>NC_044326.1:20490216-25290216 GCF_007399415.2 Gopherus evgoodei
TGTTGTTTTTATATTTTAATGTTTTGACTCAAATTATCTTTAATAAAAAGCTGGATTAATTTTTATCTAAGAAGATAATCATCAGTGAGTATTCCACAGCTCCATGTTCATTCCATTTTTTTCTTTACAGTGCAAAACATTTTAAAATTGTTTGCTTTTTAAAGTTTTACAATTTCTGGCTATCTTATTGTCTCTCAAAATTACTCAGAAAAGTGCATAGCATTTGCTTTCTAAAACAGGTTTGTTTTAAATGTTCAATGCATTTTCTATGCAATAGCAATTGAGAATTGTTGAGATATTGCATTTGATGAATCAGAGGTAAAGAGAAAAAGCTTAGTGTTGTGGCACAGAAACCCCGTCAACATCCTAGATGCAATGACCATGTAAAACAACCTTCTGTGAAGAGCCCATGAAGTGCTTTAAGTTTGTGTTTGGGATATTTTTGTAATCTTTTGAGCTATATAAGTTATATAAAATATTCGACATCACCAAACTGTTCCCCTTGGCTGCTGTATTGATATAGCTATTTATCTGTACAGAAACAATTCTGAAAACACAGTATATTCTAATACAGTAGTTTGTTTTAATGCAAAACTTTGGTGATGCCCACTCTTGCTTCACAGTACAAAATCATTCACTAAACCTGGTTAGTGACATCACATTGCTTTTCACACTCCTGTCATCTTATGCTTTCAGTTTGCTTTGATGTTTGTTGAGTATCAGAGGATTGAATCAGTGATTTCGCTCTCATTTTAGTATTCAAAGAGAAAATGTGAAGGTGAATATGACCATACTAGGATTTAAAAACACTTATAGCTTTATCTTAATTTTATCTGGGTTGATTTTTTTCCCTGTGATTTAAAGGGACACTGTCAACTCAATTTTAGAAAAAATTACATAATTTAAAAAAAAATTGAGACAACCCTTTGCATAGCATATCTTGAAATGTCTTTTTCTTCAATTTTTCCTTTAAAAGTAAGTATTAAGGGATTTTTGTCTCCTTTATTGCTAAGGGTCTCTTCACCAAGTGAGAAACAAAGTACACAGGGAAAACGCTGAAGCTGTCTAATTATGTGGTGCTGTCAAATGCACAGAAAAATGAACTGCTGATAAACTTACTTGAGTTTCAGAAATCTCTGGTGTTACATGTAACAATAAGTGCAAAGGTTTGGAGATGGAAATGATATTCTAGTTGATAGTGTCTCTGTAGACATTTATTTGAATTCCTTTTCTGACTCTGTTGCCACTGAAGAAGTGTATGAGTTAAGTGCTCTTATAAAGGAATAGAGTGTAACCATTGATTCAGTTTTCTGCATTTATATAGAATGCATGATTAGTTGTTATATAGATTTGCTGCTATTAATATTCCTTGCCATTACAGCAATTCTGACTATTGAACTGTTCTTGGCATTGCAGTGGACTAAAGAGGATGGACATAGAACTGCCACCTCTGCTGTCCCTAACCTGTTTGTTCCATTGAACACTAATCCAAAGGAGGTCCAAGAAATGAGGAACAAGGTTTGTAACTGCTGTTAAATAATTTAATTTGCCATCACTTTTGTTTAAATTGCATACTTGTAAACAGCTAATAATTTTTGTTGTAAAAAGATCTTGCAGAAATCAAAAGCATGGCTTCTGCATTGTCCTCACCATGATAACTAGAGGCAGAAACAGTCACTATCTATTCTTGAACTAAGCTCAGTAGTCTTTTGTCACCTGCTCCCTTTGAGCCAAGGAGGGCTTTAAACTGCGTTCAAAGGGGGCATGTGATAAAAGCCCACTGGTAAGTATCTAAAAAAAGTTACCATACCAAAGGGTTAGATGTGCGGGGGTGGGGAGGACATGGAAAATTACAAGAAAGAAATTAGTGGGGGAATCAGCCCAACATCTTAGATGTTTGTACAGATGCTCCCCAACATACGCAAGCGTTCCGTTCCAGAATACCTTGTGTAACTTGAATTTTGCGTAAGTCGGAAATGTATACTCGACCATTATTCACAAAAAAAACCTCCAACCCCTATTGCTAGCTTATGAACTTTTTCTGTTAAGTACGGATATGTGTAAGTCAGGTTTGCGTAACCTGGGGGTTGTCTGTACTCAAATGTAAAAAGTATGGGAATGAACAGGAAGTATTAGTAGATAAGCTAAATTATGACTTAATTGGCATCACAGGAACTTGGTATGATAAGTTTAATGACTGGAATATTGGTATAAATGGGTATAGCTTGATCAGGAAGGACAGGTAGAGTAAAAAGGGAGAAGGCATTGCATTATACATCAAGAATATATAATCTTGTTCTGCAGTCCAGAAGGAGGTATGAGATAGACAAGCTGAAAGCTTCTTGGTTAAGATAAAGAGGGTTAAAATAGGGGTAACATTCTGGTAGGGGTCTGCCATAGATCACAAGATCAGGAAGAGGAAGTGAATGAGGGATTTCTAGAACAAATAACAGAAATATCCAAAATACAAAAGCTGATACTAATGGGAGACTGTAACTGCCCTGACATCTGTTGGAAAAGTAATACGGCAAAAGATAAAATTTCCAGTAAGTTCCTGGAATGCAGTGGGGAACAACTTTTTGTTCCAGAACGGAATTAACCAGGGAGATAAACATTGCAGACTTGATTCTGATCAACAGGGAGGAATTGGTTGCGAATCTGAAGGTGGAAGGCAGTTTGGGTGAAAGTGATAATTAAATAATAGCTTTCATAGTTCTAGAGAAAGGAAGGAGTGAGAACAGCAGAATAAGGATAGGGGACTTAAAAAAAACAAACAAACAAAAAGCAGATTTTAACAAATTCAGATAAATGGTAGGTAAGGTCCCATGAGAAGAAAATCTAATAGAAAAAGGAGTTCAGGAGAGCTGGTGCTTCCTCGAGACAACATTAAACATGCAACTGCAAACTGTTTCAATGTGAAGGAAAGATAGGAAGGGTAATAAGAATCCAGTACGACTCCACCAGGAACTCTTTAATGACCTAAAAATCCAAAAAGGAATTCTACACAAAGTGGAAACATGGACAAATTGATGAGGAGTACAAAAGTATAGCACTGGCATGTAGGAACAAGATCAGAAAGGCTAAGGCACAAAATGAGATACAACTAGAAAGGGACATAAAAGGCAATTAAGAAGTTCTTTAAGTACACTAGGAGCAAGAGAAAGATGAAACAAAGTGTATCTCTTCTACTCAGCGGGGAAGTAGAGCTAATAACTTATGACATCAAGAAAAATGAGGTGTTTAATGCCTGTTTGCTTCAATCTTTGCTAAGAAAATTATTGGTGACTAAATGCTCAGTACAGTTAATATTAAGAACAAGGGGAGGAGGAACGCAAGCCAAAATAGGGAAAGGTTAAAGAATATTTAGGTAAGTTAGATGTGTTCAAGTTGATAGGACCTGATGAAATTCATCCCAGGTTACATATGGAACTAGCTGAAGCAATCTTGGAACCATTAGCAATTATCTTTGAGAACTCCTGGAGGATGGGTGGGTTCCCAGAGGACTGGAGAAGGGTAAACATAATACCTATATTTAAGAAGGGAGAAAAAGAGGCCATTTGGAATTGTAAACTAATCAGCCTAACTTCAATATCTGGAAAGGTACTGGAACAAATTATTTAATAATCAGTGTGTAAGCACCTGGAGTTAGAATAGGGTTATAAGGAATAGCCAGCATTGCTCGGTGGTGATGAAGGGAGGCCTAGGGCAGGCTCCCTGCCTGGCTCCAGGGAAGTGGCAACCCCAGCTCTTAGCTGCACGTGCTGCCTCTGCTACGTCTTGCCCTAAGCCCTGGTTCTGCAGCTCCTATTGGCTGGGAACTGCGGCCAGTGGAAGTCACGGGGGCAGTGCCTGAGATGGCGGCAG
The DNA here is from genome assembly GCF_007399415.2 of Gopherus evgoodei. Classification (NCBI taxonomy): domain Eukaryota; kingdom Metazoa; phylum Chordata; order Testudines; family Testudinidae; genus Gopherus; species Gopherus evgoodei. The sequence goes on from NC_044326.1 coordinate 20,494,081, forward strand.
CAGCACATGGAGTTAGGAGTTGAGGGAGGGAAGTTTCTGTCGCCCTTCCAGGGAACCCTCCCCCCAGGTAAGCACCGCCCTGCACCCCCAGCCCTGAGCCCTGGGGGGGCAGGAGGGCCCGAGACTGCTGCAGCAGCGGCTGGTACATCTGGCGTAGGGGCTACCTGAGCTGCTCTGGCAGCCTCCAGGTCAGGCGCGCCAGCCTCTGTGGAAGTCACAGAATCAGTGACCTCCATGACGAACTTATTACTGCTTGGCCAGCTTCTGTGTCTGCTATTAAGTTATAAAATTCCAGGTAGACTCTCTTTCAGGAGGTAGGATCCAGAATTGAGTCACATACATGATGTGGCTGTTTATTGTTAATTGTGATAGAGCCTGGTGGCCAACCAAGAACATAAGCTAAGCAATGTACAGTCCCTGCCCTGAAGAGTTCACAATTTAAATGGACAAGACAGAAGAAGAGTAGGGAAAAAAGATCAATCATCATGGTAGTGCTGTGATTTTTTTGTTTCTGTTTTGGGGGCTTTTTAGGGATGGGATTAGCTAAATATGTATTCTAAAATGGCTTCTGTTCATCTTAAAATTCTTTGCAAAATATTTCCAAATCTTTGTCAATTTAAAATTAAAGCTCAGAAATATAGATCCACCAGTCTTTGGATGTTGCTTTATAATTGGGCTGTGATAAGGCAAGGTGTGGTTCTCGCCCTCCTCCCAGATCTGTTGAGCCAGATATTAACCATTTTAAAGTGGTCTAGTGGTTTGAATTCCAGTCTCTGTGTGAAATTAACTTTAAATGTTACTACTGGTCTTCTATGAGGAAGGTGTTTGAATCATCCTATTTAGCTTCCATTCTTGCAAAAGTATAAACTTATGTTTGTTGATTACTGATTACTCTCGCCCCTTGCTCCACCGATATGGCCACCAGGTGCCCGTTATCTACCGGGTAATGAGCGTTGGGGTAGGGCGGAGGTTCGATCACTGGATGCCCTGGGGGGTGGGGCCAAGTGCCCAAGGGTAGCGACGGAGAAAACGCAAGCAATCACTTTTAGTGTTAAAGAGAATGAGGGTTTATTAACTGAGTCACAGACTAGGATAAGGGACAACACGATTAGTTACAGCTTGGGCTTACAATATAATACCAGAACGAATAATACAAATACTGCAATTACAAATAGAAGCTGGCCCTGATATTTTTCCAAGTCCCAGTAATCCCAGTAATTATTCAGGTTCCAGGGGTTAGTAAAAGTGATATTGGTGCTATTAGTAATCATAAATGCAGCAACTAATCTCACTAAACAAATTGTGAGGCTTGACTGGTCCCCCTTGCTTTCAAGGTTTCCTGGTTCAACGGGTTTCCCCTAGCAGGAGCCTTGGGGCGGCTGGAATCAGTCTTTGCCTCTTATCTAGCAGCACAGTTATACTTAACAGCTAATTCTACTTACACATACAAACCACAAAAGTTTCATTACGGCCGGCAAGCGGTTAGGCTTCAGGAAACGCGTGAGCCGAGAGAGAGCTTCAGGTTGATCAGGCCTGGGTACGGTTCGACGGGAATTCGAGTTCTCTCCGCCCGTCCCCGGGAGGGGGCCGGCAATATATAGCAAATTTTTCGTCATAATTTACGATAAGCCAATTGCGGGGTCGCGAGTGGCTCATGCCCATACAAGGGAGGCAAGCGGGCCCCAACATCCCTACCCAGGAAGCAACCGTTGCGGGGAAACTTCGTCCCTCCAGGCCGGCCGACCACAAGGTTGCTTTTTCCTGTTGCAAGTTCTGCTTTCTAAGCGACTACGTGACCAGTGGCAGTTCTGGGGGCTGGGGGAGAAATCCGTTGGGGGATGGAGGCCGGAGCACCCGTTGTCTGGCCCTGGGGCCCCAGCTTGGGGGTTTAACAATGTTGGCAATCTGTAGTGTGTGTGTGTTTGTGTTTGGGGGTTACTTGCTGTGTGCTGAACTTGTGTTGGTCAGTTTGTTTGTTTGGTAGTTTGAAGCAATAGTCAACATGGTTTCTGTAAAGGGAAATCGTGTCTTACTAATCTATTAGAGTTCTTTGAAGGGGTCAACAAACATGTGGACAAGGGGGATCAGTGGACAATAATGTACTTAGATTTCCAGAAAGCCTTTGACAAGGTTCCTCACCAAAGGCTCTTATGTAAATTAAGCTGTCATGGGATAAAAGGGAAGGTCCTTTCATGGATTGAGAACTGGTTAAAAGACAGGGAACAAAGAGTAGGAATTAATAGTAAATTCTCAGAATGGAGAGGGGTAACTAGTGATGTTCTCCAAGGGTCAGTCCTAGGACCAAATCTATTCAATTTATTCAGACATGATCTGGAGAAAGGGGTAAACAGTGAGGTGGCAAAGTTTGCAGATGATACTAAACTACTCAAGATAGTTAAGACCAAAGCAGACTGTGAAGAACTTCAGAAAGATCTCACAAAACTAAGTGATTGGGCAACAAAATGGCAAATGAAATTTAATGTGGATAAATGTAAAGTAATGCACATTGGAAAAAATAACCCCAACTATACATACAATATGATGGGGGCGAATTTAGCTACAACAAGTCAGGAAAAAGATCTTGGCATCATCGTGGATAGTTCTCTGAAGATGTCCACGCAGTGTGCAAAGGCGGTCAAAAAAGCAAACAGGATGTTAGGAATCATTGAAAAGGGGATAGAGAATAAGACTGAGAATATATTATTACCCTTATATAAATCCATGGAACGCCCACATCTTGAATACTGTGTACAGATGTGGTCTCCTCACCTCAAAAAAGATATTCTAGCACTAGAAAAGGTTCAGAAAAGGGCAACTAAAATGATTAGAGGTTTGGAGAGCCTCCCATATGAGGAAAGATTAAAGAGGCTAGGCTCTTCAGGTTGGAAAAGAGGAGACTAAGGGGGGATATGATAGGGGTATATAAAATCATGAGTGATGTGGAGAAAGTGGATAAGGAAAAGTTATTCACTTATTCCCATAATACAAGAACTAGGGGTCACCAAATGAAATTAATAGGTAGCAGGTTCAAAACAAATACAAGGAAGTTCTTCACACAGCGCACAGTCAACTTGTGGAACTCCTTACCTGAGGAGGTTGTGAAGGCTGGGACTATAACAATGTTTAAAAGGGAACTGGATAAATTAATGGTGGCCAAGTCCATAAATGGCTTTTAGCCAGGAAGGGTAAAGAATGGTGTCCCTAGCCTCCGTTCATCAGAGGATGGAGATGGATGGCAGGAGAGAGATCACTTGATCATTACCTGTTAGCTTCACTCCCTCTGGGGCACCTGGCATTGGCCACTATCGGTAGACAGATACTGGGCTAGATGGACCTTGGTCTGACCCGATACGGCCGTTCTTATGTTAGCAAAAATTAGTAATGGGCTAACTTGCCTCTAATTGCTGTTTCTGGTGCTGTTAGTTGATTCCACTATTGGAAAAGGGAGTTTGTGCAGGTAAAATCTTGTAAAAGGTTACTGGCATGAACACTGTTTAGTGCTAAAGGAGAGTCTGTTTAGGGTTAAGGATAGAGCTATCATCTTTGTCCCAGCAGCATTGTGGAATGGTAACTGTTTAATATGGAAAGTCCAGTGCAATTTAACCAATCCCAAAGGCATAAATCTTGAAACCGAAATCTATACATTTGAAAGGTTCAAGCAGGCAGATGTTGATACTCGTTATGTTGAGTTTCTCATGCTAATGGTACATTTTCTGTGTGATCATGCCTTCTTTTGAAAGCCCTTGGCTTGTTAAATGGTAGTTGAACTTATCACGTAGAGTCCTTCACATACTTAGGTTTCAAGTTTTTATAATCTGCTCTTCCTGTGGGAGCTGTGTGGGTTTTATTGGGTTTGGTATTTGGCAGCAATCCAGTCATCAAAAAATTGTACTCTAAGAACAATATTAAACATTTTTGTGTAGCAACATAGATGGTAGATTTGTTGGTCTTGTCCAAAACAAATAATTTATGGAAACCCTGGTTTTGGGAGCAGTATTTCAGACAGAGGTAAAGGTCAGAGGCAGACTAGATTGCATAGACAGAGCTTTATATAAGGAGCTCGAATACCCTGACTCTTCTGAAGTATCTGCTCTGTAATGGTCCCAGTTCTACTAAATAGTATAAAGAACTGTCAACATAAGATTAAAATAACTAGAAGTGCAGTGCCAAAACAAATTATATTCTAGGTTCCTGCTTTCCACTATAAAATATATTTGGAGAAACAGAATTGTTAATAAACTTGCAACTGACAATGGAAAGAATATGTGGAATAAGACTCATTCTTACCTTTTTGCAAAAACTGTCATGGAAACTGTCAACTTAAAACATGGTCTAAAATTTTTTTTTTTAATGGTTATAAAACCTAAAATCAATAAAAATGTCTCCACAATTAAAAAGAAACAAAGTGAAAACAATTGTTAAATGAACATTTCCACTGTGGTGCTGAAAACCTGAAAGTGAAACCAACCAAAAACAGAAGTAAAACTGATTTCATGAGTTTTCATTGCCCCAGTCAAGATAAATGCCAGGAGTAAACCAAGAATATAAACAGCATTGTGGGAATAGGATTTTTTATTTTTTCAGTTTTAATAATCGTAGGTGTTGATAATAAGATGGATCGTCTCTTTTGTTACAACATAACTTTAAGATGAATATCCATTTCTCATCCATGCAATCACAAGTGAATCCCTCTAAATTTATCCTCTTCTGCAGCTTTAGAAACAGCACTTCAAACTACTTTAGAAATGTTGCATGCTGGGTCAGCAATTATGGTTTCATTGTCCTCGCAAGATATTCAAGTTCAGGAATTACTTTATTTCTATTCCCACATTGTGGAGTAAGGAGATAGCTTGCAGACATAGAAGACATGAAAGAGAGCATTTGTATTTAGATACACAAATGGATACTACTTTGTGCAATTAACTGATTTTTGCATTCAGAAATATCCATTTGTGCTCATGCAAATGAGGGATTTTGCATTCTTGAACGAATGTACTCATTAACATTCACTTCAAAAGTATAGCCACCACTGTCAAAGTTCGGATTGTAAATTGAGGTGGTAAAGAGTATTGTTATTAAATCAATTTGTACGTATCTAGAGGATAGTAGAATTATAGTAATAACCACATGGACTTGTCAAGAACAAATCAGGCCAAACCAATCTAATTTCCTTCTTGGACAGGATTACTAGCCTAGTGGATGGGGGAAAGCTATAAATGTGATGTATCTTGATTTTAGTAACGCTTTTGATGTAATCTGCAACATTCTCATAAGCAGATTTGGGAAATGTGGTCTAGATTAAATTGCTATCAGGTAAGTACAAAATTGCTTGAAAGATCAGAGTAGTTTTCAAAGGTTTTCTGTCAAACGGGTGGGGAAAAATCTCTAGTGGGATCCAGCAAGAGTCTGTTCTGGGTCTGGTACTAGTTAATATTTCCATTAATGACTTGAAAAGTGGAGTGGAGAGTGTGCTTACAGAATTTGTAGATAACACAAAACTGGGATTGGTCGCAAGCACTTTGGAAGACAGGATCAAAATTCAAAACTACCTTGACAAATTTTAGAACTGGTCTGAAATCAGCAAGATGAAATTCAATGAAGGCAAGTATAAAGTACTACATCATCTGGGGAGGAAAAATAAAATTCACAACTACAAATGGGAAATAACTGACTAGGTATAAGTACATCAGAAAAGGATCTGGGGATGATAGATCAGTAATTGACTGAGTCAATGTGATGCAGTTGCAAAAAAGGCTAATATCAATCTAGGGTATTAATATTAACAGGAATGTTGTATATAAGATACAGAAGGTAATTGTTCCAGTCTACTCAGCCTTGGCGAGGCCTCAGCCAGAGTAGTGTGTCCACTTCTGGGCACCACGTTTTAGGAAAGATGTGAATAAATTGGAGAGAGTGCTGAGGAGAGCAACAAAAATGATAAAAGGTTTAGAAAACCTGATATAAGAGGAAGTGTTTAATCTTGAGAAAAGAAGGTTGAGGAGGGACCTGAAAACACACTTCCAATGTGCTACTGGCCGTTATAAAGAGGATGGTGATCAGTTGTCCTCCATGTCCACTAATATAGGATTAAGTGTAATGGGCTTAATTTGCAGCAAGGAAGATTTAGGTTTTTTATAAATATATATACACACACACATATACACACACACCTCTACCTCGATATAATGCTTCCTCGGGAGCCAAAAAATCTTACCGCGTTATAGGTGAAACCGCTTTATATTGAACTTGCTTTGATCCACCGGAGTGCGCAGCCCTGCCCCTCCGGAGCACTGCTTTAGTGCGTTATATTTGAATTAGTGTTATATCGGATCGCGTTATATCGAGGTAGAGGTGTATATAATTAAATGTGCGCGTGCGCACATACTTTCTAGCTACAAAGGTTAGTTAAGCGCTGGTATAGGCCTCCAAGTGAGGTTGTGCATTCCCCATCACTGGAGGGTTTTAAGAACAGGTTAGACAAACACCAGTCAGGGGATGATCAAGGTTTACTTGGTTCTGCCTCAGCTGGACAAGATGACTTCCCAAGGTCCCTTCTGGCCCTACATTTCTATTATTCTATTATTTAGTAGCACTTCCTGTTGGTTTTGGAATTACTCTCTGTGGGGTGTGGTTATGGAATGTGTGGACACTGAAAGGTTGAACACAGTAAAAGACTGATCCAGAATGCTCTGATGCCCCTCTAAACTGTCTTTCTCTGCTACCTGATCAGTCTACTTTTACCATGTAAAAGGAAGGCAAATGCATGCTGTGATACCTAGATACCAAACTAATCTAGATCAATAGAATTCTGGGGGTACATCTTCAGCTAGTGTAAATTGTCTCAGCTCCATTGACATCCATTGAGCTATGATCATTTATACCAACTTGGGATCTGTCCCTAAAACCTAGCTGAAAAAGCGGTTTGTTGTTTTTGTTTTGTTTTGTCTCTTGCCCCTCCCCCCACAAACTGAGTGGATAAAACGGATTTGTCTACTGTTCACATGTATTTATCCTGCTTTTTTCTTCACAGATCCGAGAGCAAAACTTACAGGATATTAAAACCGCTGGTCCTCAGTCACAGGTTCTTTGTGGAGTAGTAGTGGACAGGAGTCTTGTACAGGTGAGAACACAGAGTGCCATAAAATATAATCTTAAAGTTAATGTCTGGTGTCCTCTACTGTCACCTAATATGTCACTGTAACATTATTCTTTAATTGGCAGAGAGTAACTGTTTATAAGGTAAGTGTTAGAAATAACACACCATTGTCTTTGTGAGAGTGCTCAGGGTCTGAAATGTAAGAGGCTTTACTAGTGTAGCTGATGCATGTCTGTGAGATATGCTCTTTGATTTATGGCTGAACGTAGTGCATGAAAATTTGAAAAGGCTATTTGTATGGGATAGAATCCTGCTCAAAGCTAGTCAGGCTTTGTAACAACTTGGATATTTTTCATGTTAATGTACTTTTAAAATATAAGATATTGGAAATAGCAGAGTCAATTTTGTGTAATAGTGTGTATTGATTATATTCTGATAACTTGACAATAATTTATTTGGAGAGCAATTAAAAAAGAAAAAAACTATTGGTATTGTACATCAACAATAAAATCATTAAGCTAAAAATACTGTCTTTGGTGCACTAAGTAAATAGACCTTTTTTTAATTATTGTTCAGAATAAGAGTTTAAAGTGTTCTCTATCCTCAGAGAAGTGCACACTCTTGTGACTTAAAAACGTACATCTCAGTAAATGTGAGTAATATAATTGGCAGCAGATAAGTATTTTCTGATGCACTGTATGAAGTTTGACTAGTCATGTCATGAACATAGCATTTTTCAGTCTGTGTGATATTTATGTGCATGTCAGTTCATTATCATTGCTATTTTATCTACCATTTACTGTTTCTCTGCATGTTTATAACTAGTGTCACATAATGCTCATGGTTGATATGTTAAAGCCTGGGCTTGGTTTGCTCTGTTTACTCAATTTACTGTTGCAGGATGCTCCCCTCTCAGACTGTACGGAAACTATTGAAGGGCTCGATCTCACAGAGCAGGCCTTTAGTCCCGCTAAATCTCTCTCTGTTAGAAAGGTACTTACTGCCCTCTCATACTGCTCTAAATACTGTTGTTCACCCTCCACTTCTACCTCTCCCTACTCTGCCCTGTTACCTGTAATAGCTAAAGAGTTGGCTTTAATTGAAAGACTAGATTAGGGGTGGCCAACTTGAGCCTGAGAGCGCGAGCCAGAATTTACCAGTGTATGTTGCTAAAGAGCCACAGTAATATGTCAGCAGCCTTCCATCAGCTCCTCTCTGCCCCACTCCCAGTGCCTCCCACCCACTGGCAGCCCCTCTGATCAGCGCCTCGCCCTCTTCCCCGCACCTTCCGATCAGCTGTTTCGTGGCGTGCAAAAGCCTTGGAGGGGGAGAAGCGAGGGCACGGCAGGCTCAGGAAGGGGTAGAGTGGGGCAGGGCCTGTGGCAGAGCTAGGGCTGAGCAGTGAGCACCCCCAGACACATTGGAAAATTGGCACCTGTAGCTCCCGCCCCAGAGTCGGTGCCTATACAAGGAGCCGCATATTAACCTCTGAAGAGCTGCATGTGGTTCTTGAGCCACAGGTTGGCTACCCCCAGACTAAATGGATGTACAAATTATGTATGTGCCATTCTACAGGCAGTTAAATTACCCTTGTAAAGTACCTCTTAAAGTTGTTGAGTTTCTTTTTATATATTCAAACTGGTGAATAGCATAAAAATGTGCGTGAAGTTACGGGGCTTGTCAGGAGTTCTGCATGTGGTGTTTGGTTTGTGCATGTCATTGGTTTTCAATAATCCTAATTTGAGATCCATTTTGAGCTAGCCTAGTCTCAGCCCAGTCACATCAATGTAATTCCAAAGATAACCACAGGTCTAAGGTTTACCAAGCTGACTTAAAATCAGAAAGTGGGGTTTTTTTTTGGTTTTTTAAGGCTCCTGTGCTGCAAGGATGCTGGATGCCTGTAATAGGAGTTGAAATACAGGAGTTGTTCACACTCCACAGGGCTGAGTCCTAAATATACTAATTTTCAAATGGTTAATGAATAAACAATATCTATGGCATTTTATGAAGTATAATTAAGGCAGAAGATAAATCTAAAATGTATTTTGGGTTTTCTTGGGAGGCTAAGTAAAATCGGAATAATTTCCACAATGGAAATTCTTCAGTCTGTCCTTTGGTGGGAGTTCAATATGGAACTTCAGCAGGTAGATGTGTATCACTCCTTTTCTTCTCTGTCCCTCACCACCTCCATCAAATTCTCAAATCAACTGGAAGCTAAATAAATTGTGCCTCAAATTTCCTTTCTCCATCACCATGTTTATCCTGTCAAGAACTGAGAACAATTTGAAATGTATAGTTGTTGCAAGTCCTGTGATTATTTTTTTTTAACATGTCATCTGTGATCAGCCATTCTGTATTGTAGATACATCATATACCATAATATTGTGAGCGGGGTAAACGCTGCTTTTCAGGCCAAATCTCATGTTCTTGTCAAAAGGTAGCTATATTCTAAAGAGAAGGGTAATGAATTATTCTTTTCAGAGTTAAGGCTAGAAAATATAAACCCAAAAGCAAACACTTCAAAAGCTGTGTCTGTCCTTCACTTTTCTATCTTCTCTGCTCAGTTATCATAATTTCAGCAGAGGGATTGGTGGTTTTAAATAATGTGTCATCACAATATACAGTAATAATTTTTACCAGTGAAATGCAAGATTTCATTTCAATTCTTATAAAGTGTTTGAATAATTGCAGTGCTCTTGTAATGAAAGTATTCACAAGTACTTTACAAGGATTTTAAAGGTAGCAGAGGCCAGAAGTATGAGCAAAAGTATGTAATATGTTTTTAACAGTATATAATGTCAGGGCAAACTATCCAAATGAAGTGTGTTTTCCCCTTTTATTGGTGTCCGTTAAAATCCTAGGTTACCAGTGAAATGATGTAAAATTAGCTGTCTTGACACATAGAGTAGTAGTTACCTACCTATACATTATCTTTGTATAAAATGAGAATTGGGAATTTGGGACAGGAATATTTTGAAGAGTGAGGAATGATTGTATTGTAAAAAATGGCATTGATGGGTAAGCAAGTGATGTAGGTAGATTGTGCTGAAAATCCAAACACAAATTATATATTTTCCCTTCCATGTGAGATGTTTTCAGAGCAAAAAAAAACCTATAGGAAATATAATGCGCAATCAATCTAACTTTTAAAAATCAATTGCATTGTCAGGATTTTATAGAGCACTAGAAATTCTTCTGTTGTCAGTTTCTTAGAAATTTGCACTCAAATAAAGTAAATAGTAAGAAATTGCTATCTGAATAGGATTTAAAAAAATAAATATTCAGTTAACATTGGGATATACATGAATTAGTAACACATTCGTTTGAGAGAAAATTCCAGTGTTACATACAAAATATGTATATAATCATTTGAGTCCAGTCTTGCCTAGAGCTGAACTGATAAATTATCAATTTTGCCTAGTCAAATGCTTTCACGCTCTAAGAAATTCTGGTCATGTCGCATCACAAGGTCCTTATGCATCACCTAATTGTAATCACATTGTGAACCATATTAACTAAGTGTCTGCTGCAATCCTAACCAAATAGGGAATTTGGGTGGGTTTTTTTCACTGACATTCTGTGATGTAATAAAATCAACAAGATGGGCCATTTCCCTATTCTTGAAATGGAGTAGCTATTCACGTCTCTTCCTAAAAACTGCTCCATAGCTTTGCTTTTGCTGAGTAAGTTCTGTGTTCTGCCCTGTAAGTGGCTCCATTTCAGTGGTGATCTCTGGCTGTTAAACACCTTGAGACCTGGTCCTTTCAGATAAAAAGCACTATATAAGCACATGATGTTAATGTGAATTATTAACTGCCTGAACTTTTAAATGAGTTGGTTATCTGTTAGCAAGACAAAGTGGGTGAGGTAATGTCTTTTATTGGGCCAACTTCTGTTGGTGAGAGAGACAAGCTTTCAAGCTATCAGTTATCTATTGTATTTCATGTGCATCATAAAGGGAGGAAAGATCCTCATATTAGGTGCCAGTACTGTTCATATTTACCCCTAAGATTAAGATGTGTTCTCAATTTGCATTTATGAAAGCAAAATACAGCAGAAAGTTTACAAAGTGAGTTCTTTTTTACCAGAAATTTCCATGTAGGAAATGTATAGCATTATCCAGAGTTGGACATTTCTCTTGTTCACCTTCTGTGTGGGAGAAACTTACCCCTCATACTTCTCAAGGGTGGAAAGAAATTGCATTAATGGCTGCCAGTCTCGCCCACTGCTCCTCTGTTGTTAAAATAGTAAAGAAAGCAGTCCTAATGCACAAGTCAGTCACACGTAGTCAGACAAACTTCAAATAGTCTATTATAGTTTAAAATAATATTAAAATCAGATAATGGTCCAAATGAAGTCAAAGGAACATCAGCTTCTTCTATATCATCATATTGAGAGAGCTCTTCCTTAAGGTCCTCTCTCATTATAGATGAAGACACAATAAATTCCTGGATTCCGACTTGATGAATAATCTCAAAAATATTTTGTGCCATCTAATCTTTTTTAAACTATATTATAGAAAACAAAGGTAAGTTGTTGTTTTTTTTGTTTGTTTTTTAAATTGGGGATCACATACCTGGTTTAGTGAAAGAACCCTGACTTTCTTCTGAAACATCAAAAACTTAGTGATGAAATGGGGTGGACCCTTCCTCTTGAATGTGCCGTTTATTAAAGTGTGTCCAGAATGAAGCAATTAGTAGCATATCTTCAGTAATTTCAACTCATCTGCAGTTTCTAATATGGCTACTATTATCAGTTTGGAAAGTCTGCTTCCTACTCTGAATTCAAGATAGTTTCATACTTGCATGTTTTGGAGACCTCATGAAGATTTTTATAAATTCCTGCCTTTGCATTGCAACCATATCTTTGGTCCTGGTAATGCAAGTCTCCACCTAATCTAATTATTTACCAAAAACTTTAAGTTCTTTGTTTCAGAATATCCATAGTTAATTCAAATCACATGTGTCTGAATGGACACTCTTTGCACTATTCTTTTTTGGAGAAGGAAAGCAAAGTAATTCTTGATCGAGTCAGCCGTTCTGTCCTGCTTCCAGTGGCTGTTCTTTAATTGTGGTGCATTTCATGCTGGGATCATCCAGGTTTTTAAGGCAGCAGGAGGCTCTGGTGGAGATTTAGACCTTTGTGAAATTTCTGTTTTTAGTTTCTCTTCCAACTCCAATGAAGAGCTTTAGCTATTTAAGAGTAGGTTAGATAAATGTCTATTAGGGATGGTCTAGACAGTATTTGGTCCTGCCATGAGGGCAGAGGACTGGACTCGATGACCTCTCGAGGTCCCTTCCAGTCCTAGAGTCTATGAGTCTATGAGTGCTTGATGGGACAGAGCATCAGGCCTCTTACAGGGACCTTCAGTCCCTTCCTGTAGGCTTTTACCAAGAACACCTCTCCTGTCGGGTAAACAGGGAGTGAAATCACACACAAACCTCCAAATGGCAAGAGCTCCCTCTACAATGCACCCAGTCTATATCTGCCTCAAGGAACAAGCATTTCTTGAAGTCCACGTGATATCATCAGATCATAGAAGTTTAAAGATGTAAAAGCTCATCAAGTCCTTCATGGATCCTGCTGTTCTCCTCCCCACCAGCCCATGTTGTTTATTTTTAGTGATGTCTCTAATGTTGATGTCTATCATGAGGCTTCCTCTCCTTCCACTGGGAGACTATTCTGCGGACTAATCCATTGGAATATTTCTTGAAAAGCCTAATAAAATTTCTGTTCCTTAACTTTACCCCATCACTGCTAGATATTTATCCCCTTCTGCTATGGTACGCAATTCTTCTTTTCTTTGATTTTCTATCCTTTAGATGATTCACGTCCCAGTCCCCTAAATTATTTATCCAACCCTTTTACTTTTGTCTTTCCTTACACAGGAAGTCAATCCTTTCAACCCCCTAATTACTTATATTGTTCCTCTCTGAATTGCGTCCAGTTTTACATCTCTCTGGTATTGTCCAGACTGGTTGCAGTATTCCAGGTGTGATTTCAGCAGAGCATGACTATCACCTTTCTGCTCTGTGACATAATGCCTTTGCTTATGCAGCCCAAAACCTCATATCATATTTCTTTTGTATTCTGCTATAGCCTGTGGTCTCTTTCAGCATTACTTCTGTCCAGGGGACAGATCTTCAGCTGCTGTCCATTGTTGTAGCTCCATTGAAGTCAAGGTGTTTCCCTTCAGACTGAATATCTGTGTATCAGATTATTTTCCCACAGGAATATTAACTTGCATATTTTTAGGATGACAAATCTGTCTCCATTTCCTGCCCAAATTTCCAAGTCCCTTTGTGTTATTTCCCTGGCCTCACAGTTTTACTTGCTAAATGATGAGTGTCATGAACTTGATGTGCTTATCTTACTTACCCTCTCTTCTCGGTAATGAATAAAGATGTCCTCCAGAATAAGACAAAACAAAATACTGATCCATTAGTCACCCCACTCCTCCAAACTGAATGCCTTGTTGTTTTTTGCTACCATTTGCTTACAGTATTTTAGTCAATTTTCAATTCATGTGACAGTGCTCACATCAAATTAGTGTGAATTACAAGTAAGGGTAAGAGACACATAATCAAACTCTTCAGTGAAATCAACATGCATTACATCTATTGCATTCCCTTTGTCTGCTAATTTTGTAATCCTATAAAAAACCCCATGTGCTTTATCGGGCATGATTTCCTACTTTGTAAGCCCACGCAGCTTATTGCTAATGGTTCAGTTATTCACTACATGTTTAGTTTGTAATCTTTTTATTAGATGAATCCAAAGTAGTTTTGGGCATTGATTGTTTTCCCCCCTGCTCATCTTTTTTTAGTGAAGTTATAAGACTTGGGAGCTCCAAATCTCTGTTGTTGTTCTTATTTTACTGGCGACAGTAAGACAGCTTCTTAGTTTCTTTGAAAGTTCATCTGCTGTTTGTTCCCCACCAAAGGTTATAATCCTCTATCAAAGTCACTTCCAAAGAAATCAGTTGTGATGCTTGTAAATAAAGGGTTATGGGTTCAGATGCAGCCATAGCTCATTAGTTTTTAAAAACTAATATCTTGTTTTCATGCAAATATCTCTAGTGTTATATTACAGAGAAATACACATAATTAGAAAGCTTTAAAATCTGCATTTTCTTGAAATTTTAAGGGAAAATTACTGGTTGTCCATTAAAACTCTGAAGCAACTTTTCTACATACTGTACTAGAAAATTAATACAGTCCTGATCAGCAATGACAACATTAATTTCACTTGGTTTTATTTTTGACGTGGACATTTTTTCTCTAATATAAAGATACAAATTGAATTTTGTGATGCTAGTCTTTCCTTTTTAATGGACTTTTCTACTTTCTCCATTTGGAGGGGAAAGGGCCAAGAATATATTTCTATTAAAAGGTTTCCAGGGTTTTTTAAAGAATGAATTGTCTGCAGGAGGACTTGCTTGCCAAAATGTGTTAAGGCAGTTTGTGAAGGATTTCAGTGGGTATTTTTTTCATAGTAAGTGTTTCATTTGGGCCAGAGTGAGGAGGGCTATGTATGCTTCTCCAGGTTTTTCAGGAGTGAGTGCATATGTATGAGACATTACATTGGGCCAGCATGCAGTTTAACTACTAAATTGAATTAGGAAAATCAGATTCTATTGAGCATTGGGTAACTGGATGACCGGGAAAGAGGACAACTGATATTAACTCATCTCTAAACACTAGAATGTTTAGTTTCTAATAAGTTCCTGAAGGGTGTACTTTCATTAATCTGAAAATAAAATATCTTTGATTTTAATCACTACAAATCTACATTAACACAAGGGAAAGGGCTCATTCAAATGTGTTTGAGGGCTTTTCATTTTAAGTGCCAGATGTCATCTTCCTTCCTGTTGCTACCCTTTGGTGATGAAGCTGTATTTCTGTGGCAAACTTACATTAATTCAAATGGGATTACATTTTGAAACAATTTCAGTTTAGTTTTAGTTCAGGACAACTTTCCTACACGTACCCTGGGCACCACTTTGCTGCTAATGTTGGCTTCTTGAGCTGGGTGAAGACTTTCACATTTAGCTACTCTGTGCCCCCTATGCAGGTGTCTGGAACTTTTCTGACGTGCTTTGACACCTGTCTATCTGTGCTTCTCTATCTCTAGTGGCTCATCCTCTACTGAAAGCTTTCTTCTGTCCCTTAACACAGTCTGGCTGAAGTCTTCTCCTCATCAGCGCCTTCTGTCCAGAACAATATTTCCCTGTCTCATCTATGCCATCTTTTTTTAAATTTACAGCAGAAACCTTTTTTGCCTGTAGCACTTAATTTCTCTCTGGTTCTACTAATCATTTCTACACTCTACTTATATTTAGACTTTTGATTATTAATACAAATAACAATTTAACATGAAAAAAAGTTAGAGAAACTATCCACCATTTACAGCCAATCATACACTACACTTAATATCTTGCAGAATCTGATGACCTTTTCACATGGAATGCAGCTGTAATGTACCACTTCAGTGCTTTCTGGATCACTTGTGTACTCTTGTGAGGAATCTCTGATCATACGTAAGGCTTCTCAATTTATTCACAGGTAGTAAAAGTCATGGACAGGTCACAGGCAATAAACAAAAATTCATGGCTTGTGACCTGTCCATGACTTACACTAAAAATACCTGTGATTAAATCTTGGGAGGAGGTAAGGGGAGCACTGCTGGGGAGGGTGGCATCTGTGGCCAGTGGCACCAGCTTAGAGGCCGCAGATTGCAGGCTGCTCTAGCTGGCCAGGGACTGCTGCCTGGGGCCGCGGACTACAGCTCCTCCGCCCGGAGACCGCTGCTCGGACCACCAGAGTAGCAGCTGGTGTGGCTGTCCCAGGAGCCACCTGAACGGCTGGTCCCAGAGCCAGCTGATTGGGTGGCTCTGGGCTCAGCCACACTGGCCCCTGCGGAGGTTGCGGAAAGTCACGGAATCCGTGATCTTTGTGACGTACACGGAGCCCGTATCATACAGAAGCACTTAGGGCAAAGGCAGTTAATACATCACAAACCCTTAAGTAAAATCATCTTGAGGATAGAGAAAAATTTGTAGATATCTGTGCTGATGAGGGGTTCAGATCAGGCATCAGAGTAACTTTTAAACTAATGCTGTACATCAGACCAATTAACAGAGAAACTCTTAAACAGACAAATGACCTGAAAGGTCTGATCCATAACAGACAGCCCAGAGAAGCATCTTCC
Source organism: Gopherus evgoodei (assembly GCF_007399415.2). Classification (NCBI taxonomy): domain Eukaryota; kingdom Metazoa; phylum Chordata; order Testudines; family Testudinidae; genus Gopherus; species Gopherus evgoodei. Next base: position 20,510,387 of record NC_044326.1, read on the forward strand.
ATCTTTAAGGCAATATGAAGCCATTAGCTTCAATCCTGAGAAGGTGATAAGAAAACCTGCCATTAGTGGAGAGAGAGAGCCTCTTCCCTGTACATCAGCATGTTCTGTTCTTGTCCTTTGGACACAGAATATTAGCAGTGCTAAATATAATACTTCATGACATATAATGTTTTGGATCCAGTTTGTGTGAAAGACACTATCTGAAACAGGCATGGTAAAGTCTTTTTTTAAACTGTATTATTAAGCGTTTTAATATAATAAACAGATAAACGCTTAATCTTGTGTACATGTATGTATAATAAACAATTTAACATCTGTTAGATAGTATATAACTGCTGGAAATTGCTTTTCCCCTGAGCATTGAGGGTTTATAAATATTGAACCTGATCCTGTGAGTGTTGTGTGTGATAATCCCAGGGATTTCTACTGGAGTTCTGCACACAGAGCACTTACAGAATCGGGTCACAATATTCTATGGAAATAAGGAAACTTGCTACTTTCCTGCCAGCAAATGTATTCCAATAATGCCTGTTTGGCTGCTGCAATTTGATTTGGTGCTCAATAGTGGATGTGCCCTAGTAAAAACAGTGATGTATGTAACCACTTACTCATGAGGGCTGGTTTTTCTTTAATGTAAAATATCCTGTAAATTAAAGATTTTAAAGATTCCAAAATTGGGACTGTTGCTTATGTAACCTACGAAAATATTTTTGTGTTTTTTCAGATTAATTTTTAATCAAACTTGTATTGTGTTTTGGCTGCTTGTAGCCTCAGCCATTGTCAGAATTCTGTCACATACATCTTAATTGTTTCTTTTGCCAGGGAGAACTGGTGACTGCATCGAAGGCAATCATTGAGAAGGAATATCAGCCACGAGTTATAGTGAGCACTGCAGGACCAAACCCCTTCAACAAACTCACTGATCGAGAACTGGAAGAGTATCGCAAAGAAGTGGAAAGGAAGCAGAAAGGTTCTGAAGGTTGGTTTGCTTTTAATATGTAACCCTGTACATCAAGGCTATGGCCTAGCTGATATGAGCATGGGACTGGGAACCAGGATCTTCTGCATTCTTAATCCTAGCTCTGATAAAGATTCCTTCTATGGGCGCGGGTCAGTTACTTAACTTCTTGTTTCAATTTTTACAACTGTAAATTGGGGACAATATTTGCAAAACAATTTGGAGATAAAAACCACCATTGAAATGCTAAGCAATATTAGGTCAAAGTCTTGGTTCTTAATCAAACAAAACTTCACTGGAGTCAAAAGGGAATTGTGATTAATTACCATCCACAGAATTTGGCCAGTTTTTGTTGTCACTTAAAGTTGCATTTGGAGGCTTGAGACTTTGTTCAGACAGACCTTGTATTGAACTTGGTATACTACAGATTGTTTCATTTTAATAGGATAGCCCAATGAGTAAAAATCTGACATTGCTTTTAGGTAACAAGAGTGAAATTTTCTTACTCATTGTTGCAAGTTGTAGATCTGGTAAATATTTTGAGCTGGGAAAATGCAGATAAAAAATTACCAGTTGGTGCTTTGAAAAGGAGTCACAAGGCAAGAAGAGACATGATTAGGACACATCTCAGAATTCTCCCCAGGAACCACTAACCTATCAGAAAATGTAGTGAGAGCATCACGCTGCAATAAAGGAGAATTCACCATGGCATTTGAAGAATCTCTTCTATGTGATTATCATATTAAGTTTTACAGTGTAGCAGCTATGATACATCCACTAAGCAGATGGTATTGTTTATACTGGAATATTGGTGGTACAGTTTTACCAGTCTTTACAAGAGTCTGGTCCAGTGGGTAGAGCACTTGACTGGGTCTAAGGAGATCTGGTTCTATTCCTGGCTTAGACTCTGCTGCATGACCTTGGGCAAGTCATGTCCCCTTTCTGTGCCTCTGATTCCCTGCTAAATCTTTGGCCATCTTGTCTATTTAGATTATGAATCCTTTAGGGCATGTGTTTTCACAGCACCTAGCATATTGGGACCCCAGTCTCAGTTAGGGCCTCTAGGCAGCATAGGCACCAACTTCCCCTCTCCTTGGGGGGGTGCCTATGCTGCCTAGAGGCCCTAACTGAGGTCCCCTCCACCCAGGTCCCACTCCACCCCTTCTGCCAAGCCCCTGCCCCACCTCTTTCTGCCCCTGAGCATGCCCCGTCCCCGCTCCTCCCCCTTCCTCCTAGATTTTGGGTGCATGCTGCGAAAAGATGTTCGCAGCGGGCAGAAGGTGCTGGGATGAAGGGGGACGAGTGATGAGCGGGGCCACTGGTGGGGAGAGGTGCTGGGTGGGGGAGATGGGGGAGCTTGGCTGCTGGCGGATGCTGAGCACCTGCTAATTTTTTCTGTGGGTGCTCCAGCCCTGGAGCACCCAGGGATTGGCGCCTATGCTAGGCACTATTGTTATATAAATAATAACTTACAGGGCAATGTACTAATTACATTTCCTCTAAAAACTGTATGGTGATTCGTCCCTTATTGGTGTGTGTTGCTCTTGCTGTACCTTCTGATATCTTGACGTATAAAGAGTCACAAATTCTGTCTTTTTCATGTGTAATTTTCTCTGTACAGGGTTTAAAGCATTTTGTGGGACTGAGGTGTTAACATTACTGTGTCTATGTAATTGCATACCCCTTTATTTTCTCTGTAACATTGCTACATCCTACGTAGATAAGCTATCAAAATATGGAGAGACTGTGGTATTGAGACAGAAACCAGCTGGGAAGCCAAATGTTTTACTTAAAAGTCACAGCTACAGGGAGCAAAATTCTTCTGGAAAAAAATCTCTGGAGTTGCAAAGCAGGTCAAAAACCTTTCAAGGAGCAGTGAAAGAAGCAGATCTGACGATTTTGCAGACTCATGAAGGATCAACGCTATCTAAATCTTTAGATAATTCTGAGTTCTCTGCTGCACAAGTTTCTTGTCAGACCATGCAGCAAATCATCACAAATCTTAATCAGGAGGAGCCAGATGAGCAGAGGTCTCCACACAAGGAATTTCACACAGCAGTCATCAAAGCATTAAGTTCCAATCCTGACCTTTTGGCTGAGGCCTCAGGTACTAACGAATATGGTACCACTGAGTTTTCAATCAAGGGGAAGCTATCTCTTGCTTAATTTGCACTTACAGAGTCTCTGCTATCTCTGGACAACTTTCGTTGGCTTGTCTTATTACCTGTGGGGCTGATTTAATTTAATTGGTGGGTTTTTCTCGTCTGGATGAACTGTGTAGAATAGTGCTCTGGTACTGAGGACATCTCTGTTCTAAATATTAAGGTGGCTTTTTTGTTTTACATTAACATCTGCTCCTTTAGTATCCAACTACTGTTGAAGCTGGAAGGGAGTGTGGGGGGATCCTTTTTAATTTGAAGAAAAATTCTAAAACCACTGCAGAATCTGTTTGGAATAATTGCAGTTTATTGCACATTACATTGTGATTATCTGTGCACCTTTTCATTCTTTGCTTTGAGTAATGTACATTTTGTTTATGCTAAGGTTCTGCAAATAAACTCAAAGCAAGCAAAAGAACTTTGTGTAATTTTAGTTTTGGTGCCCTTCTTCCATACAGTTATTTTTTCCTTTGGCTCTTCCCCAGCAGATTCCCCTCCCTTTAGATCAGTGTTTTCCAATGCGTGGCTCCAAACTAGTGTTGTATAATCATTTCAGTCCATTTTACTGAGAAATGTTTTGAGTTGAAATAGTTGGATAACATAACTTCTGTGACAGCTAGGATCGCAACAGTGTTGGTCTGCACCTTACCTTTGCTTGCTTTGGAATTATTTGGTATTCAGACAGAATTTTCACTCAGAAAAAAAATTTCTTCAAAGATTTTTGTGTGTGTAGCAGGATGTCTGTTTTCCTGCATCCCTAAAGAAGAATCTTATATGCTGTTTTTAATTCCCATACTGATTCATCTATAGAACCTTCAGAAGATGCCAGGCAACAGAAAGAAAAGAGTGCTCCTGATCATACTTCAGCCCGTACTCCTCCCAGCACACCAGTTAAGCTAGAAGAAGGTATGTTACATTGAGCTGGGGTGGGGAAGACTCCTGTAGCTGCACCTGTCTTGACTGAAGCATGAAAAAATAAGATTTAATGAAGTAAAGAGGAATTATTTTGGTTTTTATTTTTTTACAATCTGTAGAACTGTGTAACTGAATGTAATAGTGATTATGTTCACAATAATAAAGAAATGTGCATTGTCAGTAGACAGATTATCACCATTTCAAAATTGCCTAGTCATCTTGTTGAGTTTCTGAATTGAATCGCCCCTTTGAGCACTCTGAGCAAGATGTGGCTGCTGTTTTGAAGTGAAATGTTTCTAATGATGAAGCAGACCTTCTCTGAACTGAACATGAATAGATAGTTTGTCAAATCCTGCTCACTGGTTGCACATTTCTTAAACATTATTGTATTTGGATTACACCTCTGGGAATATTTTTCTCTCCCAGTTTAGATCTTAGTTTGATTTGTTAACGTGATGATGTAAAATTATCAGGTAAATGAGAAAGGGGCCAAGAAAATCTGTTATCCCTTTGGGGAAAAAAGGATAAAAGTAACAGTCTATCTGTTAAATAGGTGTAATCTAATTTCTGTTTTGTGTTTCCTTTACCTTATTCATTGGGATATATCACTTGTCTGTTATGAAGTCTTCCACGCACTACTTCATCTCATTCTGTTTTCTATAAGAATGGCTCCAACCATTCTTTTAATTTAACACAATGGCTGTGATGAATGCATAGATTCTCTACTTGTGCTTTTTTCTTCTTGTGGCTGCGTTACAAACAGGAGATGGATATGCTAAAGAGTACCTGTTACCATAGTAAGTATCATCCCATACTCTGAACTGTTTCTGCTGCTTTCCCGGAGTTCTCTGGGCTTTGCTTCATTCTCCTGCATCTTTGTTGTTTACTGAGTTTTGTTTTCTGTTTGTGTTTTATTTTCATTTTTTTAAAGGCATTTTTACAGTCAGTGACAGACACTAATTCCTTCCATTGTTGCTTTCTTGGAATTCTAGGTCAGTTACATAAACTTTACATTAAAGTGTGCTATACTGTTGAAAGGGACTGTGAAAGTGTCGTCATGGGTTCCATGTTCGTCTGTCTTTCAGTGACTCTGTACCCAGCTGCCCCAATTTATGAGTAATAAGCTGTTTGTCCAAAAGCCCTTGGTTCGTATTCCTCCTAGAACATGAAAATTGAACTGTGTTCTGCGTGGCTCTGATACCACCAGGATTCTAAAACTGGGACTTAGTCTGAAATTGTGTTGCATGAGTTAGCTGTGAATGAGCTCACTCTTTAAGCTGTGTTGGCTTTACAGGGATAACAAAAGTAAACTTCATGTATATGTGTATTTCCCTAACCTAAGTAGCTGTGACTGAATTTGATGAGAGCTATGAGTGACAGAAAGATCCATTGAGTGAAGGTGCCATTCTTCTTTGAGTGCTTGCTCATGTCCATTCTATATTAGGTGTGTGTGGTTGCCACGTGCACCAGTGCCGGAAGTTTTTCCCTCAGCAGTATCTGTAGAGGACCAGCTCTGGCACCCACTGGGGTGGTGCCGCATGGCGCGGTATCAGTTCTTTCTTGCCGCCAGTGATGGTGCTGGAATATCTGCTGATTTGGCTAGGTTTTCTGTTCTTGTGAATGTTGAAAAACCTGTAATGTAGTGGTATATAGTTAGTAGTTTCTTAGTTACCCTTAGTAGTAGTTCTTAACTTTTCATTAGTCCCAAACGAGACTCAGCTGGGGGACAGGGCATGTCCTGGTCCCCAGGCTTTAAACCCTGCGATGGCTGCAAACAGTCTATGCCCATCAGCGGTCCACATACCAGTTGCCTAAGGTGCTTAGGCAAAGGGCACATGAGTGCCGTATCTGCAGGTCCTTTAAATCTAGGACAAAGGAGTGTGATATTTGTCTGAAAGCGCTCCTAATGGAGTCGGCACTCACTCTGGAACCAAAGCAGTGGTCTGACTGCACACCAAGCACAACGGCCTCTATGTGCAATGCCCCACCGATGCCATCCACGAGCCGGCACTGGTCTCCCTCCACGGCTCTGGTCATGAAGCCAAAAAAGACTGGGAGGGAAATAAGGGAAAGGAGAGGGCGAGGGCAAGCCACGACCCATGCTGTGCAGCTCAATACCCCGTTCAGGAAGTCAGGCCCCAGCTCAAGTTGAGCGGTGCAGCCTATCCCATGCTTTGCCCACGACCATGGATAGCAGTGCAGGCCCTAGCCAGCTTCAGGTGCCATCGGCACACGAAGCTCTTCGAGCGGTTCAAGAGATCCTGATGCTCCTGGTGCCACCTATACCAGCTCCCGTGGTCCCCTGATCTCAAGGAAAACCCTGTATCCCCGCCTCAGTGGCATCATTCCCCATTGAGCGGGATGTCCCACCAGCTTCACCGACCTGCAGCTGTCACACTCCTCAGGACAAGAGAGGCAGGCTCAGCGGAGCCCTCTTTGGTCCCCATATCAGGGGCACAGATTGTGGAACTCAAGACATATCTCACCGATAGATTGGCACAGACCCTCTGAGGCACGAGCCACCTGGCAAGAACTCCAGAACCAGCCCCTTCCATCTCCCAGGGCCTGGGACTGATCAGAGACCGCCAATCGCTGGGCCATCATCTCCTGTCTTGATGAAGGAGGTCACCCTACTCAGGATGATCCTCCCGGCAACCAGCCCGTAGTAGCTCCCGGTCCTGTTCAACGTACCGGTCAAGTAGCATGAGGCATGGATTGCTGGGTATCCAACGCCAATTCACCAAACGCCATCAGTTCCCAAGAGCCCGACCAAGGCAGACTCACTTGGATAGGTTGGCTTCGGGACGCAGCAGCCGGCACCGGTTGGACAAGAGCCACTGCTCTGCCCGATCCTGGTCGCCCCATACCAACCACTCCAGTGGTAGTGCCGGCTTGGAGCGAGGTTCCCTGCTGGCAGGACAAACCCACGTACCGGCGGTGCTGTTTACATTATCAGCACTGAAACCTGTTCCATGGCCCCAAGTGCAGTGGCTGGCGCCCTGGTATCTGTGGAACCCTTGGGGGTTCACCCAACCTTCCCAGGCTCCCTGATCAGTGTCGGGAGCCTTGGAGAGGCCAGCAGCCTCGATGTCCCATCCCCTTTGGTACTTGAGACTTTGGGGGGTAAGACCCCACAGATCCAGGAGGATCCAGGGGAGCAAGCTGCTGGACCATGGAGGTTCCCGTGGCAATGGCATCATCATCGCCAGATGAGGCTATCACGGGGCCCCCTCACCCAGTTCCTTAGGATGATGCCAAGGCGCACCAGGAACTTTTGAAAAGGGCCACTTCTAACCTGGGGCTTCAGGCAGAAGAATTGGAAGAGCCCTCAGACTCTCTGTTTGATGTCCTCTGCTCCTCAGCTCCTGCCACGGTGGCTCTACTCCTTTATGAATGAGTTTCCAGAATCATGAATGACCTGTCGCAGACCCCCTCTTCCCTGGCCCTTATCTCTAAAAGGGCCGAACGCAAGTACTTGGTGCCGACCAAAGGGCATGAGTATTTATTCTCTACCCAGCCTCTAATTCACTTGTGGTTGAGGCGGTTAACCACAAGGAGAAGCAAGGACTTCAGCTGAGAGTGACCAGTCACCAAGCCTTCCTTGGCCGATATGTGGCAAGCCATGGCCAAGTTCAGAGGGTTGCTCCCCAACTTCCAGGAAGGAGTTCTGAGCTATCCTCGATAAGGGCATGAGTGCAGCCAGGGCGAACCTCCAGGCGGCGTCAGATTCTACTGCCCACACCATGACTTCTGCTGTCTCCATGCGGCGAGTCTCTTGACTTCTCCTCTCTGAGTTGTCCACCAAGGCCCAGAAGTCATTGCAGGAGCTGCCCTTTGACGGCGGGACCCTATTTGGAGAGAAGACAGACAGCAAGTTGCATGGCCGTAAAGACTCCTGCACTGTACGGAGAGACTTTGGCAAACCAGTAAACTGCCTAAAACCACTATGGCTTATTGTTAACGGCAGCCTAGTAAGCAAGCTGTAAATTGGCCATTCAGCAATCTCAGCTTGACCAAGGCAGGAGGGGAAAGGGTTTTGGGTGCCACAGAAAGGGCAGCTTGACCCCTGCATCCTTCCTGATAAGAATTGTGTTGAAGTTGCTGATACATGCATTTTAAAAGAGCAGGAAGTACCCTCAGGAATGTCTATTGAGGTCTCGAGGTTGCAAACCCTGGAAAGACCCACACCTGGTTAATCAATAATCAGAAGGAACCTCTTGCTGGATCGTTGAAATTGCTTACTTAACAAGGTTTCTTTAAGGGACATGTCATTCTATTACTAATGTATAAATAAGGGGAAAAAGCTTGAGATAGTTGGACTCGTTTGGGGACTCTCTTTGGACTCTCCCTCTGGACACATCTTGCGGTTCCCACTGGCAGACGAAAGATTTGGCCACTGGAAACCTGGCGCTGTGTCACTTGAAAGCCACACTCAGTAATTATCAAGGGTTAGGGGTGTTGCGGACGTGTGTAAGTGCTTGAGGCGTGTAAAGTTTAGCTTTATGTGAAAGCACTCTTGTGTTGTCCTGTTTGTGCCAGCCATCTATCGGTCGGACTGCCGTGTCTCCCCTGATTTATTTCCTGACACCACCTCGCACAGAGTAAAAATTACCAAAAGCTTTGGGTTGAAAGAACCCCGGGTAACGGGACCACCACCCTGAAAATCCTGGGTCTCTACGTCCCAGCCTCGTCACATAAGCGGTTCAAACTGCAGCAGCCTCAGGACCAGGGGAGACAGCCTCGGCAGGATCAGCCCCATAAATGAGCCAAGGGTTACGATCGCTGTCCGAGCCACCCACCTCCACCCTCAGCCCAGTCGGGCTTGACCCATAATAAGCAGGGGGACAAATGGTCATTTTGAGGGTGCGCATGAGGGTGAGTACCAGACTATTCCCCGGATCCCTCTTTCCCAATATTCTCTGATTGCCTTTCCTCCTGGCGTGAACCACTATAACTTCCAGCCGCTGTGTCCTCAGCACAGTGGAACAGGGTTATCCCCTCCAGTTCCTTTCTAGCCCACCTTCCCATCTGCCTTCCCTGTTCCTCTTCAGGGACTCCTCTCACGAGAGTCTCATGCAGGAGGTAAAGGGGTTACTACCGCTGGATGTGGTGGATGAGGTTCCTCTTGAGTACAGGAACAAGGGGTTCTGTTCCTGATACTTTTTAATCCCAAAGGCCAAGGGTGGTCTACGGCCCATCCTGGACCTGCGAGATCTCAACAAGTATCTACAGAAGCTGAAGTTCCGCATGGTCTCTCTGGCTTCTACTATCTCCTCCCTGGATCCAGGAGACTGGTATGCTGCCCTCAACTTGAAGTACGCATACTTCTACATCGCAGTCTTTCGAGGGCACAGACACTTCCTCCGGTTTACGGTGGGGCTCCACCACTACCAGTTTACAGTCCTCCCGTTCGGCCTGGCGACAGCACTGAGGGTGTTTACCAAGTGCATGTCGGTAGTAGCGGCTTACCTCAGGTACCGGTGTATCCAGATCTACCCATATCTTTGATGACTGGCTCCAGATCGCAAGTCCAGAGGGAAGTTGCGGTGCTTCAAGCCACGTGCCACTCTCTGGGCCTACTGGTGAATGACGAAAAGTCAACGTTAGTGCCAATGCAGAGGATAAAGTTCATTGGAGCGGTCCTTGACTCTGCCTGTGCCAGAGCGTTCCTGCCACTGGAAAGGTTCAGCATGATGGCAAACCTCATTGTAGAAGTCTCAGCGTTCCCTCTGACTACAGCCAGCCTCTGCCTGCACCTGCTGGGCCACATGGCAGCATGCACTTACATGGTCTGCCATGCCAGGCGCCGGATGCAGCCCCTGCAACAAAGGCTGGGGAGGGTCTATTCCCAGTCCTGAGACCCCCTGAAGAAGATCATTACCATTCCCCAGGCGATATTTACCTCGCTGAGATGGTGGACCGACTGCAGGACAGTCCTGGAAAAGGTTCTGTTCGACAACCCCTCTCACTCAAGTTGGTGTTTGGATGCCTCAGACCTCGGCTGGGGGACACATTTCAGCAACCTCCAGACACAGGGGATGTGGTCCCCGGAGGAGGCATGGTTACCTATAAACATCAAAGATCTCCGATCAGCCCGGCTGGTGTGCGGAGTCTTCTTGCCCCACCTGACGGACAACACGGCCTCGATGTTCTACATCAACAGGCAAGGGGGAGCCTGCTCAACGGCTCTGTCAAGTTTGTGGGAGTTCTGCATCGGCCACAAAATCTACCTGGAAGCTTGTCACCTTCCCGGCGTTAGGAATACACTGGCAGACCAGCTCAGCAGGAACTTCTCCTCTCACCGTGAATGGTTGCTCCATACAGAGGTAGCCTGCATGATCTTCCGAAGGTGGGGAACTCCCCAAGTGGGAGATAGAATAGGAAATGCAGGGCCGCTCATCAGTAGGACACTGGCAAAGATCAAGAGAGATCAGACGCAGGTTATCATGGTCGCATCAGCATGGCCTCACCAGCACTGGCTCGGCATGCTCATGAGCCTGTCAACAGCCCCTTCCTAGACCTTGCCCAACCAACTGGATCTGCTGTTGCAGGACCATGGTTGGCTCTTACACCCCAACCTTGAGTCCCTCCACCTCTCGGCGTGGATGCTCTGTGGCTGAACCTGGAGGAGTGGACCTGTTTGGAAGGAGTCCAACCGGTCCTCCTGGAAAGTAGGAAGCCCTCAACTAGACTGACTTGCCTGGCCAAGTGGATGAGGTTTTCCCGCTGGGTATCCAAACGGGGCATCTCTCCTTCGCATTCTTTCATACAGGCTGTCCTGATCTACCCACTCTATTTGAGGGACCAGAGCCTGGCACACTCTCTTCCATTAGAGTGCATCTTGCAGCAATCTCTGCGTTTCACCTGCCGATCCAAGGACAGACAGTATTCTCCCATTACATGATGATCAGATTCTTGAGAAGGCTGGAGAGATTCGTCCTGCAGTGGGATGTTAACTTGGTCCTCTCTAGGCTCACTGGCCTGCCCTTTGAGCCGCTTATCTCCTGCTCCCTTTCCCATCTGTCATGGAAGGTTGCATTCCTGGTGGCAGTGATGTCGGCAAGACGGGTCTCCGAAATTAAAGCCTTGACCTCAGAACCACCATACATGGTTTTCTACAAAGACAATGTTCAACTGTGGCCCCACCCAGCCTTCCTGCCAAAGGTGATCTCCACCTTCCATATGAACAGGACATCTTCCTCCCGGTGTTTCATCCCAGACTGACAAGACCAGTGAAGAGAGGCATCTTCACGTCCTGGACATCCAGAGGGCCTTGGCTTTTTACTTAGAATGTACCAAGCCTTTCCGTAAATCTTCATTGCTACAGTGGATAGGATGAAGGGTCATCTGGTGTCCTCGCAGAGGATTTCCAATTGGATCACCTTGTGCATAAGGACTGTTACAACCTGGCAGGGGTTATGCCGCCACTGCCGATTATCAGAGCCCACTCAATGAGAGCTCAGGTGTATTCGGCAGCCTTCCTGGCACACATCCCTATCCAGGACATCTGTAGAGCTGCAGTGTGGTCCTTGGGCAACACATTTACCACTCATTACGCTGTCACTCAGCAGGCCAGAGACAACATTGGATTCGGCAGAGCTGTGTTGCAATCTACATGTCCGTGAACGCCTACTCACCTCCAGGGATACTGCTTTGGAGTCACCTAATATGGAATGGACATGAGCAAGCACTCAGAGAAGAAAAGACAGTTACCTGTTCCGTAACTGGGGTTCTTCAAGATGTGTTGCTCATGTCCATACCACGGGCCGCCCTCCTTTCCCACTGTTGGAGTTTCCGGCAAGAAGGAACTGAGGGCCAGGGGAGCCAGCGGTGCCCCTTATACCGCGCCATGCTGGTGCAACTCCAGGGAGCGCCAGAGCTGGTCCCCTACTTATACAGCTGAGGGAAAAACTTCCGGCACCGGTGCATATGACGAGCACACACACCTAATATGGAATAGAAATGAGCAACACATCTCAAAGAACACCAGTTACGGAAAAGGTAACTGTCTCTTTTATGTAGTCAGTTTTCTGACTACAATCGTACATAAAGAATATAATTTTGAAAAGTGTATTTCCGTTGTGATAAAACTCTAGATCTGTGTGTGTATGAAAAACACCACTTTACCTCCTTTAAGGCCAAAGCTTCAGACAGAAGTTTTAATGGTATTACTGCAGTACAGTGTGCACTTAATATGTGTTTGTGCTGTTAGTTCTAGAATATATCTTTAAATTTCTAAGTATCGTCATGTTGTCGTCTCTGAAATTGTTTTTGTTAGAAGATATAATTTGGAAAACCGCACTGATGGATGTACTAAAATTACTGAGCGAAATAACAAATCTCATACACGTTGTGTGGTGTTCTTTATCTGATGTAGAATTTGAGGATTTCTCTATTCTGATTAAAAACTTGCCCCTCCTTAAGCTAAATTCAGAGATCCGTGTTTCATTCCAGTGTACAGGGATTCCATCTCACTAAATGCTGTAGTGACAATTTCAGAGGCTGGGTGGGATAACTGTCATGGACAGACAAGTTAAAATTATTTTTATATAGCTGTAATGCTTCGTAGAGTGGCAAAGTCTGTTTAAATGCCAGTAGCTTCCTATGCTTTTATTTCAGGAATAATCCAAACTATTGATGGTCTTTCCTTTTATATAAAAAAAATTAAAATAAAATAAAGTCTAACTACATGAAAATCAGGTGCAGTACATGTACTAAGAAATTAGTCTGATTAATTCCTGAAGAAATAAAAATCATGACTAGAAAGGTGGTAATGATGAAAAGAGCAGTGCTGGTGATAGACTGTACATGAATTGCTGTATAATTGTCATAAAGGATTAATCAGACTAACACCTCATGAGGCAGCTCATAACATACATAATGGCTTTCTCCTTTACCCTGCTTTAAATCCTGTCTGCGTCATAACACAATTTCAGACTTCTAACCATTTTGAGCATTTGGCTTGATACTGAGTATTAAGTGGTTATTGTGGGTCTAACATAACAGAAGTTCACACTATTCCAGGGAAATACATACCACACATTCACAGAACAGTGTCTTCTAAGACACAGCGTGAGGAATTTTCAGTACAATCCTGCAGGAATAAAGAACACAATTTCATTAGAGACATTCTCATACTTTCTGTAGACTGTTGTAATCACCTCTCAAAGCCTTGAACATAAAACTAATACTCTGACCCAAACTGTTCTTGTGACTGCAGCAGATCTTTAATTTTTGAATTTTTAAAATGAAAATTGTTTCCCCTATTTTTCTCGCAGCTCGCAAACCTCTCTGGCCAGCTTTCATCCACTTTCCTCTTTATGCTCTACTGTCATGGGTGGAGTCGACACAGCTAGCTGGCCACTTAGGAATTTGTGCTTTCCATGCAGGCAGGAAACAAGTGCAGTGAGTTCTAAGGAAGTGCTCAGTGCAGACAGGATTGCTTTACAATAACATGGTATATTTAAAGGGAGAGTGTCACTAAATCTCACCAATGCCTGTGAGGTCCACCGTAGATTAGTGAATAATGTGCTAGCAAGGCCTATGTACCACTTTAGCCCCATTTAAGCTATGGCTCATGCTTGACACAGGGATGAAGTCACGCTAAGTGAACCCATGTGATACAAAAGGCTGCATCACAAAACATGCTTAGCTAATTAAATTTGACAGGCTATATTGATTTTATTTAGAAGACCTCATAATGCATTAATAAATCTGGTCAAGATAATGAAACCATTGCAATAGCAGACCTCACTATGAAGCTGTCTCTTGTTAAGTCTTCTCTGAGAAGCTCCATGGCAATACTGGGATTATTATAAGGTCTGGCAAAATGAGAATTAGTGAGATTCTCATACATCAAGCCATAGGTGTGATGTTTGTGTAATTTGCTCCATCTCAACAAATTAAAACATTTTAAAAATTGGGAGCCTAATGACAATATCTCATTAGTGCTAGTGAAAATTGTAGGTTTTATTCCCTGCTCACTGTGCTAAAAATCCTCAGCATCGTTTTCAAATGTAGTTACATTACTATGTTTTATTTATAAAGCCTTGATATCTACTCTCCTGGCACTTTAGACCATTATGATTGGATTCAACTTTATCTGCTGCCTGGCAGGAAATTGAAAGTAATCTTTTGAACATTCCGCCCACATCTCTGTGCCCAAAGGTAAAGCAGAATAGACAGATTCCAAAAGCATTACGTAAGTTAAACCAGCTAGATTTTCACACACAGCACTCGCTACAGTAGCTTCACCTTAATGTATTTTAGAGACCAGCACACTTTAACTAAGTATTTCATATCAATCCATCCATTAGAGACACTGCAGGACCAGACTTACAAAGATGACAGTGATGCTGCAACTTTCAAGCAAACCCTCCCAGACCTGACCCCTGATGAGCCTTCAGAAGCACTCGACTTCCCAACCTTCGGAAAGGAGGAGGAGGAAGGTAGGTGCAGTGAAGATCTGACCAAAAGTCAGACTGAGTCACCTGCACCAGAAAATCAAGAGCCCCAGTCCCAAGCTGCTGAAGAGGCAACAACACCAACAGCTGAGGAGGGGACAGCAGCTGATCCAGGTAGTGATGAATCTCCAGGAAAATCCCCGTCCAAAAAGAAAAAGAAGTTCCGCACGCCTTCCTTCCTGAAGAAGAACAAAAAGAAGAGTGACTCCTGAAGGCCTAATGCGCTGCAGAAACACTGTCATGTTTTTAAATCTAAATTCATTAACCACTAGAATGTACCGGATTGTACTGAGTGTTTTGTCGTCTTATGTAAAGGAATGCAACAAATCAACCAACCAACCCCTCAAGTTATAGCTTGATTGGTTAAGGTTATAACAAGAAATTAACATGCAGAAAGGTGCTAAACCTCTGTTCTCAGCAGCAAACCACAAATTTAATCCTTAATTTGTAAACAAAGTTAAATGGCTTCCATGTGGAAGACGTCGAACCACTGTTTTTAATTTAAAGCCCACACTGCTTTATGTATGAACACAAGTATTTTTGACCAGGCCACATTCACAGTGCAGTATCTGCTCACTCCAGAATGTGCTCTTTTCCAATGTTGTTTTCACCAGTCACAAGTGGATTCTTTTTTAAATATTGCATTTTAGAGAGGATGCCTGTTCGTTTGCATTTTAGAAGGGGCACATTCTTGAACTGAGCTGTATGCTTCTGCAATCTGTGATTACAGATCATGTTATAGTAAGACTTTGAGACTATCCATACCTTACACCTCCTGTCTTCTTCCTGCCACCCCCAACCCCCAATAACAACAACAATAAAAGCTGCCTTTAACCTATATTCTGTTTTGTGATATAGCTGGAACTTGAACTTAACCTTGTGATGTCTGAGGACTGAACTGGTGTTGGTGTTTCCTGCTGATACTGAGCATTCAACTTTTCTAATAAATGCAATATTGTGAAATCTGTCCTCCCCAACCAAAATTAGAGACCATCAGAAATCACTTGCATAGCAGTTTGGTCTCTAGATACAGGTTGAAAACAATTGTATGTTAGACTTTTGGGACACTTTTTAAATTGGTGATCTAGAGCATGGACAGTTTTGGATTGGGTCTTCAGTGCACATTTCATTGTTTTGATAAAACTTCCCTGAGTGCAGATGCAAATCTGTTACCAGCCTGCAAATGTGGCTTATATGTATCTACATTCCCTCCCCTAATAAAAATGTAAACACATTACACTGAACACTTAACATATGTTTTTATATTAACACTTTTTCTTTTCACTTACTGTAGCTTGTGTTTCTTGCTTTGTGTTGCCAGCAGTAGTTAAGTCGGGAACAGAAATCCCTCCCAGAGTCCTTAGAGGTGCATTTACTACCGGTTTTCCATAAGCATTTAGCATGTAGCAAAGTCAGGAAAATCACTTTCGCTTTTTATTTGCCATCCTCTTCTAGTTACGATCATGATTCTCTCTCTTCATTGAGCACACACAGAGATCCACCTTCAAATTATCTTTTTGAAAGCCAAAACATCTTCATTTGTTACCAGCGTGAACTTTCCAGAAACCTTAATGAATTCACCCCAGCTATAAACCGAGATGCTCCAAATGTGAGTGTTCAAAATGACACAGTTCTATTTGTAACAGCAGAAAACATTCAAAGATTTCTCCTTGGGGGAAAAAGATTGGCTTACATGCAATGACTAAACTAAAATGAAGTTCAGTAATGGATGTATCATATAAGATTACATAAAATACCTGTTTTATAGTGAGAAAAACAGCAGGCAGTGAATCCCTTGCGATTTGTGCAGTGTGAAGGCATTGAGTAGTAGAACAGGTTCAGCTATAGTGCAAAAATAAAGCCTATATTAGGCCTCAGATGTGTTGAAAACTTGGACCAAATTCAAGTGGTAAAAGGAAAACAAATTTACAAGATATGACCATAGCACTGTCAGATGAGGAGGAAAAGGTTTAGTGGCAGTAATTAACACACCAGAAATCTGACTTCTCTTTTGGAACACCTAGAGGTAAGGTGGAAGATGCAACAGCAAATCACTGCTTAAGAGTGACACCTAAACAATGATGTCTAGTAAGGACTGCATGGCGCTAATGGCTTTGAGCTTATATTCTAACCTTCTATGGCCTCTGTATACTAGGGAGCCTACAGTACTTATCTTACTTTGCTAAATTGTGTTTTATTGCCAGGGTCATAATTATGTTACTAAGCCATTGCTACATGTTTCAGTTAATAATGGAGTCCTCCCTTTTATCTTTGACCACATATGCAATTATTTTGATTCTAATTTTGTAGTTTGTTCTTTCAATTCTTTGTATTACACTATGAAATCTAGCTGTGTACAGTATGGTTACACACGGTGGGAGGAAAAAGTCATGTATTTTTATTTCTTTGTTGTATCGTTTTACTCACAAATAAAATTCTTTAAAAGAGTAAGGTTTTTTCCTCTGTTTTGAAAGCTGTTGTACAGATTTAGTTTCCAGAATCTCTTAGGGAATAGTGCCCAAACCATTTTAATTTAATGGGTAAAAACAATTTCTTGAGAAAAGTATCTAGGATTTTGTTTATAGTAAACTGATTGGTTGCTGTTAAAGTTCCAGACCCAACTGTGATGTCTAATGTTCTGGCCAGAGACCCTGAATGGGACATGTAACAGTAAGCAGTAGAGACAGGCATTAAAAGGGATCAGTGTCTGAACTTTGAGAGAACATGTAGACAGAATACAAAAAGCCACCTTCATGTTGCAGTCAGTGTCCTTCTGTAGGATTTGCTGTAGCTGAGAGAGCAACAGAAGGATCACTACTCACTTCCAGGTTGACATAATTCTGCCTTCTCTAACACCCTACTAGATTAACCTTGTTCATTAAACTGACGTCCTTAAAGTTATAAAGCTAGGGTGGAATATGTGCTCAGGTGAAAAAGCTAAGAATTCTAAGGAATCACTGTTTGGTTCATTAAGTTCATGCTTAGGCTATACGGGGTACTTTAGAGGTTTGAAATCTCTGAACAAATGCCACATAGTTTGCTGAAATACCATGGGGAGGGCACAGCTGCTTTTCACTTTTGTAAATTTACATTTTCTATTTTCTGAGTAGATTCACAAGCACCATAATATCCTCATATCCTTTAGAATTTGTTTATTTCCAAGGCAGGGGGAAAATGCTCTACCTTTATCAGTCATTCTTTAGGCTTTACCTGGAATACTATTTTAGTGAAAGTCACTAATTCTGTCTTTAACCAAGGCTCTAGGAATACAAAATCAAATTTTGGGACAAACGAGTAGCTGCAGAAACTTTTTTCCGTGGCTGTTTAAAAAAAAAAGGAATAAAACCTGCATAATAGGAAATGATAAAAAAGCTCAAATTGAGACATTTATTTAAAGTGAGTCTTAAAACACTTATATGAACTCTCTGGATTACTTTGGGTACCAAAATGAATCTTTTGGTAGGTTTTACACTCTTATATAATACAGGAAACCAAAGTTCTGTTCCTTGAGCAGGTGCAATGTGTTTGGGTTTATTATATAGGTTTGGGTTCACATATTATTCATTTACAGGTTTAACTTTTATGTCTCCAATAGTACCACGTCAGGCTATGATCTTGTCAGAAGTCAAGCTAAGCATGGTCAGGTCTTGGATGGGAGACAGTTGAGGAAAACTCAGATGTGTTAGGTTGTAGTATAGGTGGCACTTTCCTCTGAAACTATTGAACCAGTACTCTGCTACGTGGCAGTGTGTTTCTGAAGATACTTTTATTAAAGAGAGACTGGCCTTCACTGCTTATGGTAGTCAAAATTTCCATAACACTTCTAATGAGTAGGGATGTTAATTCTGCTATGTTACCCAAGTGAGAATTTGGGTAACAATCTACATTTTCCCTTGCTTCCACTGGCCAAGCTAGTCTTCATATTCCCCTACTAAAAATGGTTGTGTAGTGCTAAGGAAGTAGACTAGCTTGCAGTTTTTTCCCTTGTGGCTGTAGTCCAGGGATCCTTCTAAAGTGCTTCAGTTTCCTTCACAATTAAAGATATATGTGTTATGTTAATTACAGGGAGATCAACTGTCTACCATAATGTTTTTCACTAATATATGTGTTAAAGCCAAGCAGACTGCACAGTGATGTGCAAGAGGGAGTAGAAACTACTCCACTGATACAGAATTAGGTCTTTACTGTTCCACTCCCCTGCTGGAAGCAATCCCACTCTTCCCAGGAGTCGTTTATGAGGGTGAGGTGAAACAAGAGCCTAATTAAGGTACAGATAAGTACACCACCTCCACCCAGGCACTTCTACTTTGATATCCTTAGGAGTGAGCTTCTTCACAGCTCCTTAAGCTTGACAGTAGACTTCTGAGGTAGAGTGTATGCTGGGCTCATCTGTGAACCTCAGACACAGGGAAACCTTCACTGCCTACAACATTTTAAGATCACAGTTTTTGTTAAACCCTTTGGGAGCCCAGGATATATGGTAAGACTAAGGTATCCGATGGGGAAGTAGGGTTAGGAAACCACCTCTGAAGTGACTGTACTTGGACAGAGTGATCCATTGGGATCAATGATAGAAAAACACCCTATCTCCCTAGAAGTGTTTTTTAAAAAAAATAAAATTCTCTGCAGTGCAAGACAAGCAGATGACAAAGAACTATTAGTGGATGGCTCTGATTGCAGGGATTGAGACACGGCACATGGAGAAACCAAGATGGGAGGAAGACAAACTTTTTGAACCTCTGCAGTATAGACCAACCCCATCCATTTAGAAAAGTAAGCAAAGTTTTTTCCTTATTTGAACAAACATGCTGCTCACCATAACATGGAAGCTCATGTGCTAGTTAATCAGGTTCTTTACAATAGGGGTCAAAGAGTATAATTTTGCAGTGGAAACAAGGCCTAATTAAACCTTTTGGGGTCACCTAAGTGACAGACTATGACCTGTTCATTAAGAAGACATGGACCGAAACAAAATGGTCTCACTGCTCCTTTAATAAAGGGCCCTCCCGCATTCCTAAGCGGAACTGCAGTCAACTAGAGCTTTATGTAGGCCAATAATTGACTAACAAAAGGACAATCTGAAAATATGCATGTTATTACAGGGCATCTTACTAACCCCACTCACTGCAGTAGACCAGTTTGCAATTAACTGTTTGTAGTGCAAAATACAAATATTTGATAAACACTCAGTATTGAAAAACCTGTTACACAAAATATTAGGAGTATAAAATGTAGCTAAAACACTTTTCCAACTATTTGGACACCGCTACCCTGATATAATGCGGTCATTGGGAGCCAAAAATCCTTACTGTGATATAAGTGAAATGCCGTTATATTGGGATAGCGGTGGCAGGGCTGCAGCGGTGATTTAAAGAGCTCTGGGCTCCAGCCGCTGTGGGGAGCCCGAGCCCCAGGGTAGCAGCAGCAGGGCCCTGGCAGTGATTTAAAGGGCCCAGGGCTCCCTGCAGCAGCCGGAGCCCCAAACCCTTTAAAGCACCGCCGGAGCCCCGCTGGTACTGCGTTATATGTGAACCAGTGTTATATACACCTCTAACGCGACCCAATATAACAGTTAGGTCACTTGTTTATTCCTACTGTTCTGCCAAGGGATCATAAATGGAGTCAAGATTGATAGAAGGCTTTCTCACAGGTCATACAAAACTCAGGCTACCAACCCCCATCCAACAAAAAAAACCCCACCAGCTTAAGGCACTTGATATAAATTTTACCAAAGAGACCTGCCCCTAACAAATTCCACTGAGGGAGGCTGTGCAAAGGGTATACAAAATAATCTCACTATGATCACAAAATGGGGGAGGGGTTGTATTTTCTCACCATGAACCAATTGAGGTGGCTGGGTCTTGATCAAGTTCCCCACTATGTAGCTGCCTGAAAACTCTGCTAATTCATGTTCTCTAAGAGCAGCCAGTGATAAAAATGAAATGAGTACAGGAAGGATATGCAAAAACCATACTGTGCACATGATTCTGTGAGAAATGACGGCATTTTTACATACTGCATCTGGCTGGGAACTGTAGGTAATTTAAGCATGAAATTCTGTTGCCGACTGAGTCTCAGTTTGTTGAATTCAACCTTTTTCTGCCCATGTAGCTGGCATGATGTCACCATTTTATGTAGCAGGAATACAACTTGCTGAATGACACACACTTGAATCAGATACTTCTGATCTCAACACTAGTCAAACTGGCTCACAGGCAATGCTGGAGAGAATAACTAGCTGGGTTTCCATCTCCTTGAGGATTGGGTGTGTGTAAGAAAAAACAACTTTTGTGACAATGGTGTGTATACTGGCGAGTGGAATTTGAGTTGGCCTTCCAGTAAATCAAAACACAGTATTGTTCCATTTTAAATAGCTTCTTGACAGCTGACTCTCCACCACATTAGCAGGCCCTTGGAAAATGAGTAGTTCTGTACTAGTCATAATGTTGCGCCTCTCTTTGGTTATTCCTCCTTTCTTTGCTGCTTTATGTAACCAAGAAGAATGAGGGGAAGCAGGAACAAAACTGCACAAACAGTGAAGCAAACCTCAGCTCCTGCCAGCCAATAAACTGCAAAAGAAATAAGATATTTAGTTCTTAGGGGGCTATCTTCATTGTACAGATTACCAAGGTTTTTCAAAGTGACTTCCTGGGCAGCCTTGGTACAAATTTGAGTAGCTGCATGTTATAGGTAATTAGAGGTGTAACTATTTGGATTTGCACCTATGATTCCTTCCCCATGACCAAAGAGTGGCTGTAAGTAGCATCTGGCTAACACCCTGGCTGAAAGAAGTCCCCTTATTATTAAATTAACCTGTGGAACTCACTGCCGTGGAATGCTGTGATGGCCAAAAGTATAACTGGGTTCAAAACAGAGTTAGATAAGTAAGTTCATGGAGGATAGGTTCATCAATGCACAAGATGGTCACAGATGCACCTCCATGCCTAGGGCAACCCTAAACCTCTGACTGGCAGGAACCTGGAGGGAAAGACAGGGATGGATCATTTCAACTGCCCTGTTCTGTACACACTGTACTGGCCACTGTCGGACGATTGGGCTAGATGGTCTGACCCTGGGTGGTCGTTCTTATGTACCTACATTACACTAGCTAGACAAACAATGATTTTCAAAAGGTAAGTTTTAAAATTAGGTAGATTCTTCTCACTTTCTACAGCCACAGACAATTGTTCTGCTGTTACGGTACCCACTCTCCCTTACTTTGCCTTGTTTAGATTTCACTGGAAACCAATTAGTTAACTCAGTTCCAAACAGTCGGAGCTGCCGCCATTCCTGCTGCACTTAGCAGGACTTGGGGCTGGCAGACAGCCAGCAGCGCAGAGCCAGAAGGAACATCAGCAAGAGCGTGAGAGGGGTGCAGAATGACGGCAACGGCAGGAGCAGGGGGCCCATGTGAGAGAAGCAGGATCCACACATGCAGGCTGCTGCTGTCAGCTTCTTCCTAATGAGCATCTGCTCCTAAACTCATTTCTTCCCTTCACTATGCACAGTCCATATTTGTATCTGCATCCAAATCCCATCCTCCACCACTTGTTCCTGCTATCCCCTTCTCGCCACAGCAACTGACCCTCACGTGCCTCCACTTCAAGCCTTTACAATACTACCTACGTTTTAAGCTGAGATCAAGTACGTATTAAATCTTCCACCTTCCTGGTATCAAATGGTAAATATGGATCTAGCCAGAACTGACTGATTTCCTCCTCCCTACTCTCCCAAGGCAAAACCTCAGCATGGCAGGAGGGGGTGAAAACTGCCTGATTAGGAGCCTACCACAGCTATCCTTGCCCCAGTCACATCTCAGCCTTTCCCTTCGGGCTTTGACAGATATGATGCAATGTTTCTCGGTGGAAGAAAATGGAAGTACACAGTTGAGACACTTTGGAGCCATACCATTCAAATAATTAGCCTGTCTGCTACTTACTAAGTGCTGCTGTCAACCTAGGTGCTCTACACAGGATGCTTTCTTAGTCAAGTACCAGCCTAATTACTTATAGTAATCAATAGCTGTGGCCTCACTGCTTTTCCATATCTTATTCTTTTAGCCCTCAACAGGTCAGACCCTGGCACTCATGGAAGGAAGGACTAAGTATTAAATGTCACAAGGTCTAAAGTTGAGGCAGATAGAAAATCACACGTCATTCCACAAAGCTGAGTTAGGCCCTCAGGCTCCCTCTACAATGACTGGGAAGAGACAGGCACTACAGCCTATGATTCGCTTGCACCAGCATGCCAGGTAGGGAACTGCCTAAGCTAGCCAGTAGAAGATACTGATTGGGGAGGCGGAGAAGCTAAACTCCACCCCTCTGAGGGACCTAGGTGTCTATGTCTCGTTGATTCTCAGTTGTGAACCCTCTTCACTCTCAGGTGTTTTCTGCAAGAAGCTGGAGTGACGGTGAGTGGGGGGAAAGAGACCTCATAACTTTTAGCCCAGAGCTTAGGATGTGTGCTCCCTGATTCTCTCCTGCTGAAGCAGTTCCACTGTGCACATATAATAAAAGAAGCCAGAGCCTGAAGGACCCTGCGGCAACATAATTATTCTTACGCTTGTATGCTCATATGCTCGCTCTCTCTTGCATGCTCAATTAATGTAATTATTTATCCACAGTGCAACGGCTTCAACAGGCAAGGGTGAGGGAGACCTGTATCAGACAATCCCATAGCCCAGTGGTTAGAGCACTCATCTGAGAGGTGGCAGAGCCCTGTTCAAAGCAAGTAAAAGGGGGAATTGAACTAG
The DNA here is from genome assembly GCF_007399415.2 of Gopherus evgoodei. Lineage (NCBI taxonomy): Eukaryota > Metazoa > Chordata > Testudines > Testudinidae > Gopherus > Gopherus evgoodei. The sequence continues at coordinate 20,533,634 of NC_044326.1, forward strand.
TAGGGGGTCTCCAACATCCCAGATGAGCTAAATGTTATGAGGACAGCCTGCCTACTCCCCACCTTCCCTGGCTGGTTCATGCAAAGGCTCCTGCTCAGAGAACACCTACTCAACTTGACCATGTCAGTGTGTTAGGCAGAGGAACACGTAGCCAATGCCTGACTGGTTCTGGGGCTTAGGGAGGTGCTAGGCCAGGGATGGGCAAACTACCGCCTGCAGGCTGGATCTGGCCTGCCAGCTGGTTTAATCCAGCCCTCGAGCTCCCATTGGGGAGTGGAGTCAGGGGCTTGCCCAGCTCTGGCACTCCAGCTGGGAAGCAGGGGCAGGAGCCACTCCACCAAGGTCCCTGAAACAGCGGCAGGGTCCCCATCCAGCTCCTACGCGTAGGGGCAGCCAGGGAACTGCACGCTGCCCCCACCCCAAGCGCCACCCCCCGCAGCTTGCATTGGCCAGAAACCGCAGCCAATCGAAGCTGGAGGAGCTGCGCCTGCAGACAGGGCACGCCTCCACGTAGGAGCCGGAGAAGGGACATGCTGCTGCTTCAGTGAGCCATTTGAGGTAAGTTCCGCCCAGAGCCTGCACCCCTGAGCCTCTCCCCTACACCCCAGCCCTGATCCTCCTCCCGCCCTCGGAACCTCTTGATCCCAGCCTGAAGCAGCCGCCTGCACCCTAAACCTCATCCCCAGCCCCAGCCCTAGAGCCTGCACCCCAGCCAGAGCCCTCACCACCCGCCAGTCTGGAGCCTCCCTCCTACACCCTGAACTCCTCATTTCTGGCCCCATCCCAGAGCCCACACCCCCAGCCAGGGCTCACAACCAACCCCCAATTTTTTGAGCATTCATGGCCCACCATATAATTTCTATTCTCAGATGTGGCCCAGTCTGTGCCTAGAAGGAAGCAGTGATTGTGCAGGCCCAGCAGCAAAAACACAAGCACCGAGGGGACTTTTTACTGCACAAACTTAGGTGCCTACAAGGTGCAGCAGCAGTTTTGTGAATCACAGTGGAGCCTAAAACTGAGACTTATACTTGGGTGCCCAAGTCTGTTTCTGACTCCAGGGCTTAGTCCCTGGTTTACTTTGCTAGATCAACTACAGCGCAGGGTTCAGTTCTGCAACATACTAAAGGGCCTCGGGACATACTTCACATAAAAGAACTTTTCTGTGCCCTTAAACACTGGATGGGCGGAATCTGGCGGAGCCAGGCTTAGACCCAAGGCGCCTCTGCCTCCTACTCTGGGCCTGTTAGACCTCCCTGGACATTGACACTGCAGCTGTAAGCAAAGAAACAAAAAAATCCACAGCAGCGAGACTCAAACCACAGCTCAACTGACTCTGGCTCATGCAGCTTGCTCGGTGGGGCTAGGAGTAGCAGTGTTGACAGTCTTGCTCGGGCAGGACCCAGGGCTCTGCGACTAAGGTTACCATACGTCTGGGTTTCTTTTTGAGAACCTGAAATACGGGAACCCTACGACCCTCTCCCTTCATTGGGTTTCAGAGCCCAGGCTCCACCTCAAGTGTCTGCACTGCACAGCCTGACCTTTAGTCAGTTGAGCTTAGGGTGGCCAGGCATCTGGTCTTTCAGCCGGAATGTCCGGTTGAAAGGGGATCCTGGCAGCTCCGGTCAGCAGTGCCATTAAAAGTCCATCTTGAGTACCTTGATCCATGTGTGAGCAATTCCTGTTGAAGTCAATGGGAGACCCCTAAGAGGGTATAATTTGTCCCTTAACTTGCAACAGTTAGGAATGTTCGGCAAAGACATGCAATTTACTACTCAATCATGTCTACATTCCCGTTGCCACGTCCCACCTGTTTCTCTCTATGGCCCCTTCCCTGGAACTTTCTAATGGTCGCCAGGCTGAAGGAGTCAGAGAATTACATTTTATATTGCCAGGGTGGTGCAGGAGTGTGCACTGCTTACCTGCTGCTGACAAGACTGGTCCCAGAGCTCTTGCTAGGGCCCCCAGGCTCCTCAGAATTCCCATTACTGTTCCCTTCTGGCTGGCTGAGCCTGTGCAAGGAAAAGTGCTGCACCAATTAGTTAGTTCTTTGAACAAGACTCTTTTTCCCCCCCCCTGCACTTGAATCCTGGTTTCTGTGCATGTCAGATTTGCTGTTTTATACCACTCACAGCTCACTCACTCCCCATCCACTCAGCACTCTGCTTCCTTAGTAGTTTTTCCTCTCCACTGAGGAGGTGACAATGGTTGCCGAACATGACTTCTTCGTTGGGAAAATATAATTAATAGCACTTGCTGTGAGTGCTTGTCCATCAGCTTTCACATGCTGCAGCTCAATGCCAAAACAGCATTACATAGCTTCTGTGAGGTTCTCTGTGCAAGTACTGCTCTTCACTGAACTGCAGGAGGGCTTCACGTGCTCCTTGTTAAAGACTGATTTTTTACATCTTCTTTGATTTGACCAGAATTAGGTAGAGAAACTATAGGTTTTAAAAACAAAGGTTAATGATACATGCACATGTCAATATGTGGATACACAGATATGAGTATAAACAGCATCAAGTCATTATAATAAGAAACAGCATTTTCTGTCTTATTATTATCCCTAAGCAACCATTACTAATACTGGAGGCTGTAATGAAACAAAGAGGTCAGTCTTCAGTGCATGATACAGCAGCTATGGTTTCTCTGTGTATTTTGTGCAAGGGTATTATGTAACAACCACTGCTTGGGACCCAGGTTTTTCCTTGCTGATCAAACCAGTGTGAAAGAACTGGTTCCACTGCTAGCAGAGATGGTCAGTGCTTCTCTTTAGAGAGATCAGCAACCTGCCCTCCTTAAGGAGGCTTTTGTGCAGCCTTAGTTCAAGAAACCAACAATCAATTGTCCTCTTCCTGATCTTCTATTTTGGGTTAGGATTAGAGAGAATGTGGTGGTGAGTGAACTCTGCAGGAACCTAGATGCCTCAGGTTTCTTTAACCCTATCAGTTTGGGCACAAGCCTGGGTACTCAGAAGAGACTGCAATAGTGATGCAATGGATCTCCTTGCAATGGATGAAGATGCCAGGAGTGTTAGATCTGACAGCACTGCTCACGACTTGCTCTCAGGTGACTTTGCTCCTTCCTTGAGGACTGTTTCCAGAGTTCCCAGTGTTGAGCATTTTCTCTTCCTGCTTGAGGGTTCTGCCATGTGGCATTCCATAGTGTTCCATCTAGTATCCTCTCTAGGCAATGAGTACGTGGGGCCTGCAGGGTGGTACGGGCAGAGGCACTTCCAGCATGCCATCTGATAGCTAGGTTTGTATCTCTATCTCACCTGACCAAACCAGGGCTGTCAAACACCTGCACCAGTGTCCGAGAGGGAACAGGGCATGGATGAGCGCTAGCTAGCTGATGTTCAAGCCTGATAAGACCAAGACAATGCTGTCAGGTTGACGAAAGCAACCAGAAGATAAGCAGTCCTCCTTACTTGATTGTCCCACCTGTTACTGCATTTGAGGGTACCCAGATGGTTGAATCCTCAGCTGCAATTGTCACAGAGCGTCAGTGTCTAGAAAGGCTCCTCCCCCTCCCCCCCAGGAGTTTGTAACCTTGCTGCTGCTATTCATGCCTTTGTCACTTCGAGTAGATGAAAGCAGTATGGCTTGTGGGGATGGATTAGCTCAGGGGTCAGCAACCTATGGCATGCGTGCCAAGAAGTCCTGGCAGCAGCAGTGTGCCATTAAAAATCCTGCCCGGCCCGGCCCGCTCTTCTCCGCCCTCCACTCCCCTGACCCCCCCTGTGGGGGAGGGGGCAAGGGCCAGAAGCTTGGTCCTGCTGGCTCCCCTGCCTCTTCCTGTAGTGTGCTGGGTTCCTGCCCCTCCTCTGCCTCTCGGTCCCTCCCTCCCTGCCGGCAGATCAGCTGATGGCCCTTGCAAGGGAGTGGGTCGGGAAGGAGAGAGTCAGGGCTTGTCTACATCACAAAGTTGCAGCGCTGGTGAGGGGGTTACAGCGCTGCAACTTAGGAGGTGTACACATCTGCAGGGCATCACCAGCGCTGCAACTCCCTGTTTGCAGCGCTGGCCGTACTCCCGTTTTGTCTCGGGTGTAGAGGATCCAGCGCTGGTGATCCAGCGCTGGTAATCAAGTGTAGACACTTACCAGCGCTTTTCTTGACCTCCGTGGAATAAGCAGGTATCCCAGCATACCTGAGGAAGCCTCTGGTAATCAAGCAGGTCTCCTTCCCCGGTTTGCTCTCGCGTTCCCCGAACCCCCCTTGAAGCCACCCAACAGCGCTGCAGTGTGGCCACATCTAACACCACTTGCAGCACTGGTTGCTGTAAGTGTGGCCACTCTGCAGCGCTGGCCCTATACAGCTGTACTAATACAGCTGTAACAACCAGCGCTGCAAAATTGTAGATGTAGACATACCCTCAGTATGCTCGCTGCTTCCAGCAGAAGCAGAGAAGAAGCAGGGGCAGGGCCTGGGGTTGGGGGTGGAACAGGGGCATATTCCCTTCAGCCCCTTGCCCTGACCCGGCCCCCCTCACACACACCGCAGCCCTCTGCCCTGACCCCCCTTCACACACACCCAGCCCTCTGCCCTGAGCCCTGACCCCCACACACACACCCAGCCCTCTGCCCTGAGCCCTGCAGCCCCGCACACACCCCAGGCCCGTGCCCTGAGCCCCGCACACACCCCAGGCCCGTGCCCTGAGCCCTGTGCCCTGCACACACACCTAGACCCCTGCCCTGAGCCCTATACCCCCCTCATACACACCCAGCCCCCTGCTTGACTCCTTCACCACCACCACCACGACCCCAGCCCTGACTCTGGCACCCCCACACATCCACAGCCTCCCCGCAACACCTGCACTCCCCCTCACATGCCCCCTACTCTCTGCCCTGACTCTTGTACCCCCCACCACATCCCCAGCCTCCCCGACACCCCACGCACCCCCCACATCTCCACCCCCACCCTGAGCACCAAATGGGAGCTGCCCAGGTAAATGACCCACACCCAAACCTCCTGAGCCCCCTCCCTCATTCTAGCTCCTGGCCAGACCCTTCACCCCAAGCCCTGTGCTCGGTCCACTCCAACTTTCAGCTCAGTGCAGAGAGAGGAAGAGAATGGGCGAGAACCAGGGAGAAGGTAGGTACCCACTGTATGTGGGCAGGGCCAGGATCCCAGACTAGCAGCGGGCTGAGCGGCTCAGCCCACTGCTGGTCTGGGGTCCCGGCCACCAGTCCCACACAGCCCGCTGCCGGTCTGGGGTTCTGGCTGCCAGACTCTTCCCAGCTGGGGTCCCAGCCGCCAGCCCCACTCAGCCCACTGCCGGCCTAGGTGAACAGAACCCCAGACCAGCAGCGGGCTGAGCGGGCCGGCGTTGTAAGATCAACATTTTAATTTAATTTTAAATGAAGCTTCTTAAACATTTTGAAAACCTTGTTTATTTTACCATACAATAATAGTTCAGTTATATAATGTATAGACTTAGAGAGAGAGACCTTCTAAAAATATTAAAATGTATTATCGGCACACGAAACCTTAAATTAAAATGAATAAATGAAGACTCAGCATACCACTTCTGAAAGGTTGCCGACCCTTGGATTAGCCAATGCCTTTACTTTTAACTGATAGTATTTTTAGCTCTTGTCAAATGCACTTAGAGCTGAGGACAGGCTTTTGGTACGTTATAAATCTAACTAACTCGTGTAACCCCATGTCAGCTCTGAAAGTCCAGGTTCCAGCACTAAATGCATATTGCTGTAGCAGCAAATCGGTGTTAAGTGGAACTGGATTTTTTGATTTTGCAGTTTCAGTTAAAGTTAGCTTTGTACAGACAAAGGCTGCCCCTCCAACAAGTAAAGAGCCACTTACCATAGCCTGACACCACTGCTGACAAACAGGGAACAACAATGGCAGCAGCTGGAAAAGACGTAAGAGTAGGTTAGAATAGCACTAAAGAGCAGAGAGCCCAAAGCAGCAAGGATAGCTATAGCCAGAAATGCAGCCACACTGGTTACTACTGCACAGAAAAATGTGGCGCCCTAGGGCATTAAACCAACAATGAATCATAAGGTTTCATTCAGTTTAACAACAAAAACGCCCCCACAAAGCCAACCTATACAAACAACTCTTGCAGCCATAAAGGCTATGAGCATTCAGCAGCTGTTTTACATTACAGCCTTTCTTCTTGACAGCCCTAGAGGGAAGGGCATAAGGGTCACAGTTACATTCTATTCAGCTAACTAGTAGTTTCCCAGATCTCTATCATCTTGTCAGGTGTAGTGGGAGAAGGAATCTTTCATACATCACATGCTCAGTGAGATGGCCATGTGTGGAATCATGAAGAGTCCCCTGAGACACATAAGTGTACAGTACTTATTAATAAAGTGGATAAAAGCAACCATATGTTCTACAATGTAGTATGCAGATGCCAAGTCTAATGAGAAAATACGCTAGCTCACAGAGCTCAAAATAAACGCAACAGCCAAGATCTAACAATGAGAACTGCCCTCTTGCTGAAACAGGCCGTGTTTCTCCCAGTAAGGAAGAGCTGTAGCATACAAAATACTTCCTAGCAAGGAAAGGACAATCAGATGGCAGGAGCTAGGCATCCTCCAGTGAGTCTGAATGATTTGTTAATTTTTCACATACACTTGTCCCTAGACAAGCAGGCTGTCAAACAGATTCTTCCTAAAACAAGAAACCTTTGTTTTTAATTCAGGGATTTAAAATTTTGCACCAATTATAAAATGTATCTTGTTGTTGTACTAATGTTAACTCTTTTGGAAACATCTTATGGTGCCTGTCCAAGAAAAGATTTAAGGTGCTTAAGTCCCACTGAAGTCAAGCGTGCACTTATGCGCTTTTCCAAATAGGGATGGACCTAAACTGATGCTTAATTGCTTTCCTGAATGGAGGCCTAAATCTGCAAAAATTACTTCCTTTTAAACATACATATGTCCATGCACACACTTCCGCACACTTCTTCATAAATGACAGATTGAGTTGTCCTATCCTTCCCTGCCTGTGGTTAGCGAGGCAGGAGAGCAGAAAATTATACTGTTGACTAAGTCCTCCCTTGACCGTGTTGTAGCATAAATCAGAGTGTTTATATACAGCACTTCTCATTCCTGCTCTGACAGACAGTTATGCAGCTCTCCTCTGCCCAGCCTCCAAAGTGTAATGAATAAAGCAGTTGTCACAGTTCCGAAAAGCAGAGCTGCCTCTCTTTTACTAAGCTGGGGTATTTTTATTTAATGTACAAGTTGTCTCTAGGTCTGGGAGAGAAAAAATCTGAAATGCTCCCCAGTCAGCTGAGACAAGATGAGTGCTGGTGACATTTACAAACATCACCATGACAACTTCTAGGGATACAATTAGCATTAGAATAACCCAGAGCTGTGATTCCTTCCAGGTTTTATAAGCAAGAAAGTCATCTTTTATTGCCTATCCCATGAAGCCTGAAGTACATCTTTATTAAACAGGGCGAGGAAATCTTTGATGTTGATATGCCATGCTTAGGCTTCAATGCTTATTGGGAACTATTTGAATAGCTCACCGAAAGAATACAGCAACAGTCCAGCACTCAGCACCGTCACATTACCAGCCCATCCAATTAACAAGAAAGCTGGAATCAACAGCATTATAGCCTAAAAAAAAATATGCAAAATGAGTGTGTTTCTATTACATCTAAAGCCATACGCATCATAAAAGCCTAATCCTAGGTTTCTTGGCACTGCGCTGCTGCTGCTGAGAGGGGATATATTTAAGTTAAAGAGACAGTTCCCATGTTGCCAAGTTTCCCTCTCTAGGTTGGGCTGTTGATTTATTTCCTGTTAGGTGTTGGGGAAGTGGAGATTGCGTCACTGATGATGCAAAGGTAGAGAATGCCCAGACAAGACTGGCAGAACTGGGAAAGAAACTTGTGTAGAATAGAGCAATAGGAGCATTTTGTCCCCCTTCTCCTGGCGCCCTCATCAACTGGAGGGTTAGTCGCCATGGTGCAGGGGAAGAAGATCCTTAGGGTTCAAAGAACACCAACCACCCCAAGGTAAAAAGAAACAGGACAAGATTCTCCTCTTCCTGCTGTGCAGTAGATCTTTGCTCCCATGTTGTGCTTTTCCCCTTCCTATTTTAAAGCACAATATCAGAGCCAGGTTCCACCATGTGATTCACAAAAGACAGCTTTAATTTTTCCCCAACTCTCTCACAGTTTTACAATTCAAGCATAGCTGAATTGCTTTTTTCACTCTGCTAAAGAGGAACCACACCCTCAGCACTGACCCAGATTCACCTCCGAGTTACTAGAGTTAACCGTGACTGAAGGAAACTGACTAGAGTTCAAAATTCATAGCATCTCTTAAAATGATTTACCCAGTGCCAGAAAGGCAGTCAGAGATGGGATTACAATTCAGGAGTTCTTGCCTCTTAGTCCTGTGTTCCACCACTACACCACACCAGAAATCACTAGAAAATATACTCCTCATATCACATAGACTTGAGCCTGTGTGTGAACTGGGCTAACTCTCGGAAGTGTCAGCAGCTATGAAGAATTTAGATTACAGAAATTTTAAATAATATATTAGAGGGAAAGAAGCTACAGTACTGTGGGAGATGATTTGTATGTTTTAATTTTTCGTCTGCTTGAAAAATATCACTACAGTCTTAATAGACAAAATATGCCCATTCAATTAGAAGCATTAGGAAATGGACTGAAGAAGTCACTTAGATGTACTGATGAAGTCAAAACAAAGCTCACTCCATCCCTCGGATTTTAATCCCTAGTACAGTTACAGCCATAAAATGCCATCTGGTTGCTTTATTAGTTAAAAAGTAGCATGTCAGAATCAAGAGGAAATGGAATAAATACAAATAATATATGTTTAAAAGAGGAATATACCCTTTTTATGGCTTTGATTTCACATCCTGGCCTGATTCGGCGCGTGTAGCCTCCCTGGATCACAGCCATTGTCATCCCAATAAAGAAAAACATCTTGCCTTGCTGCATACTAGAAGGGGTTGGAGAGAGGGGGGAAGCACAAATTATACATGGCTACCACTCACACACAAAGTCTTCATCTTGGATCTAGATTACTATTTCCTAAATGAAAGAGATCGATATTTTAGGTGCCCACATGGGGTCTTAACATTCAGACAGCATTAGACACCACCACCAATCAAAATAAAGATAGATTGGATTGCTCAGAGATATAGAACTCTTCACTTTAGCCTGCTGCTATCTAAGGCAGCCCAAGGGTAGGCTTTCCAGGACATTACTGACCAAAATAGGTCACCAGAAAGCCACCAGACAGTAAGCTATGTGAAATGAGTTGTTGTTTTCCAGTGGACAGCGTGTTTCACATCCTAGAAACCAACACCCCCATCGGCAGCCTCAGCAGAGAGGGGAAGGAAACTGAACAATTAACCCTGGCAGTAGCGCCTTGAGGTGAGGGTAGAGGTACGTTGATGGGGAAGCTTGTACTGCCATTGCCCATGCTGTTCCTCCTCTCTAGAAAATACAGCATCTTGAATAAACCACTGACAAATTTTAAATTAAAAAGATACAAGTTTGGGCAAAACAGAATTTCTGGGCTGGTCCTCTCTCATCACTACTGGCTACCAAAGTATTTGGATTTTATCAACTCTTACCTAGATACCTAGCTTGTCCTCCTGTCCAGTTCATTCAAGGATGTCATAACACAGTCATGATCATGGTCATAAGAGTGACATATCCAAACAGCGGATAGTTATTATATCAAGGAATGAATTGCGCAGAAGCAGCAGGATTATCACAAAGGAAAAGGCTTCCAGTGGCATACAAAGATCTTTACAGACTGTATATAATACAGAATTTTGCTGAGCAAATATAATCACATAGCTAAACCCTATATCCATTCTGCTTTATTTAAGCCTCAAGATACTTGCCGACACAGAAAAGCTTTTTGGGTAGCTTTACATGAATCAATACAGCCAGGCTAGTTAAGCACAAATTCAGTGTACATTTTCCATTTGTTTTTATTCCATCTCTGCACATCAATTTTTCTTTAATTTTTTAATTATAATTTCAGAGTATTTGCTTTCCTTATAGATGTGTCTGTATTTCAGTTATTCTTCCTGGCTCATAAAGAGAAAACTTGGAGCATTTGAAATCCATTTGTAACAGAATGAAGTCTTCTAGCATGTTAACGCCGATCATTAAAAGGCACCCTTGAAAATTAGAAGCCTTAATAGTGTCTCTTGAGAAAACAATGAACAAAGAAACGCTAGAGAGTACACAGCACATCTCTTCTAAGCACACTGTACCTGCTGAACTGGAATCGCTGATGGGTGAGAAAACTCAATGTGTATTCAAGACCAGAAAACAGGAAGAGATAAAGGAAATAAACTAGGCCCAGGACCTTGAGATTCTGAAGGTCTAAATAAAAAAAAAAGAGAGACACACTACACCATAAGTACCATTTAAAAAAAAGATAACAAAAGCAACATTCAGTACCACTTAAATAAAAAAGGTCAGGGACTTATTTCCGATGCTCATATTAAATATCCACATGCCACACACCACAGTTTAGACTCTGGCTCCATTTCTGTGACTAGAGTATAAGGACAAGTCTACACTACTGTGCTACATCAGTGCTGCTGCACTGCTGTAGCGTGTCTGGTGAAGATGCGCTATGCCAACGAGACAGTGCTCCCCCATCGGCATAATTACTCCACCTCTGCGCGAGGCGGAAGCTATGTCAGCAGGAGAGCACCTCCGACTGACATGGCACTGTGTGGACACTGCTTTAAGTCAATGTAACTTACATTGCTCATGGAGGTGTTGTTTTCACACCCCTGAGCAACATATAAATTACATCAATTTAAGTGGTAGTGTAGATCAGCCCTTAGAGATGAAAGTGAAAAATTGCAATAACTTCTAAGGAAGTGAACACTCAGTCATATCATTAAGATTCTCTTCCTACTGGAAGGAAGCCAATGGGTAAAGACTTTACCTCCACTACCCCCAGCATTTAGTCCTCAGTTTTCTTTAATTTAATACTTTGTTTTATAGGACCAATATGGATGCTAATGTTGTTGGTCAATCTCTTGAGCATTAGTTGAAGTGGTCAATTATAGAGTGTAGATGGTTTGTAATTGGCCTTGAAAAAGGAAGTGTCCTGTGCTTTATGGAAGTAGATGGAGATGGTTTATATGGTTTTATGCTACACAGTTAAGAATAAGATGTGTTTCACATGTCTAATAATATTCCTTTGCACCATAACAGTAGTTGGAAGGACAGATTAACTCACTGGTATGACCGGCAAATTCCAAACACCTTTATTCAGAGAAAGGCCCAGCCAAAGCCCTGTGTCTGAACATCCCCAAACTTTGAGAGGGGAAGTTTGAAATCAAAATTCCATCTGAAGTTAGAGAAAAATGCCTCAGGACATAAGTGCTGTCTTCTAGTTTTTTCCTAGGGACACTCCACCCCCACTCTGCCTCTTCCCCCCAAGGCCTCAACCTCACCTGCCTCTTCTTGCCCTTGCCACACCCCCTCCCTGCTCCTGCTCTACCCCCTCCGTGAGGCCTCTGCCCTCCGCTCTCTCCCAAGCCCCTCCCTGAGCTGCCAAATAGCTGTTTGGCAGTGTGGCTGAAGAGCGGTGGCTGGTGGGTGCTGAGCACCCACTATTTTTTTCCGATGGATGCTCCAAGGCCAACTGAGTCTGCACTTATACCTCAAGATCTGGCATTCCCGGTTTCCAGCCTGGCACTATGGAATCAAGGTTACCCAACTCACGGCTTGAGCTCTGTCTCTTTAGGTCAGTTAATTTGCTGTGATGCACCTACAGCTGCAGTTAATACCCACGCAGACCAGAGAAGGAACGATGGAAAGGAGAGTGGCTCCAGACCCCTGACATAAAACCTCAAAGCTATTCCTTGGAGATAACAAAGCCCTGGTCAACACCCAGTGCAGCTTGCAACTCCCATTTTGTAAATAGTTATCGTGGGTCTGAAAGATCGAGGGGGGGGGTTTCCTTCTGAAATGGTCAAAATAAAGGGTGAAAAAGTGTATTTAGAAATCACTGCCACATCAAGGGTACACGTATGACATAATGTGAAAAAACAAGCAGCACTTACTCTCCCTCGAAGGTGAGTCCTTTCCTCTGGTGACTGCAGAGAACTGAAACAAAGCCAGCGGACTAAGCAAGTCACTCCCTGCCTGAAATCCACACATCATGGAGGATACCTAAGAAGAGAGAGAGACAACTGTGGCTAACTTGTATGAACTGGAGCAGGATGAATTAGGTTTGCACAACCCACTGCAAACAATCCTAATGTTCTGAATACATGTAAATGTGCTTCAAAACTGACCCTTGGTAGCCAAAAGGCGGAACACTTCTAACAAAAACCAAAAAACCAAAAAATACTCAAACCTTTCACAGAGAACAGAATACAAGGTTTTACCTCTAACCAGACTTGACAGCATAGGCCACATGAGCAAATGTTCTTCATACACAGGTGTATACACAAACTCTGCAATCAGCTAATGGCATATCTACCAGATACACACATACAAACAAGGGGTTGGTGTGCACAATTTTATCCCAAGCACCTCTAGACTGATTTTGGCTATTGATTAACTTATACCCAGGATACGTGTCAGGGGCCAAAGAAAAATTAAATTAAAAAGATACAAGTTAATCCTGAAGCCAGGATACGTGTCAGGGGCCAAAGAAAAATAACCAGCAGATAACAGCATTTCTCCTCTCTTACTTTACCTATTAGTTTTGTGATTAAGAATGGACAAGTTTGCCTCTGTTCCATTCACCAATCTTCACTTCCCTGTCGTCCAGAGGGGCTCCACTGGCCTTGCATATTTATAAAGCATATATTATTATTCGTTTGCATTACACTAGCACCTAGAAGCCCCGAAGATCAGGTCCCCTAGGGCTACTGAAATACATTCAACATGTGCAATCGGATACATGATCGGTATCACACAAACAACCCAAGGTGTAGCATATAAGTGACTGCTTTATTGTTTGCATTTGCAGCCCTTTTAACCAGCCACTGACACCTACTGGGAAACCATGAGGAAAAAAAATCCTCTCTAGAAACATTGTGCTAATATGGTCTGTATTTTTTATCGGCTAATTTTTCACTGAGGGGAATGTCTGCTTTTTAAGACTTCATCTACCCTTGCTGCTTATGCCTCAATTAGCCACAGCCTTCTGTGATCCCACAATAGATTGTTCTGTGGAGTCAATTACTGTCTCACCATCAAAGGATTTGGATTTAAAAATCGAAGTGGGGAGAATTAGAGAAAACTATTAAATATGTGAAATCACCATTGCTAAATGGAGTGGTTTCTTTAAGATATTAAGGCAGGACTAAATCATAATTTTATGAGGCAGGCACAGGCAGCCACAAAGTGGACTGAAGAGCCCTGCATAATAATACGGACGCACTTTATATCTTCAAAGCCCTGTCCAGACCTGAGCTAATGAACTCTCACACCCTCTCTGTCTACAAAGAGCATCCATAGCCCTAACAGACTGCCATAAACATACAAAAGGAATAGTTTGAATTTTTAAAAGTACACAGAAAAAAAGCATCAAAGTCCTTAGCTAGGATTTCAGATCACATGATGTATGAAAGAGCCACAAAAAGACTCATAGTGGGGGAATAAAGGAACAGCCATTGCACATGACACATCCTGCTGACATCACTTAGGGAAGGTCTAAAGTTTTTGCCATGTCTGGAATAGCACAGGCAAACTTTCCTGTGCTATTCTAAATGCCCAAATATAGAGACAGAGCGTTCTCCATTCCACAAGTGCCTTGTAAATGGAGGATACGTTTAAAGGGCTGGGTGCTGTTTAGAGGGAGGGACAGAGACAATGACACTGATCAAGCCCTGCTGCAATCCCTAAAATCAATGGCGTTTACCTACTTACACCCAGGGCTGAATTTGGTCCAATGCTACAAGTTTCTGTCTCCAGGGGCTTACAGAGGAACCTGTTTCAGGGCCATCCTCAGGTATATGTGGCTGCTTAGGGCACCCAAAAATTTGGGACACAACTGGGACCATAAGTGCTGACTTCTCATCTTGCCAGTTATAATAATCCTCTTCTGGGCCAAAAAATGAGGCAGGAATTACTAATTACTAAGTCTGGGTAAAATTTTCAAAAGTACTGTACCTATACCACAGAGTAAGGTATTGTTTTTTGAAAGCCTGAGACTCATTTTAGAAGTGCTTTAGGCACTTGGGGGGGCAGATTTTCAGAAGGTATTTAGGTGCCTAAAGACAGAGATAGACACATAGTGGGATTTTTAGAAACACCTAGATGTCTAAATCCCCTTTAGGCTCCTAATTCCCTTTAACCAAAAACTGGGCCCTTAAACTTCTAACGTGCAATAAGACTTTACAGAACTCAGGCTCCTAAATCACTTCTGAAAATGGGATTTAGGTGCTTTTGACAATTTGACTCAGTGTCTATCAGATGTTGGCACAGCAATAATGGAGAATTAACAATGCACTCAAAGCTGGAGTTCTTGTTCATCCGAGTGAGACACAGAAATCTCCATCCTTCCTGCTCCAAGTAGAGCACTCATGGTATTTTTAGTCTCACACAGAGCTCAGGCACTACAATGATGAGGACATTATGAATATTGACAGTCAATTAGAAAAAGATTCCCAGGCTGTTATTGACAGCTGTATCCTGATTAGTTTAGACTAAACCACCAATTTATGGCCTGCTTTGGCTAATGGGAGAAATCATGTTTTAAACAAATTTCACTGTATTTTCATGATTGAGTTAGAATATTGTTGTCTGAAATTCTCAAATTAGATTGGGCCAGCTCAGGGTGACACAGTATTCTTGGGCTTGTCTAGTGGCCCCATCAGTTTGTGAAGAATTTGAAGTTTAGCAAACCCAACAGAAATTCAATGGTAACTATCTAAGCATTTTTGATGCACTGCAGCACCTAGGACATGACTGCTAATCACAATTGCTACTTTCTGTCATCACCAATTTTGGTGGGTTTAACTTCTGGTCTAAGGACTGAACCAAATCCCTGAGCCATCAGGTTCTGGAGAGTTTGTCCCTCCCCATACATTTCTACTGTGTCAATAATTTTCAAGTTCTGCCCTTGCCTATAGGAAATATGGATCTTCAGAGCCACTCTCAGCATATTTTACCCGTTTTTCTTTGGGGAGTGTCTCCGGAAGCAGGAAGAAGATGAAAATTAAGTCAGCAACAGCAAACATGAGCGCAAGCAAAGCTGACCGAAGATAGAAGACTTCTCCTTTTCCTGTTTCCATGGCAAGGTAAGCTCCAATCATAGGACCGACGGTAAATCCAAGTGAGAAAGCAACACCAATCATTGCCTGTTGAGATACAGTAAACTTGAAGTTCATGACCAAGAAGTTTTTAATTTTTTTTTTTCCCCTTTGGTAAAACTTGAAAACTGTTAGGTCTGTCATACTCTGATAGAAGCTAAATTGTTGTGCCAAATGCTAACACAACATCAAACATGATCAATTATGCAGGTAATGGAATTAAACACCTTTTGATCCAATTCAGAGTCAGTTCTAAAGCTATTCTGTCTCTTGCTAAACATCCATGCCAAAAAAAATCCACATCCACCTCGAGGGAAGGGACAAGTGTGTGGCAAACAGCAATGAATGGCAAGGCAGAGATAACTGCAACAGAGCTGAAGCTTTCATGACTGGGCAGAAAATAAAATGCGCTACCATTCAATAAGTGGCCATGACACTTTTCAGCATGGTAAAGGGGCACCCAGAAATCATTTCCACCACTTCTTTGAAATAAAGAAAGTGGAGAAAAAAAGGGGGGGGGAGCGGAGAAGGTGAAACGTGCTCATTCAGTTCAGGATTTATTCACCCAAAGCAGGTCTAAAATCATAAAGCCCCGGGATGTGTTTTTAGATTGTAAAGCCGCTCAGTGTAGGATGCTGTCAGTGCATCATGTGTACCACCTTGGTGGCAGTGATGTTGTTTCTCATCCCCCATGGTTCATTTTCAATTCCTAGCTACTGCCCTATCGATGCAAGTTAGATAAAGGTGAGCAGACTTGGCTAGGGCAGAATTAGGATTGGTGGAGTCTAAGAAAAACCTATGATTGTGCAGGAAATAGTAAAGATGCCCCATTAGGTAGCTGTCTTCCCTCCAGTTCAGCATTAAATCAGTGCACCAGAACAGGGCTATAATGCTGGAGGAAGGAGGCTAAATACTGTGCCGATTTGTACCCTGTGCACACACACTGGCTTCAGTGGAACTTAGCACAGAATTTAGTCCAGTGTCTTTAAGAGGAGACATTAAAAATATCAGTCTAGGGCCTGACCACTTGCAGTCTGAGTACAGGACTGAAACAGGACACCCAAAATTCTAACCCTGTTTGCAGCTGAATCCCCCTTGGGCCTGAGAACAGCCTCTTACTCTTTCTGCCTCAAATTTGCAATCTGTAAAATAAGATTAGTACTACTGGCTTACCTACCACACAGGAGTATAGTGAGGATTATTGTGTGGAAAGTGCTTTGAAAATGAAAAGTACTGTATCGGCACTTGATATTATTGTTGCCAGCATTTGTAACTCACCATGCCCTTGCTCCTAGCTTTTGGAGAGTGCAGGTCAGCAATTATAGCAGTAGACAGGCTAACATTCCCTTTACTTATTCCACCTAGGACTCTGGAGAGAAGAAAAATACCAAAACTCCTAGAGATAGCCCAGAGTGCATATGATGCTATCAACCCCACCTGCAGAGAGAAGAGGAAATTTCTCTTACATGATACAGTAAAATCTGCATAATTTTAGAATTGTTTTCTAGCTAGACTAATGTTTGAAAAGCAACATAAATGTCTGCTCCATTAATCATGAAACAACAAATGCTTTCTTGAATAAACTGGCATTTCACCAGACATGTACTACACTGAATGTCAGACAGTACAAATCCAATAAGGAGAACCCATCTGTAATCATTTCACACAATCCCACTACTGTATGTTATGTAAGGAGGAAGCTTGTCTGATGCAAAATCTATCCTGTTAATGCATTGAAAGATGTTTAGAACACCTTTGTACAACTTGCTCCATTTTGCTTACAAGACAGCCACGAAATGGGTTCAATATAACTAAAATATTTAAATAAAATCTGCAACCCAGAAAAATTCTAAGACAAAAAAAGAGAAAAAATCCACTGACTTGAAAGTCAATTTTAGCCTTCAGTTTTGGTGAATAATAATTGAACTCACACATGCTTAATGTATTAATCTGCAAAGACTTTATTGGATGATGGGTTGGGTATGTAATTTGTTGCCAAGATCCCTTATTCATGTTCATACTTGCACTGTATTATACCTATAATTAGAGCCCTAAATTTAAACTCATAACAACTACCAAAGAGAGAAACTGTTTGGTGAATGTTCATTAATACAATAAATAAAAGATATGTTGCACTTCTGTCAAGTGCTTTCCAACCAAAGATTCCAAGGCACTTTACAAGGGGCTGGAGTAAATAATATTATTATCCCTATTATACAGATGCAGAACTCAGGGACAAAAAGATTAAGTCCAACATTTTCAGACTGAGTGCCTAAAGCCAAGCACCTAAATCTACATGTAGGCACCTGTACAGGTGGTGTGATCTTACATGTTAGAATGTCAACGGTATTGAGTTCCCTAAAAGATACAAATAAGCACTTCTGAAAATCCCACTAGGTGCCTATCTGCACCTTTAGGCACCTAAATACCTTTTAAAATCTGGCCCTAAGTACCTAATGTTAGACCCCCATGCTTGATCAAGTGACTTGGCCAGGGGAGGCAGCAATGGTCAGGACTAGTGCTGTGCACTAAACACACTGGCCTCCCTCAGTACATTTGATTTATGCTGATTCTAGTCAGGCTGCCAGACATACCATTGTCAACAACATGATTGGCCTTCTCCCCAAGCAGTCAGATACAGCGCCCGTGAGTGGAGAGGAAAAAAACTGCAGGATGGAAAAGATGGAGCCAATCAGACCTAGAAAAGATTGATCATTAGACTTACTTATTAGACATGCTGCCTTAGTTTTAAACACAAAGGCAGCATAATTGTTTAAGGCCTATCACTTCAGTGTGGCCCTTAAAAAACAACAACAACAACAACAACTCAAACACATATAAAAGATACACAATTATAATGTCAGACTGTGGCCATGAACAGCAGTTATCTCCTTGGAATGCAAAGAGCCCCAAAATATTATGGCTAAGTTGTTATTTAACTGAATTTAACTGGGTTTTCAAGGGAAAGGGAAATGCAGACAAACCAGAACAAGATGGGACTTATGAGGGAAGGACGGGGTGTGTCAGTAAAATGCAAATTCTGTGATATTTGCTAACTCTGACTGCAAACACTTCCTGCTCATGGAGAGAGGATAATATAGGATTTAATAGCCAGTGTAACACACAGTTCTTTTAAGTAGTTTATAGATTAACTGAACTTGGATCGGTCACATTTAATTAGCTTATATTTTCTCCCCTTGGTATCAAAGGCAGCAGTGAGACACATCGGGGTATATGATACTCTCAAATAAATGGCAGTGAGTCTACATATCTGAAGAGGTTCCTTGAAACCTACATTCTGTCCCTGTGATCTTTGATTCCTCTCCTCTCCTGCCATCTCTAACTCAGTGCCCTCATAAAGTTGCAATACCTTTGTGACAAACTGCCAAGAAAATGCTTTGTTGTCATAGTTTTTTTTTTTCTTTAAAGGAGAGAGCTGGCTTATGTGTCTTACTTAGATCACCTATCAAGGTTGAAAATGCACACAGAGGCCATGGGTTAAATTTTGCATCACTGAATGGTAAAACTCCTCTTGACTTTAAAGGAGTCAGGATTTAACCTTAAGTATTCGGGTATCTTGGGGAGAATAATTTCTTTGTGGTTGCTCAACAACAAAAAAAGTAAAAAAATTAAACAAAAAACAAAACCAAAGCCATACACTCACTTACAGCTTTAGCTCACAAGTGAAGGCAGCAAGGTTCTCTCTTATTTGAATGGACATTATTATTATTATTATTATTATTATTAGCAGCATTAAAGGAGCAACTGAGCTACAAATCCATTATGCTAAGTGCTATACAAACATATAACATAAAGTTGGTTCCTATCCTGATGAGATTTACAGTCCAAGTATGACACAAGAGACAACAGGTGGGTAC
The DNA here is from genome assembly GCF_007399415.2 of Gopherus evgoodei. Lineage (NCBI taxonomy): Eukaryota > Metazoa > Chordata > Testudines > Testudinidae > Gopherus > Gopherus evgoodei. Next base: position 20,552,781 of record NC_044326.1, read on the forward strand.
AGGCAGGATGGAAGGACGAAGTAACAAAGAGATGATTACATTTGCAATGATAAGCAGCGGTCACCACGGATGGCTGCCAATATCAGATACTCATTTGCTGTGGCGGCTGGTGCCCAAAATCATTGGTGTGCCTACAAGTATGCCCCTTCCTCACTACCTCTGTCTCATAGAGGGAAAGAAAGAAGAAGGCGGGAGAAAACAGTTACTCCCCATTCTCAGCCAGAATCCTGAAATTTTCACTCACGTCTCTTGGATGTATGAAATGTGAAGCACCAGCGAAGGGTAGTGTAATGCAGATGGTACAGTTTAAACCACAACCTATGCCAAGAATGTGAACTTACTTGTTTACACACCTGGCCCAACACACAGGTCTCTTACCTTCCCTTGCTCACTATTAACAAATCTGAATTAGCCTTTCAGAGGCCTTGATTCACGCTTTGCTGCCTGCAATGACTCATAGAGGAGCTGGAGAAGACTCAGTTACAACACAAGTGCCCGTGTGGCAACAAATGGTACTGCACTCTGCAGAGCAGTTGCCACGCCCCTTCCATAGACACCGCAGTGTGGCTGCCGGCTGAGGTATAAATGGTGAGCCTCTAGTCACTCGACACCCCCTGGCAATCTGCCTCCATTCCCGAGAAGCTCAGCGCTAAATCAGTAAAGCACAGCAGGCCTGGCCTACTGAAGCTTTACTGAGGAATAGGTTGAACTGCTTGCCTGACTAGTCAGAGCTATCAGTTCCATGTAAGCACTACCATTTCCCAAATATTTATAATCTGTTTCTCTTGGGTACTTCTAGGGTATCTTTTACTGTGGTATCGAAGCCCCAATTTTATAATGGTGCCATATGTTTAAAAGTTGTTCATAAATAAAAACATTACCATAGAAGACAACCTGAAAATGACACTAGATTGTAGGTTCATTCATACCTCCAAACAAGACAGTGTTGTACTTCCTCTCCAGAGGTATCCCAAACACTGCAGCAAACCAGTCCACGCCATGCTGCAGTGATAGATAGAAACCATCCTACAAAGAGAGTCATACGTCATAGTTAATGGCAATTAGGGATAGGCTGACCAGATAGCAAGTGTCAAAAACTGGGATAGGAAGTGAAGGGTAATAGGTGCCTATTGAAAAAAAACAACCCCAAAATCAGGACTGTCCCTATAAAATTAGGACATCTGGTCACTCTACTTAGGGAACAAATTCGCTCTTGCAGGCTCTGACTTTCTTTGCAAAAATGTAGCATTGCTTTGTATCCCAAAGACACCACTTGAAACAACTTCCTTCCCCAAGTGTATGTATGGGTATATGCCTGATGGATCAGTGTAGTCCCAGATATATTTACCCTCCCCTTGACCTATCCTCTCTCTTTCAAAATCTCTTCCATGGTGGCACAGACAGACTCCCACAGACTAGTGCTGGGTTCTGAAGCATGAATGGGATGCAAAGCCCATGTGCTGGCTCCTAGCATCTAGCCCCTCCCTATACAGCAGAGCTAGCTTGGTTCCACAGCAGGTAGAGTCCTCAGCAATCATACAGCAAGAGTAGAAATTTGCCCCATCATGCCCTACAGAAACATATGACCAGAACACAGAGCAGAAGATGGTGAATAAAAGCTACAGAGCTAGGCACTAACTCCTACACTTGCTAAGTCTGGATTTTATACATAACAGAGCCATGATTTGAGTTACAAACTCATATCATCCTAGCCAGGTCTTCTACATTCCTGTTAGAGTCCTGAGACTCTCCCTGTTTGTCCTCCACGTTGCACACTCATCCTAGAAACCATGTGTCTCCAACACCAGCCTCCTACCCAAGAGGAAGGGGCTATGAAGAGCTTCACAGCTCCTCTTTAAAGTTACACAATTAACCAGAGGGGATGCCGATGAACAACACAAGGCTCTGAGTCTCCTTCCCACCTCCTAGAACTCAGGGAGCAATGGACTGGGACTAGGAAGGAGACCCAAGGTTTACACTTCACTATTCAAAGCACTAGACCACCAGCTCAGCCCAAACTCCTCACATTTTACTTGCATGAGGAATATGTTGGTGACAAAATGGGAACTTTTTGTAATATTTCTATGAGGCTTATGTGTGCCTCAGTTTCTCCTATAATTTGCATTGCTACCCAATAGAGGGAAAAAGGATAAAGTTTGTTCTCAGGGCAGATTAAGAGACATGGGTGTGTGTGCATTAGAGGAAACCTCTCATCTGACTACTCATCACTGCAGACCAGGCAGCCACAGCCACATATAAGTAAAAGAACAGCAAGGTGGAGGGCAAATTCAGGACAATTACAAGAAGTAGCCACTCAGTAGTCTCTGGATTTTCCCAAACATAGACACCTGACCCCGACTCAGTGGCAAAAGTGAGAAAGTCTTACTAGGCAGAGCAAAACAAATCAATCAAATCCATGAGAACAATCTAAAAACACTCCAGACTTGTGGGTGGGTTTTATTCTGCATATAGCTTTTGAGCTGTATCAGGGGAATGGGCGCCCCTCACATCCCCTCTCCCTCTGCATCCCATTCTTCAGATCACCTCATGCCCAGACTGTATTTTCAGCAAGTACAGTTTAGTTCTTACTTACATCATTCTTGCTGTAATACTCAAGGATTGAAGGAAGGAGTGGCAAAATAAGAGTGAATCCCAGCAGGTCTATAAGGAGTGCCATGAAGACAATGGTGATCACCCGACCAGAGCCATCTTCGGCCTCTGACTTGCCTTTGGTGGGGCAGCTACTTTCCCCCATTCTCATGGCCATGTTGTCAGGCATCGCACTTCTGAAACAGCATAACAGCACTCATTCTGAAGCATTTCAGGCACTGAGGTTATTTCACCAAAAGGAAAGAACTTGCTGACTCATTCTTACTCCATTTCCCCCACTGCAACAGTATAGCAATTGCTAGATTAGAATCCTGGTTCACTAGGAAGAGGGCTGTTTTGCAAAACAGAAAAGGCCCCAAGCCTCACAATTCCTGGACCTTAGTCACTCAGCTCATTTGTTCTGGTAAAAGTGGGGCATGATGGCAAGAACCACTGTTCAAAGGAAAACTTCAAGCACTAAATACAATCAGTCCCAGATAAATGAATCTGTGTCTTAACAGGATACAAGTGCTAAGTCATAGTATCATTAACTATACCTCTTTCATGTTTAAATACAAACCATTTTTCTGGATTTACTTATTTTGTAAAAATGTTTTCAATCCAGCATTAAAGTATAATCATGGAATGGAACTGTCTCCTCAGGTAGGTATCTAACAGTATTTATGTCTACAGTGGATACTACAGTGATTAGTGCTGTATAAACACCTACAACAGCGTGACTCGCTGACCACTTCAGAGAGGGTGTTTTGCTCAGCAATGGCAACTCAAAAAACACTGTAAAACAAAGTTCAGTTTGCAATTACTAATATGTCTTTAAATCTATACAAAACCATAGGAGGGGCATAACTGTAAGGCAGCTGACTCTTTACCAGGATCTTATTTTAATTTCTCATACTGCTAGCATAACTATCAGCAAAATATTTTTATTATTTGTATTCTGGAAGCACCTGAGGACCCCAGCCAGGGTTGGGGTCCCATTATGCTTGCTACTATACAAACACAGAAGGCTGTCCATGTCCTAATGAGTTTACAATCTGTCTATATGTCTGGCTGTGATATATTACAAAAAGTTAGCAGTTTGTCAAACAAGATGGCATGATTTAAATTAAAGTGTTTTACATCAGCAAGCATGAAACATTAATTTAAATAACTGTTTTTAAACTTGTTTTGTATTTGTACTTTAGTTATTTCCCCAAAGAAAGTTTCATTCTCATCGGTTGGTATAACTATTTAAATATGTTAATTTGCAAACAAATATAGTCTTTACACTAAATTTGGCACTTCTTTTTGGTAACCAGGAAGATATCATGCATCTATATACATTCATTTAAGCAATTATATAGTTTCTCTTACATTTATTCATAGTCTTAATATTGACATTTATTCAGAGTTTTAATTTTTACTTTTTTAATATTCAGAAATGGTGACTAATGCATTTCTTATTTACTAGATGATAATTTTTTATTTGGGATTTGTGTCAAGCTGCATTTGGATGAAAATTGGGATTCAATAAAAATGTACAACAGCATTTCAAAATTGTTTTATTAGTTAAATTACACATGCTTAAATGTGCTGAATACATACAAAATTAAAATGTATCATAACATGTTTTGCATTTAAAATTATTTATTAAATAAAGATAGTATTAACTGAAGTTAGTGAATTAACAGATTGTTTCTGGTAACTATGGACAAATTTTTAAAAGGTATTTAGATGCCTAAAGATGCAGATAGGCCCCAACTAGGATTTTCAAGAGTACCAAAGCACTAGATGCCTATTGGCATCTTTAGACACCTAGATACCTTTGAATATCTGATTGCATGTCCTTCAAGATATTAGAATTAATAGATCTCATCCTCTCCCACCTGGTTTTCTTCATAGGTTAGAAGAGGAAAACAAGCTTTACAGCTTTTTCAACTCCCAATCAGGTTTTCAACCTTCACTAAACTGATCCAAATTAAGAAAATATTCTCTCTGCACCTGCTAACTAAATTGAAATCAGACAATTAAGGCAGAAGCTTTTCTGCACAACAAAAACTGAAAGTACTCACATTTGTGAAAATGCAAATACCATCATTCATTCAATTGTAAAGGCTGAAAATAACATAGACATTTAATACAGTTCATGACATTGTGACACATTTATAAAGCCTGAGTTGACCTGAAAAATTAAATATGCTTCCTCTCATTCTGTAAAGTTAAAGATATTCCTGTTAATTCTGTACATAGGGAAAAATACAGCCCCTTTTAACATCTTTAAAATTTTAGGAGGCCTCATTGATTCAGCATTTTATTATTTTTATTTTAGTGAGTTTCATAGATTATAGTATGTTTATGCCTTACCATAGGCTGCCACAATTTAAAATTTAATTTTAAAACAGGTTAATTTTTTAAACAAAACATGTATTTACTTTAAATAAGAAAAAAATGTTAAATTAATATATCCTTTTAAAAAATATATATTTTAATCCATGATGTTGTCAAAACACTGCAGCACAATTTCTCTACACTCACATAACAATCTTCCCTCCCAAGGTCCCGACAACCCAAAAAAACCAAAACAAATTTAAATTCTGATTCTGTGTTTACTTAATCAAGCAAGAAAAACAAGAAAAATTACCTCTTTATCCTCCTTCAATTAATAGCTAAACTACTATTGACTTCCATTGCTCAGGATCAGGCCCACTGAATAATTTCTGGCATAAGTTCTATATTAAAGAGATACTCTGTATTCCAGGTACAGACCACTGGGGATATAAAATTGTGCTAAACCAAGTAACACTCACTGGAGATCTTAAAACTATTTGTGTTCTCAGATAGATATTTTCACTACAATTCTTTAGTATTGTGTTATTGATTATTGCAGCTAAACTATTAAAGAATGAACATTTTCCAGTAAACAAAAGAGGACATTTACAATCCATTTATTAACAATAATTGTTGCCATAATGCAGCCGAACTTACTTCGGCATGTAACAGTTTATTTCTTCTTGTATAAGAGTATGACACTTTTTTTAATTGCAAGTCACTCTAATTATAAACATTTAGCATTAGTTGTAGGGCTTCTTTTTTCCCCGTTTTTTTTATTAGCAACTTTTGAGTTTTGTGTAGAGGTCCAAAAAAATCATAGGATTTATGGCTCTTTGAATATATTGTAACAAGTAAAGTATAAACAGTATGAGTAACCTTTTTGTAATGTTCTTTAGTGCACTTTAATGTAGCATAGTTTCAAATACTACTACACTTTAGAGAACACCAGCAGTGTTTACATGGACCAATTAATGTGCCACATTAGTGTACTTTAGAAATCATACCCTTGCAGTCCACATACTACTCTGCAAAGATAAGTCCTTAGATACAAGTAACCATTTCTCATGTTTACTGGATAAATGCCAGATTCAATTTTTTTTTTTAAATCAGGGATGTTTATCACATAAAACCAAAAATCATGGCAGCCCACACTGCTTCCTGCAATGGCCATTCTATACTAGGGAGTATTTTAGTTCAAGAAAATAGTGACGGATGAAATGCTCTGGAAGCATGGAACGTTCAAAAACTATTATGCTGAGATATGACAGAGACTATGAACACATGGAACAGTCAAAGACAATTGTATCAGCTTTATAAATGTTATATGTATCTTTATGGGCTAGCTAGTGATTGCATTTCTGGCTCAATGCAGGAACTCAAATCACTGAGGGATAATCAGAGCCATAACCAGGATGAAGAAAACAGGGCAGCTTCCCAGGGTGCAAATAAAGGCGTGGAGAGGGCTTGGTCGTGGGGGGGAGCGGGGGAAAGAGAGACATCACCTCCATCCTCTGACTCACCTCAGCAGACCACCCAGCCTGTCTGGGTTGGGGGGAGGGACATGTGACCTTGCATTTCCCCTTCTCTCCTCCCCCCACGTGTCACCTCTGGGTGGAAAAATGAAAAAAATGGTAGAGAATGCAAATATACTTGCTCACCCTGGGCACCACTATGCCTAGTTACAGCACTGGGGGTAATTAATGCAAATTTCTTATGCAGCTAAGAAGTCTGTGGAAGTTTTGACCCCCGGAGGAAAGTGCATATAGTGGTTTGACCTGGTTCAAGAGGCCTGCCAAACAAACAAAGGAAAACTGTATAAAGAAACAACTCTCACCCAGGAAAGAGTCAGTCATCCTTGATCCACAACTGGACATGAGATTGTGACCAAGAGGCACAGATCCTGTGCAGAACTTGAAGTACTTTGGAACCTGCCAGGGTCTCCATGGGGAAGATAGGAGACACCTGATAAGGTAGGCATGCCTATAAACTTTTTCTTTTCCTTAAGATATGCTTCCTCTATAATGCCATTGATCTAAATAAACAATACTTTGCTTTATGAGAGCAGGCTGGTCACTGTTTAACTTTGTTTTTGTCCCCTGAGAGAACAGAAGTGTGGGTGCTAAACTGAAGTCAGACCTGCTGAGAGAATCACAGTGAAGCAGGAGGAACTGCAGCTTGAGTCCTCTGTCTGGAGGGAACAGATTGCGGGATGCTGACCAAAGAAAGGTGATGGCTAGAGGTCTGAGATTTCAGAGGGCAGCCTCCATGAAGGGGTCAGAGGTGCAATTCCCTCAAGAACTGTGACAGAAATCTCTTCACTTACTGGAACCAGTTCGCGTCCAGACACCTGAACCTCTCCTTCTTTGAGTTTCCTCCACAAATTCCCTCTTTGTTGCTTGCTTCCTCCTTCCCTTTCCAGCCCTCATTACACCTATTCAGTCCCCGGCCAGCAACGCCAGCCTCCCCGTTCCAAAGAACTGATTTGGAAGCTGACCGGGGTAGGTCCATAACTCACACCTTGGGCCTCAACCTCACAGCTCCTTGCCTTTCTGGGCTTCTGTTGGAAGAGGAAACCTGTATTTCCCACCTCGAGATTTTTCTGCCAGTCTGGAGGAGGCTTTTGTGAGTCATTAAGAGACTGGGTTTGATTCTGGAGAGAGAAAGAGCAGCAGGGCCAGTTCCACAAACTACTTAACCTCCTCTGAGCACCAGCGTGAATAGAAAAAAGGCATCTGACGAAGTGGGCATTCACCCACGAAAGCTTATGCTCCAATACATCTGTTAGTCTTTAAAGTGCCACAGGACTCTCTGTTGCTTTTTGCAGTGACTAGAGACACACCTGCGAAGGTGGGGAGGGGGAGTTTGACTGAGACGCAGAGACCAAAGCATCACTTAGGGGGACATTATTCTGGCTTGGGGTGCTGGAGACCGACCCCTATCCCCAGGTGTGAGCTGCAGCCACCCCCACGTCCGGGACACCCCCCCGCATATCCCCTGGAAACTGCCCCCAGCCCCATCGGAGACAGCCCCGCATCCTGCTCACTGTGCCCAGCACAGAGCCTCCCCCCGCCCCGGTCACCCACCCGGCACAAAGCCCTCACCTGTCCGCGTCCATCTGCACCCTGAGCTCACCCCGCCCCGGCGCGCTCCTCCCCCTCGCCAGGCGGGCCACACGCGACGCTGGCCGGGGAAGAGAGGGGGCGCCGCAAGCCGCTCGGTGCACAGGGACCAGCTCCCCCTCTGCTCCCCAGCAGCTGCTTCACACGGCCCCGGCGCTTCCTCTTCCGGGCTGAGTCCTGCCGAGGGGGAAGAGAACATCTTCTGTGGTGCCACTGTGCCCCCAGCCTCACTCCCCGGGAGGGAAACGCCCTCAGAGGAGCATTCATTTCCAGGGAGAGTTGCCCTCTCTGCTGAGGAACGAGTTGGCGGAGTGTAAAGCCCCCCTCAGCAGCTCTTTTTAGAGCCCCGCCTCATTCAGATGACCGCCCCAAGACATCCCCCAAACTCAAGACAGTCCCACAAACTGCCTCAGCCTGTTAACTGACCAGCCAAACCCAAGACATCCCCGAAACTGGCTCCCAAACTCAAGATAGTGGCACAAACTGCCTCAGCCTGTTAACTGCTCCTCCCCTGAGACAGCCAAGTAAACTGCCCTACCTTAAACTTGAGACTTTAGCTCTAATCTAAGGTTAATGTTGGCCAAACATTTCAACATCCAGCATAGAACGTATAAAGGTCCTGGTTAAAAATCAGAGAGGTAGCCGTGTTAGTCTGGATCTGTAAAAGCAGCAAATAGTCCTGTGGCACCTCATAGACTAACAGACTATTAGAGCATGAGCTTTTGTGGGTGAATACCCACTTCGTCCCATGCATCCCACGAAGTGGGTATTCACCCACGAAAGCTCATGCTCCAATAGTCTGTTAGTCTATAAAGTGCCACAGAACTCTTTGCTGCTTTTGGTTAAAAATGTTGAGATTACATCCGTACCTAAAAGGAAATGTTTTGATTTTTCACCTATGACTCACTGAGAGTATTAGGATTGTCATACATCAACTGTACAAACATCTGCATTATAGATGCCAAATGTAATGCAGATCCTATGAAAATCAGTGATAATATAAAATCCCTGTGAGATCATTTTATCTCCTTTTTACAGCAGGAAAAACTGAGGCAGAAGTTAGCATCCTCAAGGCCATAGAGTTAGTATTAGAACTGGCATACAAACAGAAGTTTCTGACTCCTAATCCTGTGCTCTGACACATTTCTCTCTTGCAGTAGTCTTGTCTACATTAGGGAAAGTTTGCAAACATTTCCCTTTGTTGCCCAGCAGCTCAGCTCCAACACCAGTAGCCCTGGTATGAATAGGTCACTGGCTGATGCTGGTGTTAGTGGTTAAGACACAGTACATAAAATAGCAGCCTCCTGCCTACACAAGCCCTTCTGTTGCTACCACCAGTGTTAGCTCCAGCAGGAAATATTTGCAAAATTTCCCTAGTGTAGTCAAGACTAACAGAATGTAACTTTTTAGTGTGCGCACATGCTTATTTTCATTAAGAAAATGTTTAATCTCTTACAAATAAACTCCGGATGTTGAACTGTGTGGATTCTTCTGATAGAGAATCACAATGAAAAAGAAATAAATTAAGGTGGCTGACTTAGGGCAGATCCTCAGCTGATGTAATACAGCATAACTGAATTGACTTCACTCACTGGAGCTGTGCTGGTTTACAGCAGCTGAAGATCTAGCCCAGTGTCTATTTCAGGGTTATATATATTTACATATAATTAATGTCTAGGAAAGTGAGAGAATTTTGGAACATAATTTTTCATATCTATACTGCCACAACCAGTTCACGCAGCCTGTTCCCTATCAGTACATATTGTTACCAAACTTTGGTACCACTGCAGTGGTCTACTCTGCTAGTTTATCTTCTGACCTAACATCTTACCCCCTTGCCTATTCATATAAATGCTGTGTCTCATTTGGTATTTGTACAAATAGTGGCTTGTAAAATTAGATTATAGATGGTTATGTGGTTAATGCACAAGACTGAAAGTCAGGACTCCTGGATTCTATTTTCAATTCTGCCTCAGACTTCCTGTGTGACCTTTGGCAAGTCACTTACTCTCTGTGTTGCTCAGTATCTCCTAATCTCAAAATAAGGATAATACCTACTTTAGGATGCTATAAAATTCAATTCATTAATATTGATAAAGCACTTTGTGATCCTCAGACCAAGAAAAATTGGGCTTTCTGCCACACTGTAGATTAGTTTCTGCTTTTGTTTCTCAACAGAGGTTTCAGAATTCCCCATTCTCTTTTCAGAAGCACTTTTGTACCTCCATGTCAAACTGAGTTTTTCACAAGTAAATGAAAATTGTACTGGTCCATCACTCAGCCTATAGGACACAGGAAAGTTACGCAGCACAAATCTTGCAGAAATGCAACTTGTTTAAAAATTAGAAAAGAAAATAAGTATAAGTTAGCAACTTGTGAAAAATCAGCAGCAAGAAATTTTGATTTGATAGTAAATTTAGCATTTTCTTAAAGATTTTTTTACTTATTATTTTTGACAAGTTTTAATACGATTTATTTTAAAGAAAGCAGCAATAACAGCAGCTCAGTGAAGTAGATCCTGAGTTGCATTCTGTTTATCTGTATTTGAAAGGAGACATCATAACTTGCAATTGGTACCTGAACTTCGTATTTCCTAGCCCCTAAATCAGTGATACTCAGACTGAGGCACCTGAATCACAAGTGCCTCTTTAATGTGTCTCCTGCAACTCTTTGCAGCACATGATATTAACATTATTAACCAATCAGGATGCTTTTACTATGTTATTACCCAATTATTTATTTACATTGTTATTAACATATGTGCTGTGAGAATAATATATATCATAAACTAAATATTTCCCGTGTCATACGGTTTAAATATGAAAAGTATTACAGTAAATGAAACAATGAAGTCACATAACTGTGGCTCTTTTGGGTAATGTTGATCTCCAGTTTGGCTCCTGAACCAGTGAGGTCTGCATATCACTGCCCTAAATGATATGAAGAGACTGCTAAGTTTTAGACAAACACCTTTTCCACAAATCGTCCCCTCTGTCCATCAGCTGGGCATTTGGAGCTGTAGTTCAGGTTTCAGCCTCAAGTTATGTGGTTCTCCAAAGTTAGCCAAAATCCTCACCAAAAGGAGGGAGGTTGTGGCCTGTAAGGTAAAAGATGAATTATATTTTAAATGCCTGTAGACATCAATTATTTTTCATTGTTCATCATATTTATTACAGTAGAACTTAGGGGTCAACCAAGAATAGAGCCTCACTGTGCTAGGGACAATAAGAGACAGCCTCTGCCCCCAAATGTTACCTTCTAACTAGAGAAGATGGATACAAGGTAGGAGAAATGGATAGTCCATACAAGCAATATGAACAATGTGATGGCTCAATAGGCTCATAAATCCAGGACTAAGCTCCAAATGTCATGTTGGTTGGTTTGGTTATTTAAATTCTTTCAGTGTGGTTATGTCAGGAGGGGATTAGCTAGAAATGGGCAAGGAAAGGAGGAGACAGGAAGGACTGGAGTAAACTGCCAAGCAGCACAGGTGTGAGAGAATGTTCTGAGTTATCACTGCAGAAAGCACTTTTATGATATCACCAGTGTCCATTGGAACCTGCTTGCACTGCTTTCTTCACCTGCTGTGCCAGCTTCAGGCAGTGTCTTTCCAAAAGGCCACATGGCAGGGGAAAAGGTGGTATATCATATGGTTTCTGGTCTCCCCTACACAGTTCTGGGTCTGAAGAGTGCTGGATCAGAGGGCAGCCCCAACTGGGCCCCATTTTACTCCATCCCACCCAATGCAGCAGTAGTAGTAAAGGACGCAAACAGAAATGCAGCAAAGAGTCCTATGGCACCTTACAGACTAACAGATGCATTTGGAGCATCAGCTTTCGTGGGTGAATACTCACTTCCTCGGATGCATTCTCTTCAAAGGCAATATAATACCATCTGTGGTCTGGATTTATACCCATCAGAATGCTAGCAAGTACTTTACATTCTCCCAACAACCATACGCCTGGCATTTATTCCCCAGCAGATTAGCTTTGGAGGAGTTGGTCTAAACATCAGGATTAATCTCTGTCAGGATATCAGGGTCTCACACAGCATCTTGAGATTCAGTTGTTTAGATGAGTGGTTCATTACCCAGTCCAGTGTGTGAAAGAAAAAGTAGTGGACTTGCACACCAGCTACTGATCATGGATATGATTCCTTATTATTATTATTTATTATTTGTAGTGGGTTAGCTCCTAGGACCCCAGTCACTGACTGGTATCCCACTGTACCAGGCAATGTACAGATGCAGAACAAAAAGATGATCCCTGACCCCAAAAGCTGACACTTAAAGACAAGAGACAAACGGATACAGACAGGTAGATGGGAAGCTCAAGGAAACAAGGTCCTTCAAGTTTATTAGAGAATTAGGGGTATTGTGTAGAATAATTCTACAGAATGAAATTAACTTTTATTTAAAATATATTTATAGCCTTTCTAGCTGCAACGAACCTTGAAAATATAAACTGATGACCAATGGTTTCAAGTCAAATGGGAGCCTGGCAGCTGATTTCAGGACCAAGCCCCAAGACATGAATTTCCCTTATTTATTTCAACGGAATATTCAGTTTGAACTGGTCTGCTGCTCTCACCACTACCTCTGTTCCTACAGTTCTGGAACTCTATACCTTGCTCAGAATCAACCCACCCTACATATTACAGGGGCTTTTCTTAAGTCCTGACCACTCCATTCAACACTCTCCTTGAATATTTCATTATTTCAGAGTAACTCCAGAACAAGCGCATGAGAATTGCCTACCATCTGGTCTAACAACTCAAATGTTAATTTTTGGAAGGAATTTTTTTTTATTTTTATTTATTTTTTTTTTTTACATAAAATATGTTTAAACAAATAGCTTCACTCCAGCACAAAAACTGGCCTCACTGCCACAGGTATCCAGATACTATGATAATAATTTGGTATAAAAACCTAGATAGAATAGAATTGTATTCTAAAAAAAGACCCTAAATACACATTGGTTGTTTCAATTTCTGCCCATGTTTGTTGATCTCTGATAATACAATAGCGTTTACACTCTTGGATAGAGGTTAGGACTCCAGGGTTCTATTCCTGTCACTGTCACACTTGCCAGCAAGAGGCTGTTCTAAGAATTAAACTTTTTAGTTAAAAAAGCTCTGAGACCTTAGAATGAGAGAATTAAGTGTGATTGTGGTGAGTCAGATTCTGGCAGCCAACAGAGGAATCTTACTGAAGGACTTCACTGACATGTATGCAAATAATCACTCAAAATGAACTACACTGGGGGAACATTAATCTTGCAACAGAAAAAAAGAAAAACAAGGCAGTTCACAGCTGAATATGAAACTTCCTGCATTGGCTACAGCACAACCACCCTCTGCCCCCAACCCAAAAGAGTAGGCAGAGGATTGATGTACAGTAGGTAATCCCTTTCCCATTTTTTTTTTAAACAAAAGAGTAGCTGCATCAGGGCATACCAATAATATAAGCTCTGTTGTAGATCAGGAGTAGGCATTTTGACCGCAGTTTCATCTAGTTCTGTTCAAATGTTAGCAAAGGAGTGCAGGGTCTGTGGGTCCTGTTGTACTGTCAGTTTGCAATAATGACCACAGAACAATTCTGCTGTTGCTCCATAGCTTATGTGGTTTGTGGGAGGGGAATATTTGTCCTTCTCTAACCTCTGCTAAGCATAAAGCACAAAAATTGCATAGGGCAGCAGGTTTCAGAGCATGGAGCACATTAACATATATTCTACTTGCACACATTTCGTAGCTATCCAATGCGATTTTTCCCCACTCATCAAATATATTTGATTTTTAAAAAGGACTTGAGCCATTCATCCCATTTTTGCTTCCTCTTTGATCCTAAAGTGAAGTCACATCACCAAAGTGCATTTTTTCCTCTGTGCATGGGGCTCCCATTGAAACGAATGCATTCAAATTCAGAATCTGGCCAGAAACATCCAGTATTCGCATGGTGACAAGATGAGGTCACAAAATCTTAGGCGTTTTCTGAAGAATCAGGCAATGAGATGCTGGATGGGAGAGCAGAAATCTCTTATTCACCTAGAGTTACTGTAATATCAAAGGCACCACACAAAATGTCTGTTCCAGCAAACTGCTCTCCATAGAAATGTTCTGGTTCTGCAAGTGTGTCCCCTCTTTTAACTGTGCGCTTCCTTCCTTTTATTGTTTGCTGCCTCAGTCTTAACTCTGGTTTAATCTGCAGTTCTCACCACTGTTCATACTGTGATGGAATTGCTGTCTGCCACAGCGTTAGCCACAAACCTAATCCAAATGTAGTCCCTGCTGAATGAATATTTACATGCTTCACAACAGAATCCAGTGAGGCTGCCAAACTCTGACTCATAAAAGTTCTCCCTCAGCGGTTCCTCCAACTCTATGAACAGCCCCTCCTCCTTTTCCTCAGAAACCTTTTATTTTCTCACTGTCTCTCAGCAGCGCCTCCTGCTCTCCTTTAATAACATCTCTCTCCCCAACACTTACTTGCTATATTTCTGCCTTCTTTCCTCACATCTCCACAGTTGATCTTGGTACACGTTTGCCAACAAAACAAAACAAAACGACCTGGGGTAGCAAGTCTCAGAGCACAGGTCAATTGACTTGGGCCTACACTATGGGGCTAAAAAAAGCTGTGTAGGTTTGCTGAAACCTAGACTCTAGCCAGAGCCCAGATATCTACACGGCTATTTTTAGCCCCACAATGTGAGCCCTATGAGCCCCAGTCAGTTGACTAGGGCTCTGAGATTGGTTCTGGGTTTTGCCTTTTTTTTTTGCTGTGCAAATGGACCCAGAGTGGCTGATAAGACTATGCTGTGCCTGTGTCTCCAGTAGCAAGGTTGCAAGTAAGAGTCAACACCAGACAGAAACTGGATTTTCTATCTTCGCTGTTCTTTTCTTTTGTATGTGTTTGATCTATTTTGTTTTCTCGAAAATCGGATTGGACTCTATTGACAACTACTGTTTAATGTTGGACAATTTCAGGGTCATGTTAACACCTTTGATTCCTTGTATTTAAGTGGAATAAAAGGGTCCAAACACTGAATAATTCCATCAATGTGTGTATAAGTTTTCTATATATTCCACAGTAATCATGATCAAAATCTGGCCCTGGTCCTAATGTAATAATAGACTACTCAGGTTTAGGCCAGGGTTCCCACTCCAGTTCTATTAAAAAGAAGTAGATAACTTTCAGGTTTCCTGGAAAGGATCAGTCCAAAGTCTCTCTCATTGGGGGTTTCTCAGCATTGTCTGCATGCTGCTGAAACAGCACTTCCTGCACAGCTCCTGATGGTGGGCTGCTCCAACAACAATAGTTACTAGGTTACAAGCACCCTATCTGAATGTCATCTTTCGGCATTCCAAAGAAGGGAGTGTGGGGACCTTGATCTCAAGAGCTAATCCTTAAGAGTGACCAGGAGGAAGCGCCAGACCAGCAGTGAGTGGTGCACCCTGTAATAAGAAAGCCTAGTAATAACAGAATAGTAAGTTAGTATGAAAATATAGTTCATTTTAAATTTTTTGCCGTCTTATTAAAAACAAGACATTTTGTAAGATCAGGACACAAAAAAGGAGAATTTCCATGATGCATCTGGTAGAAACACAAACATGTACATCAGCCACTCAAAATGTCTTTGAAGACTGCAGTCATCCTCGTTGATTCTTGGAATGGCTAACTAAATATTTGTCATTGGAAAAAAAGTGCAAAACGATTTCAGATCAGGAAATCTTCATCTTTTATGCAGCATGAGTGCATGTACATATTATGCACTGGCTTTTTAACACCAAATAAAACTGATTTTAAAAGCAGAGAAATTGATGCATCATTATGTATTATCAGTTATATTGCACATTAATTTTGAGATTTAGTAAAAATTAACTTTCCCAAATAAGGTGACATCTCTTTTGTATCAGAAATCTTGATATGCAAAAAAGTCTCATTTTGCAAAAATGAAATATGGTTTTCTTGGCCTTAAAGTGGAAATTTAAATATCAGCACAGTTTTTCATTTGTACCATCATATTTCAGGGTCTATTGGTACTTTCATTGCAAATCTGATTTGAGAAGGTAAGCAGCATACATTGTGGCTAGTTTGAGGCAGCTTAGTACAAATTTTGCATCTGGATTGACTGGAGTTACATTATTTTTCAAGAAAAAGTTAAAGAGTCAAATCCACCATTTTAAATTCACAAATTGACCAAACTATAAAACAACAGCTCTCTGGAACTCTGTTTAAAAATGAACTGTGATTCCATTTCTAATTTGAATGTACATTGTACACCTACACAATCACAGAAGTGAACAGTTAGGAGCCTGACATAACCTTATTCCCAGATTTTGGACCTTAGCGTCCAAAATATGGGGGTTAGCATGAAAACCTCCAAGCTTAGTTACCAGCTTGGACCTGGTACTGCTGCCACCACCCAAAAAATTAGAGTGTTTTGGGGCACTCTGGTCCCACTGAAAAACCTTCCCTGGGGACCCCAAGACCCAAATCCCTTGAGTCTCACAACAAAGGGAAATAATCCTGTTTCCCTTCCCCCCTCCAGGTGCTCCTGGAGAGATACACAGACACAAGCTCTGTGAAACTACACAGAGTGATTCCCCCTCTCCGTTCCCCAGTCCTGGGAACAAAAAGGACTTTCCTATTCCCCAGAGGGAATGCAAAATCAGGCTAGCCAATTCAACACACACAGACCTCCCCTGATTTCTTCCTCCCACCAATTCCCTGGTGAGTACAGACTCAATTTCCCTGAAGTAAAGAAAAACTCCAACAGGTCTTAAAAGAAAGCTTTATATAAAAAAGAAAGAAAAAATACAAATGTTCTCTCTGTATTAAGATGATACAACACAGGGTCAATTGCTTAAAAGAATATTGAATAAACAGCCTTATTCAAAAAGAATACAAATCAAAGCACTCCAGCACTTATATTCATGCAAATACCAAAGAAAAGAAACCATAGAACTTACTATCTGATCTCTTTGTCCTTACACTTAGAAACAGAAGACTAGAAAATAGAACTACTTCTCCAAAGCTCAGAGGAAACAGGCAGACAGACAAAAGACTCAGACACACACTTCCCTCCACCCAAAGTTGAAAAAATCCGGTTTCCTGATTGGTTTTCTGGTCAGGTGTTTCAGGTGAAAGAGACATTAACCCTTAGCTATCTGTTTATGACACGCCCCCCAAATTGCAGACAGTGGGGAAGCTCACTGGCGGCAATTTCCTTCTAGAACTTGAAAATAAACAGATTAATACAACACATGCACCTTTACATATACTACTAAGTATATAACTAACAGACTTTTACATTTTAAGAACACTTTTTAACTACTGGATTCTGGGAAACTCTCACGGGAGAGTGCATCAGCAACTTTGTTAGAAGCTCCTGTGATGTGCTGAATTTCAAAATCAAAATCCTGGAGAGCTAAACTCCAACGAAGAAGTTTCTTGTTGTTCCCCTTGGCAGTATGAAGCCACTTTAGTGCAGCATGGTCAGTTTGTAGTTGGAACCGCCGTCCCCAAACATATGGGCGTAGCTTTTCCAGGGCGTACACAATGGCATAGCATTCCTTTTCACTGACTGACCAGTGACTTTCCCTCTCAGACAGTTTCTTGCTGAGAAACACGACAGGATGGAAGTTGTGATTTGTTGCTTCCTGCATGAGCACTGCTCCTATACCACGTTCAGATGCATCTGTGGTTACTAGGAATGGTTTGTCAAAATCCGGGGCCCTGAGTACAGGGTCAGACATGAGCGTTGCCTTAAGCTGGGTAAAGGCTTTTTGACACTCATTAGTCCACTTAACGGCATTTGGCTGGGTCTTTTTGGTTAGGTCGGTCAATGGGGCAGCGATTTGGCTGTAGTGTGGTACAAATCGCCTGTAGTATCCGGCCAAGCCTAAGAAGGATTGGACCTGTTTCTTTGACCTTGGGACAGGCCACTTTTGGATAGCATCCACCTTGGCCTGTAGGGGGTTTATGGTTCCTCGACCCACCTGGTGCCCCAGGTAAGTCACTCTGTTTTGGCCTATTTGACACTTTTTGGCCTTAACAGTTAGTCCTGCCTGCCTGATGCGCTCAAAGACCTTTTCCAGGTGGAGTAGGTGTTCGGGCCAGGAGTCTGAAAAAATGGCCACATCATCGAGGTAGGCAACTGCAAATTCTCCCAGTCCAGCTAGTAGACCGTCTACCAGCCTCTGGAAGGTGGCGGGTGCATTTCGAAGGCCGAAAGGAAGGACATTGAATTCATACATCCCCGTATGGGTGACGAATGCTGACCTCTCCTTGGCAGGTTCATCTAGCGGTACTTGCCAGTACCCCTTGGTTAAGTCTATGGTAGAGATGAACTGGGCACGTCCCAACTTTTCCAATAGCTCATCAGTACGTGGCATTGGATAGTTGTCCGGACGAGTTACAGCATTTAGCTTACGGTAGTCCACGCAAAAGCGTATTTCCCCATCTGGTTTGGGTACCAGAACCACTGGAGATGCCCAGGCACTGGTAGATGGGCGGATTATACCCATCTGTAGCATGTTCTGGATCTGCCGTTCTATAGCAGCTTGGGCATGAGGAGACACCCGGTAGGGTGGGGTTCTGATTGGGTGAGCATTACCTGTATCAATGGAGTGGTATGCCCGTTCAGTCCGTCCTGGGGTGGCTGAGAACAATGGGGCGAAGCTAGTGCACAGCTCCTTGATTTGTTGCCGCTGCAGACGTTCCAGGGTGGTTGAGAGGTTCACCTCTTCCACGCCACCGTCTTTTTTTCCGTCGTAGTAGACACCGTCAGGCCACTCAGCATCATCTCCCTGGACTGTAAACTGACAAACCTGTAAGTCTCTGGAATAGAAAGGCTTGAGAGAATTAACATGGTACACTTTAGGCTTTAGTGAGGAATTGGGAAATGCTATGAGGTAGTTTACAGCTCCCAGGCGCTCTTGGACCGTGAATGGCCCTTCCCATGATGCTTCCATCTTATGGGCCTGTTGCGCCTTCAAGACCATAACCTGGTCTCCTACCTTGAAGGAACGTTCTCTGGCATGTCTGTCATACCAGGCCTTTTGCTCTTCTTGAGCATCCTTTAGGTTCTCTCTAGCAAGGGCTAAAGAGTGTCGGAGGGTGCTTTGTAGGTTGCTTACAAAGTCCAGAATGTTAGTTCCTGGAGAAGGCGTAAACCCCTCCCATTGCTGCTTCACCAACTGTAATGGCCCCTTAACCTCGTGACCATACACAAGTTGAAATGGTGAAAACCCTAAACTGGGATGTGGTACAGCCCTGTAGGCAAACAGCAACTGCTGCAACACTAGGTCCCAATTATTGGAGAATTCGTTGATGAATTTTCTTATCATGGCCCCCAAAGTTCCATTGAACCTTTCCACCAGGCCATTGGTTTGATGGTGGTACGGGGTGGCAACCAAGTGATTCACCCCATGAGTTTCCCACAGTTTTTCCATGGTCCCTGCCAGGAAATTAGACCCTGAATCTGTAAGGATGTCGGAGGGCCAACCTACCCTGGCAAAGATGTCTGTTAGGGCCAGGCACACAGTGTTAGCCCTGGTGTTGCCTAGAGCTACTGCTTCTGGCCATCGGGTAGCAAAGTCCACTAAAGTCAGTACGTACTGTTTTCCTCTGGGCGTCTTTTTTGGAAAAGGGCCCAGAATATTCACAGCTACTCGCTGAAAGGGGACCTCAATTATGGGGAGTGGCTGGAGAGGGGCCTTGACCTGATCTTGAGGCTTACCCACTCTTTGGCATACCTCACAAGACCGGACATACTTGGCAACATCCTTGCCCATCCCCTCCCAGTGGAAGGACTTCCCCAACCGGTCCTTGGTTCGGTTCACCCCAGCATGGCCACTGGGATGATCATGGGCTAAGCTTAAGAGCTTCCCCCGGTACTTAGTTGGAACCACCAACTGTTTTTGCGGCTGCCATTCCTCCCGGTGTCCACCAGAAAGAATTTCCTTGTATAAAAGTCCTTGGTCTATAACAAACCGGGATCGATTAGAAGAGCTGAGAGGCGGTGGGGTGCTCCGTGCCGCCGCCCACGCTTTCTGAAGGCTGTCATCTGCTTCCTGCTCAGCCTGGAACTGTTCCCTTGAGGCTGGGGTCACCAGTTCTTCCTCAGACTGTGGACTTGGGCTTGGTCCCTCTGGAAGCGATGTAGGTGATGGGGTTGTTTCCGTTGCTGGTGAACCGCTCTCCGCTGGTGCACCTGAGGGTATTTCAGGCTCTGGCTGAGCCTTTTGGGTATGGCTGTCGTGTGCTTCTGCCAGTTCTGGCTCGCTGGCGCCCTCTGGCGTTGAGTTTGAAGATGTGGTTGCACTTGCTGGTGCTGGTTGCTGTTCCAGTTCCGGGCCTGGGACTGGAGATGCTGTGGCTGTTTCAGTGGTAGGCATGGAATCCGGGTCCACTACCTCTGTCTGGGTCTCTGGTAACACAGACGGGGCCTCTGTGGACGGCTCAGGAACAGGAATGGGTCTGGAAGCTTGCCTGGTTTGGCTACGGGTAACCATTCCCACTCTCTTGGCCCGCCTCACCTGGTTGGCCAAGTCTTCCCCCAGTAGCATGGGGATAGGATAATTGTCATAGACTGCAAAAGTCCACATTCCTGACCAGCCTTTGTACTGGACAGGCAGTTGAGCTGTAGGCAAGTCTACAGCTTGTGACATGAAGGGGTAAATTGTAACTTTGGCCTTTGGGTTGATGAATTTGGGGTCAACGAAGGATTGGTGGATAGCTGACACTTGTGCCCCCGTGTCTCTCCACGCATTAACCTTCTTTCCGCCCACTCTCAAATTTTCCCTTCGCTCCAAGGGTATTTGAGAGGTATCTGGGCCTGGGGATCTTTGGGGTGATGGTGGTGTAATGAATTGCACTCGCATGGTGTTCTTGGGACAGTTGGCCTTGATATGTCCCAGTTCATTACACTTAAAGCATCTTCCATCTGATGGGTCACTGGGCCGAGGTGAGTTACTGGAGACTGGTGAGGTTGAAGAGTAGGGTATCTGTGGCTTTACTTGGGTGGTATGTAGGGTCTTTGGCTGTCCTCGGTTGTAGGGTTTATGGTCTGTGTGCCCCCTGGGGTAATCGTTCCCCTTGACAGTAGCTTTTTTGCTTTCTGCCAGTTCCATCCATTTGGCTCCAATCTCCCCCGCCTCAGCGATAGTTTTGGGATTTCTATCTTGTATGTACCGTGTGATGTCTTCAGGAACACCATCCAAGAACTGCTCCATTTGTATGAGGAGGTTCACTTCTTCCAAGGTTTGAATGTTGTTTCCTGTTAGCCAGGCCTCATAGTTTTTTGCAATGTAGTAGGCGTTTTTGGGAAATGACACCTCTGGTTTCCACTTTTGGGTTCTGAAGCGCCGACGGGCATGATCTGGGGTTATCCCCATCCGGTATCTGGCCTTGGTTTGAAAAAGTTTATAGTCATTCATTTGCGGCTTGGGCATTTCAGCTGCCACCTCTGCTAAAGGTCCACTGAGGTGTGGCCTTAATTCTACCATGTACTGGTCTTCGGGGATGCTGTACCCAAGACAGGCTCTTTCAAAATTTTCCAGGAAGGCCTCGGTGTCATCACCTGCCTTGTAGGTGGGAAATTTCCTGTGCTGTGGAGCAATAATGGGCGCCGGGTTGTTAGGGTTGGCTGGCACATGCAGCCCAGCTTTTGCCAACTCCAGTTCATGTTTTCTCTGCTTTTCCTTCTCTTCATTTTCTTTTTGTTGTTTTTCCATTTCTTTTTGTTGTTTTTCCATGTCTCGGCGGTGGGCCGCCTCTTCTTCTTCTTGCTTCCTTCTGTGGGCCAACTCATCTTCTGCTTGTTTCCTTCGGTAGGCCACCTCTTCTTCTTCTAGTTTTCTTTTGTGTGCTGCCTCTTGGGCTGCCTGTTTGATGCTTTCTTCCTTTTCTTTCAGCTCCATCTCTTTTTGTTTTATTTCTAGTTGTCGCCTGTGTTCAGCTTCTTTGATTTGGTCTTCGGCCTCCATTTTTGCCTTAGAAGTCATGATTCCTGCTTTCTTGTGTTGGGGTGCCCTCCGGTGTTTATCTTCTGCACTGCAGGCTCTGTTGCCTCCTGAAGTCTGCCTAGCAACAGTGCTTTTTTCCTTTTCTCTCTCTAGCTAATGTTCAATTAAGGGAAACCAGAAAAACCACTTTATTTGCATGCATATAAGTGCTGGTACTTGCCACCTAATGGGAGGGCTATTGCATGACAAAAGACCCTCAACAGTCTTCTCGCTTAACATGCAAACCACAACTGCTAGAGAGAGCAGAAAAAAAAAATTCTCTCTGGTTCCCTTTTAAAACCAAACTGTTTCTCTCTGCTAAAAAGCCCTTAGCAGAGAAAAGAAAAATATAATATTCCTACTGGCTTCTGGATTCTGTCTAGATCCCACCGCTGCTACACCATGACATAACCTTATTCCCAGATTTTGGACCTTAGCGTCCAAAATATGGGGGTTAGCATGAAAACCTCCAAGCTTAGTTACCAGCTTGGACCTGGTACTGCTGCCACCACCCAAAAAATTAGAGTGTTTTGGGGCACTCTGGTCCCACTGAAAAACCTTCCCTGGGGACCCCAAGACCCAAATCCCTTGAGTCTCACAACAAAGGGAAATAATCCTGTTTCCCTTCCCCCCTCCAGGTGCTCCTGGAGAGATACACAGACACAAGCTCTGTGAAACTACACAGAGTGATTCCCCCTCTCCGTTCCCCAGTCCTGGGAACAAAAAGGACTTTCCTATTCCCCAGAGGGAATGCAAAATCAGGCTAGCCAATTCAACACACACAGACCTCCCCCGATTTCTTCCTCCCACCAATTCCCTGGTGAGTACAGACTCAATTTCCCTGAAGTAAAGAAAAACTCCAACAGGTCTTAAAAGAAAGCTTTATATAAAAAAGAAAGAAAAAATACAAATGTTCTCTCTGTATTAAGATGATACAACACAGGGTCAATTGCTTAAAAGAATATTGAATAAACAGCCTTATTCAAAAAGAATACAAATCAAAGCACTCCAGCACTTATATTCATGCAAATACCAAAGAAAAGAAACCATAGAACTTACTATCTGATCTCTTTGTCCTTACACTTAGAAACAGAAGACTAGAAAATAGAACTACTTCTCCAAAGCTCAGAGGAAACAGGCAGACAGACAAAAGACTCAGACACACACTTCCCTCCACCCAAAGTTGAAAAAATCCGGTTTCCTGACTGGTTTTCTGGTCAGGTGTTTCAGGTGAAAGAGACATTAACCCTTAGCTATCTGTTTATGACAGAGCCATATAGATGCACTATCATGGTAAACACACGTGCATATTAAAACTGCACACTCTTGTTTTGACACAGTTCAGAAAACTATGTATTCAACTTTGAAACGGGTCTTTAAATATGGCATTGTGAAGTTCTCTGTTCATATATCAAATCAAATTATCTTACTTAAAAAGTAAAAAGATGTTTATTTTAACCACTAGCGTGGCAAACTCAACTTGGCATTTAAAGGATAAGCTGTATTTTTTCTGGCTCATAGACATCACCACCATTACTAAAAATCCTGCAGGACCAATGTTGACATCACCTGTGCAACATTGTGCTTACGTACAGGTATAGCTGAGTGCAGAATCTTGGAAAAAATTAGTTTTCAGGTTTTTAAAAGGGGAGAAGAAAGAAGAATGTATGTTTATGTGTAGGGAGATCCATCCTGGATTCTAGATGCCATTGTGAAAAGCATGGTATAAATATGTAGACAGAAAAGAATTGGATTGCATAAAAGGGATCTGAGGTAAGAAACTGACCTTCCTATTGGAATTTAAGCCCTGATTCAGCAACGCATCGAGCATTTGAGTAACTTCATACACGAGTGGTCCTAGGGGAACAAATGAATGATACACACAGAAAAGAATCCAACTCACTCTCCCACTGCTCTGCTGGCTCTGTAGGGCACTTTAAGGGTTTCATGTTTGTGCAGCTGTGAAGTAAAAATGGTTTCATTTTGCAGAGGTTCTTTAGAACCCTTAGCATCTTCTTTAGAACAACTTAAAGCATTTTGATACTGGAGAGTAATTATAGATTTCTTCACTGCACATATAATTAGCCATGGATGGATTTAGGATATAAGTAGATTGTGATGAATCTTGGGATGATGATCCAATTCAAGCGACCAACTTTACACGGTGAAGTACGGGTGAAATACTTCTTGTTTCTGCACAAATGTAGCTGCTAGAGTACAAATGTTTTCCAACTGTCATTCAGGTACCTAAGTAACTAAACTTGTTATGAAATATGTAAAAATGATTTAAAGCTGTGAGCCAATCAGATAGTTATGAAGGTGCTGAGCTAGTCTGTTTAACTGACCCATGTTACATAGTGTCAGGACTGTGCGTTGAGATCAACATTAAGATTCAATACTTATGGAGCAAATGTCAATAGTTATTGAACTGATAAATGGATGTTGGGCTTTAACCATACACCGTCAACAAACTAGTTCCATTAGGCCCTAGAGTACAGGCATCCTTCTTTCCTAAAGCTAAATGCTATTTAAAACATTATTATATAGTTGTGATGCTAATTTAATGTCAGCAATTTTGCAATACAGATGCCCCCCCCCCCCCGATTTACACAAATGTTCCATTCCAGAAAGCCTTGCGTAACTCGAATTTTGCATAAGTTGGAAACATATACCTGTACGTTATGCAAAAATTTCCACAACTTGAAAATCGTATTTCTGTCTTATGGAACATTTTCCGTAAGTGTGAATTTGCGCAAGTTGGGTCTTCCATAACCTGGGGAGAATCTATATCAAAAATACACAAAAAAGTCTCTGCCTGTTACTTGATTCTTTTTAGAATACCCATACAATGCACCATAATATGGACTCTCAGAATTGGTCTGAAGTTCCTGTCAAGAACGTAATTTTCTGAACACCTATTCACCAAAATATTTCTCATTAATATGATAGTAAGTACAACAAATACAAAAAGGATGTTATCTTTATTTTTCACATGAAAAAATACAGCCAGCAAACCAATTAATCAGAATCCTTTTCCAGACTGTTCTTGAAGGAACCTGTTTTCCACAAAAGGAATGCACCAAGATAAAGTCTCCTCAAAATCCATCAGTTTATATATTTTACCTGAAAGTAAAAATATAACGTCCCATGGTTTCCTGTTGTAGAATGTCAATGTCTAATTTTAAACTTCTTCCGCTTCATTGCCTTCCATTCACCTTCCTGTGTTGCAAGGCTATTGAAAAGATTTTTCACTTTTCTTTTTCTGTCAGAATCCCTATAAAAAACAAACATATGTTTAAATCTTTATTCTGACTTCAGATAAAATAGGCAAAACAATATGTATTTTAATATTTATAAAAAGCTACATTTTTGAAACACCGCCTCTGCTACAGTTTAAATTACACATATTATAGATATGTTACTTAGAAATACACATTAGGTGACTATATAAATGAAACCGCAAAATTCCAACACATTCAAAATATATAGAGGTTGATGAGCAATAAACATCAGGTAACTCTGATTGCAAGTCTTGTAGTGGTTGCTGCCAAGTTGTCAGACAACTGTTTTGACCTCAAAATATGGTTGACCAACATGCCAGTCCTGACAGGGACCAAGAGTGAACATTGGCCAGCATACAGAGTAACTCCACTGCCATAATTGCCACTGCCAGTAACCATATATTACCTTTGCATTATTTCTGAAAGCTGCATTCTAGCCAGGAACTGGTTATCTTTCCGGATCTCCCGAACAGCTCCTTTAAATTCACGTTTGTGTTTGTGAATCAGCCTCTTTCTTTCCTGCTCCTCCTTGCTGCCTCCCTGTTTCCTCCCAAACTCGAGGCTGAAATTAGAATGCATGTATGCATAAAATATTATGTCAAGTATACTCTTTTATACTTCACAGAAACTAGCTTTTATATAGATGCTACTTTTTTATATTCTGTCTTTGCATACTCCTATGGCAACTCTCAATACCAAGGGCTTAACAGTCTCACTTATAATTACATATTTATAGGATACTATAACAAAAATATCTGACGTTATATAATTTAGATAAAGAGCAGATTTTCCAGAGCGCCAATACACAGCAACCTTCCACACGTAGCACTACACTCAGAAGTATAGAGGTGGAGAGAACCATACTAGCTGGCTAAATCCAGAATATCAGCATCTGCAGTTAGTGGAAAACCTGGACAAAAATGGAGTCTCACAATGTGTTCTAAGGTAAATATTTCTCATAATAAATTCTAGGGGGGCAAAGTGTGGCTGTGTGTTTAGGGGAATGGCGGATACCTGATCTGTTTCACCCTTTCGGCAAATAGCCAGAGGGAGTTTAGGATGAATGCAAATAGTGGGGCAGATGCAATCTCTAAACTGAAATCAACACCAGTGCCTCTGTCTAGAAATGAATCAACAGCCAGTGAAGAGTATTGGTGTAATATGCCCTTGCCAGTCTACCTGAGTCAGAGTGCAACTGCATTTGGTATTAGTAAAAGCTCCCAAATATCTTTCAAAGTTAATGCCAACTACAATCAGGATGTTGCTACAATCTAACCCAGAACACAAAAAGATACATATGATGTGTATGTAGAAAGGTCTATATCTGACAGGAAGGGGTGAAATTTCTTGGTCAGCCAAACATAAAAAATGTGTTTCTGGCCATTGTGGCAATCTGGGAATCCAGGAAAGCTGAGAAGTCTAGACAGACCCCCAAAATTAAGAATTAGTGTAAAGTAGATACCCAGATTGTATTTTATGTTGTGTTGGAGGTCAGATCAAATGCTCACAATGGTCCTCCTGGCGTTAAAGATCTATGAATCTATTATTGAGAGAGAAATGAATGAAGAGCTAGGAATAGCCTCCAGATCTCCTGATTTCCAGTCCTATACTCTAGCCATAAAACAAGACAATCCGTCCTCCATTTCTCAGGATTCCTCCTTCCCTTTCTCAGGGTTGTCCATCCTTGGCAACATGTGCACCTAATGTAGGAGACACAACTCCATTCCCCTTGTTTTTCCTACTTTCCAGAAGCCTATTCTGCTTGGAAACTTAGAAAAGAATGACAAATAGCCTTCAGTTGAAGCCTATCTCCATGCTCCTCAATGCCTAACCTGCAGTTTTGCTTTCTTCACTTCTATAAGGATTACCGAACTTACACTTTCACAATTTTGGGCATGTACAATTTCAATGGCACAGGCTTCTTTTTCTCACACACCAATGGGGTATAGTGTTTTCCTTTGTCCTCCAGCTCTTTCAGAGCGTTTTGATGCAACTCCTGAAAATGCAAAATGAGGTTAGAATTTTAAAAGCTAATCAAAGATATCACATTTTACAAACCAGTTATCGGCTGTCTCAGGAATAATGTTTTCCTGGCTAAGGCATCAACAAACTTCTCTCTTAGTAAGATCACAATTAACCTTTAGGATATTTGCTAGTCCTAAAGAGTTTTAAACCTTTAGGTCTGGCTGGTTTCAAAAGGCTTTCCATGGTCTACAGGGGGTGCTGTGATGCACAGCAGGAAGGGTCTGTGGCCAAAGAGAAAAGAGGCCTGGTTGGCATGACTGACAACAGACTAAACCTAGTTTAACTCAGCTCCTGTCTCTCAGCTTAAAACTCTAAGGCCGAATATTCATTGCTCTAAGGGTTAAATGTTGTGACTCTAACATAGCTTATCCATGCCATCAACTTTACATCTTATTCTCTAACATATTTCATGCCCCCTCTTCTGCTAGAGAGGATGCATGCTACTGCTAAGTAAGAGGGTCCATCCTCACTGAATGTAGAAGAGAGTCAGGCTACACTCAGATCATCTTATCCTTCCATCTCTGGAAAAGGATTAACTAACTGGTGAAGCTGACAATACATTTTTATACTTGTTTTATTAAGGCACTCATGTCCATGGTATCTATTACCTTATTTGATACATTTGTTTGACTGTACCAGTGACTTACAGATTCATGCAAGATCCTCAGGAACAGCACTGTCAGAATGCTAGTTCTATAAAAGGAGCTACTTAGAGTTACCACAATGGAGATGCCTTAAATGTTACCCTGTCCACTGAAGTTCCCTCTAAGCTGCGTGACTGTGCAGCAGGCTATCAAAGGCTGTGTAGGTGAGGAGAGGCATCTCTCCCTCGGCCTCAGACCTGGAGCTGCCACGGCCAGGGAGAGGCACCTCTCTCCCAGCCCCAGGCTGCTGCGGCGAGAGGGGGCTGGAGGGGGGAAGTCTTCTCCTCCTGCTGCAGCCCGCACCAGAGACCCCTCATCCCCAGCCCCACACCAGAGCCTGAGCCCTCACCCCCCAGCCCTCTGACTCTGGCCCTGAGCCCCCTCCCACACCCCAACCCACCCCATATCCCTGGCCCCACCGTTGAGCCCACCTCTGAGCCCCTTTCCACACTCCAAACCCCTCAGCCCCACCCCTGCCACACGTCACCTCCATATTGGTGCACATAACAAAATTCATTCTACACATGGATGTAAAAAATTAGAGGGAACATTGCAAAAAAGCGGGTTTGGCTGCACCATGCAAAACATTATGTGTTTTCCAACTTTTCGACAGAAACACTGATTTAGTCTCAAATTGTCTAAGGGCTTGTCTATAGACCAACTTAGCGCACAGCAAGCTGGGGTGTGACTTTACAGTATAACAGTTGTAGATCAATGTGCCTTACAGAATTTTTAGTGTGCAGCAGCAGGGACCACATGGGCACTTAGAGTGTGGCAGGCTAGCGCATCACAGATTCATACCCCAGGTATCTGCACACCAAATCCTAAAAAGATAATATGCTTGGCCTTCGAAAAAATATTTCACTTTGTTTTTATTTTGAATTAGCTTTACATTTTTTGTTAGCACATATTGTGACCCCAGAATTTATTAACTTCTACATGAGCAATTAGTTTTTTGGGGAACATTTACCTGCAGTTGTTCAGGGTATTCACTCACTGGTATATGTTCTGTAAGAAGTACTCTGATGGGTTGCATTATTTCATGGAAGGATGACAAAGATTCATACAAAGCTGCACATTTCTTAATGAGATCCAAACATACGGCTAGACATGATAACCTGTTAGAGAGATGTACACAGTCATGTTAGAATGTTATCTGCAATAATTTTACTGCATAATTAGAATATGCAGATGAAAGTTTCAAGAGCTTCAAACTAAACAAATTATAGGCAGGGCTGATAGTGCCACCTATTTTAACGAGAAGTGTCAGGCAACCTTAATAAGATCTCGTTTTCTGCTGTTTATAACTTTGCCAGACTAAGTGTTTGGGCTGAAATTTTCTCTTCTCATTTCTGCATGCCTCAAGCTGATTTTTTGTTTTGCTTTGGTTGTTTTTTTTTTCTTTATATGTTTTTTGTTTTTGTTTTTTTGGAACATTTTGGCCAAATATGTTCAGTCATTTTCATGAATAAGACTAGAAAAAAATAACTTGTTTTGCCCATGGTAAAATATTCTTGCAACCTTTTCTTCGAAAAGCTCTAGTGTCCTCATGTTTTGGAGGAAGCACTTCAAATTTGGCATGGGTTGCGTTTTGTGTCAGGGTTGTCCCTTTTGCCATCTTTGCGAAAATTCACCCAAAACTGGCCAAGTTAAAAACCTCTGAAAAATTTCAGTTTGCACATGCTCAGTAAAGACTTCAAATTTTAGTAGCTAAATTTCTGAAGATTCCATCTTGACTGAGCAAGGCTCAAGCTTCCCAGAACTCCTAGTGCTGACTATACTATGCATGTACCATCCTCACAAAGAGCAACTGAGCAGGCTCCATCCCCTCACATCTTCTAATGATGACAGGACTCCACATGTGCCATCCCCACAGAGTGAATGAGCATGCTCCAGCTTGGGACTATACGCAGCAAAGCCTAGCTTTGCCTACAGTGACTGCAAGGGCTGGAAGTGAGAGCAGGGAGTGTGTTTCTCCTAAACTCTCAATGTTCCCTGGCACTCAGGCAGCATGGAAGAGAAAGCTGTTCAATTCAAAGGCAGAGGGATCAACAGCAGGACTGAGGGAAAGGAAAGGACTAGATAGGAGACAAGAGGTCTGGTGAGACAAGGACTGGAGAGATGGAGGAGGCTGGAACTGGTTGGGCAAGAAGACTGGGATTGGAAGTCAGAGAAGAAAATGGCAGAGGGGGGGAGGGAGATGAGAGACAGCTGGCTGGGGTGAGGAGGAGACAGGGTGTGTGCGCTTGGAACTAGGAACCAGAGCATATGTATAGGCAATTGGGTAAGGGCAGGGGAGGAAGGGAGACAGATCCAATCAGGAGCCAGGGTGCAGGGGAAGCACTAAGACTTGCTGTGCAAAGTGACTGGGGAGACATGGGCAAGGGGATGGTTTGATGGGATACTAGATGGGGAGGGCTCTGAATTACTATAGAGAATTATTTCCCAGTTATCTGCCTAGTAGGTCTTGCTGACATGCTCAGGGTCTAACTGATTGCCACATTTGGGGTTGGGAAGGAATTTCACTCCAGGTCAGATTGGCAGAGACCTTGTGGGTTTTTCGTCTTCCTCTGCAGCACTGGGCAGAGATTACTTGCAGGTTTAAACTAGCGTAAATGGTGGATTCTCTGTAATGAAGTCTTTAAATCACTATTTGAGAACTTCAGTAACTCAGCCAGAGGTTAGGGCTCTATTACAGAAGTGGGTGGGTGAGGTTCTGTGACCTGCAATGTGCATGTCAGACTAGATCAGTGGTTTTCAAACTGTGGGTTGCAACACAGTACTGGGTCATGGAGTGTAAGGCACTGGGTCATGGCAGCTCTGGTCAGCACCGCCAACTGGGCCGTTAAAAGTCCCGTCAGCAGTGTTGCCTGGCTAAGGTAGGTTAGTTCCTACTTGTTCTGACACTGTGCCGCATGGGGGAGGGGGGTCATGGGGCTCTGGGCACTGTCCCCACCCTGAGAACAGATCTGCAGCTATACTGAGCCCTCACAGCTGCAACTGAAGTCAGTAGGAGCTACACTTTGAACATATAAAGTGCTATAATATACTTCAAAAAGTCAGGTTCCAGAATCTCCAATTGGTACTGAAAATTAGTGGAAACTTTTGACCTTAATCTCCGTGCCTTAGTTCCCTTCCTGTAAAATGGGGATAATATCACTCCCTCACTTCACAACGATTTTGTGAAGATCCATTCATTGATGTTTGTGAAGCACTCAGATATTATAATGATGAGTGCCACGGAAAAGCCCAGGAAGAAATGAATAATTCTGTCTTCAGAGTAGGATTTGAATAGTGTGCAGTAAATAAGGCCTATGACCACACAAGGAACAATGAGGATAAACTATTCAGTAGCTGCTTATTAAATAAACATAATCCATTCTGTGCACTAAATGAGGCTCAGGCTCTGTGCAAAAACAGAATGTGATCATGTAACTGAACACTGAATCACTATTCACAACTTCTGAGCGCTTGATTTTGCGATCTTAATAATGTTCTTTTGATGTGGTTATTTTTGCATGTAATCAAGATTTATTTGCTGCTTAAGGGTCTGACCCTTCAAAATGCTTAGCAACTCCTGTGGGGTGCTGAGCGTCCTCAAATCCCAAGAAGGCCAAAAAGAGTTGGGGGTGCTTAGCACCCACAGAAAGTGTTCTGCACTTTGCTCCATCAGACCCTAAGAATGGTATATTTTGTTAATATGTTACAAGAACCATATGATGAAAATAATTTATTACAGTTGTCCACACTCAGCTTTTGTCCTAGAAGGTAACATGCTTGACAGAACACTGTCACTGAAGTTATACAAGAAAACTTGGAGTTTCCCCTTACATATTCTTCACATACCTGAAATGATTCATTTCTGTTTTGCT
Source organism: Gopherus evgoodei (assembly GCF_007399415.2). Lineage (NCBI taxonomy): Eukaryota > Metazoa > Chordata > Testudines > Testudinidae > Gopherus > Gopherus evgoodei. The sequence goes on from NC_044326.1 coordinate 20,584,646, forward strand.
GCTTTCCTTTAATCTAGTAACAATACTAAGTGGCAGATTTTGCTTTTTCCAGGTCTCCATATCCTTCTTATCACAGACCAAGAGTAATTCTGAATTTTTTCCTGCTGGTCTGAAAGGATGCACTAGAATATAGCCTAAAAAAACAGTTACAACGGTTATATACAGATTAGTTCTCAAAATTAAAAAACTTAGTCTTAAAACAGGAAAAAGATGATTTAAAGAGAATTTATAGTTTATAAAGATCCTTTATTAAAATTAGGCTATTTCAAATATACACAATGCTAATCTCTTTACAGAAACATTAGGCCAGTAGTAAAGTCAGCGGGGGTAGGGGAGAAAGACGTTGGCACTTGTAGAGACTAGAGTAAGAGATCAGCTGGAAGAGGGAACTTGCAAAGTAGTAGGGATAGTGGTGTCAGGAAAAGTTTCACAGCTAGGGGAGAATCAGGAAGGTTAGTTTGATGTGGTTATCTAAAAACTGGGATGGCATGGTATTTACCAGATGTGGTTTTTACCAGGTTAAATCACAGTTTTTGCCACCCAGTGAAAAAACTAATTAGTCCTGGTTTAAGGAATTTTCTATGCTAAAATCTATTTAATTAATGCATACCACACTACACTTAGTTTTAGTTACACAATCAAATTAAGCACAGATTCATAGATTTTATTTGTACAACCCTAAATTAAAGTAAAACTGCAGTGGGTATAATAAGAATATATGTAATTATAATATTGCACATCGGAGTGTCTATGCATTTTGATTTGGTATTTTCTCAAGGAAATTATATCTGTCATGACTCATATTTCAGTTTTCAATATTATATGAACAAAAGTCAAAGATATTTCATTATATGAAAATGACAATAATGCAGAGTTGTGGGTTTGAAGCATTAAGCAATCAGAAGCCTGCAGAGTTGCAGACTACCAGTCCAGGGCCATTTGGTCATGCAGCATTCTGTAGTAGAAATTCAACTTTGACACAGTGGTTAGATCAAAACTGTTCCTCAGTTCTGAATGAATGTATCCAAAGTTTGAAAAAAATTGTTCTATGCTTGCTGAACTTGCTGGATAATGATGCAATAATTTCCCCCAGTTTCCTGGTTTAAATTGGCTTTAAGCCAGTATTTACCAGCACCCTGTCCTAAACTAGTTCTCCCTGGGAAATTGCCAATCCTGATAAAGAAAAATAAATTTGTGCAATGAACATGTTTTTAAGTCCTGCAGGCTTAGAAAGGAACTAATTTCAAAACATTTTAGCAACAAAAATAAAAATATTTTTATTAAGTTATTTATATATTATATTGACATTGATGCAAGTGGCTCTTCATATGTATGCAAAAGAGTCTCTGCTCTGAAAGTACAAAAATGACTCAGGAGGTAAAGATAGATGAGATTTTGGTTTTAAGGCCCTAATCCTGCAAAAGCTCATGCTTAACTTTACTACTGTATGTAGTACCAGTAAGTCAATGGGCTTGTCTACATCAGAAAGTTGCAGCGCTGGTGAGGGAGTTACAGCGCTGCAACTTTGAAGGTGTACACATCTGCAGGGCACCACCAGCGCTGCAACTCCCTGTTTGCAGCGCTGGCCGTACTCCCGTTTTGTCTCGGGTGTAGAGGATCCAGCGCTGGTGATCCAGCGCTGGTAATCCAATGTAGACAGTTACCAGCGCTTTTCTTGACCTCCGTGGAAGGAGGAAGCCTCTGGTAATCAAGCTGGTTTCCTTTCCCGGTTTGCTCTCTCGGTCCCGGAGCCACCCAGCAAACCGCAGGGAAGGAGACCTGCTTGCTCGGGGTTCCGGGACCGAGAGAGCAAACCGGGAAAGGAAACCAGCTTCGCCGCGGTTTGCTCTCGCGTTCCCGGAGCCACCCAGCAAACCGCAGGGAAGGAGACCTGCTTGCTCGGGGTTCCGGGACCGAGAGAGCAAACCGGGAACGCCGCGGTTTGCTCTCTCGGTCCCGGAGCCAGCCAGCAAACCGCAGGGAAGGAGACCTGCTTGCTCGGGGTTCCGGGACCGAGAGAGCAAACCGGGAAAGGAAACCAGCTTCGCCGCGGTTTGCTCTCTCGGTCCCGGAACCCCGAGCAAGCAGGTCTCCTTCCCTGCGGTTTGCTGGCTGGCTCCGGGACCGAGAGAGCAAACCGCGGCGTTCCCGGTTTGCTCTCTCGGTCCCGGAACCCCGAGCAAGCAGGTCTCCTTCCCTGCGGTTTGCTGGCTGGCTCCGGGACCGAGAGAGCAAACCGCGGCGTTCCCGGTTTGCTCTCTCGGTCCCGGAACCCCGAGCAAGCAGGTCTCCTTCCCTGCGGTTTGCTGGCTGGCTCCGGGACCGAGAGAGCAAACCGCGGGGAAGCTGGTTTCCTTTCCCGGTTTGCTCTCTCGCCCCGGAACCCCCCTTGAAGCCGCCCAACAGCGCTGCAGTGTGGCCACATCTAACACCACTTGCAGCGCTGGTTGCTGTAAGTGTGGCCACTCTGCAGCGCTGGCCCTATACAGCTGTACTAATACAGCTGTAACAACCAGCGCTGCAAAATTTTAGATGTAGACATGGCCAATGAGACTACTCCTGGTAGTGAAGTAAAGCCTGTGCACAACTGTTCACAGGATCAGGGCCTGAATGTTCAAATTATACTTATCTGCTCTACTTCTAAGAGAATGGCAGACAGTATTTATTCTACTTGCATCTTTGATCAATGTTACCAAAGGCTACTTGCTTAAAAATGACACTTCTCTCCCAAAGGAAGAACAATGGACTTTTTTAAATGAGGAACAATTTTTTCTAAAGCCTGAAGTAAATCTGAATCTGCATTTGAGACATGCTCGCTCAGTCTTTTCTTAGGATCTGTTCCATATCACTTACTCACAGGAAAGGCAGATGGATCAGGCCCTCAATATTAAAATAATGGAGTTATATTAAATTATGTTACAAGCTGTTAAGAAATGTCAAGGAATTTATGGGTATGACACCATTTCAATACGTATCACAAAATTTGGTGTGAACTCATTTTTAAATATCCTGTGTCAGACAACCAAGCTGCCAGGAAATCATACGAAGCAAGTATTTGGCAGGTATGTGCCAAAGCCATATTGAACTGCACATCAAATATCTTAGTAGTTCTAATGTGAATTTCTAAAATATGATTGGATTTTTTTATATATGCTTCAAACACCAAAGATTTAAAATATCTCACGCAGAAATGTTGATATTCTACGTGGAAGTAATTAATATCTATATAGATGAGTGTTGCTGTACCACTAACAAGACATTTTATTTTTATTTAATTTTCCCTCACCACACACATAATTAGAAACCAGCAGTACTTATAGGGAAGTTTCACATTGGTAATAATTTACAGACCTATAGACGATAAATCATATCAAAGTTTCAACAATGGAGAAAGTATTGCAAGCAAGCATTTGATTTCCATGATTTGCCAACAACTCTCCTCTTCCCTTTACAGGTGAGTTACTGTCACTAAATTCCCTGACAAAGAAAGAAAAACGTCATTTTTGCACCTAGAAATGGGGCACTGAGGAAGAGTGCCCATAGAAAGAGTCTGGCATGGAAATTATGAGCAAGTAGAAAAGGCCAGATTAAAGAGAGAGTCTTAGTCTACATGGTATTCATTAGATGATGTTGTCGAAAAGAGCTAAATATGAGGATTGCTCTATGTTACAGGACAGATTGTCCCCTCTGTTAATATGAGTGCAAGGGTTGGCAAATCCAGACAGGTCTGCAAGGAGGAAGAGTATCAGCTTTGTGGCATACACCTCCCTTGTATCCTGATTGCATGGAAGCCCCACTGCAGTTCTTCTGGCATTCTGGTTATCAGCTGAGGAGTGGGTAGCATCAGCTGCAGTCTGCAGCATCAATTGCTACCCCCACAATGCCACAGAAATTAACTTTATCAGCATTAACTCACACTGGTTTCCTCACTATACCGTGGTGCCCAAAAGGGAAGGAGCTGTTTTTCTATGGGGGCTGGGAAGCAGTGTGGAAGAAGGAGGCTTTAATGCAGATGGCGCTTGTGTCTGGTGGATCTCTGGGTAACTGCAGCATTTGAGAGCTTAGTTTCCTGGTCAGCTCAAGAGATCTATCTAGGAGATGACTTGGTCTTTCATTTGGAACATAAAGCTCTCGAGGTGGAATTTTTAATTGCAAGGCAGCTTGAGGTATAAAAACAATGCACATTCATATTTATCACTCCAAGCAAACTTACCCTGTGGTCGTTTTTGAGGTATAGATAAGTGAAGTATTCCAACGAGGAAATTGATAAGTTCTGGTATGAATCGTTGAGATAGTGATACATATTCCAGGAACAAACAGCACACAAACAGTCCTTTAACAACATCTTGTAGTGTCATGACTTGGCACTAACAAAAAATAAAAAAACCTTGCATTAACATATTAGTATGAAATTTAAGGCTTTAAATGAGCAAAAATAACCACCTCTGATAAAGAGATTTTAATAAGTTTCACAAAAATGCATGATCTAAACAACTGGTCATTTTTAGCAGCTTTAAAAAAATTAGCTAATACATTTTTTGCTGGGGTCATTTTTCATACATGTTGCTGCTCCCTAGTAAAATTTGACACCTTACACCTCATTGAAGGGAGGATGTGCAGCATTCAGTAGAAACCTTGCCAAAACTACTTTAACCACTAGAGGGCACTAAAGCACAAGAAGAATTAGTTCCTTTTTCTATCATGCCTTGTATCTGATATACACCTCTACCTGGGATATAACGCTGTCCTTGGGAGCCAAAAAATCTTACCGCATTATAGGTGAAACCGTGTTATATCGAACTTGCTTTGATCAGCCAGAGCACGCAGCCCCGCCCCCTTTGAACGCTGCTTTACCGTGTTATATCCGAATTCGTCTTATATCACATCGCATTATATCGGGGTAGAGGTGTACTTATTCTGTTATTTGCTCGTCTGTTGTTAAATTTAGGTCCCACAGTTTGCATCGCGATGGTGTGATATCCACTTTTAGAAAGGAACTAAAGAACAATCAGATTTCAAAGAAACTCTGCACCTCAGATGAGAGAGGAGCAACTGAATCTGGACATTTCAATTATATAAATAAGGCTTTAGGATTGAAAAATGAAACACTTTTGTTTAATATATTTCAATGTAGTAAGGCAAGTTCTGGAGGGACAGAACAGATTTTATAAATAAAATCAACTGCCCCTCTTAAATAAGAGCTATTAGTATATCTGGAAGATAGCATCACTAATTAATAGGATTCATGTACCCACTGTATTCCATGACTCTCACAGACTTTATATACTAACAAAAGAATGGCTATACTGGGTCAGACCAATGGTCCATCTAACCCAATGCCGGATGCTTCAGTGGGAATGAACAGAACAGAGCAATTATCAGGTGATCCATTTTTTGTTGTCTAGTCCCAGCTTCTGGACATTAGATATTTAGGGACACCCAGAGCATGGGGTTCCGTCCCTGACCATCTTGGGTAATAATCATTGATGCACCTATCCTCCAACAAATTATCTAATTCTTTTTTGAACCTACTTATACTTCTGGCTGTCACAACAACTTCTGGCAACAAGTGCCATACGTTGACTATATGTTGTGTGAAGAAGTACTTCCTTATGTTTGTTTTACACCTGCTCCCTATTAATTTCATTGAGCACCTCTGGTTCTTTTCTTATGTGAAGGGATAAATAACACATCCCTACTCACTTTCTCCACACCACTCATGATTTTATAGACCTCTTATATCTCCCCCTTAGTTGTGTCTCTCTAAGCTGAACAGTCTCTCTTTTTAATCTCCCCTCTAATTGGTTGTTGCCTCTCTCTGTACACTTTCCAATCCTAATATTTCGCTTTTGGGATTGGGCGACCAGAACTGCATACAGTAGTCAAGATGTGCCCATATCAGCAATGTATAGTGGCCTGATATTTGCTGCCTTATTATCGATAACTCTCCCAATGGTTGCCAACACTGTTAGCTTTTTTGACTGCTGCTGCACATTGAGCAGATGTTTTCAGAGAACTATCCATGACTTCAAGATCTTTCTTGAGCGGTAACAGCTAATTTAGAACCCATCATTTTGTATGTATTGGATTATGTTTTCCAAGGTGCATTCCTCTGCATTTATCAACAATGAATTTCATCTGCCATTTTCTTGCCCAGTCAGCCAGTTTTATGAGATCCCTTTATAACTCTTTGTAGTCTGCTTTGGACTTAACTATCTTGAGTAATTTTTTATTATCTACAAACTTTGACACCTCACGGTTCACCCTTTTTTCCAGATTATTTATGAATATGTTGAACGGCACAAGTCCCAGTACAGATCCTTGGGGGGCCCCCTCTGTTTACCACTTTCCTTTGTGAAAACTGACTATTTATTAGAACATAAGAAAGGCCATACTGGGTCAGACCAAAGGTCCATCCAGCCCAGTATCCTGTCTGCCGAAAGTGGCCAATGCCAGGTGCCCCAGAGGAAGTGAACCTAACAGGTAATGATCAAGTGATCTCTCTCCTGTCATCCATATCCACCCTCTGACAAACATAGGCTAGGGACTCCATTCTTTCCCATCCTGGCTAATAGCCATTGATGGACTTAACCTCCATGAATTTATGTAGTTCTCTTTTAAACTCTGTTATAGTCCTCGCCTTCACAACCTCTTAGGCAAGGAGTTCCACAGGTTGACTGTGTGCTGTGTAAAGAAAAACTTCCTTTTATTTGTTTTAAACCTGCTGCCCATTAATTTCATTTGGTGGCCCCTAGTTCTTATATTATGGGAACAAGTAGATACCTTTTCCTTATTCACTTTCTCCACACCACGCATGATTGTATATACCTCTATCATATCCCCCCTTAGTCTCCTCTTTTCCAAGCTGAAAAGTCCTAACCTCTTTATTCTCTCCTCATATGGGACCCATTCCAAACCCCTAATCATTTTAGTTGCCCTTCTCTGAACCTTTTCTAATGCCAGTATATCTTTTATGAGATGAGGAGACCAAATCTGTACACAGTATTCAAGATGTGGGCGTACCAGGAAGGAAGTAAGGGCAATAAGATATTCTCTGTTTTATTCTCTATCCCTTTTTTAATGATTCCTAACATCCTGTTTGCTTTTTTGACTGCTGCTGCACGCCGCATGGACATTTTCAGAGAACTATCCACAATGACTCCTAGATCTCTTTCCTGATTAGTTGCAGCTAAATTAGTCCCCATCATATTATATGTATAGTTGGGGTTATTTTTTCCAATGTGTATTACTCTACATTTATCCACATTACATTTCATTTGCCATTTTGTTGCCCAATCATTTAGTTTTGAGAGATCTTTTCGAAGTTCGTCAGAGTCTGCTTTGGTCTTAACTATCTTGAGCAGTTTATTATCATCTGCAAACTTTATCACCTCACTGTTTACCCCTTTCTCCAGATCATTTATGAATAAGTTGAAAAAGATTGGTCCTAGGACAGACACCTGGGGAACACCACTAGTTACCCCTCTCCATTCTGAAAATTTACCATTTATTCCTACCCTTTGTTCCCTGTCTTTTAACCGGTTCTCAATCCATAAAAAGATCTTCTCTCTTATCCCATGACAACTTAATTTCTTTAAGAGTCTTTGGTGAGGGACCTTGTCAAAGGCTCTCTCGAAATCTAACTACACTATATCCACTGGATCCCCACTGTCCACGTTTATTGACCCCTTCAAAGATCTCTAATAGATTAGTAAGACACGATTTCCCTTTACAGAAACCATGTTGACTTTTGCCCAACAAGTTATGTTCTTCTACGTGTCTGACAATTTTATTCTTTACTATTGTTTCAACTAATTTGCCCGGTACTCATGTTAGACTTACTGGTCTGTAATTGCCGGGATCACTTCTAGAGCCCTTTTTAAATACTGGTGTTACATTAGCCATCTTCCAGTTACTGGGTACAGAAGCTGATTTAAAGGACAGGTTACAAACCATAGCTAATAGTTCTGCAATTTCACATTTGAGTTCTTCAGAACTCTTGGGTGAATGCCATCTGGTCCTGGTGACTTGTTACTACTAAGTTTATCAATTAATTCCAGAACCTCCTCTATGACACTTCAATCTGTGACAATCCCTCAGATTTGTCACCTAGAAAGGACATCTCAGGTTTGGGAATCTCCCTAATATCCTCAGCCATGAAGACTGAAACAAAGAATTCATTTAGTTTATCATCTTTAAGTGCTCCTTTTTTATCTCCATTGTCCAGGAGCCTCAGTGGTTGTTTAGCGGACTTCCTGCTTCTGATGTACTGTCCATGATGGAAGTGTCAGTAGAAAACCCACTTCATCAGATGCATGGAGTGGAAAATACAGTAGGGAGGTATAAATACACAGCATATGAAAAGACTGGAGTTGCCTTACCAAGTAGGGGGTCAGTGCTAATGAGCCAATTCAATTTAGGTAAGGCAACTTGGTAAGGGAACTCCCATCTTTTCATATGCTGTGAATGTATACCTCCCTACTGTATTTTCAACTCCATGCATCTGATGAAGTGGTTTTAGCCCATGAAAGCTTATGCCCAGATAAATTTGTTAGTCTCTAAGGTGCCACAAGGACTAACATGGCTACCACTTTGAAACCTGATAAGATAATAACCTATCATAGTAATCAGTTCTGCAGTTTCATATTTGAGTTCCTTCAGAACTCTTGGGTGAATACTATCTGGTCCTGGTGACTTATTACCGTTTATTTTATCAATTTGTTCCACGATGTTTTCTACTGACAGCTCTATCCTGGACACTTTCTCAGACGTGTCACCTAAGAAAAATGGCCCGGGTGTGGGGATCTTACCCACATCCTCTCCAAAGAAAGAACGATGCAAAGAATTCATTTAGTTTCTCTGCAATGGTCTTTTCTGCCTTGAAAACTCCTTTAGCACCTTGATTGTCCAGTGGCCCCACTGACAGTTTGGCAGACTTCCTGCTTCTGATGTACTTTAAACTATTTGCTGTTAGTTTGTGTGTCTTTTGCTGTAGTTGGAAGTAGCTCTTCTAATTATTTTTTGGCCTGCCTAATTATACTTTTACACTTGACTTTCCAGAGTTTATGCTCCTTTCTATTTTCCTCAGTAGGATTGGACTTCCAATTTTTAAAAAAGATGCCTTTTTGCCTCTGAACACCCCTTTTACTCAGTGGTTTAGCGATGGTGGCATTTGTTTTTGTCCTCTGTTTTTTAATTTGGGGTTGTGACCAAATTTATCCCAGTATTCACAGCCTACACACTATTGTAATAATATGTACAAATTATGCTTTGTGAAGTATCATTTGAAAACTAAACTACCGGTCAGTAGTATCATGGTGAAATGTATGCAGCAACACTATATGTAAAGCTATGAATATAATCTGAAATACACAACTACTTCGATATAACATGAATTTGGATATAACATGGTAAAGCAGTGTTCCGAGGGTGGGACGGGGCAGGGCTGCGCACTCCGGTGAATCAAAGCAAGTTCAATATAACATGGTTTCACCTATAACACGGTACGATTTTTTGGCTCCCAAGGACAGCGTTATATTGAGGTAGAGGTGCAATAACAAATGTGGTTACCAGACAAATCTGGGGAGTGTATAAATTGGTTCCTCACAGACAAAAGACAAGCAGACACCTCGAGCCAGGTGTGATCAAAGTTGATGAGCAATCACCTGCCAAGTGGCCATTCTTTGGTAAGGAAGGTTGACTGGAACAAACAGATCTGCATTTTTGCAAATAGCAGCATGGAATCTACCATGTGCCTCCCTGTCTCCATCCTCACAACGGAAATAAAGTTTATCTAGGGCAGGAGTCAGCAATTTTTGGCATGCGGCCCATCAAGATAATCTGCTGGTGCACCAAGAGACATTTTGTTTATGTTAACTGTCTACAGGCACAGACTGCTGTAGCTCCCATTGGCTGGGAATGGCGAACTGCAGCCACTTGGAGCTGCAGGGGGCCATGCCTGCGGATGGTCAAATATGTCTCACGGCCACCAGTGGATTACCCTGATGGATCATGTGTCAGAGGCTGCCAACCCGATTTAGGGGTAGGCCACAAAAAATGCATTTCAAAAAGGAACTGGACTATAGAAATGAGGGACAAAAACACCACAATGTATCTCTCCCTGTCCATCTCTTTCACTTAAGGCAAAAGAAATAGCCATTTGACTTTGGGAGAGATCCTGACCTGAAATTTGGTCAGTTCTGTTGCTGGGAGCATGTGGTGACAATTCCACGATGAACCAAGTCTAGTTTGTTAAGTTTTAGTACTAGAAAACATTTTATCTTTATTTGTCTTGTATGCATTTCTGACTTTAATGCCTTATACCTGTACTCACAAACTCTCTCTTTGCCCTTTGATTAAAGAATAAAACAAGTGTATCTAACTAATCCAGTGTTGCATTTAAACTGAATTGTTTGGGTAACTCCATTTAAAGTAGCAAACTGTTAGATATTGCTCTGTTACTGGGGCAATAGACCTAAAATTTCTGAACTGTCCAGGAAAGAGCTGGACAAAGCACAACACATGTTTTGCGGGGAAATTCAGGACTGGAAGTGTATTGCGGTCACTCTGTAAATGATAATCAAGGTTGGTGGAAGCCCCAGTGTAACTGGAGCATGCTGGCATGCTACAGCTATACACAGGTACTCAGGGTGTGACCTACAAGCTGTTTGGATGCTTATGAGGGGCCCAGGTTGAAAGCTACAACAGCAAATCACTGTGACGCATCCCAGATTGCGGGGCAGGTGGTGACACAACCTCCCACTGGTCTGGATTGTACCCTGAAATGTCATAGGGGTATACATTTAGTTTGAGCATCTAGTCTATTATGATGTTCTTAAACGGTTTCCATTCAGCCTGCAGATATTTCACTCCTATAATTTTTAATTAGCTTCCTCATTTTTGTATGGTTACTTTTTTAAATTAAATGCTATTTCAGTGGGTTTCTTTGGTATTTTCCCCCCTACAAAGATCTTCAATTTAATTACATTATGGTCGCTATTACCAAGTAGTTCAGCTATATTCATCTTGGACAGATCTTGTGCTACACTTAGGACTAAATCAAGAATTGCCTCTCTCCTTGTGGGTTCCAAAGACAAGCTGCTCCAAGAAGCAATCATTAGTGGCGTCTAGAAATTTTATCTCTGCATCTGTCTGTCCCAGTCAATATGGGGATAGTAGAAATCCCCCATTATTATTAGGTTTCCTGTTTTTGTAGCCTCCCTAATCTTCCTGAGCATTTCATAATCACCATCCTGGTCAACTAGTTGATAGTATATTCATTCTGCTATGCTCTTATTATTTAAGTATGGAATTTCTAGACATAAGAGATTCTGTGGTACAGTTTGATTCATTTGTGATTTTTCTATATTTTACTCTACTTTCTTTCACACACAATGCCACTTCCTCAATAGCATGAACTATTCTGTCATATATATATTTTGTTCCCTGGCATTACCGTGTCCCACTGAGTATCATTGTTCTATCAAGTTTCTATGATGCCTGTTATAGCAACATCCTCATTTAATACTAGGCACTCAAGTTCAAGTGTGAAGTTTTTGTATGACAACTCACTGGATGTGATTTTGTAAGAGTAAGGCTTTGCTAAGTGGCACTTTACTCCTCAACCAAAAATATTTTCCTGACAATTACTGATATAACGTACTGTACTACCAAAACATATTCCTAGCTATTCTTTCAAAAAAGTTCTATATAACTATATCTTAATCTCATTGTATTTTAAATTGGAGTACAAGAAAGAAATGGAAGGATTGAAGATTTATACTGAAGTAAAATATTACAGACATACCTTAGTAAGTAACTGACTCATATATACCAATGCAGGTGTTACTACTGGGTGCCAGAAGTCAGAGGTAGGAAATAGTATTGCAGTAATTTTCAAATAAATGAGCTAAAAAAAGAATATAACAGATTAAGAAGTTAGAATACAGTAAATAACTTTCTGAGTATCGTAATTGGTTTTACATATAATGTGACTCTTGACATAGAACTGCTATGTAGTAATCTCAAGAATACGGAGAAGTAATAATTGATATGTAACCTAGTTACTGAGATAGTCTATACAACATATTGGAGCAGTGGAATATTTATTATGTATTTATATTGCTTTAATTCAATGGGAGCTGTTATAACAACAAACAGGCAATACAATGGCTCCCCAGATAAGAACATCATGGCACAAATTTGAAAGACTATGTGGGTGATCAAAAGGACTAAACAGCTTTTAAAGAGCACTCTCCTTGAAGCTGGACAGAGAACTGTTTGGTGCGTTAAGAGAAGAGACCCACATCTTGTTGGTCCTGGAAAGTTCAGACCTACCAGGATTCCTATATGGAAGATGGATAGTTTTCTCTATAATGCTTTTGTTCTAAATAAATAATACTTTGCTCTAAGAAGGCTGTTTGGGTACTGGATCTCAGAGCGAAATGAACTGCAAGCACTGAAGATAAACCAGGCCTGCTGAGGCAATCATGGTTGATCAGAAAGGACTTCAACCTATGGCCCAGTCTAAGAATTCCATCCCAAAAGATCAGAAGAGGTCAGAGATTCAGTTAACCTGGTAACTGTGACAGTGACATAGTAAATGTAGAAGCTAGAAGAGAACACACAGTCTCTCATGATGCATCCACAAGTACTGCCCAAACCATATTGGAATAACAACTCAAGAAAAACCAACCTACCCAATCTTAAAAATCTCTTAAACCTGCTAATCGTCTCCTCTCCTCTTAGTCTGTATTACTCCAAAACACTAATCACAGTCTTCACTCTTGTACTACTCCATTAAGCCTGGAGAGATGAGGCAAGCAGTTCCCTTTGAATCAAACACCGACTTTTAGCTTGCCCTTTAAGCATGTTATCAAACAATAAGTTGTCACTATTTTAAATTCATCCCATCCTGAATTCTCAAATAGCCAATTGCCTATAGTTTGGAAGAAAAGTCTATTCATAGATGTAGGATAGCCAATAGAACTGTGAAGCACTAATAAAAAGAGCGACACTCAACTATTTCATTCCAAGGTTCCTAATTTATTGTCTATCATATCTATGTCTTAAAAAAAAAACCAAAAAAAAACCATTGTATTACCTCCACAGTTATGTTTGTTAATGATGCAGAAAAGTTTTTGCACTGTAGAATACTAAATCTCTGTGGAGACTTTTTATTTTAAAACAGTTTATTTAACTTAATTTTTTTTTCGTTTGATCAGGGATAGGAAGGACAACATTGCCTTGCTCTACATGGCAGTAATTTTAGCAATGTTATTAAGTGTTGCAGGAAACACACAGAATCCTACACTCAAGTCTCAGCCAAAACAATGTTCAGTCATTTTAAGACTGAATAAAAAAATCTGCAAATCAGTTAATTTAGAATCAGACAGGGTTTTCTCCTGGCAATTAATATTTTTGCTGCCATGCTTCTGTTCTGTAATATTAATTTATTCCAAGACAGGCGATTCAGGGCATAGAAAACCCACAGAAGCTGCAATGTGTCATACTTTGAATGATAAGCTGTGAAATGCAAAACAAGATTTAATGTCACCCTGGTATTTTACACTAAAGGAAAAGGCAACAGACTTTTCTAAACAAAATGTGTTAATTACCATGTCTAGCCCTGGAAATGTTGCACGGCCTTTGACTTCAATCATTTCTTCCATGTCATGTGCAGCATCTTGGAGGACAAACTTAACGCTGTTACTTGCACCTTCAGGAAACATCTGGCAAAGACTGTACAACGGCCTATTAACAAGAAACACAAGTCACCATGAAGTTACACCATTTATATTAATAAAGAATTATGATTTTTAAGCACCTTTGGAAATGTTATTTGTGCTAGGCTAAACACATACTTTGAATAAAATTATTTCTGCAGAAGATAATTAACTGGTGCACACATATGGCTGCTATGCTTTTGGTTTTCATTAGGCCTTGTGAAATACAACCTCATTTATAGGTTTGTGGGTTTTTTTAATTTGAATATTAATTTCTAATGCATAAATATAATATTGTACTCAAAAACCATGTTAAGGTAGCATGATCTGAAGACTTCTTTCTGAATTTCATGACCATTAGAGTTATTGTGACTAGGTATCGAAGTAAATGGAGTGTGTGTTCAGAATGCTCAATGCTTAGATTCTGCTCAATATGCAATGAGACAGTTTCGTTATCTATTTGTGTTTTCCCATTTTAAGGTAATATTGTTATAAGGAGACGGCGGTAGCAACCCTTGTATTTAGGTTGCCTTACATCTTCCATTACAAAAGATTTATTTTCCCCCCCAAAAAAGCTTTAACTTCTCCATTGTTTGCAGCAGGGTTTTGGAACTGAGTAGGGACAAAGTCCTCGGGCTAGAGAAGTGATTTTTTTGTCCCATGAAATTCCATTCAGGTTAAGCTGAGATGTAAACTGCTAAAAATCACCATTTCCTCTCTCTTGCTGGCATGCCTCAGGAAAAATTTGTAGCATGCCAAAATAACAACACTAAACATTCTAAACAGTCTAGCCTATGCCACCACCAAAGTGATGCAAGCAACATACATTCTGCACAGGAAGCATCTGGGAGTGCTCAGATCAACTGTAGTGGTGAAGTGACAGGAGAGTAGAGCCAGGCTCCCCCTTCCCTGACCACAAACCCAAGACCGAGAACATGGGTCTAGCCTCCCATCTCTATCTTCTAGGGGCAGCAGCCCTCCGTCTCTCAGGGAGAAGAGTACTAGACCAGGCCAGCGTTCCAACACCACCACCTGGACATGCACATGGTGTTAGAGGTCCATCCTCCGTTCTAGGATAACCACCTTCCCCTGCTGCAAGCTAATACAGATAGTCCTGTATCTCAAGTCTACACTGCAATGCTGATAGTTCAAGGTTCAAATCCTATTTATGATGCATGATGGGGAGATTGTTTCAGTTGCATATAATAAAATTTTTACTCTTTTCTTCAAAAATAAAAAAATAAAATAAAATAAAAAAAGGATATTACATACACAAACTCCCCCCCCCCATGTTGAAAGAAAATTATTCAGGTTGAAAAGTCAACCACTCGAAAGTTAGGTAATGCCACATTTACATGTATGCATTACGACACAGTCTCTAATTCCTGATCACATTTTGCCCTTGGTCCCCTGCCTACTTAGTGCCCAGGATGGACACAGGACAAAATTTATATTTCATGGGCAACCATAAATCTGGATTTGCCTAACTTTCAAATGCTTGACTTAGTAATCTAAATAACTTTCCTTTACAATAGTTAGTGTGTGTGTGTGTAATTACATATTTCTATAGCTCTAACACCTATGGGAGGTCTAATGCACACTGAGAATTCTATTAAAATCCTTCTGGAATGTTGAAAGCTTTTTAATACAATTAATAACTAAGGCATTAAAAAACAATATTAAAACACAATAAAGTAAATAGAAAACCAGTAGCTTTCAATGTTAGTAGGAGAATTTAAATTAAGTAACGGACTATGCGTTTTATTACCATGCAACTATCTTTTCCCTTCGAACCACCACGAAGGGGCCACAGTCAACATGTTTTATTACTTACAGGACCAATTTGTCAATTGTTTTGAGCTCTGGTGGCTCCACAGTTGCTAATTCCCCAATGTACTCCAGAAGGAAGCCAAATAGTTTCTGAAAGAAGCATACCATGTTAAAACCATTACAGTTTTTTCTTTGTATGTGTGTATATATGTACTTAAATATAGATATTTTTAAAAGCATAGAAAAATAATGAGACGGCACATGGCAAATGAATACTGCTTAGGTTCTCCTGTATGTACATTTTGGACAAAGTTTTCTTCAAATAATGTGAATACACAACCAATATATTTCAAACTGCTCCTTGAATACTTAGCAAACTCACTTTAGCATTTAAAGTTCATTTAAAAACTAATAAACGTACTTCTAACTTTGCTTTGTTTCCCACTGCAAGACTTGGATGATTGCACTTCTGAATCCTCTCTAGGATAACTAGCTGTTCTTCTATTATTCTTCCAAACAGTAAAGATTTAAGTTTCTCATAGGATTCTGGAACTATGATAAAAATAAAAACAAAAATCAAACATACCCAGATGAACAAACATAAATTAGAAAATATTTTACTATGTTAACAAACTTCTGGAAAAAAACTATTTCAAATCAGAACAAAACAATAAAACTTCTGGAAACATTATTAAGTTAACACATTTTAAACATTAATAAAAAACATTAACATTGTGTTATCTGACACAGTATGCAATCATATAAAGACTTGACTGCACCACACACACACACACGCGCAGAGCTAAAGCTCAGGGTCCATTTACCCATAATTTTATATTTTGTGACTTGTATTTTTATAGCAACACTAACTGTGTAATTTTAAAGTCACACTAACTTAGCATTCTGTATGGAACATATAAGAAATGTAAGAGCCTACCCACTGATGGGAAAAAAAATACGTGTGTGTCAGTCAACGTGTTTTATAAAACCTTAACCATTATATTTCCTTAGAGTTCTCTGCTGAATTCAATTTAAACTATTTTATGCAACGTATGTTATTTTATCACCTGCCATCAAATGAAAACTGCAACACTCTGGCAAGTGGTTTGAATGGTTGTCTAATTTCAGCATAGCTTGTTTAAATACTGTACTACAGTATTCTCTACTGGCACACTAGCTTGGTGAAATATTCAGTTAACAAGAATGAATATCCTGTACACATGCAGAATAGTTTCTTTCTCCACAACCATAGACCTATTCTAGAGATACTAAGAACATAAGAACGTCCATTCCGGGTCAGACCAAAGGTCCATCTAGCCCAGTATCCTGTCTACCGACAGTGACCAATGCCAGATGCCCCATAGGGAGTGGAACTAACAGGCAATGATCAAGTAATCTTTCTCCTGCCATCCATCTCCATTTTCTGACAAACAGAGGCTAGGACACCATTGCTTACCTATCCTGGCTAACAGCCATTAATGGACTTAACCACCATGAATTTATCCAGTTCTCTTTTAAACGCTGTTATAGTCCTAGCCTTCACAACCTCCTCAGGTAAGGAGTTCCACAAGTTGACTGTGCGCTGCGTGAAGAAGAACTTCCTTGTATTTGTTTTAAACCTGCTGCCTATTAATTTCATTTGGTGACCTCTAGTTCTTGCATTATGGGAATAAGTAAATAACTTTTCCTTATCCACTGTCTCCACATCACTCATGATTTTATATACTTCTTTCATATCTCCCCTTAGTTTCCTCTTTTCCATGCTGAAGAGTCCTAGCCTCTTTAATCTCTCCTCACATGGGACCCATTCCAAACCCCTAGTAATTTTAGTTGCCCTTTTCTGAACCTTTTCTAATGCCAGTACATCTTTTTTGAGATGAAGAGACCAAATCTGTATGCAGTATGAGAGATGTGGGAGTACCATGGATTTATGTAAGAGCAATAAGATATTCTCCATCTTATTCTCTATCCCTTTTTTAATGATTCCTAACATCCTGTTTGCTTTTTTGACCGCCTCTGCAAACTGCGTGGACATCTTCAAAGAACTATCCACAATGACTCCAAGATCTCTCTCCTGATTAGTTGTAGCTAAATTAGCTCCCATCATATTGTATGTATAGTTGGAGTTATTTTTTCCAATGTGCATTACTTTATATTTATCCACATTAAATTTCTTTTGCCATATTACTTAGTTTTGTGAGATCTTTTTGATGTTCGTCACAATCTGCTTTGGTCTTAACTATCTTGAGCAGTTTAGTATCATCTGCAAACTTTGCCACCTCACTGTTTACCCCTTTCTCCAAATCATTTATGAATAAGTTGAATAGGATTGGTCCTAGAACTGACCCTTGGGGAACACCATTAGTTACCTCTCTCCATTCTGAAAATTTACTATTTATTCCTACACTTTGTTCCCTGTCTTTTAACCAGTTCTCAATCCATAAAAAGATCTTCCCTTTTATCCCATGACAACTTAATTTATGCAAGAGCCTTTAGTGAGGGGCCTTGTCAAAGGCTTTCTGGAAATCTAAGTACAGTATGTCCACTGGATCCTCCTTGTCCACATGTTTGTTGACCCCTTCAAAGAACTCTAATAGATTAGTAAGACATGATTTCCCTTTACAGAAACCATGTTGACTATTGCTCAACAGTTTATGGTTTTCTATATGTCAGACAATTTTATTTTTAACTATTGTTTTGACTAATTTGCCCGGTACTGACATTAGACTTACCAGTCTGTAATTGCCGGGATCACCTCTAGAGCCCTTTTGAAATATTGGTGTTGCATTAGCTAACTTCCAGTCATTGGGTACAGAGGTCGATTTAAAGGTCAGGTTATAAACCTTAGTTAATAGTTCCGCAACTTCACATTTGAGTTCTTTCAGAACTCTTGGGTGAATGCCATCTGGTCCCGGTGACTTGTTAATGTTAAGTTTATCAATTAATTCCAATTGACACTTCAATCTGTGACAGTTTCTCAGATTTGTCACCTACAAAAGCTGGCTCAGGTTTGGGAAGCCACACAATGTTCTATTACAGAGACTATATGTTAAGAAGGGGCAGCATACCACTTTTGTGAACTTCTAAGACAAGCTGCCTTTATTTCAGACACAATGCATAGGTGTTCCTAGTTTTCAATACATACTAGAAAAATTATTATGTATTATTTTCTGCAAGACAACACTATTCTGTGCAGGCTGTACGTTTGGTCTTGAGGCAACACTGGGCACAATCTTACATGAAACTTGATTTCAATCAAGGCTTTTTGTCTTTCACTTCCAGGGCTGAAAGGGGCAGTAGAAATAGCCTACTTAGCTCCTGGACAGAAAGGGATTTTCTCATGCTACTCAGAGAAATTCTGCTTGCTGACAACAAGTCACGTTTTCAAGATCTGAAGTGTCATGTCCAGTACTCATTGGCCAGAAGGAGTGCAATTATGATGAGCAGCCTCAGATACATAGGGCTCCAACAAACAGACAACCTCTCCCCTAACTATTCAGTCATTAGGAATCTTACCAGTAAATGTATATGGAAGCTCAGATCTGGCAGCTTCTATTTTAGCATTCTGTTCTTCCCCACTTCGCAATCTCTCTTCATTTCCTTTGTGTTTCTCCTTCTGTTCTTCATTTGCAGTGACCTCTTCCTCACTCCCCATGTCAGATTCAAGGTCAGAGGGACTATCTGTAGCATCATCTTCTTCAACGATTGCTTCTTCCTCATCTTCTCCACCAGGCTCTCCCTCACTTTCTTCTTCACTCTCTCCCTCCTCCTCTTCATTCCCGCCTTCTTCCTCGTCATTTCCAACATTGAGTTTTCCACCCTATTAATAGAGAAAAGAAACCTACAATATCTTACAGGAATCCTGCTGGGTTTAAATTATAATTTAAAATAACATCCTTACTTCTGTTACTAGAAACACATCAGATTATGACCCTCTCATCTCTGAATCTGATACATATTGAATCTTATTTAAAATCCAGTGGTATATCAGGCGGATCAGTTGGTTATAGATGAAAGTTTGGTTCAGATAATACACAGAAGACAGGATATCAGTTGTAGAGGGAAGATGGAGAAGTAGAAACCAAGAGGAAGAAAGCTGGGATGGATTGGAAGCAGTTGAGAGACAGGTGACATGCAGGAAAAGCAGTGCTGGGGATGGAAAAGTTGGAAGATGGGCAGCCGGGAGTAGTGTGTGTAGCAAAAAGACTTCAACGCTATTTAAAAAGTGCCTTCTACAGGACTTTTGTACGCATAGGACAAGGAAGATTTGGCCCTTAATATGGGCTTGATCCCCAAATGTCAGAAGCCCCAACAACTTGACCTGAATAAGAGCTGAGGGTGGGCCAAATTCTGTTCTGACTTGCACATTTGTTAACTCAACTGTTCTCAATGAGATTACAAAGGATGTAAGACCAGGACAACTTTGCCCCCAGAATAAAGTTTTACTCTCTTTTATTCCTGTTGGTAGTGTAGAACTAATACTGACCTCGGAGAGGAGACTATTTATAGTCTGCCTCATACACCATACCTAGTTACAGGATCTTTATTACTGGTGATTATGCATGAGGGTGTTGTACACAGATGCCACGTACAATTTGCAGCAACCGAACTCTTGTTTTTCTTGTTAACCAAGTATATTTGACATTGAGAAAATGAAAGACAAACATGAAATCCCACTATGCTGTTTTTACAGGGTCATTTTTCAGAGAGTACAATCATTCAGCTAAGCCAATGCATTCAAAACAGAGTGATCCCTCCATATGAAGGACAAAGATGACTTTATGAGAGCTCTGATCCTACACTGCAGCTAAGAGATACACAGCACAATCCAGGGGCAGGAGGAGGAGGAGGCATTTAATAAAAAAGTTTACTTTAAGTCACTTTTATGACCTCCCAGTTTATGACTGTTGTGTACCAGTCAGGTCCTTCCGGGTGGAGAGAAACCACAGCTATTGCCCTTATGCTGGTTGCATAGAAGTGGATGATGTAGGAGCTACTATGCTGCTTATACCACCAAGTGATCTCCCTACACTGAGGTGGTTCTCTATGATGGCTTTACGCTGCTTTACATTGAGAGCATGGCCAAAGCTGCCCTAATACAGGAATGAAGTTCAGGTGAAAAGTGCAGCACCTAAATAAAAATAATAAAGTGAACAGAACAGAGTTCTGTTTAATTTGAAATGATTTTTTCTTCATTTCAGTGACTTTGAAAGTCATTATAAAACAATCAAATTCTTACTTTATAAGAAAGTAAACGTCTGTCAGCTTTATCCAGGATGAAGCCATCTGCTAAATCATCAGCTGACATATGCTTGGGTTTCTTTTTGTTCTCCTGTTCATCTTTTCCATGCATTCGACGCAGTCGGTCGGCCTGTGATTTAAAATAAATACAGGAGAGGGACAATATAGTACACATGACCTAAATTACTTTGTATGAAAATTTTGGAGAAAATACAGATAATTAAGAAAAGAAAATCAAAGAGAAAATAAAATTATTAACTAGTATTATTCACCTAGCAGAGCAGAGGAAGGAACAATACAAAGCAGAAACATGATAACATATTAGCCTGAACTCTTGATTTTCTTTGTTTTGGTGGGTGGGACTGGTAAATTAGTCTGACTGTATATATTTTAAATCTTATTTGGAAGATATTGAAATATATCATTTATCAAAAGCCTTGTGTATCTTTGGTAATGAAATATTTATTCATATACATACATTATCTTAAATACATATTTTGATAAATGTATTATTTACCAGAAAGTAGTAGCTTCTTTAGAGTTTTATGGTTCTGCAATGTGTATGTATATTTCCTATATTTAAAATGGGTTTGAATAAAATATAAGGCTTTGAAAATAATTTTAACTCTATGGGAATCTGTCAACTGACTCATCAGGCTGTAAGTGAGCCATTATTTATTGTGGGGCATTCCCCCCTCTCCCAGCAATTAGTTGGACTAGGCGCTAGAGAGATGCACAGTATGGAAAAGAGGAAACAAATCCTTCCCCCGCACTTTAGACGAGTAGTTACTGAGCAGCTCTGTGGTCACTATAGAGGCTTGATGCTGAGGTAGCCCTGCAGTCTAATTTGACCCTTCTGTGTGAGGAAGATCAATTTAACAGAAGGCTTTTGGCCTTACCTAGACCCACTCTTTGTGCACTGATGCACAGGGAGCACTGAGCTCCAAATTGTGTAGGGAACACACAAACCTTCCCAGGCAAATCCTACCCCTTCACAGAGCAGAATCACATTAGCGCAATTGCCAGGGGACCCTTTGCAGCTACAGGAGGGAAGTGGTGCAGAATTTGCCCAGATGTTAATTCAGCTCTTGTGCACCAAACAGGCTCAACTAACAAAGTTTAAGCACATCTTAGGTCTGAATGATATATAAAACATAGCCAACGTGCTACTTGTTTTTAACTGAAAAAAAAAAATTAGTTCTCTTGCTATGTAATCTCACAAGCCAAGTATTCAGTATATTTTTTTAATGATCAAATTAAAAATCCATGGGAAAAAAAAGGTAAAATCACAAAAATCAGTGTAGAGATGCAAATAGTGGCATTAGAACAGGACAGGGGACTTATTCTCAGATTCATCTCCCGCAATTTTTAATATGACTGCTTAACCTCAGTTTGAAAGCAATGTCAAAAAACTGTAAGAGGTCACTACTGGTGAGAGGGCTACAACACAATCTGAAACAGTCTGGTACCTCTAATTTCTGGAGTCTTTCTTGCTCCTCTTTCGCCAACTCTTCCTCAGTCTTCATCCTGTCAGAAGGTTGCGCCTTCATCTCAAACCCAAGTTCTCGAACAATCATATCATACTCATCAGGCTAAAGAAATACACAATTTCATAATTAATAAATTACTTTTCTGTGCTCCTCCACAGGCTCTGGCTCGTTCAGGAATGACTATGATTGGCTCTGGAGAAGGCGGGAAGGAAGGCCAACACAATACAAGAGGTCAAGGGAGAGACTAATGGGTGGAAATTGAAATTCACAAAGACTTCTCCCTCCAGGAAAATTCTCATTCTACAAAGCATACATACATTTGTAAATATGAAGTCATAAGAAAATATATCCTTTCAAAAATACAGACAAGATATTTAATAAAATTATAACTTACATAGCACTTTATATCTTCAAAGCACTGTACAAAACATGAGTTACATCTCTGTTATGAAGGCATTATCCTCTTTTTACAGATAGGGAAACTGAGGCATAGTTACTCAACATGCCCAAAGCCACACTGCAAAATCAGTGGTAGAGACGAAACTGGAATTCAGAAAGTCCGAATTCCCAGTCACGCATGTAATCCACTAGACCATGCATGCCACTTGTCTAAAAAATTAGAGATATAAATCTGACAAAATTTTCCTCTTATACTTAACCAGATTATGAATTATCTCCCAAACTGCACACAAATGCAACAGAATATTACTGATTCCCATTTTTTCTGTATTCAACAGATCTCAAAACAAAATCCACAGGCGTCTCACATCTCAATTTAACACCTATTATGCCTATCCCTAGCAAAAAACCTGATCAGTTATTCATGGTATAATAGATTTGTCTACCTGTTAGAATTTCTGGGTTCATTTTCACAATGAATCTATCCAAATCACTAGTATTTCCACCCTTTTTGTTTAAGTAAGAGATTTCATAGGCCAGGTGAAGCAGAAGTGAAGTTTCTGTCACAGAACGCTATTGCTAAGTTAGAGAATTTGTGTACAAAAGACATTTCAAAGGCATTTACAAAGTCAGTCAATATCCTTTTCAAGCAAATGCCAACTCTCAGGAAAATGTTTGTCTTAAAAATAAACCAGAATATTGTTAACATTTTTATCCAACAAGGAATCTCTCTCAAATTCAACAGCTAATGAAAAAGAACAAAGGGTAGCCATAATTGTGACTTACTGGGAGTATAAGTCTTAAAATACTTAATATGAATCCTTTCATTTCTCTAAAATTAGTATCTACTTAAGATCCTTCCAACCTCACAATTCTGACATGAAACTCCTCAAAGACTGTAGAATTCTTTCAATTTAACTAACACACAGGGGGTTTATTTTTAATATTTTAATTAGACATGATCAGCTACAAATCACTAGTGATCAACTTCCTCTTAACTTGCATCTCTACTTTGGTTCCAGTAATGGAGTCATATCAGTTGCACCAAAACAAAGCTGTATTGCCAGAACCTTACCTTGGGTTTCTCCTCTTCTTTATCTTTTCTCTCTGACTTGGGGGTTTTGTGGGAGAGAAGGGTTTGGATTTCTTTCCAGTCAGTGTCAAGTTTTTCTGTGAGTTCCAAGGCATTCTCCCTCTGAGTCTGTCTCTCTCTCTAGAAAGATAAAAATATGCATACAACATTATTTTTCAATTGGCCAGTAGTGTATGTAACTGGACAAGGAATACTCCTGAGGGCATTCTGTGCCAAAGTAATTCATATGTGCAGAATTTTAAAATATTGTGCACAGAATTTTTATTTGTCAAATATATGTGAAGGCTCCAGCACGGGACTGGAGAGCACAGGCCAATGGCTGCACAGAGGTGGGAGATCACTGTTCAGCTCCCCTCTGGGACATGGACTCAGCGATGAGGCTGCACCCAACCCTGACACAGTGCAAGAACAGGGCTTGCCCCAGAAAAACCCCAGGGCCCTGCCTCTCTGTGTCAGATGCACCAGGTGTGGGTGGGCAGGCAGGCTCAGCAAGGCAGGATCCAAGTGTGGAGGGGCTCAGTGTGGGGGTATCCAGGTGTGGGTTTGAGAGGGTTCTATATGGGACAATCTGGGTACAGGCAGGACCTGGATGCACAGAGGCTTGATGGAGGGTTTCTGGGTGCAATGGTAATTGGATTCTGCAGGGGGGTCCAAGTGAAGGTGGTTGGGGTTCAGCGGGTGGGGGGGGGGAGTCCTGAATGTGGGAAGATAGACCTCAGCAGGGAGGCTTTGGTGTGGGGATCCAGATGCTGGTGAAGTGGGGCTCAGTGGGGTGGAGATCCAGGTGCAGCTGGGGCTCGGTCAGGTGTGGATCCAGGTGCGGGTGGCTAGCCAGGGTGGTCCAGGTGCAGGGGGAGTGAGGCTCGTTGGGGGTGTTCTGGGTACGGGTGAGGCTCGGAGGGAGGATCTGAATATGAGGGGGTCTGGATGCATGGGGGTTGGGTGGATGGGGGAGCAGCTCCCTATACAGTGATCCCCCTGCAGCTGAAGAGCGATGGGAGCAGAAGCGCAGTGGAGGAATGGGGGGAAAGAGAGTTTCCTACAGCCAGAGTAGAAATCTGGGGGTGGGTCTGACACGGTCCTGGATGCCGTGCAGGGGAAGAGGAAGTCCTGTCCTCCTGAGCCCAGCAGGTGAGCCCGGTGCAGGGTAGGGGTCTTCCCCAGTCCCACCCCATCCCCACAGTGATTTACCCCTCTGCTGGCTGGCCTGGGCACCTGAAACATTCTGCTGGGGAGGGCTGCATGATTGCTCTTGTGGCTTCCCTTTGCTTCCCTGTTAGAAAGTCATTTTTCTGCAGGGAAGCAAAGAAATCTGCAGGGGACATAATTTTGCCCATGCGCAGTGGCAAAGAATTCTCCCAGAAGTAAAGGAAGTCACTTGCAGCATCAAGAGCAAATGAGGTCCATATGCAGTCAAAGCCAAATATGTAATAAAAGATTAGTTCATATCAACTCCTATTTTGCAGCGTTAAGCACCCTTTGCAGAAGAAGTAGCACAAACCTGCAATGGGTGACTACAGGGCAGAGCATGGCAAACAAGTTAGCCACACTAACAGAGTTCATAGGTGGAGGGTTTGGGAACCTACAGAAAGGCAGACACTCTAGACAGTTTTCCCAAGGTAAACAGAGTCAGATATATGATTTTTGGCTCTGTATTTAGAAAGCCATATCCCCTCTGCTTACTGTGCCACCAATATTTCTTCTCCTGTGAAGAGAGAGGATTTGTTGGTTTCCATGTCCTAAAGCTGATAATGGTTTTATTGAATGTTTTTTGCCTTCTGTAAGTTTTCACGTGGAAAATGATGTGGTACTTAATGTTGTCAGTTCAGATTTTTTTATTCAAAAGCTATAAACTTACCTTCCCTTGTTTGGATTTGGCAATCAGCTCTTCAATGAGCTCCTTGCGAGATTTAGGTTTTTCCTCCTCCTCTTCATCTTGTTCCCCAGTGAGTGCTTTCCTACGAAGGAGACCTCCACCCCCTCCAAAGTGAGCAGCAGTTAGCTCAGCTGAAAAAAAAAGAGAATTGAAAGGATTAGAATCTATAGATTTATTCTCCCTTTAAGCTGTTGGGATGCTACTTCCCTATTATCAAGGCACAGGAGCAACTGATGGATTCCATGAAAGAATAAAATAGCTAGTTAACCAAGGTTTAAAGCCCATTTCCGCAGATAAAGATTGATGCTTGGCCAAAGTTAAGACTTTTCAGAGAAGGATTCCCACCATGACCTTGGATTTCCAAATTTTGTTAAATTTTCTTTCATATACACACAGGCAAAAGATACTTTTTGATTTAAGACAGCAATACAGCACTTTTTATCTGATGGCCTCAGAGAACTTTAATATATTAATTAAGCTTTACAACACTGAAGATAACCATCATTATTCCTATTTTACAGATAGAGCACTGAGAAGTCAAGTAACTTGACCAATATTCCAGAAAATGTCTATGCCAGGAACAGAATGTGCTTTAATCACCAGACATTGATTGTATTTAATTTATAAGAGCACATAAACTTAGGCCCTGATCCCACAGATATTTAGAAACAATTAATTTTAAGAACATGAGTAGTCCCACTGGACTACAAACATGCAGAAGCGTTTGCACGACCAGGGCTTCAGACATCACAAGGACATATTCCTCATGAGAGGAACCTAGGATAATATATTAGCCTCAACGATGGATTTCTTTGCTTGTGTTCACTGTCCTAACTTTCATGTAAGACACAATTTGTTTGTTCAGTGCTTTTATTACCCCAAAACAAAATAACCTGAAAACCTGTTTAAAACAAAATTTTTATGTAATGTGTTTATAATCTAATGGGCTACAGAATTAAATATCTATTTTTTCTTTAAAGCTATCTTTCGTCAAGTTAAAAAGAAATCAGCTATTGTTTTAACATAACTAAGGCCATGAGCCTGCAATTTGCTTTGCTCAGGTGCAGCAGTCCAATAGGGCCTACGCTGCATGAACTCCTACCACTTAACTCATTAGCAAAACATTCACAAACACTGTTGTAAGAAGTGTGCACATTTCTATTGACATACAAAATCAGTCAGGTTGGCTTTTACCTGTCTATCTAGCCAAATATCATGCAAACAACCTTTATTCAGTGAGCAATATTTATTTCTTTATTTATGTAGACCTCCCCTAGTCAAGGGAGATATTTGCATAAATATAGATTACTCACAGGACTAAGGCTTGCAGAAACTAGCTCCAGATTTGCCAAATAGAAAAGATAAAAATCAGTATGAAAAGAATTTTAATTTACATCTCCTATGAACAGCTATACCCAAAATGGCCAGACTGAAAACCCCTTACTCACATTCGTGAGCACTTATTGACACAAGAAATCCCACTGACTTCAATGAGACTATTGCCATGAGTAACTGCTCACTGCTGTAAGAAGAGGGTTCATAATCCAGTCCAAAGAAATGTAAAACACACACAAAATTTAAGTTATTTGTTTTAACATGAACAAAACAATGTATTTTTCCCTAACTTGTTCTGAGAAACGGCTGCCCTGTTTGTGCTGAAATTTCCGCCCCCCGCAAAAAACCACACACACAGAGGAAAATTTCAGCCCATATAGTTGAAGTTATAAAGCAACTGAAAATAGTGTCCTATAATGGAATGTAGCAGGCAGCCTCAACTACAGGTGTTCCTTTTGGTGCCACCTATAATGTACCATACTTGCAAGCATCCTGGCATCTCTAAAGAGTTGATTTTAAACCAGAGTTCATTGTAATTCTGAATGCACTTACTTTAACGATAATCCATATGTGAAAAGTTAATTATGACGTGATGAAATATTATACATATTTCTTAAAATTGTGAATGGTTAAAAATTACAGCATGATATTGGTCCATATCCAGTTCTAATCACCACTTTCTATCAGACTAAAGCGAACAGAGATTTAAATCTGAACATTTTCTTTACATTATTTTTCAATGAAAGCAGGCTACGCAACAATTCACACAGCTATATTAACAATGAAAATTACATTGGATAAAAATGTATTAAGATATCAGTTTGATTTTTCTTACCTGACAATATTCCTCTTTCTTCAGTATCACTGTCACTATCAATGACATCATTAAGTTTTTCAATATCTGCTAAAGATTGGCCATAATGGGTCAATTCGTCATCTTCATTGAGATTATAGATACTTTTCTTTTCATGATTTTGCTGTGAAAAATAATCAAGCCAACCAATTTAGTAATGAGACATTTTTCAGATTAATACCAGTTAATGATGGCTGGTCAACAAAAATTTTTTTCCCCCCAAAAGCTCATATTTTCAGTTTAGCCCAGGAGAGCCTAACTTCTTGGTTATTTTAACAGCATTAACAAGCCTACAATTTCATTCAGATACATTAAAGCAAGAAACGATGAGTGTCTCTCGCTTTAAATCCATTGTAGAAACTACAGAATTAAACCAGTGTTGTGAGTAAGTAAGTGGTGAATCAGGCACAGTATTCTGGGGAAGGGTGTTTTTTATTAGTTAAAAAATGACTGGTAAAAATTACTAAAAAAGCAAGCTTGGATTTTGTGTATGTAAAAACTAAAAAAATGATAATTTTTTTTTTAAATAAAATGTTTCAAGTTTAATAACCACTAAAAAATTAGTTAACCATTCTAATAACTTAATCTTATTCCTAGAATTTTCTGCACATGCAATTATGCTGCTTAGCTCAGGAATCCAAACATGATGCAGATGGAAGTAGTATTCAAAACTGATTTCAATTCTTAGAGCAGAGGTCCCCAAACTGTGGAGTGTGCCCCCCTAGGGGGGCACCAAGGAATGTTCACTACTGTAAGAAGAGGGTTCATAATCCGGTCCAAAGAAATGTAAAACACACACAAAATTTAAGTTATTTGTTTTAACATGAACAAAACAATGTATTTTTCCCTAACTTGTTCTGAGAAAAGGCTGCAACTGGGGCCTGGTCCAGCTCCTACAGGGGGTGGGGAGGGAACACCACCGAGCTTTGCTCCTGACCCCAACTGCCGGCCTTGGCTCCGCTGCCGGCCCAGCCCTCAGCTGTGGCCCCAGCCTTAGCCCCCTTACTCTCTCTTCATATTCTCCCCTCCCAGAGCCACGGCCCCACTCCTGGCAAGGGTAAGGGGGGAACACGAGGTAAAAAGTTTGGGGATCACTGTCTTAAGAGTGGTAAGACCCAAAAATGAGCTTCATGGGCCATCAAGGGAAACAGCCTTTTTCGGGAGTGTCGGTAAGAACTTGAAATAGTGTTTAATGACAGGTAAAGGATTTACATTTTGTGGGAATTAAATCGAATTCTGTCTAGTTTAACCTCCAAAATCACAACTTTGTAAATGTTAAAATAATTCAGTTTTAAAATTTTTATTTTGGATTGGGCTGGTAAAAAATTTTTCCAGGCAAAAACTTTTTCAATAGAAAAATTGATTTTTGACAAAATTTTTCATCAAAAATGTTTCCTTTACATAGAAAATTTTGTTTTTTCATAAAAATCCTCAACCCCCCGACAACCCAACTATTTCAGTTTTTGGTCAAAATGTTTTGGTTTTCTTATTTCTACCAAAAATTCTGAAATTTTCTATATATATTAGATCAAATAAAAGATGCAGATAGGCTTTCAGAAAACAGAATGTGTGGGAGTAAAAAAATGAAAGTTAGATATGTTTGCCATGTTATAGGTTTTGGTAGAATCCTTAGGGGCCAAGCAATGTATTATTTACAGAGAGCTTTATTTGGCAAATTAAAAATTTCTACATCTATTTTTTTTAAATTATTTTTCATTCCTACACTTTACCTGTCGTTCCAAAGTGAACCTCTTCATCATCTTCTCCTCTGGGCTTATTTTGGTATTATATTCACCAAAACGCTTATCTTTAAATACATTGGACTTTTCCCGTTCTTTGTATTCTTTCAGCAAAGTTTGTGTACGCTGAAAAACAGATCAATGTATTAACATAACAAAAGCACACCTGAAGCCAATGAACTAAGACCTAATTTATTCAAACCTACACACACTGAATATGAGAACACTACAGCTGAATATAAAAAGACCAGTTCTAATCAATAAATTTAAATTTATTTATTTTTATTTATTATAAAATTATAAAAATTTATGTTTTTACCCTTATTTCATTCAATGGATTATACTTTATTATACTCCTAAAACAACTATAAACAATGGTAAAGAAGAACTATCATCTCAGTCCAGCTCCTCGTGTACAAGAAAGAATTTATTTATCTATATCAGGGGTCGGCAACCTATGACATGTGTGCCAAAGACAGCATGCGAGCCGATTTTTAATGGCGGAGTCCCGGCAGGCAGCAGCGTTCCATTAAAAATCCTGCCCAGCCCGGCCAGGCCCGACCCTCTCTTCTCCGCCCTTCGCTCCCCCTGCCTTCCCCCCAGCACAAGGGCAAGGGGCAGAAGCTTGGTCCTGCAGGCTCCCCTGCCTCTTCCCATAGTGTGCTCCCTCCCTTCCAGCCGATCATCTGATGGCCTTTGCGAGGGAGGGAGTTAGGAAGGAGCAGAGTCAGTGTGCTTGCTGCTCCCAGCTGAGAAGAAGCGGGGGCAGGGCCTTAGGGAAGGGGGGGTGGAATAGGGGCATATCCCCTCCAGCTCCCTGCCCTGACCCCAGCCCCACACACCCCAGCCTGCTGCCCTGAGCCCCGCACACACCCCCAGACCCCTGCCGAGCCCCGCACACACCCCCAGACCCCTGCCCTGAGCCCTGTACCCACCTCATACACAACTAGCCCTCTGCTTGACTCCTTCACTCCCATACAACCTCAGCCCTGACTCTTGCACCCCCGCACATACCCAGTCTACTCACACCCCATGCACCCCCCACATCCTGACTCTTGCATCCCTTCCCCCCATTCCCACCTGCACCCCTTGCACCAAATGGGAGCTGCCCAGGTAAGTGCCCCACATCCAAACCTCATGCCAGAACCCTGAGCGCCCACCCCCACATTCTAGCTCCTGCCCAGACCCTTCACTTCCAGCCCTGTGCTCAGTGCACTGCCACCCTCAGCGCAGTGCAGACAGAGGAAGCGAATGGGCCAGAAGCAGGTAGAAGATAGGTACCCATTGTATGTGGACAGGGCCAGGATCCCAGACTAGCAGCGGGCTGAGCGGGTCCGGCAGCCGGAATCCCGGCTGGCGGGAGCTGGTGGATGGAACCCATGAGCAGCAGTGGGCTGAGCCACTCAGCCAACTGCTGGTCTGGGGTCCTGGCCACTGGCCCCACACAGCCCGCTGCCGGTCTGGGGTTCTGGCTGCCAGACCCTTCCCAGCTGGGGATCCAGCCGCCAGCCCCGCTCAGCCCGCTGCTGGCCTAGGTGAACAGAACCCCAGACCAGCAGCGGGCTGAGCGAGCCGGTGGTGTAAGATCAACATTTTAATTTAATTTTAAATGAAACTTCTTAAACATTTTGAAAACCTTGTTTATTTTACAATATAACAATAGTTTAGTTATATAATATACAGACCTATAGAGAAAGACCTTCTAAAAACATTAAAATGTATTACCGGCACACAAAACCTTAAATTAGGCTTAGCACACCACTTCTGAAAGGTTGCCGACCCCTATTCTAGATATAGCCTTTTACATCCATGTCACAGATGCAGAATCTGCAGATGTCAGGATTACTAAATAAAGGAAGTCTTACTTCAGACGAGACACTGCAGAATTTATGTTCCCTTTCCATCAGTTTATTTAACGTCTCTGAATATAATTTTCAAGGAATTTTTAACAAGATGCAGTTTCTCTGTAATATTTTTGGCAAACAAAAACAAAAAAACCCTTCTCCACCTTGACATATATGATGCAGACCCTTTCATTGATAAAGTTACTGTGAATAAAGTTAATCTCATACAGGGCTTCTCAGGAGTTTTCAAAGTATACATGATGATAAATTAAACAACAGTGTCCTCTGTGTTGTAGTATCTCTCAGATAGATTTGTTTTTCTTTTGAAGGAGATCTCTAAAGTCTGTTTGCTGATGGATGGTATATACCAGGGGTGACCAAACTTACTGACCCTTTGAGCTGCATACAACAATCTTCAGAAGTTCAAGAGCTGGGGTGCACCTGCTGGGGCACAGGGCTTCAGCGGTGCTCCTGCTGAAGCCCCAAGCTTCGGCAGGTGCCTCCTACGGGGCTGAAGCGCTGAGACCATCCCCATCCTTGTTGGTCAGAAGAAGCCACAAGCCCCATCACACCCTACTGCGGGGCAGAAAGCCTGAGCTCCCCCAGTCTGGCAGGTGGAGAATGGGGGAGGGCATGCGGGCTCTGCGAGCCACACTAACTGTAAAAGAGGCACATGTGGCTCATGAGCTGCAGTTTGGCTACCCCTGGTATACACAGCAGTGCGAAAGTGAAGGAAAATAAATTTCTTTTTAACAGAGATTTAATACAATCCAGTACTGCATTTATGTCACTCATGCTGAACTTGCAGATACGGAAGTACTTCTGGTGCCTTCAGTAAAGGATGTATCAGATTACTGAGCTCCCAGACATATAGTATGTATGTAGTCAAGATGCTCTCTAATGTGGTGGTACTTTTGACTATGGACTTGGTGTCAAGTCAGAATAACCACTCTGATTTTGCTGTCTGTGGCCTATTATTTATATTACAGTAGTATTAAGGAACAGGCACTATACAAAGAAGTAACAAAGAAGACGGTCCCTTCCCCCAGAGTTCACAATCTAGGATACAGAGAGTACAAGATGCAACTAACAGATGAAATAAACAAATTGGGTAAGGGTAGTTTGATAGATAAGATAACAACACAGAGTTTAAAAGAAAAGCAGAAGTCTTATCTCAACACTCGCCTAACTATTTCCTTTCAAATGAGGGGAAACTTTAAAGTATTATTATTTTTTTTTAATCAATGTTGGGTACAGGTCCTTTGTAATCCAGGCTTATTCCTCTTGGTCTTCTCAGATAACTGTGTTTCCGATAAAGTAAAAAATGTTTAATGCTCCATAGTGCAAAGATTTAAGCACATCCTTAGATTGAAATCAAAGAGACTATAAATATTAATGAAGTTAACATTTGACAGTCTTGAGGCCTAAACTCCCACTGCAACATAAACCAGTATTTCTCAACCTTTTTGATACCAGAGACTGGCTTGCTGCCTTCCTAAACTGTGCCAGGGAAATCTGAGGCCTGGCAAGGAGGCTGCCGTGGACCGGTCGCTGAGAAATATTGGTATAGACCATTTGGGGAAGTTTGAATCTTGTCTGAAGCTAGTCTATACCTAAGATTTAGGACAACCTACACACATTGCTCAGGGCTGTAAAAAACGTATTGCCTCATGCATCATAGTTAGGTTAACCTAATCCCCACTGTAGATGCAGCTAGCTTGATGAAAGAATTCTTCCATCTGTCTCTGTCTTTTGAGAAGGTGGATTTACTGTCTCTTGAGAAGGTGGATTTACCATAGCAATGGAAAACCCCCTCCTGTCACTGTAGTGTCTACACTACACTGGCACAGCTGCAGCTGTGGCACAGTAGCACAGACATACCCTCATCTGTAAGTCCAGCAAGCTACAATATTATCTTTCTTGGACAGTAAGCCTGAATCACTTATGAGGCAGTTTGGAAGCATTTATGTTAGGTTTCCTACACTTTTATATGTTGACTGTGAGCCTTAGCAAGGTGAAAGGAAATGAAGGCTTATGTATTTTCACCATTCAACTACCATGGCTCTAGTTTTCAGCGATTAATAAGTCACTACATCCTGAAGACAGAGCTCTGACTTTGATTTCAACAGCAGGGACAGTCACTAACAGCGTAGGAGCCAGTTTTAGAGATGGTCTCAGGGTGTGGGACATACAGAACACACAGAGACATTCATGAACACCCTTAAAGGGGCATTTTGAGGAATCATCACATTGTATCCTTACATTGTCTACTCCATAACACCAGTTCGACCAGTGTAGCTTGGATCAACATAATAATCACAAAAAAAGGTTTCTGTAGTTAGGAACGGCCATACTGGGTCAGACCAATGGTCCATCTAGCCTAGGATCCTGTCTTCAGACAGTGGCTAATGCCAGGTGCTTCAGCAGGAATGAACAAAACAAGCAATCATCAAGTGATCCATCTCCTGTCGTTCACTCCCAGCTTCTGGAAGAGGCTAGGGATGCTCAGTGCATTGTGTTACATCCCTGCCCATCCTGGCTAATACCCATTGACAGACTTATCCTCCAGGAACTCATGTCGTTCTTTTTGAACCCTGTTATAGTTTTGGCCTTCACAACATCCCCTAGCATGAAGTTCCACAGGTTGACTGTGCATTGTGTGAAGAACTTCTGTTTGTTTTAAATCTGCCATCTATTAATCTGAATGCTGCCAATTTCTTGTGTTATGTGAAGGAATAAAATTCCTTATTCACTTTCTCCACACCAGTCAAGATTTTATAGACCTTTATCATATCCCCCCTAGTCATCTCTTCCAAGCTGAACAGTCCCAGTCTCTTTACTCTCTCCTCACACGGAAGCTGTTCCATACCCTCTTAATTATTTTTCTCTGTACGTTTTCCAATTCCAAATATCCTTTTTTGAGATGGGTTGGGGGTGGGAAGAGGGACATCAGATCCGCACCTAGCATTCAAGATGTGAATGTATAGGATGCATAGTTCTTTAGACTATAGCATTTTTCATCTGGGGGTCCCAAAAGGCTTTATAACATTAAGTCTCACAATCCTTGAGTGACGTAAATGTCATTTTCAAGTCAGAGAAATCAAGGCACAGAGCAATCTTTTTGCTTGACAATTTTCCAGAGCAGGGATGGTTTATCAACATTTATACAACACTAACTAAAATGGGCCTCCAGCCCTCTCCGGGCCCCTTAGATAATACTGCAATACAAACGTTCATTTTTATAATCACCACCATCAACAAGCAGAAGAATAAAGTGGCTTACCAAAAGTCACAGAGCAAGCAAATAAAGGTTGGAAAAAAAATCCCTACTCACTGGCCTATACTCTATTCCAGAGCTATAGAGTTTGAGAATGGGGCTGTACCCCAACATGACATAAGGGCAGCCTTGGTGAGGTTTGTGCCACCAACCCTTCTGAGCCATGCTATAGAAAAGGGGTAGGTAACCTATGACACGCGTACTGATTTTCAGTGGCACTCACACTTAATTTACCAGTAAATTTAATTTTAAAATGAAGCTTCTTAAACATTTTAAAAACCTTATTTACTTTACATACAACAATAGTTTAGTTCCATATTACAGACTTATAGAAAGAAACCTAAAAATCTTAAAATGTATTACTGGCACGTGAAACCTTACATTAGAGTGAATAAATGAAGACTCGGCACACCACTTCTGAAAGGTTGCTGACTCCTGCTATAGAATCCTGTGTTCAAACAGTTTGTGTACCATCATTTGCACAATCTGTGGGTGTGCATCACCACTGCCGCTATCTGGCAGCAAGGGCTTGCTCCAGAGTGGTGGGATCCACACCTTGTCCTCATTTGATGAGTGCCCTCCCCCCAGTCTTACCTTCTTGACAGCCTTGGACCGCGAGACGCCCGGCAGCCCCACGTCGTGTTTGGTTCTCCTCCCCAAGATATTAAACTTCTGCTTGTTGACCTTCACCTCGAAAGGGTTGTTCTTGACCGACGCTGTCCCTGCTCCACTCGGGCCCTTGGCTCTGGCAGCCACTTGGCCCTTTCTCCTCTGCTTATTTGGCTTCCCCATTGTCGTGTGTGGCTGTGGTCAATACTCACTCAGCACCATAAAGAACCAGGACTACGGTCTTGTACAGGCTCCTGAGATACAGAGAATGGGCCTGGTGAGAGAGCCACGCTAAACAAAATGGCGACGGGGGGGCGACCTTAAACTGCCCCAAGCTGCCCCCCGCTGTCTGAACGCACCACCTCGCGCGAGAGCTTCTAAGTATCGTGAGATGTAAAGGCCCGACCAGAGTCCCTATTCAGCCTATTCACCTTCTCTTCTGACTACCACTCACATTACCTACATAGCAAGCAAAGCAGCAACGCGGCCACACTTCTCGCGAGAGGTGACCTCGACATCCCGCGATACTTAGTGGTAGTAGCAGCTAGGCTCTGTAGGAGGAGAGAGCGGAGCGGTATAAACTACATGACTATATATCCCGGCATGCAATGCTCCACCCTTGCGAGTGAGAGGCGAGGAACATCCCACCAAGCGAACGTGCTTACTACTCTTAGCTACCAATGAGCCAGCTTTGACGCAAGAGGCCGCCGGGCCGGGGGAGCGCATTGCCTGCTGGGAGCTGTAGTCTTCTGGGCGGAGCTGTAAGGGGCGAGAGGCGGGGAAGTCCGGCCCAGTGTGGGTAGGTCTTGCTCCGCTCGTCCCCTTTCTCCGCCCCTGTGGGCAGAGGCGGGAGGGGGCGGTGAGTGAGTGAGGAGCGGGTGATGGGGGAGAGAAGAGCCCAGCACTAGCCCTCGGGGCCGGATGAGTGGAGCCCGGGTGTCCCGGCGGTGGCGGGGCAGGAGGAGGGGGCGAAGGAGGTGGTGGCTCTGAGGGGACAGAGGGCTTGGTTGGAGCCCTGATCATGGAGATCGAGAACATCGTGGCCAACACGGTGCTGCTGAAAGCCCGGGAAGGTGAGCGCAGGGAGGTGGCGAAGAAGGGTTGTGTGCGTGCCGGGGAGGGACTGTGAGGGGACGGGGTGCTGGGGGAAGAGGGGGCGCTGGGAACGCCGGGGCAAGGGGGGAGGACTTAGGGTGAGAAGAGAGGGAGGCGGCAGAAGGGAGCACAGTGCCAGGGGAGGGGGAGAGAGGATTTGGGAAAGGGGGGCAGGGAGCGGAGGGGTTGTAAAGGGGGGCTGGGCGAGGAGCAATGGCATGGGAATGAGGGTGCGGAAAGGAACCAGCGACTGGATAAGGGGAGTGAAGGTAAGATGTGGGGGTGACGGGGGTCGCTGTCAGGGTTAGGGAGCGTCGTGAACGGAGAGGAGAGTTTGTTTCTCAACTTCACTAAGGTAGGATGTAAACAGCCAAATAATAAAGGCACCTGCCAAAGCTCCCTTCTTTAGGATTAATTGTAAACAGTTTTTAATGTTTCTTTGCTCTCCCACTTCCCTGGGTGCAAATGACTTTGCCGGATGTTTCCGAGAGATATTTCAACCGTATTCTTTAACTCAAAAAGTGATTATGGGAAGGGGGGTTACTAGCAGGAGGACACTCCCTATTCAACTGAAATAGGCTCTAACTTTGTCAAAAACTTTAAGAAACTTTTGCCTTGTCTTCAAAGTCCCTGGCAACGTAAAAAGTACCTGATGAATGCTGTCTGCAGTTTCAGGTTGTCTGTTTTACATTGCTTGGTAAATGGTATGAAAGTGTCTGACTGTATAACTGCAGAGAGTCTCCTAGCTTTGAGATGGCTTCTCCAATGAGCAACCATATTTTAAATAAGTCTGAAATCGTGTTCTCTCAAATCATTTTTTTTTGGGAATGCACAGTTGCATAAGTGGCTACATGAAAGCCTCCCCAGACTTGAATAAGTGGCTGCATAAAAGCTTTCAGACTACCCTATGCTCTTAGTAGATGCTTGCTCTGAGCTCCCCTGTTCTTCTCTTTGGACCTGATCTTCCTACTTTCTATTATATTGGGTAGCTTACTGAGTAGTTCCACTGATTTCAGTGGGATGACTCAAAATGAGTAAGGGTGGAGGAATCTGGCCCTATAAGTTTTGCAAGTCACTCCCACTCTAAATAGGTTTGGCATGTATACTGTATGTGTATCCGGTGAAATCTGTCTTAAGCTGCCTGAACTAACCCCTTCCTCCCCCCCCCCAGTCTTCAGCTTTGAAATTGGGCTTAGAAAGTAGAATAATGATCACAATGTTGATACATCTCCCAGTGTTAGTTAAAAAGACCACCTCAGCCCAGATGAGTGATTTAGTTCCACTGACACTATACATCTGTGGTGTTGCAGCCTGGGTTTGGAGTTTGCACTCGAACGATCTAAGAAATGGGGAGAGTATGGGCATAGCAGAGCTTGGAGCCAGGTCCCACTAAGGATAGAGTGGTAACTGGGAATACTTTCACGTGGCTGCTTAACATAAGGTTGCCTCCTTAGTTTAGATTCCACTATATATAGAATAAATTATGATGGTATGACTGACCCAAATGAGAGTTTTTACTGTACTCTTAGATGTATAAGCAAAAACATCAAGGAGTACTTGTGGCACCTTAGAGACTAACAAATTTATTTGGGTATAAGCTTTCGTGGGCTAAAACCCACTTCATCAGATGCATACAGTGGAAAATACAGTAAGAAGCTATATATAAACAGAGAACATGAAAAAATGGGTATTGCGATACCAACTCTAATGAGACTAATCAGTTAAGGTGGGCTATTATCATCAGGAGAAAAAAACCTTTTGTAGTGATAATCAGGCTGGCCCATTTCAAACAGTTGACAAGAAGGTGTAACAGTAGGGGAAAAATTAGCATGGGGAAATAGTTTTTACTTTGTGTAATGACCCATCCACTCCCAATCTTTATTCAAGCTTCAGATGTATAGTTTGACAGCAGCTGGCTTGATATGACCAGTTGCACCCAAGATTAAACGTATTGTGAGTAGTAATGACAGTGCATAAACATTTTTTCTATTTTTCTCTCTTTCCCCCTTAGATAGATATGAGGAAGTACAACATATTTTGGCTTGGAATCCTGATCACTTGATCAGTAGAGAGTGTCTTATCTTCAGTCTTTTAGGTCTCTGTCCTGGAGGCATCCTGATGTGTCTTGCATTTTTCAAAGTGCTGCTCAAACAGTAATGTTTTTGTCACATGTGAAGTGCACTCATTGGTCCTGGAAAGATCTCTTTCACTGCTTTAACCAGGAACAGGGCCGTCTCCAGGCACCAGCGGAGGGTGCACGTGCCTGGGGTGGCATTCCATCCATTCTTGGGGCGGCACAGTCTGGCAGCTTTTTTGTTTTTTTTTTCGGTGGGGTGGCAAAAATGGTAGAGCTGGCCCTGATTAGGAACACCCCACATCAGCTTAGTTGCTGTCCCCTTTATCCTGAGTTGGTGTGAGGGCTGTGAGTGCATGAAACTGACTCATATACTGTGGTGATGGATGCCTAAGAAATAAAGTAAATCTTCACTTGAAGAGAGCTGCACAGGTGAGGCAAAAACTATCCAGATCTCTGAGACATCCTCTCCTTCCCTGCTACCGTTTTTCTCATCTCTCATTGCATAGTATGAAGGAACAGGAGAGACTAGAGAAGTGCATAGTTGCTGCTTTTTACATAAGGGTCAAATCCTCGGTTGGTGTAAAACGGCATAGCTCCAAGGATCTTTCAGATAATGTTGGAGTACATCAATAATTCATCCTATGAAATGGGGAAATTGTATGAGGTTTGATAGGAGCAGGTTACATTACTTTTATTAAAGCATAAATATTTCACTTGAATTTGCTAATTATTTTTCCTACTCTGCTGTGCTCTTGTGAAAAGTTAAACCCATTTCCACTTCTCAAAGCCATGATAGAGGAAAAAGGGCTATGTTCTCAATTATGGACTGCACAGCTCTTCTAACTTGAGACTTTCTCATGACACAGATGGGGGTAGGGAAAATATTAATCTTAAAAGCACTTTACAGACACTAATCCTTCACATCTTTGTGAGGTAGATGGCTGTTAACCACATTTCACAGATAAGGAAATTGAAACAGAGGTGTTGCATGCCTTGCTCAAATCCATAGAAAAGGTCTACTTCAAAGCATACTTTAAAATTCAGGAGTTCCTGAGGCTCAGGCTTTGTTTACACTAGCACTTTTGTTAGTCAAGGTGTCATAGTATAATTCCCAGATCTGAACCTTAGCGTCCAAAATATGGGTACTGGCATGAATTCCCCTAAGCTTAATTACCAGCTTAGATCCTGTAATGCTGCCATCAATCAGGACTTAGAGTAAAGCGCCTGATAGACTCTGGTCTCCCCCAAAATCTTCCCTTGGGACCCCAAGACCCCAAATTCCTTGAGTCTCACAACAAAGGGGAGTAAACCATTTCCCTTCCCCCTCCTTTCTTCCTCCCAGCTCTTTCCTGCCCTGGGTACACTAGGAGGTCACCGTGATTCAACTCCTTGAATCACCACACAGAGAGCAATACCTTCCCCCCTCCTCTTTTCCCTTCACCCAGAGGCAATCCAGATTCAAGGTTCGTGAATCTAAAACAAAGGGATTCCCCCTTCTCCCCTCCCTCCCTGTTAAGTACAGACTCAATTCCCTTGAGCCTCAATAAGGGGGAAAAATCAGACAGGTCTTAAAAACAAAACTTTTAATAAAAAAAGAGAAAAAAAGTAAAAAGTCTATCTGCAGTTTAGATGGTAAAAAGTTACAGGGTCTGTCAGCTTAAGAAATTGGAGAAACAGCCTCCTCCAATAGAAATACAATTTAAAACACTTCCAGCCAAATACACATTTGCACATAAAGGAAAACAAATAAAAAGACTATACTGCCTTTCTGCCTTTATACTTACAACATTGGAATAGAAGATTAGAGAGCCTGTAGGTACGTGTGGTCACTCTCAGAGTCTAGAGAGAACAAAGCAAAACCCCAAAAAACAAACAAAGGCTTCCCTCCACTGAGATTTGAAAGTATTTTGTCTCCTGATTGGTCCTCTGGTCAGGTGTTGCAGGTCACTGTTTGTTAACCCTTTACAGGTGAAAGAGACATTAACCCTTAGCTATCTGTTTATGACACGCCCCCCAAATTGCAGACAGTGGGGAACCTCACTGGCGGTGATTTCTTCCTAGAACTTTAGAATAAACAGATTAATACAACACATGCACCTTTACATATACTACTAAGTATGTAAACTACAAGACTTCCTACATTTCAAGGACAAATTTTAACCAGTGGAATCTGGGAAACTTTCACAAGAGAGTGCATCAGCTACTTTGTTTAAAGCTCCTGAAATGTGTTGAATTTCAAAATCAAAATGTTGGAGAGCTCAACTCCATCGAAGCAGTTTTTTGTTGTTCCCCTTGGCAGTATGAAGCCACTTTAGCGCAGCATGGTCGGTTTGTAGCTGGAACCGCCGTCCCCAAACGTATGGGCGTAGATTTTCTAGGATGTCCACAATGGCGTAGCATTCCTTTTCACTGACTGACCAGTGACTTTCCCTCTCAGACAGCTTCTTGCTGAGAAACACGACAGGATGGAAGTTGTGATCCGGTCCTTCCTGCATGAGAACTGCTCCTATACCACACTCAGATGCATCTGTGGTTACTAGGAATAGTTTGTCAAAGTCCGGGGCCCTTAGCACAGGGTCCGACATGAGCGCCACCTTAAGCTGGGTAAAGGCCTTCTGACACTCATTAGTCCACTTAACTGCATTCGGCTGAGTCTTTTTGGTCAGGTCGGTCAGTGGGGCAGTGATTTGGCTGTAGTGTGGTACAAATCGCCTGTAATACCTGGCCAAGCCTAAGAAGGATTGGACCTGTTTCTTTGACTTTGGGACAGGCCACTTTTGGATAGCATCCACCTTGGCCTGTAGGGGGTTTATGGTTCCTCGACTCACCTGTTGTCCCAGGTAAGTCACTCTGTTTTGGCCTATTTGACACTTTTTGGCCTTAACAGTTAGTCCGGCCTGCCTGATGCGCTCAAAGACCTTTTCCAGGTGTTCTAGGTGTTCGGGCCAGGAGTCAGAAAAAATGGCCACATCATCGAGGAGGCAACTGCATATTCACCCAGTCCTGCTAGTAGACCACCTACCAGCCTCTGGAAGGTGGCGGGTGCATTTTGTAGCCCGAAAGGAAGCACATTAAATTCATACAACCCCGCATGGGTGATGAATGCTGACCTTTTTTTGGCAGGTTCGTCTAGCGGTAGTTGCCAGTTCCCCTTGGTTAAGTCTATTGTAGATATGAATTGGGCACGTCCCAACTTCTCCAGTAGCTCATCGGTGCGTGGCATTGGATAGTTATCTGGATGAGTTACCGCATTTAGCTTACAGTAGTCCACGCAAAAGCGAATTTCCCCATCTGGTTTGGGTACCAGAACCACTGGAGATGCCCATGCACTGGTAGATGAGCGGATTATACCCATCTGTAGCATGTTTTGGATCTCCTGTTCTATAGCAGCTTGGGCGTGAGGAGACACTCGGTAGGGTGGGGTTCGAATTGGGTGAGCATTACCTCTGTCAATGGAGTGGTATGCCCGTTCAGTCCGTCCTGGGGTGGCTGAGAGCAATGGGGCAAAGCTAGTGCACAGCTCCTAGATTTGTTGCCACTGCAGACATTCCAGGGTTGTGGAGAGGTTAACCTCTTCCACACCACCGTTACTTTTTCCTTCGTAGTAGACACCTTCAGGCCACTCAGCGTCATCTCCTCCCTGGACTGTAAACTGACAAACCTGTAAGTCTCTGGAAGAAAAGGGCTTGAGAGAATTAACATGGTACACTTTGGGCTTTAGGGAGGAATTGGGAAATGCTATGAGGTAGTTAGCAGCTCCCAGGCGCTCTTGGACCGTGAATGGCCCTTCCCATGATGCATCCATCTTATGGGCCTGTTGCGCCTTCAAGACCATAACCTGGTGTCCTACCTTGAAGGAACGCTCTCTGGTATGTCTGTCATACCAGGCCTTTTGCTCTTCCTGAGCATCCTTTAGGTTTTCTTTAGCAAGGGCTAAAGAGCGTCGGAGGATGCTTTGTAGGTTGCTTACAAAGTCCAGAAGATTAGTCCCTGGAGAAGGCGTAAACCCCTCCCATTGCTGCTTCACGAACTGTAATGGCCCCTTAAGCTCGTGGCCATACACAAGTTCAAACGTTGAAAACCCTAAACTGGGATGTGGTACAGCCCTGTAGGCAAAAAGCAACTGCTTCAACACTAGGTCCCAGTCATTGAAGTGTTCATTGACGAATTTACGTATCATGGTCCCCAAAGTTCCAGTAAACCTTTCCACCAGGCCATTGGTTTGATGGTGGTAAGGGATGGCAACCAAGTGATTCACCCCATGAGTATCTCACAGTTCTTTCATGGTTCCTGCCAGGAAATTAGGTCCTGAATCTGTAAGGATGTCAGAGGGCCAACCTACCCTGGCAAAAATGTCTGTTAGGGCCAGGCACACAGCTTTAGCCCTGGTGTTGCCTAGAGCCACTGCTTCCGGCCATCGGGTAGCAAAGTCCACAAAAGTGAGTACGTACTGCTTTCCTCTGGGTGTCTTTTTTGGGAAAGGACCCAGAATATCCACAGCTACTCGCTGAAATGGGACCTCAATTATGGGGAGTGGCTGGAGAGGAGCTTTGACCTGGTCTTGGGGCTTCCCCACTTTGGAAGGACGTACCCAATCTGTCTTTGGTTCTTTTCACCCCAGCATGGCCACTAGGATGATCATGGGCTAAGCTTAAGAGCTTTTCCCGGTACTTAGCTGGAACCACTAACTGTTTTTGCGGATGCCAGTCTTCCTGGTGTCCAACAGAAAGAGTCTCCTTGTATAAAAGTCCTTGTTCTACAACAAACCGGGATCGATTAGAAGAGCTGAGAGGCAGTGGGGTGCTCCGTGCCGCTGCCCAAGCTTTCTGAAGGCTGTCATCTGCTTCCTGCTCTGTCTGGAACTGTTCCCTTGAAGCTGGAGACACCAGTTCTTCCTCAGACTGTGGACTTGGGCCTGGTCCCTCTGGAAACGATGTAAGTGATGGGGTTGTTTTCGTTGCTGGTGAACCGCTCTCCGCTGGTGCACCAGGTGGTATTTCAGGCACTGGCTGAGCCTCTTGGGTGTGGTTGTCTGCTGCTTCAGCCGGTTTAGGCTTGCTGGCGCCCTCTGGCGTTGGGGTTGAAGATGAGTTTGCAAGCGCTGGTGTCAGTGCTGGCAACCGTTCTGGTGCTGGTTGCTTTTCCAGTTCCTGGTCTGAGACTGGAGGCACTGTGGCTGTTTCAGTTGTTGGTAGGGGATTCGGGTCCACTACCTCGGTCTGGGTCTCTGGTAACACAGACGGGGCCCCTGTGGACGGCTCAGGAACAGGAATGGGTCTGGAAGCTTGCCTGGTTTGGCTGCGTGTAACCATTCCCACCCTCTTGGCCCGCTTTACCTGGTTGGCCAAATCTTCCCCCAGTAGCATGGGGATGGAATAATTGTCATAGACTGCAAAAGTCACATTCCTGACCAGCCTTTGTACTGGACAGGCAGTTCAGCTGTAGGCAAGTCTACAGCTTGTGACATGAAGGGGTAAATTGTCACTTGGGCCTTTGGGTTGATGAATTTGGGGTCGACCAAGGATTGATGGATAGCTGACACTTGTGCCCCCGTGTCTCTCCACGCGTAACCTTCTTTCCACCCACTCTCAAAATTTCCTTTCGCTCCAGGGGTATTTGAGAGGCATCTGGGCCTGTGGATCTTTGGTGTGAGGGTGGTGTAATGAACTGCACTCGGTTGGGGTTCTTTGGGCAGTTGGCCTTTATATGTCCCAGTTCATTACATTTAAAGCATCTTCCAGCTGACTGGTCACTGGGTAGAGGTGGGTTACTGGAGACTGGTGAGGTGGGAGAATAGGTAGTCTGGGGCATTCCTTGGGTTGTAAGCGGGATCTTGGGCTGCCCTCGGTTGTAGGGTTTATTGTCGGTGTGCCCCCTGGGGTATTCACTCCCCTTGACAGTAGCTTTTTTCTTTTCTGCCACATCCATCCATTTGGCTCCAATCTCCCCCGCCTCCGTTACCGTTTTGGGTTTCCCATCTAGGATGTACCTCTCTATTTCCTCAGGAACACCATCTAACTGCTCCATTTGTATCAGGAGGTGCAGCTCGTCCATATTGTTAACCTGGGTTCCTGATATCCAGGCCTCATAATTCTTTGCAATGTGGTAGGTGTGTCGGGGGAATGACACATCTGGTTTCCATTTTAGGGCTCTGAACCGCTGACGGGCATGCTCAGGTGTTA
This sequence comes from Gopherus evgoodei, assembly GCF_007399415.2. Taxonomy (NCBI): domain Eukaryota; kingdom Metazoa; phylum Chordata; order Testudines; family Testudinidae; genus Gopherus; species Gopherus evgoodei. Next base: position 20,629,250 of record NC_044326.1, read on the forward strand.
TCCCCATTCTGATTCTGGCCTTGGTTTGAAAAAGTTTATAATCGTTCATGTTCTCCTTAGGCATTTCAGCTGCCACCTCTGCTAAAGGTCCACTGAGCAGTGGCCTCAGCTCTATCATGTACTGGTTTTCAGAGATGCTGTATCCATGGCAGGTCCTTTCAAAATTTTCTAAGAAGGCTTCAGTGTCATCACCTGCCTTGTAGGTGGGAAATTTTTGGGGATGTGGAACAACAACTGGTGAAGTGTTGTTAGGATTGGCTGTGTTCTGTTGCTTAGCCTGTTCTAATGCCAGGGTCTGCTGGTGGGCTTCCCTCTGGAGTTCCATCTGTCTTCAGTGGTCTGCCTCTTTGGCTGCTTGTTCTCTTTTGTGGACCGCCTCTTCCTTGGCTATTTCTGCATTAATTAGTTCTATCCGTCTCCTATGTTTGTTTTCTTTTTCTATGGCTTATAGCCTTGCCCGTTCCTGTTTCAGGGTGTCCTTGGTACTCATGGTTTCTGATGTCTTGTGTTGGGGTTCCCTCTGGTGTTTTACTGCCTGAACTGCTGTTCCTCTGCTGCCTTCTCTGTTGCTAAGGAACAGAGTCTTTTTTAACTTTTTCTACCTAATCTTTCGCATTTAAATTAAAACAAAAGAAACCCTTTGATATGCAATTGTGTTCTGCTGGTGTAGTTGACTCACAGCTGGAATCGTATTGTTTAACAAAAGACTCTTGTTAAACCTTAATGGCCCTGCCTGAGGCAATCTCTATGCACAGCCAGAAAGGAGCAAGGAAAAAAAAAATCTCTGGCTGTAGGTTTAAAAACAGACAAACCCTTTCTTTCTGCTTACCAGCAGCTAGCAGAGAAAAGAAAATTAATAATCTTACTGGCTTTTAGATTCTTATCCCAATGCTTGCCACCATGTCATAGTATAATTCCCAGATCTGAACCTTAGCGTCCAAAATATGGGTACTGGCATGAATTCCCCTAAGCTTAATTACCAGCTTAGATCCTGTAATGCTGCTACCCATCAGGACTTAGAGTAGAGCGCCTGATAGACTCTGGTCTCCCCCAAAATCTTCCCTGGGGGCCCCAAGACCCAAATTCCTTGAGTCTCACAACAAAGGGGAATAAACCATTTCCCTTCCCCCTCCTTTCTTCCTCCCAGCTCTTTCCTGCCCTGGGTACACTAGGAGGTCACCGTGATTCAACTCCTTGAATCGCCACACAGAGAGCAATACCTTCCCCCCTCCTCTTTTCCCTTCACCCAGAGGCAATCCAGATTCAAGCTCCGTGAATCTAAAACAAAGGGATTCCCCCTTCTCCCCTCCCTCCCTGTTAAGTACGGACTCAATTCCCTTGAGCCTCAACAAGGGGGAAAAAATCAGACAGGTCTTAAAAGCAAAACTTTTAATTAAAAAAAAGAAAAAAGTAAAAGGTCTATCTCTGCAGTATAGATGGTAAAAAGTTACAGGGTCTGTCAGCTTAAGAAATTGGAGAAACAGCCTCCTCCAATAGAAATACAATTTAAAACACTTCCAGCCAAATACACATTTGCACATAAAGGAAAACAAATAAAAAGACTATACTGCCTTTCTACCTTTATACTTACAACATTGGAATAGAAGATTAGAGAGCCTGTAGGTACGTGTGGTCACTCTCAGAGTCCAGAGAGAACAAAGCAAAACCCCCAAAAACAAACAAAGGCTTCCCTCCACTGAGATTTGAAAGTATTTTGTCTCCTGATTGGTCCTCTGGTCAGGTGTTGCAGGTCACTGTTTGTTAACCCTTTACAGGTGAAAGAGACATTAACGCTTAGCTATCTGTTTATGACACAAGCGTTCGGGGAAAAAAACCACACCCCTGACTGACACAAATTTCATCCGCAAAAGCACTGGTGTGGACATCATTATATCAGTGAGAGAGCATCTCCTGCTGACATAGCTACCGCTGCTTGTTAGGGATGGTTCAGTAATGCTCATGGGAATGATCTCTCCTGCCTCCATAGAGTAGCTGCACAGGAGGATCGAGTTGCTCCGCTGTATCGTCCATAGCACAGACGCAGCCTTAGATGCTAAATCAGATCACTAGACCATGCTTCGTGCTGGCTTGAAACTATCAGATCTTGTGATCTCTAAGAATGACTTCAAACAAAATAACTTCCCAATTCTTTTCTCTTTTTTGTTTGGTTGGCCCTAATGATGTTGGCAGTTGATAGTACAAAAGTACTGCCGACAGTTCGCCAAATAAGTGTAAAGTATTTCTGCTGCTATGTTGACAATCTAGAAGAGATGTGTGGGTATGGAAACACTTGCTGCTTAAAGTATGGTTTGCTTTAATGAATCAGAAGTAATAATTTAAAATATAAAATCAAATTAACTGAATTTTAGTTAAACTCTCCATGAGCCCAGTCACTGAATAGCCAGAGACTTTGATTGTCTCCTGAGATCTTTGCATAATATGCCTTTACTTGTCGCTAAATTTATATTTCAATTTGCTTGACAATGATGCCAGTCTTTATTAATCCATTAGTCCAATTTTCCCTCTAGCACCTTCATGTTTTCACATTATATCCAAAAACAGCTGAGTCTAGAAACTCTAAATTTGTCCTATGTACTTCTCAATGAGGACTAGTACCTTGGAACAACATGGATGACCTCTTCTGCATTCATGATCACATACCATCTGTGTAGCAACTACAGCAATTCCTTGTATGGGAAAATACTCACTGTAGTTTTTAATGTCTTTTTACATAATTTAGCAGCTAGGCAATAGCTCATCTTGTATGTCTGGCCATTATGTTCAAAGACAGGACTTCCTGTTACTCCTTGGTCCTACTGCATGTTCTTGTAGAAATCTGCCTGGCTTATATCTAGGTTAGTGATGCTTTTATTTATTTATTTTAAAAATCAAACTGGGTGGCATGGATTTATACATATGTGGGAGGGTAAAGAGACCTCTCCCCCACTACATTAAGAATACTTAAAAAATGGTTAGAAGAAATGGAAATAACACTTAAGATATTTAGAGGGTTATTTATTTATATTTTTTAAGATAGGTGTGGTGAGGGGGAGGCAGGGGGAAAGGAATTCAAGATAGCTCAAGTATAGAAAGTTTCATCTTAAAAAAAACCCTTGTTTGCTGGAAGCGATGAGCTATTATTGCAAAGAGACACATTATAAAGAAAGCTGGAAAGCTGCTTTGAATGCAGTGGGCACTACATTATGTACTATATAAGTAACTTGAGGTAAAAGGCTGTACAAGTGTAAAAGCAATTATGGGAGCTTTTTTATGCATAACTTTTATACATAACTTTCCTGTGCAGGGATTTTTATATTTAAAAGAAAAAATAGTTAGATTACTTCTACATTTACAATGAAGTGGGGAAATTGATGCTTATACTTACACTTGCTTTTTCTAGCAAAAATGTTTCATGTAATATTAGGTTTCCTGGAAGACGTGAAGAGGGAAGACATGGAGGGAAAAATAATTTATCAAATATAAACTGATTATTCTGAAATAATTTTGTAAAAGTTCAGAAAAGCCATTTAGTTCTTGTTCTGTTACTGCTTTTGTATTAATAATTTGTTAGTTTTATTCATCATTCACTAGCTTGCTACATTTTTTGAATATAAACATGTAGGCCTCATTCATTTCAGTCTTCTATAAGGCAAATAAAAAGAAATGTAGTGCAGCTTGTGATAAATTGCTTTCCTTCATAACGTAATGTATATCTTTATCTTGCTCCTTTTTTAATTGCTTAAAGTAATCTGGTGTATAAATACTCCAGAGGAAGCGCCTCTTAAATGCATAGGGCCCATTTACACTCACTTTATACAGCCAAAGCAGTATAAAGAAAACTCAGATGTCTAAGGTCTTGTCTACTCTTGAAACACTACAGTGGCACAGCAGCCAAGGGCAGCAGGTTTGTATTAGTTTTGGTGGTGCCCAGAACAGGTCCAAGTCCTGCCCTTTCCCTCCTCCCCCACCCTGCCTAAGGCTCTGGGAGGGAGTTTGCATGCGGGAGAGGTGCGGGCTCTGGGCTGAGGCATGGAGTTGGGGTGCCAGAGGTGGTGTGGGGTGCAGGCTCAGAGGGAGTTTGGGTGTGAGAGGGAGTTGGGTGCAGGCTCTGGGCTGGAGCAGGGGTTTGGGGTGTGGGAGGGGGTGAGGTACAGACTCTGGGAGGGCATTTGGGTGAGGGGTGTGGGCTCTGGGCTGGGGCAGGGGGTTGGGGTGTGGGAGAGGGTGAGGGGGGTGGCACTTACCTCAGGCAGCTCCCAGAAGAGATCTGCACACCCCTCTGGCAGCAGCTCGTAGGAGAGGGAGTTGGGGGATCTCTGCATGCCACTGCCCCCGCAGCTCCCATTGACTTCAGTTCCCTGCCAATGGGAGTTGCGGAGTCAGCACTTGAGGCAGGGGCAGCACACGGAGGGACACACCCTTCCCGGGGCCACAGGGACTTGCTGGCCACTTCCAGGAGCAGCGTGGAGCGAAGGTGGGCAGGAAGCCACCTTAGCCCTTCTGTGCTGCTAGTGGTGGTGGCAGTGGCCTGGGGCCCCCTGGCCCTTTTAAATTGCCCAGGGGCAGCAGGCAGGGCCAGGAAATTATCCAGGGGAGGTGCATGGGGACAGCAGGCAAGGCTGGGGAGGAGACCTGGCCCCAAACATTAGTGGAGTTGTGCCCCTGGGCCCTGAATATTCCTGGGGCACAGGCACCACAGGCCCATATAACTCACTGGCCCAGCAGCAGTGTTGCAGCTGCAGCGCTTCAATGTAGACATTACCTACGCTGATGGGAGGTTATTCACCTCCCCAAGAGGCAGTAGCTAGGTTGATGGAAGACCTAGTTGGCTTAATTGGGTCATTCAGAAATGTGAATTTTTCACACCTGTCTTGAGCAACATAGCTGGTCAGTTTAAGTATTGGCCAGCTCTAAGTCTGACTGAACATCAGGCCAATTCTTAGGAAAGTATTAGTGTAGGAAGAGGTTAAGGCTGTGTATTTTCTTGTTTTGATGTTGGAATTCTACCAGTTTAAGTGCTGTATTTCTGAAGACTAATTAACATTACCTTCCTCCCTCCCCTGCCTCAGCATACATGTTTTATCTCCCATGCAAAGAGTATCTTTGAAGTCAATTGAACTAGTTATTTAAGGCAAGCAGGATTTTGCCTCAGATAAGCAGGTATTTCTTATCTTGAAATACTATAGGTGGTGAATGTGACAGGTTGGATCGCAGAACCCCCCTTGGGAACTGCCAACTGATGTGCCAAGACTACTTCTGCCCCTGCTTTCCCTGCGAGCTTGTGACTCCAGCACCCTGTCTTGTTGAGCCAGACTCTGCTCCAACACGGACCCAGGGTCTGAAGCACATGACCCAAAGCTGCAGATTTAGCTGAAAGCAACTTAAGAAGTGTTCCTGTCTTTAACACTCAGATACCCAACTCCCAATGGGGTCCAAACCCCAAATAAATTTAGCTTTACCCTGCATAAAAGCTTATACAGGGTAAAGTCAAATCGTTAGCCCTCTATAGCATTGAGAGAGAGATGCGCAGCTGTTTGCCTGCCCATGGCCCCCCCAAAGATATTAACCCAGAGTATGCATTAGTAAGTAAAAAGTGATTTTATTAAATACAGAAAGTAGGATGTAAGTGGTTCCAAGTAGTAAGACAGAACAAAGTGAATTACCAAGCAAAATAAAATAGAACATGCAAGTCCATGTCTAAGGAAACTGAATACAGATTAAACCTCACCCTCAGAGGAATTCCAGTAAGTTTCCTTTTACAGACCAGTCTCCTTCTAGTCTGGGTCCAGCAATCACTCACACCCCCTGTAGTTACTGTCCTTTGTTCCAGTTTCTTTCAGGTATCCTTGGGGGTGGAGAAGCTCTCTCTTTAGCCAGCTGAAGACCAAATGGAGGAGTTACTCATGGTCTTAAATAGAGTTTCTCTTGTGGGTGGGGACCCCCCTCTCTCCTATGCAAAGTCTAGCTCCAAGATGGAGTTTTGGAGTCACCTGGGCAAGTCACATGTCCATGCATGACACTTTTTACAGGCAGCAGCCATTGCTCACATGCTACCTTGAACATCATCATGTAGACTTCTTATGTGGATTGGAGCCTTCCAAGATCCATTATCCCTTAAGTGCTACTTGATTGGGCACTTAATTTGCCCATTCCTTTCTCAAGAAGCTGACCAAATGCTTTACAAAGGCTACTTAAAAATCAAGCAAGTAGACAGCTAATATTCATAACTTTGAACACAAAAATGATACATGCATATAAATAAGATTAATAGATTCAGTAGATCATAACCCTTACAGAGATGTTACATCCAGTTACGTCATATATACATTCATAAGCATATTTCCATAAAGCCACTATCACAGTGATACCTGGGCAGACATCTTCTGACACATACACACTACTAGACCTTGCAAGTAGGAAACAAATTCCGATGGGGATGGTTTCTTCTATGCCTCTATAACTGACAGAAACATGAACAGAACCTTTCAGATTATTTCTTGAGAGCACATGGGCAAGTGATACCGGGGTTTACACAAACTTGTGCTTTTAGGGGCACCTCTTGTTGGTCTCTTTTGGGAATTAGCTCAGTTTCAGCTCCAGAGCACCCTCTGCAGGCCAGTGATCTGCCTGTCCTCTGGCTCCCATATCCCTCCCTGGACCTAGTGCCCTTTTACATGGAGTGCTGCCCCCTGGCAGTAACCCCTTTCTCTCAGGGTCTCCCCTCCCTGGGAAACCCCCACCCTCTATCCCCAACTCACCTCAGTAAGTGACTACTACCAGTCATTGTCTAGCCCCTGTGCCCTGGGGCAGACTGCAGTATCAGCCTACTCATCACTGGCAAGGTTGGGTTTAGACTTGCTGCTTTGGCCTACCCCTGGGCTGCCCTCTGCAACCCCTAGTACCTTTTAGCCCAATACTAGGCCACAGCTTGGGGCTCTCCAGGCTGGAGCTCCCCAGCTCCTCTGCCTTTCCCCAGCCCTGCTTCACTCAGGTACCTTGTGTCTAGCTCCCTGCAACCAGGCTCATCTCCCTCTACAGCTCGAGAGAAACTGCCTGGGCTTCTGGCTTCTCTGCCTTTATAGGGCCAGCTGAGTCTGTTTGCGGCATGGCCCCAGCTGCAGCCATTTCCCCCAATCACCTCTGTTTTTAACCCTTCAGGGCAGGAGCAGAGCCAAGGAGAGGGGGGTCCACCCTGCCACAGGACTGTAAATAAAGATCCATAGTCTCTGATCATCTGTATTATAAAAACAAACAGGTCTTGAAAATCCACTCATTAGTGGTGAATGTCATCAGTTTCTGCAGAATCTAAGGCTATGGCTACACTTGAAATTTCAAAGCGCTGCTCCGGCAGCGCTTTGAAGTGTGTGTGTGGTCGGAGCACCAGCGCTGGGAGAGAGCTCTCCCAGCACTGCACGTAAACCACATCCCTTACGGGTGTAGCTTGCAGCGCTGGGAGCCGCGCTCCCAGTGCTGTGGCACTTATTACACTGAAGCTTACAGCACTGTATCTTGCAGCACTCAGGGGGGTGTTTTTTCACACCCCTGAGCGCGAAAGTTGTAGCGCTGTAAAGTGCCAGTATAGCCAAGGCCCAAGCTTTCATTTTAAAAAGACATTTATAGCTCTTGTAAATACTGCTACCTTTTCCCTTTCTCTCTATAGTTTGGGGCATCCTAAGCTACCAAGTGCATCCTTCAGGTGATAGATGAGGATACCCCATACATAACATGGGCTGCTCTGAATATATTGAATAAGGACCTATGGTCCTATGGCTGTGAGTGAGGCAAACTTCCTCTCCATATATATATTATATGTCCATGTTTTTATATATATAAAACTTCCTCTATGAGAGTATAACCTTCTTGAATAAAGTACTGAGATACCATCTGAAAGGAGTCTTCTACAGGCAGCTCATCTCAGGGTTATTTCCATAACCGACACGTACACACGTATTTTAAAATGTATATATGTGTCAGTTATAGAAATAATTGTGAGATGGGCTGGGTGTGGAAGACTCCTTTCAGATGGTATCTCAGTACTCTATTCAGGATGATTATACTTTCATAGAGGAGGTTAGAATACTCCTCAACAAAAAGGCAACACAAGCTCTACAAGAATGGGAACAAGTTGACTCAAATTATAAGAGCAAGCTACTGTGATATCCATATTGTTATTTCTGAAACTTGGCAAATGCTAGGAAACCCACAACAGAAAACTTAATGCATTCTATCTGATATGTTTGTGAAGAAAATTTGGTGTCAGTTGATGGGATAAAGTAACCAATGCTGATGTGTTATAAAAGACTGGCCAGTAGACTGTAGAGATGATTCAAGAAAGAAGATGAAGTGGTTTGGACATGTACAAATGTCAGAAAACTGTCTTCCTAGACCAGTACTTCATTGGCTGTCACCTAGTGGAAGATGGAGGAGGCAGGGAAAGGACAACAGATGACATATAAGAAAAGCATTGAATAAGATAGAGCTGTCTATAACTGAGTAAGAAACTTGGCATTAGACAGAAGGAGGCACCAAGACTGGGTTGCCTTTTGTCACAAGGCAAAAGAGCATCTAATAATAATAGCTTGTTGTACTCATTTGCATCTTGTTTTAAAATAGACTGTAAGTTCTTTGTGGCAGAGAATCTGTCTTCCTGTGTTTGTACAACACTATGCACAATGGGGCTGTCTTGACTTTTGCCCTTTTTTATGACAAAAAGAGTAAGAAGAAATTATGTGGGCATAATGGTGTTCAAATAAATGTTTACTAAATATACACAATATACAAGGCCTAGTTATCTATGTACATTGCTGCTCTTGGCATTCTCTGAAACATATAGCACAGTGAGCACGCTAGAGGTCTCCCAATCTATTTAAAGAGATACTACCTTATTCTCAAACTCAGTGGTTCTCAACCAGGGGTTTGTGTACTCCTGGGGATATGCAGAGGCTTTCCAGGGGTACAATAATTCATCTAGATATTTTACCTAGTTTTACAACAAGCTGCATAAAAAGCACTAGTGAAGTTACTATAAACTAAAATTTCATACTTGTTTATACTCCTCTATATACTATACACTGAAATGTAAGTACAAAATTTATATTCCGATTGATTTATTTTATAAATATATGGTAAAAATGAGGAAATAAGCAATTTTTCAGTAATAGCATGCTGTGACACTTTTCTATTTTTTATGTCTGATTTTTTTAAGCAAAGTAGTTCTTAAGTGAGGTGAAACTTGGGGTACGCAAGACACATCAGACTCCTGAAAGGGGTACAGTAGTCTGGAAAGGTTGAGAGCACTGCTCTACATTACTGGCTCTACGCCTGCTTGGGACCTGCAATGCTAGCATAATATAAATTATTATAAATGCCTGAGACCATAGATAAGAATCAGATTTGAGATGTTAAAACACTTTTTTTTAAATAATTGGGAGGGTGAGAGATTATGTATGTAAAGTTGAAGTTGTGTCTGTTTTGTTCCACTTCATCCTGTTAATTAAATATCTCTACTGGATGCTTTACAATACAATGTGGTCTACAGCTACATTAGTTTATATCCTATTGAAAAATAACAATACTAAATTCTAGGTCAGATTAGCTAAACCTAGTTTCAACTGAGGTAAATTTACTGGATGAGCAGGCTTGAGGGAATATGGGAGACTTGTAGGTTATGGATACTGGTTGCACAAACTAAAATGTTTATGCATTAGCATTTCTAACTGTTCACTGAGATTGGACATTGAGTCGATGTAAAGGACTAATTACTTGTTCTAATGGCTTCAACTGTGGGTTTTGTGAGTTATTGTTGTCAAGGTATTTTCCCCACTTTGAACTTTAGCGTCCTAAAAGTGGGGACCTGCATGTACTCTTCTAAGCTTAATTCCTAGCTTAGATCTGATAGCGCTACCACCAGCCAAAATATAGTGTTTGGCACACTTTCTGTTCCCCCAAAACCTTCCCTGGGGAACCCAAGACCCAAACCCCTTGGGTCTTGAAACAACGAGAAATAAACCATTCTCCCTCCTTTCCCCCTCACAGACTTTCCCCTCCCTGGGTTACCCTGAGAGGCTACACTGGTCCAAACTCCTTGGATCTTAAAACAGAGAGGAATTAACCTTCCCCCCTCTTCTTCCCCCCCCAAATCCCTGGTGAGTTCAGACCCAATCCCCTTGGGTCTTAAACAAGGAAAAAAATCAATCAGGTTCTTAAAAAAGAAAAAGAAAAAAGTAAAAATTATCTCTGTAAAATCAGGATGGAAAATGTTTGCAGGGTATTCAAATTCATATAGCCTAGAGGGACTCCCTCCCCCATAGCCTGAAATTCAAAGTTACAGCAAACAGAGGTAAAATCCTTCCAGCAGAATACATAATCAGAAGTTAAGAAAACAAACATAAGACTAATTCGCCTTTTCTAGCTAGTACTTACTATTTTGAACATGAGACTGTTTCAGAAAGATTGGAGAAAGACCTGGTTGCACGTCTGGTCCCTCTTAGCCCCAAGAGCGAACAAAGAACAAAACAAACAGCACAAAGACTTCCCTCCACCAAGATTTGAAAGTATGTTGTCCCCCCATTGGTCCTCTTGTCAAGTGTCAGCCAGGTTCACTAAGCTTCTTAACCCTTTACAGGTAAAAGAGACATTAACCCTTAACCATCTGTTTATGACAATTGTGCACATAAACTAGACGCACAAATGTGCACATAATGTTATATAGTTTTTTTTGAAAATCTAATGCACTAAGTCGCTAAAATCCAGATCTGAAATTCTTTCTAGGTCTTTTTATTTTTTTAAACAAAGAAGATCGAAATACAGCAGTTTTTCTCCAGGCTGTCCCAAAAAGTTTGAGCCTAAAAGGGTCACTTCCTGATTTTTTTTCTTCTGGCTTTTGTAAGGACGTATCCAATTCACACAACTATTCCATCCTGTCAGTTCATCAAGACCATACTGAGCAATGTGAAATAGGAAAAGAGAAATTAAGTTGCCTTCCCTGCATCTGTTTCTTTGGTGTTGGTTTCATTATTGCTTTTAACATATTCTGTGTCTAGCACACATTGTATGTATTCAGGTGGGACTGGTACATCTGCCAGTTTCTTGCTGTTCTTAACATTCAAATAGTCTCAAACTTGATATCTAGAAATAATAATTCTGCAGTGTACGTCTGTCTTAAATTGTGGTCTTGGTCATACTGTGGATTATCTCTATAGCTTCACAGCCTACAAAAATGTTCTGGTCAAGGCAGATGAATATCTTTTGAATATTCTGAGATAAAAGATGTTAGAAAGTTTTGATCAGTTTGAAAAAACAATTTCACTCTCTTCCTTCTGTCTTTGTAAGGGATTGTTCGGAGAAAAAGCTACTTCTCCCTTCTGAGGGGATAATAAGGAAGTGATGTGTGAGATGAGTAAACTAATGTTAATCTAAAGCAGTGGTTTTCAAACTTTTTTTTTCTGGCGACCCACTTCAAGAAAATTGTTGATGCCCGTGATGCAACAGAACTGGGGATGAGGGGTTTGGGGTGTGGAAGGGGCTCAGGCCTGGGGCAAAGGGTTGGGGTGCCTGGGTGAGGGCTGTGGGGCTGAGGAAGAGGGGCTTGGGGTGCAGGAGGGGGCTCTGGGTTTGGGGGGGCTCTGGGCTGGGGGTGCAGGCTCTGGGCTGGGGATGAGGGGTTTGGGGTGCAGGAAGGGGCTCTGGGTTTGGGGGGGCTCAGGGCTTGGGCAGGGGATTGGGTTGTAGGAGGGGGTCAGGACTCTGGGCTGGGGGTACATGCTCTGGGGTGGGGATGGGGATGAGGGGTTTGGGGTGCAGGAAGGGGCTTAGGGCTGGGGCAGGGGATTAGGGTGCAGGGTTGGGGCACAGGCTTACCTCAGGTGGCTCCTTGTCAGCAGCACATCAGGGGTGCTAAGGCAGACTTCACAGGGCCCCAGTCCTGTGAGTTCAGTGGACCATGCTGCACGTTGGAAGCAGCCGGTAGCAGATACAGCTCCTAGGCGGAGGTGCGCAAGCGGCTCTGTGTGGCTCTTGCCCGCAGGCATACCCCAGCTCCCATTGGCCTGGTTGGGAGTGCTTAGCAGAGCCACCATTACCCAGTGCCTTACATTCCACAACCCAATACTGCATCATGACCTGCAGTTTGAAAACCACTGATCTAGAGGAGCAGTTGTATCACGTAGGCAGGGCTGATGATTGACTAGGGAAGTACAATGCTGGATGGAGCACAATGTTTGATGATAGTAAGTTGGAAGTAGTGGATGTTTGTTGGTCAGCATAACCCCTAAAACAGGTCCCATGGATCTTATATTTTGTATATGTGTACGGGTCACCTCATTCAGAATGACACAAAGTGCTTGAAAAAATAAATGTACATGAATGGAAAAAGTTACCAGATTCCACTTGGTCAGAAGACCAATCTTACCAGCCAGATGTAGACATGAAATATAAAGGGGGGGTTGCTGTGATTTCTGCCAGGATACAGCCCCAGACTCTTTTTGGGGGATCCTCTCCTATCAGCTTTTGGTTCGTGTGGGTCTGATAAATATGAAACTGTTGGAAGGGAGAGAGAATTTTATGTCTGTCTTGCTCCTTCCCCTTCCGTCTTAAAGCCTTTAAGCAGCTTCTAAGAGAATGTCTCTACTCAGCCATTCCACACAGCCTGCTGAGAGGAGGCTTGTGTGATGGGGTAAAATAATGAAGAAGGAAAGTTCCTTTGACCTGCCAGCAACTAGAAGGAGTATGGAGCTTCCAGTTTATCAGATGGCTACAAACCAAAGGCTAATATAAAAGCCTCCAAGAAGGGTGCATCAGCAGGATCCTGGTAGAAATCTCGGTTGCTTTTGCTTCCAAGCAGCATGATGTAATTGAGGACTGCAAAGAGTTGTGGGGGTCAGGGCAAGAAATAGCTTCTCTTTGAGTCCTAGATAATTTAGATATTTGACTTTTTTCCTAAGCCCTGTACAGTGTATTCTGCTTCTGCATAAAATGTCTAACAATTTAAGGACTACTGAGTTACTGTACATGCAATCATGTAACATAATCTGATTCTTTGCACCAACTCAATTAAATAATAGCAAGAATAAAGGAAGAAGTCCCCTTATATTGATATGTTATGGTTAAAAATGTAAACACAGAATTGTCAGAAAATTAAAAATTGTGATTCCCTCAGCTTTATTTAGACCAGAGTTTCTCAAATTGGGGTCGCTGCTTGTGTAGGGAAAGTCCCTGGTGGGTCGGGCTGGTTTGGTTACCTGCCCTGTCTGCAGGTCCGGCCAATCACAGCTCCCACTGGCCATGGATCGCTGCTCCAGGCCAATGGAGACTGCTGGAAGCGGCTTGGCCCGAGGGACATACTGGCCACCGCTTCCAGCAGCTCCCATTGGCCCGGAGCAGCGATCTGTGGCTAGTGGGAGCCACGATCGGCCGGACCTGCGGATGGGGCAGGTAAACAAACCGGCCTGGCCTGCCAGGGGCTTTCCTTACACCAGTGGTGACCCCAGTTTAAGAAACCCTGATTTAGACTCCTTGTGCATAAGTGGTACTGTATATTACTATATACCGTTGGGTTTGTGCCTGACATCATGTACTATGCAAGTTTATGGCTGATGGAGGGGAATTGCAACTCTATATCTGTGTTCTCCTTACATCTCCTGTCACTGAACTTTTTTATTTTTGGAAAAGAAAAAAAAACACAAAATGATGAAGACCAACCCTTTGATCACATATTCCGATAAAGGCATATAGTGTGTTTCTGATACAGTTGTGTGCTTTCAGAATTCTGCTGGGTGGGGCTGACTTGGCTTTCTCATCTAATATTATCTGATTGTTTGACTTTTGGAGTTAGTTGTGCAAGTATTTGTGTGGAAGCAAACATGAACCTATAGTATTGCACTTCCTGAGTGCTCTTCAACCATAGAGTTCAAAGTATTTTGCAAAGATGGATAGGATCTTTATTTGCAATATAGAGATGGCTAAACTAAGGCTCAAAAAGATGTCATGATTTGCTCAGTCTTCTAGTGCTCTAACCACTGGATCTTATTGCAAAGATCTTATGGATTTATTTAGGAGCATCTTACCATTACTTTGCTAATAAAGACTTTGATCATATAGTAGAGAGTCCAATTTCTCCACTTCTGCCCCTCACCAGAAAGTCCAGGAGTAGTGTAATCACTGAAATAAATGCACATTAATGTGGATATTAATGGGACCACATTCTGGCTGACTATGTAGAGGAAAAGCATCTGCTGCTTTGAAAAATATGCTCAGCTTCCTAAACTTTATTTCCAAACAAGATTTCTTCATTGCCATATGTAAGACTTCTTTGCAACAGACATCTTTTCACTGAGGACTCATATAAGGTAAACAAAAAGCCAACCATCTTTTCTTCAAAAAATTATTAGTTGAATGTTTAAAAAAGCAGCTGGGAATGTTTAGTGCATCCTGCCCTGATAACTCAAAAATGATCTAATGCAAGGGTGGGCAAACTATGGCCTCGGGGCTGCTTCCAACCCTCCAGATGTTTTAATCAGGCCCTCGAGCTCCAGCTGGGAAGCGGAGTCGGGGGCTTGCCCTGCTCCATGCAGCTTCCAGAAGCAGTGGCATGGCTCCCCTCTGGCTTCTATGTGTAGGGGCAGTCAAGGGAATCTGCAAGCTGCCCCCACCCCAGGTGCCGCCCATGCAGCTCCCATTGGCCAGGAACCATGGCCAATGGGAGCTGCAGGGGTGGCACCTGCGGACAGGGCAGTGTGCAGAGCTGCCTGGCCACGCCTCTGTGTAGGAGCCGGGGGGGGACATGCCACTGCTTCTGGGAGCTGCTTGAGTTAAGTGCCGCCTGGAGCCTGCACCCCATACCCCCTGTCCCAGCCCTGATCCCCTCAAATGCCCTCGGTCCCAGCTCGAAGCACCCTTTTGCACCCACAACTCTTCAGCCCCACCCCAGAGCCCTCACCCCCCTGCACCCCAACCCCCTGCCCCAGCTCGGAGCCCCCTCCCACACCCTGAACTTCTCATTTCTGGCCCCACCCCAGAGCCTGCACCCCCAGATGGAGCCCTCACCCCCTCCTGCACCCCAGTCCCCAATTTTGTGAGCATTCGTGGCCCACCATACAATTTCAATACCCAGATGTGGCCCTTGGGCCAAAAAGTTGGCCCACTCCTGATCTAATGGAATCTCACTGAACTTTCCTAGAAGAAAAACGCTGCCTCTTTACACTGAAAATAAAAGGCTTAAAACAAATAAAAGGAAGTTCTTCTTCACACAACGCACAGTCAAACTGTGGAACTCCTTACATGAGGAGGTTGTGAAGGGGAGGACTATAACAGCGTTTAAAAGAGAACTGGATAAATTCATGGAGGTTAAGTCCATTAATGGCTATTAGCCACGATGGGTAAGTAATGGTGTCTCTTGACTCTGTTTGTCAGAGGGTGGTGATGGATGGCAGGAGAGAGATCAGTTGATCATTACCTGTTAGATTCACTCCCTCTGGGGCACCTGGCATTGGCCACTGTCAGTAGACAGGATACTTGGCTAGATGGACCTTTGGTCTGACCCAATACGGCTATTTTTATGTTCTTATGTAAACATGAGAAATTTCATCCCATGGGGTAATGTTTTTTGGGAAATTCTTCATAAGTGCTTGAAAACATGTTCTTATTAAAGTGCCTCTTCAGTCATAACCATAGTGTCATTCTCACAACAGTTTTTCTCCCCCCTTTTACTCCCCCCTTCATATGAAGATGTATCACTTGCTGTTGGAGACCTATCTAGCCCATAGATACATCTGAAGGAGGCTAAACTAGTGGCTCATCAGAACATAAGACATACTGGGTCAAAGCAATGGTCCATATAGCCCAGTATCCTGTCTTATGACAGTGGCCAATGCCAAATGCTTCTGAGGCAATGAAAAGAACAGGGCAGCTACTGAGTGAAAAATTCCCGTCATCCAGTGTCAGCTTGTAGCAGTTGGAGGTTTAGGGACACACAGAGAATGGGGTTGCGTCCCTGACCCTCTTGGTTAATAGCCATTGATGGACCTATCCTCCATGAATTTTTCATTCTTTTTTGAGCTCAGTTATACTCTTGGCCTTTACAACATGCCTGGCAAATGCATTCCAGGGTTGATGGTGTGATGTGTGGAATACTTGCACATTTGTTTTAAATCTGCTGCCTATTAATTTCCTTTGGGGATCCTGGTTTGTGTGTTGTGTGTATGAAGTGGTGAATAACAGTTTCTTATTCATTTTGTCTGCTTCCTATTTCTGATGTACTTAAAAAGTTTTGCTGTTAGCTTTTGTGTCCTTAGCTAATTGGTCTTCATATTCTTTCTTGGCCTGCCTTTTTATACTTTTTACACTTGACTTGCTAGAGTTTATGATCGTCTCTATTTTCCTCACTAGGATTTGACTTCCAATTTTTAAAGGATGCCTTTTTGCCTCTAACCATCTCTTTACTCTGTTTTACCATTATGGCTTTTTTTTATTTTTATTTTTATTTTTTTTGGTCCTCTGACTCTGTGTATACTTTTGTGTGTGTGGTGGCGCTTTTTGTGTGTGTGTGGTTTTTCTGGTTTTTGTTTCATTAGGGCATATGTAAGAACGGACATACTGGGTCAGACCAAAAGGTCCATCTAGTCTGGTATCCTGTCTTTTGACACTGACCAATGCTAGGTGCTCCAGACGGAATGCACAGAACAGGTAATCATCAAGTGATCCATTCCCTATTGCTCATTCCCCGCTTCTGGCAAACATCCCTGACCATCCTGACTAATAGCCACTGATGGACTTATCCTTCATGAATTTATCTAGTTCTTTTTTGAACCCTGTTATGGTTTTGGCCTTCGCAATATCCTCTGGCAAAGAGTTCCACAAGTTGACTGTGTGTTGTGTGGAAAAAATACTTTCTTTTTGTTTGTTTTAAACCTGCTGCCTATTAATTTCATTTGGTGACCCCTAGTTCTTATGTTATGAGAAGGAGTAAATAACACTTGCTTACTTTCTCCACACCAGTCATGATTTTATAGACCTCAATCATATCCCCCCTTAGTTGCTCTCTTTTTCCAAGCTGAAAAGTACCAGTCTTATTAATCTCTCCTCATACGGCAGCTGTTCCATACCCCTAATCCTTTTTGTTGCCCTTTTCTGAACTTTTTCCAATTCCATTATATATATTTTTGAGACGAGGCAACCACATCTGCACACATTATTCAAGTTATGGGCATACCATGGATTTATATAGAGGCAACGTGATATTTTCTGTCTTATCTATCGCTTTCCTAATGATTTTCAACATTCAGTTTTCTTTGTTGAATGCCAATGCACATTGAGTAGATGTTTTCAGAGAACTATCCACAATGACTCCAAGATCTTTCTTGAGTGGTAACAGCTAATTTAGACCTCATTTCATATGTATAGTTGGGATTTTGTTTTCCAATGTGCATTTCTTTGCATTTATCAACCTTCAATTTCATCTGCCATTTTGTTGCCCAGTCACTTAGCTTTGAGAGATCCTTTTGTAGCTCTTCACAGTCTGCCTGGGACTTAACTATCATGAGTTGTTCTGTATCATCTGCAGATTTTGCCACCTCACTGTTTACCCCTTTTTCCAGATCATTTATGAATATGTTAAATAAGACTGGTCCCAATACAGAGCCCAAGGGGACACCACTATTTGCCTCTCTCCATTCTGAAAACTGACCATTTATTCCTACCCTTTGTTGCCTATCTTTTAACCAGTTACCAATCCATGAAAGGACCTTCCCTCTTAACCCATGACAGCTTACTTTGCTTATGAGCCTTTGGTGAGGGACCTTGTCAAGGCTTTCTGAAAATCTGTGTATGCTATAGCCACTGGATGACCCTTGTCCAAATGCTTATTGACTGACCCCCTCAAAGAACTCTAGTAGATTGCTGAGGCATGATTTCCCTTTACAAAAACCATGTTGACTCTTCCCCAATAAATTATTTTCATCTATGTGTCTGACAATTTTGTTCTTTACTATAGTTTCAACCAGTTTGCCCAATCCTGAAGTCAGGCTTACCGGTCTGTAATTGCTGGGATCACCTCTGGAGCGCTTTTAAAAAATTGGTGTCACATTAGCTATCCTTCACTCATTTTGGTGCAGAAGCTGATTGAAATGATGGGTTACAGACTACAGTTAGTAGTTCCTCAGTTTCACATTTGAGTTCCCTCAGAACTCTTGGGTGAATACCATCTGGTCCTGATGACTTATTGCTGTTTAGTTTCTCAATTTTTTCCAAAACCTCCTCTAATGACCTTCAATCTGGGACAGTTTCTCAGATTTGTCAACTAAAAAGAATGGCTCAGGTTTGGGAATCTCCCTCATATCCTTAGTCATGAAGATCAATGCAGTTTCATTTCATTTGAGTCTCTAGAGTATTTTTAAATCGTCTCCATACTGTTTGCAGGCATTTCATCCTTGTGACTGTTCCTTTTCATTTCCATTTCCATTTCCATTTCCATTTAACTAGCTTCCTCATATTTGTGTAGTTTACCTTTTTGAAGTTAAATGCTACTGTGCTGGACTTCTTTGGCATTTTTTGCCGCTACAAAGATGTTAAATTAAATTACACTACAGGTGAACTGCTTGGTAATAGCGATCATAGTCACCTCTTGTACCAGATCCTGTGCTACACTTAGGACTAGATCAAGAATGGCCTCTCTTCTTGTGAGTTGCAGGCAAAGCTGCTTCAAGGAGCTGTCGCTTATGGTGTCTAGAAAATTTATTTCTACATTCTGTTCTGAGAGGACACATACCCAGTCAATGTGGGGTTATTTTGAAATCCTCCCTCAGAGTGGCTACAAAGGCAGAAAATGCAATAATAATCTTGAGCATTTTACAGTCTGTCAGCATACTGGTCAGGTCTTCAGTAGTATATTCCTACTGCTATACTCTTATTGTTCAGGCATGGAATTTCTATGTATAGAAATTCTATGGTACTGTTGGATTCTCTGAAGATGTTCTACCTATTTGACTCTGCTTTCTTTCACATATGGTGCCACTCTGTCATTCCTGTGTATTTTGTATCCTGGTATTACCTTGCACTATTAATTATCCTCATTCCACCAAGTTTCCTTAATGTTTATTATATCAATATTCTCATTTAATGCCAGGCATTCTAGTTCGCCCATCTTAGTATTTAGACTTTGTATATAAGTACTTCTGCATTTTGTCAGTATTCAGTTGTTTGCCTTCATGTGTTATGTTTAACTAGGGCTCTCTTACATTTGAAGCCTGTTGCTCAGCCATAAAGCAGAGAGTTCAGAACCTGTCAGTTTCATCATTTCTGTTTTGCAAAGCACAGCACTGGTCTTTCTATGAGAATTTATCTGAAACACCTCTCAGTGAGATTTCAGAGCAGGAGCTCTGGAAGTAATAGATATTGTCACAGAGCATAATCATTACAGCCTCAGTTATAGCAGGTTTTGAATAGCTACAGAAATGTAACAAGATGCACAATAAGATGAGTCTTTAGCTGAAAAGCAAATTGCCCTCTTGCACAATTTTTAATAGAAACAACGTATTTAAGAGTGTGGTTTTAAAAAAACAAAACCAAGAAACCTTGCTGGATCCTCTAATGATGCATGCAGTCTTCTCAATATTGGATAGCCTGATTTGTTCTTTGCATGCATATTGTAGATATGTTCCTAATTATAATAGGAACCAGATGCACATAGAAAGAACCAGGCTGGTTGCAGTGAATAAAATAAGCTGTTGACTGTAGTATATCATGAACAAGATGTTCAACTTCATATAAGAGGATGAATTTGACTGGATTGTGATCTTTAAAAATTCCTTTTTGTAAACTGAGGAACAAAGGACTTATAAATTTCTCATAATATTTGGGGCAAAGTACCAGCAGGCATTCTTGATTATTTACCAGTATTGAGGCCAGGGCCTGCTCCAGGGGTTTTGCCGCCCCAAGCAGCTAAAAAAAAACCAAACCGCAATCGCGATCTGGGGCAATTCAGTGGGAGGTCCTTCGCTCCGAGCGGGAGTGAGGGACCCTCCGCCGAATTGCTGCTGAATACCTGAAAGTGCCGCCCCGCTCTGGAGTTGCCGCCCCAAGCACCTGCTTGATAAGCTGGTGTCTGGAGCCGGCCCTGATTGAGGCCTGAACTATGGTGATCAGTGCAATGGCCTTATTGGTGTTTCTTACTTTTTCTGTGTCTTTAGAAGCTTGTTTATTTAGCATACTTCCTAGATCAGAAGTTTTCTGCAACAAAATGTTGCAGTCACAAAGCATGTGTCCTTCTCATCTGCTATAGTGTGCCATCAAACACGCTAACTGGGTTGTTTGATACCATATACAACATTGCCTGTTCAAAGCTGCAATTGCAGTGTCTTTGCGTTGTCAGCCCCACTTTAGAAAAGTAATAATAGAATGCCAATAACGAACTAGTTCAGCAGGACCCAAGACCAATGGGGCATTTGGGAATTTAGCAAATGCATGCCTGTTAGGGTTCCTAAGCATATTACCATACATAGTCTTGCCCGACTTGGCAATTTTTTCTTCAAAGTTGACCTCTCCTGGATTCACAGGCCCCCCACTTCTCCCACCAGAGATGGGTCTCTTTGAAAGATCAGACTACACACACAGACAGACATGTTAAACTTTTTTTTTTACTGGAGCATTGACGATATCCTCCTGAACTGGGATTGTTGGTTGTGAAGATATTGTAATATTGCACTTTTGTGGTGAATTTTGAGGCTGGGTAGAGCTAGAGAAAAACAGAACACTGAGGTAAATCTGTAACTATGTTGTGCACAGCTACCCTTCCTGTCCCCTCCCAAGTGTGGTTAACAATATCTTGAGATATTTTCATTGCTAAAGAGTAGGGCTTTGAAAATGTCTCATTGTCTTGCTTCCGCTCTGTCATGTGGATACACGTTTGTATTGGTTCAGTATGTAAAATTAAATGCTTTTAAAAACCTCTGTGAAGTATGAAGTTTACAAAACTGAAATATTTTGATATGCTTAGATTGATACATTTCATAAGTCTCTTTTAAAATGATTATATCTATTGATCACTTAGCCTCTCCACAAAATGCATACATATACACATCTTCACTGTGTTCAGAAAATACAGCTCTTAAGGTCTGATAAGTGTAGAGAGGTTAAAGGCTCTTATATTGTTACCTTCATCTTACAAGAAGTGAATTAAATATACCTTCATGAGATAATTAATAATGAAATCCTGTTTGTAGTTATGAAATGTGAAAAAATACTCTTGATATAACTTCAAAGTTGATAGCCTTCAAAAGGTTCAGTTTCTACAGCGATTGTATGTTGATTGTCCTGTATATTATATAGTCTGTACCATAAAACGTACAGTATGTATTTGTACAGTGGTCAGCGAGGTCCTGGTCCATGATTTGGGCTCCTACGTGCTGTCATAATAGTGGTAGTACACCTCTACCCCAATATAACATGACCCGATATAACACAAATTCAGATATAACGTGGTAAAGCAGTGCTCTGGGTGGGCAGGGCTTGGCACTCTGGTGGATCAAAGCAAGTTCGATATAACACGGTTTCAGCTATAACTCGGTAAGATTTTTTGGCATCTGAGGACAGCGTTATATCGGGGTAGAAGTGTATTAATGCTTATTCTTACATGGAAAATAGAATAGAAAAGGCTATTTACGTACAATTTTTTTTTTAACGTTGCAGTAAACCTGAGTTTAAGTGCTTAATTCCTTAACTTTAATGGTCATAATATCTTGACTTCAGTCTTGTGTTTTGTTTCCTTGTTCTGTCACTTTTTTGCTTCCTTTTTAAAATAAAAACCATTTGGAAGGTAAAGGGAGCCAGATGCATTTGAGAACCCTTTGAAATTGAACCTTCAAGATACTGATTGAACTCTGTATGGCATCACAATATACATGTGGGATTGTATTTATTTTCTTTAAAGATTCATTAAACACACTTGTTAACATGATATTGAAATTGTAATGCTAATGAAGGAAATTCATTATAGACTTCTGACGTATCCTAAACCTGCTTGAATATACCTAGATATTTTCAGATTCTCCAAAGCTGTGAATTTTCTTATAAAATATGCACATCTGGATAGATGGAAGTTTTTCTGATCTTGTGGATGGGTCACAATCCTATGTCTAATTTTAAGAGTTAATTTGAATTATGGGCTCGAAAGGATGATGTTCTGCATAGAAGTAAAAGTGCCTGGAGGCTAAACATTTTTGCACATGGTAGAAAACTGGAATACACAAGAGATATTAAAGACAATGAGGGAATTGTTAGGAGACTCACATTTGCTTGTTTAGATTCCCTTGCTTGCAGGAAAAAATAGTCCAGTCCACTTGCAAAATATCTAGCACCTCTCTGTAGAAATGAGAATGACCCAGGGCTACAATATATGTTCTGTAGAAGAGAGAGAGAGCATATTGTAGTTTTGCATTGACTTGTAGACTACTCTTGTTTACATAAGGCTTTGTTTTCCTTTTAGGAGGGTGTGGCAAACGGAGTGGACGCAGTAAGAAATGGAAGGAGATGCTAAAGTTACCACATCTCAGTTATTGTGAAGACCTTAGACATTCAATCGGTAGGGGTGTGTGTGTGTATAATATGCAAGTCTAATTTCTTGTGGGAATATGCTATTATCCAATGAAGGTATTTCTTCTTGCTTCTGACTAGATAGTTGGCTAATTTGTAATCCTACCTCAAGTCCTCTAATTTAATTGAGAATTCCTGAGGGGAAAGCAATCATCACAGCTACTGTTGATTGTGTCCAAGAAAACTGCTCCTGAAATCTCATTAACCTGTGATTTAAAGACATCATTGTGTTCTGGTTTGGGTCTCAAAAACCAAGCATCCTCATCAGACTGTTTAAAATTGCAGATGCTAACAAATTACTAGCAACAATGTTAGAGTGGCCTGTTCAAGGAAATCTGGGTATACTGTTGTGACTGTGACAACATACCTTTCTGAAGCAATGACCTATAATTGCCTCAAATTGGATATTTCTTTTGTTTATGTTTTTAAAGCCTCTTTAAATTAGCTCTGAAGAACTGAAATCAAAATGTAAACCTCTTTCAGTGGGAAACCTTTTGAACCAGAAGGCTTCTGTGTAAGCACCAAGCTACCATGAAAGTGCATTAATTCTTTCTTTGAACAGAGATGTTGCAAATAAAACTACCAAGATAAAACTTCTTAATCAGCTTTGGCATCTGTAAGACAAACAGGAACTATCAGCTTTATTTCCCAACCCTCAAAATTTGACTGTACTGTTTAATACCGTAATCCACATTTTTTTTCTTGTTCCGCTTTTGATCTTTCTCTCTCTCTCTTGTCCTCCCTGCCCCCTTTTTCTCTCTTTAGCCTTTATTCCCTTGCCCACCAGAAAAACATCCCAAACCCACCTTGGCAGGCTCCCAAATTCAAGATCCAGTTGTCCTTGGACACATCTATTTAAAAAACCACACCCTTTTCCTTAATATGCATCATTAATGTGCATACTATCTGAAGGAAGAGTAAAGATGTTGATTTCATCTTTGTTCCAGGATGTTGGCCAACTGCTTGGTTTCGGAAGAAGCTTTCCAATGAACTTGTTATTGCATAATAGTTCATTATGGGGATTTTTACACTTTCCTCCAAGCATTACTTAAGAGTGTAAGACTGTTTTGACAGAGATAGTCTTTCTGTTCACTGATTGTACAGCACCTTGCACAATGGGGCCCTGGTCCATGGCTAGGGTTTCTAGCTGCTACAATAATACAAATAATTGATATTTTACTAACCCCTATCTGATGTCGAATATATGGACCACAGGTATTTTGGTCAAATGATTATAGTGGAATTCAAATAGGGAAGCTGATCCCACAGTACTTGGTCACATGAGTAGTCCTGTTTATGGTAATGAGACTCTTCATGTTAGTAAGGTCTACAGAATCAGGTTGCTTTTGTTTGCATTGGGGCCAGCACTCCACTATGTAATATACAGGACCTTAGCAAGTGTTTTTCCTTAATATATTAGCAATTAGCAGCTAATTTAATATAAATTTAAGCAGAGTCAGGATGAGCTCTACCCTCACATCTGGTGGTGAATTATGGGGAGTGTGGAAAGGAATTTCAGGTATTTGCATTGGCATACCCACCCCACCTAGCATAGCCCACAGCAGCCTGGGATGGTTATTTTGACAGCTCTGGGATCCCCAATTTCTTTGTTTTTGGGGCAGGAGGAATAAAGTGTTATCACCCTGATTATGTGAATGAGGAACTGTGAGACTGCTTTATGACAGAGATGTCTCAACATCAATTAAGTAGCACTTGCTAGACAAGGGACATGGGTGCCAAAACCCAGTGAAATGAGAGAGGTTGGGGACTGGTGTGTGTACCTGATGGTATGGGCCCCTTTTGAGGGACTGGAACATCCAGTAGCACATCCTCCTCTCTCCGCTGTTGAAGAGCAGAACTAATTTTGAATCCATTAGCAGTCCATTTAGAGGCTGCTCAGCTGAATTCATGTTGGGCCAATGGTGCACCAGCACCTGGGGTTCCCTACTACAAGCTGAAATCACTAAAAGAGCTAAGCTTACTGAGCAGAGATCACTGAGTGCTGTGTTAATCAGTGGGGGAGCCTGAAGATCTATCGCTAAGCGGCTGGCAGAGCGGAGCAGTTTGCAGCACGCTGGAGCAGCTCACGGAACAGTGAGCGGAGTGGAGCTGGTCGTGGTGAAGGCTGCAGCAGAACTCCACGGAGAGGCGGAGCAGTTTGCAGTGCGTTGGGGCAGCCCATGGAACAGTGAGCGGAGTGGAGTGGTTTGCGGGGGTGGCTGGAGCGGCTCACGAGTCAGCTGGAGGAGCGGCACAGCTGGTGGAGTGGAGCTGGTCATGGTGAAGGCAGCAGCAGAACTCCACGGAGAGGCGGAGCAGTTTGCAGCGCGTTGGAGCAGCCCATGGAAGAGTGAGCGGAGTGGAGCAGTTTGCAAGGGCAGTTGGAGCGGCTCACGGGTCAGCTGGAGGAGCGGCACAGCTGGTGGAGTGGAGCTGGTCATGGTGAAGGCTGCAGCAGAACTCCACGGAGAGGCAGAGCAGTTGGCCCCTGGCCCACGTAAGGTGTCCCTTAACACCCTGTGTACGCCCCCCCATTTCCACCCAGGCTGGAGGGGGGGAACTCTGCAGATACACTTTTGAACTCTGGGGTGGCACTGACTAGAAACAGAGACTTTTGGGTTGTTGGACTTTGGGTTGATTGGACTTAAGAGCCTAAGGGGGAAAGGACATTGCCAAACGTACTTGGAGGTGGGGGTTTTGCTTGTGGTTTGTGTTATAATTCTGTTTGTGGTGTTTCTCCAATGTAATGCCGCATTGTTTCCCTCCTTTATTAAAAGGATTTTGCTACACTCGGACTCCGTGCTTGCGAGTGGGGAAATATTGCCTCCTAGAGGCACCTGGGGGGGTGGTATGTAATTGTCCCAGGTCACTGGGTGGGGGCTCGAGCCGGTTTTGAATTGTGTTATTGAAACGGAACCCCTGGATACTGAACCTGGCCCTTGTTGCTGCCAACTCAGAGGGGCAGAAAGGTTACATAAAAGTTTTATGCTATTTTGTGTATGTGTGGGGTGGGATGTTGGAGGCAGCAGTGGTGGTAAGCAAGTCTCTGTCACTTTCCTTTGTGACCTTTACAGCTGGTTTAGCCGTGCTCCTTTGACATGTTAATGGTTGCATGAAATCTTAGTGGTGCTATCTGAATGGGAATCTGCAATATAAATGCTCTGAATCAGTGTTTCTCAAACTTTTGAACTGGTGACCCCTTTAACATAGCAAAGCTCTGAGTGCTACCTCCCCCCTTATAAATTAAAAACACTTTTTAATATATTTATATAACACCATTATAAATGCTGGAGGTAAAGCAGGGTTTGGGCTGGAGGCTGACATCTCATAACCCCCTAGGTAATAACCTCATTGACCCCCTGAGGGGTCCCAACCCCCCAGTTTGAGAACTCTTGCTCTAAATATTGCTTTTTCTGTTGCAGTCTTAAATTGATATAGTAAGGAGTGTGAGGAACAGCACTCTGGCTTGTAATGATGTCATCTGTTTAATCTCTTCTTTTACCCAGAAAAAAACTATAACCAGCTCTGTGACAAGCAGCCTATAGGGAGACTTCTCTTCAGACAGTTCTGTGACACTAGGCCAGATTTGAAGACATGCATTGAATTCCTGGATGCAGTGGTAAGTAGTAGACTCCTCCTAGAAGTTCTCTAGCCTTGTTCTTCTGAGGAATTAGGAACTGGCGCAAATAGCCTATTTTAAAGTTATATAAAATGTGCCTGCCACATTCTTTAGCTCCAAATGCATACTAATACCACAACTATTAAAATGTAGCAAAACTGATTCAGTATCAACTAAAGAGAGCTCAGCAAAAGAAATTCAATGCCCTTAATGGCTACAAGTTCTGACAAAATCTGGAGTAAATTTGTACGTCTTGTAGTGTGCCTTAGAGGTCAATAAATTTGGGCTCCATTGGGGAAACCTGAGTTCACTGAAAATGCTCTTCCTGCTTATCTATAGATCTAGGTTTCAGTATCTCACTTGATGTCAGTTTAGTTAGGTGCTCTCTAAGAGCTGGTCTACATTGAAAACTTACATTGACACATGCTCTCTAAGGAGTGTGAAAAGTCCACACCTCTGAGAGAGATTTTTGCTGACCTAATCCCCAGCATAGACAGTGCTAGGTCAATGGAAGAATTCTTCCGGTGACCTAGCTACTGCCTCTCAGGGAGATGGATTAACTGTGATAGGAGAATGCTGTCGTGTCTACAGTGTAGCACTACAATTGCACAGCTGTATGTGTAGACATAGCCTAAGGCAGTGGTTATTAACCTGCGGTGCACGCACTCTTTGGGGGTGTAAGATGCCCTTTCTGGGGGTTTGAGACATGCCAGATTTTTTTAAGAAGGTAAATCATCAAAAACACAAATTAAGCACAGGCACATAAGTACACCTATTTTGTTTCATCAAACCTATATATTTATTAACATTATACATTTAACGATTACTGTAATATGCAAACAAAAAATATATCTAGGTTTAAAGGGTGCGAGAACATATTTTGAGAACCAAAGGGGTGCAAGCTGCAGTAAAGGTTAAGAACCACTGACCTAAGGGTATGTCTACACTACAAATTTTTGCCAACCCAAGTTACCTTGACATAAAGCTTCCACAGTTAGTATGTTGCTTGTGTGCATGTGTACTTGGCTTCTTGCATTGATACTGCATGTACTCCCCGGAAATGATTGTGTTGATGCACAGTGCAATGCACCATGGCTAGGTAGCCCAGTGTTCAGTTCACTGTTCTCCAACACAATGTCTTTCAGGACATTTTGGCAATGCATGGTGGGGCAGAAATGAGTCACACAGGGGTGACTGGAACTGTGGGGACAAGTTCCTATTATGCAGATTTCTCCACCACATAATGTCATCTCTATCCTATAATTTTCATGCCTATTTTGAAAATCCCTCGAACCCATGTGGGACTTGTCACTCTCCACCATCGCTGATAGAAACATGAAGCCTGCAGAGCTCTGAACTGTTGCCATGAGTATTCCAAACACAGGACACACAATACTCTGGTATTTGCAGAGCTGCAAGAAGAGATGAGGGAACATGATGATTTCCTGAAGGGCAGATTGCTGTGAGACATAGCAAGAACCAACTCAAGATTGTTGGAGGCATTCACGGAGCAGCTGTAAATGATGGAGTGCCATTTCTGGGCCTGAGAAATGAGTACTGACTGGTGAGACTGTATCATAATGCAGGTTTGGGTTGATGAGCAGTGGCTGCAGAACTTTTGGATGCGCAAGCCCACAGTCCTGGATCTGTATATTGAGTTTGCCCCAAAGCTGGAACACCAGAATGAGAGCTGCACTGACAGAGCTATTGCCGTTTACTTCTCCACTGAGGAAACTTGCAGTGCCAGGTTGCTATCGGTCAGTAGGAAGTAATTTTGGAATTGGAAAATCCACTGGGGGGGACTGTTGTGATGCAAGTTTGCAGAGCCATTAATCAGCAAGGGAGATTTAGATTGGACATTAAGAAAAAGTTCCTAACTGTCAGGGTAGTTAAACACTGGAATAGATTGCCTAGGGAAGTTGTGGAATCTCCATCTCTGGAGATATTTAAGAGTAGGTTAGATAAATGTCTATTAGGGATGGTCTAGACAGTATTTGGTCCTGCCATGAGGGCAGGGGACTGGACTCGATGACCTCTCGGTCCCTTCCAGTCCTAGAGTCTATGAGTCTATCTCTTGCTATGTAGGATGGTGATTCTTGGCAATGTGTGGGATGTATTAGATGGATTTGCAGGAATGGGATTCCCAAACTGCGTGAAGCATATTCCTATTTTGGCACCAGACCATCTTGCCAGCAAGTACATCAACAAAAGGGCTACTTTTCTATGGTTACATGAGCACTGGTGGATCACTAGGGATGCTTCATTAACATCAAAGTTGGCTGGTCAAGCGAAGTGCATGACGCTTGTATCTTTAAGAACACAGGCCAGTTCAGAAAGCTATAAGCATGGACTTTCTTTGCTAACCAATAGATGACCATTGGTGATGTTGAAATGCCAATAGTGATCCTGGGGGACCCAGCCCACCCCTTATTCCTCTGGCTCACAAAGCTGTATACCAGCACCTCAACAGCACCAAGGAAATATTCAATTGCTGGTGTAGCAGATGAAGAATGTTAAACACGCTTTTGGTAGATTAAAGGGGTGCTGGTGTTACTTAGTCACAAGGTTGGCTTGGATTGAGAAAAATATCCCAATGGTTATAGCTGCCTGTTGTGTCCTATATAATGTCTGAAGCAAAGGGAGGAAAGTTGCCATGGGGTTAAGGTGGAGTGGCTGTCTGCTGAGTTTGAATAGGCACACAAGGGCTATTATACAAGCTCAATACAGGGCTATATGGCTCAGGGAGGCATTGAAAGAACACTACCAGTGAGCTATAGTAATGTGTTGTGGTGTACTGTGCTGTACGTGGCCCTGCTGTTTGGGGGCCCGTTATGAATTGTGTGATGCTTGAAGTACATCTAAGAATATGACACTGATAATGCACCTATTAATTTTGTGGTGTTTGGTGTACATTTATGATTATTACATGGTTTTGTCACTGATCCTATGAGTTGTCATATTGTACAGTAGCAAGAAAGTAGGTGGGTTCACTACTGCTAGGCATTCTGCAACATATATTGGGAACTAATAAACATAAATTATTTCCCAAACAATAGAGTTTCATCGAGTAATGTAATTACTTCAAAATAAATTCTGTGCAAGTTAAAAGCAAATACTTTAGAACCTTAATAAATGTATGGAACTGAGGTTAAAGAAGGGGAAGGACCATCATATCCATTTTAGCTACACATACGTTAGCTGTGGCTCTCACAGGTCAGTATATGTAAAGCTGTGGTTGTCCTTAATGTCCCCCTGAGTGTAGTGGCAGGGGTAGGAATGTAGCCCCTGATCCCACATGGAAGGTTGAGGCGGGGTGTAGAGAGGTGCTATACTGGAGTTCTCCATGGACTGCAAAGGAATGCTAGCCCATGATTGTTGAACCTGTAAATCCACAAGAATCTGCAGCATCTGTGTTTTCAGCCAAAGAAGCCCATTATATCTTGGTGCATCTCTCTCTCATTTTCCTGCTGGTTCTCCTAGGGATTTCTCCTGTCCACTCTTTCCTCCTCCATACAGTCTGCAGTATTCATCCTCCGGGCCCTCTGGTCATGATCTGATGCATCACTGACTTGCTGAATCTCACCGACTATGTCTTCCCAAGTCGTCTTCTTTCTTCTCCTTATCTGGTTCAGGCATTCCACAGGTGTGGAGGGGAAACTCCTCAAGGCTGCAATGGCAGCAGCTATGGATAAAACACGCAGAGGTATCATTGTCAGTATAGTTGCTACAGAAAACAAAAGTTAAGTTTCAGAACTCCCTTCCCTTGTTCCCCTAAAGATTTAAACAAGACATTCTTATTGACACTTCTACTTTGGAGTGCTTGTGCATGGTGCCACTAATAGCGCCAGCCATGGTGAGCATGGCCTGCCGTGGGTGAGGGAAATGAGGTGGGAATTGCTCAGTTGCATGAAACTGAGTACAGGGCAATGGCACTGAAAACTGGCACCATTTTACACAGGCAGTGGTAATGTTAGCGATATCTCACTCCTGAGGGTAACAAAGGCACAGAGAACACAGCTGCTGCTGACATCCTGGAGCCACCTGGGGCCTGTATGCTGTTACCTACTTATTGTAATGGTGCAAGCCAAAGTTCTCCAACCGGTGTGGATAAGTGTCCTACTGAGGAGAAAGAAAGAAGGGTGCCATCCCTAGAAACCTTTGGGAGATGATTGCAGTGTACCACCATGAAAGTTTCATCAAGATCTCAGGAGGCTTCAACGGCCATCCCTGTGTACATAAAGAAACTGCTCTCTATGCCCCCTCTGCTTAATTCTACAAAGGAGTGAAAAGTAGATTGCTACTCTACCTCTTCTAGTATGAGTAAATTAACAAAAAATCAGTAGCTGTTTCCTGCTAAATTGGGGGGCACTATCACTAATGGGAAATAAATTTACACGTTTTCCTGAGGTTTCTTCCCTTGCATTGGGCTCACCTATGTTCAACTGCTGGGACTGACTGGACTGTGGTGGAGTCTCAAACAGACCTTGGCTCGGGGCATAGCTGGGCTCTCACCCACCCCTTGGTCACATGTCCCACATCCTCCTCCTTTGTCTCTTCCTTGCTGTTCATGCCAGGGGCTTGTGACTCAGGCTCCTCGGAGGTATCCAGAGGGGTGGATGGGGCGGTGCAGGAGGTCTCTAAGTATGGCATGCAGTTCTTTGTAAATGTGGCATGTCTGCAGCTTGGCAGCAGATCAGTTGTTGGCCTCCTGATATGCCTGCCATACTTCCTTTGCATTCACATGGCACTGCTGCTGATTGCTGTCTTACCCCTTCTCCTACATCCCATGTACATCTGCTTATAGTTGTACATGTTTCTATATCTGGTCCATAGCTGTGCTTGCAACAGCCTTTTCTCCCCACAGGCCGAGAGCCAATATCTCCAGTCTACTTCAGGCTGGAGCACATCTGGAGCATGTAGCTGGCATAATCAGACAGGCAGTTGCACATAACAATGGAGAGCTGCCAGTTGTGTTAATCAAGATGGACAATCAGGAAAGGGCATTTCAAAAATGTGCAGGCTTTTAAAGAGGGTGAGTTGGACTTTCAGTCTCCGTATCCCCTGCACAGTGGAGTTCACAACTGTGACTAGAATGGTCAGTGTCGAGTGTTGTAGGACAGCTACTGGATAATTGCTAGGGTTGACATAGGTAATTCAGTGTCTGCATTTGGGCTGTGTTGACCTCAATAGGTTGACCATGACTCAGTGCTTCATGGGGAGGTGGTGTTACTATATCTGTGTCATAGAGAACTTACATCGATGAGAGACAAATTTTAAGTGTAGACGCATCGATTCAAGGCAGTTTATTTTGACCTAACTTTGTAGTATAGATGTACCTAAGATAACAGGAACAAAACCAATTCCTAGAAACTAACACTAAGGCAATGTTGTCTTTGCCACGCGTGTCATCCTTCATGGGAGACCCATGCTGCTAATTAAGCACCAGCCATTTTCAGCACTAGCTGTATCTTCTGAGTGGCTTCAAAGTATATTTGTATAGCTTTGTATATATTGTTCCTATTAAATTAGCCTGGATCTCACAAAGGCATAAATAGCTGTTGTGAGCCCCAGATCTGAGGAGAGAGTTTGCATTTTTTTTCCCCCCAATTGAAAAGTTTTGGAGAGGAAGCATCCTTGAGAATTGCTGTTGCCAGATAAAACCAGAAGCATCCCAGGATCTAATATAACCCCAAGTTGTCAATCTTACAGTCCAAGGGCTGGCATACCCTCTTAGTTGAAGGGGTCAGTTATAATATCTGCCATCTCTTCCAGATAGGTCCTCAACCAACCAGGATACCCTCTTTCTTTTCTGGATTGAGCTTCAGCCAGCTAACTCAAGTTCTTAAAACAAACAAAAGTAATGGTGTGAGTGAAGTAGACAAGCCAGTTTTCTTGTAGTCAAATAATGACCTAATTTTCAATAAACTTTCTCCTTTGGCATATCATAATTACACAGAGTCCTGAGAACACAAGCTGTTTCAAAGTTTTTCAGCATATGCAGTTCAGCATAGGATTTAAATTTTTCCAATATTCAGGCAGGAACTATATTTGAGACACAGAAATACAGTATAGAGTCAGGGAAGGAGGATCCGTAAAAAAAACACAACTCTACGAGCCTAGTGCATCTCACAATTTAGTGTATTTTCTGTTGTTATCCTAGGGACAACTTGATTTCTACAACATAAATATGTTGGGAGGCTGAAATGGCAACTTCAAGGTAGAGTTAAGCCATGCTACATAGTTTATGTATTGTTAGTTTTAAGATGGATAATTGTTTGAAAAATCTTCAGGCAGTTGCAGGGGTGCTGGGACAGTTTTTTTTATAGTGGAGATGTTGAGAGCCATTGAACCAAACTGTAAACCCAGCATATAATGGAAACCACTTCACGCCAGGGGGTGCTGCAGCACCCCCCACATCCGTAGTCCCAGCACCCGTGGCAGTTGTATGGCTTTAGAAAAGGAAGAGTTGAGAAAATGATTGAATAGGTTTTAGTCTCCTCACCTTACCATAAATCCATTCCAAAATCCGGAGTGGGGGTTACGAAAGTGTGAAGAAATTGCACTTTGAGGTAGTGACTCAAACTTCCTTAATTTTTTTGTTATGCAGAATATTTGAAATTAGATTACATTGAAGCAAGCGTTCTTTAACTTCCTCTAAATTAGATGAAATGCTTGTCCCTGATTAGTGGAAATAAAACTATAAGGCTAAAAGTTTATATTAGGTGACTAACTTCTTTGGCATAATATAAAAATGTTAAGACACCCAATGTGCTGCAGTTGATCAATCATTGCTGCAGAATTTGTATTTCCACTATAGATATTACTTTAATTTCATGATAGCAAAAGTACTGACTTAATTGTTTAATGGTTGAATTTTTTTGAAGTGATCAAGATCAAAATGTTCAAGCAGAAAAGCTATGTCTTGAGGATAATTTACTAGGTTGATCATGGGACTGGATTCTAGGGAGTCTGGATTTCCACTCCTAGCTGTGCTGCTGACTGTGATTTTAGGTAAGTCATTTAGAACCAAAATTTCAAAAATAGCTTCTAATTTTGGTTGTCTTTATATTTGGGTGCTCAACTTGAGACACTGAAGAGCCTGATATTTATTCATTCCAGAGAAGTGTAGTGCCTGTATACATTGACTTCATTTGGTGATATAGGTATTAGTACTTCTGAAAATGAGTCCCCTAGATATTTCAACACTGAACATAGACTCATAGACTCTAGGACTGGAAGGGACCTCGAGAGGTCATCGAGTCCAGTCCCCTGCCCTCATGGCAGGACCAAATACTGTCTAGACCATCCCTAATAGACATTTATCTAACCTACTCTTAAATATCTCCAGAGATGGAGATTCCACAACTTCCCTAGGCAATCTATTCCAGTGTTTAACTACCCTGACAGTTAGGAACTTTTTCCTAATGTCCAACCTAAATCTCCCTTGCTGCAATTTAAGCCCATTGCTTCTTGTTCTATCATTGGAGGCTAAGGTGAATAAGTTTTCTCCCTCCTCCTGATGACACCCTTTTAGATACCTGAAAACTGCTATCATGTCCCCTCTCAGTCTTCTCTTTTCCAAACTAAACAAACCCAATTCCTTCAGCCTTCCTTCATAGGTCATGTTCTCAAGACCTTTAATCATTCTTGTTGCTCTTCTCTGGACCCTCTCCAATTTCTCCACATCTTTCTTGAAATGCGGTGCCCAGAACTGGACACAATACTCCAGTTGAGGCCTAACCAGCGCAGAGTAAAGCGGAAGAATGACTTCTCGTGTCTTGTTTACAACACACCTGTTAATGCATCCCAGAATCATGTTTGCTTTTTTTGCAACAGTATCACACTGTTGACTCATATTAAGCTTGTGGTCTACGATGACCCCTAGATCTCTTTCTGCCATACTCCTTCCTAGACAGTCTCTTCCTATTCTGTATGTGAGAAACTGATTGTTCCTTCCTAGGTGGAGCACTTTGCATTTATCTTTATTGAACTTCATCCTGTTTACCTCAGACCATTTCTCCATTGTCCAGATCATTTTGAATTTTGACCCTGTCCTCCAAAGCAGTTGCAATCCCTCCCAGTTTGGTATCGTCCGCAAACTTAATAAGCGTACTTTCTATGCCAACATCTAAATCGTTGATGAAGATATTGAACAGAGCTGGTCCCAAAACAGACCCCTGCAGAACCCCACTTGTTATACCTTTCCAGCAGGTTTGGGAGCCATTAACAACTACTCTCTGAGTACGGTTATCCAGCCAGTTATGCACCCACCTTATAGTAGCCCCATCTAAATTGTACTTTCCTAGTTTATCTATAAGAATATCATGTGAGACCGTATCAAATGCCTTACTAAAGTCTAGGTATATCACATCCACCGCTTCTCCCTTATCCACAAGGCTTGTTATCCTATCAAAGAACGCTATCAGATTAGTTTGACACGATTTGTTCTTTACAAATCCATGCTGGCTATTCCCTATCACCTTACCACCTTCCAAGTGTTTGCAGATGATTTCTTTGATTACTTGCTCCATTATCTTCCCTGGCACAGAAGTTAAACTAACTGGTCTGTAGTTTCCTGGGTTATTTTTATTTCCCTTTTTATAGATGGGCACTATATTTTCCCCCTTCCAGTCTTCTGGAATCTCCCTCGTCTCCCATGATTTCCCAAAGATAATAGCTAAAGGCTCAGATACCTCTTCTATTAACTCCTTGAGTATTCTAGGATGCATTTCATCAGGCCCTGGTGACTTGCAGGCATCTAACTTTTCTAAGTGATTTTTTACTTGCTCTTTTTTAATTTTCTCTTCTAAACCTAACCCTCTTCCCGTAAGCATTCACTATACTAGACATTCCTTCAGACTTCTCAGTGAAGACCGAAACAAAGAAGTCATTAAGCATCTCTGCCATTTCCAAGTCTCCCGTTACTGTTTCCCCCCTCCTCACTGAGCAGTGGGCCTACCCTGTCCTTAGTCTTCCTCTTGCTTCTAATGTATTGATAAAAAGTCTTCTTGTTTCCCTTTATTCCCATAGCTAGTTTGAGTTCATTCTGTGCCTTTGCTTTTCTAATCTTGCCTCTGCATTCCTGTGTTATTTGCCTATATTCATCCTTCGTGATCTGACCTAGTTTCCATTTTTTATATGACGCCTTTTTATTTTGTAGGTCACGCAAGATCTCAAGGGTAAGCCTAGGTGGTCTTTTGCCACATTTTCTATCTTTCCTAGCCATCAGAATAACTTGCTTTTGGGCCCTTAATAGTGTCCCTTTAAAAAACTGCCAACTTTCCTCAGTTGTTTTTCCGCTCAGTCTTAATTCCCATGGGACCTTACCTATCAGCTCTCTGAGCTTACCAAAATCCACCTTCCTGAAATCCATTGTCTCTATTCTGCTGTACTCCCTTCTACCCTTCCTTAGAATTGCAAATTCTATGATTTCATGATCACTTTCACCCAAGCTTCCTTCTACTTTCAAATTCTCAACAAGTTCCTCCCTATTTGTTAAAATCAAGTCTAGAACAGCTTCCCCCCTAGTAGCTTTTTCAACTTTCTGAAATAAAAAGTTGTCTGCTATGCAGTCCAGGAACTTATTGGATAGTCTGTGCCCCGCGGTGTTATTTTCCCAACATATATCTGGATAGTTGAAGTCCCCCATCACCACCAAATCTTGGGCTTTGGATGATTTTGTTAGTTGTTTGAAAAAAGCCTCATCCACCTCTTCCACCTGATTAGGTGGCCTGTAGTAGACTCCCAGCACGACATCACCTGTGTTTTTTACCCCTTTTAGCCTAACCCAGAGACTCTCCACACTTCCGTCTCCTATGTCCATCTCCACCTCAGTCCAAGTGTGTACATTTTTAATATATAAGGCAACACCTCCTCCCTTTTTCCCCTGTCAAATAACACTTGTTTGAAAATGTACCTGCTGTCGTTATTAACACCTAAGCTTTCATTAACTATATTGTTAGCAATTTTTTCTCTTTCCATGTTTTACTTTGTGCTTTTAATGGCATTTTATATGTAGTCTTGATGTTTCCCTCACTCATTCACTGTTTCTTTTTTGCTGAATAGACCCTCATAAATGTCAACAGGAGAGGAGAATATTATTTCAAAGACATTTATTTAGATATTATTTTGTTATTAAATTCAAGATCTACTATTTAGTGGGGGCTGTATCAGAAATCGGAATTCTCTATTGTTGTAGCCATATCAGTCCCAAGATATTAAAGAGACAAGGTGGATCAGGTAATATCTTTTACTGGACCAACTTTTGTTGGTGAGAGAGACAAGAAGCACTGCTCTACAGCCAAAATGCTTCTGAAATAAATGTAGTCCAACTTTACTAATTCTGGGTCACTGAGAATGAAAATGATGCTTAAAATTGTTGATTGGCTCTAGTTTTCAAGATATGCTATTAGGTCAGTATATACAACCCTTGACTTGGGAATGGCGGAGGATAAGTGAGTTATGAAGGGAAGGGATCTCAATATAAACCAGAAATGACTAAAATACATCTTTGACTGGATCTATGAATAAATCTATGACTGGGTTTGGACAGTACTTGCTTTTTAGGCAAAACAATGAATGATGCAATCTGAAGCTGGTATTACGTCATACATGATATGAATTGCATCATGTTATTCCTAGAAGTCATGGATGATGCAATCATAACAAAGCTTACATCACTCTGCTGAACAAATTGCCCTGTATCAGCTCTAGAAATCATACAGTGTGGTGCTCTCTTATTTGTCAGTGTTTGATTTTGGAAAGGGACACATTTCTGTTTAGCCAAAGTGAGCAGAGATGCCTCGTACTTGTGTGAACAGTGCAGATAACTTCTGCTATGTTTGTGGTGAAGTGACTTTTGCATCACAAAAGCGCAGTATAACCACGATGATTAAGAAAGCCTATCACCTTCATTTTGGCTGCAAAATTGGAGATCAGGACAAGAGGTGGGCCCCACACATATGCTGCAACACTTGTGCAACAAATTTTCGCCAGTGGTTGAACAGTAAAAGGAAATCTGTGCCTTTTGCAGTGCCAATGATTTGGAGAGAGCCAACAGATCATACCAGCAATTGTTACTTCTGCATGGTGCCTCCAGTTGGGAAAGGTGTGTCAAAGAAGAAAAAGTGGACTGTGCATTTTCCAAACATTCCATCAGCTATACGCCCAGTACCCCACGGAGAAGGACTGCTGGTTCCTGATGCACCAGAATCATTCTCACTTGAGTCAGACGAGGAAGAGGAAGAGATGAAACTTCTGGTCCTGAACCATCAATGTCACAGGACCCACATTTTCTCCCATCCTCCTCCTCTGAACCACACCTCATAACACAAGGTGAACTCAATGACCTTGTCAGGGATTTGGAACTACCCAAGAGTAAGGCAGAGCTGTTGGGCTCTAGACTATAGCAGTGGAATCTCCTGGCAGGCTATCAGGGCAAATGGAGCCCATCAATGCTTGCAGACTATTGCTGGACAGTGACAAGAGATGCTCCATTTAATGAATACAAGAGACAAGCCAAGAAGCGCCGAGTAGACACTGAATAGGACTAAACTATGTACATAATAGTTTTTTTGCCTTTTGTTTCATAATAAATTTTATTTATATAACCCTTTTGCTGATTTTTAAAGTGTTACATAAACAGGACAAGTGAAATATTATCCTGTAAAGCAACCATAAACACATGAAAAGACCTAGGTTTCAATTTTATGATTAAAACTCTACTATCTACACAATATACATAGACATAAAATGTAAAAACTTAAATATCTTAGAAACAGTAGCCAATCAGTTGTTTTAATTGTCATATTTGAATTCAGCACATCAAAATACATAATAAATATCACATTTTATCTCTGAAGCAGACGACTTCTCAAAAATTGTAGACCAGTGAAGTTGGTCCAATAAAAGATACTACCTCACTCACCTTGTTTCTCTATCATGAGTCAGTTTAACAAGATTCCTGTTGTGTGTCCCTTTAACTTTTATCTTGAGCAGTTTGTGTGTGTATAGGGTAGGGATAATACCTTCCTATCTCACAGGGGAGTGATAACAGTTAAGTTTCTACTATACAGTTATCTTTGAACTGATGAAGCTCTGTATTCATAGTTTGGGGGAGGAGGGGCTTAAATATCAAAAAGGACCATTAGCTCCTCTATTCTGACCTTTTGTGTATCACATGCCATTACATTTCTCCAAGTTACTCCAGTAACTTGTTTGGCTAAAGCATACCTTCCAGAAAGATATCCAGTCTAGATTTGCAGACATCAAAAGAAGGGTAATCTACAAGTTTCCTTGGTAGTTGGTTCCAATGAGTAATCATACTCATTTTTTTAATAAAATTGTGCCCAGTATCTGGCATCAACTTTCAGCTACTGGTTTTTGTTAGGCTTTTCTCTGCTAGATTAAAGACTCCTTTATTACCTGATAATTTCTCCCCGTGAAGGTATTGTAATGAAGTCACTACTCATCTTCTTTTTGATAAACTAAGAAGATTGGGAACGTAAATCTCTCAATGTGTAAGACATTTTCTCTAGCCCTTGAATCAATTTTGTGGCCCTTTTCTGCATTCTCTCCAATTTTTCCCCATCCTTTTAAAAATAGGGACACCAGACCTACATGCATTATTCCAGTATCTGTTCCTCAGTACTGTATACAGAGGTAAAGTCACCTCTCTATAACTACTCATTATTCTCCTGTTTATACATCCAAGGATTGCCTTAGCTCTTTTTGCCACAGCATCGCTCTGGGAGCTCATGTTCAGTTGCTTGTCTATTGTGACCCCCTAATCAGAGTTATTGTTTTCCAGAATAGAGTCAACCATTCTGTAGTTTTGTCCTATTTTTTTTTTTTTTGTTCCTATGTGTGTGATCTTGCATTTGTTTGAATGGACCTAGTTTACCATGCAGTTCTGATTACTCTGTATGATTGCCTTGTCCTAGCTAATACTTACCACTCCGCCAATTTTTGTGTCAACTACACATTTTATTGGCAGTGATTCTTATGTTTGCTTCTTGATTGCTGATAAAAAATGTTGGGCCTAGGACCAATCTTGCAGAATCTCACTAGAAAACCTCCATTTAATGAGGTTGACGACTACCTTTTTAGATCCATCACTTGGCCAGTTTTTAATTCCATTTAACATGTGCTTGGTTGATATTTTATAGTGCTAATTTTCAGTCAGAATGTTGTTGTGCAGTACTAAGTCAAATGCCTTACATAGTCTATTATCTGTATGCAGTTACCTTTTATCAACCAAATTTGTAATCTCAAAAAGTGAAATCAGATTGAAAACCTATTATCCATAAAAGAGTGTTGACTGGTGTTGATTATAGTCCCATCCTTTAAGTCTTTCTTAATTGAATCTCATATCAGCTTTTCCATTATTTTGCCTAGGAGTGATGTCAGACTAACTAGCCTAAGATTATGCACATCATCCTGCTGTGTAAGGCTTCCTATTATGTGAAATATAATTTCAGTGTAATTGTGCATACTTCTAAGGCATAGCTTCTGGGATTTTACAAATCAAATCTCCAGTTTTAGTATGTCTTAGGAGAGGTACAGTTTTGGCATATTTCCTTTTTTTTTTTTTTTAAGATGGTGTGGATAATTATCTGTTTCAGTATGCATCCTAAAAAATCCCTAAATTCTTGAACGCTATAGATGAAAACAGTTTATAATCCATAGGTGAGATGCCTCCCAGTATTTGTGATAGAAATCACATGGCATCACAGTTACTATTGCAGTATGAGGTAACAATAGATCTAATTTAATTTTCATTCCTTTTCCCTAGGCCAAGTATGAAGTGTCTTCAGATGAAAAGCGTAAAGATTGTGGTCTGAAAGTTTTAGACACATACTTCGCTAGCGGGGTAAGTATATCCTGTTGCAAAATACTTTGTCAAACTGCATTGTAAGAGCTGACCAAATTAGAGCTCAAAATGGCAGCAATTTCAGATGATGTTTTAGTTTGCAAAATACTAAGAAGTAAATTGCTCTCAAAATGAGAAACTCTAATATAAAATTTTGCAAGTCATTCTGGAATGTGGACAAGCCCTTCCTTTCAAGATTATTGTGAAACTTCATTAACTCAAGCACAAAGCTTGACTGCTCTCTACCATTATTTTTTCACTAGCACTATGACATTTAACTTTTCTCTATGGTAATTTTTTTTTGTTTAATTACTAGTGCCAGGCAAGCAGAATTTTGTGAGATTGGACTAAAACCTATTCACATCTAAATGTCAAGAAGTAGCTAAATTGCTGTTTTAGCATATTACTTTAAAGTTGTGTGGTTTAGAGACATGAGAATCATCGGAATGTAAGGAACTCTTGAGTTCTAGATCTGGCTTTGCAGCTGACATGTTGTGTGGACTTGAGAAATTAGGTGTAAATTTTCAAAAGTGTTTCAGGCTGCCCAGCTTTTGGCTGCCCAGCTTGAGAAACACAGGAGTTGATTTTTCAGAAGATGCTGGGCACCCACAGCTCCTACTGAGTTTATTAATATCTTGTTTACTGCCCTGGTAAATTAGATCTGCCTAGAGATGTCCCTGGTAGAATTCAAGGAGTCTTTGTTCTTCTCCCTATTCTGTCTGTCAGAAGTTCTGCCAGGGATATAACTTCCATCCTCTTTTCTCCCTTTCCCCTCCAATTGTTCTGGTTATGTTGAGGAAGCTTTATCTTGAGGAAGATATGGATTTTGCGGGTGTCCTAAAAATGCTCAGGCTCTGGATTAGTCTCATCTTCTCTGGAAGCTTATTTAACAGCTGGCGTGGTCTTTAAAAAAACAGTGAAAACTGGTCAGGCCTTTTAAGCCACTTAACCATCATATCCCTAACTGGTTTTAAAATGTGTTTAGCTGAAGGTATTTGTTTTTTAAACCAGTTAGAAAACTTCCTCTGATGAAGAGAGCAGAATTGGTTGCAAATCTGAAGGTGAAAAGGCAAATTTGGTTGAAAATGATCATGAAATGATAGATTTAATGAACTCTAAGGAGA
This sequence comes from Gopherus evgoodei, assembly GCF_007399415.2. Taxonomy (NCBI): domain Eukaryota; kingdom Metazoa; phylum Chordata; order Testudines; family Testudinidae; genus Gopherus; species Gopherus evgoodei. The sequence goes on from NC_044326.1 coordinate 20,670,444, forward strand.
GGAAGGAGTGAGAACAGCAGAATAAGCACAATGGACTTCAGAAAACATACTTTAACAAACTCAGAGCACTGGTAGATAAGGTCCAATGGGAAGAAAATCTAAGGGATAAAGTAGATCAGGAAAGCTGGCAGTTTCTCAAAGAGAGAATATTAAAGGAAGAACTACAATCTATCCTGATGCAAAGAAAAGAAAGGAAGAATAGTTAGAAGCCAATATGGCTGCTTCAGGAGCTATTCTGAAAGTAAAAAACGATCCTACAAAAGTAGAAATATGGGCGAACTGTTACGGAGTATAGAAAAAATAGCACAAGCATGAAGAGACAAAATTCAGAAAAACTAAGGCACAAAATGAGTTGCTCCTGGCAAGGGACATAAAAGGCCAATAAGAAGAGGTTCTTTAAATACATTAGGAGTGGTAGAGAGATGAAGGAAAATATAGGTACTCTGCTTATCAAGAAGACTGAGGTGTTTAATGCCTATTTTGCTTCAGTGTTCACTAAAAGGTTAATTGTGACCAGATGCAGAACACAATATTAACATCAAAGGGGAAGAAACCCAGCCAGATTAGGGAAAGATAAAGTTAAAGAATATTTAGATGTAGTCAAGTTGGCAGGGCATGATGAAGTTCACTCTAGGGTACTTAGGAAACCAATTGCAGTGGTCTTGTAACTGTTAGCAATTATCTTTGAGAATGTGTGGAGGATGGGTGAGGTCTGGAGGACTGGAGAAAGGCAAACAAAGCACACATCTTTAAAAGGGGGAACAAGAGAACTTGGGGAATTATGGGCCAGTCAACTTAACATCCACCATTTTTCCAGGAATTGAACAAATTGCCTACAAAATGATTGTTTAATACGTAGAGGATAAGTAATAACCAACATGAATTTGTAAAGAGCAAATCATGCCAAACAAACCTGACATATATATTGATTTTTAGTAAGGCCTTTGACACAGTCCAATATGACATACTCATAAGCAAACTGGGGAAATGAGGTCTGGATGAAATAACTATAAGGTGGGTTCAAAACTGGTTGAAAGACTGTACTGCTCTGGCATCCTGTCTGTACTCAAATCATCTAAGCAGTGCCTCACTTTCTACACTGCTATTTGTACCTGTGCTCAAGAGCATGCAGTGTATGTATTCTATACACTGTTGTAAATAGAGACATAGCCTTAGGAAACAAAAATCAAATGCACAGATAGAAAATGGGGAATAAAAGCTAGTAAAAGCTGTTTTATCTGACACTTCACCAACCAGAAAGCTCTCTAAACCAGTGTGACTGGATTCCAAGGGGAGCCAACTGCAGTCACTCAGTTAGGATGAACTGCAAAGAATGGGGGTGCTCCAGCCCTGCACTCCCTCCCACACCCAAACACCCTCCCTCTTTTTGTTAACTGGCATTTTTCACTTACTGGCACCATTTCCTCAACATGCCAGATTAAACAGCTTTTACTGTAGTACTACTGAAAAAGATCTGGGGAGTATCGTGTATTACAAATAAAATATGAGCCAGCAATGTGATGCAGCTAGGGGGAGAAGGGAGAAGAAAAAGAAAAACAAACAAACAATATCATAGGAGTGTCATATGTAAGACATGGGCGGTAACTATCTTGGCTGTCCTCAGCACTAGTGAGACCTTCGCTGGAGTACTGTGTCCAGTTTTGGGTCCCAAACTAGGAAAGCTGTGGACAAATTGGAGATAGGCCCGTTTTTAATAATATCATTTCTGTTGCTCTGGCCTGTGAGAAAAGGTTAAAAAAACTGGGCATGTTTTAGCCTTCAGGAAAGAAGACTGATTGGGGCGGGGGGAAAACCTGATAAGCCTTCAAGTATTGTAAGGCCTTTTATAAAGAGGATGGTGATCCATTGTTCTCCATGTCCACTGGAGATAGGCCAAGAAGTAATGGGCTTAATCTGAAGCAAAGGAGATATTAGGTTAGATATCAGGAAAAACTCTCATTATAAAGGCTAATTACCTACTAGACTAGGTTACCAAGGGAGATTGTGGAATCCCCATCACTGAAGGTTTTTAAGAACAGGTTGGACAAAGACCTCTCATATACTGTATGTACTTGATCCTGCCTGGGTGCAGGTGAATGGACTAGTTGACCTCTTGAGGGTCTCTTACAGCCCTACATTTTTATGATTCTTTATCTGTTAGATTACTAATTGTTTTTATTATTGTTTTTGGTTTGTATCATGTAAAGTCTGCAGCCCACTTACCGGAAATACCTCAGGATACAGTGAATGAATGTAAAACAAGACTGGAGCAGAACCCTTGCAAAGATCTTTTTAATGACTGCACTAGGTACGTGATGAATGTTGGCTAAAAGTACACTGAAAATTTGTATTTCCAGGGAGGTTACAGAGAAAGTTTAAAGGGACACTATCAGATGAAATTCTGGTGAGGACACAACTAAGAATCTAGTGCTCTTTGTTTTCCTGTGTAGTGTATTCAGCACTCACATTGTTCTTAGAGTTACTTCTATGCTGTAACAGAAGTGACATTATTATTGTGCCTTTGACTTTAGTGGGAGTTGGGAAAATGTGTCCAAAGACAGAAGAATCTGGGACACTAATACAGTACGAGAGCAGAATACATATAGATCAAAAACATGTTTATCAAGCTAAAACTAGGTTTTTTTTGGTTTCAGGATGTTCTGCAACTGTTACTGTCTGCAGCCCCCTTTTAGTATTTATAGAGGATTTAGTAATGATTCCACTCTTAAAATTGATGAAATTTGCACTTAAAAACAGTTAAATCCCTTCTGTTATTTTAAATGATTTTTTTCAAGCCTCCATACTGACTTAGTAGATAGCACACTACACGGTACCAGGCAAGTATTTTCACAAGTTCAAAAAACTGAGTATGGGAGAACTGTATATTTTTCGTCTTCCTCTTACAGGTCAGGATTTTAGATGTACAGAGATGTGTTGAGGATAGTTTCCTTGTCTTGTTTTTAGACTGTGCTAGGAAATCGTTTATTGGAGCTGCCTGTTTATAAAAGGATTGCAAGCCCAATACTTACACAGCAGGACGGTCATACAATTTTCAGGACAGATGGCAACACTAATTACATTGCTAGCTCAAGAGGCATTATGTTGTCCTTGAAGCGCTCTGATCTCAAGATAACAGACAAATAGGACAAGATATGATTCTGGAAGCTGAGATTGTCACTTCAAGGACAGTAAAAACTATTGCTTCTTAAAAACCCACTAGTGGCTGCCTCTGAGAGATAGTGGCAACTTATACCTCTACTGAAACAAAGCAGCATATCAGAATAAATTGGCTGATGGAAGCTAGAAGACCTTCACCTAGGCAAATGTTCCTTTTGCAGACACAGTTGATGAGGATTGAAGGCCTCCTCATTGTGTATCATGACTGGGTATCTGAGTTGCTGGTGGAAGGGGAGTTCGGAGGAGATGGAGTACTCATCATTTAAAATAAAAAAATCCTAAGCATTTAAATGTGGTTTAGGACAAATTTCTTTGAAGTTCAGGGGATGAATAACCAACTTTCTGGAATTTAGCTGTATGAATCCCATATATTGGTGGAAAAGGTGGGAAGGGATAAAGGCTACTGTTCTTCAAAATGATCTATGGAGGCAGAGCGTTCTGATTGAACAATGTCCAGCTGAAGTCTTTAGGGCTGTTCATGGTCAGCAGAGTCTGCCTGCATGGTTTTGTTAACCTGCCTTTCCATTTCTCTTAATTCTTTTGTTCTTGTGAATCAATGAAGTTGATAGGGAAATATTCTGATTTACTGCATTTAAAAAAATCAGATTAAGAAAAAAATCACACTACTTCCTGAATTTTTTGTACCCATTATTAATGGTAAGAACTAAGTTTTTTCTAGCTGAAATAGATTCGAGAAATATTTCTCTTTATTCCAGTTTTACTTTATGTATAGTTTCATTGTTTTTCCCCCCTCTTGTTTGTAGGGGCCTATTTTTTTTTTTTACTTTAGTAAAGGAGAGAAACTATTTTTCCTTTTTATAAAAAGGAAAGTGCAAAATCATAAATTTCAGATAACTACACGAGGCAAAGGACTTTTCTCAAAAGGATGGTACATATTTACAAATGTTCAGTCTTCTAGAGCCCTTACACTTCTAATAAAAGCAGAAAAGAGTCCTGTGGCACCTTATAGACTAACAGACGTTTTGGAGCATGAGCTTTCATGGGTGAATACCCACTTCGTCGGATGCATGTAGTGGAAATTTCCAGGGCCAGGTATATATATGCAAGCAAGAAGCAGGCTAGAGATAACGAGGTTAGTTCAGTCAGGGAGGATGAGGCCCTCTTCTAGCAGCTGAGGTGTGAAAACCAAGGGAGGAAAAACGGTTTTGTAGTTGGCAAGCCATTCACAGTCTTTGTTTAATCCTGAGCTGATGGTGTCAAATTTGCCCATGAACTGAAGCTCAGCAGTTTCTCTTTGAAGTCTGGTCCTGAAGTTTTTTTGCTGCAGGATGGCCACTTTAAGATCTGCTATTGTGTGGCCAGGGAGGTTGAAGTGTTCTCCTACAGGTTTTTGTATATTGCCATTCCTAATATCTGATTTGTGTCCATTTATCCTTTTCCGTAGAGACTGTCCAATTTGGCCGATGTACATAGCAGAGGGGCATTGCTGGCATATGATGGCGTATATTACATTGGTGGATGTGCAGGTGAATGAACCAGTGATGGTGTGGCTGATCTGGTTAGGTCCTGTGATGGTGTCGCTGGTGTAGATATGTGGGCAGAGTTGGCATCGAGGTTTGTTGCATGGATTGGTTCCTGAGCTAGAGTTACTATGGTGCAGTGTGCAGTTACTGGTGAGAATATGCTTCAGGGTGGCAGGTTGTCTGTGGGCGAGAACTGGCTTGCCCCCAAGGCCTGTGAAAGTGTGGGATCATTGTCCAGGATGGGTTGTAGATCCCTGATGATGCGTTGGAGGGGTTTTAGCTGGGGACTGTATGTGATGGCCAGTGGAGTCCTGTTGGTTTCTTTCTTGGGTTTGTCTTGCAGTAGGAGGCTTCTGGGTACACGTCTGGCTCTGTTGATCTGTTTCCTTATTTCCTTGTGTGGGTATTGTAGTTTTGAGAATGCTTGGAGATTTTGTAGGTGTTGTTCTCTGTCTGAGGGGTTAGAGCAGATGCGGTTGTACCTCAGTGCTTGGCTGTACACAATGGATCGTGTGGTGTGCCCGGGATGGAAGCTGGAGGCATGAAGGTAGGCATAGCGGTCGGTGGGTTTTCGGTATAGGGTGGTGTTAATGTGACCATCACTTATTTGCACCATGGTGTCTAGGAAGTGGATCTCCCGTTTAGATTGGTCCAGGCTGAGGTTGATGGTGGGGTGGAAGCTGTTGAAATCGTGGTGAAATTTTTCCAGAGTCTCCTTCCCATGGATCCAGATGATGAAGATGTCATCAGTGTAGCGTAGGCAGAGAAGGGGTGTGAGTGGACGAGAGCTGAAGAAGCGTTGTTCCAGGTCACCCATAAAAATGTTGGCATATTGTGGGGCCATGCGGGTGCCCATAGCGGTGCCACTGATCTGGAGGTATGTATTGTCATCAAATTTGAAATAGTTGTGTGTGAGGATAAAGGCATAGAGCTCAGCAACCAGTTGTGCTGTGGCATCATCAGGGATACTGTTCCTGACAGCTTGTATTCCATCTGTGTGTGGGATGTTTGTGTAGAGAACCTCTACATCCATGGTGGCTAGGATGGTGTTTTCTGGAAGGTCACCAATGCATTGCAGTTTCCTCAGGAAATCAGTGGTGTCACGGAGATAGATGGGAGTGCTGGTGGCATAGGGTCTGAGTAGAGAGTCCACATATTCAGACAGTCCTTCAGTGAGAATGCCAATGCCCAAGATGATGGGGCGTCCAGGATTTCCGGGTTTGTGGATCTTGGGTAATAGATAGAATAACCCTGGTCAGGGCTCTAAGGGTATGTAGATTTGTTCCGGTGTTAGAGTAGGGAGCGTCCTGAGTAGATGGTGCAGTTTCTTGCAGTGGCTTGCCAACTACAAAACCAGTTTCTCCTCCCTTTGTTTTCACACCTCAGCTGCTAGAAGAGGGCCTCATCCTCCATGATTGAACTAACCTTGTTATCTCTAGCCTGCTTCTATATACACACCTGGCCCTGGAAATTTTCACTACATGCATCCGACGAAGTGGGTATTCATCCACGAAAGCTCGTGCTCCAAAACGTCTGGTAGTCTATAAGGTGCCACAGGACTCTTTGCTACTTTTACAGATCCAGGCTAACATGGCTACCCCTCTGATACTTGACACTTCTAATATTACCTGTTCTTCTAGGCATGCTTGATCACGTCTGCCGAAAAGCCTGCAACTTTTGAGTCACAGCTTGGGACACCTCCCCGTCAATTGAAAACTAAATACTATGCATAATTTGACAATAAGAGATACAAAAAAGATGCACAGAATACACACTACTAAGAAGTTAAACAGATGACCTCCTCTTTTTTTGGACTTCCAGTGAATGTCTGTGTTCAGCAAGATGAGGCCTTCCCATTTTTTATCTCATCTTGCATTTTGTTGCCTAGTTTGAGGGAAGTGGTGTACAGGCCTAACCATCAGGTTTGGAAGGGTGGTTTTAATGATCGAAGTTCAAATCCCAGGAAAGGGTCCGCTCACCTCTCTTCTTCTGAGGCAGATAATTTGAATGCTAGGCAATTACTTTGTATTGGTCTTTTAAAAATGAGGCCCTGTCTGCTCTGCATAGACACAGAGAGGCTTTTTTTTTTTCCCCGCCAAACAAGGCATTTATTTCAGTGGGCACAATTACATGCATTCTGTAAATGAAAGATGTGGATGCAAAATTGTGCATCGCTATCCTGTCACCGTAGCAATGGAACTTGTATTGCAAAACCACTTTTACAGTTTTGATAAAACCCATCTGAAATGATTGTCTAGTATCAATAAGTAACATTCTCAACACACCCACTGCCTAGCTGGATTATTCTTGAAAAGAATTCAGGAAAAATCATCGAGTACTCAATCACATTTTAAAGACAATGTCTCTCTGTAATGTGCCAAATTGATCTTAAGAGGAGAATTTTGCCTTAAATCCATGTTTAAACTATTAACAATTAGTCCTTTAAGTGTACTTGTTTTGAACAGGTTAATTATGTCAAACCAGAGTCTGTGCTTTTAAAGAGTTTTTTCATCTCAAGGCACAAAATACTTTTATTCTGTTTGTGTCATTGATATAACTCTGATTTAAAATGTGTTTGTCAGTTGTCTTGTGAGTCTTCAGCGGTCTAACTTTGCTATGAAGTTTTTTGGCAATTGTAATGTACCCTGATAGACTGTGTCCCAGTTGGCCGAGATGTTTTTGTGTAAGTGAAACTGTAACAGTCAATTATTCCAGTTGTAAAATAGCAGCTGATGCATAGTATCCTGCTGAGCTGGGTCTGATAACTCATTCCCCTGACTACACAGATACCAAGATTTTAGGAGTAAATAGGAAGCTGGAGATTGCACTGTTCGGTAATGTTTCTAAAAGCAATTATGGGCAGAGGTTAGAAACTGCAGCTAAAGTAACTTTATGTTGATGCTATTTCTGGGAAAGGTATAGGTGATTGAGACTTTCTGGGAAAGGAATGCTTGTGGGTAAAAAATAAAAGCGAAGTGAGAGCACTTCAAGGATTTTTGATCTAGTTAAATTGCCATCTTATCCCTCTTTCAATAGTACCATGCTGTTGATGTACAGATGTCTTTTTAAATGGCAGCATCTATACTCATGATAGGACAGTGATACCAGCTGTCAAGGTGAGCCAAATCCTCTGATCAGGCTGTCCTTGGAAAGCTGCTGAGAAGTGCTTCTGTTTTTGTCTCCACACCTGATACCCTCACCTCTTGTCCCAAAATTGGATCTCCTTATGATCGACAGGGGAAGGGAGTGCAGGCCTCTACATGCAATCCCCAAACAGGCCATGCTTATGGGAGGGATGTCTCACCTCCCATGCCACCTTAAAATTAGCTCTGCTTGTGGGTTAGTCATTTTGAGCTCTAATTCCTCAAGAATTATTTTAAAATTTTCAACCTGCTAAAATAAGCACGATATCTTACTTCTGCACTCACTAGTGACCGTACAGGTGCAGTTCTCAGTGGAATTGTACTAGCTGCTCACGCTCTCTCTGAGGCAGGCACAGTAAAATCATTGTGTAGTGCAGTAATATGTTCACTCCATCTGCTGACAGATTGATACATCTAAATTGGTGTCTAGTGAAGTGGTTAGCTTCTCATCCCTGATAGCGCCAGTCTACCAGCATAAACGTGGATTGTTTTTGCAGGGTTGTCCAGGATTATTTAAGTGGAGCACCTTTTGAGGCTTATCAAAAAAGCATCTATTTCTCCCGTTTTTTACAGTGGAAATGGTTGGAAAGGTAAGGTATTTTTATATTTAACACTTACTGCAGTAGTACATAAAAGCCGTCCAATATGGGGCCCCATTGTACAAATATAGTAAATGATATTCCCTGCCTCAAAGAACGTACAGTCTAAAAGACAAGATGTAATGGGCTGATGAGATGACAAACAAGTGGAGCTGTGGTAGATGTACATTAATAATGAAAGCATCTGTTTAATGACCTCAAAGCATTTTACATTTAACAACTTTAAACTTAAAAATCTTTCTGTGTGTTTGTATAGTGCATAGCTCCCAATGGGGTTCTGAACTTGATTGGGGCCTTTGGTGCTATTATAATACAATTATATTAATCAATAAGCCCACTGTATGGTAAGGTAATTAACTGGTTTTATAGATGGGTTAACTGAGGCACAGGTTAAGTGACTTGCCCAACCCTAGAGACTAAGATTTTTAAAATAGGGGCCTATGTTAAGGGTCCTAAATCCATATTTTAAGCCATTAAATAAGTGGCCTGATTTTTTCAGAAGAGCTGTCACCTAGAAGCTCCATGGAGGTCAGTGGCACTTGCTGGATGTTCAGTACTCTTGACAATCAAGCCTGCTCCTTTAGGCTCCTAGGTGCCTAACCATGATTTTCATTGTAGACTTCTATTAGTGGAAAAATCTTTGTTTCAGCAAGTTAGAGGTATATGCAGGAGGAAAACTAGGAAACGTATATTCAGACCTTTAGACCAAATACTTCTGAAACATAGAGCAAGCAAGGTGGTAAAACTTGTACTGGCTTCAGTGGGAAAAGAATTGAGTCAGTGGTGAACACCTGAAAATCCCAGCTTGAAACATTGTCTCCTCACAAACCATGTATGAGAAGAACAACCAACATGCATGGCGGTGGCATAGACCTAAATTTTTGTTCATTCTGCTTGTAGCGACTACTTGCTGCCCACAAGGGGGAGCCAGTGGGCATGAACAAAAGCACCTTTCCTTTGGTATTCAGTTTGTATGCTAATCCTTTCATCCACTTAGGTGAAGGAAAGGCATTGTGTAGTCTGCTGGTCATGGAAGTTATATTGGACAAGAGGAAAGAAACAGAAACAAACAGGGCTCTGAAAGAAAAACAAAAAATATAATTGGAAATGAGATCAGTAATTATTCCATTCTGTCTATTAGGCAACCAGTAACCAAGAACACATTTAGATATTACCGAGTACTAGGCAAAGGAGGATTTGGAGAGGTGAGTACTGTGAGATCTCTGCTTGTGTTTGCAACTCCTTAAAGGGAACATGGGGGGAAAAGGTAACTTACACTCTTCGTTCCTTGAATAAATAACAGATTTGATTGGTAAATTGGTGAATTACAATTGATCTAAATTGAAAAGGCAGTATTTTTACTTTTAAACACTTGCATCTAACAAGACAGTTGGCTCATGTAACAATTCATTTCCACTGTTAGCAAAAAACAACCTCAAAACCAAACAACCCAGTGTGTCCACCCATGAAACAGTTTTAATTGACTCTCTTGTATTTTACTTGTCTTCAGGGCTCCCAAGGGGATTAGAAAAAAAAGAGAACTGTTTTTGTTCTGCTGTAAAACCTGGTACATGTGACATATTTCCTCTTCCCATTAGGTATGCGCTTGCCAAGTGCGGGCAACAGGAAAAATGTATGCTTGTAAAAAGCTAGAAAAAAAGAGAATAAAGAAGAGAAAAGGAGAATCGATGGCATTAAATGAAAAAAGAATTTTAGAAAAAGTGAACAGTAGATTTGTAGTAAGTATATATTTCTGGACTTGTGCAATATATAAGTTTGTCTCCCATAGGCCTTTCTTTATTCCTGTCTCTTCCAGTGGCAGCTGGGCAGCATAATAATTTCATTATTAAAATCGGCTCAACTGTGCTTAATAGTTCAGTTACACCATTATCTTTGCAATGTTACCCTGTACATTTAGGTCTGCATGGGATGTGTGTGTTATCTCTGGCCTATCAGTTTTGTCTAGTCTATGGTCAAGGTGCTTTGTTTTATGTTAATGTATATCATTCTGGTAAATTTCTCCTTGTTTAAAAGAGGGACAAACTGTGATCTGAATGATGAATGTGATCCTAGTTTTGCTGCAGCCAATGGTTGCTAATATGGCCATTCAATTTAGTTATGTTCTCCTTAGTCTTGCCCCACATCTCTCCCCAAATCTATACTTGCTTCTTCTACCTACTACATTCATGAGAGGAAATATTCATTTGAATTAAAGTGTATTTACAGTAGGGCTAACTTCAATGCATATCAGCTCCTTGGGAGGTTGGACCTTTATTTTGACTTACATTGGAATCATGGTTTCCATTATATCAGTTTTGTCCCCAACAAAAATACCCAACTTTTAACGTCTTAAGACTCTTGAATGCTACGGGTGAATAGTATGGTAAGTGGATGAATATTGAGAGGTAATAATGGAGAACTGCAGAGTTCAACCATGGACTGCATGGGAACCAGCAGGTCAATGACAACACAGTGGTGGTACAATATAGTAGACTAGTGAGAACAATAATTCCCCGAAGGTCTATAAGATCACCTATTTTTCTGATAAGTTTTTAAATGTAGATATGATTGATCTCTATAAATATATCAGAGGAATAAATACCAGAGAGGGAGAGGAATTATTTAAGCTCAGTACCAATGTGGACACAAGAACAAATGGATATAAACTGGCTATCAGGAAGTTTAGACTTGAAATTAGACAAAAGTTTCTAACCAACAGAGGAGTGAAGTTCTGGAACAGCCTTCCAAGGGGAGTAGTGGGGGCAAAAAACATACCTGGTTTCAAGACTAAGCTTGATAAGTTTATGGAGGGGATGGTATAATAGGGTAGCTTAATTTTGGCAATTAATTCATCTTTGACTTTGTAGAGGAGCGGACTCACCCCTGCGGTGCCTCCTGCTGGTGACTCCTGGGAATTAGCTCGATTCAGCTCCAGAGCGCCCTCTGCAGGCTGGTGATCCGCCTATCCTCTGTCCCCCGTGTCCCTCCCTGGACCCGGTGCCCTTTTACCTGGGGTGCTGCCCCTTGGTAGTAATCCCCTCTCTCAGGGTCTCCCCTCCTCGGGGAACCCCCACTCTCTATCCCCACCTTGCTTCAGTATATGGCTACTGCCAGTCACTGTCTAGCCCCACGCACTGGGGCAGACTGCAGTATCAGCCTACTCATCACTGGCAAGGTTGGGTTTGGACCTGCTGCCTTGGCCTACCCCTGGGCTGCCCTCTGCAACCTCCAGTACCTGTTGGCCTTGTGCTAGGCCACAACCTGGAGCTTTCCAGGCTGGAGCTCCCCAGCCTTTCCCTAGCCCTGCCCTAGCCTTGCTTCACTACCCTGTCTCTAGCTTCCTGCAGCCAGGCCCATCTCACTCTACAGCTAGAGAGAGACTGTTTGGGTGTCTGGCTCACAGCCTCTTTTGGGGCCAGCTGGGCCTGATGGGGGCATGGCCACAGCTGAGCCTACTTTCCCTAATCAGCCCAGCTTAGTAGCTCCCAGCCACAACCTTCCCCCAGGGCTGTTCTAAGCCCTTCAGGGCAGGAGCAGGGTAAGCACCCTGCTACAGACTGCTAGCGGTAAATATGCCCAATGGCTTGTGATGGGATGTTAGATGGGGTGGGATCTGAGTTACTACAGAGAATTCTTTCCTGGGTGTCTGGCTGGTGAGTCTTGCCCACATGCTCAGGGTTTAGATGATCGCCATATTTGGGGTCGGGAAGAAATTTTGCTCCAGAGCGGACTAGCAGAAGCCCTGGGGTTTTTTTGCCTTCCTCTGCAGCATGGGGCATGGGTCACTTTCTGGAAGATTCTCTGCACCTTGAAGTCTTTAAACCATGATTCTTCTTCGAGTGCTTGCTCATATCCATTCCAATTAGGTGTGTGCGCGCCGCGTGCACATCCGTCGGAAGATTTTTACCCTAGCAACACTCGGTGGGTCGGTTGGGTGCCCCCTGATGTGCCGCCACTATGGCACTGAATATATACCCCTGCCGACCTGTCCGCACCTCAGTTCTTTCTTACTGCCTGTGTCGGTCATTGGAACAGTGGCGCGCGGCTTAGCTGATCTCCACCTCCCTAGCTTTTCACTCATTCTAATACTTATTGTGTATATACTTTATTTTCTATAATTCTAGTTAATAGATTTTTGTAAACATAGTTAGTGTATATAGTTCAGAGGGTCGGGGATTAGCCCTTTCCCTCACCCGGTGGCTGGCTCACCGGGTTTCAAACTGTGCTCGGCCTGCTGCCGGCCGATGTCCACGGGAGACCCTCATAGACTCTTGCCTCAAGTGCTTGGGGGAATCCCACCTTGCAGACAAGTGCCGGATCTGAAAATCGTTCAAGCTGTGGACGAAAAAGGAGCGGGACTTTTGCCTTAAGCAGCTCCTAATGGAGGTAGCCCTCACTCCTCCACCTTTGGCACCAGCTGCCGGACAGTCCGCGCCGGGGAGAAGTGCCTCATCGGCACCGGAGAGCGCCGGCACTGCGAAGACATCTCGGCACCAGCCGTCACCGGCCCGGCACCACTCCCTCTCCCTGCGTGCCAAAAACCTTAAAGCTCCTGCGGCCCCACTATCTGCACCGCAGTCTGAGCAACAATCTAAGTCGAGCCGCCCGGCACCAGTAACTGCCGCGGCACCGACAATCTCCGCACCATTGATTCCGGCCATGCAAGAGCCGTCGAGTCCGGTGCATGACAGCTCCCCGGCACATGCCTCGGTAGAGCTTATTTTTCCCACTGCGCCAGAGACATTTTCTACAGCAAGGGAACTGATTGCGTTAATGGAGCCCATACTGCCTCAACCCCCAGCACCGCTGGTGCGGGTTATTCAATCGATAGGCAAGCCTGCCATAGTAAGACCACTTTCCATCGGCACCACAGGCAGACAGCACTCAAGATCGAGGTCCCGCCAACATTCTCGATCTCGTCACCGCTCCAGATCCAGGCGCCGCTTGCAGTCCCGGTACCGATCTCCTCCTTGGTACTGGTCGTACTCGCAGCACCACTTGAGATCCCGCTCACCGGACCGATACTCCAGGCACTGGTCCAGTTCCCGGCACCATTCACACTGCAGCCGCTCTCATCATAGGGTGTCAAGATCCCGGTCGACCTCCCAGCACCACGCTGGTTGCAGGTCCCAATCACACTCTCGGTACCGGTACGGATCCCGGTACCGCTCTCCGGTGCGGCACGAAATACGGTACCCCAGAGACAGAGCTCATCCTCAAACGGTCTCCACCCTGCCATGGCCATCGTGGCACGCATCTGAGTCATCGCACGCTGATAGTGCCGCCTATGCCGATTCAGAGACACACAGCCATGTTTTCCATGAGGCTCAAGGTACAGACCAAGGTCCTCATCAGTGGTCCTTTTGGATGCCTTGGGCATAACACCAGGCCCAAGGCGAACCCACGGTACCATCACGTTCCGCCCCGTCGGAACATCATGCACCGGAGGCCACTGTTAGCCGCCCCCCTCCAGCAGGCACAGATCAATTTCCTTAGGCACCGGACCTCAGGTCCTCCCGGACCCTGACGTACCTCCTGACCAAGAGTCCCTACGGGAACCACTCGTACCGGGTCTGTTGTCCTCCTCTTCACCTGACGAGGCTGTGGCCGGTACATCCTCATCGGACCCACCCTCTATCGACCTCCGAGCTCACCAGGACCTTCTGAGGTGAGTCGCCTTAAATATCAATCTCCAGGTGGAGGAGGTCCCAGCGGTTGAAGACCCGGTAATAGACATATTGTCGGCGGATGCCCCAACCCATGTAGTTTTGCCATTTATCCGCTCCGTCCAAGCCAAAGCAGACACAATATGGCAAGCTCCGGCGTCTATCCCTCCTATGGCCAGAGGGGTGGAAAGAAAGTACATGGTACCCTCCAAAGGGTACGAATACCTATATACCCACCCCCTATATACCCACCCTCCTCCTTGCTCCCTGCCCCAAAATCGAGGGAGGCTAGATGGATGGACTTGTTGGGACGTAAAGTCTACTCTGCAGGGGGCCTCCAACTTAGGGTGGCGAACCAACAGGCCCTGCTCAGTAGATGTAATTATAACAGCTGGCAGTCGGTGGGTAAGTTCACTGAACTGGTCCCACAAGACTCCCGCCAGGAATTCCAAGCCCTTCTGGAGGAAGGAAAGAAAGTGGCACGGACTTCCCTGCAGGCATCTCTCAACACTGCTGATTCGGCGGCCAGAACCGTGGCCTCGAGAATCACAATGAGGAGGATCTCGCGGTTGCAAGTGTCAGGTCTACCTCCGGAACTGCAACACACTATCCAGGACCTGCCGTTTGAAGGCCAGGGCCTTTTCTCCCAGAAAACAGACCCTAGACTACAGAGTCTTAAGGACAATCGGGTGATCATGCGTTCCCTTGGGATGCACACCCCACAAACCCAACAATGGGTTCCGTAGCCAGCCTAAGTGCTCTTACCCCCTGCCCAGACCGCAACAAGACTTTGGCAGAAGGCGTGGTTGTGGGAACCGCAGACGGCAATCTGGGTCCCAAGGCGGCCACAATACTGGTCCCGCCAAACCAGCGCCGGGCCTGAAAGCGAACTTTTGAAGGTGCGCCCGAGAGCAGAGCACCGGTCCTTCCCCAGGATCCCCTTCAGTTTTCCAACTGCCTTTCCTCATTCCTCCCTGTGTGATCCCAATTAACCTCGGATCGTTGGGTCCTACGCATGGTGGAATTTGGATATCACCTCCAATTTATTTCGCCCGCTCCCTCTCACCACCCTCCCCGTCCCTCGTCAGGGACCCCTCTCATGAGCAATTCCTCTGGCAAGAGGTTCGTACGCTCCTCTCGATCGGAGCTATAGAGGAGGTACCGGAGGAATTAAGGGGCAGGGGATTTTACTCCTGATATTTCCTAATCCCCAAAGCAAAAGGAGGTCTTTGACCCATCCTGGACCTACGAGGACTCAACATGTTTTTAAAGAAGTTGAAGTTCTTCTTCGAGTGATTGCTCATATCCATTCCAGTTAGGTGTGCGCGCTGTGCGTGCACGTTCGTCGGAAGATTTTTACCCTAGCAACTCCAGTGGGCCGGCAGGTCGCCCCCTAGAGTGGCGCCGGCATGGCGCCTGATATATACCCCTGCCGGCCCGCCCGCTCCTCAGTTCCTTCTTACCGCCGTGTCGGTTGTTGGAACTGTGGAGCGCGGCATAGCTGTCCTCCACGTCCCTAGCTCTCCATTGTCTCCTTGTTCTACTAGTTGTATATAGTTATAGTTGTAGTTAGAGTTTATAATATTAGTTGATAGTTGTATTACTTGTTGTATATAGTTAGTGGGCTTTGGCTTTAGCCCTTCCCTGCGCCGGGCTCATGCCCGGTTCGCCAGGGTTCAAACAGTGCTCGGCCTGCAAGAAGCCGGTGCCAACGAGCGATCCCCACGAAGCCTGCTTGAAGTGCCTTGGGGAATCACATATCTCCGAAAAGTGCCGCATTTGTAAGGCATTTAAGCCAAGAACGAAGAAGGAGAGGGATCAGCGCTTAAAGACCCTCATAATGGAAGCAGCGCTTAACCCTCCAGCCTCAATGCCGAGCGCTGGCTCCGCTCCGGCACCGGACCGCGCCGGCTCCGGGAAAACGCCTCGGCACCGGCCCTCCCCAGCACCAGGGCCTGACGCAAGGCCTTCGACGTCTGCCACTCCAGCCAAGCAGACTCGAACGGAGCGCCCGGCACCAACTGCTGCGGCGGCACCGACGACAGGGATTCCGTCGACTCCGGGCCCAGGAGGTCCGTTGAGTCCGGTCCCTCACAGCTCCCACATAAGATCTGGGGTTGAGCTAATGGTCCCCTCGACGCCGGAGACATTTGCTTCGGCTCGGGACCTGATCGCATTGACTGAGCCTATGCTGCCTCAACCCCCGGTGCCTCCAGTGCGGGTTCTACAATCAAAAGGCAAGCCTGTGGCCATACGAGCACCGTCTCCGATTTCACCAAGCCGACACCGATCCCCATCACGGTCCCGGCACCGTGGACGATCTCGCTCAGGGCGCCGCTCGCAATCCCGGCACCGCTCTCCACGGCGGTACCGGTCATACTCGCGGCACCGGTCCTCTTCACGACGGTCCCAATACTCCCGGCACCACTCTGGCTCGAGCCACCGCTACCGGCGCCGAGATTCGAGAAGTCGCTCCCATCGTCGGCGTTCTACATCCCAGTTGACCTCCTGGCACCGCGCTGGTGGCAGGTCCCGGTCTCGATCCCGGCACCGATATGACTCCCGGCACCGGTCCCAGCACCGAGGAGGTCTCCGCCGTCTAGACCAAGGGACCCATATCAGTCCCGTTCGACTCCACCCTGGCCGTCCCGACAGCCGTCTGTCTCCTCTCAAACAGACAGCGCGTACACTATGGACGCTGACAGACCTGCTGCTCTCTTCCATGATCCCCCCACTCAGGAGCATGGACCGCAGCAATGGGGCTTCTGGACTCCTTGGGCATATCATCAAGCCCAAGGGCCTCAGCAGGTT
Organism: Gopherus evgoodei; assembly: GCF_007399415.2. Lineage (NCBI taxonomy): Eukaryota > Metazoa > Chordata > Testudines > Testudinidae > Gopherus > Gopherus evgoodei. Next base: position 20,687,324 of record NC_044326.1, read on the forward strand.
CCCCCGCGATCAATGTCATCAGAACACAGGGCTCCGGAGGCCACGTTGTCTCACCCCCCCCCTTCCCCTGCAGAGGAGGGGTTGTCTTACCATCGGGATCCTGATCTCCCTCCAGAGCCGGAGACACTGCTCCAGACGGAGCCTCCTGCAGATCCACTCCTGCCAGGTATCTCCTCATCATCCTCCCCGGATGAGGCAGTGGCTGGAACAACATCCACCAGCCCTCCTACGCTCGACCTCAGGGCGCATCAGGATCTCCTCAGGCGCGTGGCGCAGAACATGAACTTACAGGCTGAAGAGGTCTCTGAAATTGAGGATCCGGTGGTGAGCATATTATCTGCAGATGCACCCACTCGGGTCGCCCTTCCCTTTATCCGGACCATTCAGGCCAATGCCACTACCATCTGGCAGTCACCAGCGTCCGTTCCCCCCGCGGCACGTGGCATGGAACGCAAATACATGGTGCCCTCAAAAGGGTATGAGTACCTCTATGTTCACCCGCCTCCGTGCTCCCTTGTTGTACAATCTGTGAACGAGAGGGAACGTCACGGATAACAGGCCCCGGCACCATAGTCTAAGGAAGCGAGGCGCATGGACCTGCTCAGCCGAAAGGTCTATTATGCGGGAGCCCTCCAGCTTCAGGTGTCCAATCAACAAGCTCTCCTTAGCTGCTACACTTACAACACCTGGGTGGCAGCAGACAAATTCAAGGAGTTGCTTCCGCAAGATGCGCGTCAGGAATTCGCGGCGATCCTTGACGAGGGCAAGAAAGTAGCAAGAACTTCCCTGCAAGCATCTTTGGATGCCGCAGATTCGGCCGCCAGGACTCTAGCTTCTGGCGTTACCATGCACTGAATTTCCTGGGTACAGGTCTCTGGCCTTCCTCTGGAACTCCGGTACACCATACACGATCTCCCGTTTGAAGGCCAGGGCCTGTTCTCGGACAAGGCGGACCCCAGGCTACAAAGCCTTAAAGACAATAGGGTCATTATGCGCTCCCTGGGGATGCACACACCAGTCACCCAGCACAGACCCTTCCAGCCTCAACAACAACACCGGCCCTACCCCCAACCCCACCAGAGGCAGGACTTTGCCAGACGTCGAAGTAGGAACGGCCGGTGTAGACAATCGGGCAACCAAGGAGGGCAAAACCAGAGCTCCTCCAAGGTTCCCTCTGGACCGAAACCTTCATTTTGAAGGTGTGCCCGAGGGCGCTGCACCAGTTTCCCTCCCGGATCCGTCCCCTCCCTTTTCCAACCGTCTTTCGTTTTTTCTCTCGGCGTGGTCCCGACTCACATCCAACCAATGGGTCTTACGCACATTGCAAGCTGGATACCATCTGCAGTTTGTTTCACACCCTCCCTCCCGCCCTCGTCCCTCTTCAGGGACCCCTCTCACGAGCAACTCCTCCTTCAGGAGGCGCGAATGCTCCTCGACAAAGGAGCCATAGAGGAGGTTCCAGAAGCCGAGCGGGGCAAAGGGTTTTATTCCCGTTACTTTCTGATCCCCAAAGCCAAGGAAGGCCTCAGGCCTATCCTCGACCTGCGGGAACTCAACAGGTACATGGTGAAGTTGAAGTTCCGTATGGTATCCTTGGGGACCATTATGCCATCCTTGGATCCTGGAGACTGGTACGTCGCCCTCGACATGCAAGATGCATACTTTCATATAGCCATCTTCCCGCCACACAGACAGTTCCTTCGGTTCGTGGTCAACCGCTGCCACTATCAATTTGCGGTCCTCCCGTTCGGCCTCTCCACGGCCCCGAGGGTGTTCACCAAATGTATGGCTGTAGTCATTGCCCACCTTCGTCGCAGTCGTATACATGTATTTCCGTACCTCGACGACTGGCTGATACGGGGATCATCAGAGGCTCAAGTCCTCAGCCACGTCCGCATGGTCAGCAGTCTTTTCGCGAGCTTGGGTCTAATCCTCAATATAGGAAAGTCAACACAAATCCCCACTCAGCGGATAGAGTTTATAGGAGCCCTTCTGGACTCTACTCTGGCCAGAGCCGTTCTTCCTCTGTCAAGGTTCCAGACCTTGGCGGCCATCATACGATGACTGCAGGCAGCATCCTTGACCTCCATACACACGTGCCTGACTTTATTGGGCCACATGGCGGCCTGCACGTTTGTCACGGGATATGCACGGCTTCGCATGAGGCCCCTCCAGTCCTGGCTCATCAGTTAGTACAGTCCGACCAGGCACCTTCTGGACGCGATTGTCACCATTCCTCAGGACATATTAGGTTCCCTGCAGTGGTGGCTGGACCAGTCCGTGGTGTGCACGGGGCTACCATTCCATCTGCCCGAGTCCTCAGTGTCCCTGACAACGGATGCCTCAGATCTAGGTTGGGGGGCCCATCTCGGAACCCTGCGGACTCAAGGCCGGTGGTCACCCCACGAACTGGCCCTCCATATCAACGTTCCGGAATTGAGGGCAGTCCGCCTTGCTTGCCAGACATTCCATCATCAACTTCAGGGTCTCTGTGTCTCGGTATTCACCGACAACACAACGACCATGTATTATATCAACAAGCAGGGCGGCACGAGGTCTTCTGCCCTGTGTCAGGAGACCGTGAGACTCTGGGACTTCTGTATTGCCCACTCCATTCACCTCATCGCATCCTTCCTCCCCGGGGTTCGGAACACGCTGGCAGATCATCTAAGCAGATCCTTCCTTTCCCACGAGTGGTCCCTTCGCCCGGACGTTGTCCTTTCGCTCTTCCAGAGGTGGGGATGTCCCCGGATGAACCTCTTAGCGTCCCGAGGGAATAGGAAGTGCCAGATGTTCTGCTCCTTTCAAGGCCGGGAACCCGGTTCGGTAGCAGATGCCTTCCTTATTCCGTGGACGACGCATCTGTTCTACGCATTCCCTCCGTTCCCACTCGTCCACAAGGTCCTTCTGAAGGTGCGCAGGGACAGGGCCCGCTTGATCTTGATAGCTCCAGCATGGCCCAGGCAACATTGGTATTCCATGTTGCTGGACCTGTCTCGGGCCGACCCTGTCCCCTTGCCTCTTCACCTGGACCTGATCACCCAGGACCACGGCAGGCTACGTCACCCAGACCTGCAATCACTGCACCTCACGGCGTGGCTCCTGAGTGGCTGACGAGGTTTGAACTCCGCTGCTCTACCCCAGTGCAGCAGGTGCTCCTGGGCAGCAGGAAGCCTTCCACTAGAGCGACGTATTCGGCCAAATGAAAGTGCTTCACCTGCTGGTGTGCGGAACGGGGTTTCCTTCCCACCGAGATCTCCATTGCCAGTATCCTAGACTACATCTGGTCTCTCAAGCAACAGGGCCTGGCGATATCATCTCTCCGGGTTCACCTGGCGGCCATCTCCATTTTTCACCCGGGGGGGGGATGGCCGCTTGGTGTTCTCTCACCCTATGCCGACTAGATTCCTTAAAGGCTTGGAACGTCTCTACCCCCAGGTTAGACGCCCTACCCCTACCTGGGAACTGAACCTAGTTCTGACCCGGCCCATGTCCCCTCCGTTTGATCCATTAGCGACTTGCTCCCTGCTCTATCTTTCCTGGAAGACTGCCTTCCTGGTGGCCATCACCTCAGCCAGACGGGTGTCGGAGCTCCCGGGCACTCACGGTAGATCTCCCGTATACTGTGTTCCACAGGGACAAGGTGCAGCTGAGACCGCACCCAGCCTTTCTCCCTCGGTAGTCTCGGCCTTTCACGTCAACCAGGAGATCTCTCTCCCTGACTTTTTCCCAAAACCCCACTCGTCCTGCAGGGAGCAACAGCTTCACTCACTGAACGTCCGCCAGGCGCTCGCCTTTTATATAGAGAGAACCAAACCGTTCTGCAAATCCCCCCCAATTCTTTGTGGCGGTAGCAGAACGTGTCAAAGCGTTACCTGTTTCCTCTCAAAGAATCTCCTCGTGGGTAACGTCCTGTATCCAAGCCTGTTATGACTTGGCTCATACCCCTCCGGGTCACGTGACTGCGCACTCTACCAGGGCTCAAGACTCATCGATGGCTTTCCTAGCCTACGTCCCCATCCAGGAGATCTGTAGGGCAGCGACCTGGTCCTCCGTTCATACTTTCGCTTCCCATTATGCCCTGGTCCAGCAGTCCAGAGATGACGCGGCCTTCAGCTCCGCAGTGCTCCACGCCGTGACTTCTCACTCCAACCCCACCCCCTAGGTAAGGCTTGGGATTCACCTAACTGGAATGGATATGAGCAATCACTCGAAGAAGAAAAGACGGTTACTAACCTTTGTAACTGTTGTTCTTCGAGATGTGTTGCTCATATCCATTCCACACCCGCCCTCCTTCCCCACTGTCAGAGTAGCCGGCAAGAAGGAACTGAGGAGCGGGCAGGCCGGCAGGGGTATATATCAGGCGCCATGCCGGCGCCGCTCTAGGAGGCGACGTGCCGGCCCACTGGAGTTGCTAGGGTAAAAATCTTCCGACGAACGTGCACGCGCGGCACGCACACACCTAACTGGAATGGATATGAGCAACACATCTCGAATAGCAACAGTTACAAAGGTGAGTAACCGTCTTTTCCACATGGTGTCCCTGGCGACCATTATCCCATCCTTGGATCCTGGAGACTGGTACGCTGCTCTCGACATGAAGGACGCATATTTCCACATTGCTATTTATTCCCCGCACAGACGGTACCTGCGGTTTATGGTGCACCACCAACATTTTCAATTTGCTATCCTTCCGTTTGGCCTCTCTTCGGCCCCTCGCGTCTTTACAAAGTGCATGGCAGTAGTGGCCACTTTCCTCCGTCGTCGGCGAATACATATTTTTCCTTACCTAGATGACTGGCTTATTCGAGGGACCTCCGAGGCCCAGGTCACCAGGCACGTACCCAGCATTATGGACCTATTGGAGAGACTGGGCCTGATGATCAATCTTGAGAAGTCTAGTCTAGTGCCCACTCAAAGAATAGAATTCATTGGGGCCATTCTAGACTCCAAACTTGCAAAAGCCTGCCTGCCACTGCCCCGGTTTCAGGTACTAGTCTCAGTTATAAAAAGTCTCCAGACCTTTCCCACGACCTCAGCTCGCTCCTGTCTGAGCCTCCTTGGTCACATGGCCGCATGTACTTTTGTAACCAAGCACGCCAAACTACACATGCGTCCCCTTCAAACCTGGCTCGCCTCAGTGTACCGTCCAGGCAGAGATACCATAGACATGGTGGTCACCATTCCTCAGAGCATCTTAGACTCCCTCAGCTGGTTTGTGCAGGACTGCCGTTCCATCCGAGGCAGCCCTCAGTGTCCCTAACGACAGACGCGTCGTCTCTTGGCTTGGGGGCTCATCTAGACCATCGTCACACGCAAGGCCTCTGGTCATCTCAAGAGCTAGCGTTGCACATAAACGTCCGGGAGCTGAGAGCAGTCCGCCTGGCGTGCCAGACGTTCCTACAACATCTGCAAGGTCTCTGTGTTTCAGTGCTTACCGACAACACAACGGCCATGCACTACATAAACAAGCAGGGCGGGACTTGATCCTCCCCCCCCTTTGTCAGGAGGCGATCCAATTGTGGGAATTTTGCATAGCCCACTCGATAGACCTTGTAGCATCATTCCTCCCGGGGGTCCGGAACACACTAGCAGACCATCTCAGCAGATCTTTTCGGTCTCATGAGTGATCGCTTCGCCCGGACATTCTACATTCCATCTTCCAGAAGTGGGGCTTTCCCAACATAGACCTCTTCGCTTCCCGCGACAACAGGAAGTGCCAGAAGTTCTGCTCCTTCCAAGGTCTCACCCCGGGCTCGATATCGGACGCCTTCCTAATCTCATGAAAGAACCAGCTGCTGTACGCCTTTCCACCCTTCCCACTGGTGCACAGGGTTCTCTTAAAGCTCCGCAGAGACAGGTCTTGCCTGACCCTGATCGCCCTTGGGTGGCCCCGACAACACTGGTACACCACGTTGCTGGACCACTCGATAGCCAGCCTGATCCCTCTGCCCCTTCATCAGGATCTTATAACGCAGGACTTCACCACCCAGACCTGCAATCCCTCCATCTCACAGCGTGGCTTCTGCATGGTTAACCCAGTCGGAGTTACATTGCTCTGCCCCAGTGCAAGTACTCCTGAGTAGCAGAAAACCTTCCACCCAGTCTACATACTTGGCCAAGTGGAAGCAATTTTCTTGCTGGTGTCAAGCACTGAATGTAACACCCACGGAGGTTCCCATTCCCACTATCTTGGACTACCTCTGGTATCTTAAACAGCAAGGCCTCGCTATCTCATCATTGCGAGTGCACTTGGCAGCTATTTCTACTTTCCACCCAGGAGAAGGTACTCATTCCGTCTTCTCCCACCCCATGGTCTCGAGGTTCCTCAAAGGTCTGGAGCGTCTATACCCCCTAGTACGACACCCCGCCCCTTCCTGGGACCTCAACTTGGTCCTGATGAGACTTACGACTCCTCCATTCGAGCCGTTGGTGACCTGCTCGCTCCTATATTTGTCATGGAAAACAGCCTTCCTTGTGGCCATCACATTGGCTAGGAGAGTCTCTGAGCTTTGGGCTCTGATGGTAGACCCACCTTACATGGTGTTCCACAAAGACAAGGTGCAGTTACATCCACATCCGGCATTCCTCCCTAAAGTAGTCTCGGCCTTCAACCAGGATATATTCCTCCCGGTCTTCTTTCTCAAACTGCATACATCTCGCAGAGAGCAGCAGTTACATTCCCTCAATGTTCGTAGGGCGCTTGCCTTCTACATTGACTGAACGAGACCCTTCTGTAAAATGCCCCAACTTTTTGTGGCAGTGGCAGATCGGATGAAAGGCCTACTTGTCCCTTCTCAGAGAATTTCGTCATGGGCAACGGCGTGCATCTGTACTTGCTATGGTCTAGCTCATGTCTCTCTGGGTAATATTACCGCTCATTCTACCAGGGCTCAGGCCTCGTCGGCCGCCTTCCTAGCTCAAGTACCTATCCAGGAGATATGTCGAGCAGCTACGTGGTCTTCAGTACACACCTTCACTTCCCATTATGCTCTGGTGCAACAATCCAGAGAGGACGCAGCCTTCAGCTCAGCTTCACCTAATTGGAATGGATATGAGCAAGCACTCGAAGAAGAAAAGACGGTTACTCACCTTTGTAACTGTTGTTCTTTGAGATGTGTTGCTCATATCGATTCCAAAACCCGCTCTCCTTCCCTACCGTCGGAGTAGCCGTCAAGAAGGAACTGAGGAGCGAACGGGTCGGCAGGGGTATATATTGGGTGCCATAGTGGTGCCACACCAGGGGGCGCCCAGCCGACCCACCGAGTGTTGCTAGGGTAAAAATCTTCCCGACGGACGTGCACGCGGCACGCACACACCTAATTGGAATGGATATGAGCAACACATCTCGAAGAACAACAGTTACAAAGGTGAGTAACCGTCTTTTTGAGGACTTCAGTGGCTCAGACACAGGTTTGATACAGGAGTGGTTGGGTGAGATTCTGTGGCTTGCATTGTGCAGGAGGTCAGACTAGATGATCATAATGGTCCCGTCTGACCTTAAAGTCTATGATCCTCTGATTCTGTGTTATTTGTTTCTTATATCTGTAGATATTTCAATCACATTCATCACAATAATGCCATATACATGTTAGGAGAATCATGAAAAGTAGCTGCTCTTTGAGAACTTTCTGACATCGAAATTGCTACTTCCTATGCAATAAAGTTGAAAGGGAGATGGATTGAAAAACTATGTTGGGTATAAAATAAAAAGTATGAGTGCTGATGGTTTTTAACTCAACATCATTTTCATGTCTCAACTCTTTCACCATGACATTTCCCAATAAATTATGACCAACTCACAGCCCTGATCACTAAACAACGGATGTGATGGTCTAAAATACTCAAGGAATACGTATGTTAAGAAAACTGTTTTTCCAGCTAGGATCATCTATCTTTATTAGTGAATTGCTATTATTTAAAGATTAGCTATAGGTAAATGTCTAGCTAAAATCCATTAACAGATATATTTTGTTTTACGTTTCAGAGAGAGTTCTAAAGCACTTGAGCTTCTAAGATTTGGCTTTTATACATTTATTTTAAACAAACATAGAATTCTGGTATCTTAAAGAAGGGAAGCCATGCTGGCCAGAGAAATCTCATTAGCATCCTAAGCCATACATAAATAAATTCTTTTATAGAGGATAATATTTTTCCACCTGTGACAAAACTCACAATCCACAGTCATTTTCCCACAAGTGTAAGTTATAAGGCTGCACTGGATATTAAAACTGAAACTTTATTTGATCTTGCTACATCTACCTATACAGTAACACCCTTCCCTGTATAAAAGTTTTAAAATGCTAATGTGATTTTAATTCGTATAATCATAGTACTGGAAGGGACCTCAAGAGGTCATCTAGTCCAGACCCCTGCACTCCTGGCAGGACTAAGTATTATCTAGATCATCCCTGACAGGTGTTTGTCTAACCTGCTCTTAAAATCTCCAATGATGGAGATTCCACAACTTCCCTAGGCAATTTATTCCAGTGCTCAGCCACCCTGACAGTAAAGAAGATTTTCCTAATGTCCAACCTAAACCTCCCTTGCTACAATTTAAGCTCATTGCTTCTTGTCCTATCCTTATCAGTTAAGAACAATTTTTCTCCCTCCTTGTAACAACCTTTTATGTACTTGAAAACTGTTATCATGTCCCCTCTCAGTCTTCTCTTTTCCAGACTAAACAAACCCAATTCTTTCAGCCTTTCTTCATAGGTCATGTTCTCTAGACTTTTAATCATTTTTGTTGCTCTTCTCTTCGCTTTCTCCAGTTTCTCCACATCTTTCCTGAAATGTGGTACCCGGAATGGGACACAATACTCCAGTTGAGGCCTAATCAGTGTGGAGTAGAGTTGAAGAATTACTTCTTGTGTCTTACATACAGCACTCCTGCTAATACATCCCAGAATGATGTTCATTTTTTTTGCAACAGTGTTACACTGTTGACCCAGCTTGTGGTCCACTATGACTCCCAGATCCCTTTCTGCAGCACTCCTTCCTACACAGTCATTTCCCATTTTGTGTGTGCGCAACTGATTGTTCCTTCCTAAATGGAGTACTTTGCATTTGTCCTTATTGAATTTCCTCCTATTTACTTACGATCATTTTGAATTATAATCCTCTTCTCCAAAGCACTTGCAACTCCTTCAAGCTTGGTATTGTCCGCAAACTTTATAAGTATTCTCTGTGCCATTATCTAAATCGTTGATGAAGATATTGAATAGAAACAGACCCAGAACTGATCCATGCGGGACCCCACTCATTATTGAGTTTGTTTAGTTTAGAAAAGAGAAGACTGAGAGGGGACATGATAGCAGTTTTCAGGCATCTAAAAGGATGTCATAAAGAGGAGGGAGAAAACTTGTTCATCTTAGCCTCTAAGGATAGAACAAGAAGCAATGGGCTTAAACTGCACCAAGGGAGGTTTAGGTTGGACTTTAGGAAAAAGTTCCTAACTGTCAGAGTGGTTAAACACTGGAATAAATTGTCTAGGGAGATTGTGGAATCTCCATCTCTGGAGATATTTAAAAGTAGGTTAGATAAATGTCTATCAGGGATGATCTAGACAGTTATTGGTCCTGCCATGAGGGCGGAGGACTGGACTCAATGACCTCTCAAGGTCCCTTCCAGTCCTAGAAACTATGAATACAGTTCAGGTCTTCATCTTTCCTTTATTTCCATGTATTTGGGACTCTCCTTTCCCAACCTGGTCCCAGGCCATTGCTGGGACCCTGTTGCCTGCCCCTCGTATGAAAGTTAAGGGAGGCTGGGGAAAGGAGGGGGTTGTTTCCCCACTGTATCAGACTTTAGGAGCCCCAAGCTTCTTTACAGGAGACCCTCCTTTAAATCCCCTCTGGTTTATCAGCTACTTGGACACTGGACAATTGCTCTTTAATTTAGTAGACCAGGTATAATATAACGGTTGGAAACTGAAGCTAGACAACTTCAGACTAGAAATAAGGTGCACATTTTTAAGTGAGCATAATTTACTGTTAGAACAATTTACCTAGGGATGTGATAGATTCTCCATCTTTTGATAAGAATAAATGTCTTTCTAAAATATATGCTCTTTCTCAAACAGATGTTGTTGGGTTTGATACAGGAATCACAGAGAAAAATTCTGTGATTTTTTTATGCCAGAGAGCAGGCTAGATAATCATAATGTTCCATCTGGCTTTAATCTATTCATAATATTGACTCTCTTCCCGTTCTGTGACCAATGCTAATCCCATCTGTTCATAGTAATGAGCATATAACTAGTTTTCAAAGCAAAAATGGTCAAATTCAAAAATGAAGGCCAGTTAACTTTAAGGACTAACTCATGCATCACATAATTTGTCAACATAGAATCTGCTGAAAAATTGATAAGGGTGGCCACCATTCTGTCTGCCTCTGAGAAATAAAATATGTAATATTGAATCTCCTTACCTAGAGGGTAGTTCAGACTTCATTTCACTTACGAGTTGCATTTGTCTAGTGGGAATAGCAGAGCACCTTAAAGACCTGTCTACATTGCAGCTAAAAGGTTATAACATGACTGACTGCATTTGACTTTTGCCCCTATTTGACACCCACAGTATTAGAAATAGTGTGTATCACGTGTCAACCCTACTTACAGTCAGGGCTGGAATGGGATTATCAGGCTGCAACTTGGTTCTAACCTAGTTTTTCTGTTGCATAGATGCATCAGCCTAACCATCTGTACCTCTGTTAGCCAGTCACCTTATTGCCCAAGATTTTGTATAGGAAGATATCTCAAAGTTATTTGTTTCATGTTCAAAACAATCTTCTGTCTTGCTGCACCTTAAGGAAATAAGGAATAGCTAAGTTCCCCAAACATGCACAGACACCAACACATTGGGTATGTCTACACTAGCCACTGGATCGGCGGATGGTGATCGATCCAGCGGGGGTTGATTTTATCGCATCTAGTTTAGACACGATAAATTGATCCCCGAGCACTCTCCCGTTGACTCCTGTACTCCAGCTTGGTGAGAGGTGCAGGCAGAGTCGATGGGGGAGCAGCAGCAGTCGACTTACTGTGGTGAAGACACCACGGTAAGTCGATCTAAGTACATCGACTTCAGCTACATTATTTATGTAGCTGAAGTAGCGTAACTTGGATCGATTACGCCCCCCTCCTGCCCCAGTGTAGACCACGCCATTTATAGCACATTGTATAGGATGAGGAATATGAATGAGACAGTTTTGATAGGAAAATTGCCACTGCCCAGGTACATTGAATAGGATCCAGTTTAAAACTGCCTTCTGCATTTTTAAATATTTCCAGTTTTGCTTCACATACAGGTTATGTCTAGGCTAGAGATTTTACTGCAAGTTAATCAACTGTCAGTTAACTCAAGTTGCTTAACACCTTTGTAAATGCTAATTAAGACCCACTGAATTCTAGGATAAGCCACAATGTTTCGTTTCCTGGAACAAACGTTTGTGATGTTAAGTCATTTAATTGCCAGTTAACTTGAATACCGCCTCAGCAAGAATTCTAGTCTATAAATAGCCACAAGGTGTCTCTCTAGTCCTACCTCTTTTCACACAATCCTGTCACAGGTACTAGGCTTCCTTCTTCAGTTCTGTGGTCTGGAACCGCATCCCTATATTTCATCATCTCATCAACTTTTTATGTCTTGAAAGATCTCTGAAAGCACATAATCTCTTCTTGTTTGTGGTTCTTAGAGTATGTCTACACTGCAGTTAGACACCTGCAGTTGGCCTGTGCCAGTTGACTCAGGCTTGCAGGGCTCGAGCTGCAGGGCTGTTTCATTGTAGCGTAGACTTCTGCGTTCAGGTTGGAGCACAGGCTCTAGGATTCTTCCCACCTTGCAGGGTCCTAGAGCCTGGGCTCCAGCCTGAACCCATAAGTCTACACTGCAATGAAACAGCCCTGCAGCGCAACCCCCATGAGCTGCAAGTTTTTAATTGCAGTGTAGACATACCGTAAGTGTCTGGGTATTGGCTTTATTTACCATACTGTCCATACTTCACTTCTTGGACAATGTATGGTCTGTGTTTCTGTTTGTATTGAATGTTAATCAAACATTTTGAGATGTATTTTGTATGAAGAATGCTATACAGATTCCTGTGGCTGTTCTGATGTAGCATTTTCCACTTTGTATTTTTATTTTGTTTGTCTCCTCCTCCCCTTATGGCTTTTTCACTTCTCTGTCTGCCCTGCTGATGCCTCATTCTGGATACTGTGCCTCTAGCCAATCAATGAGAGGAGATACTGTGCTTGGCTTCATGCAGCTCTTCATTTCACTGTTAGAGAGTGCTGTTATCAAGAAAGGAAATGACTATTGTAGTGGCTAGAGTTAGGGACTTGAAGTTGGGCATTCTGGGTTATTTATCTTGGTGTGTCATTTACTCTGTCTGACTTGGCAATTTATAGCCTCTCTGTGTGCTTCTCTAAGTCTCACTTTTTACAAACAGTGATTACGCATTTCTAAGTGTTCATGGAAAGATACTCTGTGTGCAAGTTATTATCTTCATCCATATGGACTGAAAACGGAAGGGCGCACAGCCAATAAGAGATGCAATATCTGGGTGGTGTTTCAGGGGGCATAAGCCATTTTCCTGTACAAGTTTTCATCATTGGTATAGGTCTTGGCTGATAAGCAGTTTGGACTGTTTTGCCCCAAAGTTAACAATGGTGATTGTTTGTGGGTTTTCCCCGGACTCTCTGGGAAATTAAAATAGCTGGTTATCCAAAACATAACTTTAGCAGAGTTGACCTATTGCTTAACTGGCTGATTATAAAAGTACTATCTACTGACTGAATTAGAAAGAAGGGATGAAATTGGGGGTCATGAATGAACCAACAAGTATTTTTTGTCTTTAGGTTAGTTTATCCTACACCTATGAGACTAAAGATGCCCTATGTTTAGTATTAACCATTATGAATGGAGGGGATTTGAAGTTTCACATTTACAACATGGGAAATCCTGGCTTTGATGAAGAAAGGGCTGTTTTCTATGCTGCAGAGCTCTGCTGCGGCTTGGAGGACTTACACAGAGAGAGAATTGTTTACAGGTAAGTATTAACTGCAGTAATGTGTGCCTTGAAACTTGTCAACTCTGCATGTTTGCATATAGGATTAAATTGACTTTTCTTGCTTCAAAGGTGTTAGGTTATTTTGTATACCTATTTCTGTGTGCTAATGATCTATTAGTTCCATTGAATTGTGTGGTGGTGGTTTTTTTTTTTTTTCTTCTCACTGTAAATTGGAAATGCTGTTTTCTAGTCCCTGTTCTGTTAAAATTCTTATGCAAAAAGTCTGTATAAACTTAAAATAAGCATCAATACATGGTTGACTATAAAATAACAGAAGAATTCTCCCTTGAAAATGTTGAGTGTCAGGGACATAGCAATATTCAGATGTGGACAGAGGAGATCTCTGCAAATACAAATTAAATGGTGAGGAATGCTGTACAATGAGGGAATGCCCCTTGCTATGGCACCTATAATCCATGGCAGCCTCCTTAGCCCAGGCTCTGTCTCACACAAGACATTTTTTATAAAATTAACTGAACCATCAAGATGTGCACATACTATAACTGAATAACCATGGGACTTTATTGCTATGGTCTGCGTCTGTCATTAACCTCTACTGTACATTAAATGCACTGCAATGAGTGAGGATCAACTCAATTGTAAACACTTTGGGTCAAGGATCTTGCCTTTTTGTTTGTTCTGTAAAACATCTAGTATAACCTAGGCTTGTGAGCGTGTGCATAAAATTATAAAAAATTGGGGCTCTTTTCCTCAGAGAGAAAATGTTAGGAAAGGGGAAGACATTGAGACATGCAAAGGTCAAATTACTGCCCAAGGTATTACAGGAAATCAATGGCAGAGTCAGAGATAAAGTCCAGGTCTTTCAGACTTCTGGCTTCAATACAAAATCATCCTTCTTCTCTTAATCTTATTTTTATTTTGAAAGTACTTCAATTTTCTTTCTTTAATCGTATATAACTATTGATGTTTCTTCCATACTGGGTTAGTAGTTAATCATAACAATAATGAACAGGCCTTTCTACTGTCTATATCTGTATTAGTATGTTTCTCAGTTAATTAAGAAGCAATATGCCAATTATTCATAAACAGCCTTTGATCCCTTTTCCTTTTTTAAATGGTTTGGGTGAAATGAGTGTTTATAGAAGTGGATGACAGTTGCGGAAGCTTTCACTAGTTGCTGAGCAAGTTTTAAATTAAATGGTAATAAGTCACCAAGACCAAATTGTATTCTCCGAAGAGTTTTGAAGGAACTCATGTATTTAATCGAAGAACTACTAACTGTGGTATGTACCCTATTACTTATATTGGCTTTCTGTACCAGATGACTGGAGGGTAACTAATGTAACACTGATTTTTTTTTTTTTTAAAAGGGTTGAGATGCAGTCCTGGCAATTACAGGCTGGTAAACCTAACTTCATTGCCAGACAAATTGATTGAAATGATAGTAAGGAAAAGAATTATCAGACACATATTAACATGATATTTTGTGGAAGAGGCATGTAAAGAGAAATCATGCCTCACAAGTTTACTAGAATTCTTTCAGGGTATCAATAAACATGTGGACAGGGTGATCCAGTTGATATAGTGTAATTGGACTTTCAGAAAGCCTGTGACAAGGTCCCACATCAAAGGTCCCTAAGCAAAATAAGCAATCATGGATAAAAGGAAAGGTTCTCTCATGGATCAGTAACTGATTAAAAGTTAGGGTTAAAACAAATGTTTGGTTAAAATGAAGGAATAATTGGTCAGTTTTCACAATGGAGATTGGTAAATAGCAGGATGCCCCAAGGATCTGTACTGGGACCAGGTCTGTTTGACATATTCATAAATGATCTGGAAAAAGGGGTAAACAGTGAGGTGGCAAATTTGCAGATGATACCAAATTACTCAAGACTGGTCAGCTTTGAGTGAACTAAGAGTTACAATAAGATCTCACAAAACTGGGTGACTGGGCAACAAAATGGCAGATGAAATTCAATGTTGATAAATGCAAAGTAATGCACATTGGAAAACATAATCCCAACTATATATACAAAGTGATGGGGTATAAATTATGTTACTGCTCAAGAAAGGGATCTTGGAGTCATTGTGGATAGTTCTCTGAAAACATCTGCCCTATGTGCTGCAGCAGTCAAGAAAAAGCGAACAGAATGTTAGGAACCATTAGGAAAGGGATAGATAATAAGACTGAAAATATCATAATGCCACTATATAAATCTATAGTATGCCCATACCTTTAATACTGCATACAGTTCTGGTCTCCTCATCTCAAAAAAGATACATTAGAAATGGAAAAAGTACAGAGAGAGGCAACAAAAATGATTAGGAGTTTGGATCAACTTCCATATCAGGAGAGATAAAGACTTGGACTGTTGATTATTTATTTGGGGATTGGTCCTGCTTTGAGCAGGGGGTTAGACTAGATGACCTCCTAAAGTGCCTTTCAGCCCTGATATTCTATGCTTCTATGTTTAGTTTAGAAAAGAAATGACTAAAGGGGATATGGTGGAGGTCCATAAAATCATCAGTGATGTGGAGAAAGTGAATAACATAACACAAGAACCAGGGTCACCTAATAAAATTAATAGACAGCAGGTTTAAAAGAAACAAAATGAAGTACTTCACACAACGCACAGGCAACCCATGGAACTCATTGCTGGGGATGTTGCGAAGGCCAAAAGTATAACAGAGTTGAAAAAGAAAGGTCCATCAGTGGCTGTTAGCCAAGATAGTCAGGGATGCAACCCCATGCTCTTGATGTCCCTACATTTTTGACTGCCAGAATCTGGGACTGAAAGACAGAGATCACTCTATAAATTGAAGGACTACTAACTGTGGTATGTACCCTATTCTGTTCATTCCCTCTGAAGCTTTTATTACTGGCAACTGTCAGAAAGGAGGATACTAAACTAGATGAAGTAATGGCCTGACCCAGTAAGGCCGTTCTGATGTCCTTTTCCACCCAAATCTGCAGGTACATATTAATCCTAATCTGCAGCACTCTTTGAGTCATAGATCGGGCACTGTTAATTGTGCCAAATTGTGTAGTGGTTTCTGAGATGACCATAAGAAGTGAGCTAGACTGAAACTGCCAAACACATTTCTGTGGTGCTGCCACCTCAACAAGACCTGTGGCTGGATCCTTTAACTTAGGGCTAAATAAAAAGCTGTGGAGACTTGTTTGAACGTAGTTTGTTAAATATTAAAATAACCTAAAAGAGATTGAGCCCTACCTGCTTGTTGGATTCCAGTTTATTTTCTGTTAAAATTCTAGAATTTTGTATTCTTGCTTGAGTCTGAGCCCTCTCCTTATGCAATTTAATAAATGATGAGATACAAATTGATGAACTAAGTGCGTCTTAGAGACATCAATCTCACAAAGCTGTCTGAAATTCAAGAACTATCTCATTCTTGTGCAGTACCTCCAGAATATCACTGCAAATAACCCAGGATAAAGTTACATCCTGGTCAGAAACCAAAACTATTCTGTTATTGCTTTCTGCATTTCTTCATACATAAGAAATGTCCAGAGCAGAGATAAGTACACATCTATATATTGGATAATTTGCACACATTCTGGGAAAAAGACTTATGTTTAGTCCTAATACTTATACCATCTATGCAACACAATGTAAGACTTTTGTAAAGCAGTCCCTGCCCAATATGTAAATGGTCAACAGAGTAGGCATTTGGAAATAAAGTCTGAGATTCAAGTGATCCCTGAGGAATAAAAATAGAAAATATCTGGATGATATTATGGCTGCTGTGTGGACTCTGTCAAATCTCTCTCTCCCTCTTCAATATAAAATGGTCAGTTTCATCTAAAGCAGAAAGATGTTTTTTGTTTTGATATACTGTACCTGTCAGGGAAGAACCTACCACTAAAAAATGTTAATTGATTAGTGTTTTCAAATGGTTTTCTTTATAGAATCAGGAATATAGTAATTGTAATATCTGATTATAGAAATCATGTAGAAAAATAATCAGTTTACACAGTCATGTTCAGAACGTAAGTCACTTGCATTTTGTGGTGATTAAAATCCTGTGTTAATTCTTAAGCTTTCTGATTTCTTAATAGGAATGTATCTATGTGGAAATGGTGAAGCCTAAAACTTAAGGCAGTCAGTTTGAAGAAATTTATACAGATAGTTTGACTTCCTCCACATAGGATTTGGTGGACAAATCCATAATCCTCCTAATGCAACTTGATTTGGTTTTCAGTTGAGTCCAGTTTGTTTTTTACAAATTTGTTTTCTTCTCTAACTGCAATAATTAACATGCTCTACCTCTCTACACTTTCCTACAGCACAGAAGGTTCTCTATTGCTGTTAGCTTTTAAAGCTTTTTGTATAATATCTGAGAGTTGATCTGTTGGATTATCATTATGTTGATGTAACTCCAACATGTTTTGAAAGAGGCTTTCATTTTCCTTAGGCCAAGTTCACAGGGAAAGTTTGAATGGTGACACAACTTTCTTACATATTTGGACTTAAAATCTTCTGCTTACATTGATTATTATACACAAAGACATCAGTAGTCCAATTTCATAAAATCTATTTCTTACTTAATGCTTTTTTCTGCCTTAAAGATCCCACAACTCTTTAAAAAGCATGATCCTGACCCTGAAAGAAATTGAGTACCCTCAACTGCCATGGATTTAATTGGTAGTTCAGGATGCTCAACACCTTGAAGAATTGAACCATTAATTCATAAATATTTTACTTCACTCATTTGTCATCTGGCATTGTGCTGACCATTTGAGAGAGCTTGAATCTTCTTGTGTATTGCCACTCTGTACAAGTGAGTAATTTCTGAAATGAATCAAATTGAAATCAGTAGCATTGCCTTGTTTAGGAATACATACATAAATTGAAAAAAATCATCCTCTTTTTACATAGTGGACTGTGTCCACTTTATTGAAATAATCTGTCACAAGAATTTCCCAGTGGTGGCTTATACTTGATTGGGACAGGAGGAATGTTCATCAATAGATTTATTAAACAGTGTGCGCCTCCTTTAGCTTCTTGGGAAGCATTGTGGAGGCCATTAACTATTAACTTCAGCTCCATTCTTAACACAGAATAAAACCGCAACATTTTTCACTTTAAAAACTTTTCAAGAACTGATCTTGAAAACGAACAGGATCAAGACTGTAATCTCTTTGGGACAGGGATTGTCATTTTGTTCTGTGTTCCTACAGTGCCTAGCACAATGGGGCCTGATCCATGAGTGGGACTCCTAGGCACTCCAATAATACGAATAATAGTAATGTTATGTAATAGTCCAGACCGGTTTTATTGCTGTTTATCTAGTATAATTCTCTCAGGCCTGATTTTCCAGAGCATGTGAACTCTTGTAGCGTCTGTTCACTTTAAATGAAGTTCAGTGAGGGTGCTCAACACTCTTAAAATTGAGTTCCTCAGTGCAGATGGGCCCATAGTGTGCAATGAAAACTGAACTGATCTTAACACATTTTACTTACACAGAATTGCTCTCAGATCCATACAGCAACTTGCAGTGCCAAAATTTCATTGTTGTTTGTCCAGAGTCAATGTCTACACACCTCTGGGAATGATTTTAGCTTCAGTTGCTATTGCAGTTCCTTCAGGAGGAGCCGAAAACATTGTGGTGGTCTGTTAGTTTCTTAATCTCTAAAGTAGCAGGATTAACTTGAACCAATATAACTTTCTTTATTAGGACACCTTGCTCATCACCAATGACAGAGTGATATTTTTTTTTTTGACTGAAAGTCATTTTTTTTGTTTTTTTTTTGTTTTGGCAAAAAAAAAATGCAGATTCACTAACACTGAAACACAGCAAATTTGTGTTGACTTAATCCAGTTGTTTTCATTTCAACATTTCCAAGTGAACACTTCAATTTCTTTTATTCAATTTCCAAATAACTTTATATTTTAAAATAAAATATGTTAAATGATCAAAATTGAAATGTTTTGTTTGGCCTGGATCTTATGGAAGAGAGGGTTACAACTTTCCTCCCTTTCTCTCCTACTGTCCCTCTCCTGGTGCAGCATAGTAGGGTTATGAGCGTCTTTGAAGTAGGATTATGTGCCTGGGAAGGAGCAAGGAGAGAGCTTTTATAAACAAGACCAGGAAGCTGCACTAGACCTCAGGGTCCAGGTTTTCAAAAGTATATGTCTGTCATGCTCATGGAAGAGGAAGGAAACATGGCAGTATGTGACCAGCCTGTTGGTAGCTGGTCCCTGCACTTGATAACCTAGTGTCCAGCCTTGCTGGCTAGCAGCTCCTGCAGTTGGCCAGAGTCTTCAAGGGGTTACAAAAACTGGGACAGAACACTGTTTAAACATACATGCACAGGCCCTGAAAACAAGTACATTCCTGGTTTTCCAGGACATGGGATCACTCTGTACATGTATTACAGCAAAGGAGGGACTGAAAACTGCTTTTAGTGATGCTTATATCCTTATCATGTGTCTCATGCTAGTTCTGTCTGTTCTTTGCATATCACTAAATCACTGAAATGTGCCCTCATTAAGCATGAACATTAACAATATTCTGTACTTACAGCACCTTTCATCTAGGGATTTTAATACACTTCTCAAACATTAAGGTGCAGCTGGGTTTCTGTGTAGTCTTATGATGGTTTGGGTTTTTATGTGTGCGCTTCCATGTAGAACATGATGGCCACAGAATCAGCCCTTGTCTAATTTCTAATATTTATTTTTTTTTAAATCCAGTTTTAGTACTATGCCTTTTTCAATCTTTTCACATTTCCCTGGCTTCAGAAAAAAGTCCAGTCGTGATGCCTCCATTCCAAATATTAAAGTTGCCTACCGGGGCCCTGATCCTGTACTGTGGTCCATTCAAGTACAATGTTACATACTTAGGGATCACAGTGCAGGATTGGGGTCTGAGTTTCCAGCAAGGATGGTGACTGTAGCCACTGCAGAAAGAAAAAGCTGCTGCCTCAAATAACAGCAGCCTAAGAAGAAAAAGCACTGTCAGGCCAAGGGACCATTGACAGTTCCAAAGTCCAATATGTTGCAAACCACCAGGCCTGGAATCTAACCTTAGGCACCATTTAACTGCTGGATTGTAACTCCAGTAGTTCTTGAGCTAATGACTATCAAAATCAGGCCAGATATTAATTATTGTCCCCATTAAGCAACAGTCATTGCTATTAAGTATGGTTAGGTTTTAATCAGTTCTCTGGGAGTTGTCCCAATTAGGGAGGGAGTACTGTGTTTAGAATTTACATGCCATAGTTTACCCAAACAGATCTGAATTCTTAAAGTAGATTTGATTTTTCAGCTTAAAGTTTATGCAGTCTTTTAAAATATTCTTATTTCCACTACTTTCTGACCACCATTATCTTTGTAGTCTCTTAAATCCCTGGTTTACAACCCTTTTTTCATTTGCGGACCCCTAAAAAAATTCCAAATTGAGGACCCCTGTGGGTCTTAGACTTAAAACTGACTGAACCAAATGTAATTATAAATGTTGCATGTGCTAGGCATGGCATTTGACACAGTGTGAGAAAAGGCACTAAACTGTGGGCTTCTATGGTAAGGACAACACTTCTGGGTTTTGACAGGGGAAACTCACATACTTTTGATTGATCAGAAAAATGGAATATCTTTTCTGGAATTTGAAACTTTATTTTCACCGTTACCTTTCACGGATGCCTTAGACATCGTCTGTGGAGCCCCAGGTGTTCACGGACCATAGGCTGAAAACCATGGTTTTAAATCACATAGTTTTAATCCTTTGCCATGTGTTTGTTTTGAATCTTTATTTGCTTGGAGAAAAATATTGCACTGAATACACTATTTTGTCGATCTCCTAAATAGTATATTTGAAAATGTAGAAAACACCAATTTTCAGAATGGAGAGGGGTAACTAGTGGTGTTCCCCAAGGGTCAGTTCTAGAACCAATCCTATTCAACTTATTCATAAATGATTTGGAGAAAGGGGTAAACAGTGAGGTGGCAAAATTTGCAGACGATACTAAACTACTCAAGATAGTTAAGACCAGACTGTAAAGAACTTCAAAAAGATCTCATAAAACTAAGTGATTGGGCAACAAAATGACAAATGAAATGTAATGTAGATAAATGTGTAAAGTAATGCACACTGGAAACAATAACCCCAACTATACATACAATATGATCGGGGCTAATTTAGCTACAACTAATCAGGAAAGAGATGTTGGAGTCATCGTTGACAGTTCTCTGAAGACAGCCACTCCGTGTGCAGCGGCAGTCAAAAAAACAAACAGGATGTTAGGAATCATTAAAAAAGGGATAGCGAATAAGATGGAGAATATCTTATTGCCCTTATATAAATCCATGGTACTCCCAGATCTTGAATACTGTGTATAGATGTGATCTCCTCAACTCAAGAAAGATACACTGGCATTAGAAAAGGTTCAGAGAAGGGCAACTAAAATGATTAGGGGTTTGGAATGGTCCCATATGAGGAGAGATTAAAGAGGCTAGGACTTTTCAGCTTGGAAAAGAGGAGACTAGGGTGGATATGATAGAGAGATATAAAATCATGGGTGGTGTGGAGAAAGTGAATAAGGAAAAGTTATGTACTTGTTCCCATAATACAAGAACTAGGGGCCACCAAATGAAATTAATGGCAGCAGGTTTAAAACAAATAAAAGGAAGTTCTTCTTCACACAGCACACAGTCAACCTGTGGAACTCCTTTCCTGAGGAGGTTGTAAAGGCTAGAACTATAACAGAGTTTAAAAGAGAACTACATAAATTCCTAAAATCTTTGTGTATGGGTTTAGATTGTCCCCCCATTCCCCGAAGTCAACATTTTCCAGGGAAATTTTGTTTTGGATTCATCAGTCTTCTGCAGGGAGGGAAGGGGGTCAGTTTGACAATTTCTACTGTAAAACTTCTTAATCTATAGTTCATCAGGTTGTTGTTTAAATATGTATTATAAATGATAAAGTTGCAAAACTTGAGGTTCTTATAGTCTCTTCACACTTAAGTCACGCTTTTCTATGAAAAGCAATTTTGTGGTTTGTGCAAAACCCACACTCGATAGTGGCTATAATTTTCCCTTTTAGATAACTGGCTTTTGTTTTGTTTACTTTGTAGAGACTTGAAGCCTGAGAATATTCTCCTTGATGACTGTGGTAAATAAACATAAATTTCTTGGCACGTACACTAAAAATGTATACATGTATTCTGAATACAGTGCAAAGATATTTAAGGTGGTTTAGCAATTTTGCTACAATACTAGAAACATAATTAATAAAATATTAGCATGCAAGTGTGCTTATATGAGTGGAAAAAAGATTGGCTGTTCTTACTTTTGGTAAAGCAATAGAACACACTGCAATTTCATTCCTTGATTCTTTGAGACAGCTTTTAGCACTGGATCTAATGTGGCTATTTGAGGTCTTCACTGGGTTGACTGGAAGACAATTTTACCTGAATTCTGAAAACAAGAATTCATACAGGCATGCACAGTAGTACAGAATTCCCCCAAGAGTAAAAGACTTAGTCTGAGACAATTACAAAATGGGGCATCATCATTTATGTAAAATCTATTTTTATCACTGTCTTTCCCATTTACAGGAATTTTTTGTGAAAAGTCTAGTTTGTGTCTAGGATCTTCCACTCGTGTGCTAATTTATATTTGATATTCCTCATTTTTATCAATTGCTTCTAAATGCTCTATGCAAAATTATGTAATATTCATACTACAGTTATGCTTAGAGACCCCACTGAGATTGCCCTACTATTCTGGGCACTGTACAAACATGTATGAAGACACTGCCCCTGTCCTAAAAGCTATCAAAATGTGTTGGTTTTTTTAATCTTGTTACTAAAACTGGTTGGAAAATTTCCATTTAAATGATTTAGTATGTGAAACAAATGTTGAAATATCAGAATTTCCTGTGGGATGGATATTCTGCTTTCCACTCTGTTCTACTTATTACAGTGTCTTCGAGAGAAAACTAATAATTTTGCATAATCTTTTTTATGTAAAGAATTAAATGGAGCAAGCTCCAATGTTCTACTAAGAAGTCAAGAAGCTTATTACAGTATAATAAAGTCTTAAATATGATGCTATATTGCCATTCCTGTGGCTGCTGAATAAACATAGGAGTTGAAATGGAAACTCATAAAGCCTATTCAGCCTACAGTCATGTTTTCATGTGAAGTATTCTGTATCATGCTTAGCCACAAAGTTCTTGTGTGAACGTGAGCATATCAGTTCTGTGCCTCATTTTTTCCAATTTGTAAAATGGAAGGATAAGACCTCACAAAGGTATTTTTTGATTAAATTGATTTAAGAGCTTCTGACTATGTCTCTCAGGGGTGTGGAATTTACTTCAGGATAACTAAGTCTGTCAAAGGTGTGAAAAATCCATTCCCCTCAGAGATGTAGCCATATTAACCTAACCCCCCTTATAGACCAGTGGTAGGTAGACTGAAGAATTCTTCGGTTGAACTAAATACCACCTCTCAGGGAGATACACTACCTATGCCCATGGGAGAAGCCCTTCTCTTGGTGTAGGTAATGTCTTAGGCCTAATAAGTGATTTGGTGGGATGGAGGGTGAAGGATACTATGGAAATCCCATATATTTGAAAATGCTAATACTTCATTCCTGTTGAATTTGTGTAATTAATTTCAATGTAAACAGGACACATCAGGATTTCAGATCTTGGATTAGCTGTGCAGATCCCAGAAGGAGAAACAGTCCGAGGGCGGGTTGGAACTGTTGGATATATGGGTATGTAAAATGCCTGTAGCTAGCTAAACCATACTAGTGAGGTCTATTACACTTGCTTAAGTATAGGTGACTCTAGAATACAGAATCATACTAGGTTTGATTTGGTTTTGGGACATTATTAGTGTGAAGAAATGATACAGCATGTGAATAGGTGTATCATGATGTCTGTAATGGCTCATGACAGTGAGTTACAGCCTCAGGGCAGACTGTCAAAAAGCAGGGCAGAAACCCCAGACTGATTGTATATAATATCATTAGATTTCACCAACCTAGTAACAAGCGTGAACTACTAACATACTAACCAGTCTTACTATGCAGTCACAGACAGTCCCCTTGGGCATTCCAGTTTATCTTGCCACCCAGGCAAGCTGGACTATGTGATAGATGGTCATTTTATACCAAAAATCACAATTTTCAGGTTACTGCCAGTCCCAAAGGACTAGTCACTTACCTCAGGCCAGTAGTCTTTGAGCTGAGATCTGAGCACAAAGCCTGTAGTTAATCCTGTAATAAACTAACTAAAGATTTACTAACTAAGAAAATAACTGAGTTGTTTTTTTAACAAGGTTAAAAAACATGCACACAAATTAGTTAGTCTTAGGGTTAAAAAGGTACTATAAGCTTCTGTAGTGAGCAGCTCTATATGTCCTTTAGGCTGGCCCATGCTAGGCAGCATGGGGATCTCTTGCTTATGTTTAGGAATATTTGTCCTTGAGAGTCCAGATACCATAAAAAATCCAGTTTCTTCTTGTCAGGGATTTTTATCCTTCCCTCCCCTCCACCCCCCCCCCCCCCGCCCCGAATCCAAGCTGATAGGATAAGTGCTCCTGCACATAACCTCTTCAAGGTGGGTGAGGAGAACAATCGACAAACTCTTTGTTCTGCAGTGGCCCATTTGGATTTTGTAATCAGCGACGACTCCAGGCACCAGTGCTCCAAGCGTGTGCCTGGGGCGGCAAGCCATGGGAGCGCCCTGCTGGTCCCTGCGAGGGCAGCAGTCAGGCAGCCTTCAGTGGCTTGCCTGCGGGAGATCTGCGGATTTGGCAGCAATTCGGCGGCAGGTACGCTGAAGCCGTGGGACCGGCAGACCTCCCGCAGGCAAGCCGATGAATCTGCGGGACCAGGGACCTCCGAAGGCAGGCCGCCGAAGGCTGCCTGACTGTCATGCTTGGGGTGGCAAAAAAGCTAGAGCCGCCCCGTCAGTAGTCCTTCCAGTTGGCCAGCAAATAACACCTCTTGGGGTAAATTAATATTTCAGACATGGTAATGCTTGTCTCCTAACATTTTAATAGTTACAGAGAAAATGTTTAAACATTACCTTATAACATGGGATACAGATATAAGTAGGATTAATACATGCAGCATCCCACAAGCATTCCATAAAGTCTAAACACATTGTTATAACGCTAATATTTAGTTTGATAATGCTAACAAACAAGTAAGCAAGAATGGTTTCTGGCAATGCATTTTAAAGTATTCAATGAGGCCTAGAGACCTTGGCATGAGTTGGCACCTGGTCTGCCAGCTTCATAAGGTCATGTTTGATAAAATTACAAAATTAAATTTTAGATATAGCCATATCAGAAAGTTAATTATTCTGGGTAAAATTTTCAAGAGCACCTAAATCTCATTGACATTGTTTGACTCTAAGCTCCTAAGTGCACAAGTCACTTTTTTGAAAATGTGGCTTGGACTCCTAAGTCACTTAGGTGCTTAGCTTGTGAAAATGTTACCTTCATTTTAAAAATGGCTTAAGAATCATATTAATATAGAAAAGAAGCAATTAAGGACCTACAGTTCGCAGAGAAAAAGAGCCCTTAATATGGGAATGAGGACTTTCTGTAACTCTGGACATCCACTATTGTTGTACAGTCTGTTTTTGGAGAGTGCAGTGTTAGCTTAGTGGATTTGTTT
Organism: Gopherus evgoodei; assembly: GCF_007399415.2. NCBI lineage: Eukaryota > Metazoa > Chordata > Testudines > Testudinidae > Gopherus > Gopherus evgoodei. Next base: position 20,713,009 of record NC_044326.1, read on the forward strand.
TACTGATCAAATAATGGAAAAAAACTAAAACACATTAATCTTTCTATTTTTTATTTTTGGTAGCTCCAGAAATCCTCAACAATGAAAACTATACATTCAGCCCTGACTGGTGGGGTCTTGGCTGCCTAATTTATGAAATGATTCAGGGACAATCACCATTCAGGAAGCGTAAGGAAAAGGTCAAACTGAATGAGATAGACCGAAGAGTGAAGGAAGACCAGGAAGTGTACTCGCACAAATTCTCAGAGGAGGCAAAATCCATCTGCAGGATGGTGGGTGAAGAGACGTAGAGGTTTGGAAATTAAATTTCTAACACTCTTTAAAGAGCTGAAATTTTAAATTTTAGTGTCTTTATTTTGTTGGAAATTTTTCATAATTCAGGTGACATGGCTTACGTGACTTGCATAGGTTGTTTTCTTGTGATTCAACTATTGATATGATAGAAGTCCATAAACAGTTCCATGCTGTTGTTGTCAGACTTCGGAACTGAGGACTTCTCTCTTCATCATGTTTGTTGCATTGTATCTTACAAAATGGTGTACTTTATAGATATCGTAGTCCATATCCTCAAGCTGAACCACAGTTTGAACGTAGCATAACCAAGGGCAGAGTTAAGCCATCTCAACAGAAGAAACCTGGGATTTAATATTAGGAAGATGTGGTGGGAAAGCAGCATATCAGTTCTCTTGTGTAAAGAAAAAGACCATGTAATAGGACAGCTTGATTTTTTTTTTTACCTTTATTGACTGAAGTAAAATCCAGTTAAATTTGGTAGATAATATGCATTTACATCATTGAAGAATTTTTTAGAAAAATATGTATAATATATATGTTTGTTATTGTTGATTTACAAAAATATCTTGTCTAGAGTTACTGAGATACTGAAAGAATTTTAGATCTGCATTTGAGGAAAGGAAGATATGTGGCAAAGCATATATGTTCACCAAGTATATAAACATAGAGATAACTTAGCAGCTCATTAAACTATGGGTAGAACCTATAATAATTAAAAAGCAGAATGTTTGTAATTTAAACTGGTCTAACGAAAATACTTTAATGCTCTTAAGCCACATATTTCAGATTTCCAGTTATTTAAAAGTTAACATTTTGGTACAGCATTCAGATGCAGATTTCAGTAAGCAAAGGAGCCAAAAAAAAACCACCTATATATATATTTCTATTGAAAAATACTGTAAAGAGAATTTTTAAAAGGGCATGTATAAAAGACTAATTCAGTGATATATTTACTATTTCTGTGCAGTTACTTGCCAAAGATCCAAAGGAACGATTGGGGTGCACTGGAGATGGAGCTGCTGCTGTAAAGCAGCATCCCATTTTCAAGAATATTAACTTCAAGAGACTGGAAGCAAACATGTTAGAACCTCCATTTTTACCAGACGTAAGTAGATGAGACAGATGTGTCTAGTACTTAAATAGACACAGTATACTTCTATGCTGATTAAATCAATTTGCACTGGAAAATAGGAAGGGTGCAGAAGCTAGTTATTATCTGCAAAAGGGGTTGAATAGAGAGGTGGCAATATTTGTAGGTGATTGACCTGAATTTTGTGCAAAGACTTAGGAGAGCCCTATCTCCAGATAGTCCTAACAAAACTATTTAAATAGGCAACACAATGCAAATGTAATTCAGTGTTGTCTAATGATGATATTCAGCTGTTTATATGGCACTCTCTTTTGTAAAGGGTTTTGAGACCCATGTCCAAGTACAGCTCCAAGGGGCTGTGAAGTTGGTTCCCCAGCTCTTTAAATCACTACTACCCCTGCCATAACAAATGAAGGCTGGGAATTGAGAGAGTTCCTGGGGAGTCAGTGCGCAGAGCAGAAGTCAACTGCCACAGCCTCAGGAGGTAAGAGGGAGCAGGATGCTATAGTACTTCCTTTCTCTGTCAGGGCTCCCCCTGGGTCCTAATGACCATTAATTTTGCTGCTCTTGGTTGCATGCAACCCACCGGGTGTTATTTCATGACCCCCTACAGGTCTCTCACCACTTGTTACGCAGTACTAGTTTAGAGAGTGTAGTAGTATCCTTTTGCTGTTCAGGTAAATAAACAGTGAATAGGCAACAATGTGAACCTAAGATATTTTTTTTTTTAATTGCCCAATTGTCACTGAAAATAAAAATTCTCTCAAAGAAGCAATCATTGTTTCATATTGCAGCCACGTGCAGTGTATTGTAAGGATGTCTTGGATATAGAGCAATTCTCCACAGTAAAAGGAGTGAACCTGGATACTACAGATGATGACTTCTATTCCAAATTTGTTACAGGTTGCGTTTCAATCCCTTGGCAAAATGAGGTACTGTACTTTGAACAAGTTCTTTTTGTGTTAGTGTAACAATAATGAATATTAAAAAATACAAAACTGTTTAACTTCCTTAACCAGGCTTTATGATTAAACTTCTTTTTTACTTCAGGCATTTGCTCCAGAATGTTCCCAACTAACAGCCCCATTGACGATTTGATAGGAGCCCAAGGACCACACTTAATTTGCATAAAAGTGAATAGATGGAAGCTGCACCACCCTATGCTTTAGTGAATGCTGCCCAGAAAACAATAGCATCCGCTACAATGAGCACACTTCTTGTTTTTATCCTGTCTCTGAAAGATTTCTAATACACCTCTACCTTGATATAATGCTGTCTTTGGGAGCCAAAAATCTTACCACATTATAGGTGAAACCGTGTTATATTGAACTTGCTTTGATACACTGGAGTGTGCAGCCCCGCCCCCCCCGGAGCACTGCTTTACCACGTTATAGCCAAACTTGTGTTATATCGCGTGGCGCTATATCGAGGTAGCGGTGTATTATCATTCAAAGCAGTGGGACCTGAAGGAGTTCCATTCAAAGTACAAAAAAATAAATTTACTCAATGTTAGCTGTTATTACAGGAGTCTCAAATAGATCATACCTGTGTATTCATGTTAGGAGCAGCCAGGAGCCACAGTGCAGAACTCTGTGGACTCTCCTTGCTCTAGGTTTTCAGAACAAGCAGTTATTACTTTAGTCAAACATTACTAGATATTGCTTCCTAAATAAGTATTCCAAACTGACTAATGAATGAATTCATTTAGGACTATGTACAGAGTTAATTCCCCCTACCAATGTGGCTGGCACACTGGATTGATTGTAATTAATGAGATTGCATATACAGCTTCACCTACTACAGATAAGGCTGCCCTGAAACAGAAGATGGGAGAAAGAGAGATCCCTGTTTATGCATCTGGCATGGATTAAATCCAGTTCAAGAAGTTGTGCATATTGCAGTTTGGGCAATGGAAATTCAGCAGCTGAGAGAGAGAGAGAGAGAGAGAGAGAGAGTGTGTGTGTGTGTGTGTGTGTGTGTGTGTGTGTGTGTGTGTTGGGGGGGGGGATGTGGGGCATGCTTATGAGTGCTTTTATGTTATGGTTCAAGCAAGAATTATAGAAAGCTGGTCTTAGTTTCTTCACATAAGGGCCCAGATTGATGGCTATGCTGTGTCTGCTTTTTTGCCTGATCACTGTCACAAAGCAGCCATAAATCTAGTGGATCTGCCTGTGCAATAGAGAGGGTATGGCTAGAGAAGCAGCTATGCCCTGCTGATCCTTGTCAGCTGTGTTCCCTTTCCAGGACTGAGAGTAGCTAATTGTAAAATAAAAAACCTTTTAGGCTGCCCAAAGGTGGTTAAAGCTATTTTGTCTCTTCTTCTATGTGGACCCGGTTCAGCAAAGAATCCAGTTATGCATCTTGCATGAACTGGAATAATGTCTAGGGGTCTTTATATGACTGAGTTTTTCATTTGTATCTCTTCTTTTCTTTCCATGTAGATGATTGAAACAGAATGCTTTCAAGAGCTCATGTATGAAACTGATGTCACTTTGTCACCAGACCTAGATATGAGTAAGAATACTCCTAGACCAAAGAGAGGCTTCTTTCACAGACTCCTCATGAGAGGGGTAAGTACTGCCTGTGGCTGCTTGTTTTTTCTTATACAATACAAATATATAATACCTTTTTGCCTTTGCTTTTTAAATTAATTTAAAATGTTTATCAAATGACAGTCTCTCACTATTTATAAAAAAGGCTTATAATGGAAAGAAATAATCAAAACTGTAGATTGGACTAAATGTAGCTATCTGATATGATCAACTGAATGGACAGTGACTCTGAAGAAGAAATGTTAGGGGACAAACATCAGGATATTTTAGGGGTGTGTGTATATTTTGAGATAAGTTGTTGTTTGGGAGATGGTGTAGATATACATGGGTTCCCTAATGAGCAAGTTGACTCCACTTCTAAGACCTGATGTTTAATAAATATCTTAAAATTGAGCAATCTTTTGGAATCGCACCCCAAAATATTTACTATAAAAGACATGAGAAACATAGGTTATTTTAATATAGTCTACTTGCATATATATTTGACTAAAATAGGCTGTTGACAAGTGTGTTCCACATGCAGACCAGCATATACATTTTGTTTGCTCTGCACATACAAATTCAGAGTGAAATTATTTTGGGAAGGATGAGTTCATCCCAGTAAAGAACCATAGAAATAATGTTGGCTTTCAACAGAGATTTAGTTATTTTAAATTGCTAGGAACAAATCATGAAGCATCCACATTATAGCTGTGTATTATAATAGCACATTAAACATTTTTGTCATTGATTGGGCATTTGAATGTTGGTGTGAACTGACCTTTTGGTTACAATAAAAAAGACTCTTTAAACAAGGAAAAACAACATAGTACAATTGTTAGAAAATATATTTAATCTATACCGATAAGAAAATTTCCAGTTTGTTTTTAACATAGGAATGATGTGTTACCAGCCTATACATTATTCAGGAATCTAGTCTTCTTTGGATGCCTATGAATGATTCCCATTTAAGTTATTGACAGCTCGAGATCTACACTGGGAGAAGACTAGACATCTGCATTATTTTGATTTGAAACTGTTTATATTGAATGTGGACATTCAATTATTCATATGAGAAATATAAAATAAGAAATATTTTAATCCCTACACTGTCTGAGTATCAGAAAATTCACTAAGGCCTTGAAACATAGAACCAAAATATGTAGGTTAATTTATACAGTAATATGATGTTTTGTTACTGATTCATCCAGTACAGTTATCTCTGGCTGATGTACAGGAGGCTACATAACAAAACACTGTTTTCAGCTTTTGCAGGCACTGTGCTATCCCAGCTGGTGAATGAAAAATAATTTGCAAATGTACCAATAGTTCCTAGGCTAGCAAGGCTGCAGTCAAAATGTTGGTCTTTTGACCACAGTTTTGCTTTGCACTTGTATTGCTGATTATAATTTTTCCTTTGCTTAAGGTGTCCTCAAAAACTGGGCTTTGTATTGATGAAGAATGTTTGCAAATATTTTATGGGTTGAGGTCCTTCAATTGGCTATGAAATACTGTTTATAAATCTTGTCTTCTGTTACTGACTTCACAAGGAAAGAATTAAAATAAGGTTAGATGAAGTGAAAATGGTTTGAGGTGGCTCCTGCTTCCTTTTGATAGCCACAAAACTACTTATTTAGTAGAAAAATTATATGAACTTTATAAAAGAATATGTATGGACTCTATTTAAAAAAAACAAAACAAAAAAACAAGCCAACCACAAAACACCAGCTGTGCTACTTATTTAACTAAATGCAGCCATTTTGTCTTGTCTTTCTCAGGTCTGTTTTAAATCTGGTTATATTGATGATGAAGAGGAGTTCTCTAGACTCTAAATCAGAGAATTGTAGCCAAAAAATAAAAGGATGAGTGAACTCTGAATGTTTTTATCAATGTAAAGTGTATTATAAATGTAAAAAATTATGTATGGGCTTACAGATATTGTATATTTGTACTTTAGTTTTAAGTGGTAAGATGTATATTTTCACTAAATCTTTATTGTACAAAAGCCATGAGTGCCACTTAAGTGTAAGCATGTATGTGTGATATATTATGTATTTTAGTATGAAGCTGGAAATACTTAAGGGTTTTAAAGTACAGAAACTTACGCTATCTGTGATATGGATGTTACTTGGCTTTGGGAATTATGTTGTGTTGTTGTTGTTTTGTTGTTGTTGTTCCTGGCAACTCTACTGAAAGGCACTATGTTTCTTATTCCTCAGAATATTATTTAGGATTGTTCTCAACAGTAGACTTGTGATACTGATTCGTATTAATATTTCTGGTGTTACTAGCACTTCATTTCTGTTTGCTGTCAGATTGCACGCTAATGTAGTTCCCAAGTCATTAAAATGAAACTGCTAGGAAAAGAAGGAATGAGTTCAGTGCACTGTGACCAGTTTCTGTAAAATACTTTTTACAAGTTTGGATTTAAAGACTAGTTGTTCTTGGTTTGTATATTTGTGTGTAATATGTAATGCCTTATTTTTGAAACAAACTTAATGTCTCCAAATGTTGATATCAGGAGACAGTAATAGATTTCTGACTAAGTATATATATTTTTCCCCATTTATCAGAAAGATAAATGGTTTCTCTGTATCTTTTTAGAATAATTGCCTTTCTATTCATATCTTTGTCAGGAGTGAACACAACAGGAATTCCAGATTTTTTAGAACTAGTAATTTATGCTTTTAGTCCATAGCTTTCCCCTTCCCCACTCTAGCTATAACTTATTTGAGTAAGGCCTTTGTCTACTCTGGAATCAGAACCTTACCAGCTATACAACTTGACTATGTTTTGAATGTTTCATGGTTATTGCTAACAGGATTTCCTTAGGCACTGTGGACAGAACTTTTTTCCCTGAGATTGTTAGCCAACTCCATGCTATAGGCTTTCATTTATAGCAAGGATTGGTAAGTTGGAATCTCGAAAAATGGTATGATCTGATCTACCACACAATACCTCCTTGCTTACTGCTATTGTAGATTCTTACATTTTGGTTACAATATTGACTGTGATCATGACTACTGAGTAAAAATAAAACTAATAATTAAGAATCTTTCTGTATGAACTCTTAAACACACTAAAAAAAAGAATAATTCCCTTAGAATCAAGCTCCACTGATATTCTTTCTTAAAGGTGGAACTGGTACTGCTGCCTGTAGAAATGATTGCTCAAGACTTCCCATTATAAGACCCAGTTTTTTGTTCCTTATAACTCTGCCAAGTTTTAACCTTCTTGGCTGAAGCTATCCATCCCAGATGTCTGCCTGACTCTTTCTACCTACCTACTAAAATTGTTCAGATGGTTCTAAGATTATATTAAGGTCCAAACAACACATTTTGCCAATGTTAATAATAATCTTATAACTATTTCCATTGAGAGGCTGTAGTGCTTCCACACGTTGGATCAGGAACTTGAAATTTGGGCAGGAGAGTTTACCCCAGAGTCAGGGGTATGCCTTTGCCATCCCCAGAAAAACCTCTCCAAATTTGACCAAGTGATAAGCCTTTGAAGTTTGTACATGCTCAGAGACTTGCTTGACAGCTAAATTTTCTGAAGATTCCACTGCATTGAGCATGCTCCATTCCCCTCACAGCTCCTGTGTGACAACTGCACTGCATTTATGCCATTTGCACAGAGCAACTGAGCATGCTTCAACCCAAGGCCCAGAACAGGACTTTTCCTGCAAATGCTGCTCCTGGCTGTGGGGAGTAGTTGTGACCCATGGGCACATGAACTGAGACTGGGGGACTCTCCTGTGCTCTCAATATTCCAATTGCTGGCACCCAGGTAGTATGGAGAAGGAGGAAATGGCCGCATTGGAATGCCCAGAAGTGGGAAATGGGGGCAAGAAAGAATGTGGGGGGGTTGCAGGAACCAGAGGCTTGGCAAAGTAGAGGAGGAGAGGGAGAGGAGCCTGGAGATGGGAGGTTGGATAGACTCAGATGGAGAATGAGCATGAGCTGGGATGGTGCACATAAAAGCAGAGAGAGACAGAGAGGTTAGAGGTATAGGAGTAAGGGCATAACCACTGGAGAATTTGGGACATTTACCAGATAGAGAACAGTGATATTGCTTCTCTAATTTGATTAACATAAATTTTATGTTACAACTTCTGGTGTTTAGTGTAGTGATACAAAGGTAACAGTAACAACAATGGACATATGGAGTGACATATGGACTTAACAGCAGCTTAGAGCAATTTGAGCAAGAATACCATGGCCCCAGCCTGAGTGGTTTTAAATGATGAGACCACAGGTATCAGCTTTAAACAGATTAAAGAAAATAGTATATTTATATTTGCCATGCATGTCAAGGATATTCTCTTTTTTTATATAGACAATACCTTAATTAGGAAATGAACTACTATAACACCCTTATTCTATCTAATCTAAACAGAAAGTTCTATTTCCACAACACAGGACAGCAACTAAGGAAATGAGTGCTAAAAATGTTAGAGAACTGAAAGATTTGCAGAAAGTACAACAGTGACTTCTTATAAATAATCCACAATAAATAGCAAGTGATATCAACCCTTCTCAAAAATCAGAGTTCTTAGTCATTACTCACCTAAGTATGGAAAACAATGCAAGATGCATGCAAGGCTTCCATTGACTTCAGTGGGACCTGCTCATGCGCCCCTGCAGAATTTGGACCTTGTGGTGTAACTAAAAAAGTATCTGTATGAACAAAGTTTCAAAATTAGGGCAATTGTAACCTAAACCATATTTCTGTTCTCTCAGTTCCACCAGTTAAGAAAAAAAAATTGCAGTTCCTTACTCGAACTGACAATTCATGATCCCAGTTGGCTGGGAGGATGCCCTGTGCAGTCTTGGGCCTCCCTCAGACAGAGGCTATGTTTACAAGCAACCTTGCAAAAAAAATTGACTGTCCTGTCCTATTCTAGTTTTTAACATCTCAATCAGATGAATGTTACTGCTACTTCCTACTGCACTCCCACCCATTGATGTGCTCATTCTTAATTCTTCATATGGACCAACACATATGTACTGTGAATTTGCTCAAAAAAGGAAATATTGTTCAGATATGGGCAAACAAGGAAAATTTAGTTTTTAATCACGATTGTTTAAACCTTTGCCACCTGTCGAAATTTTAGGCCATTGGTAAAGGAGCATTCTTTACAAGCAACAGCATATTGTTTTTATAAATGGGAGTTTTATCTAAAGTCTAATGTATTGACCAAGGGTCTAGCTGTAAAGATTCCTGGATTTTATTCCTAGCTATGTCAGCATCTGACCTTTAGCAAATCACTAATGTGTATGAACATCTCTAAAATGTGCATGCTATCTACTGTAAAGGAGTGTTGAGGTCAACATTGTAATGCTTGTGAGATCTGTGGATGGAAAATGCTATATCTCATTTTATCTGAAGTGAGAAGTAGCATCTTTTTTTCCTTACCCCAAAGCCTGCTGTGTCTTGTCAAATAAATTGTCAAATTTTCATAGCTTTCCAAATGAACACCTCTTTCACTTGCCAAAGCAGTAAATTAAATTTATTTGAACATTGATTAAATTTGTTTAACTTGTGCGTTATTGCACTCTTATTGTTTGCAAAGTACATTTTAAAATATGTATTTATAGGGCCAAATTCACTAGTGCATTCTGGCTACTTTATGCCATTCAAGCAATACAAAGCACCTGAAAATATGGTGTAACTGACCACTTAAATTGGGTTTGCAGCTGCTTTGCATCACTAGAGTGGCATATAACGGACGATCGTACTAATGAATTTCGCCTACAGTGAAGGCTGCATTTTTTTGCCATGAGGGAGTCATAGATTTTTAACATTATCCATGATTTCTGAGACTTTGCGTTGTGGATAGGTGAATGTAACAATGAACAGTTGAATCAATTTTACTAAGAACTTTGAGTCATCAAATTTAAAGCTTAATCTGCAAAGGGAGGTAGAGACAGATGGAAATCCAGTACTATAGGGGGATCTGTACAGTGCTGCTGTCTCTGCTGCCTTTGCGAAGACAAGCAAATTGTGCCATAAAGGCAGCATTTAGAGTCTCTTGCCTGCCCATCTTCCCATGCTACTTTCTGTCCACTAAGGGACTGATCTTGTGCTATTTAAGTCAGTAGAAGTTTTATTGATGACATCAGTCGGAGCAGGGTTGGGGCTGTAGTGGGCAAGCAAAGGAAAATGGTTCTAGTTTTCCTTTTATGTCCTGTTTCTATAAACACTTATGCTAAGCTTCATTACTCCGAGTTTCCCCATTGGGACTGCTCAAAGTAGTAAAGTTAAACATATGCATAAATGTTGCCAAGATTAGGGCCTAAGTCACATTTCAGTGAGTTTAAATTGATATTTTTTGACAAAATACGTGAATTTGTCTTTTTGCCTCTTATTCAGTGAGCAGTCTGACTTCTGTGTCATTTACCATGGCAGAGCACTAGCCTCAGCACTTTGTATAAGGAATCAGTAAACTAAACTGACACCATTGCAAACATCTGTGATAGTAAAAGTAACTAAGACATAAAACATGACCAAATACTAGTGAACAGATATTGCCTAATGTGATTCCATTCATGAATTAGAAAGCCACCAACCATAAGTATAAATGTAACCCGTCTACATATGGTACATTGATATTATCATCTTCCTCTGTTATCATGAGGTAGTAATATTGATTAATGTTCTCATTGAATCGCTTGTTTTAACACTTCTTGGAGGTAAATTTTGAAAAGCACTGAAGGCAGAATACTCATGGTGTAGTAAATTACAATTTTGCTGTGAACTTTGCCTTGATTCATAGCTCATGCAGTATATAGAACTTCATGACAAATAAAGGAGGGAAGGACTGAAGAGTTCTGTTTGTTTATATGAACGTGTCCCGTTAGCTTTTACCATGCAGTTGTACAAAAGCCAAAGCAAATTCCAGTCTTAGGGCTTGTCTACATCAGAAAGTTGCAGCGCTGGTGAGGGAGTTACAGCGCTGCAACTTAGGAGGTGTACACATCTGCAGGGCACCACCAGCGCTGCAACTCCCTGTTTGCAGCGCTGGCCGTACTCCCGTTTTGTCTCGGGTGTAGAGGATCCAGCGCTGGTAATCAAGTATAGACACTTACCAGCGCTTTTCTTGACCTCCATGGAATTAAGCAGGTATCCCAGCATACCTGAGGAAGCCTCTGGTAATCAAGCTGGTCTCCTTCCCCGGCTTGCTCTCGCGTTCCCCGAACCCCGAGCAAGCAGGTCTCCTTCCCTGAGGTTTGCTGGGTGGTTCCGGGAACGCGAGAGCAAACCGCGGCAAAGCTGGTCTCCTTTCCCGGTTTGCTCTCTCGTTCCCCGAACCCCCGAGCAAGCAGGTCTCCTTCCCTGCGGTTTGCAGGGTGGTTCGGGGAACGCGAGAGCAAACCGCGGCGAAGCTGGTCTCCTTTCCCGGTTTGCTCTCGCGTTCCCCGAACTCTCCTTGAAGCCGCCCAACAGCGCTGCAGTGTGGCCACATCTAACACCACTTGCAGCGCTGGTTGCTGTAAGTGTGGCCACTCTGCAGCGCTGGCCCTATACAGCTGTACTAATACAGCTGTAACAACCAGCGCTGCAAAATTTTAGATGTAGACATGGCCTTACACTGTTGTAGATTATGAGTAATTCCATTGTAGTCAATGAGTGAGTTACCTCCATGTAAAGCTGGTATACTCACAAGGTTATAATAATGGCAAGCTATGGATCTAAAATATTGGACCTATTATGCTCTTATATTGTGTAATTGATTTCAGCAGAGTTACACCAGTGTAAGAACATAATCAGTCCCCTTTGTCTTTGTTTTTTGTTTTCTAGTGTTTGTCCCTGAATGTCCTTAATTTCTTAATGTCCATACATAAATATACATATTTAGCTTGTAGTTTCAAAGCAGTGAAATAATGTGCTAGTAACTCAAAAGTTTTCATTATCCTATCCTGTGACCAACAAAATGGAGTCTTTGTCTCAGACTGTTTTTGTTTCTATAGAGTTCTTCTGCTTCTTTGTTGTTGTTGATATAGCACTATATGTCTGTGTTCACAATACCTATACAAAAGTCTCCATTTAAAAAGTCAGCACTTAAAATTACTGCACCACAGTATATGAAAAAATTGTGCTATCTCAGGTAACATAATGAAGTAGTTATTGGTGAATGCTGCGTATTTTCCTCAAGTTAGTTATAAGCTTTACTTATGCAGCCCTATTCCCATATATGAAAGAGAATTACTTTAGTTCAGTGGAAAACTTGAGTACTTTGAGAAACCAGGCATAGATTCCAGAAAATAATACATACTGATGGTGATTCTTAAAGGGTGAAACTAATTAAACTTTGCCAATTGGTTCCAATGTGGTATTTGTTGTGACTGTATTATAAATGCTGAATCCAACTTTGCACAGTGTAGAGAAATTTCTCATTGTGTCAATAATGAAATAAAAAGGTACTGTTCATATGATTCTAGAAACATGTCAATAGAGACATTAGATCTTTGTTTTAGTTCTGTAACATGAACTTAATATTAAGTGAGCAACTGTATGAAGAGCTGTATTTGTTTGTTTCCAGAAAAACTCAAGTAACTTTCTTTCATTACACAGTTGACATATCAGCACAACAGCTTCTTCTAATACATTAATAGAAGCAGCACTAAACTGAATTCTGGTTCTGTCTGACTTGAATGATCTGGATGCTTTCTGATGGTAATGTTATCTCTTATGAATGTCTGCACAATGTCCATAGTTATTGTATTGTCCACATCGAGAAATTTACTAAGTTTTGAGCACGTGTAGGTACCTCTCCTTTCTTCTTTGTATAATGATGTCAATATATCAGAATTCTTGTTCAAAGCATAACCATTTTCATTGCTAAATGTGAGCAACATAAGTTATAAAAGTGTCTTCCAACCACTAAAGTGTTCTTGTATCAGCAGCTTTACGTTCTATCAAGCATTTTTTATTACTGAAATAAAAGCAAAACACTGCCACATAAATAGATCATATGTCCTGCAGTCTCGTCTTTTGGTCTATGTAATGAGTCTTCCATGGGAAGCAGGGTGGATAAAATAATAATTTTTAAATCAATGTTTATTTAAATCAATTTTAATATAATTAGATTTTTATTTACATATTGGTAGTTCTTTAGCAATTTAAGATATCAAATTGGGAAGAAAGTGATTGTTGTGTATTTGTTTGGTTTCCAATTGTTAGTAGAATTTCAGATTTTACATAGACTTTTTTTTACTGAGGAAAATTCACACTTAAAATGCTCATTTATACTTTAAAAAAAAAAAAAAAAAAAAGGCAAGCCCTGGTCTTCATGAACAGCTTTACTGTGACAATAGTACATACTCAAACACAAAACGGATCAGCAAATAGCCACTGCTATATTTACAACCAATAGCACCTTCCAATATATTGAACTTCCACAAGTCAAGAAAGCTAAAATTCTTCAAGCTGGCTTTGCTGCTCCAGCAGGGTTTATAGTTTGAAGTCAGTGGGATACATCTTGCTCCCAAATTACTTATGTGCTCTTGAAAATATGGGCACAGAAGCCTAATTTTGAAAATTTTGGCCAATGTATAAACATGTTAATCATCTTGTTAATGGATTGAAATTGTAAATAACGTTTTTGTTAAAAATTACGCAGTGTTGGTCTGAAGTGATCATTTTTTATGTCACGGTGGGTGTGGCTAAACTGCAAATTAAGGTGTGATTATAGTGCAAGTAGGCATACTTGTACCTTTAATCTAGGTAGTGAGGATAACAATAGTATTGAAAACATGGTGATACATACTTCAGTGTCGGCTAGCCACCTCCGTACAAGCTTGGCAATGATCCTGTGTATGAACTTGGGTTGCTAGCCTGTTCAGAAAAATCTGTGCCATCGCATCTTCACTATGCTAGCTAGATCAAAGCTAACATGACTACCTGTGCTACAATCATACCTTAATTTGTGGTGTAGACATACTCTTTGAGAAACTGTTTTCACCATGAAAATACAACTTTACCACTTGATGCTGCAAACACTTCTTTATATGCTTAACTTAATTATGCTTAAGTCAATGAGAATATTCATGTGAGTGAAGTTACATATCTGCTTAAGTGTTACTTTTTATTATTTTTTTAATTTTTGTTTCTAGCAGTCTTGTACATTTCAAATGTTTCTTTACCAACAGAACATTTTCCCCCTGCCCCTGCATTTATAATTTAGTACATTATACATGTTAACCTAAATTTCATGTTTAGTTTTACAAATCTTCAATCTGATTTAAATTAATTATAGGAAATCATGCTATTTTAATTTACACTTTGTATATATTGAGTGGTATACTTAATCATTACATAGCACATGGTAGGCAACCTAGGGCACGGGTGCCGAAGGCGGCTCAAAAGCTGATTTTCAGTGGCACTCACATTGCCTGGGTCCTGGCCACCGATCCGGGAGGCTCTGCATTTTAATTGAATTTTAAATGAAGCTTCTTAAACATTTTAAACCTTATTTACTTTGCATACAACAATAGTTTAGTTATATATTATAGACTTATAGAAAGAGACCTTCGAAAAACATTAAAATGTATTACTGGCACGCGAGACCTTAAATTAGAGTGAATAAATGAAGACTCGGCATACCACTTCTGAAAGGTTGCTGACCCCTGACATAGCATGTATTATATTCCAGCCAAACTCATGTTTTCATCACTTTCTAGGTACAAAATTCACAGTGGTCCATATGTTCTGGAAATGACTTTCTCTGTACATGCTGGGATTATGTTAAAGGAATACTAGGAAAGACCCCTTTTTCTTTGAAGGAAAAGCTGAAGATTTTGGCATGATTTGGAACCTTTTTTTCTTGAATTCTTAAATAAACACAATTAAGTTTTAAGGATTACATACAACTTTATAATGAAAGTAGTATTTTGTTAATGTCATAGCCATACAATAAATTACACAGTAATGTTTCAACCATCACAAAATATTTTCTGATTTAGTGAAATACAGTCAACAATTAAAGCCAATCCTGTCAGAGCAATGAGTTGGTGAATACTTAATTGATAAAAGTAAGGTTTCTTCATTCAAGACTGTCATAAACTTCAGAGAAGAGCTCACAAGAATGATTAAAGGATTAGATAACATGCCTTATAATAGCCTCAAAGAGCTCAATCTATTTAGCTTAACAAAGACAAGGTTAAAGGATGGGTGAAAGTAAGATAAAATACTTGCTCTGGAGGCACTTCTTACTTGTACACCATACTGGCTAGTACTGGCCCACTTTCACTTCTGTTAAAGGGTGACTTGAGTACAGTTTATAGCAATGATTCTGAACCTTTTTTTTTTTTTTTTTTTTTTTTTTTTTGGCGGACCACTTGAAAATTGCTGAGGGTCTCAGTAGACCACTTAATGATCTTTCCAAATGTTAAAGCAACAAAGAGTCCTGTGGCACCTTATAGACTAACAGACATATTGGAGCATGAGTTTTTGTGAGTGCATCCGACAAAGTGGGTATTCACCCACGAAAGCTCATGCTCCAATATGTCTCTTAGTCCATAAGGAGCCACAGGACTCTTTGTTGCTTTTACAGATCCAGACTAACACAGCTACACCTCTGATACTTTTCCAAATGTTGTTTGTACCATTAGCTAACTATTGTAAAGTGCTTTGGATAAAAGTTAATTGTTTTTTGTTCTATAAATAAAAGCATACAACTCCATATTTTAATATCAGTAGTCTTACCTTTCTAATTCGATGGATGTGCCCTCTGTCCCCTGCTGCGGCAGCCCCCCGAGCTGGGGCTGGGAAGGAGGAGGGTCTCTTCCTCTCCTGCCTGCCATGGCAGCCCCCGAGCTGGGGCTGGGAAGGAGGGCTGGGTCTCTCCCCGGCAGCAGCCCTGGAGCTGGGGAAAGTCACCTCTTTCTCTGGCCGCCACAGCCCTGCATGTCCCAAATTCCTCCAACCCCCTCTTCTCATCCCACTTCCCCCTCCCACCTACGCCCTATTCCTCCCAAGGCCACCACCTCACCTTATGTGTGTGTGTTCTCCAGGGTCCAGGCAGCTAATTAGTGGAGCCACCCCTGTGTGGCTCCACTGATAAGGTGGGTGACCCTTTATTCTCTCGTGTGTGGTCGTCCAGGTGTGCACCTTAGAGGGAACTATCTGTGGACCACCTGAATGGAGCTCGTGGACCACTTGTGGTCCTTGGACTATAGTTTGAGAACCTCTGGTTTATAGGTATCTATCTACACAGGGAAGACATATTTAATAAATGTCTCTTCAATCTAGCATGATCCAATAGCTGGAAGTTGAAGCTAGACAAATTCATGCTGGAAATAAGGCATATATTTTTAATGGAGAGAGTAATTAACCATTGGAACAATTTACCAGGTACCACAATTCAGTGTGCAACTGCAGTAAATGAACACGAATTTCTTTCTAAAATCATCTGTACCTCTGAAAACCTGGCTTTGTAATGAAGAGAAGTTAAATGATCAAGAATGGACAGAATTAAATAAGCAAATTTTATCCTGAACTTCAGATATAGCTCTAGAAAGACTCCCTGGAGAATCGTCAATCTAGCGTTAAACATCTTTCTCACAGAAGATGAAAAGGCTTAACTTGTGTAGTGTGAATATCTATTTCAAAGAGTCTTTTCTTAGCAGGTTGAGCTTATATTAGCCATTTAGCTTTCCTAGTGTAGGCAGACTTCAGCAGCTAGTTTTCCAAAAGTCGCATACATGTTGTTGCAGATTTTTATTACATTGATCAATTTTTCCTTACTTTTTCTATCTAATCTGCATAATAAAAGGTTTTCAGTTAAATGGGTTCAAGCAACCACTTTTATTAAAGCCAGAAGTAATAACTGTTGGAAAATTCAGTGCAACACTACAGTGATTCCCCCACACACACACCAAAAAAATTAATTTATATCGATAGAAGTATTGACTTAAAAAAACCTACTTCACAACAATAGATTGTAAAGTTAGTATTAATTAATTTTGCAAAGAAGAACAAAGGTACCCTTGATACAGAACATTACAGGAAGAAGAGGAGCGGTGCCTTCATGTAAATCAGGCTACTTGGACAAGTTTTACCTGCAGGAAGGCCAAGGCTGAAAAAGACAGAAGTTTTTAATTCAGTGACACTGAATATGTACAAGGATGAATGATACATGTAAATAGGAAGTCTATCTGAATGCAAAATGTCATGCTGGTGTGAAATATAATAGTAAAGTACAGTCTTAATATAAACCTAGTTTACCACTGACCTGCATCTGTCTCAAAACAAGGTGTGGGAAAACAGAAAAATGGGAACTAATTCAGATGAAAATATTCTGTATGGCAATGTGTCACTGGTTCTTTTCAATCTTTTAGAATGAGTTCTTATAATAAATGTCACCTTTTAGCCTATGTCAATGTCTTTGTTCTGTAGCGCATCTGCTATTAGAGTGGAAATGTGGAGAAACCTAATTGTTTTTTCCATTTCAACAGAGTAAAAATCAAGAGGGAATACTGCTTGGGAAGTAAATGTATATTAAGTACACTTGTTAGAAACCTGTGTATTTGTTTTGTAAAACTATTTTGAATGCTGATAGCACAGGTAGTGTTTGGCATGTGTAATTTGTAGTGTACAAGTTTATGTATAAAATATTGTTTGACCCTGTGGAGTTCTGAGTATATTTTTACAATTAAGTTTTTTAATACCTGTGCCTGTTCATTCTAAAGTCAAAAATGCTTTTCAGAAGTGTCTTTCTGAGCTCAGATACTGCTATCCCTTACCTCCATGTCCTGGTCTGCTCTTAATACCCCTTAGTGACATAGCTAGGTTGACCTAAAGTTTAAGCTGTCCTAAACTCTGTTTTTGATATCACTAGCTCAATGGAAGAATTATTCTATCAACCTAAGTACTGCCTTCCCCAGGGGTGGATTTACCGCAGTGATGGAAAACCCCCTTCCAGTGCTGTAGCAATTGTCTACATTACATTTCTTCAGTGAAGTAGCTGCATCTCGGCCACTGTAGTGCTTACAGTGTAGACATACCCTGTGAGATGTATATATACCTTAAGCATATGCATGTTGTCCCACTTCAACTAAATCAGTGTAGAAACAGTTTGTTATACCCTGCAAGGGTGGAACCAGTTTAGCTGCATCAGGGCTTGTTAATGCAGGGATACTCAGGACCATAAAGATGAACTGAAGGTGCAAAGAACATCAAACCTACAAGAATGCTGTCATTCAATTCAACCTTAGGATATGTCTGCACTACAGCAGCATAGGTATGCCACTACAATGCTGTAGTGTATATGCCTCCTAGATCCATGGAAGTTTTTTTTTTTTTTGAGAACCACTGAAGTAAATAATCCAGGTCTGCAAGAGGGGGCAGAGCTTGGTTGATGGAAGACTCCTTCCACTGTCCTAGACATGTCTAGGCCAGGGGTTGGTTCAATCTAACTATAACATTTAGAGCACAAAATTGCTCACACCCCTGAGCAACATCACTATGTTAACCTAAATTTTAGATGTACCCAGGCCTTAGTTTACTTTATCTGAATCCCTTCTGATGGTATCTTAAGTTACTGTGAATGAAGTCCACTTCACTTTTGAATGGGAGTGTCCACACCAGGGTTTAATATGCATTAACTTCACACCAGTTGTCATTAATTCCTCTTACCTGTTACTGAGTGTTAAAGGACAGACAAAGCCTGCGTGCCTGAGCCCCTGTAGCAAGAGCAGCACAAGAGCTGGGTGTGGACAGACCTGGAGGTTGCTCTGTGTGCCCAGCTGTCCCCACGGAGCTAGGGCCTGCTCTACGGGAGCCCGACCATTCTGCCAGAGGCTCCGTACGGAACGAAGCCCGCACGCACCATTCGACGGGCGGAAGCTGGCAGACGGGCCTAAGCTTGACACCAACCCAAGGGGCACTAGGACCTGACAACCATCTTCCGAGCGCGGTGAAGAGCGTGGATGAATTTGTGGTTCCTCAACCAAGCTTGTGTTTGTCTGAGCGGTGATACTGCCCCAGGCCTCCTGTCCCGCTAGTGGTGGTTAGGGCAGGGGGCGGAGCGACTCCTTTCTCATTGGTGGGCGAGGCTGTCGCTCTTTAATTTTCCACTCCCTCCCGCGGGTAGGCCGGGCCCAGTGGCCTGCGTGGGGAACTTTGCTCTAGGCCGGGCCGGGAGGAGTAGCGTGGGGGATGATGGGAGGTTTCCAAGATGGCGGCGAGGCGGCTTCAGAGTGAAAGCGGCCCCCTGTAGCGTCTCCTCCATTCATTGCAGTAACGAGCGGCGGCGCGGGGACCCCGACGGCGGCAGGGACGGTGGCGCGACGGCCCGGACGCGGCGAACCGGGAGTCTCCGGGGCCCCAGGAGCGGGCAGCCAGCGCGCTGAGAGGGGAGAGGCTCGAGGTTCCCGGGCGCTGTGAGTGGGGGAGCGGCTCCGGGTCCAAGCGAGCGGCTCAGGCGCTGTGAGGAGAGAAGGGGAGTCTGGTCCCCGGGCGCTGCGGTCGACTGGCCCCTGCGGTGCTCGGCGCGGGCTGAGCGGACATGGCTACCATGGAGAAACTGATGAAGGCCTTCGAGTCCCTCCGCTCCTTTCAGCAGCAGCAGGGGCCGGCCGCCATCCCCGAGGAGCCGCTTCAGAGAGCGTGAGTGTCCGGCCGCGGGGCGGCGAGGTTGGGTCGGTAGCGAAGACTAGGCGGGGGAGGAAGGGAACTTAGAGCTTCTGAGAAGCTGCTGCCGTCAGAGGGAGCGGGCTGGCTGGGAAAAGACGCCCGTGGGCGCCCTGCCACGGGTAGGATGGATGGGCCCTGCTGCTGCCCCTTGAGCTAACGGTTGTATGAAGGCGGGTTTCATAAGTACTTGGTTTCACTTAAAGACCCCCCAACAAAATCCGTTCTCACCAGAAGGAAAAGTATTAACCTGCTCCGCAGGTTCCCTCGCCGGAGTGAGTTGGCTTCGTCTCCAGGCCGCTGCTACCTGCGACCTCTCGTGACAGCCAGAGAGCCTCTTGCATATGTCCTGGCAAACTCCAAGAATAATAATAATCCACATGTGTGCCAGCAAAGCACGGTTGGTGTTCTGCTGTCAGCTGGCCCTTTCTCACTGGAAGAAGATACTTTAATAAAGTGTCTAGGTATCTGTCTAGAAAACACTGAAAGCTTTTTTTTTTTTTTTTTTTTAAAAAGGTATGAGAAATAAACTGCATGTAGTTATGTTGCACCAGTAGCATTAAAGAGCAGACAAATTATTATAGTACTTAGGATAACCTAGACAAATAAGTACAAAGAAAAAACGTAACCACTCCTTTATACAAACATCTACACTTTACTGGACTCAAATCTCTCCAAACACTGGCCTTCTGGATCTTGTTATATTATGTGGCATTAAATAGGTATCATCTTAGTAGAACCAGTACCCCAGAGGGATGCAAAAAGTTCAGTAGTATATCATTCAACTTTTACCAAAAGTGCTGGCACTTATTTGTCTGTTATGTCAGAATCTGTTTCTTTTAGGGAAACATTTTTTAATCTTGTAGAAGTAATAATATATTGTTTGAATTATATGTAACAGATTTCTTAAAAAATCTGAACAGTGAAAAGAGATTAGTTATTTTTACTTTTGTCAGTTTTATGTTCTACTTCCTGTTGCAGTGTCTGAGTGTCAGCTGGTGCTAGGGAGTGTTTAAATCCCAAACAAAACTGGTTCTTATACAGGTGGAGTTTTAATAAAACATTATTATAGCATTGATTGTTTAGGTGATCCTCAAGTATACATTTTTTCACAAACCAAGAAAAGCAGTGACCCCTGTGTGTATTATACTATGTATCCCAATTAAAAATACATAAATTATGTCTTGGGCTTCAATACAACATCTAAATTTCATACCTAAACTTCCTGATAGTTTTAATATTTTTACAAAATGAAATCTCAAACCCCAAAGGTCTCCATTCATTTGCCTATAATATACAGTAACATTGCATAGCAAAATTCTTATTGGGAATTATGCATCACGTAAATTAATAAAAGAAGTATCCTGTGAAAGTTAGCTGTCCAATTGTTTACACTGATGTTAAAAACTTAGATGATAAAAGATGACAGAGTTAAAACTTAAGACCAGTAGCAACTGGGCCTTTAAAAAAAAAAATAAAGTAGTTCAGGGTGCTGTTTCTTTTGTTTATAGGCTGTTCTGTGATCTCAACGAATTTATTCTCAGAACACCTGACAAATAAAGAAGTACTGTCCCTGTCTTACAAATGGAAAAGAAACAGGAACGAATGATTGGGGCAGGATCACACAAGACATCACCTAACCCCCAGTGGTCCAGTGCCTTAACCAGGAGACCAGTTTTCCTCCACCACACATGCCAGAGTCCTTCTGTCACTTACCACTTTTTTTTAAGTGAAAGACACAAACAGTTAAGGAAATTGACCAGCTGTAGAGCTGAGGCAGTGAAAGAGACCGTACACAGACTTCTATGTGTCAAATGCAAAGTTAACTCACCAAACGAGACATTTTTCCTTTCTAGTCTCTCTAAATTATAGTATTCTTAGGTCAAAATATTGCAGGTAAAGGTATGATTAAGTTGAGCATGTCCCTTGAAATTCATAAAAGCATTTAAAAACATAAGCAAAGAGTATCACCACATCCTATGTGGCCTTAGTGTGTTTTAGTTTGCCACTGTATTAATTTTGGGTTCTGCCAGGAACTATCCAACCAATTGCCTGGCGTACCATAGAGCCTATTTTTAAAAGCAGAGTCAATAAGATTAGAGCAGAAGACTGAATTTTCAATGCTCTTATTTTGCAAATTTAAATTCAGACCCTTACATCATATTTTAATATCCACTTGCAGATATTTGTACCCAATACTTTAACAGGTCTTCTGTGAAAAAGCTACTAATTTAAGAAATTATCTTATTAGTAGACTCTGGAGAAATTTAACTGGATATGTTAAAGTTTTCTGGACAATGTTTTTCAATGGTAAAAGCAACTTTCAATCTAGTCTCTAGATAGTAAGAAGCGCCAGCACAACAGATACACAAACAGTGGGATCGTGCTACTGCCACGTGAGAAGGCAGCTAAGGACAAGATGCCCCAGGACAGGGGTATGGGCTAGCTTCTTCACAGACTGTTCCCTGGAAAAATGAAAATGAGTTGGGAACATTTGCTAAAACTTTCTCCAACTATTAAAGATCAAAGTGTATGCTAAGATTGCAGACTTCCTTCTGGCAATTCAGTGACTTTTGGCAAGTCAGAAATTAGACAAGATGAGGTTATATCTTTTATTGGACGGAACAGAAGTTGGTTCAGTAAAAGAGATTACATCACCCACTTTCTCTCTGATATCCTGGGAACAACACCAGCTACATCATCACTGCATACAAGTTAGAAATCATTTAACCCACATCCCTTCTATTTTCTGTAATGCTCTGGGAATCAGGAAAAACACAATTCTGTACACTCAGTGTTTAGACAATAAAGATTTTAATTTGGGGCCTTCTACACCTGCTCCATCAAGACCTTCACAGGAGACAATCACAGTGATGGGATGCTACAGCACTGGGACGCTGAACAGCTCCTTACCCTCATCCTCCACCATAGCACTCCAGAACAGTCGTGATTAAGGTTAAGATTTTTGTCACGGTTATTTTTAGTAAAAGTCATAGACAGGTCCCAGCTAATAAACAAAAATTCACAGACGCCTGTGACCTGTCTGTGACTTTTACTAAAAATAATGGGGATGGGGGAATAATGGAGAGATGACTTAAGACCAAGGAGTGGAGGGAAAAGAGCCTGAACCCTGCTGGCTGATGTCCAGCACCCACAGGCCCTGCTGGCTGATAGCTCTGGGGCCCCCGGCACCTTAGGGTTAAAGCAGAAAATAGTCACAGATGTCCCTGAGAGTTGTGGAATCCTGTGACCTCTGTGACATAGCATTATCCTTTGTCATGCTGTAGATGTTGATAATGATAGTGGTCACATCCAAGAGAAAGATCTGATCTAAGAGATAAAAGTTCATGCGGGAGAACATACCTTGGAATTTTTTCTCCATATTTCTCAAATGCATTTGATAATATTTAAGGAAAACAAAAAATGCTAGCTGTTTTAAAGTTATTCATTCCTCCATACCAGTTCCTCCTAGTTCTCAGCATCACAATTCCTTAGTAAACAAGATTATGCACAGTGATGCTTGTCATCAAAACTCAGGTTCCCAGAAAAGTAGTTCTTTAATAGAGATTCATCTTAAACATCACACACAGCTGTATTAGAAAATATTAAGTTAGTGATGAAGAAAAGGTTGGCAACTGGAAATGGCCCATGTTTTACATTGTTAGATTACCCAAATGGTAGCCAGTGAAGTGTTTGCATCCTTCTAAAAATCTGAGCATAAACCAAAATAAAGTATGGTATTCTTTTCAGGAAGATTGAGTTTGTTCCATTTTTACCTCAACTCATTGATTGTAGATTTTTATAGTGGATTGACTTTCACAGAGATGGGATTACCCTATGCCAGTTCAACTGACTTTGAAGACATGCTGAGTCTTGGTGGGGGTTGGAGTGTCTTTGGTTTAATAATGAAAATTACAAAGGTAGCCAAATTCAGCAAGTAAATTGGCATACTTTATATCTAGTGAGTCTACATGCATGTCCAAATGTAACTTGATACAGTAAATTGCACTCTTCCTCTGTGTCAGTACTGAACATTGCCGTCTATAGTGCTAAAAGGCACTGTGCTGCTGGAGATGCTTGGTAAAAATTTTCAAAAGTACCTAAGTGATTTAGTAGTTTGATTTAAGAGCTTGTTGACTTTTATTGGGCTTAGACTCTAAGTTACACAGATTCTGAGTATTTTAACCTGCTGTTTTAAAAGTGATGTGAAATGGAGTTTCTGACATTGGTCATTAAAGGTCCTAAGACACTTTTCCAAGAGTTACTGGTGTTTACTCATGGTCCTTTTGGCCAAATTTCAAGTTGGTTGCCCATTCTGCCTACTGCATAATTTGACCATGACACTTTTCATTATTTTTGTCTTAAACTATTATGCAGCGTTGATGTTAGCTCTTAAACTGCTGCTTTTTTATTCCGTGTGTGGTTGCATTTAAGTGTGTGTGTTGGTGGGGGGCTTGAAACAATTCATGTAAATTTGTAAGATATTTTAGCATTCTTAAGAATGTAAGGTGCTTTCAAAATAAGATTTTATTATTAATCCTCTTCTTTGTTCACTCTTTCGTCAAAAAAACACCTAAATCTTGGGTTGAGATGAAATATGAGGAACTTTATCCCAAAAGGGAAATTTTTGAGAAATGTGAAAACAGTGAATTAACTATTTCAGCCTATGTTTGTGAAAAATTGAATGTCACTAACTGGCAAGAAATAGGTAGCTGAAATTTGTGTGTCACTGAAGAAACTCATTGTTGCAAATTTGGTTAGAGACATACTGTCAACGTTAAAATCTTGCCAGGGTAAAAGTAGTTTTTAGGTACTGTCTGCTTCTACCAATTTTTGTCATTTTTCATTCACACCTTCTCTTCTTCGAAATTTATTCCTCTTCACTGCTGTGTGAAAGTTGTGTAGAAAGAAGAAGGGAAATTATATGGGGATAAACTAATTGACGATACACAAAGTGCTTTGTTTACTTTTTGCATTTAACAGCAAAGATTTTTTTCCTAATCTTCTAGTTCTAACAATCTTTAGAGTTGCTTTTAAATCAGTAGGCTAAATGTTTTCTGATTTTTTTTTTTTTAAATTGGTGTCCCTTTAGAATAGTGATAATTACATGCAACTTGCCTCTTTTTGCTTCTCTCAAATAAGTATTTAACTTAATGTCAAACTTTTGTACTTTTACCTATTGGGGATTAATATGAACCCATATGCAAATATCCCCCATGCATCCCCTTTCCCCAACAAAGGGGTGGTATTAGGGCTCCCACAGAAAACCTGACTTTGAATTTCCTGACCTGAGTATCTAAAATCTCAACATAACGATTGCATCAGTATAGTTCAGGGGTTCTCAAACTGGGGGTTGGGACCTCTCACGAGGTTATTGCATGGGGGGTCGTGAGCTGTCAGCCTCCACCCCAAACCCTGCTTTGCCTCCAGCATTTATAATGGTGTTAAATATATAAAAAATATTTTTAATTTGTTTGCACTCTGAGGCTTGCTATGTGAAAGGTACGAAAGTTTGAGAACCACTGGTATAGCTTATTACATTTAATATAGTTTCTCTTTCTCAATGAGGGATTCAGCTCTTGTATTAGGATTTATTTCAGTACATCTTAGTGGCGAGGCAATTACATCTTTATGCAAAAAGACAAATTAGTATTCTGAAAGTGAGAGCTTACTCTTTGTGTGTGTGTTATCTTTTAGCCTTGTTTGTGATTTGTATGAAAATCTATCAACATCATATAATTGGATGAGGAAGTAAGATGAATCTGGCTTTTTGGACTACAATTTTCTAGAATTTTTCTCATTCGTAGTCTGTGCTTTCTCATTTTGATCGTATCCTACTGACCTGCAAAAATTGAAATGTACTTCATTTTATACATCTATGGATCTGTTTCACTGAGACTTTATATCTATCCTTGCTTACCACATGCTTAATCAACCAATTTAATTTTGCCTGAATTTTTTGTAATTTGCTCAAACAGTTGTGTAATGTATGATTAGTGCAGCTAGTTTATAAATGAGGTGCAGAAACCTAGCAAGTCAGTGCAGCCTACTAGATAGAAACACTGCACTGAGAGAGTTAGGGACTCTGGGTTACAATTTTGACTCTGCAGCTAACTTTTTGTGGGACCTTGTTTCCCTTACCGCTCCTTGTCTGTCTTGTCTCTTTATCTTGTAAACTGTTTGGGGCAGGGACTGTCTCTATCTTTGTTGTACAGTGCCTAGTACAATAGGGGTCTCAATCTTGGTAGGGGCCTTTAGATGCAAGTATATTTTAAATAATAATTATTAACAAATACAATCATTATTTGCATACAGACTCTAAGGTGGTGGAAAAGCTCTATTTTACTACAGAAAGAACAGGAGTACTTGTGGCACCTTAGAGACTAAAACTCATAGGACCCCTAACCATAGGGCGAGAATCCCACCCTTAGGAATCCTAAACCTAAGGCCGGGAATCATACCCAAGAGAACCCTAGCCCCGTGTCCCCTACCCATGGGTGCCCTGTCTCTAGGGCTGGGAACCCTAACCCTAGGGCGGGGAGCCCTATTCATAGGAATCCTAACCCTAGGGCTGGGAGCCCTACCCTATGGGAACCCTAATCCTAGCCCCAAGTTCCCTATCCACAGGAACGCTAACCCTAGGGCGGGGAGCTGTACCATAGGAAGCCTAACCCTGGGCCCAAGTCCCCTTCCCCTAGGAACCCCAATTGTAGGGTAGGGAGCTCTACCCCTAAGATCTCTAACCCTACACCAAATCTACTACCCATAGGAACCCTAACCCTGGGGTGGGGAGACGTACCCCTAGGAACTTTAAACCTAGCCCCAAGTCCCCACCCCAGGAAACCTAACCCTAGTCCCCCCCCCAGATCCCTTACCCTTTGGAACCCTAGCCCTAGCCTGAAGTCCCCTAAGCATAGGAACCCTAACCCAAAGGTGGGGATCCCTGTCCTTAGGAACCCTAACCCTAGCCCCACCTCCCCTACCCATATGAACCCTAACTCTGTGGGGGCGGGTGCCTGCCCCATAGGTACCCTAACCCTACAGGAGGGAGGCCTAGGAACCCTAACCCGAAGTCCCCAACCCATAGGAACTCTAACTCAGGGGACAGGGGGATACCTACCCATAGGTATCCTAACCCTAGGGTGGTGAGTCCTGCCCACAGGAACGCTAGCCCTAGCCCCAAGTCCCTTACCCATGGGAACCCTATCCCTAGGGCGGGGAGCTCTATCCATAGGTACCCCTAACCCAGGGTGGGGAGCCCTAACCGTAGGAACTCCTACCTTAGCCCCAAGTCCCCTATCGATAGGAACCCTATCCCTAGGGCT
Organism: Gopherus evgoodei; assembly: GCF_007399415.2. Classification (NCBI taxonomy): domain Eukaryota; kingdom Metazoa; phylum Chordata; order Testudines; family Testudinidae; genus Gopherus; species Gopherus evgoodei. Next base: position 20,739,885 of record NC_044326.1, read on the forward strand.
GGGATCCCTACCCTTAGATACCGTAACCCTAGCCCCAGGTGCACAGACTGTTGGAACTCTAACCCTAGGGCGAAAAGTTATACCTATAGGAACTGTAAACCTAGTCTTAAGTTGGCTAACCCTAGGGCAGGGTGGATTTGATTTCTTAAACCATGATTTAAATCACTAGTCAGGAAGACTCAATTTAATCATGGATTTCTACATAAAAGTACATTCTTGTTGGTTGTTATAACCTTAATACATGTTCTTCACAACTCAAAGATAGATGTAGGTTTCATTTTTAGAAGGTACACACTATACATTTTTAAAGTGATTTATTTTGAAAACTTTTCACATTAGTTTTACAGCTATACCAGAAAATGAATGTTTGGTTATTTCATTTACCAAAAGTAATTTAAGCAGATATTTATGAAGTTATTGGGAGGTGAACTATTTCCAATTCAACAGGTTAATCATTAATATTTGGAGGATTTAAATTGTTTTATTTAACTAAAACAACAATTATGTAGTCTGGATTTTTTTCTTCAACAGCAAACATATATTTTTAACAAAAGTATATTTTTTGAATTTAGTTAAATATTCAAGTTTTTTAAAATCAGGTTTGTTTTTGTTAAAATTATTTTTAACTAAAATACCCCTCTACCTCGATATAACACGAATTCGGATATAACGTGGTAAAGCAGTGCTCCGGGGGTGTGTGGCTGCGCACTCCAGTGGATCAAAGCAAGTTTGATATAACGTGGTTTCCCCTATAATGTGATAAGATTTTTTGGCTCCTGAGGACAGCGTTATATCGAGGTAGAGGTGTAGTTCAATGAAATTTAAAAAAAAAACAAAACAAAGATTAAATCAACTATGCCAGCCAGATCAACATGAGAAACTTAAAATATTGGCTTTTGCAGTTAACTCAGTCGTATTCACCTTCATTTTTCTGTTTGTTCATAATCTGGAAAAGAAAAACAAGCTTTCCTGCTTTTTTCAGGTCCCAAATGATTTCTCAATTTGGAATGAATTAGTCCAAAGGAAGAAAATATTCTTTCTACACTGCTAGAAGATTATCACTTCAATAGTCTCTGAATCCAAGTGACTTCCACTGGTTCACTGATGTATTTGCTGATGATGTTTTAAAGAAAGTCACATTTCTTGAATGGTTTACCCTTAGCTCTGAAGTTTATTATGGTTGGCTTTATGGAGGGATGATTGCGGGATGTCCATGTCATAGCCAGCTCCTCTTCTTCAGCAATTAAGGTTTGACCCTGGTACCGAGTATTGAGAATATTTGCAAGAAAATGAGCTGGAGATAGTGCTTGTCCCGTTTGTTTTTTTTAATGCTTGTAATTTAACTCCGTCATTGCATATTTCTCTTTTTAAGATCTCAGTCAGTTCCTTCCAAATTTCAACAGCGTCAGCAATAAAAGAGCTATTTCCCTGCATTTTGTTCAAGGCAACAGAAATAAGCTTCAGGGTACTCAGCATGTGTTCAACATTTCTCTTAAGCCCAACATTGAGCACTTTGGCTGTAACGGTGCCATCTATTTTTTCACGATTTTGTTCACAAGCTGTCATCAGATTAGGCCAATTCTTGATACAGTGCTCAAAACAGTGCACTCATGACTTCTATCACACATCTTGTGGGAGAGTTAGCTTGGTTCCTCCCACATTTTTCAGAGCGGCTGCTGCAAAGTGGCTGTTACGGAAGTATTTTGCAATTTCAACAACATTAGCCTTTATTTCTGGAACGCTGAAGTCTTTGGCTCGGAGGTGCATCAAATGACCACTGCAACCATATGTTATTATCTTGGGATGCTCTTCACTCTCTCCTAAATTTCTTCTCATCTTGGATACATTTACAGCATTGTCTGTGACCAAGCTGTGTACTAGACATTTTGAATTTTTTTCCACAGTTTGTTATAGCTTTTACTGCTACTTGTAAGTATTCTGCTGTGTGTGCGTTTCCTGATGTATCAGTTGTTTCCGTAAGGAGTATATTCCCTTCTTTTGTTGTCACACAAGCACATACAACAGGATCACTGTGGACATTGCTCCATCCATCAAGACTCAGGTTAACACTTTCACCCTCTAGACCTTTTTCACACTGCTCAATTTCTCTTTCATACACTTTATCCAGCAATTTGCCTGCAACATCTGCTCTGTTGGGTGGGCTGTATCCTGGTCTTAATGACTAAACCATGTTAATCAAGTGTGGGTTCTCAGTCATACAGAAAGGAGAGTTTGTTGCATAAACAAACCAGGCAATTTTTTTCATCAACTATCTCTCTTTGTAATATGCTAGTTCTTATCACAAACTTATCTGTGGTGGTTTCTGGATGGAGTTTTTTTTTTCTTTTTGCTGCTGTGATATTCTGTGACATATATGATGTGACTGAAACACTATCATTGGCACATAACTCTGAAACTATAGAAAAAGATGGTGATCGTGAAGGTGGATAGTCTTCAGAATCCTGTATGTTGAGGATGGATTCTCCTAAACGAAATAAGTCAATGCAGTTATTTAATTATCACCACCACACTGCTCATTGAGTATTACTCATTGTATTCACTGACACTCAGTACTATTTTAAAGGTGAAATTGTAAAAGGAAGATCTGCCTATTTCAGCTATTTGTTTTTTAATCACAACTGCGTCTAAAATGATAGTACCATTGAGTAACAACTATATTTTTTGCTCAAACATGAGAATTCAAGAATAGTCCAGAAGGAAGACAGGCAGTCCTTTAGAAAGAAGTATGAAATAAAAAAGTTTACCAATCTGAAGATCCTGCATGTTCAGACATGTTTCTTTCATCACCTTCAGTGCAGCTTCCACCTGAGAAGGAACACTTCTCATGATGTTGTTTCAGTTAGGCAACCAGGCCTTGCATTTCTTTGTTGCACTGTTTGCATTTTGCATGCATGCTTGTCTTACCCACAGGTGGAGGAACTTCATTAAAATATTCCCAAACTGGGTCTCTCTTATACCCTGCTGCTATTATAGGTTTTCCCTCCTAGTGGGAGAATGGTATGGTAGATCTCAAATCAATGAAGGCTTCACTCAGAAAGACCTCAAGACTTCTGGAATATGCTGCTCAAACAGTTTCACTTTTGTTTCTACTGCCTGTCCCTCCCTTCTCACATTTATCTCTAGACTTCTCCTTGTCCAGATCTGTTCCACCCCCAACAATCTTCTTTTCATTTAACTTTTTGAAACTTTGCACTTTTAGAGAGAAGTAAGGGTTTGACTCTGTACACAAATTTGCGAAGGGACAATAGGGTTGAGGTCTGTTATTTCTCACCTCCATGTATTATTGATTTATTCAAAAACATTTTTGCTGTTAACAAGCATGTTATCTCTGGAGACGCAAATCCACAGTTTGAGAACTGAAAAACTAGGTATCTCTGACGGTATCTTCTAGACTGACCACTGAGTCCCATTGGGTAGATAGAAAGATAAAATAATCTATACAGAAGCACCTGGAACCCCTGAGATTGGGTCCCTAATCCATGAACTATTGGAACTCATTTACAAAACTTTTCTTAAAACATTACATGAATATATTGTTTCATACTATAGAATTAGAATTTATAATCCCTATTCTATGATGAGCTCTCTTTGAGCTATAATATAGTTTAATTAAAACTATTTTTAGATAGGTTTTTTTCCTCAAAAAGCATTTTATCAAAAAAATCAGAGTTTTTTAATTGATTTTTGTCCATCCTGCCGTAGGGCAGGAACTGTACCCTTAGGAACCCTAAGCCTAGGTCCAAGTCCCCAGTCCATAGGTATCTTAACCTTAGGGCAGGGAGACCTACTCATAGGAACCCTAACCATAGGGTGGGAATTCCTACCCTTAGAAACTCTAACCCTAGGCCCACCTCCCCTACCCATATGAGCCCTAACTCTAAGGCAGGGTGCAATCCCCTTAGGTACCCTAACCCTAGGGCTGGGAGCCGTAGCCCTAGGAACTCTAACCCTAGCCTGACGTCCCCTACACATAGGAATCCTAACCCTGAAGTGGGCACTGTACCCACAGGAACCCTAGCCCAGAGTTCCGTACACATAGGAATACAAGCTGTAGCCCCAAGTCCTCTACCCATAGGAACCAAAATCCTAGGGCTGGGAGCCCTATTTATAGGAACCCTAAACCTAGGCCAGAGTCCACTACTCATTGCAACCCTAAATCTAGGGCAGGAAGCTCTACTTATAGGAACCCTAACTCTAGCCCCAGGTCCTCTAACCATAGGAACCCTAACCCTAGGGCCGGGAATCATACCTGTAAGAACCTTAATCCTAACCCCAAGTCCCCTACTCATAGGAACCCGAACCCAAAGGTTTAAATTATCTCTTAGAATGTTTGTGCAGCACCATGAGCTCTTGATACTGGTTGGGCTTTTTATGTACTATCACAGTAGAAAAAAGTAATTAAAGCAGTACTGTGCCTCAGTTTCTTATAATCCGGAAGTACCAGTATGGTACAATGACTTCTATCTCCTTCAGGTATAATCTGGTTGATTTTAATACCACTTATGGGCTTCATAGGGAGTTCTGATCCGCTTTCTTTGGCTTGAATGGATGCCAGCTGTGATACAGGTCTGTAAGAGTGCTATGTTTTAAAACAGAGCTAAATTGAGGATAAGGTGTCCTAAGGCTACTGAACGACAAAACTTTTGTCTTTCAGAGGTATTAAACCCCTCCAACCTGAAAGATTTGCCGATGACAAACGCCAGTGTGAACAGCGCTTTGTTGGCAGGAGTGCTCGCCTGCCGACAACGCAAATGCTGCTCATTGGGGGTGAATGTTTTTTGTTGGCAGGAGAGACGACAAACAGTGGCTACACAGTGCGACTTTTAGCAGCATGGATGTAGCGATGCAGCCATGTTGCTAAAAGTTGTGTAGTGTAGACATTACCTTATTCGTTTAGGCTGTGTTGGCTAATAAAATAGCTGATTGTGTATCTGTCAGTCCTGAATTACAGTAAGGAATACAATATTTAAGTTATCATACCACACAAACTAACAGTGATTGGTTTGACATGTTATTTGGATTTATTCAAAGTACGTTCTCTTCTTAATTTTAGAAAGAAAGAACTTTCAACTACCAAGAAAGATCGAGTGAACCACTGCCTAACAATATGTGAAAACATAGTTGCTCAGTCTCTAAGGTAATAAAACTCTTTCTGAACTCATTTTATTAATGTTGGTAAAGTTACTCTGGAGTTTTTTATGGTTTTCATATTTTAATCAATCTTTAATTCTAAATATTGAACATACTCTTTTAAACAGGACATTCAAGGGCTTGAAAAATTTACCAGACTCTCTCTCTGGAGGACCAAACTCATTATCCAAAGGTTGTTATGAGACCTTGCTATAACTGAGGTCCAGGAGCAATACCCTGGTGAAAACCCCAGTCCTCCAGTTTTCTTCAGCTACTGGGAAGGTGCTGAAATTTCTACTTGGAGTTAGTCACCAGATTCTGCTTGGGAGCTTAATCTTTCATATCGGCCTTTGTTTGGTTTACTTATCATTTGAATCTGTTCCTGTATAGGTGCATGCATGCAGAAATTACATCTCTTTTCTCTCCTTCAGGGCCTCCTGGCCTTGCAAGAGCGACACTTTCCCCGTATTATACTCCTCCCCCCCAACTTCCATCCTTTGTGTCATTCTCCCAGTAAACTTCTGTGTCTGTCTCAGCTGCATCTCATGGCATTCTCAAGGAACAGTGTGAAAGTGACATGGTTCTTGACAGTTTCATTGTTTCCCAGGGACTTCTTTATAGCAATATTTACGTAAGTTGTAAACTGTTTCGAGAATATGCTATCTTTTATTGTATGTGTGGTCCTAGCACGATGACCCCTGATTGGGGCCTCAAACCTTTCCACAATATAAGTATTATTAATAATATAATAGTATAGGAATTAACAAGGTCTTTTTCATTCAGTTGTTGCTTGGCAAGGGTAAGAGAATAGTAGAGGCACTGGAACTGTATATGTGCAGACTCCAAAGAAAACACTGCTTGAGTTTACTTTTGTTTCCCTTTTAGTGACTTCTTTTTTTAAAATGAAAGTTTAAGCGCTGCAGAAATTGGCTTAGAGCCCACGCTCATCAGGCCCTTTTTAAGTTGTCTCACATTGGACATCCAAAATTAGTAGTTGCTCTGAAAAATCTTGGCCCAAATATATATACTTGTTTACTGTTTGTTTACTCTTTGTATTTCTCTCAGATCAGAGTGAAACTGTATTTTGAACCAGATCCGTCATTTGGTTCCAGTGACAGGATTTGGGTCTCAGTTTGTAGTTGATGTTGGCAAAACTGCAGGCCAAGTAAACTCCTTGGGGCAAGGATGGTTTTTTTTTTTTCTGGTTGTACAGCACCTAAAGCAGTAGGAACCTGGTGCATAACTAGGGCTCACTCATAGGTGCTACAGTGGTAACATCCATGACAGTCTTTTCAGTGACTTTATAAACCTGGTGCATAACCAGGGCTTATAGGTACTATAGTAATAACATCTATGACAATCTTTTCAGTGACTTTAAAAAAAAGTTCCATGTAAATATTTTTGTTCACATTTAATTATTTTAGTAATTTGGTCCTACACTATTTGATATGGTATGTTATACAGCAGGGCTAGGCAACCTATGGCATGTGTGCCGATTTTCTGTGGCACTCACACTGCCTGGGTCCTGGCCACCCGTCCAGGGGACTCTGCATTTTAATTTAATTTTAAATGAAGCTTCTTAAACATTTTAAAAAAAACTTATTTACTTTACATACAACAAGAATTTAGTTATATATTATAGACTTATAGAAAGAGACCTTCTAAAAACATTAAAATGTATTACTGGCACGCAAAGCCTTAAATTAGAGTGAATAAGTGAAGACTCGGCACAGCACTTCTGAAAAGTTGCCGACCCCTGTTATACAGTAAGGTGAATAAGTTTTATTTTTGAAACATATATATATAATATAATATAAAAAATATTGATCAAAAGTGTAGTTTCATCTTTAAGGATTACATTTTAAATGAGAGTTTGGCAAATACATAACTTCTGTGTTATTTTTGCCATGCATTTTTGTTACTTACAAACTTGGGCTAAAATTGTCTACTACATGTTAATGTTCATTTAATAATTTAATAGAGAAGGCAGCATTTAGTATATTAACTTTAAATGCTATATAGATTTTCTTTGAATTACCATATTTCTTTGCCCTTCTGACTACTTTAACTTGATATGTTGTCTTTCCTGAGAAAGGTGGGGGTTAATCCTAGTTGTTGCTAAACATTTGACAAATCTCAAAGGAAGTATTTTTTGCCTATATGAGACTCATATGCAAGTCCTTTTTACCATAATATTTGAGCAGCTCACAATCTTTTTTGTTTTTTTTCTAATGTGGTTATTCCTACAACACTTCTGTGAGGTAGAGAAGTACTTTTAGCCCCATTTTACAAATGAGGAGCTGAGACTTGAGTGTCTTACCCCAGTTATACAGGCAGTCTGTGGTGGAGCATGGAAAAGAACCAGGTCTGACATGTCCTAGGCAAATGCCCTTGATCAGTGAACTATCCTTCCTCTCACATGGGGGTGGGGTGGGAAGTTTTGCTTGTCCCAGGTAATCTGTGTTGTGTTTTGCAAGGCTGCTTTAAAGAGATTAGAGTCTCATGGAGGAACGCTGTCTGGATTCTAAATAGTCTGTCTTTGCAATTTAAGAGTGAGCTTTGAAATCAATATGCTGGTTTTTGGGACCTAGACCAAGTGCTGTGATTTGTCGTTTTTACTGATTTCAGTAAGAGCAGTTAACACACACTTCTGAGGTAATGGGTGACTCTGGTGCAAGGACTGCCTCTTCTGAGCTGCCTTGCTTTAATATATTGTTTGCAAGATACAGGGTCATCCTGGGGCGAAAAGAGGGTGGGTGACAACTCCAGCGGTATATAAATAATATAATGCTATATTGACCACTCTTACATTCAGAATATTGGGCACGGGAAATTCAATTCAGTTGTAAGAGGACAACATTTGTAATAACATTATTTTATTTCCAAACCGTGTCAAAAGTGAAAACTATAAATATGGACTCCAGTCTTCAGCCTATCTATCTTCAAAAACAATAACATTCATTTAACTTTCCATAGTGTACTTTTTAACATGCTAACTTTTTTTAAATTTAGGAATTCTCCGGAATTTCAGAAACTGCTGGGTATTGCTATGGAACTCTTTCTTCTCTGTAGTGATGATGCGGAGTCTGATGTCAGGATGGTTGCTGATGAATGTCTCAATAAAGTTATAAAAGTAAGACTTATGTAATGTATGTGTTTTTATCAGGGTTGTCCTTTTTTAAATGTTGTTCTCTGTGAAGATAAATTGATATTATTCATTTCATCATCTGTTTCCCTGATTCTTGACCATTTCTCTTAACACATTGAGAGCTCAAGTACACTTGCTAACCTTGACATGCATCCGACAAAGTCGGTATTCACCCACGAAAGCTCATGCTCCAATACGTCTGTTAGTCTATAAGGTGCCACAAGACTCTGCTGCTTTTGCTAACCTTACTTATCCACCAAGGTCAACACGTTCCTTAAGAACAAAAGCATGTAAGAGACTTTCTGATATACTGTTGGCAGTGTTTCTTTACTTTTATCCTTTCAGGCCAAAAGGTTTCTAACAGTGAGGGTAGTTAAGCTCTGTAATAGGCTGCCAGGGAAGGTTGTGGATTCCCCATCATTGGACAATTTAAGAACAGGTTCAACAAACACCTTTCAGGAATGGTCTAGGTATATTTGATCCTGCTTCAGTGCAGGGGGTTGGACTTTGACCTCTCAAGGTCCCTTCTAGCCCTATATGTCTGTTATTCTGTGAAAGTGATGAAAAGCTGAACTTCTGAGGAGGGAGAGGGTCTGCAGAGGAGAGGGTTGTAACTTGGTCCCCAAGACAACAGGAGATACCAAGGCTAAGCTGGACCTACTGCTTGAAAGAAATACTAAGCTTAGCTAAAATGATATATGTTTAGGTTTTTGTTGTGTTGCCTTTTCCTCTGTTGTGTCGTATGGGTTGGTAAATGTTACTTGATTTTGAATAAGCTGTTCTGTGACTGCATTCTTCTCCTGGTGTAGACTCCCAGAGGAAAGTCTAAGCATGGGCTATAACCTAGCTAGTCCTGCTAAGGCCACAGTGGCAAATGAATACTGTAATTTGATGACCCAGTCAGAGTGGGGGTGAATGATGGGATTCCACCATGAGAGAGGTGTAGATGTTGGCCTGTAACTTGGGAAGAATTGCAATAGAGAGATGGAGTGGAGGGTCAAAGGTACAGCTTACTCTGTAACCTTAACAGCTATTAATTGGAATTTTTTTGTTGTTATTGTAATAAACTAAAAATAAGTCATTTATCACGAGCCTTGTTATAATGGGTTTATAAACAATTATGATTTTGAAATGAATATATGGGTAAAACAAATTTAGAATTGGTGCCTCATAATGTGTAATCTTTAATGGCAATGCCTTCAAGAATTAAGTTTTAATTTGTCTTACACCTTGCAAAATCAGCCTGCTTCAGATAGCTAGTATTGGATTTGATCCTGTAAGCTGCTAAATACTGTAGATTTCCATCTAAATTGATGAAAGTTGAAGCAACTCATCACTTTGTAGAACAAGGCTGCTGGATTTTCCTTCAGATACTTGTCTTCAATAGCAAACATCCATCACCACTGTATGTAAGCACTTACTAGATAAATTAGGTTTTCATGACAAGGGAACTAATAGACTTGGAGTCTTCTACTCTTTTCCCTTCCTTTGTATTAGAGACTCTGTTTGAGATAAATATTCCCCCCCCCCCCTTCTTCTTTCTTCCCTCTTCCTTTTGGCTGTGGTAAAAAGCTTTCTCAAAGAGGAGAGTCTTGCAGCATCTAACACTTACTCCTTTCCCTGCTCCTCCCCTATAAAAGATCATCTGGTCAGATTGCCTCGTATTTTCAGAAGGTGTTCCAGTACAAGTGTAGCATTGTTAGTTGAAAATCACATTGTGCTGTGGTACAATAAACTCTGTTTCATTTTGTTATAGGCTTTGATGGATTCCAACCTTCCTAGGTTACAGTTAGAACTCTATAAAGAAATTAAAAAGGTGAGTGTAGTTCTTTCCTTTAATCTATTTGGGCATGTCTGATATTTAATAATTTTAAATATTTTGTTAGATTAATGTTATGTATTGATCTGTGAAGTGGTTTTTTAAGAACTGTAAATTTCTCTTTGATTAAATTGACATTTAAATTGAGCTGCTGCAAGAGCTATATTTATTGATTTCTTTTTAATGTATATTTGTGTGTGAGAATGTGTGGATGTCGAACAAAAATGTCCCTTGTTAACAGCTGCTCAGGTGACATGCACCTCCATATAGCTTGGCAAACCTCTTTCTTTCCACTGAAGGCCACACTTTTATTATATATGCAAGCTAATTATTTTAGTCTGTGGTACTTCTGTAGCAGGTGCCTGTAAGAAGAAGAAATTAAACAAATGTTAAATGCCGAACATTGTATCACTGGGTGACTGCTTACTGCACCTGTGAAGACATACGCATGAAGAGACTATATAGCCGGACCAGTGTTGTCATTAATCAATCCTAACACATTCTTAATGCTTTTAATGTATTTCTTATGAGAGGTAAGGGAAATATTACTCACTAGAATAGTGTTCGGGGAAGATAGAAGTTCTATTCAGGATTCCAGCAGCTCTTCTCTGCTGAAGATTAAAACACTCTGTGGAACCCCATGCAAGTCTCTCATTATTTGCCATGTTATATGTAGGTGCTCTTGCATCTTGATCAGAACTATGAGTAAAATATAAACCCTATTACTTTCATTATTTTTAAAAAATAGCCAACAACTTCAGACATTCCTTCTAAAGCAGAGGTTCTCAAACTGGGAGTCGGGACCCCTCAGGGGATCGCGAGGTCATTACATGGGAGGTCACGACCTGTCAACCTCCACCCCAAACCTCTCTTGCCTGCAGAATTTATAATGGTGTTAAATTAAACACCTTTTTTAATATATTTATTAGGGGGGGTCGCACTCAGAGGCTTGCAATGTGAAAGGGGTTGCCAGTAAAAAAAAGTTTGAGACCCGCAGTTCTAAGTGGTAGGAGAAGCTCACAGTTTGAAAGGATTTTACCTGTATTGAGAGGTTGTGCTAACTGTTCCACTCTCCTCCTAACCTGGGCTATTAATGACTTGTGAATATTAATCTTGTCTATATGGACAGATTATAGAGATACAAAAAGAGACAGAAAAAAATGTGTTTAAACTGAAGTTTTAAACACTCATCTGTTTTTCGAGTGTATGCAGCCATGTATTACACTTGCGTGCTTGTTGCACAGGAGCTGGAGAATTTTGACTAGCAGTACCCATGTGTGCACGCACTCACTTCTCAGGGCCATAGCTCTCTTCCCTCCCCCCCCCCGGCTATATGAGATGATAATAATAATAATTGGAGATATACCAATCTCCTAGAACTGAAAGGAACCTTGAAAGGTCTCCAATCCAGCCCCCTGCCTTCATTAGCAGGACCAGTTTTTGCCCCAGATCCCTAAGTGGCCCCCTCAATGACTGAACTCACAACCCTGGGTTTAGCAGGCCAATGCTCAAACCACTGAGGTATCCCTCCCCCAAGGATGTCTAGCCACGTCTAGTTTTCTATCTGAACAGGACTAAACTGTTTCAAAATTTGCCTTGCCTGTTTGTGTAAGATGCAGTTTGTATGACGGGGTAAGTGGTTTTTTCACAGATGATCTCCAAATGGATATTGTCCTGTATCAAGACTGGATATGAAATAGCTTTGGCTATGCCTCCTTAACAGATGCGAGATCATTCTACAAGAGCTTGAGGAATGTTAATAGGATTCCTCAGTGACATCTCAGTACTGTACATTTGCAGGGCAGCTATGTGTTCATCCATATATTTACAAACCATTACTGCGTCTTCCAGGGTGGATACAAGCTTTCGTAGGCAGTCCTGCAATCCTTGTTTAGTTAGACTCCAAGCCCTGCCTCCTGGGGTGGGTATTGCTTGTGAGTCACCTAAGTGGAATACACTACTTACTGTAACTGTAGTTTTTTGAGAGGCTATATAGGTGGGTATTTCATGACCCACCCTCCATCCCTTCTGCATCGGGTATTGTCTCTGGCTGTTTGGTGCGAAGGAACTTAAGGGGTTCAGGTCAGTGCCACCTCATATAGCCAGAGGAGCGGCTATGGCCATGAAGTGTGAGCACAGCTGCTCTTTGGGCACTGCCAGGCAAAGTTATCTGGCCGGCATGCTGAGCATGCACACATCTAAGTGGAATGCATGTTTGCATCACACCTTGAAGAACCACAGTTACAATAAGTTACCATTTCTTACAATGCTTTTAGACTCCAATCGCTATTTGTCAAAGGATTCAACTTCCACTTCTAAAAAATAGATCAGATTTAAAGCAATATGTTCCCTTTATGCTGAGTCACAAGAAGTCCTGTCTAGCAGGGACCTGTCTGCTTAAAAAAAAAAGAAAACGCACATGGTACTTTCCCTATTTTCCATTGCTTGGTTCAGGACAATAACCCAAATTCCAAGGAGTACATAGTTTGGATTTCAGGTGAAGTTTTTACTACAGTTTTTTACAAAGTTAAGTATAATCTTGTTTCTTTGATACCACCATGATAAGCAGCTTGTATATAGACAGGAAGAATTCACACATGAGAAACCAATTCAAGAATCCCTCAGTTCAGTCTTTAATCTCTTTGGTTTCTAACATTATGGGATTCGCATGCAGTTGATATTCTTGAAAGCACTTGGTATTAATGACCTGCTGAAGAAGAGTATGAAACATCTACACATTTCAAGATGCATATGATGACTGTAGTGTCTCATATCATTAATTTAACATTGCTAGAGAGTGAATTTTTTTCCACCGTGTTCAAAATGACTTCAAAAGCTCTCCTATTTGTGTTTCCCTGTGAGTTTACTGTTTTGAACCAATTCTGTTATGGATGAGGACCATACTTCTAGTTAAGCTTTTTGTTTTTTATTTTAAAAAAAAGCAAACACCTCTCTCTCCAGCAACATGCACATTGCAGGTTTAAATCTTAAATTGAAATGGGCCAGCCATCTTGGGCTGTGGAGTGAAGCCTGAATTTATGACTCTTGACCAGAAACTATTAGATGTTGGCATTTTATCATTCTGCGTTATGCTGTGAGATGCAAGATGGCGAGCAGGAACAATCTGCTGTTACCTGTGGCTGGACACAGCCTTATTGCTGAAGTTGATCTCTGCAGAGACATTCACTTTCTCTTGCATATGACTACCTTCTCTGGTCCCTGTTTTTGACCACTTGATAAAACTCCAGGAAGAGACTAAAAAATTGAGCTTTTTGAACACATTTTTATGTACCTTTTCAGCCAGGAGAGCGTTTAGGCTGTCCTTTGTTTTTAATGTCACTTCCTGTCTGAAAGCCATATTAGGATTTACAAGCATGAGATGTTAGGGAATTGAATCTCTTTTGTAGTTAAAATTCATATACCGTCAAAATCACTTTATCCAGTTTTAAAGGATGTTTGTGAGTGCTGATCTGTAACAAATTATACATTCAATCTATCTAGAATGGTGCTTCTCGAAGCCTACGTGCTGCAGTTTGGAGGTTTGCTGAGCTTGCCCATCTGGTTCGACCTCAGAAGTGCAGGTAGGTGACTCACATTTTTGGTATGCAGAAGTGCTATTTGTCTACCATACAAAAACATAAAATTGAAAAAGTAAATAGATCATCACTGGTGGCAGTGCTGCTTCATAATCCAAACTGAGATGTTAATTTAATAAAGCTGTTGGGGATTCAGTGGGATTCCCGTATGGTCCTTTGAAATTCCACGTGTTGCGCATAATTCAGTGGTATAAATTTAGCTGTATTTTTACCAAAGGATAGAATTTTGATGTAATTTCTTGACCTTTCTCATCCCCCCAAGCCTTATTGTGTTTCACTGCATTAAATGTGTTAACTGAAAAAAAATCTAGACAAATCAGCATCACACAAAATACTTCATACTTGCATAGCGCTGTGCATCTGATCTCAAAGAACTTTACAAAAATGATAATCCCTGGTTTCTAGATGAGGAATCCAAGTCACAGATATGAAATAATTACTTGCCTGAGGTTACCTAGCCACATATGGCAGATTTAAAAACTGGACCCGAGTCTCCTGACTTCCTGTCTTTCTGTAACTGCTAGACCACACTGCTTCCCATTCTTATCTTGTGAATCTCTTTCTATAGTTATTTCTATTAACTATTTATTATTGTGTAATCCAAAGATCCCATTAATGATTGGGGACTGCAGCAATAATTGGGGCTTAGTAGGACTACCCTAGTTGTGAGCTTAATTGTGGGAAAGTGGAGGGAAGCTTTTGAAATAGTCTGGTCTCTATAATAACAAATGTTGATGGGGAAAAGATAACAAATCCAACCCAGTCTGTTAAATAAAATTGTTTTACAAAATTTGTAAAAGTGAAAAACACTGACTTAATCTAAACAAAAAAGTCTTTCAGATATAATTCAAGGATTCTGGTGAGATCATATCTGGCAAACAAAAAGTGTGTGGGACTGGAAATTAATGGGCCAAAACTAGTGGGTTGGAAATTAGGCCTAATTGGTGGACATGTTAATGAAGGGATGGGTTATTACACCCATCTCTTCCTTTTGGGGTCCTTAAACAAAGAGACTTTGGGAGGAAGATTTGGTGCAAGCGAATAGTGCCGGGCAGAGATAAGGGGAGGGCGTGAGCTTCATCATTCTGGCTGCCACCACCACCATTTTCTGGGACCCCTGGGATCCACCATGGCACTGTTGGGCCTTCAGTGTCCTGATCCTAAAACATGCCCTGACTACACTGGGTCAAATTACACGGCCACCTCCATTGGCTCTGATTTAAATCCCAAACGCCATCAGAGATCTGAGACTTTGTCACGCCTCTTGTGTGTCTTTTTCTTGCCAACTGTATTTCTTTCTCTTCGCTATTCCTCTTCTTTTGCATTCTGTATAAGAATCTGGCTTACCCAGATAGACTGCATATTTTACAACACTGTTGTAAGCCTGTGACCAAAAAGACAAGCAATGCCTAAACAGCCCAATGCTGGTAAAAGTTTGCCAGGTCTCAAAGTAATTAATAAAATGGTGTGTTTGTGCATGTGTTTCTCCAGCAGTGAGGTAGCTAGTAAAAGTGAACACCACAGATGGAAGCAGTAGTATTTTTCTATCTCTGCTGGGTTTTTTTCTCTTCCCTTTTGTGTGCATTTGTCTCGTTTTGTCTTAAAAGCAAACAAACAAAAAACAGGACTTGACTTTAACAACAGCTCCAGCCCATTGCAACTAACTTAGCCTCTTTATTCCGGAAAGGACAGTTATTGCCATCTTTTATACTATCGAAAGACTGTAAAAAAAGGTTTGTTCCTATAAAAACTCTGTATAGCTAAAGAGAAAGGGAACAAAGGTTATGGTTAAAACGGAAGCCTTATTTAACACTTTACATTTCAAATGCTTTAACTGTTTGTTTCTCTTTCTTTTCTGTATCTTTTAATAAAATGTTAACAAAAAATTTAATGGAGTGTTTGCCATGGTACTAAGGAGGCAGAGGTTTCTGTATACTAATAACTGAAGCTTGTTTGAAACTATTTAATGTTGGACAGTGACAGTTATATTAACACCTTTAACACTTTGATCGGATATAGTCCATTGAAATTAATACAACAGGCCGCATTGTGTTTTGCTCTGTACAAACCCTCATGAAGACAATAGTCCCTGCCCCAAAATTGTAGTTCAGTGTTGTGTACTCTTTGTAACGTCTTCCACTTCTAATCATCATAGTGGTGTATATGTTGTATTGCTGATATATTGTATCTTTATGTATGTGAATATAATACTGTTGTACAGCACTCCGAGCTTTGATGGGGGCTGTATTAGAAAGAATGTCTCAAATGCTTATGATTAGATAATATATAAAATATTATTGACCAAAAGAATTCTTATTCCTGTGCTATAACTAGGCCATACTTAGTCAACCTATTGCCCTGTCTAACGCGAATAAGTAAGCGGCCTGAAGAATCGGTACAAGAGACAGTGGCTGCAGCAATACCAAAAATCATGGCAGCATTTGGCAACTTTGCAAATGACAATGAAATCAAGGTACACCTGTTTTAAACTATTAAGAAACATTTTTATTACACATGAGAACATAGTTAATCAACCATTAGAACCTAATCAGATGTTACAGACGGTAGTGTAACGGCTACCAGATTTGAATTATTAAAACATGTATTATTTATATTTTCCTCCACCCTTTGGATTATTTATAGGAATTTTTTTAAATCAAAATAACTTTTTGGGTGGATGGAGGGGAAGAATTTTCTTGTTTTGCTTACTGAGTTCTGCCTGTCTTGAAGTAACTTTTATGATTTTTTTTTATTTTTTTTTTTAATTTTTGTAACTTTTAGGTTTTATTGAAGGCTTTCATTGCTAATCTTAAATCCAGTTCTCCTACCATCCGTCGAACAGCAGCTGGATCAGCAGTGAGCATCTGTCAACACTCACGAAGAACACAATATTTTTATACCTGGTTACTGAATGTGCTTTTAGGTAAGATTCAGGAAACTGCTCTTACATCCTCAAGGCATGAGTAATATTGGAAAAAACAGAATTGGCAAATATAAAATTAAACCGTTATAGTAATTCCTATGTTAGGTAGCTTTGCTGCCAACTTCTAACCTGCATGTTAGGTGTCACCAGTGCTTGCTCTGTGGGTACGCAGATGTCTTCTAGGGGCTACATCAACTCATTTCGACAGTTACCTAGTTTTACAACAGGCTACCTATAAAGCACTAATGAAGTCAGTACAAGCTAAAATTTCATACAGACAATGACTTGTTTATACTGTGCTCTATATACTATGCACTGAAATGCAAGTACAATATTTATATTCTAATCAATTTACTTTATAATTATGTGGTAAAAATGAGAAATTAAGCAATTTTTCAGTACTAGTATGCTTTGACACTTCTTATATTTCTATTTCTGATTTTGTAAGCAGGTAGTTTTCAGTACGCAAGACAAATGAAACTCCTGAAAGGGGTACAGTAATCTTGAAAGGTTGAGAACCGCTGCTTTATGATATTGTGGCACATTTAATCAACATAATGAAAAAAATACGTATGGCCCATTTTTGCCTTTTGTCAGGGGGACTTTTACAGATATATAATAAAATAATGCCATATTTCTGCGGTACTCATCACCTCTTCCCAAATCAGATAAATGCTATATCAGAACTTTGGATAGATAATCTAGAAGCATAGATTAATGAAAAAGCATAGTCCACAAAATAAAATGAGAGCATTGTGACTTAAAACATGTGTATATAATGAAAAAAGAAAAGTTGGAATAATCCAGTAAATCAGAACTCCCAGTGTGCTTGAAGGATCAACAGTTTCATTAGTCTGTCAACTGTGAAAATGTCCTTCTAATTCTAGTTCTGTTAATGGAATAAGCATGTGGATTTATTGCTAAAAGAAAAAAATACAATTATTTCATTGCCAAATCTTAAATTTTTTATCAAAAAAGTTAAAAAACAAACAAACAAAACTGAAGTCAAATCAATGTTATGATTATTTTAGTGTTTAGGCTTGGCAAGATGGACACTGCCCAGGGCAGGTGTCAAGTGACTATTACTTAATGTTGAAAGATAATAGGCAAAGAAGGGGAGCTTGCAGTTGGGGCATTGGGAGGGGTCATTTTGGGATCTGAGAAGGCTTACAAAACGTGTGTGAAACCACGATTGTGTGCAGTAGAGTTTTGTCTTTGGTGTGGAGGGTCTTGGTTCTTTCCCCTGAGGGTATCTGTTTGACTTTCTAATTGCTTCTCTTTGTGGATACCTACATTTTCTGGAGTTTCCTTCATGTCCATTTTTCCTTCTTTAAAAGCCAGCCTTGAAGATCCTCTTGGCCATCCTTGCTTTAAGGGCACTTCTTTACCTTTCTATACTTGAAGAACTAAGTCTTGAGTTAAAAAAATGCTTCCACAATTTTAGATAGGTGGATTTTTTACTCTCTTCTAAAAATTAGAAGGCATTCTGTGGCTGCCCCCACCCGTAACATGACATTGTGTAGTTACTTTAGAAGCAGTACTTTGAGCAGAGACTTTGAGGTCCCCGGTACTGTCCACCAGTAAGCATTGAGGAGGGCAAGTCAGGGTCTGCTACAGGAAGAGTCCCTCTACAGTACTGACCTTTTCTAATTGGGGTCATCAGTTCCAGCGCCAGTGCCTGGGCTGTTGAGACTGATGTCTGCTATGGTACTGACTACTTCATTCAGCAACAGAAGCACCAGGGAAATCTCGGCAGCAATGATGCTGGAGACCTGTGTCGTGCCACAAGATGTACTCTTGGCACTGGACTCACTGATGGTATCAGAGTGAAGCTGGCCGATACCAATGTGGATCCTTAGGCCATGGCTATGGACTTAACTCAGAGTTGTGATGAACTCTTGATATGGGGCAGGGCTGGAGCATCAGAGCATCCAGCACTTGCTTGACCCGTGCACTCTAAGGGTAAACCTAGCATATCATTCCTTATAGTGGTATGTCTCTGGAGAGAAGCTCTTAAACTTCAGAACCATCCTCCTTGGAGTGTGAGAGAGGCTCTTCTGCTCCTTGAAAAGGAGGCACTCCCCTTCTTCTTCATGAAGGGAGTTCAAGCAGCAAAGAGTCCTGTGGCACCTTGTAAACTAACAGACGTATTGGAGCATGAGCTTTCATGGGTGAATACCCACTTCATGCATCTGACAAAGTGGGTATTCACTCACGAAAGCACATGCTCCAATATGTCTGTTAGTCTATAAGGTGCCACAGGACTCTTTGCTGCTTTTACAGATCCAGACTAATGCGGCTACTCTTCTGATACTTGACAAAGGAGTTCAGTTACTATCCACTAAATGTTCAGAGATAAAGACTCTTGCTTCTGTCATGGCTCCTGGAACCCGTGGGGCATGCATCCCACTTCCGGATCCTCTCAAGGTCATCACCAGATCTCCTAGCAGAGGACATGCAAGGGCACATGAGGAGGCCCAGGAGGTTATTGTTGGTACCACAGAAGATTCTCAGGCCTGCAGGCATTGGAACCTCCACCCATTGCGCTACAGGAGGATCGGCCTCAGTCTCCTCTGCAGTCATCCTCCTCATCGCCAAGTGAGACTATTGTACTCTGGGATTCCTTACCTGTCCAAAATGACTGTAAGACTTACCATGATCCTTTTAAGGAGAGTAGTTACCTCTTGATATTCCTCTTGAGGTGGTCCAAGATAATTCTTGCAGGCTGGTAGACATTCTGAGTTCGGCAGAGCCTTCTGCCTATCAGCAAGGCCAGACTAAATCTGCAAAATCCTTGTGGCAACTGTCACCCTCTGCCTTCAACAGCCAAGAGAATCAAGAAAAGATGTCCCTTCTCAAGGCTATGAATGTTTTTATAACTATCCTTCCTTAGTTGTCACAGCAGCAAATGAAAGAGTGCCATCAGGGTAAACCCTTTTCTACCCCAAAGGACAAGAATACAAAGAAATTAGGCTTTTTGGTAGAAAAATCTATTCCACATCTGGTCTTCGATTTTGTATAGTTAACCAACAAACCTTGTTGGCCAGATATGACCTCTTCCTCTGGGACAGTAAGCTGAAGATCTCAGACAAGTTGCCAGAGGATGCCATACACGGCCAGACAAGGGGAAGCTGTTGGCTTACAGCTCTCTGCAAGCATCGTTAGGTGGGGCATATTTGGTGGCCAGGTCCCTGGAATCTGCAGTATCTATGCACAGATGTTGGTGACTTCAGTCCTTTGGTCTATCACAGGAGCCCAGCAGACGATCTAGGATCTCCCTTTTGAGGGTCCTTATGCTCTTCTTGCAGAAGACTAATGAGACACTCCACATTCTCCAAGATTTGAGGGCCATGTTGTAATCATTGGGATTTTTTTTGCTTTTTCCTAAAAGAAAACAATTCTGCCAGCAGAGATCCCTTCCTTTCCCATTGAGGCAGCCTGACCAATCTAGAAAACAGAGGAAAAAACACAGGAGAAGACCATTTCCTCCTCAGTTTTCTTCTTTGGCAGGTTCTTCAAGATAGTTGGGAAGTCCATAGATGTCTGTTTGACTGTCTTGTCAAGGACAGAGTACCAGATCACAATGTACCAGTTTTCTCCCTCCTCATTTTTTTCCAATAGGTTTTCTCACTTCCTGTATGCTTGGTCCCATCTTACTACAGACCAATGGGTCCAAAGTACTGTGGAACAGGACACACACTGCAGTTTGTCTGTCCCCCTCTTTTAATCCCCTTTCCCATCTGTCTTCAGGGACCACTCTCATGAGGATGTCCTTCTCCAAGAAGTGCAGGCTCTCCTCCATTTGAGAACTATAAAAGAGATTCACTCTCTCCACCTAGTGAAGGGTTTCTGTTCATGTTACATCTGATTCCAAAGAGAAGATGAGGTCTCATGCCCTTCCTAGACTTGCAACATTTGAATTAATATATAAAGAAAATAAGGTTTCACATGATCACTCTGGCCTCTGTCATCTCCTCTGAGGATCCAGGCAACTGGTACTCTGCTCTTGACATGAAGGATGCATATTTTCATGTTGCTATTCATCAAACCCATAGAAGATTCCTAAGATTTCTGGTCAGCAACATTATCAGTTTATGGTCCTATCCTTCAGGGTGTCTGTGTGTCTGCAAAATGCATGGTGGCCATAGCTCAGGGGTTCTCAGACTAGGAGTCGGGACCCCTTAGGGCGTTGCAGGGTTATTACATGGGGGATCACAAGCTGTCAACCTCCACCCCAAACCCCATTTTGCCTCCAGCATTTATAATGGTGTTAAATATATAAAAAATGTTTTTAGTTTATAAGGGGTGTTGCATTCAGAGGCTTGCTACGTGACAGGGGTCACCAGTAAAAATGTTTTGAGCCACTGCCATAGCTGCATTCCTAATTAAAGCAGGGATGCAAATATTTCCGTCCCTGGACAATTGGCTGATATGAGGTCTATCCAAGCTCCAAACAGAAGTCATTCTATCCTGGATCTGTCCCTTTTCAGTGTTCTGGATCTGTTGATCAATGAGGACAAATCAGTATAAATAAATAAAAGAGAATAAAATGTATAGGGATGATTCTGAATTGTATAATAGTCAGGGTATTTCTGCCTGAAGCCAGATTCCAGATAGTGTTAAACATTTCCATAGTTCTGAAAGCCCATCCACTTACAACATTAAGAAATTTCCCCAGACTACAGAGACACATGGCCTCCTGCACGTGTGTGATTCGGCATGCCAGGCTTTGTCTCAAAAAGTTGCAGGGCTGGTTCAAGTTGGTTTACTCCTCCCTCGTGACCCGTTGGACATGCCGATTCAAGTACTAGCCTCGTTGGACTGGTGGTGAATGGATCTGGCCAACGTATATAATGGGAATTTCCTTCACCCTCCCTTAACCATATTGACTCTGGTTACAGATACTTCCTCTGTAGGTTGTGGAGCTCACCTAGTAAACCTACCAAATCAAGCTGTGTGTTCTCAGCAAGATTTGACCCTCCACGTAAACATAAAGCAATTGTGGGATATTCATCTGGCTTGTAGATCCTCTCCCTTCATGTGAAGGAGAAAAGATCAACAAGTCCTCATGGACAATGCTGAGGCAGTATTCTATGTGAATGGGCAAGAAGGTTTCAGATCAGATTGCCTCTGTGAAGAGGCAATATAGCTAAGAGTTTTGTATTGCCAATGCAATACACCTCAGCCTCCTGGGAGTTCAGTAAGTAGATTGTTCAGCAGAGCTCACAAGCAGTCTCTCAAGCTGGATATGGTGAGATTAATTTTTCAAACCTGAGAGGTCTCACACACAGACTTATCTGCTACTCTTCCTAACAGAATGTAGTAGGTTTGTTGTTGCAGGGTAGCGCACAGTCAGGGATCTCTGATAGATGCTTTCCTACAGTCTTGGAATGGCAATGTGATGTATACCTGCCTTCCCATTCTGCTTCTTCCCAGGGTGTTGCTCAAGCAGGATCATGCTCATATGATCCTCATATCCCTGGTGTGGCCACGCCAGCATTGGTTCTCCAGTTTCCTGAGTCTCTTGGCAGGGCTTCTTTGGTACTACCTTCAGAACTGGATTTGATCTCCCATGATCCCAACCTACTACATCCCAACCTGGCTGCTCTCCATCTCACGGCCTGGATGCTCCATGTTCAGTGCCTCAGGAAGCAGAGTGTTTCAGGAAATGTACAAAAAATTCTCCAGAATATCAGAAAGCTACCTACTAGATATACTTACCTGTTAAAGTGAAAATGATTCTCCTTATGGTCAAAACAGGAAGGGTGTTTTGCCAATCCTAGCTTCTCCCAACGTATTTTGGATTACTTGTTCTACCAAAACCACAAGTCCTGTCATTTAGCTGCCAGGTAAACCCTAATGGAACTATCTTTGCTTTCCACCCTCCAATTGTGGGCTGCTTGGTATTTTCTGGTCCGATGTCAGATTCTTAAGTGTCTGGCCAGGTTATATCCCCATGTCATAGATCACTTTCGTCTCTGGCTCTTAAATCTGGTGCCAGAAAGTGAGATGGGATTGCCATTTGAACTGGTTGCTGCCTGCTCTTTGCTACATCTCTCCAAGGAAGTAGCATTTTTGATAGCTGTTCCCTCTGCGAGAAGAGTCTGGAGTTATGAGTATTGGGAGCTGATCCTCCTTATGTTTTTTATATATTTGTGTCTATGCCTCAAATTCCTGACAAAGGTAGTATCAAAATTCCACCTCAGACAGGGCATATTATTACCAGTGTTCATAAAGAGGAGGAGAGGCTCCATACCTTGGATGTAGAAGGGCCATTGCCTTTTACTTAGACAGGACTAGATCTCTTATGTTGTCATTCCAGCTGTTCATCACAGTTGCAGACAGGATGAAAAGCCTTCCAGTCTCAATGTAGAAGATTTCGTCCAGGATTTTTTTCCTGCATATGCCTATGCTACCAATATACCTCCCCTAGCCAGGTGGTAGCTGTGCAAGGTGTCATGCAGCTTCCACAGCTTTTTTGTGGATGTGAAGGGGGCTCAAATACTCACCCCAGACATTTTGCAGAGCTGCAGCTTGGTCATTGGTATATACTTCTACTACTTACTATGCTGTATCTTAGCTTTCCAGAGATATAGCAAGTTTGGACAAATAGCTGTTCAGTCCTTGTTCAAGTAGATTCTGAATCCCACCTCCAGTTTGAACTGCTTGTGATTCACCTGAAGTGGAATGGACATGTGCAGTCACTTGAAGAAAAAATAGTTACTAACCTTTTCTGTAACTGTTGTTCTTAAAGATGTTTCACATGTCCATTCCATGGTCTGCTCTCCTTCTTCTGTATGGAATCTGGTACTAAGAAACTGAGTGGAGTCTGGTATAACTCTGACCTTTATACCATGGTGCAGCAGCACAAGACAGCAGATGCTGCCTGTGCTGCCCCAGAGGGTACCACCAAGGCAGGACTGGCGCTAGGGGTTTGAGCGCCCTAGGCACATGGCCATTTCGCCACCCCGCGCGCTGGTCCCTCGGCTCTGCAGTCCTACCTGCGGACAGTCAGCTGCTTCCACGGCTCCGGTGGAGCTGCCGCAGTCATGCGAGCAGCTGACCATCCGCATGCACAACTACGGCACCTCCACCGAACCAGCGGACCCTCCGCAGGCACCACTGCGGCAGCTCCACCGGAGCTGCCTGCCGCCCCCTCCGGCAAAATGCCGCCCCTTAATAATGCTGGCGACCTAGGCGATTGCCTAAGCCTTCTAAATGCAAGCACCGGCCCTGCACCAAGGGAAGAATGTCTGACTTGGGTGCACACATTCCTCTGAAGTGGAATGGACATGTGCCACACATCTTGAAGGACAATTACATAGCAGGTTAGTAAGCTTTTTTTGTTCTCCATTACTCTTGCTTTTTTAGTGACACTTCTGACATAGGTGTGTGGGTTTTTTTTTGTTTTTATTGGATAAGTAAAAGAACTGATGATGATGTCTTGAGTTAATGTATAGTACTTGTACTACCAATAAGATAAGAGTCATAACTTTTTTGCAGGTTTGTTGGTTCCTGTGGAAGATGAACATCCTACTCTTTTAATTCTTGGAGTACTGCTCACACTAAGGTATCTAATACCGTTACTGCAGCAGCAAGTAAAGGATACCAGTTTGAAAGGCAGTTTTGGTGTAACACGAAAAGAAACAGAGATTTCACCTTCTCCAGATCAGCTTATACAGGTGAGAGCTGAATGGTAACTCTTTCAAAGTACTAATTGGCTTACGAGCCAGCAAACCTCCTTGTAATGCACAGTATAACAGATTTCTCATATTTGTCAACTATTTTAGTTCTGAGTTGGGAGCCATTTACAGTTTATTTTTGTCAATATTATTTTATTTGATTATGTGTTTGCCCATTGACTAGCAAAATATGAATATCATTACAAAGCAAAGTGCAATGGCAATATTATAAATTAGTAATTCTTAGGAGCTGAGGAAGCAGAAGCTGGCAAGGTTTGTGATGGTCAAGTGCAAAGTACACTTATTTGACTTGCCTTCTCTAATACAGCAATGTGTACCTTTTAAAAATAAAAACCATACCAAAACAAAACACATTGCACATACAATTTTCTCTGTGGGAAGAGGATGAGATCAAACAAACTGCATGTGACAGATGTTAGTCACGTCACTTAGTGCACTACTGGAAGTTGCTTAGAACCTCTGGCTGCAAGAGTGGTGTAGGAGCCTATTTAGAAAAGGAGATCGATAGTTATAAATATTTACTAGTAAGGTTTCTTTGATTTATAGGTCTATGAATTGACTTTGCATTACACTCAGCACCAGGACCACAATGTTGTGACTGGAGCTTTAGAACTATTACAGCAACTTTTTAGAACACCACCGCCTGATCTTCTTCATGCCCTGACCACTTCAGGAGGCATTACACAGGTCAGTGTATCCAAAGACGAGTCTATCAGCAGAAGCTGCAGTGGAAGCATAGTGGAGTTTATAGGTAAGCAATATTTTTGGTCTTTTGGCTGAGAGATCAACACACATTGCAGGCTCTTTAAATTCCTTAGTTAGCCAGAATGATAAAAGATTAGTGTTAAAAAATGGTGTGTGGAAACTTCAGGCTTGTTCAGAAGTAGGTGTGCAGATTCTTTATGCATGTAGAGGAAATTGGTAAAGATTGGCGTTTGGGATAATGTTCTTAATATACATATCTTAGTACAGTCTTTTGTACTTATCTCCTTTTTTGTTTAACCAAAAGTTGTAAGACCACCATTCTAATTGATAACTTTGAGAAAATTAATACCCTTCTTACCAATCTTTTGACCAGGCTGCTGTGATGCATAGAAGGCGATCTAATAAAAATGTACATTAACTATGAAAGCTCCTTGCCAATTGTCTAGTTTACTACCAACAATAAGCACAAATTCTCAGTGCAACTATTAAGCTTGTTTATAATTTTGTTTCTTTAGGTTTTGATGCTCTTGTCTATGAAGTACGTGTTCTTATAAATGAAATATTGTCTTAACTTTTTAATTTCCAGAAAAGAAAATGTTAGCCCCACATTGGATTTTTTAAAAAAAACTTCAATTTTATGGTGGACTCATTTTCTATATTAGAGAGAAGAATGAACTTTCCAATCTCTCTGATTTACAAGTTTTCTGATAATAGATGATGATTCATTAGCCAGGCCGAAAAAAAAACAACAAAAACCCCCCCGATATTTCAAAGACAAATGAATTGTATATTTTTAAAAGTTAAAAAACTTCAGTTGAGTTTATTTTCCTGGAGTGCAAAGAAGTGACTGAGTACAACATTTTAGAGATACTATACATGACAAGGATTTGAAACCTTAAAGGAAACACATTTTCTATTTAATTTCTAAACTTTATCTAATGGCCTTATGAGGCTATTAGAATTCCTTCTTAATTTCAGCAGCTGTTCTTTTCCGTGATTTGCAGCTACAGGGGGGTCTTCATGCAGCCCTTGTCTGTCAAGAAAACTAAAAGGTGACTATCTTCAGAATCACAGTTGTTTAATCACATGCTTTTCTGATTTTTCACTTCATTTGTCTTGCTAAATTTTGATTTCTATTCACTAATGTGTTCCTCTTTGCAACTGGGATTGAAGAGCATAAATCTAATTTTTGTAAGAGTTTGACACTACTACCAAGATATAGTGAAGTAATTAAAAAAGCAGAATATTATTGCAATTTTTTTCTTTGCTTTTGCTGGCAGAATTATTTTGATCATTGTTGATGCAGCTTTCACTGAACAGGGTCCGGTTACCTTTTTTAACAACAATATTTGACTTGGAATGAAACAGACACAACAGTTAACAGACAATTAAATTGGAAAATTATGCTTTTTGATCTTTCTAACTGTTGCATTCCTTCACTAATGCATGTGTATGTCTTGCATGTTTTAAAATACCACTTGTGCTCTGATCTGGTCTGTCTGTCCTGTGATGACTAACACTGCTCACTTATGATTATTACCTATCATTTTGATTTTTTTCTCCATCACTGGAGGTTTATGTTGAAATGTTAGTTTGAGCTATCACCCTTAAACATTCTGTGTGCAGTTTGACCATGATAACGTACTTCATGTTCAGTCATACTCGTGTAGTTTTTCTAAAGAAACTTGACAGCAGTAATGGAGTCATTTTAGACACCCTACATCAGGATTCACTAGTTCTGTCTCCTGCTGTGCCACTGCACAATCCCATTGGCTTCTGTGGTACTCTGTGTGGGAACAGAGGTCTGTGCTAACAAATTCCAGTATAGGATTTGGGGTAGAGAAGGAGGTATGTGGGAGAAAAATACCTTTCCTGGGATAAACAGTTTAGAAGTAGAATGGGGATTTAACAAGCATGTGTTGCCACTACATCAATTAGGGCCACTACAGCACCTAATTTACACTGTTTCAAATATGCTCTTTTTTCCCTCTAATTGGTTATTTTTTGTGTTAAAATAAATAAAAAATAAACTATTCTTGATCTCAGTGTGATAAGAAAGTATCTTAATGTGATAATCTGTGATGTTGCTGAATGGAATGGATGTTTGGGAGCTACAGTGATAGGTCTATATAAGACTCATTTTAGGAAAGATAAAGGAAGAGATAGTATTGAGAAAGTAGAATCTATTTCTATATGCATCTGGAAGCAAGCTTACTATGCAACAAATAAGTGAACACCACGTTACACTATATGCTAATAAAGGTGTAATCTTTGTTTTTCAAGTTTGGTTTAAATATTTTGAATATAGCAGTAAGTCTTCAGTAAAATAAGTTTATATTTTACTAATGATGATTATAGATTAAACAGTCCTTTAAATTAAAAAAACATTAAACTATCTACAATTAATTAATATAATCTTCATTTGATAAAACACGTTTTGCACATCTTGTGTCTTTGCTTAATGTCAGGTCCTGCCTGTTTAGATGATCATGAAATGAGAGCTGATATTATAATTTACATGTAGCTGCATGTAGCAGTCTTTGAGGTCAGAAGGGACCATCGTGATCCTCTAGTCTGGGGCCTGTAATGTGCAGGATATCAGAACCTTACCCACCCACTCCTGAAATAGACTCCTGATCTCTGGCTGAGTTACTAAAGGCCTCAAATCATGCTTAAAGACTTCAATTTACAGAGATTTCACCGTTACTAGCTTTACTAGTTTAAAGCTGCAAGTGACCCAGGTCCCATACTGCAGAGGAAGGGAACCCCTCCACCCCCCCAGGGTCTCTGCCAATCTGTGCTGGGGGAGAATTCCTTTTTGACCCCAGATATGACCCTGAGCATATGGGCAGGACCCACCAGGCAGATACCTGGGAAAGAATTCTCTGTAGTAACTCACAGATCTCCCCATCTAGTGTCCCAACTTGAGCCATTGAGGAATTTTGCTACTGGAAGTTGCCAGAGGGCCAAATGCCATTGTAGGCAGTCCCATCGCACCTGCCCCTCCATAAGCTTATCAAGGTCATTCTTGAAGCCAATTAGGTTTTTTGCCCCCGTTGTTTCCCTTGAAAGGCTGTTCCAGAACTTCACTCCTCTGATGGTTAGAAACCTTCACCTAATTTTGAGCCTAAATTTTTTGATGGTCATTTGTTCTTGTGTCCACCTTGAGGCTTAACTTAAATAACTCTTCTTCCTCCCTGTTTTTTATCTCTCTGCTGTATTTATAGAAAGCAATATCATCTCTCCCCTCAGTCTTCTTTTGGTTAGGCTAAACAAGCCAAGAGTTGAACTATGGCTATTGTAGTATCCTAACTGCATTTTACTTGTGCATATTTTAATCCCATACTTCATGTTTATTCCTGTAGTCTTTGGAATAGATGAACAGAATATTCAGTCTAATTATCAGTTCTTACCATGAATTTCAAAGATGCATTCCCCTTTTAGAGAAGACTTTAAAAAATTAGCAGAAGGAGCTAGCTGCATTGAAGTGGATTTCTAATTTTGCAGTTTACTGGCATTCGGAGCATTGGGGTTCTGCTCTTTTTGCTAGGAGTGGGGCTATTTGGACATTTAATACACTCCCCATGGGTCAATGGGTGGAGAGGTGAGGAAAGGGAGGGAGAAACACAGCAGCATTTGATTCCACCCCCAGCACTCTAATATTCTGCACTCTCTTGGTGCTGTTGCTTCAGGGTGTCTATGGTTTTAGTTTAGGCTTTGATTTATGTTTGGGCCATATTTTGAAGGCTGTCTTGTCAACCATAAGAATGAAAGACTACATATTTTCTAAATGAATGCTTACATTTTGGACCACAACTGTACAGAATCTTAAAAACAAAAGAGTAATTACCTGTCGTTTGCATGGCCACATAATCATATTCTACAAAGGGGTTTGAACAGAGCTAAAGTTGACTTCAGCTTTCATTCACAATTTAATTTGCAATTAGTCTTAAATTTGGGAAACTAAAAACTGTCCTTTTTAGTTTCTTTAAAATGTCTAAATGCATGAAACATTGGAAAATGAAATATTGTCTTCCCTAGTTTTGATGGTGGAAATCCTAGTAGTAGTTTTTTCATCCTTTCATGAGTATAAGTGTATGTATGATTTATTGCTGATCGTGTGACTGGTCTGTACACAAAGTACAGTGTCTGCCCTGAGGACATTGAAAATCCAGAATATGTGGATTATAAAAAATGTGAGGAAGCTTGGAGCAATGGGCAAATTAGTACACCTCTACCCCAATATAGTGCTGTCCTCGGGAGCCAAAAAACTTACTGCATTATAGGTGAAACTGTGTTATATTGAACTTGCTTTGATCCACCGGAGCACGCAGTCCCAGCCCCTCGGAGCGCTGCTTTACTGTATTATATCCAAGTTCGTGTTATATTGGGTCGCGTTGTATCGGGGTAGAGGTGTAGCATATTACTTGTAGTATCAGAGAAGTAGTGGCTTTTAGGAAGGATTTGAATGAGGAGAAGGTGTTGAATCTTTCAAGGAAAGTGTTTATTTTCCAAGTGTGTCCAGGTTTGAATTAAATAGGTGTTACAACTTGGGATTATAAATTTTTTTTTTTTTCAGAAAGACCCACTGTCATGTTAGTTCGGTCTTCACTTCCTTACCAGTTTTGGTGTCATCCCAGTATTCCATTTTTTGCTTGAGGAGTGGAGAATTCACGACTTGACACTTCAAATGTAAAAACCAAGCCAAAAACTTCCATTCCTTTATGCATCAAGAACAAATAAAAAGGGCAAAACCTCACTTCTTTTCCCTTTGCTGGTCACCTTTAATGATGGTGACCAGCAAAAATCCCTGGAAAAATCATGGAGCAGGTCCTCAAGGAATCAATTCTGAAGCGATTAGACGAGACAAAATTGATCAGGAACAGTCAGCATGGATTCACCAAGGGCAAGTCATGCCTGACTAACTTAATTACCTTCTGTGATGAGATAACTTGCTCCGGCTCTGTGGATGAGGGGAAAGCAGTGGATGTGTTGTTCCTTGATTTTAGCAAAGCTTTTGATACGGTTTCCCACAGTATTCTTGCCAGCAAGTTAAAGTAGTATGGGCTGGAGGAATGGACTATAAGGTCGGGGACTACTCACCCTGCAGCGCCTCTTGCTGGTTGTCCAGGGAATTAGCTTTTCCAGCCTCCGGAGCACCCTCTGCAGGCCGATGCCCCGCTGGCCCCCATGTCTCTCCGGGCCCTCGGTGCCCCTTTGCCTAGGGGTTCTGCCCCCTGGCAGTTCCCTCACAACTCTGGGTCTCCCCTCCCCGGGAAACCTCCAACCCTCTATCCCTCACCTCGTCTCAGTCTACGGCAACTGCCAGTCACCATCTAGCCCCTGCTCACTGGGGCCAACTGCAGTATACAAATCATTCATCATCGGCATGGAGGGTTTGGACCTGCTGCCTTTGCCTACCCTGGGCTGCCCCTCTGCAACCCCAGTACTTTTCCAGCCTTTATCAAGGCCTGCAGCCTAGGGAGTTTCCAGGCTGGAGCTCCCCAGCTCCTCTAGCCTTTCCCCAACCCTGCTTCACTCAAGTACCCTGTTCAGCTCCCAAGCAGTCAGGCCCATTACTCTCTTCAGCTAGAGAGAGACTGCCTGAGTTCCTGGCTCCCAGCCTCTTATAAGGCCAGCTGTGGCCTGATTGGGGTGTGGCCCCAGCTGTGACTGCCTTCCCCAATCAGCCTAGCTTAAGGCTCCCAGCCCCAGCTGTCTCCAGGGGCTGGCTTTTAACCCTTTCTGAGGTGGAGCGGGTAATCACTCCGCTACAGGTGGATGGAAAGCTGGCTATATCATCAGGCTCAATGGGTAATGATCAATGGCTCCATGTCTAGTTGACAGCCAGTATAGTGGAGTGCCTCAGGGGTCGGTCCTGGGGCCGGTTTTGTTCGATATCTTCATTAATGATCTGGAGGATGGCGTGGACTGCACCATCAGCAAGTTTGCAGATGACACTAAACTGGGAGGAGTGGTAAATATGCTGGAGGGTAGGGATAGGATACAGAGGGACCTAGACAAATTAGAGGATTGGACCAAAAGAAATCTGATGAGGTTCAACAAGAACAAGTGCAGAGTCCTGCACTTAAGACAGAAGCATCCCATGCACTGCTACAGACTAGGGGCCGAATGGCTAGGCAGCAGTTCTACAGAAAAGGACCTAGGGGTTACAGTGGACAAGAAGCTGGATATGAGTCAACAGTGTGCCCTTGTTGTCAAGAAGGCTAACAGCATTTTGGACTGTGTAAGTATGGGCATTGTCAGCAGATTGAAGGACATGATAATTCCCCTCTATTTGGCATTGGTGAGGCCTCATCTGGAGTACTGTGTCCAGTTTTGGGCCCCACACTACAAGAAGGATGTGGAAAAATTGGAAAGAGTCCAGCGGAGAGTAACAAAAATGATTAGGGGGCTGGAGCACATGAATTGTGAGGAGAGGCTGAGGG
The DNA here is from genome assembly GCF_007399415.2 of Gopherus evgoodei. Lineage (NCBI taxonomy): Eukaryota > Metazoa > Chordata > Testudines > Testudinidae > Gopherus > Gopherus evgoodei. The sequence continues at coordinate 20,771,379 of NC_044326.1, forward strand.
AACTGGGATTGTTTAGTCTGCAGAAGAGAAGAATGAGGGGGGATTTGATAGCTGCTTTCAACTAGCTGAAAGGGGGTTCCAAAGAGAATAGATCTAGACTGTTCTCCGTGGTACCAGTTGATAGAACCAAGGAGTAATGATCTCAAGTTGCAGTGTGAGAGGTTTAGGTTGGATGTTAAGAAAAACTTTTTCACTAGGAGGGTAGTGAAAGCCCTGGCTGGGATGATTTAGTTGGGGATTGGTCCTGCTTTGAGCAGTGGGGTTGGACTAGATGACCTCCTGAGGTCCCTTCCAACCCTGATATTCTATGATTTAATGATCATATACTGAGTCTTCTGTGCTTGAGATTCAGAACACAGTATAACCTTAAGTATACACAGCCATTTTCAGCATAATTATTTTAAAAAATATGTTCTCATGCATTTACAGCACAAAAAAGAGCATTTTTAGTTGCATTATTTTCCAGAGTATCGTGGAGTTGCACAATTCCAAATTCCACAACTACATTTTTCCTTATCTGTAGACTTGGGTACTCTAAAACTTAATGGTGCTGTGGATAAACACAATTCTGCAACTCTGTATTAACAGAGCTGTGTTTCATATTTTTACTTCACATGAAAAATACAAAACCAAGAATATTAAATGCAAATGTCTGGTAATGCAGCCTTGTGGTTGCATCATAAAAGAAAACAAAATTGGAAATGCAAAACAATTATCTTCCACGCATTTTGGATTACTGGTTAGTCTTTCTAAATAGGTAGTTTAGTAGTATGTGTCACATAAGCTGCTAATACTATTATCATAATATTAACTCTTTTATTTCTTGGGTGTGTTTGATGTATTTTATTGCATTAGGTGGGGTTTTGCATCTCTATGTAACCCTACACATTTTTTTTTTTTAAAAAAGTATTATAGCCCTTGCCGAGCACCCCATTGTGGGATTTATTAGGCTACTGTGTTAGACTCCAACTTTGCATCATTCACAGGCTTCTAAATTTAGAGTGTGAGCAGCATCTGGACATGGACTTGCTCTGGCCTTTCAGGCTCACTCCTGGGGTGCAGACTAGTGCAATGCTGGTATCTTCTCGGGATGTGAAGCCCTGCGACCTGAGCTACCCTTGATCCCAAGACCAATATGGACCTCCCAGGTCTCACCAGTAGCTCATGCATGCCTTCTCCAGAGCTCCATCCTCATGGATACTCCGGATTACTGTTTCACCTTTTGGGGATTTTGTGACAATTAAACCAGGAACACACAGACTTTGTAAAGGCACTTCTAAACCACACACACTTTACTTCTTGGCCATGTCTATACTTTGAGTGCTTTGCTAGTATATCTATATTGGTAGTGTATGTTGGCAAAAGGTTCCTAGTGTGGATGCAGGTTGTACCAGCAAAACTGCTTTTACATCTACGTGAGGGGCTTTTGGGGACACAGCTGTCAGTCAGGGATCACACTTCTTTACATCCCTGACTGACAGAGCTATGCTGGCAAAAGTCTGTAGTGTAGACCTGGCCATAAACAAAGCACACAAGATATACAGATCTATGGGAAAATATCAAACACTGGCATGTGAGACCCTCCTCAGTTTTCTCACCCCTTCTGAGAGCCTTTTGAGTCTTAATCAGCATCTTCTGGCGCCCAGTCTTCTGCAGCCCTTCTACTCCTGCCCAGTCTTGTCTTCTAGTTTTGATATGCTGCCTCCTTGTTAGAGAGTTTCCCTTTTAACAGCAGATTCCAGTACTCTTCCTGTCCTTTCCTTGGAATAATTCCACTCTGTAATTCTTTATGGACTGCGGTCTCAACCCTCAGTCTCTCTTACTGAGGGGTAAGAGACATTTGCAAGCCAAACATTTTTGGCTGGTAGAATCTAATACCCTAATAAGGGAAGGTTATTGCAATGCTGATGGTCCTTAATGTCTGCTCTATTCAGGGGAGACACCCAGACCATAGAATCATAGAAGATTAGGGTTGGAAGGGACCTCAGGAGGTCATCCAGTCCAATCCCCTGCTCAAAGCAGGACCAATCCCCAGACAGATTTTTTGCCCCAAATCCCAAATGGCCCCCTCAAGGATTGAACTCTCAAGCCTGGGTTTAGCAGGCCAATGCTCAAACCACTCTCCCTTTAAACAAGAGGATTGATGCAAGGATACAATGAAAGCTATGAGTAAGGGTATAAGCATACAGAGAATTCATAAAAGATTGGAATTCATAAGTTCACATAAACAGATTCCCAAACTGTCATGCAAAGCAATCAGCCTTCATTGTCCATTTGTCATTGTCCACTTCTCCCCGACTACATAGTAAAATGCTGTCTGCTCTTTCTCTTAGCTATTCATTTTCCCCATATCCATTATTTTAATAACCTAGATATTTTTTCAGTGCAAGGATAAATAATGTACTTAAAAGAGGGTAGACATTTTACATCTGACTTTTTTTTCATGTATGCAATGTTGTAGCCATGTTGGTCCCAAGATATTAAGGTGCGTGAGATAATATCTTTTATTGGACCAACTTCTGTTGGTGAGACACAAGCTTTTGAACTTAAACGGAGCTCGTCTTCAGGGCTGGGAAATGTACTCTAGAGTATCATAGCTAAATACAAGGTGGAACAGAGCTAAACAAATTGTTCCATCTTGTATTTAGCTGTGACACTCCCGAGTACATTTTCAGCCCTGAAAAAGAGTTTTATGTAGCTTGGAAGCTTGTTTCTCTCACCAACAGAAATTGGTCCAATAAAAGATATTACCTCACCTACCATCTCTCTTTTTTTAAAAGAATTGAGATTGTTTCCAGGGTATAGGATAGCATTTTTAGCAAATTTAAACATATTGCTGCATCATTTATCAGGTAAAGTACTTTTAGGAGAAGAAGAAGGCTTAGAGGATGACCCTGAAACACGGTCAGAAGTCAGCACTGCAACTTTTGCAGGTAGGACTGCATTCTTTTTAACATGGAGTTTTTGGTGTCATTTCTGCGTTTCTGTAAGCTGTTCAGCAAGTCCACCTTGAATAGTAAATAGGTGTCTGTCCATAAAGTATGATTGACTAAAAATAGAATAGCCCAAGGCTATCTACAGTTACATTTTACCATCTCCTTTACCTTTACCATTTATCCTTTGTTTACGAAGTGTGGAGATTGTTAAGTCTTATTCAACTGTATGGAATTATGGAATTTGCATAGTTGAGGATTAAAGGGGAAACAGCATAAAATCTCTTTAATGCGGCATCATGTATTTAAAAGAATCATTATTTAAAAACTTAATTTAAAGGGATAAAAATGAATTTAAAATCTAGAAAGAGTTGAATGTAGCTTTAAGTACTACACCTGTTCCTGAGTAGTCCTGCCAATCTTTCTCTTTACAATTATATTTTCATATTTTAAAAAAGTTTCTATTCATTATTTCTGTGTTGAAAGACCTGAAGACAGGGGAAAAAGACTGCCTATACACAATGTGCTGTCAAATGCACTAAGTAAACAAATTTAAATCTATAGATTTTTTTTTTGCTGATCTTTCTGTTGAAGTAATCTTGGTGTTTCTTGTGACAGTAAGTGAATAAACTTTCAGTGTTTTTATTATCACAGTTTGCCTTTAAAATATCTGCCTACCTTCTCATCTCCTTCATTCTAGTCGCTTGCAACTGTTTCTTGCTGTTATTTTAAAATGTTGTTTTTAAAGTGCTGTACAAGTAGTATTTTTTAAAGTAGAAGATGCATACTATTTAGAAACATAACTCCCTCAGACTTGTATCCAAATTTGCATACACTTTCTTCATTGAATTCTAAAACCCTGCTTCTGGCATCTTAACCCATAATTAAAAAAGATGGTTCTTGGACTACAGTGTTCAAATCCAAAAGGACTAAATATGGGCCTTAAGGTGCTGGTTACAGCCTTTTTAGAAGAAGCAATGAAAAGTTAAAAAGGCTGTACTATACCTAAATGGCTTACAGACATTTACCTCCCTAGCAATATTTTATTGCTTCATTCACTGCTCCCTTCCAAGCCTTTTCGCTTAATCCAGTTTTATATTAGAGGTATAAAGCTGAATCTGATTATTTTATTTTTCTTTGGTGTTTAAATCTTTTTTCTTAAAGTGTGTGCAGAATATTTTCTTGATAGATGACTTTGGATCACTAGTTGCTTTTTGTTTCAGCCTCCATGAAGAGTGAGATAACCAGTGAATTAGCTTCTTCATCAGGAGTATCATCAGCTGGATCAATAGTAAGTTCTGCAGCTGATCCCACAGGACATGACATCATCACTGAGCAGCCACGTTCACAACATGCTTTGCAATCAGACTCTGTAGACCTGACCAGTTGTGATTTGGCCAGCACAACTACTGAAGGGGAAGAGGATGACATGCTTAGTCGGAGCTCCAGCCAAATCAGCACTGTCCAGTCAGACCCCACTATGGACTTGAATGATGGCACGCAGGCTTCTTCACCAGTTAGTGATAGCTCTCAGACTACCACAGAAGGTCCAGATTCAGCTGTGACCCCTTCGGACAGTTCTGAAATTGTAAGTGTGCAACGGGCAGAGCGGGTATCCCAGTCTTCTACTGAGGGGCCTGACATATCTCAGAGCTCCTCCATGGAGGGCCCAGACTTGGACACATCTACTTATTCATCTTCTACTTTCCCGTTCTCAGCTAGTAACACTGAAAAGGTCAGCAGCTCATAGCTTTAACTGATAGCTTGACCTCATCTTAACACTTTCAGTGCAGCTTTAAAAAATGAATTGCTGTTGAAAATTAGTTTGAACACAAGGCTTTAAACTTGACCTCTGTGTATTAAACACACTATAAAATTACTCTTTTCACTGAAAGAATGAAAATATTAATGGGTTTTCATGAGTAATTTTCTAAATATTACATGCTTCATTTTAATGGCTCGTTAGCCCTTAAAACTAACTAAATTGTAAACATTCCATTTAAAAGGGCTAGTGAAAGTGTTAAAGGATGAACCTTCCGTTTGGAATTATAGATAAATACCCCTCAAGTCTGAGTGTTTCAACCTCATGCTTTCATGTTGCATATTCTGTGGCTTATTGCCTGTGCTTTTTCACTTGGAAATTGTTTTACTACCTCTTGTTATACTCTCTTGGAATGTCTGTTACGTTGCATAACTTCATATGCACCACACATTGATGCTTTTTATGCTTGCTTCAAGCATTTATTCAGTAGTGTACTCTACAGATATTTCAGTATGCCCATCTCTTTTCGGTGAAGATGTCATGTAGTTGAAAAAGAACAATTCAACAGACACTAATGCTTTTTTTTGTTTTTGTTTGTTTTAAAAACTTTTTTTTAAGGGATTTGGCAAATGACAATCAAATGCAGATATGTAGCATATCAACCCTCAATTCAGGCTTCCAAATGTGTTGTCAGTGCTTGACCTAAAAACAGCTCTGTGAACTCATTGAAGATAAGTTGGGAAGAATAAATGACCTGTGGAGTTGTTTTTAAAAATGGTTACTTTACAAATGTGACAGACAGGTACTCTTGCACAAAAGTAGGGTCAGATTGTGCAGAAGAGAAGTAGTAATATTTTCTCAAATTCTGACCAGCACTTAAATGCTCATAATGCAAAAATGAGCTGGTGTTCAGAGTAGATTGTACAGATCTTTGTAATAGGATTGACCATCTCCTTTCTTGCAAGCTCCCAATAGTGAAATAGCTAAGATCATTGATTTCTAAGTGGTCGTCATCATCAGGCTTCAGAGTGAATGCTATATTCAGAAGAATTGGAGCGTTCCCATTTCCCTTAAAGCTGTTGCTTCAGGCTGTCTGCATGTTTGGGCTGATATCACTGCATTGGTTTAGACTCGTTCAGATTATGACGGTTATCGTTGCAATCATGAAGTTTGGAGTCTTAAGCTTTTTTAAAGTGATAAATATTAAGGCCAGAAAGGACTATTAAGATCATAGTCTGACCTTCTGCATCACACAGGCCATAGACTCTCACCCAATAATTTCTGCATCAGACCTCTGCAGATGCTCCCCGACTTACGCAAGCATTCTGTTCTGGAATGCCTTGCATAAGTTGGGAATGTATACCTGACAATTATGTACGCGCAAAAAAAAAAAAAAAGCTTACAGAACTTACGGAGCTTTTTCCATAAGTGCGGATTTGCGTAAGTCAGGTCTTGCATAGCCCAGGGAGGGTCTGTAATTTCTGTTTGAGCTATAGTATATCTTTTACAAAGATATTCAGTCTTGATTTACAACTTCAAGCAATGATGAATACAAGATATCCATAAGTAATTGAAGTTTAAATCCTAAAGCCCAAGATTCCGCCTTCAAGGAAAAGTATCAATTTGATAAGCTGCTGAGCCAGATGATCACACGTATTCCCCCTTTACAGATGCACATATGCCAAATAGATACGTCCTTCACTGATAGTTTGTAACTCATACATATCTTTTTATTTCCTCCTTTCAGTGTTTAGTATGCTCTCTTAGCACATAACCATTGCTCTGATGTTCTGGGATTGTGAACTCTGGAAATGAACAGTTTGGACAGTTAAGGTCGTACAGAGTTCTTTTCAACATGAGTTGCAATCTAAAATTGTCAAAGGCTTTCATATTTCCTTGCTACAGTAACTCCTCGCTTAATGTTGAAAAATGCTACTTTAAGTGAAATGACGTTAAGCAAATCCAGTTTCCCTGTAAGAATTAATGTAAATGGGGGTAGGGAGGGTAGGTTCCAGGGAAATTTCTTTTGCCAGACAAAAGACTATATTTTATATGTGTACACACATACACACATGTATGTATGTATATATACACATTTTATATACACACACACATACACAGTATAAGTTTTAAACAATCAATTTAATACTGTACACAGCAATGATGATTGTGACGCTTGGTTGAGGAGTGAAGTCAGAGGGTGGGATATTTCCCAGGGATAAATGATGCTAAATGATGAACTAGTGCTCGACTGAGCCGTCAAGGGTTAACACATTAATGTAGCCTCACACTCTACAAGATAGCCCCATGGAAGGAGGGGAGACAGCATGGCAGAGAGAGACAGCCTGTGTGTGAGAGCAACACGAGCATTGCACCTTTTAAGTACCCTGACCCCACTCTAAGTACACTGCCTTTTTAAGTATCAGAGGGGTAGCTGTGTTGGTCTGGATCTATAAAAAGTGACAGAGGCCTGTGGCACCTTATAGACTAACAGACAAATTGGAGCATAAAGTTTCGTGGGTGAATACCCACTTCGTCCGATGCATGTATTGGACGAAGTGGGTATTCACCCATGAAAGCTTACGCTCCAATTTGTCTGCCTTTTTAAGTAGATCAGCAAGTTGAGACAGCAGCTGCTGCCAGCAAGCTCCCTCCATCCTGAGTCTTGTCATGTCTCGCCTCCCGCCCCCCACAGAGATGAGGTAAAGGAGTGGGGAGTGGAGAGGATGGGGACACCCTGACATTAGCACCCTTCTTCTCCCACCTCACAGCAAGCAGGGAGCAGCTCTAAGGCCAGGATAGTAGCAGCACACAGTGCGGGGGAGGGACAGCCTACTGCCTGGCAATTGGTAGCCTGCTGGGCTGCTACACAGGGAACTTAAAGGAGCGGGGAGTTGATAGGGAGGCTGCTGGTCCCCCCTGGTTCCAAGCCCCCACCCACTAGCTCCAACTGTCTGCTCTTTCTACAAGCAGTGGACAAAGCAGGCAGCTACAACGTTATAAGGCAGCATTGTGCAACTTTAAACGAGCATGTTCTCTAATTGATCAGCGAGGTACCAACAAAACTAAGGTTAATCGGGACAACATTAAATGAGGAGTTACTGTACCTGCTTTGGAAATCCAATACATATATCTTCAGTGAGGTTTAGTGATGCTTAATGCATATATAAAGTGCCTCTGAAAGGCATATTGTACTGTAAGTTGATAATTATCTAAACAATGAACTTGGAAATACCCAGAGATCACCTGGTATTTAGCAAACAGGTTAAGAATTAACCATTTTAGATGCAATCTCTCCTTAGGCCTGTTCATTCAGAACAGAATTTTATGATGGCATTGCAACAAGTGTACCTGAAGTTAGAATTTGTCTGGCTGAATCTTATTGCTGATTCCATTTGCTATGGAAATCATGTTCAATCATCATGAAACCCTGCAATGCCATTTCTAGTCACTTTTTATTGTAAAACTATAGTGTAAAATACCAATACATTTTAAAAACCAGTGTTTGAAAAGGTTTTTATTTATCTGCCAAAACCTGAGTTCAGAGTTTGGAATCTTCTTCCGCAACAGCTAATCAAAACAGTTATCTAAAATTGTACTTCCTACATTGTCATAAGCTTTCCCCCTAAGTGCGGAACACTGAACTTGGGTTTTGGCAAGTAAGCAAAAGAGAAACTGCTTCACAAGTATTGTTTAAAAATATTTATTTTAAACACACATTAATGTAATGATTTGGCCTTTAAAAATATTTGAGTCTATGTTTATTTTTAAGAAATCTGGAAAATTTGATACCATGGCAATAATAAAGCAGAGTATTTGTGTATAAATCTAAATCTGCTATAGGTTTAGACAAGTAAGGAGAGAAGTTAGACTAAACATATACACAGTAGGATTTTGAAATCAAAATAAGTGGTGGAGTGACAATTCTGAAAGTGGTCAAATCCTATATAATCAGGTGAGCTGGGATTGCCTGTTTCGTGTTAAATTGGTTATCTTTGGTCTGTGGACTTTTTCTGTCTTCTGTCTTTGTTTATGGAGTTTCCTGCCATATGAAATCCAAAAATGCTAACTCTTGTTTTCTTAAAGATATGTCATTTTAATTTGATACTTGGTTACACATTTTAAATACTTTCAGACTTTTTTTTTTAATTTATAGGCTGCTTTTTATTTGCATTGTATAGATGGTTGCTCTCATAAAAACCATGAGGGGTGTTTCTAGCTAGTTTGTTGTTGGGATGAGAGTTGAGGTGTCACTTCATCTTCCTGCATGCTTATATAATTTTTGTAAGTCTAGGATTTGCTGTAAGTAGGTTCTTACAGGTCCTTTTAATATTTTAAAGAGAACTATTAAATGATTATAAAGATTTTGTTCCATAATTATATGGTTGGATCTTAGACTTTTATAAATTAAATACAAGAGACTGTCCATAGTCATTTCCTGGCCAGTGCATGAGAGGAATGTTAAAGGTAACTGACTCAATCATCATATTGTTTATGTATTTATTTTCATCTTATCGTCTAAGCAGCTAAAATTTCTTGACAGCTAAATTGGTATCTTTCACTTTAATGATTTACATGGCATTTTGCAGCCAGAAAATTAAGTTACCTGCGGATAGTATAGCTGTGAAATGTTGTTTTGCTACCTTTTTGGTGGTGGTCTCTTTACATTAATTAAATAAGTGGCAGGTCCATAACATTAGTATCAGAGGTTGGGTTTTTAAAAAAAAAAAACAAAAAACCAACTCATTTCCATTAGACTTTGCATTAGAATGAAGGGATACTCTCATTTTATCTTGAAGAGATCCAGCACTATGTTTTGTGGTGCACAGTGGGATCACTGCTAGACTTCCATTACTCACATACTGCATCTGAGGTCATTGGAGGGTTTGGCAGCTGGACAGTTTAGGTCAAGCTGGGGCCTTAGAAGGGGGTGGCAGAAGTTGATAGCAGGTGGCATGGAGGATCAGTTTGCCTCACATCAACGAGAAAGGCCCAAGCTATAGTACAGAGGCAGGCTCCAATCTAAGTCAGGTCTGTGAGCTATCAAGATCACAATTTTGCATCTTGGAAAAATGAGGAATCTGAGAAGTGTGGGGCCAGCACATAGCTGCAGGCTTATGCTAACATGCATCAGACTGACTTTGGTTTGTGAATTACTAACATTGCATGTTTGTGCTCTGACTTGTGCACTCAATGTTAGTCTACTCTAAAAGTTCATTTCTTGTATATCTTAGGTTCTAGAGGGTACTGAAAGCCAGTATTCTGGAATGCAGATTGGACAGCTGCAAGATGAGGAAGATGAAGCTGCAAATGTTCTCCATGATGACTCCTCAGAGCCTTTCAGAAATTCTTCCCTTGGTATGTTTATAAATAGGAAAAATCAATTACAAAAATAGTAGCATCTTTCATCTGATTTCCAGCAAGACTGATTATCTATTTTATGTCTACCAGAAACAAATATAACAACATTCTGATGAAAGTACACCTCTACCCCGATATAACGTGACCCAATATAACACAAATTGCTATATAACGCGGTAAAGCAGTTCACCAGGGGGACGGGGCTGCGCACTCCAGCAGATCAAACCAAGTTCAATATAACACGGTTTCACCTATAATGCAGTAAGATTTTTTGGCTCCCAAGGACAGCGTTATATCGAGGTAGAGGTATATTTTCGTTTCTTTAACAAATCGTTTTACTTGTTATTTCTAGGCTACTTTTTTCACTGTCTAGTAGTAAACTTCAGTTAAAAGTGAGTGATCTGCATTTAGCTTAATTTACATCTTAAATAATGGGCTATGTATTGTTTTTTTTTAATGAAGCCCTTCAGCAACCACACTTATTGAAAAACATGGGCCATAGCAGGCAGCCTTCTGACAGCAGTGTAGATAAATTCATGGCAAAAGAAGAAACAGTAGAATCTGTTGATCATGAAAATAAGGTAAGACATTCTCACACTCATTGTGGGTTTTTAAGTTAGGTGTTTGTTAAATTTTCAAAATAAGCATACATGAAACAACTAATGGAATTCTGCTTTATAAGCAGATAATTTGGTAATCTGTACAATAGTAGGTATACTTTACAGTATATGTCCCAGCTTAAAAAAAGTGCATTCCAGTCAACATTCTACTTGTAATTAAAACTTCCTAGGTCACATAAAATACACTATCTTGAAAACTTACATATACAGAAGACGGTACACTATTAGGCAAACATAAATAGACAAGTTATGCAATTAAGGGTGTCAGAACTGCAGAGAGAAAAAGAACAACTCCCCCTTGCTGTGTGCATGAAGAGTAGCAAAGGGACATGTAATGAATTTTTCATCTGCTGCTCAAATATCATTAACTGACCACCACCTGTGATGAACAAATACAGCAAAGAACTTCCAAGGAGTTCAAGTTGAATGCAATGAGTTTTATATGGGAAAAAAACATTTTTTTTTAAATCCCCAACACTGAAAAAGTATGCCAGATTCTCTATCATACAGTTTAAGCTAATAAAACAAATTTCGCAACTTCCAGAAGGATGTTGCTCTTGAGCTGGGTTTCCATATTATGTTTCCAGAGAGCATAACTTTGTAGCCAAAGGAGCCTCATGGACAGTCTTTTGTCAAACAGCAAGTCTAGATAAATAACAATCTACTAGAACTGTCATATTATAGTTTTTATGGTGAAATTAGAACAATTATATTGCTGGTGGTGGCATCTTTGCAAAAATATTTGGTTTTAGGGCATTCTCACAGAAGATGTATTTAATGTGCCTCTGATTTATTACCAGGGATCCTAGTTTTTCATGATTAAAAAAACCAAAATTCTTGGATTAACCCTCCCCCGCCCCCATAAAATCCGTGTTTTCCTTCATTTAAAATAAAATGCTGAACTTTGATTTCCATAGCCACAATATAAATAGGTGTCACTGGAACACAATGTTTAATTGATATATTCACAATTTTTAAGCTGACAGCCCAAGCCCCGGCCATTTTCCCTATTATGTTACGATATATGATTCTATTTTTTTCAAAAAATATAAAAACTAAAGATGCTCTGTAAAAATGCAAATTCTGTGTTTTTCTATGGCAAATAGATTTCTAGGATACTTGTTTATTACTTAGTGTTTCTAAATTGTGTTCCCTCTTATGATTTTTTTTATTTAAACTTAATTTTAAAAATATACATAAGACCTGTGATTTGCTTTTTTAACAGCCTTCCAGAATAAAGGGAGATATAGGTCACTACACAGATGGAAATTCTGCTCCTCTGGTTCACTGTGTTCGTCTCCTGTCTGCTTCTTTTCTGCTTACTGGGGAGAAAGCTGGTAAGTTGCTGTCAAAAAACAGTGATGGCTTATTGTCTGCCTCAATATATAAAACAAAGTGTGATCACTTTATCTAGTTGTGTGGCAGCTCTTCGTTAACTGAGTGTATCATTTTTTCATGACAGGACCTTAAATATGACAGCAGCTTGTAAAGAGCTTTAAAAGGATTTGTAGCCTATTTCGTAATTGCTGAACCTAGTTTTGACCTGCTTGTTCCTAATGAAATTATTATATTACTGTAAACTTGCTGGTCAAATATTAAGTTATTAAAAAAAAGTATTTTAAAGGATGTTTTAAATGGTAAAATAACCAGATAACTTATTATTTAGCTCCTTAAGACATTAATTCTCTAAATCTAATCCGTGGGGAGCTGAGAGGTCACCTGATGATGCCAGCAGCTCCTCCATTTTACCAGTGATTTACATGGGTGTCTTGGTTTTGTATAGCATAGTTAAGCCTGGCATACCGTTAAAAGCAGCTAGAAACAAGGAGGTGGAGTTTGCTTAAACTGCTGCTGCATAAGTGGAGGAAATGAGTTTTTCTGTCTTGTATCAGAGCCATCAGCAGGAGCGGAACTGCCTGTCAGTGAAGTCACCAGCAGGAAGGAGGGAAGGATTACTTACAAGATCAAAGCCACTAGCCAGGCAGTGTGTCTATAGGAGCAAGTGGAGAAGAGTCTAAGTGGTTCGGTAGCATATCCTGCACAGAAGAGAGCCAGGAAGCAAATTCAGGGTGAAAGAAGGACCAGACAGCCTGAGGAGTGTTAGGAGACCAGACAGTGGGGGGAAAACATAGCTTGTGCAGGGGAACAGGGAGATGGACTACTGTTAGTTCCCTTTCTCTCCTGTCTGTAAGGTGCTTAAAGGAAGAGTATATGTCTTTTGAAAAGGACCAGACATTGTATTTTACAGTTAAAAATACAAATACTTGAAACTTTCCATTTAAGCAATTGCTGCTGTTGTCATAGGGAAGCTGTGTGACTGCATGGGAGGGAAATCCCTCAAGATGTGATCCACATTATATGAAGCTTGTAAAAACCCCATCTTAAAGGGATACAACTTAAATAGAACACTCTTTCTCTGAACATTCTTTATCAGTGAATGTCACATAAAGATACCCAAGTTTATAGTAATTGAAATATGAGATTTTCCTCTCTCCCTTTCCCACTTTTCTCTATTTTGGATACTTATGTGGTCCCCCATTACCATATAACATCTGAGTGTCTCAGAAGCTATTTTTTGCCCTCTCCACACCCTTTTGAGGTAAGCAAGTACTATTATCTCCATTTACAGATGAGAAACTTAGGTTATGCAGGGAACTGAAGAGGGGTCTCTTAAGTCCCAGGCTAGCATCCCAACCTTAGACTGTCCTTCCTTCATATGTGCAGTTGACAGCATTTTGTGTATAATTAGCTTGGCTGTTTTCTCTGTGTGGATCTTCCATGCTGCAGTTGGAGGGTGGAGAAACATTTTTAAAAACACTGAATGTAATTTCTGCAAAAATTGAAGTGGAGGCTTAGGCAGGTGTAATACATGAAATTAATTTTAACTTCATTTTTAAAATGGATTAGGTTTTAAGCTGACATTGCCCATTTAAGGGATTGTCATTTTCCTTTTAGCAAATACAAATATTTCTGTTTTGAAACGTGTCTTTGGTTCAAATTCTAGATAACGTCTTGTTGCATACCAACCTGTTTATATAATAATACCTAATTCTTCTAGTACTTTTCATCAGTTGTTCTCTGGGCTTGTCCAGCATGTGATAAGTCAGAGTGTAAATCTGTGGTGCTATAGCCTGTTGCATGCTCACTAGCCGTGTGGATCCTGCTACCATGCAATGAAGTGCCATAGTGCACTCTGCTGCAGTAGGTCAAAGAACATGATAAGGAATTTTTAGGGTGTATGGAGTGTCTCTGTCTAGCCCAGTGACTATTTATCCAAAGTGGAACAGTCGTTGAAGGAGAGAATGACACTCTAGTCCAGTGGTTAGAGCACTCCCCGGGGAAGTGAGAGACCTTGGGTCCAGTCCGCTTACTCCAGTCACTGTTTTTTTATTTATGCAGAGTGGAACAGCTTCAACAGGACGGACAGACTGGGAGTTCCACATCAGAATATCCCATGGTTAGAGCAGGGGTTCTCACAACAGATTTTTTGGTGACCTCAGAGTGTGGCCACCAACTTTTGCTGGTGGCCACTATGACACTTTTTTCCCTGAAACACTTATCTTTAGGAAAAACAAATATGCACATACATACATCCAAATCATATTTATGTAGAGGTTTTTTTTGCAGATTCAGTAATAAAAATAATGGACAGTTGTGTCTATTCTTTAGTGGACCTAAACAGAAGAGAAACACAAATAAGGTGCTTTTCATGTTCTTGTCTTTTGTTGTTGTTTCTTTTGCCTTTTGGGTTTTGGGTTTTTTTAGATTTGCTAGCTGGTAAGCCTGCTTCTGTGAACAATGTTTGTTGATATCACTTTTCACAGCAGCAGACTTGTTAGCTAGCTGGGAGTCAGTGAAAAATGATATTAATAACATAGAAATATCACTTTTCACAGCAGATGTACTCAGACCTGGCAAGCCATGTGACAAATTAAGCCTTGGTCAGATATGTAGGGAGACAGTGGGGACCAAGGGTGATGAGGTGGATGGGTGAGGGACAGGGGATGGAGCCTGCCGGGCCCTGCGGCTGAGGGATGGAGCCCGTGGCCAGAACCTGCCACCGCACAGCCAGTGCCCATGTTCAGAGCCCGCCACTGAATGGCTGGAACCTGCCTCCTGCCACCCCAGCGCTGAAGCCCTGAGCTAGGTGAGGTACTCACATCAGCTGTCTGCTCCTCTGGCATTTGTGCTTGGGGGGGAATGACCCAACCCCTCATGGCGGCCCCAGAGGAGGTGGTGCTTAGCTCCCCTCCCAATCACTGCTCAGGAGGCTGTGGCCTCAAGAGAAGCCCTTGGTGGCCACATTTGAGAAACTCTGGGTTAGAGTACTGGTTCTGAAAGGTGTGGGAGACCCCAGTTCAAATGCTTTCTCCCCTCTTTGCCTGAGGAGAGACTTAACCCTGGGTCTCTCACATCCCACGATTTAGTCACGGGAGTCACAGAATCCGTGACTTCCAAAGACCTTGGTGACTTCAGCCCTGGCGTCTGGAAGCTGCAGGGTCCAGCAGCCTTTCACAGTGGCAGGGAGCTGTGACCCGCCGCCTAAGGTAGCGGTGCCCCCCAGCTGCCATGGGCAGGCAGGGTATCCTGTAGTTCCCTGGCCGCTGGCGGCAGCATGGGGGATCCCAGCAGCTTCCCAGCTGCCAGTGGTGGAATGGGGGACCCCTGCAGCTCCCTGGCCACTGGCGCCTGCTGCTGGCCACCATGGGGGGGTAGGGGAACCCTTCAGCAACCAGCTGCAGGTGGTGATGGTGTCAAGCCTGGAGCTCCCAGCCACCCAGCATCTGCCCAGCCCCTTCCCATTTTATCATAGATATTTTTAGTAAAAGTCAGGGACAGGTCATGGGCTTCCATGGATTTTTCTTTATTGCTGGTGACCTGTCCGTGACTTTTACTAAAAGGTATCTGTGATAAAATCTTAGCCTTATTAATAATCACTAGTGTCACTCTCTTCTCTGTCGGAACTTAAGCCAATGCCCCAACATTATATGAGGGATGCTTTTAGAGGTGCCCACTTTCAGATGAGATGTAACACACACTTACTGACTATATGTGGATAGTAAAACCTCTGTAGCACTTCTGGAAGGTTAGGAGAGTTTCTCAACCTCACTGTCCCACTCACATTCCAATTTGGGTAAATAATTTCCTCCCAGTGGAAATTCTCCTTACAGTTTCAGTTGGACGTGGCTGTGTTAGACCTGAGTGACTGACTTGTTTTTCCTCATTCTTGAGCTCTTGTCAGCTTGACCTTGAAATGTAAGAATACTAACAAAGGCAAAAGGAATCTTTCCTCACTCACATTTGCTTACTATTATTACCGTTTACATTACCATAGCACTTAGGAGCCCTAGTCATGGTCCAGGGACTTCATCGTGTTGGGTGCTGCACTATCGCAGAACAAATTGGCAATCCCTGCTCCAATGAGCTTACAGACTAAATATATGACAAGAGATACCAGATGGATACAGACAGATGTGGAAGTACCAGGAAAAGTTGAGATAAAACTTGTCAGCATGACATGTAGTGATCCCTGTGCACAAGTGGTTCCTGGTAACAAACCTAACCATTGTCAAGTTTTTTGTAGCCATCCCGGGAAAGGAGAGTTTTGAGGTGGGTAATGAGCATCTGCAAAGCTACCTCCATAGGAAGCAACTCCCACATGTGTAGAGCAGCATGGGAGAAAGCGCAGCAGTGGTTGTTTGAAAATTTAACAAGTGAACAGTAGAGGCTGGCATCATGAGCTGATTGAAAGTGAGCATTGACAGCAAGTGAGAGATGATAGGTAGTGTGTATATTGATAGTAGAAGGCCTTGAAAGTGAACTAAAACAGTTAATGTTTGAGGAGATGGAGAAGAGAGCTAATGAAGGAATTCAAAGAGGGGTGACACGATCAAAGCGAACAGTCTAGGAAAATGATCTTTGCAGCAGCATTCTGAATGGATGTGAGTGGAGTAAGATTGCATTT
This sequence comes from Gopherus evgoodei, assembly GCF_007399415.2. Lineage (NCBI taxonomy): Eukaryota > Metazoa > Chordata > Testudines > Testudinidae > Gopherus > Gopherus evgoodei. The sequence goes on from NC_044326.1 coordinate 20,788,020, forward strand.
GTCAAGGCCAGAGGTGAGAGGAGAGCTTTTGACTAGCGTTTTAGTTGCATGACTGGATAAGAGAGGCCATGTTTTAGAGAAATTGCGCAGAAAGAATTGGCAGTATTTAGATATAGACTGGATGGAAGCACCTAAAGAGAGATGGTGCCAAGTCTATAGGCTTGGGTGACAAGCAGACATTCTTTCATTTTTATGCCTTTAGTAAAAATTCTTACAGGTTTCTTAATTTCCTGTACAAATTAACACAGTTTGGATAATCTGGAATACTGTATTTGGAAACAGCAACTATTTTGCCTGTGGAATGCACCATGCTGCAATAAAATGTCAGAGAGCTATTTTCAAAAACACTTTCTGGTGCAGTATTCCCATCCCTTCTTTTTACATGGATTTTGTCTGCTTCTGCCGTGGGGATAGCTGTAGCTTTAAAACTTAGATGAACATGTCACACTAGGATTTGAGATATTCTTTCCTGTCCTAAACTATGTAATATTGTGCTCTGCTAATGTAGCTACCACATTCTCTGTGGACGGAGAAAGCCAATGTTTAGCAATTGGAAATTTTTTAGGAGGAAGGTGCTATATAAATGATTCTAATAACTAGATGCAATTACTGAGTTTGCATTAGTACCTTGTCAATAATATTTATCCAGGTTAAGTTGTAACAGGATATTAATTTTGTGTGCTTTTGCTCTTTAACAATTGAAAATAGTTACTTACGTTCAACATTTTTCTTTTATTTTCTCTTCTCTTTTTTACAGCTTTAGTTCCCGATAGGGAGGTGAGGGTCAGTGTAAAAGCATTGGCAGTAAGTTGTGTTGGAGCAGCTGTTGCCCTTCATCCTGAATCTTTCTTCAGCAAACTGTATAAGACACCTCTTGAAACCATGGGAGAAGAGTATGGTATGTTGAGGTTTACATTATAGTTCCATACTCTTTTGTGAAACATTAACTTGTTGACTTGTGAATACATAATTCAATGTCCAGTTCAGTTCTTTAGTGTACACAGAGGTCATGTATATTAGCCATGTCACATCAGTTAAGTATTACTCTGTGTGCACACTAGTGCTATCTTAAACTATTTCAGTTAAAATGCCCACGTTTTCCACTTGGCTATGCGAAGCAGTGGACACCGAGAATTTGCAGCAGTACCAGTGCACTATGGAACTGTAGCAGGAGAATTAATGAAATCATTTTTGCTTGTCTGCAGCTATGCTGGCACCAAACCAATTAGTTTAATCAGTTTTAAATATGCTAATGGTAATCTGTTCTAAATGGTTTCACAACTGTTTGTAAACCATTTGGTGTGTCTGTGTGGATGCAGAGTGTTCTACAAATGTTCTAGGGTTTTTAAGAGGTTTTAAATTTTTGGAGTGTCGACAAAGCCTGAGTATTACACTTCAGGAATCCTGTTTTAGATCTCACCATTACTACACCCAATGCAAAATTATATGTCTAGGAACAAAGAATATAGATCAGACTTAGGATAGGGGGCTGTATCCTGCAAAAATAATGACTCTCCAAAGAAGTTAGGGGTCTTGGTTGATAACCAGTTTAAAATGAGCTCCCAGTAAGATGCAGTGGCTAAGAGGGCTGATGCTATCCTTTGATGTATAAATGTGAATATCAAATGGTATTACATCTGTATGCAGCGTTAATGAGACCATTACTTAAAATGCTATCTCCAGTTTTGGTACCTACACTTTAAGAAAGGATGCTGAAAAATTAGAAAGGGATCAGAAAAGACCTACAAGAAATATGTGAGATCTGGAAAGCATGCCTTATAGTGCAAGACTTAAGCTCAATCTATTTAGTTTATCAAAGAGGAATTTAAGGATTAGGTGATATGATCATAGTCTAAGTACCTACATGTGGGAAAAGCTTTCTGATGATGATTTTCGACTCTTTAATGTGGGAGACAAAAGCATAACCAGAGCCAATGGCTGAAAGTTGAGGCTACACATATTCAGACAGAATATAGGATACAAATTTTTAATGGTGTAATTAGTGGAATGACTTACCTAGGGACGTCATGGATTCTGCTCCACTTGAAGTTTTAAACCATGATAGGATGTCTTTCTAAAAGAGGTACTCTAGCCAGCCAGAAGTCAGGGGTTTGCAGGAGTTGAGTGAAATTCTGTGGCCCCTGTTATGCTGAAGGTAAGATTGGGTTATCATAATTGTGGTATTTGTATATTTTGAAAAGTTCGTTTCTGCAGCGTACTGGCTCTCATAGGTCTGAGTATCTGAGCTGGGCTCCTCTAGCTGTAGCTAATGGAGGCAGGTCAATGTTCTGGTGCTGTGTGGTTTGGTCACACTGCCTCTGCTCCTGCTTACTGCCAGATTTGTCTGTTTCTGCAGCAGCAGACAATGGTGGTATATTTTGCTGCCTCCCTTATTCCTTCTATTTTAACTTTACTGCCCAGTTTTTTGGGCAATGGAGAGCTGTTCCTCCTCCTTAGTATTCCTCCTCCTTATTGCATTGGGTGTCGGCTGCAGCGGTACAGGAGGCGGCGAACAGAGCAGCTAACAGGGGCGTTTCAGTGGGAGTTTCCAGGGGGAGGTTGCAGGGGAGACCAAGGCAGAGAAATCAGGAAGGCAGACTAGGGAAGAGGCAGGGGTCTGCCAGCAGTCCAGCGCTTGTTGGTGGCCTGCGGTGCGGTGTGAGGCGTGGATTGCTAGGCACAGAGTTGGAACGGTACGATGGAGGCGGAGGTAGCAGGTGCAGACACACTGAGGATGACCGGATGCGGTAGCTGTGGCATGTACATGGTCCTGGAGGGGGCACCTGAAAGGAGTTTCATCTGCATGAAGTGCCGCCTGATAGAGCTGCTGGAGGAAAAGGTAAGGGGACTGGAGATGCAAGTGGAAACTCTGGCTGAGTTTAGAAGGGGATTTGAGCAGATGGTGGAACACAGACATGATGAGGCACAGGGGACAAGCTCAGACGAGCGGATAGAAGCAGGACCAAAGGACTCTGAGGAGGGGCTGCTGGGTGAGGAAAGTGGACGGTGGAAGCATGTGACTAGGAGAACCAGGCAGAGGAAAAGACGGGCCAGGGATGGAGAAATAGAACTCAGGAACAGGTTTGCTGAGTTGGAAAATGAAGATGGAGCACAGCAGGCTGCTGAAGGAGAAAGGGCAAGGAAGAAGAGGCGAGCAGCTAGTCCTGCAGAAGAAGGGGAGGAGTCAATGGAGGCGACACCAAGTACGAGCCCTAGGAGGATTGTAAGGGCGAATACAAATCGAGAGGAATTGCGGCCAGCTGCTGTGGGGGATAGACCGCAGAATCGCACTGTCGCCAGGAAAAGGCAAGTCTACGTGATTGGAGACTCTTTACTGAGAAGAGTAGACAGGCCTGTAACTAGACCCGATCGGGAGAACAGAAGGGTGTGCTGTCTGCCAGGGGCTAAGATACAGGATGTGGACCTGAGGCTGAATACGATCTTAGCGGGAGCGGGAAAGAATCCGTTGATTATCCTTCATGTGGGAACGAATGATACGGCTAGTTACTCGCTGGACTGTATCAAGGAGGACTATGCCAGACTGGGGAAGACGCTCAAAGAAATCGAGGCTCAGGTGATCTTCAGTGGGATTCTGCCGGTTCCTAGAGCGGGGCGACGAAGGAGTGACAAGATTATGGCGATCAACAGATGGCTCAGGGAGTGGTGTTATAAGGAGGGCTGTGGGATGTACGGTCACTGGGAAGCGTTTACGGATAGACGACTGTTCACTCAGGATGGACTTCATCTAAGCAAGGAGGGAAATAGAATTCTAGGATGGAGGCTCGCCGACCTCATCAAGAGAGCTTTAAACTAGAAAGTTGGGGGAGATGGTTGGGAGATGTTCGGGAGATCTCCACGCCGGAATATAACCTGGAGAGGGAAGTAAACAAAGTGAGAGGGGATACCCTTGTGGTCCCAAGAATTGATCCAAGGAGGAATAGTGGAGTAGAAACCAGAGTAACGGGTGATGCTGGTGGTAGAAGGTCTCTGCATGACAGGGGAAAGAATGTCACTGACGCCAAACGCCGAAAATTAAAAGGTCTGTACACTAATGCGAGGAGCCTAGGCAACAAGATGGAGGAACTGGAGTTACTGGTGCAGGAAGTGAAACCGGATATTATAGGGATAACCGAAACCTGGTGGAATAGTACTCATGACTGGAGCACGGGTATTGAAGGCTATGTGCTGTTTAGAAAAGACAAGAAGAAAGGCAAAGGTGGTGGAGTAGCCTTGTACATCAATGATGAAATTAACTGTAGCGAAATAAGAAGCAATGGAATGGATAAGACAGAGTCTGTCTGGGCAAAAATCACAGTGGGTAAAAAAGGAACTAGAGCTTCCCCTGAGATAGTGCTTGGGGTGTGCTATAGACCGCCCGGATCTGATTGGGATATGGATAGAGACCTCTTTAATGTCTTTAATGAAGTAAACACTAAGGGGAAATGTGTGATTATGGGGGACTTCAACTTCCCGGATATAGACTGGAGGATGAGTGCTTGCAAGAATAATAGGGGTCAGATTTTCCTGGATGTGATAGCGGAAGGATTTCTTCATCAAGTAGTTGAAGTACCTACGAGAGGGGATGCCATTTTAGATTTGGTGTTGGTGAGCAGTGAGGACCTCGTAGAAGAAATGGTGGTAGGGGACAACCTTGGTTCGAGTGATCATGAGCTGATTCAGTTCAAACTAGATGGAAGGATAAACAAATGTAGATCTGGGATTAGGGTTTTCGACTTCTCGAGGGCTAATTTTAAAGAGTTAAGGAAATTTGTTAGGGAAGTGGATTGGACAGAGGAATTAGTGGATTTAAATGCGGAGGAGGCCTGGAATTACTTTAAGTCGCAGCTGCGGAGACTGTCGGAAGCCTGCATCCCAAGAAAGGGGAAAAAAACCATGGGCAGGAGTTGTAGGCCAAACTGGATGAGCAAGCAACTCAGAGAGGGGATTAGACAAAAGCAGAAAGCTTACAGGGAGTGGAAGAAAGGCAGGATCAGTAAGGAAGCTACCTTGGTGAAGTCAGAACATGTAGGGATAAAGTGAGGAAGGCTAAAAGCCGCATTGAACTGGACCTTGCAAAGGGAATCAAAACCAATAGTAAAAGGTTCTGCAGCCACATAAATAAGAAGAAAACAAAGAAAGAAGTGGGGCCGCTATACACTGAGGATGGAATGGAGGTTAAGGATAACCTAGGCATGGCCCAACATCTAAACAAGTACTTTGCCTCAGTTTCTAATAAGACTAGTGAGGAATCTAGTGATGATGGAGGGATGATAAATGGGAATGTGGATATGGAAGTGGATATTACCGCAACTGAGGTTGAGGCCGTACTTGAACAGCTCAATGGGACGAAGTCGGAGGGCCCGGACAATCTCCATCCGAGGATATTAAAGGAACTGGCGCGTGAAATTGCGAGCCCGTTAGCGAGAATTTTTAAGCAATCGGTAAACTCGGGGGTTGTGCCGTATGACTGGAGGATTGCTAATGTAGTTCCTATTTTTAAGAAAGGGAATAAAAGTGATCCGGGTAATTATAGGCCTGTTAGCTTGACGTCTGTAGTATGTAAGGTCTTGGAAAAAATTTTAAGGGAGAAAGTAGTTAAGGACATAGAGGTCAATGGCAATTGGGACGAATTGCAACATGGATTTACTAAAGGTAGATCGTGTCAAACCAATCTGATCTCCTTCTTTGAGAAGGTGACGGATTACTTAGCTAAAGGAAATGCGGTAGATATAATTTACCTAGATTTTAGTAAGACGTTCAACACGGTTCCGCATGGGGAACTGTTAGTTAAATTGGAAAAGATGGGGATGAATATGAAAGTTGTAAGGTGGATAAGGAACTGGTTAAAGGGGAGACTCCAGCGGGTCATATTGAAAGGTGAACTGTCAGGCTGGAAGGAGGTCACTAGTGGAGTCCCTCAAGGATCGGTTTTGGGACCGATCTTATTTAACCCTTTTATTACTGACCTTGGCACAAAGAGCGGGAATGTGCTAATAAAGTTTGCGGATGACACAAAGCTGGGGGGTATTGCAAACACGGAGAAGGACAGGGATACTATTCAGGAAGATCTGAACCACCTTGTAAACTGGAGTAATAGAAACAGGATGAAATACAATAGTGAAAAGTGCAAGGTCATGCACTTAGGAATTAATAATAAGAATTTTGGATATACGTTGGGGGCGCATCAGTTGGAAGCGACGGAGGAGGAGAAGGACCTTGGGGTACTGGTTGATAGCAGGATGACTATGAGTCGCCAATGTGATACGGCTGTTAAAAAGCAAATGCGATTTTGGGATGCATCAGGCGGGGTATTTCCTGCAAGGATAAGGAGGTATTAGTACCGTTATATAAGGCGTTGGTGAGACCCCATCTGGAATCCTGTGTGCAGTTCTGGTGTCCCATGTTCAAGAAGGATGAATTCAAACTGGAACAGGTTCAGAGACGGGCTACAAGGATGATCCGAGGAATGGAAAAACTGCCTTATGAAAGGAGACTCAAAGAGCTTGGCTTGTTTAGCCTGGCCAAAAGAAGGCTGCAGGAGGATATGCTTGCTCTATATAAATATATCAGGGGGGTTAACGTTAGGGAGGGAGAGGAATTATTTAAGTTTAGTACTAATGTAGGCACGAGGACGAATGGATATAAATTGGATATTAGGAAGTTTAGACTTGAAATTAGACGAAGGTTTCTAACCATTAGGGGAGTGAAGTTCTGGAATAGCCTTCCGAGGGAAGTAGTGGGGGCAAAAGACTTTTCTGGCTTTAAGACAAAGCTTGATAAGTATATGGAGGGGATGTTATGATAGGATCGTTAATTTGTGCAATTGATCTTGGATTACCACCAGATAGGTCTGCTCAGTGGTCTGCGGGGAGATGTTGGATGGGATGGGAACTGAGTTACTGCAGAGAATTCCTTCTTGGGTGCTGGCTGGTGAGTCTTGCCCACATGCTCAGGGTTTAGCTGATCGCCATATTTGGGGTCGGGAAGGAATTTTCCTCCAGGGTGGATTGGCAGGGGCCCTGGAGGTTTTTTGCCTTCCCCTGCAGCGTGGGGCACGGGTCGCTTGCTGGTGGATTCTCTGCAGCTTGAGGTCTTCAAACCAATTTTGAGGATTTCAATAACTCGGTCCTGGGTTAGGGGTTATAAAATTGGATGGGTGGGGTTCTGTGGCCTGCCTTGTGCAAGAGGTCAGACTAGATGATCATATTGGTCCCTTCTGACCTATGCGTCTGAGTCCTTGAGCCTCTACTGCAGCATCTCTGTGAAGGCTCCTCTGCCCCTTACAGGCATGGTAGCACAGCAAAGAAAGTGCTGGAACAAATCCAGGCAGTGCTCTGTATGTGAGGTAGCTTTCCCAGGCTTAGCAGATGGAGAGTTGTGCTCAGCCTGCACCCAGCCTTCCAACCCTAACTCCGTTAGGTCTTGGGGCAATGAGTCGGATACGTCCCTGCCCACTGAGACAACTGTAACGCCAGTTAGGGAAAAATGGATCAGGAACCCCAGTGCAGAGCAGGAAGAGGTTCCAAAAGCAAGGACCCTGACCACTTGACTCAGGGGTTAAGTCCTAGGGAACCTCTGCAAAAGAAAGAAGGGAAGCCCGTGGGGCCATAAATCCCCCCTTTCCAAATCTTAAAGTGGGTCCTGAGCACCCTGAGGAAAGAAGCTGGGCTTCTAATCAGCCCCTTCATTCCTTCCAACCAGGAAGACTCTGACAATGAATTCCTTCCCTCCCCCTGTCCCAGGGGGAATGGGACCCTGTGGGCAAGGATTCTGAGACAGACTGTTGAAGAGGGTTCCAGGCCCTAAGAAACACGAGCCGCAAAAGGCCTCACCAAAGCCACAGTAGAACTTCTAAGCTCTCAAAGTGTGCAAAACGGTTTAAAAAAATGTGAAAACCTAAAATGGGAAAGACAAAGCACAAAATATGCAGGAGAGCGGAGTCTTCCTTCTCCCTCCCCCTCCTGCACTGAGGAAGAATGAGCTGTCTGGCTCTGAAACCTGAGTAGGCTCCAGTGAGTAAGCCTCAGAATAAATTTCTCTATTTCAAAATCTTCCCCTGATGCTGCAGTACCTCTTTGCTCCTCCTTTGAGGAAGTGATTAGGGATGAATAGAACAAGCCTGATAAGGGCGAGCATGTTAACAAGAGCAGCCTTAGGCTCTATAACATTCAGGAACCAAAGGGCTGTATTGCTGAGGTCGTTGATATTGCTGTTGTGTCCCTCTCCAGGGATAAGGTTATTCCCTCAGAAGGTGAGTTCTTTCCTGAAGAGCCCACAGATAGAAAAATGGAGGCTGCTTTCAAAAAGGGCTTTGAACCCTCCCTGGTTTCTTCAATTTATAGTATTAGCAATAATCTAACCAAGTATCTTCATTTGCTCACTAAAGGGCTTCATAACTTATCTTTAAATCACAATGACCTGAGACTTACCGATACGATTTTTTTTTAAAGTTGAATATAAATAGTGTAGAGATTCTGATTTTCAGATTTTTATCTTAAAAAAAAAAAAAAAAAAAAAAGATTGGTAGTTTTTAGGTATCTTGTAGTTGGGTAGTGGATTTTCTAAATAGCAGCTTTGTTGAGGTGATGAAGTTAGAAGGTGGAAGAGGGAGGGATATTTCCCAGGGAATGCCTTGCTGCTAAATGATGAACTAGCACTCAGCTGAGCCCTCAAGGGTTAACACATTGTTGTTAATATAGCCTCTTGTTAATGCAGTCCTTTGAAGGTTTGGTGGTTGTAATTTTTGCAGCTATGCTAGAATATTATTGGATTGGGCTCAGAGATGGAGAAGACCTATTGGATCCTGCAAGGACAAAATATTCATAGATTTAAAGGTCTGAGGGGCCCATTATGACCATTTAGTCTACCTCCTGCATAATGTGTAGAGCACAGAACATCACCCAAGTAATTTTTTTATCAAATCCAATAATTTCTAGTTGAACTAGATTTTTGTATATTTTATATATACACCTCTGCCCCGATTATAACGCTGTCCTCCAGAGCCAAAAAAATCTTACCGCATTATATTGAACTTGCTTTGATCCGCCAGAGCGCGCAAACCCCTTGTCCCCTTTTCCGAGCACTGCTTTACCATGTTCTATCCAAATATGTATTATATCTGGTCACATTATATCGAGGTAGAGGTGTATAATTTTTTCTTAAAAAAAAAAAACAAAACAAAACCACCCAATCTTGATTTAAAGATTCCCAGTCATGGAATAAATTGTTCGAGTGGTCTTCTAACACGTTACCTGTTCTATACTATGTTAGATATTAATTGGGCCACAAGTATCATTCCAGAACTGCTGCTTTATTATTAATTTAGTGCATGCTTGGATGATAGAAAATAGTAACATGCTTTCATTTTATTTGTTTTTTAAGAAGTTTTGTGCCTTGTTTATTATAGCTGATTTACTGAAGTCTATTTACATTTGTTGTAAGCAATGAAATGTCAATTGAAGACTTGTTACATCCTAGAATTAGTATTTTTCAACTAAAGTAATTGTAACTTATTTTCTCAGAAGAGCAGTATGTATCAGATGTTTTGAACTATATTGATCATGGAGATCCCCAGATTAGAGGGGCTACTGCCATTCTCTGTGGAACCATTGTCTACTCCATTCTCAATAAATCACGTTTTGATGTGGAAAACTGGCTAGCAAATGTCAGAAATTCAACAGGTAACAGTTGAGTTCTTTTGAGGGGGTTTGTTTTGGGTGCATGTAGTGAAACTTTGCCCTTATTGTTTCATTATTTTTTTCAGGAAATCTCTTTTCTCTGGTAGACTGTATACCTCTCTTGCAGAAGACTCTGAAGATGAATCCTCAGTTACATGCAAACTGGCTGTGCGGCTGTGAGGGTTAGCAAAATTTCTGTTTTTTGCTTATTACCCTAGAGCCCTTGTCATGGACTAGGGCTCTATTGTGCTAGGTGCTGAAAAATCACAGAACAAAAAGATGGTCCCAGCCCCAAAGAGCATACAGTCGAAGTATGAGAGGAGACAGCACATGGATACTAACTGATGGAAGAATTCAAGGAAATCAGATAATTTTGATTAGCATGATAGGCAGTAGTTATTAATGCACCCAGTGGCCTAACCATTCTCCAATTTTTTATAAGCATCATAGTCAAGGAGAAATTCGGAGGATAGTGAGAGCGCTTGGTAGGGGTTCCCTGGGAGCTGCTCCTAGCATGAGGGACAACATAAGAGAAGTTTTAGTAAGTGGGCAGTGGAGGCTGACATGATTGGTTGGTTGATAATAGATGGGAGTTAACAGTTTGATAGTGAAAGAGAGATTGTGGAGAGCCTTGGAAGACAAGCAACTTGTATTTGATACACTAAAAAGGGGGAAGGCATTTTAGGGATTAAAAAGAGGGGCGATATGGTTAAAGTGGCAAGTCAGAAGAATGACTTTGCAGCAGCATTCTGAATTAATGTAAGGTGGCACAAGATTGCATTTGTCAGGCCAGTGAAATTGCAGTAATTGAGATGCGAGATGAAAGCAGAATTTTAGCTGTGTGGATAGGACAGGTCCTAGCTTAGAGATGTTATACAGAAGATTCTACGAGATTTATACATACCCTGGGGTGGAGACCTAGAGAGAAAGAGAGAGAGCGGTCCAAGTCAAAGATAATGCCCAAGCTTGTGGGGAAAGATTAAGAGCTCTGTTTAAAACCATGCTAAGCTTGAGTTGATGGCTAGACACCCGTGAAGAAAACATCAGAGACCGGCAGAAATTTTAGGTTAGACAGAAGGAGACAGGTCTGGAATAGTGATAGATTTCTAAGTTGTCAGCATAAAGATGGTAGTTGAATTTGTGTTTGTGGGGTCTCATTACCTAGAGATAAGATGGGGAGGGAGGGAGAGGAGGAGACCAAAGACACTCTGGAACCCTTACAGAAAGTTGTAGAGTAGCAATGATACACTGATGGAATGATAGGAGAGGGCAGAATCACAGAAGCCAAGGGAGGACAAGACTTCAAGAATAGGAATATGGTTCCCTGTGTTGAAGGCGGCTGACAGGTCAAGGAAGATGAGGTTGGAATACTGATTCATAGCTTTAGCTAAGTAGAGGTCATTAGACTTTGGCGAGAGCAGCTTAATTGGAGCACAAGAAGCGGAACTGGAGAGGGTCTAGAATGGAATTGGAGGAGAGGAACTTGGGTCAATGAAATGTGGTCCTTTTAATGTGTGAAAATTCACATTTTATGGAAGCTGGGCTCTTTACCCTGTAATCCATGATGATTTTAGGTATGTACGCATGCAGTGGTGGCACTTAGAATTCATTCAATTTTTTAAAGATTTACTGGTTCCAGTGGCATTTCCCTTTTTTAAATGTACGCAGTGTGTGGTGGAGAGTCTTTTAAAACATTGGAAAATTTAGGGAGGTGTAGGGGTGGCTGGATGTGGCTTTGGACACTTAAATTTGGGTAGTCCTCAATTAAGCATATTCTACTATTATAACACTTAGTCCCCTTCAGCATAAGTAATTCAAAGCACTTTACAGCTATTCATTCTCAGAGAGAAGTGTATTACTTTTGTAGACCAGTAAAGATAGAGGTAGAAGAATCCAGAAAGGTTACATGACTTGCCCAAGAACACATAGTGAGTCAGCGCAGAATTGGGGATAAACCAAGGAGGTATGACTCAGTCTCTTGCTTTGACAATTAAATTAATATTGCTCCAGCCCTCCTGTAGGAGTCATTTCACTAGGGAAGAGGTTTTTGAGTAGAGGTATCCCTATAGACTGTGGCCCCTCAGGTGCTGTCTTGCTGAGTCTTGAGGTCTCTTGCCTGAGTTTGGAGCCTTCAAACTTTCCTAGCAGCTCACTAAGCTCTATGCTCAGCCCCTGCAGAGATACTCTAGAGTTCTCTGCTTTAGTCCCTGCAATAGGTTGGTTTTAGGTTTTTATATGTTTAAGCACGAAGTTGGTGCAAGAGGAGATGCTCTCTAAATCAATAAAAGGTAGCATAATAATTGAAAACTTGTGTCTCTACCTTTTTAGCATTGCATCATGAGCTTGTGCAGTAGCAGTTATTGTGAACTAGGTTTACAGTTAATAATCGACCTCCTTACTCTGAAGAATAGTTCTTATTGGCTAGTAAGGACAGAGCTTTCTGGAAACTCTTGCTGAGATAGATTTCCGGTAAGTGTGCATATTTCAATAAGTTGTGTTGTAGCTGTGCATACAGTACCTCGCTTGTGAATTTAAGTTTGAATAGTTTGAAAAATTAATGAACCTCTTATAAAACAATCCTCAAGACTGACTAGAAAGCTGCCATTAACATCAATGTTTACAGGATTGGGCATATTAGCAACTTTTGTGTGTTCTTTTAATCTGCTTGAATCTGTCTTCTAAGAAACTGTGGAACAGATAGATATGGCCCAATGTTCAAAATAACTGGGGACTCCTGTGAAATCTATTGTACTCCTAGATGCAGCACAACTTTTAAGCTCCTTCTGTTAGCTTTTGTCAACTGTTTTCCCACTTTTCACTTACTCCAAAAACTGTTCGGGTAAATAATACTGCACTTATGCCCTTGCTCTTACATTCCTTACTCCCAAAGGCTTTTTGAGATAGAAGTCTTATTTAAAAGAATAAATTATACAAATTGCCCCAGCCAGATCCTAGTTGAGCATGTTGGAAGCTTTAGAATGTTTCAATATATTGTCTTTTGGAACAGATTAACTAAAATGTGCTAAATTCTGACCTGTTTGCCTAAATAGTAATAAAAGTAAATTTTAATTCTTTTAAAAATTAATTACAACTGTGTAATACTTAGGAAAGTTCTTCTGACTTTAATGATGGTTAGTAACGTGGTCTGTCTTTGTCCATTTTATCTATTAAGGTTAGTCAGCTTTTGGAAGGAAAAAGCAGACAACTTGCACAGAGGTGTTCATCATTATACTGGGGTAAGAAGCATTGTTCCCCCTAGTTTTTCCCACCCATGTGCGGAATGAATTGTGTTATGTGCACCAATATGGATGTGTGACACATCCTCTCCATATTGGTGCACATAAAAAAGTTCATGTAGTGGGGGTGGCGTGGAAGGGCTCAGGCTGGGGCAGAGGGTTGGGATGCGCGCTGTGGGGTGGAGCTGGGGATGAGTGGCTCAGGGCTGGGGCACATGGTTGGAGTGTGGGCTCTGGCATGGGGCTGGGGATGAGGGGCTCAGGGCTGGGGCAGAGGGTTGGGTGCAGGGGGTGAGGGCTTCAGCTGAGGGTGCAGGCTCTGGGGTGACGCTGAAGAGTTTGGGGTGCAAGAGGGTGCTCCATGGCTCCAAGGCTGTGGTGGGGAGAGAGGACTCCCCCCAAGCTCTTTCTCCTTGCAGCAGCACTTGGGCTTTGGGGGAAAGATGCCTCTCCCTGCTGTGGCCGCTCCGGGGCTGGGACCAGAGTATAGGCACCTCTCCCTGGCTGTGGCAGAATTGGGGCTGGGGCAGGGGGGGCCGTGGCACATTTGGGCCAAAGGTTCCCAGGCAGGTTCCCTGGGCGCCTGGGCAGTGCTAAACAGGCTACTGCATGGCCATGTGACCATGCAATTTACAGGGAACTTAGGTAAAAAGCCTATCTTTTGCATATGATATCAAAGCATTATGATTGGGGTTTTAGGCACTGATCGAGTAAAAACACTTTAGGTGTATGATTAATTTTAATCAGGTGCTTAAGACCTACAGAAAGTCAATGGGATTTACACATGTGCTTTGCTGATCTTGGCCTATTTCTTAGTACTGGTTGTAAAGTTGCTTTTCTATTGAAATGTATATCTTTATAGTATGATTTTAAAAAGTTATGATGTTTAGATTATTTGCATATGTAAATAAACAGTTGTTCAGCAATGTAGAAGTAAAACTGTTATATTAGTAACTTCCTGCCTACACAGGAATCATACTTTTAAATGTTGACGCTACAAAATACCACCTTTAATAACGTGGAAGTTGGTCAGAGCAGTGAAAATGTGCTATGATGTTTCATCTTTGCTTTTAACGAATCTATTCCCATAGCTATTAAAACTTCAGGACAGAGTTCCAACAATGTTGTATCTACCTTCTGGGTGATGAAGACCCCAGAGTGAGACACGTAAGCTGCAGCTTCTTGATGAGGTAATAAACTGAAACAAAGGATTTTAATAATATGCCAGCCTAATACTTCCTGTACCTGCAACTAAAATATATTTAGCACGTACTTAACACTCTACATTTTAATCCTTGTTTTACACACACACAAAACTTGTGATGGAAGGAATACATTGGTTCTGAATCACCTATTTTGAATTATCACACAGTGATTTCCATTTTTCAAAGCATTACATAAACATTTAATCTTAATCTTGAGGTATTACTCCTGAGGTGTTAATTCTGTGCCAAAAAATTCTGCACACTATTTTAAAATTCTGCATATTTTATTTGTCAAAATAACACTAAATAATCGCACCACTTTCAATTATTATTTTGGTAATTGATTTGAAATACCTGTCAGTAAGCTATGTCTGTATTGTTACAGACCAAAAATATTCCCCAGGAGTAGTGTTAAAGAAACCACTAAGACAACCCAGTTCCTGTCTCTCTCTCCCTTCCCCTCCAGAGCCCAGCTTTGGGGCCAGACTCCTGCACCCTCCCTTCCCCCTGAGCCCAACTGTGGGGTGCTCCTACAATCCAGACACTTGCACCCCTTTCTCCCCCAGAGCCCAGCCGTGTGGCACTCCCCAGCCCAGACACTCACACAGCATCCTCTCCCAGAGCCTGGGGATCCAGAGGGAGAAACAGCCTGATGCAGGGTCCCAGACTTGTATGGAGTTTCCTGCACATCACTTCCTTCTTTAGAGCATGCTGGGAACTGCAACTGCCAGACTCTTCAGCCCCCTCCCTGCTGCAGTGTCTTCTATTTGGAGCTGGGAAGCTGGGCTCTGCCAGTTCAGCAGCCCCTCATGGAAGCCAGCAGCCCATTTCTGTGAGGGGGAAAAAGGAAATTTTGCACAGAACATTAATTCTGCACAATTTCTGCATTGCACAGTGATGCAGAATTCCCTCAGAAGTCAGGTGTATTCTCTCCACTACATGGATGAGGAAACTGTGACTCCAGGAGGTTAAGTGATTTATTCAGTGACATGGAGGGAGTTGGTGGTTAAGTTTGGACTAGAGTTCAGGAACTGTACTGATTTTTTCAGTCTTGTTTAAGGGATCATAGCAGCCAATCCTGTAGCAGATCATGTGTAGCTACCATATTCAAGAATGGCATTTGGCAATGAAGGAATAACATGATTAATCCCTGAGGTGCCACTCTTCACTGTTTCCCATGTCCACATCTGATTCTGTGGTGTAGCAGATAAGCTAGTGTCCACAGAAGGCTGTTCTTCTGCCTTTGTCTTGAATGGAAGTTGCTAGAATAGTGGGTGACAATGGAGAGGGCAGAGATTGGGAAAGAATTTTTGTCTGAAGTTGAAGTGGTTTCATACAAGCCTGAAAAAGATTGTTCACCCTGGATTTTGAGGATCAATCAGGAAGTATTGGTCAATGGGTTATCCTGTCACCAAACTCTATTTTCTTGGGCTATTAAATTCCATCTATGTTAACAAAAATGAATTGTAACATCACACTATAATTTACACATGAACTCTGGCTCAACATTTAGTTTTCAGTGCACTAACAACTTTTCTAGCATTGTAAAAATTAGTCAGTTGACTCACCAGAGTGTGTAGTTTGTGTCACTTTATGAATTATTGGACTCAGAACTAAGATCTTGGCATGTGTCCTCACTCTATAAGTGGGATCAGTCTTAGAGAGGGAAAGAGGGGATGAAAATTGTTGTTTTGTTACTCAGCACCAGTCACTGCTGCAGATATTTTTAAATTACTTTGTTTCCAGAGTGAATCTATTGTATTCCTTACTGGAACGCTGGTGGTCTCAATAGAGGACGGTGAGGGTAAAGGTAAAATTGGAAAAGTGGGTGGTCTTCAAGTCTCCAGTAAGGATGTAAATGGTTCCTTTGAGTTAAATGTTTGAGGAGAAAGTGTGAGTTTGAGTTTAGAGTAACACTTTTAATTTAAAAAATTAGCACAGATTTACCCACACTTCTCCTTAAATTGTACATTAGATCAGTTTTTGTGATACCTATCTTTTAAAAAAGGGATTTTGCTTACTATTTTACATGTTTTCTGCTTTATTTAAGGCTTGTTCCAAAGCTGTTTTATAATTGTGACCAAGGACAGGCTGATCCAGTAGTGGCCGTGGCAAGAGACCAAAGCAGTGTCTACTTGAAACTCCTAATGCATGAGACTCCGCCTCCATCTCACTTTGCAGTGAGCACTATCACCAGGTACAGTATTTGCTGTATTGCATTTGCCTTGCTCTAGTTAAAGAAACACTGGCCACGGTTAAGTGCCTAAATTCTGTTAAGTCTTTGTGGTAACAACAGAGCACTTGAGTGCATGCTTAATTTTATGCACTGTGAGTAAATTCATTTACTTCTCAATCCTGAAAAGAGAGATTGTTTTAGACTTGATTTTTTTCAAAGGTGCAGACCATTTAGAGTCAATCAGAGCTGCCACTCCTCAGCACTTTGAAAATTAAGCCTTTTAGATAGAGGAGCCTAATATTAGCATCAAAACTTAAGTTTTTATCCACTGCAGTGATGATTTAAAAAAAAAAATCTTGCTTTGCTTCTAATCATTAGAATTATTAAAAGTTAATACTAGAAATCTAGTATCAGAGGGGTAGCCGTGTTAGTCTGGATCTGTAAAAAGCAACAGAGTCCTATGGCACCTTATAGACCAGGGGTAGGCAACCTATGGCTCGCGTGCCAAAGGTGGCACGCGAGCTGATTTTCAGTGGCACTCACACTGCCTGGGTTCTGGCCACCAGTCCGAGGGACTCTGCATTTTAATTTTAAATGAAGCTTCTTAAACATTTTAACAGTCTTATTTACTTTGCATTCAATAGTTTAGTTATATATTATAGACTTATAGAAAGAGACCTTCTAAAAACATTAAAATGTATTACGGGCATGCGAAACCTTAAATTAGAGTGAATAAATGAAGACTCGGCACACCACTTCTGAAAGGTTGCCGACCCTTGTTATAGACTAACAGACTAATTGGAGCATAAGCTTTTGTGGGTGAATACTCACTTCATCAGACGACCTTTCGTCATTTGTGCTGTCTATTTACATTTTGCACTTCATTTAGCTTGGGCTGTGAAATTAGACCAGTCTGTTTAGTTAAATGAACCTTTAGTTTTCATCCACAAGCACAATGCTGTTGTGCCTGGAATGCTAACACTACAAGGAAATTGTTAAGAAAATTGTTTTACATTAAAATTAAAAAATAATTCTTAATTCTACTCATATTATTGTAGATTTCATGAAAAATCTGTTTTTGTAGCCCAAATGTACAAGTCACCCTATCTCAAAAAACATGGGGATAATAGAAGGGATCCAGAGATGGATGATAAAAATGGTTAGAAGAATGAATAAACTTAGATACGAAGAGAGTGAAAAGGCTGGGAATGTTAAGCTCTTGAAAGAAACAAATAAGAGGCAGTGTGGCAGAGTTATTAAAATAAGGAATGGCATAAGATAATCAGGAGCACCCAATGTCTCATCTGTCTTCCATTTAACCTTACTGCCGTTGAACACTCAATGAAAGTGAAAGGCAATAAATTTACCTGATAAAAGGGAATACTTTTTAACACAAAATTCAACTAGTCTGTGAAACTCCTTGCTCCGTTGTAGTGGCATTTTACGTTAATGAAACCACACATAAGTAAATTAGCATACATTTTTAAAGAGGGATATAAATGTCATGCTTCAAGACATAATTCAGCCATCAACTGATGAGATTAGGAAGAAACTTTCTGTATTGGGAGAATGGTAATTCCATAATTGCCACAGTAGGTTTTCCGGGAACTTTTCTGACGCATCAGGCTCTGGTCAGTCTCTGACAAAACACTGAATTATATAATGTCAGAGGGGTAGCCATGTTAGACTGGACCTGTAAATGCAGCAAAGAGTCCTGTGGCACCTTATAGACTAACAAACGTATTGGAGCATGAGCTTTCGTGGGTGAATACCCACTTCATTGGATGCATGACGAAGTGGGTATTCACCCACGAAAGCTCATGCTCCAATACATCTGTTGGTCTATAAGGTGCCACAGGACTCTTTGCTGAATTATAGGCCTGGTTTGCACTATGCATTTATACCGATTTTAGCAGCGTTAAACCGATTTAACGCTGCACCCGTCCACACAATACGGCCCTTTATATCGATATAAAGGGCTCTTTAAACCGGTTTCTGTACTCCTCCCTGATGAGAGGAGTAGTGCTGAAATCGGTATTAGCATATCGGATTAGGGTTAGTGTGGCCACAAATCGATGGTATTTTCCTCCGGGCGGTATCCCACAGTGCACCACTGTGACCGCTCTGGAAAGCAATCTGAACTCGAATGCACTGGCCAGGTAGACAGGAAAAGCCCCGTGAACTTTTGAATTTCATTTCCTGTTTGCCCAGCGTGAAGCTCTGATCAGCACGGGTGGCGATGCATCCCAAATCTAAAAAGAGCTCCAGCATGGATCGTACGGGAGATACTGGATCTGATCACTGTATGGGGAGACAAATCTGTTCTGTCAGAGCTCCATGACAGAAGACGAAATGCCAAAGCATTTGAAAAAAATCTCCAGGCTATGAAGCAAAGTCCACAGCACAGTGCTGTGTGACAAGCGTAACAGAAAGCCAAAGAATCAAATGGACGCTCATGGAGGAAAGGAGGGGGTACTGAGAACTCCAGCTATCCCGCAGTCCGCGCAGTCTCCGAAAAGCATTTGCATTCTTGGCTGAGCTCCCAATGCCTGTAGGGTCAAACACGTTGTCTGGGGTGGTTCAGGGTATAGCTCATCAATTTACTCCCTCCCCCCCCCCGTGAAAGAAAAGGGGAAAAAATCGTTTGACTTTTTTCAGTGTCACCGTATGTCTACTGCATGCTGCTGGTAGGCACGGTGCTGGGGCAATGAAAAGCAGCATCCTCTCCCCTCCCTTCCCCGGTGGCAGACGGTACAGTGCAGTAGGACTGGTAACCGTCCTCGTCATCAGCCCGTGAGTGCTCCTGGCTGGCCTCAGGTGAGGTCGGCTGGGGACGCCTGGGTAAAAATAGGAATGACTCCCGGTTATTCCCGGCAGATGGTACAGAACAGCTGGTAACCATCCTCATCATAGCAACTGGGGGCTGAACTCCATCAGCCCCCGCCCCTTTCCTGTGTAAAGAAAAGATTCTATACTGCCTGGACTATCATAGCAGCTGGAGGCTGCCTCCCCCTCATTTTATCTCACTAAAAAAGTCAGTGTTGCTTATTCCTGCATTTTTTATTACTTCATCACACAAATGGGGGGACCCTGCAATGGTAGCCCAGAAGGGTTGGAGGAGGAGAGAAGCAACAGGTGGAGTTGTTGCACGGACACCCCCTAGAATGGCATGCAGCTCATCATTTCTGTGGGATCTGACACCGAGCGGCTGTGCTCTCTGGTTCTCTTATACGCTGGTTCTCTAGTACACTTGCCCCATATTCTAGGCAGGACTGACTATTTTTAGATACAACATAAAAAGGAGGGAATGACCCTGGGGGGGGTCATTCCCATTTTTGTCTTTGCGCCCCCAGCCGACCTCAGCAAAGGTCAGCCAGAAGCACCCATGACAGCAGCAGATGGTACAGAACGACTGGTAACCATCTCTGCTACCTTGCAAAGGCAAATGAATGCTGCTGTAGTGCTGCAGTACCGCCTCTGTCAGCGGCATCCAGTACACATACAGTGACAGTGACAAAAGGCAAAACGGGCTCCATAATTGCCATGCTATGGCGTCTGCCAGTGCAATCCAGGGAAAAAGGCGCGAAATGATTGTCTGCCGTTGCTTTCACGGAGGAAGGAATGAGTGACGACATTTACCCAGAATCACCCGTGACACTGTTTTTGCACCATCATGCATTGGGATCTCAACCCAGAATTCCAATGAGTGGGGGCAACTGCAGGAACTATGGGATAGCTACCCACAGTGCAACGCTCCAGAAATCGACGCTAGCCTCGGTACATGGACGCACACCACTGAATTATTGTGCTTTGTGTGGCCGCGTGCATTCAACTTTATACAATCTGTTTTACAAAACCAGAATAATCCTGTAGTGTAGACGTACCCATATAGTCATTACTTACTCATTTGGTAAGTTACCATGAATTTGTCTTTTTATTTATTTTTTTGTACATGACCTGTTCATATCTACCAAGTCAGTCCCTTTTTTCTGTCACTATTATTAAAATAATTTGTTTTCAAGTGCACCTCTTTTCCTTCTTACATTTAAAACCAAACCTCTTATGTAATGGAATAGTACTAAATAAGTAAAAATATATTCTAATCTGGAGGAAAAGGTTTTTCCTCCTTAAAACTTGTGTGTTGTGTTAACGTGTAGGGTGTTTTGCTGCATTAGTTCTTTCTTCTGTTTAAACTTTAAGTGATAGTTATTTTAAGTCTGTGCTTTTATTATTTCCCCCAACATTCAATTTCAGTGATGAAAGATGTAACCTCATATAATGAGGTGCAAAATGTGATCTATGAAAGAATATTTTTTTGTTTTTACATTATTATATTAGACTGATTAAAACATGGTAATATTCTTAAAAAGGTCTATAAAATGAAATTGTGAGTGGTTCTTCATGTGATTTTCTATGGCAATTCCACTCTAGGTTTGTGCGCCTCATGCAAAGATGTCAGATTTTTTTCCCCCTCAGCAGTATCTGTCGGTGTGGCTTGAGTGCCCTCTGCTGCCACAAGCCACTGTGTGCTGGTACATGAGAGCGGGGTTGTCCCCGATTCCCCTCACCTTCCCACCTACTGCCAGTGATAGTTGTCAGAGCGATCTCAGACTTGTTTATTCATTTGCATTTCTAACTCCTCTTAAATAGTGGTTAATTATTGTTAGTTTCTCAAGTTAATTAGTGTTAGGTTTCTGTTTTTTGTGTCCTTTGGTATCATTTCTTTTCCTCTCAGTACTGGAATGATGCCTCGCTTCCAAGGGTTCAAGTCCTGTGGGACATGCTCAAAGCCCATGCCGGTCAGTGATCCTCATCTGACCTGCCTGAAGTGTATGGGTGAGGCACACATTAGTATGTCACATCTGCAAAGGCTTCAACCCACACTGTAAGGATAGAGCAGTGAGATATAAGTGCTTGCTTATGGAAGCAGTACTTCGATCCTCCAGCTGAGACATTGCGTGGGGAGAGTGCCCTAGATGCTTCACTATTGGTGCACAGTGCTCCGTCACATGCATCTTAAGCTCCATGGTCCTGCTCCTTGGTACTGAAGAAGAGACTCAGACCTTCCTCGGGTTCAGTATCTTGTTCTTCCACATTGGTGTTGAGATGAGATGGGGGCAAGGACTCTAGTAAGCATGTAGCAGAGAGGGCTGCCCCAGGAGCCTTGCCTATTAAGAGGGGTTTGATGCCTCTGGGCATGTGCCAGGTCCATTGAGGCTGTCCCCTAAGAAGCATTTGAGGAGCCAAGAGTCGATGCAGTTCCCATCTACCCCAGAGGCATATGCAGTCTCTCAGTGTGGGTTTCATCAGCATTGGAAACCATCCAGTTGCTTCCTGCACCCACAGTTCAACCCTCACCGCATCGAGAACCCCCCAGTGCCACTATCTAGTCCTCTTCTCAAACCAGTTTTATCAAGAGGGAAGACTCCCTTTCTTCCTTTGGTATCACCATCCCCAGGTTCAGGTTATCTCTTTCTGGTAGAGTCAGCATCAACATCTCCATTATGCAAAGCTTTGAACTACTCAGACTCAGAAGTGCAACCTTCTTTACCCCAGCTGGGACACAGTGCACTTACATTCCTTCAAGATTGTCATGGCCATGAACAATTCAGCAACCCAAGCATTGGCCTTTCCCTAAGGGGCAATGGCCTGGATAAGGTTGGGTCCCGGGTCCATACCAGTAGCCACTCTGGGCTCCCTGGAGCATCCCTCTTCCAGTCAGGACCTCATCTCAACCATCTCATCAGTTGTGGGGAGTGCATCAGACATGATGGCACCAGGAACATTGTTCCCCAATATCTGATGTTGAAATGAGTACTGGGCCCCAAGAGCATCTCTCTCCAGTGTCTAGTACTCTGATTGGTCCTAGCCAACCAACATTCTTGGGTAGCTTCTCCACCACAGATTATGGAGTTGCCACCACCTCACATGCTGGCTGCATCCTTGTCTTCGTCACCATATGAAGCAGTTGATACAGTGGGAGACTGATCTCTTCCGAAGGCCACAGGACCCACTGAAACAAGTGGTTTTCAGTTCTTGGCACTGAAGAATTCTCAAGTTGGTGGACAGTCTAGTGTCTGCCACCGTTTCTAAGGTTGATCTGCCAGTCAATGAAGCAGTCATGGAGCTGGTCAAGACTCTGTGGCAGACACCCTCTTCCTTGGCTCTTACGTGAAACGAGCTGACTGGAGGTATTTTGTCCCCCCTAAAGGGTATACACATTTTTTCCGTCACCCTCTCTGGGTTCTGTTGTTGTAGGAGCTGCTAATGAGTGGGAAAAGCAGGGTTACCAAGCCTCCGCAGCTAAGAGCAAAAATTAAAAAAGACTAGACTCATTTGGTCATAAACTTTATTCCTCTTGGGGCTTGCAGCTTGAGATTGCAAGCCAACAGGCACTTCTGAGTCGATAAGATTACATACACTGGTAGAACATTGCTAAATTCAAGGACAAATTACTAGAGGGTTTCTCAGTGATGGAGGAGAAGGCTTAACTAGTTGCTAAGACTGCCCTCTAGGACAGTCTGGATAGTGAAGATTGGGCAGTGCCAGGAGAAAGTGGTCATGGTTACAGTCCTCTGGATTACCCACAGAAGTACAGCAGACCATACAGGACCGTTTGTTTGAAGGCCTTACCCTGTTCTTCAAAGTCTTTAAGATTCCAGGGCAACAATTTAAATCCCTTGGAATAAACATTCCAGTGACTAAAAGAGAGCATTTTCATCAACAACCCTTTTGACGCCATAGTTTTGGTGTCCCCAAGATCTGCCTAGGAAAAAGGGAAGGAGCTATAAAAGGTGCACTTCTCTTCAGTGTCAGTGAGCTCATCCCATCCAGCTACCTCTTGTAGGCAGACATTTTGATGGGGTTGTTGAGGACTGTATATCTCCTCACTTCTGTCTGTCCTACCTTTTCTGTTTACCAGTTTTTTGTCCTGATTCCTAAGTGCCTAGGCCCACACAACATCAGAGCAGAGGGTCTTAAGCACAGTGGAACAGGTGTATGCCATCCAATGTACTTCAAACCTTCCCCCATCTCTTTTTGCGAGCCACTCCCATAAGACTGCCCGTCAGCAGGTGGTCCAATCTCTTCTCCAGATAGGGGCGAGAGAGGAAGTACTGTTGGACCTCAGGAGAAAAGGCTTCTATTCTTGTTACTTGATCCCCAAGACAAAAGGAGGTCTCAGGCCCATATTAGATCTAAGGGAGTTGAACAGATTCCTGAAGAAAGTAAAACTTCACGCAATTACCCTACGTCCCTTCCCTGGGACCAGGACACAGGGACAAGGAGTGCCGAGCTCAGCTTGTACACTGCAGCCCAGTATGGCTGGGGCTGGAGAATTTTAGCCAAGCCTCCCTTTTTGCCAGCCTGGATTTGAGCCAACAGGTTAGTGAAAGGGAGAGCCAGAGCCGGGGGAAGAAGGCATTCACCTGACCTGAGCTCGGTGCTGCAGGGAGCCAAGAAAGTAGATTTTAAAATAAAAAATCAGCCAGCTGGACCCCTTCCCAATCCTCCAGGTTCCAGGGTTTGACTTCTGAAAACAGCTGGGCAGCTAACCCCAGGCCAAGCCTGGGGAAGGAGTAAAAGAGGGCTGAAATCAAGCTAGCTCCACCTTTGATTCTGTAGTTAGGGCTTCATCCCTGGAGGCCCGGCCCTGCCTCATCCCACTCTACCTTTTATCCATGCAGCTCTCTTCGCCAACTAATCTCCCTTCCCCACCTGCCCACTTCATTAGCCATCTTTCCCTGCACCACAGGGCACGCTACCTACTACAGAGCATCGAGAAAACACATTTGGGCAAAAAGAAACCCTGGCTAATGTGCTGTTCTCTCCAAAGTGCCCCTGGCTTTAGCTAAGTATCTTACTAGCTTCCACAAACTTCTTTTCCTCGCCTGCAGATTATAGTGATCACAGCCCAAGAAGCCCTGGAATGCGATTCCTTCCGAGGACGTGCTCAGTTGAGATATAATGACATTGACTTAATGTGCAAAAGAACATAGTAAGAAGAGCATGGAATGAATTTTATTAACATTATTGAGCTGCTTGTGAATGATTTTGTGACTCTACTCACCTGGGTGCATACAAATACATATAAATCTCTGGAAATTTTGTTTAGTGACACTTCAGACTCCTTTTGAGTGCTTAAACAGCTACATCTTGCGACTTTTCAGGGTTTGTCTGGTGACTTCATTCTATATGGAGTTGTCAACACTGGTCCCAACCGTCGAAAGTTTCTGAGATTTGTGGTGAATAGTTGACACTGTCAGTTCACCCCTTCAGCCTGGCAGCTGCTTGTTGGGTATTCACAAATTGCTTGGTGGTGGTAGCAAATTATCTTTGAAAATTAGGTGTCTGTCTTCCCCATACCTGGTCGTGTCCAGTATATCCACCCCTTTATCCATATTCAATGCTCTGGGGCTCTAGTGAATCAAGAAAAATCAATATTGAAACCTGTATAGACAACAGAATTCATTGGAACAGTCTTCATCTCTACAGGGACCAGAGCTTTTCTACCACAAAACAAATTTTGAAACCATTTGAAGCCTAGTATTTCAAATGAAAGCTTGTCCGCTCACAACAACACTCAAGTATCTCAGGCTGCTGGGTTACATGGAAGCATGTACTTATGTAGTGCAACATGCCAGACTGCAGTTCGGGAAGCTGCAAGCATGGCTAATGTAAGTATATGCCCCGAGTTGTCACCATTTGGACAAGTGGTATGAGTGCCAGAGCTAGTCTTGTTGTCTCTAGACTAGTGGATAGATCCTCTAAAAGTGTGCATAGGCATTCCCTTCCTTCTCACACTATCGGTACTCGCTCTAGTAAGGGACACATCTTTAGGTTGGGGAGCTTACATTGGGTCACCTCAAGACCTAGAAACTCACGTAAATGTAAGGGAGTTAAGAGTAGTATGTCTGCTTGCTCAACCTTCCTTCCCCACAGAGTGGGGAAAAATCTTAGGGTTAAGGGCAATCCAGTTTCCTCTGTCATTTACACCACCGTCTGTCAGTCCAGAGATTATGCCAGATTTAGATGGGTGGTCCTGTAATCATTTATCAGAATCCACCGGCTCTGCCGTTTGCTTATGAGTCACCTGTAGTTGAATTCTGATGTAAAATGAGTCAAAGAAGAAACAACAGTTACCTACCTTTTGCGTACCTGTTCTTTGAGATGTTGCTCATGTCAATTCCACAACCTGCCCACCTTTGCTTCTGTATTGGAGTCCAATGACACAAAGGAACTGAGAGGGATGAGGGCGGCTGCCCCTCTTAGACCACCGCACAGTGATGCATGGTGGCAGTGGGTGTTCAAGTCACCGTGATGGGTACTGCTGAGAGAGAGAGAAGAAAAATCTCTTGGCATCTGTGCACGAGGCTTACACACACCTGCAGTGAAATGGACATATGCAGCACATCTTGAAGAACAGCAGTTACAGAAAGTTAAGTAACTGTTTCTTTCCATATTCTTGATGCCTAGATCAGCGAATCAGTCTGGAAATTCTGCCTCTGACATCACTACTAGCAATAAATATTCTAGAGTTGGAATATAGGCCATAAGTAAGATGTCAGCTAGGCAGAAAGAAATCCAGTTTGTGCTCTCATAGCTATGAGCATTCAAAAATCAATCAATCAACTAAACATTTGTTGGTGAAGTAGGAAACAGATCTTACTTGACATGTCTGGGTTCACATTGTCTTTCACTTAAGGTGCTGTATTTTACATAGTCATTTTTATCGTCTTACATACACTTTAAAACACATACTGGTGTAAAAACGTAAATCCATTTTGTACATTTCCAGGGATGGGAGAAACAGTCTTCATTTCATGATTCAGTATTAAAGTATTTCATTAGAACCCCAAACTCTCCCTTTATAAAATATGAGGATCAGAATGACTTAGAAGTGAATTATTCTATTTAAGGTTTTTAATTTTTAATTTGATAGCGTGTGTCCCATCACTCTCCCTTACTGTCAGCTATGTTCTTAATAATCCACCTTTCCAGTTTCTCTTGAGTCTGGAGACAAGCTGAGCCATATAGTTATAAGGGCCTGCTACGAGGATTAAGTTGCAGGATTCAGGCCGTAGATTGTAAGCTCTTTGGGGCAGGGGCTTGATTATCTTATTTGTAATATGTAATGTGCTCACAGTGCTACAGAAACAATAAAACTAAAACAAATTAAGCAATAGTACAAAATACAGACTGCAAAGCTTTTAATAGCCTTTTCATTTATTACTACAAGGAAGCAATTACACTACTTTATGGTCTGAAACAGTTAGATATGTTTAAGCAGAAACTAAGAGCCAATGTTAGAAGGGTGATAACTTACAAAGAGCTTAGTTAGGTATTAGAAAATCAGTATGTTGCTATGCACTGGCAGTGCAATGAGATGAGCAATTAAAAAAATAAAATAAAACTGCTTTAGTTGATCCAGCAGTAACACCATTAGAGCTTGCAGTTTAAAATGTAATTCTACAAAGATAAAGTTAATTCGGATTTAGAATATGATTATGATTGTGTTGCGTTTCATTGTTATCTTATTTGTTAATATCTGGTGGACATTTTGTGACATTTATCTCCTCAACCATCATTCACATTTAATTTTAACTATTTTTAACAAGATACCCTTTGACTTTTATATACTCATGTTTTAGTTAGTTAATTATGTTTGATTCAGAACATACAGGGGTTACAACATGGTGCAAAGTCCAACGGATGTCACTATGGAAAACAACCTTTCTAGGGTTATCTCAGCCGTTTCCCAGGCATTGACAACTTCAACTACAAGAGCGCTTACAGTGAGTATTTTTATAATCTATAAATAACAGAATTGTAATAATTTTTATCATATATATATTAAAAATAAATTCAGTACTTATTTGCTGTATGCATGTGCCCCAAGTGTCATATAGCAGGTAATGAAGAAATGTTAGTGATGGGAATACAATGTATTTTGCTTCTACTCCCTATGCTGTTAACATTGTACTATCTTGCTTAATTTTTTCAGTTTGGCTGCTGTGAAGCTTTATGTCTTCTCTCCACAACGTTTCCAGTCTGCACATGGACTGTAGGATGGCACTGTGGGTATGTTTCTTCATCCAGTATACAAGCTTCTAGAATTCATGTTTACAAAAACAGAGGACTCTCATTCAGGTGTCAGAAGCCCTGCTTTAATTATTTGCTAAGCCAAGCCTCACTCTAGCAGTTGTTTAAAGATTTCATACAGACAGGTTTAAACATATTAGGCTTATAACAGGCTGGCATTGAACCAAATAACAGCACTTTCCACAGTCTTAAATAATACAGTCCAAATTCTGAGCTATTGGTTGTAACTGTTAGAAAAAATCAGTATTTGTTTGTCAAATGGAAATGGACAGAACATTGTGGTGGCAGAGAGGGAGGGGAAGTATATTTCAAGCTTCTGAAGGAATGTTCTAAACTCTGGAGTGGTAAATAAAAACATGTAGAGAAAAAAAATCAGCCGCATTATTATTATTATTATTATTATTATTATTATTATTATTATTATTTTTTTTTTTTGGAAGTCTGAATTTTTCACATGACCTATTCCTTATGTCTGTGTTATAGGTGTTTGGCAATGGAAAGTAGTGTATAGCTGTTTGTATAAAGGAGACTGGCAGATGCTTCCCAGTTGCTTTTATTGGGAAGTCTGTGAGAAATGGAAAGCACTACTTGAAGTGCATACTTCCACTTATGGGGCTAAACTGATTTTGAAAGCCCTAAGATACTGTCTGTCTTCCAAAGAGATCTGTTACTTAAAGTAACTGTAGCCTTGCTAATATTGGGATTTGATCCTGTCTTTGGATACCAGTGTGTGTATTGCTGCATGTCCACTAAAATCAGTTACTGCACAGGTGTAAATATTATAGCTGATTTTACATGTTGTGTGGCTGTGCATCTGCTTGGTTTGTGGGATTTTTTTTTTTTTTGGCTCAAACCTTGTTGTTCCAAGTGTTCTTATTTATTTGTGTGTGCGTGTTTCTGCTGCAGCTACTATTTTCAGTTAACCAAGTATACAGTAATAAACTACTGCTATCATCTGTCTGCACTTCCCATGCCAACTGTGCCGCTTTTGCTAGTGTTTGGTGCCCCTCCTCCCTTACATTAGGCTTCTGTTCAAGTCCTTTAAGTTCATACGTTTGCTTGGGTGCTGGTTTCTCTCCCTATTTCCACATATACAGAATTAGTCTCTCACATGTTTTCTCATGTTTTCTACTTCAGCGGTTTTTCTCCCTTTCTGATGACTGAATCGCAAGGGGAATCTGTGCCTTAATTTCTTTACTTGTGGTAAAATTACAAAATTTGCTGCTTCTCTGGTTGCCTGAAGTTGTGTTATGAAGTACACTGTCTTTAAAGAGATAATATCTTTTTTGTTCATCATCTTGCCCTTTCTTTCTATACCAGGCTTAATTTGGCAATACTTTTGCAATTAGCTGTCCATCCATTCAGTATACTATGTGCGACATCTGTGTGCTGAAAGCCTGTCTTTTTGAGCTATAAACTTCTCATTTTACAGGTGAAGTAGGTTCAGACCTGATCAATACTTGATCAGCAGGAAGGATGGATACAAATCTATAGTGGTTTTTTAAAAAAAATAAGATTGTTTTTAATTGTTTTTTTAAATTTTGTTTATATTTTTTTCTTTTTAAAAATAAACCTGTTTAAAATGAAATCTGAATTTAATACAAAATATGTTAAGGCATAAACTTGTTACAGTTTAGTTATAAATGTGAAACATGTTTAAGAGAAGTTTATGTACCCAAAGCACTTAAAGTTGCTTTGTTTAATAAAAATAAATGTATATGCTGTTTTGTCTAATTAAATTATAGTTACCATCCAAATGCAGCTTGACACAAATGAGCCAAGCATTAATTATCTAGTAAATAAGCAATATATCATTCACCATTTTCTAGAATACTAAAAATATGCAGCTAATAAGAATTTGAAAATATTAAACTATATAATTGCTTCAATAAATGTATATAGTTATGAAAAAAGGTAGAAAAAAGATTTACCAAATCTAGTGCAAAGGCTTTATTTAATTGGAAATCAACATGTTTGAATGGTTGTATCAACCAACAAGAATGCACCTTTCTTTAGACAATAACTGAAGTACAAATGGAAATGCTGATTAAAATTGATAATTTAAATTCAGACTTTCCACTAGGTGAATAAAATCATGATTTAAATCAATCCCTGTGTTGGGAGATCACAAAGAAAAAGTTCAGTACTGTAGAAAGTGGGGTTGATGATTTAATAAATAACTCATGCCCTTCTCTGAGTCAACACAAAATCAGTGGCTCTTCATGGGACTCAGTCTTGTTAAAAGTCCCATATGTAGGTCCAAAATGAAGCTGCTTATTCTCATTTTCCAGGCCCTCCGTTGTTTACCCCCTCGTACTCCTCTCAGCTTTGTCTTCCTTTAGTCTCTCTCAGTGCTTTCTTTATTCTGCCCATACTGTTTGTCTGCTTGCTCCCTCCCATTCCTATCTCTGTTGTTTTTCATTCTGTCCATAAATCTGAAATTACCTGTCCACTATGCCTCCACTCTTTTTTCTCTAAATTTCTGCTCCACTCCCTTCAGGGTGGCTTGCCAACCTGTGTTTATAAAATGTACAAATAACCGGTTCATATAAAATCCACCCTCAAAATGCATGCAGTACTCTTACATGATTGCATGGTCATGTTGTTGGTTTTTTGGCTTTCTCTTTTCCCAAACCCTCCAACTGGTTGTTTCCTCTTGTTCTTGTATTAATTTAGATTGTAAATTCTGTGGAGTAGAAACTCATGGTAGCATGTCGTGTGCATTGATGGTGGGAGGGGGCTCCAGGCAGGGGATTGAGATGTGGTAGGGGGTGAGGGCTTCAGGTTGGGACCAGCGATGAGGGCATTGGGGTGCAGGAGGGGACTCTGGGTTGGAGCAGGATGTTGGCATGTAGGAGGGGTGCAGACTCTGGGAGGGGGCCTGGGTGTGGGAGGAGGCTTCAGCTGGGCAGGAGATTGGGGTGTGTTGGGGGTGGGTGGAGCGGGCTCTGGGTGACTCTTACATCAGTCAGCTCCCGGAAAGCAGTGGCATGTCCCCACTCTTAGGCGGAGGTGCAGCCAGGCAGCTCTGCGCGCTGCAGGAGCCTCCCCCACAGCTCCCATTGGCCACGGTTCCTGACTAATGAGAGCTGTGCAGCCAACGCTCAGGGTGGGGGCAGCACACAGAGGCCCCCTAGTTGTCCCTCTGCCTAGGAGCTATGTCGGCACTTCCTGGGAGCTGCGCGGAGTCTGATAGGGAGCCTGCCATCCTCACGCCAACCAGACTTTTAACGGCCTGGTCAAAAAACTTTTCCAGTCAAAAACTAGACACCTGGCTACCCCCTGATGTTAGCTGGTGTTCCTCAATGAGGCTAAAACTAAGAGGAATCGTTTCTGTGCTGTGTTTGAGCTTAACTTTTGAAACATTTAAATCCACATCCTTTTCCTTTGCTATTCTTAGTATGTGCCTATTTCTAAATATCTTTAACAGAGTATCCAAACATACATGACACATTTGTGAGCATTTTAATTCGATAGTTCATTATAACAAACCATTGTTTTGTGTTACGTCATGCCTTAATATTGAAATATGCAAATTAGCAAAGTGTTGTTTAATTGTTGTCCACCAGTAGATTCTCTAAGTACCTGTGATGGTCACTGCAGTAGTAAAACACTCTAGTTCTTCATTGAATGCACAGCAGCTTCCATGTTAATCTTTGCTGAAACTTTTTGTGTGTACTTAATGCAAGATACTAAAGATAGTTCAGCCATACAGATAGATTAATAGTTTCAAATTAATAAGAAATATAATGTTAAAACCATGTACCACACTGTTCTTAGTTTCCATAAGACTGAAAATTTGCCTAGGAAGACATGTATGACAATTTCATAATTAAACTTTCAGTGCTTCCCAGCTGAGTCCTTCGGAGGAATCTCGGAAGAGCTGTACCATTGGAATGGCTGGAATGGTTTTGTCCCTTCTTTCAACGGTCTGGTTCCCACTAGATCTTTCGGCACATCAAGATGCTTTGATTTTGGCTGGAAACTTGCTTGCAGGTAGACAAAAATTGTTGGGCTGTGTCAGTGTGTGCTCAGTGTCAAAATCTCCATTATGTAGTCAGAAAGCTCCATCTCCATTTCACTCTAAACAATAAAATACTTGCAAGTTTCAGAGCTGAAGAAATGCAGGGCAGGAGGAAAAAAAGTTATACCCATGGAGTTTTGGATTATCTTTCAAGTCTAATGGTTTCTCCTTGTTGGGCTGGGCATCTGATGCTCGTGCATGGCAGTTATCTAGATCTGTGGGCCTTCTCAAATTTTAATAATGTTTGTACAACTGGTTTTCCCTGTGTATCACCTGATACTTAATATCCTAACCATAATATCAGAGAGGTAGCCATGTTAGTCTAGATCCACAAAAACAACAAGGAGTCCAGTGGCACCTTAAAGACTAACAGATTTATTTGAGCATAAGGTTTCATGGGTAAAAAACCCACTTCTTCAGATGCCTGGAGTGAAAATTAGACACAGCGTAAATATACTGGCACATGAAGAGAAGGGAGTTAACTTTACAAGTGGAGAACCTGTGTTAACATGGCCAGTTCAGTCAGAGTGGATGTGGTCCACTCCCAATAACTGATGAGAGAGTGTCAATACCAAGAGAGGGAAAATTGCTTTTGTAGTGAGCCAGCCACTCCTCCTCTTATTCAAGCCCAAATTAATGGTGTTAAGTTTGCAATGAATTGTAGCTCTGCAGTTTCTCTTTGAAGTCTGTTAGGGTCTGTTAGATCCCTTTTGGAGTTGGTCCTGCTGGATTTTAATTGGCTAAAGGAGTCACTATTAACACAAGGCACAATCATGGCTCTTGACCTCAGGCCAGTAAGTCACTAGTCAACACATGACTTTAGCCAAAACCTAAACCAAGGCTTTTCATGTTTTAATAATAACTGTAACAGTTTTCTTAAGTAATGCACTTGTCGTTTCAGCAAGTGCCCCCAAATCTTTGAAAAACCCCTGGACTACTGAAGAAGATATGAATCCAGGTGCTGCTAAACAAGAGGAGCCATGGCCAGCTTTGGCTGACCGAACTCTTGTTACTTTGGTAGAACAACTCTTTTCTCATTTACTGAAGACCATTAATATTTGTGCTCATGTGGTGGATGATGTTGCTCCTGGCCCAGCAATAAAGGTATGATTTTTATTACGCTTTATAACTCCAAAATGCTTGTGATATAAAGAGCTGTTGTTGAGTTATGCACTTTGTTGGAGACGATATAGGCAGCCAAATTTTATTTTGGTCGGGTGTTCAGGGAGTGTGTGTGTGTGTATATGTATATGTAGATAGATGAGGAAAACTTGTGATGTTAAAGAGGCACTAACAGTTGTATTCTGATTTACAGTTTTTTGTTGAACTCCATTGTGCTCAATATCTTAAAAGATTGAGACTATCTTTCTGTCTCTCAGATTATTTTCCTTGTACCAAATAACCCATCAGCTCTAGTTTTTGTTTCATAGGGTTAAGAATGTGTTGGTCTTCAGTCACTGAGAGTTTGTTTGCACTGTGATCAGATGTCTGATTGCAGCATGGGCTAGCATACCTACACTAGCATGAATCTAGCTAGCACAGCTAAAAATAGCAGTGAAGACATGGCAGCGTGGGCCTCAGTGAGGGTTAGCAATATGAATAAGTGCCCAGCTGCCATCCCGTGCTGCCGCCAGACCTTCAGTGTAGGGTGGATGTATCCTGAGTTGTTGCTGTTCTGCAGCTCTCGGGAGGGATTATTAATATTTATTCCTTCTGTCTCATTTATCAATGACCATAACATTTTAACGCCTCCCAAGAATATAGAATCAACCATCTTCTTTCTTCCTGCATAAGAAATAGTTGGATTAGTTCACACTGTTTTAATATTATTTTTATTTGCTTATTGGAAGAACTAACTGAGAAAGTGAAGGCAAAGAAACAAGTTTTGAGTTTAGTTTTAAAAATATTGAAGTACCTGTTTATTTCTGCCTCTGGGGAAGCAACCTGGCATTGGCCACGGTCTGTAGACAGGATACTGGGCTAGATGGACCTTGGTCTGACCCAGTATGACCATTCTTATGTTCTTAAATAGGGCAGACCCACCCCAAACTGGTGATTATTCTTCTGTAAGATATACCAAGCCAGTAACAAAAGCAAACTTCTATCTCACCACATCAATTCACAAGAAGTCAGAAATTCAGTGTCCCTAGGCATTCCAGCACTTATTTCACCACCCAGACACTAGACTGTATGAAGAGTGGTTATTTAAAGCCAATTTAATCGAACAAAGGTTTCTTTTAATGCCAAGAGATCAGCCACATAGCGAGGTTAAATTTATGACTTGGGTCTTGCCCAGTAATCATGCTAAATCTAAAGATTTATTTATAAGCTGAAAAGGATGAGAGTTTAAAGTGGTCAAAGGAATCAAATACATACAACCATTGCAAAATTTTTGTATTAGGTTTGAAGCAGTGATGTAATAAACTGGTTTATAAAGTCTCTGGTAGCTTCCAAAAGATTGGAAGATCTCCAGTCCATTGGTTGTAATGCTTCTGTTAGTGTAAGTTCAGAGTCCAGAGATCAGAGCAAGAAAGATGCAAAATGGAGATGCTTCCAGGGTTTTTTATACATCCTCTGTCTTAATTTGTGGAAAAGTACAGGCACAAGATAGTCCAGGGTCATATGAGCTAATCACATACCCTTGCATGCTTTGAGTCATAGAAGTAGCCATTATCCCTATTCTGGCTAAAAGGTCCTCAGACAAGCCAATCGGATGGGGATAAACTTTTATGACCCTTTGTGTTCGTTGATGTGCCATTAACTTGAGTGGTCCATTCAGTGTGCTCACTAGATTGGATGTAAACTACCTGATGGGTGTTAATCCAGAAGCAAACACATTTGAAATACAGGTATATAGTTAATATTAATAACTTTAAATGTGAAGATGATACATGCATGCAAACAGGATAATTGTATTTGGTAGACTGTAACTTTTCCATTTTTGCCTTACATGACATACCGTATGTACTTGTTCATTAGCCTATTAGTTTATAAGCCGATTCCCCCAAAATGGATAGGTAAAAATAGCAAAAACTGTATGACCCTTTCATAAGCCGACCCTGTATTTCAGGGGTTGGGAAACTTTGGCTCCCAGCCCGTCAGGTTGGGACATTTTGTTTACTTGGCGCATCTGCAGGCATGGAGCCCCTCAGCTCCCTGTGGCCATGGTTCGTTGTTCCCAGCCAATGGCAACCTTTCAGAAGTGGTGTGCCAAGTCTTCATTTATTCACGGTAATTTAAGGTTTTGCATGCTAGTAATACATTTTACATTACAGGGGCCACTGGCTGGAACCCCAGACTGGCAACAGGCTGAGTGGCTCAGCCCGCTGTCGGTCTGGGGTTCCGGCTGGCGGCCCCTGTCAGCTTGAGTCTCGACCGCCGGCCCCACTCAGCCCCCTCCCAACCCGGGGTTCAGTCCATCCAGGCTGGCAGTGGGCTGAGAGGTGGCAGGGACCCCAGGCTGGCAGCAACCTGCCACCGTAAATCAGCTCACATGCTGCAGCTTGCAGACCCCTGCCATAGAGTTTAAAATCAAATTTTGGTGTAGACCCGTTTATAAGCCGACCCCTGCTCTTTGATGCGTCTTTTTTTTTTTAACCAAAAATATTGGGCTTATGAATGAGTATATATGGTACTTTGTATAAGATTTGTTGCAATTATGTAACAGTGGTAGCAACAATAATCTACATGGTCATATTTTAATCATACAGTTTCACGCCCCCAAACTAAGATTAGATGAAACCATTGTTGAAAAAGGCAGGTGTAATTAAACGTGTGTAACCCTATAAATATATTCTGTGTTTAGATGAAGGAAAAAATGCTGATATTTAATTTTTCACACTGTTTCAAACATTATTATTTTAGGCAACATTGCCTTCTCTCTCAAACCCACCTTCTCTAAGTCCAATTCGTCGGAAAGGGAAAGAGAGAGAACCTGTGGAACAAACATCTGTACCAATGAGCCCTAAAAAGGGTAGTGAAACTAATCCAGGTAAGGAGGGGGAGAGAGAGAGAGTGTTTTGTGTGTGTGTGTGTGTACGTACGTACATACCTGGGGTATTGGGAAGAAACACTGATTTGTATAATTCACTTTACTGTGAAATTCCAGCGTTACTTCTGAAGAGGGTTGCATACAGTCAAAAGAAGGTCAAATTATTTTCAAAAAGAACAGGAGTACTTGTGGCACCTTAGAGACTAACACATTTATTTGATCATAAGCTTTCATGGGCTACAGCCCACTTCATCAGATGCACAGACTGGAACATACGGCAAAAAGATATTTAAATACAGAGAACATGAAAAGGTGGAAGTAGCCATACCAACTGTAAGAAGCCAGTCTTACAGTTGGTATGGCTACTTCCACTTTTTCATGTTCTCTGTACTTAAATATCTTTTTGCTGTATGTTCCAGTCTGTGCATCCGATGAAGTGGGCTGTAGCCCATGAAAGCTTATGCTCAAATAAATTTGTTAGTCTTTAAGGTGCCGCAAGTACTCCTGTTCTTTTTGCTGATAGAGGCTAACACGGCTGCTACTCTGAAACCTGAAAGTATTTTCAGTATTATATCTTGAGTGGCAATTCTCTTTCATAAAGAACCCATGAACTCTTTGGTAGCCATATGAATTTGTCTCTTGCTGTTACAATCACGATTTCAAATCCCATAAACTTTTGACTAAAAACAAAAATAGTCTGTACATAATGCTTTGCAAATGGAAGCTCTGCTCCTATTCAGAGCACAGAGTGGGTGATCCTGGAAAGCAAAAATCTAAATACTGAAAATATAAGAGTTTGCAAGTTTTTCTGTAGCTAGTGCAGAAATGGGCAGAAATACGAGGAGAAAAAGTTAATTCTGCTTTAAAATAGTTCTTGGGGAATTTTAGTAATGAGTTCTGTATGGGTTAGTTGTCTTATTTTGTAGCTGATTCACATAGAATGTATTGTATTAATATTGTAAATGCAGGTCCTCTGAGTCATTCTAGGAGCTTAAAGACAGTTCTTACTCTCATCTTTCAAATATATATGTTGACTCATTTTACAGTTTACTTCAAAGTGGTTAAATTAAATGTTGAAGAACACTAGGGAATATAGTTAATGTGCTAATTGATTTCTTCAGGATTATTTTTCTCTTTTAATAAGCTACTAGGCAAACCGATACTTCAGGGCCTGCTCCAACAAGCAAATCGTCGTCACTGGGCAGTTTTTATCATCTTCCATCGTATCTCAAGTTATATGATGTCTTGAAAGCTACCCATGCTAACTATAAGGTACATAACATGTCCTTTAGGTGAAATACAAGAGAACTCTTTTTTCTGCTAGTGTTACACTACCTCATGTTGCAAGTTTCATTCTTCTTTGAGTGCTTGTTTATATATTTGAGTGCTTGTTTATATATATATATATATATATATATATATATATATATATATATATATATATATATATATATATATATATATATATATATATATATATATATATATATATATATTAATTCCACTGATGGTGTGAATTTGCCCTATGCACTGAAATTCATATTCTTTTGGCCAGCAGTATCCTTTGTGGCCATACCTGCATGCTTAGTGTCTTTGTCCCTCCAGCACGAAGGCATATAAAGGGTGGGCGAACCCCAACCATCCCTCAATTCCTTCTCAGTGTCCGTGGCTCGAAGTTGGAATTTGCAGTGTCT
The DNA here is from genome assembly GCF_007399415.2 of Gopherus evgoodei. Taxonomy (NCBI): domain Eukaryota; kingdom Metazoa; phylum Chordata; order Testudines; family Testudinidae; genus Gopherus; species Gopherus evgoodei. Next base: position 20,825,123 of record NC_044326.1, read on the forward strand.
ACACTTCTCACTCAAGGTGTGGCCTTTCCATTGTGCTGTAAATAGATAGGCACTTAGCAGTTGGTCATTTGATTAGGTTAGTCATTTTTGATAGTGTTTCCTTTCCTCATTTGAGGAGACACAACTTTTTCCTTTGCCTGTAGGACTTTCCCAGTATCTGGTCCAGTCATTTATGATTGAACACAAATTTCTAGGCTTTAAAAGTTGCCTTGCATGTGAGGTGATAGTTTCCCCTTAATGATGGGCACACGTGGTGCTTAATGTGCCTTGATAAGAGGCACATACTATGTGCTATTGTAAATGGTTTTCAGAGAATTCAAAAGGCAAGAATCCCATCTGAAATAGCTTCTAAATAGCTATTGAGACATCCTTCTTCAGATCCTGCAGCGGCTAGTGCTGAAAATCCTGAGCAATCGTTCTCAGTGCTTCCACTGTCTCCTGTGCTCACAGATCTGAAATGGGCACCTCTAAAAATTCATCCTCCTCAACTGGTAAAACCTCTGGGGTTAGGGGAAGAAAAGAGTACAGAGCCTCTAAGGGAAAGAGATCTAGGTCTCCTTCACCAGGTCCTACTCAAAGAAGCCAGAAATCCAGAATTGCCTTTGAGAGGGGTAGTTCAGTGCCCCAAAAGGGTCTCTCTGGTACTCACTAAGTCACCAGACACTGTGTTCAAGGACTGGCCTCTTTGGTACCCTGGAAATTGCCCAGTACTGACACCTTGGCACCAGTATGACCAGTAACGACGACTACGATTCTGATGCCCTCCATTTGCTTGCCTCCAGCACTGGTACCCTCAGTACTGAAACCCTACTTGGCATAAAGGATTCCTGTGGTACTGGACTCAATGCTATTTGTAGTGAAAGTACCATTACCAGTTCCAAGCGCATTAGCAGTACCATTCGGGACATGGCTTGAGGGCTTGTGTCTACAGCGAGTTAGTGAGCAGGAAACTGGGGTGCAAATCTGCAGTGATCCAGTGTGCCGCTCACCAACTGTCCATACAGAGCATTTTACTGTGCTCTAAAAATTCCTGAGTGTGCTTTGACTTTCTGTAATAAGTTTGACACAGTAGGTAACTTTTAGTGTGCAGCAGCAGGGTCCACACACAGTTACTGTGCAACACACTGCAGCACTGTAGGTTAATATTGAAACTTGCTGCTTACTAACTGATTCTATATACAAGGCATGAGTGTGTTTCCTTCATTATACCTGGGACTTCTCTCTTTGCAAGAGGAATACTCCTCCTCTTCTGGCTCAGATAATAGCAGGGAGGCGTCAGCGATGCATTGCCTGAGGTCTAGGTATTCAGATCCATACACGTTAGAGAGGGGGTTGAGGGCTCATTTTTATTACCCAAGATACAGAGCTCTGAGAGCTACTCCTTGGTATCTGCCCCCATGACCCTCTACATCATATAGGCACCATGGGAATTACATCAGGACAGAAAACCAAGTCTGCAACCCAGTCCACAAAGGGACATTATAGTAAACTCAAACTACAGCTCTTTCAACAACAGTCGGGCCTCTGATGAGGACTTAGAATGGGAGGTCTATTCTATCCCAACACCCATTTTTTCTTTCTCTAATTTCCATCTTACTGTCTAATATCTTTGCTGGGTTAAAACATTTACTCTTCTAACTATTTTGACAAGGTTACATTGGATCTTCAGAACAACATCGAAAAATTTGGAGGTTTCCTGCGATCTGCCCTGGATGTCCTCTCTCAAATTTTAGAACTAGCAACTCTTCAAGACATTGGAAAGGTGTGTTGCTTTATTTAATATAATGTGAAATTAGCCATATTTATAACATTCATAGGGAAGCAAATATTTAACAAAATTTTAGTTCATCCTTCCAGTATTAGTGCTTGGAAAGGCTGACAGATCTTGGAGACAATGACAAAATATTGGGTTGCATAGTAAGTGAACTTTAAAGCTTGGGTGTCAATCTTCTTTTTTCATATGGCATTTGAAAAGCAATGGGCTGGAATAATTGAATTTTAAGATTTGAAAGCCATTCTAATCCTTCTGGTGTAGCTAGGTGGATCCCCACCTTGTGCAACCACTGTAAGCGTGAATGGGGCAATTGTCCATGATGAGTTGTGTGGTTTGCACCTCACCACAGTCACAATTTGGTAATCCTTTCATTTTCCATTTGTGGAGGAAATATCCACACTTAACTAATTAAAACATCATCAGTAGTTCTACTGTGTAAAGTCAACTACTAAAAAGCTGAATAATTTTGCATAATTTAAGATACAGTGCTTCGTTTCCCAAGAAAGTTATAGATCTTTTGAGTCATACTCTTATTATAGTCGCATAATTATACTATATTTATATTAAACGAAGAAAATAATCGGGTTTTGCTCTTTTTTTTGAGTTTGATATTTTCAGTTCTTAATTTAGCCGGTGGTCTTTCATACAAACTTTTTAAGGTATGTCAAACTGTAGATTAAAATTGTAACTTCCTGGGTTTCTTTATGGTCCATACTTCTGGTTTTAAAGCCTGCAGTTTTGCATTTTTTTTTTGTTTATGAATATGCAATAGTAGCTTCTCTTTTACTTCATGAAGAAATGTTAATTAAATGACTGTTAAATTTGTGTCTAGTGCGTTGAAGAGATTTTGGGGTATTTGAAATCCTGTTTCAACAGAGAACCAATGATGGCAACAGTTTGTGTACAGCAGGTAAGGAAGTAACTTTTTGCATTGGGGGGGGGGGGGGAAGAGTGTTGGCACTGAAGGTCCCCTCTGCCCCAGCAATTTGAACATGAACAACCATTCTCATTCTGAAGGAAGGGAGTGTAGGGGAGCTTCATCTAGGAAACAACCTTGTAGTGGCCAGGGAGGATGGAATAGATAACCTTTTCGGTCACTTTAAATCACTTGTGTGATTTGTTCTGGAACCCTTTGTGCCATCTAAATAATTTCTCTTGACACAGTAACACTTATTAAAGGAGCTTTATTATTAAGTGGCAGGAGAAAATTATTCCAGTTGTCTGGTTACAGAGTGCATTTAAGAGAGGGTAGGAAGCACAATTTAAAGGACTATTACGGAGTTTAGAGATCTGGGTACTATTCTTGACTTTCCCATAGATTTCTTATGTGGCCTTTGGGATACTTCATATGCCTGTCTCTACTCCTCTCCTCCTCCTTCCCCCCCCCCCCCCCCCCCCTCCCTGACCTGCTGAGCTTCCCATTGACTTCAGTTGAAAGTGAGTGCTTAGCACTTCTGGAAATCAGGTTCTTAACTTCTCTCTCCTTCAGTTTTCTCATCTGTAAAATGATGATGCTCTGCTTACAATGAGGTTGTGAGGCTTAATTCATTGAGGTTCATAAATTATTTGATTTTTGAATTAAAGGTGCAATAGAATCACGCAGTATTATTTTGGTATAATTCTTAATTTGATGGATTCTTTTATCCCTCAGCATGAGTTTCTGGCAGTGTATGGTTGAGGTTTATCTAGCACCTATTTTAAGCTCTAATTTAAAAAAATGCAGAAGTAAACTTACAGTAAAATAGTTAAGTTAATCAAATACTCAGATACAAAATTAGTAAATTTTTAGAGTACCTTACTAAATACAAAGACTTCCAACTATACCCACCTGAATGGGTTCAATAGTGATGTCTATGATGTCTTAGCATGGCCGAGTAGGTAGCACAAGTCAAATATACAAACTCCCTGTAACATTTTTTTTGTAAAGGCTACCAGAAGGAAAACTCCAGCTATGACTTTGGTCATGGATGACCTGGGGTATATAGGAACCAGTGATAGGATTGAAAGGTGACTATTGGTGAAAAACACAAAAAAACTTTTTGTTTATTTATTTATATATATATATAATATAGCCAGTAGTCTTCAAGTGATAGAGTTTCTTCTGAATTTTGCCTGCTTTCATAGTTGGCTTAGTTCCAACAGCAAATAAAAAATCATCTTGTTCAAGGTAAACAACAAGCCATAAGATTCCATTCATATTTAATTAAAGGCTTATTAAAAGGTATTTTAAAAATGTAGAAACAAAATCCACTTTTCATAGGATGGGATACCAAACTGATTACATATAGACATTTGGGCATAGTTGAGTATTTTGTGTTGGTAGCTTGTAATCCAGCCAGGGTAAGGTACGGTATTATGTAGCTGAACTATCCCAGGAGCAAGGCTGAGATTGAGTCTGCCAGAGTCTCTCAGTTCAGTCCTCCTCTTCCCCCCTTTGCTGAATGGGGGAAGTAAGCTGCGCCAACCCTTTTCCCATGCTATGCTGGCCCTATAAAGCTTTCTCTAGTACTGAAAGATTGAGTCAGTCTGGGATCTTAGTTTAAGCAATTGCCTGTTCCAGCCTTGGAAGACTGAGCTTAGCTTGGAAGCCTGTCAGAGGTCTGTATCAGCCTGAAAAGACTTTATTTAGTCTGGGCAAAATATTGCTTTAATTCCAAGGGTGGGGCTTGCTTTAGCAGGTCACTATATTGTTTTGAAGATGCCATGGGAATTTTTTGTAACTTCTGTCCGTGTCTATAGGAACTAAATGTGTTTAGTGTATTATTTCTGTGTTTTTAAGGCTCCTGAGTTTACAAAGGGGAAAGAACCAGAAATAGCATTTGAGTCCATGACCCACAGTTGGAACATGTTAGACTACCATTTGACAGCCTCATTCATAGAATGCTTTTTGGGAGGGTAGGCATTGAAGTCGCATGGTTTCAGAAATGTTAATTTTTTTCACATCTTTCCTTAGTTGCTGAAGACGTTATTTGGCACGAACTTGGCATCTCAATATGATGGCTTATCTTCAAACCCCAGCAAATCTCAAGGCAAAGCCCAGCGTTTAGGCTCTTCTAATTTGAGACCTGGTCTTTATCATTACTGCTTCATGGCCCCTTATACACACTTTACGCAGGCACTTGCTGATGCGAGTCTAAGGAACATGGTACAGGCAGAGCTGGAACATGATGCTTCAGGGTAACTGTTATTGTTTTTCCCCTGTATGCGGTATAGTGTGTTGACTTTCATAAAGTTAATCAAAACATTCTAGCTGGAAACAATAAATCATAACTTCATTAAAAGTTCTGAACAGGGCTGTTGGTGAAGTTTTAAATTATTGAAGTCACTTACATATTGAAATTATAATATATTGTTCAATTGTCAATAGCAGGAATTTTTCTTTTATATTCTTTTGAAATAACATAATTTACCTTGTCTTTACTAATTTGATCTCTGGTACAATACTATATTCTGGATACAACAAAAGTGCTTGACAAAGCAAAGTGGAAAATAAATTTCATGCAAAGATATAGCCTTTGTATGTATCTATATTTAGAAGAAAATGTTAATATTTATAAATATTAATATTAATACTACTGTTTTAAACTCTCTATTTTTCACTAATTGGCATTCATGTTGAGAGTCTTAAGAGAGGCAAAGGAATGGAGACTAAATTCTCTTCTCAAGTCTGCAGGTAGTCAGGCTACAAATATATTAGTAGGACAGTGTGCGGAAGTTTGCACTGCTTCTATTCTTGCTATACAGTAGATGTTCCAGTGAATTTGTACTCTCCAATTATCTGGTTACTAAAATACTTGAAGCAAAGTGAATTTTTACTTTCTAATTTTCTCTGAGCTTACTAAAATACTTGAAGCAATCAAGCCCTATTACAAAGCTAATATTAGGTAAATTAAAATATTAGAGTGTGCGCATGTAAGAATTTTCTCAAAGGTATCCCTTTGTTTTAATTTTTTTTTATTTTGATAGATGGTTTGATGTGCTGCAGAAAGTTTCTACGCAACTGAAAACTAGCCTTACAAGTGTAACAAAACATCGTGCTGACAAGGTATTTAAATTACGTACTTAAAGAGTAAAATGAAAGGAGGGGAGAGATTTATCTTTTATCCACATGAAGTTGTATTTTTAACTATTTGGTTTTGAACTGGAATCTCATGTAGACAATATGTGGCTTTAAACTTTTTTCTTTTTCATAGAATGCTATTCACAATCACATTCGCTTGTTTGAACCCCTTGTTATAAAAGCTTTAAAGCAATATACTACAACAACGTCGGTACAACTACAAAGGCAGGTTTTAGATCTCCTAGCACAGCTGGTTCAGCTACGGGTTAACTACTGTCTTCTAGATTCCGATCAGGTCAGTCACACTGTATTCTCATTTTGGTCAGTTTATAGCAGATTAGAGAACTCTAGTTCTTAGAAGGACATTGCCAAGCTAAAATCTTTTATTGTAAAAATAATCACCTTCTTTGTCCTACTCATACCATCATAAATGAGAACTGTGATTTAAAATTGAAATTACAGAAATTGTATTTGACTCTGAAGGGCTATGAAGATCGTGATACATTTCTAGTTAGGTTAGTTTTTTATTTTTTGGTTGTCATGCACTATGTAGCATATGGGTGAATGTTTAAATCCACAAAACCATTCATTTAGAAATAATAGTTTCCAAATTATCAAAACTTTGGAAATGTAATAGCCTATCTCACTGCCAAACAATTTTATTACAATGAAGATTATTAAACAGGAATATGTTATAATTACAAATAGGGAAAAGATGGTTTGGTTATCAGAATCATTCTGATTACTACTTAATCAACGTAGACAAAGAGAGATATCTTAATTTATGTTCCCCATACTTGCCTTTGTGAGAACAGATTAAATTGTAGATTATCTGCCTGGCTGCTATTTGCATATATTATCAACTTGAGAATTTTTTCTGAAGCATACTTAATGGGGATCTGTGGGCATGAATCTGCAAGTTTTATACCCACTAGCAGTTATTAATCACCATCTAACTCAATGGTTGTCAAACTTTTGTACTGGTGACCCCTTTCACACAGCACGCCTCTGAGTGTGACTCCCTCCCCCTTACAAATTTAAAAACACTTTAATATATTTAACACTATTATAAATGCTTTTGGCAAAGTGGGATTTGGGGTGGAGGCTGACTGGTGGAGGTAGAAAGTGCTCAACCTTTCCCTACTTCTCATATGAGGCACCCCAGAGACATCAGAAAGCTTGAAGTATCCTTTGAAAACTGAAAATATCTTTACTACACTGAGGGGCAAATTCTGCACCTTTGCACCAATGAGAAGCCAGAGTAATTTTATTTCCAGAGGATCCCTACTTATTCAGTGTACAAGTTAGATATGGGGTTCTCAAACTTGGGTCTGTATTGTTACAGACATATTTGCTGACAAGTATTTTGAAATAAATTGCCCAAAATAATTGAAACTGGCGTGATTATATTGTGTTATTTTGATGAATAAAATATTCAGAATTTTGCCTAATTCTTAATTTTTTGTCGCAGAATTCATCCAGGAGTAAAATTTATATATGAAAGAAAAAACTTATTTGATGCATCAGTACAAGGGATCAACGTTAAATATGAAGTTTCAATATCAAATCTGCATTTCCTAATTTCAGTTCATGATTTCTCATCCATAACATTTCATAAATGCTAGATTTTTGTATGAAATATATAATGCTGTCATGTAAATGTATGTAAACTGTAAAGTTGCAACACAGACACAAATTCTCTTCTAAGCATTCATGTATTGCCATAGGTAAGGCTAAGATTTTGACATGAATGTTTTTAGTAGACGTCAAACAGGCCACGGGCAATAATGAAATATTCATGGATACTCGTGACCTGTCCCTGACGTTTACTAAAAATATCCATTATAAAATGAGGAGCCTGGGCAGATGCGGGTGTGCTGGGAGCTGCAGGGTCCCCCTCCGCTGATGACTCCAAACTCCGGAGTCCAACCTGCTGCCCAGGGCAGTGGGAAGTGGCTGGGGTCCCTGTGCTGCCCTGAGTGGCAGGGAGTTGCAGGGTTCCCCCCCTCCCCCCTGGCCACTGCTGGCAGCCTGGAGGTCTGTCTGCCAGCAGCAGCAGGGGACCTGCAGCTCCTAGCTGGAGGTGCCTGAAGTCTCACAATCTGTGACCTCCTTGAATAAATTGCAGCCTTAGCCATAGGTAGGGCCCTACCAAATTCATGGCCATGGAAAAACGCGTCATTTACTATGAAATCTGGTCTTCCCCCATGAAATCTGGTCTTTTGTGTGCTTTTACCCTAAACTATACAGATTTCATGGGGGAGAACAGTGTTTCTCAAAATGGGGATCTTGACCCAAAAGTGAGTTGCAGGTGGGTCACAAGATTATTTAAGGGGGATCGTGGTATTGCCACCCTTATTTCTACGCTTCAGAGCTGGGCAGTTAGAGAGCAGCAGCTGTTAGCCAGGCGCCCAGCCCAGCCCTGAAGGGTGCGCTTTGCCAGCAGCAGTGTAGAAGTAAGGGTGGCAATACCATCCCATCCCATCCTTACTTCTGTGCTTCTGCTGGTGGTGGCTCTGCCTTCAGAGTTGGGCTCCTGGCCAGCAGCTGCTGCTGCTCTCCAGCTGCCCAACTCTGAAGGCAGAGCCCCAGCAGCAGCAGTGCAGAAGGGTAGCAGTACCGCAATCCCTCCTACAATAACCTCATGATCCCTCCCCCACTTTCCAAACACCTTTTTGGGTCAGGGCCCCTACAATTACAGCACTGTGAAATTTCAGATTTAAATAACTGAAATCATGAAATTTACTATTTTTAAAATCCTGTGGCCGTGAAATTAACCAAAATGGACCATGAATTTGGTAGGACCGTAGCCATAGGAAACACTTCAGAACATATTATAGCAAAGTGTGGGACTCAGTGCTTTTCATCTGTTTACCCATAGATGTACTTTTAAATCTTCATCTGCCAATTTAGTTTTAGATGAGAAATTAATATTGACAATGTTATGCCACTCTTAATGTGTACACCTCTTAATACTTATTTTTATCCTTTTTGCAGGTGTTTATTGGATTTGTGCTAAAGCAGTTTGAATACATTGAAGTGGGACAGTTCAGGTAAAATCAGACACACACAATCTCTATTCTATAGTAGGATTATGGGCTACAGTCACACAGGTCAATAGAAGAGTTTGGGTTAATATCACTTGTAGAATTTTACTGATTCTTTGGCATGTCTGTTTGAGAGAGAGTGGATCTAGAGGAAATAACTAGCAGCTTTAAACTATCCCCTTGTCCCACTACCCTTATTATGTCTATCTTTCCAAAAACGTGCAGTGATTAGTTCTGACATCTTTAAGGCCACACATTTCCATTTACATCCATCCAAAAAGTAGTGTCTGTCCACCAAAGGAGCAGAATTCCATCCTAGGTCATGTTTCCCATTCACCTAATCCAGTGGTTCCAAAACGGGGGTTCGCAAAATGTTACAGGGGGTTCTTGGGGGAAAAAAATTCTCAGTGGCGGACAGAGCTGTCCCTAGGGACCCTGGACAGCATGGGGCCAGCAGCCCAGAGCCCCTGGACTTCCAAGAGCTAAGCAGATCAAAGCAAGCATAGCTATCACACTGAGGAGATTTAAACTTCAAGACTCCTTATAGGAAATGGAAAGGGAGGTGGATATTTTTTGCTGTTTTTTAAATTAAATAGGCAGCTAGTATTGTTTTTAAAATTATTATGAACAGTTTTAAGCTTTGTTGTAACATGCATTGTCTGCCTGGACTGCTTGGGACCTGATTGCTTGTGTAGAAGGACGTCTTTGAGTTGGCTTCTTAAATACCTTAATGCTGTTTCACGTCTGATAGTCTTTGATGAAACATAGGAGCCTTGTCTTATAACAGGCTTATTCAAAGTGATACAAGCTACGAAAGTGAGAACTTGGAAGAGTGTTGCCATTTTCATAATGTAATAAAAATATTGTAATAATTAATAACAGTGTGTAATAAGCATGTCATAAAAACAAATTTTATATTTCCAAGATCACTGCTTTTATAATTTATACTCAGATAAAGAAGAAAATCCCTGGAAATATTCATTTTTAGGAGGGGGTTTGCAAGACTTGACATTTTAGTGAAAGGGGTTCACAGGTTGTCAAAGTTTGGGAACCACTGCCCTAATCCCATGGTACCTTCTTCAAGGGGTTTGGGCACTATGTAATGGAAGGAGCTGGGGAGCAAAGGGCAAGAAATATAACCCTAATCTATACTAACTTGTACTACTTCTCCTGTATTGTGAAACTCTCTCTCTCTCTGAGGGATTTCAGAGGGAATCTGTAATTTGGGGGAGTCCCTGGATCTATGCATTCTGGGAGTGAAAACTGTTTATTGACAGGTTTTGGCTCAGCAGTCACTTAACATTAATTTTAGATTGAAAAAACAGCATTGGAAATGTTGTTTAGATTTTTAGTGGGAAATGAGAGCTGTGTGTGTGTGTTTTCTTGAGCCACATACTACTTTTGAAAGGAGAGGTAGGAAGGAAGGGAGTAGGGGATGTCTCGAGTATAGGGAAGCTTTAAAACGTTGGATTTTAATAAAAATATAAACTAAAATATACTCCGAATAGTAGAGAGAAGAAAATAAGCAAAGAATCATTACATTAGTAACTATTTATTTTTGTACTATGAACTCCTCTAAATTCATTTTGAAAAAAGCAGTTAAAATAAATGGGACATGCTGTAACAGTATTAAGCTACTCCAGAGCATGTATCACTAGGCTATTTATGCCCTGTTTTGGTGCCTGAAGACAGGATGCCTCCAAAGTGCCTTCTCTTAATGCATGTTTTATTACTTTCTGCCATTGCTTTCCATAACGAATTTTAAAAATATCACTGTTGTCTCCAAATGATACTTTGTTTCTGAACTGCCATTCCATTGTGATTGTTCAGCAGGAGTTCCAGTTTGACATAGATTAGGAATGCCTGTTACTGCCTAAGTGGATAATAAGACAACAGATGATCATTATTGTTCTAAGCAGAGTGGTTAATTAATAGTAACTAGTTTGTTTAAGTACTGCAGTTTTCCCTACAGCTTTGATAAGACGTCAGCTTTTGTTATGCATACATATGGTAGCTTGTAATCCATATTTTTTTCCATTTTGTTAAACTGTCCGTCAAGATTGTAACTTCCCCTTTTTACATTTTTTAATTATTTAAGAGAACTTTTTTTAAAAATGGTACCTTGCACTCATTTATAATTAGTTGGTAGATCTTCAAAACCAGTGTATTACAATATATTGCAATTTTCACCTTCTAGTTGCAAACAATTTTTAGCTATTTTTCCCCCTTCGCGTGTTTTTAATAGGAACATTGCATGCAAGCAGCATCTGTTTCTTAATTAGTCAGTTTAATCCCCACCTAAAAGTGTGGTGCCTCCATCTTCTCCTTCAAATCTTTCCTTAAAAGATTTCTTTCTTTAAGCCTACAAAATTCAGTCCCCCTGCCAATCCCTCTCTTCTGACCTTAAATTCTGAATCTGAGTCAACTGTTAACAAAATAAGAATAAACACTAACCAATCTTTAAAAAAAAAAAAAAAAAATCACAACTAAGTGGAATTATGGTATAAACTTCGCTTTGCTTGCTTTGTATTATATCTCATCCTCCAGTCTTCATCTACATGTTGGCTATCAGGTTATAAGCTCCTCAGCACAGGGTCTTCCTGCTGCTTTGTGAAGCACCTTGCACACTTGATGTTTATATAAACATGATCTGAATGGCGTTTCAGTTTTTATGCTATTTAACCTTTACAGCCGTTTAAACAGATCTTGTTTTCATGAAATAAATCCTTCATAATGAGGCTTTTTTGAATTGTAATCCTTGCTTTGCATTAGTTCTAATTCATAGGAACAAAAACTTTATTAAGTGAGCTTATATTGAGAAATTCAATAAAAACTTCTAAATAACGTCTTGTAGTAAAAAATGGGGAACAGAAATACTATACAGAAGCAGAAGAGTATGTTCATGAATTTTCCATGAAACATAAGCAGATTATTTTTCTGTTGAATAGAACTGACCTGTATGTTTAATAAAGAGAAGGTAGTGTGTATTGACATTTTTCTTTTGTTCCAGGGAATCCGAGGCAATTATCCCGAATATCTTTTTCTTCTTGGTATTATTGTCTTATGAGCGATATCACTCCAAACAGATAATTGGAATTCCTAAGATTATTCAGCTGTGTGATGGTATCATGGCCAGTGGAAGGAAAGCTGTTACACATGGTAACTTAAAAACCAAAACAGTGAAACTGCTAACAGTTTGCAATATACTAAAAAAAATATACAGTGCTGTGCTAAGGAATGCTGGGCTCACGTTGATCAGCCCAGAAGACAATTGTATTGTTTTCTTGTATTTTTTCAAACTACATTTTTCACATATTAAACTAGTTCAAAGGTATGAACCTACTCCTGACAGAAAATATTATTTATCCCATTTCCACAATTATGCATAATTGGCTATTTTTGTTCAGAGAAATTAAGAAATTTGAGTAGAAGACAAGCTGTAAATTAAGTATGTTGCTTGAGCTGTTTAGGTATGATTGTATACTGTCTGCCTGGTTCTATCCAGTGATATCTGTCCCTTGCTTTCTCATAAAATGTTTGACTTAAAAATTGGTATGATGAAAAAAAATTGTTGCTTTAAATTTGCGGTTACCAGTTTGTTATAAGGATATTGCTGAATTGATACTTAACATGGCAACATAACACTCTTCTGCTACCTTTATACAATACATTGCTAGCACAGAAAAAAGCAGACTTAGATTTTGATCTAAATGTCTGATTTCTAATTTTCATAGAATATCAGGGTTGGAAGGGACCTCACAAGATCATCTAGTCCAACCCCCTGCTGAAAGCAGGACCAATCCCCAGACAGATTTTTGCCCCATATCCCTAAATGGCCCCCTCAAGGATTGAACTCTCAACACTGAGTTTAGCAGGCCAGTGCTCCCCCCCCCCCCCCCGAGCTATCCCTCCCCTCCGAATGTTCCATGTGTGTGTAGGGGTATATAAAATCAGAAAAAATTACTTTGTATGCTACAACCGTGACAAAATTTCTGCTTGTAATGAGAGTCTTCAGGAATTTTCTGTCTAATTTTAAAAGTAAAATAATAACGAAAATGGTGGCTAAACAGTATTTAATAGCAACATAATTATAATTATATTATTAAGGGCTTGTTAATTATTTAAATAGTAGATTAACAGAGCTGTATTTTTGAAAGGTTTTGATGAATCTATTTTGATATTTGCTTTATTTACCTTCCTTTTGGAAAAAGAACTTTGGAAGCCTTTCCTTATTCCAGAACTTTTGGTATAAGAGATGCATAGATTTTTACTGAGAAAGGCATGTCTTTTGAAAAATGTGTAAAATCCTGAAGGGGGGGTAATGGTCATCTGTCTCGAACTGTGACTTAGACTCTGCTTCAGTAGGGATGAAGGAACAAGAGATGTGGAAATGACTTAAGTTTTCTGCAAGTATTCATAGAAACATTACAATTTAAGTGCTAGGTTTCAGCAGTAAAATTGCTGGGAGTTAGAATCTTTCTGTACTATTCAAAAATAACCTGCATTTAATACTGAAATATGAAACATCTTAATTTTAGCTATACCAGCTCTGCAACCCATTGTCCATGACCTCTTTGTATTACGAGGAACAAATAAAGCTGATGCTGGAAAAGAACTGGAAACACAAAAAGAGGTGGTGGTGTCAATGCTACTAAGACTTATCCAGTATCATCAGGTAAGATAAATTGACAGATTAGTATGCCTGTGTATGTTTTATAATGTGAATTATTTGTTAAACTGGCCAATAGGAGGAAATGGTGGAGAGTGCGCATAGGTAATTAAGGCTAAGATTTTGTCAGTTATTTTTAGTAAAAGTCACAGACAGGTCACGGACAATAAACAAAAATTCACGTGACCAGTCTGTGGCTTTTACTAAAAATAATGGGGGGAGAGAAGGGTTCCCTGGGGGGATGACTGAAGCCCAATGGGGGGAGGAAGAGAGCCTGAGCCCCACTGCGGGGTGAGGAATGTCCAGCACCTGCCACTGCAGTGGCCATCAGCTCCAGGGCTCCAGTGGCTCAAAACTCCAGGCTGCTCATGGCGGCGCTTCAGAGCTCCAGGTGGTCCTTGCTGGCTAACAGCTCTGGCCCTGCCACCCCAGGACTGAAGTAAAAAATGTCATGGAGGTCTCTGAAAGTCACACAATCCATGACCTCCATGGCATAATCTTATCCTTAGTAACATCATAGGAATGCTTAGTTACATAGCTTTTTATGGAGACAACTAGATGATTGCTAGTCATTTACTTTTTATAAGATATAACTAAAGACAACTGAAACAGTAACTTATGACTATTCGCCTAGCCATTGTTAGATGTCATTTTATCAATAGCCTAGATGAGTCTTGAAGAATATTTTGGAGAACAGTATAGAGGTTGTATAGAGAACTACAGAGAAGACGTTTCAGGCGTTTGAGGAGAGAGGAAAAAAGCATAAAGGTGCTTGTGAAAGAAGTGATCTTGAATCTTTTTGCTTATTCCAGACACTTAACATAAGTGTAATACTTTTTTATTGAACTTCATCCAGTTGTGGAATGCTGCTCTCGTGTGTGTTAATGTAAGGAATTTGCCTTTTTTGAGTACAATTGAAGAGGCAACTTTTTTTTCTTCCAATTTAGTTCAAAAATAAGATTTGCTAGAAATTTGGATGTTGTGTGTGTCAAAGTTCAGACTGAAATTCACTTCTGCAACTAAAATTTTATAGGTTGATAGCAGCAAAGAGTCCTGTGGCACTTTAAAAACAAACAGACGTATTGGAGCATGAGCTTTCGTGGGTGAATAGCCACTTCAATCGGATGCATGTCTGTTGATAGTGAATTTATAGTTTTACATAACTAGTCATAAAATAGTGTTTGGATACATTTTTTGACATGACATTAAACTGTTATTCACATAATGTGTTCTGACATTATCTGATATTAACTATGTATTCACATATAGGTTATTTTTAATCTTTAGTGTTATGTAGAGTACAGGAGTTTCTTCTTCGAGTGATTGCTCATATCCATTCGAGGTAGGTGTACGCGCCGCGCGTGCACGTCTGCCGGAAACTTTTTTACCCTAGCAACTCCAGTGGGCCGGCAGGTCGCCCCCTAGAGTGGCGCCACTATGGCACTTGATATATACCCCTGCCGGCCCGCCCGCTCCTCAGTTCCTTCTTACCGCCGTGTCGGTTGCTGGAACTGTGGAGTGCGGCTTGCTGACCTCCACGTCCCTAGCTCTAATGATCGTCGTTTAACTTGTAGATAGTTCTTAGTTA
Source organism: Gopherus evgoodei (assembly GCF_007399415.2). NCBI lineage: Eukaryota > Metazoa > Chordata > Testudines > Testudinidae > Gopherus > Gopherus evgoodei. Next base: position 20,840,261 of record NC_044326.1, read on the forward strand.
AATGTTGTTAATAGTTAAGTGTAGATAGTCCGGCGGGTGGGCCGTTGCCCTCCCCGGCACCCGGCCGGGCCCATGCCTGGCTCGCCGGGTTTCAAGCAGTGCTTGGCGTGCAAGAAGCCGATGCCCACGAGCGATCCCCACGACGCGTGCCTCAAATGCCTAGGGGAATTGCATATTAGCGACAAGTGCCGCATTTGCAAGGCCTTTAAACCTCGCACTAAAAAGGAGAGAGACCAAAGACTCCGCGCTCTCCTGATGGAAGCGGCTCTGTCTCCGGCACCGGCGGCGCAGTCGGCCGGCTCTACACCGGCACCGGACCGCGCCGGCACCGGCAAGACTCCCCGGCACTGACCATCTCCGGCACCGGGAGCAGATCTACGTCCCTCGGCGTCTGCGACACCATCAAGGCAGGCCCGAGGGGACCTCCCAGCTCCTACCTTAGCCGCGGCACCGCCTGCAGGACCGCTGTCGACTCCGGGCCCGGAAGGTCCGTCGAGTCCAGCCCCACCTAGCTCCCCCATGAGATCGGTGGTTGAGCTCAGGGTCCCATCGACGCCGGAGACTTTCGCTTCGGCTCGGGACTTAATCGCGCTAACGGAGCCAGCTCAGCCTCAGCCGGCACCCCTGGGACGCTTAACTTCCAGGGGCAAGCCGATGCTCCGAGCGCCGTCTCCCGAGTCCCGGCACCGATCACCCCGGAGACGTGAATGCTCTCGCTCGGTGTGCCGCTCGGAGTCCCGGCACCGGTCGCCCAGACGGTACCGGTCGTACTCGCGGCACCGATCACTATCCGCACAGTCCTGGTCGGGCTCATCTCACCACTGGCACCGAGATTCCAGGAGCCGATCGCCTCGGCGTTCGGCTCCACGGTCGACTTCCCAGCACCGAACCGGTGGCAGGCCCCGAACCCGGTCGACCTCCCGGCACCGCGCTGGTGGTAGGTCCCGGTCTCCGCTGCCGTCCTGGCACCGTACTGTATGAAGATCACGGTCCCGCTCCCGGCACCAACATCGCTCCCGATCCCGGTCGGGCTCGAGGCACAGAGCATCACGCCGTTCTCGGTCCCGATCCCGGTACCAAGGTCAGTCACGGCACCGAGCCTCGGCTCCGAGGGGAACGTCAGTCACGGCGCATGGAGCTGTATACTATCCAAGCTCAGCGCCTCCCTGGCCTTCTAGGGAGCCGTCAGTCTCGTCCCACGCGGATAGTGCCTATGCCCTGGCACAGGGCAGTCACGAGGCCCTGTTCCAAGATCCATCACAAGAACGGGGGCCTCCACAGTGGGGGTTCTGGACCCCATGGGCATACTCCCAGACCCAAGGTCTGCATCATGTTACCCCCCGCCCTGTAGCGGAGCGCAGACCTCCGGAGGCGACGGTGTCTCGACCTCCCTCCCTCCCTGGAAACAGAGGGGACTCACCGGGACCCAGAGCTCCCTCCGGAAGTAGAGGAGCAGCCCCTCACGGATCCCCCCGTGGACGCTTTGGTGCCGGGGGTGTCCTCGTCCTCGTCTCCGGATGAGGCAGTGGCGGGTACCTCGTCCTCCAGTCCCCCTCCACTGGATTTGAGGGCACACCAAGACCACCTCCGCCGAGTGGCACAGAACCTAAACTTACAGGCGGAGGAGGTCTCGGAAGTTGAGGACCCGGTGGTGAGCATCCTTTCAGCAGATGCACCCACCAGAGTGGCCCTACCTTTCATTAAAACCATCCAGACTAATGCCACTAACATCTGGCAGTCACCGGCCTCCATCCCTCCGACCGCTCGAGGGGTGGAGCGTAAGTACATGGCCCCCTCTAAGGGATACGAGTACTTGTACGTTCACCCGACCCCCTGCTCGTTGGTGGTCCAGTCAGTGAGCGATAGGGAGCGCCACGGGCAAGAGGCCCCAGCGCCCAAGTCAAAGAAGGCGAGGCGGATGGACCTCCTGGGCAGAAAAGTCTATTCAGCTGGGGCACTGCAGCTCCGGGTATCCAACCAGCAGGCCCTCCTCAGCTGATACTCCTTCAATACCTGGGTAGCGGCTGAGAAGTTTACGGAGCTCTTGCCCCAGGAGGCACGCCAGTAATTTTCCACCGCTACAGGCCTCCCTTGATGCTGCCGACTCAGCCGCTCGGACCCTAGCTTCGGGGCTCATGATGCGCCGGATCTCTTGGCTGCAGGTCTCTGGCCTTCTGTCGGAGCTCCAGCACACGATCCAGGACCTCCCCTTCGAAGGCCAGGGGCTGTTCTCAGATAAAACAGACCCTAGACTCGAAAATCTGAAGGATAATAGAGTCGTCATAAGGTCGCTGGGCATGCATACGCCGGCGACGCAACGCAGGCCATTCAGGCAGCAAAATCATCAGCAGCAACAGCGGCCATATCCTCCGTTCTGCCCGAGACAGGACCCTTCGAGGCGCCGTGGCAGGAACAACCGCCGCAGACAGTCCGGTGGACAAACGGGGCAGAACCAAGGCTCCACCAAGGCCCCTCCAGGGCCTAAGCCTTCATTTTGAAGGTGCGCCCGAGGGCGCAGTACCAGTTTCCCCTCCGGATCCCTCCCCGCAGTTTTCCAACCACCTTTCCTTTTTCCTCCCGGCGTGGACCCGTATAACGTCGGACCATTGGGTCTTGCGTACGGTGCAGGCCGGTTATCGCCTGCAGTTTTCTTCGCCCCCTCCCTCCCATCCACCATCCCCGTCCCTCTTCAGGGACCCCTCTCACGAGCAATTCCTCCGTCAGGAAGTGCACGCGCTCCTTGCCAAGGGAGCCATAGAGGCGGTGCCGGACAACGAGAAGGGCAAGGGGTTTTATTCCCGCTACTTTCTAATCCCCAAATCCAAGGGCGGCCTCAGGCCCATCCTCGACCTGCGGGAACTCAACAAGTATATCGTGAAGTTGAAGTTCCACATGGTATCCCTTGGAACCATTATCCCATCTCTGGATCCCGGAGACTGGTACGCCGCCCTCAATATGCAGGACGCCTACTTGCACATCTCTATTGCCCCCCAACACAGGCATTTCCTCCGCTTTATAGCCGACCGCCGACATTTCCAATTCGCGGTCCTTCCGTTTGGCCTCTCCACGGCCTCAAGAGTATTTACAAAATGCATGGCAGTCGTCGTCGCACACCTTCGGCGTTGCCGCATTCACGTCTTCCTCTACTTGGACGACTGGCTGATCCGAGGCACGTCGGACTTGCAGGTTCGCGACCATGTAGACAGGATCAGCACCCTCTTTGCGGCCTTGGGCCTCGTAATCAACATGGACAAGTCTACTCTACTCCCCATGTAGCGGATAGAGTTTATCGGGGCCGTTCTAGACTCTGCCCTAGCCAGGGCCTTGTTGCCCTTGCCCAGGTTCCAGTCATTGTCGGGCATCATTCTACGGTTGCGAGTGGCCCCGCTGACCTCAATACGGACATGTCTGGCCCTCCTAGGCCACATGGCAGCCTGCACGTTTGTAACGGCACATACCCGACTCCGCATGAGGCCTCTTCAATCCTGGCTCCTTGCACAGTATCGGCCGGCCAGACGGTCGTTGGACACAGTCGTCCCCGTCCCTCAGAGGGTACTAGACTCTCTTCGCTGGTGGCTGGACCAATCCGTAGTCTGTGCGGGGCTCCCGTTCCATCCGCCGCAACCTTCGGCATCCCTGACCTCGGACGTCTCCGATCTGGGCTGGGGGGCTCACTGCGGCACCTAGAGAACTCAGGGCTTATGGACTCCAGAGGAGATCAACCTCCACATCAATGTGCGAGAGCTGAGAGCGGTCCGCCTTGCTTGTCAAGCATTCGTCCACCTCCTTCAAGGTCGTTGTGTCGCGGTGTTCACCGACAACACGACGACTATGTTTTACATCAACAAGCAGGGCGGCACCAGGTCCTCTCCCCTCTGTCTCGAGGCAATACGTCTCTGGGAGTTTTGCATAGCCCATTCTATTCACCTTTCCGCTTCCTATCTCCCGGGAGCGCGGAACACCCTAGCGGATCGGCTGAGCAGATCCTTTTGTTCACACGAGTGGTCCCTCCGTCCGGACGTCGCCCTCTCACTCTTCCAGAGGTGGGGTCGTCCCTGGATGGACCTCTTCGCGTCCAGGGTGAACAGGAAGTGTCGAACATTCTGCTCCTTCCAGGGTCGGGAGCCGGGGTCTCTAGCGGATGCATTCCTGATCCCATGGACAGCCCACCTGTGTTATGCTTTCCTGCCCATTCCGCTGATTCACAGAGTTCTCATCAAGGTCCGCAGGGACAGAGCCTGGGTGATTCTCATAGCTCCAGCATGGGCCAGGCAGCACTGGTACCCCATGCTGCTGGACCTCTCGGTGACCAACCCAGTTACCCTGCCCCTGCATCGGGACCTGATCACTCAGGACCACGGCAGGCTCGGTCACCCGGACCTTCAGTCTCTGCACTTTACAGCATGGCTCCTGCGTGGTTGACAGACGCCGAGTTGCGATGTTCCACCCCGGTTCGTGAGGTTCTCTTGGGCAGCAGAAAGCCTTCCACCAGAGCGACTTACACAGCCAAGTGGAAGCGTTTCTGCTGCTGGTGTTCAGAGAAAGCTTTTCGCCCTATGGAGACTTCCGTCACCACTCTCTTGGACTATATCTGGTCCCTTAAGGCCCAGGGTCTGGCATTGTCATCCCTCCGAGTCCACCTAGCCGCCATCTCCGCGTTTCATCCCGGAGTAGACGGATGTTCCGTCTTCTCTCACCCTATGGTGGCGAGATTCCTGAGGGGGCTGGAGCGGCTTTATTCGCAAATTCGCCCTCCGGCCCCTTCATGGGACCTCAACCTGGTCCTAACTCGACTCATGGGTCCTCCATTCAAGCCGTTAGCTCCCTGCTCTACCTCTCGTGGAAGACCGCCTTCCTGGTGGCCATTACCTCAGCTAGACGAGTGTCAGAGCTGAGGGCCCTCACGGTGGACCCACCGTATACCGTCTTCCACAGAGACAAGGTACAGCTGAGGCCTCACCCTGCCTTTCTTCCCAAGGTGGTCTCAGCTTTCCATGTCAACCAAGAGATTTTCCTCCCAGTCTTCTTCCCCAAGCCCCATTCGTCCCGCAGGGAGCAGCAGCTACGTTCGCTAGATGTCCGACGGGCTCTAGCATTTTATGTGGATAGAACCAAACCCTTCCGCAAGTCCCCTCAGTTATTTGTGGCAGTTGCGGACCGGGTCAAGGGGCTACCGATTTCCTCCCAGAGGTTATCTTCATGGGTTACATCCTGTATCAGGACCTGCTACGACCTGACCCAAGTTCCGACGGGCCGTGAGACTGCTCACTCCACCAGAGCGCAGGCGTCATCGCTGGCTTTCCTCGCCCGCGTGCCAATACAAGAGATTTGTAGGGCGGCGACCTGGTCACCGATCCATACATTCGCTTCCCATTACGCCCTGGTACAGCAGTCCAGAGATGATGCGGCCTTTGGCTCTGCAGTACTCCAGGCCGCGACCTCTCACTCCGAACCCACCGCCTAGGTAAGGCTTGGGAATCACCTACCTGGAATGGATATGACCAATCACTCGAAGAAGAAAAGACGGTTACTCACCTTTGTAACTGTTGTTCTTCGAGATGTGTTGCTCATATCCATTCCACACCCGCCCTCCTTCCCCACTGTCGGAGTAGCCGGCAAGAAGGAACTGAGGAGCAGGCGGGCTGGCAGGGGTATATATCAAGTGCCATAGTGGCGCCACTCTAGGGGGCGACCTGCCGGCCCACTGGAGTTGCTAGGGTAAAAAAGTTTCCGGCAGACGTGCACGCACGGCGCGTACACCTACCTGGAATGGATATGAGCAACACATCTCGAAGAACAACAGTTACAAAGGTGAGTAACCCGTCTTTTCTAGCAAAGATCTGGACTAGCCAGTATTAGGACCTGATCTTGCCAACTGCTCTACACAAGCAGACTCTGTGTCTGTGCAGAACTCCATTGACTTTAATGAGTTCAGAGTTCCATTCAGATAGAACAGCTGACAAGATCAGATATTTAATGTATGTCCCATTTCGATTCTTCTTTTCATTAAAACAGGAGCAAATACAGATACCCTTCTGATATATGAAGACTTTTTTACTTGTCAACTACCAATGTTTTGCTTTTCTTTCCATTCCCCATGCATTTCATCTCATACTCTATTCTTCCCACTATTGGACTAATCACTTGTAAATTTTGGCTTTGCAAAGCACAGAAAATTTTGCTTTTTTTTGTTTAAAAGATCTGGGAAATACCAGGTATTTTGGCCATCATAAAAGACCATATCTGAGAGAAACTTGTTCTTTTTATAAATTCTAGCCTGAAGTTAATTTTTTGCTATTGTCATAGACCTATATTTCATTTCTTCTTCTGGATTTATGTAGTTTTATTTCTTATATGCGTGTATGTGTAAAAATATCTAAGTGGAGCAGAGTAGGAATACTGTCTCTTACTCTGTTAAACGAAAGGTGAGGTGAAGCAGGAGAACAGTGTGTATAATATGATATTTTAAGATGATCTTAAATCATCTTTGTGAAACAGCTTGCATAACTTTTTGGTTTGGGGGAAAATGATAGTTTTATTAACTGTTCCCTCCCTCAACTATATTATTTAAATATGGCATTTTCTAAAGTGCAAGTGTGTTTGTTTTTTGGGGGGGTGGGTTGGGATATTTTCTTCAGGTGCTGGAGATGTTCATCCTAGTACTGCAACAGTGCCACAAAGAGAATGAAGACAAATGGAAAAGATTGTCCCGACAGATAGCAGATATAATTCTCCAAATGTTAGCAAAACAACAGGTTAGTATCCAACTTTGATTTTATTCTTACATATCAATTTTGCTTTTATTACATGAAGCATGACTGTGTGCCTACAGTCTGCAAGTAAATATAATACTGGAAACTATTCTACTAAAATAGGTTTGTATATATGAAAGACTTTGTAAATATAGCGTTCAAGATAAGGCATCCCATTTATTCTTAATGGGGCTGATAATGATGAATAATTTCTCTATAATTTCATATGTACTTATAGATTAATGTTATTTTAAAATCACAAAAGACTAATTTGTAGATAAACTATTTGTAGTGTCTAATATATCTCAGCTTAGAGTTAAATCCATAACTGCTTTAAGAGTCATGACCACTGTTCTGTTATATAGCTAATCCAGCTCACCATGCTTACTATATGGTATCAAGTCTTTTTTCTTTACGTACAGAATGTTGTCATTGTTGGCATTATAATCAGACAATATAATAGTTGTTCAATGACCTTATTTTATAACCTATTTTAATGAACAAAATAAAAACTGTAATGAAATTTGTTTACTTGAAACTGATTTGGTCATCTGTAATGGCCTGTTTAACTTTATTTTTAATGTTTTTAAGGTACATTTTTAGATGTCTTTATTTTCTCTGTTAAATAACTTAATCTGACAAACTGCACTTATGTAAATCTTATGACTTAGCTGAATATGGGAGAAGTTAAGTGTTGTCAGGACCTGGATCACAGGCAAAACTGACATTATCTGGACCTTATTGCACATTACTCCACTTAGGCAGATCCCAGCTGCTGTGGGGAGACTCATTGAAGTCCATTGGTGCAGAGTAATTTACAGGGTTGGAGACCTCATGAGCTGCATATAAGTTTGTACCCAAACCTGAGATCTGTGTGCAAACTGAAGGCGGCCAACATATGAAGCTCAGTGTATTATTTGATTGCTGGTCCCTGGTTGTATTCCACACATGGATGCATGTGTGTGCTGTGCGTGAGAGTCTGGAAATTTTAACAAGCAGTGTCTGTCGGTCTGTACATGCGCAGTAGTTCTTGTGCTCCAGACCGATGGCATAAGAGGCAGTATGGACTGACGCCTTTCCTGTTCTCCATACCCACCACATGGCCTGTGTCATAATCTGTGTCCACAGATTTCTCCAGATTTTCTCTTTGTTGCCCTGTAAATGGCTATTGTAAATAGTTTTATATTAGCATAGTTAGTTTTCTAGTATAGTGTAGCTTGTTCTTTCTGTGCACTGGGGACTGCCTCCTTGTGGCCTAGAACTGTGCCCAGGGGTTCAATAATATCTCTCCTGCCCTCGCTCCGTCTCTGTGAGCAACAATCACCAACACCATCTCTATTGCTTAGGCGAGACACATAATGGGATATCAGTGGTGGAGCTCCAGGATTCCCAGCACTGGCTTGTGAATATTCTGCTGCTTATAAGTCCAAGTAATCTGGTGCTCCCTTGTGATGAGGCCATCATGGAGCCAGCCATAGTGGTCTGGCATACCCCACACCACACCAAAGGGACTGAATTTCTTTTCTCCAACCCAGCTCCAAACTCCCTGATGGTACACGTAGCCATAGGGAGAGCATGATCACAACCTCCCAAGACCACCACAGCTGTCAAGGGCTCAAAGAGGTTGGGCCTCTTGAGGGGAGAGAGAGGGAAAGGTCTTCCTCTACAAGTCTGCAAATTTGTATCCCTAACTGTCAGACCTCGTTAGTGAAATATTTTAACAGTTACTCCAGGCAGGCTGTCTGACTTTAAAGACAAGCTTCCCTCTGGGGACAAAGCCCAATTTTAGTCCTTCATAGAGGAGCGCAAGTTAATGGCTAAGACTTCTCTTTAAGCTGTAGAGGATGCAGTGGACACTGCATCCAGTGGCTTGGTCACTGGCATAGTTATGAGGTGTGAGTCTTGGCTTCACTCTTTGGGGCTACTCAGGGAGGTCTAGAACACCATACAGAACCTCTCTTTAGACAAGTCAGATTTGTTTAACAAGAAAATAGATGACTCCCTACACTTGTTGGAAGACTCCAAGTCAACTCTACAGTCCCTGGGAATTTACACCCTAATACCCAGGAGAAAACATCAGACAGAGGTGTATAGGCCAAAGACACCCCCCCCCCAAAGATGTTGTACCACCAGTGTCCAGATGAGGCTCTACTTAAACATCAGAGGGTTCAGAGGCCTCAATGTTCAGCCCCCTCTGCTACCATGACTTCTGCCTATTCCCAGCCATCTGCTAAGGGCTACTTCTATACCCACTTCTACCTCCCTTCTCTGTGGGGACCATCTCTCGCTTTTTGCCTACAACTGGGACTCAGTCACAGCATACAGTTGGGTCTTGGAATATTCTTGATGGATAACTTCTAGGTTTCTCACCCTCCCTCCCCACAAACCCACTTCCTGGTCCATCTTCAGGAACCACTCTCACTAGGTGATTCCTCAACAGGAGGCAGACTCCCTTTTTCAACGAGGGGCAATAGAATGAGTGTCACCTTGGTATCGTGGGAGCATGTTCTATTCCCTATATTTTAGTCCCCAAAAAGATAAGGTGGAGACCAGTCTGGACTTTCAACAATTAAACATCTTTTTTTCAAAAGCCTACATTCAGATGGTTACTCTAGCATTGATAGTCCTCTCCCTACGGAAGGGGACATGGTTCACAGCTCTCAGTATGAAGGATGCTTATTTTCATGTTAGATATTAAGCTATCCAACATCAGTTGGTTTTGAGTGGGTCAGGAACACTTCCAGTTCAGAGTCCTTCCCTCTAGACAAACAACAGGACCCAGAGTATTCACAAAGGTTTTCTTTGTGGTGGCAGCCCAGATGAGACGATTGACTCCTGGTGGGTCACTCTAGCCAGGAGGTCAGGTTAGCAACTTTGTTCCTGTTCCATTTTCTAGCATCACTGGGTGTCTACATGAACAAAGAGTCTATTTTAACATCCACACAGACTCTAAACTTAATTGGGGTGATACTGGACTCCATTTCAGCAAGAACTTTCCTCCCCATGGAAAGATTTCAGTTAATAAGTAATCTAATAGTCTTTGGTCCTTGAGTAATTTGTGCTATGGTCAACGTATGCCTTGCTCTTCTATGGCCTTGTGCACTTATGTGGACACTGTTCTCCAGGCTTCATCTATGATGCTTGCAGGCCTGGGTCCAGTCAGTCTACTCACAAGACAAGGATCACATCAACACTAGAGTGACTGTTCCCACCAGGGTCATTGCCTCTCTTATCTGGTGGTCGAATTTGGAATGAATCAGAGTCATCTGCAACACTCCCTATCTCCGTGTCACCATTGTAACACAGGCATCCCTTCTGGGTTGGGGTGCTCACCTGAACAACCACACCAGACAAGGTACCTGGACCCCATCGGAGGCCAGACTGCTTTTCGTTCTAATAGAATTGAGAGCAAGCAGGAGTTTTTCCCATTTATACATTCAGTGTATATCCAAGTAATGTCAGACAACATCACCACTGTCTCTTACATAAAGAGGGTGAAGCAAGATCTCTTCTCCTCTGTCTAGAAGCAGTAAGGCTTGGGAACTGATGCATCAGAAACTGCCTCACCATCCAAGCTGCATACCTTCTGAATGCTCATAACTCTTTACTGCACAACCTGAGTAGAAGCTTCTGTGCAGAAGTGGAATACACACAGCTCTGTCCTGAGTGAGATATTCACTCTGGGGAACACCTCGTGAGGATCTCTTCGCATTCCAAATGAACAAAAAACTTCCCCTATATTGCTCCAGATGAGCTATAGGTCACAGCACACAGGGCAATGCTTTCTTGTTGTCATGGAGGGACAAACTCAGATATGCCTTTCCTCCCATTCCCCCTGCTACCATAGGTCTTGAAAATGACTCTCTCTGTTATGATGAATCTTTTTCCTATGAGGCAACTTACCCAGACAGTTTTGGTTCCTGTGGATTTTCAGAAAATATCTGTCTGCCTATCAGGGTCCACCTCTTCCTGGCTTTCCTAAATCAAGAAGGGGAAAGAATCAGACACGCCAATCCAGACCCATTCGTCCTCATGGCTGATGTTTGGAGGGACATCAGAATTAGACCGTTCTTGTTCAGCACCTGTCCAAGCTATCCTTCTCAAAGTAGGAAAGATTCAACTAGGACCTGCTACCTAGCTAAATGGAGACATTCCTCTACCTGGGCTCAGCATGATTGGCCTTCTCCAAGCAGTGCAGATATTCTAGTTGTCTTTAACAAAACTCAGATCTTTACATTTAGCTCACTATGATGAGCTAGAAAGCAGCAGATCAATGTTTGGAGACAGAAGCTGCAGCACTGACTGTTTTGGAATTTAATGACACAGCACGTAAACCAAAGCAAGGTTTAAGAGAGACACATGGTGAGGAGAATGGGAGGGAAAAAGGGGGGAGCTCACAACTAACCTATCAGCCTGTGTTAACTGCAGGAGTAATATAGCTTTGCACTGACAGTAAAAGCTGTGATCAGTGCCTTCCTATCTCCAGTAGATAGATGTTCCAGTTTTACATTCCTCCCAAAGGTTATTTCTGAATTCCATGTCAATCAAACTATCTGCTGAAGTGTTTTTCTTTCCCAAAGCCCCATGCCACTGCTGAAGAGTGAAGACTTCATTCCCATGGCGTCAGACAGGTTTGGTCCTTTGCAGGTAGACCACCCAGACTCACAAGAAGATCACCAAGGCCATTTCTCACCATAACAGAAAGGTTGTGAGGATACTATATCCTCTCAGAAACTCTAAATGGATTTTTGGATGCATCATCACGTGCTACCAATTAGCACATCTCTCTCCACCTGACAGGGTAGAGAGTACACTCGGCCAGAGCACAAGCTGCTTCTACAAGATCCCTGCAGGAAGCATGAATACTGGACATACGCAGAGAAGCTACCAGGAGTTCCATTCACACATTCACTAAACATTATGCACTAGTTCAGTCCTTTGCTGCAAATGCAGCAGTGGGAACTGTAGTACTTCAAGCGTCGTTGCCGTTAGCGTCGTCACATCTGAGTTCTGCTTGTCATGTGTGGAATGAAGAAGGAGGTTACTTAAGTGTAACTGGAAGAGCTTCAAGATGTATGGTCCCTATCTGTATTTTGCTACCCTCTTTCCATCCCTTCTGCTTCAGGTCATATTAGTTGGCATCCTTTCATCTGTGAGAGGTGGTGGGAATTGAAGCCTGTGATGAAGATGGTTTGCAATGTCTCATGTGACTGAATAGTCTAATCCGAGATTTGCATGATCTTTGTCAGTTGTTGCAAATATATGGGAGCTGCTTGCTTCCTATAAGCTCTTTTCTCTTCAAGCTATAGGAGCCAGCTCCTGTCATGGACTCTGATGCCCTGAGGGAGACAGTGGCACTACTTGTTACGCTCACTTGCCAAGGTTTCCCATCGGTCAGGATCAGTTCTCAGTTCCTTCATATCTCGCTTGCCTGTGTTTTTCTAGTGAAGCTTGGGACGTTCTGTTCTTGTTCCCTCTGATAGCTCCCCATATAGTATGTCCTTGGGTATGCGTACATCTTCCAACCAAGCAGATGGCCCAACCAGCGCAGTTATCTTTGCTTGAGCAGGGCTGTCACACTTGGTTAGTTTGTCCTTTGCATTGGTGACTTTATCTTGTCATTTGGTGTGGAGTATGCATGTAATAGGGTGCTGGCTAGGAGAAACAAGCCAGGCTCCTGTTAGCCCTGTTCCAGAGGAAAAAGGATTAATTGGGCTGGCTGAGAGGCCATGCCCTAATTAGCAAAGGGGATCCACCTGCAGGCCTGAGTAGCCAGCCTGCCCTATAAAGCTGGCAAAGAGACAGAAAGGTGGGGCAGGGGAAGACAGGAAAGAGAGGAGCATGGACTCTAGATCCCTGCTGGCTGGGAAGCTAATAATCTGCAAGAGTGTTGATCTCTGTAAATACTTGTAAATAGTAGGTGGTGGGAACAATAAAAGGACACCGGTGCTGCATCTCGATTGGTCTCGGGGTGTTTTTGGGCCCTAGGCCAGAGACGGCCAGGTTACACATGGGGGCTTGTCCAGGATTTGATGCCAGCAACTGTGGTTGGCGGCCCTGGAGATGGAGGAGACCCTAAAATGGCTGGTGAAGCAGCTGGAGGAGATGCAGCAGGCCCTGGTCAATGTCCAGTTGTCCCAGCAGACTGAGAAGCAGGCCTTCCTGACCTGGCAGGTGGAACAACAAAGAAACCTGCAGGACTTAATCAGGGAGCAGGCCAACACCCAAGCTCAGCTCCTACAGCAGCTGGTGAGTCCTCCGGCAGGTGAGGGCACCCGGGCTGGGGACTATGCAAGATGAGCCTGGCAGATGACCTGGATGCATTCTCGGGGACATTTGAGCAGGTAGCCACGGGCGCCGGGTGGGAAAGGACAATCTGGGCCCTTCGGCTCATGCCATACCTGGTGGGAGAGGCTCAAGTGGCCTATATGGCACTGAGTGAAGAACACGCCCAGGATTATGGGAGTGTACGTGCTGCTTTTCTAGACTGGGTGGGCCTATCAGCTGAACTCTACCAGCAGAAGCTGCGAGCTGCTCACTGGACGGCTACCATGCGGCCCCACACCTTTACCCAGAGGCTAATGGACTGGGGAACCCGGTGACTACAGCCCGAGATATGGACCACGGCGGAGATTATGGACAGTGTGGTCATGGAACAGTTGTTACAAAGCCTCCCCGAGACAATACTAGTCTGAGTGCGGCAACACCATCCTGAGACAGTAGAGGCTGTGGTGAGGTTAACTGAAGAGTATATAGAGACTGAGGGACCCCGGAGGGAGGGCCGGCCTGGAAGGATAGAGAGCCGGGGAGGATGGCCTGATCGTATGCCTCTTAAGAGGGGAAGAGTGTAACAGGTGCTGGCTAGGAGAAACAAGCCAGGCCCCTGTTAGCCCTGTTCCAGAGGAAAAAGGGTTAGTTGGGCTGGCTGAGGGGCCATGCCCTAATTACCAGCGGGGATCCACCTGCAGGCCTGAGTAGCAGCCTGCCCTATAAAGCTGGCTAAGAGACAGGAAGCAGGGGAGACAGGAAAGGAAGGAGTGTGGGCTCTAGATCCCTGCTGGCTGGGAAGCTAGTAATCTCCAAGAGTGTTGGTCTCTGTAAATACTTGTAAATAGTAGGTGGTGGGAATGGACACAAACAATAAAAGGACATGGGTGCTGCACCTCGGTTGGTCTCTGGGTGTTTTTGGGGCAGGTTACAATGCGGCATAAACAGTGTAGGTGGAAACTAATTAACTTTTTGTGCTGATGAGCATAAGCTGTCCATGTTTCCTCACCATACATAAGTGCAGAGGATGCAAGCTTGGTACACTAGCATTTTGATGTTGATGTTAAGCTTTGAGTTTTTCCATGCTCTTCTAGTTAGTCTGCTAAAGGTGGTGGCAGCCTTTCCAATGCGATCACTTAGTTTTTCATCCAATGAGAGGTTGGTGATCACTGTAGAACTTGAGTAGCTGAACTTCTGGATGACTTTTAGGTGGTTTGCGTTTAAGGTGATTTAAGGAGCTTGTGGAACCCCCTGTCCTAACACAACCATTTTCTTAATGCTGATGAGGAGAGCAAATGCCTGACAAGCACTTGAAAAGGCGATCCAGGAGTTCTTGTAGTAGATCTCCATTGTGGGGTCTGAGGGCAGCATCATCAGTGAATAGAAGTTCCCTGATTAGCACCTTTTTGACTTTAGTCTTTGACTTAAGTCATGACAGATTGAAGAGTTTCCCATTTGATCTTCTGTTGGATTCGTGGTAAGGAGAAGAACTGGCAGGGCATTGGCCTGCACTGCCTGATATGCCCTTGGTCTGGAGCATGAGGAGAACTACTGTGCATGTGTGGGCCAACAGACACTGCTTGTTACAATTTTCAGATTTGGGCGCATGGCACGCATGCACACTCATGCATGGAATACTGATAGAGACCAACTTCATTTACTGCGTTCATACTGAAAACTTGCACACTTCGTTAAGCTTCCCTGTTACCCCGAGTACTGAATCACCACTTAAATATTAGCTTCAATGTGCACCTTAGAGTATTTTGTAAGATTGAGGATAGAGGTTATGACAGTCTATTCCCCAATTTTTTCTAGTTAATTTATTTTAAGCATTTGGCAGCTCTTTGTTTATAGTCAGTATCATTTCCCCTTTTTTAGATGGGTTTTTCTCATAGCAAACGGAAGAGGTGTTTTAAAAAAAAAATATAAGAAAATGTGGTACTAAAACGACATAATTAGCACTTGGGGGGCAGGCATACTATCTGAAATGATTTCTAATTCAGGTTTCAAATTGATGACCCTTTTAATGCATGCTTTCCCAGTAACCACAATTGCTTTTAGATGGAGCCAAAACAAAAATAATTAGCTTTTGGGCAATTGTTGACCAAATAGAGTGAGTGTGTGTGTGTGAGTGATACATACATATACATATATGAACGACAGACCTCAAGAAAGCTTAAGTTAAAAACTATAACAAAGTTTAGTGTGTGTGTGTGCGCGCACACACACAGAGACACACATTAAACTTTGTTATAGTTTTTAATTTAAGCTTTCTTGAGGTCTGTCATGTTCTACATAGCAATGGCTGCACCTGCTTTTAATATTCACCCCTTATGGGTTTTCTAATCTCTCTTGGTTATCAAACTGAAGTGCAGCATTATTGCATAGGAAACATATATGTATCATACTAAAAATAATCAAGATACAGAGATGTTCTTTGTTTTTGCTGTTGTGTTCAATGGTGAATATAAAATTTGTTCCTTTCTTTTGAACAGATGCATATAGATTCCCATGAAGCTCTGGGAGTATTGAACACTTTATTTGAAATTTTGGCTCCTTCATCCCTCCGTCCAGTGGACATGCTTTTAAGAAGTATGTTTGTTATTCCCTGTACAATGGTAAGCGACCAGTGAAGGAGATTACACTACCTGTTTGATGTTGAAGCCTTTAACGCATTTGTGGCTCTATAATACACATTTCTGACTATCCTCCCCTCTGTCTATCAAGACAGTTCAGCATTTTCATATGGCAAAACAGTAATGAATGTTTTCTTAATCCTCTGCAATGTGTATATTTCTGTTCCCAGATCCCGCTGAAATTAGTTTGGTAACATATTCAGAAATAGAGAAGAAATCACTAGGAGGACTAGTTTGCCTTTGGATAGGTCATTTTACTTGTAATTCGATGGTGAAGAATGCGGAGCCTCCTGATGTAAGAGCAGTTCCATAACCTGGTTTATGAATAGGACCCTACCAAATTCACGGCTATGAAAAACACATCACGGACTACGAACTCTGGTCTTTTGTGTGCTTTTACCCTATACACCTCTACCCCGATATAACACGAATTCAGATATAACACGGTAAAGCAGTGCTCCGAGGGGAGCTGGGGGCGGGCTGCGTGCTCCAGCGGATCAAATCAAGTTCGATACAGCGCGGTTTCTATAACGCGGTAAGATTTTTTTATCTCCCGAGGACAGCATTATATCGAGGTAGAGGTGTACTATGCCAATTTCATGGGGGAGACCAGAGTTTCTCAAATTGAGGGTCGTGACCCAAAAGGGAGTTGCAGGGAGGATTGTTGTATTGCCACCCTTCTACACTGCCTTCATAGCTGGGTGGCTGGAGAGCAGTGGCTGTTGGCTGGGCGCCCAGCTCCGAAGGCATTGCCCTGCCAGCAGCAGTGCAGAATTAAAGGTGGCAATGCCATACCATGCCACCTTACTTCTGCACTGCTACTGTCAGAGATGGGCCACCAGAGAGTGGCGGCTGCTGACTGAGGGCCCAGCTCTTCAGGCAGCAGCATAGAAATAAGAGTATAAGGGAGGCAATACCATATCATGCCGTCCTTATTTTTGCAGTACTGTTGGCGGCAGCTCTCTCTTCAGAGCTGGGCTCCTGGCCAGCAGGTGCTGCTCTCTGGCCACCCAGTTCTGAAGGCAGTGCCACCACCAGCAGCAGTGTAGAAGTAAGGGTAGTAGTACCACACACCCTCTACAATAACTTTGCAACACCCCCATCCCCCACACAACTCCTTTTTGGGTCAGGACCCCTACAATTACAACACCATGAAATTTCAGATTTAAATAGCTGAAAAATCCAATAAGCATGAAATTGACCGTGAAAATGGACTGAGAGTTTGGTAGGGTCCTGTTTATGAATAGGTAAATCTGCTTTTCTCATGCAGAATTTTAAACCCTTTTTTTTAGTTGAAATATTAAGGTGTTACAAAGCAAGATTCCCCATTAGTACTTAATTTTTTAGGAAGTATGGAGGTTTTTTGTGAGAACGGTATTCACAAAAGTGTTGCGGAAGTACACCTTCCCCAGATCACACAGCACTGAGTGCTCTCAAAGCCAGACTGATTTCCAGGAGCTATCATCAGCATTCAGCTCTTGGGAGCCATGATAGTGGCAGAAAAGAAGGTAGAAAACTTTACCTCATATATGTTCACTTCTTTGAACAAACATCTTTGAGTGATCTTTTTATAAGATCTAATATGTTGTCAGTTCTCCATTACATTATTGCAGTTGTTAATCTCTTAATCTGCTGCATTTTTCTGTTTTGTGTTGTCTTTTTTAGGCATCAGTGAGCACTGTTCAGTTATGGATATCTGGTATCCTAGCTATCCTTAGAGTTCTGATTTCACAATCAACAGAGGATATAGTTCTATCTCGGATTCAAGAGCTTTCTTTCTCCCCTTACTTATTGTCATGTCAAACAATTAACAGGCTAAGGGATGGGGAGAATAATGAACCCACACCTGAAGAACAAATTGAGCTGAAACAGGCTAAATATCTGCCTGAAGAGACATTTTCTAGGTATGTTGTCTTCTGAATCTATAAGGTGTTTTTTTTAAAAACTTTTGGTGAAGTATTAAGTATTAAAAGAGTGACAAGTGATATGGAAACATAACATTTATATTTACCTGGATGCTACCTGATATGGACATAGGGGGGTGGATTTAAGGTTGAATGCAAGATTGAGGGATAGAATGCGATGTGCTGCTGATGGATGTATTACAGAAGATGGAGGTGTGTATTTTTGTTTAACAATTTTGGGCTGTTTTGGTTTCTTTCCCCATGCTGAGGTGAAAAGTACCACTGATTTCTGTGGGACCAGGATTTCACCCTGGGAATTGACTCTTCCTTCTCCCTTACTTTAGCTTGTACTCTCCATTGTTGCCTCAGTGGCATATGGGTGGGATGAGTCAGGTGACTTCCCCTCCTGTGCATGTGAAAGAGTGAAGAAGGTGGGAGGGGAAGATCAGCTTTCTTTTTAAAAGGATAGGTTGTAATCTAGAGCCTTCTGAGGGTGAGAGACTTATGCAAAGTAATTCAAGAGAGATTTTGGATGTGGTTGAGTTGGAAATACTGTACTACTGCAGGGGGAAGGAATTAGGATAGGATTTTATTGCTCCAGATGAGGGTTAAGACCCTTATGAGAAGATGTTTTTATCCACAAATTAATTCGGAGGAGCAGGGAGGAGTTGTGATTTGGTGTATCATTTGGACTGGAAATCCTACTGGATCTGAGACTTCCTAAGAGAAGGATTGGGGAATGGTTATGGGATGGATTGTTAGTCTGATTCAGGTTGTTGTGTGGGTTTTTTTAGCTTTCCTTGATGGCCTTTATTTGAGTGACTATATTCCTTTGGCCACAGTGATGCCTTATGCTAGGAATCATAGAATCATAGTCATCTAGTCCAACCCCCCTGCTCAAAGCAGGACCAATCCCCAACAGATTTTTACCCCAGTTACCTCAGTGGCCCCCTCAAGCATTTAACTCACAACCCTGGTGTAGCAGTCCAATGCTCAAACCAATGAGCTATCCCTCCCCCCTTTAATATGTGTAGCTGATAGAGAAAGAGGAGTCTTTTTGGTTATGAAGACTTGGGGTCGGTCTTGTCGTGGTGGTGGATGGGAAAGATTTTGTGTAAGGTGGAAGCCTGTTGTGAGTGGCTTAGTCTCCTGGAAAGATATAGCACATTGGGTAGGGTTCTAGGTGTTTGACACATGTTAATTGCAGGCATGGTGATTAATGAAACAATGACCATCTTTGATTTGATGGCAGATGAGGTTTTGTATAACTGAGACCTGGGCCCTTAAACACATTGCAAATACTCTGCTTTAATCAATTTTTACGCTAGAAAATGAGTGAAAGCTGGAGCTGAGATTTTTTCCTTGTGGTAGAGGCAGCAAGAAGAACTTTAAGGGGAAAGTTTTAAAGTGAGGCACTGTTAAACAGGATTGTATTTGGTTCAGGTCAACCTGCTGAAACCTGTTAACTCAGTAGTAAAAACCTTGGTTGGGACAGATAGATAGGATATAAGCTGATGTGTTTATTTTCCTGACTCTGTTGTGTGGGATTTTTTTTAGGTTCTTGTTACAATTAGTGGGCATTCTGTTGGAAGACATTGCTACAAAACAGTTGAAAGTGGACATGAATGAACAGCAGCACACTTTCTATTGCCAAGAGTTGGGCACATTGCTTATGTGTTTAATACATGTCTTCAAATCAGGTAATAATCTCAAAATGAGTTGTGTTGTGCCATGATGACAATAAGAGTTCTTTTCAGTTCTGAATCAGATGTTTAATGAGTTTAAAATCTGTTTAGGTTGAGAATATTGGCTGCATATAAAATGTTTTCTTCTCACAAGCTTGTGTCCATGTCAGAACCCAAAGTCTTTCTTTTCCTTTAGACTTTTTATGGTGTACGCAGCTTCAAGACCTGTTTTCAGACTCTACCCTTTTAGCAGAGCAGACTATAACTGGTAACCTTTCATATGTTAAACATTGTACTTTTAAATGTCCAAAAGAGCTCCAGTTGAGAAATGCGGTGTGCATCGTTACTCTTGGGTTGGATTTCCTCTCACCTTCCTCTGGAATCTCAAACTCAATTTATCTTAGGGCCAGTGTCAGTCCTCAAATCCTCCCAGTGGGCCAATAATGTCACCGAAGGTGGTGTTCAGAAAAGAAAACGTTTATATTGTATTTTTTATTTTGAGTTTCTTAGATTAATACCTGTCATAAAACTTTATACAATTCTTTGCCTGCTAGAGAGCTTTTAGTGTTTTCTGGAAGAAAAAGGAACATACTCTTCACCTCAGAGAGAGCAGACCAGCAGAAAATGGTCCCTGGCCAAATTGCTCTCATAGGTGCAGGCCGCACCGCAGTTCAGCACTTATGACTAAAGCTACGTTTTAGTCACGGGTGTGTTTAGTAAAAGTCATGGACAGTTTATGGGCAGTGAAAAAAAATGCACAGCCCATGACCTCTCCATGATTTTTACTATATACCCCTGACTAAAACTTTGGAGGGGCTTGGGGAGAGAGGGGATAGGGGACTGGGGCTCCTGGGAAGTTGCAACCTCCAGCTCCTAGCTTCACAAGCTGCGTCCGCTCCGCTCCAAGCCCCGGTTCTGCAGCTCCCATTGGCTGGGCACTGCTGTCAATGGAAGCTGTGGCAGAGGTGCCTGCGAGCAAAGGCAGCACGTGAAGCTAGGAGCTACGGGAGGGGAGTTCCTGTCTCTCTTTGAGAGCCCCCCCAGATAAGCACCGTCCTGCACCTCAGTCCCCAGCCATGATCTCCCCCCCACACACACTCAAAGTCCTGCTGCTAGGGTCAAGGGCCCCCGAGACTGCCCTAGCAGCAGCTGGTGCGACTGGCCCAGAGACTGGGCCAGCTACATGGGCCACTGCAGAAGTCATGGAGGTCACGGAAAGTCACAGAATCCATGACTTCCGTGATCTCTGTGACAAAGACTGAGCCTTACTTTTGATACTCTAGGCACCACCTGCATGGCAGCTGCTGCCGGAACCCAGTGCTCTGCTGCGGAGTATAATGGCTCTAAGCTGCCCCGCTCCACCTCTGCACCATCTACAGTGCTAAAGGAGATGGCATCAACAACTGCTCTGATGACGATGCTGCAGCCAAATGCTGCTAGCACAACAAAGCCGGCAGACTGCACTCCTGATACAATTGGCACCTCACTCTTGGGCAGCGAAGCTCTTTGCACCAGAAGGATCTGTTGGTCTCCTTGACTGTGGAGTTCCCTCTTTTGGGCACTGATATCTCACTGAGGCCGTCGGTACTGGAGCAACAGTTATCTCCAATAGCACCACTGTTCTTGAGCAATGAAGATGAGGAGGTTGAAGGGGTATTCTCCCCTCACTATTCCTCCCTTATCAGAACACTTATGGCAGCTGGACCGTTAATATCACAGTCCACATATGGGACCACTCACGACCTTCCTTGGGCACTGGCCATGCTAAGATGCCTGGAGGTCTTACAGAAGCCATGGAGGTCTTACAGCAGGTGGCCCAGCCCATGTAGGGAAGATGCTGGATCCCTGCCTCCACCCTTGGAGACTGTAGCTACTGAGACAAGGGATGAACTCATGGCAGAGCAGGAAGAGGACACTGCTCCTAGCACCTCACCAGCCAACAATAATTTATCGTCCTCACTGGACAAGACAATTATGCCCTCCACTCCCAACCACTGCGGATGACTTTGACGACTTCCAAGATTTTTTCAAAATAGTGGCCCCCATTCCCATGTCCCATAGCAGAGACCTATTCCCTGGCCCTACGGGGCAATTTTATTCTCTCCACCCCTCACTTACTGCTTATTCCAACTAAAAATTTTATTTATTCATATTTAATGATGATTCATTTTCATAAGTAAAATAATAATTGAAACAAACATTCATAAAACTGAACAATTATATATATATATAATATAATGAGAAAAATAAAAAAATATTGTGTCGCTCAATGGAATTGCTGTTAAGGTCTGCAAGAAATCTTTATTCTGCTCTTTAGTGACACCATGAGAGAGAAATGGAAAAAATCTAATACCTAATATCAAGGATCAGTTTCATCTAGGACCACAAACACTATTCTGCACTAATAACAGTATGTTTATCGTAGGTTGCCACTACAGGGCGGTATGAAGGTTATTTGTATGCCTTAACTATGCACTTTCATGACTTAATAGATTTAGAATTATCCTAAGTTTAACCTTAACCCTGAATTTCCCAGGTTTGTAGAGCTTGTTTTTGTTGTAATTATCACAACACTGTAATTTTTTTTACCCCTAAGTTGCTGACGTATATACTTAGCTGCATTTTAATATAGTTTATGTCTGGGAATATAAAAATGTACTGTCAAACTTACGTATTACGGTGTAGCCGGATATTGCCCTTACCCCTTTTCCATAGCCTTTGTACTATATTGGTTCAGAATGTGAGCTCTTCAGGAGTGCAGAAATGTGTTTTTCTTTGTGTATAGCTGTTGACACACTGTGAGTACTACTGAAACTAACAGATTAGTTTCAAGCTTTCAGTAGATTATTGTAAACAGGTAGGATAAATCGAGGACAAAGCTATGGTAGATAGCTTTAATAGCTACGTGCATCACCATGGCCAGTCACTAGATGTCACACTTACTACACAGGCAAGTAGCTAAAATGGGTTGGTAGTAGTTCGGGGATGATTTTACTAATAGAAAGTAAGTACAACATGCATTTCTGGATTCTGATATCGTCCTCTTGTGAGACATTTGCACTGTTCCTCTCTTCCTCAAAATACCGGAGGCAGTTCAGACTTGTCCACATGGCTCTGGGACTTGGCCTATGGCCTTTACGGCTTCACTCTGGTGCTCTGATTCTGACCATGCAAACAGAGCAGCATTGCAGAGCTCCTTTGTTATCCATTGCTATTCTAGAATTTATAGTTGATTCTGCAGCAGCTGTAAGAAATCGATTCCCCTCCCCCCCTCTTCTCTGTTTAAGAGTACCAAAGGGGCTTTGTTACATGAATAGTTGTTCTCTGAGCTCCTCTCAAATATTTATACCCCTTCCCCAGTTGTGGCAAAAGGGATTAAAGGAGCAAGCTGAAGGACAAGAGGTCACAGAAGGAGAGCTCTGCCACAACTGCTTCCACCTGCAGACCATTGCTCAGCATACAGAGCAGAGGTTTTTTCCCCTCATTTAATAGTTTTGCTCGTTGCACAAAGCTTTACATCCAAGTCCTGTAGCCACTGCATTATTACAACTGATTATCTGAGGCCTGGTCTGCATCTGAAACATAGACTGACCTAGCTACATCACTCAGGGATATGAAAAATTCAAACACCTGAGAGATATAGTTAAGCTGACCTAAGCTCCGGTACTGACACCAAAAGAATGGACAAATTCTTCTATCAACCTGCCTGTCACCTCTCCAGGGGCTGAATTTACTGCAGCAATGGAAAACCCTCTTCCTTTGCTATAAGGAGTGTCTATGCTACAATGGTACAGTGGCATAGCTGCGACACTTCAGCTTTGCTGCTGAATCACAAGTAGTATAGGTGTAGCCTGCGGAACACCTTCAATAGCTATCTAGGCAGAGAAGTCTACCGACCTCCCACTTTAGTCCCAACCCAAAGGAGCCTACATTCTATCTTCCTTTGTAAGTATAGTACCTAACACAATGAGGTTCTGATTTTGATTGGGACCTCTGCACACTACCTCACTACAAATAATGCACCCTGGCTAATCAACAATTTCAGGAAGAATAAAATATTGATACATGTGACTTTTATAATGTTTACTATAACTAAGATGTACATCTGTAGTATGATTTAATTACTTTAGTGTTATGTTTTTAGACTGAGGTCTAGAGGATGGGATCTGAGGCTGAGAGCCAAGAAGTCCTGTTCAATTCCAGTTCTTGTCATTGGTTTGCCCTGTGACCCTGGACAGTCATTTAATATTTCTGCTTCTAGATCCTCATTTATAAATGGGGAAAATCAAATTTATTTTAGGTGTCCCTCAGGAACGCTGAGGGTTAGGTTGCTTGGTTGTAAATGAAGCAGTTTAAATATTCCAAATGCTGTGTAACCGATGAGGGTTTTTAAAAAAATTCTCAGTACAAATGGTAGCATATATGGTTCCCCTTAATGTATGTGTGTTTGTTTTCAGGGATGTTCAGAAGAATCACAGCTGCTGCCAGCAGGCTTTTTACAGGAGATGGATCTGATGGTAGTTTTTATACCCTTGAGAGTCTGAGTGATCTTGTTCAGTTCATGATTCCCACACACCCTTCTTTAGTGCTCCTCTGGTGTCAAATCCTACTTCTTGTCAATTACACTAACTACAGCTGGTGGTCGGAGGTGCATCAAACACCAAAGTAAGGCTGTTTTTAATATGAACTGAGGGTATGCTATAATAAGACTGTCTGTCATACTGATTTTTAATTTCTACAGTTAATTAAGACTTCTTTAGTGTAGCTTATATGAATTTCTCAGCTGTTAAAAATTTGAGAACTATATGCATTAAACCACTTAAAGAAATTACTGTACTTGTAAAGGAGTGTGTACCATCTTTGCAGTGTTCGATGAGGTCAGTAAAGTCTGACTACTTTAGACCAAGAGAGAGAGTGTATTCCACACTTGATGGCACATCAGCTAGAACTCCCTGCCAGTTGTTCTCTCCCCTTTTAAAGGGAGGGGATTCCACCGTGAGTGCCTCTGATTACAGCTGTGGAAATACTACGTAGGGGAAAGGGCTGTCTTATCAGACCCGAGTATGCTTATGGCTTTATAGGTCAATAACAACATCTTATTTCACCCTCCAATTGCTACACAACAAGTGCAGATCATGGAGCATGAAAAGATCTGTTCACTAAGCAGCCATTGCATAACAAATCCTCCCTTTTGAAATGGTCTGCTTTCCAAAGGGTCTTAAAATATAGTATCTGATAGACAGACAGAGTACAAGCATTGTATTGTCTAGACTCTGAGTGACAATGGATGACAGTTGTGAGATCTGTAACTGAAAGAAAAGACCCCAAACATAGACAGATCTAGATTAGAAAAAGTGGTCTTGGCCCTAGCTGCAGCTTGATTGTCTGAAAGAAGCAAATTACAAAATTGAATAACAAGCCGTGGGACATACAGTATCAGTTAAGAATCATAGAATATCAGGGTTGGAAGGGACCTCAGGAGGTCATCTAGTCCAACCCCTGCTCAAAGCAGGACCAATCCCCAGACAGATTTTTACCCCATATCCCTAAATGGCCCCCTCAAGGATTGAACTCACAACCCTGGATTTAGCAGGCCAATGCTCAAACCACTGAGTTATCCCTTCCCTCTATTAGGGGGCTAATAGAACTTCTGTCAATTCTTCCTGTTGTTTCCGCGAGTTTACCAGCATCAGCTCCTTTTTATCTGGATTGGGTGTCTGTCTTAGCCCAACACTGGATTAGATGTTCAATCACTGTAGCTGCATGGAGAGAAGTGCTGGGTTTTATTATTACATGGAAGGCTCTGTAGCCTATGGGCAGAGGGGGAACCCCATAGCTCCCCGACATCATGGTGGTGGGGAAAACCAGCACTGCAGCAGCAAATGTCACAGATAGGTCACAATATCTGTGAATTTATGATTATTGCCCGGGACCTGTCTGTGACTTTTACTAAAAATAACCATGACAAAATCAGCCTTAGTGATGAGATGTAATTCATAACACTCCAGAGTTAGTCAAGAGACTAGTTAGTTTAGTCAAAGAGACTAAAGAACTAATGACAAAGCAATTCATACTGAGGAATGCTTAAAATGGGTTCCTTTTAAAATGGAAATTGAGTATCTACTTTAAGTGAAATATTAGCAATAAAACATGTTTTTCTTGCAGGAGGCACAGTCTTTCTAGTACTAAATTGCTGAGCCCTCAGATATCTGGAAACAGTGATGAATTTGTTTCGGAATCCAAATTTGGCATGTGCAATCGAGAGATCGTACGAAGAGGAGCACTCATTCTTTTTTGTGACTATGTTGTAAGTTTTTAGAACTGTGAATTTTAAACCTATAAGTGTTTTGGGGATTTTGCTTGGGTACTTTATCTTTGGTACAGTGTAAGATTATTTTAAACGTAGATCACAATAAGGGAAAAATGAGAGATCTTAGTCATATTTACTTCCAGGGGGAACTACATGGAATTTTTATATATCAATTTTCACTTCTGAAAGTGTATGCTCCTTTTATCTTATTAGTGTGATTATTTTAGATACTCGTGCATTATCCTAAGTATTCTCTCTACACTGAATCTTAGTTGTCTACAGAATTATTCTGTGTAAATAACAATAATGTCTTGAATGTTGTATACTTAAATATGTGATCTCAGGAGACTACTAAGAAGCTTATAAAAGTTTAGACCCTCTGAGACTGAATGTTTCTGCATGTCATAATTGGAATAAACTCTCTTCACCTTAAACCCTCCTACATATATTAACTCTGCTACTGCATTCCCCAGTTCTGTTCAGGCTCTAAGAAATAGGGCAACTCTCATGGCTTCAGACTTCATAGGCTCTCAAACACAGCATTACAGGAATCAATCTCTCTGCTGATATTAGCACACTTTCCAACGGATTGTTCTGCCTCAAGTGAGAAACATTAACTGCAGAAGGCATAAATAGTTCAGCTGCAACGAAAGATATGGGGCATTCACTTTAAAAGGCAACAAAAACTACAGACAAACGTTGAGCCTTTGCAGAAACAATTCTGATATATATTGAATGTGTATCTATCATTCATTATTACTAAAAATGTTGCATAAAAGCAGAGTCTCTTGAGTTTACTAGTTCTTTCAAGTTGTTCTCTACCAGTATTCATCGTCTTTATGATTACGACTTAATGGATGTTGAAACAATTTTTTGCAAATAGAGGATTATGACTTCAGGTGCATTTGCAACAGTTGAAAGAAAAGATCAGGTTGTTATGCAAACGATCATAGTAATAAAGCTTAGAAGGAAATAAAATGTGCATACTTGTAAACAGAATATTTTTAACACAATGTGGTTCAGTTTTTCCAACAAAAATTATTTGCTTTTCAGTGTGTATAATTAGTATTGCATTGTTTCTGCTGTTCTTTTAGTAATGAAATGCATATGTGGGTAGTAATGTTGGTAATTTTAGAATTATGGAACCCATTTTACCTTTTCTCTCCATAGTGTCAAAACCTACATGATTCAGAACACTTGACATGGCTTATAGTGAATCATGTTCAAGATCTGATTAATCTGTCTCATGAGCCTCCTGTACAAGACTTTATTAGTGCTGTTCATAGGAATTCAGCAGCCAGTGGTCTCTTCATCCAGGCTATTCAGTCTCGGTGTGAGAACCTCGCAACTGTAAGTTTGACTTAGGCCTAAACTTCATTATTAAAAGGCTCTTCTTGTAAACTGTATTTGGAAACACTTTGAATGCTTTTTCCTTTCTGGGTCTTTTATAGCACCAAATGTGGTGTTGGTGCATATCTTATTATATGTAATACACTGGTGCCAAAAGACAACTCTTAGCATCAGAACTACATTGTGCTTAGTGCTGTTCAGACACACAGGTAGGTAGATGTGATTCTCCCCAAAGAGCCTACAAGCTAATACTAACTAAACTAATTAATACTAAATAAAAAGAAATTCTAGACATTGGATAACTAAAAACTTTGTGTCCACTTCCCCACATGCTTACAACCCTTTGGAGAGCAATTAATTTATGTTTCCAAGCCTCTTTATTCAAAAACTCAGTCTTTCATCTTCACAGCCTTTCTATTGCCCCACAGAGTGCAAACATACCTTGTCAGTTGCTGTGTTATAGATTAATCAAATCATAAATGCAATATGAATCTTGTTTTTCTTTTAGGAGCCCCTGTACTGATGTTGCATATTAGCTACAAATTGTATTCCTGAGTTGAAAACACACTAATTAAAAGGTGTAGAAGTAAGCCTGTAAAAAGCATCCATGTTTGTTTCATAATTTGAGCATGTTTGCTATGGGAAGTACTAAAACTTTTTTTTTTCCCAACTGCCAGTCCAATAAATTCAACTGGGGTCAGTCAATCTACATTCCTTCCTTCCTGTGCATCATCACAAGTAATAAAATTCTGCAAATTAAGTCCTTGATGACATTTTTGCAGCACCTTTGCCTTCAGTGGCTGTGTACAGATGTTTGGAAATAGTAGACAATTCTGCTGCTGATGCCTAAGAACAAGTAGGATTCAGTTCACCTCCATGTTGACCCTAACAAGACTAAAGAGTAATAAAAGAACAATCCTGGTTTGTGCCCTCTTCCCTAATCCTACACTAATGGGCTGTGCATTCTCCATGAAGATTTGTGAACTTGTTGCTGTTTCCCTTGTTGGGTTATTCATCTCTTTGAAGTCACAAGCAGGGGAAGACTTCCTAGAAAATAGGTTAATGTGCATATATTTGGGAGTGGAGGGAACTAAACAATACTAAACTTATTTTAAGATAGGTTAATTCACTCAAGTTTGTCTTTTGAAAGTTTAGGTTTGTGACAGCCATGCTTTAATTTACAAGCTGTTTTACAAGACTTTTCACAAACTGTTTGAAAATTAAAATAAACAGTGAACACTACCTTCTCTTTCTCTGCATCCCCTCATTCAAATCTCTAGTGCTGAAGTATCCCTTCTGTTCTTTATCAACCACATTATCTGCTGCTATGCTCTCCTTCTCACACCTATTATTCTCATTTTCTTACCTCCCTTCTCTACCTCTGCACAGGCATTATACCTTCCATGGTTAAACATGCCTTTTGTTGTCTCCCATCCTGAAAAACTCTGCAGAAGCTATTTTCCTTTCTCAGTGCTCCTTTTAAGGTCTGCTTCATTTCCTTTTCGCCTTAAATTCAAGCTGTCACTTCCAGAGCTCTTTAATTCCACTCCATACCCTGTCTTCACTTTCTCCTATTACTACACTAACTCTTGCTCCCTAAATTCTATGCCACTTCTAATCACACGTTTTGTTCATTCATCACTTCAGACTTCATGTCTTCTTTATAGCAGCTTTGTACAATTGAACAGCACCCCAGTTACTGCTCACCAACCCTTGTTCTGCACTTCCTTAAATTAAAAAAAAAATTAAAAACCCACCTGCCCTCAAACCTGTTTAAATAGTAATTTTTACACAACATTCAGTTAGTCGTCTGCTATGCTGTCTTTGTAACCACTGTTCCTTTACTCTGTAAGCTCTTAGGCATTAGAACCAGTTGCTTGTTTAGCACGGTCCATCTGTTGTTCCAGCACCTTTTCTATTTAACTGTGTTACGGCACAAAATAAATAAGATGAGAAAAAATGTAACAATTGTTTTTTCTATTATTTAGCCAACAACACTAAAGAAGACCCTGCAATGCTTAGAGGGCATTCATCTCAGCCAGTCTGGTGCAGTGTTAATGTTGTATGTGGATAAGCTTTTGTGTACTCCATTCCGTGTGCTGGCTCGCATGGTTGACACACTTGCTTGTCGTCGAGTAGAAATGCTTTTGGCTGCAACTTTACAGGTAGGGATAAAAGTAAATATACCTGTCTCTAAATCAGAGTTGCTAATATTAGCAAATAATTGAATGTGATTTAAGTTAAAGCACATTTTAATTACTTGACCATGATGTTTAGTGACGAGTGAAAAACAGAATGACGTTTTGTGTTTAGCATGCATGTCTGAGTGATTCAGTTTCATCCTGTGTTATGGTCTCCAGATTGCTTAATAATTCTTACTTGCTCTTCTTAGTCTGTTAAAATACATATGAATAGTTTTATTCATGTTGGTGCTTCATGTCCATTGTTTTGTCACTGTTTTCTACAGAACAGCGTTTCTCAGTTACCAGTTGAAGAACTGGATAGAATTCAGGAATATCTTCAAAACAGTGGATTAGCACCAAGGTAAAATATTAGTAATAGGTCACTTTTGTCATAACATGGTACGTAATAAGTGCAAACCGTGCACGTTTTTAATGAGGTGACACTGCTTTTTAAAGTTATGTCTATAAAAGTGGAGGCATGCAAAGATTTGCCATGACTTGAGTACCCAATTAAAGCATGATTATACCCTTTCTGTACTGCAAGATGGAAACCATATGGCATCTCTATCAGGAACAACCATTTTATAACTAGTTGCCTTGACAGAGTAGAATTTTTAGTGTAGATGAATTTTAAAACAACAATGCAACATGGAGATCTGCAAGGATATCTTCTGCTGGCTGGCTATAATGGGGGTGGTGGGGAGGAAACCCTCTATAAGACTCTAAATTCTTGGAAAAGACTCTAAGTTCTAAATAGTTGATTTTAATTTTCATAGAGTATTTCAAAGACAAATAGTTCAAACCAAGTCCAGGTCATGTTATCACATGAGCACAGTAGTCTCCCACCTGTTTTATAGCACAGTTTAATCTTACTTGTGTAGAAGGATTCAGACTGTTACTATTGGTTTTTTTGATACAGCCTTGTAAAGGTCAGGAGCCTGATTCACCTGGCTGCTCACAGCTGCTGGTTAAGAATAACCCTGTTGCCTTCAGTAGGGGTTTATTGTATCCTGCGGGAAAGAGGTGGTGGGAAGGAAAGAATTTAAGGCTCAAGACTGTGTAAAATGGTTTGGCAAAAGAAATGTAATATGGTTATCTCGTGCCTGCATTGGGATAAGCTTAGTTAACAAGACTTGTTCCATCATACAACTCCCAACATGACTTGTGGTATAGACTTTTTATTGATAATACTAACAAAAGTCCAAAAGTAATATTAAGAGCAAGAAATGTCTAAGTTGAATTTTGAAAAGGTTTGTAAGAGGCTCATGACCAGTATTATCAGTGATGTGCTTTCTGCCAGGATTGTCTCTATTTGGGTACATTTGGAGACAATTTTTGAATTTCTTCTTACGGGGACAAAGTGTATGCCAGAAAAATTATCTGCTTGACAGAGAGATGAAAAAGGTCAGACCTGTTATTGCAACATTCCATAAGCTATTCTTTTTTCATATTGCTAAGCTTGTCTTGTGTAGCATTCAGTGCATTAGCTAGTAGAAGGTAAACTAGTTTCTACATATTTTGAAGGTGGAATGTCTATCAGAAGAACTATGCGTTTAAACTTCTTATGAAGAAAATAATTTATTTTTTTAAAAGCTCTGCTAATCTGAAACTTTATTTGAGTTGTAAGAGTTGCGACTTCAGATTCCATACAGAACACTGCAAAATGTCAGTGTCAATGTGATTTCATAGAATTGGTGGAAATCAGTCATAAGGACAGGCTCTGAACTTAAATCCACAGTTTTGGTTCACTCACTTTTGATTGAACAACATAAGTAGCCCAGTGAAGAAAACAACTTTTAGTGCTAGTGCAGATTAATGTCTCCTACGTGTTGGTAACAAAGCAAATTTACTGTTTTTGTTTTCGTACGAAAACACACAGTTCTTTTGAGTGTTTGTTCATATGTATTCCACTGTTAGTGTGCATATGCCTAATGCACTTGAGTTTGGATTTTCTGACCAGCAGTGTCTGTTGCGGTCCACGCATGCACCTGGGTGTCCTCATGCCTCCAACAGAGGATATAAAAAGCAAGGTGACTCTAGCTACCTCTCATTTCTTTCTCGCCATCTGTGGGTATGAGTTGGAATTTACAGTTTTTAAGCCTCTTTGCTCACTGTACTGTTTCCCCTTTGTTTTGTAGATATCAATCAGTTAATTGAAGTTCCTGAATTTTATCCAAAACCACATGCAAATAGGGATGAGCAACAGCTATGGACATTGGCCATTAGATGGGCACTGGCATTTTCCATAGACAGGACCAGACCATTTTGGTGGTCCACCCAACTGTTCGTGGCTATTGCAAACACAATGAACAGTCCTCCAATCTCAGAGAATTTCATCTTGGGTTACTTCTTGTATGCAAGCATGTTTTGATCTGGCAGGCATTTCACCAACTGGCTAGCTGTGTGCTCTCTCCACAAGATCACAAGCAGCTTTCATGTCATTCCTTGCACAGATCCCTGTCCTGCACGTTTGAAAAGCAGCACCCTGGTCATCAGTGCGCACTTTCTCCTGCCACTAAACCATTGTCCAACACTAAGAGGGAATGCCAAATTGGGTCAAGTTGTACTATCAGGTTGGTCTGTGTGTACATGAACTCTGATTCCCTCTGCCTATTTAACTGCTTGGGAATCACCAAGAGTGGAATGCACATGTGCAGTCACTTGAAGAAAGAACAGTTACTAACCTTTTATAACTATTGCTCTTTGAGATGTTTCATGTGTCCTTTCTGCAACCTGCCCTTCTATCCTTCTACATCAGAGTTTCCAGAAAGAAGGAACTGAGGGGGTTTGGGGTCAGTTTGTGTCCTTTATTTCCTGCATCAGCAGTGCATGGCAGCAGAGGGTACACGAGCTGCCTCAACGGGTACCACTAAGAGAAAAATTTCTGGTGACTCTGTGCGAGGTGTGAGCACACAGAGTGGAATGGGCATGTGCAGCACTTCTCAAAGAACAACGGTCATGAAAGGTTAGTAACTGTTTTTCCTCTTTGTCCAGTGAAGAAAAGTGGTGGCCACATGAAGGGTCCGGCCTATCAAGTACCATTTTTGTCCTCTGTCTTGCCAAAGCTCCTATTTGAGGCAACTCAGACTTGTAAATTGAGAACAAACCTATAATTTGGAAGAACTGGTTGAGATAGGGAACCATATAGATTTCCCAGTTAGTCAGTGATAAGTTTTGTCCTTTGCTTTAGCATTAGGAAAAAAAAAAATGTAATTACCTGCCTCCCTCAGTGAAGTGGCAGTACTTAGGACTAAAATACTTGCTAATATATCAACTTAATCCAGATACCGTAGGGTTGCCAGGGGCCCCAGAACTACTTGGAACCTTAAAAATGTTTCATAACCTCTCCAGGCCTACGTCCACTACGTATACTTTTTTAATGACAAGGAACTTCATTAGTCTGGAGTTCTTTTTGAAGGCATGAGAAGGGGATTTGTCATAGCCCTTAAAACAGTGTTTCTCAAACTGGGGTCTCTACTTGTGTAGGGAAAGCCCCTGGCAGGCAGGGCAGGTTTGTTTACCTGCCCCGTCCACAGGTCTGGCCGATTGCAGCTCCCATTGGCTGCGGTTTGCCACTGCAGGCCAATGGGAGCTGCTGGAAGCGGTGGCCAACAAGTCCCTTAACCCGCGCCGCTTCCAGCAGCTCCCATTGGCCCGGAACAGCAAACCGCGGCTGATGTGAGCCGTGATCGGCCAGACCTGCAGAGAGGGCAGGTAAGCAAACCAGCCCGGTCCGCCAAGGGCTTTCCCTACACAAGCGGTGACCCCAGTTTCAGAGAAACTGCCTTAAAAGAATTCCTGTAGCAGGGCATGTTGCCCCATGTTTAAAATGCCTCTGTGGGATTTTGGGCCATGTTTGATATAACAAAACAATTTATTCACAATGTGTTGGATGCCACAGACATTGCACAAAATAAAGGCCTTATCCTCTGATGTTTGTTGGCTCTGTAACCTTTCCGCCCCTTCTCCCCCCCAAAAAAGCCATGATGCGTATATTATGAGGCTATCCAACAATCGGGTAGTTGTGGAAAGAGGTGGACATGATTAAACTAGTGTTCAGCTTCAGGAGCCAAATCTCAGTCAAAAATTATATCCTAGAATATTTACCTACTAAATGGGGTTTAACTCCTCCACAAAGACTTTGTTTGTTTGTTTGAGGGCTGCAATGGTAACCTCAAGTGCACGATCGTACAAAAAGTAGGCTTCCGCCCAGAATAGAGCAGTTGTATTCAGATCTGTCTGAGCTGTCAGTTAAAGAAAGGATAGTTATTGCCATAGAAATGATGATATGAAATTGAACAAATTTGGAACCTATTTCTAGATACAGTTGTATAAAAAATCTTGAGATTGCTCAAAGAATGCCAGGCCACCATCCTACCTTTCTCCTCCTCCTTTTTTCCCTCCCCTGCCACCTCACTCCTTCAACTCCCTATTCATTTGTTTTCTGTTTTATTTCTATTACCCGCACACCACCCTAATATGTTATGTCTATGTAGTATTGGTTCTGTATTGGTCTTGCAGCTTTGGCAAGTTGTAAAATTTTGTAATTGCATAGTTCTGTTGGAGATCCATGAAGTGTGTAGTATTTCAAAATACGCAGTCTACAAGTATCTTAACTTTTTGTACTTTTCATTGTTTCTTAATGAAAAACAATTAAAAAAAAAATCACAAAAAGCAATAACATTGGCCAAAATGGTAGGTAAGATACAAGCATTAATGCCAAGATTTTTCTTCGAGAGTAACCTTGAGACTGAATCTGAAATTTCTACCAAAGGTACTCTCTGACTTTCATCTAAACCATGTAATACACCTACCTCTTTTTCCCAAAACCACATTCCAACTAAGGGAGGGCTAAATTTTACACTCTAACTGTTCTTAGGATTTTCTTTCCACCTGACAAGAACTAAGCCATTTAGAGCATCCCCCCCAGACTGTGCCTAGTTTATGGGGATACGGTGAAAGGTCAGCTCATATCAATATAGAGACTCTGGAATTGTATTTCCACTTGCATTAAGATGTGCTATGAAATAACTTGGACCCACTGGTAAGAGTTATAGCTCCACAGAAGTGCAAGCAACTTCTGTAAATTTTTTTAAATATATTCTAGTACTAGAGATATGTAGGGAGCTATTTGGGTTCAGTGCATACTTTTATCCAGCATTACTCCATAGTGAAAGCATTAAGATCTGATGTTCATTTTGACAGGGCTGTCTTACAGTCATTTAGATAGATTCCTGTCATCCATTTTCTGTGATCCTATTTCACTGTTCATGAGTTACCAACAGTGGAATATATATGGACAAACACTCAAAGGAGAAGAAGAAATCGTTCACCTTACAGTAACTGGTTCATCAAGATTGTGTATTGCCCACACATACTGTGACCTTTCTTCCTTGCTACTACTGAGTCTGATTAAAACTAGAGCTGTCAGTTAATCACAGTTAACGCCTGTGATTAACTAAAAAAAAATTAATTGTGATTAAAAAAAATTAATCGCTGTTTTAATTGCACTGTTAAATAATAGAATACCAATTTGAAATCTATTAAATACTTTGGATGTTTTCTGCATTTTCAAATATATTGATTTGAATTATGACACAGAACAAAAAGTGTACAGTGCTCACTTTATATTACTATTTTGATTACAAATATTTGCACTGTAAAAATGGTAAACAAAAGAAATAGTATTTTTCAGTTCACCTCATACAAGTACTGTAGTGCAGTGGTTCTCAAACCTTTTTTTTTTTTTTAAGGCCCACTTGAAAATTGCTGAGGATCTCATCAGACCACTTATTGATCTTTCCAAATGTTTATACCATTAGCTAACTACTGTAAAGCGCTTTAGATAAAGCCACTATATAAAAAAATTAAAATAAACATTTTTATGTTCTACAAATAAAAGCACACAACTCGTATTTTAGTATCAGTAGTCTTACTGCTCTAATGCAATAGATATGCCTTCTTTCCCCTGTCGCAGCAGCCTCTGAGCTGGGGCTGGGAAGGACGGCTGTCTCTCCCCCGCAGCCACAGCCCTGGAGCTGGGGAAAGTCACCTCTTTCTCTGGCTGCTGAAGCCCTGCATGTCCCAAATTCCCCGCACCCCCTCTACTCACTCCACTGCTCCCTCCCACCTACCCCTATTTTCCCCAAGGCCACCACCTCACCTTACATGTATGTCTTTTCCAAGGTCCAGGCACCTAATTAGTGGAGCCACGATTGTGCAGCTCCACTAATTAGGTGTGTGGCCTTTCATTCTCTCGTATGCAGCTGCCCAGGCACGCACCTTAGAGGGAACTATCACCTGAATGGAACTTGCGGACCATTGGTGGTCCACGGGCCATATTTTGAGAACCTCTGCCGTAGTACAATCTCTTTATCATGAAAGTGCAACTTATAAATGTAGATTTGATTTTTTTTGTTACACAACTGCATTCAAAACCAAAACAATGTAAAACTTTAGAGCCTACAAGTCCACTCAGTCCTTCTTGTTCAGCCAATCGCTAAGACGAATAGGTTTGTTTACATTTACAGGAGATAATGATGCCTGCTTTATTTACAGTGTCGCCTGAAAGTGCGAACAGGCTTTTGCATGGCACTTTTGTACCCAGCATTGCAAGGTATTTACATGCCAATAAGATAAACTTTTGTATGACCCTTCATGCTTTGGCCACCATTCCAGAGGACATGCTTCCATGCTGATGACACTCGTTAAAAAATAATGCATTAATTAAATTTGTGGCTGAACTCCTTGCGGGAGCATTGTATGTCTCCTGCTCTGTTTTACCTGCGTTCTGCCATATATTTCATGTTATAATAGTCTCATGTTGGCCCTGCATGTTGTTCACCTTAAAACCTTTCACTGCAGATTTGACAAAATGCAAAGAAGGTATTAATGTGAGAGTGCTGAAGATAGCTACAGCACTTGACCCAAGGCTTAAGA
Source organism: Gopherus evgoodei (assembly GCF_007399415.2). NCBI lineage: Eukaryota > Metazoa > Chordata > Testudines > Testudinidae > Gopherus > Gopherus evgoodei. Next base: position 20,876,287 of record NC_044326.1, read on the forward strand.
ATCTGAAATGCCTTCCAAAATTTGAGGGACAAGGTGTGCAGCATGCTTTCAGATGTCTTAAAAGAGCAACACTCCGATTCAGAAACTACAGAAGCCAAACCACCAAAAAAGAAAATAAGTTTTCTGCTGGTGGCATCTGGCTCAGATGATGAAAATGAACATAAGTCAGTTTGCACTGCTTTGCATCGTTATTGAGCAGAACTCATCATCATCATGGACGTATGTCCTTTGGAATGGTGGTTGAAGCATGAAGGGACATATGAATCTTTAGCGCATCTGTCATGTAAATATCTTGCAATGCCAGCTACAACAGTGCATGTGAACACCTGTTCTCACTTTTAGGTAACGTAAAAAAGAAGTGGGCAGCGTTGTCTCCTGCACATGTAAACAGACTTGTTTTTCTGAGCGATTGGCTGAATAAGAAATAGGACTCAGGGGACTTGTAGGCTCTAAAGCAGTGCAAATATTTATAATAAAAATAAGTGAGCACGGTACACTTTGTATTCTGTGTTGAAATTGAAATCAATATTTGAAAATGAGGAAAACATCCAAAACTGTTTAAATAAATGATATTCTGTTATGGTTTAACAGGGTAGTTAATTGCGATTTTTTTTAAATCGCTTGACAACAGTAATTAAAACCTAGATTAAAACCTGTTGGCAAAGGAAGTGAAGGGCAGTTGAGGTTGCCCTGCCCTATAAGCCCTTGGTTGAGGGCATGAGGATGCTCAGGGCGCATACCCCAACAGACAAATGATGGCCAAAAGAATGTAAACTTGAGTTCATGGGGTGCATGTGCACTAGCAGTGGATAATATATATAGACAATACATCTCAAAGAACCACACAGTTACTGTAAGATGAGTAACTGTCTTCCTTCAAATTTAGTTTGTGATAGGTAGCTGCTGGAAGACAATGTAGAAAAGTGGAAAATTTAGTTTTAGTGATGAGTGGAATATCAGTACCAGGTAATTAGCACAGGGATATTAAATGTTTGTAGTATAATGTAAAATAGGTATTCTTTATTTAAAAAAACCATTTTTTTTTTTTGGTATTGGTTAACTTTATAGAACATATTGTCCTCGTCCTCTTAAATATATATCTCTTTTTTGTGGGGCGGAAGGGGATGGGACTTCAAAGCATAATGCAGCTGTAAGGCATAATGCAATTCTGAATTAAAACTAATCTAAAATAAACAATGATTTTCAGTAAAATGTCTCTTTATTCCTGACCAACTTCTAAAGACAATTTGATTTGAAGATAATGTATTAAATTTTTGGATTAAATGTATAACTCCTTGATCTCACGTAAAGCTCACTTGAAAAATTCACTTTCTCTGGCATGTTGAATTAATAGTTATCTCTCTTACTTGCTATTATTTTCTGAAAGTATTTGGAGTATGTGCCTTACCTGTATTTCTCGGATCTTTCTCCTTTTAAAATTTGAATTTTCTGATGTGTGCTTATCTGTTTTCAGACACCAAAGACTTTACTCGCTATTGGACAGGTTTCGCCTTACAGTAGCCCCAGAAACAACTAGCCCTTCACCTTTGGTTACTTCGCACCCACTGGATGGGGAAAACCAACCAGCCTTAGAGAATGTAATTCCGGACAAAGTAAGGCCATATTTAGAATATTTCATAGGAAAACTCATTGCTATCTGTGCTATAACAAGCTTTTTATATTAGTAAAATATGTCTACGAATGAAACTTTTTTTTAATCCCCATATGGTGCTCTGTATACAAATCTGAATAATGTGGTAAATAAATATCAGCTACCTATTCTTAAATTCTGCATTTAACCAAATATCACGCACATACATTTATATCTAACTGTGATAAATTTACTGTTTTGTGCAGTTCTTTTAATTTAAACTTTTTAGCCTATAATATTGATGAAGAGATGCATGTTATGCCTGTTTGCAAGAGACTGGTTTTGTCCATTTGCTACTTCAGAACGGTTCACTGGTGCCTTAAGAGACTTATAGGTACCATCTTTCTCATCTCTGACCACCTCAGCTGTGCTTTTGCTCTTTGTCTTACTGTCTTGTTTACTTTCAAACTAGGGACTTGCCTCAGTGCAGTCCCTAGTTTAGGCATTGGGCCAGCAAATCCACACAGTTCCTAGCTCCCAACAGCTGATGTCTTATTTAGGCATTAGCCTACCATCTGGTACTCTTTGTAGTCCTCCATCAACCTACTGTGTTAATGTCCTACAAGATTCTCCAGCAGCCTTGAGGCTAGCATGTCTTGGTCTTATCTGAAACTGCCTCCTACTCAACAGGATCTGATCCATTCACTGTGGGGCATATGTGCAGCTCCACTCATCTGTGTCGTACAGCCAGTCTACCTACTATCTTTCTTCGTGTCTAGTTTAGGACACTATTCCACTCTAGGGGCAAGGGAGGGAAATGAAGTGGTCCTTGTTCCCTCAGCCAAGGCACCTCCTGAACACTTCAGTCCTATACTCCTTTGGTTCCCAGTTAAACAACCTTCCCCTGTCTTGGGATCCTCACCCCAGCCACTTCCATCGACTTGGTAGTCTCTTTAGTTGGGTTTTTCCAGGATTCCCTTCCCTACCTTCCTTGTGTTTCAGTTAGACTAGAGTATTGATGACATGCTTCCCCTCAGTGGTGACCTGCCCTACGTGGTCTCAGGCTTTATCCTGTCCACATCTGACTCCTCCTCCTCACTTAGTATGGCCCTTTCTAGAGTGTATTTCTCAGAAACTGCTTTTCCTCCTCTGACCCTGACTTTTTTTCCCCTTCTACCCTACACCAATGAACATATGAGAAACCACTCCAGAAATTTCAAATAACATGAGAACTATTGGAAATACAATACCACATCCTTCATAGAGAAAGAGCTTTCTCCTAACTTCTTCCAGCTCTTCAGAGTCCAAGTAGGCTGAAGACATGAATTTTGACTCTGCATTGGAAAGCTTAGTTGTCAAAAATCCACTCCATCCTAGATCTTCGAGGAACCCCCAAAATATTTTAAATGAGGGAAATTAGATCAGCCCTACCAGTGTACAACAAAAAGATTGTTGGTTGAGTGGCTCTGCTTAACTTGGAAGAAAGGAATCCACCAGACATATGTCAGAAGCTCTATAGAATCCAACAGGACAGTTTCTCTACATTTACAGTCATCTGAGGTGACTGTGTCTACCTCTGCTGAAGTGAAACAATTCCCTTACGAAGGGCAGCCACGCACAGGCGACATAGACAAGCTTAATGTACATTCCCTCAGCAGGTTTTATGAAACTTCTGCTTAACTGCCAAAGTGCTCAAAGCAGCTATGATCTGATGGCCACCTTTGTGGTTTTTGTCATAAATTTGACAGGTTTCAGCCTTGTCAAAACAAAAGGTTGTTGGTACCAAGGCTCTTAAAACTTTCCTTAAATACCTGCTCTCTCTCCCATTCTTTGTCCATAGACTATGCAATATGAAATACTATTTCTTATATCAGTTCCCTTCTACATTCCACTATCATGAAGCATAATATCTCAATATGCAATTGGGACAGACGCCACCTCCAGAAACACTTAATCAAAGCTCACTTTGATGGGATCAGGCTATTTGGAGAGACCTTTGATACAGTTATCAAGGAACTTACTGATCTAGCATGCTTCAGCTCCCAAAACAGGAAAAGGAAACTCCTCCCCCCCATATGTCTGAGATCCAATTGTCCAGGGAGAATACTTGTATCCCTTTCATTGCTTAGTTTGAGTCAAGAGATTTCACAGTGAAACCCTTAGCATTTTCATTGTAGGGGAAACGGAGGTTCTTCCCTCATTGTTTGGACCAGTTCAGATGGGTTATGAAACTGATTTAATTTGTCTGTTCAAAGTTTTTCTTTCACCCCATGCTACATTGCTATCTCCCTCCCATGTTGTCCTTGAAGGACGCTCTCCTTGAAACAGTTAACGAACTGTTACAAACCCAGCACTATGGCTGTTCAACCTGTCGGAGAGGAATCTGCTTGCTCCTGTTTTATGGTGACCCCAAAGAGGTATTTTGAATCATCTTGGATCTCGCCCCCACCCATCCCCAGCAAATCCATTTGAGAAGACCAGGTTCAGATTTCAACCACTTGCTCTTTTAATCCATAATCTCAGAGTAAATTCCTTTGGAACTAAGAGACCTACATCTACATCTCCTTCCAACCTGCTCAGACAAGACCCCTCAGTTTTTCACAGAACAAAATGACTTCCAGAATGAGGATCTCCCCTTTGATCTTCCATCTGTTTCTCAGATTGTTGCAAAGATGAATGGTCATAGTGACTGTAATACTGAGGAAAGAAGGAATCCAGAGCTTTCATTAATTGGGGGACCTACTTATCAAGGCAGTTCCTTTCAAATAGACAGATTTAACTTTTAAGTTTGTCAGTTCTCTAAGACATGACTTTGTAGTAAACTGGGACAAGTTCCCTTGTTCCCATGAAGGATCTTTTAGGTCTTTGGAACATGTTTCCCCACCACCAGGAGTCTGGTTCTGCTTTGTTTGCAAAGCACAGAAACTTCAAGATGTCCATTCATGTTTTCTCAGCGGCTAATTCTGCAATGCCTACATAAACTGGCAGGGTGGTACTATGAGTACCTTCCTCTTCTTTAGTTCAGAACCTCATAGCACTCACCTATCCATTTCAGTAACAAGTATGCAGGGCAAGCTGAATATGCAAGCAAATTGACTGAACCCAGAAACTTCCTTCCAAGAGAGTGACAGTTGGGAGGTGCTGTTTTTGGTATTTGTTAAATGGGATGTCCACCAGATAAATCTTTTTGTGTATTTGTTCCACACATTGGAACCTTTAAACTTGGCTAGTGGATGCTTTTATTTTTCAGTTGGTTGTGCCCTTTGACTATATGCTTTTTCACCACTTCTCCATTTGCTGAGGATTGCCGGCATGCTCTGGAGAAATTGGGCCAAATTTATTCCTACAGCTCTCTATTGGACCTGAAGACCTTGTTTCTCAGTTTGCTTCAGGTGGTTTATCTGAGCAGTGGCCAGTTGAAAGATTTTCTGCAACAGGATGTGGACCTTAATCCAGCCCTTGGCAACCTCAGTTTAGCAGCATCAAAGCTAACAGGTTGATTCTGCAGACCTTTGACTACTCTGTTGCATGTTGTTAACTTTCTCTCATAGCCAAAGAAAAATTTCACAATTCTAAGTATATCAGTATCTGAGCTACACTATTCTTAGTGTTTCAGCAAGAATGATTCCCTTTAGGTTTTTGTCATCCATTCAGGAGATCTTCAAAGATGTTTTCAATCTAGACCTTTGTGAATACTCTGTAATGTAGGCCCTTTTGTCCTTGAACATTACTTTAAAAATGAGGTTTAATTTATATCCCTGTGTATTCTGGTTTTCTTCACTATCCTGAGAGACTGACTGGATGTGTTACCACTAGGTATTCAGTATAGCGAGACTCAGGGCTTGTCTACATCAGAAAGTTGCAGCGCTGGTGAGGGAGTTACAGCGCTGCAACTTTGAAGGTGTACACATCTGCAGGGCATCACCAGCGCTGCAACTCTCTGTTTGCAGCGCTGGCCGTACTCCCGTTTTGTCTCGGGTGTAGAGGATCCAGCGCTGGTGATCCAGCGCTGGTAATCCAATGTAAACACTTAACAGCGCTTTTCTTGACCTCCGTGGAAGGAGGAAGCCTCTGGTAATCAAGCTGGTCTCCTTCCCCAGCTTGCTCTCGCGTTCCCGGAACCCCAAGCAAGCAGGTCTCCTTCCCTGCGGTTTGCAGGGGGGTTCGGGAACGCGAGAGCAAACCGGGAAAGGAGACCAGCTTCGCCGCGGTTTGCTCTCCCGTTCCCCGAGCAAGCAGGTCTCCTTCCCTGCGGTTTGCAGGGGGGTTCGGGAACGCAAGAGCAAACCGCGGCGAAGCTGGTCTCCTTCCCCGGTTTGCTCTCGCGTTCCCCGAACCCCGAGCAAGCAGGTCTCCTTCCCTGCGGTTTTCAGGGGGGTTCGGGAACGCTAGAGCAAACCGCGGCGAAGCTGGTCTCCTTTCCCGGTTTGCTCTCGCGTTCCCCGAACCCCGAGCAAGCTGGTCTCCTTCCCTGCGGTTTGCAGAGGGGTTCGGGAACGCGAGAGCAAACCGCGGCGAAGCTGGTCTCCTTTCCCGGTTTGCTCTCGCGTTCCCCGAACCCCCCCTTGAAGCCGCCCAACAGCGCTGCAGTGTGGCCACATCTAACACCACTTGCAGCGCTGGTTGCTGTAAGTGTGGCCACTCTGCAGCGCTGGCCCTATACAGCTGTACTAATACAGCTGTAACAACCAGCGCTGCAAAATTTTAGATGTAGACATGGCCTCAGTCTGGAGTTTCTAGGCTCTTCCAGATATACCCGTGACCGAAAACTGATAGTCCCCTATCACACTAAAAGTAAACGTCCTTATTGTAGTTGCATAGGTACACCAAATCAGTGCACATTCTTGCAAGAAATACTATATTCAGATTTTCACCAAAAAGGTGGCTGTTCAATTTTTTTCCTGAATTTCTCCTTAAAATATTGTTCTCTCTTCTCACTAACCAGGAAATTGGCTTTTCCTCTTTTTGCCTGAGCCTTTTTGCTCTAAGAAGATTACTGTTTGCTCCTTAATATCCCTAGAGCTATCAAATTCTATTTAGATAGGATAGCTCCCTTCTGTAATACTGGCACCTATTTACAATTAAAACGGCACCAAAAAGAGAGAATATTAAAGGCCATCTTGTATTAAGTCTGCCATTGCAAATTTTAGTTTCCACAAGTTTTCCACTCGGGTCACAGGCCTCACTCCACTAGACCCATAGATACTTTATAATAAGGAAATCTAAAGTGCTAGGACTTGGTCCTCATTCCTTTACCAAGCATTCCTAGATAAACGCTATCTTCTGTTTGATTCTGCAGGCTTTCTTTCTTTATGTTAAAAAAATTGCATATAATTTTGCATTTCATTCTAATTTTTACTCCCAAGTCTACTTTTTCATTTATGTGCATTACAGTGTGTCAATATGACCTAATCTTGCCAAGATGAGATGACACCTAATAGTCTCTTAGAGGACCCAGTTTCAGTGCTTCAATCGAAATATGTAGAGCTCTGTCTCCACAGATAGAAGTAGGCATGGTTAATCCAGTAATTCTGGATTGGCAAAAGGACAGTCTTTCAGAAGACTAACTAGTGGGTAAAACAAAATTGAACTATTTTCTAACTCTGTCAAAAGTAAATGTGTAGTAAATTTCTTTTTTTTTTTTCTTTAAAGGACTGGTATGTATCACTAGTCAGATCACAGTGCTGGGTCAGGTCAGACTCTACACTGCTGGAAGGTGCAGAGCTGGTGAATAGGATACCTCAGCCTGAACTAAACTCCTTCATGACCAGTAAGGTAATTTCTCTCACAATGAGAAGAGGAGAATTTAAGATGACACTTGCTAAAAATTGTAACATTTATTAAGTGTCCCTAGTCATATTACGGTTAATGACCAAATTAAATTATTAAAAAATAAATTAAAAAATTATTTAAATTGTACTTAGTTTGTTGGGTTTTTTTGTTTTACTGAGGTTGGATAATAGCACTTTGAGCTCCCAATTGAAAGGTGCTCTAGATAGCCAAGTGCATTAATTATTATTAAGGCTTTGAGTCAGTCACGGACGTTATGGATTCTGTGACCTTTCCAGGACTTCCGTGACTTCAGCAGCCAGTGCAGTGCAGCAGCGGTGCCCGGGGGCCACTCTCCCCACGTCTCCTGAGCACCAGCGGCTCCTCAGTTAGGGGTATTTATAGTACAAGTCATGGACAGGTCACTGGCTATGAACTTTTGTTTATTGCAATGGCTTTTACTAAAAATACCGTGTCCAAATCTGTCTTAATTATTATCTTTCTCCCTGGTCTCTCCCCTCCTCTCCTCCAAGCGTGCTCGTGCTCTCTCTTTCACTCACCTGGGAGTCAACATGGAATGATTTGTGTCAGAAACCCCATGCTCTGTGGGGCTGCCCAGTTCCATGAACCCGTCCCAGCTGTCACCACCCAGCTCTCTGCACTCTGGCTGTGCCCTGTGTGCCCTGAGCTGCATACTGTGGAGCTCTCTCCTGGCCACTGGGAATGTTTAAAATCAGGTCCTGGCATCTTAAATTAGACACCCAAAATTAGTGTATACTTTGGCCTTAATCTCTGTCTCAGTTTCTCATCTGTAAACTGATTAGTGTCCAAGTTCTATCCAGTTAAAACTCACAGAAAACTCTAGTTTTATTCAGATTAGGTGCTGAAAATTTGGGACAGATGTCATTTTCCTCACAAAATAAAGTTGGAATCCGGTTTTAAGTGTGAACCAGAACACAACCTTAACTGTGGCAATCACAGTGGCACTTCCATAATGTTGCTCTGTTAATTTGCATAGTATTACCAAAATGTTTTAATTTCCTTTCTCCATAGAAATGTGTTCTTTTTAAACTTTTATGTACCATTTGTGATTTCAGGAGTTCAACTTAAGCTTGTTAGCTCCCTGTTTAAGTCTTGGCATGAACGAAATCTCAGAAGACCAAAAGAGCAGCCTCTTTGAAACTGCCCGTAGGGTAACCCTCGACCACGTGTGTAACATTGTTCAAAAATTTCCTGCCAGACATCAAGTTTTTCAGCCGTTGCGGCCAATTGAGACTTCAGCCTATTGGAGCAAGCTAAGCGATATTTTTGGTAATACAAAATAAAGGTCTTATTCTCTTCATACTGTATAACAGTGTTGTCACAATAAGTTAATTCTCAAAGATTCTCAGCAGTAAAATATTTTGCCCAAAATGTTTTCTGTTAAAGAAAATGTTAACCATGATGCTTTTTATTTCGAGCCTCTAGATTTTACCCTGACATTTTATTTTATAGGAGACACGATGCTGTATCAGACTGTGATGAAACTCTCTCGTGCACTGGCTCAGTATTTGTTGTTACTCTCTAAATTACCAGCATCTCTCTGCATTCCACCTGACAAAGAGAGTGACATCCTGAAGTTTGTAGTAATGTCATTAGAGGTAAGAGAGTGAGTGTAATAAAAGGTGCAACAGAATGTTTACAAATATGTTCTGTTTCCCTTTAACTCTGAAGATTCAATGGGAGTTATGTCGGTCTAGAAGAATTTCTGGGCTCTAGGTTTATGTATAAGCATCAATTTCCAATATTAGTTCATTCAGTGGTTACTCTTTTGTGTCAGAGTATATTCTACACATCAGGTGAAATTTAGCAGAAGATACAGGACCAAAAGAACTGGGTTTTTTTTGGTGGGGTGGTGGTTTTGTTTTTTAAGGGAGACATTTCACTACAACTAAGAGAGAGTCTGGCTAACGGACAGGGAGGTCTTGGCAGTTTGGAGGCACTGTGAGGCTTGTTGAGAAGATGAATAAACATGACAGTTTACTCAATATAGTGCTTATAACTTTTTTCTAGTTGGAACTTCTTGAACTAGTGACATGCTAATTTACTGTAACAAGAAAAATGAAACCTGCTAGTTTTGGTAGCTGCAAATATATGTAATTATGTGGATAAAAATAATTTGATCTCATATTTTTGCATATGGGGACAGTTTGATATAATGGAAAACTTTTTCTTGTACAGGCACTGTCATGGCATTTAATACATGAACAGATTCCTCTAAGTATAGATCTTCAAGCTTCTTTGGAATGCTGCTGCCTAACGTTACAGCAACCTGGTCTCTGGAATTTGTTGGCTTCTGCAGTGTATGTGACACAGGCTTGCTCCCTAATTAATTGTATCAGATTCATAATAGAGGCAGGTGAGTTAAATTTGCACAAATATGGAAGATGTTCTGAATAACCCAGCAAACCTCACTGATCCTAGGCTAAGAATCTTAAAGAAATGCAGAATTTTCTCTGTCCTTTGAATTTTTTCTTTGCCAAATGTGTTTCCACCTTGGAAATTAACTTTATTTTTTATTTACCTTTGAACTTGCCAGATATCTTGCCATTACAAATGCTGCTTTGACAATTTTGTGAAAGGATTAAAACTGAGAAATAATATTGATGATAGGTTTTTTTAAATATTTCTCTGTATTTATCTAATTTAGTTGCAATTGAACCTGGAAACCAGCTTCTTAGTCCAGAAAGAAAGAAGACTACTTCAAAAGGGGTCAGTGAGGATGAAGTTGATTCAAATGCTCAAAGTAAGTAAACAGTGAAGTTCTAGTTTGCATGCAGTTTTACATAGTTTGTAGAAAAATTGCCAGATTTTCCTCCTTATTTCCAGTTAAAAGCAAAAGGAAGTTGGTTGAGTCTTATCTGCACTAAGGAATTATTTCAAAAAATTCTCACTGTTGGTTAAGCTTGCATTACTGTTAGAAAGTTGGGACCTCTCTACAACAGTTCTCCGATCACAGCAGCCATTTGCAGTACTGTAGTGATTGGGTGTGCTCTGTGCAGATTTAACTGACACTGTGTCAATGGAACACTCTTTGAAAAGTGTTATGAGAACCTTAAGTTGCGTCTGGACCGGTAGTGTAAAAACTATTAATTTGTCATCTGAAGAATGCCAGCTTCAACATTTTACAACTTCATCTTCTGCATTGCACTGTCTCGGGTATGAGTACAAGTCTGGGTATGGGACTAGGACTTACTGTGATGATATGGCTCATCTGACGTTGAGACTCCACTTTAGTTGGTTAGAAACAGGCTTATTCTTATTGGAGTATTTGTGTCCTCTTGCATCTTTAAATTTGTATGCATTTCGTATGTATTTACAATATTTTACACTAAACTTCTTTGTTTTTTCTCTCAACTCAGAAGCAAAATATATTACAACAGCTTGTGAAATGGTGGCTGATATGGTGGAGTGTTTACAGACTGTCTTGACGTTGGGAAATAAGAGAAACAACAGTATCCCAGCATTTCTCACTCCTGTCCTTAAGAACATAATCATCAGCTTGGGTAGACTGCCTCTAGTAAACAGCTACACAAGAGTACCTCCCTTGGTACGTGCATTATGGTTTATTTCCATAGTAGATGAAAAATACTGTTCATTTTTGGATAAAATAAATATAATATAATTTGCAAGATGTTCAGTCTTTACACTCAGATTTGGTTGTCCCCTTTTGTCCTTTTTTTTTTCTTTCTTTAAATAGCGCCTGGCAATACTAGCTTTAAAAATATTTTCAAATATGAATGTGTTCTGTGGAGAGAAATGTTTGGTTAGAATTATGGGATCCTTTGAGAGCTCCTTGAGATTCTGTTTGAAACGGTTCCATCCAGTACTTAATAAAAATCAGGACTCTTGGATTTCGTTTGCATTTGTTGCTGGCTAACTGTGAACTGGGCAAGGTGTTTAGCCCTTCTAGTGATTAGTTCATATACCTGTAAAATGGCTAGAGACATACTTCAGAGTTGTTGCAAGATTTCTTAATATTTTTCAAGGACTGTAAGATCCTCTGATTAAAAGTACAAAGTAGAATTATCAGAAGCATTTTTAGCTGTTGTGGGGGAAAGTGTTTCTGAATCTGCATATACTGGTGTTTGTCAACACTTTGTGGCATCCAGGTTGTTAGAACAATTTTTTCCCTCTTGAGTCAAAAGTTTTTGTTCACTTTGTGCTTTATGCTACCCTTTGCATGTGGAATACCTTCCTTTAATTTAGTCTGAGAGGCCACAATCCCTCCTTTAAATCCTTCCCTCAAAAGTGTTTACATTGTACTGTCAACTAATAGTGGGTACTTAGAGGTCTTATTTTAAAAATATATGATTTATATGAAGGATTGAGGAAAAGTGGTGGTGTTTGACTTAATTATAAGTCTTTTGGGGCAAAGAGTGAGTTATACAGGGAGTCCTCGGACTTACGACACAATTCGTTCCTCAGAATTGCGTTGTAAGTCGAAACTGCTTTTCGCATAGAAATCAATGATATAAAGGGGGAATTAGTTCGTGAACCAACACTTGATACACTATTTTCACCACAATAACCCAGATTATTTTACTAAATCAATTATAGATGACTAATGTTGCAACATCAATGTATTTACTGTACACTGTATTTTGTAAACAGCATTCAAATAAACACACAAACTTATGTATGCTTCTCAGAATGCTAGCAACAGGGGCTCAGAAAGCCTGGGAGAATGATACACATGCTGAGCCTCAGCCAATCACTGTTCTAGCTTTCTGAGCCAATCAAAAACAAGCTACCTTGCTGCCTCGAAGCCAATCAGAAGTGACCCCTTACAGCTCCATACCCATATAGCGCAACCAGGAAGTGATTTCAAGTAAACTTTATGCTAATCGAGCATCATAAGGGTAAAACAAGCATCATGGGGTGAAATGGGCAGTCAGTTGAAAAGTGTTGTAAGTGGCATCCGACATAAGTTGGGCGTCGTAACTCCGAGGACTTCCTGTATTTGGAAAGCACTATGCACATTTTTGGCACCCCTGTAATCCAGATTAATAATGTGAGGTTGGTTTGATGTCAGTTTGGTATGTGAAACATGGAACTTCCAAGTTTTGCTTGCTTCCATTAAATTTAACATTTCATTTTGAAATGCTGCCTTTTGGGAGGAAAGTTTCATTGATTTTTTGCGTCCTCTGAGACTAGATGGGCTTCTAACCATTAAATATAGATTTTGTGCATAATATCTTAATTACACAGTTCAAGTTTTAAGGAGAACATGGAATCCTTTAAATTTAAAAGCAATTTAATTGATTATTACAAGGCACTGCCTCTCCTTCTTTCTACTGACCTAGTATCAGTACTATGCATTATTACTCAGGTAGACTAAATTCATAACTGATCTAAGGACTTCTGAACCTCAGTCCATTGTGGAGAGAGAGAGAGATGCTGTTTGGTCTCTAAGTGAAGAATTTGGGATTTACCACATTCAGAAACCTTGGCTTTTTTATTTACCAAAAGTTTCCCTGTCTGACAGCTTTCAGTAAAGAGGAAGAAGTATAGTAAGTCTGCCACTAGAAACGGTCAAAAAAAAAAAAGTTTAAACGCTTTTTAGTAACAAGATTATCCACTTGTTTTTGTTATTGTTGGAAGAGTTGAGTAATTTTCATTGAGTTATTAGCAGGTTATGTAACACATGCTTAAAATACCATGAAAAAGATTATCAAATATATAGTAGGCACATAAAAGTACACCTCTACCCCAATATAACGCTGTCCTCAGGAGCCAAAAAATCTTACCGCATTTATAGGTGAAACCGCGTTATATCGAACATGCTTTGATCCACTGGAGCGCGCAGCCCTGCCACCCCCTCCCCGGCCCCCCGGAGCACTGCTTTACCAAATTCGTGTTATATTGGGTCGCGTTATATCAGGGTAGAAGTGTATTATTTGAATTTAGAATCTTTTTACAAATCCTTTGTGCATTAGAGTGGGTTATCATTACTATTGGTATCTCACTATATTTAATTCCAAATGTGATTATCATAGCTGTAACATTAATATAACCTTTACTATTTTAAAATAATTAGTATCCTTTTTATATTCCAACAGGTCTGGAAACTAGGCTGGTCACCAAAACCTGCAGGTGATTTTGGCACAGCTTTTCCAGAAATTCCTGTAGAATTTCTTCAAGAAAAAGAAATCTTTAAAGAGTTCATCTATCGCATTAATACATTGGGTAGGTAGACAACATGTTTATGGTTCTTTTGAATACTTATTAGAAATAGCTATCAGAAGTATATAAAAGCAAAAATGAAGTACAATATTTGATTTCTTCTCAAACTAAAATAGGAAAACCTTACTCTGCATTGAAACGAAACCAGAATATCCTGTGATCATGATTTCATCTTTCCCTTTCAGAGAGCAGGGTTCAAATACTGCTTAATCCCCAAACTAAAATGAATGCATTGGTCTTTTTCCTAACTGGGAGTGGAAGAGCAGAGGGGTATATATGTATGTATGTGTATCAGTGTTATGAAAAAAACTCCCAAACAATTCAATTTTGGTACTTCATTGACTATCATTTTCTATGTAGAAGTGGAATAGTGGATATTGCAGAGCAGGATAGAACTACTGTAATTCAGTGAGCACTAAATTCAGTTCAGAATTGTAAAATGAAATTTTAGTAAAACAGAGATTTAACTTTGGTATTGCCAATAACGTTCCTTGTATTATATAGAAATATCCGTTTTTTTTCCTGCAACACACCATTACTGTTAGATATACCAGTCACAATTCACGGCAGCTGCACCTGTTTTTTCTCTCTCTGGTCCAGCAAAGGAACTCACTCTTAGGCTTCTGGCTCCCTAGCTGTTACTTCTCTTGGGCGGAGACATGCTTCTATCTTTCCTGACTGATTTATTTCCAAGCTGCACAGTTCCCTACTTATATTGTGAATTCCCAGCAAGGCAGACTGCCTCAGCCGGTCTTTGCCTTCCTCCCTCAGGCAGTGTACTGCTCATGCTTCAGTTATTACGTAGCAATTTCTAAGCTAGTACATCTATTCTTAAGGTGAAAGTATTACAGAAAAACATATTAAAACAATAAAGAAGCTGCACACTGCTAGTAAGCTTACTGGCCCCCATGAATCTGAGAGTGTCTTCTTTATATTGTTTGGGTCTTTAATCTGTCGTCTTGTAACAGAGGATCAGCAGATATCAGGTCCCCTCCTAATAGCATAGCTTCTAAAGTGAGTTTTGAAGTAGGAAACGTGCATTCTTCTTCGAGTGCTGTCCCTGTGGATGCTCCACTGTAGGTGTCTGTGCATCCCAGCATCATTGATAGGATACTTTTGGTAGCAGTGTCTGGTCGTGGTGCATGTGCTGGCCCCCATCCTTTCCTTCTCAACTGTCCTCGGCTGCAGACGGAGCTCCATGAGCGGTGCCTGAAATAGAGCAAAACAAAATAAATTAGATAGTAGAGTTAATAGGTAGCTATAGGTAGTGGATAGCGTATATTTAGTATTAAGTATCAGTTTCAAACTAGTTATCCCCCAAAAAAAACTAACTAAAAAAAATGTGAAGCGATCATCTCCCCTGTTGTTCTTTATAAATAGTTAGACAAAAAAAATTAGTAAAATAATGCCAGGCTCACCTGGATTCAAAAGATGCCTGTCTCAGATGGACACTTGTTTAAGGAAGTGATGCCCATCTCAGACAGACACTCACAGTGTGTTCATTGCTTAGGAGAGAGACACGTCCCTCAGAAATGCACACACTGCAGCAATCTCAAAGCCAGAGCGAGGAGAGACAGGGATCTGAGACTAAAAATGATTTTGATGGAAAAATCCCTTACTTCTCCATCGGACAGTAATAAGAACCAGAGAAAAGACTCTTCAGGAACCTCCTCCCTGGACAGGGAAAGCATCCTAACCTCCAGAAAATCAAGGAAAAGGGATGCCTCACCCTTGCAGAAAGAGATGAAGAGAACTGTTTCCAGCTGATGGCCAGCAGGGGTAGCTCGCTTGACGCTCTGGGCACATCCGGCAACAGCCGCACCGCGAGCACGAATGATAAAGAGAAGGAGTCAAGTGAAAGGCATACGACTGCCACCTCCTCCACAGCCCCGTCAACCCCAAGGAAGGACTTGGTGCCAACGATACCTAAACCGGTGATGTAACCTCCAGTACAGATTCCATTGGAGCAGTTATCAATAAAGACGAGACCAGCCACATCAGCACCGACTAAAGCGACACACAAAAGGTCGGTACCGAAGCAAGTGCCCAAGCAGGTATATACAGCACCAGTGACCCCAGCGCTGATCAGACCAATAACATCAACACCAGGGGCACCTATACTTGGCGCTGACGACTCCCTAGTACTGTTGGCACTGATCAACTAAGACCTTCTCTAGTGAGGAGGAAGATGATATGGAGGAGGGAGTATTCTACTCAGGTCACTCCTCCCCCATCCAGTGCCAAACCTCAACCATCACTTACAAATACTAAACCACGCCCGTGCAGAGACATGCCACCATGGATGTGCCCACCCTTACTGTTCCCAATGGAGTGGGCACACTGGGATCCATGGGTGACGTACAGAGTGCAAATGCAAGGGGGACACGTCTCTCAAAGGAAGCAAATATGACCACCTACAGAGACAGCCATAGAACCATCGGAGGCACCTGTTGAAACTATAGAGGACTTGGACGATACACAAGAACTGCCACTGGAACACAACTTCTCTACATCACCAGATGAGTCCGTCATGCTTCCTTCAACCACAGTGATAGATGATCCAAAACAATTCCAAGAATTGCAGCCATATCCGCATTTCATCACAAGATAGAAGGATTTATAGCCTTCAGGCATCCAATCACCAAACCGTTACTTGTAGGATTTCAGAACATGTACTTTGTGGTCCACAAACCAACACCGGCATTGGATCTGAACTTTGTACTTAAGAGGCTCACCAAAGCCCCATTCGAGCCCCTTGCTATCTGCTTGCTACTACATTTATCAATGAAGGTAGCATTCCTCATAGCGATCATATCAGCACGCAGAGTGGGTGAGATCGGGGCCCTTATGGCCCATCCGCCTTACACTGTATTCCTTCAAGACAAAGTGACTTTGAAACCACACCTAAGGTAACCTCATCATTTCACATCAATCAACCTATACATTTCCTTGCATTTTACCCTAAACCACATAGGTCTACTCAGGAATCCGTGCTACACACACTAGACGTTAGACAAGCACTAGCACTCTACCCAGATAGAACAAAACATTTCCGTAAGTCATCAAGACTCTTCATATCTTCCACGGAATGATCAAAAGGCACGGCCATCTCAAAACAGAGATTGTCTAAATAAATTTCAAATTGCAAACAAATGTTACCAACAACAGAAGATAGAACCCCCATTACCCAGAGGATTAGGGCCAATTCAATGAGAGCCATTTTTACCTCAAAAGCATTTCTACATAATGTACCAATCAAAGAAATATGCCAGGCTGCAACCTGGGTCTCAGTACACATGTTCATAAACCACTATGCAATCACAAAAGATTCTGAGGCAGATGCAATACTAGGTCTTACGGTACTATGGTCGACTATCCAACCTACTCTGGAACCCAACCAGCCATAATGGGGTACTGCTCTACAGTCCCCTACAGTGGAGCACCCACAGGGAGAGCACTCGAAGAAGAGAGGGTTACTCACCTTGTGCAGTGACTAAAGTTCTTTGAGATGTGTCCCCCTGTGAGTGCTCCACTACCCACCCTCCTCCCCTCTATTCTGGGCTTCTAAATAGGAGCATTATGGTAGAGAAGGAACAGAGTGGGGCTAGGATGCGTCAGCACTAATGGCACCACAAGGTGGCTACTGCACACGTTCGCCCCGACCAGACAGTGCTACCTAAAATCTCCAATCAGCGGTGCCGAGACGCACCGTCACCTACAGTGGAGCACCCACAGGGACGCACCTGAGTTAATGCACAAGGGGAGTAACCCTCTCTTCCGCCCCCCTCCCCCCCCAGGTATTTCCTAGTAAACCCACTTAACGTGAAAAGTTCAAATTATTTCAAATATTCCTTTTGAAGCTCATAACAGTTCACAGGGTTTGCATTAGTCAGGTCTCCTCCCTAGATTCATTACTTAGAATCCCACAATAATACATAACATTTGCATTTTGAATACAGTGATCCCCTAAGATACTTAAACTTAATTCAAAAAGGTTTTATCCAGGTTATTGCAATAAAATTAGCATAACTGTCACAGTGTCATCAAGTTGTTTCTTATGTTTGGCACTGACATTGTCAGGCTATGCCACTTCAAACTTTATGGATATATCAAGATGTCACAACTGAGAATACCAAAGTCAGGACAAGCTGCTGGGACAAAGGACAGACCCAACCCCAAATTCGTGGTTATTCTTCCATGAGATACACCAGCCCAGCAAAAAAAGTAAACTTCTGTCTCACCACACTGGCTAACAAGAAGTCAGAAATGCAGTCTCCTCAGGTATTCCAGTCCTGGATTCAGCAACCAGACAGTAGTCTTAATGATGAACAGTTATTTAAAACCAATTTCATCAAACAAAAGGGTTGTTCTGATCCCAAAGGACCAGCCACGTACCCAAGTCTATATATAACTCAGAACTTACCCAAGAATCACGCTGTTGCCAATCCTTTAGTATCTAAAATCTAAAGGTTTATTTATAAAAAGAAAGCTGAGAGTTAAAATTGGTTAAAGGAATCAAATACATACAATAATTGCAAAGTTCTTGGATCAGACTTGTAGCAGTGATGGGATAAACTGCGGGCTTAAGTCTCTGGTTGCTTCAAAATCATTGGAAGGTCCTCAGTCCTTTGGTTAGAATGCTCCCATTAGTATAAGTCTATAGTCCAGAGGTTTGAGTGGGAAAGAGGCAAAATGGAACTGTTTCCAGGGCCTTCTATAGCTTCTGCCAACTGAAGGGAAAACCTATTGTTCTAGTTTGTGGAAAATTACAGGTAACAAGATGGTGTTTGGAGTCACATGGGCAAGTCAGATGTCCATGCATGCTTTACTTAAGCCATGGCTACACTGGCACTTTACAGCGGTGCAACTTTCGCGCTCAGGGGTGTGAAAAAACACCCCCCTGAGCGCTGCAAGATACAGCGTTGTAAAGTCTCAGTGTAATCAGTGCTGCAGCGCTGGGAGCGCGGCTCTCAGCGCTGCAAGCTACACCCGTAAGGGATGTGGTTTATGTGCAGCACTGGGAGAGCTCTCTCCCAGCGCTGGCGCTGCAACTACACTCACACTTCAAAGCGCTGCCGCGGCAGCGCTTTGAAATTTCAAGTGTAGCCATACCCTTAGTCAGGGTAATGGTCGCTGCTATACTCTAGTTAGAATGTTCGCATGAAAGTCCATCAGGTGTGGATGGGCATCTTACATGGTCTGTTGTGAGTTAAGTGTTCCTTGATGGGCCATTTAACTTGAATAGTCCCTTCAAGATGTGCAGCTTAAATACCTTGTGGGTGTTATCACAGGAACACACATTTGAAATACAGGTACATCGTTCATAACTTCAGATATAAAAATGATACATGCATACAAATAGCATAATCACGTTCAGCTAATCACAACCTTTCCATGGACACCTTAATTCACATACTTTGTACAAGATGTGTTGAAATTATATAGCAGTGGTAGCTACAATGATCTACATAGTCATATTTTAATCAGATAATATCACACAAGGCTTGTTAAAAAGAGCAATGGAGGCAGTAAGTAAAATGAATGGGTCTTTCCCACCAAATGAGATTTGCATGGCTACAACATAGAATTCTCTGTGTACTTACAAAAGACCATTGTTTTGATAATGCATCACAGAAGAAAATGTATTCGACTGATTTATGATTTAAGTCCGTGTCCTGTTTGATCACTCTATACGCTGAGTTGGAAGAATGTTCTTGTATTTTATTTATTTTATATGTAAACTTTAGTAGTCACAGATCTATTTGGGAAACCTTGGCATTATTTGAATTGTGTTTTTTAAAAAACCTCTTCTTCTGGGAATGAGCTTCCACTGAGAGCTATATATTTTTAGGGTCATTTGGGACCCTCTACACATTTCTACCCTGCAAAAATGAACAGTTTTGGGTGGTTTTGTAGTGTAGTATTTATTATGAAAACCCTGTTCTCAAATTTTTGTTCATTAAGGTTTTATTGCTTTTAAACCATAAAATCAAAAACTAGAATTGTGTCTGAAAAACAAATCAGAATACGTACGCATGTTCAGAATCCTGTTTAGGTAAGAGATTGACATTTTTTAAAATAGAATTGAAAAAACTTAGGTTACAACAATTATAAAAATGACTTACATTGAAAGGGAACCAGTGTGAAATTATTTCTGTGGAAATTACATCTCATTTTAAAATGCTGTTCCACATTTGTAATAAAAAGCTAGTTTATAGTTGCATTGAAGTAGTAAATAGCCTTATACCTTTGAATATGTTCATAGGGTGGACCAGCCGTACCCAGTTTGAAGAAACCTGGGCTACTCTCCTTGGTGTGCTTGTAACTCAACCAATTGTAATGGACCAAGAAGAAAGTCAACAAGAGGTAAAGCCATTCAGTGACATGTTTATATAGTATAAATGCTTTTCCTTATTGGTAATTTAACTCTGTTAGGCAGACCCTTGCCCACTGTAATACTGCAAGATAACTTCATTTATAATTAACATTTACCTTCTCGGCTAAAGTCTCTGCCTGTAGGTGAATGGTTTAGGAAAGTTTGAGGAAAAAATTCAACCTTTTTGAGTTACAGATGAATAAAAGAAATACACTTCAAACCCTAATTATGATAATACAGATGCTTAATTTTATTAAGCGCAGGCAGAAATCACCAAAAGATTACAAGAAACCTATTACTGCATCAGAAAAAGGCTGCATCTTTATAATCAAACTCAGGAAATGAACTAATTAAGGTTCCAACAGCAACAATAATTTGGTCAGATTACACATGATATTTTCTATTCCTGTTTTAGTGTTAAAAAGTAGCTTGATACAATACTGTTTGTTGTAAGATTTATATCACAAAGTGAGCAAGATGTGTAATGTAGCCCAGTCACTGTTCCTGTTGTATCCTGAACTAACCCATAGATGTCATAGATGGAGAAACCTGCTATGTGGTCCATCTCCCTGCACTTGCAGGCAGCTTGAAAGTACTGTATCAATAAGATCCTTAAATATGTTTTAATGCAGCATATTTAACAGACAAGGTTATTGAAACTGAACATTTACAAAGTGCTGCAATGCAAACAACTTATTACAAAATAAACGTAAACTAAAAAGAATAAATATGAATGAATTAGGAAAGATTGGTGCAGGCAGAATGGGGAGAAAGGACGAGCCAGTGGCTAGGTCACTAGCCTGGGACTTTGGGTGATCTAGGTTCAATTTGCTGCCCACCACAGATTTCCTTTGTGATATCGGGCAAGTCATGTGGTCTCTCTGTGCCTCAGTTCCCATCTATAAAAAGCGGGCATGTTTACCTACTTCACAGATGGTAAATACATTAAAGATTGGGGATGCTCTGATAATATGGCAGTGGGAGTCATGTAATTTTTTTAAAATTGAAGAAATGAGTATCTAAGATAAATGTTTAGAATGGAAAAGATTGCTAAATACAGCAAAAATTGGAAAAATTGTTAATGTCTTAAGTAACAGTTTTCTTAAGGTGAAAGCATTACAGAGGAAATGTTAAAAACAGTAAAAGAACCTACACGATTGCTAGCTAATAAGCTTAACAGAGATCACTCCTCTTCCCCAATCTCCAACAAGGGTTCTGTTTGCTGCCAATCCTTCCAACCCTTCTCTAAGGATTGAGGCCCTCCCCCTTTGGCCAGAAGGTCCTGTCCATTTGCAGAATCAGAAAGACTGCCCTAAGTCAATTTAAACTCATTTATACAAGTCCTTTTCTGGCTGGCTGGTCTTTAGAGGATCCAGTTGTAACTGGTATATGCAAGTCTCCCCAGGTTGTGGTCCCTCTCAGCAAGTGTTATAGCCTGAGTGAATTTGCTTAATCACCCCCCACACACACTGTTCTTAGTTCCTGGAGGGCTGTGGTCTTTTCCCCCACGAAATTGCATACAATTCTTGGCCCACAGTGATATATAAATTTAATACAGTAAGATTTCACATAATTCTATAAAGTTTGACAAGGATATTGTAGAAAATTGTCATATTTGTCACAGTAGTTATTGACTCGAGCATAAATGTATATCATTTGGTTATGATGGATTATATTATTGCAACTTAATCAGTATCTAAAAAGTGATCACAAAAACTTGGGAATGGATCCATTTAAACGTAGACACAATATGAAAGTGAGTGGATAGTTCTGGAAATATTAAAAAATATCTATCACGAGATTGTAGATTAAATCCTTATAATTATATTTAGTCCCAAAGAGTATGAGGCCTCATACAAAGTACAGCATCGATCAGGAGATTGATGTGGTGGCCAAAGTTCTGGTCAGGAAGAAATCTACACTCTCAACAGAAACATTGCCAGAGTCTTTAGAGTGTTGCTTTGCACTGGAGTATTGAGAGAGCATCTGAACATCAAGCGATATGTTATATTGGTTTTCGTGGAACTTACGATTTTGCATTTTCACTTTCACATAGAGTATGTTCACTTTGCAGGAAGACACAGAGAGGACCCAAATTAATGTTCTTGCAGTACAAGCCATAACCTCCTTGGTGCTGAGTGCAATGACAATACCAGTTGCAGGCAATCCAGCAATTAGCTGCTTAGAACAGCAGCCCCGCAATAAAGCTTTAAAAGTTCTGGATACAAGGTATTATTTCACCTGTTGTGAAAGCACATGAATATATATTGATAGCTTGATGCAGAGTTATGTACAAGATAGCTTATTCTATTAACAGCACTAATATAGACGTGGTGTATAATATAGATGTATATGTGTGTGTATATATATATACACATAGTTTGTAAACCCCAGAATGATCCTGCCATGAGGGCAGGGGACTAGACTCGATGACCTCTCGAGGTCCCTTCCAGTTCTAGAGTCTATGAAAATCTATGAGAACCTTTACTTTTAAATATAGCTACATCTCTTTTGTGGGCAAAGCAGTTGTCCGATGAAAGCTCTTCATGTTTTTCTAAGCTAAATATGGAAGGGAACCCTAAATATCACAGTAAACCTTAAACTTTCAGACTTGTTTAAAAACAACTAAGTGAATATGCAGCTAGAATAGTAAACTAGTAATTTTCATATTTAATTTTATCGGCAAATGCTGGAAAAAAATCTTAAACCATTAATGTGCTTTCTTCTGCGCTTTCAGGTTTGGGAGGAAGTTAAGTGTTATCAGAGGAATTGTGGAACAAGAAATCCAAGCAATGATATCTAAGAGGGATAATATTGCCACTCACCATTTTTATCAAGCATGGGACCCTGTGCCATCACTTTCTCCTGCTACCACAGGTGTGTGCGCAATGGTCATTTATATCAATAATTCTTCAGTCCTGCAGTGAATGAAATGATGGCTGCTTGCTGAAAAAAGTAACTTTTCTTATATGTGATAGAAAAACATTTACAGGAATTACCATATACACTATTCTGAACAAATAATGTAGAAAAAAAAGTAGTTTTCAGGTTTATTGGGCATTTGTTTAAAAAGTCCTTTGTCTTTTTATTTTAGGTGGTCTTATCAGCCATGAAAAGCTTTTACTGCAGATCAATACTGAGCGAGAAATGGGAAACATGGGCTATAAACTAGGACAGGTTTGTTCAAGTTAATATATCAAGCCCAAACTTTTAAAAACTTTTTTGTCTTTATTCTCAAAAATCCAGTTTAAGAAGCATTGCTTAACATCCAATTTAGATTTAGTAAACTAAAGACAATCTTAAATCCTGACTGAAAACAAAACAAGTGAGGTTTTTTTGAGTTGTAAATAAATTTCCTAGCTAGGGAGCACAAGTCCTCCACCAGGATACATTGAATACTTGTTAGCACCAAGTATAATGCCTTATCAATAATTCTGATGTTTAAATTCATATTTCATTCCATGACTAAATTTAAACTCCTTTTGGAAAAATCGTATTCCATTTAAAAAAAGCACAAATGTATTAGCAAAAACTTCTTAATTTCAAATACTTAATTTAAATAACATTACTATCACTGTTAAAAGATCTAAATTGCCCAAGTTAGTATTTCCAAGTAAGATATGGAAAATATCAGATTTATGTTTTCTGTCTCTAGGACCCTTGCTTCCTCCTTTATTAGTTGGGAATATTTTAACTTGCTGGATGTCATATTACTGTCCATTAGCAAGGCATCTGTATTTCCTACAAGAAAATCATGACAGCTGTAATGTAACAACAATGCCAGCATTTTTGTTGTAGGAGTAGTACTGCAAAAGTTCTGACTGAGAAGGAACTTCTATTACAAACTACCATTTTTAGGTACTTATTGTCACTGTTCAGGGCAACTGCACCTGTATTCCACCTCCGTGGTCCCTTGAGGACACCCACTCTAGTCTCATAGTTCCATAGCCATTATCTCTCTTGGAAAGAGACCCACATGTCTCTCCCTCCTGATGAGGGTTTTTCCAGGTTGCACGGTTCCCTGCCTCCATTGTGGCCAATGTCTGTGCTTTGCTTTCTCTCCAGAAGCTACTAACAGAATAATTTCTATAGCTTCAAGTTACCACACAGATCTTTCTATGCAAGCACATTTTATACTTAAGATGAAACCATTACAAATAAAACACGTTAAAAACAAAAAAGAACCTGCATACATGCTAAAGAGCTTACAAGAGGTTGCCCCAACTCCAGCCTTAGGCTCTCATGGAAGTCAGTCCTTCAGAACCCACAGCTGGGTTCACCCCATCGTTATAAGTTCATAACTGTCTCAGATTCAGAATAAGAATTACCATGAATAGTTCAGTCTTTCCTTGATGCTACTTGGTCATCAGATCTTGGCCTCATATAACAGGTGATCAGCAAACAATAGTCCACTTCTTAAGGACGTCGCTTCCAAAGGCTGGGTTTTGCATAACCAGGAATTTGCATTCAACACTTTTTGTTCCAAAAGACCATTATTATCTGGCACATTAT
Source organism: Gopherus evgoodei (assembly GCF_007399415.2). Lineage (NCBI taxonomy): Eukaryota > Metazoa > Chordata > Testudines > Testudinidae > Gopherus > Gopherus evgoodei. The sequence continues at coordinate 20,900,760 of NC_044326.1, forward strand.
GCAACATAGTCCTTTGTACCCCCAGGTCTCTCATCTGTCACATCTCCTCACTCCAGATGTTACATACATTCCTGGCCCATGATAATACATAAATCATTCATTTAAAATAATGGACCCCAAAGATGTATAAACTTAATTCAGTAAGGTGTATCAAGGATACTGCAGAAAAATGCCATATCTGTCACACTTGCGTCCGAAAACGTTACTGCCCAAAGGTGAGTTTATTTGGCCAGAAAAGCTTTTTTTGTGTGCGTGTGTGCTATTGAGTGAAAATTAAGTTTATTCATACGTTAACTTTTCTGATTATTTTTTTTTAACTCCAATTTAATTTCATTTTTAAAATCTTCAGCTATGTCATTGGCTCATTCCTTAATGACATGCCTTTGACATGTTTCAAGTCCTTTTGTTGACAGAGTTGAGCATTAGAATATTCTGCATTGTATAAACACATTGTACAAACATCTTGTGTATAGCACTGTACCAGAGATACAGTTTTTCAAATATAGACAATTTAGCTTCACACGTTGAAATAAATGGTCTTCTGGAGTAAGGTTTTTGTGTTGAATTTCCTTTCAGTCTTTTTAATTGAAGTGACGCCATCATGAGACTAATATGCAGCTGTGAAATTAAGTTTAACTTGCAGTCTAAAATATGACCCTGCCAAAAATGCGCCATGTACATTTGTGAATTTTCTGGCAATTAGAATTTGTTGCTCATTGATGAGCAACGTCATTTTTAAAATAACTTAATATTAGTCTTATTTTTCTTCCTCAAATTAACAAAAACATTTAATCCTTATCTAGAGATTAATCATTAGAGAGAATTATTTTTTACATTCATAAAAATTAAAATGGCCAAATGGATTTTTTTTCACATTCTTTATTCATTTCCTCACTCACCTATGCTTCTTTACTCCAAATCAGAAGCCCAAACAAAAAATTTTGCTATTTAGCTTGTGGGCTGAGATCTTGTACCACTTTTTTGCCTGGATTGAATTTTATTTCCAATTTGCAAGCCCTTGAAAACAGAGTTCACAGTGGAAACATGACATAAATAATCTTGATTGTTGTGAGTATAATGCTATATGTGGGTACTGTGTGTAGAATATATATAAAGTATTTTATAAATATTAAAAAGTTTAGATTAAGGGAAACCTTTCTAAGTATGTATGTGTGGGGTCCTGTCTAGCTTTATTTAACTAAGATCATAACCTCAGTACAGTTAAATTTCCTGGATGGACATTCTAGTGTACACATCATCATTACAGCTGCTGCTTGCACGATATAGAGCAAACAAGAATGAAACATTTTAAACCTATTTTATTTTTAAAATAAGGAAGGAAATCTATTTTTTTGTGAATAATTTTAGAAACTTTGGGAAGGGATGGAAGAATGTAAACATACACTTAGGAAAGATAAAGCTGGTTTAGCTAGACTATTTATTGGTGTAGAAATTTTCTTTTTCAAATTAGAATTCATAGAAATAACTTCATTCCCTGATTAAAGCAACTTTTTATATAGATAATTGGAGTAAAACCATGTTTTGTAGTCTAGGTTGAGACCAGAAATCCCATCTCTAATTGTGATCCATGTAAGATTTTTAACTCCTTAGTCTCCTTCTCTTCCTTTAGAGCACTTAAATATATTTTTAAATGTATTATATTGTGCTTTAAAATTCAGAATTATTACTCAGCTTCTTACCTAAAATGTAGTTATCATAAGAAATGATGCTTTGAACTTAAATTAGAAAAATTGGAGCTGCTCTGTGGTGTTCAAGACACGGTTTCTCAGATTACTTGCAAACACAAGTTTTTACTGCAGTCTGCATTGCGAAACCAGTGTATCTGAATCCTCACGCTATATTGTATTCTGCTTATGCAGCAACAACAACAAAATTTCATCTAATTTCCGATTTCATAAACTTATCAGTGATAAGATAAGCAAGGGCACAACTTTCTTTTTGGAAACTGGTCTCAGCTTACTGTACTCAGAAAAATATCATTTTGACTTGTCATTGAGCAAACTGATACAAACATTCTTATTGTGTGCCAGATATGAATATGATGCTTTACAGAAGTGTAAATAAGCAGTGCTGTAAATATTTAACGCCTGAGGCCAATATTTTCAATGAGTGCCTAAATTTAGGCTTCTAAAACCATATTTAGGCACCCAAATGAAATTGGCCGGTTTTTTCAGAGACGATAAACAATCCCAGTGATGTTTTTTTGAACAAAACTACTATTGATCTTATAGTTACCCTTGGAAGTATATTGAAGGATGCTCCAATACATCAGTTTTTAAGGAGTTTACTTTTCTTGCTTAGTTTTCAAAAGCAGTAGAGCATGAAAGGTTTAAAAAATATGTAATGGAAATGAAATGCGCATTCTGTCTGACTCAGTGAGATCCCGTCCCCCCTGCGCGCGCACGCACACAGACACAGACACACACACACACACACACACACTTGCAAATCTGAAAATCATGTATACTTAATTTTTCTGCCCAATGCTGCAAACTGACAGCACAATGGAAAGCAGCAAAACTGCTAGGGATAATTCTGGCAAATTCTGGATCCAGATTTTTAAAAAGTCACATTTAAAGCAAAATATTTTCAGTCAGAAGTTAAACATAAGCATTGTAATATTAACCTGCACATGACCAGGAATGATATAACGTATAAAATTTAGGAGAGCAGTCAAAATCTTTTATATTAAGTGGTGTTTTTTTAGAGTTGTGTGAAACTTTCTTAGTGAAACCTGCAACAAAAGAAAATGTTGCTGGCTCTGGACTTCGTTATAAGCTCAATATTTTCATCAGGTTTTCTAAGATTCATTAACCTTTCAGCCAGCTTGTCCCAACTTCCATGAGCATTGGCCAGATTGATTTTAGTTTTGTCTGATTTTTTTCATAGTTTCAACCCAACATTATCTACAGTGAGGCCATTTCAGCTAACTGGCACTTTGAGTTTGGGATTTATTTAGCCCCCAAAATTAGGGTGCAAAATCCATTTATGCGAACTGGATGGGATTCTCACACATTCAGATGTTTCCACACAACCCAGTGGAATGATATCAGAGTTTCATGCTGATCTATTTTTTTTCCATCCTCCAGACACCACTAAGGGAAGGCAGCAGTGTCACTGCATATATCTCATAGCAGAAGTCCTCTAATACTGCATACTACTTGAGCCTTGGCTGTTTTAAACATGATTATTCAAACTCTGACCTTCCAATTCTCTTTCCTAACAAGCATTTTTCTGAAATTAGCATAGGAGTTGCAATTATCTAAACCCAGTTATGTGTTTAAACTTTCGCAAATGGCAATAGAACCAGCAGTCACTAACCTTCCCATGTCCTCTTTAACTTCACAGTAGTAGCATTTTCTGAATTGTTTCTAGTTTGACACTAGAATATAAATGAAGGAAACATTTTTTAAAAGTATTTTTGGCTAGGGAATTCAGGGTTGGGACTTGTTCCTACATATATTGGTTCCCAGACAAGATACAGTTGGTTATAGCTATAACTTAACGGGTCTGTGCTAATGTACTGTAAGAGTAGTGATATGATTGATGCCTGTAAAACTTACTGTTGTGCCTGTAAACTCAATATGCCATATGTTTTTAGAAACAAGTATTAGTATTTTCAGTGAAGTGATAGGGTGCACAGCATAATCTTGTTGCTGCCATATAAGTGCAACACATATGCAACATAAAGTACTATAAAAATAATGGTATAAAGATTTTATAAACATATCTTTATATACTGTAGAGTATTTTTGCTCCACTTTTAAACAGAAACATTTGTTATAGCTTTTTTTGTTCTAGCAACTTCTAATTTGATTATGAAAAAGCTAAATATTTTTCAAGTTAATGTTTTCTGATATTTAAGGTTTCTATACACTCCGTGTGGCTAGGAAATAACATCACTCCATTGAGAGAAGAGGAGTGGGATGAAGATGAAGAAGATGAGAGTGATATGCCTGCTCCTTCTTCACCACCAACCTCTCCTATTAACTCCAGGTCACTTATGTTGTTGTTTTTTTCTGTTTGCCACTTGAACAGACTTCGGTTCTTGTGTTTTGAAGTAATTAAAAGTGAACCATATGTTGCCATTTATAAAATGGATGCTGTGTAAGGATTGCTTTTCAAGGAAATACTAATATAGTGATTGTAATCTTTGCTCATTGTACGTTGCAGGAAACACCGGGCTGGGGTTGATATACATTCTTGTTCTCAGTTCTTGCTTGAACTGTATAGTCAATGGATATTGCCATCAAATCCTAGCAAGAGAACGCCAGTCATTCTGATTAGTGAAGTGGTGCGATCAGTAAGTCTAAAAAATAAATTCTATGCCATAATTGAGTGCAATTTCATGGTATGTTTGAGTTTACAGAGAGTTTATAAAGTAGCTTTTCCTAATATGCAGAAAAACTGACTTCTATAGGCATCATCATTTATGTAATTATACATCCTTCCTCCGTAATGATAACTTAAAGTTCAATGGGAAAGATTTTGATTAAAATATATTAAGCTGTTTAAGCACTCATTAATAGTAGAATATGTGTAAACTTGAGTTAAAAATAAATGTTATAAAAGAATACTTGAAAATAAATTCTTCTTTTACTTGCCTACCTACCTGCTAAGACTAGAGTTCAGGATTCTGTGTTTAGCTTGTAATATAATGAGGGAGAAAATATAAAAGCAGAGGAACAAATGATGTAGGTAGTGTGACAAAGTTCCTTCTCTACCTTGGGGGGTCCTGCGCTTATTGGCGGATTTGCTCACCTCAGTGATCTTCCCCACAGTCTGGATCAACTCCTCCTGTGTCTGATCAGGAGTTGGGAGGTTTGGGGGGAACCCGGGCCTGCTCTCTACTCCGGGTTCCAGCCCAGGGCCCTGTGGATTGCAGCTGTCTATAGTGCCTCTTGTAACAGCTGCATGACAGCTACAACTCCCTGGGTTACTTCCCCATGGCCTCCTCCAAACACCTTCTTTATCCTCACCACAGGACCTTCCTCTTGGTGTCTGATAATGCTTGTACTTCGTAGTCCTCCAGCAGCACACCCTCTCTCTCTAAGCTCCTTGTGCCTCTTGCTCCCAGCTCCTCAGACGCACTTCCTCTCCTCTAGCTCCTCCTCACCTGACTGGAGTGAGCTCCTTTTAAACCCAGGTGCCCTGATTAGCCTGCCTTGATTGGCTGCAGGTGTTCTAATCAACCTGTCTGCCTTAACTGGTTCTAGCAAGTTCCTGATTACTCTAGTGCAGCCCCTGCTCTGGTCACTCAGGGAACAGAAAACTACTCACCCAGTGGCCAGTATATTTCCCTTCTACCAGACTCCTGTACCCCACTGGTTTGGGTCTGTCACAGTAGGCACTAAGATTATTATTGAAGCATCTGATGAAATATAGGATTCTTGAAGGATGGAGAACTGGGGAGTGATTGCCACTGAAACTTTTCAGATAATATGAATTGAAAGGCAATTATTCATAGACTTAGAAAATGTTAGGATGGGACACTCTTGCCACAAAAATAATGTATTGTGCATTTTTGGAAGTCTAGGTTCATAGTGCTGCTAAACAGTAACCTTCATTTGGACTCCAAAACTACTTATTTTACTTTTGTTGTTGGTTTTGTAAGCCAAAAGGTTAAGGAAAGAGAAGTTATTTTTTGAGTGCTTGTCTGTACATATTCTATGTCTGGTGCACATTTGCCCCATGAACTTAATTGAAGTCTTTTGACTAGCACTGTCTGTTAGGCTGCACCTACGTTTTTCATGACCTTGAGCCCCCCGTCCCCCAGTGTGAGATCATAAGGGGTGCGGAATGATCAATATAGCCTCAATTCCTTCTCACCACCCATGGCTGTAAGACTGAGCAAAGTTAGTGGTGTCTGGTCTCTTGCACCTGCGATCCCTGTTCTTCTGTTAGTTATTTGGATAAGATTTTGCAAAGGCCTTATGTAACCCGCTGCTGAGTGTGTTACAGTCCACTTTTATGCTGGCCAACAGAGCATATTAGTTGTTACAACCCCAGTTTACAGAACCCTTGGCTTGTAGCTCAAGCAGTAGCACCTCACACTTTTAGTTCTAGAGATCCCTGGTCTGTTGGCCAAGAGGGCGGCCATCATGTTTACACTGAGCTTTATCGGATTTCTGTGTATGTATGTATGTAACATCACTTTAGAATGCTGCAACAGACCATTCCCTGACATTTTGGAATTGATAAGGCATCAGGGGCCAGAGCCCTGTTGATTTTGGAGGATATCAGAAAACCAAAAGAGAGGGATATGGGACACACATGAAGAAGCCCTGCCATCTCTTTAGCACAGCCCCAGCCTCAAGCACCTTTCCAGTTGTCTATAGATCAAAGCTGGCTATTGGCACACATTAACACCTTCCATCATAACTATATTCCTATCACAGGTCTGCCTATCCTCCCAATTGAGCTTAATATGTTTTCACCATTGCCATGATACTGTTACCTTCCTCGCAGCAGTTAATTTGACTGCCACTTTGATAGCTGTCAGTCAGTCTTAGGAGATCCTTATCCTTTCCCCACCCTTGTTGGGAACCATTTATTTAGTTTTCAGGAAGCTTGAAACAATATTCCCATTGGCCAATGGGTGCTGAGATAATAGGAAAAAAGTTACTCCATTCAGTGTCAAGAATTTTCTACCATCCATGTGCCTTCACCATCCCTTTTCTGGAACTCCTTCTTATGAGAGTCTGTTACATTGTGAGGCACAATCCCTCCTGAAATTAGGAGCAATATGAGGAGGTGGTTCCTCAGTTTATAAGAAACAACTTTTATTTCCATTATTTTCTAGTCCCCTCAAAAATCAAGAGGCTGCTCCATCTTAGACCTAAAAATCTAAACACATTCATCTGCCAATCCAAGTTCTGGATTGTGACTCTGTCCTCAATAATCATCACCTTGGATCCTCCAGGCTGATTTGCAGCTCTTAAGCTCCAGGATGCATATTTCCATCCATCCAGCACATAGGAAATCTCTGCATTTTTGTGGTCAGCAACACACACGTTCAGTACAAAGTGTGTCTTTCGTTTTGTCAAAAGCCCCAAGAACTTTTGTGAAAAGTTTGGTTGCAGTAGCAACTCATTTAATATACCTCAATGACTGGCTGGTTCAAGGAACTTCTCCCTAGCAAGTCATGGACAGGATTCAGTATATTGTCTCCTTATATGGTTGAGTATATTCTACAGGTTTATGGCTCAATATAAACGAGGCCTAATCCTCCTTAACTCCTGCTGAGAAAATATAATTTATCAGAGCCCTGATACACCTTTGCTGTGGTGTAGTCTGTCTACCTTGAGCCAAATTGGACATGTCTCTACTAATCAATCAACATCAAGAAAATCCTCGAACAACTGTAAGGACGTGTCTGTGGTAGGACATGTGGTCTTATGCACATTTGTGATGGCAGTTGCCAGACTCCATCTGTGTTGTCAGAGGAATGGTTGTAGTCCTTTTACAGCCCACACCTTCACAATAGAGACATGAAGATTCAAATCCCCAAGTCTTGAGGTTGTTAAACTGGTAGAACAAGGGTCTCAAACTGGGGGTTGGGACCTCTTGGGGGTCACAAGGTTATTACATTTGGGGTCGTGAGTTGTCAGTCTCCACCTTAAATCCTGCTTTGCATCCAACATTTATAATGGTGTTAAACATATTTAAAAGTGTTTTTAATTTATAAGGGGGGGGGGGTGTTGCACTCAGAGGTTTGCTGTGTGAAAAGGAGTCACCAGTACAAAAGTTTGAGAACTACTACGGTACAAGGACCATATCAAGTATGCAAGGGTATTGCTTTCTACCCATCACTTCCTGTAAAGTGTACAGTGACCGATGTTTCAATGCCTAGATGAGCTCCCCTCTCCTAGCTATCTCGGAGCACTGGGTTGGTGGTCCAAAGAGATCACTGTTACATATCAGTGTTCTAGAATACAGAGCAGTGTGTCTTGCTTATATGGCTTTTCTCAGCCACATCAGGGGACAAAGCATCCAAATAATGACAGACAATATAACTGCCGTATTTTAGGCAAATAAGCAGGGAAGGGCCAGATCCATTTGTCTATGCAAGAAAGCCATTATCCCATGGAAAGGCATATCCAACACCAAATAACGGTTTTGGTAATTCACATATCTTCAGAATTTGCTAGCAGATATTTCTAACAGAACCACAAGTAGTTTGTGAAGGACTCTGACATTCGGTCAGTGTTTGACCAGCGGGATTCTCCTTGCACAGTTTGGTTGCAGTCAAGAACAAGATGTGCAAAACTTTCTGCTCCACTAAGGACCAAGTCCCAGTTCACAGTCAGATGCTTTTCTGATTCCGTTGACTTGAGGCCTGCCTATCCATCTATCTGATCCCATGAGTAATGAGAAATCAGTCAGAATTTGGGATTAATCACTCTTTTAATTCTTGCCTGGACAGGTGGTAGAGCTCAAGTCCCCCAATAACTCTTTCTTTCTTTAATTTGTCTACTGGTTGTGAGTCACCAGGTGAGGAATACATATAGACAAGCACTTGAAAAAGAAAGGGAAGTTACTTACTTTGTACAGTGACTGGAGCTCTTCCAGAAATATTATCTATATGTAGTCCACAGCCGCCCCTCTTTTCCCAGCTATTGCAAAGTCTAACACTGGAATTCCATATTGGTAAATGAACTAAGGGTTGGTTAGTCACTCCCACTTTATGCCCTCAAGCGAGGGGGCTTAAAGGCTTGAAAGGCACAGGCACAGTCCAATGGGCACTGCTGATTCCAATCTTGGCCTGGGGCACAAGTGCCCCAGACATGGAATACATATTGAGAATACATCTCAAATCTAATTTACTATACAAGTAAGTCTTCTGCCCCCCCCCCTTTTTTTTTTGGACTCCTAATCAGGGGTATGTGATAGTAAAAATACCTGGGTGGTGGAATAGAGCATTGAGGGATATGTTTGGGGCACCATCTCTATACATATTCAGCACTGAGTTAGCTGACAAATTGAATAAGGTAGTGAGCAATTCAGCCATAATTCCTAAAACAAAGCAGGGAGCATTTTCCGACTTTGTGTTACTGTTATTTAAGAGATACAGAATCCTAACTTCTGCTTTCAGAAGGTATTTAAGAAGAATTGGCTTTAAATATTTTACTTTAAAATGTGTGTAAATGTCTTTCTGCCATTTTGGGTTCTTTAAAAAGACAAAGTTTGACTGTTCCTTTTTAAGCCAGTGTCTGATTAGGCTATATCTGATTTTACTGTAGCTTTCAAATTAAAACCTTTTATAGCCCATGTTACAATAAAAGGAGTTGAATTATTTTTTTGCTGGCAGTTACATTAAGTGGGGAGAGTCTAATGTTTGCAACTTGATAATTACAGATTTTTCTACTCCATTTTTATCATGTTCACAGCTTCTGGCAGTGTCTGACTTGTTTACAGAAAGGAATCAATTTGAAATGATGTATACCACATTGACAGAATTGCGGAAGGTGCATCCATCAGAAGATGAGATTCTTATTCAATATTTGGTACCAGCCACATGTAAAGCAGCTGCTGTTCTTGGAATGGTAAGAAATTGTCACTTAAAAGTTGTGGCAAGTCTGTGAATGTACTGCCATTTTGGTCTATTTGATGCTGGAATTGCTGCACTTCCACCACAAAGAACTGGCATATTTCAGAGATTTTAGGGAGCACCTCTCATGGTCGCAGCTTCATATTTTTAATACATTTTTAATTACTTCTCATCCATCCATTTTTTAATTATTTTAATAATTAACATAATCAAAGCTAGACCCAGGTGTCTTTAATTGCGTCCCGAAGACTGGTGTATTTGTGGTTTGGAGTGTTCTGGGGAATGAATTCCAGAGGGGAGACCCTTAAATGGCCGACTAGTAAATAAAGATGAGGACAGAGCAGTCATACAGAGTGATTTGGATCACTTGGTAAGCTGAGCCCATTCAAACAAAATGAGTTTTAATACAGCCAAATGCAAAGTTATACTTCGAGGAACAAGGAATGCAATTGTATGTATAGAATGGGGGATGTATGCTGGAAAGCCATTACTTTAGGAAAGATCTAGGGATTATGGTAGACAAGGAGGTCAACGTGAGCTCCCAGAGCAATGCTGTGTCAAATAGAACTAATGTGATCCTTAGATGTATGAACAGAGAAGTAGGGATGTGATATGGCATTGGTGGGACTGACTTTGGAATTCTGTGTCCAATTCTGGTGTCCTTATTTTAAAAATGATGTTGAAAAATTAGGGAGGGTGTAGAAAAGAGACACGCACATTATTCAAGGGCTGGAGAAAAGGCCTTAGAGTGAGAGATTTTAAAGAACTCAAACTATGTAGCTTAGCATAAAGAAAATTGAGAAGTGACTGGATTACCGTATTGAAGTACTTTCATGGGGAGAAGAGACTGGGTACCAAAAGGCTCTTTAATGTAGCAGGAAACTGCAGAACAGATGTTTGGAAAGTGAAGCTGGGCATATTCAAATTGGAAATAGGCAAAAAAATTTAGCACTGAAGGTGGAAAAAAACTGGAACAAACAACTAAGGAAAATGGTGGATTCTCCATCTCCTGATGTCTTAAAATCAAGACTGGATGCCTTCCTCGAAGATATGCTGTAGTCAAACAAAAGTAATTGGGATCAATACAGGGGAAACTGCATGAAATTTAATGTCCTGTGATATGCAAGAGATTAGCCTAGATGATCTAATGTTGCCTTCTGGCCTTAAACTCTGTGAAACTGAGAGCCTTCCTCTGGACCAGCAAGAGCGTCCATTTGATTTTTAACTGCTATGACAAGGAATATGGTAAGAGGCCATCTCTCCAATGGCCAGGTACCAGATTATTCAGGGCTTTAACGATAACCAGCAGCCCCTTCAAGTACCCCCCACCCCCAAAACCAAGCAAGAAACCTTTGTAGAGACTTAAGCACAGGTCTGTGTAATGGTTCATGCCACTCAGAAGTTGGGTAGGTGCTGTGCGTGCAAGATTGTATATTAGGATGGACTTTTTGTAGTCCTAAAAAGAGTGCATTTTAGTATTCTAGGCAAAGGCATGGAGGCCCATTGCTAGGTCCACACTAGGAGTGAGTGACCATAATCCTATGATCAGTTGTAGATAGTGAATGTTACCACTGAGCTGCTGCTGTTACCAGAGAGAGCCTGAGCAGTGATAGATCCACTAAGACTCCAAACTTGGAAGTCATTGTAGTGGAAGATGGAAATACATTCTCCAATATATGGTGCAGAAACCCCCTTCACCTACACCCAACCACTTCCACTAAAAATTCTCATTCCATTCATGAAGCTCATTGAAAGCAAAGCTGCTGCCATAAACATCTCTGTAAACTTTCATAAAGCCACTTGGTTGCCCTCCTTAAAATCTTCTTTGCTGTGATGCATACAAAAAGCTTGACAATGGTTAGGCAGCTAGTGTGCTGTGCTTAACTGTTGTCTCATTGTGTCCTTGAACAGGTGCCCTTCCTCCCCTAGCTGTCTGTTTCTGTCCACCTGCTGTCTCTTGTCTTTGAAGCAAGGGCTGTCTTGTTATGTTTATAAGTGCCTAGCATAGTGAGGCCCTAAGCCCTGATTGGGATCCCGGGGTGCTACAGCAATATAAATAACCTGCATTCCAGCCTTCTCAGCTTCTGCTTCTTCAGTTACAATCCTCTAATACCATGTTCACCATAAACATACAGGTGATGGGGAGGAAGCGTCAGGTGTGACTGTCAGTGGCCATGGGTAACAGATAGTTGTTTCACTGGACCATCAACAGTGTGTCCCAATGACTGAGGCTTCATAGTAATGTTTACCATAGATGCCGTTTAGAGTGCTTACGTGCCATGCATCCTTACATGCAGATCTTGGGCATATAGCAATCTGTTTCATATATTAGCTTTCTTCTTCACATGTCCACCAGTTTGGAGAACCATTCACAGATTAGAAACTTCTAGGAGGTAAAGGCCGAGATATAAGGATGCTTAGTATGTAAACATCCTAAATTGCATCCATGGCATCCCTTACGTATCAGTAGTATTAGTGCTTCCCCTAAACTGATGATATATTATAACAGTTTTTCTTTTCCAAGTATGACAACATTATGTTAACATCTTGGTACAATGATTTACTATTTCACTTGCAAAAAGTTGATAAAGTACTTACACTGATTTAATGTTATGATCTGTTTGAGGAGAATGCTTTTATTCTGAGAATTGGATGCAACCTTTTTTAGTTTAACTAAATTTGCAAGCCAGAATATACCAGTTTTCCAACTTGTACGAAGGGAGATTTGAACATTATTCAGATCTCTAAGTACTTGTTTTGTGTAAACCTCTGCTGATTCATGGTACATCTTCTATTCTTTAGTTCACTAACAAACATTTTTCCAGTTGTAATGAATCATCAGAATGGTGCATTGGTCCAGTAATGCATGGTTTTGTTTATGTGCATTAGGATAAAGCTGTAGCCGAGCCAGTAAGCCGTCTGTTGGAATCAACACTACGCAGCACCCATATGCCAAGTCGGATTGGAGCTCTGCATGGAATTCTTTACATCCTTGAGTGTGACCTGCTTGATGAAACAGCAAAGCAACTCATTCCAATTATCAGCGAGTATTTGCTTTCCAATCTGAGAGGGATAGCCCAGTAAGCGTTCTGTATTTGAAATTTTGCAAAGAACAGTTTGAACTGTAGAATAAGCATCTAGAAGTATCCTGGTTTATCCAAATCTCTTGATCCTGTAAAACAAGCTTTTTGAGAAGATTCTGAGGACTTCAGGTTGAAAATATGCTAATTACATTTCTTGCAGTGTTACTATTTTTGCTTCCAATTCCAATTGGAAATAGAGTGCATACTCATGAGCAAAAAGCTTTTATATTTCAAGTCTGAACCTCAAAAAGATAATTGGTTTCAAGATTGAGGTGAATAGTCAATTTTTATTTTTATATGGACATTGTTTGCCTGTTCCCTAGCCATTTTGAAATTTAACAGGCTCTCAGACTGGAAACTAAAGGTTTTTATCCATAGATCAGAAATCATAATAGTACTTGATACATACTAGTGTCCCCTTGCCACTGTCTTCAGCTTTGATTTGCAGAAGTGACATGCTTGAAGAAAGAGAAAAATAAGTGTTTGATAGTTCAGTAGACTATATTACAAAATCTTCCCTTGTTTTAATATAAAAAGCAGTGGTTTTCAACCTGTGATCTGCAGACCCCTGGAGGTCCACAGAGTATCTTTCAGATTTCCAAGGGGGCCTGCACCTCTATCTGAAATTTTTTAAGGATCCACAAATGAAAAAAGATTGAAAACCACTGTCATGAAAGGTTTAAACTTTCTTCAAGTGATTGTACATGTCCATTCCACTGTTGGTGTGAGCTGGCTCTGAGCACAATTGCCAGAAAAGTTTCCCTCGGTGATACCCATCAGGGAGGTTCGAGTGTCCTCTGGGGTACTCATAGCACTGGTAAAAAGGGCCCAGCTGACTCTGCCCCCTCAGTTCCATCTTACTGCCTATGATGGTTGCTGAAACTGTTCCTCTTGCTTTGACAAGCATTCTCAGTGATCTTTGTTTCCTCTGATTATTGTATATAGTTGGCATAGTTTTTCGTCAGTTAGTATAGTTTGTGTATCTCGGTTAGTTAGTAGAGTTTTTTCCTTATCTGTTGCCTAGGCATGCCTCAATCACCGGTCTTCAAGTTTTGTGCGTCCTGCAACAAGACTGTCCCTGAGTGACCCTGAAGCTTGTGTCACTCAGGGACAGCTTGGGTGAGGCTCACGTCAGGGACCGCTGCCAGGTTTGAAGGGATTTTAAGCCCCATACAAAGAGAGACGGGGAGGTCAGGTTGAAGTTCCTGATTATGGAGGTGCACTGGGACCTTCCTCTGAGTTCAGCAGTCAGACTCAGTACAGTATCAAGCACCTTGGCATCAGTGCATTCTGCCTACCATGAGAGAGTCCCAGCACTGTTCATCATCCTCAGTGCTGAGGAAGAGACATAAGAAGCAGCCAGCCAAGAAGGGTTGTTCCCTGACATCTAAGAATGCCAGGCACGTGGAGCATAGCAGAGTGCAACCTAAGCCAGGACACTGCACTGCTTTAGCAGCGCAGCAGTCAGCGTCATTGAGTCCGGCCCTTATACAGGCGCTATTGAGTCAAGTACCAGATGATTAGTCAGCACTGGAGGAACAGTGCGGTACCAGTGCTATTGCAGTGCCATCCATGCCGGCTTCACTCACTGCCACCAGAAACCTGCTATTGCTGTTGGTACTGGTGTCATCAACAGTGTGAGCGCCAGTGGTATGGGCGCCGGTGGGCAGGAGAGAGCTATTGGCCCCCATTTACCGTTCTGTTCAGGCCTCTGGTACTATCTAAGGGAAAAAGGGAAAACTGACCATGCTGGCCCCGACACAGGCTTCCCCATTTTGGCACTGCTCTCCTGCACCGGTGGGAACCACTCCTCCATGGTCACCAGATACACTCCTCGTTGTCTGAGTCAGAGGTTGGGTCATACTACTCTTGTCCACTGCGGATTCGGGCACAGGAGTGCCATCGAATGCTTTGCCTAGTGGTCACTGGGGACCTGTGCCGATGCAGTGGCCCTTTTGGAACCCGTGGGGATTTTCCCCAATCCTGGGGCCCCATTCGAGGTGCTCCTATTCAGTGGCCTCTGAGAGGAGGGCACTGCTGCCCCATCAGGCAGCATCTGATCCAGACTCTGGTACCAAACCCAGTGCTGAGTTTCAGGTATCAGCTCCACAGGATCCAGTCGGTGCAGAAGGGGAAGAGGAGTGCCCTCAGACAGTGCCAGCCGCCTCCTCCTCCTCCTCTTCTCCTGATGAGTCTGTGTCAGGAGCAGGAGTGTCGCTGCCCCAAGATGACTATAAGGCCCACCAGGAGTGGCTGAAGATGGTGGCCCAAAACTTGGGCATTCAGGTGGAAGTACTAAGAGGCCTCTCATAGTCTGGTGGACTTTTGGCTGCAGCAGGCCCATTTCTTCCCTGCTCAGGGTTATGAGTTCTTGTACACTAATGCCCCTACAGAATCCCTGGTAGTCTCCGCTGCCAATAAAAAGGAAAGGCAGGGTCCTCAAGGTGCATCAGCTAAAGCAAAAGACTCTAAAAAGTTGAACCTATTTGGAAGAAAGGTCTACTCTACTAGGGGTCTGCAGCTCAGGATCACTAACCAGCAGGTGCTGCTGGGCAGATACGACTTCATCATGTGGGACTCCATATAGAAGTTCAAAGACTTGCTTCCACAAGAGGCCAGACTGGAGTTCTCCTTGCTGGTAGATGAGGGGAAATCCATAGTGTGGGCTTCCCTGCAAGCTGCCCTGAATGCAGCAGATTCAGTGGCTGTGTCCATGGCTTCCACAGCAGCCATGCATAAGAGTTCATGGCTACAGTCCTCCAGTCTCCCATGGGAGGTCCAGCAAACCCTCCAGGACCTTCCCTTTGAGGGGGCTTTGCTCTGTTTGGAGCAGACTGACTAGAAGCTTCATGGACTGAAGGACTCCAGGGCTACCCTTAATTCCCTGGGATTGTGTACCAGTGACTTCAAGAAAGCACTACAGACCTCAGCAATCCTCCTGGTACCCCAGCCCATCAAGACACAGAGGAAAAGGAGCAGGGCCTTTAGGCGTGGACCACTGTCCCCTTCTAGCTCAGCATCAATGTCTGCTCCATCCAGACACCAAGAAGGCTCCAAGCAGCTTTTGATGGGACACTCGAGTTCTCATGTTTCTTCATCCTATTTCCCACTTTATTTGCAGACTGCCTGTCCCACTTCAGCTGTGCATGGTCCAGTATCACTACGGACTGTTGGGTGCTGAAAACAGTGGAAGTGAGATGTATCCCCGAGTTCAGTTCTACCCCTCCGTTTCACTCTCCCTCCCCATCCCTCTTCAGGGACCCTTCTCATGAGCAACTTCTGACCCAGGAAGTTCAATCTCTCCTTTGGATGGGGGCCATGGAAGAGGTTCCACAAAATCTAAGGGGGGCGGGGTTCTACTCCCATTATTTCTTAATCCTGAAGGCGCAGACTTATTCTAGACCTGCGCCAGCTCAACAGCTATCTCAAGAAATTAAAGTTCCACATAGTGTCACTGGCCTCCCTTATTTCTTCTCTGGATCCCGGGGGCTGGTATACCCCCTCCATTTACAAGGTGTCTACTTTCACATATCAATCTTGCAAGGCCACAGAAGATTCTTCAGGTTCATTGTGAACCAAATGCACTACTGATTTGCAAGGGGGAGGGATAGCTTAGTGGTTTGAGCACTGGCCTGCTAAACCCAGGGTTGTGAGTTCAATCCTTGAAGGAGCCATTTAGGCATCTTGGCAAAAATCTGTTTGGGGATTGGGCCTGCTTTGAACAGGGGGTTGGACTAGATGACCTTCTGATTCTAATACTCCTTTTTGGCCTGTTGGCAGCTCCATGAGTATTTACAAAATGCATGGCAGTAGTGACAGCCTTTCTGAGGAGGTGAGGAGTGCAAGTCTACCTGCATCTGGATGACTGGCTAGGCCAGTGGTTCTCAACCTGTGGCCCATGGGCCGCTTGCAGCCCAATCAGCACAAAGATGCAGCCTATGTGACATCCTCAGCGCCATAGAGGTAGTATTGGATGCAGTCCACAATGGTAAGTAGGATGAGAACCACTAGGCTGGGCAGATGCAGGTCAAGGACTCAGATAGAGTCTAGCATTCTCCTTATCCAGTTGACATTCCAGGCCCTGGGCCTGCTAATAAATGTACAGAAGTCCACCCTCACTCCAGTACAGAAGATAGAGATTATTGGAGCGGTGCTTGACTCTACCTAGGCCAGAGCCTTCTTTCAAGAATGTTGATTTCAGACAATCTCATCCCTGATAGTGCACCTTAAGGGCAACATAGTTACAACAGCCCGAAATTGTCTGAGGCTTTTGGGTCACATGGCCTCATGTATATACGTAGTGCAGCACACAAAAGTGCATCTCAAACCCCTCCTCGCATAGCTGGCCTTGATGTGCTTGCCAAACTGCCACCACCTGGACTCGGTCCTTATGGTACCTTCCCCAGTCCTCACCTCCCTCAACTGGTGGCTGGACCTGCTGGTGGTCTGCGCCGTTGTTCCCTTTTTATGGCCCAACGGTCGATATCCCTGGTCTCAGACACGTCAGCGTTGGGCTGGAGGCTCACCTGGGGCACTTCAGGACTCAAGGCCTTTGGCCTTCAGAAGCGCTCTCACTACGCATCATCAGAGAGCTCAGGGCAGTTTGCCTGGCCTGTCAGGCATTCCAACCTTACATTACAGGCAAGTTTGTGTTTGTTCTTACGGACAGCGATGTTCCATATCAACAGGCAGGGAGGAGTTTGCTCTTCCTCTCTGTGTAGAGAAGCAGTTCAGCTGTGGGAGTTCTGCATAGCCCATTCAATCTACCTAGAAGCTTCTCATCTTCCAGGAGCATAGAATGAGCTGGCAGATGGCCTCAACAACTTTCTCCAGTCACCACAAGTGGTCCCTTCACCCGGACATCATGAGGGGTATTTTCCAGCAGTATGGGACTCCCTGGGTAGGCCTGTTTTGAAACCAGGAAGTGTCACCAGTTCTGCTCCCTGCAAAGTCTCAGCCTGGGATCATTCATGGACACCTTGCTACTATCATGGACAGGTCACCTGTACTATGCTTTCCCATCTGTCCCGCTCATGAACAAGATTCTGCTCTAGGTCAGATGGGACTGGGTGCGAGTCATTCTAATAGCCTCAGCTTGGCCTCACCAACATCAGTTTGCCACACTGCTAGGCCTTTTTGTGGCGGCTCCACTCCTACTCCCTCTACATCTGGACCTGATCTATCAGAACTATGGTTAGTTCTTTGAGTGCTTGCTCATATCCATTCCAGTTAGGTGTGCACGCGCCGCGTGCACGTTCGTCGGAGATTTTTACCCTAGCAACACTCGGTGGGCCGGCAGGGTGGCCCCTGGAGTGGCGCCGCCATGGTGCCCAATATATACCCCTGCTGGCCCCACCGCTCCTCAGTTCCTGCTTACCGCCCGTGTCGGTTGTTGGAACAGTGGAGCGCGGCTTAGCTGATCTCCACCTCCCTAGCTCTTCGCTCGTATTTATAGTTATTGTGTACATAGTTAGTTTTATATAGTTCTAGTTAACTTTTATATTATTAGTAGTTGTATAGTAGTTGTGTATATAGTTAGAAGATCGGGGGCTAGCCCCTTCTCCTCCCCTGGTACCGGGGCCCATGCCTGGTTCACCGGGCTTCAAACTTTGTGCGGCCTGTCATCGGCTGATGCCCACAGGAGATCTGCATGACTCCTGTTTAAAGTGTCTGGGAGAATCCCACCTTGTGGACAAGTGCTGAATCTGCAAGGCAATCAAGCCCCGGACGAAGAAAGAGCGGGACATTCGCCTCAAGCAACTCTTGATGGAGGCAGCTCTAACTCCTCCATCTTCGGCACTGACTCCGGCACCAGGGACGAGTGCTTCCTCCGCACCGGACCGCACGGTTCCAGTGAAGACTCCTCGGCACCAGCCTTCGCCGGCTCAACCCGCTGGCAGGCACCGATCCCTCTCCCCGAGGAGCAAGAGGCACAAAGCTCCTGTGGCACCTGTGTCTATGCCGCAGTCAGAGCGTACATCTAAGGCGGACCACCCGGCACCGTCAACTGCTGCGGCACTGCTTGCCTCCGCACTGTCGATTCCGGTCTCTCAGGAGCTGTCGAGTCCGGTGCCTACCAGCTCCCCAGTGCATGCTGTGGTCGAGCTCGTCGTGCCCTCAACGCTGGAAACTTTTTCCACGGCCCGGGAGCTAATTGCTCTGACGGAGCCTGAGCTGCTCAAACCCCCGGCACTGCCGGTGTGGGTTCTTCAGTCACTGGGCAAACCCGCCATGATGAGGCCATCTTCGCCAGAAACCGTGCAACGCTGCCGGTCCTGATCCAGGTCTCGCGGACGCTCTCGATCCCGACATGGCTCCCGTTCTTGGCGCCGCTCGCAGTCCCGGTACCGCTCTCCATCCCGGTACCGGTCGTACTCGCGGCACCGCTCGAGATCCCAGTCTCCATCACGGTACTCTCAGCACCGGTCCAGATCCCGGCACCGCCGTACCTCTCGCAGCAGATCTCAGCATGGTGATACGAGGCACCAGTCGACCTCCCGGCACCGCGCTGGTCGCAGGTCCCAGTACCGCTCCCAGCACCGCTACAACTCTCGGTACCGTTCGCCAGTACCGCGCAGACAGGAGTCCAGTGGACGCAGAGACCTGGTCCAAGCAACTTCAGCTCCTCCGTGGCCCTCGCGTCATCCATCCGTCTCCTCCCATGCGGACAGTGCCTCATATGGAGACTCGGATACGCATGCCCATGGCCCGGACCACGGACCTCATCAGTGGTCCTTTTGGACACCTTGGGCATATCATCAAGCCCAAGGTGATCCGACTGGCCCATCACGCTCCGGTCACTCAGAGCACCGTGTGCCCGAGGCCACCGTCAGCCGACCTCTCCCCACTGACACAGAGGAAAACGGTGCACATGCACCGGAACTGCATGACCTTCCGGAGACAGAGGTCCCCCTGGACCAGGCATCAGTGCAGGACCCACTCGTCCCAGGGCTGTCATCCTCCTCTTCCCCAGATGAGGCAGTAGCGGGAACGTCATCATTGGGACCACCTCCGATTGACCTCTGGTCTCACCAGGACCTTCTGCGGCGTGTCGCCCAGAATATCAACCTGCCGGTAGAGAAGGTCCCAGAGGTGGAGGACCCGGTGATTAGCATCTTATCCACAGAGACACCCACCAGAGTGGCTCTCCCATTCATCCGTTCGATCCAGGCTAGAGCTGACACCATCTGGCAATCCCCGGCTTCCATCCCACCCACAGCCAAGGAAGTCGAACGGAAGTACATGGTGCCTTCCAAGGGGTCTGAGTACCTCTGTGTGCATCCCGCTCCCTGTTCCTTGGTGGTACAGTCCGTCAACGAACGGGAGCACCACGGTCAACAGGCCCCGCGCCTAAATCTAGAGAAGCCCGGCGCATGGACGTGTTGGGACGAAAAATCTATTCTGCGGGAAGTCTCCAGCTCCGCATAGCGAACCAACAAGCCCTCCTCGGCAGATACAGCTACAACACCTGGGAGGCTGTTGGGAAGTTTGCTGAGTTGGTTCTGCAGGATTCCCGCCAGGAATTTACAGCACTCCTGGAGGAGGGGAAGAGGGTTGCGAGGACCTCATTAAAAGCATCATTAGATGCCGCTGACTCGGCTGCCAGAACAGTCGCTTCTGGCATAGCCATGCGCCGTATATCATGGTTGCAAGCATCCGGCCTGCCACCTGATTTGCAACATACAGTACAAGACTTGCCGTTTGATGGTCAAGACTTGTTTTCGCAAAAGACGGACCCCAGACTGCAGAGCCTGAAGGACAACAGAGTAATTATGCGTTCGTTGGGAATGCATACGCCTCAGACTCAAAGACGGTCCTTCTGTTCTCAACCACAGCGCCCTTACCCCCCACCTCGGCCACGGCAAGACTTTGCCAGACGAAAAGGTCGTACTAATCGCAGACGTCAGTCTGGACCTCAAGGGGGCAACAGTTCCGGTCCCGCCAAACCAACGCCGGGACCCAAACCAAACTTTTGAGGGTGCGCCCGAGAGCAGTGTACCAATTGCCTCCCCGGATCCCTTTCAGTTCTACAACCGCCTTTCCCCATTCCTTCTGGCGTGGTCCCAGTTGACGTCAGATTGTTGGGTCCTACGCATGGTGGAGCTTGGATACCGTCTTCAGTTTGTTTCACCCCCTCCCTTCCACCCCCCCTCCTCGTCCCTCTTCAGGGACCCCTCTCACGAGAAACTCCTCATCCAGGAGGTCCACAAGCTCCTCTCAATCGGAGCTATAGAGGTGGTACTGGAGAAGTTAAGGGGCAAGGGGTTTTATTCCCGATATTTCCTCATTCCCAAGGCGAAAGAGGGCCTTCGGCCTATCCTAGACCTGCGAGGACTGAACAAATTCATCAAAAAGTTCAAGTTCCGCATGGTATCCATGGGAACCATTATTCCTTCCCTGGATCCCAGAGATTGGTACGGCGCTCTCAACATGCAGGATGCATATTTCCACATAGCAATTTATCCCCCTCACAGGAGGTATCTGCGCTTTGTGGTAAACCACCATCACTACCAGTTTACTGTCCTCCCCTTGGGCCTCTCCTCGGCCCCTCGGGTGTTCACAAAGTGTATGGCGGTTGTCGCTGCTTCCCTACGGCGTCATCGGATACACGTCTTCCCTTACCTTAACGACTGGCTCATCCGAGGGGCCTCCGAGGCACAAGTCATCAGCCATGTGGCCATTATCAAGGACCTCTTTCTGCGTCTAGGCCTGATCATCAACTTAGACAAGTCCACTCTGGTGCCTACGCAGAGGATAGAGTTTATCAGGGCAATGCTGGACTCCAACCTTGCGACAGCCAGTTTACACCCCCCCCCCTCACCGGTTTCAGGTCATAGTCTCACTTGTCCAAGGTCTTCAGCGTTTTCCAACAACCTCTGCCCTCACTTGCCTTGGTCTCCTCGGTCACATGGCTGCATGCACATTCGTTACAAAGCGCGCCAGGCTGCGAATGCGTCCTCTCCAAATCTGGCTCGCATCCGTCTATCGGCCGCGCAGAGACGCCATAGACATCATTCTGACAATTCTGCCGAGCGTTCTCGGCTCCCTCGACTGGTGGCGGACGCCCTCCCGGGTGTGTGCAGGACGACCGTTCCATCCTCCCCAGCCCTTCATGTCCCTAACAACGGACACGTCTTCTCTGGGCTGGGGTGCTCACCTAGGGCACCTGCGCAGCCAAGGCCTTTGGTCGTCCTGGGAGTTGACTCTACACATCAATGTCCGGGAGCTGAGAGCAGTCCGCCTGGCGTGCCAAGCGTTTCAGCGCTATCTGCAGGGACGTTGTGTTGCAGTCTTCACAGACAACACAACGGCCCCGTATTATATAAATAAACAGGGAGGGACGCGGTCATCCCTCTTGTGTCAGGAAGCGATACTACTGTGGGACTTCTGCATAGCCCACTTCATAGACCTAGTAGCCTCCTTCCTCCCAGGAGTCCGGAACACGCTCGCAGATCACCTGAGCAGGTCCTTCCTGGCGCACGAGTGGTCCATCCGTCCGGACATTCTCCATTCAGTTTTCCAGAGGTGGGGCTTTCCCCAAAAAAACCTTTTTGCCTCCAAGGACAACAGGAAATGCCAGGTGTTCTGCTCCCTGCAAGGTCGCTCCCCGGGCTCTCTGTCGGACGTCTTCCTCATTCCGTGGACGGGCTACTTCTGTTATACCTTCCCTCCGTTTCCTCTGGTCCACTGAGTTCTGATCAAGATGCGCAGAGACAAAGCCCGCCTTATCCTGATCGCTCCAGCTTGGCGAGGCAGCATTGGTACACCATGCTGCTTGACCTGTCTCTGTCAGACCCGATTCCCCTGCCACTCTGCCCGGACCTGATCACGCAGACTTGGGCAGGCTACACCACCCGGACCTGCAGTCCCTTCATCTGACTGCATGGTTGCTGGCTGGTTGAGCCAATCAGAGTTGCGCTGTTCCGCCACAGTGCAACAAGTGCTGCTGGGAAGCAGAAAGCCCTCCACGTGATCAACGTATCTTGCTAAATGGAAGCGCTTCTGTCACTGGTGCGCTCAGCAGGACCTTTCTCCGCAGGCTGTATCATTCTCCACTATCTTGGACTATTTATGGTCTCTCAAAGAGCAAGGTCTAGCGATCTCTTCGCTAAGAGTGCACCTTGCAGCTATTTTCACCTTCCATCCTGGGGAGGGTGGCAGTTCCGTTTTCTCCCATCCTATAGTTTCCAGATTCCTCAAGGGCTTGGAGCGACTCTATCCCCAGGTCAGACAACCAGCCCCTACCTGGGACCTGAACCTCGTCTTGGCCAGGCTCATGGGGGCCCCCCCTTTGAGCCTTTAGCCACATGCTCGCTGCTGTACCTGTCCTGGAAGACAGCGTTCCTAGTTGCTGTCACCTTGGCGAGATGAGTCTCGGAACTTAGAGCTTTGACTGTGGATCCTGCGTATATGGTGTTCCATAAGGACAAGGTACAGCTGCGACCGCACCCGGCGTTCCTCCCTAAGGTCGTCTCCTCCTTTCATGTCAATCAGGACATCTTCCTGCCAGTCTTCTTTCCCAAACCGCACTCATCGCAAAGGGAACAGCAGCTGCATACTCTGGATGTCCGCAGGGCTCTTGCATTTTACATCGAGAGGACCAGACCCTTCCGACGTTCACCTCAGCTATGTGTAGCAGTGGTGGAACGTATGAAGGGCATGGCAATTTCTTCCCAAGGGTTTGCTTCTTGGGTGACATCCTGTATTCGGACTTGCTACGACTTGGCTCATATTCCAACTGACCATCTTGCCGCCCACTCTACTCGGGCTCAAGCCTCATCTGCCACGTTCTTGGCCCATGTTCCCATACAGGAAATCTGCCGCACGGCCACCTGGTCTTCCGTCCACACCTTTGCCTTGCACTACGCATTTGTCCAACAGTCTAGAGACGATGCTGCCTTCGGCTCAGCGGTCTTACATTCCGCAACGTCTCGCTCCGACCCCACCGCCTAGGTAAGGCTTGGGAATCACCTAACTGGAATGGATATGAGCAAGCACTTGAAGAAGAAAAGACGGTTACTCACCTTTGTAACTGTTCTTCGAGATGTGTTGCTCATATCCATTCCACACCCGCCCTCCTTCCCCACTGTCAGAGTAGCCGGCAAGAAGGAACTGAGGAGCGGTGGGGCCAGCAGGGGTATATATTGGGCGCCATGGCGGTGCCACTCCAGGGGTCATCCTGCCGGCCCACCAAGTATTGCTAGGGTAAAAATCTCCGACGAACGTGCACGCGGCACGCGCACACCTAACTGGAATGGATATGAGCAACATATCTCGAAGAACAACAGTTACAAAGGTGAGTAACCGTCTTGTACTACACCCGAACCTCAGCTACCTTCACTTGATGGCCTGGAAGCTCCATGGCTAAATCCCAGAGAGCTGGCTTGCTTGGAGTAGGGTTGTCATGTCTTACTAGGTAGCAGGAAGCCCTCAATCCACCAGGGCTGCTTACCTCACAAAATGGAAGTCGTTCTTCATTTGGGCTGCCCAATGTGGAGTCTCGCCTGAATGGTCATTATTTCAGGACATTCTTGAGTACTTGTTACACCTGAAACAGCAAGGTTTAACTGTCTCCTCAATCAAGGTTCACCTTGCAGCACTATCAGCTTTCTGTCCTCAGTGGATAACCGATCTGTTTTTTCACGAGATGTCTATCCATTTCCTCAATGTCTAGAAAGATTATACCCCCAGGTGCAAGAGCCCACTCCTGCCTAGATCTAAACTTGGTCTTATCAAAATGTATGGGTCCCCTGTTTGAACTGTTAGCAATGTACCCCTTATTATACCTTTCATGGAAGGTAGCTTTCTTGGTGGCCATTAGTTACATCCTCAACCTAGCTTCCTCCAAAAGGTGGTTTCCCATTTCATAGCAATCGGACATTTTTCCTGTCAGTTTTCTACCTGAGCCAGATGCAAATAGGGAAGAACAGCGGCTTTGCTCGTTGGATGTAAGGCCACGTCCAGACTAGGAATTAAAATCTATTTTAGATATGCAACTTCAGCTACGAGAATAACGTAGCTGAAGTCGAATTTCTAAAATCGAGGTACTCACCAGTCTGGACGGCGCCGCATCGATGTCCGCGGCTCTCCGTGTCGATTCCGGAACTCCGTTCGGATTGATGGAGTTCCGGAATCGATGTAAGCGCGCTCGGGGATCGATACACCGCGTCCAGACTAGACGCGATATATCGATCCCTGAGCAATCGATTTTAACCCGCCGATGCCGCGGGTAAGTCTGGACGAGGGCTCAGATATGCACCAGTGTTCTATATAGAAGGGACCAAACCATTTCATAAATCCACCCAACTGTTTTAGCGGTAGCTGACAGGATGAAAGGTCTCCCCATCTCTGTTCAGAGAATTTCATCTTGATTCACATAGTGCATTCTCACGTGTTACGAGCAGGCGAATGTTCCGCCACCAGCTAGCCCAGGAGTGAGCAAAATATGGTTCGCGGGCCACATTCGGCCCGCCATGACTAACATTTCTGTCCAGCCTCTTTTTCCCCCTCCAGGGCTTTGAAGCGGAGCCCAGAGCTGGAGTGCAGAGCAGCTCTGGAGCAGTGGAGCTGCAGGTTTTTGCCTGGAGCTGGAGTGGAGCCAGAGCACAGCTCCAAAGCCCTGGCCTCCTTGCAATCTCTGAGTCTGGGCTACTAAATGTCCTGCGGTGCAGCGGGGCGCTCAGGCAAGCTTCCTGCCTGCTGTAGCCCCATGCTGGTCCTGGAAGTGGCCGTCTGCTGCTGGCACATCTCTGCATGCCCCTGGCACGGGGGGAGATGGATCTGCGTGCTGCCCCCGTCCCCAGCATAGTCCTCACAGCTCCCATTGACCGGAAACCACCCAGTGGGAGCTGCAGGAGTGGTGCTTGCGGGCGCGGGCAGCCCACGGAGACCTGCTGCCCTCTTCCCCCCAAGGGGCACGAAGAGATGTGCTAGCAGCAGCCAGCCACAGCCACTGTCGGAAGTGGGGTGGGGCCACAGCAAGCAGGCAGCCTACGTGAGCCCTACTGCACCGCCACCCAGGAGACGCCTGTGGTAATCGCCTCCTGGTCAGAGCCTGTACCTCACACCCCCTCCTGCACCCCAACCCTGTGCTCCAGGTCAGAACACCCTCCTGCACCCAAACTCCATCCCAAACCCTGCATCCCTTGCTGTGCCCAAATCCCCAGCCCGGAGTCCCCTTTTGCACTAAACTCCCTCCCAGAGCCCACACCCCTCACCTTCTACACCCCAACACTGTGCACCAGCCCAGAGCGCTCTCTTACACCCAAACTCTCTCCCAGACCATGCATCCCCTCCATTAATATAGTAGAAATGTGTGGTCCTTGATGACTTACCAAAATTCGTGGAGTGGCCCCCCCCGTGAAAATTATTGCCCACCTCTGAGCTGGCCTGATCGCCCACTCCACAAGAGCACAAGCATTGTCAGCAGCATTCCTAGAACAGATCCCTATTCGTGACATTTGCAGAGCAGTGATTTGGTCATCGGTGCATATGTTCTCTGCTCATTACACCACCACTCAATAGTCTAGGGCCGATGCCAGATTCCATCAAGTTGGTTTGCAGTCAGCAGGTCCATGAGTGCCAGTCCCACTTCCTGGGGAGTCACCTGCAGTGGAATGGTTATGTGCAAGCACTCGAAGAAAAAAATGGTTACTTACCTTTCCGTAATGGTTGTTTTTCAAGATGTGTTGCACATGTCCATTCCAAGACCTGCCCTGATACCCCTTTACATTGGAGTTGGTCAGAAAGAAGGAGCTGAGGGAATACAGGGTTGGTTGGGCCCTTTATACTGATGCTGTGAGTGCACGGCACCATAGCACAGGTATAAAGCAACTCAAGTTGCACCAACAGGTACCACTCAGTGAAAAATTTCCAGTGACTGCGCTCATGGTGAGCACACACCTACAGTGGAATGGACATGTGCAACACATCTTGAAGAACAACAGTTATGGAACTGTTTTCTCCTAAGAGTTTTTGCTTGAACAACTGCAGAATCTATAGCGGAGAGTATTTGTCCAAAACAAATGCAACTCAGACAATGCAAGCTGTGATTGCAGATCATATTTTCTTGTACTATAAGTATTACACTGCCACTACTTAAGCAATAACCTTAAAACCCAATGTTTTTCTAAAAGATCTGCTCTAGGAATTACTTTGTGAAAGTTCTGTGGCCTGTGGTATATAGGAGATCAATCTAGATGATCACAGGTCTCCTGGGCCTGGAATCTATGAAAAAAATTTTAGAAGCATATGGCAATTCCATTATAATTTTCCATTACTTTGTGATGTTTGGTGATTTAAACACTGTATTAATGTAATTAAAAATAGGAATAGTGTAAAAGATCTAGAGACCTTGAGTTTTTTAGTGCTTTTGTTTAAGGGATTACTTAAACTGTTTCTACTGCGTGAAAAAATATTACTACTTTGAGTAAATGCTGCCATGTATTCTACATGGTGTGTGTGTGTGTGTGTATGTGTGTGTTTGTGTCCAGTGCACTAGCAGTAACTGTAGAGGGTAGCGCTTGTACCTTGTGGGCTTCGGCCCTCCCCTGGCTCTATGAGGTGACACTGTCCCAACCCCCTTCAGTTCCTTCTTATCATCCATGGCTAGAGTCGGAGCTCTGTGTTGTCTTTACTTCACAAGCTCTCGCTGTTTTAGTGTTTTTTTTCCCTAGTTGTGTATAGTTAGTAGTACCCTTAGTATTAATTGTATTTAGTTAAGTATTCCCCTGTGATGACCTCATTGGGGTTTAAACATTGTCCATTGTGTGGGGGAGCGATCCCTAACAACAGTTCCCACATGCTGGGCATGCTGGGCTTGGTTGAGGCCCACATCAAGGAGGGTGATTTTATCACTAGATTGTTCACAAAACAGACTCAAGGGGCTAGGGACTTTTGATTGAAACAGCATTTGCTCAAACAGGCCATGCAGTCAGCTTCTGCACCAAGGCCCTTATTGGAGCCAAAGTCACCCTCAGGGTCCAAAAGTGTTACCACTCCATGCTCTGGAGCAGGCGCCTCTCTGAAGAGACAGAGGAGCTGTTCCCCATCGAGTGCACTGAGGAAGAGCATGGACCGGCACAAGGTTAGTGCTGGCATGTGGGATGGTGTGGGTATCTCTAATTGCTCCCTGATATTAAGTAGGGAGGTAGAGACCCTGTACTGTCGACTCCGTTTCTGGCCCGGGGCATCCAGTGAGTCCAGTACTGACTAGGGAACTGATTGTTTCCACGTTGGTGACATAAGAGGCAGCTACAGATCTCCTATGCCTTTCTGTTCCGACCTCTCCTTTGGTCCAGGACTTGGCCAGAACTGTGGTGATTATAGCTCCATTGGCTGCATAGGCCACTGAACCCTTGGCTCTGTCAGCACTGCACCCTGATGTTCCCCTTGCACAATCAGTGGAAGGGACCTTGGCACCATTGCAGTCGGCACTGCAGATGTTACCTTGATGGCTTTCACCACCCTCCACTTTGACACCAACTGTTTTGGTACCACTGCTGAATTTGGTGTTAACATCATGTCCAGCACCAGCATACTACTTGTGGCAGTACTGCTTCTATCATCAGCATTGGTCCCTGCCTCATTCTGGGCTGTGGATGAGTCAGATCAGTTATTCACTCCATCAGGTCTGGCTCCACAGCGTTAAGGTCAGGATCTTTCTCTTGCTCTCCATCACCCGACCCACATCAGGAAAAATTTGTGGACCACTATGGGCACCAGGTTTGGCACTCATCGTGGGGTTCGGATGGGGAGTCCTGTCCCAACACCTTTTGGCCTCTAATTCCCTTACCAGTGGCCTCCAAGGAATCCATAGGATGCTCCTCAGTCATGGAGGTTGCGCTTCTCAGCTTGGTGCAAGGCAAGGTCACCAGGCAGAACGGTGTCAGGACCTGTGGATTCACCTCAGTGAAGCTACCTCCTCCCTGGAAATGTGGATTGCGAACCAGCAGGCATTGTCCAAGTACGACTTGGTAAACAATTGGACAACTATGTCTTAAGTTTGCAGACCAGCTGCCTGAAACCTCGAGAGAGGAATTTCGTGCATTTGTCAGAGAAGGCTGCTTAGTGGTCAAGATGTCATTGCAGTCCATGCTCGATGTCTCAGACACTTCAGCCAGAGTTATGACCTCTGCTGCGAACATGAGGAGGGTGTCCTGACTGCAAAATTCAGGCATTGCTTCTAACATGCAGCAGGCCATAAAGGATTTGCCCTTCAATGGCTGAGTGTTATTTTTAGACAAGATAGACAAAACACTGCATTCCTTCAAGGACTCTAGAGCCAGCTTTTGTCTCTTGGGGTGCAGAAGCACTACTTTGGTGGCCAACAGCAGCAATACCATCTGCCACACACCTTTGGGAAGCCTTTTCCTCCCTGAGACAGTGGGATTACCCCAGAAGGGGGCATAGATCCCAGAGGAGGAGGCAGTCAGGTCTGGGGTTTCGGCCAGTTGGCATCCTCCCCCTGCACCACCAAATGCCCATTTTGATTCCTTGGTCTGGTCCAGTTGTCACTTCCTTTACCCCACCTCCATTCAGGGACAGGCTGGCACTCTTTTGGATGTTTGGGGCTTAATTGCAACTGACAGCTGGGTCCAAAGCACTTGTCAGATCAAGCTATGCAATCCATTTCCTCTCCACTCCTCCAACCCACGCACCCTC
Source organism: Gopherus evgoodei (assembly GCF_007399415.2). Taxonomy (NCBI): domain Eukaryota; kingdom Metazoa; phylum Chordata; order Testudines; family Testudinidae; genus Gopherus; species Gopherus evgoodei. Next base: position 20,930,076 of record NC_044326.1, read on the forward strand.
CCTCCCCGTCCCTCTTCAGGGAACCCTCTCATGAGAAATTTTTCCTTGAGCAGGTCCATTCTTCATTTGCGTTGGGAGTGGTGGAGGAAATTCCTCAAGAACCCTGGGGTCAAGGCTTCTATTCCACCTACTTCTTGGTTCCCAAACCCAAGGGAGGGGTAAGACCTATTGTTAACATCAACAAATATATAAGATACATGAGGTTCTGGATGGCACCCTATCAGCTATCCTCCCCACGCTGACTCTGACTGGTTTGCTGCTCTGAACCTTCATGGCTGCATTCTTCACGGTACTTATTTCCATGTGGCAATTCTTCTGAGCTACAGAAGATTTTTCTGGTTCATTGTGGCAAACCACCATTTTCAGTGCACACTCCCCTTCGGACTGTCTCTTGCCACCAGTGTTTTTACCAAATGTATGGTCATGGTGATGGCATACCTCCAAAAGAAGGGAATCCATGCCTTCTTGTTTCTGGACAACTGGCTCCCCAGGGGCAAATCCAGGGAAGAAATCCCTTCTCATGTGTGCATCACTTTGCATTTACTCAACCATCTGGATCTCATGCCAAACATAGAAAAGTCAACATTGGTCCCTACTCAGACAATCGAGTTCATAGAGGCTCTACTATGAGTTTGAGAGAGTTCCTGCTGATCAACTGTTTGCAGTCAATTTGCTGCCTTTGCTTTGGTCTACAGTCTTAACTTTCCATGACAATTTGCGTGTGCCAGATGCTCTTAGGCAACATGTCCGCATGCACTGGTTATTCAGTTCTCAAGATTGTGGCTTTGCCCTCTGCAAATGTGACTCAGGACGGTTTAGCACCCAACCCATCATCCATGGACAGGTTGGTCTGTCTCCCTTCTTTGATCCTGGATTCCTTGCAGTGGTGGACGGTTCAGGGAAATGTATGTCAAGCCCTTACCGTCCGGGACCATTGTCACCAACAGGTTACAGAATGCATTTGGTGTCATGGAGGGCCTGTGCAGGCAGTTCCACTGCCTATCAGTGTCCTGGAGCTTTGGGGCATCTACAGCGTTTCTCACTTTCCTAGACCACATCAAGGGTTCGATAGTTCACATACTTGTTGACAATACCACTATGATGTATTATGTGAACAGGCAAGGGGGAGCACACTCCAGAGTGCTCTGCCAAGAGGCAATCAGGTTGTGGCAGTTCTGCATTGACGAGAATATCACTCCAATGGCTAATCACTTGGCTGGGATCCAGTCTCCTCTCACGGATCATCTCAGCAGGAATTTTTCCTTGAGCCATGAATGGTCTCTTAAGCTCAGTGTTCTGCAAGTCATTTTTGCAGAGTGGAGCATTCTGATGATCAACCATCTTGATACAAGGAACAACAGAAAATGCCATCTGCTCTGCTCTCAGGGGGGCCTCAGTACAGGTTCCCTCACCAATGCCTTCCACCTCAGCTGTCAGTCGGCTCTCCTGTACGCTTTTCCTCCAATCACAGTTGTTCTTCAGGTCATCCTCCAGCTGAAAGTGAATCAGACCAAGCTCATCCTCATTACCCTGGCATGGCAGAGGCAGTGCTGCTTTTCTGACCTTTTTGTGCTGTCAGTTTAGCCTCCCATATTCCTTCCTCTCCATCCTGACCAGCTCACGCAGAATCACGGTTGCATTCTTTATCCTGGCTCAGGTCCCTGCATCTCACAGCATGGCTGCTCTAAGGTTGAATGAGGAGGAAGAACTATGTTTGGGGGCTATTCAACCGCTGCTCCTCCTCCTCAGTAGTAGAAAGCTTTCTACCAGGATGGCCTATTTAGCAAAGTGAAAGTGTTTTTCATTGGCCTATGGAGTTCACCCAATGCTGGCTAGTATCCAGGACACCTTGGAGTATTTGCTTTAGCTTCAGTTGTCAGGCCTTATGCTTAGTTCACTGAGAGTGCATCTAGTGGCGGTCTCCTCCTTTCATCCACCCATTCATAGAAGCTTGGTGTTTTCCAATTTCACAGTGGCAAGATTCTTGAAAGGAATCCTTCATCTCCATCCAGCAGTGTGGAAACCAGTTTCCCTTCTGGGACCTTACCATGGTCTTTGCATCTTTCTTGGGACCTCCATTTGACGCTCTTGCATACTGCCTTTTTTATCTTTTATGTCAAAAAAAAACTTTTTTTCCTTCTGGTGGTAACATCTGCAAGGAGAGTGAGAGAGTTGTACGCTTTGATGGCAGAGCCTCCTTACACGCAGTTCTACAAAGACAAAGTGACATTGTAGCCACACCTAAAATTTGTGTCTAAAGTGGTCTCTCGATGCAGTGTCTTCACACATTGAACATCAGACAATGTCTGACCTTTTCTCTGGACAGGGTTAAATAAACCCTTTTGGGCTTTGCCTTGTCTGTGTCATATGCAGACTATCTGTGAGGAGACTTCTTCTCCCTTCATACAGTCTCTAAGTGGATAATTTCCTCCATCAAGAGTGCATATAAAACAGCTTCAGCTACACACCCTTTATGGGCGCAAGCTCATTCTGCAAGAGTGCTAGGTATGTCAATAGCATTCTTAAGTGACGTCTCAGTATTGGATATTTGCAGGTCTGCTAAATGGTCATCGATACATACATTTTATGAACCATTATGCCATTACCACAGCATCCAGAGCAGATACAAACTTTGGGAACGCAGTCCTGCAGACCTTGCTTAAATAGACGCAGAGCCCCTTTCCGTGGAGGTACTGCTTGTGGGTCACCTACGTGAAATGCACAGCTGCATCTACTCGAGAAAAAGAAATGGTTACTTACTGTATGGTTCTTTGAGATGTGATGCAGATGTGTATTCCACAACCCACCCGCTGTCTTTTCTGCATTAGAGTCTAGTCTCTGGTCGTTCAGTGCAAAGGAACTGAGGTGGGTTGAGGCAGCACTGCTTCGTATATCCAGGAAGGGACTATAGCCACAAGGTACAAGTATCACCCCTCTATGGATACTGTAGGCAAAATTCTTCAGGTCTGGCATGCTGGGCACGCACACACCTACATGGAATACATGTCTGCATCACATCTCAAAGAACCACAGTTTACAGTAAGTAACCACTTCTTTAGTGATATATAACCATTTGCTTTCTTGCTTATTTACAGCTGTGTAAATGTCCATAACCAACAGCATATTTTAGTGATGTGTGCTGCAGCATTCTACTTGATAGAGAATTACCCACTTGATGTAGGGCCTGAATTCTCTGCAGGAATTATACAGGTATGTAGTGCACAATGTTCCAGATTACAGAAGATTGATGCAATCTTGAAGCAGTGCAGATTTTTTTTAAACGTTTTAGGTGGATTATTATTGATAAGCTTTATGAAAGAAATGTTTTCTTCTTTGCATATATATCTCTACAGATGATCCACCTTATGATTTGTGTGTGTTCCCTGAGGGCCAACACCTGCTCAGAGCAGCACCTTGTGCCTCCAAATGAGGTCATATAAGATACTCACCACTGCTCAGTTCCTTCTCAGCTGCCTTCGACTTGATACAGAACAACTGTGTACCTGCTGATTCTTGGCTTCCTGCCTTTCTTAACATAGTGGCTTATTCTAAATTTTTCTTTTATTTGTTTAGTTATTTTATTTCTCTTTTTAGTTTTAACACAGATGGGTTTAGAAGGAGCTTGCCCTCTTTTCCCCCCCCCCGCACACCTTTTTCTTTGACCTATGAGGTACACCGAAGACCCTGGGGATTAAACCCTGCCAAAGGTCTTTTCCTTGTAGTTGACAGGCATTCGAGCTACCTTTGCTGCCTGGGAGACAACCATGTTCCATCAAAGTGCATGGTCTATATGGGATTTAGAGGCAGGTTGCAGCAAGACAGGTAGGTTAGGCTGAACTCCTTCTAATGGAATACTCACTATCCCCGGCTACAACCACACCTTCAGAGAGTAGGACTGCTTAGAAATATAAGACTCTTTCCCCTGATAGGGAAATAAGGAAGAGGGGTAGGTCACTCATAAATTCCACTCTGAGACCTCACATCTCTCAAGGGGAATGGTTGAGGTTCCCATACAATTCCAGTACTGAGCTGTCAGTGCCATATAAGAAGCAGCACGTGGAGAATTCTTCTAACAGATAGCACAGGGAGCAGTTTACCTCTCGGTACACAGGCTCCTACTCATGCTCTGGTACTGTCATCTTCTCTGCACTGGAGTTCTGAGGTCAGAGAGTTCCTCTATAAGCCTCTCTAGTATCACTCTCACCATCACTGCACTGACCATTCTCCTCTACTCAGACTTCAGGATACCATAGCCCTCCAACACGCTTCAGATTTCTCTCTTGGAGACCCTTTTCATACCGGAGGAAGTGGAGTCCCCTCTGTTATGGAATTCTATGAAAACCCCTTCGCTGGTACTGCTCAGTCACCTGCAACCGCAATTATCCTGGAATGAACTCCAGTCTGGCCTCTGGTACCAACACCTTTTATCTGATGCTCCCCATTTCAGCCCAGGGGTGACACTTCAGAATCCAAGGTCTCATTAAAGCGCTCTTTTTTGGCACCATACCATCACACCCCACTGAGCTGCCATTCTGAGGAGGATCTTCTGGACTTCCCCAGACTCCATACATCCAGGGATTATGAATATCCTTGGGGAAAACCTTCCTCTCTCCACCCGCTTAGTGGGCACACTGAAATCCCTGGGGTCAGCTTGGTGAATAACTTTATAGGGGACCACCCAAAAAGAGATCCCAATGTCCATTGGCACTTTCATACTATTCCCCCCTGCCTTCCCCATCTGTCTTCAGAGACACATCTCATGAAGATCTCTTAAAACAAGAGATCCAGTCTCTCCTACTCTTGGGGCAATCAAACTGATTACTCCAGAGTCCGTTGGGAATGGGGCAGATGATAGAGACTGATACTCAATCTCAGAAACCTGAACACCTACATCCTTTCCCAGCACTTCAGAACGGTGACACTATCCGCTGTAAATCTCATGCTTAGATATGGGAAATTGCTTCATTAACCTTGACCTGCAGGATGTCGTCTTTTCTGTAGCTTTCTACTCATCCCACAGACATTTCCTATGTTTCACAAAAGGCTCAGAATGCTGCCAGTACTGAGACTTTCCCTTCGGGCTCTCCACAGTCCCAAAGGTCTTTACAAATCTCCTCTTAGTAGCGGCAGCCTATTTATGTCAGTGGGCCATAGCAGTATTTCCCTTACCTGGACGATTGACTCCTCAGGGCTTGATCAGTTAAGGAGGTCCAGTTGGCAACCACCAGGGCTCTAGCACTGTTTCAGTCTCTAGGACTCTGCATTAATTGGAAGACGTCTACACTGACTCCCATCCAAACAATGGATTTAATCAGAACCACTTTAGACTCGCTAGCTGCCAGAACCTGTCTCACCAAAGAGAGTTTATCCAGTCTAATCTCGACAACACAACACAGTCTGCAAGGACCTGCCTACAACTCTTGAGCCACATGTTGGCCTCCATCTTTGTAACGCCTCACATGAGACTGCATGTCAGGTGCCTTCACACATGGCTTACATCTGTACACACGCCAGTCTCCTCAAAAAGGTCTGGACTCTTTCAGGTGGTGAAATGACCCACTGAAGGTCTGAGCGAGAAGCCCATTCTCATATACCCTACCCTCAAAGATCCTCACAACCGATATTTCTCTTTTGGGATGCGTGGCTTACCTCAAAGGGGACACTGCGCAGGGGAAGTGGTCCTCATAAAGGTCACACTCTACATCCAGGTTCTGGACTGGAGTCATTCGATAGGCTTCCTTCACACGGTAAAAGGCCACTCCTTCAGGGTACAGCTGGAAAACAGGCAACAATGTATTACATCAACTGACAGAAAAGAGAGAGATCCCAGCCCTTACACGCACTCTCCAAACTTGTGGAACCAATGCCTTTCCCATGAGATAAGAACACAAGTGATGAGAGACAGGAACTTAAGGCAATAAGTGCACTAGCTGCCAGCCAGAGGCTGGAGTAGGCAAGGTCGTAGACTTCCTGAGCAGAAATTTCTTTCAAGATTACAAATGGGAGTTCAGTGATTCTGTCTTTCTTGGCATCTGCCAGATGTAGGGTCTCCCAAATGCAGATCTCTTTAACACCCAAACAATGCAAAATGTTGTCTTTGCTCCAAGGGAGTATAAGGCTGTAACTCATTTGGAGATGCCCTGATAACACCAGGGCCCTGTACCATGCTTTGTTTACCAGCCTCTGCCTCTGATTCTCAAGACCTTACTCAAACTGCATCAGGGTTATCCTTACAGCACTGTCCTGGCCAAGACAAGCATGGTAGTCAAACCTCCAGCACCTCTCTGTGGCAACGTCCCTCCAACTGGGTCCTGTCAGGAAAAATCTCCTGTCCCAGAACTCTGGGACCCTGATCAATCCCAATCCTTCCTCCTTTAACTTGAGAGCATAGTTCCTGGATGGTTCTCAAGATAGAGCTAACCTGTTCCGAAAAGGTCCAGTCAGTTCCCCTATCTAGTAGTACTTGCAAAACTTACCTTCAGAAGTGGAAACACTTCCATTCCTGATGTTCTCTTCACTCTTCTCCAGCATCAGAGGTTCTGCTTTCCAAAATTTTAGACTACCTGTTGGATTTGAAGACACAAGGTCAGTCAGTGAGCTCAGTCAAAATACATTTGGTCACTATCACAGCCTTCCACTCACACATCAAGGGCTTCTCAGTTTTTGCCAACCCCACTATGGCCAGATTCCTCAAGGGCCCGCAGCTTCCCAGTGGGACCCTAATTTGGTCCTAAGTGCCGTGAGGAAACCCTCCTTTGAACCTACATACTTGTTCTTTACTCCACCTGTCCCTCAGGACTTTGTTCCTTGTAGCCATCATTTCACTCCATGCATTTATGGCAGACCTGTCATTTACTACCTTCTGTATCCTCATCCTCATTTCTTCCCTAAGGTCTCTTCAGAATAATATTAATTAAGAGATCCACCTTCCAATGTTTTATCCAAAGCCTAATGTCTCCAGGAGATCTGCCTACATATGCTCTAGGGATGGTATGTTTCCAGGTATGATACTACCTTTGGTGTTGCAGTCTTCTGGACTGTCTTGGACTTGCCTCCTCAGCACCTGCCTCCCACAGCAGAGAATCTGTAGGGACATATACTCAAAGAAGGAGGAGAGGTTACTTACCTTCAGTAACTTGAGTCCTTCAAGATGTTTTGTCCCTCTGGGTCCTCTGTCTCTCGCCCTCCTTTTTCTTGTCTGTGGTGGCTCTGCTTCACAGTCAAGAAGAAACTAAGTGGTGGTGGGTCCAGGCCATCTTTTGTGCCCTCATTTGGAGGCAGAGGGTGCTGCTCTGTGCAGGCATGGACGGACCCTCGAATACTGCTTTGCATTCTCCAGTCAAGGGTAGCCATGCATCCTGTAGTGGAGCACCCATAGGAAGAAAACATCTCAAAGAACTCAAGTTACAGTATGATGAGTAACCTCTCTGCCCCTCCCCCCCAAAGGGATTTGATTTGAGGAGATTAAATCAGTTCTCCTTGTTACAATTGTACATTAGTCGTTTTCTAATATATTGGTGTCGGAGTTTAGTTAAATACAATCGTTTCTTAGATTTCTTTCTTGCTTATTTCAGGTCTGTGGCGTAATGGTGTCTGGAAGTGATGAATCAACTCCATCCATTATTTACCATTGCGTCCTCAGAGGATTAGAACGACTCCTCCTTTCAGAGCAACTTTCTAGGCTGGATAGTGAATCTTTAGTTAAACTAAGTGTTGATAGAGTCAACATACACAGTCCCCACAGAGCAATGGCAGCCTTGGGGTTAATGCTGACTTGCATGTATACAGGTGTGGATTTATTATTCAATTGTTTATGCTCTGTGTTTTAAGTACATCTTTTTAGTAAACTAATATCTAGCTCCTCTAGAGCACTTTCCAGAAAATTAAACAAATGTTTACAGCTTACTGACAGAAATGAATTTTTTTCAGTTATACCTTATTGAACTTATTACAAGATATCTTTTTTTCTGCTTAGGAAAAGAGAAAATTAGCCCAAGTCGTGCAACAGATGCAAATCCCACAGCTCCAGACAGCGAGTCTGTTATTGTGGCTATGGAACGGGTGTCTGTTCTTTTTGATAGGTAAGAGAACAAAACCTGAAGCGTAAAATGGAATAAAAGCCTCACATTTTGGCATTGTCTCAGTTTGTTGGCTACTATTCTGTTCATGATTTTAAAATGTCATTTCTGATAGTTACTGTGCTGTTGATTAAAAATACTGTACCAATAATGTACACAGCAATGTCATTACAGCGGTTGGGTCCAACACAGACATACAAGAATGTAAATAGGAAACATATTAAATGTTGTTATACAAAACAAATGCCTCTGCTTACCTAAAATACATGCCTCAGCACATATGGTGATTACTTGTGTAAAATATTTGAATGATCATAACAAAGTAAGAATTAACAATACTATAATCCTATTTATTGACACTTATAATGTAGTCAGAAAAATATCATTTCCACAGTCATGATGAAAATCGTAGTTTTGACTCTGGCTGCATACAGTAACCACAGTGTGTGCCATCACGAAGGGTTGGAATGCCCATTTTGAGGGTTATGAGTATGTGAACTGCAAGAACTATTAAAAAGTATACTTTTCTTTTATAAAAAAAACATTCAGCAATGATTTAACTGTTCCCATTAACTTCAATGGGAGTTATACCTCTGACTTCAGTGGGTACAGTTACACCAACGCTAAATGCTTTAGAAAATACCACCTTTTAAGATTTCATAAGTCAGTCCTAAAAGGCATTATGGAGTACTCCACAAGATCAACCCTCATTAAGCAGAGAGATCGTACCTTTGCAGAGGAAATCAGTGATGTGGTAGTTCATATTTGCTTTTCCCAAGACACCCTGAGCTTGATCTGCAAGCATCAACAGATGCAGCCTTTGCCCGGAAGACTCTCCAGTTGGTGGTTAGACTGATAGACTCTAGGACTGGAAGGGACCTCAAGAGGTCATCGAGTCCAGTCCCCTGCCCTCATGGCAGGACCAAATACTGTCTAGAACATCCCTAATAGATATTTATCTAACCTACTCTTAAATATCTCCAGAGATGGAGATTCCACAACTTCCCTAGGCAATCTATTCCAGTGTTTAATTACCCTGACAGTTAGGAACTTTTTCCTAATGTCCAACCTGAATCTCCCTTGCTGCAGTTTAAGCCCATTGCTTCTTGTTCTATCATTGGAGGCTAAGGTGAACAAGTTTTCTCCCTCCTCCTGATGACACCCTTTTAGATACCTGAAAACTGCTATCATGTCCCCTCTCAGTCTTCTCTTTTCCAAACTAAACAAACCCAATTCCTTCAGCCTTCCTTCATAGGTCATGTTCTCAAGACCTTTAATCATTCTTGTTGCTCTTCTCTGGACCCTCTCCAATTTCTCCACATCTTTCTTGAAATGCGGTGCCCAGAACTGGACACAATACTCCAGTTGAGGCCTAACCAGCGCAGAGTAAAGCGGAAGAATGACTTCTCGTGTCTTGTTTACAACACACCTGTTATTGCATCCCAGAATCACGTTTGCTTTTTTTGCAACAGTATCACACTATTGACTCATATTAAGCTTGTGGTCTACTATGACCCCTAGATCTCTTTCTGCCATACTCCTTCCTAGACAGTCTCTTTCCATTCTGTATGTGTGAAACTGATTGTTCCTTCCTAAGTGGAGCACTTTGCATTTATCTTTATTGAACTTCATCCTGTTTACCTCAGACCATTTCTCCAATTTGTCCAGATCATTTTGAATTTTGACCCTGTCCTCCAAAGCAGTTGCAATCCCTCCCAGTTTGGTATCGTCCGCAAACTTAATAACCGTACTTTCTATGCCAACATCTAAATCGTTGATGAAGATATTGAACAGAGCCGGTCCCAAAACAGACCCCTGCGGAACCCCACTTGTTATACCTTTCCAGCAGGATTGGGAGCCATTAATAACTACTCTCTGAGTACGGTTATCCAGCCAGTTATGCACCCACCTTATAGTAGCCCCATCTAAATTGTACTTTCCTAGTTTATCTATAAGAATATCATGCGAGACCGTATCAAATGCCTTACTAAAGTCTAGGTATATCACATCCACCGCTTCTCCCTTATCCACAAGGCTCGTTATCCTATCAAAGAATGTTATCAGATTAGTTTGACACGATTTGTTCTTTACAAATCCATGCTGGCTATTTTCCCTATCACCTTACCACCTTCCAAGTGTTTGCAGATGATTTCTTTAATTACCTGCTCCATTATCTTCCCTGGCACAGAAGTTAAACTAACTGGTCTGTAGTTTCCTGGGTTGTTTTTATTTCCCTTTTTATAGATGGGCACTATATTTGCCCCCTTCCAGTCTTCTGGAATCTCCCCCGTCTCCCATGATTTCCCAAAGATAATAGCTAGAGGCTCAGATACCTCTTCTATTAACTCCTTGAGTATTCTAGGATGCATTTCATCAGGCCCTGGTGACTTGCAGGCATCTAACTTTTCTAAGTGATTTTTTTACTTGCTCTTTTTTTATTTTCTCTTCTAAGCCTACCCTCTTCCCGTAAGCATTCACTATACTAGACATTCCTTCAGACTTCTCAGTGAAGACCGAAACAAAGAAGTCATTAAGCATCTCTGTCATTTCCAAGTCTCCCGTTACTGTTTCCCCCTCCTCACTGAGCAGTGGGCCTACCCTGTCCTTGGTCTTCCTCTTGCTTCTAATGTATTTCCTCATTAAAAGTATCCTTAAAGAAAATGAGCTTCATTTCCTTGCCATCTAAGGGCTGGTCTACAGTACGGGGGAAAATCGATCTCAGATACGCAACTTCAGCTATGTGAATAACGTAGCTGAAGTCGAAGTATCTAAGATCGAATTACTCGCCGTCCTCACGGCACGGGATCGATGTCCGCGGCTCCCCATGTCGACTCCGCAACTCCGTTCAGGTTGGTGGAGTTCCGGAATCGATATAAGCGTGTTCAGGGATCGATATATCGCATCTAGATGAGACACGCTATATCGATCCCCGAGCAATCGATTGCTACCAGCCGATACAGCGGGTAGTGAAGACGTAGCCTAACTCTGTTTCTCTCCGTCCCTAACATAACATTCTTCTTGCTATTTCCCTTTTGTTCAACCAGCAGAGATGGTATGGATGAAAATTTTTCTTTCTCAGATTGCCAGCATGCATCTCAGACATAGTGTGGTACTCTCTGGTGTAGGGTTAGTTTGTTGTTTTTTTTTTTTTTTCTATAGCTTCACTTAGTCCCAGCCTATCATTTTAAAAAAATAAACCCATTAGCAGTCAAAAGTTGAATGTCATACAGCTGTTGGAGAACTGGATTGTCAGTTGAGTCAGTGTTAGATCTGAATGCTGAAGAGCCTGCAGGTCTAGCTACATATAAAAGAAAAGAATTCCTCTCTTATTCCTCTTGACTCTAGAAAAACAGGAAAAAAAATTTCATAGGGACTAAATCAGCATGAATGTTCTACGGAATTAAAATGGTCAAATATATTCTATTTTTTGTTTTAGGATCCGGAAAGGATTTCCTTTTGAAGCTAGAGTAGTGGCACGGATCCTCCCTCAGTTCCTAGATGACTTTTTCCCTCCACAGGATGTAATGAACAAAGTTATTGGAGAATTTTTATCCAACCAGCAGCCATATCCACAATTCATGGCCACAGTAGTTTATAAGGTAGTGTATTTTAAATTGATTTTCCTAAATCTACTTTTGGTGAAAGGCTGTTCACTCTTTGAAGTCAGTAACTAGGACTCCTGGCAAATGTACTATTACTGGTATTACGTCAAGCATATAATCTGGCAAAAATCATTTTAAACCTCTTCACTACTGATGTTTGAAAATTCCATTTATGACATTGAGCTGAATATGTGAAAAGGGCAAATGTTTTGATTTTTTTTTAAATGCCGTTTATGCTAAATTTCATGACACAATACATATAATTCTGGTGCAGAACTTCATAGAAGTGACTAGCAAAATAAACCAGCATGTGGCTTTGTTTTATTGAACAAACTCCATGTTTGTGCTATTACACTGAAGGTGAAATTAGAAATTCCAAAGATAGACCTGAACAGGTTTTGTTTTTCTCACATTTACTTGCACAAGTTGAAATAAATAAAACCCGTAATTCTGAAGTAAAAAAATTCAGAGAAGACTACATTCCTACAATACTGAATTCATAATGGAAAGCAGGGGGGAAATTTTATTTTAAGAGCCAGAAAATCAAAGATAAGGTTTATACACTCTTATTCATGTTATATCCTGTTCAGGAGTGAGAGAAAGAGGCCTGTTCATGATAGAGAATCAACTTTACCTAATTTGTCAATTTAGGGTAGAAAATTTCAGTAACTCCCCATTTAACGGTCTCGCTTAACGTTGTTTCTATTTTACATCCCTGCTCCATTACAGAACGTGCTTGTTTAAAGTTGTGCTATGCACCGCTATAAAGTCGTTCGTTTGCCTGCTTTGTCCACAGCTGGCAGCCCCCCATGAGCTCCCCTATGCCTCCCCCAGCACCTCCCACCCGCCGGCGCACCTTGTGGATCAGAGCCTTCCCCGTTTCCCCCACCTCCTGCCCGTGGCAATCAGCTGGTTTGCAGTATTCAGGAGGCAGGGGAGGGTGGGGGAAGAAGAGGCAGGTTGGGGGGGGGGGGTTTGAGGGAAGGGGTGAAGTGGAGGGGCATAGGGCCCCCTACCCCTGCTGCCTGCACAGTAGGGAAAGTTGCTGCTGTTGCCCAGCATGCTTCCCCAGCCTACAGCACCTTCAGCCTTTTTGGCTGCCTCATTGTCTGCAGTGCAAGTGGGCTGTGCCTGTGTGGAGTGAGGCAGGGGCACCTCCCATTCCTTCATACTCAGCAATGATGATTGTAATATTAAATTGTTTCTTTAAAATTGTTTAAAACTTATACCTGTATTACATTGCTTGTTTAAAATGTATATAATGCCTTTTGTCTGGCAAAAAAAAATTTCCCTGCAACCTAGTGCCCCCTGCCCCCCATTTACATTAATTCTTATGGGGAAATTGGATTAGCTTAACATTGTTTTGTCTAAAGTCGCATTTTTCAGGAACATAACTACAATGTTAAGTGAGGAGTTACTGTAGTTTGTATGCAAGTCTAGTTCTAAATCCCATTTAAAGGTTTAGATGTACTGTGACATTCCAAAGAGGACAGATTCCATGGTCATAGTATTACATGACTAAACTGGCACTTACCAAATCAGTGAACAGAAAGTAGACAGTTATGAATCTACGTATAACTGCGTGGGGCACCCTAAGGGGTGTAAGATCATTTGAGATGGATTGGGAAGAATAGCCCCCTCAGTTGTAACACTAGTCTGGATATGCTGTTTTGGCATAATCTCTTGGGATCTGTTTCCCCAACATCTGAAGTAGAAATTAATCACACACAAATTATTTGAAGGCTCAGATGTTTAATGTGCTATTTTAATTGTATTTAGATACAGCTATCTGTCACAATGTACCCAAATGGAATTTTGTGGGCAATCTCATGTACATAATGAACATTTTTGACTGACAGCCTGATTACTAAAATCTGACTGCCACATGTAATATCATAAAAGATTTAATAAATATTCTTATGCTGACTTGAATCACCCATCTTAGTGGGTAAAATGCCTCTAGGACACTAAGTAGCAGGACACTCATCTAGGCTTACATGTTTGCAGTATGTTTTATGTCTGGCCATTAGTTCGAACATCTTTTCCCACATGCAATAATTATCATTTTTGCAGGTTTTTCAGACACTACATACCACTGGACAGTCACCAATGGTCCGTGATTGGGTGATGCTCTCTCTCTCCAACTTCACACAGAGAACGCCTGTTGCAATGGCAATGTGGAGTCTTTCCTGTTTTTTTGTCAGTGCTTCCACCACTCAGTGGGTTTCAGCAATGTATCCTAAATTGGTTTTATGTGGGTTTAGCACTTCTGTAAAGTGGATTGATAACACTGGAGACTGAAATCCTCCCTTCATATATCTAACAAGTACACTATGGGCAGTAGTACTTCTCCACAATGTCCTGCTAGGGCATCAGATTTCACCAAGTGGGGCCACTTCCAAAAGTGATCACATAGTTCATTCTCCACGTCTATTCAGAATTTAATATACAATTATTGGGTTAAAATATATTACCTGTATCATGCAGGGGATCAGATTAGATCAGTGGTTTCCAAACTTTAACAACCTGTGAATCCCTTTCCCCAAAAACGACAAGTCTCGTGAACCCTCTCCTAAAAATGAATATTTCCAGGGATTTTCTCCTTTACCTGAGTATAAATTATAAAAGCAGTGATCTTGGAAATATAAAATTTGTTTTTGTGACATGCTTATTACACAGTTATTAATTATTATCATTACAATATTTTTATTACATTATGAAAACGGCAACACTCTTCCAGGGTCTCACTTTTGTAGCTTGTATTTAAGAAGCCAACTCAAAGCGTTCTTCCTACACAACCATTCAGGTCTTGAGCAGTCCAGGCAAACAACGCACGTTACCACAAAGCTTAAACTTGTTCTTCACAATTTTAAAAACAATACTAGCTGCCTATTTAATTTTAAAAACAGCAAAAAATATCCACCTTCCTTTCCATTTCTTAAAGGAAGTCTTGGAGTTTAAATCTCTTCAGTGTGATAGATATGCTTGCTTTGATCTGCTTAGCTGGCAGTCTAGGGCTCCAGGCTGCTGGCCTCATGCTCGCCAGGGTCCCTAGCGACAGCTCTATCCACCACTAGGGAATTTTTTCCCCCGAGAACCCCCTGTAACATTTTGCGAACCACTGGACTAGATGGTCATGGTGGTCCCTTCTGGTCTTAATCTACAACTCAGTTGTTTGAATTGCCAAGAGTGGATGCAGGTTGGTACAAGCTGTAATAGTTCAACATTGGTACCATAATGGTTTATAACTTTACTATCAGATGTAAACTGTGAATTATTTAAATATCAGGTAAGGGTGAATTTTTTAGCAGTATATCAGGTTCAGCCATATCCCTTACATATATTTTTAGAGAAGTCTTGCATCTCAACTCCTACATTACTATGGAAAATCTTTTCTTTTAGTGGTCTAAGCTTTTAAAGTAAAGAATTGTGAGACATTGAGAACCGATTTATTTCAGGGAACAAATGATTAACAAGCCTATAATGTTTAGAACTTTTTACCAGATATTTTCAAGGTGGCTTTTTATTATTTTCCTTTTAAAAATCAGTCATAAGCATTGTGCCATGCTCTAGGGCAGAGGTGGGCAAACTACAGGCCGTGGGGCCATCTTGTCTGGCCCCTGAGCTCCCAACTGGCCCTGGCCCCTCCCCTGCTGTCCTCCCTCCCCCACAGCCTCAGCTCACCGTGCTGGCAGCAAGGCGGCATGGCTGGCTCCAGCTGGCGGTGTGGCTCAAGGGCAGATTTACAAGTGAACCCAGGGTGCCTTGGCACGGGGCCCCCCAACAACAGAGGGGCCCCCAGGGCCAGGCTCTCAGGCAGCTCAGCACTGGCACACACACCCCCCACAGGGGGGAGGGGCTGCAGTGTGTGTGGCAGGAGCCCGGGGAACGGGGGGGAGGACTCAGGAGGAGCACCGGGTGGCTACGCACCTGGCTGGAGAGAAGCGGAGCTTTGAAGGGGAAACAGCTGCTTCTCTCCATGTCCTCCACCCATGTTCACAGGGCCACATTCCGAAAGGGGTTGGGGAGAGTGGGGGACGGTCTCGGGGCGGTTACGGGCAGGGTGTCCCAGTAGGGGGCGGTCCCGGAGGGCGGTCGGGGCAGGGATCCCAGGAGGAGGCGGTCAGGGGACAAGGAGTAGGGGGGGTTGGATGGGTCAGGGGTTCTGAGGGGGGCACTCAAGGGGCAGGAAGTGGGAGGAGGTGGGGGCCAGGCTGTTTGGGGAGGCACAGCCTTCCCTACCCAGCCCTCCATACCGTTTTGCAACACCGATGTGGCCCTCAGGCCAAAAAGTTTGCCACCCCTCCTCTAGGGTAAAACACTCTCAAAGAACATCCTCATCCACTTTCTTTCCCCTCCTTGCAGTTCTGTCTTTTCCCCCACCTCTCCCCAAAAAATTGTGTTTGGCAAACATTCCTCTGCAAGGCAGCAAATCACAATAATTTTAAACTGGCAATAGGATAACATTCCCCAAAATAGTTGGAACAATGAATTGAAGGATGCAGTGGCATTGCCCAACAAACGTGTAATTAAAAAAAAAAAATCTTCTCACCTTAAAAAGAACTGCTGCTCAGGAAAATCAGCCCTGAATATGACATTTGATAAACAGTCTAAAAATGGAAATGTCTCCATTATGTTTTACATTTCCTTGATGATTAGTTTTGTGGCTCTGTGCATTGACAGTTCTGTTTATCTTTAAGCAGTGAAGAACTGTGTTGATGAGAGTTTTTCTCCTATTATATAATTTAACAAGTGGAAAGTATTCCTACCAACTCATTTTAAGCTAACAATAATGGGGAAGTTGCATAGTTATTGAGAGAAATATAACTAAGAAATACAGCTTCTGCAATGGCAGTTTAATTGCTGCCTGCAGATGTCTTGCATTTACAATTACACAGTGGTAAAGCAAAAATATTTAATTTATCTGGGAATGCTTTTTAAGTCAGTGATATTTTATGTAAAACTTTAAAGTTTGTCTCTTACCTCATTATTATGCCCTTAACTACTTTCTCAGTCTTCCACATATTATCAGCAGAATGGGAAAATCGGAGCAAGTGGACATTAACCTCTTCTGTTTGGTGGCCATAGACTTTTACAGACACCAGATAGATGAGGAACTAGATCGAAGGGCCTTCCAGTCTGTGTTTGAGATGGTAGCATCGCCAGGAAGCCCATATCATCGCCTACTAACTTGCTTGCAAAATGTTCACAAGATCACGGCATGCTGAACGTCATGATATTGGTTAATGAAACTCGGTGGCTTGATTTGGACTCTGGTATGAATGTTTAGAGAGAGATAAATTTGCAGAAAGCAGCTGGGATTTGCTTCTGCAATGAATCTGCATCTGTCAGTTTTATACTTCATGCTTGTTTGCACGGAGAAGCACTGTGCACCACAGAGGATCACATGAAAGGTGGAATAGGAACATTCTTATTAGCAGTGGTTAGCTGTGTTAAATGGAAATATGTATATGTTTTATGTAATGTTTGGGATTAACCTGAGGCTGAATTACTAACTGTAAAATACATGGGCAGATACTTTATGCAGGAAAGCCAGGTATTACTCTTCTTCCTGATGTTCAATTTAAGTCACCATGTTGCATCTGGTATTGAAAATCTGACAGAAATACTCTCAGTGCAAGTTTTCAGTCATTACAAATCTTTATAGTTTATGTGTGTGTGTGTGTGTGTGTATATATATATATATATATAATATATGTACACTGTGAGGTAGTATAGATCAGAAACTGTTTCCTAACGTCTCTCCCAAACAAGGAAATGAGAAACCAGTTTTCAGGAGTAATGCTCCCAGCATGCAATTATTCTGTCTCTGGACTTTCTAATATACTGTGGTGTATTTGTTGGTGGCATGGGACATATAATGCACATACATAACCACACTTTTTTCTTTTTTCTTCTCAGGATTTAAAATTTTAGTACAATATATCAGTAAAAGAAATTTTAACTTAAATATTTCTATATCATGTAAAGTATGTAAAATTGTAAAATGTGTGGTGCATGAAATGTGCTGTAATTTGAAATGAACAAAAAGCCACTCTACTGAATGTCTTGACATCTGTATTGCCCTCATTTTCTCATTGTGTGATCTTTAAAATCCATCTTAATGTACAGGTTACATTTTATGTACTACATTTCACATTTTTGTAGGGTAACACTTTAAAAACTGGAACATATAGGCTAGTTTGTGTTGATGCTATATTAAGAAGGCATTTTTGTGATTCATTTGATGGTAGCTTGTTTTGAGTTTCTTTATTTTGAGATGTAAAGGAGAGGGGACTAGATAGCCTGGATTAGCACTTTTTGTATACTAAGCTGCTCTCACCTGCTGCAGAGGCATTGGGGGTTTTTGTTTTGTTTTGGTTTTTTGGTGGTTTTTTTTTTTTTTTTGAGAGAGAGAGAGAAAAATGATGCAAGTTTCCAGTAGCCAATAACTATCTGGCTCTTTCATTTATACTAACAGAAACCATGGAGTCATTTGGATATAAACCACTCACTTTACTCTAAGCAAATTTATGACGACAGTTAAGAATCAGAAGTCTAATGTGGTCTACTCTGGCGTTGGCCAAGGTGTTAGGTTATACAACCTCTTTTATTAGTTGTCTACAACATTATGTTTATACACAAACACTGCATAAACATCCACAAATTCCAAAATTCTCCAGTTCTACACAGGGCCAAATTCTGTTTACGCCTCATACAAGCCTTTGATTTTAGTTGGTTGCACGTGGGAAATCTAGGACAGTATTTTTCCGATAACTGCATCTGATATAATTCTTCAATATAGAAAAGTAATGCCTTGGTTCTGAGCTACATTGCTATATTTAACCTCATTACATTTTCTCATTAACACCTGTTGGTAACACTCAGAATATCTAAGTAGTGTTATCAAAAGGAGCATATACTGTATGTATTTCTGTATATAATGTATATGTAATTATACACATATGACTACATTTACTGTATACAAATGTGTATATTTGTATTTATTAAACCCATGGATTTAAACTAATTCCAGTTCTTAGACCAAAAATGGTTGCTTTTGCCCATAACTTGATTATAAAGGAATTGCCCAATGATGTCACTTCCTCTTATGATAGGTACAAAACTGATTACATGGGCAGCAGAAATAACTGTGGACTTTGCTGTATCTAGCTGTTTGATAGAGTTTATTATCTAGAGAGTTTATTTCTGCCCTCTGAGTTGGCTGCTACTGCTTCTTTCTTGGGCCATGGCACTGTGGTGACTTTTTAAAAAAAGAAACTGAAGTTCAGAAAGGGTTTAAAAATAGATATTATTAAAGGTTTTGGTTATACTGGAAATCTTACAGTTCTGGTAAGAGACCACTTGCCAGGGAAGTGAGCTATAATGCCCTCAGATTGCAATTAAGGGTAATATAGATCACTAGTCCCTTTTGTAACCCCCAATAATAGTCTTATTCTATAAACCCACATACCAGTCAGTTTTTGTATGATATATTGTAAGTGAAGATATTTTTGTAAGCTATTTTCCAAAATTTAAAACAGATTTTAATATATTTTTGAAGCATTTGATAGTCACACCTTAACCATAGATCACTATACTTTCTGTTTCATGAACAGATAAATCTTACATATTTTTAACCTCATAAATAGCCACTGCATGGTTGGTCAGTGTGCCTCCAGATGATGGAGGCTGGCCATCCCAACTTGTGAAGTTTTCCAAACAAATCAGCCGAGACTTGCCATAGAAACTTTCCCACCAATAAAAAGAGCATATTAAGCTAAGGAGTCAACATGTAACAGAAATGGATTTCTTTTCAACATGTGATAAATTCCCTGTCCTCAGTACTATTGTTGGCATTTGATAGGATGTTCAGATTTCCCACTTCAAAACATCACCCAAAAGTGATGCAGCCAGGTCTGTCTTCAGATAAATTCAAGGATAATTAGAATAGTTGTGTGTGTCGGTCTTCTCTCCATGAAGATTTGTCATACATAGAAAACAGGTTTGCTGTCTGTAGATCTTCAGTGTGTCTAGATTTTTCTTCTCTGGAATTATTAACTGAATACAAATACACATTCATTTTCAGATGTATGAATGTCTTGAAGGGGACATGGCTGGTTATTCTCCATAGTTTGTAATTACACATTTATAAGGCTAAAATTTAACATTTATTTCCCTTGATGTGCATTTTTGTCCTTTGTTTCTTTTGGAATGAAAATTATAATTTTTGTATTTGTAAAAATATCTAATATCTACACAATTCTGGTGACACCTATCAGTAATTACGTTGTGCTTTATGGCTTAATTTCTGCCTCTTACCGCAGAACAGGATATCACATGGTCATGTTTTCTGTGTCTATTTAAAAGAAATCTTAAGGTTAGATTTTTTTTTTTAAATTACCATCTGTAAGATTTGTTGCTCCAATTTATGATTTTTTTATATTTGACCAAGATTAACCGTTTCCCTTTTTAATATGCTATCAGTAGACTAAAACAAGATCCATGCTTGATATCAAACTGGTTTTGGAAATTAAACTGAGTTTTTCACTGAGACCCGAGGTATAAATAGTTAGATGTATATCTGGTGTCCTAAATAACTAAAATAAGCAATATTTAACACATTCTATATACATATAGCGTGATTGATAAATCAGTTTTTTCATTTAGAGGGTCTTGAAATAGTTTGTAGCATAACTAAGAGAATACATTTGTGAACAAGCAAATTGATAATTTATTGAAATCTAAATGAGGTTTAACCTAGAGAACCTGCTTTTTTTTCATAAAGTGCTGCCTCTTTTGAGACTCTCTTACTTGCCTCTGAATTTTTAAAAAGTATCAGGCAGATATCACTTGATCAGTAAAGTTTGGCTAAAGTAATTTCCTTTGTCTTCAGTGAAGTTTTATTTTATTCCTTTCAACAGAGGAGAAATTTGAAACACCTTATACTAAAACAAGTTGAATTAATGCAAGTAATTTCTATTTGCAATTTGACTGTCAGGTGAGGTTTTATTAAAAATCCTTCTTTTTAGTGCTTGTGCCCACTTTGGGATGTCTCCCTCACTTAAAAAAATAAATACAAACACTGGTATTCATGAATTCTACGTTATATTACTTCCCATTGCAGAAAATCCCTTCTCAGCATGAAAGGATAAAATCTGACTCACTATTTGACGTGAACATTGATTAAAACTGTGAATACCTATTGAGCAGCTTTCAGTAAAACTTGAAAAAGAATAGTCAACCTTCAGATTAAAAGTGAATTCCAATCTAGTATTTCTTAATTCTATTTTAAGAACATTTCATCATGTTGTTCTCTTTTAACTTAAAGTTGGCTTTGTATAGCAAATAAGGAGGTTGTGTCAAAAACACTGCAAAGGCAATCCTCCAAGAGCAGTCTTCAAGAGCAGACTCTAAATCTTCATATGGTATTTCAGCGCTGTCATGACTAAACACTATCCATGCAAGAAACATTCAGGTGTAATGAGCAATAAATATAGCAATAAGCAGTCTAAAGAGATGGTTAGTCATTCAGGATTTTACACATTGGTTCTTTGTGGGGGCAACTGAGTCACTGTGTTAAATAAGTTTTAGTTTTCTTATAAAGACCCCAAGAATGCTATGCACTAAAACCAGGAACCAACTGAGAATAACCAAGGATATATTTTTAAACGGGCACCAGTATGTAACAGTAAAAAGAGAGCAATTTTAAGGTTATAAAACAGCAAAGGAAGTATTTCAGTAATTCCCTTATTCTAAATAAAGTTATCTGTAGTAAAACTGAGAATCTGAGATGCCTACCTTCTGTTAGGGTAAACACGGCACCAAAGAATCTGGAAAGGGTGCTGAAGTCCAGTGTGCTCATTTACCTCATTTTGAGAATTCAGATGGAAATGTTTGTGCCTGTTACCTTAAAGTATCCATTAAATAACTTCAAAAAAACTAACAACATTCCTAAGAGGAGAGCTTCTATGGTATGTCAAGTGATTAAAGTTAGCTGGACATGAATGCCATGGAAACACAGTTTAGGGGTGCGTGTATTGTTTTGTCACATGCATGTTGTGTGTGGACTTGTCATCGTTCACATCAGTCTTTGTCTACACATAATGTCAAATTAGACCAGCCTGACAAAGGAAGGATAGGGTAACTGGCATACCATACAGTCCTATGATGTTGTCTCATATGGCTTGAGGGCTATGATGGGCAAGGCTTGGAGCCCCAACACCAACAGTAGCTGTATTCAGAATAAAAGGAAGGAATATAATTTTAGATGTATGTTTAAAGACGTTTGCTGAAAATATTGCACATTAAAATTAGAGAAAATAAACTATACACTGTTGCTGTGCGTGATTTTTCTGTTTGTTTAAAAAATAAGTTCTGAATACACTTTAACCGGCTGCAATATAAATGTGTGCTTATGCTCTCTACACTGATCCAAATGTAGGAGGTGTTGAGAAAATGTGAAAACATGTGAGCTCTATACTGCTGCATGTAAACTCTCGTACTGTTTACATGTTAAATAAGAGAGAACACAGTGAAGATTTTTTTTACTCTTTTTGCTAGACATGCTTTCCAGAACTTACAGGATAAGGGCTTGGCTACTCAGGGCAGGTCTACACTACAAACTTGCCTCAGTGCAGCTGCTGTACCACTTCCAGTGAAGACACACTAGCCGACAGGAGAGCGTTCTCCCGGCTTAATAACTCCACCTCCATAAGAGGCAGTAGGGAGAAGCTCTCCCACCGACGTAGCACTGTCTACAAAGGTTAAGTTTGGTATAACTGTGTCACTTAGGGGTACGGATTTTTCACACTCTGAGCAATGTAGTTATACCAAAGGGTACTATAGACCAGGCCTCAGGGAAATTAAATTCACACCTTTAGTTAATTCCGATTAAAGTGCTCTTATTCAGCATTAAAGTGTATTTAATTGGATTTATCTTAATTCACTTCCAAAGTAAATTAAACTAAATCAAATTAAGGCCACTTTAATTCTGAGTAAGTTTCCAGATGGGGTTTAATGCAGTTAACTAATCCACTTTAAAAATTCATTCAGATTACTTTTCTTGTGTGTACTCATGTAAAAACAAACCCAAAAGGTTTTGGAGGAGAACAAAGGAAAATCTAGCCAAACACAAAGTTTAAAAGTGTACAACTGTATTTGTAAATGAGGATGTTTTTATCTACTGGAGCCCTACGTGATGGATTACATTACACAGGAGGAGGAAAGATTTAGCTTGTTAAGTGTGCTTTCATAGCTGTTAGGCATTCTGTTGGGTTAACTTTTAAAGAAAAAACTGGAGAGTCCTACCGCACAATAGCAATGATCTCTTGCAGTACTTTGCTGTTAAGACATCTTGTTTTGATTAACTGTGTGATATTCAATGTTTTCTGGAAATTTTGGAAGAAGCTTATAGTAGCAGCTCAATACACAAGGCAAGTGCTGGGTTCATTCACATCCAAAATATTTTTACGTGTTTAAGTTCTCTGTCAGGGATAGTAGCAAATGATATGCCATTACTGCCACGTTTGATAGACCAATATAAAACAAAAAATATAGAATTAAAATCCAGAACCATACTGTGGTAGGACTGTTACTTGAGGGGGGTTTTAGTTACATTTTTTTAATCATTGAAGAACCCTTTGAGTGATTGTCTCCTTTACTTCCCTTCCTCTTCTTTCAGTCTAGTCTTTAAAGGGTTCAATATCAGACAAGCTAGTAGTGGGGGATGAAATGTTATCCTTATAAGAACTGACAAAAACCCAAATTATCATAATTGCCCAACTTGCACCCATTCTCTCCTCTCCCTTAAATTGTTTGTGTTCTAGTTTAGATATGAGAGCATTTCAGCCATATCTTTAGCACAGGGCCTTCATGGTCTCTTGCACTATTAATATGCTGCCCAAACAAATTGCCACTTTTCCTGTTACATCTGTTAATGGGACCCCTACACAGCTATCCTTTTGATTACATGGAGGAGCCCTAACCAATCTAGTTTTAAACTGGTATGCCTGTACTCTTAAATCACTGGTAGAACTACACTATTGGTTTTACATACCAATTTCAAGATATGGAGAGTTTCCAACTGTTAATATGTTAAAAAGGAGCTATATGTGAGTTTTAACCATACGCTGCAGTTCTTCCATGTTGGACATAATTTTGCCTTGAGCTACAGATCATCTTTCTTTTCCTTCGGATGTACCTCCAAGTATGGTAAGGTAATAAATCTCACACCAGATACTGGATTCACATCTTTCAAATTGCAAAATGTAATCTGTGGATTTTGCCAAGATACAAGGGGTGCAAAAAATGTTACCACCTCATGATGTACTTTCTGAGGCTCTCCTCTCACAGTCCAATATAAAAACAGCCATACTGGGTTAGACCAAAGGTCCATCTAGCCGAGTATTCTGTCTTCTGACAGTGGCCAATGGCAGGTGCTCCAGAGCGAATGAGCAGAACAGGTAATCAAGTGAGCCATTTCCTGTTTCTCATTCCCAGCTTCTGGCAAACAGAGGTTAGGAACTCCATCCTTGCCCATCCTCGCTAATCGGATGGGCAAGGATGGAGTTCCTAACCTATCCTCCATGAATTTATCTAGTTCTATTTTTAACCTTAATGTAGTCTTGGCCTTCGCAACATCCTCTGGCGAAGAGTTCCACAGGTTGACTGTGATCTTCCTCCAAATAATGTAAGCAGTTGTATGGAAACATATTAAATATTTATTTTATGCAGATTTCTGTTAGTTACATGGATCCTGAAGAAACCAGTGTAAAGACAGCCAAAGAAGATCTTAAGTGGGGCAGACAAAGAGAAATCATTGCTAGAAAGGAAATCAAGTAACAGTTTCAATTTTGGATTCAAACCATTCCCCCAGTTTAATCTATTTGGGCTATAACAAGCAGTGAGGAAGCAAGAGATGTAGGACAGAAAAATTATTTCCCTTCCCTACAATCGCATTGATCTTTTAACACAGGAATTACCATGCTCCATCAATTCCATGATACAAATAGTCTAGTGTCCTGCTTCCTAATGTGGCCAGTACCAAATGCTTTAAAGGAAGGTGTAAGTACCCCATGGAGATAGATTTAGGATAATCTGCCCCTTACATTGTTTCATCCTGGTTTCTACTAGTTAAGGGATTGATTTATGCCCTAAATCATGGGCTTTTTTATGCACTGTTGGAGGATGCTTCTGTGGAAGATTGAAAGTCAAGCTTGAAGCACTCTTAAAGGTGGCATTTCACAGATTCCTCTGTGGTTGTGGCACCCTTTTCTGCCAGGGCACCATGGTGCAAAAAGATTTGTGGGCTCTGATCTCATGTGGAATCAGTTTACTGTGGCAGTAATATAGCGTTTGATCTGCCTGACTATAAAGGATTTAGATGCTTTGAATCTTGGGTGTTCAGGGAATAAATAAGTGAAAAATAAATGTTTACCGGAACTCATCATTTCTATCTAAGTTTATCCTCTTCTGATGTTTAGCATGTGCCGTGCTGCTTTCAGGTATTGAGACTTCTGGCAAAAACGGGTTCCTTGACAGGTATGGGGAAAAAAAACCATTAACCTCTTACATCATCCCTCCTTCCTTTTACTACTCTGACTTGTCACATCTTGTTTATATTTAGACTGAGTTCTTTGCCGCAAAAAATGTCTTTTGAGGCACCTAGCACAAATGGATGATGATATTTAAAGAGAAAAGGTAAGACGGCCATTTTTTAGATGAAAAGGGGATCTCTGAGAGAGAAATTTACCTCTTTAAAATATCACCATCCCTGGATATGGAACAAATTTTTAGCTATTTCCTGATAGGTGTGATTGTCTTATTTTTCCAGGTTATGCTCCTCAGATAATACCATATTACGTAAAATCAAGAGCTTGCAGCAGATGGGTCAAGCAATCTAAGATGTTCACATTAAGCCTTAAAAGTAAGGCAAACTTACATGGCACAGAGGTTATAAGTAAAGTATGTTGTCTAGTAAAAACTACAGGCTGAAGAGAAAACAGGAATAAATTTCATTTGCTCTTCAGATCTAATAAAGTTGTAAAAAATTAAAAGAAAAAATGAAAATTTAGCACAGCATGGGCCTGTCTGGAAGTACATACCATAATGTGCATCTTGTATATATTAGCATTAGCACATAGAAGATCCCTTCCAGTCCTGGGTCAGCAAGTTCAGTTCCCTGCTATCCCAGGCAACCCTGTCATATATAATCCCACTCATAAATTTATCAAACTCCATCTTTAAAGTAGCTGAACAGAAAAATAATACATATTGTGGACAGGTTTGAGGGCCACAATCTTGTTGCGATAACTGCAACTTTTAGCAGCCATAGCAACTTTTTATAGTTGCTGCAAACTTCAGCACCGCCAGCCCTTGGGTGCTGCTGCCAGAGGAAGTGACCAGCCACGCTGCAATGAGCTCCACACATCTCTACTCCCTACTGCCAAGGAGAACAGCTGGGCTTGAAATGGCACCCCTGCGTTGTAATCCCATGTGCCAGGTTTCCACAGCACTCATTCAAATTTGGCTTGGCCACCTCTATGTCAGACAGGCCGTGCGGTGAAGGGCCAAATTTGGGTGAGTGGCACTGCAACTTTAACAAACTGTGGCTGCAACTTTTAACAAAAAGAAATATTCACAACTTTTTCACCCTTAATAACAGGTGCAAGTTGACTATAATGCTGAGGCATATGCATTGTAAGCATATAACTTTAAGTAAGCATTTCCCAAACTTTAAAATGAGTCCCTGTCAGGAAACAAACAAATTGTACTGCCATTGTAACCCTTCTGTGTGTTGTCAAAGACCTCCTCATTTCATGTATAAATCTTCTGTGCCCCACCATCCTGGGAAAATGAAGGTGTTCAATTTCATAATATTCTGTTATGGGTTGGGTGAAACCTCATTTGAAAAGCATGTAACTGCTGTGTTCATTTAAGATAGTTGTAAGAAGCTATTAAGCTCCTTTTGGGTAACTGAAACAATAGGGGCCTCCACCCAAGACAAAGCCACATGCCAGACTAGAGTAGGAGTTAGCCGTGCAGCTTGAAGTGGATTCCACTTTCCACTGTGATCTGATAAACACATCGAGAACAAGCCCCTGTAACCCAGGCCTAAGAAAAGCCTGGAAAGAGCTTTGGGGCTAAGTGCTGGGACCTCCATACGCAGTTTTCTACAAAGATAAAGTTAAGGCCTCATCCGAAATTCATATTGAATTCATCTGCATCATACAATTCCTCTATTAATCTTCTCTCTGAATTCATACAACTATAACGATGAAAAGAGACTGCACTCACTGGATGCATGCAGGACCCTTTCCTTCTATATTGATTGGACTAAGGATCTTCCCCAAGGCTCCTCATAGATTATACGTCATAAAAAGGATGAGCGGGCAAGCAATTTCTGCACAGAAGATTTCACACTGAGTCTCTTCTTGTCTTAAGACTTGTTACGAAGTAATAAGTGTAACAATTACAGAAAGAAGTGCTTGTCCTACTGAAGCTCAAGATATCTCTGTAGATTTTCCGAGAAACATCCCAGTCATGGGCATTTGTAAAGCAGTCACATGATTATGTATTCAGACTTCCACTAGATATTTATGCCATGACACTTGCTTCCAGACCTGATGCAGACTTTGGGAAATCTGTACTTCAGTCCTTGTTCAAGCAGACTCTGAATTCCCATCACCTAAAGGAGTAGTTCTTGGAATCCTCTGAAGTAGAATATATAAGTGCACAAGCACTCAAAGAAGAAATGGATATTTACCAGTACAGTAATTGGTTCTTCTAAATGTGTTGTGTGCACACACATTCCACAGCTCACCCTCCTTCTCTGCTAGTTTGGAGTCTGACACCAAGATTCTGGAGCAAAGGAACAGAAGAGAGATCATGGGTGGCCCTTGTCCTTTCTGCTCTCGGTTGGAGGCATAAAGATGCTCAGGATGCATGTGTTGCCCCAACGGGTACTGCTGAGTAAAATTCTCTGGCTCAAGGGCACTGGATGCACACAACACATCTAGACAAAACACAGTTACTTTACAGATAAGTAACCATTTCTGACAAACGACCTGGAAGTGTGAAAGAGTGACAGAAGTGACATAGTGAGGGAAAAGAGAAACAGAAAACTAAGAACTAGGAGGACCTTGAGTTGGTGTAAGGCTAAAACCACACAGGCTACAGTGTTCAAACTTGAATGGCTAAAGCATGACATCTAAATCCATATGATCTAAATATGTGGCCTAATTTTCAGCGGTGCTGAGCAATAGTGAAGTCAATGGAAGCTACAAATGCTCAATGCCACTGAAAATCAGGGCACTTTTTTAGATCACTACATTTAGATTTTGATGCTTAACTTTGGTCACCCACATCTGAAAACTTTGCCCATAAATGGGCAGGAGAGCAAAATGGGAGCAAGACAGTGTAACTAAAAAGTGTGTCTGTATGGAGGGGGGAGACACTTGAGAAAATTGCTGTCCCCTAAGTTTTTTTTTATTTTATTTAGAGAACTGATTAGTGGTGTCTGCATGGGCATCAGGATCAGCAGGGAAAGGATGCAGCATTCCTATCTAGCATATAACTCCTGGGGGTTCTCCTTGTCCCTAAGAACGGAACAGTAGCCAAGCCCCATTTGTTTTTGTTGTTTACCAGACTCTGTCTGTTCACTATTCACTCCTAGTGCTACCACCACCTCGGTATTTAGCCCTGGGCGAGCAATTAGAAGCTATTTTCAGTTGGCTCCTGTGCCTTATTTGTTTTTTACATAGTGCCCATCAGCATTTATATGAAAACACGGCCCCAATGTGATGGCCTAGATTGTATTTTGGCCACATTTATCAACAGCATCATTGCTGAAGAATGGAAGAGAACATGCACTTCTGACCCAGACAACTGTGTAAGGTTGGATGAATCTCTCTGATTACAGATGTTCCCTTTTTTGTGTCAAAAAATGGAAAAATATTAATTTAAGAGGGAATGAGATTATTTTCTCTTCTCCGCTGTGATGTTGGTTATATCTCGGTTTGGGTTACGTATTCCAGCAGCCATTGATTAGTCTACTTTATCATTATCACTTATACTGTGGAAGTACCAACAGGCCTCCCCTCATTGTGCTAGGCACTGGGCAAACACATAAAGAGAACAGTATCTGCCCTGAAAAGCTTAAATCTAAGGCCTGGGTCTGCACTTAAGTTTTGCTGGCATAGCTATGCCACCAACATCAGCACACCCCAACTGACATAGCTATGTCAGCAAAAGTCTGAGTACTGTATAGACAATTTTATACTAGCAAAGAAGTTCTTTGCTGGTATAGCTTATTTCATTTGGGAAACTGGTATAACTATACCAACAAAAGCATTCTTTTGTTAGTATCAGCTGTCTCTCCATTTGTTAACTAGCTATACCAGCATGCCCTTTCTAGTGTAAACAAGGCCTAAGTATAAGATGAGACACAACATCCCTGCAGAGGAGAGCTTGAAGGAGGACAACGTAAAAGATACTCACCTTTGTAACTGTTGTTCTTCGAGATGTGTTGCTTATATCCATTCCAATTAGGTGTGCGCGCACCGCGTGCACATTTGTCGGAAGATTTTTACCCTAGCAACTCTTGGTGGGTCACCTGGGTCGCCCCCTAGAGTGGCGCCGCCATGGCACCAGATATATATCCCTGCCGACCCAACGGCCCTTCAGTTCCTTCTTGCCGGCTACTCCGACGGGGGGGAAGGAGGGCGGGTTTGGAATGGATATGAGCAACACATCTCGAAGAACAACAGTTACAAAGGTGAGTAACCGTCTTTTCTTCTTCGAGTGCTTGCTCATATCGATTCCAATTAGGTGACTCCCAAGCCTTACCTAGACCGTGGGGTCGGAGTGAGATGTTGCAGAGTGTAGAACTGCTGATCCAAATGCCGCGTCATCTCTGGACTGTTGAACCAATGCGTAATATGACGCAAAGGTGTGGACCGAGGACCAGGTAGCTGCACGACATATTTCCTGGATGGGTACATGAGCCAGGAAAGCAGCAGATGAAGCCTGGGCCCTGGTAGAATGGGCGGTAAGGTGGCTCATCGGAACATGAGCCAAGTCACTGCAGGTGCGGATGCACGATGTCACCCAAGATGAAATCCTCTGGGAGGGGACAGGTAGGCTCTTCATCCAGTCTGCCACCACGACAAAGAGTTGTGGTGTTTTATGGAAGGGCTTTGTTCTCTCGATATAAAATGCGAGCGCCCTACGGACATCTAGGGAGTGCAGTTGCTGCTCCCGGCGTGATGAGTGTGGCTTCGGGAAGAAGACCGGAAGGAAGATATCCTGGTTGATACGAAAAGCCGATACCACTTTAGGGAGGAAGGCCAGATGTGATCGCAACTGTACCTTGTCCTTATGAATGAGACCTCCCTTCGCCTTGGGGATTAGGAAATAGTGGGAATAGAACCCCTTTCCCTTCAAGTCCTTTGGTACCTCCTCTATAACTCCCATGGCAAGGAGCGTCCGTACCTCTTGCAAGAGGAATTTCTCGTGAAAGGGGTCCCTGAAGAGAGATGAGGACGGGGGGTGAGGGTGGGGCAAAATAAACTGGAGGTGGTATCCGAATTCTACTGTGCATAGGACCCAACGATCCAAAGTTCGTTGGGTCCACGCAGGGAGGAAAAGGGAGAGGCGGTTGTAAAAAGGAGGGGAAGGATCCTGGGAAACAACTGGTACGCCGTCCTCGGGCGTGCCTTCAAAAGTTTGGTTTGGGTCCTGAGGGTGGTTTGGAGGGACCCTGATTCTGACCCCCTTGGGGTCCTGACTGCCATCTGCGATTGCCTCGGCCACGCCTTCTGCCGAAATCCTGTCGTGGCCTAGACGGGGGGTAAGGGCAGTGAGGTTGGGGATGGAAGGATCTGCACTGAGTCACCGATGTGTGCATCCCGAGTGAGTGCATGATCACCCTGATGTCCTTTAGGCTTTGCAGCCTAGGGTCAGTCTTTTCAGAAAATAGGCCTTGGCCATCGAAGGGTTCGTACCATATACTTCCACTCAGCTCCCCTGGCCGTGGGCGGAATAGGGGCTGGAGACTGCTAGATGGTATCGGCATTTGCCTGGATCGTACGAATGAATGGTAAGGTCACTCTTGTAGGAGTGTCAGCTGACAAAATATCCACCACCGGGTCCTCTATCTCTGGGACCTCCTCCACCTGAAGATTCATATTCAGGGCCATGCGTCTCAGGAGGTCCTGATGTGCCCTCAGGTCAATTGGAGGAGGGCCCGAAGAGGATGTCCCAGCCACCACTTAATCAGGAGAGGAGAAAGAGGAAAGACCAGGGACAAGAGAGTCCTGCATGGGCTCCTGTTCGTGGGCGATATCAGGCTCAGGTGGAATCTGAGAGTCTGTTGACTGCATGGGAGCTTCCCCCGTACTGGCAGGAGGGGGGCGGCTGACCGTCGCCTCCGGCACCCGATGTTTCGATGGTATGGAGCGTGATGGCACTGGAGGAGCACCTTGGGCTTGGTGATATGCCCAAAGTGTCCAAAATGACCACTGATGAGGCCTTTGTTCTTGGGCCTGGGTCTCCTGGAAGACTCGGCTGGGCACATCTGAGTCACGGTCCTGTGCATAGGAAGCACTGTCCGTGCGAGATGACACCGATGTGTGTCAAGATGGCCACGGAGGAGCTGAAAAGCCCTGGGAAGGGTCCCCATCTCTAAAGGATCTCTCTTTCTGTGGCACCAGAGAACGGTACCGGGTGGCATACCAGTACCGGGAACGAGACTGGGACCTGTGACCGAAGCAGTGCTGGGAGGTTGATCGAGATCTCAACGCTTGATGTCTGGAGCGGCTGAGAGAGTCACAATGCTGGGAACGGTGCCAGGAGCTGGATCGGTGCTGAGAGTACCAGGTCGGCAAATGGGATGCTGAACGGTGCCACGAGTGTGACCGATACCGAGACGGATAGCAGTGCCAGGATTGCGAGCGGTGTCAGGACCAGGATCAGTGACGGGACCCCAGCGGGACCACAATCGTGATCGAAGCCTCTCGACGGTGCCGACCGAGGATGGTCTCAGCAGGGCAGGCTTGCCAATCGATTGTATAACCTGCACTGGCAGTGCC
The DNA here is from genome assembly GCF_007399415.2 of Gopherus evgoodei. Taxonomy (NCBI): domain Eukaryota; kingdom Metazoa; phylum Chordata; order Testudines; family Testudinidae; genus Gopherus; species Gopherus evgoodei. The sequence goes on from NC_044326.1 coordinate 20,961,846, forward strand.
GGGGGTTGAGACAGCGCAGACTCCATCAGTGCGATCAGCTCCCTCGCCGTGGAGAAGGTCTCCGGCGTGGAGGGAATAGTGAGCTCAACCACGGCACGCGCCGGTGAGCTTTCAGGAACTGGACTCGATGGCACTGGCAGTGCCACAGCAGGTGTCGGTGCCGGGCGGTCCGACTTAGGCGGGTGCTACAACTGTGGTACAGGCGGCACAGAAGCAGAAGGAGTCTTATGTTTCTTAACCCGTGGGGAGAGGGAATGGTGCCTAGAAGACATCTGTGTGGGTGACGGTCGGTGCCGAGGGGCCTTAGTGGTACCGGTGCAATCCAGTGCCGAAGAAGCGCTTCTCCCTGGTGCGGACTGTCCAGCGCTCAGTGCCGAGGGTGGAGGAGTAAGAGCTGCCTCCATCAGGAGCTGTTTGAGACGGAAGTCCCTCTCCTTCTTCGTCCTCGGCTTAAAGGCCTTACAGATCCGGCACTTATCCGAGAGATGGGATTCCCCGAGGCACTTCAGACAGGAGTTGTGGGGAATCTCCCATTGGCATCGGCTTGTGGCAAGCCAAGCACGGTTTGAAGCCTGGTGAACTGGGCATTGGCCCCGGTGCGGGGAGGGGGCTAATCCCTGAACCCCTGTCAACTATATACACTAACTATATTATAGAATGAATAAAACTAACTACAACTATAGAAATTATAACTATATGCACAAGAATTAGTAAGAGAACTACGAGTAGCTAGGGAAGTGGAGATCAGCTAAGCCGCACTCCACTGTTCCAACGACCGACATGGGCGGTAAGAGGGAACTGAAGGGCCGTTGGGTCGGTAGGGGTATATATCGGGCACCACTCTAGGGGGTGACCCAGCCGACCCACCAAGTGTTGCTAGGGTAAAAATCTTCCGACGAACGTCCACGCGGTGCACGCACACCTAATTGGAATCGATATGAGCAAGCACTCGAAGGAGAATGGATTTTGTGGATTTTTGCATTCATTTTTATCTCTACTTTAGTGGCTTTGTAAATTTTTTTTTTAAGGTTCCAAAATATTTGATTAATTTTGATTAAAGTCTGTGATAAGAATTTTGCTGTCATTTGTCCTAAGAAAGATATTGAGCTTTGAAAGTGATTTTGATCATTCAATTATATGTTAGCATCCTGTTCACGAACTTTCATGAAATGAACGATAATTTGCTCTTTTCTGGTGCCTGTCATCCAAGAATTTCAGAGTGCTGTGGAACTGTAATACTGATCCAGAAAACTCAATAAAAAGCAAATTTTTTTTTTTAAGTGAGAACATTGAAGGGGAAAAAAACCAGAGCCTTGTACTTGCTATAATGTGAATTCTGTGCAGAGTTATGGATGAGGCCAGGTGTAAAACTTGGCTCTAAATCCTTCACTCCCCAAATTTCAGGGCTGTTTGGCTCTTGAATTTTGTTTCAGGCCATCTGTCAAATAGGTGCATATGCTTCTATCAACCTGGGAGGGTCCAAAAGAATAAAAAAATTTTAAAACATAATTTACAATGAAAGACAAAGACTCTGAACAGTCTAAACTTAGTCCCAAAGGTTAAGGTCAGTCCTGTATGTCCTGCCATGCACAGAGCACCCTGCTTGCTGTCTGGACTGGACTCATTCAAAGTGGAGTCTCTTCTGCACTTGTGCCCATTAGAGCTCACACTGTACACTGGCCTTTCAGATGTGGGTAAAGGTAAAGCTCTGAGGGAACTATTCCTAGCACATGAAAACTAGAATTCACAGCCAGCTTCTGATGTGATCCTTCCTGATATAAAGGCTTTCGTAGAATTTTCACTTAGCTTTGAGCACTTGTCTTTCTCATCACAGTGTGTAGCTTTGACTTTCTTCTCCTTGGTTGTCACAGTAAAATTGTCCTACCCTTGAACAGCAGTTACTCTGGCACCTGATGTGTCATAGTCCTACATATACTGAAGAAAGAAAGAGATGCAAGTTTAATGTTCTCTTTAATATCTCTTTTTAAAAAAAAATCAAAGTTTTCCCAGATTCCTTTGCAGAATGACATGAACGTTTTTCTCAAGGCTTAAAAAGTTTTGTACATTGGTACAGCTTTATTTAGAATAGTGCAAAAATGCTCTCACACTCCCATTGGGCCAAAGCTGCAATACTCTGTATTGACTGGATCTTTACTTAATTTGGTCCTGTTCAAGATGTATCAAAATTTGTGTGAAATGGATATTTCATTATTAAATGTGTAAAAGGCCTTTAATTCTGAAGGATCCCCACAAACACTTTGAAAACTATATGCTGCACATACCACATTGTTGCAATGCAGACAGCATTTATGTACAGGATAGAAACTATTCCCAACAGGGTATGATATAGTGTTGTTATATATAGGATTTAAAGAACTCTACTTTCAGGAACTGCTTGTTGAGAAAGAACAACGTATGTGGCAGAAGGAAGAAAACCCAAATGCTGCACAGTCTCAACTCTCTTTTTATGCTTGAGCACTGAATGTACTTTCAGATGTGAGTTGGCTCCTGCAGGTATGTGAAATCAGAAACTAAGATTATTGAAAATAATAATAATGGCAGCATACCAGATTCCTGTCCCTGAGCAGATGGACATGAAAGAGGAAGTGTTTAGCAACTGGATATTCTTTATATCACAATGGGAAACTATGAAATTGCAATTGGACTAGTTAAAAAGGAAAACAAAATTTAGAGCAGCACATTATTAGGTGTAATGGGCAAAGGCTGCTACATACTCTAACAGCATCTGAATGTGTCAGCAGCACATGAGAAAGTTACTCAGCTTGTGCAGTAAAGTTGGTTCTTCAAGATGTGTGTCCACTTTAGGTGTTTGTGCACCCCTGCACTCGTAGTTGGAAATTTGTGGTAGCAGTGCCCGGTTGGGTCACACATGCACGGTCCCCATCTCATGCCACTTCAGGTGGTTAACTAGCACTGTGCAACCAACCCCCCATCAGTTCCTTCTCTATTGCAGAGAGTAAGTGATCAGCTCCGAAGCAGAGGGGAGGAGGGAGGTTCGTGGAGCACCCACAGGGACACACATTTCAAAGAACCTACGTTACTGCACAAGGTAACTTCCTGTTCTTTGAGTACTATCCCTGTAGGTGCTCCACTTTATGGGACTTCAGAGCAGTGCCCTCAGGTGGAAGGAGGGGGGCGTCAGAGTTGAAGTTGTGGCAGAAGACAGTACAGTGAGCCTGAAAGAGGCATCAGATGTTGCCTGGTGCTCTAATGCGTAATGCTGCATAAAGTTATAGGCTGAGGCCCAGGTTGGAACCCTACAGATGTCCATGATGGGCACATTGTTGAGCAAAGCAACGGAGGTGGATAGGGCTTTGGTGGAATGTGTGCTAATCCCCGTAAGGGGGTTGTTGGTTACATTGATGGTAGCATAGTTTTATGCCATCAGAGATCCACTTAGAGAGCCTCTGTTTGGATAAGGCACTCTCTTTGGAATATTCAGTGATGGAGACAAACAGTTTGGGTGATTAACAAAATGGTCTTGTTCTGTCTAGATAAAAAGCCAATGCCCTCCGTAGGTCGAGAGTATGAAGACTGCCTTCTGTCCTTATGGGGCTTGGGGCAGAATGTTGGTAGGTAAATGGGTTGATTAAGGTGAAAGGCTAAGATGACTTTAGGTAAAAACTTGGGGTGTGATTGCAGGGATACTTTATCTTTTAAAAAGTGTATGTGGAGCCTGCCATGAGAGCACCCAACTCTCCTACATGTCTGGCAGATGTAATGGCTGCTAAAAACACCACCTTCATGGAAATGTGTAGTACTGAGCATGTAACCATGAGTTCAAATGGGGGACCAGTGAGGGCCCATAGGAACACACAGTTCTGGGTAGATATTGGTAAGGCCTTTGAGGAAAAGTTTGGTGAGTGGGTGAGTGAAGACAGAAAGTTGATCCATTCTGTGGTGAAAATCTGTGATAGAGGAGAGGTGTACTCTTACTGAACTCATGGAGAGGCCTGACCTTTTAAGTTCTAAGAGGTAGTCTAATATTAAGATGAAATTGATGTCATCTGTCTTTGCTGGCACCAGGCATTGAATCGCTGCCACTCGTGTAGACATGTGCGACAGGTAGTTGCTTTACGACAGTTTAATAATATGTTTTGTACATCTTCCGAACAAATCATCTCAGATCCCTTGAGCCATGAAAGAGCCACGCTCTGAGATGGAGTCTTTATGGATCTGGAAGCAGAATGTGACCTGTGTCCTGGGACAGCAGATGAGGCAGAAGCAGGAGCATGTGTGGTGGATGCACTGACATCCTGAGAAGGTAAGGATACCAGATTTGTTGGGGCCACGTAGGGGCTGTTGGGATTACTGTGGCTCTGTCCTGTCTGATCTTGTGGATCACTCAGGTCAGGAAGGGGATGGGAGGGAAGGCATATAGGAGGGGAGTGTTCCATTTGATGAGAAAATTGTCACCCATAGAATGTGTGCCAATACCTGCCCTGGAGCAAAAATGGTGGCATTTGGTATTTCATCCAGTTGCAAAGAGGTCTATCGTTGGAAACCCCCACTGCTGGAATAAGTGTAGGAGCACATGGTTGCCAAGCTCCCACTCATGGTGCTGAAAAAACTGTCTGCTTAGAGTATCCACCGTGGTATTCTGGCATCAAGGTAGTATGATGCTGTGATGTTGATGTTGTGTCTGATGCACCATTGCCAGAGTCGCATGACTTCCACGCATAGGGAGTGCGATCGTGTTCCCCCTTGTCTGTTTATGTAAGACATACAAGCCACATTGTCTGTAAGGATCTGAATAGTCTTGTCTTTGATGATTGGCAGGAAGTGGGAGCAGGTTTTGTGGACAGCTTGCAGTTCTAACAGATTTATGTGGAGAAGGGATTCTGCAGGTTACCAGCAGCCCTGGATAGAATGCAGATCCGGGTGTGCTCCTCAGCCCAACAGTGAAACGTCTGTGGTGATGGTTAGTGTTGGTGCCTTCTCAATGAAGGGCACCCCCATGCAGACATTGTCTGGTTGTGTCCACCTGAGTAGGGAGATTTTTATTTTGTTTGGCATAGTGAGGCATTTGTTTATGCTGTGTCTGTGTGGGACATTGTTTATATGGAGCCACGCTTGCAGACAACACATGTAATCTTGTATGTCTGAGGACAAAGGTCATGGCACCCATGTGGCTGAGAAGTTGAAGGCAAGTCCTGGCAGATACCTGTGGACTGTTTCATGCTGTGGATATGAGATTGGCTAGAATGATAAAAGGCTCTGGCCTCGGGAGAATTGAGATGGGTCCCAATGAACTCTAGCTCTTGCGCAGGTGTTAGAGTGGACTTTTGTGCATTTATTTGGAGGCCTGATCTTGTAAAGAGGGTCACCATCTGTTCAGTGGCTTGCAAGGCTTCTTGCCATGTGGGTGCTTTCAGCAGGCAGTTGTTCAAGTACGGGAATATCATGATTCCGTTTTTGCGGAGGTAGGCCGCAACCACTGCTAGTGCTGCTGAGTGTTCCGACTCAAAGCCAAAGGTAGGGAAGGAACTGAGGGGGAGTTGATCGCATAGGGCCAGTTAACCACCTGAAGCAGCGCGAGATGGGGACCGCGCATGTGCGACCCAATCAGGGACTACTACCACAAATCTCCAATTATGAGAGCAGGGGTGCATGAACCCCTGAAGTGGAGCACCCACAGGGACAGCACTCAAAGAAGAACCAGGAAGGACCCATGTAAAATCCTAAAAGAGGTCCAAAAGTATTTTCAACTTAATTGTCATATATGAATGGTATATTTTCAACACCTGTGATCAAGAGTCTGAATGTACAGAAATGTACAAAGCTATTGAGCAAGCTCACATCCAAATACAGAGACTAGATGGAACAGACACACAAATATTCACAAAATAGCACAAGTGAAGAATTAAAATACCAGGAAAAATACACCAAAATGTATGCAAAGCAAATGCACAAATACAAGGCACACAAGATGAGCAAAACACCAAAGAACACCAGTGGGTACAGTGTAGGAAAAACATGATAGTGGAAAATGCCCAGCATATGGGTTCACATGCGACAATTGTGGCAAGGAAAATCATTATGCTAAAGCTTGCAGACAAGAAAAACACCGTATCAGGGAAGAAAGCAGTAATTCAGCAGATAAGATTTTGCATGTATATGACATTAATGCAGTGCAGATCCGCAAAAATAAATGGTTTCTACAGCTTAGTATAGCACCAGATAGAAAAACGAAGCTGCAGTGCATAAACCGGAAACTGAATGCCAAATAGACAGTGGGACATTAGTGAATGTGCTATGCTACAAATATTTCTTTAGTATGCGCAAGAGAAACAAAAAACAAAAAAATTACCAGCCAAATTAAAATTATACAGTGGCACAATTATACCACTAGGACAATATAAATTACAAGGAGTGTACCAAAGAAAAGTATACAGGCTTAAGTTTCAGATAGTATAGACAGTACAGGAGCCACTGCTTTCTGCTGAAACAGATGAATTTATGAACCTAGTGATACTAAACCTCAGATAAATGATTCATAAAGTAGACACACCAGCAAATAAGACATCTATCTAGAGCAGACAATGTACTATGGTGTCCCTGCAGCAAAGCAGCTAAAATATTACCATGATGTTTTTGAAGACTATGATGTCTTCCAGGCATGTTATTCCTGGAAATAGACACAATTCAGCCAATACAGCACCTGCAGAGAACCACTGCATTAAGAGGAAAAACTAATGGGAGCAATAAAGCAAATGGAAAAAAGAACGTGGTATTATTGAAGTCAAAGAGCCCACAAATTAGATAAGCAGAATAGTAGTGATTGAGAACCCAGACAACCTGCGCATCTGTACAAACACAAGAAATTAAAAGTACTGAAAAAAACCCAACTCCCTACCAAATTAAGAAATATTACCTGATTTGGCAAAAGCAATATTCTCAGTACTTCAGGCTGAAGATGGATATTGATAAGTGCTACTGGTTAAAATAAACAGCTACCTCACCACATTTTGGACACCAGCAGATAGGTGCAGATGGTTGAAAACATCATTTGGGATCAAACCTGCAATAGAAGACTATTGTGCTAACAAGATGTATTAACAGGGCTCGCAGGGATCAGTGTCATAGCTGATGTCATTCTGGTATATGGACACTGAGGCAGCAGAGCAGAAGCCGTTGCAGCTCATCTGTCTGCTAAAAAGAGCCAGGGAATTAAATCTAAAATTGAATAGAAGCAAGATGAAATTGTGATTGACTGTAGTTCCATTTATGGGACACTTGCTGACCTCCCAGGGACTATGACCTGACCCCCAAAAGGTAAAAATAACACAGTAGATGACCACACACCAAAATATTAAATCACTTTAGAGACTATTAGGATTTATAAACTATCTGACAATTTCTTCCAAGCCTATAAGATGTGCGAGAAACCCTGATGTGACTAATAGACAGAGATGCAGTTCGGACATGATCACCTTAACATGATGTAGCTATCACACACGTCAAGCAGCTGGTGACCAACTATCCTATTTTGAGATACTAGTATGAGAACAAAGAGGCAACCATACCAGCAATGCCAGAGACAGTGAGAGCTTGGAGCATCCTTCTTACAAAAGGATAACTGGTAGCTTTTGCATGGAGGGACCATTATTGCCAATGGAACCAAAGATAAGCCCAAATTGTGAGTGTTCACATATGAAAAGTCTGAGCAGCAGAAAGTGACAATAAACTACTTGAGAGCCATTTTTAAGTCACTGCTAGACACCCTAAAATGCCGTCAGCCACATGCTATTGAAACTGCAATTGTACAACGTAAACGTATACCACAAGAAAGGGACTGAGATGTACATAGCTGACTCCTTATCCAGAGCACCGGTGCAGCACTAAAATATGGTAACTGAATGAAATACAGAAAACACAGAAAGACATAAAAGCATCAAGCATATCAGATGTGTACCAGGCTAGAAAGAATCTGAGAACTAAACTGTACAACATAACTTAGAAGTGATCACATCTAACATTTTGGCAGGATGGCCAGACACTGAGGAGATGCTGCCTCCCACCACCATCACCTCCTAACAATACAGGTCCTATGGAGACAAGCTGAACATACAAAATAGCATCATATATAAAGGTAGTCAAATCATAATACTCAGATCATTGAAAACAGAAAATCTCTCAAGAATAAAACTGGAGCCATCTGCTGACTAAAGGTGACCAAGGATATCCAGAGACCTAGTGAGCAGTTCTGATACATCAGTGGGGAGGCCAAGCAGCAAAAGGAAATAACAGACCTTGGAGAAAAGTAGGAAATCACAAAAACTACTTCAGTACTGTAGACTGTTGTATAGACTTGGGGAACTAGATCAACTGTCAGACAGTTCTCAGTTCAACTGTCCGATCAACTAGATCAACAGTCAGTCAGATCTCAGTTTACTTGCAGTGAGTTTGTACAATTAAACTGGGAATGGGAATTCAATTATATTGTATCACCACCATACTACAGTCAGTCAAATAGCAATGCTAAAATGGCAGTTAAAATAGCTAAAACTGTAGTAAAGAAAGCTTCAAAAAAGCAAAGAAAATATATGGCAAACCATCCTTGTATGGAACTGAGCTGTCTTTTGTGAGGGCAACACTTGAAGTGAAGATGCAAAGTGTACCTTGGTGCCTAGAGCCCCAGCATTACTACATCTAGCAGTGATAGAAGAAGCACCAGATAAAAATGAAGAGACATGCAAAGGCCAAAGCCTACTATCCAGGGTAACCACCCAGAACTACAGTCAGGTAGATCCTGTCATGAAATCTTCAGTTCCCTTCTGTTGGGATAGCAGTGTCTTTGACAAGTGCTGAAACTGTCCCATCTACTCTGGGAAGAGAGATGAAGTCTGCTTTGATCTGGTGTACATTGTAGACTTTTTCTGGCACTTATGGACAGTCTCTTAGACTTTGCATCCCATTCAGCTTTAATTACTTTTCCAAAAACACATGAAGGAGAATGTGTGGTTCTGATTTTGAACAGGTTGGAAAATATATATTTTTTAATTTCTGTATCACTCTTCTCTCCTTCCTCCTTAGACTCTTTTTTTAAATGGATGCATGTGAAGAACTACTCAAGTACCTAATCACCTTTCTCAAAGGACTCATCTGGAAACAGATCTGCCTGCTTCACTTCATCCTTCACTCCAGACTGAGTTTGACACCTTCCTCTTGTGGAGAAGATCTTGATGTTCATTTTTACTTCTTTTTTCTTCTATTGGACTTAGGCTAGGAAGTATGTTCAATCTTCTTTTTCTTTGGTGATGCTCATTGTAGTAAATGAAGGCCCTGATAAAGGCCTGAGGCCTGAACTAAAGTAATGGCCAAGACTTTGCTAACATAAAGCAAAGTGAAGCTGTGAGCCAGAGGCAGGCCCTGCTCACAGAAGCTGGCAAGGAAAGGGCTGATGCAAGAAGATACGTACCTAAGAGGTACTGAACACTAGAGATCAGAACATTCACATACATGCACATTCCACACAGATAACAAGGAACAGGCCGACCCATCCCAATGACAGGGGCAAAAGGGTAAAATGATGGATAGAGTTGTTTTGAAAGAACCAACATGTACAAGGTGAGAGGCGGCACCTTACTGCGTAGAGGGGTTGTACCTTGCTGCGTGGAGGGGCTGCATCTCAATACGTCAGGAGTGATGTGTAACTTGTTTGTACCTGTGTATAAAAATGTATCCCTGGGGCGATGTCTTTGTCCGGCCTAGGGGGCAGTGGAAAGTCCCGCCACTGACTGAGCCGAGTCCATTGACCGGGGACACTTTCTCGTAGTATGCCCTGTAGAGTAACAATCTCAGAGGAACTGCAATTGTGTCCATACGGCAATAAACCTGGCCGACGTGCCTTCGTACCTTACTATACACTCTGGTCATTGGGGGTTCTCTTCGGGTCTGCTGTGTCAGCTATCTGCGCAGAGCTGGGGCAGCACACAGAGGGAACACACGCATGCAGCCGAGTGATACCAACAAGGAGAGAGCAGAGCAGAGCACCACACCGGTAGCCTCTGACAACACACCTCTGACAACACTGGTGACCCCGACCGCTGATCTGGTGAGTAAGCGAGCTGTCCGCTGTAAGAATCGCAATCTAACATGGCAGAAAACCTCGTGCTAGGGAACCCCCTGATCCCCTCCCTTTTGATCCCCATGGAGTTTTATAACTCATGGACCCGCTGGATTGCCAGTAAGGGGGGTCCATATGAATTGAAGAATGGGGAAACATGGACTGGCATATGTAGAGCGATGGTAGAAACCGAGGCTCTGAAAAATAGTAATAAAAGTAAAAAAGCAAAAGTAACAGTAACAAAGAAACAGTTAAAAGAATCAAAAAAAGCTACATAGCCCTGGAATGCTCCCACCGTCCTAGCAGGATGGCAAGCAGCCCAGAGACAACCAGTACAGGGAACAGAGTAAAACACTGGAAACAACTGTAAGGAACCTACAAAAAATACATGTGCCGTCCCTTGTTATAAATATTGGTGGTAAACAGCAGGCTTCAGGTAGCTACTCTGTGCCTGAAGAATGGGGACAGAAGTGGAAAGAGGTGGTCCTAGTAAAATTAAAACATAAAACTGGGTCCACTGCATTGCAACCTTCACCTTATGATAAAAGTCAGGTTCCAGTTAAACTTAAACCGGAACCTAGACTGGTGCCTGTCAGAATGGGACAAGTAAGTGCACAGAAGGAAAGAATAGCAAACAATACTCTCATTGAATTGGTAAATCAAATGAAGGAAAAAATGGAACAGTTCACAGAGCACATTAGGAGACAGGAGCTGCGACGTAATCGCAGGGGAGTGAATAAAAAAGAATTTCAAAGTAAAAAACTAAAATTAAGCGGGTTAACACCTAGAATTGATGCATTAACACATAGAGTTGCCCAAAAACAGTTAACTGCAGCAAAAAAGGGCACTCACACTATCCATTTGGCATGCACACAAAAGCAACAGACACTGGGGGAACAAATTCAGGTTTTACAAGAGCAAGTAACTACCCCCAATCTCCTCTCAGAGCCAGGATAAAAACCAGGTGCGCAATCCCCAACTGTGCAGGTTCCCAATTGCTTTGACCCATGGAACCACGCTCCCCGCTCATATCTAAAAATAGAACCTTCTTTCTCAAATATTTTTACATACCAGTTAAGTTTTGTCCTTTATATGTTTTCTCAGTTTGCTAAACTTGCTGCTTCTGTCTGTACTTTCAAATGCCTTGATAAAGTTAATCTCTCTTGGCTCAGGTCTTGCTACCTATCTAGGTTGCTCTTCACCCACCCCCCTTCGTCCCCCGCCTCTCCTCACTTCTACTTTTTCTCTTTGTTTTAAAAGAGAAAAGTTATAGTTTTTACAGAAACCTCCAAAAGATAAAGCAATTCAAAACCGAACAAAACAAGAAACAAAAAGAAAATAAGGTAAAAACTTTAAATCCAGTAAATTAATAATTTTAACCCTTCAGGAATGCAACAGCTGGAATTATTCCTAACTTTCTTGAAGATATGGTTGCCAAGCAACAGAAATGCACTCTCTGCTTCTAATCCTAACCACTAACTAATATTTGAAACATGGGCTTTTCTTATTCCATACAGCAGAGTTTTAAAATAATGTTAAATATAAAGTAATGCAAAATTCCTTGTTACCAAATTAATACAATACATTTGGCAAATATTAATTTTTTTAATCAAATTCATGCTACAAGTTTTAAATAAGGTAATAACTTGTTTATTCAAATGTTTAACCCTTTTTACTTTTATTTTTGGTGGTGTTATTTTGTATAGTTATGAATACAATTCGGCACCATTTGTTTTTAATTGTAAGTTTGTCCTGTATGTGTGTCTTGTGTCTATGTTGTGTGTGTCACGTGACTATTTAAAAAAAATTTTTAAATATATGTGGTACCACACTATTTTAAAATCATGGTTGGGGTATAATTATAGCATTATCAACACCAATTTTTGTGCAAAGTTCAAAAAGGTTTCAGTTACAAATATATATACATATATTTCTGTCTCAACAAATAATGCAATTGCAAACAAAAAATTCTCTTATCAATCACAGTTTTGTTTTTTAAGTTTTTTTTTTAAATTGTTATTCAAAGAAAAAATGTAAGGGGAAACCTCAACATTAAGGTAAAGATAATATTAACAAAATGTCAATTTCTTGCTTGGGCTTTTTATAAATTTGTTTGCACTGCTAAATATAGTTATAAGACTATCATAACCAAAATGTTTTAAAATCACAATTTATGCATGAAGCTAACCAAACAATTTGAACAGGTTTCCACGTTTTTAACAGGTTTCTGCCTTTGGCTCCCAAACATAGCAAAGCATTTTGAAAGTATACCCTCAAAGTATTTGCATGTATCTGTATTTAAAATTTATTTTGGTTTAATTTTATAGTTGATTTAATTTTATATGCTCTTCGTTTGTTTTGTTAACGGGGAACAATAGTTGTTAAAGTTTGTGCTTCTAAACAGTTAACAAGAGTAAAATTGGTATCACAAGCAAATTAACTCTAACTCTAAAAAGCTTTCTTAAGTTATGTTACTAAAAACAAAGTGTTCAGCAAGGGAAAGCAGTACCCCTTCTCATGAAAGATTGTGAGCATTTATTTTAGCTGTTAAGCATTACATTTAGTGTTAAATATTAGTAATGCACCCCAAATGAAAATGAATGTCTATACAACAATTGCAAAAGTATAGCTTATGTTATAAAAGGCTCGGTCCCTATTACAGTGTTCTTATTACATTGTAAACAAACTAAGTTAAAACTGTGTATTAAGTTTGGGTTACTGAAAACAAACAAAAAAAACTTTACTATGTTAACTAACAAAAGTTGTTTAAGTTGCATCCCACAGACCAAAGATGCCAGAAAATATCACACCCTGAAGACGCCAGATAATAACTGTATACAGTGAAGAAAACTCCAAGCATCAAGAAAAATGCTTTATAAATAAGACTGTTCAAATACACGTCTATCTACCATATATGGACAATTAAGTTAACAATCAAACAAAAACCACTAGCTGGACCAGAAAAACTGTCATTTAATTTCAACTTCGTTACTGTGTAAAAATAACTGTATTCTTGCTGTACTACTGTATTATCATTGTACTGCTGTATTATTGCTGTATTGTATTATTGCTGTACAATATGTACAATGTGTATGACCTTGCTAAATTGTTTAACCAACCCACAGGTAAAAAACAACAAACGAATGGCAGCAAACACCATGAAGGCAAGGAAAAAACAAATTGGTAAAGAAATTAAGCTACATAGTAACTACAAATTGGGTAAACAAATTGCCTGTTAGTACCAGTCATAATTTGGGTCAGTGACACTGCATCCTAACTGAGGCACATGTTGTTCAAAACAATCTTGTTTAGTACCTGGGTACCAATATTAAATCCTGACACAGCAATATTTGATAAATTGGTTACTGTCTGTTCAGTAGGTTATCTGGAAGACAGCATCCATAACAAACAACTGGATCTACATCAACTATTGGTGTATCACAGAGCAGTTCAACCAATGGAACAGAGAAGCTATCCACTTCTGTTTCCTGCCCAGTAAAGCTGTCCAGATGGTGACAACCAGCCTTAAGGATAACCTATAATATGAATGGACAGTACTGTGTAGTAACTATTTATAATATATTTATATATAAAGGCCTCAGTGGTAGTGTCACTACTCCAAATTTCTGTTTTACTTCTCATATACATAGCACTGTGGGACACACTATCACAATCCTGATCCCAGTATGTTAAAACACTTAGCCTACTGCTAATGATGAGACAGGTGATAACTGGAATTGCCCTAATGGAAGTGTGTTTCTATCTGTGTCACCAAAGTAAAAGGCCAGAGTACACCAGCAGCCTGGAAAAACATGGTTACTCTTGGATATAAATTGGTGTCATATGTACACATACATACTATACATATATGCCCATACACACTACAAATATATGCCATATCCATATAATTCATATATATTAATTATTTGGAAGTGCCTCTAAGGATCAATCATAATTTTACATTCCTCAGTCATGGTCCCGGGCCTAACATTCCCAGGCCCACCATAAGGGACTAAAAAATAATTGGATAATAAAATCTGTCTCTGTCGTACGAGGGAATGTGCAGACTAAACTGACAGATGGGGCATGAGTGTATGGATGGTAAAATAAGGTAACGACATAACAGTGTTTAGCCCACTGGATTATCTTTAGTTCATGCATTATGCTTTTCCGGGACGATGGGTAAACATCCTCCCCATAAAAAGACAAAAAGTGGGGGAATGTAGTAAGTGAAGGCCCTGATAAAGGCCCAGTATGAGGCCTGAGGCCTGAACTAAAGTAATGGCCAAGACTTTGCTAACATAAAGCAAAGTGAAGCTGTGAGCCAGAGGCAGGCCCTGCTCACAGAAGCTGGCAAGGAAAGGGCTGATGCAAGAAGATACGTACCTAAGAGGTACTGAACACTAGAGATCAGAACATTCACATACATGCACATTCCACACAGATAACAAGGAACAGGCCGACCCATCCCAATGACAGGGGCAAAAGGGTAAAATGATGGATAGAGTTGTTTTGATAGAACCAACATGTACAAGGTGAGAGGCGGCACCTTGCTGCGTAGAGGGGTTGTACCTTGCTGCGTGGAGGGGCTGCACCTCAATACGTCAGGAGTGATGTGTAACTTATTTGTACCTGTGTATAAAAATGTATCCCTGGGGCGATGTCTTTGTCCGGCCTAGGGGGCAGTGGAAAGTCCCGCCACTGACTGAGCCGAGTCCATTGACTGGGGACACTTTCTCATAGTATGCCCTGTAGAGTAACAATCTCAGAGGAACTGCAATTGTGTCCATACGGCAATAAACCTGGCCGACGTGCCTTCGTACCTTACTAGACTCTATGGTCATTGGGGGTTCTCTTCGGATCTGCTGTGTCAGCTATCTGCGCAGAGCTGGGGCAGCACACAGAGGGAACACACGCACGCAGCCGAGTGATACCAACAAGGAGAGAGCAGAGCAGAGCAACACGCCGGTAGCCTCTGACAACACACCTCTGACAACACTCATGAAGGTGGTGACATAAACAAAGATGAAGAAACACATGCAAACAATTTTATTCCTTTTATTAGGCTTTTTCTATGGGTGAAAACCTACTAAACAAAGCCTTTAGCTCTGGTGCCCGCTGGTGATGAGTCAGCTGTCCCCAGAAGAACAGATCAGTTTTCTCCAAATTTCTTGGGCAATTTCTTGAACACTTTTCCTCTTTTTCTTGATTTACTCCTTAGAGAGTTGGGGATTAGGAATTTGAGTCAGATGAGGAGTCCTTTTCTGCTAATAGACATCTCTTCATCTTTGCCCTTTTCAGAGTGGATAGAATAAACTTCAGCTACTGGCTGGGGCTCGCAAGCAGGGCCGGCTTTAGGCCGATTCCCCTGAATTGGGCCCTGTGCCTGAGAGGGCCCTGCGCCCTAAAGAAAAGTGCCTAACTTAGGCACCTTTTTAATTTTTAATCACCCACTGGCACTCTGGGTCTTCGGCGGCACTTAGATGGCGGGTCCTTCACTCAATCTGGGTCTTCAGCGGCAGGGTCTTCAGGACTGCGGAAGACCCGGAGCGAAGATACAGAGCGCTGCCAGGTGAGTCATTCCTGCCGTGGCCCCGTCAAAACTATTCGAATCGGGTCCCACACTTCCTTAAACCGACCCTGCTCGTAAGACCACGGCCTCTGAGGTGAAGGCACTTTTCACACCAAATTCAAAAGGTCCCTGCCTACCCCAAGAGGAAATGTCTTCCTTTGAGAGGGATTCCCTTCTCCCTTCCATGCATAATTCCTGATTTCCCACAGGGATAAAGGATGGAGACTGACTTGCCTGAGGGAGGGTTATGAAACCTCTGCTGCAGTGGCTGCGCAACTTAAACAGTCCTACCAGCTGCTCTTTTGCTCCATCTTTGGCAGATTCAGTCAATCATGCTTATGCTTATGTGTCCTTTGATGTAACAGCCTTCAGAGCCTGATCGATCTCCGTTTTTAAGATGTCCTTCAAGACATTCACTGCCTGGTTGTCAGACTCCCTGCTCATGGGGTGAACCTGGGAAACTGGCTCCTAGGCTGTGAAAGGCAGCTGAAGCAAAACCTTTCTGACCCAGTGGATAAGGAGACTGGAGTGCACAAGTCACAAACATTTCCTTTTGCACCATCTGAAAAGGATACAGAACATGAGGAACACAGACTTGGTCTCCTCTTTGAACCTTTCTCAGCCATCCTTCTAGACTGTTACCTGAGCTGTGTGTGTGTATGTGTGTGGGGGGACTGGTAATCAGGGTTACGATTAGGGTTGCCAAATCCAACTGAAGCTATATTGGGGAGGGGTCCCCCCCCCCCAACATGACGTAATGTCATTTTCTTAAAATATCCTATTAAAATCTCCTGGATTGCTTTCAACAGTCACCGGGAGATCAATGGCAATTCCGGGAGACTCCAGGCCAATCCGGGAGGGTTGGCAACCCTAGTTACGCTCCCCTTTCAAGTTTGCCTGCAAAGACCCTTGGCTGGGGACGTCTCCCTGTGCTGGGTCCACTGCCCAGGGTCCCGCCTCACTCTCCCCAGCTGCTCCCCGCACCCGGCTCTGGACTGCTCCAGCTCCACCACCCTGCCTCAGCACTGATGTTGCTGCTCTTCCTCCAGTCCCCGGGCTGCTTTTTCTGGTCCCTCTGGCTCTGGTTGCTGCAGCTCTGCTCCCAGCACAGGTCTGCTCTCTGGGATGCTTCCATAACTCTGCTCCCAGCACTGACCTGCTCCCTGGGCTGCTTTTCTGGCCCCTCTGGCTGGCATGGCTCTGCTCCCCAGCTCAGCTTGGACCCCTGCTCTCCCCTTAGCTTGGCCCCATTCTGTCTGACCCAGGCAATTCCAGCTCACATGGAGAACTGGACACCCCTAGGCCTCCTGACTCCCTCATTAGCCTGCCCGCTCTGTCAATCAGACTGACCTGGAACATTGACTTCTCCCCATTGTTCCTGGGGACTGTCAGTCTCAGGGTCTTGATTTCCTATTGATCCTTCCGCTTTCTTTTGGGACTGGGAGCTAGCCAACCAAAACCTCCCACCCCGAGTTTTAATAAGGGGCCAACACTCCCCTTACATATGTTATAAGTCACACTTGGTTAACTTGGGTGCAAAACCTTATGTGGATGCTCTTACATACTCTTTGACTTAAATCTGATTTACATTGATTTTACGTTTAATTTTGTTACTACTGAATTAAGCTAAATCAATTGAAGAGTCTCCACACGGATGTGCATTGACTTCAATAAATAGATTTAAAAATAGATTTTTGGTTAAAATGGTGCAAGTTTTAATACAGTATAGACAGGGCCATAGTGACATTGAAAATTCCAGTAACTATTTTAATCTGTTCATTCTCCCCAACGGTACTTGAATATTTTCCTGTATTTAAGTTCTCTACAACCCAGCGTGCAGGTTCTACAGTATCAATCTGTTCTTGAACGATCAGCCTACTTTAGTTTGGCCAGGTCTACCCTACCCAGTGATTAGCTATTGCTCTTCCAATCAGACACAGAGGAAACATTTAAACACACACTTCTCTGCCTTCCTCCCAGTGTTCTCTTTATAGCAGGAATCAGCCATGCAACTCAGCCCAGGTAAGGCCACAATTCACATTGCAGGAATTCCATTTTACATATTTTTCCACTGAAGATGATTGATTTTTTTACTTCCTAATTATACAAAGGCAAGGGACGGGGGGAAAGAGAGAGAAATACAATCCAGTGAACTAGGATAGCAAGAGGCATAGTGGAAGCAACATGCACACAGCTGTTGTTTCACTCTGTTACATCTGACAATAACAATCTTCCCCTTGCTGAAATTTGGAAAATGAGAGGCTTGTGGGTGGGATGGAAGGTATGTCAAGGGCTGTTCACTGGGTCCAGTCCTTGTCCCATTTCCAAACCACACCCATGTTGGTATTTGGGATATGCTGTAATCTTTTGAACACACGCTCTTGTGCAATTTGTTATATTTATAACTTATTAACAGGGCTACATAAACTGCAGACTCTTCCAGCATATGAATTCATCACAAATGGACAAAATTACTCCAGAAAATATCTGGGCATACATACCTCACCATTTACCTGCTGGCTCTTTACCTTTCTCAAGTGCTGTAAAATTACTATGATTTCTTACCATAATTTTTTTTTTTTTTGCTGCTTCCAAAAACACACTGATTATGAGTTACCCAACATCATAGCTATCCATAGCTAGCAGGACAGTTTTTTGAGTTGTTTTTTTTAGAAAGCTCTTAAGAGTAATATGCTGTCAGTTGAGATTTCTAATTAACTCTGAATAGCAGTCTGCTGCCACTCAAATATAATTCTCATTATCATCTCAGCTAACAAGCTTCAGTGTTTGCCGTCCTAATTAGCTTGTAGTTAGGACTCCCTCCTTTCCTAGGCTATGCTGTTGCTAATTGCCATTCCAATTGCTTTTACAGCAAACTCCTAAGAGACTGCTAGAACTTCTGTTTTTAACAGCTTGATATAGATCAATATCTAGAACATGACTGTAGGTTCTTTTTTATGCTTTACCCTATTGTAGCTGTGTGTGTGTATGATGTATTTGTGTAAGGGGCAGAGAAGTTCAGCTCCTAAAATAAATCATAAACTGTTTTGCCTTTTAAACAGGTGGTGAGACTATGAAATGTCTCTTACCTAACACAAAGTATAACTCTCACAGCTCACACACCATGGATTACCGTTGTGTGGTTTTTTTTTTGTTGTTGTTTTTTTTTTAAACAGATGTCTTCCCAAGTGTTAACATTATCCACCTATGGTTTCTAGCTGGTCATAACTGTGCCGTGTAATGTTAGCTACTGATGCTGAATTTAAAAAGCAAGTGTATTTTTCTGTTGCCTGGATAGAACATACATAGGGTTTGCTATTCATTCTACACTCCTGGCTTCAGAATGGTATTCCTGTGGAATGCTCTTAGCATGATTTAATGTATGCCTGAGAGTTGAATTAACCCCTTAACCCCTATGGCTTTGAGGTCTGGAGACACTTGATAAAATACTTCATTCTTAGAGAAACCAAGTGATTGAGCTATTATTGAAGAGCAGGCTATAATTAGCTATTCTGGGCAATTCAATACAGTGGGCAGCAGATATACAAGATTCCAATGGAACAGAATGAGGCATATGGAGAAAAAGGAAAATCTTACCAAAAAAGGAATATTTTAAATCACTTCGCCCATGTCCTGGAAAGGTAATTCTGTTACTTGCAGGCTCTTAAAGCACACTCCTTTCCACAAGCAAGCAAGATTAGCTGAGTTGTCCTTGCTGTCTTGAGCATTATTACGCTTAGGCAAGGCCTTGCCTATGGAACTCCCTTTCTGAAGGTGTCAAGAGTCGTCTTGTGATTGTTTTCTGAAATTAGCCCTTTCTTTTTTAGTCAGGCTGGCCATGGTCATTTAGGCCATGTCCCCTAATTCCATCTTTCCCACTCTTCTGTGCGAGCTAAGCAGATGATGCCCAAATGTATTTGGGTTATTGTACATACAGTACTTTAGGATTTTAATCCTATGTCCAGGTGCCTGCATCTTGAGGGAGTGCTTCATAAATTATTGTAAACTTTAAAAAAAAAAAAAAAAGTTAAAACCTAAAACTGGATTTTTTTTAAAGATTTCTTTCTTTATTTTTATTCTTGCTTATACCGGCTTACACGGAACTGTAGTTCTATTAAGTTAAAATCTAGGGCTCTGATTCTGCAGTTGAATCCATCCAGGAGTCGTCTTGTAGCTGCAAGTTCTGCTTAAAACAATAGGGCTCCCTGTGGATGCAAGGACCTGCCCATGCAGATCCAGTTGCAAGATTATGGCTTTGGAGACTAAAGAAAGGGAAAAAATCCTGCTAAAGAATGTTTTGTCTGACAACTAACTCTGAAAAATGGGATTAAAAGATGAACTGTTTACATTATTAGCGATTAAAAGTTTATAAACTACTGTTTAGATCTGTTAAATGTGATTACAGTAGTGAAAGCTGAAGAACTTGGATAAACCTAAATTAACTGAGCATGTTTAAAAGGCATAATGTATTTACATAATGACAAAGTTTTTTGTGCCTAATCTACTGCTGTGCATTTTGTTCATTTAAGATTTAGTCTTTTAGCCATAAATTAGCCATAAATTAATCATTTATTTTTAACTGCAAAAACAGGAGACCCATACAAGAGCACCTTTGTGAAAATTTGATTTAGTAGTTCTGAGAGTCTGTTATCCTGACAATAATCATGGTGAGCAAAGTTCAAAGTTTGGGTTCATTTCAGATATGTATCCAAGAGTCTGGGTTTTTATCTGAATTATTTAATTTGGGGGTTCTCAAACTTCATTGCACTGCAACCCCTTTCCAACAACAAAATTACTACATGATGCCGGTGGGGGGAGGAGGGAGCCTGAGCCCCGCTGCCCCGGGTGGGGGTGAAGCTTGGGCTTCAGCTTCAGCCTTGGGTCCCAGCAGATCTAATGCTGGCCCTGGTGACAATGGGGTCCCAACCCACTTTGGGGTCCCGACCCACAGTTTGAGAATCACTGATTTAACTTCTTGAATCCATAAAACTATATTGGGAATCTCAAGAACAGCCTTTGTCCCATAATATTTTAGCACTATAAGTCCTGTATGGAAACTCAGAGTGAGACACTTTATCTGAACGCTTCAGAGCCTTACAAGTATGATTTGAGTTTTGTTTTGGAAACAAGGATTCAGGTGAGGCATCCTTATCTTTATCTCCAGATTAAGAACCAAGGAGGCAGGAGATTGCTCAAAGGAAGCAAAAGGAAGACTACACAACAAAGCGCATTGTCTAGGGACGCAGAAGAGAAGACAAAACAGATAGATAAAAGCTGATAGACATACACCCATAGTTCAGGCAGTCAGCTCTAATAAATAAAAGCAGCATTCATATGTCAGTATGGGAAAAGTTGGAGCTTGAGGTAAAATTTCCAACTCAAGTAGACATACCTAAAAATAGTGCTAAAAATAGGGTTGCTGTGGCAGTGTGAGCAGCGGGAGGGGCTCATACAGGTACATACTTCAGGGAAGATAACCCCTGTTGCTGCTCGTGCTACCATGGCTATGCTCTGAGGAAGCATGCTAAAAATAATCAACGCTGTTATAGGTATTCCTTGAGCTGGGAATCACAACCCCAGTTCAACATGAGGACGTACCCTATGGGTAGAGCCCTACCAAATTCACAGCCATGAACAATGTGTCATGGACTGTGAAATCTGGTGTCCCCCCAAGAAATCTGGGCTTTTATGTGCTTTCAGCCTGTACTATACAGAGTTCATAGAGGAGACCAGCATTTCTTAAATTGGGGTCCAGACCCAAAAGGGAGTTGTAGGGGGCTTGCAAGGTTATTTTAGGGGGTTCATGGTATTGCCATCTTTATTTCTGTGCTGCCTTCAGAGCTGAGCGGCTGGAGAGTGGTGGCTGCTGGCTGGGCGCCCAGCTCTGAAGGTAGTGCCCTGCCAGGAGCAGCACAGAATAAGAGTTGCATAGCAATACCATACCATGCCACTTTTACTTCTGTGCTGCTGCCTTCAGAGCTGGGTGGCCAGAGAGTGGCAGCTGCTGACCAGGGGCCCAGCTCTGCAGACACCAGTGCAGAAGGGTGGCAATACCATTCCATGCCATCCTTACTTCTGTGCTGCTGCTGGCAGTGGCTCTGCCTTCAGAGCTTGGCTCCCAGCCAGCAGCCACCATTCTCTGGCTGCTCAGCTCTGAAGGCAGCACCACCGCAATGAGCAGTGGAGAAGTAGGGATAGCAGTACCACAATCCCGCTCCCCACACGCACACACGATAACTTTGTTGAAGCCCCCCCCCAACTCCTTTTTGGGTCAGGACCCTTATAATTACAACACTGTGAAATTTCAGATTTAAATAGCTGAAATCATGAAATTTATGATTTTTAAAATCCTATGACCGTGAAATTGACCAAAATGGACTGTGAATTTGGTAGGGCCCTACCTATGGGACAACTCAGGCCCTGACTTAGAACATAAAAATGGCCATACAGGGTCAGACCAATAGTTCATCTAGACCAGTATCCTATCTCCTGACAGTAGCAGGTGCCAAACTTACACTACATCCCCTACAAGACAGAGTCTGGCCCAGTATTATCCATTAATCAGTACAGTATATACTTTGGACTTTTCATCACTTGAAGCCAGGTCTGAGAAAAGATGTTGCTAAGATTTCAGTGTGCAGAGAGTGTCCAGGATAAAAGTCCAAAGAAACTTTGAACTTGCGCTTCATGACTTCTGTCTACAATGGTCTTACACACGAGTATTAAAAACATTTATGCTTGGTCCCTCCCTAGACTAAAACATTATTGCTCTAACATGATTTGGCCCATCTGTATTGGCCACATAAACTATGATCCCATTGGTCTACAGCCAAATTTAAGCCATATTAAGGATTTTTCTTAGCATAGCTATAAATTAAAGTGCTGTGGTCATTCTTCTTCATGTCTCACTTTAAATTGTAAACTTTTCAGGATAGGAAAATGGTTGGTAAAATGCCATACAAACTATGACATTAGAAATAAGAATGTTAAACCAACTCAAAACCAGTTAATAGCCCTTCTACCTTCCCTCAGATTGAAGATATACTCTGCTCTGTCTGGTTCAATAAATGTTCTTGAGTTTATTGAAGTTGAAGACTGAGGCTAACCAAGAAAGCACCCTGCCAGTTCTTTTAAAATGGAATACATGTAGTTACTCAGCCTGCTCCTTGTTAGACCAATAATCCTTATTTAGAAAAATATGTATCATTTTCCCACTTTGTCTCTCAAAAAAATCTCCATGTTTAATGTATTTCAGTGACATTACAATGTGCCTCCCATTTTTCTCTCCAAGTGCTCTTATTTATAACTTCCCAATGTTGGGAGTTGTGGTTTCACTAAATGTCCTTTCTAATACAGATTTAGAGAATTATTGGGACAATAAAGCTGAAGAAAATCACTCACAGTATTTTAAAGAATACATACATACTCAATTAAAGACTTAACAACAGATATGTAATAAAACAATAGGCAAATAGCTACTTTGAAATATTTATATGAGAAAATGCTTTAGTTTAGTTTTTGCAACTAAAATCTTCTAATCTGCAGATAGTTTTTGCCTTTTAAGAAGAAAACAAGTTACCAGATAAAATACACAATAGTTTGTAAAGGAGAAACTTTCTTAGTCTGATAGGCAACAGATCATTTTATGATCCACTTAAAACTGTCAGGGGGGCTTTTCAGCATATTTTAACCTTGGCTTAAACAAACACTTAAAAATTCAAGGTAGAATCTTTGTAGCTAAGAAACACGTCAGTAGAGTTAGAACAGAGTTAAGATTCTGTCATTTTAACTTTAAGAAATAGGTCAGAATGTTGTCTAATGTAAACTCATGTAACTCCATTGACTTCAATAGGGCTATATTAATCTACATCAGCTGAGAATCCGGTCCACAAACTTTACATAAGCTTTCCTAAGCCTTTGTTCCTTTAAAATATGACTTAATTTCTTGTCAGAGGACACAGAGCTGCATGGAAGGTGGTTGGTTGCTTGGGGTTTGGAAACTCATGATTTAGTTAGTGGACAGGGTCATGGGAGAATGTTGATTCTATTCCTGTCTCCTCCAGAAAGTTGCTGTGACTTTGAGCAAGGGTAAAATGTTCAAAAGCCCCTACGTCACCCAGGGAATTAATTCCTACTGACTTTCAATTAGCCTTATGCTTCTAAGTCACTTAAGGCCTTTTCAAAATTTTACCCTTAATGTCTGAGTCTCAGTTCCTCCATCTGTAAAAGAGGGATAATGATACTTAAAGAACTCACCATTGCACAATGATTTATGATTCTCTGAAGTTCAGCAAATGAAGTGCTAAGTGTTGTTTGTTTTATTTATTAATGGGGGAGCCTGTTAGCTCAGAAGTGAGGATGAGGTATGTATGTGAGGAAGAGTCCAGTAGTTAGGGGAATTGGATGAACTGGGGTATTTTTAAAGGAGGTACCTGTAGCAGGAGATGGTAGGGCAGTTGAATCAGGGCATTTGTCACTTGCTTTGGTGACAGGGGAGAAGGACTGCAAGAGGTTTAGGCAGCTGAGCTTGGCATTTACAGAGTGACCGTTTAACATCATAGGGGGTGTATTTGTCCACATTATTCTAAAAGCTAAATTATTTGAACACTAAATGTAATTAAGCCCACCTCAGCCAAACCTTTAAAAGATAACTTCCGTTTGGCCTCTTTTCCCCTCCCCTCAATTGTTTTGAACTGTCTCCTCTTTCTATTCTCCACATGTTGATTTGTCCTATCTAACTCTGTTGTTCTCACTCAGATGCTAAATTCTGCTCCAGCTCTGTGGTCTGCTGTGAGGATTTCTGTACTGATTTTCTGGTCCATGGGAGATCCTCTGCTTCCAGGACACCAGGTATAAAATATTTTCTTTTACAAAAGAATCTAAACAGTTGTAGATGTGTATCCGAAAAAAGAGGTCACTCTGTGTCCTGAATGTTTGAATACAGTGGAACAGTAGAAAATGAAGTGTGTACTGCAGTCATTCAAATGTATATAAACAGCTGCCATTTTGTTTTCAGTTCAGATGAGGGGTGTTAGTTAAGTCTAATCTAGATTGTTTTGCTCTGTGTATATGGAAAAACATTATACACACATGACGTGTTCAAATGAATTTGATTTGGGTTCACATAAGGTCTTAGTGCTGGATTTCTCCTAGACAACTTGCTCTCTTTCTCCCACTGTGCTGTCTCAGAGGTTGTTGAGTGACTCTGATACTAGTTACTCTCAGACAAGTGAGCTATAACTCTTCAAGGCTTATAGTTTTGAAAAATTGATTTTAAATTTTCTTATGATCCTGAGTTTCCAGCATCTTTTCCTGTGCTCAGAGGGTTGGCCTCTCTGCAGCCCCCTTCTTTCTTTTGGGCCAAGGATATCACTTCTGCTCTCCCCTCAGTCAAAATACAACTCTTTGTCCTCTCCTCTTCCCACCAGAGTTTTCTGGAAAGGATGTTCTTTTAAAGAAAACAAACAGATTTTATATGTGCAGTTGTAAATAGAAACTATTACCATGAGAAGTTAGTTTGTCCCATTTGGCATCCAAAGATATTTTGATTTCAGCAGCATCTTAGATGATTTGTCCCAGGATTGTTCTGATAGAATGTCTAGAATCTGTGGAGCAAGCCATGCACCCTGAAGCTTTTTGGGTGAGAAGAAAGCACGATATTGCTTCCCAGCTGTGTAAGGCCACATTCTTCCTCTAAATTCCTACTCACGACTCACACTGCCATGATGTCTATTAGAAATCTGCTATTTAATGACGGATAGGTAGAGGGGTAGATAAAAACAATTGGTTAATTATTAATACAAAATTGAAATGTATATAAAACTTGATCGTGTCCCATCTCTCCACTCTCCCACCCTTTGTTTGTTTGTCTCTTTAAATTGTGAGCTTCAAGGCACGGACAGTGGGTACAATTTTCAAAAGTGCCCAAGTTATATTGGTGTTAAATGAGTTCCTTTTTCAAAAGTGACATAGGCATTCAGGAGCCCACTGACTTTCAATGAGACTTAGACTTTTGAAAATAGGATTTCGGCTCTGAATTCATGTAGGCAGGCACTTCTGAAAGTTTTACCCAATGTCTTAATATGTGTTTAATATCTCTGCATGCTACTGCAATAGCATTCCTGAGTGCTACTACAATCTAATTATTAAATAATAATAGTCATAATCTTTAAAAGTGATGCTGATCTTGCTTTTTCTGAATACTGGCCTGTTAAATATTATGAGAGGCACCTACAGTAGTGAAATAGTTGGCCCAAGTTACCGTAAAAATGACAGTAATTAAAAAATTATTAATGCTGATTATTTCTGGTAATAACCACAACTTGCTAGGCACTTTACAAATAGAAAAGTAGACATGATTCTTGCCCTGAGGAACTCCCAATCTTAAGACAGACAAAAAGAGGATGGACAAAGGGAAGAACACAATTATGTTAACAAAATATTTAACGTAAACAGGACTTATTAAATACTCTCCAATTACTCCTAAAATTGTAATGGTCAGTCCTCAGGTTTCCCTGTGACATCACAGCAGAGGTGAACTTTCAAGAGGGACTTGAAAGTGTATATTTTTTTCTGTTCTGAACCAGACACTTGGCTTAAATATATCTGAGGGCTTGTCTACATCAGAAAGTTGCAGCGCTGGTGAGGGAGTTACAGCGCTGCAACTTAGGAGGTGTACACATCTGCAGGGCACCACCAGCGCTGCAACTCCCTGTTTGCAGCGCTGGCCGTACTCCCGTTTTGTCTCGGGTGTAGAGGATCCAGTGCTGGTGATCCAGCGCTGGTAATCAAGTATAGACACTTACCAGCGCTTTTCTTGACCTCCGTGGAATAAGCAGGTATCCCAGCATCACCGAGGAAGCCTCTGGTAATCAAACTGGTCTCCTTCCCCAGCTTGCTCTCGCGTTCCCCGAACCTCGAGCAAGCAGGTCTCCTTCCCTGAGGTTTGCTGGGTGGTTCCGGGAACGCGAGAGCAAACCGCGGCGAAGCTGGTCTCCTTCCCCGGTTTGCTATCGCGTTCCCCGAACAAGCAGGTCTCCTTCCCTACGGTTTGCAGGGTGGTTCGGGGAACGCGAGAGCAAACCGCGGCGAAGCTGGTCTCCTTCCCCGGTTTGCTCTCGCGTTCCCCGAACAAGCAGGTCTCCTTCCCTACGGTTTGCAGGGTGGTTCGGGGAACGCGAGAGCAAACCGCGGCGAAGCTGGTCTCCTTTCCCGGTTTGCTCTCGCGTTCCCCGAACCCCCCTTGAAGCCGCCCAACAGCGCTGCAGTGTGGCCACATCTAACACCACTTGCAGCGCTGGTTGCTGTAAGTGTGGCCACTCTGCAGCGCTGGCCCTATACAGCTGTACTAATACAGCTGTAACAACCAGCGCTGCAAAATTTTAGATGTAGACATGGCCTGATTCACTCATCTTGCAAGGTCCCACTGCCCTGTCAATCTCAATGTAGACTATGCAGTGGTGTTGTAGCTGTGTTGGTCCCAGGATATTAGAGAGACAAAGTGGATAAGGCAGTATCTTTACTGGATCAACTTCTGTTGGTAAGAGAGAGAGACCAACAGAAGTTGGTCCAATAAAAGATATGACCTCATCCACCTTATCTCTCAATGTAGAATAGGCAGCTTTTCCTAGACGTGTTGTTTTTGATCTTCTGGTAATCTCCTTCAGACCTTATACTTGTTCATGGTACTTATCTCTAATTCAGTGACTTCTCAGCACTGCAAGATACAGAAATGCCATCTTCATACACTTTCTGGTTTCTCTTGTGGCTGCCAAGGTCCCACAGTACCGCCTTTGTCTATAAAGCAATGAGTACCTGGACACTGGCCAATGGCTAGCTGGGAGTTTAGTCATCTGATCCCTTACAAGGCATAGTACAGTTCATAGATCAGGAACTGGATTGCAGATTGATTGCCAAGAGAATTGGTTTCCATGGAAGCAGCTTGCAGCAGGAATCCATGTGTCTGCTTGCAGGTGACTTTGTACTGGTAAGATCGCTTTCAGCAGACACCCCTAGGCAGTGGATGTTACATAGGCCAGTTTTGCAAAGGGTAGTGAACTGTGCAACAGCCCTTGGAGGACTAATTGCTTTGTTTGTTGTCGGTGACATTCCGCTTTCGCTACAACACACACTGATTGAAGCTGAGTCTATTGAGGCTTAATCAAGGTTAACTCATGGTAAAGTCTAGTCCGTCAAGCACAAGTCAGCATGATTGAAACATAACTGAGAGAGTTTTGTGTTTAGACAGAGCACGTTACAATCATGCTATAGGAAACAACTGATGTTAATTTATTCTAATTTCCTCAGTGGTGAAAAGGCCTTTGGGGAGGATTTTTAACACTACTAGGAGATCATATATACCAGTGGTTTGTCCCTTGATGAACTTACTTGGTGTGTAGGTGTGCAGGGACTTTACCAAGGTAAACTACCACAATATTTGCTTACTTTATCTTGCAATCATAGAAATGTAGGGATGGAAGGGACCTTCAGAGGCCATCTAGTCCATCTCCTCTGTGCTGAGCAGAATTAAGTATACCTAAACCATCCCTGGCAGATGTTTATCTGACCTGTTCTTAAAAACCTCCAGTGAGCAGGGATTCCACAACTTCCCTAGATAACATGTTCCAGTGCTTAACAATCCTTATTGTTAGAAAGTTTTTTCTAATAATCAAACTAAATCTCCTCAAATCTATGTTGCAAATTAGCTATGCTTAGAGATTCCAAGTTACCCATGTTAGGGAAGAAAACTTAACAATGAAAATGAGGGTGATTTACTGTGAGAGTCAGTTACTTAAATTAATGACTAGCAAGTCAGCTGCACAGATACCAAAGAACAACAGGCAAAAGATGTGACTCACAGGCCACAGTGAGTCATTAAAATTGCTGGGTCTCTAAGGCTGTGTCTACACTATATTTTTAAGATGTATTTTACAATTGTGGTCTCACAGCTCAAATTTCACAATGAAGGTTGAATAAACTAAGTTAAAATAGATGTTGAATTTGTCCAGTCCGCAACAGCAGGACATCTGCTGGAGTACTGCAGAGTACTGCACAAAGAGATCTGGGGTTCCTAGTGGACCCTAAGCTAAATATGAGTCAATGGTGTAATACTGTTGCAAAAGAAAGCGAAAATCGTTCTGGGATGTATTAGCAGGAGTGTTCTATGCAAGACACGAGAAGTAATTCTTCTGCTCTACTCCGTGCTGATTAGGCCTCAGCTGGAGTATTGTGTCCAGTTCTGGGGGCCACATTTCAGGAACGATGTGGACAAATTGGAGAAAGTCCAGAGAAGAGCAACAAAAATTATTAAAGGTCTAGAAAACATGACCTATGAGGGAAGATTGAAAAAATTGGGTTTGTTGAGTCCGGAAAAGAGAGGACTGAGAGGGGACATATGTTTTCAAGTACATAAAAGGTTGCTACAAAGAGGAGGGAGAAAAATTGTTGTTATTAACCTCTAAGGGAGGACAAGAAGCAATGGGCTTAAATTGCAGCAAGGGAGGTTTCAGTTGGAGATTAGGCAAAACATCCTAACTGTCAGGGTAAGCACTGGAATAAATTGCCTAGGGAGGTTGTGGAATCTCCATCATTGGAGATTTTTAAGAACAGGTTAGACAAACGCCTGTCAGGGATGGTCTAGATAATACTTAGTCCTGCCTTGAGTGCAGAGGACTTGACTAGATGACCTCTCAAGGTCCCTTCCAGTTCTCTGATTCTGTGATTCTATTACATCCTCATGTGCTGTTGAACTTAAGTAAGTCATGTTGGATGCCCAAATATGGCCGACAAAACTAGTGTTGCCACAGCCTAATTACACAGAGTTGCAAGTAAGGCAATTATTGTGGCAGAAACTCCTAGACAATGAGAGGAATAAAGATCAAGCTGGGAAGTAGCCAAACATGTGATCAGACCAGAAAACAGGCCTTGGAAGGGCATTCAGAACATTGTAGAACTCAGAAGGGTTGTTATAACACACTGACTGAACACAGGGGTTAATATATAATTAGTCATCTGGGTGTGTTGTTAATAGACAAAACTATTGTAAAGAGTACTCCCATTGTGTGTCCCTTTTCTGCCTATTCTGTCCTGCTGGAATTACATTGCCAGATGAGGAACAATTTTAAAAATGGAGTTTTATTAGACTTAGTATATAAAAGAAGAAACAAATATGGCTTGCACAAGCCCCACTGCTACTCAGTCCTTTTAGTGTGCACACAACTCTGCTGCTGCAACCCCTTTGACTTCCTCTGACTTCCTCAACAGACCTTCAATCCTTAAAGGGAAAGGGCACAAAGAAATCTAATTCTGACATTCCCTTAGGAGTGCTGCACTGGTGTGCATGCACATTGTGTTGAAGGAGCTTAGCTGAGTGAAGTGACTAACTGCAGTGAGAAGCACCAATTTCTTGAGCGAGACTTTATTTAAATTACCTAAGTTACTCTGATTTTTTTTTAACACTTGCAATATTGATGCAAACTCACAGTGAAGATGTGCTATACAGATGTGACTTACCCTGTTTTAAACCAAATGGAGGATGGGGAAGGGGCAGAACATACATACTGTTTGAAATCAAAGTAAATCTCCTTCGTTCAAGATTTGTTTTAACTTTTGCAGATCATCTGTGCTGAGAGTTTGCTCTGATGTAACTACACCAGTGCAAAAATACCTAAAGTGCAGAAATAGATAAACCCTTAGTGCAATTCCTCCTGCGGGCTACGCCCTCCTTTGGCTCTAGTGTAAGAGTCCTTTCTAGCAGCCCCAACTGTTAAATGAGCTCTTCCTCCATATCTCGCCTGATTCCATATCCACCCTCTTATGAGTGCGTTATATTCTGAAGCCTTCAGAACTCTTCCTTCCATTCAAGAGGCTTTGCTGCCACTCTTAAGCTATTACTTCTTCAATAACTCCACTGTGATATCTGCAGTATTGACAACTTCAGGCATTAAAAAATCATGAATGAGACCCCCTCCTCCAAACCTCATGATGTTTAAGTCAATAATAAATGTTGGGTACTTTTTATTTGTCTTCTGGTTTCTGAGCCTTCAGGATGCACTTTGTTCATGTTTCCAAGCTTTTCTCTGCAATCATGAGGGTTTTAAGAAAAATGCCAGATATTGCAAGACTTGTGTAACCTTTCTGCCAGTCAGAGTTGGCAGCAACAAGGGCTGGGTTCGGTATCCAGGGGTTCCTTTTCAACAATACAATGCAAAAATGTCTCAACCCCCACCTAGTGCCCTGGGATAATTACACACCACCCCCTAGGTGCCTCTCAGAGGCAATACTTCCCCTCACGCAAGCACAGAGTCTGAGTGTAGCAAAACAATATTTGAATAGAAGGAGAGAAGTAACCTGGCATTTGGCAAAACACTGCAAACACGGTTCATAAACATAAACCATGAACAAAAGACCCACCCCCAAGTAAGTTGGGTAGTGTCCTTTTCCCCTCAGGTTCTTAAGTCCAGCAACCCAAAAATCCTTTTAACGTGCCTGTCCCTTCTCTGCACCCTTCTCTGCCGCCCCCTCTGGCAAAACGGCGCCCACCAATTATTCTGGTGCTCTAGGCGATTGCCTAGGCTGCCTAAATAATAGCACCGGCCCTGCTGCCAGCTGCCTTGCCAGCCACGCCTCTCCGTGGGGCTCTGCTCTGGCCCTCTCCACCAGCTGCCATGCTGGCTGCTCGCTGCACCTCTCCACTGGGCTGTGCTCCAATTCTCTCCACCAGCCGCCCGATCACCAAGATGTCTTCAGGGCCTACCACTTAACACAGCTCTCAGTGATTTCAGCTGTTAGTGGGGGATTCTCACTGCTGGTGCACACTGTGCAGTCTCTTGCATCAGAAACACTGCCTCAAATACTTAGACAAGGATATCAGTGATTTCAGTTCTGCAGCGTGTAACAAGACTCTCAATTGAGTCTAAACTAGCTCTTTTATTACACAGTGGTGAGAGAAAGGGTCAAATGGTGTGTACAACCCTTAAGCAGGGCCCACACTGCCAGGTACAAGTACCATCCCCACCCTCCCTCAAGTCATATGGCTTTGGAATCCATGTCCCCTGTCCAGCGAGTGCTGTTCAGTTGAGCGTGAGTCTCTCCGTGGGGGGTATGCCAGGTACAGTTCTGCTGGCCTCGATTCACAACAAGGATTACAGCCCTTTATTAGACCTGCCCCTATAATAAGGAGACTGGGGATCCAACACCAGCCAAAAGTGATCATTTGGGCAAGCAATCCCATCATGCTGAGCACCTAGGAAGGATGGGTGTGCCCATGCAAACGAGATCAGCTCCTGAGATTCTCTTTCACAGCTCATCATTAGATGTCAAGGGAGAGCTCATTCAGACTCTGCTTATACTTGCATTAAAATTGTGAGTAGGCAATAGTGATTTGAGAAGTGTCCCTATGGGTGCTCCACTGTAGGTAGCAATGTACATTTGGCCTGCATATGTGCTCTCAAGGCAGACCATGAGACAGGGAAAGCGCATGTGTGGGTCAAACAGACACTGCTACTGAGATGCAGATACATGGATACACCTACAGTGGAGCACACATAGGGGGCCACATCTCGAAGAACCACAGTTACTGCACAATGTGAGTAACCCCCTTTTTCTAACTTTTTGTGTCTTGAAGTGCTGTTTTGAAAACATCATCCACACCCCTTTCTATTCAGCATACTAGACCTGTTCAGAGTGATGAATCTTTGGTTTGCTTTTTTGGAACAGGATCACCACCTTTTATATTGGATCTGGGCTTGATGAGCTGGGCATTTTCTTGATCTGTACTTGGCTGAGATGGAGGTATAGATACTTGTGAAAAAAACATGCTAAGCACTTTTTTGGTCTGCTCTGGTCCACACTACTGACCTCAGTGGGATGTGGTGGCCTTTCTTACATTATTACTGTGTATTTTGTCATCTCCATCTATAAATTTCTACTTTAATTTAAATACCAAACTTCAGTGTAACTATTAGAGGTGGATTCAGATCAAAACCTTGACTCAAACACCACTGAACTTCGAGGGATTTTAAATTCTGCATATCCGTTACAACTGACTGCTTTCTCTCCATGGTCAGTCCCAACCTCAGTTGTGAACGTCTGAAATGCAGGAAAATTCAGATCCAGATTCAAATTTTGCAGCTCAAGTCCAACAATATAGCAAAAGGGACCAACATCCTCAGTTATTTATTACTGAAGTCTTTTGTAGAGGTTTCTATGTAACTATCAGATTTGTTGAAATAAAAATATTTTAAAAAAAGGGAAGTGCACACATAAAATATGTTTATATGCTACAGGATTTGCTGAAATAATCTCTTCTCTCAAAATGTTCTGCTTCCTCATGCTATTTTCTATTTCCACATGTAAAGTAACCAAACATCAAGCAAATCGTTTCAGTGTAAGAAAAAAAAATCAGAGGCAGTTGATAATAGAGAGCTTGTTGTCTGTAATCTCACAACTGAAAGGTTATTGCTCCTTTGTTTCTATTAACATTTACTATACCATATGATATGATGAAACAGAAACAATGACTATCATTAACATTTGATTTCATTAAAGCTTAGAGTATAAACCCTTTAAAAATGGAATTAAACTCTGGTGTCCCTAGCCTCTGTTTGCCAGAAGCTGGGAATGAGTGACACGGGATGGATCACTTGATTACTTGTTCTGTTCATTCCCTCTGGGGCACCTGGCACTGGCCACAGTCAGAAGACAGGATACTGAGCTAGATGGACCTTTGGTCTGACCCAGTAGGGTCATTCTTATGTTGTTATATTAAAACATGGAGGGTGGAAAAATCATTCCAATTATTGGGGAGAAAAATAAGCATGAAGCTGTTATTGGCTTGTTGAATATATTGGCTAAATTTACATAATCCCCAGCATTTCTTCTTCTGCTCAGTTAAGATTCAGTCTGAACTAAGTTCAGTGTCCTGGTCTTTGTGTTTATGATTTTACTAAGAGCTTCAAACAACCACATATTTATATAACATTAATACATACTCTAGCTGAATAACTGAGCAGAAGAATACTTACTGAGGACTCCAGAATTTGAACATGGGAAGGGAATGGCCTAGCAGAGTGCAGGCCCCAACCACTGACCAACATAGCTATGCTGACAAAACTTTGTACTGTAAACCTGACCTCTGATTCAAGCTATAAAGATTGCCATCAAACAGTTGCTGGAGGCCTACCAAAGCCAACCAGATTACTGAGGTGCTATAGCCAACATTTTAAGACTATACTGTAGGCCTATTCAGATAATGAAATGAGCAGCTCAGAACTCTCTTATGATCTACATTTGAGAATATTTAGTACCCAGATGTCCATACTGAAAGATTTAATTGGTCTAAACTGGGTCTTTTGTCACACAGCACCTCAGTAATCTGGTTGGCTTTGGTAGGCCTCCAGCAACTGTTTGATGGCAATCTTTATAGCTTGAATCAGAGGTCAGGTTTACAGTACAAAGTTTTGTCAGCATAGCTATGTTGGTCAGTGGTTGGGGCCTGCACTCTGCTAGGCCATTCCCTTCCCAAGCTTCTCCTGCTACCTGACTGGTCCCATGTTCAAATTCTGGAGTCCTCAGTAAGTATTTTAAATAATAAACTTTAATAAAGTAAAACCATAAGCCCTGGAGCTCTGTTGGTCAGGCAGAGTCACAGTGGGGGGCAACTACACACATTCTCTCTCCAGATTGCCTGCTTGTATGCCAAAGAATTAATAAAAATGTACAGTGTGTGTGTGTGTCAATATCAATTGACCAGTGAATACGAGAAACAGGTTACCAAATCAGAAACTGCTGCTGGGTAAAGAAAGAAACTGATGCTAGGCAGAGCAGGACTAGTAACCTTCACCTGAGTCACAATCACAACAGGAGCTGGAGACCTGCTCTTCTCAGGCCTGGAGTCATTTCTGCACATGTAAAGATCCGCAAAGGTTACTCAGCGGACAGTTTGATTGACAGCCCTTAGGCTGAACTCACTCTTCTGGCCTTATGCTGTTAGTGCAGCCTTCGTCCTTGACCAATGAGCCAGCAACTCCTGTGCAGATGTAGTTGAGTCTTTTGACAGTATAGCTTATGCCATCAAAGGAAATGATTTAATTGCATCAGCAAAATAACTCCTTTTGCTGGTATAAACTGCATCTCCACTAGGGACCTATGCCAATATATCTGTACCAATATAGCTTTATCAACAATGCCTTTGTAGTGTAGACTAGCTCTGAGATGTCAAAGGCAGACTTGGGCTAAACCCACTTTTCTAAGAAGCAAGGAAAAAATAGAAGTTATGGGATGCTCTGAGATTTACTTGAAAATCTGACTGCAGTCTCATATCTATCAAAGGAAATACTTTTATAAAAAATAGTCTTCCAGCATAGCTATTGAAAGTGAAGTTCAAAAGTTCACTTAGTTCAGATACTTTAATCATAGACCACAAAGTACATAAGTCCTATCAGCTGACTGTTGCCCCTGAGAAAAATGACTTTACAAGTCAAAACAAATACCAGTTATATACAAAGTTCAGTGTCTGAATTAATTTCAAACCATGTCCACAATGAAGCTTTGAATCATGCTATCCACAATATGTTTAAATTAGGGCTGTCGATTAACCGCAGTTAATTCATGTGATTAATTCAAAAAAATTAATCACAATTTAAAAAATTCAGTTTTAATCGCACTGTTAAACAATAGAATACCAACTGAAATTTATTAAATATTTTGGATGTTTTTCTGTATTTTCAAATATATTGATTTCAGTTACAACACAGAATACAAAATGTACAGTATTCACTTTATATTATTTTATTACAAATATTTGCACTGTAAAAATGATAAACAAAGGAAATATTTTTAAATTTACCTCATACAAGTACCATAGAGCAATCTCTTTATTGTGAAAGTGCAACTTACAAATGCAGATTTTTTTGTTACACAACTGCACTCAAAAACAAAGCAATGTAAAACTTTAGAGCCTACAAGTCCACTCAGTCCTACTTCTTGTTCAGCCAGCTGCTAAGACAAACAAGCTTCTTTACATTTGTGGGGCGTGATGCTGCCAGCTTCTTATTTACAATGTCACCTGAAAGTGAGAACAGACGTTCGCATGGCATTTTTGTAGCTGGCATTGCAAGGTATTTATGTACCAGATCTGCTAAATATTAGCCACCATTTCAGAGGACATGCTTCCATGCTGATGACGCTCATTAAAAAATAATGCATTAATAAAATTTGTGACTGAACTCATTGGGGGAGAATTGTATGTCTCCTGCTCTGTATTTTACCCACATTTTGCCATATATTTCACGTTACAGCAGTCTCGGATGATGACCCAGCATGTAGTGCATTGCAAGAACACACTCACTGCAGATTTGACAAAACGCAAAGAAGGTAACAATGTGAAATTTCTAAAGATAGCCAAAGCACTTGACCCAAGATTTAAGAATCTGAAGTACCTTCTAAAATCTGATTGGGACGGGCTGTGGAGCATGTTTTCAGAAGCCTTAAAAGAGCAACACTCCAATGCAGACACACAAACCGAACCACCAAAAAAAAAAAAATCACCCTTCTGCTGATGGCATCTGACTCAGATGATGAAAATGAACATGTTTGGATCATGATCAAGCAGAACCCATCGTCAGCATGGATGCATGTCCTGTGGAATGGTGGTTGAAGCATGAAGGAACTTATGAATCTTTAACGCATATAATATAATATGTGGAGATATACCTATCTCATAGAGCTGGAAGGGACCCTGAAAAGTCATTGAGTCCAGCCCCCTGCCTTCACTAGCACGACCAAGTACTGATTTTGCTCCAGATCCCTAAGTGGACCCAAGGATTGAACTCACAACCCTGGGTTTAGTAGGCCAATGCTCAAACCACTGAGCTACCCCTTCACCTGGCATGTAAATATCTTGCAATGCTGGCTACAACAGTGCCATGCAAACACCTGTTCTCACTTTTAGGTGATGTGGTAAACAAGAAGCTGGAAGCATTATCTGCTGCAAATGTAAACAAACTTGTTTGAGCAATTGGCTGAACAAGAAGTAGGACTGAGTGGACTTGTAGGCTCTAAAGTTTTCCATTGTTTTATTTTGAATGCAGTTATTTTTTTGTACATAATTCTACACTTGTAAGTTCAACTTTCATAATAAAGAGATTTCATTACAGTACTTGTATTAAGTGAATTGAAAAATACTATTTCTTTTATTTTTACAGTGCAAATATTTATAATAAAAAATAAATTGAGCACTGTACACTTTGTACTCTGTGTTGCAATTGAATTCAACATATTTGAAAATGTGGACAGCATCCAAAAATATGTATATAAATAGTATTCTATTATTGTTTAGCAGCATGATTAATCACAATTTTTGTAATCGCTTGTCAGCCCTAGTTTAAATGTTTTCTAACATGCTACATCATGGTTTTCCTTTCTTCTGTGGACAAGGATTTTTCTTAAAACACTATCTTAGCCGAACCACAACAATAAGCAGTCCATGCATGAAAAAAATTACTTTATTAAGCAACTTTTGTTCTTCAAATGTATTGTCTCTGGAGATCCACACAGAGTATTAATGTGTAAAGAAAGTCAGAAAATTGAATGTGCTTTCTGTGGGAAATTACAACATTTTGATTTTATTTTCAATCCAAATCAAAACATATACATGAAATTTTCTGTGGAACATGAATTCCCAAATATTTCAGTTCAGACCATCAAAATCTTTATAATATATTAAATAAGACATTAAAATATTAATTTTATTATATATTTGTATGTGAGTTTAAACTAAAACAAAATGATAGTCAAAAGAAAATGTTCAATATTATCAAAATGAAACAGGAATGCTGACATTTTTCATTTTGACTTTTTTTCCCATAAAAAGTTCTGTCAAATTTAAAACATTCCTGTGAAACATTTTTTTTTTTCAATTAAGTTGCATTTTCTGTTTGGTCGAAATTTTTTCAATGACTACTAATTATGTGTCGACATAGCCTGAAATGGGTTCTTTTCAAAGCAGTTGAGTGGGTGAATGCATGCTGCTCTGTTACAGCTTTCTAGAACCAGGGACGTAAAGGCCCCCGTACATTCAACTTTCCCTTGTTTCCTCTCTAACTTAGGCAAACCCTGTACATCTCTTAAGTATAGGGGCAGTAGAAAGGGGCTAGTGCACATTTAAACAACAGAAGTTACTTAGGTAACTTGTTCTTCTTTGAGTGATGGTCCCTATATGTATTCCAAACATGGATGCTTGTTCTCCATGAGAGACGAGCACCACAGTTGCTTATACTGCCTGGGCGACGTGCATTTTGCTGTGCGCTATGACATCTGTAAGTCTTTTCCCCTTGCTCCCTAGAGTGCACTTTGACCAGCCATATACACCCTGCTCCACAGCCTTCTACAATGGCAGATGCACCATTCTTCCTGGGTCGGAGACCACACCCAAAGGTTGCAGGACCACTCGCAGTGACGGCTGCGCTGCTACCAAAGGTCTCTTTTGGATTCCAAGGCCTTTTCAGCAGGGAACCATAATTCTCCCCAATGTTCAGCTTGGACGCCCGGGCACAACCTCTGCACCAGGCAGGGTACGCTTCGGCACTGTTGCATTGGTATGCGTATCCTTAGGACCCACAGTATTTCCAGGACCTGACCTATAGGCACACTGGCCACTTGGGACCCATACCACTACCCATATCCACCTTTGCAGGCCTCACCCCTTCCATATGGGCCTGTGATGTTATCTGATTAGAGTATGACTGTGTAAATCATTGTTGCTACCACTGTTATATAATTGCAATGAATCTTATACAAAGTGTGACACGTGGCCAGAAAGGGTTAAGCAGCTTGCAATCTAATTGACCCAAATTCAACCCTTAGAGACATTTTGGTAGATGTTTGTGTTTTTATGTAATCAAACAGTTCCTGTCTATGCTGTATTCTGGTAATTCAGAGATCAAAAGGACATCTTAACATTTAAATGAACTGTAAATATAGTAATATCACTGTGTTCATCTCTCTTTGAAATGTATAGCAAATCACCTGTGACAGGTGGATAAACAGGCAATTGCTTTATGTTAATCTGTGTAGCTAATTATCGGTGATGCTTAGGAATAGATCTACTTCAAAGTCTCCATGATTGCCTATTGTTCAACCTGTCTGTATAAAAACCCCTTTGGTCCTGATCCTTT
Organism: Gopherus evgoodei; assembly: GCF_007399415.2. Classification (NCBI taxonomy): domain Eukaryota; kingdom Metazoa; phylum Chordata; order Testudines; family Testudinidae; genus Gopherus; species Gopherus evgoodei. The sequence continues at coordinate 21,000,682 of NC_044326.1, forward strand.
TTATCTCAGATCCGCTTGATGCTTCATGCAAGGGAAGCTTAAGTCCCAAGACTGAGATCTCCAGTCCTGTCTGGATCACATTGATATGGACAGTGAACTATAACCTATGGACAAATTCTGAAAGAACTCTTTTCAACTACAAAGCTCACCATCTCTATGAATCTGATCTCAAACATACTCATATCTGTATGTATATTGATCTTGTCACCAATACTCTTTTCTTTTTCAATAAATTTTAGATTAGTTAATAAGGATTGGCTGTAAGTGTGTATTTGGCTGTAAATGAAATATTCATTAACCTGGGAAGTAATGTGTCCAATCCTTTGGGACTGATAGAACTTATATGGTGAATAAGATTTTCAGTAATCCTCATCATATTTCACTTGGGTGTCTGGGTGGAGGCCCAAGGCTGGGTTACTTTAAGGGAACTGTGTTTTGGCTTCTGGGTAACCAGTAAGGTATTAGATAAGCTGTTTTGTGCTGGTTTGGCAAATCTAATTATTGGAATATCCACCAGCTTTGGGAATTGTCTGCCCCATTCTTTGCAGCTCCCCCAGAACCTTGCAGCTTGGACCCAGAGGCAGAGATGGAGTGAGAGCTGGTAACGCCTGTCCCTTGTGGTCCCAACAGCAGCCTCCTTCTCTCCAGACAAAGCACTGATTTTTCCCAACCCTCTTGCCTCTTGATGATCACTGCTAATACCAGGAGTTGCTGCAGAGGGTGGCCCTGGGATTTGGCATCTCCTTGGAAGACGTCCAGGACCAACACCATCAGCTGCTGGACATCCTCCAGCCTAGCATACCATCCTGCATTGCATTGCCCATAAACAATGCCATCCTTCAACCTGCACAGGTGGTCTGGCATGTACAGGCATCCTGCAACCCCAGGCCTAAGAGGGTAGAATGCAGATATTTTGTGCCATCCAAAGGGGCTGATTTCCCTTTTTCTCCACCCCTGCTTCATTGGTGGTGGACATGGTGACTGAACTGGCAAGGCAGAACTCTCACATCTCCAACTCCTCTGGATAGGGCAGCAAAGCACCTAGACCACCTGGGATGCAAAATTTACTTCTCCAAGGCCCCTCAGTTACGCATATCCAACTATCTGGCTCTGCTGGTGAAGTAGGATTTTAATAACTATGCCAAGCTAGCAGACTTCTTGGAGGATCTATGCAGGACAAACAACAACATTTCCAGGCCCTGGTGGAGGAAGGTCACTTGACGGCCATGGTTAGTTTCCAAGCGGCGGTGGATGCGGTGGACACATCCTCCCGCTCCCTGGCCACTGGTGTCATCATGCGACAAGAGGTCTGGCTGCAATCCTCTGGCTTCCCCAGGGAGGTTCAGACCATCATCCAGGACTTCCCCTTTGACAAAGACAAGTTGTTCTTGGCAAAGACAGATGAATCTCACCACTCCCTGAAGGACTCGAGACGACTCTCCAGTCTCTCGGGATTTACACCCTGGTGCAAGCAACAGAAGCCACCCTTCCGGCTGTGTGCCTATGCACTGTACCAGCCCATGTACATGTGGTATCAGAAGCCTGCCCAATGGCACCCCAGATCACAGCCTCCATGACTGTCAACCTCCACTATCTCCTCTGATATACCAAAGCATCAACTAAAGGCCCAGTTTTGATGTGCCTGTTCAGAGCTGTGAACCCCGTCACCATTTCTGGCCCCCATTACCACCTCTGGGGGCTGTTTTTCCCTATTTGCCCACCACTGGGGCAAGATCACCATGGATCATTGGGTATTAGAGATCGTAAAACATGGCTACTCTATTGAGTTCCTTACCTTCCTCTCCCACTGGTCCCACCCCATGGGTGCTTCCTGGATGTGTCTCTCATCGCAACCTCCTATAATACAAGGTATATGCCCTCCTAATGAAGGGTGTGATTGAACCCATGCCCGCTCTCTTTGTCAGCAAGAGCTTCTATTTCCCGTACTTTCTCATCCTAAAGAAGGGAGGTCTCTGCCCTATCCTCAGTCTCTGCCTACTCAACACCTTCATCAGAAAGACCAAGTTCCTTATGGTGAGGCTCACATCAATCATCCCCTCCCTTCCCCAAGGGGCATGGTTCTCAGTTCTCAACATGAAGGATGCATATTTCTATATTGATATACATTCGGTCCACCACAAGTTTCTTCACTTCCATGTGGGTGACAACCACTACCAGTTCAGAGTTCTCCCCAACAGTCTTCACCAAGGTCTTTGTGGTTGTTGCAGCCCAGTTAAGATTACTAGGGTACTCTGTGTTCCCTTACTTAGACGACTGGCTCATGGTGGCGCCAACCCTTACCAAAACATCAGCCATCTTCACTCTCCACTCACTCGTTGCCTCTGTAGGTATCTGTGTCAACGAAGAGAAATCTGTGCTTGTCCTGACACAGACATTTCATCAGGGCACAGCTCAAGCCTTCCTCCTAGCAGATTATTTCACCACCCTGATGGCCATCTTAGTGACCCTACACTGCAACCCCCACACCACACTGCTTCGCTGTCTCTGCTTCTTCGACCACATGGTGGCCTGCGCCCATAATGCTACATGCCCGCCTGCACATGTGCTGTCTACAACTATGGCTCCTGTTAGTTTGCAAGCTCCACATCAACCACTTGGACACTGACCAGACTGTCCTGAGGCTGGTTCGCACCTCCCTCACCTAGTGGACCAATCCTGCCAAGATGCTGTGAGGCACCCCATTCGCCACTCCCATCCCCACAGTCACCTTTACCATGGACGCCTCCCTTGTTCGTTGTGGTGCCCACCTAGATGGCCATGCTTCACAAGGGGATTGGACTCATTGCAAGGCATGCATGCATATCAACATCCTAGAGCTGCGGGCAGTCCAGTTAGCCTGCCGTGCATTCTTGCCTCTTGTCCACAACCTACACATTCAGCTTCTCTCAGACAATACCACTGCAGTGGCATACATAAACAGACAGGGAGGCACCAGGTCCCAGTCACTTTGCACAGAATCCATCTGCATCTGGAACTGGTGGCTATGCCACAATGTCATACTCCATGTGGCATACCTCCTAGGGGGGCAGAAGTCCCTGGCAGACATACTCAGCCAGACCTGGTACCGCAGTCACAAGTGGGAGCTCCATTACCCCCCTTTCCGCTCCATCTGCCATGCTTGGGGAAGCCCTCGCTGGGACCATTTTCCCACTTGTGAAAACTGTAACTTCCCCCTCTACCGCTCCAGGACTGCCAGAGGCCAAGATTCCCAGGGCAATGGTCTTCTCATTCCATGGCAAGGCAGTCTCCTATACACCTTTTCCCCCTTCCCCTTCTCCCTCTGCCCCAAATTCTGTGCAAGATCTGCTGCAACTGGGCCACAATCCTCCTAGTATTCCCATTCTGTCCCTGACAGTTCCAGATCTACTCATACTCTCCGCCCACCCCCCCAATCCATCTCCCTGATCTGACAGAGCTCCTCACTCAGGACCAGGGCAGAGTTTGATGATCCCAGTAGAGGCCCACTTAGACTGAAGGCCTGGTTTTCGGATGGGGATCACACACAGACAATGCCTGTTTGACACCAATGTGGCACATACTTATGCACAGCAGACAAGTTGCCTCATGGGCATGCTAGGCAGTGTACTGGAAGTGCTTCACTTCTGGGCACAATGCTGCTGTCTCCCCCTAAAGGACATCTCTGTCCCCATCATCCTGGACTACCTCTTAGAACTTAAGACCTCAGGCCTCGTCCTTAGCTCAGTCTGTGTCCACCTGGCGGCTCTTAGTGCCTTCCTCCTGCTGGTGGACGCACAATTGATGTTTACTCACCTTACGAGCAACCCAATTTCTGAAAAGCCGACAAAGAGCTTCCCACTGGTTCTTAAACGTACCCTTTCTTAGGACCTAAATCTTGTGCTCTCTGCCCTCACCAGATCTCCCTTCATGTCCCTGGCCATGTGCGCTCTCTCTCTCATTTATCCACAAAGTTCATCTTCCTGTGACCATCACTTCCACCTGCCGGGTCAGCAAATTGGCGGCCATGATGGCTGACCCCCCCATTCTGTAATCCATAAAGACAAAGTCTCGTTATGCCTTTGCCCTAAGTTTCTTCCAGCAGCAGTCTTGGAGTTTCACCTCAACCACTCTATCCATCTTCCACCCTAAACCGCATGCCATTCCCACAGACAGGACCCTGCATTCCATAGACATCTACCACACACTCACGTTCTACCTAGACATGACCTGCACTTTTCACAGCTCTTCATAGCCATTGAGGAAGGGTCTGGCCCTCTCCTCACAGTGCATATCCAAGAAGAACTCTACCTGCATCATGGAGTTCTATGCATAGTCCAATGCCACACTGCCCCTCAGAATTACGGCTCATTTCACGAAGATGAAAGCAACAACTTCTGCCTATCTGGTGGACATCTCCTGGTATGACATCTGCTGAGTGGCAACCTGGCGCTTTGTACACTTTTTCACCACCCACTACGCCATTGACTGAGGGGCAGCTGAAGACATGACTGTGGGCTGTGGCATTCTGGCATCCTCATATAAATCTGAGCTGATCACTGCTTGGTACTCACCTGAGTTTGGACTATATATATGGATCACCTCTCGAAGAAGTTTCTTACCAGCAACTGGAGGTTCTTCAAGATGTATGGTCCCTATTTCTATTCCAATACCCATTCACCAACCCTACTAAGTGACAGGAGGGCAACTGAGGGTGCATCGCCCCACACAGCCTCTTATAAACTCACCTGGAGCACAAGGCAACGTACGACTTGCATGCAGGTCAACGGACACTGCTGCTGAAAACTTGTGGCTCCAGCATGTGGTGCACATGTGCATCCGTGTTTGGAATACAAATAGGGACCATACATCTTGAAGAACTCCAGTGGTGGAAGTGCCAGCATTGACAAGGTGCTAGCATTTTAAGCACAGTGTCAGGTGCAAGCTTGCTCTAAGCAAGGTTATATAGCACGGCATTTAAAATGGATCTCTATCTAAACTGGTGATCCCCCTGGTGGAGCTGCTTCATGTGTGCTGGCAAAAGTGGGAAATCTTAAAGAAAAAGGGCTAATGTAGATGAACCCACAGAAGCTTGTCTACACATACAGGAATAATGAGAATAACCAAAGTTACATTACTTAGGATATTTAAAATTAGCAAAAAATCCCAATAGTTTAGAAGGGGTATAAGCCTTTATGCTTCAGGAACTAAGCTAGCCTTCTGATGGTCTTAGTAAGAAGAGGGAGGTTATTCCACAACTGCCCATTTCAGGTTTTCTTTCACTTTTCTCTGAAGCATCTGGTAGTGGTCACAGTCAGTGACAAGATACTGAAATAGATGGACCACTAGTTTGATCAACTATGACCATTTCTATTATTAAGTAGAGTCATGTTACTGAAACCAGCTATAACACTGTCCTCTGATTTGTTTATCATATTGTTCCATTGTGTAGTGTAGACTGTAACTTAATCGTGTTGATGACCTGTGCTAGAAGCTCTGGACTGTTAAAAGCTTTAGTATAGCTTGTGAACATGGTTAAGGTCCTGCCTGCGCTAAAAATGGAACCACATTATAACAATGGCTATCACTGTGGGCACCATCCTATTTATGTATAGGAGAGCTTTAGCTTACTTGGTACAGCAATGATAATTTTTTTTATACTGAAAAAAATTAATTCTTACCCTATTCAAATACATGCTGTGTGTGTGTGTGTGTGTGTGTGTGATTTTATACATAATCAATATATGGAGTCTTCTTGGCTGTTATATATATTTTTTAAAATGATTAATAATTGATGATGGCTTAAACCAACTTTAATGTGACCTATATCCCTAATGTACAAATATTTGAGTGTAATTTTTCAGAGGAGAATATTTCTTCTTCTTCCACCACAAAACAAATTTTAACCGGACTGGGTATGCCAACTCATTGCTACAGAGAGAAGAGATTGTTCAAGGACAAACCTCCCTCCCCCACCCTCCACCCCAACAATTTGTGTGTGTTTCTAGCATGGACGACAGGGTTGGCTTCTGCCATCCCCATCCCCTAGCAGATACTGTGTGTTTTACAGAAATGTTCCCAGTAGCTTAGCAATCACTGTATAAAAGTGATTTAATAGACTGAACTGTTCTCATTACAGCACTAGGCTTTAAAAAAATGACTGAAGACTGTCTTGGGGTGTTACAGAAGTTTCAGTCCTAGGCTTGGTGACTCAGTGTGCTGTGGTACCTGTGCACTAGTCAGTGATCACTTAAAACAGTTGTGTTAGCTACAGCAACAGTTTGACATATATTCAATGGCCCTGCCATGTCAGTACTTCACTGAAGTAGTTCTTTCTGGTGCATTGATAAAAACATACCCCTCAAATGGGCTTGATGGTGATTAGGTTAGTCTTCCATTACTTCACTCCTGATGAAGATTTTTTTTCTTTTTTTTACTTAAAAGCTATGAGTTGGGCTTGGTTTAATCCTCCCAGCCAGTTGATGTGAGTTGTAGTATGCAGAGAAGGGGAATGTTAAATAAACTGAGAAAAACAGAACTTTAGGATGCCATAGCTTAGATTGGCACGTCTTGATCCACTCCTTGAGGCCTCAGTCTTTGGGTATGCATACACTGTAATTAAACACCTGCAGTTACCCCATGTCAGCTGACTTGCAAGGCTTGGGTTGTGAGGCTATAGCTGCAGTGTAGATAACCGGCTCAGGCTGAAGCCCGGGCTCTGGCATTCCACAAGCGGGGAGGGTCCCAGAGCCCAGACTCCACTCTGAGTCCGGATTGCTATACTGCAGTTTAATAGCCCCTCAACTTGACCCCCATGAGCCTGAGTCAGCTGACACAGGCCAGCTGCAGGTTAACTGCAGTGTAGACATACCCTTTGTGGCATGTTACAACAGAGAATGGAGCTAAGACCGAACAGACACAATATGATCTAGTGTGTAAACAATCATCACCAGCTGAAGCTTGGAGTATGTCAGAAGAGATGAACACTTTCTCTTAAGTTGCTAATGAGATCCTGGCAGGAGACATTTACTGATTAGTTGGACAGTCTTGAAGGTTATCAGAATATGATGCAGAATTCTTCTGAATTCCATAACAAAACAGGAACTAAAGTTAACTCAGGGCTGTTTTAAACAGTTACATAGACTGCCCCCCTTGGGTAACGCACTATTGCTTTCATTTTGCACAGTAAATAAAAAACTAGCCACTTCTATAACTTAGAACACATTGTTTTAAGTGTGGTGTGTTTTTGTTTGTAAGCTGCTAGTCTTGAGTCTCTGCAATCAGATTTAGTGTTTTCCTTTGTATTTTCTTTAAGAATATTCCTGGCTATGCTATCACTATGGGTATTTTAAATATGAAAATCTTCTGAGCAGTCTGAGATTTGCTTAGTAACATGGGGCCCCTTGGGAGTTCCACGTGGTTCTGTACAAAACAATGTCGTTGAGTGTTTAGTAATGCGACTGACAAGTGGAATTCCTGAGCTCTATTCATGTCTGCCAGTGATTCACTTTGGACAAGTCACTTGGAGCAAAATTTTCATAGCACCCACTGACTTCAGTTAGAGTACCTCTAAAAATCAGTAATTCAGCATCTCTGTTTGGACAATCCAAAACTAAGGTACCAGAATTAGTGGGCTCTATTGAAAATTCTTCCCAAAGCCTGTGTCTCAATTTATCCATTTGTAAATAAATTTTATTATCTTCCAGAGGCAGAATCCTTGACTGTTCCCACCATTGAAACCATTTCCCTGATCTGATAAGGTGGTGCACATCTTCTGAATCTTACTTGATAACCAAATTGCAATGATCTGAATTATATATTTCCATCTTTTTGGCAAGGATAGTGTATGCAGTCCTTTCTCACATACACATACCTGCCATGGTGACACATGCCTTTGCAATCCCTACATAGGAATACTGAACATTTAGATTGAATGAATAATGCTAGAAAGATAAATATTAATTTCAGAGTCCCTGCCAGAGCTTAGGCTCTCACGCCTGCCCAAGCTCCAGCATGAGCTGCAGCATGTACTAGCTGATGCCCCACTAAAGCAAATCAGTCTATCCAGGCTGGGAGACCACCCGCGCTGCTGTGTAGACATACCCTTATGCTTTTGGCAGCAACCTCTAACCTGAGATAGGGCAAAGGGAATCCCTTCTCTGCCTCTCATGTGGATAGAGAAATGGAATAACTTTGGAAGAGTGTTTGTTGGTGGTCCCATCAGAAGCAGAGACACTGCCCATGGCTCTCCTTCCATGTGGTCTGGAGAGAAAAAGAGAGTATGAACATCCTGGTCCCTATGTGGTGACTAGAAATAAGCATTTCAAAGTAGAAGCTGCCCTGCTTCTCAGAAGATAACAAGGGAGATCAGTTATCTCCCAGTTTGCCAGCTGATAATGCCAATATACAAGATGGAACTGATTGGTGTTGAGGAGGGAAGTTTTGAGAGGTTAGTGTACGCTGGTGGAACGGCAGATAGAAGGTAGCTTTGGGGAGCATGTTGGTAACTGCTAGTAGGTGTGTCTTTGATCAACCTCAGACCTCATTTAAGCTCATAGGTGTGCTATCCACCTTTCATTCACCCTAAATGAGGGAGCAATTAAGTGCCCTTTTGTTTACTGATAAAAGCTACCGACCAAATCATGGACCAGCATGTCAAAGCTGGAATAGAAGCTGAAGCATGCGGTCTGGAGACTGACTGATTGGATTGCAGCTATGTACGTGTGTGTCTGGGTGTCAGAAGTAGAAAGCTAAAAGAAAAAGCAGCTAGAAGAGGTCGAGACAGCCAGAGAAGCACTGCTAGCATGGCTCTTGGAAGCCAAGAGAGAGAGAGCTTCTTTTGGGCAGAGTGCTGACTGGAAAGACAGATTTAGACCTGTGAGCAATGAAACTGTCTCCTGCTGTTTATTCCTACTGTGTTCAAGGAAACAGGACTTTGTGCACTTTGTACAGGATTTTGTAAATAAACAGGAATACACCAAAGAAATACCTGACTCCATGTAACTAATTCCTCCTCATAATGGAAATAGTCTGTAAGGCCCTGAATGCTGGCTAACTGCTTCAGCTAATAGGGTCAACAATATCTTAAAGTGTATAAACTCTTCTCCCACCTCTGGAAGGTTTGTTATCTCTCCTTTGCATTTTGTGAGATGCTAAGTTAATGTTGAGGGTTCTAGCCATGGCTTTATCTTGAAGTTACAACTTGGTGTCTGTCTAAAAATTTTGTCAAGAACCTTTTAAAAAAAATCAGACAAAGACCACTTAAGAAATCCTAAGACTAATAAGGACAGACCATGATTTAAGCAACAGGGCTTCATAGGCCATGGTATGGCATGCCATACGGTGGGATGACGCAGAAAACGCATCTGCCAGAAACTCATGCTATTTTGATCTAGGGAGAATAGCTTTTTATATCCAGTTCTCTGATGGGAATGCTAAAAGCTCCTGGATCCATTGGAGTATGGCTTTGGAAACAAATTCAGGACAAACTAACACCTGCAGTGCACATTCTGCCACTTCAGTGGTTCTTGGGAGCTATGCATATCTCCCATTATAAAAGATTTTGAGGCTTTTTGAGATGACTGGAATGGTTGTTTGGCAGCCCATTTCAGAAATGACAGAATTCACTTTGGGATTACTGCTGTCATGGCCAACAGCTTCAGATGGAACCATGCCAGCCAAATGTACTGCTGATGTAAGTAATTTGAAGTCCGAATGGCACTGGTGAATTTGGCCCTTTTAATTTTTGGAGAGCGTTAGGAGTGGGCAGACTGCAATAAGTATTAATTATTACTGGCTTAATTTTATATGTTAGGAATATTTTCAATAATTTGGAATCCTGATACAACTTTGTCACCAGTACCAGCCAATGATACCTGAACGTTCTCTACATTAAGTATTTTGCTCCTTAATTAACTAAAATGGAAGTATCCCATGCCTTAAATATTCTTTATGAAGTGTTTTCATCCTTATAAATTTCTCCTTCAGAGCTGGACATCTGAACAGAATTTTGCAAGGCTGGATGCCTGGGAGCCTCTAGGCAGAACAGCAAACCAGAGCACTTGTGCTTCTCTCTTGGATTTTTTGGCAGACCTCTTTAATTTCTAATTTTTAAAACTTGTGGTTGATTAAATTGTAGAATAGAAGCATCCCCCTAGGTATCCCCACTGAGATAGGGTCTGAGTGAGACTTCTTCCTTACCACTTTCAGGTGATTTAGGTGACCAACGTTGCTCAAGTTTTCTCTCTCAAAAAAAAATGTAACTGGACGACTAGCAAAGTTACCATGGACAATAAAGAGTAAGGGATGCAGATTGGGATAAATAAAGAACACATCAGAGATCTTCTGATCAATCTGAATGAATTCAAATCAGTGGGGCCGGATGCTATTCACCCCAAGATACGGAAGGAATTAGATGAAGAAATCTCAGAGCCACTGGCAATAATATATGCAAACTCATGGATAACAGGAGAGGTCCCGGAAGACTGAAGAAGGGCTAACGTAGTACCCATCTTTAAAAAGGGGGGAAAGAAAGAGCTGGGAAACTATAGACCAGTCAGCCTGGCTTTGATACCTAGGAAGCTAGAGCAAAGTATAAAACATTCAATTTGCAAATACCTGGAGGATGAATGGGTAAACACTAACAGCCAGCATGCATTTACCAGCCAAACCAGTTTGATTTCCTTTTGACAGGGTAACTGATTTGATGGATAGGGGGAATGCATGGACATAATATACCTGGACTTCAGCAAGGCTTTTGACACAGTCCCACATGATATTCTGATAAGTAAGCTGGAGAAATGTGGGCTTGACAGAACTACCATTAAGTAGACTCAGAATTGATTAAACAACTGCAAACAAAAGTCATTATTAAGGTCTCAAGTGAGGTTCCACAGGAATTTGTTCTGGGAATTTTTTGTTTAACATCTTTAATTACCTGAATGTAGGTATACAGTGCATACTGATCAAGTTTGCAGGTGAGACAAAGCTGGGGGGGGGGGATTGCCAGTACATTGAAGGACAGAGCTAAAATTCAGAGGGATCTTGATAAATTGGAGACCTGGGCTACAGACAACACAATGAAATTCAACAAAGACAAATGTAAGGTGCTACACTTAGGGAAGAAAAAACAAATACACAAATATAGAATGGGGGGAAACTGGGCTGGCAGCTGAACTGCTGAGAAGGATTTGGGATCACAACCACAACATGAGTCACCAATGTGATGTTGGAAAAAAGGCAAATGTGATTGTAGGTTGTATTAACAGAGGTGTAGCATGCAAGTCGCAAGAGGTGATTGTAACACTCTGTGGCACTGGTTAGGCCTCAGGTGGAGTACGATGTCCAATTTTGGTACCAATTTATAGAAAGGATGTAGAGAAACTGCAAAGGATCCAGAGGTGAGCAACAAAGATGATGGAATGGATGCCATATTAGCAAAAAGCTGAAGGAACTGGATATGTTCAGTTTGGGAAAAAAAGGAGATTAAGGGAGGATATGATAGCGGTCTTCAGATACTTGAAAGGCTGCCATAAAAAAGATGGAGAAAAGTTGTTCTCTTTTGCCACAGAGGGCAGGACAAGAGGCAATGGGTTCAAACTGCAGCATAGCAGATTTAGATTAAATCTCAGAGAAAACTTCCTAACTGTAAGAACAGTAGGACAATGGAACAAACTGCCTTGGGAGGTTGTGGAAGCTCCTTCACTGGAAGTTTTCAAAAGGAGGCTGGGCAGCCATCTGTCTTGGATGGCTTAGACACAACAAATCCTGCATCTTGGCAAGGGGGTAGATTAGATGACCCTTGCGGTCCCTTCTAACCCTATGGTTCCATGATTGCTGTCTTCATCTGGAGTATGCCTGTCAGCTGAAGAGGCACTGTAGTTAAAGGAGTTGTGACTTTCCTATGTTGTGCTTCTATAGTAGCTTTTGGCAGAGAGTCAGGAACTCAGCATGTGAATACAAATAGCTGCTCGGTGGATTTAGCAGGCTGCCAAGCTAGTAGCGCACTCTGAAGAGTAAGACTGGTGTTCTGGCACAAAACTGCCAGTAATTCTCACTGTAGATTCTCTAAGGCCAGTGGTTTTTGGTATTGGGCCAAAAGCACTCTCCTTCTGGAACAAAAACAAGCTAGAACCCATTTATTCACCATGGCTCTAATACTTGCCACCCAAACTGTGTTAAAAACTGGGTTAGCTGGAATCATGTGTAAGTTTCAAACTCTTTTCTTGGCCTAATGTTGTTTGAATTAGGTTAGGATGAGTTATGTTTGATGGTTACTAAAAGCTTCTTTAAAGTATTTTTCTAACTATTGTTTAATTACCAATCTTCAAAGGACCACAATGGCACTGCATCCGACGAAGTGGATATTCACCCACGAAAGCTCATACTCCAAAATGTCTCTTAGTCGCTAAGCTGCCACAGGACTCTCTGCTGCTTTTACACGTCCAGACTAACACGGCTACCCCTCTGATACTTGACACAATGGCACTGTTACTCTTGCTACAGAAACAAGACTGAACAAAAGAGTGCCATGAAAGCAATGCAAAACCTTGGTTTTTTTCACTTTCCTGTCTAGCAAGGATGTTTTTCTTACACACTGTGAAGTAGAGAAACAGTGCAGAGCACAAACATGGCATAAACCCTCAAATACAGATTTCTGAGTGATAGTGATTCTTCTTTTCAAATTTCCTAGATTCAAACACACAGTTTCTTAGTTAAAAATATCTCTGAAGAATTATTTGGTTAGCTTTATACTGACAGTTTAAAATGCGCTATAGATATACTAATATTTAGTGTCCTAAAATGTAGTAAAGATACAAATGTAAGCAGTATTACTTACATCAGTAAGCAATCAGGATCAAGGTCAACCCTCTTGAGCCAGGATTCAGGAAACCATCAACTAGGGAAGTGGTTGCTTTTCACTGAAATTGTATTTATTGCTCACTTTTCAGGAAAAGAACATATCTAATATATACATACCCCTAAGACTGTTCCATATTGTAAGAGCTTGCAAACAGTTGTCAAGAATAAGCGAAACTCTGAGATACACTAGACTCTTTATCTAGAAATTCAAACAGGAAAGTGTAGTAATTGTGTCTATGTAACTATGTCTTTGTTCTCTTTGTACCGTACATTTAAATTTCCAAAAACTCTGCCGGTCTGTCTCCATAGTTGCTACAAGTTGTTATAGAACCTCTGTGATCTCTTATGGACACTTTACTACTTTTTTTTTCTTGTTGTTTTCTTTAATCTAAAATAAGTAATTTTATAATAAAAGTATATGGTTGGTGATATATGCCTCGATTCAACAAAATGCTTTAAGGACATACATAAGTCAATCCCTATCCAGCTCAGCACTTAGTTAAGCTTAAAAAGTGTTATCAGCATAACTATTTCATTAAGGGGTGTGATTTTTTTTCTGACATTGTTATACTGATGAAAACTCTTGTGTGGACACTGTTATACTGGTAGAAGATGAATCATACTAACATAGCTTACTTCGCTTCATTGAACCAGAATATACCATACCACAATAAGCACTTTCAAACTAGTGTAACTGTGTCTAGCTAGAGCATGGGTGGACAAACTATTGCCCGCAGGCTGGATCCCACTCATGAGTTGTTGTAAGCCGGCCTGCAAACTCCCACTGGGGAGCTGGGTTGGGGGCTGCACCATGCAGCTCGGCCACGCTCCAGCGCTCTAGCTGAGGCGCTGAATCAGTATGCACAGAGATCTAAATAAATTAAGGCCTTGTCTGTAGGTACTATTTAAACAAACAAACAACCCCCCACAAAAAAAACCACAGTAGTTTTATGACAACAGTAAACTTAATGCACTTAATGCACATAAACAGCATTTCATTTACAAAATGCAAACAGTTAAAAGAAATAGTTAAGGACACTAGTCTGACATTCTTCACTTATGAAGCGAACATTATTATAGAGACTAGAGGAAAATATATTAAGTCACAAAACCCTTAACTCTTATACAGACTACTGGTTTATTTTAAGGAATATTTATTTATCTTTTAGTATTAAAATAGTTTATTTTCATTATCTAACTGAATAGAAAATACCAGTAAATATATTGATAAATTAACAGTGGACTCTTTCGCTGAGTACTTATGGCTGTTTCTGAAAAATAATATTGTATAACTTGTGGTAACTTGAAATTTAGGCTTGTCAGTTTGTCTTTAATCTATCCATATAATTTTTGCAAAGAGTCCTGTGGCACCTTATACACTAACAGACGTATTGGAGCATGAGCTTTCGTGGGTAAATACCCACTTCGTCGGATGCATGTAGTATTCACCCACGAAAGCTCATGCTCCAATACATCTGTTAGTCTATAAGGGGCCACAGGACTCTTCGCTGCTTTTACAGATCCAGACTAACATGGCTACTCCTCTGATAACATATAATTTTTGTTTCTCTTCCTGAAAGGCGCCGTGTTGTTGTTTTTTTATATGTTGAATTACTGATGAAGAAAGAGTACATATTTGGGGTCAGAGTTAAGGTTATTGTGTTGTGGTGAAATATGCATTATTTTATACTGCATATGAAATATGCATTTTTAAAACTTGATACGAATAATATTTGTTACAAAGAGAATGCAAGATTTTTTTAGTCTTCAAGTATTCTTTGAGTGCTTTGATTTTGTAAATATGATAGGTAAGTACATATTATCTATTTGAGATTTTGTACTACCTCCCATCATCATAGCATGTGAGCATCATTTTGTTACAGTGAAGTAGATTATCAATAGTGAAGTCCCTTGTGGGGATTTGAACCATGGAGTCTTCATCTCTACTCTCTTTTTTAGTTATATAAAGCTTTTGTTTTGGATAGATTTGTGTGTGATGTTTTGATTTGTTTTTCAGATGTGGGGAGGAAGCGAGGTGCAAGTGATGCTTTCAATATTCTAGTTAGTGTAGAAAAGACTTATCAAATAGGAAGATTTTGCACCATTTCTAAAAAGTGGTCACATTCTGGATTCCTAGCTCTTGAATTGAGCTTTGCCACCAGCTGAAGTGCCCATAAATCCCCAATACATCTGTTGTTTAATTCAATTCCACTGCAAGTTTTCTCTCTCTCTCTCTCTCATATGTCTTGTTCGTTTGTTAACACAAAGCCCTTATATTCCAATACAGGTAATAAACACAGCTGCTAAATCATATTCCCAGCCCATTAATATAACCACATTGCTGGTGCTATGGATTCCTCTACTAGCTCTTTGTCTGCATAGCAACATGTTTAATTATCCTAGGAACACATGAGGCTAATGGTCCCTCTAGTATCCTGTCTTTGACAATGGCTGACACTAGATGCTTCTGAAGCAATCAGTTGCAGAATATAACCTGCACATAGGGATGTTTCTTCCTAACTGTATTTGTTATGTCCTGAAGCATAGGGATTATATTCCTTCCAAATTTTTAAAAAGCTTTACTAATGTAATTCTGAATCTAATAATTTATTAATATAAACATCTACTCCTTAATGATATCTTGTGGCAATGAGTTCCATAGACTAACTTCAAGACTATGTATAATTTTGACCCTTCTTACATATCTGATCTAGTCTTTCATCACATTGTTCTCTCCGTTCAGACAATGGTGGTAGCCTGATGCCCCATTTGTCCACTTCTCTGATATCCATTTCTGCATATTTTTCCATTCTCTCTCAGATGGCCTGTCTGTGTTGAGCTGGACTGCAAGACCAGAGTTGGTTGGAAAAATTCCAATTAAATGTGGTTTTTTTTGGTTAGAATTTGACACTTGGACAAAATTGAAACGTTTCACAAAGACAGTTCAATTTCAATTACGTTCCAGGGAAACTCTGCCTTCTCTCAGCAACCTGCCTGCTTTCCTACCAGCTCAGCAGCACATTTGGCAGACTGATGGGGAGCAAGGAGCCTGAAAGCCCTATGAACCCCAGGGCCCAGGCTCCAAAGCTTGTGGTTCTTTGCCAGCAGGGTGTATTAATTGAAATAAAAAAGATTTAAATAATTTAATCATGATTTAAATCAGCAAGCAGGAAACCTGGATTTGAAATCATCTGTTTTAATTGTATTTTGCATTTGCACTTTTTAAATTATTTTCCTAAAGAAAGATTCTTATTACTTGGAAACAATCAAAACATATTTGCAATTAAATATAGCCTTAGACTAAACTTGGTGCTTCTTATCAGAGGGCTACACTATAGCTATACACATTTATTTAAGCAATTATATGCTTTAACTTACATTTAATCAGATTTTTAATTTTACTATGTGTAAATGGTGAATGATGCATTTCTTATTTACTAGATGACGATATTTTTTCACTTGTGATGTGTGTCAAGCTCTATTTGCATGGAAATTCAAATTCAATTAAAATGCACATAAACAGCATTTCATTTTTTTATTAAATAAAACAAAACAAAAAACCCCAAAGTCTCTGTCAGTCTGACTTGTGGGAATATTCCTTTCTGACACCAAATATGGTTAAATCTTGAGCATGAGAGCACTGGCCACCCCATCTAATGTTCCATCTCCAGCCATGACTATCTCTGATGCTTCAGATAAAGGAGACAAAAGAAAAAAAACTCACACCACCATAGAATACACTGGGGGGGAAACTTTCCCTTCTGACCCCCCAAAGATGACTAGCTGAAACCCTGAACCATGAGATTTTAGGAACGTAAGACATGTACTGGACTGCTGAGCTAAGCCTCCCACTGCTGCAGGCTGCCCCATCATACAATCCAATTCAAAAAATCTATCAGGTTCGATCTTAAAACTCTAACTAGTTTGTTTGCCTCACAACACCTACTGGGAGGCTGTTCCAGAACCTCACTCCTCTGGTGGTTAGAAATAATCTTCTTATTTCCAACCTAAATTTATTCATGGCCAGTTTATACACATTTGGTTTTGTGCCAACGTTGTACTTAAACTTTAATAGCTCTTTGCCCCCTGTTTTTACTCCCCGATTTATTTATAGAGAGCAATTATATCCTCTCTCTCAGATTTTGTTTTGCTAGGCTAACCATGCCAATCTTTTTAAATATCTCCTCTTGTAAAATAGTCCCTCCATTCCACTGATCACCCTAGCAGCTCTTCTCTGAACCTGTTCCTGTCTGAATTCATCTTTTCTGAACATGGATGTACACAGTATTCCAAATGAAGTCTACCAGTGCCTTGTACAAGGGCACCAATACTTCGCTATTTCTACTGGAAATATCTTACCTAGCAGATCCTAGGACTGCATTTGTCTTTTCTACAGCCACATTACATTGGTGGCTCATGGTCATTCTGCAGTTGACCAACGCACCTATGTCTCCACTGTCACTTTCAGCTGATGAGCTCCCAGCTTGCATGACCTTGCACTTTAATACTATTAAACTTCATCCTATTTCTATTACTATTTGTATTACTCCTGTCCTTGAGGCCATCCAGTTCTTCCTGTATAATATTACACTCTTCCTTGTATTGAGAATGCCTCACAACTTTGTGTTGTCAGTAGATTTCCATCATTAATAAAAATTAGGGCTGTCAAGCAATTAAAAAAATTAATCACGATTAATCACACAAATAAAAAAATTGTGTGATTAATACTGCTGTTAATAATAGAATACTATTTATATAAGTATTTTTGGACATCGTCCACATTTTCAAATATATTGTTTTCATTTATAACACACTACAATATTTATGCAGTTATTTTTTGTACATAATTCTACATTTGTAAGTTGTGCTTGTGACAGGTTGGCTCACAGAAACCCCGTTGGGGCTGCCAACTGATGTGCCAAGACTACTTCTGCCCCTGCTTTCCCTGCCCTCCTAGCTTGGGACTTCAGTGCCCTGCCTGGTTTGAGCCAGACCCACTAGCCTGCTGCAAACCCAGACCCAGGTCTGAACCACGTCCCCTAACAGCTATAGGCTTAAACTGAAAGCAGCTTAAGAAGTGTTCCTGTCTTTAACACTTAGATCTCCAACTCCCAATGGGGTCCAAACCCCAAATAAATTAGTTTTACCCTGTATAAAGTTTATACAGGGTAAACTCATAAATTGTTCGCCCTCTATAACACTGATAGAGAGATATGCATAGCTGTTTGCGCCCCCCAGGTATTAATGCATACTCTAGGTTAATAAGTAAAAAGTGATTTTATTAAATACAGAAAGTAGGATTTAAGTGGTTCCAAGTAGTAACAGACAGAACAAAGTGAATTACCAAGCAAAATAAAATAGAACACGCAAGTCTATGTCTCATACAGTAAGAAGACTGAATACAGATAAAAACCTCACCCTCAGAGGAATTCCAGTAAGCTTCCTTTTATAGACTAGTCTCCTTCTAGTTTGGGTCCAGCAATCACTCACACCCGCTGTAGTTACTGTCCTTTGTTCTAGTTTCTTTCAGGTATCCTTGCGGGTGGAGAGGCTATCTCTTTAGCCAGCTGAGGACAAATGGAGGGGTCTACTAGGTGTTTAAATACACCTTCTCTTGTGGGTGGAGACCCCCTCCTCTTTCCTATGCAAAGTCCAGCTCCAAGATGGAGTTTTGGAGTCACATGGTCAAGTCACATGTCCATGCATAAGACGGTTACTCACCTTTGTAACTGTTGTTCTTTGAGATGTGTTGCTCATATCCATTCCAGTTAGGTGTGTGCACCGTGCGTGCACGTTCGTCAGAAGATTTTTACCCTAGCAACTCCGGTGGGCTGGCAGGTCTCCCCCTAGAGTAGCGCCGGCATGGCGCCTGATATATACCCCTGCCAGCCCAACCGCTCCTCAGTTCCTTCTTGCCGGCTACCCGACAGTGGGGAAGGAGGGCAGGTGTGGAATGGATATGAGCAACACATCTCGAAGAACAACAGTTACAAAGGTGAGTAACCGTCTTTTCTTCTTCGAGTGATTGCTCATATCCATTCCAGTTAGGTGAATTCCAAGCCTTACCTAGGCGGTGGGGTCGGAGTGAGAGGTCGCGGCGTGGAGCACTGCGGAGCCGAAGGCCGCGTCATCTCTGGACTGCTGGACCAGGGCATAATGGGAAGTGAAAGTATGAACGGAGGACCAGGTCGCTGCCCTACAGATCTCCTGGATGGGCACGCGGGTGAGAAAAGCCGTCGATGAGGCTTGAGCCCTGGTAGAGTGTGCAGTCACGTGACCTGGAGGGGTATGAGCCAAGTCATAACAGGCTTGTATACAGGACGTTACCCACAAGGAGATTCTTTGAGAGGAAACGGGTAACCCTTTGACACGTTCCGCTACCGCCACAAAGAGTTGGGGGGATTTGCGGAACGGTTTGGTTCTCTCTCTATAAAAGGCGAGTGCCCGACGGACGTCCAGTGAGTGAAGCTGCTGCTCCCTGCGGGACGAGTGGGGTTTCGGGAAAAAGACAGGGAGAAAGATCTCCTGGTTGACGTGAAAGGCCGAGACCACCTTGGGGAGAAAGGCTGGGTGCGGTCTCAGCTGCACCTTGTCCCGGTGGAACACAGTATACGGGAGATCTACTGTGAGGGCGTGGAGCTCCGACATCCATTTGGCTGAGGTGATGGCCACCAGGAAGGCAGTCTTCCAGGAGAGAGAGAGCAGGGAGCAAGTCGCTAATGGCTCAAATGGAGGGGACATGAGCCAGGTCAGAACCAGGTTAAGGTCCCAGGTAGGGGTAGGGTGTCGAACCTGGGGGTAGAGACGCTCCAAGCCTTTAAGGAATCTAGTCACCATAGGGTGAGAGAACACCGAGCGGCCATCCTTCCCTGGGTGAAAGATGGAGATGGCCGCCAGGTGAACCCGGAGAGATGATATCGCCAGGCCCTGTTGCTTGAGGGACCAGATGTAGTCTAAGATATTGGCAATGGAGACCTCGGTGGGAAGGAAACTCCATTCCGCGCACCAGCAGGTGAAGCGCTTCCATTTGGCCAAATACGTCGCTCTAGTGGAAGGCTTCCTGCTGCCCAGGAGCACCTGCAGCACTGGGGTAGAGCAACGGAGTTCAGACCGGGTCAGCCACTCAGAAGCCATGCCAGGAGGTGCAGTGATTGAAGGTCCGGGTGACGGAGCCTGCCGTGGTCCTGGGTGATCAGGTCCAGGTGAAGAGGCAGGGGGACAGGGTCAGCCAGGGACAGGTCCAGTAACATGGAGTACCAATGTTGCCTGGGCCATGCTGGAGCTATCATGATCAAGCGGGCCCTGTCCCTGTGCACCTTCAGAAGGACCTTGTGGACGAGCAGGAACGGAGGGAATGCGTAGAACAGATGCATCGTCCACGGAATAAGGAAGGCGTCTGCTACCGAACCAGGTTCCCGGCCTTGAAAGGAGCAGAACATCTGGCACTTCCTGTTCCCTTGGGACATGAAGAGGTCCATCCGGGGACATCCCCACCTCTGGAAGAGCGAAAGGGTGACGTCCAGGTGAAGGGACCACTTGTGGGAAAGGAAGGATCTGCTCAGATGATCCGCCAGCGTGTTCCGAACCCCAGGAAGGAAGAATGCGATGAGGTGAATGGAGTGGGCTATGCAGAAGTCCCAGAGCCTCACGGTCTCCTGACACAGGGAAGAAGACCTCGTGCCGCCCTGCTTGTTGATATAATACATGGTCGTTGTGTTGTCGGTGAATACCGAGACACAGCAACCATGAAGTTGATGACGGAACGTTTGGCAAGCAAGGCGGACTGCCCTCAATTCCCGTACGTTGATGTGGAGGGCCAGCTCGTGAGGTGACCACCGGCCTTGGGTCCGCAGGGTTCCGAGATGGGCCCCCCAGCCTAGATCTGAGGCATCCGTTGTCAGGGACACCGATGGCTGGGGCAGATGGAATGGTAGCCCCGCGCACACCACGGACTGATCCAGCCACCACTGCAGGGAACCTAATATGTCCTGGGGAACGGTAACAATGGTGTCCAGAAGGTGCCTGATCGGATGGTACTGACTGATGAGCCAGGACTGGAGGGGCCTCATGCAAAGCCGCGCATACCCCGTGACAAATGAGCAGGCTGCCATGTGGCCCAATAGAGTCAGGCACGTGCGTATGGAGGTCAAGGGTGCTGCCTACAGTCGTCGTATGATGGCCGTCAAGGTCTGGAACCTTGATAGAGGAAGAATGGCTCTGGCCAGAGTAGAGTCCAGAAGGGCTCCAATAAACTCTATCCTCTGACTGGGGATTAGTGTTGACTTTTCTATATTGAGGATTAGACCCAAGCTCGTGAAAAGTCTGCTGACCATGCGGACGTGGCTGAGGACTTGTGCCTCTGAAGATCCCTGTATCACCCAGTCGTCTAGGTATGGAAATACATGTATGCGACTGCGACGAAGGTGGGCGACGACTACAGCCATACATTTGGTGAACACCCTCGGGGTCATGGAGAGGCTGAACGGGAGGACCGCGAATTGATAGTGGCAGCGGTTGACCACGAACCGAAGGAACCGTCTGTGTGGCGGGAAGATGGCTATATGAAAGTATGCGTCTTGCATATCGAGGGCGACGTACCAGTCTCCAGGATCCAAGGATGGGATAATGGTTCCCAAGGATACCATACGGAACTTCAACTTCACCACGTATCTGTTGAGTTCCCGCAGGTCGAGGATAGGCCTGAGGCCTCCCTTGGCTTTGGGGATCAGAAAGTAACGGGAATAAAACCCCTTGCCTCGCTCGGCCTCTGGAACCTCCTCTATGGCTCCTTTGTCGAGGAGCGTTCGCACCTCCTGAAGGAGTTGCTCGTGAGAGGGGTCCCTGAAGAGGGACGAGGGAGGGTGCGAAACAAACTGCAGATGGTATCCAACTTGCAATGTGCGCAAGACCCATCGGTCGGATGTTAGTCAGGACCACGCCGGGAGGAAAAATGAAAGGCAGTTGGAAAAGGGAGGGGACGGATCCGTGAGGGAAACTGGTGCAGTGCCCTCGGGCGCACCTTCAAAATGAAGGTTTCGGGCCGGAGGGAGCCTTGGAGGAGCTCTGGTTTTGCCCTCCTTGGTTGCCCGATTGTATACGCCAGCCACTCCTACTTCGTCGTCTGGCGAAGTCTTGCCTCTGGTGGGGTTGGGGGTAGGGCTGGCGTTGTTGAGGCTGGAAGGGTCTGCGCTGGGTGACGGGTGTGTGCATCCCCAGGGAGCGCATAATGACCCTATTGTCTTTAAGGCTTTGTAGCCTGGGGTCAGTCTTGTCCGAGAACAGGCCCTGGCCTTCAAACGGGAGATCCTGGATGGTGTACTGGAGCTCCGGAGGGAGGCCAGAGACCTGTAGCCAGGAAATGCAGTGCATGGTAATGCCAGAAGCTAGAGTCCTGGCGGCCAAATCTGCGGCATCCAGAGAAGCTTGCAGGGAAGTTCTTGCTACTTTCTTGCCCTCGTCAAGGATTGCAGCGAATTCCTGACGCGCATCTTGCGGAAGCAACTCCTTGAATTTGTCCGCTGCCGCCCAGGTGTTGTAAGTGTAGCGGCTAAGGAGAGCTTGTTGATTGGACACCTGAAGCTGGAGGGCGCCCGCAGAATAGACCTTTCGGCCGAGCAGATCCATGCGCCTCGCTTCCTTAGACTTTGGTGCCGGGGCTTGTTGGCCGTGGCGCTCCCTCTCATTCACAGATTGTACGATGAGGGAGCACGGGGGCGGGTGAACATAGAGATACTCATACCCTTTCGAGGGCACCATGTATTTGCGTTCCACGCCACGTGCCGCGGGGGGAACGGACGCCGGTGACTGCCAGATGGTAGTGGCATTGGCCTGAATGGTCCAGATAAAGGGAAGGGCAACCTGAGGTGGGTGCATCTGCAGATAATATGCTCACCACCGGATCCTCAGTTTCTGAGACCTCCTCAGCCTGTAAGTTCATGTTCTGCGCCATGCGCCTGAGGAGGTCCCGATGCGCCCTGAGGTCGAGCGGAGGAGGGCTGGTGGATGTTGTTCCAGCCACTGCCCCATCCGGGGAGGATGATGAGGAGACACCCGGCAGGAGTGGATCTGCAGGAGGCTCCGCCTGGAGCACTGCCTTTGACTCTGGAGGGAGATCAGGATCCTGATGGTGAGCCAACCCCTCCTCTGCAAGGGGAGGGGGAGGCGCGAGACAATGTGGCCTCCGGAGCCCTGTGTTCAGATGTCGTTTAACGCGGGGGAACCTGCTGAGGCCCCTGGGCTTGATGATACGCCCAGGGAGTCCAGAAGCCCCACTGCTGCGGTCCATGTTCCTGAGGGGGGGAATCATGGATGAGAGCAGCAGACCTGTCAGTGTCCATGGCGTACGCGCTGTCTGTTTGGGAGGAGACAGACGGCTGTCGAGACGGCCAGGGGGGAGCCGAACGGGACTGATATGGGTCCCTCGCTCTAGACGGCAGAGACCTCCTCGGTGCTGGGGACCGGTGCTGGGAGTCATATTGCTGCCGGGATCGAGTCCGGGACCTGCCACCAGCACGGTGCCGGGAGGTTGACCGGGATATAGAATGCCGACGATGGGAACGGCTTCTCGAATCTCAGCGCCGGTAGCGGTGGCTCGAGCCAGAGTGGTGCTGGGAGTATCAGGACCATCGTGAAGAGGACCGGCGCCGCGAGTACGACCGATACCGCCGCGGAGAGCGGTGCCGGGACTGTGAGCGGCGCCTTGATTGAGACCGCCCACGGTGCCGGGACCGTGATGGGGATCGGTGCCGGCTCGGTGAATCCAGAGACAGTGCTCGCATGGCCACAGGCTTGCCTTTTGATTGTGGAACCCGCACCGGGGGTTGAGGCAGCGTAGACTCAGTCAATGCGATCAGGTCCCGAGCCGAAGCAAATGTCTCAGGCGTCGAGGGGACCATTAGCTCAACCCCAGATCTTATGGGGGAGCTGTGAGGGACTGGACTCGATGGACCCACCGGCCCAGAGTCGACCGAATCCCTGGCATCGGTGCCACGGCAGTAGTTGGTGCCGGGCGCTCCGTTCGAGCCTGTTTGGCCGGAGTGGCAGACGTCGAAGGCCTTGCGTCGGGGCCCGGTGTTAGGGAGGGCCGGTGCCGAGGCATTTTCCCAGGCCCGGCGCGGTCCGGTGCCGGAGCGGAGCCGGCGCTCGGTGTCGAGGCTGGAGGGTTAAGCGCTGCTTCCATTAGGAGAGTCTTTAAGCGCTGATCTCTCTCCTTCTTGGTTCTTGGCTTAAATGCCTTACAAATGCGGCACTTCTCGGAGATATGCGATTCCCCAAGGCACTTCAAGCAGGCGTCGTGGGGATTGCTCGTTGGCATCGGCTTCTTGCAGGCCGAACACTGTTTGAACCCTGGCGAACTGGGCATGAGCCCGGCGCCGGGTGCGGGGGAGGGCTAGAGCCCAAGCCCGCTAACTATATACAACAAGTAATACAACTATCAACTAATATTATAAACTCTAACTACAACTATAACTATATACAACTAGTAGAACAACGAGACAATGGAGAGCTAGGGACGTGGAGGACAGCCATGCCGTGCTCCACAGTTCCAACGACCGACACAGCGGTAAGAAGGAACTGAGGAGCGGGCGGGCCGGCAGTGGTATATATCAGGCGCCATGCCGGCGCCACTCTAGGGGGCGACCTGCCGGCCCACCGGAGTTGCTAGGGTAAAAATCTTCCGATGAACGTGCACGCACGGCGCGCACACCTAACTGGAATGGATATGAGCAATCACTCGAAGAAGATTGCTCAAGAAGCAGCCATGGTTCACATGCAGCCTTGAACGTCCTCAAGTAGACTTATTATGTGGATTGTAGCCTTCCAAGATCCATTGTCCATTAAGTGCGTCTTGACTGGGCACTTAACTTGCATATTCTTTTCTCAAGAAGCTGACCAAATGCTTTACTAAGGCTACTTAGAAATCAAGCAAGTACACAGCCAATATTCATAACTTTGAACACACAAACGTTACATGCATACAAATAGGAGGAATAGATTCAGCAGATCATAACCTTTACAGAAATATGTTACATGGCATATGTAGCATAAAACATATACTAGTTGTTATATATTCACTTATAAGCATATTTCCATAAAGCCTTATGGGGTGCACTGTCGCAGTGCTTTCACGATAAAGAGATTGCACTATGGTACTTATATGAGGTGAATTGAAAAATACATTTTATTTCATTTTACTGTGCAAATATTTGTAATAAAAATAATATAAAGTGAGCACTGTACACTTTGTATTCTGTGTTTTAACTGAAATCAATATATTTGAAAATGTAGAAAAACATCCAAAATATTTAATAAATTTCAATTGGTTTTCTAATGTTTAACAGTATTAATTTTTTAATCATGATTAAATTTTTTAGTTAATCGCATGAGTTAACTGATTGATCGACAGCCCTAATAAAAAAATCTGAAGACTGATCCTGAGGAACTCCACTAGTAACCTCCCTCTAGCTGGCTCTAACAAAGTCTCATTTATTGGCATTGCCAATCTCCAGGACATGGATGAATGCAAAATGTTGAAAAGTTTGTGTGACTTTTCCTGCACTATCTCCACTGGGATTTTCAGGATATTTGCATTCACTGTAAGAGTTCCTGGAAGATATAGTAGTCATCTGATTGAGTTGAAGCAAATGGGGTGACTGCTTCATCAGAAGACAATATTGCTATTGGGATGGGTTGATCCTCTGTTTCTTGCAGATATTTCCTCTCATTGTCTTGCTTCTGCTGATGTAAAGTATATTGCACTAGTTGACCTTGAGTAGATCTGAAAGGAGAGAGATTTGACTCTAGAGGTGGGGCAAATGGAATGTCTTCCTATTTGATTGCATGCCCCAAGGAGCCCAGAATGCCTATGACTGTATACTATATGGATATGGTGCTGCAAGCCATGGAGGGAGAAAACATTAAAGTTGTTAACTCTGAGACTCTTGATGTCTTTGTTTATGCCTCTGGATTCCTTGTCAGACCAAGCTGGCTCATAGGGAGGGGAGTGTGGTGAGTCGGAGGGTGACATTTCCTTACTCTGTTCAGAGATAGAGGAAGAGAGAATGTATTTCTTCAATAGCAGGAGTGTTCTAGGGAGCTCTGGAATGTCTTCGATGTATACTGAGGCCACGGCTGCAGGTGGTGCCAAGCAAGGAAATTTCTCTGAGGAAAGCAGTGGTTGACTCCAGTTATTAGGTTACTGTTAAGTTGCTCATTACCATGAAGATCTTTTGTATCGATAAGGCTTGTTCCAGGAAAATCTGTACCGCAGTGGCAGCCATCAACATAGTAGGTCCTTTGGACTTCATCGCAGAATGTATCAGTGCTGACGAATTGGTAGTGATAGAGGCACAGATAGGTTCTTCAGAACAGCCATGATTATTTGGTAACCAGATGGTGCTGAAGTATCAGAGGGACCTGTGAAATAGCTATTGGATGAGAAATCTGAGCAGAAACAGATACATGAGGTAATTTCTGCTTTGATTTTCTGGGTCACAGAGAAATACACCTGTGTTTGCAGGGGCTTTTTTCTACCACTTTCCTCCAATGATGGGGCAGATGAAGTCTTTGTTGCTCTTCATGATGCAGGAGTAGGAGAGAGTAGCATTTCTGAGGAAGAATAAGTCTTGGAGCTTGGAGTAGATCTGCAGCTTACCGGACCACTAGCATAGATGATCTAGTCTTTTCCCCTCAGGCTCAAATGGAGTGTTCCAGAAGGAAAAGCCTGAGGTGGGATTTGCTCGCTTTTTGTGTCCTCTTATGAAAAGAGCAACGTATCAAGCACTTATCTGGAATGTGTGCTTCATCAAGCAGAAGAGGCACTTATAATATCCATAATTAATAGGAATGGCTTCCTTACAGAAGGGACAGGATCTGAAGCCTGGAGAGTTGGATTCCGCCACTGCAGCGAAGTTCTGGTACTGATCCTTCAAGTTTTTAAGTGTCTCTTTTTTTTAACACATGTTAAACTTTACTAAACTAACAACTATATTATTTAATTAAAAAACCAGTAACTAGAAGAGAAATAGACACAGCAGTGGTAAGATCTTACTGCCACGAGAGATTAAAAAGGAACTGAGGGATGGTTAGGCCCACTCTACTCCTTATGCCCTCAGATACAGGGGGGCTGGGATGGAGGGGCAGGAGAGGGAGCACAAGAGCATCTGAAGGTGTGCTCCCAGCATGCTGCTATTTAAAATAATTCAAACTCATGCACATGAGACACCTGCAGATGAGATGTGGAATACATGTGGACATCACTCAAAGAAGTTATTGCTGTTGTCCTTGTTCCTTTCCATCACCTCTCCTTCCACCTGTTTGTTACCCTTGCTAGTTGTCCTGTCTAAAACTAGACTATAAACTCTCCAAAGCAGGGACCGTATCTTTCTTTTTGTTATGTAAAGTGTCTAATACATGATTGGTTGCAATAAAAATAATACAAAACATTTTCAGAGCCCTAGTGGATGAATATCAGGGCAAAATAATTCCTATAATTGCTTAATAAAGTCTGAAAAGCAGTTTCGGGTCCATTTGGATAGAGTTTTCTGTATAAATGCAAGATTGTTATTTGGTCCCAGATCAGACACTCAATATCCTAGCAATAGCTTAAGGACCCTTTTTTTCTGAGACATCATCTTACTTCCTTAAGTTTGTCCTGCTGGGCCTCTGTCATTGCCTTCAAAACTGGTCAACTGAATTTGGTATTGTTTTTATTAATATGTGCTGCAACCCATTGTGGTGTGCTGGGTATATAAAAATAAATTAATAAAATGAACCTGTCACCAGTTGATCTTTTTCTGACCACCATCTGTCTACTGATCATGTGATGTCTCCAGCTGGGCACCCAAGAGATAAACCATGCAAGATCATTGTGACAGCATATGGTGCTATTTACAAATTTTAAAAGGGCAATAGTTGTTAGGCTGTCATATTAGGTAGTTAAAAAGTAATGTTGTTTGGAGGCTAGGTTTTGTTAAGGAAGACTGTTACTTGGTAGATATATGTCTCACATGGAGATTTTTCAGTGGGTTTGGAGTAAAAGTTGCTAAATAAAGGAATTCTGATTTTTTTTTTCCCCTTCACATATTCCACAGTTCCTTTGTTAGTGCAATTTGGAGTGAACAATAAAATACATAACATGGAGACCAGGCAGTGATGAGTTAAAGGTTTTATTTCATGTGCCTTTTACGGGCATTATGGGCTCCCCTCACCCTTTCCAGGATGCAAACCAATCTGTGTAGTTTTTAAACTACTGTTAAGATCAAGGATGTGGTTATGAAAAGACTTACAATTTATAGGATACTTAAGCATTAAGGATTGAGGTACAGAACATTTCCTGGGGATTAAGGACTGGCTGGGTGAGCCTCAGGCCATTAACCCCCGCCTGTCATTAATCTCCAGGAAATACCCTGCAGTGAGGTCGTTATTGCTGTTATATGCTGAAACTGAAAACAAACAATGGTGTGTGTTTTTATACAAGATGCTGTTTAATTTGGAATGTAGCAAATTAATGCCTTGTGCATTAGCTAGTCATATTGCTAGAATTGATCGATTCCATGCATCTTACTCTTTTATGATAGACATTATAGGGTTGCATGGGTGTAAGAAAGGGCAGAATTTGACCCATAGTGCGTGTTATACAATTTAATATGATGAATCAATTAAATCAATGGTGTTTCTCTGGTGTAAATGTGAACAGAATTAAGCTCTGTACATAAAAAATGACCATACAATGCTTACTTCACAACAAAGCAATTTATTTACAGTTCTAAGCATCTTGCAGCCTTTTTTTTTAAACTCAATGAATAATCCTTTTAGGTTCTCCATAAAGCGAGTGAAATGCCTCTGCTACAGTCCTGAGGCAGCACACAGGCTGCATAAAATAGCATAAATAGCATCTAAATTACTTGGAATACAAAATATACATACAGTTATAGATACTTACAAAAGGGAAATTCATATTGACAGGACTACAATATATGCTTAGCAGCAGGAAAGCATCTTAGGAAAAAAAGTGGCTTTATATTTTTTTTTGTGTATATATATATATATATATATATATATATATATATATATATATATATATATATATATATATATATATATATATATATATATATACATAAACGTGTGTATGTGTACGTAATAAACACTGAAAAGCTATTCTTGTGTTTTCCTAAAAAACGATGCAGGCACTTTTTTAAGGAGACTGGCTGCATTTATTGTTTTGTAGATATATAGATATATTTTTCATAAAGGTGTGTGAAGCTTTTTACAAAAAAATCTATGTAAAAAGTGCTCTGTGTGTGTGTGTGTATGTACACGGCCTCAGTCCTTGCAACCTCCTAGAGAGTCTGTCAAGGCACAACTTAAAAGCTCATTCAGGCAACCAGGACCCCCTGCTAGCAGATTGTCTGCCTAAAAGGTAAGAAAAAGCTAAAAAGAAGTAGAAACTTAAAAGTAGCTCCTCAAAGGCTGCATAGATCTTTTTTTGTTAAACCTAGAGTGTTTAAAAGCTTTAATATTGATGGCCTGTCAACTTTGTCCTGATTCTTTGGCTTTCAGTTAAAAGGTTTTTGTTGTTGTAGCTTATGCAGTTGCTCTGTTGCTATGGAAACGTGACATCAAAATGACGTTTCTCTGTTTAAAAGCTTTTAACTAAATTCCTGCCTGTCAGATGTAGGCCCCATTTTGTGCACTCAAGCTTCAAGCTGTTGCAAAAAGGTTTCATATGTTCTGTTGTCATTCAAATTCTTTATCCACATATGCATGTCTTGCACTACAAAAACCTAAACTAAAAACTCAATCTATATTAAGTGTCCTCTTTTAAAACCCTTTTAGGTCAATCAGCAATGGCTGCAGCAGAAATTCCCAGTTACATTGTTTCTTCTCAGACTGAGAAACACAGAAGGGCCAGAAACTGGACTGATGCAGAAATGAGAGGTTTAATGCTGGTTTGGGAAGAATTTTTTGATGAACTGAAACAAACTAAAAGGAATGCCAAAGTTTATGAGAAAATGGCTAACAAACTCTTTGAAATGACTGGAGAAATTCGCCACGGAGAGGAAATAAAGATAAAAATTACAAATATGACATTCCAGTACAGGTAAGCTTCAGTTAATTCTTTTTATTTTGAGAGATTTTAGCAGGGATGACGCAGAGTTATTTGCCTTTCAGAAAAAGTCTCATACAGGAAATCTATAGATAAAAGGTTAAAGATTGTTCATATCGCTTTTAAAAATCTCTCCTGCCATTACTATTATATCTTTATTATTTTCCCTCTCATTTATTTTCAAACTCTGGCACAAGTTTGTTTCTTTATAGTTAACTAATGGTGCTATGAAATATTGGAATGAAAATGTATTTGGTGTTAAAATAGATTTTCTTGTTTAGAGGACTGATAATGTTAGCTTGTCAGCAGTTCCTGGCAGTTAAACTGCTGCAGTTTGAAGTGGCCAGTTAGAATCAGTTACAAGTAAAAGTTCAAATACAAAATAATTTATTTAGGAATGAAGTTCCCAATTTTTGGCATTGCAAGTTGAAGGGTAATACTTCACAGGGCCAAAAATAATTGGATGTCTTATTACTGAGTGACACACATTGCTATAAGCCGCTCTAGCGAAACAACTATTATATCTGCAGAGAGAGAATCAATGTCCTCTGTAAATACTGCTCTAAGAGAGTGGGGGAAGGGAGAAGAGGTGTCTAGAACATGATAAAGATGAGGCAATGTCAGTCATGAGGGAAAGTTGGCTCGAATGATTGAGACATTCACACATTTGTTGTTTAGAAAAAATTAGATCTTAGCAGAAATATTTGCATATATCTGCTTTAAAAAAAAATCTCGCTGAGAGACACAAACTGCCACATACTGGAAATCCTGAGTGGTCATTTAGTTATGTGTTTGTGATGCAAGAAAATAAAATATGTGATTCTTTTACTTCATCTCTATGCAAAGCTAGCATTAATAATAAAAGAGGTTATTACAGCAGCAGATCATGTTAAAATTGCTTGCTTTTTGGGAGGTGGGAGGCACACTTGCTGTATTTCATGCAGACATCACTCATCAGATAGAAAACTAGGGTGAATGCTGTAAGCCCCTTTAACTTTGAATTTTCCCTTTCTTAGTTTGTCAAACCCATTAATATTGTCTTTAAGGTATTTTCCGTAATACCAAAGCTGGTATTTTATACTCAGCACTTAACATCTTCAAAGTGCTTTACAAACATCTACTTAATCTTCACATACCTCTCTGAGGAAGGTAAGAAAGTATTATCCCTCACCATTTTACAGATAGGGAGACTGGAACCGAGGTAATTATTTCCCCAAGGTTACAAAGCAAGTCACCCTCAAACCCAGAATTAGAACTCAGTAGTTCTTGACTACCAGGCCTTTGCTTAGTTCACTAAATCATGAAGCCTCTCTGCTAACAAATTCATCCCATTGTACCTAGGTTTTACAGGTGTCCAGAAATACTTCATGATATTTCGAGTACTGTAATGGCTATGTGCAGTGGTTGTTTCTGTAAGCCTTTGTTCTGAATTTTCTTTCTGTTGTTATCAATCACACAGTCTAAATTTTTTCTAATCAATATTTTCTGTTAAGCAGCACTGGGAGGGGAGGGGGTAAAGCATATAAACTATAGAGGAAAATTTACTTTTTCATTCCTGTATGTTTTCATTAACTTCCAGAAGCACTTTCAATGCATGCTGCCATGTTGTGAGGTGTATCAAAATGCACTGAGCTGCAATGCTCATTAAGATGCCAACTTTGGGGAGGCTGAAGACTTTCCTGTGTTGGCATGTTACTGTTTTAATATATTATGGAGTCAGAAATACACTTATAAATGTCAGATTTTTTTTTTTGTATAATGGAGACTTAATTTCCTAATATTATTTGAAGACAATGTAATGTAAACAGACAAGCAAAAGAGATTACTCCCAATTTGTTGTGTTTTCTAATTATTTTTCATTAATATGTGGAGATGGGAAACATTACAGTGGACCTACTGGCTACCACTCTGCTGTCTGCTTTGCTTTTGGACACCTGAGTTTCAATTCATGTTATGGGTGTCTGGAGGATACTTGGAGATCACGTCATGCATCATGTTTCAGTGCACTGTGGTGTGAACTGAAATGGAGGGCACGGAAAGTGTGAAAACTGCTCTGTATTCAGATAGTATTTTGTAACAAGTATTTGGAGTTGTTAAAATTGATCTACAAGTATTGAGCAAAAGTAGCAGGATAACCAGGTCACTTAGCATCTTAATTATTATTATTTCTCTCCACCATCTCAAATTGCAGACTTTTATTTCATGAAATATCTGTCTATCATCTGTCTGTGGTATTAATAGGGTGCTTATCATCATAATAATAGTTTGCCAGTGATGTTACCATCAAAAGGAATCAGGTTAGAGCATGGAGCCAGAAAATGCTGCTGTTTATCCACATATTACAAGTTCAGAAAGAAAAATATTACTTCCTCCCCAAAAAAAACCAAACCAAAAACAACTCTACAATGTAAAAAAGGCAGCCACGTACCTGAGCACCTCTGCTGGTTCTACGATACAGGTGTATTTAATGGTGAATGTGATGTTGCTGGTGCACTGCATACTGGGACATCTCATGGAGCAGGTAATGGGGACTTGCAGCTTCAGGGATCTAAAATGGAAAATAGGTAAATTTGTACTTAATAATCCTCTTACATATTTATCATAATGCCTTTCAACCTGAAGGATTCCATAGCACTTTATGGCTGATCCTGCAAATGTTGCTACTGAATGTATACTCATGGTTCTCAATGGAAGTCTTTGTTCATTATGCAGCAGCGGTCTAAAAAGCAGACAAAATGCTAGAATGCATAAGGAGTAGGTTTTAAAAATAATACTACAATAAAATAATTTTGTTATATAAATCAATGGTAAGTCCTTCCCTTGAAAAGAATTCCAGATGGGGAAATACTGAAAAGTTTGGGACTTTTTAGTTTAAAGAGGAGACAAATCAATAAAAGGCAACACGACAGAGGCATGCAAGGTAACAAATGGTATAGAGAATGTAAACCAGGTGCTCCTCTTTCCCCTTTCCCTATAATAACAAAGTTATTCAATAAAATTTAAAACCAATTAAAGAAGATACTTTTTACAAAACACATAATTGGCAGGTGGAACTCATTGCAACTAGATATCATTGAGACCAAGAGCTAAGTAGTTTTTTTTTTTTTTTTTTTAAGGTTAGACATTTTGTAAGGATAATGAGAACACTGGTCATTTAAATTAGATATAATTTTAAAAACATATAAAGTATATAAATCTTCATGCACCATGAATTGTCTGGGGCTAGGAAGAAACTTTCGCTATGAGCAGTCTATTCCATGATTGTCCACTAAGAGGTTTCTTGCATCTTCTGGTGAAGTTTTTTGTATTGGCCACTGTCAGAAACAGGAGATTGGAATAGATGGTCTGATCTGGTAGGCAGTTTATGTACTATTATGAATAGTCCCAGTGACTTCATGGTAATAAGCACCTTGCCTAAAATAAATGTTTGCCTGTCTGCAATACATAAAGGAATCACTTCATTCACCACAGCAACCAAAGGCCTAACCTACATGAAAAATTTAGTGCAGATGCAGCTGGGCAAAATCCTACTATAAGAAAAAATGCATGGAAACTTAAGTATCTAGTTAGGGCAGATAGGACACTGGTTTTAATGTTCTGTGTGAAAGGCATCTGTGCAGTAACTGCATGTGCTCCCATCTATCTATCTTGGTAGGTGAAGGGCTGAGTCAAGCATGCTGGGATTGAAAGTTAAGGTTTCTGATAAATGAGTATCAAAAGTTCTGCTTACATACTAAGTCATCTCCTGCAGTTTAGAATCACTTAGAATATGTCCTGAAGTTCTTTCTACTGTGTTGGCTACTTGGGCATTCAGCACCCACAAATCTACAATTAGTCCTTCTAAAAGAAAATATATTCCTAGCATCACTAATATATTGACCTTAATGTGTGCCAATGTACAGTATTAGAGAGACAAGGGTGTGTGAGGTATATCTTTTGTTGGACACTTCTGTTGGTGAAAGAGACAAGTTTTAGAGCTATTAGTATTTTACTAATGATATAATGATTATAGAATATGCACACTAAACATATGATAGTTCTGACTATTCCTTTTGATACTTAAAAATAAAGGCTGTGTGAATGCAAAATTAATTATTTTTTGAACCAGCTCCTCTCTCTTGCCCCACAAAAATTTGTGAAACAGGATGCAACTGTTACATTTTAATTTGAATTGCAGTCAATTAATGTTAATCATTGGTAAATTTGAATCAGTCCTCATGATCCTGAATTACAGTTTTTTTTTTAATTTTCATGTGTACATGATAGCATTAAACATAGTAACTTGTTGTATTCCTATCACCATATTCCATGATATTAAATGAGTGGAATCTCCTGACCTTTGCTGCAGCAAATGACCAAAAGAGAAGTGCAGCCAAATTACTGCAGAAAGTTAAATTTGAATATTTTACCAGCTTTCTCTTCGGTTTCAATAATTCATAGCAGACCCACAATTTAAGTATTGTGCTTTCCTACATGTTTATCTCCTGTGTCATTGATTTGTGCATGAACAGTGTTATTTATTATTTATTTTGAAAGCTTTTTTCAAAAACCCCAGGAGATGAAGCTTGTTTCCATTCCTCCAGACTAGTAGTAATATCAAACAAATACCATAGTAATAATAATTAATAAGTTAATAATGTCCCTGCAACCCAGCAATAGTGTGTTGAACAGAGAGAGTAAAAAAATGAAGTTATAGATTATATGCATTTGTTCTAAGTGGTCATGGTCTTTAAAAACTCGCTCCTAAAATTTAATGTTTTCGTAATTTTATTTTAAAACTCATGAAATTCTGGATTAATTGATTTAGAGAATACAGTCCTAGTTATCCACAAAACAGGCAATATAAGTACAACTTGCTCCACCAGTGTGCCTCAACCCAGATGACAGGTGGTCCTGGAAAGTGGTTAGTTAGATCTCAGTGCTCATTCAGTTGTTGATTCTTCTGTAATAACATGGCCAACAAGATTGCCAGTTGTGGTAGTAATGTTATTTTGTACCTTGCATTTCTGTCCACTGGGAACTGGACTGAGATCACTAACTCATTTGAGATCATTTTCAGTGACTTCTGATCTGGGCTGGATTTAAACTAGTGTCTTAGAGATGAAAAAAATCTGTATCTTATTAAATAGTTTCTGAGCCTATTTAGTTTATATAAGTGTAAGTGGGGGAATGGTCCTGCTCTTGTGGGGAACTTTCCTGGCTTCTGCAGTACCTCTGTGGAATCGGATAGTGAAAGGATCTGAGCCCTCACTCCAGCTCCCTTTACTCAAAGGCTCCTCTTCCATGTGGCAGAGTCCTTGTAGCCCTAATAAGGTGGTCCCAGGATTCCTGGGAGGCTTGAGCCCCAGTCTTGTCATGGCCACTTAGGACAGGAGCTAGGGTGTCCCCAGTCTGGAGTACTCTCTCCACAACGACCACTACCCTGGCCTACTGAGCACTACATTAAGTTCAAACCAAATGCAATTTATTAAAGAGCAAGACAGTAATAAAAATAAGGAAAAAATGAGACAGGTTAAAGGAAACAAGTAATCCTGCCCTGTTGGCATGGGGAAACCACAAACAGCAGTCTCTGGGATATGAGGGAAGTTCATAGTCTATTCTTCACATTTCCCAGGCCTCCTTCTCAAGCACTGGCTGTGCTGCGGTGATACTGTGGGTCAGACACCTGCTCTGGCAGTTGCCACACGCCCTTAGGCTCTAGCTAGCAGGAACCCTTCTCCCCAGCATCGGCCCTCCCAACGAGGTCATGGTCCCCCTCCAAGTCCAGCCTGCAAGACCTCTTGTTTGACGATATCTCCTTACACTGGGCCCTCTGTCCCGGGTCCTCCTTCACTCTTCCCAGCTGCTCACCGCACTTGGCTCCAGTGTTACTTGCGGCACAAAGGGTGTTCACTCCTCAGTTCTGGGCCCACAGCTCCCCACTGTAACTGTGAGCACGGCTGGTCTGCACTGCCCTGGCTCTGGTCTGCTCTGGCTCTGTGCTGCTGCATTAATTTTTGCTTATTGCCCGTGACCTGTCCGTGATTTTTACTAAAAAATATCCATGACAAAATCTGAGCCTTATTCATGGGTCCTATCACCCCTCTACTGCCTCTGGGTTAGACTAAGTAGGTAGGTGATAACACACTATACTAGCATTACTCTGGTCCTGTCCATTTCTAAAGAATTTAATATTTCATTAAAAAGAATCTTGCGTTTAGTTGCAAAGAAAACCCTCCAATGACTTGATCATATGTTGACTCACTAAGTTGGGAGATAGTAGCAGTGATCTTAATTCGTCCCTTCAGTTGATTTCAGTTGAGCTACATTAGGGATAAATGTGGTCTGATAGAGGTTAGAGGCCTCAGCTGTCCCACTTTTCTACTTAGACTCCACTTCCAATCTCAGCAAAAGATTCTAAAATGAGAGGAGTTAACTCCGAAACCAGTGATGATCATTTAATACTAACATTCTTAGCTATTTTACTGTTGATCATTTTATTACAAAGCTTTTGTGGAGCAGAGTTAGAACATAAGAACAACCATACTGAGTCAAACCAAAGGTCCATCTAGCCCAGTATTCTGTCTTCCAACAGTGGCCAATGCCAGGTGCCTCAGAGGGAATGAACAGAACAGGTAATCATCAAGTGATCCATCTCCTGTCGCCCATTCCCAGCTTCTGGCAAAATCATAATGGACAACTGTGATACAGGGAGAGTAATTTGAGTGCTGTTGAGGAGACAAAGAGTTGGAATAAAATGCTATTGTTTTACACAATGCGGGCTTTGTTTGCCTCTATAGGCCATCTTCCCACTTCTTTTCCGTGGTTCTGGACTCCCCCTCCCTATCTTTTTCTTTCCCCTTAGTATCATCCTTTTCTCTTTCTCCACCCCAGAGTCCAGACTCCATCAGCTTCACTGCTGCCCCTTTTAAGTAAGCAGAGTGCTCCGGCCCAGTTTGCAGTGGGGATCAATATTCCCAGTCTGTTGCTGAAGTAAGCAGCAATGGGAGCAAGGTAGAAATCCACACACTGCATTTAGAGTGAGAGGAGTGTTTGGACACCTATTTAGTTCCGAATAATAGCATCCTCTAGCAGCAGATGGACAAATCTGTGGATATTTCTTCAAAAGTGTGATAGTACTACATAAAGGGAGGGCCATGGTACACAGCTGAACTTAAGCTTAAAGAATAAAATCCTGACATATTTACTCAAGCAAAACATCTGCTCCCTTTAATGGGAATTTTGCTGGAGTAAGGATGTGAGATTTAGCTCAAAATCATAATAATGGATGACTGTGATACAGGAGGAGTAATTTAAGTACTGTTGTAGAGACAAAGAGGCTGATGACATCTGAAAGCAGAGCAGTAATTGTCAAAGAATCTGAATCAGAACAGAATAGTCCTGCCCTTAAACATCTCTACTCAATCAGAAAGAGCCCAGTGTTCCTAATTTAGACTTGGAAGTTCAATAAACAGCAGCTCCCACCAAAAACTCACATTTTAATTATTGTTATAGTCTTTATTTAGTGTGAAGATTGTAGTTTATTGATAATACAATTTGAGATGTTCTGCATTAAAACAAGGAAATCTGAGCACGTTAGGCCTTGCCAATACTGTAACTTACATGGGGAAACCCTGGTGAAGTATATAGAGGTGTACAGTGTGTACCTAGCAATGTATGGCAATAGAAGAAAAATACTTTTATTGCAAAGAATTTGAAAAACTAAACAAAAAAGTATTTGGTATTAAGTTGATAATTTATTGTCTATCCTATAGCTAGATATTGTGTAACAAAGAAGCCATACCATAACATTGTGTCAATGATCTGATCTGATTGTGAAATCACAGCAAGAGTTTTGACTACACAGAGAGAATAAGAATACAGACTATACTGTGCAAGCTTTGCTATGCATTGCTATATGCAGCTCACCTGTAGCTGGAAAAGCTCATCAGACCTTGAAAATTCAGAGAAGAACACTAACTACTTAAAAACTCAAACAAACTAATTTGTTGTTCTTAACTAAGTTCCCTCCCACCAGTAGTTGTCATGTCATCCTAGTCTGCTAGCCACATGCTGGATCAGTGGAAAGGAAGAACTTGAGTTTTTCCACACTCACATCTCTATTTGTCACCATTGTTATGTTGTTAAAGTTTTATTTTCCTCTAATGGTCCTAGTGGCAGCTGAAGCAGTGGGTGTTATATCTTTCTACCAGCAGATGGACCCAGCAAAAAGTGTGTTGTGGTATTCCCCAAGAAAAGGACTGTACCGGCTATCCAAGCCTAGTACTTTTCCTGTTTCCAGACGGTGGAAATCTCTTTCTGTTTGGCAGAACCAGCCTGGAATTCAATTAAAAATATACAAAAACAGCATTTTTAAATTGTTTGTTTTTATTAGTTAAATTAAACAACTTTAAATGTACTGGAAACATATTTTTTAGGTTGGTCTGAAGCAAACAGGATGAAATTCAATAGGGACAAATGCAAGAAGGAACAATCAATTGCACATATACAAAATGGGAAATGACTGCCTAGGGAGGAGTACTGCGGAAAGGTATCCAGGGGTCATAGTGGATCACAAGCTACATATGAATCAACAGTGTAACACTGTTGCAAAAAAAAAGCAAACATCATTCTGGGATTTATTAGCAGGAGTGTTGTAAGCAAAACACATGAAGTAATTCTTCCACTCTACTCCATGCTTATTAGGCCTCAACTGGAGTATTGTGTCCAATTCTGGGTGCCACACTTCAGGAAAGATGTGGACAAATTGGAGAAAGTCCAGAGAAGAGCCACAAAACTGATTAAAGGTTTAGAAAACATGACCTATGAGGGAAGACTGAAAAAAAAAAAAGGGTTTATCTGGAGAAGAGAAGACTGAGGGGGAACACAACAGTTTTCATGTATATAAAAGGTTGTTACAGGGAGAAGTGAGAAACTGTTTAACTTCTGATATTGGGAAAAACTTCCTGTCAGGGTGGTTAAGCACTGGAATAAATTGCCTGCAGAGGTTGTGGAATCTCCATCACTGGAGATTTTTAAGAGCAAGTTAGACAAATACCTTGCAGAAATGGTCTAGATAACATTTAGTCCAGCCTTGAATGCAGGAGATTGGACTAGAATACCTCCTGAGGTTCCTTCCAGTCCTTCGATTCTATGCTTCTATGTAAAATCAACTGATTTATTAAACAAAGGAAGTATTACGTGTATTTAGCGATTAGACAAATTGGTTCTGGTCACCATGGGCAAGATTTTCAAAGGCATTTAAATGCCTAAAGATGTAGATAGATGCCTAGTTGGGTTTCCAAAAGTGCATAAGTAGGGTAGGTGCCTGATTCCCATTGAAATCAATGGGAATTAAAGAAATAATCAACATAGGCATTTCTGAAAAACTCTTTAGACAGCTGCATCTTTATCTGCATCTTTAGGTGCCTAAATCTGAAAACCTGGCCTCACATCCTTCATATTTTTAGAATTAGTAGTTCTTTTCTTCCACCTGGCTTTTATTAATAGATTGGAAGAGGAAACAAGCATTTGTGCTGCTTCAACGTCCAATCGGTTTCTCGACTTCAAATGACTAGTCCAAATGAAGGAAATATTCTCTCTCTGATTTCTATCTTAACTGAAACTAAAAATAATTAAAGCAAAAGTTTGTCTGCACAACAGAAACTAAAAGTACATTATATGGAAAATGTAACTACCAACATTAGGTCCATCATAAACACTGAGAACAATATGGATACTTAGTAATGCAGCACATGATATTGAGACATATTTTAAAGTTTGATTTTGACCAAAGAAATTAAAGATGTTTCTGCCCTGATTCTGTATGTAATTAATAATTCAGCACCCTTTAATTCATTAAAATTTGAGGCAGGGTCACTGATATTTTTATTTATATAAATGATTTTAATGGATTATAGTGAGTTTAGGCCTTAAAATAGGGTGTCATAATTTCAAATTTAATTTTAAACAGATTTATTTTAAAAGTCATTTAGATTCTAAAAATCTAATTTAAATAATATTGAAGTGTGTGTGTATGTATGTGTGATATATATAGTGACAAAGTTCCTCCTCTACCTTGGTGGGTCCTGCGCTTATTGGCAGATTTGCTCACCTCAGTGATCTTCCCCCACAGTCTGGATCAGCTTCTCCTGTGTCTGATCAGGAGTTGGGAGGTTTGGGGGGAACCTGGGCCTGCCCTCTGGGTTCCAGCCCAGCACCCTGTGGACTGCAGCTGTCCAGAGTGCCTCCTGGTACAGTTGCACGACAGCTACAACTCCCTGGGCTACTTCCCCATGGCCTCCTCCAAACACCTTCTTTATCCTCACCACAGGACCTTCCTCCTGGTGTCTGATAACGCTTGTACTCCTTAGTCCTCCAACAGCACACCCTCTCACTCTCAGCTCCTTGTGCCTCTTGCTCCCAGCTCCTCACACACAATTCCTCTCCTCTGGCTCCCTCTTCCATGACTGGAGTGAGCTCCTTTTTAAAACCAGGTGCCCTGATTAGCCTGCCTTGATTGGCTGCAGGTGTTCTAATCTGTCTGTCTGCCTTAATTGGTTCTAGCAGGCTCCTGATTACTCTAGTGCAGCCCCTGCTCTGGTCACTCAGGGAACAGAAAACTACTCATCCAGTGACCGGTATATTTGCCCTTTACCAGACTCCTGTACCCCACTGACCTGGGTCTGTCACATAATATATATAAAAAGCATTGTTTTATATCCACTCTGGGCATCATGATGATCATAGCCATTC
This sequence comes from Gopherus evgoodei, assembly GCF_007399415.2. Lineage (NCBI taxonomy): Eukaryota > Metazoa > Chordata > Testudines > Testudinidae > Gopherus > Gopherus evgoodei. The sequence continues at coordinate 21,041,363 of NC_044326.1, forward strand.
AGAACTTTCCAGCATCTTCAGATCCTCCTCCTCTTCCAGATTCCCCTGCCACTTTATCTAAGGGAGAATTTCCATTATCTGTTAGAGTAAAGCCTGTGACAAAGTTGGTCAGTTCTAATTCCATTTACAGAGGGATGGCCTGCTCTCACTAGCCCAGTGGTCTCCAACCTTTTTATGTACAAGATCACTTTTTGAATGTAAATGCAACCTAGGATCTGCCCCTTTCTGCAGGCACTGCCCCCGCAGCTCCCATTGGCCGCAGTTCCCTGTTCCTGGCCAATGGGAGCTGCAGGGGTGGTGCTTGTAGGCAGGAGCAGCGTGTGGAGACCCCTGGCTCTCCTTTCCCCCGGGGCCTTAGGGATATGCTGGCCACTTCTGGGAGCGGCGTGGGGCCAGGGCAAGCAGGGAGCCTACCTTAGCCCAACTGCACCGCCAGACTTTTAGCATCCAGAGAGCGTGATCAACTGGCAGAGGCTCCAGGTGACCATTGCACTAACTCTTATTAAAATATGCTATTTTAAACCCTGATCAGATTTGTCATTTTGTAAGAGGGAACAACTAGCACTGTTATAACAAACATATTCATTATGAATTATTTTAATGGATTCTCTTCATTAGTAGAAGCTGTTATTTTTTAGCACTGGTATTGAACTCAACTTGGGGTAATGTGCACCTTTTCATCACTGGATGAAATCATGAAAATAAACTGATGATCTCACTTGATATCAAAGGCCAAAAACTGCTATCTAATTTTATTCTTATTAAGGATTTTTAGTTTGCCTGTAAAATGATCAAGTTATCTTTTGTGACTGAAACAGATTTTTGAAATAGAGATTTAACATCTGTATGAAATGCTTGTTTCTGTGTTATCAGACCTTTCTCTTGTATGCCTTTTCAGGAAATTAAAATGCATGACTGATAGTGAAACCGTCGCACCGGACTGGCCTTATTACAAAACCATTGATAGAATCCTGTCTAAAGTAACAGACCACAGTGATGTGAAAATGCATGAAAGTCAGCAACCAGGCCCTTCTACATCACAGACTGAGGCCTCGCAATCTCCATCAGCTAAGTCTACACCTCTGTATTTGCCATATAACCAGTTTACATATGAAGGAAGGGAAGAATGTTTTGAAGATGAACATTCAGAGAGCTCATCAAGCTTACTTTCTTATAAGTTGAGGTGGAATTTATTTTCCTTTCTCATATTTCATACATTAGACTAGTTCCGTTGTGTAATTGGAAAACTCTAGAATGTTTACATTAATCACTCGACATTGCTTTTCTTAAGTCACAAGTGAGATGAGTTTGCTGGTCTTTACCTAAATAGCTAGACTAAGGGTTTCGTTTTTGTTTATTTTTGTCTGTGGGGCACGTCAGCACCACAAAATGCCATGCAATATTGTCAAAATTTAGTATGGGTTCCTCTGCTTATGAGAAGCATAGCATTTCTATCAAGGTAGGCGTGGCCTAGACTAGTACTACAGTGCATATGTATAACAATGTAGGAATTATTACATGTTTCTTAGCTGCATTTTGCCTTGCTCTAGCCATTTTTATTACCTTCAGTATGAGTGTGAAATTTCAATAGTCAACTATTATTAAAGTGTGTGTGTGTGTGTGTGTGTGTGAGAGAGAGAGAGAGAGAGAGTGTGCACGTGCTTTAAAAATGCAAATCAAGTATTTGTTGAGACTCGATGAAATTATCAGTTATGCTTCAGTTTTCCAATAAGCATCTTTTAAAGTGCATTGCAATCACTTTTAAATATAATTAAATAATATGAGGAATGCAAACATGCTTTTCCGTTGTAGATAACATTTGAATCCCCTGGACAGCATGATTTCAGCCTAAAGCAGTGTTGTAGACACGACTCACATTTCAGACTTCACTGGTCTCAGTTTTCATCCCAAAAATGTGGTGGAAATAAGAACTGATTGCAGTCTTCTGTCAGAAGAAAATATTAAGTTCATCATAGAGATCCTTATCATGAGGCTGTGCAATACAAAAGTTTTATGAATAACAGTGAAATTACAAATCAGTCATACAATCATGAAACTGTTGAACTAGAATAAAAACCACACAAACTAGTCTGGATTAATGGGCTTTCAGACCTACATTTGAGTAGTTTGAGAGCTGAGGGAGTAGAGCTGAGACTACGTCTTTCAGTGAGTTTGGCTGTCCCCAAGCAGCTGATGATTTTAAATGTATTTCCTGTTTGCAAGTATTTACAGAGTCATGTCTGTGAATAACTCTTGGTCTGTAGCCATATATCAATTCACAAGTAATTCTTGTACAATTAGCAGTTCATTGTAAGTATTTGATGTCTGATATTCAAACTTCTTGACTGGATCAGCATAACTCCTAGAATCATGTTTCTTTTGCAAACTCAAAATTTGATTTCTGCAAATATTCTTTAACAACATAAAATTCACTGTGTCTGCAAACACATCTACCTCTAAATGCAATCACTAGAATATTCGCTCTCTCACACACAAAAATAATGTTTAAGGTATTCATCCATCTCACTTGAGGAAAATCTGCAGGATGTTTTCACCTTGGACTGCCAGCATCTAAAAGTGATATTTGTGATAGGTATTACAGCCTTTTGTATCTGGGAATAGAATGACCTTCATTTTGCACTAGAACTATTTTTGAGTGGGTTATAAGAGCATAATGTAAAAGATGCAGCTATCTGAAAGGGAGTCATGAAAGAAATGGTTACTTATTGTAACTATGGTTCTTTGAGATATGATGCCAACATGTATTCCACTTAGGTATGTGCTTGCCCAGCACATTGAAGCAGGATAAATTTGCCTAGCAGTACCCACAGAGAGGAGGCACTTGCATCTTGTGGCCATAAGTCCTCCTTTGGCTATGTGATGTAGTGCCGCCCTGCCCCTCCCTCAGTTCCTTCTCACCAAACGCCCGGACACAAGACTCCGATGCAGAGGGGATGGAGGGTGGGTCATGGAATACACATTTGATTCAAAGAACACGTTACAGTAAGTAACAGTTTCTTCTTCTTCAAGTAGATGCAGACATGTATTCCACTTAGGTGACTCACAAGAAGTATCCCTCGCCAGGAAATAGTGCTTGTAATCTTCCTAAATAAGGACTGCAGGTCCACAGTTCTTGCATCTGCCCTGGAAGATGTGGTTATGGCGTAATGGTTTGTGAATGTATGTATCAATGGCCACATAGCAGCCCTGCAAATGTCCAATATGGAAATGTCACTGAGGCATGCTATGAATGTTCTTTGCGCCCTCGTAGAATGAACTCACATCTGCTGAGGGTGCATAGCCGAGGCTATTTCATATGCATTTTTGATGCAGGATGTTATCCATTTGGACATCATCTTCAAAGAGACGATATGACCCTTCATGTGATCTGCACATGACACAAACGAGGTAAAGCATGAAATGGTCCAGATAAAAGATGTCCGTCACTGGACATCTAAGGTATGGAGATGCTGCTCCTCCAGAGATGAGTGTGGCTTAGAAGAGAACACAGGTAAATATACCATGTGGTTCAAATGAAACTGAGAGACCACTTTAGACAAAAATTGTGAGTGAATCATAGTCAGCTTGTCTGGAAAATTGTGTATAAGGAGGCTCTGCTATAAGAGCCTGCAGCTCTCTCACTCTTCTTGCAGAGGTTATCGCTTCCAGGAATGCAGTTTTCTGACACAAAACAGAAAGGGACAAGCCTCCAGGGGCACGAGCAGAGATCCCAATAAGGATGCTAGGACTGAGTTAAGGTTCCCACAGAGTAACTGTCTCTCAGACTGGGTGTATGTAGACAAAGGAGCCCTTTTAAGAATCTTGTTACCATGGCATTGGAGAAGACTGATTTTTTTCCCCCTGAATGGGGGATGAAATGCCATTATCGCTGCCAGATGCACTTTCAATGAACTAAACACAAGCCCCAACAACTGAAGGTACAGCAGGTACTCCAAAATGTCCTGGATAGAGGCCAGTATTGGTTGGCTTCTGTTGGCTTAATGACCATACAGCAAATCATTTCCATTTAGCTGGATAGGCTGTCCTAGTGGATCCTTTTCTATTGTTAAGGAGGACCTGTTGGATAGCTGCCAACCACTGCTCTTCCTTCTCATTCAGCCATACAGCAGACACACCGTGAGATGCAGGGAGCTGAGTGCAGAATGCAAGGCATGCCTTGGTTCTGAGTGAGTAAGTTGGGATGGGGAGGAAGCAGTATGGGAGGCTGAATAGAGAGCGTGAAAAGGTCGGAGAACCAGCACTGTCTTGGCCATGCTGGGGCGATGAGAATGAGCATGGCCCAATTGGCCTTGAGCTTGAGGATGACCTGAGGTATGATCAGGACTGGGGGAAAGGCATACAGGACAGCCAACTGCCAGATGAAGTGGAAAGCATCAGACAGGAAGCCTGTACTTCAGGCCCTCTTAAGAGCAGAACAGATGATGTTTCCTGTTGTCCCTTGTAGCAAACAGGTTGATCATTGGGATGCCCCAAGCAGTGAAGGTGACCAAAAGGTCATTTGTCTTCAGGGACCATTTGTGACTCCGGGAAAAATACCTGCTGAGTATGCTGAGATGGTCTGTGAGATAATTCTGAACCCCAGACAAGTGAATGGCTATTGAGAAATGTTCTCCTTGATGCAGAACTGCAACAGCCTGATTGCCTCTAGGCATAGCAACCCAGAGTGTGCTCCCCTTTTGTTTGTTTGTTTACATAGTACATCACAGTGGTACTGTCAGTAAGTATGTGAACTACTTGAATCTGTGACATAGTACCAAAAAGCTTGACACACATTAGAGATGGTCCAAAGCTCCAGCACAGTTTGGATGTATCTGAGGCCTCCTGTTCCAATCACCATCCCTGTACTTTGTGACCCCAGGTGCACCCCACAATCTATCAGGGAGGCATCGGTAATAAGTGACTTGGTTGAAGAGGGCAGGACAAAGGGAATGCCTTGGCAAACATTCTCTGGACGCATCCACAATGGCAGGGAGTCCAGGATCAGTGAAGGAAGACGAACCAGTTAGTCTAGAGGATGAAAAGTAGGATGGTAGACTGTCCTGAGCCACATTTGAAGGTGGCAAAGATGCAACCTTGCAAACTGGATCACCTGCATGAAAGCAGCCATGTGGTCCAAGGCCTCAGATACATCCAAACTGTCATGGAAGGCTAAGACTGCAGACTAAGGCAAAGATGGTGAATTCTCTGAAAATGGTTGGTGGGCAAAAATGTTCTAGATGTCATGGACTCTAACAGGGCCTCAATAAGCTCAATTTTTGAGAGTGGGCTAAGGTTGACTTTCTCGTGTTCAGGACTGAGATCCAGATGGTCAAGAAAGCACAGTGTGGTGCCAACATGAGTAAGAACTTTGTCTCTGGATCTGGCTCTCAGTAACCAGTTGTTCAGATGTGAATTCCCTTCTTCCTGAGATATGTCATAACAACAATGACCGTGCATTCAGTAAAAAACCTGGGGGCTGAGGAGAGGCCAAATGGAGCACTGCCATAATGAATCAAAAGAACTTTATATGGCTCAGCAAAATCACGACATGAAAGTAGTTGTCCTGAAGGTCCAGAGCAGCAAGCTAGCCATTCTGAGGCAATGCAGGAAGAACAGTCGACAGAGTGACCATCGGGAACCTTATGTACCTGATATATTTGTAGAGGCTGTGAAGGTCGAGGTTGGGTATTACCTCTCCCTTGTGTTTGGGTATCAGGAGTAGAAGCCATGACCCCGGTGTTCTAGTGGAACCTCCTCCACTGCTCCCAAAGCCAGCAGAAAATGGACCCGCTCAAGGAACAGTATCCAGGGGGCTTCTGAAGAGGGGAGGGGAAGCGGGTGTGGAGAGGAACTAGATGGCATAACCCAATCTGATGATGCTTAGGAACCAGCTGTCATCGAGCCCCAAGCATTGTGATTGAGCCCCAAGCACTGTGAAAGTGCGCCAGCTTCTCCCCAGTGGGGAGAGATGAGAAGGGAGGAGCAATGACTGGAACAGTGCACTAGACCACGGAGTCAAAATGCATGCTTGAAGGGTGCCGGGGGAAGTCATGTGGACTGGCCGAACCCCAAGCCCAACTGATTTCTGATCTCTCTCTCTTTCTGGGGTAGTCTGGTGCCTCAGAGGAGGAAAAGACTGACCAAATGGGCACTGAGGACAATATTGCTGCTGCTGTGGAAAACAATAGCGGCACCTCTGCACTCTTTTTTAATGTGACTGCTCAGTAATCAGGCAGTAGGATTCCAAGATGCTGAGTGCCATGGAACTGATTGCCCTGTGATAGTAAAGCCAGAGCGAATTGTAGTGGTAGTGGTGGGGCTGCAGACAAGTCTGAAAAAAAAAGATTGTCTGGGCCAATGCAGTGTGGTCAAAATCATTGTAGGTTGTTGTTGCTGTGACCGTTGTATCTTGAGTGTTATCGTGGGAAAAGGAGGGGATGCAAATAGAAGAGCCTTTGGCCACATGTAGGAGATGATGTCAATTCTCCTGGCCCAAAGATCTCAGCTCCTGCTATAGAAGTTATTTGTATTGATGTTGGAGCTGGATGCAAAGAGATCCCATATTAGTTTCCCAAAAAAAAGGAATGGACTATGTGGTTGATCTCTCTCTCTGGTGGAGACATCACACCCCTTGGACTGCTCTTCTGTGGCTGAAGCAATCTTCCATGGAATTCAGTTTCCTTTTGTTATGCATGGTTCGAATGTTTCTCTCGGCCTAAATGAAAAAGGTTATGATTTCCATTTGTAACAAACATGACTGTGTGCCCCCATCATGTATGTCATGGCAGTGGTATTGTCTATGAATACAAATATGTGTCTGGAGTTTAAAGTGGGAAGGAGTGCCTGAAGGGCTAGAGAAATCACTTGTAGTTCCAAATTATTAATGGTTTAATGAGATTCTGTCCCTGACCACTGACCTTGTACTATGCATTCGGTTCTGTGAACTCTCATCCCCTCAAATTGGTATCCATCATTATGGTGTCCCTCTTCGGATGTAACCATCATCTGAGGGACCATTTACTGTGGAAGGAAGTCTTACAGAGAGTAGGGGAGCTCAATATGTAGTAGTGTAAACAATTGAAATGAAAATTTGCCAATGAGGGTAGGTATAGCATGAAAATAAGTATAATACTATGTAGTAGTAAGTCCCTCACGCAGGAGAGAGAGCTGTGAAGGATCTTGTATGTTTGTTCCATAATCCATGCCTGCCTGTCTCTGGAGAGGAAAGCCCAGAGAGTGTGGTGTTCAGTAAAACCCCCAGGTGTTCTGTGGTCTGTGTAGGGGTGATCTGGCGTTTCTTCAGATTGATTATAAACCCATGCTGTTGAAAGGTATGTACTGTCAATTGAGCATCCCTGACTGACTTCTGTAGGGAAGGGACTCTTACAGGATAACATCTATTTGTAGGGATGCCACTATTACCAGCCAGGACCCTTGTGAATACTTGGGGGGGGGGTAGCATGCCAAAAAGAAGGGCATTGTATGGCATGTGCAGAGTGTACTGTGCAAACTGGAGGTACTGTCTGTGGGTTGGAAAGATGCGAGTGAGGAGATATGTGCACATCAAGTTCATGGAGGTTAAGAAATTCCCCTGTGTGATGGCTGCCAACGTGGACTAAGCAGTCTCCTTTTGGACTTGTGAGAGTGGATTGACTTGTTGAGTCTTTAAATCTAGAACAGCTTCTTGATTATTGAGAGAGAAGAAATCTGGGGCAGAAGGTCCTTCTGAGTTCTATGGCATAACTCTGGAAATGATGTCTCTCCCAAATCTGTCTGTGGTGAAGGCAAATCAGGTGAGAACAAAAAGAGAGAGATGGTCTCACAGGGAAAGGCTGTGTAGCCATTGATTATTCTTAAGAGCATTCGTGGAGAAGATGTGTCAGAGTTTATTGGAGCTGGCTTTCCCCCAACTATACTTAGATAATCTGTTATGTCTCCAACCATATCTGTATGAAGCTGCATAACCTTGAATGGGCTACCTAGAGTGAAAAGAGTTAAAAACTCTTCTGAGTTTGTTACGGGAGCTCAATATGAGGAGAGGAGGAGGAGACACTTTTTTTTGGGTTTGTCCTGTGATTTGGAGCAGGTCTTTCTATTAGTTCTCTGACAAATTTTTCCCCCTAAGGACATGAAAACCGAAACCTATTCTGTGGAAGTATCTGCCTTCCATGTCAGTGGCCAAATACACCTTCTTGCCACTGCACTGGACACCACTGATCAGGCGGAGAACCTGAAAGCATCTGAAAGTAGAATATATGTTAGAGATTTTCTTTGAGAAGCCTAATCCTTTGGATCTTTTCACTTTTTTGGGAATGTCTGAGAGGACTCAATAAGCAAGTACTACTCTGGCAAAAATAGGTGGCTGTTGCTGAGGCACTAAATGGTACTGAGGCCACTTCATAGCCTCTGCAGACAACTGATTCCACTTTCTGTCAGTGGGAAGCCCTCTTCAGGGGGCAGGAGAGTGTCCTTCATGAGAGTTGACAAGACTGCGTCCATTTTATGTAAAACTATCAAGAACACTTTTTGACTGGTGGAAGTTATAGATTTTTGCTCTGTCAGACTCTTTGACTTAGCCGGGTTTTCCCATTCCGCTTATACAGCCTTAAGGCGTAAGGCCAGGGTGAAAATGTAAGTGTCAGTTGTAGAGTTGACTAGAACTTATTTATGGGTATTTTGACTCTTTGACATCCTCCTCATCCTCCTTTTTTTTTTTTTTTTTTTTACTCTTTTTGGTTGAGTATCAAGGAAGATAACCAATAAGGCAATTGCTTTTCTCAGAATCAACTTATAAAACTGTTCAGGGAAAAAGAGTTCCTGGTGATCCTCTTGGATTTCCTTCACCTCAGATTCTTTATTATCTGCTTTCTGGTCCCTTTTTTCCACCACCTGGACACCAGGGAGAAGGATGGGAAATGGATGAAGAGTGGCTTGTACGTTTGTCTCTCCTCTATGCCCGTTTCTTCTGTGGGATGAGGGCCCTAAGATGGCTGCTGATGAGGCTCTGCCAAGAGCCTGTTCTAAAATGGCTGCCTGGCTCCAAAATGGCCACATCAATCCCACTGTAAAGGGAGGAAGGGGCAGTGGTAGAATATTGGTTTCGTTGTGACACTGTTGGTTCTTGGGACCCCTGAGGGTCAGAGCGGATGCAGCATGACCTGTGGCAGAATAAGGGAGGTCCCTGGATATATGCAATGCCCCTTGTCATGGTGCTTTGTCTGCTGGACGGGTGACTGGACCCCAAGAAATTACCCTGAGCCAGTTCTGTTGGCTGGAGTTCCTGGATCCTCCATGGTCTGTCCTCCTGGAATGGGACATCTGGTGATGCATCCAGTCTGCATAAATGGCCATGGAGTGAGCTCCTGGTGGCCAGGGCACTTTTGTAATGTTTTGTCTTTCAGGACCCCTCGTCTGTCCACAGCTGCCACCATGCTATCCTGTTGGGGTGGGCTGGTGGCCTGCTTTCCAATGGGTATCACCAAGGTTGAGGGTAGAAAAGGAACGCTTTCCCTTTTAATATATATTTTAATGTATTTTAAAGGTGCTGAGCACAGGGTACTGACCCAGCCTTTTCCCTTCTTTTTTGCTTTTTCATCCATTGCAGGAGCTAATTTGAGAGAAGAAGCTTGGTAGAAAGTTCCCACAAATGCCCAGAGCCCTGTAGAGTAAATTTAAATGACCTTTAAAAAGCTAGTAACCCCAAACTAAAGGAGTGGAGAGCTGAAGGAAAGAGACCCTAGAACAAAAAGGAGAAAGAAGAAAAGATTAATCAGTTATGGACAATCTACAGAGGCCTGCCTCCTAGGCTACTTTACCTTTGGAGGCAGAGAAAATTCTGGAGGGGATCCTCAGTGGGAGGAATTATCCGGAGGGTCCACCCAGCCAATCAAAACATCTGCCTCTGACAGTCTGGGGGACTGAAGAACCCATCCCCTGCAGTGAGAATACTGGTGGCTCTTTTATATTCATTCCAGTGCCAGTACAATAGTGGAAGGTTTGTGTAGAAAAGGCCACTCAAAGCAAGATTTCATGATACACTGGTAACTACAGTTTCTACTATTGCTACTACTAGTAAAGCTATACCATCAGGGGCGGCTCTAGACATTTTGCTGCCCGAAGCATGGCGGCATGCCGCGGGGGGTGCTCTGCCAGTCCCGTGGCTCCGGTGGACCTCCCGCAAGCGTGCCTGCGGAGGGTCCACTGGTCCCACGGCTCCTCCTCCTGCGGGAGGTCCACCGGAGCCACCTGCCACCCTCCCGGGGACTGGCAGAGCGCCCCCCGCGGCATGCTGCCCCAAGCACGTGCTTGGCGTGCTCGGGCCTGGAGCCACCCCTGTACACCAGTAATGAATTTTGTCCATAAAATTTGCAAATGTAGATGCAGTCCTAGGTTATCTGTGGCATGTGGTATAATAGCAGGTTTATAACAGTTCTTGTTCCAACTGATTAGGAAAACGATGCAAAAGCACTAACTAAATTTCATTGATGTGTGGTCAGGGCAAAAATGGTAAGAAAAGGTTTTGGTTTTCTGAGATGGATATTGTCCTGATTTATACAGGCCTTACCACAGGTTTACACTCTGCTGTGGCTGAACAGGAGTTAAACAGTTTGGTCAGCAAGTGTAGAAGTGTTAAAAACTGTGCTCTAGTTAAGAGACCTAGGTTAAAATGTGTTTTGAACTCACTTCTAAATGATTTGGTTTCATTCTCATTAGTTGGCCAAATAGTGTTAGAATCTGGTTCAGTCAAAAACAATTTAAGCTGTGCTTACCCAGTTGTTAAACTCCAAGGACTGTGTGCAGTCCAAATTATTCTAACTTCGAAGGGTATGTAACCAGTTAATTACATAGGTAGCTATAAATGTGCTGGATGTCCATATGGCAGTTAACCATGTTTTAGTTTTGCCATCAACCTATGCTTATAGTCTTCCTGTAACTGTGGCTATTTGATTATGTTGGCTTGTCTTACTTTCTCCCACCAATCTAGGTGATAAGACCTCCCGAAACATTACTCTCTGAAATACTAATGTGCATGCCCTCTGGACACTCTATCCCTTGCTGCAGTAGTATAAGAGGGCTACCCAGATTTTCCGACAATGCAGTATTACAGACCCCATTTAAACAAACATGGTTGATGTGGATGTGCATAAGTTGGACACAGAGTTGTGCTGTGAAAAACGTTGCTCTGTAGACACAACTTGATGGCTTTGAATAACAATGTCGGATGAGTGACATGGCCTGCTTGTACATGCAGTTGTTGTCCTTCATGACCAAAGATGACACAAACCTGCAGTATAAATGGTGCCTATTTCTGGAAGGGGATAAAAAGAGGGAGTTGTTATTGTCATAAGGAATTTTTTTAAAAGCTATATAGATTGATCTCTTCAGAGAAGCCAGAATCCTACCATTCTATCAATTCTCTTGATGATGATTTAAATTGAGAAGGGTGGAGATTCTTATATTTTGACTGACATGAAATGCTGCTAATGAAAACTGCTGGATTAAAGTCACTGGCTGTTGCCATGTTGAAAGAGAAGCTATTTGTTTTAGTGGTAGTATGGAGAATACTGAGCTAAGAAGTGATTTCATCTTGAGGAATTAACATATCCTATATATCAGTAACAGTTGGGAATGAACAGCAAGGGAAAGAAGAATTAACTATAGAATTTGGATCCTTTTTGATTTTTTGTATGTCCTTTTCACTAAAAGGACAATGTCGTCTTAATCTATATAGTTTTTTAAAAATGAATTAAAAGCAGTATTGGGTCCTTGAGTGAAAAATAGCTTGCATCTGTCCCTAAGTCCTCCCATCAACTTTGGTATTTTTATCGCTGTATGTTTCTATTTTTTTAAATGTTTCTCTCTCTCCTGTTGGTTTCTGAAACACACAGAAGCAGGAAAAACTAACTACAGTGAAACTATACACCACGGGTAGGCAACCTATGGCACCGAAGGTGGCACGCGAGCTGTTTTTCAGTGGCACTCATACTGCCTGGGTCCTGGACACCGGTCCGAGGGGCTCTGCATTTTATTTTAATTTTAAAAGAAGCTTCTTAAACATTTTAAAAACCTTATTTACTTTACATACAACAATAGTTTAGTTATATATTATAGACTTATAGAAAGAGACCCTCTAAAAACTTTAAAATGTATTACTGGCACGCGAAACCTTAAATCAGAGTGAATAAATGAAGACTTGGCACACCACTTCTGAAAGGTTGCCGACAAAGCTATACACAGAGCTGTCAAATGCACAAAGTAAACTGAAAATAATTCTCTTTTTTAGTTATAGTTATCTTAAGTATTACTTGCAACAATGAATGAGTCAAAAATTTCAAACAGGTTTTTTAACTTGAACTTTAAACCTTTGAAAACTTTTTAAGTTCTCAAAAACAGCTTTTGTGTGGCAGCTTTGTCACCTTCCCAAATATCCTTTAATGCAGCAGAAGGCAGTTGTCTATCTTATGACAATTTTTGAAATATTGGATTTAATATTCAACTCTCATAATATTAGAAAAAGTGCCACGATTTATATTTTGATCAGTACAATATATATTCTTTTTAAAGCAAAAAGTAGTTTAAGCTAGATGTGTGCATTTGTTTGAATTCTTTAGAGTCTGAGACCCTCTTGTAAAAAATCTTACATTTTGTTGCTGAGCTGTAATGTGACTAATATGAGAACAAATGAATTTTTAGTACTTTGTAGATGAGATAAATATTTGGAATCTCTGTTTTCTTTTAATGGGGCACCTATTGTTGTTTGAGTCTTGCTCTTGGGAACTTACAGAACTTGCATTATATTGCAATAACCATAGAACATCTGACAGCCTTATGTAATAGTGTATTCTACTGACCCCCCCCCAAAAAAAACCAAACCAAAACAGCCAGCTACACTATAAATAGATTTTATCTGATTGAAAACTTATTTTCTCTCTGGGGAAGAATTTATATGCCTGACTGTTAATTGTTAAAATAGTGACAAAACACAATTCATAGACTTGTTTATGTCACTGAGATGCCATCTATATTGCCATTTCTCTCGTTTTGGGAGGGGGTTAGGAAGGAACTATTTTAATAGATTAATAGATTTTAACACCAGAAAGTGTCATTATATCATCTAGTCTGACCTATTGTATAACACAGACATATAATTTCACTAAGTTATTCCAGTACTGAGCCCAGTGACTTGTTTTTCTGGAATACATGATTTAGATAAAAATATTCAGTCTTGATTTGAAGACATCAAGAGAGAGAGATAATCCACCATTTCCCTGGTAGTCTGTTCCAATGATTAATCACAAATATTTTTATTCTGAATTTGCCTGGCTTTAACTTCCAGCCAATAGTTCTTGTTATGCCTTTCTGCACTAGACCGAAGAGCCCTTTAGTGCCCAGTATTTTCTCTCCTTGAAGGTACTTATTCATCAGGATCAAGTCACCTCTTTATCTTCTTTTTGATAAACTAACCAGATGTAGTTCTTTTAGGCATTTTCTCCAGTCCACAAATAATTTTTCTAGCTTTTCTCTTTACCCTCTCCAATTTTTCATCATCTTTTAAAAAATGTGCACACCAAAAATGAACACAATATTCTAGTATGGGTCTCACCAATACCATACACACAAGTAAAATCACTTTCCTACTCACTATTCCCCTGTTAATACATCCAGTGCATTAGCCATTTTTTGCCACAGCATCACCTTTGGAAGTCATGTTGAGGAGTTTGTCCACTATGAAACCTAAATCTATTTCAGTCACTGTTTTCCAGGATACAGACCCCAATTATGTATTGCATTCTTCATTCCTAGATGTCTCATCTTGCATTTAGCTGTATTAAAATACATTTATTTGACTGGGCCTACCTTACTAGGAGAACACAGATCACTCTAAATGACTGCCTTTGTCCTCATCATTATTTACTATTCTGCCAATCATCATCTCCAAATTTTATCAGCAATTATTTTCTCTATTTCCTTCCAGATCATCATGCCAACAGTTGCTTTTGTTCTCCAACTGTATTGCCTCTACAGAGCCACATGCCAGGAGATTTGTGCTTAGCCACATGATCACAGAAACCTTTTGAGCAGTGATTGGCAGTTGAGAGGCACACACAATTTTCTTGATCCCTATTTTCCATAGACCGAGGATACAAATACCCCTTTCATTAAGTCCCCAATTTTTCTCCACTTCTTGAATACCCCACCTTAAGTCTCCCAATTTTTCTCCACTTCTTGAAGCACCATTTTTTACAAGTAGGAGAATGAATAAGGGGGAAGGTCAGTGTGGTTCTTTGGTGGCAATACATTTGGGGAACAAGAGTTACTGTTTGTCTGTAACCCCTCTTTCTTTTTCCTTACCATTGCTGCCGCAAAGCCCCAGTGTAGAAGACTGACTAGCACTGATCATCCAGACGTGGTGCACTGAAGGGGGACCATAGCTAATTGAGTAAATTTGAACATTATATTCCAAAACCCAGAAACTTCTCTTGATACACCAATTGAGCAAATAGTGATTCGTGAAGGTGACACACACACACCTCTTCCCCCCCCCCAAAAAAAAATAAAATAAAAAAAGTAACAATCCTACAGATTTCAGATAAGGACATACAGCAGGTGCATGCTGTTAAAGATGCTATCTCCCTAGTTGAGGGAGCTCTGACACACCCAGACAGAGGCACATCAGCTAGTTTATAACATGACTGGATGTGTAGTCTTATCCACTTATGTAGCCTTTGAGTTGAGTTGACTTAACTCATAGATTTTTCTCCAAAGATCAGAACTAGTCTATTTGATTTTCTGAAGAACTTTATTTTGTCTAATAGTAGTTAATTTCTCTTACCACACACCTCCCCATATGGTGGTGGACTTATGGGAAAACTACAGGCAACAATTTAAACACTGATTGAGGGACGCACAGAGAGTACTGCAAGGACAAGATTTGAGATTTGGCTTACACCCCAGTGGGAACAGCCTCTTTGGTGCAGAGCTCTGCAGGATCTGTAACAATGGGCTACTATCTTGCCCTAAAGTAGCAGTACCTGGTGATGAGATGTTTACTGCAGCTATGGAGCTGAGTTACAATTCCAAGTCCACTATAAATATATTTTTAACAAGATCGGATCTTCAAAGACAGCAACCAACCTCTCACAATAAAACTTTGGTGCTTAAAGGGTAAGAAATATCTGGATAAAAGGCTAATATTCTGCCTTGCATTATGTAAAGTAAATCCTTGTTAAAAACAAGGAAATTCCTGGGTCTTTCCCAGAAGCTCAGTAGTAACTTTTTCTAAATGATACAACTGTAAAAAATACAATTTCTTAAAGCTATGGTAGGATAAAGTTGGTTCTTATCAGCCCTTGAAGACATAACTTGATCAAGAAAGGGCTATAGAATTTTAGGCCAGATATAGTTTAACAGATGTATGAATTTAATGTTGAAAAAATATTTGTATTTCAGAGCTGAAGAAAGACCAGTTAAGAAAAGAAAGCTTCAAAGCTGTAGTTTCCAAAAGAAGAAACTAAAACTAATGGAAGCCATGTTGGAAGAACAAAAGAAGTTAAGCAGAGCTATGGAAGAAACCTGCAGGGAGGTCCGCAGGATTCTGGATCAACAAAACATCATTCAAGTTCAAAGCCTGCAGCTACAGGAGAGAATGATGAACCTACTGGAGAAAATGATCTCCAAGTCTAATGTGTAGTTTCCTTTGTGAACGCTGCTTAACTACACTATTTAACAATGTTATAGAAATCCACTCTCACACACCTTATGTGTGTGTCTGTTGCCCTTTCCCCATGTTTTCTATGGAAATTAAAATCTTAGTGTAATCCTAGTGAAACAAAGAGAACAGTTAATGCAGGGTGAGAGCTATACGAGATCTTGTGGAGTTAAGTAATAACAGTGAGGAAAATGGTGCAATATATATCTAATTGTAACTATTTTTGTACTGAATGGTTTAGGGAGGAGTAGCTCTGGGAAATGAAATTTACTGTACTATTTATGCTAAGGTCAGGCATTCTTTTATAAGCAGCAGTGTTGTGTACTGCTTCATACCAAGGTCTGCAACCTGACCTACTGTGGGAGAATACAGTAGTGTATTTTCCAGACACATTCACTGCATTTCTGACTTGGTCCAAGCCAGACTCAGTTTTGAAACACATGCAGTGGTTGTGTGGTGTGAATTATGATTCTTGGGAAGAGCTAGTTGAGATCACCAAACACATATCATTTAAAACTCCATGCAAAAATGAACAGTACTTAAAAATGAAATATTAAATAATCTACTCAAATACACTTTTGATAAAAAAATAAAAACTATATACTGAATACTAAACTGTATTGAAAGTACTTGAAGTTGCTTTGATATTAAATGTATAATTTTTTCATTATTAACTGGAATCTGTTGACTTTATGATCAACAAACAATTAGAAAACTCCATTTATTCTCTGTCATAAGAGAAACATATTGTACTGTGTGTGTGTGTGTGTGTGTGTGTGTGTGTGTGTGTGTGTACATATATAAAATCTCCTGCTGCAGGGAACGACTAGATGGGGGAGGCAGTTGGGAAAGCCCACTGCCTCCCCTCTCCCAGCAGTGGGGAGCTGCTGAAGCTTTTCACTGATACAAGTAGCTACACACCACAGTGTGGACGCAGCTTGCTTTTCTCACTGCAGCATGTAACTACATAGATCTTACATGTCACTGCCATCAGTGTGTAATGTAGATGTAGCCTAAGGGTATGCCTACTCAGCAGCTGGGGGAGGGTTCTTCCCAGCATGAGTAGTCAGACATGCTAGTTCTGCTCAAACTAGTATGCTAAAATTAGCAGTGTGACCATGCTGACACAGGCTGGGCCTCAGGCTAGCTGAGTACAAACTCACCTTACCTCCTCAGTATGTCCTCAAGTGGTAGCCCAAGCCACTGCCAATGCCGCTGCAGCCACACTGCTGTTTTCAGAGTGATAGCTCAACTAGAGTGTTGTCTATCTTGGCTGTTGTTTAAACATACCCTAAGGGCTCGTCCAGACTAGGGGAGGAAAATCGATCATAGATACGCAACTTCAGCTACGTGAATAACGTAGCTGAAGTCGAATATCTAAGATCGAATTACTCACCCACCCAGATGGCGCGGGATCGATGTCCGCGGCTCTCCGTGTCGATTCCGGAACTCCGTTGGGGTTGATGGAGTTCCGGAATCGATATAAGTGCGCTCGGGGATCGATATATCGCGTCTAGATAAGACGCGATATATCGATCCCCGAGCAATCGATTTTAACCTGCCGATACGGCGGGGTAGTCTGGACGTGGGCTAAGTCATGGATAATTTGCCCTAGGGCATAGGCCATAGCTAGTGGCAGGACCTGTGCCATTTTCCCCTCTCTGAATTTATCTTTGAAGTTGTTTGTATAGTCTATATTATTTAGCATAAAGCTAGCTGTGCTACTGCTCTTTCTATATACATATATACCTATTTATATCTTTCTGATACCAGCACCTTGTGAGACGAAGATTACTAATGTATACTTCAAAGATATTTGATCAGAGTAATGTATTAGTTCATATTATATTTTATTTTATTTTTGAGCACTTTGGCCTTGGGTGCATAACCGCTCTGGTTCCATCCCTGGTCAAACTTTAAGTGGGCTGATGCATCCAGACAATGCTCCCTGTCTGGCAAATTCAGATAATTTCTCTTTGGTACCTATTGTATGTGCTATCTATTATTAAAGAAACTCTCATGTCACTCTACAACGGAAGCAATAACACTTACAATTTTATTTAAAGTAGCTGTCTGAACCTTAAAATAATTAAATCCCATCACTTGCCAACAACCAGCCCAGCACATCTTTTAATTTTGTGCTGTAAACTGCATAGCCCCCATCCTGACTTACATGCTGTTTGACTTTTACCTCCATAGTTATACTGGAAGGTTTTACTTTGTCACTAAGAAGTAGGATTTCTCATTCAAAAAGAAGCTACTTTTAGTGGTTTAATTTAATTAACAAACAGCCTAATCTTCCTCTGAGACACATTCATACTCAGTCCAAATTCCTTTGTGCTCAATCTGTGCCACACTGGCTGCTGTCTCCCTCAGTTTAAGAAATTATTTTAAAACTGCTGATTTAGGGTTTGTCTGCGCTGCAGTCATGGGTTACGAATGTAGATTGAGTGGACATACCTGAGCTAGCTTTCATCTAGCTATCTTGGATATCAGAAGAGTGAAGCCATGGCAGCTCATGCTTCAGCCAGGGCGGTACAAGCCTGCCTTGAACCTTGGGCAATCAGCATGGGCTAGCCACATGAGTAAAGCAAGCTGTCACGGCTTCTGGTATTCAAGCTAGTTAGATTAAAGCTATCTTGGGTATGTCAGCATGAGCTGCCATCACACTCTGACTGCAAATGTAGACATTCCGTAAGTAAACAGAAAGCACAATGGGATGGTGATAAATTCTAACCTTGGGTATATGTGCATAGGGATAACACATAGCCTTGTAATTTCTCTGATTTTGTTTTCAAATGTAAGAACAAATTTCACACCCTTATGTGAGTTGGCTGCAGGTAAAGATAAATAAGCTTTTGAGATATTCAGGTTTCAGAGTGGTAGCTGTGTTAGTCTGTATCAGCAAAAACGAGGAGTCCTTATGGCACCTTAGAGACTAACATTTACTTGGGCATAAGCTTTCATGGGCTAAATAATAACTTGAACACTTTGTTCTAATATTAAAATGCTTGGTAGTCTTTGCAAGATTGAGATATTGCTTTTGTGCACATATGTGATTTGAGGGAAAGAAAACCGTGCATGGTGGTGGAAGAGAAGTTAAGGAAGGTTAAGGGGAGACATGAGAAAGTGAGAGACTTGGAGACAAGTAAGCAATTAAGGAGAAAGGAATGAAGGAAGGAGAGACTCAGAGAACACAGAAGGAGAGAGCAAACAAAAACTAGTAAGGAGAGAAAGGGAAGGAGGGAGGGAAAACTAGACTTTGAAACAACAAAATGGAGAAAAAGACACCCATATACAATGTTGAAGGAGAGAAAAATATGAGTAACAAGGAATAAAAGAACAAATGCAAGACAAATTCAGTATGTTAACATTTATTTTATGCAGCCCTGTTCTGAAATGTTAGTCAAATAATTAATGGTATACACAAAGTGGTATTACTATTTTTAATTAGAGAAGACTCTGAGCATGGCAGCACAAGAATTTTTTACCCCAAAAAAGATGTTAGGTAATTTTTTTCCATGCCCCGCTTATAACAGGATTCCATTGTAAGTAGAAAAGATTTTCCTATGTTGATAATAGCAATTAGAGAGACAAGGTAGGTGAGGCAATATCTTTTATTGAACCAATTTATGTTGATGAGATTATAGTGTCAAGCTTTTGAGCGTACCCAGAACACTTGGTCTCTTGTTTTTGCTCATGTACACAGAGTCTAGAACTTTAAAAAAGGGAAAAACAAAACATTTCCTTGTAGTGTCTCCCAATCAACTTAATCTTAATATGAGCAAATGGAAGCCTTATCTTCTCTTCCAAGCCCTCTGCTCCCTCCTTTCTCCGTAACTACTGATAGCACCATCATCCTCAAATATTCATCTTTGAGTCTGTTTTCTAGCCCCACAAATCCAGGTTATTTACAAGTCTTGCCATTTCTTCCTCCACAATATTTCTGAGTTCTGGCATCTTTTTCTGTTTACATAGCTAAAACTCTTATTCAGGTTCTCATCTAGGTGTCTCTTCACTGGCCTACCTTTTACTCATCTTGTTGTGGTTCTCTGTATGAACAGGAAACACTTACTGACCAGAAAAGAGTTTCAAAGGCGTAGCTGAATACCGATTCTGTGAGCACTTTTGCACTGGTCAGTGAGACTATTCAGAGAGTACATTACTAAGCTATGTATATGTTTCCAGGATCAGATCCTATGATGGTAATGCAATTGACAGGAAAATCTGAAAATAAGTTTGTGAGCATTTGGTGTTATTGTGTCAGCAAGCAAATACCAACCATCTGTCCTCTAAATTACTAATCAATTCCCCAAGTTTTATGGGTAGCGTATTTCCTGTGTGTATATGCCTGAGGATAACATCGTTAAATTAGTGTTCATTATTTTTATAATGTTTTGACAATAAGTTTCAAACATGTTGCTTTTTTTGTTTTTCATTTTGATTTTATTCATAATTTTTTCAGGTTAACATACTTTCATTTTCCCAAAGATTTTTTTCCCGCAGAAGTCAGACCAAGTGCTTTATCAGAACATTCATAATGAGAATGAGTAATTCTAAATGTGTTCATTAACAAAAGTGAACATGTATCAAATTAGCTACAGCTGGTTAATTTCTAAAGACAGATTCTCAGCTTACTTTAGGCCAGATTTTGAACCATCTTAAAATTGTTGTTTTAATGGAGAATGTGGTCTGAATTCTAAATCCATTTCTCTAAATCAATCACTCGGTGCTGCAATTTTTTTAAATAGATAATAAGACTCCTGTGAGAGATGGTCCTATAGAAAATTTGTTAACAGGTGATAGTCAAAATGGAATAGAATTATGTTAAAACTAAGTTATGGATATCTACAAGCTCAATTTTTAAATGCATGGAGAGAGAGATAGAATGGATGTCAGCTGGTAGACCAGAGTCTGTTTGCATGACCAGGAAGTTAAACCTTTAAAAGAGGTTAAATAACATCCCTAAAACACCACTATCACAGCGTGGTTGGCCTCAGTACATGAAGTAGGTCCAGTGCCTCTGTGCCAGAGCAGGTGCTCCAATTTGGCCAATTAAGAGGGTGAGGCAGCTCCTGGACACTATAAAAGGATCAATGAGAAACCCAATGAGTCAGAGTAGATTGGTTCAGTCAGGAAGGGCAAGTGAGAGTTGCCATAGGCCAGCTCCAGTGACTGGAGGAGTCCTGGAAGGAAGCAGAATGTGGTTGCTGGCGGAAGGCAGAAGATCAGCAAGATGGGTTTGCTGGCTTGTGTCCCTAAGTCAGGGTCAAAGGACTAGAGAGGGCTAAAGGCAGGAGGAGCAGCAGCCAAAGGAGTTGCCTGCTGGCTGTCACCTGCAGAGCTGGCGCCAAGGGCTGAGGAGACTGAAAATGGGAGAAGCTGACATCTCCAGGGCTGGAGACAGTGAGAGGTCCGGAAAGAATGAGGGATTCTCCCCTGGCAAGGACGCTTCCAGCAACTTGTGGAGGTTCCTACTAGGAAAACAGGGGTTGCACTCCAGTTGGAACGGCTGGAGTGGCTGTCCTGGTAGAAGGACAGAAGAGGACTGACAGTGTGCAGATGTGGGCAAAGGTGCCAGTGTGTGGTATATGGGGCAATCGGGGATGAGATGTCTTGCACTGATACGAGAAATGGATGATGTGTTTGGGACTTTTGTTACAGATTACTTGGACTATGTTGCTGTAAGAAACCAGCCCCAAGGATAAGTAGTATTGAGACAAGAAACCCTGAAATGAAGTTATTGGGTCATCTGAGGGGAAACTGAGGCAGGCATGCCAGTCATGCTGCAACCTGCCCCAGAAGGGCACTCCAAGTGGGGCTGCCCTATAACAGCTACCTTCCCCCATATCTGAAGTTGAAGATTGCCTGAGGAATGCAAACTGTAGGCTACATATAGACTAGGAAAATAGGTTGTGTTTAAAATTTTGTTCAGGTATTTTTTTATTCTACTAGATCAATCCTCAGGTTAGTAAGTATCAGGTACATTTTTTGAGACTTGACTGTTAAATCTGAAACCTCTAGGGACCAATTAACTATATGTATAATAGAAAACTTAACATCTTACTATACTATTTTGAATATCATTATGTCTTATGGTGATGTCTTTTACAAAAGAGCTGTATTCAGTTTTTTGAAAAATAATCCTTTCTATACTTCCTTTAATGCAAAACTATGAGATACATTGAAAGACCTACATCAAGATCAGAGGGGTAGCCATGTTAGTCTGGATCTGTAAAAGCAGCAGTCCTGTGGCATCTTATGACTAACAGATGTTTTGGAGCATGAGCTTTTGTGGGTGAATACCCACTTCGTGGGATGCATGTGACATGCATCTGACAAGTGGGTATTCACCCACGAAAGCTCATGCTCCAAAACGGTTAGCCTATAAGGTGCCACAGGACTCTTTACTGCTTCTACTTCAAGATGTGATTATTTACCATGCCTACAATCCATCAAATGTATAAAGTCTCATAGTAATTAATCAATTTTTTTAAATAAAGCTTATACCAAGATTTAGAACATGTCCCTGAAACAGCAAACATTGTAAGCAGAGTCTAAATGAGCTCTCCCCTGACATCTAGTGGTGAGCAGTGGAAAAAGACTTCAGAAGCTGATTTTATTTGCATGGATACACCCACCCTGTCTAGGTGCTCAGCATGATGGGATTGCTTGCCAAAATGATCACTTGTGGCTGGTGTTGGATCCTTAGTCTCCTTGTTATTGGGGCAGGAGTAAAAGAGTGTTATCCTTGTTGTGTGAACTGAGGGCAGCAGAACTGTACATAGTATAACCCAATGGAGGGACTCACCTTCAGCTGAGTGCTACTCACTTGGCAGGGGAAATAGGGTCCAAAGTCCAATGAGTTGAGAGAGGGTGGGGGACAGGTACTTGTACTTGGTGCTGTAGACACTGTTTAAGGGTCCTAGACACCATTTGACCCTTCCTTACTCCAGGGTATAATAAAAGTGCCCATTTAGACTCAGTTAAGAGTCTTGTTACATACTGCAGAGCTTCTTATAAGAAGCAAATGGAATCTTTTAAAGCAAAAGGCAATTCACTGTGTTTATTGAGAGTACAATTTAAGCATTGAAATTAGCATATGCTTCCATTCACACACACACACCCACCAAAAGGTTCTGCAGCTGGTTCTTATCTTATAGTTACCAGTCTTTAGTGTTGCTCAGTCAGTTTCAGTGGCCAACTAAAACTGCACTGCACATGAGGAATGGGGAGCTGGGCCTCTGTCTAATGTGTTTGAAGCTCCAGTGTTGATGTAGAACTAACCCAAAATCCCATGGCAATACAACCTCCTTTTATAGTGATAAGTTTCCATACAAGTCTATGGACCTTGCTATGTCACATGGGAACTGTCAATCATGAGGAATTCAAGGTTGCTCTTAATCAGCTTTATTTTGAGTTGTTAGTGGCAAGATCTGCAGCTGTTTCTTATCTGTTCCTTTGGCTCAACTCCTTATCTTGTCTTGGGGGTGTATGCCTTTGCTTTAGGGTCATCAATCTGCCATCCAGGTGACTGATGATAAAGTTGGTGCCTCTTGACTCCTCCACTTCCTTCTTGACCATCCGGCCTAGCTGTCCTTTCTCAGTTAATTACCATACATTCTTCACTCACACCAAACAGCAAATAAGGCAATTACAGCCATAAAACTTCTATTCTAAGAATAAATGTTAACACAATCAGCAAAAAATAAATTCAGAACCATTTCTTCTCACTAATTCAAAGCTAGGAAAATGGAGAAAATTTTACCTGAGACTATTTCTTCACATTAGCCTTTTGGCCTACAAAATCACCGATACCTAGGTTCAAGTATTAGACCTACTTTGGGACAGGTCTCTATTGCAAGAACCTGCCCGTGTGCACCAGCAGTGAGGCTCCGCCACTAACAGCCAAAATCACTGAGAGCCGAAATTACTGAGAGTTGTGTTAAGTGTGAGTGTGGGGCCCCTGCAGATATCTTGGCAAGTGGGCAGCTGGTGGAGGCGTGGCAAGCAGCCAGCAGAGAAGCTGGTGGAGAGGGCCAGAGCAGAGACCCTGCAGAGGCTGGCAATTGACCTTTGGGGCAATGAGCGAGTGCCCAAGCAGTGCACTGTGTAAGGTGCCTCCTTACCCACCCCCCGCCATCTACACTGGATGGGAGATGAACTCTGTGGATGAACCCCTGAACTCTGGGGCTGCACTGGCCCAGGACAGCAACACAATGCATTTCAACTTACATTAATAACAAAGCACTCATTAATTTGAAAATAGCAATCCAAAATATATATCTCCAGTGTGTTCATTACCAAGCAATGTAAGTAGACTCACCCAATTCACCTGCATTCCATTCCCAGGCTTTCACGCTCCTGTATGGCTCTGAACAGGTTTGGGGTGGTAGTTGGAAGGCTGTCATCCTATGTTGGAACTTTTGTTGCAAGTCTAATAATAAATTTCTCTCTCGAGTGTGTGTGTGAATGAATGCCTCTATATAAATGCAAGAAGCTTAAAATCAAAAATAGGTGAACTAGAATGCCTGGTAATGGAAGAGTATCATGGGGTAGCCATGTTAGTCTGTATCCACAAAAACAACAAGGAGTCCGGTGGCACCTTAAAGACTAACATTTATTTAGGCATAAAGTTTTGTGAGTAAAAAACCCACTTCTTCAGATGCACGGACATGCATCTGAAGAACGGGGGTTTTTGCCCATGAAAGCTTATGTCCAAATAAATGTTAGTCTTTAAGGTGCCACCGGACTCCTCATTGTTTTTTTGGTAATGGAAGGAGGATCTTAATATTATAATTACTACTGAAACATGGTGGAATGTTAATCAATAGGTATTTTAATTCCTGAAACTATACAATAGCAGATTAGGCCAAAGAGGTGTGGGAGTACTGATCTATAAAAAAGACTCCGTAGCATTTAGCAAGATAAAAATTCTAAGTGGTTGACAGTTGACTCTGTATAGATAGAAAACCCAACATGAAAGAATACAAACATGATACTAAGGCACTACCAACCTCCTGATCAAGAAAAGGATATTGAGTGCACAATGCTGAGTGAAATCAAAACGGAAGCGAAGTCAAACAATATAGTAATAATGGGGGACTTCAACTAGCTGCATTTAAATTAGTCAAATATTACAAAGGACAAAATATAGAGAAGCAATTTCTTGATGTGTTAAATGACTGCTTCCTGGAACAGCTAGTTTCAGAGCACCGAGAAACAGCAATTCAACTTGATGTAGTCCTAAGTAACATACAGGAGTTGATTCAAGAAGTAACAGTGGCTGAGCCACTAAGTAATGGTAAACATAATGTAAATAAAATTCAACATCTTAGAGAATGTAAAGGTACCAAAAACTAACACAATAACAATAAGCTGTAGTTAAGGAAGATTTTAATAAAATGAAGCTAGTTAAAAAAGGCCCTATGGACAAAAGTAAAGGAAATAAAATCCTTAGATTTGGCAAGGATGCTGCTTAAGGAAACAAAAGTCTCAGAAGGCATCCATGCCTCTGAACAAAAAAGAGGCAAGAAAAAAACCAATATGATTCAAAAGGTTAATTGACTCAAAGAGAGAGTTTTACAGAGTCTAAAGGATAACTCTAGTGAAGCCAATAAAAAGGAGTATAAACTGAAAGGGATCAATTAAGGAAGATAAGGACTTTGCTGAGAAACTAAATTATTTTTTGCATCAATGTTCACTACAGAGAAAGAGGTGCAAAAGCAATTACATTAAATTTAAAAAACAGTAAGACCAAAAAGTTCTGAAGGACCTTACGAACGAAGGCTGAGCTCCTACCCAAAGTATGCACTTTCTTATTAAAAACAGTTACTATGCCAGACGCTGAAGCAAATGTTATACCTGGATTTTAAAAAGGCTCTAGTTGTAAGCCTTACATCTGCACTTGGTAAATTTGTCAAAAGTTAATTAAAAATGGAATAATAAAATTAACACTTTCTGTAAAGAAAAATCAGGCCTCGCTAATCTATTTAAAATTATTTGAAAATGTCACTGAAATAATGGATACAGGAGAAACAGCTACTAAACAATAATAATAATTAAACAATCAATTTGCAGAACCTAGAAAATAATAAGGTAAGTAACAGTCAGCATGGAGTTGTCAATAACAAATCATGTCAAACCAACCTAATAGCTTTCTTTGACAGGGTAACAAATGATGTTGATGGGGGGGGGGCAGCTGTGGAGTCAGGCTTTTGATAGTGTCTTGCATGACCACCTCATATGCAAACTAGGGAAATACAACCTAGATGGAGCTACTGTAAGGTAGGTGCTAACTGGTTGGAAAACCATTTTCAGAAAGTAATCATTAGTTCACAGTCAAACTGGAAGGGCATATCAAGTGAGGTCCCTCAGGGATCAGTCCTGGGTCTGGATCTGTTCAATATTTTCATTGATTTAGATTTTCATAGAGAGTACATTTAAAGTTTGCAGATGATACCAAGCAGGGAGAGACTGCAAGTGCTGTGGAGGACAAGATTAACTTAAAAATGATGTGGAAAAACTGGAGAAATGATCTGAAGTAAATAGGATGAAATTCAATAAAGACAAATGCAAGAAGGAACAATCAATTGCACACATGCAAAATGGGAAATGACTGCTTAGGGAAGAGTACTGCGGAAAGGGATCTGGGGGTCAAAGTGGATCACAAGCTACATGTGATTCAAGAGTGTAACACTGCTGCGAAAAAAAAAAGCAAACATCATTCTGGGATGTATTAGCAGGAGTGTTGTGAGCAAGATACAAAAACTCTGTGCTAATTAGGCCTCAACTGGGGAATTATGTCCAATTCTGGAATTCACATTTCAGGAAAGATGTGGACAAATTGGAGAGAATCCAGAGAAGAGCTACAAAAATGATTAAAGGTCTAGAGAACATGACCTATGAGGGAAGATTGAAAAAATTGGGCTTGTTTAGTCTGGAGAAGAGAAGACTGAGGGGGACATCATAATAGCTTTCAAGTACATGCAAAGATTTTTTCTCCCTTCTCCTGGTAACATTGTTCTCTTTAACCTCTCCGGCTAGGACAAGAAGCAAGGGACTTAAATTGCAGCAAGGGCAGTTTAGGTTGGAGATTAGGAAAATCTTCCTGTCAGGGTAGTTAAGCACTGGAATAAATTGCCTAGGGAGGTTGTGGAATCTTCATCATTGGAGATTTTTAAGGTTAACACCTGTCAGTGATAGTCTAGATAATACTTAGTCCTCTTGAGTGCAGGGGACTGGACTCAAAACCGATAAAAAGAAATATTTTCACACAATGAATAACTCATCTGTGAAACTCACTGCCACTGGATGTTGTTGAAGCCGATAACTCAGCAAGATTCAAAGGAGTATTGGGAATTTATATAGAATTACATACAAAAACTACACTGAAAGAATGTTAAGGTTAGGAAATGCCAGAATTAAGGTTGCTCATGCATTTAGATAGTCTTTAATTACATGATCACATACTATTTATTCCACAGACCCCCTTGCCTTATTTCAATGGTTCTGAAGGGCGTGTACTTTGGTGGTGAGAACCTTCTGCCCATTCTCAATAGCTCCTTATCCCATTCCCTTTCCCTCCCATTACCACACCTCAGATCCTCATCCCAGTCATCTGTTCCATCTCCTTTCTTGCCTCCATGGGGCAGAGTATCTCACATCTGGCTTCTGCATAGTTTCTTACACCTTCCTTTGCAGCATTTGGTGCTGGCCACTGTTGGAGACAGGATATTGGGCTAAACTGAACACAGATATGATCCCAATAGGGTAGTTTTTGTTTGTTTGAATATTTTCCACTGGGTCCAATCTTCCCATTTAAGTCGACTGCAAAACTCCCATTGATGTCAGTGATTAGAAGGCTTGAAACCATTGTTTGTGACTTTTTGGATCTTGGGGGAAAATCACCTCTCTTTTCCTACACTCGTCTTCCCATTTGGGAGACTTTTTACTGTGAAAGCTTATTCATGTAGGCACACCTTTACATCTATGTGGAGGCCCACCAAAGACAACAGGGTTCACATAAGAAATCAGATTGC
This sequence comes from Gopherus evgoodei, assembly GCF_007399415.2. Classification (NCBI taxonomy): domain Eukaryota; kingdom Metazoa; phylum Chordata; order Testudines; family Testudinidae; genus Gopherus; species Gopherus evgoodei. The sequence goes on from NC_044326.1 coordinate 21,069,113, forward strand.
AAGACTAGGGCTGTACTTCCCTCCTCCACACCCTCAACAAATTGGTGTGATTATTCCCAGAGCTCAATAATACCCTTTTATACCCTTTTAGGAGGGGTAAAGGAGAAAGAGCACAAGCGAGCAAGCCAAGACATTATCTCCTTTTAGGGAGAGAAAATTGTTGATTCTGCTTTGTTGTCAGCCTCTGCTAACTGAGGAACAAAGTACTGAATTAAACCCTGCATATGTAACTGCATCCATGCAGGCAGACCCCTGAACCTACATGGACTCCCTGTGAAAAGCACATCTCTTTTCCACTAAATCTTTTGCAAAGTCAGATGCCAGCCTAGCAAGAGAGCAGTAGATTAACGCATTGAGGATGAAGCCTGGTCTACACTATGCATTTATACCGAATTGAGCAGCGTTAAACCGAATTAACCCTGCATCCGTCCACACAATGAAGCCCTTTATTTTGATATAAAGGGCTCTTAATATCAGTATCTGTACTTCTCCCCGACGAAGGCAGTAGCGCTCAAATCGGTATTGCCATTTCAGATCAGGGTTAGTGTGTCTGCAATTCGACGGGACTGGCCTCTGGGAGCTATCCCACAATGCACCATTGTGACTGCTCTGGACAGCAATCTGGAGTCGGATGCACTGGCCAGGTAGACAGGAAAAGCCCCGCAAACTTTTGAATTTCATTTCCTGTTTGCCCAGCATGGGCAGCATGCACTGTACAGGAGATACTGGATCTGATCGCTTTATGGGGAGACAAATCTGTTCTATCAGAGCTCTGTTCAAGAAGTTGAAATGCCAAAGCATTTGAAAAAATCTCCAGAGGCCACAGCAGGGACTCAACACAATGCTGCGTGACAGGTGTAATGGAAAGCCAAAGAATCAAATGGACGCTCATGGAGGGAGGGAGGGGTGACTGAGGACTCCAGCTATCCCACAGTCCCCGCAGTCTCCGAAAAGCATTTGCATCCTTGGCTGAGCTCCCAATGCCTGAAGGGTCAAAAGCACTGTCCCAGATGGTTCAGGGTATATGTCGTCAATTTACCCCCTCCCCCCCCATAAAAGAAAAGGGAAACAAATAGTTTCTCACCTTTTTTTAATGTCATCTTATGTCTATTGCATGCTGCTGGTAGACGCAGTGCTGTGGCGCTGAACAGCAGCATCCCCTCCCCTTCCTTTCCTGATGGTAGACGGTACAAAAGGCTTGGAAACTGTCCTTATCCCGTGAGTGCTCCTGGCTGGCCTTGGTGAGGTCAGCCCGGGGCACCTGGGCAAAAATGGGAATGACTCCTGGTCATTCCTGGCAGACGGTGCAAAAGGATTGAAAACCATCCTCATCACAGCAACTGGGGGCTGAGCTCTTCACCCCTCCCCCCGTTTCATGTCTAATGAAGATTCTCTACTGCCTGGACTATCATAGCAGCGGGAGGCTGAGCTCCTCACCCCCTCTCCCCCTTTCATGTCTAATGAAGATTCTGTACTGCCTGGACTATAATGGCAGTGGGAGGTTGCCTCCTCCTCATTTTATCTCACTAAAGTCAGTGTTTCTTATTCCAGCATTCTTTATTACTTCATCACACAAATGGGGGGACACTGCCACGGTAGCCCAGGAGGGGTGTGGGAGGAGGGAAGCAATGAGTGGGGTTGTTGCAGGGGCACCCCTAGAATGCCATGCAGCTCATCATTTCTGTGGGATATCTGGGGCTCTGACCCAGAGCGGCTGTGCTCTTTGGCTCTCCAGTAGACTTGCCCCATATTCTAGGCAGGACTATTTTCAGACAAAACATAAAGAAGGGAATGACCTGGGGAGTCATTTCCATTTTTGTCCATGCGCCCCGGCCGACCTCAGTGAGGCCAGCCAGGATCACCCATGACAGTAGAAGACGGTACAAAAGGACTGATAAGCGTCATCGCCAATTTCCAATTGCAGATGGTGGTATAGAACTGGTAACCGTCTCTGCTACCTTGCAAAGGCAAATGAATGCTGCTGTGTAGCACTGCAGTACCATGTCTGTCAGCAGCATCCAGTACGCATACGGTGCCAGTGACAAAAGGCTAAACAGGCTCCATGGTTGCCGTGCTATGGCGTCTGCTAGGGCAATCCAGGGAAAAAAGGTGCGAAATGATTGTCTGCCATTGCTTTCACGGAGGAAGGATTGAGTGACGACATTTACCCAGAACCACCCATGACACCGTTTTGGCCCCATCATGCATTTGGATCTCAACCCAGAATTCCAATGGGCGGGGGAGACTGCGGGAACTATGGGATAGCTACCCACAGTGCAACGCTCCGGAAATCGACGCTAGCCTTGGTACATGGACGCACACTGCCGAATTAATGTGCTTAGTGTGGGCGAATGCATTCGACTTCATACAATCTGTTTTATAACATGGTTTCTGTAACATCGGAATAATCCCATAGTGTAGACATACCCTGAGAGTTTGAGACTGAGGCCACAATGCACCTTTTGGGCAAAAATTTTCACCTGGCTATTAATCTACTGCTATGTTCCCAAGCTGGCAGTTACCTGTGTATTTCATGAAACAGAGTTCTGGTTATAGAATTAACTATTTTTCTGTTCCTTTGCAAAACAACACAATATCCTTGCATAAAGCCTACAAAAACAGAGTAAAAGTAAAAAGGAAAGATTTTTTTTCATAAATTTTTTTTTTACTGAAAAATTTAAGACACATTTCTTAAAGAGTATAATAATGTTCAAAAAGGTCAAGTTTTGGCTTTCCAACTATTTCAGTGTCTATGAATGCCTGATTTAATGTTTTTACTTCATTGGTATGTTTGCAGTTGGTACAAATTTTATTGAAAAGATTAACCAGTATATACAATTAAAGTTATAAACTTCTTTACATACTCAGCCGATGACGAGAAGTGCTTATCACGGCTTGAAGCAGGCTTGTTTAACTGATGAAGTAACAAGAGTCTCACTTTTGCATGAAATTAAAATAAATATATATTTAGAAAATTAATTACACCTACTTTAAAAAAGATGCGCACTTGACTGATTCACAAACAAAACTTGAACTGGTTTAACTAAACTGGTTTTTAATTTGGTATATTCAAACCAGTGCAGACCCCTATGAGGACACATTAAGACCCTGTCTACACACAAACTTGTATCACTTTAACTAAAGGAAAGCTTTTAAACGGATTTATTGAACCCAGTGCAAATTCATGTTTAGACACCTTTACTTCAGTTTAAGGGTAATTTATTTCAGTTTGTCATAATGTGATTTTTACCAGTTTAAAGTTAAATTGAAATACGCTCGCTTAACCCAAAATAAGGGTGTCTACAAAGGATTTTTCACCTTTTTAATTAAAATAGTTTTTTTTAAACAAGTTGAACCAGTGCAACTTTCACATGTATACAAAGCCCGTGTGTAGACAAAACTTTTAAAATGTTTACAACTGATTTATATTAATTCAGTAAGATGATATGGGCCAGTTTCCTAATTGCCACAATTGCCCCACCGCACAGCAAGCAGGAGGCTTCCAGGAGCAGCTCCAAGGCAAAGGGCAGGAGCAGCACAGGGCAGTGAGGGGAGGGACAGCTGAACTGCCCAGCAATTGATAGCCTGCTGGGCAACTGCCTCACAGGGAACTTAGGTGAGTGGGGAGCTGATGGGGGGCTGCTGGTCCACCCTGGTTCCAAGCTCCCACCAGCTACCTCCAACAGGCTGCTCATTTTGCAAGCAGTGGACAAAGCAGGCAGTGGCCAAACAACCTTACAAGGGAGCATTGCACAACTTCTAATTGATCAGCAATGAAACAACATTAATCGGGATGATGTTAAGTGAGGAGTTACCGTATCTGTTCTCTGAACAGAATAAGCTATGCCAGCAAAAGCACTTTCTTTCTGGTATAACTGTGCCTACACTAGAGATTTTGCAGGTAGACACGTGAAAAAAAAAAATCACACTCCTAAATGATATTACTATATGAGCAGAAGTTTCTAGTACAGACCTGGTCCCAGACTTAATCTGGGCCAATTAATTGTGTAACATTATACTGAGCTGTATATTAGTTTACCTACTGTAAGTATTGGAGGTTTAACCTGAGATACAGATGTTATCATCATGTCAAATCCTGAAGGGAAGAAGGAGGGAACTGAATAATTAATAGATGTTGTGTTTTATTTCAAATACAATAATGCTTTTTTTCTTGCTTTGCAATACAATCTAGGTTCTTGAATTCTGACCTGATAAGGAAACCTCTTTAAGATAAATAATATTTTCAACAGCAGTATATAAAAGTGCTGGCTTGTCCCCAGACCACAAAGGACCCCTGCCATGTCTCTTTCCAGGTACAGTTTTGTTTTCCTAACATAGGCAAAAAACCCACAATACCAGTTCCTCAGTGCATCCTACGTTGAGATAACATCCACAGCCAGGATAATTCAAATCTATTTTCCTAATTTACAGATTGTGTTAAATATACTTTTGAGGAAAAAGCATAGTTTCTCCTATTACAGCAAACACATGATAAATTCCACATAACAGCAAACCCAAATAATTGCATGTCAATATCCATCTCTGTTCTGGATGATCTATTTGTTTCTCCAGGATGTTCTGGATCTGTGGATCTTATTACTTGAAGAATGGACATATTTAGGTAAGCACAGATAAATGTTCCTATTCTTCATGCTAAGATCCACAGACTCACTGCAACGGGATGTGTGTATGCAGGATCATCCTTTAAAAGTGGACATCCAAAACATTCAGGTAAATTATATATAAAAATATTTCTTACACCTTCTCCTAGAGATTAAGGCATGGAGAAGAGTTCTGCAAAAAGAAGGGGAATGGCATTGGCTAAGACAGGATGACCAATATATAGAATTTATGAATTGATGGCCATGTGGCCTTCTAGCTTATTTCAGTACAGAATACAGGACTACTCTGCTCTGAGATTGTTAGTGGTCCTAAGGACTGGACTCTGATGGAAGAATATTTCTTGAAGTACCCACTGTAACAGAGCTGCACAAAGAAGAAAGCCCCCACATGTGCTGTAACCTTCTGCTGCAAAGGCTTTCTATCTCCCTCTATCCATGACAATCAGCTTCTTATTAGGTATTAAAGATCACCTGCCATGATTAAGTAAGGCTCTGTATGACACCCAAACACACTTACTTGCCACAGCTTCACAGAACTGAGGGAGGAACTTCATTTCAGAAACTCCACAGGACCTGATCAGGATCAGAGGTTTGGAAAGTCGACCTTTTTAATCCCATAGTTTCTTTGGGAGTAGTTGTTCATTTTCTAGTTGTTCCCACCAGTCACTTCTAGTGAGCTGTCTGTGCATTCCTGCCTGGATTGGTGGGAATCCTACTTAGTAGGGAAACTTGGGAATGGGGTATACTGATTGAGAAGATACCTCTTTGAAACCCCAAAGGATCTGTGCACCCAGACATAATAGAATTCCACAGAGAAGATTTTTTTCTTAAAATTGAGTTCTTCTCTGAAAAGTAACTTAGGGTATGTCTATACTGCCAAAAAAAACCCCAACAACAACATGGCAGTGAATCTCACAGCCCAGGTCAACTGCCTCAAGTTTGTGGTACGGGGTGGAAAATGGCAGTGTTAGCCATTCCCATTCAAGCTGGAACCCACGCTCCGAGATCCACCCTCTCGCTGACCCGAGTCAGTTGACCCAGGCTCTGCGACTTGTGACTGTGGGTTTGTTTTTTGCAATACAGCTGTATCCTCAGTGAAAATGGTATCTTGGCGTACCATGTTTATTGTCTGTCACTGATGACAAATCAAAAATAAGTAAACATATTTACTCTAACTGCCAGCTCTGAAAATTCAACATGGAATCTAAAAGTCATATATTCATGACAAACTAGGATCTTATTTGTATGTCCCCAACCTCAGTACCACTGTGACTGCTACCTAGGTGTAACTAATAAACCGTGTAAATAGAATTTAGGACATGTCTACACAAACAATAGTTTGCAGCAAATGGGGATATGAGCATGCGTCGGTTGATCCGGAACTAATCTCAGCCTCTTTTCATAACATGGACAAGCCTTCATACTGATAATCAATGGGACACTGTAATACCGGGTACAAAATATATCATTCCACTATATAACACTACTATATAAATCCATGGTCCATCCACATCTTGAATAGTGTGTGCAGTTCTGGTTGCCCCATCCCCAAAAAGATACATTAGAAATTGAAAAAGTACAGAGAAGGGCAACAAAAATGATCAGGAGTATGGAACAGCGTCCATAAAAAGACTGGGACTGTTCAGCCGCGAAAAGAGATGACAAGAAGTCTTTAAAATCATGAATGGTGTGGAGGAGTGAATAAGGAAGTATTATTCACATCACACAAGAGCCAAGGGAAATTAACAGGCAGAAGGTTTAAAACAAACAAAAAGGAAGTACTACTTCACACAGTGTACAGTCAACCTGTGGACCTCATTGTCTGGAAATGTTGTGAAGGCTAAAAGTATAATTGGATCACAAAAAAATTAGATAAGTTCATGGAGGAGGGGTCCATTAATGGCTATTAGCCAACATGGTCAGGGATGCAATCCCATGCTCTGGGTGTCCCTAAGCTTCTGACTGCCAGATATTGGGACTGACGACAAGGGATGGATCACACAATAATTGCCCTGTTCTGTTGAATTTCCTCTGAAGCATTTGGGCATTGCCACTGTCTGAAGACAGGATACTGGGCTAGATGGACCATTGGTCTGACCCAATATGGCCATTCTTATATTCACTAAACAAACTAAAATTATTTCCTGGTACTGATAACTGTTTTTTATTAATGTAATTCATAAAGCAAGCAATTTCAAGTACTTTATCCAAATCACCTTTAAGGCCTACAGTACAGGGTACATACCAATGGGGTTTTTAAATGTAAACCCTATACAAAGTGAATGATAATAGGATACAGAAAGTCTGGTCCACGTTCTGCCTAGGTCAAGATGAACTGAAGTGGATCCCCATGAACAAAGGATGTAATTTTCCTGAAAAAGAGAGCCAAACAAAGGAGACAAGTTTGTGTACGTGCCTTGTGGCATGTAGTAAGACCCTGTTTTACAGACCATGTGTAAGGATCTAGTGTGAATAAACTCAGTCTGCAGAGAATAGCCTGTAAAACACCAGCCCTTTTCTGCCAGTTTCCATCCAAGAAACCAGAAGGATTTGAGACCCTTGCACAGAAACAGTGTTCTTAGACAGATGGAGCAAACATCCCTGGCCTAAGTAAACATTTGTGGTCTGAACCTTGGTCTGATGATACTCATGATTACGAGGAACATGGAATATTCTGCTGAGCTCAGTCAGGACTGTGGAAGCTTGGTCCCTTCTGGCTATGTCTTCACTGAAAAAACAAGAAGTGAGTTCTTAACTTGGATTACAGTAGCAGTGGAGACCAGTGATGAGCTGCCAAAAATTTAGGAACTGGTTCCCTACCGGTTCTTCGGCAGCACGTTAGCGGTGGGTCCTTCAGTGAATGAAGGGCCAGCTGCCAAAGACCCAGTAGGGAACTGCCCGGTGAGTACAAGCCCCATGTGCCTATCCCCCCCCCCACATCCTACCCCTGACTGCCCCCCTCAGAACCCACAACCCATCAACCCCCTCACTCCTTGTCCCCTGACTGCCCCCTCCTGACACCCCCCCACACTAACCACCCTCCAGGACCTCACCCCCTACCCAACTCGCCCTGCTCCCTGTCCCCCGACTGCCACAGCCCCATCCACCACCACCCCAACAGACCCCCGGGACTCCCACACCTACCCCCGTTCCCTGTCCCCTAACTGCCTCCCCAGAACCTCCAACCCCTCCAACTGCTCCCTGCCCCTTATCCAACCCCCCCTCCCAGCCCCGGCCTGGCCCCCTTACCATGCTGATCAGGGCAGTGTGTACGGATGCCGCGTGGCCTGATGGAGCTCACAGCCCCACCCCCTTACCATGTCACTCAAAGCGGCAGGAGCTGCAAAGCTGCCCAGGAGCGGTCCAGAGCACTGGCAGCGCAGCACGCTGAGGCTCTGCAAGAGGTGGGAAGATGGGGGAGGGGCCAGGGGAGCCTCCCCAGCCAGGAGCTCAGGTGGGCCGGACAGGACGGTCCCGCAGGCTGGAGTTTGCCCACCCCTTTAACAACCGGTTCTAAACCGGCTTCTAAATTTAACAACCAGTGTGCGTGAACCGGTGCAAACCAGCTCCAGCTCACCACTGGAGACACAGCAATTTATCTTTTTACTTGGGGTAACAGCTCTAGTTCAACCCCAGGCTCCCCTCTAGGCTTTAACTCAAGCTGCTAACCTGAATTAAAAGCAGAGATGCTATGTCTTCACTGCTATTTTAACGTGGGTCGGCTCAGAGTTAAGAACACACCTTGTTTTTCAGTGAAGACATATTCTTAGCATCATGAGCAGAAGACCAGGAGTTTGTTGTTCCGGGGAGTGGTAGAAATCTTACTCTCATTTCCTGATTTAAAAACCACTTGTGAGAATCCATGATGGAGCAACTCATTCTATCTGCAGTCATATTCTCCATCCCTGCCTGGTACATGGTGACGAGGATTTTTTTGTGAGCCAAAGCCTACTTGCACAGCAGTAGGGCTTCCTGCCACATACAGCACAGCCTGGTGCCTCCCTGCTTGTTTACACAGAACACAGTGATCAGATTGTCCATCTGAATTAGGATTACCTTTTGGGATACCAGAATTTGGGTAAATCAGATCATATCCCTTTAAATCAGCACTAGTCTGCACCTATAGCTAGCTAATCCTTGTATTTATAATTTTAATTACAAAAAAATGACAATGCACAATACCAAAATAAGTAACTAAATAAATAAATAAAAGTAAGACTCAATATCTATACCACCAGGACAGTGGTACCCAAAATTTTCTTCTCATGCTCCCCCCTAGTAATGGAAAGTGTTCCCCTCCCCTTCCCCAGCCAGAAGCGAAGTTCTGGCTGGGCCATGGGCAGTGGCCGGCGGCCAAGAGCAGGGCTGGGGACAAGGCCAGAGTGCATCTAGGGTCAGAGGGGACTGGGTGGTGCTCTCTTCCTGCCCCCCTGTGGGGGCTGGGCCAGGCCCTGCTGCACTCCCTCAGATGTTCCTCTGCCACCCCCTGGTGTGCCCCACAGGCTGGGGACTACTGCACTAGGAGGTCTACTTAACCAAGAACATATGTAAATATGGCTAGTGGTGGGTTTTTTTTTTTTTTAATTTACAAAAAGATATAAATTTCATATTTAAAATTTTAATTTTAAATATCAGTGATGTAAATATTCTTTTTCCAATGAAGAGTGACCTTACCAACTGCAATAATTGGAGACTAATCCCATTTCTTTCAGGGCCTGGGAAAATCATGTGAAACATCATCCTGCAACATATCAATAAACAGACACCTTCAGCATGCATAGAGAGAGAAGCAGGAATTAGATAACTGAGATCACATATAGGCCATACTGTTGTTCTGAGACATATTATAGAACATATTAACGTTTTCAGAAGGTCTTTTTCTATAAATCTATAATATATAACGAAACTATTGTTGTATGTAAAGTAAATAAGGTTTTTAAAATGTTTAAGATGGTTCATTTAAAATTAAATTAAAATGCAGAGCCCCCCGGACCGGTGGCCAGGACCCGGGCAGTGTGAGTGCCAGTGAAAATCAGCTTGTGTGCTGCCTTCGGCACGCATGCCATAGGTTGCCTACCCCTGTTATAGAACAAAGTGTGGAGAGGCAAGCACCTTTTGTGATAGATTGTATAGATTTCCAGAAGGCTTTGGAAAGCATGCACAGAGACAGTCTTTGGAGAATTATGGCATATTATTGAACACCAGCAAAAATAATTAGAATAATCAAAGATCTATATATGGGATGGGCAAATTATGGCCCGGGGCTGCACCCAGCCCTTCAGACATTTTAATCCGGCCCTTGAGCTCTCACTGGGGAGCAGGGTCCAGGGCTTGCTCTGCTCCAGTCGTGTAGCTTCCCCCGCTCTACACATGCTGTGGCTCTGCGCGGCTCCTGGAAGCAGTGGCATGTCCACCCTTTGGCTCCTACACATAGGGGCAGCCAGGGGACTCCACATTCTGCCCCTGCCCCTGTCACAGCTCCCACTGGCTGGGAAATGCAGTCAATAGAAGGTGCAGAGGCAGTGCCTGTGGACCGGGCAGTATGCAGAGCCGCCTGGCTACCCCTCTGCGTAGGAGCCAGAGGGGGGACATGATGCTGCTGCTTCCGGGAGCTGCCTGAAAGAAGGGCCACCCGGAGCCTGCAACCCTGACCCCTTCCTGTGCCCCAACCCCCTCCCCCAGCCCTGATCCCCCTCCTGCCCTCTGAACCCCTTGGTCCCAGCCTGGAGCACTCTCCTGTACCCCTAACCCCTCATCCTCAGCATCACTCCAGAGCCCGGAGCTGCACCCCCCTGCATCCCAACCCCCTGCCCCAGCCCAGAGTCCCCTTCTGCACCCTAAACACCTCATTTCTGGCCCCAACCCCAGAACTACACCCCCAGCCGGAGCCCTCAACCCCCTCGCACATCCCAACCCACAAGTTCATGAGCATTCATGGCCTGCCATACAATTTCCATTTCCAGATGTGGCCCGAGGGCCAAAAAGTTTGCCCACCCTTGATCTATATGATAATGCTGAATGTGCAGCCAGAGATGGTGACAACATCCGCTAATAGTTTTCAATGACAACCAGAGTAAGGCAAGGGTATAATATGTCTCCACTGTTGTTTGCACTGATCATTGACTATGTCATGAGGAAAGTAACCACAAAAGGCCACAGAGGAATTTTATGGACAAATGATCAAGTGCAATTGGATGACACTGTCCTGCTTAGTTCAACACATCCCTTAATGGCGGAAATGACACAGCTTTTGCCACATAGAGCAAAACAAGTTGGTTTGTTCACCAACAATGGGAAGCCAAAATATATGGATATCCATGTCCTACAGGTAAACATTAGAGTGGATGAAGAAACACCTGAAAAAGTAAGTCATTTTACCTGTCTATGCAGTGAGTTGTGCAATGATAGTAACACCATGCTAGAAGTCAATCAAGAAATATCAAAAAGGGGAAACAATGTTCATAAACTTGAAAAGATTTGGAAAAGTAGCATGATTGGCACTGACACAGAAATATAATTTTTTAATACCAGCATCATGTCTGTCCTCAATTATGGAGCAGAGTCATGGAAATTTACAACAGAAATAGATAAAAAGATCAACTAATTCCAAAATAAATGCCTGTGGAAGTTCTTCAGAATCCACTGGAAAGAGTTTCTTGCAATATCAGAATAACAGATATATTTAGGACACACTGTAAGGATGCCATCAACATGACTTCCACAGCAAGTGATATGACACCACCTGGAAAAAGGAACAGAGGGCAACTTTGAAAAACATTACACAGTTCAGAAAAAAAAGTGAAATCCATCAACTTGACACTCAGAAGCCTGAATAGATCAGCACAAGACCAAAATAAATGGTGGCAGAAAGGGTGGATGCCTTATACACCTGGGGGTGTGTGTGTGTGGGAGCATAAAGAAAAAGAAAGAAGAAATATTCTCTTATTATTACTTGTAAATATAATTATCTATTCTTACACTTACATATATGGAAACTTGGATCAGACACAGGTCTGAGATTTTATTACAGGGCAATTACATATCAGGAAAATTGGCAGAGAAATTTCAAAAAGTTATGTCATTTTTAATATGAATTTCATCTTCTGCTAAAGCTTTATTATTTTTTACCAGCTCAGTAGCTAATCAAAAAACTTTTGAGAAGATATTTTATGCAAATTCTTCCTCCTCTCATTGTTTTGACCAACTCTAACAATAATGCTTAGTACTTGTAAAAGCAGTCTTCCAAACATTTCACAAACTTTACCTCATTCTCACAATACCCTTGAATATACTTACCACTATCCCCATTTTGTAGACTGAGAGACTAAGGCATAGAAATTAAAGCCTCTAGCCTACAAGTTGTGCCACATGGGTAGACCTCAGTGCCAATATGTTGTGGCTCTGTGTAGTTATATCTACATGGAACATTTTGAAGAATCTGAGCCTCAGGTCATGTAGGGTGTGTGAAATGGGAATAGGATTCCACAGTTCCTGGCTCCCAGTTCTGTGCTGAGACCCTACTTCTTCACGTTCCCGTTAACTGTTCTTTTCTTCCAACATAATCCCTTCCATAATTCCCTTCACTGGAATAGACATTATCAATCTATTAAAGGCTATGGTTAGGTTGCACTTTGTTGAGGCAACAGCAGACAAACTACTGCCCCTCTTGCACTCCTATGACAATGACCTGCATCATATAGTCCAGTGGCTCTCAACCTTTCCAGACTACAGTATCCCTTTCAATTCTGATTTGTCTTATATACCCCCAAGTTTCATCTCACTTAAAAACTATTTGCTTACAAAATCAGACATAAAAACACAAAAGTGTCACAGCACACTATTACTGACAAATTGCTTATTTTCTCATTTTTACTGTATAAATTATAAAATAAATCAACTGGAATATAAATATTCTACTTACATTTCGGTGTATATTATATAGAGCAGTATAAACAAGTCATTGTCCATATGAAATCTTGTTTTGCATTAATATATTTGTTATTTTTCTAAAGCAGAGTTAATTCTCCTTGGTTGGGATAATTTGGTACTTGTTTTGACCAACTAGAACGATACATTTATACATATTTATTTAAACAATTATATAGCTTACCATACATTTATCCTGATTTTTAATTTTATATTTTTGTTAGAAAATGCTGAATGACATTTCTTATTTACGAGATGATTCATTTTTTGTCAAGTTGCATATGGATGGAAATAGGAATTCAATTAAAATTAATAAAAACTGTATTTTACAATTTATTACTTAAAACTAAATTCAATTGTGCTGAATACATAAGAAAAATATCAAAACATTTTGCATTTATAACTAACAGATTAAACCAGTGGTTCTCAAACTTTTATACTGGTGACCCCTTTCACACAGCAAGCCTATGAGTGGGAACCCCCCACCCTTATAAAGTAAAAGCACTTTTTTTATATTTAACACTATTATAAACGCTGGAGACAAAGCAGCATTTGGGGAGGAGGCTGACAGCTCGCAACCCCCCACATAATAACCTCATGACCCTGAGAAGTCATGACCACCAGTTTGAGAACCCCTATCTGTTGTTAGTGAATTGAACTGACTTTAGAACTAGTAAATCTCACCCTCTCACACCTACTTTTTATTCATAGACTGAAAGAGGAAAACAAGCTTTCCTGCTTTTTCAGCTCCTAATTGGTTTCTGAACTTTCACTGAGCTACTCATGGAAGTGAGCTAGTTGAAAAAACTAAAATGAAGAAGAATAGTCCCTCAGCACCTGTAAAAGAGGCACTTGCTTTCCATGGATTACACAGGAAGCTGAACCCTGAACTCAGGTTGCAACAGTTTCACATTTAATTTTAAATAGGGTTTATTTTTAAGAAGAAATGTATTTGGTTTAATAAAATCTGCTTTAAAGTGAAAAATTGCCCGCCTCGTCCTGCCTACCTCATACACGCCTCACGCGCCAGACTTTGCGAACTTCCAGCCTCTGTTATCCTGAGAGCGCCCCCTGCCGGCCTCGCACCTCGAGCTCCAATGACTGCCCCAGCCTCGCGCACCCCCGGTGCGGAGGAGGGCCCGCGAGAGTCTGCGCATGTGTATTATTGCTCCGCCGGTGGAGGATGGGCAAGCTCCCGTCCCCACGCTGAGGATTTGTGTGCGGCCCACCGCCCCCTTGTGAGGCGTCGAAGCAAGAAGGAAACTACAGCTTCCGGCATGCAACGCGCAGCGGCCCTAGGCGGTAGCGGACTGGCCACGGTGCATGCTGGGAGTTGTAGTTCCCGGGTCTGTATTGTCTCTCCTCTCGCTGGTCGGGGAACCCGACCGCCACCCCTGCCGGGTGAGTGACTGACAGCTCTCTGCAGCCAGTGGCCGAGGTGCTGGGTGGTGGAGACAGGCTCCCGTCGCCCCGGTGACGAGTTGGTGACTCGGTGAGGAGCTAAGAGTCCTGAGGGACGGAGGTGAGTGGGTCTGGGAGCTGTGCTCCCCCCAGACCAAACCGACTGTGCGCTACCGGCCCGGGACCCTACCCGGGACCGGGGGTGGAAGAAGTAGAGTGGGGGAGGGGAGAGACCTGAGGGGAATCAGGGGATGGGGGATAGCGTGCAGCAGTTAGACAGCCCCCGCGCTGGGCGGTGTTGGGGGTGTGTGCCGGGGAGCGGTCCCGTTACAAGCTGAGCTTTGCAGGGGGGATGGGGATTGGTTTGTTGGACTCCGATTTTACTGCCTGCTTTTCAAACGGTCCCAACTGACCCGGGTGCTGCTTTTCCCTCCCAGTTCCCGCGGCTCCACCCTCCAGGGAGGCTGAGGCTGAGGCTGCTTCGATAAGGAGGTTAACGTGTAACACTGTTTCGGGAGTAGCGTGCAACTGTTGCTTGGCTGGGGGAGGGGGTACAGTAAACTGCTATCCAGCAGCTACCTGACCCCACTCGCTGTTGCATCTGCCTGCCCTGTTAATGAATTTACTTCAGTACCCTTGTGAGGTGGGGAAGCGCTATTATCTCCGCTTTGCAGAGGCACAAAGAGGTCACTGCTGTGATTGATGCTCCTTTCTTTAGGAATGAGGTTTATAAACCAAAGTCTGCACATTACTGATACCTGGCAATTGTGTAGCAGTATTTGTGTTCAAAGTATTTTAAATCTACTAATCCCCCCTAGACCTCTGGGAAGTGAGTATGCATGATTCCATTTTTACAGATAGGGAAAATGAGAAAGAGAGGTTAGGTGACTTACCCAAGGGAACACAAGGAGTTGGTAGCAGTGGCAGGGTACCAGTCCATCTGAAGATATAACTGGCTCTTTTCTTTCTCTTGCTAGTTTGCCTGCACTCTTTTCCAGTGTGAGTGCTGGAAGTGAGTTGCTCTGTGATCTTTTACCTCGAGCAGCAGTTTTCAAACTGTGGGTTGGACCCCAAAGTGGGTTGTGACCCCATTTAATGGGGTCGCCAGGGCTGGCATTAGACTTAGTGGGGCCAGGGGCCAAAGCCACACTTCCTTGGGTTGCGGGGCTTAGAACTCAGTTTCAGCCTTGAGTGGCAGGGCTCAGAACAGATTACAGGCCCCCACCTGGGGCTGAAACCCTTGAGCTTTGACTTTGCCCCCTCCAACCCTGCCTGGGGTGGCAGGACTCAGGCTTTGGTCCCCCCTCCTGGGATAATGCAGTAATCTTTGTTGTCAGTAGGGGGTCTCAGTGCAATGAAGTTTCAAAACCCCTGACCTAGGGTCTTAGGTAATTAACCTCTTTTAAAACTCATCCTTCTCATCACTGCTTCATTCATAGTTTTGATTTTCCAGATAATTTTAAACTTTCATCTATAACACCAAAGCTTGAATGCTTTGACTCTTCTTTCAGTGTCCTTCTTAAGTGTCCAGCACTCAAATCCAAAAAGGAGAATTGACTGTAGGTAGCACTTCAGCAATTTAGTTGATATGGAGTTGATTTCTTCATTACATCTTCCATTTGGTGGTGTTAGACTCTCTACACTTATTTCACTTATTAACCATCATGTAATAGGTGTTGCCTGTCTCGTGCATCTCTGTCATAGGTGAGTGCTCAGCACCCACTGACAGCCCCTCTGATTAGCTCTCCCCCCGCGTCTCCTGTCTGCCAAGGATCAGCTGTTCAGTGGTGTGCTGGAGGAGAGGGAGCAGGAAGAGGCAGAGCAGGGGCAGGGTGTGCTTGGGGGAGGGATGGGAAGAGGGGGGTGGAGTGGAGGTGGAAAGAGGTGGGGCAGGATAGGGTCTTGGGGGAAGGGGTGGTGTGGGGGTGGGGCCTGGGGCAGAGCAGAGGTTGAGCACCCATGGGTAAATTAGAAAGTTGCCGCCTCTGGGCTCTGTGTTTATTTATCATTACATTTTTTGTCTTCCTAATGTTGATCCTGACTCCATATCTCTTGCTGACATAGTTTGCCGCAATAAACATGTTCTGAAGTTCTTCCTTAGTCTCAGCCAGTTATACTCAGATCTCATTTGTTCAGGAGCCAAATTAACAATCAAAATTACCCCAGCAGTATGAATTCATTGTTTCATTTACTCTCTCTATATCAGGGGTGGTCAAAATACGGCCTGCTGGCTGGATTCGGCCCGTCTAACATTTCTCTCCAGCCTGCCATGACTAACATTTCTGCCCCGCCTCCTCTTCCCCCTGGCCATCTCCGAGTCTGGGATGCTAAAAGTCCCGCGGCATAGCGGGGTGCTCAGGCAGGCTGCCTTTCAGCCGTGGTCCTATGCCACTCTCAGAAGCAGCCAGTTGCTGCTAGCACATCTGTGTGCACCTCTGCTGGGGGGGTGGGGGGGTGGTGGCTCCGTGCGCTGCCTCCACCCCCAGCACTGTCCTCACAGCCAGAAACCAGCCAATGGGAGCTGCGGGATGGTGCTTGCAGGCACATGCACTCCATGGAGACCTGCTGCACCTCTCCCCCCTCAAGGGGCATGCAGAGACATGCCAGCAGCAGCCGGCCACTTCCGGGGGTGGCATGGGGCTATGGGAGGCGGCAGCCTGCTTGAGCCCTGGTGCGCTGCCGGCTGGGAGCCACCTGTGGTAAGCATCTCCTGGCCCAAGCCTGCACCTCGCGCCCCCTCCTGCACTCAATCCCCTGCCCCAGCCCGAAGCTCCCTCCTGCACCAAACTCCCTCCCACACCTCTCACCCTCTCCTGCACCCAAACACTCTGCACCAGCTTGGAGCTCCCTCCTGCACCCAAACTCTCTCCCAGACCCTGCACCCCCTCCATTAATATAGTAGAAATGTGCGGCCTATGACGACTTACCAAAATTCATGGAGTGGCTCCCCTGTGAAAATTATTGCCCACCCCTAACTATATAATATTTTCACAGCAAAAAGATCAACCAAGTATTATTATTTTATTAACTATAATTGGTTAATAACATAGTAAAAGCATCCTGACTGGCTAATAACTTAGATTCATTAATAATTAAATATCACAGTGGTTTAATATACGCTGCAAAGATCTGCAGGAGACACATTAAAGAGCCACTTGCAGCTCCTGAGCCTCAGTCTGAGTATCACTGGTCTAAGCAATGCAAACTAGGTCATTGATGTATCTTATACTATTGATGTATATGTCATTGACCTGTATGTCCTGGTTGGGTGTCTTCTAAACTTTCCCTCATTATAACATCTACATATGTTAAATAACTGCGGAGATAGGTGTATACCAAGGTTGCATTCTTTCTCAATGCTGCCATATTCTGATAGTGCATAGTTCATTCAGGTTGCTGCTTTCTATCTCCAATATAGCTTTTTATTAATTTTGTATCTTGAAAGTCAGTATTCTTCAAGAATATGTATCATCAACCTTTTGTATTGGATTTTATCAAATGGCTTCTCAGAATCTACAGAGCACATATACGTTTCCTTTTGCGCTTTGATCGCATTGTCAGATAAGGTCCTCAGGGAAAGATTGCCTTCCTCATGCCTGCTCTTGAGGAGAAACCAAACTAACGTCTACTAATTCTTGAGGTATACCTCCACCACTTAACTATATTTTGGCAAAGCAATTCCTTCTGATACAGATATAAGCAGTATGTTTTGCTAATCATGAGATATTAGTGAACATTCTTACTTAAAAATACTATCTCAATCCAGTTCCCAATGAAGCACTGTTCACAAAACAAAAAATGCCTCTGTTAGTGGCACCATTGTTATTCTCAGAAAAGAGGCCAAAGATTTAATAAGTGTGGAAACTAAAGGAATTCTCTCTCCTGCAAATTGTCCCTACAGAATAGAATTGGTATATTGGCAGTGCAGTGTGGAAAAGCTGCTGTCTTTGCTGTACCAGTACCTTTCACAAGAACAAAGCTAAAGCATGCAAATTTAGATCAAGAATACATATATATGTATACACACTCACACCTGCCAAGCACTCTGTTGGTGCCCAATCAAATAATTTTTGCTGAGGGTCTGCTGGTGTTTTTCCTATCACTGTTTCTCTCAGTTGTGTCATTTGGCTGTAAATATCGCACACTTCAGCACTGACCAAAAAAGTTTTGATTTTTGAGAACTCTGTGGAGACATACTTTGGGAAAGGAGTGCTGCCTGTTTCTCAACAGAGGCAGTTCTGCATTGATGTACTTTAGAGTCCTGTCCAGTTCTTGGATAGAAAAAGAATTGTCTATAACCTGGAGTAGGGGAGGAAAATACCAACCTTGGAACACTTTACCTCAGCAGTTTCCCCTCTCCTCTTCTCTTCCCCCTACAGACAGACAATCAATTGTAAGGTTGCATGGGTAACAGACTTTCAAGATGAGCTTAATACTCAGCACTATATACCTAATTTTCACATACTCCCTCCTGGCCCACTGGAGCTATTTCTTAAATTAATTTCTGAATATATCTCCTGTTTCTGTTTGCTCTTTTTTTATTGTCATTAGTTAACAGGAGCAGATGCATGAAATAAGTCAAGTACACCTCTGCCTCGATATAACGCTGTCCTTGGGAGCCAAAAAATCTTATCGCGTTATAGGTGAAACCGTGTTATATTGAAGTTGCTTTGATCCACCAGCGTGCACAGCCCCCTCTCCCCCGCCCCGAAGCACTGCTTTACCGCGTTATATCCAAATTAGTGTTATATCGGGTGGCGTTATGTCGAGGTAGCGGTGTACATGCGTGATTTCCCCCTCTCCTCTTCCCCTCCCCATATTAGAGTGTTTGAGAAATGGCAGGAAAGCTACACTGGAAATGAAGACAGCTGGAAAACTACAGTGAAAATGCAAAAATAGCTGTGTGAGGAAATGTTGTTTGTAGGAGACAGGTACAGCCCAAGGACAATTGCAACCCAGATTCTGTCTCTTTACGTGCTCTGCTGTTCCTTGAATCTCATAGCAGGTTGATAACAAATGTAAACAAGAATGTATGCTGTCAGAGAACTTGCAAATTTTACTTCTGATTCAAAGATTCTACCACTTCTGTATACCATTTTGTAGTTCAGCAACAAGGACAATGTGGTTTATGAGACAAATTCTTGCTTGGTTACACTGGTATAAACTAAATTCAGTGGATTTACACTGCTGCAGCGATTCTCAAACTGTGGGTCGGGACCCCAAAGTGGATCACAATTCCATTTTAATGGGGTTTCCAGGACTGGTGTAGACTTGCTAGGGCCAAGGGCCGAAGCCCGAGCCCCACCACCCGAGGCTGAAGCCTGAGGATTTCAGCTCCGCGTGTTGGGATTCAGGTTACAGGCTGTCCGACTGGGGTTGAAGCCCTTGTGTTTCAGCTTTGCCGCTCCCTGCCCCCGCCCCACATGGGGCAATGGGTCTTGGGTGGGCTCAGACTTCGGTGTCCCCCCCCCCAATGTTGTGTAGTAATTTTTATTGTCAGAAGAGGTTCGCAATGCAATGAAGTTTGAGAACCCCTGCACTACTGTAACAGCTGCATTTAGCCCATATGTACACAAGGAAATGTTTGTATCACCTTACAGAAAGAAAGTTTTCAAGGTAATAAAACGCCATATGCAGTCTCATTTACTGAGCTGAAAAAAATATTCCAATGTCAATACAATTTGTGAAACCTTTTATCAAATTAGGGTAGTAACTTTTTATTGTTATTAATCCTTAACAGGGATACGGAAATGTCATAAAATTATACTTTTTTGCATGAGATCATATTGGCATTTATGTTTTCCAAAGGGTATTTAATTAATGGGCCTGTTTTGCTCTTAACATGTATGCATAACACCCACTAGCATTTTTGAAAATGTGAGGCAATCTCCTCTGCAGGTATCTCGGTGTTCAGTGAGTGGTTATTTTGATAGCAACCATGTCATCCTACTTAATGATGTCATCAGAACCCTACAACAAAATTTAATTTAAAAAATAATTTAAAATATAATTTAATTAAAAAATTCAGTAACATTCTGCAATCGTTTTGTATGTACTCTAAATGGATTAAACACTGTTTTAGTTCCAAATAAATAAAACATAGTGCATTAACTTAGAAGTTATTACAGTACAGTAATATAATGGAGATAATTGGATGTACATTAATATTTTAGGAAACTCAAGAATGGGGCCTAATGGAAGTAGTATATTCCTCTTCTTAAGGCATAGAACTGGGTGTAAGATAGCCTGGATTCTGTTTTCTGCCACTGATTCCTAACAAAGGTGGTGTGAGATTAATTAATATTTGTAGAGCACTTCTTAACCCTTGGATGGAAGGCATTATGTAAGTGCAAAGTATTAGGCTTTGTCTACACTGCCAATTGAACGACTAAACTTTTGTCATTTGCAAGTGCTTAAAAAAGCCCCTCCGAAAGACAAAAGTTTTGCCTGGGCAAGTAGCAGTGTAAACGACTTGTTGTCGGCAGGAGTGCTTACAGTAGGGGATGGAAGTATTTTGTCGGCACTGCCCGACTTTTAGAAACACGTCTGTGGCCATGGCAACACTGGCACTTTACAGCGTTGCAACTTTCACTCTCAGGGGTGTGAAAGAACACCCCCTTGAGCGCTGCAAGATACAGCACTGTAAAGCCTCAGTGTAATCAGTGCTGCAGCGCTGGGAGCCCGGCTCCCAGCGCTGCAAGCTACACCCGTAAGGGATGTGGTTTATGTGCAGCGCTGGGAGAGCTCTCTCCCAGCGCTGGCGCTCCGACTACACTCACACTTCAAAGCACTGCCCCGGCAGCGCTCTGAAATTTCAAGTGTAGCCATACCCTATGTCACTAAAGCTGTGTAGTGTAGATAAAGCCTTAGGGTATGGCTACACTTACAGTTGTACAGAGCTGGGAGTTACAGCTGTCTTCATACAGCTGTGTAGGGAAAGCGCTGCAATGTGGCCACATTTGCAGCACTGTTGGGAGTGGTGCATTGTGGGCAGCTATCCCAGCGTTCAAGTGGCTGCAACATGCTTTTCAAAACAGGGGGGTGGGGTGGAGTGTGACAGGGAGCGTGGGGGAGACAGAGAGAGTGGATTTTTGGAGCTGACACTGTTCTCAGCTCCTTGCCTTGCAAGTTCTAAGGACTGGAAGATACACAGCACCTACCTTGAATCATTTAAAAAGTTTTGACCCCTTCCTCCACCCCTCTCTTATTCACTAAATGCAAATTATGCACTCCTAAATAGCCTTTAGGCCACATAAGCAGCTGCTCAGCACGGACTTTCCCCTCCCCCTCTGCCGTGTTAGATTGCCGTTTCTCTCTTCAAGCAAACAGCTGTGAACATTCCAAAGCAATTTCCCTGCCTGCATCCGCTCGCTCAGCAAACAGGAGCTGTGTTTGTTTTTTAAATAAGCAGTTCGGAGGAGCTCGGAGTTCAGCCATTCTTCCAGTTTGTTGTGAGCAGGCATTCTGGGATACCTCCTAATACCCTGGAGGTCAATAACAGCGCTTTTGGTGGCCACACTTGATGAGCAGCACTGCATCACCAGCGCTGCAATTGTTACACCCCAAGCAGACCAGGTGTACAGCCAGCGCTGCAGCCAGGGAGTTGCAGCACTGGATGTGCCGTGCAGGTGTGGACAGTTACTAAGTTGCAGCGCTGTAAACCCACCACCAGCGCTGCAACTCTCCAGTATAGCCGAGCCCTTAGTGTTTGTTTGTTAAAGCTAAATTATTTTCTTGATTCCTAGAGAGACTATCATGGCAGCTAGATAATTACTGTATTAACACATTACTTACAGAAACCACTCTGCACTGACAAATTACAACTGGTATCTACAGAGATGATAAAAAACAATGTTGACCATTTGGCCTGGTCTACACGGGGTGGGGGGGGGGTGGGGAATCGATCTAAGTTATGCAACTTCAGCTATGTGAATAACGTAGCTGAAGTTGACGTACTTAATCTACTCACCACAGTGTCTTCACTATAGTGAGTCAACTGCTGCTGCTCCCCCGTCGACTCTGCCTGTGCCTCTCACTGAGCTAGAGTACAGGAGTCGACGAAAGAGCGCTCGGCATCGATTTATCGCATCTAGATTAGATGCGATAAATCGATCCCTGCTGGATCAATCACTGCCCACTGATCCAGTCGGTAATGAAGACATACCCTTAGTCAAAAGAAAACAATTAAAAAAAAAAACTAATGAAACCAGTTTTAAAATGGTCTCTGTGCATTTTTAGTTGAGTTCCAGTTTCCACCCAAAAGAATTTTGACATAAATCATGAATAAAAAAATAATCCTCCAGTAAATAGAAAATGGCGAATGACATTTCTTAACCTACTTTTTTGCAATTTTTTTATGATCTGAAATCTAAATTAAGCTATAATAAGTTAAATAAATATGTATTAATATAGTGTATCCTCCTGCAAAAACAGTACCAAACTTATAAAGGCTATATTTAGTTGCAAACCAAAATGTTTGGTTATACCAAACAGTGAGAATGAATGTTTCTTTAGGGAAATAAATAAAAAGTACAAATGCAAAGCAAGATTAAAATTGATGATTTAAACCAAAGTTAAAATCAGTGATTTAAATCAATGCACTCTGCCCCAGGGTCCAGGTCAGATACCCAGAAAATGAGAACACAATTTGTGACCACCTGTGAACATGTTCGTTTAAGTGACTTGCGTAGCATCAAATAGGAATCTTGTGGCAAAGGCCGGAATAAAATCCAATTTTCCAGGGCAGCATTCAACTGCTTTAACTTTGAGACTGTCCTTCTTACCTCAATCCCCTTCCTCATTAACTGTACACCTTTCAGCTTCAACAGATGAAGCAGGGGTGCTGTGCACAATGGCGTCATTTACTGCATAACCCCAGTTTATCCTTGGAAAAGGTCCATCCTGTGTTTTTGAACATGGCAGGGATCCTGTGGGGAAAAAATACTGAGTGAAGATATAATTAAAGACTGTATCATAATGCATATGTAAAAGGGGGCCAAAGTAAAGTTGCATGGTCAACCTTAATTCTGGCATTTCCTGACTTCTGAGTGCTTAACTTTTCAACCTTACTTTTTTGTATACTTTTCCTAGGTTTTTAAAAAAAAAGCAGATGGAAAAAACAGAAATCTTATCATTTGGCATTATATTGACATGCAAATTGTTCATTAGCAGTGTTGAAATCTTGAGTTCCATTGCACAGACCTCTTTCACTTGAGTTAAAAGAGTAGCAGGTTATCAAGTTCTATGTGGGATCAGCACTACAGGGGAATGGGATACTCTGTCATTGTGTCAGGAGTAAGGACCCGCAGCCAACCTGTTTACCTGCCAGTTTAACCCTTAGGTAATCTGATGAGCACACCTGGCATACTGAGCCTCCTGATAGGCCAAACTGCCTGACTGGCTGAGTGGATCAGCAGACCTGCTCTTAAAACCAGCAGCAACAGAGTACTTGATGCTCCAGTCATTCACTTGTTGCTGCATTAGCTTCTGTTCCAGTCCTGCATTGTACCATACCAGTTCTGGTCCTTCTGTCCACCAGCCCTGCTCCTGCTTTGGGCCCAAGCACTGCCTCACTCTAGGTAACTTGGTTCCGTTTGGCTCTGATTCCTGTTCTTTGACTTTGGCTGTGACTCTTGGCTCAGATTCCTGATTTCTGGCTCCTGCTCAAGCTACTAGGCACAGCTGTCCACATTTCAGTCCCTAATAGTAGATTTCACAGATGCTTGCTGACAGCAGAGGAATGGTGAGACTCAGGAATCTTGCATTCTAATCCAAGTTTTGGAAGGGAGTGTCCCCTAGTTTGCACAAACTCTTTTGCCCATTCTACCCTGAGCTTGGCCCCTTTTGAAAAACTAGCTCATTATCCTCCTTCAAATTCCTCCTTAATGCTCCTCTGCATGACGACTCCAAAAAGGTTGACAATGGTTAGGATACTGGTGTGCTGAGATCACTGCTTGTCATGCTGGCCAATATTGTTTCCTTGTACTCCCTCATCAATATGGCTG
Organism: Gopherus evgoodei; assembly: GCF_007399415.2. NCBI lineage: Eukaryota > Metazoa > Chordata > Testudines > Testudinidae > Gopherus > Gopherus evgoodei. The sequence goes on from NC_044326.1 coordinate 21,093,066, forward strand.
TATCCTTCTGTTCTCTTTTCTCATATGAAGATAGTAAGCTCAAAGATTGTTCTGTTTGTACAGCACCTAGCATAATAGGGTCCCAGTCCAGGATTGGGGCTCCTAAGCACTATGATAATAGTGATATGATAATGATAATTGGGGGGAGGGATAGCTCAGTGGTTTGAGCATTGGCCTGCTAAACCCAGCATTGCGAGTTCAATCCTTGAGGGGGCCACTTAGGGATCTGGGGGCAAAAATTGGTCCTGCTAGTGAAGGCAGGGGGCTGGACTCAATAATCTTTCAAGGTCCCTTCCAGTTCTAGGAGATTGGTATATCTCCAATTATTTATTTATTTTATTTATAATACAAATAATAATGATAATAAAATAACTGAACTCTCTGTGGGATAGTATCAAAATTTAGTTAAATTTTAAAATAAATTTTTGACCTATGAGATAATAAAATCAGTGATTTCTAGATCGTCTCATGAGGTTACCTTTTCTTCTTGAATAATTGTTAAGTAGGGCTTCTGCTACCAGATGCATTAATACTTTTGTAGCAGGACTCCACACTGGCAGTTGTGGAGAGTTTACATTTTTTTGCAAGTTGTAGTCTAAACCAAAACATGGATGTCACAATAACTCTGAAAATTATTTTTTTACAGTGTTGAATTTGATTGGCTATTTATATTTTACAAATAGATTTATGTGATTATTCTTATAGAGTAATTTTGATTTTTTTGATTTTCCTTCTGTACTCTTGAATTTACAGTTTGGGTAATTATAGTTGAAGAATGCAAAAGAAGTGCATTATGTAAATCTATACATTGCCTTTTAGGTTCAAAAGCAATAATTAAAAATTCATTGAATTACATTGAAAATACCAGCTGATTATTTGCATTGTTTTGAAGATATATAAACATTTGAACTGATGCATCAGTGGCATTTCAAAAGCCAGATAAGTAAACAGTAATAATTGAGATACTATTACTCACAGTAGATCTACAGACATGTTAATTGGAAAAAATATTCAATTAGTACACTGTATATGGTTGCAGTGGGAAAATGTTCTGTGTGATGCTGCTTCTGCAGTATGAAGGGAAGCCTTGCTCAAAAATATAACACAAGGTGAAATAACCAAATATGAATACAACAAAAATGTTTATCATCCCCATCACCTACTGTTTTTGTCTTTTTGGCCACCCCAGTCTATAGTTATCACTGAGGTCTTTCTGCATCATGCTTCCTTACTAGACTGAGAGGACATAAGGAGGCCTGCATTTTATAGGCTGTCAACGACTTGCCTGCAGTCCAGGTATACCGAAGGGGCGGAACTTTTTGCCTCCATTCATGCATGTCTAATGCATGTTTACATTATGTGGTGGTCTGCCCTTTTCTTCCTGCTTCTTGTACATCTTCAAAGGAATACCCCACACTTTCTTTTAATTTGGTATGTAGCCTCTTCTTACTTACATCAAGTAGAATGTGTGCCAGCGTACCTACCTGCAGATATATATTTTTTAAAAACTGTTGTCAATTAATATTAGTCCAAATAAGTATTATTTAATAGATTTCATGTCTGAAGACTGCCCTGACTTAAATTGATGTGTATTATTCTGCAGAATGTAGCAGGTCAGTAAGGATGCGATGAGCTGACAGTCTGCTGCACAAGTATTCAGTAGGTGAAATGATGCTATCTACATGTCCTGTATTAAAATAGAATTAGCCATTTTAAATAACATCAAAACTGTGACAGTGACTCTTACAGTGATAGTAGATAGTCTGGCTGTGCTATCACATTTATTGTGAAGAGAGACAGCATGTCCAGTATAAGAACACCAGGCTAAGAGCCAGGAGACCTAGATTTGCCACTGAGCTGTTGTTATACACCTCTACCTCTATATAGCCTGACCCGATATAACATGAATTCAGATAAAATGCGGTAAAGCAGTGCTCCGGGGGGGGGGCAAGTTTGGTATAACACGGTTTCACCTATAACACGGTAAGATTTTTTGGCTCCTGAGGACAGTGTTCTATCGATGTAGAGGTGTATTGGGCAAGTCAATTTGTCTGCCTCTGCTTCTCCATCCGTAAAGTGAGGATAATTATACTTGCCCTCATTACTAATCACTTTCAGATCTATAAATGAGAAGTATTATAAGAATTGACTATTAATACTTTTTCAGTGATACCTTTGTGAGGTGGAAAGTGGATAAACTTAAATTGCTGGATGCCAAGTAATTTTATTTTAAAAATTCTAAAAATATTTAATTTAGAAAAACATGAAATGGTAGGCCAGCTCTTACTAATTTTTTCTCTTACCTCCAAACCAAAGGTGACTGCTTCTACTTTAGGCTATGTCTACATTATGAGATAGGGGTATGGTTCCCGTGCTCACACACATCTTCTCGTGCTAGCTCTCATTGAGTGTGGTTTCAGGCAGGTTTGTACTTGGCATAGTTAGCCATGCCTCTGCTGTCTTTACCAGTGCTACCATGGCTATGCTGCTATTTATATTAGTATGAGTTTGATGAGAGCTAGTGTGAGTATTTGTACACAAGCAGGGGGAATTACATGGTCAGATTTATCTGGCTCACGAGCATGAGTACCAGCCTCAGAGCAGACTGTTACAACCAGTTTGGGTTTGTGCCCTGGTTTGTGAGTTCTATACAGTAGAACCTCAGAATTACGAGCACCAGAGTTATGAACTGACCGGTCAACCACACACCTCTTTGGAACTGTAAGTATGCAATCAGAAAGCAGAGACCCCTTCCACCGCCCCAAAAAAAGAGCAAATACTGTACAGTACAGTACTGTGTTAAACATAAACCACTAAAAAAATAAAGGGTAAGTTTTAAAGAAAAAAAAATTGGCAAGGTAAGGAAACTGTTTCTCTGCTTGTTTCATGTAAATTAAGATGGTTAAAATCAGCATTTTTTTCTGCATAGTAAAGTTTCAAAGCTGTATTAAGTCAATGTTCAGCTGTAAAGTTTTGAAAGAGCAACCATAATGTTTTGTTCAGAGTCATGAACAACCTCCATTCCTGAGGCGTTTGTAACTTTGAGGTTCTATGGTACTTAGGTTTCTCGAATCTAGTGTGAACTCCGAAGGCTATTATAGTGCCTGAATATAGATTCACAGACCAGGGTACCCCAGGGACTGTCTATCTTGCCACCCAGGCAAGTCTAACTTTGTGATAGGTGATCTCTTAAACCAAAATTCAGAATAATATTCAGATTGTTCCCAGTCCCAAAGAACCAGGCAATTACTCCAGGTCAGTTGTTCCTCAGATTGCAAACCAAAGACAATGTATGTATCCAATCCTATAATAAACTAACTAAAGCTTTATTAACTAAGAAGAGAAGTAAGAGTGTTATTTACAAGGTTAAAGCAGGTAAACAGACACACACAAATGAGTTAGTCTTAGATTCCAGAGAGAAATAAAAGAACTGGCACATTACAGCAGCTTTTATGTCCTTTAGGGCTAACCCAAGCTAAGCAGCTTGGGGATCACTTGCTTATGCTTAGAAATATTGCCCTCTCCAAATTCTAAGCAGCACAATGATACAGTTACTTCTGATCAGGGATGTGATGGGTTGGATCACAGAAACCCCCTTGGGGCTGCCAACTGATGTGCCAAGACTGCTTCTGCCCCTGGTTTCTCTGCCAGCTTGAGACTCAAGGCAGGGTTGCAGACCCAAGGTCTGAACCACATGCCCCAAAGCTGCAGACTTAACTGAAAGTAGCTTAAGAAGCGTTCCTGTCTTTAACACTCAGATACCCAACTCTCAATGGGGTCCAAACCCCAAATAAATCCATTTTACCCTGTATAAGTTTTAATAAATTAATTAATTTTTAATAAATTGTTCACCCTCTATAACACTGATAGAGAGAGATGCACAGCTGTTTGCCACCTTCCCCCCAGGTATTAATACATACTCTGGGTTAATTAATAAGTAAAAAGTGATTTTATTAAATACAGAAAGTAGGATTTAAGTAGTTCCAAGTAATAGCAGACTGAGCAAAGTGAATTACCAAGTAAAACAAAATAAAACACGCCAGTCTAAGCCTAATACAGTAAAAAAACTGAATACAGATAAAATTTCATGCTCAGATGTTTCAATACGTTTCTTTCACAAACTGGATGCCTTCCTGGTCTGGGCACAATACTTTCCCCGGTACAGCCCTTGTTTCAGCTCAGGTGGCTGCCTCCTTTGTTCTGTTCCACCCACTTGTATATCTTTTGCATAAGGTGGGAATCCTTTGTCCCTCTGGGTTCCCACCCCTCCTTCTCAATGGAAAAACACCAGGTTAAAGATGGATTCCAGTTCAGGTGACATGATCTCATGTCACTGTAAGACCCCAAGCCTTCATTCCTCCCAGCCTGACTCATAGGAAGGCCTGCCTGCAAACAGAGCCATCCACAGTCAATTGTCCCGGTTGATGGGAGCCATCAAGACTCCAAACCACCATTAATGGCCCACACTTTGCATAATTACAGTAAGCCCTCAGAGTTATATTTCATATTTCTAGTTTCAGGTACAAGAGTGATACATTTATACAAATAGGATGACCACACTCGGTAGATTATAAGGTCTGTAATTATACCTTACAAGAGACCTCTTGCATGAAGCATATTTTAGTTACATTATATTCACACTCATCAGCATACTTTCATAAAATCATATAGAGTGCAACATCACAGGGATTTTTATTTCCTTCCCCCAGCATTCAAACTGACGGGACAGGTGTTTGAGCCCCATATCATCTTAATGCATGTAGGGCAATCAGTCTTAGTCCTTTTGTGACAGATTTTCATTACCAATCTGCGTGGGCCACAGTTGATCAGACTGGGCCACAGGATCTTTTTTGGGGAGGAGATGATGAGGCACACCAAGTGTCTCTAAATTTTAAACTTTTATTGATAAAATAATAAAATAACATCAAAGAGTGCTGGAAACGCTCCCACATCCCTGAGGGAAGAAAGAAAGCATTAATGCCCCAAGCCCTAGTCCACTTTCATACTCACACATGTATGACCCAGACTGGCCATGTCTGGGTGTAATGTCAGAAGAAGGGTGGGGGGAAGGTGGATTAGAGTGCTGTCCTGGGCCCAGGCCATCCAAAAATCTGCTGTGCTCTCTGAGTTGCTTTAGCTTTCAGGAGGATTTTTAAGTCCTTGTGGGTGGAGGGTGGGGTTCGTTCACGGTCTTCTGTTCCTGGTGTTCTTTGTACCAGTCCAAACAGGCTTGCTGTGGCCTCCGTGGTTTCCCAAAACATACTGGCTCCGGAGACTGTTTTCCCTTCTGTTGGCCTTTGCTGTTGCCATTTCATTTGCTCTCACTGTTCTTGCTGTTATCTCTGCAGCTCTGTGTCTCGTTCGCTCTCATTGTTCTCGCTGTTATCTCTGCAGCTCTGCTCAGCTTATTTTTTATCTTCTCCCGGCTGGGCGGGTGGTTGGACTTCCCCCTTATGTCTTGGCAGTAGCAGCTGGCCTTGGGCTGGAGTCAGCATCTTCTCTTCGGACTGAGCTTGCTAGCTGCAGCATTGAGTTAACTCGTTCTCTGCTTTCTTCTTTCTCCCCCTCCCCCCCCCCCGCCCCGTGGCCTCTCGTAAACCTGCAAAAGAATCTTCCATTCTCCATTCGCACACCTTTAACCCTCCCCAAAATGCATTGTGATGCTTGCTACAGTGTTAGCAATATACAGGGCTGATCGGCCTTCCCAGGGGACTCCCTAGGGGAAGGGGGGCCATTGGGTTGTGACATTGGTTTGTTTGGACCTTCTTGTGTGCAGGATGAGCACTTTACGTTAATTAATGCTTTTCTCCTGGTTAGTGAGTTACAGTTACGCTGCAAACACTCAGTATAACTTTATACCATGGGATACAAATATTATGAGTGAGATCAAGACAAGCTGGAAAGCTTGTCTTTCTCACCAACAGAAGTTGGTCCAATAAAAGATATTAGCTCACCCACTGTGTCTCACCAATGCATTCAGCATCCTACAAGCATTTCATCAAATCTAAATACATTCTTATAAACTTAACATCTATTTTAATAATGCTAACACATAGGTGAGCCAGATTGGTTTCCAGCTATGCATTTGTCGGTGTTCAGTGAGACTTGGAGGCCTTGGCGTAGGCTGGCACATTGTCTGCCAGCGTCACACACATCTGTAGCTTGTAGTGTAGATGAAAACTTAGTCACAGGGATTCATTTGTATACCTTAGGGGACACCATGATTGAGATCAAGCAGAATAACCTCAATTATTAACCATGTCTATTTTATTAGAAAGGAAAAGAAAACATAAAACAACACAAGTAACAGTGCAGTAGACAGATTACTTGTGTTAGTCTCTTCTGTATGTGTGTCTGTGGAGAGCTTTTAACAGAGATTATAACTAGGACCCTACCATATTCACAGTCCATTCTGGTCAATTTCATGACCAGAAGGATTTTTTAAATTGCAAATTTCACAATTTCAGCTATTTAAATCTGAAATGTCATGGTGTTGTAATTGTAGGGGGCCTGACCCTAAAAGGAGTTTTGGAGGGGTCATAAGGTTATCGTAGGGGGAGTGACGGTACTGCTACCCTTTCCACTGCTGCTGGCAGTGGCACTGCCTTCAGAGCAGGGCAGCTGGAGAGCGGTGGCTGCTGGTTGGGAGCCCAGCTCTGAAAGCAGAGCTGCCACCAGCAGCAGAAGTGCAGAAGTAAGGACGGCATGGTATAGTATTATCACCCTCGCTTCTGGGTTGCTGCCTGCGGAGTGAGCCTTCAGTCAGCAACCACCACTCTCTTGCTGCCCAGCTCTGAAGGTAGCAGCGCAGAAGTAAGGGTGGCATGGTATGGTATAATATTGCCACTCTTACTTCTGCACTGCTGCTGGTGAGGCGCTGCTTCAGAATGGGTGCTCAGCCAACATCTGCTGCTCTCCAGCTGCCCAACTCCGAAGGCTTGCAGAAGAAAGGGTGGCATTACTGTGACCCCCTGCAGCTCCCTTTTTGGTCAGGGCCCCCAATTTGAGATACTTTGGTCTCCCCTGTGAAATCTGTATGATATAGGGAAAAGACCTGAAAAGACCAGATTTCAAGGTCCATGATATGTTTTTCATGGCCATCCATTTGGTAGAGCCCTAATTATAACCTTGAAAGTGGACCACCTTTAGGGGGTGGGGCATACTTTGGTAAATTAAGACCAATGAATATTGTTTCCCTAAATTATTGTGAATTCAGTCTTGATATTTTACTAGATACTTAAAAACTGTTTGGGCAAAATAGTGTGTGGGCAAAATAATGTGCTTACGGGCAGGTAGGACCCTGTCTAGTTATTAATAACAACAACCACCAGTCAGTTTATAGATGGGCAACATAAGCAATCTTAACTAAATCCTGTGAAACTGAAAAAAATATTTAAATCTGTTGCTTAAAAGAAGCCATTTAAGGAGCTGTCTTGAAATGTGCCAATTGTGAATATCAAGAACTTTATATGTTACTATTTTTGTTTACTAATATTTAGTCCCATCTTCTCCCCAGGAATCCATGGACTAATAATCATTTGGTAATTTAACAGGAGAAACTGTTGGTATTTTAAATTACAACAGCATTTTTATATCCCAGTAAAATCATAGGATTTTAATCTAATCCCTTGGCCATGTCTTAGTTATTTTTTTCTCATCAGTCCATGTTGAAATGTTGGGAGGTTTCCTTGGTTTTGGTTTCTTTTTAGTCTTCTCCATTTTTCTTAGCTCTTATGGCAGCTTGCTTGTAGAGATGGACAGGATATATTGATAAGTGCTTGCTGTTTAAGCAGGATAGTAGAGATTGTGTGTGTCTGAGCCCACGTCCAGACTACCCCGCCGTATCGGCGGGTTAAAATCGATTGCTCGGGGATCGATATGTCGCGTCTAGTCTAGACGTCATATATCGATCCCCGAGCGCGCTTACATCGATTCCGGAACTCCATCAACCCGAACGGAGTTCCGGAATCAACATGGAGAGCTGCGGACATCGATCCCGTGCCGTCTGGACGGGTGAGTAATTCGATCTTAGATATTCGACTTCAGCTACGTTATTCACGTAGCTGAAGTTGCGTATCTAAGATCGATTTTCCTCCCCTAGTCTGGACGAGGCCTGAGAAGTGCTCACTTCAGAGATTTTTATACCCTTCTATAATTTCATGGAAATAGAAAGGAAAACACACCTCTTTCAGGCTTCTTTAGATTCAAAACTTGTTGCTGTCACTCATTGGCTCCATTCCTTGAGGGTTGGTTTAGGTAACTCCTTCAGCTCTTGAATAAGCAGTTTGTTTAATGAATGCACGGTGTTTCTAACTGATTTTGTTAATGTGGCAGGAAAGCAGTTAAAATTAACTCTCTTTATTCAGTCAATGTTCTGATATATTTCTTCAATTATAACAGTTTAACAGGAAATGAAATTGTTTCTGAAAAGTCCAAACACTCCTGTCTTTATATAAAGTTTTCGGTATTTAAAACAGTCTTTCACTATTAAATAATTCTTAGAGTCATTAGTTTAAATAGTTATTTAAAAAAAGTTTTATTTATTCTACATGACAGTTTTTGGAAAGATTATTCTTCTTGTCTTCCTGAGTTGGGTGAGAGTTGCTTGAGCACTGTGAGTAATTAATTTTCCTACTGATATAAATATTCTGTATTTAAATATTCTTACATTAGTACTTAGTTTAGTAAGGTTATTACATTCTGTGCTGGTACATAAAGCATTTTACTATTATATAGCAATTAGTATTTTGTTTAGCTAACATATTTGCAAGTATACATTTCAGAAAGGTGTTTGTCATTTCAATGTATAAGAAATAAACATATAAGATTCTAACCACTTCCAGCTACATGTTTTTCCTAGAGACTTCTCTGAATCAAGTTTTTAGAATAATTATAAAATTATTTTCATCAAAGATATTTCTAGAATTCTTTATGTAGTTTTACCCAGATTTATTAATGCATCCTAAGTTCCTTTTCACAGTCAGGTCTCTTCCTAAAACATGAATGTTGTACATGGTTTGTCTTCTTGAAATAGGGCTTATGTTTGTATCAAGCTGGTATTTTACAGAAAGGGAGGTGTCCTGGTCTAGATAAGACACATTTAGAGGTTTGTCCCTTGACTAAGTTCCATCGAGTTACAATCTGTTTGTTATAGCAATTAAACTTCTATTAACTATTTTGTACAAAGCACAAATTTAAATAACCAATCCATCTTTTAAGTACAGCACGAAAGAAAACAGTATAAAGATAAAGCAAGGTAAAGTTTAAAATGCAGCTACTCGTGGGTAAAAAAAAACCCCACATGGTTTTACGGCTAGGGAGGGCTATCTTTTCTGACATGTTCTTGTCTGTGGGTGATAGCAGAAATTCTGGAATTTCTTTGGCTAACGTTAGCATTTTGCAACATAACTAGCTAAACATAATATGTGTTGTCCTATTTTCAAGTATTATGGCTGTAACATACTTGTGGCTCAGTGGTTCCCAAACTGTGGGTCATGCTCTCAAATGGGGTCATACTATCAGCAGATGGGGTCATGGTGATCTCTAATGTGCAAAGGATGCCATTTTGCTCCGCTCAACATAACCTCTCGAATACAGTGCATGCAAGGTCACGCTGCGAGAGAACACCATTTTGCTTTTCAAAAAAGTGTTGTCCTTGCTTTCTGGGGTCCCATCAGGAAACGTAATTAAAATGAGGTTGTTCTGTCAAATTGGGGGGCCCCTGTTGTAGCTATATCTTAATATTCAGTAAACAAGTTGTAACAACTTAATATTTTAAAAGTTATAATTGTATTAATATAATTTTTACACCAGCATTAAGGTGTGTCCCCCACAATTGTTCAGCTTTGCTTTGGCATTAATAAAGTAGCAAGATATCATGATCCTATGCCAATATTTAAGTATTTGATATTTTTATAGTCATTTTGATAAATGTATTCTCAAACATTGAGAACAACAAAAAAGGAAAATATCAAGTATTAAATCAATTTTTATTTATTTATTCTTTAGGACTTTTGCAGATGAAGGAACTGGGATGCCAGGAAAGCACCTAAGTGAAACTTGAATAAGAATTGCACTAATTAAGGGTCCCTCCTGTTCCAGAGATTAACCGCAATGTATAGACCAGGGGAAACAGTGAAATGTCGACTCAATATGCATGCTCCTCCTCGGATAAGAAGTGTGGAAGTTGCAAGAGGAAGAGCTGGCTATGGGTTCACCCTTTCTGGACAAGCTCCCTGCGTTCTTAGCTGTGTTATGAAAGGAAGTCCTGCAGATTATGTGGGACTTAAGGCAGGAGATGAAATATTTGCAATTAATGAAATTAATGTAAAACAAGCTTCTCATGAAGATGTGGTAAAACTAATAGGAAAATGTTCTGGAGTCCTGCACATGGTCATTGCTGAAGGCAACAGTCATATTGACTCATGTTCTAGTGATGAAGAAGTTGGTTTTTATGATGGGAAAGGATGGCTGAAGCCAAAGCCTGACTCTAAAGCCTTGGGTATAAATAGAGCGGAGAAGGTTGTTGAAGAAATGCAGTCTGGTGGAATTTTCAACATGATATTTGAAAATCCTAGTTTTTGTGCTGGTAATGCAGAGAATTCAGTACCAAAACAAAGATCCCTTTCTGAATCTTCTGCTATTACGTTTGAAACTGGACATGAAAGTATAAATAACAATCCTAATCTACTTTCAAAGGAAGAAATATCCAAAGTGTTGCATGATGATTCAGTTTTTCAAATTGGACTGGAAAATCCAGAAGACTTTGGGTTAGATGCAAGTATTTTAAACGTTGCTATGGTGGTAGGTTACCTAGGCTCGATTGAACTTCCTTCAACAAGCTCAAATCTGGAAAATGACAGTTTGCAGGCTATTCGGGGATGTATGAGACGCCTTCGGGCAGAACAGAAAATCCATTCATTGGTGATGATGAAGATTATGCATGACTGTATTCAGCTCTGCAGTGACAAGTCTGGTGTAGTGGCAGAATATCCTGCAGAGAAACTGGCATTTAGTGCTGTGTGCCCTGATGATAGAAGATTTTTTGGGCTAGTTACCATGCAGACAAATGATGATGCAAGCTTGGCTCAGGAAGATGAAGGGGTTCTGAGGACATCTTGTCATGTGTTCATGGTGGATCCAGAATTATTTCATCATAAAATTCACCAAGGTATAGCAAGACGTTTTGGACTGGAGTGTACGGCAGATCCAGACACAAATGGCTGTTTAGAATTTCCAACGTCATCTTTACCTGTTCTTCAATTTATCTCTGTCCTCTATAGGGATATGGGTGAGCTGATTGAGGGAATGCGAGCAAGAGCCTTTCTTGATGGTGATGCAGATGCTCATCAGAATAACAGTACAAGCAGCAACAGTGATAGTGGTATTGGAAATTTTAACCAAGAAGAAAAAAGCAACAGAGTTTTGGTGGTTGATTTAGGAGGCAATCCAAGTAAACATATTCCTAATAGTATATGGGAAAATCCAGTTGGAAGGGGACAGAATCAACATGCTTCCCATTGGAATGGCTTCTGTCAAGAACAAGAAGGAAACGCTCATTTAGAAATAATTCAGAATGACAAATCACAAAATTTAAGTAAGCACTTAAGTCCTTCAGCTCGTATTGAAGTTCCGCTAGTTTCTTCTCGAAGTTCAGTGCCGCCATCCAAGAAAAGTATTGTAGGCATAGGCAATCAGAGATGGTTGCCTGTTCATGTCTTACAAGAATGGCAACATGGAAATGCCAGTGACCAGGAGTCTTATACGGATTCTACAGATGGCTGGTCAAGTATTAACTGTGGTACTCTTCCCCCTCCAATGAATAAGATTCCAGCTGACAGATATAGAGTTGATGGCAGCTTTGGTCAGCGCCAGTTAACATCCTATATAAATGAATGGTCTAAGAATGTATTTTGCACGCACAAGAAGTTTGGCCCTCAACACAATATTAGAAAGTCTAAAGAAGCTAAAAAGGTAAGAAAGTTCATATATAGGGCACTGCAAAACACTCTGAAGTTACACTGTTACATATGTGTAATAAACCTTTTAATTTGTGTAACATTTGTAATTATAAAATTGTACATAGAGGTGTTAATATGTGGACCTTCTGAGCTATTCTTCCCTCCCTCCTCATGTGTGGTCTCTGCAATTGCGACAAATGGGGAAGGCTTAATAATAACCTTTTGCATAAAAATCTGTTAATTAATATGCTAATTAATTCCCAGACACAAAAGACGTTAAGATGAAGTTGAAGTTGAGAGAATATTTCAGTAACTTAAGGATAAAAAACTGTACAAAGAACATTGTTGGGGAAAAGCAACCTTTTTAAAAAAGAAATTCAGATTAGAGGTAAAATTTAAATACAAACACTTGAAAAAGTAGAAAATCAAAGGTAAATTTACTTTACTATTTCAAACTTCCAGACTTTTAATAGCTTTATTTTGCTAATGACAATGTTCTTGTAAGGATTTTCACAAATGTGTCTATCATAATTTAATCTGTACAGAGTTTTTGTTTGGAAGTTACTTTAGTTTTTAAAATAGTCATAACATCAGACAGGAAGCGAAGGCATGGGGTGTGGAACCAACACTTGCCACTGTTTCTGCAGATTTCCTGAGATCTGCAGGAAGGGAGCCCTAATCCTGTGCACCTCTTGAGAGCTTTTGCAGGGGAGCCTCTCTCATGTGAATCTAAGGAGTTTCACAGGAGTAGAGTTCTGTCAGGGTATCTTAGGAGGATTTTTGGGAGCTCCCTCATGCTCTGCAAGCCTTTAGGCACCCCAGGAACTTTAGGCTACAAATGCTTATTTAACTTAATAAACTCCTAGGAATGACTGTGAGACTCCTAATAAGCCTAGTGAGGATTGCGTGCAGGTGGGAAGCCTCTAAACTAATTTAAGGCTTGTAGAAGGTAGGAGTGTGAGGCTCTGATGAGTCCATTTGTAATGTGCTTAAGGGCTGCAGTGGAAGTGAAATGGCCCCTGCTCTGCTGTTGCCCCCCAGGCCTCCTTCCCCACTCTGTGCTGCCCGCATGCCACTTCCGTGCTGCCCTGCCATTTCTCCTTTCTCTACTGTTCCACCAAACTTGAGGCTCTTATATGCCCCAGGCCATTTATGGAATTGCTAAGGAACTGTAGGAAAACAACAGTCCAAGAGCTCTGAAAAAGTTTGGGGATGCTGGGACTGACAGTTTCCATTTTCATTTTTGAAGCTAGGGTCTGGCAAAAAAAAGCAGGCTTGTATAATTGCGATGATCACCGCTATTCTAACTTCAATTTTGGTGGGAAAATATCCTCCTTCTTTGATGCTTGCATGTGTCCATTTCAGTGTAAGTATTTGTGCACCCACACAGTTGCCAGAAATTTTCCTATGGGAGTATCCGTTGGGTTGGCTCTAGTGCCTTCTGGCATCACATCCTGGTATAAGGCCCTGCTGACCCTGCCATCCTTCAGTTCCTTCTTACCGCCCATGACAGTTGCTGGAGCCTCTCACTGCTTAGGCAATCTCATCCCTTAATGGTTTTTCTCAAATTTTAGTGTAAATAGTTAATAGTTTGTTAGTTTGGACAGCCTCACTTTCAAATAGCAGCGTTGTCCTTCGTCCTGGTGCCGAGGCATGCCTTGGTTGATGGGGTTTCAACCTTGTGCTGCATGCAACAAGTCTATGCCTTTGAGCAATCTGCACTCGAGCTGTCTCATGTGCTTAGGGGAAGCTCATAGGAAAGACTATTGTCTAATTTGTAAGACGTTTAAGCCTTGGACCCAGAAAGACCACGCTGTTTACTTGAAGGACCTACTGAATGAGGCAGCCTTAAGACTGGCCTTGCAGCCGCAGTTGGACTTGGCACTGAGCACCTCAGCCTTGGTGCAGAGCGCTCCTCCATCTCTGAGAGATGCAGTCCACAATGGAAGATCTTCCTTTTTGAGTGCACAAAGCTCTTTACTGAAAATACTGCTGCCTTCCTTCATACCCTAAAGGATTCCAGGGCTACCCTCTAGTGACTGGGAATCTATAGACTGGGGTAAAAGACGTTTTAGTCCCCAGTCTCAGCGCAGACCTTATGCATCTCAATATCAACCATTATGAACTGCAGATTGAGAAAGGGAAGTTCCCAAAGTGCAAGCCTCATCCCAATCTGCTGCTGTAAATGCTACTTTTGACAGGCGGTTTGGGGCGCTGTGAGACCAGTCCCCACAACTGATGCAATCAACCATGGTTGTATACTCATTTAGCCACCGATTAGCAGCGTTCTGATGTGCTTGGGAACGCATAGTGTTGGACCAATGGGTTATAGAGATCGTCTGATCCAGGTACCCCATCCATTTGACCACTATATCCCCTCTGATATACCTTTCCTAATCCTTCAGGGACCCTTCTCACGAAAGTTCATCTTCTCCAGTTAGGAGCCATAGAACCACTAGCTCAGCATGTACAAGGTAAAGGGTTCTACTGTCGTTACCTCCTAATACCTAAAATATAGGGAGATGGGAGACCCATATTGGACCTCATAGCTCTCAACAATTTGTCAAGGCTCAGAAGTTCAAGATGGTCACCTCATTGGTGATCATTCCAACTCTGGAACAGGGAGACTGGTTTTTGGCTCTCAACCTCCAGGATGCCTACTTTCATATCTTGACCTTACTCGCTCGCAGGAAGTTTCTGAGGTTCACTCCGGGAAACTACTATTACCAATAAAGAGTCCTCCCCTTCAAACTATCATTGGTCCCAAGAGTATTTTCCAAAGTTCTCTCAGTGGTAGCTCCTCACTTGCGTTCACAAGGAATAAGGATTTACCTATATCTGGACAACTGTCTCCTCAGAGCCTGATTTCTCCAAGAAGCCCACACAGCCACCAATACTATAATATACTTGTTACAGAACTGGGTTTACAGATCAACACCCAGAAGTCAACCCTCGCTGCAGTGCAGTGCCTGGCATTCCTAGGGGCTGACCTAGATGCCAATAAGGCCAAAGCCCTCCTACTTCAACACAGGTTTCTATCCTTTCTTTTGCTCATCGATACCATTCAATATAGTCCACAGATACCAGCCAGACTTTGCCTTGAACTCTTGGGGCATGTGTCAATAGGCCTGGCAGTGATACCACACGCTAGACTCCACATGCAATGCCTCCAGCTATGGTTCAGTTCGGTTTAGAGACCAGAGACAGGCTGGACAAACCCCTGTTACTACCCACTGGGATGAAAAACTCCTTAAACTGGTGGAAGGTCCCAGCCAATGTGTGCAAAGGGATCTCATTCTTGCATACATCACCATCATTGCTCCTTACCATCTTTGCTCCTTACCACCAATGCATCACTCATTGGGTGGAGTGTGCATTTAAATGGTCTCCTGACCCAAGGCAAATGGTTGCCTACAGAGAGGTCTCTCCACATTGGTCTCCTTGAACTGAAAGCAGTCAGGAACGCTTGCATCCATTTCCTCCTGCTGATCGCAGAATCACATACAAAGATCCTAATGGACAACATAGTTTGCATATATTGCATCAACTGACAAGGGGGGGGGCAAGTCTCTCTCCCTATGTGCAGAGGCAATGAGATTATGGAACTGGTGCATCTCCCACAACGTAGCTCTGTCCACAGCTTACCTCCCAGGAAAATAGACCTTGATAGTGGACCATCTCAGTCTCAAATTCTCACATGATCATGAGTGAGAAATATACCCATCAGTACGCCATGACTTATTCACATCATAGGGAACACTGTCCACAGACCTGTTTGCCACTTACCAGAACAAGATATGTCTACACTACTGCTCCAGAGTGGGGACGAGGCAGCACTCTCTGGGCAAGGCCCTTCTACTCCCCTGGGACAAAGACTTTTTTTACACCTTTCCTGCATTTCCTCTACTACTGAAGGTCCTTTTAAAGATAAAAAGGGATGGCGCTAACAACATCCTGATTGCTCCAAGTTGGCTGAGACAGACCTGTTACTCTTACCTAGCACAGCTTGTGATGTGCTTGCCGATCTCTCTCCTGACCTTTCTGCACCTCCTGTCACAGGACAGAGGGCATATCCTTCATCCGAATTTAGGGATTCTCTGCCTCGAAGTTTGGTTCCTGCTTGGTTCCAACACCAAGAGAACTCCTGCTCAAGGGAGATACCAGAGTTTCTATTGTACAATAGAAAGTCCTCCACACAACAAACTTACCTGCAGAAATGGTCCAGGTTTCAGATTTGGTGCACATCCCAACAGATCTCCCCAACATCCGTGACTTTTCCACACATCCTAGATTATGCTCTGATAAAGTCAGGATTATCCCTAAACTCTCTTAGGGTCCATCTAGCAGCTATTACAGCCCTTCACCAACTTTTACAAGGATACTTAGTGCTATCACACCCAAACACTAAAAGGTTCTTTAAGGGTATAATAAACCTTTTCCCTCACTCTTGACTTTCTTCCCCCATGTGGGGCCCAAACCTCATACTGAAAGGGCTGACTAGGCCCTCCTTCAAACCCATAGCCACCTATTCACTTACAAACCTCTCACTGAAAACAACATTCCTGAAAGCAATTACCTTGGCTAGAAGACTAGGAGAGAAAGCAGCTCTGATGGCACATCCCTTTTACACAGTATTTTTTCCAGACAAGGTTACACTGACTGTATCCAAAATTGATCCCTAAGGTAACCTCCCTCTTTCACATGAATCAAACCGATTCACCTTGCAATCTTTTACTTCAAGCCTCACCAAGACAATAGGGAGGCCCTACTACATATCCTAGATGTTAGGAGAGCCCTGACCTTCTACCTTGATAGGACAAATGCATTTGGGAAGTCCCCTACACATTTTCCTCTCTCTATGAGGAAAGATCCAAGGGCTCAGCAATATCAGCCCAAAGACTCTCTAAGTGGGTCTCGAATTGTATCAGACAAATTTCTAACATGACCCCTCCAGAGTCGTTCCGTACACACTCCACAAGATCAATCTCCTCATCTCTCGCCACCTTCAAGAATGTCCCTATCTCAGATATCTGTAGAGCGGTGACGTGGGCATCAAACCACACTTTCTCAGAACACTATTCAGTCACTGGGGACTTGATGCCATCTTTGGCTCCACAGTACTGTCATCTGTAATTGATCTGATTCTGAAGTCCCAGCCCTTCAGAAGGGGTACTCCTTGAAGGGCAATGTGGAGTATCCATAGGGACACAAATTGAAGAAGTTACCTAGTGCAGTAACGATGGCTCTTTGAGATGTGTGTCCCTATGGGTGCTCTGCAACCCTTCCTTCTCCCTTCTACTTCAGAGTTCTTGCCTATGACTCTGTGGTAGAGAAGAAACTGAGGAGGGTTAGTCCATGTGCACTGACTAGCCTCATGGCACAGCACAAGGAGAGACTGTAGGTGTTGGGGCCCAACAGACACTGCTACCAAAGTTCTCCGATCACTAGTGCAGAGATGAAGACACACCTACAGTGGAGCACCCATAGGGACACACATCTCGAAGAACCATAGTTACAGCACACGATGAGTAACTTCTTCTTTCAGGCATCTCAATAGACCATGGAATGATTACAGAATGGCATACTTACAGGCATGGCAATGTAAGGTTATTATTTTTAAGAAACAGGAATGGCCGTAGCAAAAAAGGTCTGTGGTTTTTCTGTAAACTATACATTTGACAGATATTCTTTACTGTTTACATATTCTGCTTGCCTTTTTGAGCTCCATGTGGTGGTGTTGAGGGTAACCATGCTGCTGGCATACACTCCGCCATTAACAAATACACATTGCTAACTGGGGCTTCTCATAACTTTTGCATTGGTTCCTGGAGCAGAAATTCCTCTTATTATTGTGTTAATAAATGTTAAAATGGAGCCCAAAACTTATTGAGCTTAAGATCTGTGTCTGCTACAGGCTCCGCAGTGGGCTGTCCTTTGGAGGTGCATCAGCTTTTCTGAGTATGGACCTAGAATGTGCTGCTCCTGCTCCGGAACCAGTTTCAGCAACAGAGTGACTTCAGTGTCCCCATTCAGTGCCTGCTGCTTTCTCTCATCAGTCTCCATGCTGGATTCTGGAGCCAGCAGGGCACCATTCAGCTGGCTAGGCCATCGTGCATCAGGGTTGGCTCCATGGTGGGTGCAGTGCCCAGCACCCAAACTCCTCATAATATGGGCATGATGTTGGCAAGTTGCCTGGAATGTGGTTCTGATCTCTGGTTTTATGGTACTTACTCTTGAGCTACTAAAATGTTTCTCAAACTGGGGTCACTACTTGTGTAGGGAAAGCCCCTGGCGGGCTGATCCAGTTTGTTTACCTGCCCTGTATGCAGGTCTGGCTGATCGCGGTTCCCATTGGCTGCGGTTCGCTGCTGCAGACCAGTGGGGGCTGCTGGAAGCAGTGGCCAGTAAGTCCCTCTGCCTGCACCGCTTCCAGCAGCTCCCATTGGCTGCGGTTTGCTGCTGCAGACCAGTGGGGGCTGCTGGAAGCAGTGGCCAGTAAGTCCCTCTGCCTGCACCTCTTCCATCAGCTCCCATTGGCCGCGGTTTGCTGCTCCAGGTCAGTGGGAGCCGCGATTGGCTGGACCTGCGGACGGGGCAGGTAAACAGCCCAGCCCGCCACGGGCTTTCCCTACACAAGTGGCAACCCTGGTTTGAGAAACACTGAGCTACTTAATCTGCTCCTTGCACTGGTCACCAGTTTGGTAAGTTTGCATAGCTGCCAGCTTTTTCACTATTAGTGAGTATGTGTAGTCATTCCTAGTCCAGTGTTCCTGGCTTTTCACCACAGATTTACCAATACCAGGCTGTGCTCCTGTGACCTTGAAGCAGTATGATTGGCAAAAGAGATGTTCTGTTCAGTCTGCTTTGCAAACACAGAATGCTGTCTGGTGTATTTGCAATTCAGTGCTCAGAAAGGTTAACACTGACTCACTGAGCTGCTGTAGTACACCAAGGGTGGTGGCTTCCATTTTCAACAGAAGAGATTCAAGAACTCAATAATAATGGGGGATTTCAATTATCCCCATATTGACTGGGAACATTTCACTTCAGGACAAAATGCAGAGATAAAATTTCTTGATACTTTAAATGACTGCTTCATGGAGCAGCTGGTACAGGAACCCACAAGGGGAGAGGCAACTCTAGATTTAGTCTTGAGTGGAGTGCAGGAGCTGGTCAAAGAGGTAACTACAGGGACTAAAGTGAAATCCCTGCAAGCTGCATGGGCGCTTTTTAAAGACACCACAATAGAGGCCCAACTTCAATGTATACCCCAAATTAAGAAACACAGTAAAAAAACTAAAAAAGAGCCACCATGGCATGTAAAAGACTTCCGTTAAAAAGTGGAAGTCAAATCCTAGAGAGGCAAATAGAAAATAGCATAAACACTGCCAAATTAAGTTCAAGAATGTAATAAGAAAAGCCAAAGAGGAGTTTGAAGAACATCTAGCCAAAAACTCCAAAGGTAATAACATGTTGTTTTTAAGTACATCAGATGCAGGAAGCCTGCTAAACAACAAGTGGGGCCCCTTGATGATCAAGATACAAAAGGAGTGCTTAAAGATGATAAAGTCATTGCGGAGAAACTAAATTCATTCTTTGCTTCAGTCTTCACGGCTGAGGATGTTAGGGAGATTCCCAAAGTTGAGCCAGGTTTGTAGGTGACAAATCTGAGAAACTGTCACAGATTGAAGTGTCACTAGAGGAGGTTTTGAAATTAATTGATAACATTAACAAGTCACCGGGACCAGATGGCATTCACCCAAGAGTTCTGAAAGAACTCAGATGTGAAGCTGTGGAACAATTAACTAAGGTTTGTAACCCGTCCTTTAAATCGGCTTCTGTACCCAATGACTGGAAGTCAGCAAATGTAGCACTAATATTTTAAAAAAGGCTCTAGAGGTGATCCCGGCAGTTACAGATTAGTAAGTCTAACATCAGTACTGGGCAAATTAGTCGAAACAATAGTTAAGAATAAAATTGTCAGACACATAGAAAAACATAAACTGTTGAGCAATAGTCAACATGGTTTCTGTAAAGGGAAATCGTGTCTTACTAATCTATTAGAGTTCTTTGAAGGGGTCAGCAAACATGTGGACAAGGGAGATCTAGTGGACATAGTGTACTTAGATTTCCAGAAAGCCATTGACAAAGTCCCTCACCAAAGGCCCTTATGTAAATTAAGCTGTCATGGGATAAAAGGGAAGGTCCTTTCATGGATTGAGAACTGGTTAAAAGACAGGGAACAAAGGGTAGGAATTAATTGTAAATTCTCAGAATGGAGAGGGGGTAACTAGTGGTGTTCCCCAAGGGTCAGTCCTCGGACCAATCCTATTCAACTTATTCATAAATGATCCGGAGAAAGGGGTAAACCGTTGAGGTGGCAAAGTTTGCAAATGATACTAAACTGCTCAAGATAGTTAAGACCAAAGCAGACTGTGACGAACTTCAAAAAGATCGCATAAAACTAAGTGATTGAGCAACAAAATGGCAAATGAAATTTAATGTGGATAAATGTAAAGTAATGCACATTGGAAAAAATAACAATATGATGGGGTGAATTTAGCTACAACGAGTCAGGAAAAAGATCTTGGCATCATCATGGATAGTTCTCTGAAGATGTCCATGCAGCTTGCAGAGGCTGTCAAAAAAGTAAACAGAATGTTAGGAATCATTAAAAAGGGGATAGAGAATAAGTCTGAAAATATATTATTGCCTTTATATAAATCGATGGTACGCCCACATCTCGAATACTGTGTACAGATGTGGTCTCATCTCAAAAAAGATATACTGACACTAGAAAAGGTTCAGAAAAGGACAACTAAAATGATTAGGGGTTTGGAATGGGTCCCATATGAGGAGAGATTAAAGAGGCTGGGACTCTTCAGCTTGGAAAAGAGGAGGCTAAGGGGGAATATGATAGAAGTATATACAATCATGGGTGGTGTGGAGAAAGTGGATAAGGAGAAGTTATTCACTTATTCCCATAATACAAGAACTAGGGGTCACCAAATGAAATTAATAGGCAGCAGGTTTAAAACAAATACAAGGAAGTTCTTCACGCAGCGCACAGTCAACTTGTGGAACTCCTTACCTGAGGAGGTTGTGAAGGCTAGGACTAGAACAGCATTTAAAAGAGAATCGGATAAATTCATGGTGGTTAAGTCCATTAATGGCTATTAGCCAGGATGGGTAAGGAATGGTGTCCCTAGCCTCTGTTTGTCACAGGATGGAAATGGATGGCAGGAGAGAGATCAATTGATCATTGCCTTTTAGGTCCACTCCCTCTGGGGCACCTTGCATTGGCCACTGTCGGTAGACAGGATACTGGGCTTGATGGATCTTTGGTCTGACCCAGTACGGTCATTATGTTCTTAAGATCCTTGGAATAGATAGGACAAAGGATGTTGGCCTGTGGGATTGTGGGATACTTTTTGGAGGAGTCCCAGGACCTGAGTCAAGCAGGGCTATGTCTACACTACAAAACAATAGGGCTCAAATCCTGGGTCAAGGCCTGACCTGGTCTCAGATCCTGCAACCTCACAAGGTCCTAGGACCCTTGGTCAAAGCCCTGAGTTAGCATGATTTGTGTGTGGATAGAAGTGGTGGATAGGCTTTAGCTTGGACTTATACTGGAGTGTAGATGTACCCGGTGTCTTTGTTATCTGTTATCAGTGAGATACCACAGTTTGCACTACCCCACCTAATTTTTAAAACCCTGTCTTTTTATATGGTCTGAGACAAAAACTTGTTTTTGAGGGAAAAATACTTTTTCATGATTAATTTTACTATGTGTCTTGTTTTGATTTTTTCATTTTACTTAATTTCTTATGGATTTTTTGTGGTATCTTTAGGTTACATGAGTGATAAGCTAAGGGGAGCTCTAATCTGGTCATTATTATTATATCATTATTGTATCATTTCTTCCAGAATTCATCTGTACTAGCAATTTTTTTATTGACTACCCAGTTCTTTATAGAAAAATCTGCTATAACAATATCACCCAGTTTTGTTTATACTTTTTTGTATACACTTTTAGTAGTTTGATAGTTTTTTCTGCTAGACACCTGGACTCTTACAGATATGAAAATGCTGAGGAAAACTAGATACAGCTCAACACTCAATCATATGAAACTCCTAAATATAGGTCACTTGCAGGTTAAAAACTAATTAGAATTCAAACACACTCTTTGGTAATGCTATAAAGATTTTGGAAGAATAGTTCATATGTAAATTAATATGCAAGAAAAAAATAAACTAAAAGGGTTAATATTTACTAACAGGTATAAGACTTCCTAAGTTGTCAGATTGATTTTCTAGTTTCTTTACCATTCTGGGGTTAGGCTTCAGGAATTTTGGCTTTTCTTTTCAGCCTCTGCTCCAACATCTATCTACTCTTCTGGTTTATTGATCCAGAGATTATGTATTATAGAAAACATACCTTATACCACTATTTAACTAATAAATTGTGATAGAATTGGCACTCTGTACCAAAAAAAAAAAAGGTTAATCTAGCATATATGCATGATTCAAAGTATTTTTTAGCCAGATGGCAGCCTGCTTCTTTGAAAAAGTCAGCTTCATCCTTTCTAATTTTTCTGCAATAGTTCATACTACAGTAAAAGCTGTTTTATCCGACATGTTGGGAGAATGGGGGGTAAAAATGCTGGTTAACTAAGGGGGAGAGAGTTTAGGTGCAGGAGGGGCTCAGGTTAGTGGCTTGGGGTGCTGGATCCGGGGGCCGCTCACCTCAGGCTCCCTGCAAGTGGTGACCTCTCTTGGCTGCTTCTAAGCAGAGGTGTGGCAGGCAGCTCTGCGTGCTACCTCCACAGCTCCCATTGGCTAAGGGGAGCTGTGTTGCTAGCACTCGGGGCCTCGTGCCAGCTAGATTATAAACCAGAATTTCAGTGAAGATCAGAAATGCTGGTTTATAGATTCTTCCCATTGGTGAAGTGCCAGATAAAATAGCTTTTACTGTATATAACAAGGTGTGGCAAATTGCTGGCACTATTATGATGTGTCCCACGCCTTCTCATATGGGGGGTTCAGGGCACCATTTCTCGCCCCTGAACTGTGGTATCAGCTGTCCCACTAGTGTCCCAGAAAAGGAGAGTGGAGAGGGAGGGACCCGGGCCCGCCTTCTACTCTGGCTCCCAGCCCAGGGGCCCTAGGGATAGCAATGAACCACTTGAGCTAGCGATTCCTTCCTCTGGGCTACTTCCCTCTCTGGCCCTTCAACTTGTGGGGCTTCCTGCCCTCTCTCTGCTTGGGCCAAGTTTCTCCCAACCCCTTGTGTCTGTAGAGTCCCTCTGCTCTGCACAAGCCAGGTTTCTCTTTACCTTGGTCTTCTGGCCCGCTACAGCAGTTCTCCAAACTGCTCTCTGCTCCAACACCAAACTACCCTGCTTCAACTCCTCCAACTGTCTGATTGAAGCAGGCGTTTTTTATCAGGTGACTGGCTTCAAGTGCTCTAATTGTCTTAATTGGTTTTAGATGCTCTAATTAATCTGTAGCAGCCTCTCTTCCCTGTACAGGGAATAAGGCTCTCATCATCCTGGTGCTTACATATCTCCCATCTATCACTCTCCTGCTGCCATTTGGCCATGCTTATATCACAAAGGGTAATCAGTACTGTTATATCCTCCCTAATAGTTCCTCTAACCACTGACTAACTACATGCATGTTAAAACTTTTCAGTTACTAGTAGAAAATATCAAAGACACAGCCTCTGAAATCTTCCTTTACATCAATGGTGCCCAAGCTTTTCCCATCACACTCCTCTTTACCAGTAATGGAATCTGTCCACCAACCCCTCTCCCCTATTACTGCACAATTGGCTCAGCAGAGGAGCTTGGGCTGAAGGCAGAGTTGGGGGCTGAACTGGGGATGGGGGTGGAGCTGAGGCTAGAGGCAGAGCTGGCCTGGAGGTGCAGAGGAAATGAGGGCAGAGCTCACCTGGGGACAGAGTGGAGCTGCGGCTGGAGCCAAAGCTGGCCTGGGGGTGTAGTGGAGGTGGGGCCAGAGCCGTGGCTGGGGGTGGAGTGGGACTCGGTGGTGTTCCCTCACCAACTCCCGTGGGGGCTAGCTTGGGCCCTGATGTGTGCCCCTGTACAGTTTGGGGACCACTGCTTTATGCAAATAAATGCCGTGACTTCCTACAGTCTAGCTGATTTGCAGATTCTAATTGTAATAGCTATTTTCTGTTCAAGCCATAGGTCCTTTTTCCTCAGTAGATTCTCACAAAAAGTCTTTGGCTGTAGTTAACTGGAGATATCTGTTCCTGTAAGATTTATTTTATTTATTTATTTATTTATTTATTTATTTATTGTGTGCATGTGATAAATAGACTTCCAACTTATTTCCTCTTCCAGAGACCAGGCCCATTTGTACAGACTAAATCTCTGGAAAGAGAAGGCAGGGGAAGAGAGACTTCAGCAATTACTTATTGGGAAATTTAAATATTTTGCAGAGAGATTCAAGAAGTAGTCTTTCTTTAGCAGTGTCTAGTTCTCTTAGGCCACGTCCAGACTAGGGTATTAAAATCGATTTTAGATACGCAACTTCAGCTACGTGAATAACGTAGCTGAAGTCGAATTTCTAAAATCGAGGTACTCACCCGTCCAGACGGCGCGGCATCGATGTCCGCGGCTCTCCATGTCGATTCCGGAACTCCGTTCGGGTTGATGGAGTTCTGGAATTGATGTAAGCACGCTCGGGGATTGATACATCGCGTCCAGACTAGACACGATATATCGATCCCCGAGCAATCGATTTTAACCCGCCGATGCCGCGGGTTAGTCTGGACGTGGGCTATGTCTCCTATAGGTATCTCTAACTCAGCTCTTCAATGCAAGAAAGACTTTAGGAAATACTTTATTTTTTTTTAAGTGCTGTTTCAAAAACACTTTATGCCTTGTCCAAATTGGCCAGGCAAATGATTAACTTGAACTAGTTTCCACCTTTTTATAAGCAGTTCTCTAGCATTACTTTATTCTTGGTAAAGATGGGGCTGTATTTCTCACTTTCTTTATTGGGGTCATATTTCTCATTTTCTTTCTTATGCTATGACTGGATTCTAACCAAGTGCTAGATATTTATTTTTGTACAAGTGTCAGAAAACCTTACATCAAATTTTGACTGGATGCTAATTTCCTGTTCTGTTTTGTACTCCTACGTGTGGTTTTTTCATCCTCCTTTTCATTCTGTGTGTCTGTATTTACAGACCCTATATAACCCAAGAGGCTTTTAGTTTTAAACTCAGACATCAACATTTGCTGAATAACCAAATCTAGTGATTCTGGAGATTGAGAGAAAATGAAACTAATTGGCAGAATGCAATTGGAGTTATCTTAAAGCAGGCCTCCCCACCCCCTAAATCAGGAAGCAGCAGCCTTTGGCATGCGGCTCGCCAGGGTAAGCCCCCTGGCGGGCCAGTGTGGTTTGTTTACCTGCCATGTCTGCAGGTTCGGCCGATCTTGGCTGCCACTGGCCGTGGTTCGCCGCTCCAGGCCAATGGGCGCCGCAGCCAATGGGAGCTGCGATCAGCCGAACCTGCGGACGCAGCAGGTAAACAAACTGGCCCAGCCTGCCAGGGTGCTTACCCTGGTGAGCCGCATTCCAAAGGTTGCTGATCCCTGCCCTAAATTTAGATGTAACTAGTTTCTAAAATCTTTTGCATTATATATTATCTGTACATAATAACCACTCGAGTAGCACACAGGGATTGCCACCATTTAAACCTAGGTTGGGCAATTATTTCTATGTTCTCTTTGGGCTGCACTGGGAAACAAAGTGAAAATGTCATAGACTCATGTCATGTTCTCCATTGTCCCAGATGTGTTTACCCAGTTTTGATATTTTGTTTTCTTTCTCATCACCCTTCTTTTATGAAAGATGGATACCTGCTGGGAAAGCTTTTGTTTGTGGTGATACTCCAAAGGAACACTGAGGAGTATGCATTAAATGTACTTTAATACTTTCTCCGTTGGCTTCAGTATGCCATTTGCCCTCCAAAGTACTGATGTTACCATTGCTGCTAGCCTTTGGAGCTCCTCCTGCCTTGCATTCCTCATTTGTGTTTTTTTTCACTAAATGAAAGATTTAATAAATGTAGAGGTGGTCCTTCCGTAGTTAAAATGTGTTGAAACTTTCTGACACTTACGTGCAAGTAACTTACATCCTTGCATACAGGGAACATCGAATGTCACTGGTAGTAACTCTCAAGGTGCCACGCTATTGTTTTGACTATCTATAATAAATATTGATGCATTTTGCTGATTTCACCATGGAGTCTACCCTTTGCTGCAGAGTATTCCTTCAGATCTAAGCTTTCATTTTGCAGAGGGAAAAGTTATTTTAGATTTTAAGATTGCAAAGAGCCTTGAAATATAAACCATGTGTGAACCAATGCAAAAGTACCTGCCTGGATCTGCAGATCACTTTCAAATTATCTCAGAGATATGAAATGCCCTGTTTAGCTCAATAGGCGTTAACATTGAAATCTAAGGATGGCAACTTTGAATGTCAACATACTAAACTGATGATAATTTGATAGCTGAAATATCTGGCTAATGTGCTTGTTCCAGTTTGAAATTGTTCCTGGGTGTCAAAAACCTCAAGACTCTACTTTGTTGCTTCTCCCTGGCAGGTTCTACAGTGTAGTTATTCATTGTCAGTACACCGAAAATTGAAAATATGGGGCAAAACAAAGATATTTCAATATTAAAAAACACAGTGAATACTACATCATTTGTTTTCATAGTGAGTTAAGAACCTCCTTATTTAAAGCTTTGCTGAAATGCCCCAGAAACAAGGGCTTTCTCCAGAATTTGGGTCCAGCTTCCTGCAAAATACACTGGGCCGTGGCAATCCGTTTTACAATAAAGAAGACTTCCAAATGGAGTCTCTAGTAAATATACACCAATGAGAATTGCAACGCCACCAATGAGAGTCATATTGTTAAACAATAGCATTGAATACCTGTGGGTAAATAAACAGATAGTCATTTTCTTCCAAGAAGATACCAAAGATATATCATCTTATAGAACAGCGACATAACTTCATAGTGTTCTGTTTTCCCCCCTACTTTGTACAGTCAGCTGTGAACATCTAATTATAAGAATCTGGAATTATTTTTGCTTAATGTAAATTTCAAATGCAGAAAAACAAAACACTTAGGGAAAAAAAAGAAAAATTTTAGAGTTGGGAACAGTGACTTTCCTAAAGGCAGAAAAGAAAAAAATGTGAAGAAAAGTAATAGGAAAAAACATTTAAAAACCATGCAGTCGCTAATAAATATTCTTGAGACACAAGATAGGCAAGGTAATATCTTTTATTGGAGCAACTCCTCTTGAGAGAGACCAAGTTTCGAGACAGAGCTCTTCTTCAGGTCTGGGAAATGTCACACAGAAAAATTATAAAAGGCAAAAAGACCCTATCATCTCTGGGTGAACATGTTTCACAAAGCAATTACAGTACTCTATATCAGACTTCTCAGTCACCATCCTCAAAGGAAAACTGCATAGCGCCTTCAAAGGACAAGCCTAAGACCTTAAGTTCATAACTTTGCTAGACCCTAAAGATCATAGATGGAATAGAGACACTGGAGTTGTGGCTTTTTACAATGGTCTATAACCCATTAAACCCACCCCCTCTGCTTCTTTTCTTGTGTGCTTTCCCCCTCCTTCTCCTTCCCCCCCCACCCCCTCCCCCCGTGACTGGAGAGGTATTA
Organism: Gopherus evgoodei; assembly: GCF_007399415.2. Classification (NCBI taxonomy): domain Eukaryota; kingdom Metazoa; phylum Chordata; order Testudines; family Testudinidae; genus Gopherus; species Gopherus evgoodei. The sequence goes on from NC_044326.1 coordinate 21,120,753, forward strand.
TCTGGCTACTTTACCTGAAATGATCCCTCTAAATATGTTTACTTATGCTAAACAATCTTTTCACTTTTTAGTTGTGACACTATGAGTACATTTCCCAGACCTGAAGAAGAACTCTGTGTACGCTTGAAAGCTTATCTCTCTCTACAAGAGAAGTTGGGCCAATAAAATTGTCTCCCCAGGTTTCTGAAAATTCTTGGGACCAACAAAGCCATGACAACATAGCAAACAGTACATATTTTTGTAAACTTGCATCCTTCCTCACCACAGCAGATGAAATAAGGGATAGTTAAGTATGATATAATTAAAAGGAACATTTTAAGACAACATAAATTGAGAGTGGTTAATGTGCCTCTTCAGTGTTGCCTGGAAGGCGGGTGCAGTACCTGTGGACTGGCAAACTGGGGTGGTGGTTCTGATCTTTAAGGAAGGATACCAGAGGGTGTGTTCCAACTATAGGGGGATCACACTCCTCAGCCTCCTCAGCAAAGCCTATGCCAGGGTGCTTGAGGGGAGGTTATGCCCATTAGTTGTACCTCGGATTCAGGAGGAACAATGTGGATTCTGTCCTGGCCTTGGAACAACTGACCTGCTCTTTACTCTCTTCAGATACTCAAGGGATCATGGGAGTTTGCTAATCCAGTCTACCTTTGTTTTGTAGACCTGGAGAAGTCATATGACTGCATTCCCTTAGATGTCTTATTGGAAGTGATGCCGGGAGTATAAGGTTCCGGTGCCGCTTTTGCATGCTATCTGGTCCCTCTGCCCTCAGAATGAGAGTTGTGTTTGTATTCTTGGCATTAAGTTGAGTTCGTTCAAGGTGAGTGATGGACTCCACCTTGTCCCCACTCCTGTTCGTAATTTTCATGGACAGGATATCAAGGCACAGCAGAGCTGTGGAGTGCATCCGGTACGGGGATTCAGAGGTAGCATCTGTGCTTTTTGCAGAGGAGGATGTCCTTTTGCTTCTTCAGACTGTGATCTCTGATGCACATATGAATGTTTTGCTGCTGAGTGTGAAGCAGCTGAGATGAGAATCAGCACCTCCAAATAAAAGGTCATGGTCCTTTCCTAGAAGAAAGTGAACTGCTGTCTCTAGGTGCAGGGGAAGCTGCTACATTTAGTGGAAGAGTTCAAATACGTAGGGGTCTTGTTCACGAGTCATGGCAAGTTGGGAGCGTGAGATCAACTGGCGGATTGGTGAAGTGGTGGCAATGACGCAGGTGCTGTACTGATCCATGGTGGTGAAGTGGGAGCTGAGTTCTTGGATAAAGCTCTCAGTTTACAGGTTGCTGAAAGAACGAGATCGCGGGTACAAGCACAGAAATGAAGTTTCTCCGCAGGGTGACTGGGTTTACTCTGAGACAGGGTGAGGAGCTCGGCAATTTGGGAGGGCCTTGGAGTAGACCCACTCCTCCTCCGGATCAAGAGGAGTTGGTTGAGGTGGTTTGGGGACCTGTTAAGGATGCCCCCTGGGAGGCTTCCATTGGAACTTTGCCAGAAATGTCGCATTAGGTGGAGGACTTGAGGCCAACCCAGGACATGATGGAGAGATTATATTTCTTGGCTGGCCTGGGAATGGTGGGGAATCCCCCAGGAGGAGCTGGAACATGTTGTGGAGGAAAAATAGATCTGGTCTTCCCTATTCTCCATGCTGCTGCCATCGACCCTCACTGGGAAAAATGGTGTAAAGGAAGAATAACATGATGATAAATTGGGGGAAGTTTCAGATACATGGAGCAACAAAAATAGTGACTCTCCAGCTTCGGATGGTGTGGGGAAGGAGAAGGAAACAACAAAGAAGAAGCCCTCACTAGAGAGGAACTGAGCTTGGTAGAATGTCTCCATAGAGACGTTTGAAATACAGAAGACCATTTTGATTTAACTTTGGATGTGGATTATGATGCCATTTATGGTTGAGGATAGGGGTGCTATAACTCTATTCTCCAAAGCTAAAGAGTAGTCAGTGACTTCATTTTAGACCTCATGCGAGAAAGTGGGAATTTATTGATGTTAGGCCATAAAAAGGGAATGTCGGTAATCAAAGTGGGGACACAAGAAAATTTTACTCTCAACTTGATGTCAGTTCTGTGTAATAAGATAACTCTAATGCTGCATCCAATCAGTTCCAAAATTTCAGGGAATGTTCCAGCTGTGTTTAAAAGGATACAGAAAGAGTGCATCAAAGATTGGGTAAGATGGATTCTAGTATTGTTGTAGCATCATATGAAGAAAATGTGAGTAAGCATTTTATAGTCATTATAACGTAGGGTAGGTCTCTCTTATGTTCAAATATGGGCACCCATGTTGCTAATAATTACACATACAATTTACTTTAAGCAGATGAGCAGTCCCACTGATTACTCATGTTCATAAAGTCATTTGTGTCTAAATGTTTGCAGAACTAGGGCCTTTGGCTGGAAAATTCACTTCAGGAACTTAAGTAAGTCACTTGGGTAGAGAATTTCAGAAACAGAAAGGGGAGACAGTTGCCTAACACCCATTCAAAATGGGAACCTAACTCACTTTTATTACTTTTACTGAAGATCTTCCTCCTTGCTGTTCAATGTGCCTGTCAACACAATTGTAAAACTGATTAAAAGATGGACATCTCTAGAAGTCAGATGTTGTCTCTGAGGAGTTGTTCTATGTAAATAAAGTACTAAAATAAAATACAAGTATAAGTAACCCTATATTTTCTACTGTGTTTTAGGGTGCCAAATTTGGACATCCAGTTGGATTAGCCCTGGCTCCCCAACGTGTGTCTGTTCGGAGATCATTTGGAAGATCTAAGCGATTTAGCATTACTCGTTCACTGGATGATCTTGAGGTAATTAAGCTTTACATAAAACACTACATTATATTAAACTTTTAAATGATTCCTGGAGAGTAATATTTTAGTAATTTTGTCAATGATACAGGATCTGTGGAAGCAACAAATACAGCGCTGAGAGCTGCCTAACTACTACAGAGCAGAGTTCAATCAGCAAGGGGAGCTAGAGGGAGAAGAGGTTAAAGAAGGCTTCATTCCTTCCTCTCTTCTACTGCTGTCTCCCCAAAGGCTGCTTTATGGTGGGGGGTGAGGGGGAAGAGAGGAGGAGAGAAAGATGGGACACCAACTAATCTACCTGACTCTTCCAATTTGGAAGAAAGAAAGGTACTTCAGAGGTGGGAGCAAAAAGACTGAAACAGAGCCCTTGGCATGGGGGGAGGAAGGAATGGGAAGGAACACAAAGCCCCTGGCATGAAGGGAAGACTGGGGGATCCTGGTTTGAGGGTAAGGAGATTGGGGGAGCACATGGTTCCCCAGCATGGGTGGGGGAAGAAGGAGGAATTGGGGCACATGAAGCCCCAGGCATAGGTGGGCAGTTGTGGGCAGGCAAATGGAGCATGGGGGTGAGAAAAAGGGGGAATCAGAAAATGGAGGGATGCAATGGTGTGTTGACTCAATGGGTGCTCAGTCTACAGAAGCAATGAACTGTGCAACCCTATAGTCCAATTATTCATTACTTTATTTCTCTCTTCCCAAATATGTGTTTTATTTCTCAAATATTTTGAAGCAAGAAAAAAGCAAATATTCCTTATTGAGAACAATATCTATATTCCTGTCTGAAGTTTTAAAATAATGTGATTTTTTTTAAACCATATATTCAGAAGTTTATAATGGTAGGCTGTCCTTTAAACATCAAAGCAAAATAATCTGAGTAGAGACCTAGTGTGAGAAATATTAGCCCGGGCAGTAATTTGAAAAACATCATAAGTGAATGAATGGAAGTGTCTAGTTCTAAATATAATAGCATTACTGCAGCACTATAATTCAGTATTATAATCACCAAACAACCATCTGTTCTACTTTAGTTAAGAAAAGAATACAGTCAGTACTGATGAGCAGGATAAATTGTATTCCATGTAATTTCTTGTACATGGGTATTTTGAATGTAGCTCAGTCAGTTTAATCAACTGAGTTTTTGTTAGCCCATTTTGTAAGAGTATGAGTTTGATCCAATGTGTTTGGGTAACATTTCCTCTCTCAGGCCATTATGCACTGGTACTATGTACCAATTGTCTGTCTGGCTTCCTTCCCCAAATGTGGTCCTATGATTCCTTTTTGATTCTCTGTTGTTATTTAAGGAGCTATTTAAATGTAGAATATTGTATGTATATACTGTTATAACTAATTTGAAAATATTCTGCCTCTTGCTTTAAAAAAAAAGTCATTCAGAGATTTAAACATGAATAAACAATATTCTTATGAGGTCAGAACTGTGTAATAACACAGGTACCTGCTTACTTGCAGAAACCAGTTTATGCATTGACAGAAGTGGTAAATTTTTATATTCTCACTTTGACTTGTAGAATTTATTCCTTAGATGATATTTTTACTGGTAGATATTTTGAACAAGTTTACTATAACTTGCAGAGAGGGAAAAAGAGAAAGGGATGGAACCAAGTAAATGCACAATAATACCAAGACTATGTAGTGTTACAGAAAATGATGTCTAGAGTACCAAACACATGGTTGTAGTCCAAACCTTTTTGATAATTCTGGATCCTGGGAGTTGCAGTCATTCACAAAGGGCAGAATATAGTTCATTATCTCCTTAAAAATCAGAGACAAATTCTGTCCAAGCATTATGTATAGTAATTGCTAGCAATATCTTAGCAGACAGGTCTTCACAAAAAGACATCTAGAAATTTGATTTTCGTGGGATAATAAGAAAGGGGGCTGGTTGGGTCTGCCTGGACAAGAGGGGGTCCTCAAAATAGCCAAGGCCTTGTGGCAGACCTCTTCCTCCATCCGTCTCACTTTGAAATGGGCTGAGAAAAAAGTACTTCGTGCTGACCAAAGCTTTTGAATACCATTATAGCCACCCACCCCCGGGCTCGTTGGTTGTGTCTGTGGCCAAGAAGAAAGACAAGCGGGTCCCCACTTCCTTGACTCCCAAAAACAAAGAGTCCAAAAAACTCGATTTATTTGGGAGAAAAAATTGTTCAACCACCAGCCTGCAATTTCAGGTGGCAAACCGTCAAGCAGTACAATTTTAATCTCTTAGATGGCCTTAAAAAATTCCAGGAATCCCTCCCTCAAGGTCTGGCCCAAGAGTTTGGCATCCTGGTGGAGGAGGATACTGTGGTGGCCAGATATTCCCTGCAGATGGCATGGGACGAGGCGGACGAAGCGGCAAGAGTGGTCGCATCTGCAGTGGTCATGCAGCTCCTGGGTCCAAACAGCAGGCCTCTTCCAGGAGATGCAGGCCTCGATCCAGGACCTTCTCTTTGATGGAGTTGGTCTGTTCTGAGATCAAACAAATGCCAGGCTGCACGGGTTGAAGGACACTAGGGCTACCCTTTTGCTCGTTGGGCATACACACGCCACAGTCAGCCAGGAATTTTTTCCAGCCACTGCCAAGACCCTGTCAACCCTGTCAGGGATCTACAATGAGAAGAGATGTTAGTTTTAATTGTCATCGCCCTTCTTCTTCCTGCTCACCAGCCCAGCCTGAGGCCGGCAAACACCCAGAGGGCCAGAAGCAATCGTTTTAGGGTGCGCCCGAGAGCAACACCCCAGTCAGTCAACCAGATCCTACCTGCCTTTTTCTCAATTGCCTCTCCTAAGTTTAGTGAAAGTAACCTTAAAATTAGTGGTGTTTACACTTTAAATATCTTAAACTCAAATGGTCACCCTTTGCAAGGTGATGTGCACCCTCAGCTGGCACTCCTCATCTTGCAGGAATTGGCTCACAGTTTGTAAGATTGAGCCATTTTCCACAGGAAACAAATGGCCAAAGCTGAGATCCTGAAGAAAAGGACATTTCTCTTTGATTGATATCACAAGTAAAAATTGTCTTTCTAAATAGAAGATATAACAAACTATATGTTCACCATCAAGAAGAAAAAATTTAAAATACAGAACAGGTTCAAAACGTCAGTTGCTTTGGAACAAAAGCTGAACACATGGCTAAGAGACTAGTTTAAGCAGCACAATAATATACATTTGAGAAGCCAACTAATGCACTCATCAGAAACACAAATTAAGGAAATTAATAAAAAAGTAGGGCTGTTGATTAATCATAGTTAACTCACACGATTAACTCAAAAAAATTAATCATGATTAAAAAAATCTCAGTTTTAATTGTACTGTTAAGCAAATAGAAAACCAATTGAAATTTATTAAATACTTTTGGATGTTTTTCTACATTTTAAAATATATTGATTTCATTTACAACAGAATATAAAATGTATAGTGCTCACTTTATCATTTTTACACTGCAAATAGTTGTAATAAAAATATAAACAAAAGAAATATTTTTCAATTCACCTCATACAAGTACTGCAGTGAAATCTCTTTATTGTGAAAGTGCAACTTACAAATGTAGATTTTTTTTTTTTTGGTTCCATAACTGCACTCAAAAACAAAACAATGTAAAACTTGAGAGCCTACAAGTCCACTTAGTCCTACCTCTTGTTCAGCCAAATCACTAAGACAAACAAGTTTGTTTACATTGACTGGAGATAATGTTGTCGACTTCTTATTTACAGTGTCACAGGAAAGTGAGAACACTCATTTGCATGGCACTTTTGTAGCTGGTATTGCAAGGTATTCACATACTAGATATGCAAAAGATTTGTATGCCCCTTCACGCTTTGGTTACCATTCCAGAGAACATGCTTCCATACTGATGATGAGCGTTATAAAAAAAAAATGTTAATTACATTTTTGACTGACCTCCTTGGGGGAGAATGGTTTGTCCCCTGCTCTGTTTGACTCACATTCTGCCATTTATTTCATGTTATAGCAGTCTCTGATGATGACCCAGCACATGTTGTTTGTTTTTAAGAACATTTTCACTGGAAATTTGACAAAACGCAAAGGTACCATTGTGAGATTTCTAAAGATAGCTATAGCACTTAACCCAAGGTTTAAGAATCTGAAGTGCCTTCCAAAATCTGAGGGATGAGGTGTGGAGCATGCTTTCAGAAGTCTTAAAAGAGCAACCCTCCGATGTGGAAAGTGCAGAACCCAAACCACCCCAAAAAACCCCCAAAAAACCACTAGCCTTCTGCTGGTGGCATCTGACTCAGATGATGAAAGTGAACATGCATCAGTCCACACTGCTTTGGATTGTTATCAAGCAGAATCCATCATCAGTATAGATGCTTGTCCTCTGGAATGGTGATTGAAATCTTTAGCGCATTTAGCATGTAAATATCTTACGATGCCGGCTACAACAATGCTATGCAAATGCCTATTCTTACTTCCAGGTGACATTGTAAACAAGAAGTGGGCAGCATTATCTCCTGCATATGTAAACAAACTTGTTTGTGTTAGTGATTGGCTGGACAGGAAGTAGGACAGAGTGGACCTGTAGGCTCTAAAGTTTTACATTGTTTTATTTTTGAATGCAGTTTATTGTAGATAATTCTACATTTGTAAGTTAAACTTTCATGGCAAGAAATTGCATTGAAGTACTTGTATGAGGTAAACTGAAAAATACTATTTTTTTACAGTGCAAATATTTGTAATAATAAATATGAAGTGAGCACTGTACACTTTGTATTCTGTGTTGTAATTGAAGTTAATATATTTGAAAATGTAGAAAACATCCAAAATATTTAAATAAATGGTATTCTATTATCAGGGTGACCAGATGAAAGGAAGAAAATATTGGGACACATGGGGGGATGGGGAACACGGGAGGGGGGAAGTGCCAAGTGCTGCTGGCAGAGCAAAAAAAAAAAAAAAAAGGAAACCATGAAATATTGGGACGTCTGGTCCCCCTATCTATTATTGTTTAACAGTGTGATTAATCACGATTAATTTTCAATTGCTTGACAGCCCTATAAAAAGTTTCCTCTAAATATGCTTCCTTCAAACTAGTTGCCATATCTAGCTTGTTAAGACAAAAGACAAAACACTAACACAGAGCGATCAGTATAATCTAAAGAAAAATGTAGGCACATGAAAAAGTACTAGTAAGAATTTCTTCAGCATATAATAGATTCCTTTTGGAATAGTACATTAGTCATCTAGGTATACCACACCCCTTTTACTGTAATCTGCTTTCCTGTACCATGTTCCCCTTTCTACTTGTATTAGACTTGTACATGCAGAGTGAAATCCTGTCCCTATAAAAGTCAGCAGCAAAACTCCCATTGACTTGGAAGCTAGGTTTTCACCCTAAGACTTTATAGAGTTAATCTGATAAATGTTTTGGCGCTTTTTATGAAAAATACTGTATACAATTTTATGGCTGTGTAACTTAAAATAAGTTTCTGCTTTTAATTATGGATTGGGTTACTAAATTGGACTTTAGCACTGGTAAAGAATATACAGTTTTATAGGCATGAATATAAGCTCAGAGCCCTCCTCATGAATGATGAAGACCTCAGTACATTATGTAAATTAACCTAAGATATTGTCAATAAAAAAATTATACCAGGCCTTTACACATTAAAATGACTGATGTAAATAGTTTTTTTTCTTCTTGAAAAGTGACAGTGAAAAAAGTTGCACAAGGTTCTCTATTTATTGGTTTTTTTTTTCAATGACTTCTGGAACAAACTCTACCCAATTTACAAATAAAAATATTTTTCTTCTAATAGATTTGAAAACTCAGCATGGAATTTGTGAGTTGAGCTGTGTTCTTCTTTGGCAATGCATATTTGACAGTAAAGATTTTGAAATATACTTAATTTTGTTGAAGCCAGAATAGAATCCATCTCACTCTGACATCACTTGGTTGGCCTAGCGGTTTTATAAGGCGTGAAAAATAGTCAGTGGGAGTACTCATGTGGGTTGTCAGGATTGGGATTTGGTTTATTAAGCAGCTAGATAAAATAAGTGGCTCATCAAATGGCAACTTGCAGCTGGCAGTCTAGAGATGGATTGCTAGTTTAGAATAGTGTAGAGGGAGTGAGACATGACCAGTAGTTTACTGAAGAGAAGCATGTGCAGTGGCTGAAGGGAGCTTGGCATAGGATGAAGAGGAGACTAGCTAGCGAACTAAGGCAGCTGTCATCTCTGACAACAAAAATTACATCTGTGACAGACTACAGCCTGACTCTCAGATCCTGTAAGGCAGACACAGTATAGATGCAGGGCAAAATTTTAAACTGATTGAGTGTGGCTAATGTGAACTCAGTGGGTGGTGCTTCTGTGACACCAACATACCCCGATCATCGGTGGGCGGGATCAAACCTAGGACCTCTGGAGTTTAGTGCATGAGCCTCTACTGCATGAGCTAAAAGTCATACTTATAAAAAGCCATCCTTGTAAAACTGCTGTTAGCTCATGCAGTAGCGGCTCATGCACTAAGCTCTAGAGCTCCCAAATTCAATCCCACCCACTGATGACTGGGGTCTGTCAGTGTTACTCTTCAATTGGTGCTACACAATCAACTTAAGAAAAATTAGTTAAGGACTAATCTTGTAGGTCAAGATCTATGTCTACATTATTTGCTTTGTTTTTTCTCTCCTTCCCTCCTGCTTCCATTACAAATTGTGACAAAAAATTGCTTCCCTCTTAAGTTTAGGACTGATCTCTATAAGGCTGTTTTGGAGGCCTCTCACTGCATTGTCTCCAATCCACATTCTTGAACCAAGCCTAAATGTGTTCCTTCTAGTATCCCTTCTTGGGAAGTCATTGTATAATGAAACATGTAAAGGCTTCCAAGAGTGAAGATAAAAATGTACATAAAAGGATATGTTTCATAGAAATGTAGGGCTGGAAGGGAACTCAAGAGGTCATCTAGTCCAGCCCCCCACATTGAGGAAGAATCAAGTGTACCTAGACTATCCTTGACAGATATTTTTGTCTAACTTGTTTTTAAAAGCCTCCAATTATGGGAATTCCACAGCCTCCCTTGGAAGCTTATTCCAGTGCTTACCTATCCGTGCAGTTAGACAGTAGAAAAAACTTTTTAACTTAAGTTTCCATTACTGCAGATGAAGCCGATTACTTCTTGTCCTACCTTCATTGGATACAGAGAACAATTGATCACCGTCCTCTTGATAATGTATTTGAAGACTGTTATAATTTGGTGGTCTGTAGTGGACTACTAACATCATGTCACCTCCTTCCCAGAACAGCATCCCAAGGTCAAGGAGGCCAAAGCCCTCCCATCAACACCATCTGCACAGCCATGTTCTCCTCTCCAGGATGCATGTGTTTAGAAGGAAACTGTCCCTTTGAGGAAGTAATTCCTTGCAAAATTTCATGTTAGAATGTTAAGCAGCTTATAGCCTACAAATTGTTTCAAAAATCCAATATGCTAAATAATGAGTGTATTTTTCCAATTTCTAAATAAAAATGATTGAACTGATCATAAAAAATTTGTAAAACCAAAATTTAAAAAAGACTGTCGCCTGATAATTTCTTTTAATAACAACTGATAAATCTTGAGGAACTAGGTTTATGTCAGAAATGTCATGCGTCTGAAGAAGTGGGGTATTCACCCACAAAAGCTTATGCTCCAATACATCTGTTAGTCTATAACGTGCCACAGGACATCCCAAGATTGAGAGTATGTCTACATCTACAATTTTGCAGCGCTGGTTGTTACAGCTGTATTAGTACAGCTGTATAGGGCCAGCGCTGCAGAGTGGCCACACTTACAGCAACCAGCGCTGCAAGTGGTGTTAGATGTGGCCACACTGCAGCGCTGTTGGGCGGCTTCAAGGGGGATTCGGGGAACGCGAGAGCAAACCGCGGGGAGGCAGGTCCCCTTCCCCGGTTTGCTCCAGTGTTCCCCGAACCCCCGAGCAAGCAGGTCTCCTTCCCCGCGGTTTGCTCTCGCGTTCCCCGAACCCTCGAGCAAGCAGGTCTCCTTCCCCGCGGTTTGCTCTCACGTTCCCCGAACCCCCGTGCAAGCAGGTCTCCTTCCCCATGGTTTGCTCTCGCGTTCCCCGAACCCCCCTGCAAACCGCAGGGAAGGAGACCTGCTTGCACGGGGGTTCGGGGAACGCGAGAGCACACTGCGGGGAAGGAGACCTGCTTGCATGGAGGGGGTTCGGGGAACGCGAGAGCACACCGTGGGGAAGGAGACCTGCTTGCACGGGGGTTCGGGGAATACTGGAGCAAACCGGGGAAGGAGACCTGCTTCCCCGCGGTTTGCTCTCGCGTTCCCCGAACCCCCCTGCAAACCGCGGGGAAGGAGACCCGCTTGGGGGGGGGGATTCGGAGAACACCGGAGAAAACCGCGGGGAAGGAGACCTGCTTGATTACCAGAGAGGTTTCCTCAGGTATGCTGGGATACCTGCTTATTCCACGAAGGTCAAGAAAAGCGCTGGTAAGTGTCTACACTTGATTACCAGCGCTGGATCACCAGCGCTGGATCCTCTACACCCGAGACAAAACGGGAGTACGGCCAGCGCTGCAAACAGGGAGTTGCAGCGCTGGTGATGCCTTGCAGATGTGTACACCTCCTAAGTTGCAGTGCTGCAACCCCCTCACCAGCGCTGCAACTGCAACTTTGTGATGTAGACAAGCCCTGAGTAAAGCATCATATCCTTGTAGAGTCATAGTAGCCATCACTCACAGGCTGTCTGTAGCATTTTCAGGAAGGCTCACCAGGTGGGAGATGAGCTTCTCCTAAGGACTATTGTTCTTTCTAAAGGCCCATTACCCTGAATAGGCCCTTTTCAACTAGCTATTTAGATAGAAAGCATCTTGTTTAGTAGGTGTTATGCAGGTGTAACTACATTTGAAGTATGGATGCATAGTATTTATAACTTCAGATACAAAAATAATAGGATAATCATATTCAGCAAATCATAACCTTTTGAATGACATCTCACATAACCTGTCTTGTATAAAATGCATCATAATTATGCTATAACCATATCACCATAATATCACCATGAAGAATATGAGATGCAGTGTCATAACCATAATTTACAACATGCGGAAAGCCTCCAGAACATCTAGTAATATAGCCATATCTAGAGTAATTAGCAAAACTAGGACTTCACCCTGCTTAAAATTTAAGGCTACTTTCTGATCTTGTGGAAAAGATCCCCCTTCTGACAGAACTGTAACTCCTGGTTTTGCCTGTAAGCCCAGTTCTGGAAAGCATCTCTATTCATGAAAACACCCAAGCATGGGTTTAAAGTCTATTTAAGTCCATTGGATATTAGTACATGCTTAAGTGCTTTACTGTACATGAATGACTTAAGCACATGCTTAAGTGATTTCCTGAGTTAGAGCTGTTGTCGCTAACCACTATTCTCTAATATTCACTGAATAAGTTTGTTTTGATACATCAAATATTTTGTAATTTTCAATAATAGATTAAAGAGACACAGAGAGTTGCTGGGCAGCAAATTTTACCTACCTTAAAAATACCGTTCTGCATTTGATGCAAACATTTATTATTTATATAATCTCAAAAAGTGTGCAAGCTGCTTCATACACTTAAGACTGTTACATTCAAAAAGGCCCAGTCTTGAAAATGCATATTTCCACAAGTAGTCTCAGTGGCTGCTCACAATAGTAAGTTCAATGCCATGTAGTGAACATTTGCAAGATTGGGCCCAAAATAAACAACATTTAAAGATATAAAAGTAGTTGTCATAAACAGATAAGTAAGAGTTAATAGAACAAAAGTACTTCATATCTCTTTTGCCTGTAAAGGGTTAACAAGATCAGTGAGCCTGGCTGTCACCTGGCCAGAGGACCAATCAGGGGACAGGATACTTTCATATCTTGAGGGAGGGAAGTTTTTGTGTGTGCTGTTAGTTTTTGGTGGTTGTTCTCTCTGGGTTCTGAGAGTGACCAGACGTGCAACCAGGTTTCTCTCCAATCTCCCTGATACAGGTTCTTATAGATTCAAAATAGTAAGTACTAGGTGATAAGGCGAGTTAGGCTTATGTTTTTGTTTTCTTTATTTGCAAATGTGTATTTGGCTGGAAGGAGTTCAAACTGGTATTTTGCTGAAAGGATTTTAATTTGTATTTGTATACTTAGGCTGGGAGGGTATTCCCAGTGTCTGTAGCTGAAAGATCTTGTAACATATTCCATCTTAAATTTACAAAGATAATTTTTACTGTTTTTTTCTTTCTTTAATTAAAAGCTTTTCTTGTTTAAGAACCTGATTGTTTTTTTATTCTGGTGAGACCCCAGGGGACTGGGTCGGGATTCACCAGGGAATTGGTGGGGAGAAAAGAGGGAAGGGGGAGAGAGAGAGAGATGAATTTTCTCTCTGTGTTAGGATTACTTTCTCTCTCGGGGAGAGTCTGGGAGAGGGAGAGTGAAGGAGGGGGGAAGGTGAATTTTCCTCTCTGTTTTAAGGTTCAAGGAGTTTGAATCACAGTGATCTTCCAGGGTAACCCAGGGAGGGGAAGCCTGGGAGAGGCACCATTGAGGGAAAGGGTTTACTTTCTTTGTGTTGAGATCCAGAGGATCTGGGTCTTGGGGGTCCCCGGGCAAGGTTTTGGGGGGGACCAGAGTGTACCAGGCACTGGAATTCCTGGTTGGTGGCAGCGCCACAAGTACTAAGCTGGTAATTGAGCTTAGAGGAATTCATGCTGGTACCCCATCTTTTGGACACTAAGGTTCAGAGTGGGGAATTATACCAGGACAGTAGTGGAAGATGTAAGCAAGATTTTTTTTGTGCTTTACTTTTGCTCTTCGATTTTTATATTACTCCTTGCCTGTTTGACTAGTTAATTACTTTTATTTCATGATTTCTCATTTTTTCCTATTTAAATCTTAACTCTTGTCTGATTTTAATTTACTTATTGCTCCTTTTTTTGTTTTGAACTATTGCTCATCTTATGTTTTTTCCTTTAATCATCACCTCTTTTCTCATTATTTCCTTCTAACCTCACTCAATTTTTAATTGACCTTTCTCTGTTACTCTCCAGTCCCTTTGCCTTTACTTATTGCTATTATATTGAGACTATCAACCTTTTCCACAGAGTCCTCTCTATATTTCCCCTTCTCTGAATTCAAACCAATTTATGCCCCTCCACCCCTCAAACAAATTAATTGAGATTTGTTCTGCAGTGCAGTTGGGTAAAAGCAAGCTCCTGGCCCCCATGGTGTTAAAACTGTCAAGAGTCACAACCTACTGAGGAGCTGGGCATCACTGCAAACCTACATGATAATTGAAACTACCTAAGTGAACACTAATGCTCACCAACAACGTTTCTCTGTCAGTTTAAAAACACTAATGGCACCCATCTAGGACATTAATTGATTAATTAGCGCAGAGTTAAAGTTGTCTGGTGATATCCTGTCCCTTCCAGAATGTTGAATTCAGCAAAACTCAAACTTCTGAAAACCAGGAAATACAGAGTTAAGGTACATGCCCACACACCCTTAGCTCAGCCCTCTTTGAGCGATGCTCCAATATGCCCGTAACACACATACTTGTACTTTGCCTTTGCATTGTACTGAATAAGAGCGCCTTACATCTGCTGCAATTTAGCTTACCTCACTAAAAAAAAATCTGCTAAATCTTCCAGCCCTTTCACCTTTATGCACATGATGCCATCGAAAACTATAATTTCCCTTTCCCATCATAAAACCGACAGTCCACACTCATTTCCCAGCTAACAGCTGACAATCCCCATAGCATGAAGACACTTGTGCCCTGCTACTAACACAACCTACTGAAAGCAGTGCTGAAATGAGGCATACTGAGTCTCTCAAGTGTCCGGGAAGCGGATGTACCACCGCCCCCATTAGAAGGGCATGACCCCCCACCCCAATTGCCTCTTATCCTTTGCACATCTCTGCTAACGTACTCTAGATAATCCATCTACCATTTAATACTGCTCAGCCTAACACAGTGAATGTACCTGGGGTGCAGGCAGATAACTCCGAGTGGCTACTGCCAGCTCCAGTGGGTCAGAGTTAAGGTTGCATTGCATATGCATGTATCTTAATTCTGTATTTCCTGGTTTTCAAAAGTTTGAGTATTTCTGAAATCAGCATTTTGGAAGAGGACAGGATGTCACCAGGCAACCTTAACCCCGTTTCAGTGAAGTGTTTTTGGTCAGTGAATCATCCATGCAGTTCAGGTCAGGGTTGGCTCCAGGCACCAGCTGAGCAAGCTCGTGCTTGGGGCAGCAGATTCTACTGGGCGCATTCCGCCCAAACTTAGGACGGCACGGCTGCTTTTTTTTTTTTTGTTCGCTGCTCCGGCCGTCCTGTAGGGGGCGGAGGAGGGGAGCACCCTGCAGCAACCTCGGCAGGGCAGTCTGCATCCTTCCCTCCTCGCCGACCGGAGCGGAGCCCTCCCAGCAGGTGGCGCGGCAGTTGGGGCCGCGTGGTGAGCGCCCCACTGAAGTGCTGGCCGTCCCTCTTCTCTGTCTCCCACCTCGCTCTCTCCCCTTCCCCCCATTAGACCGGGCGCGCACTCTGCAGCACAGGGAGTCCCCTTTTTGTTTTGTTTTTCCCTGTTTTGCTGGCCGCTCTGTTGTTTCTCCCCCCGTCCCCCCACTTTGCCACTCCAGCCGCGCCGTGTTCCCCTCCCCTTTGCCGCTCCAGCCACGGCGTGTTCACCTCCCCGCTTTGCCACTCCAGCCGTGCCGTGTTCCCCCCCTTCCCGCTTTGCCGCTCCCCCCCGCCCACTGTGCTGCTTCGGTGGCCCCACCCTTTTTTTTTTTTTTTTTTTTTTTAACTTGAGGCCGCAAAAAAGCCAGAGCCAGCCCTTGTTCAGGTCCAGGGATGGGGGAAGAAGTCACTTGCTAGCCTAGTGTTCCTGTTCCCCTTCCCTTTCTATTCTACTGTTTCTGCTTCTGGCTGATGTGTCTTTTTCTCATGGCTTTTGATTGGCCACCATGTAGGTGGGTGATTGAGCTTCTTCCCCACATGATGTTGCTGTCAGACAGACTCCTAGAGGCTTGGTGCATGTTTTAGTGAATTAAGATTTTATTAAATGTGTTGGATTGCCATCTCTAGAGATGCAATTCTTCTGTTTATTCACAGAATAGGTACTGCACAGGCAACAGCAGTGCAAGCTTCCCTCACACTGTTCTGATACTCTGCTCCACATTTCACTGAATGGGGATTCTGCTAAAAGCTGGTGCTATTCAGTCTCTACAATCCATTTGCTAGCTAGTTAGTCAAGTGGGATTACTAGAAAGGTGCCACCTAAGTTTTCTACCATATGGACACCTGTTAGTTAGAAGTTAATCTGAGATCACCAAATACATTTTATCTGTTTTCTTGATAAAGAAAAAACCACCCCCCCTTTGCTTAGTGTGTGTCTCCAAACCAAATGCTGAAAAAGAGATGAAATCCTAGTTTCTTAGCTGTGTAAACCATGTTTGGGTTCCTTTATGATATTACACATGTATCTCTGCCCTGCTTGTCTGCTACGTTCTGATGAGCAGGTGTGGTATTGAAATTTACAAGAATACTATTTCACCTGGAACAGGTTTCTTGTAAATTTCAATACCTTCCTTACTCAGAAGGACAGAGAGCAGAAAGGCAAGATGAAGTAAATGGCATAATATGCGCACATGATTGCAGTTGTGAAGAAACATGCAGCTGCATGCCCAGAAACAGAAAGAAAGTTTCTCTAAGTTTAGTTGTATCAATTTTGTGTCCTTTTTCAATTTAATGTTAATTTGTATCTGAAACAAAATATTTAAAATACAAGTTGAATGATCTGTTTCATACATATAATGTTCATTTAAGAGGAATTTATTAAAAACAAAATGTTTAATTTGGAAAGGAAAATAGTTGACTCAATACCTAAACAAGTTTGGACATACACGTTAAAACTGAGTCTCTTAGGCCTCCATTAAATGCATTTTGCAGTAGAAGCTTCTCCAGTGGCATCTTATCTTGACAGAAACGTTATTATTATGTATAACTTGCCTAAACAATGTTTTAAAAGCTTGAGCACAGGCAGTTTGTTCTTTAGACAGGCATTTATACAGAACCAGTACTGAGTCAGGGCGGGGAATGCATTGAGGAGGAGGAGAATGAGAGAGGTGGTATTAAGGACAATAGGTTGAAGAGCTTCATGTATTTTATTAGCCTCTCAAGAAGTAAATATGTGTTCAACTTCAGAAAGCGCTTAACAGTAAAGTTAAGGGGACTGTTTTGTAACAATGAGAGAAACATTACTCAGGCACTATTTATACATGGAGAAAGCTTTTACTGTTAGTCAAGTGTCTGTAAGTATAAAGTTTTGTTTATCTAAAATGAGCAGAAAGCAGGAATATGCATTAAAGGATAGTTTTCAAAGCTAAGGAATTTTGTTAATGCAATACAAAGTATTTCTAAGAAGTTAGACTTTTAACAAGATAAAGTTTGTAAGTACTTAATGAGTTGACTTTCTGTATGAGCTCTAATGAGAATGTAATCAATACACTGTTTATATAGATGTATTTTCAAATATAGGTTGAGTAACATAAAGTTTTACATGTGTGGGAACTGTACACTAGTTGTAAAGATGTTTATCTAGTGGGTTTTGTTTTTATTCCTTTTTTGTCATATTGGCAGTTACTTAATTTTCTTCAAACTGTAATGCTCTTGTATCCATGAAATAAGAGTGCCTTTTTAAACTTAGAAAGGTATCTGTTAATTGTCACAGTTGTTTCCAAGGTGTATAGTTTAGATGATTTTCTGTGGTTTGGATATTCAGCCAGCAATTCAGATTACCGATGGCTTATTATTAATTACCAGATAAAAACTTAATACTATATACAGTATTTATAGAATATATAACTTCAGAGACTTTTTGGAGCTTCATTTTGTTTTCTCTTCTCTTAATCTCTTGCTAGTCAGAACACACAAATTTTGAAGATAATGGCAATATATATTACTAGGCTTTGTTTTTTTAGAGCTTCATTTTGTTTTCTCTTCTCTTAATCTCTTGCTAGTCAGAACACACAAATTTTGAAGATAATGGCAATATATATTACTAGGCTTTGTTTTTTTAAAGTCTCAAACTAGTTTCTTTTTGCTGATTCATTTTAGGATTAAAGAAAAGTCTCTGTTTTTTTAAATGAAAAGGGAAATGTGTATTTTAGAAGTGCTAGACTTAAAAAGAGAAGTGAGTACACTAGTTACATTACTAATGAACAGTCATTTAATGCAGGGGCTGCAATAATCTGAATCTCTGAAACTCAGTTTGGGGGTAGGAGGAAGCTCAAAGAGGCTTAATATGTGTGGGTGGTCTGTCACTTAATCATATCCTCCTTATGTGTAATTTAATTTTACTATTCGGCTGTAATTCACGTATGAAGTTGTTTTTCATTCTGGATATGCAATTAACATTCACTCCTGGGTTTTTTTGTTTTTTTTTTTAAACAATCTTATCTGTCAAGGAAATTCAGATGGCTTAAACTTTATACGTTGATCAGCACTTTGCAAAAAACTGTTGTATTTACAGAGCAACAATATGTTTTTGAATTATGAAAAAGGCTAATTTCAGTAGTCAATTTATAATTAAAGGGGTCAAAAGATTTGTTCTAAGCATTTAAAATATGGCTTTGGGGACAATATGTTTTCAAACTAGCTCTCTGTTTAGCAAATGTCTGTTTAGATCTAAACTTTGAAAACGTGCACAAAAAAGTCTTGGTAAAACTTGCATTTTTGTTGACAGAAGAGGGCACTCAACAACAATTTGAATTAGGCCTTTTCATTTTGCTAAATTAGTTACATTGAAAAACTTAGTGTTTAACAAGTTTTGCAGTTGTCTAGTCTTTGAATTGTTTATGTAAAGTGTAAATTCAAAAGGAGTTTTATGCTAGTATATATTCTAGGAATAAATAGGAATTTTGCCTTCTGCTGATGTAGTTAAACTAAAATGCATTGGATGGGAGTCTCCTTTTCCCTTTTCTACTAGTGGAATGTATGTTCTCTTTTTACTGCTTAGGAGCAGGCAAACACTTGCCAAAAAGTACTAGTTGACAGCTAATAAAAATAAGTTTCAAAAGTTTTCCAAGTAATTTTATTTTTATATTATTGTATGTGTTTCTTCCATCTATCTTATTTTTTTATTTCAATAACCAAGGACATTTGAATTAAATGGGATGCTCCTAACAAAATTCTCTTGCTCCTTTTTTCATGCAAATGGTTATTTTCTTTGTCCTGTAGTGAAGAATGAGAAAAGAGTTGATATAAGGTGAATGAGCATTAAGATCTTTTAGTCAAACAGTGTTTTCTACCTGCTCCAAATTTACAAGAGCTTTTCCTTTTCCTAGTTGCTTAGCAGCTTTTTTGCTTTCTTCTTTCTTTTTGCTCACTGATGTTCATTTTTTGTTCATCCAAAACTAATCTTTATTCCCTGTCATTTCTGCCTTTCTCTCAGGCTTCTCTTGCTGGAACCATGTAGACAAAAGAAAAAATATCTTCTTCCAGGATGGGGAGAGAAAAAGAGACTAATTCTGGGTTTTAGTCTCCTTAGCCCTTTTTAGTTTCAAAGCAGCTGAAATTGGACTTACAAATGCCTCCATTGATGCATCTGAATTGGTCATTTTAGAGCTCCTATGTCATGATTTTAACATTTTTCATTAATAGCTTCTGTAAATTAATAGGCTGGAGTATTATAGAGACTAGCCCCTTCCAAATTTGGGCTATCTGATTTTGATCTGGCTGGTTTATAAATGCAAACATTGTTTCAAAATAATCTAACATTTTGAATACAGCAGCTGCTGAGATACTCTGGAAAAAATTAGAGGGAAATTAATTTTTAAAGGGGCTTCTTCACAGCCACCATCATTAACATGCTTTCTTTGTGAGCTAATGGAACTTCTAGTTGGAAAAAAATGTGCACGTGGAATGCAAGTTCATTTCAGTGAAATAAAAATCAGTGACTGTCTGTCTGTCTACACTATAGAATTTAGGTTTCCTGCACCAAGTACAAGTGCCTGGAATCCTTATAAAGCACTGCCCACACACAGTGTTCCTAATATTAGTGTTTTATTGTGAGTACACCAGCTGCAAGCAAGTCTTGCAAATGCCTCCAGCTGTATGTGTTTATTTCAAATCATTCTGGTGCTTATGTGGATAGGAAGCAAGTATGTTACAGCTGCACTAGTTCAATTGGTCTTTCCAGAGCAGGATACTTTCTGGGGTACTCTGACTCACCATTCAGTCAACATCGTGGACATGAATCCTCTTAATTTGTGCTCCCTTTGAAGGGCTTCCACAGGAATATTCTCCAGGAAGTCTCTGACTTGGTTATGATGCCCTATCCTCATCTCAGGTAGCAATATCATGCACCTTGTCCCCAGCATCCATGTAAGTATGGTGTACAAGCTACTCACTATTTTGTTATTTGAAGTCATGCCTTCTGCAGTCCAGCTGTTCTAGTGTCATGGTTTCAGCTTGCCCAGTATAGACATCAGGGCTCTTCTAAAGACCTGGTGTAACAAAGTCCAAACTGAACTCCATGGCCTAGTTTGTTGAATAGTGTGTCAGTGTTGGCGGAGCTTAGCATAAATTGGAATGTTAAGCAGTGTTGGGTGCAAAATTAAGAGCAATATGACAGGCTATCAAAAATCACTACAAAACGAGCTGGATCTCATCCAGTGCCATCATAGTCTTTAGATCTTGTTCTCTGCCACGCCTCATGGTCTGTTCAAACTCATTTCACCATCTCAGTACAGTACCTGATGGAAAAAGTCCAAACTGAGCAGTCATCTCACTTTCTCTGAGAAGCACTCAATTTGGATAAGTGGAGAAAAAGGTGTTGATTCTCAGGGATACAATTCCCAGAACAAACTTGGCCCTAGAATACTTTGTAGGTTCTCCAACAAACCCTCACTCCCAAGGTGGTGTTCTTAGAACCAATGGAAAGGTATTGTGACAGATTTATAATGCACTGAACAGAAATATTCGTATGTGGTCCTTGGAAAAGTTAGTAATCTTGAAAATTGTGTAGTCACAAACAATGAGAAAAGGGGGAAAACTGAAAACTCATGAAATGATAAATGGGGTATAAAAATAAATTCCAAGGTACTGCTTTTAAAAACTATTTGGCATAGGAAAAGCAGATTGCAATCATATTGAATCATAGGTGATCTAAGTGTTTCAAGTTTATAGTCTTGAAGGAAAGACTCAGACTCAGTTACTTTCATGGAAATGTATTTTTTAATAAACTACATGAACTAAACATAAAGAATAATTCTATATATGGTGAGCACTCTCTCAGAAGGCAGGAAGAACAACCAGAGTAGTGAACCAGGAACATAAATTGTGAATATAACAGATCACAGAGATAATTATGAAATTTTTACAGCAGAAAGTCTTGAAGTTTAGAGGATTGAAAAATTTCCTTTTCCCGGTGTGGGCCTCTGCACTCACAAGGAGAGGAGAGAGAGCTAACACAAAGATCAGGTTTCCCAGACCTAGATCGGTTACCATTTTGTACCCAGCAAAGGGAATGTTTTGTATTCTGGGACAAAGTCTGCACAAAAAATGTGTGGGAGGGTTGCGGGAGGTGATGGTAGAATCAAATAGATACTGCAGAAGAGAACCAAAATTATTTGGACTGAATCATGTTGCATCAAATGTAAGGGAACCTCTTTTGTTTTACTGTGCACTGGGTGGTTCAGGCCACACAAGATGTTGTGTTGAAATCCTTACGTGCCATGGAGCAGTAGTCTGAGAAGGTTCTTTCTGAAGCGGTGTTGTAGGATGTGCATTGGCCTGGCCAGTGCACTTGCAACTACAGAATTGACTACAGTTGCTGTATAGGCAGCATTACAGATGCTGCAGACGTTAAGGGTTTCTGCCCCCATAGAGACCCCCTTGCAAAAGCCTGTTCAGGCTTTGCACAGAAAACTAGAATCTGACACTTAATGCTAAATCTAAAAAATATTAGTGATTTTATAAGCTGTTGTTAATTCTTTGAGAATAGTTTTACTAGTTTAATGTGGTTCAGAAAAAACAATATGTAATGTTTAAACATAAAACCTTTCCTGGTGATACTTACTTTAGTTTTTAATGCTTGATTATTGTCACATGTGGTAAAATTAATATTGTTCTGACAAGACCATTTAGTTGATTGGCATACTAAGCCCCTAAATAATGGAGGATGTAATATGTGTAACAAAGTTTCTTTCTTCAAATTTACTTCAAAGGCACTAGGCACTTGCACTGATAAAATTTAAAGGATGAAAAACAAATCCAAACCAGTTGCAATTCACAGAATGTATATTGTTCAGTTACTTACCTTATGTCTATATTTCTGGAATGCTTGCATAATAAGACTTTTTACCTCTACTTTCATCTTGTGTTTGGAGTAAACTTTGTTTTCTCATCTCACTCTAAATGAAATCAGTAAGGGACATAAATGTTAGCTAACTGCTGTATTAAACAGAGTACCTAGCGGTTACCACTCCTCCCACCATGTTCTAGACCTAGGTCATCTTATGCTTCGGATGCTAACTTGCTAAGTGATCTTGGATAAAGGCACTAAACTTCTTTGTGCCTCAGTTTCTCCCTCTGTAAAAGGAGGTCTATACTTGCAGCCCTGACAGGAATATTGTAATGCTGAATTCATGTTTGTGAAGTGCTTTAAGGTCCACAGAGGGAATGCATTAGAAATGATGCAGCAGGCAATTCTAGAGGCGCTTAAAATAGTATATTTGTATTATGAATGTTGCAGAAATAAAAGCAATTAAGTTTTTGATTTTTTTTTGGTAAATGGCAGCAGACATCATGAAATTTGCACTGTGGACAGATTTCATCGCTTGAATAAAAACACTGATAAAAGACAAATTACTAGGCTCTCTCTGCTCTTAGATTCACATGATGGATTTCTTCTTCTGCTCTTCCTACAGTACATGCATGTGTCTTTTGACATCAGTGAAGCATGGGTAGCGTGTACAGTAAGTAGGGAGTGCAGAATATCAGTCAAGAGCTCTCCTGTGATGATCTGAGAGCAGAATTTTGCTCTGAAATTGTTTGCTCTTGAATTGAACCCTGTATGCAAAGTTTCCTTGTCATGTAGATCTTTACGTGTGAGTTGTAGTGCTAACCACTTAAAAGTTTAATGTAACAGGCCATTTTGAGGTGGTTTACTTTCTACTGGTCTGTCAGTGTAAACCTCGGAAAAATAGTGATTTATTATGGAAATGTTTCTACAACTATAATGGTGGTGAACAGTAATGCTTTATTAAAAGCCAAGTTATTAGAAGCTGGTTTGTTGTATAAATGATTATCATGCAACCACACTTCATTTTATTTTCCTGATTTGTTATAGGATATACATTAAATGAAATCACAGCATGATTTCTATGAACTGATCTTGCATTTTTGTGAGAGATAATTGAGATCTAATCTGAATCCCTGACGAACCACAGCTTCCTGCAGTGGTCTGTTGCTATGGGTAACATAAAGGGAGTAAAATAGAACTTCATACGAAATGCCTTTAAACTTTACTGGCATGTACAGGCACAGAATAGGGCTGAATCATATACTTTAATCTTTGAGAAGCTGATGGGTCAAGAAATTTTTTTTTCAATCTTAAGGGAAGATGAATTTAGGAAGAGTATTGTTAGCAAAAATAACTGCTGTTTCTTTTGAAGAGCGGGTAAGTGATATGAATTATATTTAGCCAACACAAGGCAGTGTTGCAGTGAAAATTAGAGGAGAGTATTATAATCAGATTCAGAGTTATTGCATTTTTGGCTTAGTTTTTGTCTCTTCTACATTAAAACAATGTTAGATCAGAAACTTTTGGAATAATATGTGATTTTCTTTAAAGCAAACCATGACTGGAATATATTTTATTTTTCCATCATAGCTACCTATGTTAAGGAAATTGTGTATAGAGGTTATATGGTCAGGCTCTAACATTCAGATTTACTCTGAAATTTAACTGAAAAACTTAATTGTGGCTAATATTTACAAATTCAACTGTTCATAATATATACCTACTTAATGTATGTGCAGTATGTATTACAGATATCTTTTCTTCAGTATAAATAGTACAATATTTTATTTTTGAAAGCATGTATATAGTTTTTAATCACAGTCATTTTAAGAATAGATTTTGGTTTTAGCCATTTGATTTAAATGTTGTTTAATTATTTTTGTTCATGCAAAAAAGGTTGTTTTAATAGGAACGCCTAGCTCTTAGAGGAATTCTGAATGTGGCAATAAAAGATTTATTCTTCTTTGCCAGATTTGCTATGCATATTTTGTTTTTATGTAGCTTAGATAAAGTATGTGACAGGAAAATAATTTTAAAGGACATTCTGTAGAAAAAATATTCAGTTAAATCTCCATTGAGCAACAATGTGCAGTAGTTTAAATTGATTTCTTCCCTGTGAATTGTTACTTTTACAATGTCTTTCCTATTAGCTATTCTAAATGCACCCTTTCATAAGAGAAAACTGAAAGCAATAAGCTATCTAACATGCCTTATTTAAGCGGCTTGGTGGTGAGGATCTTGTTGACAAAATCTTACATCAGAAAGTCAGTAACAACCATTTTTTAAAAAGAAGGTAGAAATAATATTGATTACTGATGTTTAGGTCAAAAACATATTTGAGACGATTAATTACAATGAAAATGCAAGATGCTCTAAAATATATTTAACAAATATATGAATATAAATATAATAAAAGATATATTTTAAATTTTGATTGTCAAGTATATTTTAGAATAGGGTTTCCCAAATTATGGGGTAAAATCCCCAGATGGGTCATGGGAGTACATAAAAACTGTAAACTTTTGCAAACACTCAATTTAATACATTTAAAATGATTTTAAAAGATACATAATGTAATCCTTCTGATGGTGTGACAGAGGATCTGGGCAACTGGCCATAATTCATATATCTTGGCAAAAAGGAAAAACTGCTTGAGATAGTTTATCAAGAGGTTGATCAAAACTAAATACAACCAGACAACTTCATGTGTGAAATGCATTCTCTGGACTAAGTAGTTAAATGTTTGAAAGGTGGCTATTAATTGCAAGAGTCTTTGTATCCTCAGTGGTCCATCTCCTAGAGAATGAAGCTAGTCCCCAGACCGTATTGTCTGTGTATAGGTATCTTGAGAAAAGTAGTTTGGAAAGTGGAGACAGCTGTCTTGGATCAGAGGAAACACATTTACTTGCACACTGATCCCAATGAATGGGCTTAATAAGCAAGTCCCGACATCAGTGAGGGAGATCTCTGGACACAGCAAAGATTTGCAGTGACAAAGATGGTGCAATGACAGCCAGTGAGGCTACATATCTGGACTTGGGAGATGTGTAAACCTGGGTCTGTTTTAACAAACCATTTTTTTATTTCAATTTCTTTTACTAATCTTGTTTTTATTAAGATTGCTATTGTATTGGTAACTTCATACGTAAGTCTTCAAAAAGAATTGAAATACATAGCTTCTAGAAAGAAGTTCTGAAGAGTAAATAGTTTCTGGAATTTGCACCCTCCACTTAGTCTCAGTTATGGGACATGGACAGAAGAGTCTGCTCTCATTGAGTTGTGTTAACACCAGGCTGAAATGGATGAACTCAAAAGGCAAAGCCAAAAGACAAATGAGAAGATGAGAGTTGGAGGCGGGTGCATATGTCTGATATTTCCCCCATATTGTTGCAATCTGGAACCCCAAATATTGGTTCAGTTTAGAGGGCTAGATGTAGGAGGAAAGAAATGATGTATCCCATTAAGGCTACTGTACTGTTGTCATCTTGGAACCCCGTCATGTTTTATTGTAGCCTACTGCATGA
Source organism: Gopherus evgoodei (assembly GCF_007399415.2). NCBI lineage: Eukaryota > Metazoa > Chordata > Testudines > Testudinidae > Gopherus > Gopherus evgoodei. The sequence goes on from NC_044326.1 coordinate 21,146,401, forward strand.
TATAAGTATTTACAAAATGTTCTAGACTCCTTTCTGCAATTTTTCAAAGGTGTCTAAGAGAGCTAGGCACTCAACTCCTGTTGAATTTCAGGCTCCTTTGAAAATCCCAACCTCTGCTAAAAACATTATTATGGGCAAAACAATTGGATAGCTGATATGGGATTCAATAAAGAACTGAAGGAGGGTAATATAATATAATTAGTATAATACATACCAGTCCCCATGGGTTTATGGAAAATAGGTCTTTCTTTTTTTGATGTGAGTACATATTTGATTGATAAAGGTAACAGTGTTGATGTAATACACTTAGACTTCTGTAAAGCTTGGTACCGCATGACATTTTCATTAAGAAACTAGAATGATACAAAATTAACATGGTACACATTACATGGATAAAAAACCTGACTGACTGATGGTTATCGAAATGCAATTGTAATCATAATCTATTGGGTGTGTTGATAGTGAGGCCCCTCAGGGATCAGTTTTTGGCCCTGTGCTGTTGAACTTTTTTATCAATGACTTGGAAGAAGATATAAAATCATTACTGTTAAAATTTTCAAGATGACACAGTTGTGGGAATGGTGAAAATGAGGAGGAGAGGTTACTGATTCAGGGTGGTCTGGATTGTTTGTAAGATGGGTGCGGACACACATACACAGTGCAACCAGTAGGCGGCTGCCTAGGGTGCATAGTGGTTGAGGGCGCCTAAAAGACTGCTCTGGTGAGGAGGTGGATTGGAGGTGAGCGGGGATGGGGGTTGCTGGGAGCACCACCTGCAGTAATGGGGGAGGGGCAGACAGGGGAACCGCTCCGCACCTCAGATCGCCTCCATTCTGCCTCCTCCGCTGAGCTCACAGCCCCCACTCTAATTCTTCTCCAATCGGCACCGCAAGCCTGGGAGAGGAGGAGAATGAGAGTGCGCTCAGTGGAGTGGAGGAGAGCTGGGGTGGGCCCCCCAGGCGGGGTTAGCTGCTGCGGAGCAGGCAGGGTTAGATTCCATCGGGTGGGGGGGCTCCCCGGGCGGACTTAGCTGCCGTGGAGGGAGGGCTCCCCTGGCGGGGTTATCTGTGTGTGGGGGGAAGTGGCGGGATGGGCTAGCTGCCACGGGAGGCAAGGTTAGCTGCCGCGGGGGGGCTCCTCTGGTGGGAGGGGCAGGTGGCCATGGTTAGCTGCTGCGGGGGGAGGGGGTGGTGGGCAGGGTTAGCTAGGTGGGGCAGTGGCACAAGGTGGAAGTTTCGCCGAGGGCGCGAAATTTCCTTGCACCCGGTGTGTGTGTGTGTGAGAGAGCTCAGAGCTAGGAGCAAAGATTTACAGGCCATGCTGTGACAGTGCTGCCCGTGGGAGCCAGCTGAAGTCACTCAATCAGGGTGAACTGCAAACAAAACGGGGCAGACAAACCCCAAACGCTAGTGGTTATTCCAATACTTAGATTTACCAAGCCAGCACAAAACAGCTTCTGTAGTACCTCACTGGTCACTTAGAAGTCCAAACAACGCAGTTTCCTTAAAGTGCCCAGCCTCAGGCCTCCATCCAGACACACCTGTCAAACATATGATGATGATTCCTGAAATCTTACTTCATCATATAAAAGAAAAGGTTCTTCCAATCCCAAAGGATCAGCCACATACCCAGGTCCAATTATAACTTAGATCTTACCCACAATACACGCTACAGCCAATTCTTATTAACTAAGCTAAAATTTATTAGAAAAGAAAAGAGAGAGAGTGTTGGTTAAAAGATTAATACACATACAGACTTGAATTCAATTGTTGAGGTTCAGCAACGTAGCAGAGGTGAGCTTGTAGTAGCCAAAAGTCCTTTTAGAAATAGTCCATAGGTTATAGTCCAAGGTCCATATTCAGAGTGGCTCCAGTCAATGACTGGGGATCTCAATCCTTGTGGCTTAAGGTTTCCCCTTCTTGAAAGCCAAAGCAGATCTGAGATGAAGAAGGATCGTGTCCTAGGCTTCTTATACATTTCCAGCAGCCTTTTGGCCTGAGAAAACAATAGGCTTAACTCCTTCTCCCAAACATCCTGGCAATTAGCACAGAGTAATTTATCCATTAAACAGTTCAGATACAGGTTACCACAACTTTCAAAGAGACACATAGACAATAATGCTATATCACTCAAGTATCATCTTAAATGCTAATATTCCTTTTTTGATCTTTGAATTAAAACTATAGCAATAGACAAGACTTGTTTGCTGACCTCCCAAGACCTGAGCAAACATCTGCTCTTCTACCTCTAACAATGCAGACTTGCATTTCAAAGCTCTGTTCATTTACATATCTTGCTAACCAGTTCTTAAGGTTCACCCATGGGTCAGGTCAGTGGTGAGGTGAGTTAATTAACTCTTTCTGGCCCTGTCACCTTTCAATGAGATATTATATTACACTCATAACGTCACAATGCTTACAGAATGGTGGGAAGCAGTGATAGATAATCAGCTGAACATGAGCTCCCAGTATGATGCTGTGTCCAGAAGATCTATTGCAATTCTTGGTGTATAAATAGGAGACTCTCATATAGGAGTAAAGAGGTTGTATTACCTCTGTGTTTGGCACAAGTGAGATTGTTACTGGAATATTGTATCCAGTTTTGGAGTCCACAATTCAAGAAGTGTGTTGAAAAATTGGAAAAGATTCAGAGAAGAGTCCATGTTGTATGCTGATAGATTGACAAGATAAATAGATTAAGCTCTTCTAAAGAGAAGGTTAAGGGATGACAAATATGACATGTAGTTTTATGTCCTTTAATTCAAAACTATGATGTGTTCTGAAATGCTGGCTGCCAAAGGTAGGTAAACTTCTAAATGTTGCAACAATTTTGAAATCCAACTTCTGTCCCTGAAAGATGAACTTGAGGATTTTTTTAGACTTCCCTGTGCAGTTGACATCTCAAGTTGTACACCCTGGAGCTGCTACCAAATTGAAACCGATACCTTTATTAAATAATTGTTCTGTGCTGTATCAATCATTGCTGAGGATGTCAAAAGGCAACTGCTTTCAACCCCCCTCTACAGCGGAATCATAACTTACCAGTTTAACTTGATGAGTCAACTGAAGTCTGTGGTCCTGCTAATATGAAAGAGCAGTGCCTTCCCTCAAATAATGGGCATCTCCCAGTAAACTGCTCTAAGATAAGCCTTTCTTGAAACCAGCTGGAATCAAACTCCTGATGAACTTCAGGAATTGGGATGACTAGATGGTCTTTCTCACTTGCTAGGGCTTTGGTGCAAAGAGGAATTTCATAGAGTATCTTTCAGATGGAACTTAAGGCTGTTGGCTGTGCCTTGAAGGAATTGCCCCTTTCCTTGTGGAATATGATAATTAGGAGGCCATGGCTTATGTTGCTGCCTCTTGCACTGTAAGTGCCTCCCTTTGATCATAGATAATCAGGACTCTAGTAAACTGCAAGGAAGAACATTACAGTGTCCACCTCCTACGTGCATAGAGATACCAAGTGGATAAGCAGGAAATATTCCTGCTGATGAAGATGCTGCAAGATGTTTTGGGTTTCGCAGGCCTTTAATTCATTTTTTTTTTAAAAATTCAGTTATCGATTACCACCACGCTCCTGGCATATAAGCATGTCTTTATTTGGAACCCAGAATCTCTTTTGAGTTCTAATCTGGATGTGAACATATTTTGAATGACTAATACAATTCAGATTTCTACTCTGCTATTCTCAAAATTTTTTAGCTAACAAATACTTTTGTAAAAAAGCAAAATTGCATATCTGATATGAAATAGCAAAATAAAAGTCTAAGGGTTTCTCAGAGTTTCAATAAATGTAAGAGATTCTTTTAATAAAATATTTCAGTATGTTTAGAAATATCTTTAAAATTAGGTTCCAGGTACTCTTGAGCAATAAATGAATTGCCTTGTGATTTTATGTTGCTTATCATTTTACCGGATGCAGGAATTGTGCAATTGTGTAGGAATCAGAGAGGTGTGTAAATGTTGAATAAAATCAGTGATCTGTGCATGTATACTGTAGAATCTAAATAACTTGCCAATTTTTACTGGCTGTGTTAGTTATTTCCATAAAATCATTTTTATACGCATACTGTATCAAATCTGTCCCGTAAGTATTCTACATAGACAACTGAGAGTAGAACGTGACCCATAAAGTACCGCAGTTTCAAAGTGAGATCACCGTACTACTTACAAAATCAGGTCTTGCAACTTCCTCTCATGGACAAATCTAGACAAGTTTTTACTGAACGTTTAAAGAGAGAAACTGCTACCTTTGAATGCTGACTGTATACTGTTTCTGACAAAGGTAAATTGAGTTGTTTTTTTAAGCACTCACAAACATGTTTAAAACCCATTACTGTACAGCTGTGCCACTGTAAGCCTGTAAAAGTAGACATGGCCTTAGTGCGTTAAATTGTTGTAATAAGATATAAATCCAGTGACTCTGTTCAGTGATTTTCAGTGTCTAGCAGAAATTGAATTTATGCTCCTAGGCTCATCTTTTGAAAGTGTTGTGCAGGTTTCCTTTGAGGATGAGGATTGATAGGTCAGATATAGACTGATGGCTTTGTGAAAAGTGTACACCCACAGGTGTTAATGTTTTTTGTCTTTTATCATTTTCATGTGAGAGTTCATTTGAGAGCATAGTGATAGTTTGGTTTCACCCACATAGTTATTGGGGCATTTAGTATACTGGATGAGGTATACCACATGTTGTAATAGGCATGTCTAGGATCCATGAATCTTGACAGGTGTGTTGTGTAGTGTCTTGATCATTGTAGCAATGGAGATATGTGTGCAGATTTTGCATCTGTTATTCTATCAAAGTCTGCTGTTGCTTTTGAGTTGAGTTGCATCTACCTACCTTTGTAGTGTAGACCAGGGCTAAGAAATGTTACTTTACAGTTGTTAACTGCCTAATTACTGAAAGGGAAGTAAATGACACACTCTTAAAGGTGCTAGTGAAGATTCTGTTCATTTCCATCAATGCCTTTCAAATATAGCAAAAAAGGAACACCATTAATGTTTGAATTAAGATGCAGACAGATATGCTAAGGTAACAGACTAGACCTAAAAATGTGTTCTGAGAAGTAATCTGATTACTTTTTGCCTGAAAAGTACACCTATATTCATTTGTTATTTTTATTACCTTTTTGGCAGTCATTGTTGTTTAGGTTCTGAGTAATGGTGTTGAAGTCTTAGTATTCAGTATAACCAAAATTTCACCGTGCAATATGTATGAGTAAAACAAAAGGAATCTAAAAACAGTCACTGATCTGTTACTTCCATAAGAGTTTAATAAATACTGTGTAGTGGACTATATTTAGTACACAGTATTCAATCATGTAGATTCCATTTTAAAAGTAGCTTTACAATTATTATTATAAAATGCCAGATTTGAATGTGAAATAGTTGCTAGACTGTCATGCAAAATACTTTTCTTATAAGTTAGCATAAAACATTTTATGCACCCTCATGAACACATCCCAAATGCTTGAGTCCCTGGGTAGCGCTGTTGAATGAGTTTGAGGGAGATTCACAGGTGCTACTTGGATTATATTATTATGCTTTACAAATTCAAAGGGAGATATTTATTTTTATATAACTTCACAAGAAATGCTGTTTCAGTGATGCATGAAAAGAAAAGCAATGATTAAAAAAATCTATTTTGATTAAGATTAGCATATTAAAATGACAGGCTTTAAAAATTCCAAATTATTACTAACTGATATTTTTTTAAATGGGACCAAATCCTCATCTGGTGAAGCTAATGGAGGTATACTAATTTTATTGATCTAGTACATAAATATTATACAAAGGACTTCATTTAAAAATGCAATTAAAGTTTTAAAGGTGACTGAAAGTTTTTGCAGGTTTGTTTTTTATTTTTGCTTTTTAATTTGACCTCTGCCCTATTTTTGTTTGTTTATGATGTACACATCCTGAAAGGAGATATGTAGGTTCCCCCCCCCCCCCCCCCGATTGTCCCTTATTTGAGAAATATCATAAATGAATAGTCTGAACTTTTCTGGTTTTGTTAGAAGACTACGAGGGGGTAAAAATGTGTTAATTAAAGGGACAAGGATTTTTGAATCAAAGAGGACTTCCCTGATATAAAATGTTAGTCATTAGAATGGATGCTAACAAAAAAGAATGAACAGAAAAAGTTTGGTCTGACCTAAAAATTGCTACCACCTCTTAGCTTCTGCTCAGCTCAGGGTGGAGAGCAAGTATTTGTTTATTGTAACAGATGTTCGGGGAATGTCCACACACTAGCTTTTACAGAAGTTTTAACTACATTAAATTAATTGGCAATCCAAGGTAAGAAGTTTTGTGTAGACAAACCCACATTGTCATAATCTAACTGGTTCTCCACTCATCCTAGGACCCTGGGCTATGTCAACGCTGAAAAATTTGATGTGAAATCCTTTTGGAAACAAGTGTACAGGTAATGGCTCTCTCAACGTAGCTAGTTGAGATCAGTACTTTAACTTCCACGTAGTGTGTTGGGAGGTATAAGCTGGACCTTCACTAGCTACATTAAGGTAAAAACTACCTGTCTCCACTAGGATTTTACATCAAGATAGCTAAGTCAATGTAAAAACATGGTTTTTTCCCTCCCAGCAGACATAAAGTCCAGACTGAATTTCTATTGTAAAAACACAAGTGTGAGGAAAAAGAGAACCTTTCAAATCTTATTTATACATCATGGAAGGACAAAAAAGATGACTTTTTTTTTTAAACTTTGAAGGTTACCTTTAAGAACATAAAGATCTGATCTTGCAAACATGTACACACAAGTAACTTTGTAAGCAGTCCTGTTGAACTCAGTGTGAGTATATACAGTGGGAAGCAGGTTGCCCAATAAATATTTGTGGGATCAAGCTACAGTATGTTAGCTCAATAGCTTGGGAGAAGTTTGGTAGGAGGCAGCAGCAGCTGTTGGAAAATAACTGCTGACTCATTTATACTGTCTCTCCCCTATGTCAACTGGGGCTGATTGATTTTCGGGGCCAAAATGCAAAGACTGATCAGCTCTTTCAGTATTGTATGTTACTCAGAAAAGCTTTTCTGTATTGTCATGAAATGTATGTAATTCATCTCTTTCTCTCTCTTTTATCGTAGTCTGCAACTGTGTCTGATGGAGGTAAGCTAAAATTTGTTGTCACTTTTGTTAATATTCAGAAAATCAAAGTTCCCACATTAAATAGTGTGGTAAAGTGTGATAAATAAAATGTCATATGAGAAGTGTTTGCTTGTTAAACATGATGGGCCCATACTGCAGTCCTTAATGATGCACTGACTTCAGTAGGAATTGTGCCTATGAAAATCCTGAAGGATATTATTAAATTTGGAACTGATAAAAGCTCATTTTTTAAATATCCTTTATGTACTGTATATTTTTACCATTGTACTTTTCATCAACAGCATTTCATTTTACATGTTAAAACAAGTTTTTTACTGTTTTGTCTTGCAGAGACTGCTCCTAGCGCATAGGTTAGGTGTGAGCTCAGAGCTTTTATTGAAACTAAAAGGAGTTTCTTTTTATAATGAAGTAATGCATTCATTTTAGATAATGAAGACAGCATCCTGAAAAACTGAATAAGTGTAACCCAACCTGAACTTCTTGCTGTTCTGGGATAACTATTGGGTTTTTTACCCGCAAAAGTTTATGTCCAAATAATTTGTTAGTCTTTAAGGTGCTACCAGACTCCTCATTTTTGTGGATACAGACTAACATGGTTACCCTTCTGATATTGGGTAGAGTCACTATCTGTGCTACATTTTGTGATGAGCCATCAGGAATTGAGAAGAGGCTAACTCACTCTTTCATTTGAGAACTCTGAATCAAAATCCACTATTAAGAATAGCATTGCCTACTTGGGCCTCCTACTATGCTGGGCTTCAAACAGAGAGAAAGAATTGTGTTTAAGTTCAGTCGAATGACAGTTCCAGCTAATTAAGGTTCTAATATGGTTAGGCTGGCAAAAGTTTGGTAGAACCTTATTTAAAAACAAAATAGTTTTAGCTAAGTTGTAACAAGTGACTGAAGAAATTCAACACATGCTGAACATTTTAAACCAAACAAAAAAGAAAAAGAAAAATGTGTTCTATGTAGGCGAGAACATACTCTTTTAGCATGACACTTGCACCATTTGGGCCCATCCATATTAACCAACCAAGTTGTGTTAGAAACCAGTTTAGCTGGAACAGTTTAAATATGATTCCATAACAGTATACAAGGCCTTTAGTATAGCTTAGTTAACACTACAGGTTGTTTGCTTCTAGAGTTGCCTCACTTGGTCCTGCAAAGGATCAGTGTTGCATGTATTTTATCCATTTTGGCTTTCTTCAAGTACTGTATAATATATACTGTTTTATTAGGGAAAAGGACACAGACATCTGTTTAAGAAACAAGCGAACGAAAACGAAAGAGATTCTGAAGCTGGAGGAGGGTAGGGTTAGTTGCCTGGGTTTTTTTTTTTTTTTTTTAATCTAAGTGGAAGAGTAGCAAAATATATTCTTATTATTCATTCCTCCCCTATCTTTCTTTGTCATTTCTTGTATTAAAAAAAAAAAAAAAAAAAAAAAAAGGCCCGTTTGGGCTTCAGCCAGAAATAAAACCCTAGACAGAGTTCACTGTGTCATTTTGCTAGCAGATAACTTATCCCATCAGGTATTTTCTCTTCTTCAGTTGTCACCACTGTCACAGCACTTGGATGGGAGGTAGAATATAGTCTGTTTGAAGCCCACCCACTAATTGGCCATGCGATAATAGGGGAAAAGGCAATGTGCACCTATTCCATCTCGTTTCTTAAACAGAGGTTATATCTTCACTCTAAAAGGGTGTGTTTTTACAGTAAGTAGTCTGTCTTGATGGAATATTCTAGCAGAGACAAGGCACAGGTTTGTTTTTTTATCTCAATGTAGCTAGTCAAGATAAAAACCCTAAGTGAAATGTGTAGGGTTGACCCTGACTGACTACATCGAGGTAAAAACTATAATGCCTTGTCTCCACTATGATTTTACATCCAGTTAGCTCTCGAGTTTCCCATCTCAGTGTAAAAACCACATCTTTTTATCTGCAGTCAAGACAGAGCCTAACATGCAGACAGTGTTTCTAGGTTTACTAATCTGAATATTGTACAGACTGCTAATTCCATAAGAAATGATTTCTGTCCTGAAAGTTTATGTATTATAAATTCGTTGGTCTGAAAAAAGATTATGCATTACCTGCTTGTCTACAATTAAAAGTATTTCTCCTTCATGGCAAGTCTAATCTCCATTTGCTGAGGAAATGGGAACCCTGAAGTAACACTCCCTTGATAGTAACATCAAGCACAGTGTACTTCATTTGTCAGTTTTATTAGAGATCTCTGTCTTGTCATGTCCCGCTCTCCAGTATTGTTACTGAAGTTATTTTCAAGTCTAGGGATAATTGTATTTTCACAATGAATACTGTAGAATTTGATGGAGTCGTGAAGTCTGAGGGCTGTGTAGGTTGCAGAGATAAAAGAACAGATTGTAACTTGCACTCAGTATTCTGTTCTATATCCTAGTATTTTATCTGTCTTGTCAGTTAGTGCTGAAGATTTAACACCATACATTCTCTCAATTTTTAAGATACCAGTGGGTCCTAAGTTCTGTACAAAGCTATAAAATGTAGATTATGTGAAGAGTAATATTTAATAAATGCTTAACTACAGTATATAGAAGATAAACTGGAAAAAATAAGATCCAAGAGAAAAGAGTGAAACCAGAGAAATTGAATAGAAATAAAATCTTAACTAATTTCAGCTATAGCTACACTAGATATAATGTTCTGATTAATGTCTATGACAATTAAAATACTTACTTTCTTTGAAAATGTCAGACCAATAATTTTTATTTTTTATTAATTTCAGCACTTCATTAGAAGACCCACAGAATAACGTATTTTCAGGCTTGTCTAGGTTAGAGGAATTTGCTCCAGTGTAACAGCATTAATATAGTTACACAGTGCAAGTTTCTCTTACCTACACAAGCCATTTATATTAGTATGTCCACTTGTAAATTATATGTATTTAAATCTATCCTTGCAACTAGAAAAGGGGACACACCAACTTTTTTTTTACACTAGTGCCTCGTTATGTAAAAGCTTTACAATAGAGTTTGGCTTTGGATGCTCATTGCTCAAAGCCATTTTCAGTCAGATTGTGTACTAACTCCAAATGTGCACGTTTGGGTTGTCACCACCAAAATAAAAAGGTATATATTCCCACTGGCCAAAATTTTTGGATTTGGGCACCTTCAATTATGTACCCGAATCCAGACTGAGACAAATTAAATAAGTGGCTTGATTTTCAGAAGTGCTGTGCAGCCACTGCACTCATTTAAATCAGTAGGATTTGATAGGGTTTGAGCACCTCCTAAAAATCAAACCACTTATTTAGGTGCCTAACTTAAGACACCCAAGTTTGAAAATGTTGTCATTTTCTTCAGTAAGTGGGAGGAGAAAGATCAATATGGGGAAATTATAGTAAGTACATTTCCCTTGAAGTTTTAATAGATATTTGAAAATAAGTCTTACAGGCTGTCGCTGAAGGAAGGCTAAGCCTATAACCTCTCTTCCTCCTGTATGTCCCCTCCTTCATCCCTCTGCCCTCAACTGACCACTTGCCCTTTGTACGAGGTGAAGAGTTCTTCTAAATATAACTTACTTGAAGCTGAATTTTGAGCTCTAAACAAACTCACAGTCCACACACCAAATTCCATCCTCAAGGAAATAAAAATACCAACTTTGTGAGGGCTCAGAAAACTGGCTCAGCTTTTCTTGTATGCATGTCATTGGGGAAATATTAAGGTCAGTAGCCCTCAGAACAGAGGGATTTGCATAACCAGTGTGGAGTTATTCAGGAATAACTGTCCATATACTACTCTCTTCAGATGGACTAATGGTGATCAGCAAAAGAACAGGGATTTGCTTACTGAGTAATAACTGAGAAATAAACAAAATCTGATTTATGTAATGACTCACAGTTAGTGTGACCAGATGGGACAGTCCTGATTTTTGGGGCTTCTTATATAGGCACCTATTAATATCCAGCCTGTCACTATTTTTCACACTGGCTATGAGAAGGGTGACCAGATAGCAAGTCAAAATGCAGAAAATAATAAAATTGAGAAATGAGGTTATTGGTACAGATCAGTAGCTATATTGCACCTTTGCCCTGAGATCTGCAGAAACCATTTTATTTCACTATCATTTCTTGTTCTGTGAGGCTGTGTCTAGGGCCTGGTCTACACTACGCATTTAAACCGAATTTAGCAGCATTAAACCGATTTAACCCTGCACCTGTCCACACAACGAGGCCCTTAATATCGATATAAAGGGCTCTTTAAACCAGTTTCTGTATTCCTCCCCGACGAGAGGAGTAGCGCTGAAATCAGTATTGCCATGTTGGATTAGGGTTAGTGTGGCCGCAAATCGACAGTATTGGCCTCCGGGCGGTATCCCACAGTGCACCACTGTGACCGCTCTGGAAAGCAATCTGAACTCGGATGCAGTGTTCAGGTAGACAGGAAAAGCCTCGCAAACTTTTGAATTTCATTTCCTGTTTGCCCAGTGTGGAGCTCTGATCAGCACAGGTGGCGATGCAGTCCCAAATTAAAAAAGAGCTCCAGCATGGACCACACGGGTGATACTTGATCTGATCGTTGTATGGGGAGACAAATCTGTTCTATCTGAGCTCTGTTACGAAGACGAAATGCCAGAGCATTTGAAAAAAGTCTCTAGGCTATGATACAGAGTCCACAGCACAGTGCTGTGTGACAAGCGTAACGGAAAGCCAAAGAATCAAATGGACGCTCATGGAGGGAGAGAGGGGAGACTGAGGACTCCAGCTATCCCACAGTCCGCGCAGTCTCCGAAAAGCATTTGCATTCTTGGCTGAGCTCCCAATGCCTATAGGGTCAAACACATTGTCCGGGGTGGTTCAGGGTATATCTCATCAATTTACCACCAAATCATTTCTTGACTTTTTTCAATATCACCCTATGTCTACTGCATGCTGCTGATAGTCGTGGTGCTGCGGCACTGAACAGCAGCATCCTCTCCCCTCCCCTCCCCGGTGGCCGACGGTACAGTACAAAAGGACTGATAGCCGTCCTTGTCATCAACTCATGAGTGCTCTTGGCTGTCCTCAGGTGAGGTTGGCCAAGGACGCCTGGGTAAAAATAGGAATGATTCCCGGTCATTCCCAGCAGATGGTACAGAACGGCTGGTAACCGTCCTCATCATAGCAACTGGGGGCTGAGTTCCATCAGCCCCCCCTTTCATGTCTAAAGAAAAGATTCTGTACTGCCTGGACTATCATAGCAGCGGGAGGCTGCCTCCCCCTCATTTTATCTCACTAAAAAGTCACTGTTTCTTATTCCTGCATTCTTTATTACTTCATCACATAAATGGGGGGACACTGCCACGGTAGCCCAGGAAGGTTGGGGGAGGAGGGAAGCAACGGGACGGGTTGTTGCAGGGGCACCCCCCCATGAATGGCATGCGGCTCATCATTTCTGCGGGATCTGACACGGAGGGGCTGTGCCCTCTGGTTCTCTGATACGCTGGTTCTCTAGTACACTTGCCCCAAATTCTAGGCAGGACTGACTCTCTTTTTAGATAAACCATAAAGGAGGGAATGACCCGGGGAGTCATTCCCATTTTTGTCTTTGTGCCCCTGGCCGATCTCAGCGAAGGCCAGCCAGGAGCACCCATGACAGAAGCAGACGGTACAGAACGACTGATAATCATCATCTCCTCGCCAATTTACAGTGGCACAGCAGACGGTACAGAACGACTGGTAACCATCTCTACTACCTTGCAAAGGCAAATGAATGCTGCTGTGTAGCACTGCAGTATCGCCTCTGTCAGTGGCATCCAGTACACATACGGTGACAGTGACAAAAGGCAAAATGGACTCCATGGTTGCCATGCTATGGCGTCTGCCAGGGCAGTCCAGGGAAAAAGGGCACGAAATGATTGTCTGCCGTTGCTTTCACGGAGGAAGGAATGAGTGACGACATTTACCCAGAATCACCTTCGACACTGTTTTTGCACCATCATGCATTGGGATCTCAACCCAGAATTCCAATAGGCAAGGGAGACTGTGGGAACTATGGGATAGCTACGGGATAGCTACCCACAGTGTAATGCTCCAGAAAATCGATGCTAGCCTCAGTATATGGACGCACACTGCTGAGTTATTGTGCTTTGTGTGGCCGCATGCACTTGACTTTATACAATCTGTTTTACAAAACCGGTTTATGTAAAATTGGAATAATCCTGTAGTGTAGACATACCCTAGAATAGCCTTTTCTCCCCACACTTCCAACTATTGGTACAGCAACAATGGGAGCACTAGCATCAATAGAGTGCAAGTTTGTTGGTGTTTTAAACATTGTACCATTTCGGCCAACTCAGAGAGACAGTAGTTAAAATGCCAGATGTCTTCACTCCACTCTTACCATCGCTATCACTGACGGAATTTCACAAGGGGGAAATTTTAAGCATAATATAGTGTTGACAAGGTCAGTGGGTATACATTTACAGTATATCAGCACTCATCCATCTGGCCTTCCTTCTCAGAGATGTGGGCATTTATTAGTCACTGAAATACCCAGACAGTAGGTGAGGTAATTTAACACTTCAGAATTTTGAAGTATGTAATTTCTGACCTGTCATCCCCCCCACCCGCCGATTGGTTCCACAAAGTGAGTGTGTATTACTTTTTACTTTCAAAGAATAGTAACTGAATGTATGTGAATGTTTAAGCTCTAAATTGAGCTCTTCTAAAGCATTTCACTGTAATTGCTGCTGCTTGTGGATGCTGCTTTGTTGTTCTCATCACCAGAACTAGTTTATTTTTTCATAAGTAATCTGTATGGAAAGCTTAGAACATTTACAACTGCAAAATATAGAACTATATTTTTAAAACACAACCACAGAAGATGCAATAAAAATGTGACAATTCTAAAATAGATAGATAAGAATAGTGTTTCAAAGTTGCAAATAGCTGATGAATTGTCTCCTCTAATAGACCTGTGACTTATCTTTTAGTTCTTATACCACTAGTCCACAGTTACAGTAGATGGATTCCACTGTAACATAAATAATTAAAGTTCCTTTAGCAACAGCGGTGAAAGGTCTTTTCTTTAAATTATTTATGTAGCATTTTATAGTGCTTTGTGTTAAGTATACTGTTGGTTTCCTCAGCTTGAAGCCATGAGGGAAAAGAATCACTTTTCTCAAAAGTGTGTAAAAGACTAATGGGAATTGTTGGAGGAATGTTCAAGATATTAGCTTGTCTTATCCAGGAAGAAGTTACAAAGTAAAAATGTCCCAAGCTAAGGAAAGAATCCTCACCCAATGTGCTTTGGGGAATTACAGCTGAATTTGGTATGGATTCAGAAGGATGGTTTTCAGTGAATGGTTTGAAGTATTTGGTTAAGTGGCACCATAGTGGCTCTTATCAGCTTTATCCAGGTAAGGTCTTTAGTGATTATATAGAATATCTTCTTCCTGTGACTTTAGACATTTAGTAATTACCAGGAATGTGCTGAGCTGCTCATTATAAAAAAAAGTTTGTTGTCTGAAATTGAAATCTACAATAATATTAAAAGATGCATACAAATAAATCACTGAAATATATTCTAACCGTATTCTTTTGCAAGGTTTAAATCAGAGCTTTCGAAGCCAGATTATCTTTAACACTTTTCAATATTTAATTGATAAGAACAATGCATGTTCTGTGGAATAGCAATCTGTTTTGTAAATAAAACAAAACAAAAATAACTCAAAAGGTGTATCATGCTTCTTATGAAGGATTTAGGTTTGTGAAGAGTAAGTTAGCCAGTCTGTCACATATGTACATAATCAAGAAAACAAAATGAAACAGACTCCCTGTCCATGGAGTGGCAGATTTCCTCCTCTTAATTTTTATTTTATTGAAAAATTGGGAAAACTTCCTATTGGTATATCATGGTGTGTGCTAACTTTTAAGCCATAGAGAGAATTTGTTTTCCAGATGTTTTATAGAACAATTTCTGTTTCTCCCCTTTGACAACGGCATGTTTTAGTGTCAGCATTGTGGTGCAGCTGCTTACAGGTTGTACATTTACTAAGGTTAATAGGTTTCTGTGTTTTGTATCATCTATTTAGATTTCAATATAGAAAACCAAAGTGGAAAATTGAACATGACTTTAAAAAAATATTTTTGTCCATAGTATGGTTTCAAGTACTGTTGTCATCTGGGTGGGAGTTAAAGAATAAAAGAAAAAATTGTTTGTTTCTTGGAAGAAAGTGAGGAACAAAACTACAATTGCTCCTTGGAGAAATGATAGCAGTGGTCCTAGAATAGGATGAAATAAAATGCAGTGTAAGAATGTCCTGGAGCAGACTAACTCATGGAGAGAGAAGGCTGAGAGAAGTAGTGGGTGAGTATGTAAAGAAACTAGGAGGGTTCTGGGTGTGGCCAATGTGAACAGTCATTTCAAAGCATATTTGAATGTCTGAGTATGTATAGAAGTCTGTGAGGGGCTGGAAGAAAATCATCATTTTAAGAAATTTTGGGACAAAGGCAAAGAGTAACTTTGATCACTCGTGTACTCTTTTTTTCCAGATCCCTAGATTCAAACTGTTTGGCTCTTTTGATTGAAACCAAAAGAGCCAAAGTGATCAGATGCTAGCCATTATGGAGATAAAAACATGGTGTGGGTGTCACCATTCAGGGGGCACTCAGGGCTGAGAATCACCTTGTTACCCCCTGTCTCCAACCTGAGAGAGTACTGCCTGTGCCTGGCTTGGTGTCAACTCCTAATAGTCTTTTAGGAAATCAAGTAGTCTTCTTGGGGCTATGCCGGCCCTTTCTTCACCTTGCAGGTTGACAATAGATTCATCCCAGTTCATGAGTCACTTTGAATCATTCCCTTGTGATCCTCTGTCCCAAAGGAACAATGTGCCCCACTTTACTGGTTTTAAATAAGAACATAAGAATGGCCATACTGGGTCAGATCAATGTCCATTTAGCCCAGTATCCTGCCTTCTGACCAGATGCTTCTGAGGGAATTAACAAAACAGGGCAATTTATCAAGTGATCCATCCTCTATCATCCACTCCCTCCTTCTGAGTGTTGGAGGCTTAGGGCAGGAGTTCTCACAACCAATTTTTTGGTGGCCTCAGAGTGCGGTCACCAACTCTCACTGGTGGCCGCACTGACACTTTTTCCTGAAATACTTAATTAACTTTAGGAAAAACAATTAAATATGCACAGATGCACATCCAAATCATTGTAATATATTTGTATGTTTTTTGGCAGACTCAGCAATAATAATAATGCTGCCTCCCCCTTGGGGAGTGATATTTGTATATTTGTTAATATCATAGCACACTTAGTAGCTTCCTGGGAGGCTATGAAAAGTGATAAATGATATTAACAAACATACAAATATCACTTTTTACAGTGAGCTGGTACGTCTGCTGTGAAAAGTGGATGCTTGCATGTTTGTTAATATCACTTTTTTCAGCAAGACCCAGGACTCATTAAGCCCTGGAGTGGGGGGCAGGGGGATGGGGAGGTAACGGGGGGACAGAGGTGATGGTGGGATGGATGTGGGGCAGGGGAAAGCAGTGGGGCTCGGGACGATGGGAGGGGATGGATGCTGGGCTGTGGGAGGCATCCGGGGGCCAGTGGCAATGGGAGAAGAGGCCCACTGTTGCGTGGCCAGTGCCAGGGCCTGGTGTCTGCTGCCATGTGGCTAGGGCTGTGGCTCAGTGCCTGTGGCCAGAACTGGGGACAGGAACTGGGTGGCTGGAGCCAGGGATCGGAGCTCGTTGCTACGCAGCCGGAGCTGTGAGTCAGCGCCCGGGGTCAGTGCCTGTTGCCACACGGCCAGAGCATGGAGCTGGGTCCTGAAGCCTGGGGCTGCATGGCTGGAGCCAAGAGTCATCAGCCACTGCTGCAAGACTGGAGCCAGTGCTCGCTGCTGTGCGGCCAGGGGTCGGCACCCGGGGCCAGCTCCTGCCACCATGTGGCTGGAGCCCAGGAACAGAGCTGTGGGTTGGCGCCTGCTGCCGTTCAGCTAGGGCAGGGGATCAGCAGCAGGGCTGGGGCTGGGTGGCTGGAACCTGGGGCTAGCGTCCGCCAACACATGGTTGGAACGGGGTTTCAGAAGTGGACTGAAGCTGTGGAGCTGGGTGTCACCTGCTGCCCCATGGCCAGAGCCAGGGATTGGCACCCAAAACCCCGTGGTTGGAGCCCACTGCCGTGCAGATGGACCTGGGGGTTGATGGTGCCTGGTGCCAGTACCTTTCACTGTGCAGCTGGAGCTTGGGACTGGAGCCAGGGGCCAGTGTCTGCTGCCACACAGATGGAACCAGGGGTTGGAGGCTGAAGTCCTGCAGCTGAAGGTCAGGGCCACCTGGCTGGAGTTGAGAGGTTAGTACCCACTCCCCTGTGGTCGGAGCCTGTGGCTCTATGGCCAGTCTCCTGAAGTCCTGCTGCCCAAACCCTCTCCGCCCAAGGTGGGTCAAGAACTCACCTTACTCCTGCAGCGTTGTGCCCCACTTCTCTCCAGAGGCAGTGCAGGGCAGCAGATCCAAGAGCAACAAGGAGTGAGTGGGAGGGGCCAATGCTTCCCCCACCCCCTCTCCCTGCCATCAGACAGGAGATGTCATGGCTGCATGAAAACCCCCTGGTGGCCGCATTTGAGAACCTTGGCTTAGGGACACAGAGCGTGGGGTTGCATCCCTGACCATCTTGGCTAATAGCCATAGATGAATCTATCCCCCATGAACTTATCTAATTCTTTTTTGAATCCAGTTATATTTTGGCTTTTGCAACATCCCATAGTAATGAGTTCGAGGTCATCTGTGTGTTGCGTGAAGTACTTCCTTGTGTGTGTTTTAAACGTCCTGCCTGTTAATGTAATTGGATGGCCCTTGGTTTGTGTGCTATGTGGAGTAACTAATATTTCCTTATTCACTTTCTTCACATTCATGATTTTATAGGCCTCCGTCATATTCCCCCCTTCGTTGTCTCTTTTCTAAGCTGAACAGTCCCAGTCTTTTTAATCTCTCCTCCTGTGGAAGATGTTCCATACCACTAATAATTTTTGTTGCCCTTCTCTGTACTTTTTCTAATTTTAATATATCTTTTTTGAGATGGGGCAACCAGAACTGCACACAGTATTCAAGGTGTGGGAGTACCATGGATTAATACAGAGACATGATATTTTCTGTCTTATTATCTATCCCTTTTTTGATGGTTCCGAATATTCTGTTACCTTTTTTGACTGCTGCTGCACATTGAGCAGTTGTTTTCAGAGATGTAGCCACAATGACTCCAAGATCTCTTGCTTGAGTGATAACAGTTAATTTAGATCCCATCATTTCATATGTATAGTTGGGATTATGTTTTTCAATGTGCATTACTTTGCTTTTATCAACATTGAATTGCATCTGCCATTTTCTTGCCCAGTTGCACAGTTTTGTGAGATCCCTTTGTAACTCTTCGCAGTCTGCTTTGGACTTAACTATCTTGAGTAAGTTAGTATTGTCTTCAAACTTTGCCACCCCACAGTTTATCCCTTTTTTCAAGTAATTTATGAGTATGTTAAACAGTGCTGGTTTTAGTCAGATACTGGGGGATCCTGTTATTTATTGCTCTCTATTGTGAAAACTGACCATTTATTCCTACCCTTTGTTTCCTATATTTTAATCAGTTACTGAAGTTAGGCTTACCAGCCTGTAATTGCCAAGGTGGCCTCTGGAGCCTTTTTTTTAAAAATTGGCATTACAATAGCTATCTGCCAGTCATCTGGTACAGCAATTGATTTAAGTAATAGGTTATATAACAGACCAATTTTATATAAGAGTTCTGAAGGAACTCTTGGGTGAATACCATCTGGTTCTGGTGACTTATTGCTGTTTAATTTATCAATTTGTTCCCAAACCTCCTCTGATATCTCAATTTAGGATAGTTCCTCAGATTTGTGTCCTAAAAAGAATGGCTCATGTATGTGACTCTTCCCTCACATCCACTGCAGTGAAGATAGATGCAAAGAATTCATTTAGCTACTCCACGACAGCCAAAGTTCAGTCTGTTACAGAGCTGTTCACAGAACCAGGAACCAATTTTTCACAAGAACGTGATATTCTCCTCAAGATATCTCCTGAATGAAAGGATTCAGAGGACTTCCCCCTCCTCGGTTATATTGAGATAGTCTTTGGTTTCTGTTCATAGACAGGGCAAAACTCTTGCCTTGTTATAATGTTCCTTTCTTACATTTAAGATGTTTGATTGTTTACAATTGTCTGATGGTTTTCCATTGATAATCTTGAGATTGAGCAAGGCTATTGTATTTCAGGGCAGGGTGACATCACTGAGACACATTATCCCCATGTGCCTAATTTCCTCTCGAAGTCCATAAAGCATGCTTTCAGTATAAATACTAGTCCTTAAATTTACCTGTACATACATCTCACAATGATTATGTCTTTTAACAAGTTATAAGCTTTCTGTTGATACCTTACACGTTACTCCTCATGGATAAATATCTGGTAAGACATTTGTTTGGTATAGTGAGTTTGTCATGTCTGAGGTGAGAATTGTTTGCAAAGATTAGGAGATCCTTTGCATCACAGTGGGGTATTTGGGGAGGGAATTTGAAAGATGAATCTGACTCAGGACTAGAGTGTGTAATTAGATGTGACTAGCCAAGAGGATGTGTGTATACAAAGTGGAAATGGAGTCCTTGGAGGCAGTAGCTAGGTATAACAAAGATCCAGTACTCATAGGTGGCGAGTTATATGGGCCTGTGGTGGCCATGCTACACCAATATTTAGGAATATGGGCCTGGGTCCACCAATGTTTGGGCTTACTGCGCTTTGGGGGGCCCCATGCTTCAGAGGGATGCAGGGTCCAGGGCAGCCTGGGGGCTTGACTTAGGGGGCCTGATGCCAGCAGCAGCGAGTGGCCCAGCCCTCTTTGCTTCACACTGCCCTGCCTGCTCCTGGCTTCACTTGGGGGATGGGGCAGAAGCCAAAAAGAGGCAGGGTGGGGTTTGGGGGAAGGGGTGGAATGTGGGGGTGAGGTGGCCGGGTTGCTTACTGCTGCTGGCCCCAGGCCCCCTGCTAAGCCCCAGGCTGCCCTGGACCCTGCATCCCGCTGAAGTGCAGGGCCCAGGGCATTTGCCCCAGTCCATCCTATGGATGAGGCAGCTCTGCCTCGACCCCCATGTCCCCCTGAAGCATGGGGGGCCCCCAAAATGTGGGGTTTGGGGCTGTTGCCCCATTCTGTCTTATGGAAAGGTTGGCTTTGCTTGGACCCGTTCTGGGCACCATCAAAAATTATACAAACCTGGCGTCCATGCCAGCACTTGCAAACTTGAAAGCAGGGACTGGAATAAAATGAGGAATTCTGAAGGCCCTCGCAAAACTGTTTTGAGAGGAACTGTGGGTATTGCTTTCAGAAACCATTTTGGGGAGGGGTAAGGAGACAGGGATTCAGATTGAGAATCCACAAGAGAACTAGTGGAGACAATGTACTACAGAATGTTTATTCTGTGCACTGAGCAGACAAGTCTCAGACTCTTCTTTCTAGTTGACTCTCAGTTGCCATCTGCACAGCACCATCAGATATCTGTGCAAAGCAAAGTAATTTTAATTTGTAAATTCACACTTACTCTACTCTGAGAGGACCTTAATTCCAGTCATTGAAACAGATTGCAGCACAGTAAAGTAAAATAAATAGAGGCACTTATTAATACTTCTGGAAAAAAATGTGTCCCATGTTTTCAGATTAAGAAAAACCATTGCAGAAATTTGTGCAGATTTTGGAAGGACACTGACTGAGCATGTATTTGGGATTAGAAAGGAACTTTCAGGTTAATTGTTTTGGAATAATTATTCATATTAGTTAAAAATGTCCTTTTCTGAAATAATCTGAAATGTTTTAACAATCTGTAAGTATTTACAATTCTGGGACTATTTTAAGATAGTTCTTGTGGCCCAGCTCCTATTGGCTGGGAACCATGGCCAATGGTGCTCCAGGGGCAGTGCCCACAGGCGGAGGCAGCACATGGAGCTAGGAGATGAGGAAGGGAAGTTCCTGTTGCCTTTCCAGGGAGCCCCACCCAGGTAAGTACCGCCCCACACCCCAACCCTAGCCCCCCCCCAACTCTTGCTGCTGGGAGGCAGCGGGGGCCAAAGACTGCCTCAGCAGCAGCCAGCTTGACTGGCCTGAGCCAGCTGCACTGGGCTGCTGCAGAAGACACCGAGGTCACGGAAAGTCATGGAATCTGTGACCTCCATGACAAACATGGAGCCTTAATAAGACGACAGAAAATATATTGCTTCTGTATAAATCCATGGTACGCCCACTTCTTGAATACAATGTGCAGATGTGGTCACCCCATCTCAAAAAAAAATGTATACTGGAATTAGAAAACATTCAGAAAAGGGCAACAAAAATGATAAGGGGTATGGAACTGCTTCCATATGAGAGGAGATTAATAAGACTGGGACTTTTCAGCTTGGAAAAGAGATGGCTAAAGGGGGGATATGACTGAGGTCTATAAAACCATGATTGGTGTGGAGAAAGTAAATAAGGAAGTGTTTATTTACTCCTCATAACAAGAGCTAGAGGTCACCAAATGAAAATAATAAGCAGCAGGTTTAAAACAAAAGGAAGTATTTCTTCACACAATGCACAGTCAGCTCTTTGCCAGAGGATGTTGTGAAGGCCAAGACTATAACATGGTTCAAAAAAATAACTAGATACAGTCATGGAGGCAGGGCCGGCGCTACCATTTAGGCAGCCTAGGCAATCGCCTAGTGTGCCAGAATAATTGGTGGGCGCCTTTTTGCCAGAGGGGGCAGCAGGCGGCTCCAGTGGAGCTGCTGCAGTGGTGCCTGCGGAGGGTCCGGTGCTCCGTGGCTCCGGTGGAGCTGCCGCAGTGGTGCCTGCGGAGGGTCCGGTGCTCGCGCGGCTCCAGTGGACCACCCGCAGCCATCACTGCGGCAGCTCGACTGGAGCCGCGGAGCACCGGACCCTCCGCAGGCACCACTGCGGCAGCTCCACCGGAGCCGCGGAGCACCAGACCCTCCGCAGGCACCACTGCGGCAGCTCCACCAGAGCCGCGGGATCAGTGCGCAGGGCGGAGAAATTGACGTCCGCCTAGGGCGCTCAAACCCCTAGCGCTGGTCCTGCATGGAGGGTAGGTCCATCAGTGGCTATTAGCCAAGATAGGCAGGGATGGTGTCCCTAGCTTCTGTTTGCCAGAAGCTGGGAATGAGTGACAGGGAATGGATCACTCAAGGATTACCTGTTCTGTTCATTCCCTCTGAAGCACCTGGCGTTGGCCACTGTCAGAAGACAGGATACTAGGCCAGATGGACCATTGGCCATCCTGGGTCTGACCATTCTGATGTTGTGGTTCACGCTTCAGTCAACCACCACTCCAGGCCTCCCTAGAACAAAGCACTTCTAGTTCACACTTTTCAAACAAACACACATGCGCAGCCAAGCAGTCCCTACAGTTAGCACTAGTCAAACTGATGGTCACAGCAGAGAAACTCAGATATCCACCCCATCAACTCAAAACACAGCCCCCAGTGCAGCACTGTAAGGGTGCGAACTCACTCCTATGGCACCTCCTGCTGGTCTGTTCCAGGAATTAGCTCTCCAGCCTCCAGAGCGCCCTCTGCAGGCCGGTGATCTGCTTCCTCTTGGCCCTCATGTCCCTCCCAGGACCCAGTACCCCTTTATCTGGGGTGCTGCCCCCAGCAGTAACCCCTTTCTCTTGGGGTCTCCCCTCTCTGGGAAACCCCCACCCTCTATCCCCACCTTGCCTCAGTATAAGGCTACCAGTTATCATCTAGCCCCCATGCCCTCAGGCAGACTACAGGATCAGCCTACTCATCAGTGGCAAAGTTGGATTTGGACCTGCTGCCTTTGCCTACCTCTGGGCTGCCCTCTGCAACCCCAAGTACGTGTTGGCCTTATGCTAGGCCACAACCTGGGGCTTTCCAGGCTGGAGCTCCCCAGCTTCTCTGCCTTTCCCAGCCCTGTTCCATTCAGATACCCTGTCTCTAGCTCCCTGCAGCCAGGCCTTCTCCCTCTACAGGCAGAGGGAGACTGACTGCGCTCCTAGCTTATTGCCTCTTATAAGGGCCAGCTGGACCTGATTGGGGCTTGGCCACAGCTGAGCCTATCTTCCCTAATCAGCCCAGGCTTCTTGCCCCAGCCACAGCCCTCTCCTGGGCTGTTTTCAACCCCGAAAGGCAGGAGCGGGTAACCACCCCGCTACAAGCACCTACCTCAAGAGCACTCGCCATAGCTCTTCTCGGATAGCTTCAAGGCAAACTCCCTCTGTTTGCTTCTCCTCTGTTCATTCCTCTTTCTTGAGTGGTAAGTGCTCATTTAGACCGCATCGTTCTGTATGTAGAGTTGGGATTATGTTTTCCAGTGTGGATTACTTTGCATTTGTCAGCACTGAATTTTATCTGTCATTTTGTTGCCCAGTTTCCCAGTTTTGTGAGATCCCTTAGTAACTGTTTGTAATCTGCTTTGGATCTAACTATCTTGAGTAATTTAGTATCATTGGCAAACTTTGCCATCTCACACTTCACTGCCTTTTCCAGGTGATTTATGAATATGTTGAACACCACAGATTCCAGTACAGACCGTTGGGGGACCCTGCTATTTACCTCTCTCCATTATGAAAACTGACCCTTTAGTTCTACTCTTCGTTTCCTGTCTTTTAACCAGTCATTGATCCATGAGAGAACCTTTCCTCTTATCCCATGACTCTACTTTGCTTAACAGCTTTGGTGATCTTGTCAAAGTCTTTCTGAAAGTCCATGTACGCTATATTCACTGGGCCACCCTTGTCTACAAGATTGTTGGCCCCCTCAAAAAATTCTAACAGATTGGTGAGACTTTATTTCCCTTTGCAAATGGTGTGTTGACTCTTCCCAAACATACCGTGTTAATCTATATGTCTGATAATTCTGTTCTTTAGTATAGTTTCATCCAGTGTGTCTGGTCCTGAAGTTAGGCGGACTGACCTGTAATTGCTAGGATTACCTCTGGAGCTTTTTTAGAAAATTGGCATTACATTAGCTACCCTCCAGTCATCTGTTAGAGATTGATTTAAGTGATAGGTTATATACCAGTTAGTTGTTCTGCAATTTCATGTTTGAGTTCCTTCAGAACTCTTGGATGAATACTGTGATGGGATACCTGGGGTGCAGCCTGGGACCATGGGACCGCTGTGGCCCCTTAACTCTCCAGCCTGGACTGTCTCTCACAGTGCTTTGCTAGTGACAAGCAGGAAGCTGTTATCACTCAGCTCAACCGCATGTGGAGTCCCACAATAAGCTAGATTGCATGAATGCTCCCAGAGCCCCTCATGAATCATGCAGAGAAAGGTGCCAGCTAAATCCCACCAGCTCCCAGCCTTGTACCTTAGGAATATACCGTCTTGCACTGCTCTAGATGAGCTGTGAAAATTTATTAATTGGTTCAGCACTTCATCAATGGAAAGTGCATTCTCTAAGCAGATTTACCAAACACTTTGGGCAAACTCACTGGTAAAGATAAACAGTTAAACAAGTTTATTGATTACAAAAGATAGATTTTAAATGAATATAAGTGATAGGCAAAAAGTCAGAGTTAGTTACCAAAATAAAATAAAATGTAAGCACACAGTCTAAACTCTCAACCCTATTAGACTGGGTAACATCTAGATTAAGAATTTTTTATCTTCCCACTGGATATTGCGGTCCTTAATATATGGGTTTTTTCCCTTAAACCTGGGCATTTTTTTTGGTGCTTCTAGTGTTTTTTTTTTAATTTGGGGTATACATATATTGTGAACCTCTGTTACGGTGTTTTTAAATAGTCCCCTTGCAGTTTGCAGCCATTTGACCTTTCAGCTGTTCTTTTAATTTCCATTTAACTACCTTCTTCATTTTGTTTAGTTCTCCTTTTTGAATTTTAAATGCTACTGTGTTTGGTTTCTTTGGAATTTTTCCCCTTTCAGTGATGTTAAATTTAATTACATTATGGTTGCTATTCCTAAGCGGTTCAGCTATATTCACCTCTTGGACTAGATCCTGTTCTCCACTTAGGACTAAATCAAGAATTGCCTCTCCCTTTGTGGGTTCCAGGACAAGATGTTCCAAGAAGCAGTTATTTATGGTGTCTAGAAATTTTATCTCTACATCCTGAGGTGACGTTACCCAGTCAATATAACAATAGTTGAAATTCCCTTTTATTATTGCATTTTCTGTTAGTCTTTCTAATCTCCCTGGGCATTTCACAGTCACTGTCGCCATCTTGGCCAGGTGGTTGGTAGCATGTTCCAACTGCTGTTCTCTTATTGTTCAAGCATAGAATTTCTATCCATAGAGATTCTGTGGTACAGTTTGATTTCATTTAAGATTTTTATTGTATTTGACTCTGTGCTTACTTTCACATACATCAGCATGACCTTCTCTGTCATTCCTGTATGTTTTGAACCCTGGTATTACTGTATCCCATTGATTATCCTAATTTCACTAAGTTCCTGTGATGCCTATTACTTCATTATCCTCATTTACTACTAGGTGCTCCAATTTGCCCATCTTAGCGTTTGTATATAAGCGCTTGTACATTTTGTCAATCTTCAGTTGCTTGCTTTCAAGTGTTATATTTAAATAGGGCTCTCATGTTTGATTTTTTTCCTCACTATCTACTATTTGTACTTTACCAACTTCTTTCCTTTACATAGAGTTCCTTTTTAATAAATTTATCCATAAGGGAAGTCTCTGCCTGTACCGTATGTTCCTCTGTGCCTGTCAGCTTTCCCTTAGCCCTTAGTTTAAAAAATTCGCTGTAATTTAACATTAAACCTTTTAAATTTTACATGCCAGCAGTCTGGTTCCATTTTGGTTTAGGTGAAGCCCATCCTTCCTGCATAGGCTCCTCCTTTCCCAAGAGGTTCCCAGTTTCTAATAAACCTAAAACCCTCCTCCCTACACAATTGTCTCATACACGCATTGAGACCTTAGAGTTCTGCCTGTCTTTCTGGCCCTGTGCATGGAACTGGAAGCATTCACAGAATGTTACCAGGGAGGTCCTGGACTTTAATCTCTTACCTGCCAACCAAAAGTTGACCTCCAGGACATCTTTTCTTCTTTTCCCTATATCACTGGTACCTACATGTTACCACAACCACCAGGTCCTCCACAGCATTGCACATAAATCTGTCTAGATGTCTTTTGAGATCTACAAGCTTCACACCCAACAGGCAATTTACCATGCGGTTCTCCCAGTTATCAAAATGCCAACTGTTCATATATCTAATATTCAAATCCCCCATTAGTATTACCTTGTTCTTCCTAACTGGAGTTCCTCTCCAGAAGGAATGTCTTCAGTGTGAGAGGATACCTTGACATCATCTGGAAGGAGGGTCCCAACAATGGGATTGTTTCCCTCCTCTCCAGCCTGATGTGTTCCTTTCCCAAGTCTTTCATCCTCCTTAACAGCACAGAGGCTGTCTGGGGATGGAACCACTTCATTGTGAAATTTCATCTCTGAAATTCTCCTCTGATTACCTTTCTGTCTCCCTTAGCTATTCTAGTTCAGCTACTCTGGCCTCAAGATGCCGTACTGTGTTTCTGGGGAACATGAACAATTTGCACCACATGCACACCTACAACTCCTGCACATGAGGCAGATAATCCTATGTGCTACATGCAGTGCAATAAACTGGACAGCCCCCACTCGGCTGCTAGACTTCTGCCTGCAATATTTTTACTCTTGCAGGGGTTGTGTTGTTGTTTTGTTTTTGTTTGGAGTTTGGTATAATTGGTCTAAGTTTGTTTGTTAGGGATGTTTGTTAGGTGTACTGGGGTTATTGTTGTTTTTCACCTACAAGTTCATCTTTGCAATGAACAGCACCTATCATCTTTTCTTAGCTTCTATAGTTGCAGCTAACCTTTTTGGTGTTCTTAAATCACAACAACATCATATTACAGCTTTTAACATAGTTTGTATATATCTGGGGGGTAATGAGAATATTTTGTCAACATTGTTTTGTGGAATGTAGTTGGACTAGTGATTTCTTATTTTAAATATTCATTTTTTCCTAAGTTCAGATAGAAAATATTTTTAGCTGTACTTCTTACCTTTGTTTTTCCAAAGAGAGTGAAACATTCTATTTAGAAACACTTGACTATTGTAGTAAACTAGGTTACTGTTCTTTATTAGCCTTCCAGAGAATTTTTCAGGGACCGGATCATGTTAAGAAGAATGGAGCGTCCCCTAAGAAGGGGAGGCTTTATAGTAGCAGCCTCTAAGAAGACCCTTACTATGGGTTATTTGTCCCACACAGATTTGGAGGTGACTGAGCCCCAAAGTTTCTTGCAGTTCTTTTGCTGTTGTATGTAGGGCAGGGGTGAGTCCCTGCCAGTGTCAGAAAGTTCACTGACCAAGTTTGGAGTGTATACTGAAATGCTCCGGCTGTCCAAGGATGAAAAGGTACCACTGGGGCCTATTTATTATCTACACCCCTCCTCAGTTGCATCCTTTCCCTCATTTTCCATATTCAGTAGTCAGTATCAATCAACTCAGAGAACTTGGAACTGCACATAAGGCTTTGCTGCCTGGTGTTACTGACACTTCCTGATGAATTATGGATTCCTCTTAAAGGAGAGGAACTGTGAAGAACTGCAGCCCCCCTGATTATCGTGAAAGTGTGGGGTACTTCTGGGGCATATGTGCCCAAAGTTCTGGTTCAGAGTGCTCCTGGCCCCTTGGTGCTCTAGGCAGTAGTTGCTTCAAAGAAGTGCATTATTGCCCTTACAATAGTTAATTATCTTTGTAATTGGGTAAGAAAGAATTTTGAGTGGTTATTTTTCAGTGCAGTTGGTCCTAAAAGAGTGAAGAGTGTTTTGTGACATCTGCGCTATTGTGAACTCATGAAAAGCCTACTAAAAAGTTACTAAGGAGTGCAGAATAGAAAAAAAATAGTTCTATTGGCAGGTGTCTTTGTGCTTTTTCAACAGAGCTAAACAGCAGTGATTTAAAAGACTGTATCAGTGATAATAGTCTCAGTAGCAATGCTAGTCTTCCCAGTGTACAGAGCTGTCGACGACTCCGAGAAAGAAGAGTTGCAAGCTGGGCCGTTTCATTTGAACGTCTTCTTCAGGATCCTGTTGGCGTTAGATTTTTCTCTGTAAGTACTGAGGGGCAAGAAGGGGACTTCCAAAACAACTAATCTCTCTGCAAAGATTTTTTCCTGTGATTGTTTTCTGTTTTTCTTGGCACTGTCCTTAGATTTTAGAGTTAAGAGATCATTGTAACACAAAAGGATTGACTCTTCAAGCGTATTTATTAGCAAAAACTAAACTGTCTTTTCAGCTGGACCAAGTTCAAAGAAAATCTGCAGGTTCCTACATATTGCAGTACAATAGTCGTCCAATACTCTTTTAGCTGATGGCAATGAAAATTTTACCCTTATCTTTTGTGTCTGAATATTTAGTAAGGCTTCCATGTCTCCTGTGTCAGTGGCATTCAACTGGATTTGCAACTGTAGGCAAGATAATATTTTTACAGTTGTAAACATCTATCTAAATAATTTTTAAAGAATTGATAGACTATTCAGCAATTTGCATGATCAAAACTTTGTTTTATTCACATGGAAGATTTTCAATTGATGTGCAAGTCTGTCTAGTTATACTGGATAAGTGCATTTCCCAAGTGTGAATTAAACCTCACAGCACCCTTCTGAGGGAATATGTAACGTTATCCTCATTTTAAAAATAAGAAAATTGTGAGGCACTTATTTGACTTGGTCACAGTCACACACTGTCTGATGCAGAACACAGATCTGAATCAAGAAAATGAGTTAATGAGTTAATGTCAAAGCTATTTTCACAAGCAAACTAGATAGAAATTTAAGGAGGGGGGTGTTAAATTCTGCAGAAAGCCAGGGAAAGACCCTTCCCACCCAAAACAGTTGTTTCCGTTCCTTAGGCTTTTAATTATCCTAGCAACAACTAGGATCTCTGGAAAAGATTTGTGGAAATGATGGACATTTTTATCAGTGTTAATGGAAATTTCTTTAATACATTTTTGCAACATTTGTATAAAAATATGAGTGATACTCTCTAATTTGCTTAACCTAAATGAAGTTATTGTACTATGAAAGTGTTTGCAAAATGACGTCAGAAGATAGCCAGACAGAAAAAGCAGAATCTACAGGGTCTCTGTGTAGCTGCATCAGGAAATAAAGGAGAGATCTGAATCTATGTATTTACTTAATGATTAATTCCATTGAGTAAGAGAGAAGTCATTGCAGAAGTCTGCTGAGCCTTTAATGGCAAAATGTACACCTTCTGTCTCCCTAGCATCCCATTACAAAGTAATATGTCCTGTTTTAAAATAAGAAAGTACAGTGTGCTAATGCTCCAGGGCCTGAGTTTGAAGAGCATAGTTTTTCAGACACCTGACTTGCAGAGTCCTTGATGCATGCAGACAAGCTGCAGTTCTTCTCCAAGGAGTGTCCCTGTGGGTGCTCCACTTCCTGTTGATGCGTCTCTGCGTCTTTGATTGGAGAATTTCAGCAGCAGTGTTCGTCTGGGTCGTGCATGCGCTGTCCCTGTCTTGCGCCATTGTCAGTGCCTATCTTGCGCCGCAGCCTGATCTCCCTCAGTTCCATCTCAACCGTCTTTGGCCTGAGACAGAGCTCCCAGCAATGTGATAGTTGATATCTTTATTTACTGTGTAGAATAGTTAGAGTAGTTGTTTGTTTACTAGTTAGATTTACCTACCCTTTTTCTTCCTCCTTTATTTTTCTCAACTTTTTAAAAAAAATTTTCCTACCCTTACCATAGTTTGGTTCACCAGGTTTCAAGTGCTTCCTTTCCTGCCAGGAAGGTACCACGGTATTGGATGGTTACTCTTAATGTGTTCAATGCTTAGGTGAGACACACATCCCACAAAAGTGTTCTCACTGCAGCAACTTAATGGCTCATGCCAAGAAGGACAGAAATCTGCATCTAAAACTTATCCTTACGGAAAAGTCTCTGCATCTGGCATCTCATTCCAGCCAGCAGACACCCTCCTAGAAAGTAACAAGGAAAAGAACAGCATCTTCTCCCTCAAAAGAGCCATCAAAAAAGAAGTGGTCTCCCATTTATTCAATATCCTTGGTACTGACCACACTGCAGCTGAGTATGTATGAGGCACCAGGATCCTCCAGCACCTCCCACACCATACCTTCTGCCAAACCCAAGTAGGTAGTCTCTGAGTCAAGAGGCAAACAAAAGCTCATCTCCTCTGTTGTGGTACTGATGTAACTGCCAAAAGATGCGGACCGAGACTCTCCTCGTGGTGTATGGTGCCATCACCTGACAACACAGAGCACCTAGGCATTGGCACGGACATCCACAGCTGCAATGATGCCTTTGGTATCGACCACTTCGGCGCCTA
Source organism: Gopherus evgoodei (assembly GCF_007399415.2). NCBI lineage: Eukaryota > Metazoa > Chordata > Testudines > Testudinidae > Gopherus > Gopherus evgoodei. The sequence goes on from NC_044326.1 coordinate 21,176,894, forward strand.
AACCATTAGGATCACACCATTTCCTGCAACATAAGGACTTATTGGTATCATCGATACCTGAATACCTGCTCTTCAGCACTGATATATTCCCCGGTATACACGGTACCAGGCCAACCTGATTCACCGATGGCCCTTCCATTTTCCAGTGAGGAAGAGAATAATGAGGAGGAAGATGTTTTTCTCATGGCACCACTCCTCTCCTGTCCAACCTACTCCCGCACTAGGGCCACCTGTATGGCTGAGACATCATCCCGGTCCCAACACCCACAGCTGGCATGCCATGCCTCCACCTATGCCATTCCCCACACAGTGGCCTTATTGGGACATCAGGGTGGCATACCTGAGGCAATATCCCAAGCCCTTAAGTCCTTACAGGGAAAGGCTTAGGTCTCTCCCACCATCCTCTGTGGCTACACTATCAGAGCCCATTGAAGAGAGCTTTGAGGAACAAGAGGAAGCCCTGGAACAGGACACAACACCACCTGCCAATATTTCCTCTTCTTCCCCAGGAAAGGCCATAATGCCTCAGCCATGGATGATTTCAAACACTTTCAAGAACTCTTCAGGAGAGTTGCAGACTGCCTGGAGATCCCACTAGAGGAGGTCTCAGAGTCCCACATTCTGCAAACTTAATTGGCTTCAAAAATAGTGCTTCCAATAAATGATGCACTCATGGAATCAGCCAAAACCATATGTCAGACTCTAGCAACAATAACATCCACCTGCAAGAGAGTTGATACAAAGTATTATGTCCCCTCAAAAGGGATAGACTTTTTATTTTCCCACACATCACTGAACTCTCTAGTCGTCAACCAGTACGATAGACAACATCGATATAGATCCATGCCAAGGAGTGGAAATGGCTAGAGCTTTTTGGCTGGAAGGCCTACTCTTCAGCAACCTTGCAATTTCGAATTGTCAGTTACTCAGCATTGATGGTAAAGAACGACCACGTAAACTACTCCAAACTTGCAGAATTTATTGATGATATCCCAGAAGAGAAAAGGGATGAATTCAAATCCATCTTAACTGAGGGTCAGCTTCTGGCCAGAACTGCCCTACAGGCCTCCCTAGATGTGGAAGCCCTGGCAGCATGACCACAGCCACTGCCATTGTTATGCGCCAATTGTTGTGGCTTCAACTGTCCGGTTTCCCCAGAGAAATATAGTCTGCACTGGAGGACCTCCTCTTTGATGGCTGAAACTGCCTCAAAGACAGACAAAGTCCTCCACACCCTGAAGGACTCTTGGGCATCTCTCCACACCTTGGGGATATACATACCTGCAATCAAAAGAGAACAGGGTACATATTCTACCTACCAGCACACAAGATCGCTCCATACGCTCAACAGAGACACTAAGAGACACAGCGACAGGCGGAGACCTTTGAGGCGTCGACCACCTCTGCCTCAGTCATCTATATCTCAGCCATCCTCTGCTAAACAACAATTTTGAGGATTTGGTTGAGGATCTGAGCAACCTCCCCCACGTCCATGCCCCGTTTTGGCTACTATTTGTCTCTTTTCTATTCAGCATGGATTTCCCTCACCACAGACAAATGGGTCCTAGAAATAATCCATACAGGCTATGCAATACTTTTCATCTCCATCCCCCCTACGCACTCTCTCTCCTCATCCTTCTTCATGGACCTTCTCACAAACAACTTCTATTGCAGGAAGTAAACCATATGTTACTTCTGGGCGCAGTATAACCAGTACTCAACAGAAAGGGAAGGGCTTTTATTCCCATTACTTCTTAACCCAGAAAATGAATGGAGGCCTATTCTAGACCTCAGAAATATCAACAGATTCATAAGGATCCAACAGTTCCTTATGGTCACACTAGCAACAACAATACCAGCACTGGAACAGGGGGACTGGTTTTCAGTTCTCGACCTCCAAGATGCCTATTTCCACATAACCATACACACTGCTCACAGGAGGTTTCTTAGATTTATTCTGGGATCAGAACATTACCAATACAAAGTTCTGCCTTTTGGTTTCTTGACGACACCATGAGTCTTCTCCAAAATTCTCATGGAGATGGCAACGCATCTCTGCAAACAAGGTGTAATAATATCCTCCTATCTGGAAGTTTGTCTGTTAAAAGCTCCCACTCAGGCAGACACTCTCGACATTACACACAGGACATTTGACCTCTTCCTGAGACTGGGTTTACAGAAGAACACACAAAAATCAACTCTAAATCCCGTACAGAAGTTAGACTTCATTGGGGCCCATCTTGACTCTCTGGAAGCCAGAACGTCATTACCAATGAACAGTTTCGTCACTCTAACCAGCCTCATCTCTTTGTTACTGACAGTCCTCACATATCAGCACAAACCTGCCTCCAACTATTAGGACATATGAGAGCAACCACAATTATGGTATGACGTGCATCTTCACATGTACTATCTTCAGGGCTGGCTAAGAACCGTCTACATACCACGCAAACACAGCCTAAACAGACACCTTGCAATGCTGATCAAAGCCAAAGATTCTCTACACTGGTGGACGCAACCCCACAATGTGTGCATGGAAGTCCCTTTCACTCAGACTCCACCTTCAATAATAATCACAACCAATGCCTCCTTGATAGGCTGGGGAGCCCATCTATAACACCACATGATTTGGGGCAGGTGGTCTCTTTGTGAGACCTGCCTCTGGAAATTTCCACTACATGCATCTGATGAAGTGTGTATTCACCCATGAAAGCTTATGCTCCAATATGTCTGTTCGTCTATAAGGTGCCACAGGACTCTTTGTTACATTTTACAGATCCAGACTAACACGGTGATCCCTCTTATACTATCTCAGCCTGGTATCTCCCAGGTCATCAAAATACTACAGTGGATATGGTGAGCAGAGAATTTTCCCAGGATCACAGATGGGAACTAAATAACATGGTCCTACAAAATGTATTCAGACACTGCGGTCACCCATCCATTGACTTCTTTGCAACATCCCAGAACAACAAATGCCCACAATTCTGCTTAAGAGCAGGTTAGGGCCGCAATCCCTGTGGGATGCCTTCCTCCTCCAATGCGAAGCATACCTGTTATGTGCGTTCCCTCCGATCCCTTTATTATCAAGGGTGATACACAAAATATGTACCAACAAGGCCAAAGTGATATTGATAGTCTCAACATGGCCCAGACAGACTTAGTACTTGTACTGGTTGCGGATGATGGTATGCTCACCTTGCACTCTTCCACATCTGCCAGACATTCTATCACAAGATGCCGGATGGGTTCACCACCCGGACCTGGAGAGACTTCACCTGAAAGCATGGCTCCTACATGGTTCCATCATGTCAAGCTAGCCTCTTTGGACTGGATTAAAGACCTATTGCTAAACAGTAGAAGGACAACCATGTGAAATACTTACTTTCACAAATGAAAGAGGTTCCACATACAGTGCCAGAACAAATATATTAGTGCCGTTTCCATACCCCTACTCTTGATATTGGACTGTATCTTGAGACTAAAGACATCAGGGAGCTCTCCCTTAGCTCAATCAAAGTACATTTTGTGGCTATTACCGTGTTTCACCACAAGATCAATGGGACATTGATATTTGCCCATCCGAGCACCAAACATTTCCTTACGGGTGTCAAGAATGTGTACCCCGAACTGTGTGTACCTACTCTACCTTGGGATTTGAATTTAGTGTTATATTGCCTCACCGGACCCCCATTTGAACCCTTAGCAACATGCTCTCTGATACATCTATCGATTAAAGTGGTGTTCTTAGTGGCTATCACATCTGCCCGCTGAATGGGTGAGTTAGGGGCTCTCCTGGCACACTCGCCTTACACCATCTTTTTCCAGGACAAGGTCACACTAAGACCCCACCCAAAATTTCTATCTAAAGAATCTTTGTCCTTCAATATAAACTGAGTCCATCTTTCCCCATTCTTCCCTAAATCTGATGGGAACGTGCAGGACTCAGTATTACATACTCTAGACGTCAGGTGTGCACTAGCGTTCTACCTTGACAAAAGTAAGCCTTTCAGAAAATTCTGAGGCTTTTCATTTCCACTATGGGAAATGGCTACAAGGCTTTGCTATCTCTACACAGAGACCATTCACCTCTGTTATCAACAAAAGAACATGCAACCCCTATCTGGGATCAGAACTCACTCTACCAGATCCCTTTCAACTTCATGATTTTGTTGTTTAGAAAAGCTACTGGACATATGTAGAGCAGCCACTTGGGCTTCCCTACACATGTTTACAAAACACTATGCAATTGGCCAGAGTTCAAGATCAGATGCATTGCTAGATCTTACATCGTTATCTCACTTACACAGGCAATTCTGAAGCCCCTTCCATTCAATGTAGGGCACTGCTCGACAGTCACCTGAAGTGGAACACCCACAGGGACAGTCCTCGAAGAAGAAGAGAAGGTCACTCAGCCTATGCAGTAACTTATGTTCTTCAAAATGGATGTCCCTGAGGGTTTTCCACTACCCACTCACCTCCCCTCTACTTCGGAATTCAATTTCCAGACTGAGAAGGAACTGAGAGGAGTTGGGTCTCATGTACTATATGGGTGCTGACAACAGCATGAGACAGGGGCAGCCCATACACAACCCGGACGGATACTGCTGCTGAAATTCTGCAATCAAAGGTGCAGGGATGCACCAACACCTGAATTGGAGCACCCATAGGGTCACACTTTTCAAAGAACCTCAGTTACTGCATAGGGTGAGTAACCTTCTCTTCATACACAAACTCTTTTATATGTTTGATATTCAGAAATAAAAAGAAGAAATAAGCACAAACGAAACTTCTTTCCATCCTAAATAGAGTAATGCTTTAATGAACACATTGACAAATAATCCATCCAGAGGGAGAGGAGTGAAAGTAAAATGCTTTTTTAATATATAAAAAGTGCTTTGTCTTGAGTTGGATGTTCGTTTCTTGCCATAGCTTCTATTTTGCTCAGCCTAGCATCCTAAAGTTCTCAGCATTAGTGAATAAAGAGTGACTTTCTTTTTAGTTTTAAATGACTCTTAAGTATTTCTGAGTTCAGTATTAGTCTTACTGAAAAATTATGCAGTATGGGAACCATTGAGTAGATTGTAAACCAGTTGCTTTAATATTGTAAACCAGTGCTTTAATATTGGTTTAAAAGTCAAAAAGAAATGTTTATATTTAAAAATTAAACTCTTTAAATAGTAATTCGTTTATGATAAAGAATTATTATTAAATCAGGTTGGAAATTGGTTTCACAGGTCTTCTACTGGGCATTCACGCTGCTAATGTCACAAATTACCTCTCTTTTCAGCAAAGTGGCAGCCTCAAGTGCTATATTCAGAAAGGTTTTATTCTCATTAAAATTTAAAAAAAAATATAATAAGGCTGATACCAATTTAAGCAACTAGCAAAGGATGTAAGTGAGGACCACTTACATGATTAAAAATTGCGCTCTAGGGAAACATTTTCACTGTCTCCATTTTACCCTGTTAGAATGTCAATTAAAGATAAGCAACTTCCCAATAGTGTAACTATTTTAGTATAATTAAAAATTATTTAAATCCTTATTAAAATCTTGTTCATTAGTCTGTGAACCAGTCTTACAATGCAAAGTTCTAAACAGTCTTTGTACATTGAAATATGTTGATTGTAACTTGATTCAGTATTGCAAATTGAACAAGTTCTAAATAAATGGAAAGAGTCAGTGTTTGGCAGATCTGATCCTTAATTTAGGAATTATGTTTTTAAAAAGCCTGATTCTGAGACCAATAATAACATTTTCATTACTTAAAAAAAATCCCAACGTGCAAACTCCAACCTCTCCTCCCCGCTTCTCCCCCCATAAATATGTTGTTTTAAGCAACTTGTCTTTATTTTGTGACATATGTTTTATATGCTTATTTTTTTCTCACAGGAATTTCTACGGAAAGAATTTAGTGAAGAAAATATTTTATTCTGGCAGGCCTGTGAATATTTTAACCATGTACCTGCACATGACAAAAAAGAGGTAAAATAATGCTATATATTCAGGTATAAAGTTGCTAGCTAAAGGCTGGTCCAAGGCAATTGAGATAATTTGGACTGTTCTTGATCTTCGTCTTGTGGTTCTATCTGAGCAGGGCTGGGGACACAGTCATTTTGTTTCAGGGGTCTCTCCTGGGGATCTCAGTTCCATAAGAGTATCTCCCAGAATCCAGTTGTCATTCTATTTAGGACTCTGTGAAAGACCATTCTATTCCATTTAGTCCTTATTTGAGTCCTTATTTAGTCCTTATTTTGTGGGACACCCTAGTTTTGTAGAATCATAGAAATGTAGGACTAGAAGGAACCTCAAAAGGTTATTTAGTCCAGTCCCCTGTGCTGAGACAGGACTAAGTAAACCTAGATAATCCTTGACAGATATTTGTCTAACCCAGGGGTGGGCAAACTTTTTGGGCCGAAGGCCACATCGGGGTTGTGAAATGGTTTGGAGGGCCAGGTAAGTACAACTGTGCCTCCCCGAGTACAGCCTGACCCCTACCCCCTGACTGCCCTCCTCAGAGCCCCCAACCCATCCAACCCCCATGGCTCCTTGTCCCCTGATCGCCCCCTCTCGGGACTGCCCCCTCTAGCCCCCCCCGCTCCCTGTCTCCTGACTGCCCTGATCCCTATCCACACCCCTGCCAGGCCCCATGGGACTCCCTCACCTATCCAACCCCCCGCTTCCTGTTCCCTGACTCCCTATCCATATCCCTGCCCCCTTATAGGACCCCCGGGACTCCCATGCCTATCCAGCCTCCCTGTTCCCCATTCCCTGATCCCCCCCCTCCAAAATCACCCCCTTCTCCCTGTCCCCTGATTGCCCCCCAGAACCCCCTGCCCCTTATCCAAGCAGGAGTGGTGGGCCAGAGTGCATGGCAGCATGGCTGTGGGGGAGAGGAGATAGCAAGGGAGGGGCTGGGGGTTAGGGTGGTCTTGCAGGCTGGATGTGGCCTGCGGGCCATGGTTTGCCCATTTCTGATTTAACCTGTTCTTAAAAGCCTCCAATTAAGAGGATTCCATAATCTGCCTTGAAAGCCTATTTTAGTGCATAAGTATAGTTACAGCTAGAAAGTTTTTGTAACATCTAACCTGAATCTCCCTTTCCATTGATGAAGCTGATTACTTCTTGTCCTACCTTCAGTGGACATGGTCAACAGTTGAGTTTATAATTGCCCTTTAACATATTTGAAGACTGTTATCGTTTCTCCCCTCGGTTTTCCTTTCTAAAGACCAAACATACCAAGTTTTTTTAACCTTTCCTCATAGGTAAGATTTATTAAGCCTTTTTTCATTTTGGTTGCTCTCCTCTGGACTCTCTCCAGTTTGTCAACATCTTTCTTAAACTGTGTCACCCAAAACTGGACACAGTAATGTGGCTGAGGCCTCACCAGTACAGAGTAGAGCAGACTATTACCTCCCATGTTTTATGTATGATACTTCCATTAAAATACCCCATAACGATATTAAGTTTTTTCACAACTTCGTTACATTGTTGACTCATATTCAATGTGCGACTACTCACTCTAACCCTAGATACTTTTTGGCAGTACTACCACCTAGCCAGTTATTCCCCATTTTGTAGTTGTGCATTTGATTTTTTTCCATCTTAAGTGATGTACTTTGAACTTGTCTTTATTGAATTTCATCTTGTTGATTTCAGACTGATCCCTCAATTTATCAAGATCATTTTGAATTCTAAGCCTATCCTCCCAAGGGTTTTCAATCCCTGCCATCTTGGTATCATCAGCAAATTGTAAAGCATACTCACCACATCATTAATGAAAATATTTAATAGTACCAGATGAAGGACAGTCCCCTCCATGACCCTACTAGATCCCCTCAGCAAACCACTGATAACTATGCTGTATCTTTAAATCAGTTACACTCACCTTGTAGTAATTTAATCTAGTCCACATTTCTCTTGTTGGTTTATGAGAATATCATGTGGGATTGTGTCAAAAGCCTTTCACTAGTACTTCCTTTTTTTCCCTGAAACCACCTCAGGGCACTGAACCCGATTTGGTTTAATTTCCTTTCATTGTATTCAGAATTTAGTTGTTTATAAAATAAGCAACTAAAAAATAGAAAGATCAAGATTTTTTTTACTACAGATATTCAAGTATATGGTTAAATTTTACTGCCTTCTCTCATTTAAGTCTTAGTGCTTTTTAAAAAAAATCATTAAGTCACAAGCTTTTATTGTACTTTTGAAGCAACATTTGACAGGCTTGACATTTACTATTATTGCACTTTGAATATTTTAAATGTTATTGTAAATTCTCTTGATCGGAACATTTAATTACTTAGCAACTGCTCTGGCACAAAAATATTTGTAATGTTAAAGGGAATAAAAATTTTGGCAACCTAAAAATTTACAAAAAGAGATGTTTACTAAAATTGCAATAAACAGTAGCTTCTAGATTTTTAAATCTCAACAAAGGAAAACAAAAGGAGTAATGTAGATGGGCAAAAGACATCAATGTTTATTTGAAAAATTGAAAAACTAAGCTGCTTCCTTTTCTCTAGAGACTAAATTAAGGTTCCCCATATACTGAGATATATAATTGCTCTGTTTTTCATTTGGGAATAAGAGTGCACAGAAATAGCCTGTTTAACATATACCTGGATTGTTACAAACACATCAGAAGCAGGAACCATACTAGTGAGTGGGGCCACTAACTGATGGAGTTGCTAAAGGAGCACTCAAGGAAGACAGTGCCATTGTGGAGAAGCTAAATGAATTCTTTGCATTGGTCTGCACTGCAGATAATGTGAGGGAGATTCCCACACTTTAGCCATTCTTTTTAGGTGACAGATCTGAGGAACTGTCACAGATTGAGGTGTCAGTGGACGAGGTTTTGGGACAAATGGATAAATTAAACCGTAATAAGTCAGCAGGACCACATGGTTAATACTCAATAGTTCTGAAGCAACTCAACTATGAAACTGCAAAACTACTAACGGTGGTATGTAACCTATCACCTAAATCAGCCTCTGTACTAGATAACTGGCGGATAGCTAACATGACACCAATTTTTAGAAAAGGCTCCAGAGGCCATCCTGGCAATTACAGGCAGGTAAGCCTAAATTCAGTACCAGACACAGTGCCTGAAACTATAGTAAAGAACAGAATTATTGGACACCTAGATGAACACAATATATTGGGGAAGAGCCAGCACAGCTTTAGTAAATGAAAATCATGCCTCACCAATCCAGTGGATCTTTTGAGGTGATCAGCAAATGTGGTCAAGGGTGATCCAGTGGATATAGTGTACTTGGACTTTCAGAAAGCCTTTGACAAGGTCCCTCACCAAAGGCTCTTAAGCAAAGTAGACAGTCATGGGATAAGAGGGAAGGTCCTCTCATGGATCAGTAACTGGTTAAAAGGTAGGAATAAATGGTTAGTTTTCAGAATAGAGGTAAATAGCGGGGTCCCCCAAGGATTTGTGCTGGAATCTGTGGTGTTCAACACATTCATAAATCATCTGGAAAAGGCAATGAACAGTGAGATGGCAAAGTTTGGAAATGATTCCTAATTACTCAAGATAGTTAGACCCAAAGCTAAGGGTAAAGAGTTACAAAGGGCTTTCACAAAACTGGGTGACTGGGCTACAAAATGGCAGATGAAATTCAGTGTTGATATATGTAAGATAATGTACATTGTAAAATATCCTAACTCTACATACAAAATGATGCTGTCTAAATTAGCAGTTATCACTCAAGAAAGAGATCTTGGAGGCATCATAGCTAGTTCTCTGAAAATATCTGCTTAATGTGCAGTGGCAGTCCAAAAAGCTAACAGACTGTTAGGAACCAATAGAAAAAGAATTGATGATAAAACAGAAAACATCATAATGCCTCTATAAAAGTCCATAGTACACCCACACCTTGAATATTACATCCAGTTATAGTTGCCCTATCTCAAAATAGATATATTAGAATTGGTAGAGAAAAGGGTATTAAAAATGATTAAGAGTATGGAACTGCTTCCATATGAGGAGAAATTAAAGACTAGGACTGTTCTGCTTAGAAAAGAGACAACTAAGGAGGAATATGATAGAAGGCTATAAAATCATGAATGGTGTGGAGAAAGTAAATAGGGGAACATTATTTACCCCTTCACATAACACAAGCAGTAGGGATCACACAATAAATTTAATAGGCAGCAGTTTAAAGCAAAAAAGGAAGTAGGTCTTCACAGAACACACAGTCAACCTGTGGAACTTATGACTAGGGAATGTAGTGAAGGCCAAAAGTATAAGTGGGTTCAAAAAAGAATTAGATAAGTTCATGGAGGATAAGTGCAGCAATGGCCACTATCCAAGATGGTCAGGGATGGAACCCCATGCTCTGGATGTCCCTAAACATCTGACCGCAAGAAGCTGGAACTGGGTTACAGCACGTGGATCACTTGAATAAGTGTCCTGTTCTGTTTGATCCCTCTGAATCATCTGGCATCTGGCGCTGTCAGAAGACAGGGTACTGAGCTAGGTGGACCATTGGTCTGACCAACATGGTCATTATTATGTTCTTATGTCTTGTTTTGTAAAAATACATTAATGCTGATAAAAATTCTGTTTTGTAGCTTTCTTACAGAGCTCGGGAGATCTTCAGCAAGTTTTTGTGTAGCAAAGCTACAACCCCAGTTAATATTGACAGCCAGGCACAGTTGGCAGATGATATTCTCAGTGCTCCACATCCAGATATGTTCAAAGAACAGCAGCTTCAGGTAGCTACTAAATATTTAACTGCTTTTTATTGACATATGGAATTATTTTTTCCTTTAATGTGTTATATATTTGTTTATGTATTTTTAAATATATAAACATTTTCACTTGCTGCACCTTTTGTCACATATAGGAAGAAAATAGATGATAGCTTGTTTTTATATTTGCTATGTAATCTAGTTATTGTACCTTGGATTTCCGACACAGGAGTTGGCATGGAGGAATTTGCATAAGGGTGTGTGTGTGTGCATGTGTGCTCGTGCATGCACATTTGTTGTATGAGACTACTGACTGTTAACACATCAATCCGAAAATCTTAATTCAATTGAAATGTTACTTTAGCAATAAGGGATCGTTTAAATAACGTTACTTGAATACATTTCTGCTATTTTCAACACACATGTTTCATGAAAGTGACTTCTGGGGACTTTTGCTCTTACTTTGATGAAATGGTCAAATAAGGGGCCTGTTAAAGCTCTTTTTGTCTCTGAAAAATCTCTTAAAGGTTGATGCAGTTTAAGTATTATAACCTTTTAGAATTCAGAACAAAACAGTTATTGACAACTGGGAATATTTTCTACAGAGTCTGCTGATCTAATTTTCTTACTCTTCTGATGTGTTGCATTTGTGCTGCTACATGCCTATTATTACAGTAGGTAGGCCCTAGAAACAATTTTAAAACAGGAATTCTCAGGAACCTAGGCTATAACTTGACCAGCTAAAATTAAGCTAAAAGTGTTTCCCTGCATCTTAGTCCTAACTCAGACAAAGCCTTACTTTGTATTCTTTCAGGGAATGTGGATTGTCAGGTACTGTATCTTCCTCTAACTGGGAAGTGCCTAGCACATGTTGGGCACAACCACATTATAAATTACTAGCAACCTGTCAAATATGGAATTGAGACCTTTTAAAATGCGATTTCTGCTGTACTTTGTTGTATATTCCTCTGTGAGTATACCTTTGGCATAGTAATAGATTATCCTGTCTTAAATGGAAACTATTTTCTGCAAAGGCTTTTTATTCCATACTTAAACTGGCCCATCCAGATCTGAAATAGTAAACATTTGTTGTTGTGGTTTATTATTTATTTTTTTAATGAACCTAATACTGGAGTTGAACACAAATGGAGGAGACCTTCTAGTGCATTGTTTCCTCAACCTTTTTGTGCTGGTGACCCCGTTTGGAATAAATAAATAAATGAAATAAAGTGTGACCTCCCTACTAGTAAATCTTGTGACCCCGTACCTTAGGCTGCGGGGTTTGGGCTTCAGCCATCCTGTGCAGCTCAGGGCTGAAACATGTGTATTAGCTTCCCGGGGTCCTCTGTGACACAGGATCCCAGGCAATTTCCCTGCTTCTGACCCCCTAATGCTGGCCTGGTTGCGACACACACACCACCCTAGACCTATTCCATGACCCTCAGGTTCAGAAACTGAACCTTGTAATGTATATTCTTTACATTGCAGAGGATTGATTATATGACACACTCCTTTCTAATCCAAATGATCCTACGATTGATTCTAATCCAAATGATCCTGCTGCTCCAGAACAGAATCCAGAACAGGAGATGATGTTTGATGAAGCAACCTTTCCTAACTGGGATAAAGATAGTCTTTAAATATCTAGTTAGGTCTCTGCTTTTGTGTTTTAGTAGCCTAAGAACAGATATTTCAGGGTCCAAAGACAACATAGACCATTTGAAGATATACTGTAATACACACATTTCTAGCATAAAAATGACCTGATTAAAAGGATATTGGTAGCCTATAGCCACTTCTAAGAATAGAAATAATTACTCTGCATTCTGCTTCCTCTGGGGTTACAGAGTTTGTCATCTTAGCATTTTGCATATTTTTTTCCAAAAGGATTTTGTTTCTGACTGCCAGAATCTCCCTTCCTCGATTACTGATTGTCACTGTGCCTTCATGGGTCACAACTGAGAATACCAAATTCAGGACAAGCTCCTGGGGAAAAGGGCAGACATACCTCAAAACCGGTGGTTATTCTTCCATGAGCTATTCCAGTCCAGCAACAAAAGTAAACTTCTGTCTCACCACACTGGCTAACAAGAAGTCAGAAATGCAGCCTCCTTAGGTATTCCAGTCCTGGATTCGACACTAGACTTAATGATGAGTGGTTATTTAAAACCAATTTAATCAAACAAAATGATTCTTCTGATCGCAAAGGACCAATGACATACCCAAGTCAATATATAACTCCGATCTTATCAATAATCACACTGTTGCCAATACTTTAGTTTCTAATATCTAAAGATGTATTTATAAAAAAGAAGGAAAGAAAGTGAGAGTTAAAATGGGCTAAAATAATCAAATATATACAATAATTGCAAAGTTCTTGGATCAGGCTGTGACGTTATTGATATAAACTGGGACCATGTAGAACATGGGTTGCAACCAAGGTCCTGTAGTGGCACCAAATCCTATGTAAAGGGGGTCATATAAGGTGTCTAAGACCAAGTTATGAGTTACTGGTTATGATTATGCTGTCTGTATGTCTGTATCATTTTGTAGTTGAAGTTATAAGTACTGTCTATATTTCAAGCTTGTGCTGTGTTACTGGGAAAGATCCCAGACAAGTTGGTGTCAGCTCTGTTTAGCCTGCTTGATGGCCCATTAAGGACCATCACCTACACAATTGTACCATCGAGAGAGGGCAGTTACGCCCTGTGACACAGCAGGGTGTGCAGAAACTGGCCCATGTGACTGCAAACTCCATTTTGCTGTAATTTTCCACAGTAAGAACAAAGAATTGTTCTTACACCTGGAAGTGCCTATATAAGGCTGATGCCTCATCTCCATCATGTCTTCAATCCTGCTTCTTACCTCTGGAGGGACTTTGCTACAAACAGAAGCTCTGCACAAAGGACTGAATGACCCATCCCAGCTGGGGATGTTCTCCAGAGACTTGATTTGAACCTGCAGTTTACTCCATCACTGCTGCAAGCCTGAACTAAGAACTTTGCCATTACTGTATGTAATTGATTCCATTTAACAAATTGTAGCTCTCATCTCTATCTTTTTCCTTTTATGAATAAAACTTTAGATTTTAGATTCTAAAGGATTGGCAACACTGTGATTTGTGGGTAAGATCTGATGCGTATATTAACCTGGGTCTGGGGCTTGGTCCTTTGGGATCGAGAGAACCTTTTTCTTTTACTGGGGTGTTGGTTTTCATAACCATTCATCCCCAGGACGGGTGGCACTGGTGGTGACACTGGGAGATTGGAGTATCTAAGGAAATTGCTTGTGTGACTTGTGGTTAGCCAGTGGGGTGAAACCGAAGTCATTTTTGTCTGGCTGGTTTGGTTTGCCCTAGAGGTGGAAAAACCCCAGCCTTGGGCTGTGACTGCCCTGTTTAAGCAATTGGTCCTGAATTGGCACTCTCAGTTGGGTCCCGCCAGAACCGCATCGTCACACAGGCTTATAGCAGTGATGGAATAAACTTTTGGCTTGTTAAGTCTCTAGTTGGTTCCAAGTCAATGGAAAGTCCTCAGTCCTTTGGTTAGAATGCTCCTATTAGTATAAGTCCATTGCCCAGAGGTTTGAGCAGGAAAGAGGCAAAATGGACCTGTTGCCCAGGGCCTTTTATAGCTTCTGCCAAGTGAAGGGAAACCCATTGTTCTAGCTTGAGGAAAATTACAGGTGACAAGATGAGGTCTGGAGCCACATGGGCAAATGACACGTCCATGCATGCTTTGCTTAATCATAGCAAAGGCCATTATCCATACTCTAATTAGAATGTCCTCAGGAAAGTCCATTAAACGTAGATAGGTGTCTTCCATGGTCCATGGTGAGTTAAGAGTTCTTTGATGGGCCATTCAACTTGAATAGTTCCTTCACAAGGTGCTGACTAAATGTCTTGTTGGTGTCACAGGAGCAAACATTTGCAATACAGGTACATAGTTAATATTCATAACTTCAGACACATGCATGATACATGCATACAAAATGATATATGCATACAAATAGCATAATCACATTCAGCAAATCAAAACTTTTCTTTTAACAGCTTACTTGACACATTTTGTATAAGATTTGTTGCAATTGTGTAACAGTGGTAGCAACAATGATCTACCTGGCCATATTTTAATCATATAACGCAGTGGTCCCCAACCTCTTTGGCTGGCAGGCACCAGCTGAAGGACCACTGCGGCAGTGGAGCACCCGCCAAAATGCTGCCGAATTTCAGCGGCAACGCCACTCAATGACGTCGCTTGCCATCGACATGCGACGTCATCGAGAGGCGTCACCGCTGAAATTCGGGATCGACGTGTCTCGATGACGTCACTTGTCAGCGACAAGCGTCGTCATCGAGAGACATCCCCGCCAACATGCTGCTGCGGCATTTCGGCGGGTACTCTCCCAGGGGCCAGGACATGAGCGCATTACGATGCACTGCATTGGGGACCCCTGATATAACATCACACTGTTAAACCTCTCGGCCTGTGCATGTAGCAAGAACTTCTCTGCAGGAACAAGAAGCAGTCCTACAAGGAGCAGAGAGATCTACTTAAGTTGTTTAAAAAAGAAAAAAAAAAAAGCTCTATTTCTCTTATTCCTCTGTACATAAAAGTGATAACATCAACTTTGCCTTGCACATATGAACAAAATAGGCTACAATTCAACCACAGATGTTACATTTCCTTTTTCTGAAATATACCTCTGGAAGATACTTAAAGGCCTTGAAAATGCTATATCTGGACATGCAAGTAATTTCTAAGGTGTTACTACATTCCTGACACATGGGGAACAAAATCTGCTCTACTGTTTTACTCCTCATCCGCAGGATTAAAACCCATTAATGACTGCAGCTGTTTGAGTGCCATTTTCTCTAGGCGCTGTACAACAGAGACTCTGAATTCTTGTATGGATGGGGTTAATAATGAGAATTCACTTTGCTCCAGTATCTGAGTAGTCTAGTTATAGGCTTTCTGGAGGAATGGCTTCTAAAGCATACTCTTGGAGTATAATGAGAGTAATGTTAAATTCAGGCAAGCTGGGGATGGAGCACATGTTAGGGAAATAATAATGCAGGGCAAATGATAATCAGCTGAAGATAAAGTAGCTTAAACTCAAAGCACTGCAGTAAGACTACAGTAACTGTGCAGTAAAGTGAAGGGGTTGGCATGTTTTGAGCGTGCTCTCTCTATGTTATCACTGTGGCAAGGCTGCTTATATGCCTGCCGAGAGATTAAAGGTAAATTGTTACAGAATATAATGCAGGATTTAGCAGGGCATGGATAGCAATTTCCCCTTCTTCTTCGAGTCGTTGTTCATGTCAATTCCAATCAGGTGTGCCCGCGCGTGCATGGCAGCCAGAAAATTTTTCTCCTAGCAGCATACGTTCGGTCAGCCTGGGCGCCCCCTGGAGTTATGCCTTCATGGTGCTCAATATAGAGCCCTGCTGACCCACCACCCCTCATTTCCTTCTTACTGCCAGTGATGGCTAGCTGGAACAACCAGTTGCTCTTGCTTTGCAAGTGCGTTTGGGCAGTGTCCGCTCTTAGTGTTTATAGTTAATTCTCAGTAGTTTCACTCACTCAACAGATCTCCAGTAGTTTACTAGTGTTAATTTAGTATTAATAGTTGGGACGTGAATTTCCTTTTGGGGGTCTACCGCCACACCAACACTTCCTCGGCATCGGAGCATGCCCCGGTTCCCAGGGTTCAAACTCTCCGAAGACTCTGGAAAATTTATGCCCAAGAGCAACCCGCACTCTTCCTGTCTGTGGTGTCACTGGGAGAGCCACCTGAAGGAGAGGTGCAGAATTTGCAAAGGATTTTGCCTTAGGACCTTAAAAGACCAGGAGCAAAGGCTCAAGATCCTTCTTGTGGAGGCTGGATTCCAGACACAATCTGACGCGGAGTCAGCAGAACCCATGCCCAGCACTTCCTCATTGCAGTGCACCAGCACTGATGATGCGTGAGCCTTTTCCAAGAAAGGATCCAAAGGAATCGTGGCACCGCCATGGCTCTGCCCATCGGCAAACTTCTGTGAAGCACCGGTCTTGGTCCCTGGTGCCCCAGAAAAAGAAAAGGCCAGAAAGGGGTTGCTTTCTCCCTTCCAAGCCCAAGGAGCCTGCAGCAAGGAGACTCAAACAGGGCCACGTCACTTTGGCCCCTCTGCCTCTCAGTCTGTTGTTGACTCCTGCCACCTCGGGGGTCCAGTTGAGTCCGAACCCTCACCGCTCTCCGAACTGATGTGGTGGTGAACTCCAACTCCCCTCTACGTTGGAGGCATTAAAGGTGACTCGGACCTTATGCGCCTCATGGCACCATTCTCCCCATAGAGGAGGGACAAATCACTGGTGACAGCCTGACCTCTGATCCCATCAAGGGGCAAGCCAGTGATGATGGCATGCCAATCTCCATCTCCAGCATACCTTTCCTGGCATGGTCCACCCACGTAGGGGAACCGCACCGGTCCCCCTGTTCCCAGCACTCCTTGCTGGCACCATGGAGCACTGCTCCTCTGTGGTCCTCCTTCTCGGAGACCCCAGAGTTGGAGGCAGAATCCTACTGCTCTGATAGGACCAGGAACAGAAGATCCTGGCATGACTGCCAGCCCTATCCTGCACTGTGGCCACCCCAGTGGAAACCCCCAACTTGGTGGCCCTTCTTGATGACCTGGGTATATCATCAAGGCCAGGGACAGAACCAGGGGTTGAGGTCCAGATCCGCCTCAGTAACATCAGCTTCCTTCGTTCCTCTGCAGGCACTGGCGGCACCAACCCCCTCTCTTCACCTGCGGCGCTGACGCCGCTGGCATCAGTGAGCTCAACACCACTTGCATTGGTGACCTTGGCACTGACAACAGCAGCAATAACAATCTCAGTTCCAGCGACCCTGGCATTGCATGCTGCTGACATGACGCAGCAATACCAGGTGCCACGTGACCCCCCAGGCACTGAGGGGAGTGAGCAGGGCCTGTTTCCTCCTCATGCTCCCCAGATGAGACCATGGCAGGGACATTGACAGCCCCAGCATTGGAAGACAACAGGGCCCTACAGCAGCTGCTGCAACGGAGGGCCCAGAACCTGGGGATCCGGGCAGAGAAGGAGAGGACACTAACCCCATGGTAGACATCCTTGCCCTCTCCAGGTCCACCTGCATTGCCCTGCTATTACTTAAGACCATCGCTGACACCACAAAGACATTGTGGCAGACTCCAGCCTCTTTTCCCCCTGTGGCCAAGAGAAATAAAAGGCAGTACTTTGTTTCCTCAAAAAGATATGAACACTTATATACCCACCCACTCCCAGATTCCCTGGTGGTTGATGCAGCTAATCAGCATGAGCGCCAGGACTACCAGGGGCCCTCCTCTAAAAATAGGGATGCTAAAAAATTAAATCTATTTGAGAGGAAGGTCTACTCCACTGGCGGAGTTGCAGCTCTGTGTATCGAACCAGCAGGCCATTATGAGCAGATACTTGTATAACACCTGCGCTGCGATGGTCAAATTTGCAGAGCTGCTGCTGCAGGACTCCCATGCAGAATTCTCTGCACTGGTGGAGGAAGGGAAACTAATTGCATGAGCTTCCCTACAGGTGGTGTTGGATGGGGCAAATGCTGCCTCCTGCGCAGTGGCCACAGGGGTGGCAATGAGGAGGAGTTCCTGGTTGCAGGTCTTGGGTCTTCCCTGTGAGGTCCAACAGACCATTGAGGACCTCCCCTTTGAGGGTTCGGCCCTCTTTTCCAAGAAAACAGATAAAAGACTCCACAGTTTAAAGGACTTTTGAGGGTGTGGTTGAGGATGATGCCCCAGGACAAAAACTGGATCTACTCCACCTTACCTTTTCGTCCTGACTATCCCCTTTCAGCCATGCATGGTTCCGTATCAGTTCAGACCGCTGGGTGCTCCACATGGTAGAGAGGGGATATTCCATCCAATTCTGTGCCCTCCCACCCTTACACCACTCTTCCCCGTCCCTCTTCAGGAACCCCTCTCATGAGCACATCCTTATACAGAAGATCCACTCGCTCCTTTCGCTAGGCGCAGTGGAAGAGGTTCCTCAGGAGCAGAAGGGCAAGGGTTTCTATTCCTGATACTTCCTAATACCAAATGCCAAAGGTGGGCTTGGGCCCATCCTAGACCTCTGAGAACTCAACAAGTTCATGACGAAGCTCAACTTCTGCATGGTCTCTTGGGCATCCATCCCTTCATTGGATCTAGGAGACTGGTATGCCGCCCTCGACTTGAAGGACACGTACTTTCACATAGCAATAATTCTATCCCACAGAAAATACCTTAGGTCAAATCGGTGGTGTTCACCACAAACCAATTCGCGGCACCTTGAGTGTTCACTAAGTGCGTGGCAGTGATGGCTGCTTTCCTGTACAGGTGGCAGGTATTGGTGTTCTCGTTCCTCAATGACTGGCTCATCAAGGGCCACTCCAGGTCTCAAGTGGAGGCACAAATCAACTTCATAAGAATGATGTTTGACGAACTGGGCGTCCTTCTGAATGAGGGGAAATCAGTGCTGTCCCCAGTTCAGAGGATAGAGTTTATGGGGGCAGTACTGGATTCAACACAGGCCAAGGCATGCCTCCTGGAAGCAAAGTTTTGGTCCCTGGGCGACGACATGCAAAGTCTCAAGCAGTTCCCCACCACTACAGCAAGGAATTGCCTGAAACTCCTGGGATACATGGTGGCTTGTACCTATGAAATACAGCATGCGAGACTCAGACTTCGACCTCCTCAGTCATGGCTAGCATTAATGTATCAGCCAGTCCAGGACAGCTTGGATAAGATCATAACCCTGCCTTGCCCAGTACTCTACTCCCTCCTGTGGTGGCTTGACCCACAGGTAGTAGGTGCAGGGATCCCCTTCATCAGCCCTCAGCCATCTCTCTCGCTAGTGATGGATCTGTCAGCCTTGAGCTGGGGAGCACATTTGGGAGACCTTAGGATACAAGGCCTCTGGTCTCAGGCGGAACTTGCTCTCCATATCCATGTCAGAATGCTGAGAGTGCTGCGCCTGGCATGCCAGACTTTGAGCCCACTTGGCAGGGAGATGTGTATTAGTTATGACAGACAACATCACAGCAATGTTTTATATCAACAAACCGGGGGGTGCATGTTCCTCTCCCCTCATGCTGTGGGACTTCTGTGTAGAGCACTCAATACATATGCAAACATCATACCTCTCTGGAGTACAGAACATTCCACGGCCATGAGTGGTCCCTTCGCCCGGATGTTGCTAATTCAATCTTCCGTTAGTGGGGTTTTCCCCAGATAGACCTGGTCGCCACGCCATGCGACAAGCAAGTGCCAGCAGTTTTGTTCCTTCCTGAATCACAGCCCGGGCTCCATTGCCAACACGTTCCTCCTCCCATGGGGAGGCCATTTCTTATATGCGTTTCCACCTATCCCTCTTATCCACAAGATGTTCCTCAGGGTATGGCGGGAGCAAGCCTCGGTCATATTGATAGCTCCAGCCTGTCCCTGCCAGCACTGGTACACATTACTCCTGGAAATGTCCATGGAAGCCCCAGTCACCTTGCCGTTCTTCCCGGACTTACTAACGCAGGATCACAGCTGTCTCCAACACTCAGACCTCAAGTTCCTTCACCTCATGGCATGGAAGCTCCATGGCTGAACCTGATGGAGGTCTCCTCCTCGGACCCAGTTAGACAAGTTCTCCTTGACAGTAGGAAACCTTCCACAAGGGCCACCTACCTTGCCAAGTGGAAGAGATTTTCAATCTTGTTGGCGCAGCACCTTTGGTCCTCAGTGCTCGCCTGTGTATCACTTATACTGGACTATCTTCTCCATCTCAAGCAGCAGGGGCTGTCCGTGTCATCAATAAGGGCTCACTTGGCCGCCATCTCTGCCTTCCACCCAGGCGCAGAGGGCCGCTCGGTCTTTGCTAACCCTATGGTCAGCCATTTCCTTAAAGGTATCAATAGGCTATACCCATGTGTCTGACAGCCGGTCCCGGTTTGGGACCTCAATCTGGTCAGACTCATGGGTCTACCCTTTGAACCTTTGGCAACATGTGACGTGCTCCCTGCCCTATCTCTCATGTAAGGTGGAGTTTCTGGTAGCGATAACCTCAGCCAGGACGGTGTCTGAGCTCAAGGTCCTAACATCAGAACCTCCTTACACTGTGTTCTTCTTCAAGTGATTGCTCACATCCATTCCAGTTAGGTGTGCGCGCCGTGTGTGCACGCTCGTCGGAAACTTTTTACCCTAGCAACTCCAGTGTGCCGGCAGGTCGCCCCCTAGAGTGGCGCCGCCATGGCACCCGATATATACCCCTGCCGGCCCACCCGCTCCTCAGTTCCTTCTTACCGCCGTGTCGGTCGTTGGAACTGTGGAGCGCGGCATTGCTGTCCTCCACGTCCCTAGCTCTCCTTGTTACTACCATTGTTACTACTGTTGTTAGTTAGTGGTTAAGTATAGTTAGTTATTTAGTTTATAGTGTAAATAATATTGTACATAGTTGTTAGCCGGTTTGGGCCGTAGCCCTTCCCGGCACCTGGCACCGGGCTCATGCCTGGTTCGCCGGGCTTTAAGCAATGTGCGGCCTGTAAGAAGCCTATGCCAACCAGCGACCCTCACGACGCGTGTCTAAAGTGCCTGGGGGAATCGCACAGGTCGGACGAGTGCCGCATTTGCAAGGCTTTTAAGCCCAGAACAAAGAAGGAGAGAGACCAGAGACTTAGGACTCTCCTAATGGAAGCGGCACTTGACCCAGCAGCTTCGCAGACCGTGATCTCTACACCGGCACCGGATCCCGCTGGCACCGGAAAGACTCCCCAGCACCGATCTTCCCCGGCACCGGGTGCAGAAACAAGACCATCGAAGTCTGCAACTCCAGCCAGGCAGACTCAAGTGGAGCGCCCGGCATCGACATCTGCCGCAGCGCCATCGGCACCGTCGACTCCGGGCCCGGGGGGTCCGTCGAGTCCGGTCCCGCTGAGCTCCCCCATAAGATCTGGGGTTGAGCTATTGGTCCCATCCACTCCAGAGACCTTCGCCTCGGCACGAGACCTCATTGCCCTGACTCAGCCGCCACACCCGGTACCTCCGGTGCGGGTAGCGTCCAGGGGCAAACCCATGATGACGGCGCCGTCTCGGGACTCACGCTCGCGATCAAGGTCCTGACGCCACGGTCGCTCGAGATCCCGCCGCCGCTCGCAGTCCCGGCACCGCTCCCCTCGGCGGTACCGGTCGTACTCGCGGCACCGATCGGCCTCCAGACGGTCACGGTCTGGTTCCAGCCGCCGATACTGACACCGGGACTCTAGGAGCCAGTCTCGCCGTCGTTCAGCGCATCGGTCGACCTCCCGGCACCGAGCTTGTGGCAGGTCCCGGTCCCGATCCCGGCACCGAAGCAGTGGCCGGTACCGGTCCAGATCCCGGCACCGAGACAGAACCCAGTCCCGATCCTGGCGCCGGTATGACTCCCGGTACCGGTCCCCGGCACCGAGAACATCTTCGGTGCCGGACCGCGGAGACTCTTACCAGCCGCGGTCGGCCCCGCCATGGCCTTCCAGACAGCCGTCGGTGTCATCACAGGTGGACAGCGTATATGCGCTGGGCACCGACAGACAAGCGGCTCTCTTCCAGGACCCTCCGCAACAGGACCAGGGTCCGCAGCAGTGGGGGTTCTGGACACCCTGGGCATACCATCAAGCCCAGGGCCCCCAACAGCTTCCTCCTAGGCCTGCAACGGCAGAGCACAGGGTGCCGGAGGCGTCGTTGTCCCGCCCCCCTCCCTCCCCGGATAGGGAGGAAGGATCGAAGCAGCAAGACCCTGGTCTTCCTCCTGAGCCAGAGGCGAGGGCTGAGGCGGACCCCCCGCTGGACACTTTCTTGCCAGGGGTCTCCTAGTCCTCCTCTCCTGACGAAGCGGTGGCTGGCACTTCCTCCAATAGCCCTCCTCCGCTAGATCTCAGGGCACATCAGGACCTCCTCAGGCGCGTAGCACAGAATCTGAGCCTGCAAGCCGAGGAGGTCTCTGAGATCGAGGACCCCGTCGTCAGCATCCTCTCCTCTGATGCTCCCACCAGGATCGCCCTCCCCTTCATTAGGACGATCCAGGCCAACGCCAATACAATCTGGCAGTCACCGGCCTCCATCCCCCCTACGGCGAGGGACGTCGAAAGGAAGTACATGGCCCCTTCCAAGGGCTATGAGTACTTCCACATTCACCCGACACCATGTTCCCTGGTGGTGCAGTCGGTGAACGAGAGGGAGCGTCACGGACAGGAAGCCCCAGCCCCCAAATCCAAGGAGGCCAGGCGTATGGACCTCCTCGGCCGCAAGGTCTATTCGGCTGGGGCCCTTCAGCTCAGGGTTTCCAATGAGCAAGCCCTTCTTAGCTGCTACGCTTTTAACTCATGGGTGGCAGCGGACAAGTTTAAAGAGCTGCTGCCACAAGAGGCTCGTCAAGAATTCGCGGCGATTCTTGAAGAGGGCAAGAAGGTTGCACGAACCTCGTTGCAGGCCTCTTTGGACGCTGCAGACTCGGCTGCCCGTACCCTCGCCTCGGGGGTAACGATGCGCCGCATCTCCTGGCTTCAGGTTTCTGGCCTTCCACCGGAGCTCCAATATACCATCCAGGACCTCCCGTTCGAAGGCCAGGGCCTGTTCTCAGAAAAGACAGACCCCAAACTGAAAAGTCTTAAGGACAATTGGGTCATTATGCGCTCCCTTGGGATGCACACGCCTGGGACGCAGCGCAGACCCTTCCGGCCGCAACAACAGCAGCAGCGTCGGCCATACCCCCAGTTCCGCCAGCGGCAGGACCTTAATAGGCGCCGTGGCAGGAATGGAAGGCGCAGACAGTCGGGGAACCAAGGGGGGCAGAATCAAAGCTCCTCCAAGCCCCCGCCTGGGCCCAAACCTTTGTTTTGAAAGTGCGCCCGAGAGTGCAGTACCAGTTTCCCCCACGGATCCTTCCCCCCCGTTTTCCAACCGCCTTTCGTTTTTCCTCCAGGCGTGGACCCAAATAACATCCGATCGCTGGGTCTTACGCACGGTGCAGATGGGATACCGCCTGCAGTTTGTATCATTTCCTCCCTCCGGCCCCCCTTCCTCGTCCCTCTTCAGGGACCCCTCTCACGAGCAATTCCTTCAGCAGGAGGTACAGACGCTCCTCAACAAAGGAGCTATAGAGGCGGTTCCAGAAAACGAGAAAGGCAAGGGGTTTTATTCCCGCTACTTTCTGATCCCCAAGGCCAAGGGAGGCCTCAGGCCTATCCTCGACCTGCGAGAGCTCAACAAGTACCTAGCGAAGTTGAAGCTCCGCATGGTATCCCTGGGGACCATTATTCCATCCCTGGATCCGGGAGACTGGTATGCCGCCCTCGACATGCAGGACGCTTATTTTCATATTGCCATATAGCCACACCACAGACGATTCCTTCGATTCGTGGTGGGCCGCCTTCACTACCAATTTGCAGTCCTCCCATTTGGCCTTTCTACGGCTCCGAGGGTATTCACAAAATGCATGGCCGTCGTTGTGGCACATCTTCGGCGCAGTCGTATCTACGTGTTCCCTTACCTAGACGATTGGTTAATTCGGGGCACGTCGGAGCTGCAGGTTTGCAGCACGTCCGCAGGATCACCAGCCTGTTTGCTACCTTGGGCCTCATGATCAACGTGGACAAGTCCACCCTGCTCCCCTCGCAGAGGGTGGAGTTCATTGGGGCCGTCCTGGACTCCACCGTGGCCAGGGCCCTTCTGCCGTTGCCAAGGTTCCAGGCGTTGTCGGCGATCGTTCAGCGCTTGCGGGCAGCCCCCTTGACATCGATACGGACATGTCTAACCCTGTTAGGCCATATGGCAGCATGCACATTTGTGACCGGGTACGCACGGCTCCGCATGAGGCCCCTCCAGTCGTGGCTCATCGCACATTACCGGCCGGCAAGGCAACCACTAGACATGCTGATCACAATCCCCCAGGGGGTGTTGGATTCTCTCAGCTGGTGGCTAGACCAGTCCGTAGTGTGTGCGGGGCTCCCATTCCACCCGCCCCAGCCCTCTGTGTCCCTAACGACGGATGCCTCAGATCTCGGCTGGAGGGCCCACCTGGGACCCTGAGAACACAGGGTCTGTGGTCCCCACAGGAGGTGAAGCTGCACATCAACATGCGGGAGTTGAGAGCGGTCCGCCTTGCTTGTCAAACGTTCCGTCACCAGCTTCAGGGTCGTTGTGTCGCGGTATTTACCGACAACACGACGACCATGTACTATATCAACAAGCAGGGCGGCACCAGATCCTCTCCCCTATGTGACGAGGCGATGCGACTCTGGGACTTTTGTGTAGCCCACTCCATTCACCTCACGGCTTCCTTCCTCCCCTAAGTACGGAACACGCTGGCGGACCGCCTGAGCAGATCCTTCCTCTCGCACGAGTGGTCCCTTCGCCCGGACGTCGCCCTCTCGATCTTCCAGAGGTGGGGTTGTCCCCGTGTGGACCTCTTCGCGTCCGGGGGGAACAGGAAATGCCAGGAGTTCTGCTCTTTTCAGGGCCGGGAACCCGGGTCTATAGCGGACGCCTTCCTTATTCTGTGGACGACCCACTTGTTCTACGCGTTCCACCCGTTCCCGCTGGTCCACAGGGTCCTTCTGAAGGTGCGCAGGGACAGGGCCCGCGTGATCATGGTAGCACCGGCGTGGCCCAGACAGCATTGGTACCCCATGTTGCTGGACGTGGCCATAGCCGACCCTGTTCCCCTGCCCCTTCACCTGGACCTGATCACCCAGGACCACGGAACTCTCTGTCACCCGGACCTCCAGTCGCTGCACCTAGCAGCGTGGCTCCTGCGTGGCTGACCAGTTCTGAGTTGCGCTGCTCCACCGCGGTACGTGAGGTACTCTTGGGCAGCAGGAAGCCTTCCACTAGAGCGACATACTCGGCCAAGTAGAAGCGTTTCTCCTGTTGGTGCGTGGAGAAAGGTCTCCTCCCGATGGAAGTTTCGGTGGCCAATATTTTGGACTATATTTGGTCCCTCAAACAACAGGGCCTGGCGATATCGTCCCTGCGGGTCCACCTGGCGGCTATCTCCACCTTTCACCTGGGTGGGGATGGCCGCTCCGTTTTTTCTCAGCCGACGGTGACTAGATTCCTGAAGGGGCTGGAACGTCTATACCCTAACGTCCAACTCCCTGCCCCGACCTGGGATCTTAACCTGGTGTTGTCTCGGCTCATGGGGCCCCCCTTCGAGCCGTTAGCTACTTGCTCCCTACTCTATCTTTCTTGGAAGACTGCCTTTCTAGTAGCTATTACCTCAGCTAGACGGGTGTCGGAACTCCGGGCTCTCATGGTAGACCCCCCGTATACAGTCTTCCATAAAGATAAGGTGCAGCTGAGGCCACACCCTGCCTTTCTCCCCAAGGTGGTCTCAGCCTTCCACGTCAACCAAGAGATATTCCTCCCGGTTTTTTTTTTCCCGAAACCTCATTCTTCAGGCAGGGAGCAACAACTCCACTCGCTTGATGTCTGTAGGGCTCTCGCGTTCTATGTGGAGAGGACCAAACCGTTCCGCAAATCCCCCCAGCTTTTCGTGGCAGTAGCAGACCGCATGAAGGGGCTTCCCGTTTCCTCGCAGAGGTTATCCTCATGGGTGACATCCTGTATCAGGACCTGCTATGAGCTGGCCCATGTTCCTACGGGCCGTGTGACTGCGCATTCTACCAGGGCGCAGGCGTCGTCGCTGGCTTTCCTCGCCCGTGTGCCCATCCAGGAAATCTGTCGGGCAGCGACCTGGTCATCGGTCCACACCTTTGCTTCCCACTACGCCCTGGTCCAGCAGTCAAGAGAGGTCGCGGCCTTCGGATCTGCAGTGCTCCATGCCGCGACTTCTCACTCCGACCCCACCGCCTAGGTATGGCTTGGGATTCACCTAACTGGAATGGATGTGAGCAATCACTCGAAGAAGAAAAGACGGTTACTCACCTTTGTAACTGTTGTTCTTCGAGATGTGTTGCTCACATCCATTCCACACCCGCCCTCCTTCCCCACTGTCGGAGTAGCCGGCAAGAAGGAACTGAGGAGCGGGTGGGCCGGCAGGGGTATATATCGGGTGCCATGGCGGCGCCACTCTAGGAGGCGACCTGCCGGCCCACTGGAGTTGCTAGGGTAAAAAGTTTCCGACGAACGTGCACGCGCGGCGCGCACACCTAACTGGAATGGATGTGAGCAACGCATCTCGAAGAACAACAGTTACAAAGGTGAGTACCGTCTTTGTTCTGTAAGATCCAGTGGGATGGACAGGGGCTACCTGTCCAGACGCTTTTCTGCTCCCATGGTGTGGGACCCTGATGTACACCTTCCCGCCAGTGCTGTTGATCCAGAGAGTCGTTGTGAAGATCAAAGAGGACAGGGCAAAGGTTATCCTGGTAGCCCCCGCGTGGCCTTGACAGCACTCGTCCGGCATGCTGCTGGATCTTTCAGTAGCTGTCCCACTGCAGCTATCCCTCTGGCCAGATCTGCTGTCCCAGACCCATGGCAGTCTTCTGCACCCAAACCTGGTGGTGTTGCATTTGACAGCATGGTATGGCATTGCTGAATGAGGAGGAATGCTCAGCCCATGTCCAACAGATCTTGTTGCCTGGCCAAGTGGAAGAAGTTCATGTGCGGTACCTCGGACCTGGGTATCCGGGCTGAGCAGGCTTCACTGCAGGCGATCCCAGACTATCTTCAAGCTCCATTCGACTAGGGCTCAGGCTTCGTCGACAGCCTTCCTGGCCCAGACACCAATTCGGGATATCTGCTGGGCTGCTACCTGGTCATCTGTCCACACGTTTACATCTCATAATGTGCTTACCCAGCAAACCTGAGACAATGCTGGCTTTGGCAGAGCAGTGTTGCAAGCAACACTACCATGTACTCAGAGCCCACCTCCAAGGATACTGCTTGTGAGTCACCTAGAATGTAATTGACATGAGCAAGCACTCGAAGAAGAAAAAACAGTTACCTACCTTTCCTAACTGTTGATCTTCAAGATGTGTTGCTCATGTCCATTCCATTACCCATCCTCTTGCCCCTAAGTCAGAGTTTCTGGCAAGAAGGAAGTGAGAGGGTACAGGGCTGGTGGTGCCAAATATACTGACACATAAGTGCGGCACTCCAGAGGATACCACAGCCGACCGTATGGATACCGCTAAGGCAAAAATCTCCAATGGCCACGCAAGTAGGTGCATGCACACCTAGAATGGAATGGACATGAGCAATACATCTTGAAAAACAATTATGAAAGGTAGGTAACCATTTTTTCTTATCTACACTGGTTTTCATTTTTGACCATTCTTGGACCTTTTGTAAAAATAAAGCCTTATGCTAAGAGGCTAGGACTCAGTTCTGTTTCATTTGAAATTGGTGCATAACTCCCTCTGACTTCAACAAAAGCAAGCCTGATGTGTGTCTTCACATTAATGCTCTGAGTTTTAAGAACATAATACTTGAAAAATAGGCCTGCATTCTTCATATGAGATTTAATCTTGTATAACCTTTATCCCACTGCACTTACATTTCAGATTTTTAATCTGATGAAGTTTGATAGCTATACTCGCTTTCTGAAATCCCCACTTTACCAAGAATGCATTCTGGCTGAAGTAGAAGGTCGCCCTCTTCCTGATCCACAGCGTGTTCCCAGCAGCCCCACATCTAAACATAGTATCAACTCAGAGTGGTCCCATATCTCTACACCAAAAAAGGTGACTTTTGATTAAATTACTACTTTTCTGAAAACTAAGTTATTATCCATAGCTGAACTTCTCTGACCACTCAAGTTTGTTGGAAGATTAACAAGAATGTGTAGAAACTAATGTGCTCATATTTACTGGTGCTGACAAAGTATCTAATTGCCAAGCCTTAATGTACAAATTGTTTTATTTGTCAATAGGTTTTTATCCATTCTAACAGAAGTTTCTAACTCCCTTTTTAATATTTTATTTATATATTGCCTAAATAAATGCATTTTGTTCTACAGCTGATGAAATGAGGTAATTATTCTTTATGCACTAATTCAGAAGTTGATTTTGATAGAAGTCCATAATTGTTAGGAAACTAAGTTCTGGTATTTTCAACTGCAGGTAGCCAGTTAAAATTCAGCCAGAGTTAGTAGTGAATGCTAGTACAATTGAGGGGTGCTTTCAATGACCTAGGTGGAGTGAGTTGGTAATTTCAGTCAATGGACAATTGGACAATTGCCTACATCACAAAACCCACCACTGCTACTGTCTCAAAATATCATCCTTGCTATCCATCCAGCAGAGAGGTCAAAGGTTAAATAAGGTTGGAAAATGAACTTCCCTCTTATTCTTAGAATTTATCCCTTTACTACAATAGTATCCAGCTTCTGATCCTTAACAATGACTGTGTTAAGAAAACTTGTATCTGATGATATATATAAATTGAAAACTACCTATGAGCTACATTCTGAGATTTTTAAACTGAAATGATTGAATCGGTCCTGTTGCTACAGGGCCGAAGTAGGGGATGCTGAGCAGCAATTCTCTACAGTTGATAATCAGAACATCACCGGGTTGGCCACCTGTTGCATTGAAGAGGAGAGAGAAGGGAGCTTTGGCTGCTCCATTGTCTGTTCCCCTGACAGGTTGTGGAAGTCCTAAGGAGTGCATGATAAGCACTTGATTTCTCTCTACCTGAGCATCAGAGAGCAGGTAGCAAAAGATATGCTCCTCCACCACACAACCCTAGAGAGGTGAAGAGGAGGAGAAGGTGATAACTAAAATCCAATTACAGCTTCCTGATTCTCTGCTTCAACACAGGTTGGAGAATATTCTAGGAGTTGCTCTAACTTGTACCAACTGACAATGGTCTCCAAAGGCAGCATGCTAGCAGGATAGCCAGCGTGCTCCACCCACTCCTCCCTATGCCCGTCACATTCTTCTGCACCCGGAGTTTTGGGATGATACATATAAGAGTTGACTACATCAGGTCTCTTGCCTGTTTGGGATTCCCTTATACCTGTGGAATCTCCAGCTGGAGACTTGTAGCTGGTTTGTGCTGCCCGAGCAGAGAAGCAGAGAATTTCTCCCTAAACCTTGACTGTTGCCCTGGGGTTTTTGAAATAATATATTTGACCTTCAAAGTGAAAAAGTTATTGCTGTAGAATATGATTTATGCATGTTGGTTAGGGCAATGTGGGAAGTTTACTTTTCTGATGCAACTATTCCATGGAAAAAGAGAGGACTTGAATTAATCTGGTACCTTTCAGAAGAAATAATTCACACCTTCATCCCACATGAAATAATAATAATTAATTAATAATAAAAAGTCCTACCTGGAAAGCCAGAATTCCTGGCAGTGACTGATTGTCTGGGCTGGCAACTGATGAATTTATTCTTTGAATTTCCTGGCCTGTTTTCAGCCAAATCTTTCATGTTGTTTAAACATTTTTTATTATAAAATTTGTCTAGGTAAATAAAAATAAAAAAACCCCATAGTCTTTGGAAGCTTTAAAAATTTGTAATACTTTCATAGGAATCAGAACTTTGCTCATTCTTATTTCCACAATCATTGATCACCATTTTAAAAGTTAAGAGTTTTATCTTTGCAATTAGATAACTTTACCACAGTATTCATTATTTGGTTGTAAAGGTAATTTTTAACTTTATTTTTTTTTATGTCAGCCGCTGTAATTTTGAGGCATCCACTATTTTATGGATAGAGGTTGTTTTTTCTTTTAAATTCAGCATTTTAAAGAATATTTTAATGTGAGAAAGATAAATGCTCATTAAAAGAAAATGTAGGCATAACATAATTAAAAATATATCTACGTTAATACTTTTCATCAACTATTATTTGTTATACATAAATAGATGTTAGTTAAGAAAGACATTATCAGATACCTGTATTAATTTTAATTTATATTTCAAGCCTAGGTAGGTTGCTGTACAGTATATGAAATTCTATATTTTTTTAAAAACCAAGTAAATGGAAATCCAATAACCCTTTTAAATCGTTAGTTCTCTAGCTGTAGTCCATAGACTGCCAGTAGTCTGTGGAGAGCTGATTAGTCACATTATGCTGGTATTTCTTTTTGTTTCCAGCTGCGTCACTTTCCCAATATTACTTTTCCATATAAGCAGTTTTTGTTGTTGCGCTGGCATGTTATTTGATTGCCAGTTGCAGGGGGACTGGCGTACATAATAATGAGAAGGAAAAAGACAGTCAACCAGACTCTCTCTCTCAAAATATAGTCCACTTCTGGAGAGTTTGAGAATCCATGCTTTAGACAATATGTTTGCAAGAGTGCTCCAGCTAATATTTTATCTGTGTTTTGATGGTAGTTAATTGGAAAATCAAAGTCGGGAAGGTCCCTAAATGAAGAATCTGGAGAGGAAGATGCTGAGAAGAAAAAAAAAGGGACATTTTTCTCCTGGTCAAGAAGTAAAAGTGTGGGGAGATCGCAGAAAAAAAAGGAAAATGATGACTACCAAAATGGTGCGTTTCCAAGTCCTGCTTTGTTGCAAGATTGCTTCAGCAATAGACAGAATTGTTCCCACTATTAACACTCAGCAAGGAATCTACGCCTCATTACTACACATGACCTGGAGCAGATTTTTAATGATCTGCTGAGCTCTGACAGAGGGAAATGATTATGTCCTGCGCCACAATAGCCTGGAACAGTCATGGAAATAGGTGGAGGTCTGTAGACAAAAGTCTGGGGAATGAAAAATTGGTAGCATTCTGGACCAATGAGATTTCCCTCAGCTGTTTAAACATGCCTTCATGAGGTCCTCAAACAGCTATATATGGAAATAAAACTATAGGTGTGTCTATGCCCAAGTTCATTGAATCAGAGTGCTTTTTTGTAGAAACCTAGTTTACAGATAGGGAAATTACTTCTCCCTACAAAAAAAACAAAACAAAAAAAATCAATGAAGGAGGCATAGAGGAACAATTAAGGGAGGGAGAACGAATTCCACAGGCGCAGAATGTTACTAAAACACAATCTAATTGGCAGAGACTGGGTTGTGTAGCCTGTTGATTCAACTGCTGGTCAGTTAGTAGCTTTTCTTGAGAAAATGGTAAATTTTGTATGAGACAACACTAAACTATTACTAGTACTTTGCCTCAGTTTTTAATAAGACTAGTGAGGAATCTAGCGATGATGGAGGGATGATAAACGGGAATGTGGATATGGAAGTGGATATTACCGCAACTGAGGTAGAGGCCGTACTTGAACAGCTCAATGGGACTAAGTCGGAGGGCCCAGACAATCTCCATCCGAGGATATTAAAGGAACTGGCGCGTGAAATTGCGAGCCCGTTAGCGAGAATTTTTAAGCAATCGGTAAACTCGGGGGTTGTGCCGTATGACTGGAGGATTGCTAATGTAGTTCCTATTTTTAAGAAAGGGAATAAAAGTGATCCAGGTAATTATAGGCCTGTTAGCTTGACGTCTGTAGTATGTAAGGTCTTGGAAAAATTTTTAAGGGAGAAAGTAGTTAAGGACATAGAGGTCAATGGTAATTGGGACGAATTGCAACACGGATTTACTAAAGGTAGATCGTGTCAAACCAATCTGATCTCCTTCTTGGAGAAGGTGACGGATTACTTAGATAAAGGAAATGCGGTAGATATAATTTACCTAGATTTCAGTAGGGCGTTCGACACGGTTCCACATGGGGAACTGTTAGTTAAATTGGAAAAGATGGGGATGAATATGAAAGTTGTAAGGTGGATAAGGAACTGGTTAAAGGGGAGACTCCAGCGGGTCGTATTGAAAGGTGAACTGTCAGGCTGGAAGGAGGTCACTAGTGGAGTCCCTCAAGGATCGGTTTTGGGACCAATCTTATTTAACCTTTTTATTACTGACCTTGGCACAAAGAGCAGGAATGTGCTAATAAAGTTTGCGGATGACACAAAGCTGGGGGGTATTGCTAACACGGAGAAGGACAGGGATACTATTCAGGAAGATCTGAACCACCTTGTAAACTGGAGTAATAGAAACAGGATGAAATACAATAGTGAAAAGTGCAAGGTCATGCACGTAGGAATTAATAATAAGAATTTTGGCTATACGTTGGGGGCGCATCAGTTGGAAGCGACGGAGGAGGAGAAGGACCTTGGGGTACTGGTTGATAGCAGTATGACTATGAGTCGCCAATGTGATACGGCTGTTAAAAAAGCAAATGCGATTTTGGGATGCATCAGGCGAGGTATTTCCTGCAAGGATAAGGAGGTGTTAGTACCGTTATATAAGGCGTTGGTGAGACCCCATCTGGAATCCTGTGTGCAGTTCTGGTGTCCCATGTTCAAGAAGGATGAATTCAAACTGGAACAGATTCAGAGACAGGCTACAAGGATGATCCGAGGAATGGAAAAACTGCCTTATGAAAGGAGACTCAAAGAGCTTGGCTTGTTTAGCCTGGCCAAAAGAAGGCTGCAGGGGGATATGCTTGCTCTATATAAATATATCCGGGGGGTTAACGTTAGAGAGGGAGAGGAATTATTTAAGTTTAGTACTAATGTAGGCACGAGAACGAATGGGTATAAATTGGATATTAGGAAGTTTAGACTTGAAATTAGACGAAGGTTTCTAACCATTAGGGGAGTGAAGTTCTGGAACAGTCTTCCGAGGGAAATAGTGGGGGCAAAAGACTTTTCTGGCTTTAAGACAAAGCTTGATAAGTATATGGAGGGGATGTTATGATAGGATCGTTAATTTGGGCAATTGATCTTGGATTACCACCAGATAGGTCTGCTCAATGGTCTGCGGGGAGATGTTGGATGGGATGGGAACTGAGTTACTGCAGAGAATTCCTTCTTGGGTGCTGGCTGGTGAGTCTTGCCCACATGCTCAGGGTTTAGCTGATCGCCATATTTGGGGTCGGGAAGGAATTTTCCTCCAGGGCGGATTGGCAGGGGCCCTGGAGGTTTTTCGCCTTCCCCTGCAGCATGGGGCGCGGGTCGCTTGCTGGTGGATTCTCTGCAGCTTGAGGTCTTCAAACCAATTTTGAGGATTTCAATAACTCGGTCCTGGGTTAGGGGTTGTTATAAAATTGGATGGGTGGGGTTCTGTGACCTGCCTTGTGCAGGAGGTCAGACTAGATGATCATATTGGTCCCTTCTGACCTATGAGTCTATGAGTCTGGGCTAATTGCACTGTGTTTGAAGTAATTTATATTAGTGAGAATATTTGCATCTCTGTAGTTCACTGAAATGAAAGAGTACCACATTTTGGCAGCTGCAGAGGCTTGCACAAAGCAATTAACAGGCAAACAGTTTTTAAAAATTGCAAAAACAAAACTACAAATTCTGAAATCCACTGCAGCAGTCAGCTACTCTAAGACATTGTGTTTACTGCTGTCTCTTCTTCCCCACCATCTGCCTACCATGGTTCTTGAAAAAGCCTTGTGAGCTGTACAGTTGATGTCGGGGGTCCATGTATGTGAATGAGGGCTGGAGAATCAGATACTAAGGTTATAGACCTAAACTTTAAGAAGTGACAAGGGATTGAGTTCTCAGTTTTTGGGTGTCCAACTTGAGACACCTTAAAAGAGCCTGATTTTCAAGGCTCTGGTACTCACCTTGAAGATATTGTAAATTGGTAGTCACTTTTTAAAATGTAAGCAATCACCTCCAGGAACAGGAACCTTGTCTTTTCATCTGCTTGCAAAAAGCCACAAACACCTGTGGTGTTATATAAGCAATATATAATTACTTTTAAAAAATGTTTAAATGTTCAGCATGTGAAGATAGTACAAGGATTTGCAATTTTTCTTTCCCAAATCAGAAAATTAATATTCTAGTCAGATGACTTGAGGTTTTGTAGCACCTTTAATGAATAGTAAAACCAAACATTTTTACTTATCACTCTACTTTTCCTACTCTCAGATTTTATGCATACCAATGGACTATTTTGCAGACGTGAATCACAAAGCTCCATGTCATCAGCTGCAAGTCTTGAACTGGTAAGCTCCTTAGAATCAAATAGTATGAGAGGAATGGGGAAAAAAATGGGAGTGATTGTTACCTAGGAAATCAATAATAGCCCAATTTTTCTGCAATAGTATAAATAAACAAAATGTCTATATGTCTTTGTATGTAAATTTCATATTCTTTTTAGACTGAACTTTTAAAAAAAATTATAGCTATACTCATTTTGTGAAATAATAAGGGGCTGGTTGTTCAAACAGGTTGTCAGATGAATAGTTAAATATTTTTAAAGAACACTATTATAGTGCTATTTGTGATCCTAAACTATCTTTCTTATAATGTAAAGATAAATATCTCTTTTATGCATTTCACATACTTATTTCTTTAAAATTGTCCTGCCATCTCCAAGCTATCCTGTCTATCCTTTCTCCTAGCTACCCCAACTCTCCTGTTCCTTTGGACATTATAATAAAAGTTTGCACTTTTATAAGGTCTTTCAATCCAAGGACACTAAAGCTCTTTACAAACTGACCCACATTGCCTCCCAGCTACTGCAGCCCTTAAGCTCTGCTATGAACAATTGCCTGTTGAATAGCTCTTTGAGTCCTCTTCCTCTTGACTATATGTGAGTTTGAACTCATTTCCTTGATGCCCTGGCTCTTTTCAGCCCCAAAGCTGAGTATCCCTCCTCTCTCTTCTCCTAATCACTATAGCTTGACTCTGTTCCCAATGTTTGAGGGATAAAAGAGTGAAGCATTTCCCAGCAGCATTTGCAACTAAAACATTGCAGCACATGCTCATATGTGGAGAAACAAGAAGTGAAGACACAATCGTTATAAACAATGTAGTTCCACCTTCACAGTCCAAGCTGAATGAAATGCACAAAGTAAACAATATAAATGATGAAAAGTAAACTTAAAATTTAATATCACCCTGGATTTAGAGTGAATTTTAACAAAGCGTATAAAAGAATATAATTTTAAAATACTCTTTTTTATCCTGACAGTATCCCTTTCTTTGACTTACAAATTTGATTCTAAGAATTATACAGATTCTTGTTGATATATGTGATGCTGGTGGGTAAACAGAGAAGTAAACAGTGCAGAACCGTATTGGTAGCATCCATTTAAATTGAGTGTTTATTAAATACTTCAAAATATTATCTTGTAAAAACAATGTGATGGATTTGTCCCTTTTGATACTTTGTGTGTACTAAGATGATTTTTCTGTGGCTATAATTAGGGCCTTACCAAATTCACAGCTGTGAAAAATGCATCATGAACTGTGAAACCTGGTTTTCCCTGTGAAATCTGGCTACTGTAGGAGGGTTGCGGTATTGACATCCTTACTTCTGTGCTGCGTTCAGAGCTGGGTGGCCGGAGAGCTGTGGCTTCTGGCCAGACACCCACCTCTGAAGGCAACACCACCAGCCGCAGCACAGAAGCGAGAGTCGCATGGTATGGGAGAGGGTCATCACTTTTGGAGGGAGCAGTGCCAGCCTTATAGCTGAGCAACTGCCCATGGCACCATGGTCACGGTGGGCACTGGACTTGGGGCTGGGCTGGGGCACCCCAGCTGGGAGCTCCTACCATGCACTGGGCTCTAGCTGCTAGTCCCAGCCAGGCTAGGAAGGAACAGGACTTTCTCTTCCCTTGCACAGGCCACTCCCAGGGCCAGGTTAGACCCACCTCTGGGATCTTCCCCCGGCTGCAGGAAGCTCCATGGCTGCTGGCTGGGAGCCAGCTCTGAAGGCAGCCCTGCTGTGCCAGCAGCAGTGCAGAAGTAAAGATGGCAATATCGTGACCCCCTACAATAGCCTTGTGCTGCCCCCATGACCTCTGTTTGGGTCAGGACCCCCACAGTTCCAACACTGTGAAATTTCAGATTTAAATATCTAAAGCTATGAAATGTAAGATTTTTAAAGTCCTATGACTGTGCAATTTACCAAATTGAACAGTAAATTTGGTAGGGCAGTTCCCAGCAGTTCCTCCCCCAGGGGCTGCAGGTACATGCTGGCTGCATCCAGGAGCGCCGTGCAGCCAGGGCAGGTAAGGAGCCTGCCTTAGCCTCACTGCGCGTCTGGAGGGGAAGGAGTTGATCAGCAGGACCTGCAGAGCCCTGGGAGTATGCTTGGGGATGCTCAGCGGTCCGCGACCCCAGTTTGAGAAATGCTGCTCTAGTGGAAAGTTCAGGGAAGGCAGTGTGGTACTGCCTCCTGCTTTCCCCCTGGTCTGAATTCTCCCTTCAGGGGTGGCTGCACTTAAAGTATGTTTAGATTTGTGAACTTTGGTCTGTGGTAGTGGCTTTGTCTTAAATTGAAATAGTTCTAAAAAAATTACCTGGTAATAGAAAGATTTTGAAGGAAGGGTAAACCTCAAACATGGTTTAAAGTGTGATCCCTTGCTTAGTTTGATTTGTTGGACTGTAATACTGTGTGTTTGTTCTTAACTTTCATTTTTGTTTCTGACAAGTCTGATGCCTCTCGGTTATCTGCATCTGTACCTGATAAAGAGAAATCCTCAAAATACTGCTGTATAAACCTTCCAGATGGCTCATCCTGTAAAATGGTTGTTAAATCAGGATTCTCAGTCAAAGAGATGTTATCTGGGCTCTGTGAGAAACATGGCATTAACATAGCTGCAGTAGACCTTTTTTTAGTTGGAGGAGACAAGGTACTGTATGTTCCTTTTTTTTTTTTTTTTTAAATTCAGACTTCCAAGTCAGTTTACTAATATGGGATTATGGATTATTTAGGGGAATACTCTACCTCTTTGTATTCAGACTTCATATTGACGATAATAGGATTTGTGTATGTTGCTCAATGGAAGAATATTAGTGAGCTCATTACTGGAATA
The DNA here is from genome assembly GCF_007399415.2 of Gopherus evgoodei. Classification (NCBI taxonomy): domain Eukaryota; kingdom Metazoa; phylum Chordata; order Testudines; family Testudinidae; genus Gopherus; species Gopherus evgoodei. The sequence goes on from NC_044326.1 coordinate 21,214,361, forward strand.
CTGTGTCCATTTCTGTTACTACATTTTAAAAAGGATATTGAAAAATTGGAAAGGGTTCAGGAGAGAGCTTCAAGAAGATTTGAGGTCTGGAAAACATGCCTTAGAGGGAGGAGATTAAGAACTTCAGTCTGTTTAGTGTGTCTGAGAGAAGTTTAAGAAGTGACTTGACAATAGCCTACAGTATCTACATGGAGAAGAATTTTTTGATAGACAGCTCTTTAATCTGACAGAAAAAGGCATAACAAGATCCAGTGATTGAAAGCTGAAGCTAGACAAATTCAGATCAGAAGTAAAGTGTATTTTTTTAATAGTGAGGGTATTTAACCATTGGAACAATTTATGAAGCGAGGTGATGGATTCTCTATCATTTGACGTCTTTAAATCAGAACTGGATATCTTTGTAAAAGAGATGCTATGGTTCAAAAATGTTATGAGCTTGATGCAGATTTTGTCTTGTGTTATGCAAGAGATCAGACTAATGATCCTAATTTACTTGTCTTCCTTGTAAAATCTGTTTTTTTTAAATCTTTCTGCTAACATTATTTTGTCGTATTTTCTGATGTATCATTCTGTTTGTTCAGCCCCTTATGTTTAAGTGCCCAGGCCTCGTATGAGATGCTGAGAGCTCTCAATACCCATTGACTTTAATGGGAATAGGGAATTGCTAAGCACCTCACAGAATTGGCCCCTACATCTTTTGGAACTATCCAGAGAAAAAGAGAAACTAATCATGTTGCTTGCTGTAAATTAATACAATAATAGCCATACACACAAAGCTTAATAATTGTTCTGTCTCTCTTCCTGGGCTAATTTTAAAATTGCTTTTTTTGTTTTGCACAGCTGTTGCATATTGTTAAATGATATATAACAAGTGACATGTTCCCAATTTAACATATTTTCTCTTCTTTTGTTCCAACCATATGCTCTATAGCCACTTGTATTGCATCAAGACAGTAGCATCTTGGATTCTCGGGATCTACGTTTAGAAAAACGTACTTTATTTCGGTAAGAGAAAAAATATTATCTTTTTGTGACATTTTCCACTCCAGCTAATGTAAATGGGCCAGAATGCATTCTGAGTTATTTCTGTGCAATAAAATAAAAGTGAGTATAACACAGAATAACATTTGATATGCTATGTCTGTTTCCCTGTCTGTAAAATGGGAATGTCATGCTTCCTGGAGTGGCCCATGAACATGCGTGCCAACCTCAGGGCAGACTATTACAAACCACAGTAGAAACCCCAAACTGGTTGTGAGTCCTATACTTAGATTTCACCAACCACATATTAAGTGTGAACTCCTCAAGCACTGTAACAGCTTTAACATGGAGTCACGGACAGTCCCTTATGATACTTCAGTCTATCTTACCAATCAGCCAGATTTACCTTTGTGATAGATAGTCTCTTACACCAAAAACCACAACAATATTCAGATTACTCCCAGTCCAAAGGGCTAGTCACTTACCTCAGGTCAATTGTACCTCACACCAAAGACAACCTTTGTAGTCAATCCTGTAATAAACTGTCTAAAGATTTATGAATTACAGTCTAAGGCTATGTCTACACGGCGCAGCTTAGAGCTGTGTCACTAGAGCCTTGCCGCTGTAAGGCACACAGTGTAGCCACTCTTTGCCGGCAGTAGAGAGCCATCCTGCCAACATAATAAAACCACCCCAAACAAGGGGCAGTAGCTTTGTTGGCGGGAAATGCTCTCCCACTGACAAAGCGCTGTCCACACGGGTGCTTTTTGTCGTTAAAACTTTTGCTGGTCAGGGGTGGTGTTTTTTTTTCAAACCCCTGACTGACAAAAGTTTTAATGACAAAAGTGCAATGTAGACAAAAGTGCAGTGCAGCCTTAGATTCCAAAACATAATAGAAGTTGCTGTAATGTGCAAGCTCTGTATGTCCTTTAGGTCTAACCCAAGCTAAACAGCTGGGGATCCCTTGCTTATGCTTAGAAGTATTGCCCTCTCCCTGAAATCCAAGTAGCACAGGAATAATAATTTCTTCTTGACAGGGATTTTTATTCCCTTTCCCCAGAGTTCAAGTGGATGGGATGAGCATTTGTGCACATCTCCTCCGCATAGGTGTTGGGGGAGCAATCAACAAACACTTTTGTCCCCTGATGTTCCACAGTGGCTTGTCTATTGTGATGGGGCAAGGCCAGATGGCTACAGTAAAGTAGCAAGGAACAGATATGTTATCCCCAGGCTAAACAAATCCCTGGTACCATGGTAACCAAATGGCAGCTGCTCCAGGTTAATCAAGACACCTGGGGCCAATTAAGATCCTTCTAGAAGGCAGTGGAGATAGCTAGCTAGATTGGGACACCAGAAGCCAATCAAGGGCTGGCTGGAACTAGTTAAAAGCCTCCCAGTTAGTCAGTGAGGTGCAGGTGTCAGGAGCTATAGGAGGGAGCCATGCTGTTGGAGGAACGAAGCAGTACGAATCCATATCAGGTGTAAGGAAGGAGGCCCTGAGGTAATGGTGAAGGAGATATTGAGTAGGGGGCTGCTGTGAGGAAGTGGCCCAGGGAATTGTTTACGTCCTATTTCCAAAAAGTCAGCTACCACAGCTGCTAATTTTAAGGTCCCTGGTCTGGAGTCTGGAGTAGAGGGCGGGCCCAGGTTCCCCCCTTCCCTCCCTGATTAATCACTGAGACTGGGAGACAACAGAGACTGTGTGAGGGAGGATTGCTTCTCCTCGCCTCCGTTGTTGGCTTATGATGAAAATGGCTCAGTAAGCTATGACCCTTGCCTCTAGAGAGAGAAGGGCTACATGGCAGGTCACAGTGAGCCTCTGAGGCTAGCAAAAATCTGCCAGGAAACGCAGGACCCACAGAGTCAAGAACAGAACTTTGTCACACTATGGACCAAAGGGTTGGAGAGGAGATGATACCTCTTGTGGTAAACTAGTATTTCACACTTGGTAATGCTTCTTTCCTGACTCTGGGGGTTTACAGTTTTAGAGCAAACACTTTTATAGGTACAGAGCCTACACTTAAATATTACCTTATAACATAGGATGCAGGTATTATAAATGAGATTAATGCAAGCAGTAATTTACAAGCATTTCATAAAGTCCAAAAACTAAATACATCTCTGTAAATCTGATACGTATTTTAACGGTGCTAACACATAGGTAAGCCAGACTGGTTTCCAGTTGTGCGTCTGTCAGTGTTCAGTGAGGCCTAGAAGCCTTGACATGAGCTGGCATTTGGTCTGCCATCACAGGGAATAATGATGCTTACCTTCTTTGTAAGGAGCTTTGAGATCTACTGATGGAAAGTGCTATTTACTTGTGTTACTGTACTTGTGAAATTACTTTATCTAAAGTCTGGGTATATATCCATGTAAACAAATTATATTTTAAAATTTGGGATCCCCTAGTTGAATTTATCCTTATCTTTAAAAAATATATATCTTTGTCTGTATGTTACCTATAGGAAGGTCATTGGTTCTTTAAGACACTGAGATCATAAATTATATCTTAGACCCTCTTAAATCTGGGAAAAGTTTGCTCTTTGAATAATGCACAATATCCAACTTGTAATAATCTAAGAGGAATTTGTTGTCAGATGCTACCGGTGTGGTACTCTGCTCTGTTCAATGTTGATATCACTCGGCTGCGTGCGTGTGTTCCCTCTGTGTGCTGTCCCAGCTCTGCGCAGATAGCTGACACAGCAGACCCGAAGAGAACCCCCAGTGACCACAGAGTCTAGTGAGGTACGAAGGCACGTTGGCCAGGTATATTGCCATACTGGATACAGTGATAGTTCCCCCTAGATTGTTACTCTACGGTCATACTAATAATATGTGCCCCTCGGTAAATGGACTCAGCTCAGTCAGTGGCGGGACTTTCCACTGCCCCCTCAGTTGGAAAAAGACACCGCCCCAGGGTTGCATTCTTATACACAGGTACAAACAAGTTACACATCACTCCTGACGTATGAGGTGCAACCCCTCTACGTAGCAAAGTACAACCCTTCTATGTAGCAAGGTGCCGCCTCTCACCTTGTACATGTTGGTTGAACAAAACAACTCTATCCATCATATTACCCTTTTGCCCCTGTCATTGGGATGGGTTAGCCTGTTCCTTGTTATCTGTGTGGAGTGTACAAGTATGCGAATGTTCTGATATCTGGTGTCCAGTACCTTTTAGGTATGTCTCTTTCTGCAGCATCAGCCCTTTCCTTGCCAGCTTCTGTGAGCAGGGCCTGCCTCTGACTCACAGCTTAACTTTGCTTTATGTTAGCAAAGTCTTGACCATTACTTTAGTTCAGGCCTTAGGCCTCATACCAGGCCTCTGATACCAAGGTTAATATCTCAGGGCCTCCTCTTACTACAGAATTCAAGGCAAACTGTTGCTGTTTTCAGAAAACCCAGAATAGATATAGTACATGATTCCAGGAAAAAAAACAAACAAAGGCTGTGTGATAGTCTAATGTAAACCAATGAGGGCAAACAAACTCAGATATCCATATGTAGGCAGCTAAACAAATGGCCTGATTTTTCTTTGAGTAGTGTCCCTATAGGTGCTCCACTGGAGGTCATGCCTCCCCCACCATCCCTGATAGGCGGCTTCCATCTTTTCCTGGAACTGGCAAAGAGGGTGGCAGACACTCACTACATACTACTAGAGAAGGTCAAAGATGCCCACCATCAGCTCCTTGATATCATCTATTCTTTGTCCTTCTCAAAGATTCACCTCCCAATTAATGAAGCCATTTTAGACCCAGCAAAGACTCTGGCAAACCCGGCATCAGTGGTGTTAACTTGCAAATGAGCAGACAAAAAATATTATGTCCTTGCCAAGGAATCGGAATTCCTATTTTCCCACCCACCACCCAATTACATCGTGGTGGATGCTGTCAATTCCCATGGCCAATAGCACCAGTCCAGAGCTATGCCCTATGATAGGGATAGGAAGTGCCTTGTTCTTTTCAGTAAAAAGGTGTATTCCTCAGCCACCTTATAGTTCCATATTGCAAGCTATCAGATACTCATGTCCAAATACGATTACATAAATTACAATAAATGTAATTGAAAAGCTGCCAGAGGTACATCGGGAATCCTTCAAAGCCATCATCCAGGAAGGACAATTAGTAGCAAAAACATCACTGCAATTGGCCCTCAACACCACTGACATGGCAGCTAGGGCTATATCTCCACAGCAGTGGTGATACGATGGGCATCATGGCTCCACTTGTTGCGATTCCCGAAGAGGTGCAGTCCACGGTGGAAAATCTTCTCTTTGAGGACATGAATGTCTTTGCCAAAAAGACCAACACCTTCCTTTATGCCGTAATGGATTCTAGGGCTAACTTTTTGGGTTGCTGGGTATCTATACACCAGGGCAAAAGATACTATTTAGTCCCCAGTCCCAGCACAGGCTGTATGTGGCCCCACCCCCCGACTGACTCAACTGACCATCATTGTACACCAATTTGACCACTGATTGGCAGCGTTCTGCAGTGCCTGGGAACGCATAATGTCAGACCTGATGGGTCTTAGAATCATCTGGTCTGGGTACTCCATCCATTTCACCTCCTTACCACCTCCACAACACCCTTCCCCATCCCTCTTCAGGCACCTTTCTCATGAGAGTTTACTACAAGCAGAGAGAGATCTCCTTCTCCACTTAGGAGCCGTAGAACCAGTGCCTCAACATTTATGAGGCAAGGGCTTCTACCCTTGTTATTTCCTAATAACCAAAGAAAGGGAGGTTGGAGATCTCAGGGCTCTGAGCAAGTTTGTCAAGGCTCAGAAGTTCAAGATGGTCAGCCAATTGATCATTCCAGCATTGGAGGGAGACTGTTTTTTGGCCCTTGACCTCTGTGAGCCTATTTTCACATCTCGACCCTACCAGCTCACAGGTTCATGACCATTACCAATTCAGAGTCCTCCCCTACAGGCTCTCATTGGACCCTCTCAGTGGTAGCTGCTCATTTACACATGCTAGGAATAGTGATTTACCCATACCTGAACGATTGTCTACTCATAGCCCAATCTCTCCAGAAGGCTCACCAAGTCATTGACACTATGATACACTTGTTCATAGAGCTGGGTCTACAGATAAACTCCCAGAAGTCAACTCTCACTCCAGTGCAACATCTGGAATTCAACGGGGCTGACCTCAACGCTTTGCAGACCAAAAACTTCTACCTCAACACAGGTTCCTATCCCTGGTTTCACTCATAGATGCCATTCAATGCACCCCACAAATACTGGCCAGGCTCTGCCTCCAACTCTTGGTACATATGGCAGCAGGCATAGCCATGATGCGGCATGCCAGAATTCACATGTGATGCCTCTAACTGTGGTTTGGTTTGGTTTACAAACTGAACAGAGGCACTTTGGACAAACCCCTGTCACTATCCACCAGGATCAAAAACTCCTTAGACTGGTGGAAGAACCCAGACAAGGTGTACAAAAGGATCTCCTTCTCGCAGACATCACCATCATTGCCCATAGCATGGGGCATGCATTTAAATGGCCTCATGATGGAAGCAAATATCACCTGTGGAGATGCATCTATCTCCTTGAGTTGAGAGCGGTCAGGAACATTTGTGCCCATTTCCTTCCACTGATTGCAGGATCACACACAAAGATCCTAGCAGACAATGTAGCCTGCATGTATTACATCAATTGGTATGGTGAGGGCCAGGTTACCCTACCGATGCACGGAGAAAGTGAGATTATGGAACTGTTACATTTCCAACAACATTACTCTGTCCATGGCTTACCTTCTAGGCATACACAACTCAATAGCAGACAATCTCGGTCGCAAATTCCCACACAATCACAAGTGGGAGATGCACACCACGAACTATTCACGTAATGGGGAACACTATCTACATACCTGTTTGCCACTTACCAGAATAAGAAATGTCCACGCTACTGCTCTAGGGTGGGGATAAACAGTGCTCGTTAGGCAATGCTCTTTTCCTCCCTTGGGACAATGACCTTCTTTACACCTTACCTCCATTTCCTCTACTGCTGAAGGTCCTCCTATAAAAATAAAAAGAGTCAGAGTTCATGGAATTCTTATTGTTCCTACTTGGCCAAGACAGACCTGATACCCTTACCTAGCACAGCTCGTGATGTGCCAACCGATCTCCCTCCCAATCATTCCACACCTCCTATCACAGGACAAAGGGTGTACCCTGCATCCCAACTTGGGGACTCTCCACCTCAAAGCTCCATGGCTCCAGCTTGGTTCCAACACCTAGAGAGTTCCTGCTCAAGGGAAGTACAAGAGGTTCAATTACACAGTATAAAGTCCTCCACACGACAAACTTACCTGCAGAAATGGTCCAGGTTTCAGATTTGGTGCATGTCCCAACAAATCTCCCCAACATCCGTGACTCTTCCACACATCCTAGATTATGCTCTGATCCTTATAAAGGCAGGATTATCCCTAAACTCTCTTAGGGTCCATCTAGCAGCTAAAACAAACTTTCACCAACCTGTAGAGGGGTACTCAGTGCTGTTACACCCAACCACAAAAAGGTTCCTCAAAGGTATAATAAACCTCTTCCTCTGCCTTGATTTCCTACCCCCTTGTGGGACCTAAAACTGGTACTGAAAGGGCTGACTAGGCCTCCCTTTGAACCCAAGGCCACCTGTTTGCTGATGTACCCATCAATGACAGCCTTCTTGATAGCGATTACCTCGGCCAGGAGAAGAGGAGAGATAGCAGTCCTGATGGCACATCCTCCCTACACAGTATTCTTTTTGGACAAGGTTACGCTCAGGCCACATCCAAAATTCATCCCTAAGGTAACCTCTCCGTTTCACATGAATCAATTGATTCACCTTGCAATCTTCTACCCCAAGTCTCACCAAGACAACAAGGAGGCTATACTTCATACTCTAGATGTCAGGAGTGCCCTGGCCTTCTACCTTGACAAGACAGGGGTCTTCGGGAATTCCCCTCAGCTTTTCTTCTCCGTTGCAGAAAGATCCAAGGGCTCAGCAGTATCAACCCGAAAGCTCTCTAAGTGGGTCTCGAATTGCATTTGACAGTGTTACCAAATTCACAGTATGACCCCTTGAGGCTCGATTCGTACAAACTCCACAAATCGATCTCATCATGTGTCAAGATCGATCTGATCATGTTTTTCAAGAATGTCCCTATCTCAGAGATCTGTAGAGTGATGACATGGGCCTCAGTCCACACTTTTGTAGAACACTATGTGATCACTGGGGTGCTGCCTCTGATGCCATCTTTGGCTCCACAGAATTGTCATCAGTAACTGACCCAACTCCAAAGTCCCAGCCCTCCAGAAGCGGGCTTGGGAGTCACCTACAGTGGAGCACCCATAGGGACATAGCTTGAAGAAAAAGAAGTTACTCACCTTGTGCAATAATAATGGTTCTTCGAGATGTGTGCCGCTATGGGTGTTCCGCAACCCACTCTCCTCGCTCTACTTCAGGGTTCTTGTCAATGATTCTGTAGTAGAGAGGGAACTGAGGGCGGTTAACCCACCGGCACTGACTAGCCTCGTAGTGTAGCATAAGGAGAAACAGCACGTGTGCTAGCCCAACGCACTCTGCTACTGAAGGTCTCCGATCAGTAGCCCAGGGACACAAGCATACCAATGGTGGAGCACCCATAGGGACACACATCTCAAAGAACCATTGTTATTGCACAAGTTGAGTAACTTCTCCTTTTTCAGACATGCTCAGCAGCCACAATTCCTACTGATGTTCCTCCTTCCTCAGGCTTTCACTCTGTTTCTCACATCTTTGTTTCTTGCTCTAACCCATACTCCTTAACATGCTCTTCCTTCCATTACTGCTTTAGAAGAAAGTATTCCATTAATCTTTCCCACTTCTCATCCCTACTCATCACCCTGCCCTCTCCTCTCCTCCCCCAAATGACACCAGTCACACACACTCCCACAGTAGTGACCGACAGGTTCTTCTCGCTGGTTAGAATGCTAAGAAAAGGGCGTTGAGGTTGGAGAGCTCCCTGCAGCAGTGTAACTCAGGAAACAATTCTAGCAGGCCACTAGAGGATTTGCTGAACAAGACTGTAAGATCCATTTCCCTCTCTTTTGCTAAATACCTTCATTTGCATGGAGGGCCTCAGTGTCCATGCTGGAAAATGACTGGCTGCCGGGCAACTCCTTCTGAGCCTGAAAATGGGTGAAACGATTTTTCCTGAATCAAATACATTACCGCTAACACCTTTGGTCAATATGTGTAAACTATATGGGCACAATACTGCAAATTCTTGCTCAGGCAAATAGTCTTTATTCACCTGAGAAGTTTCATTTTAACAGTCCAGTTCAAATTCCTAGTCTAACCTCTAAGGGCTTGAATGGGCCGAGGCTTGTCTTTCTTAGGCTCTGACCCAGGAAAACACTTAAGCATGTACTTAAAGTTAAGCATTTACGTAAGCACCTTTTCTGATCAGGAATGCTTTCCTGAATTACCATACTTCTTTGCGCAGGCCTTTTCATATTAAGAGGCATGGAATTCATTAAAAGATCCTTTGCATACAAAATCCTCATAAGTAGTGGTGGCTAAATATAGCACTAAATAGTGTAATTCTTTTTGATCAAGATAGATACAAGCTTTAATTTTATATGACCACCTAGATATCATTGTGATTATATGCTTGACTGAGTTCGGTAAGGATGGTTTAGAGGTTAGAGTGCTAGACTGCAATTTACAAGACCTGGGTTGAATTCCCTGCTCTACCATTGTCTCCTTGTGTGACCTTGGAATGTCAGTTAGTCTCTCTGTAGCTCAGTTCCCCATCTGAAATATGGAGATTGCAATATGATTCACTTCTATCAGTGTAACTTTTAAGAGGTTGACGTATACTATGTCTTTAAAAAACATCAGTTTTGGCCAACATTTTAAAACTTAGTCTCTCAAACAAGAATATGTCACTTAATGTTGTACTTAATTTTCTTATCTGAGAAAATATCTCTTTTGACAGTGCTGAATTCAAATAAAAATTAATGTTATGAAAAATGCCATCAGCATTAACCTGTATTTTTTAAAAATAATTATTTTAGAACATATTCATCTGCTTTTTAGATTTATCTCCCAAAATGAAATAATACTTCATGCAAGCTACATATAAAAATTTTGAGCTAGTAGATAGCTTTAAACCATCTGAAACTACTTAAGAACATAAGAACAACCATGGCGGGTCAGACCAGTAGTCCATCTTGCCCAGTATCCTGTCTTCTGATAGTGGCGAATTCCACGTGCTTCAGAGGGAATGAACAGAACAGGCAATCACCAAGTGATTCATGCCCTGTTGCCCATTCCCAGCTTCTGGCAAACAGAGGCTAGGGAGACCATCCCTGCCCATCCTGGCTAATAGCCATTGATGGACCTATTCTCCATGAATTTATCTAATTCTTTTTTGAACCCTGTTATAGTCTTGGCCATCACAACATCCTCTGGCAAAGAATTCCGCAGGTTGACTGTGTGCTGTGTGGAAAAATACTTCCTTTTGTTTGTTTTAAACCTGCTGTCTATTAATTTCATTTGGTGACCGCTAGTTCTTGTGTTATGAGAAGGAGTAAATAACACTTCCTTATTTAGTTTCTCCACGCCAGCCATGATTTTATAGACCTCTATCGTATTCTCCCTTAGTCATCTCTTTTTCAAGCTGAAAAGTCCCAGTCTTATTAATCGCTCTTCATATGGAAGCCGTTCCATACCCCTAATTATTTTTGTTGCCCTTTTCTGAATCTTTTCTAATTCCACTACATCTTTTTTGAGATGGGATGACCACATTTGCATGCAGTGTTCAAGATGTGGGCGTACCATGGATTTATATAGAGGCAATATGATATTTTCTGTCTTATTTATCTATCTATCTATCTCTTTCTTAATGATTCCCAATGCTCCGTTCGCTTTTTTGACTGCCGCTGCACATTGAGTGGGTATTTTCAGAGAACGATCCACAATGACTCCAAGATCTCTTTCTTGAGTGGTAACAGCTAATTTAGACCCCATCATTTTTTACCTCTCTCCATTCTGAAAACTGACCATTTATTCCTACCTTTTGTTTCCTATCTTTTAACCAGTTACTGATCCATAAGAGGACCTTCCCTCTTATCCAGGGGTGGGCAAACTACAGCCCGAGGACTGTGTCTGGCCCTGCAGATGTTTTAATTCAGCCCTCAAGCTCCCGCCAGGAGCTGGGTCCGTGGCTTGCCCTGCTCTGGGCGCTCTAGCTGGGGAGTGGGGTTGGGGGATTGCCCCGCTCTGCGTGGCTCCCAGAAGCAGTGGCATGTCCAATATTTTAACATGGAGAAACTATATTGGAAATAAAGCAGAAGAAGAATGGAATTAGAAATGGAAGAGACATAATTTATATTCTTCGAACACACTAACTTAATATTCTCCACATCCTTATAAACAGTCAACTCATTTGACTGTTTTTACATCTTATAAACAGTCAACCTATTTGTCCCGTTCAGCATTGCTTGACCAAGTTATTTATTTAGCTTTATTGCACTCTGAGACCACATTTTTAAGCTAGAAATACTTTAATTTCCCAGCTGTCCTTCGGTGTTTTAATTCATGTTTTCTTTATTTTATCTAAAAGCTACTTGTCTACTTATGTAGGATTGATTTCTATAGAATGATAAGACTTCATTAATTTACTGATTCTTGTTGAGACTCTGATCAATCTTATTATTTGTGGCTTTGTTCAGTTTTCAAATTAATTTAACTCTAAAATGGTTATACCATATGTTGCTACTCTTTCTCTAAAACAAATATTATTAGGTTTGGAAATTATGCAAAGTATTTCTTTCTGGAGATGTGCATAAAAAGCACTTATGTCAATTCTGTTTGAAATGTTTCGCATCATAATTAGTTCCAAATGTTGACTTTTAGATGTGTGGACTTTCACCTGGTTCTGTGTCATATTCCATTCCTGATCCAGAATGAATTGTTTTCAGAGATTGCAGAATATTTTTTCTTTCATCAGGGAAAACATCTATCTTATTCTAACAACCTTACTTCATAATAGTCCCACTGAAATTCCTCATTGAGCTAGGTAGTAGTCAATGTGACTAAGCATGGCAGAACTGAACCTTTTATCTTTATGTGGTGCTATATAAAAGCCCTTATATGGCTCTCCTTGCACTACATCATCTGAGTTCTTCACATTAGGTAGAAGAGACCATGGTGTGTGTGTGTGTGTCTGTCTGTCTGTCTCTCTCCCCCCCCCCCCCCCTTCCCTGTCACTAAGAAGCAGGTTTATGGATTTTGGATTGTTTTAAAAAATGTATCTGTAAGAATGAAAGGTACTATTGTGTAGGCAAACTGGGTTGGGGGAAGGGTAGTTGAGTTCTGCATTTAGCTCCAAATATAGTGAGGTTAGTAATCATTTATTTCTTCCTGTGAAGGTTTTATCATCTGTGGTCACAAACCTATCCTTATTGATTGACTCTTCTGTTGCTCTAATGGAATGCTGCTATCATGGGAGGTGGTGGGAGGGAGAGGTGATCCTAGGTAGCCCAGACTGATTCCATGTTAGGCTTCGAAACTGGGATGTAAGGAGTAGTTCACCTCTCTCTAAGCAATTGTTTCACAATCTCTGTAAACTCAGGAAGACAGCACTGGATCAGTTACATTCAGTTCATGTTTTCAAGGGTTCTTCATAAGCATAAGGACTAGAAAGGCAAAAATGAAAGTTTAGATTCAGGAGCATGCCTTTTGGCAAGAATTGGATTGCGTGGTCATGGAATCACAGAGTGTATGGGGCTCTGCTCCTGTGTAAGCCCCTCCATTCTGTTTATCATCTTCGCACTACTCTGCCCAGTTTAATTATACCTTTGTTCATACAAAGTGTCTAAAACTAAACTGGGACTTTACTCCAAATGTGGTTTTACTAAAGCATTATAACAGGGGTCGGCAACCTCTGGCATGCAGCTCGCCAGGATAAGCACCCTGGCGGGCCGGGCCAGTTTGTTTACCTGCCATGTCGGCAGGTTCGGCCAATCACGGCTCCCACTGGCCGTGGTTCACTGTCCCAGGCCAATTGGGGGTGGCGGGAAGCCACGGCCAGCACATCCCTCACCCGCACTGCTTTCCACCACCCCCATTGGTTTGGGACGGCAAACTGTTGCCAATCTCTGCATTATAAAATGATATAATTGATTCTGAACAGGAGTGTATTAATGTTTAATACAGGTTAACATTCTAGCAGCCTTTCTTACTGCTATTTCATACCAGTCCTCTTACAGCAAAGTCATTATTCTCACAAAACAGTATCATCCTGAGCATAAATTTACATAATCTGAAATAATAATTAATACATTTCAGTTGGCTAAATTGGGACTTTCATTAGACTTTGCTATGGTTCAAATCCTTTCCCCGTTGCCCAGCCTGAGTAGCTGGGCTGGATGCTGTGGACCTCCTTGGGAGAGGTGAGGGAAACTATTTTTCTCCCATATACCAGTCAGTAGAACAGAGTTACTCCACATCTGCTGTAGCATAATGGTCTGAGTAGTCTCCATGGAGAGAGGGAAAAACTGGAGGCTCTGTGTAACTACACTAGGAATCTCCACAGATATATGTGGGCTCCTGGCTTTTCCTCAATCTCTGCTGAAACAGCAATGATTCTACTGCGTTGAAAGTGCTCTGCAGTTGCAGAAGAGTGGGGAGGATTTTTGTTTATTAATGAATTACACTATATCCAAACTCACTTTATTTAGTTCCTAGATTAGATTAGAAACTTTTTCACTTTTGGTTTATTTGAATAGTTAACATATTGCAACATTTGATATGTTTCAGGCTGGATCTTGTTCCAATCAATAGATCAGTTGGTTTGAAGGCTAAACCCACTAAGCCAGTAACAGAAGTTCTACGGCCTGTGGTTGCAAAATATGGCTTAAATCTTAATGAACTTGTGGCAAAACTAGTAAGTATCTTTTGATGTAAAACAGCGGTGGGCTAACTATGGCCCGAGGGCCGCATCCGGCCCTCCAGACATTTTAATCCAGCCCTCGAGCTCTCACGTGGCTCCCAGAAGCAGCAGCATGTCCCCCACCCAGCTCTTATGTGTAGGGGCAGTCGGGGGCTCCACACATTGTCCACACCCCAAGCGTGGCTCCTGCAGCTCCTATTGCCCAGGAACCGCAGCCAATGGGAGCTGCAGGGGAGGCGCCTGCGGACGGGGCAGCGCGCAGAGGTGCCTGGCCGTGCCTCTGCATAGGAGCTGGAGTGGGGACATGTCACTGCTTTTGAGAGCTGCTTGAGATAAGCGCCACCCAGAGCCCCCTCCCACAGCCCAGCCCCCTGACCTATGAACCCCAATCCCCCTCCTGCCCTCCGAACCACTCAGTCCCAGCCCGGAGCACCCTCCTATACTCCCAAGCCCAGAGCCCTCATCACCTCCCACATCCCAACCCCCAATTTTGTGAGCATTCATGGTCTGCAATTCAATTTCCATATCCAGATGTGGCCCTTGGGCCAAAAAGTTTGCTCACCCCTGGTGTAAAATCTGTAGTATTGCTTATCTGAAAAAGAATATAGAGTATTCTAAGAAATTAAGTATAGGCTCATCTTTATGAATGAAAATGTATTCTATAAGTGCCTGTGTTTTGGGATGAGGATATGCAGTAGTCATAGTCTTCGTTCTTCAGATAGTTTGACTATGGCTTTGTCTGGGCCTGCTTTGTCTTGGCCTTCTGAGCCCCCCATTCCTGCTCCCTTTTCAGTGGCTTCATTTCAGACCAAAACATCCCAACTGAGGAAGGCTGAACAAAAGGCTTGGTCTACACTGGGGGCGGGATCGATCTAAGGTACGCAACTTCAACTACAAGAATAGTGTAGCTGATGGCGATGTATCTTAGATCGACTTACCTCCCATCCTCACGGCACGGGATCAACGGCCGCGACTCCCCCATCGACTCCACTTTCACCTCTTGCCCTGGTGGAGTTTTGGAGTCGACAGGAGTGCATTTGGGGATCGATTTATCATGTCTAGATGAGACGCGATAAATCAATCCCCAATAGATCGATCACTACCTGCCGATCCGGCGGGTAGTGTGGATGTACCCTAAGCCTCCTCCATAGTCCATTCTTTCCATTCATCTGTCAGCCAGAGGGTGTCATTTGAGAGCAATTAAAACTGTTGCCCCTACTAGCCTGGAAAGCACAGAAATCAACTCCAGACTGTTGACAGCATATAGGTCTACCATTGGTTTGTCAGACTGGCCAATCCATAATATGCTGCAGACAAATGACTCGTGTCCATTATGATCAAAGCAATTATGGACAGTATTGGTCTGAAAATTATAGGGAAGATAGCAGAGGATTCTTCGGGTTACACTGAAGTATAACTGTACTAGCTAGTGTTCTGTTTTAAATACGAAGTTGTAAATTCAAGTTGTTTTGAAAACCATTGTTTTTCTCTATTATACACAAACTGTGATCTAACTTCAGAATGGTGAGCAGGAACCACTAGATCTTGGTGTCCCTATATCTAATCTGGATGGTCAACGAGTTGTATTATATGAAAAAGAACCAACAAAGGGAAGAGGTAAGAGGTTCTAAAAGTCTTTATGAAGTGCTTAACGAGCCTCATCAAGCCTGACTTTACATACATAGAAAAAATAAATTTACGTGAGGTAAATGGTGTTAGGATGAAGGATTTGATTTATAGGATAGAATGGGAAAACTATTTATAGGAATTAAAGTTAAAGGTGTGACTTTTCATCTATTAAATTGGCCGGTATTTGACTATCACGATGTGCTCTTGTAGCAAAGTTTGTAACTCTTAAAAAATATATTTTCTCCCTAGTACCTTTCAAGCTCTTAGTTCATTAGAGAATGAAGTTCTGTATTTTACCCTAAGCTGAACCTGTCCTGTGGTATCAGCTACAACTGCTGGAGAAATGGATTGTGTAAGGTGAGAAGATACTGCAGTCTCCATCTCTATGCAATCCTTGGGCTCCGCAGAGACTGGCAAAAAGAGTGCCAGTTGTGATTTTTGAGGTGGTGGATCTCTGTGAAATAGAAGCTGAACTAAGACTTACTTCACTTCAAATTGGTCAAAGAACAGCAGTTATATAATTATTTTTTGTCACTACTGACCGCTGGATTCAGACCAGGGTTCTGGAGATTAAAGGTTCCATGTGCCATTAGTATCCCCCTTAATAGGTGAAAAATGTGATTTGGATTAGATTAAAATTAGATTAAATTAAATATTTAGAATGGTGGATCTTATAGGGGAAATGAGTGAAATAAAGAGAGCTGTATTTGGTGGAGCGGGGGAGGGGGGTCAGATTTTATCACTTTGTTGGGGACCAGAGTCACAGACCACAAAATTTAATTTACCTTTAAACTTTTATAATCCTATTGGTAGTGTTATATAGGAACTTGGCACAAATGAACCACTTCTTTCTACACTGCCAGGTTATTTTGGGCATTAAACGTGTAAATCATAAGAGAATCACCCCAGTAGAAAGATGGTCCTAGAGCAGCATAGAATCAACATAGGCATTCTTATGCCACATATGCTTCCAGATACACTGGGGAAAAGATGCATGATTAGAGAGAGAGTGCTTTGTTAGGATGAACCTACACCAAGCAGATCCTGAGCTGTTTTTCGCCCTTTGTGTCTGTTGCAGGCAGATACAAATTAAAGCAGCCCTGAGCTTACTTTAACAGTGTATGGAGAGAAAATGGAGGTGCCCAACAGTTGATACACAAAGCAGATCTGAAAGATTTTCCGGTTTCTTAATAGATTTTTCTGCATCTGTTGTGTTTTAAAAAAGACTCAGTTTTCATCTAAACTGAACCCTGTGACTGCAGATCTAGTGAAATTATGCCATCACAAAAGTCAAGAAAATTGAAAGCTTAGCAACGGAGAGGGAGAGAGATTTTTGGTCACTCATTGCTTTTCATTTATTTTGTTACCAGCTATTGTACTCAATGACTTATGAATATTGTGGAGAAAGGATGTCTTCCTTTTAGCTTTTTGACCCCTGCTGCGTCTTTTCAGTAAAGGTGTAAAAACTCATAACACACAAGCTTTGAAAGCACCAGAAAATCCAGGGAAGCTTAGGTTGTTTTCTGGTTGATTTAACTTTAAAAATATTGGGGATGTCAAGTTTGATCTTCCCTGGTTTTGCTAGCGCTTCTTCCAGGGGGCCTCATGGCAGGGTATTTTATGTGTCATTGTGTTTTAAAAGTTAATATTATGCTGAAGTGATATGTTTATAATTATAGAAGACATATTTATGTTTAGTGTTCACAGACAGACAAAAAGGCGCCCCAGTAAAACAAAGTACAGTTGTAACTTCTACTTCCAGAAATCAAGCATCTACAGTAAGTTTTTTTTTTTTTAAATGATTTCTGCCACTCAGAATACCTTCTATGTTCTTCTCTCATCATAAAGTAGAAGCTTCAGGTATCTATGCTAAAAACATTGTCCAGCTTACCTAATTGAATTGGCTGCAGCTATAAATCATCCTGTTCTTTCTATCAGACTTCATCTGTGGGGGTTTAATCCTGCTTTTTCACCAGTGTGTGACCATGAATTGAGTAGCAGTGAGTGTTTTATGGCTTTTATATTCTTGGCTTTCTATATCAGCTGAGTGGATCTTTATCAAAATCCATTAACTTTCTTTGAAAGCCAAGGCAAGTACTTGAGCCTACTACTTTAATGTAAATTTTGCTGTGCAAGCAATGTGCTTATTGTAAACGGGATTTTTTCTTTTTTGGTGTGCAGTGTTAAATCCTTTTTGTCATGATTAAGCTATAACATTTGTTGTATTTTTTAATCAGAGAGATCTGTTTATAAAATATCATTTTTATTCACTTAGAATCTATTATGCACATATTGTGGTATATCCTAATTGTAAGAAGTACTTTAACTTTCCTTCTAATGCAGGGAGAGGGAAGAACTCTAGGAAAGTCTAATTCTATTAAAATAAAAGGCGAAAATGGAAAAAATGCTAGGGATGCTCGGCTATCAAAGAGAGAAGAATCTCTTGCAAAGATTGGGGAAAAAAAATATCAGAAAATTAATTTGGACGAAGCAGAGGGTATGTCAACTTTTTAAGTATATGTAATAACATTAGTGTTCAAGGGAAAATGATAATTCCAATTTATGACTGTGGAAATCATAAGGACTGTGCATTTATCACTGTATGAAGAAAATAACAGACAAGTTCCTTATATGCTTGTTGCTGTTAACTTTGAACTGCTAATTTATTGAAGTCTAGGGTAAAATTTTCAAACATGCACACAGATACTTAAAGGTATTTAGGCATCTTAAGATGAGATAGGTGCCTACTGGGATTTTCAAAAGGGCTGAGGTTACTAACTCCCAGAGAAATCAATGGATGTTAGATGCCTAAGAGCTTTTGAAAAGCACACTACATCTTTAGGTGCCTAAACAACTTTCATAATCTGGCCTTAGATCCACTTTTCAAAAGTCTCTTAGGATCCTAAGGGCCTAAGTCACTTTTGAAAAGGAGACGTAGGCTCCTAAATCACGTAGGCACTTTTGACAATTTTATCCATAGTCTATGATAGCCAGATTACCACTACTTGAAAAGGGGTGGCGGTGGTTGTGTGGCATGGTGGGGCAAGAACAGAAAGAGATTACTTTTCATTCAGTAAATGTTCTGAAAAGGTGGCTAGAAATGGTACAAGAGACAAGGCTGTGCCATAACTGGTCATGCTGCATTTTCTGAGCCAAAATCTTCCCTAAATTACATCTTTGAGACACAATAACTTCATGAGGATTTCACTGATGACAACAGAATTTGCCTTTCCATGTATGTTTTCTGATATGAAAAAATGAGAGATAATAAAAGTCACAGGGAGGTGAAGGAATAAGATCATTTTAAGGGTTGATATCTTTAGATATTACTCCCCCATCCCCAACCTCAAGGATTATTTGAAGCAATTGCCTATCCCACTAGCTCCAAAATAAAATGTGAAACTCAGAACACACGTGGTAGCTAGGGCAAAAATTTAAAATGCATCATTATTACCACGTGATGTAGGATGACCAGATAGAAATTGTGAAAAAATGGGACTGGGGTGGGAGGTAATAGGTGCCTATATAAGAAAAAGTTCTCAAAAATGATACTGTCCCTTTAAAAATGGGACATCTGGTCACTCTAACTTGATGTTCAGACAAAGGGCCTGATCCTAAAAAGAGCTGCACATGAATGACTTTATATAAATGAATAATTGTTTGTAGGTTTCCAGGACGCAAGGAAGTACCGTAACTGAAACCCTTGTTGTGAATGGCTGTTTGTTAGTTTCTGAATGTTGCTGCAAAACATGTTAATGTAGTTTTGAATTACTTATTTCTGTTTGCTGCTTGAGTAGCTCGTTTTACCCATTCTTATAAACTCATCTTCTGACTGAGGCCAACTGAAATATTAACATAATTTGAAGACCTCAGAATTTGAGGCCTTCATATTTTATTTTGATTTTGTGAAATTGATCCAAGTTTGGGAAAGACCTATTGAATGTTGTAGAGTATTTTTAAATGAAAAATCTTTATGAAATTTGAAATTTCAGGAAGAATCAGGTTTTCCCTAAAACACGCACATTTCAGAAATGTTTTATGTTTTGATGTCCATACTGCCATTTTGCAAAACTTTGGCAAAAGTTATATTTTGGGGCTACAAAATGCTCCAGATTCAAACTCCATATATTTTCTAACATTTTGCAAATCTTTTGAAAATTATTTTCACACAACACTCCTAGTGAGTGTGCCAAACCACCCAAAAGTAGTGTTAGAAAGTTGTAAGTAAAGTAAGTTCTACGAGTGTAACATATGACTTTATATTATGTCAAAAAAACATGGTTGCTAAAACTAAATGTTTTGGTTTTACAATGAAATTTGTTGATTTTTTTGATTTATATAATCAGTGTAAACTGGATTGAAACCACAAAACTGATTTCACTTGTTTCCTAAAATGAATTTGAACTTTAATCTCCAGAAATTTAAAGGTAGCAGTAGCTCCTGGAGCTTGATCCAGGGTGTAATTCTGCCCTTCTTCCTGGGTAAGGGGGGGATATAAGAAGGTCCCATGTTAGCAATTTTGAAATTTGGATGATTGGTACCAAAGAGTTAAGTTATTTCTTTTTTGGGAGCAGTATCCTTCTTGGCTCAAGGTCTAAAATTTCGGTTGCTAAGTTTTGAGGCTTTCCAGAACAAAATAATGGATCAGTTACACATATATAATTTTATTAAATCACAAAATAACATTATGATAAAACTAAGATTTTGTCTTAAATCTACTCCATCAAAGAGATTCAAAGTTTTGGCTAAAAGTTCCAGATTAACATATTATTATTAAACTGAAAAAAAGCCTTGTAAGAGGATTGTCTACATTCTGGACCAATAAGCTTTCAGAGAGCTGACTATTTTTAAATTGAGGTGTGCAAAGAAGCATCTAGAGTATACAAATGTGCATCCTAATCCTACAATCTGTTAAATTTCAGTAGGACAAGAGCTTTGTTATGTAATAGGAATTAAAGACATGTGAAGGTTCATTTTAATGCATAAAATAGAAAATATGTTTAGAACGCAGACTTGTTATGCAGAATTTTAGGCCAGAGTGAAATGCAGCTGTTCTAAATTGCAAAACTGTTTACAATAATAATCCTGATTATCTTAATTATAATGCTGCTAGTGAACATTGCTGCAATTGAAAAAGTTCCTAATTAACATAAAATCTAATTTCAAGGCAGCATTGAAAATAACTGAAGGTCTTCATTGAGAATAAATATGCTAATGGTTGACATTTTAATGGCTTTCATTTTCTGACAAAAATTTGTCAATTTTGGGTTTTCTTCTAAATAGAGTTTTTTGAACTCATATCCAAAGCTCAAAGTAACAGAGCAGATGACCAACGTGGGCTGCTAAGGAAAGAAGACCTTGTTCTACCTGATTTTCTTCGTTTACCTCTCAGTGGACCAGAACCACCCTCATCTACACCAGTGAGCTCTAAAGGCCTCAACAAGAGAATTGCAAAAAATGATGGCAAGGATAAATGTACACAGCCAAGTGGAAAACTGGAGACTACGCAAAACTATAATGAAAATTCAATTAAGAAAACAGGTCATTCAGAAAATAAACATAAGTCTGCTTTGACAACGCTCAACAGTCTGAAGACTTACAATGTTCCTTTTAGTGCCCCATTGTCGCCAATTCCACATGTACAGGAAAACAATATGACAATATGGAAAAGGCAATCAGGAGAATTACAGGCTGCAGGCATACAGACTATAGATGATGAAAATGTAGCAGACTTGACTCTTGTGGCTGAAGGAGATATTAGTAGCCCTAACAGCACCTTACTGCCGCCACCACCACCAACACCACTATCAGACATCAGTAAACTCACAGAAGCCAACTATCCACCACCAACTCCACTGGCAGGTAATCAGGAAAATTCTGGATATCAAAGATCCAATTCAGGTATTGCTAGTTTTTAATAGTCTTTCCTTTTACGTAAAATTATCTTCCCTTTATATTGTTTATCACTAAAACAAACAAAAAAACCTATCTCTGCACCTTACATTTTATTTTAAAATAAGTTTTATTGCTTTATTCACTGTTAAGTTACATTTCTGGTTGCCTCCAAAACATATTTTTGTTTGGACTGAGTATGTTTGTGCTAAACAAAATGCAAGCCTGCAAATGACCATTTAGTGTGAGACTTTAATGCACACATTAAAAAACAAACACAAATTTGCTATAATTAAAACAACGAGGAGTCCGGTGGCACCTTAAAGACTAACAGATTTATTTGGGCATAAGCTTTCGTGGGTAAAAAACACTTCTTCTGATGCATGGTGGTGTTTTTTATCCATCTTCAGATGCAAGAAGTGGTTTTTTTTTAATCCACAAAAGCGTATGCCCAGTTAAATCTGTTAGTCTTGGATGCCACCAGACTCCTTGTTGTTTTTGTGGATACAGACTAACATGGCCACCCCTCTGATGCTATAATTAAGTAGTTTACTGTTTACTCTCATACATCACACAGTAGTTAAATATCAATATCTCACCTGCTTACCAGTGACTCAGTCCATATTTTCTGAACCATTAGTAACAATGAGATTAAATCATTAGGGTTTTTAGTATCACAGGTTTAATGATCTCCCCACCCCGCCCCCCCACACCAATTTTTTTTTTTTAACATTTGGAAGTTCCGGTGCTGTAGGAAGAACTCTAAATATATATTAAACTGCAGCACTGTTTACGGTAAAACAGAAACAGGATAAATCTTGAATATTTTTAATCTTTATCTAACAAATTATATTTGTATCTAAAAATATAACCCTTAAACCATTTCTTTTTTCTCCTTCGGTACCCAAAGCAATAGATTGCATCTAAAACATAATTCCCAAAGTTTTCATATTTGAAAAAGCTTTTTCTAGGAGACCATTTTTAAGAAAATGGAGGACATTAGAATGTAAGTTTCAGCAATATCACAGATCATTATTATTCCTCATAAACATGAACTCATAATAATTGCTATTACCAGAAACAAGAAGTGGTAGATTGAGTGTTGTGGCATTTACATTTTACGGTCATTGTACTGTACTCTTTAATGAAAAATATAAGAAAAGGTATCTGTGCTAAAGTTATTTTTGATGTTTCAGTGCCATGATTTGTTTCACATTTCTTTGTGGTGTGAAAATATACAGTTGAATTATTTATCTTTTTACAGAGAGTATTTGATCCTATTTCTTATCTGTACTGCCAATGATTTGTAAATATTTAGTTGATTGTTACATGCTTACAAATGGCAATGTGAACTATTGCATCCTGCTGCTCTTAACAAAACAAAACAAACTCTATCTTAATAGTGTTTGCAAAATGTTCTATAAATGTTACCACTTTAATTCTTTAAATTAGATTTTAAACAGATTTGTTATCCAGATGCATCCATAAGAGAACACACAAAGAGTATTTAGGACATGTTTATGTACATATTTATATATCTGTGTCAGTGTCCTTTTGATGAGTGTACAAGATGGAATTCAATTTGCATCCTTTTCAATGGGAGCTGATATAAGAACATTTGCACTTAAAAACAGTATGAACTTACAGTATTTTAATGCATGCCATACATTTCTGTGTAACTGCTGTACTTACACTTTTCTTACTTTCTGCTTTCACTTTGTAGAGCTCTTTATGTAGTTTTCACGTGTATTTTGTATCTTTGTTCTTTCAAAAGTAATAAATTCTATATCAACTTATACAAGACTGGTTTTAAGCTTTGATTTTCTTCATTATTTTAAAAATATTCTGTCTTTGTAGAAACTTAAAGACCTAATTTAACAGATTGAATGCAATTGAAATGTAAATATTACATTAACCTTAATGTATTTTAAATGTCCTAATATTGGTTCATCTATTTAACATAGTGGTATCGGTTCAGATCTTGTAACATACATATTAATAGGTATGGACTAACAAAATTACAAGACAAACTTGACAGTAGAGAAATTATGAGGAGGAAATTTAATATCCTAAATACAGGCCCTTTAAATAGGGCCAGATGTTGCATTTAGATTCTGGCAGCTCCCATTGAAATCAGTGGCAGCTGTAGGCACACACCTACAGACAGATAAGAGAGCAGATTGGCCTGTAGTACTTATACAGCGTGGCTAGTATGTCTATTGCAATTCATGTAAACCATGTTATAATTTGGAAAAAAAAGTATTTAAATCTTAGAAATCTTTACTTCTCAGATTCCTTGTTTCCTTTTGTCACAAACAAAGTGTATTTTGATTCTTTGAGTAAGAACGACAACGACTTGGAATAATAGTAACAACACTGAATTCTCTGAAAAGAGATTCTTTTCTGTCTTTGGGTTCATGGGCTAAACCTTGTACTCAGCCATTTCTTTTTCTTACTCTGTAAGAGTCACCAATGTTTCATTGGTCTCTGAAGTGAATTGGTGTTCTCAGTTCAGTTCTAAGTGGAGCCACCAACATAATGGACCCTTCATTTGGCAGTCTCAGCTATTGAGACTGAACTACCCTTTTCACTTCTAGAGATGGGCTCTCCACAGCAGGATTGCAAAGCCTGTTGGTGCACCTTATTTTTTAACCTTTTTTGTGGACTGAGGCCTCCTTTTTTTCCCCAATTTGTCAATATAGTCACTTACAGTTGTTGGTCTCTATGAAAGAAAACAAATCCCTTTTTAACCCATTGTTGCAATTCCCTGTTTGAAGGCAGAGACAGACTTTTTAACTCATAGACTCCAGGACTGGAAGGGACCTCGAGAGGTCATCGAGTCCAGTCCCCTGCCCTCATGGCAGTACCAAATATTGTCTAGACCATCCCTAATAGACATTTATCTAACCTACTCTTAAATATCTCCAGAGATGGAGATTCCACAACTTCCCTAGGCAATCTATTCCAGTGTTTAACTACCCTGACAGTTAGGAACGTTTTCCTAATATCCAACCTAAATCTCCCTTGCTGCAGTTTAAGCCCATTGCTTCTTGTTCTATCATTGGAGGCTAAGGTGAACAAGTTTTCTCCCTCCTCCTGATGACACCCTTTTAGATACCTGAAAACTGCTATCATGTCCCCTCTCAGTCTTCTCTTTTCCAAACTAAACAAACCCAATTCCTTCAGCCTTCCTTCATAGGTCATATTCTCAAGACCTTTAATCATTCTTGTTGCTCTTCTCTGGACCCTCTCCAATTTCTCCACATCTTTCTTGAAATGCGGTGCCCAGAACTGGACACAATACTCCAGCTGAGGCCTGACCAGCGCAGAGTAAAGCAGAAGAATGACTTGTTGTGTCTTGTTTACAACACACCTGTTAATGCATCCCAGAATCACGTTTGCTTTTTTTGCAACAGTATCACACTGTTGACTCATATTAAGCTTGTGGTCTACTCTGACCCCTAGATCTCTTTCTGCCATACTCCTTCCTAGACAGTCTCTTCCCATTCTGTATGTGTGAAACTGATTGTTCCTTCCTAAGTGGAGCACTTTGCATTTATCTTTATTGAACTTCATCCTGTTTACCTCAGACCATTTCTCCAATTTGTCCAGATCATTTTGAATTTTGACCCTGTCCTCCAAAGCAGTTGCAATCCCTCCCAGTTTGGTATCGTCCGCAAACTTAATAAGCGTACTTTCTATGCCAACATCTAAATCGTTGATGAAGATATTGAACAGAACCGGTCCCAAAACAGACCCCTGCGGAACCCCACTCATTATACCTTTCCAGCAGGATTGGGAGCTATTAACAACTACTCTCTGAGTATGGTTATCCAGCCAGTTATGCACCCACCTTATAGTAACCCCATCTAAATTGTACTTTCCTAGTTTATCTATAAGAATATCATGCGAGACTGTATCAAATGCCTTACTAAAGTCTAGGTATATCACATCCACCGCTTCTCCCTTATCCACAAGGCTCGTTATCCTATCAAAGAACGCTATCAGATTAGTTTGACACGATTTGTTCTTTACAAATCCATGATGGCTGTTCCCTATCACCTTACCACCTTCCAAGTGTTTGCAGATGATTTCTTTAATTACCTGCTCCATTATCTTCCCTGGCACAGAAGTTAAACTAACTGGTCTGTAGTTTCCTGGGTTGTTTTTATTTCCCTTTTTATAGATGGGCACTATATTTGCCTCCTTCCAGTCTTCTGGAATCTCCCCCGTCTCCCATGATTTCCCAAAGATAATAGCTAGAGGCTCAGATACCTCTTCTATTAACTCCTTGAGTATTCTAGGATGCATTTCATCAGGCCCTGGTGACTTGCAGGCATCTAACTTTTCTAAGTGATTTTTTACTTGCTCTTTTTTTATTTTATCTTCTAAACCTACCCTCTTCCCGTAAGCATTCACTATATTAGACATTCCTTCAGACTTCTCAGTGAAGACCGAAACAAAGAAGTCATTAAGCATCTCTGCCATTTCCAAGTCTCCCGTTACTGTTTCCCGCTCCTCACTGAGCAGTGGGCCTACCCTGTCCTTGGTCTTCCTCTTGCTTCTAATGTATTGATAAAAAGTCTTCTTGTTTCCCTTTATTCCCATAGCTAGTTTGAGCTCATTTTGTGCCTTTGCCTTTCTAATCTTGCCTCTGCATTCCTGTGTTATTTGCCTATATTCATCCTTTGTTATCTGACCTAGTTTCCATTTTTTATATGACACCTTTTTATTTTGTAGGTCACGCAAGATCTCGTGGTTAAGCCAAGGTGGTCTTTTGCCACATTTTCTATCTTTCCTAACCATCGGAATAACTTGCTTTTGGGCCCTTAATAGTGTCCCTTTGAAAAACTGCCAACTCTCCTCAGTTGTTTTTCCCCTCAGTCTTGATTCCCATGGGACCTTATCTATCAGCTCTCTGAGCTTACCAAAATCCGCCTTCCTGAAATCCATTGTCTCTCTTCTGCTGTACTCCCTTCTACCCTTCCTTAGAATTGCAAATTGTATGATTTCATGATCACTTTCACCCAAGCTTCCTTCTACTTTCAAATTCTCAACAAGTTCCTCCCTATTTGTTTAAAATCAAGTCTAGAACAGCTTCCCCCCAGTAGCTTTTTCAACTTTCTGAAATAAAAAGTTGTCTGCAATGCAGTCCAGGAACTTATTGGATAGTCTGTGCCCCGCGGTGTTATTTTCCCAACATATATCTGGATAGTTGAAGTCCCCCATCACCACCAAATCTTGGGCTTTGGATGATTTTGTTAGTTGTTTGAAAAAAGCCTCATCCACCTCTTCCACCTGATTAGGTGGCCTGTAGTAGACTCCCAGCACGACATAACCCGTGTTTTTTATCCCTTTTAGCCTAACCCAGAGACTCTCAACACTTCCGTCTCCTATGTCCATCTCCACCTCAGTCCAAGTGTGTACATTTTTAATATATAAGGCAACACCTCCTCCCTTTTTCCCCCGTCTGTCCTTCCTGAGCAAACTATACCCATCCACACCAACATTCCAGTCGTGTGTATTATCCCACCAAGTTTCAGTAATGCCAACAATGTCATAGTTGTATTTATTTATTAGCACTTCCAGTTCTTCCTGCTTATTACTCATACTTCTTGCATTTGTATATAGGCATCTAAGATACTGGTTTGATCTTGCCTCCCAGCTTTGCCCTGACCCTCCTTCCTCTCTGCTATTATAGCCCGTGCTCCCTCCTGTTTCCAATCCATCTCCCAGGTCTTGTTCCCCACTTACCTGTGGGTTTTGCTCACCTGTCCCCGTCGAACCTAGTTTAAAGCCCTCCTTACTAGGTTAGCCAGTCTGTGCGCAAATAAGGCCTTTCCCCTTTTCGAAAGGTGAACGCCATCTGTGCCTAGCAGTCCTTCCTCGAATAGCATCCCGTGGTCGAGGAAGCCAAAGCCCTCCTGGCGACACCATCTTCGCAGCCAGGCATTCACCTCCACGATGCATCTGTCTCTGCCCAGACCCCTACCTTCAACAGGAAGAATCGAAGAGAATACCACCTGCGCTCCAAACTCCTTAACCCGTACTCCCAGAGCCCTGTAGTCACTCTTGATCTGCTCAGTGTCACACCTCGGAGTATCATTTGTGCCCACATGGATGAATAGCATGGGGTAGTAGTCAGAAGGCCAGATAATCCTCAACAATGCCTCTGTAACATCTCGGATACGGGCCCCTGGCAGACAGCATACCTCCCAGGATGAACGGTCAGGGCGACAGATGGATGTCTCCGTCCCCCTCAGCAGAGAGTCTCCAACCACCACTACCCTAAGTTTCTTATCAGTGGTGGCAGCAGACCTCCCAGCCTTAGGGGTACGAGGCTTCACCTTCTTAACTGTTGGGGGTGATAACTAATAATCTCCCTGTGGAATTACACCAGACTGTAAAGATTTTCATTTTTATTCTGAGGACAAGTGATCATGTACTTTACCTTTGTGTCATAGGCACCATTGAGAGCTTTTACCATAATTAAATACGATAGCTTTACACAATTAAATGGAAGCCCTATAAAAATAATCTTAAATTTAAAAAGTACTTTTCATCTCAGAGGTCCCAAAATCACTTAATAAAATAATGTGCACACTATAGACCAGTATGGGGATCATTTCATCCCCACTGAAAGGCAGCCATCTCTGGGATGTCTAACAGCTTACAGTCCTATTCCCCAACAGCATAGGGCTGTTTCCAGACAAAACTATAGAAGTAATTTGAGGCATACAGAATGCAATTAGCTAGGGCATGAAGGTAAACCCCACTAAGAAAAGTGCCATGATATATTTAATGATCACAATGGAAGATCCTCTGATGAAATATGATCCCTCCAGCAGCATATTGGTTCAGTATGGACTCAGAGACTAGAAGACCATCTACAAAATCACCAGTATTAAAGGCCACACCAAAGCTACTGTTTTTCTGACCAAAAAGAATTGGATTATGGTGCCAGTCAAAGCCACTAAGTAATTACGGTAGCTATAGGAATTGTGCCACACAATTTATGTGCTCCTTCTGCTCACAAAACTTGTAGTTAAACAATGTAAAACATTTTGGAGCAGATCATTGGCTGGTGTAAATCAGCACAGCAGATTGAAGTAATGGCACTTCTCCTATTTACCCTAGCTGAGGATCCTCCCTCCCTAACCTCAGAGATGGAGTGCACTAGTTCCCAGTCCTAGCTGGTTTGGGAGTCAGCAAGGTACTTTATATTTTGGTCTGTTTTATCATATAGCATTGCAGGAGGTCATGATTATGCCAACAAACCCTAAAATATTTTAATTAGGGTTATGCTTCCTCAGAGTATTATATCCTGAGCATTATCCCATGTGTTTGGTGGGTAGATCCTTTCCTAAAATGTCCAAATTATGTTCAGTTACCTTGTGTATGTCTGCACTTGGTCAAATATTTACTCCTGGGGGAATTCTGTGCCAAAAAATTAAAAATTCTGCACATACTATTTTAAAATTCTCCAAAATTCTGCATATTTATTTGTTAAAATGACATAATAAAATCACTCCAGTTTAAATTATTTTGATATTTTATTTCAAAATACCTGTGAACAAGTGTGTCAATAATACAGACAACAGCAAAAAAAGATCCCCCCAGGAGTAGAGAATTAAAGAAATCCCTACAACAACCCAGTTCTAGCTAGAGGGAGCTGTGTGGGGCCCCCAGAACCAGACACCTGAACTCCCATCCCTCCAGAGCACAGCTACAGGGCACCCCATGGCCCAGACACCTACACTCCTTTTCCCCCAGATCCCAGCCATGGGGAACCCCAGCTCAGATACCCACACACCCCTCCCACCAGAGCCCAGCCATGGGGAACTCCCCAGACATGAGCACCCACCTCCCCACAGAACCCAGGTGCAGGGCAGCCGTCATACACCAGGTCCCCGCTACAGAGCCCAGACACCAGCACCCCCGAAGCCTTTACTCCCCCCACCCAGCTTCTTTACTGTCCCACGGGGGACATGGTTTGTTGTGGCCCTGTCCTTCCTCACCCTTTGCCAGAGCTGGCTGATTGTCCCAGGCCCTTTCCTGTTCTGATCAAAGAGCATGCAGCCTCAAGCCTAGCCAGACTGGGCACTCCACTGACTGCAAGCTGGGCACTGCAGAGTCCAGTGGCCTTAGTGGTGTCCGGAAATTCTGCAGGGAAAACATGGAATTCTACAAAATTCTGCATTCCGCAGTGGTGCAGAATTCTCCTGGGAGTAAATATTTCATGAGTCTTAAAGAAACTACCTGAGAAAATCCAAGTACCTTGCTTAGATTTGCTTCTCAGTTCATGGTAGGGTTCATACAAAAGAGTAAGAAATCCACTGAAATACTGTGCACTCTGCATAAATGCATACACCTTTTCGTGGTAGGATTTTTTTACAAGTAGCATGAATGAGTAGTAACAATATACAAACTCTGAAAGAAAGGGACGGAATGATGAAAGAAACCAGAAGATGAGGTTATCTAAGGAACTGCCTGCATTAACTCTTTGGAAACTGCAGACATGAGCACGTCCTCTTAAGCATTCAGACTTCCAGACTTTTGCTTTTTGTTTATTTATAATCCTATGTAAGAGCCCAGCTGCGCAGTCCATGCTCACCTTGGCGAGCCTTTTAGTCACAGCTGAGCTCCAGTGTAGTTGTAGATGCTTTAATTATCCATATAAGTATAACAATAGTTCTTACATAGAGCTTTTCATTGGTAGATCTTAAAGTACTTCCAGTTCTTTTTTTAATCCTTCGAAACGCTCATAGACAGCTCTTCAGCTTGTGGAAATTGTTGAATTTGAAATCAATGGAGCTAGGACAATTTACACCAGCTGAGCATCTGGCCCTTGGCTAGAATGCTATCATATGGCAATTACACAGGCTAACTGTGCTGCATAACAAAGTATTGACTTGTATCAGTTTTCAATTAGCTGTCTTTCAATTTCATTGATTATCCCATTCCTATAATATAAGAGAGTAAATAGGACCACACAGTTTACCCGCTCCATGTCATTCATTATTTTTTATACCTTAATCATGTTGCTTTTTATCTCTTCTATTTTTATCCTTGCCAAAAATGAAGTTTATGGTGTTTTGTATGATATATGATTGCTTGGACACTAAATAAAAATTTAAAATATCTTTAATGAGAACAACACAGTACTTCCTCACAGAGATATGATCCTTCATTAATTTATTAAAATATTAATAATGTAGCATTTTTATATTCCTGGACGGAAGCTGGCGTATAAGTGCAAACTATTTGTTGTTCTTGCTTCTTGTTGTTAGTATAATCTGGCATTTTTAAAAGGACATGAAAGTAGAGCCAGAGATCTGTTCTTATGGATAGAATAAAGAGAAGTAGGAGAAATATTTCATTGCCTCATATAGAACAAACATTCTGGAGTAGGAGTACAGTATTTATGCATCCATGCCACACCAACAGTAGTTCAGATCAAGCTGATGCTTTGTTTGACATATTACCACATAAACACAATAATATATCTGATATAGCTCCATTAACGGGTAGCTGTAATTTAGCAGGCTGACATACCAGAAGAGGCTTCTTGCCTTTCCTCTGCTATTACTCAGTTGGTTTATCTAGAATTTCATCTAGTTCCCTGGGAATGTAGTTTAATTTTATAGAAACCTCTCTCTGTAAGGAAGTTCCCTCAGGGATTTTCTGCAACAGTATGAAATTTGCTTTTGTTTGCATCCTGGGCAGTTTTACCACATCTTCATATCATTTTTTTTAACCTTTCCTTATAGATCAGTTTTCTAAGCCATTTATCATTTTGATTGCTCTCCTCTGGATTCTTTCGTTTGTCCACATCTTTCTTGAAGTGTGGCACCCAAAACTGGAGATTGTACTCCAGCTGATAAGTAAAGCAGAACAATTACCTCCCATGCTTACATGTAACACTCCTGTTCATACACCTTAGAATATTAGACTTTTTTATAACTGCATCACACTGTTGACTCGTATTCAAATTGTGACCCAGATTTGTTTCAGTAGTACTACTACCTAGCCCAGTGGTCCCCAAACTTTTCAGGGTTGCATCTGCCTTACTCTGTCCTTCTTCTCCCCCAGAGTGGGGCTGCAGCTCCAGAGAGGGGAAGAACATGGACAGGAGTAAGGGGACCGAGGCTGAGGGTGGGGTGGGGCCAGGGCTCTGGGCTTGGGACCAGCAGCTGGGGCCAGGAGCACAGCTGGGTGCTGCTCTCTGCCTGCTCCCTGTGGGGGCTGGGCTGAGCCCCAGCCATATCCCCCCCCCAAATATTCCTCCATTCCCCCAAAGGGTACATGCCTCTCAGTTTGGGGACCTCTGACCTAGCCAGTAATTTCCCATTTTGTAGTTGTGCATTTAATTTTTTTCCCTAAGTGTAGTACTTTGCACTTATCTTTATTGAATTTCATCATCTTGATTTCAGACCAATTCTCCAGTTTATCGAGGTCATTTTGAATTCTAATCCTTCCTCCAGAGTGTTTACAATCCCTCCCATCTTGGTATCATCTGAAAATGTTACAAGGCTACTCTCCACTCCACTGTCTAAGTTATTAATGAAAATATTGACTAGCACTGGACCCAAGACAGACATCTGCAGGACCCCACTAAATACATCCTCCCAGTTTGAAAGCAACTAATCTTTGAGTGTGGTTTTCAGCCAGTTGTGCATCTACCTTATAGTTATTCCTTCTAAACCACATTTTCCTACTTTCCTACTGTGTCAAAAGTTTTACTAAAATCAAGATATACCACAGGTATTGCTTCCCCCACCATTCACTAGGCCATTATCCTTGTCAAAGAAGGAAATTAGATTGGTTTGGCATGATTTGTACTTGACAAATCCATGTTGGCTATTACTTATCATCCTATTATCCTCTATGGGGTTATAAATTGATTGTTAAATAATTTGTTCCTGTATCTTTACAGGTATCAAAGTTATTCAGACTGATATATGATTCCTTTTTGTTCCTCTTTTTAAAGATATGTAAGTGTTTATACTTCTCCAGCCCTCTGAGACCTCACCCATCCTTTGAGAGTTCTGAAAGATAATTGCTAATGGCTTGGAGATTGCTTCAGCTAGCTCCTTAAGCACCCTTCCCTGAATTTTGTCAGGCCCTGCTGATTTGAATACATCTAAGGCCATGTCTACATCTAAAATTTTGCAGCGCTGGTTGTTACAGCTGTATTAGTACAGCTGTATAGGGCCAGCGCTGCAGAGTGGCCACACTTACAGCAACCAGCGCTGCAAGTGGTGTTAGATGTGGCCACACTGCAGCGCTGTTGGGCGGCTTCAAGGGGGGTTCCGGGACGAGAGAGCAAACCGGGAAAGGAAACCAGCTTCGCCGCGGTTTGCTCTCTCGGTCCCGGAGCCACCCAGCAAACCGCAGGGAAGGAGACCTGCTTGCTCGGGGTTCCGGGACCGAGAGAGCAAACCGGGAACGCCGCGGTTTGCTCTCTCGGTCCCGGAGCCAGCCAGCAAACCGCAGGGAAGGAGACCTGCTTGCTCGGGGTTCCGGGACCGAGAGAGCAAACCGGGAACGCCGCGGTTTGCTCTCTCGGTCCCGGAGCCAGCCAGCAAACCGCAGGGAAGGAGACCTGCTTGCTCGGGGTTCCGGGACCGAGAGAGCAAACCGGGAACGCCGCGGTTTGCTCTCTCGGTCCCGGAGCCAGCCAGCAAACCGCAGGGAAGGAGACCTGCTTGCTCGGGGTTCCGGGACCGAGAGAGCAAACCGCGGCGAAGCTGGTTTCCTTTCCCGGTTTGCTCTCTCGGTCCCGGAACCCCGAGCAAGCAGGTCTCCTTCCCTGCGGTTTGCTGGCTGGCTCCGGGACCGAGAGAGCAAACCGCGGCGTTCCCGGTTTGCTCTCTCGGTCCCGGAACCCCGAGCAAGCAGGTCTCCTTCCCTGCGGTTTGCTGGCTGGCTCCGGGACCGAGAGAGCAAACCGCGGCGTTCCCGGTTTGCTCTCTCGGTCCCGGAACCCCGAGCAAGCAGGTCTCCTTCCCTGCGGTTTGCTGGCTGGCTCCGGGACCGAGAGAGCAAACCGGGAAAGGAAACCAGCTTGATTACCAGAGGCTTCCTCCTTCCACGGAGGTCAAGAAAAGCGCTGGTAACTGTCTACATTGGATTACCAGCGCTGGATCACCAGCGCTGGATCCTCTACACCCGAGACAAAACGGGAGTACGGCCAGCGCTGCAAACAGGGAGTTGCAGCGCTGGTGGTGCCCTGCAGATGTGTACACCTTCAAAGTTGCAGCGCTGTAACTCCCTCACCAGCGCTGCAACTTTCTGATGTAGACAAGCCCTAACTTATCTAAGTAGTCTTTAACCTGTTCCTTCCTTGTTCTGGCATGTGTTTCCTCCCTCTTGTTGTTAATATTAATTGTGTTATGCATATAGACACAATTAACCTTTCTAGTGAAGACTGAAACAAAACAGGTATTAAACTCCTCAATCTTCTTGATGTCATTCATAGGTCTCCTTCCCTGCTAAATAGTAGGCGTGCACTTTCCTTTGTCTTTCTCTTGCTCCTAGTGTATTTGTAGACCCTCTTCTTTTTTGCCTTTTGTATCCCTTGCTAGGTGTAACTCATTTTGTGCCTTATTCTTTCTGATGGTGTCTCTGCATGAATGTGCTGTTCTTTTATATCCATCTGTAGCAATTTGTCCATGTTTCCACATTTTGTAGGATTCATTTTTGATTTTCAGGTCATTAAAGAGCTCTTGATGCAGCCATATTGGTGTCTTTCTTACGTTTCTTTCCTGTCTTTCCTTTACATCAGGATAGTTGATTGTTTTGCTTTTAATATTGTCTCTCTGAGAAACTGCCAGCTCTCCTGAACAACTTTTCCCCTTAGATGTTTTTCCTATGGAACCTTGCATTCCAGTTCTCCAAGTTTGTTAAAGTTTGCTTTTTTGAAGTCCAGTCCCCTTACGCTGATTCTGTCACTCCTTTCTTTCTTTAGAATAATGAAATCTATCATTTCATGGCCACTTTCACCCAAGTTGCCTGTCACCTTTCGATTCATATGTAAAACAACGGCCTCCATTCCTCCACCTTCTGAAATGAAATATTGTTCCCAACACATTCCAAGAACATACTGAAGATTTTGTGTTTTCCATATTATTTTTCCAACAGATATCTGGGTAGTTAAAGTTCTCACTTTGGGCAAAATAGTTAAAACGTATTTGCTAACATGACACACTTTCCAAGTGTATACGTACCTTTGAAAATCTCAGCCCAAAGCACTGATTTTGGGCACTGTACAAAATATGTGAGAGACCTAACAGCATGGATGAGGAAGACTTGGGATAGGGGAGCATCAGGGATAGAATCATAGGACTGGAAGGGACCTGATAAGATTGCATGAATAATACCAGAGAATGGACCCAAGCTGTAACAATTCCTCTCAGTTGTGGATACTGTTCTCAGTAGCACCTTACACTTTTATTTTAAGAAATCAGACACAATCAAAAATTGTCAAAAACAAGAGGAGTCTGGTGACAAGAATTGTCAAGCATTATTCAAACAATTAAGGTGTGTTCCCCCTATAACAAGCTAGGTTATTTCTCATCCTACTATATGCTACATTGGGTCTTACACTGAAATCTAACAGTCCATAATTGGCAGCTTTCAGCTTAATAGAGTGAATTGCAATTTCTGGGAACAGATGAATCTCTAGCTGAATAAAAATAATATCTCAATAAGGTGATAAAATGAGGAAATGTTGTTGTCCTCTCATTTTGTTCCATTATTTTTTCCTCCTCTGGCTGATACTGGAAATGTTGCATTCTTCCTCTTTGGATTTGCCCCTGCTGGTATGAAAATTTTGGGGGAGTCAGTAGAGATTCATCCTGGACAATCATTTTTGTATACACGGGATAATATTAATTACAATTTCTAAACTAAGAAAGATACAGACTAAATTATGGCAAAATTCACCTGAGGAGGTACCAAGCTGGCGTTTTTTCCCCATGCTTATTGGTACATACATAAATCTCCCTGTGGAATAGCAGAATACCCTAGTTGACTACTTGCCATGAGGACCTGAGAGGAGAGTTTGCCCAATGTAATTTAAAAGACTGTAACTGTTTACAGTAAATCAAAAGATACATAATTTTTTTATTATTATTATTCTTTGTTAGGTACGAACCACAGAAAGAAAAAAGATTCACCAGGGGCTGCAGGAAACTTCTGTGAGCAAAGCTCTCACAAAACAAAGAGCAACAGAAGCCTGAATCCTCCTGGTGGTAGGGATAATCTTCCCACTTCTGTAAACAGAATAATTGATGTGGATGGAGTTAAACTGGAAGACAGTG
Organism: Gopherus evgoodei; assembly: GCF_007399415.2. Classification (NCBI taxonomy): domain Eukaryota; kingdom Metazoa; phylum Chordata; order Testudines; family Testudinidae; genus Gopherus; species Gopherus evgoodei. The sequence continues at coordinate 21,250,121 of NC_044326.1, forward strand.
GCACACGATCCTGTGATGATTCAGAAGGGAACCTCAGCTTCGAAGGCTGTGTCTCTGAACTAAGATCTTGCCAGGGGAGGATGCGGACAGGAGTTTATAGAACATCAGACCTTCCCTCTCTGATTACTGTCAAGAGTGAGAAAAACAAGGGTGCTAAGAATCAGTACAAAGCTACTTTTGTTTAAATCCCTATTTTTAATTAACAGCTTCAGCATTTTTGCCTGGCATCGTTAGCACTAGAGCTATGCATTATGGGCATGTTCTGGCAAGTCACTCAGTGCTTTCACTTTCTATTGGCTTCAATGGGTGTTTAAAATAGTCAGCGCCTCCCAAGGTCAGACCTTGTATGAATTGGAACCTGTATAATGAAAAGTAGTATTTAAACAAAAGAGTTGAGATACTTAATTTTGTTCTGTCACCTAATCAACTTTCTAATGTTGTTTTCCATATCATGGTTCCTCTTGGTACTTTGACCAAATTGGTGAGATTAAAATTCTCATGGCATACAGCCATTCTTTAATGTCTTTGAGAAAGACAAAGTCATTTTAAGTCCCACCCAGGTTTTTACAAAAGGTGGTTTTGGTTTTTCATCTTAATCTTCTAATGTTTTTTCCTAGTCCGCAGTATTCCTCGGTGCTGCTAGACTTGTACATTGGATGTGAAGTGTACTATTCATTATTATTTGGACAGCATTGAGACTCTTTGTCTGGCAAATCTTCCTGTCTATTGATAGCATCTGAGAAATCCAGGGGGAGTTCAGTCTTGTTATAAAGATTACCTGAGTGGATAGATGCATTCTGGCATGCTTTTTACATGGGCAGGAATCCAGATTCAAGAAAGCCATAAAGCTCATTCAGACAGAGCAATAGCGGTTTCTGTAGCTTGCCTTGGTAACTTATCCATAGCAATGATTTATAAAGCAGCCACATGGAGATTATCCAAATCTTTACATGGCAATGTTCTCTCTATGTCTGAGAATTTATTTTAATCTATAATTAAATATTCTTCTTCCTCCTTCTAGGTTAGATTAGAAGATTAGCTAAAAATACCAAACTAGTGAGTAATTCTGAAGGAGGAAGAAAGGATTCTTGCCTGTTCTCTGAATTTATTGTCTCTGCAGATCTACACTTGTTCTTCTTTCTTTCCCATTTCTTTTGAGTTAATAATGACTCTTGGCAGCTGAAAGAGGTATTGAAGAAATGTGAAGCATGGGCCTCTATCAATCTCTATTTGAAATAGTGTTGAATGTATACATTAAGATGCATATCAGTTCACTGCTTTGAATTGATTCTGGGACTCATGAGGCATATTGCATGGCTCCTAGATTGTGGATCTGCAGAGGCAGTAAATCTGGAGAACTACAGTTATGTTAAGTAATCTCTTTTTCATTGCTCCTCCTTTGTGGAGCTTATCATGAATTGTGAACTTTTTCATAGCAGGGAAATGCTGTAGCAAATTAATCAATTTTTAAAGCTCAGATGCATTTGCAATGTCAAAAGGGTTAGCAGATTCTTAGGATTATTCAACAGTAATATAAGACCCTTCCCAATGTAAGGAATTATGCGCACAGTTCTATTAAGTTCAGTGGAGTTTCACCTATTTACAGCAGTAGAGACTTTTGCCCTAGGTTTGGGAAACTCATTTGCTAACATTAAACCCAGCTCAGTCAATTGTATGCTTTAGATTGTTTACTTTTTTTAATATGGTTGTTGGTGGATGAGTAATATATACCTGTCATGAAAAACAGCTGTTCCTTTACAAATTTCCAAAATTAAAATTGGACTGAGAATCACACTAAAGTTGTGCTGATACTGCAGTATTGTCTACAGTAGGGGAATTGAAAAGCTCAAGGTATTCATAAGGAGATACAGAGACTTTCAGCTCTAGATAAGTGATTCAAATCTGACTTGTGCCAGTGGTAGCGGAAAGCTATCATCGGACTGTAAATGAAGTGAGTTGGTTATGAGAGTCCGGTTCCCTGTGACTAGATGGCTACCTCACAGAAACCCACCATATCTGGCAGTAAGTGGAGTCATCCTGGCAGGGACTGAATAGGCACTGAGCCTGAAGGAACTTCTTATCCCTATTGTAGCCTATAGGTATAGATATTTGCTAGATGAGGGATAGGTATAAGTTAAGGCAATAATGCAATGAGCCTAGAAGCTGTTATAAACTAGCATCTGGTGGTTACTTGTCAACACTATAGAGTAGGTAGTTACTGTGGTTAAAAGACATTGGTGATGCAGTATGGGGGAGCTTTCCCTGCTGGTATTCAGCTGCTACTTGTTCTGTGCTAAATGAAGGACATAAGTCTTCAAAGTTTTCATGTTGGCTGTAGATTGTAGTCCATAGAATGCATTATTCTATATCTTCTTCTATATCTTCAGTATTTGGTCCTGCCATGAGGGCAGGGGACTGGACTCGATGACCTCTCGAGGTCCCTTCCAGTCCTAGAGTCTATGAGTCTATGAGTTCTTATACTGCATGTATAGGATTAGTATAATTATCTTGAGAGAGAATTTAAAACATCTCTGTATTCTTTAAGATCCTTTCTCCATGTTGCATCTGTCTTGTCATTGTATTGACAGCATTATGATACAAATTCACAGCTGGCAGGACAGGTTTTCACCCTTATAAATGTCCATGTTTTTGGCTGAGAGCTTTGCTCTGGTCAAAGCAAAGTATCTTCACACATCAGTAATCCCCAGCAAATGGGCTCCTGCCATCTGCACCTGAACATGTTGCACCTTGTGGTGTGTCTTTGAATATCAACACCTGCCCCAGTACTGTAGTGAATATTTAAAACTGAAATGCAGTAGTTGGTGTCTATGGTGATTCCTGATCAAAATTTTAGGTGGGACACTATAACTTGCCTTAGCTCCTTGTATGCTCATCAAAGACCTGATCCTGTAAGTGATCATCTGTATGCAGAATTCCCATTGAAACCAAAGGGAGTTCTGTGACCAAGATTTTAATGACACCTTTAAACGTTCCTCCCAGGCCTCTGCTGTCATTACTAGACTTCAGTAGACCTTCAGAGTTATGAACTGACTGGTCAACCACACACTTGTTTGGAACCAGAAGTATGTAATCAGACAGCAGAGAGAAAAAAATAAAAAAGAAGCAAATACTGTACACTACAGTACTGTGTTAAACATAAACCACTGAAAAATACAGGGACAGTTTTTAAAAAAGGTTTGACAAGGTAAGGAAACTGTTTCAGTGCTTGTTTCATTTAATTAAGATTTAAATTAAGATTTAAAAAAACAGCATTTTTACTTCTGCATAGTAAAGTTTCAAAGCTGTAGTAAGTCGATGTTTGAAAGAACAACCGTAATGTTTTGTTGAGTTACAAACATTTCAGAATTATGAACAACCTCCATTCCCGAGGTGTTCATAACTCTGAGGTTCTACTGTATTCACAGAAGTCCTACTACTTTTGCTGTGGTGTCCCCTACTGGAATGTTCACATATGCTCTGTGCCAGGGCATTGGAGCAATGTCCCAGTGTGGATACCTGATTTGAAAGAGCTGTTTGGTTAAATTAGAAGTGGGAATGAAGTTATAATATTGAGATGAAGTTGCATTTGTTTCACCCCAGTGACAAAGCCGTCTTTGTTCATCATAAACCTTTCACCTCTTTTCAAACATAATAATAATTTTAGAAATTAAATAGTTTGCCATTAAAACCTTTCTGTGGCTGCTTAGCTGCTGAAGTGTAAGAAAGATCTGTTGTATTAGATTCTGAGTGCAGCAAACTGGATTTGGCAGGATTGGATATTTAACCCAAGTTCAGAGAAATGAATGATGTAAAAGAAAGCTGCCTTAAAATGGGTTTTCTTAAACAGGGAGGGGGAGGGGAAGACATGACAGGACTTGGCAGCATGCCTAGAAAGCACAGGCTGGTGAACCAAGGAACCTGGAATACAGGAAAATAATTCTTCTGTATTCAGCAATATCATATTCAAAACTGCCCCTGAATATGAGCCACATGTAAACTCCAGCTGTTTAAAAATATGACCCCATACCTTATTGCTCAAATATGTTGCTTAAGCTTAGAAATAATTAATAATATTAGGTTTACTTTGCAAGATCTGGGAGAATGTAGAAACTAAACCAACACAGTATTAGTGCTGAATCAGTCGCCAGGGATAATGGAGTTAATAAAACAAAATGGATACAGACAATCCCAGAATGGCATTTTCAACAGTGGTTGTGCTCTGAGCAATGTCCTGCATATTTAACTATTGAGTGATATTATCAACATAATATGGTTTTAAGATGCATTGTTATATTGTGATTTCCACTAAAATTGAGACTAGTAGCAATTTTTTTTTAAAAAGCAACTTAATTGATATACTTTTTGATGGCTTAGTCCTCTGTCTTGTCAATCAATTTTTGAAGACAATCCAGATTATGGACTTTATACTCTCACTTATGCCTATTTTACACTGGTGCAGCTCCACTGATTTCAGTGGACTTACTCCTGTCTTTCCTAACAAGTGTAAATGACTGCAGAATCTGGTCTCTGTTACATTGGTGTACATTTGGAGCAGTTCCACTGAGACTCGGTCTACACTACACGTTTAAACTGATTTTAGCAGCATTAAACCGATTTAACGCTGTACCCGTCCACACTACGAGACCCTTTATATCGATATAAAGGGCTCTTTAAATCAGTTTCTGTACTCCTCCCCCGACGAGAGGAGTAGCGCTAAAATCGGTATTACCACATTACCACTATGGTTAGTGTGGCCGCAAATCGATAGTATTGGCCTCCGGACGGTATGCCACAGTGCACCACTGTGACCGCTCTGGACAGCAATCTGAACTCGGATGCAGTGGCCAGGTAAACAGGAAAAGCCCCGCGAAATTTTGATTTTCATTTCCTGTTTGCCCAGCATGGAGCTCTGATCAGCACGGGTGGCAATGCAGTCCCAAATCGAAAAAGAGCTCCAGTATGGACCGTACGGGAGATACTGGATCTGACTGCTGTATGGGGAGACAAATCTGTTCTGTCAGAGCTCCGTTACAGAAGATAAAATTTTTGAAAAAAAAATCTACAGGCTACACAGTGCTGCATGACAAGCGTAATGGGAAGCCAAAGACTCAAATGGACGCTCATGGAGGGAGAGAGGAGGTACTGAGGACTCCAGCTATCCCATAGTCCCCAGCAGTCTCCGAAAAGTATTTGCATTCTTGGCTGAGCTCCCAATGCCTGTAGGTTCAAACACATTGTCCGGCCTGGTTCAGGGAATAGCTCGTCAATTTACTCCTTGCCCCGTGAAAGAAAAGGGAAAGAAATCGTTTCTTGACTTCTTTCAGTGTCACCCTATGTCTACTGAATGCTGCTGGTAGACGTGATGCTGCAGCAGTGAAGAGCACTATCCGCTCCTCTCCCCTCCCTGGTGGCAGACGGTACAATATGACTGATATCCGTCATCACCATCAGCCCGTGAGTGCTCCTGGCTTGCATCAGGTGAGGTCGGCTGGGGGCGCCTGGGTAAAAATAGGAACGATTCCTGGTCATTCCCAGTAGATGGGACAAAACGGCTGGTAACCGTCCTCATCATAGCAACTAGGGGCTGAGCTCCATCAGCCCCCTCCCTTTCCTGTGTAAAGAAAAGATTCTGTACTGCCTGGACTATCATAGTAGCGGGATGCTGGGCTCCTCTCCTCCGCACCACTTAATGTCCTGCCTGGACTGTCATAGCACCGGGAGGCTGCCTCCCCCTCATTTTATCTCACTAACAAGTCACTGTTTCTTATTCCTGCATTCTTTATAACTTCATGACACAAATGGGGGGGACACTGCCACGGTAGCCCAGGAAGGTTAGGGGAGGAGGGAAGCAGCGGGTAGGGTTGTTGCAGGGGCACTCCCCGTGAATGGCATGTAACTCATCATTTCTGCAGGATCTGACACAGAGCAGCTGTGCTCTCTGATACACTGGTTCTCTAGTACACTTGCCTCATATTCTAGGCAGGACTGACTCTATTTTTAGAAACCATAAAGGAGGGATTGACTCGGGGAGTCATTCCCAGTTTTGCCTTCGCGACCCCAGCCAATCTCAGCCAGGGGCACCCATGATAGCAGCAGACAGTACAGAAAGACAGATAACCGTCATCTCATTTCCAATTTACACTGGCAGCAGACTGTACAGAACGACTGGTAACTGTCTCTGCTATCATGCAAAAGCAAATGAATGCTGCTGTGTAGCGCTGGAGTATCGCCTCTGTCCATAGCATCTGGTACACATACGGTGACTATAAAAAAAAAAAATGCTGAACGGGCTCCATGGTTGCCGTGCTATGGCATCTGCCAGGGCAATCCAGGGAAAAAGGGCGCGAAATGATTGTCTGCCGTTGCTTTCCTGGAGGAAGGAATGACTGACAACATTTACCCAGAACCACCTAAGGGGCAGGGGAGACTGTGGGAACTATGGGATAGCTACGGGATAGCTACCCACAGTGCAACGCTCCGGAAATCGATGCTAGCCTCGGACCATGGACGCACACCGCCAAATTAATGTGCTTAGTGTGGCCGCGTGCACTCGACTTTATACAATCTGTTTTATAAAACCGGTTTATGAAAAATCGGAATGATCCCGTAGTGTAGACATACCCTAAGATCAGTATTTAGGCAAGAAGCAGTAAAAATGATGATTCAAGTGAAATCCATATCTATCTATATTCTCACATAGTTTAAAAAAACCCTATATGAACAATTTAATTTTATGACTCTCCGTCAGACTGTATCATTTAAATGACAAAAATTAATTTGAATATGATTATGATCATCCCTCCTTTGGATGATCACCACTCTGCTATATCGACCCAAACTTTGGATCCCTTGTGCTTTCCAAGCATCTGGAACTGAGCAACTTCCAGGCACTGTGTCTTAGCTGGTTTTAGCTGTGGCCTCTCAGGAACACTTCAAGGGTGCAGACTCCCTGTCTGGGACCCCTTCTTTGAATGTGGGACCCTGTGATCCAACCGCCTTTTGCCCTGTGCTGAACCCCTCAAAAGTGTACCACCAGCTTATGCATGCTTTCCTAGAGTCCACCACCATCAGCACTCCAGAGTATAGTTTAACTCTTTGATGACCATGTGATGGTTAAAGTAAGGAATGCACAAGCTTTGCAAAAGAACTTCTTACACACTTGTCTCTCAGGGTATGTCTACACTACGCGATTATTCCAATTTTACATAAACCGGTTTTGTAAAACAGATTGTATAGAGTCGAGTGCACGCGGCCACACTAAGCACATTAATTCGGCTGTGTGCGTGCATGTACCAAGGCTAGCGTCGATTTCCGGAGCGTTGCACTGTGGGTAGCTATCCCGTAGCTATCCTATAGTTCCTGCAGTCTCCCCCGCCCATTGGAATTCTGGGTTGAGATCCCAGTGCAAAAACAGTGTCGCGGGTGATTCTGGGTAAATGTCGTCACTCAATCCTTCCTCCGTGAAAGCAACGGCAGACAATCATTTCGCGCCCTTTTTCCCTGGATTGCCCTAGCAGACGCCATAGCATGGCAACCATGGAGCCCATTTTGCCTTTTGTCACTGTCAACGTATGTGTACTGGATGCTGCTGACAGAGGCGATACTGCAGTGCTACACTGCAGCATTCATTTGCCTTTGTAAGGTAGCACAGATGGTTACCATCCCTATTGCACAGTCTGCCATGCCATTATAAATTGATGATGAGATGACGGTTATCAGTCGTTCTGTACCGTCTGCTGCTGTCATGGGTGCTCCCGGCTGGCCTCGCTGAGGTCGGCCGGGGTCGCATGGACAAAAATCGGAATGACTCCCCGGGTCATTCCCTTATTTATATTTTGTCTAAAAATAGAGTCAGTCCTGCCTAGAATATGGGGCAAGTCTACTAGAGACCCAGAGAGCACAGCCGCCCCGTGTCAGAGTCCCAGAGATCCTGCAGAAATGATGAGCTGCATGCCACTGTAGGGGGTGCCCCTGCAACAACTCCACCCATTGCTTCCCTCCTCCCCCAACCGTCCTGGGCTACCGTGGCAGTGTCCCCCCATTTGTGTGATGAAGTAATGAAGAATGCAGGAATAAGAAACAGTGACTTGTTAGTGAGATAAAATGAGGGGGAGAAAGCCTCCTGCTGCTATGATAGTCCTGGAAGGACATTAAAGGGTGGCAGGGGAGAGGAGCCCAGCCTCCCGCTATTATGATAGTCCAGGCAGTACAGAATCTTTTATTTTAGACATGAAAGGGAGGGGCTGATGGAGCTCAGCCTCCAGTTGCTGTGATGAAGACGTTACCAGCCGTTCTGTACGATCTGCTGGGAATGACCGGGAGTCATTCCCATTTTTACCCAGGTGTCCCCGGCCGACCTCACCGAGGCCAGCCAGGAGCACTCACGGGCTGATGATGACGATAGATAGCAGTCATATTGTACCGTCTGCCACTGGGAAGGGGATGCTGGTGTTCAGTGCTGCAGCACCGTGTCTACCAGCAGCATGCAGTAGACATAGGGTGACATTGAAAAAAGGCGAGAAACATTTTTTTCCCTTTTCTTTTGGGGAGGCGGAAGGGTGTAAATTGACGACATATACCCTGAAACACCCGGGAAAATGCTTTTGACCTTTCAGGCATTGGGAGCTCAGCCAAAAATGCAAATGCTTTTCAGAGACTGCGGGGACTCTGGGATAGCTGGAGTCCTCAGTACCCCCTCCCTCCCTCCATGAGCATCCATTTGATTATTTGGCTTTCCGTTATGCTCGTGTCACAGCACTGTGCTGTGGCCTCTCTCTGTCATAGCCTGGAGATTTTTTTAAATCCTTTGTCATTTCGTCTTCTGTAATGGAGCTCTGACAGAACAGATTTGTCTCCCTATACAGCGATCAGATCCAGTATCTCCCGTACGGTCCACGCTGGAGCTTTTTTTGGATTTAGGACTGCACCGCCGCCCGTGCTGATCAGAGCTCCACGCTGGGCAAACAGGAAATGAAATTCAAAAGTTCACGGGGCTTTTCCTGTCTACCTGGCCAGTGCATCCGAGTTCAGATTGCTTTCCAGAGCGGTCACAGTAGTGCGCTGTGGGATACCGCCCGGAAGCCAATACCGTCATTTTGCTGCCACACTAACCCTAATCCGATGGCAATACTGATTTCAGCACTACTCCTCTCGTCAGGGAGGAGTACAGAAATCGGTTTAAAGAGCCCTTTATATCGCTATAAAGGGCCTCGTTGTGTGGATGGGTGCAGGGTTAAATCGGTTTAACGCTGCTAAATTCGGTTTAAACGCATAGTGTAGACCAGGCCTTAAACAGCACAAGAGAGTTACAGATCTATACAAAACAACAAACACCAGAACACATTTCCTTCTCTCAGAGACCTCACCATTTCTGAGTCTTTTGGATTCTATTCAGTATCTTTCTGGGGAGTAAGGTCCCTCTTGCCCCATTCCTCCTTGATGAGTCTTTTGGTTCTGAGAATGGTTTCCCCCCTTTCCAGAGAGCATGTCATTTTAAAAACCAAGTTCTGAGATCTCTCTCTGCTTCTCTTCTTATACTGGCATTTTTCATCCTCCGACCCCACTGGGTAGGTTTGCTGGTAGAGGGTTGTTAAAAGTCAATGGGTTAGCCGGTAGGCGCCATTGTTCCACTAGGGTATGGCTGTTCAAGGTTTATGGCCCTTTTTCAGTTTCTCAGATATAGTCTGTTTTCTACCACAAAATGGTGATTCTAATGCACACTGACTGTTACAAGTACAGTGTTCATAATATCAAATGGGATTCATAATTGGACACAGACACATTCTCCAAACTGCCACAGGTAATACCCAGAGAAAGCAATGCTACCCAATATTAGTTATGCTGGCCATATTGGACAGCTTCTGAATGGCATTGACCGTGATTACTGTCATTTAGAGTTGTTTTTCCTGACATTTGATATAATATATTAGGATGATACCAGATGCATGTTTCCCATAGAGACCAGGTTGCTGTGCAAATAGCATGAGATACCACAGGATGTACCAATAGGACAGAATAGTGTTAGTGACACCGTACAACCACCCTGGGCCAGGTTTTCAAAATTACTGAGCTCCCCTTTAGGCAGATCAATGAAAAGGCGAAACTTTGGAAGGTGCTCTACATGGGGACGATTGCTGAACACTTTTTAATATCTGGACACCTCATTTTATTGGTTACAAAGTTTGAGACAAAGTCTTGGACTCAGGACTGGCTCAGACAATATAGTTTAATAATTTCTTCCCAGTGTACATGGGAAACTAAGAGCATTGCAGCTGCACAAGTTCATCCAGACCACTTAATTCCCTTGCACAACACAGTACCTTATATGTTTAGAAATTACTCTAATCCCCTGCTACAAGCTATGGAAACTATGGGATAGGTGCTTCTGAAGTCCCAAAATGCACTGGGACAACAATGACTGTAAGACACTTTGTGTGGATGTGCCAAACCTCTTCTGTGAAAAACAGTGTTGGTATGTGGTTGAGCTGAACTGCGGCAACGACAAGTAGCACCCCCACCTTTCTCAATCTGCCTGTGTCCTTACAGCAGTTTCCATACTCTGGTGCCTACCCTGCAGGATGTAGAGTGCTGAGCACCCAGGTTAGGTCAGTCAGGCCTGTCCAAAGTCCATTGAAATCAACAGAAAGACTTCTATTGACTTTAAAGGTTCTTGGATCAGGCCGTTAGTGTAGAACCGCCATTAAGTTTAGACTGACTACTTGTAATAGTTTCAGATAATAATTGTCACTAGTGAGACATGTTGGTGGATCAGCTGTTCATAAATTCCGAATGATTTCTAAGTCTCTTCAGAATCCTAGGAAGCCTAATATTACATACAAAGCTGCATAGTCTTTAAACTGGAAGACAAGGAAAGAAAGGTGTTAATTTTTTACCCTGAGCTTGAACCTGTTGGACTGTGTAAAAATGTTGCCTTCTGGAATTTAACTTGTATTCTTGTTTTACTGCTGATTTTGATTTAAAAACCTATATTGTGACTTTGTAATTTGAAAATAGTTACTGGGTTAATTTCTCCATTCACACAAAATCGTTGTGAAATTTTATACAACACAAGAAATCACTGTGTAATTATATCAAATTAATTTTAAATACTAATTGTGTAATAAGTAAATAATTTGTACTGTTGGAGCTGATATTTCATTTATGTTGGCAATTTGTGATTTAATTTAGTTTGACAAAGGGAAATAAGGAAAACCTGAAAATAATCATGTAATGTGCCTCTAACTACACAATTTTTAAAAAAAAAATAAGTGTGTTGGTTGTTTTTAACAAACTTGTGATAATCAGAAAGTGAAAAAAGCAGAAAGTTGTTCAAATGTTATATTTCATAAAGATGTGTTCCTATACCTGACCTTTGCAAATAAAATCAACTGATATTTTAGCATTTGATAACATATATATATATTCCTTTAAAAGGAAATCAAGTGTTTTTGCTCAAAATTGGCATTCCTTGAAAATGGGCTTTGCCTTCTGGAATTCAACAATAGCAGGCCAGATACTTGTCCTTTAATGCGTCCCCTTTGTACCATTCTGTCAGTGTAAAGGGAACATAAAACTACTTTAAGGCAGCAGAAGAACATTCTCCTTGTGTAGTGGAATTCTCATCTGGATCCTCTTGCATATATTTCAGGTGGGCTAGCGAACAAAATGGCTACTTGAGAGTCGATACCTGTGAAGACTGCTCTAACTTGTGCCATGGGCTTGTTCAGCCTTGTCAGCTGCCAGGATCAGGGCAATGGAAAGGCGACAGAAAGCCACCTGTGTCCTCCTCACGCTGGTTCATCAAACACTGTTGTGGCCTAACATGTTCCCCCCTCACATCCCTCCCCATTTAAAACATGGCATGTAACTGCTATCCTCGTTTTGGGCTTGAACCTGCACCGCATATGTGTAAAGTGTAGCAAGGTTAAAAGTGATAAGCGGGAGTATTACCTGCTGTCATAGGTCTCACCCCCACTCTGAACTTTAGGGTACAGATGTGGGGACCTGCATGGACATTTCTAAGCCTAATTACCAGCTTAGATCTGGACTCGCTGCCACCACTCTCAAACTAGCTCCCTTTTTTGGATAGTCTTGAGAGACTTCCTAACCAAGTCCCTGGTGAACACTGATGCAACCCCTTGGATCTTAACACAAGGAGAATTTAACCATCACCCCTCCTTTCCCCCACCATTTCCTGGTGAGTCCAGATCCAATCCCTTTGGATCTTAAAACAAGGAAAAATCAATCAGGTTCTTAAAAAGAAGGCTTTTAATTAAAGAAAAGAAAGGTAAAAGAAAAGAAAAAAAATAAACCCTCTGGGAGACAGCATATCAGCTAATCTCACAGACAATAGATTGAAAACACAGGATGTTCCCCTGGGCAAAAATCTTAATACACACAAGAATACCCAGTTTGATAATTCCTTTAATGGCACCAAGACAAGTTACAAAGAAAATAAACATAAACCTATTTATTCCTTTCTAAAACTTACTACTCTGATAACAGGCTGGTTCCTTGATCTTTTTCACTCCGGCTGAAACTGAAAACTGACTAAACAAAGGAAACTTCCCTCCTTCCTTTTGAAACATCTTGTTCCCCCATTGGTTGGTCAGGTGTCAGCTAGGCTAGGTGAACTTCTTAACCCTTTACAGGTAAAAGAGGCATTAACCCTTAGCTATCTGTTTATGACACCTGCCTTATAGCATGAATAGTGCTCTTCATTGCTTGCTGGGGTTCACACTTAATCTCTCACATAACAGCATCTGTGAGTAATGCTTTCTACATTCTGTGGTTGGCTTGGAATTCCATCCCATCCTGACAAATAATGGCCTGGCCTCAATTATTCACACCTTCATCATCTCTCTGCTGGACTTCAGCAATGTGATATACCAGGGCATGAAGCCTTCAGCATGTAGGAAACTCCAACTAGTATTAGAACAGAACACTGCAGCATATCTCCTCAGCAACACAGGCTACTGGGAACATATCAAACCTGTCCTGCACTTTCCTACATTGTCTTTCCAAAGAATATTAAATCAAGGTCAAGGTCTTGGCACTTATCTTCAAGGCACTCAATAGCCTGGGCCCAGGGTATCTAAAAGATTGTCTGAAGATCCAGGATGAAGATCATGGTGGACAGTTCCACTCCTCTGGCACAGCGCAGCTCTCTACAATAAGAATGAAGTTTCTCTGTGCAGGAGAGACAGGTTTCTTGGGGCAGTCTGAGACTGTAATGAACTCTCACAGGAACTGAGGACCATCACAAACCTCATCAACTTCCATTCCAAGTGCAACATACATTTCTTTGACCTACCTTCTCTAATATAAACATATAGCTCTGTGTGTGTACGTGTAATATAAGTTTTGAAAATTCCAGAACAAAATACTCCAGTGCATGCATTTCTTCCCTGGGAAGAGGATGAGAGACCAAACATGCGACTGATGTTACTTGCATTGCTTAATGCACTACTGGAAGGTGCTCAGATACTGTGGTTATAATAATTTATATGATAGAATCCTATGTTTCTCAGAGCATGCCATTGGTCCAATCACATCCCAACTCTTTTTATCTTCTGCTTTTATGAGTAGGGAGATAGGTTCACAAGGGGTTTGAGATTTGCTTCCACTCAGTGCAGAGAACCACACCTGACAGTTAACCCTGCTTGTATTTACGTGAAGCTTCTGGTCATACTTGTGCTGGAATGCAATAACCTGGTGCTCCTCACTGTGCACCACAGTGGCTGGAAGGATTGAGGCCTATGTACGGAAAGGTGCTGCTCCTTATATATTCAGGAAAATATTGCACAGAGCGGAAAGTTGTCCACAAGGAGGACTTACTCCTCCAAATGGAAAATATTCTAAATATGGGCAGCCCAATGTAGCCTAGACTGAGTGCAGGCCCTAGTATGAAAGATCCTTGACTATCTGCTGCAGTTTGAACACTCTCACCTGATGGTATCTAAATTCCTTAAGGGGCTTCTGCACTTACCCGCAAGTTAGAGAACATACTCCAGTATGGGATTTCAACATCATCTTTTAAAACATATGGAGCTCTCTTGCAAGTCCCTCTCAGAATGCTCTATGTACCATCGTACTCTCAAAATGGTCTTTTTGGTGACTATCATCTTGGCCAGACGAGTGAGTGAGATTTAGACACTCAGGACAGAATTCCCATTCATTCATAAAGGCAAAGTTGTTCTGAGACCTCATGCAAAATTCATCCCATGGTGGTTCCTGAGTTCCACTTAAACCAATCAACTTACTTGTATTCTTTCCAAAGCCATATTCCACGCAAGCAGAGAAGAAATTCCACATCCTGGTTGTTTGAAAGATTTGGTCCTACCAATGTAATTTCAGACTATCCCCACATCTATTTGTAGCTGTAGTTGGCCTCCCCGTTTCATCACAAAGACTTTAAAAATGAACAACACATTGTATTTCACTGTGTAACCAGCTGGCTGATATATTTCTCCTACTGACTACTAATACTCACTCCTCCAGAGCCCAAGTGGCATCCTTGGCATGTTTCCACAATGTACTGGTATCTGAAATCTGCAAGGCTGTTGCATGGAGCAACCTGTTCACCTTTGCCAAGCATTATACGCTGGATTTAGCTGCTAGATCAGATGCCAAATTTGGGAGAATGGCTCCAATCTCTATTCAGCTGATGCAGTTGATACTCCTCAGGCCCACTCCTGGAGAGGATACTGGAGAGGATACTGCTTGCCAGTCACCTACAGTGGGGTCCACACTGACAAATACTCTCAGAAGAATGATTACTTACCCTACAGTAACTGTGGTTCTTTGAGATGATGTAGTCAGTGTGGATCCCATTGTAGATGACTTCATCCCTGTGATCAGAGTCCTTCAGCTACCATGGGATTTGAATTGTGAGGGAACTCAGGCATGTTAAGGCTGCTCCATCCTTCATGCCCTTGCATGGGAACAAGAAGCGGCACAGAGTGCATGCAACAGCCCCAACAGCCACTGTTGTTCAATCAGTTTTGAGTTTGCGTGCACGAGGGACATGTACACCTACACTGGGATCCACGCTGAGTATGATATCTTGAAGAACCACACTTACTGTATGGCAAGTAACCATTCTTTTTGCATTTAAAGTTGGGTTTCAGTCTCTTTGTCGCACATGGAAAATTCAGTGTATCCGCTCCAAAGTTACTGTTACTCACTGAACACAGAATGATTTACTGAGAATTTTACAAGTAAATCTGTTTAGGAATTAAAATTAACTAAAATAGGTCCTTTAAGAAATTTAGCACCCTCATAATGGCCCTCATTATCTCAGTAACAATATAACACAGATTCTTCAAACTTCCTATATAGTTAAAACTCATTGAAACCTTATGGATCAGTTCTGTGTAGTCTTGGTCCACAAATACTAAAATATCTTACTACGTGTGTAAGGCTACAATTTAGTCACGGATGTTTTTAGTAAAAGTCATGGACAGGTCATGGGCAATAAACAAAAATTCACAGCCCATGACCTGTCCTTGACTTATACTACAAACGCCCCTGACTAAATCTTTAGTGGGTGGGGGCTGCTGCTGGGGGGTGCCCCAGGGGGCCGCTGTGAGGGGTGGGAGGGACTGAGGCCAGTGGGCAGCAGCTGCCTTGGCTTCCTGGGACTGCTGCTGTGGGGGCTGCTGGGCAGTGCCTGTCCCGGCTGCCCCAGAACCACTGCCTGTGTAGCTGGCCCCGAGGCGCTCTAGCAGTGGCCTGTGTGACTTGGCTGTGGAGCACTCCAGCAACAGCCAATGTGGCTGTTCCTGGGGCTACCTGAGCAGTTGGCACCAGAGCCAGCTGCTTGGGTGGCCCTGGGGTCAGCCACACTGGCTGCTGCAGAAGTTACGGAAGTCGCAGAATGTCATGGAATCTGTGATATTCTGCGACCTCCATGACAGACATGGAGCCCTATTCATGTGTCTCTAGAGGGCAAGGTTAAGGTTCCTGCTGAAGAAGAAACTTAAGTTATGGAGAATAATGGGAGAGGGCAATTATATTTATTTTTTAAAGGACCTACTTTAAATAATTTTCATTTCTAAACAGATTTACTGGTAAAATTCTCCTCCTGTTTCCATGCAAGGGTATGAAAGGTGCAGGTGAAAGATGCTGTGCACTAGCAATATGATTATGATTAAGATATTTTTAGTATTTGTGAGCCAAGACTAGATAGAACTGATTTTTAAAGACCAAAAGTTCTTTTCATTGTGTCTCCTCCTCCCCCTTTTGTGTCACTACAGGGCAGTTTTAAAGATGTTTGGCTGCCTAACTATGCATTTCCATACCTTAGCATGTTTGGGTGTCCTTTAAATGTAACCTTAACTGATTTTGGTAGATTTAAACTATTTGGTTTGAGGATAATTACAACATCTCTGTAATGAAATTTACCATAAATTACACATATTTCCTCTCAACTCAATTTTAATGTAGATTTTTTTTCTGGGTATCTGTCTGTCTATCTAATCTATGTATTTATAATCACGATGTTGCTAACTCTTTCAATTTTATCATGAGTCTTGCCATTTTTTTTCTTAAAGCCCCTACTGCTGGAATCAACTTTTACTTGAAAAGATGATCCGAGTGCATTGTAAAGGCTTAGAAATCAGAAAGAAAATAAAGAGAATCCAATATATGTTATTTAAAAAAAAAACACATAATTTTTAAAGCCAGTCTTCTGATTTTGGGGGACCTGACTCATGATATTTGAACAGTTGGGATTGGCAATGCTGCCATCACCTTTCCTATCTGTAATGAAACTGTTGGCTTCTTACTGAACACCATGTTAACCCCCAATGCAATATGTGTCTGGTAGGGGGCTCCATAATCACTCCAGAACACAAAAGGGAAGCGCTGCCAGAGGGAACCTGACTTTGAAGGCACGTGAGCAGCAGCAGGCTGGAGGCTGCAGGCTGAGAGCTGGCTGTGAAAAGAAGGCTGGGCAGCTTGGGAGCTGGGCTGAGGGTCTGAGAGTCAGGCTGGGAAGGTCCCTGCTGCTGGAATTGGCCAGTGCTAGCTCTGGTAGATAGTTAGGAGTGACCTGCACACAGAGGGACTGTGTGGAGGGCCTGAACGAGACTATACCTGCTGGGCAAAAGGACTGGACCAATGCATAATACTTTAGGAAAAGGGGTGGCTTGAAGTGTGAATCCCTGGGTGTAGGCCTGACAAGCCTCGCCTTCATACCCTGGGACGGGATGCCCTGAGGGGCTGAGTTAGGAGCTGTTGGTTCACCTTTTGTTGCATCTCCAAGCCCTTGTGCTGAGCCCTGGTGAAGCATCCCTTTCTTATTCATCAGACAGTGAGTGTTTATGGGAACTCACCGAGGGTTAGAGCCTGGAGTGCCTAGAGCTTTGCCTTCGAGCATGTGGTACACCCTGTACCTACCAAAAATCCAAGGGATTGGTGCACCCCAGCAGCATAGCCCATCTTCAATGGGGTCAACTGCACTATGTATCTACACTGGAAGTGAAGATGTGATTGTAGCAGGAGTAGGCATACCTGTGCTAGCTTTAATCTAGCTAGCATAGATAACAATAGTAGCGTAGATGTGGTAGCATGAGCTTCAGCACTCTACAGGCGAGAACCAGAGTACCTATCCTGGGTCCCAGATGGCCATGTATGCTGGTTGCTAGACTGTGCTGAAGCCTGTTCAGCCAAGTCTTCTCTACTGTCGTTGCCTGCACTGCAAGTGAAGGTGAGATTGTAGCGCTTCACTTGTAGTGTAGCCAGACCTCACCTCACTATCTATTGTGTTGTCAGCTTTAGTGAATTTATCCTCAGAAATGTGATTTTGGCCTCTGCTAGAGCCAGTTCCACAATGATGTGAGAAACTCCAGGCTTAATGAAATTTTCAGACTGCCTGTCTCCTCGCCTTTTCAGCCCCCTTCTGCTCCCCCCCTTTCCTTCTCCTCCTCTCCATCACCCTTCTCCCCTTCATCCCCTCTTTCTGCTCGCTCTCTTCCTCCTCCCCCTTTGCCCTTCTTCTGCCTGTCTCTTTCTACACTTCTCACCCCACTCTCTCCTCTCTGTGCATCCTCATCCTTCCCTTTCACCCTTTCTCCTTCCCCTCTGCCCCTTGCTGCACCTTCCCTCCCCCATCTTCCCCTTATCCATTTCTCCCTTTCCTCCTTAACCCTTCCCCTTTTCTCCCTTCTCCTCCTCCTCCTTCTCTTCCTTGTCCTTCCCTCTCATCTCCCTTTCTTTCCCCTTCTCCTTCCTCGATCTCTCTTCTTTCACCCTTTCCCTGATCCCTTTCCCCCTTCTTCACCTCCCATCTCTAGCCTCTCTCTCCTCCTCCCATCCTCTTCCCACAGAGTCTCACACCTCCTCCAGCTCCTCCTTTTCCTTCCCCTGTTTCTCCCCCATCTCCTCCGCCTCTCCTCCCACCCCATCCTCGTTAACGCGTGTCACCTTACTTCACCCCCTCCAGGATAGGGAGATGGGAGAGGGGAAAGGAATAGAGGGAGAGTTGAGTGTATGGAAAGAGGAAGGGGAGGGGAAAAGATGGGGAGAAGTGAGAGGGGAAGGGAAAAAGGGGGAAGCTGTGGGAAGGAAGAAGGGGTAAGGGGAAAAGGTGGAGGAGGGGAAAGAGGAGAAAGGGAGATCGGGGCCAAGCAGGGGAGAGTAGAAAGGGGGTCACTTCTGCCCCTTGCCCATCCAGCTCAGGCCCACCCCATCTCACCTCTGATTGAAGGGGATTTAAAGTGTGTGGCGGAAATGTGGCTGCAGGCATGTCTATGTTGTGGGCTGTGTCTCAGGGAGAAAGGCTGCAGGGAGCTTGGCTGGTTTGCAGGAAGGGCTATATGGGGAGAAAAGAGGCTTTGCCCTGGGCTGTCACAGACCCAGAGACAGGAAGGGAGATGGGAGAAAGGGGAGAGTAGGAAGTGGGGGGAGGAGGAAAAGATAGGGAGAAATGGAAGGGAAAGAAATGGGAGGAGGAGTGGTAGTGTGGGGGAAGTGAAAAGTGAGAGGGAAGAGATGGGAGGTGAAGATGGGAAGGAAAAGGAGGGAGAATGGGAAAGGATCAGAGAAGGAGAGGTAGAAGTTAGAGGGGATGGGGAAAGGAGAGAAGGGAAGTTTTATCTATAAGCTCTGGCTGCTCTGTAGTGCTCCAGAGTGGGGTGAAGCAACCAGAGTGTTTTGGTAAATCTGTTTGTAAGAGTTAAAGTATAAAAGTTAACTATTCCAAAAAATTATGTAAGTCATACTTCATCTCTTCAGATCATGAGAAATATCCCACAGGAACATTCTCTGAGGTTTTTTGTATGAATTTTTTAAATTAAAAACCCGTGGAATTGCCAGATAAAAATTAGGTTAATCTGGGTTCAGGTTGTGAGTACATATCAGTAATTGAAGGTAAGCTTCATTACAGTGACGATGTACTTGTTTTAAACCATGCGTCCAAAACAGCCCTCTTGCACTGGGAGCTAGATTTTCAGTGATGTACACTCGTCGTACACATGCCAGAAGAGCATGCTGAAAGTTGCCCAGAAACACACACTGTTTGTACACACATTTCTGCAGGAGGCACGTAATGGTGAGATTTTCCTATGGTGACTAAATCCAACAGCCAGGGGTGGGTCAGGGGGTGTATTCTGGCACTTACACATGTGTCATACGTCCATTATCTGTAAACTGTGAGTAGGTGTTTAATGAGACACCTGGGGAAATTGGGAGGTTTCCATGCTGCATATTATCAGGGTTGCAATTAGAATAATTCCTTTTAAGCTCTGAACTCTACCATATCACAGCAACTAACAACCTGAGGTCAGCTGGGCTTATGGGACTGAAAAGGGGAAAAAGTTTTTCTTACAAAGAACATTTTCCAAGTTGCAAGAGAAGATTTAGCCTCCTTAAGATTATAGAGGCAAAGCTACCTCCTTCACACACACCTGATTTATAGACCATTTAAAAGCATGCAATGGGGGCGTCTAATATGCTAATGAAGGGAGTGGGTGGAACAGCAAGGATTTGAGCACATCTAAAAAATGAAAATGCCTAACAGTTGCAAATTGGCTTGTGCTGAAGTCATCTAACTGGGTAGCGGCAGTTATGGGTAGGGACATTTACCACTAGACATCTCTATGCATTTCTTTCAGACAGTTTTCATTACACACATGCCTCTTGTGCGAGAGTAAAAAGTCATACATCTCTGGCCGTGGCTAGTGTTTCAGGCCGGGTTGTGGTTTGATGTGCATAACACAGTCCCTGAAGGTGAGACTTCATAAATTTCCCTCTCTCTTAAATAGCAGGAGAAAACATCCAGTTTCTGAGCTGTGAAACATGAAGGGTATGTCTAACACTGCAATTAAACACCTGCGGATGGCTGACGTCTGCTGATTTGGGCTTACAGGGGTTAGGGTTGTGGAGCTATAAGATTGCAATATAGATGTTAGGATCATAGAATCATAGAATATTAGGGTTGGAAGAACCACTCAGGAGGTCATCTAGTCCAACCCCCTGCTCAAAGAAGGACCAACCCCAACTAAATCATCCCAGCCAGAGCTTTTGTCAGGCTGGGCCTTAAAACCTCTAAAGATGGATATTCCACTTCTTCCCTAGGTAACCCATCCACTGCTTCACCACCCTCCTAGTGAATAGTTTTTCCTAATATCCAACCTAAATTTCCCCCACTGCAATTTAAGACCATTGCTTCTTGTTCTGTCATCTGCCACCACTGAGAACAGCCTAACTCCATCCTCTTGGAACCCCCTTCAGGTAACTGAAGGCTGCTATCAAATTCCCCCTCACTCTTCTCTTCTGCAGACCTAAATAACCCCAGTTCCCTCAGTCTCTCCTCATAAGTCATGGTCCCAGCCCCTAATCATTTTTGTGCCCTCCGCTGGACTGTCTCCAATTTGTCCACATCCCTTCTTTAGTAGGGGGGACCAAACTGGAAGCAATACCCCAAGTGTGGCCTAGCAGCACCAATAGAGGGGAATAATCACTTCCCTCGATCTGCTGGCAATGCTCCTACTAATACATCCCAATATGCCATTGGCCTTCTTGGCAACAAGGGTACACTGCTGACTCATATCCAGCTTCTTGTCCACTGTAATCCCCAGGTCCTTTTCTGCAGACTGCTGCTTAGCCAGTCAGTCGCCAGCCTGTAGCGGTGCATGGGATTCTTCCTTCTTAAGTGCAGAACTCTGCACTTGTCCTTGTTGAACCTCATCATATTTCTTCTGGTCCAATCCTCCAATTTGTCTAGGTTACTCTGGACCCTATCCCTGCCCTCTGGCGAATCTGCCTCTCCCCTCCATCTTAGTATCATCTGCAAACTTGCTGATGGTGCAATTAATTCCATCATCCAGATAATTAATAAAGATGTTGAACAAAACTGGCCCCAGGACCAATCCCTGGGGCACTCCGCTTGATACCAGCTGCCAACTATAGACATTGAAGCCATTGATCAGTACCCGTTGAGCCCGACAATCTAGCCAGCTTTCTATCCACTGTGATAGACCCAGGCCAGTTGGGTACAGCAGAATAGCAGAAGTCAGATATACTGGCCACTGGATTAACAGTTTTCTGTTCCCTGACTGACCAGAGCAGGGGCTGCTCCAGGCTAATGAGAACACCTGACTCTAATTAACCTGCAAAGAGTCAGGTGAGGCCATTCAGTTAATGTGACCACCTGACTCTAATTAAGGCCCTGCTGATACTATAAAAAGAGCTCACTCCAGTCAGACAGGGAAGAGCCAGGGAGCCAGAGGTGAGAAAGTATGGCTGAAGGGCTGGTTACTGAAGACACCCTCAGACCATCATTAAAGGAGCCCTAAGGTAAGGGTGAAGAAGGGAGAAGCAGGAGAGCTGTGGGGAAGTGGCCCAAAGAAATGTGGGAAAGCAAACTCTGGCAGTGAAATGTGGCTGCCAACAACTGCTACCATTAGGGTCCCTGGCCGGAACCCGGAGCAGAAGGTGGGCCAACCACCACTATAGGAACATCTCCTGGAAGGAGAAGTCAGGCCCCTGTCAGGACAGGAGGCTGAACAGAGGCTGTGGGAGTTCTCTCACCAACCTCCTTGCAGGCCTATGATGAAAGGGCTCAGTAGACTGAACCCTGGCCCTAGAGAGAGAGAGGCTACGTGGAGGGTCACAGTGAGCCACTGAGGCTAGCAGAAACTGCCTAGAAGCGCAGGACTCACGGGAGCAAGGTCAGAGCTCTGCCTTATAGTCCATTCATCCAATCCATACTTTTTTAACTAGCTGGCAAGAATACTTTTGATACATGTATCAAAAGCTTTGGCTAAAGTCAAGATATATCACATCCATCTCTTTCCCCAGAGCCAGGCCCTGGCATTCTCCTCTCTCGTGGGGTCCCAGAGCTCAGGCTCCAACCTGAGCCCTGAATATCTACACTGCAGTTTTACAGCCCTGTAGTCCAACCCCTGTGAGCTCGAGTCAGTTGACATGGGCCAGCTGCTGGTGTTTCATTGCATATTAGACATACCTGAAGAAGCACCTTTGCCCTTAGTTGGCAATGGCCATGTTATTTACACATTTCACTGTATCTCCATACATGCGGTACTTGGTGTTGCACGATTGTGTTAATATGGGATGCTACGAAGATCCTGGATCTAATATCTTCTAACTTCTGGTTTGTGCAGTGGCCCCTCTCTTATAGTGGCTTAAAGAAAAAACCCTGGATCAAGAACAGCCCTGAATGTTGGGTGCTTGAAATCCAGATCTGATTTTTGCAGCTTGAGCCCCATCTCTTTTATTGTCCGTTTTGCATGTCTTGATAGTTCAGACTTGAGCTAATGCTCTCTTGGTACATGAACGATACTGAAAGTGACCGTATGGCCATACATTTCATGCAGTGCCTAGAGTGTAGGCAGGGCTCTTGTAATAAATTGGAGAGGTGCTGTGGTTAAGGTGTAGGACCCCCATGGCAGTTAGGCATTGGAAAAACTGGTATGCATGAGTTGATCTGTAGAGGGGACAAATGAGACAGGATGTGCTGAAAGGAGGAGAATCCCAGATAGAGAATAAAACCTTACACAATATCCTGCAACCGAGAAGTAGCACATCCGAAAGGAGGCCGAGGGGGGAAGGAATGCAATTAATGCTGTGACAGGGTGAGTTATATTATGACTGACATGTTTTGCACCTCTTTGTGTTACTATAGTGCAATGAAAGACTGATACAGGAAGGAGATAGGCGTGAGTTCTCAATCTCAGGTCTGCGGACCCCTAGGGAGTCATGAAACACATGTATGGTTGAGGATGACCAACCTCTCCATTTTTTTTTATGGCTAGATAAGAACAGTTTCTGGAAACTATGTGGGGGCAGAGGTCAATCCCAAAACTTGTTTTCCGTTGTAATATACGGTCAGTGTTTGGAAAAGTTGTGAACCACTCAGGGGGTTAGGGAAAGAGATGTGAGGATTAAAACAAATAAAAAAATAATTGTGAGCTGTACTGTATTGTGACAGAAATGGTGCTTCTGGTATTTTTAAGCAGAAACTAGGTAGGGCAATAAGGGAACAGGGAGATGGTAGGACCAGGAGTCCCTGTTGGACAGCAAGGTGAGAAGTGGTTATGAAGAGGGCTTTGACGATGACAGTCAGAACATAGCATGCAAGAAGAGGGATATTGTCTGAGGTCTAGGAGCAATGTAGGAAAGGCACAAAGGACCAGTGTGAGAGGAAGAGGCCTAGGGAGCAATGAGAGGAAAAAGGGGGCAGAGCCCAGAGATCAAGGTGGTGAGTGACAGTAGATGAATAGGCAGGGCAGAGATCTGTAGAGCAGGACAAATTGGTCTTTGTGGAAAGAGGGAGAATCAGTGGAAGGCTTGAGCAGGGCCAGCTTTAGGCCAATTCTACCAATTTCCCCAATCGGGCCCATGCCTAATTCGGCCCCGTGCCCAGTGAGAATCTCTTCCCTGGCTAGAGGTGCCTTTTTAATTTTACTCACGTGGCGGCGCTCCGGGTCTTCGCAGCACTTCGGCGGTGGGTCCTTTGCTTGTTCTAGGTCTTCGGTGGCACTTCGGGGCGGGTCCTTCAGTGCCGCCGAAGATCTGAGCGTGTGAAGGACCCCTGCCGAAGTGCTGCCAAAGACTTGGAGCCACCGCTCGTTGAGTACAAGTCCCATGTGTTTTCTAAGTGTTTTTTGTTTTGTCTTCCCTGCCGTGGCCCCGTCGAAACTGTTCGAATTGGGCCCGGCACTTCCTAAAGCCAGCCCTGGACTTGAGGAGGAGAGAAGTCATTTTGTCTGCTGAATGCTAGAGAGAGAGAGAGGAAGTGAGAGCCCGGGAGACTAGTAAGCAGGTTACAAGCCAGGTTACAAAAACCTTGGTGTTAGTGTTTACTGGGATTTCAGTAGTGGACTTGGTGAAGCAGGAGCAGATTTTTGGTGTTACAGAGGGGAGGGAGAAGTGAGATTTGGGAAGAGGTTCAGTGTAAGGAGAGAAAAAAGGAGTCCTAGATAACCCCAGATTTGTGTGCTTGAATGACAGGGAAGCTAGTGGAGTTGTCAGGAGAGCTGGAGAAATGTGGGTGGTGAGAGAATTGAGGAGGAGAAGTTAGCATTTAAGTGCATGCATGTATTTCAGTTCCAGGATTAGCTGCTGATATGCAACAGCTCTGAGTCTGTGCATGCTGAATCCCTGCTGTCCAGTTACAAATATCCTGCAGCTATTCCCATTTGCTGCAGTTGTGCACTAACCAACCGTGCTTCCTATTGTTGGGATTTTTCAAAAGACCCAAGTGACTTAGGCTCCTATCTCCCATTAATTTAGGGATTAATTGTGTCCATCAAGAGCAGGTATGTGGAATAAAAAGTAACTTTTCTCACTATAGCTGCACTTTAAATTATTCCCTATTTAGAAATAGTTATCAGACTGATATGGTTTATCATGTAGAAATGACACCTACATTAGTGATATCCTTATACAGAATGAAATCAGAACAAACCAACTGAAAAAGAGTCCTAACATCTCAGACTCCCCCATTGTGTTAATCATTCCACATCCTAGAATTGTCTTGTTATCAGGGAACTTGGATTTGGTACCTTGTTACAATGTTATCAACTTAAATGTTGTAATAAAATCACTTCTGGAGTTAGCAACAGATCCCACCATTAAGCTGCCACATATTATCTCTACAGGTAAAAAGAAATGGCTTTAAAGAAGAGAGCCTCATTTACCTTGATAAACATTAAAGTAATTTACAAAAATAAACTGGAGATCATATATTCATTGCAAAATATTGTATTGTTCTTTACCCTCAACTTGCCAGTGACTGATAAAATTTTCATTTACACATTTAATGCACATCTGGAAATAATGTAGAACACTGCTGACCTTTCAGGCATGCTACAAAAGCCATTTATTTGGTAGGGTTTCTGGGAAAGGATTGGGATATTCCTAGATAGGAGGCATATGTGTTTATTTGAAGGGCTTTTCTATTTATTTATTGGCTGGTAAAGGCATGTTTTTATCTCCCTTTGATTATTTAATGCTAATGGAATTATTTAGTTGTATATTACTATTTAATGCTGCTGGCTAATTATAGAATATCAGGGTTGGAAGGGACCTGAGGAGGACATCTAGTCCAACCCCCTGCTCAAAGCAGGATCAATCCCCAGACAGATTTTTGCCCTAAATCCCTAAATGGCCCCTTCAAGGATTGAACTTACAACCCTGGGTTTAACAGACCAATGCTCAAACCACTGAGCTATCCCTCCCCCGATTAGCATTGTTACTAGGTCATTGTTATTAGGATACTCAGCATTTCAACTTGAGCTTACACAGAACTCTTCTTCAGGTCAGGTCCAGACCCCAAGAAGCTTGAAAGCTTGTCTCACTGACAAACAGAAGTTGATCCAATAAAAGATGTTATCTCACCCACCAGTGCACACCACACAGTCAGCATATTCAATTCTGTCATTTTTATAGCACTTTGTTTTGTTGCCTTTTCATTGTCTCTTGATGATGTTGGCATAAAAGGAAGGTCACAGTTGAAAGTCACAGCTTATTTTTCTTTCACACAAAAGGAGTGTCGGCTGCTAAGAATGTAACGATCTCAATGTATCATTTTGCAAACTTGCATTGACTTCAGCAGGAGCAGAACCAGCCCCAAATATAGAATTGTAGGACTGGAATGGACCTCAAAAGTCACCTAGTCTAGTCCCCTGCACTCATGGCAGGACTAAGTATTATCTAGACCATCTCAGACAGTGATGGTCTAATGTGCTCTTAAAAAATCTCCAATGATGAAGATTCCACAAGCTCCCTAGGCAATTTATTCCAGTGCTTAACTACCCTGACAGTTAGGAAGTTTTTCCTAATGTCCAGCCTAAACCTCATGAGCCCATTGCTCCTTGTATGATCCTCAGAGGTTGAAGAGAACAATTTTCTCCCTCCTCCTATACTTGAAAACTGTTATCTTGTTGCCCCTCAGTCTTCTCTTCTCAAGAGCAAACAAACTCAATTTTTTCAATCTTCCTTTATAGGTCATATTTTCTTCTAGACCTTTAATCATTTTTGTTGCTCTTCTCTGGACTTTCTCCAATTTGTCCATATCTTTCCTAAAATGTGGCATCTGGAACTGGACACAATACTCCAGCTGAGCCCTAATCAGCACAGAGTAAAGCGGAAGAATTACATGTCATGTCTTGCTTACAATAGCTCCTGCTAAAACATCCCAGAATGATGATTGCTTTTTTGCAACAGTGTTACACTGTTAACTCTCTCATTTAGTTTGGATTAAACTGTTCAGGAAATGTTGAATATTGCTGTATAGCAAAATTTAAAAGGGGAACCTAACTGTTATTAAAAGAGGAAATGGAGGTGTTTCTTCAAGACTGTGTACAGATTCGGATCTCAGTTGCTCTGGTGCCATTCAGCCATTCTGAAAATTGTAGTAGTCAGATATGGAAAAGAACTCTCAAGTCAAGACAGTCTATCCCTTCAAGAGCCAGGATTTTTCCCTACTATATATTTTCCAGTGTTTTGTGGAGTCTGGTTGTAAATGCCTATTAATTTAGAACCTTATGGATAGTGCTTTAAAGTTTCTTGTGGTACAGGATATTGAGCACTGAGGATTGATGGTTTAATATAGTTCCTGCTACAACAACTGGTTGAATTCCCATCAGTACCTTTATCTGTGCCATTTAGATCTTGAAGGAGGAAATTCCCATTGGAAGAAAGTGATGCCTGTCATCCGCAGCTCCAGGGTTGGTGGTTCCTGAAAGTAGGTTTCTCATTTCTGGTGCTAGCTGCTTCCTCTAATGGCTCTCCTCTGCTCTTCGAGTGATTGCTCATGTGTATTCCACAACAGGTGTGTGTGCTAGCCACGTGCACCAGTGTCAGAAGTTTTTCCCCTAGCAATACCTGAAGGGAGTGCCCTAGCAACCCTGGAGTGGCACCTCCATGGCGCGGTATAAAGGGTGCTGCGCGTTGCCCCCACCCTCAGTTTCTTCTTGCCACCAGAGAAAGTGCTTTGGCCACTGCTCTGCTGTTGCTCATCCCCCAACTCTTGTTCGTTCAGTGTATGGTACCTGAGGTTAGTAGTTTGATTAGTTTTAGTTTAGTTTAGTTAGTGCACCCTGGCAGGGGCATGCCCTGCGCCTCGGGTTTAAATCGTGTGACACTTGCAGGCAATCGATGCCAGTTAGTGATCTGCTTGTGGACTGTTTACACTGTTTTGGGTGAACCCATCTCAGCGATCGTTGCAAAGTTTGCAAGTTGTTAAGCCTCGGACTGAGAGAGAGAGAGAGACATTAGGCTCCGGGCCACCTGATGAGTCAGCGTTGACCCCGACTATGGCACGCTGCTCCGAGTTGGCACTGGCACCGTGGGTGTCGGGGTGCGGCAACCCCCCAGCACCATCTACCAGTCGGCACTGCTCCCCGTCTATGGAGCACACCAAGAGGCTAAGAAGAGGCCTTCTCCACCCAGGAAATGGAGCAAAACTGGGAGAGAGGCTAGACCATTCTGGGCAGTCCTCGGTCCCATCAGCCTCTAGGCCTCCAACTCAGGTCGAGCAGAGTAGCTTGGCCCATTTGGAGCACGCTTCCCCGGATTTCCAAATGCCCTCTACGCCACAGGCCCTGAAAGTGGCCCGGGACATTATGTCCATGTCGGTAGTAGGAGCACTGCCAGTTTGGCCCCGCAGTCCAGAGACAATCTGCCATTGGGATCTTCGCAGTTGCCCCTGGCTTAGTAATCAGTCACAGTCGAGTGAATGTTCCTGATGCCATTTGCGCTCAGCGACTGTCCCATGCATAGTCCACGTAGGTCGCCATCGACCCCCATCCAGGTTGTCTGTCTGGGTTCTGTCTGACAGAGACTCCAGGCACCGCTGCACCTTGAGAGTGAACACTGACGGGATTGAGGCAGGTGACGCTAAAGGTCCTTGTCTCAGAGGGGCTATCATAGCCATTTGCAACATGAACGTTGACACTGTTCCCATTCATCGTCTCGGTCCAGAACCCTGCCATGACACTGCTCCACAGCCCTGGGCATTGATCACCACTGTTTAAGCCGTCGTGGATCCACCCCCCAGAGCTGATCATGGAGCAGCTGCTACGGGTGGTACCATTCCTCCACATTTGGGTCACGGTCTCATGGTCGGCACTGCTTCTGGCACCACTGCTTCTTCCAGTCCAGGGACAGCGGCAGGTTGTATGTCAGCCCGGCCTCCCTTTGCAGTCGTCCATCGATGGGTCAGGCCAAACAGCCTGCTATGCTGGTACCACAGCAGCTGCAGTGGCACCGGGCCCCGTGGCCGGCACAGTGGTACCAGTTGGCACCGTGGCCCCCAACGGAGTCCCCAGTAGGGACTCGCTCAGTGGCTGGAGCCTCGGAACAGCCGTTGGCCTCCCTCTCCCAGCCTCCGAGGAAGGAGTCAGTGGGACGTGCATATTCGGCACTGTGCCCAGACAGCAAGCAGGTGGTGGATCCCCTGGTGCTGGTGGACATGCAAAGTACCATGCCTGAGTCCTCGCCCTCCCTGGATGAGGCAATTATGGCCCCTCCTCCCGCCGTCCCACAGGAGGACTCTAAAATCCACTAGGAGCTATTGTAAAGGATGGCATCAAATCTCAACCTTCAGGCAGAGGAGGTGAAGGAGCCCTCAGATTCCCTCTTCAACGTCCTGTCCGGCTTGGTACTGGGCAGTGTGACCTTGCCACTCCATGAAGGGGTGGCAAAAATTTCAAATGCCCTATCGCAAACCCTGGCCTCATTGGCCCCCCATCTCTGAGAGCGGAACGCAAATATTTTGTGCCTGCCAAAGGACATAAATACCTATACGCTCACCCTGCCCCTACTCCCTGGTGGTCAACTCAGTCAATCAAAGGGAATGGCAGGGCCAACCAGCCCCTACCCCAAAAAATAAAGATTCAAGGAGGCTGGATTCATTTGGCAGAAAAAGTTATTCATCCTTGAGCTTCCAGTTACAGCTGGTGAATATTAGGTTCTCCTGGGTCAGTATGAGTTCAATCTGTGGGGCTCTCTCTCCAAGTTCGAGGATTCCCTCCAGGAATACGACAGGAAGGAGTTCAAAGGAGCTGGTGGAGGAGGGTACCACAGCTGCCAGGGCAATCCTGCAGGCAGCATCGGATGCGGTGGACACGGCCATGCGGTCCATGGCCTCTGCGGTGTCCATGAAAAAGGCATTGGGGCGCCTTCTCTCTGGGCTGTCCAGTGAGGTGCAGACCTCCTTGCAGGACCTCTCATTTGACGGCAAGGCTCTGTTTGTGGAACAGACAGATATAAAAGTGCATGGCCTGAAAGACTCCAGCACTATGCTTTAGACTCTTGGCCTCTACATTCTGGCTCTGGCTAGACCTAAGCTTAAGCCACAGCAGGCTCCCACCCAGGCCACTGACTCTAAATACGAGCCCTCTTATAAAGCACTATCTCCAATGCCTTCCTCCTGTCCTGGTCAGGCCAGTTTCTCTATGCCTTCCCCCCCGTTCCTGCTGATAGGCAAGGTCCTGGAAAACATAAAGATGGACAGGACCTGTGTCCTCCTGATTGCCCCAGCGTGGCTCAGGCAGCATTGGTACGGGACCCTCACGAGCCTGGCGGTTGCCCCGCCATGGCCGTTGATGTCCTGCCTGGACCTGCTCTCCCAGGACGAGGGCTGTCTCCTCCACGCCCACCTATCGGCACTCCACCTCATGGCATGGCTGCTCAATGGCTAGGCTGGGAGGAAAGGACGTTCTCAGAAGGGGTTCAGCGTGTCCTCTTGGAAAGCAGGCTACCCTTCACACACCACGCCTATGTGGCAAAGTGGTCTTGGTTTTCCTGATAGGTGGATGACCAGAGGGTTTCCCCCCATGGATGCCCCAATCCAGCTCATTTTGGACTACCTCCTTCACCTCAGAGCCCAGGGCCTGGTGTCCTCGTCAATCAAGATGCATTTGCCAGTCATATCGGCCTCCCACCAAGGTGTTCTCCCATGCTATGAGTGGCCAATTCCTTAAGGGATTGGATCATCTCTTCCTGTACGTTAGGCCCACAGTCCCACAGTGGGACCTGAACTTGGTGCAGGCACAGCTGATGGGCTCCCCATTTGAGCTGCTAGCTACATGTTCCTGGTCGCACCTCTCGTGGAAGGTGGCCTTCCTGGTGGTGATCACATTGGCTAGACAGGTCTTGTAACTCAGGGCCCTGACCTCCGAGCCCCCGTTCATGGTATCCCATAAAGATAGGGTCCAGCTCCACCTTCATGGTATTCCATAAGGATAGGGTCCAGCTTCATTCTTCCTGAAGGTGGTCTCTGCCTACCACATGGGTGAGGACATTTTCCTGCCGGTCCTCTGGCTCAAGTCCCATGTGTCCAGTGACAAGCGCCGCGTCCACACGCTGGATGTGAAACATGCTCTGGTCTTTTACCTGGAGCATACAAAGCCAGTCAGGAAGTCCTCACAGCTGTTCATTGCCTTGGCCAAACGCATGAGGGGTCGGCCAATCTCCACTCAGTGGTTCTCCAACTCGATCACCTCATGCATCCGTACCTGTTATGACCTGGTGGGGATCCCCCTGCCCTCAATTGTGAGGGCACACTTGATGAGGGCACAGGCCTCGTCGGCCACCTTTTTAGCCCATGTCCCCATTCAGGACATTTGTAGGGTTGCCACATGGTCTTTGGTTCACATGTTCACCTTGTATTATGCGATAGTCTCCCAAACCAGGGAGGACGCCGGGTTTAGCAGGGCTGTTTTCCATCCCGAGAATTTGTGAACTCCTACCCACCTCCTTCAGGTATAGCTTGGAATCACTTGTTATGGAGTACACATGAGCAATCACTCAAAGAAGAAAAGACAGTTACCTTTTCCATAACTGGTGTTCTTTGAGATGTGTTGCTCATGTCCATTCCACATCCCACCCTCCTACCCCTCTGTCAGAGTTGTCTGGTATGAAGGAACTGAGGGTGGGGGGAGCATGCAACACCCCTTATACTGCACCAGGCAGGTGCCACTCCAGGAGATGCAGGGGGGCGCTCCCCCCCTACGGGTATTGCTAGGGGAAAAACTTCTGGCACCAGTGCACGTGGTGAGCAGACACATCTATTGTGGAATAGACATGAGCAACACATCTTGAAGATCGCCAGTTATGGAAAAAGTAACTGTCTTTTCTCTATGCTGTCAGCAGCTTTGGCTCCCAGATGTGACAATTCCCGGTGGTGACAGCAGTAGCGGTTTCTTCTTTTTCCTTGTATTATAAAGCATTGCATTTCAGCAGAAAGTTTAAAGTTGCCATTTAACCAGCAGGAAACTTACTGTGTCTCTCTGCTTGTCAGTTCCCACTCTTAAGGGAAGGAGCCAGTAGCAGAGACTGGGTCAGAGAACACAGACAGACTAGATTATGGCATCATCATCAGTACTTTGTGTCATTTCTTGTTTTAGGTAAATAAATAAATTATCCTAGATCCTGCCTTGGTCTTTCCTGAAATACTGCAGTCCTGGCCCTAAAAGTAGCTGGTCCTGGGTCCAGCAAGGGGTGGAGGAGGCTGATTTCTTTGCTGAATTATGACCCCTAGTAGTGACTTCCCTCCCAGCTTTCAGGTGTACTTGCTGGAACAGCAAACCAAGTGACTGAATTAGCAATATCAGTTAGCTGCCTGGCTCTTTCTTGACCACATGGAAAGGTCGTATGGTGGTCCACAAACCATAGTATGGGACCTGCCATTCTGGAGCCCAGTTAACTAGAGAATGGATAGTGTTAGAGGTAAGGCATGAGACTGATAGCTGGAAGATGTGTGTTCTATCCCTGCTCTGCCACAGAATTCCTCTGTGACCTTGGTGAATCATTTAATGTCTCTGTATCTCATACTTCCCATCTGTAAAATGGGGGATAATTATACATATTTATGTCATAAACAGATAGCTAAGGGTTAATGTCTCTTTCACCTATAAAGGGTTAACAAACAGTGACCTGCAAACACCTGACCAGAGGACCAGTCAGGAGACAAAAGTGGAGGGAAGCCTTTGTTTGTGGGTTTTGGGTTTGGCTTTGTTCTCTCTGGGTCCTGGACAGGACTAGAGGTGCAACCAGGTTTCCACCATTCTCCCTGCTACAGTCTCTTATCTATTCAGAATTGTAAGTAAGAAAAGGCGGTCATAGTCTTTTAATTTGTTTTTTTTTATTTACATATGTGTACTTGCTGGAAGTAGCTTAAATTGTGTTTCTGCTGGAGAAAGTTTCTTTCTATTGTTTATAAGTTGAAAGGCCCTGTATCTTTTTACCATCTAAAGTGCAGAGATAAACCTTTTTACTTTTTCTTTCTTTTTTTATTAAAAGTTTTGCTTTTAAGACCTGTTTGATTTTTTTTCTCCTAGTTAAGGTTCAAGGGAATTAGTGGGGAGAAGGGAAGGATAACTTTTCTCTTTGGGCTTCTCTACATCACAAAGTTGCAGCGCTGGTGAGGGGGTTACAGCGCTGCAACTTAGGAGGTGTACACATCTGCAGGGCATCACCAGCGCTGCAACTCCCTGTTTGCAGCGCTGGCCGTACTCCCGTTTTGTCTCGGGTGTAGAGGATCCAGCGCTGGTGATCCAGTGCTGGTAATCAAGTGTAGACACTTACCAGCGCTTTTCTTGACCTCCGTGGAATAAGCAGGTATCCCAGCATACCTGAGGATACCTCTCTGGTAATCAAGCAGGTCTCCTTCCCCGCGGTTTGCTCCGGTGTTCTCCGAATCCCCCCCCAAGCGGGTCTCCTTCCCCGCAGTTTGCAGGGGGGTTCGGGGAACGCGAGAGCAAACCGCGGGGAAGGAGACCTGCTTGCATGGGGGTTCGGGGAACGCGAGAGCAAACCGCGAGGAAGGAGACCTGCTTGCACGGGGGTTCGGGGAACGCGAGAGCAAACCGCGGGGAAGGAGATCTGCTTGCAGGGGGGTTCGGGGAACACTGGAGCAACCCGGGGAAGGAGACCTGCTTCCCCGCGGTTTGCTCTCGCGTTCCCCGAACCCCCCTTGAAGCCGTCAAACAGCGCTGCAGTGTGGCCACATCTAACACCACTTGCAGCGCTGGTTGCTGTAAGTGTGGCCACTCTGCAGCGCTGGCCCTATACAGCTGTACTAATACAGCTGTAACAACCAGCGCTGCAAAATTGTAGATGTAGACATACCCTGAGTCCCATCTAGTGCCTTAACCACAAGACCATCCTTCCCTTTCTTAGTGTTATGCGTGGAGAGACACGGGGGCACAAGTGTCAGCTATCCACCAATCCTTCGTAGACCCCAAATTCGTCAACCCAAAGGCCCAAGTGACAATTTACCCCTTCATGTCACAAGCTGTAGACTTGCCTACAGCTGAACTGCCTGTCCAGTACAAAGGCTGGTCAGGAATGTGGACTTTTGCAGTCTATGACAATTATTCCATCCCCATGCTACTGGGGGAAGATTTGGCCAACCAGGTGAAGCGGGCCAAGAGAGTGGGAATGGTTACATGTAGCCAAACAAGGCAAGCTTCCAGACCCATTCCTGTTCCTGAGCTGTCCACTGAGGCCCTGTCTGTGTTACCAGAGACCCAGGCAGGGGTAGTGGACCCGGATCCCATGCCAACAACTGAAACAGCCACAGTGACTCCAGTCCCAGACCAGGAACTGGAAAAACAGCCAGCACCAGAACCGGTGCCAGCACTGACTACCAGTGCTTGCAAATCCATCTTCAACCCCAATGCCAGAGGGCGCCAGCGAGCCTGAACTGGCAGAAGCAGCAGACAACCACACCCAAGAGGCTCAGCCAGAGCCTGAAATACCACCTAGTGCACCAGCAGATAGCAGTTCACCAGCAACGGAAACAACCCCATCACCTACATTGCTTCCAGAGGGACCAAGCCCAAGTCCACAATCTAAAGAACAACTGGTGTCTCCATCTTCAAGGGAACAGTTCCAGACTGAGCAGGAAGCAGATGACAGCCTTCAGAAAGCTTGGGTGGCGGCACGGAGCACCCCACCGCCTCTCAGCTCTTCTAATTGATCCCGGTTTGTTGTAGAACAAGGACTTTTATACAAGAAAACTCTTTCTGGTGGACATCAGGAAGACTGGCATCCACAAAAACAGTTGGTGGTTCCAACTAAGTACCGGGAAAAGCTCTTAAGCTTAGCCCATGATCATCCCAGTGGCCATGCTGGGGTGAACAGAACCAAAGACCGGTTGGGGAAGTCCTTCCACTGGGAGGGGATGGGCAAGGACGTTGCCAAGTTTGTCCGGTCTTGTGAGTTGTGCCAAAGAGTGGGAAAACCCCAAGACCAGGTCAAGGCCCCTCTCCAGCCACTCCCCATAATTGAGGTCCCATTTCAGCGAGTGAACCTCTCAACCACCCTGGAACGTCTGCAGCAGCAACAAACCAAGGAGCTGTGCACTAGCTTCACCCCATTGTTCTCAGCCACCCCAGGATGGACTGAACGGGCATACCACTCCATTGACACAGGTAATGCTCACCAAATTAGAACCCCACCCTACTGGGTGTCTCCTCATGCCCAAGCTGCTATATAACGGGAGATCCAGAACATGCTATAGATGGGTATAATCTGCTCATCTACCAGTGCATGGGCATCTCCAGTGGTTCTGGTACCCAAACCAGATGGGGAAATACGTTTTTGGGTGGACTACCGTAAGCTAAATGCGGTAACTCGTCCAGACAACTATCCAATGCCACGCACCAATGAGCTATTGGAAAAGTTGGGACGTGCCCAGTTCATCTCTACAATAGACTTAACCAAGGGGTACTGGCAAAGTACCGCTAGATGACCCTGCCAAAGAGAGGTCAGCATTCATCACCCATGCAGGGGTGTATGAATTTAATGTGCTTCCTTTCGGGCTGCGAAATGCACCCGCCAGCTTCCAGAGGCTGGCAGATGGTCTACTAGCAGGACTGGGTGAATATGCAGTTGCCTACCTCGATGATGTGGCCATTTTTTCTGACTCCTGGTCCGAACAACTAGAACACCTGGAAAAGATCTTTGAGCACATCAGGCAGGCTGGACTAACTGTTAAGGTCAAAAAGTGTCAAATAGGCCAAAACAGAGTGACTTACCTGGGACACCAGGTGGGTTGAGGAACCATAAACCCCCTACAGGCCAAGGTGGATGCTATCCAAAAGTGGCCTGTCCCAAAGTCAAAGAAACAGGTCCAATCCTTCTTAGGCTTGGCCGGGTATTACAGGCGATTTGTACCACACTACAGCCAGATCGCTGCCCCACTGACCGACCTGACCAAAAAAACCCAGCCGAATGCAGTTAAGTGGACTGATGAGTTTCAAAAGGCCTTTATCCAACTTAAGGCGATGCTAATGTCTGACCATGTGCTAAGGGCCCCGGACTTTGACAAGCCATTCCTAGTAACCACAGATGCATCTGAGCGTGGTATAGGAGCAGTTCTCATGCAGAAAGGACCAAATCACAACTTCCATCCTGTCGTGTTTCTCAGCAAGAAACTGTCTGAGAGGGAAAGCCACTGGTCAGTCAGTGAAAAGGAATGCTACGCCATTGTGTATGCCCTGGAAAAGCTACGCTCATACGTTTGGGGACGGCGGTTCCAGCTACAAACCGACCATGCTGCGCTAAAGTGGCTTCATACTGCCAAGGGAAACAACAAAAAGCTGCTTTGATGGAGTTTAGCTCTCCAAGATTTTGATTTTGAAATTCAGCACATTTCAGGAGCTTCTAACAAAGTAGCTGATGCACTCTCTCGTGAAAGTTTCCCAAAATCCACTGGTTGAAATTTGTCCTTAAAATGTAGAAAGTCTTGTAGTTTACATACTTAGTAGTATATGTAAAGGTACATGTGTTGTATTAACCTGTTTATTATAAAGTTATAGGAAGAAACCACCGCCAGTGAGCTTCCCCACTGTCTGCGATTTGGGGGGCATGTCATAAACAGATAGCTAAGGGTTAATGTCTCTTTCACCTATAAAGGGTTAACAAACAGTGACCTGCAAACACCTGACCAGAGGACCAATCAGGAGACAATATACTTTCAAATCTCGTGGAGGGAAGCCTTTGTTTGTGGGTTTTGGGTTTGGCTTTGTTCTCTCTGGGTCCTGGACAGGACTAGAGGTGCAACCAGGTTTCCACCAATCTCCCTGCTACAGTCTCTTATCTATTCAGAATTGTAAGTAAGAAAAGGCAGTCATAGTCTTTTTTAATTTGTTTTTTTTAATTTACATATGTGTACTTGCTGGAAGTAGCTTAAATTGTGTTTCTGCTGGAGAAAGTTTGTTTCTATTGTTTATAAGTTGAAAGACCCTGTAACTTTTTACCATCTAAAGTGCAGAGATAAACCTTTTTGCTTTTTCTTTCTTTTTTTATTAAAAGTTTTGCTTTTAAGACCTGTTTGATTTTTTTCCTCCTAGTTAAGGTTCAAGGGAATTGGTGGGGAGAAGGGAAGGATAACTTTTCTCTTTGTGTTAGATTCACGCAGCTTGAATCTGTATGGCCTCTGGGTGAGGGGGAAGGTAACACTCCTCTCGGTGTTCCCAGGATGGGAAGGAGCTGGGAGGAAGAAGGGAGGGGGGAGGGAATGGTTTATTTCCCTTTGTTGTGAGACTCAAGGAATTTGGGTCTTGGGACCCCCAGGGAAGGTTTTGGGGGGAGATCACAGTCTATCAGGAGCTCTACTCTAAGTCCTGATTGGTGGCAGCCTATCAGATCTAAGCTGGTAATTAAGCTTAGGGGAATTCATGCTAGTACCCATATTTTGGACGCTATAGTCCAGAATTGGGAATTATATTTGACAACCTACATCACAGATTCTGTGGGGATTAATTAATTTCAGATCCCCTAAGATAACAGATGCTATGTAAGTGCCAAGTATAATTATTATTTATTGCTGAATCTGGAGTGAATTCAAAATTCACCCAGCCTTTGTTGTTCACTTTTAAGACGTTGCCTACACTAGGAAGGTTTTGCCTGTATAATTATACCAGTATAACTATACTGGGAAAATCCACTAGTGTGGACACCGTTATAGCAGTTTGAAAAGACTTTCACTGGTATAGTTTATAACAATTCCCCCACTTATAAGCATAATTGTACTGATATAAGTGTGTTCACGCTAGGGCTCTGTCTACACTGGCACTTTCATTGTTAGAACTTTTGTTGCTCAGGGGTGTAAAAAACCAGCCCCCTGAATGACAAAAGTTTTTTCACTTGGACAGAGCTTCATTGGCAGGAGGTATGTTGGTAAAAATTAAATCCTTAACTGACGTAGCTATGCCGATAAAACTTTAAGTGTAGACCATCCCTTCCTGTAGAATGGGTTTATTGTTTCTGTTTCATCAGAGTACTGTGCATTTTCTTTCTCTTTTATTTTTTCCTAGCTCACTGCTCCAGCATTCTTATAAGTAACTACTGGGCAGGTAACCATCTGTTAATGAATAATTCTTGTGTTTGTCTGATATTGGCATTGATCTGTTCCATGTTTTGCCGCATAACATGGTTTCCTGAGTGGCTTGTTTGGAGCTCTTCATAATTACTGTGTCGTGTTTATAATTACATATCAAAGGAAAAGAGAGAAGTGCTCCCATTGCAAATAGCTTTCTGAGTACAAGTAACATCAAGCTGGATCCTGTGGATGTGCTGAGTACATTTCATACCCACTGAGTTTAGGGCAAGTGGAGGGCACTTATCTCTACACAGGGCCCTTTGAAATCTACTCAGTCCCTGTGGTTTTAATAAAATAGCTCCAAAAACTGCATTCACATCAGCCCACAAAGAAGTTAATGATTAACACTGATAAGAGCTCTGATTACTTAACGAGTTACAATACTCTAAAGTCAAGTGAACCACTGGGAGATTTTGGTATATCCAAATCTCTTGCGAAAGCCTGTAGCTGATTTATCCTCCAGCTTCAGACCCCTGGGCAGCAGAACAGCCCAGCCCTATGGCTGTATGCAGAGCTTTTTGGAAAGGAAAATGAAGATGAAAGCCTGCAGTCCTTTCATTGCTGTCATCCTGGCTTTGACTTTTAGCAGTAACTGTACAAGGACGGTAAGTGTGATTTTCTTGTGATTTGGAAAGGCTGGTCAGTGCACCAAAGGCTGGATGTGAAACGACAGGCGCCAGATACTTATACTTGGGTTGAATGGATAGAGCCGGACGGCAGGCTGAATTACACAAAGCAAGTTAGCTGACAAAATCTTTCTTTATGGATAATTTATCTGATAACTTTGTGGAAAATCAGGTATCATGTCATGCTAATAATACTACAATGGCTATGCATATAGGAGTCCTTTCATCCTACCAGTAGGGTGGACAACAGCAACTCCAGCATGTAATACACTGCCCAATTATCAAGGGAGGAGCACACAAATGCCAGGGATCTGTAATGCGCTTGCCGAGCAGACAGGAGCGCATGTTATAAGGTTTCATCTATAAGACCCACCCCGAGCATCAAACTTCATGGATCTTTACCTCTAGATTGCCCTGTTGGGATCTGAACATATGCATCTACTGGAATGTGGGTATTTCACACTTGGTGCTCAGGCTGCTAAGCTTTCTCCTGGTGCGGGTCCTGATAGAGCAAAGCATTTATGCATGTGCTGAACTTTCAGTGCTTCTATGCTTAAAATTAAGCAGCACATACATAAGTGCTCTGGATCCGGGCTCAAACCAGTAGTGGTTAGGGGCAGGGCCATTAGGGATTAATGATAATGCTAATATTTATGTTTATATATTTTTAAAGATTTGGCTCAGCCATCTAACTGCACATATCTAGCCTAGGTAACCACCTGTTCTCACCTCTGTCGCTGGTGTCCTCCCCCACACCTTTCAAC
Source organism: Gopherus evgoodei (assembly GCF_007399415.2). Taxonomy (NCBI): domain Eukaryota; kingdom Metazoa; phylum Chordata; order Testudines; family Testudinidae; genus Gopherus; species Gopherus evgoodei. Next base: position 21,289,372 of record NC_044326.1, read on the forward strand.
AGTGTATTACATATTCTAGTTGCATCTTCTCTTGGACTGTAAGCATTCCAGGCCAGGGAATGTCTCTTTCTATGTGTTTCTACAGTTTCTAGCACAAAGGGTCTCAATCCTGATTGGGCCACTGGGTGTTGGGTCAGGCCTTAGATTGGGAGGTGATGGAGCTGTTGTAGGCTCCAGAGTGTGGAACTTGTTTCTTCCTTGCATCCATCTAAGCTTTTCCCTGTGGTAATAAACATCTCAAGCTATTTTTTTAGAAGAATCATGCTTGGCTCCTTCTTTATTAACTTCCTTCTATTTCTCCCCCTTCCTTATGTGCCAGTTCCCTTGACTGTTTTTCTGATATTGAATTTATATTATATGGATACTGTATTTTAATCATGGCCTTATTGTTGTTTGTTGTCCTGAGTGCCTTTGGTGGTGGTGGCACTTTGTATGTCCTACTATAATTTCTTATTTCTTGTGGCTGATTAGAATTAACATATTTAGCTTTATCGGTGTTCATTTCCTGATCAGTGAGCCCAGATAGAGATTGCTTATAAGTCAGCCCATGCTAACACTGCTAAATGATGTGAAAGGTCAAAAGGTTGGGGCATTATTCATAGTTGTGAACTAGCTTTGAAAGACGTGCTTCCCACCAAAAGAAATAGGAACATATGTCCCTAGATAACAGAGAGATATAATGAAGCTTATCTTCTGCACTCTTGTACCATGTTTGGCTTTTCCTGGATAAGCCATGACCTTTCATCAGCTAATGTTTATTTATTCCGTTTCACAAAACTGCTCCCTAGCCAAAACTACACACAAATCATAGGATTCTTGTAGAAGTGCTACATAACAAATGTTTTGGGACTCCTCTGAATGTATGTTTCGTCCTTACAGAATGTTTCATGTAATGGATTTTCAATCTGCATTATTTTTATTTGTAGAACCGTGGGTCTATGCAAAGAAGAGGCCCAGTACATGAAATCTTTCACCACAGAGGTACCAAATCAATTCTAATAGGCATCAGTAATAATATAAACTGTTTACCCATATCTATGCTATGCAACCCTATAAGAAGCCTGTTTTTTGTTTCAATGTGAATTCTTAAAGACAGTGGCAGAGGAACAGAAAGATGGGCCCCAGTCCATATTTAATTATTTATACACAGTGGAGCAGCTCTAACAGGAAGTACTGAGAGACACTTGCCTCAGAATATCCTATAGTGCAGTGGCTAGGGCACCCTCCTGGGTGGGGAAAAGCCTAGTTCAAATCCCTTCTTCACATCAGGCATAGCAGAGAATTGTCCTGGGTCTCCCACATCATGACTGAGTGCTCTAGCCACTGGCTAAAAGATATAAAGGTGCTGGGGCAACAGTGCTACCTCTTCCTCTGGGGTGTTATGTGCCAGACCCAATCTGGTAGGCAGCTCCTGAGAACACCTACCAGATCAGGCCCCACAGGTAAGATAGGCAGAACATGCAGGCATTTAGACTGAAGTGGCTGTGCACCTGCCCAGTGACAGATTTGTAAGCACCTAAGGGACTTTACCTGTGGAAATTCAGGCCTCTAGGACTTTAGGCACCTACAGCGTTAGGTGGCAATTGAGGGGGAGCGTTTGCATATCTAAATTTTGAATTTTAGCACCTCAAGTGACAGCGAGGTGTCCTAATCCCTTTGTGGATCTTGCCCAGAAGTTGGTGGAAGCTCTCTGAACTATGGCCCCACCCTCACACCATCCCCTCCTCCAAGGCTTTGCCCCCATGCTGTCCCTTCTTCCTGACCTCTCGCACCACCACTTCCCCTTAAGGCCCCAGCCCCGTGCTGCCTCTTTTCCCCCAAGACCTCTCCCCTTGCTCACTCTTCTCTATCCCTCTCCCCCATCACTTGCCCTTATGGCCGGTAAAAAGTAGGAGGGCCTTATCTAGGCCTTACCTGCCTTATAGGGATCCTATCATCCCTCTTAGGCAACTGTACTACTGAGGTGGTGGGTGTAGACTCATTGCTTCTAGATATCTATCTCAGTCCATTTTTCTTTACTTGTCCCCATATTAAGCATCTTCTTCCACCCTTTAAAACCCTCCTATCCCTTTGGCCATTTTTGTCTATTTGATTGTTTTACAGGCTGACACTTTACTTTAAATGGATGTTATAATGCGGTATAGAGGCCCAATGAGTACTACAATAACTCCTTGCTTAATGTTGTAGTTATGTTGCTGAAAAATGCGACTTTAAGCAAAATGATGTTAAGCGAATCCAATTTCCCCATAAGAATTAATGTAAATGTGGGGGTTAGGTTCCAGGGAAATTTTTTTCACCCGACAAAAAAGTATATATTATATAGATATACACACAGTATATGTGTTAAACAAAGAATTTAATACTATTCACAGCTATGATGATTGTGACGCTTGGTTGAGTGTTGAAGTTAGAGGGTGGAAGAGGGAGGGATATTTCCCAGGGAAGGCCTTGCTGCTAAATGATGAACTAACACTCGGCTGAGCCCTCAAGGGTTAACACATTGCTGTTAATGTAGCCTCTCACACAGGGCAGCACGAACATGAGGGAGGGGAGACAGCAGAGCAGACAGAGACAAACACACACCTTGTGTGGGGGAGAGAGAGAGATGCACACTGCCCCTTTACGTAAGCTGACCCACTCTTAAGTGCATTGTTTTTTTAAGTGGATCAGGAAGTTGAGACAGCAGCTGCTGCCACAAGCTCTCTGTCTCTCTCCGTCCGTGTTCCCTCCCTGCTCTATATGGAGAAGGGGTAAGCGGGGTGCAGTAGCAGTGGGGAGGGCGACACCCTGACATTAGCTCCCCTTTTCCCCCCCTGCACAGCAAGCAGGAGTCTCTGGGAGCAGCTCCAAGGCAGAGGGTAGGGGCAGCACATGGCAGTGGGGGGAGGGACAGCTGAACTGCCTGGCAATTGATAGCCTGCTGGGCGGCTGCAGCACAGGGAACTTAAGGGAGCGGGGAGCTGATAGGGAGGCTGCCGGTCCACCCTGGTTATAGCCCCCACCAGCTAGCTGCACTGGGCTGCTCTTCCTGCAAGCAGTGGGCAAAGCAAGTGGCTGCCAAACAACATTATAAGGGAGCATTGCATAACTTTAAATGAGCATGTTCCCTAATTGATCAGTAACGTAACAATGAGATTAATGTTAACCGGGATGACTTTTAAGTGAGGAGTTACTGTATTTCAGATATCGCATTAATAATATGAATGTATTATTATTATTATTAATTATGATGTCTGGCTGTACCAGGAATTGCCCTATATTCGTGAGCTGAAATTATCTGAAATTTATATTCTGCCACTGACTACTTACATTATGTTGCTTTAGCTGTAGTGCCTGCAGGTCTCCTTTTCCTCTTACTATACCAGAGTTCACAAGAAACAGGATGCACCATCCTATTAAGATACCTGAAGATTCCTTTCCTTTAAATTAGCATTACTTTTGTGTAAGCAACGAGGTGCATGTCAGTGTGTGACTGCTTGGAACGTTTTACTCTTGTATTTCAGTGTTTACAGAGGATGAACAGCTATGCACATTTCCCTTTCGGTATGGTGGAAGAATGTACCACACATGTATATCAAATCTATTTTCTCAAAAGAAATGGTAAGTCAGCTTTGCAAAGAAATATTCAGTTTATTTATTTTAAATTAAAATGAGTAGGTATCTGATCAGTAGTCTTGTTTTTACCATAAATCTTTATGGGACCAATCCAACACTCATTGAAATCAAAAGAGAGACTCCCACTGATGTCAGTGAACATTGGCTCAGACCCTGTATACAGAAAGAGATGGAGCAATGCCAATGTCTTAAGGCACAAAGAATGCACAAAAGTAATGCAGAAGAATTATGCGTCATCGCACAAAAAGAATGCAGAAGAATTATTCATCATGGGTCATACATATTCTTTCCTTGATTCATATATGAGAATTCCAGTTCAGATCATTGGCAATTCCTTGTGCGGTATAAGTGGAGAATATGACCTGTAGACACCAGCCTCCTGCTGGTGACTTCCAGGGATTAGCTCCGGAATGCCCTCTGCAGGCCTCTCGGTGATCCGCTTGCCCTCTGGCCCCATGTTCCTCCCAGGACCCCAGTGACCTGTTAGCTGGGCCGCTGACCCCAAGTGGTAACCCCTTTCTCTCAGGGTCTTCCCTCCCCGGGAAACCCCCACCCACTAGTCCCACCTTACCTCAGTATAAGGCTACTGCCAGTCATTGTCTAGCCCCACGCCCTGGGGCAGACTGCAGTATCAGCCTACTCATCACTGGCAAGGTTGGGTTTGGACCTGCTGCCTTGGCCTACCCCTGGGCTGCCCTCTGCAACCCCCTGTACCCATTGGCCTTATGCTAGGCCACAGCCTGGGGCTTTCCAGGCTGGAGCTTCCCAGCTCCTCTGCCTTTCCCCAGCCCTGCTCCACTCAGGTACGCTGTCTCCAGCTCCCCGCAGCCAGGCCCAGCTCCCTCTACAGGCAGAGGGAGACTGTTTGGCCTCCTGGCTCACAGCCTTTTTATACAGGCCAGCTGTGGTCTGATTGGGGAGTGGCCCAGCTGAGGCTGCTTCCCCAATCAGCCCAGCTTTTAGAGCTGCAGCCCTCTTCTTTAGAGGTGCTTTTAAACCCCTCAGGGCAGAAGCGGGTAACCACCCCGCTACAGACCCCTCTATCCTTTTAACTGCACTCCTGTCCCTGTTCTTCTATTAGTTGTCCCCCAAACTCAGTTGGGTTTTTGAGGTCCTGTGGATCCTCCCCTTAGGCTGGAGGGGATCCTTTAGCAGTGGGTGGGCTTCCACCCACCCAGTTCCCAGAAACCCAATAGGTACAGACCCCTCTATCCTTTTGATCCTTTGACCGCACTCCTGCCCCTGTTCTACTATTAGTTGTCCCCCAAACTCAGTTAGGTTTTTGAGGTCCTGTGGATCCTCCCCTTAGGCTGGGGGGGATCCTTTAGCAGTGGGCAGTTTCTTTGACTGCATATCTATTGTGGGTGTAAAGTGCTAGTGTAGTGTAGGCACCATAGGACAGTCTCATGTGGACTCATTTAAACTAGTGTTGTTGTAACTGTGTTGGTCCCAGGATATTAGACAAAGTGGGCAAGGTAATATATTTAATTGGACTAACTTCTCTTGGTGAGAGAGACAAGCTATCCATTGTTGAAGCTGATTGTGATGTTCAGAAAGTTGAGGCTAGTGTGGGAGTGTTCCAGAGAGAAATGCACCATGAAACCAATGATATAACTGAGATACCTTGATGATATTTTCATCCTCTGGACAGACAACTTAAACTCCCTTACAGATTTCCACCACAATTTTAACACACACTCCCTGTCCATTAAACTCTCTCTGGAATGTTCCTGCGCCAGCATCAAATTCTTGGATACCACAATCAGCTTAAATAATGGAACCCTATGAATGACTGTATGAGAAACCCATGAATCACCACACCTACCTTCATAGATCAAGTAACCATCCCAAAGATACCAATAAATCTGTTATCTACAGCCAGGGGCTCTGATATCACAGAATAAGCTCCCAAGAGAAAGTCTGGGATATACACCTTAACACACTTAAAACCACCTTCACCAAACAACAACACTCCACAAGAAAAGTAGATTGCATCATGGATTGGGCCACCAAAATACCTTGAGAGAACCTGCTTCAATACATAAATAAAACTCCCTCTGGCTGCACACCCCTTGTTATCGTCTACCACCCATACTGGGAATAATCACACAACTACAACCCATATTCGATGAGGACCTCATCTTGCAATAAATCATTCCTGAAACAACCCCCCCACCCAACCTTTCTAAACTCATCATCGAAGCAAGCTCCCCATAGACCAGGACACACCAACTCAAAGTGGCACCAGATCCTGTCAGAACAACAGATGCAAAACCTGCAGAAATACCTCCTCCGTGCCAATGATCAACATCTGCCACAACGCACCTTTCAAGATCCATGGGTGCTACACATGCTTATCACAACATGCGGTGTACCTCACTCAGTGACTAAATGTCCCAATAACAACTACGTGGGTGAAACCAGACAGTCACTACGCTCTCGAATGAACTAACACAGGAAAATGATAAAAGACAAGAACACCCTATTACCTGTGGGTGAACACTTTTCACAAAGTGATCACTCTATATCTGACCTATCTGTCCTCATCCTCAAATGAAACCTGCATAACACTTTCAAAAGATGAGCCTGGGAGCTTAAATTCATAACTCTTAAGACCATGATTTTTAGTGTCTAGCAAAAAGACACTGGATTTATGGCTTATTACAACAGTTTGTAACCCACTAGTGTCAAGTATAATTCCCAAATCTGGACCTTAGCATCCAAAATATGAGTACTAGCATGAATTCCCCTAAGCTTAATTACCAGCTTAGATCTGTAGCGCTGCAACCAATCAGGAATTTTTTTTAGGGCCTGATACCCTCTGGTCCCCCCAAAACCTTCCCAGGGGACCCCAAGACCCAGATTCCTTGAGTCTCACAAGAAAGTGAAATAAACCATTCCCTTCCCCCTCCTCCCCTCCAGGTGTTCCCTCCCTGGGCTCCTGGAGAATTATACAGATTCAAGCTCTGTGAATCTAAACAAAGGGATTCCACCCTTCCCCTCCCTTCTCCTTCCCTGTTAAGTACAGACTCAATTCACTCGAGCCTCAACGAGGGGAAAAGAAAATTAAACAGGTCTTAAAGCAAAGCTTTTAATAAAAAAAAAGAAAGAAAAAAGTAAAAGGTATATCTCTGCAGTTTAGATGGTAAACAGTACAGGGTCTTTCAATTTATTAACAATAGAAAGAAACTTTCTCCAGCAGAAACACAATTTAAGCTACTTCCAGCAAGTACACATATGCAAATGAAAAAGAAAACAAATTAAAAGCCTATGACCGCCTTTTCTACTTACAATTCTGAACAGATAAGAGACTGTAGAAGGGAGATTGGCAGAAACCTGGTTGCACCTCTAGTCCCGTCCAGGACCCAGAGAGAACAAAGCCAAACTCAAAACCCACAAACAAAGGCTTCCCTCCACAAGATTTGAAAGTATCTTGTCTTCTGATTGGTCCTCTGGTCAGGTGTTTGCAGGTCACTGTTTGTTAACCCTTTATAGGTGAAAGAGACATTAACCCTTAGCTATCTGTTTATGACAACTAGCCCCCCTTTTTGTCATATAACTGCAGAGATGTTAATGTTAATGTTAATTCAACTTGAACTGTCCCTTAGAATATGTGCTAGCTACTTATACCACACTATCTGTTCGATCTTATATCTAGCTGTGACGCTCTGATTACTTTTTCCAGACCTGAGGAAGAGCTCTGTGTAGCTCAAAAAAGCTTGTCTCTCTCATCAACAAAAGTTGGTCCAATAAAAGATATTACCTCTCCCATCTTGTCTCTCTTTTAAACTAGGTAATTCAAGCTAGGCAGTCACTTCTGATTATTGTGATTATCCACAGGTAAATAGCTGATGAGAAAGGCACCAATGAAACAATATTTCAAGAGTATCTTAATTCAATATATATAATGTGAGCAATTTTCTTTCTTGAAACCTGCATCTAAATGAGCCAACACAGTACAGATTGATCTTTAGGCCCATTTCAGTTTATTTCATGGTCAGGAGGATTCTTAACTATCTCTGAAATCCTCCATATATATCTTTAACTAACTATGGCATAGAAATTGAAAAAGAGCCAATGTGTGGGATCCAGGGTTGGAGCACACTTGAAAGGTCACCTTAGGTGGCTTTCATTTGTGCTTCCTGTTTTCAAATACAGTTTACAAGTTGGCAGATAAGAGAGGAGGTAGTTATAGCTGCCTGATTTTGACAAGTCATGTCTGTTTCATCTTTATCTCTGACCTTTCTAGCGAACATATGCTCTTCTCTCATAAGCTAAAAGAAACCTGACATGTCTTCAGAGATCTTGATGCCAGAAAACTAGCACTGCATAACAAAGAGAGAGCTGCCTTGTGCATTGTTTTTGTTAGCTTATGTGCATATGAGCCTGTGCTGCACAGGAGTCATCTATGATAATGGACTTCAGATGACTCTGCTGACTGGCGAGCAGATAAGACTTCACTTCTTCCGTGCTCTTTTTGAGGTGGCTTATACTGGAAGGGACATTATCAGGGACTGTCATTGTGGCTGGCCCCTGCTCAGCAATTTGGCACAACCTGGCCCTTTATATAGCACTTGACAAACTAAAACAGATTGGATAGCAGCACATTGTTCTGCTGATTTAATGCTTTCTAGATACATTGCTTAACCTGAGGGCTTTCCTATATAATACCTGTTTGAAGTGTTGTTGTGGCCGTTTTGGTCCCAGGACATTGCTAGACACTAAAAATCATGAACTCAGTAAAGACACTGAATTTATGGCTCATTATAACAGTCTGTAACCCACTATCCCTCCATTGTCCTATGACTGTAGAGGTGTTAATGTCCACTTCACCCTTGAATGGTCTTTTGTAACATGTGTGAACTTATTGGTTTAACAGTCTGTTCCACCTTGTATTTAGCTGTGACTCTCTGGGATGTCTACACTGCAATGTAAGCCCAAGGTCAGTTGAACTCGAGTTAGCAGACTCTGGGTTTGTTTACCTAGTGCTTGAGAGTTTACACTCATTTGTAATTCCAGGTTAGGAATTGTTGGACCTTGGGTCCCAGCCTGGGGCACCAGCGTCTACACTGCATTATGAGGGCATAAGTCAAACCACCCATATCCCAGACTTCTTAGCACACACACAAAATGTGGCTGCTCCAGCCCTTTCGTTCCTGGAGCAATGTAGGAAAACTTGACTGTCCACCAAACATGACTGTCTAGATGACAAAGAAAGTCAGCTGATGGGGTTGTGGAATACTTTTGACAGACTCCCATAGCATGAGTCCAGTGGGGCTGCAACTACACTGCAAAGCAGTAAGGCTTTAACCTTGGGTCCCGGCTTGACTCACACTCGGATCCTCCACCTCTGTGGTCTCCTAGAACACTGGGTCTGAGTCCTAGGTTAGCGTGATTTGTGTGTAGACAGAAGGGGGATTATGTTTGAGCCTGAGTTCGAACCCAGGGTTTGCATTGCAGTGTAGAAATATCCTCTGAATACCTTTCCCAGATCTGAAGAAGAGCTCTGGGTAGCTTGAAAGCTTGTTTCTGTCACCAACAGAAGTTATTCCAATAAAAGATGTTGTCAGGGAGCAGACCAAGCCCCTCACTGTAGTTCACTGGTTGCTCAACATGCACCTGCTTTGCTTGCCCTTGTTCCAGCCCTGCTCCTGCTTGCTCCAGCCCTTGTTCTAGCCCTGCTCCAGACTGCTTCAGTCCCTCTGCTCTTCTCCAGCTCCTGTTTCCCTCTACTTCAGACTTCCCGTTTTGACCCACCCTGTGGCTTATGACTCCAGTTGACCCTCCAGTTCTGGATTCAGCTTCTATGTCTCCAGCACTGATCTCTGGCTTACAACTCTTGTTTCCTCTCCCCGCACTCTGACATTTGGCTTTCTGCCCCTCTGGTACTGATCCTTGACTCATTTCCTGGACTCCATCCACGCTTGACCCAGCTCTAACCTGTAGGTTGAACTCTTCTCTTCACCATTAGGCTTGATCACCTATGACTTGGTTGGGAATAAATATTACATCACTCACCTTATCTCGCTATTTAAAGGCTGATATATTAGTGCCTGATCCAAAACCCATTCAAGTCGGTAGAGGAGTCTGTGATGGGTTCCGTTACAGAGACCTCCTTGGGACTGTCAAATGATGTGCTGGAATTACCTCTGAGCCCATTTTTCACTTCCAGCTTGGGACTCCAAAACCCTGTCTTGTTGAGCCAGACATGCTAGCCTACTGCCACACAGACCCAGGTCTGATTCATGCCCCCAAAGCTGCAGGCTTTAACCAAAAACTGTTCAGCAAGTCACCTATCTCCAGCACCCAAACACCCAGTTCCCAATGGGATCCAAACCCCAAATAAATTTGCTTTACCCTGTATAAGTTATGTACAGGGTAAACTCATAAATTGTCCCCCCTCTATAACACTGATAGAGAGAGATGCACAGCTGTTTGCTCCCCCAGGTTTTAGTCACTTACTCTGAGTTTACTAATAAACAAAAGTGATTTTATTAAGTATAAAAAGTAGGATTTAAGTGATTTCAAGAAATAACAGACAGAACAAAGTAAGTTACCAAGAAAAATAAAGCAAAACATGCTAGTCTAAGCCTAATACATTAAGAAACTGACTACAGGTAAACCTCATCCTCAGAGATGTTCCAATAAGCTTCTTTCACAGACTACACTCCTTCCTAGTCTGGGCCCAATCCTTTCCCCGGTACAGTTCTTGTTAGTTCCAGCAGGCATCTTAGGTGAAAAGCAGGTGATGGGACTGGGACCCCGCTCCCCTTTGCTCTGTTCCACCATCTTTTATAGTTTTGGCAACAGGTGGGAATCTTTTGTCTCTCTGGGTTCCCACCCCACCTTCTAAATGGAAAAGCACCAGATTTCAGATGGCTTCCAGTACCAGGTGACATGGTCACATGTCCTGTGAGACTCCAAGCCTCCATTCTTTCTGGCCTGACTCACAAGAACACTGGAAAGCTTACAAGTAAACAGAGCCATTTACAACCAATTGTCCTGGTCAATGGGACCCATCAAAATTCTAAACCACCATTAATGGCCCACACTTTGCATAATTACAATAGGACTTTAGAGTAATACTTCATATTTCTAGCTTCAGATACAAGAATGATACATTCATACAGTAGATTATAAGCTTTGTAACGATATCTTATGAGACCTTTTGCATAAAGCATATTTCAGTTACATTATATTTACACTCATTACAAATTTCCACAAACATATGGAGTGCAACGTCACAGCGTCTTTCTATTTACTTCAATAACATTTGGATCAGACACTTAATAAGCTGTTTTTTAGTTCTGCTGCTGGATTTTATATGCAGAACTCTTGCACTGTGGGCCCAACCCATGTCCTAGTGAGTTTAATTTTATTATTTGTGTTATGGTAACATCTAGGAGCCCAGTCATGGACCAGGATCCCAGTATAGTAGGGCCTGTACATATACATAATGAAAAGAAAGTTCCCTGCCCCAATCTGCATCTAAAATGAGACAAAGGGTGGAAACAGACACATAGATGGATGATCACTGGGAAACATTGGACAGTATAATAGGCCATGGCCTCAACATATCAGTTACCTAAGTGTTGTCAAGTTTTTGGTAGGCATCACAGCACAGGAGTTTTAAGAATGGATTTAAAGGATGACAATGACAATAGCTTTACAAATATTTATGAGGAGCTCCTCCCAAGCGTGAGTGGCAGATTGGGAGATTATATGTAGGATGGGAACAGGACCTTGAATGTGAAGACGAGTAGTTTGTGTTCTATACGGTGGAGAAAGGGGGGGCAGTGCTGGGAGCCATGTCAGGCCCTGTAACTTCAATAACATAAAATATTTAAAGAGAAAAAAAGATTCTAAACAAGTTGATATTGAATCCCATCTACTGAAGGACAGAGTTCGGTGATTTTAATTTTGGGGTAAATCTTAGCTTTTTCTAACCATCCCACAGAGTTTTGTTGTTTAAAGTCTTTATGTGACAGATTTGTTTAGCTCTTTTGTGAATAATCAGAACTATATAGAGCCTTTTCCATTAGCTTTTCACATGTCAGTTAATGTAGTGTTGGTCTCGTAAGCCAGTCTTGCAGCAATATCTCAGCTGTAAAGATCCAGACACTCTTTTCCCATCACTGCTGACACAAATGGGACATTAAATGCAGAGCCTGAGCCCATTTCAGGAACAATGTCATAAGCACTATGGTGTCAGTGACAACTTTTAACTTAATGCTTAATTTAACTCTAATGTAACAATTGTGGCAAAATCATAGACCATCTTTTAAGAAGGCCTGATCTCAACTCCAGTATAAGCCATGGAGGGTGTCCCATTAACTTGAATGGAGTTAAGTGAACCCTAATTATTTTAACTTCAGAATACTTTAATTTCAGTAATTTTTAGTTGGACTACTGTGCATCTTTCTGTTCAATTAATGTTAAAAAGATACATAATAAAATAGTGAAATATAATTGATCAGATAAAATAAAATAAAATAAATAATACAGAAGAAGGGTATAGAAGGGTACAGCTTGTTCAGGAAGGACAGGCAGGGGAAAAAGGGAGGAGTTGTTGCCTTATATATTAAAAATGTATAGACTTGGACTGAGGTTGAGATGGAAATAGGAGACAGACTTGTTGAAAGTATCTGGTTAAGGATAAAAGTTGTAAAAACCAAGGGTGATGTCCTGATAGGGGTCTACTACAGACCATCTAACCAGGAAGAACAGGTGGGTGAGGCTTTTTTTAAACAACTAACAAAATCATCCAAAGCACAGGACTTGGTGGTGATGGGGGACTTCAAATACTCAGACATCTGTTGGGAAAATAAAACAGCAAGGCACAGATTATGCAACAAATTATTGGAATGTATTGGAGACATTTTTTATTTCAGAAGGTGGAAAAAGCTATTGGGGGAGGGGCTGTTTTAGATTTGATTTTGACAAATAGGGAGGAACTGCTTGAGAATTTGAAAGTGAAAGGCAGCTTGGGTGAAAGTGATCATGAAATGGTAGAGGTCATGATTCTAAAGAATGGTAGGAGGGAGAACAGCAAAATAAAGATAATTTATTTCAAGAAAGCAGACTTTAGTAAACTCAGGGAGTTGGTAGGTAAGATTCCATGGGAAGCAAGTCTAAGGGAAAAACAATTGAAGACAGTTGGCAGTTTTTCAAAGAGACATTATTAAGGGCACAAGAGCAAACTATCCCACTGAGTAGGAAAGATAGGAAGTATGGCAAGAGGGCACCCTTAATTAACCAGAATATCTTCAGTGATCTAAAAATCAAGAGTCCTACAAAAAATGGAAACTAGGTCATATTACAAAGGATGAATATAAACCATTAATACAAGTATGTAGGGACAAAATTAGAAAGGCCACGGCACAAAATGCAATAGTGTCTTTCGTGCAATATTTCCTAAATGGTAAAAAGAAAACATTCTACAAATACATTAGAAGCAAGAGGAAGACCAAGGACAGGGTAGGCCCCTTACTCAGTTGGGGGGGGGGGACAATGGAAATAATAACAGAAAATGTGGAAATGGCAGAGGTGCTTTATGACTTCTTTGTTTTGGTTTTCACCAAGAAGGTTGGCAGTGATTGGACATCTAACATACTGAATGCCAGTGAAAATGAGGTAGGATCAGAAGCTAAAATAGGGAAAGAACAAATTAAAAATTACTTAGACAAATTAGATGTCAAGTTATTAGGGCGTGATGAAATGCATCTCAGAATACTCAAGGAGCTGACTGAGGAGATATCTGAGCTATTAGCGATTATCTTTGAAAAGTCATTGAAGATGGGAGAGATACCAGAAGACTGGAAAAGGGCAAATATAGAGCCAATCTATAAAAAAGGAAATAAGGACAGCCAGGGGAATTACAGACCAGTCAGTTTAGCTTCTGTACCTGGAATGATAATGGAGCAAAAAATTAAGCAATCAATTTGCAAACATCTAGAAGATAGTATCAGAGGGGTGGGTAGCCATGTTAGTCTGCATCTGTAAAAGCAGCAAACAGTCCTGTGGCACCTTATAGACTAACAGATGTATTGGAGCTTGAGCTTTCGTGGGTGAATACCCACTTCGTCGGATGCATGACACGCATCCAACGAAGTGGGTAGTCACCCACGAAAGCTCATGCTCCAATACATCTGTTAGTCTATAAGGTGCCACAAGACTCTTTGCTGCATCTAGAGGATAATAAGGTGATAAGTAACAGCATGGATTTGTCAAGAACAAATTGTGTCAAACCAACCTGGTAGCTTTCTTTGACAAGGTAACAAGTCTTGTGGGTGGGGGGAAGCAGTAGACATGGTAATCTCGACTTTAGTGATGCTTTTGATACTGTCTTTCATGACCTTTTCATAAACAAACTAGGGAAATGCAACCTAGATGGAGATGGAGAATACACTTATAAGGTTTGCAGACAGTACCAAACTGGGAAGGATTGCAAGTGCTTTGGAGGATAGGATTAAAATTCAAAATCATCTGGACAAACTGGAGAAATGGTCTGAAGTAAATAGGATGAAATTCAATAATGACAAATACAAAGTACTCCACTTAGGAAAGAACAATCAGTTGCACACATACAAAATGGGAAATGACTGCCTAGGAAGGAGTACTGTAGAAACGGATCTGGGGGTCATAGTGGACCACAAGCTAAGTATGAGTCAACAGTGTAACACTGCTGCAAAAAAAGCAAACATCATTCTGGGATGTATTAGCAGGAGTGTTATAAGCAAGACAGTAGAAGTAATTCTTCTGCTCTGCTTCGTGCTGATTAGGCCTCGACTGGAGTATTGTGTCTAGTTCTGGGCACCACATTTCAGGAAAGATGTGGACGAATTGGAGAAAGTCCAGAGAAGAGCAACAAAAATGATTAATGGACTAGAAAACATGACTTATGAGGGAAGATTGGAAAAAATTGGGTTTGTTTAGTCTGGAAAAGAGAAGACTGAGAGGGGACACAGTAACTGTTTTCAAGTACCTAAAAGGTTGTTACAAGGAGGAGGGAAAAGAATTGTTCTTCTTAACCTGAGAGGATAGGACAAGAAGCAATAGGCTTAAATTGCAGCAAGGGAGGTTTAGGTTGGACATTAGGAAAAACTTCCTAACTGTCACAATAGTTAAGCACTGGAATAAATTGCCTAAGAAGGTTGTGGAGTCTCCATAATTGGAGATATTTAAGATCAGGTTAGTCAAATACCTGCCAGGAATGGTCTAGATGAGCGGTTCTCAAACTTCAGCAAACTGAGGACCCCCATTTTGATTTAAAAATTGTGGGGGACCCCAACACCCCCTACTCAGCCCTTGCTCTGTCCACTTCCCAGAGGCCACACCCCAGCTCACTCCATGCCCACTCTCTGTCACTCACTGTCTCCCATCCTAACTCACTTTGATGAGGCTGGGACAGGGGGTTTGGGTGCAGCAGCCGGATGTGGGCTCTGGGATGGAGTTTGGGTGCAGGGTGCGGGCTCTGGGCTGAGAGTTTGGGTGTGGGAAAGAGCGAGGTGTGGACTCTGGGAGAGAGTTTGTGTGTGGGATGGAACAAGGAGGGAGTTTGGGTTCTGGAGCAGGCTTAGGCCTGGGGCAGGGGTGAAGGGTGTGGAGGGGATGACAGAGGGAGTTTGGGTGTGGGAAGGGGTGTGGGCTCTGGGAGGGAGTTTGGGTGCAGGCTCTGGGCTGGGGCAGGGCCCGGGTTATGGTGTGGGAAGGGGTTAGGGCAGTGACACTTACCTCAGGCAGCTCCCAAAAGTGACTGGCACATCCCTCTGGCAGTGGTTCCTAGGCATGGGGCCAGGGGGTCTCTACATGCTTCCCCTGCCTGCAGACGCTGCCCCCTCAGCTTCCATTGGCCATAGTTCCCAGCCAATGGGAGCTGCAGAGTTGGCGCTTGGGCTGGGGGCAGCGCATGGAGACTCCCTGCCCCCCCTCTGGCCGCAGGGACGTGCTGGCCACTTCCAGGAGCAGCGCGGACCCAGGGTCCCCACCCCTCACCCTCTCTCCCAGCGCCTGCTTCAGTTGTTCTCTGGCATGAAGCAGGCGCTGAGAGGGAGGAGAGATGTTGAGGGAGGGAAGAAGTGGGGAGGAGATGATCAGCGGGGCCCACAGACCTTCTGAAGTACCTTCGGGACTCTCAGGGGTCTGCGGAGCCCAGTTTGAGAAATGCTGGTCTAGATAATACTTAGTCCTGCCATGAGTGCAGGGGATTGAACTAGATGACCTCTTGAGGTCCCTTCCAGTCCTTTGATTCTATGAAAAGCACCTTTCTTTATAACACTCCACTGTCATGCTGTTATTCTGTAGTGATACTCCCTCTAAGAAAATATTTATTATGATACATCAGAATAGGGTAGAAAGGATGGCCAAGGGAACAAGGGCCAGTGATCTCTCTGGTTTGGGTTGTGGATGACCTGAGTTCAGTTCTCAGCTCAGCTGCAAACTTCCTGTGTGACCTTGGATAAATGACTTAATCTGTGCTGTGCCTTCATGCCCTGCCTGTAAAATATGGATAATACTTCCCTGCCTCACAGAGGCTGAAATCCATTAGAAAGTGAAAAGCAGCATTTGACCCTTTCTGTTGCAAAGAGTTGAGATTCTGTCGGTGAATCTGGAAATCACCCTTGTATAGTTCCTCATGTGTAATTATTCCTGTCTGGGTGGCTAAAACGTGGAAATACTTTAAGGAACAGAAAATAAAGCACATTTGCCATAGAAAGCAGAGAAAAGTCCCTTTGTGGACAACTTCAAAAAGGTTACTTTCAAAAAGCAAAAATGGGTTAGGCCGTATTTTAATTATGATGAATAAAGTCAGCCTTAATGTGGTTTTTTTAGATATTTATTTTTGTCTTTTTTTTTTAAACCTTAGTAATATCAGGAATGCCAAGTCAGGATTTCCCTAATTTTGCTGGAGGACTTGTTGGGGAGGTCTCAGCTCTCAGTTCCACATCTGTTCATATCTTATCTTTAAGTGAAGGGAGGTGAGGGGATGGTATCTGTCACAAAGATCTTTTTTATCCCCAGTGTTTTTTCCCCAGGAGCTTGAATTAAATTGATGCTAATTAATTTTAAAAAGGATAATCTCACAAGGTAGAGTAAATGTGTAATGGGAATTTATAGAGCAACAAGAAGCAGGAAGTTAATATAGGTGCCTTTGGGTATGATAAAGTAAATTAACTATGATAGCCTGCAGTGGCCCTAAGTCTGTACTGTGCTCATGAGCATCTTCGTCAGCTAATTCATTCTTCAGACCTATGATGGGGTTTACAAACTCCTCACTAGAGGCAAGGCTGAAGCAGTACTGGGCTAGGAAAGCTCTGTCCCTCGGGCACAGCTGAGCAATGCTCCTGGGGAAAGGAACATAGCCCAACGATGGGAAGCCACCAAAAAGAAGGTTGACCCAGCTGAACCTTGTTTAGGGGGTCCCTGACACATTGAAATGAAAAGAGACTACAGCAGCAGACCCTAGCTACTAGGCCTGCTGACCAGACAGAGCACCCTTCTATGAGACGCTATTAAAACAAACTTGTCATTCATCATTTTCTGGGGTCAGATCCTGCCCTTTCTTTGAGCTGTGCATAGAGGGTCTTTGTGAGAATCACCACTTCCATGTGATAGATGGGAGGTAAGTGGTTTTTGTGGCACGGTCCCACCCCCGAACATGGCAGGCCAGGCAGAAGTGATGCTAATTGTCCGCACTCTGGCATCATGTAACCTTCAACTAAGGTGAGAGAGGTCAGAATGCTCAATTTGAAGACCCTCAGTGATTCCTCCAGCAAAACCAAGGCTGACAAGACGGCATTCCCAATGTTTCCACAGTAAAAAGCAAGCAGAAAATAAAATAACTTTAAGAGGGGGAAAATTAAAACATCCACAACAATTTTTTTTCAGGTCTTCTTTATTAATCACATCTGTTTAATTGCCTTTTGCAGATCACCCCTAAGTATTACTGTCCTTACTACTGCTGTAATTAACATAAATAAAATATCAGCTCTTAATAGTTCATACTAAGTGGTTTTGAAGGATGTTCTTGTCTCGGATGGTGCAGGGTTGTTTACAAAGCTGCATTAAAATATACTTTTAATTCTTTCAGGTGTTCAACCACACATAACTATGATCGCGACAGGAAGTGGGGTTATTGTGCTTCTGTGTCCAAAGACCATGTAGGTAAGGCAAGTAATTAATGACATCAGCAACAAGCATCTGAAAAGCACAATTGTCCTGCAATATCCAGTATTTTGTTGTTGTTATTATTAGATGGTGATTTATTATCTATCCATCAGGTGTGCATGATGCTTTATAGACAAGTAAAAGGTAATTCCCCTGTTCTGGGGATCTCACAATCAAGGTTGGACATGAGACAGGGAAGTGGAAGTAGGGGAAGGATGAGATTTCCACAGAATAAGGAACTTAAGTTATTTCTTGTGCAATGTGCACACTAGAGGCCAGATCTTCAGCTGATGTAGCTACACTGATGTCTGTATAGCTACACTGATTTACAGCAACTGAGGATCTCGGTCTTTCTCTATTTTAAAAATACTAAAATATGAACTATTCATAGAATAGTGTTGGATTTAAACTTTTTTTCTGGAGTCTGGATCAGTGCTGGAAAGTGAAACCTGTTATTTGTCCATCACCCTAGCGCACTCTGTTCCCATGTATGTTTTCAGTACCCCATGCCGTGAAATTAAAGCCTGAGCCCCATTCTTTGGTTAAATGTCAGTGCTATTCCTGTGCACAGGGAAAATCCTGCTCACTATAGGTGAGGCCCAACTTCATCTCATATTGCCAGGCATGCAAAACAGTATCTTTCTGGGGAAGGGATATGGCTGAATCATGGAATCACTCCCATATAACACATTCTGCATCAGTCACCAGCTCTAGGTCTGGAGGGAGCAGCAGCATGTTTAGGAATATCCAGGTATGGAAGTGACGTAACTGCTAGACTGCCAAAAGGCTGTATAGCAGAATACAGCATATTTCCCTTTGGGCTTTCACATGCTCCATGCTCAACATCTCCCCTGCCTCACTTTCTTAGCTACCCAAGATTTAGCAGATAGGAGGAAAGCAAGTCCTGCATGCGGTATTTGGGCATACAAAGAAGGCACATGAGTAGTCCTGGCAAATTAAGACCCTAAGTGTTGTCACGCTGCGGGAGCACTGAATTTGTGAGATTGTTAGCACTGCACACTGAGCTTATGTAATGGAACTGTTTCTTTTGGTCAGTTATGGAATTAAAACAATCTTTTTAATAATAGCAGTGGCCAAAGTAAACTGTGTCAAGCAACCCTTTCATTGTAATCTATCTGTGTTATTCCATGGGCATCTGGCACAGTAGAAGCCATTTCTGAAGGAAGGAAGAGTGCCTCATGCTCTGTTTTTACAGGAATCTCCTTCTTTTAATTTATGTGCCCAGGACTAGCCTTCTGTACAAACAAGTGACCATTTGTGGGGTATCTTTCTATTTATGGTATTTGTATGGCCCCTGTTATAGCAGTATCACTTCCTTAGTGTATTTATGGGGAACCGAGGCTCAGTGACTTATACAAGGTCTCAGAGGAGTTAGTGGTGGAGCAGAGACTGGAAGTCACGTCTCCCTTGCCCTAGTGCTATAGCCACTAGACCATCCTTCCTCCTCTCTGAGTTGCACTTGTAGGTTGTTCCTGTTTCTCTACACCACATCTCTCAGATGATAAAACAGTTCTGGCTGTGTCTCTATTTTTTTTGTTTGTTTGTAATTTCTTTTAAACAGTTGCATTTTTTTAACAAATAAGGAAATATTTTCTTCCTCATACTAAACACACAGATACTCTGTCAGCTACTCCTTCCTCAATAATGTACAGAAAGAGAACAGAGCTTCAAAAATAGATTGTCTTAAGAAGAATTCATTTGGAAAAAAAAAAGATGTTACTTTAGTGACTACTTCAAAGCGGACGAGTAAATAGCAGCATTCATTGCAAAAGTAGCTTAAGAACAATGAAGAGGGTAGTCAGCTCAACATGGGCAGGATTTTCCCACAGATTTTGTATAGCAAAGAGCAATGGTACTGCATGCACATAATTTTGATTATCGGCATAAAATTGGAAGTAAAGGTCTGTGGTAAACTCTTTTAGGTGTAAGTTATTTTGGGCCCAGTTGGTTGCTTACTAATGTGGGGCTGGATCTTGTGAAATTCTCTGCACCATTAATTCCTTGTGATTTAAAGATTGAGTTCTGGTTCAACTGAAATTCCAACCATTATATAAACTAGAAAAACAGTAAAAAATTTTTTTTTGCAAAAACACTTGATTTCATTGGAATTAGGTTCCTAGGTACTTTTGAGAATCCTATTAGCAGGGGCAGCTCCAGCCCCAGCACGCCAAGCGCGTGCTTGGGGCGGCAAGCCCCAGGAGGTGCTCTGCCGGCGCCGCGGGGGAGCAGGCAGGCCGCCTCCAGCAGTTTGCCTGTGGAGGGTCCGCTGGTCCCGCGGCTTTGGAGGACCTCCCACAAGCACACTTGCGGCAGGTCCGCCGAAGCCGCGGGACCAGCGGTCCCTTCACAGGCAAACCATCGGAGGCAGCCTGGCCTGCAGTGCTTGGGGTGGCAAAATCCCTAGAGCCGCCCCTGCCTATTGGACACAAGTTTGCATCTTCAGGCACCTAAATACCTTTACAAATGTGGCCCCAAGTAAATTGCTGAGTTGTGGCTCTAGTATTGTGCTGGAAAGGGGCTAGTGTGCCGAGGGTGACCAGATAGCAAGTGTGAAAAATTGGGACACATTTGGAGGGTAATAGGTGCCTATATAAGAAAAAGACCCATATATCGGGACTGCTCCTATAAAATCGGGACATCTGGTCACCCTAAGTGTGCCCTGCACCTTGTAGGGTTAAACTCAAAGGCAATACCGGATTTACAGTGGCGTCGGGCCCACGGTTGAAAGGGTCCCCAGCCCACTCTTCTCCATCCCCCGCACTCTCCTGTGGGGTTAGAGAAACTTGATACTGCCGGCTGCTGCGGCTCCGTGGCAGCATCTGCTGGCAGCAGGAGGCTGAGCGGAGTCACCGGCTGGGACCCCGGCTGGCAGCTGAGTGAACGGAACCCTAGGCTGGCAGCAGGCTCAGCTGTGGCTGGGACCCACAGCTTGCCATTAAAAAAAAAAATCAACTTGCATGCCACATTTGGCATGTGCGTCATAGGCTGAGGACCCCTGTTCTAGTGTACACAGTGTATACTGTAGTTTTACGGTAATTTTCACTATATGCGATTTTGCTTTTATGTGCTGACCTTAGACCCTAACCCCTACGTAAGATGTGACTCCACTGTATTCATTTTTGAAAATTTATAATAAGCGATCCTCCGGGGGGTGGAAGTGGGGCACAAGGTGGAAGCTTTGCCTAGGGTGCAAAATATCCTTGCACCGGCCCTGGATACTGTGTCAGCTGATCCTCACAGTCTCCAACCTACCTGTGCAGTACAACAGACATGGCCCTGCCCACTAGCTCCTCTCTACTCCCTAGCCCACCCATCACTTCCCTGCCCGCTTAAGGCTTAGCTCTCTTACTTTTAAAAATGATTGCTTGCCCCTCTCCCCCCCTCAGGCTTTTCTGGCAGCCCTGTTCCCAGGTATCCAGTTTTAGACTGGAAACTCCAGTAGAAAACAGGACCTGAGTGTCCGGTTAGCAGTGCTGACTGAAAACTAAATGCCTGGTTATAGGAGTAACCACATTAGCCTCCACTCCTCCCACTCCCAACACCCACCTCAGAGGGCTGGAAGAGAACCTGTCCTGCTGCTGTGGGAGGAGGGGCAGCTCAGTGCAGATAGAGACAAAGAGAATGGGCTAGAACCAGGTAGGTACCTGCTTTATGTGCGCAGGGGCGAAGGGAGATCCTGTTTACCCGCTCACTAGCCCTGCCGCGCTTGCAGTTTACCCCTTACCCCTCCCTTGCTCCAGAGACCAACCCTAGCTCCTGCCCCACTGTGCTTTTATCCCTGGCCCCTTTTACAGTCATTCCCCGGGGCACCCACAAATATGTTTGGTGCTGGGCCCACAAAAAGTTAATCTGGCCCTGCCCAAAGGTCTAACCCAAAGCGCACCAAAGTCAATGGGAGTTTTATCATTGATTTCAATGGATCTTGGATCAAGTTTCAAGAAAGGAGAGTACTAGATACCAACTTTGTTCAGGGGCACATAAAACCAGAATGATATGGAAAGATGTACCAAGATCTTGTAAGTTGAATATAAAGAGAGGGGAGTTTTCAGATCAGAAACATGTACTAGCTAGTTAAATTCCTGGAGAAGAGCCATCTCAGTATGGTGAAAAGTGTCCAAACCAAACTGAAAGTAGTCCAGGAAGTTGGGTGATGTGGTCAGACAGCTGAGAGCAGGTGACTCACTACTTCAGCAGGGCTCTGGAGAAGTTGAACTCAAGATGGTTGTTAGCAATTGTGAAAGGATTCAAGTGAGGGTTTTCTCACAAAGGAGGGATGATATCATGGGATGGCTTTAGGCACAGACTGGATGGGCAGCTGCTTGGGGCACCATGTTTACCAGGAACCCGTAACTCTGGGAAGAGTTCCAGGCAGGAAGAAACAATCTGGCCAGAATACTCCTGTGCTGTAGGAGCACATCCCTGATGTGGAAGTTGCAGGAGGACCTGGGCTGGTCAAAGGATTAATAGTGAAGCAGAGGGGAGAAGAGTTGAGGATGCCGAGGGAAGACAGATGGGAAGTGACCCAGGGATGGTGGAAGGGAATATGATGAGGTTTTCCAGTGAAAGAAAGAAGGACAGAGCTAGGGGTTCTGCTTTGCTGACTTAGGGATGGTACCAAAAATGATTTGCCATGTGCTCCACTATACTGAGGGATGGCCCTGGGAGAGAATAGAAGTTTGAAAATTACAGGAATATGCAGTGATGAAACACTATATAATATAGATATTTCATAACTATAAAATGGAAGAAGCAGTAGCATAGTCATTATGTTTACATGCTTTCTTTTGATGTTCTCCTTGGGTGTGACTACCAGTATATGTACACAGGCCTAGATACTGATCTTAGTTACCATTGTAAATCTGGAGCAAATGCCTTGACTTCAGTGGAATTACTCCAGATTTACACCAATACAGTGAATTTTAGAATGTGGCTTCAAGCGTTTTGTTTCAGACTCTTTATGTGTGGGTATATTTTTATATGTTGGATTGTCTACTTGGCAGAATCAGCATGTTGGCAGCCCAGCACCCTGCTCAAAAAACAGTTCAATGGTGTAATTCTGCATTGTCCTCATGGCAGAATTTGGCTAGGAAGCATTAGATAGAGAATTCAAATGTAGGCAAAATATTGGGCCAGCCTCTCAGCTGAATCAATTGGCCTCAGTGGAGAGACGCTGGTTTATACCAATTGATGAGTTACCTCAGTGTCTTTTGTTAACTAGTGTTATCCCATTAAAAAGTATTATAACTTTATATGGTGCTTTGTCATGTAAAAGGCAGCCTCCATCAATCGACTTCATGGGGACTGAGAGCAGTGGCGTCAGTTCAAATATTTCAGGGGCGAAGGGAATTCCAGTTCCTCTCCCAGGTCTCCTTTAGCTGGGGAGTCTGCCCTCCCTCTTACCACCATAGTTCATGAGCGGGTGCCCCCAGGACTTGAGTTCTCAACCTGATTCCCCTGGCACTATAGAGGGACAGACTCTCCATGCGCCGCGTCACAACACCATTTGAATTGGTGGTGTTACCTTGTGCTCCAGATTGCAACGCCACTTGCTGAAATCTGGCTTGGCGGCCCTCCCTCTTGACACACCCCTCCCACTTTACACCATTGACTGGGAGGTAGGGCTGACAGGTTTTTTTCATGTTTTTTAAAAATACTTTCAGAGAATAGGAAACTTGATAGTTGACTAGTTTGATGCAGTTTGTTTGTTCTGACTTAATTTGAGCTGCTCCTTCTCTTCTCTTCTGTTAGGAAATTCTGCATCATCCCACTTATCTTACTCTTAGAATGCACCAGAGTCTACCACCAGGAATGTATAATTTATATAATCTAAAGTAGAGACATAATCCCACTTAGTTATGTTGCTACGTAAAAAAGACAGCATTAATTCAGGCAAATGAGAGCTTCAGACTTTTTTTTTTATCACTAGTGGAAAGGAATAGCTCCATCTTGTGGACCTTTGTCCCATATCCTCACATGATACCTGCTGGCTTGACTTGACTTTTCAAGTTTTCAATATTGTGAATAATGATCATGTGTCAAATTTTGCTTCTGTTATATTATTATAAACCCATTTATTTCAGTGGAGGAGAAAAATTCAACTCACTGAGTTATATAGTTTTATAGATCAAGATAACTCTAGTTATTGTGCAATTAAAAAAGGAACAGTTGAATAAACATTGTTTTAGTGAGATCAAATGGTGATATTAAAGCCACAAGGCATCTGAATGCAAAGTGTTGTTATACTGCATAACTGGTCAATGTCAGACAAAACAAAGATTGAGCTGTCTGGCAGTTATTAACAATAACTTATTAATAGATTTCTCAGATTATTGTGCAAAGCGCCCATGCAAAAATGGAGGGACCTGTTCCGTTGCCTATGATCGTAGTTCTTATCACTGCGCATGTCCTGAGGCATTCACAGGAAAAGACTGCGAAATTGGTAAGTGCCTTATTTAATGAGCAATGGATATTAGAGGCAGAGGACTTGTCCAGCTTTGTTAGTGAAAAGGTAATGTTGTTGTGATGTCAGAGAACACTAAGACATGAATGTTTGTGTAGGCTGGTTTCCAAGTGATTATGATAGACAATCTGTTACTGACAGGACAGCTGAAAATAGCGTAATTATATGGTTATAAATTCAAACCTGATCTGAACCACCATTAAAGTATTAGGCTAAGAGACATACAATAAGACTCTCCCCCCGACCCCCGCACTCAGATTTTGAGATTAGCATACATACTTAGAAAAGAATAATTATATTATATAGCACTTCGGGTAGAGAGACATGACAAGCAAAAGAATTTTAGGTAAAGCACTATATCCCAGTGTATGTGCACATGTGCCCATTAGGGATCTTGCCATGCTCTCAGTGATTTTACACCATGACTTCCCTTGAGTTACTCCAGATTTACACCAGGGTAAGTGGGAGTTATCAGATGATAAGGCTCTTGTCATACTATTGCACTAAGTTTACAACAGTGAACAGTGCTGGTGCAGACTTAGCAATTGCTTAGAGCCCCAAAAGACTCAAGGGGCCTGGCCCCTTATTCACTTTTTCAGTGTGTGTGGTGGAGGTGAGGCAAAAATATTCCTGCTTAGGGCCCAAATGGGCTAGTGCTGCGTTTGGCAGAACTACTCCACTGAGGTCAATGGTGTTTCTCATAGGATAAGAACAGAATAAGGTTCCATAAAAGCTCTTGTTTCTCTTTGCTGTTCATTGAAATTCCTTTCCTGCTGCTCTGGAGCCACCTAATGGGGTGTGTACAACGTGTACGGTACTGGCTGGGGCACCAGAGTAGCTGCCTCCATTACAGTCTTCATCTGTAAGAACCATTCTGCTAAACTAACAGCTATGAACAATACGTAAAAGTGGGGTGAATGTCATATTTTACTCTGATTTTTCTTCCTTACTTTTCGTGAATTAACCATAAGAGGGCTTGCAGAATGGTGCCACTGTCTTGTTCACAGGAGCATATGACATTTTAAAAGCAGGAGAAGCCATCTGGCCCAACTGACCTCTTTATTTATTTCTCATTTATTCTACTGTTAGTCATAGCACCTATCACCATGGTGGCTAGGTGCTTCCATTACAAAGGTTAAAGCGCAAGTTGTTTGATTAGCACATAAGCCTGGATCCACAAAGGGACTTGGGCATTGCAGCAGTGAGTGTTGGGATGTGTAACTTTCAGACATCTAGAAAATCACTGGAACAACAATGTGATTCACAAAGCCTGAGTAAGGTGCCTAGGCTCCTTATACAGTGAATGGGGAGAGATGGGTGCCTAAGAATGAGATCCACAAAAGCAAGTATGTTAGCCAGGGACCCGCCAGAGCTAGTCAATGGGAGCTGCCAGCAAGAAGGGCGTGTCCTAAGTCCCATTCCTCACAGAATTAGACACCTAACTGCAGGCTGCAGGGAGGTGCATGTCCCTGTTGCAATCCACACCTGGGATCCCCTCTCCTGGAGTCGGACAGATAAAAGTGCTAATCTGCTGCTTGCAAGCAGAGGCCATGCATGGTGGGGCCATGTGTCACATTCCCCTCCACCTTCCGGCAAGTTGTTGCCCAGCTCACATGAACAGAACATACTCAGTAATATTTGCTGAAGCTGCTGTCCTCACTCTGCTCCCTCCTCCCACCTACTATCGGCAGGCATGGGTCATTTCTGCTTGCAAGGATGCCTTAGGTGCCCGCCTCACAAAATAACTGGAGGAGGAGAGTAGAGCACACACTTAGGAAGTGTGAGACCCAGGTTCAATTCTGATGAGCAGAGTGGATTTGAACCTCTCCAGAGTGTACCCTGTCCGCTGAACTATGGGATATTCTGATATGGGGCTCCCTCAATCTTCCCTGTTGAAGCCGTTCCACTATGGGTAACTAATTGAAGAGTCATTGGGCCAAAGAGAGCATGTGAGAATGTCTCCATAGCCTGGTGGTTGGGGCACCCACCTGGGAAATGGGAGATCCAGCCCCCCTGGTCCAATCACTCTTTAATTATTTCTCCAAAATGAAACAGCTACAACAGAAGAGATTGAGGGAGACCCCTATTAGAATGACCATAGCGCAGTGGTTAGCGCACTCTCCTGGAAAGTGTGGAAGACCCCTGTTCAAATCCTCTCTCCTCATCAGGCAGAGGTGGGGATTGAACGGAGGGTCTCCCACATCCCAGTGAGTGGCCTAACCACTGGGCTAAAAGCTAAATTGTGGGCATGGATGGTGGGTCTTCCTCTCATCAGGTTTTGCATGGGCCCCAGTCTGGTAGGTGTGATCAGAGCATGCCTACTGGGTTGGACTCCACAGGCAAGAGAGGCAAGCAAACACCTGTCTTCTTCTCATTTGTGGATCACATTCGAGGACAAGGTGGGAGATAGGTGTCCAGGCACTTAGAATGAGGCAGCAGTGTGCATGAACTGAGGCAGAAACTTAGTTGTCCAGAGGACTTTAAAAGCAAAAATGTAGGTGAGTGAGTGAGTGTACATGCCTACAGGGTTAGCTGGCAGCCAAGCAGGGGTTTTGTGGATCGCGATGGTACCTAAAACTGGGATTTAAATTTCTTTGTGGATCTAGGCCATACTTTCAAATAACATGTGGCTAGTTAACAAGAACAGGAATCATTAGGGCATAACAAATCATTTGGTATCATTCTTTGTAACAGACCTTAGAAATCTTTTTTTATTTTATTTTAGGGAAGTGTTTTGACGAAAGTCGCTATGAGTACTTTGACACTGGCGAAAGTTGGACAAGAATCCACAAAGGAGTAGTGGAAGAATGCACGTGTGTTAACAGCCGAATTGAATGCCAAAACACACGATACACAAGTATTACTCTGTGCTGTCCAAAGCATAAGCATTATTTTGTTCTAAGTGTGTATCTGCATGTAGTGGGCTAATTAAAAATAGTGATGCTGAAACCTGTGCTACAGTATTCTACATAGGGACCTGGCTCTTTCAACACATACACCCAGAAAGAAAAAAATATTTTTTCTTCTACTTATGGTTAATGGACCTGATTCAGCCTGTGAGCATGTGCTTAAGTGCTTTATTGAATAAGGATGGACTTAAGCATGTGTTTCATTTTAAGCACGTGCTTTCAGGAACAGGGATGTGATCCTGAACTGGGGCCCATAAGAATAAACAATAGATTAAAGAATAATAATAGCAAAATTGCACCTCTATCCCAGAATCTCAAAGCAATTTACAAATATTAATTAAGCTTCACAGCGAATTAGTTAAATATTGTCAGCCCCATTTTACAGGTGTGGAAACTGAGACACAGAAGTTAAGTGACTTTCCAAGCTCACATAGTAAGTCCATGGTAGAGTTGTGAATGTGCCCAGGAGCCAAAATCACCAATGGCATAACTTTGACCATAGGAATCCTGATTGCCAGTCGCATACTCTAACTACTTCACTAAGCTCCCTCCCTGTTGGTTTATTATAAAATATTACACTGCTCTCTCAAAACTTTTGCAATAGTGGGGAGCATTTTACGAGCAGTAGTAATAATAATTACTGTTCTTTGTTAAGCAATGATATTTGCAACAGAGGGGAAGCTCTATTGATATTGACAGTAAAAGTAAACAGTGAACCAGATCTTCAGCTGATGTAAATCAGCATAGCTCTATAATAGAACTATCTCGATTTGTACCAGCTGAAGGTCTGGATCAGTGTGGAAATAGTGAAAAAAGGGAAAACCAATTCCAAAAGTATATATGGCAGAGAAGGAGATGCCTCAAGATGTTGTCACCATGATAAATATGATGAACATCTCTACATTCTTCTTGCTTTCATCCTGTCATGATGATTCCAACAATATATGATGTGAAATTTGTTTAAGTGGGTTGCATTTTCTTGTACTGCATGTAGCATTCAGAGATTCCAAGGCCAGAAGGGTCATTGTGATTAACCCACCTCCTGTATAACACTGGCAATAACACTTTCGTGAAAAAAAATCTTAGAGGATATCTTTTAAAAAATCTTGATTTTAAAGATTGCTAGTGATGGAGAATTCACGACCCTTGGTAAATTATTCCAATGGTTAATTGTCCTCACTGTTAAAAAGATATGCCTTATTTCCAGTCTCAGTTGCCTAGCTTCAACTTCCAGCCATTGGATTGTGTTGTACCTTTCTCTGCCTGACTGAAGAGCCCATTATCAAATATTAGTTCCCTATGCAGATATTTACAGACTGTAATCATGTCACCCCTTAAACTTCTCTTTGTTAAGCTAAATTGATTGAGCTCTTTGAGTCTATCACTATACGGCATGTTTCCAGTCCTTTAATCATTCTTGTGACCCTTTTCTGGACCCCCTTCAATTTATCAACACTTTATCCTTCTTGCATTATGGACACTAATTGAGTTTGATCTTCTATTTATGTTTGTAGGTTGCACCAGTAATCCATGTCTCCATGACAGTGCCTGTAGAATGATTGTCTTAACTGGGAAAACTATATGTGGTTGCAAAGAAAACTTTGTAGGAAAATATTGCAATATTCGTAAGTATAACAATGTGCCAGGGAGAACAAATGTTATTGATCGATCATCTGACTGATAATAGGTGTGTGTTACTTGCATACTTTACTCAACATGTAGCAGAGTCTTCATCTGAAGAGTCATGTAGCGTAAGTAACTTCTCTCTGGCTAAGGCCACGTCTACACTACAGCATAAAATTGAAATTATTAAAACCGGTTTTATAAAATTGATTTTACGCGTCCACACTAGGGCACATTAATTCGGTGGTGTGCATCCATGGTCCTCGGCTACCATCGATTTCCGGAGCGGTGCACTCTGAGTAGCTCAGTAAAAGAATGAGACCAATAACTTCGATTTCCGTCCACACTAACCCTAAATCGATATAGTAATATCGATTTTAGGGTTACTCCTCTCGTTGGGGAGGAGTACAGAAATCGATTTTAAGAGCCCTTAAAATCGATTTAAAGTGCCTTGTAGTGTGGACGGGTAAAGCGTTAAATCGATTTAACGCTGTTTAAATCGATTTAACGCTGTAGTGTGGACCAGGCGTAAGGCATTTACCATATTCCTACAGTATAAAACCTATTGCATTATTCCTCACCAAGGCCCCAATCCGGTAAACACACATCCTTAACTTTATATACATGAATAGTCTAATTAAATGATTTATGCACATAAAGTTAAGCATATATTTGCAAGCATGTTTGGGATCCAATACATGTATTGTAGCATAAATTCTTCCACACAATATCATGCGTCTTATTTGTTCCCACATGAAGTAAAGCAATGTCTGTTTTAGCAAGATTGCTGGTAGCTTCCCGTATTTGTCAGTCAAATATAGTTAATAGGAATAAAAGTGTATGTGTTTGCTTTTAGTCACTGGGGCCTGATTCTTTTCTCACTTACACCAGTTTTACACATGTATAACTCTACTGATACTCCTGATTTACAGTATTAAAACTGAGAGGAGACTCTGGCTCTTGGCATCTAGACACACAATTGCTTTGTCATTTCTTGTTTGAGCTTCAGAGGTGCATAGTTTTTGATGCAGCTTTCTTACGAAGTTTTGAAGTTTGTTGCTGCATGGATTATATATATTTTTAAACTTTATCAGTGCACTAAATCTTCTCTTCAAGTAAACTCAATGACTATCTTTCAAATACAGCAATTTTTGCAGGCAAATTACAGTAGGTCATCAGCCATACCATGCTAATCTTGTCATCTCATTGGCTAAAAGGGCTTGTATGCTGATCCAGGGTCCATTGTAGTCAATGGCAAGAGTCTGTAAGAGGGTAGCAGCCTCTGAGCATGCCTCCTTGCTGTGTGGCATTCCATTGCAGTCCTCAGCCTCAGTTTCTCTCTTTTGGGAATAATTTATCCACTCCTAGAGTCTTTAAAAAAGCATTCCCTCTCTCCTGGGGTCTAATTTATTAAACATTGTCTGGTTCTCAAAAAGATCCTGCCTATGGCCCTGCCTTAGGTTTGGGGCTCCAAGCTTCTCTATTTCAGGAATGTGGGGTTCCAATTATGGCTATAAATGCTTCCCTTCAATTCTGAGTTTTCACAGCTCTCCTCCTTCAGCTGTGTAGATCGAGTCCTGGCCTCCATGGCCTGCAAACTCTGTTCTTAAGTTCAGGGTTTTCGCAGCCCTCCTTCTGGGGACTGTAGCCTTACTGAGTTCTTTCTCTCAGCAATTTCTAAGGTGACCAGATGTCCAGATAAAATCAGGACCGTCCTGATGTTTAGGTGTTTGTCCTGCGTCCCAACCGATCTTTGGTCGGGACACAATTTGTCCCGATATTTCATTCCACTGGCCTTATTTATTTATTTATTTTTATGTGCTCCGCCGGCAGCACTCGGCTTTTTTTTTCCTCTCTTGCTGCTCTGCCAGTGGATCCCCCACCCCCCCAATGTGTCCCAATATTTTCTCCCTCTCATCTGGTCACCCTAGCGAGCTCTCCTTCACTGGACTTGGAGCCTTCTTTTTGGTTCACCCAAATAATCATCTGACCAGTCCTTTGACCCTTCCCAGGTGGAACTAATAACCCCAAACACCTGACCTCTGAACAATGCTCCTGGCCCCAAGCCTTTAAAGGAACAATAGCCTGGATTTTCCTACTCTTTCTCTCACCCAGGGACTACTCCTTGGGACCATCTTCCTCTCAGCCAATGTCTTTTTTTGATTATTCCTTCACCTTTCATTTTTCTTACCCCTTTCCAGGTATCTGGGGAACTGGCCTCTCAGACTGTCTGCTCCAGGTCAGTACTCTGTAACAGACTCCATTGATTGCGATGGGCAATGGATCAGACCTAGCTGAGTGCTAGGATGGGAAACCTCTAAGGAACACTTACCGTATATACTCGATCATAAGCCGGTTCATTTATAAGCCGACCCCCCCCAAGATGAATAAGTAAAAATGGCGAATAGAGACGAATGACAATTCTCTGAAATAAAGATCTGCTGGTGGACAAATAGGAATAAAAGGCTTAGTCTACAGCCAATATTATTTACAACGATCAGTTCACGAGAATCATCCCGTCCTTGTTTACAAAAATATTATTATTCAAGTGCTTTCTCTTGTCAATTCCAGTTAGGTGTGTGTGTGCCGTATGCACAGTTGTCTGAAGGTTTTTCCCATAGCAGCTCCTTTTGGGTCAGCTGTGGAGCTCCCTGGAGCGGCACCTCCATGGTGGTGAATATATGACCCTGCCAACCTGGCGTCTCCTCAGTTCCTTCTTACCGCCAGTTACGGTCATTGAAACTGCGGTGGCTTGCTTTTGCAAGTGCTCCCTTAGTTCTCCTAGTAGCTTTGTGTATATAGTTTAATAGTTTAACAGTTGTATAGTTTTAATAGTTAGTTGGTGGGTGGTCCTGGGGGAATTCTGCATTACTGTGCATGTGCACAATTTATGTCCCCCACAGATTTCTTTGCTTCCCTGCAGAAAAATGACTTTCTGATGGGGAAGCAAAGGGAAGCCACAAGACTGGTTGAGACCCTCCCCAACAATATGTTTTGGGTGCCTAGGGCAGACAGCAGAGAGGTAAATCACTGTGGGGCAGGGGGCGGGATTGGGGAAGACTCAGCTGGTGGCTCTTACCCTGTACCGGGCTCAGCTGCTAGTCCTGGCTGGGCTGGGGAGGACAGGACTTCCTCATTCCTGCATCCATGTCAGACCCACCCCCAGATTTCTCCCATGGCTGTAGGAAGCCCTGCAAATTCTCTACCTCCTCTCGCCCCCTCTCCCCAGCACACTTCCTGCCCCCATCACTCCTCTGCAGGGGGAAGGATCTCTGTGCAGGGAGCTGCTCCCCTCTTCACCCAAGCCCAACCAGATGCATCTGGACCCCCTCGCTGGTTCTCCCACGCCAAGACCCCCCTGCCGAGCTTTATCCCCCCCCGAGATCCCCCCACTGAGTGCCAACAACCTGGACTCCCCTGCAGAGTCCCATTACCTTTGCCCCTAGAACCCCACCACAAGGCCCTGTGCATCCAGATCCCCCACTGAGCTGCCTGCACCCAGATTGCCCCACACAGAACCCACACCTGGATCCCCCCCACACTAAGCCTCTCCACAGTTGGATCCTGCCTTGCTGAGCCTGATTGCCCACACCTGGTCTGTTCCTTGCACTGTGTCAGGGTTAGGTGCAGCCTCATTGCTGAGTCCGTGACCCGGGGAAGCTGCACAGTGTGCTCCCCAGAGTCATGCTGAAGCCTTCATATTTATTTGACAAATAAAATTTGCAGAATTTGGAGAATTTTAAAATATTGTGCACAGAAATTTTAATTTTTTGGTGCAGAATTTTTAATATTTTGGCAGAGAATGCCCTCAGGAGTAAGCGGTGTAGAAGTGGAGGTTTTCCCCCCACCCCAGCTTTTCTGTTCCTCCTTGGGGTTGCCTCGATTCCAAGGCTTTAAAACTTGCAGAACTTGCCACAAGCCCATGCCAATAGGCGACCCCCACAATTCTTGTGTCAAGTGTCTGGGGAAGGTGTACCAAATGGAATGGTGCAAGATCTGCCAGGGGTTCTGTCCCAGGATGAAGAAGGAGTGTGACTTTTGTCTCAAACAGCTCCTGATGAAGGCGAGTCTTTGTCCGAAACCAGCCTCGGGCTGACAGGATCTGGCACTGGGCTCCTCCATGTGGAGTGCTCCAGCTTCCATGTGCAAAGCAGGGCCAAGGAAGGACTCTGAGCATAGAGACTCTCGGCACCTGTGCTCTCTGGCACAGAAGCTGGCAGAGGCGATGCGACACCGCTGTCACTTCCCAGTGCCACAGAAGCAGCATAGGAAGATTGATGGTGTGCTTGCCCGAACTGAGAGCTGTCACGTTGGACAGCGCCACTTCAGTGCATCCTAGAGAGGAGCACCCAGTGCTGGCAGCCCAGGAGGCGGCACTGTTGACTTTGGCCCCACAAGGGGGGGCCATCGAGTCTGGGTGCCAGTGAACTCTCCTGGTCAAGAGTGTCAGGTGGAGGACATCAAGTTGCCATCCACCCTGGACATCTTCAAGGCCGCACAGGACTTAATTGCCATGACAGAGCCACAGTCTCTGGCCACTCAGGACAAGCCTTCGATGTTGTAGAACGCAGCACCATCTAGAAGCAAGCCCCCGATGCTAATGCAAAGATCGCCTCAACGGTCCCTGATTCTATCTCTGAGGCACCGATCCCCAATACTAATCAGATGGCACTGCTCTCCATCATGGCACTGCGCCCCATCATGGCATTGATCCTGGTTTTGGCACTGCTCTACATCATGTTACTGCTCCACTTCATGGCACCGCTTCTGGTCACAGCACCACTCCCAGCCTCACAGCACCGATCCTTGGTGAAGCTCCAGTTGGCACCGCCCTGGCCTTCGTGGTTCAGGTCTTTGTTATCAGACTTGGAAGTGTAGTCCCATTAATCTCAGCGCAGATGACATAGGTTTGACCGCTGCAGGCTGGAAGTGGGTGTGGGGCCATGGCAGGCGCAGTGGGAAGGGCACACGCAATGGCCCTTCTGGACCCCATGGGCCTACCACTAAGCCCAGGGCACTCACTCTAGGGATTCTCACTCAGTGGTGTCAGAACCACAAGTGCCCCCAGAATTGGTGAGTCGTCCCACCCCTCGGGGTTCTGAGATGACACCGGTGCGAGTCGTGCAGCTGCCCCTGGATCCTGTCCCCACCACCGGCACTGTCCCTGTGGTGGTCAGAGTGGAGGCTGAGGCCATGCAGGATGCTCCCAGGGACCCAGAGGGAAAAGAGGACCCTGTGCCCCGCTGGCAACATCGGCATCTTCCCCAGATGAGGTGATTGCAGGGACCTCCTCCTCCAGACTTCCCCTAATAGATAGTTCTGCGCAGCAGGACCTGCTGTGCAGGGTGGCATGCAACATAGGGCAGCAGGCCGAGGAGGTGGTCGAGCCAGAGGACCCAATGGTGGACATCCTGGCTCTGGAAAGGCCATCAAGGGTGGCATTGCCCCTCATTAAAACTATTCAGGCCACCACCAAGACCCTGTGGCAGACCCTCGCCTCCATTCCTCTAACTGCTAAGGGAGTCAAGAGGAAGTACTTTGTCCCCTCTAAGGGGTACGAGTACCTTTACACGCACCCGCAGTCCTGTTTGTTGGTAGTGGCTGCAGTGAATGAGTGTGAGAGGTAGGAGCAGCAGGGTCTGACTCCCAAGTCTAAGGACTCTAAAAGTTTGGACCTTTTTGGCTGGAAGGAACACTTGACTAGGGGATTCCAGCTCAGGATTGCTAACCAACAGGCAATCCTGAGTAGATAGAACTTTAATTTCTGGAGCTCTATGTTAGAGTGCAAGGAGCTAGTGCCCACGAAGTCCAGGGAAGAGTTTGGGGCAATTGTTGACAAGGGCAAGGCAGTGGTATGGACCTCTTTACAGGCCTCACTGGACACTGCAAACTCGGCTCAGCGCACCTTGTCCTAGGGAATTGCCATGAGGTGAAGCTCATGGCTCCAGGCCTCTGGGCTTCCCCCAGAGGTGCAAAAGACCTTACAGGATCTGCCGTTTGATGGCACAGGCTTATCTGCAGAGCAAACTGACTCCAGGCTTCATAGCCTTAAGGATTCATGGGCCATGCTCAAGTTGCTGGGGGTTCACACCCCTGCCACTCAGCGCAAACATTTTAAGCCACAGCTGGTGCAACTTTTTTACCCTCTCCAACCTAGGCAAGACTTCTCTAGGAAGTGTGACGGGAGCAGCAGGCGCAAGCCTTCCCAGTTCCTGCCTAGCCACGGCCAGGGTCAGGCGTGCCCTTCATCAGGCTCTAAGCAGACCTTTTGAAGGTGCGCACGGGGATGACTCACCAGCCTACAGACCGAATCCTTATCCCTGTATCCTGAACCATCTGTCCCACTTCTGCTGTGCTTGGTCACAAATAACATCAGACCGCTGAGTCCTTTCCACAGTAGAAGTGGGATATTCTCTCCCATTCTGCTCCTCCCCTTCCCCATCCCTCTTCAGGGACCCTTCTCACAAGCATGTCTTCATGCAGGAGGTCCACACGCTCCTCACCACAGGGGCAGTGGAGGGGGTTCCTCAGGAGCTAAGGGGCAGGGGATTCTACTCCCATTATTTCCTAATCCTCAAAGCCAAAGGGGGCCCGAGACCCATCCTTGACCTGCGAGGCCTCATTCGCTTCATGAAAAAGCTGAAATTTTGCACGGTCTCCCTGAACACAATTATCACTTTTCTGGATCTGAGAGAACGGTCCGCCACCCTGGACCTCAAGGATGCATACTTCCATATTTTGATATGGCCTGCCCACAGACACTTCCTCAGGTTTGTGGTCTGTCACAAGCATTACCAATTTATGGTCCTTCACTTCAGTCTGTCCACGCCTCTTTGAGTGTTCATCCAAGTGCACATCGGTTGTGGCCCTTCCTACATTGGAGGCAGGTGCAGGTATACCCTTACCTTGACGACTGGCTGCTCAGGGGACAGTCCAGGGACCAAGTGGAAGCACAGGTCCACTTTGTGAGATCCACCTTCAACAAGTTGGGTCTCCTCCTCAACGAGAATAAGTTGACCCTGTCACCAACTCAAAGGATAGAGTTTATCGTGGTGGTGTTGGACTCTGGCCAGGTCAGAGCATTCCTGCCGGAGGCTCCTTTCCAAGCAATGATGGACGTCCTACAGGGCCTCAGTTGGTACCCTACCACCACAGCAAGGGATTGTCTGAGGCTATTCGGCCACATGACAGCATGCGCATGCATCTCAGATCTTTCCAAGCTTGGCTAGTGTCAGCCTACCGTCTGGGGAGCAGGTCCTCAAGTCCCTCTGCTGGTGGCTCAACCTGCAGGAGGTGTGCAAGGGAGTCCCCTTCCACAGATTCCAGCCCTCTCCGTCTCTGGTAACGGACACGTCAGTGCTGGGATGGGGTACGCACCCGGGAGGCCTTCAGACACAGGGCCTCTCATCTCAAGATAAGCTCTCACTCCACATCAACATCAAGGAGTTGAGGGCAGTCTGATGAGCATGCCAAACCTTCCAAGCTCATCTGCAAGGGAAGTGCAAGAGAGTCATTATGGACAACACAATTGTGATGTTTTACATAGACAAGCAGGGTGGAGCCCACTCCTCTCCCCTATGTCGGGACGCCCTCAAGCTGTGGGAGTTCTGCACAGCCCACTCCATTCACCCGGAAGTGTCCTACCACCCAGGTTCCCAGAAGGAGCTGCTGGATTACCTCAGGAGATGCGTCCACGTCCATCTGCCTGGATGTGATACACAATGTTTTCCAGAGGTGGGGAATTCCCCAGATCAACCTCTTTGCCACACGAGGCAACAGAAAGTGCCCACAGTTCTGCTCCTTCTGGAATCACAGTCCGGACTCTCTCATGGATGCATTTCTCCTCCCCTGGATGGAACATCTGCTGTACGTGTTCCCACCATTCCCACTTGTATACAAGATCCTGCTCAAGATTCACAGAGACAAGGCGGGGGTCATACTGGTGGCGCCAGTGTGGCCTCGCCAGCACTGGTTCACCACACTACTGGAGCTGTCGGTGGTCGCACCGATCGCGTTGCCTTTGGTCCCGGACCTGATTACCCAGGATCACAGTCACCTTCAGCACCCCAACGTCCAGTCCCTTCACCTCACGGCTTGGAAGCTTCATGGTTAAACCCTATGGAACGCATGTGCTCTGAGCTGGTTAGGGAGGTCCTGCTTGGTAGCAGGAAGCCCTCCACCGGAGCCACCTACCTGGCCAAGTGGAAAAGGTTCGCAACGTGGTGCACCAAGAGCTGCTCAGCACCAATGCAGGCCCCCCCACCATTTACCCCGGAATACCTACTGCACTTAAAACAGCAGGGTCTGCAGCATCATCCATCAAGGTGCATTTGGCAGCTATCTCTGCCTTCCACCCGGGTCGTCACCACCCCCATGATTGGCCATTTCCTTAAGGGTCTGGAAAGGCTCTACCCAAAGGTTAGACAGCTGATCCCGGTGTGAGACCTCAACCTGGTACTTTCCAGACTAACAGGGCTCCTGTTTGAACCACTGGCAACTTGTTTGCTCATTTATTTGTCATGGAAGGTGGCCTTCCAAGTTGCCATTACTTCAGTGAGGAGGGTTTTGGACCTAAAAGCCCTCACCTCCAACCCTCTGTACAAGGTTTTCTTTAGGGACAAGGTCCAACTTAGGCCTCACCCTGCCTTCCTTTCAAAGGTTGTGTCCCAATTCCACTCTAATCAGGACATTTTTCTACCTGTCTTTTACCCTAAGCTGAGAACAGAGGCTTCACTCACTGGACATTTGCCGAGCACAGGTCTTTTACATTGAACACACGAAGCCGTCCTGTATGTCAAACCAGCTATTCATGGTGGTAGCAAACTGGGTGAAAGAACTCCTGGTCTTGTCACAGAGGATTCGTCATGGATCACATCCTGTATCTGGACATGCTACGAGCAAGCAAAAGTTTCAGCTCTGTTACTAATGGCGCATTCCACAAAGGTTCAGGCCTCCTCAGTGGCATTCCTGGCCCAGGTCCCAATACAAGAAATCTGCAGGGTGATGATGCGGTCCTCGGTTCACACTTGTACCTCTCATTACACCATTACCTAGCATGCTAGGGATGATGCAGCATTTGGCAGAGTGGTGCTCTAGTCAGCGATTCCATAATTCTGACCCCACCTCCGGGGTTGGGCTTGGGAGTCACCTAACTGGAATCAACATGAACAAACACTCAAAGAAGAAAAAACAGTTACTTACTTTCTCGTAACAGTTCTTCGAGTTGTGCTGCTCATGTCCATTCCAGACCCACCCACCTTCCCCTCTGTCGGAGTAACCGACAAGAAGGAACTGAGATGGCGCCGGGTCAGCAGAGTTATATATTCACCACCGTGGAAGCGCCACTCCAGGGGGCTCGACAGCTGAACCGACGGGTGTTACTAGAGGAAAAACTTTTCTACAACTGTGCACGCAGCACACATGCACACCTAACTGGAATGGACATGAGCAAGCACTTGAAGAACAACAGTTACGAGAAAGTGAGTAACCGTTTTTTCCTGGCAGCATCCTGAAGGAAAGTAAGACTGATATTTTATGGCTATTGAGTGTGAGAAGTACAAGAAGCAGGGGAGGACTAAAGCAGGATCTTCAGGATTTAGCCACTGGTTTTTAGGGGTCCTGCAGTGAGAGAAGTGTGTAGTGCTTGTAGAAATGGCCTTGGTAGGCTGTCCCACTTAGAAGGAAGATGAAGAACTCAGGAGTGAGAGATGGGTGGAAGTTCAACTAGGGAAGATAGGAGGCAAGTGCCTGAGTACTGTGATTGGTAACCAGCCCTCTATCTGACCCTGCAATATCAACTTTGCTGGAGGGGAAGGCTTACCAAGGGTTATGTAGTATCAGTGGCTAGTACTGTTAAACTGTATGACTGTGAGCGATTTGCATTATCAAGGAATGCAATAAAAAAGTTCAGAAAAACATAAAAAAACTTGAAAAAGGGGAAAGTCCTCTAGGGTTCTTAACTGACCTTTTAGGATATCTACCCCAAAGGGTCATTTCCCAGCCCTTCCTCCACTCAGCACAGTTGGTGGTGGCTGGCCAAGGAAATAGGAACATGTAACATGGTTCTGACTAGGGCAGTATGCTCCACTTGCATTTATTGGTGTCCTGGGAGTGACTACACAATCCCTCCCAGAGTTCCTCCGGAGGCAGTGTGATTCCATAACTCTCTGATTGCAAACTGGAGTCCCAACAGGAACTGTCTTAAGGTTCCTTTTTAGTTGGCAGCTTCCAACACTCAAAGCTGAAATGTGACTTCATAAATGTGCGTGCAGTATGACCTTTATTATAAATCCCAAGATTACTGTAGTATAGCTATACTACTGGTTTGTGGTCTGACTTGTTTAGAGCAAGAAATAAGCAGGTGTTGATTGCTTACTTGAAAGAAATAAAACAAACACTTAGCCTGCTAAACAAATGACTTTAGCTGCCTATGAGCCATCTGCATGTGGATGCCTAAAACCCACACATAAAATGTGAAAGGAGAGATCCAGCTTATCTGTCAGGGCTGTGAAAATATGTTTAAAAATGAAAAGCTCTTTGCCAGGATTTATACAGACTAAACTAATGATAATGAACCTACCAACTCTACAGGAATATACTATACAATAACAACACAATCGTGATGAAGGCATTTTGGTGTTTGTCATCCCAGATGACATGGAATTCAGTTTTTTAAAAGAGTTTAGATTTTTTCCTCTCTTTTTCCCGTTCACTTGTCATGTACCTCTATAGGGCACAGTTTGAGGTTGTTTGAATGCCCAGAGCAGTTCAAATCAGCCAGTGTAAAGTCCAGGTTTCCTTGACCTTCTCTCCTCCAAATTCCCTGAACCTGGTGCTCCTTCCTACATCTCTCTTCCCCCACCAAATTTCCCATCTCTGGTGTACTTCTGTCATAAACAGATAGCTAAGGGTTAATGTTCTTTTACCTGTAAAGGGGTAACACCAGTAACCTGAAACACCTGACCAGAGGACCAATCAGGAAACAAGACTTTTTCAAATCTGGGTGGAGGGAAGTTTGTGTGTGAGTTCTTTGTACTTTGTTTTGGGTCTGACCCTCTCGGCTATGAGAGTGATTTTTCTATCTCCAGCTTTCTAATCTTCTGTTTCCAAGTTGTAAGTACAAAAATAGTAAGGTAATAAGGTTTATATTGTTTTTTTTTGGTATTTACATGTATGTAGTTGCTGGAATGTTTAAATTGTATTCTTTTTGTATAAGGCTGGTTATTCATTTTTTTCTTTTAAGCAGTTGACCCTGTATTTGTCACCTTAATACAGAGAGACCATTTTTATGTCCTTTTCTTTCTTTTTATATAAAGCTTTCTTTTTAAGACCTGTTGGAGTTTTTCTTTAGTGGGGACTCCAGGGAATTGAGTCTGCAGCTCACCAGGGAATTGGTGGGAGGAAGAAGTCAGGGGGGAAATCTCTTTGTGTTAGATTTACTAAGCCTGACTTTGCATATCCTCTGGTTGAGGGGGGAAGAGAGATTAGCTCTTGGTATTTCTGTTTTCCAGGACTGGAAACAGGGAGGGTGGAGTCCCTCTGTTTAGATTCACGGAGATTGCTCTGTGTATCTCTCCAGGAACCCAGGGAGGGAACACCTGGAGGGGGAAGGGAAATGGTTTATTCCCCTTTGTTGTGAGACTCAAGGAATTTGGGTCTTGGGGTCCCCAGGGAAGGTTGTTGGGGGGACCAGAGTGCCCCAAAACACTCTAATTTTTTGGGTGGTGGCAGCTTTACCAGGTCCAAGCCGGTAACTAAGCTTGGAGGTTTTCATGCTAACACCCATATTTTGGATGCTAAGGTCCAAATCTGGGAAAAATGTTATGACAACTTCACATTCCCCTGCATATACCTGTCAGTTTCTCCCTCTCTTTGCTCTCCCTGACTGCACACATACATACTGTAGCTTTCCCCCTGCCTTTTGCATCCCATGTTTCCCTACAAACACCCTTTTCTGTTGAGTAGATCTGGTGTAACATCTAGCCTTTGAAAATAAATATATAAGATTCATGATAATTTTTGCCATTAATCTTCCTAACTGAAAGTTCATCTGTCAGTAGAAGCTTGTGGATAAAAATCTTCAGAGAAACTCCTGAAAAATTACCAGTTTTCAAAATGGCTTCCATATCCCATTGTTTTCAGTAGACTTGAGACTATAGCTGCCCTTGAGTAAGGTGTCCTCTTTCAAATGGCCACTGCCTCCAACTGTTTTCAGTGAGAGTGAACCCAACAGTCACCTTTGTTAAGAACAGACCTACTGAGAACGGTTGGCGATAGATTGCTATTTTGAGAAGGGCTTCTAATTGCTGGCAAGTTACAACCTCAGTCCCGCTGAGATAAATGAGAGATGGTAGCCACTTTGAAAGAGAGCGGTTCTATGTGGAATTCTTTGCTGTAGAACATAATTTGGCAGCTCTGGCTGAAGCAGATACTTTCAGTTATGAGGAATAAAGAAAAAATGTCCATCATAAAAAACCAAAAACCCTTCATATGTAGCATAAGATTTCCATGAGTTTAACTACAAAAGAAGTCTGTGTTGATCCGTTATTAAGATAATTCAAGAAAAAGAAATAGTCTGAGACTGGGTGCTGAAATTCTTAAAGGACCCTTTTGAAATTAATTTTAACTAATAAGATAATTACCCAATTTACTTGTAAATTCTCAGAAAAATCATTCTTATTCAAAGAGTGAGTCTTGTAATTTTGAAGAGGATACACTGTTTTTTCTTCATACATGACAAACCTGCAAATCCCTGCTTTTGGTGCAAAACTCATCCTTAGCTATGGAATCAGGGAATCACGAGCAGGGATTCCTCATATAATTTGTATTAGAGATGTGCAGAAAGAGTCCAGACTTAGCTACTATGTCTTTCAGCTCCTCTGACCCCTACCCCTCCATTTTCATCTGTTCCTCCTTTACATTGTAAGCTCTTTGAGGCAGGGACTGTGCCTTCCCATATGTCTGTATATCAACTAGCATATTATGGGTGATACTGTTATATAGATAACAAATTTTGATAATGATGATAAGCAGCAAGAAAACCATCCCTGCTGTGTCTGGATACTGTAGCTCAGTTTGTATTTATACAAAAAGCAAAAAAAGCTGTTCTGTATTCTCTGAACACAACTGACCTTGCTGAAAACTGCAGCTTCTCATAAACCCAAACCTCTCTGGTTTTCATATGGCTGGATGTGCCCTTCCAAGCAGGACACAATCTAAGTTCGTACAGAATGTGTGGCTGTACGTGGCAGCTCCTAGGCTGGTCACATGCTGAACCAAGTTAAGAAGCTGAACTTCACTTTAAAAAAAAAATTGTATACTTTTATGGTTGTAAGAAAATCATCTAAACATGAGCTGAGTGCAAACCAATAGGTGAACTGATTGGGCAGGGGAGTGCTGAGCTAATATGTGTGAGTGAATTCAGTGAGCAGGCTAGGAGGAGTTATTTAATATACAGGAAAGTGTGTGTGAATTGATTTAATGTAGAGGAGGATGCAGATGAACTGATTTAGTAGGCGGTGTGAATAGACTGACTAGGTGGGAAGAGAAAAGTCAATAGATTTAGTATGTGGGTGGGTGTGAACTGATTTAATAGGCAAGAGAATAGGTGCAAATTTGATTTAGAGCCAGATTTTTTAAAGTATTTAGGTGCTTAAAGATGCAGATAGGCACCTAGTGGGATTTTCAAAAGTGCCTAAAAGTAGCTTTTCAAATCCCACTAGATGCCTAACTGCTTATTTAGGCACCTTAACATCTCTGAAAATCTGCCCCTTAGTGGGAGGCTAGTGATGAATTGACTGGGTAAGCTGGATCCTAGAATTTACAAATGTCCTTTCATAAGCATCCTTTTGTTTACAAAACATAGCACTATTGAGATCCTGTTCATTCCTGCCCAAAACTTTTGTATCTCTTTATCCTTTCTAATAACAAACTATTTGTTCAAGATGTTGTTATGAAATCTAACTCCATGTAGGTATTTATATCATACATGGCCATCAGTGTGAATTATTATTGCTGTGCTAAAATTGTAGTCTAAAATGTCACTAGAAAAATCAAATGAAAGGTAAACTTAGTCCCTGCTGTTAACTATGGAATGTATTCAGTTTATTTCATCAGGCCATAATGAACTCCTGATGGAATGTATAGAACTCTGAATTTAAACTTGTATATAAAAGGATTCCATTTACACAATATGTGGATTTATACAATTTTTTTTTGTTTTTTGGTAAACACTAATCTGAATTCTAGCTCAGCTGAGCTTTTAAATATTTGCAAGTCAAAAGTGACAAGGTATTTTTTATTACAGTAGAAACATATTAAACAGTAAACCTACTTGCAGTGACTGCAACATGCATTCTTTAAGCAAATGTTTAACAAAGAGATTGTGTTATAAATTACTTTATTTCATAATCAGATCCATTCCTGTTTTATATGTCAACCTTCCATTAGATTTAATTCATTTCAAGGGGCTGCCAATTTTGTGCATAGCTTTTGGCGCACAACAAATTGTTTTTGTGTTTTTCATAATCAGACTATGCTTTCAATGGGAATTTGTTTCAGTGATAAGCTCAGTCAGACTGTTG
Organism: Gopherus evgoodei; assembly: GCF_007399415.2. NCBI lineage: Eukaryota > Metazoa > Chordata > Testudines > Testudinidae > Gopherus > Gopherus evgoodei. The sequence goes on from NC_044326.1 coordinate 21,332,748, forward strand.
TGCTGTTGGAAGTCATATTGCCATTTACCAATGGAAAGCAGCACATTATATGAACCATTTTTTCTTCATAAATGGGCTAATCCGATTGTTTCTGTTTGTATAGAATCCTGTGGCCAAGCAGAGAGATAGATGGTAAATAAATTACAGAAGTTATAGAAAATAATTCTTTCCACTTCTATAGTGGCTTTCATGCAAAAATTTAAAAGCATTTTACAAACATTGATTTGTGAACCATCACAATTCCCCAGTAAGTGTTATCCATCCCTATTTTACAGAGGGGGAAATGAACACACAGAAATGTTAAGTAGCTTGCCCAAGGTCAGATAGGAAGCCAGTAGCAGCACCAGGAACAGAATCTAGTACTCCTGACTCTCAGGCCTGTGCTGTACCATTAGACCACACTTCCTCCTCTTTAAAGAGTGAAAAGACCCACTATTATTAGTAAACCCTCCCAAGGGTTCAGACACACACACACACACACACACACACACACACACACACACACACACACACACACGTGCGGGGAAAGGAAATCCATCCACAATGGGGAAGGCAGACATGCAGGTAAGGTGCAAGAATTCCAGGTGGGTAAGGCAAGGCCTATAGGAGAAGACATTATTGAAACAAAGAAAGCTGGTAAATCGTACATCTCACAGCCTTTCAGGACTGCAATGCACTGGAAAAAAAACTGTAAGAGGAAAAATACACCTTTTACCTGCAGAATTGTGCATAATATGCACCTTTGAAACAAGCAGAAAGCACAGAAAGTGATGAGACTGGAGGATACTACTACAAAGTACAATAAAGACACATAAGCTGCTGCAGATTCCAAATAAAGTGTCTGAAAAAGATTCAAGAAGGCAAGAACAAGTTGATGGATTTCTAAAAATGAGGTTTAAAAATCTGTTTAAACATTCAGCTCCTGAGAGTGCTAGTGAAGATGTGGTAGAAATAGAGATACAAAATGGAACTGTTTGAGGGACCCCCAATGTTCATTGACACTAGAATACAGAAGAGACAGAACCTTCCATTCCCAGTTCTTCAGAAACTCAACAGAGAAAAATAAAAAGTACTTTAAGGAGGAAAGTTGCACAAAACCACAAAGAATCTGGGAAAAACAGCTCCAAGTTGGTGCAATCCTTTAGGAACTGTGGAAAAGCAGACTGCCTTAGCACCATTAAATGGGGACAAAGGAACCTTTTCAACCTGACCATAGTTAGGAGGGTGGTGAAGCACTGCAATCAGGGGCGGCTCTAGGCATTTTGCCGCCCCAAGCACGGCAGGCAGGCTGCCTTCAGCATCTTGCCTGCGGAGGGTCCGCTGGTCCTGCAGCTTTGGCAGACCTCCCGCAGGCACGCCTGCGGGAGGTCTGCCAAAGCTGCAGGATCAGTGGACCCTCCACAGGCAAGAGCTGAAGGCAGCCTGCCTGCTGTCCTCGCGGCGCTGGCAGAGCGCTCCTTACGGCTTGCTGCCCCAAGCACGTGCTTGGCGTGCTGGGGCCTGGAGCCACCCCTGACTGGAATGGACTGCTTAGGGAGGTCATAGAATCTCCATCCTTAAAGGTTTTTAAGGCCTGGCTTGATAAAGCACTGGTTTGGATGGTTTAGTTGGTGTTGGTCCTGCTTTGAGCAGGGGATTGGACTAGGTGACCTTCTGAGGTCTCTTCCAACCCTGATATTCTATGATTCTATGACAACCAGTGAAGAAGAGCTGCAAGCAAGAGAACTGTAAGCTCAGAATTGAAGGAGCTAATGTTTGTTAGGCCTTGATGTGTTTTTAAACCATTGAGGAGGAATGTAATGATGTGTCTTTTTAAGGGCTTCCGTATTGTGATCTGCCAACCACAGCACTGCTTGTCTAGTGAGTGAGTTGGAGTGTGGAACAGATGTTGGATGTCTGATAATAAAATAGCTTATCTGTGTTTGTGTAGATTTACCTGCATAGGACATTACAGACTAAATTAACTAGGCCTCTTTTTCCACAATAAGCATTTCAAAAAATACTCTCAGAGATATTGCAATTCAACTTGCCCAATGAGTTTTGATGATGCTAAAGACCTTGTATGGAGATTGGATTGTGGACAAAAGGAGTCCACGCTAGGTAGACTGATGGATAGAGATGACTGAATATGGTGCATTCTTGTATTTTTACACACAAGCAAAAATTTAGAAAACTATCTAAACAGCCAAAGACATCCAGTTGTATTTTTTCCGCAGCTGTAGCATTGAGTTGCAGATATGCAGCAATGTATGTACATTAGGTTTCAATCCTGTGAGGTGCTGAAAACCTCCAATAAACGACTTGAATGAGAATTGAGGGCCCTTGGTGTTTAGAACCTGGCAGAATCTAGCCCTGATACTGTGTTAATAGATGGGCCCCTCTCCTCTTTCATTCTTAAAAAAGTTCACATCTCTAAATCATTTCTGAATGTAATAAATACACTACCAATGAAACTTGCACCTGGCACTTCCCTGGCCAAATGTAACAGGAGATTGTTAACATAAAGCACAGTGTGTTTTTTTCATGAACCTGACTGTTTCAGTCAAACACAGATGATATTTCATTATCCTATAGTCTTGATCAGCAAATTACCTTAAAAAGAGCCTACTCTTCTTATCGTTATTATTTAAAACAAGATAATTTGTTTCAAATAAATTTTATTAACAATTATTGGGATGAGAAGAATTTGAGTAGAAATGGGCCTGATCCCAAAGTCCATATCAGAACATTGCAGAGGTGTTTGGAATCCAAATGCAGCTATAAATCCAATTTTGCAAATGGCCCAGCAGGTCTTGAACCCAGGTCTGCCACACAACAGACAGCTCCGTGCTGCCCCCAGCAGCAGCTATAATGAATTTGTGCTCTATTACTCACAACTCACTGTGGACATAGACCACGGGAAGTCCTACCTCATGGGGTCTGACAGGCAGCAGACTCCTGGCTCCTGATTGGCTCCCTGACCTTTATAAAACCAAGCGGCATTCCAGAAAATATCCAGGCAATGGTGCATATCTCTTGTAGCTGCCGTGATCATTCTTGCTCCCTGTTCTTGAACTTCTGGCTTTGACTTTGCCTTGATTTGGACATTGCCTCCTGACACGGATCCTGAAACCTGACTTGGACTCTGATCTTTGGTATTGACTCTGACCTGGAATTTGAATATGAATACCTCTGATACTCTCAGCCTCAGGTTTAATCCTGCTCTGGCCCTTGGTCCTGACTGCTCTTGTCAGGATCTGACAGTTTTTTCTGGATCACCCTAGCCTGTGTCGATGACCTACCATGGAGGCAGCAGGCCACTCCTTGCCTGGCATGTCCCAGAGACTATGGGAGATGTCTGAATGGGTTGACCACTCCCAGGAGGAGATCCCCACACTTCAAATCCAAGTATCGCAGCTCACAACAGAGAACCAAGCTATGCACAGGCAATCCACCCAGCTCCATAATGACAATGTGGCACTGCAGGCCCAGCTGGCACAGCATGCCTCAGATAACCAGCTTCTACAAAAGCAGGCAGCCCAGCTGCAGGACAAGAATGCTGCACTATGGGCATGTACTGTGGCTGTGTACCCAGACCCACTCTTTCTCCCAGAACATTTTATTGGGGACCACCAAAAATTTAAGGGGATTATTAACCAAAGCTGCCTGCTATTTCTACTCCACCCCTAATTCTGCCCCACCGACCAAGCAAAAGCAGGATTCATTATTAAGGTTAAGATTCTGTCACAGGTATTTTTAGTAAAAATCACGGACAGGTCGTGGGAAATAAACAAAAATTCTCGGAAGACTGCAACCTGTCCCTGACTTTACTAAAAATACCCTGGGGGTTGGGGGGGACTAACAGGGGCTGACCTCTGGCCAGTGCTCCAGCCCTGCCACTGCTCCAGCCCCATGGGGCTGACCCAACCTCAGCCACTGGGCTGGCTGCTGGCCAGCTGCTCTGAGGGCCACTTCTTTGGTGGTTGTAGGGTTGACTGCCGGCTGCTGCTCTGGTGGTCCATAGACCACTGCTCTTGTGGCCCCAGGGCTGACAACTGCTCCAGCCCAGCCACTGCAGAAGAAGTTACAGAGGTCCTGGAAAGTCACGGAATCCATGATCTCCGGGACAAAATTGTAGTCTTACTCATTCTTAGCTTCCTGACTGGGCCTTGTCCCTGCTCAAATGAGCAGACCCAACACTATCTGACTGGGATGCCTTTCTCCAGGCATTCTTTTGCTATATTTAGCTATTCCTACATTGCCTGCTTGATGGATGTGACCCTATGCAAACTTTAGCAGTGGCAGGGACCGGCCTTCTCCTACACTGCCCGATTTTGGCAACTAGTCTCCAACCCTTAGTGGAATGAAGCGGCCCATCTCTACTAGTTCTGGTCAGAACTATGTGAGATTATGGATGAGCTACCTTGTTTGGAGGACCCAACCAACCTAGATGTCTTTGTTGATGTATATGATGTCAACGATTGGTTCCACAAGCGACGTGAGGAAAGGAAGGCATCTGGATCACCACCCAACCAATGACCCCTGGTATCCATCTCCAACCTGAACCTATGTAGCTGGATACCACCAGCCATCATGTGACCTCCCCCCAAAGAAAAAGAGCTCTGTTGCTGTTGAGGCTGTGTTTCTATTGTGGAGGATCTGGTCATGTTCTTGCCAATTGCCCATCCTGAACTCTTACATGACCCAGTTTGGGAAACGACTCACATCTAGACCCAGGGGAATGGGTTGGGCGAGCTCGGAGGGAATGAACAGAACAGGTAATCATCAAGTGTTCCATCCCCTGTCTCCCATTCCCTGCTTCTGGCAAACAGAGGTTAGGGACACTATCCCTACCCATCCTGACTAATAGCCATAGATGGATCTATCCTCCATGAATTTATCTAGTTCTTTTTTGAACCCTGTTATAATCTTCGCCTTCACAACATCCTCTGGCAAAGAGTTCCACAGGTTGACTGTGCGTTGTGTGAAGAAATACTTCCTTTTGTTTATTTTAAACCTGCTGCCTATTAATTTCATTTGGTGACCCCTAATTCTTGTGTTATGAGGAGTAAATAACACTTCCTTATTTACTTTCTCCACACCAGTCATGATTTTATAGACCTCTATCTTCCGCCCTTAGTCATCTCTTTTCCAAGCTGAAAAGTCCCAGCCTCTCCTCATATGGCAGCCATTCTATATCCCTAATAATTTTTATTGCCCTTTACTGAACCTTTTCCAATTCTAGTATTTCTTTTTTGAGATGGGGCAACTACATCTGCATGCAGTATTCAAGATGTGGGTGTACCATGGTGTGAAGGAGCTGAGAGACTGCAGCCGGGCCCAGCAGGGGTTAAAGAACACCTGTGGGTTCAGACTTTGTTATACCTGCAGCCAATGCCAGGTCTGGAGGGGGGAGAAAAGAAGGGAGCCTGGCTCAGTCAGGGGCTGACTGTCAAGAGGCAGGAGCTCTCTGTATTCCTGCCTGAAGGCACAGACCAGCAACCCACCTGCCAATGCAGCCACTGGAGGCAAGTAAAGTCTTCATCAGCCAAGGGGAATCTACAGACAAGCACCAACTGTGGGGCAACTGTGGGGGCCTCGCCCTAAACTAAAAGGACTTGCATAGGGAGCAGGCCAGAAAAACATGTCCTGAACCGCCCCTCATGGCTGGGAGAAAGATCCATTTCCCCTGTTTAGTGGTTGAGCAACACAGGACCCTGGGCCCAGACCTGAGGGAGACGGAGGGGTCAGGACCCCCTACAGCCCCCCCAGCCAACTATCTAGCCACTAGGCTGCCCGGCCACTAAGGGCCCTATCACAAATGGTGGAGAACACGGGTATCGCCCTAGTCCCTGCTGAAGGAAATTAAAAATGTTTTAAAAAGCACACTAAGGAGAGAGAGGGAGACAAAGTCCTGAGAACAAATCCTTGAATGTAGATGGAACAGCTGCTGAAATGGATGGCTGAGCAAAACATCCACCATCAACAGCAACAACAATTCCTGCAGCAGATGGCCATGCAGCAGCAGCAGCTAATTCACAAACTGGCAGCTCAATAGCAGCAGCAGCAGCTGGTCCAACAGGTGGCATCCATTTTGTGACCCACAGCTCCAACAGAGCTGCCTAACCCTGCCCCTATCCAACTTGCCAAAATGGGGCCTGAAAATGATCCTGAGGCTTCTTAGAGACCTTCGAGCGAGTGGCCACGATAGCCTGGTGGCCCTGAGACCAGTGGGCTGCAGTAGTGACCCCGTGCTTAACTGGGGTAGCACAGATCACATACTGTGCTTTACACCCCACTGCCACCCAGGACTATGCCCAAATTAAGGCAGCAATCCTCGACACCGTAAATATCTTGGAGGAAACATTCTGGCAATCCTTCCACAAGGAGTGGTACCCACCAGGAGCCTGACCCCACCTGGTTACCCAGAAGCTGCGTGACTCGTGCTAGAGATGGCTCAGAAGCAAAGATGGACGGGCACAGGGTCACTGAGCAGGTCCTGCTAGAATAGTTTGTCCAGATCCTGCTCCCTGGGGGAAGAGAATGGGTATTGTGACATCACCCTAACACCGTGATGGATGCCATCCAACTCATGGAGAGCTACCTAGCTGGTAAGCCCCCCATGATGAGTCCCCCTTTGGGGTCAGCTGGAACCAAGAGCCCCATGCCCCTAAAGGAGGGAACCACCCACGGACCCCAGGATCATGAGGAACATTGGCCTTCTCCCTCCCTTTCAGAGCTTCAGGGGGCTCAAGGATCCAGGGGTGCCAGGGCTCCCCAACCCAGAGGTCCAGAGCCATTTACCTGCACTCCAGCTTGGGAGAACACAGGTCCATCAGAGGCCCAGCCCAGGCATGTACTTGGTACCCCAACAGGAAACTCCACACGCGACCCAAGATCAGGACCGGTGTTTCACATGTGGCCATTCTGGACACTTATCCAGAGACTGTTCATACATGGAATGTAGCTTTGGGAAGATCTGGACTCCACGAGCACAAGAACACCTTGGGGACCCAGCAAAACTGACCATCCTCTGGCTGGTAAATGGGAGATAAGTGATAGGACTAGTTGATTCAGGGTGTGCCCAGACCCTGGTACAAACGACAGTTGTGCCTAATCCTGTCCCAACCCAGGGCACCATCATGTTACAGTGCATGCATGGAGACATGAGGGCCTACCCCTGCAAGGAAGTGACTTTAACAGTGGGGAGACGCAAGGGGTCCCTGATGGTCAGTCTGGCCCTGACCCTGGCCTACCCAATTATTTTAGGCAGAGACTAGAACTATTTTGGGGAATTGTTAGCAGAACTGGTGGAACATCCATCTGGTGGCCACGGGCCCCTACCTCAGACCCTTGGATGGCTTATAGATGCGTCCCTTACAGGGGTGGGAGAGCTTGCTGACCTTGATGAAGGGACTTCCCAGTCCTCAGAGTCAACCCAGGCCCCCTCCCAGCCAGGAGGGGACCTCCTCCGCATTACTCGAATCAGATCCTGACTTGCTTCTCTGATTTTGCGGAGGAGCAACTATCTCTTTCTTGAGCAGTAACAGCTAATTTGGACCCCATCATTCTATACATATAATTGGGATTATGTTTTCCAATGTGAATTACTTTGCATTTATCAACATTGAATTTCATCTGCCATTTTTCAGAGGGGTAGCCGTGTTAGTCTATATCCACAAAAACAACAAGGAGTCCGGTGGCACCTTAAAGACTAACAGATTTATTTGGGCATAAGCTTTCATGAGTAAAACCCTCACTTCTTCAGATGCATGGAGTGAAAATTACAGACACAGGCATAAATATACTGACACTTGAAGAGAAGGGAGTTACCTTACAAGTGGAGAACCAGTGTTAACAATGCCAATTCAGGCACGGTGGATGTGGGCCACTCCCAATAATTGATGAGAAGATGTCAATACCAAGAGAAGGAAAATTGCTTGTGTAGTGAGCCAGCCACTCCCAGTCCCTATTCAAGCCCAAATTAATGGTGTTAAATTTGCAAATGAATTGTAGTTCTGCAGTTTCTCTTTGAAGTCTGTTTTTGAAGAGTTTTTGTTGAAGGATGGCTACTTTTAAATCTGTTATTGAACGTCCAGGGAGATTGATGTTTTCTCCTACTGGCTTTTGTATGTTACCATTCCTGAAGTCTGATTTGTGTCCATTTATTCTTTTACATAGAGACTGTCCGGTTTGGCCAATGTACATGGCAGAGGGGCATTGCTAGTACATGATGGTATATATCACATTGGGAGATGTGCAGGTGAATGAGACCCTGATGGTGTGTCTGGGGCCTCTGATGGTGTCACTAGAGTAGATATGGGGACAGAGTAGGCAACAGGGTTTGTTGCCCAGTCACCTAGTTTTGAGATCTCCTTTTGTATCATAGAAGATTAGGGTTGGAAAAGACCTTAGGAGCTCATCTAGTCCAACTTCCTGCTCAAAGCAGGACCAACCCCAACTAAATCATCCCAGGCAGAACTTTGTCAAGCCAGGCCTTAAAAACCTCTAAGGATGGATATTCCACTACTTCTCTATGTAACCCATTCCAGTGCTTTACCACCCTCCCAGTAAAATAGTTTTTCCTAATATCCAATCTAGACCTCCCCCACTGCAACTTGAGACCATTGCTCCTTGTTCTATCATCTGCCACCACTGACAACAGCCTACCTCCATCCTCTTTGGAACCCCACTTCAGGTAGTTGAAGGCTGCTATCAAATCCCCCCTCACTCTTCTCTTCTCCAGACTAAATAAACCCAGGTCCTTCAGCCTCTCCTTGTAAGCCATGTGCCCCAGCCCTCTAATCATTTTCATTGCTCTCCGCTGGCCTCGCTCCAATTTGTCCGCATCCTTTCTGTAGTGGGGGGCCCAAAACTGAACGAAATACTCCAGATGTGGCCTCACCAGTGCCAAATAGAGGGGAATAATCACTTCCCTTGATCTGCTGGCAGTGCTCCTACTAATACAGCCCAATATGCCATTAGCTTTCTTGGCAACAAGGGCACACTGTTGGCTCATATCCAGCTTCTCGTCCACTGTAATCTCCAGGTCCTTTTCTGCAGAACTGCTGCTTAGCCAGTTGGTCCTCAGCCTGTAGCACTTCATGGGATTCTTCCGTCCTAAGTGTTGGACTCTGCACTTGTCCTTGTTGAACCTAGGGGCGGTTCTAGGAATTCTGCCGCCTCAAGCATGGCAGGCAGGCTGCCTTCGGCGGCTTGCCTGCGGGAGGTCCGCCGAAGCCACGGGACCAGCGGACCCTCTGCAGGCATGCCGCTGAAGCAACCTGCCTGCCGCCCTTGCGGCGACTGGCAGAACGCCCCCCCGTGGCTTGCTGCCCCAGGCATGCGCTTGGCATGCTGGTGCCTGGAGCCACCCCTGGTTGAACCTCATCAGATTTCTTTTGGCCCAATCCTTCAGTTTGTCTAGGTCACTCTGGAACCTATCCATACCCTCCAGTGTATCTACCTCTTCCCCCAGCTTAGTGTCATCTGTGAACTTGCTGAGGAGAAGAAGCAGCGGGGCAGGCCCTTGGCAAAAAGTGGATGGGCCAGACCCATCCACTTTCAAAAGTGGGAGGGCCATAGCCCCTTGGCCCCCGTTGTTCGGGTGAACCTGAGTTCTTTTCATGTTTGTGTGTACAAACTTCCCTGCAAAAGCTTGTTGAGCACTAATATTTGGATGTGCACCAACAGATTCTAACAGCTGCGCATACAGGTGGTCGAAGATACATGTGCCAAACCCATCTAGACAAATGACCAGTGTGAAAGTGATAGAAAATGAGGTTTTGTATGTGTAAATTTGAGCAACTGTTAGTGTTTGGAAAGCATAGGTATATTTGGGTGTGCTGAGCTGCACACGTACTGACAGGAAGCCAGGTTTTCAAGTCCCTTTAAAAATCAGGTGCTTTAAATGTTTGATAATGCGTACTTTGCTGCACCTTGCTGATTAAATGTTTTCATTTATGCTGATCACATTAGGCCTGATTCTCCACTGCTTTGTACCCTTGTGTATCACAGGTGCCAACTTTTCAAAGTGCTGGGGGGTGCTTGACCCCTGGCTGCACCCCAGGCCCCACCCCCACTCCACCCTTTCCCTCAAGGCCCTACCCATGCCTTGCCTCTTCCTGCCCCTGCTCCACCTCTGTCCCACCTCCTCCTCCGAGTGCACTGCATCCTTGCTCCTCTTCCCTCCTCCCTAGCCTCCTACACACCAGGAAACAGCTGTTCACGGTGGGCAGGAGACACTGGGAGGGAGTGGGAGGAACTGATCCATGGGTCCTGCCAGAGGGCTGGAGGCACTGGGGTGTGTGTGTGGAGCTGGTAGAAGGGCTGCCTGTGGGTGCTCAGCCCCCACCATTTTCCCCCTGTGGGTGCTCCAGCCCCAGAGTACCCACAGAGTCAGCACCTATGTCATGTATTCATTTACACATGTATAAAATGAATGCCACCCACTGTTAATTTGATTTGGTGGTTTTGTATACCCTCTTTGCACAGCAGAAGTAAATACACAAGGTGCAAGGCACTGGAGAATCAGGCCCATTGACTTTTAATTCACAGAGATAGCACTTAGGATACCGGTGATGAAATAATCATTTCTTTAGCACTGAATTTGCCCTTATTTCTGATGAGCATATTGTGTTTTGTCCAGTCCCTAGCCAACCATGTTATCGTGGCAATGGTACAGAGTACAGAGGGGTTGTGAAGATGACTGTTTCTGGACACAGTTGCGTGCCCTGGAATTCAGATTTGCTCTACCAAGAACTTCATGTTGACAGTGTTGAAAAAGCTGTGCAGCTGGGCTTGGGACCCTACTCTTACTGCAGGTGAGAACTTTTTGCACACCCAGTGTTTGTAAATCAAAGTATACATTGAACATAACAGTGGTTTTGGAAGAGCGGATTATCGGTGTTATCCATTCAGTGTTATCTTTTGTTGCAGTAACACTGGTTAGTTTCAGAGAGTCTATTCAGAACATGAAATTCATAGACTCACTTTAAACTGCTTAGGAGAATTAGCTCCTCAAGAGGGATCTACATTTAGAAAGTGTAGGATCGTGCAGCTGAAATAAATAGCTAGCTAGGGCTGCCAAAAGAATGTCTAGACTTGAGGGAATGTTAGAAATTTCTGAGCCTTTTAGCTTCCTCATCTCTGGGACCTTTTCCACATGAGTCTAAAAGACAAAACAATACCTCATAGAGTCACACCAGGGGCCTGTAGTTAACTTCATCCTCTCCTCCAGAGAGCGACTGTGATGCTGAATGTTCTGGCAGTTGTCCTCCTCTCCATGTTGGTATTGCACCCTGCCTCTATCTGTAGTGGAGTATCATCAGCACTCTCAGCAGTTCCTGCAGCTATGGAGACGAGAGGGTCCATCCAGGAATAGGGTATATGTAAAAATGAAAATCAGAGCTGTGTGGAGAATGGAAGTTCTGTCTCTCAAAGGATTTAAAGATTTTGAAATTTGGTTTCATCCTGAATTGTAAAGAAAACAAAATTGTGAAATTCTTCATGAAGGAAAATTCTGAGGGTGACAAACTGTTTCAGGTCAAAAAGATTTTGTTTTGACAAAATCAGAACATTTCAGTGTTGACTTTTTAGAATGTTTATACTATAATAAAAAACAACAAAATGGAAATTGTTATTTCAAAACAAAAAACCCGATGTTTCATTCTAAAAAATTCAAAATAGGATGTTTTGATGTTGTTCATACTTTTCCCGTTTTCTTCTGAAATGAAATTCAAATTAAATCAATACTATTTGATGGAGTGTATCTATTTCAATGGAACTGCATACTCTGGAGGAATTTGGTTCCATACCTTTCTCTGACCAGCTCTAGTCAGAACATCTCTTGCGACTGGGCCTTAGGAGTTATCCCTTCCTGTGCCCTCTCTCAGCAGCTGGCCTTTCTCCATGCCTCAGATAAACAAAAGAGAGACAAACAATTTATGTCCATTTTATGGCAAACAGTGGGGATGGGCAAATATCAGACATTTTAGAGATTGGTTCAGATGCTTATCTTGCTATCTGATTTTTGTTTTGTTTTGTTTGGAAATCAAGATAGTAATCTGCAGAGATCAGAATTTCTCATGAAATTTCCTGTAGACCCTGGTTTATTTGAAAATATTATGAAAACATCATTTCTCACAGTGGCTCTTCTTTTGCAGGAACCAGTAAATGCAGAGACCCATAAATAAATTAATAAATAAAATCTGCTTTTTCTGAATCTCCAAAAAGTGTTTCTTGTTTTATCCAGATTGGTTTGATCTTCACAGCTGAGTCCAGATTCAACAAAGCACTTAAGCACCTACTTGAAAACTTCCCAGTTCAGTACATGCTTAAGTGTTTTGCTGAATTGGAGCCAGCTCAGGAGATCAAACCAATCTGACTTCAAAGGGGGTTAAACATGTGCTGAACTTTAAGCATGTGCTAGGCACTCTGCTGAACCGAGGCTTTGTCAGTTTGGTCCCTTTGAGCACAGCATTTGTGTAAAGATTTAAAATACAAGAAAAAAAAATCATATATCTGTTTAGGAGCTTGTGTGATCATGTCCTGTACAATGCAGAGAAGAAACAGTAAAGCCCCCTTTTTCCACTTTTTTTTGCTAGCATATTTTAATTTTTAGGTGGATATCTCCAATTCACTGTGTAATCCCACAGATATCTTCTTGTTCAAACATTCTAATTTAGAAACATAGTTGGTGGTAGATGACTCAACCCCTGCTGCTGCTTCTGTTCTGAGAATTTAAAGTGTATTAGTCTCTGAAGAGTAGCAGGCAGATTCAGAAAGCTACTGAAGAATCTTAAAAAGAATGTGTGCGGTTTAGGATAAGTCATATTCAAATTAGGCTCCCTGTTTACCTGAAGCCCTGTATTATCTTGTCATTGTAACTAGTTATAGGGAAGATATTTTTGAGGCTTTGAAAGCTACCATTATATTATGGAATGAGTAAATCAGACATATTTCTGGTTACTTCTGCAGCACTGACAAAGATAATTCTGTTCTCAGAGAAGCATATTGGAACCAATCAATTGCAGTTAGTTCCTTTAAGAAAACAATATTCATTATTCTTCAGTGAAATCTTGACTATTTCTTTTAATCTACTTTTTAAGAGTTTTTGGTTGGCCTTCAAAGACATTTGCAGAGTTTTTCTTATGTTTGCATTTACTCACAGAGAGAGAGAGAGAGACAGCTGAAGGACCACATTCCGCTTTCATTTACACTGCTGCAAATCTAGAGTAACTCCAATGTGTCCAAATAGCTACTCCAAATTAATGCTGATGAAACTTGGAACTGAGTTCATCCTGATAATCCCATCTTTTTCTTGCTTGAAAGAATGTAATAGATTCTTAACCTATCCTCACACTACCTCAATATATTGGCAGAGTTGTTGAACGGGCTGAAAACAGGGTAGGTGTTTTAGATTCTTAAATGCTAGCTATTTTTGCTACTGACTTGCTATATGTCCTTAAGCAAGTCACTTAACCCATCTATGTCTTTCATAAAATGGGGCTAAATAATGCATACATTACATGGGGACTGGATCCTGTAAAGTGCTGAGCACTCAGGACCCAGTGCAGCAGAGCACTTAAAATCAATGAGAGTTAGGAGCCTAGGAGCTTTTGAAAATTACACTAGGCAACTATCTGCATCTTTAAAACCTGGCCCTTAAGCACATGCTTAACTTCAAGCAATGAGTAGCCCTATTGAAGTGAATGGGACAAATCGCAAGCTTTAAAGTTAAGTAGATGCTTAAATGCTTTGCTAGATTAAGTCTAGACTGCTCTGCACATTGCAGGATCGATCCTATGGATGGTGCAAGAGTAAGTATGTAAATATTTGTTTGTAAAGTGCTAAGTATTGTTATTGACACTGCTTTTAATTTACTCTCCTCAAACTTTCTTAGAAATCCAGATAATGATGAGAAGCCCTGGTGTTACATCATGAAGGACAATACTTTGTCTTGGGAATATTGTAACATTACATCTTGTGGTAGGTAAATATTAGGTCATGTGATCTGATAATAGATTTCATTTTTCATTTCAGTGTGATCCAGTGAAAACTTTTTCTAGTATCAATGGAACTTTTTCATTTGTTAACCCAAATTTTAGGTATCATTTGCATTTCTGAAGTCCTGGTGGTCTTGAATGAGTAAGTTTATTCCGTTTGCTAATGTAATGCCAATATGTTTTCTTGGAAGAAAAAATACAGTTTTTGTGTACAGTATTATACGGTTATGTATCCTTAGTTTATTGCACAGTGATCACAATATTACAGCTGTCCTTGCCAGGCCATCATCTAGGTAAGTCTTCAGAAATTAATGGAGCCATAGGTGCACCATCCTTCAGCACTTATCCTTACCCATGCAAGCAGTGCCATACAGATGAATGTGGCTGTTTGAGTAAAGATTGCTTGTGTCAGTAAAGGTAGCAGAATCAGGCTCTCAATCAGCAAATCTCTGTCCTCACTGATACTTGTTTCAGCAGTTTAAACTAAAAATGTATGGTAAATACTAAATGGATTTTAAAAAACTAAGAAGTCTATTCTTCCCCTAAATTCATATTTAATTGTCATTAGTGTTAATAGGAGTTATTAAAATGAAGTTTCAGGGTGGTAGCTGTGCTAGTCTGTATCAGCAAAAACAAGGAGGAGTCCTTGTGGCACCTTTAGAAACTAACACATTTAAATTTGTTAGTCTCTAACGTGCCACAAGGACTCCTCGTTTTTGCTAAAATGGAGTTGTAATCTGAACCTATAAAGTGACCATTTATTATCCATCAGTGATTTAAATATATTCTATTCATGATACCATTTTTTTTCCTAACACTTTGAACTACAAAGCTAAAGGTGGTATCCGGAAAATTAAGGTGGATTGTTTCTGCTTCATGCATCATCAGCAATCTCCCCAGTAATAATGAACCTAGATCAGAGTGTATGCCCAAATTCTGCTATTTAACTGAGTGACATTCAATGAGATTTGGACACCAAACTTTCTTAGGCACCTATGAAAATCCAAGTTTTGGAAATTGTAAGTATATGTAGTCTGATACTCACCACACCAATTTCTGTCTCAGACTCTAGGAGAAGGACACCAGTAGTTCCAGTTATTGTGGATACCTTTGCAGTTGTCAAAAGAGCATGTGGAAGAAGACACAAAAAACGAAGTTTCATCAGACCTAGGATTATTGGCGGCTCTTCATCTTTACCAGGCTCTCACCCCTGGCTAGCAGCCATATATATTGGAAATAGCTTCTGTAGTGGCAGCCTTGTTCACCCTTGTTGGGTAGTGTCAGCAGCCCACTGCTTTGCTAACAGGTAAACTCAATGCTTTAACAATATCTTACAGTTAGAGAGCCCCTTAGATCTGTTATCCCAAATGCTTGTGAAATATAAAAGACTTACATATTATAAAAAAGAGAGAACTTTATACAGCCTTGGAATGCTCCCACTTCAGAGGTGGTGTGCAGGAGCTCTTTAAGTGTACACAGTAACAGTACACAGGAAATGAAAAGGAAGTTAATCTAATCAAGATGGCGGTGATAATAGTGGATAGAAGAGATAATCTTGAAAGTATGGTCATGTACGTCTTGTACATAGTAGGTTGCAGGTCAGGCTGTGTACCAAATATGAACTGGGTCCAGAGCTTCCTTTTCAGATGCATATATAAGATTCTTTGGTGTACTCTCAGGTAGCGCTGTCAAATGCTAAGGTATATTACACACAGCACCACCTTGTGGCTGAACAGTATAATACAGTTTATCATTCCATTACATCTCCTCCTTTAATTCCTACCATTTACAAAATTGTACAAAATGTACACTATCATGCTATCTTTAAAGTTAAGCATGCATCAGCCTGTTAAGTGCCTTTGAATAATGCAAGTTTTCTAATTACAGAACCCAAACACATAACATTTTGGTCATCTGGCTGTCCATTAGTTGCAATAACTGTCACAGGTCAATTTCAAATCTTGTTTTGCATCCACCAGCTGTAGAGTTTTCTCTGTTGATTGTTCTTTCTGAGGAGCAAACTGAACATATTGACTTTCTGTTGAACTTTTCTCTGTCGGTTTTGATCACTTATGATCTGGGTGATGAATTCTTTTTCTTTATGTCTATCCTTTTTCTCCATCCAGCTTGATATGAACACTGTCATCAGGTTCTAGCCATCACAGCTCTCTGAGTGTAGTCTATTGTCAAAGTGTTCATAAGCTTTCTTTCCCTTTTTTATCTGATATGGTTGCTCTCGTCATGTCTAGCCACTTTGGAGATGTATTCTTTTCCAAAGTTGAAACAGTAGTTCAGAGTTGCTTTTCCATCAGGAGCTGTGCTGGACTATATCCAGTAGCTTCTTCTGGTGTTGATCTGTAGTTCAGGAGAGCAAGAAATGGATCTTCCTGCTGTAGGATTTTCTTGGCTGTCTGTGGGTAATGTGGGCTGCTAGTAATATGATCAAAATAATATTTTGTTCAGAATTTCTTAAATTCTGCTGTAATGAATTATGGTCTGTTGTCCACCACTTATTGTTCTGGAATACTGAAATGAGCAAAAGTGCACTATAGTTTCTCAATAGCACAGCAACATATGATGTCTTTTTCAATTACATAATTTCTATATACCTGGAAAAACAGTCCACTATGATCAAATAATTATGTCATTTGAAGTTGCATAAATTTGAAGTTAATACCTTCCGAGATCTTTCTGGTAGAAGGTGTTATTCTGTATGGTTCAGCTTTATATTGTAAGGTTATTTGTACTAGATCTTTCTTCAACAGTCCCATATTATCAAATCCTGCATTGAATTCCTCCTCCTTTTTCACTATGCCCATCATGGCTGCCATGCTGCTGCTCTTTGATCACATGCACTTTGAATACAAAGCTTTTGTCTTTGTAAATTGTTTCTGTGGTGAATTGGCCCATGCAGAATACCTCCAGAGCTAGTCAGAGCTGTGTCAGGTGATTTCAGCTCTGGGAGAGATTGAAGTTGATTGTAAATTCTTTCTGTGATGTCTGCTCCTTAGTCAATTTTAAAGTCAACAGTTTTCCCATGAATACTGAGTTTCAGTCTCCAGGCCAGCTCTGGTCATCACACGTGATAGATAATAGAAACAATGGCTCTTGACTGTCTGTAATGTTAGACAGTTCCCTGATTGTGTCTTGTTATGGCAAAACACTGCAAAATGTCCATACTTTGTGCATTTGTTACATATTGCACTTTTGGTTGGACATGCATCATCTCTTGAGCTATGAATGTCTTATATCTTGTGCATTTAGGCTTCGGTGTTTTCCTGCAATTTGTGCCTCTTAGTCACAGTCGTCTTAGGATAATGACTTTTAGCAGTCATGCTGAGTCTTTTTACTGCTTCTGAGTTAGTTTCAGATTTTTCAAGTTTTTCTTTCCAAATGACTGAAGGATAACTAATGTGATGCCAATTTTTTAAAAGGGCTCCAGAGCTGACCCCAGCAATTATAAGCTGGTAAGCCTGACTTCAGTACCGGGCAAACTGGTTGAAACTATAGTAAAGAACAAAATTGTCGGACACATAGATGAACATAATTTGTTGGGAAATAGTCAACATGGTTTTTGTAAAGAGAAACCATGCCTCACTAATCTGCTAGAATTCTTTGAGGGGGTCAACAAGCATATGGACAAAGGGGATCCAGTGGCTGTAGTATATTTAGATTTTCAGAAAGCCTTTGACAAGGTCTCTCACTAAAGTCTCTTAAGCAAAAGGTAACTGATTAAAAGATAGGAAACAAAGGGTAGGAATGAATGGTCAGTTTTCAGACTGGAGAGAGGTAAATAGTGGTGTCCCCCAGGGGTCTGTACTGGGCCCAGTCTTATTCAACATACTCCTAAATGATCTGGAAAAAGGGGTAAACAGTGTGCTGGCAAAATTTTCAGATGATACAAAACTACTCAAGATAGTTAAGTCCTAGGCAGACTGCGAAGAGCTACAAAAGATCTCTCAGAACTGGGTGACTGGGCAACAAAATGGCTGATGAAATTCAATGTTCATGAATGCAAACTAATGCACATTGGAAAAATATCCCAACTATACATATAAAATGATGAGTCTAAATTAGCTGTTACCACTCAAGAAAGAGATCTTGGAGTCATTGTGGATAGTTCTGTGAAAACATCCACTCAATGTGCAGTGGCAGTCAAAAAAACTAACAGAATGTTGGGAATCGTTAAGAAAGGGATAGATAAAAAGACAGAAAATATCATATTGTCTCTATATAAAGAGATGGTACACCCACATCTTGAATACTGCATGCAGATGTAATTGCCCATCTCAAAAAAAGATATATTGGACTTGGAAAAGATTCAGAAAAGGGCAACAAAAATGGTTAGGGGATGGAATGGCTGCTGTATGAGGATAGATTAATAAGACTGGGACTTTTCAGCTTGGAAAAGAGATGAGTGAGGGGGGATATGCTAGAGGTCTATAAAATCATGACTGGTGTGGAGAAAGTAAATAGGGAAGTGTTATTTACTCCTTCTCATAACACAAGAATTAGGGGTCACCAAATGAAATTAATAGGCAGCAGGTTTAAAACATACAAAAGGAAGTAGTTTTTTCACACAATGCATAGTCAACCTGTGGAACTCCTTGCCAGAGGATGTTGTGAAGGCCAAGGCTATAACAGGGTTCAAAAAAGAACTAGATAAATTCGTGGATGATGGGTCCATCAATGGCTATTAGCCAGGATAGACAGGGGTGGTGTCCCTAGTCTCCATTTGCCAGATGCTAGGAATGGGTGACAGGGGATGGAGCACTTGATGATTACCTGTTCTATTCATTCTCTCTGGGGCACCTGGCATTGGGCACTGTCAGAAGACAGGATACTGGGCTAGGTGGACCTTTGGTTTGTTCCAGAATTCTAGTTATGATGTTTGTTCTGCCGTTTTACTAGTTCTGTCTGTTTTGCTATCTGGTCGGACATACTTAGGGTCATGTCTGTATTTAACTGTAGCTGCTCTGAAAGATTTTTATCTGCTAACCCAATAATCAGCCTGTCTCTGATATTTTCATGTTTTGCAGTCCCAAAATAACAGTTTTTAGCCAATGCAGAGAACTGTTATAAAACATTCAACATTTTCCCTGGTCTTTGAATGCTTTGGTGAAAACATGCTGTTTCATAAATCTCATTTCTCCGAGGTATATCATATACATCAAACGTAGCCAAAACTCTTTCATAGTCATGTCTGTGACTGTCTTCAATAAAGTCAAAGGTTTTAAAGATATGCTCTGCCTGCTTCCTTGTAGCATAAATTAAAGAATATACCTGAATGTCTCCAGTTTCCTTGTGGAGTTGGCTGCAATGCAAAATCCTGATTTCAGTCTGTCCATTCTGAACATTTGTCAAAATTGAAATTCTCTGGGACATTGAAGAGAGCCATGTGGAGGAGATCCTACAACCTTTGTTTCTTCTGTTTGCAACCTTTGTTGGTGTTTCCTTCTGCTTTTGTTCTCCACTGACACTAGTTTACTTCTGACACCATGTCATGTACACTTTGTACACAGTTGGTTGCAGGTCAGACTATGAATCAGATATGGACTGGCTACAGAGACTTGTTGTCAGAAAGATACACCGCAGATGTATTCACTATAAGAGCCTTTAATGTACTCCCAGGCTTATCTGTTCTGTGCTCAGGTAAGGTATATTACACATGGTGCCACCTTTTGCCTGAACAATATAGTACAATTTAGTATTTCATTACAGTTATAGAAAGGATGATTATTATTTAACGTTTATATTATGGTCATGCCTAGAGATCAGCCAGGTTCGGCACCATTTGTGCTACCTATTGTATAATAAAAGACAATCCCTGAACCACAGAGGGAGTATATCCACCATTTGTTCAAGAGGCTGAAAAAAGTAGAGGTGTTTTTAGATCTTCATCTGATAGCAGAATTTTAAATTTTATAGGATGGAGATGGCAAAGTTACTGTCAAGCCATTCTACAGGTAAAAGATGTAGAGCCTGTTTTTTGTTCTGACACTGCTGTGTAACTATGTTCAGGCAGGCACATGTTTATTCTCTGATATCAGTAAGATGATGATGAAATAAACTGGATAGAAGGAAAAACAGAACAACAAAGCAGAAAGTAAACTGAGGGGAAAATTATGTAAAGGAACAATTTATTTGACTAAATCTCCAGATAAAATTGCACTTGATTGGAATTTTAGAATTCCAATATATAATTGAACAATATATAATAACTGGATGTCCACAATAACAGTTTAGGATATTCAGAATGTATTGTTAGGAGCTGCTGTAGGGAGGCAGCATTGGTCTAGTGGGTAAAGCTAACACTGGGAGTCAGAAGACCTGAACTGTATTCCTAGCTCAGTTACAAACTACCTTTATGACCATTGTTTAGTCATTCATCTTCTCTGTACCTTACTCCTTCTGTCATAAAAAAGAGATGCTCTGAGATAACATACTATATAAATACAAAAGGATATTATTTATTTATTTATTTATTTATTATTCTGAAGGACGGAAAAGGCTACATTTTCAGAAGTAGATTCTTGCAATGCATGCGCATGAGCTAAAAAATAATTTGTGTCTCTGTTCTTCCGCTCTTACCCCTTACTTACTTCTTAAGTAGCCTTACTGAAATTAATGGGTCCACTTGAAGTGTAAGAATATGCAAAATGAGCACTTGCATGCATGAGTATTTACTTGGACAAATAACAAATAGCTTTGCATATGCACATCATTCCCCGCCCCCATTCAGTGATTTGGCTGGATGTTAATACACACTTTGTAGATGAAATTAGGTGCCTACTGTAGTGTTTAATGTTTAATTCAAAATGCTCAAAAGTGCTGAGTAATGATTTATTATAAAAATAAATTAAATTTCAGTGCCATTAATTAGAATAGAGAAAAGTCTGGAAAAGAGCCCAAGGGAATTAGATGGCCAACTGCTATTGAATTTTACTGGGACTTGGGCAGCTAATTTCCTTAGTCTTTTTGAAATTTCTAGATGTAATAGGTAAGGAAAACATTAAATATCAGATGCACCTATTTCATTCTGAATAATCCATTTGCCAAACAAGCAGGATACTCTTTGTTTTCAGAGGTGAAGCTGATCACATCAGTTGAGAAAAGTGTTACATCATTTCGTACCCGTTATTCCTTTGCTTAGTGAGGAAGCCAAGAGTAACAGAAATAAATATGCAGATAGCCTCTAGAGCTAATAATATCATCCTGAATGTTGTGGTGAAGCATGTGGATCTTCAACCACAATGCATTTGTTTTCCAAATGTTGTGAAATAGCTACTAATTTTGGCAGCTATTCAAGACATTTCCGCCCACTTCCAGCTGGTGGCTTGATACTTGCAGATTTTCAATAGTTGCTCCATCGTATTCTGCACCCTTATGTATGATTAGCATGTATGAGATTGCTGATCAGATGGTTCAGCTCAGCTGTTCTCCACTATGTGACAGGAGATAACTGTACTGCTCCCTTTTTGTATGACAATCCTCTCTTTTGTTTTGTCCGAACCTGGATGTATAAAATAGCAGGATATGTATAAGCCATAGCATGTCAGTTTAGCATCAATAAGATATATTTTAGATATTTGCCCTAGAAGTGGTGGGCCTCCAATTTACTTTGAGGGCTACAACATCTTTTCCAGTGGGGCATATTGACTAGGTTGCTGTTGGGAAAGAATCACAAGGAAATCATGTTCCCTGCCTTTCCTGTTCTTTGGAATATCTTCTGTTACTTTGTTGTCTCTTTCTTACTTTTTAAAAAAGAGCTTCCTGCTCTTCCTTCTTATACCACACATACAGTAATTGTTAAACTAAAGCTGTTTTTAATGAATACTAGAGTTCACCAATCACATCCTGGCCCCTCTCCCGGTTAAGTATTCAGCTCTGGAGAAGGCATCATGCATCTATTTCTGGGAGGAAATGGCTACAAACATGAGGATAAGGGAACTTTGTTACTACTGGCTAACTATTTGTGCACATTGCATTACAGCAGGCATATTGTATGCTTGGGTTGTATAATGAAGTGGTTTTGAGGAACACAGATTCTCTGATGTAGAAAACAGTAATGGCTGAATTTACTGATTACTTTTGTATAGAATCATAGAAGATTAGAGTTGGAAGAAACCTCAGGAGGTCATCTAGTCCAATCCCCTGCTCAAAGCAGGACCGACACCAACTAAATCATCCCAGCCAGGGCTTTGTCAAGCCGGGCCTTAAAACCCTCTAAGGATGGATGCATGTGTAACTCCAACTGAGTTTACAGCAATAGTAATTTTGATCTCATTGCTTTCAACATCAGAGTATTTAGTATGCTTCCAAACACTTCCTGATAACTAGGGCCCCTATCAAATTCACAGCTGTGAAATATGCGTCATGGACCCTGAAATCTGATCTCCCCCATGACATCTAGTCATTGTATGGGAGGGGCAGAGCTGGGGGCAACCTAGCTGGAGCACCGACTGTGTGCCAGGGTCCATCTGCTAGTCCCAGGCTGGGAGGGATGGGACTTCCTTTTCCCTCCAGGGGCCACTGCCAGAGCTGGGTCAGATCCACCTTCAGGAACCTCCCCCCAGCTGCAGGAAGCTTCATGGCTGCTGGCTGGGAGCCCAGCTTTGAAGACAGTGCAGAAGTGAGGGTGGCTGTCAGCACCTGACCTGGGCAGGAGGCTATGGCCTCGGCTGTCAGCTCCCAATCCGGGCAGGAGGCTGCTGGGAAACCTGGACATATGGTAACCCACGACCCTCACTTCTGTGCTGCTGCTGGCAGCGGCACTGGCTCTAGAGCTGAGCACTCAGCCAGCAGCTGCTGCTCTCCAGCTGCCCAGCTCTGAAGGCAGTGCCCCTGCCAGCAGCAATGCCCCTGCCAACAGTAGAAGTAAGGGTGGCACACACCCCCATAGCCTTGCAACACCACCCCCTCTGCCCAAAACTCCCTTTTGGGCTGGGACCCCCATGGTTACAACTCTGTGAAATTTCAGATGTAAACATCTGCAACCATGAAACTGACTTTTTTAATCCCATGACTGTGAAATTGGCCAGAATGGACAGTGAATTCAGTATGGCCCTACTGATCACTCTTGAATGGCTGTCCCATGCTCTTGATTGTTTGTATGTAAAATAAGAACCTGATCCAACTCCTACTGGAGTTTTTCCATTGGCTTTAGTGAGGGCTGAAGTGGTCCCTTAAATCCAAGGCTCTCGTGTTACTGGTTTTCGCATTTACGCTGCAGTGTAGAACCACACTTTAAGCACGTCTTTTTTTTTTCTTCAAAAGGACAGCATCTGGCCCTGACTAATTGTGTTTTCTTTTTATTTAGTCCACTGAAGTCCAGTATTAGAATTGTTCTGGGTCAGCATTTATTTAATAAAACAACAGATGTAACGCAAACATTTGAAATAGAGAAATACATTTTGCACCCAGATTACTCAGTATTCAACCCAACTGAACATGATATTGGTGAGTATTTTATTTTTTTACCATTTTATTTCATGCAGGTAGAGTTCAGTCAGTTTGGCAAAAATATATTGCATCTCAATGCCTTACAGTGAGAAAATTAAGAAGTTCAGTTTATCCAAGAGAAGGTCAAGATGTGACTTGATTGTGTTCTGTAAGTACCTGCCTTGGGGAGAAGATTTCTGATAGTTAGAGGGCTCTTAATTCCAGCAGAGAAAGGCATAACAAGATCCAGTGGCTGGAAACTGAAGTTGGAAAATTTCAGGCTAGAAATAAGGTGCACATTTTTAACTGGGAGGGCAGTTAACCAGGGCCGCCCAAAGGATTCAGGGGGCCTGCAGGGGAGCTGTGGCACTTGTACTCACCTGGCAGTGGTCCGGGTTTCCAGCAGCATTGAAGGGCCCCCTGCCGCTGAAATGCCGCTGAAGACCCGGACCGCCACTGCGTCAGGGATTGTGGGGCCCTTGCGGGGCCCAGGGCCTGGGGCAAATTGCCCCACTTGCCCTCCCCCCCAGGCAGCCCTGTAGTTAACCACTTGAACAATTAACCTAAGTGAGTGGTAGATTCTGCGTCACTTGAACTCTTTAAATCAAGATTCAACATCTTTCTAAAACATATGCTGGACTCCACCAGCAGTTATGGGCTTGAGGTATAAATTAGTTGGTGCACTTCTCTGGCCTGTGTTATTCGGGAGGTCAGACTAGAGATTATAATGCTCTCTTATGGTCTCTTAAAATCTATGAATCTGTGCATCTTTTTTACACTAAAGAAAAAATTGCATAATAGATTATTTCCAAGCCTATCAATTCAGTTAAAAGTTAAACTGCAGGTCATTCAAATGTGTGTTTAAGTCAGATTGATAATAGAAGAGGAATGTCCTATTTTCAGATTTAGGATGATGGAACCTGGAGGTTCTCCATTAACAAGCCAAACATGAGAGCCCTTTGTCTTTGAGGCTATTTAACAGGCTGGCACATGGGAAACATTAGCACAAGAGCAGAATAAGTTCTTCTCCTCGCAGCTGATGAACATTTTGTAGTCGATATGGTATTAACAGCAGATACTCAGATACCATGTTGACTGATGTGGTATAAGAATCTGGAGAGATTAATCTGGATCTGAGGTCTCATTCTGCTCACCCTGGTGTTAATCAGAAGTGACATCAGTGTAGGCAAAATTGGAATTAAGCTCATGTCCTGATTTCAGAAGTGCTGAGTATCTCCCATTGACTTCAGCTGAAGTTGTGGGCATCTTAGCACCTCTGGAAACCTGACCCCTGCTTTGTAAAAAGAAATGGTGCGTACTTTATCTTTCTATAACCCTGCATCCCCCCCATTGGTGCTGAAACTAGAGGCACTGCGGGTGTCGTCGCACTCCCTGGTTTGAAGTAGTAATAAATGCCAGATACATGGTTTCCATCATGAGCACCCCCCACTATAAAAATTGTTCCCACACCTTTCCGTCTCCCCCGTCCCCCATAAGGAGGTGCAGGAACATCTACTCTGTAACATAGAAGTAAACTCTCTGGAATAGGAATAGTCGAATGTGTGTCAGCCTTCAATTGGTCGTGAAATCAGCAGCTGTTGGAATGTCTGTCTTTGAAAAATCTTAATTAAGAGAGGCGAGGGATTAATTAAAATTGTACCTGAGATCTACTGCTACCAATCCAATTAAGAAGAAACAACTCTAATTTTACTACTGCTGTATTTTCTTTCCTGCAGTTTTAATTAGGCTCAAAAAGAATAACCAGCGTTGTGCTGTCAAGACCCAGTTTGTTCAGCCAGTCTGCTTGCCAGAAAGCGGCATGTCCTTCCCTGATCAACACAAATGTCAGATTGCTGGATGGGGACACAGGCATGAAAGTGAGTTGAATGACAAATTTGATGTGAGGAAAAGAAACTGAGCATAACCCAAGGCTGACATTTCAGTGGTTCTCAAATGCTGACATGAATGATGGGGAGGTGTGCTGAGCTTAAGTAACTGGTTACTGGAGGTGATTGTGAAACATGTCAGTCTTCAAGCTTGTAATGTTTCTTGCTAGTACAATCCTTAGTTTTTCCAAAGTATTTTTGATTAATTAAGCTGAAAACCCAACCCCTCCAAGCCCATCTCTGCACTCTGTGCAGCAGCTTCATGGCTTTCTTTGATGGATGTTTTGTGGTGAAAACTCAGCTATGTTCATATTTGTGGAGGACACGAAATGTGAAGGGTTAGCAAACACACAGGAGAAGTTTCTCAAATCTTTTGATACCAGGGACTATCTTGCTGCCTTCCTAAACTGTGTCAGGAAGATCTCAGGGACCGGCACCAGTCCATGGACCGGTTGTTGGGTAACACTGTACAGGAGGATAGAACTAAACTGTAAATGGACCAGGAGTGATTGGGGACTGCAGGAGATGATGGGAGAGTTGTTGCTAATAAATGTAAAGTCAGGTACATCAACACAGATACAAAATTTGAGAGACCATAACTATGCAGCTACAGCCATTGTACCAGAGTGATTGAGTGTATTTCTCTAAAACTGTCCTAGTTTTTCAAAAGACACCTCATTTCTCAAGCTGTGTACCTAAAAATGGAGGCACCCAAAACCAAAGGCTGCTTTTGAAAAATGTAGCTATTACTTTGTAACATAGCTAAGTACTCTGATTGCTAAAGGGAAGATATGGAATCCTGTTTGAGAGATTAAGGGACCATGTGGTCCACCATAGTAATCGCTGTCTTCAGAAAAGATTCACAATATAAACAAATTTGAGAACCGTTGAGTGTTTGGTCAAAACACTCAATAGCTCTTAAACTTGTGTGGTGCAGCATGCTTCCGTGATAAGCTACTCTACAGCTAAAAGGAATTAATTTTTTGACTTTTTTTTTTAAAGATGCATCCAACTATTCTAATGTTTTGCAAGAAGCATTGGTTCCCATTGTTCCTGACCACAAGTGCAGAAGCCCTGAAATTTATGGAGATGAAGTTAGCGAATACATGTTCTGTGCTGGTTACTTTGATAGCAAATCAGATGCCTGCCAGGTAATGCTATGGAATTGATTGGGGATAGGAGTGTGTGAGAGAGATATTACAGTATTAAAAAAATTAAACCATCATATTTGTGATTTTTTCTTCTATTTTGTTTCTCATTTTTGGTTTTCTCACATTTTGGTTCTGGGTGAGGGCACAGATTTGTTATTGCAACAGATTAACATGTTTTTAAAATTAAAGGGATTATTTCTACACAGACCATCAGATTTTGTTTTAATTGGTTCATTTTGATGGAGCAGGTTGTCAGTGTTCTGGGACACTATTTTGGAGAGCAGTTGGCAACTTGCTTACCAGTGGCTGGGAACATTTAGAGCTACAGATTGAATGACATTTATTATTTGTAAAAAGTAATGAACAAAGTGTGAGAAGTAAATTAATCTTTGGAGAGCTCAAACTTCATTTGATGACATTGCTGTTCATGGAAACATTTTTCTTTCTCCTTTGATCAGAGAAATTTTTTGATGGAAAAATATATTTTCAATTTTTTACATTAGGTTTCAGGTACTTAAGGAATAGTGGTTCCTTTCACCTGTGCTGCTAACAAGATTTTATTTTCAGACTTAAAAATATAAATGTCTGTAGTTTTCTTTTCCTTTAAAAAAAAAGAATGCCCTTGTTAGATGATTGCAAAGCTTGCATACATCATGGTGTACCAAATTTACACTGGTGTAGTGTCAAAGCAGGCATGAATTTGGCCTTTTGTATTTGACAGGTTGAATGTTTTTAGGTCCAAAGATACTTGTGGTTACAATTGTAATGGAAATGTTGATATTCAGGACCAAATTTTTAAATAGCCGCAATTATACTGCATGCAAAATTTCCAGGCATTGCCATGTAGAATTTCAGAATCACACATCTGGGTGTGCTAATTGTATACATGCCTAACTACATGATTTGCATGACAAGTACCTCAGTTGTGTCCATGAATGTGGTTGTAATGGAGGCCATATGAAAATTGTTAACCTGAGCCTGCTCTTATTGAAACTCATGGCATAACTTCCGTTGTCTTCAATGGGAAGAGCATTTGTCACTTGAGCCTTAATGGTGGGATTTCAAAAGCATTCCTTGCTGTGTATTTGACCCTACTGTTCTAGTCATTATGGGAAAAGATCCATATCACAATTCACAATTTTTACAACTGGCATTTATATTTTAATGGTGTCTTAATCTGTCTTTCATAAAAGCACAGATATTTACTAAATCCATATTATACAGTTTCTTATTACTTTTTTAAATCAATATTTATTTAGCACTCACTGCCATACCATCTGAGTGCTCAATGCACAGCTTAGTAAGATGAAAACATTTTCCTTGTAAAAATATTGTCTTTGGGTAAGAGAAACCTAATCTTTCATTCTCTCAAATGAGTCACCTTTTGGGACTCATTAAATTAACTGATTAAATTAAAGATTGTTTTGTAACAAGATTAGCAAGTTAAGATTATCTTTCCTTAATTTTAATGCAGGGTGATTCTGGTGGATCTCTGTCTTGTGAAAAAAATCGAATATCTTACCTCTATGGGATTATCAGCTGGGGAGATGGATGCGGCAGGGTCAACAAACCTGGAGTTTATACCCGAGTGACCAAATATGTGGACTGGATAAATAAACTAATCTCCCCCCAAAAACAAATAGCAGAACTTCCATATGTTACTGTTGCCACGCATGTTGTATAAACATTATATCCTAGAGTAACATATGTATGGCCAATAATTCTTAGCAATTCTAAGCTGTACCATTAAAATTGATCTGATATCAGTAAATTGTATTTTTTTATTTTGAATTTGAGGGCACTGAATGGCTCCAATAATGAGATGCAGAGCCTTCCACGTTTACGTAATTAGTTCAAATATATATCCCAAGTTGGTATGTACCAAAATTCATGGCTGTCTGGTGCCTGCTTCATGATCTGTGTGAAATGCATAGGTGCTGACTCCATGGGTGCTCTGGGGCTGGAGAACTCACGGAAAAAAAATAGTGAGTGCTCAGCACCCACTGGCAGTCCCACTGATCAGTTCCTTCCCCTCCCTTATAGTGCCTCCCGCCTGCTGTGATCAGCTGTTCTGCGGCAAGGAGGAGGCACTGGGGGGGAGGAGGAGGATTGAGGGTGGGGCGCACTCCGGCGAGGGTTGGAGTGGGAGTGGGAAGAGGTGGGGTGGAGGTTGGGAAAGGAGACGGAGTGGGAGCAGGGCCTAAGGTTGAAGCAGGAGTTCTGCACCCTCAGGGAAATCCCAAAGTGGGCGCCTCTGGTAAAATGAGTTAATTAGTGTCTCCAGCCAGTCCCTGGTGGAGGGATAGCCACATCACAAAACTCACCCTCAAAACTGGCATCCTTTTTGCTAATCCCAGCACAGACCTCAAGAAGTGAATGAGCATGGAGACTGAAATATTCTCACGCCCTTACAGGTGTTCCCTGCAGGTCAATATTGAGACACAATGGCAGAGCATTTCAGGAACATGTGCACTGCAACTGCCTGTGCCAAACCAGTTCTATGGAAAAATAGAGAACTTGGGTCATGAATCAGCAAAGTACTTAAAGTTAAGTACATTCTTTGCTGAATAGGGGGTGGATTTAAGGATGTGCCTAAAATTAAGAACGTACATAGTTCAGTGCTTTGCTGAATCAGGACCTTAATCTGTGCTCAGTCCAACATTTCCCAAAACTGCTACATTTACTGTTTAAAAAAAATTTCAGAATGATTGACTCGGACCTTTCTGAGACCACATCAGTTGCTGCTCATGCTGAGAGTTGTAATGTAAACACATCACTTCAACAACCATTGAAGAGTGATGAACAGCCTTCTGGCTTTTTCTTGTTTTAATGATATCTAACATTGTTGTAGTAATAAATATTGTAATTGTTTTGTAACTTAAAAAGTATGGGTCCCATATATTATAAAAAAGAACGGATAGGTAGTAGTGAGTCACAAATAATTCTTCTTGGAGTTTTAGTGATACATGTCATGTTATATAGGTTATTGTCCAATGGAACCATTGATAACATAGATGGTGGCAATGATTGCATACTCTGTCATCATAACAAAAAGTCAAACTGCATCGATTTGACATCAGAAAGCCATAATCCTCTGATTTGTCATCAAAATGGTAGATTATGGCTTTTTTAAAATAGACCTTCCAGACATGTCAGTTACATGAAGTCCTGGAATTTTAGTTCAGATGACCTTATTCAAATATTGAACTGAAGAGTTTTTAAGAGGCTTTTATCTATACTATTAAATATTTTCAAAAATTGTTAAAAAATATCTGAAACTTTAAAATGCTGATTGGATACATGTATATTTTATACTATTAAAATAATTGATTCCATTTGATGGGTCTGGCAGTATCATAAACCACAGGGATTTTTTAGATGCAGCAAATGATTTTTAAAATTACAGAGATAGACTGTATAAACAAAGAAGTAAGTTTCTAAAAGTATAAAGAAAATGCAAATGTTAATAAACAAGATAAGTGATGTGAATTATTGAATAAAAATAAAACAACATTAAAAGTCTGTTTTTGTTGGTACTCTATTATTTTAAACATATAAATTAAAATCAAGGGGAGCTTGATGGTTCAGGGAACTGGTAAAAGATACAGGATGAAATCATCCCTGTGCAGAAAGCTTGTACAAACCCCATGCTTAAGTTTCAGCAGTGCATAATGGTGTGCTTGACTTCTGCACAAGGGTGAATTTCACCCAGTGGCTTTTTTACTTTTATATACATTTTTCAAATCCGCACAAGTTTCTAGCAATCAAAATGTTTTACTTCAGATGAGTCCAAGCCATCAAATTTAGATCTGGGTCTCAATTCTGATCTCTGCAAAGTCATGTATGTTCAGATCCAAGTTTGGCCTGCCTGGCCCACTAATGGGGTTTGAAAATTCAGATCCTGATATGAATTTGGATTCCAAACCTGCCTGAAGTAGAGAATTGTTTGGGTCTGGGGGTCTGATCAGTTCCAGTATGATGATGACTTGGTAGCCTGTGTGAAAAGAATGTGTCCATGTAATGATACCCACTATTACCATGTGGTGGACCACAAGGACTGAATTAGCATGAAGGCAAACTATACTACTCATCTCCAGAGTAGGGTTTGTTGAAATCCATTAGTGGGACATAGTGTGGGAGATTTTAACACTCCCTGGACGGGTACTGCATCTGTTCTATAGACTTCATTTCACTTTAAAATTAATATCCATCTAAACTGTACATACCTTTATTTGGATGTCTGGTGACATGTACGCAGCCATTCAATCTTCACTCAGTTCTGGGGAAGGTGAAGGAATGGCTGGCTGTGAGTTCTGGAGTTTGGTGCTGATGACAGCTTTTTTTTTTTTTTTTTTTTCTTCAGTTACTGATCTTATAATTTCCTTTTAAAAATGCTCACTGAGGCATCTGGACCTATTTATATCAGTGTATGATAACAGTAACAGCATGGACAAAAAGTCAGTTCTAAAGGAAATGAAACTTAATCCACTCAACCTACCTCTTTCAAACAAAGGCCTGAGGAGCAGCTCAGTGCCATTCACTTTACTGGCGCTCTGACAAGTTAATCAAGCTGTGGATCTGCCCCCAAGGTGAATAGATAATCCCTGCACTGTGACCTGAAGGTCAACAAACTAGAATGTTGTAATATTAGCAGGAGAAGCAAAATCCAGAGACAAAAGACTCCACTGAGAATGGTCTGCCTCCAGACTCTCATTCTGATGAGAATGCTGATGAGAATGTTGTTCACAGTACAGCCCAAAAGGACTCATAGGACCTTGTAGATTTTTGTTGGGTTTATATCCTTGATCAAGGAATTAGGGGCTGACATATCTTTGCGGATGTAAGCCTAACTTAGCAATTTGTTTAGATGGAAATTTTAATTATACCTCATATTGTTACTTCACCATTCCCGTATATTTACAGATGAGAGATTATCTGACCGGAGAGAGAAATCCCATCCTAAATTTATGCTCAAATTAAAGATGATTTTAGCTAGAAATTGAGGTAAAGGCAAAAGCCCGTTGTTAGAATCGAGTCCCTAATAAAATACAAAGCACACTTCATGCACAATTTAATTAAATCTCCTTTATTATGTATCAGGAGACATCTCATCCAAAGTGACTAATTCAAAGGAAATAAATACATTCAAGCATCTAATGATACCAGCTAAAACCAGAATATTTTATTATGCCATTGTAAGAAAAGTCTACTGTGATGTGGCTACAGAAAGAAGCTCAAAGAAATTCAAAAGATGGAATTAGTTACCATCAAATTAAAACTCTGGTAGGAAATATTTTTAGAAAGATAGACTCTACTTTGTTCATTGTTTAATTGTGTAAATCTAAGGCAGTCAAATACATAACCAATTTTATTTATTCTATCAGCTAGAGGTTAAAATTAATTGAGGCTGTTCCACTTCATTACCTTGTGGCAGTCCCTTTTGAAAAGAAAAAAAGGAATATTTATTCATCTCAAGTAATCAGCATTTTGTTTTATATCATCTCTGAGGCAGTCTTGAGTGGAGTTTCCAGAAAGTATTTTGTGATAGAGCCTTTACATTATGTTAAATACATTTTTAAAAAGATAAATTTTGCATTATCTTATGGGGGAATGTTTATTGTTGCAGTTTTCCACTAATCTGGTGGCAGCTAATTCCTCATGTAAGGAGTCAAACTATAGCACACTGGGCTGTATATTCCTCCAAGGAAGAAGAGAACTTCTGTTTGTTTGGTGTAATTTACCTATTCTGAATTTACCTTTTGTTCATATAGCCCTCGATCCTGCAACAGGATCTGTATGAGCTGTGGATCCTTGCACCTGTGCAGTGCCCCATTGATTATAATGGATCTGTGCACTGGATTGCAAGAGAGAGGCTTGGCACTGCAAACTCTTGCAGGCGCAGACCTGTCTTAGTCTTTGAATGTAAACACCTAGCACACTTTTGGGCACTGTGAGGGAATGCGGAGACACAAAAGACAATTAACTGCTTAACTACCCTTCATTTTAAATGAGAGCCAGTGCCCAGCCCAACTGCCCTTTGTGCCTTGGGAAATCTCCTCCAGTGTAAATAATAAACATGTACAGCAATTGTGTACTGCCATGTACCTCGATGGTACTGCATACATTGTTTGCTCAAACTTTTTTGGAAAATTCACCTCTGGGTTGAGATGAAGCACAAAACATTTTGGTTTCTAATGGAACGAATGTGCCCAAGTTCCAATCTAAGGAGATGGGGCTAGAGTGGCAGTAGGGAGCATTGCTCATGCTTGGTAGGATAACGAAGTAAGTATTTATGCCTTAATCCCGACTCTTGTCTGTTAGGCTGATCTTCCTGCCTATGAAAAGTAGAGATGAGAGAGTGGGGGAGGCTGGAGTAGAGAGGCCAGGCCCAGGAAGCGGGATGGCGACGGCAATGGGGCTTTGGTTCCTGTCTCTCCCCTGATGTGATCTCTGCGCCTCCCACCCGAGCTTGCGCCTCGCCTGACATGGCTATCAGGGAGGGCTCCCCGGCCGACTTGCGGAAGGACCTGCTGGAGGTCCCCTTGCCCCCCTGGCAGGAATGCCCTAGCAAGCCCCTGCAGGCCAAGAGAGCCTGGCTCCTGTACGAGAGCAGGAAGCGAAGCATGTGGAGAGCTGTCTGCTGCTCAGCCTCTTTGCAAAGGAAAATCTGAACAGCATGACCGAGTGGCAGCTGAACCTCTATGGCGGTCTGATCAATGAGCCCAGCAACAACTGGGATATTGACTACTGGGCAACAAAAGCAAAGCCCACCCCGGAGGTGTTTGAGAATGATGTCATGGTGATGCTGAGAGAGTTCACCAAGGAGCAGAGGCTGCGGCAGCCGGACCTGGAGTACCTCTTCGAGCCCTCATGGTGAGGTACCCTGTCTGCTCCAGGATCCTCTTCTCATCCCTAACAGCAGAGGCTGAGGTGCCTAGACCTATTTGGCAGCCTGCAGTGCTGTGGTCCTGGCTCCTGGAATCCTCCACTCGGTGGTTGCTGCTACCCAGGTTTCCAGACCCCACTGAATAAAGTTTCAAGCACTATCCCTGACTGTGGGATTTTCTACATGGATTTGTGCCACTGTTGTACGGGTGCAACAGTCCACCTCAGAAGTGGCTGCATTTCAGTGGCACTGTATGTATATAGTTTATAGAGCATCTTGGTGCAAGAGAAATAGAAGGTGATAGCATTAAAAAAAAAAAAGAGTAGAGATGATTCTAAATGGCAGAGTTCGGCGCCATGGTTTTGGCCCAGCGCATTACACACGTGCCCAATTCTGAACACACGAATCCTCTCGCTGGCCTTTCACAGGAATACGAGAGTGTTTGAAGCGATGCCTGGAACTCAGCCCGTGGTTAGATTGGGGTCCAAACTCAGTTCCTGGGGTTCCTCCGGGGTGTTGGGACCGGGGCGCAGCTTCATCCCATGGATCAGTGGTGAAGTTGCCTTAGGGTGGGTGGGGATCCAGCGTTTCACCCTGGCCTAGGGTGACGAGATATCCCGATAACACTTTGTTCAGGACACAATTAGTCCTGTATTTTGCAGTTCTCCTTTTTTTTTCTTTTGGTTCCCTTTGCAGCACTTGGCTTTTTTTTTTTTGCCCCATGGGCTGACCCCACCCCCCATGTTCTTCCTCTCATCTGGTCACCCTACCCTGGCCCATTATTCTAGGGGGACCAGATGTCCCATTTTTATAGCGACAGTCCTGTGTTTTAGGACTTTCTCTTATACAGACGCCTAAGGCGCCCCCTGTCCCGTTTTTTCACAGTTGCTGTCTGGTCCCCCCGCATTATGCAGCCAAGCGCCTCTCCCAAAGTTCAGGGCTGTGGCGAGCGGAGTATTTGGCGCCTGCTGACAGACGCGAGGGAAAAGGGGGATCTTGCAAACCGTGCCCAACACTTGTCCCAGCCCGGCCGCAGCGCAGCCCCCCTTCGCCCCCCGCTCGGCATGGGGGGGGTGCACTGACTCGGCCGTGCCGCCGCAGGGGGCGCGTGGCTCCGGCTGGCGCAGCCCCCACCCCCGGGCTGTCCGCGTGCAGCGGCGAGCTAATAAAGCTATTTTGAAAGTGACCCCGCGGCCCCGGCCCCGGCCCCGGGAGCGAGCGAGCGAGCGAGCGCCGCGCCGGGAGCAGCTGTCTGGCTCCGGAATCATGACTGAAGATGACGGATTCCGTGGTGGTGGAGGGTCATGTCAAACTGAGAGATGGAAAAAAGGTCGCCGCTTTGCCCCTCCCGCGGCTTTCTGCTTGCAGGGGACGGGGACCCCCCCCCAGGGACTGCCCCCTCTCTGCCCACCCCCGGAGGGCGCTTAGCCCGGGGTGCTGCTTGGGGAGGGGAGAGCTGGCCCCGGGCTAACTCTCATGTCTCCTTGTTTCTCTGCAGTGGAAGAATAGGTGGCTGGTGCTGCGCAAACCCTCCCCCGTAGCAGGTAAGTGCAGCCGCGGGCAGGGGAGTGGGCAGCTCCTCCGGGGAGACAACCCCCCCTCCCCTGGCAGAGGAGACCGACCTGGGAGCTCGTCCCCCTGGGCCGCGGGACGGGGGGTAGAGATTAAACTCAGCAGCACCTCCCCAGACGGGGCTGGGCTGGTTTCTCCTTCTTCCTTCCTTTTCTATCTGCTCGTCTCTTGGCAGGGGGCTAAGCAGCCAGAAATAGCAAGAGGCTGTGGAGGGGAGGGCGCCCCAAAGTGTAGTTGAAAGGGAGAATGGGAAAGGCGACGGGCTAGCGCGGAGACCTGGAGAGCTTCGTGATCCCTCCCTCGAGGTCTGGCTGGCTCGCTTTACCCTCTTGGGGGTCACTGCTGGGTCCAAGCTGGTGCAGCAACGCAGGACTCGATTGCTTTTCTAGTTCACACATCTCATCTGTTCGGGGCTGCTTGCTACCCCTTTCCTCAAACTCTGGTGGAGTCTTGCTCTTCCCTGGTCAACAGATGCTGGGTTGTTTGCTCCAGCTAATCTGGGCCTCCTCTCTTGTAATATCTGACCACTTCGGAGATGGCCTTTTTCGCTGGTGGAAGGGGTGATTCCTGAATTGTTAGTAAACTTATTAGGGCAGTTTGAAAATCATGTAGGTGAAAGGCTAAGTCAGTACTGTGCTGTTATATCTTCAAATCTGGAAATATTTCTCAGAGTCACATAGAATGCACATATGTACATATGTATGTGAGTCTGCATCACCTGAAAGCTGACTTTGGAATCACCATGAACTATTTGTTGGCTTTGGACTTAAGTTTATACTTTATCTTTTTTAAGGTCCATTTTTCACATATACGTGCCTAAAGTTAAGTGCCTCTATCATTGTTTTAGTCATCTAAATTCTTGTTTTTATTAATATTTACATGCTGGTTAAATCGCCTACATCTCTATTTAGCATCCAGAGTCTGTTGTTCATAAAGCTAATGTTCAGGCTTCCGAATATGAACTTAGGTTCCTGACTTTAGGTACTCAAAGTAGGAAACCAGATTCTTCAGAAAGTGGCAGAACAACAAAACATGAATGCTAATTCTACCCATTAAAATGTATTATTTTTATTATTTAAAATAGACCGTGATTGTTGCATGTCCATAAACCAGGGTGCTTTTTCTTTGATGTGTTTTTAGTTTTCATTTCTTTAGACAGTTATACGGTAAAGCTCTTAAATTTTGCATTTGCAGCTGTTTCTGCTAACAGGTGCAAGAATGCAATCCAAAATGTCTGTGAGGCTTTCTGTTAGTTAATGTACAATGCAGTTTTTTCAGCTGTTTTTCACCTCTTTGGAGGGATGCCTATTCTTTTCCCAACTGAGCCCTCTAATGGCAAGTTGCCAGGCGTCAGAGCGCCACACCTAACATTCATAAAAAACGAGCACATGCAGCTCCTGTTGGTTCACTTGGAAGTAAGTGTGAGCTATGGAAGTTAAATCTAAAGATCCCTGCTTGAGATTATCCATTTATTTCACTTAAGAGACAGCACAGCATGCTGGGAAGGGAATCTGCAGCCTGTGGATGGGGCTGGGGTGCATTTCTGTATCAAGGACAAAGGAGGTGGTAAGCTGCACTAATCTTCCTTGTGAATCCTGATACGTTTGTGAAATGCGCTCCTCCAGTGAGACCTTGAGATTGTGATGTTTCATTTTGTTGTATGGATGTTGTCTATTAAAACATCTTTAGGAAGAGGTTAAAACAAAAGGTGACAAAACCAAATATTGAAAACCAAAGGTGCAACACAGAATGATTATGCAACAGTAGCTACTGTGAAGCATTCACCTGGGAAATCTGATCGGAGATGAACCATTTGGCAGTGTAGAGCACATTATTTCGTATTTGACTGAGCTGTCAACTACTGTAAGAATTTCTTTTATGGTTCGATATGTTCTAATGAACATAAGAACAGCCATATGAGTTCAGACCAATGTAAATCTAGTCCTGTATCCTGTCTTCCGACAATGACCAGTGCCAGTTTTTTGAACCCAGTTACACTTTTGGCCTTCACAACATTCCCCTGGCAATGAGTTCCACAGGTTGATTGTGCGTTGTGTGAAGAAGTACTTCCTTATGTTTATTTTAAACCTCCTGCCTACTAATAAAATTGGGGACCCCGGTTTGTATGTTATGTGAAGGGGTAAATAGCACTTCCTTATTCACTTTCTCCACACCATTCATGATTTTATAGACCTCTATCATACCTCCCCATAGTTGTCCCTTTTCCAAGCTGAACGGGTCCAGTCTTTTTATTCTCTGCTCATATAGAAGCTGTTCCATACCCCATATCATTTTTGTTGCCTTCTCCATACTTTTTCCAATTCTAATATCTTTTTTGAGATGGAATGATCAGACCTGCACCTGGTTTTCAAGGTGTGGGTTACAGTGGATTTATATGGTGGCACTATGATATTTTCTGTCTTATTATCAATCCCTTTCCAAATGGCACCTAACATTCTGTTAGCTTTTTTTTGATTGCCAGTTCACACTGAGCGGATGAGCAGACTATCTGTGATGATCCAAGATCCCTTTCTTTAATGGTAACAGCTAATTTAGACCCTATCATTTTGTACATATAATTGGGATTATATTTTCCAGTGTGCATTACTTTGCACTTTTCAATATTGAATTTCACCTGTCATTTTGTTGCCCACTCGCCCAGTTTTGTGAGATCCTTTTGTAGCTCTTCATAGTCTGCTTTGACGTTAACTATCTTGAGTAACTTAGTATTGTCTGCAAACCTTGCCACCTCACTGTTTATCCTTTTTCCAGATCATTTATGACTATGTTGAACAGCACAGGTCCCAGTACAGATCCTTGGGTGACCCTTGCTATTCACCTCTCTCCACTGTAAAAACTGATCCTTTATTCCTATTTAATTGCTGATCTTTTAATCAGTTACGGATCGATGAGAGAACCTTCCTTCCTTGTCCCATGACTGCTTACTTTTAAGAGCTTTGGTGAGGGATCTTGCCAAAGGCTTTCTGAATGTTCAAGTACACTCCATCAGACAGATCACTCTTGTCCACATACTTATGACCCCCTCAAAGAATTCTAGTAGACTGGTGAGGAATGATTTCCTTTGCTAGAGCAGTGTTGGCTCTTCCCCAACATACTGTCTTCATCTATGTCTCTGATCATGCTGTTCTTTACTATCATTTCAACTAATTTGCCTGGTACTGAAGTTAAGGCCTACTGGTTTGTAATTGGCAGTATAGCCTCTGGAGGCTTTTTTAATAATCAGCATTACATTAGCTATCCTCTAGTCATTTGGTTCAGAGGCTGATTTAGGTGATAGGTTACATATCATAGTTAGTGGTTCTGAAGGAATTCAAATATGAAACTGCAGAACTCTTGGGTGAATACCATCTGGGTCCTGGTCTTTTATCAGTTTATTCCCAAATGTCCTTTACAGATACCTCAACCTGGGACAGGTTCTCAATTTGTCACTTAAAAAGAATGTCTGAGGGAGGTGTGGGAATAGCTTCTTTGCAACAACCCTGTCTTCCTTGAGTGCTGCTTTAGCACCTCGATCATTCATTAGCTCCACTGATTGCTTGTCAGACTTCCTTTTTCTCATGTACTTAGCATTTTTTTGGTGTTAGATTTTGACTCTTTTGCTAATTGTTCTTCAGATTTGGGCTGCTTAATTATACTTCTACATTTGACTTGCCAGAATTTGTGCTCCTTTCTGTTTTCTCCAGTAGCATTGGACTTCCAATTTTAAAAGATGTCTCTTTGTCTCTCACTATCTCTTTTACTCTATTTAGTCTTGATGGCATTTTCAGCTCAGGCTCTGGAGGCCCTGACTAGCTTCAGAGTCTGAGCTCCTGTCCAGGTTGCAACATCTGCAACAAATAATGAAAGTTGACAACATGGCAACTATAATATTTCTTAATAACAGTGGCCGCATCTTGCAATTTGATAGCGCAGGCAAACCCTAGACACTTTTAACCCGGGAACTAATGTCACATAGGGGTCAACAGGACTGCATGCAGGCTCAGGAGTCTGCCCATGAGAATCAGGTTGTAGGATTGAGGTTTGTTTCCATTTCCACACTAGAGACTGTTGGGACAAACTGTTGCCAATTTTACATTTTGTAAACGTGAAGAATTTACAAAATTTAAAACCAAAACAAATATTTCTATGATTTTAATGAAGATCCACTAGATTTTTTTTTAAACAAAGAAATATCCCCCTGAAGTGTCTATAATTCAAACATTGCAGTGTTCTGCTGGAACTCAAAAAGAGTGACGCCGGTCATGAACAAAGGGGTTACTACTGGCTCATCTGTTTTCACTGTCCAATCTGAAAGAAATGCAAATATTAAATGAATAATATGGTCCTAACTTTGCAGCCCTCACTCAGGCAACATTTCTAATGAAGTCAGTGGAAATTTAGTCTGAGAAACCGGGGAGTGACAATTTGAATCTCATAAGTAGTGAAAAGTAAAACATTTTTTTTAAAAAAAGAATCCTTTTCATTTTAATAAACTATGGTTCATAGACTCTGGGACTGGAAGGGACCTCGAGAGGTCATCGAGTCCAGTCCTTTGCCCTCATGGTAGGACCAAATACTGTCTAGACCATCCCTGATAGACATTTATCTAACCTACACTTAAATCTCTCCAGAGATGGAGATTCCACAACCTCCCTAGGCAATTTATTCCAGTGTTTAACCACCCTGACAGTTAGGAACTTTTTCCTAATATCCAACCTAAATCTTCCTTGCTGCAGTTTAAGCCTATTGCTTCTTGTTCTATCATTAGAGGCTAAGATGAACAAGTGTTCTCCCTCCTCCTGATGACACCCTTTTAGATACTTGAAAACTGCTATCATGTCCCCTCTCAGTCTTCTCTTTTCCAAACTAAACAAACCCAATTCTTTCAGCCTTCCTTCATAGGTCATGTTCTCAAGCCCTTTAATCATTCTTGTTGCTCTTCTCTGGACCCTCTCCAATTTCTCCACATCTTTCTTGAAATGCGGTGCCCAGGACTGGACACAATATTCCAATTGAGGCCTAACCAGCGCAGTAAGTAGAGCGGAAGAATGACTTCTCGTGTCTTGCTCACAACACACCTGTTAATGCATCCCAGAATTATGTTTGCTTTTTTTGCAACAGCATCACACTGTTGACTCATATTTAGCTTGTGGTCCACATAGATCCCTTTCTGCCGTACTCCTTCCTAGACAGTCTCTTCCCATTCTGTATGTGTGAAACTGATTGTTCTTTCCTAAGTGGAGCACTTTGCATTTGTCTTTATTGAAATTCATCCTGTTTACCTCAGACCATTTCTCCAATTGGTCTAGATCATTTTGAATTATGACCCTGCCCTCCAAAGCAGTTGTAATCCCTCCCAATATATCATCTGCAAACTTAACAAGCATACTTTCTATGCCAACATCTAAGTCGTTGATGAAGATATTGAACAGAGCCAGTCCCAAAACAGACCCCTGCGGAACCCCACTTGTCATACCTTTCCAGCAGGATTGGGAATCATTAATAACTACTCTCTGAGTATGGTTATCCAGCCAGTTATGCATTCACCTTATAGTAGCCCCATCTAAACTGTATTTGCCTAGTTTATCAATAAGAATATCATGCGAGACCGTATCAAATGCCTTACTAAAGTCTAGGTATACCACATCCACTGCTTCTCCCTTACCCACAAGACTCGTTATCCTATCAAAGAAAGCTATCAGATTGGTTTGACATGATTTGTTTTTTACAAATCCATGCTGGCTATTCCCTGTCACCTTACCACCTTCCAAGTGTTTGCAGATGATTTCCTTAATTACTTGCTCCATTATCTTTCCTGGCACAGAAAGAAGTTAAACTAACTGGTCTGTAGTTTCCTGGGTTGTTTTTATTTCCTTTTTTATAGATGGGCACTATATTGCCCTTTTCCAGTCTTCTGGAATCTCTCCCGTCTCCCATGATTTTCCAAAGATAATAGCTTTACAGTGTTACAGTCGTGCTCACTTTTTGGTTTTTATTGTGAGATTTATCATATTGGATATTTTTCTTGAACCCTTAGCTCCTGGAATCATATTATTACAGCTCATTCTTTCTTTTTTCTTAATCATTTTATTTTTTTTTTAAAGTATATTTCACGGTTGTGGAGAAAAAGCTTGGACTTGTTACTCAAGTATAGCCTATAATTTCAGAAACCAGAAAGCAAACAAAAAGAACTCCAAATTTATTATATTTAAAATCTCATGATTGGGGGCTTAATTCATGAGTTTTGACTGCATGGAGTTGGCAAATGTTATTTGTAACATAGATAAGGAATGTTGTAGGGTTTTTTTACACTATCAAGTTAAAAACATGTTTTTCATTAAATGTAGAGCATCACAAAGATGTACTACTTTTACTCCTGATGTTAACACTAGCTTTTTTAATATTTAATATCTTAATTTTAGGAAATTAAGGAAATTGCTGGTTATGACATGAAACACACAGAAACCCGCATGTCTATAAAGCATACAAAATGTGTACATTAATGTGTGTTAATCCTAGGGTCATGAATTTCAGTTGACTTAGGCCCTGGACTGGCACTTTACAATGCATAGATGGGCTGATGTACCTACAGAAAGCCCCCTTGATGTCCGTGGGGCTGCAAGCTGGTGTAACTGCCCACTTGCACATGGTAAATTACGGC
Source organism: Gopherus evgoodei (assembly GCF_007399415.2). Classification (NCBI taxonomy): domain Eukaryota; kingdom Metazoa; phylum Chordata; order Testudines; family Testudinidae; genus Gopherus; species Gopherus evgoodei. The sequence goes on from NC_044326.1 coordinate 21,374,330, forward strand.
AGTGATTTGAAGAGGTTAGCCCTGCAAGGTGTTGATGCCTTTGTGTGTTGAGTCATCCGTAAGCCTGAGTCTGATGAGTCATCTGAGGTAATTACCTGGGAGTCCTAAGGGTCCAGCGAATCCACAAGCAGGGGTCTAATCAGGTGACCCAAAGCTAGGTAGATAGGCTCCTAATGAAAGCAGCTGCTCAATGTCACTAAGTTGTCAGGGATACTTCCTGCTGCCTGGTAGCTCTGATGTAGTGCTCCTGACCATGCTTGTGCCTGCTCCAGCTCCAATCACAGCTGGCCATCCCACTGTCCTGACACTATACCATTGCCATACCCAGGGTACAATCTAAACTGGTTAGTAGCTGTGGTGTCTTTTATACTGCTTTCTGTTGTTGCCTCCACTCCTGGACTGCTCAAAAATAGCTGGGAAAGACTTACATGCTAACGGCTATGTGCACTTGAGGCCTGCTAGTCGCATCCTGGCTTTTACCAGTGTGAACTATACTGCAGCACACTCCCAGATATTTCCCCAGAAATGTATGTCTTGTATTGCCCAGCCCTCTCCTGGACAGTGCAAGCTCATATAAAGACTTTAATTTTATTAATACAAATGATATGCTCAAATCCTATTATCCCAAGTGGAGTTTTTCAAACTTTTAAATTCAAACACTCTGGGTTTAGAAAAAACAACAAAGAGCTGAATTTTAAGTGACTACAATTAATGAGGCATACAAATCAGAAATGGTTACAAGAAAAAATAAAGATAAAACACAACTAATGCCTAACTGAATTTAACATTGTTTGTTAAAGGTAAACATTTTTCTCACCACATGCTCTCAACAGTCTTACTGGCCAAACTTCTCAGGCCAGGATCCCTTCTTCTGTTTAACAGCTGCTTCCTTTTTTCCTTCTGGTGCAGTGACTCAATGGACAAAGGGAGGGGTGCTCTTTGGATGTCTCCCCTTTCTTTTTATAGTCCTCTTCCTCCTTTGAGAAGCACCTCCAGCTGAGATTCAGGAGACAAAAAGTTATAGACTCATAGACTCATAGACTCTAGGACTGGAAGGGACCTCGAGAGGTCATCGAGTCCAGTCCCCTGCCCTCATGGCAGGACCAAATACTGTCTAGACCATCCCTAATAGACATTTATCTAACCTACTCTTAAATCTCTCCAGAGATGGAGATTCCACAACTTCCCTAGGCAATCTATTCCAGTGTTTAACTACCCTGACAGTTAGGAACTTTTTCCTAATGTCCAACCTAAATCTCCCTTGCTGCAGTTTAAGCCCATTGCTTCTTGTTCTATCATTAGAGGCTAAGGTGAACAAGTTTTCTCCCTCCTCCTGATGACACTCTTTTAGATACCTGAAAACTGCTATCATGTCCCCTCTCAGTCTTCTCTTTTCCAAACTAAACAAACCCAATTGTTTCAGCCTTCCTTCATAGGTCATGTTCTCAAGCCCTTTAATCATTCTTGTTGCTCTTCTCTGGATCCTCTCCAATTTCTCCACATCTTTCTTGAAATGCGGTGCCCAGAACTGGACACAATACTCCAGTTGAGGCCTAACCAGCGCAGAGTAAAGCGGAAGAATGACTTCTCGTGTCTTGTTTACAACACACCTGTTAATGCATCCCAGAATCATGTTTGCTTTTTTTGCAACAGTATCACACTGTTGACTCATATTAAGCTTGTGGTCTACTATGACCCCTAGATCTCTTTCTGCCATACTCCTTCCTAGACAGTCTCTTTCCATTCTGTATGTGTGAAACTGATTGTTCCTTCCTAGGTTGAGCACTTTGCATTTATCTTTATTGAACTTCATCCTGTTTACCTCAGACCATTTCTCCAATTTGTCCAGATCATTTTGAATTTTGAGCCTGTCTTCCAAAGCAGTTGCAATCCCTCCCAGTTTGGTATCGTCCGCAAACTTTTGTGTGGATGGGAATACTATGCTGTTTCTTTGCTAAAATGTAGATTTTCTCCCAGGTCCCCTTTCCTGCCACAGAATGGCAATTTAGTAAGTAATGGCCCATTGATCTTTTTTACACCTGGCCTGAGGCATCAGTTCACCGTTTGTCTCTGAGGAACTGGTTTGACCACTCCCCAGATTTGGAATATGTTTTAGTGACACCATACAGTGGAATTTTGTAATTTTACATACAGTGTTGCTAGACATATTTTACCAGGACCATAATGACCAGCAAATTAAGTTTTCAAATGATGCCTCACAAGGCATACTTTATACAAAGATTATTACAGTAGTGCGCAAGAGGTGTACACAGGGGTGTACAGTCTGTCGCACCACTGCATAGCTGAGATGAGGAAGACCATCATAATGATGGAATTTACAGTGAGACTAGATTTTAAAACATAATGTAAAAAAGTGTAAAAATTACTGTTATCAAAAGAGCACCAACAGTATAATGGCATCAAAATAAAATCACAAACGTCAACTCTTAAGCAAATAATATAAGTCCTGGACACATCCTACAGGGGTTCACACAGGCACCATGAATAAAAAGAAATTGAACATAAAGCAATAAATGTTGATCTATACAATTTAAGCCCAAACCCTGCAACTTCTTGTGCAAGAGGGGACTGATGTGCTTATATGGTGCCCCCTGAAGTCAGTGGGGTTCTGCCCAGGCTCAGCAGTCCATTCGCACACCGGGAATTGCAGGATTTGGGCCCTACATCAAATGCTACACTTAAGAACACAGTGAATTCTAAGAAAGGAAATATGAGTGTGAATGCTAGCTAAAAATGAGAGAGCGTAGATTTAAGTGATTCTCTACTTGATCCATTATTGGCATTCAGAAGAGATTCTTAATCTTGCTCTTGTTCATCATTATAAAAATAAGATTATAACTTTAAAAATCATGATTTAAACATAGTTTTGACAGGAAATAAAGCTGAAAGGCAGAATTCCAGAGAGACACATTCATCTGTAAAAAGTATTCTTCCCTGTCTATCTTAAGTCACCTTAAAAACAGCCTGGAAAATATTAACTTCTTACAATTTTTTTCCGTAGTCTCCACAGAGTGAAAACTGAATTGAGCCAGCCTATGGCACAGTTGCTAAAATTTTTTTCTCAAGTTGAGTACTGAGAATTGTGTTCTGTTACGCGTCAGGTTCTCTGACAGCTCTGCTTCTTTCAGATTGTTTAGTCATGTTGGTGTACAAGGATAAATCTGAGCGAGCCAAAGGACATAAGGAGAGGAGCAGCGTGACGTTAGAAGACATCTGTGGCCTGGATCCTGGGCTCTCCTATGAGGGCTTAAATCACACACTTGCTATCATCTGTCTATCTCAAGTCGTGATGCTGGGATTTGACAATAAGGAAACTATGTATGCGTGGGATGTACGGATTCGCTACAGTTTGGGGGAAGGTAACCTTTGTCTTGTCACATTCTTCTCTTTTGGAAAGAAGGCAAACAGAACCTTAGTTGAAAGGGCCCAGATTGTCACTGGCCTTGGAGCAAAGAGCCTTCATTCCTTGTGAGCTCCAGATCAGTTGTCACATGCAGTGTGTAACGTGTGTGTACTGCCCACTAGATGTGTGCCACAGAGAGAGTAAGGTAATAACTGTCAACATGCTGAGAGGCCAGGGCTGTAGTCCTAGCTCTCCAGGTCAGGGATGTGTCAGCTTTAGCTTTTAATTGTGTCTGTAGCACATGGATTCATGACAAATTCTTGTGCTCAGAGAGGACAAAAACTATGAGTGGCAGAGCCATGATTAGAACTCAGAAATGGCCGATTCCCAGTCCCCAGTTCTGTCCAATAAACTAGATAATGTGCAGTGCTGTTGAACACTCCCTCTCAAATACATGTAATGGGAGAATCTCACAGTAAAGATACCATTCTCACCTGTATGTTTAAATTTATTCTAGTATAGCCTTCATTTTCAGTTCTGTAGCTCTGAAATGCGTTGTAGTGGCTGAGAATTTATTATATGGGGATAATCCAGGGTAATTGGTTTTTAGTGTTTGGTAAAGCATGAGGACATACATTTATTATTACTGATGATCATTATTATTTATGTACAGTTTATCACCTGTTAAGTGTTGGCAATGGGCTTGTCACTATAGAAAGACAACCCTTGCCTGAGATGCTTATGGTCTAAAAGACAAATACAGATAAGAATAGATGCACTGAGAAAGTTGGAGGAGGGTGCACGCTTGGCAGGATTTGTTTGGTTCTCCTGATCTCACTCTAATGCAGTGTTGGGGTGGGGAAAACATGTGATACAGGTTTGTGTGCCTGGGGGCTGTTTGGGGTATAATTGAGCCTTTAAGAAGGACTTGAATGAGGTGTATATCAGGATAGAGAAGTTGTTTCAGGCATAGGAGGCAGTGTGGAAGGCACGGAGATGGGAGTGGGGGGAAGAACTGGAGAGCTGTGAAGGTTGGCACAGTTGGCAGAGTGAAGGACAGGCCTTATTGAAAGGACAGAATGGAGTATGTAAAACTTGATCAGGAAAAGCTCTTTGGAGACCTTGGGGAGAACAGTTTCAACGGAGCACAGAGTGCAGAAGCAAGACAGGAGGCAATTCAGGACGAATTTAGAGGAGAGGGAGTTAAAGCAGTGGATGTACACCGTCCATTCATCTTAGATGTGAAGGAAACCAGGGAAATGGGACAGTAGTTGTTTGGGGTTTGGTTCTTTGAGGCTGGGGATAATAAAATGTGCTTGTATGCCATGGGGCAAAACTGGGTGGGGTTGTAGGGATTGGAAACCAACAGTGAGCAAGAGACCTCAGAGTCTGACTGAGGTAAAGGAGAAAAGGATATTAGGAGGGGAGGGAGGAAACTCACATGAGAACTTGACAATTGTCTCCTTGAAGTCAACGAGCTCCTGGGCTGAGGGGGAGGTAATATGGCCTGTGTTATGCAGGAGGTCAGACTACATGATCAGTGGGGTTCCTTCTGGCCTTTGAATCTATGAATTTAAGGATGGTGGTTAAGGACTTGAGAGGGCAGTAGAAGGTGGCAAGTGAGCATTGAGGGTTATAGGCAGTGGTGAGCTGGAGCCGGTTCCCACCGGTTTGCGGGAACCGGTTGTTAAATTTAGAAGCCCTTTTAAAACCAGTTGTAAAGGGCTTTTAAATTTAACAAAAGCTCCAGCAGCTCCCTGCCCTGCCCCCGGCCCCAGCTCACCTGGCTCTAGCTCTGCCTTTACCTCCTCCGCTGAGGGCTCCCCCTCCTGGCTTCCCGCCAATCAGCTGTTAGCGCGGGAAGCCTGGGAGGGCTGAGAAGGAAGCAGCAGCTTCCTGCAGGTGAGCTGGGGTGGGGAGCACGCGGAGGGCTCCAGGCGCCGCGCATCTCTGGGTGACTCTGGCCCTAATTCCGGCTGGCGGGGCGGCACGGCTCTGGGCCAGCCCCCTGTCCCAAACTCCGGCCCGAACCCCGACTCCGGCCTGGTCAGTGGCTCCGGCCAGGCCCCAATTTTGGGCCGGCCTCTGATTCTGGGCCTGCCAGCGGCTTCAGCCCCCGGCTCTGGGCTGGCCCCTGGCCCCCATCTCCAGGCAGCGCGGTAAGGAGGACAGGGAGCAGGGAGGGAGTGTTGGATAGAGGGCGGGGGGTGGATTAGGGTTGGGACTCGGAGCGGTCAGAGGGCAGGGAACAGGGGAATTGAATGGGGGCAAGGGTCTTGGGGGTGCAGTCAGGAAGGACCAGGGATTGGATGGGGGCGGTGGGAGGCAGTCAGAAGCAGGGGTTCCAAGGGCAGTTGGGACAGAGGGAAGGGGTGGTTGGATGGGGCAGGGGTCCCAGGGGGCCATCAGGAATAAGAGGAGAGGTTGGATGGGGTGGCAGGGGGCAGTTAGGGGACAGGGAAGGGTGTGTGTGGATGAGGCAGAAGTTCTGGGGGTGAGGTGTCAAGAAACATGGAGGGTTGGATAGGGCAGGAGTCCTGGGGGGCAGGGGGAGGCATGACCCCCTCGTGGGGTGAGGAGGAGGGAACTGATTGTTAATATTTTGACAGCTCATCACTGGTTATAGATATGGAATGCCATTAGGGAGGAGAAGTGGAGCTATTTTTCAAGGAAGATAGCAGAACAGAAGGAGGAGTGGGTGAACTTGGAGTGGAAAGTTTCCTTCAGAAGTGTTCTGCAGAGGGAATAAATACAGAGGGAGTTAGTGAGATGGATGGTGGGAGAGAGAGGCAAGAGAGTCAGGGTTAGAGGATCCAGTGGAATTAAGGGAGCCAACTATAAAACTGAGGGAAATGAGAGAGTAAGCCTACAGGTGCAGAGATGTCAGGGATGTTGATGGACAGGAGGTCACAGAAGGACTGGGGGCGGGGAAAGGATAATGATGTTAAAGGAAATAAGGAATGCAGAAACATATCAGCAGAGGATCCTAAGCATAACTGAGCAGGTTCTGTATTCCTGTATAGAGTGAGAGTGGAGATTTGGGGACTACACTGAAAAAGTTACATTTCAGGTAGGAATAGTTGCTGCATTCTGCAGCTACATCAGAGTTGGGATTATACCACAAAGTTTCTATTCAGATCTAAACTTTCCTCAGATTTGGGGGTGTTTAAATCTAGGTGTTGACTTGGCACATTTTAGGAGTGATTCTGGAACTCTAGCTGCAGATCTTTGATTTATGCAGCCATTGGAGTTTGCAACCATTTGTTACCCTATTCATCATTTAGATGCGGTGGAACAGAACCAATAAGCTCACAGTCTGGTAGCCTCTAACCTAGGGTTACTTACAAAGCTCCATCTTGTACAAACAGAAGTAACCTCCGAGGGATGTCTAAGTTGATGTAAGACTGAACAAGGAACATTCTATAATCAGTGATGATCTGGTTTCACTTTGATAGTGTATTGGATTTTTCTAAATAAGTGGTGTTACATAATCACACAGTGGACAATCAATGTCACCTAAACATAGATTTGTTCCCCAGCAGTGTTTTGGGGCCAGACCATAAGTAGAGGTATGGTGAGGTCTCTCTCTGGCTTTCTTTTACATTTCTCTTGAAGTACTTTGTGGCTAATTCTGTTAGGATCTTAGGGAAGTTATCAAATGCAGGTCACAGACGAAGAGTTGACTTGCAGCTAGATGGTAATTTATTGAAGAATGCAGCAGAATACTTATATGAGAAGCAATGATAAGATGCCGTCACATCTGCTGACATTTTAAAGGTGAGAAAATCTAGTCAAGGGGAAGGGAAGAATAGTTCTAAGAATTGGTTCTTTAGTGCTTTCCCTGTGGATTTTAGTGATGAGTAGCCAGCTTTTGGCTTTAGTGAGCACCTCTGGTGCAGAGGAATTAACTATACATTTAAAATATGTAGTAATATTTTAGATCAAGGTAATCTTTAGAAAGTTGATCAGTTTCCAGGTGTCTGTCACCTGAGAATAAGCTAACTTCCTGGGATACAGCAATAACAACAGTAATCAGCACCTTTCATCCATAGATCCCGAAGTGCTTCACAAAAATGGGTAAGCGTCATTATCCCCATTTTACAGGTAGGGAAACCAAGGCACTGAGATTGGGGATGACTTGTCAAAGGTGGCAGAGTGAGTCAGTGGCACAGCTGGGAATAGAATGTAGCCTGCTGCCCTGTCTACTGAACCACATGGATAGTACATGTGGGGAGGAGAGTCTGTGACTGTTGTGAGAATAGGATGGGTAGGAGCCCCTGCATAAAATGAATCCAATATCTAGTTCTTGAGGTATCCTCCTACTCAGTCAGCTCCTAGTCCCGCCTTCAGCCTAGGAAACATCAGAGCAACTCAGAACAGCCAGAGAGGGGTCAACACTCAGTGGTTCCTTTCTAAAGAGTAGGCTGGAGGGTGAGAGCAGGAAGTGTCAAAGTGAGACCCTCCATGCACACTCTTTGATTTCAGCAGCCACGCAAGTACCTGTGGAGGCCTGACATGGTGGAGGAGGGTTCATTTTGAAGAAGGAGGGTAAAGGAGGTGGGGGGATGTGCAGCAAAGATTGAGCAATCAATGGAATTGAGGTAGTGTGTGGCCAAGATGTCTGGATGATTCTGCTCCCTATTGGAGTTCAGTTATCTGGGGATGAATATATTTGTTCTCGGGTCCTGATGGTTAAACATGAGGCGAATCATTCGGGGAAAGTAATAGGGGTAGGAAACAAAACCACTCACGAACGCATCACCCTTTAAGGATGTTTGGGAAAAGCTGTCTCTAATCGGTCATGTTGCTGAACTATGGCTCACGGCCAGAATGTGTTACTCCAAAAGCTAAATTGGCCTAATATCTGTGCAACTGATCAGTTGCCAGGTTTGGTTGGACTTATTCCTGGAGATTTAATCACATGACATAATCTTTAATTAATCTTTAATTAAAGATTAATCTTTAATTCCTGGAGACTCCAGGCCAATCCTGGAGGGCTGGCTATCTTACCGCTGTTGCCAAGCTATCTGGGTGCTACCCAGAACTATTAGAGGGGGGGAAAATGCTCTGAGTTTCTTATCTGATCACGGTAGATCCAAATGGAACAGTAGGACTCAGTCTACATAGTACTATTAAATTAACTGGTTTCTGTTACATACATGCTTGCCCTTTTTCTGTTTGCTACCATAATTAATTGATTTATTTGTATTTTTTTTTGCCCCCTAATAGTTCATAGGTTTCATGTTGCTGTAGCACCTGGCACTAAGCTAGAGAGTGGACCGGCTACTCTTCACTTCTGCAATGACATTCTAGTCCTTGTAAAAGACCTTCCACCCACAGTCATGGGGCAATGGAAGCTCTCAGATTTGCGCAGATATGGAGCAGTCCCTAATGGATTCATCTTTGAAGGGGGCACCAGGTGTGGCTTCTGTAAGTACGAATGGAAACTGTCTTCACTTAAAAACTAGAACTTTTTAAAATATATTTGCCGATAAATAAATACCAATTTTAATGTACAATTTAGGGACCTAATCCTGAAGTTCTTGTACTTGTATGAGTAGTCACATTGACTTCAGTAGGACTTTTCATGTGTGCAAGAAGCTGCAGGACTGAGCACTGTTATGTAGACAAAAATAGTATTGGTCTGATGGATGCTGCGTGAATATTGCTGGATGCCTTTCTGGAGGGTGTATGTCAATCAAACACAACTTTGTGCTCTCAGTACAAGAATAACTGAATGAAATTCTATGGCCTGTGCTGTGGGTCAGACTAGATGGTTCCTTCTGGCCTTAAATCTATTAAGCTAAGATTATATATAATTTGTATTGTAGAAGAGGATAGTTGTTTCCTCTAAGCCTCATACAACCAGAATCAAGGTTCCGTTTTTGCAGACAATAAGTAGGAGACAGTCCTTGCCTTGAAGAGTTTTATAATCTAATTTGAGATGAGAAAAAACAAAGGCATGCAAGAAACAAAAGAAGGAAATGGGGAGAGAGGACAAGGATAATGAAAATAAAATCCTGTGGTTATATAGGTTTGTTATTACACAACTTAGTGATTCTGGGTATTTCAGAGAAATTTCTTTGGAACCAAGCAAAGGCAAATTAAGATTTATTGGGATCCTGGGCACAAAGAACATTGGGGCTCCCAACACTCTGGGGGCCTAGGGGCACCAGAACCAGGGGGGGAAAGTGAGGGGGGCCATGCGCCCTCACTGTTTAACATGGGTGTAGTAGCCTTGGGCAGGCGTGGAGCAGCGGTGGCAGGGGCTGTGCTTCGTGGTGGGGGGAGATAAGGTGATCAGCTCCCCCACTGTGAAGTGCAGCCCCTACTAATGGCGCCAGCCTCTTCCTGGTGAGGGGCCTGAGGTGGCCCTTAGCGCCCCCTCACCGTGGGGCTCTGTCCCTGCTCCTCCTCCTCCTCCCTTAGGCCGTGCCCCCTGGCCAGGGTGGAGACCGGCAGAGTTGGGCAGTGGTAAGAACCACCCAGGGAGCCTGAGCCACTGTAGGGAGCCCTGGATCCTCCAGCTACCTGGGTGGTGGAGACACGGGCCAGGGGCTCCTCACAGCAGCCCGTGCTCTCTGGGTGGTTCTTACCATGGCCCGGCTCCAGCCTCTGGCCTGGACGGGGGCAGGGCCTCAGGCGGAAGAGGAGGAGCAGGGAGCAGGGCCACAATTCCATTGCCGGTGGGCCCCCCAACTTCTACCCAGGTTCCGGTGCTGCTGCTGGAGCCCCCAAATTTGCCGGGGCGCTGTGACATGGGCCCCATGGGCCTGTGCATTAATCCACCACTGGAACCAAGTCTCAGTTTATCATTTATTTTACTAAACTAAACTGTCATATCAATCTATCCATTCAAACCTAGCAGTTGATCAAAATTACATCAATCACTCTAATATAATTTTTCAGGAAGCCAAATCCAAGTAGTCCTTTAGCATCACATTTTCAAAAGCAAGCTTTGGAACTGTGCTTGTCAGTCATGTGCATATCTGTTTTCACTTTCAAATCATGAAGTCAGAGGTGCAGCTACTTGATTTGCATGGGAAAAAAACTGTTTATATGCAATTGGCGGTTGTGTGTATGCTGCACTGCAGGAGTAATTTCAGAGCCCATGTTAGAAAATGTGGCCTTTAGTTACTAGCTGAAAATGCTAAATGTATTTAGGTTTTGAATGGAGCAGTTTACTGTGTAGGGTTTCTGCACAAGCATCTAAAACTGAGTGAAAAGTCCTTTAGAAGCTGTTGCTGATTCCTGACAATTTGTACAGAGTACCAAGTTTTGAACTGATGAAATCTGAAACAGCTGCAATATTTAGCTCCTCATCCCCACACTGTAGGGAATTATCATGGAAATGCCAAGCAACCTTTAAATAAATTTAGTAACAGATTGGTAGATTAAATCAGGCATTAATCTTTATTAACATAAGCACCACAAAGGAGAGAGTATATCATTTCACTGTTTAACTAAGTACTGTATTCACTTAGAACTGAGGCTGTCTTGGAGATAAGAAGAGCTGTGATTTGTACTAGATAAATGGTGCAAAAGTGTTGTGATGTTTCAGCTTCAATTTTTCCCTGACTCTTCAAACAGATGCCTCAGGAGAAGACATTCTCCTTCCCTCTCTGAGCAATGGGGGCTTTAAATGTTGTCTTGATGAGCAGTTCTGTGGTTTGTGGGATGTTGCAACTGAAACATGTTGGCTTCAAAGAGGTTTGTTTTTTGCAGATTTCACTGGAAAAAACCTAATGTTTTCCTGAAATTTTTCAAACGTGAAAATGGTAGTTTTTGTACCTTACTGGCAAATAGAAAACTAATATGAAGTCCAGGCCTCGCATGCCCAAAACACACAAAACCTCAACACTTCTCTCTGGTGCCTTCCCCTCCCTTTCCAAGGGAGAGTTTCAGTAACCACTGAAAATGTATCTGAAATCTGCATTGTTTAAAAGGTCCATTTGTTTGGTGCTTTGCTTAGCTAAGAAGAGGAGAATGTTATTATCACGGGTGTAAAGCAGAGAGATTTACTGCTACTTAGTGTACATGAGAACAGAATGACTAGATGCAATTCCATTTTTAGTTTTTTTTCTGAACAGTAGAAATTTCTAGGGTAATTGAAGACCAAAATTAAACATGCTGACTTAGCAGCCATCCTGCTCTCGAAGAATGTTTCTTCATTGGCTTCCCTGACTGAGCCAAGACATTTGGGAAATGTATGGTTCATTGCAGGAGCTGGGTACTTCGAGGAAGGCAGTTGTGCTGGTTGTCTCACAGCTGGCCAGTAAATTTATGCCATGGTGCTGTGTATTACTGCAGTCAAACCACGTCATTGTGTAACATGGCTACAAGAGGACATACAAGGACATGAAGTGTTCCCAGAGTGCAACTCTGTAAGGAATAGCGAATGTCCCTTCAGGTAGGGCAAGGGTTCTCAACCTTTTTCTTTCTGAGGCCTCACCAACATATTGTAAAATCTCCATGGCCCAGCAGTGCCACAACAACTTTTTTTTTCTGCATATAAAAGCCAGGACCAGTGTTAGGAGGTAGCAAGCAGGATAACTGCTTGCAGCCACATACCACAGGGGCCCCCATGAAGCTGAATTGCTCAGGCTTCAGTTTCAGCCCCTGGCGGCAGGACATAGGCTCTCAGGCTTCAGCCTCATGCATTGGGGCTTCAGCTTTCTGCCCTGGGACACAGCAAGTTTAATGCCAGCCCTGCTTGGTGGACCCCCTGAAACCTGCTTGTGGCCCTCCAGGGTTGATGTCAGGACTTTAACCCAGACGGCAAAGTTTGTTGTCTGACCACAAGAGAGAAAGGTCAGGTTGGCATACTTGGTTTTGTTTGCTATATCTTTATTCAGGCCTAACATTGAGAACCACTAAGTTAGGAGACAAACTGGTCATTAATGTTCAGCATGAGGAGTTGACTGATTACTGATGAGCTCGCAGGGAGGATGGGGAGAAATTTACTCCCAAAGGCCATAGAGTGACAACACCGATATCCTATAGAGGCTTTTCCAGCCAGATAACACACTTAGGCACTGCATCCCGATTGTGAGGTGAAGGGAAAGGACTGTAAGGTAGCTGTAGATCTTCTGGCTCAGTCCCGTGCTTGGCTCAACTGTGTCTGTCTCTGAATGCTCCCTGCACACTTCTTCACAAATAGGCCCCATGGAGCTAAGATCTATGCCATGTAGAGGGTTTGCACCTCTTGTGTGGCTTCTCCAGATTTTCACCCTCCCACCTCTAGCACTGGAACTGCTTGGGTTCTGCTGTCTGGGGAATCTTGGCACCTAAACACCTCAGGGTGGGATTTGGCCCATATACATGCTCTCATAAAGTGAACTGAAACTGACTATTCACAAACCGTTCTAAAAGAGTAAAGGGTGAAAATATGTTTTAGCAGAGTCCAGCTACACTGCCCTCGCTACCCCTCATAGACTCATAGACTCATAGACTCTAGGACTGGAAGGGACCTCGAGAGGTCATCGAGTCCAGTCCCCTGCCCTCATGTTAGGACCAAATACTGTCTAGACCATCCCTAATAGACATTTATCTAACCTACTCTTAAATATCTCCAGAGACGGAGATTCCACAACTTCCCTAGGCAATCTATTCCAGTGTTTAACTACCCTGACAGTTAGGAACTTTTTCCTAATGTCCAACCTAAATCTCCCTTGCTGCAGTTTAAGCCCATTGCTTCTTGTTCTATCATTGGAGGCTAAGGTGAATAAGTTTTCTCCCTCCTCCTGATGACACCCTTTTAGATACCTGAAAACTGCTATCATGTCCCCTCTCAGTCTTCTCTTTTCCAAACTAAACAAACCCAATTGTTTCAGCCTTCCTTCATAGGTCATGTTCTCAAGATCTTTAATCATTCTTGTTGCTCTTCTCTGGACCCTCTCCAATTTCTCCACATCTTTCTTGAAATGCGGTGCCCAGAACTGGACACAATACTCCAGTTGAGGCCTAACCAGCGCAGAGTAAAGTGGAAGAATGACTTCTCGTGTCTTGTTTACAACACACCTGTTAATGCATCCCAGAATCATGTTTGCTTTTTTTGCAAAAGTATCACACTGTTGACTCATATTAAGCTTGTGGTCCACTATGACCCCTAGATCTCTTTCTGCCATACTCCTTCCTAGACAGTCTCTTTCCATTCTGTATGTGTGAAACTGATTGTTCCTTCCTAGGTGGAGCACGTTGCATTTATCTTTATTGAACTTCATCCTGTTTACCTCAGACCATTTCTCCAATTGGTCTAGATCATTTTGAATTATGACCCTGCCCTCCAAAGCAGTTGCAATCCCTCCCAGTTTGGTATCGTCCGCAAACTTAATAAGCGTATTTTCTATGCCAACATCTAAATCGTTGATGAAGATATTGAACAGAATCGGTCCCAAAACAGACCCCTGCGGAGCCCCACTTGTTATACCTTTCCAGCAGGATTGGGAGCCATTAACAACTACTCTCTGAGTACGGTTATCCAGCCAGAATTACACTTTCCAGCCTAAATTACACTTTTTTCACAAAAATTATATACCTGTAAAAAATACTCACCTAAACATTAGACTAGAAATGAATAGATAATTGGACCAGCGAGTTCCCAGTTCCATATAATCCACTCCAATACCTGATCTGTAGTACCCAGCCAGCCTTAACCTTCCCCTCTTGTTACGTTCTGTAATGGAAATGGATATATGCTGTTTATTATCTATAGTGTATTAACAATAATAGTTACAGTTTGGAAAGGAATGTAGTCCCAGGGTACATTACTTCAGAATTCTATACATTTTCTCAGTGTGATGTGCTGATAGAAAAGGATAGAGTTAGAGTGATTGATCTGTGTGTTGTTATTTAATATGCTGATGTTGAAACTTGACTGGGTAAGTATATATAGACCTTACAAGTTTTGTATTTTTCACTTTATTAAATATATTGTGTAGGAACTAGCAAATATAGTGGTTTTTCTTGTAGTGAATAATGAAGTGTATATTAATGTCATTGTATATTACTAAATATATATAGGAGGTGCTCAGACATTTCTTTTTAATGAGGAGATGTTATTGATCAAGAATCTTGCAATATATATTTCATGCACTGTTGCTTTATTCAATAAAATTAATGAATAGTGAAAATTAGTGAACAAAATAAACAAAAATGATAAAACTCAAGGATATAAAGCATCTCAAAATGTAATATGTTCTGTTTTGTCAATTGAAGTTTAGTTTTATGTATATACTTCATACAGTACAAGTAAAAGTGCTGTAGTTTATTTTGCAGGAATGACATTTTAGCAATATAGAATTTGCTACATCATCTCTTCAGTCTTTCAGAAGAAAGGGATAGGGATAGAACACCAATTTTTTGCACAGTTAGCCAAGTGCTGATTACTGAGGGTCTATCGCATAGTAAACTTTTAGTTTAATGATTGTTTATACGTTTAGCCACTTAAGTATCCTAGGATACACAAAGGGCTTGATATTCCTCTCACACAGGGTAAATAAGGAGTATTGCTACTGAAGTTAGCGTAAAACTATTACCAGTAAGAAAAGAAATAGGCCCGCTGTCTCTTATTGAAAGGGGCATTTGCACAGACCCAGGAAGACATGCTGTATGTCTTGATATGATGTTGATTAAAATGGTCTTTAAACACATGGTTAAGTCTGTGCAGGTGAAGTGTCTGACTTCTGGATGATTGTCAACTGTTTATCAATGTCTGGTGTTGTGAATGTTGGTGTTGCTGTGGCTCTGTAATCCATGTTAACCCCCCCCCCACAAAGTATATATTGGCCATAATGTAGTATGAGTTTTATAGGTGTAACTGAATGTGCAGTATGTCATCTGATGCAGCGTGTGCTATGAACAGTATCCATGTTTACTGAATATGTTGGAAAATAATCAGTGGGAATACTCTGAAACCAGGCTAAGAAGAACCCTGTTGACTTTTTTTCATTTTTATTTTTAAAAGTAACATTTGCATATATTTCTATTTTGGTGTTTTTGCTGCTGGGGGTGGGGGTAGGGTGGCACTGATCTATGATCAAGAGTGTGCAGCTGATATATTCAGGTCCCGAATGCTCACAATTCCCATTGAAAGATGTGCCATGGTCTGCAAGTCGTACATGTGCTACAAAAGAGCAAGAACATGTGCATTTATTTGTTATAAGTTGCATCAAAAAAATCTGCCTTTGTAAAAATATTTCCTATTTCTATAATCCGCAATTAGCAACATTCAAAACATTATCAGCGGTATGTCTATACTGCAATAAAAACCTCGGGCTTGTGAGGCTTGGACTAAGGAGCTGTTTAATTGCAGTGTAGACATTTGGGCTTGGGCTAGAGCCTACGCTCTGGGACTCTGTGAGCGGGGAGGGTCCCAGAGCTTGGGCTGCAGCTTGAATCCAAATGTTTATGCTGCAATTAAACAGTCCTTAACCTGAGCCCTATGAGCCAAGTCAGCTAGCATTGGCCATCCAAGGGTGTCTAATTGCAGAGTAAAACCCTGGTTAAGGACAGCACTTAAGTACATCCCTATACACAACAGAATTTAAGCATATACTTAATTTTAAGTCTGAGTTAAGAATTTGCTTAAGTGCTGTCCCAAGCATGGATGCTTTTCTGAATCAGTACCTAAGTAGAATGTTACTCTAATTGATTATTGTAGAAAAAATTGTGGCACAGAAGAGCGCATCCTCATGCATATATTTAACTCTCCCATCTCCTCATCCCTTATTCTTCTTTACTGTCCTGTCTTTACTGTACTATCAAAACTGGGCTAGTTAATGAAGACAACTAGTTAAAGGGACGTATTAATTATATAGAATGAGAAATCTGTTTACAAAAAGAGCTGAAAACGTATATTTACACAAGTTGGCTGCCTAGGTTCTCCAAAACCTTATGTAGAGTATTGGGAAGTGTGCTTTTGTTTGAGTTACTGGGATAAGTCTTACATTCTAAGGGCTGGTCTACACTACGGGGGAAAATCGATCTTAGATATGCAACGTCAGTCGAAGTATCTAAGATCAAATTACTCACCGTCCTCATGGCACAGGATCGATGTCCGCGGCTCCCCCTGTCGATTCCGCAACTCCGTTCGGGTTGGTGGAGTTACGAAATCGATATAAGCGCGTTCGGGGATCGATATATCGCGTCTAGATGAGACACGATATATTGATCCCCAAGCAATCGATTGCTCCCCGCGAAGACATACCGTAATACTAGTTGTTAGGTCATAACAATGGTGCTGGGTGTTATGTAGAGTCTTCTAATATAGCCTTGCTTTATGTTAATCCATCTTTGTTCCCTCAGACTATCATTCTGACTGGGGAGGAAAAGTGAGTTTAAGATTTTATTAATAGATTCCACAATAACATATTAATTATTAGGAGGAGGAGATGGTCTTGTGGTTAAAGCACTGGACTGGTTTTCAGGAGAACAGAGTTTATTTCTGGATGTTACCATGAGACCTGAGACACAGAGGGTCTGAATATTACTGCAGACTCTGTGTTCCTTGCTTCCTCCTAATACTTTCCCTTTGTGACGCTAAATTGATCAATATAGGTAAGGCACTAATAACCTGTGCTGGCAGGTGCTATAGAAGAACCTAAAACAAACATACTTTGATGATAATTATTGATTCAGGTAGGAGTTTGAACACAGTCCACTTTAGCACAACTAAAATTGCCAGCATGAAGAAAATTTAAAAGCCCAGTTGAGACAGGTGGGACAATATTCAAGAATATTCTGCCAATATATTTTAAATCAAACAGCATTTCCATGGGAGTAACTGATTATTCAGTTGCAAAACAAAACATCCACCCAACCCCAGTTTTCCTTAATTTCTGATTCTTTTACCCTTAACAGCACTATTTTTGTACTACAGTTCCAGAGATTGGAAAGTACTTTCTTGTTCTGTTTCCAGTAGCTGCAAACAAGTGTACATTCAGGCCAGGGGTATTGTATGCACAATATCCATCCATAGCTGAAGCTCAAATGCATAACATTTTTTTGTAAATGTGTTTTGATTAAAAAGAAATTGAAAGAATTATATAGGGAAGGAATTGCTCACATGATTGGTAAGGACTAGTTCAAATATAGTGTAGATTTGTAGTTATCGCAAATTGTTACCCCTTACTTAGAGATTTTTTGATTTAGAGGTGCTGTGAAAAATTCATGTAGGATGCGCAAAAAGCCACTAAGATTCAGCATGAGTTCAGGTTCTATTACATTTGTGTACTTCAGCCCAAGACTGAGAAAATGTTCGTTCGTAAGTCTGGTCTGAAGCTGCCCTATCTTCCCCATATGTGCATCTCCTAGGAGAGGAACCCTTAAGAGGATGCCAGCTACTGTGCTAGGGTGTACGCAGCTGGCTGGCAATGGGAGCAGGAGTGTTTTCCATGATCCCACTGACATTTTAGGGACAGGGAAGTGGGTGCTTCCTATCTTCTCCACTACAGTGGATGCCCCTTGAAAAGTCTGCTAGCACCCCCATGAAGCCCAAGGGAGGGCAGAAGGGGCCATTTAATCAGAGGAGCACTGAATGGGGAGACCATTGGGCCTTTTCTTGAAGACAAATGATAAGGAGGGGATCATTGAGGCATAGATTGTGTGTAATGGCTGAAGACTTTTCTGAGCAGTTCTGGTTTGTGTAAAGTCTACATGCCAACTTGCAGGCATTTTACCATGGCTAGCCCTTTGCAAACTGGGCCCTGGAGGTTTCACACAAGTCTAGGATATGTAAACTGGGTTAAGCTGACTGTCCTATTCTTAATAGATGCAGTTTCAAAAGAGAGGACAAGGCCTGACTGAGCTATCTCATCTCTACGGGGGCCTTCAAGGTCAAAATTAAGGCACATTGATGGGAATGTGTGAAGAAACTTGCATTCCTGCTGTGTGGTACTTTTTCTGTGGACTTTGGTCTC
The DNA here is from genome assembly GCF_007399415.2 of Gopherus evgoodei. NCBI lineage: Eukaryota > Metazoa > Chordata > Testudines > Testudinidae > Gopherus > Gopherus evgoodei. The sequence goes on from NC_044326.1 coordinate 21,392,612, forward strand.
CAGGATTGTCTACATGGCACTTTTCATGTGTAGTAAATTTACTGAAAACTTACGAACCTTTCTCCTACACAGACAGACACACAGAGTCTTACGTGTTCTGGAGTTCCATGTAAATAGTTTGCTGGTGCATACCATTCCACAGGATGATTACAGAACGACTTCTATGGGGTTTTGTATGTAGAATTAAAAAAACACTAAGCAAAGTTCAGCAAGATATTATTTAGTTTCACCATTGGTTTCCCTATCGTAATTTCTCTTTAACATTTGGGGACTGATTGTACAGTATCATACTGCCAACTGTCACTAACGAATGGCTTAGTGTTTCAGTCTTGCATGATTGGTTGCAGGCTGCTTTCCACTAAGTCCCTTACCCACGAAGAGAGAGCTCTTCAATCTAGTAAACAGCTGCACGGTATTACAGTGATGCATACCACATATTCCTGAGCTTCCAAATGCTTGTGCAGTGAACTCTGTTCCAATGCACGACTGAGCTGTATAATTTCTAGTAGCAGAGAACTTCTCAATTAGAAATTGAACACACCAGAAATAAATAAGTAGTAGTCACCTGCATATACGTATTTAACATTTAGAAACACACCGGAAGTCCATCCATCCACCATGTACCATCTTACCAGGGCCCATAAATTACTATTTTCCCTATTGTCATTCTATCTTTAATTAGTAAAGCAAGAGACAGAGGTCACTGTTATCACTTCTTTTTAAGGGTGTGGATCAAACAGTATTGTGAAAAGGCACATAAGAGAACCTAGATAGATCAATATTTTTTTTGCTGCAGAAGCCAACATGATTGTCTTTCTGTTTTTCTCTCACTGGGTCTCTGAATTCATTGCTTTCACTTCCAGTAACTTCATAAGGCTGTTTAGTAGCTGTTGTATCGGAGCCCTTAGGAGTGCAGGTAGGAATTGATCTATTTTTAAACTAAGTTTTAGGTTGTTGAGTCCAATTTGGTGGAAGTTCTCCCCCTTTCAGAATGCCCTCCATGTCATGGAAGCCCTGTTATACTTCTGCATGGCAGTGGAAGGAGTGTTTGGTGGGTAAGCAGAAGGAACCTACACCACAGCTTCTGATAATTGCGGGGGGGAATGGAGTGGAGGGGAGGGCATGGAAAGAAGGCGAGCGTTGTGTGCACACTTACAAGGATCCATGCATAGAAGCTTGTCCGAGTGAGTGTGAAGTGACAGTGGACACTGTTCCACCCCATTAACTCAAATTGTGTCTTCAGATTGTGGGATTAGTTTAGTCTCTAACCCCTAGTACATTACCCATCTGTAGACTTTTTACTGGGGTTTTGTGAGCAGAGTGGTGAATTTCACCCTCTGTAGTTCTTGTTGTTGTTTGCTCCTTTGGCCAAGTGGAAAGCCAATATTCTGGACCATTGTGGGTGATTGCATTAGGATGCGAAACCAGTGGCAGAGTTAGGGTAATCCGTGGTCTCTTCTGTTTGGTTACAAAAATCTGTTTAGTTACAGAAATATACATGTTAGACATCTGTTTCCCTGAACTGCAGTAGGAACTTACATCACCTGGGCTTCTGTAGAAATCTCAAGACAGACACTCCAGCCCTGTGCCCAAGAAATCATAAAATCATAGAAGTGTAGGACTGGAAGGGACTTCATGTCCCCTGCATGGATGTCCCTCCAGCTGTGCTTTATTTTAGGGTCACACTGATTCTGCTCACTCTCACAGCTTGGAACCAACACCTAGCCCCTGCTTCTGGAATCTAATTAGTGCCCCTATTAGCAGCACTCTGTCCCTCAGACAAGCTTGTTCTCTGGCTTCCTGCATCAACCCCCTACTTTGTGTCCAGCTTTTTTTTAGCACAAAAGAGTCTCAGTTGTGTCTACATGTCTAAAGGCATGCCCCTTTATTTTAGTCAGTGATTTACCTAGCATCCAACACTCTTCAGGGCAGGCATTAGCACCTTTCAGCAGACATGGCAACAGTGTGTTTCAGTCTTTTCTGACTGATTTTGATGTGTGATTCTGTATCTATATACGTGCAGTCAGAAACATGTAATGGGCTCACTAAACAGCTAGTAACATTTGTGAGGTTCATCAATGTGGCAAAGCCCAAAAGGATGTGGCCTCTTTTCAAATCGAGTGCCACCTGAACCTATCTCTGGCGAGGTACTTAAGATAAACTGAATATACAATCAGACTATGTCCATCACTGGCAATCTTGTTATGCCACTGAGTAGCAGTTTTGACTTTCGCCCGCCTTCACATCTTTATCCTGCATATCAGCCTTCATGTTATTTAAACATATGTTAGTATGTTAATATTTATCTAACTGAGGTATGACTAAGTTGTCTGAGACATGCAAGACCCTAATGATGAATAGCAGTGAAGTGTTCAATCACTCAGAATTCAGACTTCTGTGTAAGTTAGATTCTTGGACATTTTTCACCTTTTTGACAAACTGACTACATTATTATTATTTAATTTCATATGCTAGGAAATTGTTAATAACCTTGACCATGAAACATTTTTTGTATCTTGAGAAAGGATTAGATTTGGATTGGTAAATGTTGGTAACATCTATTTCACTGTACATAGACAAACCAACAAAAGTATTTCCATCAATAATAATAATAGAAATTTACAGGTCGGCAAAGTAAAAAGAGTGCTGCGTGAGAACTTCCTAGAGTTTGATTTAAGGTTATTGACTTTGTATATTTTGATGTGTGATGTTGGCCATTTGGTTTTAACAGTTATAAAGCTTTAACTTTTTTAATCTCACCATCTGCTGTCATTAAATAATTGTCTGACCCCCTGTCCTTTGTTCCCCACATCATTTCCTGCAACTGTGAAAATTTAAATCAGTGAATATCAAAAAATGCTTTAAACTCATAATTCTGTACAGCTGTGAAAATTTAAATTGATTAAAAAGAAATGCTTAAAAATAAATAACCCGATATTATCTACTGAAATTATTTAAAAAAAATATTCTGCCAAGTCTACATATAATGAATGTGGGTTCAATGGTAAATTACTATAATGTACAAGAATTGAGTGACTTATTCTCATCTGCACCTTTTGCTCAGAAATTGGTTAGACTGGACTGTGTGGAGATGCTAATATAAGGTTAGACTTGTGCTCGGCCCTTATATGGGTTCAGGGTGTATGTGTGGGTGGGGAGGGGAAGCAAGGAGTATTTTCACCTGAATCCCACCCAAAGCTTGCACAGAGCAGGACTGGCATGCAGGGGGGAGAATGCAACCGCTGAAGGTGAGTTTCCTCTGCTCCCTGAAGCACAGTACATCCTAGTCTTCTGCCTGGTATGCAGGGCCAGTTCAAGGATGTTTCGTGCCCTAGGTGAAACTTCCACCTTGCGCCCTCCCCCCCCATACCCCCACCCTGCGATGCCCCCCCCTCGGCAGCTCCCCACCCCCCACCATCCCCCCTGATGCAATCCCCCCCACCCCAGCTCACCCCTGCTCCGCGCATGAGCATTTTAAGCACACCTTGGCTGCTTCACGTCTCCCGCCTCCCAGGCTTGCAGCACCTAAGCTGATTGGCTCCGCAAGCCTGGGAGGCGGGAGAAGTGAAGGAGCTCACCCCTGCCCTGCCTCCTCCCCGAGCACGCCATGACTGCTTCTCTTCTCCTGCCTACCAGGTTTGCAGCACCAATCAGCTTAGGCGCCACAAGCCTGGGAGGCGGGAGAAGTGAAGCGGCCATGCCGTGCTTGGGGAGGAGGTGGGGCAGGGGTGAGCTGGGGCGGGGAGTTCCCCTGTGTGCCGCCCCTCCCTTACTTGCTGCAGGCGGCCCTCCCCGCTCTCCCCTGCCCCAGCTCCCTCCGCCTAAATGCTGGCAGCAAGCGGGGAGGCCAAAGATCCAGCTGCTGCAGTCGCTGCCGAAGAAAATGGCACCTCCCAAATCCACGGTCGCCTAAATGGTTGCACCGGCCCTGCTGGTATGGTTCCGCACAACCCCCATAGAGGCCAGTGCCTTAAAGACACAATGAAATCTTTATTTAAGATCTTTATGTTATGAATAAAATAACAGATAGTTTTGAATGTGTAATTAGTGGAGGTGAAAAGTGCTGGATCAACAGCCCCGTAAATGAAATTATTATTGTTGTTTGTAGTACAGTTGTGCTAAGTGGCCATAATCTAAGATTTGGCCCCCATTTTGCTGGTTGTCATACAAACAAGTCCCCACCCCAGAGAGTTCACAACATAGGTTTATGACAAGTAATCCACTGACCGGCTGGGTGAAACAGACACGAGTGAAGTGCAGGGATAGGAGGATGAAAACAGTAAAACACGTTCGTTGCACAGAAGTTGGAAGATTCTTCTTGCCAGCTGCCCAAATGTGGTCAAGCAGCAATGATTTGTAGGCATCATGGCAAAGGGACTTGAAGGAGGACAAGGTGACAACTTGACAGATCTTGACAGTAATTGTTTCCCATATGTAAGGCGCAGCATGGGTGAAAACACAAAAGTGCTTAAGCAAGATGTGCACTGACAGCTAATAAAGGCTGCTGTTGAACAAAGATGGAGGACGATGTTGCAGGCAGTATGGCACTATAAGGTGAAGGGACTTAAAGATGAATACAGAGGTGTTTTGTTTATTGTGATGGGGAAGTGGAAGACCATGGAGGGGCATTAACAGGGATGGCATCCTGGAGCAACAAGTCAGGAAGATGATTCTAGCAGCAGTGATTTGAACAGACTTGAGTGGGGCAAGGAAGGAGGAGGCATGGCCAGAAAGAAGGAAATGACAGTAGCTGTGATATGAGATGATGAGGGCTTGGACAAGAGCATGTTCTGTGGCAAGAGGTGACAGGATTTACATACAGGCTGGAAGGGTCTAAAGAGGGCCGAGTCAAAGATTATGGGCCTATGTCACAGGGAGGATAATAGCTGAAATCTTCTGTTTATCCACACTGCAGGGCACAAGCTTCTACAAGTTGTCCTTCTAGTGTGTCTCAAATCCAACTTGCAGGAACACTTCATGGTGGTGCATACGATAGTTCAGTCATGTTGCCTGTTCAGTCATTGTCTCTGTTGAGGTTGTCAGTCATGGCAAAGCCCTTTCTGATGTGGGCACTTGTCCACTGGAAACTGGACTGAGAGCAGCAAAAAACCAGCAACAGAAGATAATTTTTTGGTCATGTCTGACCTGAGTTGGATTTACACTGGCAACCTAGAAGTAAAGGATTCTGTATGGCACCGGCAATCCCTGAGCTATCCAGTCTGCCACACAACACACAGCTCAAAGCTTGCTTATTTATTTACTTATTTATGATTCTTATTCTAAGTTTGCTGAGTGCTATTCTTAATGAATGGAAAGCAAAGTATTAGAACAGAATGAAGGATAAAGATCTGATGACAACTCATGGGATCATCTTACATTCTATTAATAATAGGCACACAGGACTGATACGAGTTGTTTGGGTACACAGGAAAATGGGTAAAATATTTCTTAGCTTATAATACTCTGCAGAAAAATAACTCTTTGAGGACCAAATCCTGACCTGTTTGAAAATAATAGGTCTGGTTCTGCTCTTAGTTATGCTGGGCTGAATGTGGAGTGTCTTAGTTAATTTCAGTGGAGTTACTTTGGCTATACACGGGGGTCACTGAAAACAGAATTTGGTCCAATGGGAGTTTGTCATTGACTTCACTGGAACCAGAATTCAACCATAATTGATAAAGAAATGTCCTGTACCTTTTTAATGTTTTCCAAACTTTTTAAAATAAAAACATGGTTTCATTAAAGCCACAAGTCTTCTGTGTATTTATAGATCTCAGACAGTGGAATTCTAAACAGCAGCAAGTGCAGAGGCAGGCTGCAGCCCAAGCATTTGAGCAGACCACACTGCAGCCTGTTCCTTCGTGGTTGACTCAACACATACTGAGTCTCTTCCAATATCTGCTCTTGAACCACCAGCAGCTACAGGCATTTTAGTTGCACTTTGATTGTGGACAGATCTATTTGACTATCAATATTCATAGCTCACCAATCATCATAATATCTAGGTGTTGTGTATAGTAACTTCAAAAGCACCACATAAACTATGGGAAAATTCATACCTGAGCTTTAAGACTCAGGCCTATCTCAGTTCAAGGCCTTAATCAAACCCTAATGCTAGCAAAAATTTAAAAAGGGAGATTTAACCTAGGTGCTTCAGTACTTAAGCCATCTTTAACTATTGGAGGTCAGGCTGAGACCTAATGTGGGGGAGCAGATTATCCCACATTTGCCTACTGTGGGGTCCTTTCACTTTCCTCTGAAGTATCTGGTACTGGTCACTATCGGAGATATGATACTGGACTAGATGGATCTTGGTTGTGATCCAGCATGGCAATTTCTGTGTTCCAAATCTGAACACTCCTAAACTTGGGAGAAGTTCAGGTCTGAAATTCACTGCTCAGCCCCATCTCTATCTACGACTTAGATTTCTACAGTAAATACTTTGATATGTAAACAAATCTCCTAAATTCTAAAGCAGAAGACTGACACAGCTCTGACCCAAGAAAGTTAATGTATAAATATGAATATAAGAAATGGGCAGTTGTTATTTCCCATTTTGACTTGGTTTAATTTGTTTTTGGTTTCATGACTCTCAGAAAGCTAACTGAGAAAGTAGAAATGATTGAGTCTTCTGCTTACAGTTTCTCAGATCAAAATGTGTTGCCATTACATTTATTTCTTTTTTTCCTCAGAATATATCTCACTGATTTCTTTCATGACCAGCACACAACATTCTATTGATCACCATGTATAAATGTTTAATCTTTATATTTCTGTTATGTGTGCAGATGAAAAGTCTGTATTAATGTTGTGCTTCCTTTCAGGGGCTGGTGTTTTTTTCCTTTCTTGTGCCGAAGGAGAGCAGATCAGCTTTCTGTTCGACTGTATCGTTCGTGGCATCTCCCCGACGAAAGGCCCTTTTGGGTTGCGTCCAGTCCTACCAGGTTAATATAGGAAGTATAGAGTAACCGTGCAAAGTAGGAACTTGCCCTGTCTAGCACTTATTGCTCAGATTGGAATTACAGCTTGCAGACACTTGCTGGGCATGCAAAGTGCAAAGTGATTTTCATTCTGAAATGTCACAGTACAGATTTATCAGTTGAATGTCCCTTGCTGCTCTAGTTCATTCATATTTCTGCTGTTGCTAGCCTTTGCCTGGTCTTATCTAACTGTACCAAAATATAATATTCTGAATAGAAATGGGCCTAAACCAAATCTGGGGTTTTAATAGTTCCAGTTTGAACCTAGATCCATATCTGAATTTGTCTGCTGGTTGTAATACTGAAAATTTGCTGAGCCAAATGCATAGAATACTAATTTTGGGGCTAGCTAACATCTCAAGCCCATTCCAAAGCCCCCTGAAATCATTGGAAAAACTCCCAATGAACTTCTAGTGCTTTAGACCAGGCCTCTATGTCCTGACCTCAGTCTTGCAGTTCAGGCTCTTCTCTGGTGAGTAAGGATTAAATTTCTTTTTCTGTTTTGTGGTACAGGCTGCATGCACTGTAGTGTTCAGAGAAGAAATTAGATGTGATCTTGCGGGAATTCTATGGCCTTTTGGTTTTAGTAGGTGAGGAAATGTAATACGCTGTTAGAAGGAGTATGTCAATCAGGGCAGGAAGGTGGAAGATGAGCTTGTAGAACAATAGCTGTGAAGTATCAGAGGGGTAGCCGTGTTAGTCTGGATCTGTAAAAGGAGCAAAGAGTTCTGTGGCACCTTATAGACTAACAGACGTATTGGAGCATGAGCTTTTGTATTGGAGCATGCATCCGACGAACTGGGTATTCACCCACAAAAGCTCATGCTCCAAAACGTCTGTTAGTCTATAAGGTGCCACAGGACTCTTTGCTGCAATAGCTGTGGAGTTTCTGTGGTGAAGGGGAAGGTTTTAAAATGGTGAAGGAAGGGGGATTTCACATTTTTAGCAAATGTTTGAACTTCCATAGTTGGGGGTATTTAATGGCTTTCATGATAAGAATAGTTTTACAGGATTTTTATCATTGCTGTAAACATGCAAGCATACCAGTCTCTTGTGTTGAAATGTGATATAAAAGATTTATAGTAGAACCTCAGAGTTGCAAACATGAGTTACCACATGCCTCATTTGCAACCAGAAGTATGCAATCAGGCAGCAGCAGAGAGAGAGAGAGACAGCATTTTTCTTTCGCATAGTAAAGTTTCAAAGCTGTATTGAAAGAACAGTCAGAATGTTTTGTTCAGGGTTACGAACATTTCAGAGTTACAAACAAACTCCATTCCTGAGGTGTTCGTAACTCTGAGGTTCTCCTGTAGTTTGGATGTGAAATTTGTGGAAAGATAGAAAAAACTGCTCAGACCTGCCATTTAAAAATTCAATGCATATTGTATACAGCAGTCGATTAATCTTTCACTTCATTGAAATCAATGCTTTTATACCACTGTAAATAAAACCAGTGAGAAAAAGGGGGGAGGGATAGCTCAGTGGTTTGAGCATTAGCCTGCTAGACCCAGCATTGTAAGTTCAATCCTTGAGGGGGCCACTTAGGGATCTAGGGCAAAATCAGTACTTGGTCCTGCTAGTGAAGGCAGGGGGCTAGATTCTATGACCTTTCAGGGTCCCTTGCAATTTTATGAGATAGGTATATCTCCATATATATATTTTTTTAAGGCAAGTCAGGCCCATAACAACTCACTAATTTTATATGCTGTTTTTTGCATTTGTTATGTGAACATTAATTCATTTACAAATGGCCAAACAATTAATTCATAATAAAGTCTTTTTGACATGTATAAAAGTGGTTGGGATGTTCAGATTTATAATTTTGTCAGTTAGGGTATACTCAGAAAATGGTAATTTACATAAAGACTTCTATTATGGACAGGCAAAAACAAATTATTTAATTACATACAAACTTATATGATCTCCAAAAGAGGTTCAGTTCAGGTAAAGAATTATGACAATGTGCTACTAAAGAAGGCAACCTTAATTCTAACTTTTGAGTGTTTGACTTTTGCAAATTTAATATTCTTTTAATATATATATATTTATATAATTTCCTATTTTTTTAAATTAAAAGTTATAAACAACAATTCATCATGTAGAACTACACTGACCCCCCACAGAGCCAGAGCACAATACTCTATTGCTTGAGGTAAGGAGGTAACTGTTTGCAGTAGAAGCCAGTTATCTTCTATGTGGGCCTGCTGAAAGAGTAGGATGAGACCTGCTTTGCCAATGAGTTTCAGAGCTATTTACTAGAGAGGAATAATAGGTTCAATTCCAGGTTCTAGAGGAGAGTGTTCTCTAGTGATTACAGACCATTCTGACCCTATCCCCCTACCAGCTTCTCCCTCTCCTCATCTTCATCCTTCTCCCTCACCTTACCCCGTCTTTCCCTTCCTCCTGGCCCTGTCCCCTCCCTCTGCTGCTCCAGTCTCAATTCCTGCTGAGTTCCCCCTGCCTGTTCCTATTTTCCCCACCTGTCCCATTCTCAGCCTCTGCTTCTCCCCTCCACCCTGCTCATATCCTTCCCACTTCCTTCCCCTTCCTCCCTATTTTCCAGCCTCTTCTGGCTCCAGTTTCTAACCCTTCTACCCCTTGAGCTCCAGCCCCTGTTCCCTAACCCAGCACTTCTTCCTATGCCCTATGTTCCTTCTCATACCCCTCTGCATTCCAGTCAGGTTGTTTCCTCCTTCTCCACCATGTTGCCTTGGTGAGCACTGAGAGTACAAGAAAGATGATTTCCCTGTTCTCAGTTCCTGTGCTTGGTGTCGGAGCAGTCCCCGGGTCGCTGGAATAGCAACTGCAGGAAGGCTCAGTGCAGATGGAGTCTTCAGAGAATTTAACTGTCAAACTCTAACAAGTTTCTAATGAGCACGTGTGAACTGCAGTATTTTCAGAGGCTGATAACTGATAAGACAGCTATAGCTTCTCAACAAAGTGGTTGTAAGAATTTTTTTTTTAACATGGGTGTAGCAACCTATTTTTCCCTAATCTCAGTCTTGGAAACAGATGAACCATTTTATCTGAAACTTTACAAAATAATCCAAACAAATTATTGATAATAAATACGTTCCAAATTTAGGCAAACATCTTGGATAGAAAGTTCCAATCTGAATTGTTCAAGTTTGGCAAAGTTATCAGCAACTGAAAACTGGTTCTTATAATGGAAAGTGTCATTACCTGTGCCACCTGTAATAAATGTTGAGACAAATTATACCCTCTGTTAGTCCAGATTAATCATAACCTACTCCACTGGAGTTACATTAACTTCAGTGGAGTTATTTAGATTTACATTAGTGTAACAGGGAGCAGAATTTGGCCCTATGTTGGCTTCGTACAGTATATTAAGATTTTACATTGCTAGTAGCCAATTCTGCATTAGTTGCATGCCCAAATTTCCCTTTGGCTTTAATGGGAGTTTTGGGTGTGCAAGGGATACATATGAGACCCATATAGGAACAGATTTGAAAGAGCTAATCCAATAGCTTGAGTAAATAATAGTTTCCGTTACCAGTTTTTTATTTTCTAGAAAATCCAGAACAGCAGCTACAGTTGTCTGTTACCTAAAATGTAGTTCATAATCTTCCTTGAGAGAATAAAATGTGCAGCTACAAGACATGAACTAGAAGCAAAACGAGAAATCAGGAATAATCAGGATCTCTAATGACTGACAATAGCTTATGAGAACCGGGAGAAGTATTTTACCCATGTCATAGCATTGCAGAATTAATTTGGGTGCGTTTATAGCTTATTTGGTTGTTTTGTCTTCCACTGAAGCATTAAAATTGGCTACTCCTTATGCAGGCAGCCAGAACTGAGGATTGCAAAGCATACGTATCTGAATGATGGGATACTATTTTCATTACGCTAATACAAATCAAAGAATTGTAATATAAAAACCACCAGTGAAATGATCAAAACTGACAAGAGACGTGTGATGTGTTGTCTGTTGTTCTTGCTCTTAAACTCCCCCTTCACTTCCCCCACAGCACTGGGGAATGTGTGTTGGCTCCTCCTGCAAGCTCTGCAGCAGTGGTTCACTAATAAATATTATTGTTAGAGCTGTTCACATGCCTGCTGATAAAGATATTGGGCAGACAGAGGGAAACAAAAGTACACAAATCTCTTGAGGTGCTTGAAACGTGTCAGAATGGAGGGGTGGGGGGAGAAATGATCTCAATTTTTTCTTTCGTTCCTCTTTTTTTTTTTATTACGAAGAAGATTGAATGTGGTTATAGAAAATTGTCACTTTGTTGACTAATCAATTTAGACACTGTCACTGCAGCTCATCCTGCTGCCAAGCTCCCCCTTTAATTAAAAGGGCCAGACCCTCACGTGGTGTAAATAGCATAGAATCATAGAATATCAGAGTTGGAAGGGACCTCAGGAGGTCATCTAGTCCAACCCCCTGCTCAAAGCAGGACCAATTCCCAACTAAATCATCCCAGCCAGGGCTTTGTCAAGCCTGACCTTAAAAACCTCTAAGGAAGGAGATTCTACCACCTCCCTAGGTAACCCATTCCAGTGCTTCACCACCCTCCTAGTGAAAAAGTTTTTCCTAATATACAACCTAAATCTTCCCCATTGCAACTTGAGACCAGTACTCCTTGTTCTGTCATCTGATACCACTGAGAACAGTCTAGATCCATCCTCTTTTTTGGAACCCCCTTTCAGGTAGTTGAAAGCAGCTATCAAATCTGCCCTCATTCTTCTCTTCCGCAGACTAAACAATCCCAGTTCCCTGAGCCTCTCCTCATAAATCATGTTCTCCAGCCCCTAATCATTTAGTCCAATTGAAGTCAATAGCGCTACACTGGATTGCTCTAGTTAGGGATCCATAAAGGGGGTCAACTTTTTTCTGCAGGGCACTTTTTTGATATTTTTAGTGGCCTGCTACCTCCCAAAACTTGGATGTAATTGTACTTTGGTATAAAAAAATCCTCTGTGGATCTAGATATGTCTCTGTACTTCCCTCTGTTCTCTAACTATCGGTTGTATCAGGATTTATACGGTATCAATCACCCTGGATGCCTAAGCATCTGTAGGCCATTTTTCCTGTCTTTTCCCTGATTTTCCTTGCTTTCCACTGTCATTATTCCTGTACAGAAATCAAATTGTGATCTACCATTCTTATATCAACACTTCAGCTAATATATCCATCTAATGTTCCAAGAAATCCATTTATAGATTTTTTTCTAAGGCCTCATCTTCAGCTAAAGTCAATATATGGTTTTAAAGTTTATTCTCCCACCTAAGAATTTTGAATGCTTCACAGATACATGTAATATTGTCATAGTTGATTGGAAAATTTACATGGCTGTAATCAGTAGTGAATGGCAGAACAATATACAGAAGACTGTATGTGGACATATGGAAAGCAAATTAAAAAAAGGTGACCTGCCTAGCTTGTATTACTGTAAGAGGTGTATCTGTGCATGCAACTGCATTTCAGACTTGTGTTTATCAGGTGTCATTCAGAAGTTTAAGACATGTACGGTAAAATGACACAACCTATCCTAACTTGTGTATAGTGCTGGAGATTCATGTGCAGACTAGTTTTCCTTATCAAGTATTCTATTACACAGAATGTACTGTATTACTTGAAAAGGTCAGGTTACCAGCAGCTGCATACTGTATCTGGCAAGAGTATCAAAATCCACCCAGTCTGTTGAAAGGAATATGTTAAATAGATAAATCATCCCTGCACTTTAGCTAACTAGATCTAAACTTCCTTGTAGTGGGTTATACTCAGAAATCCTCAAGTTATTACTATTATTTATATTTACATTAATTAATGCAAAGTCATGTTGGATATTAATACATTTTTCCTAGGGGCTTTATTTATGAAATCTTCTGAATTTCATAATTTGGGTGGTGTAGAAGTTTAAGTATGAACCAGATTTCTCACCCCAATTTACTGATGGATTTTGGATTTTTGCCCTTGATCACCCTTCTGCTTGGAACTTAGAGACATGCCTCCTTGACAGCTTAAGAAGGAAAAGGGTCCGTTAACATTTGCTTAATGTAACAAAGGGCATTTTTGCGAAAAGAGAGAGAATTTAGTGCAGTGAAAAGAGTCAGAGATTGAATTTTCCACTATCCACAGAATGGGTATAGACTGAGGAAGCAACAAGTCAGCTTCCCCAAGCTTCCTTCCAGTATGACTGTGGATAGACATGGTGATGTCCACCTCTGGTAGCCTTTTATGTGCAGAAAGTTCACAGAGCATCTTTGCTAAATGGTGCTCTGTGATTTATTAAATATTAACCTGAACAAATTGTAGGGGCACAGGGGAAAATACTAATTGGAAAACAAGCATATTATCTTGTTATTTTTCCCAATAGTGATAATTTGTCTAATTAAAAAAAATCCAGTTTCCAAAGGTGGCTGCATTATTTGCATACATAACTGGGCAAATAGTTATGCAAACATGGCTATTGTATGTTTAGGTGCATCCTTGTTTGCTCAAATGCATGATTTGCATGTGCAGTTTAGGTGTTCAGTTTTGAAAAGTATAATTCAGTTGTGTAGAAAACTTAATGAACTTTTGATACAAAAGTATTTTCCTGATCCATACTTTCTTTTTTGGTGTATATATGAAACTTTTTCCACATTTGAATAACCACTGCAATGCTTTGGAATGGATCATCCAAACAAACATAAATATATCTATAATAATTAACCCATTATCCATAAATCCAAAATAAAGTTTCAAAGGAAAAGATGTGATAGTTCACATTTATTAATTATTACTACATACAGTATTTGTTGATGGAGCAACATGCAAGCATTAAAGACACAACCCTAGCCATGAAGATGTTACAGTCAATGAGCCTGATTCTGCAGCATTTTAAATTGCAGCAGCATCCCAGGCTGCCCTATAACTGGAATGTCTGCAGTGTTACGGCCCCATTTCAGCATGCCCTTGGTACACTTATTGTGTCAGGGCTCATGAGTGATGATGTGCATGGGCTTATGGTTGTTAGCTTTATGGCTGTGTTCTACAGTGCCTATGCCGAGGGAATCCTCCTTCAATCAGACATGGAGCTTTTTAGGGCCCATTTACACTGCTCTCTCCCTTTTTACATGGTGTAAAGGGGCTGAAACAGGTGTAAGGATCACCCTGGACTTGTAACAGCAAGGATCTGACCTACACATGCAAAGGAAGGAAATGCAGAGATTAAGGCTGCTGCTCCATCCTTGACTGATTTTTGTAAAACAATGTAACATAACACAGTAGTACATTTTTATGGCACCTGTATTGCAAGGGCATCTCAAAAAGATCCTGATTCACATTTTATGGATCAAAATAAATGACTAATATTAAAATAACTGATTTTTCTAAGGCTTTTAACACAGTGCCTCATGACAGTCTCCTAAGCAAACTAGGGAAATGTGGTCTAAATAAAATTACTATAAAGGGGGTGCACATCTGGTTGAAAGGCCATTCTCAAAGAGTAGTTATCAATGGTTTTCATATCTGGTGGCGTCCAGCAGGAGTCAGTCCTAGATCCAGTACTCCTCAATATTTTCATTAACAGCTTGGATAATGGAGTGGAGAATATGGGAGTTTGTGAAATCCCAATAGAATCATAGAATATCATTGGAGGTTTTTAAGACCAGGTTGGACAAACACTTCTCAAGGATGGTCTAGGTTTATTTGGTCCCGCCTCAGTGCAGAGAGCTGGATTAGATGACCTCTCAAGGTCCCTGGCAATCCTACATTTCTATGATTCTACATAATGGTCATCCCATGCTCTTGGGAATAAAATGTCACAGTATGAAAGTATTCAAAATATCCCACAATGGACTGCTCAGCTGGTTCTAATGAATACCCACCAACGCTCATGGTAAAAATAAAATCCCTCCATCATAGGTATCTCAGTCAATTCAACCTTCACATAACCCCCTGCTAATTGACCAGGAAAGTAGGGCCAGGGAAGATTTCAGCAGCTGATGCATGGCTTTCTTCACACAAGGGGATCCATTTCTGTTTGGAAATAATGAAGTCTATTTTTTAATTTGAATGTTTGCATGAATCTAAGTGCTTAGATACTGTGGACTCAGATGTATGAAAATCCTGGGGGCGGGTGGGGGAGAGCAAGAGAGAGCGCTAGTGTTCATGAAATAATTCTTTGGCTGGAGCTCTGGCTGGAGCATCTAATAAGATGTTGAGTGGGAAGATGTTGTAAAAACTTCCTCAGACAGCTATGTCCATATCGGTCATGCTATCGCTGTCCTGGGATTCTCTGGAGCAGAGACTGCCCGTCATGGCAAGTTATTACACATTGTTTAGTGGTTTTGTATTGTGCACAAATGGGATGTAGGATGACACCACCAACCCATTTTTACTTGTGACCTAAACCCGTATTTTAAAAAGAAAAACAATTCTCCGGAGATCAGAAGCTAATACACTTTAACCCATGTTTCCTCCTAGCCCATCTTAATCAACTCTTTCATATAGATTCAGTCTGGTTTTGTTCACTCACTCACTATACCAGCCTTGCACTTGAAGTGCTTTGCAAAACTTATCTCTGCTGAACTAGATCCCCTTTTGGACGTGAGAGCACTTGAATAGAGACTGCAGAAGAAACTACAGCCAAAATGGAGGGGCGTTACAGCTAACAGCTCTGCACCCTCAGGTCATGGACAGATAAAAGCAGCAATTTGCAACCTGGTATACAAGGCGCCAACTCCTTGTTTAGGTGTGTCTGAGTTGAGCCATGAGGACTAATGGCGAAATCTTGCAATTTACACTGGAAAGATTCCCACTGTACACAACTGGCGTTTTGCTTAAGTAAGGATTTGCAGGATTTGGTCCTAATCAATGCTTAAAGTGGGTTGGGTTACAGACTCAGCCTCCAAAAAAAAAAGTCTTTGGAGATACATCTGAGACATGTTACTAGCAAAGGGTATTATAAAGTCAATGTGCCTCAAGATGGCCTGGGGTTGTGAACTGGGAGTGATACTGACTTTGTTCCAGTCATGGTCATTGACAGACCCAACATTTCTTTGAGAACACTTTAAGCCCTTCCCCTTGCAGAACAGCTTAATGTTCCGTATAAATATCTATATTTAATACACAGTATACCTGATTCATTCTGTCAGTGGAAACCAGGCTACAGATCTGCAGAAATGAAAAGCCCACCTAGATGGGGAGGAAAGCTAAAGAGTGCACCATGCCTGTAACCTCATCTCCACTAAAGGGCTTAGAGCCAGCTGATGCAGCCCAGAAAGTCAGTGGTGACGGTCAGGGCAAGGGATCTGTGAGATATTTTGATTGAGCTCATTCGAGTACATAAAAGGTTGTTACAAGGAGCGGGGATAAAAATTGTTCTCCTTAACCTCTGAGGATAGGCCAAGAAGCAATGGACTTAAATTGCAAGAAGGGTGGTTTAGTTTAGACATTAGGAAAAACTTCCTGTCATGGTGGTTAAGCACTGGCATAATTTTTCCAGGGATGTTGTGGTATCTCCATCACTGGAGATTTTTAAGAACAGGTTAAACAAATACCTGTCAAGGATGGTCTAGAAGATAATACTTGATCCTGCCATGAATGCAGGGGACTGGACTAGACGATCTCTCGAGATCCCTTCCAGTCCTATGACTCTATGATCTCCTGGATGTCCTTGGCTGGGTGGGTCCTATAGAACCTTGGCTGAATCGCTAAGCCTACTGTCTCCGAGGGTGGCCAGCAATAGCTGGCCCGTGGTGGTGAATGTCTCCATTGATGCATCTGCACCGTAGGAGTGAACCAAGCCCAAGTCTCTGAGAATGGAGAAACATAATGTAAGAACATGGAAATCTTGGTTTCCACAGTTAGAAGTTGTTCTTCATCTCAACCAGCCCATCAACAGCAATTTATTTCTCTCTTTATCCTTCCTCTCTTGTTAAATGCTTCCATATATGTTTGTTACAGATGCTGTGACTATCAGTGTGAGCAGGAATGTGGTAACTGCAGCTGTGCCAAAATTAATTTCTATTGTATCTCACATTTGCTTCCTTTCCTGTGTAATTATGAGGCCAACTGAAACTTCAATGAGAATGAGTTAGCAGACCATATACACTGCAGCTGTTAAACATGCCATACATTTTAAAGATGTTTACAGTAATCTTGTCAAATTAGTCTCAAGAATATAATAATGATTGCTGCCAACATCTGGTTTAATTGTGCGTGGCTGGAAAATGAAGCAATACAGAGAAGAATGGCATGTTTTCTGAGGAAGGTGTACGCTAAAGTTTGTGAAGTGTTCGATGCCTTCTCCTCGTTCCCCCTCCCCCCCAGAGATAGTGGGATCCTCTTTCATTGTGATATTTCATTGAGCTAGACTGGCTAAACCAGTAGAAAATGTCCTAGAAGCAATAGTCCTGTATAGGTAAG
Organism: Gopherus evgoodei; assembly: GCF_007399415.2. Classification (NCBI taxonomy): domain Eukaryota; kingdom Metazoa; phylum Chordata; order Testudines; family Testudinidae; genus Gopherus; species Gopherus evgoodei. Next base: position 21,409,976 of record NC_044326.1, read on the forward strand.
GTCTAATTGATCTTTTCTATGTCTAATTTGCTGGGTATCCTTTTAAATAGCTGGCCAGGATGACCTCTTGAAGTTCCTTCCAGCCTCATATTTCTATGATTCTAACTTGTATGGTAACAAAAACATTACCATCTTTGAATTAGTTTATAAATCCACACCAGAAACTCTGAGTGAAAACCCAGCCTCTACTGAAGTTAATGGCAAAACTCCCATTGACTTCAGTAAGGCCAGGATTTCACCTTTAATTTTAAAGGTCACATATTCTTGTCTTAATCCCCCAGATCTAGGGTCTCATCTGGACACTCAGCTGCCCTTGATTCCAGTGCAGTACCTTTCAGGATCAGTCCCATAGTTACTACTTTAGCTGACTTTAGGTTTGATCCTGAAAGGTGGTGGGCACACAGAACTCCCGCTGATTGCTCAGCACCTCTCCAGGGCAGGCCTAAAGGTCGCTTGTCCCCTATCCTATCACCTTTTGGAGAGGGGAAATAACAAGATAAAAAGTTTGCCAATGAGATGTTAGTTAGGAATGCAGACTATGCAAACACATGACAAGGCTTGCTAAAGCCCTACAGTAGAAGATGCAGTATAACATTTATTGTTTTTCTCTCAATACTTTCACTGCCTTTTTCAGAAACTTACCCATTTGTTCCTTTCTTAAAGACCCAAGTGCAAACCCAGCCTACATGGAGGAGAGAGTGGCCCATGAAGCTTTGCAATTAGAAAAACGCCTGAGCCTACTATCCCATTCAAGTCGCCAGGGCAGTGGAGGTAAGAAATGCCTATGATCAAGCTATGATACAAGTCTGGATTTTATTTCATGTGTCTTTTTCTTGAGGCTTCCGAAATAAGAAAACATTAGCATTTTAAAATATTGAGCCTTCCAAATGTAGTGGACAAAATCACTCTCTTAGGTCCCACTTCTTTAAGGGCATGATCCAAAGTCCACTGAAGTCAGTGGGACTATTTCTGTTGTCTTCAGTGGGTTTTGGATCAGGCTCCAGAGCCCCAGGTACTTATGCATGTGCATAGCTTTAAGCATGTGAGTAGCCCCATTGAAGTGAGCAGTCCCACTGAAGTCAGATACGTGATTAAATACCTTGCTGAATTAAGGCCTGTGGCATGAAGTGACTTGCATAAGTCACACAGCAAGCCTGTGGCAAGGTGAGGAACAGAACCCTTTGACATTAAACCCTTCCTTTCTCTGTCTGTGGCAGCGTGTATGCATGTCAATCTAAAAGACATTTTCCATGTAGAGGCATAATTTGGTGCTTCTAAATATGAATTTACTTTCAAATATTTTTAAAAGCCAATAACCATTATAACTTTATTGATGCTCAGTAAAAATATCCTTTGTAAATAGATTCACTCATTCCAGTACATGCATCCGACGAAGTGGGTATTCACCCACGAAAGCTCATGCTCCAAAACTTCTGTTAGACTATAAGGTGCCACAGGATTCTTTGCTGCTTTTACAGATCCAGACTAACATTGCTATCCTTCTGATACTTCATTCCAGGGTGTATTTCTTGTGCGATACCCTGGATTTAGTGTTCTGATTTTTACTTATTATATATCTTCTGATAATAAAGGCACATGAAAAACAACGGTCAAAAGTGAATGAACGTAGCGAGGGGAAAAAGGTTAGATTTAAGGGTCTATATTTTGATTTCCTTTGCATCCATGCAAATCCAGAGTGACACCGCAGAGTCCAGTGAAGTTACCATTGTAACTGAGAATAGAATTTGACTCATGCCCAGATCATTGAGTGATGCAAATACACACAGCACCATTGACTTCAGCAGAGGTATACGTATTTACACCAGCCGAAAATGTGTTCCACTAAGTCTAAAATTAATACTAACAAAATGACGCATTGTCTACCCATTAAGTTCCATTCTTACGTAAGAAGGCACAAAATCACTTTCTATACCAATACGTTTAATTGGGATGAAAATGCCTGGCTGTCCTTACCATCACAATTCATAGCCCTTTCTTAGTTTTCCACTTCCAGTGAGTGCTTCAGGTATATATGACCCTTTGTTCAAATATTCTTGCTACAGCTACTAGTGGGGAAAAATCGTCTTTCAATCCATGCATAAATGCATCATGGGATATATAATGGATACAAAACTATCATCATAGCCATATCAGTTACATTTTCATCCGCTCATGTGATGTACAGTTATGTTTTTCTTTGGAACTTTGTAGAATTTAGTTTCAGGTCTATCAGCTAAAAGATAATCTTGAGCTGAACAATTGATTTTTATGTCTGATGCCTTTTTAAAAGTTGACTTTGCAATTGTTCCATTAAAATTCATTGGTAAGAGATAAAAAGCACCAAGCCAGCCTTTTCAGGGATTTCTATGAAACAGAAACGCATTCAACAGCTTCAAATCAAATACAAATGTTGAACTCTATTATGCAGCTTATGGCAATTTAGAATTAAAAGTTTATATTTTGGAACATCCTCAGATATTTTGAGGTCATTTGGCCTGCTTCTCCTCTCTGGTGTAGATTAGGAATAGCTGAACTGAAGCCAATGAAATAACACTGGAGTAGAATATATGCTGACATATATTTTACCCCAGTGTTATGTCATTGGCTTCAGTTCAGCTATTCCTGATCTACACCAGAGAGGAGATTCAGGCATATAATCTTCAATTTTAGCATAGAATGTGATATATTTTCAGAGATACAATAAATTTACACTAAGGGTACCAAGTTGTTTTTTAATATTTTTCCGAGGGTACAGATTGCAATGTACATTCTGTTAATATAGCAGAAACAGCCCTCCCCTAAGATAAATTTAATTGCACAGTCCTTTCTGCTTATTTGTCCTTTCTTTGCTTTTAGTTTAAGTATATTTTGAACAGAGGTTGATCTATTTTCTTTTATTCCAGGAGATGATAGAAGCCTGTCAAGTTCATCTTCAGATACCAGCCATTCGGATGCTAGTGTTGGGAGTAGGTTAACAATTTGGCCTGAACAGTCTTCGGCCAGCGCTTCTCAAGAGAGTCATGGACTGGCAGCTGCAAAGGGCATTCATTTTGGGGAAGAAAAAACACTTGCAGAAGGGGCACGTGGCACCACCAAACCACCTCCTAAACCTCTTCGGTCTAGACAGCTACAGGAAATAGGTCGTCAGAGTTCTTCTGACAGTGGGATAGCTACTGGTAGTCACTCTTCTTACTCTGGAAGTTTCTCTTCCTATGCTGGGAGTCTGGATATTTGCCACGGTGATGAGTTTGGGTCATTGCTTAGCCTGCCATTGAACCTTCCTTCAGATCAGAATTTATGTACTTGCCTGCACAGTGAACCCCAGAGGAGCTTGGGGTCAGAATATCAGATTCCTAGCCCTGTCAGACATATTTATGACACACCCAGGAGTTTATTACAGGCAGTTGCTATAGATGTACAACACAAGAGTGCGGATTCCACCCAACCAAAGGACCAGGACCCAGCACCTCAAGGCATTAGTGACCCTAAGGTGCTGGTACCACACTCGGAAACACGGATGGCACGTGAGCAGAGCCAAGACAGGGGGAGGCATGCATCCTTACTCCCAGAAGGCACCAAAGACTCAAGTGATGAGACATATGTGGATTTTGTTTCAAGGTGGTCAGATGTAAAACCACAAGGACAGGTGTTAGACTCCAAAAGTAGTGAGTTGGCACCACCTAGTGGAGTCCCAGCTGACCCCTGTGAAATATATAGCCCCCACCCTGGGATGACAAGAGCTCTCTTTTCAGCTTGTCCAATCTGTGGTGGACTAAAGGTAAATACCTAATACTGAGCAGATGCTAACAAAGATTTAAGTACCTTATTTAACACCATTAATTTAAATGACTTAAGGATGTAAGAATAGTTGTGAATTGCAGCCTACTTCTTTTTAGGATAATGAGATTTGTGCTGTTTTATGGGTATGTTGAAAGGTTTAGTAGATGGCAACCTCTCCCCTCCTTAAAAACCATGCCTGGAACAGGAAAACATTGAAACATGTAACCTATCAAGCATTATCTTTTAATGGACCAGACTCGCATTGACTTCAGTAGAAACATCACAGGCACATCGGAGGGTTGAATTTGTCCTGTGATAATTAATTTAGTACAAATGAGGATGTCTTGCTGTTGGTATTTCTTGAGTAGAATGAAGGGAGGCTGAAAAGGATGGATGATACTCTAGGATAGGCATTTTTTAAAGATGCATATTTATTTTGACAGATAGATAGTTAGATAGATAGATAGTTTGACTGTAGTATGCGAGCACCTCATGTGCATGGGGAAGCCAGAATGGTGGAGCTTCTGACTGAACTTCAGAAAATAGTGGAGCTTCTGGTGAAGGAGAACATAAGAGCTACTGTACTGGAACAGACTAGTGGTCCATTGAGCCCTGTATCATGTCACTAAGAGTGGCCAGTGTCAGATGCTTCAGAGAAGGTGCAAGAAACCCTGCAGTTGCTGGTTATGGGAGAGCCAACTCTCAAGGAAAGTTCTTCCTAGCCATCAGGAGTTAGAGGCTGGCTTAAGAACTGAAGCATGAGGGTTTGCATACTTTCCTACACTTTTGTTTATTTTAAAATATTTACTATTATGATTCTGGATATTCTTGTTATCCATATAAATGTTTAATCCCTTTTTGAATCCTATTTAATTCTTGGCCTCAATAATATCTTGTGGCAATGAATTCCATACGCTATTAATGCATTTGTGAAGAAAATATTTCTTTTTACTGGATTTTGAGAAGACTTTTTGTGGTGTTTTATTGCCATTGCTAAACTGGAACAAGATAAAGCTGTGTTCGTGTTGGTGAGGCATAGAAAACCTGGGAAAGAGAGAGAGAGAATGTAAAAAATTAGGAAATGATGTATAAACTGGGAATTCAGGCAAAATTATCTCACTTAGAGAAACAGTTGTTAAAAATAAGATAATTTAAGTGTATAATTTTAAATGAGTATATAGGAGTTACATAACTCACTGAAGAGAACAGGTTTTCAAATTCAGAAGACATTAATGAGCTTGTTGGGCTATTGGCCTTTTCTTGTCCTACAGCGCTTCATGTGCTTATAGTGCAGTCTGTTTTTAAGTCTCTGGGTACTAGAGGATGGTATTGGCACTTTATATCTTCAGAACTGTAAAGGAGTGAAGTCACTCCTTCCCCCTTTTCCAGTCCGCTCCCTGATTGGACGATTGATTTTAAATGCATTAGACCAGACGCCATATTGGAGGAGAACTGTGGTGCCACTGTACTTTCAGCCATTATAACTGTAGGGAAATGTTGAAAAAGATCTTATGCAGAATGGACAGTAATCTAGAAAATAAACAGTGACATGAGAAAGGCTGCTCCCACTTGAACTCATTTTAGTACAGGATAAATACTTTTGCTTCTCTTCCCTGCGTATTTTAAAGAACTCTGAAAATATGCCTTATTGAATTAGACAAATAACAGTTGTGTTTTTGTTAAAAGTAATCAAACCATTATAGCAAGGTCAATTATTTTAGAAATGACTAATGGTCCCTGTCCATGTCTTCTTTACACGTAATATGATGAAGACACAAATCCCTATTCTGTAATAAAATAATTCCTATTCTACATGCTGTGAATAGGATACATTTGGGATACCACTAGGAGCAAGCTGAACTGAATCATGGATTACTTGACATCAGTTCTCCACAACTATTTGAAGATGTTCAGAAAATCTTTATTGGGCCAATGTTTTGCATGCTTTTACAATTTCAGATAAACTGTTAATTAAATTATGTTGATGTTTTTAAATTCCTGATATTTAGTCTAAGTAAATGAGATGGAAAGAACAGTACAGTCCATAACAATATTGAAGTACAGCAGCAGTTTTTCATGTTCATCCTTATTAGTGAACTTTTGCAAATCTTATAGTCCTTACTCAGGCAAAAGTTTATTTCAGTGGTAATTTCACCAAGAAAGAAGGGAGTAAAAATGTCAAGACTGAAGCAAGTACAGGTGTGCGGTGTCTTCTGGCAACAGAACCAGTGAGGGAGGCAGGATTTGGGGTTGTGGTGCAGAGGTGTAGACACCTGTGGAGGAGAGGTGTGTATCAAGGGACTGAAATGGGTCTGGGGTAGAGGATGGAGAATGCTGGATGTGGAAGGTAATATTTGCCTTTTCTGATCAAGAGTGACTCCAGTAGCTAGTTAAGGAGCAGCATTGAAAAAGGTCATCCACTCCACTAGTGACTGGAAGGATGATGACCAGAATGCAGGACATCAAGATTTGGCGTGTAAACTGGGGATCTTCCAGACTCAGACAGAAAAACAGTAACACTTTCCTGTTTCACTCAAGGCGAAGAATATAACCACTGAGAAAATCTATTGTACATAAAGGAACTAGAAATATATTAGCAGCTGAGGTTTAAGATTGGGAAGTAAATGTGCTTTTGTATTCTGTGGTACATTGGCCCAGTGTGCACAAGATTCCCTTCATTATAAACTGAATTGAGTGTGCCTTTACCATTGTATTTTCATATAGGTATATTCTGTTATGCAAATAAATATTTTAGCTGAGATCCTTGTATAGTATATAAATAGGGCATATTTATGCTTAGAATCTTGGATTGTTTTTATTAAGGTTTGTAGATTTACTACTGGACCGTGTTCATTCCATTTCCGACTACCTAGTCACTAATAGAATGAGGAATAGCACTTCACTGTACATATTTTTTTTTCTGTAACTTCATTTGATGCCATAGTTTAGGAGATAATATCAAGATTTTTATAGGGAGGTGGTGTTGGTTTTTTAAACTCCTCCATTGTTTGTAAAATTTTATAGAAGCCTGGAAATAAACTGTCTTTTCCAACTGATTTTGTCCTTTTCCATCTGGCAGATACTGTTTTCCCTGCCCCAACCGTCATCCTCTTGCATTTTGAATGGATATGAAATGCATATGGCTGTTTTCATTGACTTCCTTGTGGTGTACCAACATCAGTGAGGGTAGCAAGAAATGTGTCTACCTGTGGAAATGGTGGCCCTGATCCTATATTCCCGGCTTACCCCAAACTCTCATTGATTTCAATGGGAGGTTTTTTTACGTGTGAAGAGTATAGGATTAGACTAAGATTTTGCTAGTTAACTTGGTGTAATGCAGTCAGCATAAAAATAATTGTTTTTCTGTGGGTCTGTTATGAAACACCAGCATATATTCAGCCAATTTGATTGCTTGATCATCTGGAAATACCACTACCTCTGTGGAGATGAGAGCCCCAATTCACTTACAATGGTACAAATCAGGAATGACTCTACTGAATTCATCCATCTAAGGTACTTGTATAGCTCCCATTACCATAGTATCTGAATGCCTCACAACCTTCTCCACAACACCCCTGTGAGGCTGGGAAATCAGTGTTATCCTATTTTACAGATGGGAAGCTGGGGCACAAAGGGCTAGATTCACAAGTGGCACGTCGATGTTGCAACACCCAAGTTTCAGGCTTTGGGGTATTCTGGGGTGGGGCACTCTCAATCTCTCCTGTTCGAAATTTGTAAATAGTTAAATATTCTTTGGGCCAGAGTGCAAAAGGGAGAGTCTGACTTTCTAGCCTGGTGGTTGGGGTACTCACCTGGGATATAGGACACCCAGTTTTAAGTCACTGGTTCAAATCAGGCAGAGCAGGAATTTGAAAGCACATCTTCTACCTCCCAGGTGCGTGCCCCTATCTGGTGGGCTATTGGTTATAACAGTGGGTGGGTATCTCTGATTTTTTGTGAGAAAGAACTGGCCTGACTTAGACCCTTAACTCCAGGAGTGGGTTCACAGGCTGTGACTGAGCAGAGTGAGACACCTCCCTCAGGCCTGGACTTAAGTGCCTACCCACTCCTCTCCTTGGCATTTCCTACTGGCTAGTTTAGGTTGCTACCTTGCTCAGCTTGTTGGCTGTTGTGAATCTCATTCTGAGGAATCTGTGTCCATGCACTGTAAAGGGAACCTGAGTGCTTAGCTGAGGATTTCACTGAGCATTAGGCACCTAAACGTTTGATTTTGCAATGTCCAAGTCCCTTGGTGGACCTAGCCCTAAATAACTTGCCCAGTGTCACACAGGAAGCTTGTGATAGAGGAGAGGCTTGAACCTAGGCCTCCTGAATACTATGTCATTGGGGATAAACTCATGTAAAATGGGTCTGAAAGAAGAACATCTGAGGATGTAACCTTGTGCAATGGAATGGCCACAGACTATTTCATTGTCATGTCTGTAAAGGGAAGTTTTTCAGTTTTTTTGTTTTAACACTGAAGTTTTCATTAATAATAATAATAATAATAATAATAAAGATGCTAAAGAAATCATAGAGGTGCATTATAATTGGGCTGGCAAAACTAGATTTTTTAAAAATAATTTAGATTTTAAAATAATATTGATTATTTTAAAGCATTTTTATTTTCATAGTTGCGTAAAATTTTAAGCATTTTTTTCAATATTTATGTAAATTTTCAGAGTTGTGGGAAATAACGGGGGATCAGATAATTATTTAATGACAGTAGACTGAGAAAGTTAAACCTTTATAACCTTCAAAACACAAATTGTCAACATCACATGTCAAAATATATACAGTAAATATCCTTAAATCAAAGTCGAATAAGTTCTCAAGCAACATTTTTCTTACTTTGCCTATCTGTATTATCAATGGAAATACTTTTAATCATTTTGTGTGTTTACGGTGAAATCGGTGTTTGCTGATCAATCTAATCCTTCCAAGTCTGTTTATAATGTACAGTATCAGTATACACATCCATTTGTGTATTAGTGTCATCACACTCCCATCTCACATAAGACAAAACTACTCATTTTTGCCTTATAATGTCTCTGCTCATTTCTGATTTCCAGATATAAAGGACAACATAGGATGACATATCATTGGCAAAGACACTTATCAATATTTAAACCCTGTTGGTTCAGAGGTTTGTATAACTCAGCTCACATAACAAATATGATACTTTTAAGTCTTATCAGCGCACATACATATTTTCTTCTCAATGACAACAGGTAAATTTTGTTCTAAAAAATTGTTTTGCTTTTCAATCAGCCTCTACTAGAAAATCTCTACTAAAAAAAGTCTTGCTGTCCCTTGTATGTAAGCTAGCATGTTCTGAGGCTTAAAAATTCTGAGAGTTATTGCAATATGTTAATCACCTGCTGATTAATACTGCTATGGATGCTTTGCATTTCTATACTTTTTTTTTCATTTGACGATTTTAAGTGCTTTAGAAAATTAATTAACCCATTTTAAAGATACTGAAACAGACACAGAAAGGACATGACTAGATCAGATCTGTGAGACAGCAGCAAAGCTGCTCTGTCTCCCAGTTCCTGGGTCTAACCATTAGACAACACTTTTTATAATCCTTTTTTCCATCTTTGAACATATCCATTGAACCTCAACAAAAATATTATACTTTTTTTACCTTTAAAACTCCAGGGCAGTTCTAAATTGCCAGGAAAGGCTGTTCAATTTTTAAAGCTCTGCACCTTCCTCTTCTCACTAACAGTTCTTCTTCCATGATCAGAGTTGTAGGCAGTTCCTGAGTATTCCCACTTATCTGCACTCATTTTTCATTGATAAATAGGTGCTGATGCTGCACCACTGAAATCAATGACAGATTTGTCATTAACTTCAGTGGGAGCGAACAAGGCCCATAATAAACTGGGTTTTGTCTTATGTAGTTTCTTTTTGTATTAGGAACACTTTAATGCATTGACCAAACTTGACTAGATATCATTTCTTTCACAGAGGTGCAGTGAAGAAGCCTTCAAGCCCAAATGCTTATAAATATCTAATAATACAGACAAATCCAAAAGTTCTAAATAAAAAAATCAACTCACTGATTATTGTCCAACATGTTGTAACATTGTTATAAAAGGAGAGACTGTCACAGTCAGATACAAATAGATAACAGCCTAACAATAAATAATATTTAATTGCGCAAAGAAGAGATATGTCTGGTGATCCATTACATTTGTCTGACTCTCAAATGAGAATGGTCTTTGATGCCATTGGCATCTGGCATAAATCAGAACAGTTTTCAGGCTTTCTGTTTCTATCAATTTCTGTTAATAGTGTTCTCTTCAATTTCATCTCATTTGGTTCTCTTAGTTAGGGCCAGACTGTGATACCTTTACTTACACTGAGAAGTACTTTGCATCCCATTGCCTTAAATGTGGCTACTCGTGGTGGAAGATGAGCAAGGGTATCACAACATGGCATTTCACCTGCATCAGTTTATTTTTATGGCTACACGACAGAGCTTGCAGCTGCACCACTGTAGCGCTCCTAGTGAGGATGCTCTAAGCTGACGGGAGAGAGCTCTTCTGTCAACTTACCTATTCCAGGCCTTGCAAGCAGCGGTAGCTATGTCAGCAGGAGAAGCTCCCCCACCGACATAACGCAATCCACACTGGCACTTAGGTTGGTGTAACTTAAATTGCTGAGGGGTGTGGCTGATTCAGATCCCTGAGCGACATAACTTATACTGACATAAGTGGTAGTGTGTTTGTAGCCTTAGGCAACAAAGCTTCTACAGAGACAGTGACAATAGCAATTATCCTTTGCATGAACTCAAGGCACCTTAAATAATTACCTCATAACATCCCCTTGAAACACAGGATCTGAGGATCACTTCACTCACCGCTCAAATACAGCCACTTCTGAAGCATTTTACATCAACTGAAAACAGCACACAACAGCAGAATACCTGTCTAAGTCAGGAAGGGAAGAATGCTTTTCCAAATGAAGCTGTTAGGGAGATGTTCTATAAAATAGGTGGGCAGAATGCAATAATCAGAGATGGAATTTGGCCCCTACCCCACGGTTCACATCCTTACTCTTATAAAAAGTGCCACAGGATACTTACTAGCAAATGATGATGACCTTTTTATATTTCATCCCACAGACAGTACCTCCAAGGATACAGGGTTCCCTAGCTCTGTTGGTTTATTGCTGACTCAAAGAGAAAGAGAGCCTTCTACTTGTATCATTAGCATCATTTCCTACAGCACCTTATTATTGCCGCTTGGAGTTCTTCCCTGTGAATACTATAGCGCGTGACTCCCAATTCCCCAACAAGAAAGATGAGGCCCAGCTTCCACATGAGTTGCTAGTTGTTTTGGTGAGGTTCCCTGTAGCCTTTGAGAGATGTGGAGCACCTGCAGTTTTAATGGTTCACCAAAGGTTTCTCTAGAAAAGCACAGGGAGACTGAGACACTGGTTTGGAGCCCTACTAAAAGGGTCCAAGCTCGGATGGGAGACATTCAAAGAATGCACAGATGCTGTAGGAAATTATGTTGGTGACATAAATGGATGGCACTTCCCTGAGTCAGTACTACAACCATGCTACTGGAGGTGCTATTTTAACCCACATTGTGTGTGGGGCGCAGAGGGGGGAGGATTTTTGTTTCACTCTAGTGGCTGGTGTATATAAGAAGTTTTTTGTGTCTGCTGCTACTTTCAGCTAGTGGGCTTACTCCTTCAATTTGAGAGTAGAGGCTCATGCATTAAGTGCTGAAGGTTCCAGATCTGATCACCACCATCGGCACAACTAGAGCCTGTTTATTGTATCTTTCAGATGAGATGTAAATTAGATAAACTGACCATCTATCATGAAAGACCCCATCCCACTTTTCATCAGAGTAGGGATCTTAATCCAAAACTGGTTATTATAAATAAGAACTATAGGTAGGATGAGGCCCTAAAACAAATAGGTCCCCAAAGATCTACATTTGGAAGGGAACTGGCTGGCATAAAAGCACTGGTAAGTGAAATGGTATCAAACACCTCAGGAGTGCTAACAACTGAGGGTGATTTTAGTATACTAGTAATATATATATATATTTTATATATATATAAAATATATTAATTCCCTATAGTGAAATAATTGCTTAGAGTGCTGGGTGGGCAGTTCAGCATTATTTATCCCCATAGCTTAAGCAGACACTTTTGCCAAATCGTTTGTCTGTCGGTGAGCTGATCAGGATATTGATAGTTTGGATCCATTATACCCAGTCAGAATGAGTAAATGAGAAAAACTACTTGTACTCACGAAAGAAAAAGAAGCTGAACAATATACGATATGTAAGAGCAAAAATTACAAGAGCTGACTACTCTCCTCTTTCTCATCTAGGACTAAGAGCTTCTCTGGAGAGAGAAAATTAGCTGTTTTAGAGGAGACAGAGGAGGAATCTGACAATGAGAATCAGGAAAAATGGTTGTCTTCTGAACTGATGGTAAAGAATGCAACAGAATATTGGGAATATGGCTAAGACAGGAAAAAGGAAAAGAAAGCATTTTTCTTCTGAATCAAACACATTCCTCACTAGAAGAATTATCAGTTGGAACACTACAACGTAGTGATGGAATCTGCCAAAAAGAACAGCATCCTATACCTTCCTTCTTTTAAGATGCAGAAAGAAGAATCACCACTCCAGCACCACACGGCAGAAGAAAGTATTCTTTTTACCCATTCAATCAAAAAAAAGATAATAGAAGAGACTTCTCTTATGAGAAGGATATACTGTGGAATACGGGCTGTTCTGGGGATGACAAATTCTGGCAGAACCCAGGGGCATGCATTGTGTCCTAGTTATTAAAGCAGAGGGCTGGGATTAGGATTCCTTAGTTCCTTATCCAGATGTACCTTTGACTTGCTCTGTGGCCATAAACAAGTAATTTAAAAACCTCTCTTTTCCTCGGTTTGCCTATCTGCAAAATGGGTATAATGTTCATCTACCTCACAAGGCTCTTGTGAAGCTCATTTAAGCCATATTTGCAAAGTGTTTTAAGATCTTGTGATTAAAAGAAGGCATGTAAGAATTACTATTTATTAGCCAACATTGCCAAAGTAACTGCATGAGTCAGAAAAGGACTCTGTAAATGACAACATGATAGTATATGCATGAAATGTCTGGAGGCTTGGCAATAATCCACTGTGGATAGATGGACCTTGGAGGTGATAGAAAATGAATACTGAATGGAGCTAGAGTCTTTTACCAAAACCCTTTTCCATATAATCACTTGCAGTTGACAATATGGACAAGTTTGCAATGATGACTTCAACTGTGCTGATCTAGAAAGTCTAATAACGCAGGAGCACACCTATACCTTTACATGGACTATATGCTTTTCAGAGCTAGCTCTCAGGAAGGTGACAGACGTAGCTACAGAGTGGGCAGTAGATGCATTATAGAAGTGCCGTTTTGTCATCAACTTTACAAAGAGCAAGTTGATATCAACTCAGAAAATACATCTAGGAGTTATATGTTCAGAATAGGATGAGGGCAGGTTCAGAAAACCATCAGTAAGTCATTCTAGTGTGGATGGAAAATCAATAGGCATCTTCCATGCAGGCTCTAAAATTGACATGATTAAAGTTTTTTTCTGCAAAAAATGGTTCTTGGACCATTCTACACATTGCTACAAGTATTCCCATTGGAATACTGGAACTGTATGGAAGGCATCTTGGGAAAAGCTTCAAGTGTTTCTTCAGACTCTACACAGCAGAGCGAGTAAGGACTCAATCCACTGCTGCTTCTACCTTCTCCCATTAAGAGTAATAGCAACAAATTTCAACAGCTTGGCTGTTCGCACCTTGCAGAGGTCAGTGCAGAGCATAGTGTGATTAGGAGAGATACAAGGACATGAACTTTCTTCAATGCAATGCCATAAAACTAGCCATCCTCACTTTTCAGGCACATCTTGCACAGCAAATTATGATGGTAAACTTGGACAACATGGAGGCTGTTCCCTCTGTATTCTAGAAAGAAAACACAGGAAGTGTGAGAGAGAAGTGACCTAGTGGTTTGAGGGTGGGACGAGACTTAGGACATCCTGAGTTCTAAACCTGGCTCTACCACGCTCTTCTTCTGTGGCCTTAGGGAAGTCAACAAAGCCTCAGTTTGCCCATCTGGTAATACAGGCATGATAATATTTACCTCCTTCCTGGAACTACTGGCAGGATTAAACAGATGATGTTTGTATAACACGTTGACTGTGTAAAGTACTATACAAATGCTAGCCCTTCACTCATTCCTCTCTCAGGCAAACTCTCTCTGAAGTCAACAGCAGTTTTGCCAGAGAAAGAGCTGAGTCAAGATTCCAGGGTTTGGCCCATGGTGAGATTCTTAAAGAGCAGTTAAACTTATGGAGCTTCTATAGCTATTCAAAAATCTGCTGAGGAGCCGTAGCAGGGTATTTCCATTGCTTAGCCAGTCCCCTTACAAACCAATAATCTATTCATTGCTGGATTTTCTTTATTGTGAGATAATTAGCATATGAGCTATTTCAAAGGCCAGGAGCTAGGCCTTCTGGGTCCGGCCCATGGCAGCACAAAAGTACCTGAAAGCTGCTTTAAATGAGGAGTTGAGGATTCCCCCAGCCTGAGGGAATTCTTTCCTGTTGTAAAGTCAGCATAGCTGATTTCTCTTCCAGTCCCACCTGCCGCAGCCCACTCCCTCATGGTATGCGAGCATGTTGTAGATTGAAAGGGATATGACAGGAACTCACTGTGCTCTGGCCAGTCTCATGGCTCATTGGTCACCATTATAAGCTGGTGCAAGTTGAAGGAGTTTTTCAGCTGCTCTAACTCACTCTGGGGATCAATTTGGCCTCCAACTAGGTCGGGTATTGTGGTGAATTCAACTATACGCATGCAATGAGTGTATGCCCCGGAGTGAGCGTGAGATGGGAGATGTGAATCTGCTGTTCCCTCAGTTGGTCTCAGTTTCTGTGTGCCTCTCATAGTGTGAGCATTTTGCCGTGCTGAGTTTGAGTCTAGTGTTTTAAAGATATGTATTTTTTGTACAACATGGCTCCTAAATGCAAGCCAACTACTTCATCTGGTGCTCAACCAAAGAAATAGCGATCTGTTCCAACGCTGGAGGAAAAACTGGCTGTGTTGGACTTATTGAGAGATGATATGTCCGTCTCCAATGTGGTGCGTAAATATGGCCGCAACAAATCTAGCATCTATGCTATCAGGATTCAAGAGAGAGAAATTCATCAAGCCATGGCATAAAGTGCTGAATAACTGCTAAAGTGATGAGCCAGGTGCGTGAAAAGACTTTAGTGAAGACTGAAGAGCATTAAACTTATGGTTGGAAGACATGAACTGTAAACGTGTGCCTATCGATGGCAACACATTGCGAGAAAAGGCTTTTAGCCTCTACGCGCTGTTCAAACCTCCCGCCAAAGAGGGACAGCCTTCTGATGAGAAGGAATTCAAAGCCAGCCATGGTTGGCTTAACAGTTTTAGGAACCGCTTCAACCTCAGAAACGTGCAGACTACTGGTGAAGATGCATCTGCCGATGAAGAGGCAGCAAAAGCCTATCCCGAACAATTAAAGAAAATCATAGAAGAAAAGGGCTATCTTCCGTAACAAGTTTTCAATGCTGACGAGACTGGGCTCTTCTGGAAAAAAATGCCTAACTGCACTTACATTTCAAAATCAGAAAGACAAGCCCATGGCTTCAAAGCAATTAAAGACAGTGTGGGGATTCCAAAGAGGAACATTCTATTAGGGTGTTTGGTTACAAAAGATTGCACAATGATTTAACCAAGCAAAGTTTCTAGCATTTTTTTTTTGCCATATAGTACAATACTCCACAAAGCAAAAAAATAAAGCAAGTTGGCTAATACTGGAATTGCACTGGTGTGTGCTCAGACAGCAGAATGACAAATTATTTTCTTTGTGCATAACGATGTTGAAGTCATCTTTCTCCCCCCAAATACCACCTCCATTCTCCAACCTCTCGATCAAGGCGTGATTCGCTGTTTCAAGCCACATACATGAGGCTTACATTCTCACGGATATGTAGCGCTATGGATGCTGATCCCAGTCTTAATATGATGGAGTGTTGGAAGTCCTTCAATATTGCCGTTTGCATCACTTATATTAAACAGGCAATGGATGCAATCAAGCCTGAAACAGTCAATGCATGTTGGCAAAACTTATGGAAAGAATGTGTGAATGATTTTAAGAGTTTCCCGACCATTGAAAAAGAAGTGAAACGCATTGTTCAGGTGGCCAGGCAAGTGGGTGGTGATGGCTTTGTCGACATCCTTGAGGAAGAAATTGAAGAACTAATTGAGAGCCTTAGGGAAACATTGACTAATGAAGAGTTAGAGAAACTGATAAAATCATCTACAGAAGACAAAGATGATGATGACAAACAGGAAGAGCTAGCAAGTTGGAATCTTCATAAATTTGCTGAAGTGTTCCAAGAAGTGAAACACATGAATGAATTAATTTTTGAATATGATCCCTCTATTGAATGAAGCCTCAAAATCACATGTAGTATTACAGAGGATTTGAGACCATATTAAGAAATGTTTGAGCAGCTCAAGAGACAACAGCGACAGTTGCCGATCACTATGTTTTTCAAGAAAAAACAACCAGCAGCAGATGAGCCTGGCCCATCATCTCCTGGATCGACATCAAGCCTTGACGACTCCCCAATAATGTCGTCATCGTCATAGACTAGCAAGAATATCCAGGATGAATGGTGAGTGGTTAGGTTTACTGTTTTCCTTTTTTATTCTTTCATTCTTCCATCTGTCTTTCTCTCTTTTATGTAATTAAAAATACAGTGCTGTAAAATTATATTTTGCATATGTATTCTTTATTATATACTGTACATTACTGTATACATTATGCATTTATACATCTAGTATGACTTTACAGGGTTGTATACTGCACACAAAACTATGTATACTGTACTTTATGGACGATTTAAGGGATTTAAGGGTAATTTTGACTATATGCGATTTTCGTCTTACGCGCTGACTTTAGAACCTAACCCCTGCGTAAGATGCGACTCCACTGTATATGTTGTAGGTGCCACTTTAATCCATATAATAGTAATAATTCCAGCCAATTGAACTGTTGTTTAGGGCAGGATGTTTTCTGAGTTTACAAATGCATATGGTGCAGGAAATAGTCTCTTCTTTGGCTCCAGATTGGAAACGTTCAAAGGAGAAGCAGTAGCACAAACTAGGGGCAGGAAGAGCACTGAAAAAGGAGGTGTCAATTCTCTGGTATGGTTGAAGCGTGCACATACAAGTCCAGAGAGTAGATAGAAAAGTGGCTTTAGAGCCTTTTATACTCCCTTGATCCTGGGGCATTTGGGTCCTGGTCCTTAATGTAAATTAGAGGAGCCAGCTGCCAGTGAATTCAAGGTACTGTTCCAGCAGCATGGAATCAGCTGGGCATAAAAGAGTCTTGCCAGGTTCTCTCTTTCCCAGTTATCCCATCTGCACTGGATACTCTAGCAGCTCTGTGCCACCCCAAAATTCCCCTACCTGAGGGGAATCCTCCACTGTCAGGACACACACAGGTTTAAGCAGCCCCAAGGTACTAGAGAACTGAGGCCAGAAAATGTTAAGCAAACAGGAATATAGTCAGTTTTGGACTATTCATACATTCCATCTGACACACCAGGGCAGAAAAGCATCCTCACCAGATGGCTTAGGAACAGCATATCTGAATTTTGTGCAGCACTTTGCAAAATTCTTCCAGTTGAAATGAGAGTAAGGGTTGTAGCAGAGCGTGTGGGTATTCGGGTGATGATTGCTATAGAAAACCTGATAATAATAGTAATTAATAATGTGCAACACTACTCTTCATCAGCAGAAAAAACATGCAAGGCAGACCCTGTATCCAGGTAAGTATCAAAGTACTGCAAAGTGCTCCAGGTTTTGTGATTGTTTTATTGCTGGTGCCAAATTCTAACTTTAGTGATGGGCTGCGAATGAGCAGAAAATAATTTTTGGCTTCACTATATTAATTTTGCTGTTCACGTCTTCTCCTCCATTCTTTCTTTCTTCTGGCCATTTCCCGTTCGTGATGGATCTGTGAATGAGAAATGGACAGAAGTAAAAGTAAGAATGGGGGAGAAGTCATGAACAGCAAAATTAATATAGTGAAGACAAACATTATTTTAGTTAATTATTTTAACATATTCAGATTCCTTACCTGTTGTTTTTTTCTGGGAGAAGTTGACTAACCTCAACAAGGGGCAACATCCAGCAGTTAGAAAGGAGAGAAAATGGATACAAAAGTGTTTTTCATGAAAGGCTTCCATTTTTATTCTGATTTGGGTTGCTCATGTGTTATGTTATGGCCCATTGTGTTCCTCTGTTTATGTGGTGAAAGATACTCAGGTTATAACAAGATTTTTACTTTCTCTCCTTATGTGGGATGGGCTTGAAGGAAGGAGTCAGATCCTCATCTGATATGAGTTGGCACAAATCCATTGTCTGAGGACCTGGCCTTAGTATATTTTTAGTGCTGGTTCATGAAAGCAGAAGTTTATCTGTCACTTTGTAAGAACAGTGTAAATGGGAAAAGAACAAGGAGCAGATCCTCACTAATGTAGTCCTTAGCTGCAAATTTCAAAGTTTTAATCACAGCATATTGTAACCCCAGAAACCATTGTTAGTTTTCCTGCTGTGTTCACGCTCCAGACACAGAGGTTCTTTTAATTGTAGCATGATGCCAGACCTGTGTCCCTACCAGCTTTTGTAGCAATTCCACATTTGATCCCCTCTGGTTTTACTGTGTGTGTTTGTTATTGTAAAAGTGCCCAGTAGCAGTGCTGCTATAATTAAACGGCTATGTTTGTTATCTTCAGGGGTTTCCCAGCTTTGCAGGGTCCTATCACTCATCAGTAAAGTTTTACTGCAGGCAGTAACTTAGCATGCAGGGGAAAATACGTTGTTTTATTTTTTTTATAATTGCTTCAATTGCTTTTTAGGTTACTGATGTTTTAGAACAAGTAGAAATAATTGTGATAAGTTAATAGCCTATAGCTATGCCTGCACAAAAACTATTTTATGATGAAATTCCCTCAGAATTTCTGCTATGACCATTGGCTGAAATTCATCCTTTTTCACTGGGAGAGGACAAATGCCCACTGAACCCCTAGGTGAAGGATTTAAATGAGTCACTGGACCTTGTGCATGATGTCTAACCTGCTGTGAATTTTACTCAATCACTGTGCTCACATAAAAGCCTTGTTAAAAATCTATTGGGTCAAAAATCAGTTTGTTTTTGTTTTTAAATGTCATTCCTGTTCATTACAGTTCAAGAGTATAATGAATAATTCCAGGGATAATTACTGAGTTTTCAAAGTTACTGATAGCCAACTTTTTATAACTATAGCACTATATTTATGTTGGCTTTCTTTAAGCCTTGAAACTATGTCATGGTTTTCTACATAGAAAATGATTTGTTATTTAAATTGAGGTTTAGTTACTCCACCATTACATACATTGAATAGTACCTCATTCTGCACAGTCTGATTACTTCAATGGCTACTTGAATACTAAGGTCCTACTCACTGTGAATCTGGGTGGCACCATTAGGCACAGGCTTATGAATTTGAACAAACAACCAAGTTGATCTTCTGACATGCTAAATGATGTCTATGAAGTACTATGGAACCTCAGCTCCCATTGAATTCAAAATAATGAAGGGCAGGTTCAGCCCCCCAGTTTGTTAGATGCACACAGTATGATGAAAATCATCCCTGTTCAGAGGGTTTGCATAAGGTCCCATTTCAGCCCTATTTTGAGGATAAGCTGGTCTTGAATGGCGCAGAGGCCTTCTATGAGCTTTTTTGCATGAGGTGAGCTTCACCCAGTACAGAATGAGTGTGAATTAGCAACTTTAATGCAATAGGAAAGTCTGATCCTATAAATATGGGACTATTGAGTGGCTTTCTGTTTTTTGTTTTTAAATCGTCTATCATTCCTGCAGTAGCGTGATGTTAACTCCTGCTGGAAATGACTGTGTATGGCTGTTTGCCTTTCTGTTCAAGGGTTTTCATTGGCTCTGATGAGACCTATATATTCAAATGGCTGCCATGTTCTGTTAAGAATTTAGTATCATTACTAATCATAATTTATTTGGATGAATGTAAAAGAACTTGCTATTTTGCCCAGTCATCATAACTGGATTTATTTTGAAACTTTCTATTTTCATGTGTGTGAAGGGCTACAAGTATTGTCTTACGTATTGATTCTTCAACTGCCCCATCTTTCTGAATTTTGTACCAAGACATATGGGCTACAAATTTGTGTTCTGACAGTTTACATTGATTTTACTATTCATGTATCTCTAGTCTAAAGGCCTTGATCACTTCTAAAAAAGAAATGATTTGTAGCAAATCTTGCCTCTTTGCGTGGCTAAGGAGATGGTAGACAGCCTGGGTTATTCTTTTCCTTTAATTATTTTATGAAGTAATAAGAGGAAATGGGTATACATGGTCCATTAATTATTTAAACAACAAGCAAACCTCTTTTCATGAATCTTTATTACCCAAGAAAGTGGCAATAATTAATGCAATGCTAAGGTCGTACTGCTGTGCACTCATAAATCAGGGTGAATGCATACTAGTAACTTCCCCCTTTACAATGCAATCTTTTAATATCACATAAAATTTCTTTGATGCACGGTTGCATAGATGACATTTAGAAGGTCACACACTATTTCTCAGATGAGACAATCTAGAAGTATTACTTTTTTTCTTACACCCTGCAGTGAGCTTTATGCATCTATCTGGGATATGTTTAGACAGTTTTAAAATATATTATTGGAAGTGTTATTTGCATCTCTCCATTTCTAGTGTCAGATGCCTAATTACCAGGATTCAGGATGTGAGAAAAATTGAAAGTAATATTTTAAAACATCTCCAGAATAGCCATTCTATGTATAAAAATGTTTTACCATCTGATATTGGAGCATCTTTCAGGGCTGTATGTTCTATTAGTAAGCAGAAGAATTGTCTCTTTCCATTGGTTTAAAACTTCTGTCCAGATCCTCTGGTGGAGTAAATCAGCATAGCTCAACAGAAATAAACGCAGCTACATCAATTTACTCCAACTGAGGATTTGATCCTCTTCGTCTAGTTTTGGGGAGTCATGATATATTAAACCTTAAATTTGTCATTGAAACAGGACTGATTATTTCCTGTTCTAGAATCTTTACTGAGTAATTCTGGAGTGGAAGCCCACATTTGGAAGAAAGAAGGAACCATTTTTTGTGGAGTTTTTGTTTTAATGGCGATTGAAGGCACCCTGATGTTTGAAATGTAAGGAACAAATGGCCCCTTGCTAACTCCTGTCTGCTTGCAAACCTATCAGGCTGTGGTTACAATCTGCAGACTTTGACAAACCTCATATGTGGGCTGGAAAACCAGAAGATGGAGCCAGAGAGCAACATTCAAGAGTAGGGAGCAGAAAGAGCTCCCCAGTGCCACAGTCAGGTGTAACTATTGTGACAGGGTCAGGCCACATGGATACAGGAGAGCGTTAGAAGGCAGATATATTAGTCCCAGATTAAGTAGATCCCTTTTCCCTGGGAAAGGTAACACAGGCAGTTCCAGAACCAGCAGGAACTGCTAGAATCAATTAGGACAGGCTGGCTAATAGGGCACCTGAGTTTAAAAAGGACCTCTCTTCAGTTTGTAGCGTGCATGCAAGGAGCTGAGAACAAGAGGCACTAGGAGCTGAGAGTGGGAAGGTATATTGCTGGAGGATTGAGGAGTATAAGCATTATCAGGCACCAAGAGAAAGGTCCTGTGATGAAGATAAAGAAGGTGTTGGGAGGAGGCCATAGGGAAGTAGCCCAGGGAGTTGTAGCTGTCGCACAGCTGTTCCAGGAGGCACTATAGACAGCTGCAATCCACAGGACCTTGGACTTGAACCTGGAGTAGAGGGCGGGCCCAGGTTTCCCCCAAACCTCCCAACTCCTGATCAGACACAAGAGGAATTGACTTGGACTATGGCTTCTACCAGAGGGGAAGGTCTCTGGGCTGTTCCCTGACCCACATGGTGAATCTCTGAGGTGAACAAATCCGCCAATAAGCGCAGCACCCACCAAGGTAGAGGAGGAACTTTGTCACACTATCAGTGGGAAGACAGGACAGTGCTTTGGCTGGTAACTCAGCAGAAGGCAGTTTAAAAAAATAGGTCAAGGCAGTTTAGGTTGGACATTAGGAAAAACTTCCTAACTGTCAGGGTGGTTAAGCACTGGAATAAATTGCCTAGGGAGGTTGTGGAATCTCCATCACTGGAGATTTTTAAGAGCAGGTTAGACAAACACCTGCGAGAGATGGTCTAGATAATACTTGTCCTGCCATGAGTGCAGGGGACTGGACTAGATGACATCTCGAGGTCACTTCCAGTCCTATGATTCCATGAAAATATTCCCAGGTGAGGTGGACTGGTGGGCAGAATGAAGCTGAAGCAGTTAACAGTGCATGATAAATGCAGTTTGCCTTGTGACAATTATCACTACGGAGGTACCTGCCCGTTTAAATCTGTAGGTCCAGAAATATGGGGCCTTTAGGCAAATAACAAAATGTCCCAGTTTTCATTTGCTATGAATATGCATGAGCTCATCTGCATATTTTAAAATATTCATCAAAGTTTTTTTTTAATTTTCTACTCTTGTCCCCTCACTACAGTATCAGTTACAGGGCATGCTATAAAAGTCAGTGGAAAATAAGTAATTTTATGGGACATTTGGAGCTAGATCCACAAAAATTTTAGGCATCTAAATCCACCATTTAGATTCTCAAACCCCTCGCTCAGCTCCCACATAACTCTCTAGGTAACTGAATTCCCTAGATGCCTAAAATTCCACTGGTAAAGTCCACTAGACACCTAAATTTCTGCTACTGGGTATATGCGTAAGCTGCTTAAGTCCTGATGTTTGGGCACCTAGATCGTGCCTGAACCCCAGTGGAATCTTCAAACTAGGCATTCTCCCAAACATCTTGCCCCGGGGCCCAATTCAATAAGTGAATTGGGTCTCTCACACAATACTGCTGCTGTGATCCTCTTATATCCTCTCACCAGATATGAAAGATCCATGTTCAAATTCTGTCTCTGGCTAATGTGGAGCAGGAATTTGAACCAAGCTATCCCCCTCTTGGGTGAGTGCCCTAATCACTGGGCTAGGGAGTATTCTAGAATGGGTCTCTCTCAATCTTTCCTATTGAAGCTGGTCCACTTTGTTTAAAAAAGGATGATCATTAGAACAGGAACTTGAACACAGGTCTTCCACATTCTGGTTGAGTGCTCTAACCATTAGCCTATTGGGTAAAAGGGGAAACCGCCCCAGGTCCACCTCCTCGTTTTCTTGCAAGGAGGGCTAAGGTACTTAAGTCTCTGTGTGGGTTCATGGCTGTGAATCCTGAGCTGAAGGAGATACCCCCTTTATCTCAGAGTTAGGTACCGAACTCCCTTTGAGGATTGGGGCTTAGATCATACCTGTATCCTTGGCATTTCCTATTGGCTAGTTTTGGTGGCTTTCTGCTCATTGCACTGGCTTTTGTGTACCCATTTGTCATATCCTAGCTTACTCTCTGCATTGTGTAGGGAGTGTGGATGCCTAACATAGATTCCGTCAGGTGGCAAGGTGCTTGAACAATTTTTTTTAGCTGTTATTGGTGGTATATTGGAACCTTTATGATTGACTGGGGCTGGAAGCATTCAGATTCATTGATTGTGTGAGGCCAGCCTGACAGGTTGGAGCCAAGTGCAGGTGCACCTGACTGGTTGTCTAAGAATGGATGCATGTGAGCCTGATTACTTGGCTGGGGACAGGTATATGCAAACCTGACCGACTGGCTGAGTTTTTAGGGCGGGTATATTGTGGCCTAAAGAGTCACTATAGATAAGACTTCACAGCAGTTTCCATTGTTACCACATCTGTATATGTTATGTATAATTACATTACAGACAGTATTTAGATTGCTATGTCAAGCACTTGAAGGTTAGGAAATTCCAGATTTATAGTTGTTCAGGCAATTGTGGTGGGAGGGCTCAGCCCAAACCCCACCCCCCAGTTCCTGTAATAGGCATCTCCAGTGGCACAAACCAGCTGTGAAGCTGGCAGATCTGGCCCTCTAAGAGGGAATCCACAGGTGACATGCTGTAGTGAATCCAGCAGAAAGGGGGAATGATTAGAGTGTCCCTGCACTCTGTGATCCCTTGCTGCTGGATGAGGCTATGGAAAGATGGATATAAGCTAGAGCAGCTAATGGCTGCTCCAATTTATGTCTGAGACTGTTTCAGCCCTGCCAGCCCTAGCACAGCAGGAATGCAAAGGAGGTTAAGGGTTACCATTACACCCCACCTCCCCTAGTCTTGCAGTGAGTGCAGTTCAGACAGGATGAGAGATATGGTCCACTATCTGTATAAACAAATATTGTGCTGTCAGTGCCAAATATAAGTGGCATTTAATTTTAATCCATCTTGTTGATGTAACCAATGGAGAAAGAGGGACTGCGTTTTGATGATACCATACATAATGTAAATAGAAGAGCTACATGTTAACACAGAAACCATGACACAGCATGCCTTCACCTCCACCTGAAAATCACTTGCTTGTACAGAGCCTTAACAGTGCCATAACAATATAAAATTGGGGCTAAGTGTCCAAAAGTGTGGCAGCACAAATAGTGCTTCTCATATGACTATGGTACCACATAGTCCTCTACAGATGGGAACACCATAAAAAGACACGAGTTATCCCATCCTTCTCCTCACGAATACAATGCTCATAATCATTATGGTTGAAAGAGAGCACCATGTGTACTGTTGCTGCAGTGATTTGCTAGGTGTCAAATCCTACCTATTGCAGGTGTGTGGTGCCCTCCATGCCTGCAATGGAACTGCTATCTTGTGTCACTAGAGCAACCTATTATATGTAATGTATACAGATTGGGTGGGGGAGGGAAGGGAGACATGATTTCAGGTGTGCCAATTCTCCAGCACCAGTGTGACTCCCTGGATAGTTGCACACTGAGGCCAGTGGATCTGCTGCCATACAGATAGATGCACTAGCTACTCATTATATAGACAAATCTGGGCCAGGGGAGAGTAGTAGCCTCCCCAGAAATGTAAAGATTGCATAAGTAAATAAAGGAAATACTGAGTTTGGAACAGAAGCTCGTTTATCTCACTTTATTAAAAGTGGACAAATTTACTCATGGTACAATTACTCATTTTTTTGAACATGAATAAAAATGACTTATATTCAAAAAAATGTTCCAAATGATCTTTACCCTGGGTTTCCTGAAATGAATTCCTCTGCAACATCTGCATGCTGTAGCTTTTTTCCTTGCCTACATATAAAATTTTATCTGTGTGTATATGTAAAATCATACAGCCTTGGAGGTGTGATTGTCCAATTGTGGATCAAAGCCATGCTTTAGCATAGCAGAGAGCACTGAAACTACACTCGCTTACAGTGTTGGTTGCTGGTATCACCAAAATCATTTTCATCCACATCATCACTTCAGAAAACAGCTGACATTTGGTTTGGCTGAGTGAACTGAGATATTTATGAACTGACTTCAGTGATCTTTCTGTAAGCTGACAGTTGGCTTGCAACAGAGGAAGCTGAGTAATCAGAAAATCATAGATGAAATTGGAACCATTCACCTGAAGCAGGCCTTGAACTTGCATTTGTTATGTTTGGAGTTATGAGAGTTTCAAGATTTTGAATATCTTGGTATCCTTTCTGTTCAAATATTGATTGACTAATGGACATTGTAAAATCAATTACTTTGAAGTAGATAAACATACAACATTCCTTTGCTGCACTGGGTTCATCTGTGCCTGTTCACAGTTTCTTGGGAACTTTTATCTTCTGTGCTGACCCTTTCCAGCTTGAAACTTTTCTGGGGGATTTGCTCCCAAAATAAGTTCTAGCTTTCATCTGATTGGATGGACTAAGGTAAACTAAGTGTCATTTTCATAAAAGATTGGCCTTCTGTTGCTGAAATGTCTGACAGTTGCAGAGTTTTGGACATAACATCTAGCACATTTAGAACTTTTCAAGCTAGTTCAATGCCAAAAAGGAAGTTCAGCTTTCCATTTGAGTTGTTACACCATCAGTTTGAGTGCTCATTTCAGGATCTTTTGTTGCATCCTTTGCAACCTTCAGAGATGCTCAAAGTGCAAGGTAGTTCTCAAAATTGAAGCCAGTTCTTCTTCAGAGAGAGTCCATTCTTTTGGACAGCGGATATTGATGCTCAGCAGCAAAGAGTCCTGTGGCACCTTATAGTCTAACAGATGTATTGGAGCATAAGCTTTTGTGGGTGAATACCCACTTTGTCAGATGCATGAGATGCATCATGCGTCTGACGAAGTGGGTATTCAGCCACAAAAGCTTGTGCTCCAATACATCTGTTAGTCTATAAAGTGCCACAGGACTCTTATTCTGGATCTGTAAAAAAGCAACAAACATGGCTACCCCGATACTTGATGCTTGGCAATGTACTTAACACTTCATATTTAATGTCCTGAAATGTAATATTTCATTTGGGTGATTTTAAATTACTTTTTGTGATTTTTGTAAATAGTTTCAAGAGTATCTATTAGGATTGTATTATTTTTAAAAAGTTCCAGAAAGCCAAATTCAAAGCATGTCCATAGCAATGAGTTTGTAGCTCATGCAGACAAATTGCTATGCCTGATACTAAGCCTGTCATATTAGCACCACCTTCATAATGTCCATGATAGTTGCTGAGCCTCTGATTTAGACACAATAGTTTATCTTTAATTACTGACACATATACCTCTGCAGATGTACAGATTATATTGTACAATCCAGTGAACTCTTCTTCGGCGTTCATGTCATCATCCACATATCACATCCATAAAATCACTTGCTTTTTGATGGAGAATTCCGTTGTTTCAATTACCATAATTGTAGACCACTTTCCAGGAAGTTTCTCAGAAATCTCCCTCCTGGATTTAAAACTCATGGTTTCCACTATCTCATTTTGAATAACTGCATTTGTGAATTTGTCTTGACTCTTTTTTCAACCATGTTGAAATATCAGGATTATATTCTGCCTGCAGACAAAACAGCTGAACATAGTTGCCGTCAAGCTGTCCATGTAAGGGTGTATTTTCAGCTTGTTCAGTATAATGGCCCTGAAGTGCAAGTCCTTGTATGACAAGATAATGTATGCTACTTAGTATTTTTATTAGGGTAGTTTCTTTTGAGAGTTCTGAAAACTTAGCATATCACCAACATCCTTTGTGATATTTTGAAGACTATCAACTGCTTGGTGGTGACTCGAAAAAGCTTGGTGTCTCAGAAATTTGTCTCAAGCCTTGTTCCAGTTAGGGAATCCAGACTGTGGGAAAGCTTCATCTGTCTTCTTAGTCAAAAGCAGTTTATACCTAAAAGCTGTACAACAGTAGAAACAAAGTACACTGTCACTAGTCTCAGAAAAACAGAGCCATTGAAAATCATCAAACCAGAATGGACAGAAAGAATGACTTGCTTATTCAAAGTTGTGCACAGGTAATTACTTATATCATCATGGCTGAGGTGTCTCAGAAATGCTAAAAGTATCAGGGAGCTGACATTTGGTTCCTACGCAGGTGATGTTGGAGACATTTGAGTGCTATGAACAGCAGAAGCCGATTCACTTGTTGGAAGGATAGTTTTCCCGTTTTTAATTAGCCATGATTTCATTTTAGCACCTTGACAATATACTTTTGGTTTTTGTACTCCATTTAATCACTACCATTTTTTTGAGGGGGTAGGATTGAAAATATGTTGTCTATTCTCCTGCGGGCCTGATATTGGACCATACAACCGTTCTATTGCCAATCTGTGGCTAAGTAAGGCATAACCTGGTGGCTGTGCAGCAGCACTAGTTAATGGTGGATTGGGTAGCGTTGCACTCATCAGTACTTTTTACCTTATACTTGTGTGTGAAATTCTTTGCATCAAAGCAGAATTAATCTCCAGCTAGAGCTGGCTGGGAATTTACCACCAGGATGTGGGAGAGCCAGGTTCAAGTCTCTGATCTGCCTGATGCAGACAAGGGACTTGATCGTGGGTTTCTCACATTATGAGTTTCCTAACCATCCGGCTACAGACCCAGTCTCTGGCTATCTCAGTCTCTCTTGGTGGAGCTGTTCTACTATGTATAACTAATTAAATATTCATTGGGCCAACGTTCAAGTCCCTGGTCTCAGGCAGGCAGAGGAGGGACTTGGGAATATGGTTCTCACATCCCAGATGAGTGCCCTAACCACTAGGCTATTCGATATTTTGAGGTTGGCTCTTCTTGGTTTTTTTGTTGTTTTTTTTTTAATATACAAGGGTTTCAACTTTGTCCCAATATGGAACCTAATGGCAAAACCCTTGAAATTTTTCACAAAATTGAAGTCTTGTTTTCCAGCCAGCCCTAGCTCTGTCTGGGTGCCATCCTACCGAGCAATCACAACTTCTAGCTGGCAGCTTTCAATATCAGTTTTTCATATCAGTTGCTACAAAGTTCTCCATTTTGCAAATGATACGAGAGCCTATCTGGAATATAAATCCTCATGGATCAAGGCTTATGCCAACCTAGAGCTAATGTGGGGGAGGGGCTATAAAGAAACTTTCCTTGTATGCAGATTATTCTTGCATCTTCACTGAAGCTGGGGCTGGCCACTATCAGAGTTAGGATACCACATTATATAAACATTAGTGTGACCCAGTGTGTCAGTTCCGTGTTCCTGTGCATATGGCCCTGAATTAGGAACTTTGATTCCAATTCATCCAGTCATAGCTTGGACATGTAGTGGAGTGTGGTGGCTGCAAAGAGATTGTCGTGGCTCCCTTATCCCTGGCTGCTTGGCCCAGGTGGAAGTTAAAGCAAGAGGGAATCTATTCTAGCTTTTACCACCGGGGATCATGCATAGTGGAACCTGGCTTCACCACATTCCTGGCATACTCACCTAGCCCCAAACAGGTTCCCTTCTCCCTTTATTATACTGAGGAGGTGGAGACAGCTGGCCTAGGAAGTGGCTGTGCCACCTATATCAGTCTAAAGCTGTCAGAAATTTCCCTATGCAGGGAAATTCATTCTCCAGTACAAATATCGAGTTGGCACACAGCAAGCTTAAACCGTGTTAAATGGTGGAGTAGAGAACCTGGGCTGTTGAGCCTTATCCTGCATCTACTGAAGTGAAAGACAAAGCTCCCATCAACTTTAGCAGTGCAGGATCAGAGCTTTATGAGGTGATGCATATGATGAGATCAACTGTTGTATATTAATATTTCAGTAGTTTGTAAATGAGATTGTAGGCCTGTTAAGAAAGGAAAAGCTGCTCAGTCTACATGTGACAGTATTTCTGACTGGCTTATAGTTTAAAATGTAATCTGGTCAAGTAAATCAGTAGTTTAATAGGATTTAAAATGGACAAATGCCATATTAATATAAACGGGATGAACACATTGCTATGGAATAGGCACATTTCAAAACATATTTTTTTGACCATAAAAAATCATGTGCCATGGTCTCTATTTGCAAACATGGAAATGCATGCCAAAGTTAGGTTATGTGTAGTTCGGGTAACAGAGCTAATCTGTGAATAATGATCCAGTTTATCAACCTATCAGTAGGTCCATCTGACATCTATCATTGAACCCTACCCAAGATATTTGAAAGTAGAACATCAAAAATGAATGTCATCTGACAGCAACCAGATCCCTACCAGAGTTAAAATAGCCTTGGACATGGAGTTCATGATGTGCAATACGCAAACAGTACATATCCGTTTACTGTGGGTGTTGTAATGGTGAGGTTGTTTGAACTAAGTCCATGCATTACATTATTTCAATACCCAGCTCCTGGGTCATAGATAAAAAAGCCTATATTAGAAAGCTACTTCACCTAAATTATTTCATGAGTCATAGCAGAATGGTTGGATTTATGCATAAACTTTGATACTCCATTGTCTAAGCTTCATACTATATATAACAAAGATACACATAATTTAAGTTAAATAAATTATCTTCTTGCTACTTTGACCGAACTATAATTTACAGATCTATACTATGCACCTCTTTATATTTTTCATTTTGTATTTGAGAATGTTGTGTTACATTTGTAAATTTATGCAATAATGGGAAAATGGTGCAGACAGACAAGAACTCTTTTTTTTGTTTCACTTAAACACTCCAACCCCAACTTTTGTATACTGCTTAAGGGTCTGACAATGCTGTCATTACTGTGGCAAAAGTCATAGGGATTGAGTGGAAATTTTTCCTTAAATAAGGATTGTAGGATATGGCCAAAAGCTGTAGAAACAGCAAAATATGGCGTATTGCATAAAAGGATGGACAATGCATTGCATAAAAGGATGGACATTGAGTATGGCAATTTTCTGCAAAGTTACTCAATAAAAATGTCATTATAGGGTTCAATGTTTGTTGTTTTTCAGTGACCATCTATCTAGTTATTCATTCTACCAATTTTATCATTTTTTGTTCTATCTAGTTGTATCTAATCATATCTTATTCTACCTAGTATCTAATCTTATTTATCTTAATCTGGTCCAGATATTCAAATCTAGCTAATCTAATTGAACTATGTATCTAAAATCTAATTTTACCTAATCTTTTCTAATTAACCTTGTCTATCTTTATATCTACCTCTTGTAATCTAACTATTCTACTTTAATTATGTATCTAAAAATCATATTTATTTGACTTTTATCTGTATATTTTTTCCTGTCTATCATATCTATCTGCCCATTTGCAGCATACACCTCATGGTAGTTGAGTGTTCCCATTATTATTATTATTATTATTTATTTATATTATTTTATTTAGTATTTGTATTGTAATAGCACCTAGCAGACCCATTGTGCTAGGTGCTGTATTAAAAAGGTAAAAAAGGATGATCTCTGAGGATTTTAATTATTTCCATATCAAATTAGCTCAGTTTACAAGTAAAAAGATAGTTTTCCGAACTGCTAGTAACGCAAGCTCATCTGAAAGTCCAGCTGAATTCTTTCTAGCTCTCATATCAGCAACCCTAACAATTCTGCAAATGAAATTTAATTAACAATTCTGTGGATGGTACATGAGCCAGCAAAGAATCCTACTCATGCTCCTGTAGGTGTTAAGCTTCTGCAGTGCTGACAGGACTGAAAAGGAGTAAAATCTTATTTTTGTCAGTGAAGTGATAGTTATGACTTTAAATACATACAGGGAGCAGAGCTGTTGAGTTAGAAGGTGCCAAAGCCACTTTTCAGGTGATAACTTCAAGTGAAAAATCCATTCAATTAATAGTACATTTTTCAGAATATTGGAATACATTCAGTTTACTACCACCATACCAGCTTCCTACCTCTCACTTTCTCAGGACTTGTAATATCTTGCTGTGTATTTATATGACTGTACGTTGGCAAAAAAGTTAA
Source organism: Gopherus evgoodei (assembly GCF_007399415.2). NCBI lineage: Eukaryota > Metazoa > Chordata > Testudines > Testudinidae > Gopherus > Gopherus evgoodei. The sequence continues at coordinate 21,441,219 of NC_044326.1, forward strand.
AAGAATGCTCTACAGGTTGCTATTTAATTCTGGCCCTTACACATCCATCCTGTATGCTGAATGAGGAAGGGGTCGTCTCATTTTAATGCAGGGCAGGAAGGGTCCTTGACTTAACCTGTTCTTAGAAACCTCTAAGGATGTTGGATTCCACAGTCTTCCTTGGAAGCCTATTTCAGTACTAACTATCCTTATAGTTAGAAAGTTTTTTTGTAATATCTAACCTAAATCTCCCTTGCTGCAGATAAGCTGATTACGTTTTATCCTACCTTCAGTGGACATAGTGAACAATTGATCACCATCCTCTTTAAAATATCCCTTAACATATTTTAAGACTGTTATTAGGTCTCTCTCTTTCCCCCCCCCATCTTCTTTTCTCAAGGCTAAACATGCCCAGTTTCTTAACCTTTCCTCATATGTCAGTTTTTCCAAAGCTTTTCTCATTTTTGTTGTTTTACTCTGGCTTCTCTCCAATTTGTCTACATCTTTCTTAAAGTGTGGCACCCAAAACTGGACACAGTACTCCAGCTGAGGCCTCATCAGTGCTGAGTAGAGTGGGACAATTACCTCTCATATCTTATAAATGATACTTCTGTTAATACATCCGAGAATATTAGCCTTACAACTTCATCACATTGTTGACTCATATTCAATTTGTGATCCACTAAGAACCCCAGATCCTTTTCAGACAACTACTGCCTAGCCAGTTATTCTCCATCTTGCATTTGTAAACTTTATTTTTCTGTTCTAAGCGTAGTACTTTACACTTGCCTTTATTGGAATACATCTTGTTGATTTCAGACCAATTCTCCAATTTGTCCTGGTTGTTTTGACTTCTAATTCTGTCCTCAAAAGTCCTTGCAACCATCCCCATTTTGGCATTATCCACAAATTTTATAATCATAATCTCTTGATAATAAAAATATTGAATACTACTGGGCCCAGGACATAGTCTTGCAGGACCCCACTTGATACACCGTCCCAGAGAACCATTGATAACTACTCTTTTGAGTATGGTCTTGTGGCAGAGAACCATTGATAACTACTATTTGAGTACAGTCTTTCAGTCAGTTATGAACCCACCTTATAGTAATTTATCCTAGACCACATTTCCACAGTTTGCTTATGGGAATGTTGTAGGACTGTGACAAAAGCCTCATTAAAATCAAGACATATAATGTCTTCAACTTTCACCATATCCACTAGCCCAGTATCCCTGTCAAAGAAGGAAATCAGGTTGGTTTGGCATGACTTAGTTCTTGACAAATCCATGATGGCTATTACATATTACCCCATTATCCTCTAGGCGCTTACCAATTAATTGTTTAATAATTTATTCCAGTGTCTTTCCAGTATTTAAGTTAGGTTAACTGATCTATAATTCCCTAGGTCCTCTTTGTTCCCCCTTTTTAAAGATATGTTCTGTATTTGCCCTTCTCCAGTCCTTTGGGACCTCCCCCATCCTCCATGAGTTATCAAACATAATCACTAATAGTTCGGATATTGCTTCAGCTAGTATCTTAAATACCCTAGGGTGAATTTCATCAGGCCCTGCCAACTTGAATACATCTAACTTATCTAAGTAGTCTTTATCTTGTTCTTTCCCTTTTCTGCCTTATGTTCCATTCTCCTTATTGTTAATATTGACTGTGTAAAGTATCTGATCATTATTATACTTTTTAGTGAAGGCTGAAGAGAAATAGGCATTAAAAACCTCAGCCTTCTTGATATCATCATCGTTCATATGCACAATGGGGGAAAATTAAAGTTGCTCTGGCAACCTGAAATCTAGCTTTTTCTCGCTGGTGAGTGCTTGACTTTGCAAGCTAAATAAAATGTTCTTTGAACACAGGTTTTGTGTACGTAATTATGCAGAGGTTTGTTTTTTTTTAAAGGAAAAAGGTAAAAACAAATTCTTATATATACAGCCCCTTATCATTAGCAGGGTGTGAACCCTAAATCTACAGCACTGTAATCTATCACTTGAGGTACTGGATTAACTAAATTAACTGGCAGCTGCTGTTTTTGTGGTAACATGGGCCTGGCTTTAGAATATTCATGTCCAGTCTTTCAAAATTTTTCTGAGGAACGCAAGTGAGAACTGTGGTGATTGTGAACATATTATAACCTAGTAAACCTGAATTGTCATGGGACAAAAAAAAGCACTTCTCTAGCCTCAGGGAGTAGGGTGACCAGACAGCGAGTGTGAAAAATCGGGACAGTGTGTATGTGTGGGTGTAATAGGAGCCTGTATAAGAAAAAGACCCAAACATCAGGACTGTCCCTATAAAATTGGGACATCTGGTCATCCTATTAGGGAGTCACCCCGCAGAATTAAAATGGAGATATTATAGCTTCTCAAAAATGGTTGCAAGAATCTATTATAATGAAAAAGTTAGGCAACTGAAATATATCCACTCCCCTTATAATAGCAACCACAGATTGAATCTATTTCCCCATGTTAAGTATTCTCACACCTCTTGTCAACTGTCTGGAATGGGCCATCTTGATGATCACTACAAAAGTTTTTCTTTTCTCCTGCTGATAATAGCTCATCTTAATTAATTAGCCTACTTCCACGTTTTCATTTTCTGTATTTATATATATCTCCTAACTATATGTTCCATTCTGTGCATCTGAAGAAGTGGGCTGTAGCTTACAAAAGCTTGTGCTCAAATAAATAAATAAATGGTTAGTCTCTGTTAGTTACTCCTGTTCTTTTTCCTCTCAAAGGAACTTAAAACACTTTTCAGACTTTACATATATAAAAAACATTTTGCTCACCACTAAAATGCATCAACTTGTAGATTGGTATCCAGTAACTATAGAAATGAACAGCAACACTTGCATTTAATTTGAGCAAATGCTCTTTTCTTTTTCTGAAATGCTGCTGGATTTATCTTTCAGAAATGAAATCTTGGCTCTGCTTCTTTTTACAGAGTGTTTTCTTTCCTTCCAGTGTAAACGATTGCTCATAATCAATCTCCCAAATGTTAAAAAATATAGCAAGCATGATTACACAAGTAAATATTGAAGCTTTAGATTTCATGACTGTAGTGGAGGCAGTTAAGGCTTGAAACTGTCTCCTGTGGGCTCTTCCCACAGTTAGAAATGGATTTGCATTGCAAATCTAAATACTTCTCTCTTGTTGTTTAACATTGAGTAGAGTTCTTTCTAATGAATGGTTCTTCTTGGAGAGTGTCCTCGTGGGTGTTCCGCTATAGGTGTCTTGATGCCCTAAAGTGGAGCACCCACAGGGACAACCATCTCAAAGAACCTCAATTACCGCACAAGGTAAGTAACCTTCTCTTCATTACTGAACCAATATTTTTTCTTCTTATCTTTAGGGCCCAATCCAACTCCCATCCAAGTAAATGGGAGTCTTTCCATTTACTTTAATGGGAGTTGGATCAGGCCCCTAATGCTGTATTTATTTTGTACTGGTTTTATGTATATAACTTCTGAACAGAGGTAGGCACCTGAGAATAAGAACTTGAAGGAAGTAAATAAACTGAAAGATTTTTATTGCATGAGTTTTTCCCTGAATTAATGTGTTATCAACCAAAAAAGCATAAGCAAAGTCTGACATTATATAGGCATTGGAAAAGATATAGGGATGCTAGAATAAAAATTATAACAGCCTTTTGAAGATCACCTAACAGATTAATTACTAGTAAAAACTTGAGCTGTATATCTGCCACAGTGCTTAGATTTTTCTCACAAATAATGAATCATCCCACAGTTTCCCCCAGTCCTCAGTGTTTGGTGCCACACTACACTGTCACCCAGTGGCATATCGCATCATGTTTTTTAGATTTTAAAATAACATGTTTTCTTTGTGCATGTTTCCTGCAGGAAATCCATGTGACTTGAATTTTAATGTAGCTAATAATTAATGTGGACAGTTTTATTTTGTTTTCTACTGATTGAGAAAAATAATTTCAGATTTTTTGGGTAGTCTAAAGCTGCATGTGGCGAGGTGAATGTGATCTATTATATTGCATATGGAGAGACTGAAGCACACATACATTAAACCTGTTGTTCTAATTTTGATTTTATCTAATCTTGAATTACAGAGTTAAGATGCTTTTTTCCACTTAATTCATAATCAGTGCTGAGTGTCAGAATAGCTGTTTATGCATGTTTCATGGCAGTCAAAGTAATATTAGTGACCCTTAAAAGTATATTGTAGACATTTCATATAGGTATTTTTTATACATTTTTTTCAGGGTACCTTTGTTGCTGTTCCTGATTTTAAAAAGGCTTTTTGTATAACTAAAGCTTTCTTCACAATGTTGATTGTACTTTTGTGTAACCTTTTTTACATGTAAAGAGAGATTTCATGCTAACCCATTCTGTTTTGTTTAGGGAACAGCAGTTTTACAGTCTGCAGTCTTACCAGCTCTCCCAGGTAGGAGCCCATTTAGTTTATTGGTTTGCTAAATACTATTTGTAATCCCAATTTGCCAAAAAGGTGGTGGTGGGGAGGACAGAGGCAAACTGAAGGCCAAATGCTGCAGTCTGTAGGATTGTGGACCATGTAAAGACTGTACATTTGGGACTGAGTTTCTTTGTGGGAAAGGATTCCCCCTGCAGTTGGTTATTCTGTATGATTTACGTTTTTGTAAAATATATTAAAACCCTATAGTGTGTTTAACTGCTGTTCAACACAAGGCATAGGTTCACAAACTTGAAAAAAGTATTTAATTTAGAGGTAAGGTTGCTCAAGTGCATTTCCTACCAATACAATCAATAAGGTCATGGTTAAGGCTCCAGTAGCATCCAGAGTAAACTCAATTCACATGCCTTCCACCCAAACTCATTCATATCCCCAGGCACCCGAAGACTCTTCACCTCCATAACAAGCTCTCTTTTGCTGCGCATGTAGAACCATTCATAATGTACACATCCAAGTCCTCTAAATAACATTCAAAAGTATAGGGCCAGATCCTCAGCTAGTGTAAATCAGTACAGCTCCGTTGTGGAACTACGCTGATTCACAAAAGCTGGAAAAGAAGCTACAAATCTGGCTCACAAGATTAACTATGACCTCAGGTTATTTAGGTAACGACAACGTGTTATGTACTTTTGCATGGAAACTATGTCTGTCAGTAAAATATCTTACCCTCCCTAAGGTCTCTGTCTAATTTACCATATTGTTCCAGCACCTTCTCTTTCAGAGAAAGGTATGACACGATCTAATGACTGGAAGATGAAGCTATACAAATTCAGACTGGAAATAAGGCGTAAATTTTTAAAGGTGAGATAACTAACCATTGGAACAATTTACCAAGGGTGATGGTGGATTCTCCATCACTAAGTATTTTCAAATTAAGATTGGATGTTTTTCTAAAATATATATTTTAGGGATTATTTTTGGGGACATTCTATGGCTTGTGTTATACAGGAGGTCAGAGTAGATGATCATAATATTCCCTTTTGGGCTTGGAATCTATGAATCATCTCGATCTCTGATAAGATTTCATCTTTATTATCTGAAAAGAGTACGGTCAGTCTGGGGTATATAGCACTCCTATGTTGGCTTTGGTGAAGACAGTTGCAAAGAAGTTGTTTAGCAACTCTCCAACATCCTTATCTTCCTTAACTGCTCCCTTTACTTCCTGGTAGTCCAATGGACCCACTGATTTTGTCGCAGGTTTCCAGCTTCTGATATACATAAAAAAACAAAACAAAAACAAAATTGTGTTTACATATTTGTTTCTGATTTTACACCATCTATCCTACTTCTAAAGCTTTAGCAGCTGGATTTTATGATATCATGAGTAGATTGATTCCAGAATAAACGAATCAAACAGTTTTCTTAGCACCAGAAAGTCTTTCTAATGAAGATCACTTGTTATTGGAACGATTTGCATTATGTAAGATGTAGGAAATTCATTTAGACTCATATGGCAAGTCTTCTCCTCTGTTACTGCAGTAAAGTCAGTGGAGTTACTTCAGGTTTATACAGGTGTAACAGAAAACAGAATTTGGATTACTGCTTCTAATTTTGTCCTCTTTCCTTCTACTACCCAGTCTTCTAATATTTAGTAATGTTACTCTAAACAAATTAGAGGTCTGCTTTATGATGGAAATGTTTATAAAATATAAAAAACGAAATTTAAACTAATTAAAGACTAAAATTCAGCAAGGTCTCTCATTTGTAGTTGCAATTTTTAGCTGCAGTATTTGGGTTGCCATTATTTCAATGTGCAAATGAACTATAGGTTCAAATAATAGCACAAAGACTACTTACTCCCTGATTTTGTGTGCAGAGGAAGTAGTTGTCTAAGTACCAGTACTTCAGTATTTTGCAGGAGCACAAGATATAGGTGTAAATTGCATCTTCAAAAAGGATCACTTGATTGTGGGAACTTGCACTTTTAATCTGTGGTATATTTTCATCTGGCGAGTATTTGTATCTCTAATTGCCTGATTTGTGCCTGCTGTCAAGTAGGTAGAGGTACGCACACACACAGATTTGTGCTTACAGTTAATGTGCAGATTTCCTGGGGGCATGCTGGGCCAGCAAAAAGGAAGACCACCCTTCTTGAAAAAATACATCATACTTTTTGGCTTTTTTATATAGTATGCACTAGAACATTTTATTTAAGTAAATAGGCATTTTCTTACATTGATGATACTCAGAAGTTATGGAATAATTCCAGTGCATGGCAGGAGGATATAATACCAAGGGCTGGATTGTTACTCTTGTTAGTAGTACCTTACTCCTTGAGTAGTCACACTGAAATGAATGGATATACTAAGGGCAGGTCTACACTATGGGGCTAAGTCAACCTAAGTTATGCAACTCCAGCTATGTGAATAACGTAGCTGGAGTCGATGTACCTTAGGTCAACTTACTGTGATTTCTACATCGTGCTAGGGTGACGGAAAACTAACCCATTGACTTACCTTACACTTCTCTTTCCGGTGGAGTACCGGAGTTGATGAGAGAGCAATCAGCAGTCGATTTAGCGGGTCTTCACTAGACCCGCTAAATCGACCCCTGGTGGATTGATCACCATGCATCGATCCCCTGGTAAGTGGAGACAAGCCCTAAGAGTACTACTTAATGTGAGTAATGGTGTAACAATCTAGCCCCAAGTAATATAAAAGTCAAATGACAACTTCAACAGAACTAAAACAATAGTGGAATTATTAATGGGACCATAATAATATAAATGCATGCAATGAAGCTGGCAAAAGGAAGAGTATGCTGTGGTTTTGCCTCTGAGTATATTTCAACATGTTATCTTTTAGCAAAGAAAATGTAATCATAATGAGAGTATAATGGCTGTATCTACAGGAAATGTTTGCTCATCTAAGCAAAGCAAATCTAATAGTACGTTATATAAATCCACTGATGTAGTTCAGAAGTTTAAGATGTTCATGAGATGAAGAATTCTGCCATAATTTTTAAAAAGTATACCTAAAGAAAAACCTAGTTGGAATTAAAATAATTTTTGCAGCAGAGAAAGAATGTCACCCAACATTATTATAAATGTGCAACTAAGAGAAATTTCTTTGAAAATTTACTATTTTCTCCCTGTTATCCATCTGAACACAAGGAAAATGGAAACAGATGCAAAGCTCTCTCAAAATTTACAATTAAATATTTACCTGGTGAGAAAATAGATCTTTCCTTTAAAGGGTGAGAAGATTTGAAAGTCATTGACACAAGCAAAGATGCATGGCAAGAATATTAATTGAAAATAGATCAATATAATTCATCATCTGACAGCAGCATAAGGTCCCTTCTGATTAGGGCAAGCTCTGCTGGCAAGTGCTGAAAAGGACAGGCCAATATCCCTCCTCCTCCCCATCTTTTGCAACAACTAGCACAAGCCATGACTCTAGCCTTGCATAGGCTCTGTGTATTGAGGCAAAGTTGTGATGGCCTCACAATTGCTGCCACCACTTTTTACATTCATATGAGTCAAACAGAGTTTTGCCTTCATTTTTTAATTGACTGTGCAAAATCAGGAACTTAATTAGAACTGTAGCAGATAATCCCCCCTAAAGCAGTGAATCTGAATATAATTAGGCTTCATCATCATTAAAACTTTTCCATTTCTTCTGTGTGCAGTTCCCTTTTTTCATCTTTCCAATGATCAGTGTAATCTGCATCACTACACAGCTTTCTCCACATGACAACTCCTTGGCTTGTTATACAAAAGCTGCATAAAGCTTAACTTGGAAATGTTCTGGAGGATGAATAAGAGAATAAAGGCAAAACAGTGCCATGGAATGGAATGCACTGAAATGTCAGGATGCTAATTGTGAACATGGTATCTTGGTTAAATTGTTCTTATGTAGATAAAGAATGGAAGAGAGAAACCCAAGCAGCTTAAAATGATGTATGTAACAGAGAGGGAATGAGTGCTGAAATTAAACCAAACTAGCTGGTAATTTAGCTCTTATGAGAAAGAGGAAAGAAGAGGCTTTTTAGGAGATCATCTCTTTTACTGCAGAACTGTTCAGCCTGGTTCCCCTCTCCAGAAGCTAGTTACTGATGTACCTTCATTAATTTCAGAGGGTTTTTTCCTGACTTAGATCACTGCAAGAAAGAATCTGCCACATGCCGACTTGGTGGCCACTGACAAGGCTGAAGGTAATTTATAATTCACGAAAGCATGGCAGGAAATTTATCCCCAATCCTTGAGGTGGGGGGAAGATACAATAGATTGTAATATTTTATTGAATCATGTAGCCCTGAAGGGCTTGAAAGCAGCCCTGGAGAGGGCTGCAGCTCTGAAACCTGGGCTGATGGGGAAATAGCCACAGCTGGGGCACGCCCCAATTAGGCCGCAGCTGGCCCTTATAAGAGGGCAGTGGACCGGACGCACAGACTCTTCTCTCTGCTTTCAGAGAGAGAAGGGCCTGGCTGCGGGGAAGCTCAGGGTACCTACAGGAAGGCAGGGCTGGGGAAAGTCCAGAAGGGCTGGGGAGCTCCAGGCTGGCAACTCCCCAGGCTGCAAGGCCTTGTGTAAGGCCCCACAGAGGTTCTGGGTTGCAGAAAAAGGCAGCAGGTCCAACCCCCCACTTGCCAGTGATGAGTGGCATACACTGCAATCTGCTCCAGGGAGCGGGGGCTAGTTGGTGACTGGCAGTAGCCTTACACTAAGGGAAGGTGGGGATAGGGCGTGGGGGTTCCCCTGGGTGGGGAGACCCTGAGATTGAGGGATTACTGCCAGAGGGGCAGCACCCCAGAGAAAGGGACACCGGGGTTCCATGAGGGACATGGAGCCAGCGGAAAGGCAGATCACTGGCCTGTAGAGGGAGCTCCGGAAGCTGGATGAGCTATTTCCTGACAGACACCACCAGGAGGCGCTGCAGGGGTGAGGCCACATGCTTACAGACCAAAAAAGGATTATATTTTGAACATTGTCCACAGTTAATATGTCATCCTTGGCAGTGATAGAGATTCAATATAGCAGAGTTTTATGATGAGAAATTGATTAATAGTAAATAGTCTTCTGTCATATGACTTGCTCTTGCTTGACTGTACTGAATCTTATGCGAAGACAGTTAAAATTCCTTTAGAAAAAACAAACGAGCTCAGAAAAAGTGTAGCTAAACCGATACAGAATTTTAATCAGTTTATATATTTTATTTAAGCGCTAAATCTTGGCCTGAGTGCACCTCTGAATAATGGGATCTGTGTTGGGGCAAGAAGGGAAGGAGTCCTTCCTATAACACATGGGCACTTGCAGAGTCACTCAGTGGCTGCTATGTCATCTTCAGAGTGGAAGTAGAGCCCATTGTTCCTAATCCCTGCTCCACAGGATTCAAAGGGTGATGGAGCTGTGACTACACAGATAAGGTGCTCTAGTAGTCTCCTGCCTCTATTCCCCGCCTGTCCCAGCTCCCCTAGTGCTGAGATGTAGGAAGCCAGCAGATCTCAACTCTATGGTGCACACAGATGCAGACTGTGGTGTACCAGCATGGTGTGGGTGCCAGGGTTTTTCCTTTAAGGAAATCCATTCTCATGACCTACATCCTCAGCCTACACAGATCCTGGACTTGGGGTGCATCAACATTTTTACAGCAGATGTATCTAATGCACTTTTGAAAATACATATGTCAAATAGTGCACCTAAAGAGAGGCACTTGAGATAGGAAACACTGAAAATGCCAGCCTTAACGCCTTCCAAGGACTGAAGGACTGGATCCGAGAGGGTTAATCAGCATGAGGAATTTTATATTCTTTATATATGATAGAGACACCTGCCTGCCTTTTCCTGGCACTACCAAGCACCATAAACTGTTTAGACCAGTGGTCCTCTAACTGGGGTTGCCGCTTGTTCAGGGAAAGCCCCTGGCAGGCCAGGCTGGTTTGTTTACCTGCCGCATCTGCAGGTTCGGTCGATCGCGGCTCCCACTGGCTGTGGTTCGCCGCTCCAGGTCAATGGGTGCTGCAGGAAGGGCGGCCAGCATGTCCCTTGGCCGGTGCCGCTTCCTGCAGCCCCCATTGGCCTGGGACCATGAACTGCAGCCAATGGGAGCCATGATCTGCCGAACCTGCGGACTCTATAGGTAAACAAACTGGCCTAGCCTGCCAGGGGCTTTCCCTGAACAAGCGGCGGCCCCAGTTTGAGAACCACTGGTTTAGACAATATCATGACTATGGAGTGCCCTTAAAAATGTGTACGGTTTTGAAAGTTTCTATCCTATCTGGAGAAATTCCCCATTATAAAGATGAGGAATATTTCAGAATATGGCAAGATTGCTTTAGAAACAGTATAAATGTTCGCAGATGTCCGTGGATTTGTGTACCATAGATACACACCCAAAGTTTCCCCCTTCCTCAAACAGTCACAGTGGCACAGTGCTTTGGATGCTATATTATGTACATATCTCTTCAAAGAAAGAGATGAAAGAGTTTTCATCTAATTCAGTGATGTGCTGAGCAGATTTAGGTGCCTCATCTAGTTTTAATGCAGCAAGAAACACAGCTTTATCTTGGAACTTAAACTATTTTCTTTTTCTGTAGGTTATGACTTTTCCAGACAATCAGGCAGTCTAGACATTCAGACCTTGTTGCCTACATTGTGAATGCAAACAAGGAGCCTGTGCACATAAGTGCTTGTTAAGCATGTGCACATTCCTATTCAGTGGCCATCACATAGGTGGCAAAGTTTGAAAATTTAACTTGTAAGGCTCAGTTTATAATATTTGTATTTAAACCTCCATAATCTCTCATTTGTTTTTATGAGATTTTTATGCATTATCTACTTAAGTGCATACACAGCAAAAAGTTCTGCCTATTAAAAAGTCGGCATAAAGGACTGACTACTGACATGAAGCTATAAAGCAGGCCAGCCAGCCATTTCAAATCTTGATTCTTTTTGTCATAGCTGCAGGAGCTATATGAGTGCAATTCTATGGATAGAATGTATGTGGACTTGATTTTCACAAGAAAAATGCCTTGGAAGGGTACCAATTCTTTTTCCATATGAAACATTTTTTTCCCTCTTAGCATGAAAAGTAAAATGTAAACAGTTTTCTAAATGAGCTAATGCATTTGAACACAAGGCATGGCAGAGTCAGCCACACTGAAAATGGACAGCACCAAGAACTGTAAAAAAACAAAACAAACACCTCATATGAAGTTGTTTAACAGAAGAGCTTGGTGGTGGAAAGGGGATGCCTGTCATGGAAGTGGCTGCTCCAAATTCTTGAAAATTTACCCTGTCAACCAGCTCCTCTGATTTGCTGCATTATGTATCCTTGTGTCCATAACCAAGAACAGGACATACCATATGTGTGGTTCTAAAGAAGCAGGAAGACATCACATCCTGTCTCAATAGACAATGTATTTATTTTAATGTTCTCCATTAGCACAAGTCAATGTAATATGGAGTTCAAAGCCTTATGAAAAGAGTCCATATGAAACTCCACAACATACGTACATGAGTCACCAGATTAAACCCAGCGGGTAACATCAGCCTGACCATAAATGAATTCAAACATTTCATTTTAATTGTTTATTTTCTGTTTTGGTTCTTTTGTACAAACCTCAGGACAAAGTATCTTCTTCCACAACTCATAGAATGTTGCTCAGAAGTCCACCTGCCCTGCTGGATGATTCCTGTTGAATTGCACTGAGTTCCTGATTAAACTCACTCAGTTCAGTTTTGTGATGAAGAGGAAAATGAAACTAATTACACTGCAGTTAAGAAACATCTGTGTCTGTCTCTCCTAAAAAGTTGAAACTATTATTTGCATAAAGTTTATTACAATGTCTTAAAGGCGCACAGAGAAGCACATTGTAGCCTCTGGGAAGCTAGGGGAGGAAAGAAAACCAATCGCCATGAAAACATAGCTGATCATTCCCAGGAGGCCAGGTTGTGAAACCCTTTTTCACTCTAAGGAATATTTACTCATGTGAGTATTTCCATTGAAACCCATGTGACTGAGTGAGTAAGTGCTCACCAGGATGTATAAGAACTCTATAATCTGGCCCCATTTGAGGGGTTTTTTGGTTTTTTTTTTTTGTTTTTTTTTTTAAATCCAGTTCCTCAGTATTAGATACTTTTTAAAATGTGTGTTATGTCGTCTGGTTGTAGAGTACATACATTTTGTGTGCATAGGTACACAGCTCGACAAAAATCTCAGCATTACAGGACTTGTGAAGTATTTGTTCACTACCCTTTGATCTGTCTTCATATTTGACTTGCATCATCTTTGTGTTGCTTCAATGTAGCATGATTCCGTGGTTATTCAGCTTTGTTTGACAGTCGAATATCGAGACCCCTGCTTATTTTACATAATTTCTTCACGGTGAGGGTAAGAAATGTTTGGCTATTTTTAAACTGTGTCTCAGAAACTCAGTGGCTCACCTCTTCAAGGAATCTTCATAATTTTAGGAGGTGATGATAATTCTACACCAGGTACCAAATGCCGTCTCCTTCTGCCAAACTGCACACAGTGCAGCTGTTCTGTCACCAGTAGTGTGGTTTTAAAATAAAGGGCATAGTCCTCCGCTCTTACTTAAACTGAGCAGCGCTTACACACACAACTAGTCCCACTGGGATTATTTGAGTTAGTGCAACTCATCATGAGTAATGGTGCCCACAATGAAAAGTGTAAAGAAAACGAGCTCTGTTCCACATTGCCTAAATAGATGTCATAATAACAGTCTTAACAGGTTATATAACTTGGAAAGTGGTATAAATCTGATTTATATTTCTACATCAGCCCCATACTTAGCAATTCTGGATTGATGGAGAGACGGTCTGGATAATCTACTTTTCTTGTTATCTCAGACTTCTATGATTAAATAAGACAGTAAGACTCTGAACAATATTTCATCGGAGCAAGCGAGGGCTGGATCCAAATCCACAGAAGTCAAAACCTGTCCCTTCCCTCCTCTATTTGTTGCTTATTCATTGCATCACACCTACAGTTGGATTGTTTTGGATCAGGTCTGATGAGACATTAATTACAGCACCAAGTTTTGTGGCTAAACTATTCCAAAGACACTGTTAGGGTTGTAGCAGCAGCAGTTCACAACTTTGGGTGTGATTTGTCCCTCTGACCCACTCTGAGTAGTACCTTACTCTATGGTTAGGCCCATTGATTGCGTGAGTAAGGATGGCAGATTCTGGCCTGTGGAAACTTTTTGGAGGGGTTCTTTGTTCCAAAGAAACGACACAGAAGAATTAATTTAAATAACAACAATTACAAGATGATGATTTCAATGAACTGAAAAAGGGAGCTATTAGAACAAAGACCTCCAATGACAAAAGCAATCTTGTGTTTCTTACCAATGATTTTTTTTTCCAGAGTAATTTATTTGGAAACATTGACTGTGAATGCGTGGGCACAGCAGACAGCTAATACTAACGAAGATATTTAGCATTAATGTGCAGATTTCTCTTAAAAACAGGTGCTTCTTCTGTCATGGCAGCTTCTGGATCTCTGAAAGTACATAAAGGGCACACTCTGCAAGCTGGTAAGTATAATGAGTTAAGTTCTGTGTGTGTGTGCATAAAAATGTGTAACTTTTCCCTTAAAACAAAAGATTTTTAAAAGTGATATTTAACAGTGATATTTTCTGATGTGATCCATATTATGGCTTATTTCTCCATTCAATTTGCAGATGAATTAATATTTTGTTAGAAACAGCATTGATATGTGGGATAAGTTTCAAAAAGGCAGTGACACGTGGGATGTGTGCCAAAGCGCAGGCACTAATCCTGTTCATGTCAGTGAAATGCTGCCAATATTTTAACAAGGGGCTCCCACAAACATTTTCCACCTTAGCCTGTGATAGATCCTATATACTGGCGGTGAGGGCCATTTAAAATATACGTCACTGTAAAAATGAAGGAGGGAGGAGACAAAACAAGGGCAAACAAGCACATTAAGCTGGAATATTTGTAGATGAAAACCTATTGCAAGTATATTGACAGGGCCGGCTCCAGGCTGCAGCGCGCCAAGCGTGTGCTTGGGGCAGCATGCCACGGGGGGGCGCTCTGCCGCTTGCCGGGAGGGCTGCAGATGGCTCCAGTGGAGCTCCCGCAGGCGTGCCTGCAGAGGGTCCGCTTGTCCCGTGGCAGAGCGCCCCCCGCAGCGTGCCGCCGTGCTTGGGGTGGCGAAATTGCTAGAGCCAGCCCTGCATATTGATAGTATAGTAGAGCCTTCCTGCTGCACAGTTTTGATTGGGATAGTGTGTGAAGATTCTGTAGAGGGAGCTGAGGGTATTCTCCTTGGGGTATGTTTTGAAAACACTTGTGATGTGGTGCAATGTGGTCCATTCCAAAGATGACAAATTTCCTGTTCGCAAGCAGAATCATCTCTGGGTGGGATGGCTTAAGCAATTTCCAGGGAAGAGGCGAGCTCCATCCCAGGGAGGGAAATCATCCTGCCATTCTGGTGGTGGAACTTTAATGAGGGCCTTCCAGGAGCTCCCAAGATCAACCTCCCACCCCTCACTGAATCATACACGCAAGGCTTGATATTGCTCCTACTACAGTTTATGGCAAAACTCACATTTACGTCAACAGCTGTCACTTGAGAACTTTTAAAACTGTTAATGCTTATTTCCTTACAGTTGTTCTCATCAGAAAATATGCATGTCTTCTAATTGTCCTGTATTTAGCTCTTCAGTTGTTTTTTAGCATCGTTATTTAGATTGTGCCTAGAAACTGAAAGAAAGCAATTGTGTACTTTTATCACTATCCAATTTACTAGCTACAGTGGGACCAAATATGTTGGAAATTTTTCAATGTTCTAGGTCCTAAAGGTGGTTTTGGGTTCATGGCACCACCTGCAGAGCTTGGAACTTCTACTGGCCCTGAAGAACCTGGTGAGTAAACAGAACTTCAACCAATTACACCAAAAGGTAGTAAATTCACTTACCTATATCTACACTTTAAAGAAGAATTCTTCTGTCTACCTATCTATCACCTTTGAGGAGGGTGGTTTTACTATAGTGACAGAAAAACCTTTTCCATCACTTTAGTGTCTACACTAGAGCAGCGTTACATTTGTAGTGTAGACACACACTGAGGGTGGTGTCTGTTATATTTCATGGCATACAAACAGAGAAGTTAGATAAAAACATAAAATACTCTTGCTGGAATGTTGCAACTTATACTTTCATATAATTCAGAATGATAACATACAAGAACCCCAAAACACAGAGCAACAAAGCAGGCTGCTCCCTAAAACAGAGAAGCGCAGTTCATCCTTCCTTACTCTAGGCCAGGGATTGGCAACCTTTGGCACGCGACCCGCCAGGGTAAGCCCCCTGGTGGGACAGGCAGGTTTGTTTACCTGCTACGTCCACAAGTTCGGCCGATCACAGCTACCACTGGCCACAGTTCGCCGTCCCAGACCAATGGGGGCTGCGGGAAGCGGCGTGGGCCGAGGGATGTGCTTGGCGCCACTTCCTGCCACCCCATTGGCCTGAAGCAGTGAACTGCAGCCAGTGGGAGCCACGATTGGCTGAACCTGTGAATGTGGCAGGTAAACAAACTGGCCTGGCCCGCCAAGAGGCTTACCCTGCCGGGCCGCATGCCAAAGGTTGCCGATCCCTGCTCTAGGCTATCTGTTGGAATACTGACTCTAATCATATGCTCCACTACAGAGCCTCCTGCCTGCAAGCAGCACCAGGAAAATGTCTGAGAATTTAATGTGATAGATCATAATTTTCATTACACCACAGTGACTGTAAAGGAATCAGAAACATGCCAACAGCAAGAGAAAAGTTTATGCCAAGAAGTCTCAATAAAGCATATCATTCCCCCCCTCCGTGCCCCGAAAACCATCCCATCTTCCTCCTTTCTATGTGATTGTTGACTATACCATCCTTCCTGTCCCCATAGCTTGCAGTCTCGGTTGCAGAATCTCTTAACTTTCTCTTTCTCTTTCTCACATTAAGGCAATTGCCAAATTTTGCCAATTCTTGCCAATTCTTCTCCCACAATATCTCCAGAATTCAAATGTTCCTTATGGTCTGTTCATGGACAACATATAGCTCCTACCTTGGCTAATTTGAAACTCCTATTCCTTAGCCCCCTCATCTTCCACCTCCAGTTAATCCAGAAAGCTGCTACCAAAATAATCTTCCTTTCATGTTGCTCTGACCATCCACCCCACTTTCTAGAATCTCTCTGCTGTTTTTGTCTCTTAATAATAATTATAACCTATCTCCAAGAACTGGAAGGGACTTTGAAAGGTCATTGAGTCCAGCCCCTGGCCTTCACTAGCAGGACCAAGTACTGATTTTTGCCCCAGATCCTTAAGTGGCCCCCCTCAACGATTGAGCTCACAACCCTGGGTTTAGCAGGCCAAGGCTCAAACCACTGAGTTAGCCCTCCCCCTCTCTCAATAACTATTATCACTTTTTGACCCAAGTGTTTAGCCAGTTTTCAGGATCAAGTTTGGTTTTATTAGGAGGAGAAAATGGTGATGGAATCAGGTATTTCTTTGATGCACTCCTGTTTATTTACGAATAATGTACTAAGTCAAGTTTACTGAACACAGTAGAAATCCAATAACAGGAGACAGTTTCTATGCTCACAGTTATAAGCCTCTTTCAGCCAGTTGTTTACCCTCAAGCTTTCCCTTTAGCATTTTTTCTCAGGGTTACACTACCAATGTTTCTCTGGCTGCGTCTGGGGCTTCTATCGTCTTTCTCTGTGCTTTTCTGCTGCTTCTCGCACACACAGCTCCACCAATTGATGTCCCAGACCCTACATTGGTGGTATCACTCTCTGTAGAACCCCTTGGGCCACCTAGTTCAGCTTCTACTCCAGGTGGGTCATGTACCTGTGCTTTGGATGTGACTTCTACTATTTGGTTCCATGAAGGAGCTTGATTGTTACATTTATTCTAAATGAAGTGCAGTGGTTAGTTACACCAGCCAGCTTCAATGAGGTTTTCTCCAACCTTCCAACATAACATATATATGAACAGTTCAAGATTCTCCTGAGCCCCAACCTGATCAGGTCCACAATTACATACATTAATTCTTTAGGGTGAAGACCCGTTGTGTCTTTTTTCTGCTGAGCATTTCTTTATAGAACATTTGAAGGAAATGTTTGTTCTTATTAAACGGATTATTAGTAGTTATGAACTTCAGTCATAACTGTATGTTAATTTTTTTAGGAGGGGCAGTAGGTTATTCAACAGATCTACCTGTATCTGATCGACCTCACAGTGAGACAACAACTTATGTTAATATTCCTGTCAGTCCTACATCGAAGAAACAGCTCCACTACATGGAACTGGAGCTTCAAGAACCTAGCACAGGCATAAGAGGTAAGGGCCTTTAAGTGGGTCATTACTACTACTAAACTCTAACAAATGTAAGCTGTGTGTGAACCCAGACGGAGGTTCTGTACTCATGGCTGCCAGCTGCTTGTGCTGGGGTCTGCCTGCAATTGTCAACATTTAGAAACATTTTATTAGGGATGCCTGTCCTGCTAAGCTGGGACTCTGGAGGCTGCTATGTCTCCAGCCCTTGAAGGGTTGTGTTTGTCTTTTATTTAATTTTAGGTCTTATATGGCACACAATTGTCAAAAGCCCTCTGGGGGTTAGGTCAGTGGTGTCCTCTCCATTATATAGATGTGGAAAGTGAGTCACATAGGCCCAGATCCACAATGGTATTAACCACCATTGGTTTAAATGGAAATTAGCAGCTAAATACCTTTGTGGATCTGGCCCAGAGAGCCTAAGCCACATTTTTCAAATGTAGGTGTATAAAGTTAACCAACTAAGCCCATATTTAGGCACTTACATAAAAGTAACCTTATTTTCAGATGCACTGAGAACGTGCAGATCTTTAGGGCTGCAGGGGCTCATCACCTATGGATTTAGATGTCTCCGGCAGGCAAAAAAGAAACTGGTGTTGATGCTTCTCAAAGACGCAAGCCCCCAAAAGGCCCTACTAAGCTTTTGCGCCTACCTGATTCTGGGCTGCTCTGGTATCTAGCACTGTCCTGGCCTAATTTAGGTAGCTCAGGGTCCACTGCACTCCTCTCCTGCCACACACAGATTCCTCTGCTGCAATGATGTTCGTAGGGCCTCCCAGAGTAGTGGGTATTGGCATTAGGGTGCCATTAAGATGAATGAGACTTCAGTCCTTTCAAAGCAAATGTTTCAGGCTGTCTGCAGACTCAGGCAGAGATCATTTCATTGCTTGTACTTGATTCATAGTTTCAAGGTTTTCTTCATGTCTATGAGGTTTAGAGACTTATAACAAAAGCTAAGAACTTGATGTAATTTCATGACTCCAGAAACTGGGGCCCTACGCATGCACCTATAGTACTTGGTTCTGCAAGATTCTGAATACTCTGGTATGATCCATAAGAATACCCATACTAGGTCAGACAAATGGTCCATCTAGCACAGTATCCTGTCTTCTGACAGTGACCTGTGCAAGATGTTTCAGAGGGAATGAACAGAACAGGGCAATTTATTGAGTGATCCATCCCCTGTCACCCAATCCTCCGTGAATTTACCTCATTATTTTTTGAACCCAGTTATACTTTTTGCCTTCATAGCATCCCCTGACAATGAGTTCCATAGGTTGATTGTGCATTGTATGAAGAACTACTTCCTTATGTATGTTTTAAACCTGTCACTTATTTCATTATGTGAGCCCTGGTTATTGTATTAGGTGAAAGGGTAAATAACACTTCTCTATTTATTTTCTCCACACCATTCATGATTTTATAACCTAAGTTGTCTCTTTTCTAAGCTAAACAGCCCCAGTCATTTTAATCGCTTCTCATGTGGAAGTTCTTCCATACCCCTAATCATTTTTGTTGCCTTTCGCTGTACTTTTACCAATTCCAATCTCCAACAAAGCACTTGAGTATGTGCTTAATTTTAAGCTCATGTATAGTCCCATTGACCAGTGGGATTACTCACATGCTTAAAAGTAATCATGTGTTTAAATGCTTTCCTAGATCAGAGGACCATATACCTTAATCTGGGTCTGGCTACTCAGGCCCTTGCAGGATTAACCCTTTGGCACCTGAGAATAAATCATAGACACCATACATGGAGATTTGGAAGAGTAATTCCCCATTCAGATAAATTCCAGTGAGAATTTTGCACATAATTCCTTGTACTCAGGACTGACAATTTTCCGTATAAGATCTTCAAGTACTGAATTTTTAAGCAATTTTGGGTATATGTGTTTTAAAACTAGTTTTGATTAAACAAGTTTATAACTTCTAAGTGTTACCACTGTTTCTCTATGCCTATCTAAGGTACTAATCTGGCTCCTATCACTGTGTAGTATCTGAGCACCTCACAATCATGAATGTAGTCATCTTCACAACACCACTGTGAGGTGCTGTTACTGCCATTTGGGGATGGGGAAATGAGGCCCAGAGGTCTAGATCTATAAAAGGACTTAGGCCCAAATCCTCAAAGGTATTTAACTTCTATTGAAATCAGGATCTGGCTTTCCATCCTTTAACTACCCAGCCCTGAGTTATGTGCCCAGGCTCCATTTACAATGAATGGGGAGAGTTCAGTGCCTGAGAATGGGATTCACAGAAGCCAGCACTTGGAGTGGGGAGCTGCCTAAAGTAGCCAGTAAGAAATGCTGAGGAGAAAGGCATTCCTTAAGCTCCACCCCAAAAAGCTAGTTAAAAACCTAACTCTGGGAGGTGTCTATCTCCACTTGGGACTCTCAGCTATGAGCGCTCTCCTGAAGTTGGGTGCCTGAAGTCAGATCAACCCTTTCTTGGAAATAAACAAAGGGGAGGTGACTCCCACTTGTGCCCAGTGCTGGAGCACTCACCTGGTATGTGGGAGACCCAGGTCCAAATCCCCACCCTGTCTGATTTAGAGCAGTGGCTAAGATGGGTCTCCTACCTCCCATGTAAGTTCCCTAACCACCAGGCTGTTGGGTATTCAGAAGTGGCTCTTTCTCAATCTCTCCTGTTGATGCTGTTCAGCTTTGTATAAATAAAATATTAATTGAAGCAGGGACTGGAACCTGGTTTCATTCCTCTCACATGTGACCCCTAACCACCAGGCTATAGAGCTGTTCTTGCTCTCTGCTTACTTAGCCACTAAGCCCCTGTGAGTCAGGGAGCTGCTCCATGCCAGCTGGCGGAGGACACACCATTTCTTAACTCACAGCAGGCCTGACACACTCATTGCTCCAACAGTGTTGTCATAATCTGTATCTGAAAGGTGTCAGGTAAGGTATCGTATGCAAAATGACCAAATCTGGTCATTAAGATTATTGTGTGATGTATATATGGGTGGTGCATAAACAATTAAAAGATGTGTGCTGGAAATATGTTCTTAAAAGGTGTTTTGCAAACAGGGAATAAGCCTAGCTTGTCCTAAACAAAGGAATATTGTTTTGCCTCTTTTCCTGTGTTTCCAGTGTAAACTGAGCCAGATAATACCTCAGGGGAAAATGAAAAGTACATTTACATACAAGGTAAACAAAGACATCAAGCTAAACTAGTGGTGGGGGGAAGACCACTTAATGATCAGGATGTGGGATGGAGCCTGCACCTGCAGCAAGCAGCCTCGGCTCTTGAAACAGACACAACAGATTTTGGAAAATATAAGCAGAAACACAATGCCATTTTGGCATCCGTCACCTAGGGTCAAAAGGGGAGCTGTGCCATTTGAGCTGATGAAAAATGGATCTTCTTGGATCCAGCTGGAACTGACTATAGGTGAGAAATCTACATAGACAAAGACTGTCACTGGTTGAAATCAGGGTGGATAAAAATGAATGATTTTTTAAAATTTAAATTGGATTTTTTTGATTTTTGAGGAAAAAACCTATGTAAAGATAGTTTTAATTAAGATACATTTTACAGCTCAAAGATATCTCAACATGGAATAGGGATGATAAATTCTAATTCTATAGTATGAGACAATATAGAATCATAGACTTTAAGGTCAGAAGGGACCATTATGATCATTTAGTCTGACCTCCTGCACAATGCAGGCCACAGAATCTCATCCACCCACTCCTGTAGCAAACCTGTGTCTGAGCCATTGAAGTCCTCAAATCATGGTTTAAAGACTTCAAGGTGCAGAGAACCTTCCAGCAAGTGACCTGTGCCCCAGGCTGCAGAGGAAGGCGAAACCCCCCAGGGCTTCTGCCAATCTGCCCAATATATTCATGTAATGTTTAAGAAAAGTCTTGTAAATGAGTTTCACCAGTTCATGAATTATGGACCCAATCTTATGCGGTTCCAGGGGCTTCTGTGTAGATTTAGGTTAACTTTTATATCTATCCAATGGGACTCAGTGCTCAGTCCAGAAGATGGCATCAGAGATGCTTAGTTTTGCAGTTCTCAAACTATGGATTTGTCTTCAGAGATAAAATGCTTGTTAATAGCAAAAATGTTTTTGAATAAATAATATATGGAAATGAGAAATAACAGACCTCAACCCTATTGTCCCTCTGCAAATTTGTGTACACAGTCAGTCCCTTACTTCTCTCTAAAAGTGCAAAGTTTCAAAAAGTTCAATGAATAGAAGGTTGTTGGGGGAGGAATAGATCTGGATAAGGAGAAGAAGTCTGGAGATAAATGTGAGAAGGGAGTAGAACAGGCAGTAGAAACAAAAGTGAAGCTGTTCGAGCAGCATATTCCAGAAGTCTCGAGGCCTTACTGAGTGTAGCCTTCATTGATTTGAGAGCTACCATACCATTCTCTCACTAGAAGGGAAAATCTATAATGGCAGCAGGCTGTAAAAGAGACCCAGTTTGGGAATATTTTAATGAAGTTCCTCTACCTGTGGGTAAGACAGGCATGCGTGCAAAATGCAAACAGTGCAACAAAGAAATGCAAGGCCTGGTGGCTTGAATGAAACAACATCATTGAGGAAGCTGCATTGAAGATGATGAAAGGAACTTGTCTGAACATGCAGGATCTTCAGGTTGGTAAACTTTTATTTCATACTTCTTTCTAAAGGACTGCCTGTCTTCCTTCTAGACTATTCTTGAATTCTCATGTTTGAGCAAAAAATATAGTTGTTACTCTATGGTATTATCATTTTAGATGCAGTTATGATAAAAAAAATGGGTGAAATAGGCAGATCTTCCTTTTACAATTTCACCTTTGAAGTAGCACTGAGTGTCAGTGAATGCAATGAGTAATACTAAATGAGCAGTATGGTAATAACAATTAAATAACTGCATGACTTATTTTGTTTAGGAGAATCCGTCCTCAACATATAGGATTCTGAAGACTATCCGCCTTCAAGATCACCCTCATTTTCTACAGTTTCAGAGTTATCTCCCAATGAGTGTTTCAGTCACATTATATATGTCACATAGCCACAGTATATCACCTGTAGCCAAAAAAAATAAGATCTCCATCATCCAGAAACAACCATAGATAAGTTTGTCCAGTTTGTTCATGCAACAAACTCTCCCTTCTGTATGATTGAGAACCCAAACTTCATTAATATGGTTCAGTCATTAAGAGCAGGATACAGTACACCCAACAGAGCAGGTGTCGCAGGCAAATTGCTAGATTAAGTGTATGAAAGAAATTGAGCAGTGTGCAAAAGGTCTACAGGTGAAAGTGTTAATCTGAGTCTTGATGGGTGCAATGTCCACAATGATCCTGTTGTATGTGCTTCTATGACAACAGAAGAAGGGAATGTCTTACAGAAACAATTGATACATCAGGAAATGCACACACAGCAGAATACTTACAAGAAGTAGCAGTGAAATCTATAATAAACTATGGAAAAAAAATTCAAATGTCTAGTATGCAGCTTGGTCACAGACATTGCTGCAAATATATCCAAGATTAGAAGAAATTATTTAGAAGAGCATGAAGAGAGTCCCAAGATAATAACATATGGTTGCAGTGTTCATTTGATGCACCTCCGACCAAAGACTTCAGTGTTCCAGAAATAAAGGCTCATGTTGTTGAAATTGCAAAATACTTCCGTAGCAACCACTTTGCAGCAGTTGCTCTGAAAACAGTGGGAGGAACCAAGCTAACTCTCCCACAAGACGTGTGATGGAACTCAGTAGTGGACTATTTTGAGCGCTATATCAAGAACTGGCCTAATCTGATGACAGTTTGTGAACAAAATTGTGAAAAAATAGATAGCACCGTTACAGCCAAAGTGCTCAATGTTGGACTTAAGAGAAATGTCAAACACATGCTGAGTACCCTGAAGCTTATTTCTGTAGCCTTGGGAAATAGCTGTTTTATTGCTGGTGCAGGGAAATAGCTGTTTTATTGCTGGTGCTGTTGAAATTTAGAAGGAACTGAGTGAGATCTTAAAAAGAGAAATATGCAATGACAGAGTTAAATTACAAGCATAAAAAACCAAACGGGACAAGCACTATCTCCAGCTCATTTTCTTGCAAATATTTTCAATACTCGGTACCAGGGTCAAACCTTAACAACTGAAGAAGAGAAGTTGGCTATGACATGGACATCCAGCAATCATCCCTCCATAATAAACTTCAGATCTAAGGGTGAACCATTCAAGAAATATGTTTGTTGTTCATTTAAAGAAAGTCACACCAGTGAACAGGTGGAAGTCACGTAAGCTTGGCCCACGTCCAGACTAACCCGCCGTATCGGCGGGTTAAAATCGATTGCTCGGGGATTGATATATCGCGTCTAGTCTAGACGTGATATATCGATCCCCGAGCGTGCTTACATCGATTCCGGAACTCCATCAACCCGAATGGAGTTCCGGAATCGACACGGAGAGCTGTGGACATCGATCCCGCGCCGTCTGGACGGGTGAGTAATTCGATCTTAGATATTCGACTTCAGCTACGTTATTCACGTAGCTGAAGTTGCGTATCTAAGATCGATTTTCCTCCCCTAGTCTGGACGAGGCCTTGGAAATCACTTGGATTCAGAGACTGTTGAAGTGGTGATCTCACTTTTAACAGCAGTAGCTTCTTCTGCTGGTGTAGAAAGAATATTTTCTTCCTTTGGACTAATTCATTCCAAATTGAGAAATTGTTTAGGACTTGAAAAAGCAGGAAAGCTTGTTTTTCTTTTCCAGATTATGAACAAATAGGAAAATGAAGGTGAAGTCGTTGGACTTAGCTGCAGAAGCCAATATTTTAAGTTTCTCATGTTGACCGGGCTGACATAGTATCAGAGGGGTAGCCGTGTTAGTCTGGATCTGTAAAAGCAGCAGAGTATCATGTGGCACCTTATAGACTAACAGACGTTTTGGAGCATGAGCTTTCGTGGGTGAATACCCACTTCCTCAGATGCATGTAGTGGAAATATCCAGGGGCAGGTATATATATGCTAGCAAGCAAGCTAGAGATAACGAGGTCAGTTCAATCAGGGAGGATGAGGCCCTGTTCTAGCAGTTGAGGTGTGAAACCCAAGAGAGGAGAAACAGGTTCTGTAGTTGGCAAGCCATTCACAGTCTTTGTTCAATCCTGAGCTGATGGTGTCAAATTTGCAGATGAACTGAAGCTCAGCAGTTTCTCTTTGAAGTCTGGTCCTGAAGTTTTTTTGCTGCAGGCTGGCCGCCTTAAGGTCTGCTATATAGCATATATATACCTGCCCCTGGATATTTCCACTACATGCATCCGACGAAGTGGGTATTCACCCACAAAAGCTCATGCTCCAAAACGTCTGTTAGTCTATAAGGTGCCACAGGATTCTTTGCTGCTCTGGCTGACATAGTCGATTTAATTTGTTTTTGTTTTAAAAAATATTTCATTTAACTATTTTAGTTAAAAACAGTTTTAACCAAAATGAACCTGATTTTATATTTAATGTTTAACTAAATTCAAAAATTCATATGCTTGTTTTGTTAAAATATTATATGTTTTCTGTTGAAGAAAAAATCCAGAATACATAACGTTGTTTTTAGTTAAAACAATTTAAATGTCTGTCTGGTGATATTCACCTCTTAAT
This sequence comes from Gopherus evgoodei, assembly GCF_007399415.2. Taxonomy (NCBI): domain Eukaryota; kingdom Metazoa; phylum Chordata; order Testudines; family Testudinidae; genus Gopherus; species Gopherus evgoodei. Next base: position 21,466,587 of record NC_044326.1, read on the forward strand.
ATAGCATAGCAAGAAAATCCTTCAAATATTAATGATTAACCTGTTGAACTGGAGATAGTTCACCTCCCAGTGACTTCATAAATCTCTGCTTCATTTACCTTTGGTAAATGAAATAACCAAACAATCATTCATTTTCTGATATAGCTGTAAAACTAACCTAAAAAGTTTGCAAAATAAAGCACTTTAAAAATGTATAGTGTACCTTCTAAAAATGAAACCTACATCTATCTCTGAGTTGTGAAGAATGCACTTTTTTGTAGAAATCCATGGTTAAATCTAGTCTTCCTGACTAGTGATTTTAAATCATTTATTTAAATAAATTTGATTTAAATCAAATCTACCCTGGTTGAAATTGTTTTAGCCACCAGAAAGCATGTTTTGTTTTATTTATAACTATGTTTGTCTTCGATTCTTACATATTATCACTTAAATATCTGTTAGTTTATAATAAAACCAGAATAAGTTTATTATTAAACCATCTCAGTGCTGTGTGTTAAACTGAAGGGTGAAGTCCTCCGCTAAACTTACAGGCTGTTGTGGGCTCTGTCTCTTTGGAGGCAGTAAACCTAATAACTTCTGTGAGTATCCAGTAAGAGGGGTTGGACACTTGGGGGGAGACGGTTTTGGGAAGATGTGAGACTGGAAGGGCTGTTGGAGTTGCCCTGCAACCAGGCTGGTGGAAGCCAGGGGGAGGGCATTGTGATGTGAGCAGGATGCTGGTGTCAGGGAACTGAGCCAAAACTGCACAGCACATGGTTACAGGGCAGGCAGTGACACAACCCCTTACTGGTCTGGGTGAAGTCCCAAAGTGCCACAGCTCCTCTCCTCTCCCTTCCATTTCACTTTTGGCTAGCTGAGGCATCTCCCCTCTCAGCTTGTTGGCTCTGAAATATCCCTTTCTTAGGAGCTTAGCTGTCTCCATGCACAGGGGACAGCTACAAGGATCTTAGATTACATGGAGTCACCCAACTCAGGATTGAAAATTCCACTAGGTGGCCGGCTGTCTGTGTGAGGCATTGCTCCCCTCAGCCAAGCGACAACTAAATCATTTAGAAAATCTGTTTCTAAGTGACTTTCCAACATCACAGAGGAAGTCTGTGGTGGACAGGAATTGAACCAGACCTTCCACAGTCCAGGGTGGTGCACTAACCTCTGGACCAGCCTTTCCCAGGAATGCATGATAACAGTACAGTTGTATGTTTTTTGTTTTTTTTCAGGGGGTGGATCAACCAAATATGCACAGATCGACATTGCAGCCACGGAGACAGCTCACAAAGTGGGAACTCAGCACGCTCAATGCCGTGAGGAACGCCTGCAGGAACTTGAACACAAGAAGAAAGGGTCCCAGGAGTGATCTGTTTGGGAAAGAACATTTTGCTCACTGTAACTTGGTACTAATTTAAATTTCCAATGATTCACATATTTATTATTTAAAATATACTCTTATAAAAGCTGCACTTGTTTATCATATTTATACCAGACTCATTCCAATATTCTAATTCCTAATTGGAAAACTGGTAGCATGGTGTGTGTGTTAAACTTTGGGTGTAATGTCCAGAACTTCTCTTCTTTTTCCATATACAGTATATGTAAGTTTTCTTTTTCTATAACTCAATAATCCTGGAAGAACATGGTGCCATATCTCAGTGATTACTGAAGTGAGGCATTGTATTTAAAGACTTTTGAATGTGTAAATAAGGATGTATGTTTGTGGGTGGGTGTGTTTGCATACAGTATTGATCTGTGCAAATAGACATATATGTATACGTACATGTGAGTACGTAAAAACCACAAAAACCATATTCAGATATTAAGTATCTTTCTTAAATACCAAAGAGAAAGTTCAGAGTTTCAAACCTGTTTCTACTGGCATATTTTTGTCCAAATACAGGCTCATTTATGCACATGCTTTACTTTACACAGGTGTGTAGTCCTAATGAAGGCAATGGGTCTACTCCTGTGCATCAAGTTATGCATATGTGTAAGTGTTTCCAGTGTCAGGCCATATTTATGACTGTTTAGTTGTACCTGCAAATCAGAGATTTGAGGCCTACATTTCCCAAATCCACTATTTTTAAGTGCTTTGGTATTTGGGTGCCCAACTTAAGTAAGAAGCCTTGAGCTTTATTTTCAGAGGCGTTGAGTACCTGAACCTCCCACTGACTTTGACTAGAGTTGTGGGTGGTCAATACCTTGAAAATCAGGCTTCTGGTTTCTCAAGTTGAGCTGTCCAAAATCAAGGTACCCCAAATTAGTAGTCACATTTGAAAATCTGGGCCTGCATTTGTATCTCCAAAACCATGCCTCAAAAATGGAAGCCAGGATCAAAATCAGTCCATCAGAGTTAAAACTAAAACTGCCATTTATTCATTCCATGCTATGCCTGAACCAATGCTATGTAAGATCACACTGTCTTTTGAGATCCTATAATGCATAGGCACAATGGGATGTAATGTAGAAATAGTTTTAGCTATAATTCTGAGATGTCTTGCTTTAGCATAGTTAGTGACATTGTACGCTTCAAAACTTGACCTATTCTTTCTTGCATCAATTTGTAAGTCTGCATCATATTTTGTGGTTTGTATTTTTGTTCTGAGACAAAATGCTATTTATATTTTTTAGTCTATGCCAGAGAACCTACAGTAACAAACCAGAGTGTTTGTATCATAACCTTATTCCCAGATTCTGGACCTTAGCGTCCAAAATTTGGGGGTTAGCATGAAAACCTCCAAGCTTAGTTACCAGCTTGGACCTGGTACTGCTGCCACCACCCAAAAAATTAGAGTGTTTTGGGGCACTCTGGTCCCCCTGAAAAACCTTCCCTGGGGACCACAAGACCCAAATCCCTTGAGTCTCACAACAAAGGGAGATAATCCTGATTCCCTTCCCCCCTCCAGGTGCTCCTGGAGAGATACACAGACACAAGCTCTGTGAAACTACGCAGAGTGAGTCCCCCTCTCCGTTCCCAATCCTGGAACAAAAGCACTTTCCTCTTCACCCAGAGGAAATGCAAAATCAGGCTAGCAATCCAACACACAGCTTTCCCCTGATTTCTTCCTCCCACCAATTCCCTGGTGAGTACAGACTTAATTTCCCTGAAGTAAAGAAAAACTCCAACAGGTCTTAAAAGAAAACTTTATATAAAAAAGAAAGAAAAAATACAAATGTTCTCTCTGTATTAAGATGATACAACACAGGGTCAATTGCTTAAAAGAATATTGAATAAACAGCCTTATTCAAAAAGAATACAAATCAAAGCATTCCAGCACTTATATTCATGCAAATACCAAAGAAAAGAAACCATATAACTTACTACCTGATCTCTTTGTCCTTACTCTTAGAAACAGAAGACTAGAAAGTAGAAAGTACTTCTCCAAAGCTCAGAGAAGCAGGCAGGCAGACAAAAGACTCAGAGACACACTTCCCTCCACCCAAAGTTGAAAAAATCCGGTTTCCTGATTGGTTTTCTGGTCAGGTGTTTCAGGTGAAAGAGACATTAACCCTTAGCTATCTGTTTATGACACGCCCCCCAAATTGCAGACAGTGGGGAAGCTAACTGGCGGCAATTTCCTTCTAGAACTTGAAAATAAACAGATTAATACAACACATGCACCTTTACATATACTACTAAGTATATAACTAACAGACTTTTACATTTTAAGAACACTTTTTAACTACTGGATTCTGGGAAACTCTCACGGGAGAGTGCATCAGCAACTTTGTTAGAAGCTCCTGTGATGTGTTGAATTTCAAAATCAAAATCTTGGAGAGCTAAACTCCAACGAAGAAGTTTCTTGTTGTTCCCCTTGGCAGTATGAAGCCACTTTAGTGCAGCATGGTCAGTTTGTAGTTGGAACCGCCGTCCCCAAACATATGGGCGTAGCTTTTCCAGGGCGTACACAATGGCATAGCATTCCTTTTCACTGACTGACCAGTGACTTTCCCTGTCAGACAGTTTCTTGCTGAGAAACACGACAGGATGGAAGTTGTGATCTGTTGCTTCCTGCATGAGTACTGCTCCTATACCACGCTCAGATGCATCCGTGGTTACTAGGAATGGCTTGTCAAAGTCCGGGGCCCTGAGCACAGGGTCCGACATGAGCGTTGCCTTAAGCTGGGTAAAGGCTTTTTGACACTCATCAGTCCACTTAACGGCATTTGGCTGGGTCTTTTTGGTCAGGTCGGTCAATGGGGCAGCGATTTGGCTGTAGTGTGGTACAAATCGCCTGTAGTATCCGGCCAAGCCTAAGAAGGATTGGACTTGCTTTTTGGACTGTGGGACAGGCCACTTTTGGATAGCATCCACTTTGGCCTGTAGGGGGTTTATGGTTCCTCGACCCACCTGGTGCCCCAGGTAAGTCACTCTGTTTTGGCCTATTTGACACTTTTTGGCCTTAACAGTTAGTCCTGCCTGCCTGATGCGCTCAAAGACCTTTTCCAGGTGTAGTAGGTGTTCGGGCCAGGAGTCTGAAAAAATGGCCACATCATCGAGGTAGGCAACTGCAAATTCTCCCAGTCCAGCTAGTAGACCGTCTACCAGCCTCTGGAAGGTGGCGGGTGCATTTCGAAGGCCGAAAGGAAGGACATTGAATTCATACACCCCCGCATGGGTGACGAATGCTGACCTCTCCTTGGCGGGTTCATCTAGCGGTACTTGCCAGTACCCCTTGGTTAAGTCTATTGTAGAGATGAACTGGGCACGTCCCAACTTTTCCAATAGCTCATCAGTGCGTGGCATTGGATAGTTGTCCGGACGAGTTACCGCATTTAGCTTACGGTAGTCCACGCAAAAGCGTATTTCCCCATCTGGTTTGGGTACCAGAACCACTGGAGATGCCCATGCACTGGTAGATGAGCGGATTATACCCATCTGTAGCATGTTCTGGATCTCCCGTTCTATAGCAGCTTGGGCATGAGGAGACACCCGGTAGGGTGGGGTTCTGATTGGGTGAGCATTACCTGTATCAATGGAGTGGTATGCCCGTTCAGTCCGTCCTGGGGTGGCTGAGAACAATGGGGCGAAGCTAGTGCACAGCTCCTTGATTTGTTGCCGCTGCAGACGTTCCAGGGTGGTTGAGAGGTTCACCTCTTCCACGCCACCGTCTTTTTTCCCGTCGTAGTAGACACCGTCAGGCCACTCAGCATCATCTCCCTGGACTGTAAACTGACAAACCTGTAAGTCTCTGGAATAGAAAGGCTTGAGAGAATTAACATGGTACACTGTAGGCTTTAGTGAGGAATTGGGAAATGCTATGAGGTAGTTCACAGCTCCCAGGCGCTCTTGGACCGTGAATGGCCCTTCCCATGATGCTTCCATCTTATGGGCCTGTTGTGCCTTCAAGACCATAACCTGGTCTCCTACCTTGAAGGAACGTTCTCTGGCATGTTTGTCATACCAGGCCTTTTGCTCTTCTTGAGCATCCTTTAGGTTCTCTCTAGCAAGGGCTAAAGAGTGTCGGAGGGTGCTTTGTAGGTTGCTTACAAAGTCCAGAATGTTAGTTCCTGGAGAAGGCGTAAACCCCTCCCATTGCTGCTTCACCAACTGTAATGGCCCCTTAACCTCGTGACCATACACAAGTTCAAATGGTGAAAACCCTAAACTGGGATGTGGTACAGCCCTGTAGGCAAACAGCAACTGCTGCAACACTAGGTCCCAATTATTGGAGAATTCGTTGATGAATTTTCTTATCATGGCCCCCAAAGTTCCATTGAACCTTTCCACCAGGCCATTGGTTTGATGGTGGTACGGGGTGGCAACCAAGTGATTCACCCCATGAGTTTCCCACAGTTTTTCCATGGTCCCTGCCAGGAAATTAGACCCTGAATCTGTAAGGATGTCAGAGGGCCAACCTACCCTGGCAAAGATGTCTGTTAGGGCCAGGCACACAGTGTTAGCCCTGGTGTTGCCTAGAGCTACTGCTTCTGGCCATCGGGTAGCAAAGTCCACTAAAGTCAGTACGTACTGCTTTCCTCTGGGCGTCTTTTTTGGGAAAGGGCCCAGAATATCCACAGCTACTCGCTGAAATGGGACCTCAATTATGGGGAGTGGCTGGAGAGGGGCCTTGACCTGGTCTTGAGGCTTTCCCACTCTTTGGCATACCTCACAAGACCGGACATACTTGGCAACGTCCTTGCCCATCCCCTCCCAGTGGAAGGACTTCCCCAACCGGTCCTTGGTTCTGTTCACCCCAGCATGGCCACTGGGATGATCATGGGCTAAGCTTAAGAGCTTCCCCCGGTACTTAGTTGGAACCACCAACTGTTTTTGCGGCTGCCATTCTTCCCGGTGTCCACCAGAAAGAATTTCCTTGTATAAAAGTCCTTGGTCTATAACAAACCGGGATCGATTAGAAGAGCTGAGAGGCGGTGGGGTGCTCCGTGCCGCCGCCCAAGCTTTCTGAAGGCTGTCATCTGCTTCCTGCTCAGCCTGGAACTGTTCCCTTGAGGCTGGGGTCACCAGTTTTTCCTCAGACTGTGGACTTGGGCTTGGTCCCTCTGGAAGCGATGTAGGTGATGGGGTTGTTTTCGTTGCTGGTGAACCGCTCTCCGCTGTTGCACCTGAGGGTATTTCAGGCTCTGGCTGAGCCTTTTGGGTATGGCTGTCTTTTGCTTCTGCCAGTTCTGGCTTGCCGGCGCCCTCTGGCGTTGAGTTTGAAGATGTGGTTGCACTTGCTGGTGCTGGTTGCTGTTCCAGTTCCGGGCCTGGGACTGGAGATGCTAAGGCTGTTTCAGTGGTAGGCATGGAATTCGGGTCCACTACCTCTGTCTGGGTCTCTGGTAACACAGACGGGGCGTCTGTGGACGGCTCAGGAACAGGAATGGGTCTGGAAGCTTGCCTGGTTTGGCTACGGGTAACCATTCCCACTCTCTTGGCCCGCCTCACCTGGTTGGCCAAGTCTTCCCCCAGTAGCATGGGGATAGGATAATTGTCATAGACTGCAAAAGTCCACCTTCCTGACCAGCCTTTGTACTGGACAGGCAGTTGAGCTGTAGGCAAGTCTACAGCTTGTGACATGAAGGGGTAAATTGTAACTTTGGCCTTTGGGTTGATGAATTTGGGGTCAACGAAGGATTGGTGGATAGCTGACACTTGTGCCCCCGTGTCTCTCCACGCAGTAACCTTCTTTCCGCCCACTCTCAAATTTTCCCTTCGCTTCAAGGGTATTTGAGAGGCATCTGGGCCTGGGGATCTTTGGGGTGATGGTGGTGTAATGAATTGCACTCGCATGGTGTTCTTGGGACAGTTGGCCTTGATATGTCCCAGTTCATTACACTTAAAGCATCTTCCATCTGATGGGTCACTGGGCCGAGGTGAGTTACTGGAGACTGGTGAGGTTGAAGAGTAGGGTATTTGTGGCTTTACTTGGGTGGTATGTAGGGTCTTTGGCTGTCCTCGGTTGTAGGGTTTATGGTCTGTGTGCCCCCTGGGGTAATCGTTCCCCTTGACAGTAGCTTTTTTGCTTTCTGCCAGTTCCATCCATTTGGCTCCAATTTCCCCCGCCTCAGCGATAGTTTTGGGATTTCTATCTTGTATGTACCGTGTGATGTCTTCAGGAACACCATCCAAGAACTGCTCCATTTGTATGAGGAGGTTCACTTCTTCCAAGGTTTGAATGTTGTTTCCTGTTAACCAGGCCTCATAGTTTTTTGCAATGTAGTAGGCGTGTTTGGGAAATGACACCTCTGGTTTCCATTTTTGGGTTCTGAAGCGCCGACGGGCATGATCTGGGGTTATCCCCATCCTGTATCTGGCCTTGGTTTGAAAAAGTTTATAGTCATTCATTTGCGGCTTGGGCATTTCAGCTGCCACCTCTGCTAAAGGTCCACTGAGGTGTGGCCTTAATTCTACCATGTACTGGTCTTCGGGGATGCTGTACCCAAGACAGGCTCTTTCAAAATTTTCCAAGAAGGCCTCGGTGTCATCACCTGCCTTGTAGGTGGGAAATTTCCTGTGCTGTGGAGCAATAATTGGCGCCGGGTTGTTAGGGTTGGCTGGCACATGCAGCCCAGCTTTTGCCATCTCCAGTTCATGTTTTCTCTGTTTTTCCTTCTCTTCATTCTCTTTTTGTTGTTTTTCCATTTCTTTTTGTTGTTTTTCCATTTCTTTTTGGTGTTTTTCCATTTCTTTTTGGTGCTTTTCCATTTCTCGGCGGTGGGCCACCTCTTCTTCTTCTAGTTTTCTTTTGTGTGCTGCCTCTTGGGCTGCCTGTTCTCTTTGGAAGGCTGCCAGTTTGAGGCTTTCTTCCTTTTCTTTTATCTCCATCTCTTTTTGTTTTATTTCTAGTTCCTGTTTGTGTTTTTCCATCTCTCGCCTGTGTTCAGCTTCTTTGAATTGGTCTTCGGCCTCCATTTTTGTCCTGGTAGACATGGTTCCTGTTTTCTTGTGTTGGGGTGCCCTCCGGTGTTTCTCTTTTGAACTGCAGGCTCTGTTCCCTCCTGGAGTCTGCCTAGCAACAGTGCTTTTTCCCTTTCTCTCTCTAGCTAATGTTCAATGAAGGGAAACCAGAAAAACCACTTAATTTGCATGCATATAAGTGCTGGTACTTGCCACCTAATGGGAGGGCTATTGCATGACAAAAGACCCTTAACAGTTTGGTAATGGCTTCTCGCTTAACATGCAAACCACAAACTGCTAGAGAGCAGAAAAAAAAATTCTCTCTGGTTCCCTTTTAAAACCAAACTGTTTCTCTCTGCTAAAAAGCCCCTAGCAGAGAAAAGAAAAATATAATATTCCTACTGGCTTCTGGACTGTATCTTTCCCACAACGCTGCACACCATATCATAACCTTATTCCCAGATTCTGGACCTTAGCGTCCAAAATTTGGGGGTTAGCATGAAAACCTCCAAGCTTAGTTACCAGCTTGGACCTGGTACTGCTGCCACCACCCAAAAAATTAGAGTGTTTTGGGGCACTCTGGTCCCCCTGAAAAACCTTCCCTGGGGACCACAAGACCCAAATCCCTTGAGTCTCACAACAAAGGGAGATAATCCTGATTCCCTTCCCCCCTCCAGGTGCTCCTGGAGAGATACACAGACACAAGCTCTGTGAAACTACGCAGAGTGAGTCCCCCTCTCCGTTCCCAATCCTGGAACAAAAGCACTTTCCTCTTCACCCAGAGGAAATGCAAAATCAGGCTAGCAATCCAACACACAGCTTTCCCCTGATTTCTTCCTCCCACCAATTCCCTGGTGAGTACAGACTTAATTTCCCTGAAGTAAAGAAAAACTCCAACAGGTCTTAAAAGAAAACTTTATATAAAAAAGAAAGAAAAAATACAAATGTTCTCTCTGTATTAAGATGATACAACACAGGGTCAATTGCTTAAAAGAATATTGAATAAACAGCCTTATTCAAAAAGAATACAAATCAAAGCATTCCAGCACTTATATTCATGCAAATACCAAAGAAAAGAAACCATATAACTTACTACCTGATCTCTTTGTCCTTACTCTTAGAAACAGAAGACTAGAAAGTAGAAAGTACTTCTCCAAAGCTCAGAGAAGCAGGCAGGCAGACAAAAGACTCAGAGACACACTTCCCTCCACCCAAAGTTGAAAAAATCCGGTTTCCTGATTGGTTTTCTGGTCAGGTGTTTCAGGTGAAAGAGACATTAACCCTTAGCTATCTGTTTATGACAGTTTGTACTCTGGAGAAAACAAAATGTTGGCAATGAGTAACATACCAGTTTTCAGCTTTCAAGGATTATCAGAAACAAGTTAATTAAACAAATACTCTAAGTACTGAAAAATACTTTGACAATATCATTTTAAGTCAGAATCTTAGGAACCAATTCTGCTTGTAGATCCATGCAGTAACTAACATCAATGAGTGAATTTGTTGGACTGAAATGAATTTTACTCACTGGCTTCAATCCCTTGTGTCTATTTGAAGGCAAAATTTCTTTTCTTTTCCCTTTTTTTTAACATTTAACAATTAGCATTAAAAATGCCCCAAACCTCTTAGGCAAATAAATAAGCATATGAGAGCTGACAGTAGCTACTGTCATTGTTCATATAGAATTCTAGACTTGCAGGACTGGAAGTATAAGTATATACTAATGTGCTATCTCTTTAGGGACAATGATGGTCTATCTTATAAATATGTGTTCACCCAATTTTAAAAATGGCTTTTTTTCCCGAATGGACAGTTATAATTTATTTTGTTAATTTGTATTGAAAAGAACTATGATATCCTGGACTTTTACTGCTTCCTGGGACCTGTTTCAGTTAGCGCTAATCCTATAAGCCACCCCCTCCTCCCCTTGCATGGGACTGCCAGTGGAGTTGATCAGAGATTTCCCTAAGAAGGGCTTGCAGGATCAAGCCCTAAGTTATGTAAATATTTGTATTCAATATTTAAAATGCATATTATTTACCGAAAAGTTTTCTTATGTTTTACTGCTTCACTCTGTAGTTAGTCACTGTTTTTGGAAAAGGTGGCTTTTTGACACAGGGCTGGTGTTAAAATACTTGCAATAAATACTAGTGACACGGAAGGCCAATGTTTGGATTTAAGCTCCGCCTTGGCAGGACTGTTGCTATATACATGACAGGGAGGATCAGGCTGCTTATGTCATGATATGCTAAGCTGATTTTTATACATTGCAACATTACCTTAAGTGGCAATACTGTGTCACAACAGCACAGGGCAGAACTATCATATTCTGATTCAAAGTCATACCCCTCCAAGGCCCTGATTCTGTACTGGGATCTGCTAGTGTAGAGCTCTGCACCCACACAGATTGTGCATTAGTGAATCCTGATGCAGGATTGGGTTTGTAATCACTGCAATATCATGACACAGCATGAGGCTTCCCACAGCAGACAATTTTAAGGGAAGGATGGTGATATTTCCCTGCTTTGAATAGAGTTCATCACTCTCATTTTGGCTACACTGACCCAGCCAGGGATAAATGACTCTTATCACCAGTTCATTCAAATATTTCTGATGAGGCAATACGTGTGTGGTCTTTCAAATGTACTACAGTCCATCATGGTGAATATATTGTGAATACACCTTACCAGGGAAAGATACACTCTTTTAAAGGCCGCATTTCCCTACATGCTCCTGCTCCCAGCAAATTACTGTCTTTGAACACTGGCCATTGCAACATGGTTATTTGGGGGCAGAGGGGACACAACCTTAGAGCCCACAAATTCTTCATCTGGTGCTGCTTTTAAACGATGAGTTACAATATTAGAGACACAGTCAGGTTAAAATGTATGTCTCTCTGTGTGTTTGTTTTATATATATATATATATATATATGAAAAACAACATATTACTGAAGAAAGTCATCCATCCAGAGAGAGAGGCCTCCTTACTGAGTATTCTAATAGCACCCTATAAGGCTGCATGAAAAATTAAATTTTTAAACCTCTTATTTACTTTTCAATATTCATGCTCTTTGTTTCCTTTTTGCCTTTCAGATAGCTTGGACAATGAAAAGCAGACTACCATTTTTCACTTTTGTATGCGATCAGTCTGTTTTTATATCTGATTTCAGTGTTAGGATCTCATGCAGAAGTGTGATAGGGGTACAATTTGGAATACAGATGCAACATGGCAGTGTAAACTTACTGAAAAGAGAAATCTGTTTCAATTGGAAATACATATAAATCACAAACATTTCCATTGGCCTTTCAGTTGATAAAAGCTTGTTTTTAACAAAGTATGTGTTCTGGGTGAATTTGACCTGGCTGGTATCCCTTTAATATGTTTATATGGACTTTCCAATATTGAGAAATTTTGTACGGGGATGAGCAGTAGCTGTTCAAATCTCAATATCTTGGCTATGTTAAAGAAATGGGTTGTTGTTATTTTTGTTTTTAAACTATCACACAGGCCTCATTTATGTTCTGGACCTACACAAGCTTACTTTAAGAAGGTTTCCTGAGCTGGAGCACACAAAAATGGGAAGTGTCTATCTTTTAGACTTCCGTGAAGGCCAAACAGCTCTTTCCCTCAACAGGTTGTATTACCAAAACCAAAAAAGTTAGTTTTCCAGACTACTACCTTGGTCCCAGTGCCAGACCAAGACAAATGTTAAAGGCCAAGCTATAAATCCATGAACAGACCTTTGTTAAATATAGCAGTGCTTCTATCACACACATTTATAGCGGTACACACACACATACCCTTAACAGAAAGTGGGTGAGAAGAGAGAGATCTAGACTGCAGTTTGCCATTCAATTCAGAGCTGTGGCCAAAATACCAAAAACCAATAAATCCCCTTTTCAGATAAATCTGGCATTCTGATTTGTCCTGGGAGAAGTGAGAAGTTTTGGCCTTGATCCTACATTCTTCACACACCTACTGACTTCTGTAGGGCTTGCGGGATCTTATCATGCAGGTGACCTACTCTCCAAAGAGCAAAACAGCACTATATCTGCTGATCCCTGAAAGATGATGTTACTCGTGGAAGTGCCATAGTAACAACACATGCCAAAAGTGGTCATTTATGGAGCAGTGCTTCTAGGGATGAAGTCAGAGAAAACTGGCTTTAGCTACTTGTCATCAGATGAAGTATTGTGGGCATAATGGTAGTCAGGCAGATCAGGTAGTCTAGCCAATATTTAGTCCATCTCTAGTATAGGTATATTTCACACACATTTATGTGTACTCTGTGTAATACCTCTTTTGTTTTGCTAGTCTTACACAGGTAGGATACTTTCAAACATAACTACTTCAGTGGATTTTATGGCATTTTTTTAAAGTAAAGATGTGGCATTCATTGTCCTGTGTGACCCTTCAGGGGAGAGAAGGAATTTCTCTAAACTAAATTGTAGTGCTGTGGCACTGGAGCTAAGATTTGTAAAAGTATTTAGCTGCCTTAAAATGCAAATAGACATCTAGTGGGCTTTTATAAAGCATGTAGGCACCTAACTTGCTTAGGTGGGTTTGAAATCCCCACTAGCGTCTATCTGCATCTTTAGGCACCTAAATACCTTTGACACTCTGACCCTAGGAATCCTCCTCCGCAAATAGCTTGGGCAAATGCTTATGCTTTTCTCTGTAAGACTTAATTATAGTACAGCCCATCAAACTATATTGACTTATCCTTGATTTACATTGTTTTGTCAGATCATGAAATGCATGAAGTACAGTAAAATAAGCAGTTCATTGGTCCATGGAAGCCCTCTTTACCCTTTGCTGAAATGGCCATAGCAGGAAGTGAATTGCCAGATAATACCATACTTGCGTTTATATAGCATCTTTCATCCAGAAGGATCACTAGTTGCTACACAACCTGTTCCATAAACAGGTCATTTCACACACAACTGAAATGTAGTCAGAGTGGATTGCAACACAGCATCACTTTAACCTTACCCAGCAATACTATGCAACAGATTAGGACAGTGGTTCTCAAACTATTGTACTAGTGACCCCTTTCACATAGCAAGCCTCTGAGTGCAACCCCCTTTATATATTTAACACTATTATAAATGCTGTAGAAAAAGCGAGGTTTGGGGTAGAGGCTGAGAGCTCACAACCCCCCATATAATAACCTCATGACCCCCTGAGGGGTCCCAACCCCCAGTTTGAGAACACTTGGATTAGGGTAAGGAACAAGGAAGGAATACGTACTGAGCTGAAGTTGTAGTTAAGTAGGCAGAATATGACATCCTGGCCAAATGTCAGCTCAAGTAGCTGGGGTTAACAAAAAGTGCCATGTGATCTTTAATGATCACATGTGTTGATGACCTCACTAATGCATTTCTTCTGAAAGATGGAGCTTTGGCAGCACTGTGTTGTTTTAAGTTTTGGGTTGTTGATGGTCAGTATTTCATAGATAACTAAAACATCCTAATCTGGACTTTCTTTGGATGGATAGAACATGTCTCACAGGGAAACATAACTAATGGACATTGTGAATTGTAGTGCAATACACTTTTTATTAAAGCTGTGTGAAATCTTAGACAACCCTAACGGCTATACAAGCTTACATTTTAATAAAAGTTTAAGGGAGATCTAATTAATTTCTTACTGTATCTTCAAAAAATACTTGCTTTTACTCTGCATAAAGAGAGTCCAGGGAGAATTTTAGTCTGTTATATTGCATATGTGTATGTATTCAATATAAGCATTTTATTAAAATAGTAAGTGACAAATTCTTTGAGGGATAAGCAACAGGGAAGGGGAGATCAGAAGGCAGATTTCGTGTGTGAGTAATTTCTTTCTTGGTCAATACCATATTATATTGTGAAAGCCTCAGAAAAGACCAGCATCTGTTATTGTATCCATTCAGCTTTACCCATCTGTGAGCTATACTGGTAATCTGCAGGGACTGTAAATTGTACAAAATGTAGTAAATTGCGGTTGTTCTCATCTTTAGTAGGGAGTTTGCAATGAACCATATAGATGTGTAGTACGCAGGCCCGTACTTCCCTGTTACAGGAGACAGTAGAACCCTGTGGGCTGCATTTGGCTTTCATGTCACACGTTTACTATGAAGAGGCTGGATCTAGAAGCTGTAGGCACAAATTAGAAATACATTAAGAATTAGTACTGGGAGTCTGACAAGCAGGCAGGAGGACTGGTAGTGAGGGTCTGAAAAGCCCTAGTGGTCAAGAGCAGCACTTAATCTTGTAAAGGAGGAGATCAGGAATAAGAGCAGTGCAGTAGAAATCAGGTACTTCTTAAAAAACCAATACTATAGTATTGTTGTAGAGGAATTTCCAGAGCCACCCAAGCATGCCTGTGAGATGTAGTGTTTGGGGCCATTACAGAAGAATACCATATTTCTTTGTAGACAAGGCCAGGCAGTAATGACCTGAGGTGACTGCACCTTCTGCCCTCCTAATCAAATGGAAAGTGTACTAGAATGTTGATAGAGAGCAGGGGACAGAGGCACTGGGAATGAAGCGGAATCTCTAGAACAGAAGGGTAGACAATTCCCATGCCAGTTCTTGGGTGCTTTAAGAACCCCATATTAGTCAAAAAGGTATAAAAATATAAATGAAGCTCAGGCTAACTGCAGAAGTTACAACCCCCTGGGTACGGTGGTTAGCAGTCCATTCCACAAGTCATAGCCCAGGCCAGGTCTTATAAAGAGCCTGGACCTGATTCTCCTTTCATTTACACTAGTGCAGATCGGGGGGATCTTCCTGGAAATCATCAGCTTTATTGTAGTGTTGTGGGAGAATCTGCTCCCTGTCAGATGACACTAGTCAGCACTGGATGTGTTTGTTACTAATTCTGGGAGTTGGGGAGAACCAATTTATTCTCACTGTGTCCAGCTGGCTAACTAAAGCTATCTCTGGATTTGTTAGTGTCTCCTCCTGTCTCTTCTCTACCCTGCGGTATGCAAGGCTACAGTACTCTGCATCTTGGTGAAAAGTTAGCAAGTTGCTCAGCCTCTAGATGTTTGATACTCTCATGCAGCTGTAAGTTTTTAACCTATTCACATATACTTGAGCATCCTTGGTGCAGATCATGTTCTTTACCCTTAAAGTATTGTCCGTTATTAAGACACAAATATCCACTCTGGTTTGCACTGAAATTCAATGGGATTTGGCCACCTGACTCCCTTGTGTTCTTTTGTAAATCTCTGACTTCAGCTCTAAATATAGGGCAGTTAAGAAAAGGAGGAAAAGTAGCTATAAGAATGCCTCTTGCGATACGGAAAAAAAAATCAACGCCCGTCTCGAATTGTAAGGTGATCACTTGGGAGAACTATCTTTTGCAGCCATACAAACTGCATTTCTTCGCAGGGGAAAAATAATGTAGGTATTTTTGTTATGCGTATTGCTAGCTGGTGGCCAAGGTGAGAATAGCTATTTACTGTTAGAAGCTCTAAGGCTGTACTGAGCATACTCCAGAGGGTTGTGGAGGTGTGTGAGGAAGTTTTTCAAAGATGGATGCTGCTTTGCTGTCTATGTGAACCTGTACCAGAATAAAAGACCTCCTTTTTCGGTTCTAATTGGCTTTGGGTCTCCAGACATTGTTGGCAATGAGGGTAGACTGAAAACAACAACCAGCAAGTTCTATACGCTATGTGAGTAAGTGAAAACCTTGTTTTTAATTGCAAAGAAAAATGGCTGCATGTGGAAAAATGACGGAGTATGAAAAAGATCAGGAGGAATGGATTCAGTACCAGAAAAGCCCAGTGCCCTTTGGTGAGCTTGTTAAAGTTGTCATGTACCATCGTAACTCCATGCCATCACAGATTTTGCAGCATTTTATATTTAACAGTTTCTCCCAACAACCTGGAATGTCCTTGGCAGTTTTGGTAGCAGAACTGCATCATTTATCAGAGCGCTGTGATTTTGGAGCTATATTAATTGCCATGCTGCAGGATAGACCTATCTGTGGTACCAATGATGCAAGAATTCAGAGACATTTGTTGGCAAAGTGCACCTTAGATTTTAAAAACACCTCTGGAAATAGCACAAGGCATGGAAGTAGATGCGCAGCAGGCTTTGGATTTACAGGGAAGCACTAACCAGTATGTAGATAGCCTAAGAGTCATGGGCACCCATGCACAGATTGCCCAGCATTCTACACCAAGCAAATGAATCTTTAAGCACACAGGGGTATCTCCTTAAGAACACACACTATTACTTTAGATTTGGGGAGAAACAGAATGCCAGGTTTGCCGGAAACAGGTCATTTTGCAAAAGTGTGCTGTAAAAAATGGACAAGTGGAAGGGAAAATGTAGGTCACAAGAAAGAGCCAGAAGCTGAGGACTTAATATATTCCATGTTTAATGTTACCAGCAAAACCTAAAGGGAAAAGCTACCGCGAACAGATGTTACAATTAATGGACAAAGACCAACCACGGAGATGGATACAGGAGCTTCTCTCTCTGTAATCAGTGAGGATTCTTATCACCAGTTGTGGCCAAGGGACAATATACAACTGTTGGGACTGGCAAAGGGGTAAAACTTAACTGGGCAGACATCAACCATGTTCACATATTAAGTATACAAGCACTTCTTGAAACACACTCGGAGCTGTTCAGTGAGGGTCTTGGTACTCGGAAAGGAGTTCCTGGTAGAATTTACATGGATCCAGATGCTAAACCATGTTTCTTTAAGTCAAGGCCAGTTTCCTGTGCCATGTGCCCTAAGGTAGACCAAGAAGTGGATTGATTACAAGCAGCTGGTGGTATTGAGCCTGTCCAATTCTCAGACTGGACTGCTCCTTTTGTTCCAGGAGCGAAATCAGATACTGGAATGAAGTCTACAAGGTCAACTGTGTTAGCTACATATCTGCTCCCCAGGATAGAAGACATGTATGCCACCTTATCTAGGGGGGAAAACTTTCACAAAAATCGATTTAAATAATGTGTACCACTGGATCCCACTGGACAACAGATCTAAACCCTGTGTAATGATCAATACTCCTAAAGGGTTGTTTCATTACAACTGCCTCCTATTTCTAGTGTCAGCAACTTTGGGTATTTTTCAAAGGGCAATGGACAAATTTTATTTCAAGCCATGCCACGTGTCTACGTATATCCTAATGATATCTTGATTACAGGGGATCTGAATCAGAACATTTACAAAACTTTAACTGGTCCTGAAAAAACCTGGCTGACACAGGTACGCATCTTCTCTTGAGTGTATTTTTCGGGCTGCTGAAGTCATTTACCTGGGACACAAAATTGCTGCAACTAGCTTACTTGCAGTAGAGGAGAACATAAGGCCCATTACTGAGGCAACATCACCAGAGTCTGAATTTAAATCCTTTCTAGGCCTGCTAAACTATTTTAGTAAATTTTTAATCCAGCCTGGCATCTTTATTGGCTCCATTACACAAACTGTTACAGAAAAGGATAAAATCCTCCTGGGATTAAAAACAAAAAATAGATTTTGCAGAAGCAAAGAAATTGCTAAAGTTATCACATCTTTTAGTTCATTCTGATAGCCAGAAAGAACTAGTACTGTCATGTGATGCCTAGTCACATGGGAGTGGGAGCGGTACTAGCCCACTGAATGTGAGATGGATCTGAGCAGCCCATCAGTTAGGCACAAAGGTCACTAGCTCCAACAGAAAAATATCATTCCCAATTAGAACAAGAAGTGCTAGCCATGGTTTTTGGGATAAAGAAGTTCCACTCTTATCTATGTGGCAGGCATTTTGTTATACATTCAGACCATAAACTACTGAACAGTCTGGTGGGAGCACACCTGTACCTTCTGTGGCATTTGCCAGAATTCAGATAGGGGCTCTTCTCTTATCAGCTAATGAATACGAGTTTGATTATAAAAGTACTGGATAAGTACTGGATAATGCAGATGCTCTGAGACAACATCCTTTATGGGATAACCCACTGAAAGCACCCCAGCCTGCAGAAACCATCTTCCTTATTGAAGTACTTATCAATGCTGCACAGCTAAAAAGAGAGACCCGTTATTGGCTCGAGTGCAGAGAATGGTTACAAATGGCTGGACAGAGATGGTAATCACAGAGCTCCAATCTCATTATTCCTGAAAAGAGTCTTTGTGTCCAGGATGGGTGCTTATTATTAGGGTCCCGCGTGATCGTACCTCTAGTAAGTAGACTGGTGGTGCTAAAGTCATTACATGAAGTGCATCCTGGCTTTTTACACATGAAGCTTGCGTGCAGTAATCTATAGTGACTGGGAAAGAATCAGGCTATTGAGTGTGTGGTTTGCCAAGCCAGCTGCCATTCTCCACTGAAAGTTCCTTTGTACCCATGGGAGTGGCCTCAGTGACCCTGGATGAAGCTTCATGTAGACTATGCTGGTCCATTTATGGGGAAAATTTGTTTTTAATAATAACTGATCCTCATTAAAAATGGAGTGAGGCACATAATTCCCTTGTCTACAGCTGAGGCTACAATTGATAAACTTTGACTTACCTCCTCCATTTTTGGAGTGCCTGAGCCAGTGGTGAGTGACAATGGTGCCTGGTTCACTGGTGCTGGATTTCAGGAATTTATTTGAAAAAATCAGCCTTGAACACATTAGAACTGCACCATGCCACCCTTCTCTAAATGGCCCAGTAGAGAGGGCTGTGCAAATCATAAAAGAGGGTATGAAGAAGATGGCATATGGTAGCACATAAGCCAAGCTGGCCAGGCTTCTGTTCCAGTATCACATGACACCACGAGCCACAACAGAAAAATCACCTGCAGAACTCTTAATGGGAAAGAAACTAAGAACTCATTTGGACTCTCAACACCTTGATGAAGCTGTTACAATGAAGGAAAGGCAGGCAGCACAGAAGTTATATTATGATGTAAAAGCTTCACCAAGAACATGCGGTGTAGGTAGTGAACCTAATGCTCTTAATTTTTGCAATGGCCCTTGCTGGTTAGCAGATTGCATCATAGCACATATGGGACCACTTTCTTGTTGGGTGACTCAGTTACCAAATGTGAAGCATATTCATAGATATCACGAACAGATTCATCTGCACTACCATGAGGAGTTACCTACAGAGGCTTCTTATTCAGATGTTGAGGTACCAGGTATTACGGAGTCATTAAACTATCCAACTGCTACATCCAGAAATAGTGATATTGGTGAGGACCCCATGCCAATGACTACAGCAGACTTGGAAGTTAAACCTGCAGAGATGATTGTATTATCAGAAAACCTTTCTGCACCTGCTATGGATCAAAGACCACGGGTCTTTCAATGGCACCATTCCAGAAGATCTCCCAAACCTAGAGACAGACTGGACTGGTAATAGTAAAACAATTCTACTACGGAGCAGAATAATCCCTTGTAATTGCTTGAGGATTAGGATAGTCTACCTCAGCCTCTTACTTAGGATGTTTTGTTTTATTGTTGTAAGTTTATTACTAATAATTTAAAGGAGAAGGAGTGTAATGTTGTAGGTATTTTTCTTATGCTTATTGCCACCTGGTGCCCAGTGTGAGAATAGCTATTAACTGTTAGAAGCGCTAATGCTGTACTGAGCATGCTCCATTGGGGTGGGGTGGATGTGTGAGGAAATGTTTCAAGTTGGGGGCTACTTAGTTGTCTATGTGAACCTATACCAGAATAAGAGATGTCTTTTTAGGTCTAACCTGTTTTGGGTCTCCACACACTCCACACATGAAAAATGGTCAATATCTGGCAAGATCCGAAATAATTAACCAGGATTAAGGTTGTCACCACACCAAACTGAGACTAGGATAAGCATCAGCTATGACACATGCCTTTTGTATAGTTTTTACTTGTTTGGCTTAGAGCAGAGTAACTTGAGTGTTTCAGTGCATATTTAGTTGAGCTGAAGTTATTCGAACTGCTGGAATATGGCTTTCAGTCAGACTGGATTTGAGTTTGGTACAGATTGATCTTGAAAATGGCCATGGTCTTCATAGTCATGCCAGGTTAAGTAGGCCATGGATGCTGGCTCAGAAGCTATTCAGTGGTGATTGTCAGTCTGGAGAAAGAACTAAACCTCCTGCCAAACTCCAGTGTTGTGGCTGTACATTCTTCCTGGTTAGAGAATACTCTATCTTCTGTCATAGGAGTTGCTGCCAGCCCTAGTGCTCTCTTTCCTATAAAACGAGGGAAAATACCAGATCCTGGACCAGACTCCAGCTGATTGGACTTAAAAAAACCAAGCCTTGGAAATTGGTGGGGGCAGGTGGATGAAGGGCAGGACTGATTTCACCTGTTTTCCTCTCTGTCAATGATCTGCTGCTGGATTGGGAGGATCTCCACCTTTGGTTTTTAGACTCTTGCTATGAAAGTGGCCTCTTGTAACAAACAGTGGTCCCCTTTCCTGCTTTCTCTGTCTGGCCTTTGAAATGGAGCAAATGTGAGTTCAAGAAGCAATTTCATGGGCCAACATCTGTGAAGGCTATTTTCATCTTGATTGGATTTGAAGCATTTTAGATCCTACATGGCTTAAAAGCTAGAGATGGGCCTTACCTATAGAATTTGGTTAGGGGTTTGGATTAGAAGCTGCACTCCACTCACATTTGGAGGTGTTTGGATTTGGTGTTCTGGTTCAGTAACATTACAGGGTTGAGGTCCTAGATGTGAAATTTGGATCTGGATCTGTTTGAGTGCTGACCCATCTCTGTTGAAAATCAATCATTTAAATATCTCCTGTAAACTTGATTAGCATGGAAACATAATTGCAGAACATTACTTTTTTAATTCAAAGATCTATTTCAAAGTGAGTGCTTGTAGTTCCCTGGGAGGAGTCAGCAGATTTAGAGTCATTTTAGGCCACCCCTGATCATCGTTTTGAGTTTAGACTGTTAGAATTGTATTTAAACTAACCTCTGCAGGTTTCTGGTAAGCAAACTGATGAAGGAGCAATGTGTCTATGTTCTACTTTAATATGTCTGTCATAAAATTATATGTTTGAATGTTAAGCATTAGTCTGTGGTACTTTTTTCCTATTGGGATAGGTGGTTGTGCATTTGTGATGGGTTGGAATGACCTGTAAATAATAATATATACACAGATTTGCATATATGAGACCGATCTATTATAGATATGGATATTAATGGGGGCATGCATTTGGTTTACAAGATCTACTGTACTGAATATGGCTCACACTTGAAATATTTACTAGGAATAGCACATTTTGATGTGGCTATTTATAGGTATGTTCTTGTGTGACAAGGACAGATTTTAATGAATGTTTTATTTCCTATCTATTGGTATTACGCAAATAAACAAATATACATATTTTTCTACAGATAAATAAGCTATTCCCCAATGATCGGTGCATGAGTGTCTTGTAATAGATGTTAACTATATAATTAATAATGGGGAATGTTGATTCTGAGTCTTGATGTTGTTTGTTACAATGAGGTACTGTATACTATAAAATGCAGTCTACGTCTCTTGTAGCTAAACTGCAACTTTCCGGTTTTCTAATGTACAAACTATTCTCTTTGTATTCAAAGTGAGGTATAACATATTGAGTTTTATTTTATGCATATTTTATTTATTTCTTCTGTCTTAAGTAAACAGCATGGGGGACATTTATATTTTTAAAACAGCTTTAGAACTGACCCTGTAATACTTGTAGATATTTTCATGTAAAGTAGCTCAATTGTTTTAAGGCTTAGTTATGCTGGGGGGGACCATGCTAGAGAATGAGTGATTTTCTTTTTTTTAATTTGAAGAGAAACCCCACAATGGTAGCTTTGTGCCTTTCGGGAGGCATCATGTGTGATGACATTGTCCAGCGTACTGAGGCCTTAGTCCGGCAAAGCATTAAGCGTGTACTTAAATGCAAGCATGCAAGCAGGCCCATTGACTTACCTGGTTTATTTTAAGTATCCTGATTTATTTTGTTTTTTTTTCTTATATTTAAAGGATTGTGTGCTATTTCTTCCCCTCTCCCCCAACCTGTGCCCAATAAATAAAATCTGCCTTATGTGAAACCAGTGACAAATTTATTTCATGTAAGTGTCCCAACTTTGATCAGACTATGCAGAAAGCTGAAGAGGATTCAGATCACTTTCTTATACCAAACACAACACATTCTACTCTCTCCAGTGGCATTTTAAGTTGTTTCCCCCCAATGCACTGCAACTAGCACTCTTGGGAGAATTCCGCACCAAAACCCTAAAAATTCTGTGCACAGTATTTTAAAATTATGCC
The DNA here is from genome assembly GCF_007399415.2 of Gopherus evgoodei. NCBI lineage: Eukaryota > Metazoa > Chordata > Testudines > Testudinidae > Gopherus > Gopherus evgoodei. The sequence continues at coordinate 21,489,140 of NC_044326.1, forward strand.
TATTTTATTTGTCAAAATAACACAATATAATCACACCAGTTTTAATGATTATGGTATCTCAAAATACCTGTCAACAAGTCTATCTGTAACAATACAGTCAGCAAAAAAGACTCAGGAAATGTTTTTTTAACAAATAGATTCCATACCAGGCATATTAATACAGAACTTTGAGTAATAATTCATTTAAACTGCAACACAGAAACATATTTCCTACACCCCTCAGAAGCAGTGCAAAGGCTTTGGGGAGTAAGGGGTAATGGAGGAGCTGAGGGACAGGGAAATAATTGCTGGGAAGGACCCTGGGAGTGAACCTGGAGAGGTGTTGGGTATGGGTGGGAGAAGTATGGAACAGGTTTGTTTTTTCTGGTGGGGGAGGAAGGATTCTTAGGGAGTTGGGGAACCTGCCACATGCAGATCGTGAGTGGCCCTAGCCTCTCCCAACCAGTCAGGAATATCTGCCATGTCCCCATATGTCCCTGCACCCTCAGTCAGCCACCCCTCCTCCCCCGATCCCCATGTGTCCCTGAACCCCTTCTCCCTGCCCCATGCAGCCCATTCACCGCTTCCCCTCTGTCCTCATGTGTCCCTGCACCCCCCCACTCAGCCACTCCAGCCCTGTCCCCATGTGGCCCTTTCACTGCCCCCCGAGTGTCCCTGCACCTCCACTCCCATTCAGAACTTGCCCCTGTATTTCCCCGCCAGTGGCCCTTCTGAACCTGTCTGTGACCTCACCCCCCATATCCCATGTGTCCACTCCCGCCCTCATATCCCAGGCCTCCTCATCTAGTGCCCACAGGCAGGATGCTGTGAGGAACATAGCCTCTCCTCCCTATCGGTTGCTACAGTGGAACTGGCTGCTCGCTTTTCTGGTGCCACAGCAGCTCCTGGTGGGCAAAAGGTGTAACTGCAGTGCTGTTCCAGCAGAATGTATTTTCTGCAGAGAAAAAAAATCTGTGGGGGGACATGAATTCTGTGCCTGACAGGAGTGAAAGTAACTTAAATGACTTGCTGGTACTCCAAAGTCCTGCATAGGGGGAGGGGCCTCAATCAGAAAAGGCGTGGTCTCTAGCAGAAGAGGTGGGGCCTTTAAATCCTAGGGTTTTTAAATCAGGATTTAAAGGGCTCAGGGATTCAACTGAAGCTAGGAGCCGGACCCTTTAAATCATCCCCCGAGCTACCAGCTGCAGAGGCGGCTGGGAGCCCTGGGGTTTGGGCAGAGGTGAAAGTAATTTACATTTCTTACCCATATGGTCCAATCGCAAGCAACCCACCTCTCCTACGTACTTCATGGATCCCTCCCATTGCATGACATAGATAGAGAAAATAAAGCTACTATTACTACTACCAGTACTGCCTGAAATAAAACTTTACTATTGGAATAAGCCTGAAAAAGTGAAAACTCACTTTCACATTTTTCTCCGTGTCTTTCCTCCTCCTCCACCCAGGCTGTGGACACTAGGCTCCATGCTTTCTCCCTGCCTGGCATTAGGCAGCAGTTGCAGGGGCTTCCCTCTAGCTTCCAGCAGGGAGACTGGCTGAAGGAGGGAGAAGCCTGCCTCCTGTATAAGAACAGTTTAAACTCAGCTGTTCCCTGTGTGGTTCAGTAACATTTCAAAGAGTATCTGCAAGCACTTGGGACATCATAACCATGATCCTCTGCTGGGGAGGGAATGGGATAGATTTGAACTTGGAAATGGTTCCAGATTTTAATTGTGTTTTTTTTGTATAGGAGATCCCCTCATCCCGGGGGCAGAAAAGAACTGCCCCTGCCATGGTCACACACCCTCCTTCCCTCCCCATCAACAACAACTGGGAGTGAAATTAACAAGGATGCCAGAAACGGCTTCTAACCCTGGGGGCTGAACTGCGCAGGGAACAGCTGAGTTTAAACTGTTATTATGCAGGAAGCAGCAGCAGGCATCTCAGCCAGTGTCCCTACTGTAAGCTAGAGCCTAGAGGAGAACCCCTGTAGGGGTAAGAGGGGGAATGCAGAGCCTTGTCTGCAGCCTGGCTGGAGGAGGGTTAGGGAGGAGATGAGAAACCAATGTGGCAGTGAATTTTCTCCTTCCACCTACTTTTATTAGCTCTGGATTTAAGCAGTGCAGCCAAATGCTTGTATTTTGTTGTGTATATTAATATTGGAGACAAGAGCCCCTCATCCCAGGGGCAGACAAGGACTGCCCCTGCCATGGTCAAACACACCCTCCCCACTCCCCCGCAGCTACTGTGAGTGAAATTAACAAGGATGCCAGAAATCACTCCTAACCCCAAGGGCTGTACCACTCAGGGAACAGCTGAGTTTAAACTATTCTTATGCAGGGGGCAGACTTCTCCCTCCCTCAAGCAGATTCCTTTTCTTACCGGTCCTCCGTACCGGCCCGTACCTGCTCACTTTCACCTCTGGTGCCTGAGTAGTAACACAGAATTCCCCCAGGAGTAAACTGTCGACAATCTGACTAATGACACAAAAAATCAGATAAGTGTATGAATTAACAAGGGACAAAAGAGGTGAAAAATAATAGCTTTGTCACCCAGGGGGGCTCCTGTTCAAACATACTTTTTCATATGAATTCTCCTTTGAGCTTCAATTATGCACCGGTCATTGGTTCAAGGTTTCCCAAATTGTCTATGTTCAGTGACAACTTGCTTAGGAAAAATGCAGATTGAAGCCACATGCAAATTTTCTATACATTTATTGTAGGCCTTAGTCAACACACTTATTTCCAGAGTGTAGTAAAACAACTGCCTAAAATGTTCAATTAGGCTAGCCTTCGTCAACATCTCAGTAAATCACAGGAGATATGCAGTGAAGCAGCCATTATTAGAATCATAGAATATCAGGGTTGGAAGGGCCCTCAGGTGGTCATCTAGTCCAACCCCCTGCTCAAAGCCTTTTGGGTTACTCAAACTACATGAAACAAATATATCATAAGTGATGTTGTGATATAGTGGGTGACTGAACTATGTTCATGGGCTTGCCTTTTTAACTTGCCTAATTAGCTTGAAGTTTCTGCTCATTCAGCTCTGGGTTATGATTGAACAAAGCTCATGCTGCTTTCCTTTGACAAAATTTAAATTGAGAAAAATACAGAATATTGTGAGCAGCTCGCAGAAAAACAAACCAACCTTCCCACCCCGGTGCATTAATGAGAACGGTAGATGTGTGCAGTATGTTGGGAATAATTAGGAAAGGGCTAGATAAGACAGAAAATATAATATCGCTCACTATATAAATCCAGGGTACACCCACATCTTGAATACTGCACGCAGATCTGCTAGCCCCAGCTAAAAAAAGAGCTATTGAAATTGCAAAAGTTACAGAAAAGGGCAACAAAACAGCTTCCACATAAAGAACGATTAATAAGACTGGGACATTTCAGCTTGGAAAAGAGACTAAGGAGAGATATGACTGAGGTCTAAAAATCATGACTAGTGTGGAGAAAGTAAATAAGGACGTGTTATTTACCTCTTCACATAATACAAGTCCTCAGGGTCCCCAAATGAAATTAATAGGCAGCAGGTTTAAAACAAACAAACAGAAGTATTTCTTTACACAACGCACAGTCAGCCTGTGGAACTCTTTCCCAGAGGATCTTGTGAAGGCCAAGACTATAACAGGGTTAAAAAAGAACTAGATAAGTTCATAGCGGATAGGTCCATTAATGGCTATTAGCCAGGATGAGCAGGGATGGAGTCTCTAGCCTTTGTTGGCTAGAAGCTGGGAATGGATCACTTGAGGATTATTTGTTCATTCCCTCTGAAGCACCTGGCATTGGTCACTGGCAGAAAACAGGATACTGGGCTAGCTGGACCATTGGCATAGGCGCCAACTTCTCCTGGCGCTGGTGGGTGCTTGCCCCCGGCCCTGCCTGACTCCACCTCTGCCCCACCCCGTCCCACCTGGCCCAGTCCCATTCCAACCTCTTCCCCAAAGTCTCCACCCCAACTCCACCCCCCTGCCCCATTGGACTCCTTCCCCAAATCCCCACCCCAGCCCCGCCTCTTCCCCCGAGCATGCCATGTTCCCACTCCTCCCCGAGCTTGTTACGCCATGAAACAGCTGTTTCAGGGTGGCAAGCACTGGGTGGAGAAGCGGGGATGCAGCGCGCTCAGGGGCGGAGGTGAGGTGAGCTGCGGTGGGACGCTTGGCTGCCAGTGGGTGCAGAGCACTCACGGAATCAGTGGCTATGATCACTGGTCTTGGATTGCCAGGCCTCTGGTTTTTGATGGGACTGGGCCATTAAATGTCTAGTCAGCAGCGCAGTGGGGCTAAGACAGGCTCCCTGCCTGCCCTGGCTCCATGCAGCGCCTGGAAGTGGCTGTCTTTTCCCTCTGACTCCTAGGAAGAGGCACGGCCAGTGGGGCTCTGTGCACTGTCCCTGTCCCGTGCACTGGATCTGCCGCTCTCATTGGCTGGGAATTACGGCCAATGAGAGCTGCGGGGGTGGCACCTGCAGATGGGGGCAGCACACAGAGACACCTGGTCGTGTCTCCACTTAGGAGATGGCACCAAATGCCAGCTACTTCCAGGAGCCCCCTGAGATAAGCACCACCTGGAGCCCATGCCCCGAACTCCCTCCTGCAATCCCACATCTGGTCCCAGCCCTGAGCCCCCTCCCGCACTCAAATTGCCTCCCAGTGTCCACATCTGGCACCATTCCTGCATCCTCAACCCCCGTCCAAGGCCTGAGCCTTCTCTCACATCCAAACTCCCTCCCAGAGCCCATTTCCCCTCCTGCACTTTGAACCCCACACCCATAGCCAAAGCCCTCCTCTCCCCCCACTCCAACTCCCTGCCCCAGCCTGGAACCCCCCCCCCCCATACCCGAACCACTCATTTCTGGTCCCACGCTGAAGCCCTCATTCCTTCCTGTACCCCAACACCTGCCCAGCCTGGGGAAAATCAGCAAGAGTAGGGGAGCATTAGTGATGGAGGGAGGGGGAATGGTGTGAACGGAGCCTCAGAAAAGGGGTGGGGCATGGGCGGGGAAGTGGAGGAAGTTAGTTTTCTGCAGTTGGAAAGGTGGCAACCCTATACTGGTCTGACTCATTAGCGCCATTCTTATGTTCTTGGACGTGTGCAAAAGGGATGGGTGGGGGCGGGGTGGGTCTGGTAGGTGTGTGTAACGGCAGGGCTGGGCTTAGAGGTCGGCCATCTGGGCAACCACATGGGATGTCATAGTCTGGGGAGATGGTGCCATGTGGCAGCGCAGACATGCACGCTGCCGGTGTAGTCACCTGGCATTGGCCACTGTTGGAAGACAGGATACTGGGCTAGATGGACCGTTGGTCTGACCCAGGGGTTCTCAAACTTCATTGCACTATGACCCTCGTCTGACAACAAACATTACTACATAACCCCAGGCGAGGGGAACCAAAGCCTGCACTGGCCTGAGATACCCCTGCCACGCCCCGCTCGGGGGGGAGGTAGGGGTGGGGCAAAGGCAAAGCCTGAGCCCCACTGCCCAGGGTGTGTGTGTGTGGGAGGCAAAGATGAAGCCTAAGGGCTTCAGCCCTGGCGGGCGTGGGGCCTGTAACCTGAGCCCTGCCACCCAGGGATGAAGCCTTTGGACTTCGGGCTCAGGCAGTGGGGCTTGGGCTTCAGCCTCAGGCACCAGCAAGTTTGCCAGCCCTGATGACCCCATATCTCACTTTGAGGTCCCATGCCACAGTTTGCGAACCAAAATGGCCATTCTTATGTATACACAGCGACTACTTGGTGCTGGCAGGGGAGTGTCATGTGTGAGGGAGGGGTGCCCAGACTTCTTCCTGGTGGAAACGGGGCGAGTGGTGACGCACAGCTATTGCTTGCCCCCCCCTCAACATTCTTCTGTGCCCCTAGGGACAGGGCCATCCTTAAGCCTGGTGAGCCCACAGTGGCCTGGGACAATTGGGAGGCATCCATGGGGACCAGGAGCAGTAGGGGCTGAGACTGTGCCCAGCGGGGCTGGGTACCAAAATACAAGTTTTCTCTAAGGCTAGCCCTATGTAAAGGCAGAGGGCTCGGCAGGTTGAGTTGGCGGTGAGACCTTTAGCTGGGTGGCTGGCAGCTTCAGCGACAAAAGTCATCTTGTGCCTCATCAGCTCCACCCCTCTCCCAGGCAGGGCCCACAGTCACGCACAACACTGGATCAACTGCACAAGGTCACCCTTTGCTGGGGAGCCACTCAAATTGCAGCCAGCTGCCGCTCAAAAGCCAGGTGGCAGGCTCTCCTGCAGCCTACTGCCAGACTTTTAGCCACTGACCTCTGCTGCCAGACTTTTCAACTCAGCTATGCACCTGCTGTGCCTGGCAGCAACTTCTGAAGGACAGGAAGGACATAGGGAAAGCCTGAGCTGCAGCAGGTGTAGAGGTTGTTGTTTGGTCCCGCAGTTCCTTGTGACTAGAGGCTTTGCAACAGCTTGGAACTGGCCATTGTATGCATGGGCTAAGTTTCCCCAGTCAGCTGGGCATGGCCCTACCCTATGCTCCTTCCCACTCCTGCTCTTCCCACATGCCCCCAGGCCAGGCTGCTCCTCTTCCCTGAAGTGGGCTGGGGCTGGGGTTAAGGCAGGCTGGCCAGCGACCTGGGCCAGCCGGGGCCTGGGGGGTGGGTTGATTAGGGTGGGGGCTCCTCCGGCTGCAGTGGGGAGCTCAGGGCTCTGGCAGGGAAGGAGGGTGGAGTGGGGGGGCCGCAAGCAGAAGGGATGGGGCTGGGGGTGGGGCTAGCCTTCCCCAACAGGTGGTTCATGCCCCATTCCTGGTCTTATGCATGTGTCTTTTTTTTGGGGTGAGACTTGCTCCTCTGGCATGATCTGGAACGTCACCTCAGTGGTTTGAACAGTGCAAGCTAATGGCTAGAAGACAGCCAGGCACCTGTGTGCCACCGCTGAGAGTACAGCAATCATCTGCATAGCCACAGCCCAGGTCTATATACTACTACCATGCTGACTTGGTTGGTGTGTGTTATTTACCATAAGGGCTCAAAGCAGCCAGGACAGGAAGCATTTTGGTTCCTGGCTTGCTGAAGAGCATGTGACAACTGTTTGCTAGAAATTGACACCCCCCTCCGAGAGATTTTTTGACATGCCGCTTCCAACTAGTTGTACCACAGCATGGGAACCCCATCACTACATGCAGCATTGCTGTCAGTTTGGGCAGGTACATAAATGGACATTCAATTTCAGGAATATGCCAGGGAATTGTGTTCTAATTATTGTCAGCATGCACATGTTGCAGCCTCTACACTGAGCTACCACTATTATTTCTGCCTTTTTGTGCGATAAGATACCACCTATCCTTCTCTCTCTGGAAAAGCTTTTAATCACTAGGACCAGCTACTGCCCATTCTCACCAAAATACTACAAATTGGCTAAAGTAGACATCAATGTACAGTCATCCCATTCTGTGTAATCCAACTGAGGCTTGATAATCTGATTCAGAGAAAAGCAGCACTTGGCTCTGAACACTGGGATTTCCTAAATCTTTTGGTGCATATTTTTTATTCCACACCTTTGCTGCTTTTTGTTCTGCACACTGGATGAAATTCTTTTCTCAGTGGACAATAAAGTGGGCTATGCAGAATGCAAGCTATAAAACAAGTCTGCAAGTGTAACCCACACACCTTCTGGGTGTGATGTTCTGTCCCATCTAATGGCCCCGAGACCACTTAGTGAGAGAGAGAAAATATGTCTGCTCCACAGCCTTAGCTAAGAGCTGGTTGGCTTTTAGTTCCTGCAGTAGAGGCTTATGCTCTAAGCTCCAGCGGTCCCCGGTTTGATCCCACCTACCGACAACCAGGGGTCTGTCGGTGTTACAATGCCAAATGGGTGCATGGTACAGAAGTTTACCACTTACAGAGTAGCAAAGACCACAGGAGATAGCATATAGTGTTTCAGCTGTATATTGTAATGGCTTGTATTTCTACATCCTCACTGCACAATCACATACACTATTATGGTAACACAGCCACCTCTGGGATGGAGAATAGTGATGAGCCATTAACAGCACTCTGGAAAACAGTGTAGCTTGCAACCATAGAAATCAGGACAAACTGATTCTCTTTCCAAGAAGTGCTATTTAGCAGAGCTGACTAAACTTCCTTTTTAAGTTATCTGAAAGAGCCATAGGGAGTGAACTGCATGGTGCTCAGTTCATCTGTCTCAGCAGATGAAAGCACTTATATTTTGATTTCCAACCAAGTCAGCTAGGTTCTACAGAACTGAGCTGTAGCACATATAAAACAAATGGACCAGCCATCCCTTCAGTAAAAATATATCTATTTTAATATTCCTGGACAATGGAGCACCAGACGTGCCAAGGTCTACACTGCAAGGTTCATTCTGATCTCACCTTCCCTGCTGTTACTGCACTGATTTACCCCAATGTGAGAGGTGAATCAGGCCCCGCATGTTGGAAGTGGACTGCTAAGTGAAATGTGTGTGTGTGTGTAGACTACAGGCCATTCTGCCACAATGCTAACCAAATCTGGCTCTATGCCATCAATGAAAGTCCTTAAGGAGCCTGATGAGTCCACAGTCCACTGGAAAACGTGATCTATCAAGTGGACAATTTATTGCCATTTCCAAGATCATTGCCCTTTTTGACCAACAGAGCTTGATCATCTGTGTTAGCTCTGACTGACCTGATTTCTTCTCCCCTGCTCACCCCTCCCCCGCAACTGGATGCTACAGAGGGAATGTTTTTTTAAAAAGATGATCCTTAAGAGTCATCCTTTCCCCTCTTTGTCCGTTGATTTTTCAGGATAGGGTGAAAGACCTCTTTCTCAGGCTTCTCCCTGTAGTAGCTTATGCTAGGTATTTGATGGGAGAGTCTGTGTTTATATTGGTCAATTGTATTTCTTTAGAATATTTCTTTTGGTCTCACTTCTACTATGTTAAAAGAACATTAAGGTTGCAAAGTCAAACACGCAAAATGCTAAAATGGAGAATGCCCAGGCACTTTAATTCAGCCCCCTTGTGTGTATGCATCATCATCCGCTGTTCTTTCCATTGGACTCATTCCGCGCACAGGGATAGATGGTGCTCACTGAATAGGTACCTAGCGAATAATTTCTTTTTGTCCTCATCATTCAACGTGTGTCCCTATTCTTTACTTTCGGCACATCATTCAAACAAAATTATTTATTTCCTCACAAGTAAAATCCCCGCTCTGAAACATATAAGTGCTAGAGCTTCTCAGCAAAATGGCTGCATGACTTTATTAGCATCCATATTTTCCTTTGCTCTTGTTCTTGGAACAGTTTTAGCTGAAACTTCAAAATTTTTCAAGCAGAGGCAGACATGCAGCATGACAATTTAAACCCAAATAGTTGAAGTTTGGTAAAGTTATAAAAATGGAAAACAGGGTCTTATATTGGAACGTTTGGGTAACCTTAACTATAGGCATCGCTTATAATATCCAGTCAGTGACTTTGATATAGAGCTCTTTCCAAACATTCAAAATACAAAATAAACACATTCTTCTGCTGCAAAAAATACCCACTGCCACAAGGATTATGATGTGCATGCTCAAAATGAATTCCAGCCTCTAGCAAAAGTGCTGGAATTATCTTTAACCAAAAGAGAGAGGAAAAGACAATTCACTGATGTCTCATTTTTGTTTTTTAATGATTTCAGTGTCACAAAAACCCTTTGAACAAATGTGAAAAAACATAAAAAACCAGGGGCTTCTGAAATATTCATTAATCTATAACTATCCGGGAAGAATTGGCCCCAACCCTTCTTCCCTCCTTACTCATCCACTATAAGATTATCTGCAGTGAAGATCTGATCCAATGTCTACTGAATTCAGTGAAAGTCTTTCAGTTTATTTCTGTGGGCACTAGATTAGGCTGTATATTTAGATTATTGTAACTTTCTATTAAGCCTTTGCAGCATCAATGTCTTAAACACATACTTTGGGTTACACCGGTCAGTAGTCCCACTGACTTCAATTTTAGTTTCATGGATCAGGATGGATTTATTGGTAACAAAATGTAGTTTCCCCAATAGTACACACCAGTGGAGCTCTCACATACAGTACCTACTTTTTTTTGGAATGGATTATTTGAAAGGCTGATGTGATGCAGATGCAAAGTTTAAATGATAAAAGATGTTCAAATTAAATGTATATTTATAACTGATTCATTTAATTTGACTATCACAGTATCAGTTCAGTGACTAAAATGTAAAAGGACCGAAAACATATTCCTTACAAAAGGACAATCCTGTTGGGTGCTTAATATTTAATTATCTGTTCTCTAGGTATTTGATAAGTCCCAGGAAATGTGGTCTGTTGGGTATATTGATCTCACAACATGGAAAATATGTTCAGAGTTCGTTGTGTTGAAGACCTCTTGAGAGTCTGCTGGTTAAGTCTTGTAGGTGCTTCTTTACCTAAAAGGGCAAAAACATATTCACTAAGTGATCAGGAAATGCTGTTACATATTGACATTGTACCATTGGTGTATATGGCACTTGACAGACCTGTAGACAGACAAGGTCATTCCCTGATGACTGAGAATTTTAAGGCCCAATTGAAAGAGACTATTCTTGAAAGCCAAACCTATTACCCAGTCATAGCAATTGTGAACTTCTTTGATATTTGGAATCAGGGTTTCCTGATATGACAAGAAGGATGGTTTGTGGTTAAGGTGTTGGACTGGGACTCAGGCTTCCATGCCCAGTTCTCTTACAGGTTTCTTGTGCATAACCCTGGACAAAGATGCCTCAGTTAAAATGGGAACAATACTAATTCCCTCTTATCACCTTTTATTTTGTCTATTCAGATTGTAAATTCTGCAGGACTGAGACTGTCCCTTACTATGCGTTTGTACAGTGCCCAGCACAATGGTATCTCAATATCAAATGGGATCTCTCACAGGATGTACCTGCCCTATAGCACCCCCTTCTGGCCAAGTGTGGCACTATAAATGCCATCTGCCTGGATTTCCCCTAATATCATCAATAAATTCACTAACACTACATAAGGAATAATGCCCATTCTGAGAGGTCTAGTTTATTAACCAAAGACCCAATGAAAATACAAGCAAGTCTTCACCTCAGCATCTTAGCTGGGAGACAGAGTCAGTCTTAGTTTATCCATTCCAATCCAGCTCCAGCAGGGTTCTCTTGGCTTGCATCCCCCTATGCTGAAGTCATGCCTATTACCATTAGCTGGGAAGAATTCTTCTCTGGAGTCAGAGGCCTGTAGAGATCGGTCAGCTGCATCTCCTCTGGGGCAGCATATAGTTCCTGACAGACCAGGTAGGGTTCCTGCCACAGTCTGAGAGTTCCTTGTAACAGGAGAATACCTTCCAGGCCTCTTGCTCCAAGCCTCTCCTGCGAGCTCCTCTTCCCAAGAGCTTCTTGTTTCTGGGAACCACTCCAGGTGAGCTCTCATAATCCATTATCAGGCTCATTAGCTAATTAGCTGCCAACCAGCCACCATGGGATTTAATTACTTCCACCTGGGCCTGAGTTGGCTCCTTCTCAAGAACCTGTCTCAGGTGGGCTGGTCCCTGACTCCCCATAAAGGGCCGGCTCCCATGACAGGGCCTCAAATCACTATTGTAATACAAATTATGACTAATAATGAATAAGTCAATAGCATGGATAATAAGCACAGGAAAATCCAAATTCCCTCTATCAGAGTTAAACCTACACTGGGGGCATATAGACACTTCACAACACATCGTATTTGTACAGACCTTGTATCCCAATTCTTTAGTCTTTTCTTCTAGCATGACGTATTTCTCTTTGTTTCTGCTCAGATGATCTTTATCTCCCGTTCCCTCCACATGCTTCAGTTTCTGATGGGAAATCTCTAACTGTTTCTGATAATGATGATGCTTTTCAATTTTTGCTTCAAAGTGTTTCAGCTCCTCCTAGAACAATGAATACACATTTCAGGGCTAAATTTGGTCTTCTTTCCGAGGTTTCCTCCCTCTCTTTCCCTGCAGCTCACTCCTAATGCTATTTTAATGAGCGTCACACACTGAAAGCCCTTCCAGCTCTCTGGGGTAACGGAGCATCATAACCATCCAGAAATTCAGCTTTGGAGGAAAGTGTCCAAACATCAATCTACTGCACAAGCTTCATAGAGGCTACTAACATCTGAGAGGCGCAATGACACTATGGTGACAAGCACCACAGAAAAGCCTGTAAGTTTCTACAATGCGTTTTTTGCGGACATATTTCTTACAGAGGTCACTTTTCAATATCAGGCCCTTAATGCTCAGAATTAGCTCTTTTCTGATTGGCAGCCCAGCCATCCCGATTTGCTGTATTGTTTTACTGCAAGCTGTGATGTGCCTGGAATAGAACAAAGTGACAACCTCTTTGACTAGTGCTGAAAGGGGCCAGGTTGACATCAGTAACATCTTGAATTTATGCACAGAAAAGATCTCCTGTATAATGTGGCACAGGCAGCAAAAATGCAAACTTCCCTAAACACCCAGTTAGGCTCTTGTTGGACCACTGTTCGAGAGTAACTTTAGTCTCCATGTACTTTTGGGGCTGGCCCTCACTACCAGCAATACCAACCATTATGCCAATTATGATGATGGTTCCCTCTGCGATGTAACACCTGCGCACAAATAACCGGACTGAAATCCACCTCACTTATTTCACGTAGGGTATGCCTACACTGTAGCTAGGAGTGAGCCTGCCAGTCTGGCTAAACAGACCTGTGCTAGTACGCTAAAAATAACCGTGTGGATGTTGCGGCATCGGCGGAAGCCCAGGCTAGTCACTCAAGCTGGGATCAATCTAACCCCCAAGCGCAGGTGGCAAGCCCAAGCCTCGGCTGCTGCTGCAGCTTCCACGCTGCTATTTTTAGCATGCTGGTATGAGCCCTGCTAACACAAGTTTGTCTACCAGGGCTGTGACGCTTGCTCCCAGATGTACTGTAGACAAACCCTTAAACAATGTTTGGCACTAGTTTGTCTTGGGTCTAGCTTGGCAGAGTTTTCACTCTGAGCTGGTGGGAAAAAAAAAACATAACAAAACTTTGCCATTCTAATGGGTTTCCTCAAGCTTTAGAAGCAAAGGTCTCGCTCTCCTGTCAACAGTTCGACTGCAGAGGGAAATGATTTGCCTGTTATAACATTCTATTCTGTTTTACACACTACGTGCCACTATATTTTAGCACTGAGTTTGCCTGCAGTTGCTAATCTGTTCAAGCTATTTTCCTTGCATGATGTGCCAATGCAGCACCTTTCCTTATAAAACCTTGTGCGGTTTGCTTTACAGGAGATCAGCCAAAACAAATATGAAGGCCTGACCTTAGCATTAGCTTTCAGTACTCAAACAAGAATTTCAGCAAATTTCTACCTTTAGCTCTCTTCTTCCCACATTATAAGTCAGTGAAGTGCACCCTGTAATCCTTACCTTCCTCTTTCTAGGACGATATCCCAGCATGTGCTGTGCTGCTGACAGCAGCAGATCTCAGCATTGGTGCATGGCATTTCCCTAAAGGAAGATTTCTGCCCAAACATTCAGTCTGTTTCTAAACTGTTTCATATTCTTATTTTAGGTCCTACTGGTGGAAAAGGACGTTTTCCTTATTCCAGGGACAGATGTGATGGGCCTGATCTACCTATCCCACTCTTGTGTATGCCTGATCCACAGCTCACAGAGGTCAATGTAATTAAAACACGTTTAACTGAGCGTGGAATCAGACTTCATGTTTCTAAGGAAGAATCACCATCCAGCCCACAGGACCACTCTGGAGATCTAGGTTCAGTTACAGGCTCTGCCAGATTTTGCACATGATTTTAGGCAGGTAGTTTAATCTCTCTGTGCCTCACTTACTCATCTGTAAAGTGGGCACAGTAATACTTCCTGGAGGAGTAATGATGGGACCTTATAAATACACAGATAAACATTCAGAAGCAGACTTGAGGGCACAGCTCCCCCAGCCACGAATGGAAGATATTGCTATCCCCAAGCAGTCAGGGAAACAGGACAAGCAGGCATGGTATAAACTAGAGATATTTTTAATTTCATCATTAAAAAAGCCAAAAAAAATGCAAGCATGAACACCACAGTAATTCATTTCTCAAAAAAGGCATTCACACTAAACAGGATCGCTGTGCCTCTCTGGGTTAGCTGTGCACTGCTCCTTCCCAGGAAATGACCAACAAGTAACCCTCTGACAAGGGGCAAAACAACAGCCTGGTTAGCTAGCTGGTGTTTCTTGGTTTTAAATTTCCCAAAGCATTAATTACAATTGGGAATTAGAAGATGATGAGTGGAGAGGTGATCTGTTTGCACAAAATAAGGGCCCACTCTTACCAACAATTAGGTGCATGCATAACTTTACTCCTATGAGGTTCCACGACAGACCATGGAGCTACTCACATAAGTAAAGTTACACATATGCTTCAGTGTTTGCAAGACTGGGTCCCAAGTTTGTCTCTTGATCATGGTGAGTTAAGAACAGAAGGGAAAAGGGTGCATTACGACATCCTGAACATAGTGTACATATATCAGAGGGGTAGCCGTGTTAGTCTGGATCTGTAAAAGCAGCAAACAGTCCTGTGGCACCTTATAGACTAACAGACGTATTGGAGCATAAGCTTTCGTGGGTGAATACCTATGTGTCTGATGAAGTAGTGTACATAGCCTTTCTTAATTTTGAAGAGAAAACGCTTATCTAAATTCTATCTTACCCGAAATGATTCGAGTTCTTTCTCAGTAAAGTTGGCTGATTTGGCCATGTCCCATAAGTCAATTACTCTGGGTTCTTCAAATTCTAAACCAACAGACACAAAATATAAAATTATTTTAATGTTTAAGTTGTTAATATTTGATGCCATGTTAACATGACTAATTAACAGCAACACCCACATAGCTTTACATGAGAAACACGCACACACCAGCCCTGCATTACTGAACAGGTCTACCTAGATGGAGGACAAATCCTAATATTTTACTTAGATGTTTAGTATGGTAGATATTGGACCTTTAAAAAACAAAACCAAAGGGATACACAAACCCTGTGTATGGTCTCCATTACCCTCTCTGCCTTCATGGTAAAGGAAATGAAATCCCAGCTGATTTTTGTTGGATGGGCTTGGAACACAGGAGCATCCCCTCTATAAAGTATTAATCTTATTCCCTGTATTTAACCCTCCTGGGTATCCAGAAATGGTGATGGTTTCCCCTAATGATTATTAGGATTTATTTTTTGTATTGTAACAACACCTAGAGGGTCCAATCAGAATCGTCGCTCCACTGTGAAAAAAAATCCTTCCCCATAAGGGGAAGTTCCAGCGGCAGCAGCCACTGGGGCAACTCTGGCAACATGGCATCTACAGGAGCCATGCTGCAGAAAGGCTCTGAGTAGCCAAAGGGAATGAACACCCACAGGGTCTCTGCACAGTTGGCCCTGAGCCTCTGTAGATCTCTGAGAAACATGCAGATTTGGAGAGAATCAGAGGCAAACCTCCTGGTCATTTTCAGGGACAATGGTTTGTTCCGCTTTCCCACTCAACCAAGAGGCACAAGGAATGGAAGCGCCATGAGAACTTGTTTCCTGTCCTATATGAAAGGCCTCTGCAGACCAGGTGTTCTCAACCTTTTTCTTTCTAAGCCCCCTCCGACATGCTATAAAAACTCCACAGCCCACCTGTGCCACAATAACTGGTTTTCTGCATATAAAAGCCAGGGTGGCATTAGGGGACAGCAAGCAAGGCAATTGCTTGGGGCCCCATGCCAGAGAAGCTAAGTTGCTCATGCTTGGTTTCAGCCCCGGGTGGCAGGGCTCAGGGCCCCAGGCTTCAGCCCCATACAGTGGGGCTTTGGCTTTCTGCCATGGGCCCCAGTGAGTCTAACACTGGCCATGCTTGGTGGACCCCCTGGAACCTACTCGCGAGCCCATGCAGGGGGCCCCGGACCCCTGGTTGAGAACCATTGCTGTAGATGACAAACAGGGTACTTGGACTGTAAAATCGGAACTTAAACAGAGTAGGCTAATTCGTCCCTTTAAATGCCTCATGTCTGTTTGTCAGCACTTCTACAAGGCTCCTTTGGACTATAACTGGTTATTTGTCTACTGATTTCTCATAAAACTGATTATAAATGAATGTGGAACAGAGTGAACCATACCACTGGCTGTGTCATATCCCTGGTGGCTGATTTTACGTAAACGATCAAACCCTTGATTGATGCTTCGCATTTTGTCTTTGAGTTCTGTGTGTTTGCCATGCAAGATTTCCTCTTTGAACTGGTCGTCTTCAGATGGGTTGATCATATTTTTGTGGATTTCTGTTATCAAAATATAAACATTAACTCATAATAGGCCAAATTCTGAGAGGACAGAAGTACCTGCAAATTCCACCAAGTTGGATGGGAGCAGTTGATGCTCAGACCTTATCAGCACTTGATCCACTAGTAAATTAGGATAAA
The DNA here is from genome assembly GCF_007399415.2 of Gopherus evgoodei. Taxonomy (NCBI): domain Eukaryota; kingdom Metazoa; phylum Chordata; order Testudines; family Testudinidae; genus Gopherus; species Gopherus evgoodei. Next base: position 21,505,532 of record NC_044326.1, read on the forward strand.
TAGTGCACTTTAATAACACTGATTTTTAAGAGTGTTTGCTTCTCAATATACGTGATTTGGACAGGAGTGGTGCAGGCATATTTTATCATGCATAATACATAAATCAGGTCAACAATGTAAATAAGAAGATCCAGAATTCTATTGGCCTATTTCCTGAAAAATCCCTACAGCAGCACAACAGCATTGCCCTAGGGAACAGGAATATGGGTGGAACACTTCTGTGTCCTTGCTAAAAAAGCTGCTGGAATGCCCCAGACGGGCTGTTAGCAGCCAGGCATAAGTTAGAGCAGCCTCCGGTGGTGTCCTAAGCTGTGCCAGGTGTGGCATGCCAGGCAGCAAACTAACCTCTGGTAGCCTTAGCTGGAGGTAGCACAAGGTGGCATAAAGCCCCCTTTGCTCTCATTCTCTTGGGCTCAGCACAGACCTTATCTGCGAAGAAGCTGGCTTCTTGCTGCTCTAGCCATAACTCCATCCTTCCTCCTCAGCTAGAACCCAGATCTGATCCTCCCCAACCCCCGCCTGCACATTGGGTGCCTCCACGGATCTATTTTCCACTGGATCAGGGCCCAACTGCTAAAACAGGGGCTCAGCACTTGCTGATATTTTCTCAAAAGCCATAATGAATTTATTTTGCTAAGCTGACAATCTCCTTGCTCACTGAAACACATGCAGGTGTTATAAAACAAAGAACAGCAACATTTCCATTAGCTATAGAGATTCTTGGCAGAGGATACAGACTTGTGCCCTGCAAGTATCTGTGAATGACAGCATCTGCAAAGCAATCCTAATATAAACCTAACAATCCATCTTTAGGATTTTAAAGATACTTTAAAACAACTGAGCGATCAGCAGAGAGAGGGCTGCACTGCATTGGAAACATCAGACAAACATTCAGGCACCTTCTGTTCTGCTCACAGTCTCTAGCAGGATATTATATTCATGAATCTTTTCTTTGTGATGCTTAAATTCCCGCCACAGCTTATCCAGCTCCTGATCAGAAAACTTCCCAGAGGTCTTGGCCTGAAAGAAATATGAACGAGACAGAAACTATAATCCTTTTTCATTTCCCAGGCCAAGCAATGCTACATACACTCACTTGCCAAATAAAATTCCCTTCACATTTAAAAAAAAAAAAAAAAAAAAAAAAGTTAGGTCAAGCTTCCCTTCCAAATTTCTTTGTTTTAGGTCTCATTGTGTCTCAATATTAGGGCAGAACGTAGACATAGGCTGAAATCCTGGCCTTGCTGAATTCAACAGGAGCTTTACCGTTAACTGTAATGGGGCCAGGATCTCACCTACCAAATATCCAGAGACATGATGAAAATTGTTATTTATTATTATTTGTATTATTGTAGAGCCCAATATCCTGTCACACACACACATTGGGAAGCAATCAGTCAGTTGTTGATGCATGAGAATGAACTGCACACCTGAATGTATAGGGTTTGTTTCCACTAGGGATTTAGACTGACACATATGGAGAATATCTATTCAAGAGCTCTCATTCTATTGGCAAGTAAATATCCTATTGTGTCATGTCTCTGCTCTGCACCAAGCTGTTTCCCACTGTACTAGCGATTCGCAGTTAGAGAGGCACTTGATGTGCTTCCCCGGTAGAGGGACGGATGTTGCTCTGTTTTTCTTCCCACAGGTTAAAAGTGAAATCTTTTGGTATTTGTACAGAGCCAGAGGCTCAAATTTTGTTTGGGGAATACTTCCAAGTGATTTTTTTGTTGTTGCCATTTCTCAAAGAAGGGCACTGTCAGGTTCCATTTTTTTTTTAAACAAAATCAAACAAACAAACCCACCCCCCCTTCCTTTGCTCTTTTACTTACACCACCGTAGATTGATAAAGCGAAGAATTTAAAAAACAAATCTACTTTTTACTAATTATTTCCCTTTTGCAGGTTCTTCCAATCTGTTGTTACTGCCCAAACTGGAACAGTTCTTGTTTTCAGGCACTAGCATGAACTCTGGAAGGCTGCACTCACAAACACTATAGGGTGGGATTTTCAAGTTAAAAAAAAAATCCCTTAAAATCGTTTTATTTTTAAATAATTCTATGAAATATTTCTAAGTAAGTTTAGCCATTTAAACAAAACCAAAGCCAAGATACACGGCTGCATCCCTGAATGTTCATACAAAGTGAAATCCTGGTCCCTGTAAAGTCATTAGCAAAACTCCAATTGACTTCACTGTAATCAAGATTTCACCCACATATAGTGGGTGTGACAGGTACAATGGACCAGATCCTCTGAGAAGAGAAGTACCCACAACACCCAATGATTTTGGTGGAAGGTGAGGGCACTCAACATGTCATAGCACCTGGCCCAGTGTTTGGAAACAGAGTTCTAAAGCTTCTCAGTTCAAGCTGGGGTCTCTAGAAAACTTAAAACACACACATGAATGAACATTTACTTCTTACACTGAAATATCCAGAAATTAAACACACCTTGCTCCATAATTTCTCCAGTCTTGGATCATCTAGCACATCACTTTCTGTGCCATCTTTGATGTAATTGGTATCTACTAGTTGGGCATCTTTCTTTCCATTCATTCCATATTTAGTCATAATTACTGTAAGTGAAAAACAAGAAACATTAGAACCAATAGCAGATGGTTCCCCTTAACCCCCCTGAAACTGCTTTCCTGAGAGTCTGTGGAATCCATGCCCACTCGGTGAGGTGTTCTATCTTCTTCTATTGGTAGCAGGGCCACATATAGAAGTGGATGAGCCAGCTATAGCTTTGGCTAGCAGAGCTGGGTCTTTTAGGTTAGGCAGCAGAGAATCATGCTTTAAGATCCAGAGGTCCCAGGTTTGATCCCCTTGCTGATGACGCACCCAAGAGCATGGCGTTACATCTCTGCCCTCTCCTTAAGACTCGCATCTACCATGAGGCCCATCAACCTTGGATCCTCCCTGAAGAAAGCTAACAAAAATAAAATACCATACAAACCAGATCAAAGAAAAAGCATGGAACAAGATACTGGCTAAACAGCTCCACTTTCACCTTTTTTTTTCCATGAGTCTATACATTAAAAAAAAAAAGCACTCTCTTCAAGGCAAGGTGTTTGTCATCTAAATTTTCTGCAAAGCACTTACCCCGTTTTGTCCACAGAAATGTCAATTTCACACAGTGCTTTGAAGTTGCAAAGTCACTTTCATTCAGCACATACTGAAATGCGATACAGACATTCACTCCCTGGTGTGTCCCAGTTAAAAAGGAGACATAGCGCTTACAGTAGTCACTACCAAAAGCGCAGCATCTGCCACAGACCTCCCATAGCAATCGTTAGAACAGGAAATAGCTATTAACCATATAGCAGCTAGTGGCAAGTATTGACTTTAATAGCAACCACTGTAAGACATTATTAATATTTTTCCTTCATTATAAAATACATTTCTGTAGGTTTGTTCAGTATGCAACTGATGATCAACTAAGCCATATGATTTCAAAGAGAGCTAAGGAAAACATAACATTCTTATAAACATCCTGGTCAATGTCCTTCTTTGCTGATCAGTTTGTCAGAAATTTGCAGTGGCACTGAACTATTGAAATGGTGACAAAGGGACACCGCTAAAGTATTCAGATTTCTAAGGTTAAAGATTGTTCAGGCTACTAAGGGGACAGACTCCTTTGCTCTGAAGAGCTCATTCCAACTATCCTTAACAGCGATAGCAATTATACTGTGCATGTCCAGACAGAATAGCTAAAATAGTTTATTTGACCTCAAGGCACACGGAGTACAAATCTTAAATTACTATAAAATAAAAGCTTCATGGAATGGAGGATGATTTTGGGGTAGGATGGAACATGTGAATACCACCAATACCATCAGCACTTCTATGCCATCTACAGAGACCCTCCAAGAGTTCTGCAACATTAATCAATGTTCAACACACTGTTAATGAGGAATAATTGTGGCACAGCTCCCTATTTGCAAAATAGGGATAGAGTCCGTCCTCGCACAGCTAGTCAGTTGCAAGGTCAGGCCTCCCGAGTCCTGGCCCTGTGTCTTCACATGATGCACATTGTACTCCTCTGCAAATTGTACTCCTCCGAGTCACCATTACAACCCCTTTAGGAGAAGGGCACTGAGCAGCACCCTCTCTGGAAGCCATCACTGTCACCAGAACAGCCTGAGGGATAGCTCCAGAGTGGGCATATTGGGGAGGAAGGATGGCCTCGCGGTTTAGTGACAGAACTGGGAATTAGGCAACTTTGAGTCTAACCAAGGCGCTGCAACTGACTCTCCAAGTGACCTCAGGCAAGTCACAGTGCCATATTTTCAGACGCTGGCCTCAATTTCTGCAGGCACAAAATCGAGATGAAGATTTTATACACAATATTTCAGAAGTCAAGAGAACTTCTATTTTTAAAAAGTGTCTAAAAATAAGTAGAACAAATTCAATCATCACCAGGATGAAAAGCAAGTTATCAATGAAGGTGCAATGCTGTTTGATTTTGTTCCATACTTTTTCTGAGACAAAGTTTTCAAGCCCTAGGTGCCTAAAGCTAGGAGCCTCATTCCACTGTAGGAACTGTGCCCAGCCCTGGCAGCTCCCACTGTCTTCAATATGAGTTTTGAGTGTTTACTGCCTCTGAAAGTCAGGCCATTTATTTAATGACCTAAAAATAAATGTTGACACCTAACTTTAGGTACTGAATGACAATTCTGGCCTCTTCAGCGAAGTTATTCCTTACCATGTAAATTGCGTCTAAGTTTGGCTTCTTTTTCTCCATCTTCATCAAGCCCTTCAGCCTTCAGCTTTTTCCAGCTCAACTCATCCTTTTCTTGTATTTTGAGGTCACTATGTAGCTCTGCCAGTTTTACAGCCGATAGATGAAGCTAATGAGAATGGAGAAATGCTTTGGTTAGTTGCCTTGTAATAACATGCATGCGCATACACAGCTGCAAAGTTACCTCTGAAGCTAGACTGGCATAGAAAACAATATTTCATATTCCACTGAAATATTCCACAGTCAGAGCACAGGGACCTCAGCGTGCAAGACATTGTACAAATAAACTCCTTGTATGATGCTCCCATTGGTCCTTAACATCCATATGCTAAAGCTGCCTCTGTTCCTCAGGCCCTCAGTCATTTCTGTAACAGCCATGCGTGGGTAAAAAAAAGTATCTCCTGCTGGCATTAAGCTTTAAATAAGCTGGAATGAGAAATTAACTCTTCAGCTTTGGTTGGGGAGGGAAGGAAAGCAGGTGAACTTTTAATGGGACATCATAATATTGAAAAAAAAATCTTTATCTGTTACTGATACTGAAGATTATTAAAACAAAGATTTTGAAATAGCTAATTTCATTTATTGTTCCTTTAATCTGACCCTATTTCTTCATCTTGGAAAATTAGTCAAATTTCATTTTCTGGTTTTAATGCACTAAGAGATTTCTACAGTTACTGAGTTGCAAAATACTCCAGGAAAATGTTTCTATCCCAACAAAATATGGTTAATATTCAACATAATAATTACGAGCAGCTATGGAAGTTCTCCAGATACTGCATTAATAGAACATATAGATTTTTAAATCAGTAGGTCCAGATAACTCACATCCAAGAGTTTTAAAAGAGCTGGATAAGGAGCTTGCTGGACCATTCATGTTGATTTTCAGTAAGGCTTGGAGACCTGGGGAAGTTCCAGAAGAATGGAAGAAAGCTGATGTTGTGCCAATATTTAAAAGGATAAACAAGATGAGCTAAGTAATTACAGGCCTGTAATTGATACTGGGCAAGATAATGCAGTGGCTGATATGGGACTCGATTAATAAAGAATTAAAGGATGGTAACGTAATTAATGTAAATCAATATGGGTTTGTGGAAAATAGATCCTGTCAAACTAACCTGATATCGTCACTATGCTACTGAACATTTTTATCGGTGACCTGGAAGAAAACATAATCACTGATAAAGTTTTCAGATGACAAACACTGGGGGAGTGATAAATAAATGAGGAGACTGATCACTGATTCCAAGTGATCTGGATTGCTTTGAACACTGGGCAAAAGCAAACAGTATGTGTTTTATTATGGCTAAATGTATACCTCTAGGAACAAAGAATGTAGGTCACGCTTTGCAGGATAGGGGATTCTATCCTGGAAAGCAGTGACTCTGAAAAAGATTTGGGGATCATGGTGGATAATCAGCTGAACATGAGCTCCCCGTGTGACTCTGTGGCCAAAGAGCTAATGCAATCCTGGGATGTATAAACAGGGGAATCCTGAGTAGGCAGAGAGAGGTTATTTTACCTCTCTATTTGGGACTAGTGTGAGCACTACTGGACTACTGTGGCCCACAATTCAAGAAGGATGTTGATAAATTGGAGGGGGTTCAGAGAAGAGCCAACAGAATGATTAAAGGATTAGAAAACCTCCCTTATAGTGACAGACTCAGAGAGCTCAATCTGCTTAGCGGAACAAAGAGAAGGTGAAGGGGTGACTTGATTACAGTTTATAAGTATTTAGATGAGGAACAAATATTTAATCATAGGCTCTTCAATCTAGTCAAGAACACTGTAACATGATCCGGTGGCTGGATGTTAGAGCTAGACAAATTCAGTCTGGAAACAAGTCATACATTTTTGAATGGTGAGAGAAATTAACCATTGGAACAATTTACCAAGAAATGTGGATTCTCCATCAATGACGATTTTAAAATCAATATTGTATGTTTTTATAGAAGATACACTCTAGAAATTCTTTTCGGGAAGTTCTATGGTCTGTGCCATACGGGGATCAGAATAGATGATCACAAAGGTCTTTTCTGGCCTTGGATCTGTGAAAGGATGAGCTATCAAGGTGATTAAGAAAAAGCAGAAAGCCTACAAGGGAGTGGAAGATGGGTGGAATTAGCAAGGAACGCTACCTTAGTGAGGTCAGAACATGTAGGGATAAAGTGAGAAAGGCCAAAAGTCATGTAGAGCTGGACCTTGCAAAGGGAATTAAAACCAATAGTAAAAGGTTCTATAGACATATAAATAAGAAGAAAACAAAGCAAGAAGAAGTGGGACCGCTAAACACTGAGGATGGAATGGAGGTTAAGGATAACCTAGGCATGGCCCAATATCTAAATAAATACTTTGCCTCAGTCTTTAATAAGGCTAATGAGGAGCTTAGGGATAATGGAAGGATGGCAAATGGGAATGAGGATATGGAGGTAGATATTACCACATCCGAGGTAGAACCAAACTTGAACAGCTTAATGGGACAAAATCGGAAGGCCCAGATAATCTTCATCCAAGAATATTAAAGGAATTGGCACATGAAATTGCAAGCCCATTAGCAAGAATTTTTAATGAATCGGTAAACTCAGGGGCTGTACCGTACGACTGGAGAATTGCTAACGTAGTTCCTATCTTTAAGAAAGAGAAAAAAAGTGATCCGAGTAACTATAGGCCTGTTAGTTTGACATCTGTAGTATGTAAGGTCTTGGAAAAAATTTTGAAGGAGAAAGTAGTTAAGGACATTGAGGTCAATGGTAATTGGGACAAATTACAACATGGTTTTACAAAAGGTAGATCGTGCCAAACCAACCTGATCTCCTTCTTTGAGAAGGTGACAGACTATTTAGACAAAGGAAATGCAGTAGATCTAATTTACCTCGATTTCAGTAAGCATTTGACACGGTTCCACATGGGGAATTATTAATTAAATTGGAAAAGATGGGGATCAATATGAAAACTGAAAGGTGGATAAGGAACTGGTTAAAGGGGAGACTACAACGGGTCGTACTGAAGGGTGAACTGTCAGGCTGGAAGGAGGTTACTAGTGGAGTTCCTCAAGGATCAGTTTTGGGACCAATCTTATTTAACCTTTTTATTGCTGACCTTGGCACAAAAAGCGGGAATGTGCTAATAAAGTTTGCGGATGACACAAAGCTGGGAGGTATTGCTAACAGAGAGAAGGATCGGGATATCATACAGGAAGATCTGGACGACCTTGTAAACTGGAGTAATAGTAATAGGATGAAATTTAATAGTGAAACGTGCAAGGTCATGCATTTAGGGATTAATAATAAGAATTTTAGTTATAAATTGGGGACACATCAGTTGGAAGCAACAGAGGAGGAGAAGGACCTCAGAGTATTGGGTGATCACAGGATGACTATGAGCCGCCAATGTGATATGGCCGTTAAAAAAGCTAATGCAGTTTTAGGATGCATCAGGCGAGGTATTTCCAGCAAAGATAAGGAGGTGTTAGTACCATTATATATGGCACTGGTGAGACCTCATCTGGAATACTGTGTGCAGTTCTGGTCTCCCATGTTTAAGAAGGATGAATTCAAACTGGAACAGGTTCAGAGACGAGCTACTAGGATGATCCGAGGAATGGAAAACTTGTCTTATGAAAGGAGACTCAAAGAGCTTGGCTTGTTTAGCCTAACCAAAAGAAGGCTGAGGGGGGGATATGCTTGCTCTTTATAAATATATCAGAGGGATTAATATTAGGGAGGGAGAGGAATTATTTAAGCTTAGTACCAATGTAGACACAAGAACAAATGGGTATAAACTGGACACTAGGAAGTTTAGACTTGAAATTAGACGAAGGTTTCTAACCATTAGAGGAGTGAAGTTCTGGAACAGCCTTCCAAGGGGAGTAGTGGGGGCAAAAGACATATCTGGCTTTAAGACTAAGCTTGATAAGTTTATGGAAGGGATGGTATGATGGGATAGCTCAATTTTGGCAACTGATCTTTGATTATCAGCAGGAGGTCAGACTAGATGATCATATTGGTCCCTTCTGACTCTAAAGTCTATAACCACGAAGATATTAAAAATGTAAGGCTTCTAGAGGAGTGTTTGATTAACTTGAAAATGTTGTTGTATATATTTAATAAAAACAAAAACAGTCCCACACCCAGGAATAGGAATAATTACTGATGTGCATTATCACTGAATCCAGGTTGCTATAATAGGAAACACAGCTTTTAAAATTCCCGATTTCTGTCACTTTAAATTGGAGTAATAAAATAATACACTAGCATTAATTTTTGCATTTATTTAATAGTCTTGGGGGAAGAGGGGCATTGTGCAAGAAGGGGATGTGAAAGACAATGGGGAAGTGAGGTCAGAAAAAAACACTTTAGCAGCCTGGCTTTAGCAAGGTCCCATCTGAGTTTTCTACATCATTTTACCTCTGCTAATCTAGCACCCCATCTTTAGGAAAGTTTGGATCCACTTCTGAACTTGGAAGCTTGGACCCATCTGTTATAAAATAACGTAGTGAGAGTGAAAGTTATTTGCTAACACAATCAGACAGATGACTATACAATGATAAATGAAAAAGAGATGCACCAAATCGACACTCAGAAACTGGTTTGTTCCACAGACAGTGAGAAACTATTTCAGAACCTCAAGATATCAATCAGTGTGTTTCAGAAATATTCTCTGACTACTCATTAACGAAATGAAACATGTTTTTACAAACAAACAAACAAGCAAATGGTACTGATAAGACACAGAAATTCACTTTGGAGTATATAGGTTAGCCAAGGGTAACTTCAAAGAGGCAGCTCACACCATTTAGGACTGTTCTGAATTGCCTATTTTAATATACCATTAAGTTAGATTCCAACACAGCAAAGCACATTTTTCAATTTAAGCATGAATTGCCCTTTTGAATTCAATGGCACAGAAGGACTACTAACTTGCGCAAGTGCTTTGCTGAAATCAGGTAAAACCTAGAGTAGTTAGAAAAACAGCTAAGCCTTAAGGTCTTGATCCTGCAAGATACTGAGCTCTCTGGCCCCGATCCCAGAGTTAAGAACATTGACTTCTATTCCATTCACTTCAGTGGGATTATTCACTGGCTTAAATTTGGCAGAGTTCTTAAGCGTGTGGCCTGCCTCTGTTCAGCAAAGCATGTCAGCACATGCAGTCAGCGAGACTTTAGCACGTGCTTATACACTTTTTTGAAGAGGGAGGCACATCACAGCCTAGGTGCTCTGATGGTTTGGGGTCACATTGCTTAGCAGCTCGCTCAGTTAGGACTGGACCTTGACAGCTCAGTCATTACTTCAGTCTCATCCACAGGCTTCTCCACAGCTTCCATACAATTGGCTGTAAAGGTAAAGTGGGTGACTGAGTTTCAGCACACTCCACTAATATTTAACCTTACACTGGGATCAGTTAAGCTTTCTTTCATGCAGAACTAACAGAACACAGAAATACACTAGAAATAATTCACACAGCAAACTGATTTAATTCTTAAGGATTCTCAATATTGTTGCAATAAAACCTTTAAACACCTACCTTGTCGTTAGGCACACATTTTCTAGTTAAGAAAGGATCAACTGCATTGTCCACAGTTAAATGCCTGATTTATCGCCACTACATATGGCACATGGCTGGTAAACATGTTACAAACTTTAAACTTAAGGAGAGAGAAAAGTGGAATTTTCAAATGAAGAAGTTTCACAGAAATCAGATATTATTTCAAACACTGAATTTTTCCTGCAAACTTTTTTTTAAAGACTTCCTTTTCAAGGTTTTTTTTTTTTTTTAATGGAACCTTTACATACAATATTTAAACCTGTTTTTTCCTGTAAACAGCAAACAAACAAGTTTGTGGTGTCCATTTTTCATGTCTTGTATTGGTGCTGAGTAACTTTTGATTATCATCAAACCCAACGACACTGGTTTTTTTTCCAAAATTGTAATGTTTTGTTTCTGAAATATTCCCATTTCAGAACAGAAATCCAATTTAGAACATAATTCAATGGGAAATTCAGAAAAGGATACCTGGAACATTACAAAACATAAGAGGAGGGTAAAGCCTTTCAAATTTGCCAAAACTTCTGTAGAATTCTTTTGCCTTGTCTGTTCTAATATCAGTGTTGGATACTGAAAAGAGAGCAGATAAAACTAGTACTCAAAGCACTGCTCCTATTTGAAGTTCATCTCACACAGGCCTCAGGGTGATATCACCTAAAACATTGTAAGGGGTAAGGTGCACATACGTGGAACCTTACTGGACTGTAACACTGGCAAATGGTACCAAGAGTTGTGTGTAGCTAGCAAAGAAAGTTGATCAGAAGAGGTTTATAATTAAGCTGTTAAGTGCCAAATTATTTGCTCCTTGCCTAACGTTTAATATTGTTAATTGACAACATTGGGAACTAGCACCAGAGACCCTGTGAAACATTACAATGTCATAGCAAAGATTGCTAGGCTCAGCTGTAATCATTACCCACAGCAGCAAAAGCAGGGCAGTTCTGATTAAAGAATGGAACTCAATGGACTTGACAACACAATATCGTGCTAGACTTTGGAACCTATTGTTTCTCAGGATTTAAAGCTCATGATGGGACCCCGTCCGGTAGCAGATGATATTAGACCTATTTGAGCTGCAAAAACAAAAGCACAAAGGGTTCCTTAAAAATTAATTACAGTCAATGGAAAATTTGTCATTAACTTCAGTTGGTATAGAATAGGGGTGGGCAACAATTTTCATGGGGGGAGGCACTTCACAAATTTTGTTAAGTTGCCACAGGCTGCATATTTCTACTATATTAATGGAGGGGGTGCGAGGTCTGGGAGGGAGTTTGGTGCAGGAGGGGGCTCCAGGCTAGTGCAGGGGATTGGGGTGCAGGAGGTGGTGCAGGGTCTGGGAGAGAGTTTGGGTGCAGGAGGGGTCTTCGGGCTGGGGCAGGGGATTAGGGTGCTGGAGGGCGTGTGATGTGCAGGCTCTGGCTGGGAGGCGCTTACCACAGGTGACTCCTGGTTGTTGGGACAGTAGGGCTGAGGCAGGCTGCCTGCCTGTCGTGGCCCCACGCCGCTCTCAGAAGTGGGTGCGGCCAGCAGCTGCTGGCATATCTCTGTGCACCCCTTGAGGGGAGGGGGGCAGCGAGTCTCAGTGCGCTGTTCACCCCCACAAGCACTACTCTCGCAGCTCCCATTAGCGGGTTTCCTGCCTGGGGTGCACAGAGACATACCAGCAGCAGCTGGCTGCTTCTGGGAGCAGCGTGGGGTCATGGCAGGCAGGTAGCCTGCCTGAGCCATGCTGCACTGCGGGACTTTTAGCAGCCCGGACTCGGAGATCGTGAGGGGGCAGAGGAGGCTGGACAGAAATGTTAATCATGGTGGGCAGGACAGAACTGTTAGATGGGCCGAATACAGCCCACAGGCCGTATTTTGCCCACCCAAGGATAGAATGAGGCCCTCGATAAAGGGAGCCCTTGCACTGAGATCTCTCTGATAGGTATTACAGGTCAAGTATGTATCAGTTCTAGGGAGAACTAGAGTTAGTCATGGACAGAGAGATCAACCTTATGTCTGGGAAATTGGGAGGAACTGGGTTACCACTGAATAATGCAGCACTGCTCAGCTGAATACAACACATGGCTGTGATGCAGTACTGAATTGCAACACCCACCCCTGATGCAAAACCACAGCGCTCTTTATTTTCAGCTACTTCTAATAAATGGTCAGAAGACGATGGTCACCAAAGCTCACAATACAGAGCTCAATGTAGGAAGAAGGCTCATACAAACCTTTCACAGGAAACCCTGCAGTGAAGCTGGTTTGGGATTTCTTTACCAGCTTAAAAATCTTAGTGAAGATTTGCTGAAAGGATCATGTAGGCTTATGCGAAACCCCCCCAAAAAAAACAGGTGAATGGAGATTTTTGGTTAATTTGAACCTGAAAGTAAAATTCAGGAAGTGAGAACTGCTGCTTATTAAAGGCACATTTAGTCTAAACAATGTATTGCCTGTCTAAAGAGGACATCCTCTAGCATGTACTATAGCTCAATTCGTTACCTAAGCTCACATTTCAGTGTAATATCTGTATAATAATGTGCTACCGAGCTCCTCTAATCAGAAATTCACAAGATATTCCAGTTTTGCAAAATTGATTTTAAGTGACAATCTCAGCATTGTCATGAGTGCTTTCGCATCTATATTCTGGTATTCTGTTTTCCCCACCTGTTGGCTTTTCCTAACATGGCACTTCCTCCCCATATGTACAGGTGAGGGGAGAGAGATTTAAGACACCCACTCTCGCTGTGTGTGCAGAATTTTGGAGGCAAGGCTATTTTATTTGCCACGCAGGGAGGGCAGAACACTTGGAGTTACGGGGAGGGTAGCAGACTCCTGTGGGCATGAGAAGAGGGCATAGTATCTGAGCCCAGGGCCTGTGAAAGTTCTCTGCCAGAACATAGAAGGGGATCCCATAGCCCCATGTACATAATGAGGGTACAGTATTGGAATTGAGGGTGAGTGTGTAGGTGTTTACTGAAACATGGAGGTTACAGCACTAGGCTAGGACTTAGGAGACCTGAGTTGAAATCTCTGCCCCACCAGGGACTGCCTGCCTGACTTTGAGAACCGAGGTTAAAGTGACTTGTCTAATCTGTTAAAAAAACAACAACAAAGGAGTTGAGAGGGGATAATAGCACTTCCCTACCCCATAGAGGTAAAAAACATTTAAACAGTGTGAGGCGCTCAGATATTATAGTACAGGGGGCCATGCAAGTACCTAAGATACAGATGATCTAACATCAAGGCCAAGGGATAGGGATCACCACAGACACACAGAAGTAAGAAGAATGGCATAGCTCGTGGGGGAGGGAATCATGGTGAGTGCCTAAGGGAAGGCCCAACCTGGGAGCTGGAAGGGCAGTTACAGGGATTGCAATTGGCACATAAGGGCACGTGAAGCTTCGGTCAAGATCCACCACACACATCTGATAGTCACCTTTTGCGCTAAATTGAGGAAGGGTAGGGCCAGTGCAGGAAGGGGTCACAGACCTAGCAGTCAGTCAATCAAACTTGGGCTGGATTGCTGAGGTGCGCTGTAAGGACTGTTGCACCAAAGCTCCTGCTCCCAGATCATAAAAGACCTCCACCTTTTTTCAGATGATGTTACACACTGGATGCGGTTGCTTGTTAGTAGAAGAACATGTGGGCGTTGCCAGATCTCTCCTACAAACTCACTTACAGAATTGCCTGCAGAGGCTGGTGTGTCCCAGATGAAAATTGTACACGGCTCTCACATAATGACTGAAACCTCCCGGGGGGGGGGTGCACAGGGGAGACAGCTTGGGCCTTTATCTAGTACCTCATATCCCACATCATATATTAAGTCAACATCAGGCGCAGTTTGCTCCACATTTCAGCAATCCCAGAGAAAGACTCAGAGGCAGTGGTACATGTTCATACCACCACCAAATATACTGGGGCCCACCATACCTTACAATTAAGCTTCTTCCTGCATTTGGGAAAATATTTTTAAAGCTGGGTGCTTAAAGGTAGGCCCCACTATCAGGCATCTAAATCTCCCGATTGGCAGAAGCGCACCCGCAAATCCCACTTAATGGGCGCTACCGGGGTTCAGCCCCTCTGAAGATCAGGCCACTTGTGTTCAGCTTCCTAAAGTCGGGGGGCAGGGGCCCAGCTTCAGACAGGGAGGTTTGAAAATGCTGCGCTCTGCAGCCAGGCACGGGCACCCTGACCCCAGCGCGCAAGGGATGCAGCTGCAAGGAAGCGAATTAGCGACTCACCCGCTGCGCTTTCTCCCAGATCTGGTTCAGCTTCACAACCCTGAACTCCCCGGCCTCCTGGCGCTTCGGGCTGCTGGCTGTAGCAGCCTCGTTCGCCTCCCTGGAGTATTTGCCCCCCTGCGCCAAGACAACCACCAGCAGAGAGGCGCTCAGAGCCAGCAGCTCCCAAACGGCAGACATCGTCCCCCCCGCCTCCTCTTGCTGCGGCAGCCGCTGCGGAATCACCCGAGCAAGCAGCCGGCCTGGAGAAGAGGAAAACTACAATCCCCACGCTGCAGTGCTCCACAATGCACCGTGGTCGTTGTAGTTCGCCGTGAAGACAAATAATCCAGCCCCAGGGAATCCTTACAACCCCCTACTACAAGACCCAGACTGCACTGCACACTCGAAAACCAACGGGGCTGATGGGAGGCTTAAAGAAACCTAGGAAGGACCTAATTATTCAACCAGCGATCTTGTGAGTGAGTTGATAATGCAGCTGTCTGCCGGCACAGCTTTCATTGTGCAATGGTGTTTGCTATTTGAGTATCAGGCAGCAGCTTAAATATAGAACATACAAGCCAAAAAATAAGAATAAAAATTTTTGCTTTTCACTGTTGAACTAATTTTGTATGGAGAGCCGGAATTATAGCAGGAAAATGCAGGCTGCAGTTCTACTGAGAGCATCTTTTTAAGTATCTTAAGTAATCAGCTTGGAGTTGTAGATTGGAGGGTATGAATAGGATCCAGCGTGACCTAGACAAATTAGAGGATTGGGCCAAAAGAAATCTGATGAGGTTGAACAAGGACAAAAGCAGAGTCCTGCACTTAGGAAGGAAGAATCCCACGAACTGCTACAGGCTGGGGACCGACTGGCTAAGCAGCTGTTCTGCAGAAAAGGACTTGGGGCTTACCGTGGACTAGAAGCTGGATATGAGTTAGCAGTGTGCCCTCTTTGCCAAGAAGTCCAACGGCATATTGGGCTGTATTAGTAGGAGCATTGCCAGCAGATCAAAGGAAGTGATTATTCCCCTCTATTCAGCACTGGTGTGGCCACATCTGGAGTATTGCATCCAGTTTTAGTCCCTCACACTATAGAAGGGATGTGGACAAATTGGAGAGAGTCCAGTGGAGGGCAATGGAAATTATTAAGGGCTGGGGCACATGACTTACGAGGAGAGGCTGAGGGAACTGGGGTTATTTAGTCTGCAGAAGAGAAGAGTGAGGAGGGATTTGATAGCAACTTTCAACTACCTGGGGGGGGGGGGGCGGGGTGGTTCCAAAGAGGATGGAACTAGGCTGTTCTCAGTGGTGGCAGATGACAGAATAAGGAGCAATGGTCTCAAGCTGCAGTGGGGGAGGTCTAGGTTGGATATTAGGAAACACTATTTCACTAAGAGGGTGGTGAAGCACTGGAATGGGTTACCTAGGGAGGTGGTGAAATCTCCATTCTTAGAGGTTTTTAAGGCCCGGCTGGACAAAGCCCTGGCTGGGATGATTTAGTTGGGATTGGTCCTGCTTTGAGCAGGGGATTGGACTAGTTGACCTCCTGAGGACTCTTCCAGCCCTAATATTATATGATTCTAAAAGCATCATACACAAAGTGTAAGGCAAGATCCAATTCTTGACCAGGGGGTTGGGTTGAGCAGTATCCACCTCCTGATCTGTGTGTCAGCATTTAGATTTGGGTTTTTAAACGTGGTCAAAACTTTCATGTAGAACCTGGGTCATTATATCAATAAATGAAAACAAAATACATATTACCTATTGCACAACCTAATGAGAAAGGTGCTCTAGCCTGTTACACAGGTCAGACTAGGTGATCAAAATGTTCCAATCTGCCCTTAAAATCCATAAATAATGACTCTCTAGCCTGTGCTGTCTTCTCTTGATTCTAGCACCCCAACAGAAATGGCAGAAATCGGGTGGAAATATCTGTTCGTATGGCTGTGCTGTTATTGCTGCTTCAGTTCTGCACCCTCCAATACTCTTTGGGTACAGCAAGCTCCTTCCTTCCCAAAGTCCCCACTTACCATTTGCTGCCTCACGAGAGGGGAGTCTAAGGGCCTTCAAACCCCTCCTTGACTATTCAGAGAGGCATTAGCCGTATCATTCCCTGTGCAGGGAAGGAGGGGAAATATCAGATCTGAGCACTGCCCCTTCTTATCCAGCAAGGTTTTCTGGGTTCCTTAGCCACCCTGACAGCCACACATGGGTAAATGGGGATCTCAGGGTGAGTACAAAGTGAGGCGACAAAGGGCTTGGGGAAAGCAGCTAGAAAGGGTGGGGAAGAGAGGTTGGAGGCCTTCCATCCTAACCCTGAAAATTCCAGAGGTGGGGCAGCAGGGTTGCTGTCGCCTCCTGAAAATACCAGTGGGGGCTAGGGCCTTTACCCAGACACTCTGTGGAAAGAGTCTGGGTTGGCTGCAGGGGTTGGCACCACCATGTTGCATGATGGACACTTGACAAAATTACTGTACTTAGTGATGGACATTTGCGGGGGGAGAGGAAGGGAGGATGTCATTCATTCATTCAGTTTTTTGCAAAATTACCAGACATCAAATTTTTACCACAGACACTTGTGTCCATGTACAGACATGTTGATGACCTCTGGTTGGCTGGGAGAAGGATGACTACGAGTAACTAACGTAGGAATATGCTGCTATAAGGGGCAAAACTACATGACAGCAAGAATGGGTTGAAAACTGCATCAGTTTGCAGGCCTTGACAACTGATTATTCAAATAGTTAGCATGTATAGCTCATCAGGATGCACTTAAAATCACAGGTGCCTGAGAGTTAAGCAGGCCTTAAACCCCCAATGTATCCCTTGTATTTGTGTTTAAAAATGTTGGCAACTATGTCTCATCTGCAAAGTGGAGGTTGATAAGGCCTATCAGCCGTCTGAAGATCTCACTGGACTCTCCCGTTAAAATGAGAACAGGACAATGTTAGGGTTAGCAGAAGGTGTCGTTCTGTGCCTTTAAATGCATAGGCAACTCTCTGGCTGCTGTTGGGGCAGTTATCTTTTTGTGTTTCAGTTTACACACAGAAAGTTACATATCAGAGAAATCTGTAAGGAAAATAGGATTGCAAAACAGCAAAGAGGTCAGAGAAAGTGAATAAATTTCCTGGTTAAAAGAAAGGAAGAAGAAAGTCTACCGGTACTTAACGATCAATGGAAGGGTTCCAGTTTAATGAAAAAGAGGAAGACTTTGAAGCTTATGTACAGAGACTTGAATAATATTTTCAAGCAGATCTTTTTCAGGACAGTGTCAATGGAACTTTTCTTTTAGCAATAATAACAATATTCATTTTCGGTTCAGTAGAAGGGATGGATGGGTACAGACTGGTTTCTATTTTAGCAAGTTTGGTTCACCCTTGAATCTGCCTCCTCTTCAAGTAGTTCTTGCATGTCTCAAATTTTTCACAGGAGCTAATAAATTGTCCTTCATTTCAACTTTTCTTTTGTAAAGCCATGCAAAAGAGCTTGTGGCATTTTCAGCACCCATACTTTGCAGTTACAGTATAGTCTGCAAGACCTGTGGTGCTGTGCTGATTTTTAAAGACACTAGCCAGTCTATAACTAGTAAATATTTATACACAGAATTTTCATCAGTTCCTTAATAGATCTGGCAAAACATTATTAAATGCTCTAGCTGTTTTTCTGAACAGACAGTGAAATTGTGAGGTATGAAATTAAAAATTCCAAATGTGAAACTCACAGTACAAAACTGCTTAGAAAGACTGCAGCACATGCCCACACCTGATCCTCTTCATAAACACACACATCAATGGCATTTACACACCCAAGAGAAATGTGCCATTTGGGAACATGTCAAAAGAGCAGCAGAGCCAAATGTTGTCAAATACCTTAGGAGAATTTCTTCAGCATATGTCGTGTGTATGGGTGAGGCTGGAGACACAAAGGTAATATGATCACTGTTTATTAGCAGCATATCTATCATCTGTTTAGACGGATTATAGAGATAGAGATATTCATGATATAGCCACTGTCTACTTTCTCTTGGGCTAATGTACTGGCATGTCTCTGTACAGTGTCTGAACACTTTGCAGGTTAATAAAAGTCCCTAGTGAACTTCATGGAATCTTTAGCTTTTTTCTCCCTTTTCCAATTACAGAAATCTTAATTTGGGGTAGGGTTTTTTTTTGTTGGTTTGTTTTTGTGTGGGCAGCGGGTGTTGGGGAGCAGCAGGGATGTGTTGCTTGTTGAAAACATCCATCTGGTTCTGATGGAAAACCTGTATCAAAAAGGAAGCTGTTTCAATGTGACCGATAGATAACCAGAATCTGGATTAGTTTAATCTCCTCTGGAAAGTTCATTTCCATAACCTGTTACTTTTGGCCAAGAATCTTTTATCTCTGACTCTCTTGCACTTTGTCCTGTGTGTATTGATCTTCATTAGAACAGAGGACAGCTATTGTCTTGGCAATTTATAGATGATGAAGTCTTTATTGTAGCTGATATCTGGCCTGTTAATGGCTTTGAAATTAGGACTAAGGCCTTAAACACCTTAGATGTCTATCTTTACATTGTGCTCATCACTGTGGCATCTGAGATCATTTTCGCGTTCAGCAGTGTGAGCGATATTGCATATGCATATATGCTCTGTGTGATATTTGATGAGTTTCAGTATGTGGTGTCCACATATCAAGATTCAGAATATTTGGGTTGGGGAGAATCTCTCTTGTCTTCATGATGCTTATATTTAAACATATACAGTTAAGTGTTTTGACTTTTAATTTTGATCCTTTCCATAGTTTCAGATGCATCCATAGACGATTTTTTAAAAAACTGTTTCTAATGCTTGAAATTAGTGTGGCTTTTTGTTTACGCCAGAGATCCATCAGCAGTTCTATAGATTCCCAGGGGATGATTCCTGTCACCTACACATTCGCTTTACACTTATCAACTTCAGAAGAGCTACTTTTGATTTTCACAGGTAAAAGTTACAGACAAAAAAAAACCTTGAGTGCAACAAAGTCTCTTCTCAGTCAGTTATAAGAGAAGTTATAACTGATCCTGCAAGTTACTGAGCACTTCTTGAAACAGAATGCCCTCAGCTCCCATTGACATGCGTGAGGGTTGAGAGTGCTTAGAAACTCTGCACCAGTGCTCAGGAACTCACTGGGGCCCTGATCCTGATCTCATTTACAAATTGGTGCAAACTGGGAATAAAGCCATTGATGTTGAAACCTTTTCTAGATCATTTCTCTTGAATGGTTCCTGTGTTCTAGATTGTATGAATTTTGTTGCCATGGAATTTTGAAGTTGTTGTAGCAACAGGAATTAGAGAGAGAGGTTCACAAGTAAGAAAACAAGAAAATCCTATATTTATTCTCCTTCCTCTCAACCCCTCCCACTGACAGCAGCAACCATCCATAATCACTTTGCATTTGTTCTCTGTTGCTTTCTCTGTTTAACAGCTCACTTCATGATACCATTAGAACAAAGCCAAGTTTTCCTTAATTGTTCAGTTGAAAGTGAGGAGAAGTTAAGAGGGTAGATGTAAAGGTGGACCTATAGCCTATGGAGAGACAGGATAAAAAAAGAGGAAGCAGCAGTTTCTCTAAGGTTGTGGAAGGACAGGAAGATGTAAGAGGAAAGGAAGAGATTGAGGACGATTTTAGTGCCTTATACCCTCACTCACTTGAAGGGAAGAGATGGAGCAGCAAGCCTCACCAGCTGATCAGAAAGGTATGCAGGACAGGCTGGAGGCTGACTAACCCCTCACTCAGTGAAAAATGTGCCTCCTACACATTACAAGTGCCTTCTCATTTCAGCAGTATAATCTACAGTGATATCTGTCTCTTTCTGATCCCACAAAGCCCCATCTTGACAACCAAAAAGGGTGTATTTCTCAATTGTATTAGCTCAGTTGAGCTTGCTTAACATGATTGGAAAGTCCTGCTAAGGTGCCGGCCAACACATTTGAAGCCATTAGCCAGGTGTGTTTAAGGGGCTGTGTTTAAGGCAGTGTTGCCCCTAAGCTGAAACATCGCCAGCTAATATGGATTCAGACTAATCAACCTACGTCTTGACAAGGCTTTTCATTTGTGTTAGGCAAACTCGACTTAGATGACACTAAAATGTTTTACCCTGTCAGATAGGGTCAGGATGTCCAAACTGCGATAGCAGTAATAAAATACTTTATACGTTGGTATAGCACCATTGCTCCAATGTGCTTTACAAACCTTAGTGGAAATACGAAGAATGACAAACTTTGTGAATTCCATCGCTCTTTACAAACACTAGTGAATTGGTTCCTGGCCAATGTGAGTTGCGGAGCCGCTGCTCGGGGCAGGCGCAGTGCATGGAACTACGGTTGCCAGGTGTCTGGCTGCTCCAGTAAGCACTGCTGACTGGGCCATTAAAAGTATGGTTGGTGGCACAGCTTGAGGTAAGCTCTGCCTGGAGCCTGCATCCCTGTCCCCCTCCCATACCCCAACCCCCTGCCCCAGCCCTGATCCTCCTCCCGCCCTCCAAATCCCTTTGTCTCAGCCCGGAACCCCCTCCTGCACCCTGAACCCCTCATTTCTGGCCCCACCTGGAACTCTCACCCCCAGGCCAGAGCCGGTACCCCCCCCCACACTCCAACCCCCTACCTCAGCCCGGAGCCCCCTCCCATATTCCAACCCCCTTGGCTCCGCCCCTGAGCCTGGAGCCCCCTCCTGCACCCCAAACCCTTCATCCCTGGCCCCACCCCAGAGCCCACATCCCCAGCCAGAGCCATCACCTCCTCTTGCATCCCAACCCTCTGCCTCAGCCTGGAGACCCCTCCCCCAGATGGAGCTCCCTTCTTATTTCTGGTTCCACCCCAGAGCCCACTCCCCCAGCTGGAGCCCTCACCCCTTCCCGCACCCCAATTCTCTGAGCCAGCCCAGTGAAAATGAGTGAGTGAGGGTGGGGAGAGCAAGTGATAGAGGGAGGGTGGGATGGGGTGAGTGGGGAGGGGGGCTCAGAGAAGAAGTGGGGCAGGGGTGGGGCAAGGATGTTTGGTTTTCTGTGAGTGGAAAGTTGGCAATCCTACATGGAGCTCCGGTGGCTGCCTGTGCGCCTAGGAGTCACACATGCCAATTGCTTCTGGGAGCCGCATGGAGCCAGGGCAGGCAGGGAGCCTGCCTTAGCCCTGCTGTGCTGCCGACTGGACTTTTAGTGGCCCTGTCAGCAGTGCTGACCAGAGCCACCACGATCCCTTTTCAACCAGGTGCATGGCAACCCTACCAAACACTGCTGTGAAAGGTAGTTACACATTCTTGCATTAATACCTGGAATCCATAGCACAGACATCCTCTAAGCCCATGATGTCTTTCAGTCCTACTTGGTTGTAATTGTTCAGCCAGGTGACACAAAGCTTTTTAAGCTTTTCCTTTGTGATGATGGTTGTATCGGTAAGCTTTGTAAACATGAAAGAATGCATAAATCTCTTTTTTTAATGGAAGAAAAATCATCATATTGGACCTTATCTTCTTAAAAGAGATTTACAATTCGTTAGATTCGTATGTAACCCAAATTAATTACCAGTTCTTCAGGTTTCATTCAGACTTTCCAGTGCATAGCATTAAGGATAACAAAGTACTTGGTTAGCCTCTGGAGGCTGACTACTGAAGCAGCAAGGCAAAGTAGCCAACTTCAATTTTGGTTTAAAAAATGCATCCTCATGGGGGGAGTGTGGGAGAAGATCTTCTGATGATCTATGTATTTTTATCCTTAGTGAAAGAAAAATCAAATATTAGGGCAATACTCTTGCAAAGCCTGTCATCACCCCCTCTAGTACACATAGAGGATAACAAACTTGTATTACTATTAGCTTACTGGAATTATTCCTTTAGTTCCAGAGGTAGAGGTCTGTGCTTAAGTGCTGAAGGTCCTAGGTTCAAAACCCTCTGATAAGTGGTGGTGGCCCTTACATAAAGGTGATCAAAATGGCTGATGTAATTAAACCAGGCCTTGTTTTATATATAATAAAGGCATAAAGTAAAAAAAAACCACTCTACCTAGTTGTTTGCTGTGTTTTGCTGCCAGCAGTTCCAGATCTAGCTGCTGCATCCCTTAGTGCATCCAACACTCATTTCTATATAATCCTCCCCCTCATCCCCACTTGGCAAATGTTTTATAAGGTCTCTTTCTCTCTTCATAATTGCAGAAGGGATGATAAAGATTCCTGGGGTGAAATACTGGGCTTATTGAAATCCATGGGAGTTTAGCCATTGACATCAGTGGGGCCAAGCTTTCACCTCAGTTGTTTAAGTGAGAGCAGAGGTATTCAAGTGATAATCCTCCTGAAGGTAGAACAGTCTTACATTTATATAGTGCTTAGGTCCTGGCCTGCAAACACTTGTGGATGTGAGGAAAGGTTTAAAAAACTGGGCATGTTTACTCTTGAAAAAAGAAGACAGTGTGGGGTGGGCAGATATGATAATAGTCTTCAAATATTTTAAGGGCTCATATAAAGTTGGCAGTGACTACTGATCTTCATGTGCTCTGAAGGTAGGACAAAAAGTAATGGGCTTAATCTGCAGAAGGGAGATTATACATAAGGTTATATGTTAGGAAAATCTTTCTAACTAGATGTATAATTAACTAATGGAATAGCGTTTAAGGTGGTTGTGGAATCCCCATCACTGGAAGTTTTAAAGAACAGGTGAGACCAACACCTATCGGATGATCCTGCCTCAGCGTAGGGGGCTGGACTAGATGACCTCTCAAGGTCCCTTCCAGCCCTACTTTTCTATGATTCTATGGGCTAAATGTGAAGCATCGAGTAGTCTTATTGGTTTCAAGATGTGCAGAACATCATTGGGAATGCTCATGTTTAATATTAAGTATGCTGATAAGTATTTTCAGGGTTGTGGCCTTAAACTGATATACAAACTGCACACAAGTGTCTTATATATCACTGAAATGCCACCAGATCTGGGACTGGACATGACAATGATTAAAAGTGCACAGTAACACTAAGTGACAATTTAGGACAAGAAGTCCTAATTAAAAATGTAGAGTCAGTTTAGGTAAGTAGTATGTAATTACCTATGTTGGAATTTGGCCATGATACCAAGATTAATAAAGTAACAAGAGAAGAGGTTCTGAAAACTGGCAAGTGACACACACGTGTACCTTAGCTGGTAGGACTCTGTCTGATAAGCTGAATTTTCTCTCATACAGCTGTTAAAGATAACTGCTTGAAACTGTTCATCCTGAAAATCCTTGGGGGTGGAACCTCAGCCATGAAATGGAGAAGCCAGTTTGACAGATTTGTTCCATTCTTGGTTTCCTGGGCATCACGTCTCAGAATAATTGTGCTCCATTTTGTCAAGATTTTAGCTAAGGACTCCTTAAATGTGTTTCTTTAATTGGAGCTCTTGCTCATACAAAACATGTGGTAACACTCTAGTGATTTCTGGACTGAAGGTTTTCTCTATTAGACCTGACAATAAGAATCTTGCAGGATTTTACAACTGTGGCGATATGTACAAGTTTGCTATGCTGCCTCCTTGCATCACATCTCTCTTTTGTCTACAAAATATGCTCTTGACCGCATCGCCCTCTCTTTGAGTCCTTTCACTGGTTTCCCTTACCGTCCACATCAACTTCAAGTTCTCATCCACAATGCGTGCCTATCTCTTTATTTCTCCCATCCTTTCATTCTGCCTATGCTCCTTTCCAACCCCCCTCCTGAATATCCCATTTGTAACCTTCAGCACCTTCTTCCATGCCTCTCCTTGCACGGGGAACTCTTTCTCTTACTCTAATTGAATCTTAACACTCACTTCTTTTGTTAGGCAAATAAACATTAACTCAGTGGGATTAGCCATGATGGTACGAGTTACATATTTAGCTCTCTGTTGGAAAGTCCTTTGAACATGGACAACATCTTCCTCTGTTCTCTGTACAATTGACCGTGCTGAATGTACACTGAAATACGTTTTATTTGCTGAAGTAGTTGTAATCAGAATCTCACAACAGAGGAACAAGAATATTTTACAAGTTACTAGTGTATGGGGAATGGTTCAAAATGGTTTAAGAGCTGGCCTCTCTAAATGTAGGGTTCTACAAACTGCAGGTTGAACACTCTGGAGTGAAAGGAAGACTGGTTTATTTCTAAATGACTGTAACTAAAGCTGAGGGGGTTAGATACAATGGCATGGAGAGCTATAGAAAACCCAAGATGGATAAACAAGTGGGATCATCAATCCTAACCAAACTAATTGCTTTTCCTGGAAAAGAGTCACACCTAGATTTATCCATCATGGGAGTCCTTTGTTACCATCTGGGTTGTCATTTCTGACAGACTTGCACTGAAAAATTCTGAACAAGGGAAAGGCCTCATTCTACCAGTTTATGTTGTATTCTCCTCTCTGCAGCGATAAAACATGTATTTTGTTATTAATATCCGTTATAGGAAAGGGGAGATTCTGGTGAAGAAGATTTAAGCTGGGTATGTTCTCAAAACCATTGATTGCAAAGTACAACTATGGTTAGTTTTATAATTTTACAGCAATCAGTGTACCACGTGCCGCACAGTAAAAATAAGACGACGTGCTCCCTGCCGTGAACAACTTGCAGCCTAATTACAGACATGATGTGAAGGGGTGCAGATGAGGGAATGGAATGGTAGAAATGCATTGGAGAAGAAGTACTGGGATTACAGAGACAGGGAAGTGTTAGTACCCTTATACAAGGCACTGGTGAGACCTTATCTGGAATACTGTGTGCAGTTCTGGTCGCCCATGTTTAAGAAAGATTAATTCACACTGGAATAGGGACAGAGAGAGGCTACGAGGATGATCCAAGGAATGGAAAGTCTACCTTATAAGACAAGACTCAAAGAACTTGTCTTGTTTAGCCTAACCAAAAGAAGGCTGAGGGGAGATATGATTGCTCTCTATAAACACATCAGAGGGATAAATACCAGGGAGGGAGAGGAGTTATTTAAGTTAAGTGCTGATGCAGACACAAGAATAAATGGCTATAAACTGGCCATCAGCAAATTTAGGCTCGAAATTAGGTGATGGTTTCTAACCATCAGAGGAGTGAAGTTCTGGAACAGCCTTCCAAGGGGAGCAATGGGGCAAAAAACCTAACTGGCTTCAAGCCTGAGCTTGATAAGTTTATGGAGGGGATGGTATGATGGGACTGCCTTACAACAGCATGTGGCCCACTGGCGACTGCCAGTAGCAAAAATCCCGAACAGCCAGCGACAGGACACTAGATGGGAGGGCTCTGAGTTACTACAGAGAATGTTTACCTGGGTCTTGCCTACATGCTCAGGGTTGAATTGATCACCACTTTTGGGATGGGGAAGGAATTTTTCCCCAGGTCAGATTGGTCGAGACCCTGGGTTTTATTCCACTTTCCTTGGCAGCATGGGGCACAGGTCACTTGCTGGTTTAAACTAGTGTAAATGGTGGATTTCCTGTAACATGATGTTTTCAAACCATGATTTGAGGACTTCAATAACTCAGATGACCAGAGGTTAGGGGTGTATTTCAGGAGTGGGTGAGGTTCTGTGACCTGCAATGTGCAGGTGGTCTGACTAGATGATCACGCTGGTCCTTTCTGACCTTAAAGTCTATGAGGATAACAAGCTAGTGACCAAGTCTTGCTCTGTTTCTGCTATCCAATGTAGTTGGTGGAGAGAGGAGGCCCCTGGAACCACATACCTGTGGAGAAGCATGTCTTAGGAGCAGTGGATCTCAGTCAGGGCCGGCTCCAGGATTTTTGCCACCCCAAGCAGTAAAAATAAATAAATAAAAGCCACGATTGCGATCTGCAGCTCCACTGATGCCTCTTCAGTCTTTGGTGGCAATTCGGCTGCAGGTCCTTCGCTCTGAGAGGGGGTGAGGGACCCGCCGCCAAATTGCCATGGAAGAGTCGGACATGCTGCCTCTCTCCGTTGACTGCGCCAAGCACCTGCTTGCTGGCCTGGTGCCTGGCGCCAGCCCTGATCTCAGTGCTATAATCTGGGTCTCGCTAGGGATAGGAGACTCTTCCGGATCTCTCCCTTTACCACTACTATTCCAGGTTGTTGCTAGGAATGTCCCTGTTGTTGCTTGAGGTTGGCTACCAGTAAACAAGAAAGCAGCATGATTTTCAAGTTGTTTACTGGGGGAAAGAACAGGGTTGGAATGCAAAGAATAATTCTGTGTAGTATTAAATGTGGTATAATTAATATTAAACAATGTAAATGACAAACCTACTAGCAAAAAAAAAAAAATGGAGAGTTAAAATGCACGCTT
Organism: Gopherus evgoodei; assembly: GCF_007399415.2. Taxonomy (NCBI): domain Eukaryota; kingdom Metazoa; phylum Chordata; order Testudines; family Testudinidae; genus Gopherus; species Gopherus evgoodei. The sequence goes on from NC_044326.1 coordinate 21,532,283, forward strand.
CTTATTCATATCCTTATGTGTGTCTTTCCTAGGCAATATCCAGAAAGAAAACAAATCAGAAAAGGAAGAGAAGTAAAGTAGATAATCCAAAGAATACACTGCAGGGGAACAAACAGCAAGATGCAAACATTGCTGTTCATTGCCACAGGGATGGGAGGAAGATACTCAAAAGCAAATGGACAGTTTCTGCAAGGTTCCAAAAATGGGGTCCAAATGCCTGTGTGTTTTTGCCTGTGCCAGAGGACATGTTTCTAGAGGACATGGTGGCTGAAAATCCTTGCTATAAAAGCAATTCCCAGCAGAAACCTGAGCAGTACTGGAAAAATGCTGCTGCTTTAATACCTCCATGCACAGGACACTAGTGACCTGCCAAACTAAGCCAGATATTAACTATCCTGACTTTTCTAGTGTCATCTTAGGTGACCTACAGCTATAAACGTTTATTAAACTGAATTAATAAATGGCTAGTGAAATATTTGTGTTATGTCCTTCAAGAGTTTGCCATGATTACTGACCCGTTATCTTTGTGTATATGGGTTTTCAACAGTAGCAACTGTAATAGTTAAGGAGAGAAGCTTTTTCCACTTTAACCCTTTTTATAACTTTCCTAAATCATCACCATCATGGCTGCAGTTCTGTATGCTTGGTCTCTGACTGAAGATAAACTTTTTTTTTGTTTGGCAGGAGGAATGGAAACTATGAGGAAAATCCTTTAAGCCATTTATGAGATGAAGGATATTTTCCCCCACTGTAAAACAAAAAATGTTCTCTCTGTTTCAGGGAGACTTCACTCAAACATTAAATGTAATGTTTTACCTATATTTAGTCTAATGCTTTAGGAAGTATGCAAAACCATGCAGGGTGTAGAAGACAAACATTGTACACAATCAAATACTTCCCACTGCAAATGGAGTGAGAAGTTGTGTTAACCTTTAAGGGGTAACCTTAAAGATGGATGACCATGTGCATTTGCGTAGATCTGCTTTACCTCATAATAGAAATTCTCAGTCAACTGAGCTGAATGAACCAAAAAGGCACAGGTGAGGGCGGGGGAGAAAGGATCCATATTGGAATTGTGGAGGGCATGTTGTGTGGACTAAGGCTTCAAAATCTCAAAGCTCATAAACTGGTACTAAATGTTAAGCTGTGACTGGTTACTCTGAAGTCATTCATACTATTCACGCACTTTAAAAGCACTCAACTACTCTGTTGGTTGGGGCCTATGAATGCTAACTAGACACTGGATCTGTAACAGCTCAGTTGTACCATCTAAGTTTGAAACATATCAGTCCTAGTAAATATCAGACTTATGTTGGTACTGTCCTCATACTTGTGGTGTATGAAAAACTGTTAAAATGACAAGCTATTGCTTTAAATTGGTGAGGGGTTTCCTGGTCCTGCTTGCAGGGTAGGGTGCTGTGTAGGGAAGCATGCAATCAGAGTCAGTCTGCAAAGAGCCAGCCTAGAGCAAGGTGGATTGAATTGTGCCTCTCTGCTTTAGGGAGTCACCTGCTGTATCTGTTTTGGGGTTCTTGTGCCTTAAGGTTTTGAATTTTAAGAAATAAAGTAGTATTATGTTGTAGCCTTCCAGACAGAATATTTTATGTTTTCCATTTCACTTGCATGTGTAGGCATTGTTATGTTCATAGCAGTGTCACACATTTTGACCCCTAGCCATCTTCAGGGCCTGCAAAGTGACACTGGCCCATCCCTCATATACACTCCCCATCTCTCTCTCTCTCTCTCTCTGAGTGGGCTGTCACCAGGGTGACAGCCATAAGTGCAGGATCATTATTCCTTCTATAAAAGGAGAGAGTTACTAAGCTTGCTTGACAAGCTGAGGACACTGATCCAGATGAAGCCCCCTCTGCCAGGTCTAGCCTCGAGCCAGACAGAGCCAGCTGAGTCCTATTTATCTGCTGAGAGGACGCAGTTGCAGGTAGGGAGAAGGGGCCAAGAAGACTGTGAAACAGTTGGAAAAGAAGGGGTCTCTGAAGGCCACTTGGAGCCAGTGGAGGCATAGGCACTCAGATCCCACAGTACTATATGGTGGTCCTATAAGTATGTAGGCAAAGAAAGGAATAGTCTGCCTCTCAGGCCATTCCTGTCTCAGAATGGGGAACAATCTCTCTGGCTATATAGCCTAGGAGGTTCAGTGAGCTTTCCTCAGCCATGGAGCCTCCATGTCCAGCAGAAAGCACCATTACTTAATCATTCTGTTTGACGTCAGAATTTATGCGTCCAGTGTAGTGAGAATAGCAATCAGACATACAGCCCTCCCTCTACTATCAGGCTCTGCCAATTAACATTAGACAGATAATGCTCACCTCAAGAGAACCATTACGATTTAATGATCTGAAATAAATATTGAGCAGCAGGGCAAAGTTTCACTTCATACATTTTATCTTCATTAGAACAAATTTACAACATGCAGTAAGCACTGTATGTACATTCCAGTGTATACATCAATTACAACAAAAACTGAGTGAATAAGTCATAGCAAATAATTCATGTAGCAAATCTCTTCCTCATTGGTTTGTAAATGGTCTACAAATAACTTACAATTTACTTTAATTTATTCACATTTATTCATTAACTAATTTCTACAAATTATTCTGGTTTTAGAAATTATCTGTGAGTGGGTTTTCAGATTTGCACTGGGTGGCTTTTAATTGAACAGATAGGTACTTTGGGGCCTTAGTATATACATAACTTTAAACCTATGTGATTATAGCCACACATGTAATTACGGGAGTGATGCTGCACCACTGAAGTCAGTGGGAGCGTTAATCCTTGATCAAATGATAAGAGTGAAATCCTGGCTCCTTTGATGTTCAGGGGACAGGATTTCACCCTAAATGGTTTGCTAGAGTGAGGACATAGATCACATGGCCCTATGGGTACTCAGTCAAGTACAAATACTCATTTTTGTAAATTAAAAATTCACTTTCCACAAATATTTTGAATATTCACTTAAAATTTGCTACTTCTGTGAATATTTCCTGTCAGTACGAGACTGTCCCTTAGGTCTAGAAAAAGACCATCTGTGACCAGTAAAAGACAACACCCCACTATGTCTGTGCATTTAACCCCTTTGCAGGAAAGGACTTCTCATTGCAAGGTTAGGGATGTTTGTTCAGCTATTGACACTGGAAAGCAAACAAAATTGAGTCACATCAGCTGAACATCAACAATCAAAACTGATCAGGTTTAGAAACTTGCACGCAGACTGTTCAATGTAATCAATATGCACAGAAGCTATGATTTTATTTTCAACTGCAGTTATGTCTTTAGAAATGTTGACTAAGGCTGTAAAGAACTGAGACCACTTTAACCTTATGTAATACTGCCATTTGTATACAAATATGGTTATTGCATCAATTGCCCCTTCAATATGAATCATTGTGATATGCTGATCCAATATGTATGGCCAATTTTGAACAGTTCAATACTTCTCTCCCAGTACATTATATCCTTGTTCTTTACTTTGTGAAATGCTAGTATGGTGATGAGGTTGGAGGAGTGCACTGCAATGCTTGTTATCCCCATGTTTCAGTGTTCACAACTTCAGTGGACCTGGGTGTGATCACTCCTGGGTTGCATGTGGTTGTAAGTCACTAAGGGCTAGCTTCACCAAGATAGTTAGGTGCTGTAATGCTGTGTATAAGAAAGATGACTACCACTGTTATATAATTGCAAAAAATCTTGAACAAAGTATATCATGTAAAGTGTCAATGGAAAGTTATGATTTGCTAAGCATGATGATACATGCATATAAACAGGATAATCTTTGTATCTGAAGTTATGAATGTTGGCTATGGACTTGTATCTTAAACTTGTGTTGTATTCCTGGGTGACATCCCCTAGATAGCTGTCTAGCCCTAAAATAAATTCTTTGGGTTGATGGCCCATCGAAGACACTTAACTCTCATTGAAGAAACTCATCCTGTCCAGATAGTGCTTCCTGAAGATGCCTCAGATAGTGAGGGGGGCAAAGGCCACTCCCTCTGATTCAACAAACCATGTAAGGATCTGATATGGTCATATGTCCCTGGACTCCATCTTGGGCCAGTAACTTTCCACAAAGAGGGGCTGTGAGCTTTGTTTGGGACTGTAAACTTCCATGCACATGGTAGAGGATATAACAAGGCACCAGAGACATCTCCATTTTGTCTTCATGTTCTGTTTCATTTCTCTGGACTGGATTTCTAACAGAAAGCTCTAAACAAGGACCAATGACCTCCATTTCTGTTTGGGTGATTCCAGAGAGACTTTTGCAAGATAGCAGTTTATTCCATTATTCCTGTGATCCTGATCTATGAACACTGAAAATCACTTGTATATATATGATTTTTTTAACCATTCAATAACGCTTTTCTTTTTTCTATATTAAATCTTTAGTTTTTAGTTACTAAAAACTGGCATCAGCATGATTATCAGGCAAGATCTGAGTAATATTTTCCTGGCTAAGTGGTTGATCCTTTGGGGTTAGAAGGACCCTATATCTGATTAAATTGGTTTTCGGTAACCACTCATCATAAAGTCCAATGGCTGGGTGGTGAGCCAAGGACTGGGATGCCTAAGGAGACTGCATTTTTGACTTCTTTTTAACCAGTGTGGTGAGCCAGAAGTTTGCTTTTGTTACTGGCTTGGTATAATTTAGTGATAGAATAACCACCAGTTTGGAGTGAATCTACCCTGTTTCTCAGCAGTCTGTCTTAAAATTTGGCGTTCTCAGCTGTGACCTACTGAGCACGTGATAGGTGCCTCTGTAAGTTCAACATTTAGGCTCCACTGACATTTTCAAAACCACTACTCAACTGCCAGCTAAAGTCCATTAGGCAGCTAAGTTTCTGCCACTAGGCATGCACAAAGCTGCCCCACAGCTAATAAGCTGCTTGGAGCCTTACTTATGTCCAAGCCCTGGTAAGATTCTCAAAATAGATGTCCCCCCAGTCTGTTTCCTCTCTGAGTCCCAATCCAGTAGCACACCTAACCTGTACAAAAGTCAGCCGGGAGTGACCAGGTCAGGAATTTTTTGTTCTGGGACATGTATGTGAAGGCATCCTACCACACCTAAGAGCCCACTTGTTGGGGGCACTCAGCATGGACACAGGAGATCTGAGTTCAAATTCCTATTCTGGAGGGATAGCTCAGTGGTTTGAGCATTGGCCTGCTCTACAGAGGGTTGTGAGTTCAATCCCTAAGAGGGCCACCTAGGGATCGGGGCAAAATCAGTACTTGGTCCTGCTAGTGAAGGCAGGGGACTGAACTTCATGGCATTTCAGGGTCCCTTCAAGTTCTATGAGATAGGTATATCTCATACCCCAGCTGTGTACCCTATCAGTGGGTTATGAGGTAGTCTGGGGTGAAGGTCTCCTGTTGGAGCTGTTCCTGTTTGTATAAATAATGAAATATTTATTGGAGCAGGACCTTGAACCTGACTTTACTACTTACCAAGGGAATACCCTAACCATTGGGCAACAGAGTCAATCATTTTCTGTTTCTTTCTCTCTCTCTTTGTCTTTGGCAGAGTGAGTATTTATACAGAGTGGAACAGCTCCAGTGAGAAATATTGACAGCACAGCACCCCTAGATATTCAATAGCCTGGTGGTTGGTGTACTTAGCCGAGAGGTAGAAGACCTGGGTGCAAGTCCCTGTTCCAAATCAGGCAGAGCAGGTTTTTTTGAAAACACTTCTCCCACATCCTGGGCTATTGAGGTGGGGGTGTCCTTCTCTCTCTCTGGTTTTTCACAAGAAAAGGCTGGCCTGTCTTAAGCATCTAACTCCAGGAGAGGGTTCAAGGATGAGCATCCTGAATAGAGACAAGCAGCTCCCTCAGGTCTGTAAGTTAGATGCTTAAGGCCCTTTGTGAATCTGGGCCCCAAGTTAAACCCCTTTCCTATGCATTTCACCCCTCACTAGCTTAGGCAGCTCCCAACTCAGATCACTAGATTTGAGAATCCCTGTTTTATGTGTCTAACTCTCCTCATACAATGCATGGAGATCTGGGGGCCTAACTTAGGGCTGTGAATTCCACTGGCTAGCAGAGCACCCCAGGAGTTAGGCATTGCAAAGTTTAGGCCTGGTCTACGCTACGCGTTTATACTGATTTTAGCAGCGTTAAACCAATTTAACGCTGCACCCGTCCACACAACAAGGCCCTTTATATCTATATAAAAGGCTCTTTAAACCGGTTTCTGTACTCCTCCCCAACGAGAGGAGTTGCGCTGAAACTGGTATTACCATATCGGATTAGGGTTAGTGTGGCCGCAAATTGACAGTATTGGCCTCCGGGTGGTATCCCACAGTGCACCACTGTGACCGCTCTGGAAAGCAATCTGAACTCGGATGCACTGGCCAGGTAGACAGGAAAAGTCCAGCGAACTTTTGAATTTCATTTCCTGTTTGCCCAGCGTGGAGCTCTGATCAGCACGGGTTGCGATGCAGTCCCAAATCCAAAAAGAGCTCCAGCATGGATCGTACGGGAGATACTGGATCTGATCGCTGTATGGAGAGACAAATCTGTTCTATCAGAACTCCGTTACAGAAGACAAAATGCCAAAGCATTTGAAAAAAATCTCCAGGCTATAATACAGAGTCCACAGCACAGTGCTGTGAGACAAGCGTAATGGAAAGCCAAAGAATCAAATGGACGCTCATGGAGGAAGGGAGGGGGATGGGGGACTGAGGACTCCAGCTATTCCACAGTCCCCGCAGTCTCCGAAAAGCATTTGCTTTCTTGGCTGAGCTTCCAGTGCCTGTAGGGTCAAACACATTGTCCGGGATGGTTCTGGGTATATCTCGTCAATTTACTCCCCTTCCCCCCATGAAAGAAAAGGGAAAAAAATCGTTTCTTGACTTTTTTCAGTGTCACCATATGTCTACTGCATGCTGCTGGTAAACACAGTGCTGGGACAATGAACAGCAGCATCCTCTCCCCTCCCCTCCCCGGTGGCAGACGGTACAGTGCAGTAGGACTGGTAGCCGTCCTCGTCATCAGCCCGTGAGTGCTCCTAGCTGGCCTCAGGTGAGGTCGTCCGGGGGCGCCTGGGTAAAAATAGGCATGAGTCCTGAGTGATGACATTTACCCAGAATCACCCGCGACACTGTTTTTGCACCATCGTGCATTGGGATTTCAACCCAGCATTCCAATGGGGGGGGAGGCGACTGCGGGAACTATGGGATAGCTATGGGATAGCTACCCACAGTGCAACGCTCCAAAAATCGACACTAGCCTCGGTACATGGACGCACACCACCGAATTATTGTCCTTTTGTGGTCACATGCACTCAACTTTATACAGTCTGTTTTACAAAACCGGTTTATGTAAAATTGGAATAATCCTGTAGTGTAGATGTACCCCTAGAGTCCCTTTATGAATCTAACCTGATTCACAACCAGCTGAAATCATTAGAAAGACTCCCACTGACTTCAAAGGGCTTTTGATAGGGCCTGAAAGGCCCTATGCTACTCCCAGTGATTTAATGGCAAAACTCCCATTACTTTAAATGGGAGCAGGATCTGACTCCAAATCTGAATTAATAAACAGAGAGCCTGGCAAGCCAGAGAGATAGTAGTTAATTGATGGTCTGAAAAGAATATTTATAGAACAATAGCTTTTTAAAAGAAAAGTTGAAGATGAACCCAGATCAGACCCTGGTGCCTCTAACATCTGGTTGGGAGAGGGAACCCTAAGGGAGAAGAGGTTCAAAGATGCTATTGTATCCAGATCTGAATTTTCTCTCTGGCTCCTCTGGTTAGAATGGTCCAAACCAAAACCTGCATTTGAACTTGAGAGTAATTGTGCTTCAAAATCATGCAATAGAAATAAATAATGGATAGCAAACCACTATGTCACTCAAGTTTTGGAACACAAAAAAGTATTTGGCCACAGGAGGGCAATACTGTTCTATAATAAAGTCAACATGCTTTAGTCATTAAAAGCTGGTTTATAAACATGTACATTGGAAAGGATATAGTTTGAACTGATCGCATTGTGTACATTTTGGTGCTCATTACCAAAATTACAGGTGCATCACAGAGCTGTCTGGTGAATACAATCGATTACGATTAACAATCATAATTATATTGGGCACAAAATGGATTTCGACAGACATTAACTAAGTAATCATCATGACATCTCGGTGAGGCACATGAATAGTATTCCCTTTTAACAAGGAGGAAACTGAGACCCAGAGGTTAAGTGATCTGGCAAAGGACAGAGGAGCAATCAGGTTTAGAGTGGGGACTCCATTCAGGCGCTGCTGCTAGCTTCCATTCATGTACTCTGACTGCTGCTGGATCAGGCTTTCCTTCCACTTTTTCCTTAACATTAGTGGGATTTGGATAGTCAAATTCCCAATGTAGCTTTGAAAGCTCTGCCTTAAAGTTTTAGAGGCACCAGATTACCATTCCTTTTCCTCATCATTGATAGTATCATGGTTCCTAACGCTTGATGCTGCAATCATTCTGGTTCTATTTCTTCCTGAATTTTATTTCTAGCTTTACTCAGAGAGAAAACTTACTCCTAGGTAGACCTGCAAATACTGGGCACGGAATTGCTTATCAAGAGTAATAAGTAGCATGCCCTTAAGAACATAAGAACGGCCATACTGGGTAAGACCAAAGATCCATCAAGCCCAGTATCCTGTCCTCTGGCAGTGGCCAATGGCAGGTGCCCAAAGGAAATGAACAGACAGGTTATCATCAAGTGATCCATGCCCTGTCACCCAATCACAGCTTCTGGCAAACAGAGGCTTAGGACACCATTCCTGCCCATCCTGGCTAATAGCCATTGATGGACCTATCTTCCATGAATCTATCTAGCTCCCTTTTGAGCCCTGTTATGGTATTGGCCTTCGCAACACCCTCTAGCAAGGAGTTCCAGAGGTTGACAGTGCATTGCATGAAAAAATACTTTCTTGTGTTTGTTTTAAACCTGCTACCTATTAATTTAATTTGGTGGCCCCTTGTTCTTGTATTATGAGGAGTAAATAACACTTCCTTATTTACTTTCTCTATATCACTCACGATTTTATAGACCTCTATCATAAACCCCCTTAGTTGCCTCTTTTCAAGCTGAAAAGTCCTAGTCTTATTAATCTCTCCTCATATAGATGCTGTTTAATACCCCTAATAATTTTTATTGCCCTTTTCTGAACCTTTTCCAAATTCAATATATCTTTGAGATGAGGCGACCACATCTGCACACAGTATTCAAGGTGTGGGTGTACCATGGATTCATATAGAGGCAATATGATATTTTCTGCCTTACTATCTATCCCTTTCATGATGAGTCTCAACATTCTGTTTGCTTTTTTGACTGCCACTGCACATTGAGTGGATGATTTCGGAGAACTATCCACAATGACTCCAAGATCTCTTTCTTGAGTGGTAAGAGCTAATTTAGACCCCATCATTGTATATGTATAGTTAGGAGTATGTTTTCCCATGACTGATTATTTTACTTGAGAGCCTTTGGTGAGGGACCCTGTCGAATATAAATTTCTGAAAATCTAAATACACTATATCCACTGGATCTCCTTTGTCCACATGCTTGTTGACCCCCTCAGAGAATTCTAGTAGATTGGTGAGGCATGATTTCCCTTTACAAAAGACACCTTGACTATTTCCCAACAAATTATGTTCATCTATGTGTCTGACAATTTTGTTCTTTACGATAGTTTCAACCAATTTGCCCAGTACTGACGTTAGGCTTACTGGCCTGTAGTTGCCAGGGTCACCTCTGGAGCCCTTTTTAAAAATTGGCGTCACATTAGCTATCCTCCAGTCATTTGGTACAGAGGATTATTTAAATGATAGGTTACCGATGACAGCTAGTAGTCCTGCAATTTCACATTTGAGTTCCTTCAGAACTCTTGGGTGAATACCATCAGGTCCTGGAGACTTATTACTGTTTAGTTTATGAATTTGTTCCAAACCCTCCTCTAATGACACCTCAGTTTGGGACAGTTCCTCAGATCTGAAAGTTTACTATATTAAACATATTGCAGTCTAAGCAGTGATTTAGAAGGCAGAGAAATGATTATTTTCTACAAATATTTGAACCATAAAACACTTGAGAGAGAGAGAGAGAGAGAGAGAGAGAGAGGAGTTACTTAGTATGATACAAGGGGGAATAATAGGTTAAAATTAAGAAAAGGAAAATGTAGGTTGAATATCAGGGAAGATGCCCTTACAATGAGACCCATTTGACTGTGGGATAGCTTGACAGAGAATACATGAAAGCCTCAATTTGAGACTTAAAACTAAGTTAGACAAAGAAACAACAACAACAAATACTGTAGGAAATAATCCTGCTTAGGCAGAGGAATATACTAGATGACCAAGTACAGATAGGGTTTTCCAGCTTTATTTCCTTTTTTAGATTGTGACTTGTTTCTTCTCCATTTCTAAATATCTTTTAGAGATCTTTCTTTGTAAAAGAAAGATTTAGGATACAATATTTTTGGAGGTTGGTGGAAAGATTCTATTGACAAAACTGTCCACCCTCATTCCTTTTTATTTTTTCCCCTTAAAGGGAAATCAGCCTATTCTTTTGAGCAAGGATGCAAAATATTTGCAGTCATATTATTCATGGATTTAAATGCCAGAAGGAACCATTACGATCATCTAGTCTAACCTCCTGCACAAATCAGGTTGCAGAATTTCACCCAGTGATTCCTGAATCAGTTCTATAGCTTGTGGTCGAGCTAGAAAGCTATTCAGTTTTGATTTAAAGCTGTCAAGTCACAGAAAATCCACTACATCCCTAGGTAATTCATTCCAGTGATTAATTAGCCTATTAAAATTTATGCTTCATTTCTAGCCTGAATTTGTCTAGTTTCAGCTTCCTGGTATTGGATGTGATCTTACCTTCTTGGCTGGTTAGAAGAGAGTGCTTGAAAACACCATAAGATATTCCCTTATCTAGCTGCACCTGAAATTCCTCACATTCTAAGGCCCTGAAGACCCCAAAAAGACATAGCCCAGCATATTGTCTCTCTTGACCAAAGCAATGCATTCAATTAAAAACACTAAATGTGTGGCTGTTATTTAAAAAAGTAACAGAGACTAGAAGTGTAACTTTGCTTCAGGAGACACTGAATAAAAGATTTTATGTTGTCTTCTTTATCTGTTCTTACCCTCCTTTAATGTAAGGATGGTCAACCCTTTGCTTCAGCATTTACCTTGTCTTGTCCCAACACCTCATCTCTCCTTTGTTCCCGTTTCCTCTTTCTTCTGTATAAACCGTAACTGTTCTCTGGCTGCCCTCTGGGCTGTTTGAGAAGAAAATCTAAAATGGAGGGCACTTCCTTTATAAAAGCAGCCCCTCATCCAGGAAGGACTATACAAATGAAGGGGCAGGGCTAGTTTTCACAACTCCCACCAGGTTATTTTCTAATTATGGAGAGGTTGTTTGGTTTAATGTTGCTTGTACAACTGCACTTTTAATATGTCAAACACAGAACCCTGCTCCCTTTTAAAATATGTTATATAAAACTAAACCAAGAAATCCAGTTCTGGCCCTGAGCTGGAGAGACTTATGCTGGCCTCGCTTCTCCCTCCTCAAGCCATTTTTCTTCATGAATGTTTTCCTCTGTATTTTTAACATTTTATAGCCATGTTTGTTATTTACTTGTACTAGCATGCTCCAGTCATGCTTTGTAATGAGAAACCTCCATTAGCACAATGTGCTGCTCCTAAAGTCTGGATAGATGACTGCTACCTGCTCAATCCCAGCACATAAACCAGTGTGACATTGAATCTAGAGAAAATATTGTTTCTGAACAGGGCCAATTAGTTGCAGAGTTTCATTGTGACAGAATAGAAGGAGAACTGTTCAGCACAAAAGCACACCTGAGAAGAAATGGGAGAGAGTTTGAACAATGGGGCTATCAAGAAATACATAGCCCTAGCACAGTGGAAGGCCACAACTTTATTTGCTCATGATGTTACAAAAACCTGTGATATTTTACATTTTGTAAGAACTTCTCATATCTTCATGTCAATCTCAGCAGTAGTTAAACTGAACGTTCACACAGTAGTTACATACTTTGCTGTTTTATATATATAGCTATAAATTTGGTTTGTCCTCGGCTCATACCCAAAGCTACTGTGGTTGGCAACCATTGTCACCGTAACATGACAGAGAACCACTATAGACTGAAGATCAGGAAGACCTTCCTTATGGAGAGAACCAATTGGTTGTGGAGTAACCTACTAGGGAAGGCACAGAACCCTCATTACATGAGATACAGTGGACATAAAATACATTCAGACACTGTGGCAATGGGGTAAAATTCTGAAGACTTGGGATTCAGTCCCACCTCTGCACTGTTTGACTATGGGCAAGTCACTTCACCTTTCAGTGCCGCTTTTTCCCCTCCCACTCTTTTTCCTTTCTGTTGGGACATAAACTCTCTCTCATGTGATTTTACTGTACCTACTACAATGGAGTCCTGATCTCCATTGTGGGTCCTTAGCACTACTGTAATATAAATAAGAATACTATTTTTGTGTAATTGTAGCACCCTCATGGCCAAGATGGAGCCCATGTTGTGAGGAAGGGATGGGGGCCTCTGAGCAAGAAGAAGGTCTATGCAGAAACACAGCTGGAAACTGCCTTCCATTCCAGGGTCACCTGTTCCAAACTTCACAGAGTAAAAACCCCACACCCACACACACAGAGCAGAATATTACAATTAACAAAGGAAAGAGAAATATTTATTTGCAAAGGGATGAATAGACAGAAAAATAGGGGGAGCAGGAAAACAGGGCTACATCCAACACAAGGGCAAATAGGCCCAGTGGCACCACAATACAAGAGGATAAACATGAAGCACTGCATCTAGACTCAGAGTTCAGGAATCCTGGGCAGAGTTACAGTCTGTCTGTAAGCCTTGAGTGCTCTTGGTCATCTTGGGCACCAGTATACATTCCCCAACAAACCCCTCAGGAACCCTCTTGTGCTGCTCTTCACAAACACATCAACAACCTCCCCACTCAATTAGCTCAACCTCCCTTGTTACTCTCCATACAAAGTCACAAACCCCAGTACTCAGAGCCCCATACAGTTCTGGGTAACAGTGATATTGGGTCTGATTCTGGTTTGTCCTTTTGTGACAAAGTCACAAACCCCAGTATTCAGAGCCCCATACTGTTCTGGGTAACAGTGATATTGGGTCTGATTCTGGTTTGTCCTTTTCAAGCGATTCCTTCCTGACACAGCACTCCTTCTGTCTCCCATCCTGGGACATCCCAGGTCAGCTACTTTGTCCCTCCTGGGCTTTGGGCTTGTGACTGGGGGCATTCACCTCCTGAGTGTGTCCTAGTGTCTGGGCATGGTACTGCAATCTTTTTCCTGCTCCTAGCACCCCTATAGGTTGTCATTCTTGCTAGGATGGTCTTTGGTGGCTCAGCCCTTCAGTCAAGAAACACAGTCCAAAAAATTGGACCTCTTCCATGGAATCAAAGAGTTCACCAAACTGTTGCCTCCCCTCCAGGGTCTTCAGCCCCATCACTAGGGCAGTTTAAATCCAGACCTTCACTCAGGCATCTAAAGGTGCCTTCTCTCCTTCTTGGGGCTTAGGCCACTTTGCCAGTGCAGGATCACCCACTACTCCAGATTCCAACGCACAAAGAGCAGCCACATACTGAGTCCTTTGATTGGTTACTTCTGCATTCCCAGGGCCTGTTCACACCTGGTCCCTTTACCTTCATCCATTACCTTCGGGTTACAGTTGGCAGGTCCTCACTCTCCCAGGGTCAGTAAATGCAGCCCACCAAGATCCTTTGACCAGAGCACCATACATCACCCTTCTGCTCCCAGCCAGGAACTGAGCTACTAAGGCCCCGAAGCTCCCTTTATTTGAGCCTGCTAGGCTCTGATTGGCTGCTTCCATGAGGCCTTTCTAGGCAGGTCCAGAGGATCAACCTTAGCTGCTCCTTCCTGGGTCAGGGTGTGGTAGGACCACAGGGCCTCCAGCAGGGGGTCACAAAGGGCCTGGTATACCCTGCCACAGGGCTGGTTCTTGGCTGCTTTGCTATCCTATTATAACTTCTTTGAATGCTTCAAGTTGTTTTTTCTTAAAACACAATTTAATTACCAACAGGCACTAGCAATCTTGTATCTTGTTCGTTCTTTTGTGCCCCTGATTAAAATTCAGCAAATTAAGAGACACCAGACCAATTTGTTTATGACCATAAAAAGGTGGTATAAAGAAAGATATCCTATCACTTTTATTGTAAACACAGAGGAAACTATCATGCATAAAAGGCTGTCTAGCCAATAAAGCAAGTTAATTGGTCAAATCTGCTTGTTGCATTCTCTGTTTTCCCAAATTTACAAGCAAGTGTAACACTAGGAAGAAGCTGGTTTCTTCATGTATGAAAAAATCAATTGTCCCACTGTCTCCTAACTAGGGATCAGCAATCAACTGGTAAAACAATATATATTTAAAATAATATTTAAAAAATATGAAAAAACCCCTCAGAAAATGGCAAAGTCTCTTTAAAATTATTTCAATGGATTTCACATCCCGTGTATGCCTGCACTGTGAACTACAGCAAATGGTGTGAACAGGAATAATGTATAATCTATATAAATCCGGTTCCTGCGTCCCACTGTTTAGCAGCGTGGTGTTGTTTCCTTCCATACAGAGTAGACACACACTTTCCATTTGAAGGGATTTACTTCAGATTAAAGAAAACAAAAAGAATAAAGAAGACTTCAGGGGAGAGCACAGTACACAGCAACTCTGAGATTAAGAAGTTCACCAAAGTTGTACTTAGGAAGGAATGCCATTTCTGAGGGGTCTAGTTTATTAACCAAAGACCCAGTGAAAACACAAGTAAGCCTTCACCCCAGCTTCTTAGGTGGGAGACAGTTAATCTCAGTTTATCCATTCCCACCTGGGCCTACCACATCCCTTCAGCAGGGTTCCCTGAGTTCAGGAGTCTTCCCATAAGTCAGGCCTTGTGTCATTAGCTCCAGAGATTATCAGGGATCTACTGAGATCTGTCACTGCAGGTCTTCTCTGGGGCAGCATGTAGTTACTGACAGACCAGGCTTCCTGCCTCTGTTCCCCATCCCTCAGAACATATCTTCCATGCCCCTTTCTAGTGAGCTCTCCTAGAACCTCCTCACCTTTCTGTTCTCAACTTAGCCCTGGAAACCCTTTATCAGGCTCAGTAATTAAATAGCTGCCAACCAACTGTATAGGAATTTAATGACTTCCTGGTGGGTCCGACTGGCTCATTCTCCCTTACAGGAGAATGTCACAGATAGGCTAGTCTCTAACTCCCCTGAAAAGGTCAACCCCCCGAGACACATCCCAACTCCAATTACAGTAAGTAGCTTAGGAAGTGTTCTGCATATACTTCAGAGATACTAATTGGCCATACTGATAGCTACATTGTTACAGTAAGCTAAATCAAAGACCAGAAGCCAAGACTACTGCTGAATCTATGGATGAGTTCACTAATATTGTGGTGCTTAGCCATTTCTGAGCAATTAGTGTGACCCTGGCAGGATCCCAGTGCAAAAGAACAGGGGCTCACTGATCTCTGGAAGAAGTAACAGAGTGTGTTTGGGGTGTAAACAAGCAGGCTGCTGGAGTCAGAATTGCTGAACTATAGCTGCTTAACACATGAACACTCAGTGCCTGCTTGTCTGCTGGTTGTTGGTGCCCAGCCTGTGAGCGACAGTAACAGAGCATTTCAGGCACCCAGAGTTACAGAACAGGTGGTGACACAACCACTCACTGGTCTGAATTGCACCCCAGAACGTGACACATAGCTACATAAATCCATTGAAAAAGCAAGTGTCAGCACCATAGGACCTAATGCTCTAGCTAGAATAATCACCTATTAGAAAAACAAGAAAGATATTGAAAACAAAGCTGCTCATAATCATATGTGGACACACAGCCCATCTTAAATGGGGGTTATTTATTATAGAAGACAACTACAGCTACAGACAAACTGGTATCCACACAGCTCAGGTTCCAGATTTGTCACCAGAGATCACACATTTTAGAACTTAATACAGCACACAGAGACATTTAGTTGCTAAATAATATACTGCAATATACCATGAATAATAAATTGAATTTAATAAAGTGAATACTATGAATTTAGTTGCTGAATAATATACTGCAATATACCATACTAATGAATTTACTCAAATTACAGAACAATCTGGCTGGTTGAGCCAGAGTTATGTTTTTCAGCAGAAACTTTTATTGGGACAAAAATTGACTAGCTCCAGATGTGCAAGATGTACAGCAATGGCAGGTTGGGAAGGCATGTATTTTCTTCTCTCTTGCAGGCAGTGTTAGATACCAACACATGGAGTTGGGAAAATATTGCTAGCATTTGTAGTGATTCAGCATCCTCCAAGAAAATTTCTTGTGAAGATTTGAGCCAAACTAAGCCAAAGTTTGAAGTTTTTGCTGTTCAGAACCCATGCTATTTGATAAGTGGTGTTACAAAACATGCATTTAACTGCTCCTTACTGTTCAATTACCAGGTTGATTTAAGCATGCACTCAAGGGTTTTATTCAAATATGCGTGGTAATTAAAGTGCAGCTACTTTGCCTTGGTTTAAATTTTAATCCCAAGGCATTAGGTACCAAGTTTCCAAGTAGATAGCACTCATTTACTGAAGCCACTGAAGTTTTGCTGGCAATCTGGTGCCTATTCACTGCATTTGTGCTGAGCAAGAAAGCGACTGGAATAAGAACTGTGAATCCCTCAGGGAACATATCAAGTCAGAATTAAAGAGAAGTGTTTTCTTTGCGCCAGCCAAAATCTCTGGTAGAAAATTCAACTCCAGTGACTGATGCAGTCACATAACTGGAATTTGACAACTCCTATATTCATCAAGTATCTATCCTGTTGGTCAGAATGTAGAAGTGCAATATGAAATACACTTAAGGCCTGCTCCTGCCCCACTGAAATGAATGGGAGAAAGCTGAGACCTTTGTAGATGATTTGTGTAACTTTGCAGCAGATTCCTACTCTGTATGAGAAAGTTTACTCTTAAACTCCAATGTATCATGAAACACAATGCATAACCATTCGGAAACCTCCAGGGCCAGGAACACAGCCACAGTAAGTTTGGAGGAAGATGATGCTTCTTTTTGGTGTATTACATTGATGATTGATCTTGGAGAATTCCCCCATTTTACACCACTGCAACAGCATAAAGGGGTCACAGTAAAGGATGCAATATGGCTCAGTGTCTTGCTGAACACCTCTTCTCAAAGTGTTATAATTGCAGATGTAATTGCTCCCTCCCTCCCCTGACAGCAGGCTTGCAGAGGGCTTGCTGCAGGAGCCATTCAGCTGTAGGGTGACCTCCCCACACTGCCAGAGTCCTTGGAGTCCTGGTTTGGTGGTCTCTTCTCTGTTATCTGAACTTCAGCATTACCCAAATCCCTTTCTTGTACCCCAGCATGAGATCCATGCCCTCTGCAGCATGCCTCTCATGAATCTCACACTGGGGACAAGAAAGGGGTTCAGGCAATGTGGAGGTTTGGCTAATAGGGTTTTGAATAAACAGGGTTATACTGTTTCCAGAAGTGTGCTGGGGAGTGAAGGGGATAGCTGTGCAGTTCTTTGAGAGTCCATATTACCATGAATGTTTGCATGTAGTCCATGGGTAGGTACGGTCAGAGCAGCCTGCATCAGAAGCTGTAGAGAGGCAGTAATCCATGCAAAATCATATGCAGCATCCGTTGATTTCCCTGTGAATTTTTACCCAATAATGGGTGCTGCAAACTTTTCCTGCAATAGCAACTCCAGATTGTAGTCAGGTTTTGGGGAAGTGTGTGTTTTCCTGGCCCACCTTTGTAAGTCATCAGCCCACTCTACTCATATATGTGCTGCTCAGTCGCTATGAGTTTGAAAAACCTATGTGGCATACATGGCTGGCTTGCAACCAGCAGCTTGGAATAAAATGGCCCTTTGGCATTCAGAAATCTCCAGAATTATGTCCTCCAGCCTGTGGAATGCCTGAGGGAGCATTCCTCCTCATTATCAAAGGCCAAGACAGTCAGCAATTGTTAAAGAAAAAGCAATTGTAATTTTTAACTCACCATTATTTGCACACTCTTTTCACTGTGACTGACTCAGTTGTGTCCACAGAGTTCTGGGGACTGAAGTATTTCCTCACAAAATAACGAAGCTCAATTTTATAAAGTATAAGTTTTTGGACTTGAGATTCCACAAGGCACTTTTCTCTGCGGATGCACTAAACCTGTTTTGAAGTACAGAGACAATATGCAGCTGTTTAACGTCTGCTTTTCAGTCCTTCAACCTTGGCAGTGAGATCACACTCCAGGAGGTTCCTGGGATTCAGATCTGTCACAGACCACTCCAAGTGGAAGCTTTTCTGTGATGCATTTATAGTGGGCACTCTGGACAAGGCCAACAAGCAGGTGCAATACCAGAGGGAAAAGGGATTCACAACAAGTGGAAAGGTACAGAAAGGCTTCATAGTGAGAAGACAGAATTGCAGCGCACGAGGAGAGACTTGCAGTGCAGTTTCTGGAGCAGGAACATCAGCTGAGGGAAGAAGTTAGAGTGCTGCCACAATACTAGTTCAAGAGGTTGCTTTTGCTTAGGACTGCAAGGGCACTGGTTCCTGCTGCACACACACCGTGTCCGGAGTCCACGGTACACATGATGCAGATCAGGAACACTCATGGTTGATTGGTCAATTCAGCTGGGACTTAACAGCAGATGGGTAGGGCAGATGTACCCCCTCTGCAGGTCTCCAGTTCTGTGTAGTGGTGCCAAGTATGCACTAAACATGCGAGAATGGGAAAGGAGAGGGGGGGGCACCAGGGGACATGCAATATTAGGGGATGTATTTGTTGGCACTGGTCTCACTGTTTAATGTTTGGTTTATGCACTTTGTTTTATTAATGGTGTTTATGTTGGTTTATTACTGGTGTTTTAGTGTGCCAATGGCAGCTGGACTGCCTGGCAATGCTTTAATATTGTTTTTTGTAATAGATCCATGCTTGCAAATAAAGGCTTTTATTTTATTAAGAAAGTTTATTACCATCCCTGCATCACATCATACACTGTGTATTTCAAATAATAAAGAAATACACATGATAGGGGACAACTGGGAAGTTGTATCCAAACTCAATTTTTTATCTACATCAATCCATTTTGTAAATCCACAGCTCTTGCCACCTGCCTCCTTCCCCATGTCAGAAGCAGTTATGTCATCCATAAGTACAATGCATGACTATTATTCCCTCAACACCCCGTACGTAAGCAATCATCTCATCCATAATTAAAATTCATCAACCACACCCCATTTCATTTCAATGCATGATATGACAGAACCTCATTTACAGTCAATGTTGCACGGACACATCTATAAACGTAATATTATCCCTCTTCCATGCCCCGTACAAGCCCATAATGTGGAAGCACAGAACATCTCTGATTTCTGTTCCCTAGGTGCATCCTGCCCCAGCTGGATGCGTGTACCAGTTCAGCATCTATTACTGTCATAGGTCCATTCAAGGGCAAATTACTCACGTTAGGCTTCAGAGAGATTGAAAAGAGCACTGGAAGCCACAGTAATGCAGGCAGCACTGTGGCTGCTAGCATCCAAACGGGTCTGTAGACCGTGCCAGCGTGATTCCAATCTATCTAATGCACATTTAACCATCATTCTATACCTGCTAAGAGTAGAATTAAACCTTCTTTTGCCAGCCCCTCTGAAATTAGGGATAATAATGGTGGGGACAGTAACTCCATTTATAACAATGTCATTCAGTGGGAATAGTGTCCCAGCCTACCCATGAATGTAGACTCCTGATCAGTGGAAAACCCTGGCATCATACTCTTTTCCAGTTCAGTCCACATTGGCATCCATAAATCAGCCTTTGTGATGAACAAGGGCCTGCATAACAATGCAGTAGTAAGCTTTGCTGTTCATGTACTCATCTACTCCTTGAGGAGGGTGAATTACGGGCACATGAGTCCCATCAATGGCTGTGGTAGTCTGGAAACCCAATTCTCTCAAAGCCAGCAATTATTTCAGGAAAATTTTTATACTCACCACCTTAGGGGAAATCATACACCTCATTGCTTCAGAACCTGCTGCCACCATTTACCTACAGCTGACTTTCCAACACCAAACTGGTTAGCAGCGGAGCTGTAGCAGTCTGGAGTAGCCTGCTTTCAAATGGTTGTGACCACCTGCTTCTGGACTGACATGTTCATACTCATAAATGTGTCATGACACTGGAGGTTCAGGGCCAACTGCTCACAAAGATCCAGAAATGCAGCTTTCTTCATGCAAAAGTTCTGGACCCACTGCTGGTCATTCCAGGTCTGCATGATGATGTGTTCCCACCAGTTTGTGCTTCTGGCCCTGCTCCTGAAGTGCTGGTCTAGGTAGTAGGCATCAGTAGCTATACCGAGAGTTGTGAACGGCATCAGCCGGTTTGAGTCTTCCATGTCTGTATTCTCCTCCTCCTCCATCAGTCTCCTTCAGTAGGTCAGAAAAAGCTGCCGAAATGTCCACCCATGTCTCATGGATGCTCTTCCCTTTTCCTGAAACAGGAGTGAAAGGCCAAGCAGGAGAAGCTCTTCAAATGGTGACTCCTAATGTTGTTGGCTCCAGTTGCTGGGAGTGTGCAGACCCAAGAGATGGTCTGGCAGGATGTGTTGGAGGGCTGCACACTTCTGTAACATGTGGGGTGGACAGTCCAGTTTTCCCACACTGTACCTAAAATTTTGGGCTAGAGTGGCTGCAGCTGGGGAAGGCCTAAGAAGACTGGGATATGGTGATTTGACTCAGGTCTGTGTAATGCAGTGTGGACTCTGGAGCCTGGGTTTGGGGCCTAGATCCAGAATTTCTAAACTTAGGGTCACCAATGAATGTAGACACTCAAACCTGGGCTTATAAATCTAGTGTCAGAGAACTTGAGTTCCACTAACCCGGAGTTTACACTGCAATGTAGATATACCCTGTGACTCTGAATTCAGTCCAGATCTTGCAACTTTGAGGATGTTCAGATTTAGATTGTAACTTTGCAGCTTGGACCCATCTCTATCTTCAAGTGCTTTCATTTATTGTCTCCAATAACTTCTCCTCCTGTGTCTTTTGCTTCTCGATTTAATTCCACAAGATGATGAACACCTTCAGCTCTCATTGATTCTGGGGTGCAATGCTACAACAGAGAGCAAATTCTTAATTTTAGAAAGAGAAAGGAACTAGCATATGATTCTGTAGATATTTTGTCCTGCCCACATGCCAGGAAAGAGGACAATGGAAGATGTTGAGTATGGAGCTTATCTGACATGCTGGTCATGTTGTTTATGGGCCCAGTTGACAAGTTGACAACTTTAACAATGATTTATCTTAGGTACTTATATGGCCCCCATTCCTGTAGTATCTAAGCACCTAACAATCTTTAATTTATTTATCCTCACAACATCCCTGTGAGAGACATTAAGTGATGGGCTTTCTATCACTTTTTTTGGGGGCTATTCAAACAGTCCATTATTTACTTTTGGAAAAATTTCTCCATTTTCATCCTATAGTTTCTTTTACTTAATTTCCCTACTTTACTCTGAGTTATACCCCTGGGATCACCCTACATAATTACACTTTCTCCTTGGTGTTTACAACCTTCAGGCCCACTGACAGAAATTCCAGGCCCTGGGGTCGGGGTCAGGGCCAGGGCCATCCCTGGGGGGAAGAGGGGGTGGGGAAGAGGGTCCTGGGGCGGAAGTGACGAATCCATTACTTCTGGGACCATCCATGCCAGTGCACGGGGGCCGGAGTGGTCTTGCATGCCTAGGTTCTCTGCTGCCTGCCCGGGAGATTTAAAAGGGCCCAGGGCTCCCAGCTGCTACTGTGGCAGCGGCAGCAGCCGAGGGCCCTTGGGCCCTTTTAAATCACCAGCGCCCCAGGGCATTTGCCTCCTTTGACCTGCCCGTCAGTGGGCCTGACAAGCTTGCAGACAGTTACATCCTCCTTAGTCATCTTTTGGTATACCTAGGTATATTGATTGAATTATGTTTTTAAATCTTTCTTAACAAGGCCTTTAATCATTATTGTTGTTCTCTGTAATCCCTGCAGGACTTCAGAGGAAGAGAAAATCGGCTGCAAGAAGGAAAGCACTTCTGAATCATATGTGTCTTTTAATAATTACGGGAAAGAGGAATGCAAAACTGGAAAATACATATATGGAGGATTAAGTGTGCATAATACTATGTGTATATGTGGATATATGTATGTTTGTTGGTTACCCTGCTGTAAAAGTCTCACTTTAATGTACTGAATGGGCAAAGAGTGAAATAACTACTAAACTGATCATCACTTGGCAGAACATATTAAAGTAAATATACATCTTGGCCAAAATTTTGAAAAGCCACTGAAAATTGAATTGCTGAAATTTGTTAGAATGAACATTTACTTCCAGCTCACAAAACTACGAGACAAACACAAAGCAACAAACATAAGAAAAATTCTTTCACCCACTCCTAGATGGCATAAGATTAATTAATTAGATAAATTATCAGTATTGAGATTTTAGGCAAGCATTTTTTTCTTCAAATGTAGACTTTGATCAGTCACAAACATTCATTAATGATGTGACTACTTATATTGTTGCACATGATGGCAATGAATTGATGCTGATTTTGGCTAAAGGTGTTCGGGTTCATTTGCGCTTTTGCAGCATTATTTTTGGAGCTGTTGGCTTTGGATCAGCTTTGTATTGACACTTCTGAAAACTATCTGTTCATATTAGCACACTATCCTGATCTGGTTGGTAAATGGCCTGTAGTTTTACACGATATGAGTAACTAGTGACAATGTTATTGTATAATATCTCTACCAACTGAAGTTAGAAAATAAAAATCTGATTCTACCTGTGGGACTTATGTTGTCCCTGCTCATGCTACAATCTTTAATGTATTTATCCTCATGACATTCCTGTAAGGGAAGGCAGTTCTATTATTGCTATTATAGATGGGGAACAAAACACAGAGCAACCTAGTCACTCACCCAAAGTCATATAGGAAGTCTATTGAGGAGTAGGAAATTGAATCTAGGTCTCCCAAGCCCCAGACTAGCACAACGACCAATGGGCCATCCTTCTTCTCTGAGAAGGACACTATCACTCCGCAAGTGTGTAAATATTTTAGTTGGATTGTAGCTGATATGCCAAAAATCATGTCCATGATGAGTTACCAAAACTGTGGAATTCTTTAAAAGAGAAAGAATAGCTTTATTTTTAAGCTACAAATCTGTTGGTTCAATCTACTGGAAACTCTTGTATTTAGGGTTACAATACATGCACAAGCACCATAAATTACCCACATTTTTGATGTCAGATCCAAAATTATACCTCTCCTTTTATAATGTGTACTCCAGGCTCAAGCCTGCAGAAGAAAAAGGTGAAGAATCAGCAGCTGAAAATGAAGTACCAGGAAGCTAGCACAACAACAATTTCCCTTCCCCATCTTGGGATCTGAGTTTAATTATAATCAACAAACACTTCAGACTAGATTGAGGGCTTAGTTCTTACAAACATATCCTTCAGGATTACTACATATACACTATATAATGACTTGTATCAGCATACAATCAATTTGGTAATACATTTATGGCAGTGTGGTCCAGCTGACATGGTTACCTGCACAAAATTCTCTCTTACTTGCACACTCTAGGGGCACCCATCTTTACCCTGTTCCTAGGGATCAGGCATTACCCTGTTAATTTAGGCACCCACCCCTACCCTTCTGTGGGCTCAGGGTATATAACCTTATACTCTGCATGTTTGCCGGGTCTTTTATCAGTGAAAGAGCCTTACACAATAATATCCTACTTAACTTCTATTTATTAACAATTTCCAGAACAGAATACACACACTAAGAATACAATGCTCACCACTCCCAATAAGGCAGATGAACTTTTCTTGATGGCCAATTGGGTTCAGGTCATCTGGGGAACTCCAGCTTCTGCATGGTGCGGTTGGCAGGGTGTTGAGGTCTGGCAATCTGATCTTGGGGCTGTGTGTTGGAGCTGGTTCCAAAGAACTTCCTTTGGGACCCTAGTTTATATAGTGAAACTTGAGTCTTGCTTAGCTGTACCTTAACCAATCATTTTACTAAAATATTACTACACAATTTTCTAACCAGTTCTAACATTGTAAAACAATCCTTTAAACAAATCCTACCCCCCTGACCTTAATTGATTTACACCTAGCAAAATTAATTACATAATAGACAGAAGCAATCAAAGAACCAGAGATCATGCTAGGGGTGGGCAATCTATTTCCCATGGGCCGGATCTGGCCCTGCAGGGCTTTGGATCCAGCCGGCGGGATTACCTGCCCCATGGCGCTGTGGGCCCCGCACCGCTGCTGGAAGCAGCCAGCACCATGTCCCTGCACTCCCGGGGGGGTGGAGAGGGGAAAAGGGGGAGAGCTCTGTGTGCTGCCCTCGCCTGCAGGCACTGCCCCCCCTCAGCTCCCATTGGCTGGGAATGGGGAACCACGACCAATGGGAGCTTCAGGGGAGGTACCTGCAGGCAAAGGCAGCATGCAGAGCCCTCTGGCCTCCCTCCCCCAGGGACCACAGGGACGTGGTGCTGGTCGCTTTCAGGAGCAGTGTGGCATGGCATGGCACGGCATGGGCCAGGGCAGCCAGGGAGCCTGCCTGATCCCTGCTGTGCACTGCTGCCACCCTGGAGCCGCTCCAGGTAAGAGGCGCCGGGCCGGAGCCTGCACCCCAGCCCCCTGCCCTGAGCCCCCTGCTGCATCCCACACTCCTCCTGCACCCCAACCGTCGGCCCTGAACCACCAACCCTGAGCCCCTGCTGCACCCTGCACCCCTCCTGCATCCCAACCCCCTGCCCTGAGCCCCCTCCCACACTCTGCACCCCTCCCTGCAGCTCTGCCCTGAGACCCTTCCCGCACCTCGCACTCTCTCCTGCACCCCAACCTCCTGCCCCAGCCCTACATGCATGGCCCTGCATGCTATTTCCCCACCCAGATGTGGCCCTCAGGCCAAATAGTTTGCCCACCCCTGGATCATACAGACAAACTATAGAGAAATGTGGGCCATAAAGACAAAACAATAAAGGAATGAAGATTTCATAACCACAGCTGTTGATACATGATTTCTTGCCAGACAGAATGCTATCAAACTAAGTTTTCTTTAACCATCTTAAGTCCTGTTTCTTCTGGTGATGGTGGGTGTCATTAGGAGAGGATCGCCTTCTGAACAGCCCGATATTATGTTATTTTAATGTAATTTAGATGGAAAGTGAGGATGTAACTTTCTGCTTCTTAGCTCATGGCTGCAGCTCCCCTAATATGGACACAGACAAAGACCTCAGACCTTACAATATGGCTACAGGAAAAGGTTTAACCTCACAACATGACAGCTTCCTTGGATTCATTTATGGTTTTGATACCACAGGGAGCATCGCTGGTCCTGGGATTTATTTCTCACTCCCATTTCTCAGACATGATATTATCACACTTCCATAACTGCAGGACATCGGGTTTTCTTCCTTTCTCCATGAGTTGTCATTTTACCGTTGCATAGTGATGGGATATAATGCAAGAGCACTGTGCCTTTAAGATTCAGCATTCAGTGGAATGTCAGGAATGGAGTAGAACTCATTCTGTACAGTTACAACCAAATTAGAAAAGGTTAAACTCTAGTTTTAATGAGTTAGCATAGCAAGTGAAGCTGGTAATTCCAGACAAATTGATCACAAAGTACATACTCTTCTCTGGCACAGTTCATAAAACTACATGACTCCTCTTTGGAGGTGATATTGTGTACTGATATTGGATTACACAAATACTAATCGTGTACTACATTAATACAGTAATGGTGACAGAGATAGGCTTGTTGAATATATTTATTCTGTTTTTATTGGCAAGAGCCAACTGGAGCTACATCAGCTGAGGATTCTGGTTCCTAAATGTGTCACACGATGGATGCAGTTGGAAATTTCTGCCAATTCATCTCATCTCTTCCTTCCAATGAAGAAAAAAAAGTCAAACCCGGACAGAACAACAGGGAGCGCGTAAACAGGTGTACTTAGAGTAAAGAAAACAATACTACTGACTTTGTAAAGATTGTGAGAGCCTAAGAATTGCTATGGGACACTATCGAAAAATATAGATTCAGCTGCCTCAAATGAAAAGGAAAGGCAGATTCTCTCTTTCACAGATTATGAAACATTCTTGGAGAAAATTTTCACTGTTACTTTAATGAAATATACAGCAGATCAGAAACAACTGGTATTAAAACACGCTTGCTAGGGATCATAGATAAAACAGATTTGCAAATGAGATTTGCCTATTTTAGATGATAGTCTATCTTAGCTATTTATAATCTCTGATGTTTTTGATAGGCCTTATAGAAAACTGTAAGATAGATAGATGCATGAATATGGACCTAAGAGTGTATTAAGAACCTATGTATCATATATGTAATGACAAAATATTGACAATTGGAGCATGCTGATTGTGTGGCAGAAGAGAAAGTTATATTGGACTAGACAAACAAAACAAAAAAACCTCAGAATTTTAAAAATCCGCAACTTATTTAGGAGCATAACTTTAGGTGTACAGGTTTGAAAAACTTGGACTTTATAACCAAATAGCGGGGAGAGATCTTTTAATATCATCTTTTATTACTTGACTGAGCTGTAGCAGAAGATTAAGAAGAATTCATCCCTAAAACAATGTCTAAAAGTTGTTCTGTTGAGATTGGGTAAATAAAGGGAGGGTAAAGATAGTTTTGTGGCTAAAGCACAGGGCTGGGAATTAGGAAACTGGCTACTAGTTTCAGCTCTGTCACAGATTTGCTATGTGGCATTGGCCATTTGGGTCTTGATCTTGATCTCTCTTATACCAAGAGTGAAATCCTGACCCAAGTGTAATCAATAAGTGTTTTATCATTGACTTCAGTGACCAGGATTTCATTCTAATGTACACTTGTGTAACTCCAGTTGAGCTGCAGATGACAGATTTACAGTGCTGCTGTTCCACTGGTGTTAAACAGGTTTTACATGGTGTAAGGGAAATCTGTATCAGGTCCTTAACCTTTGTCATTTTTCCTCAGCTTCAAAATTGGGATAATAATATTTAACCCATATCAGCTGGATTAGTGAGTTATAACTCACTGGTACTTAAATGGCACCCAGGGATCCAAGGATCCAAAGCACTATATAAGGGTAAATTAGTAGTATTTTATTAGTGTGTATGCTAGACTGAAATTCCATGTTTTAAATATTAATTCTATGTATTTTTAATACATCATTTTTCTTCCTGGCTTTCTACGTCTTTGAATAAACAATGAACAGTATTATGTGCTGCTGCTGAAACATTTAAACTGCTAAAGAGTTTGGTCAGAGCTAAAATGGTATATCATTTTATTATGTTAATAAACAATTGTAAACAATCATTGGTGGAATTTCAATTTTTTAAAATTCTCTCCATAAAAAATTAAAGAATGTGTCCATAGTAGAAAAATAATTTAAATAAGCAAGTGAAGGCAGGTGACTGATGCAGGAATCCCTAGGTGACATTCTGTGGCTTATGTTATGCAGGAGGTGCTAAAAATCTCGAAACCAACATAGTTGTAACAATGCTGCAAATAACAACAAACACAGCTTGCATTTAAACAGTCCCCTTTACCTAAAGATCTCAAAGGTTTTTACAAACATTAACAAATTAATCCTCACAATACTGGCAAGTGTTATGATCCCCGCTTCTTAGGAGACCATCCTGAGGCCCAATGTCAAACTCAGTGGAAGAAGTGGGAAATAGAGCCCAAGGATCCTAACTACCAATTCTATTCCAACCATTAGACAACACTAGGTCTGTGCACCTTCACAAGAGATCTGGCTGTTTGAGGGGATGGGAGGGCACCAGTTTACTGTCAAATGAATTTCATTCACAGTTTTGCTCGTACTTTAATTTTTATAGCCATCTCCAGAGCAGCAAATGTAGCCACTGGATCTCTGGGGATTTTCGTGATCACTTTTGGGCTGATGAGTGTGTGTAACTTAATATGATTTAGAGTGTCAAATTTTCAGAGGCCTTCAGTTGCCTCAGTAAAGCTATATACATCTTTTTGGTGAATACTTATTCTGTTCCTTGCACAGCTGTTCTGTGATTTTGTGTGTGTGGGGAAACCATTTATCACTCAGCAAACGCCTTTCCTGAAGTCCTTACCTCAATGGGAGAGATGTCAGAGTAAGGACAACAGGATCAGGTCCTAGATTATTACAAGAAAATGCTGAAATAAAGAGATTGTTTTGTGACTTTAAGACTATTCTTTCTCTATGGAAGCTACTTTTCAGTCCCATGTGGGTCATGTGGCCGCTTTGGTTTACTGTAGGCTGTCAGGTAGGCAGCACTGTCGTATCAGCACAGGAAGGTGGCTATTCATCTACCCAGTCCTTAGAGTTTTTAAATGGCTCTTGGGGATTTCTGGGTACAGAAGGTCAGATTTTTTAATCTAATGTAAAGCATAGTGAGTCAGATCCAAAAGTCTATTCCATCCAGGTAAATTCCTAGATTGCAGAGGTACAACTGACAACTGAATTTGGATGTGGTTCAACATTCTTCCCTGGTGTAAGTCTATTAGCTTTAGGGGAATTTCACCAGGGATGAATATGTGCCTCCCACCCCCCCAGGAAAAGGAAGATCACATGTACTACAGCAGGATAGCCTAAATAATACTATATCCATAGGCAGTTTAAAAGTTGGGAAGATATCATTCTCTATTAAGTTTCATATGTTTATCAAATAATTTTGTTAGGACTATTTGTGTAATCAATTTTCTGTTCTATAGAACTTTCCCATAAGATATTTTAATGTGGTGTGTTCAATCATTTTATGATACTTTGTATCAAGGTTTTCTGCAGCTGAGAAAAATACCAAAAAAGCAGGTTTGAAAATACTGTGCTGAATTTAAAAAAAAAATAAAATTTGATTGTCTTGATGTGAGTTATGTGGATTGGTTGCCTTTTCTCTGGTGTCGCCAGAAACTTTTTAAACTCATGGCTGTGACAAACTTGCAGTACTTTTATTTCTTGTCAGATCCATGTGCCTGTCAGATGTTCTTAGAAAAGGCTTTATAAAGATTTATAAAGCAATATCCAAAAAAATCAGAACAGTTTCAAGTTCTTGTCAGATAGCTATGTAAGCCAGAGGTCCAATGATAAATCACAAATGTTTCACAACATATGTCTGTCTGTTTTCCAGTATGTCACCTCTGCTTTTCTAGCTTTAAAATTAGTCTCATGGGAAAACACCCAGGACTGTGCACTAAAGGGGCTGAAAAGGGCCATCCTTATATGGCAGAAGTTTCAGCAACAATTCTGAGACTGCTGCTTACTGCCAACCCCTGGATCCACTGTGCCAGTACTACATTGTTGAATACATGTGAAAAGATGTCAGCTATACACAAACAGCATGCTTGCCTATTAATTTTTCATCACTGATGCTAAGCATAATGTTGTATATGTCATCCATTCTTCCTTTACAGTATTCTGTTCACACTGCAAGCACCTCAAAACAACCAACCAAGTATCAGCTTAGCTAGACATGTGACCTATTAAATTCCTCTGCAGCTTTGAAAATCAACTTAGAAGTCAGTGGATAAGTACAGTACAAACTCAGAAAAGGAATCACCACAACATATTTTATTGCCATTTAATCCAGTCATTCCAGAAATCAGACCTAATGTAAATTTGAATTCTTGGTTAGATTTTAGGACTGCATCACATTATAAGCAACTGAGTTAACTGAAGAGCAAAATAAAAACAAGCACAATTATAATTTATGGCAAAGAATTTGACCACGGTGGGTGTTTAGAGCTTTAACAGAGAAAAAGATATAAAAATCATAATGCATCCGATGAAGTGGGTATTCATCCACGAAAGCTCATGCTCCAATACGTCTATTAGTCTATAAGGTGCCACAGGACTCTTTGCTGCTTTTACAGATCCAGACTAACACAGCTACCCCTCTGATAAATGCCTAGTATGTGAGATTATAGTAATTGATCTGCATTTAAAAGATTTTATATCTTTGAAGTGCTAAATTTCATCTGAAAAATAATTCTTTAATGCTTATAATATATATACATTGTTACAATTACTTTTATTGAATTCAGTAAAAGAACATAGTTCCATGCAAAACTATGTAAACATGATAGTTTACAGAAATATAATGTATCCATTTGAACTTGGCACAGCAAAATCAGAATAATTTTAGGAGTGTTTCAAATAAATAGACATTTTGCAGTTTTAAAGAATGGAGGAGTCAAAGGTTCAAAGCAATCTGCACAGATATTAAATAAGATAACGCTGTCTCCTAACACAGTTTTCATTAATTTCACTACCTGCAAAGCTACCAATAAAGGAGAAAATCTCTCTGAGCAGTGCTGAATTCCCTACCCCCATGTATAGCTTTAAATCAACATAACACTTCTTTTTCTCCAAGAGTTTTGACCTTCTGACTCTGTAACACTAGCTTGCTAGCTTGTGACCTGGTATGTCAATACATTCCCAGTGGGTAACATTGGGGTGTTATTGTATTTAATTACCAGATGCACTTTGCTTACAAAAAAGGATGGCTTACAAGGGTGTGTTTCAACTTGTTGCTGAGTATACAGATTTTTGATTCTATTGACTTAAACAGTGCACTTAGAGGATATGTACAGCTAATTTAGAGTAGGAGTTAGAAAGGTGACCCTTTGATGGCACATGTTAAGGCAGCTAAATACTGTATCAAGGGAGAGCAAAATGGCACGTTGTAACAAACATGAACACAGTTATGCTGAGCCCTGTACAGGTGTGCAAAGAGCAAAGTAGAGAGCAAGTGCCTATGTCAGGCACAATTACAGTCTTGGGCATCAGGTGCCAGTTTTGTACTTCCTAAAAATGATGGAATGGTGGAGCTATGGGTGAGGGTGAGGAAAACGAGAGAGGAAAAGAAGAGAGAGTGTAGTCTCGTCCTGCACTTACGGAAGTATTACACCTACTGTGTATCTCCAGTGAGCATTCACAGCCACAACGCACTGAACACTGCTCAAAGATAGCTGGTGGTTTTACAGCTATTCTGGCCCACTCTACTGCCTATCAGTATTCACGATGAAACATAGTAAAAGCACAATAATGCCCACTTCTTAAAGTCAGAATGGTTGCTATAAAACACATCATGATTGACAGAATTTCTGCTCAAGCACCATCTAAATTTACACTAATTTTCTTATTGGTAAGTCAAAAATAAATCTGTTTTACTAAATACATTATTTGTCAGTCCTAATTGACTCAACTTGATGATTATTAAAACCGTCACCTGCAAACTTTTATCAGCCATGATTTTACATTTTCTTCTTGATCATTGATAAAAACATTGAATAATATCCAGTCCCTTTGTGACTCTACTACAAACATCTACTACTTATTCATAATTTTCTATTAACCTTCATGATCTTAAGATCTGCTAGTCAGTTTATAATTCATTTCATATGTGCCACACTGATTTTGCACAGTGCTAATTTTTAAAAGTAAAATGTTGTACAATACTAAGGCAAATGGCTAATGGAAAAACAAACATACTGTGTCAACAGAATTAATTTTATCACTTGTAATCTTTTCAGGATCCTTCTTTGCCATCAGAGGTAGAGGTTTCTAGCTTATGTGAGAAGAAAGAAAAGAAAAAAATATGACAGAACTACAATTTAATATTTGAATTCAAAGTTAAATGGTTATGTAGTAACCCCAAAAACATCTGGGTTGTGTTTGCATATTCACACATTAATATTTTCAATAAATGGCAATTTAGACCATAACTACAGTCTATATCAGTGGGAACACAGAGAAAGAAATTGATAAATGAATCTGAAGTTGTTTTTCAGTCTATGTAAACACAACCTAATTGCATAGCGGTAACAAAAGCCACTATGGAGTGGACAATTGCAGAATCTCTCTTGCCCTGATGTGATACCTGTTGACAAATGTTGCTTTTTTTTTTTAAAAAGGTGACGATTGTAAGACTTGATGAAGATAGTTTTATAGAAAGTACTCTACATTCAGAACAGTCTGCAGGTGTCTTATGCTCAGAGTCTCTATACTAACACAGAACAAAGCAAAATTATACTCCAAGTAGAATATACTACATTTCTGAGTCAATCAGTTTTCTGAGTCTGTGAGCAACTTCTGCACCAGAAAAGTGAAGCAGCAAAAAATGAAATGTATGTGCACAAATGAGAACCATTTGGACCAGAGTCTCAGCTGATATAAAACATCACAGTGCTATTGACTTCAACAGCGTTAATAACAATTTGCGCCATCTGAGGATCTGACCATTTTTCTGTTTTTTTTTTCACCCTTCATTTTACAGGTTGCCGAAATTATAGATGCACAAATGCAATTTCAAATACTGCCATTTGCATCTCTTGTGAGACATTTGTCTCAGCGCTGTGTACTGAATCCTAATTTCTCACAGGGATTCACTGCAAAATGTGGTATCCACTGCTTAATGCAAAGATAATACATTTCATTCAAATCACATTAGCATTTCAAAATTAATAATTATGTTTTCCCCTTATAAAAAAAGAAAAAAAATCCAGGCTGAGTGTCTGCAACTTCATTTATCTGGGTAATTTGTAAAAGAATTAACTATGAACATGTTTTCCTGTCACTGTACTGACAGAATCTTGAAAGTGTTAGGAGGTGTTCAGTCCCCATTGAGTTAGCATGCAGCACTATATGTTTTCTATTTAGCATTATTTATGCAATACATCCATGCTGCTTGCTTCCCCATAGAGACACCAGAATCTCTGACTAATAGGAAAGAAGTCTCCCTTTACTTTTTAAGGTGCAATAGATATTTTACATTTTGCAAAGGACAAAAATAAAGCATAGATATCTAAGACCAACCACAGCCCATTCTTCTACCTCAGGTCAAGAAAACATTGATAATTCACCCTGCTCTGACCTCACTTGGAAAAGATGAGCTTGTTATACAAGCCAAAATTAAAAAAAACAACAGAAAACACCTGGGTAGCTAAAGTTAGGCTCTAAAATCCCCACTTAGGCTGCTAAATACAAATTAGGGGGCTGATTTTCAGGGGGACTGAGCACCTGCATATTCCTTTAAAGTAAATGGGAGATAAAAGGGCTGAAGCCCCAAATCCCAGTGTGCTTCCCGTGGTCTGCTGAAAAGGGCTGCCGATTGACAACCCCGGCCCAACTGGTTCCATATAAACTACTGTAAGTCAAGATAGGGGCAGCACAGTTTCTTTCCATAGACCATCTGGATTTTTGGTTAGGAAAGGTTCTCTTTTTGGAGGTCTGACAGCAGTAGGCTGCATCAAAATGAGATTACATTTACATATCCAGGCAATTAAACTGCTGACATAAAAAGCTTGACATTCAAAAATCGTGTGCCTGTTAAAGACCAAATTATAAAGAGTTAGGTCTTTCTTAGCTTCCCACGTAAGAAATAAATTATTTTATGAGGATTCAAATATAAATTCCCAAGATTAACCGCAGTCTTGCACAGGGGATTCAAATATGATTCTACAGCAATATGCAGATTTGGCTGAAAGTAGTTTCAGGCTGTAATTTAGAAGCCTCTATTTCTGGGCAGCTTACTTTAGGAGTCTATTGTTAGGCAAAAAGATTATTTTCCCCAAGAATCAGGCAGGCACAGATAATACTGATGGGGGTTTATTCACGGTACTGGAAGACAGATAAAATCTTAAAAAAAAAAAAGCTTCGAAAATATGGTGCCGCCATGGTCAGTTATATACATTCTCTTATCAATTCATTTGCATTTATTTGTACATACAGAGACAGACATTGTTTCAAATCAAGGGAGAACTCTGAACAAAGGTAAAAATAGGAACAGTACCTACGTATAGAGGTCATCCTGATTGCATCAAGTATCTATGGCTACCTTACGGGGAAAGAGGCAGAGAGGGGGTGAGGGTAGGGATGAGTGCTTACAGATATCCGGTGGGCCATGAAGGGAGGATTTTTTCTGTTTTAAGAACTGAGTTACTGGGCGGGCATTTGACCATATAAGTTTATCACATGTTTACAGTTGTCAGTGCCATTGGGCTACCGAAGCATTCCTGCTTGATCTGCATTTCTGTCTTAGCTGTTAGCTAAATTTTAACTCTTGCCTGACACTATGTTTTTAGGCACTCACAAACTAAGTTTCTGTGAGCAGACAGCATTTGCCCATGCAAATGCAAAGATATCACTGACTTCCTGATTTGTACATGCAAGTTAAGTTTTTTTGGGCATCTGAAAAATATGCATCGGGCAACTAAAGGAGGGTGCCCAGAATTACTAGTAAAAATTTGGCCCACGGTATTTAATTGAAAATCTGTAACCAACCATACTTAGGCTTTTAATATGACTGTCAGTCAGACAAGCCCATTTCCCAGCTTTGGTAAGGCCTGGCTCACTCTCTGTGTTACCCAGGGTTCTTTCAACCCAAAGCTCTTGGTAACTTTTACTCTGGGTGAGGTGGTGTCAGGAAATAAATCAGGGGAGACACAGCTGTCCGACTGATAGATGGCTGGCACAAACAGGACAACACAAGTGTGCTTTCACTTAAAGCTAAACTTTACTTAGTCTCAAAACTTACACACCACTGAAACAGGTTAGTAAAACACCCCCAACACTCGATAATTACCAAAACGGAGTGTGGCTCTTGAGTGGCACAGCAGCAGTCCATCTGCTGATGGGGAACACAAGATGTATCCAGAGGGAGAGTCCACTGCCTCAAACTTTCCCCCCTTATTTTATACATTAGTAACACAATGACATGTCCCTTAAAGAAAACTTGCTAAGCAAGCAGTTTCAATGGTCAAGCAGGTGCTTTTCTTTTGATTATTGATTAACCAGTTGTCATTTTTTCCCCAGAGTTTGCAGCCTTGAGACCCTGTTAGACACATTCCTGAAGGCACATCCTGCTCTTCTAAAATGCATGTATCAACAACTTCAACACAATTCTTATCAGGAAGGACGCAGGGTCAAGCTGCCCTTCCTATGGCACCCCAAACCTCCTCCCCTCCATCCTTGGGTAAGCTAAGCCTGCTGACCTGGCTGCTTTTAGCAATAAGCAATAGTGGGTTCAGGCACTTTATTGGTTTGCTGACATCTCCTCGTACATCTGCTCCTTTCCAAAAAGAAGCCAAGGGTAAAATCCTGCCCCCATTGAAGTCTATGGCAAAACTCCCGCTGACTTCAACAGAGCCAGGATTTCACGCCTGAAACCTCAACTACAACAGTCTGTCCTGTAAAGGAACACAGAAGCCTGCAAGAATGCTCCAATTTCCAAGCAAACGGCAAATTTAAGAGCACAATGTGATCGCACTGTTACAAAAATCCATCCCCACTGTGTAGAACAACCAAAGAGTAATGACGCTTATAGAACAAGACTCTAGTGAAATGACATTTTGACTGATCATATTTGAATGTTGAAGTTCTATTTTTTCCTCACAAGTGCCCTCAAATTCCAGAAATAATAATTGCCTTAATATCGCTATGACCACATCACAATAATATAGTTGCATTCCCACTTCGAATGAGGCCAATGAGGTGTTTCCATAGGAAAACCTTTCCCTGCCAGCAGACTTTATTGAGTTTAAAGGGAAGGGCTTAGCGAATAGAGTTTCAGTAGCTTCTGGAAACAACCTAGAGTGCTTTTGAGAGTGCTGGTGTTTTACAGGCTTTATTATATAAAAACATATTTTACCACATACAGAGAAACTTAATGAGAGAAGCTTCTCTGAAACCATTTCCCAATTCCTGTGCCTGAATTGTGGCAGCCTGCTACACTTGACTTGATTCTGACATTACTACTTTCAGTTTCAGTTGCAATACGCTGACAGAGCCATAACAAAGATTCTCCATGAAGAGGGTGCAAAATTAATGTATAAATATTACAACAGATGCATTACATTCCCACACAGGGAGTCAGGGATTCAAATATCCTGTGCAATTATTATTTTAAATGTCATATATATCCCCCCCAAATGAGAATGAGCTGGCATATTTAGCTGCAATTATGATTAATATTGACTAGGGCTTTATCAGCTGTAATAGAGCCAAATTTTAACATCACATGTATATTGTTTAGCACTAACAGGATATGTAGGAATGCATCTATGGGCAGAATGTGGACTTAGGTTTCCAAGCTAACAATTTAAATAGTAGTAAAAAATGGATAAATGTGTAATCTTAAGCCAAACACAAAGATACATGAAGTAGAGTTGTTATTATTTAGTATTTGTATTACAGCATGGCCTGGTAATCCAATCAAAGATCAGGACCCCATCATGCCAGACGCTATCCAGACAATAACAAGAAGCTGAGCTGGTTGGAAAGTGGTAAGTATTTTCTGTCAAAGATTCCAAAATTTCCTGAAAATGTTGTGGACTTTTTCGATGGAAAAAACTGAAAACCATTTTTCATAGCAAGTTTTCATTTTGATAAAAAAGAAGCTGTTTTTCAATCAGCAAATGAATATATTTGTTAGCAAGCTATATGCTTACTC
The DNA here is from genome assembly GCF_007399415.2 of Gopherus evgoodei. Taxonomy (NCBI): domain Eukaryota; kingdom Metazoa; phylum Chordata; order Testudines; family Testudinidae; genus Gopherus; species Gopherus evgoodei. Next base: position 21,568,889 of record NC_044326.1, read on the forward strand.
CTTCCAGGAGAGAAAACTATCAGCTTTTCTATACATTTGGAATGATTTTTAACACCTTTGAGAGACTCCATTTCATGATATCACTTAAGCAGGACTTTAACTTTAAGAATGAGTGTAACACATGCTTAAGTGCTGACCTGAACAGAGAAGGACTTACGTACGTGCCTGACCGCTTTGCTGAATCAGGGCCCAAATGCACACAGCTCAGGATAACAACAGTTGTATGAGCTCCTGCTCACTTACAAGCCTCCTCCTGTTGATTTCAATGGAAGCTGGATTAGGCCCTTTAACAGCTCACAGCAACATATAGTCAAGTTGAGAGCATTTTGAACAACAGGAGATATTTTCAATTCCACCTTAAAAATGTCATCCCGCAAGTGGACATAGATGGTGCAGCGGAAATCTTTTAAAGAAAAATTTTGTATATTTTTAGTCATCACAAAATTTCCTCATGTAGCTGACCAAGTCACTGAGAATGCGGCAATATCACATCAGCTTCACAGGTGCTGGAACTGGGAATGCTGGGATGGGTAAGAGGTACAGCATCCCCTGATTTAAAGTGGGTTCCATGATATACAAGGTTTATGGTTTGGTTCAATGGCTCACAGCACCCCCACTGTAGGATCCCACGATCTCCAGGATGGCCAGTGTAGCGCACCTTTCTCCTGCATATGTTTTATCTGCAACGCTAAAATGAACTGCCATTGCATCCTGCATGCACCTCAGGCTTCTCATCTAATTTTACAGATATTTCTGTACACTGACTAAAATGTATTTGACATCAGCTTAATAAATCCCTTGGGAGGATTTTGTCATATTTTGGACTCAGTCACAGAAGTGTTTGGGCAGCTGCTGAACTGTTCCACAAGAGCCCTGTGATGGGATCATCAGCTTGAGTTAGACTGGCTTTTAGTTCTAACTGTGATTCTGATGGCTGTCTATAAATCTAACAAGCTCATGTACCATAATTCACTCATATTCCCTTTTTAAAAAAATATACTGCATCACAGTACCTTATGGTGTGAGAATCAAGCAGCTCAATCTATCTGGTTTATCCAAGAAAAGGTTAAGAGGTGACTTGATTGAACTCTAAGTACCTATACGGGGAGATTTCTGATGGTAAGGGCTCTTAGATCTAGCAGGAAGTGGATAAACAAAATCTATGGCTGGAAGCTGAAGCTGGACAAAATCAAACTAGAAATAAGGCATATATTCTTAAGAGTTAGGGCAGTGAACCATCAGAACACCTTACCCAGGAATAATGGTTTCTTCTGGCCTTAAAATCTATTCATCTTTCAGGATAATGCTATTTATTTATTCTAATAAAAATCCTGTCCAAAATTAGAAAAAAGCCACATTTTCTGATATTTTTTACCATCACCGTGTGACAAGAGCTGTTAGTTTTGTCATAAACCTCAATGCAAGGGTCATGCAGCTACACCAGAATAATTCAGTCTAGGATCACATTAGACTTAGGCTGTGTCTACACTATATGGACCATGCCAGAATTGTTACAGGGTGCAGCTATACCAGTAGAACCCCACAATGTAGACACACATGGAAGGGGTTTTTCTGTTGGTGTAGGAACATCACCTCCCTGAATGATGGCAGCTAGGTTAATGGAGGCATTCTTCAATCGCCCTAGCTGTGTCTACACTTGCTGCCATAGCAACGTCACTCAAGGGTGTGGAATTTTCACACCCCTGATCATTCTAGCTGTCAAACCAAGTTTTAAGTGTAGACAAGGCCTGACAGTTATAAAATGTTCTTCACATGATATTGAGAAATGTATTTTATGGTTGCAAACTTCCTAAATCTGGACCAATGCCCCTTCCAGTCTAACTCCATTTATTCTTGCTACAACATTCTTCTACTTCTGTTATTTATTTTTAATATTAGTTTTACAAAAGTACACATAGATGCACAAGTCAAACTACTGGTACAGATAAATAAGCTAGTTGCATCAGAACAGAAGCTCTTTGAACAAATCTCTACTTCACAACATGAAGAAGCTTTAATTTGAAAATTCTGATCTGAGGATATAAGAGGTGAAGAGCTGTGGCTGATGTTATTTATGTAAAAACGAAGAGTCAAAGAAGGTTGCTGTTACACAGGGGGCTGAACAGTGCTCTATACAAACAAGAATGTACTGAAGATGTTAACACACAGATACATTGCAGCTGATCCTAATACCTCTGTCTCTATGTTTTATTTTCCTCTTTTGCTTTTCTTAGAAAAAATGTGATCATTGCCCCAAAGTTTTGATGGAACATGTTTGGTCCATCGAGAGTTAAAAAGTAGGGCTTAAGCCAACTGTTAACATTAGGGGTTTGGAAAGAAACTTTCCTTGGGGGCAGGTTATCTTAACTACCTCCTGTTGTGTTGTTGTAGCATCTTCTGAAATATCTGCTCCTGGCCACTGTCATACAGGGGCACTGGAGTAGATGGACCACTGGTCTGATCCATATGGCAATTCCTACATTCACTCTCTTTATTCAAATTCTTTTTTAAAATACACATTCTGCAAGACCTGTGTATATTAACTTATTGAGCATGGAAGTATTGTTATGGTATCAAAACACTCACAACAACTGTCTTGCTGTGTAATAAGTTCATGTTCTGACCTCCTGTGTATGTCATTATACATACAAGCTTTTTCTGTGTAGGATCTGATCCTGTGAGGTGCGGACCACTCTCAAGTGTCTGCCTTGTATCAAAAGGCTTGCAAATTCTGCAACCCCCAAAAATTATCAAAGAGGTTCCCAACCCTCAAAACTTCTTTAGATACACCTATCCATACTAGTAATTATTACTATTTTAAAATAGTATTATAGATCTTGGAGTTAACATTTCATTTATCTTATGTTATACAGAGGAAGTGTGGACCAGTGGACTGCTACTCAGGTGACTTCTTCTCATCTCTACCAATGACCTATTATGTAACCTGGGGCAATTCATTGCACCTCTCTGGGCCTCCCTCTCCCACTCGTTGTTTGTCTTGTCTATTTAGATTATAAGATCTCTGGGACAGAGGCAGACTCTTACTATGTATTACTATTCGTACAGTGCTTAGCAAAATGGGGTTCTGATATTGGCTGGGGTTTCTAAGCCTTTCTGTAATATCAAAAATAAACAAAAACAACACAATATACAAGATTTCATTATGTCTAAATTAATTGTATCTATATAGCATGGTCCTTATTTAAATAGATGTAAATCCAGAAAAACTCATTTGAAGTTCACACTGTTTTTTCACTGTTGTAACTGAGATCAAAATTTGGTCCATCAGTGTATGAAACATATACAAACCTATGTAACCTTCTGTCAGGTGTTGACAGCAACAAAAAAGGGCCATGCTTGGTGTTCTAGGGGTTTCCTTAAAGAGATAACTAATACCAGCTCAAGCTCGAAATTATATCTACCACTCTGGGCGCCTCTGAAGGGCAATATTTCCCCACTTGCAAGCGCTGAGTCCGGAGTTTAAGAGAAAGACAAGTGGGAGGACAACATAATAAACTTGGGGAAAACCAGCAATTATTACATCAACAAATTCTACGAGGTAATATTCCCCCACCTCAAGTGGCCTTAAGATTAGCTTCAACCTCAGAGCTCCTGAGTGGCTGATATGGTCTAGTCACTCCCTTCTTCCCGAGCTCTCCGCTCATACGTAACTGTCCCAGGTTAAAGAAATCTAAGGATTCTAGCAGGCCATAGCTACCTAGGTTGCTCTGGGGGCTCTACAGCTGACCCAGCTGGAATGATTTCAGGTTCCCATGCCCAGCTGTGCCTGATAGCAGTAATGCTCAGTAAGAACCCAGGCACGTCATCTTATCTCTGTATTTCCCAGCAAGATCAATTTTATTGTCCCCAAATTGAAAATTTAACTGTATTTTAACCAAAATGCCCCACCTTGTCACATAACTAAAATGTAAATAAGCTGTGGCCCATTCACTCTATTCCCACAGCTCTCCAGCACGGGTCACCAAGAAATCCCTTCCCAATGGCGCCCCAACTCTTCCTCAGATCTTAAGCAACTCTAGGGTGCTTTTTCCCATTTCACCAACAAGTGACAATAGAGAGCGCTTTACTCTCTAAGGATTCAGAGTACAGGGCTTACGGATGTACAGAGCTCTATTATTCAGGGTTTGTTAGGGTAGAGTTCAGCATTATATACTTATTTACTTTACTGACTGGTTTAGTAAATAGCTATGTAAAATGAACAGAGCATCAGTTAATGCTGCCTCTGGAAAACAGTGACTTATTCTGTGACATATTCAGAAAACAGTCTAACCTTTTCTTTTCAGAAGAGATGTATTTTATCTGCTTGAGTAGAACACATCATCTATCCTCCTTGTCTCCTGTTTGGGCTGTGCAGAACTTGAGGGCACAGCGGCAGTCTATATAATAATGGGAAGTCATTGAACAGGGAAAATGGTGCAAGCAATTTTGGATGTAATTTCCACCTGTTACAAATGATTATTTTGGCTAAACTGCTTACATAAATACTTAGAGCTGTCACAGAAGGGCCTTTAGCCTTATTTATGAATCCACTCTAGCTCAAATGGAAATAAATTGTACACCAGTATAAGGTCAATGATAAACTGTGTAATAATATATACTTCCTCAATGCCAGTTTCACTATAGACAAGAAAAAGTAAAACACGTCTCTCTTTGGGGATTCCTCCATTTGTGATTTTTTTTTCAAATGACAACTTTCAACTGCTAACAGCCTCAGCATTCAGATGTCCATGAGCTATACGGTAGGCTCATTTCACCTTGGGCGGGCCATGGGATAGTTGTGTCCCAGGGACAGCATTCACATCTGGAAAAGGTAGGCAGTGTTAACTGCCCCACCCCACCCGCCAAAGACTGGCAGGAGGATGTGCTGAATTCCCTGGCCATGTGTTCTCACTGATCGATGCTGATAAAATTAACTGCTGGCTGGCTGATCTGCTGGTGGTAGGGCAATTCTCCTCCCAAAAGCCTTGCCAGTAGGTGGCTTATCCTAAAGTTTGAATCAAGATCAGACAATGATATTTTCACTTCTTCACCATGGATATTCTTTCTTCTTCTTTGACTCACTTTTTAGACCTGTTCAGGCAAGTTTGCATTGCCATCTGTTCATTTATAGCAGTGTTAGGTGTTGTGCAATTATTAAAATTCCCAATTAGTTACTGAAGTAGCCATCCCCTTTCCAAAAGTTGCACCGATGACAAAATCTGATTACATGCATTAGAAATGGCTGCAGTGGAAATACTCTTATTTTCTTAACCACATTTACTTCCAAATATATAAAATTTCCCCATTTAAATCTTCTATGTCATTACGTTCATCCGAGAAAACACAAAGTCTTGATAATTCCTTGGACTGAGGGGACTCAGATAGGAGTCAGATTGGCAGAGTCTTTGATTGGGGATAGCCATTGAAGGGGGCTGTTCCAACTCTCAGCGTACTACTTACTTCCCCGAAGCCAGTGGGAAACCTCTCTAGGAACACCGTGGGCTGTGTGGTGGAGGTTGCTTTCCACAGCATTACATCCGTCAGTGCCATGAGGATTGCAAAGCATAAGACAATGGCCCACTAGTCAATGAACTTTCCCCTTTTCCCCATTTAGGAGAGAATACAATCGAAATGCATTTTACTTGCCACAGTTAGCATGCAGTATATGAGAAGACACAGTCCAGTGTTAAATTCTGGCCAAATGAGGAGCCATAAGCAAAACCTTGGGACTTAAAGCAATGCCCTGTAGCATCTTCTGTTAGAATGTTACAAATGGAACTTTGTAATAAAAATGTTAACAAGCCTTTGATCATTGTTCTGTTTAACTGTAGAACTCAGCAGACAGGCAGCATCACTGACATCAGTAGTACATGACTGTACATTTTGAGGGACAGATTCTCTGCTTCATTGATTTCAATGATGAGAGAGGAACAAAGCCTAGCCTAATCCATTGAAGTCAATGGAGCTATGCCAGTTTATACCAGTTGAACTTGGGCCCTCAGTATTCCCAAGATTGTCTGAAATGTGACATGTACTGTGTGTGCAATAATGTTTTTTTCTGAATAATAAGAACCACAAGCAAAGCATTCAGCTGTCAATTTATGATGCCCAGCGCTTGTGATTCATTGTCCGGTTGATGCAGCGTCTGTGGCATTGGGTTTTCTGGCCATCAAGAGCCTGAATTTACAAGCTTGGGGAAGAGGAGGGTCTAGTTCAAATCTATGGTGAACAAATTGTAACAGTGCTAGATGTAATTGCATCTTAAAACGAGTGTTCAGGCACTCTGCAAGGGAACTGTCTACGACTCTCTCTGACCATAAACAACAGCCAAGGCAATAAAACAAAACATGAAATACTGCAGAAAATCCACTGCAGTACATAGACAATAATATGGATGAGCATGATGTATCCTGAAAATCAAAACTGACTGATGTAGAATTTAAAAAAAATGTTTTTGCAGAGACCAATTCTAAAGCGATTAAAAAGCACATGTTACAAAGCAATATCAAGCAACCCTGGGTAATAAAATACACAAGACCAGTATATTCCAAACAAGAGAACTATGTAAAGCCAATTAAGGTGCAATCAATAAAGAGATTAGAAGAACTGAGGAGAGTAGTGAGATGCTGATATAGACAATAAATGGATGTGACAGCTATAAATGTTAGATGTCTGTACCCCATAGTTAGACTTTATTTTATTTTATCTACAAATATTGAGCCAGATCATTTATTCCCAATTTGGTGTAAAATCATTGACTATCAATGAAGTTATTCTGGAATTACTCTGATGTAAATGGGAGTAAAATCTGACATTAAATTGTTTAACACAATCTTTTAAATTAATTTACACGATCTTTTCTGTGTTTCTTTTTCTCATTGCTGATTAAAAATTCCTGAGATCCAAGTCCAAAGTCATTTTCCTTTCTAATTAGTTTGCTATTAGTTTGCTATTCCTGCCAAGTTCACTCATGGCAGAATCATTTCCAGGGCAGTGAATGCTGTGTGTTATTTCCAGTGCAGAGTGATGGCAAATTCATTTCCAGTGAAGTGACATGTGATGTTGCAAATAATGCATTAGGGTTTCACTAAAATCATGAGGTAGATTGGCATCATTCTCAAAGCAAAGCAAAATTGACTATTAGAATATATAATTTTCTATTTGCAGAATGAGTGACAGACTTGCACTTATTTTAAGATATATAGCTCAAGATCATACCAATTAATTAAGACAGCAAACCCAACATGGATCAATGCTCACCCACACAGAAAGTCAACTAGAAAATGCAGAAACATAGGGATCCCCTACAAGTTCAGACTACTAATTCATCAAGTTTGATATCATGCCTTCAGCAGTGGCCTATATCTGATGTTTCTGATGATGGTGGAAAGTTTCCATAATGCATCTAACCAATTATGCATCGACACAGGTGCTTAGGGAGCCTTCCTAATCTCAGCAGTGATTAGCTACCAAATTAAGCACTGGGTGAATAACACTTCCTTATTCACTTTCTCCACACCATTCATGATTTTGTAGAACTCTATCTGATCTCCTCTTAGTTGTCTCTCTTCTAAGATTAACAGTCCTTGGTGATTTATTGTTTATCAATTTGTTCCAAAGTCTCCTCTCTTGACACCTCAGTCTGGGACAGTTCCTCAGATTTATCACCAAAAAGAACAGCTCATATGTGGGAATTTCTCTTACATCCTCTGCAGAGAAGACTGATGCAAAAAAATCATTTAGTTTTTGTGCTATGGCCTTGTCTTCCTTGAGTGCTCCTTTAGCATCTGGATCTCACAGTGTCCCTACTGATTGTTTGGCAGGCTTCCTGCTTCTGATGTACTTCAAACATTTTGCTATTAGTTCTGTCTTTGCTAGTTACTCTTCATATTCTTTCTGGCCCGCTTAATTATACTTCTACACATGACTTGACAGAGTTTATGCTCCTTTCTGTTTTCCTCAGTAGGATTTGATTTCCAGTTTTTAAAAGGATATTTTCTTTTTGTCTCTAACTGCCTCTTTTATGCTGCTCTTTAGCCATGGTGGCATTTTTCTGGTCCTCTTATTGGTTTTTGTTTTTTGTTTTTTTAATTTGGGGTATACATTTATCAATCTCTAGGATAGGTGCTGGAACTAGGGGTGCTGCTGCACCCGCTGGCTTGATGAGGTTTCCATCAGATACAGCATTTACGGTTTGGTTTAATGGATCTCAGCACCTCCACCATACAAATTGTTCCAGCACCCCTGATCTCTAGCATCTCTCACAATGTATAGGTGCTTTCTAGATTTAAGGGCTCCACCACCCTCTCTCAAGAGGGATTCATCACCTTTCAGAGTGGAGGCAGTGTGAACTGGATAGAGCACTGTGCTGGGACTCAGGACACTTGCATGCTATTGCTGGCTCTGCCACTGGCCTACTAGGTGGCCTTGGGCAAGTCACTTAACTGCTCTGTGCCTTAGTTTCTGCATCTGTAAAACTGGGATGATAATACTGATTTCCTTTTCGACCTATTGATGAAATGTGCTATATAAAAGTTGGGAGGAGGGATAGCTCAGTGGTTTGAGCATTGGCCTGCTAAACCTAGGGTTGTGAGCTAAATCCTTGAGAGGGGCTACTTGGGGATTTAGTTGGGGTTTGGTCCTGCTTTGAGCAGGGGGTTAGACTAGATGCCCTCCTGGGGTCCCTAATAACTATGATTACTATTGTTATTACAGATCAGGCCTTAAGTGGCTAATACTATTCACCAAGAAGTCCTAGGAAAAACTTTCAGTGACTTCACTGTGAGCAGGATTAGACACTGGGGATAAAGTTTTCAAGAGAGCTTAAGTGATTTCGGAGCCTACATCCTATTGAAGTTCAATGAGATGTAGGCTGCTAAGTGCTTAAATCATTTATGAAGATGAGACTTAAGTGCTTTGAAAATTTTACCCTTTGGGCCTTAAGGCAGACTGGACTGCCGTTCAGATAAGAAAAGCTTGCTCCCCTGTTAATATGCCACCTACATATTTCTTAAAGTCACTGTGAATTCTGTGAGTTGATAAGAAGGAAGTCTTGGAATCCCCAAACCAACATCCCTTAGCTGCTCCTGAAAGAAAAAGTAACCCCCTTAGGATAGGGAGCAGAAATAGTTATCTTTCAGAGACTTGTGGAGCCTCTGAAATCCAGCAGCTCTGGATGCTATTTTGGATGGACTAGATTTAAGATATAGAAACAATTGCTTTTTTAAAAGCCCTAACACCTTAATCACTACATTCCATGAAATTTGCGTCCTTGAAATCTAATAACCTTGGACTGCTGTGAATTCATTTCTTTCTAGTTATTATGCAGTCTCTTTATCAGGAAGTTCTTACAATGGTTTGAAGTATATACATATTTGAAGGAATTGGGGAGTCAATACAGATGTGTAAAATTCACTCTCCAATTGTACCAACGGGCAAAATTTAATTCTGAATTACACTGAAGCAAAATAGGATGCATGGGGGTTAAGTCAGTAATGAATTTTTCCCTCTTGTCATACAAGGTTAGCTGGGCATATAATTCATAAGGAACCATTTATTCAATAAAATGTATTCAGAAAATTAAATTTTCTGGTCACAAATTGTCTGCAAACAGATCAAGTTCTTAAGTTCATTTTCTATACAAAAGTGTTTGAGAATATTTCTGTAAATTGTTCACAAGCAGTTTATTGCAAGTTTCTTATTTTTAAGAGCCAAGAAGTAGGTTATTGGAGATTGGTCGCATGCTTTTTCCCCCCTGATTAAATAAGCGTACCTTTTAGGAGCAGCCTTCTGGTACACATACTTGTTATTAGAAATTCAAACTTTGCTTTCTGTGAAAATTCACGTAAAACTCAGTGAATTAATTAACTAGACTATTTGCAGAAAATGAAAAAAAAAGGAGGATGCACACACAGTGAGAACCTGATGCAAAGGCTATAGAGGCATGTGGCAATCTTTTAAATTGACTTCACTGGACATTAGATCGACCTCTTAAAACTATTTGCAGTACTCATTCAGTTCTAATATCTACTTCCTATATTAATAATGTGTCTGGAACTCACACTCTTACTCACAAAATATCAAATTCATTGTTGTCTCTAGAAGAAGTTGCATAGCTTTTTCATTCATATTGGATGTTGAATTTGAAATGCCATAGCCCTGTGGTGTACTGAGAAGTTTGCAATAAGCAAAAATGCCAGGGAAGATCCATGCTAATTCCCTAAAACTTCTCTTTTAATTTAGGTGAATTGAATCTTTTTACACAGAATGTGTAGTTTTTCTTTCAATTAGCAAGACAGTAAACTATCAGAGCATATAATCTCCAAATTCATTTTTTCTAAAATGTGGCTCATTGCTTTGTACTCCACTGTTAATTAAAAAGGATAAGCAAAGATTTTGCTGGTGACATGTATCCACAGCATCCCAACTTGCCATTTCAGACAGTTTTCTTGAAATTCATCTACATTTTGCATTATTTTACATTTTCCTGCCAAATCATGTTACCAAAGAACCAAACCCTGAAGTCATTCCTAGAGCTGAGTCAACTACTTGCAGTTAAAAATTTGGTCAATTTAGCTCCTTTTCAATTTATCCCTCCTTCTCTGGAGTTTTTAAAATTGTGCTAATCACCACTGTATCTGCGAAGGAGGCCTTAATTTTTACAAATGTGTTAATTATTTAGCTCATGGTGTCTAGCAACCTATTTCAGTTGCTTACCTGCTATTCACCATAACTGTGATCTTGAGAATTCAGTGTTCATAATTCACTATTTGTGCTAAGTCAAGACAGTTGACATAATTTAACTAATCCCTGATTGACTGCTGAATGCTTCTGGAGTGAATACAGACATGAATATTCCCAGTGCTTTCTCTTGGCTGAAATTAATGCTTGTACAGCATGAAGCCACACTTAACCTCACTTTGCACAGGGACGAATTTTGCCCTCCATAAAAATTCTAGCCAAGCACGCACACAGAAGGTTTAAAGTCCCTTCAAGAGAGGTGGATAGAAAGCTGGCTAAATCGTCAGGCTCAAAGGGTAGTGATCATTGGCTCCATGACTAGTTGGCAGCTGGTATCATGCAGTCAGTCCTGGGGCCGGTTTTGTTCAATATCTTCATTAATGATCTAGAGGATGGCATGAACTGCACACTCAGCAAGTTTGCAGATGACACTAAACTGGGAGGAGTGGTAAATACTCTGAAGGGTAGGGACAGGATATAGAGGGACCTAGACAAATTAGAGGACTGAGCCAAAAGAAATTTGATGAGGTTCAACAAGAACAAGTGGAGAGTCCTGCACTTAGGATGGAAGAATCCCATGCACTGCTATAGACTAGAGACTGAATGGCTAGGCAGCAGTTCTGCAGAAAAGGATCTAGGGATTACAATGGATGAGAAGCTGGATATGCGTCAAAAGTGTGCCCTTGTTGGTGTTGCCAAGAAGGCTAATGGCATTTGGGGCTGGAACGAAGACAATTTGGACATGTGATACTTTTTCATTCTCCAGGATTCTGCACTATAAAGTGGTGGTGTATTTTGATGATTTCCAGACTGTATTTAAGCTCCTGAAGGTGTTCTTGACTTTACTGATTTTGTTCCGGATGTCCTGGCTTGTTCCACCATCCTGGCTGATGGTGTTGCCCAAGTAAATGAATGTTTCTACATTGTTAAGAACATAATCCTTTATCCATACTGGTGATGGTGAGGCAATATTAAAGGTTATGATATCTGTCTTACTGCAGTTGATTTTCAGTCCAATTTTCTGGTTGAATGAGTTGAGTTGAATTGTTTTTTCTTGTATTTGGTGTTGGGTATGTGATAGGAGAGTGAGATCATCTGCAAAGTCCAGGTCTTTAAGGGATGAGAAGTGTGTCCATTTAATGCCTTTTGGCATGTCTTTTGGTGTATGCTGCATTACCCAGTTGATGACAATGTTGAAGAGGATTACAGACATGACACACCCCTGACATACTCCTGTTTTGACTTCAAAACTGAACTCACTGTGACCAACACTGCATGTAAAGTTGAAATAGAAGCTTTTGATGACTTGATTATACAGAGAGGGATTCCATATGCCCACAGAATGCACAATAGGCCAGTCCTGTGGATGCTATCAAAAGCCTTCTCAAATTCTATGAAATTTATGTAGAGTTGCCATTTCCATTCTAAGCAGTATTCTATTATGTTTTGTAGAGTAAAGATCTGGTCTGTGCATCCACACCCTTTCTGAAAACCAGCTTGCTGTTTTCTGAGAACGCTATCAATTGCCTCTGATATAATCTGGACTATGATCTTACACAATACTCTGCTTGGCACAGATAAAATTGTGATACCATGCCAGTTATACAATCTCTGAGAGTTCCTTTCTTTGGTATCTTCACTATAATCCCATTGGCCCACTTATCTGGCACTTTTTCCCTTTCCCAGACTGCTGTAAATAGAGGGGTCAGGACAGATGCTGCTAATTCAGGATTTACCTCGAACCATTCTGCATTAACGTTATCCTGCCAGGAGCTTTCCCATTTTGTAAGGATTTGATGGCTTCAATGATCTCTTCCTTACTTGGAGTGTCTGTGTTGATATCAAGATCTTCTGCCTCCTGGATGTTTGCTTCCTTTTTAGGTGGTTCCCTGTTCAACAATTCTTTGAAAGGCTCTGTCCAGCACATTTCTTGTTCTTTTTCTGTTGTTAGTATGTGGCCTTGTTTGTCCCCGATGAGAGTGTTTGTTGGAGTCTGCCGTTTACCACTGATAAGCCGTGCCATTTTGTAGACGGTTCCTTGTTCATCACGAGCAGCTGCATCCTCTGCTTGTGTTGCCAGATTATCAATATAATGTCGTTTGTCCACTCTCACAAGGCATTTGACCTCCCTGTGTGCCTTGCTGTACTGCTCATGGTATTTGTCCGTTAGCTTCTGGAATTTTGTGTCTAAAACAATGTCAATAAAGCACATGTTAAAGGGATTAACTGACAGATTAGTCATTGATGGGGAATCATCAACAAAGGGAAATGTTTATTGTGGGGCTCTGCAGGGAGCCATTCTAGGCCTGGCACTATTCAACATTTTCATCAATGACCTTGATGTAAATATAATATCACTGCGGATAAAATTTGCAGCTGGTATAAAGAATGATCTCCTTTTTTGATCACTGTAGACAACACCATCATCCTGCCTGTCACTCAGTCCCACAACCTGGGCATCATTTTCTATTCAGATCTCTCTGTATCCTAACATTCAGGTTATTATATCTAAATCTAGCATAACATCACTAAAATAGGACTTCCCTCTCCAGCCACACAACTAAAACTCTTGTCCAGGGTCTCATTTCATGCCTCAATTACTGCAACACCCTTTTCTCTGGTTTTGGCAAATGGTATCTTGTCCCACTCATACCCATTCAGAATGCTGCTGAAAAGATTATTCTCCTGGCCTGTTGCTTTAACCACATCACCCATTTCTTTGCATCCCTCCACTGGTTCCCCTTTCTGTATTGCATCAAACATAAGATAAAGTCTGTCCATCGTTTCTCATTCACCATCGAGATGTTGACTCCTGCTTCCGATCAGCCCACGATGCTGCTTTTCTCACCTTCTTGTTCCATGTTCAGACCACCACTGTCATAATTCTCCCATGCTCCCACTCATCCAGTAGCTACCTCATAATTTGCCTTCCAATATCTTCTCAGAGCTCTCCTTTGCGGTGATGCCTATAAAAAACAGATAATGGTTAGGCTACTAGTGTGCAGAGACCACGGTCTATCAGGCTGACCAAACCTGTCTCATTTCTTCCTTGTCTTCCCCTATCTGTATCCACCCATTATGTCTTGTCTTATACTTAGATTATAAGCTCTTTGGGTAGGGACCATCTTCTTCCTCTGTGCTTGTACAGTGCCTGCCATAATGGGGTCTGGTCCATGACTAGGGCACCTAGGCTCTAAAATAATACAAATAAAACAACAGTGTTAGAAGCTGTACAAACAGAAGACATTTTAGTGCTGGCAGGACATTTTTATCACAGCACTTTGCTTTGTTTTAATATTTATGGTCACTTTCAGTTAACTGAATCACTCTAACACGATGCTTTTTTAATCCAATCATTATCTCAGCAGTCAAATCATCTGTATTAAAAATAACATCTTTTACCCTTTCTCCAATCAATTCAGATTGCTTTAAAGTGGTATGATTGGATTATTTACTCCTGGACTATAGGAAGTTGCCCTTTTATTAACAAGGAAGAAAAAGATGTTAATGGAATCAAAGAACCACCAGGTATAGGAACTTTCATGATGAGATTAGTTTATTACAATTAACAGCTGTCAGACTCTTATTGACACAAGCACATCCTGCCTGCTTCAGCAAAGTTAAAAAAAAAATCAGTGGGGGCACAATCCTGTTTTTACTGAGATCAATGCCAGAATTCCCACTGACATCAACTGGAGCAGGATCTGACCCATGGATTAGTGAGGTGTTTTCAAAGTTGTCAGTATCCTGGAATCACTCTCTAAGTTTCTTCTGAGGTGAGCAGAAGGTCTCATTTTCCCTGTAGGGCTCTCCCAGGGGTGAACGATTGGCCCTGACTTCCCTCTTTCTTTTCTGATTGGCCTCTTTTCTCTAAATATCTCCAGTGAACATACCTGCTCATTTCCTCATGCCCTTCAGTAGCAGCCTGATTGAAAAATAATTCTCTGGTCCAGCTGGGGCTATTTCAAATTTGGCTTGGGTTATTTCTCAGTGTGAGGTGCACTAGGATGTACTACCCACCAAAAGGCATCTTTGGTTGGGGAAGGAGAGTGTCCTGGTTTGGTCTAAGTCTAGCTTCCAGTTTTTGGCCACCCTAAGTACTGCGTGGCAAGCTGTGAAACACCCCATAACCCTATTTAGACCATAAGGTCTTCAGCGCAGGTACCAACTCTCACATGTGTATACATCACCTAGTACAATGGGGCCCCAATCCTGATTGAGACCTCAAGGTGCTGTCATATTACAAATAATAAATAAGAATAAAACCGTACACTGACATGCATACTGTATTGAGTATCTCCATGCATAGTTTAACTTTGCTGCATGTATTGCATTTCTTGGTAAATAACACTGAATCGTAGTGGAGGTTGCTCTAGATGAACTTATTTTTTTTCCCTGTGATATTTCACTTTGACTTTAGAAAGTCTTGGCATAAAGTCAGAAGACACAACAAAACCCTCAGGCAAGAAAAACAGAACACTATTCTTTAAAAATCTCTGTCAAGCAACTACAGTAGATCTCTTCATGTCCATATGGAGGAATTGTTATTGCTTCCTAACCACAGAAATAACTGGACACAGAGTAGTAAGATTGCTAACTTAGAAGACAAGAATTGTCTACATAGAATTAAAGGGATATTTCTTACTGACAGTATTTCCTGCCTCCCCACCCCTGGCACTGTACCATTAAAAAGGGGACAGGAAAACAAAAACAAACACACCAAAACCAACCACCCAAAAGTAAGAAATTCAAGAAGCTCAAAAGGGAATAAAGATCAAGAACAGTAATGGGCATCATGAAGAGAAATTAATATTTCAAAACAATAAGGAGGACCAGTTGCTACATTTTTGTCCCAAAGTGTTTTCATTGTAGTGGATGGCAGCGTAAGTCCAGTGTACAATTTTATGTTGTTTGTAAAGCACTTGGGATTCCTTGGAAACACTAGACAAATGCAAGGTATTAATAAACATTTAATATTTTAGCACGGGGTCTTTTAGGGTAGAGGCTTATTGTTTCCATTCATGTTATTAGGCATGTATGATATGATATATGGATCCCAAGAAACAGGAACTGCTGTGTGCTTTCAGTAGCAGCTCTGAACATATTACTACGTGGGGCCATGACAAACTAACAATGTTTACTGGAAGCAACCACAATTCCAGGAACTACTCTTAATAGAGGCATTCAGTAGGAAGTAGAAGCAACATTTTTTAGCATTGTATGAATGGCTGTTGAGGCCATTTCTGTATTCATTTCTGTGTGTCTTCTTGCAAAGATGATATTGTAGCTGTAAAGATTGTAACATGACCAGAAATATTCAGGGAGTTGGGGAACACATTCATCTAATAAGGCTGCAGAAATTAAGGGTCTGACCTGGCCTTACTAATTTCCAGCGGTATAAGGAGAGTTGCTACTGATGTCAGTGGAGTTACGCAGGAGTAAGTATCAGAAGAAGCAGGCCCTGGGTCTTTATTTTTCAGAAGAGGACAACAGGACATGACCTTTGAAATATGCATATATTGTTCAAAAAAGAACTGAAGGGATACAATATACCACAAACAGTAAAGGGAGCATTACCCAATTACCCTGCTGGGGGCAGGGTTGAAAACAGGGCTCAAGTTATTCCCGCACTTTTTTTTAGGAGCTAGTTGTCTAGTACTATCCCACTTACATGTCAGTGATAGTACCAGAAGCAAGTTCTGGCAGTCTTAGGACTAGTACTGGTATTTGCAGCTTTCTGCACAGCCATTCAATTGTGCTTCTTAAATAACACATGGTAACATACACACAAAGGTTTAGCAGACCCAGGACGTGCACGCATGCACACAGACACACACATATACACACTGGGTCCCATTCCCCCCAGCCTTGCTAAACCTTCTTTCACATATTATGGCATGTTGTATAACAGGGATAATCTCTGTTGCTTTGTAATTCTAATAAACATCTTTTGAGATTGGATAAATTCTGTGGCTTTGTCTTGGCCATTTTAACCAATCCTAGTAACTGTTTCTAATGCTGTATAATACAAAGCAGTAGCGATTATGGTTGAAACCCACAAGCTTTTAAGACAAAAAAGGGGGACCCTTTTTTCCAGGTATCATTGCAGTAAATATTGCTCAGTCAGAGAGTCTTTAGGTTTCGAATACCTAGCCAACTGCGTGCTTTTAAGTAAATTGATAAATGAATGCCAGGTTAGTTTGTACAGAATTGCAGACATTGCTAGCGTAAATAAGTGGATTTTTGTTATTTGTAAGACTCAAATGAGTGCAGTAAAACTCTGCAATTGTAGTGCCTTATACACTGTAATCTCACTAGAAAGTGGTATTTGTGATAATCTGTGTTAATCTCGTTACATTGCTGTTCCCCCTCACTGCTAGTATGTAAAATATGTCTGGATCACTTCCAGGTGAGCCTAGTTCTACACAAATGACAGGCTTGAGGGCAAGTTCACCTGGTGGAGCTGCTACCTTTGGGCCATAAGGAATGCAGATCAAATCTCTGCTGCCGTAATGCGCAGTAAGAAGCATGCACACAGCCAGTGGATGGGGGCTCTGCTAACCAGATGCCTATTCTATTTTCTAGCCTTCAACTGAGAGACTTTAACAGTGATGAAGAAAAGAGCGCCCTCAGGATAGCTGCAAGGATGGATTGATTTATTAATATTTTGAAAGGATTAATAGTATAATAATGATGATTTAATATTTGGAAAGGCAGAAAGCATAGGAATGTAAGAGTCATCATATGTCTATTTCTTTCAGGAATATTAGCCCCTGGGTCCTGACAGGGAAGCATGCACAGGCTTTCCATTATACTGAAGCTCCTGTCACTTATCCTTGCTGACTTTGTTGAACGATCAGTGAGTGGTAAAATGCTTACTAGCTCAATCAGAATTAACTTCTGGATGATCTTTCATGGTGAACCTCACACTGGATCTGAAACAACTGGATTGGAGCCTTTTGTTCTAAAAAATCTAATAAAATAAAGAAAAATCTTGATTTGAGACATTTGAGAGTTCATGTAAGATTGTTTAAGCTCTCAAATAGATTTAGGTGCTTTCTAAGTAGGACACATGAGAAAACATATGGAGACATACCTATCTCAGAGAACTGGAAGGGACTCCAAAAGGTCATTAAGCCCAGCCCCCTGCCTTCATTAACAGGATTGAACTCACAACCCTGGGTTTAGCAGGCCAATGCTCAAACCACTGGTCAGGGCAGGAGTTAGTAGCCAAGAATCAGAGCCCAGGGTCAGAACGAGAGTCAGAAATCACCTACCAGAGCCAACGCCAGAGGTCAGGACTCAAGTGAAGCAATGCAGGAACAGGCCTGGGTCCAAGGCAGGAGTTCTTCCATCTATGGTCAAATACTCTGAACAGCAATGAACTGCTGCTGCTGATCTTAAGAGCGGCTCTCCTGATTTCTCCAACCAGTGTAGTAAATCAGGCAGCCTACTACAGACCAGCTATGCTCATTAGGTTGCCTGGAGACTAACTGCTGCACAGCCCGATTCCTGACAGCAGGAGGAAAATAGGCATCCTTACACACTTCTCCTACTAACTCCCCTATATTTTGGAAACCGCTTCTTAGTAGAGCTAATTAGGAATTTTGTGACAGAACACAATTTTTGTTGGAAAATGCTGATTCATCAAAACCAAAATTTTTCTTGAGAAGTTTGCAGTTACGACAAAACTTTAATCAGGAAAGGTTTCTCAGGTTCAGGTCCCTGGGTCTACCATTTCCCAGGATCAAGTGACATGACCACCAGGCTGTAGAGTCTCTGGTCCAATGAATATTTCATTATTTATACAACATGGAACAGCTCCAATACAAGAAACTGAGAGCTCCCTCATGCCAGAATACCCCTTAGCCAGGTGGTTAGGGCCATCACATGGGATGCAGAAGACTCATGTTCAAGTCCTTGCTCCGAATAACATAGAGCAGGGACTTGAAGGCTGGTCTCTTGCTACCCAAACCACCAGGCTACTGGCTACTCTCATGTAGGCATGATTTCATGAAAAAGGTCAAAAGGCCTCCATTTCATCCTGCTGCAGGAGAGGAACAATATTTGAAATCTTGAAAATGTTTTCCAGGACAAGAAAATAATTTAATGTGCAGCTCTACTGCTTACTATTTTTGTTGAGGCCTGTTCAGTTGAGCCTCATCTCTCTCCATTTAACCTTCAGTTGGGTAACTTATCTTCTGACCAGGTGGACATCTCCCTCTGCCTGCATTTTAAGGATGAGCTCCCTGGTGGCAAACATCTTTTGACTACACTCTCTCATTCTGCTCTGGAACTTCTCGATCTGAGCCACAATAACCACTGAAAAATAGCGACCCAGTCAGCTACCTGTTCTGCCATGGCTAAGTTATGTCCCGTGACCAAAGTAAACATTATGGGTTTCTTTCTGTCCTGCACTGTCCATGTCCAAAGTGAGGCTTTGGCATTGAAATGTCTCCCACTCAAGGCACAAAGCTCTTGGTCCTCTTGCAAAGAATCATGGCTGTACTTGTTTAATTTACCATAATTATTGTGTCATTCTATCACCAGCATCCAAACTGCTAGGGCAGTATTCAGAAGGAATACACAAATGATCCTTGCATACATAAGGTCATTTGCTATTAATTAATCTGCACAATTCACTGGAAAAAATGTCTCCTCCTAACAAGGTAATTCCCTGAGAGCAAATGCCTCTAATCTTTTCAGCATGAGTAATAATTAAGGTTTGGTAGAATAATGACTGGCAACACAGGGAACACCACTGATCACATATCCACCGATGAAAATTCATCAACCCATGAGGTATTTGTAATAACTGACATCATTAGTATTTCTTGTTTATATCAGGAGCTCTACTAGTTGTGCTCACAGCTCAACAGTGTACAAAATGTTCCCATCAGTATTAGCCTAGCCCTGCTTAGATTAGTTTGCTAAAGCCATTTGTGTCTCGTCTGATACTGTAAACTGTATGGGGCAGGGATTGTCTATTGGTGTGTCTGCCTAGTGCTCAGCCCAGTGGGGACCAGATCCTAATAACAATAATGCTGCATAGTCCTGGTTGCATTTAAATGTAGCAAGGAAAGAAGAAGGGGAGATAGGATGGGAATAAAAAACAGTGAGAATAAGCATGAGAGAATCTTTATAAAGACCCGGACATTGCTCCCATTGATTTCAGCAGGAGTTTTTCCTTCACTTGATAGGAGTAGGATCATTCTCAAAGAGAGAGCGGATTAAAAGGAGATGATGATACAAAACAAACATGTGAGTATAGAATGAGAACGATATAAAGAAATTGGACCCCAGGTTGTTGGGCTACAGGCAAGAATCATTGGCAATATTCTATGGCCTGTGCAGTGCTGGAGAATAGATTAGATAAATCATAGTCACATCTCTCTCACTCAATCTCCAAGTTATCCCTACTCAAGAGTTTTTTTCATTATCATGACCCTCAAGAAGGAACCAAACAATGAGCATAAGATCTTGAGATTAAAATCCATGAAGATGATGGATGGACATGGCATTTAGCATTGCCTTCCTTGCCAAACAGAAAATCTTCAGACACAGTATCACTAGGAAACCAAAACACAGCATGAATACAAAGCCATCATGCAAAGCAACAGTCTCCTCTCAGATTGCCCAGCCAAGGGGTTTGCAAACTCTGAATGTTTAGCATAGATCCCATTAAGCAGAACACTAATCAGTACTGATCTATTTAGTGTAGATCCCTTAAAATATGCTAAATGTTGGGTTTGTATTTAATAATTCATTGCCCCAAAAGACCCTTATGTGTCAGATTTGAACACTGAAAATGAAATCACAGCGGATCATATTCCTTTTTAAATCTAATAAAGTGACGAAATTGACAGGTGAGGGGTCCAAAAGTAAGTGAAATAGTCATAGAATAAGAGATGCAGGATTCTCGAGCAGTGGTTCTCAAAGCTGGTCCACCGCTTGTTCAGGGAAAGCCCCTGGCAGTCTGGGCTGGTTTGTTTACCTGCTGCATCCGCAGGTTCGGCCGACTGCGGCTCCCACTGGCCGTGGTTCACTGCTCCAGGCCAATGGGTACTGCAGGAAGGGCGGCCAGCACATCCCTTGGCCTGCGCCACTTCCCACAGCCCCCATTGGCCTGGAGTGGCGAACCATGGCCTGTGGGAGCCGCAATTGGCCGAATCTACAGACATGGCAGGTAAACAAACCAGCCCGGACTGGCAGGGGTTTCACTGAAGAAGCGGTGGACCGGCTTTGAGAACCACTGCTCAAGAGGTCATCGAGTCCAGCCCTCTGGTCTGAAGCAGGATCAAGTAAACCTAGACCATCCCTGACTTTTTTTTTTTGTCTAACCTGTTCATAAAAACCTCCAGTGATGGGAATTCCACAATCTTCCTTGGAAGCCTATTCCAGAGCTTAATTATCCTTATAGTTAGAAAGTTTTTCCTAATATCTAACCTAAAACCTCCCTTGCTTCAGATTAAGCCCATTACTACTTCTCTTACCTTCAGTGGACATGGAGAATAAGTCATCACCATCCTCTTTATAACAGGCCTTAAAATATTTTAAGACTTATCAGGTCCCCCCTCTGTCTTTTCTCAAGATAAACATGCCCAGTTTTTTAACCTTTCCTCATAAATCAGGTTTTCTAAACCTTTTATCATTTTTGTTGTTCTCCTCTGAACTATCTCTAATTTGTCCACATCTTTCCTTAAGTGTGGTAGCCAGACACAGTACGCAGCTAAGACCTCACCAGCACTGAATAGAGTGGGACAATTACCTCACTTGTTTTAATAGTGTTTATAAAGTTTAAATGAATACATATAACATGTGTTGTGAAAAACTTAGATGTCATGAATGAAATCACATCAGATCTAAGTATTATTCAATTCTATACAATTCTGAGGAGATAATTTTGATGTCAAGCTGAAACTGCTGATCATTAATAAAGGTCCTTATTAACTTCTTGATCAAGCTTTCTATGCCAGTGAAAGATATGACAGTTCAGCAAAAAGTAATTCTAAAGTTAGAAATGTAGACATTCACACAACTACTAAAATGTCAATACAATTTAAAATTGACTGTCCAGATAATGTTGATCCATGATCAAGCCTTTTCCTTTCATAGACAATATCACACAATAACCCATGGTATACACTCCTATTTCCCCTAGCAATTCACATGGGGCCATAAGCAGGTCTCCCCTTTGGTTTGGCTGAGCAACTCACCTGGCTTCTTGTGAGGAGAGCTCCTTCTCCTGTTTTAATCTACATTGACTACTGGCTGTAACCACAGGTAATCTGTAACCAAAGGCTGGTTTATTTTTATGTTCTGGACTATTCTAATTATGGGTATGTCTACACTATGGGATTATTCCGATTTTACAGAAACTGGTATTTGGGAACAGATTGTATAAAGTCGAGTGCACGCAGCCACACTAAGCACATTAATTCGGTGGTGTGCGTCCATGTACCGAGGCTAGTGTCGATTTCCAGAGAGTTGCACTGTGGGTAGCTATCCCATAGCTATCCCATAGTATCCACAGTCTCCCCCACCCATTGGAATTCTGGGTTAAGATCACAATGCATGATGGGGCAAAAACAGTGTCGTGGGTGATTCTGGGTAAATATCGTCACTCAATCCTCCCTCCACGAAAGCAATGGCAGAAAATTGTTTCGCACCCTTTTCCCTGGATTGCCCTGGCAGACGCCATAGCACGGCAACGATGGAGCCCATTTAGCCTTTTTTCACTGTCACTGTATGTCTACTGAATGCTGCTGACAGACGCGGTACTGCAGTGCTACACAGCAGCATTCACTTGCCTTCGCAAGTTAGCAGAGACAGTTACCAGTCCTATTGTACCATCTGCTGCTGTCATGGGTGCTCCTGGCTGGCTTCGGTGAGATTGGCTGGGGGCGCATGGACAAAAATGGGAATGACTCCTCAGGTCATTCCCTTCTTTACGTTTTGTCTAAAGATAGAGTCAGTCCTGCCTAGAATATCAGGCAAGTCTACTAAAGAGCCAGAGGGGCAAACAGCCACTCTGTGTCAGAGCCCCAGAGATCCCGCAGAAATGATGAGCTGCATGCCACTCTAGGGGGTGCCCTTACAACTACCCCACCCGTTGCTTCCCTCCTCACTGAAACAGATATATGGCTAAATTGTTCAGTTCAGCTTGCCAGTCCACACTGATTAGCCTTTCAAGAGAGAAAGAGAGAAAGTTCAGCTCAATTCAAGGTAAGTTTAGTTTAAAAATGGTATTTCAAACTATTTGGCCACCTGTAGACTGAGCATTTTCCTAAGGTCTTGTGTTTTGCCATATGTAGTTCTGCAGGCACTTGAAACTTCCATGAGGTACTCTGTTCCATGGTGTAATCTCCTTGGGTAACTTTGCATGACTTTGCCCCAGTCTTTTCTGATACTGAGTCACCCTTTTGAAGTTGTCTAGACTTTATAAAAGTCTCTGCATTCTTTGCTAACTTTTGAAACATATTTAAACAGTCCATCAGTCAAATAGAGTCACTTGAACCATCTGTCCTCCAGCAGCCTTACCTTGGCACAGCTGCATAAATTTTTCCCCTTTCTATATATCAGTACCCGTTTATTCTCTCTAATGAGTCTCATTTCACTTATGCTGGTAACACTCCTTTGCCTTTGCAATAAAGCAGTAAACAAGTCTCTGTGGCCATTTAGTTGTTCTGAGACACTTTGGCAGGTTTTGTCTTGAACACTTGTACTTCAATTGTCTTATTTAATACGGTCTTTGCTATTGTAACAAACACCTTTTTTCATCATGAACTAGATTCTATTATAGGACACAGCCCTTAGTATTATAGTACCAGAGTCATGACTCTCTCACTGCTGCTAAAGAAGGGAGTGGGTAGAAATTTGATCACAAGCCTATTACCATCTCTGATGCATCAGCTGCTGCTTTGGGTGGGGCAGTGCCCAGGCTCCATCCATTACCTACTCCAGGAGGAAGTAAGGCTGCATGCAGGTTCCCCTTTGCCCTTGTGTGCTTGGACCCAAGGACTGGGCACCGCAGGTAGACCACTAAGGAGTGTTTGTGCTACCAGTTATTCCCCTGTAAGACTGTGCAGACCAGGTGAAAATGTAGCACAGTCTGGTTCATTGTCAACATCTCTTATTTAAAACAGAAGACTACATGGTATCATGACACTCCATGGCTTCAGTCTTCTATCAACACAGCTTCCACTTAAGATGACCCTTATCATTTCAGATGGTCTGTGTCCAGAATCTTTAAACAGCCTTGGCTCTCGGTACAGTTATACTGAAACTGACTGAGCCCCTTTTTAATGTAAGCCTTATTTTCTACAAAGTGAGTTTTATTTGCATATAAAATCCATCCATTTTGCTATGTTTCAGTGCAAATCTGATTACCAAAAGGTAAATGGGAAAATTATTTTTTACATAAATGCTGTTGGAGTCAAAAGGTTAAAGGTCAGTTGTTTCTCAGTCTGAACACATCCTCTATGAGGCATACAAAACAGCCTTTGTTAGCTGTACTGTGGGTTCAGGATAATCCCACTGACATACATTTGCATTATTATTACCTATCAATGTATCACAATGTGCAGATACTGTTAATCAGCAAAACTAAATACGGTGTATGTGTGGCATATCATTTTGAAGCTTCATTATTTCAAACTCTTTTTTCCCAAAATTTTGCAAAGCTCATCTTTATCGTTCAGGAATACATATAGTCTAAACCTGAAGTTTCAAATCAATTCCACCTTTGATTTATCTGGGAGGACACAAAAAAGAAAACAAAGGAAAGAATATATTTTTAAAAATCTCCTTAAAAGTACATTATTTTTGGTATGCACATCATACGACAACTGCTGAAGTTATATTTATTCAGACATTTTCCCACCAGAATCACTTTTAGGGCTAAACTAAGCATAAGAAAGTTTGACACCAAAGGAAAAAATTGTAAAAAATGTTAGACAGAGGTGAAAAGGAGGGATCACTAGATCATCTAGTCCGACCTCCTGTATGACACAGGCCATAGAATTTTACTGCGTTATTCCAGCACTGAGCCCAATAACCTGTGTTGAATGACCACAGCATTCCAGAAAGGCATCCACTCTTGATCTGAAGACTGAGAATCAATCATTTATCTTGATAGTTTGTCCCAATGGTGAATCATCCTCACTGTTAAAAATCTATGCCTTATTTCTGATTAGAATTGGTCTGACTTCCAGCCAGCCATTGTTTTTTGCTATGCCTTTTCTGCTAGATTAAAGGGCTCTATTGCTCCTGCTATTTTCTCTCTGGGAAGATACTTAAATACCACAATCAACTTACTCCATGCCACTAATTTGTCATTACAGCACACAAGTGCACCTGGAGATGAACATAGATTGATGCCATCATTACACTCCTGACATTTTTGCATGCTTGCTTTTTGTATATTTCTGGCTTGTCAGCAGTACACTTAGTTGCTGCATGAGATAGCAAATTTGCAAATAAACTTTATAGAGCTACTAAAGAAGTTATAATATTATAAGTGCAGGTATGGACCTAAAAAAGACTTGACAGCACATGCTTGGATGCAGTGGAGAGGGGCAACTGCAGGGAGTTGATGCAGCTCTCTGGCCACCCCGGTGGAAATTAGGAGATATACTTTAACTTCCACAAACTGGTGCTGATGGACAATTAGGTGTAGTGAAACTCCAAAATTGAAAGCAGTTTTGTTAAAGGGACACGGTGGTGCATGGCTGCTATTCTTAGGGTCCCTGAGTCTCTTCCCTTTATGTCCTTCCCTAGAAATGTCCCTGATATTCCCCTTGCAAGAAGGAATTTTAAGGGGCATTTTGTGCCTACTCCCTGTGGTGCATGATAGCCTTAGCAGACTGGAGAATCTGGATCTCTGTGCATCACTGTTTACATTTTGCAATTTTCTATTATTTGTATTCCAGTTCATCATTAGGGCTATAAGACACAAACAAAAAGTTACCAATCATTGATCGAGTTCAGATGTGCCAATCTCCTTTCCAAACCCTTCCATGGACTTGTTCTAGACTACTTTGTGGACCGTGTGTCTTGAGTTGCTTCCTCTCCACTTGTCTAATACTGGCTTGCACTCTGCACCTTAAAACAATCTTATCAGCCTTGGTTTGTAAGTATTTTCACTGTAGCATCTGCCACACATGGCCTTCTCTGCCTCCTCAACCTTCCATCATTTTAATTATTCATATGAAAATATTTCATACTTATCCTTTTTTACTCTCTGTGTTGTGATGCCTTATATATCTCCGTCATTGTATTTGGGATAGAATGTCAGGTTCTAGCACCATATATTGTAAGATGGAGCTTTTCACTGACTCTTCCTGGCCACCAGATGGTGTGGGCCTTATTAGTTCCAACCCAAGAGTATATGTAATGGGGTGGATAGGCCAAGAGGCTCCCTGCTGGAAGCCTCAGTGTCCTTCCATACCCATCTCAGGAAAGGAGCAATGGATCTAAGTCCAGTCAGTGGCTAGCTCCTTTCAGCTCCTTATCAGAAGATTACAGGCTAATATAAAAGGAATTGCAGAGCTAGCACCAGTCAGTTCCTTGCTAGAACCTGAAGAATGCAGATGGTGCTCCTGGCTGACCAAAGGAAACTGCAGCACCATGGACAGCTCAGTGCTGGCAGGGACCAGGGAAGCAAGGAAGAGCTCCTGAATGGCTGCTGGGCCTGAACATAAAAGGGCCCTGATGTAAAGGTGAAGCTTTGGTAAAGGCTGGGGCTGTGAGGAAGTGGTCCAGGGAACTGAAAGCAGTTTTGTTAAAGGTACATAGCTGCTATTCTTAGAGTCCCTGGGTGGGACCAGGAGTAGTGGGTTGGCCAAGATCCCCTCATATGTCACTGGGGAAGTGGCCTATAATTGGACAGTGATAAACCCCCAGAAGGGGGATCTGAACTAATTAGTGGCTGTGCTGGGGCCAGAAGGGCCCAGGAAGGACAAAACCAATGCTTCCAGGGAGAAAGCTCTGGGGGCAAGGCCTGGTATCAGGGCTAGGATTGTGTAAAGACTGCAGCTGCAACTGACCAGAAAGGTCACTCATGAGAGGTGGGTGCTGCCCTGTTAACAGTATACAACAGAAAGTATGACTGAGACAAGAAAATAAATGGAGGAAAGGAGAAATGTTCAAAGGAAGAAGCCCTAGCAACAGCCATGCTCACTTTAAGAAAAACCTGACTTAATTTCATATTTGGTATTACATTTAACAATAAAATAAATCTCTGGAAGAGGATACATTCAGACTATATCTAGAATGTATGTGTTTGGAATAGATTGGAAGTGCTATATCCTTACAGAACTATTTAATAATTCAAAGCATTTTTGGGCTACAGCATTGTAATGGGCTGGGTTACCCATCCTTTGAAAGTAAGGGGTATAACCACCATTCTTCATTTAATGCAGTGATGTTGTAGCTGTATTGGTCCCAGGATATTAGAGAGTCAGGGTAGGTGAGGTAAACTCTCTTATTGGACCAACACCTGTCGGTGAAAGAGACAAGCTTGCAAGCTTCACAGAGCTCTTCTTCAGGTCCGGGAAACTTTAGACACTAAATATCATAGACTGAAGATAAACACTGGATTTATGGTTTATTACAACAATCTAACACACTAACAAATGCTCCCTACCTGCTTTCCCCTCTCCTTTCCTTTCCCCTCCATGACTGGAGGGGTGTTAATAGGCCACTTCACCTTGAATGGTCCCTTGAAACATATTAACTACTTATGCTAAATAATCTGTTCCACCTTGTATTTAGCTGTGATACTGAATACATTTCCCACACCTGAAGAAGGGTTCTGTGTAAGCTCAAAAGATTGTCTCTTTCACCAACAGAAGTTGGCACAATAAAAGATACTGCCTCACCAACCTTGTCACCCTTCATTTAAAGACAACTGTAATAAGCCATTTAGCTTTTTTATGTAACCAGCTAGCTGAAGTAATACCAGCCTCTAACCCAGTGGTGGGCAACCTGCAGTCCATGGGCCTTACATGGCCCATCAGGGTAATCCTCTGGCGGGCCATGAGACAGTGTTTACATTGACTGTCTGCAGGCATGGCCTCCCACAGGTGCCAGTGGCCGTGGTTTGCCATTCCCAGTCAATGGGAGCTGTGGGAATATATATAACTAATTATTATTTTTGGTTGGCATCCAGTAGCAAGTTAGACATTTCCCCAAAAGCTTATAAACCAATATTAGCCATGATTTAATGCAGGGGAAACAAGACAGAGGGAGTGGGAGAAGGTATTAAGAGCCGAAAGTTTTCACATATGAAGGCTATTGCACAGAATGAATTTTCACAAAGTGAAATGATTGAATAGTAAAGGACTCATAATTTGACATGAAATGATATAATAATACATACCTCTATTGTAGCATTTTTCATCAGTAGTTCTTAAAGCGCTCGATGTGGTACAACTTGGTCGGTCCAAAGGTGTCAAGAGACATCAGAAGCCTTTGAATGAGTGTAGTTCAGACATACCGAACTCAGAAGACACAGCATTCTGTGTGCCAGTCCAATGAAGGGACCCCTTCTGGCTTTGCTGAGCAGCTGTGGAGAAGTTTGTATTCTGGTCCCATCCCTGAAGTGCAATGAAAAGAAACCTGATGGCTACAGATGTGTGCGTCAGCTATAAAGAGACCAGTCCTGCAGCGTGCAGAGTGCCTTCAATACCCATTACAGTCAACAGGAAATGAGAACATTCAGCATCTTGCAAAAGTGGGCGTTTTAGGCCTGTTTCACTATTACTCTGCTCCTTAAGTAGTCATCTGTACTTCTGCAAAGTCGGTATAATCTGCTACCACTCAGAGTTTGTACTTTGCACTGGCATAAATGACTACACATGGTCACATGGGGCAGTGGTGCAGTGGTGAATAGAGACCTTAGTCCTTCCCTCAAAGCACAAAGAGAAGAAGGCTGGCTGGATTTTCTGAGAAGCCATGGTTTGGGACATTCCCAGTCACCAGAACAACCCAAAACCAGCTAACAAGACGTCTTGGTTAAGTGACGCTGTACTTTGGGAAAGAATTCTCTCTAGATTCTGATTTGTTTTAATCCATGTTAAAAAAAATAGCACCTTCCATGTTTTTTTCTTAGACCACCTCTCTCCCCACTACAACTCACTCTCCCTCTCCGCCAGTGTGAGTTCCACCTCCAGGCTTGAAGCAGAAGATCAATAAAAGCTCTCCTGAAAGCTGTTTGGCTATGTCACTGATGATGCCAGCACTTAAAGTGGTAAATTAAGAGAAACATGCCAATTCAGACTGTTTAATTAGGAGGTACTGGATTGATTACATGTTGTTATAATTACATATTCACTGTAACACTGTGGCAGGTTTTTCCAGATGAAATATTAAAAACATGACAGGAAAAGACAATTTATTTTCAAGCTTCTGAAAAAGTACTACAAGAGTGAAGAATAAAATTTTAAACTGTTTTAAGAATAAGTGATATTTTTCAGAGGGGCACAACATAGATATAAAGGATGTTGCTGATATTGCAAATAGATACAATAGTGATAAATGCACTATGACAGATAAAAGCTCATAGAGGCCATATAAATTTAGGAAAAACAACACACACAATGGAATTAGAATATACAACACTGAGGTACAATTCTTATCTCCATTCCACACTGGGGATAGGGGCGGCTCCAGGCACCAGCACAGCAAGCGCATGCCTTGAGCAGCAAGCCGTGGGGGGCGGCCTGCTGGTCACAGTGAGGGCGGCAGGCAGGTAGCTTTCGGTGGCACGCCTGTGGGAGATCCGTTGGCCTGTGGCTTCAGCGGCAGGGACACCAATGGCACAGCACTGGTGGACCTCCCACAGGCATGCTGCTGAATCAACGTGACCAGCGGACCTCATGCAGGTGCACCACCGAAAACTGCCTGTCTGCCGTGCTTGATGTGGCAAAAAACAGAACCGCCCCTCACTGGGGCAGTTACTCATGTGGGGCTGTATCCTGCATCATGGAGCTCAGTGACCCCTGACCTGCATCATTGTGCATAGACACATAACAAAACAAGGAATAAGAATCAGAGGGGTAGCCGTGTTAGTCTGGATCTGTAAAAGCAGCAAAGAATCCTGTGGAACCTTACAGACTAACAGACGTTTTGGAGCATGAGCTTTCGTGAGTGAATACCCACTTCGGCAGATGCATGTAGTGGAAATTTCCAGGGGCAGGTATACATATGCAGGCAAGCTAGAGATATTAAGGTTAGTTCAATAGGGAGGATGAGGCCCTGTTCTAGCAGTTGAGGTGTGAAAACCAAGGGAGGAGAAACTGGTTTTGTAGTTGGCAAGCCATTCAAAGTCTTTGTTTAATCCTGAGCCGATGGTGTCAAATTTGCAGATGAACTGAAGCTCAGCAGTTTCTCTTTGAAGTCTGGTCCTGAAGTTTTTTTGCTGCAGGATGGCCACTTTAAGGTCTGCTATAGTGTGGCCAGGGAGGTTGAAGTGTTCTCCTACAGGTTTTTGTATATTGCCATTCCTAATATCTGATTTGTGTCCGTTTATCCTTGTCCGTAGCGACTGTCCAGTTTGGCCGATGTACATAGAAGAGGGGCATTGCTGGCATATATTACATTGGTGGATGTGCAGGTGAATGAACTGGTGATGGTATGGCTGATCTGGTAAGGTCCTGTGATGGTGTCGCTGGTGTAGATATGTGGGCAGAGTTGGCATCGAGGTTTGTTGCATGGATTGGTTCCTGAGCTAGAGTTACTATGGTGCGGTGTGCAGTTGCTGGTGAGAATATGTTTCAGGTTGGCAGGTTGCCTGTGGGCGAGGACTGGCCTGCCGCCCAAGGCCTGTGAAAGTGTGGGATCGTTGTCCAGGATGGGTTGTAGATCCCTGATGATGCGTTGGAGGGGTTTTAGCTGGGGACTGTATGTGATGGGCAGTGGAGTCCTGTTGGTTTCTTTCTTGGATTTGTCTTGCAGTAAGAGGCTTCTGGGTACATGTCTGGCTCTGTTGATCTGTTTCCTTATTTCCTCGTGCGGGTATTGTAGTTTTGAGAATGCTTGGTGGAGATTTTGTAGATGTTGGTTTCTGTCTGAGGGGTTAGAGCAGATGCGATTGTACCTCAGTGCTTGGCTGTAGACAATGGATCGTGTGATGTGCCCAGGATGGAAGCTGGAGGCATGAAGGTAGGCATAGCGGTCTGTAGGTTTTCAGTATAGGGTGGTGTTAATGTGACCTTCGCTTATTTGCACCGTGGTGTCTAGGAAGTGGACCTCCCGTGTAGATTGGTCCAGACTGAGGTTGATGGTGGGGTGGAAGCTGTTGAAATCGTGGTGGAATTTTTCCAGAGTCTCCTTCCCATGGATCCAGATGATGAAGATGTCATCAATGTAGCGTAGGCAGAGAAGGGACGTGAGTGGATGAGAGCCGAGGAAGCGTTGTTCCAGGTCGGCCATAAAAATATTGGCATATTGTGGGGCCATCTTGAATGGATGTGATTTTCAGAAAGTGTTGACCATCAGGCCCATTTTAAAGTGTCCCATGTTAGGCACCCCAAAATATCAAAATTATTAGTTCTTTTGAAAATCTTGATCTATGAAAACAACTCGACCAATGGAACAAAGGTCATAATTCCTCGCTCTACTCCACACTGTAGATTTTATATCCACCCTCAGTTTCATATTTTGCACCCTGTCCATGAGAGAGAGTTTCACTGAACTTTAAAATGAGACAAGTTCCACATACTAGCATTAAAGAGTCCTTTACATTCATATCAGTGTATTAATTTATCCTGGCAGCTAATATCTGTGTGGGTGTTACAGCTAGTGAAAAAAAAAAGGACAATTGTTTTAAAGAGTGAAATTTCAGACCCTCTCTCATAGGGAATAATGTAATTGAATAATTGGTGCTGAGTTGTGTTTAAATATTCATTTGATCCCATAGCCATTCATCTCATTACAGTTCACAACAATTGGAGCTGGAACCTTTTATAAATCAGTGAGACTGTCTTTCCAGGTTTCCTAGCCCATCTCACCTGGATAACAAAAGAACATTAGATTCAACAAATAAATCTGGACATCTTTAGCACCATCAAAGAAACAATGGAAGTGCCACTAACAAAAGGTCAACAAGAACCTTAAGAATTGTAATGTATAAGGGAGATGTAACTGGACTGATATGTAAGATGTGACATGGCTATTGCAACTGCCTTAAGAAAAACCCCACAACTAAATTGGCTGCTGGGTCATCATTTTGAAACATGGTCACAAAAGTTGCACTGGCACCAAAAAAATTACGCATATCTAGCAAACACAAAAAAACTACAATAACCCAGAATCCTCCAAAAGAAACACAAACCCCAAAGAAACTCAGGTACCCACAAACTCGGTGATTTGTGCAGAGGCAGATTAAGATTTATTGGGGCTTTGAGCACAAAGAACTTTGCCCCCTGACCACCACAGGGCCCCGCCCTCTGTGTCTCCCCTTTCCCCCATAGCCCCGCCTCCTGGCCTGGCTGGAAGTTGGGCCATGGTAAGAGCTGCCCAGGGAGCCCGGGCTGCTGTGGGGAGCCCTGGATCCTCCACCTGTCTTGGATTGTGTGCCCTGGGGGGCAGGGACATGGGCTGGGGGCTGCTCTCAGGCACCCCAGCTCTTCGCCCAGGGCAGGTGGCGGGTCCGGGACTTCCCACAGCTGCCAGAATGGCTTTTACTACAGCCTAGGGTGATCATACATCCTGTTTTGACCAGGACATTGAAACCCTGCCCCAGACTTCCTGACTTGTTTGGCAAAACTGGGGATTTGTCTTTCATCAGCTGGCAAGAGCAAATGGGACAAATCCACATTTTTGCCAAAAAGGGACTTAGGGGAGGGCAGGTCTATGGGGTGAGGAGAAGGGGTTTGGGGGGGGCCTAGAAGGGAAGGTCTGTTTACCAGTACAGTGAGCAAAGGAGCAGTGTATGTATATATTTAAAAGAGGGGGAATTTTGGTTGTCTAAAAGGCCCATTCAAATAGGGAAGGAATGAATCTGAAGAAGGGTGAGAGAGGGGGCAGAAAAAACCTAGATAGCTTATATATAACTTACTGGGCTGGCTGGAAAAGTCTTTTTAAAAACACAGCTATAGGGGAAAACTAGCTATTTACTGATGACAACAAAGGAACCATGTATAATTGCCGCACTTTACTGCCTTTTTTGTTTTAAATGCATTAGAACTGCCTATCTTATTGCAACTGGTTTAATGAAGAAAAACATATAATGATTTAAAATACTTCAATTTTTCCTGTTTAACTTAGATATGATATGTACATTTTCCTTTTTAAGTGGTTTGAGAAGCCAGAAAAATGAGTTCTCTTCCTCACTAGGTGATCCTTGCTTATTGCACAACTTTGAACTGTCTGAATTTCCACATCATAACATGATTTTTATTTCATTACCTCCCAACAGGGATTGAGGATTAATTATTTAGCTTTTATGAAGTAGCTTGAAGTTTAAAAACACTAAATGTAAGCTACATATTTATTGAAAAAATACTAGATTGTAAGCTGCTTAGGCCAGGTGCCTTGTCTCTTTGCATGTCAAAGAATCAAACACTAATATAAAATAGACAGCATAGAAATAAATATGAATAAAAATAAATGGTTCAATGCACTACAAATCTTATCTTAAAGTTATCATCTTGTCAATAAATGGTTTGGTTTTGAATTAATAACCCTGCTGATACTTGTGACAGTAGTTTTGGAACCTGTAGTTTCAGGTGAGTGAGTATTATGTCTATACACATAATACAGCATTAAGCCAGAGAACTCTGCCTAAGTGCCAAATATTGTAATAGCTGGGACATGAGGTTTTTTTTTTTTTTATTAAAAGAGTATCTATTGGTCTGGGTTGGAGACTGGGAGTCAGGGCTCTTGAGTTCTCTAACAGTGATACTTGACTCACTTTGTGCTTGACTGTAGGCAATTCACTTAACCTCTGTGTTTTTCACTATATCCATGTGTAAAATGGGGGGCAGGAGAAGAATGGGGGGCAACTCCACATGGGAGGGAGGGTGGAAGGAGAGGAGCTTGGGGATGAGGCAGCTCCACACAGGGGGAATATGCTCAGTGTTCATCCTACCACAGCTCCTTTGTCCATCCATCCTGGCCAGAGCCCAGGGGTTGGAAGAGAAAAAGCAGGGGGTGGGGCTGGAGTTCCAGCCTGGGGGGAAATTGGCCAGAGCCCCTGGACACAGGTCACCTGGGTCCATACGGTAATCCGCTACTGGATTTGTGCCCTTTTTAGAGTCAGTTACCACATTTAGGGGAGGGATAGCTCAGTGGTTTGAGCATTGGCCTGCTAAACCCAGGGTTGTGAGTTCAATCCTTAAGGGGGCCATTTAGGGAACTGGGGTAAAAATCTGTTTGGAGATTGGCCCTGCTTTGAGCAGGGAGTTGGCCTAGATGACCTCCTGAGGTCCCTTCCAACTCTAATAGTCTATGATTCTATTTGCTAACATGTGTTCTATGCATTTGTAACCCATGCTTCTACTGCCATTCCTATCAACAGTAGTTGCCTCTTTGTTCACAGGTGCAGAGAATGGATTTATGTTTCTGACATGAAACCATGTTAAACTTTATGGCTTCTGCTGAGTACCTTTGCAATTCGTTTGAACATGAAACAAAGTGACAGGGCTTGTTTTAGAGGAAGAAAACTTGGACCACAATCACTACAGCATGGCAATGCCATGTAACAGCAGTCCCTATTGTAGAGACATAATAGTGAATACCAGGCTAAGTCACACCATAGCAAGCCCTGTTTTACATTGGCCCAACGTGTCTATGGTAGTGGTTTGCAATGATGCAGTGACACCAGTACAAGTTTCCCTGATCTAGATGACTCCCAAGGGAGTGTAAATCGAGGTGAATCTAAACTAAACTGCAGAATCCTTTACTAGACAGTGGTTAGTCGCATTCTTTCATGTATAGCTGGAAGGTACTTAGATATCATGGCGATGGGCATGGTATAGGAACACAGACAGACCGTTAGGTTTTACACAGTGTTTGTTCATGTAAGACAGTTCCACTCTAACCAACACTACTACTATTATACCGGTTTAAAAGCCAATGTGTTTTCTGTTCCCTGCTAATATTTTCCTTTCTGTTGCAGATTCAAAAATGAATGCCAGCAGCAATACACAATTACTCTTTATGTTTAAAATTTGTCTCAACTCACTCCTCAGGCTATTACAAACAACTGTTTCTGTTTATCCAGTTTCCTGGATAGTCTTATGAATACATTTCTGAAGTGTTCTAGCGATCACGCCAACAATTGAGTTGAGGATTCTGCTTCAAGCAGCAACAGTGACTGCAGCATTACAGGGGAGCAGCTGGGAATTTGAGGTAGCAGGGGAAAAAATAGTTGTTCATAGACCAAGCTTTAAATCAAAAAGTAGGATGGGTAGCACTAACTGAGCTGCTGGGTGTCTGGGGAAGTTGAATTTTGTAAGAGAAGGGGCAGTGTAGTTCAGTAGTGAGGGCATTACATTAGGTCCTTAGGAGAGTCAGGTGTTGATCTGCAATGCAACCTGGAGCAAGTCACTCAATTCACCTCCCTGTGTCTCTGTTTTCCCCTCCCTGCAGTGTTTATTTACACTGTAAGCTCTTCAGGGCAAGGACTGGCATGTGTGTATAAAGACATAACTGAACATGGGGCGCTAAAATACAGAAAGATTAAAGAGAGAAGAATGAAGAGAAATAGGAGGGAAAGTACATAGGGTTCTGAGTGGCAAACAGATCCAACAAAAGAGTGCAAAGGGCTTAGATCAAAGGTTTAAAGACACAAAGTACTAAGTTAGGCAATTAAAAAAAGAGTTGAAGAGGTTAAAGTCCCTTCTGCAGATTACAAACAAATGTAGACTATAGGAAAACTTCCGAGTAGGGAATAAGGGCTATTCCAGTCAGTCTCCCCATCTCTGAGAAATCCTTACCATTATCTTTTTAAGGTGCTTCATGGTCAAATAAAAGTGTGAAATAATAGTAAGGTTAATTGTGATAGTGGACTGGGAACCAGGAACTCCCTAGTTTTATACCTTGTTCAGCCAGTGATTTAGTGTGTGACTTTAGCCAAGGCACTTAGGCAACACTTTCAAATTTGGGTGCCTGAAGTTACACTCCTACCTCCATATTAAGGCAGTTAACTAACTGGCCTGGTTTCCAGAGGTATCTGAGCACCAGCAATTCCCTTATCCAAGAGGAGTGGCAGTTATCATCCTCAGCACAGAAAGGACAAGTGACCTTGGATTATAAAACCTGTTTAGCTTGACAAAAATTCATTGTATTAAGAAAAATGCATATAAAGGATCAGACCAGTTTCAGAGGGCAAAATTCTAGGATTTAATAGACCAGATTCAGTGGGAGTTGTAGTACTCAGCATCAACCAGGATCTGGCCTAGTATACTTTGCTCTTGCAACATATACAGCAATAGCGCAGTGTTCATATCCTACACTTCATGATCCTTTGCAGAAAAAGAAACAGTTCTGTATAGCTTCTTCTATCACAGCTATGTTGGTGATTGCTTACTCTTAGTTAGAATACCAGCTACTCTGCCGTAACAAAGTAATGCCAGGAACTTCTGTTTGCTACAGGGTTTTCTGGCACATTCAAATTTCTTACCAACATACCAGGCAGCCCATACTTTAACTTGATAACTGAAGATAGTGGTGGATATTTTAAAATGTAAATAAGGAGGCAAATGGCTTGTTTTTAAATAGGTAAGTTTGAGTTACAGAGAGAAAGCCAGGCTAATTTTATACTGCTGTAAAACTAAATAACCTTCTCTTGGTTTGTTATGAGCTCTTTCTTCTTCTCTTCCCCTCCTGTGAGAATGGTTCCTAAGGGGCCAGGGAGAGCTCAGCTTGTTTTCTGCAGCTAGATTGACTGTTCTCCAAGCAGTGGGAATAGCAGCCAATCAAAGGAGTCTTGCCCCATGCAGAGCTGAAATTCAAAAGAGCAGAGAATTTCTCATTTTCAGGAGACTGGCTTCAGTCCTGGTCAAACTCAGAAAACATGAGAGTTGACAACATTGGTAAAGTCAAGCCCATAAGAACCTAAGAATGGCTATGCTGAGTCAGATCAATAGTCCATCTAGCCTAGTATCCTGTCTTTTGACAGTGGCCAATACCAGTTGCTTCAAAGGGAACAAACAGAACAGGGCAATGATCAAATGATCCATCCCCTGTTGTCTAGTCCCAGCATCTGGCAATCAGAGCCTAGGGACACTAAGAGAATGAAGGTCCACCCCTGATCATCTTGATGAATAGCCATTGATGGTCTTATCCTCAATGAACTTATCTAATTCTTTTTTTTAATCCAGTTATAGTTTTGGCCTTCACAACATCCCCTGGCAACGAGTTTCACAGGTTGATTGTGAAAAACATGAAGTACTTCCTTTGTTTGATTTAAACTTGCCACTGATTAAGCACCAGGGATCACCTGATGAAATTGTGTTATGCGAGTGTGTAAATAACACTTCCTTATTCACTTTTTCCACATTATTCATGATTTTGTGGACCTCTATCATATCCCTCCTTCGCCATCTCTTTTCCAAGCTGACTAGTCCCAGTCTTTTTAAGCTCTCCTTGTATGGAAGCTGTTCCATACTCATAATCATTGCCCTTCTCTGTACCTTTTCCATGTCCAATATATCTTTTTTTGAGATTGGGCAACAACTGCACACTGTATTCAAGGTGTGGGCATACCATGGATTTATAAAGTGGCATTATGATATTTACTGCCTTATTATCTACGCCTTTCCTGATGGTTCCTAATATTGTTAGCTTTTTTGACTGCCACTGCACATTCAACGGATGTTTCCAGAGAACTATCCACAAGATCTTGAGTGGTAACAGCTAATTTAGACCCCCATCATTTTTATGTATAGCTAGGATTATGTTTTACAATGTAAATTTTTCTTTACTTTTCTCAACATTGAATTTCAGCTGTTAGCCAGTTTTGTGAGACTGCTTTGTGACAAGACAACTCTTTGCAGTCTGCTTCGTACTTGAATAATTGTGTATCATCTACAAAC
The DNA here is from genome assembly GCF_007399415.2 of Gopherus evgoodei. Taxonomy (NCBI): domain Eukaryota; kingdom Metazoa; phylum Chordata; order Testudines; family Testudinidae; genus Gopherus; species Gopherus evgoodei. The sequence goes on from NC_044326.1 coordinate 21,606,670, forward strand.
TTTGCCACTTAACTCTTTACCCCATTTTCCAGATCACTTATGAATTTGTTGAACAGCACTGGTGCCATTACAGATCCCTGGGAGATTACCTCTCTCCATTATGAGAACTTCCATTTCATTCTGTTCAGGACTACTGCTGCTAATACCATTCCTGTGATAGATAGAAGTTTTACTCCCCTTCAGTTTGAACAACTGAATGAAAAGATAGATGGTACCATCCTATGTGAACAACAATCTGGGTTTAGACAAGGGAGATTGTGCACAGATGCTATTTTCACTCTGAGACGGATTACTGAGAACATAATTGAATTCCAAGGCAGTCTTGCCATCAGTTTTGTGGACTTTCAAAAGGCATTCGATAGTGTAAACAGAAATAATGTGAAATTGTGGAACAATATGGAATTTCAGCAAAAGTAATTAACATTATGAAGGCATTCTATGCCAACTCAAAATGCTGCATTAAAATGGATTGAGTAAGCCATTCAGCATCAAGACAGGTGTAAGGCAAGGGTGCGTCCTGTCTCCTTTTTTGTTTATGCTAGTCATCGACTATGGATTAAAATAATGTGACAGTGATACATATGGCCTAAAATGGAACAATTAAAGCCTATTTGATCTAAACTTTGCTGATGCTATTGCTCTTATCAGTGAGGATGCCAATGGACTACAAAAATTCACAAACCAGGTAAAAGAAGTAATGGAGGAGATAGGTTTGAGATACAATGCAAAGAAATGTAAAGTCATGTTAACGGGGCTATAGTGACAGAAATCAAATTTTAAGATGATAAACTGGAGAAGGTGGACAGTTTTATGTATCTTGGAAGTACCATTAGCCAAGATGGTCCTAGTTCAAAGGAAATAAGAAGAAGAATTGGGAAGGCAAATGCTGCATTTGGAAGACTCAAAACATCTCCCTCAAGCAAAATTGAATGTGCACAAAGCAATTGTTATTGCTATCACAACATAGAGCAGTGAGACATTGCAACTTACCAAGAAAGGTATGCAAAATTCAGATGCATTTCATCACAAAGGTCTGAGAAGAATATTGGGAACATCATATATAGAGATAGGAAGACGAATGAAGAAGTCAGAAAAATTACTGGACAAAGTACCCTCTCACAAATAATCTACAAAAGACAACATCAGTGGCTGGGACATGTGCTGAGAATGGAAAAAGAACACTTACCAAATACTGCCCTTGAATGGAAGCCAGAAAACACAAGAAGAAAGAGGAAGACCACGAATAACATGGAAACGAACAGTTCTGAACAACATCAAGCACCTGGACATGAAATGGGAAGATTTGGAGAGAAGGGCAGTTGACAGACAAGGATGGCAAATGTGGGTAGCTCAATGTGCAGGAAAGCAAGTGATGGACTAAGGTAGTTAGGAAAACTGACCATTTATTTCTAACCTTTGTTTCCCATGTTTTAACCAGTTACGGGTGCATGACTCTTTATACATATTGAAATATATTGAAGGAGCCAGACCACTATCTGTAAAATTTGCAAAAGTCCTAATGTGGCCACTGTTTGCTGTATTGCAGTATTAGGATTTTACTTTGTAAGAGGCAGATGGGTTTTGGTTTTACACACTTAACTTAGTATTCTTTAAAAATGAAACACAATTATAAAAGGCTGGATTTTAACCAGCTGTGTTTTTACATTATTGTAGTTTGCAATCAAAACATCCTAGCAAATAAAATGCAAAAGGCAGAAGGATGACTTCCTGTGAAATTTATCTTAATACTCGTAGGTAGATTGTTTGGCTCAGTTATAACCACTGGTTTTGTCTGTTTGTTTACAGAATTCAATGTTAATGAGAAACCGTAGCCTAATGAATTGGAGCATGAGAATGTTTGCCGAGATACATAAGCATGCAGTTCAAAACAAATGTTTTATTTTTTCAATAATTTTAGAAAAAACACATTACATAAAATGTATTTTTAAACATCAGGCCATATGCAGTTTTTGGAAAGCTATTACAAATAGTCTGTGTGTAAGTGGACTGCAATATATAAACATACACACAGACTTTTCTTTTTTGGAAGGAGGAAACAAAAAAGAGCCTCTTAGACCAGAGGTTCTCAAACGGGAGGCACAGAATGCATTCCAGGGGCAGGGCATGAGAAGCTTTTGGGGTGGGGAGCAGCAACTAACTGAACATTCAGAGCTGGGTGACCAAAGAGTGGCAGCTGCTGGCCTGGCACCCAGCTCTGAAGGCAATGCTGCCACCAGTAGTAGTGCAGAAGTAAGGGTGGCATGGTATGGCATTACAACCTTCATTTCTCTGCAGCTGCTGAAGGGGGCACTGCCTTCAGAGCTGGGAGGCTGGAGAGCAATGGCTCCTGGCTGGGTGCCTGGGGGTGGCAAAAATAATCACAGATACAAAGAAGGAGGAGCACGATTAAATGCATTTGAGAACCACTGTCATAGACCATATGCTAATGATCTGCATTTCAACTGATACACATGCAAACAACTCCCTTAGGACATTCTGTATGACTCCAAGCAGAAACACGTGCCAGTATTTTTCATGCGCCGTTATGTTTGGGTTTTGAGTACAGTTTACAGAAAGAAAGTCAGGACATGGCATATAAAGTTACTAAACATATCTGACAATGTTACTCTATATGCATCATATGTTTTATCTACATGTAATTGGACCATATCCTATAATTCACTGAATTAGTTTACATATTGTTTAATCAGCAACTATAGCTAAGTCTCAGATTCCTGTATTCTATTAGTATTTGATGATTGAGTTTTAGTAGTTCCAGTATAGAACTGTGGACCATATGTGGGGGGGGGCACATGTGCAGTTGGGAGGGGCCTGGCTTCAGGAAAGCAAAGACTCCCCATTCTCCATGCAGGGAATGGAAGATCCACCTCTTGGAGGATATCTTCTATTTGAAGCTTAGGTCCTTTGTTTGTTAAATATACTGAACAACAATAAACTTTGCCATTGGTTTCCATGGGAGCAACTTCAAACGTGTAACATTTTCTTGTTATATATCTTTAAGGTGTTGACACTGGAAACTCAAGTACTAAGCCTGTAGTTGTCCCAGAGACATCATGGTAAGGTGCTCAAATCCCAGACTGGATTTTATGGCATAAAATAGACTAGCACAGTCTACCATTTATTACTATTACTTATGATTTTTATTGCAGCAGCACCTACAGCTTCTGATCACAGAAGATAGGTCCATTGATGGCTATTAGTCAAGATGGTCAGGGATGCAACCCTGTATCCCGGGTGTCCCCTAAGCCTCTGGCTGCCAAATGCTGGAGTGGATGACAAAGGATGGAACACTTGATGATCACCCTATTCTGTTTGTTTCACTCTAAAACAGCTAGCATTTGCAACCCTCAGAAGATATGATACTGGGCTAGATGGACCATTGGTCTGGCCCAGTATGGTCATTCTTACGTTCATGATCAGGATTCCATTGTACAAACACATAAGACCTTGTCCCTGCTGAAAAATTGCTTACTATCTGATTATCACAATACTGTTGAGGTAGGTCATTAAGTATTATCCTCATTTTATGGGCAAGGAAATTGAGATATTAATAGTAAAAGTGTTTTCCCTAGTCTCTCAGATTACAAATCATAGCTACTTAAGAATTCCCCTTGTTTTCAGCCTTTTCTTCAGATGCTGCTGTTTGATATGTAAAAAAGCAGGATTTTTGTGTACAATTCCTCCTATGCTGAATGTTCTGATTAAAACCTTTCTTGCAGTTCTGTTGGCACATTTGGTAGGCAATTGTTCAGCTCAGCAATATTTTTCCTTAGAGCTCACTCAGGGCTAAAGTGGACCCGGTCCTTTTATAGTACATAAAAGGTGCAGTGGGACAGGGCAGAAGGAATCTTTTTTCATCTTGATCTGCTTGTGCAAGGGCCAGATACGATCACAAGAGCTTCCCTGAGCACATAGCCTGTTCTCTGCTAACACCTAGTGTCACACTAGCTGCACCAAAGAGGATGGGCAGGAGATAGAAACATGCTCTCCATCAATCAGCAGAAGCCGTAGGCAAAACTCTCACTCATTCTTCATTTACTGAGGCACAGTCCCATCTGGAGTTTCTCCTCACATATTTTGGCTCTGTTACAACTTGCCATCTTGTCAGCAATACGAAAAGGTAACAGATACTACCTGGAAGAAGAAACACACGGTTAGCAGCTACTGGCTATAAAATGGCTGCTTTGGGGCTCAGTGAAGGGCCAACTTCTGAAATGCATGCTGGGAAATGAGTTCCTATAAAAGGAGAAGCCTTCACTGGGTTAGTATGAGCCAGGAATTCACTAAGGAAAGTATTGCTAGAGAAGGGGCTTCTTTGGTGCCGTGTCTATTTTTTTAGATCACAGATTCTGCGCTGTTCCTTATTCAGGGCCATGATGATATGAATGAGCTGTTAATATTTTGCTGTTCTAAGGATCCCATTCTGACTAGAGATCGACTCAATTTTGATATTTAGATTTTGGTGGTCTCTTCACCAAAATCTGGTATAAGAGATGAGGGGGGGAAAAAAGGTAGGATGTGCCTGTTGGGCTTATCTCTGTGATGTGACCAATATACCCTAGCAGTGATATTCAGGAAAATATAGCACTTTGCTGCTACATGATAACATACTCTATCATTTCTGTGCATAAAGTAGTTCTTGTCTTCATATGGAGCATCATAATTTAGAAAGTCAGTATTTTTCAAACGGGCTTACTCCCAAGGACAATATAAATCTGTCAGTGTTTATGTCCGAAGCTGTAAAATGCCATGTTGCTATTTCCTTAATGGCATACAAGTTAGACTACACTTTCAGTACTTTCTTGGTTGATACAAGGCCTAGGCTAACAGTATTGCCTCAATAAGACCATGCAGCAATTCTGTTGTCATGACTCATTTGTGTCATAGAACATACAATGGGACTTAACTTCAGTTCTTGTACCCTGTAAATTATTTATCTCCTGTGACTTTAAAGTTCTAGACTTCACTTGCATCTACCTGCTAAATAAAAGGAATCCCAAAGGGAAAGAAAAAATAATGACTGACACAGGAACAGCATCAAGGTCAGGATAAAGACGACATCTGTCACCACCTCTTTAGTCCAGTGAAACAATGGTTTATTTCTTCTGTTTTGCTCCAGAAATCCTTTATATCAGCATTCTGTCTCCAACAACCTTCAAAAATGTACAAAGGAGAAGGGCTAGGGGGTGGGACCCAAATACACAAAAAACTCTGCCTGACCTTTGCTGACAATGGTAACAAACTCAGTAATGATTCAGTTTTGCCTGGATGAAAGAAACAGTCTCAGGTCACATTCTGCTCTAACTTACATGGGGTGTAACTCCACAGAAGACAGCTGGATGGAATGAGGTGAAAGTGCGTTATCTAAACCCAGCTTTAGTTATATACTGTATACTTATTACACAGCCATGTTCTAAATGTCTAGTATATTAAGCATTTTGACTTAGAAAGGCAGAGTTCTGTTATGAAAACCCATCAAAGAAATGAAGGGAAATGTGTTTTGTGCTCTATCAGTCTCTCACATTCTGACTAACGATGTTTACTGTTGTCAGAAAAGCTAAAATTGATACTGCCCTAGAGGATGGGGATCTGGCCATACAAGCAATGTGCAAAAAGAACACAGAATCTTTCTGTTTGCAACAAAAGAGTCACACTAGCTAATTCCCTTCTTCTGTTGAGATAATTGGAATAAATGAGACAAGGTTATTTATATGGTGCTATAAGTGTGCATTGTTTCACTGTGTGCGCGCTCAAGAAATCTTCTCTTTATGTGGCTCATATAAGGGCCAGGAAGAACATTAGCCTTTACACCCTGAGGAGTGCAGGAGCTCAGGGCTGGATTAAGGCATAAACTCACTAAACTACAGTTTAGGACCTTGCGATATGAAGGGCCTCTAAAAAAGAAAAAAAGGACTCCATTTCAAATTTTATCAAATTGGTTGATAAATAAAGGAGATTCTCTCTAAATACAGACATTTATGTTCACATATGACACAAATATACACATCTGGCTCCACAAATACCTTTACCCTTCACTAATTGTTCATTAGTGGGGTTCTGCAGGGGTCTGTTTTGGGACCAGCTCTATTCAATATCTTCATCAACGACTTAGATATTGGCATAGAAAGTACACTTACTAAGTTTGCAGATGATACCAAACTGGGAGGGATTGCAACTGCTTTGGAGGATAGGGTTGAAATTCAAAACGATCTGGACAAATTGGAGAAATGATCTGAGGTAAACAGGATGAGGTTTAAGACAGACAAATGCAAAGTGCTCCACTTAGGAAGGAAACATCAATTTCACATATACAGAATGGGAAGAGACTGTCTAGGAAGGAGTGCGGCAGAAAGGGATCTAGGGGTTACAGTGGACCACAAGCTAAATATGAATCAGTGTGATGCTGTTGCAAAAAAAGCAAACATGATTCTGGGATGCATTAACAGGTGTGTTGTGAGCAAGACACGAGAAGTCATTCTTCCGCTCTATTATGCGCTGGTTAGGCCTCAACTGGAGTATTGCGTCCAGTTCTGGGCACCTCATTTCAAGAAAGATGTGGAGAAACTGGAGAGGGTCCAAAGAAGAGCAACAAGAATGATTAAAGGTCTAGAGAACATGACCTATGAAGGAAGGCTGAAAGAACTGGGTTTGTTTAGATTGGAAAAGAAGACTGAGAGGGGACATGATAGCAGTTTTCAGGTATCTAAAAGGGTGTCATAAGGAGGAGCGAGAAAACTTGTTCACCTTAGCCTCTTAGGATAGAACAAGAAGCAATGGGCTTAAACTGCAGCAAGGGAGGTTTAGGTTGGACATTAGGAAAAAGTTCCTAACTGTCAGTATTTAACCACTCTGAAATAAATTGCCTAGGGAGGCTGTGGAATCTCCATCTCTGAAGATATTTAAGAGTAGGTTAGATAAATGTCTATCAAGGATGGTCTGGACAGTATTTGGTCCTGGCATGAGGGCAGGGGACTGGACTGGATGACCTCTCGAGGTCCCTTCCAATCCTAGAATCTATGAATTATTGACAGGCAGGAGGCCAGGGCTGAGGAAAAAAGATAATTGCACTTTTAAAATTAGTATTTCTACGAGTAAGTCTGCTATCAGTCTCCTAAGGCAGCATTTTGTAAGCCAGCTGCTACTGGTAAAATTCTGACTGTGCCTTCATAACTTATTTAAATAATCTAATTGCCAATAAAAATTGGGAAAAATGTGAGGTCAGAGACAGCAGCATCATGAAGCAATCCTGCCAAGTTCATACTTGTATGGCACTTGTCCAAAGAGTGACATCATGTATAGCATCCTCCTTGGCTGGAAATAGCAGGAAGGCTACCATCTTTTGTTTAGAGTCCAGAATGCTCAGTTGTATACTGCTTTCATTCCTGCTTTTCTTCAGTGTTAGTGTGTTCTTTCTTCTTTTGATCGTACATATGTACAATTGTGTATTTTAGTGTGCACACTGCTTTCTGCTTCATGCACTATCCATGTGTCAGATGATTGAGTTTGCATGTGATCATCTTATGGACTTGGGTCGAGTGGATCTTGAGGAGAATAAATTTGTGTTGGTTTCCCTCCAGTAGTTTCAGGAAACCTCACAGTAAATATTAGAGTGCACTGACGAAAGGATAGAGGGTTTTGAAAGAAGTGAAGGAAGATATACATATATATCAAAATATTCCGAGAACTTAGTGAGCAAGTTATTTCAGATTATGTGCATATGATTTATAGGCTATTAAAGCTCATAATATTCATTATATTTGCTTGCATATAGGCTAATTTTTCCTCACTTTCTCAATGCCTCTGTAGAATTTACCAGAAAAGAGACTTGCTTGCATATATATATATATATATATACCTGCCCCTAGAAATTTCCACTACATGCATCCGACGAAGTCGGTATTCACCCACGAAAGCTCATGCTCCAAAACATCTGTTAGTCTATAAGGTGCCACAGGACTCTTTGCTGCTTTTACGGAAAAAAGACTGATAATCTTTCCTTCTTTCATGCATATAGCTTTTTGTCACTGTGTGTGTCCGAGGTGTTTACTTGAGATTAATTAGTAGTCCTGGGGGAGACAGAAGATAGAGAAGAGAACACAAAGAAATGTCTGCCTAGAAAATGCTGCAAGAAAACCTATCTGCCCTAAGTATTCTGTGCATTGAAAGTGACAAACTCTAGCTAATCATTTGAGGACATCAATGACTGCTCTCCAAAAATCACAAAAGAAAATCTTTTAAATTTCAGTGTTAAAATTAACGTGATGTGAATACAGACATAATAGAAGCAGTACAACGTGCAGTAAGTAAAATGGTCTGTGTAACTGCAACTGCTTTTGTGTTGCTGTAGATAAAGGTTTCATATCTACTAATTTAGAAGTCAGACAAAAATATGTTAATTTGAAACTATTTTATAATGCAAACAGACATATTGCAAGAAGTGTTTTAGTTAGATTATTATTCTTTTTTTACAACTTTGCCTTTGTATATATGCAAATATAAAGCTTTCATGTTTATATATTCAATATCCTTTCTGTGAAAATAAATATATATATTTTTTATGGTCTGGGGCCTCTTACACCTGACATAGTTAAAGGCCTTAGAATGTCATAATCTGGCCCTGCAGGAGCTGCTCCATCCCTGCTCAAAGGGATTCCATGTCAGAGCTGGAAATAGACGACTCTGGCTGTTAATCCCATGATTAGTCAATGGGTCCAAGATGCCTTTCCCACTGTTAAGATTACACCCTTTGATTGCCAGAGACCATTCTGGAGGCTCAGCTGCAGGAAACCAGTTGGGAGGAAATTTACAGCAACCTTTGACTCATCATCGGATGGGGCAGCACTGCCTCTTTCCTCCACAACCTGCACTTGGTCTGCACTTCAGTGGCCGCAGAGGGATTCTGATCATATATGCAGTGCAAACGGTTTCTAGAGTGTTTTGGGTCCATTTAGATGAAAAATGCTCTGTGGATGAAAGAGCCTTGCATATAAAATGATGTTGCTTATTCTTGAAAAAAGAGAAATAGTTCATTTATTGCTGCACATTCTGCTATAATGGAAGAGACCCCCTGCACTGCTAGAACATATAGCAGTATAAATCAATTGAGATAAGTGGTATTGCTAAGGTACGTACTAGACTTCACCTAATGATTTGGTACCATGTGTCTAGGTTGACAGAGTGAGGGGAGGAAACCAGGATTTGCAATTTATAACAACTAAAATAGTAACAGATCTCCAAACATTTTTAATTTAATGTAAAGATTAGGGAACCTAACTGTGCAAGAGGATAGTTTCCAGAGATTTAAATGAGGCATTTTGATTCTGAAAAGAGTATACGTTGATCAAAGTGAACTCTTTCCTTTCAAGAAGAGCCAAAAGAAGAAACAGAACTAAATAGAAAATTGGGAGGGGGGGAGGAAGAGAGAGGGAGAGAGAGAGAGAGAGAGAGAGTGTTCTCTCAGGGATTTTCAAATTTGTTTACAAGACCTAGATGTATTTCTGAACAAACAGAAGGAATGGTACACAGTGAAAACATCAAATGGACTTAAAGAAAGAGCCAAGTGTTCAACACGAGTCTAATGTTATAAATATTTTAAGAGCTTATTTTACTTTCCAATTTCTCTCAGCTGATTAATATTTGATGGCAGTGATTTTAAACAGTCTGGATTTGATTTAACTTATCTTGGGTATGATGCAAATCATCCATCGATTTCCTTACAAAGAATAAAGACTTTAACTGAATATCGACAACCTCACTCATTATTTACAAACAGCATGAGAAGATTCCTTTGACTTTCAGGTGTTGACATGTTATTTTCTTGTGGCTGAACCCACTTATAAAACTATAAGGCCTTTGCACCAGATGACTGGAGGTTAGCTAAATAACACCAATTTTTTAAAAGGGCTCCAGACATGATCCTGGCAATTACAGGCCAGTGATCCTAACTTCAGTACCAGGCAAAATGGCAGAAATTATAGTAAAGAACAGAATGATCACTTACACACACTTTTTTTGGGGAGGAGGGGGAGAAGAGACAACAGCTTTTGTAAAGGGAGTCACGCCTCACCAATTAGAATGCTTTGAGGGAGTCAACAAGCAAGTGGATAAGGGTGGTCCAGTCAATATAGTGTGCAGTCAGGTTTTGATTTACAGCCAGGGAGTGGGGTCGGGACACGGGGGTGCCCACTATGCCTGCCCAGCGCTTCAGCCTTCACTCTTAGCGAGCCTATCCAACATTTCCACTTTCTGTACTAAAGTCAACACCTTTTTCTGCTTCTTCACATGTGACGTATCACTTTTTGAGCCACTTGCTTTCAACTTCCTCTTTGAGCTCATGGTAAACATTTATTAAGGGCAATAAATAGTGGATAAAGGCAAGTGGACAATGTGATGTTTATGAGACAATATCCAGTCACACAGGGAGAGCAGCTTGGTGTGTGGGGGGGGGCAGGAAGCAACCAGCTGATTCTAGACATATTTGCACCAGGGGCATAGCCACGGGCTGGCCTGGGTGGGCTGCGGTCCACACTGTCAGCCCCAGCTCTGCTCTAGCCATAGAGCTCACCCCACTTGCCCTGCTCTGCCTGCCTGGTGCTCCTGCTGGGGAGCAGGGTCGGGGGCTTGCCCCGTTCTGCCACCCAGCGCTCCTGCTGGAGTGCCGGGTGGGCAGGCAGAGCCGGGCAAGCCCCTGACCCCACTCCCTGACTGGTGTGCTGGGCAGATGGAGTTGGGTGGGGCAAGCCCCCAATCTCACTCCCTGGGTGGAGCTCCAGGTGAGTGGAGCGATTGGGCAAGCCCCTGCACCCTGACCTCACTCTCTGATTGTGTACCCGGGGCCCCTGGGCAGAGTGTCCATTGCCCCCCCCCCCAGGCCAGCTGGAGGGGGTGAGAGGAGGCTACTGATCTGCACATCTTGGCGACTGTGCTGCACCATGTAAAAGTCAATCCATACCATGTACAAAAATAAAGGGCCAATTAATTGACTGTGCATAACTGAAACCGTACCAAAAATACCATGTAAATTGAGGCCCGCCTGTACTTGGACTTACAGAAAGCCTTTTACAAAGTCCCCCTTGAAAGGCTCATAAAGAAACTAAGTAGCCATGGGATAAGAGGGAAGGTTTTCTCATGGATCTGTAACTGGTTAAAGCAGGGGTCTGCAACCTTTGAGAAGTAGTGTGCTGAGTCTTCATTTATTCACTCTAATTCAAGGTTTCGCATGCCAGTAATACATTTTAATATTTTTATAAGGTCTCTTTCTATAAGTCTATAATATATAACTAAACTATTGCTGCATGTAAAGTAAATAAGGTTTTTAAAATGTTTAAGAAGCTTCAATTAAAATTAAATTAAAATGCAGAGCCCTCCTCCCCCCAAGACCAGTGGCCAGGACCTGGGCAGTGTGAGTGCCATTGAAAATCAGCTCGCGTGCCACCGTTGGTACATGTGCCATAGGTTGCCTACCCCTGGGTTAAAAGATAGGAAACAGGGTAGGAATAACTGGTCGGTTTTCACAGTGGAGAGAGGTAAACAGTGGGGTCTGCTAAGGATCTGTACTGGGACCTGTTCTGTTCAACATCTTCATGAATAATCTGGAAAAGGGGGTGAATGCTGAAGTGCTTTAAGTCCAAAACAGACTGCAAGTAGTTAGAGGGATCTGGTAGATGAAATTCAACACTGATAAGTGCAAAGTAATAAACATTGGGGAAAAAAAATCCTGTGATGCCCTGTACCCCATGTTTACCACTTTTATAAGGTTATGATATATTTTGTACAAAGTTTGCCTTGAGATTTCATGTGAAAACTCAATCTGCTCATTATCATTCTATTGAAATGTGCGCAACACCACTACATGTAAAATTATGAGATTTTGTTATATGATTGTTACTGAAATATGTTGTAGTTCAAGGTAACACCCAATTTTTCAGAGAAAAAAAAACACACCAGAATGCAAACAAGGTGATAAAGAGCCATTTGGCTAAACTTGCTGTTCACCAGCACGGGGGGAAAGATGTAAACAAGGAATTTACATTTCACTCCAGAAATGTTTCAGACCTTGGATACACAGGAGACTCTTTGTCTGCACCTCGTGAGGGGTAATCCTCAAAGTGAGGAGTAGGGTACAAAACTGGGAGGCAGTGACCTCCACCTCATCTCCCATCTCTCTGCTCCCGAGAGCAATGAATATCTGAAGAACACTGAACAGAAGAACACTGAACAAAGGGGGTGGAATCCCAGGCTGGAAAGAAATGCAGCTTGTGGAATATATTGCAGCTTATGGTGAGACAAGTCTTTTTGCTTTTAAGCCTATTAGCCTTGGTAAAGTTTAGGAATTAGCTAGTGTATTTATCTTTTTATTTCTTTTGTAACCAAATCTGACTTTTATGCCTTATCACTTGTAATCATTTAAAATCCATCTCTCTCTAGTTAACAAACTTGTTTTATCCAAACCAATGCATTTTGATTGAAGTATTTGGGAATCTCTACATAGGTCAATAAGGTTGATGCATAATCATTACCCAGTGTTGGAATGACAAATTATGAGCTTTTACTGTCCAGAGGGCTACTGAGCAGTGCAAGATGCACATTTGTGGAGAGCAAGGCTGGGACTGGGGATATACAGGTGTCATCCTGTATGTAATTCATGAATGGCTGGGCATAGAATTTGTGTATTTAGATGGGAGTGATTTTACATGCTAGTGGCTGGGTGTGAGCAGAGCCTGAAGGAATTGCTGTTGACCAGAAAAGCAGTATAAAAGGAATCACAGGTTGGAGAGCTATGCGGATATAACAGTCCAGCTCTTGCACCCTGGGGAATGTCACAAATACCAACTATATATATAGGCAATTATGGGTTCTAACATAGCTGTTACCACCCAAGAAAGACCCTGGAGTCACCATGAATAGTTCTATGGAAATTTCAGCTTAATGCACAGCCATGGTCAAAAAGGCTAACTGCATGTTAGCAAATATTAGGAAAGGGATAGGGAAATATCATAATGCAACTATATAAATCCATGGTACATCCATGCTTTGAATAATATCCAGTTCTGGTCACCCCATCTCAAAAAGGATATAGTGGACTGGACAAAGTTCAGAGAAGGGCAACAAAGATGATCAAGTAGATGGAATGGCTTCCAAAGTAGGAGAAACTGTAAAGATTAGGGCTGTTCATCTTAGAAAACAATGGGGATGAGGGGGAAGATGTAATAGGCCTATAAAATCTTGAATGGTGTGGAAAAAATGAACAGAGAAATCTTATTTTCTCTTTAATACAATACAAAAACCACAGAGTCACCTGAAGAAATTAATATGGAGGAGGTTTAATACAAACAAGAGGAAGTACTTTTTCCACACAATGAACAACTCACCTGTGGAACTCATTGCCATGGGGTGTTGTGCAGGGGCGGCTCCACACCTCAGCATGCCAAGCGCGTGCTTGGGGCGGAATGCCACAGGGGGCGCTCTTCTGGTCACCGGGAGGGCGGCAGGCGGTTCCGGCAGACCCTCCCACAGGCATGCTTGTGGAGGGTCCAGTGGAGCTGTGGGACCGGCGACCGGCAGAGTGCCTCCCACGGCATGCCGCCCTGCTTGGGGCGGCGAAATGTCTAGACCCACCCCTGGTGTTGTGATAACCAAAAATATAACTTTGTTCAATAAAGAACTGGATAAGGTCATGTAGGATAGCACCTTCAATGGTTATTAGCCAAGATGGTTAGGGAGGCAACCGCATGGTTGGGGCGATCCTCAACCTCTGACTACCAGAAGCTGGGAGTGGAATATAGGAGTTTGGAACAGGTCTCAAGGAGGAGAGATTAAAGCGGCTAGGACTTTTCAGCTTGGAAAAGAGGAGACTAAGTGGAGGGGGGAAAATATGATAGAGATATATAAAATCATGAGTGGTGTGGAGAAAGTGAGTAAGGAAAAGTTATTTACTTTTTCCTATAATATAAGAACTAGAGGCCACCAAATGAAATTAATGGGCAGCAGGTTTAAAACAAATAAAAAGAAGTTCTTCACACAGTGCACAGTCAACCTGTGGAACTCCTCACCTGAGGAGGTTAGGCTCATAGACTCAGACTTTAAGGTCAGAAGGGACCATTATGATAATCTAGTCTGACTTCCTGCACAATTCAGGCCACAAAATCTCACCCACCCACTCCTGTAACAAAACTGCTAACCTATGTCTGAGTTATTGAAGTCCTCAAATCACAGACCTTAAGGTGCAGAGAATCCTCTAGCGATCAGTATGGCGATCAATGTGACGATCAGTTAAACTCTGAGCATGTGGGCAAGACTCACCAGCCAGCACCCAGGACAGAATTCTCTGCAGTAACTCAGATCCCACCCCATTTAACATCCCATCACAGACCACAGGACATATTTACTTGCTAATAATCAAAGATCAATTAATTGCCAAAAGTAGGCTATCCCATCATACCACCCCCTCCATAAACTTATCAAGTTAGTCTTGAAGCCAGATATGTCTTTTGCCCCCACTACTCCCCTCTCCTCCAAAACTTCACTCCTCTAACGGTTGTGAAGGCTACTGCTATAACAAGGTTTAAAAGAGAACTAGATAAATTCATGGAGATTAAGCCTATTAATGGCTATTAGCCAGGATGGGTAAGGAATGGTGTCCCTAGCCTCTGTTTGTCAGAGGGTGGAGATGGATGGCAGGAGAAAGAGATCACTTGATCATTACCTGTTAAGATCACTCCCTCTAGGGCACCTGGCATCAGCCACTGTTGGCAGACAGGATATTGGGCTGGATGGACCTTTGGTCTGACCCAGTATGGCCATTCTTATGTTCTTACATATGCCACCTCAATGAGTATTCTGTAAGTAGAATTGGTTGTGAATCATTTGACAAAATGTTTTTAAATCGGAAAATGCTGATTTGTTGAAACCCAAACCGTTGGTAGGAATGTTTTGAAAAAAGTTTCAAAGTTTGTAAAATGGCCCAGTTGACATTTTCTAAACAAAAAAGTTCTAGTTATTAGTTTGAAACACATTTTTAAAAATGTCAGTTAATTTATAGTAAGAAGATATGTAAAACATTTAAAAGATTTAAATTGAAACTAAATTTTTCAAACTTTGCAAAACATTTTGATTTACCCTATTTGAATCTGAGGATTATCGGTTTGTGAAAATTGGAGATTTTGACTTTCTCCCTATTTAGGATAGGAAAAATCTTTTCAAAATCTTGAAAATTCTCATGGGTGGAAAGCCATTTCCCACCCAGCTCTAACTGCAACCTATATAACTCAATAATACTTCTTAACATAGCATGGAGCACAAACATTTCTGGTCAAAATGGAAAGAACCTTTGTCAGTGTTTGCAGCACACTGGCTGAGGATGGGCACTTCAGATAATAGATTACATTTATTTATAAGACAGACACTTCCTCAAATTTAGAAGCTTGTCAGATCTCCTCCAGATCTTTTTTCTGGCTCTGATCCCCTGCAAAAACAGGATAATCAAAAAACCCATGTTACTAGTTGATTCTGGCCATTCCTCTAAACAAGTCACACCTGTACTTCTCAGTAGGATGACAAACAATGTGGATCATCCTTTTGCTTTAGGAGGGTTAGTTAGAAGTTCACTGATCTTGGCTCCAGATCACACAATCATCAGAGCCCTGCAAATCTCTGGATATCCAAGGATAATTTTTGCAGATCAGATGCAGACACAAATTCTGTATCTATGCAGGACTCTAATAATCATCTCTATCTCCATGCACACTTAACTTCTCCCTGCAGAGATTGTCAGACCCACAGCCCATCACTGGTTCTGTCACCGAGAAATGGAGTCTTTGCATTTTGTTTAACAAAAATAAGTCAGAAAGTGTAACTGCCCTGTTTACAGAGAGCTTCCCTCTGCTGCATGGGCTGTCCTGAACCCCAGCCATGACCCTGTTCTTATATTAGTGTAACTGGTACCATGGCCTCCAGAACCATAACAATGTCTTCATGGCTTCCTTTTAACAAGCCACAGCTGAAAGCCCTAACACCCCAGCCTGGCAGCTAATGCAGTCCAAATACACTGGGACAAGGTTTCTTTTACTCCGATGAAAGGATTTAACAACTTTACTGCTGACTAGGTATGATTTTGCCAGTCTCAAATGGGTATTAATGAACAAGCTTTGGATTTGTCTCTTGACAGGTTGGGTAAGCCATATGTTGGGAAAGGAAAATTAATCCATGGGTTTGGAATTAAAATAAATGAAATCTAAAGGATTCTTCAGAGCCAGGGTTAAAATGAATGAAGGACAACAAGGCCATCTTGCAGACCTACCCTAAACGTGTCTCCTTTTGTAGAGCCACAAAGGCTTTCCTGACAAAGGAATTCTCACCAGCTGAGCCCAGCCTCATTCTCTCCTTGAAAGACAGCAGACACCTTGTCAGACACTTTGCTCATGGAAAGGGATACAGGTCAGCCCTTGCCTCTCTTTGTCCTCTTGTATTCCACCAATGGGCTCAGAGACCACATCCTCACCAATTTAGATATGAACGTTTTGGATGGGTGGCTTCCCCCACCTCTTTTAATTACTGTTAAAAGACAGCTCAGCAAATGCAGCAACAGAGCAGAAACTGGGTCAGTGCAATGCGTCTGTCTCGCAACTCCGTTAGCAAGGAATAATTTAGAGGAAGATCATGCAAATCCCCAGAACGCCTACACACCAAGTTAAATACAAATAGCTGTGTTCAAATAGTATTAATGTTGCTCCAGAACCCAACAAAAGCAAGGATATTCATCCTTAACTTCTCCTATTGTGTTTGGATATTGCAGCAGATGTTAATACTGTAGTATCAGGCATCTGCAAAATCATGGCAGAATGAGGTACACTGAAGACAAAGTGAAAAAATTGGGGATGAAGTGGTGAATGTGATCCTTCTTATATAGTGTGTTTTCAAAAGTCGTGCTAATCCATGTTCTAAAAGCTCTTTAAATGTAGATTATTAAACTGATTCTGTACATATGTACTTAAAATTCTCTGGTTTAGTATGCAAGTGCATGTTAGGTACTTTTAAGAGACTGGAAATTAAGCTTGTTTGATAGCTGTTATATTCTGTCCTAGATCAGCACCTAAAAGCCTTACTAGGACCAAGAAAAAATTTAAAGGCATTATAACCTCCCAAATCCTCTGCTTCCTTCCCTTTCATTCTGCTCCTGATCATCAGCTACCAGTCCTGGCTCTGACCCCCAGCTCTGACTTCTGAATCTGGTATAACCCTTGGCTCTGGCATTTGGTGTTTGACCCAGGCTCCAATCTTCAGCTCTGATTCCTGGTCCTGACACTGGTTCTGGTACTTAGCAGTTGACTCAGGTTCTGACCTCCGCTTCCATTCCCTGACCTGGAATATCTGCTCTGCTCATTCGGCAAGACTTCCTACATCCTCATTCCAGCAAGTTGCTTGGAAGTTTTGGGCCCTCTTTCTTGCAAACTGGAATGGAGGAAGTTGGCTTGCTGCTACCCATTGGTTTCCCCTTGGTACTAGAACTGCTGGAACAAATTAACCAACTCCAGCAGTGCAGACACAAGTGGCTAAGCTGAAGCGAGGTCCCTCTGTGAATAATTGGCTCACTCCTCCCTGGGAGAAGTGGCCATACTCCAGGCTCACTGGGGACCTCCCTCATTTGTGCAGGCTCCTCCAATCCCCTACCTGAATACTTTGACAGCAATCACAGAAACTGTAGGGAATTTTTGAACCAGTACCATTTGCTCTTCTTACTCAATCCCTGGATTTACCTCAAAGACTAGGCAAAGATGGGCTGGGTGGTGAGCCTACTCTCAGGGGAAGCATTGGACTGTGCATCACCTGTCCTGGATCAGGGCAGCTCCATCTTGACCAAGTGAGAAGCTCTCTTACAAGCTTTCTCTACTATATTCAGTGACCCACATCAAGTCCGTACCACTGAAGGGGCACTGTGGAAGCTTTGGCAGGGACAGGGACCCAACACCACATATGTCACTCACTTTCAGTGACTGGCAGCAGATGTGGAATGAAATAAGGAGGCCCTATTACACCAGTTCCAGCGGGGCCTGAGCAAAGAGGTGCAGGACAAGCTGACCTTCTTCAACAATACCTCCCAACTAGTACTTTCAACTTAACTCTCTGCATTGACACCCAACTACAAGGGAGAAAGGAGGAGAAGAAGAGTGTGGGAACACTCCCATGACTACATGCGGAAGCCAAGCCCTGAGTACCAACCCTACAGCCAATGCAGATTGTCCTAAACTGCTGCCTGTAATTTGGTGCAGATTGAAGTGGGAGACAAATGAATGACTGCATTCTGGACCTGCTACAAGCACTCTAAGTACCTAGTTATGTTGTTTAGGTTAACCAATGCTTCCACCACCTTCCAACAATTTGTAAATGATGTATTCAGGGACATCCTCAATCAGTCTGTAATCATTTACCTTGATGATATATTAATACTTCCTAAGAATTGCAATCAACACAATGACCATTTCCAGTTGATCCTGGAAAAACTACAGAAGTATTAACTGTATATCAAGCTAGTAGAAGGCACATTTTCCCAGCCATCCACTGAGTTCTTGGGGTATATTATCTCCCCATGGGGTATCCAAATGGACCCTCATAAGATTGAAGCAATTCACAACTGTCAGCACCCTGCCCCCCAACAGCCTCCCCAGGAGTTGCAGTGTTTTCTGGAATTTGCACTTTTCAAAGATTCATTTCAGATTACTTGGGGAAAATCACTCCTCTGAACCACCTTATCTGCAAGTCTATCAAGTTTGTCATATCCCCCAAGGCACAGAAAGCCTTTCATCATCTCAAAATCATCTTTGTAACTGCCCCCCTGTTGGCCCACTCAGCCATTCGTGGTAGAGTCAGATGCTTCTCATGAAGCTCTTGGAGCTCTCCTGTCCCAAAAATTCAGGCCTCAACTGATACAACACCCTTGCATGTATTGCTTATATAAACTCACACCTGTGGAGAGGAATTATGAGATACTACAGAAAACTGCTTGCCAATCAGCTTTTGAGGAGTAGGAATACTATTTGAAAGTGGCACCATACCTAGTAAAGATCTTCACTGATCATAAAATCTTGACTATCTTCAGAAGGCTCAGGAACTAAGCCAAAGACAGCTCAGGTGGGCACTAGTCATCTGATTCACCTCCTACTGTCAGGGAACAAGAAATGGAAAGGCAGCTGCCTTGTCACGCAAAGGAGAGTATTATTAGGGAACAAGACACCCAACCCAGAACCACTCTATGTTCTGAAGTGTCACAACTTCATCAAAATTGTGACCTGCCTAGACTTGATGACCCTTCTTCCAGGGAGGCTCCACCCAACAAGGGAATGACTAAGATGCCACAGTCCACATGGGATGGGATAATGAACATCAATGGGTACGTAAAAGTTCTGCAGTGGCATGCACAGTTCGAAATATTACATTTATACCATGACGGCCTGTTCATGGGTCACTTTGGTCACCTCAAGACTTTTTGTATTATCAGCCATTTTTCTGGTGGCCTGGTATTTGTGCTGAAGTCTGGACCTGTGTAGACTCCTGTCCTACAAGATGCCTTGTGTGAAGCCCCTGGTTATCCTAATAGTTCTGGAGACTCTGGCCAGGCCCTGGATCTCAATCACTCTGGTCTTCATTGCAGAACTCCCAAGTTGTGAGGGCCACACCTTAGTCTTCACAGTTATAGACCAACTAACTTAAAATGGCCCATTTTAGCCCATGACCACCTATCTTCAACTGGGGTGATGGTTTAGCTATTGGTGATGCATATTATCTGTCTACATAGGCTTCCAGACAAAACTATTTCTGCCTGAGGATTAGATTTTCTGCCTAACTGATGTTTGTGCAACCAGTTCCACCGCATAACACTCCTAGACAGATGGGCAGTCTGAACCAGTCAGTGTTGGAACCATACTTACAGTACTTTATTACTTTTGACCAGGACAACTGGCTATCCTTGTTATCATATACCAAGTTCTCCTACAATAATGCTGATCAAATCTCCACAGCACAGAGCCACTTCTACTCAAACCATGGCTGTCATCCCCATTTCCACCCTGCATTACCCATAGACTCCCCAAATCTGTCAGTCATAAACTGGGACCAGCAAGTTCACCTGATCCAAGATGAACTTGAGAGGCACCTAGAGGAGGCTAAAGAAGCCTATAAGTTGTTTGCAGATTGTCAGTGCCAGATGTGCATCCTGCTTGCCATGGGCCAGAAGGTCTGACTTGCCACAAAATACCTCAGGACATGCTAGCCTTTTCAGAAGTTATACCACTGGTTCCTCAGTCCCTTCCAAAAATGCAAACAGGTCAGTCCAATTGCGTTCAAGTTGCAACTTGCCTGGTTTCTCTGCACCCACCCAGTATTCCATGCATCACTCCTCAAGGGCTACACAGAGAATCCCTTCCTTAGACTGGTCTCACCTACCCGCTTCACCAGTTGAGATTCATGATCACAAAGAATATATAGTACATGAGGTTCTTGACTCCTGTCTGTGATAAGATTGCCTCCAATACTTCATAAACTGGGAATGCTATCCTCCTGAGGAGCTATCCTAGGAACCAGCAACCCACAGCTAGTGAAGAAGTTTCACTAGACTCAGCCTAACAAGCCAGACCTAGCATCATCACAGTGGAGAGCATGCGTGAAAAGGATATTGGTGTAAGGATTTGAGGGTGCAGGTCTAGAACCCAGGGCTGTAGGGGGCCCTGGATCTCTGAGACTGCCTCATCACCACTGAGAGAGATGGGCAAAGTAGTTTATCACCCCACCGGATGTTCTAACAGAACACCTAAGGCCTGCAGCTGTCTGATAGCTTCACATCCACTACTTAAGCCAGGAAATGACCTTGGCGGACTGTCTGAGCAACTGTGCAGACTTCCTGCTGCTGCCAAATCAGACCCTGCTCTTGCTTGACTGACTTAGGATTGTAGGAGGCCTCTTCCTGATTCCTGCTCGGCTGCTGACCTGCTCTTCACTCCTACTTCTTACCTTGCTCCTGCTCCATGTCTGATCCTTGCCTTTCTCTGGTTCCTACTCTTTCAACCTGCTCCTGACCATCAGCTACCAATTCTGATTCTGACCCAGGCTCTAATCCTCAGCTTCAATTCCTGGTCCTGACTCCAGCTCAACCCCCTGGCTCTTGTACTTGGCAGGTGACTCTGGCTCTGATACCTGTTTCCATTCTCTGATCTGGATGCCTGTGCTACCTACTAGACTGGATACCTGCTCTGACCATTAGGCAAGACCACCTCTTTCATGGTTCTAACAGTGCATGTGTACGTGTGAGGTTAACAGCTTCTTGTGTGGTCCCTTCCTTTTGCACACCTATAGAGCAAATAGTATTGTGATGGGGCACTCTACTCACTGCTGGATGGCAGTTCTGGTGATTCACTCTGCCAGGCTGATGCCCCTTCCAGATGCCACTTTGTCTCAGTCTACAGCCCTTCTCCCAGTCCAGAAGCTGCTACTTCCTCTTTGTGACTCAGCCCTCCAGCCAGGCCACTGAACAGTTTCTTCTTCTAGGGTAGTCTTTCAGGGTCTCTCTCCACAAGCAGAGACAGGTAGTTCTCATGCCAGCTGCCCTGACTATATCAGTCCCACAGGGACTCTGGCAGTCTTCCAGTTCGCTGTCCTTAGCAATGCCACACTGCAATGGATGGTTGGGGAACTCAGGCCCACACTCTACTGTGGGATCCAGTTCAGGGCCCTGCAGTAAACAGTTAAGGTGTGCAGCTACACTAACCTTACTGCTCTCAGCTCCGGACTCCTCCTTACCCTACACCTGTTTCCCTTACCTCAGGGAGAGAGACTGCAGGCTTCCTCCACACTTGCCAGCCTCTCGACTTTACAGAAGCCTCCTCTGTTCCCTTACAAGTGAGCTTCCTTCTGATTACCTCCCTCCAAACAGCCTAAAGCCCTCCATTTGCAGCTTAATTGTCTGACTGGGCCCATCTGGCCCCATTCAGCTCTTGCATGGCCAGATGTATTTATGCTATATACATCACAGGTATATAGCATAAATCTAGCTCTTGTTTACATCACATATGGTTATGTCTCCATCTGGTGTTGTCTTCCACACAAAGTTACCTTTATGACATGGCATCTCTGAGGGTTGTGGCCATTTCTGATGAAGTTGCTCAGTTATATGCTGCTGGGTGCTTATTGTGTACGATTTTCCTCATTGACCCTGGGGTCTAGATCCAACTACCTTTGGGGACAAGAATGAATTTTCCAGGGTGATTTTCTACCAACCTTTTATTCTACAATGTTAGGGTTTGGCCTCAAGTGAATTTTCACATTCCTTGATGTTCCTGGGATATTTGACATTCATATATTTGTGGCACACCTTGTGTGTTCCCATAGTTCCCATGTCTCCAAGCAGGCAGACCTTGCCAATAAAGCATGAGCCAGGAGAGCAGCTGTAACAAGTGACTCATCCTCTCATCTTGGAGGGTTGGGGGCTATTACTCACTAGCATCAGTAGAATAAAATTTAGGGTGGTTTTGGTAACACTGCTGTGTGAATGTCCAATGTACTATGCTGAACTATTAGCAGTGGAACTAGTTCTGTATCATCAGTTCATGCTGGCCTGGGTCAGGTTTGACAAGGACTGCCTACCCAGCATTAAGTTCAGTTCTATATTTGTTGTCAATAAAAGATGTGGCTAATTAGACACTAGCCACATTTCTATCTTTATTTGCAGTCTTCGCCTTCGTAATAAACATCAAACCTAGGATGATAATATTTAAATGTCAGCACAGGTTATGTATTGGACCAGTACACAGGAATATGATGTATAATTTTGTTTGGAAGATGTGGAAAAATAGTCTCCAGGTGCTTGTTTGACTATAAGGTTTGAAAATGTAGAAAGGCTGCAAAATTCTGGTCAAAATGTATTGAGTATATACAAGATTTGCAGGATGCCATTGGTTGATTTACTGTAGGTGTTTGCCTTTTAAAGACTGTTGAAGAAATTATATCAGGAGACAAAAAAATTATGTGAGTAGTAAGAACATGCCTAATGAGATAGTGAAGAAAGGAATCTGTATCTTCAGTGTCAGAAAGGTTTAAAGGTCTGAATGCATATTTCCTATTACTATGTATCAACTCAGAATCAAAGTTTTGAGCTTCAGTCTGAAATCATTTGTAAATGTGTTACATTGCCAGTTACAAATATTTTGTTGTGTGCTGGGATTTTCAGAAGAACCTAGGGAGTTAGGCAGTCATAGCCCTTTGGAATTCAATGAGCCAGTCATATTCTTTGTATACTGTGGTTCACTAGATTCATTTGAGTCGGAATATTGATTTATAGTTCTATAGAAGTATGTCTTAGAGGCCTTCATCCGCAAACACAGCTCTTATAGATTTAAGTGGGAGTCATACCCCCTTTAGTCCAGAGCTGAATTTAGCCTTCCTCATTATCTAAACAGTAGAAGTAGTCAGTGGGCAAAATTGTCCTCAGAGGTTGTGATAAATAAAGTGTGGGGATAGCTACCCAAACAGACAGGCAGTTAGCTGCAAAATCCCTCTTGGTAGCTGTTCTTTACTTGCTTTACCTGTAAAGGGTTAAAAAGTCCCCCAGGTAAAGAAAAAAAAGTGGGCACCTGACCAAAAGAGCCAATGGGAGGGTAGAACTTCTTAAAACTGGGAAAGAAACTTTCCCTTTGTATGTTGTTCTCTGGGCTGCAGGGACACAGGCAGCAATGCTATAAGCAGAAATGCTGTATAAGGTTTGAACCAGGTATCCATCAGATCATACCTAGAATTATTTATTTGGAACCCCCCAAATATATAAGTAAATTAGGGATGAGTAGCTAGATGCAAACAGGTTTATTTTCTTTATTTTGGCTTGTGGATCTCCTCTGTGCTAACACCAGATGCTTTTATTTGCTTGTAAACTTTAAGCTGAACCCCCAAGAAAGCTACTTTGGGTGCTTGATTTTTGGAAATGCTCCTTTAAAATCTAGCAAAAGCTTAAGTTCCAGATGTATTTTTTTTTTGTTTTTAATAAAATTTACCTTTTTTAACAACCGGATTGGATTTTTGGTGCATTTAATCTCTTGTTGTTTGTTTAGATGGTAGCCACAGCTAATTTCCTTTGTTTTCTTTCTCAGCTCTTCCCCGGACTGGCGGGGTGTGTGTGAAAGGGCTTGAGGGTACCCAACAGGGAGGAATTCCCAAGTGTTCCTTCCTGGGTTCAAAGGTGTGGTGTTTTTTTTTTGTTTTTTTTTGCGCATTTGGGTGGTGGCAGCATTTATCAAGCCAAGATCAGAGAAAAGCTGTAACCTTGGGAGTTTAATACAAGCCTGGACTGGCCAGTATTAATTTTTTTAAATCCTTGTGGGCCTCACTTCTGCACTCAAAGTGACAGAGCTGGGTTCAGCATTGACAGAGGTAAAAGGTATAAAGCCAGTAAGTGATAAGTATTGACCCACTCACTCAGGCTGGTGCAAATTATGCTTCTTTGCCACTTCCAGTCATGTATGCTAGTTTTTTTACCATCTCACGCCTACTGTGCAAATCAAACCACCATTTACAGCTGCTTCATTTAGACTGAAGACTGTAAAGCGAACTAAGGGAATGTTTGAGGAGCTTGTTGCTGGACAGATTGCTAAAAACAACACTATCAAGTATTAAAAAAAGAGAGCTCTTTTCCTAAAACTCAGAAGTCCTGATTCTGCTCTAACTTACCCTAGTATCAATCAATCACTGAAACCAATGGAATTACATCAGCATAAGGAAAAGAATCTGGCCCAGAGACTGGAGCTATGAGCTAGGAGGAAGGCCTATTACTGCTCCCTCCTAAACAGAGGAGTTTATTATACTGATCAATAAAAGAACAGGATATAATACTGGGCTGTGCTAGAGATTTGTACTACACGTTATCAGGCATGACAAGTGAGAACCAAACTAACGCTTCTGGATGAAAGAGACCTAAGCCTGTGAATGACATTTTGTGTAAGCATTAGAAAGCAAAATAATTAGGTGCTCCCGTTTCTAGTTAATGTATGCAGTAATAAAAAACAAAATATAGCACGGAAAAGAAGCCAAGAATTCACTCATCACTACCATCAATAATAAAAACAGCAAAGAAAATTTACTTTTCTGCTACTTTGTAAACTTACAAATATAGATGTTACTAAAACATTTTCTTAAACTCTGTTCCAAAAAAATAAATTAAGCCAAGGAACAAGGAGAGTAAAAAGGAAGATATTAGCTGAAATGCTTTGAGGAGCTGAGGGGAACTAACATCTTCTTCCTTTATACTTTCCACTGTTTGCATTTTGTTTTACTCTCCTTGTTCCTTTTTTGCATTAGTGTACTGTTAAGTGGTTCCTGGGACTTCTAGGGCAATTTGTCACGTTCAGAAATACATTGGCTTAATTTATTTTTTTGGAACAGTGTTTAAGAACGGGTTGGAAGAGGGCCAGTCTGCCCCCTCAGTGCCAATGGTACAGCACTGGATATTCCCTGGAAACTGTTTCCATCCTCTTATGCCATCAGAGCAGTGTGAATGGATCTCAGCGCAAGAGAGCTGAGCTTTGGAAGGATACAGTTTTCCTCAGATAAGGTGAAGTGAAACCCTTTATCACTTTTGCCTCCGGTGGGAGTGAATCGGGGAGATAATTATTAAGCCATGGAGAGAAAAACCTGCAGAACACATGCACAGCAGTTGGGTAACTATGTCAGGGAATTCACTGGTTTAAATTACTTCTGCATGTACCTTTTGAAATTGCTGTTTGATTTTCTAGTGTTGGTTAAAATCGTATACCCAGGCAAAATGCTCATCAATTTGAAATAGAAAGATCTTGGAGTCATCATGGATAGTTCTCGGAAAACATCCACTCAATGTGCAGCGGCAGTATTAAAAAAAAAAGAAGGCAAAGAAAATGCTGGGAATAATTAAGAAAGGGAGAGATAATAGGACAGAAAATATCATGTTGCCTCTGTATAAATCCATGGTATGCCCACATCTTGAATACTGTGTGTAGATGTGGTGGCCCCATCTCAAAAAAGATACATTGGAATTTGAAAACATTCAAAAAGGGCAACAAAATGATTAGGGGTATGGAACAGCTTCTGTATGAGGAGAGGTTAACAAGACTGTTGCTTTTCAGTTAGAAAAGAGACGGCTAAGGGGAAATATGATTGAAGTCTATAAAACTATGACTGGTGTAGAGAAAGTAGATAAGGAAGTGCTGTTTACTACTGCTTATAACACAAGAACTAGGGGTCACCAAATGAAATTAATAGGCAGCAGATTTAAAACAAATAAAAGGAAGAATTTCTTCACACAATGCACAGTCAACCTGTGGAACTCCTTGCCAGAGGATGTTATGAAGGCCAAGACCATAACAGGGTTAAAAAAGGAACTAGATAAATTCAATGGCTATTAGCCAAGATGGACAGGGATGGTATCCCTAGCCTCTGTTTACCAGAATGAATGACAAGGGATGGATCACTTGATGATTACCTCTTCTGTTCATTCCCTCTGGGGCACCTGGCACTGGCCACTGTTGGAAGACAGGATACTGGGCTAGATGGACCTTTGGTCTGACCCAGTAGGGCCATTCTTATGGTCTTAAATAGGACTGCAGGATTTAGCTCTGTATTAATAAGGCTGCTTGGTATTATATAAACCCAACAAGGAGTCTGGTGACACCTTAAAGCCTAACAGATTTAGTTGGACATAAGTTTTTGTGGGTAAAAAACCCACTTCTTCAGATGCATCTGAGAGCTTATGCCCAAATAAATCTGGTAGTCCTTAAGGTGCCACTGGACCTTAAAGAGACAGACTAACATGGCTACCCCTGATACTTGGTTTTATATAGACTTCTTCCTTTTGTTTTGAGTGGCTAAAATGCAGTTTGAAAGTACTAATATAAACTTTAATTGCTGAGACAGAATCAGCGTTTGCCCTGGGAAGCATTGCTCCACATACTAATCTAATTTACTGTTATCACACTCACTTATTGTCTATTCAGCCCAAAGCATTAGAATCTTCAGGCTCAGAGATCTATAGCAGAGATTTGAGGTGGTTTTTCTTCTGTCAGACTATTAAGATGATTGAGCTGCAGAGATTTTTTTTACATCTCTTGTCACAAGTTTCATGGCAGAATCCAACTTCCAAACATACTTCAATTCCACAGCAATTTTCACATTGTTTATTCTTTTAAAATATGACATTTTTAGGTACATCAAAGAAAAGTGCAGTTATAGGACCTGTAGAGTCAAATCTATTTATTGCTCAAGAAGCCAATATATTTCTGGAAAAGAAATTGCCCAGGGAGTCACACGAAACACAATATTTCACTGAATTATTACTCAGTTTGTGTCAGAGAAGGCAATTTCTAGTCATGATTGGTAAGCAGTAGAAAATTATTTTTAATTATAGACAGACAGTACCATGCTAGTAAAGGTATTTCAAACAAGCCATTTATCTCTCTACTTAGCATTCTGGATTTGTCTGTTTCTGAAATGAAACTCATCTGACATTCTTATAGTATTTAACATTATTTTCATCCCCAGTGGGAAGGCAGTTTGATTGCAGATGCTCCATTATAAGTGACAAGCTGAATTGTTTCTGGAATCCGTGTGGATTCACGTACAGCATCAGAAGGCCCTTTTCCTATCTGAGAGTGTGAAGACTTGTTTAACTGAGAGATTTGGATTTGCTTGGTTTTATAGCTCAATTAGAGATGGGTGAAATTCATTATTTTTGCTATTCACGTTTTCCAGGGAGTCACAACAGAAGAATCCTTGACATTTTGCTACCTCTTTCCGCCCTAAAAAGAGTCCAACTTAAACAGCCCTATAGGAAACAATTCTGAAAAAAAAAACCAAACCTTGCCGACCCTTGTACCTTCATGAAAGCTGTGGATTTTTGTTTGCTGTCATTGGTAGACATTAGCCTCTTTGTTGTGGTATTCTTCTTTACAATGGTCTGTTCATTGACTCCCTAAAGTCTCCAATGCTAATACAGCTTCAATTTACACAATATTTTGGAAGAAGCATTAAGTTTGAGTTCATTGCCGTGGGGACTTCTATAAATTATCATTTAGTGCATTACAACTCTGCTTGGATAGGGCACCTAGTATTAGCCATAAGCTAATTGGAGAGTCAGGGATTTGTTACGGGAGACATAACTGAGAGCTGGGAATACAGACCTGGTGATAAAATGTGGAAAAAACCCCAAAAAATCCCCAGATCTGTAACAACTACAAAAACAGGCCTCGAGTTAAGATTTTCACTGGCCTTAGCTGAGATGAAAGAGCATTTTTGCCAATCAAGACCAATATTTTGTCATAATAAAACATGCAAGAGAAAATTACACGAGTGATCAATATGACAACAGTTTATTTTGGTTCTTATGCATCTTTCATACAAACATAGGAATGGCCATGCAGCATCAGATTTGTGAAACAACTAGTTCAGTATCTCATTTTTGACAGTGGCCAGCTCCAGGCATGCTAGAGAAAGGTGTAACTAACTCAATAGAGGAGAATCATAGAATATAGGTAACCTGCTCAAGGCTTTCTTTCTAAACCCGATTGGTTAGTGGCTGGCATATGCCCTGAAGCAGGAGGGCTTATCTTTTATAGAGGCATATCAATTTAATCATAACTGTAGATGTTTTAATACAGATGTCTAATCCCTTTTTGAATCCTGCTAAACTATTTACGTTAATGTTATTTTGTGGCATTGAGTTTCACAGGTTAATTATCCATTTTAGCAATTTCCTTTTGTCTTTTTCAAAAGTGTTGCCTTGCAATTTCATTGAATATCTCCTTGATCTTTCGTTACCACAAAGGGTAAATGGGAGTGTCCAATTCACTTTCTGTGTTCCATTCACTATGTGCTATTATTAATCTCCACTATAAATGGAATGGTTCATATCTTTTCATCCATTTGTCTTTTGTTCATCAGGTGTTTTATTATTCTGCTTTTAATTATTGTTTCAGCAAATTCACTTGTTAGTGAAGTAAGTCTCACTCATCTGTAATTCTCAATCAGCCCAGGGCCTCTCTTAAAGTTACCTACAAGATTAGCTACTCCCCAGATTTCTAGTCTGATAGCAGATTTCAGTGAGAGATTTCATGTTGTTGCTAGTAGCTAAACTGCTTGATTAAAATCCTTCAGTCCTGTTGGATGTATAGCATGTGCTCTTGGTAACTTGTTGCTCTTTAAATGATGAGTTTGTTTCGGCATCTCCTCTTTTGACACTTCAACCAGTAACAATGTCTCATCATTTCTAGGTGAAAAGTAATCACAAAATACTTTATGGCTGGAGGAAAGAGAGTTTGTTTACTGGGCTGTGTCTCTACACTGCAACCTTGGATCTGACTGCAGCAGGTGTAGACATGCCTGAGCTGGTGTGAATCACAATAGCAATGAAACTGCAGCAGCAGAGTTGGCAGCACAAGTGTGCACAGGACTCTGGGGATATACTCTGGCAGCGAGTCCATGCTGCCAGGGCTTCACTGTTATTGAACTAGCTAGACCAAAGCTGGCTCTCTTACGTCTAAATTTGCTGCAGTCACAACTTGGATTGCAAACCTTGAGAGTTAGGAAGTTCTCAGTTAACTTCCATTGACTTTGCTGGGATCAGGATTTCACCCTCTGAGTCTATTGAGCCACAAACTAGCCTCAATACTTTGTACTTATGTAGCCACAGTCCTGCTGTGTGTCTGCAGTCTTTTCCCTTTTCTTCTCAGGATTATGGGTCCTGGGTTCACCTACAAGGGTGCCTGGTTCCTCTATTCAAGGAAACCCATCTTGATGCAGAGAACACAGAGGGCCTGTCGCTGGGAAAAATATTTAACATAGTCTCATACAGAGGAGTGTCATTCAGAGCACACAAAAATCAAATAGCTATAACAATTCCCATGAGTAATAAAATAGTAATGGAGGCATAATTAGGTATGGGGAACTGAGAATAAGGGACACTGCAAAAAGAGATTAGGGTAATAAAAGAAAAAAAACAATAATACATAAGCCAACCCCCTCAACATTTGCAGCCAGTACACACCACCTTGTGCTCCCTTCCAGCACCTGCCTAGGCAAATAGAGAGTTTAGGCTCAATCTTTTGATCAGTGGTGCAGCACTGAAGTTGCAGGCCATTTTAAAACAAAGCAGCAAGATAAACAAAGAGGGGTGTTCTTACAAAGTGTCCACACCAAGGATGGTAAGATTGTCCTAGCGGCTCTCTGGTTTGGATTCCAATGTGGAGTTAGGCTGGCTTTTGGTGGTCTGACTTTGTGACTGTTCTTAGCCTCCTAGTTTTCTGGTCTCTGCTGAGATGACACTGTTCAGTGTCCCAGAAATCCCAAAAAGACTCAAAGTCTTCTCCTGGGTAGGAATGTGGTGGATAGAAGGGTCATCCCAGGCTGTGATGCTTCTGTTCCTGCTGTACTACAAACACAGCTCCAAATCTAAAGTAAAACCAACCCCTTTGTCTGTGAGTTCTGATTTATGATAGAACTAGCTAGCAACATAAGCCAAACTAATCTCTGTCCTGTACCCCAGGCAATCTGGGAAACAGAGTCTTGAGCTTCTGTAACCATTGTGGCTGTGCTCCAAGGCTGATTACCCTGGAGAGTCAATGTGGCATTTCAGAAGCACCATCTCTAAAGAGGTTACACTTAGAATTTTACCAAAAGTTTGTATATATGATTCACAAATATTGTCTGAGATAGATAAATAGGATTGTCCCAATTTTATAGATTAGGAAATAATGAGAGGCATAATTTGCCTGGCCTGGCACTGGGGTTCAATAGTTAAGGCATGGAGTACCCTTATCTCCTATTCCCAGGACTCCATATGTCTATATAGCAAACACATAAAAAACCTACAACAGCAAGTCTCAGGGCCTGGGTCTACAGACTTGGCCTTGTGCTATGGTGCTAAAAATAGCCATGTAGGCATTCCAGCTCAGGCTGGAGCTTGGGTTCTGAAACCTAGCCTTCTCCCTGTGCTTCAGAGCCCAAGCTCCAGCCTGAGCCAGAATATCTATACAGCTATTTTTAGCACCATAGCACAAGCCGAAAGCTGTAGACCTGGGCACTGAGACTTGCTGACACAGGTTTTTTTTGTCAAATAGATATAAACCATAAGATTTTCATTGTCTCCACTAGGTCAATCCAAAACATGGCTGCTAAACTGATCATCTTCCAGCCTGTCAATCAAAGGAGGTGCGGAATCTTTCCATTGCCTCTCCCTTCCATACTGTATCGGATTTAAACTCGTTCTTCTTTCCTACATAATTCTTCCCCTTTCCTCCTTGTCCAGTCTTGTCACTTATCACATTACCACCTTCTGTCCACTAATGATGTCAACCATACTATCCCTATTCATTTGTATGATTGGAACACTCTCCCTTCTCTCATCCACCAATTCATTATCTTCTTATTTAGGCCTCACTCAGCAAGGTATTTTAACATGTACATGACATTAAGCATGGGATCAATGCTTTGAAGTCAATGAGACAATTTACATCAGCTAAGGATCTGCCTCAATAGGATGAGTCATATCTGCTTATGTATCTTGCTGAAGCAGGGCTTCTGTCATCAGAATGCTCTCTTTTGATCCTTGTGTGCATATTCATCGTTCATTACCTTGTAACTACTAGCTAAATGTTGTTTGTACAATGAGCCTTGAAACGAATATTCCATTTCCAGTGGATGGGCCAGTTCTATTCATTATTTGTTGGGTACACAGTTTGTTTTTCCATCTCCCGTTACTTAATATTTGCCGCTTCAAAGATTGCTTTGAACCTGGATTGATGTTAATGGATGTCAGAACCTTTCTGTAAACAGCTTGGTAAGAATAAAGGCAGGCAGTTTTGTTCCCTGCAGGGGGATGTTTGCTGCCTTTGCTTTCGGTGATAGACAGAAGGTTCCACACTGTTGTAGGGAATTGTAAAGTTCCTGTATTTCCCTGTAATTCTCATTTCCGTCAAATATGAGTTCTTGCAGCTGGTGTACTGTCTGTCACAACTATGTTAGAAATGACCAAGTTACCTGGCTGGTCAAGTTGTCACCTTAGCTACCTGCTTGTTATGCTATCAATACAACTTTTAAAACCGTATTATTTTGACTTTTTTGTCCCCATTTTATACTTCATATGAGTTTGTATGCCATATGAATAAAGCTCCAAGTCCATAAGCTCAGATATGTGAAGAAAGAATTAGAACAAAAGTTAAAAATTAGCCAAAGTCATCTTGCTAGATTCCTTCTTCCCTCTCTCCCCACACTGTTGCAAATTGTGGTTTATCAACTGAAACAGAGTTAGTGGAGTACACAGCCAGCAGCCATGTTTCTGCTGCTGTCGTCTTTGGTGTTCCAAACTTCCTGAAAGACAGGATTGTACCGGGTTTCCATCTGTGCTGCACTCTTCCTGCTGCAAATTAAGTGGGGAATATGCTGAGGATTCTTACTGAGGTAGGAAAAAATTGCATCAAGGGGTAATATGAGACAAGCTCTAAAGCAACTATAGAAATGTACTATGATAATTAGGCTAACAGGCTGTTGGTGTCCCATGGGGAATAGTGAAAGAATTTGCAGTTTAGCAAACAAAACTGATATTCATCTTGCAAATACATCTTGAATAATTTGCACCAATTATACAGATGAGGCTATTGGTATTAAAAAAACTACTGAAAGGGGATGCACCTGCTGAAGAGGAAAAAGCAAATAAGGGGGAAAAAATCAAGATTCACAGCCAATTTATGTCTCTCTTACTCATGTTGAGGAGTACCCTATACTATGGAATGTCCCAGTGAAATCAATAAGGTACTAAATGTAAATATGGCGTAATCTGGCCCTAGGATACTGGAATGTGGAAAAACAGATACCATGGCACCATATAAAAGTCTTAGGAGAAAAGTCTATCCTCGTTCTCTAAATATTTAGCAGCACTTCTGAAAATAAAGTAGATATAATTATCGTGAAGCTTAAAAAGTTGAACCTTAGAGTTTTCTAAAGCATGAATAGTGAGAGAATAAGGAGTTCTGGTGGTACAAGATAGGACTGGAGTTGTCAAAAGCCACTGATTTTTGCTATGAGTATTCACAGGAAGAAACAGCTGTTTTAACAAAGATGATGAACAGTTAAATTTGGATATTCATAACAGAAAATAAGCCTTCTGTAATAAAACTGATGGCATTAAAACCCTGGTTAAAAAAAAAGTGTGACTTTTCCATGTTTCCATCTGTGGCAGAGGGAGCTCTCTGTGAAATTAAAGTCTTCTGTCAGTGGAAAACTGTCTCTGGTGTTTCACAAAAATAGTTAAGTGAAAGCCTGTGGCAATTTTTTTGTTTTCACAGGTGTTGAGAGAATTTTTTCCCATGCAGCTCTAGAAGATGATCTTTGTGCTCCCAACAAAGGCAAGTATACAATGAATAACCCATCTATCTGGTCAGGCTTGAAATAGGAATATTATATAGATGATTGGCTTAGAGATCTTGCCATTTAATGTGGGTAATGGGATGAATAAGAAAAAAAAAAGAAGTTAAGGAATAGGGTCTTTGAGCATGACAAGTTGTGGAAATAGCCAGCCCTCCCTGTCCTCCCCCGCCCCCCCATCATTAAATGGCATCAGTCAGCTACCTTTCAGCAGCCTGGTCTTGTCCAGTATGTTCATCTGTCCTCCTTTATTCAGGACTGCCCTAGTCTAGAGATAACGAGAAATGTCTCAGGTCATAGTTGTTTAGGATTAGATAGTTGGCCTGCAATGAAAAGGCAAGGAGGTGCTGATGCAGTGCTGTCCTTCTAGAGTTCAAGTGAGCAAAACCAATTCTGTTTACATCATAGCCTTTTTAACAGGAGCAGGGAGAGAAAAATCACGAGTCAGAACTTGGCATACACTGTAGTATACGGTTCCAGTGAAGGCTTCAAGTCATGGCTTACAGAAGCAGCATCTGCTATCAGGGCAACAATTCATGAGCAAATTGATCACTTGATGGTGTGTCTGTCACCAGGAGCATTATTCCAGTGGCTATGTCAAAACTGTTGTAATTAATGAAACACTTTCCATCAGAAGGCAGGATTTAAGAGCTATGCTGGGGAAGTAATCAGTGTGCAGCAAGGCTAACTTTCTCTCTTCCAACTGGTGCAGGAACAAATGGTTCTGAGCACAGCATGCAGAGGAGGAGGAGATGCTTTACCTTGTCTCAACTGGCCATCTTTGTCTTTGACAAAATTAGAAGGGACATGAGAGATTTATAGGTTTATTTCCTGTCATTTTACAGAATCCCTGGTTTCTAAATGAAGACTGCATTTAGGAACGCATGGTAATGGGGGAAGAAGGGGAAAGACCACCACACGCTACAGGGAAAATGCATCCATGGCATAATTTCACCAAAGTCAATGGGCCTGACTGCTCTCTTCTGGGCACAGTCTGCATGAGATTTACCCCCAACCACTCTTTTGGGGAGAGGGAGCATTCCTTTCATGGAATAAGCATCCAAGCCCTGACATTTCCAGGGTTCTGAGAGATGTCAGAGCTAGCAGCATGGGAAGGCTTCTGTCCCCATCCTGTTCTCCTCACTTTTTGGCAGCCTGGTTCCAATGAATCCCCACTGTAGAAATGCTACATAGGCTCTGGTGGTATCAGATTCTTCCAACGCAAGGTGGAATAAAGCATTGATCACCCTGCCAGCAATCTCCAGGCATGGGTCTCCATTGCCTTGCACCTTGGTGCAGTCATTTTCACCTATGCAAAGGAAAGGGGGGTTAAAAATGATACTATTCTAATTTTCCTGCATTTGCCTCTGTGCAATGAAAATCAGGTCATGTAAGTCCAGTAATAGAATCTAGGATGAATTAATGATCTGTGTTCCAATGCCTTTGATTGATGGGATGGTTGGAGCTTTTGTGACTTCCTCAGTCTCCCTTCCTCTTTTCCTAAATGGATTTTAAACAACCTGCTCTTCACTTCTCCACTTATTTCTTTCAGGCATTAGGATGACATGGTGACAGTGCCTCAGAAGGAGACATGCAGACGAGGGTTATCCATGTACTGCTTTCCCTGGAGAGTCTCACTGGGCAGTCTCATGTAGATGCTGAAGAGGAAGGTCTTAAGCAGCTGTTGTTGGGTTACAGCTGTGAATGGCTGTCTGTCAAACTCAAATGTTGCCTCCATTATGGCAATAAAAAGCCAACCAATTGTGATGCCTCAAAGAAACCATACTAATAAATCATGTGCATGAGAAGAGGGGGTTGAATTTTGGAAGGAGTGTAAGGACACTAAAGCTGGAGAATCAGTGTGGGAGAACGATGGGAGAGAAGGGGAATTTAACATGCTTAATTTGAAAAAGTAACACAGCGTAACCATTGATGCTGAGCACTTCACTTGTATGTTACATCCCCCATTGTATATCTTTGTCTTTTTTAGATTATATGTTCTGAGAAGCAGGGATTGTATCTTCCCCTGGGCTTGACTAACTCCTAGCACACTTTAGGTACTAGTGCACTCTGTTTTTCTTTCTAGTATTGTATTTTCTAGAAATCGCACCCCTATTTGACTTAAAATAAATACCAACAGAAAAATAAAAAAAGTGACATAAGCAAAATATAGATTCTTTTCAGTTGCTCTGAATATGCCACCTGCTTCATTTAATTTAAAATAGCCAATATCCTTGAAAGGAACCATTGCATTCCCATTTACCCCTTAAGACAGGGACTACAATACATTATATGTACCGATTGAGTAGATGTGTTATCTATCTTCCCAGTGACTAATTATAGCTAAAGAGAGCTTAGAGCACAGATAGGAGAAATGAGGAAGGTGATGGGGAAAGATGGGATGTCTATGCAAGTTCTTTCCCTGTCACATGTGTATAAAGTAAAACCTCAGGAAGAGGCAAAGGTAGATCAAAGATTTGAATGGCAGTGTGGGAAGCAGATGATTAGTAGTTTGAAAGTTTGCACTTACACAATAATAAAGATTCCACGGCATGGCAGGATACCAAAGCTTCTATTTCTCGGCGATTCTGTAAGTTAGATAGTGAATCAGATTGTCTTCCACGTTACAAGAAAATACCAAGTTTCAGGAAGGAGTGACATGACAACACAAATTCAGTCTGAGCCTGCAAATGGACTCTTCAGTGTATATGTGGGGGTTTGTTTCTACTGTAGAGCAGCAGGGCAAGTTCCCACATTGCTGATTCTTTCTTTCTTTGTGAGTGGGTGGGGAGAGGAAATATGATATAGGGAGGGTGCAAAATATGGTGCCTAATTTTTGTTTTTTTCCTTGTGATTCTACTACTAATTAGTTAGCCTGAGTAGAGAGATTTTTATTTAATACAGAGTTTCTCCCAAAAAATAGTACGTCTGCAGGTAAAGCTTTCCACTCTTTCAGGTTTGAAAGTAAGACCTTCAGACAATCAAATCAGTGAGTCTGATCCTTAGTAGTGATATGTGACTGCAGGCAATGGATTACTGTTATAACAGCTCCACTGACTCACGACTCTAGGGCAGCTTGGAAGCTAGATTCTGAAAAATGCAGCAGTACAGCTCCTGGTTTTGCTTTTGAGAGTATCCCTCATTGTACATAACTGGAGTTACATGTGTGTAGTGAAAAGATTCTTTCTAGCAAAAGCAGCAAAGAATCCTGTGGCACCTTATAGACTAACAGACGTTTTGGAGCATGAGCTTTCGTGGGTGAATACCCGCTTCGTCAGATGCACGAAAGCTCATGCTCCAAAACGTCTGTTAGTCTATAAGGTGCTACAGGATTCTTTGCTGCTTTTACAGATCCAGACTAACACGGCTACCCCTCTGATACTTTCTAGCAAAAGACATAGATATGTGATACATATTAATGCAAGCAATAAACCCTGTGCTATCACCTCTCCCTTCCCAAGTGACTAGGAAGTAAGCATGATTCAAATTCTTTGCAGGACATCAGAGAATCTCTCTTTTTGGGATCTTTATTAATTCATAAAGGGGAGGAGTCCTTTTAAAACACTAAAGTACAGTGCATTCAGTATAGACTTTTTCCTTCAGGCATTAGTGCATTAAATGAACTCTACTTGGTTTTCATAATAAAGTGAAGCATATGAGACATAAATTTTGCATGCACATTTTAATGATTTAGGTTAAGCTCATAAACAGTCTCTACTGTAGGTTAAGATTCCTTTCTTACAACTGGGTCAACAATAAATTGCAAACATATCACATCAAACTAGCTAACTGATTGGTTTCAAAATGCAACTGATAATGGGGAATAGTTATTGAGCGTGTCTGTTTACAGGGGGTCCCAGCGGAGTCAATTCTTGGCCCTATGCTATTTAGCATCTTTAGCAATGACCTGGAAGAAAAAACATAAAATCCCTGATAAAGTTTACAGATGACAAACATTGTGGCAGTGGTAAATAATGAACAGGACAGGTCACTAATTCAGAGCAACCTAGATTGCTTGGTAAACTGGGTGCAAGCAAATAATATACATTTTAATACGACAAAATGAAAATGTATACATCTGGGAATGTATAGGCCATACTTACAGAGTGTGGAGGGGGGACTTTATTCTAGGAAGCAGTGACTCTGAAAAAGAGTTGGGGGTTATGGTGGATAATTAGCTGAACATGTGCTTCCAGTGTGATGCTGTGTCCAAAAGAGCTAATGCTATCCTGGGATGCATACACAGGGGAATCTTGAGAAGGAGAAGAGAGGTTATTTTACCTCTGTATTTGGCACTGGTGCAACCACTACTGGAATACTCTGTCTGGTTCTGGTGTCCACAATTCAAGAAGGATAGTGATAAACTGGAGAGAGTGCAGAGAATCCATGAGAATGATTAAAGCGTTAGACTCAAGGAGTTCAATCACTATAAGGCATATTTTCTATCTATTTGGCTTAACAAAGAGAAGGTTAAGGGGTGACTTGATTACAGTCTATAAGTACCTCCATGGGGAACAAATGTCTAATAATGGGCTCTTCAGTGTAGCAGAGAAAGGTATAACACTATCCAACGGCTGGAAGTTGAAGACAAATTCAGACTGAAAATGAGGTGGGGGTAATTTTGACAGAGGGGGTAACAAGCCATTAGAACAATTGATGAAGAATTCTTTATCACTCAATGTTTAAATCAAGATGGATTTTTTTCCCCTAAAAGATATGTTCTAGGAATTGTTTTGGAGGAAGTTCTATGGCCTGTGCTAAACAGGAGGTCAGACTAGATAATCCCAGTGGTCCCTTTTGGCCTGAGAATTTAGAGTCACTGAGGAACTCAAAACTGTTAAAACTGAATTGTTTCTAGTGAGTGTTTATTAGATAATGTCTGGGTTAAAGGAGGAGGTTACGCTTTAATTAGCAATTGAGAAACTGCCAAACAGAAACG
The DNA here is from genome assembly GCF_007399415.2 of Gopherus evgoodei. Lineage (NCBI taxonomy): Eukaryota > Metazoa > Chordata > Testudines > Testudinidae > Gopherus > Gopherus evgoodei. Next base: position 21,645,044 of record NC_044326.1, read on the forward strand.
TGTGTGTGTCTGTTTAATTTTGTGTGCTATTTTCTGTTAATATTTAACAAAATGCTTAATGGCAATATTTAGAAAAGTGATTTTATAAGAGTTTGATTATTGTCATTTTAAAAGTTTTGATGGAAACAAAGTTTTTTCCAAAGAAAAACCTGAAGTCATAAAGGGAAATTGTCATGCATTATACCAGTGATGCAAAGATGAATTAGAAGTCCACAACGGAGAGAAAGGAAGTTGGATTAGAATGGAATTGTTGGTAAATAATTCAACATTGAATTGTAAATATTTAAGAATTAGATTGATTGGATTCCTGAATATTTATTGCAACTTGTGCTGTATTGAGCAGGCTTCATTAATTAGTACCAGAACAGGAGAACTATTACCAGAGGGTGGCTGCTACCTCTTACTCATAGAGATGACCAGTGTAGCTGCCCCTGACAGACTGAGGCATTGTTTGCCAAGCACCATTTACATCCAATGCCCCCCTCGTGACTGGGTGGTTTGGCTTTTGGGTCTTAGAACATTGATCTTTTGCTTAGAATGAGTATCCTGTAAAACAAAAACTCACTGAATAAGTTTGTTTGCATTTATATATATTGCATCGATTGCATATTATATTAAGGGTTAATCATATGTTGTGCTTATTTGGTTCCTAGTGTAACTTTATTACTGTTCTCAAATAGTCCCTGCAGAGCTGAATCTGGAAGCCAAGAAGAGAACGCAGTCTCCTCTGAATCTAAATATTAAAAAGGGACCATAGCTCTGGGTGAGGGGAGAACAAGACATGGTTACACAAAGGAAGTGGAATCAAGGAAAATATTTGTATGAAACCCTGCCACAAGACTCTTCATGGCTCCAGGAATTAATAGAATGGTCTCCTTAAAATAAAGTAAGTCTTCAGATAAAACAAGATAAAACACACTGAATCCAGAGCTTTGTGCTCCAACAATGTTAACTTTCAATTTTGTAGGTAATGTTTGTATTCCTCTGGGCTTCCTGATTGTAGCAGAGACTAGAAGTGCAGATACCAAACTACTTCAGAATAAGGCATTTTGCAGGTAATATCAACTTTTCTAAAGCCAAGTATCTCACTGGAGGCCCTATCTACATATTTCCTGTCTATTCTCCAGACCAAAGGAGAACAAATAGCCATGAAGGCTTCTTCTGACCTTTGGAGAATCATTTGTGACTAGTCACACAAGGTAAGATGTTTTAGCTCTCAGTACGAGGCTGTTAAAATATATATAGTTGTGAAAAGGCATAAGTGAAATTAAGAAGCTACTGAGCACATGCCTTAATGATTTATTAGCCTCTGTGGTGTGGAACTAGCTCAAGAAACAGACCACAGGGATATAGGATTTTGGAGGTAGCATATAGCCCATGTGGCTTTTGAACCCGATATTTCCCCTGCTCTTATGAGAGAGATATATTAGAGAAGTTCTGCACATACTCACCTGATAGCAAGATATGAACACGGGGGAGGGGGACAGAGTTAGAACTAGAGCTGACCAGATAATGAAAATTCCATTTTCTGGCAAGTTTGGTTTTGTTCTGCATTAGGATGAAATAAAAACCTTTCAGCCATTTTCACAAAAATAGAACTGTGCCAAAATGGTCATTTTTGGATCAAAATCTGATCTTTTACATTCAGAGGACATATGCCCATTCCTTCTCCGGCGGTTAGGGCATAGCCTGGGATGTAGATGACCCAGGTTCAAATCCCTGCTCTCCCTGTTTCAGAACAGAGTTTTTCACTGCAGCTTACCCTAAATCAGGCAGAGCAGGGACTTGAATCTGGATCGCCACATCTCATGCTCATGCCACTAGGCTACTGAATGGATTTTGACTGTCTCATTCTCAAAGTCTGTTAAACTGATACATTGTGACAAATCAGCATATTCAAATGTAATTATGCCCAAAGTGTTCAGACCATCTCTAGTTAGAATTAGTGAATTCGAGCTCCTGTGGTCTTCATCATCCCCTAACCCCTCAGTTTGCCTATCATTAACGTGAAGATGCTTACACCCTTCACTGGAGATGTTGTGAATTAGGTAATATTTGTACAGTGTCCTTGAATGCACTGACAAAGAGATTAATAAACATTTACGAATCCAGTTACAAACCAAAGAAGCAAAATCCTTTGGAGCGAATGCTAAGAGAGGAATCAGGGTCCTATCTGAAATGTTTATCTATCTTGAAGTGCACCCTCACTTTTCTTTATTCACTGTTAGTCAATCACCTGCTAGGCAAGACAGTTGAGTTTATTAAGTGGTGCTCTAGTGCCATGGAACTGATCTTCAAAGGATTCCATTTCACAATGTTTTTCACCATTTTCAGTGTCAGAAGCTTTCTAAGGGTCCCGCATTTAAGATGACCTTCCTGCTCAGCTTTTATTTCTTTGTGTGACTGAAGTAGACTTTTCCTGTAAAGGGAACTAGAAATCTTGCAGCTATGAACTTTGTCAGCTGCTCCTATGACAGACATTTATTCCTTCCTATTGGGTACAGAACAATTGGAATCCAAGGAAGAAGGCAGTAGAGGACATTAATGTCTTCCTCAGATTGTGCTGCCTGGTGCAGCATTAGAGGAGCTATTTTTCCTAGGTTTGCCTATTATTTTTTCCTTTAGGCCCATCTATTATATTTTCCCATTGAGAGCAAACAGAGTCATTGAATCACAGGACTGAAAGAGACCTCGAGAGGTCATCTAATCCAGTTCCCTGCACTCATGGCAGGACCAAGTATTATCTAGACCAGAGGTGGGCAAACTACAGCCTCTGGGCCACATCTGGCCCACGGGACCATCCTGCCCAGCCCCTGGGCTTCTGCCCCGGGAGGCTAGCACCCAGCCCCTCCTCCGCTGTTCCCCCTTCCCCGCAGCCTCAGCTCGCTCCTCTGCCAGCACAATGCTCTGAGTGGCGGGGCTGCGAACTTCTGGGGCAGCGCAGCTGCAGATCTGGGGCCTGATCCAGTGCTCTGTGCTGCATGGTGGCATGGTTGGCTCCCCCACAAATTCCAACCCTTCTCCCAGATCTCCATGTTTTTGACTTATCTGTGGGCTTTGGTCACCTGCCCCCTTTGAACCTAGTTTAAAGCCCTCCTCACTAGGTTAGCCAGTTTGTATCCCAATATGCTCTTGCCCTTCCTCGATAGGTGGACCCCATCTCTGCTCAGCAGTCCTTCTTCCTGGAACAGCATTGCATGGTCAAGGAAGATGAAGTCCTCCTGGCAACATCATCTTCACAGCCAGGCATTCACCTCCAGGATACTGTCTCTGCCTGGGCCCCTACCCTTGATCGGAAGGATCGAAGAGAACACCACCTGCACTCCCAACTTCTTCACCCTTACTCCCAGAGCCCTGTAGTCACTTCTGATCTCCTGAGGGTCATACCTTGCAGTATTATGAGTGCCCACATTGATGAGGAGCATGGGGTAGTCGTCAGAGGGCCAGATGATCCTCAATAATCCATCCATGACATCTCAGATACAGCCCCTGCCAGGCAGCATACCTCCCAGGATGCCATGCCAGGGTGACAGATGGGTGCCTCCATCCGCCTCAGATGAGAGTCATCAACCACCACTATCCTATGTTTTCTCCTGGGAGTGGTGGCTGCAATCCTCCCAGCCTTGGGGGTTCATGGCTTCTCCTCCTCCACCTTTGGAGGTGATTCCTCATCATTCATTGTCAGGGCAGTCTCTTGGCAAAATAGTCTTCTTACAATTCATATTAGTGGTGGAGGTGAGGGGGAAGGGGGATCACACAGCATCTTCCCTGTTAGCATTTGGGGGGTTGAGGGATAAGGGGAGAAGAAGACTACCTAATTAACACTCTACTACAGGCCGCCAAATCCTGGCACTCTATATCCTGGGCTCTGTCCCCTCAAATTCATGCATTTGTCCCTTCAAATAGTTCTTTCAGGCCCTGCTGTCAGAGCTCCCACTTCATACATGTGAAGGCCTGAAACAAGGATATTTGGTTCCTACCTTAGTGCTTCAGGTTCCCAGCTCTGTTTCTGGAGTTTCCTCTAGTAAGGGAGCTCTGCCATCATCACTCCACACCTTGAACCTCTCTAGAAGTCCCCACACACAACGTTGTTAGAACCTAGCTTCCCTTTCCCAAGGCAGAGATCCTACCTTTTATCTCAGATCATGTGATCCTTCACCTGATCCTTCCCAACTGTTATGGGGTTATAACCTTGATTAAAGTAATCTTCAGATGCTCCCAGAACTAAAGGGTTAACCCCTTCACTGCCAGCCCAGGGACGGTGTCTGTGCACCTCATCACAAGATTTTCAAGCAATAGGCCCAGATTAACACAGGTACTTAGGCCCCTAATTCTCAGTTTTAGGTGCCACAGCTAGAGTTGCCAGGTGTCCGGTTTTCGACTGGAACACTGGGTTGAAAAGGGACTTTGCTGACTGGGCTGCTACAAGTCTGGTTGGCAGCAAAGCAGGACTAAGGCAAACTCCTTGCCTGCCCTTGCTCTGCGCAGCTCTGGGAAGCATCCAGCGTGTCCAGCTCCTAGACGCAGGTGCGGCCATGGGGGCTCCACATGCTGCTCTCACCCCAAGCACCACCCCCGCAGCTCCCATTAGCTGGGAACTGCAGCCATTGGGAGCTGTGGGGGTGGCACATGCAAGCAGCACAGAAAACCCTCTTGCCCCTCCACGTAGGAGACGGACATGCCAGCTACTTCCAGGAGCTGCCTGACTTAAGTGCTGTCCGGAGCCACACCCCCTCCTGCACCCCAACCTGGAACCCCCTCCCACACCCTAACTCCCTCCCAGACCCTGCATCCCCTCCCACACTCTGAACCCCTTGGCCCCAGCCAGGAGCCCCCTCTTGCATCCTAAATCCCTCATTTCTTGCCCCACCCCAGAGCCCGCACCCCCAGCTGGAGCCCTCACCCTGTCCTGCAACCCAACCTCCGGCCCCAGCCCTTGGAGAAGGGTGAGGCAGGGGCACAGCCTCAGGGAAGGGGCAGGACAAGGGGCGGGGCAGGGCAAGGGTGTTCGGTTTTGTGCTATTAGAAATTTGGCAATCCTAGCTAGAACAGCCTACAAAATCCCTGCTCAGCTGGCGTCTAACCCTGTAAGCACCTAACCTCCCTCAGGTGTAGCATATAAAACAAAACCAAGTTGAAAAATGTTCACTGTAAAAATTCCTGCCTTTGGGCATGTGCACTGCTGCATCCTCTCTTCAGGCATCCAGACAGCTATTTCCTGCCTGAGCTGCAGCATGATCCACAAGCCTGGGGAAGATAGGCACTCCTCTGCTTATCTTAGCTGTGAGGCCCAATCTGGTAGGTATACTCAGTGGCTTCCTAGCTGTACATAAAACAGAGGCTGGGGAAAGAAGAGTAGGCCTCTCAGGTGAGTGTCATAACCACTGGACTAGAGACTGCTTTACACTCTCTGGCCCAACTAATGTTTAATTATTCAATTATTTAATTAAAGTGGAACAATTTCAATAGGAGAGAGCGCCATTCAAAATATGGCAGGGGCTGGCTGAGAAAGGTTCTGGCTGACAGGCTAGGCAGAGTGAGATGGCAGAGAGAACACACGAAACTCAAACCAGGCTAGATAATGAGAATAGGTGAAGCTTTGAGGAAGACAGGATGCAAACAAGGAAAAAAGAAAGAGTAGATTCTTCGGAACCAGAAGAAGGACCATCAAACAGGAGGGCAGGAAATGGGAAAAAAATTACATAATAGTAAAATCCCTAGGTAAGAACCTAAAGACAGGGGATATCAACCCCCTGAAGACTGTGGAATGGCTCAAAACAAGTGTGGGAGATATACTAAGAGCTAAGAAACTACCTGGTGGAGACTTGTTAGTGGAATGTAGAAACAAAGAACAAGTGTGCTAGGCAAAATAAAAATAAGCTGTGAGGTACTCAAATTCCTCACAGAAACAAGACGGGTAAGTACATGGTGTGCCAGATGAAATGTCAGAAGAGGAAATAAAGCAAGGAATAGGTGAAAGTAAGATGAAAACTGCTAAGATGTTAATTAGATAAAGAGAAGTTGTTAGCAAGCCCTTGACAGCTGGGAAGAATGTTACCAGATAAAGTGACTTCAGAGTATCAGATATTCTGGACTAAGTCCTGTGTTCCTTCTCCTGTGAGATACTATGGGTGCCAAAGATTTGCTCATGTAGCAAATAATTGCAAAGGAAAAATATGGTGCAGTAATTGTAGAGGTGAACATTCATGGAGATAATTGAGAGGAAGAGACAGAACAGAAAATGTTGCAATTGAGGAAGAAGATACAGCTAAGCATATGGAGGAGGAATTGAGCCAAAGCAAGTCAGAGAAATATAAAAAACCACATATATCACATAGTCAAGCAGTTAGGAGATTTCTAAAAGGGAAAAAAAGAAAACCTGATATGGAGAAAGTGAATAGCCAGCAACAAATTACTGGGAAGGAAGTAATGAGTAACATTGGGCTAAAAAGAGATGACATACTATGTATAGAAACAAAGAGACTGATTGTGTGTAAGTTTGAAGTAATAAATTGTACATCTCATACAGGAAAGAAAACAGAGAAAATGGGAATTATAATTAAAGCTGCTGAAAAATATCTACAGGCAAGTAACCTCTCAGTGGAATGACTTTATACTTTCCTCAAGTGAAGGAAATATTGCAGTTAAAAGAATTTCAGCTGGAATGCCCATAGCTTAATAGCACATGGGCAGGAATTAAATAAAAGTATTACTGATATAAAAACAAAGCCTGATACAATATGCATGCAGAAGACTTGGTTAATAGAAGACTATACTATACAATCCTGGGAAATGGCGTATATAGACATGATAAAGAAATAGGAAAGGGCAGGGAAGAAGCTGAACTAGAGGTTACAAAGCTAAATATTCAGTATATTGCTATTGAAATACCGATGCAAAACAATTCTGTCTCTAAGACTTTATAACGTCTATAACCCATGCAGGAAACTAGCAGCTATGGATCTAAAAGAATTAATTGCAGATGTCACATGCCCATTCATTATCTGTGGCGATCTGAATAGTCACAGATTGTGGGGAAGTAAGAAAAATGATATAAAGGAAAAGGTTTAGAGCAATTCTTTGACGAGAATAATTGAGTAATATTAAATGATAGAGCACCTACTTGGTTCAAGACAGGTGATAGAAGCGTCTCATGCCTGGATCTAGGAATTTCTTGTAGCGCCATAGCCAATAAATGCAGGTATTTTATAGAGAGGAGGGACTGGGTGGTGATCACTTCCTGACATTAATTATATATCAAGCAAAAGGAAATGCTGAAGATGAAGATAGTATCCCTACTTGGAATCTAAAATGAGCAAATTGGAAACTCGTTAGAAACAAAAGGTGAGGAATATGTGAATGAGCAATATATAAATGAAGATATTGAATAATATTACTAAGAGAATAAAAAAGATGCCAAAGCCTGGCTATTACTAGGATATCAGCACTACTTAAAGATAGGAAAAGTGGTCCATGGTGGAACAAGGTAATTAGGGAAAGAAAAAAGGCATATAGGCAGCAAAAAAGTCCTTAAATAGAGAGGACTTAATGAAATATAAAAAATAACGCAGTTGCACAAAAGGGCACAAAGAGAAAGCTGGGGAACATGCTGTGGGAAAGTAAATAAATATACCAATACAGCAGAGGTATATAAATAAATAAGGAAAATGAATAGAATAAAGAGTAAGAGCCACACAATACCAAGCCTTGCAGTTCAGGGCATAGAGTAATAAGCTCCAACAAAGAAAAAGCAGAAATTCTGGGCCCATGTTTCAAGAAGCCAGTAATGATGAGGATCGGAGGATAGAAATTAGGGAGCAGAAAAGAAAATTCATGAAGGATAATTATGAGACAATGAAGAGGTGGGAGGAGAAGATGGACATTATTTTAAATGAAAACTTTAGTATAAGAGAACTCCAAAAATCAATAGGGAGCGAAAGCACTGCACCAGGCAAGAAGGAAATAACCTTTGAAATGCTTAAGCACTGAAGGGAAGGAAGCTTGAAAGTGACATTAAAATTATACAATAACATGGGGAAAAAGGTGGTGATTTACCTGCGGACTGGTAATATGTGTTTACTGTCCAATGAGGTAGGCAGGTAACTGGCACTCAAGACCTGAGGCATACATACCAATTTCCCTCACAGCATGTTTAAGTAAAACCATGGAAAGAATGGTTAATGGAGAGATTAGTAGAACACAAACAAAGAAACAGGTTCATAGGTTGAACACAAAGTGAGTTCCTAAGAGGTAGGAATGTGATTCACCTTGTTGTAAGGATAGAAACAGAAGCACAAAGCATGAGAACCACTGAATTTATGATGATAACCTTCCTGGCTATAGACCAGGGGCTGGCAACTATGGCATGCATGCCAAAGACCCCCACTCACATACACCCAGCCCTCTGCACTGAGCCCTACACCCCACACACACCCCAGGCCCCTGCCCTGAACCCTGTATCCCCCTCACACACACCCGCTGCTGGTCTGGGGTTCTGGCTGCTGGACCCTTATCAGCCTGGGTCCTGGTTGCAGGCCCCGCTCAGCCTGCTGCTGGCCTAGGTGAACAGAACCCCAGACCAGCAGCGGGCTGAGCGGGCCAGCGGCATAAGATCAACATTTTAATTTAATTTTAAATGAAGTTTCTTAAAACATTTTGAAAACCTTGTTTATTTTACAATACAACAGTAGTTTAGTTATATAATATATAGACTTGCAGAGAGAGAGAGACCTTCTAAAAAACATTAAAATGTATTACCGGCACGTGCAACCTTAAATTAAAGTGAATAAATGAAGACTCAGCACACCACTTCTGAAAGGTTGCCGAGCCCTGAAATAGACAAAGCCTATGATGTGTTTTGGAGAGAGGGGCTACTTCATAAAGTAGCAATCATGGGTATTATAGGAAGAATGTACAGATGAATAAGGGACTTCTTAAGCAGGAGAACTATACAAGTCTGAATAGGGAAAGCTTTTTCCAAAGTATATTCAGTTGCAAACGGAAGTCCATAAGGGAGTGTAATTAGACTAGCCCTCTTTAACATCACAATATTTGCTGATGATTGTGCCTTATGGACCAAAATCTGAAACCTTGAAAGCACCACTGAAAAAAAATCAAAGATGCACTTAAGAGAAATGCAGAATGGGGAAACAGGTGGGGTTTCAAATTTTCCATCTACAGGAATGCTATTCACAACCAGGAAAATAAAAAAGATGTTAAATTATATTTATATGACCAGCAGATAAATATAGTGAAAAATTTACAAATTCTTAGGTGTGATATTTAACAAGCTTCCTCCAAGGACCATATTGAAAATATTAAAGATAAGGGCAAAGGTGGAAACAATTCAAAATATCTCTGGAACATCCTGGGAAGTGGATAAGAAAACAATGACAATTCTATGCAATTATACCAATTATTGTGTATCGATGCCAGGCTTTTGAGCCAGCAGCAAACACAAATCTGAGACAACTAGACTATATCCAATCACAGTCATTGCTTATCACTTGTTGTCATAAACAGATAGCTAAGGGTTAATGTCTCTTTCACCTGGAAAGGAGTAACCTGAAACACCTGACCAGAGGACCAATCAGGAAAAAAGATTTTTTCAAATCTGGGTGGAGGGAAGTTTGTGTGTGAGTTCTTTGTCTTCTGCCTGTACTGTCTTGGCTATGAGAGGATTTTTTTCTGCCTCCTGCTTTCTAATCTTCTGTTTCCAAGTTGTAAGTACAAAGATAGGAAGACCATAGGTTTCTATTGTTTTCTTTTGTATTTACATGGGTATAGTTGCTGGAATGTGTTAAATTGTATTCTTTTTGGATAAGGCTGTTTATTCATATTTCTTTTAAGCAAATGACCCTGTATTTGTCACCTTAATACAGAGAGACCATTTTTATGTATTTTTCTCTCTTCTTATAAAGCTTTCTTTTAAGACCTGTTGGAGTTTTTCTTTGGTGGGGAACTCCAGGGAATTGAGTCTGTAGCTCACCAGGGAATTGGTGGGAGGAAGAAGTCAGGGGGAAATCTGTGTGTGTTAGATTTACTAGCCTGACTTTGCATTCCCTCTGGGTGAAGAGGGAAGTACTTGTGTTTCCAGGACTGGAAACAGGGAGGGTGGCATCCCTCTGTTTAGATTCATGGAGCTTGCTTCTGTGTATCTCTCCAGGAACCCAGGGAGGGAACACCTGGAAGGGAGAAGGGAAGGGAAATGGTTTATTCCCCTTTGTTGTGAGACTCAAGGAATTTGGGTCTTGGGGTCCCCAGGGAAGGTTTTTGGGGAGACCAGAGTGCCCCAAAACACTCTAATTTTTTGGGTGGTGGCAGCTTTACCAGGTCCAAGCTGGTAACTAAGCTTGGAGGTTTTCATGCTAACCCCCATATTTTGGATGCTAAGGTCCAAATCTGGGAATAGGTTATGACACTTGTGGTGCCTTCTATCCTGTGCTTCTGCATGTACTACAAATAGCAGCTGGTGAAATGCCTAGCACTCTCAGAATGACGCTCCTAGACATAACCTTTTGGGCCAAAGATGACAACACAAAGCTAAAATGTAGTAATCGTTGGGAATTAAGTGGAGCTGAGTAGGACAAAAAAAATAATCAAAATTCCCAGTGTAAGTAAGGTATAGAAGTGGGTAAAGGGGATCTTAATAAAATAAAGGATTGAGGGAGACCAGAACCTATAGCTAAACCAAAATACTCTATCACTGAAGAACCCCTCTCCCATCTTAAGAAAGATATTGAATTATAGAACGAAATAAATAAAAAAGTAGAAGACTGATAAATACACAAGCTGTAGCAAATCTTTATATTTGTGATAAGTGGGGACACTGTTGTCAAACATACATAGCTCCCAAGAGGAAGGAGCAGGAAGAATAGGACTCAAAACTATAAGGCTAGCTAACTTTGTATCCATCGTTAACTCATCTGTAAAGGTGATGATACTAGCACTAAATTGGGCTTTAGATGTGTGGCCAACTGCCATGGCCCTCCTGTCTGACTCCTTATCAAGGCTTCAGGCAATTTACAGTGATAAGTATGACCGCAGAAATAATAGTCTTAATTAAACATTACTGCTAACAACTGAACTTACTCAACTGGCTATAACCATAGTAATAGCATGGATCCCGAAACATACACAGATAGCCGGCAATGAATTGGTGAAAAAAACTGGCAAAAATTGCTATTAATCACAAACAAGCTGATCTAGGGAATCCCCTTAAACAAACTGGAATTTAAACAGTTAATCACAAATGTGTTAAGGAAGGTATGGCAAGAACTGTGGGCAAATGAATGAAAAGGGAAAAATTCAGAGAAGTATGGCCTACAGTTCACAATGCTGACATAATCAAAGGCTCTGAGAGGAAGAGTGAAGTGGCAGTATTTAGAATTCTAACAGGGCATTGTGGATTAAATAATTTCTAATTAACATGCACAAAAATGGATCATGTAAGATCTGGGAAACAATAGATCATATCATTTGTGACTGTAAAGACTGTACCAATGAAAAAAGGGGTTTTATATAGAAAACTCAGAGGCTTTATGGTAACAAAATTTGCCTTGTAACATCTATCAAAAATAGAAGGAAAAGAAGGCTCAGTAGAAAAAGCTCTTCTGCAATTCTTTAAGAACACCAAGACAGGTGTGAGACTCTAAGTTAGGGGTGGGCAAACCTTTTGGCCTGAGGTCCATATCTGGGTATGAAAATTGTATGGTGGGCCATGAATGCTCATTAAATTGGGGGTTGGAGTGTGGGAGGGGGTGAGAGTTCTGGCTGGGGGTGCAGGCTCTGGGGTAGGGCCAGAAATTAGGATTTCAGGGTGTGGGAGGGGGCTCTGGGCTGGGGCTAGGGTGCTGGGGGGCTCTGGCTGTGGGCTATGGGATGGGGCTGGGTATGAGGGGTTGGAGTGCAGAAGGGTGCTCTGGGCTGGGACTGAGGGGTTTGGAGTGAGGGAAGGGGGGATAAGGGCTGAGGCAGGGGGTTGGGGTGTGGGAGTGGGTTGAGGTGCAGGATCCAGGTGGCGCTTACCTCAAGCAGCTCCCGGAAGTAGCAGTATGTCCTTCCTCCAGCTTCTATGCAGAGGCATGGCCAGGTGGCTCTGAGTGCTGCCCTGTCTGCAAGTGCCGCTCCCGCAGCTCCCATTGGCCTCAGTTCCCAGCCAATGGGAACTGCTGGGGTGGTGTTTGGGGCAGAGACAGTGTGCGTAGCCCCCTTGCTGCCCTTACATTTAGAAGCCGGAGGGGACACATGCCACTACTTCCAGGAGCCTTGCGGAGCAATGGCATGTGCAGAGCGGGACAAGCCCTCAACATTGCTCCCTAGCTGGAGCATCAGAGTGGGGCAAGCCCCGGACCCCACTACCTAGCAGGAGCTTGAGGGCCAGATTAAAATGTCTGAAGGGCTGGATGTGGCCCTTGGGCCATAGTTTGCCCACCCCTGCTCTAAGTCATGAAAAAGATACCAGGACAGTGCATGGTGGTCATAGATTCAGGAAGTAAGTCTGCTATGCCACAAAGCTGAAGAATAAGGGCATGGGAAGTCTAGTGGTTAGGACACTCATCCCAGAGTTGGGTAATCCTTCTTCCTTATCAGACAGAGAAAGGAATTGAACCTATGATTGCCCCTACAGTGAGTCCATACTCTAATCACTAGGCTAAAGGGAACACTTCCACCTTTTCCACCTAGTTATTTTGTATGGAGCTAGGCAGAGATATTCTCACAAGAAACATTTGGTACCTAAGGTGTGTGACTTCAGGGGTGGGTCCCAGCTCTGGATCGCAAGCAGAGATAAGTGCCTTCCTCTAGTCTGGACTTTGGTGCATCCTAATACCTCTCTTACAGAGTTAGGTACCTCTCTCATTGGCATCTCCTACTGTCTAGCTTAGGCTGCTCCCTGTCTACTGTGCTGGCTTCTGTGGATCACATTCTCAAGTGCCTGTCTCTCTTCACACATTGTATAGAGAGTCTAGGCGCCTAAATCAGGCTTTGTGGCTCCCATTGTTGCTCCAGTGATTTTCTAGGTGCTTAAGTCCCCTTGAGGATCTGGGCATTCATGCTCATATAGGCCTCAGTTTAGGAAAGCATCTCCATTCAGGAAATTACTTAAGCACATGCTTAAAATTAAGTACATGTTTAAGTCCTATTAACTTAATAAGATTTAAGCATGTGCTTAAGTGCTGTCTTGAATTAGAGACCTAAACAATTGGTCCAAAACCACCCCAACAACATTAATACTCTTTTCGCTCCTGGATGAATTGATCATGGAATACTGTAAGTTCAGGATCAGCAGTTTTTATCATTCACAGCTGGGAATCCTTGTCCTCAGTGCCTATGTATTTTCTGTTGGCTGCCTAGTCTCACGTCCATCTGTTTGGATGGCAAAGATAGACTATCAGTCTCACATGTTTCCTTGTACTATATAACATCTGTTGGCACTTGTAAGCCAAAGACGCATATCGGAAACAGTGAGGAAAAGAAAAATGTGGCATTTTTAACTCCAAGTATAACGTTCCTGGTAAGCGGTATTACACAGGGTCCATAGAAAATCCATTACTTCCAGATAATTGGGCTGATTTTTCCAGAGATTTTTTACAACATCCAGCACTGAGATGTACAAGTTGATTCACTGAGGTGCAGGGAGGGTCAATTGACTTGCTCACAATTAGTGCCTCAGCCAAGAACCCAGGGGCCACCTGCTACTGATCATGATACTGGCCTCCTTTGTAAAATGCTTTGAGATCTATGGATGAAAAGCACTATATAAAAGCCAGGTATTATCATTACTCAATCATTTGCTATAAATAGGGTCCTACCCAAATTCATAGCCATGGAAAAATGCATCATGGACCCTGAAATCTGGACTCCTTTACACGATATTATAAAGATTTAATGGGGGAGACCAGCATTTCTCAAATTGGGAGTCCTGACCCAAAAGGGAGTTGCGAGAGGGGGATTGCAAGGTTATTTTAGCGGAGGCCACGGTATTGCTACCCTTATTTCTGCACTGCTTTCAGAGTTGGGCAGCCAGAGAGCGGCAGCTGTTGGCCAGGTGCTTAGCTCTGAGGGCAGTGCCGCCGCCTGTAGCAGCGCAGAAATAAGGGTAACAGTACTGCAACCTCTGTCACAATAACCTTGCAACCTCACCACAACTCCTTTTTGGGTCAGGACCCCTACATTTACAGCATCATGAAATTTCAAATTTAAATAGCTAAAATCATGAAATTTATGATTTTAAAAATCCTATGACCATGAAATTGACCAAAATGGACAACTTATTTGGTAGGGCCCCAGCTATAAGTGCCTTAAGGGCCTGATCCAAAGCCCAAAGAAACTCCCATTGTCTTCAAAGGGTGTTGGATTAGGCCCTAAAAGGACCACATTTTCATAATACTAGGGATAATCATAGTAATCATTCTGTTAGTCAGCAGCATTCTACAGTCTTTGTAACTGTAATCAAATTCCACTGTGTTAGTCTTTAATCTTGCTAGGTCTCCACTAAGGTCTGTAACGTGATTGCAAAATGTACCAATTGTTCTTGCTTTCCAATATTATACATTTTAGTTGTTAATCTCTCCTCTTCCAAAATCATAGACATATCTGGGTTAATACCAAACATTTTCTAATTCATATTTGACTAGAAACCAGAATTTACTTCAGCTGTGTTTATGCTCCTCTTGGGTTTGCTTTCTAATAATATAATAGCAAGCTAGTTTACTGGCAGTAATGTTTGAAACCCTGACAGTTAAGTGTTTATTAGAGAATATTTGCGGAAAATAAATTTTGAATCCAAACATAAATTTTCACTTCATGAATCTGATTGGTAAGAATTACACTGAGCCAGTAAGCAAACTGAAACAGTGTTCTGCATTTTGTGTGTTCAATCAAAGTGAAGCCATATAATTCTATACTGAATACGCACAATCGACGGTTAATGAATAATCCACAAACTAAGATTTATTCATGGACATTTTGTTGAGTATCTTCAAACAATGAATTAATTTAAGGAAATCTTAAGGAGGTCTGGAAAACTTGCACAAAGAAAAGAGGCTTAATTCACTGGAGATGTTATTTGTTCAGCTATACTTGAAAACATTAGTTTTCAAGATTGGTCTTGAAAGAGGTAAAATGTTATATAGATTTGAAAAGTAATAACTAGTCAGTTAGGAAGGAGAAACTTTTTATTGACAGGTATACACTGATTTTGTATCTTTTTAAACTGGACATTTTATCTAAATTTTGAATGGCGCTAAAGTTTGAATTCTGAAACCTTAAAAACAAATACTGAGAACTTTTAAATTAGAGACAAACATTGGATACAATGGTGCCCAATGTTTCTGGAGAAAATCCAAGGTCCTCAGCATGGTTGGCACGTGACTCCTCCATTTGGGGAGGCTGGGTGCGGCTGCACAATGACTCTGCCCCAAAGTCTGCTTCCACTCACACTCCACCCTTGGCCCTGCTCAGCCCCCACCCTCAGGTCCCTCCTGCCCACCCACCAACTGGCTGCTCACCACTCGTGCCTCTTAGCCCCCTCCCCGAGCCCCTCCACCCACTGCTCCTGCCTCTTCACGCCCTCCCCCAACTGGCTGCTCACCACTCGAATGCACTTCTTTGTCCCCTCCCATGAGGGCCTCATGTGGGTGGAGCCTCGGAGGGAAGGGGACAAGTGGGAGTGGGGCTTCAGGGTGGAACGTGGGCAGGACCATAGTCTAGGCACCCACTCTTTCAGCAGCAGCACTCTCCAAAAGTGGTGGGGCTGGCTGTTTGGGGAGGCTTTCGTCCTCAGCTCCTGTTGATTTCAGAGAGCAATGAAGGTGCTAATACCTCCCAGAAGGCCCTGACTGTGAGGCTGTATACAGTTTATTTAAATCTGTGGCAAGAGCAGCTGTAGGAGGTTATAGGAAGAAGGTCTTGAGGTGAAGCAAAGAAACAGAGAGAGACACAGAGAGACAAATAGAACAATATCAGGGATAATACTGTTCAGTGTTGGAACAGAGAAAAGTCAGATTCACAAAGGGACATAGGTGCCTAGAAACTCACAGGAATGACACTTGAATTCACAAAGCCTGAGTCAGGTGCTAGGCTCCTATATAATGAATGGAGAGAGGTTTTTGCCTTAGAATGAAAGTCACAAAATCAACACACTGAGCGGAGAGCCACCTAAGCCAGCCAATGGGAGATACCAACTGACTATCTCTGCTTGCAGTCCACGATCTGGGGAAAGATAGGTGTTCAGCTGCCCAAGTTGCATGTGAGGCCAAACAAGATGGGGGGATTGAGAGTGGATATCTCCCTCATAACTTTTAGCCTTGTGGTCAGGGTACTCAACTAAGATGTGAAAGACCCCTGTTCAACTCCCCTCTACTCCCAAGGGAGGGAAAAGGGATTTGAATTGGGATCTGTCCCCTCTCAGGCTGAGAGCCCTATCTACTGGGATATTCTGATGTGGGGCTCCTTCACTCTTGCCTTTTGAAGTTGTTCCACATTAAATAAATAATTTTGTAATTAAATATGAAGTGGGTCAGGAAAAGAGCTAGAATGATTCTATAGCCTAGTGGTTAGGGCATGCAAGAAAGAGGTGGTAGATTCCTTGTCCAATACCTTCTTCCTCTCAGAAAGAGGGTGAATTTTAACTGGGGTGCAGGTAAGCACCCTAACCACTGGGCTAGAGCTTAGAAGGGAGGTCCACCTCCTCTCCTGCCCATCTGTTTTAGGTGAAATGGTCTGAAGGACCTGAGTGGGTAGGTGGCCTCTGAGCATGCCTGCCAAATCAGGCCCTGTACACAACTTAGCTAACTGAACTCCTATCTTCCCTCATTTGTAAATTGCCCTGGGGCTTAGGCAGGATATAGGTGCTAGATGCCTCCAGTGAGACTGAGGTGTTATATGTTCAAAGGCAGAAACATAGAGGTCTAGGGAACTTTTACTGCATAAACTTAGGCACCCTATAGGCTGTCATGACCTATGGGTCTCAAGCACAGGTCTGCATGGTTCCTAGGGGAACATCATGCTCCAATTGTCCACCGACAGCTTACTGGCATCAGCTAGAACTGGGACTCTTTGAAGACCACCTTGGATAAAAGGCACCACCCTAATGCCCTAACTGGTGAAACTCTTGCTTGACCCACTCCCCCTACATAAACCAGAAGGAGGAACAGGAAATTGGCTACACAACTGGGCTTGATCCTGCTCATCTAGTGTTGCATGTTTACTTCACATCTTCCCGACTTCGCAGCAGATTTTGGAGTAGGGCTTTTAATTAGAAAGCACGTCTATTTGGGACCCAATATTGCAGTACTTATTCAGGCAAAATGGTCATTAATGTCAAAGGGTGTTTTTCCTTAGTAACGGCCTTTATTGAACTGTTGATCCAGATACTAGAGCTTTTGGATACAGTGGGTGCATTTTTTCCATTCTTGTTTTAGAATGGCACTGTAAACTACTCTGCAGCTTTGTAGCACCTTCCAGCTGAAGGTCTTGAAGCATCTTAGGGCTTGTCTAAATGAACAGTTAGTGAGCGGAAAGCTGGAGTTTAAATCTGCAGTGCACTAGTGTGTCATCCATTACCTGTCCATGCAGATCTCGCTAATGTGCACTAAGTTATATAATGCACAGTAAACTATTCCCATTTCAAAGCACAGTAGCTCTCGACTAGTCCTTAGAATTATTAATAAAATAAGTCTCATAAGGTGCATCCGAATTATGCCCATTTTACAGCTGAAGAAATGGAGGCACCAAGCTTCTAATGACTTGCTCCAGGGCATCCAACTCAGTGGTAGAACCAAGAACAGAAATCAGTGATATATACCTGGTATTTGCACACAATACAAAACTTAGAGATAAATAAGTGGATTCTAGAAAGGATATTTCTGCAAATAATGTTATTTGAGAGACAAAGTGGGTAAGGTAATATATTTTATTGGACCAACTTCTGTTGGAGAAAGACCAGCTTTTGAGCCATACAAGTTCTCTCGAAATCTGGTCTCTCTCACCAACAGCAGTTGGTCCGATAAAAGATATTATCTCACCCACCGTGTCTTGCTAATATCCTGGGACTGACACATCTACAACTATGCTGCATACATGTTATTTCTGAGACAACTTACATCATGAATGGAATCAAGGGAACTGGGTTTTTAAATTTCATTTGTAACTATTATATGCACAATAAAGAGTCTTGCATCTTAGCTGTGACTTGGAAGAGTAGCTTATCTATAGGCTAGTCTACACAGTGTGATAGTCAGCAATAGAGGGGTATGAATTCTAGCACACTAGCATTTTGAACATGAACTGTCCTAGATGGATCCCACTGGCATGCCCTGACAAGCTCCAAAGATGTGTTAATATAGTCCCATTTCAATCAGTACTACAGTAATGTGTCATAGGGAACTCTTAGTGAGTGCCAGCAGGGTCCAGATGGGCCAGTTAGTGTACCACACGCTAATGCATACTAGAATTTATAACTTTCTAGTGTGGGCTAACACACTGTAGACAAGCCTTCATTGACCAAATAAAGACAGGTTACTTTGTTATTTAGGGTGACCAGATGTCCTGATTTTATTGGGACAGTCCTGATATTTGGGGCTTTTTTTTAATATGGGCTCCTATTACCCCCCACCCTCATCCTGATTTTTCATACTTGCTATCTGGTCACTCTAGTGTTATTAGGGAGTGCATTGTAATGGATGCTGAATGGAGATGGTTGACAGGACAGAGATCACTTGATCATTGCCTGTTGGGTTCACTCCCTCTGGGGCACCTGGCATTGGCCACTCTCGGTAGACAGGTTACTGGGCTAGATGGACCTATGATCTGATCCAGTCCAGCCATTCTTATGTTATGTTCTTATGTAATATTTGTCATAGTTCTTTGAAAGTGGCAGTATGGACTAAAATGGCAACTCCCCCAACTTCATAAAGTCATAGAAGCTAGTACATTAAAGTTTGTCTCCAATGTAACAATGCATAAAAGTTTTGTTAAACATGAGTATTTATATGGAGAAAAAAATGTAACATGAGTTAGACTCATAGACAGACTCATAGATTCTAGGGTCAGAAGGGACCAATGTGATCATCTAGTCCGACCCTCTGCACAAAGCAGGCCACAGAACCCTACCCATCCACTTCTATAACAAACCCCTAACCTATGTCCGAGTTATTGAAGTCTGCAAATTGTAGTTTGAAGATCTCAAGCTGCAGAGAATCCACCAGCAAGTGACCCATGCCCCACGCTGCAGAGGAAGGCGAAAAACCTCCAGGGCCTCTGCCAATCTGTCCCGGAGGATAATTCCTTCCCAACCCCAAATATGGCAATCAGCTAAACCCTGAGCATGTGGGCAAGACTGACCAGCCAGCACTCAGAAAAGAATTCTCTGCAGTAACTCAGATCCCATCCCATCCAACATCCCATCACTGACCACTGGGCATACTTATCTGCTGATAATAAAAGATCAATTGCCAAAATTAGGCTATCCCATCATACCATCCCTTCCATAAACTTATCAAGCTTAGTCTTAAAGCCAGATATGTCTTTTGCCCCCACTACTCCCCTTGGAAGGCTGTTCCAGAATGTCACTCCTCTAATGGTTAGAAACCTTCGTCTAATTTCAAGTTCCTTGCAACGCTTTGCAAAACACATTTTTAAAGAAAAGGAAAGGAGTTCCTCACCTCTAAATTAAGAATGTATCACGATACTGCCATAGAGATTCTTGTAGGTTCAAGATTCAGTTATAAAGGTCTAGTTCCAGAATACTGCTATCAAGACTTTAAAAGAAAACATTTTTTCAACTTTTATTAGAAATATATAAAGAAAAAAAGGCATATAAAAACCTACTGAAGAGAGAAAAGATAGTTTTTAAAAAGTTTCTCATATTAATTACAGTTCTCAGAGTCTTAAAATTATATGATAGATAAGATTTAAGAATCATCACATCTCAATTTTCTTAATTCTCATGACAACACAACGTTATTAAAGCCAATCAAAATGAAATATTTCCATTCTATTTCCTGGGAACAACGTCTATAAAATGAAGCCAATTTACCTAATTATTTCTAACTAGAATTAGGGAATATGTAATTCCATGCTAGATAATTGATTGTTTTAGTTGATTTGATTAATAGAGTTTGTAGTGAATAACATAGTATTCTTGCTAATATTTATACTTATTTATGTGGCTCACTACAGTACTTTAGCTCTGTAATAGCTTTAGGTAATGACATTCAATTATTAGGTCTATGACTGAACATTTTTTAGAATGTATATTGAAAGATCTAGTGAAAAACAATAGAGGATTAATGTGCTGCATCTGTACTGGCAGACTTCCTACACTCACACAGCAATTAAACACCTGCGGCTGGCCTGGGTCAGCTAACTCAGGCTTGGGCTCTGGGGCTGTAAACTTGCTGTGTAGATATCCAGGCTTGGGCTGGAGCCTGGGCCTTGAGAGCCCATGAGGGGGAAGGTCCCAAAGCCTGGGCTCCAGCCTGAGCCTAAAGTCTACACAGCAAATATTTAGCCCTGCAGTCTGAGTCTTGTGAACTCAAGTCAGCAGACGTGGGCCACTGCAGGTCTTTATTCCAGTGTAGACATACCCTCAGAAGTAATTTCAATCTGATTTTATTTTGAGAATAAACTCTTCAGTGAATGTTCTTGGGTTCCCAGCAAGCACTCATGTTGAATGAGCAGCCAGTTCTTTAAATTTTTCATTTCTTCTTGCAGGAGTTACAAATCTTTTTCTCCCATTGAAAAGAAGTAATCAAGAGCTCTGTCATTGCCCCTATCTCTGAGCCACAATGGTATCTAGAATGGACATGTAAGGCAGGGACGGGAGAGAAAGCTATCACTATGGCATCATCTCTTGTTGCCTCCGTTCCCAAGGATACTTCTTCATGGGTATATGGTGGAGTTGGGATTCCGTGAGTGGGGAAGGGTGAGGCCAGAAAAGAGCATTTCTGCAGGATGTGTGCACCCTCCCCAGAGACTGACCCGTGTAATGCTATTCTGGGATTAATCAGCATTATGTTAACATGTTTGTCTTACTGCATAGGAGAGCAGCTTATTCTGTTACAGGGAAGGGAATGCCCCATTTCTGAACAATTAGGAAGAATCACTGATTTTCCACTGCCCTGCATCCTGTTTAGTCATGTACATCTGTCTGAAATAGAGCAAACTGGGTGTAAAATGCTAGTCTGATGTAGTATTTTACTCACACTTTGCACTGGTATATAAATGACACGAAGCGCAGAGGAATGGAGAATCAGGCCCAGGGTTTTCGGTCTTCTAAGTGAGGAATACATCTGCATGGGGAACTATTCAACCCTAAGTCATTATAGTTTCTTAAGCTTTTACCACTGTGGAAAAGATTGTCAGACAATTCATGGTGAATATAGCTGACAATGATCCTTTAAAAAAAAACAAAAACACCACAGCCCTGATAGTTGAATGTATTCAAACTTCCTGTGCATATTGAAAAATAATGAGAATAATCAATAACAGCTGTGAAAGAGGGGATTCAAAAGATTTCAAATGTTTTGAGGGAATTAGCTAATCGTCTAAGAACATTTATTTTAAACTAACTACCATTGGTCTGAAGAGTTTCTTTATTGTTGAGACCACCAACTATTCAAGATTTTTTTTTAAAGTAAGGAAATAAACATAATGACAAATATTAATCGAAAGTGTGCTTAACCCTATATATAACAGAGGAAGAAGAAGCCACCAAATTTACAATGTAAACAGATACAGAAAACTAGAGCTGAGTGAATAATTGACTTTTTGGTTTCGTGGCCAAACTGAAAACTCTGGAAAAAAAAATGTTTCAGTTCACCCCCAAACCAAAAATTATCCTTTTTCATTTCAGTGAGAAACATCTGTTTACATTTTTGGGTAGGTTATTTTTACCCTTTTGTGTGTGGGGTTTTTATTTTTAGTTAAATTAGTTTAAATTAAATTAAATTAAATTTAGTTAAGTTAAATTTAGTTTTTAGTTAAATTAAAAAAACCCACTAATTTTCATTTTGAAAATGTTGAGACAAAATGTTTCAATTTTTGTGTTTCCCCCTTTTTTTTTTCAGGTGAAACTATTTTGCCAGATTTAACTGAAATTCACAAACAGCTTTGGTTGACTCAAAACTGCATTTATTAGTGAGCAAACTGAAAAAAAAACAAACAAAAAAACCCAACTCTATAAAATAGATTAATTCACAGTCTGTATTTTTATAGTTGCCATCTTCTTTATCCCCTCAGTTTGGGAGTGTGACAGAATTACTAACGGAGGTGTTCCCCTGGTTTCCTCACACAGTTAAAATTCCCCTCACCACTTTTTTTTTTTTTTTAAATACTACCACTTAAGCCTGGTCCTAACCAGCAACATACATTCTTCTCCTTCAGCTCCTTTCAGTTAGGTTTTCACCATTGATTTTCACTCCCCAAACATCTGCCCTCTTGCCTGACTGTAACTGTAAACTAAAGATTGTATCATAATGCATATTCACAAGGGAGCCATACTGAGGTTCCACAGGCAACATTAATTCTGGCATTTCCTAACTTTTGAGTGCTTGACTTTGCAACCATAATGATTTTCTTTTAACACAGGGTTGTGGTGTGTGTGTGTATCTATATAAATAATACCTTAGATTAAAAAAAAAAAAGGAAACTGAAAAAACCTGAAATTCCATTATATTGATACCCACATGGATCATCAGCGCCGCTGGAACCTTTTGATCCACCACACGGATCTCTGCCATTTGAGCTAATGGAGTAACTAATAGCAGCAGTAGGTTGTCATCCTACTGTGTGGACCTGAACTACATGGGGATAAGACACACACTTTGTCAGTAAATTTTGCAGATTTTGCTGACAGCCGAGGAAGGGTGATCAAGGCAAGAACCTCGAGATCAATTCTAGGCTGTGGAGGGGAATGTTCTGCAGTGAGAACAGACTCTTCTGCTCATTCTCCCCAAGCCTGACTTCTGCTCAGTTCCCTCCAACCTGTCATTGTCCAAGTCCTGTCTCTTCCCTACTCCTGACCAGTTCCATTCTTCTTAACAACCCAGTGCCAATCTCCCCTCCTCGGGTTCCTCACACCAGTTCCAGTCTCCTTACCCAACCAGTCCCAGCTTCCCTTCCCCGCAGCTCCCAGTCTCAGTCCCTTTGCCCAGCCAGTCCCAGTTTCTTTCTCAGTCAGGACCAGCTCTAGGCACCAGCAAAGCAAGCACATGCTTGAGGTGGCACAATTCCAGGGGCGGTATTCCAGCCACCCTTTTTCTTTTTTTGCTTGGGCAGCTGCACTCTTGGAGCTTGGGGCAGCAAAAAACCTAGAGCTGGCCCTGCTCTTAGTATCTATGGTCCACGTCTCATCAGACTCCTTGCCCCAATCTACTCCTTTCCCTCCTCCTCAGTCTGGATTTTATTCCCTTTGCATCAGATCCACACTGCTTGGGTACCAGCAGAGGAGTGTGAGAGGGGGTCACTGAAAGTACAGGAGAGACAGACTCCGTGCTCTCAATTTCAGTTCCCAACCCCACTCTGGCCCAGAGCAGCTGACAGTCTTATAATGAGCAACCTTAATACGTTATGCTAGAAGCCCTGCCTATAATAGAATACATTTTACAGCACATATATATAAGATCAAGATCCTGCCCCCAAAGGCCTACAATATACGTATAGACAAAAAACAAAAACAAACAAAACAAAAAAGTGTTGAGTAGGTGTGATGGGGTGTGACTCAACAATACAGTGCCTCCTGCTGGCTGTCCTGGGAATTAGCACTGTGCTCTCTTCTGGTGGTGCCTCACCCGCTGTTACCTCTGGTCCTGGACCCACATCATTCCCAGGACTGCAGCCTCCCATTGTCCTTCACTTTCTCAGCTTCTTCTCCTGGGCTAGCTTTGGCCCTACAACTAAGAGGGCACTCCCTCCTCAGGTGCACCTGTTGCCCACAGGTCCAACACACCCATCTCCTCCTTGTTCTCCTCACGGGAGGGACTCTAAGCTCTCACTCCTTCCTAGTATCTGGGAGAGGCTTTTGTCCCCCACCCTGGTAGGGGCACTCTCTTGTCCAGTGTCCATGTTGCCCACAAGCATAACATTCACTTGGCCCAGACACTGGCCCCCTGGCCTTACTGCCTGGCTTCCTCTCTTGCTCTCTGTGGCCTCTATGGACCTACTCCTGCAGCAGCTCAAGTATATAAAGGTGTTGCTTGGCTAGCTGAGACATATGGGTCTGTAAGCACTCTTGTGCCTCACACTGTCTCTGTTGGGTCCTGAGTACCTGCAGCAGCAGGCCCGGAAGCTGCCTTTGTTGTTTGACCTTGCTGCCCTTGTTTGTTGGCCCCCTTGCTGCAGAGGAACTGACTTTGGAGTCCAGTCTGGGAGGGTATATAAGTCCTCAGAAAATGCTTCCACATATTGCAGCTCCATTATATCTCCAAACTTACTGACTCTCAAATAGTCTTTCAAATTCTCCTCCTATCAGGCGCAGCTGGCAAAGTCTGAGTCTCTCACCTCCGTCCCCCTTCTCTCAAGGGCAACCAGATGCTTGCATTCTCCACCATGTGTGATGGGATGCAACTCACCACTGTGATGTCTTCTGCTGGCTGTCCTGGTGGTGCCTCACCCGCTATCACCTCTGTTCCTGGACCTACGTCATTCCCAGTGGTGTCCTCTTCAATGACACTGCCCTCTGGCTGTGCCACACTATGTTCCTTTCCAGTGGGACTTGCAATCTACTGTCTGGCCACTTCCTTCAGTGGCAAACTTCAGTCCATGGTTTAGCAACCTGTCCCTGATTTGCTGCCTCCCATGCAGTCTCTCTAGAGCTGCTTTCAACCGCTTTTCTGCCAGTGTGGGGCAGACGCCCCATCACAGAAGGGAAGGAACAATGAGGTTTACCTCAAGATTGTGGGGTTGTATGGAATGAGCACTTTACATTTAAAAAAAAATGTTCATCATGTTCCATCTGGAATGATTGTTCCTTAACATTACACAGTACATAGATATTTCACCCACTCAGGCAGCTTCTTCAGTGGCTAAACACAAAAAAGAAGCTTACAGGAAGTGGAAGCTTGGACAAATGACCTGGGAGGAGTATAAAGATATTGCTCAGGCAAGCAGGAGTGAAATCAGGAAGGCCAAATCACACATGGAGTTGCAGCTAGCAAGAGATGTTAAGGGTAACAAGAAGGGTTTTCTTCAAGTATGTTAGCAACAAGAAGAAAGTCAAGGAAAGTGTGGGCCCCTTACTGAAAGAGGGAGGCAACCTTGTGACAGAAGATGTGGAAAAAGCTAAGGTACTTAATAATTTTTTTGGCTCTATCTTCATGAACAAGGTCAGCTCCCAGACTGCTGCACTGGGCAGCACAGCATGGGGAGGAGGGGACCCGCTCTCTATGGAGAAAGAAGTAATTCGGGACTATTTAGAAAAGCTGGATGAGCACAAGTCCATGGGGCCGGATGCACTGCATCTGAGGGTGCTAAAGGAGTTGGCGGATGTGATTGCGGAGCCATTGGCCGTTATCTTTGAAAACTCATGGCGATCGGAGGTGGTCCAGGATGACTGGAAAAAGGCTAATGTAGTGACCTTCTTTAAAAAGGGGAAGAAAGAGGATCTGGGGAACTACAGGCCAGTCAGCCTCACCTCAGTCCCTGGAAAAATCATGAAGCAGGTCCTCAAGGAATCAGTTCTGAAGCACTTAAAGAAGGCGAAAGTGATCAGGAACAGTCAGCATGGATTCACCAAGGGCAAGTCGTGCCTGACTAACCTAACTGCCTTCTATGCGGAGATAACTGGCTCTGTGGATGAGGGGAAAGCACTGGATGTGTTATTCCTTGACTTCAGCAAAGCTTTTAATACGGTCTCCCAAAGTATTTTTGCCATCAAGTTAAAGAAGTATGAGCTGGCAGAATGGACTATAAGGTGGATAGAAAGCTGGATCGATCATCAGGCTTAATGGGTAGTGATCAACGGCTCCATGTCTAGTTGGCAGCCAGTATCAAGCAGACTGCCCCAAGGGCTGGTCCTGGGGCTGGTTTTGTTCAATATCTTCATTAATGATCTAGAGGATGGCGTGGACTGCACCCTCAGCAAGTTTGCAGATGACACTAAACTGGGAGGAGTGGTAGATATGCTGGAGGGTAGCGATAGGATACAGAGGACCCTAGACAAATTAGAAGTTTTGGCCAAAAGGAATCTGATGAGGTTCAACAAAGACAAGTGCAGAGTCCTGCACTTAGGACAGAAGAATCCCATGCACTGCTACAGACTAGGGACCGAATGGCTAGGCAGCAGTTCTGCAGAAAAGGACCTAGGGGTTACAGTGGATATAAGTCAACAGTGTGCCCTTGTTGCCAAGAAAGCTAACAGCATTTTGGATTGTATAAGTAGGGGCATTGCCAGCATATCAAGGGATATGATCATTCCCCTCTATTGGACATTGGTGAGGCCTCATCTGGAGTACTTTGTCCAGTTTTGGGCCCCAACAAGAAAAATTGTGGAAAAATTGGAAAGAGTCCAGAAGAGGGCAACAAAAATGATTAGGTGGCTGGAGGAGAGGCTGAGGGAACTGGGATTGTTTAGTCTGTAGAAGAGAAGAATGAGGGAGGGGGAGGGTTGATAAATGCTTTCAACTACCTCAAAGGAGGTTCCAAAGAGGATGGATCTAGACTGTTCTCAGTGATAGCAGATGACAGAACAAGGAGTAATGGTCTCAAGCTGCAGTGGGGAGGTTTAGGTAGGATACTAGGAAAATCTTTTTCACTAGGAGGGTGGTGAAGCACTGGAATGAGTTACCTAGAGAGGTGGTGGAATCTCCTTCCTTAGAGGATTTTAAGGTCATGCTTGACAAAGCCCTGGCTGGGATGATTTAGTTGGGGATTGGTCCGGCTTTGAGCAGGGGGTTGGACTAGATGACCTCCTGAGGTCCCTTCCAACCCTGATATTCAATGGTTCTAATTGGGGTGGGGGAAGTGACGCAGGCCTACCCATTACTCTGGGTGCCAGTCTAGGGACCTTATGAATAGCAGCCACTCGCTGCATCCCTTTGGCCACTCACAATTCTGATGTTTCTCTGGGTCACTTTTCTTGGACGCTTCACCTTCACATGCACTTCACTCATATCATAGGCCCAGGCATACAGCAAGTCCCAGCAGCCAGCCAAGAGCTCCTTCTTGCTTCCCTGGTCCCTCTCAGGAACCTATCTGTCCATGGTTCTGCAGTTCTCTTTGGTCAGCCAGGACCACCATCTGCATTCCTCTGGCTCCAACAAAGAGCTGACTCTGTTCTGCAGCTCTTTTTATATGTTCCTCCTGGACCCCGATTGGCTGCTTCCCTGGAGCCACTGTGTGCCCCTTGGAGGACCTCTCTACTGCTCTTTTCTAGGACTAGGTTTTGTAAGACCCTCAGGCCTCCAGCAAGAGGCCTCTGGGCCTGGTACACCAAGTATTCCTAGTTAACAATGGGACATATGAAGAACTCCTCCAGTACTAAGATGACAAAAACTTACACTGGTTACTCTGCGAGGTTGGGTTACAGGAAACTGCAAAATATTGTTTAGGCAAAAGTTGTTTCACTTTTAACCTCTCCCCATTAGCAGATTTGGATGACATATTGAAAGTTGTTGTAAATAAGATTAATTTGCTGCTGATCCTGTGAGGTCATCATTAGTACCTTCCACTCAGCTCTATTTTCTCAACTGTGATAAAGTTGATTATCCTGTATTCCAACATGTCCTCAAGTACTTAAATGGGCGCTCACTTCAATTCCTCCTTGAATCAGCTGATTTTGCACTGCACTAATGACACTTGCAAGAACACCCTGAACCTTTGTATAAGTGTAATACTGTGCTCTAAAGCCTGACAGTAGCAAATTTCTAGGGAGAAATGTAAACATATCAAGTACCAACTTCTTCAGTTTAGAACATTTTGCTATATCTATCAGCTTCTTAATCATCTTTTTCTACACTGTACTCCAAAACAAAAACTATGCTCTCTTGCGCTGTCAACCAAGAGGAATGACTTCCCTCTTAGCAAACTGAAACCATGGATAGGCAGCAGCAGTAGCAAATAAATGATGTAAACTGATTTTACCCTTTCATGTGAAGAAATAAATTTAATAAATAAATAGCCAAAACTTTTTGGAAGGTTTGTGCTGCTTTCTAGCCCTGCACTCCTTTGAACTCTCCTATTTCAGACCTGATTGTCTTTGAGCTTGCAGTTCTTCTGTTTGTGACATTTAGGCTACATCCACAGTGGCACACATAGTTGGGTACTTATCCATGGATACGGTCTCACATGTACTCCCATACCCACACTGAGTGTGCACATATGCTGTGGTGGACATGGATACAAACTGTATACATACATATTCACACATCCACACTGCTGCTTTTTGGTATTAGTATTGTTTGACATTAGGATTTCAGGGGCAGTATCCCAGGGTTCTGTGCATTACAGGAGACACTCTAGGAACTGCCTGACAGTTTGTTGTTGGTACTGTCTGCCATCTTCACGTTTGTTGATGGCAGTTCCTGCTCACTCCTCTTTACAACTTGGTGGAAGACACAGAACAAGTACCTAATGATGTGTTTCTGCGACTGCTCCTTCTTGCAGAAGCCATATGTGTGCACTGCAGCATGCAACCAGCGAGAATCTTGGGTGAATGGTCTTGGTCCTATCTTATAAGCCAAAGACAGGTGACCAGGGCAGTGACTGATCCACTGTTGTCCCATGACACAGGCATGCAGGAGACTGCTGGTGTTGTGGCTATATACCATGGGTGGACAACTGCTCCTGGAGTAGAAATGGTGCATAGTGCAGTGTGGAGGGTGCCTGGTGTGGTGGGATCACATCATATTGGAAACTTGGGATGATGAGGGCAGGGGACTGGACTCGATGACCTCTCGAGGTCCCTTCCAGTCCTAGAGTCTATGAGTCTATGACCAGTGGCTGCAGAAATTCATAATGAGGAAATTGATGTTCATGGAGCCCTTTGAGGAACTGGCCTTAACCCTACAGTAGCAGAACACTTGGTTCCAAAGTCCCATTGGTGCAGAAGTGGATGGCTATTGCCCTTTGGAAGTAGCAATACTGGACAGCTACCCATCAGTCTCAAGCTGCTTCAGAGTGGGGAAGACCACTGTCAGGTTCGTGGCAGTGCAGGTTTGCGAAGTTATCAGCACTCCTCTACCCACAGGTGGTTGCCATTGCCAAACTTCCAGCAATTATAGCTGGGTTCCAAAGAATGGGGTTTCTGAACTGCTCAGAGGTCATCAATGGCACCCATATCCCCATACTATTCCCACCAAAAGGTGCAAGTAGGGCAATCAAAAAGGCTGTCATTCACTTATTCTTCAAGGCTTAATGGATCACAAAGGCAGGTTCATGAACACTAATGTTGGACACACTGGCATTCCTGTGTGCTGGGGAGATCAGGATTGTACTTGAAGTGTGAAGAAGGGATTTTATTCCCAAGAAATGACATGGTTCTGTATGGTGTTTGTGTGCCTAGAGTTATTCTGCGAGACCCCACATACTCGCTCTTACACTGGCTAATGAAAAACTGTCCTGACATCAACAACCTGGCAAAATGGGAAAGCAACTTCAAACTAAGCAGGGGATCTGGCAGTCTATGCCAAAGAGATGTTTGTGCTGCTTGTTACCCCTGTACATATAACTAAATCAAGGGGTTAGGTGAACTATGAAGGTGGACCAAGTACATTTGCTCTGCCACTGAACCTTAAGAACCTTAAGCTGAAGTTTCTGCTGCACTAGAAATTTGTGGACATGTGCTTAAGGGACTAGGAGGCAATCTGAATGGAAATAGACTATATTCTAGGTTAGCAGATGGAGACTGCATGAAGCGGGGAGAAGAGAACCACTGCAAATGCCTACCCATCTCCAAGCCAGCTCCTGCAATGTCAGAAAATTCATCCTCTTTGTTCAGCAAAGAGTGGAGAAAGGAATGGGGAAAGAGTCACACAGCAACTGTACTTTGTTTCATGAACTTTCTGATCAGGACTGCAACCCACTCACCTCCCCACTGCAAAGGGACATGGTATTGTATTTGCACAGCTGTTGGGGCAGGATACTGTCCCCTCCTTTCTCCCAGATTGTATGGCATGGCTCCAAGTGGGGAGACCCTGGACACCAGGGATCAGTAATACTTCAAAACACTTGTATTGTGACAGAGAACCCCATTGCATTCCTCAGAGAAGCAAAGTTTCCCCTTCTCCTTCCCATATATAACCAGCCCTGATACAAAGGCCACTCTATAACTTTATCATGTACAAATGTCCTGTTCCCCAACTGACATTTCTATCCCCTCCCTCACTGTCAGCCTGTTGGCCAACAAATAACAGACCATGGGTCAGTATGATAGTGGTCTGATTACCTGTTCTACAGCTTCTGATGTAGTTCATGGTAATTCAGTAAATGTTGAATTAGAGTTGTGTCTTGGTTGAGGGACCATTTGCGGTGCGGAGGAAGGATGTGAGTGGCCTTCCAGTCCTGCATGCAGCCCCAGAGAAAGAGGGAGAGGATGTTAGTGGGGAGGTGGGGGTTGAACTTACCAGCCTCAGGTTCTGGATCCTGCTGAGTCTCGGGGTCCTTCTCTGGCTTGTTAGGAGGGGTTGAGAAGCTGAGCCAGCTTCTCTGGGTAGAAGTGCAGGATAATGTGCTTCTTCCGCCAGGGCTTCCAGGTCCTCCTCCTCCACAGTCCCTGCTGCCTCCTTGTCCTGTCCCTCATCGGTATCTTGTCAAATCATGAGGCTGGCATATTTGGGATGGGGCTTGTGATACTGAGTGACTACTGAGTCTTTTGCTTTCTGGTACTAGAGCCTGAAGTGCTTTATTCATTTCCCAGTACTGGACTGGAATCAGGTAAATGCCTGCCTGCACCAACCTCACCAAAACTTCCCAGTAGAGGTGGATGTGTTCCTCGTCCTGTGGGAGAAGTCATGGAAGACACCAAACTCTGACCACACATTGATGAGAACCATGTGTGCTTGGATGACCAGGAGGCATCTCTCCGAGTAGGTTCCATGTCCATGTGTACAGGTGAAAAGAAGTGTAGTGGAAAACTGTTCTGAAGTGGTCAGCACAGCTTGCTACTACTGGTGAGAATGGGGACAGAGGGACTGTTATAGATTTGGGTACAGGTCAGGTAGGAAAGGGTCAGTGCATTGTGGGAAAGGGGCTGAAGGACTATTAAACCTGGGACCTGGTACATGCCCCTTACCCTGTCCACAGGACAAACAGGCCTGGGCACAAGGTTGTGCCACAGCCAAGGTTTGCTCACATCTACACCCTCAAGTGTGCTATTATTCTTGCCCAGTACTTGCCTTGCTGGGGTTTGGATGTGGATGGTAGAGGGTTCTGGCACAACCACAAGCATGACCTGTGCCCAGTCACCACTGTAACTGTAGCTTCACATACTAGAAGATGGGAACTTTATTGTGTTGACATGAGAGCAGAGTGCCTGCTGTGACAATGGAACAGACAGAATGGCCAACCTGTGGAAGAGACTGTAAAAGTGGCTATAAAGGCCTAACTAATGAACTATGCCTGATAAGCCATCATCCTTAACTAAAGTAAGGGGAGGACTGATGTGATGCAAACTGAAACCTTGGTTTCAGAAGTGGACTTTCAACTATGTTAAGGTTGCACTGATTTTGAGATAAAATTGTTAAGGGGATTTTAGCACAAAGTTGGAAAGAGGACTGGAATAATAATGTTTGTGGTTTTCCACAGACTGAAAAAGTATGAAATCAAGAGCTATCCTTTATTTTTTTGCTTCAAATTATTGGTCTAATGTGCATAAAGTCTATTGAACCTCAGGCCAAAACATTGCTTGGGCCTAATGATATATCCTCGATGATTCTATCCTGCTCTCACAATGCTGTTTCTGCTGAACCTCGAGAAAGTAGAACATGATCCCATCCAAGCATCAGGGAGGATGGAGCCTTGTCTCCTGATCCAGCGTGACATCAGAGAAATCTGGGATACATGGCCTTTTTGAGAATGGAGCCAGATCTCTGGCCTGACATTGGCAGCAAGCAGCACACAGCTAACCTAAAAAAAAAATTATTTTCCATACCCTTTTATTTTTCCTCTTGCAATCGCTTTTGTCTTTGTTTCTGTTTGGGCGGGAGATAACCTATTACAAAACTTACAGCTTTATAAGTAAGCTTGGGTTAGAAGCGTTAGAATTAGAATCCACTTTACATATTCATTATTTAAAAAGACGGTACAAAAGTGAAGAAAGATTTGCAATTTACTTGCAATTTTCCTGCATGTCTAAGTTAATAACCACACCCAAGTATACTTTCTGGATACTTTAGCTTTAAATCATGACACAGGACCATAAGAACTGAGGTTTTGTGCTAGCAAAAAGGATGCATTATAAAGCATCTAATTAATCCATTGATCCCAACAATCTTGCTAGTAGTACTTTATTTTATACACCCTTCCAGCATAAATAGGAACATTTGGATCTATATACATGAATGAGGTAGATATTCTGTGGAAAAATAATATCTGATTATGTAATTAAAGACTATACCACAATGCATATGCACAAGGGAGACAAATTAAAGATGCATATCCTAACTTTTGAGTGATTGTCTTTGAAATCTTAATGTTCTTTTAATGTGGTTTCTAAATGGGTAATTTAATAGATAAATCACGTTGTACAGCACATTAGGTTAAAGAAACTACTACTAACCATTGGCAAATAGATGCAGTTCCTAAATATTTTCATGACAGTTTAATGGGAAGGTGTAATAAAAATATTGTAATATCCATGCCCATCTACCACCTCAAGTTGTCAGAGGGGAATAGAATGCCAACCTCCCCCCTCTAAAAGCACAGGCCACTTGAGCTAAAGGAGAACTCCATTAGTTATTAGCAGTCCAGGGCTTGTGATATACAACAGAAACATCACTGGCTCCCCTTTATGCTGCATATTTTAGTTAAGCATGGATTGTTTGAAAAGGCCCTTGGCTGAACTGTACTCTATACTTCATTCATCTTCATCTCTCCAGTGTTTCCCTGTCTTCTTTAAACTGACTCTTACACTTGGAACAACCTTCCAAAAACTATTCATGAGGCCTCTGCCCTAGTCTCTTTCAAAGCATTTCCCAAATGCTCGAAATAAGCAACACAGTTTTACCTGTAATGTTTCCTTGCTGACAAATGATGAACTAGGCATTTGGCAAAAACCATAAGAACATAAGAATGGTCATACTGGGTCAGACCAATAGTGCATGTACACATTATCCTGTCTTACGACAGTGGTTAGCACCAGATGCTTCAGAGTGAATGAACAGAACAGGGCATTTATTGAATGACCCACGCCCTGTTGTTCAATCCCAGCTTCTGGCAGTCAGAAGTTAAGGGATACCCAAAGCACGGGGTTGTGCCTCTGACCATCCTGCATAACAGCCATTGATGGACCTATCCTCCATGAATTTATCTAATTCTTTTTTTAATCCAGCTTTACTTTTGGCTTTCACAACATCCCCTGGCAACCACTGTCACAGGTTGATTGCATGTTTTGTGAAGAAATATTTCCTTTTGCTTGTTTTAAACATGAGGCCTATTGATTTAATTGGGATACCCACCCTGGGTTCTTGTGTTATGTGAAGGGATAAACAACAATTCTGTATTCACTTTCTCCACACCATTCATGAATTTTTAGATCTCTATCATATTTGCCCTTAGCCATCTCTTTTCTAAAATGAACAGTCCCAGTCTTTTTCATCTCTCCTAATATGGAAGCCGTTGCATACCCCCAATCATTTTTGTTGCCCTTGTGTACTTTTCCCAATTCTAATATATATTTTTGAGATGGGATGAACAAAACTGCATGCAGTATTCCAGGTGTGTGCATACATGTGTTTACATAGTGACATAATGATATTTTCTGTCTTGTATCTATCCCTTTCCTAATGGTTCCTAATATATGGTTAGCTTTTTCAACTGCTGCTGCATGTTTAACAGCTGTTTTCAGAGAACTCTCCACAATGACTTCGATATCTCTTGAGTGGTAACAGCTAATTTAGATCCCATCTTTTTATACATAGTTGGGATTATGTTTTCCAATGTGCATTATTTTTCATTTATCAACATTGAATTTCATCTGGCATTTTGTTGCAGTCACCCAGTTTTGAGAGATCCCTTTGTAACTCTTCACAGTTAGCTTTGGATTGAACTATTCTGAGTATTTGTGTATTGTTGGCAAACTTTGCCAGCTCACAGTTTACCCCATTTTCCAGATCATGTATGATAATGTTGAACAGCACAGGTCCCAGTACAGATCCTTAGGGGACCCTGCCATTTCTCTCTCTTCAACTATGAAAACTGATCATTTACTCTTACCCTCTTTCTTATCTTTTAACCAGTTACGGATCCATGGGAGGATCTTCTCCCTAATCCCCAAGACTCCATACTTTGCTTAAGATGGTGAGGCACCTTCCCAAAGGCTTTCTGAAAGTTCAAGTACACTATATCCGCTGGCTCACCCTTTTCTATTTTGTTGATCCCCTCAAAAATTCTAGTAAATTGGTGAGGCAGGATTTCTCCTTTACAAAGGCTGTGTTGACTCTTCCCCAACATAGCATGTACATGTATGTGCCTGATCATTCTGTGCTCTTCTATAGTGTTGGCCAGTTTGTGTGGTACTGAAGTTAGGTTACTAGCCTGTAAATTGCCAGGATTGCCTCTGGAGCCTTTTTCAATCATAGGCATCACATTTGCTATCTACCAATCATCAGGTGCAGAAACTGATTTAAGCGATAGGATACATACATCCATTATTAGTTTTGCAATTACATATTTGAGGTCCTTCAGAACTCTTGGGTGAATACTATCTGGTCCTGGGACTTATTACTGTTTAATTTATCAATTTGTTCCAAAACCTCCTCTACTGACACCTCAGTCTGGGACAGTTCCTCAGATATGTCTCCTAAAAAGAATGGCTCAAGTGTGAGAATCTCTCTCACGTCCTCTGCAATGAAGCCTGATGCAAAGAATTCATTTAGGTTCTCCACAATGGTCTTATCTTCCTTGAGTGCTCCTTTATAATCTTGATCATCCAGTGGACACATTGATTGTTTGGCAAGCTTCTTATTTACTTAAAAAAAGTTTGATGTTAGTTTGTGTGTGTTTCGCTAGTTGCTCTTCAAATTCTTTTTGGTCTACCTAATTATGCTTCTATGCTTGATCTGCCAGAGTTTGTTCCTTTCTATTTTTCTCTCTAGGGCTTGACTTCCAATCTTTAAAGGATGTCTTTTTGTTTCTTTTGTTTAACTATGGTGGCATTTGTTGATCTTCCTGTTTTTTATTTATTTGGGGTGTACTTTTACATTGAGCCTCTGTTATGATGTTTTAAAAACAGCTCAATTAATCTTGCAAGCATTTTACTCTTATGAATGTTCCTTTTAGTTTCCATTTAACTAGCCTCCTCATTTTTGTGTATTTCACCTTTCTGATGTTAAATGCTACTATGGTGGGTTTCTTTGGTATTTCCCCTACAAAGATATTAAATTTAATTACTTTATGGTTGCTATTATTGAGTGATTCAGCTATATGCATCTCTTGGACAAGATCCCATGTGCCACTTTAGGACTAAATCAAGAATTGCCTCTTCTCTTGTGGGTTCCAGGACTAGCTGCTCCAAGAAACAGTCAGTAATGGTGTCTAGAAATTTTATCTGTGCATCTCATCCTGAAGTGACAAATACTGAGTCAATATGAAGATAGTGGAAATCCCCCATTATTACTGAGTTTTCTGTTTTTGTAGTTTCTTTCACCTCCCTGAGCATTTCAGAATTGCTGTCACCATCTTGGTCAGGTGGTCAGTAGTATATCCCTACTGCTATACACTTATTATTCAGACAACAACCTTAGTTGCATAAGAGCTAATGTAGGCAGGTGCCCATCTTGGTCACAGTGTCCAAGGAAGAGAGTTAAATGTAAGCAGCTATAGTAGGCATGATATTAGTCTCAAAGTTCACAGTAATTTACAGATTCATGTTAGCAGCTTTGAAGCATCCCTTAAAATGTGCTTGAATCAATAGTATTGTGGGAGTTTTAAAATTTGCCTGAACTCTTCATCTTTTTAGGAGAGTCCTCTATTTTCCTCTTCTTTAAAAATGAGAAAAAAAATCATGTATGTCCCCAAACCACATCCATGCACCACAACATTAAATATCCATAGGTAAGAGTCTGGTCTAAATCTATACAATACAAGAAATTCAGAATTACCTACAGCTTGACATTCCATTCACCTGGTCTTCTACCAAAAGATGTTTCCCAGCACTTGATGGCAATGTGCTATATATGCAAAAATAGAGGACAGAAATTTACCCTCTACTCTGAATTTTCTGTCTGTTGCAAATTTAACTCAACACCTTTACTTCATCTTATGTGTGAATTCTCACATTATGCCATAGAAAAACATCCAAATGTGCTGAGATACACTGGGCAAAATAGTTAATATTTTAATCAATTTAATATCTGTTTAAAACAGAATTATCTTGAATAGTTAATAGTAAAAAAAAAACAAAAAAAAACCCATGAAATCCTGATCCTATTGAAATCAATGGCAACACTCCTATTTACTTTGGTGGGGTTAGGATTTCACTCAAAATGTCCAGATTGCTTTGAATCCTTGATCTGAAAGCTGCTTTCTGAGCTAAAGCTCTGCACTTGAATTCTATACTGTGCTGGTAAGTGAGAATTGACTGACGATTTGCCATTGATTATCAACCATGTGGAAACAGATGATACAGCTGAGAGGATATTTGATATAACCACAAATCATTTCAGTGACAAGGGAAGATAAATTAAAGGAAGATAATTTAAGAGTCATGTTCTCAGAGATCCTTCTATTACCTAGAGAAGAAAGGAGAAGATTGGTAATAGAAACTAACCAATTAATGAGCTGGTGGTGTAGAAAGGAGAATTTAGAATGTACAGTGCATCAGAATGTTTTTTGTGATGGCAGACTGTTTATATTAGATAGGCTCAAGTTAATTAGATGCAGTATCTAAACTGTTAGATTCCACACTGTCTGGTCTTGTTGACTGGGTTTTAATCCAGGCAGGAAAGGGGAAAACTTATTCTACAGCATACTAAAATGACCATACAGGGTCTAAGAGGAAATAATCTCTAATACTAGGAATATGGGACGTGAGCAGGAAGATCCCGAAGTCATATAAAGTTATGGAAATTTTATAATGAAATGGGCATAATGGTAATTTACAGGGATGATTCTTATAAAGAGTCAACATAGAAGGGTACAGTTCATACTGTAAAGAAAAGAAATAAAAAGAGGAAAGAAGATATCCTGCTCTGTAAGGAGCACTGACAGAGCTAAGGAACTTCAGTCTGACAGTGAACAGTGAGAGAGAGGCAAAGAAAAGAGAAATTACTGGGCATTTTTTACAGATCAGCAGGAGAGAAGGAGAGAAATATTCTGGACCCCTTGTCAAGATATTCTAAGGAGAAATGTTAAAATCTAAATCTCAAACAATGATAGTCTACTAACTGTACAGTTGTGACAGGAATTATTAGGGTGTTACATGAAAATATAATATAGGGGATGAAGTGAAAATTTAGGGTGATCTCCAGGAAGACTGTCTGTTAGTAAGGTGAATTAGGCTGTGGAACAGTTTCCCAAGGAAATGGGGAGAAACACAGTCACTTAGGATTTTTAAAACTTTGTTGGACAAAGTACAAGAAAGTGCACTGTACTTATCAAGCCTGCCTTTTCAGGGAGACAATCTAGGTCTATAAAATAGGCCTCTTCCACCTCTAACTTTTATGATTCTGTTCACTGATGCCGCTGCTACCCAGGGGCGGCTCTAGGAATTCTGCCGCCCCAAGCACGACAGGCAGTCTGCCTTCCGCGGCTTGCCTGCGAATGGTCCGCTGATCCTGCAGCTTCGGCGGACCTTCTGCAGGCATGCCCGCAGGTGGTCCACCAAAGCCACAGGACCAGTGGACCCTCTGCAGGCAAGCTGGCGAGAGCAGCCTGCCTGCCACCCTCACGGTGCTGGCAGAGCTCCCCCTGCGGCTTGCCACACCAAGCACGCACTTGGCGTGCTGGGTCCTGGAGCCGCCCCTGCTTCTACCATCTCCATCTCCAACTGCAATGATATTGCTAGTTTAGAATTTAAGAGGAAAAGAAATAATGTTTTTGTGGTTAAGGCACTGGAGTGGACACAGAGATTTTGGTTCATTTCCCACTTCTGTCACTGAGTTCCTATATGATGTTACCAATGCTGTCTCTCTGTGCCTGTGACACTTTCTTGGGGAGTTCAGACCTGTAAGTCATTGGGCTAGCCCTCTGTCTCAGTGAGAGAGAGATTTGCTGCTGCTGCTAAACTGTGTCAGCTTCCTGACACTCCAGTCTGTAACAACAAATGACTTAGGACTCTGCTAAGTCCTTTCCTTGCCTTGCAGTTAATTCTTGGACCTCTGAGTTCCTGAGCTCCCTTGAAGAATGTTCCTCAGCAGTATCCAGTTCCTGTCACTGAACACTTACAGAAATTTTCAAGTCCATTGTCTCCAAAGAGACAGAATGCACACCAGGCTGTTGGCTCAGCAGAGGTAGCAGATTTCACTGCAACATAACAGTATTGAGATGAATTTATAATAAAACAAGAATAAGTTTATTCATAAAGAACCAAAAGTTAAGTGATACTAAGCAAGAATAAGGAGGACAGAAATGATTACAAATAAAACAAAAGATAACATGCTTCCAAGTGACTAAAAAACTTAGGCTATGATTCTTACCCAAGATGCATTTCTTACCGAGAGTAACCTTTCAGTGTCACCCACCCACATGGTAGGAGATACAGATAGCGCTGGCCTATTTGTCCTCCATGTGATGGGTAGCAAAGGAATTCTCTCCCCTTCTACTTATAGCCCAGATAAAGTTTTTCTCCCCAGCTGTTGGTGCTCCAGTGTGCTGACACCAGGCTGCTTTCTCATCCTCCTGGTCATGTGCATTTTATGCCAACAGAAGGGCAAGTTAAGTGTCATTTGTGTTGGTTTCATAATACTTGAGTACAACAGGTAACTAGGAAAGGAAAGATGAGTAAGTCATTCATTCCTGTGGAAAAGACTGGTTTATCAACCCTGCTTGGTACATGATTTTAAACATATTTTTAGTATACTCATACACCTTTTGAATTAACACCTCCATATATACACCTCACACAACACCTCTGATGACCGCAATGACAAAAGTTTTCATTTGACACCTTGCAAAATATTCTTTATAGATAAATACCCTGACAGCAATATGTTGGGTATAGTGAGTTTGTCAGAGTGGATAGTAGTTGCTGTTACATTGCAGAGAACCCTTTATCAGTGAGGGGCTCTTACGGTCACAGTGCCAGAGTTCCCCATCTGTCAAAACTGGTATTTTACTTTCTTTCTCCTACCCTTAGTCTCATCTCTTTAGATTGTCAGGCCTTCAGAATAGGGACTGTTTTCTACTATGTGTATGGACAGCACCTTGTAATATGGAGTTTGTAGGTGCTACTCTAATACAAAATGATATATACTATAAACAAATATCAAAATACCAATTAGAAGACAAAAGGCCCAGCTGACCATATTTTAACACTATCAGGTCCTATGTTGACTGGAAATGTAATGATTCAATTCAGGAAAAAAACATTATTTTGTCAGTTAAATTGAATTAAAAGAGAGAAAACTCTTGCAATTATAAGTAGCTTTTTCTATCAATTATTTAACTTTGAGTAACTGTCAAATGATGTCTGTTGGCAGATATTAATAGTAGCTATCAAAGAGTAAAATATCACAAATATCAGAATTTCCAGCTGAAGATATAATTACTCTAAAAAGCATTTTATGTAACTTTTTGCTACATCTGCTGGAATTTATGAATTACTAAAAAGAGAGATTCATTTCAAGAAGTTAATGGAAAGGTATGGATCTTCTTATGTATTTTGAAGATTAAATAACCAAATATTCTGTTTTTAAAAAATTTAATATAACATTAAGTTGGTTTCTAAAATGGCAGAGTCAATAGAGAGCCATATATACAGAATCCCAAGGGAAAATGGTGAACAACTATTTCCTATCCTGAATGTTATAGTGACGGGGTTGCTTTTTCCTAAATGGAAGGTAAATGATAGTCAATATTTATATGCTATCTTTGATCTTTTAGTTGAAGAAAATGGCTTCTGTTTTGGAATTTAGGGATTAGATTCAGATCCTTGGGCTTTTTCCCTCTGAATCTGATTTAAAAGTGGTCACTTCTATGTCCTGTGTGTCCTGGAAAGATGGGAAAACAGGAAACTTACTGCTTTGTTGCATGTTGTATTGTTTCACAATGGAGGAGGAGTTAATTGATTATAAGAGAAATCCAATAAGAAATATTTGAATCTTATATTTTTATGGGATTTTCAGCAGTACAGATTGATGTGCTGAAATTAAGGACTCGATTCTAGATTTGGCAGCCCAATCCATATGAGCAATGGCTGTTGTGACTGGCTGCAGAGCTGCTCCAGCATCAGCTGGTGTGGCTGTCCCCAGGGCCGCTGGGCCCAGAGCCAGCAGCTTGAGCAGCCATGGGGTCAGCCACATTGGCCATCGCAGAACTCATGAAGATCACAGAAAGTCACAGAATCCCTGAGTTCCACAACCTCCATGACAGACATGGGGCCTTACTTATCATTTATGTCCAGAGAAAAGGCCTCATGCTAAACAACTGGATTTGTGAACACTCTGGTTGTAACATTCCTAAAACACTCTCTGTGACCTGAACTGTGTCTGTATGCCTACTCAAGCAGCATTAGGAGACGGATTTGCAAGAGTTAGAGCTAAAATATGTATGATTAGGATGAAGAAGGAGCAGATGGCACTTGTTACATTTGGGATAAGTGAGTACAAAGTTATATATTAAAGATACATGGCACAAAAGATGAGAGGCAGTGTCATCTAATGAACTGATCATAGAGATTGGAGCCAGGAATAGCCTGTCCCTGATATGCCATGTGACTTATGTCTTCCAAAATCCAATCAGCCACTCATGACTTTTAACTGAACTGAAATTACCTTAATTTAATTGGAACAGCAGCAGCAAAACAAATGCTTGTTTGCATGGAGGCAGTGCATGGTGAAGCTAGGGTGTGAATGTACAATGCTCTAGCCTGCTATGCACCAAGTTGCTATATGGATCTGCTTCCATGCACTAACAGTTCCCTCATGTGCTTTGACCTACTGCTTTTTGGAAGGGCAATACATCAAAGCATATTAAGGAACTTTCAGGTCAGTGTAGCAGAATCTCTTTGTAACCAGTATTCTTCAGGGTTATCTGTTCAAAGGTGTTGCCCTCAAAAAGTAATCAAAACCTCATAGGAGTTACAATGGCATGCATTGCCAGATGGAAGGATTTACAAGTTGAGTAGGGTTTGTATGGCCAGTTAGTGTATGACAGATTAGTGCGCTGTAGATACATATCCCAGCTTGCCACACACTGGCTGACTAAGGACTTTCTCCAAAGCCTACTGAAGGCAATGAGAGAGTCTTTCAAACTACTTCAGTGGGCTTCCAATAAAGCTATATAGCAGTAGCTACACATAACTTGGGCCATGTACCTGCTACAGTAGTGCCATAGTACAGATGCTTCCTACAATCTACAGACAGTATTTTTCTGTCAAAGTAGTAAACCCATTTCTCTGAGAGGTGGTAGCTAGGGCAATGGAAGAATTCTTTCACTGATCTACCTGTGTACACCCCAGGGTTTAGGTCAACCTAACTACAGCATTCAGGATGCAAAATTTTTCAGAGCCATGAGCAACATAGCTAGGTTGATCTAATTTGTAAGTATACATCAGGCCTGAGTGAAAAGTACTGATGTGGTTCAGAAAGGAGTTTGAATTCCAGATGGATTAAATTATTATTTTATGCTTGTGCATCTTCTTGGGTATTGATCTTGCTGTTTAGTTTGCAGCTTTCTTCAGTATTGCTCTTAAGGAAATGCCAAAGTGATTCAAACAACTAATCATGAAATTTGTCAGGGTAGAAGTGCCAGCATACCTTTCCCTCCTAGAGCTGGTCAGGAATCTTTTAACAAAAAACATTGTTCTGTTGAAAAATTCCTGTTCGTTAAAATTGGTCAATTTTGACACATCTCCTGATTCAAAGAGTTTTAGAAAAATAAGTTTGAAAGTGTCAAAATGTTTCATTTCAATATTTAAATGAAAAATTCCAGTTTTGGGTCTAAATTTCATTTAGAAATTTAGGCTAATTAGATTTAAAAAGGTTAAAAGAAGAAAAGGTCTAAATTGGAATAAATTGTTTTGATTGACCCCAACTGAACCTTTTTTTTGTGTATGGTTTGACAATCTTTGAAATTTCAACTTTTTGTCACATTTTGGACAGAAAATAAATGTTTGAACTCTTAAAAATTTTTGAGGGATGGGAAAAGTTTCCCACTCAGCCCTACTCCCTGCTCAGTGGGGAATACTTTCCAGATTGTCCAAGATAGTGTAGAAAAGCTTGTTGAGAATGGACATCTGGAATGCAGGGGAGGGGAAAAAAACAAAAACAAAAGCAGCATTTTGGCCAACGGGCTTTGCTGTCTTTTCCATGAAGTTACCATCTCTAAATTCCTCATTTTGAAATGCATTACTGTCCAAACTCAATAACAACAGTAGCATTTTTTAAGGAATGTCATGCCTTTGCTGTATTTACAGAATAATTGGCTATGTTAATAAATTTAATATTTTCCATTAAAAACAAATTAACCTGTTTTTACTGTATCATCAGGATTTTTGGTGCATTAGGTGGGCTTGATTTTTACAATATAAATGTAGAGAGTCTCTTCTCTAGTTGATAAACCTGCAGTACAGGGTGTCTACTAATTGCTTACAATCAGTCTGCTATAAAAATGCATGCCTGTTCATGTTTTGAAATCCCTTTCTAGAGCAATGGTTCTCACTGGAGGCTTTGCAGGTTCACTAGAGGGTAAATTGATCACAGAGATTTAGGGCTATTTACACATTTTCCATTTTTATTCATAAAATATAAACAAGTTTTATTTACCTGGATCAGAGATGGAAAAAAGATTACAGCAAACCTGCAAATGGCAATTCTGCTCACAAATCCCCAGCTGAGGTTGCCACCACATCTACCCCAAGATCCTGAAGAGAAGCACTCTCTGTGCCCAACTGTCTCTCAGTTCTGGACTCAATGCACCCTCTTTTCCCCATTTCCTGCCTACCGCCTTTAGAATCTCCTGGGAAGTCCCTCAGCCCAACATCACACAGAACTGTCACATAGAGTTTGTTGTTTTCAACCCTGAGCATGGATTAATTCAGATGGGCCAGGTGCGGGTATGAACTCTCCAGCTGCTTTACAACAAAAGGAAACCCATCAGTAGAAATAGGAGGGAAACTGTTTTCCCATCCATGAACACTTTCAAGATTTTAAAATGCTTCCTCTCTTGGATAAGGACAAAAAGTAAAAGTCTCCAAAATTTTCACAAACTGATCATCTAAATTTTAAATGCCCCTCTATTACTCTTAATCTAATAGTCACCACTTGGTATAGTGCCTCTGGGGAAAACAACGAGGTAAAATATCATTAAGATTTCAGATTTTGACACCATTTATATAAACCTGTTTGCTTCAGAGGTCTTAAAGTCCAAGGTCCTTCTGTAACTGCCCCACCCCCTCCTATCCCTAAAAGTTGGTTCCAGATAATGGAGAAGCAGAAATTACTTGCACAGTCTTTGAACTGGCCTGATTTTTGTTTAACATTCTTCTTGACACACATATAGTATTTGGTTTTTGGTGAGATAGTGACAATACACCTATTCTCCCCCTTCCCCAACAAAGTTATCTTGTAAAGACTTTCACACAAAGCTCTTCCTACTAATTTATCCTGTTTCCTTATTATCTTGAGCCAACCTGACCGCATGATCCTGTGTAAAGTAGCTTGACAATTACTAATATTAGCCTTCCTTGTTTAAACTCTAGCTTAAAAGAATATAAAGGAAGTGAATCAAACTGACAGCTCCTTATCAATGCCCTCCACCAGACCATGCATCTGCTGCAAAGACTGATTTCTCCCCACTGACTACTCCATTACTCATTTTAGATGGTGGCTGAATTGTTTGAAATGCTGAGTGTATCTGGCTACTACTAAATATCCTATTGGTGCAATGAAAAATGTAATGTACCATGGTCTGAGATTCAATTACCAAGCTTTAAGAGCAAGCTTGGATGTCCCTCAGCTTAGTAAATGCTCTAGCCAGACTGCTTGATGAGGGGAATTCATAGCAAGGAAAAATAAAACCTTCTGGACAGTGTGTGTAAAATTAAGTTATCTTTATCTGGAGACTGCAGTGTTGGCCATTGGCAATATTTAAACAAGGTTGTTTCATAGACAGGTGAAATATAAGGAAAGGAAGGGACCTATTTTCTCTATCTGCTCTTGATAACGCTTGATTTTCCCCACTTACCTATTTTGCTGTTTCCCAGCTTTCAGATCAGTG
The DNA here is from genome assembly GCF_007399415.2 of Gopherus evgoodei. NCBI lineage: Eukaryota > Metazoa > Chordata > Testudines > Testudinidae > Gopherus > Gopherus evgoodei. The sequence goes on from NC_044326.1 coordinate 21,689,573, forward strand.
CATTTATTTGTTATAGTTGTAAAGGATATACCTAGCTAGTGGGAGCATACCCCATGATTTACGCCAGCTATCAATTGTCCCACTTACATTTTAGAACTTACTTAGGATATTTGTCCTGCTGCTGTAGTTCCCTAGCAATTTGTTCCACAATGCCCTTCTTGTAATGAAATTGTGTCTGAATTGCTCACAGGCTAGTTTTTTTCCCTATATCTGTAATTCATGGCCTGGTACTTTTAAGTCACTTACTACTTCAAATGGCTTAGAGTTTGCAAAAGGGCAATGGGATACAGGGTTTGGGTTAGGATATCCAGACTTGCTCTCAGTAGTTAAATAGGGGAGGGAGGGGAAAGTGGAGGTCTCTTAAGATATTAGACCAATTTCTGCTGTGTAATACTGCTGTGAACCCCAAGTAGCTCCAGAGAATTACTCTGAATGTACATAGCATTAAGAGCAGAATTTGCCATACCATCTAAGAAACCTTGAGGGGAAAAAAATTCCTATTTAGTACAAATCTGGATATTCTACTACAGACCCTGAAAAGCCTTACAGCTTCAAACATTGTTGATTTTGCATGCCTCAAGATTTGAGTGAACAACTTTGTATTTCTATACCTCTGTTGCTTTATTTAAAAAAAATAACATCTTGTTTGTGCCTAACAGGCTTCACTCAGTATCAGATATTCTTGTGTATGTAATATTGTTTACTTCTATATTAACAGTTATATTTTCAAAGCTCTTGGTCTAATACCTAAAGTTTTGAAGAAACAGACATGGGTTGACCAGAGGGCAATTGTCAAGTTACTTCAGTGTAAGTGTTATGCTGAATTCATGCCTCAGTAGAAGAGTTGCCAACTGCACCTCATTTTATGCGAACATTTTGCTTTCCCCAGGAAAGCTTTTCCTCCAGCTGCTCTCTGATTACAATTTAATTGGTTCCAGCAATGAAGAGGCAGAATGTCTGGTAGACAACTTCATCCAGGGGGCTTAAACCTGATCCCACTGAAGTTAATGGGAAATTTATCATTATTTCAGTGATAACAGAAAGAGGCCTGAATTCTTTTCCTGCAAAAGAGTATGTGGAAAAAATGATATAGGTGCCGACTTTCACTCCTGCCAATCAATTTAATACTGTATAGCCCTGGTAGAGGGAGACCTTACTCAGTCCTGGCCAGATCAGGTGAGAGAGAAATCAGTCATGGATAAGACTGGTACTGATACCCTTATTCACACCGAGTAGTAACTTACTTCATAAGTAATACAAACTAAATTAATGGGGCTACTCAGAGTAAGAGACTCCTTAAGTGGGTAAAAGGATATTAGAATCTGGCCCTTAAGAAAATTCAGAGTTAAAATTAAAGCCTCAGGTAAGACAGATACTACCAGAGAAAACAAAAAGGATGTAAGTAAGATCTACTGCTACAGAAATGTTTTGAAAATTAGGTGGAGCCATAGAGAAAATACAGTGCTGAAAAGAGTCTGACAAACAGAAAGGAGGAAAATAAGTTAGAGTTTAGGCAAAGTGCAATATGTAAATTCATGTGTTTCATACCCTTGTCCCAGGAAGTAAGTGCACTGCAGCCTTGATGGTGTGGGTAGCAAGAAGCCAACAATAAGATTTAAACTCTGATCTCAGCCAAAGCAGTGTGGTGGTAGCAGTAGGTCACAGGGTTCTGTTATCTAATTACATAAAAGTGAGTAATATCTTGAATCCAGCAAAATTCAAACTGGTATTGGTTACTCAGTTGTTATACTACAAGTAGGAAGCTGTTTTCATATTGGAGAAATGAAAGTCTTACTTTGGCCATGTCAATGGAACCATACACATGCATAAAGTTCAGCAAATGCTTATGTGCTTTGCTGCATCAGGGTATTTAAGAGCAAAAGCAGGCATGTGTATATCTGAGCTACAAATATAGAATATAGTTATAAAAGTTAAAATTAGTTTTCAGCTGTAATAGTTTATATGAAAATGTCACATGTGGCATTTCTAAACCATGTTACTTTAACTTGTCCAATCTATTTAAGTGCCATCAATGAAGGATGTTGTACAGGGAAGTTTTGAAAGCCCTGGACTATTCTCTAAGCCCCAGTTCAACAAGGTACTTCAGCACATGCATAATAAAGTACACGTGTAGTCTCAAAGTTCACTGGGGCTGAATCGGGGCCTAAAGCACTGATTCTGTATTACGCTTGTGCATGCAAACTCAGGGCAAAATTTAGGATTAAAGTAGGACTTAACTGCACACTACACAATATTGTTCTACATTATTTATTGTAACTCATTAATCTGTATGTGCCCTTACTTTGGAACATTAAAGATGTGAAAAATGTCCTTGTGTCTTTTTTTTAAAAGTTCTGATTGAATGGCCTTTACCTGTATGCCAGAGATGTCCTTCTGCCACCCCATTGGAAAGTCAGAGAAATAGAATATACGAGAGGCACAAACAGGTATTTTTTGGTCATAATGGTTTCAGAGCAATGATTTATGAAGGCAGCAAGGAGAGCTTTGGCCTCTAGAACTTGGAAAGAGGGTATTGTGGTTTTAACAGTTTCCACAGGGCTTTAGAGCTGCAGCACTAGTCACTGAAACAGGGGCGGCTCTATGTATTTGCTGCCCCAAGCATGGCAGTCAGGTGGCTTTTGGCAATGCACCTGTGGAAGGTCCACTGGTCACATGGATTCTGTGGCATGCCTGTAGGAGGCCCGGCATTCCCACGCCTTCGGCGTACCCGCCGCCAAATTCCTGCTGAAACTGCGGGACCGGCGGACCTCCTGCAGGCATGCCGCCAAAGGAAGTCCGACTGCTGCCCTCATGGCAACCGGCATACCACTCCCCGCATACGCTTGTTACACTGGTGCCTGGAGCCACCCCTGCACTGAAATCCTGTAGTCAAAGTTGAAAGAGACAACATCATAGAAATGATCACAACTCTAAGGTGCCACAAGTACACTTGTTCTTTTTGCGGATACAGACTAACACGGCTGCTACTCTGAAAACTGATATATACAAGACCTTGGAAGGAACTGATTTAAAGCCAAATCCTGCTTCCCTTACTCATGGAAGTACTGTGACTGTAGTCAAGTCTACTCTTTTTATAGCCTATAGGAATAGTTCCATGGAGGATTTGGCCCATATATAAAGCCATTTTTAAAAAGCATGCAGTCCTGGGATTGAGGATGTTTTGGGGCTGAAACTGCAGTTAAGTATTTATATTATAGTTATGTCCAATAGCTCCAATCAGGATCAGGGCCCTATTTTGCAAACTGTCACACACATTTATTAAAAGACCATCCTTGCTCCAGGGATTCTAGTCTGAAAAGTGACTGTAAAAAACTGGCACAATGGAAGTTTATTGCCTCCTAGTTTGTCTCCCTTCTCTCCTCCCCACCACAACTACCAGTCCTGCAAACTCAGCTTGGATTCTGAGAGAGTTATTTACTAGTCATTTATCAACGCCAGAAATCAAGGCTCTGCAGGCCAATGTTTTACCTTCAGCAACATCTATGCACATTTATTACCTTCAGTGGGTTTACCTAGGTGTATCTGACTGGAACTTTGGAAGAAATTCTGTTGTTGATGTACATGAAAGAACAAACTAGATTCTGTTCCAAAGTTGTGGGTTTCTTTTTTTTTTGGATGTGCCAAGGGAATAAAAAGCAGTGTGAAGATTCATGGTCATTCTAATCTCGTGTGAGAGAGTTCCATAGTCATAGGTCAGATCCCAAGAAAACATTGTCCCTGAGAGAACCTGGAACTGTCTGTGGAGAGTTTTGCAAGACCACGTTTACGGCATATACAAAAAGAAATTAGACAACATAAATACACTTGCTGGAATTTTGCAGTGTAACAATGCTTCATTTCTTAGAATTTAGAACACACACACAGGAACCCCAAACCAGAGACACAAAGCAGATTACTCCCTAAAACAGAGAAGCACAACCCATCTTACTCTAGGCTGGCTGACTGCAAACATACTTGGCTGTGTCCAGATCTCACTTTCCTACAGACCCCTTCACCTGCAAGCAAAACCAGGAAAAGCCCCTGAACGTTTAAAGTGATCTCTTACAATATTAATGGTTTTTGATACACTACAACCAAAATTGTGAATTTAATCTGATGGAGACAGTTGACCCTTAGGAAGCTAGCCAATTCCCTGGCAGGTGACAGTAGGAAAGTGACTAATTTGTACAGGTGTTTTGGAGCCTTTGGGGATGGACACTGTGCCAGTAAGGGATGATGGAAAGATTTTTTGGCCTCTGCAAGGCAGCCTCTCAGAAGAAGCAAATTTTGACCTGCCTTGCCTCGCACCAGCCAAGCCTGCCTCATTCCTCATTCATGTTCCCTCTTTCCCTTCAGAGTGAGAACCAGCAGAACAAACGGGGCTGGTTTGACAGGATGCAGAAGCTGAGCCTGTTGGGCTCTGCTAACAAGGAAGCAGAGCTGCCCATACTTGCTCTTCACTCCTCTGCACACCATACCACTTTCAGAACAAGTGTGAGAAAGCCAAGTGTGTGCTGAACCTTATGGACCCAAAAATCTGCTTGGCCCCAAACCCTGCTAAGACTTCAGATCCACTAACTTCTCCTTCAGCCTGACCCTGGTCACTGAGTGAGAATGAGGCAAAATTTGAGATTGGAGTAACGGCAGGAAGTAGAAGGGGTCAGTGTCCAGCTCTCAGTTGAGTAACTTGGGGAGTCTTCTGAGCAGCTGTTTTATGTTACCCCTGATTTGGGGGGTCCCTCCCATCTCCCTTTGTCCACCTGCTTCTTCTGCCCTCTTCCCTTCCTAGTCACTGTTGGGCTTGACTCAGGAATCCCCCCTCAGATGCGTGTCCTCTCAGTCAGTGCTTCTTTAGGATCCCAGCTTCTTGCTGGCCTGCTGACTCCTTTCCATGTCCCTGGACCAGCCTTCCTGCCAGCCAGATCACCCCTGTTCTCCTCCTAACCCGAGTTCACTTAAATCATACAACTTAATTTATTTTAAAAATTGTTTATGGAGAATGTTCTGCAACTCCCACCTCCCAGATGACTGAGTCTGCAGTGAACAAGAACGTATTTGACTAGACCTGAAGATCAGGCCAGAGACAGAGAGGAACTGACGTAGGCCTTAGGGCTTGTCCTACGTGAGGAAATGGAGTAGAATAACTATTCTGGACTAAGTAGACACTGTTCTGGAATAAAAAAAAGTGTTTTTATTTTAAAATAGTTACTCCACTTGAAAGTGCACAAATTATTCCAGAATAAAGTGAAGAGAGTGATTCTGTTCACTTGCTGGGAGCAGAAGGTGAGCTATTCTGGCACTTGGTGTGTCAGAGTTACCAGTGTCTGGGTAGAGAGGTAATGGGGTGTCTTGTTTACTTAGTGGGAGAATCAGGAACTGGGAGGAATATAGCACTCCTGTTGAGGAGGTGTTTCAAGTATCTGAAGTATTTCAAATACTTGAATTGTAGTAGGGTCTAAAGGCCAACCAGGTTAGAACCCAATTATGTTAGTTGCTGTAAATACATATAATATATTAAACATTATACTTCAGGGCTTAAGTCAATCTTTAAGACTCCTACAATACTTATGTTGGGGGTGGGGGGAGATTATTCCACATATGCCTCCTATAGCATTCCCACACCTTCCTCTAAAGGATCTCAGTGTGGATCATTGAAAAAATCGGACACTGAGAACAGATGTATGCTGCTGCAAGGGTTAAAGGCCTGGAACACCAGCCAATACAGGGAAGGGAAAGCAAGCTTGTTTTGTAGTTATAAAATGAGCTTTAGTAATCTGTAGTTAGAGATAGATGGAAACTGCAGGCATTTTAACATCCTTTCACTTGGCTGCCAAAACACAGAGAACCCGAGGAACCAAGAGAAAGTGGGAATCAATAGGGCTGACAAAGTTCTTTCCTCCTGCCACAACATGTCACTTTTACTCTGTATATATTTCTCTGCAGAATAACATTTCTGTTTAGTAGGAAATTGGTCAGTCTCAAAGCTAAGCAATTCAGTTTTCTGTTCACTCATCTCCACCACAACTTCACAGACTTAACATGTCTAGACAGGGCTCCTTTCCAAGATAAAAAAAAAGTGCTAATGTGTTAAACAGAGGTATCTTAGGTCTTCATGAAAGCCCAGAAATATTCACAAGGACCTGCATTTGTGAAGTCTGTTTCTTATGTCCCTACAGCAATGCAATTTCAGGGAAGTGATGCTACTGACTGTGCAGAATCAGGTAAAAAAAATTCTAGTTCATTAGAATGTATAAATAGCATCTGCCATGCTTCTCTTTTGTTATCTAGGGACATAAAAATATAGCTAACGTAAAGGTAGCATTGCCTTTTTTAATTTGGAAGCTCTGTGCGAGCTGTCCCTTTCTGAAAATGGTTTTATGCCCAAGACAATTTATATCAACACTGACTTACTAAATATACCTAGAGCCTTTTAGCATAAAGATGTAAAGAGCAAAAAATGAGCAGAGAAGTAATGAATCCAAATGAATATGAATGAGGGGGGGCGGAGATGGAGTATTTTTTAGTCTGATATAGTAGAGGCTGAGCTTCCTTTACACTTTCAGCTGTATACGCTCTGAGCCTGCCTTTATATCTTGAGCTGCTTCCAACTGGTCAAGAAAAGCAGGCTGACATATTTAAGAAATACATTTGAAACCATGGTATTTATTTGCCGTATCTCAGGGTTGTCAATAGCAAGGAGTAGGCATACCCACCAAGGCGTGTTGGGAGTGCGGGAGGCTTCACCATCCAGACTAAGCCTCATTCACAGGGGTTTTCACCAAAACAAGCCCTGCAGGTTTGCTCTCAGGTTTTTCAGAGCCTCAAAAGGCAAAAACCAAACAAATGTTCCTTACTCAGTGCCATCTTAGGCATCGCCCATTCCATCCTACCTTAACTTAGTTTATTTGGTGGTGTGCAATGGCCTGCTGCCCTTTGGGACCAGGATCCTCCTCCTCCTTCTCAGGGTCTTTGGGAGCTGCCAGACCCAGCAAGGTCTCTCATGGAAGGGACCTTTCTGTGAGAAGATGGCATGACATCATCTGGAAGGAGGGTCCAAACTATGGGATCATTTCTCTCCACTGCAGTTTGATGTTCTTCCCCGAAACTTGCATTCTCCTTAACAGCACAGAGGCTCTCAGGCTGGGGGTGGGAGAGCTTTATTGTATCCCATAAAGATTCATCTATAGACCTCTGTGTCCCCAAGCTCCTGCAGTTTAGTCACTCTGATCTCATAAGAACAGCCATCCCAGGTTAGTCTAATGGTCCAGCTAGCCCAGTATCCTGTCTTCTGACAGTGGCCAACCCCAGGTGCTTCAGAAGGAATGAACAGAACAGGTAATCAAAGTGTTCCATCCCCTGTCACCTATTCCCAGCTTCTGGCAAACAGAGGCCAGGGACACCATCCCTGCTCATCCTGGCTAATAGCCATTGATGGACCTTTTCTCCATGAATTTGTCTAGTTCTTTTTTGAACCTTGTTATAGTCTTGGCCTTCACAACATCCTCTGGCAAAGAGTTCCACAGGATGAGTGAGTTGTGTGAAAAAATACTTCCTTTTGCTTGTTTTAAACCTGCTGCCTATTAATTTCATTGAGTGATCCCTAATTCTCTCAAGAACCCATACTGTGTGTCAGAGCCATGAATTGCTTGCTCCGAATGCACATGCCACCTGCCCACAAGGTAGGTAATGAGTTGGTGGCACTGAATGCAGCATATATGGATAGCCCCCATTTTGCTGGTGGACTTCTGCCTGCACTATTTTTTGTGGGGGTAGGTAGGGAGTTGGGTGGGGTTTTTTTAATGTGTTTTTTCCTTTGTGGGGTGGCAGGTGTCAGTTTATCAGGTGTATCTGGCTCTCATGCTCCCTTTATAATCTCCCTCACAAAACTGCCATTCACTAACTCTTCTAATTACTTATGAGCTGGCTAACTCAGGGAAAATGGGTTTTAAAAGCCAGGCCTCCTTTTCAAGGGTGCCTAAATGGATTAGGAACTCAAAGGATAGTGGGAATCAGCCTTTTTAGGAAGTTCTCAGCCTCGCCAAGCAGACTGTGAGGCTCAGTGCACAGCTCTCTAAACAGACCACACTATAAACATTAAGAAAGCGGACAGACAAACTTACCCCAAAGGTCATGGAGTCACACCTCCTCCAAGTGGAGAACTCCCTACTGGTCCTGTTTTCTAGCTTTATCTACCAACCTCTCTACTGCAGCAACAGTGCATTCCTCAAGGTGGGACGAGGCAGTCTTTTCCAAAGGCCTCCAGATGGTACCAAGAGGCCCTTTTTCTGTCTCTCAGCACCCATAGTGGTAGTCTACTCCTCCTGCTGCTGCTGCCTATCTGCAGTAGTGTTGCCTCACAGTGGTGTCTCAAGACCCAGGGCAATGACATCGGCCTCCATGTCTATCAGTTTGTTTTTCAACTGAAGTATGTCTGCCTCCCTATTCCCTGCTGGGAGGAAGAAAGCTATGGTACTTTTGAATCAGTGTCTCAATGGAGTTGTCATCAAGTAGTGCTCCCTCTTGATGTCCCAGAGACGGAGATTTCCCAGAAGAGCATACCACATAGATTCCCCTTGCCGTCACTCCACCCCTTGAAGAAGGTCTCCATTTGTTTCAGTTCTCTCCAGCCGGCATAATAAGAGAATTACTTGGCTGATCTCCACATCATCCTCACTGACCACCTTTGTGGCATCAAAGTGCCATCAGAGGTCAATTAAATTCTTCATGCTGGGTGGATACAAATTTGGAGGCATGGCTTGGTCTGTCTTGCCTGGACCCATGGATGGGTTAGGCTAAAAGGGGTAAAAAACACAGGTGATGTCATGCTGGGAGTCTACTACAGGCCACATAATCAGGTGGAAGAGGTGGATGAGGCTTTTTTCAAACAACTAACAAAATCATCCAAAGCCCAAGATTTGGTGGTGATGGGGGACTTCAACTATCCAGATATATGTTGGGAAAATAACACCGCGGGGCACAGACTATCCAACAGGTTCCTGAACTGCATTGCAGACAACTTTTTATTTCAGAAAGTTGAAAAAGCTACTGGGGGGGAAGATGTTCTAGACTTGATTTTAACAAATAGGGAGGAACTCGTTGAGAATTTGAAAGTAGAAGGAAGCTTTGGTGAAAGTGATCATGAAATCAGAGTTTGCAATTCTAAGGAAGGTTAGAAGGGAGTACAGCAAAATAGAGACAATGGCTTTCAGGAAGGCGGATTTTGGTAAGCTCAGAGAGCTGATAGGTAAGGTCCCATGGGAATCAAGACTGAGGGGAAAAACAACTGAGGAGAGTTGGCAGTTTTTCAAAGGGACGCTATTAAGGGCCCAAAAGCAAGCTATTCCGATGGTTAGGAAAGATAGAAAATGTGGCAAAAGACCACCTTGGCTTAACCACGAGATCTTGCGTGACCTACAAAATAAAAAGGCGTCATATAAAAAATGGAAACTAGGTCAGATCACAAAGGACGAATATAGGCAAATAACACAGGAATGCAGAGGCAAGATTAGAAAGGCAAAGGCACAAAATGAGCTCAAACTAGTTATGAGAATAAAGGGAAACAAGACGACTTTTTATCAATACATTAGAAGCAAGAGGAAGACCAAGAACAGGGTAGGCCCACTGCTCAGTGAAGAGGGGGAAACAGTAACGGGAGACTTGGAAATGGCAGAGATGCTTAATGACTTCTTTGTTTCGGTCTTCACTGAGAAGTCTGAAGGAATGTCTAATATAGTGAATGCTTACGAGAAGAGGGTAGATTTAGAAGATAAAATAAAAAAAAAGCAAGTAAAAAATCACTTAGAAAAGTTAGATGCCTGCAAGTCACCAGGGCCTGATGAAATGCATCCTAGAATACTCAAGGAGTTAATAGAGGAGGTATCTGAGCCTCTAGCTATTATCTTTGGGAAATCATGGGAGACGGGGGAGATTCCAGAAGACTGGAAGGGGACAAATATAGTGCCCATCTATAAAAAGGGAAATAAAAACAACCCAGGAAACTACAGACCAGTTAGTTTAACTTCTGTGCCAGGGAAGATAATGGAGCAGATAATTAAAGAAATCATGTGCAAACACTTGGAAGGTGGTAAGGTGATAGGGAATAGCCAGCATGGATTTGTAAAGAACAAATCGTGTCAAACTAATCTGATAACATTCTTTGATAGGATAACGAGCCTTGTGGATAAGGGAGAAGTGGTGGATGTGATATACCTAGACTTTAGTAAGGCATTTGATACGGTCTCGCATGATATTCTTATAGATAAACTAGGAAAGTACAATCTAGATGGGGCTACTATAAGGTGGGTGCATAATTGGCTGGATAACCGTACTCAGAGTAGTTGTTAATGGCTCCCAATCCTGCTGGAAAGGTATAACAAGTGGGGTTCCGCAGGGGTCTGTTTTGGGACCGGTTCTGTTCAATATCTTCATCAACGATTTAGATGTTGGCATAGAAAGTACGCTTATTAAGTTTGCGGACGATACCAAACCGGGAGGGATTGCAACTGCTTTGGAGGACAGGGTCAAAATTCAAAATGATCTGGACAAATTGGAGAAATGGTCTGAGGTAAACAGGATGAAGTTCAATAAAGATAAATGCAAAGTGCTCCACTTAGGAAGGAACAATCAGTTTCACACATACAGAATGGGAAGAGACTGTCTAGGAAGGAGTATGGCAGAAAGAGATCTAGGGGTCATAGTAGACCATAAGCTTAATATGAGTCAACAGTGTGATACTGTTGCAAAAAAAGCAAGCATGATTCTGGGATGCATTAACAGGTGTGTTGTAAACAAGACACGAGAAGTCATTCTTCCACTTTACTCTGCACTGGTTAGGCCTCAACTGGAGTATTGTGTCCAGTTCTAGGCACCGCATTTCAAGAAAGATGTGGAGAAATTGGAGAGGGTTCAGAGAAGAGCAACAAGAATGATTAAAGGTCTTGAGAACATGACCTATGAAGGAAGGCTGAAGGAATTGGGTTTGTTTAGTTTGGAAAAGAGAAGACTGAGAGGGGACATGATAGCAGTTTTCAGGTATCTAAAAGGGTGTCATCAGGAGGAGGGAGAAAACTTGTTCACCTTAGCCTCCAATGATAGAACAAGAAGCAATGGGCTTAAACTGCAGCAAGGGAGATTTAGGTTGGACATTAGGAAAAAGTTCCTAACTGTCAGGGTAGTTAAACACTGGAATAGATTGCCTAGGGAAGTTGTGGAATCTCCATCTCTGGAGATATTTAAGAGTAGGTTAGATAAATGTCTATTAGGGATGGTCTAGACAGTATTTGGTCCTGCCATGAGGGCAGGGGAATGGACTCGAACTCTCGAGGTCCCTTCCAATCCTAGAGTCTATGAGTCTATGGTTAATCACTGGAATAAATTTCCTAGGGAGCTCATTGGAGATTCCAAAGAGCAAGTTAAACACATACCTGTTTGGGATGGTCTAGATAATACTCCTAGTCCAGTCTCCTGCACTCATGGCAGATGATCTTTCAATGTCCCTTCCAATTCTGTGTAGAAGGCTGCCACCAAATCTCTCTGTTCATACAGATATTTCAGCAAGTCAGAGGTGCAGTTCCACCTGGTCACCACATCCTGCTACATCTAGTGGCATGGGAGTTGGAGTGACTCCTGCAGCTCTTTCATTTTGCAGTCCACTGCACACAGCCTTCTGAAGTGGCCACACAGCTTCCTGTTGACAGCAGTACCTGCCCTATACCCTCATCCAGAAGTAGCATCACAGATGTGTGACATTTGTTCCATTGTCCCTTGCAGCAACGCAGCAGAGAGGTTGAGGAGCCTATGCCATTTGTTCATGACAGCGTACAGTTTGTACAAAATGGTCCTTGCAGATGTGTGGACTCAATCCGAGGCGCCTCCTGCTGGTTACTTCTGGGAATTAGCTTGGTTCCAGCTCCGGAGCGCCCTCTGCATGCCTCTGTCCTCGTGTCCTTCCCTGGATCTGGTGCCCTTTTACATGGAGTGCTGCCCCCAAGCAGTCACCCCTTTCTGTGAGGGTTTCCCCTTCCTGGGGGACCCCCACCCTCTATCCCCACTTTGCCTCAGTATAGGCTGCTGCCCAGTCTCCACCTAGCCCCTGTTCACTGGGGCAGATTGCAGTATCAGCCACTCATCATAGGCAAAGGGGTTTGGACCTGCTGCCTTTGCCTACCCCTGGGTTGCTCCCTGCAACCCCCAATACCTCTTGGCAGAATGCTAGGCAGCAGCCTGGGGCTTTCCAGGCAGGAGCTCTCCAGCTCCTCTGCCTTTCCCCAGCCCTGCTCCACTCAAGGTACCTTGTCTAGCTCCCTTCAGCCAGGTCCTTCTCCCTCTGCAGCCAGAGAGAGACTGTCTGCTTCTAGCTCCCCTGGCTGCCTTATGAAGACCCATTGCTCAGTTTGGGGCATGGCCCCAGCTGCAGCCACTTCCCCAATCAGCCCAGCCTACAGTCTGCTTTCTCCAGCCACAGCCCCTTCCCAGGGCTGTTTTTAACCACTTCAGGGCAGGAGGAGGGGTCCACCCTGCTACAGTCCTGAAGCTGTGCTATTTTTCAAACTTACATGGACTCTGTGGCATGCTGTTGACTGAGGGCGGGGGGGGGGGGACGGGACGGTATGTGTGGTCAGTGCTGCTGGTCTTTCAGCTACTGTTCACCCAGTAGGCTGTAACAGACATAGCCAGTTGGTTGACCACTGGTCTGTGGGTCAGAAGTCAAGGGCACCCTCTTGCAATTCTCTGAACAGCACAATCGATCTCACTGCATGGTTAGTGAAATAAGAGCAGCTAGGGATTTGTCACCAGAAGTCAACTGCAGTTATAAGGTGAATGAAGCTGTCGCCCTCCACCAAAGAGAAAGGAAGCATGTCTACAGCCAGCATCCTCGCATACTCAGTAGCCAGGGTCATGGTAACCATATTTTTGCCCCCTCTGCTAATATTCCTCAAATCAATCTTTCCTTGTATTTCACTTTGAACAACTTGCAACAGTATCTTAGAGGCATGTGATATTAGACTGATTGTTCTGTAGCCTTTACAAACCATTGTTATTCTTTGAAATTTAGAAAAAAGACTGAATACAAGGAAAACTTGATAAGGAAATAAACAAAACAATACAGCCTGAAACCTGGAAAGAGCTTAACAACTCTATGAATCTGAAGCTCATATTAGAAAGATCAGTTGAAGTTAGGAAAAAATATACTTGTATTTTATTGACTTCCAAAAACATTTGACAGAATGTACCACTACACATTGTTCAACATATTAAGATCTGTAGGGATTGATGGACAAGAACTCTTCGTAATAAAACAATTATACTAGAATCAGAAGGTAATTAAATGGGAGATGCAAATGAAAATCTAATAGATATCAGAGGAGTGAGGCAAGGTTGTATAATGCCAGTGGTTTTATTCAACATTTATAGTGAGTGTTTGATTAAATTAATTGAGGAAACAGAAGGAGGTATTAAGTTTAATGAAAAATGGGCTAACAACATTTATTATGCTGACAACAGTACAGTTGGCTGATTCAGAAGGAGGAGATCTGATGAAGTTAGTGATTATAGGAGAATATGGTGGAGAATATAGACTAGAGTCTAATATAGACAAAACAAAATTATGGTGGTTTGCAAGAATCCTGGGAAAACATGAAAGATTCCAAAGAATGACACAGCTGTCCAGAAAGTGAGAATTTTCTACTTAGGAAGCACTGTTACAAAAGACAGAAGACTGGATACAGAAGGCAGCACTAGAACAGCAAGAGCAAAAGAAACAAACAGTCTGGAAGAAAAAACCTCTGACGAAAAGAATGAATTCTGACTTAAAACACACACACACAAACCCTGTGTGTTTAAAAAACACAAACCCTGATCTGTGTTACATTATAGCTATGAAACATGGACATCAAATCACTAACTAACAAACTGCAATCCTTGGATTGTGTGTTTTCCAGTGGTTTGAGAAATGAAGTTATTGGCTTTGAGGTCTTAGCTGCTGCTTCACTTAATTATTTTCGCCATCTTTTGCTCCACCACTTTCAAATCTCCTCTTAGTGATCTATCTGGTCAATATGTAGCCTATCCACACTTGAAATATTCTGCTATAAATAAGTAGCTTATCTACACTTGATCTCTTCTACTGTAAATATGTATGCAAATGCTGAAAAGACTTAAAACGAAGGAATACTGATTAAGAACACAAAATGAAACAGATTATCCTTATCACTGAATCAACTCTCAAGCACACAAGGTATAATATAACAGGGATTACATATATATAGTAAACACAGGCATGGATATGGACAGAGGGATAATATCCAAACATTTCAAACGTGTGTTGTCACAAAACTCACTGTACAAGATTGTCCTCAAATTTTCACCTTGAATTTGGGCCTATAGCTAAAGCCTTTGATGATGGGCAAGGTAGGGCTCGACTGACAAGTCATCCTTTTTTAAGTTACCACATGAAGATAATATGGAGGAATTCTCACACATCAATAATTTCTTAGTCAACTAGATGTAAAACTATAAAGACACTAAAATGTAACAATTCTCTACATTTCAACATGCACTTGATCCAGCATCAGCCACTAGTAGTGGTTTGTTTATATAATCAGCTGATCTGAGAGGACACGTTCATCATGGTCTAATCTTGTACCATCATAGACTCAGACTTTAAGGTCAGAAGGAACCATTATGATCATCTAGTCTGACCTCCTGAACAATGCAGGCCACAAAATCTCATCCATCCACTTCAATAACAAACCCCTAACCTAAGTCTGAGTTATTGCAGTCCTCAAACTGTGGTTTGAAGACCTCAAGCTGCAGAGAATCCTCCAGCAAGTGACCCATGCCCCAGGCTGTAGAGGAAGACGAAAAACCTCCAGAGCCTCTGCCAATTTACCCTGGAGGAAAATTCCTTCCCGACCCCATATATGGCGATCAGTTAAACCCTGAGCATGTGGGCAAGACTCACCAGCCAGCACCCAAGAAAAAATTCTCTGTAGTAACTCAGATCCCGCCCAATCTAACATCCCATCACAGACCACTGGGCAGAACCAATATATTTTTATTAATATTTATGAACATTAACTCTTAGTATGACAATCTATTTCATTTAACAAAAAAAATTGTCTTTTATCAAATCACATCTCTTATTTGCTTAAATTTGCAGCTCTAAGCTGAAAGAGTGTCACATTTTGTTCTGATAGGGATGTGCATAAAAATAAGTTGCAAAACTTGTTAATTTTTTGGCATTTGATAAGTGTCTAAATTTGAGGGCCCTCTTTGAGCTTGAGGCCCAGGACAAATGGCTTTCCTCCCCCCCTCCCCTTGATTGGCCCTGCATGCCTCACAAGGTGCTGGAAAGAAATCCATTTATGCTTATGAAGCACTCACAACATGGTGTGAAGCACCATAGAAACATCTAAAACAACAAAAAAATCTTTATTTAGGTCTAGGATAGTATGAAATAAGTAAGGCCTAGGTCACACATTGAACAATGAGGATGAAAAAAAAATCTCTCCATAACTGAACAGCTGGCATGTTTGCCAAGTGTCATCACACACTGAATGAGGCAGACAGGGCGGGCTCCAGGGTTTTTGCCACCCCAAGCAGGGGAAAAAAAAAAAGCCGCGATCTGCAGCACTACTGCTGCCGCTTGTCTTCAGCTGCAGTTGGGTGGCTGGTCCTTCACTCCAAGAGGGAGTCAGGGACCCACTGTCGAAGAGCTGGACATGCTGCCCTGAAGAGCCGCCGTTGGCCGCCCCAAGCACCTGCTTGCTGGGCTGGTGCCTGGAGCTGGCCCTGGAGGCAGAGAGACTGAAAAAAATAGCATGTATCATATATTTAAAGGCTGTGACATAATGTATACGCACAAAAGGGGCAGAGAGTTAAGGCTATGGAGTAATATACTATAAGTGAGAAAGTATGGCATAACAGAAGGGATATTTGCTTCTTACTTTCATAGAAATGCTTGCAGCATGGAGAATAGTGTACCTGATGCTATAAAGGAAGAAAATACATTTAACAAAAACAAAGTTTATTTGGCAAGATTTGTACACACTGCTTAATGGTAACTGATCCCCAGATCAATACTGGCTCATGTGAGGACACCAGCTGGAGACTACAGCAATTTGCATCAAATCTCACACGTTTCACTTGATCTCCTGCAGAGCCACTGCAGCTGCTCTTTCTTAGCGATTCTCTCATTCATATCAGTTTCACAGCAGTGCATCTCCATTGACTCTAATGGAGTGACTTTATTTGCATATTTGAAAGATGGGTCAGACCCATTAATTTTATAATAATCTCAAATAAATTTTTATTTTATAGACAAAAAAATCAACTCCCTCCTTTTCTTCCCCCTTAAGGTCACTCCTATTTACTATGCTCTTTGCATTTCTGACAGCCTTTGTGCTGTCAATTCTTCTGACTTCTAGTTGAGATGGACAAATCCCCGAAGTCCAGTGGTTTAGTCCTGAAGCCTCTCTAAAACATATACACTGGGCTTTTCAAAGGTACCTATGAAGATAGATGTTCAATTTCCATCAAAATTCAATTGGATTGGGATCCTAACTCACTAAGATTGCTTTGAAAACCCTGGATTTAGACTCCCCAGTACATCATGATTCATTTTCATAGCCTGGTCACAGCTTGGATATTTGGAGGCTACTGCAGCAGCCATCCCCCATTCCTGGTCCCCCTTTGAGGGGAGTTTACTACCACCCTATGGTGAAAGCAGATGGCCTGTTATTAGAATCCACATGCTGGGCACTGTGTTCTTTTGCACCAAACTACATTGTATGAATCAGAAGCTTATTAGTAGGGGTCTACTTAAATCATGGAGGAATCACATTGTCTGCAGGTTTGTCATGGCATAAATAGCAAATTTTGTTGATGTGTTGTGTATACGCGCACAGTATGAACAAGTACTGTACTCTACTACTCTTACATTTGTAAGTCACCCAGGCTGTGATTGACCCTCTCCCAAAAAGTGAAAACTCCCCTCTCCCCTGCCCCATACCATCCCACTCTTCTGTGCTGCTGGAGGTAGATGTGCTGCCTTCAGAGCTGGGTGCCCAGCAAGCAGCTGCCACTCTCTGGCCACCCAGCTCTGAAGGCAGAACAGAAGTAAGGATGGCAATATCATGGCCCCCCTGCAATAGGCTTGACCCCCTTTTGGGTAGGACTCCTATTTTGAGAAATGCTGTGTACCTCTGTATATTTTTACCTTACCGTATAGGGCAAAAGTACACTAAGACCAAACATCACACTCTATTATTAGTCTTTCATGGCAATGAATTTGGTAGGGCCCTACTTATTAGGGAGGGAGTTGGACAGTGGAAATCCAATTTAAAAGTTGCAGTGGGAGAAAGGGCTGGGGGGGTTAGTTGTTCAGTGGTAAGTAAGTAAGTAGCTCCAAAAGAGTAGGTTGGCACAATATGCATATATGAAAATGTTATGGACTACTTTTCCTGTTTTTCACCTGGAAACTTGTAAGTTTGCAACACTGAATGTTTCCAGATACAGAAAAGCAATTAGGAATTTTATCTGTACAATGGACAGCAAGCCAGGGAAGATAACGGAGTGAGATGACCCCTTTTCCTGGAACAAAAGGGCAGTTTGGTCAGGGCCAGCTCCAGCTTTTTTGCCACCTCAAGTGAAGAAAAAAAACAACCAACAAAAACAAACCCTGATTGAGCTACCGCTGAAGTGCTGCTGAAGAGGAAGACAGGAAGTGAAGGACCCACAGCCGAATTGCTGCCGAAGACCGAACCAATTGAGCTGCTGCTGAAGTGCTGCTGCCGACCCAACAACGGACGGACTGCCACCCCCTTCTATTGGCCGCCCCAGGCATCTACTTCCTTTGCCGGTGCCTGGAACCAGCCCTGAGTTTGGCCAGAGGATTCTGCACTGCGAGGTTCAGAAAGCAGAGATTTTGGAAGTAATCCCACTGTAGTCTATGGGGTTGCTCATGAGCGTGCAGTTATGTATGTTCTTAAATCTCCATTAGATTAGTACCTCAGTTTAGTTCATTATGAAAAAAAAGGGGTGAAAGGAATTGCAATTACCAACACAGGAAGATATTAAGACCGGTGTAATGATTTAATTAGAGGACAGATTGAATCTTGGCAACATTCCAGATGTGATGAATTACAAGCAAGAAACTTCCCACCGGGGGGGGGGGGGGAGGGGGAAGAGTCAGATTCAGAGATGGCACCAAGATTTCTACTGCAGGGAAAGATGAAGTGTTTGGAGTCATTTAAATAGTAAGGACTCTAGCAAAAATGGGTCTCTCTAAAATCAGAAGGAAATTCCATTTAACAATCAATCAGAATTAGTTGTGGGTATAGCCAGAACAATCCTATAACAATATTTTAGGGTGAGCAGAGCAAGGATAAATAGTAAAATACATTTAATACTCTATTCATAAAAAACTAAATTGCTGAGATGTGCAGAGATTGCGGTGCATATTTACTGTACGTTCTTGGAACCAAAACACAGGTGCTGAAGGAATCTGCTTCTCTGTTGCAGCTATATCGTTGGTGAGCTTTACTATTCAAATTCCAGTATGATGTGTAGGCTGCCTTAGCCTTACTAAATCTTGAGGTTCAAAGAAAGTTAACTGTAGAAATTAACCTTTTTAGGTGCTAGTGCTGATCACCACCAAAGCAGAAATGTTATAGTCTACAAATCAGTGGGAACCACTGTGTTTGCACACACACGTCAGTGGTTCTCTAGTCTTAAATCAGTTGAAGTCACTCCTGTTCACAACTCTGAATCAGTGAGAGTTAAATGACAGGGTGAAATTCATCCCACTTTTAATTTAACAAAATGATGCAAGTAGTCCTATTGCTATTCCACAGTGCGCCAGTCACTGAAGAACTGACCCATCCAGTTACTTTTCTACATTTCACTACACAGGGGTCACCACTGAATTAAGTGGAGTTGTGTTTATTTATGCCTTGGCAAATGTTTACATTGTGCATGTGCATGAGAACTTTTGAGAAAATGGTGGATGGAAAAAAGTAAGCTCTCCAGTCACAGAACAGGTACAGTACAGTCAGTAGCAGTGCCTAACAGTACCTAACCCTTTCCAGCAAGGATCACTTCTAGGAGACTGAGAATAGCACAGACATACCTACTCATTCTTTTACTTCATTGCTCAGACTACCAAAAAGACCTTTAGTTATTGTCACTGAGCTGTGTGCATTTCTGACGTGGATCCACGTCCACCAGGACATGGACTAACATCATCACAGAGCTGAAGTGAGTGAGGTAATATCTTTTACTGGAACAAACTTCTGTTGGTGAGAGAGAAGCTTTCGAGCCACATAGAACTCTTCTCTCTCACCAACAGAAGTTGGTCCAATAACAGGTGGGTCTCACCCACCTTATAGACTCACAGACTCTAGGACTGGAAGGGACCTCGAGAGGTCATCAAGTCCAGTCCCCTGCCCTCATGGCAGGACCAAATACTGTCTAGACCATCCCTAATAGACATTTATCTAACCTACTCTTAAATATCTCCAGAGATGGAGATTCCACAACCTCCCTAGGCAATTTATTCCAGTGTTTAACTACCCTGACAGTTAGGAACCTTTTCCTAATGTCCAACCTAAATCTTCCTTGCTGCAGTTTAAGCCCATTGCTTCTTGTTCTATCATTGGAGGCTAAGGTGAACAAGTTTTCTCCCTCCTCCTGATGACACACTTTTAGATACCTGAAAAATGCTATCAGGTCCCCTCTCAGTCTTCTCTTTTCCAAACTAAACAAACCCAATTCCTTCAGCCTTCTTTCATAGGTCATGTTCTCAAGACCTTTAATCATTCTTGTTGCTCTTCTCTGGACCCTCTCCAATTTCTCCACATCTTTCTTGAAATGCGGTGCCCAGAACTGCACACAATACTCCAGTTGAGGCCTAACCAGCGCAGAGTAAAGCGGAAGAATGACTTCTCGTGTCCTGTTTACAACACACCTGTTAATGCATCCCAGAATCATGCTTGCTTTTTTTGCAACAGTATCACACTGTTGACTCATATTAAGCTTATGGTCTACTATGACCCCTAGATCTCTTTCTGCCATACTCCTTCCTAGACAATCTCTTCCCATTCTGTATGTGTGAAACTGATTGTTCCTTCCTAGGTGGAGCACTTTGCATTTATCTTTATTGAACTTCATCCTGTTTACCTCAGACCATTTCTCCAATTTGTCCAGATCATTTTGAATTTTGACCCTGTCCTCCAAAGCAGTTGCAATTCCTCCCGGTTTGGTATCGTCCGCAAACTTAATAAGCGTACTTTCTATGCCAACATCTAAATCGTTGATGAAGATATTGAACAGAACCGGTCCCAAAACAGACCCCTGCAGAACCCCACTTGTTATACCTTTCCAGCAGGATTGAGAGCCATTAACAACTACTCTCTGAGTACGGTTATCCAGCCAGTTATGCACTCACCTTATAGTAGCCCCATCTAAATTGTACTTTCCTAGTTTATCTATAAGAATATCATGCGAGACTGTATCAAATGCCTTACTAAAGTCTAGGTATATCACATCCACCGCTTCTCCCTTATCCACAAGGCTCGTTATCCTATCAAAGAACGCTATCAGATTAGTTTGACATGATTTGTTCTTTACAAATCCATGCTGGCTATTCCCTATCACCTTACCACCTTCCAAGTGTTTGCAGATGATTTCTTTGATTACCTGCTCCATTATCTTCCCTGGCACAGAAGTTAAACTAACTGGTCTGTAGTTTCCTGGGTTGTTTTTATTTCCCTTTTTATAGATGGGCACTATATTTGCCCCCTTCCAGTCTTCTGGAATCTCCCCCGTCTCCCATGATTTCCCAAAGATAATAGCTAGAGGCTCAGATACCTCTTCTATTAACTCCTTGAGTATTCTAGGATGCATTTCATCAGGCCCTGGTGACTTGCAGGCATCTAACTTTTTTAAGTGATTTTTTACTTGCTCTTTTTTTATTTTCTCTTCTAAACCTACCCTCTTCTCGTAAGCATTCACTATACTAGACATTCCTTCAGACTTCTCAGTGAAGACTGAAACAAAGAAGTCATTAAGCATCTCTGCCATTTCCAAGTCTCCCGTTACTGTTTCCCCCTCCTCACTGAGCAGTGGGCCTACCCTGTCCTTAGTCTTCCTCTTGCTTCTAATGTATTGATAAAAAGTCTTCTTGTTTCCCTTTATTCCCATAGCTAGTTTGAGCTCATTTTGTGCCTTTGCCTTTCTAATCTTGCCTCTGCATTCCTGTGTTATTTGCCTATATTCATCCTTCGTGATCTGACCTAGTTTCCATTTTTTATATGATGCCTTTTTATTTTGTAGGTCACGCAAGATCTCAAGGGTAAGCCAAGGTGGTCTTTTGCCACATTTTCTATCTTTCCTAACCATCGGAATAACTTGCTTTGGGGCCCTTAATAGCGTCCCTTTGAAAAACTGCCAACTTTCCTCAATTGTTTTTCCCCTCAGTCTTAATTCCCATGGGACCTTACCTATCAGCTCTCTGAGCTTACCAAAATCCGCCTTCCTGAAATCCATTGTCTCTCTTCTGCTGGACTCTCTTCTACCCTTCCTTAGAATTGCAAATTCTATGATTTCATGATCACTTTCACCCAAGCTTCCTTCTACTTTCAAATTCTCAACAAGTTCCTCCCTATTTGTTAAAATCAAGTCTAGAACAGCTTCCCCCCTAGTAGCTTTTTCAACTTTCTGAAACAAAAAGTTGTCTGCAATGCAGTCCAGGAACTTATTGGATAGTCTGTGCCCCGCGGTGTTATTTTCCCAACATATATCTGGATAGTTGAAGTCCCCCATCACCACCAAATCTTGGGCTTTGGATGATTTTGTTAGTTGTTTGAAAAAACCCTCATCCACCTCTTCCACCTGATTATGTGGCCTGTAGTAGACTCCCAGCACGACATCACCTGTGTTTTTTACCCCTTTTAGCCTAACCCAGAGACTCTCAACACTTCTGTCTCCTATGTCCATCTCCACCTCAGTCCAAGTGTGTGCATTTTTAATATATAAGGCAACACCTCCTCCCTTTTTCCCCTGTCTATCCTTCCTGAGCAAACTATACCCATCCACACCAACATCAACATCAACCTTGTCTGTCTAATATCCTGTGATCAACACAGCTATAGTTACACTGCATAAACTATCATGGGCCATTAAAATATGTGGTTTTTTTATCACTACAACCAATCTGGACTGAGTTTGTTTTCCCTCAGTGCAAGATATATTTGCATTGTAGATGAGGAAAACAGAGGGCAGACATTTGCCTGGAAGCAATTGAACAAATTAGAAGACACTTAAGGGGAAAACAAAGTAAATAGACAATTTTGTATCAAGCAAGAAAGCTTATTTTGTGTCTATTATCTTATTAATATTTGGGTCTAAGTTTTAGGACAAAGTCTCATAAGCGATATGCCAGAATAAAAATTACCAGGGCTGTCACAGAGCAACTGGACTCTATGGGGAAATCAGGGCCCATCTAGGAGTAACTGACTGCCCCAGGTGGATAATTAAGGGTTAATTAGCAAATAAGCACCTGGTCCTAAAAACCATTACCCAAGCTCAGTTAGAGAGAGACTCCTAAGATAGAAGCTCCTTTCCACAGGAGCCTCCTAAGAGGCCTGAGCAGGGAGCCTAGAGGTGTGCTCACATAGACAGTTGTCTGGGGAGCCCACTAGAGTAGGGATCCTGGAAGAAGTGCTCCTAGAGGGAGAGCTGCAGCTGGCAGGCATCTAGGAGGTACCAAAGACACTGGTAGGAAGCCCAGCCTGAATGGTACTACATGCTGCCCCTGGGGAAGAATTGTAGTTGATGGACTTCTACAAACCCCTGACTTCCTCTGGTGGTGGCAAGAGAGCTAGCCCTAAGGATGAAGACCCAAACCTGGTGAAGAGTCCAGTGTTCTCTTCCGTCTAGGCTCAAGTGGGGGGACAAATGAACTAAGAATGAGTTGGTCATCCAGATAAGTTGCTGAGGTGAAGGCTGTGTTTGTTTTGCATTGGCCTCTGTTAATAAAGATGAACCTTCAAATGGGCTGGATGCTTTTTAGAATCCAAAAGGTTGTCAGGACTGGATACACTTGGTGATGGGGAGGAAAAAAAATCAGCTCTAACACCATGCCTGGCCATAAGGGGGTGCTCGGGGCAGACTGCATGATGACAGGGATGTCTAGATTCTACAATGTAGCTATTCATGCATATGGCTTTCTGAAGATGATAATTTAGCCAATTAAACTATGTATTTAGTACCACAATGGAGGTCAAATCATTGCTGGGAAATGAGACTGTTCTAGTGCTGCAGGCAAGAATAATCATCACGAGAACCAAGAAGTAAATTCTTTAATCCACATAATAGAAGATTAACCCATATATTCATGCTGCTTTTTCTCATTTACAAGGGAAAGAATGACCAAGGAAAATATACTGTACCAAAGAGAGGTAATTAAAGTAATCAGTCATTGACGTACTGTACTGTTTTGGATATTTAATAAAATCATTAATGATTGGTCTAATTTGGGCTCACTTTGGAGAGCTAAGAGACTCCAATTTTTCTGTAGGCTATAAGTATACAATTCATACTGATATGTGAGGTATATTACCATAATTGTTCCAAATTAGCTAAAAGGACTAGTTTATTCAATACATTCTTTATCTTTTTGTTGGCTTTCTGCACAAGTAGGGCCTATGGAAGTAGAGTTTAGCTATGTCAATGCATCTGAATGGGGTTTCTATAGTACCTCAATAGTCTGTGAAACACTCTTGGTAGGTGCATTTGGCTTCTGGAAGGTAGAGTCCTGTGCCTGCATCTTCCCTATGTCCCAGGGATGGCTACTGTGAGGCCAGCAGAATTTGGGAGAAGAAGGGTAGAAGAGAAAGCAAGTCCAGCTGACTTAGAATGGTGGTGCCCCTGTGGGGAGCTCTCCTCCTGCTCCTTCCTGTCTGGGCTCCAGTGTGGGTTTGGGGGGCTGTCTGTGGGCAGTGGGAGAATGGGGTCCAGGGAACTCCCAAGCTTACCCTGTGCAGGCCGACTCTGAAGCCTCTCCCACAGCTTGGGGTGCCAAGTATTAAGCCTTCCTCTGTGGCTTGGGCTGGAGAGAATGATCTGCTCTCAGGTACATTTGGGTGGAGCGGCTGGCAAGAATTCAGGCCATCAGTTCAACCCACTGGGGACAAGGGGAGCAAGCCAGCAGCCCCGCGATTTTGCTTCCTGGGCCACCAGCTGAACCCTTGTCCCCTGGCCAGGCTCAACCTTCTCCCCTCCCCGGGCTCAACTCTTACAGCCAGCAGATCAGAAAAAAAGCCCAGTGAGGGGAGAAAAGGTGGTGGGCGGAGCCTCATCTTGCCAGCCTCTGCACTGGCTGGCCCCTTCCTCCACCAGGGCTCTTGCTTGCTCCCTGCAAGCCGCTCAGCCCATCTCCTTTTGGCCTCTCAGACCAATAGCAGTCATCCAAAAGAGCAAAAGCCACCCTCTCCATCCAGTGCACAGAGTGGCTAGCATAGGGCTTGAACCCATGGCCCTGGCATTATTAGCACTACACTCTAATCAACTGAGCTAGCCAGCCCACAGGGAGCAGGTACTTCCCTGACCCTTTTGGAAGGAGCCACTGTCTGGCACAGGGATGATGTGGACTCCTGTATGACATGAGTGGATCAAGAGGCTTGTTGGTAAGACTGGGGAATTAACTCAAGTGCTAGAGTGCTTGTTTTGCATTCCAGAGACAGTGGGATCAATGCCTCCCTTCTCCAGCAGCAGGGGAGCAACAGTCCCTTCTTTTAAGGGACATTGACAGTCAGCGGGCTGAGCTCCTCCAGTGGCCTCCATCCCTCTCCCCTCTTGACCTCTGAAGAAGCCAGCTCCCGCAGGGCAGAAAGCTGTTTGTCCATGACCCTTCTCCTCCTTGTGGTGGCTGGGAGGCTGGAGACAGGTTGGGGAAGTTAGCAGCTCAACTGGAAAGCATGGGAGAAGTAGTGAGCTAGATACACATTCTCCAGTCTGCTCTGCTGTAGAGGGGGACCTGCCCCTTTCTTGCTGAGCTGTCACTTGAGTGGGATCCCTTTGCCACCTCCTTCCCAGTCTACACAAAGCTGATTGGCTGGGATGGAGTGCCAAAGACAGGATTACTCACATCCCAGGGATCCATGAAGGGAATGCGGAGATGGGCGGGGGGCGCGCGATACCAGCTCTGCTGAGACCATGTAAACCACACAGCCTCCTGATCTCAGCCAGCATGGCAGCTGTGGGCCAGAGCACACAGACAGCTTGGAGAAAGCCAAAGCGGGGAAGGGCTGCGTTGGTGTGAACAGTAAGTCTGTGGGTGCCTATCCTGGCAGAGGCAGGGTTGTTTTGCTGTATGCTGGGCCAGGGAGCCTGTGTGAGTCCTGCTGGAGCTCCTGAGCTGGGCCTACTCCTGGCTTTGCTTGGGTTAGAGGAAAGTGGTGAAGATAAGAACGGTCCTCCTGGGTGATTGGCGCTTGTTCCAGGGGCTAACTCTCACCCCCTGACACACTCCAGGGTGGGAGCATTGTTGTTTGTGCCGAGGCACGTGGCAGAGACTCAGGCCCCTTTCCCAACTCTGGGTCGCCCCCTGCCCCATCTCAGGCTGTGTTCTGCTTAGGGCCACAGATCCCTTGCCTTTTTTGCCTGGTGCCTGGCAGTCAAGTCAGATGTGGGGAATTAGCTCAAGGGGGTAGAGCGCTCGCTTTGCATGTGAGAGGTAGTGGGATTGATGCCCACATTCTCCAAGCAGTTGACTAAGGGCTCCTCATGAGCATGGTGGGTGGCTCAGCTTGCTGTCTGTAGCAGTTAGGTGGAAAATCAAAAGCCCTACGCCCCAGACCCATAGCCACCCAGGGGTTCCTTGGCTCCCTTAGTGCCACACTGACCAGCTGAGCTTCAAGCCAACTTCCTTGTGAAAAACATTCTTCTTTCATTTAACCTTCCAAACAGCTCCAAATGGGAAAACACACAAATACTCAAACAGTCCTAATGCTCCCAATGTTTAAAAAAAAGGAAAGGAAAAAATTTCTAAGTGGCCACTGTGTGAGAATTGTACAGTTCCACAAATAAAACCATTGGGAGGGACATTACAGAGAAAGGGGGAATGGAAAGCTACAGCCCCGTCACTACTCCTGCTATTCACACTTCTTGAAACAGCTGATGAACTTACATATGCTTTTCGCATCTGAGCCCACACCAGGGGAACACTTTTAAGTTACAGCCTACCTCTAGCCTGCTAGTGAGTTGTCATCAGTGCTCAGGTGGGAGGGGCTAGACCATATCTCTCACTTCCTCTGAGCTACCATTTTATGGTCAAGAATCTGATTCAAGTTATTAATTCTTACAGGTCAGTATTTTAATACCTTTTTACAAAAAATTGCTAGAATTGTCAGAATCTATTTTACTCTAGTAACTTAATGGTGGTGCTATGGGGAAGTAACTCCTAAACTTCACTTCCTTTTTTCGATGAACAATGCTGTCACCCATATCTGATCCCTTTTATTCTGAGATCATTTTGGATTTATGTAACTAGATTGAAAATGACAGATTGTTAGCTCTGAAAAGGACTTTCATGGAAACTTGTAGCAGACTGAATTAAATTTCATTTGCAGCTCAAACTAAACAGGTTTGAAGCAGTGAATGTATATATTGGATTTTGCCTCACACTACATACTTGCTTTGTAACTGAACATAAAATGAAAATGCAGACCCTTTTCTTACAGTTTGTATCTCAAAAATGGTTCAAGTTCCCATCTAAACAAGCTCGTTCAACTGTATAATAGTTAAACACAAGCTAAATAACTTGGGAGATGCAAACAGCTAAATAGATTTTAAAGAAAATTGCTAAATAGAAACAGAGCACCAGAAGCAGGAAGCCTGCCAAACAATCAGCTAGCCACTGGACAATCGAGGTGCTAAAGGAGCTCCCAAAGATGACAAGTCATTGCAGAGACACTAAATGAATTCTTTGCATTGGTCTTCACTGCAGAGGATGTGAGAAGTATTCTCACACCTGAAACATTTTCAAGTTACAAACTGAACAGTAACTCAACAGGACCAGATGTTAGTCACCCAAGAGTTCTGAAGAAACTTAGATATGAAGCTACAGAACTACCAACTGTAGTATGTAACCCATCACTTAAATCAACTGCTGTACTAAATGACTGGCAGATAGCTAATGTGATGCCCACATTTGAAAGGGTCCAGAGGCAATCCTGGCAATTACAGGCCAGTAAGCCTAACTTCAGCACCAGGTAAACTGTCTCAGTCTGTAGGAGAGAACAGAATGATAAGACATATACGTGAACAGAATATGTTGTGGAAGAGTCAACACAGCTTTCGATGAGACGTGATTTGCCCTTTACAATCTATTAGAATTTAAGGGGGTCAACAAACATGGAAAAGGGTGATCCAGTGGATATGATGTACTTGGACTCTCAGAAAGCCTTTGGCAAGGTCCCTCACCAAAGGCTCTTAAGCAAAGTAGGCATCATGGGAAAAGAGGGCAGGTCCTCACAGATCAGTAACTGTTTAAGTGATAGGAAATAAAGGAGTAAATGTTCATTTTTCCGTAGTGGAGAGTGGGAAATATAGGGGTCTCCCAAGAATCTGCTTTGGGATCCATGCTGTTAAACATTTATAAATGATGTGGAAAATGGGGTAAGCAATGAGGTGGCAAAGTTTGCAGACAATACACAGTTACTCAAGATAGTTAAGTTCAAAACTGACTGCCAAGAGTTAAAGGGATCTCAAAACTGAGAGACTGGGAAACAAAATAGGAGATGAAATTCAAAGTAATGCACATTGGAAAACATAATCCCAACTATACTATAGCATGATCTAAAGATTATGTAATTATATTGATTACTTAATTCTGTTATCACTCTGAGGATAGACAGATTCTTGTCCCAATATTAAATTACATAGTTGGGAACCCTGATGTGCACAGTTGCATGTTCACACTATAGGAACTCTTCTATATTTATGTATATTTTATTAAATGTAGTAAAGATCCAAACACTAATTCAGTAAGGTAGCTAAAGAGACTACGGAATGGATATCTGAACACCCATATACTCCTCATCCACTGCAGGACAACCTGAAAGGTTAGCCATTATCTTCTTCACCATCACCTTCTGTGACATTGCATCCCATAATGCTTTATAGAAATATGCTTATGAATGTAAATATGACATAACTGAAATGTGTTTTGTGCTAGATATGCCATGTAATATCTCTGCAAAGGTTATGATCTACTGAATATATTCATCCTATTTGTATGCATGTGTCGTTTTTATATTTGAAATTATGAATATTGGCTATGTGCTTGTTTGATTTTAAGTAGCCTCAGTGAAGCATTTGGTCAACTTCTTGAGAACAGACTATTCTTAGTAAGTGCCTGATCAAGAAACACTTAAACTGACAATGGACTTTGATAGACACCAGTCCACATCTGAGCTTTCCTGGGAACATTTGGGCTAACATGTGAACCATGATGTCAGCTTGTAAAGAACTGAGTCATGCATGGACATGTGACTTCAAAACTCCATCTTGTAGCTGTGATGCTGCATAGGAAAACACAAGGGGTTTCCACCCACAAGAGAGAGACTATATAAATCCCTGGGAAATCCATCCATTTTGTCTTCAGCAGGAACAAAAGATAGCCTCTCCACCCCAAAGAGGTGCCCGAAAGAAACTGGAACAAAGAATAGTAACTACAGGGGTGGGAGTGATTGCTGGACCCAGACTAAGAGGAAGTCTAGGTCTGTAAAAGAGGCTTGGAACATTTAAGGATGAGATTTACTTGCATTTAGTTTCTTACTGTATTAGGCTTAGACTTGCATGTTTTATTTTATTTTGCTTGGTAATTCACTTTGTTTTGTCTATTACTTGGAATCACTTAAATCCTACTTTTTAATATTTAATAAAATCACTTTTATGTATTAAATTAACCCAGAGCAAGTATTAATTCCTGGGGGGAGCAAACAGCTGTGCGTTTCTATCAGTGTTACAGAGGGTGAACAATTTATGAGTTTACCCTGTTTAAGCTTTATATAGAGTAAAGATGATTTATTTGGGGTTTGGATACCATTGGGAACCAGGTATGTGGATGTTGGAGACAGGAACACTTCTTAAGCCGTTTTCAGTTAAGCCTGCAGCTTTTGGGGACATAGTTCAGACCTGGGTCTGTGTTGCAGCAGGCTAGCATGTCTGGCACAACCAGGCAGGGCATTGAAGTCCCAAGCTGCCATGGAAAACAGGCTCAGAGGTAGTCCCAAAATGTCATGTGGCAGTCCCAAGGGGGTTTCTGGGACTCAGCCCATCACACCTTCATCACCAATAGCCATGATTCTGGCATTGCCTCAGGGCTACATCTCTCTCCCTCCTACTGTCCACAAGTTAGGATGTAACTTTTGTAACCACTATGTCTAATGCATGTCCCCTAGGGGTACTTCTCTTCCTTATTTGTATTTCCTCACCCTACTAATGTTGAGGTGCCGTTCTCTTATAGGTGAAGATATTATGATTTCTACTTATCATACAGGTCAATTCACTCTCTTGTGGTTGAATGTTTTTTTTTACAAATTTTCCAAAAGGTGGTGTTACCTCATGTTTCTATGGTTGGCTTATGTCATCATGGACAAAAGTCACCCTTACACTCTATTTCCAGTTCCCCAAAACGTAGGGGTTACCTTTGGGATGTTTATCTTTGCCAGAGTTCTTAGGTCTCAAGCCTCATGCTAAATGCTGAAGCTAATGTCTTATAGCAGTGTTTCTCAAACTGGGGTCCACACACCTCTGGGGGTGGGTGTCTGTCTGTGGACCCCACTGATCAACTCCTCTCCCTCCTTCCAGCATGCTAAAAGTCCAGTGGTGCAGCAGGGCTAAGACAGGGTCCCTGCCTGCCCCAGCTCCACCCTGCCCCTAGGAGCAGCCAGCATGTCTGCCTTGCACCCCCTCCCACACCAAAACTCCCTCCCAGAGTCCACACCTCAACCCCCTGCCCCAGCCTGGATGAAGGTGAGTGAGGATGGGGAAGAGTGAGCAATGGAGGGAAGGCAGCAGGGCAAGGACCGAACAGGGGGATTTGGGGGTCTTCAGGTTGCTAAAGTTTGAGAACCACTGTTTAATAGGATACAGACCTGTGGGTTCCTTACATTACTGCTGAATATCATAAATGAAGAATGTAATGAATGCAAGACAATGAATATAATAAATGCATGCTAGCCCCATGGGCTACAATAAATAGAAATTGTGGAGTCTAAATTAGCTGTTAACACTCAAGAAAGATCTTGGAGTCATCATGGATAGTTCTCTGGAAACATCTGCTCAGTGTGCCGTGGAAGCCAAAAAAGCTAACAATGTTGGGAACCATTAGGAAAGAGATATACAAGACAAAATATAATGCCACTATGTAAATCCATAGACTCATAGACTCTAGGACTGGAAGGGACCTCGAGAGGTCATCGAGTCCAGTCCCCTGCCCTCATGGCAGGACCAAGTATTGTCTAGACCATCCCTAATAGACATTTATCTAACCTACTCTTAAATATCTCCAGAGATGGAGATTCCACAACTTCCCTAGACAATCTATTCCAGTGTTTAACTACCCTGACAGTTAGGAACTTTTTCCTAATGTCCAACCTAAATCTCCCTTGCTGCAGTTTAAGCCCATTGCTTCTTGTTCTATCATTGGAGGCTAAGGTGAACAAGTTTTCTCTCTCCTCCTGATGACACCCTTTTAGATACCTGAAAACTGCTATCATGTCCCCTCTCAGTCTTCTCTTTTCCAAACTAAACAAACCCAATTCCTTCAGCCTTCCTTCATAGGTCATGTTCTCAAGACCTTTAATCATTCTTGTTGCTCTTCTCTGGACCCTCTCCAATTTCTCCACATCTTTCTTGAAATGCGGTGCCCAGAACTGCACACAATACTCCAGCTGAAGCCTGACCAGCGCAGAGTAAAGCGGAAGAATGACTTCTCGTGTCTTGTTTACAACACACCTGTTAATGCATCCCAGAATCACGTTTGCTTTTTTTGCAACAGTATCACACTGTTGACTCATATTAAGCTTATGGTTTACTATGACCCCTAGATCTCTTTCTGCCATACTCCTTCCTAGACAGTCTCTTCCCATTCTGTATGTGTGAAACTGATTGTTCCTTCCTAAGTGGAGCACTTTGCATTTATCTTTATTGAACTTCATCCTGTTTACCTCAGACCATTTCTCCAATTTGTCCAGATCATTTTGAATTTTGACCCTGTCCTCCAAAGCAGTTGCAATCCCTCCCGGTTTGGTATCGTCCGCAAACTTAATAAGCGTACTTTCTATGCCAACATCTAAATCGTTGATGAAGATATTGAACAGAGCCGGTCCCAAAACAGACCCCTGCGGAACCCCACTTGTTATACCTTTCCAGCAAGATTGGGAGCCATTAACAACTACTCTCTGAGTACGGTTATCCAGCCAATTATGCACCCACCTTATAGTAGCCCCATCTAGATTGTACTTTCCTAGTTTATCTATAAGAATATCATGCGAGACCGTATCAAATGCCTTACTAAAGTCTAGGTATATCACATCCACCGCTTCTCCCTTATCCGTAAGGCTCGTTATCCTATCAAAGAACGCTATCAGATTGGTTTGACACGATTTGTTCTTTACAAATCCATGCTGGCTATTCCCTATCACCTTACCACCTTCCAAGTGTTTCCAGATGATTTCTTTAATTATCTGCTCCATTATCTTCCCTGGCACAGAAGTTAAACTAACTGGTCTGTAGTTTCCTGGGTTGTTTTTATTTCCCTTTTTATAGATGGGCACTATATTTGCCCCCTTCCAGTCTTCTGGAATCTCCCTCGTCTCCCATGATTTCCCAAAGATAATAGCTAGAGGCTCAGATACCTCTTCTATTAACTCCTTGAGTATTCTAGGATGCATTTCATCAGGCCCTGGTGACTTGCAGGCATCTAACTTTTCTAAGTGATTTTTTATTTGCTCTTTTTTTATTTTATCTTCTAAACCTACCCTCTTCCCGTAAGCATTCACTATACTAGACATTCCTTCAGACTTCTCAGTGAAGACTGAAACAAAGAAGTCATTAAGCATCTCTGCCATTTCCAAGTCTCCTGTTACTGTTTCCCCCTCCTTACTGAGCAGTGGACCTACCCTGTCCTTGGTCTTCCTCTTGCTTCTAATGTACTGATAAAAAGTTTTCTTGTTTCCCTTTATTCCCATAGCTAGTTTGAGCTCATTTTGTGCCTTTGCCTTTCTAATCTTGCCTCTGCATTCCTGTGTTATTTGCTATATTCATCCTTTGTAATCTGACCTAGTTTCCATTTTTTATATGACTCCTTTTTATTTTGTAGGTCATGCAAGATCTCATGGTTAAGCCAAGGTGGTCTTTTGCCACATTTTCTATCTTTCCTAACCATCGGAATAGCTTGCTTTTGGGCCCTTAATAGCGTCCCTTTGAAAAACTGCCAACTCTCCTCAGTTGTTTTTCCCCTCAGTCTTGATTCCCATGGGACCTTACCTATCAGCTCTCTGAGCTTACCAAAATCCGCCTTCCTGAAATCCATTGTCTCTATTCTGCTGTACTCCCTTCTACCCCATTGTATGCCTACACCTTGAATATTGCCTATAGTTCTGGCTACCCCATCTAAAAGGAGGTTATTAGAACTGGAAAATGTACAGAGAAAAGCAACAAAAATGATGAAGGGTATGGGACAGCTTCTGCACAAGGAGAAATTAAAGAGACTGGGATTGTTCAGTTTAGAAAAGAGATGATTAATGGGGGATATGCTAGAGGTCTATAAGTCATGAATGATATGGAGAAAGTGAATAAGTGTTTGGATCACCCAATGAAATTAATAGGCAGCTGGTTTATAAAACAAAAAAGTGATTACTTCACGCACTGCAGTCAACCTGTGGAACTCTTTGCCAGGGAATGCTGTGAAGGCCAAAAGTATAACTGGATTAAAAAACATATACAAGTTCATGAAGGATAGGTCCATCAATGGCTATTAGACAAGGTAGTCCGAGACGCAACCCCATGCTCTGGGTGTCCCTAAACCTCTGATTGCTATAAGATGGGTGTGGATCACTCGATAAATTGGTACGTTCTCTTTGAAGCATCTGGCATCAGCTACTGTTAAGACAGGATACTGGGCCAAGTGGACCACAGGTCTGACCCAGTATGGCCATTCTTATGCTCTTAGTCTTATATTCTTGTCTATTTGTAGACAATTTTTAGAACTAGCTTCCTGTCCTCAGCGAAATAAACTAGAGGAGGAAAATATCCATTTAGTCATCTTTGTTGTGAGAGTGTTCTGTAAAGAGATATCCATGTATTATAAATAGTTAATGGAGAAGGTGACAGTAGCTGATACTCAAGAATGTATGCCATTGTCCTACATTTCATAGGACCAATACAATAGCTTGTAGAGCACTGCACATAGCCTTTTTTGTACTGGTCTTACTCTTGCCTGTTCTCCTACCAGTTTAGCATTGTGTTGCCTAGATTTAAATACCCCAAGTGATGGAGTTTCCATGATTTCCTATAGGAGAATATCCACAGCTAAATTTTAAAGATCCTGAATAAAGCTGGTCAAAGTTTTTCAGATGGAATGTTTTTCCATCTGAAAATGCTGATTTGTTAAAATGAAGTTTTTTAAAATAATTTTGAAATGACAACTTGATATAATATGAAATGAAAAGTAAAAAAACAACCCAAAATGAAATGATTGTTCTGAAAGGAAACCTCAATCTTTTTTGGTTTTGTTCTGAAATGAAACAAACAAAATTTTGAAATTGTGAAACTTCCATTCTGCAGGAAGTTCAGTTCTGTCACAGATCTACTCCTTGGCATTTTGACATCTTACCATGTCTCACTTCAATAATTTCTTAATGAAACGACATGTAATAGCTCAGTATCACAACACACAAATCCCTTTGTGAATATTGCCCTTAGTTTTTAATAAAAGTTTTCATTTGGAATTTACCGAGTCATTCCCCCTCCCCCACTCTGTTATTTTTATGTAAGAAAACAGTTAACATTTTCAATAAATTGAAAGGTCATTTGGTTATTAAGTCAAAGCTAGAAATGAACATCCATATTCTCCTTGTGTGTATTGTGGGGAGGTAGCGGGAGGAAATCAGTGAACATCCATTTCTCATAGGCAGTGTATCTCCCCAGAATTGTCCAAGTTCTTCACTAAACTGCATGAGGGTGCACCCTGGGAAACAAAGCATGCAGTCCATTGTAGGGTCTTGGCCTTTAATTGTAATGATTGTGAAAAACAGTGCTCAACAAAAGTGCACTAACTAGGTATAAGCTATAATACCTCATTCCCACATTTTTACTATAGCCATAGAAAGAATCAACATAAGCCAGTGTAGAATTTACACTACATTGCCTCTTCTCTGCATCAATTTCAATGTCTGAAAACTTTATATAGTTTCTCAGTTATGGCAGTTTAGTAATATAGAATGAGCTGCTACACCAATACAGTAGTCTTGTTTGTCCCTAATAATTTAGAATCTTCTGCAGATTTTACCCTTCATTTCCCTCCTTCTCCAGATCATTAATAAAGATGCTAACCATGATGAAACCTGATCACTTATTCCTACTTTGTGTTCTCTCTCTTCACTGGCTTCTAATCCATGGGAGTGCAGTGCTTTTCACCTCTTGAATATTTCACTTCAACAGACTTGTTTTTAAGGAAGTGCTTGATAAAAGCCCTTTAAGACATTTCTTAACAGTTTTCTTCTCCAAACATAAAACCAAACATAGCAATATAGCCTGGGCAGCTTTCATGAGGTCCTGGTCCATGAAGACAGCTTCTAGGTGCTACAGTAATATAATAATAGATTTTTCTTACTGGCACATTCCTTGTCTATCACATACAGGGCCTTAGCATGCCACAGTTTTATGCATAAAACTCAGTGATAGCTAGGAAGATATGGCTTATCAGTAAGTGGTTGTTATAGCAGAAAACTCCTCTAAACACTTCAGGCCATGTCTTGTGTCAACTCAAATGTTTTTATTGTACAATACACTCTTGCCATGATCCTTGTCAAAAAAGGTACTTTATAGCTCAATAAAATATTTTTCATACCCATCCAGCTGGAAGGGATAGATCCCTTGTTTATTTCAGCTGTATTTCTGATGTTCTATAAGTAGGTCAAGTTAATACTGGAGTCATTTTTAGTACAGGTTATCGCACACTTCTTAAAAGTTCTGTTATGTAGATTATTTGCAGTGGGTAGTGCTCGCCTCTGTAGCAGAACAGATGTGTTTGGATAGGATGGTGCTCTGTGAAATTGTCCAAAATATCTGCATTTTACATAACCTTAGCTTCTCACTGCTGGTTTTCCACTACACCAGCTGTATTCTGTATTATGTTTAAGCAAAATCAATGGAGCATGTGATGGGGCACTCACCTCTTATCAACCCCTCCTGTTGGCTGGGTGTAGTGCTGCAATCCTTTTTCTCCATTCCTGGCACCTGCTGTAGGTTGTTGGCCTCAATGGGCAGGTCTTCAGTGGCTCAGCCCTCTGGCTAAGTCACACAGGCTAAAATGAACAAACCCCTTCCAGGATAACAAATGTCCAGCTGAAAGTCTAAACAAACATCCAAACAAATGATTCCTCTCTTCCTTTTGGCTTATTCTTCAGCCTGCTTACTGGCCTCAGTGCTCAGCCCTTTCTGGATTAGAGTTAAGTCCTTCCTTGTTATAGAGCACTGCCCCCAGGGCTTTCTCCATAGAGACTATTTTCACAGGTTTTCACTGCCCCAGCACTTCAGCCAGGTCATCTCTCAAGTTCAGTCCTCCTCCAGGGTTGTAAAGTGTTCAACAAAATGGTTGGCCCTCCCCAGGGTCTTCAACTCCATCTCTGAACCCTTTAAATTTAATCTCTCTCTCTGCAGCTTAGGCTACTCCAGCACTGGCTGGTGGGGGGACTCAGGCCCACCCACTACTCCAGTCCCGATCCAGGGCCCCTATAAATTGCAGCCAGGTGCTGCTTCCTTCGCTTGGTTACTGCTACATTCCCTGGGCCTCTTCCCACCTCTTTCCATTACCTTTGGGCTAGAGCTCTCAGCTCCTCTCACTTCCTGGTGTAGCTAATGCAGCCACTCAAGCTAGGGCAGAACACTCTTCCTTGCCCCTCTAGTCCCAGCCAGGAATTGACCTATTCAGCCCCTGCAGCTGCTTTTATCTGAGCCTGATGGGCTCTGATTGGCTGATTTGATGAGGCTTCTCTAGCCAAGCCTAGAGGACCCAAGTTCACTGCTCTTTTCCTGGTGCCAAGTGTGATAGGGCTGTGAGGTTTCCAGCAGGGGGCCTGAAAGGGCCTGGTACACCCCATCACAGCACATTAAGAACTTGCTTATAATGCTGCTACATTGCTGTAAGTGTTTTTGATTTGTCCATTCTTGTTCAAAGTTAAACAGACGCCATAGGACAAACACTCAGTTTAAGGCACAGTAGAAATTCTTCTCCGAGGCTATGGAGCTGCTCAGCAGCTGATATTTCAACCCAGAAGCTAGAGCAATTCTTAAGATTCTAATGCATTGCCTTCCTGGGGGTGGAGAGAAGCCAATCATCGCTTGGAGTAGTGCTGCATCCTTTAGCACCACTTAAGTGGCATAAAGATCATGGTACAGACTGTCTTTAGCTGAATTTTTATACATTGTAAATAAACAGACAATTTAGGCACTCATGTCCCACTCATTTCTTTGCCAACAAACTCATGCCTGACGTCTAAATGCTTTTTGGTTGTCTAAAAGTTGAACCACTCTCTTTGGATTGCTGTTCAAAGTGGGAAAATGCCTAAAGAGAACACAGTCTAGTGTTTTAGAGCTCTGTCAACA
The DNA here is from genome assembly GCF_007399415.2 of Gopherus evgoodei. Classification (NCBI taxonomy): domain Eukaryota; kingdom Metazoa; phylum Chordata; order Testudines; family Testudinidae; genus Gopherus; species Gopherus evgoodei. Next base: position 21,726,470 of record NC_044326.1, read on the forward strand.
AGAACATTGGGCAAAATTCCACTCTGGTTTACAGCAGTTTAAGACCCTCAAGGTTATTGAGATTACAGGGAGTGTAAACCAGCACAGAATTTGATTACATGACTTTCATGCAAGCAACGTTGCCTTCTGCATGAGCTCCTGTCCTCAGATCAGAGTGCTGTATTTGTTTCTTTTCATTACTGACTAAAACCAACATAAAAATCACTTTCTCTGCAGATAGCAATCATCACCCTGGACGAAAATTTTGAGCATCCTTTGAATGACATTCATTCCAGTGGGAGTTGTGGGGAAATTGGCACAGCATGAATGCAGAACCTAAATGCGATTCTAATATGCTGTACATAACACAAACATGCTGCGCAAAATCCTGGACTTATTGAACTCAGTGGCAAAACTCCCATTGACTTTGAGCCCAGGATTTCACCTGCTGTTTTTACTGAAACTATTACATTAAAACCTCATCTCTACTAGTCTTCATATAGCCACAATACCTGTGGCAGTGTTCAGCCTAAAACAGGGGTCAGCAACCTTTCAGAAGTGGTGTGCCAAGTCTTCATTTATTCACTCTAATTTAAAGGTTTCCCGTGCCAGTAATACATGTTAACATTTTTAGAAGGTCTCTTTCTATAAGTCTATAATATATAACTAAACTATTGTTGTATGTAAAGTAAATAAGGTTTTTAAAATGTTTAAGAAGTTTCATTTAAAATTAGATTAAAATGCAGAGCCCCCCGGACCAGTGGCCAGGACCCCGGCAGTGAGAGTGCCACTGAAAATCAGGTCGCGTGCCACCTTTGGCACCCATGCCATGGGTTGCCTACTCTGGCCTAGAATATTTTTTACTTAATTTCAATGAGCTTTCATAATATCTCATGCTATGTAAAGCATATTTCAACCAAAGATCTCAAAATGCTTTATAAGGAAAAGTAAGTATCATTCAGTAAAGCTAAGTAAAACTTACACATTCCAAAGTTAATCTGCCAGAGGATAGGAAAGGGGACCTGAGTGAAGCATACCAGCAAATCACAGATCACCCTGAGTTTGAGCTAAGATATGCAAAAAGGTTGAATGAGTTCCCAGCAGCCCCCACAATCAGGGAAGCACAAAGACAGATTTTAAAGCATTCAGCATTTTTCAGTTACCGATAGCCCTAGACCAACTGTACAGTAATTTTTGTTTAGAACTGTTATGTTAAACCAGAGTCTAGGTAAGAATTAGGCTAAAACCCATGAGCCACCGAGGATTAATCACATGAAAACAACTCTTGGTCATGCCAACCAGGGCAGATTTTGATACAGGGACAGAGGTGAAAGGGTCTGAAGCCTGCTTACAATACCTTAATCCATTCAAACTCTTATTGATTTTATTTAAAATTACAAATTTTAAATTTGGGAGGATCTATAAATGTTTAATGTTTAATAGAAACCAAGTTAGAAGTAAATGAAAGTAAAAAAAAGTTATGTTCTTGTTGCTAGGGCAACAAATCTCTGATCTTTTCTGTGGGAGTATCGGTGCATTTATAATACTTAATTCACAAGGATTAAAAGAAGCTGTTTAATGCAGCCATTTAGTGACATGCACAGTACATGGAGTTATGATCAGTGGGCAAATTTGCATGACATTCAAATTTCAGCATGGAGAGACTGATGGTATGGTTACAGTGGAGTTTACAAGGAATCACGTTAATGCAGAGCTGCAATTAGCTTGATGCACACTGATGTGGGTGGAAATGAGTGCAGAGGAGAGAACCTCCATGTTTTGATCAGCTCTTTAGTCTAGAGTTGCTCACCTTTGATGATATCATGTAGCCATTTGGGAAGGTGGGTTTGTTTGTTTTTTTAAACAAGTTTTCAGTACTGTGGAGTCTCAGGAAACAAATGCAGCACTTCATTATACAGGATGCAGCGACCAAGAGGACCAACTAGAGGAAGGTCTCGATAACTTCATAGAACTGTAATGCTTCCCAGGACTGCCCAGGGCTGTGAGGCACCTCACTACCACCTGGCCTATGTGTGAGGAAGCCTTGTCTCTGCCTGTCATGGGTCAGCTACCCTACTTCACTGGCCACAGGCAACACAATCTCTCCCCTCTAGGCCTCACAGGCCCTGTTGCCACTCTACAGGTTAGCAACTGGCACACTCCAAAGCTTAAGCACTCTGAGCATCAACCTGGGAGTGCCCAGCCCCTGGTCTACTGGACACTCAGTATTCACAGATTCTCTGCTTCCAAAGCAGCAGCTTACCATTTCCACTTCCTGTAACCACTCTGCCAAGAACACAGCACTTAGATATGTTTATAGTGAAATCAAGTATGTTTACTTAACAAAGCACTGAGATTTAAATAGTGGCAAGTAGAAGCACTGGCAACAAATGGTTACATATAAAACAAAAACATGCATTCTAGAGCCTAGACTTAATTCACAAGATAGCCCCAAGTCTTGAGTATTGCTCACCCAGGTATACAATACTGAAATGGCCAGACAGGGAGACAGATGCCTGTTACCTTCTATCTAATACATCTGAGGGTGTTGAGTTGGTTGATGTGATTGCAGAGCCATTGTCCATTATCTTTGAAAACTTGTGGCAATCAGGGGAGGTCCTGGATGACTGAAAAAAGGCAAATATAGTGCCAATCTTTTAAAAAGGGAAGAAGGAGAATTTGGGGAACTACAGACTAGTCAGCCTCACCTCAGTCCCTGGAAAAATCATGGAACAGGTCCTCAAGGAATCCATTTTGAAGCATTTGGAGGAGAAGGTGATCAGGAACAGTCAACATGGATTCATCAAGGGCTAATTATACCTGACCAACCTGATTGCCTTCTATGATGAGATAACTGGCTCTGTGGGTTGAGGGAAGTGGTGGACATGATATATCTTGACTTTAGAAAAACTTTTGATATGGTCTTCCAGCAAGTTAAAAAAATTGGATTGGATGAATGGACTATTAGGTGGATAGAAAGCTGGCTAGATCATCGGGTTCAACACCTAGTGATCAACGGCTTGATGTCTAGTTGGCATCCGGTATCAAGCGGAGTGCCCCAGGGGTTGATCCTGATGCCAGTTTTGTTCAACATCTTCATTAATGATCTGGATGATGGGATGGATTGCGCTCTCAGCAAGTTCGCGGATGACACTAAGCTGGGAGGAGAGGTAGATATGCTAGAGGGTAGGGATAGGGTCCAAAGTGACTTAGACAAATTGGAGGATTGGGCCTAAAGAAATCTGACATGGTTCAGCAAGGACAAGTGCAGAGTTCCCATTCACTGCTACAGGCTGAGGACTGACTGGCTAAGCAGCAGTTCTGCAGAAAAGGACCTGGGGATTAAAAGTGGATGAGAAGCTAGATATGAGTCAATAATGTGTCCTTTTTGCCAAGAAGGCTAATGGCATACTGGGCTGTATTAGTAAGCCAGCAGATGAGGGAAGTGATAATCCCCCTCTATTCAGCACTGGTGAGGCCACGTCTGGAGTATTGCATCCAGTTTGGGGCTCCCCACTGCAGAAAGGATGTGAACAAATTGGAGAGAGAGTCCAGTGGAGGGCAACAAAAATGATTAGTGGGCTGGAGCGCATAATATGTGAGGAGAGGCTGAGGGAACTGGGCTTATTTAGTCTGCAGAAGAGAAAAGAGTGAGGAGGGATTTGATAGCAGCCGTCAACTACCTGAATGGAGGTGGCAAAGAGGATGGAACTAGGCCAGGAGTGGGCAAACTGTGGCCCACAGGATGGATGCTAGCCATTTTAATCCAGCCCTTGAGCTCCACTGTGGAGTAGGGTATGGGGCTTGCCCTGCTCCTGCGCTCCAGCCAGGTAGCAGGGTCGGGGACTGCTCCACATGGCTCCAGAAAGCAGCGATATGGCCCCCGCTCCAGCTCCTATGCTTAAAGGCAGCCATGGGGCTCCACTCTGCAGAGTGTCCCCATCCCAAGCACTGACCCAGAAGCTCTCATTGGCTGGGAACCACAGCCAATGGGAGCCGCAGAGGTAGCACCTGCAGTTGGTGTAGCGTGCAGCAGAGCCACCTGGCTGCACCTCCATGTAAGAGCCGAAGAGGGGACACGCCACTGCTTCCAGAAGCTGCTTGAGGTAAGTGCCCCCTGGAGCCTGCACCCCTGAGCCACCCCCCCACCCCAACTCCCTGCCCCAGTCCTGATCCCTCTCTGAACCCCTTGGTCTCAGCCCAGAGCACTCTCCTGCACCCCAAACCTCTCATCCTCAGCCCCACCTCATAGCCTGCACCCCTAGTCAGAGCCCTCACTCCCCTGTGCCCCTGCCCCAGCCCTGATCCCCCTCAAAACCCCTCAGTTCCAGCCCAGAGTACCCTCCTACACCTCAAATTCCTCATCCCCAGCCTTACCCCGGAGTCCGTAACCCCAGCCGGAGCCCTCCCCCCCACCACATCTCATCCCCCCTGCCCCAGCCCAGAGCCCCATCCTGCACTCTGACCTCCTCATTTCTGGCCTTACCCCAGAGCCCACACCCCCAGCCAGAGCCCTCACCCCTTCCCGCATCCCAACCCCAATTTCATGAGCATTCATGGCCCACCATACTATTTCTATACCCAGATGTGGCCCTTGGGCCAAAACATTTGCCCATTTCTGCCATAGGGAATAACACAAGGCCCCTCATAGTAGGGCCATTTTGTATGTGTGTAACTGATTGTTCCTTCCTAAATAGAGCACTTTGCATTTTTCCTTATTGAATTTCCTCCTATTTACTTCAGACCATTTCTCCAGTTTGTTGAGATCATTTTGAATTTTAATTCTGTCCTCCAAAGCACTTGCAACTCCTCTAGGACTGCTGATCATTCCTAACCACTTTATTCTGCCAGGCACTGAGGATTCACAACTCCCATTGAAGTCAACGGAGTTGTGGGTTCTCAACATGTCAAAATTCAGTCCCGCATTGTAGACCTTGGACAAGATTCTCTCCATTGACATTATTAGAGTTCCGGAAGCAGAGAATTTAATTTATCTGCTTATTATAGACTGCTACCAAGTAAATTAGAAATTTCATCTACAAGTCTCACAACCCTTCTTATGGCCACATGATAGCTGGCTGAGCAAGTTCCTTTATATCACTGATTCAGAAAAAGATTGGTTAGGCATATGGCACAAAGTTATCTCGACACCATCTGCTGTCTATTTTAGGGCCAAGTCAATGACTTAACAGGCTAGTCATCAGGCCGACATATCCATGGGAAGTAGTGAGAACTGAATCTTTCCCAGCACTCCATGACTGCTGTTGTATGCTCCCTCTCTTTTTCTCTGTTATAATAAAATTACCTGTCACCATGATGTCTGACAGCAGAATCACCAAAAGAATCTTCACACGTGGGCAGGAAAACCATCAAAGCATGGCTCCAAAGGCAGCTGTATGACAGAGGAGTGGGCTTGGGGACTAATACAGAGGAACTAGATATCTGCATAAATGATCCTGCCCTTTGCTGGTTGTGACACTCTGTATTTCAAAGTAGCACCCTGGAACCCCCATGTTCATATGATTATGATTATTTTGTTCAAAATATGCCTTGTGAGGTATCACTTTAAAAGTCTTGATCTGTTGAGTATTAATATCCAGTTGGATTGTATGTACTATCACTATATATGAAGCTATGAAGTATTGCTATATGTGTTACTGAAATATGTGGTGAGCCTTTCAGTTGCAACAAAGGAGAGCCCAGGCAGCATTATGACCCATCAGGAAAACAATCCACTATCCCGGAGGCTCCTTAGAAATGGCATGTATGTAATGGAGAATCACAGTGTCAGAGGCAGCCCAGGTTGGTGGGTTTGGAGGGCTCAGCATTCCCCCAATCCAGGTTGCACCCGAGGGACCCCATCACACTGGTGTCCTGAGTTCTGCAGGATTTCCCCAATAACACATAACATACATGATGGGTCTTACACGCACACATGCAGACAGTGAGCACGTATGGGCCCAATCTCAACCAAGAGAATGATGGCACAGAAGCTTCACAAGTTGAAACACCCACACTTTCCTGACCCCTGTAAAGGATTTTCCTATGTAGGGGAAGATTTAGCCTAATTATCTTTTTTTAGGCTTTGTACCACAATGCTATTACATGAGCTTTTAGTACCAGTGCTTTAACATGAAAAGCAATGATACATGAAAAAAGAGAAAAATAACATGGAGGAAAAAACAATGTTCCTTATTTTATTTGTATCACAGTCTATGTCTAATAAATCTTCCCAATTTGAAATAAAGGCACTGGCAGATAGCACATGCTACATATGGATCAGTGGGGCACTTACACTGCTGTCTGTATTTAACACATGGGTGTTTGGTTTTGTATTTTACAGCAGTGAGACTTCGCAGAGAAGGTCTATTCACAGGTATTACACAAAAGGAGAACTGGATGCCATTGATGGCCGCATCCTTTGGGGCACAAATGAAGAGGAAGATGAACAATCTTGATTGTAGTGTTTTTCTTTATATTTAATTTCCTACGAGGGTTCTGGGTTTAGTTTGGTGTATGATGTGCTTTTAGAGGCTTCTATAAAGACCTCTAGCAGATCAATGTCATTGAGAGTTAGGTATCGCAAAACTAATAGGCATGTTCTAGACTAACCTGGTTATCTCACACTCACTGAGTATGAAAAAATTAGGAAAGGCTACAATCTTACATGCTAAGATTGAAAGGATTTTCTAGGTTGTTTCAGTTTTTTTTTTGCCAGTCCTAGCTGGATAGTTTGTTGACATGGATAAACAGTGTAACCTATCTTGAATATTTGAATTTGAAAGCAAGTTTTAATTCAGCTGAACTTGTAATCCTTTCGCATATCAATATTTACAAGTTCAGGATTTACTAGCATGTACTTTTGTGAACAGTGAATTTTAAACTCCAATAGTCACCAAAAAAGAATGTTGATTATATTGCAATGGGTATTGCTGTTCAGCTACATAAGTATTCTAATTAGAGAACAAGACACTAACCAACAATATTTAAATTTCAAAATGTAAATGTTCACAATAAAGTGGTTAGGAATTATCAGCAGCCCAAGAATTAGTCATTTGAAGAAATTCATGAATAGTTTTGAGTAAGGAATGCTCTTTCCACAGGTGGTTAAGAGAAATTGTAAGTATGATCAACAAAGAGTCCTGTGGCACCTTATAGACTAACAGATGTTTTGGAGCATGAGCTTTCGTGGGTGAATAGCCACTTCTTCGGATGCACCGACGAAGTGGGTATTCACCCATGAAAGCTCATGCTCCAAAACGTCTGTTAGTTTATAGGTGCCACAGGACTCTTTGCTGCTTTTACACATCCAGACTAACACGGCTACCCCTCTGATACTTTTAAGTATGATGTAGTCTTTGACCACTTGTCTTTTTCTTTAAAACCCATTGAGAATCAGGATTTCCAGATATGAATGCTGGGAACTCCAAATCTGTCAATGCCAAATTCTGTGAGATTAAAATAAATAGTGCTACAATCTGAAATGTTTCTTCTAATCACAATAAACTGCTTTTCACTGACAGGAGGGTCTAATCAATTCATTCATCCACAGTGCTTGTGCAATGGCCATCATCTTGGTCAACTCCAACTTGGTCATATCCAGAGCTAAAAGCATGAGCCTCTGCAGCTTGAACTAAAGAGCCTGGCTCTGCATCTGAGAGCTATAACAGACTCATATCCTTAGTGGATCAAACAGAGAGGGGATACAACACACACCTTCAGTAACCAGTGGGTTACACTTGCCTTGGAGTTTGTGGTACAAATTGCACGCTACCAAGTATCTAAAAGGGATTGGTGTGCCACAAGTCTAACATGTGCAGTGACTCCCACACTGGATAGAGTTGATTACATTGCTTTCCAAATTTGAATTAAAGGTATGTTATCGCATTAAGAATTTACACTAATACAGCCTCCTAGCTAAACTCAACATTTAATAGTATATAAGGGGCAAAATTCACCCAGGATGGCAAGGGCCATGAAAAGCTCCCCATGCAGCTGAGATAATGTGCTGCCACTCTTTAAGGAGAAAAGAGGAAGGACTTCCCTGCTTGGGGCCAAGACAGAGGGCTTGACTGGATTGACGTGATGGAATAGCCAGGCATCATAGAGAAGAGGCCCTGGTGAGTGCAAGAGCCCACCCCAGGGGGAGCTCTGGGGAAACAATCTGATGACAGTTCCCTTATCAGAACATTTATAAGGGAAGCAAAACTGTTTAAGTACTTATTTGAGAGTGCCAAGGATTAAAGTGATTCTACAATAGGGAAACACTGGATGATTATTTTGTTTCCCAGGGGAACATGCGTTAATTCATGAGGACAACATGTTTCCACCACAGGGACCCAAAGCCTGGGGAAACAACAGAAGCTTTACAGGGAGTTTGTATGCATTGGCAGACTTTTACGAGTTTGGAGAGAATGGAAACAAGAATGCACAAGGGACAAAATTGTCCAAGATGTTAGATACAGAACTTTCCTGGAATCTGACAATAGAATCTGACCTGGACTGGTGATTCTAACCTAATGAAAAAAAAGCCAGATAAGTGCTTGAGGAGCCAGGAAAAGATTACAGGAAAAAGCACAGAAGCCTCAATCCTCTGAGGGTGAAAGGAACCAAACCGCAATGTAAACTGCCCCGAAGGCAAATGCAAGGCCCTGCATTTATTGAGCGTGGCAGGGAAATAATGGGCAATTCCAGGCCTAGACAGTAATGCTACAAGGGCAAGAACAGAGCATTTTGCTTTCTGTGTTACATGAAAGAAGTTAGAGTGCAATAAAAATGATAATGCATCATTCTTTGTTGGGCCATTTGCCTGCCCAGGGAATGCTAGGGGTCTGGGCATGTTGGCTGTCTAAATCATCAGTGACAGTGAAGTTAGAGTACAGGTTGACAAAGGAGCTGATGGAGCTCTGAGCTTCTCAAAAGTGAAAGCACCTGGTGGTCTTGGAGCAAGGACAGGATTTAGAGTGAAACAACTCCTATCAGAAGCACTAGTAATTATTTTTTAAGTTGCCAGTAAACAAACTGTATGTGCGAGTTAGCCATTAATTAGGAGTATTATTGCAAGGTCAAGAACTTTAGTGGTGTACTGCTCTAGGATGCAGACTGATGCTTCAATGAGTTGTGCTTAGACTGAAGAGTCTTTGAGGGCAACACAAATGGAGAATATTTGTCCTTTATGAATTAGAATCTGTTAAACTTTTTACTGATACAAACCTCTGGTACTCCTGTTAATCAGATGGACTATGACTAATGATCAGCCTACATAGCAATATGATTGGCTCGATGCCAATTCCAATAGATAAGAAATATTTATGGCTCTTCATTGAACAATTAAAAAAAAAAAAGACAGTTTCCCTGCCAGAGAATGCTTGCAAATCCCTATTCGCGTCAATAGAAGTTTGCAGATTTGGGCAAGATTGCCAGTTAGCTGTCTACCCTGAATTAGGGATAATATATAGCTGCATTGTTCCAGGAACAGACTGGGAACCAGACTGTCAAAATCTGGTTCCTAGGCCACGTCCAGACTAGGGTATTAAAATCGATTTTAGATACGCAACTTCAGCTACGTGAATAACGTAGCTGAAGTCTAATTTCTAAAATCGAGGTACTCACCCGTCCAGAGGGCATGGCATCGATGTCCGCGGCTCTCCATGTCGATTCTGGAACTCCGTTCGGGTTGATGGAGTTCTGGAATCGATGTAAGCGCGCTCGGGGATCGATACATCGCGTCCAGACTAGACGCGATATATCGATCCCCGAGCAATCGATTCCGCAGGTTAGTCTGGACGTGGGCCTAGTTGCTCATCTCACTCTAGAGGAGGGGGAACTAGTTTTGTTACTGGTGTATTCCTGTAGCAGGTTACTATTCCTGCTGTGGCAGTTCAGCTGTACTGCTCATTTTGCTTGTCTATCTGTGTGGGTGGGGTAATGACAGTCATTCCCACCTGCATGCTGTTATCTGTGATACAGGTAGCATGTGCGGGGGAATCAACAGAAGTAGAGGCCCTACAGCAGCACATAGGGATAGTGGTAATCCCGCTCTGGGACTGTAAATCCAGATATGGTACAATGTATGAGAACAAGAATCAATCAGGAGGAGGAGGATGGGGAAAGGGAGGACAAGAATAATTAATTAAGTTGTGTGGTTGATTGAGTTCTGTACCTGGATGACTGCATTTATTTCATTTGTTTTAATGTATATAGTATTGCTCTAAAGGTGAAACTGTACATGCTAAGGATGAATACCAAGGGAAGTTTTAAGATCATGTTGAAAAATTCCCACAAAACATTTTTTTAATAATGAAAATGATACCAGAGGCAGACATACACTGCAGCAGTGGAAATTATACTTCTGTGATATATTGGCATAATATGAAAAAGAATTATTACTATAATTTGCTTCATAGGAATAATTTTTCTCCGTATGCTGATTTGGTCCTGATTCTGATTGTACTAGCATCATTTCTATGCTAGTGTAACTGCATTGATTCCAGTGGATCTGTTCCAGATTTACACAAGTGTGAGTCAGAGCAGAACCAGGGCCTGTTGTCTTTAAGATGTGAATCTAACTTTGCAAGAAATGGGTGAGGATCTACATGTACATGCACACCTGACTATTATCAGTCAGATTTGAGAATGTATCTCCCTGCATAATACTGTTAAAATTTAGCCAAAAAAGCACAAACAATAAATTGTTCAGTTATGTTCCATTCAATTCTCACATTTTCCACATTAAACAAGTAGAATTATTTAAGTGACCCTTTTTTGTAATTCATTTCCCTTCGGCGCGGGAGGTTCCCGCTTCACTACGTATGTAGTTCAGAAAGGCTTGTAGATTCTGACTGAAAAGTCATTTGATAAATAATGTAATTGTGCATCCCTATTTATGCCCAGCTTGTACACACAGCAGATCATTTGGTAGTGCTTCATTACCCAGACAGTCATGCATCTTAACTGAGCAACAGAGCATATTTTAGAAGTTAATGCTGAAGGAACAAGTCTTCCGTGAATCAAAATTACAAAACCAGATACAGGGCAAGTATGGTTTAGCATCTTCAGAAGCAGATTCCTAGCCCTCACTGACTTGAATACCTGCTGATAAAGTGAATGTGTCTGACTCATTAACAAATAGAGCTGGTCTAATTATTTGCTGCAAATACCATTCATTCTATGTTTACTCTTTTTTTCCCCTGCCTGCACATCCTTCATGAATGGGCATTGATTTTTGCAAATATTCACATTGTTCATAACTATTCACTGAATACTTTCCATGAGCAATTTTTGGTTTACAGCAAGTGCCTAAACTGCTCACTGTCACCATACATTATGTTTGGTGTAGAATCAGTCATTTAAATCATATGGTATAATTTCTGTTGCCATTTTTTTCAGTCATAGAGTAATGAGCAGCTGTAATTAGAGAAAAGATGGAATCATATCTATGTAACAGACACTTACCTCCTGAGCTTTGAGCTTCAAGCATCTCTGGCCTTTTGGGATGAGAGACCCAGTTTCATAGAATCACAGGACTGGAAGGGACCTCAAGAGGTCATCTAGTCCATTCCCCTGCACTCAAGGCAGGACTAAGTATTATCTAGACCATCCCTGACAGGTGTTTGTCTAACCTGCTCTTAAAAATCTCCAATGATGGAGATGCCACAGTGTCCCTAGGCAATTTATTCCAGTGCTTAACCACCCTGACAGTTTTTCCTGATGTCCAATCTAAACCTCCCTTGCTGTAATTTAAGCCTATTGAGGATAGGACAAGAAGCAGAGTTTAAGAAGAACAGTTCTTCTCCCTGTAGTAAGATGAGGCCCTGAGATATAAACCTTGGTATCAGAGGCCTGGTATGAGGCCTAAGACCTGAACTAAAGTAATGGTCAAGACTTTGCTAACATAAAGCCAAGTGAAGCTGTGAGCCAGAAGCAGGCCCTGCTCACAGAAGCTGGCAAGGAAAGGGCTGATGCTGCAAGAAGATACATACCTAAAAGGTACTGAACACTAGAGATCAGAACATTCACATACTTGTACATTCCACACAGATAACAAGGAACAGACTGACCCATCCCAATGACAGGGGCAAAAGGGTAATATGATGGATAGAGTTGTTTTGTTCAAACCAACATGTACAAGGTGAGAGGCGGCACCTTACTACGTAGAGGGGTTGTACCTTGCTACATAGAGGGGTTGCACCTCAATACATCAGGAGTGATGTGTAACTTGTTTGTACCTGTGTATAAGAATGTATCCCTGGGGAGCTGTCTTTGTCCGGCCGAGGGGGCAGTGGAAAGTCCCGCCACTGACTGAGCCGAGTCCATTGCCAAGAGGCACTTTCTCGTGGTACGCCCTGTAGAGTAACAATCTGGAGGGTACTGCCATTGTGTCCATACAGCAATAAACCTGGCCAACGTGCCTTCGTATCTTACTAAGACTCTGTGGTCATTGGGGGTTCTCTTCGGATCTGCTGTGTCAGCTATCTTTGAAGAGCTGGGACAGCACACAGAGGGAACACATGCACGCAGCCGAGTGATATCAACATTGACCAGAGCAGAGCACCACACCGGTAGCATCTGACAACGCTGGTGACCCCGACCACTGATCTGGTGAGTAAGCAAACCTGCCCATGTAAGAATCGCAATCTAACATGACTGAAAACCTCGAGCTAGGGAACCCCCTGATCCCCACAGACTTTGATAACTCATGGACCCACTGGATTGCCAGTAACGGGGGTCCATATGAATTTTAAAAAGAGAGTGGGGAAACATGGACTGGCATATGTAGAGCGATGGTAGAAACCGAGGCTCTGAAAAATAGTAATAAGAGTAAAAAAGCAAGAATTTTGCAACTCATGTCTATGATAGTGAGACGGCTTAGACAGCATGCTGGCATGCTGGCCAAACAAGTAACAGAAAAAACAGGAGAAGTAGAAGAGTCAACCCGGGCAGTCGAGCACTGGAAAGCCCAAGCTCTTTTAGCAGGACAACAGGCAGTCCAGATACAAATTGGTATCACAAGCAAATTAACTCTAACAAGCTAGTTAAAATTATGTTACTAACTCTTTTGCTGGAACAAAGTGTTCAGCAAGGGAAAACAATACACCTTCTCATGGAACATTATAAGCATTTATTTTAGCCGTAATGCACCCCAAATGAAAATGAATGTCTATACAACGACTGCAAAAGTATAGCTTGTGTTATAAAAGGCTCAGTCCCTATTACATTGTTCTTATAACATTGTAAACAAACTAAGTTAAAACTGTGTATTAAGTTTGGGTTACTGAAAACAAACCAAAAAAACACTTTACTGTTAACTAACAAAAGTTGTTTAAGTTGCATCCCACAGATGAAAGATGCAAAACAAATCACACTCTAAAGACACCAAATAATATCAGTATACAGTGAAGAAACCTCCAAGCATAAAGAAAAGAAAAATGAAGTGCTTTATAAATAAGAGACTGGTCAAATACACCTCTATATACCATATATGGACAATTTAGTTAACAATCAGCTAAAAACCACTAGCTGGACCAGAAAAACTGTCATTTAATTTCAACTTGGTTACTGTGTAAAAACAATTGTATTCTTGCTGTACTACTGTATTATCATTGTACTGCTGCATTATTGCTGTATTGTATTATTGCTGTACAACATGTACAATGTGTATAACCTTGCTAAATTGTTTAACCAACACACAGGTAAAAAACAACAAATGAATGGAAGCAAACAACATGAAGGCAAGGAAAAAACAAATTGGTACCACACCAGTAGCATCTGACAACACTCCCTCCTCCTTATAACGACCTTTTATGTACTTGAAAACTGTTATGTCCCCTCTCAGTCTTCTCTTTTCCAGACTAAACAAACTCTTTCCTGGTCTACCCTTTGAGGTTAATAATAGAACTGGAGAGCTTCCAGAATTCTCTCAAGGAGGACATTGCTCCTGCAACAGAGAACTTGACTGAAAGTCTAGTGGGACTTTATAATATTCTTTTATCTCTATCATCAATAGGGCAGCCCCCAGGCATCCTCTTCCCCAGCTCTGACCTCATGGGTCACCCAGGTTTTCAGCTGATCAGCAACATGAAAAAAAGAAGGAGGAGGAAGATGGATAGAGTTAGTGGTTTCAGGCTAATGCTAATGGTAAAATCTTTTTTAAACAATCCTCTACGGCAGTAATATTCAGACCTCAGTGGTTTAGGAGACAAATTAGTGATCAGCACTAACAAAAAAAGAGTCACAGTAGTGTGAATTTGTTGTTTCAATTACTATAGTGCTATATATTCATATTTAAACAGTATGAAGGGAAATATTTTGCTTTTTATATATATGTTATTCTCGCTGCAGAATGACTGACCTCATATCATTTTATCAACTACAATTGATTAATAACATAGTAAAAGCCTCCTGATTGGTTAATGATGAAATCACACAGTATTTTAATTTCATGTGCTGCAAACAGCCACAGGAGACACATTAAAGAGCCATTTACAGTTCATGAGCCCAGGGCCGGCGCTTCCATTTAGGCGACCTAGGCAGTCGCCTAGGGCATCAGGATTTGGGAGGGCGGTAGACTGCTCCGGTGGACCTCCCACAGGCATTCCTGCGGACAGTCTGCTAGTCCCACTGCTCTGGTGGAGCATCCGCAGGCATGCCTGCGGCAGGTTCATTGGAGCCGTGGGACCAGCGGACTGTCCGCAGGGATGCCTGCGGGAGGTCCACCGGAGCCACGGGACTGGCAAGCCGGCCCTGCACCTAGGGAGCCAAAAACCCTGGCGCCGCTCCTACCTGAGCCTCAGTCTGAGCATCACTGCTTAAAGGCAAAAATAACGGAGTACTTGTGGCACCTTAGAGACTAACAAATTTATTTCAGCATGAGCTTTCGTGAGCTATAGACATATCTATTCAAGTGACACCATCATAGGACCTAATCATATCAGCCACACCATCAGGGGCTCATTCACCTGCACATCTATCAATGTGATATATGCCATCATGTGCCAGCAATGCCCCTCTGCCATGTACATTGGCCAAACCGGACAGTCTCTTTGCAAAAGAATAAATGGACACAAATCTGACATCAGGAATCATAACATTCAAAAACCAGTGGGAGAACACTTCAACCTCTCTAACCACTCAGTGACAGACTTGAAGTGGCAATTTTGCAACAAAAAAACTTCAAAACAGACTCCAAAGAGAGACTGCTGAACTTGAATTAATATGCAAATTAGACACAATTAACTCAGGCCTAAACAGAGACTGGGAATGGTTGGGTCATTAACACTAATTGATTCTATTTCCCTATGTTAAGTTCTCCTCACAACTTCTATAGGTCATCTTAATTATCACTTCAAACTTTTTTTTCTCCTGCTGATGATAGCTCATCTCAATTGATTAGACTCTTCCTGTTGGTATGCATACTTCCACCTTTTCATGTTCTCTGTATGTATAAATACCTCCTGTCTGTGTGCTCCATTCTATGCATCCGAAGAAGTGAGCTATAGCTCACGAAAGCTCATGCTGAAATAAATTTGTTAGTCTCTAAGGTGCCACAAGTACTCCTGTTCTTTTTGTGGATACAGACTAGCACAGTTGCTACTCTGAAACCTGCTTAAAGGCAGGGGTTCTCAAACAGGGAGTCTCTTCCTCACAGGGGGTCACGAGGTTTTGACCTGGGGGGGGGTCGCGAGCTGTCAGTCTCCACCCAAACCCTGCTTCATCTCCAGCATTTATGATAGTGTTAAATATATACAAAAGTGTTTTTAATTTATAAAGGGAGTCATGCTTTGAGGCTTGCTGTGTGAAAGGTTTGAGAACCACTGTTCTAAGGGCTGTGAACAGCCATTTCTCTGCCTCTTTGCTTCTCTCATAGCATCCACAAAATGCCAACTAGATTTGTTTTGGATTGTAGATAGCTAGATTAATCTAGACTGTCTCTGCTCTGAATCCTATCAATTGTGAGGAACTTTTTTCTTTTTTGGTGTGGATTGAGTGCAAGCTCCCTGCATCTCTGTATGTATGTGACTAATTCAAAATCTTCTCTGCTTGAAGTTTGGCCAGTTTTGCTTACTGTGTGAACTGGAAAGGCTAGGATAAACTTTGCACCACAACTTCCATTTTTGAATCATGTCCTTCCCAGCTGGTGGTGGCTAGTGCAGAAGTTCTGGGCTGATTACTTGTGTAGATGGTTAGCACCTTTGGGTTTACTCTGAAAGAAGCATGAGTTAAGGAACCTATCATGATGTCATCTACTTTTCTAACTGCTGTATATATCTAATCTTTCATTTTTGAACAAGATTTTTGAGATGGTTGTGATGAAATGACTCAATATCTGGATACCTTCCAATTGCTTTGTTCATCTGGAGACTGGTGATCTTCTCCCGGAAATGAATAAATATCATGCGGCCATACTGATATTATATCTGCTGCCTTCAGTCGAATTAACTGGGAACTGTTTCACCTGCATACCATAACAAGAGAAGATGGAAATATTCTTTTGTGGCTTCATTGTTTTCCCAAAGAGAAATCACAACAGGTAGCTGTGAGCAACTGCTCCACTTCCCCCAAAGGTTCTCAAATGAAGAATTCTATCCCATTTGGTGAGTAAATGGAGAGTTAGCGAGGAGACATGAGGAGAAGGGTTTGTGTGCCAGTTACTCCCTGCTTTGTGTTACTGTCTCATTTTGCACAGTAATGTATCTGACTGTCTGAGCTAATGTCTGGCTGAGACTAGGGTATGGATGGAAGCAGTCTGGCCAGAGAGGCAAGACTGAGAGGAGGATGGTACGCTGGCAGAAGCAGCCACTGATGTGAGTTTACCTAAGGGTCAGGTACACAACTGATTAAAAACTAAGGGCATCAGAATTTAGTAATTTCCATCTCCAATTTCTATGGTTCAATGCCTTAATTTGCAAGACACCAAAAATTAATGAAATTCTTAATATTCTAAACAGATATACTACTTGAGTTTTGGGCAAAAATTCAGACTGATGTGTATTTTATTCAAACTGACTTACCCATCCCTCATAGTATCAACTTGCACCCTTAATGAGACAGACAATAGTCATTAGCATTTTCCCCAACATCTGTGTTACCTATTCAGTAAACTCCTTTAAACTACATCAGTAAATAGTTTCACCTACAGAGAACACCTTACATTTCCTAATTTTAATCATCACTTTAAGATGTTCTAAGCTTATTTTAGTACCAAAGAAACATTTCATGAACTTGTCTGGCTTAACTAACTCCTACGGACCAACAATGTGTGCCTATTTTAGTAATCGTTTGTTCTATGATTAAGCCATCCAATAGAAGGCAACAAGCTGACATACAAATAATACAGTACTCCTGGTGAAGTCAATAACAAGAGAACAAAAAACAAAAAAACCTGTTAATACCTTTCACTCATAAATGGAATAGGAGAAGACCCACAACTACCTAGGATAAAACAAAGTAAATATTTTTTGCTTCACTACAAACTATCCCCTCCACCTCCCAAAATAGAGCTGGTGTGGAGTTT
Organism: Gopherus evgoodei; assembly: GCF_007399415.2. Classification (NCBI taxonomy): domain Eukaryota; kingdom Metazoa; phylum Chordata; order Testudines; family Testudinidae; genus Gopherus; species Gopherus evgoodei. Next base: position 21,743,961 of record NC_044326.1, read on the forward strand.
TGTGAGATATTTAACCATATGGGGAAATTTTGAAGGAAGTAACAAGCATGTTTTGAGCTAGAGCTAGACAAAGTGACTTAGACAAAATGCAGAATTTCAATTCAGGGTCATTTTAATGATGTGCAACTCAAACTATTTGATGGATTTTTCTTCAGACTTTGCAGAAACATTCTTCCTTGACATCAGAAAAAAAATCTGCCAGTTTTCAGGCCAATCCACTTCTCCAACTCAAAATTACCCTGGACTAAAATAGGGCTTTATATTGCAAGTGAGGTGCAAGTCAAAGTGTGATTCTCTACAGTATTTTCTTTGAACTCCAGTGACAGAGGACTGTTTTTAAGAGGAGACATTTTGAGTTCTACTCCTCATGCTGAATGTGTGGTGTAAGATGGCAATTGTGATGTCTGAGTGTAGGTGGCCAGAGATTCATTACACATGCTACCCCGAGAGACTTTCACAGTAGCATTATCCCAGAGTTGATATTTTTGGGGAATATTATTATTTCTCATCCTTATTTTAATAAGTCCCATCTCCATTTTCAGCACTCAATTTATTGCTCCTCCTCCCTTCTCCCCCGCTACTCCCGATGATACTGCTAGTTATTATTACACTTTACTTCCATTTATAGCCAATGATTTTAGTTTAGTATCCATTTATCAAGTGATATTATGATTAAACATCACTGTATGTTAATTGGAGTTGATTTGTAGGATTATAAAAGTCTAAGACTGATCAGTATTTAGAGGAAGGATGTAGCAGACATATGTAAGACAAGCTGAAATGCAAAAGCTGGTAGGCTGAAGCCTGCATGACTCTAGCTTAGCTATTTTGGGTCTTAGAGACAAGAAATGATGATGCAAGTTCATGACCGAGAAATAACCGGTAATATTGTGAAAGTATAGCTGGGAAGATAAAACATAAATCATAAAAAGCTGTAACAACAAATAATGTCTCTAACACATGCCCTATCCACAGGACAAAGGTGTTACATCAACATCAGCAAGATCCTACCCAGCCTATAGAATCCAGGGGACACAAACCAATAAGAAAGAGAGGGTTGACACTTTCATGTACATGCACAGAATGTAGGTATAGACAGACCCACAATATAAAAAGGGTGCCCAAAGCAGGAAAATTGGGCTTCCTATGCGAAACTCCAGCAGGAACCACTTCGGTATTGACGGTTAATGCATGAGAGAGCCAACAGACTCTAACACTAGATGTGAGTATGTCTGTAGGCCCTCCACTTGTAAGGTAACTCCCTTCTCTTCAAGTGTCAGTATATTTATGCCTGTATCTGTAATTTTCACTCCATGCATCTGAAGAAGTGGGTTTTTTTTAGCCACAAAAGCTTATGCCCAATAAATCAGTTAGTCTTTAAGGTGTCACCAGACTCACTGTTTTTACTAAAAGATAGATCGTCTTGTAATTGTGTGTGTTATTTGCCTATGGTTTCATGTGTTCCTATGAACTCTAAATGTAGAACAAGCAGAGGTAACTCTGTTGAACTTGAGACTGTAGCCACCAGAGTCAAACCCACCACAATATGATTAACGTTAAATAGAATAAAAGGCTACACATTATATATCCAAATACTTCAGTAATGTGTACATACCTTATTCTGTTAACTTACATTTGCTGCTTCATAAATCTCATGTCACTTTCAGCGACAAAGATACAATGAAATTATTCATTCGCCATTATTTAAATTTCAGTGAGGATGAATGTATTCCAGAGAAGATACAGATGCATCTGCCCACATCTGAAATGCAAAGAGGGATTGATAGGCACTTGACATAAACTGTTTTAGTGTTGGGCGTTTTGTCATGTCACTGCATAAAATCTACCTGGCTGCTTTTTAAATTTAAGTAATACTTACTGCACCTCTGATAATTAATGTCAACAAAACAAATTGACACTAAATGAAGCAGGCCATAACCGGTGAAAACAACCTTTTCCTGGAATTGATTAGAAAAAATCTTTACACTAATACCTTATACAGAAGTCATCTTTAGAATAGAAAAAGGCTCAAGCCACAGACTTCTAATTTGAGTTTCAAACAGCTTCTAACTGCAGAAGTGTTTTAATCAGGAGTTTTTGTTCAGCCTGATACAGAGAGAGGTACAAACTGCAAAATTTATAGTAGGTTCAAATTTAACATTCTCCTCACACAAAGTTCACAAATGGGGTGGGGAAGGGTCTTTGGATCCTAGGGTCTGGCTTGGTTTTGCTTCCAGTTTAAACAATTCTATTTTCTGAGTGACTATAAAAACCTCAAGTACCTGCCCTCACATACCATAAAGTCTGCCCTGAATATAAAATCAAGGTTGTCCCAAATGTAGTCTGTGGGCCAAAAGCAGCCCATAGAGTTTAAAAAGTACAGCCTGTAGGCATATGGAATTGTGGCCTGTAGGAAAATTACATTGTAGAATCTGTAATCTCTGCACTGAATACAAACAAATTACTATCTACCTCTACCTATGGAAACAAAGTTCAGCCATTGGGTTCCCTAGAAATCCCAATGAGGCTTTTGCTTGAGCCAAATTGGGTGTTCTCAGACAGTATTCTTCTGAAACTGGCCTTGACAAGATTTTTAAAAAACCCTCAGTGAAACAAGTTTAGTGCCATCAGGTTCTTCTCTAGTTCCTAGAATTGTTTATAAGCAACTTTTTCAATACATAATTCAGTACAACTCAGCAAACCATAATGGAGGGAGATAAATCTTTCATGCTGGTTTACTGTGACTGCCAATGGTGATTTTGAGTATCTGTTAAACCTCTAGACCTTCATTTCAGTGGGTAAAACCATTTCATGATTATAGCTTTTGTTAGTTTAAATAAGAATAAAATCTACTAGTCTTCCATTCTTCTTAAGCCTTTGTTACCCCCTGAAACACAAAACAAAGCCATTCTTTCTTTGCTCTTCTCTTATTCCTTATTTATTGAATATCTCAAGGCATCCCCTCTTCATCAGTCTTGAACGTTTTTCATTAATTATGAAGACACAGTGTTAAATAGCATTGTACTCTTAACAGTAAATGCAGTATACAGTTGGCTCTGGTAAATAAGCCATTGCCAGTCTACATAAAGCCATTAAACATTTAACAAGATTTTTAATGGAAAAAAAATCATTTGTTCATTCATATTTGCACATGAGATGTATAGTCTGATCTTAGCCTATAGGAACTACTGCATGGTTCAAGTTACACAACTTATTGGTAAGTCACTATAAGGTACATGCTGAGTGAGGGAAAGAGGGAGAAAGATTTGTAGGGACACTGTTGTAGCAGCAGGAATTCAGCAAGAAGAGCAACCAAGAGGGGGAGAGTGTAAGAAGGTGTAGAACATGGCAGACTACCCTGTAAGGCTTGTTGGTTGCCTTTCCTGCTCTAGCCTTGACATTTCACCACCCGTTGCACTAATATACATAGTGTTAAATGACTGCAAAAAGAACAGGAGTACTTGTGGCACCTTAGAGACTAACAAATTTATTTGAGCATAAGCTTTGTGGTTACAGCCCATTTCACTGGAAGCATAGAGTGGAACATATTGTAAGGAGATATATATACAGAGAACATGAAAAGGTGGGAGTGCATATATAATTATCCTTACTATATGTTCCATTCTATGCATCCGATGAAGTGGGCTGTAGCCCATGAAAGCTTCTGCTCAAATAAATTTGTTAGTGTCTAAGGTGCCACAAGTACTTCTGTTCTTTTTGCGGATACAGTGTTATGGCTGCTACTCTGAAACCTGTTAAATGACCGAATTCCTATCCCATCCTTAGCATTGCACACTGAAGCTGAGTTAGTGTCCTAGGTCATCCCCTGTCTGCTTGCTGGTAACCACCATCACAAACCTCAGCCTGAAACATCCTCTGAGTATGGCTGTTCTGAGGGTTCACCTCTAGGATTTCCTCTGGTCTTAGCTTCTTTGATCCCACTCTCCAGAAAACTACTCAACCTTCTTTAGATCTCAGGGGGAGGTTACAAGCTAAACCTATCATGAGTTTGCAGAATTTCAGCAGCTTTATGCAGGGTTCTAACCAGTGGTATAGAGGTTAAAAAAAATAGTGGGTAAACTAACCTAAACCCTATATTCCCCAAATAAGAAGTGAGTAAATTCTGTTTACCCCTGATTATAACTGTTTCTAACCACTCCTAGCAGAGTGAATCAACAACACAGTCCTGCCATCCTGAAACTCCTCCTCACCCCCACCCTTTGCATCACATTGGCAACTGGTCCATTATAGGCAGTGATAGGTCTGTGGCAGTAAGAAGGTGAATATGAAATGTTCCCACTGTAGTTTTAAAAAAGGTATAATGATAAGCAAAAACTGCTTCACTGGTTTTGAATTCATTACATACTGTGTAAAAACCAAATGAGGAGTTACTGATTTGGCTCATAAAAGGCATTTGGTTACCAATGCCCAGCTGGATAGCCTCATTCTCTTGGCATAGTGTTATAATTATGCAGGTCTATGAAGCAAGGTCGTATAAATGATTAGTGTTGAACTGAGCATCATGAGAAAAATTTTCTTCCTGACTCTAACACTTGCTCATTTGGCATCCAATGGCAAGTCACAAAATTGGCATAAATAATTAAATACAGTGTTTTGAAACAAGCTAAAGAAAGGCCATAGAAGTATGCAATAGTTTGTTAGCTCTTAGTAAATTCTCAGATCCAATAGCCCTTCACTGTTTTGATTTACACCAAATAACTTTTATTCCAATAGAGTTTTGGGCAGATTCATTCTAAACACAAATTGTATCAACAATTGTACTGCACTCAGTTATCCAGAGGGGGGGATGCAATCCTTGCTATGTGGAGCTGGACACAAATGGATATTCTCAAATGCACTCAACAACAAAAATGAAACTTTTAAAAAAAGATAATGGCAAAAGGGAGGATTTGGCAGCATAGGCCTTCACAAATATAGCCATTTTATTCAATCACTTATTCTGCTGTAAAACACACGTAACTCGAACTGGTTGGAGATTTTCTGATTCATTGCACCCAAAATTTCTCAAGAAAGTGAGTTGGATTTGAGGAGCTTCCATCAAATCATGCTGCCTGCTTCCAGGGTCCATAGCTTCAGGGCAGCCATCCATGCCAGGACTTCCAGACTCACTGCTCTGGAGTAGGGGTCACGGAAGACCTAGCTGGAGCCAGGGTAATCAGGTTTTCTGCCTGAGACCTGGGAACCTGAAAGCCCCATCATGTGGCCTTCCCCAGGCCAAGAGACCCTAGGTCTTCCAGTCTCTCAGGCAAGCTGTTTATTTCACTCAGCAGCTGCTGGACCTGTGAAGCATATTTCATTTTGGAAACATCATGTGTTGGGGTTTCTGAAACATTTTTTTTAATTTCCAGTTTGTGAGTAATTTAAAAACAAAATTAGTGTTGATTGAAACTAAATCAAATTTTGAAAGGCTGAAATTTCTTGTGAACTAGAAATCTTGACTTTGTCAGTTCTATACATAACCTCATTTCTGCTCACTGACTACAATGGAGTTGTAATGATTTACCCCAGCTGAGTATCTGGCCCTACACATTGACTGATAGTTTTTCCTTTCAAATAAGCGATTCTCTGGGGAACTGTTTTCTGTCAGGGTTCTAGCATAAAAGATAAGTTATTGGCATCTATTTAGTGCCCTTGATCAAACATTTCTGAAGTGCTTTGCAAACTTACATACTGCTAAATGAAATTTGAAGTACACCAACGTAAATCTGAGTTACTCCAGATTAAAACTGTTGTAATAGAGTAAAAATTGTTCTGCTATAACTTGGAACAGGGCAAACAACAGCAAACCATGTTTTAAATTGGTTTCTACCTATTCTTCTGTTTGCAAATTGTATGCAAACAGCTTCCTGTTTTTCAAATTTATTCACTTTTTTAAAGTAGAATAATTATCTATGTATATATTCTTCACAAGGAATGAGCTGTAATTATCAGCTATTTCAAAGTCTAAAATTCAAAGTTGTATGGATTAGTTTGGACAGGACAAAGATGTTGAGTCTCCTCTCACTTAGATACAATAATCTACATTTAAGTGAGAAGATTTTTAACATTGTTTTCCTTGCTATGCATGTAAATGAATAGTGCAAATTCAATACCTAGTCTGATGCGTGGACACCAAGCAGTTCCTGATGTGCCTAATTTAGATGTAAACTTCATTGTGAATTATATTCTTCAGCTCTTATTTCTTAAAACCCTGGTGAAATTGCAGTTATTCTGGCTTCTTAATGCAAGTGTCTTGAATTCTGCCCTCCTATCACCCTTCATCTTTACAATTCTATATATTCTCTCTGTGATGGGGCAATCTGCCATGGAGGGGGCAGTAGTTTCCTGTGGTCCCTAGAGGTCAGCCTACACTGCCTTCTGGCATGGACCTCTACTTTAAGGGTTTAGAAGGGTCCCGGGAATGAGTAGTGCTTGGGAAGGAATCATGACACTGTACCTTTAAGGGCTGAAAGCCTAGCAGAGAGGGCAGGGAAAGGTGCCCCTTTCATCCAATCAGCTTGGAAGGAAGAGGGTGAAGGGGACCAGCATAAAAGCTTCCTCCTCTCTCACAGCAGACAGACACTGACAGGCAAGGCAGCCTGCTGAGATGTCCAGCCCAGTAGGCTAAGTGGAGAGCGTGTTCAACTGAACAGAATAGGCAAAAGCCTTGTAGCTGACATGCCAAGGCAAGAGGCCTGAGACACAAACCCTGGTCCAGGAAGAGGCTGAGGGGGAACTTCTAGAAGGACAGGAAGGACAGATTGCCCTAAGGCAAGAAGCCTGAGATACAACCCCAAGACCCAGAGGGAGGGCTGAGGGGAACTCCTGTCTGGAGGAGGGAGATAGTGACTGCTCTAAAGGTGAAAGACAGGGGACTGCTTGCAGTACAGCCCGGCTGCTGGAGAGAAGGGCCCGAAGTGGTCTTTGACAAATTACCTCCTTAGCTGGTTAGAGGAGGCTGTGAAGAACCACAGATCCAGGGAGCAACAGCAGAGTCCAAAGACCTGATAAAGATGCTGACAAGTGGTGTGAAGGTTGGAGAAGCCCAGGAAAGTGGCAAAAGGATCAGAGACACAGTCCTTATCCACCTAAAACAGGGTCCCTGAGCTGGACCCTAGAGGAGAGAGCAGGCCTGGCTTCCCCTGCCCTCCCCTAAACCAAGAAGGAAGGGACAAGCACTAGAAGTGGAAGTGACCAAGAACTGCAAGCCCCAGACAGGAGTTGTAGGCTGGGTTTTAAAAGCTATTGGACTTCAAGTTTTCTTTTTTATTTTTTTAGGCTTCTGTGTTAATTCCAAAAGGGGTATGAAATGAGATGTACCCTGAGGCCACGCACAAGGATAGACCATTGTGGCACCAGAACAACTGGGTGTTAGACTGAGAGAACCCCTGCAATACCATACCCAGATGCTCGGAGGCACTCTGGAGGTGAGGGGCATGATTAGTCTCCCTTTCATGGGGTGACCTAAGTGCACATGGAACAAAACAGATTGGCAGCCAGGAACAAATGCTGCTCATTCTGTCACTGGATCTAGGACAGAAAAGGAGCAGCAGGCTGATTGATTGAAGGAAACATTATTATTTGTATTACCATAATGCCTAAGAGGCCTAGTCATGCATCAGGACTCCATTGTTCTAGGTGCTGTGCAAGCACAGAACAAGATGACAGCTCCTGCCCCAGAGAGCTTAGATCATGTGAGCTGATCTGCCTTGGTTCTTATACCAGGTTCATCCCTGTGGTATCGGATACCAAATATTGTAACAAGCAAGCCTGTTCTCTGGAACCACACACAGCAGAAAGCACAAGTGGCTCACAATACCTGGCCAATTCTGCAAGCTTTCCAGGTGATCAAGCTCCAATGACAACCTCCAGTGCTGGATACCTCCTTCTCAGCAGCAGCTGGATAATGCTGAAGCTTTAGTAAATGCTAGAATACTTAGCATTCATCAGAGTCTGTACAATTACTACTAAATAATCAGTCCTTAATACACCCTTCTCCAGTATGTACTAGCATTTTCCCACTTGCCCCAGGCAACACAGAGTGTGTGGAAGAGACATCAGATTTGTGACTACATCCTAGTAGATTCAGGCAGCTGGTCTCTTAAGAACAATGCTGGAGGATGTACAACACCTTGGTTTCCCTAATACAATGGGCTGGTTTAAAGACTCAGCTGGGGGAGAAATAATAAAGGGTTGGCATGGCTCAAAAACATGTCTTTTTGGTTGTTTAGATTTGTTCAGGGATGAGAAATGCAAGTCCATTGTGCTACAGATGAGTCTTCTGAAGAAAAGACATCAGTGGAGAGGAGATAGACCATTAACCTCACTTCATCGCTATATACGAGGGTTGAAAGAGGTACTTCCTCCCAACCCATCGCTTGCTGGGGACGGTCTCCTTCCTCCACCCCAGGTGGAATGGGGAGTTACTGATTAAATACATTATAAATTTATTTATACAGGAGCTGTACAGATGAACTGGGACCTAAGCTGTGTATCTTATGCACTGTCTATAGCCTTCCGGTAGAAGAGAGTTGACTTCTTAATTTTTCCTCATATCTTCCTCCGATACATCTTTTCATGTAGGACTAGGGGTTTTTGCTTATTTTGTTCAAAATGCAAACCACAAAGCTTAACTGTTCTTAGTATTTAACAACCATTGCCAGGAACAGTTAAACACTTTTATGTTAATTATGGTAAATCAATTCACAGTGAGCACTGTCATTGTCCATGCTTAAGAACTTAACTTCTGAATTTGGATAACTTCAGTTTTAAATGATTGAATTCAGCCTTGTAATATCTGACAATATTCTATCATTCACATCCTCACTGTCTTTACAGATTCAGCCCACAAATGTTCCCTTGATGCTTTACCTCCTGTTTGTAATCTCCCCTTCCCCCTAAATCTGATTTTTACGCTTTTCTCCCCTTGTCACTGAGCTGCTGTTTTACTCTTGTTTGTTTGTTTCAGGATTGTTTCATCTTGCCAACTTGCTTAAGCTGAGACTCTGAGATAGTGGTTAATCCATTTCTTCCGTATTTGGCTCGATGTGGCTGTCAGAGTGGGTGACTTGTGATACAACACAGCTTTATTTTCTAGAGTGTGTTTCATACAAAGTCTATCCCAGAATGTATAATGCAAATATTGATGCCCTCTTACTTATATTGCGACAAATTCTTAATCCCTACTTCTGAGTTGGATTCCAGCTTTTGTAGGCAGATATAGGTACATGCGGGAAGGGGGTGAGGGGAGACTATAATGTAACCACTCTCAGGAGAAATTCTGCTAAGTCAAACATGGTACTGTAAATGAGTTTTTCTAGGGAACCAGATGGTGCCCCCCAGTGGGGCTAGGATCCTTTGTTACACCAGCTACTAATACATCAGGCTCCTGCCTCTCAGGCCACCTGTGGGTCTCCCCACATTGGTTTTTCAATTTCCACTAGCATACAATGTTCCAACAGCACTAAGGATAAGCCCCTTTTTGGGGCTTTCTGACCAGGGCAAAGGTCACTGGCACTACCTTACTTCAGGGGCAGTGCAGTTCAACAGGACTTCTGCTCAGCCTCACATCTCAGTCTTGTCATTTAAAGAGATTCTAGGTTTCCCTCATAAAACTTAAATGGATGCCTAAGCATGCACTGCCTGGGTGAAAAATCTTAAAATTAATAAAATCTGCTCTCTTTTCCCAAAGGAAAATGAGAAACATGGGGGAGAGGAGACAATCTCATGGTCTCCAGGGTTTCCAAGCTGGGAGAACTGAACCATTGTTTTGATTGAACCAAAATGAGAATTTCTCAGGTTCTTGACTAAACCAAACCAAAAATAATTCAATGCAGGTTGAACAAGGTGTTTTGTTTCACCTGAAACAAATCTTTACCCTTTTGTTTTCTTTGGAGGTTTAAGTGTTAGTTGGATTTAGGTAAATTCCAAAATGAAATATGATTCTGAAAAGAAAAAGTCAAAATCCTTCATTTCAGAAATTCCAAAATGAAATGTTTGAAACTTCCAAATTTTCTTTTTTTTTCCAGTTGAAACAATTTGTCAAATTTGACCCAAATTCATGAATAGTTTTGGTCAATCTGAAATCTGTGTTTTTGGTGGGGAAAAAAGCCCTTATTCACACACAGATTTGCCCAGATCTATTTTTAACATCCTGTTTACATGTGGAGGTTGCATAAAATGCCTTTAGGGTCATAAATTATATTTGTGGATAACACAGGCCCAATTCAAATGGTCACCAACTTAAGAATCTATACAGAATGGTACTAATAGCCCCCTTATCTGCATGGAAGACAGTGACAAAAGCAACCAGGCTGAACAAACCATTTTCCTTTTATCTTACATTTAGGGGTAAAGCGTGTTTATTAACTCTCTTCATCCAGTTTCTAAGGCAGAGTCATATGAAACATGTATCTTTGCCTTATCTTAGTACTCCCACTGAAATTAAAAATAAGATCAAGCCTGGGTTGAAAAGCTGACATGAACTCAAAGAGAAGAGAACAAAATAAATTGTGTAGTGGGCTGTCATTCACACTAGCAATTAAAATTGCCACAGTGAGTGACACTTGGACACCATGATGGGTGACTTAGAGTTATCTACAGTAAGATAGGTAGATAAAAACCAACAAATGTACCATGTTTCAGTTTTACAGAGCTGTGTGTCAGCTTCTTTGTTTCATCCCCTGAGGACTTCAGAGCTTTATTTAATATTTAATAGATCTGGCTGGAAAATGTTCAAAGTGAAATTTTAATGAACATTGGAAAAATCATTTTCAAAGTGTTTGTACATTATTTCAGCCTATCAACCATCTCTATTAGTTACACTGTTACATCTTTCTGTGTAGCCAATGAAATACTTTTGCCATTTGTGTCTATTTTTCTTCTCAAGTAGGATCAGATTTAGCTCTGAGTTATGCTGACTTCTGTAACTGATTTCAAGTCTATAGCCCACAAACCACTTTTCTTTCCTCACTATGAAATTCTGCTACATCCATTTCACAAATACCAGCTTACACCCACAGAGCCAATGGTACAATGAAACACAAGGAGATCAGCACTTCAAGAGATGGCAATTCTTGTGCGGATATGTGGGCAATAAAATTCCTACCTAACATAATGAGTATGTCTAGAGATGCTTGAACTTTCACAAGACAGCCTGCATTTTGGCGTGACAGTAGCCGCCCCATAATTAAGGCTGAAGCTACATATTATCCAATGAAAAAGGTCAGTTTTCAACCTATCTATCCCTCAAAATTTCATGTCACTAAGGTAGCTTTTTTCTGCAAAGTTGGTTTTTTTTGCACGAGGAGGAAAGGGAAGAAATTGTAAACATTTCACTGACACTGATGGAAAAAAATGTCCTTATTTATTGATCTAACTGTCTGGTTTTGGCTCAGCTGTATTGCCAAAATGCCTTGGTCTACAAACTTCAAATGCGTTGTATTGATCTTGATGGTTCCTTTTTAGTTTTGCTGTTTTGGCAGAGTGGGAGGGAAGAGTATATTAGTGGAGGAATTATATAACTATAAGTAATACAATATTATTGTGTGTTTACTGAACACAAAGGAGACCAGGAAGGAGTTAGCTAAGAGCCCATTGGAACACAGGTATAAAGAGGACATAGTGACAGCTCTTGCTTCCCCTAACCCAGGGAGAAAATAGGTCCAGATTATAAAACAAAGAAGAACAGAGAAACTGACCATCTTTCGTGTGCAGAAAGGTAGAATTACAGCAAGCTCCTCTGGCAGGTGCCCAGTCTTTCTTGATGTTAAGACACTACTGAGCATATTATTGTGCTCAATAGAAAATTTTCTTCCTTATTCAACCAGACACTAGCCAATGTCAAGATAAAAAGGATTTTTATCCAAGTGGTCAACACTATACAAATTCTGGGTCTATGTCATTTCATACTGCTATTGTAAATGTGTGTGTTCTTTAATGGGAGAAAGGATACCACAAAATGTACTTTTCTGTTGATATGATTCTGATCTCAGCTACATGGTTGTATCTCTGGCGGACTGACACCAAGTACAATTGTTCCAGACTTACAGGGTGAAACAGTTACTAGAATCACTTGAACTCAGTATCAGAGAGGCAGCCGTATTAGTCTGGATCTGTAAAAAGCAACAGAGTCCTGCGGCACCGTGAAGACTAACAGATGTATTGGAGCATAAGCTTTCATGGGTGAACACCCACTTCGTCAGACCACATGCGTCTGATGAAGCGGGTATTCACCCACGAATGTTTATGCTCCAATACATCTGTTAGTCTTCACGGTGCCACAGGACTCTGTTGCTTTGAACTCAGTAGCATCTCTGGATGTATAGTGATTTGAGATCAGAATGCAGACCCACAGTTTGCTGGATAAGGATATTTTTTTATAATGTAACCATAAAGTTATAGGTTAACAAGATAGCCCAACTTTTCAAAACAATGGGCTCTAATTGCGCATATGCAAACATCTGTCTTTGGAATTTTGGAGCACCTGTACCTGAGCAGGCAGATTATAGATTTTAACTAACACCTATATGCTCAGATGACAATTTTATGCCACAACATCCAACTCCAGAACTCACAGAATAAGTATCTATCAACTTGGCATACAGGTGCAAGAGTTCAAAAAAAATGCATGTCAGTCTTTGTCACATAGAGACCAGGTTAAGATGCCTGTGAAAATTTGGCCCTATAAGACAGCTGCATCGTGGACACCCAAAACAATCTCTTTGTTAATAAGAGTTTTCTGATCATTTGACAAACACGTGTCTGGGATGGTCTAAATAATACTTTGTCCTGCCATGAGTGCAGGGGCTGGACTAGATGACCTCTCCAGCTTCCTTCCAGTCCTAGGATTTGATGTACAGCTCTTAAAGCTGTATATCAAGAGGTAAGCCTGGCCTGTAACATCCTCAGCTGGCCAAGCATAGCTCTGCATCACCGTGCCTTCATTTTCCCTGAACAGGTTCCTAGGAATAATCTACGGAGGTTTATGTCCAATCACAAACCCCTTTCTTGGGGACTGGTTTATTAACACACAATAAACACAAAGGTGAAGTGAAGGTTTCTCTCCACCTGTCCCCCACCAACTTATCCCAATCTTCCACTGAGCACAGCCCCTGCTCCCTGAGGTCTGACTAGTTCAAAGCTTCTCCACTAGGTATAACTATCAGCCCTTCCCAGGCCCTGCTGATTCAGTCTCTTCCCTTGAAGTCAGGGGTTATACAGACCCCCTTCTTGGACCTGTGTTTGTGGGACTCCAGCAGCTTCCTCAGGTGCTCTCTTTCACAGCAGCTGCTCCTCTCCTCTTTCTCTTCACCTTGGGCACATCCATTTCTCATTATGAGGCCCAGGAGCCTTCCCTTAAAATTAACTGGGCAGCAGGTAATCAGTCACAGGTGCACTGGACCCCACTCTTTCTTAAAGGGGCTAGTCACCTAGTGACACTGCAGTGTGCTTACAAAATGTTCCTTAGTTTGTAACATGTCCCATGTGATGGGTTGTTCCCTTTAATTAAGCATTAGAATTTTGTCTGATACAGTAATGGGAACTGACAACTGAGTTACACAAACAGTGAGGCAAATAATTGATTTTTCAGTTCAGCCAGCAAACAAAGATCAGGGGAAATATTCTATTTGATTCAAAAAATGTTTGGAATCGGCTAGCAAAATGGAAAAGTCCATTTTGGTCCACCAAACTCGCGCTCTCTCTCTCTCTCTCTCTCTCTCTCTCTCTCTCTCTCTCTCTCTCTCTCTCTGTGTGTGTGTGTGTGTGTGTGTGTGTGTGTGTGTAGCAGAGGATGCAGGTTTGAATTCCACTGCTGGAGCATGGACTTGAACTCAGATCTCCTTCCTCCCAGGTGAGCACCCGAATGTGGGAAAAAGACCTCAATATTGTTGAAAAATGTTTATTAATTATTTTTTAATAAAGTGATGTTGTTACAATTCTGCTTGTGTCTTTACTGAATTTTAGGATAAATTGATAGTTATTTTCTCATACGATGCTTGAAAAAAAAAAAAAGGTAGCCTGATGCTCATATTTTAGCTTATTTAATCATAAAATGTTCAAGCAAAAAGTAAATTTCTGGGAGTTCTGTTGGCTGTCAATGTGACACTGTTCAGGTGTGAAGGAAAACACCATCCTGTTTATGAGCTCTGAAATGCAGCTTGGACATTTTATGAAGTTCTCTTTTGTTCTAAGATTTGAATAAGATAGGAGCTGGTTGTGTTTGTTGTATGAAGTGTTTGACACAGGAGTCTTTGTATGCCTCCTACTTGAAGGCATCATTTGGTTGAAAAGGCAAATTTCCTCTCGTTTAAGATACCACTTTGGTATAAATAATTTTTATCTCAAGAAAGCTAATGCTGTAGAATATTCCTGTCTTAGAAAGGATCTGATTGTGTAAAAGAAGGTAAAGCTGCTTCAGAAGAGAAGTAACAGTAAAGATTGTTATCAAAAGCTATGGAAAAAAATCTTGAAACATAAATAGGATTTTCTTTGCACTCCTCCCCCTTCGCATGAACAACCCAAGTCAAAACCCACCAAATTCTTCTGATAAGTAATTCCTTTATAAGCCCTCTAAAGTCTATATCCTTGAAGGAACACATGCATAGTTGGGAATATGTTGTAGAAAACCTCTCTCTCAAATGTTGAAATGGCAATCCTTTTGAAATGCATATTGGCAAATATTTTAAATAAATGCAATGCCTCTAATATAATTTTCTAATATCGTTGCTATGTAAATGGTAAAATGCCTTATGTACCAACATGAAATCTAATAATCTGGCTAAACTGATTAATGTTGTAAGAAGCCATTTAAGTATAGAATATTTATATTATTTGGAATTAATTGGCAAGCTTAAGCAACTCCTCACCCACTCAGAAAAAACAGAGTCATGTCTTCAAAGAGTGCTTAGGACGAACAACAACTTCAATAACTATTCTAGTTCGAAGATTAAAGACTTATTGAATTGTAAAAGACTATTTTAAGAACTGAAACTTTTTATATGGTAAAAGGAGTGTTTGAACTCTTTAGAAATAAAATTTCAGTTCCTGTTGCACCCTAATAAAATGGAAGAAATGTCTCAGAAAATGGACTAAACAGAAAGAGCTAAAACTCCATCTTTAAAGTTAACCTGAGACATTCCTGCCACAGAAGAAGAACAAAGGAAATTAGACATATGCTGCATATTCATTAAGCAGAATGCATATTCAGGAGCTGAAGTTGTCACTAAAACCTACCCAAGGGGGCACTAAGAGTCTGAAAGAGGTGTGTTTTCATGGAATCAGAAATAGGAGAGGAACACACATTTGAAGTGAGCACCCAGCTCTCTCTCTCTGCAACTTTACAGTGCTCATCAACTCATCCTGTCCATCTCTACAGGCAAGCTGCCACAGACAGCTAACAAAAAAAAAAAAAAGAACTGAACAACTACACAGTAGCAAAAATAATCAATCGTCCAGCCCAGATGGCATCACCAGTCCTTCAATATGGAGCAGTGAGAAGGAAGTTAGATAACTCCCTCAAGGGATCAAATTAAAAAAAAATATTGTGAGGACTTTATTTGAATACTGAAATGCTATTATAAAACTTTGAATATTAAGTTTCTCCTGCTAACCCAGTTGTTTAGACCAGCTGTTCTCAAACAGTGGATCGGGACCTGTTTTAATGGGGTTGCCAAGGCTGGCATTAGACTTGCTAGGAGCTGGGGCTGAAGCCAAAGTCAGAGCACCACTGCCCAGTACTGAAGCCCTCAAGCTTCAGCTTCATCCCCCACTCCCCCCACCCAGGCAGTGGAGATCAGATTTTGGGTTTGGCCCCCCTCCCCAAGGCAGTGGGGCTCAGGCTTTGGTCCCCCTGTCCAGGATCATGTAGTAATTTTTGTTGTCAGAAGGGGACCATGATGCAATGAAGTTTGAGAAACCCAGGCTTAGACTATGTATTCCTGGACAACAGATGCGTGCTAAACATTGGGAAACAGAAATAGTGAGATTTAATTTGGGTGTAAGATTATTTTTCACAGATTCCAAGGCCAGAAGGGACCATTGTGATTATCTAGTCTGACCTCCTGTACCACACCAGCTACAGAACTTCCCCCAAATAATTCCTAGAGCATATCTTGTAGGAAGACATCAAATCTTGATTTAAAAGTTATCGATGATAGAGAATCCACCACAACCCTTGGTAAATTGCTCCAGTGATTAATTAGTCTCACTTTTAAAAACCAATGTCTTATTCCCAGTTTGACTTTATTTAGCTTCAACATCCAGCCATTGGGTCATATGATATGTTTATCTGCTAGATTGAAGAGCCCATTATTTCATCTTTATTCCCCATGTAGGTACTTACAGACTGTAATCAAGTCACACCTTAATCTTCTCTTTGTTAAGTAGACTCAAAGAGCTGACTCACTATAAAGAAGATTTTCAAATCCTTTAACCTTGCTCAGTGGCACTGTGTTGGGCCAGGGAAACCATGGGTGGGGCCTGGAGAGCACAATCCCATACACAACACCAGCACCATGGAGCCACTCAGCCAGAGAAGAGACAAGAAGCTGCCAGGGGGAACAGAGTTTCTTTGCAGCCCCATGTGAGGTATGGATCTGGGGCAGGTATGGATCATGGCCTCTCCCCCAAATGTGATTGTGCTGATGGGCATAGCCCCTGGCTATGTCACTGAATCCTACTATCCTCCAGTGGCTGGTTTGTTCCTGGGGAGCAAACACCCTTGACCTACTTTATGTATCGTTATTACACCCCTAGAACACTCACCCCTCTCACTGGAGAGACTGGGACAGTGAATTTGAGGTATCATATATGGCCAAGCAGGGACTCTCTTCCCATCATTGCACTCCTACAATGTATACTTTGTCTACACTAGGGAGCTCTGCAGACATTGGCTCTGTAACAGAGACAAAGAATTCTTCAAAAATCTTCAAAAATGGTGGACCAGAGCTAATTCTGCAACTTTACTTGCTTATCCTTAAAATCTGGATAAAGGAGGAGAAACCCAGTGAAATAAGGAATGTCTTGATTGTCACCTTCTTCAAGAAAGGGGATTAAGTGGATTGTGGAAATCATCATGGTATCTCCCTCCTAGCCACTGCAGGCAAAGTTCTGGCACAGATCTTTGCAACCTGCCTTCTGCCCCTGTCAGAAATTTTTTTTACTAGAGTCACGGAGTGGTTTCTGACCAGGTCATGGAACTGTGGATATGATCTTCACAGCACAGCAGCTGCAAGAAAAAAGTGCCAGGAGCAAAACTGACAACTGTACATGGCTTTTATTGATCTAACTAAAGCCTTTGACTCAGTGAATTGATGTGCCCTCCAGACTGCACTTTCTAAGATTGATATATTTATCAGGACATCCAATGTCCTAAAATTGTTTCATAATGTGAAAGCAACTGTTCTGAGCAGCACTGGCTTCCAGAGTGAACCTTTCAAATACAAACAGGAGTCAAACAGCGGTGTATCATTGCTCCAACCATGTTTGCGGTTTTTATTGCTGTCATTCTTTACCTAATTGCTGGGAAGTTTACAGCCGGCATTGAAATCATTTACAGAATGGATGGAAAGCTGTTCACGCTTAGCAGGCTGAAAGCCAAGAATAAGATTTCTACAACATCTATTGTGGAACTTCAGTATGCTGATAACAATGCAATCTTTTCCGCACTCTGAGAAAGATCTTCAAACTATCTTGAATGTGATTGCCGATGCTTACGTATGTCTTAGTTTCACTCTTAATATTAAGAAAACTAAATTACTCTATCAGCCCTCTCCAAATGAGGTATTACATGCCTCATCTATCAACAAAAATCAATGGAGCAGCACTGGAGAATGTTGATCACTTCCTCTACCTTGGAAGTGATCTTTCATCCCAGGCAGATATTGATGCAGAAACTCAACATTGCCTGAGCTGTGCCACTGTAGCTTTTTCTCATTTACGGCACAGGGTTTTTGAAGATCACGACATTTGAACAGACACCAAGCTTCTTGTTTATCAAGCCATTATTCTCCCAACCCTGTAGTATGGTCCGAAATTTGGACAACCGATAGACACCTCTTGAAAGTCCTTGAGAGGCACCATCAATGCTGCCTTCGTAAGATCCTGACGATCAAATGGGAAGAGGGGTGCACCAATATTAGTGTTCTGGAAGAAGCAAAGATCACCAGTATCGAGGCAATGATCATCTGTCAACAATTCTGCTGGACTAGTCATGTTGTCCGGATGCCAGACTATCACCTCCCAAAACAGGTCCTGTTCTCTCAGCTGAAAGAAGGGTACTGTAAGGTGTGTGGACAATGGAAGCATTATAAGGACTTGCTGAAGGAAAACCTTAAAAAAAATGTAATATTGACATTGATACCTGGGAGACACTTGCCCAGGATCGCTTAAAATGGAGTGAAGTCCTACATGATGGTCCCCTGCATTTTGAACTTGCTTGCCGATAATCTGAAGAGGACAAGAGAGGCGCAGGAGGAAGGAGAGACTGGTCTCCAGTCATGGTCAACAGCCTCCTGCTGAGCCTGAAAACATCTGCCCTCATTGTAATAGAACATGTGGTTCAAGGATTGGCCTTATTAGCCACCTGAGGACCCATAATTCCCATGGGAGATGATCTTACTCGGTATGGATCATCATCATCATCATCAACAGAGACACAGCCTCAGTTATCTTATTTGTGAAATGGGTGGGAAGGAATATTAATCTCCTGTCTCCTAAGGTAAGGGTAAGAAGCCTTGATAAGTGATAATATTTGTAAACCAAACAAATATTAACAGCATTAAGTAGAAGAGGCAGGGCCAGAGCCCATGCCCAGCATACCTTTTACTAAGCCAGAAGTTATTATGTTGGATGAGGGGTCCCCTTCTCCCTCCAAAGGTGGTCAGCTGTGAGAGGGCTGCCAATGGCATGAATGTCATTTGAGTTCCATGATGCATGGCAGGTCTGCCAGATGTTTTTGGGAATGGTTAGCCTTCGCCTGGATTCTCCTGTGAATGAGGGTATTCGTGCTGTCAGGGTTCCCTCCCCACTCCGAACTCTGGGGTACAGATATGGGGACCTGCATGAAAGACTCCCTAAGCTTATTTCTACCAGATTAGCTTAAAAACTTCCCCAAGGCACAAATCCTTTCCTTGTCCTTGGATGGTATTGCTGCCACTACCAAGTGATTTAGAAAAAAATTCAGGAAAAGGGTCACTTGGAGTCCCTATTCCCCCAAGCCTCTTTACCGGGGAGGCTTGAGAATAAATGTACTAACCAGTTGGTTACAATGTGAGCACAGACCAAACCCCTTGGTTTTTAGGACAGTGAAAATCAATCCGGTTCTTAAAAGAAGAAATTTATTTATGAAAAGTAAGAGAATCACACCTGCAAAATCAGGACGGAAGGTAACTTTAAAAGGTAAGATTTAAAAAGATTTAAAACACAGAGGATTCCCCTCTGAGTCTGCTTCCCAGTTACAAAACAGGAATGAAATTACCTCTTAGCATAGGGAAAATTCACAAGCTAAAACAAAAGATAATCTAACTCATTTCCTTCCTTACACACATGTTTTGTAATCTTAGAGGGATCATTTTAGGTATGTTTTCAGGAGATGTTTTACTTGCCTGGTCTCTCTCTCTGTCCAGAGAGGGAACAAACAAAGAGACCCAAAGAAAACCTCCCCCTACCCTCAGATTTGAAAGTATCTTCTGTCCTTATTGGTCCTTTTAGTCAGGTGCCAACCAGGTTATTTGAGCTTCTTAACCCCTTACAGGTAAAGTTATTCAGTACATCTGGCCAGGAGGGATTTTATGTTACTGCATACATAAAGGCTGTTACCCTTCCCTTTATATTTATGACGCACAGATGAGACTATAATATTCTCTCTATTGTATGCTAATTTACCCTCAAGTAGTCTTGCCCTCAAGTAAAAAGGCTTCAGTCTTTCAGTCAGAGAGCAAGACAACTACCAAAACCATGTGTCCAGTTAAACATAATAATGATGACCTATAGGCCTGAATCCTCACCTGGTCGCACCACCCTTACACCAATAAAACTTTGACTTAACCTGAGTTACTCCTGATTTAGACTCAATGAACCTACTTGAATATTAAGTAGTACACTAAGCAAATAGCATAACTCGGTATTTTTAATTGAGATATTTTAATATTTTCCTTAATAGAACATGATAATCTTGTCTCTTCCCAGATAAGCAGTGCCATGAATCATGTCTCTTTTGAATTAAACTGCATATGATTCTTCTCCAAACATGGCCACAAAGGTCAGACCAGACCAATGAGCCCAGACAATAGGGAATCCCATTTCTACTATCATCCTAGCTGTAGCTCAGCTCAGATTTGCAGAGACCCCGGGGATTTTTCACATTCTTCTGCAGCATGGGGCACAGGTCACTTGCAGGTTGAAACTAATGTGAATGGTAGATTCTCTGCAACTTGAAGTCTTTAAACCATGATTTGAGGACTTCAGTAACTCAGCAAGAGATTAGGAGTCTATTACAGGAGTGGGTGGTTAAGGTTCTGTGGCCTGAAATGTGCAGGAAGTCACACTAGATGATCATGATAGTCCCTTCTGACCTTAAAGTCTATGAGAAACAAACTGAAGATGAAAGATCAAGATTAATTTATAGCTACAGATAATGAGGTGGAGGATAGAATGGAGCTTTAACTTTTCCATTTTAATCTCCATTGTCTTCTGGAAGTGTACTTACTAATGCTGTAACTGTTTGAGATACAACTAGATTTATTAATTGCTGAGACTCCTGGAATGCAATGAAAATTACAGTAAAAGCAGAATAAAGTTGTCTAACACTTTTAGATGAAAAAAGAGTTGGGTTAAAAGCTTAATTTTTAAAGTGGTGTTTTGCAGACAAAGTCAATCGGATTACTCATGTGCATAATTTAAACACGCTAAAAAGTTATCAGGATTGGGGTCAAAATCAGCAACAGGAAGCTTGTATCATTGAAATTCATGTCACATCTGTTGTTCTTCTATTTTAGTCATCTTGCAAAATGTTTGTTTACCAAATTAACACCAAAAATAATCACTCATTTTATTTCCCAGAGCCTTATTCCAGGAAAATTGCAGAACTGCAGCCAAAAGAATTGGGAATTTCATATTTCAGTGAGAAAAAAAAAAGTGTTAACCAAAGGTGTGGAGGGGTGTCTCTTTTACAGAGTCAGAAAATTCGTTATGCTATAACATATTGTATTACCCCAGGTATCTCTAGCTCTTCCGATTAACCTTGACTTCTGCACCCATTTAAGAAACAGTAAGCTATTTTAAGCAAGGGCTCTCTATTTATGTGTCATATACCAAGCACACTGATAACTAATCAGTGAGTAATGGACTTTCCAGAAGAAGCCTCTTGTGACTTGGGGCAATGGTATCCATCTCCAGCGTGCAGGTAGAAAGTGGAGTAACCTCACAGCTTTTCCATGGCTGCTGATCTAACCTAGCAGCTGGAATAGAGACCTTCTTAGAGGCCTGTGCAACTCCAATCCAGGAATACTTATCCAATGTGTACATATAACTCTGGATCCACTGAGCATGCCTCCACCAACAAGTTTTTCCTCCACTATAGCCTAGGCAGAGCTGACAGATCTCAATTCTGCTGCATGCAAGGGTGAAGGTGCCACCTGCTCACCCATTTTTCAGCTGCCTTTACCCACATATTGGAACCTCAGTGTGTCATTCACAAAGTATGATGCTGAAGGCAGGTTATGTAGCACCTGGGGGCGGGAATAGCTCAGTGGTTTGAGCATTGATCTGCTACACCCAAGGTTGTGAGCTCAATTGTTGAGGGGGCCATTTAGGGATCTGGGGCAAAAATCTGTCTGGGGATTGGCCCTGCTTTGAGCAGGGGAGGTGGACTAGATGACCTCCTGATTCTATGATTCATTAAACTCTGTGAATTATTCTGTCCATAGGGCAGAGTTGCTTCTGGCATAATTCTCTGTTCTACTGGTGCCCCTCAATAACTGTCCCTCCAGGGACCTCTGATTCCAGTTCAATTCATAATACCAAATCCTTTGGCCAGAGGTTGCTAGCATATAGCTGAGTTAGTCTCATCTTTATCACAGACCCAGCTAGTTATAGTCTTTGAGATAGTGTGGTCTCCACAACAGATGACCTCTCCAGGAATGACTGATCTCTGTCTCTAGCAAACTCTCTTTCTGCAGTCTCCTCCCTCCCTGTAGAGTTGGGCTCTGGATGGTTGTCTGTCTCTCCATTCTGAGTTTTCTGTATGGTCTCTCTGAGTATTGTCTCCTATGGCTTTCACTGCCTCTTGAGGCTTCCACTGCAGGTCCCATGTCTAAGAATCCATCTATCATGAGATTGGTTGCTCCAGGAAGGCAATCCCACAGGTGATGATCCCAAGTGCTGCAGGCTATGCTGTCCTGAATGAGGTGTAGATAGATTATAGATCTTGCTTATACACACCAGGTATGTTTGGCTAAAGATCCTTTAATGCTCTGCCAGGTATGACTCAAGTTCATTTAAATAAGATATTTTACATGCAGTGCCACCTAGTGGCTGAACATTATAATTCATATTAGCATTCCATTACATTAGGGAGTCTAAGGGTATGTCTACACTACGGGATTATTCTGATTTTACATAAACCGGTTTTGTAAAACAGATTGTATAAAGTCGAGTGCATGTGGCCACACTAAGCATATTAATTTGGCAGTGTGCGTCCATGTACCGAGGCTAGCGTCGATTTCCGGAGCATTGCACTGTGGGTAGCTATCCTGTAGCTATCCCATAGTTCCCTCAGTCTCCCCCGCCCATTGAAATTCTGGGTTGAGATCCCAATGCAAAAAACAGTGTCGAGGGTGATTCTGGGTAAATGTCATCACTCAATCCTTCCTCCGTGAAAGAACGGTAGACAATCATTTCGTGCCCTTTTTCCCTGGATTGCCCTGGCAAACGCCATAGCATGGCAACCATGGAGCCCGTTTTGCCTTTTGTCACTGTCACCGTACGTGTACTGGATACTGCTGACAGACGCGGTACTGCAGTGCTATATAGCAGCATTCATTTGCCTTTGCAAGGTAGCAGAGATGGTTACCATCCCTATTGCACCGTCTGCCATGCCATTGTAAATTGGCAATGAGATGATGGTTATCAGTCGTTCTGTACCATCTGCTGCTGTCATGGGTGCTCCTGGCTGGCCTCGCTGATATAGGCAGGGGGAGCATAGACAAAAATGGGAATGACTTCCTGGGTCATTCCCTTCTTTATGTTTTGTCTAAAAATAGAGTCAGTCCTGCCTAGAATATGGGGCAAGTGTACTAGACAACCAGAGAGCACAGCCGCTCCGTGTCAGAGCCCCAGAGATCCTGCAGAAATGATGAACTGCATGCCATTCTAGGGGGTGCCCCTGCAACAACCCCACCCATTGCTTCCCTCCTCCCCGAACCCTCCTGGGATACCATGGAAGTGTCCCCCCCATTTGTGTGATGAAGTAATAAAGAATGCAGGAATAAGAAACACTGACTTTTTAGTGAGATAAAATGAAGGGGAGGAAGCCTCCTGCTGCTATGATAGTCCAGGCAGTACAGAATCTTTTCTTTAGACATGAAAGAGGGTGGCTGATAGAGCTCAGCCTCCAGTTGCTATGATGAAGACGGTTACCAGCCGTTCTGTACCATCTGCTGGGGATGACCGGGAGTCACTCCCATTTTTACCCAGGCGCCCCCGGCCGACCTCACCGAGGCCAGCCAGGAGCACTCACGGGCTGATGATGAAGACGGATATCAGTCATATTGTACCATCTGCCATCGGGAAGGGGATGCTGGTGTTCAGCACTGCAGCACCCTGTCTACCAGCAGCATGCAGTAGACATAGGGTGACATTGAAAAGAGGAGAGAAACGTTTTTCCCCCCCCCCCTTTTCTTCCTGGGGGGAGAGGGTGTAAATTGACGACATGTACCCTGAAACACCCGGAAAAATGTTTTTGACCTTTCAGGCATTGGGAGCTCAGCCAAGAATGCAAATGCTTTTCGGAGACTGCGGAATAGTTGGAGTCCTCAGTCCCCTCTCCCTCCATCCATGATCATTGATTTCATTCTTTGGCTTTTTGTTACCCTTGTCATGCAGTACTGTGGACTCTGTATCATAGCCTGGTTCAAATGCTTTGGCATTTTGTCTTCTGTAACGGAGCTCTGATAGAATAGATTTGTCTCCTCATACAGTGATCAGATCCAGTATCTCCCGTACGGTCCATGCTGTAGCTCTTTTTGGATGTGGGACTGCATTGCCACCCATGCTGATCAGATCTCCACGCTGGGCAAACAGGAAATGAAATTCAAAAGTTCGTGGGGCTTTTCCTGTTTACCTGGCCAGTTCTTCCAAGTTCAGATTGCTTTTCAGAGAGTGCACCATTGTGACCGATGGGATATCGCCCAGAGGCCAATACTGTCGATTTGGGGCCACACTAACCCTAATCCGACATGGCAATACCGATTTCAGCACTACTCCTCTTGTTGGGGAGGAGTACAGAAACTGGTTTAAAGAGCCCTTTCTATCAATATAAAGGGCCTTGTGTGTATGGGTGCAGGGTTAAATCGGTTTAACACTTAAATTCGGTTTAAACACGTAGCGTAGACCAGGCCTTAGGGTATGTCTACCCTACCCACCAGATCCAGCAGGGTTCGATTTATCGCATCTAGTCTAGATGTGATAAATCAGCCCTTGAACCCTCTCCTGTCAACTCCTGTACTCCAGCACCACGAGAGGCACAGGCAGAGTTGATGGGAGAACAGCAGCAGTTGACTCACTGCAGTGAAGACACCATGGTAAATTGATCTAAGTACGTTGACTTCAGCTACGTTATTCACATAGCAGAAGTTGCATAACAGATCGATCCCCCCCAGTGTAGACCAGGGCTAAGTCCCCAAAACTGCATATAGCAGCCAGTGTGCTTAAGGCGGTGACATAGGGTCTAGTCCCTCCCCTTCAGATTGGTCTCCAGTGAAAAACCCGTGTTGCTGGACAACTTTGTTCTGTTTTGGGGAGCTACAGGCGCCCAGGGCTCCTAGGATTGCTGTGAGGCTTGGAGCACTGGTATGTTTCAAAGTGGTGCAGATCTCTCTGCCTTGTTCCCCAATAAAGTAGACTTGTAAGATGTACTTTCCTGCTGCTTTCATCCTCCTGCATGGTCACATCTGCATGCAGCTCAAATTCCTCCTTCCACCGGTTCCATCACGGGCTAAGTTTGTCTGCAAAATCTGACACTTTAGGGTGCTTCAAATTGAGTTCCATGGCTCATGCTGCCATCTGCTGTACTGCAGACAACTCACAGCTCAAACACTGCCACCATGTTTCATTTGCAAAGAGTGACGCTGAATGCAGGTCAAGCTGAACAACTGGAACTTTATGTAAGAGGGAGAATGGTCCTGCTATTGCGGGAAACTTTCCTGACTTATACACTACCCTGGTGAAGTGGGCTAGTGAAAGGATCCGAGTCCTCACTCCCACTCCCTTTACCCAGAGGCCTGCCTGATCTCGAGGACTCCCCTTTCACTCTCCTGTGTGAGAGAGTCCACATAACCCCAACAAGGCTGGGCCCAGGATTCCTGGGGGGCTCAACCCCCAACCTTGCTGTGGTCACTTAAGGCAGGGACTACAGTGTCCCCACTCCAGGTGCTCTATCTGCACTGGATGCTTCCCTGATCCACTGATCATTCCATACAGTTCAAAGCAAATAAAATGTATTAAACAATTAAAAAAAAAGAAATGGGAAAGGTTAAATGAAAACAGACTCCGCTCTGTGGCATGGGGACATCACAACCAGCATCTCTGGAATGTAAGGCCAGTTCACAGTCTGTTCCTCACACATCCCAGGGCTCATTCTCAGGCCCTGGCTGTTCTGCAGGGATGCTGTGGGTCGGACTCTTGCTCTGGCGGTGGCCATATGCTCTCAGGCTCTAGGTGGCAGGAACCTTCTTACCAGCGTTGCCCCCCGCTCCGTCAGGGTTATGATCCCCCTCCAAGTCTGGCCTGCAAGGTGTCTTGGCTAGGGGCATCTCCCTGTGCTGGGCCTGCTGTCCAGGGTCACCCCTCCCACTCTCCCCAGCTATTCACTGCACCCGGCTCCGGACAGCTCCAGCCCCACCACTCTGCCTCAGCACGGCTGCTGCTGCTCTGCCTCCAGCTCCCTGGGCTCATTCTCTGGCCTCCCTGGCTCTGGTTGCTGCAGCTCTGCTCCCAGCACAGGTCTGCTCTCTGGGCTGCTTCTGTGACTCTTCTCCTAGCTCTGACTTGCTCCCTGGGCTGCTTTTCTGGCCCCTCTGGCTGGCACAGCTCTGCTCCTCAGCTCAGCTCGGGCCCCTGCTTTCTCCTTAGCTCAGTCCCACTCTGTCTGACCCAGGCAATTCCAGCTCACACACAGAGGACGGGACCCCCCTGGCCTCCTGACTCCCTGATTAGCCTGCCTACCCTGTAAATCAGGCTAACCTGGAGCACTGGCCTCTTCCCATTGTTCCTGGGGACTGTCAGTCTCAAGTTCCTGATTTCCTGTTGACCCTTCCCCTTTCTTTTGGTACTGGGAGCTATCCAACCAGAACACCCACACTGAATGGTAGTAAGGGACAACAGTCCCCTTATATTCATTACACCCTTTGCACTGCTTTGTTTATGTGGCTGAGTTGCTTCCAGCCTAACTGCATTGCCAGTTCTACTGGTGCCTGTCAATAACAGTCCCTCCAGAAAATATGGGCCCTCTGACTCCAGTTCCATTGATCATGATACATGTAGTTCCATTGCACTGGCCTCATGCAGCCCTAATGCTGCTTGGTAAATTTCATCCTTAGTGCCTCCAGGCTTGTCTACACTTACAGCAGTGCAAATGCACTGGTGCAGCTGCGCCACTGTAGTACTTCCTGAAGTGCTACCTAAGCCAACGGGACAGCTTCTCCTGTCGGCATAGGTACTCCACCTCCCCAGAGGCAGTAGCTACGTTGACAGGAGAAGCCCTCCCATCAACATAGCACTGTCTACACCAGGAGTTTGGTCAGTACACCCCTGAGTGACACAGTTATACTGCAGTGTAGACCAGGGCTAAGGAATTATCTCTGTGCTAGATAGGAGTTTAAAGGAAGTTAGTATAAAAGGATGCAAAGGAAGTTTTTTGGTATAGTTCACATTTATTTGTGACAACCACTGCTCAGTTTGTTTCCATTAATCATCAGTCAGTTTAATAGAATTGTACCATGCCACATCTACTTCCCTGGGCCAAGTCTTCCTAGGCTGTGTGCTCTCTTCCTTCCCCCCAGCCCCTTCAACATAGGACCTTGTAAAGGGGCATACACCTCGTGAACACCTCCAAGCAGCTGGGTATGATTTCACACTCCTTTTTTCATCCCTGGTACTCCCTGTAGGCTGTCAACTGACCTTGGCAGGTCTTCAGTGGCTTGGCCCTCTGGCCAAGTCACAAAGTCCAAGTGCATCTCTTCCAGGATATTAAAGAGTCCAATAAACAAACCTATTTACTCTCATTGGTGTCTTCAGCCCCTGCTCTGGGCCCTTTAAATTCAACCCTTTGTTTGGGCTTCCTAATTACCCTTGATCCCTTCTTAGGGTTTATGGCAATTTACCTGTGATCAGTAGAGGAACTCACGCACTACTCCAGATTCTAAACCCAGAGACCGCATAAACAGCAGTCACATACTCATTAATCAGATCCATCACTATTTCCTTGGGCCTCCTGCCTACTAGGCCCTTTTATTTCAAGCCTTACATCAGACCAACATCTTCAGGTTCTATTTCCTGCAATCTCAACTATATAAGTTCAGCCAGCCGTAGAACCTGACCATTAGAAAGAGTTTATCAACGAGACCAGAGTATCCTTCCTCACTCCTCTAGTTCCAGCTAGGAACTGACTTGCTGAGGCCACACAGCTTCTTTTATCTGGGCCAGCATGGCCATGACTGGCTGTTGCTAGCTGCTTTAACCCTTGATAGACCAGTTCTCTGTGGTTTCCAGAATGGCTGTGCTGGGGGAATTTTCTCTAGGCAAACTTTGAGAACTCAGCTTTCCTGTTTTTCCTCTTGGAGTTGGTATTGTGGAGCCCACAGCAGGATGTTGCAAAGCCCCATAACAATCTGCCTTTACAGCAAACAACTTTTCCTGCAAGAACCAACCTCCTCTGAAACTAGTTTGAATTGGTTCTCTTCAGGTCTGACTTTTTTTGGGGGGGGGGGGGCCACATGCCAAACTATAATAGACTTTACAAATGCACTGGCCTTTTTATTTTACCACTTACTGTTTGCTCTCTGCTGTTGCTCTATTCTAGGGTTTAATAAACTCTTCACTTCTATTAAGAACATCAGTCTTTTATCCTGTCTATATTGCTCTTTTTAACAATCTGCAGAGGATTCTCTTTTATGCAATTTCCTGTGCAAACCTTCAAACTAGAGCTGAATATTTTTCTTTTGGAAAACGTAGTTTTGTCCAAATCTACACTTATTACAGGACTGTGTCAATTTTGATGACAGTTTTGATGGAAGGAAGAGAGATTTCTATCCACTTATTCTTTTGTTAAAGCAAAAGCAAACCATTTTCATCTTATTTTGTTCTGACGTTAATTTTACTACATTTATACATTATATTTTTAATTTAAAACAAAATATTTCAATGGTTTCAAATAGATTTTTGGAAATTTTCATTTTGTGGAAAATAGGCCTGTTTTCATTCTGAACTGAAACAAAAACAAACTTTTAAATGTCAGAATTGACCATGGGAAGGAAATTCCATTTTCAGACCAGCTCTTTAGCAAATGGATATTTGCTTCTAACTCCCTTGTTTATATCCCCTCCATTGAAGAGTGAACTGGTTTTCCGCAACACAAATGAAGTTTGTTTTAAAGTTATTAAGGGGAGGGGATGTAATTTCTATGACAAAGGGCCAATCTTGTTGTGAAATGTTCCCAAAACAATGGAGTAGAAATGGGTGAAGGATATGAAAGAGGAATATAGCATCACTTGGTTTGAGGAATTTGAATAATACCCCATGGCAGTCAGTGTTTTTCTGGGCCATGCAGCATGGTACAACTAAGATTTAACCAGTTTCAGAGGCAAGAGAAATGCCCACCTTTTGGATCTATGATGACAATGGGTGACTTTAACCAAGAGCAGAAGTAACCATGATACATTGATCATGTTCTGAATCGAGATGGGGCCCTTGAAAACTTATTCTATTTTATAACCATCTTCTCCCCCCAAATTTTCTGAATAGCATTAACGATGATAGAAGATTAGCTAGGAATGGGTGCAGCTATGATAGAGTATAGCTATGTCAAATCTTGTAGCTCTTTAGTGTAGACACTACCTACACCATTGGGAAGGGTCTCCTGTCAGCACTGGTAATTTGCTTCCCTGAGCAGTGATAGCTAGATTGACAGAAGAATTATTTTATTGGTATAGGGCTGTCTGCACTGGGGGGTAGGTTGGCTTAACTTTGCAGCTCATGGGTGTGGATTTTTCACTTCCCTAAGCAATGTAGTTAAGCCTACTTAATCTTCTAGTGCAGACCAGGCCAAAGTCTAGTTGTTTCGGGTCTGGAGTAACATTAAAAGGCCAGGTCAAGGCTTCAAGTTAATCCCTCCTTGAACAGTCTCTAATCAAGCAACTTTAGGAGAGTGGCATATTTTTGTACTATCAGAAGTAACTACATGACATACCGTAGGGCTGATAATGTGTTACTAGTAGCCAACATACCCTCTTGACAGTTAAGACAGTCTAATGACCTTTAAGACCCTGTCTGACACATTTTCTCCAGCCACTTCATATACACACACTATAGAAAATGGCAAATTCCCAGGACTTTGAAACAACCATCCTTGTATAATTAATTTTTCATAAGAGGAAAATAGATTTGTTTTTTTTCCCTGGGATATATGTTTATAAACAGGAGTTACAGTAACACTGTGAGTTTGGATGTAACCATTTAGAGGGGCAGGTATTGATTTTGTTATTGGTCTGCCTGGAGGTACAGAGCTTTTCTGCTGACTCGCCCAGCAGATCTCATTAGCTCCTACTCAGGAGTATAAAAGATTGAGTTTCTCATCTATGGCAAGGCAGAGCTAGAATTAAGAATTGCTATGAAGATGGCTCAGTCAAGTATCCATTGCAAAGTGCCTGAAGCCAACTTTCTCTCATACTCTGTCCCAGGGCAAGAGAAAATTCTGTTTTTATTGAATTTACAGTAGGATTGTTTAGTCTGTATCATGATTTTGCACAGGGAATAGTAATACATCTTTACTTTAAAATGTGTTACATTTGAAATATCAGAGATTCTGTCATCCATACAAAGCCACTTTTGTTCCTCTGAGCTTTTTCTGTGAACAGTAGTTAGAGATAAAGCTATTAAACTGTCAGCCTGGGATCACGCTATAGGTATTTTTAAGAGTAAGTCTGATTATAAATGTTACAAATGAGTCACAAAGACAAGTGTCAGATTTATGCAGGTATATAATATATGGGTAGTAAGGTTAGTGGTATGTAGTTGTCTGGATAGAAACCTGTTTATGACAGGGTGGTGTCTGGCTCCTCTCTTTTTGAGCAATGAACAACTCCTAGTCAAACTCCTCATGGTTTATTTCACCATGTTCTCCCCATCACCCAAAGAAACTCCTGCAGTTCTGTATTTACACTATCATGCAATCCTTAGCTCACTTGGCCAAATAGGGGTGTAGGGGAGACAGAAGGTATCTTCCCCCTGAGAAATCATTCCTGATTCTGCCAGCCTGCCTCTTCCCCCTTAGCACTTCCTTCCTGTGCCTTTTCTACCTCTTGGATGGCATGCTAATCAGCCTTCTGGGCTCTCCTCAGCTCATCCCAATCCATCAGTCTGGCACAGCTCTTCCTAATCACAGCTACTCCAGAACAACTACTTGTAGCTGCAGTGACCAGAGTGCTGTTTTCCAGCACCCTGTCACACTTATTTTAAATTAATTTAGCATTGCACTTAAAAGAGGTGCTGGATTGTCAACCATGGAAATTAAGCCCTTCATTTATTATTTATCCATGAGCTTTAAGTAGTGCAGATCCTTCATGCTGCAGCATCAGTGTGCCTTAATCTTGTCTTGAGGTGATTACTTCTAAGGTTGAGGATTATTCATGTCCCAGTGTAATTTCAGTTCTTGGTATTTCTTCTGAATCTCCAACATGAACACTAAAAACAGGAACTAGACTGACATTTCTTGGTGGATGGAAATGTATACTATGGACACTGGAAACACTGAGAAAAATTCATGGCCTACATCCCAATGCTTAAATCCCTGTTTGGAGCTGACTTATGTTTCCTAAGAGGCTGCTTCTGCATATCTGACAACAGTCATCCTAGAGTAATATGTTAGTGAATATGAAACTCCCAATTTTGAAGGTGAAAGTCATGAGAACAGGAGACAGCTTTTTCAACAGTTACCTCAAGACTATGGAAGAGATGCAAACCACGAATTGCGTGGTTTTCAAGCACAGTGGTAAAACTCATCTCTGTAATATGGCCTCACAGAGCTCTGTTTGCTCCTGCCTCTGCTCCAAAAACCACTCAGACCTGCTGGCTCAACAATCACCAATGCAGTTTATTTACAGTATACAAGTCCCACCACCTTCTCACCACACACAGTTTGGGGGTTTCAGCCTTAGGGACTTCAGTCTCTACAGCCAGGAAAGAAGTGCTTCCATCTTTCTGTCTGCCCCCTTAGCTTCCTTCCTCTGAGGCTTTTATGCAGCTCCAGGCTTATCAGGCTGACAGCTGTTTTCCCTTTGCCAATCAGGCACAGGTTTTTCTAGCCAGCTTCAATTTACCTCCCTTAATTGGAGCTGGTGTGACAGAGGGCTGGGTCAGGTGTTGTGCCCGGTCACAATCAATCTCAAATATAGCTTTCCCAGTCTCAACAAGTGCAACAAAGTTGGGTGGGGTGGGAGTAGGAAAGGGGAAAAAGAACTAGGAGAGCCCCCCCAGCTGCATATGGAAAAGAAGAATAAACTGGACCATATATTTGATATTCCAGTGACAATTTGTTAATGCTCAAATGCTTCAGTGATGCGGGTAGTATGAGTCCTCTACCTAGAGTCATGGCATGAAATTAAGTTTGGGAATATTTCAGTTGAATAGGGGGAAAGAGTTCCTGAGACTCAGATTAGACTGTGGAGGAGTGGTGGTGAGGAGATTTAAATATAGACTAGACTAAGCAGAAGATACATTATGCTGAGGGAAACAATGCTACACTAGCCTGGAAATTGGGATTTACATAAACAACTAAGAAAGGGGTTCACAAGTTTGTTCATAGCATGCAGTATAATTTTTTAGAGTGACTGTGTTGTGGACCACTCTCCCACTGACTTGCTATTGCACAGACTGCTTCCTTCCTTCACAACATCCCTGGAATGAAAGCAATTGCTTAGATGGAGAAAGAGGAAGAAAGTGTTACTGTCTTGAACGTTCATCCTTTAAGACAATTAGACAATGGGTGAAATCCTGCCCCTCACCCCACTGAAGTCAGTGGGAGTTTTACAACTGACTTCACTAGGGCCAGGACTTCACCCATTGTCTGCTTTTGCTCTCCATTCACTCCCATCTGTTCCATTTGGCTTAGCTGGAAACAAAGGAGGAGCCAGCACCCTGGAACTTCCCAGCTCTCCATAGACCACCAAGCAAGTGCTCCAAGGACCATTTTCAAATCTAATATCTATGCTTGCAACAAGTACACAGCTAGACTTAAGTGGAGGTATGAATGAGATCAACCCAGTTCCAGGGTATAGATGTACATTAATCTTTTTTTATCTTGTTACTGAGGTATTTAAAGCATAATAGCCAGGTAACCTAGACCAAGTGGCCATGTAATGTAACAAAGAATGCTCTGTACCTTTGCATTCTCTTTTTACTAGTATTATTTCTGATGGATAGAGTAACTTTAGCTTCCTTTTGATTTAACTTTGTTCCTTAAGGATATTAAAATCCACTCTCTCCTCTACAAACATTTCCTCCTCCACCTTGCTTAATCTTAAGTGCTACCCTTATTTTTCTACCAACTCCTACACTCAGAAATAATTCCCCCTATCTAAAAGTGGATTTTTATGTATTTAGTTAGACATTAAGCTGAAATTTTCAATTGTGGAACATACTGCCTCTTAACATTTAAAGATTTCCATTGTTTAGAATGACATCCTTGGTGAAGCATGTAGTATCAAAATGAGTCAGCTCTGGCCTCAATGTGTGGCCATAACTTTTTAAAGGTTGGTGTTTATTGGATAGAGAAAGAATGAGTTAAATGTACTCACTCCCGAGAATGCAAATGTCACCTAGAAAAGCACTCCGCTTGAGTGAGGCCCAGGTCCTCCCAAGATTTTACTTTATGCACTCTGAGTAGCCCCATTAATTTCAATGGGGCTGCTCATAGCACATCCAGTTAACATACCTAATTCTTTCTAGGACTGGGGCCCAACAGATGAGAAAAATTGCTTAATATTTTAGTAATCCCTGAAAAAAAAAAATCAGGAATTGAAGCCTAGTTGTGCTAGGTGTTACACACATCCACAGAAATACTCAGTCCCTTGCTTCTGAGCTTACACTCTAAAGACAAGGGACAGCAGAACAAGGGGGAAGAGGAGAGGAATAGGAGCTAAGATTCAGCACTTACATGAGGGAACATTTTAACTCGGGAATTTTTAGAAGGATAAACAAACCATAGGCCCATGAGCTCTCTTTACATTTGCTCCCCTTGCTTTTCCACACTATTTTATGTATTATCCCCCTTCTGTACAGACAATCCCCAATTACCCCTTCACTCAGCATTATTAGTACCTTCTTTAAAAGCAATTTACACTTTCCACACAACTCCTTCCCATGATGGGCCTCCCTCTATGTGGAGAAGGAAGGCTAATGGTCATCTCACTCCCTCTGCTGCTTCCCCAAAGAGCAAGTGCAAGTCCCCACAGAAGGAGGACAGAAAATGCACTGAGCAGTTAGAAAGAATATGATCTGATATTACTGTAGTCTGGGGCTATGAAGGTGCAGCTGATGTCTGACTATTTGGTGGCCCACTTCCCCACCCAACACTCCATCTCCCAGGCCCATGATGCTGCTCATGGAGTCTGGAACTTCTGACATCATTGGAGTTCCTGAATGTATCAGTCTTTTTGAGCTGATGGGGAGGAGTCAAGGGGATCTGCTAGGGCTACATATCTCTAGAGTCCTGGCTGTGCAGAGGCTAGATATGTGACATCAGGTGGCTTCTAATGTCTCAGTGGGTGCTGCTGCACTACTTCTTTCTAAAGGATCTTAGGGTCTTCTTAACAGGTCAGTCACCCTGGGGAACGCCATAGGAGCTCCAGCCCACATTGTGCTTTGGGAACAGGGATGGGGGAAAGCAGGGGAATGAAGGATCCTGGATGTGTTGGGAGAACCTAAAATGGATTTTTTTTAATGTTCTAAATTTGTTTAATTTAACAAGTTTGAAATGTTCAAATTTAGATGCATGAGTGGATTCTTACTGTTACATTTCACAGTGCATACACAGCAGAGAGTTCTGCTGGTAATTACCTATATTTATAAAAATTCTGCACTATTGCAATGCTCTGCTTTCTGGAGTGAGTCAAAGAATCTCCCTTTCAAACAACCTCCAGAAAACTACCTCAGCTACTGCATTAATCCTATTCAAACAAAAATGACTGGAAGACATTGGAAGGAGAAAAGGATCCTAAAAATCAAAGAATGTAAATGTTTACTAAACAATGTACTGCACATGGAATACACCATCTTTTTTCTGGGAGAAAATAAATAGTGCCTCCCTCAAAAAGACATTCAAAATTGCTACTGATATTTGTGGATATTGCCTGGAATGCATGACTATAGTATCTCAAGAATAGGAACAAAATCATTAATATATGAACTCTGTGGCCATTTTAAATTTTGCTGAGGGCCAAACTATCCCTTACCTGGCTCCAGGATCCAAAAGAGAAAGGGGAAGGGGGTGTGAAGCCACTTTTTGTCCCTTCCTAAAGTACCCTGAGTGCTGCTGTACACTTGAGTACTGTGATAGCCCCTAGTGTGTGAACAGTTTTTTAAATGTAGATGACATCCACCAATCCAGAGGTAAACTGTGCTGTTTGTCCTGATCATATTACCACGGAGGCAAATCAAATCCTCTTATCTGAAGCTCTTAACTTAGATGAATTGGGGCATTGGGCTTCTGAACCCAGATTTTTATAGTGGTTTGAACCTTAATCCTGGATCTGAGTACATCTCAAATTTGGGGTTCAAAATCTTGATCCAGTTTTTATGTTTTGAGCCCCTCTACTAAGAAACATTTTTTTCAATTCACCTTATGAATAATATTTGATTTTGTAGTGCGATAAACTCAGGACAGACAGCTGCAAGGGTCAGGGTGTGTGTGTAGAAATCACTCTTAGAGGGTTAAAAGGCCCTCCTCCCTATCAACTGGGGGTAACTATGGGTCACTCAGGTTCACCTGAGACAGGGTTACCAGGGTATCAATTAGAATCAGCTGAGAGGGAGCTACCTGAGGTTAATTAGGATCAGCTGATTCCAACTAAAGGCTGCCTGAGGCCTTTTTAAACTCTCCCCTGGGGAAAGAAGGGGAGAGAGAAGAAGTCTTGCTGCCAGTAGGTTAGGAGTAGCAAGGCAGTGAGCCTCACCAGGAGGAGAGGCTGCATTCCCTCCCATAAGGAAGAAAAATAAGCTAAAAAGACTGGTGGAGAGAAGAAACAGACTTCCCCTGTGCCACCCAGAGGGATTATATTACCCAAGCCTGTCTTACCAGGGCTAAAAGCAGCAGAGGCTGGGGAGACTGGGAAGGTGCCATGCCACAGTAGCTGGGTTATTTTCTCTTTCACTTATTCAGAAAAGTAAGGATAGAAAGGGCTCAAATAATACCACAATACAGAATATAACTAGCCCTATCTGAGAGCACACAGTTTGTTGTGCTAAACTTCCTCTGATCACTCATTTTAACTTTTCTAGAGCTCTATTTAAAATTGTTTTCATAATGAAGTGATGATTTGGCTACCTGAAAAAGTTCCAAACTAGCTAAAAGATGCAGTAATTTAGTTTGCAGTTATTTTAGAAATTGAAAAGAAAACACTTCATTTGTGAGTTTACAAATGTTGACACCAATTCAAATAGTCTTATGACAAAGCATGGTTCTGAAGGAAAACATGCACTATTTTTCCCCCCCAATTTGTCAATATAGTCACTATTTAAGGTTGAAAATGGAGGTCTCAGAAAACAAGAAACACTAGATTAAGGTTGCAATCTTGCAACTGGACCCCCGTGTCCATGGTCATCCAGTTGTAGAATTGGGCCCAAAGTTTCCTTCAATGCAGTTAACTTGACTTCATTGTACCTCCTATATATTTAATCATAAAAGGTAACAATGGTATTTACTTGTAAGATGACAAGTATGTAATGTGGGCCATTGTGGGAACAAACTCAAATTTTCATAATTCCCATATGCTTAATTTATTAATTTTAACATTGCATGGATGCTGGGTGGTTGCATTTAAACTTACTGGTTTATTTGTATTTCAAGAAAAATAATGAGCCAGTGGTAACAGGATTTTGTAGAGAACTCATGAGGTGATTTTAGGGATTATGGTCCCATAACCTGCAATTTGTATCATTGTCCCTCACAGTGATAAAATCCACTATAGGGCCAGTACTGGTGGAGAGAGTCAGTATCTCCCGAAGGAGGAGCAAAGGTGCCAACATTACTTAAAACAAGGAACTGTCACTCCTTTGTTCTAGAAGTCATGCCTTGGTGGGGATCACCTGACCAGTTAACATGTTGCCTCTATCTATTCTTCCTGTTTTGAGAAGGATTACTGAGATTATGGTGAGGTGACTCTGGCAGTAACTGATATCTTCTGATTCACAGAACACAAGAACCATGGGTCAACTGGAAACCAATTAAATTAATAGGCAGCAGGTTTAAAACAAAGAAGTACTTCTTCATACAGTGGAATTCATTGTCAGGGAATGTTGTGAGGCCAGATGTATAACTGGATTAAAAAAAGAATTAGATAAATTCATGGAGGATAGGTCCATCAATAGCTATGAGCCAAGATGGGCAGGGATGCAATCCCATGCTCGTGGTGGCTCTAGCCTCTGACTGACAGAAGCTGGGAGTTGATGATAGGGCAATTATCCATCCCCTGTTCTTTTCATTCCCTCTGGGGCACCTGGCATTGACCACTGGAAGACAGGGCTAGAAGGACCATTGATCTGACCCAGTATCGCCATTCTTATGTTCTTATTCAATTTTGTTTTAGATCTCACCATGGGGTGAAGATAGTGATGGTTTCCTGTTAGTACCTCACACAGACCAGGCATCTTCCTGATTCTTTTTAGATCCATCATCTGTCTTTGATACTGTTTGGCCACAAAGTATTGCAGAGTGGCCCTTTATGTAATTGGTTGTTTTTCTCAGGGTGATCCCCTACTGTAGTACTGGGAAACTGCACTCCTGTCCCTGAAGGTCTTCTCATGAGGGGTGCTGCAAGGTTCTTTCCTGCCACCTCTTCTATTCAATATGTATTCGATACCATGGGTAAAATCATCAAGAGTGCCAGTGACTTCAGCTTCTAAATCTCATTGAAAATCAATGGCACTTAAACAAAAACACTGTCTGCCTATATTAGGAAACCAATTTCTCATAGATAGAAGCTTCAAAAAGTAATTGCAATGTATGCAGTGTGTTGTAGTGGGAAACCTCCACTTTCATGTGATATCTAGTTCAAAATTTCTTTATTCCTCTGA
This sequence comes from Gopherus evgoodei, assembly GCF_007399415.2. NCBI lineage: Eukaryota > Metazoa > Chordata > Testudines > Testudinidae > Gopherus > Gopherus evgoodei. Next base: position 21,781,743 of record NC_044326.1, read on the forward strand.
GCACAGGTAAAAGCTAGATATTAAAACACTGTTGGAAACATTTTCCAGAGTTATCTCAAGGATGTTCTGAAGCAAGATGCCAACTAGACTAAAACTTAGCATTAAAGAAAGGACCAATCATAAGAGGCCTATGAAAAGAAGTATCCCATCTCACTTTAACCAACAGAGTCAGAGTTCAAGGCCAGAAGGGACCACCAGATCCATCTAGTCTGGCCTCCTGTATATTGCAGGCCGCAAGTCACCCAGCCACCCCACACCAAGCCATCAACCAGAATTAGGTATTACAGCCCTCAGGAGACTAAACCATCATGTGCCAGAGGCAGAGAACAGGAGGGACTGAGTTGCACCAATACTTGAGGCTTCTGCAATGGCAGGGAATTGATTCAGTGAGATATACCCAGATGAACCAGCCAATGACTTGCACCCCATCTTGGATAGTCCTATTACAGAAGGCACCAATAACCACTGTAGTTAAGGTTGTAAAACAATTTCTGCTATGGCTTCCTTTTTCACACACTCCGCACTTTCCAGAATAGGCAATGTTAAAGCAGAAGCTCTCGAGACTCAAATTTTCTTTGAAAAAAGTTTTTCAAATTCCATTGAATGGGATTTTCCCTAAATGAAACTTGCAAAATTGGGACCTTTTTAGTTTATCGATTGACTCAGTGTACATGCACACTAATTTGTTTATACATTGATTACACCAGATAGAAGAAAATCAGAAGGCTACTAATGTAACAATGGTTTCACATCTCTAGGTTATTTCCAGTTGGTATCCTTTATAGAGCTGAGCAAATAACTGATTTCAGTGTTCCGGCAGTCCCAAAAATGAAATAAAAAAGGTTTTGGGCCAAACAGCTACTGTAAATTCTGAAAAATTTCAGCAAATCAAAAAGTTGATATAAATTTTGCATTGGTCTTATGAAAAATTTTGTTTAGGCATTTTAAAAAGAAAATTAAAGGCTAAATACAGAGAGTGGCTGGAGGATGAGGATGTAGCAGTAATGTCTTCCTAGTAACATTTAGCTCAGTGGTTAGGACACTCACCTGGGATGGGTGAGACCTGGGTGCAATTCCCTTTGCCAGAGCAGGGATTCAAACCAACCTCTTGTATATCCCATGTGAGTGCCTTTACCACTGGGCTAAAGGTTATAGGCAAGCACCAACTCCAGTTTTGCTAATAGGGCCCTTTGTGACTCTAACTTGCACTCCCTTTCCAAATAGTTGGGGCTGAAACTATCTGGCAAAGTCGTGACAAATTCATAAATAGTTTTGGGTTGATCAAAACTGCATTTTTTGGCAAATAAACTGTCTGGAAAAAAATTGTCTAGCGCTAATCATTTAGCTACATAATGTCAGATAATGAAGTAAGCCGCAAGACAGCTGAAATTCTGTGCCTTCCCTCTGAAGCAAAGAGATATGGGGACCAAAAAAGGAAAAATCCTCTACTTATTAATCCAGAAGATGCATGGGACTATCAATTCTGCTCCCTCTCCACATCCTTAAATAAAATTGGACACTGTCCTGTATTTTAAGCATGTTACAGGTAATACAGGTCTCAGGGAGATGCATATAGCTGTGATAAGGTGATGTATATTTGGGTAGCATAGCATGTCAGGTGTTAAATTCCTCTTCAAGAGGAATTTAGATGTTCTCCAAAGACAGGATTTCCCATGATTTACTGTTGCAGACAAGCAAAACATCCTATCTCAAATCCCTGTGTTTCTGTGCATTCCCTGGCCCTTAACAGTACACTGCAGGGAGGAGAGCGTCTCCTGTCTCATTCACAGCATTTATTATTTGGCATATGCAAAGTGGTTGACTGAAATTCATGATAATCCTCGAATTCAGTCTGCTCTTTGGATCATCTGTTTCTCCAGACTGAAGACAAGCTGCTTCTGGGTACTTATGGGGGGACATCATGAATGCTGATCCATTGTCCCCCATTTATAGCATTCATGGTATCTTTTTGACCTGGTGTAAACACAGAATGCTCCAAAATGAGTGATTTTGGAACAGCAGAAAACCTGGTTTCGATAAACAGCACAAGAGAATCTGTGCCTTTCTCAAGGAAATACAATATGCAGCATATCAGTGACCTTGCTATGTCAATTATGACTTTGTTGATGACATTTATATTGCATCTGATAACGACATGATGTTAATTCTTCCTAACTAGAGGAGCAGGTGCTAGATATCATGTATTTAAATAGATTAAAGTTTCTAGGCTGGATTCTCTTCTGAAATCCAGCCTCATTGCAGCACTCAAATAGTGCAAAGGGGGTGTGAATGGCCGGTAGAGTTCTCTTCTTGAAGGGAAACTCCTTGCTTGCACAAGTATGCCGCTACCAGGCCTACCACTGCCTCCTGGCATAGGGGACATGTCAGGGGCTGGCTGGGTAACAGAGGGCACAGCAGAGTACCATTCTTCCAAAAATAGTTCTCATTTGGCAATGCAGTCAAGGAGAGATGTGATGCCAGCCATAAATGGATCAGACTTAGATTGATCCTCCACCTCTTACAGGTCAGTGTCATCAAGATAGCGCTTTTGGAAATGGAACTCCAGCTTACTGTAGGCCAGGGTGCTGACTCACCGGCTGGGAATGGAAAAATAAAAAGTCTCTTCACATCCTTTTTGCTGGGCTTCATTCATTTCCAAAACATAAATGAAAGACCAGAGCAAATTAACTGAAACTACGCAGTATTAACCACCCGAGGCTCGGGGTGAAAGTAATATTAAATTCTTATTGGTATGGGGGCCGGCTCTGCCCCACAGAAGGGGCATGGTGTTGGGCAGAAGTGGTGGGGCCAATGGTGATTTAAAAGGATCTGGGGTGCCAGTTGCTCCCACAGTAGTGGTGGGCAGGGAGCCCTGGGCCCTTTTAAAATCACCAGCCCCAGGGCAGCTGCCCCTTTTACCACCACCCCCCGCATTGGTGACCTGTGGGGGGGGGAGGGGAAGAAGGAGCAACGATGTTAAAGCTCTGCAGCAGTGCTTTAAAATCATTGCCCCTTTTGCCTCCCTCGTTGGCAGCCCTGCTGGTACACTGCCTGCTGTGTGCAGGCTGGAACCACCTTCTTAGCAGTATGCCATACTGGCCCACTTTCACCCCTGCCGAGGCCTTACTGACTTCACCCAGTTGCAGGTGAGATGACAGACTTCCTTTTTAGTTTGCATTCCTGGCTATACAGGAGGGACCCAGGGCTTCACTGTCTCTCCTGTCCCTACTTTAGAGAATCAGGAGGCCTTTTAACTAGCTTTCTATTAGTCATGTTTGCTCCTAGTCATGTGCCCAGGGCAGAGGTGCAAGTAAGCCAGTCTGGTGTGGTATGCCGTTCCGGTAAGACTGGTACACAGCCAACCATACCAGCAGGGCTGCTGATGAGGAGGGCCAAAAGGGCCAGCTTCCCTGGGGCCCAGCAATTTAAAAGGGCCTGCAGCTTGCAGCAGTAGCCGGAGCCCCTGGCCCTTAAAAATCACTGCCAGAGCCCTGGGGTTCCTGGCCACCCCTGCTACCACAGGACTCCGGCGGTGATTTAAAGGCCCAGGGCTCCCAGCTGCCAACGCCACTAGTGCTGCCCTGGGGCTCCAGCCCTTTAAAGCCCTGCTTGAGCCTCGGGGAGGCGCTAGCAGCGGCGATGGTGGCTGGGAGCCGTGGGCCCTTTAAACTGCTGCCAGTCTGGGCAGTGCTGAAGGGCTGTCTGGGGGAGTCCGGCTCCAGCCCCACCCCTTCTGCCAGAGACCCCTTCTGTTCCAGTTGAACTGCCCCCCCTACCTTGCTCAGGACCCTGTTGCGTACTGGTAAGTCCCTTAAGTTACTTTCACCCTGGCTCAAGGTCACATTCTCTAGCTATTTGTGCTCCTTCCCCAGTTGATCTTCCCCATTCCCAGACAGCCCACTGGAAGGTGTCTTGGGGTACCTGTAATCAGTACTTATGAGCTATTAATTTGTTTAGAGGATAGAGCGTGCATAGATAAGAAATCAGATTCATGGAACTTTACCTGGGGGTGTAACGTCTTCTAGGGAAGAGTAAAATTTAAATGCAGTTTCTGCTTTGACATGAGTGAGATTTTCATGTGAAGTCAGCTCACTTCTACAAAAGTGCTTCTTCACAGGGAGAAGAAGAAAGCTTCATTTTAAGTTATACACATGTATTGAGTCACATCTCACAGGTGGAAAAAGACCTGAGCTCATCTGGATCATCCTAGCACAGTTTAGGAGAGTTCTCAACAGTATATTCTCCAGTATTTGGTTCAGTTAAGGTTTATAGTAGGTGAGAAATATAGCTCTCATTTAGTCTCTGAAGATTATTGCACCATATAATAGCTCTACAACAATTAGAGATTCTTTCCCCAAATCTTCAGTCTATATTTTCCTTTGATAAATTGCTTTCCACAGATCCTAGTACATGCTGCTAAGTCTTTTAACTAATGATGGGCTAAAACCAGAGCCATATATCCAAAACCATCTGAATTTCAGGCTGGTGTAAGATACAGTGAAATCTACAAAACAAGTGAAGTCTGATATTTCTGCTTTCAGTTGTTGCTGAGCTACAGTATTCTATAAGCTTGTAAGCGCCTCAGGGCAGGGACTGTTTCTTACATTGTATTCGAGGTCCTGACTCTGACTGAGGCCTCTGAGCTCTACCTCTAGACACAAGGCTTGCAAAATTTCTAGTCAGAACACATGTTTCAGGATAAATGGAAATCAGTTCACCATTTTTAAATGTGTGTGTAAAAAACTATTTCAACTCTAGCATCAGGGAAAACCTGAGAGGTTTGAGCCCAAAAGGAATTAAGGAGTTATGAAAAACTCCGAGAGGCCTAACATGGACTTTGAGATACAATTTTCACTGAAGTGGAGTGTGAGATAGTCTGGTGATTTTGCATGCTCATACACAGAGTGTATATAGTGTTCTAGGGTAATATCACTGTGGTTCTGGAGGTAAGTTGTCAACTGAATAGGATTTAGTTTTCACCAACGTTAGAGGGAGCTATGTTGCAAAATGTCTTCAGATCATGGTAAGAGTTTGCCTCTTAGTGTTTTTGCATTAGCTCCCCGTGTGAAGGTTAGGCATCGAAAACCCATTGTTTTTCAGTGAATTGACAGGCAGCTTCCCTAAAACTTCAATTCATTTTTCAAAAGCAATTAAGCTGATGTGTTCTGATATTTTGCAAGACACTAAAAGTGGAAGATTCATTAGAGACCCCACTGAGATGTGAGCAATATCTGAGGACCATGCAAGTAGCTGTGTACTTGTTAATTTCCAGTCTTTAAGGTATGAGCTTTAAAAGTTTTCACATGTACAATATTTCATATGAAATTACATTTCATAAATAATAATGCAAGCTGATAATTATTTTCCAGCCAAAGCACTAAAAAAAGCTTTGTGGTTCTTAGATCTTCATCTTCTAGCAGGGTTTTTTTGAAGCTCGAGGTAATAAGGTTAGCCTTTAGGATAAGGGAATATAAAATGAGGTTCTTAGTGCCTGGAGCCTTATTCTCTCTCTGAAAGTCAGAATGGAGGAAGAACATCAGCATGTAAGCTTTCACCTGACCTTCTCCTTCCTCTGTGCAAGTTGATTGCTGGAAGGCACTAAAAGCATGATCAGAAGAAAGTGTCATTTGTTAAACTGGGAAAGTTTTAACCTGCAGACTGAAACTGAATACAAATGCAGGGGAAGGACTTCAAAGTGATAATTTAACTTTGCACTGATATGTTAGTTTTATTATGGAATTCCAAAATGCTGCATAGACAAAAGGTTCTCACAAAGCAACTCTTAGTTCCTCAGCTGCTCTTGGAAGTACATGTGGCACACTGGTGGGCAAAACCACCTTCTTTCCATTAGTACCTTAAACATCTGTGACTATTTCTCTCATATCTGGCCATGTGATCTATAACATTCTCATGTACTGTTTGCATAGCACCATAGGCACACAATGCTTTACAGATAAAAGCTGGAAGACAAGACCCTATCTTTAGAAGCCTACAATCAAAGGCCCTGATTCTGCAAACTCTTAAGTGTTTGCAGGATTGGGGCTTATAAATCTAGCAACCCCGCAATTCTGGATATCAAGCATTGTTCATCACAGTACAAGTCTGAGGACTGGGCAAAAAAGGAGTACAAATATAAACATAATTACTACAGTATGTATTGTTGAGAGCTGGCATATAACTTGCAAGTACTTTTTCTACTAAATAGCAGATGATTCTTTTGCCAGAACTCCACTCTTGCATGCACTCATTACCCAGAATGATTCTTGGACTAAGCGCCAAATCCTTGAGTTCAATATGCTTCATAAATCTGCCCTAAATCCCTCTCTCAGAGCAGCTAGAGGATCTCCCCTGTGTATGGGGATCCTTGGATAGCTGCTCCTATGCTATCATCCATCCCTTCCTGCAGTTAGAGAGCATTGTGAGCACTATCACTAATCATTGCAACATGGCATCACTTGAACCTCAGGATTGGGGAGCAAGTCTGTGTTCAAAGGCAGCTCCAATCCACCTCTGCACCCCATCTCTTGTGGCCTCAAGCACTCCTCAGCCACAGAGGATTGGGCCCAATATTTGGAAGGATCACACATCCCTTATATACTGTAAATTCAATCTACTGTTTACTTTGGGTTGCCAATTTTGGTCAGATGTATTTCTGGAGGTTTCATCATCTGATATAATCTTTAATTAAAGGTCAATCATTAATTCCTGGAGACGCCAGGATAATCCTGGAGGGCTGGCAACCCTATGTTTACTTCAGGCTCTAAGCCCCACACTTTAGCTATGAACTCCAATACATTCTGAGGTACTTCAGCCTTCCTCCAGCACTATACAAGATCTCCCTCTGGCTGCAGCTTGAGAGTGCTGAATACTGCACAATATGGGCAGCTTGAAGGGTTGGGGAAGGGAAGAGGGGAAATGGACAAAAAGGAAGGAAAATTCTGAACTTCAAAAGGGTGGTAAGCACATTTTATGAATTGAAAACAAATAAGGAGAGGATTAGAGCTAAAACTGAGGAAAGCGTATGTTTGATTAAGGGCAGGGATTAAAGATAATCTGATGCCACACAGAAAATTAAAAAATAAAATACAAGTTTGACTTCAAAACAATTCTGCTCTTTCCTCAGTCTTTGTTAATTGACAGCCTGACTAGGCATGTATGGGCATAACACAAAGAAGTTAATTGATCTTATTTCCCATTTCCTCTAAATCAGTCCTTACTTGTTGCAATGATTTCCTCATTGTTAAAACTTCAGAATAAAGCTGAGCACAGTAACATCAGTTTATGTACTTGAAAGAGTGCCAGTAATAACATAACTAGTTATATTGAGGGTCTTAAGAAAGCATAACTGTATCTTGACTGGTTCATTGTTTTCCTTACCTTACGGAAGATTTCATACACTGCTTGGGTTATAATTAGGCTTGGCATAATCTGGTTTGTTTGTTTTTTTAATAATTTCAATGGATATCAATTTAAGATTTTTTGTAAAAAAGCATGATTTAAATTCTCAGTTGTTGGCATCAGAAAATGAGAAGGTTGGATAATTATTTAATGACACTGACTTTCAAAAAGTTAAAGCTTTATAACCATTAACACAAACTGTCAACATCACATGTCCAAATATACAAAATATCCTTAAATCAAACCAGAATAGTTTTCAAGCAGCATTTTCCTTACTTTGCCTATCTGTAAATTTTGATTATTATTGGTGGAAATATTTGTCATTTATGTGTGTTCAGTAAAATCACTTACCAATGAAAATCTAATCTTTCCGAGCCTAGTTATATTTATTCTTTGTGGGCAGTTGAAATCAATAGCCAAATTTCTATTAAATTCAATAGGCAGGCTTGAGCCCTAATATACTCATTTTCTTATTAGCATGTATATGTGGGTTTGGTAGTGCCTGGAATATGCTGGGCACTTTCTGGACACAAAAGGAAAGCACAGTCCTATTCCAAAGAACTTCATTTAAAAAAAAAAAGTCATTTTCAATACATATTTGAATTAAAACACTTATACCAGAGCATTACATTTGCAAAGTTCAATATAAACATTAGTTAATTCTAACCATCTTTTTGTAGTAAGTAGGTATTATCCTCCCCTCCCTCCCCCCACACCCACCCATCGATACACACTTTACAAATGGGAAAACTGATGAGAGGGCATGGTCCAGATTTTAAGTGGCATCTAGACTGTCTCAAACTTTAGGCTATGTCTACACTGCAATTAAAAACCTGCAGCTAGCTGATTTGGGCTCACCAGGTTGCTTCATTGCAGTGTAGACTTCTGGGATCAGGCGGCAGCTTGAGCTCCGGGATCCTACCACCTTGCAGGGTCCTAGAGCCTGAGTGCAACCGGGAGCCTGGATGTCTGCACTGAAATGAAACAGCCCCACAGCCCAAGCCCCTGCGAGCCTAAGTCAGTTGGTATGGACTAACTACTGTTTAATTTCAGAGCAGACATTTAGGTGCACATGTCCAGATGTCAGAGTCTGATTCTCAGAGGAACTAAGGATCCAGCTGAAGTCAATTGGAGCACCTTAGCACTTCTGAAGTTAGGCTCAAGGTATCTCAAGTTCAAAAATTGAAGTCATACTTGAAAATCTTGGCTTAAAAGACTATATCTGTGACACAGCTGGGGTCAGAACTTGCTACTTCCCAACTTCTAAACCTACATTTGTCCCTTCAGACTATATTGCTTCCAAATTAGCTTATACTATGCCTTCCAAATCACAGTAGACATTCCAGATTTGAGGATTGTTTAGTAGCTTTTCAAAAAGCTACTAAAAAGCTGGAACAAAAGAACATTTTTTAAAAAAAATAGCTATTTATTAAAATGTAAAGATGCAAAACCAAATAAAACTACAGTGAGAAAGACATTTAAAATTATTGCTATTAGCTTGTTTTATTTCTCTCATTCTTTTAGATACAGGAACGGCCCAGCAAAAAGAATCACGAGTTTATTGTAAAACCACCAACTTAAAAACAAGATGCTTATTTCGTAAAATCCTACGTGCTTTTCCCTGTTCTTTGTCTCTTTGAAATCATTATCTTCAGCAGGGGACATCATAGATGGCTACTGTGAAAAATCCCACTATATCAAATCATATCGGAGAGTAGCACCCCAAAATATCTGGGTCTCCCAGGCAAGCATCAGGGCCAGAACTCAGGTTGGAAGGAGCAAAGCTGTTTCAACAAGAAGAAAGATCTTGTTATCCTATAATTGTCCTTTTGAATAATGAAGCAGCAAAGGCTGCCAGCTTTGACAGGCCAACTGCTGAGGCAGAAATGGAGTGAGACCAAAGGAAGGTATTTGATCTGAGTAGAAATGTAATGTGTAAAGCACTGATGAGTACAGTCTAATTTTTTTCAGAACAATGGATTTGGAGCAGGCCTGTGAGAAACACTAATTGTTTTTTGAATGTCAGTTCAGTAACTGCACCAGCTGCCAAGGCACAAAACGAGATCAAACTAGCTAGAGGCATAAAGGGTAACAAGAAAACATTCTACAAATACATTAGAAGGAAGAGAAGACCCAAGACAGTAGGCCAGTTAGTCAATGAGAAAGGAAAAACAGAAAAATGTGGAAATGGCAAAAGTGCTTAATGACGACTTTGTTTCAGTTTTCACCAAGAAGGTTGGTGGTGATTGGATGTCCAATATGGTGAATGGGAGTGAAAATGAGGTAGGATCAGAGGCTAAAATAGGAAAACAAGTAAAAAATTATGTAGACAAATTAGATGTCTTCAAGTTACCAGGGCCTGATGAAATACATCCTAGAATACTCAAGGAACTGACAGAGGAGATATTGAGCCATTAGCAATTATCTTTGACAAATCATGGAAGATGGAGAGATTCCAGAAGACTGGAAAAGGGAAAATATAGTGCCACTCTATAAAAAGGGAAATAAGGACAACCCATAGAATTACAGGCCAGTGAGTTTAGATTCTGTACAAGGAAAAATAATGGAGCAAATAATTAAGGCATAGCTCAGTGGTTTGAGCATTGGCCTGCTAAACCCAGGGTTGTGAATTCAATCCTTGAGGGGCCACTTAGAGATCTGGGGCAAAGTCAGTACTTGGCCCTTCTAGTGAAGGCAGGGGGCTGGACTCAATGACCCTTCAGGGTGCCTGCCAGTTCTGAGATATACCTATCTCCATTATTCTATTCTAAAAAAAAAAATAAGGGGATAAGTAATAGTCAGCATGGGATTTGTCAAGAACTTTCTTTGGACAGGGTAAAAGCAGCAAAGAATCCTGTGGCACCTTATAGACTAAGACATTTTGGAGCATGAGCTTTCATAGGTGAATACCCAGTTTGTCGGATGCATGCTCCAAAATGTCTGTCAGTCTATAAGGTGCCACAGGATTCTTTGCTGCTTTTACAGATCCAGACTAAGGCGGCTACCCCTCTGATATTTGACAGGGTAACAAGCCCTGTGGATGGATGGGGGAGAGGGGAAGGTAGACATGGTATATCTTGACTTTAGTAAAGCTTTTGATACTGTCTTGCACGACCTTCTCATAAACTAGGGAAATGCAACATAGATGGAGCTACTATAATGTGGGTGAAAAACTGGTTGGAACACCATTCCCAGAAAGTAGTTATCAGTGGTTCACAGTCATGCTGGAAGGGCATAATGAGTGGGGTCCTGCAGGGATAAGTTCTGGGTCCAGTTCTGTTCAATATCTTTATTAATGATTTAGATAATGGCATAGAGAGTACCCTTATAAAGTTTGCAGAGGATACTAGGTTGGGATGGGTTGCAAGTGCTTTGAGGATAGGATTAAAATTCAAAATGATCTGGACAAACTGGAGAAATAGTATGAAGTAAATAGGATGAAATTCAATAAGGACAAATGCAAAGTACTCCATTTAGAAAGGAACAATCTGTTGCACACATACAAAAATGGGAACTGACTGCCTAAGAAGGAGTACTTCAGAAAGGGATCTGGGAATCAGTGGACCACAAGCTAAATGAGTCAGTGTAACACTGTTGCAAAAAACAAAAAAACCCACACAAACAAACAAACATTCTGGGATGTCTTAACAGGAGTGTTGTAAACAAGACAAGTAGTAATTCTTCTGCTCTACTCTGCACTGTTTAGACTTCAACTGTAGTCCTTGTCCAGTTTTGGGCACATTTCAGGAAAGATGTGGATGAATTGGAGAAAGTCCACAGAAGAGCAACAAAAATGATTAAAGGTTTAGAAAACATGACCTGTGAGGGAAGATTGAAAAAAGATGGGTTTATTTAGTCTGGAAAAGAGAAGACATGACAAGATAACAGTTTTTAAGTATCTAAAAGGAGAAGAATTCTTCTCCTTAACCTATGAGGATAGGACAACAAGCAGTGGGTTTAAATTGCAGCAAGAGAGGTTTAGGTTGGACATTAGGAAAGACTTCCTAACTGTCTGGATGGTTAAACACTGAAATAAATTGCCTAAAGAGGTTGTGGAATCTCTATCACTGGAGATTTAAGAGCAGGTTAGACAAACACCTGTCAGGAATGGTCTAGATAATACTTAGTCCTGCCATTAGTGCAGGGGACTGGACTAGATGACCTCTTGAGATCCCTTTCAGTCCTATGATTCTGTGAAGCACTGATGGGTAATTGTTTTTTGAGCATCAGTGCAGTAGCTCTGCACCAGCTGTTCATGACATGGGAACTGAGCTGCTTGAGCTGATGTGCTTGTTTCAAGTGTTTTCTTGCTTTTTTTCCCCCCCAAGCAGCTTTTGTTACCCCCACCCTCTGAGCACTTTGGTGCATTCTTCTGTAGAGGATTTGGACCTTGAGATGGGGAAGAAGTGGATTTGATGGGCTCAACTCCCATTGTTTTGATTGGAGTACTTGTGTACATAAGCACTTTAGCCAGTCAAAGAGAAATAGATATTGTTGTAGGATTTTCAGAAATAAACTGTACCATATTAATACCTGCGCTGATTGGAAAGAGCTTGGACTTTTCCCAGAACTAACATCTTGTAGGTTTGACAATGCATAGCAGCCTCATAATCTTCACCTCAGCCTATTACTGATATCAGGGAGGAGATAGCTACCAGCAGCTAGGAGACTTTCCATAAGCCTTGCAATAATCTTCACTTTGTTTTTCCACACAGATGCCAAAAACACTAACACAGTGCATTTTAGCTGTATTTAAGTTATTTTTACCAGTAAACATACTAAAGGCTGGTTCTATCCTCTAAATTGTAAGTAGGCAAAAAGGAAACATTCTAGTAGTCTAAACAGACTGGAAGCTGAGAATTGAATACCTAAATCCACATTTGAACTCCTAAATAAAAGTTGCCTCAATTTAAGTCAACGAAAACTGAGAGTGCTCAAGCATATCTGAAATGAACATCCCTTCCGGTAGGTAAATATTGATTTGGGTGCCTAATGATTATAGATGGCTTTAGTTTATGCCTCCATTTTATTTGCTAAATGGTGCTTTTGAACTGGCTAACTGGAAAAAAGGTTGAAGAATGCCAAATATTAGGAGAGACTGCATCGCTCATTGTTTTCAGTTTGCTAAGAATTTTTTAATCTGTCAAATCAAAATGTGTTTAAGGGGACATGTACACATGGTCTGGTCCCTTCTTTAACCTGTCTCTGGTCAATCATACTTTAATAGCCAGCCCCCTGAATACAATGCATATGCTGAGCCCATAGGAGCCTGAAGGACACCACCATTATATACAGACACTTACCAGGTTACACAAACCCGAAACATGGAAATCCGCATTTACGGAAAAAGTCCTGTAAGTTCCAAAATTGTGTAATTGTTGGGTATACATTCCCAACTTATGCAAAATTCAACTTACACAAAGTGTTCTGGAATGGAACGCTAGAGTAAGTCGGGGAGTGTCTGTACTTAAAAATTTCTCTTGCAGCTAGACTTGCTCAAGTCTCAGTAATCAATTTGTCTCTTGTGAGATGTTTCAGTGTCTATGACAGACAGGAAAATGCCTACACTATAGATGAGCCTCATTGAACACAATTTCAGTGTTCCAGCTCTCCTGTAGGAAGTCAGCCGTAAAGGAGGTGCAAGTAGTGTGGAAGCATGTTATAATTCATCATCACCAGCTTAGCACATTTTGTGTGTTGGCACTACTGCCTGCTGCAATAAAATCAGAGCTGCAAGGCCTGGAATTAAGCCAGAACGGTTTGTTGCTGCAGCTTCCAAAATAGGATCTTTTCCACATACTGTATGTAATACTTTAAGACAGTGTATGTTTAGGATACCAAAATATAGTATTTGTTATGTGTAAGACCAGAATAGGTGCCTCACACTAAGGCATCCTAAATAAAACAAAATCTGTGTAAATTGAGAACTACATCAATCCCACAAAGCTTTAAACTGTACCACATGGATAAACAGAAAAAAAAAAAAAACTCAACCCTCCCTAAGTACCAGCCCTGAAGCCACATTTCCTTCCCAGAAGGTTCCTCTGGAAGAGGAGCCCTGCAGTGTGCCCTCAGGTCAATTAATTCCAACAATGGGCTGGGTAGTCAATGTCAAGGGATTGTTTCTTAACCATAGGCTGTGCCAGGGCTTCTTGAGAGAAGCCAGCAGCCTGTCCTACTTAAAGGAGGCACTGAAAGTTTCTCTTGATGGTGGGGAGCCTTGGTGCGTGCGCGCAAGTCAGGTAAATCCCTCTTGTAGCCCCAAAGATTCCTATCCTTGTTTTCCTTGGTTTACACTAGAAATTATTCTAAACACATCGTGGACCTTGAACCCTGGGAAACTTTGGATCATCTAGATCTGAGGGTGTTTTGCAAGTCACATCAGAACTCTGACCTACACATTCCAGAACATTGGATTTGGATCTCAATTTTTCAGCTTGGACCCATCTACTTTACACCACATGCCTCTCACTGAATGGAGAGGGGCATTTATTGTAATAAAGGCAAACACCACTTTAACTTTGTTTAATAGGATTGCATGGTCATACCTACATATGAGTGAGGAGCTGTCATATGGATCAAAAGCAATCAGCTATAAAGGAGAACTATTTCAATATTTGATGCCAGCTTATCTGACAGATTATACATTTTTGATAAATCTTCAAGACACGAAACTAAAGGTGAACACTACATAGTATTTAATAGGTCTGTATTTAGTCTGATACAGTGTTCTTCAGAGGCTATGGAGTAGATATCCAACTGGTGTTAACTGTGTAGCTCCATTGACTTCAAATGAAGTGTGGCAATTCACACAAGTTAAGGATCTGGCCTTATGTTTAGAAACGAATGGAGAAACATTTTTATGCATAGATGTGTAAGTCAAACATATATGCCATAAATATCAGAAAGGCATATTTTATAAAATGAATAAAGGCCTCATACCATTACAAATAAACAGTTCAATACTAATTAGAGCAGAATCTGGCCCAACATATATTCCTTCAGCTTCTTTCCTCTTGTCATTTTTACAGTTTCAGCAAGTGCACACTTCTCCCAGCCTCCTTGCCAAACATATCAGCCTCTGTCTTGGTGCCTGATTCTCTTCTTACTTTCAGAGTCAAAAGTAAAGCCTCTGAACTGAGGCTGTGAGACTGATGTAACTTTGAGAAAAAAAATCAGGCCCTAGTATGTGTTATTTATGAGACCACAAGAGGTGTCTCACTCTTGAAGGCAAGAAAACTCCAGTCATTTCTCAAGTCAGGAAAGATCACTGACATTCTGTACCTTGGGGGAGCATTCTGTAACCCCCACATTCCTCATTTTCATATAATCGTGATCTTACGTATAAAGCATGCCTTGTAAGGTATCAGGGAAAGGTTATGATCTGCTGAAAGTCATTTCTCGATCCATATATGTAAATCATTAATGCATATGAAGTTATGACAATTGTGTAGTATGGTTGTCACTAAAACATGCTGTAAATTGGGAGAAAATCAGCCAGATATTAGCTCCCCAGAGGCAACAACAAGGAAAGTAACCAACGCCAGGGTGAGGTGTCAAACACCACATCAGCCATTGTCCAGCAAGGGAACTATTATGCAAGTGACTCACCTGCATGAGGCCACACCGGGGAATTGCTCAACCTTGCTTGGAGAGACTGAGGGCTTGTCTACATCACAAAGTTGCAGCGCTGGTGAGGGGGTTACAGCACTGCAAGTTAGGAGGTGTACACATCTGCAGGGCATCACCAGCGCTGCAACTCCCTGTTTGCAGCGCTGGCCGTACTCCTGTTTTGTCTCAGGTGTAGAGGATCCAGCGCTGGTGATCAAGTGTAGACACTTACCAGCGCTTTTCTTGACCTCCGTGGAATAAGCAGGTATCCCAGCATACCTGAGGAAGCCTCTGGTAATCAAGCACGTCTCCTTCCCTGCGGTTTGCTCTCGCGTTCCCTGAACCCCCGAGCAAGCAGGTCTCCTTCCCTGCAGTTTGCAGGGGGGTTAGGGGAACGCGAGAGCAAACCGCGGCGAAGCTGGTCTCCTTCCCCGGTTTGCTCTCGCGTTCCCCGAACCCCCCTTGAAGCCGTCCAACAGCGCTGCAGCGTGGTCACATCTAACACCACTTGCAGCGCTGGTTGCTGTAAGTGTGGCCACTCTGCAGCGCTGGCCCTATACAGCTGTACTAATACAGCTGTAACAACCAGCGCTGCAAAATTTTAGATGTAGACATACCCTCAGTAATGCTCACCTTACTCTGAAGGGAGTGGGGGGACGAAGCGACATGATAAAAGGAAAAGAGACGTTTGCCATGCTCTTCTTCTCTCTGCCACCTCCTCTACAGCCACCACACCAAACAACTGAAGCACTGATCAAAGGGTGAACCTGACTGAAGAGCAACCAGCCAGCCGGTGGTGAGAAGCATTTAAGTTTGTAAGGGCATTGAAAGTGTTAAGATCAGCTTAGGATGCATTTTGCTTTTATTTCACTTGACCAAATCTGACTGAGTATAAGAGCTTAGCACAATCTTATATTTCTTTCAGTCAAAGTATTTAGACAGAAGTTCACTACCATAGACAATAGACCCTGTGGTTGGAATTCAGCTACGTAAAAATGGAAGTATTGAATTGGCATTTTTAAAGAGCAAGTTACTCCAGTAACTTGTTCATATTACATGTTCCTAAGAGATTCAATTCTGTCTTTGAGAATAAAATAAGTAACCAACTGTTCTTCTTAATTTTTAAACCAATAGCAATGATCTGGGGTTTACATATGAGCACAAATAATTTATGAGATTAATATCTCTGCATGGCACTGAGGTACTGGCTTGTGGGGGAAGAATTCTATCTACTGCATCACTCACACCAAGTAGTGTAGCTACTCTCTGGAGGACTCCCAGCCAGAACATTACCTCTGCAATAGCTTTGCTTGTGGCACTGACTGGTAGAGCAACACATTGTGAAAGCTGCAAATTGGCCAGATTCTGTGAGGAAGGTTGGTAAAGAGCAATTCCTTACTTCATGAGTAGACAGCAGAAATTTGGTGCTCCGTAAGGATTGTGTGTGGAATTCAAACCACTTCACATGGAAAACAGAGTCACATTGATCCTCTATTCTTTAATCTTTATTTTAATATATCTCAATTGTATTTGCCCATTAAACTTCTTTAAAACAGGTATTTTGCAAGACAGCAGATGTGTGTCTGTGTCTACACTGTCAGGATATAGCTGCTTTGCTGTTACCTGTTGTAATGATGCAGTTCTTGCAGGACCCAACTGAAAGTACCAATTCAGGACAAATTGCTTAAAACAAGGTAGTTATATCCCAAGTCTGGGGTTTTTCCACCTCTAAGGCAAACCAAATCAGCCAGACAGAGAAGATTTTGGTCTCACCCCACTGGCTAACCAAGTCACACAAATAATTCCCTTAGACACCCCAGTTTCCCGGTATCACCACCAGTGCCGCTCATCATGGGGACAAATGATTATGAAAACCAATACCCCCAAAAAGAAAAAAGTTCTCAATCCCAAAGAATCAAGCCCCAGACCCAGGTCAATATACAAATCAGATCTTACTCACAAAATCACAATGTTGCCAATCCTTTAGAATCTAAAATCTAAAGGTTTATTCATAAAAGGAAAAAGATACAGATGAGAGCTAGAATTGGTTAAATGAAATCAATTACAGACAGTAATGGCAATGTTCTTGGCTCAGGCTTGTAGCAGTGACAGAATAAACTGCAGGTTCAAATCAAGTCTCTGGAGTACATCCTCAGCTGGGATGGGTCATTCAGTCCTTTGTGTAGCACTTCCATTTGTAGCAAAATCCCTCCAGAGGTAAGAAGCAGAACTGAAGACAAGATGGGGATGAGGTATCAGCCTTTTATAGTCTTTTCCAGGTGTAAGAACACCTCTCTGTTCTTATTGTGGAAAATTACAGCAAAATGGAGTCTGGAGTCACATGGACAAGTCCCTGCAAACTTTGCTGAGTTACAAGGCATATCTGCCTTCTCTCAATGGGTCATTGTATAGCTGATGGTCCTTAATAGGTCATCAAGCAGGCTAGGCAGAGCTAACACCAACTTGTCTGGGATGTCACCCAGAAGCATAGAATAAGTTTGAAGGACAGACAGCACAGAGACAATATTCATAACTTCAACTACAAAAATGATATATGCATACAGACAGCATAATCATAACCAGCAACCTATAACCTGGTCATTTGACCCCTTTATACAAGATTTGGTGCCACTACAGGTTGGTTGGTTGCAACCATGTTCTATATGGTCCCAGATTATGTCAATAATGTCACACCTGTGTCCAATCATCATTACTTAATTTGCTCCCAGCAGTTAGCTAATCTGACCCTGCTAAAGGTTAAAATGAATCAGTGGTAGCTGATTTCTCTAATTCTTTGTTTCTAGGCTCTAACTATTTTTGCCTCCCAACCTTAAGAGAAAAACAAAGTTTATTATAAGATGTGGTGTTCCCCACATAAATTACTTAGTCTCATATATAGTTGAAATATAGCAACTTCTAGTGCTAAAAAACTTGTCTATTTTTCTATACCTATTGTGTTAGTAAAGGTAATAAGTATGCACTACACAGAAAACTTAGCATTGCTTTGTCTTCTCTTTAATATACTTAAGGTTATGAACAATGTGTCTAACATATTGGGATGGAATTTCTTCACTCTTTACCTTAGAAAGAACAGAGGCTGGTGACATCTGAAAGTGGGTATGCTGAACAGACAAGTAAAAGGTACCATATGTTCACAGCCCATTTATTATACCTTGTGTGACTCAAAACCAGGTCCCTTGCTCTGCCTGACCCCCCAAAAAGCCATCAACTACTTAGAAAAGCAAGCATATTTTCTCAAGAGTAAAATGTCCTTTAGAGATTCATCAGACTTCCTTTTCTTCTGCATGCAAACACTTCTCTTTGCTAAGCACCCAAGTGGTTATAAATGTCTCAAAAATGAACAGTTGAATGAATAATTGTGGCAATTGTCTAATTGTATCTGATATTTAATACTATTTCTTGTCAAGTAATTCCTATCCAAGTATTATATAAACTGCTCCTGTGTTTTGTCATTTCTGTTGAAATAGAGAGAAGAGCCAGTGCCCCACTTCTCCTCAGGAAATGCTACATTTCCAGACATAAACTGCAGCCATATACTTTCAGCCAAAATAATCTATTTTAAATTGAGTATAATGAGAATGAACAGAGCAAGTTGTACAGGAGCATCCATGTCTCCTCTGTAGCAGGCTGCATCCAAACAAGGCAATTGAGGGAATTTGGTTCGTTTAGATTGTAAGAATCTACCCAACAGCTATACTAGTTGGGGGAGGGATAGCTCAATGGTTTGTGCATTGGTCTCCTAAATCCAGGGTTGTGAGCTCAATCCTTGAGAAGGCCATTTAGGGATCCAGGGCAAAAAAAGAAAAGTTGGGGATTGGTCCTGCTTTGAGCAGGGGGTTGGACAAGATGATCTCCTGAGATGCCTTCCAACCATGATATTCTAGGATTAGCTTACTTGTGTTCTCTTAGATAGTTAATATCAGTTACCATAGAGTAGGTCAGAAATCCCATACTGCATTGAACAAGTCAAATTCATCCCTGGTTAAATTCCATTGATGTCATAACTTTCAATTTTGAGAGTCTGGTTTTCAGGCACCCCCTCCCAGTAATCTCAGAATGTAAGGATTTGCTAGTTCTTAGAATGAACTTTGAACTATCTTCATGCTCCTTGACTAGCCAGCCCTTTAAACCTCACTTTCTTCTCCACTTAAGTCACTTTTTCTAGTATTCTGAAAAGTTAACTCCTGTCTTCTACAGCTTTCAGCTTCAGTTAAAACTTGCAAAGAACCTGAAAGTTCTAATATAGAAATATTCTTAAGATTATTGCTTTTTTATGAAGAAACAAACATTACATATTTAGACATCCTAGAACCACATATCATTTGCATCTAATACCTACTCTCTTTATGGTGACTGTATATATTATAAAACCCAGGTTTTTGTATCATATTAAAAATATTTAGTATGGACTTCACTCAGAAATATAATTTCACATTAGACATAGAACAGTTAGAAGTACAGCAACTGTTTGTAGACTAACTATATCAGTATAAATTCATGGGAATAAGCTATACCAATATAAGCACCTTCATACAAATATAATTATTCCCATACTAGGGGGCTGTACTTTAGCCATACTGGTTTCTAAACCAATACAGTTATGTTAGAAAGAGTATGTAGATAAGCCCTAATAGAAACCACAGTGATAAGCTCAGAGGCTTGGTACTCTGGCTTCTTATGTAACACATGCAGCCAGATCCTCACCTGCTATAGGTTGTCATAGTCCAAATGAAGTAGGACAATTTATACAAGTTGATGATCTAGCACACTGCATTCTGCTAGAAGGGCAGGGTATTGTATAGTGCTTACAATTATATCATGAATTAACAGGAGGAGGTGATCAATTACAGAGAATTCCCAAGTGATGCTATAATGTTTTAACCAATCACTTGCTCTGAGCTGTACATTGCAATGGAAAAACTGACAACCAGAACTCGCCATCTGTTGTGTAGCACAAGACCACATGCTGACTCTAGTCTACTTGAGACATGTATTAGTGACTCCACTGTCCATGCCTTTGGGTCTTATTTGTAGGGGAGTGTCAAATATAAAAATATTTAAAAAACAAAAACCCACAATAATATAAACTATGTTTGTAACCTTAGCTGACACCTCAAAGCAATTTTTATGGTCACTTCTTAGGGTGGAACTGTGAGACTAGGGGTGTGGTATGGGAAAGAGGTATTCTCTTATTTCCTTATCTGTTCCTGGTCAGAGAATAGCAATTATATACAAGACTGAAACTGAGACAGTGACAATGGAGCAAGGGACTGGGGATATTTCACTGGGGGTAGGCATTTTCATGCCTAAATATGTGAGATTGATTTGGATGGTCAAACAGGATTATATTGTGCAAACTGTAGGGAAAGTGGAAAAATACAACAGCATATTGGTAACGTAGCTATTTAAAATTTTAAAAACAAAGTTTCCTGAGAATTCCTTGCTTCTTGTTTTTCTATATTAGATATCTATCTCTATCTCTATCTCTATCTCTTATCCCCAGCCTTTAAAGAAAAAGCTTGTGTTTTTCCTCACACCAATTGTTGAATTACAGTATTTAGGTTTTTCTCCAAGGACCACAGTTGTCACAGCCCAATGACTCTTAGGAGGTCCCCCTGGGGAGGCAAATCAGCATTCATAGAATACCAGGGGTGGAAGGGACCTCAGGAGGTCATCTAGTCCAACCCCCTGCTCAAAGCAGGACCCATCCCCAGACAGATTTTTATCCCAGTTCTCTAGGTGGCCCCCACAAGGATTGAACTCACAACCCTGGGTTTAGCAGGCCTATTCTCAAACCACTGAGCTATCCCTCCCCCAGTGTTAGCATTGTATGTTGCTAACACTATTGTAAGCATCACAAGACATATTGGGAAGGGTTAAAAGTATGAGTGTGGAGTGGAAGATTCCTTTGCAAATTGTAAGACACCAAAGGGGGAGGGAGGGAGGAAGAGCACGTTCTGGGCTTGTCTAGATTAGGAAAGTGTTACATAAATGGAGATACACCACTGCAAATTTCCCTAAACAAGCTCTCAGAGGGGACTAAGGTGATACTGGAAGGAAGTGTGTCAAAGAGCTTGTCTTTTGTATAACATCCTGCAGAGAGCATCTCATGCTCCCTTCTGGCTGCCCTCAGATTAGATCAGTCCACAGCTACTAAATCCTTTTGGACTTGTCAGTATTGTCCAAATAGCTATGATGAAGACAGAAACAGACAGTTTTTACAGTCTTACTTATCCTATCCAAAACAGACCCAGCCACAGTTTGCCATTCTGTTACGGCCTCCAGGCTCAATTATTGTAGCTCATCTTGAAATCACACATAAAAGCAGCTCAAGCTAATAAAAAATGCAGCAGCTCATTTGTTTAGGCCAGGAGTTCTCAAACTGGGGGTCAGGACCCCTCAGGGGGTCACAAGCTGTCAATCTCCACCCCAAACTCTGCTTGCCTCCAGCATTTATAATTTATTTTAAAGGGTGGTTAATTTATTAGCAGGGGTCACACTCAGAGGCTTGTGATGTGAAAGGGGTCACCAGTAAAAAAGTTTGAGACCCACTGGTTTAGGCAAATAGATCATGCTGAACTCTTGCTGCTCTGACTATACAATGCAGTTCAAAGTCCCAGTGCTGATATTGTGTCCTGACCTTCGCTATCATGGGACTTGCCCTACCTAGCAAAGAGATCTCTCTCACGACAGTTACACTCCAGATGAACATGAAACTGCCATCTACTAGGGAAAGGCACCTGAGTAAAGACAACAAAGTTCACTGAAGCCAGACCAAAGCAATGGAGCTCAATGCCAGAAGAGACTGACCACCAAACCTCTGTTCATTACTAAATATAAACTCATCTCTTTGATTTAGGATTTGCTCTGTAAATTCTTCAGACACAAACATAGAAAACACACACAAACTATAAACTACTC
This sequence comes from Gopherus evgoodei, assembly GCF_007399415.2. Taxonomy (NCBI): domain Eukaryota; kingdom Metazoa; phylum Chordata; order Testudines; family Testudinidae; genus Gopherus; species Gopherus evgoodei. The sequence continues at coordinate 21,803,694 of NC_044326.1, forward strand.
AAGTTATTTCTCCATTAGGAGTAGGAAGATTATTTAAATCCTTGCAAGGCACTGAGATACTGCTGATGAAGGTGATAGGAGTGTTAAGATGGACTTACCTCTCCTGGCTTCTAATCACAGGTCTGCCTCAGTTTCTCCAATATGGTAGATGTTTCCTCCTGTGGTGGTCCTCCATCTGCCAGCATATGGAAGGTGAGCCCTTTGCCCATCATAAATGTCAACCCATCCCAGAGTTAACAGAAGAAGCCCACAAACAAACTCAATTCTTCATCCTGTTAGCTCAGGTTTGCCATCCTTGGGCTGTACAGTTTGTTCATCCTTTCCTAGGGCTCATCTGGGGTGGTAAAGTCCTTTCCCACAAGGTATCAGCTTATCCTTCCCTAGGAAGCAGAGCTGTACTATGGAGACTTTCCACATCCTGCTTCCCAGTAACATTGTACAGAAACCCAGATGCTCCCTCTACTCTAGATTCCAGATCAGGGAGACTGTAGCAAGAAGAAAATATCCAAATACTGTGGCACCTTATCAGTCTCCCCAGCCTCTGCTGCTTTTAGCCCTGGTGAGACAGGCTTGGGTAAGATGGGCTCTCTTAGGGCACAGGGGAAGTCCATTCCTTCTCTCCACCCATCCTTTTTAGCTTATTTTTCTCCCTTGTGGGAGGGAATACTGCCTCTTCTACCTAGTAAGGCTTACTGAGCCTAACCTCCCAGTAACAGGATTTCTTCTCTCCTTCCTCCCAGGGGAGGGTTTAAAAAGGTCTCAGGCAACCCTTAGTTGGAATCAGCTGATCCTAATTAACCCCAGGTAGCTCCCTCTCAGCTGATTCTAACTGATACTCTGGTAACCCCTTCTCAGTTGAATCTGATTGACTTGTAGTTAGCCCCCGGTTGATAGGGAGGAGGGCCTTTTAACCCTCTGAGACGGATTTCTACCTCTCCTTTGCAGCTGTCTGTCCTGAGTTTATCACAATACATAGACCCCTTGCTTCACCTGTCTGGAATCCTTCCAATCTTGAGCTTTCCCTCAGCTTCTTGCTGGGCAGGTGCATTCATTTACACTCTTGCTCAATGCCCACTTTCCTAAGACCTCTTTCCTGGGCCTTCTATGGATAATCCAACCCTTCCCAGGTTCTCTCTCAAGCCCTACTTTCTGCAGGACTCGCTCAGCTTCCACTAACTAGTTTGCCTGTCTGTTTCCTGGAGATCTTTGCTACCTGGCACCAGCCTTTGCCAAGCCTTTGCCTACACCTCTTTCTACTCAGGACTTTTCCCTTCCTGAGCCCCTGGCTTCTTCATATAGAGTTTTGGTTGGTCATTTGACCCTTCCCAATTCCTAAACTACCTTTAGAGGGGCTGCCTGACTCTGTTACAGAGAGGATGGGCTATACAACACATATAATAAATATTATATATGTGATATGATGCTGGCAGACCAGATGCCAGCTCATGCCAAGGCCCCTAGGACTCACTAAACATTGACAAAGGCATAGCTGGAGTTTGGCTCACCTGTGTGTTACCATTGTTAAAATAGATATTAAGAAGAATGTGTTAGGGTTTAGACTTTGTGAACTGCATGTAGGATGTTGCATGTATTAATCTTACTTATAACATCTGTACCCCATGTTATAAGGTTATATCAAGTGTTTGCATTGTAAGCCTCTGTAATTGTATGGGTATAGTTACACTGCAAATAGAAAACAGTGGCTGGCCTGTACCAGGTGGCTTGGGCTGCGGGACTGATTCATTGCAGTGGAGACTTCTCAGTCTCAGGCCTGAGCTCTGGAACCCTCTCACCTTGCAAAGTCCTAGAGTCCAGACTCCAGCCCAAGCCCAGAAGTCTACATTGCAATGAGACAACCCCCGCAAGTCCGTTGACAAAGGCCAGCGGCCCGTGTCTAACTGAAGTGTAGACATACCCTGTAAGTCATCAAACAGGAAAGGAACATTAATTAATGTAGAAACGCTGTCTTCCTAAGGTGGTAGTAGGTCCTGCATACCAAAAGAACAAAATGAGCCATTATGAAACATCAAGAACAAAGACTTGTTGATTGCTTCTCCCTGCACACCCACAAAGAGAAGACGTGCAGGTGGGCTCCTCCTATCAGCTTGAACACTGGGGGAAGACAATAAAAATCCTTGAAAAGAAGGAACTGTACCTCCATGTTGCTTGAAGTCTGAGGGGCAAAGATTCTTAAGCAAGAGATCCCCAGCTGATTAAGACCTCTTGAACCCACTTCCCCTCAAGACTTCACACAGTTTCAAGCAGGAGTTGAAGTTGCAAGAGAATGAAAGTTATACAGTACTATCAACGTTATGTGTTAACTATGTAAAATAATATTCTGTTTCTCAAAGTTTATATTGGACAAAGATAGAAAAGATTAATGATACTTAGACTCAAGAGACATATGTGGCTTGCAATCATGAGTACTGCTGACTTACACAGTTTTTGTGCTGTTTTAAGGGAAATATAATGTTCTAGAATGTCATGGATACTGTTTTAAATTGAACTATAGAAATGATGAAAAACTTGAGTATTTATCCAATAAGCTCAATGCTAGTTTTGATAAGGGTCACAGCAGCAGACTAGAATAATAAAATACTTAGTGACTTTGTTCTTTGATGCTCTTCCATAGTGAAAGAAGTCCCTGAACTGAAAGTTTATCATAAAAGACTAAGTAGTCAGAATTGTACAGAGGAAATGTTCAGACCGCAAAATGACCTACAGAGCAGATAAATCTTGAGACTTTATTAAAGATCGTTTAATGTTTTTAAGCCTTTGCTTACGGGGCACTGAATTATTTGTCCCAGAGGTTCTTTAGTAAGTAATACAAACCGCTACCCAATACTAGGAACCCATCATAAAGACACTCATCAAAAAAGCCACATTGTACTCAGAGGTAAAGTGAAATGATCAAAGTAGGAAATATTTTACCTACTAGCCCTGGCCAAGCCAAAACAACACACTACATACAGTTTTCCCAAGGTGAAATAAAATGTGTTTATTTTTTAATCAAACTTCTGTAGAGTGAAAAACTCACAAGAGAAAAATGACTGAATTTTAATAGATAGAGACTTCATTGTTTTTCTCACTATTATAAATGCAGAGATCCAGACATTAGAAATGGAAAAACCTTGTCAACAAGATCCTCACAATATCCACTCTACACGTTATAGGAAAGCTGAGATATCATGTGTATCGTATGTCACATCACATCAGTTGCTTGCATTTCTAAAGCATTTTGTCATATTTTATCTATGCTCGGTACCTAAATGTCAGAAAGACATGGATTTAGAGTTGTCTGAAATGTTTGTGTTTGAAAATATGATTAAATTTGGCCATTTTTCTAAAATGGTAGACACAATAATGTTTGAAACATTATTTTGACTTTCTCCAAATTTTCAGTTTTTTTATGAAACTTTGTTTTTGTTTTCTCTGTTTAGGTCCCTGCAATTTTTCCCTTTTCAATTTTGATGGTGAGCTTAATCACATGCTGGAATTTATTAAATTCTTTTTTTCAAAAACTAACATTTTCTATTTTGAAATTGGAAAAATTGTTTTAGAGAATTAAGAATTTCAACAACAACAAAAAAAGAATGATTGGTCCAGTCTGAAAACCAGCAAAAACAAAATCATCTTCAAAATTATTGATAATTTGGCTGGAATTTCTCCCCACCCACCTGACCGTCTGTACCGATACATGTCCAAAGGAGCAGTCAATTCTTTATCGTGTGTTTAAACATAGGATTTGTTTTCCTTTGTCTCATATACAGTAGTTTTAAATGTCTCAGGCAACGGAGTTACATTTCTGCCTCTCTCATCATCCCCCTGCCCTCATGCAACGTGATGGGATGTGTTCCATGACTGCACGCTTTAGCAAGGCTAAATCTAGTGTGCTTCAAAAAGCTGGAGTAAGTGCGTGAAATTCAGTTGAAGCCAGCAGAATTGCATTTCCTTACACTAGAGTTGCTTGTGGTTCCAGCAGAACACAAATGAAAGATGGGCTGTAGCCAAAAACCATTCCAAAATGTGAAGGAAAGGAGAAAAGCCTCTGCCATCTCCCCATCACCTATCAATCTTAGGTGCTTACTTGGCACAGTCATTAATATATTTATCCTCAAAGTATCCATGTGATGGAGGGAAGTGTTTTATCTCCATTATACAGGGACCCAGGTCCACAAGGGTACTTAGACACTGAAACCTCAGAGTTAAGCACGTAAAGGCTCAGTTTTAGGATCCACTGTGATCTACAAAATTCCCATCTAATCCTGGAGGTGCCTAAACTCACTCAGTGCTTATGTTTCTACTTCTTGCATGTGCACTGCTGCATCACTCAAGGTACCTGGGCATTGGTATCCCACCTAAGCCTCAGAACTATCCATGAATTGGGGGAACTCAGGTATTCTCCCACCTAATTCACATGTGGGGCCTAATCCAGTAGGTAAATTCTGAGGCCTCTGTGATTGAATGTACCACCTGTATTCACACCCCACACATCATTGTAATAATTTTTGTACAAAATATGCCTTGTGAGAGATCATTTGAAAACCAATAACTTGCTAGTCAGTAATATCATCGTGAAAGGTATGTAGCAACAACATATGTAAATTTAGGAACATTAACTGAAATTATGATTGAAATGTGTTTACCAGATAAGCCTGGGGAGGGGGTAAATTTGTTCCTGAAAGACAAAGGACAAGCTAATGTCTCTATCCAGATGTCATCAAAGTTGATTGGCAATAACCCATCAAGTGGCCATTCTTTGACAATGAGGGGATGCTGAAACAGATCAATCTGCATGCTAGTAAACAGCACAGAATGTCTTCACCATGAGATGCCATGTCTCCATCCTCATCCTGGGAAGGAACTTTTTCTAGAGGTAACTCTCAGGAAAATGCATTTCAGAGGATGCTGGACTAAAAGAGAGAGGGGCAAAAATATCCCAGTATCTCTTTCTTTTTCACATAAGAAGACAAAGGAACCAACCTTTGGGAAGAGTTCTGACCTGAGAATTTGGTCAGCCCTGTTGCTGAGAACATGTGGTAAGGCTTTTATAGAGTGTACATAGAATCATAGGGTTGGAAGGGACTTTAGGAGGTCATTTAATCCAACTCACTGCTCAAAGCAGGACCAATCCCCAGACAGATTTTTACCCTCGTTCCCAAAATGGCCCCCTCAAGGATTAAACTCACAACCCTGGGTTTAGCAAGCCAATGCTCAAACCACTGAGCTATCCCTCCCCAGAACCAAGTCTAGTTTGTTAAGTTTTAGCTATTAGAAAATATTTTATCTTTATTTCTCTTGTAACCCTTTCTGTCATTAATGCCTTATGCTTGAACTCATTTAAACTCTCTCTCTTTGTAGTTAAAGTAGCAGGCTCTTAGATATTGACCACTTACAGGGGCAATGGACATATAATATTTTAACTGTCCAGGAGACTGGGAGTGTGTTGGAGTCACACTGCAAGTAGTAACTAAGGCTGCTGAAAGCCAGAGTGTGACTGGTATGTTGCTGACAGGCTGCTGGGGTCAGAGTATTGGACCAGAACTATAGATATACGCAGACACTCAAGGTGAGACCTGCTTGCTGTTTGTTAGTAGCCCAGTTTTGGGGTCTACATCAGCAAAGTTTAGTGAGGCACTCAAGATTACAGGGCAGGTAGTGACACAACCACTCACTGGGTCTGGACTGCATGCTGGAATGTGACAGCCACCTACTGGATTGGATCCCATTCAAAATGTGGAAGGGAGTGGTGATGGTGCCCACCATATAACTTTTATCCAAGTAGTTAGAGCACTCACCGGGGATGAAAGACACCAAGGATCAACTTTGTTTAAAAGGGAGAAATTATTGGAACAAGGGTCTTTTCCTTTTGACATCAGGCCTGGTCATTTCTAGGACTATGTTAAAGCCAAAGGAGAATTCAGATATTCAATAGTAATTTTATTCCCACAAGAGTGTCTTGTCAGCTCTAAAGAACTTTGAGATGAGCTAAATGTTTTGACAAAATATAGTGACCTGAAACTTTTCTCTGCACTGCAAAAACAAAAACCAAACAAATAAAAATTGCATTTCCAAAATGCTAAATCTTCAAAATCAAGATCAGGCAAAACCCCAATACAATGATGTAACATTACTTGTGTATGAATATTTCTGTAACCCAAGATCACCCTGATTTTAAGAACTTAAAGATCAGTGTAAGGGGGTAGTCGTGTTAGTCTGGATCTGTAAAAAGCGACTAAGAGTCCTGTGGCACCTAATAGACTAACAGAAGTATTGGAGCATGAGCTTTCATGGGTGAATGCCATGTGTCTGACAAAGTGAGTATTCACCCACAAAAGCTTATGCTCCAATACTACTGTTAGTCAATAAGGTGCTGCAGGACTTTTTGTCAGTATTAAGAATGAAGCCCAAAACAATCTCAACAGATTCCTAATTTTTCAAAAGTGACTAGTGATTTTAGGTTTCTTCATTTTGGGTGCCTAACTTGAGACACCAAAAAGGACTCGGATTCTCAGGAATTTGGGTGCTCAGTACTTTCTGAAAAAACAGGCTCCCTTTGAGCTGGGCACCCAAAAGTTGAAGCACCCAAAATTACAAATCGCTTTTGAAAATCTTGGTCTATAAATTTGAAGCTATATAGATTACAGGAAGAGGAATGAAAAAGCAGTTTTAATCATTCAAAGAGAAAGTTTGCCTCGCAATAAGACCCTTTCCATTGAAAGGCATCAGTAACAATACTTCACAGTTTCTGGTTCTACTTTATCTTCTGTATTCCGCTGCTGATATTAGACTTGGTACTTTGTTTTTAACTTTCTGGTTTATAAGCCGTCTGTGAGGCTTCGTATGTAAACTTCACTGCCCTTTAAAATTCTAGCTTATTTGAATATAGATTTTCAAGTGCCTAAGCCTAGCAACAGAAAAACATTTTGTTAACTTCAGCATTATCAATTCAAGACTACTTTTTTCCATGGTCAAGAGACTCTTTTCTGTGGAATAATCAGAATTTCCCATGATTTATGATAAGCTTCTGCATAACAGCAAGACATTGTAAGCCACTTTTTATTGTCTGAGGGCATAGGTGAAATCACAGATTCTCTCCACAAAGCTTCTGCCTTTTCAAGATTATTATCAAGAGCTTGGCAATTTTTATTTTGCTTATAGCCATTCTCCTTAAAGAGCACTTTACAAAGCCTCGTCTCACCTTGCATTGTTAGCAAAAAAGATGCTACGGTCTTCAGGGATGGTCTAGGTTTACTTGGTCCTGACTAGTGCGAGGGTCTGGACTTGATGACCTCAAGGATCCTTCCCACCCTACATTTCTATTTTGCTGGGGTACCTATACAAAAAAATAAAACACTCAAATCCTAATCCCATTCATATTAGTAGCAAAAATTCCACTGGCAGGATTAGGAAATCTGCCTTTTTAATTTTCCTATATTAAGATGCATGTATATAGTTTAAGATAGTTTATAGCTGTGTACTTTGTGAGGTTTGACAATTTAGAATCTATTGGCCAAATTCAGAAGAGTCTAAACCAGTGCAATTTACACTTTCTTCTGATCCCCCTCAATGCATATGTTATACAAGGGTAGACTCCCTCAATTTAAAGTCATAGAGATTTAGGTCAGAAGGGACCACTGGATCATCTAGTCTGATTTCCTGTATATCACGAGCCATCAACACTATCCAGCACATGCACACTAAACCCAACAACCAAACTCAGACCAAACTATTATAGCTCAAAGGAGCTAAACAACTTGATTTACTTAGACTCACACTCATTTACCAACATGTAACTTACATGCCTCCTCACTCCTCATTTTGGGTGTAACCCTTCTGCCCCTCTGAGTTGGCAGCAACAAAGGCCGGGCTCAGTATCCAGGGGGTCCGTTTCAGTAACACAATGCATAACTGGCTCGAGCCCCCACCCAGTGACCTGGGACACTCTCATACCACACCCCCCTGGGTGCCTCTAGGAGGCAATACTTCCCCTCTCGCAAGCACGGAGTCTGAGTGTAGCAAAATCTTTCTAATAAAGGAAGGAATTAATGCGGCATCCCATTGGAGAAACACCATACACAGGGTTATAACACAAACCATAAACAAAAACCCACCTCCAAGTATGTTTGGCACTGTCCTTTTTCCCCTTAGGGTTTTAAGTCCAATCACCCCAAAGTCCAACAACCCAAAAGTCTCTGGTCAATGCCACCCCAGAGTTCAGGGGTTATCTGTAGAGGTCCCTCCCCCCAGCCTGGGTAGAAAGGGGCACCTTACGTGGTCCGGGGCCAACTGCCCTGCCTCTCCGTGGGTTCTGCTTCCGCCTTCTCCACGAACTGCTCCGCTTTACCAGCTGCTCCACTCGGCTCCTCCAGCCGTCCTCAGGAACTGCTCCGCTCCACCAGCTGCTCTGCTCCATGAGCCACTCTGCAAAACTGCTCAGCTCCGCTCGCTCTGTGGGCCGCTCCACTCGTCCCACAGCTACTCCGCTCTGCCAGCCGCTCTGCTGCCACCAGCTGTCCCGTGATCCACGCCAGCCGTCCCCACAACTGCTCCACTCCATCAGCTGCTCTGTTCCACAGTATATCTTCAGGCTCCCTCACTAGTTAGCACAGTACTCAGTGCTCTCAGCTCAGTCATTTCAGCTCTTTCGTGATTTCAACTCTTAGTGATCTCAGGTCTTAGTGGGGGAGCCCCAGTGCTAGTGCACCATTAGCCCAAAGTGCGTTCAGCTCAGTAACCTGTATTTAGATTCTTGAGGGAATAAAAAAAATCAACTCTGATATTCCACAGTGGAGAGAGGAGGGGGTGCAACTGGTGCTTCTGGCTCCACAAGGAGCCTGCACCACCAGGCACAGACACCTGTCCCCAGCCCCAGCCCCAGCCCCCCTCCCTCTCCCCCTCTCTCTCTCTCAGTTCACTGGGTTTTGGAACCCATGTCCCTTGTCTAGCAAGTACCACCCAACTGAGGGTGAGTCATTTGTCACCAAGCAGTCCCACCACCCAGCAGTCTGGGATAGGGTAGGCGTGCCTATGCAAATACACTCTCTGACATTCTTTCCACCAGATGTCAGGGTAGAGCTTATCCTGACTCTGCTTACATGGGTAAAACTTTCAAAAGCGTCTAAGTACAATTGACTTTCAAAGGGGCTTAGCTAAGCTCCCTAAGTCACTCAGAGCCAGATGTTCAAAAGTATTTAGGTGCCTACAGATGCAGGTTGGTGCCTAGTGGGATTTTCAGAAGTACCTAGACACCTAATTCCCATTGATTTCTCACTGAATGATGCAAGGATTAGTAGCAGAGAGCAGTCCCAATGGGCAATGACATGGCCTGAAACATATCAATGAAGTTGAGCTTCTCAGCTGTTCCAATGTTTCTTTAAGGATGGATTGCTTCACTCAACCCAGAATTTCAAATTCTGAACATTGAAATCTTCATGAATCTGCCACAGCTGGAGAAAAAATAGAATTAATACCGGGGCTTCATGATCTTCAGATGCAAAATTGGATTTGGGCTGATGGTTGGACAATGGTTTGATCTCTCAGTTGCCTCTTCCTTTTTCATTTTCCTCTGATATTTTTTGTCTAGACTGGAGTGCTATTAGGAATGCATAGAGGATGGGGTGGATCAAGTGAGCTTACTAATCAGTTAGAATCTATAGAATCTCAAAGCCTGTACTACTGTCCCATTATACAATATGATGGCTGTATCTTATAATTCTCTATGCAAGTGGACATCTAAATCTTTGGCCTGTAATGCAGCAACTATGAGAGATAATTGTTTTACTCTCTGAACCTTCAAATTCAGTTCATCATCAAATAGAAATTCTAGATAGAATTTTTCTCCTCCCACCTCCAACATTTGATTCTGTCATTAATCTTTTCACAATTGGGGTTAAAACTCAGTTAAGGCATTTTGGGTCTGATTCTTGTCCCATTGAAATCAGTCAAAATGTTGACGTGTATTTCAATGGGAACAAACCCAAACCCTTTTGGGTACGGGATGTCTACCATCAAAGCCTGGGTCTATAGACTGGGGCTCACGGTGCTCACACTACGGTGCTAAAAAACAGTTGTATAGATGTTCAGGCTTGGGCTGGAGCTCAGGCTCTGAAGCTCAGGGTTAGGGAAGAAGTCAGAGCCCAAGCCGCAACATCCACACAGCTGTTTTTAGTGACATAGCATAAGCCTTGTGATCCCCAGGCTATCGATGCAGACTCTGAGACTCCTTGCAGTGGGTTTTAAAAGGCAGTGTAGACAAACCCTTAGTTTCCTGCTGGGCAGATCATGACACTGGATATTTTAATGGATTCTCTAGTATTTGTTATTATGCTGCATGTTTCATCTTTTTATTTTAAATAACATAGGTTAACGAAAAATAACCAAAAAACACAAACCCTCCATCTGACAGCAGAGAAAACCAGGGTTTACTTCCCTAGTTCAACTTCCTGATGCACCTATCAGTAACACCGTTTCACCTCCAAATCTTAATATAATGCTTTGCGAGGTTTCTAGATATATAGTACATTCATCCATTGGCAGCGAAGATGAGATTCCTTAATAATAGAAAAATGATCAGGAATGGTTCTGAATGCCCATCATTACTGAATCTCTGCATTCTCTGCTGTAAGAGAAGCAGGGTTGTGAAGGAAGCTGCTATCGGTTGGACTTCTGCCTGACTCATTGCAGATGTTGAAAGGTGTGTACCTATTGTGATTGCCAGGAGACAGCAGACCTATACCCACCCATAGCTAAAGGCCCTGCCCCCCAGGTGAGGGGGAGATCTACTTGGATGCATGACTTAACAAGGGACCAGAGATAGGCCCCACAGTCGCAGAATACCCCCTGTCCAGCTTCCTCCTCCTGATGTGACAGGTGACCATCTTGGTCAGCGCCAGGAGGAGGTTGATGAGGACTCATGGCTTTGCTGCTGGTTGTATCAAAGGCAGCAGGAGAAGGCATGAGCCAACACACTACATGCCAGACTACCTGCAATATAAAGGAACCTCTGCAGGGTTGGAGGAGGAAGGCATGGACCTAGCTGTGGATATGGACCAGGTCCTGTCTGCCCTCCCCTAGGGGTAGGGTCAGGACACCCACAGAGACCTAGTGCAGCCCTGGCCAGAAAAAACTCCAGGATCTTTTTCTTGAGGCTGGTCAGGGTTCCTGGGGGGTGGGCTAAAGTGTTGAAATGATGCCAGAGCATGGAAAGGGCCAGCTGGTTGAACACCAGCACCCCTCGATAAAGGAAAAAGTACCAGAGCTGCCCAATCCACCTCCACAACTGGTCAGAAACCCTAGCCTCTAGATTGCTCTAGTTCTCAAGAGAGGAGGTATTGGTGGCAGAAATGTACATGTCCAGATAAAGGAGCAAATCTGTACCCCACCAGATAGCACAGAAAGTGGGTGGGAGGGAACCCACCTGCCACCTGTCCCCGACCATTGGACCACAGCTCTTGACCCAGTTGATCTGTGAGAAGCCACCAAACCTATAGTTTGACAAGCCTCCACCCATGGCCAGTCTCCCAATTACTGGGCTATGAGGAACACATCACTAGCACTGACAGGATCACCCACAAGTCCAGATCTTGAAGCACCAACCCCATCATCCTCTTGTGGAGAATAGGATGGGCTTGATAGTGATGGGATAGAGCTGGCCAAATGGCGGGCAGTCTTGACTGAAGGTAAAAGCAGCAAAGAATCCTTTGGCACCTTATAGACTAACAGATGTTTTGGAGCATGAGCTTTCGTGGGTGAATACCCACTTCGTCAGATGCATGTGGTGGAAATTTCCAGGGGTAGGTATATATATATATGCAGGCAAGCATATACCTGCCCCTGGAAATTTCCACTACATGCATCTGACGAAGTGGGTATTCACCCACGAAAGCTCATGCTCCAAAACGTCTGTTAGTCTATGAGGTGCCACAGGATTCTTTGCTGCTTTTATAGATCCAGACTAACACGGCTACCCCTCTGATACTTGACTGAAGGTGACAGTTGCGGTCAAAGCCCAGTTGAGCTTGATCAAACACTCCACAGAGGCGTACAGCATCTGCAGAAACCCCACAAAATGGAGTCTGAAGCTGAATGCCACAGAGTGCTCGTGAAATACCTGTAATCCATCTTGTCAAATATCTTCACCTGATCCAGGGGCAGACCCATCCTACACATTAGATGGAATAGATCCTGGACCAGATAGAGGTTGTCAAAGATGGTCTGGCCCTGGACGTGTGGGTCTGGTGGGGTGAATCACATTGTCTGGCACAGACCCGAGCTGCAGTGAGATGGCTTTCACTACAACTTTGTAGTCTGTGCTGAGGAACAAAACTGAGTGTCAAAATTTAGCCAAGATTTTCCAGAACACTTCAGCCTGAGGCAGACACATAGCATGTAAAACTTTAGCCTGAATGGTTAATGTCTGACAAAGTTGTAAACAACTGAAAACAGGATCTTGCTTTAGGGAGAGTCAAAGAACTTTAATAACAGGTAGTGCCACCAACCTAACTTATGACATATATGGCTCTGAGTTCCCCATGCAGTAATTTTGTTCTTCAGTCTACTTCTATCTTATTTTATCTAAATTCTTATAATAAAACCCATCAATGTAACATCTGTATGTTTTCCCCAGTTGGGATTCAACTCTCCTCTCACATCAGTTTTTCATCTGAGTAACTGAACTGAAATATGTAGAGTTTCTCCTGAATGAACTAGCATAAATGAGAGGAGAATTAGACTCTTAGATTATTGGAGTGTAAATCCTTACATGATTTAACTAAGCAAACTCCTGCTTGTCTATTCTATTCCGCCAAAGGACTTTCATGTTCTATCTTGTAATTGTTAAGTATTTATTTCTGCTGCAGGAAAAGCTATTTGATATAATTTTATATTTGTCAGTTTCAACTTTTATTGTTTAAAGCATCACAGAACTTGATTCATTTTAATCTGGGCTTTTTTATTTTGTTACAAATAGGATGAGAGTTTGCTTTCAATATTTACAAAGAAACCATTGGCAGCAGTTAGGGACAGGTATTAAATAAATTACAGCATGGTTACCATGTTTATAACATGAATCCTACCCATAGATTTGAATTTGGCTGTCCCCATTTCACTGATCCTTCAGAAAATTTTGGAATTGTCTAGTCTTCAAATATCTGTGTCCTCATTTTTTCAATCCTTTATTTATACTGGCTCCTAAGCAGTTCATTTTTTTTAAAACCAAGTACACTGCGAGTGCTAATGTTTTCCATAATCTCAGTATCAACATTTGTGGTTACATTAATTTACAGTGAATACAAATCACATGTAGGTATAATACTTCATAATGAGCTATAGCGGGCATGCTTCTCTGGCTCCGTTAATGTTGTAGCAACTCAGGCCCTATCTTCCACTCCCCCAGAATCTGCAGCTTTTCTTTTGGTATCAAATAAAGGCTCATTTTGGTTTCCTTCTGTGTGGTCTCGACAAGTTGATTTTAGAAAAACACCCAACTGGAAACACTAGATCTGAACATTTTCAAACTCTGAATCCTTCTTCTATCTCATGTGTTAAAGCTATCTCTATTACAACTACCAGTACCATAACACCTAATATTAGTTTTGGCTTCAAGATTCAAAAGCAATGAATCCCACAAGAGCTTTTAGGGGTTTGTTTTGGTCCTGCTAGGGTTTGCCAGCAGCTTGTACTAGACCGTGCCTTTCCCTTGTGCTGTGCGCATGTGTAGGGCAGACAGCGTTGGGCCAACTACCGTACCTTGAAGATGCTTCCAACTGGATTGTGGGCATGGGGGCAGAGGAAAGACTGACTTGACAATTCTGAAGCTGACACCTCTCTGGAAAGTCCAGGAGCCAGGGGTAGAACTTATGGGCCATTTCCCAGAAGACAGCAACAACGAGTGGAGGCTGCTGGGGAACTGGGAGTGGATGAAGTAAGGGGCCAAGTGAGTGTGGAGATAGGGAGATGGAAAACTTGCCATTTCATTTCTAATGCCAGATCAAGCATTTGATGTGGACTGCTGACAATACTAAGATAGAAATCCAAACCCCAAATTTTAACTGGGACAGCATCCAAATCTGGTATGGACAGTGCATATCTAGCTGATGTTTCATTTCCTGCCTTTCCTTGAATGTTTGAGAAGTTGAATCTTTCTCTACACCCTCAAAAAATTGTTGCTAGAGATGGTTTGAACTGAAACTTAGATCCATCAGGCTGAGATGTCTCCCTTCCTAAGAAGGTGTGGGATTAATCTGGATGCATTTATTCTACAGTATCAGCTATATAGAGATATTTCATGAAAGAGAGAGAAATTTCTTCCTTGGACATCTGCTCAGTTTGCAGTGACAGGTGAGGTGAAAATTGAAGGAGGCACAAAGACAGTGGTGGGCAACCTGGGTAATCTGCTGTTGGGCTGCGAGACAGTTTGTTTACATTGACATCTGCAAGCATGGCTGCCCACACCTCCCAGTGGCGGCGGTTCACTGTTCCAGGCCAATGGTAGCTGGGGAAAGGGGTGGCCAGCATGTTCCTGTGGCCTGAGCCACTTCCTGCAGCTCCTATTGGCTAGAAATGGTGAACCACAGCCACTGGGAGCTGCAGGTGGCCGTGCCTGTGGACTGTCAGTGTAAACAAACTGTCTCACAGCCCACCAGCAGATTACCCTAATGGGCCACGTGTGGCCTGTATTCTGCAGGTTGCCCACCTCTGCACAAAGAGATGAACATTTGGCCACTGGGCTGTTTTTAACTGCTTCATGCACTCACCACTGTTCTGGTGTTTCTAGCTCTCTGATAGAATAACCTATCAGTTGCAGAACAATTATTCAGCTTATTGAAGGCTACATTTCTGCAGAAACAACTGGGCAGGGAAGAGCACCTCCCACATACACTTTGGGAGGAGGGAGGGTGGCAGCAGGCTCTGTATGGCCTTTCCCCTTCCCCAGCCACATGAGCTTGGAGAAGAAAGAAATCCCTGAGAGGAGCCACCTGGATACTCAAGCTAGCAGGTGCAGACACTAGCAGCTGTAGGAGGGGTCTTTGAACATGAATTACTAGAGCCCTGCAAATCTGTGGATAACTGCTTGATATCTGCTGACCATTTTTGCGGATAGTGGATTGGATGCAGATACAACCATACAGGGCTCTACTCACTGGTGGCACCTGGCCCACAGTGTCCAGCTCAGGCAGCCCAGGGAGCATAGTGCGCTCAGGGCTGGTGGCCAGCAGCCCGTGGCTGGGGCTGGGTGGCAGGTCTCTTCAGCAGCTCAGGCTCCTCAGGCAGTGCCAGCATCCCCAATATGCCCGGCAGCACTGGCCATGCTCCCAGTCCCGGGTCTGGCCCGCTGGTTCCTAGGCAGCAGGCCCGCCCCCAGCCCCAAGGACTGAAGTGGGTCCCTCCACCCCACTGTAATGCAACATGCACTGCTGCTGCTGTGTGCCATCACTCACAAGCCCCCAGGAGCAGCACGCGATGTGACATCCCTTTCCCCTAGCCCCCCCTCTGTGCCACCTGTTCGAGACTCCATCCCCACACTGCCCCTTACCCCCAGTCCCCAGCCTCACACTCCCTTTCCTTCCTCCCCCCGTCACTAGCCCTTTTAAGATGGTTTGCTGCTGCAGGTGCAGATGCAGATACAGGTAAAAGATGGCTGGCAAATTGCAGATCGGATTGTGGGTTGATCCTGATGGATGTGGATCAGATGCTGCTCCACATTTTTGTATCCGAGCAGGGCTCTATGAATTATCTTATCAGTAACAGTCTGCTGTCCTCTTAAAGCTTAAAGCAAAGACAAAAGTAAAAGAACTATCAATAAGAGAAGCATTTTTTGTGGATGATTGTGCCCTCCTTGCACACACAGAGGATGATCCCCAGTGCATTGTAGATCACTTTGCTGAAGCATCAAAACTGTTTGGCTTCACAATCAACCTGGAGAAAATGGTGGTGTTGCACCAATCATCTTCATCACTCTGTGTCATATCCCCTAGCATATCCATTAGTAGAAACCAACTAAAGCAAATTGACAGTTTTACCTGTCTTGGCAGCAACATCTCCCATGATGGATCTCTTGACAAAGAGATCAGAAACAGGACACAGAAGCTTATCAGTCATTAGGAAAGTTCTGTAACAAAGTCCTGAAATCCCACAACATAACCCTCTCAACAAAAATAAAACTTTATAATTATTTTGTGCTTAAATCTCTCCTCTATGGCTGTGAGACCTGGACACCATACAAATGGGATATCAAACAGCTAGCAGCCTTCCATATGTGTCCTCTGCATGCAATTATGGGATCCGCTGGCAGGACACAATTACCAGTCCTCCAAAAGTCAAATGCCATAAGCATTGAGGCCATGCTGATAAAAGCCCAACTATGCTGGGTTGGACAAATTATTAGGATGCCTGAATATTGACTAGGATGACCAGATAGCAAGTGTGAAGAATCGGGGGGGTAATAGGATCCCATATTAAAAAAAGCTCCAAATATCGGGACTGTCCCTATAAAATCAGGTCATCTGGTCACCTTAATATTGACGCCCCAGAAAAATTTTCTATGGAGAATTGGCACAAGGACACCAGAATCAAGGTCATCCCAGAAAGCAGCACAAGGACAGCATAAAAAATAGCATATACTTTGTGCAAAAAACTGAAGGATCTTGAGAAGGCTGCGTTAAATAGATCAGCATGGCAACGCACAATACCCGAGCTTTCCAAGCCTTTGAAAAGGACAGAAATAACTGATTGTTAGCTGCAAGGGAAAAGCATCATACTACTGCTACAGCTACCAAGACGCTCACCAATGACTTTGTCCAATTTGCTCATGAGAAGGCACATCACGTTTTGGACTTCAGAGTCACTCAAGAGTCCACAAAAAGAGAGAGCATGAAAATGTCATCGTCGAACCATCGGACTGCATACAAGCAGACTGCGGTCTACAGCTTTCACTTGGAAAAGTCTTTCCCTTCTGCTGACAGTTACTGGGCTGGTTAGGTGTGAGGGTGTTTCTTGGTACCTACACAACCCCTTGGAGGGTGTGGCTCATCCCAGAGGGGCAGGAGGAATTCTGAGATGGCATGTAATTTTTGCTATAGAAATTGCAAGATTTATTTGGACACTGCAACTAACAACCCCAGCACACTCTAGGGGTTGCCAGTTTTGCTTGGATGTATTCCTGGAGGTTTCATAACATTACATAATCTTTAATTAAAGATTAATTCCTGGAAATTCAGGACAAAACTGGAGGGTTTCCAAACCTAGCACACACAGGCAGGCCTGAACTTCCTTCAAACACCTCCCATCAGAAATATTTGTCCAAACAAAACAACTTCACGCTAAGATACAGCACCATCTACTGGTGCAGTTGCTGTGTGTGCTGACCATACAGAAGTTCAGCAATGTGTCTGGACCCTGCTTCAGTCAGAAAAAAAAACTGGTTTTGTATGCAACATCATCAGCAGGAGAGGAACTGCCTCTGTCCCCCCTTCTGGTAATAAATAGATTAGGTGCTGCTTTTACCAAGCTCGTGTTTGTGTCATTATTCTGAGGCCTCTGACTGCTTATAGGTGCAAATGCATGAAAAAGGAGACCATGAAATTGTGCTACATCATCTTTGTGCAGTGCCCAGAACAATGGGGCCTTGGCTGCTGGGTGGTGCCATCATAAATAGCTTTATTGAATAATAATGATTTTTGGCTAAGTGTTTCTAAATTGAACCCAGTAAGTGATGGACTCCGAAGAGGGTCTTCTTCATATAATAGTAGACTACAACCAGGCACTTACAAAACAGCTGTCATACATTTCAGGTATGTATCTCTTAGCTGTATCTCTTAGTTGTATCATTTCTGCTTCTCCAGCTCATACTATAATGGTAAATCCTTCACATAGCTCAATGCTTCTAACCCCTTGACTTGTAATTCACCCTTAAGTGACAGACTCAGTGTTAATGTGGTATGCAACCAAAACATTCAAGTCTATTGAGCAATGACAGGAATAAAAATATAAATCCCATGAAACTACAAGTTACAAAATGGAATTATTTCCTTTTCTTACATTTATCTGTGCATAGCCCTAATTTATAATATTCTTCTTGCAGCACCACAGTAAAATATAAAAATTAATCAATATTCATCAGAGAGCTCATGTAGCTCTCTTCCTTTTGCTGGTATTCATAATGGCTTTCATTTCCTTCTATCCTGTCAAAGGGGCCCATGCAGTTTTAAATCTGCAGCTGGTACAGAGTCATGAGACTAATTTGGCCAGATTAATCTCCGGTGTAAACATATTGGAAAGGAATAAATTTGGCCACAAACTTTAAATTACTTGGTCTCTGTGAAAGATAAACTGTATGCTAATTCTTATCATAGGATCCCAGGGTTGGAAGGTACCTCAGGAGGTCATCTAGGCTAACCCCCTGCTTAAAGCAGGACCAATCCTCAGACAGATTTTTGCCTGAGATCCCTAAATGGCCCCCTTAAGGATTGGGCTCACAAGCCTGGGTTTAGTCAAGCCATTGAGCTATTCCTTCCTCCTGAAAATACACCGCTACCCTGATATAACATGAATTTGGATATAATGCAGTGATCTGGGGGTGGGGTGGGACTGTGCACTCTGGTGGATCAAAGCAAGTTTGATATAATGTGGTTTCACCTATAATGCAGTAAGATTTTTTGGGTCCTAAGGACACTGTTATATCATGGTAGAGGAGTATATATGGAGATAGGCCTATCTCACAGAACTGGAAGGGACCCTGAAAGGTCATGAAGTCCAGCCCTCTGCCTTCTCTAGCAGGACCAAGTACTGATTTTTGCCCCAGCTCCCTCAAGGATTAAACTTACACTCCTGGGTTTAGCAGGCCAATGCTCAAACCACTGAGCTATCCCTCCTCCTCTTCAGGCAGGGAAGATGTATTAGAATTAATGGATTTTTTTAAGTGTAGGGGACCTCCACACACACAGAGGCAGTAAAACTCTGTTTCACAGTGCAGTTAATGTGAAAAGTAGAGATGGATATGATTGTAAAAGACCGCCTCTGGATCCAAACTTTTCTGAAATTTAAAGGACTGGTAGAAGAAGCCGAGGTTTCATATTTATTTTTTGGCCAGTGATAGAGATGGATGTCCGCTGAATTCAAATTCATATCCAAATTTCCCAAAAGTTCAAGGATGTTTGGCTCCAGAAGGCCAGATCCTCAACTAATGTAAATTGGTCTAGCTTTATTGATTTCATGTAGCTACATTAGCTACACTAGCCAAGGGTCAGGACAGGTGTTTTGGTTTGTGATTGTTTTAAATGAAGAGTATATAACTTTTCCTTTAGGCTGGATGAAAACATGAAAGTATAGAAGTCTTGTGGTAGAAAGCCAAACGGAAATAATTTCTCCAATATGTTATTCTTAGGGAATTCTCATTCTGAAAATGAAGGTGTATTCCATGTCTCACACTTGCAGAATGTATAATTTCAGTGTGCCTGTAGAAAGAGCTCTTGGAACTCTAGCATGATTTTTCTTTTATTATAGAACCACAACACGCTGCACATATCCCCACACACAGTCCCAGAAAACATTGATTTATAGGTAAAACTACTCCCTCTTCTGAAAATACATTTCATCTAGATTCTCCACTACCAGCCTCCTCTCCTCTGCTGTTTACTCCTGCTTTAGTGCCTAATCACATACTCCTATGTTTAAGAATGTCTACAATGTAACATACAAATATACTGGACCAAATTCTGTCCTCAGAAATATATATGAAACTCCCATTGTCAGAAACAATGGGCTTTAATTCCCTCATCTGAACTGGGGGCTAGCCATATCAGCGCGCAGACCAGTTAATAAGCTCAGCCAGGCTGTGGCAAGATCACCTAATTCAATGGTCTCCAACCTTTTTATGCACAAGATCACATTTTGAATTTAAGTACAATCCAGGATCTACCTCAATGCTTCCCCGAGGTCCCACCCCTTCCCCAAAGCCACGCCCCACTCACTCCATCCCCCAGTCTGTCCTTCGCTCACTCTCCCCCACCCTCACTCACTTTCACCAGGCTGGGACAGGGGGTTGGGATTCGGGAGAGGGTATGGGCTCTGGGCTGGAGCTGAGGAGTTCAGAGTGTGGGAGGGGGCTCCGGGCTGATCCTGGGGCAGGGGGTTAGGGTGCAGAAGGGGGTGAGGGCTAGCCTCTGGCTCTCCACACTAGATCAGACCTCTCACGCCCTGGTCCCTGACACCCATTGACTGCAGATGATTTTGTGTTTGAGGGCAAAGTTTGGCTATGGAAGTTCCTTACTCTAATATTCCTTGTTTCTTTTACAGGAAGTCTGTTGTCATTCAATTGAATTCCTCCACCAGGACACAAGGGATTTTAAAGGCCAAGAAATTCATTTTTCACATATACAAAGACTGTTACAGAACTGAGGAAAACATTGAAGAAAACATATTAAATTGATTTAAAATTACACTGTGGTTGCAACTAATTTAATTAGTATGTCAATGTTCAGTAATTAGCACTTTGTAAATGAATCTCTGATGATGTAAATTGTTTTTATATTGCTTCCAAAGTGAATGACTCTCAGACAATCCTTTCCAAAACACAGGCTATAAGATGCAGTGTGTGCAATGCTTAACAAATCATTTTTGTTGTTGCCTAAAATACCAAAAGACATTGAATTCAGGTGACTCTGGATGAGTCCTGTCCCAGAGTGAGTACACCCCATCTCTCTTCTGGGGGCAGGGCAAGAGTCATGTAGCCCCATGGCTATGTCCACCTGACCACCCTTCCTCGCAAGGCTGTGTGGCCTAGCAGCCAGGGTCAATATGGCTGCCCTCCCTTGCAGGGCTGTGCGGACTAGTGGCCACAGTCAATTTGGGTATCCTCTTTAGTGGGGCTTTCCACCCTATCAGCCAGAGGGGGATGGGCCACTACCCAAAGGGGTGGGGGCCAGTGTAGGGGCCCTTCCTACTCCACTGGGACCCAGTCCAGGGCCTTGAAATAAAAAAAATGGAAAATTTTGTTTCAGAAAAAAATTTAAATTTATTTTTTGTTTACATGTTACTTTTATTTTTACATTGTTTTATGATGTCATACTATGATGAGTTGAAAAATTTTGTGTTTTTAAAATCCTTCCGTGAATCTTATTTTCTAAACAAAAGTGTCTCCTATTTGAACACTTTGAACAAGAAAAGAAGGTAAATACTCAGTGAACTAATTAGAAGAGCAGCTGTTGTCAGTATCCTAGAAAAATTATTCCAGGCAAATAAAAAGATATTAAACAGCTACTCCTCTAATTACTACCCTGAGTCCTTATCTTTTCTTCTTATTCAAATTTGCAAAGTCTAAAACTGTTTCATTACAATGCAAACAGGTGATCCATTGATATATTAAAAAAATTATAAGAATGAAAAGACAAATTTGAAATGAAAATTTTGTTTTGAATAAATTCAAACAAAACTTTGAAAATTCTATGTTTTTTTGGAAATTTCAAAAAATATTTGCTTTTGTTCTAATTTGAAACAAAAACAAATTTCAGTGTCCAATTTTTCCATTAAATAGAAATTCCAAGTTTTGACTAGTTCTAGACAAAGCCTTACTCACTATGTTTGTATTAACAAGTCTCATTTGAACCATTGTAAGTAACATACAATTCCTGAAACAAGCGATGGTCTTAAACTAAAATGCTGGATTGCACATCCCCAAGCTATTATATAGAAAATTTCAAATCCAACCTCTGCAGTTTTGGTGTTTCTCTACCTGAGGTCTGTCAAAGGCTGGAAAAGTACAGCTGGTCAGGAATTACTGATGTCTTATGCCCCATTCCTGCAAAGATGCATCTGCTTAACTTTAAATACTGTGACTAGTTCCATTGATATTCATAAAGTTGCTACATGCAGGATAGAAGCCTTACGTATGTTAAAAGTACAAATGTTTGTGAAATTCCTAGAAATTTCTGAGAAGCTGACATGATCTCTTTTTGTAGCATTGAACATTCCATCTGCGTTCATTCTGAAGTACAACTCCCAGATTTGTGAAAGTTAATTTTGCAAGCAAATGCTCTTTACTTCACAGTTACTTAGTCATTGCTTTTCCCATCACTCTCTTTTTCCTTCTGTGCCCCCAATGAATTCATCCTACAACTCTCTCAATTGATCCTCCTCCTCAATAACTCCTTGAAAGTCTAAATGTAGCCATGTGTCATCACTATGCTGATCACTGAACTTCCCAGGACCACTAGCTTACCTCTAAGTGTCAATCATAGAATTATAGAATACCAGGGTTGGAAGAGACCTCAGGAGGTCATCTAGTCCAACCCCCTGCTCAAAGCAGGACCAATCCCCAGACAGATTTTTGCCCCAGATCCCTAAATGGCCCCCTCAATGATGAACTCACAACCCTGGGTTCAGCAGGCTCAGAGCACTGAGCTATCCCGCCCCCAACAATGTTCAGTAGTACAGCTTAATAACAGTGTTCAAAAAGAATTATTTTTCACTTCTCTCTGTTATTTATTTATTATTTAATACTATTTCACAGGAGAAGTCTCATTGAAATCACTGGGACCACTTGTAGTAAAGTACTACTTAATGTGAGTAAGACTATTCAGAATCTGGCTCTTTGAACCAGATTCTGACACTCTTACTCACGGTGAGCACTATTTTTCTATATAGATGGCTTCTTTGAAAGGAATGCGACTATTTTAGGAGTAAAGCACTATACAATTTGAGTAAGGGTAGAAGATTCTACACCATAGATGAGACGTTTTCTGCCCCCAAATAATTTACAATAGATTACATTGTACCAATGAGAAAAACTCCTTGAAACAGAAGGTTTGAAGAAGATGGGCACCAGTGTGGATGACACTGGCTAGTGAATAATGAAAATAAGTCTTTGGGGCATTTCAAGACTGTGGTGGACAGAGAATATGAACCTTATGAGATGATTGTTTTGTGCTATGTTACAATGTCAGATAATAGTTCTTCACTAGACTAGGTTCTAGTCTTGATGTCTTGTATTAATTAGACAAGGAAAAAAATAGCAAAGGCAGACAGCGAGAAGTGAAGTCAATTTTTTATCAGAGCCACTCCAACTTGGTTTTTAGAGGCAAAACCTGAATGGTAGTTATTTTATCTCTTTTGTGTTCTGCCTGTTTAAGTGCTGTGACATTTCTAGAAAAAATCCTTGTTGCAGGCCAAAAATTAACATAAAACAAGGCTTCAGTACACAAAATATGTATTTGCATTAAGGACCCCAAATAACAGAGCACAGATTAACTGTTGCTATAGAAACTAAACCTTGGAGTTGTTGACTAGAAGATCTTTAGGAGCTACACAATTAAGCAGAAGCTAAGAAGTGATTCAGAAAACATCTTTGTCATATGATGGTGGTGTCCTTCCCTTTCCTAGCACTTTTATCAGGGAAGATGGGGTCATGGACATCTTTTGGTGTCACTTTGGAAGCAGCAATAAACATTTCAAATGACTGTGACCTCAGATTCAGATGACATGGTCTTATATAGGTAGGGGTAAGAAATGCTCCAATGTATCAGTGTAGGAAAAATACCTGAACATTTCTCAGCAGAGCTGACCAGAGGAGTAAATTCCCATTCTATAGGAAATTCAAAAATGAAAATAAATCATTCTGGAATGGAACAGAAATTGAAATGTTGTAATTTCCCACTGAACAGCAATTCCAAAAGTTTGTTTTGAAAAAGCCAAAATGACATTTCATTTTGACTTTTTTGAAAAGTCTCCTGAAGCTGCCCAGAGACCTGGAAGCTCAGGTTGAGCACCAGGCAGATCAGGAAACCTGTGATCCAGGACCCTGGAAGCTTGCTCTGGAACAGTCTACCTAGTGAGTTGGCCCAGCACTGCCAAGGAAAAGCTAAGCAAGTTGGAAGAGCTGGCAGGAAACAACACAGGTTTCCAACAAATTGCAGTAACTACAGTCTCCTTTGGACTGTAAGACTTCGGTCTAATTTCTGTTGTTGGGTTTAGTGTGTGGGGATTGGGTGGTGTTGGTGGCTTATGATGTATAGAACGTAAGACTGTATGATCTGGTGGACCCTTCAGACCTTAAGCTCTATGACTACTTAATATAGGCCCTCATCCTGAATCAAATCCACTAGTGCAGAAATATGTGTCCAGACAGACATCTCACTGGCTTCAGTGGTACTTCATATAATTGCAGAAGTTGACATTGGCATATCCCAGTGCAGGACCAGAGCCATAGTCAGTGCTCAGATACCACTGCCAGGGGCTCTATATAAGAACAGAGAGAGAGTTTAGAATGGAGGGTGGGGTAAATAAATAGAAAAACTATGTATTGGGTGCCTTACTTTAATCACACAAGTCCACAGACTAAGGCCCATCATGCAAACACTTACCTACATGCTTAACTTTACCCAGATCGTTTGTCCCCTTTGAATTCAAACAAATGAATAAAAAATATAGATTCCATTGACTTCAGTTTGGACTACTGACATATGTAAAGTTAAGCACATTCATAAGAGTTTTCAGGAAAGAGTCTCTGGCACCGCAAAGCAGAATTTCAGAGAAGGTAGACAATTTTCAGATCTTCAAAGAGGCATTGTATTAATTAACACATCATTTGGGCCATATTTTATACTTAGCAGGCAAAGAGAGCATAATATGTTACCATTACTGACAAGAAGAAAGGGCTGAGCTTTCACCACATATAATACTACATGTTTGGAATTAGGAGTGTTTCTGAGATAAATAAGATAAGAGCTTTGAGTACCTAAATGGATTATGGAAATTATAATGAGACACATATTGCCAAAGAATAGAAATGGGAGATCAACCAAGTTAAGTCATAGAGTGAAAAGAACTCTGTTAGAAACCAGGGAAGAAAAACAGGAGGTTGAGAACTTGGGGAGCTGAAAAAAAGAGATAGGAACATATTGTGGCTAATAGCACAGAAAGCTGAAAGAAGAGGAGTATGGAGGAAGATTTTGAATAGAAAATTAATCTTTAAGAAACATTATCTAACATCAAAGCACAAGGAAATTGTGATTATTATTATTTATTTTATTTTAAAAGTTGGGAAAGAGTGAGGTTTGGAACAAAGCTTTAAAGTCTGATAAAATGCAAATGAAAATGTTCAACTCGGCTGGAGAGGTTTATATAGGGAGGGGAAAAGGTGAAACCTTAAAATGAAAATGGCTGGTTCTTTCCTCTGTGAATTGGAGGTAGGCGTGTGATGGGGATGATGGCTGCATCTTTTCCAGAGGGGTCAAGTGAGCTCTGCTGCTTTGATGGCATGATATACAGTGCAATGGAATGGGATACTAACATTAAACATTATCCTATAAGATTCCTACAGTAGTGGCCCTAATGATCTTACTACTGTGTTTTGGACCACTAATGTTCAATACTTACATGTTTTATAAAGGTGCAGAGGAAACTTAGAAGATTTCAGACTTAATCCTTACTCTATAAAGGTCAACAAAAACTTTACAGTCCATTTCCATAGAAGCAGGAGCAGTTCCACAGATATTAGGAATAGAAAAGACCTTCTATGGTCTTATAGTCAGTTCCTCTACTGATGTATGCTCGTGGCAAATACTCTAGTGCAGGGGGCAGCAACCTTTCAGAAGTGTGTGCTGAGTCTTCATTTATTCACTCTAATTTAAGATTTCATGCATCAATAATATATTTTAATGTTTTTAGACGGTCTCTTTCTACACATCTATAATACATAACTAAACTATTGTTGTATGTGAAGTAAATAAGGTTTCAGAATGTTTAAGAAACTTCATTTAAAATTAAATTAAAATGCAGAGCCCCCTGGACCGGTGGCCAGGACCCAGGCAGTCTGAGTGCCACTGAAAATCAGCTCACATGCCGCCTTCAGCATGCGTGCCATAAGTTGTGTGACAAAGTTCCTCTTCTACCTTCATGGCTCCTGCGCTTATTGGTGGATTTGCCTGCCTCAGAGATCTTCCCCTCTGGTGGAACCCACAGTCCAGGTCAACAACTCCTCCTGTGTCTGATCAGGAGTTGGGAGGTTTGGGGGAAACCTGGGCCCACCCTCTACTCTGGGTTCCAGCCCAGGGCCATGTGGATTGCAGCTGTCTATAATGCCTCCTGGAACAGTTGCATGACAGCTACAACTCCCTGGACTACTTCCTCATGGCCTCCTCCAAACACCTTCTTTATCCTCACCACAGGACCTTCCTCCTCGTGTCTGATAATGCTTGTACTCCTCAGTCCTCCAGCAGCACACCCTCTCACTCTCAGTTCATTGCACCTCTTGCTCCCAGCTACTCACATGCTCACCACAAACTGAAGTGAGCTCCTCTGTAAACTCAGGTGCCCTGATTAGCCTGCCTTAATTGATTCTAGCAGCTTCATGATTGGCTGTAGGTGTTCTAATCAGCCTGTCTGCCTTGTTTCCAGAAAGTTCCTGATTGTTCTGGAACCTTCCCTGTTACCTTATCCAGAGAAAGAGGACCTACTTAACCTGAGGCTAATATATCTGCCTTCAATCACTCTCCTGTAGCCATCTTGCCTGACCCTGTCACAGTTGCCTACCCCTGCTCTAGTATTTTGCCCAGTTTGGACTTTTAAAATGTGACTTAACCCTACTAAATGTGCAATATGGAGCAATCCTGCCATGGATTGTCATGGAGATCCGATCCCCAGCCCAAGCTGCCATAGTCCAAATATACTATTTCAGCGATCCTCAGACCTCAGTGGGTCAGGAGCCAAATTAGCAATCAACATTATTCCAAAGAGCTATAGCAGTGTGAATTCATTGCTTCATATGATTCTCACAGCAAAATGACTGGCCAAGTATTAATATTTGATCAACTATTGCTATTGGTTAATAACATAGTAAAACATCCTGATTGGTTAATAACTTAGATTGGTTAATAATTAAATCACACAGTGGTTTAATATCATGTGCTGCAAAGAGCCACAGGAGACACACTAAAGAGCCACTTGTGACTTGTGTGCCTCAGACTGAGTGTCACTGTGCTATCCAGTCTTTCTGAAAGACAAACCTCTTTCTGTGTGAAAGAAATGGCAATCACATTTAGGAACATAGGATCCTGGACTAGATAGACCATGGGCCCGATCAACTATGGCAGTTCTTATCTGACAGTGGCCAGTACCAGATGCTTTAGAAGAAAGTTCAAGAATCCGCCAGTAAACTGATATAGGGTAATCTACCCAATAGGGGAGTTTACTCTTAATCCCTAACAGGTAGAGATAAATTTAAGGCCTAATTCATGAGATTGATCTAAAGTAACTCACTCAATCTCCCAGATTATTTTATCTTTCTGTGTTTATCTTTTAGAGTGCAAGCTCTGTTGTGTTAATTTAGATGGAATGCATGGGTCAATGGTGTTATCATAACCCAGTTACTATCCCATATTAAACAAATTGAGGTTTTGGTAGACAGAGACCATAGCCTTCTTAGTACCATGGCTAACACACCATTAAAATACTTTTAACCTTTTATTAAAGATAGAGAGAAGGAAAAACAGTTAAAGCATTTGAAATGTAAAGTGTTATGTAATGCTTTCATTTTAATGATATTTCTTGTTCCCTTTTCCTGTAGCTGGAGAGAGCTTTCAAAAGGAAAACCTCCTTGATTGACAGTCTTTCAGATGATATTAAAGATGGTAATTGTCCTTTCAGGTAATAAAAGAGAAGTTAGTTGAGATAAGCTGTTGTTGTTGTTGTTGTTAAAGCCTGAAACTGTTCTTTTGGGAAAAGAGAAGAAGTTTATTGAGATGGGCTGGAGCTGCTGTTATTGTTGCTGTTGTCAAAGTCTGATCCCACTTCATCCCCGGTGGTGTCTGGGATTCAGCTAGAGCCAGTAGAAGTGGCGATGTTATTTAGGTCCTGCTCTTTGGCCCAGTTTGGCTGGTCAGGACATTTCTTAGGATTAGAACAAAGAGGTTCTGGGATACCAGGTGATGCTGGGGGTGGCAGCCAGGATGGTTAAGCTTGCTTCAGTAGCCTCCATCTTTTCTGCCTTATTCTCCCCCAACAGTTTCTTTCTTTAAGGACCTGCAAGGGAATGATGAGAAGAATAGACCACCCTGTCATTATTTTGTTATGATGACCAGATAGCAAGTGTGAAAAATCAGGAAACAGGGTGGGAGGTAATAGGAACCTATATAAGAAAAAGACCCAAAATCGGGACTGTCCCTATAAAATTGGAACATTTGGTCACCCTATTATTTTGTCCACCAGTTAGGCCTATGTTCAACACACCAATTTTGGTTAATTTTTGGTTTCACATCGTTTGTGTTTACAAGCATGATTTTAACATAGTCCTTGAATTATAGTAATGTTGCTTTTTTTTCGGTTTGGAGTAATTTTCTCTCTGTCTCATTCTCTTTGCACTGTTCATAACATTCATTATTAAAAGCAATGCGACCTACTTTCCATCAACATTTGTTATTATAGGTTATTGTAATATTTTATAAATGTTCATATATCTTTTTACAATTAAGCTTACAATTAGAGTAAATTTGTAGGCCCAATTATTACAACAATTCTCTGTAGCATGGACTGCCTTTATGTCTATGCCTTGTACAAAACACAGCATGAAATCAATTATTAATAAATAGTAATAATTTAACCAGATAAACTATGGTCTTTTCCATCTCTAATGTATGTGGGTTCAGGTTTGTTCCTTGTGGGCATGAAATGGTAAAACTCCTTCTCTGGACTTGCACAGAAGCAGATCAAACCCTGTATGCAACTGTTATATGTAATACTACAAGCAGACATCTAGCTCAAAAGGTACTGTAATAAAGGACAGCTTTGTTACAAGGTTACATGAACAGTGTACCATTGTAATCATTACCCTGTGTTCTCTATAAACTTTTCTGGGTTACTGTTAGCTGGTGGGAAGTGTTATCAGTCAGGGAAGGGAAATAAAGCTCCAAGCTTCAATACTTTTAAGGCCTTTTTCTCAGTGCTGTGTTATTATCCAGTAAGGGGTCATAAATCAACTGAAAACCACTCGACAATAATGCTCGGACTTGTCAGTCAGTCCAGCTTCCCTTTCCTATTATACTCGCCCCCAGCAGCTATGTGATCAGCTGGGACCTGTGAACTTTTTACATACTGTGGTACCTTTACCTTATTACAGTTACCTTGACATAGCTAAAGGTCCCCACCTTGAACCTGCTGAAAACCACGCCTGTTCTGTTTCTAGTTTCTCTTTGCCCTTTCTGAATGTATTATCAGAACATCTGTTACCAAAATCCCCTTGGTGGTTAATCAGGCCTTCACAACTCAAAAGCCAACAATGAAAGCACTGAACAATGTATTGCCTTTGAGTATGAAGTTGGTTTGCTTCCTGTTATGTTTTTGTCACTCTGTTTTTGTCACTTTTGTCCTGTTTTTTGTCACTCTGGCTGATTTTCTCTTTTAATTACTCATTACTGAGCTTCAGCTCTACCCTCTGGCACTTTCATTTGCTTTACTGTTTCACCTGACATATTTGAATGATATTCAGCTCGTTGTTACAGTCCTGTTTGTTTCCGCACTCCATATACAATTGCAAAGCGTATCTTTTCATAAACAGTGAGCAGCTGTTCAAAGATTCATTCAGGACCTTTTCAAGATTTTTTTTCTTCTTAATATTTTGTGCAGTCAGTGCTGGTTCCTTCTATTCAGAGTTAATGTAGAGAAAGACCCAGTCTACCAAGCTTTATTCAGGCCAAGACCATGCTTTTGAAAAAAAATCCCATGGTGGTTTGGAAGACTTTTACCAACTGGTGCAATTTTTGTCAGAAGGGGGAACTGGGTCTACTGCAGTGTGATGCTTCTGGATCTAAAGCATGAGTCTCTACTATCTGCACTAAAAGACACAGGTTTGTGAGCAGAGGCAACAGCAGAATTATAAACTTCTGTAGTCCAGCCGCTAGAGGGGGATAGAGAGAGACAGTCTGTGTACATATGGATAATGTACTCAGCCGCTGTTCCCTTTCCCACCCCTACACACTCCTCCCCTCTGACTCCGCAGAAGGCCCTGATTATTGTTATAAATGCTGCAGCACTGTTGATGTGCCCTTTCACGTATCCAAGTGCTCCAAGTGGAAGGTTGTTATACCCTGCAAAGCACAACTGGGGAAGGCTCCAGAAGGCATTGTGCCTTTCTCAGGGTGTCATAAACAGATAAGAAAAGTTAATAGCACAGAAGTACTTTATATCTCTTTGACTGTAAAGGGTTAACAAGTTCAGTAAGCCTGGCTGTCACCTGACCAGAGGACCAATCAGAGGACAGGATACTTTCAAATCTTGAGGGAGGGAAGTTTTTGTGTGTGCTGTTAGATTTTGGTTGTTGTTGACTCTGGGGGCTCAGAGGGACCAGACGTGCAGCCAGGTTTCTCTCCAATCTCCCTGATACAGGTTCTTATAGATTCAGAATAGTGAGTACTAGATAGATAAAGCGAGTTAGGCTTATGTTTGTTTTCTTTATTTGCAAATGTGTATTTGGTTGGAAGGAGTTCAAATGTGCAATTGGCTGAAAGGAGTTCAAATTGGTATTTTGCGGAAAAGAATTTAATTTGTACTTGTATACTTATGCTGGGAGGGTGTTCCCAGTGTCTATAGCTGAAAGACCCTGTACCTATTCCATTTTTTAAAAATTTACAAAGATAATTTTTTACTGTTTTTTCTTTCTTTAATTAACAGCTTTTCTTGTTTAAGAACCTAATTGTTTTTTTATTCTGATGAGACCCCAGGGGACTGGGTCTGGATTCACCAGGGAATTGGTGGGGAGAAAGGAGGGAAGAGGGAGAGAGAGGCTGATTTCTCTCTATGTTAGGATTACTGTCTCTCTCAGGGAGAATCTGGGAGGGGAAGAGAGAAGGAGGGGGAAAGGTGCATTTTCCTCTCTGTTTTGAATCACACAGTGATCTTCCAGGGTAACCCAGGGAGGGGAAGCCTCGGAGAGGCAATGGTGAGGGAAAGGGTTTACTTTCCTTGTGTTAAGATCTAGAGGGTCTGGGTCTTGGGGGTCCCTGGGCCAGGTTTTGGGGGGACCAGAGTGTACTAGGCACTGTAATTCCTGGTTGGTGGCAGCGCTACAGGTTCTAAGCTGGTAATTAAGCTTAGAGGAATTCATGCTGGTACCCCATCTTTTTGGATGCTAAGGTTCAGAGTGGGGATTATACCATTACACAGGGCTATGCCCCTATGTGGTTACTGGCATCTGAGTCTTAATTAATATCATTAATAAATCATGCAAATATTTGATAAATTAACATATTTTACATCAAATTTCAAAATAATTGAATTGAAAATAACGTTTTAGACACTTTATTATCATCATAAAAACATACAGATCTCCATGAGTTAAAAAAGTTATCAAGGGATTTATGCAAAGCCAAACTCTCATATTTGTTCATTATTTAGATTTTTCCTTTTTGTAAGCTCTGGGCCCGATCCTGCTCCACATGCTTCCTCAGGCAGAACTTCCATGTAAGCCCTTCAACTGAGCTCCAAACTTGGCCAGTAATTGCCTTCTTTCTTTTCATTTTGTATTCAATAGCATTTTTTTTCTGTCTTTGTATCCATGTTCAGAACTGTACTAGGAGTGGAAATCCTGTGTTCCTTTGGAACCGATTCATTGATTCCAAGGCCAGAAGGGACCATTATGATAATCTAGTCTGACCTCATGTATAACACAGGCTATAGACCAGAGGTCGGCAACCTTTCAGAAGTGGTGTGCCAAGTCTTCATTTATTCACTCTAAGGTTTCTTGTGCCAGTAATATATTTTAACATTTTTAGGTCTCTTCTTATAAGTCTATAATATATAACTAAACTATTGTTGTATGTAAAGTAAATAAGGTTTTAAAAATGTTTAAGAAGCTTCATTTAAAATTAAATTAAAATGCAGAGCCCCCCGAACTGGTGGCCAGGACCCGGGCAGTGTGAGTGCCACTGAAAATCAGCTCGCATGCTGCCTTTGGCACGTGTGACATAGGTTGCCTACCCTTGCTATAGACCTTCCCCAAAATGATTCCTAGAGCATATCTTTTAGAAAAAACATCCAGTCTTGATTTTAAAATGATCAGTGATCCACCACGAACCTTGGTAAATAGTCTGAATGATTAATCGCCCTCACTATTAAGAAGAAGAACATAAGAACAGCCAAGCTGGGTCAGACCAGTGATCCATCTTGCCCAGTGTCTTGTCTTTCAATGGTGTCCAGTGCCAGATACTTAAGAGGGAATGAATAGAACAGGGCAATTATTAATTGATCCACCCCCTGACAGGCCTATAATTAGCTGGGATATCCCTTTTACACTTTTTAAAATTTGGCACATTAGCTTTCTTCTAGTCTTATGGAACTTCCCCAGTGGTCCAAGTCTTATTGAAAAACAACATTAATGGTCCAGTAAGTGCCACAGCCAGCTCTTTTAAAACTCTTGGACCTGCTGATTTATAAATGTCTACCTTTAGCATCCTCCAGAGATACTAGTGGAATGGATAGAGAGTTGTTATCACCATGTGATAAGACTACATCATCTGTTTTTAGCCCAAATACAGAACAGAAATATTTATTAAATCTTTCTTCCTTTTCTGCATCATTATTGGTAATTCTACCATTCCCATCTAGTGATGGACCAATACCATTTTTTGTTCCTAATATATTTTTTAAAAACTCCTTTTTACTATCCTTAATTCTGCTGGTCATAGATTTCTCCTTGCGTCCCTTTGCTTTCCTTATCAATTTTCTACAATTCCTAACTCCCCCTCTAAGCCAGGTTAGTTTTTAAAGCTAGCTCAGCCTTCTTCCTCAATTTTGGGCATCTAGTAAGGTGTTCTTAAATTATTCCCAATGATCATTCATATTTTCCTGATTGAATTATTCCTTCCCAGCTGACTTGACTCCTAACTGTTTTCAGCTTTGTGAAACTGGCCCCATTAAAGCACCAAGTACATTACATTATGGGTCTGGACATTATTCCACTTGCACATCATAAATGTGATCAATTCATGATTACTTGTAGTGAAGATACCATTAATTTTTAGTGATCAGTTCCTCTTTGTCTGTTAGGACACAAATTCTAATAAAGAATTCCTGTGTTGGCTGCAACTCTTTTTGAATTAGAAAATTGTCATGTATGATGTTTATAAATTCCAAAGATATTTTAGTACTGGCAGCAGGAGATCTCCAGCATATGTCAATCAAAGTCAAACAAATTGCAGTTCCTAGGTGCATATGGAGATGATCATCATGTTCCTGGCTGTGATCTGGCACTGTGTAGCAGACACCAACTAATATCCCATCTTGTGCTTTGTTAGTAAAATTATCTATAAGCATTCAAGATCATTTTCTTCTGAGTTATCGATGACTCAGGTAATGCCATTTTTAACATAGTAGAGTGCCACTCTCTCCTTCCCTTTTGCCTACTCGATCTTTTAACATTTTAATTGTGAAAATCATCCCACCAGGTTCCAATAATACTAATTAGATCAAATTTATGCTCATAAATGAGCAATTTCAATTCCTCTTGTTTGTCACCCAGGCTCCTAGCATTGGTAAGGTGAATTGCATCACTTTGTGCTTCTCAAGTAAGGGCCAAACAAAGGCAGGATCATTGTCTCTATGTAGAGTCATACAGTTTAAGGCCAAAAGAGACCATTAGATCATCTAGGCTGAGCTCCTGTATATCACAGGTCACCAACACCGAGCAGCACTCACAAATTAAACCCAGCAACCAAAATTAGACCAAAGTATTACAGTCGTCAAGAGACTGTTTTGTGCCACAGGCAGAGAATAGAAGGGACTGAGGTGCAGCAATGCCTAGTGTCCCTGAAATGGCAAGGAATTGATTATATGCAAAGAATCCCGGTAAGTGACCTGCATCGTATGCTGCAGAGAAAGGTAAAACCTCACCAACTTCACTGCAAATCTGATCTGGGGGGAAATTCCTTCTCAATCACACATATGATCAATTAGACTATAGGTTCCCAATCTGTGGATTGCGACCCCAAGTAGGAACAAGCCATTAGCAGATGAGGTTGTGGGTCCAATAGGCCAGATTCAACCTGTGAGATGATGCCACTTGCCCCCAAACATATCTGGACTTGCTCCACAAATGCCACATCAGGAGGCCACCATTATGAGCTACAAAATGGCAGCCTATGCACAGCATGACCTCTCCCGTACTTTGCATGAGAGGTCAGGTTGTGCAGACATCGCCATTTTGTAGTTCAAAACAGTGGCTTGGTGCGGCATTTGTGGAGCAGGTCCAGACTCACTGGCTGTATGGAGGTGGCTGTGCGGATGCCAGTTTGGCCATTTGCACCATCTGCGTGTGCAAACATCAGGCTGAGGGACTTGAATGGAGAAGATCCTTATCTGTGGGCAGCAGCCTCATCAACAGGGCATCCTCGCTGCTTGAGTTGGTAGGAGCCCATGCGAGCTTTTTCTGAGATGGGACTCTGCAGTGGCTTATAAGCTCCTTAAGGCAGGTCCTATACTTTCTTTTATGCCACCCTAAATGCCTGTTGGTGCTCAAGGATAAAGAATCATTGTAAGTCACTGTTTTTGTGCTGCTTTAGTATCACCGCAGAGAGCCTCCCTAAATCCTGGCCTCATTTGCTTAACAGTGAATTCCTTTTTGTGATTTGTGATAATATACACAAAGGACTCATTTTTATTCAGAGTATTTTCTTCAGCCTCCAGCAGTAAGTCTAGCAATGAAGTTCTGAATGAAAAACAAGAGTGCAAAAAACATGCTCGCAAATACGATGAGGCTTTCTTTGTTTATGGCTTCCCCAGTGTTTTGATCAAGAACAAAGAGAGGCCAAAATGCCTGCTATGTCACATGAAAGCATGAGGCCTAATAAACTTAATAATCTCTTGGAAACCCTTCACAAGGAACACATTGGAAAACCAAGGTCACTTTTCCAGCACCAGGAAGAAGAACTTTCACGTCAACAGCTGCAACTCAGGAAAGCCATGTCCATTTCTGACCAAGCTCAAAAGGCATCATTTGAGGTGAGTTACAGCATTGCACAGGACAATTGTTGTAAACACTTCGATTTTGCCAGCTGCAGTCAATGTGATGAAAGTAATGTGTGAAGAAACTGAGGCAAACGCACTCAAAGCCAAACCACTCTCCAACAACACAGTGAAGTGAAGGGCTGAAGTAATAGCACAGATGAGTAAAACACACTGGTGGAGCATTTGAAAAACATGGATCCTTTTGCTCTTCAAGTTGATGTGAGCGCTGAGGATCGTGATGCACATTTCTTGGCTTTTGTGAAATACACATGAAAGGGTGAAATTCTTGAAGACATTCTATTCTGTCTCCTTATTCCCGTATGTGAGATGGCATATGGAATGTTTGATGTGCCACATGGCTACATGCAAGACAAAAATATACCATGTGATTGCATGGTGGGCTTTTGTACAGATGGAGCTCTGTCTATAGCAAGCCGCAAAGCAGGTCTGCATGCCTTGGTGAAGAAAGTTGCTCCATCTGCTGTGTGGACTCACTGAATGATTCACAGAGAACAACTGGCATCTAAAACTCTGAGACCAGAGCTAGATAAAGTTTTTTAGCAGGTCTCTATCTATTGTGAACTACAGCAATACTCTGTCTCTTCACACACATCTATTTGCAAAACTGTGTGAAGAAATGGGGTTTGATCATGATATGTTGTTCCACACTGAAATTAATTGACTCTCGAGAGGAAAAGTACTGGGAGGATTTTTTGAATTGAGAAACAAGCTGCATGCCTATGCAATGGACTGCAAAAAGAGTGACTTCTTTGGTTTTCTATGTGACCAAATAAAGATGTGCCTTCTTTCCTATGTCACAGACATATTTGGGAAATGGAATGAATTGAATACAGGTCTGCAAGGAAAGAACATCCACATCTTTCAGCTGATTGACCGAATCACAGGATTCATGAAGAATATGGTCTTCAATAGATTATTCTTCCAGAAACAAAGTATGAATCCTTCCCACAGCTTTGCAAGTTCCTGGCTGAGATGAAATTTTTCAGACTACCACACAGGTGATGGCTGAGCATTTCAGCCAGTTGGGGAAAACATTTTTGATCCTTTTTTCCCGACTTGAACATGACAAAGTATGGTTGGATGCAAAACCCTTTCAGTGCAAACATGATGCCATGAATTTGCCATCAGTTGAAATCAAACAGCTTATCGAAATTTCCTGGGACCAATTCTTGTGAGGCACATATGCCGAACTTTATGTCCTCAAGTTCTGGTCATTGTCAAGAATGAATATCCTGCATCCTCAACACATCTCTTGAAACTGATCGTGCCTTTTGTGAGCATGTATTTGTGTGAAGTTGGATTCAGCTCAATTGTGTCCATCAAGTTCTACCATTGATGTCACATTGGAAATTAGATGTGCAATTTCTACCACATCCCTGGACTTAGAGAAGCTGTGTCGCAACACACAAGCCCATATATCACATTAGAGAGCATTACATAACATACTTAATGTGTAAATTCCTTGGATTCCTTGGTTGTCATGTTCCTTTGTTGTCAGAGCTCACAGAAAACAGTAAAATCTCAAAATGGGGTAATACAAGCACTACGTTCAGGAACCCCTGAGTATGTTAGCAAGATCTACCAGCCAAAGACTTGAGAGAGAGATTGCTCTGTGTTACCTCAGAGCACTGGCCCATCCCATCCAGTTCCTCATCTCTGGTGTTTCAGAGGAAGGAGAGGAAAAAGCACAGCAACAACAACAAAAGAATATATTAGAGGTGTGGGGAAATTCCTTCCTGATCTCCTCAGGTGACCATCTGACCCCTGAAGCATGAGATTTTAGGAACATAAGACCAAAAGTGCAAGGGACTCCCAGGGCGGCTGAGCCCTACCACGACAAGGCCCTACCAGCAGAAGCAACCTCATCAGACAATCCCACAAATAAATTTGTTCAGTTCTCACTAAAAACTAATTAAGTTGTTTGCCCCCACAGCTCTTATTGGGTTAGAGACCTTCTCATTTCCAGCCTGAACTCATTCATGGCCAGTTTATACTCATTTGTTCTTGTGCCAATGTTGCCTATTTGAGTTCTTCACACTCCCTGGTATTTACCCCCTGATGTATTTATACACACCAATCATATACCCTCTGAAACTTCATTTTGCTAGGCTAAGCACACCAATCTCCTCCAGTTTCCTCTGATAGGACAGGCCCTCCATTCCCCATATCATCTGCGTAGCTCTTCTCCACACCAGTTCCAGTCTGAATTCATTGTTCTTGTACATGGATGACTAGAATTATACACAGTATTCCACCTGAACTCTTACCAGTGTCTTGTACAATGGCACCAATACTTCTCCAGCTCTACCAAAAAGGCCTCACCTGACACATCCTAGCATCATATTTGCCGTTTCCATAGCTGCACAACATTGGTGACTCACAGTCATTGTGTGATTTATGCACACACTCAGATTTCTCTCCTCCTACGTCATTTGCAGCTGATGATCCCCCAGCAGAAATTCTTATTATTAGACCCTAAGTCATGACCTTGCACTGTGTACTATGGAATTTCATCCCATTTCTGTCACTCCAGTCTTCAAGGTCATCCAGATCTTCCTATATAATATTCCAATCCTCCTCCTGTATTGAAGATGCCACCCATCGAATTTATCACCATCAAATTTCATTAGTCTGCTCCCACTTTTTGTGCCAAGGCCATTAATAAAAATCTTGACTAAGATTGGTCTCAAGACCGATCCTTGAGGAACTTCACTAGTAACCTCACTTCAGTCTGATAGTTCACCTTTCAGCACAACCTGCTGCCTTCTCCCCATGGCCAGTTCCTTTTCCACCTTAAAATTTTTGTACTAATCCCTGTCTTCTCTGATTTAAACTAGTAATTTCACATGTGGTACCATGTCAAATGCTTTACTGAAGTGCAAGTATATTGGACATATCACATTTCCCTTATTTAAAAAATGAGGTATTTTCTCAAAGAAGAAAATCAGGTTAGTCTGGCATGATATATCTTTGCTAAACCCATGTTGCATTACATATCCCTTTCCTTTTACCTCCATGAATTTAATTATTCATTCCTTCACTATTTGTTCTAAAGCCTTGTATACTACTGAGGTCAGAATAACAGGTCTGCACTTGTCTGAATTACTTTTTCCCCTTTTTTTAATATAGGTATGATGTTAGCTATTCTCCAGTCATATGGTACTACACTTGAATAGATAGATTTGTGAAAAATCCTTGCTACTGGACTAACAATTTTATATTCCAGTTCTTTTAGTATTTTTAGGTGGAAATTATCTAGTCCCCCTGTTTTGAACACATTAAGCTATTTAAATTTCCCTTTTACTTTAGATGTGGTAATTTCCATTTCTATACACTTTTTTTCATCAGCCACCCTACCTTTATGCCCATATTATCATCCTTACTGAAAACTGAGGCACAGCATTCATTTATTTTTGGGCCATACTAGAGTATCATTAATCTCCTCCCCATCCACAGTACATAGGGACTCAACCTCATCTTTCCTCATTCTTTTATATAACTAAAAAACCTTTTATTATTTATTCTAATTTATGTAATCTGACTCCACTCCGCTGAACCATTCTCCTCATCTGGCCTGTTTGCACTTCTATTCTCAAACACTTCTCTTTCATGCAGCGACAGGGAGGGTGGATTTAGAAGCTCCTCTGTTACTATGGCGATGCAGAACTGTCATGTATACTACAGTGGGACCTAGAGCAGAGGTTTTCACAACAAATTTGTTGGTGGCCTCAGAGTGCAGCCGCCAACTCTTGCTGGTGGCCGCACTTACATTTTTTTCCTAAAATACGTAATTAATTTTAGGAAAAAACAAATAAAAATGCATATATACACGTTCAAATCATTGTAAATTATTTATGTAGGGTTTTTTCAGACTCAGTAATAAAAATAATGTACAGTGGACTGTATTCTTTACTGGACCTAAACAGAATAGAAACATAGATAAGGTGATTTGCATGTTTTTATCTTTTTGTTGTTGTTTCTTTTGCTTGTTTAGTTGCTTTTTTTTAAAAAAAACTTGCTAGATAGTAAGTCTGCTGCTGTGAAAAGTGATATTTGTATGTTTGTTAATTATGGAATTTAATTGGGAATTATACCCTTGCTGAACATTGATATAGGCTGATTTAAAAATTATGTAGAAAGATTATTCAGTATTAAATATTATCAGACTGTAAGAAAAGTTACAGCAAGTACCAGATGTCACAAATGCTACAGATTATTTAAATTTATCCAAAAAATGTATGTTGGATTCTGACCACATGATGTTTGAAACTGAGCTAGTTACAACTGTATTGAGACCTTACTGTTGCTAACATGGGTCTGTCATAGTTCCCTAACCAGTCTGGCAGAGATTTTTCTGACAACCATTGGTGGCCGAATGCATGTAGGCATCCTTTCAGCAAGGTTCTATCACGTATTTCCCTTTAAAAAAACAAAATCCATTTACATTGGTTCTGGAAACTGTGCTAACAAGAACTATGTTTTAACACAATTTGTTGCTAAAGTGGGGCCTAATCCAAACCCTGTTGAAGTCAATGGAAATAACTCCCCTGACGTCCCCCTATAAAAGCGGAAAGATGCTTGTTGATTTTAATGAAAGCTGAATGAAGCTCATATTTTAACTGCCACGCTGATAGAGTTAAAAGGGAGAATGCTACCGCCATCTCAGTTGCTGCCCTCACACCTGTTACTGACTCCTGCCATCAGAGAGACATCTGATAACAGCACACTGAGGAAAAAACAATCATAGATCATAACTGACAGCTTTTTCCTTCCTAAATGGACTGATTTGACTTAGCAGACAGAGCTGCAGTAGATATAAAAAGAAATATTTCAAAAAAACCTTACACCATGACATGCTGGCCTGGTTCCAGTTCAGTGTCACACCAGATAAATGGCCAGAACGTGTGTATTCTTGTGTCTAGTGCCTCTGCTCTGAGGTGCTTAATCAGCTCAGTTTATAGTGACTGGCTGATGCCACCACAGAAGTCCTCTGCATACATTTTTAGAGAATAAAGATATCTCCTCCCTATCCATCACATGTCAACTTTCCATGCACAATGGCTGCTTAAACAGGTCAACAGTGGTTGGCTGAAATGAGAATTCACTACTAACTCCCAGCTTTCCCTAACTAGGCCTCTAGAACAGGGATTCTCAAACTGGGAGTTTTCAGGTTATTTTATAGAGAAATCACTTACATTTTTTCTAGAGCCATAGTGTACATCACAATGGACAAAATGATTGTGTTTTTTTCAATCATGTTAGTTCAATTGAGCTCATGTAACATGACTGAAAAACACATTAAGATATAGGCTAACCAGTCTGAGGCCATATTATCTGACTGTGCTGTAGCCTGGGCTATCATCCTAGGCTACAACAAGGGCTGTAAATATGCCTTCGATACATTAGCTTGCATATTGACAGGGCTTTTCAATCATGTTACACTAACTCAAATGAGCTAACATGGTTGAAAAGACATCCTTTTTGGCCATCAGCCTTAATGGATTCATCCCTGTTACATTCTAAAAGACTTTTTCATTAAGATTAGGTTTCCTGGTGATTTTTCACATTCTCAGTCAGCTGCAGCACCCTATGGCAATAGATTGGGAGATGAAACTTCATCAAAGTAAATTGTTAAAAAATGGCTTTCCTAATGTAACCTTTGGGTGGGCTAGAGTTCTCTTCATTGCCCTTCTCCAGTGCCTAAAAATCCCCATCTCCTATAGAAAAGTAGCTGGAGACCCAGAATTCAGTCTCTAAGGATTTTCAGCAAGGATTGCATAGGGTCAATCTCCCCACATTCAAGTCCCAATAGGAACAAAAGAAATGAATTTAATTAATTGACAACTTGATAAAATCTTAGGATAAAGAAACAATAATAATAATACCAATGTGAACAACGTGGCTATTTTATAATCCACTTACATTATACATTATATAGTTACACATAAAACATAAATGAAGAAAACAAACTAAATCCAAACGGGACAATCCCCACAGAAATGCAGTGAGAAGGAACTGAGAATTCCCAAAAGCTTAGGCTGAGTTCACCTGAGTCTCAGAGTTTTTGATTACCAAATCTATAGTCTGCTGAGTCAAAAACAACATCTTCCCTCCACTTGCTAATGGGAATCTTCCACTGGAATCCATGCAGACTCTTCCATTAGCCAGTCAGCTAACTCATTAACCAATCACTCAGTTAAACGTATTGATTTAAAAAAAACCCACCCTGTTACAAGAAAATAAAAAACTCAGAATGGCAAAATATAAATGACCCTTTCCCTGTTACTAGATTCAAAGAAAAGTTCGGGATTCATACTAGTGGAGACAATATAACTAAAACAGTTTGGCTAAAAACAAAGTATACAATTAAAATAGAACAAATTAAGTTTCTCTCCCAATTTCCCCTTGCTATAATTATCATTGCCCATGCTTCCTTGCTAGAGAGTTAACAATATCACTAATTTGCTGCAAAATCCTTCAGAATTAGGGACACCAGCCTGCTTTCTGCTCCTGGGCTCAACTTCTCCCAGCTCACACAGGGCACACGGCCCTTTGTAAAACAGCTGCTCTGACTGTTCGCCCTCATGGAGTCTCACCCCAGCAACTGGGTACCTATGGGAGCATACCCAAAACTACCACACCCAACATCCAGAAGCTTCTGGATGTGGAGTGCTAAATCTGCCTAGCAACAATGACCCAGACACAAATCACTCCTCCTCCTGACCCCAACTGTGGGTCTCTTAAAGAGATCTCTCCCTATTGGGCACATGGGTTACACTAACACACTTGCTCAAAAAGAAAAATATATAGGAGGGATAATATATTTCCACACCATTAGCTCTCTGACTATTCAATCTTCCTGTTTTTCTTTGAATAGGGCTGCTTGGAGACCTTTTAAATGCCAAAATATGGATAGGATTATTTGGGTCATGTTTCTGATACCGTGTACAGTATAAATGGCATTATATCTATTTCAGGAATTTTTTATAAAATGTTTTTTTGGAATTCAGTTGAACAGACTATGGGAGGATAAAGCAAAGATCAAGGGACTCAACATTTAAAAATATTAGTAGTACCTGGTATTGTATCTCTGTGGTCTTATGCGATGTCATGGTAAGTTTATTGGTGAATTAGCACCAGTAGGCACAGATTCTAGAAAAATGAGAGCAAGGACAAGATCATTCAGCAAAGGAACAAGTCTTCTAATGCTGAAAAGCAGGGCACAGACAGCTTACCTTTCTGCTGCTGTATTGCTGTCATCTTCACACACTCTCAAATAGATCTCAGAAGTACTTCCTGAGCCAGGAGTCCTCTTTAGATTGGAGATGGCTGTGTCACCCTGGCAGCAAAATAACGGTTTCAGCAATAAACAGATTTGTGGTGATTTTAAGTGTCAAGTGCTGATTTCTGCCTTCAGATGTGTGAATCTCTGTCTCACAGAATTAGATGGAGCTATGCTTCTGCATCTGAGGGCAGATTTAGGAAACTTAATTCCTCAGAATTAAATCTATTAGACAGCATTTTCCTCCAGTTTCATTGTGTGTTCCTTCTTACTAAGCTGGAAAAACTTAACAATGCAGCAGAGAAATCAGTACATTTTTAGAGCATTATTCAGCACAATGTCTGGGAAATGTGCAGAAGATATAAATCTCTAAATATAGAGTAGACCTATTAAAGTATAAAATAATTTCTTTTGAACTAAAAGGATTGGTATACTAATCTTCCCAGTGTGATCTTCATTTGACATATGTGGAAGCCAAGGCTAATGTGTCAGAAGATTTATGCTAATCTCTAGGGAAAATGATATATTGACAGTTTCATAGAAATTGCTAACTTTAGTGCAGATTATTTTTTTCCCATGTCATTGTCATATATAAACCATTGGTCATAATGGGTACGATTAGGAAAGAAAAGCAATAAGCATCAAAAGCAAGTAATTTAAACTACAGGTTTTAATCACAAGTTTTAAAGAATCTGAAAAACATCAGAGACTTTACTTTGTATATCACAACATGGTTCTAATTCCCAGTGTACAGAACTGCAGTACTTAGAAAAGCATTTAATTCCAGTGTTTAGAACAGCATTGTTTCAATTTAATTTTAGGGGACTGAGAAGAGTTTATATGTCGTACAGTCCTTCAATAAACCAGGGGTCTGACTGTTTTGGGTTTTTTCAATTAAAAAACTGTGTGCGGTCAGTCAGTCACTTGTATCTCAGTGTTTTGCATATATACTTTTCACTGTTGCAACAGTACATCTAAAAAACATAATGCAACTGTAAAGAAAATCCCATCAATCAAAAAATATAGTTCAGTGTAAATTGGGGACTTTTGCAAAGAATTGTTAAATGGTAGCACTTCTATTTTGCATACTGCTCCACAAGACACACTAGGTCTTGTTTTCGTTCAAAA
This sequence comes from Gopherus evgoodei, assembly GCF_007399415.2. Taxonomy (NCBI): domain Eukaryota; kingdom Metazoa; phylum Chordata; order Testudines; family Testudinidae; genus Gopherus; species Gopherus evgoodei. Next base: position 21,847,111 of record NC_044326.1, read on the forward strand.
AAGCATTGTAGGTGGTTTCAATACTGTGAAATATTGTAGGAGGAAAATAAACCTCCCACCACACCTCAATTTCTTATTTTCTTAAACTTCTCAGGTCTGAAATACCACTGTGTGACTTCAGTTTTCAATTGAGTTACAATGGAGTTAAACTGACAAGAAACTGGAACAATTCAGTGGAGAACAAGGCCTATTTTCTTGAAAGTGATTAACCTTATGCTTTATAGCACATCCTTTAAAACAATGTTACACTCCATTTTTATTTGGAAAGTAACATTCTGTTTAAAATGAGGTACAATTTGCCAATGCCTAAATGAATTTCCAAGGCCATAGTTTACGTCTCTGCACCATATATTATTGCATTTGAAACCCAGGCACGTATATTTAATTTGATAAAGAAGCAGTTTTCAGATTGATTAGCTGTAAGGCATTAGTTAACAAGTTTAGATAAAATGAGCCCCCCAACCCAAGCCCTGAAACGTAACCTACTATTTTCAGAAATGGACTTGAACTGAACCCATATTGAAAATCTGAATAAAAGTCAGAGTAGCCAACAAATGACAAAGAGAGGTTGTATGCAATTTTTCCAGCTGGGTCTAGAAGCAGAAGTTACGGAATATTTTAGCAGTATCTGTTCTTACAAGCTGTCCAATCCAACAGATCTGGAGAAAAGTGGCCCAAGCCACAAAGTTGGTTTTGGTTTCAGAGTTAGGTGGCAACCATCATGTTTGCGGCTGAATCTGGATTCCTTCCAGTATTCAGATAGTGTTCAGATCAAGGGTGAAATCCTGATGCCATTGAAGTAAATGAGAATTTTGCCATTGATTTCAACAGAGGGCAAAGACTTCATCCCTAGTGTTTTGATTAGAATACAATAATTTATTTATCACAATTTTTGGATGTGTTTCTAAATCAAACCCAAATTCTTTCTTGACCTTCTATTATTCTGATTAGAGATTGTCTGGGACTATAATGCTCAGGCTACCTGGCTACTAACAGAAACCACCAAACTCTGAAACTCTTGAATGGTATTGGCAAGAGACAGAATCAGGCTGTGACTCTGTATTCTATTGCTGATCCACTAAACCATCAAGCTACCAGATCACTCAGGTATTGTTTTATGAAAAAGCCCCAAAACAGAAAAGATATCTAACTTCTGAAGAATATTTATGATTTTTAGATGTATACATTAGTCTGCTAATATATGTTATGGCTGTTCAGATGCATTTTCACACTAATAATAGTTTTAACATTAAGGAAAATGTGGGATAATTATTTAGACTTTGTTTTCACTGCCTGTATTGAAGTACCCAGTTTCTGAGCCATGATGTTTTTCTTTTGGGACTTTAACCACAAATCTTCATGATGAACTTTTACACAGTGTGACAGCAAAGAACTCCATTCCATGAGCATAAAAATGGTTCCTTCCCAAGTGAGTCTGACATGATCAAGAAATCCTGGATTATTTTGACAATAGCTGCATCTTCTTTTTCACTAATACCTGGGTTTCTGTTTATAATTATATGAATAGCAACAGTATTTATACTGACAAAATAAACAAATATAGAAATGTTGATTCTGTAAAGGTACTGGGAGGATGTTACATTTCAGACTGTTTGTTCAATTTCCACTGCAGAGCCCTTTCCCTTATTTGCTAAACAGATAAAATGACAGCTCATTTAAGAGAAAAATTTAATGAGCAATTTAAATTTCTCATTTAAGAGAAAAATTTAAATTCTACTACCTTTATCACCGAAGACTAAACAAATTACAGCTGTAGAATTGTAGAAAAAGTATGTTGAAAAATTGTACAGGATTCAGAAAGGAACTACAAGAATGATTTGAGGTCTGGAAAACATATCTTACTAGGAGAGATTTAAGGAGCTCAATCAATATAGCTTATTGAAGAGAAACTTAGAAGGTGGCTTGAGGGTTATGATCTATAACTATCTACACATGGAGGATATATGTGATACTACAGCAGTATTTAATCTAGCAGATTATTCTTGTATGATTTATTATACCATATGAGGAAGGTGGGGCAGAATCTGACTTATAATGTATTAAAATAGAACTTGATAAGGGGCTGATTTCAATTAAATGGCTGAAAATTTAAGCTAGAAAAATTCAACCTGTGAATAAGATGCAACAGTTTTAACTATGAGTTTAATTAACCATTGGAACAGTTTACCAAGGGATGTGGTATTTTCTCCATCATTTGAAATCTTTAGTTTAAGATTAGATGCCTTCCTAAAAATATGCTGTAACTCAATCAAAAATTATCAGGCTTAATGAAGGAATTAATATGAAATTCTATGAAAGTTCATGAGCTGTGTTAAGCAAAAAGTCAGATTAGATGATCACAATGATCCCTGCCGGCCTTAAAAAAGTCTATGAATCATCTACATCTAACTGTTATTTTTATTATTTTTAAAAATGGGTATATTTCCTGGAACTGGAAGAATAAATTATTTTCTCTAACTTATTTTAAAGCAGAAGGCTTTTAATCTCTGCAGCAAGTACAAAGGAAAATCGGAGACCATTGCAGTTTCACAGTTTCCCAAGCTTTTTAATGTGCTTTTTTTCATTGACTAAACTGCAAATTTTGGGACAATATCAGAAAACTATCCAAGAATTATCTGAAAGAGAGAGAGAGAGATGAGAAAAGTAAAGCTTCAAAAACCAGATAAAGTACTTCTGACTCTGAAGGTGAAAGAGAAAACAACGAAAACTTGAACCAGAATTTGAGTGACATAGACTGGATTTGCAGTTGGACTTATTATTTTTTCAAGCTGTTCAACTGCAGCATCAATTAAGGGAGCCCAAAAGAAAATTGTGTGTAGTGCTATGTGACTCCTGTCAAATGACATTCTATGGATTCAAATAATTACTCTGTTTGGAGTCTGTTAGATATAACAGAGATCTCCTTTACATAGAAAGGAGTAAATTCTGGGGATTTTTCTTTTAGGTGCACTGCAGGGAAGGGGATGCAGGAAACCTCTTATCTTCTTACACAAGAATCAGACAGAATACACTTAAGTATTGTTGTGACAGAGACCTCAACCTATATAGACAGAACACAGCCCCTAGTGCTCGTGGACCAGTGTGGATAGGAGATGGAGGGGTGGAATCAGTAAGCACTTCTGGCAATATACCACGATCATAGAGTGATGGCCAGATTCCCACCCTCTGCTTCAGTAGCAGACTACTGGGGGCAGTCTGCCCACTCATTTCTAAAGCAGCAGCAATAGCGAGCACCACTGACTTTAAATCTTCCAGGATTCCCTGAGCAATTCTCTCTGAGCCTGCTCTACATAAGCAACATAGCCTGAGCACCCATTGCTTCACTGCTCTTTCAGGGGATATACAAGCACTGGCCTATAGTATGTAATGGTAGCTCTCACTGATCCGTTCTGGTTTACGTTCAAGGACTGTATGTAAATTAACATTGTGTTGCTATTAAATTGGATGTACTGCATGTTCTTGGTGGTAATGGAGTTACCCTTGGTTGAAATCTACAGGAGTGTGCCCAAGTGAGACTGCAGGATCAGGTTTCTATATTGGGATATAACTTTTGTTTTGTTAATAGCTGAATAAAGATGGTTTCTGCAATCTGGGGTACAATATCAACAGATAAAATGACAGCTCATTTAAGAGAAAAATAGTCACAATTTATGGCTATTTAGAAATCCATTTTCAGACATGCAGAAATGGCTCCTTCAAGAGAAGCTGGGATTTCCAAGACATTGTATTAGTTATTAATAATAAATAATAATTATACATGCCTAATTAACTACAGAGACCTGACATGCAGAAGTATGTTTCTTTTTTTAGAATGATATGAATATTTTTGCATAAATTTAATGTGTGTTTTCTGTGAAAAGTTATGAGAGTTTATACTTAGGAGTCACGTATTTTTTTAAAAATTATATCCTTCCTCATGGTGAATCATACTTTATTCCATGAGTAAGTTTTATTGAAATCAGTGAGGATACTTGTGGAACAAGCTACTACTCAGTGTGAATAAAAGTATAGCACTCTGTCCCTCAGAAAAAGAACTTTACTTTTCCTTTCTTCAAATGACGTGTTAAAACCCTGTTGGTGTCACTAAGCATAACCCTACGTAACTCGGGAGGGTGGAAGGCCACAAGAGTATGGAGCCTTCCTGGTTTTAGGCCTCAGCAGACAAGAGTCCCTCCATGTTTGAACTTTAATCGACCTAAAAGGCCAGGTGTAACAGCCGTTATCAGTTGCAACAGTTCTAACTGGTCTAAAGCAGAAATAATGAGGCCTGTGCACCTTTAGCAGAAGGACAAGATAACTTGCAGAAGGAAAACTTACTAACGAGCTGCTGCGGCCAAGATTACTTAATGCACCTGCGCTTACGTAATTGCTACAGGGGGAGGAAGGAGGAGGAGGGAGGGGAAACGGGGGATTGCTAGTCAGTGAGAAAAGTTCTCATGGATATAAAGGAACAGACTGCTTGTTTTAGGTGTGCTTGATCTGAGTCAATCTCCCTGCACCGCTTTGAGATCTCAAATAAACTTGGTTTGCATCTCCACCCTGGTGTGTTTATTGGCGCGGCACACCAGGCGACGGACCCCCCCGCTGTTGCTTGGCCTCAGGCAGTTATCTGCCGGCAACAACCCTAAAAAGACCCTTTGCTCTGAAGTAACATTCTGTGCTATACTGCAATATCTTTCTTTAGTGTAGTAGACAGCAGCAGCTAAGACAAAGTCATTCCTGAAACAACAGTTCCCTGAATTTGGCATTTCAAAAGGAAACAGCTTTTATTTTAAAATAAGAACTGCTGTACTACAAATGAACTTTATAGGACTTTAAATTTCAGGCAGGGTTTGTGAAAGCTGATGCCATATTAATATTGCAATGTCATTCTGGTGGTATATCAACATGACACTGAGCACTAGGAATACAATCTTCAGCCTAAATCTCGGTGGCTTTTATTGTAAAACAATACATTTTTAATTAAAAAGGAGTATTTAGAAAGATTAAGCAAGGAGATACAGGATTCTGAAGTCTCTCAAATGAATTGATTTGAATTTTAGTGCAAATATTGATGCATTCCACACAGTGTAGACAGGAGGAACCAACGTGGTTTTCATAAATAATGATTCCCTCAGATTGTGTACGCTATTTTATAATTTATATTTAGATACTTTGAATTGTATTGCTTGCATGTTGTAGAATTTTTATACCTCTCCATAAGCTTGTAGTGGCCTTCTGATTAATGTAAATCAGGCTCCTTCAGTTTCCTCCTTCTCATAATTCCTAGTCACACCAAGTACGTGACCTACTTTGGCCTTAAGGTATTCCCAGCATTCCGTGTTACTCACTGAAGTGTATTTAAATTGTAAACTTGTTAGGGCAGGGACTTTGTGTGTCACAACGCCTGGGCTAGCTCTCAGGATAACACCTGGTATAAATGATGTTAAACACACCTTCCACAAATGATGATTCATAACAGCAATCATCAGCTCGAGATGTATGGTTATGAAGAAAGTCTATAGCTTTGTGTTTTCAAAAGGCCCTCCATGAGAATGTACACTTTATTTAATATTCAGGTAAATGTATCTTAGTTAATGTACTGGCACTTTACCTTCTCCAGAATGTGGACTGTTGAAGATCGGGTCTGTCTTTGCAGTGTCCTCATTTGCTTGGAAGCAATCTTCTTGGAGGTCCCTATATGTTTAATGAGCACTCAGGAGACAAGCTTGTCAGTCACAAAGACACAACATTTGTGGTAACTGCGTGGCCACTCAGATGAGTTGAGCCTGTCAGGCTTCCAGAAATATCTAGTTCACATACCCTTTCTCAGATACTTAGCATATGGCCAGATCATATCCTCACCTAGTAAAGCCTTTCAAAGGTCACCCTCATAGCATTTCATAGCTGGTGAGGAGGAAACCTAGGATTTAATTTAAAAGGCCATGAAGTTCACTTTCAAACCTAGTACACCTGCTGGGAGCCACATAGATCCTAGAGGATACACAGGAAGCCAAGGTATTTATGTGGAGGCTCATGTCTCCACATAAGTTCTGGCTCCTGGCAGAATTCCCCATGCCCGACTCCCTAGCAGTGCAGCTCCCTGACTTGATAGGTGCCATTTTTTAAATCTCATTTCTAGCCTTCATACTCACTAGGGCATATTTTAAGTTTGCTTTCTGTGAACGTTCTGTGATACTGTCTTAAAATGTGGCCTTTGGGCAAACATTCCTGCCTGTAGGCTCGTTAGGCTAGGCTACTCAGGGAAAGTGAATACAAAAGAGGTGCAAATACAGTCAAAGCTCACTCCAATAAACCGTAATGGACATTTTTTGCATTATATACCCAAATCTAGGGTGGAAGCTTAAGTCTGGCTGTGATTAGTGTTATCAGTTCCCACCATAATGCACAGTAAAACATGAATGTATGTGACTTTTCTCCCAAACCTTCCTACACTGGCTCGAGCTCCTAGAATCTAGAAGGCAAGCTTAGGTAATGTGGGTTCCACTGGACACTCTTTTCCTTCCTTCTGGCTTAATGAGACAGAGCTTAAGCACCAAACTTTACCTCTTCTTCCTCTGTTAGTTATTCTCTCTCTCTCTCTCTCTGATGGTGCACGTGATCAGAGGATGGTATTGGTAAGACCAGCTGAGAACACTGAGATTACACTCTTGGGTATACAATCATACCAGCTGTGTTACCTTTGTCACCAGCAGTTTTGAAAAAATTAAGATCCATCCATCAACAATTAAAAAACAGCATTCCCTAATGCCTTATTTTGTTTCCAACCTTAGTAAAATATACAACAGGCCTGCACCTTGGGATGCATACATAATGGGCATAGAACATCACACCACATCTCATTTTCCATCTTTATTTACTGTACTTTGGTAATCAATGCCTTTGGCTATTGTATTCTCTCTCTCTCTCTCTTTCTTCCCCCCCTCCTCCCACCACTGCTTTCAGAGAACTCATTATCCCACTTTCTTCAGTTGCAGTATTTGGTTAAGGTATTGGAAAATGAGGGCTGGAAGAGTAAGGACTTCTGAATGAGGCAAAAGTCTGTTGATTTTAATGCAGATGTTTTCTGAGTGAAGTCTGTAGACTTGGCTTCCAATTTATATATGTTAATAGAGGAGGTTTTGGAACAAATTGGTAAATTAAACAGTAATAAGTCACCAGGACCAGATGTTATTCACCGAAGAGTTCTGAAGGAACTCAAATATGAAATTGTAGAACTACTATTGCTTAAATAAGCCTCTGTATCAGATGACTGGAGAATAGCTAATGTAACCTGGTAATTACAGCCTGGTAAGCCTAACTTCAGTACCAGGCAAAATGGTTTAAACTAAAGTAAAGAACAGAATTATCAGACACATACATGAATGTTATATTTTGGGGAAGAGTCAACATGGCTTTTGAAAATGAAAAATCATGCCTCACCAATCTATTAGAATTTCTGAGGATGTCAACAAGCACATAGACAAGAGTGATGAAGTTGATCTAGTGTACCTGGACTTTCAGAAAGCCTTTTACAAGATCCCAAACCAAAGGCTCTTGAGCAAAATAAGCAGTCATGGGTTAAGGTCTTCTCCTGGATCAGTAACTCTTTAAAAGATAGGAAACAAATAAATGGCCAATTTTCACTATGGAAGGAGGTAAATAGCAGAGTCCCTGAAAGGGTTAAAGCAGCCCTGGAGAGGGCTGTGGCTGGAAAAAGCTAGGCTAATTGGGGGAAGCAGCTGCAGTTGGGGCCACACCCCAATCAGGCCACAGCTGGCCCTATAAGAGAGCAGAGGGCCAGAAGCTAAGACATTTTCTCTTTTGCTTCTTGAGAGAGAAGGAGCTGGCTGCCTGGGAGATGAGAAGGGTACCTAGAGTGTAGAAGTGCTGAGGAAGCGCAGAGGGAGCTGGGGAGCTCCAGCCTAATGAATCCCCAGGCTGCAGGCCAAGTTAAGGGCCCACAAAAGGGTACTAGAGCTGCAGAGGGGCATCCCAGGAATAGGCAGAAGCAGCTGTTCCAACCCCCCTTGCCGATGATGAGTGGTTTTCAGACCTAGTGAGTGAGGGCTGGATGGAGACTGGCAGTAGCCACTGAGGCAAGGTGGGGATAGAGGGTTGGAGTGCCCCTGGGTGGGGAGACCCAGATTGTGGGTTACTGCTGGGTACAGAACCCTGATGTAGAGGGGCACAGGGGTGAGTGGCAGGCGAGACACTGGCCTGAAGAGGGCTCTCCTTGCTGGAAAGAGTGAATTCCCAGGACGCCGAGCAGGAGGTGCTGTGCCAATGAGTCATCACCACGCCACAGTCCCCCAAGGATTTGTACTCGGACTTGTGCTGTTCAACAAACTCATAAATGATTTGAAAAGTGGGGGAAAGAGTGAGGTGGCAAAGTCTGCAAATAATACATAGTTACTGAAGATAGTAAAGTCCAAAGCTGACTGTGAAAAATTACAAAGGGATCTTACACTACTGGGTGACTGGGCAACAAAATAGCCGATGAAAATTCTATGTGGATAAGTAATTGACATTGGAAAAAAATGACCCCCAACTATACGTACAAAATAATGGGGTCTGAATCAGCTGTTAACACTTAAGAAAGAATCTTGGAGTCTCACGAATAGTTCTCTGAAAACAGCTGCTCAGTGTTCAGCAGCAGAAGTTAGGAACCATTAGGAATGAGATACATAATAATATAGAAAATATCAAAATACCACTATATAAATCCATGGTGTACCCACAGCTTGAATGTTGCATGCAGTTCTCATCATCCAATCTTAAAAAAGATTTATTAGAATTGGAAAACGTACAGAGAAGGGCAACAAAAATGATTAGGGGTATGGAACAACTTCCATATGTGGATAGATTAAAAAGACTGGGACTGTTCAGATTAGAAAAGAGAGGGCTAAGGAGGGAGCTGATACACGAAATCGTGAATGGTGTGGAGAAAGTGAATAAGGAAGTGTTATTTACCCCTTCACATAACACAAGAACCAGGGGTCACCCAATGAAATTAATAGGCAACAAATTTAAAAACAAACAAAAGGAAGTACTTCTTCACACAATACTCAGTCAACCTGTGGAACTCTTTGCCAGGAGATGTTGTGAAGGCCAAAAGTATAATTGGTTCAGAAAAGAAATATATAAGTTCATGGAGGATAGGTCCATCAATGGCTACTAGCCCCAAATGGACAGGGATGGAACCCCATGCTCCAGGTGTCCCTAAGCCTCTGACTTCCAGAAGCTGGGACTAGAGAACAGGAGATGGATCACTGAATAATTGCTCTGTTCTGGTCATTCCCTCTGAAGCATTTGGCACTGACCACTGTTGGAAAACAGGATACTGGGCTAGATCTTAACATATTCTTCTCTTTTACTCTGCACAGGTGGCTTATCTGGGAATGGAGGTGCATATTTGAAGCAGATTCCTGGCTGACAGAACAGCTCCTGTGAGCTGCTGGCAGCTGACAAAAGATGGAGCAAGTCCAAAGAACAGAGGGGCTGTCAGTGCAGCTAGGTAATTTGGAACACCTGGGCCCAAGATTCTATCTTCTCTTCTTGATACACATGCATAACTCTAATTGATGTTAACTCACATATCAAGGAAAGCAGAGAGTCCACTGAATGATTTTTAAAATAGATGCTAACCATCTGGATTTTACTCCAGTTTTATTATGGCTGGTAGAAATAAAATGAACTGGCAACATAGCAACAGTAAATTAAGAAACTGTTACATGTTCGTCACATCATTTCTCATGTTAGTTTCCCTGTAAAGCAGTCTGCAGAAATAAATTGCTAGATTTTCAAAACAGCAGTGATTCCATTAATTATCATTATTATAATGAGACCCAAAGAAACAAGAGAGCTAAAGAAGGCAACTGTTTCCAACCCTTACCTTTCATAAACACTGAAGTCATTATTTAGTTCCCAGTGCTAACACAATTTTCTTTTCAATATTTGAAATGTACCTGGAGTCATTTTCACATCTCATTTGATAGATTTTAATCATGAATTGCTTGAATGCATTATTAGTTGCTTTTTATTTGTATATCTTCATGTGCTTCCGATAAGACAGCATTCCACTGCACTGTAGCTCTTCCTAATGTAGGAAGGTTAGGACTTGACACTCACTAAATTGCTACCATCATGACCCTTTGTGTTTCAACAGTATCAGTCTGAAACAGAACAAATTATCAATCTCCATTTTACTTCCCTCTGAATAACTAGCTGTCTCAGTACAGAGACCATAATCTCATTGTGGGATTCAGAAATCTGCTATCCTGATACACGCTGTTCCTTTCGTTTGGGGATTCCTTATTAGGTGTGTAGAATCAGTGCCATTTACTGAATTACATTATAAAGCTTATTAGCATGGAAGCAAACTTCTTAGGTTCAACCACTTCACAGGGCTGTAGTAAAGGACTCTCTTTTAACTTAACCTCCAGTCACTGATGAAAATTAGATTTAAAAGAAAACAAAATCATTTGGTCACCCTCAAGCATGCATTCTTTAATCTAAATAATTTATTGAAACCTAGGTTCCTTTTTACAATTGCTGCTCTGAGTCTATTATTCTAAACAACAAATGATATTTTTGAGTAATGTTTTACGTAACAGTATATTGCTACTAGTACTGGTCATCTTTCTTCAGGAAGTATGTATTATATATAAATCAAAGAAGAATACATATTTTAAAGAGTTAGAAACCTTATATCATATCATGCTACCTAAAAGAAATGAAGAACTTCTGTTCATTTATATTTTTCAGTGGATAATTTATAGGCTGTTTATTTAATATTTTGAAGTTATTTCCTTAATCCTATACTACTTGCAATTCACTTAAAAAAAAGACTGTAATGTTCCCTTTCTGTCCTAAATTGTTGTATGGTGGTGACATAGGCTGTTATTGGTATAACCCTTCTGATTGGTGGTTAACGACATCAATGAGGGCTGGGTTCAATACATCTAGAGGTCCTCTTTATAAATAAAGGAACTAACTTGAGTCCACAGCCAGAACTTGGAAAAACTATACACAGTCTCTCTGGGCACCCTTAACAGGCAGAACTTTCCACTTGTGAGCACTCTGGGACTGTGTACAAACAAGAGAATCTTTATTGGGGAAAGGGAACACTCTCATAAACTTGGGAAAGCACAGCAACAGAATGTAATGAAAATAAAGTGCAAAACACCACTCTTTCCAATAACTTTGGCAGTAGTCCATCTAAGTTCCTTCTCACCAATTGGTGAGAATGTCCCTTAAGTGCACTACTTCACGCATCCAACAAATCCCACTCACAGTTTGGATCAGCAAGTAGCAGTAGTCCAAGCAATCTATCTCCAGTCTCAAGGGAACTGCTTTCCTAGTCCTGCCTGGAGGTGCCACCAACTAACACAGCTTAATGATTCAGCTTTATTAAGATGCTGGGTAAATGGGACCTCACCAGTGTCTACTCAGCTCAACTGCTGCCCTCTGCTTCATCTCTCACAATGAAGTCCTCAGGGGAGAGGAGTCAAAAGCACTCAGGACTCTGAGCAGAGGCCTAATAGCTTAAAAATGTGTTTTACCACCAGGTAAGAGTTCCATCCCACCCTGAGTTTCTCTGGGAGGCCACCAACCCCCTCCCCCATTATGTTTTGTTAGGGTGACCTCTAAGTTTTACTAGAGGAATTGTGGGTAGGCAGCAGTCAGGGACCACGGGTCTCAAACCCCAGTCTGCACAGTGACCTGCCACCCAATAACCTGTTCATTACTAGAACTAGAAGCTCAACCCTGACAGAGGACTCTAGTCCTAGCATTTGATTGACAGAACACTGGGGATTCTGACTGGTTCCCTGCTTCTGTTTAAGCCAAGGCTAGGAACAGGAAGTTGTCCATGCACCTGGGTCTCACCAGATTAGGACTGTTTCCCTTAAACTACCTGCTTCTACTGCCTGACTCTGATCTCTTGGTAACCTGACTCTGCCTGCCTCTTCACATTTGACTCCCGTTTGTCATTGGTCTGTCTCAGACTCTCATCTCCAGGATACAGAGGGCTGTTAGAAGGCAGTAAGCTGCAATCTACAATCCAGTGACCTGTTAACAATTGTCAGAATTAGAAGCTCAGCTCTGACAAAGGATTTCAGTCCTGGCATATGATTGGTGAGACACTAGGGGTCCTGACTGGTTCCCTGCTTCTAAGCTCCCAAGCCTAGCACAGGATCAGGAAGTTGTCCATGCAGCTGGGTTTCTCTGGCTTTGGACTGCTTCCCTTCCACTACCTGCTCCTGATTTGACTTTGATCTCCTGGTAACCTGACCATGCCTGCTTCCTAACTCTTGATCTGCCCTCAGGCCTGTCACAGACTCTGATCTCCTGGTATCTGATCCAGCCTGACTCCTGATCTGACTACAAGGTCAGACAACCCATGTCCTGGCTGTAATAGCAGTCTAAGCAAATGAAGCTCCCTGTAACAGCACTTTTGCCTTTTCACCAAGAAGGGAAGTAGCTAGTTCTTTCCCCTCCTGAGATTCTGGCCTGAGGGCTTACATCAATGTTATTATTTAACATATATTCAGTCTCCATTTTGCAATGGTCGAGGGCCACAGGGAAGACATGTTTCATGAGATTCTGGACTCTAAACATAATTGTGGCAAACTCTGGTATTTTGTTGACTGGGAGAGGCATGGTCTTCAGGAGTGCATTTGAGAGCGGGTGGAAAATGTATTGACCACATGAGGCGCAGAGTAATGGTGAATATGGTCCCTGTCTTGAGAATTCTGTCACTGTGAATGAAGAGGTGGGTCTCAACACAGAGGAGGGAGCAGGAAAAGCAGGACAATGGTGACAGTGAGGAGATCAACTGAGAAGCTGGAGAGGGGGATACAAGGATGAGGAATGGGGTGAAGCTATAGGCATGAAAAAGGCATGGAAGCCTGGAAACTGTGAGGCTAGGCAGAATGGTTTGGTGACAGAGGCAGATACTGATATCCAGTTGAAAAGTTCTAAAGTGTTTAGGGCTCCTCATGTGAGGAAGCAGAGGTGCTGAAAGCTTTCTACCTCTGGTCTCAGCAGATCAGTCATGACAGTTGTAGAGGGTTTCTAGAAAAGTTGAGGAGGCAGGGCTCTTTTAGAGAACATCCTCTGATGTTGCTCTGTCTATGTAGAGGGGAAGCTGGGGCCAGGTTGTTCCCAGAGCAGGTGCTGTCTGGTCAAGCTAGTGGAATGGGTCTGTGCTCTCCCTCTTTTGATATTAGCTGCAGGAGGGGAGTGCATTGAGCTCACAGTCAGCACTGAGAACCTTGAGATGCCTAAAGGAGTATGCTTTTCAGAATGCACTGAGCACTAATCCTCTGAAAATTAGGTCCCTTTAAGTCTCTCAAACTGGGCACCCCAAAATTAAGGCAATAAAATCACTAATCACTTTTGAAAATCTTGACCATATCTCTATGTGTTTATCTCCACAAGTAGCTCTCGGGAAAGGTAATTTTCATGCAAGTAGATAAACACATCATTTCTGTCACATAGGAAAAAAACCTACATGTCATTTTGATGCATTATGTTGCAAAAGGGCCAACTTTGAAAAATAGCAATGGTACAGAATAAAAACACAGTTAATCAGAATCAACAGTAAGTGGAAAAAAATAAATGTGATGCAAATAAATCTGAACAGGCTTGACTGTACTTGCATGTTGATCATGGTTTTTCCTTAAGTTCTAATGTTTAAATGTTGAGCTTCCCATTTCCATAGTGACGCTTTTTATGGTGCTTGTAGAAAGCAAAAAGACTAATATTTTCCTTCAGTAAAACAAATTCCCTGGGAAACAAGAGCAGATGGAGGAAAATAGAAACATCTTGAAACTCCTCTTATAATTAAGGGACGAGTGAACTTTATGAGTATTAGGGGTTTGATTTGGGAAGGCACCTAAAAGCCTTGATTCTCATCTGTGCCTTATTCAAGCTATTCAGGATCTCAGGATGCAGATTAACCCAATCGACTCCCTGTTCTTACCACTATTCCCACAAACCGTGGCTTGCTTATCAGATCTGACCGGCTCCAGCGCCATATTAGCTCTATTCCCACCGCCCATAGATATGTGTTGCCAAACAATCTTCCCTTCCCATGATTTCCTTTCTCAATGGTCATGTGAAAGAACCAGCAGCGGGGAGGTGGACTGAGTGAGGTGTTAATGCAGAAGATTCCTTGCCACAGGGTTAATTAGAATATTTATCACATGGCCTGTTTCTTTTCTCAGTTGGACCTGTAGTAGATTAGATGATAGTCATGGCTATATGCAGTTTCCTCTTGTTCTCTCTCATTTCCCTGTCCATATCTCCATCTTCCTTCAAAGCAAGTAGACGCTCAAATATAAGTTGAGAGGAAGTTGATGTGCAGCTATAAGGTAATCTCTTTTGAATGGAGCATTTAGTCTCCCTGATGCATTCTTTTAAATCCATATTGTCAATTTACACTGATCTAGAGGTACATTTTCAGGACCTGATTCATACAGTATCACTCTGGCTTTCCACTCAGGCAATGCTACTGGGGGCCATGACTTTACATGGGTTGAAAACTAGAGTAATTCAGTAGTGAGCCAGGCCCACTCTAATAAATCAGCCTACATATCTAAGTAACCAGGTAATCTTATTATTCCAGCTCTACACCCATATCCAGCAATAAACACTGCATTGAGACCCATTGAGTTCAGTAGGACTCCACCACAAGCGCAGGGATCTGCCCGTGCAGACCTCATTGCAGAACTGGAGCCCTATTTATTTAGACTCATAGTTTTTAATGTCAGAAGGGACCATTCTTGATCAACAAGTCTGACCTCCTGCACATTGCAGGCTATAGAACCTCACCCACGCACTCCTGTAATAGACTCCTAATCTCTGGCTGAGTTACTGAAGTCCTCAAATCATGGTTTAAAGACTTCAAGTTACAGAGAATTCACCATTTACACTACTTAAACCTGCAAGTGACCCATACCCCATGCTGCAGTGGAAAGTGAAAAATCACCAGGGTCTCTGCCAATCTGATCCAGGGGAAAATTCCTTCCCAACCTCAAATATGGCAATTAGTTAGACCCTGAGCATGTGGGCAAGACCTACCAGCCAGACTTCTGGCTCACTGACACACCACAATGTTTATTGTTTTTATTCTTTGCAACAGGTCTTCAATTAGATTGTAAGTTTCTAGGGGCAGGAACTTTTTATTTGTATTGCCAACAAACTAGCATATGTTAAACCCTGTATAAATGAATAACAGTAATAAGGAACTGGAGAGGAGCAGTGAATACATAATTTAATTGGAAAGGATTCATCCTGGTGTTGGAATGTCTGGCTTTTGTGAAGTATCATGGGGTAGCCATGTTAGTCTGTATCCACAAAAACAACAAGGAGTCCGGTGGCACCTTAAAGACTAACAGATTTATTTGGGCATAAGCTTTCGTAGGTAAAAAACCCACTTCTTCAGATGCATCTAGCAGGGTGATGAAGCACTGGAATGGGTTATCTTGGGAGGTGGTGGAGTCTCCATCCTTAGAGGTTTTTAAGATCTGGCTTGACAAAGCATCTGAAGAAGTGGGTTTTTTACCCATGAAAGCTTATGTCCAAATAAATCTGTTAGTCATTAAGGTGCCACCAGACTCCTTGTTGTTTTTGTGGCTGTTGTGGACATTGTGACATAGAGTGTAACATGCACACATACAGTTGTTGCCTGTAGCTATAAAAGCAGTTATTTTGCATTGCCAAGTAAAGGAAACAGAATGCCTCAGAGAGCCTTCATATTTTCAGTCTAGCTGAGTGATTGTGTAAGCCAATCTAATAGGAAAAGCATCAGGCTGCAGATGTGTGTTTTTACTTTTTAACAATAAAAGTAACAGCAGAATCAGCCTTGTTAGTGGGTAGCATAATGACCACAATTTTTTTCTGTCTTTAGCCTACTCCATAAATACGTACTTACAACTTGGAATTTGCTGGCTATTTCAATTCTATTATAAAACTTCAGACGTAGAGCATGGCTATACTTGCAGATGTAGAGCGTTTTGAGTTAAACCAGCCTTCGTAGCGTGCAGTAGGGAAAGCACTGCAGTTTGTCCACACTGACAGCTGCCAGCACACTGGAGTGGCAACATTAGCAGCTCTTGCAACGGCCACAGAGAGCAGTGCAATGTGGTAGCTATCCCAGCATGCAAGTTGCTGCAACATGCTTTTCAAATGGGGGTGGAGTGGGGTGGAGTGTGACAAGGAGTGTGTTGTGTGTATGTGGGGAGGAGAGAGAGTGGATTTTTGGGGGCTGAGAGCATGTCAGCTTGCTGTCTTGTAAGTTTAGACAGCAGCAGACCTCCCCCCTCTCACACACAGCAATCCACAGTAATGGTTGCTTTGTCTTGGAGCAGATGAGCATGCCAGCTGTCAAACGGAGCTTTCAAAGGGCATATCCAAAACAATGACAAGAGTGGCCACTTGACTTACAGCACATTTCCGGATGCTGATCAGAGCGCAGTAATGCAACACTTCATTCACACTGACACTGGGGTGCTCCAGAGGGGGTCCATCAAATGTTATTAGACTCACCGAGGTGGAGTACTAGGAGCGCTCTAGCAGTGGAGTCAGAGCCCTCTACATGCCTTGCAAGTGTGGACAGGTAGTGAGCTAGTGCGCCTGGGGCTCCTTTAATGCACTATAACTCGCAAGTGTAGCGAAGCCCTTAGTAAAAAGGAAAAAAACCAAGACCACCACCAAATTGAAATTGTGTATTATGTAGGGGGCCTCTGGAAACCTGTAGGGTCAAAAAAAATTTCCCCCGATAGATGCTGGATTGATAGCCCTGGAAACTGAAGTCTTCTGTTCATCTGCAGAAGCACAAAAGCATTGGCCAGCACTTCTCAAAGTTGAGCCGCCGCTTGTTCAGGGAAAGATCCTGGTGGGTCGGGTCAGTTTGTTTACCTGCCGTGTCCACAGGTTCGGCCCATCATGGCTCCCACTAGCAGCAGATCACCACTCCAGGCCAATGGGGGATGCGGGAAGCAGCGTGGGCTGAGGGATGTGCTGGCAGCCCTTCCTGAAGCCCCCATTTTCCTGAAGTGGCCAGTACACTCTCTCATGAACATGCCTCAGCCCTGCCTTGGAAGGACCACTCTGAGAGATGAGAGTGCAGTTTCAGCCCTTGGTCTCTCTGCTGAGACTGTCAACTAGATTGTTAATTAGCACCAACTGTGGTGCTGGGTTTTGTGATATGGATATGTCAGTGGCCCCTATTTTAGGAGACCAAGGAAGGGCTAGATTTGGAAGATTTTTTTTGGAGGCAGGTGAATTTGGATGGAATATGAGCTAATAAATAATCCTGATTGGGGCCTGGAGGTGTTGCCGTAATACAAATTATACCAATTTATCATTTTGCAGCAGAATCATTTGAAACTCATGCTTTCAATGTAGAATTAGGCAAAACTCAGTTGTGATCTAGTCTGGGATTTGCTCACACGTAAAATTCTAAGCAAAATTGGTCTGGATGGGGCAGGGACAGTTTGAAGCAATAGTGATTAAAATCAAAGAAAACTTTGTAACCACTGTTTGTTGCAACCTTGAAAAGTGAAAATTATGCAAGAAGCTCTATCTATAACATGACCAGGCAACACATAAAAAGAACTTTTATCGTGAGAACAACTTGTGTGGATATTTTATGGAAGAGAGTTGCACCAGCCATGTGAAAATTGTACTAAAACATGGTCTTCAATATGAATGAGAGAAAGTGCATATGAGACAGTAATAATGAAACAAATACAGAAAACAAAATGTGAACTTCAGCATAAATTGGAGTGCTGGAAGTATGAACTTTAAACCCAGTGTTCAGGTGCAGAGGAGCCAGTATAGTTGTCTAAATAAGAACTAGATTCTGATATGCTTACTCACATTGAGCTTTATGATACTGCCCAAGTAATACCATTGATTTCAGTGGGACCTCTCCGCTGGAGGAAGGTACTACTTAATTTTTGTGTCAAAAGCTAACCTTAAAGAAAAAAAACCTGAGAACTTCAAAAATTGGGGAAAATTCATAAATACGAAAAAATGTTGCGTAGACTTTAAATATTGGGATAGATGAAAACGGAAGACCACTTATAATGTTAACATAATGATCTTGTTGAGGAATGCCTGAAGAGTTAACCGGAATCATAGCAGAAGGCACTAATATGTAAATTTCGTGAGATTAAACAAAATGATGTGGACAGGGATTTGTTACTGCCTCACATGAGAAGTGATATATGGAAATCAAAGAAAACGCCAGCATTTCTTACCTGAGGGATAAGAGCTACCAAGTTCTTATTTTAGTGAGATGAATTTCTCATGAGATGGCATGCTGATTACTTTGGCTGTTCAGCAGACCCTCTGTCTAAAACAACTTCAGAGTAAGATAGCGCTGCTCAGGTGGCAAATAGTCTCTGTCCAGATGGATAAAGCCAAATGGTAATATTCACATCATAATCATAAGAATTTAACTCTACCTTGCATATGCCAAGAGTTGATTTAAAAATGAAAAGAAAGTACAAGTGAAGGAGCAGATCATCCTCTAGGGCACTCCAACCTAAATGATGAGCAAAATTAAGACACAATTTCCTGTTATATTTTCATTTTTCTTTCTGCTCCAGACTGTTCTTGCTGTGGCTGGCCTACTATTAACGAGATGTTTTTGCTCACTTTGGATCTAAAACCCACAGAGAAAGCAAAGGGATGGGGTGGAGCACTGTACTTCCCAAAAGGTGGCAGAGACAGAGAATAGATTTTGCACATTGTGACATCTCTGAAGCCTAAGCAGGCAATGTGCTATTTAATCATTGTAAGAGGCAGAGCTGCACTCTGCATAGACTCCCTGGAAAAGTTAAATTAGAAAGCTCAGTTGTGCCACCTTGATGTTAAGCAGTATGTATTCACAAGTGTAGTCCCAGAGGGCTACTCATGCAAGTGAGAACTGCTCAATATGATTGTGGATGTCAGAAGTGAGCCTTCAATAAGGCCAGTCTAGGAGAGGCAACTTGTTTCCCATTCCTGGGAGATAACATAATATGCCATAAACGCTCTTTTCTGCTCACTTCTCATCGTAAATCCACATTTCTCAATGATGTGTGGGTCCTTCTCCTTCTACCTCATTTTCCTCTCACACTTTCTCCCTTTTCTATTTCAAATTTCTCTTCTTTAATCCTCTCTTGTTCTTCCCTTCCTGTTCTTTTCATGTCTTACAGATGAAAAAGTGACGATTGGGCACTGTGTGGACTCTGACACAATGAACTACTAAATTCAATTTAAAAATAAGAAATTGTCTCTTCTTTGCCCAAATCCCATATAATGAAAATCTTTTTAGGGAGCTCTTGGGGGGAAATAGCTCAGTAGTTTGAGCACTGGCCTGCTTGTCATAACCTAGTCCCAGATTTGGACCTTAGCGTCCAAAATATGGGGGTTAGCATGAAAACCTCCAAGCTTAGTTACCAGCTTGGACCTGGTAAAGCTGCCACCACCCAAAAAATTAGAGTGTTTTGGGGCACTCTGGACCCCCCAAAAACCTTCCCTGGGGACCCCAAGACCAAATTCCTTGAGTCTCACAACAAAGGGGAATAAACCATTTCCCTTCCCTTCTCCCTTCCAGGTATTCCCTCCCTGGGTTCCTGGAGAGATAAACAGAAGCAAACTCCGTGAATCTAAACAGAGGGATTCCACCCTCCCCGTTTCCAGCCTTGGAAAACAGAAGCACCGAGAGCTAATCTCTCTTCCCCCCTCACCCAGAGGGAATGCAAAGTCAGGCTAATAAATCTAACACACACAGATTTTCCCCTGACTTCTTCCTCCCACCAATTCCCTGGTGAGCGCAGACTCAATTCCCTGGAGTTTCCCACTAAAGAAAAACTCCAACAGGTCTTAAAAAGAAAGCTTTATGTAAAAAGAAAGAAAAATACATAAAAATGGTCTCTTTGTATCAAGGTGACAAATACAGGGTCATTTGCTTAAAAGAAATATAAATAAACAGCCTTATTCAAAAAGAATACAATTCAAAACATTCCAGCAACTACACACCGGTAAAATACAAAAAAAAAAACATATAAATCACTATCTGATCTTTTGTACTTACAACTGGGAAACAGAAGATTAGAAAGCAAGAGACAGAAATCCTCCCATAGCCGAGAGAGACACAGGCACAAGATAAAGAACTCAGACACAAACTTCCCTCCACCCAGAGCTGAAAAAGTCTGGTTTCCTGATTGGTCCTCTGGTCCGGTGTTTCAGGTTACTTCTTTCCAGGTGTAAGAGACATTAACCCTTAGCTATCTGTTTATGACACTGCTAAACCCAGAGTTGTGAGTTCAATAACTGAAGGGGGGGGCCACCAAGGAATCTGCAGCAAAAATTTGTACTTAGTCCTGTTAGTAAAGGCAAGGAGCTAGACTCCATGATCTTTCAGCATCCCTTCCAGTTCTATGAGATAGGTATATCTCCATATATTTATTTTGTTTCCCATTAAAGTTTTCTACCCATTCTTTTTGCTTATATAGGGTGAAGTCTCTTTGTACAGTTTCTCCAATTAACTCCTTCTGCAAATGTTTATACTCTTGTATGTTTGTTTTTCAAATGGCCTTTTTACCATTTAAAGTGGGGATTTGGGGTCAGGATTGAATGATGCACAGACAAATCTGGAGATGGTTTGCAGAGCTGTTGAAAAGTTCTCCCTTGCACTACCCTGATGCTTGAGTGATTTCTATTGCTGTGCTGTGTTAGAGCAGCCTGTGGGCTGCTCTCAGTTGCATTGGCCTGTAAGACCTCCATGGTACCACACAACCATGTCATGAATCAGAGTAATGATCATGGCACCCACTTCCCTCAATGTGTCAATAGCCAGAAGATGAGCCTCTGTATTGGCTTTAAACAACTGCAGGATCACCCTTATGCTGGAGTGAGACTTTCTGAGACACACAGGACTGGCAGCAGAAAAAGGGCATACATTACACTCCAAGGTCCAGCTCATAGTTAACCACCTATCCAATACTCTGCTGTTTTGTTCAATGTAGGAGAGAAGAGCAGAGAGGTGACAATAGTGGTAGGTGAGAAAATTACAGGAAGAAGAAAGATGAAGGACACGTAAAAGAGAAATATCAGAGAGGAACAGGCAACCAGAAAGCAGAGGATTAAAATGAAAAGAAAGAATTGTTTAAAAAGATGGAGAGGCCAGTGGAACTGAGATACTTTCTCTTTCTGTTCTTGGTTTCTGAAAACAGCTCTATTGAGGATGAAAGATCTTTTGTATGTTCATGCCCTTTCTTAGCAGTCTCACTAAATCTTAAGTATAGCAATGGCCTTCCATAGTGACTACCAGGGTTTCAACCTAGGACGCTTATTATCAAAGCACAGAGCTTTAACATGTGAGCAAAGGAGAAACTTAATTAGCTGTTAAGTGGTTTAGGCTGTGACCCTTTAGTAGAGCATCCATGAGCAAGGAATAAGACACACTTTGCCAGTGTGCTACCCTATGATGGAAGTATTATTTCAGTATGCTGTTGTGGCACATATTGAATATAAAGGAGATGGGGGCACTTATTTACTTATTGTTCTTTAGATTTTTTTCCCTACTTACACCTTGAGAAACTTCTGATTTTATTTTGTAGTCATGGAATATTTAGATGTCTTCCAAAATAATATGGTACTTTGCAGAGCAATTTATTAAAAATACTTTTATAATAGACAGGTAGCAATATCCCAGTGTTGGCAATAATACAATAACAATCCAGACAATAATTACATTCTGTCTAATTTACAATGGTATATTAGACGGTGACAGTGATCATTAAGAAACAAAGTTCATGTGCTGCTGAATACAAAATGAAAATTTAGTTGCTAATCTCAGCACCTGTTAGTCTCAAATCTTCTGAACAGTAAGCTGAAAACATCTACTTCAGTCATTATGATATTTACCAAAGGATGAAATGTTCCTGAACAATTTCTCTAATGTATTCACTACAAAAAGGCTTTACTTCAACATCAGCCATACCTGTCATTTGGTTCAATGCTTGGAACATTCCATTCCGTCTGTATGTAGGGCCTTGATACAAGGGACTTTACTTTAAATTCCATTGAGTTTGATGGGTCTTAAATACATGTTTAAGTGATGTCCTGAATAGGGATGCTTTTCTGAATCAGGGCCTGAATGCCTGTATATTTCTCATGTCCTATAAAGTCAGTAGATAGTAACATTTTAATTTCTGTTACAGCTTATTTTAGGAGCATAATTTTAAAAATCAACTTTGATAGGAAAAAAGATAATATATTCAAAATAGGACTTATTGGACTGCACTTGATCCCCTATGGGCTGCCGTGGCTCCAAGCTTCAGCAGGTTTCTGTGGTAACCTGATAGCGCGGCATGATGCACGTGTGCATGCATGGGTCACATCAGAACAATGAGCCAGCTGTTTATGGCAGGACAGGATATTAGATAAATAATAAGCTGGATATCCTTATTTAGCATGGCTATTGGGAACACTCTGTACATATTGAAAACTGAATTCAAACTTTGACCTCCATCTATGTGCCAACTCTATTATGAGATTTATTTTTTTAAATTCAGATTCTGATAATATTCACCAAGTTGCACCTCTCAAAATGTGGAACTTTAATCCCTCTGCGGAAATCAAAGACAAATTTCTTCATAGGCAATGTACTTTTTTGGCATAGCTCTGATTTCAGTTAAAACAATCAAGCTAATCTTTGATCTGAATGAGCTCTCTCCTGCCATCTAGTGATGAGCTACGGGGAAAGACCTCAGGAGCAGACTGTATTTGAATAAAGCGACAAAGAGTCATGTGGCACCTTATAGACTAACAGAAGTATTGGAGCATAATATTATGCTCCAGTACTTCTGTTAGTCTATAAGGTGCCACAGGACTCGTTGTCACTTTTTACAGATCCAGACTAACACGGCTACCCCTCTGTATTTGAATAGACTCACCTATTTTGCTTAGGTGATCAGAAGCCAGTCTTGGATACAAGGGTAATGAAATGTTGTTATCCTTATTGTATGACTAAAAGGCAGCAGAATTAAATGTCCTAATTGAGTGAGGGTCACCCTAACGGTAATCTTAGTGGCTAAGCGAGGGGAGTAGGAGATGTGGACTAGGGAGCTGGACTAGATGATCTCCTGAGGTCTCTTTTGACCCTAATTGTCTATGATAGTGATGTCCAATCCAACTGAAAGTCAGAGGGGGTAGGAATATGTGTTCTTACTTGCTAGGATAGATGATGTTTAAAGAGTTCTAGATACCCTTTGATCTTCTTCCTCTAGTATTTAAAGAGAGAGCTGATGAGACTCAGTTGAGAGTCCTTATTTCTGCTCAGTGATCACAAGAGCTGAACTCACTGAGAAGCTGGTCTTGGGAGTTGAACATTAGACATCATATGATGATAGTGTTGTGGTGAAAGGGAACACAGAAAAGGGAGCAGTAGTGAGGATCCCCACTTTCCAGTGAAATCCCTGTGAACTTGGATATGTGATAGAACCTCAGAACATGGCATTGCAGCTCAAGGCAGAAGCAGAAACAGTGGCAAGCCATGGTGAGCAGTGGCAGCAGCGGTGGAGACATTGCTCAGCTGCACCCCCTTCAAGGGGTCAGAGGTGAACCACTTGAATGCACCCCCAGATTCTGGGACTTTACTGAACTCGGACAATCAACCATGAGTGGTGTGCAGCAGAGGGAAAAGGGGAGTGGCATGTGTGATAGACAGAGCCGGTGCAACCACTAGGTGAACTAGGTGGCCGCCTAGGGTGCCTAGTGGTTGAGAGCACCTAAAAGCTTGCTCAGGCGAGGAGGTGGAGTGGAAGTGAGCTGGGGGGGCGGGGGGCGCTGGGTGGGCCACCCACAGTAATGGGGGGGTAAACAGGGGAACCGCTCCCCTCCTCAGATCACCTCCACTCTGCCTCCTCTGCTGAGCACACAACCCCCACTCTAATTCTCCTCCAATCGGCACTGCAAGCCTGGGAGGGGAGGAGAATTAGAGCGGCGCCGGTGTGCTCAGCGGAGCGGAGGAAAGCTAGGGCAGGCTCCCTGGGCGGGGTTAACTTCAGCAGGTGGGGTTGGCTTCCATGGGAAGGGTTAGCTGCCATGGAGGGAGGGCTCCCTGGCTGCAGGGTGGGGCTCCCCAGATGGGGAGGGTGGCAGGCTGGGCTAGCTGCCGCGGCAGGCGAGGTTGGCTGCCGCGGGCGGGTGGGGGTGGGGGTGGTGGGCAGGGTTAGCTAGGTGTGAGGGGTGGCGCAAGGTGGAAGTTTTGCCAAGGGCGCGAAATTTCCTTGCACTGGCCATGTTGATAGACTCAGGCCAGTTGGGAACAGCAGAGTATTAGAAGGGAGATATACTGGCCATTGGATAAGCACTTTTCTGTTCCCTGAGTGACCAGAGCAGGGGCTGCTCCAGGCTAATGAGAACACCTGACTCCAATTAACCTGCTAAGAGTCAGGGGAGGCTGTTAAGCACCTGACTCTAATTAAGGCCCCTCTGATGCTGTAAAAGGGCTCACTCCAGTCAGACCAAAGAGAACCAGGGAGCCAGAGGAGAGGAAGTGCATGCGAGGAACTGGGAGCAAGAGGTGTGCAAGAAGCTGAGAGTGAGTAGGTGTACTGCTGGAGAACTGAGAAGTACAAGCATTATCAGACATCAGGAGGAAAGTCTGGTGGTGAGGACAAAGAAGGTGTTGGGAGGAGGCCATGGGGAAGTATCCATCGCACAGCTGTTCCAGGAGGCACTCTAGACAGCTGCAGCCCACAGGGCCCTGGGCTGGAACCTGGAGTAGAGGGCCTGGGTTCCCCCTAAACCTCCCAACTCCTGATCAAACACAGGAGGAATTGACCTGGATTGTGGGTTCTACCAGAGGGGAAGGTCTCTGTGCTATTCCCTGACCCACATGGTGAATCTCTGATGTGAAAAAATCTGCCAATAAGCACGGGACCCACCAAGATGGAGGTGGAACTTTGTCACACATGTTAAAGGGAGATGGATTTTCACATTGCAAAGGACACTACCCAAGATACGGTGGGGTTGTACTCTGCAAAGTACAAAATTACTTATTATTTCCATACTTTTGAATCATTGTTGCAGTGTTTTCCCAGGTAATGCAGAGTTCCCTCTGCCTTTTAATAAAAGTTTTCTTTTGTCATACACAGACTCAGTGCCTTCAAGTGGGGAAGCATTCAGTCTTAGAGGCACCCGGGGGAGGTGTTCAGTTTTCCCAGATTTCTGGACGAGGGCTCAAACTAGTTCTGTTTTGTAATGTTAAAAGGAATGACCTTCATACTGAATCCCACCCGTGTTGCTGCCAACACCACTGGGAAGAAGGGTTATACATCTAACAAGCCACAAAACAGGGAAAAAGATTTATTTACAAAAGGACCTTATTTTGCCACTCCGTTGCTGCTAAATCACTGAAGAAAGTACAGCATGGCTTTTTCCTGGTTCTCAGTGGTGACAATTCCTGGATGACTATTTTATCCCCTATTCCTAACAACGTCTAATAAGCCTTCAGACAAGTGGTGTGCTTTGAATAATTTCCAAAAATAAGCATTAGTAGTTATAATATATATTGGGTTGGGAAAATGTATTTTTTTCACACCAGCTTAATTTCTCCACTCATGTTGTTTGCTTTGTATGTATTTCTATAGGCAAAGGTTTGTTATCTTAGCAAAGGGTGTAAAAGGAACATACTACATATTTCTAAATAAAAGTTCAAAGCTAGTATTTTCAAAATATCCATGTGAAAACACACATTAAAGACCTTATCCAAAGGCCACTAATGCCCCTTTGATTTTGGCCCAGGCTCTCTACCTTTCTTGTTTCATTTGATGGAATTATTTTATTCTAAAATGGCAAATGGGTTTCACATGCTGTTTATTATTTTCATAGTGTCATAAATGTACAGAGCAGGTAAGCACAAACCAATGTGTGTAAGACATCTGCATGGTTAGGGGAGATTTATTGTTGGTTGCCATTGCTGAAATGACTTTGCTTTATTAAGAGCCTTAATCCTGCATGATTTTGCACACTAAATTGGTGTATAGAGCGTGGGGTGAATACGGAATGCAGGAGTGGGCAGCAGGCGAGCAGTGCATAAAAATTTGTATCCCTGCTGAGGTGTGAGGGTGGGGAGGGAAATTATATTTTTGCGTATTTCTTGAAGAGTGAAACAATTTACAGTTTTATTCTGCAGCCACGACAAACCCAAATTTTACCTCCAAAAAAGCCATTTCTGAGAAGATGGAAGAGAAATTCAGATATATTCTAATTATATTTTTAACAGGGACTTTTGTTAAAAAAAATTGCTGCCTACGTGGGAGAGAAACACTTTAGGAAGACTGGAAAAAATGTTTTTGTGACCAGTAAACTTTTTTAAGCACTGGTCCTGAAGAGGAAAATATCTGAACAATGAATCTCACTGGTGCTACTTAACTATATCCATCCATCTGTCCCACTTATTTACTAGATCTACTCACAAAGGTGGATTGTTTTCTACTTGGGAGTGGGAGGGGGGAAAAAAGGAGGCAGTTGTCACGGCTGCCTACAATAGAAGAAGGCATGCAAATTGTAGCCAGTGCTTTTGGGATAGCACCATGGCCTGAACCCAGCCAGCCACCTCCCAAGGCTCATTTGAAAAGAAGAAATGCACATAAGCAGGAAAACCTCTTTGAAAAAGTTATCCATATTTTTAAAACCTCAAAAAAATCTCACTATCAGTTCAAATTTGGAAATTCATTCCCATGTCCCTCTTTGCTATATTATGCTATGAGCCCTAGAAAAGTGAAACTCATACCTCTTATTCTACAAATACACTAAAAGCAAGAGAAGGACTAAGGACATGATAGGCCCTTTACTCAATGGGCGGGATGGGAGACAGTAACAGAAAATGTGGAAATGGCAGACCTGCTAAATGACTTTTTTGCTTCAATTTTCATCAGAAACGTTAGTCGCGATTGGACGTCTAACATAGCGAACACCAGTGAAAATGCGTTAGATTTGAGGCTAAAATAGGGAAAGAACATGTTAAAAATTACATAGACAAGTTAGATATCTTCAAATTGGCAGGGCCTGATGAAATGCATCCTAGAATACTCAAGCAGCTGTCTGAAGAGATATCTGAGCCATTAGTGATTATCTTTGAAAACTCATGGAAGACAGAACGGATTCCGAAGGCCTGGAAGAGAGCAAATATAGTACCAATCTCTAAAAAGGGGAGTAAGGAAAAGCTGGGGAATCACAGATCAGTCATCTTAACTTCAGTACTCGGAAAGATAATGGAGCAAATAATCAAGCAATCAGTTTCCAAATACCTAGGAGAGGATAAGGTGATAAGTAACAGTCAACATGGATTTGTCAAGAATGAGTCATGTCAAACCAACCTAATAGCTTTCTTTGACAGGGTAACCAGCCTCGTGGATGGAGGAAGAGGTATATGTGGTATATCTTGACTTTAGCAAGGCTTTTGATACTGTCTTGCATGACTTTCTCGTAAACGAACTAGGGAAATAAAGCCTAGATGAAGCTACTATAAAATGGTTGCATAACTGTGAGTAATTATCAGTGGTTCACAGTCAAGCTGGAAGAGCATATCATATGGGGTTCCGCAGGGATCAGTCCTGGGCCCAGTTCTGTTCAAGATCTTCATAAATGATTTAGATAATGACACAGACAGTACACTTATAAGTTTGTGGATGATACCAAATTGGGAGGATTTGCAAGCATCTGAACAAACTGGAGAAATGGCCTCAAGTAAATATGATGAAATTCAATATGGACAAATGTGAAGTACTCTACTTAGGAAGGAACGATCAGGTGCACCCATACAAAATGGGAAATGACTACCTAGGAAGGAGTACTGCAGAAAGGGATTTGGGGGGTCATAGTGGATCACAAGATAAATATGAGTCAGTGTAATACTGTTGCAAAAAAAGCAAACATCATTCTGGGATGTATCTGCAGGAGTCTTATAAGCAAGACACGAGAAGTAGTTCTTCCACTTTACTCTCCTCTGATAAGGCCTCAGCTGGAGTACTGTGTTCATTTCTGGGCACCACATTTCAGGAAAGATGTGGACAAATTGGAGAAATTCCAGAGAAGAGCAACAAAAATTATTCAAGGTCTAGAAAACGGGACAGATGAGGAAAGATTAAACAAACTCAATTTTTTCAGATTGGAGAAGAGAAGACTGAGGGGATATAACAGTTTTCAAATAAATAAAATATTGTTACAAGAAGGAGGGTGAAAAATTGTTCTCCTTAACCTCTGAGGATAGGAGAAGCAATAAGCTTAAATTGCAGTAAGGGTGGTTTATGTTGGACATTAGGAAAAACTTCCTAACTGTCTAGGTAGTTAAGCATTGGAACAAATTCCCTAGGGATGTTGTGGAATCTCTGTAATTGGAGGTTTTTAAAAACAAGTTAGAAAAAACATCTGTCAGGAATGGTTTAGTTATTACTTAGTCCTGCCTTGAGAGCAGAGGATTGGTATAGATGACCTGTTGAAGTCCCTTCCAGTCCTACACTTCTATGACTATTGAATATTAGAGCCAAGTTAAACACTGCCATCCAGGATGGAGGATTTTTCTTCTTTGTGATTTTTGTTTGACACTAAGGACATTGGCATTACATTAAAAATGGGGCTTATTGTGCTCTGGATGTGTTTGGCCTACATGTGCACTGGATTCTTTTATTTGTGTATGTGCTTTGCAAGCAAGAGTTATGGAAAGACACTTCCCATTTATTAGCCCTGTCTAGCCTATTCTGAAGTTGCTCTGTTCATTGTGTGTGGTGCATAGTCAACAACACTGCTCAATATTAATTTCTGCCATCAATCACATTTTCTTTTCTGCAGTTGAAGGAACATCTTGTCACTTCTTGTACAGCATAATGCACCAATTATATTTGATTTATAATGTTGTGTATCACATTCAGTTAAATTTAATATTCAAGATATAATTTTACTGTTCAAAAAGTTAATATAAATGGATACAACTTCATTGATAAATAGAAGGCTAAGCAGAACAGTGAATCTCTACAGCAGTAGCTGTATAGAAAATAAAAATCATGCTTTCTTCTCACTCTCTTAGACTAACCTAGTTAAGGAGGTCAGACATCAAGGGGTAGCCGTGTTAGTCTGTATCCACAAAAACAATGAAGAGTTCAGTGACCAAGGCCGGCTCCAGGGTTTTTGCCGCCCCAAGCGCCGAAAAAAAAATAAAAAAAGGCGTTATTGCAATCGGCGGCAGCTCCACCACGCCACTTTCTTCTTCGGCAGCAATTCGGTGGCAGGTCCTTCCCCCCGAGAGGGACCGAAGGACCCACCACTGAATTGCTGCCGAAGAGCCCAACTTGCTGCCCCTTCCCTTTGGCCGCCCCAAGCACCTGCTTGCTGAGCTGGTGCCTGGAGCCGGCTCTGCAGGTGACACCTTAAAGACTAACAGATTTATTTGGGTATAAGCTTTCGTGGGTAAAAATCCCACTTCTTCAGATAAGGAGGCTCAAAGTTGCTACTGGTAATTCTAAGAGTAATTTAATAATACAGTTCAGAGTGTGCTCATTAGAAGATATGCTTAACAGTCATCATGAGAGCTCTCAGGACTGTGCTGGAATAAACTGAGCACAGTTTTATTTTAAATTAGCAAGCCCAGTTTTTTTCTGCTGCATTTTCCAAGCAAACATCCAGTCCTCTAAGTCTGTATCAATATGATCCCTAGGTTTTGGGATTTCCTACTAAAGGTATGTTTTGCCTTAGTTAAATATGCAACGGGACACAAACAATAAGTTCCACTAATATTATTCTCATACTCACTTTATTTTTCTAAAGTTTGTTAACTTCTCAAGAGGCAAGCCATTCTCTTG
Organism: Gopherus evgoodei; assembly: GCF_007399415.2. Taxonomy (NCBI): domain Eukaryota; kingdom Metazoa; phylum Chordata; order Testudines; family Testudinidae; genus Gopherus; species Gopherus evgoodei. The sequence goes on from NC_044326.1 coordinate 21,876,981, forward strand.
GATGTGATGGTGCAAAATTAAGTATGAACACAAATAAAAACTAAGAAAAATGACTCAGTGACGCAAGCTGTCATGTGACAATATAGGGGAAAGGGTTGGTAAATGTGATGAAAACAAATGGCTAAATTAAAACATTCAGAGGACAGCTGACTGGAACAAGAATTGTGGATCTGAGGTGTGACTCCTTAGCAGATCTATAATTCTCTTTTGGACAGGGTAGTGCTGTCTGATGCAGCAGAAAAGGAAAAATGTCATTCATTTAAATTTTCCCTGTCTAGACAGTGAACAGTTTTACTATGATATATGAAGTCAACTGCTAACTATGGGCTTGGCCAAGTCTGTTAGAAACATATTGTGGTAGGTCCATGTCTTTTCCAATGGAAGGGACATCCGCAGCTGTAGCTTTTTGTAAGCCATGCACTGGACACTAGTTTACCTCAACGCCATGATGTCTACCAAAGTTAGGAATTTAAGGTTCTAGGCTCATCTTTTTAAAGTGTTATGCGGGTTTCCTTTAAAGACTGAGAATCAGGTATGGAGGGATTATTTTGTAAATAAGTGTCTTTTATCATTTTTCTGTGTGAATTTATTGGCGAGCATAATGATTGCCTGGCTCCACTCATATAGTTGTTGTTGGGGCATTTGATACACTGGGTGAAGTACACCACATGTTGTGATATCCAGAGGTTCTACACATGCCACTTGAAAGGTGTGTTACAGGGGGTATTGATCATCACAGTAGTGGAAATACATCTAGAGGTTTTGTATCTGTTAAGGTAAGGTCTGGTGCCAATTTGAGTTGGTGTGTCCTGGTCTGTGGGGAGCTTGCTTTGGATGATGACCTTGGCAAGGCTGAGGCCAGAAAAGGTGGTTCAGGAAAGATTTCTTTCAGGAGGTGGTCCCATCAAGTATGGGTTGTAATTGTTTGATGACACTCCATATGGGTTCTAGTATGGGTAGCTGACAGCAGAATGTGCTCAGTGGTTTTTCCCCCCCATATTAAACCAGGTTCTCTTGGGGTATTTGGTATTTAGGTGGATCATTCCATGATGCAATCTACTTCTCTGGTGGAGCGTTTCAGATGGTTTCAGGTGTATTAAGGATTGTATCTTGGACTTTCTCCTCAGAGCTTTATTCAGCAGTAATGCAAAGAACATATAGGCCTGTATCATGTAAGACATTGGCTTTGGCAATTAGCATAAGGCTTGAGGCCTGTGCACTTTAGGCTATTTATCTGTGCCAACAGTCACCCTTAAGTTTTGGGGAACTGAGAATAGAGTGTTTAAGGGGTAAGTTTGTCCATAGCGACACCAGCCAACCACAAGAACATGAACTAACACCAACTTTTTGATATTTTAGGATGGGAACATCTGCAGATGCCTGACCACAAAAGTTCCATGGCAACGAATTAACATACATGATTGTAAGTTGAGAACATTATTGTGCTAAGCTATAGGAGAAGGGCATCCCAACATTAGTATGATGAGGAAATACAAATAAGGAAGAGGGGGAGAAACCCCAACTGAATATGCATTAGATATACTAGTGTTAGCGTAACATATTACAAAAGTTGTATCCCTGTGGACAGTAGGGTAGAGACATGTAGCCTTTGGGAGGTGCCAGGATGATGGCCACTGGTGATAATGGGGAAGGTGATGGTGATGAGGAAATTGATGGCTAACACTTCAGGTTGTTCTGAAGGGAGAGTGAGTATGTGGATGTTCAGCTGTACAGTGTGTATTATCTCTATCCACCTTGCTGGGTTAGAGTGTTTGGGACTTTGCTAAATGTATTAATAAACTATTACAAATACAGAAAGATGCCAAAAAGAGTGAGTGTTGCATTGTGTACATCAGGGTTTCCAACTACACAGTAATTCTAATAATACCGGGCCTGATCTTGGGACAAGAACCTGTCAAAGCTCACAGTGATAACTGAGAATTCTTAAGTAATCAATATGATTAATATATGAGCCATAGATAGGGCTACATTCCTCATTTTTGTGTAGTGCCACTTTTAAAAAGGCTACTGTGGTGGGCTTCTTTGGTATCCTCCCCTTTCCCCTTCCCCCTGACAAGGATATTAAATTTAATTACATTATGGTCACTATTACCAAGTGGTTCAGGTATATTCACCTCTTGGAGCAGAATCTTTGCTTCACTCAGAACTATATCTAGAATTACATCTCCCCTTATAGGTTTCAGGACTAGCTGCTCTGAGAAGCAGTCATTAATGGTGTCTAGAAATTTTCTCTCTAACTTACTGTGAGGTGACGTACTCAGTCAACATGGGGATAGCTGAAATCCCCCATTATTATAAGGTTTTCTGTTTTTGTAGCCTCTTTCATTTCTCTGAGCATTTCACAATAACCATCTTTTTCAGGTGGTTGGTAGTACATTCCTACTGCTAATCTCTTATTATTCAAGCATGGAATTTCTATGTGTAAAGATTCTATAGTATAATTTGATTCACTTAAGATTTCTACTGTATTTGATTATGCTTTCTTTCACATACAGTTCCACTCCCCCACAAGTGTTACCTACTATGTTGTTCCTATTTATTTTGTATCCTGCTATTACCGTGTCCCATTGATTATAATTAGGGCTATCAAGCAATTAAAATTAATTGTGATTAATCGCACTGTTAAACAACAGTAGAACACCATTTATTGAAAGATTTTTGGATGTTTTTTACATTTTCAAATATATTGATTTCAATTGTAACACAGAATACCAAGTGTACAGTGCTTACTTTAATTTTTTTTACAAATATTTGCACTGTAAAAAAGAAAAGAAATCGTATTTTTCAATTCACCTCATACACGTACTGTAGTGCAATCTCTATCGTGAAAGTGGAACCTACAAATGTAGAATTGTGTACAAAAATAACTGCATTCAAAAATAAAATATTGTAAAACTTTAGAGCTTACAAGCCCACTCAGTCCTATTTCCTGTTCATCTAAATTGCTCAGACAAACAAGTTTGTTTACATTTGCAGGAGATAATGCTGCCTGCTTCTTGCTTACAGTGTCACCTGAAAGTAAGAACAGGTGTTCTCATGGCACTGTGGTAGCTGGTGTTGCAAAGTATTTACATGCCAGATGTGCTAAAGATTCATATGTCCCTTCATGCTTCAACCACCATTCCAGCAGACATGCGTCCATGCTGATGATGGGTTCTTCTCAATAACAATCCAAAACAGTGCAGACCGATGCATGTTCATTTTCATCATCTGAGTCAGATGACACCAGCAGAAGGTTGATTTTCTTTTTTGGTGGTTCGGGTTCGGTAGTTTCCACATCAGAATATTGCTCTTTTAAGACTTCTGGAAGCATGCTCCGCACCTCATCCCTCTCAGGTTTTGGAAAGCACTTCAGATTCTTCAACCTTGGGTCAAATGCTGTAGCTATCTTTAGAAATCTCACAACAGTACTTCTTTGAGTTTTGTCACATCTGCAGCAAAAGTGTTCTTAAAATGAACATGTGCTGAGTCATCATCCAAAACTACTATAATATGAAATATATGGCAGAATGTGGGTAAAATAAAGCTGGAGACATACAATTCTCCCCCAAGGGGTTCAGTCACAAATTTAATTAACACATTATTTTTTTTAATGAGCATCATCAGCATGGAAGCATGTCTGCTGGAATGGTGGCTGAAGCATGAAGGGGCATACAAATGTTCAGCATATCTGGCACATAAAGATCTTGCAATGCCGGCTACAAATACTGAAATCTAAGTAGGGTAGGTCTACTGCATTTCCTTTGTCTTAAAAATCAGTTATCTTCTAAAGAGCAGGTTGGTCTGGCGTGATCTACCTTTAGTAAAACTATGTTGCATTTTATCCCAATTACCATTTACCTCTATGTCCTTAACTACTTTCTCTTGCAAAATTGTATTCAAGGTCTTGAAACAATTTGAGATCAAACTAACAGGCCTTTAGTTTGCCGGATCAGTTTTTTTCCCTTCTTTCTTAAAAATAGGTGCTTAATTAGCAAGTCTCCAGTCATAGAGTACCACCCCAGAGTTTAGCGAGTCATTAAAAATCCTTGCTATTGGGCTTGCAATATCATGTGCCAGTTCCTTTAATATTCTTGGATGGAGATTATCAAAGTGCCTCGATTCGGTCCCATTAATCTGTTTGAGTTTGACATCCTCCTTAGATGTGGTAATTTCTACTTCCATATCCTCATTTCCATTAGCCTCTCCTACTCCTATGCTCCTCATTACCCTTATTAAAAACTGAGACAAAGTAGTGTTTTAGGTGTAGGACCATAGCTAAATTATCTTTAATCTCCACCCCATCATCAATGCTTAGCAGTCCCACTTCTTCTTTTCTTGTTATTTATGTAGCTATAGAACCTTTTATTATTGGTTTTAATTTATTTTGCAAGATCCAGCTCTGCTTGGCTTTTGGCAGGTCTTCCTCTTTCCTGATACTTTTTGACCTCCAAGAGAGAGCTTTCTCTGCTGATCCTCTCCATCTTCAATTCCTTGTAGGCTTTCTGCTTTCTCTTAATAAACTGTTTAAGATTCTTGCTCATCCAGTGTCTGCAACCCTTCCTTATGAATTTTTTTTCCCCTTGTTGGGATATGGGCTTCTAATAGCTTCTGCATCTTTGACTTAAAGTAATTGCAAGCCTCTTCCACATTCTTATCCTGGAATTCTTCAGTCCAGTCCACTTTCCCAACTAATTCCATTAATCTTTTTGTTTGTCCTCTTGAAATCAAGTACCCTAGTTGCAGACCTATTTTTATTTTATCCTTAAATCCAGTATTCTGTTTCTGATGGTGGTCAATATCAGGTGCTACAGAGGACGGTGCAAGACATCTTTCAATGGAATAGCTAGCTAATCAGCAACTTTTCTTAGTATGTGGAAATTGAGCTGAAGCACCTCTGAGCTAAGGGAAGGAATCTTCAGTCCTAACATGTGCCATCTAACCTATGCCATCAGTTAATTCAGAGCATAAGAAGGGGATCAGTGGAAGCAGGTCATTGCGTCTCTCCAAAGTGTGTTTTTGCCATTGTGGATTCAAACTGTATTAACTCACATGCCACAGTCCAATATATCTGTTTCCCCTCACTCCATGTCACAGTACACAGAATCACTGCAGGGCTGTCCCTTTATATGTGCGGTTAAGGTAGAGAGTCCCTCTTTCCTACAGCACCGTGGAAACATGGTATTTCTGCTGTGTTTGGGCCTTATGTAGGCCCAAAACACAACCAGGTGTGATTCAGGCTCATGAGGTGATGTTGAAAAGCCAACATCTCTATTTTGAGAGGCTACCTTTTTAAGATGTTGAACTATGTAATGCCAAATATATCAGACTAGGTTCTGTGCTAGTGTGGTGACTACATTGTTTTTAGGCTATGCCATCTGTTAAATGGATGTACCAAAAATATTAATTCTGTCTGAAATATGCTTTAATTAGCTGTTTCTTACAGGAACACTTAAGCCCCTTAATCCTTCATGTCTGATTTTTGCATGTTTTTCCCCCTCCTGTTTCCAATTATCTTTAAATCTAGATGCTTGATCACCTTATACTCCTGCCTCAGTAAACAGCTGATTGATATGTGCCATATGTTGTTTAACCTACTTGTGATATTGCTTTGTTTGAAATATTTCTGTTGCTTGTTTACTATTTTTTGTCACCTCTTTTCATTAGGTTATTTGGTTTCTCATCGATCCTGCTCATCATTTGAAGCATTCTATTAAGGTCATGGTGTTATGTGGCTAATTGCTATTGTAAATAGGATCTAGTACCTTGTTTTTCAATCTTCCACAGTAGTCATTGTAGCTGCTTTACACATTCCCTCCTTAGGATCATTTTTATCCAGAGCACGGTGATGACAGTTGGCAGACCTGGAGAAGATGTATCACCAGGTGCTCATAATAATACCACATTTTTTATCTCTCTAGCAATATAACCATTCATTCAATTTTCCGTCTTCATTTTAGTTGATTCAAAGCTTTCGGGATGTTGCTGCATTTCAGACCTTTTTGCCCGACATACTGCAGCATATTGCCATTTAGAGGGGTTTCTTGTCTTTATTCTTTAAAAATACCAATTGATTATCATGGTAGCATTCTCGTAACATTTCCCTACAGTGAGCTACTATGGAAATATTGATTCAGAATTGTGTGTGCTTGCATTCAATGAGCCTTTATTAGATTTGTTCTTCAGGGCTTAATATTCTCAGTATACAGATGGTTTCACCTTTATGGTTCATCACTCTGCCTCCCTCTTAATCATACATGTACATTCTATACTGCTAGAAAATCAGTAAATAGCTGAAGATCTGCCAAACCAGCATGGGGTGTACAAACCCCATGCCATGACACATGTTCATTGTTTCAGTTGCATCCACAGAAGTCATGGAACCAAGGTTGCAAAACCAGACAAAGATACAGTGGCTCAGAGGAGAGGCAGGGGATTTGGAGAAAGACACCCTCCTGTACTCATCCTGTAGCAGCAGCTCTTCTCCAGTGGGTCTGGGAGTGGGCCGGGTTCCCCACTTCCAAGCCTTGCATCTTGGTGCATGGTGTCACAGTGTCCCTCAGCTGCCCCTTACGGGTGCTCGGTTGTAGGGTGCTGCTGCAGGTGGTTGGTTCCCCCCTCAGTGTAGTGCACCCATTGAGTTGGGCGTCTACATCCACCCATGAGGGCAGGGGACTGAACTCGATGACCTCTCAAGGTCCCTCCCAGTCCTAGAGTCTGTGGAGTCTATGAATCTATTAGGTATGATGCCTGTGAATTCTCCAAACAGGGCAGCTTAAAATATGAAGATCTGGTAATAATTCACTTCCTGTTGCTATGCCTGATAGATTCAACTGCTTCTTAGTTATGCTATTAAACTGAGCTAGCAACATAATTCTGAGCTCCCACTGAAGCAAACAGGCACTCTACATGAAATCCTGGCCCCACTTCAGACAATGGAAGTTTTGCCATTGATTTCATTGGAGCCAGGATTTTACACTCAGTGTACAGGCTGGGCCTGGAGTTGTGTTGTCACTGCTGATGGATCTCAATTTTGTTAGAGTCAGCAGCAGAAATGTAACTTTCACGTGTGTTTTATTATCAGCAGTGAGATTACAATGATTAATTTGTGACACTCTTTTACACATTTTGGTTAAACTGGCATTTATGTTTGCAGCAACTATGAGACAAAAGAAAAGTGTAAGTGAAGATACAATATGTCAGTACAGAAATCAACCGAATCAAAGGAAACTGACAAGTTTTATAACAAGATTAGTTTGTAAAGTCAGAATGTTGTCTATAAAAGTGTCTGGCTGCCCATCACAATAGACTATTGAACTAAGGAACCATGTTCTTGATGCAAAACTACTCACTATAAAAAATAGAGAGTTTCATGCATAGAGCTGTTATAGGTAGGGGTGGTGGTCCCACCCATTAAAGTTGCCCAATACCAGTGTAAAATTCTGTTTCCAGTTGCTTAAAAATTAGAAGTTTGACAGGGGAGTGACCCGTGTGTCAGGGATGTATCTTTTGCTGTCCCTGTGAAAATCCACCCAAGTTTGGCTAAGTTATAAAACTTGGAAAAATTGCAGTTTACACATGCTCAATAGATTTTTATCAGGTAAATTCCCTGAAGATTGCATGTGCACTTAGCGTGCTCCAGCTGGGAATGAGCAGGGCTTTCCCTGCCATTGCAGCTCTGGGATATATTAGGCCCAAGTCGGGACATGGGCACCTGACTTGAGAGCAGGAACACTATTTCTCCTGTGCACCCAATGACCTGCCTGCTGGGCCTAGGCAGCATAGAGGACGAAACTGATTTTGAATGCAAGAGGACAAGTGGGAAGGGGTGCAGGAGGAGTAGATTGGGACAAGGAGCTGGTACTAGAAACCATCAGTGTAGGAGCGAACATGGGCCTGGGACTCTCTGAGCAAGGAGACTGGGACTGAGAATTGACTGTAGGGGGAAGACAGAGCTAGGATGTGGGGGTAAAACTGGGATTCCCTGAGCAAAGACACTTGGACGAGGAGCTGCGGGGTGGGGACAGACACTACAATTGGATGAGGAGACTGGAATGAAAATTGGGACTGTGAGCCAGTGGGGATGGGGAACAGGGATGGGGAACATGGATGGAGCATGGAGGAGAGAATGAAATCAAATGAAGAACTGTAACTAGCTGGGAAAGGAGACTGGGACAAGTCATTGAGGTGGGAAGACTGGGAATGACTTGTCAAGGAGACAGAGCCTGCGGGGTGTGTGTGTAGACTGGGTTAAAGAGTCCAGAGGGATGAGATGAGAACCAGCTGGGCAAAGAGATGGACTAGGATGAGAAACTTGAGAAATAAAGACTGAGACTGGCTAAGTGAGGAGAATGAGACTGGGCTGAGGCACTGGGGGTGGGGAAGAATCAGGCTGAGACAGGGATGATTATTATAACTAATTAAGAGTCATCTGAGGAGGAGGAAATGGACCCTGGGTCACCTACTTCCCAGGTGGGTGACCCAACCATTGGACTACAGAGTCATTCTCTCACACAGTCTCTTACCCTATGACTATTTAAGCATTAAAACACAGTGGAACAGCTTTCAACAGGTGAGACTGAGAGGAATCCACATCAGAATATCCCATAGCTCAGTGGTTAGCGACCTCTCCTGCGACTTTAGGTATTTCTGGAGTTCAAACACTTACGGAGTTTGGTGGTAGCTGAAAGGAAGTTTGTGGATCACAATGGTGCCTAAAACTAGAACTTAGGTACAACCTGAAATCTATGTATTATCTTCAAACTTCCACTGGGTTGCATTACGTAATTGGATACAATACTTTTATGATCAGTGAAGGTATATTTGATAATTCCCATTTATTTCCAAGAACCTAAGCCAGTTTTTTTCCCACTGTTGCCTAAGTAAAGAGGGAGATTTTCAGCATGACATATCCTAAGTCCCTTTTACAGTGCTCACACAGCATATTGACTCATTCTAGCCAAACTAATCACAAATCACTGTGAACATGAAGGACTTTTATTATGAACAACTCTGCAATTTCTGGCCAGTCTGTTTTAAATAAAATGCAAGGGTAATGTGTGATTTTTACAGAACTGAGAATTCAGAATGATCCAGGTGCGCTAAATTTCCTGGGATCAAGAAACAGCATATGATCCCACTAATTTTGGGTATTTTTATTTAACTGAACTTTAGTGCTTATAAATGACTAACAGCAACCAAGTGACAAATGTGCTCTAAAAGGGCAAGAATAGCTTTGATATCATGTCGTGAGTTTATAGTTTGAGAAGTTCTATGGAAGCTAATAGGGAACTCTATTTGCTGATTAATAATCCCTATAGCATGGATACTGTTCTCTACTGGAGTCTATGGGATTTTTCCTTAGGAGAATTTTCAGTATATTATAAACTATGGACTCACTTCTGCAACCCTTGCTCACACAGATAATGGGACTAGTTGCATTAATATTGACTCAGTAATTAAGGGTATGCAGGTTTGAGAGCTCTGTTTTTGGACGTAGTATATATTGGTTACTCATACTTTCTGTCATGAAGTTCAAAATAGATTTAAGATTATTTGGAATCCATTAAAGGTGTTCCTGCTTTTGACTCTCACGTTAAGATCCTATTTAACAGATTCATAGATTGCAAGGCCAGAAGGGACTGCTGATCATAGAATCACAGAAGATTAGGGTTGGAAAAGACCCCAGGAGGTCATCTAGTCTAATCCCCTGCTCAACGCAGGACCAATCCCCAACTAAATCATCCTGGCCAGGGCTTTGTCAAGCTGGGCCTTAAAACACCTCTGGACGGAGATTCCACCACCTCTCTATGTAACCAATTCCAGTGCTTCCCCACACTCCTAGTGAAATAGTTTTTCGTAATTTCCAACCTAGACCTCCCCCACGGCAACTTGAGACCATTACTTCCTGTTCTGTCATCTCTCACCACTGAGAACAGCCTAACTCCATCCTCTTTGTAACCCTCCTTCAGGTAGTTGAACGATGCTATCAAATCCCCCCTCACTCTTCTCTTCTGCAGACTAAATAAGCACAGTTCCCTCAGTCTCTCCTTGTAAGTCATGTGCCCCAGGCCCCTAATCATTTTTGTTGCCCTCCCCTGGACTCTCTCCAATTTGTCCACATCCCTTCTGTAGTGGGGGGACTAAAACGGGACACAGTACTCCAGGTGTGGCCTCACCAGTGTCAAATAGAGGGGAATAATCACTTCCCTTGATCTGCTGGCAATGCTCCTACTAATACAGTCCAGTATGTCGTTGGCCTTCCTGGCAACAAGAACACAATGCTGACTCAAATCCAGCTTCTTGTTCACTGTAATCCCCAAGTCCTTTTCTGCAGAACTACTGCTTAGCCAGTAGGTCCCCAGCCTGTAGCGCTACATGAGATTCTTCCTTCCTAAGTGTAGGACTCTGAACTTGTCCTTGTTGAACCTCATCAGATTTCTTTTGGCCCAGTCCTCCAATTTGTCTAGGTCACTCTGGACCCTATCCCTTCCCTCCAGTGTATCTACCTCTCCCCCCAGCTTAGTGTCATCTGCAAGCTCGCTGAGGGTGCAATTCATCCCATCATCCAGATCATTATAAAGATGTTGAACAAAACCGGCCCTAGGACCGACCCCTGAAGCACTCCACTTGATACAGGCTGCCAACTAGACATTAAGCCGTTGATCACTACCAGTTGAGCCTGACAATATACCCAGCTTTCTATCCACCTTAAAATCCATCTATCAAATCCATACTACTTTAACTTGCTGGCAAGAATACTGTGGGAGACCATATCACATCCACCACTTTCCCCATATCCACAGAGCCAGTTATCTCATCACAGAAGTCAATCAAGTTGGTCAAGCAAGACTTGCCCTTGGTGAATCCATGTTGACTGTTCCTGATAACCTTGCTCTCCTCTAAGTGCTTCAAAATGGATTTCTGGAGGACCTGTTCCATGATTTTGCCGAGGACTGAAGTGAGGTTGGCCGGACTGTAGTTCCACAGGTTCTCTTTCTTCCCTTTTTAAAATATGGGCACTATATTTGCCTTTTTCCAATCGTCCAGGACCTCCTCCGATCGCCACAAATTTTCAAAGTTAATGGCCAGTGGCTCTGCAATCACACCAGCCAACTCCCTCAGCACCCTTGGATACATTAGATCCGGACCCATGGACTTGTGCATGTCCAGCTTTTCTAAATAGTCCTTAACCTGTTCTTTCACCACTGAGGGTTGCTCACCTGCTCCCCATACTGTGTTATCCAGTACAGCAGTCTGGGAGATGACCTTGTTTGTGAAGACCAATCTACTCTGACCTCCTGTACAATACAAGCCATAGAACATCCCCCAAATAATTGTTTGAATTACAATATATCTTTTAGTAAAAATCTCAGAGCTGGATTTTAAAATGGCCAGTGATGGAGGATCTACCACAAGAGGTCAGGCCTTGAAACTATGAAGGGCTTAGGCTATTAACTTTAGGAACTCATTTTTGAAAATGGGCTCAGTTTCCCTGTCCTACTAATGCATTAGGAATGACTGGATTATATCATGGTTAATAAAGGTATAAGCAATAATGAAACTGGAAAGCACTAAAGGAAATAAGTCACACAAAGATGCAAGACTTAGAATACCTGGTCTCTCTTATCAAAGCACTTTGGCTTTCACAATGTTAATTAGAAGGCTCCCTTAGCAATCCTGATGGTTTTTCACCCTCCCCCCACCAAGGGGATTCAGAGTGCATTGCAAAAAAAGCTGCTGTCATCCCAAACGGTTCTGCTGCAGTGGAGCCTGGTGGTACATTTATATCTTATCCTTTGTGTTTTTATAGCATAGAGATTTCAGTATTTTTCCTGGCAGTCCACAGTGATTGCAGTGAAGTACTGTCAATTAAATGAAACCTCAGTGGAAAAGATTTCATAAGGCCTTGATGCATAGGAGCACTGGAAATATGCAGTGGTGACTTGCTCATGAAGATACCTTCTTGGATGTTTTGTTACAGTGGAAATAATGGTGAGGCATTTTCATTTGGTAATTAAAGGAGACAACACTTCATTTATTTCTCATGGTGGTATCTTTGTACTCACTATTGTATAATTGAATGAGAAAGTATAGCACAGTATAATTCAGTCAGTGTTCTTTTATAGATATAAAAACTTGCATTTTGAATTCCTTTATTGGAGAAATTCGGAACTCTTTTTCTTCACTCAATATGCACATGTAACTTCCTCTGATACCAAGAGGAGCAGCACTCACACAGGAAAGGAAATGTGTAAGCATGTACAAATGGAACAAAATTTAAAATCAGGGATTCTAATATTTAAATGATGTTCATGTATCTGAATTGAATATTTTGCTGTTTTCCCCTCAAGTCTTTCCTAGTCCCCATTTAGCCTAGGAAACCCTCTCTTACTTTTGATATCTTCAGAGGAGGGAGGGCAGTCTTGAGGCTTACAACTCCTATTCCATATCCTTTTGAATGGCAGGACATATGCATTCTTCTTCCATGGCACCAAAGCAGGCACTGCTGGCCATGCCCACTGGCAGAGTCTTCTAGGAGCCACTGTAACTGCTGCCTGTCTGAAGTCATTAGGATGGAGTAGCGTTGGAGACAATATATCTCCTTTCACTGCAGTAGTGAGAGATGTCAAGAATTTGGTTGGAGAGGGCCACCATAATGCCACTTTATAAATCCACGTACACCCATACCTTGAATACTGCATGCAGTTCTGGTTGCCCCATCTTAAAACAGATACTAGAACTGGAGAAAGTACAGAGAAGGACAACAAAAATGATTAGGGGAATGGAATAGCTTCCATATGAGGAGAGATTAAGAAGACTGGGACTGTTCAGCCTGGAAGAGAGACAACGAGGGGGGATATGATATAGGTCTACAAAATCATGAATGGTGTGGAGAAAGTGAATAGGGAAGGGTTATTTACTCCTTCACAGAACACAAGAACAAGGGGTAACCTAATGAAATTAATAGACAGTAGGGTTAAAACCAACATAAGGAAGTACTTCTTCACACAACACATACAACCTCTGGAACTGGTTGCCAGGGGGATGTTGTAAAGGCCAAAATGTATGTGGGTTAAAAGAAATTAGATAAATTCATGGATGAAGGCCCATCAATGGCTATTAGAAAAGACAATAGGGAATCTAAGGGTACGTCTACACTACGGGATTATTCCGATTTTACATAAACCGGTTTTGTAAAACAGATTGTATAAAGTCGAGTGCACGCAGCCACACTAAGCACATTAATTCGGTGGTGTGCATCCATGGTCCGAGGCTAGCGTCGATTTCCGGAGCATTGGACTGTGGGTAGCTATTCCATAGCTATCCCATAGTTCCCGCAGTCTCCTTCACCCCTTCGAATTCTGGGTTGAGAGCCCAGTGGCTGATGGGGCAAAAATCATTGTCGCGGGTGGTTCTGGGTAAATGTCGTCAGTCATTCCTTCCTCCAGGAAAGCAACGGCAGACAATCATTTCACGCCCTTTTTCCCTGGATTGCTCTGGCAGACGCCATAGCACGGCAACCATGGAGCCCATTCAGGTTTTTTTTTTTTTTTACAGTCACCGTATGTGTACTGGATGCCACGGACAGAGGCGATACTCCGGCGCTACACAGCAGTATTCATTTCCTTTTGCATGATAGCAGAGATGGTTACCAGTCGTTCTGTACCGTTTGCTGCCAGTGTAATTTGGCAATGAGATGACGGTTATCTGTCCTTCTGTACTGCCTGCTGCTATCATGGGTGCCCCTGGCTGAGATCGGCCGGGGGTGCAAAAGCAAAACTGGGAATGACTCCCCGAGTCAATCCCTCCTTTATGGTTTCTAAAAATAGAGTCAGTCCTGTCTAGAATATGGGGCAAATGTACTAGAGAAGCAGTGTATCAGAGAGTACAGCTGCTCCGTGTCAGATCCCGCAGAAATGATGAGCTACATGCCATTCACAGGGGTGCCCCTGAAACAACCCCACCCGTTGCTTCCCTTTTCCCCCAACCTTCCTGGGCTACCATGGCAGTGTCCCCCCCATTTGTGTCATGAAGTAATAAAGAATGCAGGAATAAGAAACATTGAGTTTTTAGTAACATAAAATGAGGGGGAGGCAGCCTCCCGGTGCTTTGATAGTCCAGGCAGGACATTAAGCAGTGTGGGGGAGAGGAGCCCAGCATCCCACTGCTATGATAGTCCAGGCAGTACAGAATCTTTTCTTTTCACATGAAAGGGAGGGGGCTGATTGAAGCTCAGCCCCCAGTTGCTATGATGAAGACGGTTACCAGCCGTTCTGTACCATTTACTGGGAATGACCAGGAGTCATTCCTATTTTTACCCAGGCGCCCCTGGCCGACCTCACCTGAGGCAAGCCAGGAGCACTCACGGGCTGATGGTGACGACGGATAGCAGTCATATTGTACCATCTGCCACCAGGGAGAGAAGAGGAGCAGATACTTCTCTTCACTGCTGCAGCATCGCGTCTACCAGCAGCATCCAGTAGACATAGGGTGACATTGAAAGAAGTCAAGAAACGATTTCTTTCCCTTTTCTTTCACGTGGGGGGGGAGGGAGTAAATTGACGAGCTATACCCTGAACCACGTCGGACAATGTGTTTGACCCTACAGGCATTGGAAGCTCAGCCAAGAATGCAAATACTTTTCGGAGACTGCTGTGGACTGTGGGATAGCTGGAGTCCTCAGTACCCCCTCCCTCCCTCCATGAGCATCTGTTTGAGTCTCTGGCTTCCCGTTATGCTTGTCACGCAGCACTGTGTAACCTGCAGATCTTTTTTTCAAAAGCTTTGGCATTTCGTCTTCTGTAATGGAGCTCTGATAGAACAGATTTGTTTCCCTATACAGCGATCAGATTCAGTATCTCCCGTACAGTCCATGCTGGAACTCTTTTTGGATTTGGGACTGCATTGCCACCTGTGCTGATCAGAGCTCCATGCTGGGCAAACAGGAAATGAAAATCAAATTTTCGCAGGGCTTTTCCTGTTTACCTGGCCACTGCATCTGAGCTGAGATTGCTGTCCAGAGTGGTCACAGTGGTGCACTGTGGGATACCGCCCGGGGGCCAATACCGTCGATTTGCGGCCACACTAACCCTAATCCGATATGGTAATACCGATTTTAGCGCTACTCCTCTCATTGGGGAGGAGTACAGAAACCACTATAAACAGCCCTTTACATCGATTTAAAGGGCCTCGTAGTGTGGACGGATACAGCGTTAAATTGGTTTAACGCTGCTAAAATCGGTTTAAACTCGTAGTGTAGACCAGGCCTAACTCCATGCTCTGGGTGTTACTAAACCTCTGACTGACAGAGGCTGGGACTGGATGAACCACTCTATAAATTGCCCTTCTCTGTTTACTCCCTCTGGAGCATCTGGCACCAGCCACTGTCAGAAGACAGGATACCAGGCTAGGTGGACCCTTGGTCTGACCCAGTGTAGCCATTTTTATGATGTTCTTATTTTCACCCATTAAGGACTCCCAATGCCCAAATCCTGTAGGATTTTCAGCAGAACACACTAGGCTTACACCCATATAACTTCATCAGCTTCAACAGAGTGTCAGGATCCTAATATGGGCTTTTAGGACCAAGGGTCAGAGCAGGGTCAGACCTGAGGCTGGGAGTAGCAGAGGAGTTTGTTGTCAAATTCCAGGTGTGGGTCAATACTGGTCAGGAGGCAAGATCCAAATCAAGCTGAGGTCTCAGCCAAGAGCTCAGGAGCAGGAATAGTCATGGCAGCTAATGGAGAACCATACTGTTGCCCGCAATGCCCCTTGTGTTTATATAGGGCGAGGAGCCAATCATGAACCTGCTGCCTGCCAGACCTCTTGAGGTGGGATGTGCCATGGGCAGCGTCCACAGTGGGTCAAAGGCAGTGGAGCACAAACTAGTTCTAACTAGTGTTGAGTGGCAGCATAGTACTGTCAGCTCTCTGGTACTTCTACAGACCTGGGCTCTTGACCTGCAGGGCCTCAAACTAAGCTACTCTCTTTGAGAGGTGCATCTGGCCCAGTATTTGTGACATGGAAAGCATTGCAGTACTTGTGTAGTTGAAAATGATATGTTTGAAAGTCAGTGAAATGGATCACAACTAGGAAAAGGCATATAGACTGAAGGACAAATAATGATACGGGGCCTGTGTGTGGGAACTGTGAAAAGCAAGAGTGATGACAGCTGGAGGAGTTGTCAGTTATGACTATGAGCTGAATGGCTCTGTGCATCAATTGCCCTTATGTGGGAACAGGAGTGATGTTGTCACTGAAAAGGAATCTTGCGGTGATCTGTTCATCTTATTTAAAATATCTCAGTGGGAGGGGGAGGGAGAGGGGAAATCTAACGACATTAAAATGAAACTACCATAAATCTTTCAAATAAGGAGGAAAAAAACCCTGTTTCCTAGCACTGAGAAGACATTTGCCAAATATGGAACAAATTACTAACAAGGCCTCCTGTATCAAAGCACCCTTCAGTTTTAAAGATTTAAAGAGGTTCTAGACAACTGTCTCTGTCCTTAGAAAAGCAATGATCATTTTTCAATTTCATTTTGTGGTCGTTGGTTAAAGGTAAAACATACCTTTCCCTCATTCTTGTCCATGATTTTAACAATTGTATTTCTTCCCAAGTGTGTGTTTGTAATTATACCTTGCTCATAACTGGGATACATAGAAATGAAGAGTGAAATAGTTCAGATAATAAGCAGCAGTAGGTGCCTTTGTTGAAAACACAAACTGGACACAGATCAAACCCTTCTAGTACCAAATATTTCAGTCTTTATTCAGGCAAAACTTCCTATTAAATTGATGAGTCTTTCTTCTGCTAAAGACTGGGGATTTGGCCCCTAAAGTGCAGATCTACCCTGAAAAGTGACAGAGCAAAAATGTTCCTTTCAACAGATCCTCTCCCTGTGTATATTCAGAATCAGTTCTGCTTTAATGTTAGAGGGTCAAACTCTGTACTCATGAATTGATGAAATCTCAGATTAAATTAAATGGGAATTTTATTTAGTTCAGAATTTGGCCCTCTTTAAATTTTTTCCAGTTTTTAACTCCTAATAGCATTGCCAGTGCAGTACTGTGAGAGGGAGATGGTTTCTTTTCCTTCCCGTGCATCATCATCATCTTTTAACTAGGTTCCAAATGCAGGGAAAATGTCCACCTTTGCAACTCAACAGAAAACATTTCATTACACTTATGCAATTCTGTGAAATATAATGGGGTTGTTCAGAAGTAACTGAGTAAAAGTTGGTTTGCCGGATCCTTATTATTGATGGTGTGTGTGAAGGGGAGAACCTAGCTTGACTTTTAGATCCCAGGCTGAATTTGCAGGATGGGCACTGAGGAAAACCACCTTTTTCCTTTCAAACTAAGCAAATGTTATACAGAAATCACCGAGCCAAAATGTACATTGAGCTCTGGTACATTATTAGAGAACATTCTTTTTACATAGTCTTTACAAGTAGACCTCTGTATCTTGACATATTGTACTTATATAGAGGAGTAGTTACTTACATGAGTAGTTCCATGGAAGTTAGTGGAAACAATGTGAGCAAGATTTTCAGAGCGCGTCTATAATGCTGATATACTCTCTATGCTCTAAAATGTCCACCTTTGCAACTCAACAGAAAACATTTCACTACACTTATGCAATTCTGTGAAATATAATGGGGTTGTTCAGAAGTAATTGAGTAAAAGTTGGTTTGCAGGATCCTTATTATTGATGGTGTGTGTGAAGGGGAGAACCTAGCTTGACTTTTAGATCCCAGGCTGAAGAGAGAGATTGAACTGGTGTAGAAAGCCCTGCAGCAATTGTGGGGAAAATAAATCCACCCTAAGATTGCAGGTGTGGGGCATCTTCACAGTTGCTATTTCAGAAACTGTGGGGCATCGGGACCCCAATCCATGCACACATCCATATATGTGTCCCTTGGGCATGCAGGATTCCAGACTCATGTGGTCAAATCTTCAACCATCTTCAAATTTAATCTATTTTAAAGCTAAGAGGGATCATTACAATCATAATGTCCTGTCTGTGGTGTTCTATACAGGATGGGTATAGAACTTAACTCCTCAAGGGTAGGAACCTACTATCCAGTCATCCATCACACATGCACGGGTACTACTATGGTTTCCACTGCATGCAGAGAACTTCCACAGTGCCTACAAAGCTGGGTGACTTTCACTCTCCCAGATAACTGTATCCCACTGAGAAGTTGAGTAGCCATGTTGATATGCAATTAACCTAGTTTTAAAAGAATTCTTCATTTATCATTTTCTATAATAAGACTGCTAATTAGGACACAGTGCTATGTTTTTATTTTGTTTGATTAGAATTTGATTACAAGTGTGACCAATCTGCAAAGGATTAGGTACAGTCACCACTGTTGTATTCCCTAATGCGGTGCTTCTGAAATGAATATGTAACTTCCCGTCATTAGAAAAAAAACAAATAATAAGTTCATTAGTAAAGCTACCACAATTTTCCTTGCTCAAAACATTTTTGGATGAAACTAATCACTTATGAAGATCTACAATAGTCGTGCACAGCCAATATATTTTTGCCACAGTTGGCAATTACTGTTTTTATTGTAGTGGTGCCAAGAGGCCTTATTCAGGTTAGGGCTTTGTTTTTCTAGGCACTCTATATAAATGTAGTAAATGACATAAGTGAAATGTATTTTAAAAAGTTTGAAGTGCATATGGGACATGCAGAATAAAAACCATGGGGCCTTAAAGTTCCCACAGGTGGGATTTTTGTTTATTCTTCTAACGTCAAGAATTTGGCTTGGAGTCACCTCTACTGCATTTGGGAAATATTTTAAATTTCCTGTTGTTACTATGGAGGTCACAGAATGTTCATTCCTTACTGTGAAGTTATTTAACCTGTAAATGCTACAATCTTATTGAAATGTCAGCTGATCATAACAGGGTATTTTAAAGGGACTCCATCAATCTTTTTTCCCCTCTTACCTTGATTTTGAATTGTGCCTTACAAACATAAGAATGAAATCTACTTTTGTCACTGATTGCTGTCTGAACCTGCCTTAGCACTTGATTTTTTTGAGGAGGAGCTGCCCAATGCGGTCAGAAACCCAGAAGCAGTAGTAGAGTCTTTCTGAGAGACACCACGGACTTGGAACATCTGGTAGCTGCTGTATCTTTGTAAGTGACTGCTTTTAAATGACAAATTAAAACGGGTGAAACTAGGGATGATCAAATTCTCAGGATTCAGTTGACATGGGCTCTGTGAACCAGACTGCTAACTCCATTAACAGGAGTTATCTATATGAAAACATAAGAACAATGCATCTACATCTCCAAGAAAATCCTTATGCCCCCTCACACATGCAGCCAAACTCCATCTCTTTCAGGACCTGAACACACCCTCACCTTATCTTTTAAAGATTTCAAGTGGAGTGCTTCCTTGCCCACACATGCATATACATGTATGCACTGGGCTATTCTCTTGGCCCTAGGTGACCCTACCTCGAGTCTTTGGAGTATGCAGGGTATCAACTTATCCTGGTAAATTTTGTTCCCAGGTATGTGCTGCTGAATCAAACCCCAGTCCATGGTAAGATGTGAAGGTCCCACTCAACAGACCAGCAGTAGTGCTGTAAAGTGTAGCCCTGCCCCAGAAGCACTGATTGGATGGGGATAGGCAGACAGGAGAAAACTGACGTCTCCACCCTCCACCTTCGCCCAACTCACCTCCAGCCAAACTAGTTAGAGCATTGGCAAGAAATCTCACCCCTACTTCCAGATGCGAGGTCTCCTCTGCTTGGAATAGGGGGTGCAATTGGAGAAGGCTGTGTATGGACTGCAGAAGAGGGAATATGCTTCCACAGCAGGGCTTCAGCCAGCCCTCAAGGAGCCTGACTCAGTATTAGAGAAATGACCCAAAGTGTTCCTGGTCCCCATGAACCTGCATGACACATAAGAATCATTCACTGTTCAAAGGGAAGGAGGTGCTTTAGTCTGGGACTAAAGTGCTGAGGCTTTGTGTACATTTAGAGGAACTACTAATTTCAGGGTAAAAAAAAGTATAAATTCAATTGTGCCTGTGTCCAAATGAAGCCAAAAAGGACACACACACGGCCGTATTATAAGCAGGACACAATTGTATTCACAGTCATGCCCCAAACTGATTTTTCTTGCTGTTTTAGAGTCTTTGAGGGTCTTGGCCTGATGACTCTCCATTTAAGTTTCTGTGTTTCAGCTGTGACATGTTCCAGTGTTTTGAATATTGTGACTGCTGTAGTCAGCCTGGAACTCCAGCTCAAAAATGAACACCACAAGCAACATACTGGCAGCTACAGAAAAATGTATGCATCTTTTGACCCAGAGATATCCTTGCACTAAGAAGGATGGCAGCCAGCAATTCCCTGGATAAATCAGTGTCACTCTGATTCCTTTGTATTGGACTCACTCATTTCCTCTCAAAATTTCATGCAGTGGCTGGAAAGGGGACAAATGACTTATACTTTGAGTGATTAAGTCCTAGTCAGGGATAACAATAGTAATAACTAGCTGCCAAGATGGTCTCCCACACAAATAAGGGTAATAAAATCAACAGTGTTGTCAATCATTTTGTCTAAATTTTCTACATATATTTCTCACAGCACAAGATGAACACAAACTAAAGAGTAATCGTGTTTTACTGCCATGCTATTCATTAAATAGCTACTATCTAATGGCTTAATTGCCTGGAAGGAATTTTACACAATGGCATGGTATTTACTCATGGTATTATTCATCCATGGAACTCATTGGTACATGGCATCATTGAACCCCAAAAATATAACAGGATTCAGAAAAGGACAAGACATTTATAAGGCTAATGAGAGATGCACAGTTGCATAGATAGAAGATATATATGGACTATTTGCCCTCATGTTTCAGAGCATTAAATAACGGTAACTACAAAAAGCTTCTTATATGGGCAGTTGTCTACTACAGGGTTTCTTGCATCTCCCAAAACCAGTGAATCACAACCATCAACCACTACCACTAGATGAACTACTACCCTGATCCATTGTAGCAATTCTGTGTTCTTATCACGACTCCTGCTATACATGCAAAAATGTGATCATTATTAGTGGTCAATGGCACCAATTAGGATGGGGGCAAATGCACCCCCATAGAGATTTTGCACTTCTCAAAGTTTCAGAGGCCCTGGAACTGAGGGGACACTTTTAAGCAGTGGTCCTGTATTAAATCAGTATGGCTGATGCCAGAGTGGTCCAGAGTGTTGACCTACTGTGTGGTCACCATGCCACAAAAATTTGACCTAACTGCTCTTCTGTATAGACAGAGGGGTGGTCAGGCCAAATTTCAATGAGTGGTGCTGCAACCTGGGGAATGGGGTTGCAGTGCCACTCAAATTTGGTTCAGCTGCCCTTCCATCTAGATGGAGGGAAAACTGGGCCAAATGGTGCTGTGCCCTTGCAAACAGGGAAACTATTTCTGTATGGTGGAGCACAGAGAAGTCTGCCAAGGGACTCGACTCCCGGACTCATCTGCTCATGCATTGTGTGGGTAAGACAGGTGAGACTTCCTGGCCAAGGAAGGAATCAAGTCCCTCTGGGAAGAGGGGTGGTTGAGCATGGACCAGAACTGGATCCCTGCTGGAGGGCATGGAGGCAGGTACTGGAATTACCCTCATGCATGATATACCTGAATTGGGGCCATTGCTAGTGGTGTCATTGAGCTGGATACATATGTCAAAAGATGAAACTGGCTATGCCAAATAAAGACACATGGCAGGGACAACAACAAATGTCTGCCTTTCAGAAGAAAATAAACCTGATACTCATTGAGTCTGGAAGGTTTTTTTAAGAGATTACATACACCTTTTAAAGAACAAAATTATCAGACACAGATGAACACAATTTGTTGGGGAAGAGTCAACATGGTTTTAGTAAAGGGAAATCATGCCTCACCAATGTACTAGAATTGGTGAGGGGGTCGACAAGCATGTGGACAAGGGGGATCCAGTGAATATAGTGTACTTAGATTTTCAGAAAGCCTTTGACAAGGTCCCTCACCAAAGGCTCTTAAGCAAAGTAAGCTGTCATGGGATAAGAAGGAAGGTCCTCTCATGGATTGGTAACTGGTTAAAAGATAGTAAACAAAAAGTAGGAATAAATGGTCAGTTTTCAGACTGTAGAGAGGTAAATACTGGTGTCCCTCAGGGATCTGTACTGAGACCAGTCCTATTCAACATATTCATAAATGATCTGGAAAAAGGGGTAAACAGTGAGGTGACAAAATTTGCAGATGATACAAAACTACTCAAGATAATTAAATCCCAGGCAGACTGCAAAGAGCTACAAAAGGATCTCTCAAAACTGGGTGACTGGGCAACAAAATGGCAGATGAAATTCAACACTGATAAATGTAAAGTAATGTACATTGGAAAACATAATCCCAAATATACAAATAAAATGATGGTGTCTAAATTAGCTATTACTACTTAAGAAAGAGATCTTGGAGTCATTGTGGATAGTTGTCTGAAAACATCCATTCCACTAAATGTGCAGCGGCAGTCAAAAAAGTGAACGGAATGCTGGGAATAAGTAAGAAAGGGATAATAGGACAGAAAATATCATGTTGCCTCTGTATAAATCCATGGTACGCCCACATCTTGAATACTGGTGCAGACGTGGTCACCCAATCTCAAAAAAGATATATTGAAACTGGGAAATGTTCAGAAAAGGGCAACAAACATGATTAGGGTATGGAGCGGCTTCTGTATGAGGAGAAATTAAGAAGACTGGGACTTCTAGGCTTGAAAAAGAGACAACTAAGAGGGGATATGATAGTAGTTTGTAAAATCATGACTGGTGTGGAGAAAGTAAATAAGAAAGTGTTATTTACTCCTCATAACACACGAACTGGGATCACCAAATAAAATGAACTGGCAGCAGGTTTAAAACAAACAAAAGGAAGTATTTCTTCACACAATGCATACTCAACTTATGGAACTCTTTGCCAGAGGATGTTGTGAAGGTCAAGGACTATAACAGGGTTCAAAAAAGAACTAGATACATTCATGGAGGATAGGTCCATCAACGGCTATTAGCCAGGATGGGCAGGGATGGTGTCCCTAGTCTCTGTCTGTGAGAAGCTGGGAATGATCAACAAGGAAAGGATCACTTGATGGATACCTATTCATTCCCTCTGGGGCACCTGACATTGGCCAGTGTTGGAAGACAAGATATTGAGCTAGATGGACCTTTGGTCTGACCCAGTATAGCCATTCTAATGTTCTTAAACCATTTCATGGTAATAATCTAAGTGGAAAAGACTGCCACTACAACAGCAAATTATTGTATCTGAACTTGGAAATACCTGCATGAGAAACAGATTGCTATTTTTCCATAATGCAGAACAACTCACCAATTGCCATTTTCCAAATTTATGAATTACATGTCAAAACATTACATAAAACAGTATAAAGTAGCATGAGAATTTGCCAGGTCTCATCAGGTTTATTACATTACCCTACACCCAACTTTTTTGAAGAAACACAGTACCAAGTCCCTGCAGAAACAGGCAATAATGCAGATTCTAAGCACGCTCTAAGCATCATTTGTCTTTCTGCACAGAATCTCGCCAACTTCTTCCAAGAGAAGATTGACAAAATGACATAACCTTCACCCTCCCCTCAGCTTGCCTTTCCTTCTCCCTTCCCTACCTACAACTCTCAGTTCCTTCTCCAATCACAGATGCAGAAGTTTCTTATCTGCTTTCCTCCTCTAACTTCTCTATTTACCCAGCGACCCCACCCCATTCCATCTCCTGATCTTCCTCCTGCACACAGTAATCCCTTCTTTTACTCTTCTCCTTAACCTCTCACTTTCCTCTGGCTCTTTCTCCTCACAAGACAAACATTCTTTAGCCTCTCCCATCTTAAAGAAAGCACTCTTAACCCCACTTGTTTCTTTCACTATCATTCGATCTCCCTTTCACCTCTAAACTCATTGAACATGCAGTCGACAATCACTGTCTGGAGTTCCTCTCCTCCAATTCCATCCTAGACCCTCTCCTGTCTGGTTTCCACCCTTTGCACTCCACTGAACGGTCTATCCCCAAAGTCTCTAATGATGGCTTCCTAGCCAAAGTTTAGAACCAGTACTGCATCTTCATCAGCTTTGTCCTGTCAGCCACCTTTGACACAGCCAGCCATGCTCTTCCTGAAATTCTGTTCTCTTTTGGCTTCTGTGACTGTCCTCTCCTGGATCTCCTCAAATCTTTCTAATTGCTCCCTTAGTGCCTTTTGGAGGATCCTCCTCATGTGCCCTCCAACTTTTTGTGGAAGTTCCACAGGGCTCTGTCCTTGGTCCCCTTCTCCTTCCCTCTCTAGCCCTTATCCCTGGATAATCTCATATACAAACACAAATTCAACTACCCTCTCTATGCTGACAACTCACAGATTTACCTCTCTACTACAAACCTGCCTCCTTCTGTCCCAACTAAAATCTTGACCTGTCTCTCTAAAATCCTGTAGTGAGATGGAGTGACCTCCCTCCAGACTCAAGAGCAAGGGACCACTATACTGCTCCTGGCAGGTGGAGTCAAACCTGCCCCCCTTGCCGGAAGTACCAGAGTGGGACAGAAAGTATGAAAGGAGAGCCCTGTGGCTCAGTTGGGGCTGGACAAGGGAAGGAGGCAGATGTCTCTTTTAGGGAGCTGAGCCTTCTGTGGGAACCCAGACCAGCAGCTGAGCAGACCAGTGCCCTACTGATGAAGGAAGCAGACAACTCCAAGGAATTACCAGTGATGCCACTGACTGCCAAGCAGTGCAATGAAGCACCATCAGCAAAGCTGGCTAGGAAGCAGCCTGGGAATCAGACATTGATCCAAATTTGCTCCCAGGAAGCAGAGCAGCGTGTTTGTATTTCCCTGCTGACCCAGTGACAGAACCACTCACCACTATTAGGGCTCCTTGTTTAGTATTTCACTGCTGATCAAAGTGCAAGAAGAAATTAAAGGGACAGTCAAACATCTGCACCAACTGCTGGGAACAGCATCTCTTATTGGTGGCTTAATTGGGTGGATATGGGATTTTAGGAGGAGGATGGGAGAGTGCTACTGAACTGTTTCCCTATCTGACACCTAAATAGTTATTAAACGTATCAGAATACAAGGAAAATCAAGTCATTAATATTTGCAGATCTGTTGTACACAGGAAATGGTTAGAAACTGTAACTGACAATGTGGCTTGACAAGGAAACTCCTGTGCTTCTCTGAATAGCTTGAATAAATTCATAACAAATAGCATGAGGTCCTTTAGTTCTTTTCAATGACAGTCCAGAATCATGACTACAGAAATGTTATTTCTTGTACTTTAGGCTTGATATTTGTTTTCACTACTCAATTTTATTACAGTATATTTGTTCTCTATGATTACAGCAGCTGGTTTTTAAGTACCAGTAATTTTGTCTAAGGAAAACTAAACTGATTGTTCCCTTTTATTTTCCTTTTTTGGACAATACCTGTTTAGTTTAAGTCACGTCTACTGCCTTGCACTAGTTTTTATCCATTGAGGTTGTAAGACATCTTTTGGGTTGTTGTGTTAGCATACATTTTTTAAAAATTCCATGTAATATAATGAACTCCAGTGTTAAGGGATATATGCTTGACTTTCACTACTCCAGCAAACTTCTTAGCTGCTTCCCTGGGTTTCAAACTCTCATTACTCTTAGTGCATGCTGTTTTAGGCTGAAATCCTGGCCCCATTGACATCAGTGAGAGTTTGCCATTGATGTCAATGGGGTCAGGATTTTACCCCTCGTCTTTTCTAGTTTCAATCTCAAAATAACGTCAACCCCTTTTGCATTCACATCTTGAATACATTTTTTTTCTGTTGCATAAATATTTTAAAACGGTGCCACTCTCCAATACAGTTCCAATTCCAAATAACACTGCTGCCAACGAAGTTAGTGCCAACTTTACCATCAACTGCAATAAAACCAGAGTTAGGCCAACACAACATGCTTTAAAGAAAAACACTTCCCCCCACACATTTCAATCAATTCTTTGCTTATGCACTCTTCATCTCAGTCCAAAATGTTACAATAGTATTGCTATTACTGAATACATTTGTTTTATTTATGGAATACTGGTATGAACATTACTATAATCCACTGCAAATTGGTAATTACAGTTGTCACAAATTATAGTTTCATATTTTCCATTCAGTAACAATGTGAGATAAAATCCCTAATAAACGGTAAAGCAAGTACAAAATAGGAAGAAAAAAAGCACAGATCCAACTAAAAGTGAGTCCTAAGAGAAAGTACTAATAAAACTGCCATCCCACACATTATTTTTTATGGGCATCACTGAAGAGTAGACTGTAAAACTTTGGTCTTTGTTTCAACTTGGATGCTTTTCTAAGCATTCTGAAGCCTGTTAGTCTACAGCAGTGGGATACAAAGTTCACAAAAACATATTTCATGCAGTATCACAGACATTTCCATTTCAGGTCCCTGTTGGAAATAGCACAAGGACAACTTCTCTCACTGTGTTTTGGAAATTTGACTTTTCTGTTCCAGCCTAAGCCAGAACTCGGAAATGCAGTATTGGAGGTAGGGGTCTAGAATTAACTGAGCATTTCAGATTCATAGAAAGGGTTCGTTTCAAATTTGGTGCTAAAACACGGTGAAAAATCATGGGTGGGGGATATAATTTATTCCTCCACCCTCCAACTGGTTCATCCTTCTTGGGCTCCTTCATGAGTCCATTAAAGTTGCTCTTTCCTCAACATGTAATGCAGGTGCTGGCAGTAGAGCAATGAGCATTATCAAGTGTATGTATAGAAGGACTGGACAACTGGTGCAAAAGGTATTTATATTTGAAGACTGCTTACACAGAATTACTGTTAGAATTCTGAAATTGAGAATACAGGGAAATCCAAAATAGTTTCTTTGGGATGACTAAAATAAAACAATTACTTTAAAGAAAAAAGAAGTGGAGCAAACATAAATGCAGTCCAATGCTAAAGGAAAGTCTGTTTGTGGCTAATGCCTTAGAAAAATAGTTCAGGAGTTACTCGTCCCTTACAGAGAGGTTAGTTGTGAATGCCACGAATGTTGTATTTTATTTCAAAATATTTTTCTTTTATTTGGTTTTGGTTTTATTTGTTTTTGACATGAACAACTAGACTAAATCAGCTTGGATTCACCAATATATGTTCTAAAATGTTATGAACCAGAACTAGAAATGCCACGCTACCCTGAGGGAACTTGCTCTTATGCTATTTCTTGCTGGCTCCAGAAATGGAAGTGAAAGAAATCTCATGAGAAGATCTGTTATAAAATTTCTATCCCAATTTTGTAACTTGAAGTTCAAACATGCTTCGAAGAAGCATCCAGACTTTTCAATGCAAGCTGCACAGCTTTGCAGTTAGATATAATTCTAGAATCATAGAAATGTGCATCTTGAAGGAGCACTGAGAAGTCATCAACTCCAGTCCCCTGAGCTAAGGCAAGACCAAGTATACCTAGAACATCCCTGACAGGTGTTTGTCTAACTGCTTTTAAAACCTCCAGTGATGGGGATATTCCACAAGCTCCCTTGGAAGCCTATTCCAAGAGCATAATTATCCTTATAGTTAGAAAGCTTTTTCCAATATCATACCTAGACCTACCTTGTTACAGATTAAGCCCATTATTTCTTGTCCTACCTTCAATGGACATGGAAAACAATTGATCACAGTCATTTTTTGTAACAGTGAGATGCTCTGCAGGAGTATCCAGGGATGTGAGGCATCTCATCACTACCTGTCCTTAGCATGGAGGAGTCTTGTCTGCCTGCTGTGGAACAGCTCCCTGAATCCACCAGCCCCTGGCAGCACAAACATCATCTTCCAGGCCTACACAAGCCCTCTCTGTGCAGGAAGCAACAAGCACACAAATATTCAGCGCACGGTCTGCAGGATCCAGCCCCTTATCCACAGGTCCATAGTGGGTTAAGATATTTGAAACAAATGGTTACATATAAAACAAAATGATAACACAATTTCTAAACACTAAATTTAACTTACAGGATAACCTCCTCTATAGGGAAGTTTATCGCACCCAAAGTCCTCTTCAGCTTTTTCAGTCAAGGCTGGCTGAGACCCTATTTTCCTGACTGCAGATGCACTGTT
This sequence comes from Gopherus evgoodei, assembly GCF_007399415.2. Lineage (NCBI taxonomy): Eukaryota > Metazoa > Chordata > Testudines > Testudinidae > Gopherus > Gopherus evgoodei. The sequence continues at coordinate 21,905,134 of NC_044326.1, forward strand.
TGTTTTACTTCCTGTCTGGAAGAACCAGTCTGAGGCATGTCATATTTGGGTGACTTGATTTTTAACTCACATGCTTAAGACCATAATTTTCTGTTACAGATACGTAACTCCTTACATAGTAACTGTACATATATTTCAAAATGATATTGATGACCAGTGTGACACTGGCTTTCATTTGAGACCTCATATGACATTCTTTGGTGAACAAGAATGGACACACCGGAATCTGGAGACTCCTGTAACCCCACTGCACCCCCTTGTCAGTTGGCATTAAAAGGTTCTTTGGTCACAAATAGTCCTTAACATATTTGAAGACTGTTATCAGGTTCCCACTCAGTCTTCCTCTTTCTCAAGACTAGATATAGTCAGTTTTTTTTAACCTTTTGTAATAGGTCAGATTTTCTAAATCTTTTATCATTTTTTGTTGTTCTCAGAACTCTTCCCAGTTTGTCTGTATCTTCTTAAAGTATGGTGCCCAGAACTGGACCCAGTACGCCAACTGAGGCCTCACCAGTGCTGAGTAAAGCAAAGCAATTACCTCTCATATCTGACATACAACACTCCTGTTAATACACTCCGGAATGACATTACCCTCTTTTGCAACTGCATTACATTGTTTACTCCTATTCAGTTTGTGTCCCCCACATCCTTTTCAGCAGTATTACTGTCTTGCCTGTGAATTTCCCATTTTTTAGTTATGCATTTGATTTTTCCTTCCTAAGTGAAGTAATTTGCACTTGTCTTTATTGAATTTCATTTGGTCTGAAATCAGCAAATTCTCCAGTTTGTCAAGGATATTTTGAATTCTAATCATGTCCTCCAAAACGCTAGCAACCCTTCTGAACTTGTTGACATATTACCAATAAGTGGAGGAAAAAAACTTCAGAGCTATAAAGAAAAATTGAAAAAATATAAGTTTTATTATTTATAGCATGGCAGGGCCTACAGTGTACAAGATAGTGTTCCAAAATATAAGATGGCATGGTTACTGCCCAGAAAAATGTATGGTCTAAAAAGTGAAATCAAGGAATCTGATCTCACTTATATCCATTATTCCTTTGAAATAACACTAGCATAAAACTAGTTTGAGGTCAGAGTCAGGAAGGATATTACAAATGACAGCTGAAGCTTCTCCTCTGCAGATCATACCATCAATAGGAAAACTGGGTGAAAGAACAGAGAGGAAGCTGGTAATGGGGGAGTAGGAAGAATGTCACAGTTTCAGGGCAACTGCACCTGCAGTCCCCCTCTGCGGTCACTCAAGGGCACCCACTTAAAGGTTGCAGATCCCAGCTGTCACCTCTCCTGGGCTGAGACCTGCATCTCACTCCTTTCTTACTGGGGTTTTAAGGTTGCACAGTCCCTTGCCTTACACTGTGATATCCCCTGGAAGCCAGACTGCATAAAAGGCCAGCACCTGCACTTTGCTTTCTCTCCAAAAGCTATGAGCAGTGCAGTTGCAAGTTACCACACAACTTCTTCTAAGCAAGCACGTTTATTCTGAAAGGGACAGCATTATAGAGAAAGCATTAAAACAATAAGAGAACCTATGCACATGCTACAAAGCTTATCATGATCACCTCCAATTCCATCCCAGGGTTCTGGCAGTTTTTAGTCCTTCATAACCCACAACTGATTTTTCCCCTTGGTTACAAGTTCATATCCATCTTCGATCCAGAACTAGAATCCTGACTGCGCAGATCCATCTTTTCTTTATATGGCTCAGGCCTTTGATCTTGGCCTTCTGTAATAGGTAATTGGCTGACAATCACCTCTCCTCAGGGTGTAGCTTCACAAGACATGGTTTTTTAATAACTGGAGTCGGGGAATTTGCATTAACCTCTCCCTAGGGCTTCCCCAGGAAAGCCACTTGACATTTATCAGAGGGGTAGCCGTGTTAGTCTGGATCTGTAAAAGCAGCAAAGAATCCTGTGGCACCTTATAGACTAACAGACGTTTTGGAGCATGAGCTTTCGTGGGTGAATACCCACTTCTTCAGATGCATGCATGAAAGCTCATGCTCCAAAACGTCTGTTAGTCTATAAGGTGCCACAGGATTCTTTGCTGCTTTCACTTGACATTTATTGTCCCAGAAGTTCATACTTATCCTGACCATGTTCAATATAGTCTTTTGAACTCCCAGGTCTCACATCTGTCTGATCTCCTTCCTAAAGAGTTTATATATAATCCCAGCCCACAATAGTACATATACCTAATACAATAAGGACTTTCAAGGATATTACAGGAAATTGGCCTATCGGTTACTAAGGGTACGTCTACACTACAGGGTAATTTTGAATTAACATAAACCGGTTTTATAAAACAGATATTATAAAATCGATTGCACGCGGCCACACTAGGCACATTAATTCGGCGGTGTGCGTCCATGGTCCGAGGCTAGCATCGATTTCCGGAGCGTTGCTCTGTGGGTAGCTAACCAATAATAACAATAACAATAACTTCGATTTGCGGCCACACTAAAACTTAATAGATATGTTAATATCGATTTTAGCGTTACTCCTCTCATTGGGGAGGAGTACAGAAATTGATTTAAAGAGCCCTTTAAATCGATATAAAGTGCATTGTAGTGTGGACGGATACAGCATTAAATCTATTTAACGCTGTTAAAATCGGTTTAACTGCGTAGTGTGGACCAGGCACATGTGTAATGACAGGATCTGGGAGGCAGGTTCAAGTAAGTCAATGGATGGCATTTTTTTTTAAGAGGGCAAATTTTAAGTGAATTCTAAAATGTTTGGGAAGTTACCACAGGCATTTGAGCATGAGATAATAATGCAGTGGATAGGAAATATCAATTCAAGTGTGTGCCCTGAGCATATTCCAATCTTTACAGTAGTATCTACAATACCTTTAATATTATAAGACTAGCTTCTGCCAGGCACCCTTGTTTGCATTTAAAAATGCCTTATTTCATGTATAGTCCCACGGAAATCAGATTAAGGTACTACTTAGTGTGAGCAAGGTAGCAGAATCTGGCTCATAATTACTAGAATTTAAAAGCTCTACAGTTTCTGTATTATCAAAATTAATTTTATTCCCACTATTAAACAAATTGAACAAGAAAATAATCCTAGACTCTCTAGAGAAAAACACTCCTGTGTTTTGTGTAGATTCTCCAAACAATGCCTAAATAATTACAACTTTTCAGTGTACCAGCTTGTGTCTGGATAATTAAAATCCCACAGGAATAATGTACCATCCTTTTTTTACAAGCTTCTTTTAGATATACAAGGATGCCCTTATCTTCTTATCTGCAAATTGTAATCAAACTTGTTTGTCTGAGTGATTTGCTGAAGTAGGACTGAGTGGACTTGTAGGCTTGTAGGTTCTTATCTCCTTCCTCAAACTCCTTGGAGGTCTAAAGCAGAGTGGGGCAGAGTCAGGGGTGGAGGTAGAAGGAGGACATCTGACTATGTTGTCTTCAGTATTCTATAATTTAGCACAGGCATAAAATCCTATGTAGAAAACATTTAGTGTAAACAATAACTGTGATTAATAATCCAACATTTTTAGTACTGAATTTACAGTCCCTCATTAAACTTCCATCTATTTAATATGAACGAGGAAAGAATGAGGTTATATATATTCATACAAGTGTGCTGATTGGTTAAATTGCTACCTTGGTAAAGAAAGAATCCAGTCTAACATTTTCATCTATAACTTTTGTAAAAAAATATATGTCTTGTGGTAAAATGTGTGATAACATTTTAGAGAACTTTTGCTGTCTGGAATAAGAATTTAATTCAGATTGTTAACACAGTTATTGCATGGTATTTAAATGACAATTATCTATCAAAGCTTTTTTCAGGACGTTTAACAAGGCTGGCATACGATATTTATATACCTTGGACCAGGGCCAGCTCCAGGCCCCAGCTCGCCAAGTGCGTGCTTGGGGTGGCATGCCGCGGGGGGGCGCTTTGCCAGTTGCCAGGAGGGAGGCAGGCGGCTCCGGTGGAGCTCCCACAGGCTTCCCTGCAGAGGGTCCACTGGTCCCGCGGCTCCGGTGGAGCATCCGCAGGCACTCCTGTGGGAGGTCCACGGGAGCAGCGGGACCGGCAAGCGGCAGAGCGCTCCCCGCGGTGTGCCGCCGTGCTTGGGGTGGCAAAATGGCTAGAGCCGGCCCTGCCTTGGACCATTAACCTAAAACAAAAATGCACCTAATCCATTCGGCATATGCCTAACCCATTTCATGTGAGTAAATGTTTGCAGGATCGATTTCATGGTACATTAATATTTATTAATAAGCATAACTATTGTCTCCCATTACATTTCAGGATGCAAGTTTAGTTTAAAGGGATACAATTTAGTTCTATGCTTTTAACTATCCATAATTGCTCTCCTGTATCTAAGTGTATTTAAAATACTGAAAATGTTTGCATTTTTTTATAAAGCAAAGAGTATAATATTTACTTCTATATCATAGCACCATCTAAAGTTAAGGTTGAATGACACTTCCCATTATAAGATCCTGTTTTCAGTTGCTTATAACTTTGTCAAACTATTTTATTATTATTTATTTGTTCTGGGGTAGCATCTAGGAACCCTAGGCAAGGACCAGAACCCCATTGTGCTAGGCACTGTGGAAACATAGAAAATTAAGGTAATTAACATGCATTAAGGTAATTAACATAAAACAGGAGTTATGAAGTATAGAAAAGGGAAGCTAAAGACATTAGGAAAAAATCCACAGCTGGCAGAACTAGGGACAATAAGAAGGAATTTCCTAAGTATATTAGGAACAAAAGAAATCCTAGAAATGGTATAGTCTGTTACTAGATGGAAATGGTAAAATTGTTAATAATGCAGAAAAGGTAGAAGAATTCAATGCATATTTCTGTTATATATTTTGGAAAGAAAAAGAATGATTCATTCATATCATAAGAGGATGATGAAGTACTTTTCAGTCCATTAGTAACCATGGATGATGTCAGACAATATCTATTAGAGATAAACATTTTTCAATCAGGAGACCTGGATAACTTGCACCCAAGGGTCCTTAAAGAGCTGGCTGTGGACATCTGTCTTGATTATGTTAATTGTTAATAAGTCTTGGAATACCAGGGAAATCCCAGAAGACTAGAAGAGTGCTAATGTTGTGCCAATATTCAAAATGGCCAAGCAGAATAGCCAAGCAGACGAGTTAGTCTGACATCAATCATGGGCAGAATAATGGAAAGCTGATATGGAATTCTGTTAATGAAGAATTAAAGGTAGGAATATAATTAATGCCAGTCTACTTGGTTTGTGGAAAACAGCTCTTGACAAACAAACCTGATTTCATTCTTTGAGATGACAAGTTTGGCTGATAAAGATAACTGCATAGATGTAACTGACTTTTGCAAGGCATTTGATTTAGTATGGCAAGGCATTCTGATTTTTTTTAAAATAGCACTACACAATACCAGTGGAGCTAACTGATGGATCTCAAGAAGGTTGTTGTCAATGGGAATCATCAGATGAGGATGTTTCTAGTGGGATTACACAGGGATTGGTTACTAGGCCCAATTCTATCCAACATTTTCATCAGTGATCTGGAAGTAAATATAAAAATACTGCTGATAAAATCTGAGGATGGCAGAGTGCTAAATAAATGATGAAGACAGGGCAATCAGAGTGATCTTGACCACTTGGTAACTTGGGTCCATTCAAACCTCTAGGAACAATGAAAGCAGGCTGTATCTGCTATACTAGAATGGGACCTAAATCCTGGAGAGCAGTGACTCTGAAAATGATCTAGGAGTCATAGTGAACAAGCAACTGAACATGAGCTGCCAGTGCAATTCTGAAGCAAAAAGGGCCAATGTGATCCTCATGTGTATAAACAAGGAAGTAGTGAGTAGGGTAGAGAGGTGATTTTTCCTCCGTATATGGGGTTGTAGAGACCAATAGTGGAATATTATGTACAGTTTTGGTGTCTACATTTTATAAAAGGTGATGAAAAATCGGAGAAGATGCAGAAAAGATAAAAAAAATGATTTGAGAGCTCACTCCATTTAGTTTATCAAAAATAAGATTGAGAGGAGATGCAATTACAGTGTACTGGTATCTTCACGGGCAGAAAATACTAGGCACTGAAAGGCAATTTAATCTAGCAGAAAAATGCATAACAAGAGCCAGTGATTCCAGCCGCACTCCTGCAACTGATGTTATTAGAAGCCATGATATTTTGAAAATATAAAATGCTATATAATGCTAAGTATCCTGAAAAGATCAAGGCCTATGTGTCTCAGATTGGACATCCACAATTAGTGGGCACTTAGACCTTAATCCGTCTATGTTTCATTATCTCCTTTTTTAGGGATAAGGAACTAAAATTCCCTCACCTCACAGAGGGATTGTGAAGGTAAGTTAATGTTTGTGAAGCACTCAGATATTATAGTGATGAGTGCCACAGAAAAGTCCTTGAGGAAGTTATTTCTGCCTTCGGAGCAGGGTTTGAACAGTGCAGTGAATAAAGCCTACAGCCATATGTTGAACAATGAGGAGAAAACAAGATATTGAATAGCTGCTTATTAAATGATCCCTGACTATATTGTGTGCTGACTGAAGCAGCGGTCCTATGGAAAAAATATGTGATCACGTAATTAAAGACATAATGCAGAGAGGAGCCAAATGAAGATTGCAAAGAAAACCTTAATTCTGGCACTTCCGAACTTTTGAGTCCTTGACTTTGCAGTTTAAATGTTCTTATGTTTTTCAATTTGAGATATGGATGAGTGTCTCAAAAAGGCTAGGATAATATGAACTCATTTATAACAATAGCATTTGTAGGGCTGTAAAGTGATTGCAAAAATTAATTGTGATTAATTGCGTGATTAAAAAATTAATCATGATTAATCGTATGATTAATTGAGCTGTTAAACAATAATTGAATACCATTTATTTATATATTTTTGGATGTTTTCTACATTCTGAAATATATTGATTTCAATTAAAACATAGACTACAAAGTGTACAGTGTTCACTTAATATTTATTTTTATTACAAATATTTGCACTGTAAAAATAAAAGAAATAGTATTTTTCAATTCATTTAATACAAGTACTGTAGTGCAGTCTCTTTATCATGAAAGTTGAACATATAAATGAAGAATTATGTACCAAAAAATAACTGCATTCAAAAATAAAACAATGTAAAACTTTAGAACCTACAAGTCCACTTGGTCCTACCTCAGCCAATCGCTCAGACAAACAAGTTTGGTTACAATTTGCAGGTGATAATGCTGCCTGCTTCTTGTTCACAATGTCACCTGAAAGTCAGAACAGGCGTTCGCATGGCAGTGTTGTAGCTCGCATCGCAAGATATTTATGTGCCAGATGCACTAAAGATTCATATCTCCTTTCATGCTTCAACCACCATTCCAAAGAACATGTGTCCATGCTGATGATAGGTTCGGCTCGATAGCCATCCAAAGAAGAGTGGACCGATGCATGTTCATTTTCATCATCTGAGTCAGATGCCACCAGCAGAAGGTTGATTTTCTTTTTCAGTAGTTCGGGTTTTGTAGTTTCCACATCGGAATGTTGCTCTTTTAAGACTTCTGAAAGCATGTCCCTCTCAGATTTTGGATGGCACTTCAGATTCTTAAAACTTGGATTGAGTGCTGTAGCTATTTTTAGAAATCTCACATTGGTACCTTCTTTGCATTTTGTCAAATCTGCTGTGAAAATGTTATTAAAATGTGCTGGGTCATCATCCGAGTCTGCTATAACATAAAATATATGGCAGAATGCGGGTAAAACAGAACAGGAGACACACAATTCTCCCCTAAGGAGTTCAGTCACAAATTTAATTAATGCATTATTTTTTTTAACGAGCATCATCAACATGGAAGCATATCTTCTGGGATGGTGGCTGAAGCATGAAGGGCATATGAAGGTTTAGCATATCTGGCACTTTTGTGATTAATTTTTTAAATTGCAATTCATTTTTTGAGTTAATCACGTGAGTTAACTGTGATTAATTGACAGCCCTAAAAATTTTGCTTTATAAGATATTCAGGGCACAGGACCTATTTTTACACTTTTGGGGGATGTCCATTTTGTTAAAACCTCTGCAAATGTCCCAAACGTATTATCTCACTTTTGACACATTTTGTCACCTGAACTAGAATACTGGATCCACACCCCACCCACTCTCCCACTATTTACTTGGAGTTTGAATTGTGTCTCTGCTTAGGATCTCAGGCCCTTCTCCATAAGGGGCCTGAAGTAAAATTTTGGTAAAGTTTGGGTTTGGATTGTAATCTTTAAGCCAGCATTGTAGCTCGGAAACATTTTTTACTTTAATCACTGCATTTCCATAACATGTAATTTAATTGACCTTAATGGTAGTCATTAAGAAGCTCTTTTGCAACTTTTTTAATACATTAAAATGTTCTGTTTTTTAATATGTTCACGGAAGCACTGCGCTTTCCCAAGGCTCCTAATTTTACCTTAGTTTACTATTAAAAGATGTCTAGTCTTTTTTTGCACCAAGGATGATGGGACTTGCTAAAAAAATCTTCTTTATGCATGTTGGAAAACAATCTACTTCCAATTATAGTCCATTTTGCTACAGAATCCAAGTCAGAGCAAAATTTGACCCCATACACCCCTATTGTGTTTTCAGATATATGGCACCACTCCCATTATTTTACAGAGGAATTCAACCTGTGTATCTGAGCCTCTGAGGAGTTGCATATGAAGTCAAATTCATTTCTGGAGTACTCCATTTAAATTTGGCTCTGTCAGCATCATAATTCGCTGAATAATCTAGATGTTAGTTAACCTTCAGTGTTCCACATAATAAGCAAGTAAGCATTTTATCCGTGTTTTACAGAGGGCGAGACAGACAGCTCAGTGTCAGAACCAGTATTAGAAGGAGCCCTGTCAGAAAAGGGGTATCTCCTCATCCCTGAATCCTAAGGACAACTTTATACATCTCAGGCATATTGTGTGCCAAAATGTTGCTAGTAGAAATTTTACATCCTGAATTTCCTTTACCGAAGTGTGCTATTTTTCTGGAGTATTCTGCAGGGGGAAAAAAGAAACCAACATCTTATGGTATCACTGCAATCTAAGCCATGGCAATGCAGGCAGATATTTGATTGTTTCAGGCATAATGTAGCTAGACTGTGTCCTTGCAATATCACTTCCATCGAAAAAAGGGATTAAATAATGAAAATGGAAACCAGGGATGCCCGGGGTTGGGGGGGGCGGTAAGTAGGACAATATGCCCTAGGCCCTGCAGGGCTCCCCACGAGAATATAGTATTCTATAGTACTGCAACTTTTTTTTATGGAAGGGGCCCCCAAAATTGCTTTGCCCCAGGACCCCTGAATCATCTGGGCAGCTCTGGTGGAAACACAATCAGTTAAGAAGAATATAGAGGACAAAACTGAAACTCTAGGTGTCAAGGATAATGAAATACAGTGGCCCTATGTGAAAACTCACCATTCTAATTTGCTCCCCCACGCTCTCCCCAATCTCCGCCTATGTTGAAAGGCAAAGCCTTACAAGAATATACAGGAACAATATTTCTACTCAGCTGTCCTCCCCAACACACCAGTGCACTAAAGTAATTACCCCAGTAAATGAGCATTTGAGTCAGCAGTGAAAGATCCGTTGCAAACAACAGTAGAGCAAATGGGAATCGGAAAATTAAAATTTTGGGCTCAGCAGACTTAATCAGTAGTATTCACTTCCTGTTCTTGCTCACTTCTAGCACATCCAGTTTCCTTTTGATTTAAATTCCCCGTCAGTGTAATTAATTTAATGCAGCAATTTGTTGGGTCACACACCTGGATTCTGTTTGCATTTGGAGGACTGCACACTGCCAGCCTTCCTTCTACAGTACTACCTGAAACATACTTAAAAATTAAGCTAATGGTAGAGTTATGTGTAAGTGCATGAAAATTATATATTGTTTCTATTTATTTAAACATGATACGCATCCCTCCTAAACAATTTTCTCAATAACTCCCAGACCTCCATCCCATGAAGGAGCCTGCAGGGAAGACCTAGTGAGTCTGAAAAACTATACTCTGAAATGTTCACCTCATGGGGTTCTCTGCAAGTCATCTCCCAAAGGAAGATGAGTTTAGAAAGCTGTAGCATGGGAAGGAAGTGAGCTCTCCAAACCTTGCATACAAGATCGGGTACCCTCTAGATCCATGGAGGTAGCAGCTCCTGTCTCTGCTTTGGGCTGCTCCACCCACACCTGCCTGCTGCCCCAGCCAGAATGATTCCTTCAAGAGCCATAGTATTATTGGCTAGATCAACAGGTGTGGTTCAGAAGCAGTTTGGTTTCTCTTCAGAGTGTATAAATCTTTTGCCTTTTACTAAAGATTTCCATGGAGAGGCCTCAGATTTCTGTAGGGGGATGATGCTGTGGAATCACTGCATCCAGTCTCCTGTTCCTACCACTCCCACGCAGCCCCACCCAAAACCTTCTGAAGTTCCAGAGGATTGGCAAGTGAAATATGGAAGACAGTGAGTCTGGCAGAGATAGCACATCCCACTGCTTCTTAAGGGCAAGGGGAAATCAGTTTAGAGGAGTATCAGAGGGGTGCCTGCTTCATCTCATGCCTGCTTAGACTCTACTGTTGGTTGCCTTACACAGGCATGTGGTTTCCCTGCAAAGCACTTGGGTGCCAATAGCGCTGTTCCCCCACTCCTTGGGCCAGATTCTCTCCTGCAGTCCAGCACTACCTGGAATATGGAGGGGGAAGGCTCATGGAGCCTGCGGGCTGGCTTGTGCTGATGTAGAGTAGTTTAAGGCTTTAGATAGAGATACCCCTAGAGTCACATGGGCAGTGGAGGGTAGGGGTAGCAGAGCTCTGATCTGCCACACCTCCTCCCCATCTCCAGTATGCTCCCTCTGTCCCTCCCACACCATGCTCCCCTGTGCCAAGGGTGGCGGTTGGCTGGCTGACTCAGGAGTGTCTTTACTAGTTTTATGCCAATGGGAGCTCCCTTATGCAAGCAATACCCTGACAGCCACTAATGGTCAGATTCCAGGCCATTTGCATCACCTGGGCAGTGCAAAGGGACCAAATCTCAGTAGAGAATGTGGCCTTGTGTGCACCCCAGGCGCTCATATATGTCAAACATTTGCTCAAGCAGATGGCAAAATTCAGAAAAATCAATGTGCTTGCGTGGGAAAACAGTCAGCAAAGTGCTGCTTGAGATTCTTTTCAATTCATCTGATCCAAGAAAGAAAGATTCAGAAAGACAGTGACTGCTGAACTAACAGATTTTATTGACACAAGGACTAATGAGAAAGCTATTGCATTCTGCATAGTCTTATTAAAGGCTCACTGGAGTCTAGCTCGGAGGAGATGTTGCCTCATAAGAGAGAAGGGTCTGAGTAGAATAGGCAGCACAGTAGGAAAGGCAACAGCAGTTAACATTGCAAGGAAAAGAATGTTAATATCCGGCAAAGAACAAGATGACTGAGTGTCGCTGCTTATACTGCTAATTGTCTTCACAGATACGATGCATTGTGGAAAACAGCAAAGAAACATTTACCATAATCTAATTTCCTCTCGGTCACAATAAAATGATCAACTTGATAAAAGTAAGTGGGACATTTATCTTGTTTCCTTACAAGCGGACATGTGAACTTTCCTCTCCTGCCAATTTGTATTGGTCTCATTCACTTCATGTTTCCCGCTAATAATACTGTAATAAAATCTGACTTATAATTTGCTGAAATAATTTTCTTCATCGTGCTACATCTGACCTCATCAGTACTTAAAGATGTACTGCAAACAGTGATTTAAAACAATCCCTGTTCTGCTGCTATGTGGGTGTAATGCTCTATTTAAATATCCTTTTTGTTTGTTTTAAAAGCTAACCTACAAAACCTCTGTGTTTGAGGAATTTTGGAATGCAAACCACTAGAGAACTAAAACAGCATATGGCCTGAAGTGTATACTACACGACAGATTGTATTGAACTAGGGATGCATTTAGTTCATGTGTTTTTTAAAAGAAAATTTTTAAATTTTCAGAAAAAACTGAAGCCCATTGATACTAAAACTGATTAAAGCAGAGAAAGAAAGCTTGCACAACATACTCCTATCTAACCTGTAATGCCTCAGAACACATACATTTTCATTTTAGCTGCCTTATACAGGTTGTAATTCCATCACATTTTCTTTAAAAAATGATCTCATCAAGACTGTGGGCTTTGTTGAAGAGCAATGGGTTCTATCTACATTACATAATACATTGTTTTCTATCTTCAGTTTTAAGAAAAGCTGGAACAACTGTGGGGGCCAGATCCCCCAGTCCAGGACCTGAGGTCAGGGAGCAAAGGAGGCTCTGAGCCATCTTCATGCCCCACTAATCCCAGAGGCTCCCAGAGCTCTATTGAAGTTAGAGCAGTCCCAGAGCTGCTCTAAATTACATCGCAGAATGGCCTCAAGGCCATTTTGCCAGTTGGACGTACACAGATCACAGAACACTCCAGACACACCGGCTCCCTCCCTGACTATCACCACATCATGATACTTAAGACAGCTTAACACAACCCAGAGATTCTCTTACACTAGGGGAATGTTCAGATAGATGAATGTTCCTGGGGGACACATTCATTTGTGGGAAGAGGTGCTGAGGATTCTAGCATGAACAAAATCCATTCCTGGCCTCTGAGCAGAAACTGTCAAGGTTAGCTTTCCATCTGTCTGTTTCCATCATTGCTATTTATGAAGGGAACACATTTTTTCTAATTTTGAACCCACTTGAACAGCACAGGTTCAGTTAATCAGTTCTAGAATTATTGACTTACTTGGAAAGACAAAAAATATGCACCTCCTAGTCTGACCTAACTCTAATATAAAAGAAGGGTGACTGCATTTTTGGGAGCAGGTGAAGTTTATCTACAGAGGGCTAACTACTCACTGCAAGGGAGTGTGGAAAGGGCACAGACAAGGAGATGAAGATAAAGGATATTTGAGGTTTGATGCAATGCCTGCTGACATCAATGAGAATCTTTCCACTGACTTAAATGGGTGTTAGGTCAGGCCCTAATGCACCTCCCCCTCACAGTTTCACTTTCCTCCAATTGTTCATACTCTCTATAACAATAACACACAAAATATTTTCATGAATAAAAAACAAACAGGTAATTTATGGTCTTCTAAATGTTTTCTTACACTAACTCCCTGCTTTCCTCACCAGGAATCTGCAGCCTGTTTGGGAAGTTGTGTTGGAGTGGGCAAAGCAAGAGTCCCATTTCTCTGTTCATTATCTGTCCCTGCCGTGATGAAGAGGCTGAATGTTTTTACTGACCCATTCTGCAGCAGTGTAATCAATCAGCATGTTTAGTTCTGGGTGTATCCCTGCATGTACCTGTAGCACTGAAGAGCTCCTGCCAAGATTTCCCTGAGAACTCAATGACAGAAAAATATCCTCTGTAATTATCTTGGTTAACTCCCTGTGATATAAACTTATGCCTGAGGTTCCTAAGCTAAATGAAGAAAAGAAAAAGCAGTTGTTCCTTTCTGAATGTAACCAAAGGATAGTTACAGTCCCGAGGAAAACTTTAATAATTCTACAAAAAAGCAGAAGAAAATGTGGAAACTAAAATCTATCAATGGGGTCTCCTGTGTAGGAAAAACACCAGCTACACAGAAACCCTCCCTCTCCACTGCCCCACATCAAAATATGGAAATGCACAGAAAATCTGTGCAGTCTAAGAGCTAGTCAGAGCTCTGGGTAGCACTGATTTATACAGAAGACCAATATTTTCCTTCGTAACCTTTATTGTCATCTCAAAAGATCCTAACATTTTGACCACCCAAGGAATACCTTGGATTTTCCTCCTGGCTAATCCCGCCCCTAGTTTCTATTTGTCATTTGAAATAAAACTAATGTCTCTAAAACTTCATTAAGTCAGGAATAATAATATATCCCCCACATAGAGTAAATCCAGATAGCAGCACAACTCAAAAACTGCCTTCTAGGCGGACTCTCTATTTCCCTCTAGTCTATTCAATTTCATTTTCACACTTGCAGCGCCACATCCTTGGCCAAAGCCATGGAAATTTATTATTATTTTAAAATAGCTACAGCACTTCCCCATGGCTCCTAAAACAGCCTATTTGGCATGTTTGCAGCAGCAGCTACACAACCCTTGAGGCCCTAAACTGAACTTTCAAGAACAGAGGAAGAAACTAGGTTCACCAGGGGATGGTGACGTAAGCCCAGAGGTAAGTGGGGAAGTGGGATATCGGGAGGAAACACAAGGAGGAGGGTACAAGATGGGAAGCCTCCTGATTCATACTGAGAAAGTAGGGCAATTGGCTAGTTATCTTAGGTGCATGTATATGAACACAAGAAGTCTGGGAAACAAGCAGGAAGAATTGGAAGTCCTGGCACAGTCAAGGAACTATGATGTGATTGAAATAACAGAAATTTGGTGGGGCGGTTCACATGACTGGAGCACTGTCATGGCTGGGTATAAATTGTTCAGGGAGGACAGGTATGGGAGGAAAGGTTCAGGAGTTGCATGTATATAAGAGAGCAGTATGATTGCTCAGAGCTCCAGTATGAAACTGGAGAAAAGCCTGTTGAGAGTCTTTGGGTTAAATTTAGAGGCGAGAGCAACAAGAGTGATGTTGTGGTGGGCATGTGCTATAGCCACCGGATCAGAAAGATGAGGAAGAGGAGGCTTTCTTTGGTCAACTAACTGAAGTTTCCAGATCACAGGCCCTGGTTCTAATGGGGGGACTTCACTCACCCTGACATCTGCTGGAAGAGCAATGCAGCAATGCACAGACAATCCAGCATGTTTTTGGAGAATGTTGGGGACAACTTCCTGGTACAAGTGCTGGAGGAACCAACTAAGGGTCATGCTTTTCTTGACTTGCTGCTTACAAACAGATAAGAATTGGTAAGGGAAGTAGAAGTGGGTGGCAACCTAGGCAGCAGTGACCATGAGATGGTTGAGTTCAGGATCCTGACAAAAGGAAGAAAGGAGAGTAGCAAAATATGGACCCTGCACTTCAGAAAAGCTGACTTAGACTCCCTCAGGGAACTGATGGGCATGATCCCCTGGGAGACTAATATGAGGGGGAAACGAGTCCAGGAAAGCTGGTTGTATTTTAAAGATGTCTTATTGAGGGTGCAGGAACAAATGATCCTGATGTGCAGAAAGAATAGCAAATATGGCAAGTGACCAGCTTGGCTTAACAGTGAAATCTTCGGTGAACTTAAACTCAAAAAGGAAGCTTACAAGAAGTGGAAATTTGGACAGATGATGAGGGAGAAGTATACAAACATTACTAGATCATGCAGGGGTGTAATCAGAAAGGCCAAGGCACAAATGGAGTTGCAGCTAGCAGGGGATGTAAAGGGTAACAAGATGGGTTTCTACAGGAATGGAAAAGTGTGGGACCCTTACTGAATGGGGAAGGCAACCTAGTGACAGATGATATGGAAAAAGCTGAAGTACTTAATGCTTTTTTTGCCCCAGTCTTCACAGACAAGGTCAGCTCCCAAACTGCTGCATTGGGCAACACAGTATGGGGAGCAGATGAGCAACCCTCAGCGGTGAAAGAACAGGTTAAGGACTATTTAGAAAAGTTGGACATGCACAAGTCTATGGGTCCAGATCAAATGCATCCAAAGGTGCTGAGGGAGTTGGCTGACATTATTGCAGAGCCATTGGCCATTATCTTTGAAAATTCGTGGCGACTGGGGGAGGTCCTGGACAATTGGAAAAAGGCAAATATAGTGCCCATATTTAAAAAAGGGAAGAAAGAGAACCTGGGGAACTATAGACCGGTCAACCTCACTTCATTCCCCGGCAAAATCACGGAGCAGGTCCTCCAGAAATTCATTTTGAAGCAGTTGGAGGAAAGTAAGGTGATCAGGAACAGTCAACATGGATTCACCATGGGCAACTCTTGCTTGACCAACCTGATTGCCTTCTATGATGAGCTAATTGGCTCTGTGGATATGGGGAAAGTGGTGGATGTGATATATCTTGACTTTAGCAAAGCTTTGATATGGTCTTCCACAGTATTCTTGCCAGCAAGTTAAAGAAGTATGGATTGGATGAATGGACTACAAGGTGGATAGAAAGCTGGGTATATTGTCAGGCTCAACGGGTAGTGATTAATGGCTCAATGTCTAGTTGGCAGCCTGTATCAAGTGGAGTGCCCCAGGGGTCGGTCCTGGGTTTTGTTCAACATCTTTATAATGATCTGGATGATGGGATGAATTGCACCCTCAGCAAGTTGACACTAAGCTGGGGAGAAAGGTTGATATGCCGAAAGGTAGGGATAGGGTCCAGAGTGACCTAGACAAATTGGATGATTGGGCCAGAAGAAATCTGATGAGGTTCAACAAGGAAAAGTTTAGAGTCCTACATTTAGGAAGGAAGAATCCTATTCACTGCTACAGGGTGGGGACCTACTGGCTAAGCAGTAGTTCTGCAGAAAAGGACCTGTGTATTACAGTGGACAAGACGTTGGATATGAGTCAGATGTGTGTCCTTGTTGCCAAGAAGGCTAACAGCAAATTGGGCTGTATTAGTAGGAGCATTGCCAGCAGATCAAAGGAAGTGATTATTCCCCTCTATTTGACACTGGTGAGGCCACACCTGGAGTATTGTGTCCAGTTTTGGTCCCTCCCTCTACAGAAGGGACGTGGACAAATTGGAGAGAGTCCAGCGGAGAGCAATGAAAATGATTAGGGGGCTAGGGTACATGACTTACAAGGAGAGGCTGAGGGAACTAGGGTTATTTAGTCTGCAGAAGAGAAAAGTGCGGGGGGGGGGCAGGGGTTGATAGCAGCCTTCAACTACCTGAAGGGGGTTCCAAAGAGGATGGAGTTAGGCTGTTCTCAGTGGTGGCAGATGACAGAACAAGAAGTAATGGTCTCAAGTTGCAGTGGGGGAGGTCTAGGTTGGTGTGTCGGGGCAGCCCTGCCCTGCACTAGCCCTGGCTGTGTTAGATCAGTAGCACTGATGGCGGTAGTCCCACCCCATCCGTACTGGGCATGCTCCAAGTGCTCTGAGACTATAAAAAGGAGGGAGCCCAGCTCAGTCTGGGCTGGTGGCCACAGGGGAAGAACCTGACCAGGAAGCTCCTGTGAAAGGCCAGCCACCGCCTGTGAAGGTGCTGGGGACAGAAGCCTCTCCAGGCAAACTGGAAGCTCTACTATGGGAGCAACCCCAGAAGGCAACTGACCCAGAGCCCCACAGAGAGCTTAAGAACTCGTAGAAGACTCCAACTATCAAGCCGGGGTGGAGGGGGGGGTGATGGACTGGTACCTTGCCCCCAGTAAGCCTCAGTGTGTTTTGGTAGGACCCTGCCCCTTCCCCCGCTGAGCTAGTGGCAAGGTCCTATGCCACAGTCAGGGCCATGGGCTGGGGCCCGGGGGAGTGGGAGGGATTCTGGCCACTAGGCTGTGCTGCCCCACAACCGGGGTGGTTCTATGGACTCTGGCCACTAGGTCGTGCCACCCTGCAACCAGAGGCACAGACACCCACAGTTGGATATTAGGAAACACTGTTTCACTAGGAAGGTGGTGAAGCACTGGAATGGGTTACCTAGGGAGATGGTGGAATCCCCATCCTCAGAGGTTTTTAAGGCAAAGCTTGACAAAGCCCCTGGTCAGGATGATTTAATTGGTGTTGGTCCTGCTTTGAGCAGGGGATTGGACTAGATGACCTCCTGAGGTCTCTTCCAACCCTAATATTCCATGATACTAAAGGGCAGATGGACAAGAATATCTCAAATCAGTCACAGCCTAACAAACAGTGTCAATACAAGCAACCACTCTAGATACAGTGGCAGCACTGTTTGAATAACTTCTACATAGGCCACTTCGGCTTGGATTAATATCTCCCAAAAGATTTTCCCATTATGCTCTGACGTAAACACAATCAACATGTCTAGCTATTAGCATCTTCCCTGTGATTTGTCTAACTCTGATGCATGGAGCCCTTAAGGGCTGCATCATCTAATGGCAGCAGCACAGCAGGAGAAAGCTGTGGCAGTGATTCTGATGAAGTGGAGAGTACTGTGAGTGACTTTACAATAAGATAATTTTCCAATCAGAGCCAGCCTATCTGAAGGCACCACTTGTACTACTGTGGTATGCTATGTACTGTCTCCTGCCCTTAGGCAATGGAGGGAGGGGAAGATAAGAACTATATTTGGTCTTTAATCCTTCCATTGCAAAACTTCTATCACATTTCCAAGGGAAGAGGATCAAGTCCTACAAGTATGTAATTTGACAACAATTGTGTTGGGAATTTCTGCTCGCAACCAGAAAGAGACGCATCCCAGATTAGTCCAGCAATTAGGACACTCACCTGGAATGTCCCTGCTTCACAGACTTGAACCTGGGTTTCCCATAACCCAAGTGAGTGCCATGTAAATAACTTCTAAAACCATAAAATTTTTCACAAAACAGGATTGTTGTTTTCTGGCCAGCTCCAGTCTATCTATCATATGTATACACACAAACTATGAAACAGAACATTTTTATATTCATTGTATCAATTGACCAAAATGAGGATTTTATGCCTAAAAGCCTATATTTGGGTCACTTATTTTGCTCAGCACTCAGTGTCTCAGATGGGGTAGAAACACTTTGTAAATAAATATTTATTATAATTAAAAATAGTGGAGCAACATTGCCTTTCCACTCTAGCTGACTAAGAGTTTTCAGCAACTAAACCACTTGCTGGCTAGCTGGCAAGTAGCTAATCATAGCGTACTCTTAACAAAGATGTTTTGTACTCCAAAGTGTACCTCCTTCTGCTCAGCAGACCCCTTATTTGTCCTATCCTTTGTTTTCCAAGTCGCCAACATAATGCTTCCAGCTAGCTGCTCTCATGCTGAGTTAGCCTCAGTCTTGTCATGGACAGAATATCACTGTAGGTTTACCAAGACTCAAGGATATTTCAGGGCTATCCCAGGTCACTAATCCTCAAAGCAATGGCTGGTTGCAGAGAAGTCTTCGACATGTGGCCCCACTGCCAGTACCTAACAGCAGGGGAAAGATGGATGGGGAAAAGAAAGAAAATGGTATTTATAAGATTTAACTTTGCCCCTTTAACATCCTCCCCTCTCTTTGCATGAGTATGTTCCTAGTTTGGTCTTGATTGCTTACATTTGCAATCTAGGCTATACCATGGCCTTCCTGGAATTGTTTTGAAGATGCTCTTGCTATTTGTTGGCTTTCTAGGCATATATTCATGGTAAAATGCCTGTTTGGCATGGATCAGTTTCCTTTATTTTTAATAGGAGAAAATCCACTTGGTATTTGCTTGCTGTCTCTGCCCATTGTCACAAGATAGAACATCTTTTGGCACTGATCAACTTGCTGTGGAGGCGAAGTGTCCACTTGGCATTAGAAGCTTTTTATTTATATTAAGTAGCAGTCCTTTCCATGTGGAATGCCATCTAGTGGCCAAGTTTAATAGTCATATATAAACGATACAATACATGCATTAAGTTCCAGTAATTTATTGTATGGTGATAGCATTTCAGAGTCTTATATTGTATAGACTGGATGTATAAGCTTCTGATTTAAATAGGCATTAACAATAGCAACCTGCAATCTAAGGCCAAAACCCAGATGTGAAGAAATCCACACACGCTTCTTGCATCTGTGGGGAATGAGAAAACTTGTAGCATTCATCTATATTATTAGCCTTTCTACTTGCTAATCTGCAAAGAATTTTTATGGACACCAGACTAGACAATCTCCAGCGAGGAGCACTTAAGATAATGCAGGATCTGATTCAGAACTGTTTTACTCCACCTTTGCTTGGTGAAACACTGTTGATTTCAAGGAACTTGTATTGGTATAAAACTGGAGTAACAGTGAGGAATCAGGCCCACCAAATAGATTCTATTTTTTTAAGATTAGAAACTTTTCTTGAATATTCAGGACTTGAAACCTTGCCCCAAACCCAACAGTACCTCAGAAACACATTTACTATCCAAGAGGCAATTTATCTTGTCCCTCCTCCGCTAGTGGTGTCCAGGAGCAGTGCCCTGATGATGCTAACTTATAGGTGTTGAGAAGTGGATGTCGGACAACATTGGTATTCTTGCCAAGGGCCCAAGTCTCTAGTCACAAGAAATAGGTTAACTCTTATTAACTTCAGAGGAAGTTACTCATTTCCTGAAGCAGGAGAATAGGTCCCCTGGGTTTTTCAGGTCTTCTCTCCTCTGCTGCTCTACACAGTTTTCCCAAGAAGCATCTAAACCTTCAGGAATGACACTGACATTCTCAACAGCTTTCTCAGTCCCAGCAGTTACTAAGCTTCACCCTGTTGCTGCTTGGAGTCTTAAGAGTAACAGGATCGGCAGTGGCACAGAGTCAATTTGATTGTTCTGTTGCAGGTGTTTTGTGGCAAGGAGAGAAGAAATGCCCTTCTCTCTCCCATAACTTATCAGCAGTCAGCTACTAAGGAACCTTGACCATTAAAATTAATAGTCCCTGTGCCCTCACACTGCTGCTCTTCAGAACATTATTGGGCTGCTTCTCAGTTTTATTTGGTTACTCCTACTGTTGGCATCACTTACCGGCCAAAGAGTTTTATTTACCCCTGGCAAGTGATTTTTTTCAAGCCATGTGTATAAATACCAAAATTTTCTAGATAAGCTTGTTGAAACAGACTTTTCAGATTGATGCCTGCTTGCAACTTGCAATAAGTGACTCTCACTGTGTTGATAACATTGTATTGTGTTACCTGGACAGTATAATATAATCTTACTGATGTAATCATCTTTGACATGGCAGAGCAAGGAGCTGCAAGTCCAGAAAATCTAAAATGATGTCATTTCCCCAAGAATGTTAGAAAAAAAAATCTTTTTTTTCCTTAAGCCCCCAAGCTCAAAGCAAGAAACATCTGTTTTATGAAATAAAACTTAGTAAGTTCAGTCTATTTTTCATGAGATTTTACATGCATGAATTAGGGAATTAATGTAGTTTGAGTTTTTATACTCTTTATATTTTTTCTGCTGACCAATCTCCATGGTCTTTATGCCCCCTCAGTTGCTTGGTAGAGGAAAAAGAAACATGTTCCTTATGCAGGAATAGGGGTCAAACCAGCCATATGGCGGAGAAAGTAGTTTCGAGTACTGCTCCTGCCCCTCTTCTGTGATTTTACGATTGCCCTACTTTTCAAAGGGCCATTAATTTCACCCAGCTCTGCTGATATAATATTTTTCTTTGTGATCAGATCAGTAAACAAAAGCAGAAAGACCTTTCTATGTCTCCAAGACTACTAACCAATCAAAACGGAGGGTTTCATAAGGGCATTTTACAGTTTCCTTTTTAAACCCAGATTCTACAAAGGAGACCATGTGTCTAGCTAGCTAATATATACACTTACCTGGAGTGCCTAAGCTCCACGTAGCTCTTGCCAAGCTGTTGAATTAATGATAGCTTTGCTGTTAAATCAGTCTCACCAATTTCCCTCCTCCCCCCAGCCACGAGCAGTTCTGTTGTGTATAATTCAAAAGGAACCACTGGTAGCTAGCTCTTACTTTAAACATATTAAGGCTAGACTGTGCGCTCCTTTTACTCTGCCCAGCTGAGAAGTGAGGCCCCCAACACTACCTTCTGTTCAACTTATCTAGTTCTGGGGTTCTGGTGTGATGCTTTCCAGATGTAATTTCTGCACCTCATTCTGCCGCAGTGATATCAGTCAGAGCTTTACCATTGATTTCAAGCCACACCCTTTCAGGGGAAGAGCTGCAGTAATTTACTTCTCACCTGGAGCAAGAGGAGAATTGTGCTGTGAATTACAGTTTCTTCCTGAGGCAACAAAATTACACACTGAGCCTAAAGGGTCAATCTAGTCGTTGGGTTTTTAAGCACAAATATAGCCTGCACAGGAGTGAATACAAGTGCTGACTCTTACTCTGTATAAAATCTGATCTGTGCTGGGCATTCTATTTTCTTTGTTTACTGAAGGGAAATGTCTGAGACTTGGGTTCTCAGATTAAGAAAGTATATTTCCCATCAAGGAGCAATACAAAGAACCATTACGTGCAAAGTCTAGTCTACTGTTATTATTTTTATTGATTTTCCATCTGCCAGAGCTTAGTAGAGCTGCATTTAAAAATCACTCTTTAAGGGAGGTTAAAGATAAAGCTGAGGATTGGATGAAATTGCTAAGAAAAAGGATTTCTTCCATAAAGTATCCTTAGAGTAACCCACTGAACTAAAATATCTATTGTCAAGGTCTTTTTCCCCCAGTCTGAACTTTAGCGTCCAAAAGTGGGGACCTGCATGGACCCTTCTAAGCTTAATTCCTAGCTTAGATCTGATAGCGCTGCCACCAGCCAAAATATAGTGTTTGGCACACTTTCTGTTCCCCCAAAACCTTCCCTGGGGAACCCAAGACCCAAACTCCTTGGGTCTAAAAACCAGGAGAAATAAACCATCCCCCCTCCTTTCCCCCTTCCAGACATTCCCCTCCCTGGGTTACCCTGAGAGGCTACACTGATCCAAACTCCTTGGATCTTAAAACAGAGAGGAATTAACCTTCCCCCTCCTCTCCTTTCCCCCTCACCAATCCCTGGTGAGTTCAGACCCCATCCCCTTGGGTCTTAAACAAGGAAAACAATCAGTCAAGTTCTTAAAAAAGAAAGCTTTTAATTAAAGAAAGAAAAAGTAAAAAATTATCTCTGTAAAATCAGGATGGAAACTGTTTACAGGGTATTCAGATTCATATAGCCTAGAGGGACTCCCTCCCCCCTAACCTGAGATTCAAAGTTCAGCAAACAGAGGTAAATATCCTTCCAGCAAAATACACATTCACAAGTTAAGAAAACAAACATAAGACTAAGCCGCCTTTTCTAGCTAGTACTTACTATTTTGAAACATAAAAGACTGTTTCAGAAAGACTGGAGAAACCTGGGGTGCACGTCTGGTTCTTCTTAGCCCCAAGAGCAAACAACGAACAAAACAACACAAAGACTTCCCTCCACTGAGATTTGAAAGTATCTTGTCCCCCCATTGGTCCTCTGGTCAGGTGTGAGCCAGGTTCACTGAGCTTCTTAACCCTTTACAGGCAAAAGAGACATTAACCCTTATCCATCTGTTTATGACATGTATCCATCTATATAACTTCCTCTATGTACTGCACACACCTGCCTACCTCCATTGGAGGGCTCCTGATGGAATCAATTCATTAATATATATAAAATGTTCTGATACTGTGGTGATGGGCAGGACAGAAAAGCCTGTAAAAAAAGTAAGTAATACATTGAAAAGGGTTTGAAACTGAAAAGGGTCAAATTCATCTCACCCTTGGCTCAATCTGGGCCTGATCATAAGCTCCTTCCAAGAGGTGCTGAGCGTCTTTAACTCCCCTTGAAGTGAAGTAAAGTTGACGGTGATTGTGACCTCACACCCTATGTCAGTAGACCCAGGTGGAAAATTAGGTAAAAGGAGGAGCTGCCTTAAAACCCAATACTGAAGTTGATCTTGGATATATAACACATTATAAAAGAAATAAAAGCGCAATTTCTCTGCTTTTTATCTATTTTCCTCATATCTGTCTAATGTCCCTCATTAGTGCACACTACCACAAGATGGGGAGACAATCTGACATTCTACAGGACACTAAGGGATAAAGAGATTGTTATGGGTGATTAAAAGTAAATTTGCATTTGATTGCAGGAGAGGGACATCAGATATCTCCCTTTCCCCGTATAGGGATGAACTGGAATTTACTCAACATTAGTTCATGCAGAGGAAAGTGTTTTCAAGTAACCACAGAGCATGAGGTAAAAAGTCAGCCAAGCCACACAATACACATAGCTTGACAATGCACAAAAAATGGATATATGACAAGGTTTCAGTGATGCGGCCCTCTGGCCAATGTACTAGTCCTCATATGGCACTCGTGGTGATTTGAGTTTGAGATCCCTAAGATATAGGATACATCTACACTAGGCACTGTTTATGCATCCATGAGCCGGCTTGTCCCATAACCCCCCTACTGTCCACACACTTAAACCACAGAAGTACACGTCTCAAGATGAGCAGACGGTGAGTAAACTAGCATGCCTGAGATGCGAGGGTGATCAGTGAGGTGGCAAAATTTGAAGACGATACAAAATTACTCAAGATAGGTAATACCAAAAGCTGTCTGCAAAGAACTACAAAGAGGTCTCACAAAACTGGGTGACCCAATGGCAGATAAGTGCAAAGTAATGCACACTGAAAAATATAATCCCAAATTAGCATAAAAAATTAGCAGTTACCACTCAAGAAAGATCTTGGGGTCATCGTGGATAGCTCTCTGTGAAAACACCTGTTCAATGTGCAGCAGTAGTCAAAAAAGCTAACACTGAATTTTAGGAACCATTAAGACAAGAATATCTCAAAATGCCTCTATATGAATCCATAAAATGCCCACACCTTGAATACTGCATGAAGCTCAAGTCACCCTGTCTCAATACATATTAGAATTGGAAAAGGTACAGAGAAGGGCAACTAAAATGAGGAGGGGTTTGGAACATCTTCCATATAAGGAGGGATTAAAAAGACTGGGATTGTTCCCCTTAGAAAAAAAGAGATGATTAAGGTGGGTTATGACAGAAAACTATAAAATCATGAATGCTGTGGAGAAAGTGAACAGGGAAGTGCTATTTACCCCTTCACATAACACAAGAACCAGATGTCACCCAATGAAATTAATAGGCAGCAGGTTTAAAACAAAACAAAAGGAAGTACTTCTTCGCACAACCACCATCAACCTGTGGAATTCATTTGCACGGGATGTTGTGAAGGTTAAAAGCATGACAGGGTTCAAGAGAGACAGGTAAGTTCAAGGACAATAGGTCCATCGGTGGCTATTAGCCAAGATGGTCAGGGATGCAACCCCATACTCCAGATGTCCCTAAATCTCTGATTGTCAGAAGCTGGGACTGGACGAGAGGATGGATCTCTCAATAAAATTGCCCTGTTCTGTTCATTCCCTCTGAAGGATCTGGCACTGACCACTTTCAGAAGGCAGGATACTGGGCTTGATGGCTCATTGGCTGACCCATTATTGCCATTCTCATGATACTGTGTTATGCATTGCTCCATATCTGAACTGCAGTGCTGAAGTTATGGTATTGTCAAATCTCATCCCCTTACCAGAACCCTCCAACTTCCCCAGCCCCAACAACAATCCAGCCCCTGCTCTGTTTCACCTCAAGTGAGGCAGATTTAGAACTCTATGATTTTATTGATTTTTGATGAACCACAATTATGCATTTGGCTTCTAAAGCTATTTTGCAAACACTTTATAAAGGAAAAATCAGTGTGTCCGTGTATTTGTGCATTTTTCAGCCAGCCATCAGGCAACTGTGGTCTTGGGGCCTTGTAGATGGGATCTGGGCATTGGAAAAGTCCCATTGTGGAAGGGAACAGAACACAGTTGTGGGAAACTAATGGTTATCTAAGGAAAAGTTAGTTACCACAATCTTTTCTCTCTTGAAAGATTACAGTCTTTACAGTCTCTGTCCTCAGTGTCTGCCCTCTTCCCGCTCAGAGCCATACTGCACAACCTGTGGGGAGAATGGAGGGAGAAGGGTCTGGTGGATGGATAAAAACATTGCAGTACCCTTTCCAGTCGTCTAAGAACAGATTGTGTTGCTGAGCTGAGTCTTCAGGCAATCCAATAAAGTTTGCCTGGGAATTTGAATGGGAAAGAGAGCCCACAAAGCTTCTGCTTTTCAGGTTTGTATGAGCAGTAAATACATCATCTGAGAAGGCTCTTTATACATTACAAGGTAGAAAATATGGATAGTGAGGGGAGTCAGGATTTGGTGCTTCAGGCACAGCATGCCAAAGTATTGGTGAGTGCAGTGGATGGGGAAATGAAGAACAATGAAGAAAGATGGCAGCATGTGTCCTCCAGAAGGGAGGAGGAGAACCAATATACCCCCAACACAACTGTTTTCAGGTTCCCTGCACAGGTACTACTGTTAAGAATGCTTAGAAAGAGTCATCTGAGGGAAGAGATCCTAAGGAGGAAGGGAAATGTGGCGCGCCCAGGGAAGGAGGCTGGGCCGGGGCTGGGTGGGGTGCAGGAAAATTTTTTTGCTTGGAGCAGCAAAAAAACTTGGAGCTAGCCCTGACAATACCATATAACAAATATCAGCAGTGGGATATTCTTATATTCACATTCATAACAACCAGAATTTCAAGCATAACTTCATTTGCTTTCACAGTTGCTAGGATGCACAGAGGTGGAGATGGAAATTGCAGAATCATTGCTTTCATGCTGGAATTTATCTAATTCCCTCAGGGTAAAACAATTGTCACAGACATCAGCTAAATCCTCTCTCTCTAAAATTACTAACATCCACTGGGCTATTCACCCTCACAAACCCTTGTATAAGATGCTTTGCCCTTTCCTCCTATTTTGTGTCAGCATCCCTAGCTTAAGTATTCAGTATCTTGCAGGGTTAAGGACCTTAATCAGGCTTAACAGATTATCAGTTTTAAGAAAATATCTCTATTAGTAATATTGATATCTGGAAATTTTGATTGTAAGATTAGGATTAAGATTTAGAGGATGAATCCAGTCTGATTTCCATGGTGAAAGCTATATAACTGAACATTAAGTGTGATAAGAACAAAGAACCCTTCTTTATTTTATTTTGTATGAATTTAATTTTTATTTTATGGAATTCCATATGAATCATGGGCAAACACAACCAAAAGTCAAAGCTTAAAGAAAGGTGGAGCAATAATCATATACAATCTAAATCATAAAGATAAGGAAAAATATGAAGCCTGTATCCAAATTAAGGTTTTGGATACAGTCAGTTATTAATAAATATTTCAAGGAAAAAAGTACAGGCAATGATAGTGGAGAAGGACCATAATTCACAGAACTCAGTGAAATATCCAGAATTACAAGAAGGTCCTGCTAGTGGTCTCACCACCACACCTATGTCAGGGGTATTAATCAAACAAGTACAATTCATGCATATCCCTGCGATGTTAAATTTGTCTAATTGGTAAATAAGTGAATTTAGTTATTGTAAAGACATCAAAGTGGCATTTTTTTCCTCAGTACTCCTTGTGGATGAAATCACTGCTTAACAACAGGTGCAAGACATTACTAATTTGGGTCTGTAGATACACAGTAATCTGTATGCTCCTAGAAAAAAAAAAAAAAGAAAAACAAGTCCTTTAGGAATTTTAAATAGTATCACAAAATTGTTTGGTACACGAATATCAATTTTAAATAAGGCAAATGTTAAAAAAAATCAAAAAGCATATTAATTACATAATCCAAAAAAAGCTAATCAAGTAATTGTTCCAATGTTAAGAGGAATTTATAGCTTATCAACTAAAAACAATTTACAGTGTATAATATGCATAAAGTCACTAGATTTAATAAAAACTAAAAAAAAATCCAGTGAATTGGTAAACTATAATGATCATTATCTTGGAAAAAAATTGTTCAGCATATAAAAATATGTAATCAACACCATTAAAATATCTTACAGTTTTTAAAACTAAAAAAGGTACCAAAATTAATTAAAATCCAACACATTTTAAATTGATATTGCCCACAATATGTTCAAAAGCGTGGAGGAAAAAAAGTTGAATGCCAAATGGAATGGAAAAAATATCATTTGGGGCAATTAGAAACTTGAAATCTGTGACACCACATCCAAATCATAATGCATGTTATTTAAGGAAACCTTGTGACATGTCACGTTCCTTGTATGTTTCGTTCATTCTGTTGCTACCAGTGTTCAATCCAAATGAGAATGTGTTTGACCAATTGGCTACTGTCCCGTCCATAGGCCATTTTAAAGATGATATTTACAAGAAACAAATATAAGTAACTCCACTGATAGCGTATCATCACAATACTCAAACATTGAGCATTCCACCCATGGCTTGTTGCTCTCAAAAGGAGCATCAATGGATCTATAGGGGTAATGTGTTTAAGGTAATTGGTCAGCTGAAAAGGTACCAATGAGATTTACTGGCAGTAACTGCAACACAAAATTCGTGTCCAGTACAACCAGCTAATGAAAATCTCCTATAAAACAAATAGCCTAAAAGGCAGTATTGCATGGTAACTAATCATAACAAATTCTGTCACGGTCAATGCAGATGTATGGTCAAAAATCCACATTTTTGTTTTAAGCCACAAGGGCCTACAACAATTGGTCACACAACAACATCTCCGATAACCATTTTTAAAAGTGGGTATTTTAATTGTTTATCAAACCCTGATTATCAAAACTTGACTAGACAAAGTAGTCCAGTTTTTCATGCATATATACCACCACTAACCTTACAGCTAAAACAATTGTTAAAAAAATTCACATTTAATTAAAGTTAGTAATAACATGAGTAAAACAAATCAAACAATAGTTAAAATTTTAAATAGTGGCAGTTCACAAAATAGTACACCAGAAATAAAATGAAAAGAATGGATTATTGGTTACGGTATTCTTACTATGTGCACCATTCTTGCTCTATGTCACACGAAAGAAAAACTTAGAGCAATATACACAAGTAGGGTTAACTCTCTGCTGTGTATGACTCAGCCTGTTTCCTTTCCCTTGTTGTCAACTGTTACAGCCCCTGCAGCAGCTAGGGCTAATGTAAAAGAAGTGTATAAAAAGTAGAAACTTATAAAAAAATGTGAAGTACAAGTCCATATCAAGTTCCAAAAACTCCATATAATTATAACTATATACCACAGTACAAACAAGTAATTACTTCACCAGTTAAAAAAGTCCCAAAAAAGCCCCTAAACCTTAATAATATAAAATAATGACATGGAAATAAATTTGAGGTACATATAACATCTAAATATTATATTAATTAAATTTGCTATACACTATTGTATTAATCATTGCTGTCATGTACATGTGACAGGGCTCTTATCTAATCATCACTTGATAATGAGATAATTTTCACCCTGTCAAGGGGAGTGTAGTGAGGCAGCCTGGCTCCCAGCCACCCCAGAGAGGGACAAGCCCCTCCAGATGCCAAAGTGGGCAGAGTCACTGGAGCCTGCGCCTGCCCCCCAGAGGTCAAAGCGCAGGACAGGAAGTATAAAAGCCCAACCTCAGTCTCAAAAGCTGTCTGGCCACTGGAGAAGCCAGACGCTGCTGGCCTGGCTTCCACTGGGGAGACTCCTGCAGCCTATGACTGACCATACCAGTCAAGGCCTGATGCTGACTCGACCCCAGAGAAGCTGGTAAGCCTGCCTATGAGAAGCAACCTATTGCTTGCCGAATACCCTGAGGAGCCCATGGTGCTTGATGCTGTGGTCCTGCCATGAGGGCAGGGGACTGGACTCGATGACCTCTCGAGGTCCCTTCCAGGCCTAGAGTCTATGAGTCTATGAAAATGCTGACCAGATGCAGGTACTGCAAGAGGGGGAGGTTGAAAGTAGCCCAGGGGCAGCCGACTCTAGTCTGGCTGCGGCACACCCAGAGCTGATGTCAGTGTGTTGCAGCCAGGATCCCCACTGATACAGCAGCAGGTCACCTGCCACTGTTAGGGCCCCAGTCTGGGATGCAGTGGAGTGGGTGGGCCTGCATTCCCCCTGCCACCCAACTCACGGGTGGCAGTCTCCCCCTCGCCCCAATGCTCAGGACCAGGAACCCGGGTTTTGTTCTTGAACTATTCACTCTGCCCCTGCCTGAGGGCCTGAGCTCTGGTTTGTTTGTGGCCCGCTTGGGTTTGGTATTGAACTATTTACTCAGTCCCTGCCAGAGGGCCTGAACCCTTGACTGTTTCCTGTCCCCACCAGGCTAATGCCCTGACTCCCCAGACCTAAGAAGTGAGGCCGCTGTGCTCCCGGATGCCCCAGAGAGGGGCAACCCCCAACTGAATCCTTCTATGGGGGGGGGGAATGTAGCCAATGATTTTTTAGTATCCATTTATCGCATGATGTTATAATTAATCAATGTTATGTTATATGCATTCATTGTATGTTAATTAGAGTTGATTTGTAGAATTATAAAAGTATAAAATTTAAACAGTATTTCAAGGAATCATGTATTAGACATAAGTGAGACAAGTTAACCCTAAGCCTGGAAGACTCTAGCTTAGCTATTTTAGGCTTTGGAGACAAGAAATGATGGCACAAGACAATAACCAAGAAATAATCTAAAAAAATGGTGTGGGGGGGGAAGACACTAATTGGTAACATTGCAAAAGTATAACTAGGAAGATTAAAATTAAATCATAAAATGCTGTAACAATAAATATTGTCTCTAACACGTGCCCTAACTGCAAACAAAGGTGGTACGTCAATGTTGATCAGAACCTACCCAGCCTATTGAATTTGGGGTCCCTTGTATTTCCAGGGGACACAAACCAATAAGAAAGAGGGTTAACATTTTCATGTACATGCACAGAATGTAGGTATAGACAGACTCACAGTATAAAAAGGGGTGCCTAGAGCAGGGAAATTGGGCTTCCTATGGGAAACTCCAGCAGGAACCACTCTCGTATTGATGGTCAATCCATAAGAGGGCCAACAGACTAACACCATCTAGGAGGATGAGAGTATGTCTGTAGGTATAACTCATTCATTATACATATCTATAGGAATTTTATATGCTGTGACATTTATAGCTTTGTTGGTAACTTTCATAAAATTACTAAAATATAGATGCTCTTGTAATTGTATGCGTTATTTGCCTATGCTTACATGTGTTCCTATGAACTCTAAATCTAGAGCTGTAGATGAGTGGACTCACCCCTGCGGTGCCTCCTGCTGTTGACTTCTGGGAATTATCTCAATTCCAGCTCCGAAGCACCTTCTGCAGGCCAGTGATCCGCCTGTCCTCTGTCCCCCAAGTCCCTCCCTGGACGCAGTGCCGTTTTACCTGGGAGTAACCCCTCAGTCTGAGGGGTTCCTCCCAAGGGAACCCCCACCCACTATTCCCACCTTGCCTCAGTATACGGCTACTGCCCGTCCTTGTCTAGCTCCTGCGCTCTGGGGCAGACTGCAGTATCAGCCTATTCATCACTGGCAAGGTTGGGTTTGGACCTGCTGCCTTGGCCTACCCCTGGTCTGCCCCCTGCAACCCCCAGTACCTGTTGGCCCAATGCTAGGCCACAGCCTGGGGCTTTCCAGGCTGGAGCTCCCCAGCTCCTCTGCCTTTCCCCAGCCCTGCTTCA
The DNA here is from genome assembly GCF_007399415.2 of Gopherus evgoodei. Lineage (NCBI taxonomy): Eukaryota > Metazoa > Chordata > Testudines > Testudinidae > Gopherus > Gopherus evgoodei. The sequence goes on from NC_044326.1 coordinate 21,936,293, forward strand.
CTCAGGTACCCTGAGTCCAGCTCCCTGCAGCCAGGCCCATCTCGCTCTACAGCTAGAGAGACTGTTTGGGCTTCTGGCTCACAGCCTCTTATAGGGGCCAGCTGGGCCTGATTGGGGCATGGCCACAGATGAGCCTACTTTTCCCAATCAGCCCAGGCTTCTTGCCCCAGCCACAGCCCTCTCCTGGGCTGTTTCAAACCCTTCAGGGCAGGAGCAGGGGACCATCCTGCTACAGGAACCAACAGAGATGACTCTGTTGAATTTGAGACTGTAGCCGCCAGAACCGAATCCCCTGAGATTTGATTAACATTAAATAGAATAAAAGGCTACACTCATGTTCCTCACCTTGGAAGCCCTCTGACAACTGGCACCTTCAATGAAGAGGCAAAGGATTAAATCCTTCCATGTCAGAACTGAGGAACATTGGCAAAGCAGCATGAAGAGCATCTGAAAATTTCCATCTCTTCTGTTAAGACCTCTCTCCATGATAGGAGTGGATCTAACTCACACTGCAGCAAAGAGAAACAGTAGTCCAGATGGCTCATTGCATGGAAATACCCAAGATATGAGCCCAAAGTGGGATGACAACTTCCTGAGGAGAGCTTCACAGAGATCTCCATAGGTCATTCCATCAAGGATCTTGGGGTTTATCCCTGTAGAAATAGAAAGGAAATTTGGCCTGAAAACCCTAGGAAAAACTTGGAAACCTGTAAGGAGGCCTGGTGCTTCTGCACAAATATTCAGCCCCCACCCTATATCTTTCCTCTGGCTCCCTAGCAGTATGGCCATATTTTGCAGGGGTCTCCCATATCCCACCAAAGAGGGATCTCACAGTGTGGAATGGCTTTCTGGAAGAGTTCATAGAGCTTCTGCTTGCATTAATTGTTTAGGTTCATTCCCCATGTGTTTTGGCAGGGGGAAGGGTGATATGTCCCTTCTATGCCCATCCCCTCCCTGAATGTAGATCCCAAGCCCCATGGAACCTGCTGCAGAGTCTAAGGACATGGGGAACATCGTCATAGAGGATGTCTTCATGTGGGCAGGTCTGTATGTGAAGGGTGGCCTCTCTGCATGAATCTTGGGGAACAATCCATCCCTATGAACTCACAAACAAATCTGTAGCTTGTTCTAGGCCATAATGGTATAAATAGGTGTAACACTCTGGTTGTTAACACATCCACTGTCAGTCTGCAAGGCATTATGCATTCCAGTTACCCTAGATTTATTGACAATGCAAACAACTGTCCCAAAAGGTGACTAGAACTGCCAATCTTATGGCTCTGATTTATTTTTAATTTCAGCTTTTTTGTGTCTGGTCTCTTAATATTTATAGCTCCTTTTGTGCAGTGTAATTTCCCACTTTCAAATTATATTGTATCAGATCATGTTTGGCTTCTAAGAAATCAATAAACATACTAATTTAAAAAACAAAATAAAAACATTTGGATAGCTACACATTCTACAGCCTACCACAAAATACTGAGTCAGACCTCCTCTCACTGCTGGTATATCAGAGTAGTCAGGGATGGCTATTTCCCAAGCCCTGCTACACCAGATTTTTTTGTTTTTGACTCTTAAGAATGCCTCCTGTCTTTGCAAACAGTCTGACAGAAATATGCCATCAGGCTCTGTAAAGTGACTTCCCCCACAACATTGGCATCAGTTTAGTGAAACCTCCTGTTACTAGTGCTAGATATGGGTCAAAACAGTTATTATGGGGAGGAATATATTGGACATGAAACAGTATTTGTCTTTCAGCCAAATAATACCCATGCAATGTAAAGTTTTCTTTCAGGCAATTAATCATGTTAACAGTAGGGATGAGCAACAGCAGCTGGATTCCAGCTCCCTCAGTGATTTGGATTCAACTAATCTCCCCTCTGCCTGCACCAAGGATGTTCAGATCTAAGGTTTGGGGATCATTGTCTTAGTCAGAGAGTGAAATCTGCTTCTGCTGCAGGTGACATAAATTGTGTGTGCTCCTGGGCTTAGTGGATTAGTGATAGAAACTGCAGTCTTTCAGTTCGAAATCACTATCTTCCATGAAGCTGAGGTCGACTGTGATCAGTCTCATTCGATACCTTCTTGAGGACTATTGAAATGAGTTGCACACCGGACCACAGTGGAGAAGTATTATTGTCATGCTCCCAAAAAACACAATCATAGTTGATATTCTTTGGCAGACTGAGCTGAGAGGAGAAGGGCTGAATGAACATAGGAGCTGAACTACACTCTGACCCACGGGCCCAGTCTACATTAGAGAATTGCCTTTGTGGTGATGCCTATCATTTGTCACTGAATGGGCTAGTGGCTACTTGTGACTACTAGGATCAGTGCATCTACTTACCTATGCAGAATATCTGTTTCTATTGGTACTTTGTCCTCCCTAATTCTTACATTGTGAGCTCTCTAGGGCACAGCCCATCTATGTTTTTTATATCGAATAGTTAGTACAATGAGACCTTGCCTGTGTGCTAATGCAATAGACATAAATAATTATACCAGTTGAATGGTTGCTAATTGAACCAATGGGATAGCACTATTAGAATCACCAGTGGAGCAGTATCCCCACACTAGTCATGCTGGTTTGGGTTAAGGATCATTGCAGTTTTGCCCTGCATTTCCATTTCCATAATACTATACTATATTGCATTGGAATTCCCTCTATATACCGTACCTATGCTAAAGTTCCTGAGGGATGTCCATCCATTCAGGGCTGAGACACACTAGGTGTGAAGAAATGTGCACTGCTACCATTACATGCTGTGCTCATTGTAGGGCTAAACTCAGGTCTCCAGCGTTGCCATTCCCTACCCTGTCATAAGCTCTATATTCACTTTAAAAAATAATGTTGAAAAACAATCCAGCTGTACATTTAGCTGCTCCAGTCCTCTCAAACTAATTTTCCCCCCTCGAAAAATCAATTTCTTTGCAAGAGGTTGGTTTTACTCTGTTATTTTCTAATGCTCTGGATACTCGAAACTTAGGAGCTATTTCTCCTCAGCTTGATTCTCTGCTTTGAGAATTAATTAGATTTCCAAGAATTTCAAGAGCTAAAAAGCATGACTAGTTATTAGAAGAATAAATCTGAATTTAAGGACACAAAGAGAAAGCATGAAAACAAAACCTCTGATACCGCAGGACTCATACATCAATTGAGATTATTTAACCAGAAGAATTTGCTTATTTCTATTGAAGTTTTGGAGCAGGTGGCAGTGGGATCTTGCCAGTGTAGGGGGCATGTGGTGATGAGGCTAATTTGCCTGTACCCCACAGAGAAGAAAAGCTAGTCTAATAACATTTCTCCTAAGAAAAAGAAAATGGAAAACCTCTGTCTTTACTACAGATTGAAGAAATAAATCAGAATTATTAGCAAGTCGTTCTTGACATTGATACAAAAACAGGCTGGAGACCAACTCCTCTGCTTGTAAATTCATGCTGTGATTGTGTCAGCTCTCAGGAGCTATGCAAGGTCAAGCTGGGTTAGTTTTTAGAGAGGGCTGCTTAAGTAATATCAGGGTGCCGCATGGTGCAGTAACTGGGGCCACAAAGTTGGGTAGTACAAAGACCCTGTCATAAACGGATAGTTAAGAGTTAATAGAAGAGAAGTACTTCATATCTCTTTTGCCTGTAAAGGGTTAACAAGTTCAGTGAGCCTGGCTGTCACCTGACCAGAGGACCAATCAGGGGACAGGATACTTTCAAATCTTGAGGGAGGGAAGTTTTTGTGTGTGCTGTTAGTTTTTGGTGGTTGTTCTCTCTGGGTTCTGAGAGTGAACAAACATGCAACCAGGTTTCTCTCCAATTTCTCTGATACAGTCTCTTATAAGTCCAGAATAGTAAGTACTAGATAGATAAGGCGAGTTAGGCTTATGTTTGTTTTCTTTATTTGCAAATGTATATTTGGCTGGAAGGAGTTCAAATTTGTATTTTGCTCAAAGGATTTTAATTTGCACTTGTATACTTAGGCTGGGAGGGTATTCCTAGAGTTTATAGCTGAAAGACCCTGTAACATATTCCATCTTAAATTTAGAAAGATAATTTGTACTGTTTTTCTTTCTTTAATTAAAAGCTTTTCTTGTTTAAGAACCTGATTGTTTTTTTATTCTGGTGAGACCCCAGGGGACTGGGTCTGAATCCACCAGGGAATTGGTGGGGAGAAAGGAGGGAAGGGGGAGAGAGAGATTATTTTCTCTCTGTGGGTATGTCTACATCTACAATTTTGCAGCGCTGGTTGTTACAGCTGTATTAGTACAGCTGTATAGGGCCAGCGCTGCAGAGTGGTCACACTTACAGCAACCAGCGCTGCAAGTGGTGTTAGATGTGGCCACACTGCAGTGCTGTTGGGCGGCTTCAAGGGGGGTTAGGGGAACGCGAGAGCAAACCGCGGGGAAGCAGGTCTCCTTCCCCGCGGTTTGTTCTCGCGTTCCCCGAACCCCCGTGCAAGCAGGTCTCCTTCCCAGCGGTTTGCTCCGGTGTTCCCCGAACCCCCATGCAAGCAGGTCTCCTTCCCCGCGGTTTGCTCCGGTGTTTTTTGAACTCCCGTGCAAGCAGATCTCCTTCCCCGCGGTGTGCTGTCGCGTTCCCCGAACCCCCGTGCAAGCAGGTCTCCTTCCCAGCGGTTTGCTCCGGTGTTTTTTGAACCCCCATGCAAGCAGATCTCCTTCCCCGCGGTGTGCCGTCGTGTTCCCTGAACCCTCGTGCAAGCAGGTCTCCTTCCCCGCGGTTTGCAGGGGGGTTCGGGGAACGCGACAGCACACCGCGGGGAAGGAGATCTGCTTACACGGGGGTTCAAAAAACACCGGAGCAAACCGCTGGGAAGGAGACCTGATTGCACGGGGGTTTGGGGAACACCGGAGCAAACCGCTGGGAAGGAGACCTGCTTGCACGGGGGTTCGGGGAACACTGGAGCAAACCGCTGGGAAGGAGACCTGCTTCCCCGCGGTTTGCTCTCGCGTTCCCCAAACCCCCCTGCAAACTGCGGGGAAGGAGACCTGCTTGATTACCAGAGAGGCTTCCTCTGGTTTGTTGGGATACCTGTTTATTCCACAGAGGTCAAGAAAAACGCTGGTGAGTGTTTACACCTGATGACCAGCGCTGGATCACCAGCGCTGGATCCTCTACACCCGAGTTTCAACGGGTGTACGGCCAGCGCTGCAAACAGGGAGTTGCAGTGCTGGTGATGCCCTGCAGATGTGTACACCTCCTAAGTTGCAGCGCTATAACTCCCTTACCAGCGCTGCAACTTTGTGGTGTAGACAAGGCCTGTGTTAGGATTACTTTCTCTCTCAGGGAGAGTCTGGGAGGGGGGCAGAGAGAAGGAGGGGAGAAGGTGAATTTTCCTCTCTGTTTTAAGATTCAAGGAGTTTGAATCACAGTGATCTTCCAGGGTAACCCAGGGAGGGGAAGCCTGGGAGAGGCAACGGTGAGGGAAAGGGTTTACTTTCCTTGTGTTAAGATCCAGAGGGTCTAGGTCTTGGGGGTCCACGGGCAAGGTTTTGGGGGGATCAGAGTGTACCAGGCACTGGAATTCCTGGTTGGTGGCAGCACTACAAGTACTAAGCTGGTAATTGAGCTTAGAGGAATTCATGCTGGTACCCCATCTTTTGGACGCTAAGGTTCAGAGTGGGGAATTATACCATGACAGACCCTCTCTGACTGAGCCACAAGATCCCATCCTCTTGACCCTCCCAGTGCCTACTTTGATGTTGACTGTCCTGTGTTCAACCGATCCTTTTCAGGACACCCCCAGGTTTCCCAGCAGCAATCTTTGCTTGGTGTTTGAGGCCAACAGGAATCTCCACAGTAGTGCAGAGACCAGCACTGGAATGGGATGGATGGCTAGATCCTCTCCTATCAATGATTCTTGGCTGCTGGTCACTGGTTCAGCCACTGTCACTGGTTGGTGAAGCCATCAGGCTACCCAAGGCTCCCATGGGACTTGTGGCAGGCAACAGCCAAGGAACAGAGAAGCCTAAGCCATCCCCTCTCTCTTGGAACACACCCTGCCTGCCCATGACACACTGCAGAATACCCCTTGCATTGGGAATGCCATTGGAAGGGAAGGGTAGAGACACATCTGCACCTGCTGGGGATGTCCAATTTGCCATATGTATTGCAAGGGGTGTGAGGAGGGCACCTTACAGCTGCTGTGCAGCAGAAAGTGGCTGCAGAGCCCCCATGAATCACCCTGTCTCCAAAGGCCTCTCTCCTCATCAATCCCTTCATCCTTCCTCATCACTCACTCACTCCCACCTCCTCCCCACACCCCATTGGTCTTACCTCTACTTTTGCCACAAGATGCTCTCGCTCTGTCCTCCCTTCTCTCCAAAATTCATTGCGTCTGTTGTCCTTAAACATCCCTGTTCTCCTTCTCCTTGTGTCTCCTACTTGTCATCCAGACCCCATCACAATCTTCTCTCCCCTTGGCATTCTCCTTCATCACCAAAATCCTCTTCTCTGCCCTTCCTTCCTAACAAATCCCCTGTGCTCCCCTAGTTTCCCACCCCTCACTCCCCATCCAATACTTCCTTCCAAAACTTCCTCACTATCTTCGCTACCCCGACATAACCCAGCCCCACCTTCCTGTCACCAAAAGCCATCCTAAACCCATCCCACTCTCGTCTCTCTTCCTCTCACCTTCCTCCACATTTCCTAAGTTTCCCCTTCCTTTCCCTTTCTCCCCTTCTCTCCTCCTTTCAAAGGGCCAAATGTCTTCTCTCTCCTTCCTCATATCCCATAGTCATTTCTCCCCTGCTCCCAACTATCCTCCTCTCTCTGCAAACTCCTCATTGTGGCTTCCCACACTCCTGTCTCCCTCCCACATTCCCTCCTACTTTTCCTTCATATACTGCTCTTTCTTCCCTTCCAAGACCCATTCTTCATATCCTTCATGGTGTGAGAGAAGGAGATGGTGCTTCAGCTGGTCTGGAAGCCAGCAGCTCAGCATCTTCTCTGCACCTGGCTCAGCTCTCTGTCTGCCTGACAATGCTCCCCCTGCTGGTGGAGCAAGGCAAGGAAGGAGCTGAGTTGGCTCTAGTGCACCAACTCTTGCCTACCCTGCAAGGGGACAGAGCTGTCCTCAGCACAGGAGGCTGCAACTTCCAGTTTCTCCTCCCTGGCCAGCCCTAGGCAGCCATCGAGGAAGGGAGAGAAAGCCAGTGTTGTGCTCACCATCAGCCTCTGACTCCTCTGTGCTGAACATCTCTCTCTCCCCCTTCTAGCTGGGGGCTGAAAGTTGGACAGGAGAGAAACTGGAATCTACGGAGGGAAATGCCTTGTTTCCTATAAATTGAACTCATGGCGCTAAAGGAAGTGCTGATTGTGTGTGATGTGGCATTTGTCACTCTGAGTCAGTGCTAAGTCTATGGCCCAGCATGGCAGGAGGGACGCTATGCTGCTGGAGAGGGTCTCCTTCAGATGAGGTGTAAAATGAAACTCCTGCTAGCATGGGTCATTTAAGTTTCCATGCATCTAGTCATTATAATAGGGAGCTTCAGCAGAGTTACAAACTGATTTATGCCAGCTGGGCTCTGCCTCATCAGAATTGCTCACCACAAAAATTCAGCCATCATGGGGCAAGCCTCTCCCTCCAAATCATTTGCCTGAAAAAGAATTAAAGCATATGTTTAACTCCTGCTGCACACCTCCAGTGTGTGTGTAACAATACACAGCTTTGAGCTAGCACGATGCAACACACATATTAAGTCTAATTTATTTTACTCCTCCAAAATCCATACTTGCCAACATCTCATGACAACACAAAAATGAAACAACCAAACCACCCACCTAAAAAAGCGCCATCCACAGACAAGCAAATCTTTCATTTATCTAAAATTTACAAATTTTGCTTATGATGTTGCCTAACAGTGAGGAGGCTTCAGAACAAGTTAGAAGCCCAACTCTGCAAATTAATTAATTCTATGCCCCCCAGCCCCATATCAATTAATTTTTCCCCAGCTCTCATCACTTGATAATGCACAACTCCCAGCCCAACACCAATTCATTTTGTGCCTCTCCCAGCCTCTATATCTGCTTCAGAGCCAAATGAACTCTGCTCACCTAGCTCCTTGTACAGCTGTAGAGGTTCTTCACCCCCGCTCAGGCCTGGAGAAGGGGCAGTTCCAACATGATCTTCTCACCCTTCCCAGACCCGGTGTTGCAAGGAGAGCTGGGCAGAAGGAGGAGCAGGTCCATTTTTCACGAGAGGGGGAAGAAGTAGAGCCACCTTCAGCTGTTGGGTTCTTTCTGCTCTCCTGCAAAAAAGCTCTATTTTCCCTGTTCCAACACCCAGCGCTTCAAGCTTCTGTCCGTGCCTATGGGGTGGGGGAGAGCTCTGCATGCCTCCTGCAACAGCTGTGATTGCTTGCTCTTGCCCAGGAAGTGGAGAAATGGGAAAGGCTGGGCATTACTCCTTGGCAAATCTGAAAATTATATGAAAGCTGGAGCTGTGTGTATTATCAAGAGACCACCCGCAACATGGGCCACCAATCGCATTACTCATGATAAAATTGCAAGAATTGGCAACAATTCCTTATTTCTGTAACAAAATGCATATGCAGCCGGGGGCAGAATTAAAGTTGCAGGGGCAACCTTATTTTTGGCATTTCATTATTTTAGGGTGTTTGACTTTGTAACCTTAATAATGTTCTTTCCAGGGATGTATTTTTGTATGGAATAATATACTACATACACACTGGAACATCAGATCCCAACCACCCCCTTCACAAACTGTGGAAGATGGAATCGACATCTAAACTTCATGTAATACAGTTACAGCTGTGAGTGGGGTGTGAACTTGAGAATCTTGAGCACTGAAAACATGTTTCTTCCAGCTGACCCAAAAGAGAAGAACTTCAAGCGTGACTAAATAGCAGGCTGTTATCATCACTGCGGCTAGTCACTAGATGCAAATATGTTCAGACACATCATAAAATCAGTCCATTACTTTCACAACTTTGGCCCATCAATATAAAAGGCTAAATCAGATCACTGATTTTGATACCCCCAAACTTTGTGGAAGACTGGATTCTGATTTAAATACCACAGCTCTGGTCTATTTCTAATATATAATAACAATTTTCTTCAGTCTCTCTCTTTTTAAAAACAGTACTTCTTGAAGACTGAGGAGATTTTCTGTCAGTGATCTGGAAAGATTTGAAAACCCACAATTATATATCATTTGTCCATATAATTGTCCCTATGCTTATATTTTAAACCATTCATAATAATGATGATGTACAATTTGGTAAGCAAACAAAGTTCCTGATAAATGCAAATCAAAAGTTTCCAATAAAATCAATTGCCATTTTACATTTTCTTTTATCCTTTAGAAAAGAATGCAGCTGTAAGAATGCCGTCATAAGAATCATATCTTAATTAGCTTTTATTTTATTCCCAAAAATATACAGCTGAATTTGGCAAAGCGCTGAGCACTCTCGATGGATTCTAAGTAGAGCTGGTCAGAAAAGGGAATTCCTGTCCAGCTGGAAACTCTAACATTTCAAAATCTGTTTTTCATTACAAATTGGAACAAAATTTAGTGCAGAATGGAAGTCCAAAATATTTCAATTCAGAAACACCACACTGTTTTGTTTTGATAATGTTGAAACAGGATAGTTGGATATATTTAAAATTTATAATATACATATAACCCTTCTGCCTGGTACTGTTAGTAACAGAAAGGGCTGGGTTCAATTATCTGGATATTTCTTCTGACAACTTAAACACTAGCTTGAGCAGGTTTTAGCCCACAAAAGCTTATGCCCAAATAAATTTGTTAGTCTCTCAGGTGCCACAAGGACTCCTCGTTGTTTTTGCTGATACAGACTAACACGGCTACCACTCTGAAACCTGGGAAAACTTAATTACCTTCCCAGGATACTCTTGATAGGCAATGTTTTCCCATATGCAAGCCCTGAGGCCCAGATGCTCAAAGATATTTAGGCTTCTAATTCCCACTGATTTACCTTCAGAGGATCTGGCCCTGAGTCCAGGGATTTAAAACAAAAATAACTTTTTGCGGGGGGTGAGGAAAATGGGAAGGGGGGAAAGAAGGGGAAGAAAATATAAATTTGGGCAAGCCAGCAATTAATAGCTCAACAATATCTATTAAGTGAACTTCCACCCATGAAGGTGTCTTGGTAAGTCCTCCTCTCACAACTGTGAGTTGCTAAGCAGGCAATGCATTAGTCACTTCCATCTTCCCCTTCTCCCCACTTACTGTTTGTTTTCCAGGACTGGGAGAGTCCAAAGATTTGGGCAGATCCATCTCCAAAAACACTGTCCGTGTCAAATCCTGAACATAAAGTGGTTTGACTTTGTGAAAAACGTCATAATCTTGCAAAGTGACAACATATATGTTAATAAGAGACTGCACTATATTGCCTAGACCCAGTCACCTGACTTGCATCAAGGGTACAATGATTTTAACACTTATCACATGATAGGAGTCAGTACCCATTGATTCCAGTCACTGCTGTTACAGGATCCTGAAGCTTGAATTCAGAAGATAAGCTGGAGGAAGAAGATGAAATAAATGGATTTTACTGGATAAACATAAGCACCATGTGAGATACTAATAGGATACTCACAAGAATGAATGAAGAGAAAGCTATTCACAAAACCTACAGGAACACTTCAATATTAAATGAGGGCTTGAATAGGACATCAGCCAAGCTGATGATTTATCTTGAGACTATGAATGCACTGTATTATTTTCCAAACTTTCTTTGGTAATGAATGCTTTCCATTAATAAAATGCTGTTAGCCAAAACATTTAGATACAATACACACCACATTAATAAGCACCATGTGCTCGGTATTAAAATAATAAAGTGTTGAGAAGTTATGTTAACTGAATGATTTATGCTCTTCCCACAATTCTATTCACCCATGTCAACATACCACAGTGCTTTGCAAAGCTAAAGTCAGCTTTGGCATTAGAAAACTTGTCAAAGCAAAGATGCATGAATATTCTGTACCTACTACAGCTAGGGAGTAGTTTCATGGCTCTTCAAAGCTTGGAATATAATATTCAAAGGAGATATGTGAAATTATAAGCAGGTACCTTTGTGAACCAGTACCTAGAATGCTAGTATATATATATATATATATATATATATAAAAAGGATAAAGAAGGTACAGAAGAAGAAGTTAGGGAGCTGTGGCAAACTGGTGGGTTGAATGTTAGTGATCTACAGAGAGATTTATAATTTGTAAAATCATCCTATAAATACTGCTAACTGCAATGTTTATCTTTGACGCACACCTGCTGAGTAACATCAACATGCTATGAGAATTTGCTTCCCAGAAGAAGGGTACGTATATCAACAATTGGCTTATATGTTTAAGTCAATAATCCTGTCAATTTATGCAGCAATGGAATGGGTGAGCCAGATCCTCAGCTAATATAAATTGGAGTCACTTCTTTGATTTCTGTGGGAATGGAGCAGACATATGGTTACAGGGGCTTTAATAAAGGTATTCCAACTTACATTAGCTGTGGAGCTGGCTCATGTGTTTTTCAGCATGAAAGAAATCCAGAGTGGGGTCCTAGATGCTCCTTTTTAGAAGCACTAGGATTTATATTTGACAAATGATTCCAGGCAATATTGGATAGAAAAACCCAATAAATAACCCTTCTAATATGTGTAATCATAAGCCAAATAATAATTGTGAGCTCTAATTTAAATCCTAATTACCAGTGCACCATACTGTGCAGCAGGCCAGTGTTTTGTGCTCCCACAGAAGCCCATGGCAGTTTTGGCTGAGTACAGACTGCAGAATCAGGCCCTTGTAAAGGAATGATAGATGGTGCAGGCACTCTCTCTCTCTCGATATTCCACATGAAAGGAGTTACTTTCTGAGCAAATGCCTTGAGGAGCAATGGGCATGGCAAGAATTTTTACTGAATTTATAATATTGAGTACTACATAGGAGATGTGACATCAAAACATAGAGCCTGTGCTACCACTGCTGCCTACTACCCACAGCCAATGTGCTTTACATGCATACTTACCGCAGCTGACAAAATAATATCAGATAAAATACGCTATGAAAACAGTGAAGAGAGAAGGAAGAAAATCAGTGAGAAATTTCTTTTCACAATGATTCACAGAGCTGTTACTCCGTCCACCCCCAAACAAACAATAATTAGAACTTGGGTAATTTTGTGGCTGTTGTAGTCATTGTGTGTGTTTGTGAACAGCAGTGGTTGAAGGTGGTTGTGGTTTTTTTTCTTTTTTTGCAGAAACACTGAGGAAAGTGTTATAGGGAACAGCTGCTTAACCTCTTTTTTGGACCAGGTTTATAATCTCTAGCCAACATGTAGGGGAACCAGTGCCAAAGTCAGGCCTCCATCACACCTACCTACAGCTCTTTGTGGGATGTATAGTACAACTAGAAATGGTAATATGCCCCTGCTCAAGCAGTAACATTTTCTATGAACTCTGTTTCTTTCTACTCACACACAGGGGGAGAATTTCAATCTAAATAAGTAGCTTGATTTTGTGTAAAACTCATGGAAGCTGCAACCTTTTCCCAGTTTGTAACTGCTACTTCTCCATTCTATTTTCTACTTCCTAGCAAATGGCCGCCGAACAATGGCATTTTCAATGGGGAAAGAGCATAAGTGGCTACATCCCAGCTACCCTAGTGAGTTTATAGAATACAAGCGTATGATGAATTCCTCTCCTTTGTGTTTGACCTGGCAAAATAACTCAACAGTAATTCTACCGAGGAGCATCCAGCATCTCTGAGGGGTTCATTGGAAACTTTGTGAGCAAGATAAAAGTCCAACAGGTTCATAAGATAAGCTACACCTCTGGTTTAGTTATTTCATGTTTAACTTGCATGAGCTTGTTATGAATGTTATTCAATGACTATTAGCCAGGATGGGCAGGTATGGTGTCCATAGCCTCTGTTTGCCGGAAGCTGGGAATGGGCAACAGGGAATGGATCACTGGATGATTACCTGTTCTGTTCATTCCCTCTGGGACACCTGGCATTGGCCACTGTCGGAAGACAGGATACTGGGCTAGATGGACCTTTGGTCTGACTCAGTATGGCCATTCTTATGTTCATATGAATTTTAGAACACAAAGTATAGGCCTCACCACTGACCTTTTACAGTTTGAACTATAAATATCAGTTTCCCTGAACTCACCACATAAATGTTACAAGAACACACTGATGGATAAGTAGCTTCTTGAGAATTCTTGTGCATTTTTACCCCAATCAAATGCTAAGAATGGAGATGTGGGGGCAAAAAACTGAAGAAAGATACAATCCAATGTTAATAAAGACAGTTTTCTCCCTCCCTCTCTGCCCCCAAGAGAGAGGTATTCAATCAAGAGTCGAGTGAAGAAGAGTAGTAGTGGTTTCCAAGGAAACAACATGCCTCTCCGCAAACACAAATGTATCCTGAGGTTTAAGGAACAATTTTACCCTTTGAAACATGAAGTCCATCAACACAAATATGACCAGGGTTGGTCCTGGCCATGTGCAGAGTGTGTGCTGCACTGGGACATATATTTGAGGTCCCCAACTGATGTATTGAGGGAACTTGCCTAGGGTAAGCACTGACCAGAAGACAGGGCCTGTGGAAGTCAATGAGAATATGACAAAAGTAGCACTCATTCAATGGATCTTCCTGGAGTTATTAGTAATCTGGCATACAAAGGTAGACAATGGCATGAAATATATTCTTTCTGCTCCCACTTGCCAGGAAATCATGTCTACTCCTGTTATAGGTGGATCTAGCCACAATTATCCATGTGTTCATCAGCTTCCAAATGGGCTATTAGAACTCACTGCAGCTGGGGCTAAAGATGGAGTAACAAAGAAATTCTGTCAGGGCCAAGACATGGGAGGCTAGCGTGCCCTGGTGAGCTGCTAAGTTGCAATCCAGAGACAAGTACAGAGTTAGGAGGGGGCTGGATCAGAATGCCAGGAAGTCTGAGTCAGGAATGAAGTTGTAGGCAGATAGCAGGGTTGGAGTCAAGCTGGGTCAGGGTACCAGGAAGTCAGGGTCGGGCACCAGGTTACAGACAGCAATCGAATAGCAAAGTCAAGGAGAAACGAGGATCAAAGTCTAGGCTCTATCACAAGCAGGATCTGGAGCAGAAGCAAGCAGGAAGTCTGTGTTGTATCTCAGACAGCTTCCCCAGCATGGTTTATATACCACTATTGGCCACACAGGCCCTGAGGGGCAGTACTGCCTGCCAAGTCACACCTTGCAGTGTCTTCCCTGATGGTGAGGCAGCAGCATTAGTAGTTCAGACTCTCTGTGGTCCCAGGTTTGAGCCCTGCAGATTCTTATAAAGTCTGACTTCTGCAGAATGCTGCAACCCTTCTTCACTACAGGAAAAATTGAACAGACCCCATCATTCTGGAGCTTTGTGCTCTCCATTAACTCCCAGTTCATTGCCAATTGAACAGGTTGGAATTGTCAAAGTCATCTAAGGATGTTAGGGATGCACTGGCATATGTTTAGGCGCTTTCCCAAATTAGACCCTAAATCTTTATGGCCCTCAATGTGTTTGCACCTGACTACATTGCAGAACCCTGTACCATTCACAACACACCTTCACAGCTGTTTGTCATAGACAATGCAGCACAGAAAGCCTAGAATGAAATTCATGAAAGTCAAAGATAAAGTGTCATCAGCTGAAGGCCACTCATTATGGAATAACCCACAAGAAGAGAGAAGACTAAACCCATACCTGGCTATTTTCTATGACCATTGCAAACTTCACTTTTGGCAAATGTCTCCCCACATTACCAAATAGAAGGAATTATAACAGCTATAAAAGGAAAAGAAGCAGAGAAAAACAAAACAACCCTTTCCCCAAATCTGGAATAATAGAGAGCAGAGTCTGCTGTAGATAATTCTATGGGTATCACAATTATTGTATTTGGTGTTCAGCTACTACAGCAAGGGGTGCCCCAGATACAAAAAATGGAGAGGGAAATGAAGGGGAAAGAGAGAAAATGGGGAAGGGGGAGAAAGAATGATGGAACAATGGAGGAGAGAGAAGATGTGGAGATAAAAGAATGAGTGCAAAGAGGTTTAACAAAGAACAGAGAAGAAAACCCATCCATTTTAAATATATGAAAAATAATAGAGATGGAAGGGAGAATGATGTCAGAAAGTAAAGAAAGGAGAGGACTAGAAATGTTTAGAGACAAACAATCAATATTTTTTAAAATGGGAAAGAGAAAAAATAAGTATGAGGGAAAACATGGCTCCTGAAGAAGAGTTGTAGAAAAGATTCACCAAGAACAAAGGCAGAAGACAATAGCCCTGATAATGTAAACACTTTTCATGCAAGCAGTCAGACAAGGCTTCTCTTCACTGCAGAGTTAACTTGTTCTCTTACTTGTATGATGTCCCTAACACAGCTCCCATTCGCACACAAAAACCTCTGAGTGGGTGGTGCTTTATCCCTGAGGTTGCTGGGCCAGTCAGGCTGCTAACACTGGGGCTGGTAACCAGCCCACTTTGCAATGTGGATGTAAACTAAATCACCTGAGTGTAGATGGTCCCCATTTCCTTCTCCCAATTCCCTCTGCATGTGCGCCATCCCCACGGAGTGACTGAGCATGCTCTAGTCCAAGGCTCTGGGTCTTAGAAGGACTTTCTATGTAATGGCTTCTCCTAGATGCTCAAAGGAGGAGTGGGGCTGGGTAGTGGAACTGAGCACCTGTCTCTCCTCTGCTGTCTATGACACCCCTGCTGATGCACGGGCAGTGTGGAGCAGGAAGATACCTGAGTCGACAGCAGAGGGGTCAACAGCCAGACTGAAGGGAGAGAAAGGAGTAAATTGGGAACAGTTGTCTGGTGAGACTGGGATTGGGAGTTGGGCAATGAATGGAACTGGTTGGGTCAGTAAACTGGGGAGGAAGAGGGGGAACTGGAACATGCAAGGTAAGGAAACTGGGACTGGATGTGGGGAGGGAGTGAAACTGGGAGAATGAAGAAAGATTGAAACTCTGACAATGACCCCAGAAGATTAGACTAGGATTGGCTGGAAAAGAAATTATGATGTGGATGAGGAGCCTGAGGAGCAGAGACTAGGACTGAGTAGTCAAGAGCAATGGGACAGGGACAAGGACCAGGTAACCAATGCTGGTCAGGAACAGGTTGGAGAGTACAGAAGCAGGAACTTCAGACTTGAGGGCAATGGCAAGAAGAATCTGAGCCCATTAGAACACACTCTCCTCCACAGCCTGGAATGGAACCCACTGCTGAAGTGTCTGCTTCTGGTCCACTTAGCAATGGTAAGTTGTCATCCTCTATCAGTTTCTGTTATCTCAAGCAGCAGAGGTCCATGCGCTCATGAGCCCTGTGTATGCCAATGTGATACTACATGATAGAATTAGTGTTTTCAGTTTTCTTTAAAAAAAACTAACAACCTAGGAAATAGCACACACAAAAGCTCTGTTAAAAGAACATATTTAAGGTTGCAAAGTCAGTCACTCAAAAATAAGGAAATGCCAAAATTAAGGCTGCCTGTGCTACTTTAATTTCCCCCTACCCTTTTGCATATGCAGGTATAAGCTGTGTCTACCCTAAAGGTTTTGGCAGGGTAGTTATGCCAGCAAATTTTTAAGCTTAAACTAGGCTTTAGAATAAAAGGGGATGGTCGGAGAGGAAACTGTACCATGAAACAGATTTATTTAAGGGAAAAAATAGCAAAGGGACCAAACTTGCCAATTCCATTTTAAACTGTCCCTCTAGAAACGATCCGTTAGCAGCCACTCTGTAAATAGAGAAAAGAATGGAAACCTAGAAACATTAAGGCATGTTGTTTCCTTGATGCATGAAGAACTCACATTAACTTTAATGGAAATTACCCCATGTCTTGCAGAGAGAATACACTTAATATTTAAATTAACTTTATGGCAGATGCTAAGTATAAAGAGAGTTGCCTAGGAACTTATGATGTGAACTAATCTCAGTTTCCTTTATTTATTTTCGCTATGACCTCTAGTAGCTGATAGCTTACCTAGGAGGAAGGATCTCAATGTTCTTTCTTATATACAGGTATTTATCTTCTGTATGCTAGAGGATAAAGCAATATTCACCTTTCTTTAAGGACAGGGGCCTGATCCAAAGCCTACTGAAGTAAACAGACAGTTTCCTAGCATATGGAGGCTGAGGATAAAGAATAAAGGGCAATTTAGACCACACAGCGGGACATCTTTTTCAGCAACATATATGGTACAGAAGAAAGCAATACCGAAGAGCAAGATGATTCAAAGTCTTCCAGTGTTGTTTTTTGTTAGAACATAGTGGAAGCCTTTTCAAAAACAAGATAGGAAATGTCACTGCTAAGACTACTACAATACAATTGATCAAATATCTAGTGCAACAATTTTCTAGTTTAGGAAAACCAAAACCTTAAAATGTTCTTATTTACAAACTAGTCCCTTTCCCAATGCATCCTGAACACAAGCCTCGTGTTCTGTGTCCAGAAATCTTTCCCTGTTGAATTATGGTCATTCTGCAGAGGACATCTTTTTAGTACATTTGTATGGAACAAAAGATGGAAAAATAATGTTGATAATAATTTTTACCTCATCGAGATATTTAGTCAATTAACATGCAGCTCCTACTTATTGCATATACAACCTGTTTTAAATGTACTTCCAATAAATGTTGATTGTCTGCCATTGTCATGTAAATGTAGCTGACTTTTAAAACAGAGATATCATTTATTTGCTGGGTACAATCACAATTTTGTATGTATTTGTCTCAATTTTAAAAGTACTTTTGTTTTATTCTCCTTCAATATGGCTTTAATACTTGCAGATGTAAAAGCATGATATCTGCTGTACACAAATAATTAATAGTTTATATATTCCAATGTAATGTTCAATATATGTGACAATTACACTAAGACATTGTAATTATTTCATATATGAGGCCCACATTGTCAATTCTTTACTCCTGTGGGTGATCAGAATACTCACACAGGTTATTCTGTTACCTGGGGTTCTTTCAACACAAAGCTCTTGGTAACTTTTGCTCGGTGCGAGGAGGTGTCAGGAAATAAATCAAGGGAGACACGGATGTCCGACCGAAAGATGGCTGGCAGAAACAGGACAACACAAGTGCTTTCGCTTAATGCTAAACTCTACTTAGTCTCAAGCACTTACACACGTCCGCAACAAGATTAGCAAAACACCCCAACCCTTGATAATTATCAAAGCTGAGTGTGGCTTTCGAGTGACACAGCGGCAGGCTTCCAGTGGCCAAATCTTCCGTCTGTCGCTGGGGACCGCAAGATGTATCCAGAGGGAAAGTCCGAAAAGAGTCCTCAAACAAGTCCAATTATCTCAAGCTTTTCCCTCTTTTTTATACATTAGTAATAGAATGACATGTCCCTTAAAGAAACCTTGTTAAGTAAGCAGTTTCAATGATCAAGCAAGAGGTTCCTTCCGATTATTGATTGAGCAGGTGTGGGTTTTTCCAGAGTTTGCAGCCTTGAGACCTCAATAGACATTCCTGGGGCGCATCCTGCTCTTTTAAAATGCATGTATCAGCAACTGCAACACAGTTCTTATCAGGAAGGACGTGAGGTCAAGGTGCCCTTGTTGTGGCACTCCAAAACTCCCCGCTCCCCAGCCTTGGTCAAGCTGAGACTGCTGAATGGCCAATTTACAGCTTGCTGACTAGGCCATCTTTAATAATAAGCCATAGTGGTTTCGAGCACTTTACTGGTTTGCCAAAATCTCCCCATACAATTCCATTGACTTAACTGGGAATTTATCAGGTAAGGAATTTCTCATCAATGGGACTAAAGGGTTTAAAATCTGGCCCTAGATTAATAGTCACTTGCACTATACATATTGATCCTTGTTTTTTATGGACTTAATTTTCTGGACAAATCCTGCCATCCTTGCTCAGGAGAGTTGTTCCGATGAATTCAGAGAGTTACTTGTATACGTAAGGCAATCAGGGTTTGGCAATTTCTGTTTTCTATGTCGAAACATACATTGTCTAGAAGACACAGCTTCATTACAACTTCCTCCCACTTTCATATTTCTTACATGGATGTAAAATTGAATGCAATCTCTTGCAGTTACTTTGCTCATATTTAGTCATAGGAAACTCAATTTCACAATAGATACATGGAAGTGTAAATTAGGGCTGGCTGGAAAACAACAATTCCATTTAATGAAAAAAGTCAGTGTACTGAAATCTGGTTTGTTCCAACACAGAATAAAAATGAGACCTTCTGAATTTTTTCACATGGAAAATTAAAAAAAAAAAAGAAGAAGTAGAGAGCACAACCCATTCTAGGATAGACACTCACCTGGTAGTTAAGGCACTCACCTGGGAGATGCAGATTCTAGTCCCTGCTCTGCCTGATTAAGGGAAGGGGGCTGAATTTAGGATTCTTACATCCCAGGCAAATGCCCAAATGATCAGGCTATTGGCAAGGCTAGACTCTTGCTCGCAATTTCTGCAAAACATTTTTGTTTCAATGAAACAACATTTTTGATGGCATAAAATTGCATCAATTTTTGTGACCTATTCTAGTTTAAAATAGAAATCAACCATTGAAACAGGAGAGCTATTCTGTACACTTTTTATTGTAAATCTGTCTTGCTATGCACAGCACACCAGTCAAATTAACTTAATTTCTTTACACAAAAAAAAAAAGAGGACAATGACACATTGCCTTGGGAAAGGAATAAACTGTTTCTCGTTTTTCATTTGCTGATAGCAGCTTTAAACAGATTATATGGATTTTATTAGAGGCCAGATTATTCCTCTTTTTTCTCCATCCCTAGTCATTTTATCTCAGATTAGAAACTGACTTGAATCTGATCTCACTTATATCTGTTTTAGACTGGAATAACCATCAACTTCAATAAAGTTACTCGTGATTTACACCACTTTAACTGAGATCAGAATCAGCCCCAGTAACTCTAGCCTTATTATTAGTTCTATTAATATTTGTATAACAATAGCATGTCGAGACCATAAATGAGATCAGGGCCCATTGTACCAGGCACTGTAGAAACACACACGTTACAACATCCAACCTAAAATCTCGATCCCACAATGAACTATATGTGCTTGCAACCCTGTTTCCTTGCGGAACCCCATTGAAGTCAACATCTTGCACAGAATCACATGCAGACTGGGGCCTAAAGAGATGAAATAGAGGGTGAGAGAAAGGTAAAACATTATTACCCAATTAGATCATTCTAAATTTTGTCTGAGATCATAAATATATGAGAATACTAAGTATTTATAATCAGGGCTGGCCTTAGGCAAAATGGTGCTCTGAGAAAACTTGTATTTTGGTGTCTACACTATATTTAGTAGAGATAAATAAAAATAAATAAAATCTGCTTACTTTCTCTAACAGACACACTCATTGTTACTGCCATTATCTAACTTTATTTTAGTCAGTTGTTTTTCACCTCACTAAAAACATATTTTCTTGATTTTAACATATGCAATTAAGAGTTCCTTTTTCTTTTATTAAGAACAAGAATGTATTTTTCTATTTATTTTGGCATTTATGTTATGTTTACAATCACAATCATGCATGTAACTCACTAATGTTTGACTCCATCATTACTATTAGTGTGAGACTTTGAATCGCATTTATTTTTGTACAAATTTTAAGTTATTTTACAGGTATAACTAAAAATACCATTTGAAAATAACTGACCTTCATCTGCACAGTGTCTAACATTTTGTGTTTAGCCAATTTTTTGAAACTTGCACCAGCTAAAATTACAGTCTAGAAGGATACTATTATTTGATTGTACCACTTTAAATAATGAATGACAAAGCACAAGAGTAATAATGATAATTACTCCAGCCAGGATGGGTTAGGCATTATAGAACTCACTTGTTAGGATACAGATATTCAGGCCTGTCTGTAAAGGCCTATACTTTAAGAAGTTAGGTATATGTTTATCACTTAGCTAGTTATAGAGGTACAAAACAAGAATCAAAATCATAGTCTGCCTGTTCATAGGCCTTCTCTCACTATGATAATCTAAGGCTGTGTTCTTAGGTTGAGGGTGTGTCTACACTACCGCCAGATCAGCGGGCAGCGATTGATCCAGCAGGGGTTGATTTATCACATCTAGTCTAGATGCGATAAATCAAACCATGAGCGCTCTCCCGTCAACTCCTGTACTCCACCACTGCGAGAGGCATAGGCGGAAACGACGGGGGAGTGGCAGCAGTTGACTCACCACAGTGAAGACACCGCTTGAGTAGGTCTAAGTAAGTCAACTTCAGCTACGTTATTCACATAGCTGAAACTGCGTAACTTAGATCGATCCCCCACCCCCTAGTGTAGACCGGACCTAAGATCTTTGGCTAAACAGCAGAGGCAGCCATAAGCTGGAAAGTATATAGTCACATCCTTACATTCCAAACTAGTTACACTGAAATAAGGTGCTATTGGGTTATTGGAAATACAGTCCTATGCTAATAAATGTCTATCACCTCTAGATAAAGGGAAGAGCCTAGAAGATGTAAAAGGAAACTTATCTTGAAAGCATCCTGTCTGGCAAGAACTCACTTATTAATAGCTCGGATATGAAATCCTCATTTCTTTGTTGGTCTGTCTCTGTAGTCCCCACTTCCCTATTGTTCGTCTGTATAATCTCTGTCTGGTTCTGATATTGTTTCTGTTTGCTGTATAATTAATTTTGTTGGGTGTAAACCAATTAAGGTGGTGGATATAATTGGTTAGATAATCATGTTACAATATGTTAGGATTGGTTAGTTAAATTTCAATAAAATGTTTGATTAAGATATAGCTAAGCAGAACTCAAGTTTTACTATATAGTCTGCAATCAGGAAGTAAGGTGGGGAATGGGAACGAAATGGGGGTGGGGGAATTGAAATTCTGTTTTTCAAAGGGGGGGAATGGGAACAGAGACATGGGCAAGGCTCTGTGGTGTCAGAGCTGGGAAGGGGGACACTAAGGAAGAAAACTGGAATCATGCTTGCTGAAAGTTCACCCCAATAAACATTGAATTGTTTGCACCTTTGGACTTTGGGTACTGTTGCTCTCTGTTCATGCAAGAAAGACCAGGGAAGTGAGCAGGTGAAAGAATAAGCCACCTAACATCACTACACAAAGAATTAAATTTAAACATCAGAGAGAAAAAAATATGAAAGGCACAGACTAGTCAAAAAAAAACCAAAAGAGGACTGTAATCCTCAACAAACATTGAAAGAATAAAATTATAGAGACAATGTGTGCCTTGGACATTACTACAGGAAGAACCAAGAAGTGACAAAAATAACAACGTGTGTATATATGTGTGAGAGAGAGAGAGAGTTGGGGGAGTGTGTGTGTGTGCGTGTGTGAGAGAGAGTGTGTTGGAGGAATGTGTTTGTGTGTGTGAGGGGGGAGAGTGTGTTAGAGAGAGAGTTTGTGTGTGTGTGTTCGAGGGAGCGTGTGTGGGTGCCTGAGTAAGTGTGTCAGAATGCTGTCTCTTTAAGAAGAGCATTAGGAGCCTGAATAGTAGAGATGGCAGCACTCACTCTGGACCCAGAGGCACCAGTACAAACAAGCTCACCCTGATCCTCACCCCAGCTCAGCACAAACTGAAAACACAGGCAGGGGGAGGGGGATGCCACACCATCAGCACCCCCTCACATAACCTCTGCTCTGCACAGCAGACAGACTCTAGATCCTGGGGCGGGGGGTGGGGGCAGGAACAGCAGTAGATGGCAGTGGAGAAGGGACACCCCTGCTGTGGAGGAGTTATCTGGCTGATCCAGCTGACCCTGCTAAGTCTCGGTCCTTCTATCATCTCCGGAGGCTGCAATACCTGACTCGTTGGTTTTAAGCCCCACAAGTGGTCAGCAGGTAATGTGGGTGGGAAGTATCAGCATGACGTCACCTGAACAAGGTGCCCTGGGAAGCAGTTCAACACCCAACCCCTAAGGCAAGCCCCTGTGACTCGAGCCAGCACAAATACTGCATGGGGCATGCCTGGTGGGAGGAGATTCCAGCTAACTCCTTCCCTCCCCTCTCCGAGCTCTTTCCTTGACATGGTCCCAAGGGCGAGCAGAGCGAGCCTGGCCAACAGTCTCCCCTGCTGAGAGCAAGGTCAAGAGGAGGTTGGTGGGCCAATCGACCATACTCACCAGGAAACCTGAAGCATATGCTTGGAGAATGTGGGTATTGACCCAACTACATCTCGTATGCAAAGGAAGTACTATACTGCTTGAGCTAATTCCCCACCACTGGCCCATTGCCCAAGCACCAGCAAAGGAAAGAAAGGGCCTTAAGCAGAGCAGAGTCTCAAACTGGGGGGCATTCCACAGTTGGGGAAGGTGTCCTGGGTCCAAGCCACACGCCTCAGCATGAACACACCCACTGAAACACCCAAGGAGTCCTAATGCTCCCAAAGTGAAAAGGAGCACCTGTGTGGCTATGGACAGTAAGGCCAAAAGTCAGCTCCCCAGTCAGCTGGTGGAAGCAGAAGTCTCACATACAAAGCAAGCACTCTACCACTTGAGCTAATTCCCTTCTCTTGACAGCAAGCCCCATGATCCACTCATGTCATACCGGAGTCCACACCATCCCTGCGGCTCCTTCCAAAAGGGTCAGGAAAGTAGCTATTTCCTGTAGGCCAGCTAGCTCAGCTGGTTAGAGCATGGGGCTAAAAACACAAAGGTCATGGGTTTGAGCCCTATGTTGGCCACTCTGTGTGCTAAAGGGAAAGGGTGTCAGCTGCTCTTTCGGCTGACTGTTAATGGTCAGAGAGGCTCCCCTCTCTGGGCTCCACAGGCTTGACCTGCTGACTGAAAGGCCTGTGGAGGGGAGGAGAAGGATGAGCCTGGGCAGCTGCCTTCCCAGCTCGTAGGACACGACACGGCCCAGGAAGCAAAATCGCAGGGCTGCTGGCTCACCCCTGTTGTCCCTAAAGGGTTGACCTGATGGCCCAAATTCTTGCCGGCCGCCATCTCCACCCAAATGTACCCAAGAGCGGATCATGCTCTCCAGCCCAAGCCACAGAGGAAGGCTTAATACTTGGCACCCCAAGCTATGGGAGTGGCTTCAGAGTTGGCCTGCGCAGGGTGAGCTTGGGAGTTCCCTGGACCCCATCCTCCCACTGCCCACAGGCAGCCCCCCAAGCCCACACTGGAGCCCAGATAGGAAGGAGCAGGAGGAGCGCTTCGCCCAGGGGCACAACCGCTCTAACTCAGTTTGACTTGCTTTCTCTTCTACCCCTTTTCTGCCAAATTCTGCTAGCCTCACAGTAGCTGTCCCTGAGGCACAGGGAAGACGCAGGCACGGGACTCTACCTAGCGGAAGCCAAACGTGCCTACCAAGAGTGTATCACAGGCTATTGAAGCACTGCAGAAGCCCCATTCACACGCATTGATGTATCTAAACTTTACTTCCAAGGGCCCTAAACATGCAGAAAGCCAACTTTCTTGTGAAAAATACTTCTCTTTCGACTAATCTTCCACAATTTCAAATGGCTCCAAATGGGAAAACACACACACTGAAACACCCAAACAGTTCTAATGCTCCCAATGTAACAAGAAAAGAAAGGAAAAGATTTCTAAATGGCCACCCTGCCAGAATTGCCCAGCTCCGCAAATGAAGCCAGTGGGAGGGACATTACAGCGAAAGGGGGAATGGGAAGATGCCCATGTTGAGGTGATGTGGAAAGCTACAGCCCTGTCACTACTCCTACCATTCACCCTTCTTGCAACAGCTGATGCACTCCCAGCTGCTATTCGCATCGGAGCCCACACCCAGGGAACACCTTGAGATGCTTCATGTGGGTTGCCTAGTTCAGCTGCTCAGACTGTGGCACTAATGAAGCCAAGATGGTGCAAAGGAGGCCATGGGGAGCATGGCTTTTGATTTTTGGCCTGCTATGGACAGCAAAGTCAAAAGTCAGCACCCTGGCCAGTCAGCCAACCCACTCACCCGGCAGCCAGAGTCAACTGTTTGGAGAATATGGGCATTGATCTC
Source organism: Gopherus evgoodei (assembly GCF_007399415.2). NCBI lineage: Eukaryota > Metazoa > Chordata > Testudines > Testudinidae > Gopherus > Gopherus evgoodei. The sequence goes on from NC_044326.1 coordinate 21,961,285, forward strand.
ACAACCTCTCGCATGCAAAGCAAGCATGCTACCGCTTGAGTTAATTCCCCACAGGAGGCTTAACTGCCAGGCACCAGGCAAAAAGGGAAAGGGCTCTGTGGCCCTAAGCAGAACACAGCCCAAGATTGGGGGAGGGGGATGACCCAGAGTTGGGGAAGGGGCCCGAGTCCCTGCCACGCACCTCGGGGGGTGAGAGTTAGCCCCTAGAACAAGCATCAAACTTAAGAGAACAATGCAGGGATAGATCCCTTGGTGATTGCTTGCTCTAGCCATTGCCTTTCAAGCACCTGGCATCAGCTACTGTCAAAAGACATGGTACAAGGCTCACTCAGTCTCCCTGGCACAGCATACAGCAAAACGACCTTGCCTCTTGCAGTGGAAATTACACCTCAGCTCCAGTACAGACATACTCGTAGTCAGTATTTCATTCTGGAATTTCTTCTTAATTTTTCATCCTTGGTTGAACAGCCTGGGTCACATTAATATTTCATGTAAAATAGATTCAATTTTGAGTATTTTTTTATGTCAGATCCTTTTCTGTAAACCAGCTACTTTATTTTCCATTAAGTCAAACACCCGATTTAGAAATAACAGCACTGTAGAAGTATTTATAACAATTTAGGATTTTCATCACAGTCAGTCAGAAAGATTGTAATTAGCTTCAGAAGGGCTGCACCCTTATGGATTGAACCAACTGCAGGTTTCTAGTTTAGTTTAGTCTAGTGACGTCTGTATGGGTATGTTTACACTGCAATAAAAAGACCCACAGCTGACTTGGGTCAGCAGAATCAGGTTAATGGGTATCAGGATGTGGAGCTAAAAAATTGCACTGTGACCCTGCCATGAGAGAGGGGCTCAAAACCTGGGCTCCAGCCCAAGCAGATTGAGCCCTGTGAGCCCAATCAGCCAACCAGGGCCACTTGTGGGTGTTCCGTGGGTGTTTTATTGCAGTGTCAACATACTCTAAAGCTTCTTGTATCTCATCATTGTGATAGCTGAACACTTTCCAGTAGTGCATTAAGAGATGAGATTAACATCTGTCATGTGTGGTTTGTTTTCCCATCCCTTATCCCCACCCCAAAGGGATAGTTATATGTAGAATGTTTTAGATTGGTAGGTTTGTATATTGGTATTATGTGTGTGTGTGTTTGCAGAGGGATTGGGACAATGCTTCACTTTTATAAAAATGCCCATTCATCTTCTTCAGCTGGTTAATCCAAACACTTATTTGAATTTTTATTATAGATTCATAGATTCATAGATTCTAGGGTCAGAAGGGACCAATGTGATCATCTAGTCCGACCCCCTGCACAAAGCAGGCCACATAACCCTACCCATCCACTTCTATTACAAACCCCTAACCTATGCCTGAGTTATTGAAGTCCTCAAATTGTGGTCTGAAGACCTCAAGCTGCAGAGAATCCACCAGCAAGTGACCCATGCCCCTCACTGCAGGGGAAGGCGAAAAACCTCCAGAGCCTCTGCCAATCTGCCCTGGAGGAAAATTCCTTCCCGACCCCAAATATGGCGATCAGCTAAACCCTGAGCATGTGGGCAAGACTCACCAGCCAGCACTGAGGAAAGAATTCTCTGCTGTAACTCAGATCCCATCCCATCCAACATCCCATCACCAACCACTGGGCATACTTATCTGGCGATAATCAAAGATCAATTGCCAAAATTAGGCTCTCCCATCATACCATCCCTTCCATAAACTTATAAACCTTAATCTTAAAGCCAGATATGTCTTTTGCTTCCACTACTCCCCTTGGAAGGCTGTTCCAGAACTTCACTCCTCTAAAGGTTAGAAACTTTCGTCTAATTTCAAGTCTAAACTTCCTAGTGTCCAGTTTATACCCATTCGTTCTTGTGTCTACATTGGTACTAAGCTTAAATAATTCCTCTCCCTCCCTAATATTAATCCCGGTTGATATATTTATAAAGAGCAAGCATATCCCCCCTCAGCCTTCTTTTGGCTAGACTAAACAAGCCAAGCTCTTTGAGTCTCCTTTCATATGACAAGTTTTCCATTCCTCGGATCATCCTAGTAGAGCGTCTCTGAACCTGTTCCAGTTTGAATTCATCCTTCTTAAACATGGAAGACCAGAACTGCACACAGTATTCCAGGTGGGGTCTCACCAGTGCCTTATATAACGGTACTAACACCTCCTTATCTTTGCTGGAAATACCTCGCTTAATGCATCCTAAAACCGCATTAGCTTTTTTCACGGCCATATCACATTGGCGGCTCATAGTCATCCTGTGATCTACTAATACCCCAAGGTCCTTCTCCTCCTCTGTTGCTTCCAACTGATGCGTCCCCAATCTATATCTAAAGTTCTTATTATTAATCCCTAAGTGCATGACCTTGCACTTTTCACTATTAAATTTCATCCTATTACTATTACTCCAGTTTACAAGGTCGTCCAGATCTTCCTGTATGATATCCCGGTCCTTCTCCGTGTTAGCAATACCCCCCAGCTTCGTGTCATCCGCTAATTTTATTAGCACATTCCCACTTTTTGTGCCAAGGTCGGTAATAAAAAGGTTAAATAAGATTGGTCCCAGAACCGATCGTTGAGGAACTCCACTAGTAACCTCCTTCCAGCCTGACAGTTCACCCTTCAGTATGACCCGTTGTAGTCTCCCCTTTAATCAGTTCCTTATCCACCTTTCAATTCTCATATTTATCCCCATCTTTTCCAATTTGACTAATAATTCCGCATGTGGAACCGTGTCAAATGCCTTACTGAAATCTAGGTAAATTAGGTCTACCGCATTTCCTTTGTCTCAATAATCTGTGACCTTCTCAAAGGAGGAGATCAGGTTGGTTTGGCACGATCTACCTTTAGTAAAACCATGTTGTACTTTGTCCCAATTACCATTGACCTCAATGTCCTTAACTAATTTCTCCTTCAAAATTTTTTCCAAGACCTTACATACTACAGATGTCAAACTAACAGGTCTATAGTTACTTGGATCACTCTTTCTCCCTTTCTTAAAGATAGGAACTACGTTAGCAATTCTCCAGTCGTATGGTACAACCCCTGAGTTAAAAATTCTCGCTAACGGGCTTGCAATTTCATGCGCCAGTTCCTTTAATATTCTCAGATGAAGATTGTCCGGGCCCTCCGATTTTGTCCCATTAAGCTGTTCAAGTATGGCTTCTACCTCAGATGTGGTAATATCCACCTCCATATCCTCATTCCCGTTTGTCATCCTTCCATTACCCCTAAGCTCCCCATTAGCCTTATTAAAGACTGAGGCAAAGTACTTATTTAGATATTGGGCCATGCCTAGGTTATCCTTAATCTCCTTTCCATCCTCAGTGTGTAGCGGTCCCACTTCTTCTTTCTTTGTTTTCTTCTTATTTATATGGCTATAGAACCTTTTACTATTGGTTTTAATTCCCTTTGCAAGGTTCAACTCTACTTGGCTTTTAGCCTTTCTCACTTTATCCCTACATGTTCTGACCTCACTAAGATAGCTTTCCTTGCTAATCCCACCCTTCTTCCACTCCTTGTAGGCTTTCTGCTTTTTCTTAATCACCTCTCTGAGATGCTTGCTCATCTAGCTTGGTCTACAACTCCTGCCTATGGTTTTTTTCCCCTTTCTTGGGATGCAGGCTTCTGATAGTTTCTGCAGCTGCGACTTAAAGTAATTCCAGGCCTCTTCCACATTTAGATCCACACGTTCTTCACTCCAATCCACTTCCCTAACTAATTTCCTTAATTCTTTAAAGTTAGCCCTTTTGAAATAAAAAACTCTAGTCCCAGATCTATTTTTGTTTATCCTTCCATCTAGTTTGAACTGAATTAGCTCATGATCACTCGAACCAAGGTTGTCCCCTACAACCATTTCTTCTATGAGGTGCTCACTGCTCACCAAAACCAAATCTAAAATGGCATCCCCTCTTGTCGGTTCTTCAACTACTTGGTGAAGGAATCCATCAGCTATCACATCCAGAAAAATCTGATCCTTACTATTCTTGCTAGCACTTGTACTCCAGTCTATATCTGGGAAGTTAAAGTCTCCCATGATCACACATTTCCCATTAGTGTTTACTTCCTTAAAAACATTAAAGAGGTCTCTATCCATATCCAAATCAGATCCTGGCAGTCTGTAGCACACCCCAAGCACTATCTAAGGGGAGGCTCTAGTAGCTTTCTTTCCCAGTGTGATTTTTGCCCAGACAGACTCTGACTTGTCCATTCCATCACTTCTTATTTCTTTACAGTTAACCTCCTCATTGATGTACAATGCTACTCCACCACCTTTGCCTTTATTTCTATCTTTCCTAAACAGCACATAGCCTTCAATACCTGTACTCCAGTCAGGACTACTGTTCCACCACGTTTCTGTTATCCCTATAATATCTGGTTTCACTTCCTGCACCAGTAGCTCTAGTTCCTCCATTTTGTTCCCTAGGCTCCTCGCATTAGTGTACAAACATCTTAATTTTTGCCGTTTGGCTTCACTCACATTCTGTACCCTGTTAGGCATGGACATTCTACCACCAACATCACCTGTTAGTCTGTTATCTACACTACCCTTCCTCCTTATGCCAATTCTTCTGTCCATGGCTGTATCCCCTCTTACTTTGTTTACTTGCCTCTCAAGGTTAAATTCCGGCGTGCAGATCTCCCGAACATCTCCCAACCATCTCCCCCAAATTTCTAGTTTAAAGCTCTCTTAATCAGGTCGGCGAGCCTCCATCCTAGAAGTCTATTTCCCTCCTTGCTCAGGTGAAGTCCATCCTGAGAGAACAGTCTTCTGTCCGTAAATGCTTCCCAATGGCCGTACATCCCAAAGCCCTCCTTATAGCACCACTGCCTGAGCCATCTGTTGATCGCCATAATCTTGTCACACCTTTGTCACCCTTCTCTAGGAACAGGCAGAATCCCACTGAAGATCACCTGAGCCTCGATTTCCTTAAGCGTCTTCCCCAGTCTGGCATAGTCTCCCTTGATACATTCCAGCGAGTATCTAGCAGTATCATTCGTTCCCACATGAAGGACAATCAACGGATTCTTCCCCGCTCCTGCTAGTATCCTTTTCAGCCTCAGGTCCACATCCTGTATCTTAGCACCCGGCATACAGCACACCCTTCTGTTCTCCCGATCAGCTCTAGTCACAGGCCTGTCTATTCTTCTCAGTAAGGAGTCTCCAATCACGTAGACCTGCCTTTTCCTGATGACAGTGCACTTCTCCGGTCTATCTCCCGCACCCACCGGCTGCAAATCCTCTCGATTCCTATTCCCCCTTGCAATCCTCCTGGGGATCATATTTGGTGTTGCCTCCATTGACTCCTCCCCTCCTCTTGCAGGACTATCAGCACTTCTCTTTTTCCTTGCCCTGTCTCCTTCAGTGACCACCTGCTGTGCCCCTTCTTCATTTTCCAACTCGGCAAACCTGTTCCTGAGTTCTATTTCTCCTTCACTCGCCCGTCTTTTCTTCTACCTGGTTCTCCTAGTCACATGCTTCCACTGTCCACTTTCCTCCCCCAGCAGTCTCTCCTCTGAATTCTTTGGTCCTGCTTCCATCTGCACATCTGAGCTTATCCCTTCAGCCCCCTCGTGTCTGTGCTCCATCGTCTGCTCAAACCCCCTTCTGAACTCAACCATAATAATCCTGTTTTACATGATGCATAGGAAGACTACAGAATGTTTGATGGAAGGAAAAGAGCATGAAACAAAGTTTTCTGTACTTAATAAGAACAGTTAGCTAAATTAATATTAAATCTTTCTAAAGTGTCAAAGCTGAGAGTGAGTTTTCATTTTCTGCACGTGCTTTAGAATATATCCCTGTGCACTTTTACTATTCATATCACATTTCTCATTCATTTTAATGATTCAAATGTTTCTTTAATTGAAAAATAGCTCCAGTGCAGCACTAGTACTAGAGATTTTTACTTTAAATTAATTACTAGCTGAGGGCCCATTCACATGGCAGGGTTTAATTAATAAATCATGTGCTGACTGAGTTTGTTCTCCAAGGTCTTAATACTGCAAACACATAGGAGATGAATTTACAGCATTCGGCTAGTTTCACTGAGTTGAATATGCTCACATGCATAGATACTCACATATGTAAGCAGAGGTGAGCTGGAGACGGTTCCCACCAGTTCGCAGGAACCGGTTGTTAAATTTAGAAGCCCTTTTAGAACCGGTTGTCCCGGCCCCAGCTCACCTCATTCCACCTCTGCCTCCTCCTCTGAATGCTCCCCCGGCTTCTCCTCCCCCTCCCCTGCTTCCCACAAATCAGCTGTTTGCGCGGGAAGCCTGGAAGGGCTGACAAGGAAGCAGCGGCTTCCCGCAGGTGAGCTGATGAAGGGGGGCAGGGGCACGAGGAAGGCTCCAGGAGCTGCACGGCTCCGGCCTGCCCCTCGACCCCAACCCCGATCCTGTTCCCATCCCTGGGCGGCACGGCTCTGGCCCGGGCCTGACCCCGGCCGGCCGAGCAGCGCGGCACGGCTCCGGCCTGGCCCTGTTCCCAGGCGGCATGGCTCCGGCCCGGCGCCCCGGATCTGGCTGGCCCAGCTCCGGCCCAGCCCCCCGGCTCCGGCCCCCGGGCCCGGCTCTGGCCCAGCCCTCACCTCCAGTGCGGTAAGGAGGTAGGGAGCAGGGAGGGGGTGTTGGATAGAGAGCAGGAGAGTTGGGGGGGTGGACTAGTTTTGGGGCGGTCAGAGGGCAGGGAACAGGGGGATTGAATGGGGGCAAGGGTCCCGGGGGGCAGTCAGGAAGGAGCAGGATGGAGCAGTGGGGGGTAGTCAGGGGTAGGGATTCCAGGGGCAGTCAGGGGACAGGGAGAAGGGGTGGTTGGATGGGGCAGGGGTCCCGGGGGGCCATCAGGAATTAGAGGAGGGGTTGGATGGCGTGGCAGGGGGCAGTCAGGGGACAGGGAAGGAGGGTGGATGGGGTAGGGGTCCCAGGGGGGCTGTCAAGGAATGTGGGGGGTTGGATGGGGCAGGAGTCCCGGAGGGTGGGAGAGAAATGACCCCCTCATGGGGGGAGGAAGAGGGAATCAATTGTTAATATTTTGGCAGCTCATCACTGTTACGTAAGTGTTTGTGAAATGGGGATATATGCAGCCAGATTTCTACATCCAAACACAGAGATTGCTGGGGAACAGTTGTATCTTTGTTGTTGTATCTTGCCACCTCCTTAACACCAGTTTGGGTGTCGCTATTCTCAGTTCATAGCAACTGTCAAAAAAATCCAACTGTCTTCATCAAAAGAAGGGAATGGAATGAGGGAGTTGACAAACAATACTGTTTGTTAGAGACACAAAGTGGGTGAGGTAATACCTTTTATTGGACCAACTTCCATTGGTGAGAGAGGCAAGCTTTCGAGCCATACAGTGCTCTTCTTTGGGTCTGGGAAAAGGTTCTCCCAATGTCACAGCAAAATGCAGGGTGGAACAGGTTGTTTAGCATATGTAATTAGCACATATTGTAAGGGACATAGTCAAGGTAAAGTGGCACGTTAACACTCTTGCAGTTCACCAGTGTAGCTAGAGGGGGAGCCGAGCACATTCCCCAAATGTGGCACCTTTTTAACTCACTCACAAAAAAAAGCACCACTCGCTGTAGCGCGGTCTTCAGCAGCAGGATCTTCGCTCGCACCTGGAGCTAGTGAAGGCCCTGCTGCTGAAGACCTGGAGCGCCGCCCCGTCAGTAAAAGTGCTGCAGAACGCAGAGCTGAGGAGGAAGGGGCTGGAAGGAGTGTTACTTTCCCTTTAAGAGAGCCCCGCCTCCCCACCCATGTCCAGTCCCCGAACGAACAGGAGCGGCCTGGAGGGGAAGGCGGGAGAATGCGAATCTCTCACAGCGCCACCAGCCACGCCTTATTAGGGCAGGGCCTCACCCATGCATGAAGTCCACCGTCCAGCCAGGGGCGAGGGCTCCAAGTGGTTTGCCTTGGTAGTGGCTGTGGAGCCAGGGCGGAGGGAAACCCAGGGACCCCGAGACCTTCCCGTCCCGTGGGGGCAGCGGCAGAAGCAGAGCTGGAGCTGGCCAGCCCCTTGCACAGCCTGCAGGGAGCAGCGGCGGGAGGGCCCAGGGGCACCCCCGGCGGGCTGTGAGCGCCGGGAGGGAGGGGACGGCCGGGGGTGCAGAGAGACAATTTATAAGTAGGTTTCTCCTATTCTTCATGTCAATTGGAAGAATTGTAATGCCAGCAAATTAATTATTGATGCTCCCCAATCAGTTGTCTCAGTGCAAGAAACCTCCATTTTGGGGCAATTATGCATGATTATTTCATTGCAGCTTTGATTCCTATTTCCAAATCCATTACTAAGGAAAACTTTCTAATAAAAAGGTCAGATAATCTATATTTTACAGAAACTGTAGTTCATAATCAGTTATAGTTTAAAAAAAATTAAAAAAACAAGCAAAGGGAGCTAGAAATCACCCCCACCTCTGGACCTCCCTCCCCCCACATTGCATTTTATCTACATGACTATCGGTCCCATATTCATTTTTTTCTTGACTCTCATTGGCTGAAATAACATCCCATAATAGCTTTGTTCCATTACTTGGGAAAAATGAGGCAATATTGATTTCAGCTCCATAGGTTCACCATTCAAATTTTCACAATTTCATTGACTTTCTTATCGTTGTAGAAAGATTTCACAATTCTTGCCCTCAAAACGTGCTGCTTTTTATGGCATAACACATACACATCCTTTGCGAAAATGAATCTATTTTTTAGGAAGATATAATTACAAACTTCCTCCCACAAATATACATTTGAATTCCAATCCCACAGCATGTACAATGCACTAGCCCCGTTGAATAGGTGTCAATGACTATACATAGTGCAAGGCAGTGGAGAATCAGACCTATTGTGCTTATTTTAAATGATGGATCAACCTATATCATTTAGGTTTTCATTTTAATTTAGGATATTTCTATACAATCCCCCCTCCCACCCCGAATATAAGAGATGTAGCAGTTTCATCATCCCCTATTCACCCTGTTTCAAACACACTTACCATACTAACTTTAAGAGTGTGTTGAGTTTATATTTTTTCTTCAATTAATTCATAAATGGAAGAATGTAAAGGTCTGATCCAAAGTCTGTTGAAAAGGGAAAGATTCCCCTTGACTTTAACAGGCACTAAATCAGGCCCCAAAGAATGAGAGGTATAACAAAGGCTTCTAGAAAAAGGTAAAATTTGCTCACTTTTGGGGAGTGGGGTAGGGCAGGGAAATAACACTGTTCAGAATCATACTGCAAGCACTATACTCTGTTCTTAGCTATTGTTTAGTATTCCCTGCAGACAGACTACAGCCCTTAGCATTTATCGGAACCGTTTGCTGGAGCCAGAGTCATTCACTTTATTTACAACTCTGATACCTGGCCATTTGGGAAGAATGAATCTCAAGCTCATGGAAGAATGTGAAGATTTCTGCAGTCTTTTGCTTTTTTAAAAAAAGTCATTACAGAAAGAGGAATAATGCAAAGCTCTGTCTGTTTTAAGCAGGCACAACAATTAAGTGATAACGAGGATAAATAAATTCACTTTTATATTTCTTGCTTCTCCCTAGATTGCATTAGAATCATATGCAGGCATTTGAAAGAAAATGACGCAAAGCATTTTTAAAATATTTAATGTAATCACCTTGATATTTATCTTCCTCCTAATTCCTAGCACATTAATGAAAAAAAGTATTTGACGACAAGAATCCATTGGATAGTGAAAAAGATAAGTGGTACTCACTGTATCTTTGTCAAATGCCCCATTTTTATTCACTGTGTGTGGTCAATGTATTTACTGATAATTAACAGACAGTAACATATACGGAGACTCCATTTTTTCCTATTCTAGGTATGGTGGAAACAGTGATTCAGAATGAAACCAAATTTCCAAATCTCAATCTTCCATAGGATGGAAATTCCAAATTTTGGTCAGTACTACAAATGCTACACATTAGTAAATAATTTACCATATTAAGAATCAAATAAAATCCATATTTTAAAATTACAAATTGATCAAACCTACATTCTTTGAATAATCATGATCCTTCAGGGCCAAAGCAAGGTGGATACCAGGGACAGTTTTTCACTCTGAGTGCATTATAGAGCATTTAATGAAGAAATATTATACATGTATTTGGATGCACTTGTCAGCTTTTGGTGTGTCATATCATTTTCTTTTTTAATATCAAGAAGAACAATTCCTGCTCTATATATTTCAAGCAAATTTCTCTTATCACCTTAATTTTAAAAAGTACATTATTATTCATGTAACCATCAGGGCATGCTAAATAATGTATACTTATCTTACTTTAGAGTAGATCCTATGCAAATGTGTATGTGTAGGGGGATTCTAAACAAACACTTATTTAAAGTAGTGTTAGCAAGTTCAGAATCAGATCCAAAGATCGACATGGTGCTGCACAGTGTGCTAGCCAGAGTCAAACTTAGCCACAGTGTGTACATAATAACCAGCAACTGGAAAGATCTTCACAGCTAGTCAAACTTTACATTCAACATTTTTTTTCAGTGAAAAATAGCTTTTTCCTCAAAACTGAAACTTTTCACAGAAAATTGGTTTAATGTTTTCGGATAATTTTTTTTTGATGCCCCACTCCTGCAAGCCTGTAAATGGATCAGATTTTGAAACAAAACATTTTATGGTTATTATTCACCTGCCCCGTGTCTTCCTTTTCCAGTGACAAAATGTAAATAGGAAAAAAAATGGAACCCTTCCTCCACAAATTTTTATTTTGTAGGGTTTGGTTGTGGTTTTTTTGGCTTAAAAATGAAACTAGACATTTAGGGGTTCCCCCTCAAAAAATGGTCAAAATCAGAATTGTAATTTTTTATCCAGCTCTAGTCATGACTTTGACATCACTGGGATTACACAGTGTATATCTTATGACAGAGCTTGGCCCTCTGAACTGAGAGTAAGAATAGCATAGGCCTCTTCATTCCACACCCATCAAATGCTAGAAAGATAGTCTTGTGTATAAGGTTGTGATGGGTTCGGTCACAGACACACCCTTGGGACTGTCACCCGATGTGCTGGGATTACCTCTGAGCCCGTTTTCCATGCCAGCTTGGGACTTCAGAAACCTGCCTTGTTGAGCCAGACATGCTAGCCTGCTGCAACCCAGATTCAGGATCTAGGCCATGCCCCCAAACCTGCAGGCTTTAACCAAAAACAGCTCAGCATGGCACTTATCTCCAGCACCCAGACATCAAAGATTTCCAAACCTCAAATAAATCTGGTTTACTCTCTATAAAGCTTATACAAGATAAATTCATAAATTGTCCACCCTCTACAACACTGATAGAGAGGTATGCACAGCTGTTTGCTCCCCCAGGTATTAATCACTCTGAGTTTATCAATAAACAAAAGTGATTTTATTAAGTATAAAAAGTAGGATTTAAATGGTTCAAAGTAATAACAGACAGAACAGAGTAAGTTACCAAGCAAAATAAAACAAGCAAGTCTAAGCCTAATACATTAAGAAACTGATGGCAGGTAAATCTCACCCTCAGAGATGTTCCAATAAGGTTCTTTCACAGACTAGACTCCTTCCTAGTCTGGGCCCAATCCTTTCCCCTGGTACAGTTTTTGTTAGCTGAGGTGGCAAATAGGGGATTTCTCATGACTGTCACCCTCTTTGTTCTGTTCCACTCCCTTTTATAGCTTTGGCACAAGGCAGGAATCTTTTCTCTCTCTGGGTCCCCACCCCTCCTTCTAAATGGAAAAGCACCAGGTTTAAGATGGATTCCAGTATCATGTGACATGGTCACGTGTCACTGTAAGACTTCATTCTTCATTACCCATGGGCTGGCACACACATATAGAGGAAGGCTTGCAGATAAATAAACCATTTACCACCAATTGTCCTAGTCAATGGTAGCCATCAAGATTCTAAACCACCATGAATGGCCCACACTTTGCATAATTACAATAGGACCTCAGAGTTATATTTCATATTTCTAGTTTCAGATACAAGAATGATACATTCATACAAATAGGATGAACACACTCAGTAGATTATAAGCTGTGTAAGGTATCATTACAAGAGATCTTTTGCATAAAGCATATTCCAGTTACATCATATTCACACTCATAAGCATATTTAAGGTATTAGCCCAAGCCTCAAGAGACAGGTGTTCAAGGTCCAACTGAGTCACGTATGACCTATGAAATTGGGCAAGTCACTTCCTCTCTGTGTGGCACTTGCAAAACAGGGGAGGGGAATCATTTTATAAGTAAAGCCACAAAGAACTCTCAGTGGAGTACTATAAGCATACGTTCATTAATGTTTGCAAGGTAATCCAGTGCTAGTGGGCTCATTCCAGTACATAGATAAATCCTGACCTACACTGCACTGAGTGGTATATCTTTCACTAGCATTCTCTCCAGTAAGTTGCCCTTCTCTGAGTACACTTGCTTCATCCAATTGTCTTCTAATCCCCAGCTGGCATCCTCTAGCTGTATGTAAAAGCAGTCCAGTACAGCTTCAGATAATTATGCATACCTTTTAATGCCTCTTTCAGCTACATCTTAAAAGGCTAGAAGAAGAGACAGCAATGTTAAAGGTGGCTTTTCTTTCCCCTTTGGTAGAGGAAATCTTCCTACTGACAAAATTATCCTGGCTCTTAGTTTCTCTCCCAGACTATTATCATTATGATTTTTAAAAAAGCATATCTTTGGTGCAAGAGCAAAAGAAGGAAGCCAGTTTAGTACCTGGGATGCTGAGCTTTCTACTGCTACAAGAATGAAAACCAACCTCGCCAACATCTCAGCAACCCTGCTTAAAAGGAGCAAAGAGAAACGGTCACAAAGACCAAACAGCCGAGTCACCTTAGAGAGAAAAAAAGCGCAGTCAAGGTAAAAGAAAACACACCTGATTAGTCTTTCTCTCTCTGGCGAAAGGATCCAAAACAAGAAACAGCACACAATAAGAGTTGTCATAAATAATGGCATAGAGGTCTTAGCCAAAAATCATATTAAACCCTAACTCAGAGCTTCCTTGACTAAGCCCCCTGCTGCTCACATTTCTGGGGTTTTCTAATCCTGTATCCTGTGACTCAGTCTCCCATTTGCTACCCAGCTGCACCTATGCTAATCTGGCAGCTGTAATTAATAGTCCAGCCACCATCCCCCTTAGTTCTTTACTTAGGTGTATATACTTGCAAATTTGTCCTTTTTCTAGGAAGGGTAAAAAGAAAGAATTACTATTGCAGTAAGTAGCAAAAAAAGGAAAGAAAATAAAAGAAGAACATGCTTTCACTGTTCTTTCATATCACGTTTACTCACATATGATCACACCAGACAAATCAAGGAAGCCCAGAAGTGAAAATCATGGGGAGAAAACAGGCTCATTCAGCCAGTCTCTTACAGAGGCAGATCACATTGTCATGGAAATATTGAACACAGTAAGGGAAACATGCTCAGCTTATGTCGGGGCAGAGATGCCAGTTTCAGGAAAAGGTGAACATTTTTGGTAGCCATCAGTTTCAGTGGACAAAAAAACATAACATTTTTCCAATCACAAGGATGTCATGCACAATTGTTATTCTTCCTCCTACTACCATGGCACTGCAGTGTGATAAACTTTTGTTGTGCTCACAGTGTCATGGAGACTCCCTACGCAGCCTGGCATACTAGTCTGGCAGAAACACAGCATGTCGGATGAGACTGGGCATTTTGCGGGAATGCAAGTCCATTCCATACTCAACACATAAAAGCATTAATAGCTCGGCACTACGCCTACCTACACTCTGCACCCAATTCCCAGTCTTCCTGGAAAAGTGTGCTTTCTTGAGCATCAAGGTACTATCAATACTCAGCTAAGTTCCCTTTTTAAAAACACCACAGAGGTAGAAGAAGCAGATGGACAGTCTATAGCCCACACCTATTGCAGGCATAGCTGCTGAAGACAATAACATGCATTTTCATAATAGCAGAGAAATCAAAACGCAAACAGGACATAAATGATGGTGGAGAAAATAGGGGAAATATAAGGGCCAAAACCAAGTAGAATGGGTAAATGCTAATGAAAGGGCTCTTTTCATAAGAGGGAAAAAGAGATGCTAGGGAGAAAGCAGACCCCACCACTAAGTGGGTTGAATTATTAATAATAATGACTCAGTAATGGCTAACTCAATACTGAACTCCTTTTAAATATCTGCCTTCAGCAAGAACAAATAAGGACAAGAAACTCAGACAATGATGAAGCAATGAAAACTTTGTATGAACAGTTATTGATAAAGAGCGGGTTAGGGAACACTAGGAAAAATGGGAACAAACACGTTCTGTGCTTCCTCTGATGTTCTAAACCAGGAGGATTCAGTTGCAGCAGCAGAGCTGGGGAGCAAGAACTGGAATTTCTCTTGCCCAGAAAATGTTGCCTTTCCAAAATTGTTTTCACTGGAATCCAACATGCATTTTATTTTATTTATTTTTTTGCAAAATTCCAGGCAGAGAGCTGGCTAGCCAGAAAGCCAGCTTCCCATTTGAGGAGCTGGCCCTCCAGGGAGCTGGGCGGCCCAGGAGCTAGCTTGCTGGTGAACCCAGGGAGCCAGGAAGCTGAGAACCTGGCTAGGTAGGCAGCCTAAGAAGCTAGGCAGCCAACTATCTGAAGAGTCTGGGTAAGTGAGGACCCTGGGAGCTCGGGGAACCAGGTGGCCCAGAAGGCAGAGAGCCAGGAACCCTGCCCACCTGACAGGCTGGCAGGAAATCAGGCAGGTAGTTTGGCTGGCTAGCCAGACTGTTCAGTGGGAGCCATTTTTAAGGAATCTACATGTACCCAAAGAACATTTTGATTCCATCTAATCAGCATTTTCAGACAGAAAACTGTTCCACTGGAATTTTTTTGACAACCTTTCTGCAGTACTGTCTCACTGCTCTATTTGGAGATGAGCAGGCTCAGCCAGTAAAGAGAATCCTCCTTATAATTGTGAAATCAGATTTTTCCCATGTGGTTTCCTTATATAGTATTAACCTGGTAGAGCTACATGCACACAGGTTCCTCCCTTAAATCCTGTCAACTGGATCATCACTGTGACCCGCTGTGCCTGGGGCAGCCCTCACTCGTGGGTTAACATTGAAGTTAGACTCACCAACCAGTCACAAACTGTGCTCCTGATCCCCCACACTGGTTATCAAGAAGCTAAAAAAGAAAATCACACAGCCCCCTTTATTGCCTTCCAGTTCTCTGACTCCCAATCAGCACCTCGGTCCAGTTCAGTGAGAAGCTATTTGAAACTCTGCTCACTATACAAAGGCTGCTACATTACCAGGTCAATATCAGTTTTGATCTTACCCAAAATACCACACTGCCAATCAATCCTTTGGTGTCTAAAATTAAAGGCGTATTATAAAAGAAAGAACAAGAAGAGAGATGTTAAATGGTAAAGCAGTCAGATACATACAGTGACGTCAAAGTCCATATATCAGGTTCTTAGCAGTATTGGTGAGTTTGCTGGCTTGAAAGTCCCTCTTGAACACATCCAAAGCTTGGATGGGTCATTTGTTCAGAGCTTCAGTTTGTAGAAAAGTTACTTCAGAGGTAAAAAGCAGGAATGAAGACAAAATAGAGATGATGCAGCTGCCCTTTATATTCCTTTCGCCATGTGGCTTGTATTTTCCTGTGTCCCAAACACAAGCTTCAGGGTACATTGCATGGAAAAGCCTTAGATTTCTCTGTCCATAGGCATGCCCCTACAATCCTGCTGACTCATAAGGTGTATCAGATGGCTCCTTTCAGTGGGTTTATTGTACCGCTGATAATCCTTGATGGGCCATCAAACAGGCTAGGCAGTGCTGATGCCAGTCTGTCTGGGGGCATCACCCAGAAACACAGCACAAGTTTGGAAATAGAGATATACCATACATATCTATAACTTACAATACAAAGGTGATACAAACAAGATCATCATACCTGGCAAATCATAACATTTTCATTATATGGCATATCTGGAAAGATTCCTTGCAGTTTTATAATATTGCTGTTAACAATATCATAAAGTGTCTCCCATATTCCATACAGCGTCACAATCATTTTATTTATTTAACCATCGCAGCTAAAACATAGACCTACTTCCCCTGCCCCGCAAAGGGAGGCAGTGTTGCCTTGGGGAGAGAGAACTGGACTGGGACTAAGGACAGCTAGGCTCTATTAATAAGCCTCCAGAATTACATATCTGATAACTGTATTGTCATTATTAAAAACCTAATTAGACTATGTTCCAACTTATATTCACTAATTTGGAACTGCATTTGTGATGATTCACTAAGTCAGTGTTTCTCAAGTGGTGGATCATGACTCCCGAGGTGGTTGTGTAAGGAAACTGAAGGGGGTGAAATATTTGCAAAGTATCATAATGAAATGTTCAACTGAAAGCAAAGGAATCTTGCTCCCTTGTTCCCATACACCCTTACTCTTCAAGGTCAGGTATTCTTTCTCAGCTTATCAAAAACACACCCACACCCAAGTATATAGGTGTTTCATTGTTGTCACTGAAAGGATACTGAAGAACCATTTTGTGGAAACAAGAAGAAAGATAAATCAAGAGCTAAAAGGCAACATAGTGGCAAAATTGACAGTCTTACTCATACTTAACAATGAATGCCAATATATTAATTTTGGTAGCAATCAATTCAAAAACACATAAAAGGCAACCAGAAACATGGATCATTGATAATTGAAAACAAACATTTCGTCTTCTTTGAAGAGATGGAAATCTCAAGCATAGTAAATAATATATTTCTGCATCTTATTACAATATACATTTCCAATAGTCGTTCAGTTTCTTCTTTCAAAACAAATTAGCAGTGCAGTGGTACTAATATACGTTCTTCAGAAAGTTTTCGGTACGAGACACTCCACCAGCTAAACCATTTGAAATTTGTTTTTTTGAAGTCCTCTACAAACTTTTCTCACAATTGAAAAAAGAGACGGTAACACAGTATGTGTATGCTTGACAGTATGCTTGTCATGAACAACTACATATCCTCTTTCATCTATATATCATGCTATCTGCAGGAAGAACTCATGGAATGGGCTGTTTGTTTTACACAAAGTAGCCCACATTTCATAGCAATTCTTTGTAAAGAACAATAATAGACACTGTTGGAAAGCTTGGAGTAAAAGCCTCTTCCTTCTCATATCACTAGTAATCTTTAAATCACCATCCTATCCCCATACTGCCTTCCAGTTGCTGAGGCTATCAACTAAAGTACAGTCTGCTGCAGTTTCTGCTCTCCTTCTATTTGTAAATATGCACAAAGTAGTTCATGAAAATAGGTGTTTGAATGTATCTTTCAAAATAAGGCAAAAAATGTTAGACCAGGGGCCAGCAACCTACGGCATGCAAGCCGATTTTGCCTGGCACGTGGCTGCTGGCCGGGTTCTGGCCACTGGCCCCACTCAGCATCCTGCTGGCCTGGGGTTCCGATCACTCAGCCCACAGGAGGCTGAGCGGGGCCGGCGGCCAGGACCCCAGACCAGCAGCAGGCACACCCCCCTGCTCCCCCCTCACCGTGCTCGGGTTCTGCGGCTCCTGGGAGTGTAAGCTGCCAGGGCGCAGGGCCCTGAGCCTGCTGCAGGAGGGGTGGTGGCAGAGGCTCACACTCCCGGGAGCTGTAGAGCCTGAGTGTGGCGAGGGGGGGGCAGCGGGCACATGGGGACCGCTGCCCGCATGCATCCACTGCAGGAGCCCCACAGGGGGGACACTGGGACGCAGCCTGGGCAGGTATGCCCCCCCGGCTTCCTACTCACTGCGCACGGGTTCTGCAGCTCCCGGAAGTGTGAGCTGCTGCTGCTCCTCCCGCAGCTCCCTCCCTCCGACTGCCTCAGCACTCCACGTGGAGTTTTGCCTCCATGTGGAGCCAGCGTCTGACCAGCATGGGCATGGTAAGGGGAGTCCCAGGGGGGGCAGCCAGGGAGCAGGGGAAGGATTGGATGGATCGGGGTTTCAAACATTTTAAAAAATTTGTTTACTTTACATACAACAATAGTTTATAGACTTATAGAGAGAGACCTTCCAAAAATGTTAAATTGTATTACTGGCACGGGAAACCTTAAATTAGAGTGAATAAATGAAGACTCGGCACACTGCTTCTGAAAGGTTGCCGACCCCTCTGTTAGACTCTAGTATTATTCTAACGGGTGATGCCATTTAAGAAACCTCAAATGTAGTTTGCTGCTATAAGGCTCTGTCACACCTGTTTGGCAATGACCCATGGCAGGGCAGTGTGGCACTCCACCACCTTAGTGAGACCTGCAGGTAGAATTCATCCTCAAGGCATCAGAATTCCTGCCAGAGATCTCCAGCTTGCAGGATGAGTGCACCCTTCAGGGTGAGCAGCACACTACCACATACGTGCCCTGCCAGCTTCGCTGACTATTACAGAGGTGGAGTCATGGTCCTGCCTCCTCCCTGCACCCACAGCCTGTTTTGAGGGAGGAGCCAGGGGATGGGGGGAGGGCTGAAGTTGCACTCAGCTATTGTGCAGGAGCATGACAGGGGACTTCTTGTGCCTTTTACCCCCTCCCCTCCCTTGCATAGAAGACTACTGGAGCATTCAGGCACAATATGGCCCTTACAGTTGAAAGGATTTTTGTTGTTGTTGTTTGTTCTTCAAAGTACAGTACATCATGTGCCATCTTAGCAAACTGTCTATGTCTGTTTGGAAGGACACACTGGGATTTATTCTTCTGCCACTTACTCAAATGTAAATCAGGAGGAACTCCACCGAAGTCAAGCAATATAAACTGGTGTTAAACAGATGTAAGTGATTACATATATACCCAGGCCTATTATCTATACAGAAAGGCAGTATAAGCTTAATTAATGCCTAGCACTGGATATTATTGCATTTACATTTTCAAAATTAAGCAAGTCTTATGATGGTGCAGAATAATCTGTTTTCATTGCCTGTAATTCATACGCTGCGATATATGCAACATTCCTAATTAATATTAAATCCCATATTGTATTCAGTGCACTTTAAATCCCACATTTAATTCAATGCCCCAGATGGAATAGCAAAATGATGCCAATCTTCAAGTTTTCAATAATTTGATTGTAGATTTGTCTTCTTTATGGGGCAGAATAAGCCATGTGGTAGAAGGAGGAGAAACGGACTTCTTAGGCAGGTTATAGCTAGGCTGAACAGCAGAGTGTGCATTGCAGGAGTGATGACAGTCTGCTCAGGGCTTTTGCCCAAAACCCTCTGACTTAAATAAAAGCTAAAATATCAGCCTGTGAGTGAATGTTCTGGTGGTTGCTGACTGAGTTTGTCTTGAGTATCTGTGAACAGAATTAAGCTGGAAAAATTATCCAGACACACAACCCATAGGGGCTTAAATGTCAGGAAGCCAGGAAATGGTCATTGAACAAGGGGGAATGGTTTCAGGCAGTTTGTCAAAGAAACTGGTTATGACATTGCTTTACATTACAGTATTTTGACTGAAACACCACAAGTGCAACATTTCCCTGCTCTCTTCTTTAAAACCATAGATCCCTCTCAGATTTCAATTGCGTGCACAATTTAATTCTTTTTTTAAATTAGTTTTTTCTTCGAGACAGATTGGCTGACGCTGACTGACTGATGTACAGAGAGGAAGGTCTTAATGGGTCTCTTCTGCAAGGACTGGACATAACTGCAAGTTGTGCATTCCCATGGGAACACTGTCTAGCCAACAATGCTGCCAGCCACCCATTCCAAAAAAGGCAGAGATGGTGAGAGAGGAAGGGTAGCCACATCTCTTGAGACCCTCTGCATGGGCTAGGAGTAACAGTGGACACACACACGACACAGTGCTTCCTAGAGCTCCTGCTGTGCTTTCACTGTGAACTAAATAGCCTGCTTCAGAAGAACACTCTTCAGCACATTTAGCTGATGAAATGTCTGGCTCCTTATTGTACAATTTTTGGGTTCTGGCCAAAAAGTTTTCTGGTTTTGGCAGCTGTTGCCTGAAATTTTGGTGGTTTTAGTAGTTCTCAGCTGAAAATTTCAATTTTTGACCAAAACAAATTTTTCTGTGGAAGAAACCTCTTTCTGACCAACTTTAGATAAAACCAGTGGGACTTTGCATGATCTTAAAATTAAATGTGCTTTCTGAACCAGAGCCCTAATGAACTGAAAGCAGTGGCAGCTTTAACTGGGGTCCATGGGTCCCATTGCAGAAAGCCCCCATATCAGGTTTATCCCAGCCATCTCTCTGTCATGATAGCCAGGCAGGGGGGCCACATTTGAGTGAGTGGCACTCTGATTGCATCCAGCAAGTCACCACGCCCAGAGTGGGGAGCCAGGCACAGCACCTTGCTGTGGGGTGGACTGTAGGGTTGGCTCACTCTCCAAGCCGCACCCCCCAGGCTCTCCCCTCTCCTCCAGGTGTTGTGGCAGAGGCTGCTGCTGCCAGTGGTTGGTGCCAACCTTGGTAGGGCGAGCAGAAGGAGGCACGGTGCGCCCACTGATTTAGGACACCTCATCCACCCCGGCTGAAAGAAAAATAAAAACATTATAAGCCATTTTCATTTTCACTGGAGGCTGACTTTACAAAAGCACTCAGTTCCAATTTAAACACCAAATTAAATGGTGAATTTTTCAAAAGAGCTCAACAAATCTAGTTATAATTGTCACAATGGGAGCAGCAGGGGGCTGAGCACTTTTGAAAATCTGCCCCCAAATGCAGGTGCTGAACACCTGAAAGTCTGACCCTGAGGTCTTTAGAAAATCTGGCCATTAATGCTTATATCATGCTCCAGAGTCACACACTCACTCAAACCTATGTTCACATTTAAAAATGCCTGGAATACCTCACAATGTAACTGCATAAATCCAGGACAGGCTACTCATTCTTTGCCTTTTATCCCATTTTGTTATCCCAGCTTCTCTCTTTAACCACTTAACCACGGAATTTCCAGCTCATCCATTCAATTGGATCTCGGTTTTCTGTAGAATATTTATAACACAAATCATGTCTCTTGCCAGCGTAAGTACAGAATGCATCGTCAGCAGATGAACACATAGACTTTAAGGTCAGAAGGGACCATTATGATCATCTAGTCTGACCTCCTGCACAATGCAGGCCACAGAATCTTACCCTGCTTGTACAACTGGCGAGTCTGCATTATTTTCAATATTGACGTTGAGCCTACTTTTAAAGATTAAAGAGAATTTCCAGATGTTTAGTAAATCAGGTTACCCTATCATCCTTTTTGTTTATCTAGGGGTGTTTCCCAGTCACAAAGGGCCGTTAGGTCAATGGGAGTTGAAAGCCTATCTGCCCTTTGAACTCTTCCCCTTATTTATTAGAAAAGAGACGTATCCCTTTCTACAACGATAATAACATTGTGGTTTAAGGGGGCAGGAGGATCTTATTTTTTTAAATAGAAATAACTTTGTTGAACATTCGGTTTACTTGGAAGATGCCTATGAAAAGAAAGAAAGAACTAGCTCAGCAGAGAGTTCTTCCAAGTTCTTCTAGCTCTCATACAAACATGGCAAGAGTGTGTGCATGTGTGTTCAACTATAAATGCTACAAAGAGCACAACTAGTGGCACTAGTTTTCATGCAGCCTAAGGCTACGTCTTCACTACCCGCCGTATCGGCAGGTAGCAATCGATTGCTCGGGGATCGATATATCGAGTCTCATCTAGACGCGATATATCGATCCCCAAAAGCGCTTATATCAATTCCGGAACTCCACTAATCTGAACGGAGTTGTGGAGTCAACATGCGGAGCAGCGGACATCGATCCTGTGCCGTCAGGATGGTGAGTAATTCGATATTAGATACTTCGACTTCAGCTACATTATTCACGTAGCTGAAGTTGCATATCTGAGATCGATTTTCCCCTGTAGTGTAGACCAGCCGTTACAGAAGACTAAGGACATGACCCAAAGACCACTGAGGTCAGGGAGAGTCTTTATGTTCTATGGAAGGGGTTCTCAGACTGGGGGTCACAAGGTTATTACATGGGGGGTCGTGAGCTGTCAGCCTCCACCCCCAAACCCTGCTTTGCCTCCAGCATTTATAATAGTGTTAAATTAAAAAAAAAGTGTTTTTAGTTTATGGGGGGGGTTGCACTCATAGGTTTGTTGTGTGAAAGAGGTCACCAATACAAATGTTTGAGAAACACTGTTCTACGGGGAGATTCTTCAAACAGGCACCTAAGTCCAGATCTGGGAGGTAGGCACCTAAATACATCTGAGAATCTGGGCCTGAACTCCAAGTAACTTTTAATTGGAGTTGGATGCCTCACTGCTATTTGTGCCTTTCCAAATCTCCCTTAGATGTTTAGGATTAGCTCTCATTATCCCCCCAGTGAAGTTGACAGAGCTCTCTGAAGCGGAATCATTTTTGGCCCCTGTACTCTAGAGAGCTTTCCCATTTGTGCATTCATAGGCTGGGGGTATATTGCTAATTATATATAGTGGGTCACATTGGGATCTCATGTATACTAATGAAAATCCAGAGTCACTCCACCAGCTTCAATGAAGTTAGACTGGGATGAGACCGGCGTAACAAAAATAAGAACATGGACTATTGTGTTTGTACTACGTTACTGTTGGTGACTCTCACTCGCTGTACAGGACTATAACATTATATGATTCATATCAGGGTTGGATAACAGATTTCAGAGATTTTTATTTCACAGATTTAAAGGCCAGAAGGGACCATTATGATCATCTACTCTGGCCTCCTGCATAAACACAACATAGAATTTGGCCCCGTAATTTCTGGAGGATGGGGGAAATGAGTTCTAGAGTCAATGACCCTTCCCTGAAAGCACCATATTGTCAGTCCCCTTCCATTTAAACCAAGACGTTATTACTTTGTGTACCTCAACTGATTCCAACTGTCACCATATTTGGCAGTGACAGAGATGAACTCTAAGTTATCATATGCAGTCAACCATTGCCAATCATATACATGCAATCCAATCACTTAAACATTCTTATGCCAACAAAGCGTTATAAAAAATCAACATCCACTTCTATAAAAAGACAACTTTAAAGACACAGTATCAGGGCAAAGGTGAACTCAAAGGTAGGTTTTGTGAAATTATATATTTACCTAATTTAAGATGAATAAAAACCTAAAAAAAACCCATATCCAGTTGAAGCATTTAAAAAACAAATTAAACATTCCTATGCAGTACTGACAACCCAAATATTGCGGTGTTGTGGCTGTGCTGGTCCCAGGATGTTGGATAGACAAGGTGCATGAGGTACTATAAAAGCTGCTTTTACCAAATATGGACACTCCACCAGATAAGTAGATTACATCACAGAATGGGCCACCCAAATACCTCAAGAGAACGTGCTTCAATACAGAAATAAAACCCGCTCTGACCGCACATCACTAGTTGTCACCTTCCACCCCATACTGGAACCCACGTGGGATATCATTAAACAATTACAACCCATACTAAATGGAGACTGCATCCTGAAATAAATCTTTCCTGAACCCCTTCTTCTGGCCTTCAAACAACACCCACCCCCCACAACTTCACCTAATCAAGCTCATCATCAGAAGCAAGCTCCCCACATGCCAGGACACATCAACTCAAAGCAGCATCAGACACTGCCAGAACACCTGCAAAACCTGCAGACATATCGCCACTGCTACAATGATCTACATCCACCACCCACGGGTCCTACAGATGCCTATCACAACACGTAGTGTACACCACCCAGTATACTAAATGCCCTGATAGAAACTATGTGGGTGAAAGCACACAACCACTGGGCTCGTGAATGAACTCACAAAGGAAAATGATAAAAGACTAGAACATCTTATTGCCTGTGGTGAACACTTTTCACAAAGCAATCACTCTATATCTGATCTCTCAGTCCTCATCCTCAAAGGAAACCTGCACAACACTTTCAAAAGGTGAACCTGGGAGCTTAAATTCATAACTTTGCTAGACATTTCAAATCATGGACTGAATAGAGACACTGGATTTATGGCTTATTACAACAATCTGTCCAAATCCGAATCAACCATGGCAGATGCAGACATCTAACACACAAACGGAAAATCAAGGACTCCCCCAGCATGTGAGTATGGTTCCCCATGACAGGCTTTTGAATACCTACTACCCAATTTATAAATATGAAGGAGGCATTACTGCAGTCAATTCTGCTAGTCCTGATGCAACCATTTGATTTGATCAGCTTCAGGTGAAATTGTAGTTGCTGCTCTACACCAGCCATAAGAAAGAATACAACAATCTGTAAACCACGAATAACCTCCCTACAAATGCTGTCTCCCCTTCCTTTCCTCCTTATGACTGACAGGGTGTTAATGAACCACTTCATCCTGACTGGTCACTTGAGATATGTGTTAATTATGTATGCTAAACTCTCTGTTCCACCTTATATTTAGCTGTGACGCTCTGAGTTACTTTCCTAGACCCGAAGAAGAATTCTGTGTAAGCTTTAAAGCTTGTCTCTTTCACCATCAGAAGTTGGTCCAATAACCAATATTACCTCACCCACCTTGTCTCTCTAAAACCCACATATGACACTTTGGGTTAGTGCCTGGGGACCTGAAAGTCAAATTTATGAGACTGACTATAAATAAAAATGACATGGTTTCATCTGAGGTACGTTGTCCCAGCCATGAGAAAAAAAAGTATCTGTACAACATAAATAACAAAACGTAAACTGGAGTTTTAAAATTCCTTCAGTTTTAATAATTGAAGGTGTTGTTTATAACCTAAGCTGAGAATTTGTTATATAAAAGTGCATGTTTTTTAATCTCACAGTGTCCCTATAGCAACAGGAGGTAACATGGTCTTGTTGTTAAGGCATTATACTGGGAGTGAGGAGTTTTGGAGTCTGGTCTTGGTTCAGCTACAGCCTTCTTGTGTGACTCTGGGCAAGTCATTTAATGGGTTCCATGTCTGTAACATGGAGAAAATAATTTCTATCTTTCATCCTTTGTCTGTTTACTCTAGTTAAATTGCAGGTACTTCAGAGCAGGATTTATGTATTTATACATTGCATAAAGTAATAGGACCTTGACCCCCTGAAAGGAGACTTCAGGTATTACTGTAATATAAATAATAATAAATATCAAGCTGAAGTTTGAATGACAGGCCATGCAATTTATCAAAGAGCAAAAATAGGGTCTGATTCTTCAATCCTTACTCATGAGAGCAGTCCTTATTCACACTAGCCTTGTTGATTTCCATAGGACTCCTCCTATGAGTAAAGACCCATGGGCCCATGTATAGAAACTGAAGGAGACAATACTTTGCCCCCATTTTATAGAGTAAGACTTGCAGTCACACTTTACTCTCATGATACTGCTGCTGTATATGATCTAAGAGACAACTCGCATTGGGAATGGTTCTCCTGGGAATAGCACTGTGAGGTTCACGTTGTTTTTAAAAAGCCTCTTGTCTGAATGTTTATAGATTAAGCAGAGACAGGGTTAGCCTATGGCTACACTATAGCTTAAGTCGACATACATTATGTCTCTCAGGGGTGTGAATTAGCCATGTCCCCCTGAACAATGTAACTTATGTAGGCTTAAGCGTTAATGTGGACAGTGCTATGCTGGCAGGAGAGCTTCTCTCGCTGACGTTGCTACTACCACTCACTGAGGATGGAGTAAGTAAGCTGATGGGAGAGCTCTTTCCTGTCATTTTAGTGTGGCTACACTAGAGAGCTTGCAGCTGCCCCGCTGTAAGCTCTCAAGAGTATTCATAGCCTTAGATCAAAAACCTGAATCCATGAGAACAGGGAATTAAAATGGGAACCTTGAAACTTACTTGCAGCAGTGCCAATGGGACCCTTAATATAATCCCTAAGGGTCTGAATTTTTCAGAGGTGCTGGGCACCCAGTGCTTTTGCTGACCTCCTATTTAGGGAGCATGACTGTTTTGAAAATCAGACCTTAAAGGCTCCTTCCTACTAGATGTTGATTGCTCCTGTGAGGTGCTAGGTAGAGCAGAGGGATAAGCTGTTTTTCCATCCTGTGAACATTTTCAATATGTCAAAAAAATTTCCCACCTTGAATGGAACAAACTCAAAATTGTGAAAATATTTGTGAACCAAAAATCTGGAAAAAATAATTGGCCCAGGTCAGTCGAAATACTTTGATAATTCCAAAGTGTTTTATTTCAATGTTGAACATTTAAATGATTTACTATAATTAGCTTTAATTTGGAAACAAAAAGTCATTTTCAACAGGAAAACAGAATTTTCCATTTTGAAAATGCCCAAATAAAATGATTTGACATTTCAAAACTTGTTTCAAAAAGCAAAAAATTGTCAAAACCAGCTCATATCTGCAAACAATTTTGGTTACACGAATCAGCATTTTCTGACAAAAAGCGGTTCACTGGAAAAGTCCCAATCAGCTTTAGTGCTGAACACCTTCCATCCCATCTGAAACCTGAGTGTTGCACTGTGGTAAGCACGTTGGTAAATTACACACTTTCCAGGACTGAATCATAAATATGTATAGCCCTAATCCAGCAAGGTGCTTAAGCACATGCTTAAAATTAAGCATGAAAAGTTCCAATTGAAATTAGTCCGTCTATTCAATGTGATTTGTGCTTAAGTACTTTGATGAAGCAGGGGCATAATGTTGTATTTGTTGTGTTTTCTTGATTAGTTTTGTTCTTTTAGATGTGTTTTCATTCTCTTCAGATGAAATGAAAGAAACAAATTGGCTTCAACCTGTTTTATAATCCTCTCAATATTTCTTGGCTTGATGGTCCCAAAATATGATAAAGTTATACTTTAAGCATGAATCAATGATTTTACTTTTCATTCATTTTCTGATAACTTTCAGTTCTCCTGAGTGCTAGACTAGTCCCCTAACGACCAGACCATCCTTTCTTAGCTACAGATATATTGAAATCTATCAAAGATTTCAAACAGGCCCAAACAGATTAGGAGGAAAATAACAAAGTCAACAGCACCTCGTAGTATCTTTACTGCTCGTCTGCAAGTTCTCCGTACATGAGTAGGTTTGTACTGTTTATTGAACTTAGGTATGTATTCATCCAGCTGGCTTGCCTTATTTATATAATTAGTCCCACTGAAGTCCACAAGACTACCTTTCTGAGCGGGATGAGAAGGAGTTGAAGATTTGGGGTGGGTAAATATGGCTCTGAAGATCTGACATTAATTGGTACTTTTGAGATTTGGCTTTGAAGAGCACTGCCAAGGGCTGACTCGTGGAGTTACTGAAATACCTGGTAAGTCCTAGAGTGTCTCCTTCCAGGTAACAACTGAGGCACATTGGTTTGGCACTGGGGAATCTGGCACTCTTGATACTGCAATTCTTTAGAGGATGTTGTGACGTTGCACTCTATATGATTTTATAAAAATATGCTAACGTAACTGGAATATGCTACATACAAAAGGTCTCTTGTAAGGTATCATTTCAAAGCTTAGAATCTACTGAGTGTAATCATCCTATTTGTATAAATGCACCACTCTTGTATCTGAAACTAGAAATATGAAATATAACTTTGAGGGCCTATTGTAATTATGCAAAGTGTGGGCCATTAATGGTTTGAGAACTGGCCTAAACCCAGGGTTGTGAGTTCAGTCTTTGAGGGGGCCACCTAGGGATCTGGGGCAAAATCAGTACTTGGTCCTGCTAGTGAAAGCAGGGGGCTGGGCTCAATGACCTTTCAGGGTCCCTTCCAGTTCTGTGAGATAGGTATAAACAGGTATATCTCTATATTTGCCCTTACAACACTGGTTCTGTGCCAAAGTCAGCTGAGTTAGACCAAAAAAATCTGATCATGGCATTTAAATTTCCCTAGACATTGACATTTATTTTTTCCTGCCTCAGTATGTGGGGTTAGACTGGATGACCTCTTGTGGTCCCTGCCAGCACTCCATTACTATGCTCTAAGAGCCTTAAATTTGACAACATCTGTTTAAAAAGATATTCAGCATTTCCCTAATTTTCACAAGGCAAAAATTATTATATAGCATATATTTGTTTTGCATTTTTTAAAGTTGTAATATGGGGATGATATTAGCACTTAATCAAGCAATAGCCTGTCTGATCATTGTTGACTCAATCCTTTATAAAATAACTAAGCTATGTTCAATAAAAGCCGCTCTTGTTAGCAACAAACACATCCTTACTGTTTAAATATTCCAATGTGTCTTTGGTGCTCATGAGCGTGCAGGATTAATAAAGAAGCTACAAGGGGCAAACACACTACTGGCTGGTAATACACAAACATCTCCATACAGCTCTGTCAACACAAGCTTAGCCTTAAAGGCCACATATTGCTCTGAATTCAGAGCCCCCACTAACACTAATGGGATTAGACACTGAATTCCAAGGCCAGCTCACCTGAAAGCAATGGGCTAACTGTGTGAGCAAAATTATATTATTATTATTAAAGCACTGGCAATTTCACTGCTTCACTAAAGCACACAGCAATTTCAATTACTAAAGCACTGGTTTTCAGCACTGAGAGAGAGAGAGTCTGCCCCAAGAACTTGTACTCTAAAAGACAGACTCAGAGAAGACAGGATGTTCAGAAAAGGAAGTAACATATTTGTTGCTGTTGTGCTTATGTTTTTAGCTCATGTCTTGTGGACAGGTGCAAAGGTCTGTGTTCTGAGTGAGGAAAACAGCTCAACATTCCCTGTTATAGCCTTCAGCTTGTCCACAAGAAATGAACACAAGGGAACATCACATTCTGAACCTGGTACTCAGATACCGGAGAATAATAATAGTCTCCTGCCAGGGAGTTCTTCCAGAGAGCAAGACTTATTTCCTGAATTTAAAAAGCCCTTTCAGATCATTAAGAGCCCAATACTGCTACCATCAAAATCAGATGGAGTTTTGCGTTAAATAGGAAGACCAGGCTCTAGAAGAATATTACCCTTAATTCCACCTATACAGGGAAGCATTCTTTCCTATGCGATCAATATTTTTCTACACGCAGAATTAAACAAACAAAAAAACCCAGAGTTGGTTGCCCATAACCTCATGTCTATGAGGTTCCGTTGCATCCCAGAATCCGATCTATTTATTTCAAGCTGGTCTGCGGATCTAAACGCAAACACGGTGCACTTTTAAAGATCAGTTATAAACCATCTTTCCAATGAATTCCAGCTAGAGTGCAGAGGGAGTGGGAGACTTTGTTGTTGTTTTTTTTGGGGGGGGGAGGAAGTAGCATGCTAGATGCACAAGGCTTAAAACGAAATCCCGATAAAGAAAGAAATCCAACCCCCCTCTGCAAGGTCCTACAAACTACCAGCGCCTTTCATGTTACTCACATAACACACAGCTGGGACACAAAATGCTGCTGTGTTCCGCTTCACCGCCCTAGGCTTTCTACCACGAGCTTCTGTGGGATGGGCATGGTCAGAGCGACCTCTAGCGGGCTCGGCATTTACCTGCCCGTTCACACGGCAGTGTGCGAGGCGCGATCAGACGGCCAGAGTTAGCGCTGTGATAATAAAGGACAATAGCTGCGAGGGCTGATTCCGAATCGGCGCCAGGAGCCCGCGGCCGGCCGAGCAGACAGAGTGACGAGCAGACAGTGGCGCCAATGCTGGGTGCAAAGTGAATCGGAAGTATAGGGAGGGAGGGACCCAAACAAAAACCAACCCAAGGCGGGTCCGCGCTAACTAGATGGAGGGGCCGCTGGATCGCAGCCGCGTGTCGCCCTCCGCCCGCAGCACGGGGCGGGTTTGCGGTGCCTAGACGGGACAAGGGAGCCGAGGGGGGCGCGGTGCCACCCGGCTGGGGGGGCTGCAGCCCGCAGCAGCGAGCGAGGGGCGGGTGCCGGGTTCAGGCAGCGGCTGCTGCGGGGCTGGGACGGAGCATGCTCAGATCGCTCGGGCAGGCAGCTGATGGGGAGCCGCATGTGAGATTACAGCGGAGCGAGCGGGCAGCTGCTACTTCGCGCCGAGCTCGCTCCGGCGCGGGGCGAAGGGAGGAGGCGCTGCCTAATGGGATTGCAGCCGCCGCCTGGGAGCTCTCGGTGCAAGGGGGCAGCGAGCCAGGGGCGCTCTCCTGACCCGGGTGAGCGGCGCGGAGAGGGGTTACCTGCACCCCTGGGCGCCTCCGGACCTCCGCTGTCCCCGGCAGGATTACAGGAGCGGGGGGAAGGCAGAGTCCGCCCGGTGCCGGCAGTTCCTGGGCTCGGCCATGTGCCTGGGTACTTAGCAAGAAGGAAAGCCTGCAACGGGGGGTGGGGGCGGGATATTTTGTTGGGGGAGAGGGAGACGGAGGGGAGCCCCACTCTCCAGCTCGCTGTGTGACAGAAGGAAGCAGCCTCCTCTCCACCGGTGGGGATGAAGGCACCAACTTGGAGAAGCAGCCCCAGTGGCTTGGTCTCTGGGGCTGGGAGGTTGACTCCCATGGCTGTGTAGGATCCTCCCACTACCACTATGGATCTGCTGGTGCTGATGAACATCAGTGCTGGCACCCCCAATGGATCCCTTGCCTTCCCCTCCTCTTCCTCCTCGCCCCTACAGCAGCCTCCCTCTCACTACTCCCCTGGGGCTGTGGCCAGTTTGGCAGCCGTGGTGAGTTTCCTGATCGTCTTCACCATCGTGGGCAACGTGCTGGTGGTGATCGCAGTGCTGACCAGCAAGGCGCTGCGAGCTCCACAGAACCTCTTCCTGGTGTCCCTGGCCAGCGCTGACATTCTGGTGGCCACCTTGGTCATGCCTTTCTCCTTGGCCAACGAGATCATGGACTACTGGTACTTCGGCAAAGCATGGTGCAACATTTACCTGGCGCTGGATGTGCTGTTCTGTACTTCTTCCATTGTGCACCTGTGCGCCATCAGCCTGGACAGGTATTGGTCTGTCACCCAGGCGGTGGAGTACAACCTCAAACGGACTCCACGGAGGATCAAGGGGATCATCCTCACTGTCTGGCTCATCTCAGCTGTTATTTCCTTCCCCCCCTTGATCTCCGTGTACCGAGATCCCGAGGGGGACCTCTTCCCCCTGTGCAAACTCAATGATGAAACCTGGTACATCCTCTCTTCCTGCATTGGCTCCTTCTTCGCCCCCTGCCTGATCATGGTGCTGGTCTATGTCCGCATCTACCGGGTGGCCAAGCTGAGGACCAGGACCCTTTCTGAGAAGCGCACAGTGCCCGAGGGCTCTTCCCTGTCTGAGAATGGGCTGAGCCGGGCCCATCGGGGCTGCATGTCACTGAGGATGCAGCCAGGGGAGAATGGACATTACTCGGTTCACCAGTGGCGCAAAGCCTCAGAGCTGGAGGACATTGAGCTGGAGGAGAGCAGCACCTCAGAGAGCAGGCGGAGGCGGAGCCGGGATGATCATCCCCACAAAAGCAGTAAGAGCCAGTCCTTCTCATACTCCTACTCCTCCAAGCGCTCCAGCAATCGCTCCAGGGATCTCTTCTCCTCTCATCGCCGCAGGAAGAGGAGCAGCGTCTGCCGTAAGAAGGTCACCCAGGCCCGGGAGAAACGCTTCACTTTTGTGCTGGCTGTGGTCATGGGGGTCTTTGTAGTGTGCTGGTTCCCCTTCTTCTTCAGCTATAGCCTCTATGGCATCTGCCGGAAGGCATGTGAGGTCCCTGAGACTCTTTTCAAGTTCTTCTTCTGGATCGGGTATTGCAATAGTTCCCTCAACCCGGTCATCTACACAATCTTCAACCAGGACTTCCGCAGGTCTTTCAAACACATCCTCTTCAAGAAGAAGAAGAAGAATTTTCTGCACTGAACTGGAGTGGACAGGAGAGGGGCCCAAGTGCTGGAGTAGAGTAGTGAAGAAGTGGGGGATGTGGGTAAGGGGATGAGTTCACTGACTGTGGAGTGGAGTGGGGGTGGGGGAACCAGTGTTTGAGTTAAGAGGGATAAATTACAGAGGGAAGGGGAGATGAATTTGCATTTTGACCTTGGAGGGGAGGAGGGGAAACATAAAGAAGAGGGTGGGACATTATGTTTTGGGCATGATGACGACTGTAAAGGTCTCTGAGGTCTAGAGGCCAAGCAAAGATGGGGAGAGGGAGGGATGGGCTGGTGTTGAAGTGGGAGATTTGGGTGTTTATTGGCAGTTGGAGAAGCTGGGACTTGTTTCTTCCTGGGATGAGTCCAGCACCAGGTTTTACTGGTGAGGTGGGGGGCAACTGAGAAGGAGGATGCCAGGTAATAGGCACTGACAATCTTTGATATTCTGAAAGGATTTAAGTGTTTGCCAAAAAAAAAAAAAGTCTAAAGAACAATCCAAACTCTTTTCTAAATAAACCTTTGTACTCTAAACCCTTCTGAATTGTGGTTTTACATAGGGCTTAAGTGAAAATAGGTACTTGGAGCTTTCTGTCCTCTAGTGGCCCTTGCATATTCCCCTGAGAGTTTCTCTTCCTTTCTCCCTCAATACCCCTCAAAGGGGCTAATCTCAGGGGCTTGAGTTTGGGTTCTGGTCTCATTCTCACATGTGGAGTTGACGGCACCCTGCTGTGCAGCTGTTCAAAGGAACAGCAATCACTGCACCACAGACACTTAAAATCCTTTACATTTACAGTCTTAAGGCAAATTAAACCCATTAGATTTATTTTTTTAAATGAGAAACAAATGCAGCAGAATATCACTGAGATACAAGAACACATTTCTGATGGATGGTTAGCTGTTCCAATCCTTAATATTATTCTCTCATTTTTCTATTTGTCCTTATAGTTTGAGTCCAAACTTGTTTTTTGAGCAATGATTAAAATAAACACCCCCCCAGGGGATTTATTAAATCCCATAACCACTGACGGGTAGGATGAGAAACAGGGTGGCATCTGTGCATTCATAAACAGAAAAAACATTTCCAGTTTTCTGTAAGACCCAGTTAACATTTAAAGAATCAAACAGTCCCTCTCCAACTGCACTGCTGCAAGGTTTGTCTGTCTGAGTGAGGAAATGCTGCTCTGTCTTAATATGCATATCATTCCCTCCGTAGGCAGTAGGATTTGGCATCTGCCACATAAACCTTTCCCTAGTAAACAACTCTTGGAAATGGAATGAGATCTAATCTAATACGGCAGGCACCTTGAAGCATCCAAATCAAGTCTACAGCTTTGACTCACTAGATAGCCACTTCCTTGTCTTGGCTGTTTTACAGGAAGGTGTCAACAGACCCTCTTCCCTTGGAATCCCTATGTTAGCAGTAGAAATGATAAACCAGTAACTTTGGCTGTTTTATCGGCTTTATACTATTACTGCTCAGTTCACTAGACTCATCCTGGGCATAGATGCAAACAGGTCTTCAGTGGTTTAGGCTTAGGTGTTGATTTAATAGACCGTTTCCCTTCAGGACTAACTCAAATGGCAGTTTTGCCTAAGTAAAGACTACAGTATGTGGCCCACTTTGAGTTTGAATGGTTTAGCTGAAAACCAAATTGGGACATTTTCAAATTCAGGCTCTTTAACCTATAGCCTTTTGGGGGAAATAAGGATTCAAGTGATGAAAAGATTCAAACTTGGTTTAAACATTCACACTCTTGAAAGAAGAAGCAATAAGACTTGTTTTGAAGGTGTGTCTCACCTTTGCAAACTACTGATGGTTAGATGAAAGCAGCCTTCTTGATCCAGTGCGCGCACACGGCTGTTAATGTTAGAAAATAATGGAAGTGGCTGAGATGAGAAAAAATATAAGCCATTTTCCCTTCTGTAAAATGGAGAATTCATTTTAAAATGGCATGAAGGGGAGGTGAGGCAAACTCAGGTAGTTTGAGAGCAGCATGAGATGGCAGTGTGGGGCTAAATAAGTCAATAAACTGTATGATTGTCAGAACAACCAAAGCAACACATGGTAAATGTGCTACCTCGGAGATGCTGGAAAGCTTCATTAAAATATCCATTCTCCCCTCCAGAAAGGTTTGTATTTGTCACTGGGTGCTCAGGTTGGAGTGGCTTCCCACTCTGCAGACACACATTTCACTGCTGCGCGCCTCATTTTTAAATCAGATTGGCGTGCTGTAAACAGTCATTTCCCTGTGTTTTTCTTTGTAAAAACAGCAGAGTCTGTGAAAGAGAAAAGGTGATTGACAGTTAAATTTGAGTGGGGGTGAAGTATGGATGGAACAGATGACATATGCCTTAAAAGTAATTTCTTTTCCATAAAATCATTTTTAATTGCTTGGAACATATAACAAACTGTGGCTTTATTTTCTGTTGGGTTTTTTTGCTTTTACATAATTGGATAGGGAAAGATTTCTGCAGATGCTGACCATCTGATCTGTACAGCAATGCACTTGAAAACAGGGCATTTCCCTATGGTTTTATTTTACTTTTATTTACAATTACTCATCTGACTGAACTCCCCCAAAGAATATGAATTTTTTTCTTTTGACTGATACATAGACTAATATTCACCCTGACTGGCTTAAAGATGTACCGCATCTGTCCATTTGTAAGTATATTTTCCTACAAATCAGTCAATAAAGTGGATTTCTATGAAAGTATTTTTAATGTAACTATTGAATATGTTTCAAATAATTACAGTAGGAACCAATTTATTTTTTTATGTACAGTATTCTGTTGTCACTTGTTATAATGATGATCAGCATATGCCTGTTAACATGTAGTGTGTTAATATTTCATAAAAAGTTTACAGCTTTACAATTCATCCTGTAGTTGTGCTTCTACTGTAAGAGGATTTGTGTCCTTTAGCCTGGCTCAGAGGAATCTTTGATCAAATATGCTGAGCCAGTTAAAACGTTCACACTCAGTTATTCAATAGGAATTAAATGTTCCTATAAAGCCATAATGATTTTAACAACAAGCACCTGACCAGGGATTTATACTTGTTCATTTTCACTTTGCAGAAAAGTCCCCTCCAATCTAGGGTGAGAAGTTTATATGATGTTTATAAAAAGTCAGTTTCCTGGCCAGTGCAACTATTGCACGATGGTAAGTTACCACCACAAATATCAAACAGACCTGGTTAGGATGAGAGCCTCATCCTGCAGTCCTGACTCAGGCAAAACTCCCATTCACTTTGGAGGGAGTTTGGCTGAATGAGAACTGCAGAATCAACCTCCATTTGCTACAATGGGGGCTTTATGCACAGGTGATTAGCAGCATCAGTTCCTTACATCATAATTTAAAATAAGAATCTGGCCCTTAATTCATCTGTGTGATCTCCATTTAGGATTTGATGCAAAGACCACTGAAGTTAATGCAGTCTTTAAGGTTCAAGATCAAGACTCAGGGTCAGATTCTGAGAGCCTTACTCACATTGACTAGTAATCTCATTGACTTCAGTGGTGCCACCTGTGGATGAAAGAGTTACTCAGTGTGAGCAACCTCTCCATAGGTTGCATCTGCTCAGTAGATGTGGTTGAATTGTGTAAATAATTATCCATGAATATTTACTTAATTATGGATGCAAAAAAATTCCTCCAATAAATCACTGTTCAACCCCGGGACAGAGAGAGTCAGATAACATGAAGCAATGATTTACTTCATTGGTTGAGCAACAGACTCCACCACACTTTCTTCAGTAAGCCATATAAAGAATATTATTTGTTCCTCTCTACTTCTCAGGGAACTAAGATCATGTGTGCCTATTGGTTACTTTCTGGCATTCAGTACTGTTTAGAGCAGCATCATATGAGGGAGTGGTTTTGTTCTGTTTGTGGGGCACTGTTGGTAAAGTCAGGGTCATGGCATGCATTCCAGAAGCACGTTATTAATACTGGATGCCTTACATTCAACTTTCTGGTTTTACTAACCTTAAACTCTGACCATGCATGACTTACAGTATTAGTGTAGACTATGCCTAAGTCGATGTAAACTAGTTAAGTTACGCAAGTTAAATAACTTAAGTAGATATAACTTACAGCGACTTAAAGTGGTGTCTACCCTGCACTATGTCAGTGGGAGACGCTCTCCTGTTGACTTAATTAATCCACCTCAATGAGAGGCGGAAGCTATGCCAACGGGAGAGCGCTCTCATGTTGACTTACTGCGTCTTCACCAGACCCACTAAATGGATGCTGCTGTATCAATCACAGCAGCACCCATTTAGCGCATAATGTTGACAAGGCCTTGCAAAGATTTACATGATCCGAGGAGCTAAAGTGAAAAAGGACAAAAGGGTTTGCAAACCAAGTTCAGTATGATACTTGTAATATCCTTTGCAACAGACATGCATCATGAGCTAAATTGTGACCCAGCTATGAATATGAGGTTGTAAGTAGCTGAGCTGCCCTAGGAGGAGCCCTACGGCAGGGAGCAAATTACTGCAGCCCTGCATAGATTGTAGTTTACTTCTTCCTCCTTGCACCAGTTCAGCTCTGCTGGCCAACACTGAGGGAAAGATTGAGGGGAATGCTACTTCTCTGTCTCCTGGGGGGGAAGTAGCATCCTCACAAAAGCTGCTCTCCCCTACACCCAGTTTTGTGATCCAGCCATGCCACACTATAGCTGGGGTGGAGACTCACACCCATTTTACTCCCTTGCACAGATGCATGAAGGCCAAACTTGCTCTATCTATCACCTGAAATGAAGACAAAACCAAAATGTGGTGCCTAGAGTTTCACAACACATCAGTCCATCAGAGTCAGCAGTGTTACACTAGGACTGAACTGTTTGCAAAACATCACTGGTCTATATGATGGCCTGTAAAATCTCTGCTGTGAGACAGAAAATAGAAGACATTTCCCCAAATAGGTCAAATCCTATCAGAGAGAGGAAGACTGAACCTATACAAGTGTCACTCTGCAGTGGGGGGGAACATGGCTAGATGAGGAAGGGTCAAGGGAGAGCGGCTCACAGTGTGTAGAGATTTCCCCGTGTAAGACAATATTAACTGTGTCTGATATGGCATGGTTTGGAACCCACAAAGGTAATCACTTCACCCTCAAGGAAGTGTTGGGGGCATACACAGGCAGAGCACCAATGGATATATGGCTCTTGAAGGAACCAGGCTGCTATAAGAAGGGAGACAGGATATAAAAAACAGGAAACAATGGGCCTTCATGTGAATGCCCGACACATGCCCACTCCATAAGAGT
Source organism: Gopherus evgoodei (assembly GCF_007399415.2). Lineage (NCBI taxonomy): Eukaryota > Metazoa > Chordata > Testudines > Testudinidae > Gopherus > Gopherus evgoodei. Next base: position 21,998,254 of record NC_044326.1, read on the forward strand.
GGACAACTGTGCTACTATTCTTAATAGGAGAGGGTGGAGTTTCTTGGACCTTCTGTGAGTTTTTCATGCTTGGACACAATCTGGGTATATGTTTACTGTGAGACATACTCAGTTAACTCCCTTTCAAACCAAAATCCTTAGATTACAAAAAGAACATTTAAGCCCTTTACAATATTGTATAGGGTATATTTTTCTATTTAATTATACAAACCTATCCCCATAGTATCCGAGTGACTACCAAATGTTTATGGGTTTAGCCTCGCAACAGCCCTACAAAGTTGGGAAAGACTATTCCTATTTTACTGAAAGGGAAACTGAGTCACCGAAAGACTATGACTTGTCCAGGGTCACTTAGGTGATCAGTGGCAGACCTGGGAATTGAAGACTGGTCTTCCAAATCCTAGGCTAGTGCCTTGTCATAAGACAGACTTCCTTTCATTTTTTAGCTTTTATTAATGTATTTTGAAAAAACTGAAATTGACACAAAATAGCATAATTTTTTTATTTTTTACATAGGAACAATGTGTTTTTTTGTCAGTATAATACAGCTTTAACACATTTTCTTTATTCTGCAAAATTTAATGAAAAGTAACACAATTTCATATTCAATTTGTCTTAACGTATCAATTAAAAATGCATTTTCAAAGATTTTAAGGTATAGCAATAAAGGTATTTCCCTTTCTTCTGCCTTAATGTCAGTTAGTTGTATGAGTTATTAGCACTTCTGGGAACAGCATTTTTTCTCTTGTGTGCTCTGTTGATTCAAAGAAAGATATACATCAACACAATGAGAACAGAAAATGAGGATATGTGTTTTTCTGAGTTAGTTCCATTATATCATCCTTCTATAAATCAAAACTCAGGCTAATAGGAGTAGCTGTTGTGGAATATTGTCTAGAACAGGGGTGGGCAAACTATGACCTGTGGTCTGGATCTGGCCCATGAGCCATTTTAAGATGGCCTGCAAGCTCCCGCTGGGGAATGGGGTCTGGGGCTTGCCCTGCTCCAGTGCTCCAGCCAGGGCGCCAGGTCGGGTGGGGGGGTAGGGGCAGTGCACCATGCAGTTCCTGAAGCAGCCGCATGGCCCTGCTCCAGTGCTAGCAGGGTCAGGGGCTGCTCCATGTGTAGGAGCTGGAGAAGGCACATGCCACTTCTTCCGGGAGCTGCTTGAGGTAAGCGCCGTTCAGAGCCTGCACCCCTGATCCTTTCCCCACGCCCCAACCCTCTGCCCCAGCCCTGATCCCCCTGCCTGATCCCCCTGCCTGATCCCCCACCCTCCTGCAGCCCAAACCTTTCATCCCCAGCCCCACCCCAGAGCCCACACCCCCAATTTTGTGAGCATTCATGGCCCACCACACAATTTCTATTTCCCTATGTGGCCTTCGGACCAAAAAGTTTGCCCACCCCTGCTCTAGCAAGTGACATGGTCAGAGAAACAAAAATCTGAATGGTTCTGGCAGTTCTGCTGAGAATTTAGAGACCTTCATATAATAAATACCACAATATTATGGATTGTATTTTAAAATTAAATATCACAACAGTAAGAGTTGTGCACATTCTCTTCAGTGTTTGGGATATGTTTGGTTTTAGACTCAGAATACACTTCATTGAATGTTTATCCACCAAGAGGAAAACTGACCCAACCTGCCAGTCAAGTTTTTCTGGATGGCAAAAGATATGTTGCTTGTCATGCTAAAGACCCCATAAACTCCCATTAAAGTCGGTGGGAAAACTCCCATTGGATAGGATACCGAAAGTGCTTCAGGGGAATCCTGATTTCTCATTCACAGCTGAAGTGGTAGTAATAAAAATGTGTTTTTCATGTATATAGATTTGTTCATATGAGAATTGTAAAGCTTTTCAAAGGTGCCTACATTTTTATGAAATTTCATTTTAATTCTTTAAAATAGGTAGATTACTTAGAGCAGACACTTGGTCAGATTTCTATTCTGAATTGTTAATTTAGGGTGAAATCCTGGCTCCATTGAAGTCAATAACAAAACTCCCATTGACTTTGATGGGAACAGGATGTCACCCTTAGGGTTTTGTGTAAATGTGATTAGTGCAATGTCATGTATGTTTATTTGTATAGATCTAATAGAGCAGTAAATTTACTGAGAGGGAAACTGCAGCACACAGGTTCAGTTACTTGCAGACCAGCGTACACTGCATTCTGAGGTGTGGCTGCAGCTCATACGTACCTTTTGTTCCAGAGAGCTTTGACCACAATAACTGTGAAGCCATGGCAGTGAGGGCTAGCTGCTTGAGGACATACGCAGGATCCGGGACTGGCTTGTATGGCCCTTGCTCCTGCGGCTTCACTGCTATTAGCTGTTAGTCCAACTAGCTAGGTCAAGGCTAGCTGGGGTACATCAACTACCTGTGGTGCAGAAGGGAACATAATCTTGTCACTGACTCTCAGGCCACTATTCTTAATTATTATTTGTATTACAATAGCCTCAAGGGTTCCCAATCTAGAATCAGGGTCCAGCTTTGATAGGTGCTGTACCAAGTAATAAGAGAGTCCCAAGAGCTCAGAATGTAGATTCACTACAAGATGCAACAGGAGACAAACAAGGACAGGACAAAGTACCAATAAAATGAACATGTTTTTGGACACTAGGCAGTAGTCTCTGCTCACTGCCTATCTAGCCATTGGATCATGCTGCCTTTCTGGTGATTTTAATATTTAGCAATAAGGGCCATCACACTGATCTTCTATTAATTAGTCCAGTAAAGAAAAGTAAAGCTACTAGAGGGATGGGGAATTCCGAGGTTAAGGCGTCAAACTAAAACTCAGATAACCAAGGTTCTGTTTTATTTGGGCACAGACTGGCTGTGATTTTACCTAGTGTGCCTTGGTGCCTCATCTGTAAAATGGAGATAGCACTTTTCTTTCTCCCAGGTGAATTGTGAGGGTAAATTCATTGGTTTTTCGAAGATGCTCGGACAGTATGATAATCTATGCAAGTACCTAGATAGTGGAGTGGCTGTGAGGATGCTAAGGGTCCTTAATTCACTCCCAGCCCTTATTAGATTACAATGGAGTGTTTTATTGCCATTATACATTTGTTATATAAGGTTTTAAAGATGTTTTATAAATATGTTTGTGAGTGTGGATTCAGTGAGCTCGGTGCTTGTTTGTTTATACCCTGGTCAACTCTGGGAGGTAAAAGACCTTTAGTTAACCAGTCAGTTTCCATTGTTCCACTTGGTATCTCAGATGCATGGTGCATTAGTGTGGCAACACAACTAGGAGTACAGCTGGTTGGAATTTTCTGAGGGCTTGTTTTTCTGCTGCAAAAAGCTGATTCAGCAAAATTGAAATATTCTGCTGAAATGTGTCCATTTTGCCAAAATTCTGATGGAAACTGTCCGTCCCTAATGCGGGTTCGGTGAATTTTTTAATTGAGAGAGGAAAATTAAAACCAGACAAATTGAAACGTCAAAACACCACATGGCTGTTTATTAACAGGGAAAAAAATCACAACTTGGGCTGGGGAGAAGCACTTCTACCAACTAACAGTACGATTAGAACAAGAACATTCACACAACTTGAAGCAAGCTATTTACATTCATTAACAAGGAACCAAATAATTCAAAATTATCTGCTCTTTAAAAATGAAGATAAATACACCAAATTAAACGAACTGTGTGCACGTTAACCAAATACCATAAAATACACCATCAATAGCTATTAATACAACAATTCAACTTTTTATATGCTGTATACACACACTTTATACCAAATAACAACAATATACAGTTCTACAGAAGAGACTAAGCAAAGCACAGAGTATCACAGAAAATTAGAAAGCAAGTACTGTATTCCAGGTGCAGCTGACCAGCAGTACAGACACCAGAAGCATACCGAATCCGTAATCCGTAGAAGATCATTTTGAAAAATAAATGTCACGTCCCGAGCCGGCTATATCCGGAGGAGACCCCTGGCTGAAGGATTGATCAGGTCCTTCAGTCAGTATGTGGATACTCCTGCAGATTCTGGCACGAGGCATAGTTTTATTCAAAGGCTCTTTTACACTTATCAAAATCTGATTGGTCCCTAGCTCCTTCACCTTCCAGGCTCCGAGCTGGCGCCCTCTACGTAGATAGAATTTGCACACGGCACACTAGAAGCTACTAGAAGCTGTACCCAGAACACTAGCATGGTTTTGCACACGACCCTAATCTGACCGTTTGAACTGAACTACGATTGGTCAGATTGGATCCCTTTGCTCGCAGCATGCTGGTGTTATGCACACAGCACTAGCCTGACCCTTAGGTGACCAGGCAAAAAGAGCGGGAAAATGCACATGGCACTCTAATGTTGCACACCGCACCTTAAGATTGCACACAGCACCACGGTGTTGCACACAGTACCAGTGTGACCTCTAGATGACCGACAATTGGCCATACAGACACCATGTTAGAATAGAGGCCTTAGGGCTGCGACAGAAACCAAGCAGATTTCCTGCCTGCTCACCTGCCCACCTTCTGTGCAGCCCATCCAGCCCTGGGAAAGCAGGCTCCCAAGTTCGCAGCTCTTTAGCAGCCTGGGCTGCTGCAGCCTGCAGGCTCCCAGCTCTTTGGAAGCCTGGACTGACAGGGCTTCCATGCTCCTGGCTCCAGAGCATCCCAGCAGGTAAATTGCCCCACAGTCAGGGCTCTCAAAGCTCCCCTGCCTTCCTTGGTCCAAGCTCCGGGACCAAGCTCACCAGGTGGACTGCCAAGGAGTCAGGTCTCCCAGAGCTTCCCAGTTGATGGACAGCCAGGACTCTGGGCAGCTTAGGGAGCCTCGGAAATGTTTTGAAAAGGTTCATTAGACAGACAAGGTGGATGAGGTAATATCTTTTACTGGACCAATTTCTGTTGATGAGAAAGACGAGCTTTTGAGCCACACAGAGCTCTCTCACCAGCAGAAGTTGGTCCAATAAAAGATATTACCTTTCTCATCTGGTCTCGCCTACATCCTGGGACCGACATGGCTACAACTACCCTCATACATTGAGAAGGTTGAAACAAATATCACCTTGACTCTTTTTAAATGAACGTTTGACATTCTGGGTCTGTGGGAAATGCTGAAATTTTGTTTTCTGTTCCATTTCAGAATCTCCCCCGGAGCAGAAATTCCAGGTTCTGGCCAGCCCCAGTGATGAGCTGGGAGCCACTGAGTTCTAATCTCCCCCTCCACTCTCTCCATGGGGCCATGGACAGGCCTTCAATAATGCTTCCAGAACTGCCAGGTGTGATTTTGTCTCAGACTCCTATTACCATAGTATCTGAGCACCTCACAATCTTTGATTTATAACCCTTCTAACGCCCTCGGTGAGGGAGAGAAATAGCAGTATGCTCATTTCACAGATGGGAGGCTAAGTACCTTAACCACAGTCACACAGGTAGACTGTAGTGGAGCAGGAACTTGAATCAGGTTTCCCAAATGCTAGGTTTGTGCCCTAATCAATTGGCCATCATTCCTCTCAGTTGCTGAGAGGGGACTAGTTCCCTTAGTTATACTCAAGTCACTAAACCCATGTTTTCTAATGCTTGGGATTTTCCTCTAATCTCTAAGGGTACGTCTACACTACAGCATAATTTCGAATTAACTTAAACCGGTTTTATTAAAGAGGTATTATAAAGTCGATTTTATGCGTCCACACTAGGCACATTAATTCGGTAGTGTGTGTCCATGGTCCGAGGCTAGCATCGATTTCCAGAGCGTTGCACTGTGGGTAGCTATCCCACAGCTATTCCATAGTTCCCGCAGTCTTCCTTGACCCTTGGAATTCTGGGTTAAGACCCCAGTGCCTGATGGGGCAAGAAATCATTGTCGCGGGTGGTTCTGGGTACAGCCTCACCCCTCCCTTCCTGAAAGCAGCAGACAGCCATTTCGCGCCTTTTTTCCTGGGTGAACTGAGCAAACACCATAGCACAGCAAGCATGCACCCTGCTCAGCTCAATAGCGCAATCGTGCACGTTGTAAACACCTCACGCCTTCTCATGCTGTCTATGGTGAACCATGAACTGCAAACGCAGGAGAGGAGGAGGCAGCTACGGCAGCATGGCGACGAGAGTGATGAGGACATGGACACAGATTTCTCCCTAACCGTGGGCCCCCGCGCTTTGGAGCTCCTGCTGGTAGTGGGGGAGGTACTACCCATTGAACGCCAATTTTGGGCCCGGGAAACAAGCATAGACTGGTGGGACTGCATAGTTTTGCAGGTGTGGGAAACTTTCGCATGCGTAAGAGCACTTTCTTTGAACTTTGTGACTTGCTTTCCCCTGCCCTGAAATGCCATAATACCAGGATGAGAGCAGCCCTCACAGTGGAGAAACGAGTGGCAATAGCCCTCTGGAAGCTTGCAATGCCAGACAGCTACCTGTCAGTCGGCAATCAATTTGGAGTGGGAAAATCTACTGTGGGGGCTGCTGTGTTGCAAGTAGCCAAAGCAATCATTAAGCTGCTGCTACGAAAGGTTGTGACTCTGGGAAACATGCAGGTCATAGTGGATGGCTTTGCTGCAATGGGATTCCCTAACTGTGGGGGGGCCATAGATGGAACCCATATCCCTATCTTGGCACCGGAGCACCAGGGCACCCAGTACATATACCGCAAGGGGTACTTTTCAATGGTGCTGCAAGTACTGGTGGATCACAAGGGACGTTTCACCAACATCCACGTGGGATGGCTAGGAAGGGTTCATGACGCTCGCGTCTTCAGAAGCACTGTTCTGTTTAAATGGCTGCAGCAAGGGACTTACATCCCAGAACAGAAAATAACAGTTGGGGATGTTGAAATGCCTGTCGTTATCCTGGGGGACCCAGCCTACCCCTTGATGCCATGACTCATGAAGCCATACACAGGCAGCCTGGACAGTGGTCAGGAGCTGTTCAGCTACAGGCTGAGCAAGTGCAGAATGGTGGTAGAATGTGCATTTGGCCGTTTAAAGGCTCGCTGGAGAACGTTACTCACTCGCTCAGACCTCAGCCAAACCAATGTCCCCTTTGTTATTGCTGCTTGCTGTGTGCTCCACAATCTCTGTGAGAGTAAGGGGGAGACCTTTATGGCGGGGTGGGAGGCTGAGGCAAATCACCTGGCCGCTGATTACGCGCAGCCAGACACCAGGGTGATTAGAAGAGCACACCAGGAAGCGGTGCGCATCAGAGAAGCCTTGAAAACGAGTTTCATCACGGGCCAGGGTACGGTGTGACTGCTGTGTTTGTTTCCCCTTCATGAACCTCCCCCCTTTATTGATTCCTCCTGCAAGCAACCCACCCTCCCCCTTCCATTACAGCTTGCTTATTGAAATAAAGTTACTATCATTTAAAAAGCATGTATTCTTTATTAAAAGTCATTCCCTGTAAGCAACCCACCATCCCCCTTCGTTTAAAAAGCATGTATTCCAGATAAAAAGTCATTCCCTGTAAGCAACCCACCCTCCCCCTTCCATTAGAGCTTGCTTATGGAAATAAAGTTACTATCGTTTAAAAAGCATGTATTCTTTATTAAAAGTCTTCCCTGTAAGCAACCCACCCTCCCCCTTCGTTTAAAAAGCATGTAATTATAAAAAGAGTAAGAGAAATAACAAGGTATCCCGGGAGTGGTTTGGGAGGAGGATAGGAGGGAAGAAAAAGGCCACTAAGCACATTTCAATGTAATGACAGCCTTTTGGTTGGACTGTCCACGGGGGTGGAGTGGGCTGGTGCAGAATGCCTTCCCCCACACGTTCTTACACGTCTGAGTGTGGAAGATATGGAACATGGTGAGTACTGAGGGTGGTTAAACATGGGCTGGAGCAGCACTCTGTGATCCCGCTGCTCCTCCTGAAGATCCACCAGACGTCGGAGGATGTCAGTTTGATCACGCAGCAGCTCCAGCGTTGCATCCCGCCACCGCTGATCTTCCTGCCTACACCTCTGATCTTCCTGCCGCCACCTCTCATCTCAAGCGTCCCTCCTATCCTCACGTTCACTGGCATCTTTCCTGTACTTTGCTAACTCGTCCTTCCACTCTCCCAGATGAGAGTTACTGCCATGATTTCTGTGAACATTTCATCTCGTGTCCTCTTCTTCCTCCGCCTTATCTGAGCTAGCGTTCGGGATGCAGTAGGGAGGCTTGAAAAATTTGCAGCTGCATGAGTGGGGAAAAATAGTGATAGAATGATTATAAACGATACATTTCACAGAACAATGGCTATACTCTTTCACAGTGGACACCACTATTCACCTTACATAGCACATGTGATTTCACTACAAGGTCGCATTTGGATTATTTTAGTATTGAGTGCCTGTGGCTGTGGTGTAACAGATCAACACAGACGCAGGTCCGGGCATCACAATTCAGCTTCCATGCGGTCATGGTAAGGCATACAGCTTCTCCCCCTGTGCTGCTTCTTTTACAGGGAGCAGCAGACGCAAAACTCTAACCCTAACCCTGGAATTGCTTTAGCCCTCCCCCCCACCCCACCGCATGGCTGGTATAATGGCAGATCACTGCTAATCACCCCCCGCCTTTCTCCTCCCACACACCCCCCCACCGCGTGGCTGGTAGCTGGGAAGATTCCTGCTGGCCAAACACTAAAAAGCTCAGCGCCATTAACGTCCCTCCCCTGCCCCCGCTTGGCTACCTGCAAGGAAGGATTTCTTTTAAGCAACAGGCAAACAGCCCAGTAGGAATGGCCATCTCTCTGTCCTCTTAATAAAATTCCTTAATTTCAACCAGGTTACCATGAACGATATCACTCTCCTGAGGATAACACAGCGAGATAAAGAACGGATGCTTCTTGAATGCCTGCAATCACCGGGACCATACGCAGCTAGGCTTTGTCATGCAATGATACCTGATTACTTGCTACATGCATGGCGTGGTAAAGTGTCCTACCATAGTGGACGGAACAAGGCTGCCTTGCCCAGAAACCTTCTGCAAAGGCTTTTGGAGTACCTCCAGGAGTGCTTCATAGAGATGTCCCTGGAGGATTTCCGCTCCATCCCCAGACATGTTAACAGACTTTTCCAGTAACTTTAATGCCAGCTAATGCATGCAAGCCCTTGTGGCAAATCAATCATTAAAAAACACTTGCTTTTAAACTATGATTTATATTTACAAAGATACATTCACCAGAGGTCGCTTCCATGGCTTCACTGTCTGGGCTAGTGGCTTGGGAGGGCTGGGAGGGTAATTCAGTCTGGGTCACAAAAAGCTCCTGGCTGTTGGGGAAAATGGAGTGCTGTGTGCTTTCAGCAAGCTCGTCCTCCTCCTCATCTTCCCCCTCCGCTGAATCCTCATCCATGGGTGAGATTATAACCCCCACCTCGGAATCCACGGACAAGGGGGGGTACTGGTGGCGCAGCCCCCTAAAATTGTATGCAGCTCAGCGTAGAAGCGGCATGTTTTTGGCCCTGATCCGGATCTCTCGTTTGCTGCTTTGGTTTTCTGGCTTGTCTGAGCTCCTTCACTTTCACTCTGCACTACACTGAGTCCCTGGTGTGGCCTCTCTCCCTCATGGTATTGGAAATTTTTTCAAAAGTTTTTTCATTTCGTCTTTTGGAACGGAGTTCTGATAGCACTGAATCCTCTCCCCATATAGCAATAAGCTCCAGTACCTCTCGTGCAGTCCATGCTGGTGCTCTTTTTCTGTTCTCAGGAGACTGCATTGTTACCTGTGCTGATGAGAGCTCCACGCTGGCCAAACAGGAAATGAAATTCAAAAGTTCGCGGGGCTTTTCCTGTATACCTGGCCAGTGCATTAGAGTTCAGTTACCTGTCCAGAGCGGCCAGTGGTGCATTGTGGGATACCGCCCGGAGGACAATAACTTTGATTTGCGGCCACACTAACCCTAAATCAATATGTTAATATCGATTTTAGCGTTACTCCTCTCGTTTTCTAGGAGTACAGAAATCGATTTAAAGAGCCCTTTAAATCGATTTAAAGTGCATGGTAGTGTGGACGGGTACAGCATTAAATCGATTTAACGCTGTTAAAATCGATTTAACTGCGTAGTGTGGACCAGGCCTAAGAAACACTGCCTCTCTGGTGATGTGGAATTAAACAATACTGCACAAGAGAGTGGTTGTTAGTTTAGCAATGGTCAGTAGAGCAAGCTGAGTGAGCTAACAAAAGGGTGCTCAGTACCTCATGCACCCAAGCCGCTGCTGGGTCCTGAATTTTTACATAGATTAATGTGTCTTTTGCCCAAGCAGCTTTGTCAGGAAGCAGGATGGACGCCCTATAGGCAGCAAACAGCAAAAAGAATCTTTGTGCACTGACATTTGACCAACTGTGCAACTCTGTGTGGATTTCAGATAAGGAGAACAGAAATTTCTCCTTTCTGACCATATAAGGGAACCCTTCAAATCTTGAATGTCAAGTGAACATTTTACACAGAGGAAATTTCCTAGCAGTACCCACTGCCCTCAGATATGCACAGTCAACTTCCATCAGATTCAGTGGGAGTCCTGTGCATGCAACTGAGAGCAGAGCTTGTCCCTAAATATGGTTATTAAAGGGGAAAACACCAAGTAAAAATAAAAGTCACGCATGGTAAATGTTGAATGGAAGAAATCTGTCTGCGACTAGCTCACTGGAGAAAAGGCTCAACAGCAGTTCATCCTTATGTAATGCGGCCATCTCCAGTTTAGCCTGCTTGTCATATAGATTGAAGCTGCCTTCAAGGCAGTTGCAAAGTGGGTCCTACGTTCTGTATTTTGTTGTTGCTAATTCAGGACAGACACTGCCATTTATTTGCTCTCCTGTTCGCCTCTGTATCCTTTCCCTCAGAGGAGGAAAAAACTCAAAGAATGATTTTACAAGACCACAAAACATGCATTTTGCCTCCCATTTTGAATTATGTGAATCTGAACATTAGACGTGAACGTGATAGGAATCTAGCTATTCAAAAATGAGTGGTCACAAATAAATCTAAATGCCAACTAATTAATTCACTACTTGGTTAACGGAGCGCAACACCACTGAAGTCAGCATGCCTGTGAATCCCAGTGGTGGGTTGGGTTCCAAGACTTTTTTCTTATTTATTTGTAATGCACCAAGCACACAGTTGGCACTTAGTAATTAATTAAACCAAAACCAGTCAAAGGCACCTACTGTTACTAACAAATCTGCCAAATCTATAGACTGCTGCTGATTCTCTGCAGAGATTTTTATTATTTGTAATTATCATAGCACCTATGAGCTCCAGTCATGGACCAGTCACAGAAGTGAGGAGGAGGAGCAGGTAGTGGTGTTCCCCACCCCCATTTATGCCCAACAGCCAGGACACTTACCTAGGATGTAGGCAGCCTAGGTTTGAATCCTTGCACTGGAGCAGGGACTCACACCCATGTCTTGTACTGTTCCCAAGGTGAATACCCTACCAGCCAGGCTACTGGGTATTCTGGGTGGGTTTCTTTCAAACTCTCCTGCTGAAGCACTTCCACTTGATAAATAAATTATATATTATCTGGATTTTAAAGAGAGAGAGCCAGCACGAGACTGACTCTATAGCCTGGTGATGAGGGCACTCACCTGGGAAGGGAGACACCTGGGTACCTATCCCTGCTCCAGTGAATCCCATGTGAGTTCCCTGGGCTATTGGGTATAAGGGTGACACCACCTTTTCATCCCTCATTTTGTGAAAAGCACCTACGTCCTCTTGTGAATCTAGCCCTTCGTTTCCAAATTTCTTTTGCTGCTACTAAAAAAAAAAACAGTTAAAAATGCCCCAAATCAAAATGAAATGTTTTGTTTCAGAAAAAGTGAAATGTTCTGGTTGACCCAAACCAAATTTTGATTTTGATTTTTCAGAACATCCAGCAAACTGAAAAGTTAATTATTCAGCCAGCTCAACTCCAAAGTAGTGAGGAAATCACTACGTTTCCATACGTACATCTAATTAAAGGCTCAACCATGCTAAGTTCTAATGGGAACTGAAGGCACTCAGCACCCCTAGATTTCACTGCTGAGTTCCTGTCTCAGGAAGCGACAGCCTCTTTGCAGGATCAGGTACTTACTTCCCACATTCGGAATGCTTACTTGCTTCCTGAAATTATGGCCCTGTTGTCACATCTGGAATTGCAAATTCCCTTTTCCTATCAAATCATTAACTCATTTTTTACAACTTCAGCATCGGTGGTGCGCTAGGACACGACATCATGGTAGTATATTTATAAGGAGCTATGGTTGGCGAGCTGGCTGGCAATAAATATGTTGAGTAGATGACTGTAAAATAACCCTAAAGAACAGATATAATCTTTCATTTAGTCTGCAGGAGCCAACATATATTTTTATTACCTATATGTTAGTACTCAAGAAAAACAGTGATTTACAGGGCCAAAGGTGCTGTGAAGTCTGAGAAGAGCCACTCTGCAGCTGCTCCTGCAGCCTCAGGGCTGTAGCAGCTTCTGTGGAAATTGAGCTCTGCCTATGTGAGGGATTTGGCTGGCTCCTTTGGCTAACCCTTTCTCTGACCCCAAGATTCCTCCTTTTAAATCCTGATTTGTTCCTGGAATGAGCACTGTACCTATCCCAAATTCCATAACTGCTAGCAAATATTCTTTAGCCTTTTCATCACCACCAGTCACTCCTCCTTTCCACCATATCTATTTTGCTTTTAATAACTTGCAGTGGTGCTTACAATGATTCACAGCCTGGTCTGGCTTCTCCCCGCCTCTTAAATGGGTACGTCATCAGAAAAATCTTGGACTCTGCCATCATTATTAACACTAAGTAGTACCTCACACCACGAATGGTACTATTTATTCCAACTGTACTAATGATGGAGCAGGCAATACTCAGAGCGAGTAAGGGTGCCGAAACTGGACCCAAAGTCTTTAAGCCTTTGTAACATACACCAGCAAGCCAGAATGCTCTAGTCAGATTCTTCAGCCATTGCTTGTCAGTTAAGAAGCTGTATGAAGGCTGGAATAAAGTTTCTCTCTCGCTTTTGAGCCACTAATTCAAGTTGCCTTAATTTTGTTGCTAGGGCATTGGACTGGGACTCAGGAGTTGTGGGTTCATTTCTTGAATCTGATCCTGACTTGCTGTGTGACCCTGAGCAAATCACTTTACGTGCTGGGAATTCTGTGAAGTAGGGACAATGATATTTCCTTTCTTTGTAAAGCACTTGGAGACAGATGGATGAAAAGTGCTATATAACAGCCAATAATATTATTAGTCTTTGATTGTATATCAGGGTATTATTTATTTGTAAAGAGGAAATCTGTCTCTCTTCCTCCCCTTTCCAGTTTCCTTTGGTTTTGCTTTAAGTCAAGTACACATTTTATGCCTGGAAATCTGCTTTGAATCTTGCAGGAAGTGAAATATTGAAATGAAATAAGGACAATAGGACAGAGGCAATTTTAAACCTAATTCAAGAAATGTAAGGTCCATTTTCAAACATGATGCAGCCATTACTTAACGAAGTTTACCTGAAGTTATATATTCTAAATGTCTTGCTTAATGCTCATTATGAGTCAATTACCCTGGGTATCTTTAGTCTTGAGAGTCTCTTTAGATTATCTGCAATTACTGGTAGTAAATTATATGTACAAGGAAGCTAATGTGACAGAGCCAAACCAGCTCAAACCCCTACCCAGAAACTTGGAAAACTTAATGCAGCTTCCTTAGGTGTCCTTAAGAGGCAGAACTTTCCCATTCACAAGCACTCTGGGACAGTGTAAAAACAAGGACATTTTTATTATGGGGTGAATGAACACAGTCATAAACTTAGGAAAACTCAGCTCCGCACTCAACTGGTCCCAGCAAGCTGAGTTATTTTTCTAATCATATGCCTGGGTGAAAGTGTGTTATTTTAAAAAAGGAGATATGAAAAATGGGGTAGGTCACCACTACTGAAGCAAAGGTTTGTTTTATATTTTTATCTTCTAAAATGCAGTTGGCAAGATGAGAATTAAAAAAAAAGAATGTCATTTTTCAAAAAGGATCTGAAGGTAATAACAGCTAGGAAGACATTTATTTTAGACCCAGAGGGAATGCCTGCTTTTGTAACATAACAGAGACGGGTTCAGGTCACAAAATTCAGATCTAGATTCTATAGTGAACTCATCAAGTTCAAGAGTGTTTACCCCTCGGGTTTTGTGTAGGTCTTTCTCTAGAGTCTAGTGACATTTATTGATCCGATTTGCTAGGACATGTTTAGTAGAGAATAGACAGATGGGCACTATGGCTCAGATGGATAGCAATATGGTCAACTACTGCACTGATGGGCACAGAGCAAGATGCCACACTGATGGACGCAGAACAAGATGCTCAACAGATAGAAAATAAATTGCGAAGAGTGATGGAAAATTCACGTGGAAGAAAAAGCAAACGGGTTCTGTCCTCAGGGTAGAGTATATAGAGCAACCACATGACAAAGGGCGTATCAGTCAAGGCCTTGGGAAGACCTTGTTCCAATTGCTGTGTCAGCAGGAGAGATGATTTAGCTTGAATCACAATGGTATGTGTGTGCTTCAAGTGAACTAAGCTAAATGCTAAAATGCTTTGAAATGCATCTAGTTGCCCCAGTAATCACAATCATAGATTTCTGTTTATTTCATCTTCTCCTCAGTATGTTTCATTTATCAACACTGATGGATTCTGCTATCAAAGACAATTTCCCGCTGGCTGCAGAACAGATAATATTTAATTGCTCCCTCTAAATGCATTCTGTCCTTCAACAGAAGTTTCTGGATTCTCTTGTATTTAAATAGACAGTGGGCCAAATTCCCTGCATGGGTAACCCATGGACTACTGCTGGCATAACTCTATTGGCATAATTCCCAGTGTATCGCATGGCCATTGTAGAATTTATTAAAAGTTTCCCATTGTCATTGTCTTAATCTGTAAAAACCTTCATAAAAATAATACAACACTGAACTGTGATGTCCTGGCTAATCTCCAACTCAAGCAATTCCATTCTGTTACCCAAATCCCTCCTGCAGGTTTAGTTGGATACAGTATTCTTTACCTACTCTCCTAAATTATTCAGAAGTGTTACTTTGAAAGACTGCAGGACTGGACCTACAGGCTAGATTGACACAGCCTTTACTTGGCTGAACAGGAGATAAAGCCTCTCTTAACCCTGGTCTACACTACGAGTTTAGGTTGATTTTAGGAGCATTAGATCGATTTAACCTTGCACCCATTCACACAACGAAGCCATTTTTGTCAACATAAAGGGCTCTTAAAATCAATTTCTGTACTCCTCCCCAGTGAGAGGATTAGCGCTGAAATCGACCCTGCTGGGTCAAATTTGGGGTAGTGTGAACGCAATTGGACAGTATTGGCCTCCGGGAGCTATCCCAGAGTGCTCCATTGTGACCGCTCTGGATAACACTCTCAACTCAGATGCACTGGCCAGGTGGACAGGAAAAGCCCCATGAACTTTTGAATTTAATTTCCTGTTTGGCCAACATGGCGAACTGATCAGCACAGGTGACCATGCAGAGCTCATCAGCACAGGTGACCATGGAGTCCCAGAATTGCAAAAGAGCTCCAGCATGGACCAAATGGGAGGTACGGGATCTGATCGCTGTAAGGGGAGATGAATCCATGCTATCAGAACTCTGTTCCAAAAGACGAAATGCCAAAACATTTGAAAAAATCTCCAAGGGCATGAAGGACAGAGGCTATAACAGGGACCCGTAGCAGTGCTGCATGAAACTTAAGGAGCTGAGGCAAGCCTACCAAAGAACCAGGGAGGCAAACAGCTGCTCCAGGTCAGAGCCCCAGGCATGCCACTTCTATGATGAGCTGCATGCCATTCTAGGAGGTGCCCCTACAATTACCTCAGCCCTGTGCATGGACTCTGTCAATGGATTCTCACGCAACAGGGATGCAGATTTTGGGGACGAGAAAGATGATGATGAGGAGGAGGTTGAAGATAGCACACAGCAAGCAAACAGAGAAATCATTTTCCCCGACAGCCAGGAACTGTTTTTCACTCTGGATCTAGTACCTTCCCAACCCACCGAAGGCGGGCTCCCGGACCTAGACAGCGGAGAAGGGACCTCTGGTGAGTGTACCTTTGTCAATATTGTACATGGTTTAAAAGCAAGTGTGTTTAATGATTAAATTTGCCCTGAAGACTTGGGATGCACACAAATGGGGGGATAACTGCCAAGGTAGCCCAGGAGTGGTTGGGGAGGAGGGAAGCATTGGGTGGGGTGGTGGAGGAAGGGAGGAGGGAAAGACAAGGCCACACTGCACTTCAAAATTTATTTATTGAATGCCAGCTTTCTGTTGCTTGAGCAGTTCTCTGGGGTGGAGTGGTTGGGTGCCCGGAGCCCCCACCCCCCAATGTGTGCTTGGGCATCTGGGTGAGGAAGCTATGGAACTTGGGGAGGAAGGCGGTTGGTTACACTGGGGCTGCAGTGGTAGTCTGTGCTCCTGCTGCCTATCCTGCACCTCAGCAATACGCCAGAGAATATCAGTTTGATCCTCCAGTAGCCTGAGCATTGCTTCCTGCCTCCTCTCATCACGCTGATGTCACCTATCATCTTGATCCTGCCACCTTTCCTCTTGCTCCCGCCACCTGTCCTCGTGTTCATTTTGTGATTTCCTGAACTCTGACATTGTCTGCCTCCATGCATTCTGCTGGACCCTTTCAATGTGAGAGGACTGCATGAGCTCAGAGAACATTTCATCACAAGTACATTTTTTTTGCTTTCTAATGCATGAATTTGAAACAGCAATGACTTTATTGCCTCTGCAAGAGGTGATCAAAGGACGGAGGGGAAGGTATTTGGCTTACAAGGAAGTGGACTGCACTCTCAGCAAGTTTGCAGATGACACTAAACTGGGAGGAGTGGTAGATATGCTGGAGGGTAGGAATAGGATACAGAAGGACCTGGACAAATTAGAGGATTGGGCCAAAAGAAACCTGATAAGGTTCAACAAGGACAAGTGCAGAGTCCTGCACTTAGGACAGAAGAATCCCATGCACTGCTACAGACTAGGGACCGAATGGCTAGGCAGCAGTGCTGCAGAAAAGGACCTAGGGCTTACAGTGGATGAGAAACTGGATATGAGTCAACAGTGTGCCCTTGTTGCCAAGAATGCTAACAGCATTTTTGGCTGTATAAGTACGGGCATTGCCAGTAGATCGAGGGACATGATCATTCCCCTCTATTCGACATTGGTGAGGCCTCATCTGGAGTACTGTGTCCATTTGGGGGCCCCACACTACAAGAAGGATGTGGAAAAATTGGAAAGAGTCCAGTAGATGGCAACAAAAATGATTAGAGGGCTGGAGCACATGACTTATGAGGACAGGCTGAAGGAACTGGGATTGTTTAGTCTGCAGAAGAGAAGAATGAGAGGGGATTTGATAGCTGCTTTCAACTACCTGAAAGGGGGTTCCAAAGAAGATGGATCTCTCAGTGGTACCAGATAACAGAACAAGGAGTAATGGTCTCAGGTTGCAGTGGGGGAGGTTTAGGTTGACTATTAGGAAAAACTTTTTCACTAGGAGGGTCATGAAGGACTGGAATGGGTTACCTAGGGAGGTGGTGGAATCTCCTTCCTTAGAGGTTTTTAAGGTCAGGCTTGACAAAGCCCTGGTTGAGATGATTTAGTTGGGAATTGGTCCTGCTTTGAGCAGGGGCTTGGACCAGAAGACCTCCTGAAGTCCCTTCCAACCCTGATATTCTATGATTCTACGGGGGTGGGTTTTCATCAAGGAGAAACAAAAAAAACTTTCACACCATAACTTGGCCAGTCATGAAAATGGTTTTCAAAGCTTTTCTGATGCGCAGCGCATCCTGCTGTGCTCTTCTAACCACCCTGGTGTCTGGCTGCATGTAATCAGCAGCCAGGCAATTCTCCTCAACCACCCACCCCACCATAAAAGTCTCTCCCTTACTCTCACAGATATTGTGGAGCACACAGCAAGCAGTAATAACAAAGGGAATATTGGTTTTGCTGAGATCTAACCTAGTCAGCAAACAGCACCAGCGAGCTTTTAAACATCCAAAGGCACATTCTACCACCATTCTGCACTTGCTCAGCCCATAGTTGAACAACTCCTGACTACTGTCCAGGGTGCCTGTGTATGGCTTCATGAGCCATGGCATCAAGGGGTAGGCTGGGTCTAGGGATAACTGGGCATTTCAACATCCCCAATGGCTATTTTCTGGTCTGGAAAGTAAGTCCCTTTCTCCAGCTGTTCAAACAGACCAGAGTTCCTGAAGATGCGAGCGTCATGTACCTTTCCCGGCTGTGATATAGCATGTCCAGAGGGAGATATGTAAGCCCCGGGGTGATGAGATCCTTATTCCCTGTAGAGGGATGAGAGGCTGCTACAGATTAATTAGACACCTGAAACCAGTTAAGCTAATTAGAGTATCGGAAGCCAGTCACCTGATAAAAAATCCCTGCTTCAGTCAGGCAGTTGGAGGAGTTGAAGCAGAGTGGTTTGGTGTTGGAGCAGAGAGCAGTTTGGAGGAGAGCAGTTTGGAGGAGTTGAAGCAGAATGGTTTGGTGTTGGTGCACAGAGCAGTTTGGAGGAGAGCAGTTTGAAGGAGTTGAAGCAGAATGGTTTGGTGTTGGCGCACAGAGCAGTTTGGAGGAGAGCAGTTGGAGGAGTTGAAGCAGAATGGTTTGGTGTTGGCGCACAGAGCAGTTTGGAGGAGAGCAGTTTAAAGGAGTTGAAGCAGAATGGTTTGGTGTTGGCGCACAGAGCAGTTTGGAGGAGAGCAGTTTGGAGAAGTGCTGTGGTGAGCCAGAAGACCAAGACCCTAGGTAAAGGGAAAGCCGGCTTGTGCAGAGCAGAGCGACTCTACAGACACAGGCTATCTCTAAGCCCCTTGGGCTGGGACTCGGAGTCGAGGGCGGGCCCGGGTCCCTCCCTCTCCACTCCCCTTTTCTAGGACACTAGTGGGACAGTTGATACCCCAGTTCAGGGGTGAGAAATGGTGCCCTGAACCCCCACAAGAGGAGAAAGTGTGAAACCCATCATAATAGTGCTGGCAGTTGGCCACATTGGCCATCCCACTTTGATGTTGATGAAACATCTCTTGTGATCCACTAGTGCTTGCAGCAGCATTGAAAAGTACCCCTTGCGGTTTATGTACTGGCTGCCTTGGTGGTCCGGTGCCAAGATAGGGATATGTGTCCCGTCTATCGCTCCACCAGAGTTAGGGAATCTCATTGCAGAAAAGCCATCCACTATGACCTGCACATTTCCCAGAGCCACTACCCTTGATAGCAGCAGCTCAGTGATTGAGTTGGCTACTTGGATCCCAGCAGCCCCCACAGTAGATTTGCCCACTCCAAATTGATTCCCAACTGACCGGTAGCTGTCTGGCATTGCAAGCTTCCAGAGGGCTATCGCCACACGCTTGTAAACTGTAAGGGCTGCTCTCATTTTGGTATTCTTGCACTTCAGGGCAGGGGAAAGCAAGTCACAAAGTTCCATTAAAGTTCCCTTACATATACAAAAGTTTCACAACCAGTGGGAATCATCCCAGACCTGCAACACTATATGGTCCCACCAGTCTGTGCTTTTTTCTCGGGCAAAAACATTGTCGCAGGTGGTTCTGGGTACATATCGTCAGCTCCCCAACCCCCCACCCCACTCCCATGAAAGCAATGGCAAAAAATCGTTTCTCACCTATTTTCCTGGGTTACCCATGCAGATGACATACCACAGCAAGCATGGAGTCTGCTCAGCTCACAGTATGTCTCCTGGGTGTTGCTGACAGATGCGGTACTGCAGTGCTACACAGCAGCATCTCCTTGCCTTGCCCCATGAAGGGCAGACATTACAATACAACAGCTAGCCGCCACTGTCATCATCCCGTGGGTGCTCCTGGCCAACCTTGGTTAGGTTGGTTGGGAGTGCCTGGGCAAACATGGGTGCTCCTGACTGGCCTTGGTGAGGTCGGTCGGGGGCACCTGGACAAAAACGGGAATGACTCCAGGTCATTCTCTTCTTTAAGTTTTGTCTCATGGAGATTCAGTCCTGCCCGGAATATCATGCCAGCTGGAGGCTTCTGCCTCAGGCTGCTCTCCCAGTCGGCAGCACCGCACAGTCGCACCTACCCCAGCCTACCCTTTGCTCCCATGGCTCATGAAGCCTGAACAGTAGTAAGGAGCAGTTCAACTATAGGCTGAGCAAGTGCAGAATGGTGGTTCACTCTATTTCCCTGTAAGCCAACCACCCTCCCCTCCCCACTTTGATCTCTGCTTGCAAAGGCAATAAAGTCATTGTTTCAAATTCATGCATTCTTTAATAATTCATCACACAAATGGGGGCATAGCAGCGAAGGTAGCCTGGGAGTGGTGGGGCACCCCCTAGAATGGCATGCAGCTCATGACATAGAAGCGAGATGTCTGGGGTTCTGACCGGAGAGGCCATTTGCCACTCTGGTTCTTTGGCAGGCTTGCCTGATATTCCAGGCAGGACTGAATCTCTATTAGACGACTGGGCTCTGATTGAGCTCACTAAGGCCAGCCAGGAGCACCCATGTCTGCCCAGGAGCCTCCGATTGATCTCACTGAGGCCGGCCAGGAGAAACCAAAAGACAGCAGCAGATGGTACAATACGGCTGCTAACCATCTTTGCTAACTTGCAAAGGCAAGGGCTGCTGCTGTGTAGCAATGCAGTACCGCGTGTGCCAGCATCACCCAGGAGACATACAGTGACAGTGAGCTGAGCAGGCTACATGCTTGCCGTGGTATGTCATCTGCACGGGTAACCCAGGAAAAAAGGTGAGAAATGATTTTTTGCCATTGCTTTCATGGGGGTGGGAGTGGGGGGGGCTGATGACATGTACCCAGAACCACCCGCGACAATGTTTTTCCCCATCAGGTATTGAGAGCTCAACCCAGAATTCCAATGGGCAGTGGAGACTGCGGGAACTGTGGGATAGCTACCTACAGTGCAATGCTCTGAAAGTCAATGCTAGCCTCGGTACTGTGGACACACTCCGCCGACTTAATGGTCTTAAGTGGGGACACACACAATTGACTGTATAAATCGATTTCTAAAAAATCGACATATTAAATCAACCTAATTTTGTAGTGTAGACATACCCTAACATGGCTGACTAAGGACTGCTTTGATTACTGGAGAGACGAATGGTGCTCCTCTGGCACTCTTTCTATGAGTGAGCAAGAACTGAAGGAGGTGGGGAGTGGGACGAGCCCCTGTCTCTGTCCTGCTATTCACAGTCAGAAGAGCCGGCCTGGTGTATGGCAGGGAGTAAGGTACTCCATGACAAGGGACTAACTAACTTACTCACCTCTTAGACCAAGCAGGGAGCAGTAGAAGAAATGAGATACTGAGTCACAATTCATTCTCTGGTCTGCTCCAGAGGTGGGGCAACTTCTACCTGCTGCTCATTACTCAAGGCAGATTGCAAAGTTACAAGCCAGCCCTAGGCTGGTAGATCAGGCGATGTGTAAAAAGATGTTGTTTAAAAACCATCTGAATGGATCATGATGATGCAAGATGATAGCTTGGCATCATACTTTCCCTCGTCATAGAACTTTGATGAATCACTGATATTGCTGATGATTTCTCAGCTTGGGAAATTACTTATAACGCCATATGGAAGAAAATTGGTAATAAGGAATTGACTAACTGACCTATCAGTGCACTAACACTTCAAACTCCTTCCCATAGTTTTTGGGGATTGGTGGTAGAAAAGGTGGCATTTTCAGAGCTTGCATATCGTTTCAGAACACAAAACAATATTAGAGCGACAAGATGGATGAGGAATATCTTTTATTGGACCAACTTTTGTTTGTCAGAGAGATGAACTTTGGAGCCACATATTGCTCATCTTCAGGTCTGGGAAAGGTATGAAGAAGAGTTCTGTGTGTCTTGAAAGCTTGTCTCTCTCACCAACAGAAGTTGGCCCAATAAAAGATACTACCTCAGCCACCACGCCTCACTAATATCCTGGGACCAACACGGCTACAACTACACTGCATGCAAAACAACTTATTCATGTACTGTACCCACACAAGATATTAAAGAGACCGTGAGTAAAATGAGAGGAACATCCATTTGTGCTTAGCAAAAGCCGAACACTACATGTGAATGGGTGAAAACTACATTCAGATGTTGTTGTAACCACTCTCAAAGCCACAGGAATAATTGTTCTTGACTTAAAAGGAAATGAAAAATAAACACAGGCGGGATGACATCAGAATATTAAGGTAATAAAGGGTAAACAAGGTGAAAGCTTAGACCATTTCACTGAATATTTTATCTGACACTTAATACAATCTAAACTTGACAGGCCTTTAGAAACACACAGAGAGACCTTTGCATTTCTAAATATGTCAAATGCTGAAGAACTAAATTATTTTCTTTATAAGGTCTATAAGACATTTCTAAGCAAATAGATTCAGAGACTTACCTATAGGCAACATCATCGTTAAGAGCTGTATTCTGATCACTTTTGCATCAGTGACTTACTTACATCATAGAAACATAGAAATGTAGGACTAGAGGGGATTTTAATAGGTCATCTAGTCCAGTCTCCTTGATAGGTCATCTAAGCAGGACTGAGTATTACCTAGACCAGAGGTGGGCAAACTTTCTGGCCCGAGGGGTCCCCTGCCCCTAACTGCCCCCTCCTGGGACACCGTCCCCATTCAACCCCCCTGCTCTCAGTCCCCTGACTTCCTTGACCCCTATCCACACCCTTTCCCCCTGACAGGCCCTCCAGGACCCCATGCCTACCCAACCCGCCCTGTTCTCTGTCCCCTGACCCCTATTCACACCCCTACCCCCTGAGACTCCCATGCTTATCCAACAGCCCCACACACACGTTCCCTGTCCCCTGACTGCCCTCCAGGACCTCCGCCCCATCCAACTGCCCCCGCTCCCTGTCTCCTGACTGCTCCTGGGGCCCCCCTGCTCCTTATACAATCCCCCAGCCCCGACCCCCTTATCATGCTGCTCAGAGCAGCATGTCTGGCAGCCGCGCTAGACATGGTAGACACGCTGCCGTGCTGCTCCACAGAAGCACACAACCCCACTGCCCAGAGTGCTGCCTGCGCAGCGGCGTGACGGCGGGGGTGGCGGGACTAGTGCGGGAGGGGCTGGAAGCTCAAGGGCTGGGCAGGACGGTCCTATGGGCCGGATGCGGCCTGCAGGCTGTAGTTTGCTCACCTATGACCTAGACCATCCTGACAGGTGTTTGTCTAAGCTGTTCTTAAACACCTCCGGTGATGGTGGAATCTCCCTCAGGAATTTGTTCCAGTGCTTAACTACCTTAAAGTTAGGAAGCTGTTCCTAATGTCTAACCGAAATCTCCCTTCTTGTAACTGAAGCCCATTGATTCTTGTCTGTTCTCAATGGATAAGGACAACAATTTATCACGCTCCTCTTTAGAACAATCTTTTACATATTTGAAGACCATTATGTCCAGGGCCGGCTCTAAGCTTTTTGCTGCCCCAAGCAAAAAAAAATTTGGCTGCCTCCCATCCCAGCCCTGGGCTCCCCCCACCCACCACACTCCCTGCTACCCCAGTCCTGTGCTTCCCTCCCGCCCCCCACGCACCCCTGGCCACCCCAGCTCTGGGCTCCCTTCTTCCCCCCTCCACCAGTGCCCTCCCCCCACCCGCGCCCCCCTGCCACCCCAGCCCTAGCCTCTCCCCGCCAACCTGCACCCTCCTGCTGTCCCAGCCCTGGGTCACTGGTAACTCGTTCCCAGGGCGGGTCATTCAGCAGGAATTTTGGATATGCACAGACAGGACTGATTCCCATATGGTTACAGAACTGCAGTAAAGTGGAACAATTTTCAGCTTGTGTGATTAGAGGATATCTAGATGCATGTTATAAGACTGTCCTACGTAAATGAGGAAAAGTTGAGATTCCTTTATTATTCTTTCATTTCTCTCTTTGTTTCTATGGGGAATTTGCCCATGCAATATCACTGTCTTCCTTTTAAACAAATAAAACTTAAAAAAAAAGGCAATAGTTGTTGAAAATAGCAATTCCATTCCTAAAAACCACTGGGAAGCATTTCTTGCTCAGTTTTATCTTACTTTTTCTACAGCAAGTTACAGTGGATCTGTGTATTTGATTTGGGAGAAATGAAGTAACAGCTGCCCAAATTGAGCTTGAGCACTCCTGAATTTTGAGGGTGTTCAAATCTGGAAGGCAGGTGCTAGATTCTCTTTCTGAATATTAGCTAAATCTGGAAAGGAAAAGTCAATTTCTGCTTCCATGGCTCAGAAGTGGAAATCCTCCTAAGTGCCTGATACTGTATCTAAAGCTGCTGAAGTCCCCTAGCAGAGCCTCCACTCCCTTACTTTTCATTTTAAATTCTAGTGGGATCCACATACCTTCCTTGCTAGGCTTCAAATAGAGAGGTGCACTGTCCATTTAGTCCATCCAATTCCTTCTTTGGGGGCTCCAAGGTGAGGTCACACCAGTATCCCTAATCCAGTCTGGGGAAGTCTTCTGAAGGGGATATCTGGGCCAAAGCCTTCTACTCCTTGGGCACACTTGTTCCCCATTCACAGTACCAGCCCTTTCTAGCAGCTCTCGACTCACAGCAAGCAGCAGCATGGCTCAGTTATCTCACACCCTCCCCCTCCCTTTCCTGTTGATAGCTGCCAAGGGATTCCTGGGAAATGTAGTTCTTCTCCTGCTCCAGGGCTGGCTCTAAAGACAGGGAGGAGCTAGGCAAGGAACTACAGCTCCCAGGGTCCCGTGGATTCTCAGTATCCATGCTGGATCGCCAGCTGCTCCGCGGCTCTGCTTCTGCAAGTTTGTGAGAAGGGAGGACTTGAGTCAAAAAAAAAAAAGAAAAAAGGATGGCTCGAATGCTGCCCCCCGCAAATGTGCAACCCCAAGCACCTGCTTGTTTTGCTGGTGCATAGAGCCGGCCCTGATTAAGTCTCCCCTCAGTCTTCTGTTCTCCAGACTAAATAATCCAAAATTTTTCAATTTTTTCTTGTAGGTCATGTTTTCTAGACCTTTAATCATTTTTGTTGCTTTCCTCTGGATTTTCTCCAATTTATCCACATCTTCCCCAACGTGTGGTGCCCAGAACTGGACACAGTACTCCAGATGAGACCTTATGTGCTGTTACATGCCTGATTTCTGCAAGTTCAAGATTGCATCATCTGTCCAGGGTCAGATGCATCCCCACTGAAGACGGATTCAATTAAATGTGCACTTATTGCACGTTTAAAAATTATCCCAATGTAACTTTCACTTTTTACTGTCTATGGTGTCACCTATGTAATCTTAGTAAATTTTCATTTTATACTCTAAGGGTCCATCTAACAAGAACAATCTGAATGATGGATATTGTCCTTAAAAAAGCCAACTCACAGTGAAAACCCCGGAGTGCTTGTCTTCACTTGGGACCAGTTTGTGCATACTGCACATAGCTCACAGGAAGGGCAGTGCAGAGCCACATCACTGCTCCAGGAGACAGAATGTCTCTCCAATGCCTGGGGGCAGCACACACACTGCCCTGCTTCTTCAGTGGGCACTCCACCCTGCACCTTTGCTGGCTAGAAAGTTGTGAAGGAGTGTGGCGCCATGGATCTGTCTCCTCCCCACTTCACTTCCACTGGGTTCCTCTTTGCACCTCAGAGAGTAGGGAGGGAGTAGTCCCTGTGCTCTCTTCAGTGTTGCAACTGGAATTGAGTAGTAAACTGGTCCCCATGGGCTTGACTGCATTAACCAGCCTATAAGATGGAACCATGCTCCAGTTCTCCTTACTTCCTGCTTGCCAGTGGGAATTGTCTCCCTTGTACCACCACGCAGTTTGTTTGTGATGCAGTTGAATAAAGCAGTGACATTCCCAGCCTACAGTCCTGTGAATAAAGTATAATTTTTGTTGCAGTGAGAAGTCCCTTTACAAAAATCCTACTTTGCCCTTCCTTAGTCCCTGCCTTTTCCCTGTCCTCCTATCTACAGGTCAGGCGGGATCTGTCCTTTGCTGCCTATTATACAGCTATCAGTGTAGTAAATTTGCAATAACATACAATTGTTCATGCACACAAGGTCCTGTCTCCCATCCAGTGGCAAACGAGAAGCAGGCTCAGCCATCCCTCATCACCAAATACATTCATAGAACCAAACAATTGGACAATATGAAACTGAAAAGCAAAAGTGCCTCATATGATACATTAATTCCCACTTGTATATGAATAAAAAGAAAGCATGCAAGATCACATTTCCAGAGGGGCCTCATCCTGGCTTTCATGTGCACTTTTGTGAAGTCCCGGTGCTTGCTGGCACATTTGATAGAATCTAACATCTGTCCTTGAAGGTGAGAGAAATTTGTCCAAATACTCATTTGTCCAAATACTGTTTCCATGTAGAAATTGTATCATTTGCAAGTACAGGTGCTAAGTGTCCAAAAGTGCTAGTTTTGGAGGATTTGGCCCACAGTATTCACTGTATTTTCAATACAGCCATTGCAGGAAAGAACAACCCTACATGAAATGGCAAAGCCAAGTTCTAAAAACAAATAAACTATTTCCTACCCTACATTTTCCTTCCTTTGCCGGCTACTTTTCTCCTTTGTCTTCCATATGCTGAGCAAAGACAGTCATGTACAGTAGGATCTACCTTCTTAAAAAAAAATAGTACACTCCTACTTCATGGCCTTACTGTTGATGTTTGCATCCACACAGACTTCACTTACTGAGGTAACGAACTAAGAATCATAGAATCATAGAATATCAGGGTTGGAAGGGACCTCAGGAGGTCATCTAGTCCAACCCCCTGCTCAAAGCAGGGCCAATCCCCAGGACGTTCAATATTCTTTGGCTTCGAGATTATTGCCTTGCACTGTTAGTGAATTTATGCAGAAAGGTCATTTTCCAGTCTTAAGACTAAATAATTCATTGCCACAGGATTAAAGTATGTGTAATACTGCCCCCAGTTCTCCACACACTTTCCCTTTCATTTGATAATGCTCAGAACAACAGTTGGAAGTGACCATGGGCAGCATCCCAGAGGGCTCATGATCATGTTTATTGTTGTTTTAGTCCACCTCCCTCCCCCTCATGTATCCATTTTCATTTGAAGAGTAAATACTATACTGCATATATAAATGCAGGAGAAATCCAAGCTGTTCTATTCATGTATACAACAAAATTATGCAATATGGAGTCACTTGTGTGGTTCTAAAGTAAAATTTGTTACTACAGTATGCTGGCAAACAGGAGTATGTACTGCTGCACCTTGCTAAAAATTTAGATCTTTTATAGAGTTTCATTTGTTGCCATCTAGTGGCAGTGTACAGCAGCTATAAAGCTTAAGCTTGCTTGGTGAACTAGAAACAATAGCCCTGATTCACCAGTACATTTTTCTTTGAAGTCAGTAGAGTTTATATAGACATAAAACTGGTTTACACAGCAGTGAATAAGGCTCAAATTCTGTCTGTACATAATATGCAAAGAGAAAAGAGCATAATTAATTGAATTCAGTTCAATAATTTTAGTTTCCATTGACCAGATTTTTAAATGTACTCAGGCAGCTAGGTACCTAATAGGATTTAAAAAAACACCTAACTCCCATTGATTTCAGTCCCTAAACGCTTTGAGGCAGGGACTGTCATTTACTGTATGTTTGTACATGAGGCCCTGACCTGGCTGAAGCCTCTAGACACTAATGCATTAGGGAGGATTCAGAATAAGAATGCAGTATTTATTATGAATGGTTCACACAGACCTACTCATTCTGTAGTTTTGCAATAGTGCATGTTGAAGTTGGAAACATTTTCTGCTGTCACAGAGGTCTTCAGCATACATTTTTCTGTGAGATGTGACTACCCCTTTAATATTATTGTACCTTTTATAACCATAGGGATCATTAATGCTCATAAAATTATCCACTTCATCAAAATTCTGTGGAATACAATGTATTATGCCACAAACTCTAAGGTTACATACATGCTGTACTTGCTTGGCTTTAAGATAGGCACATAACAACCTACTCCAAAGCTCTGTGTACAACCGTAGAGGCCTGATACATGCCTTGTTTTAGTCATTTTCTCTCTGACAAATACATAAAAATCCCACTCTGAAGAACATGTTGAAAAACTAGTTCTCCAGTGGTTTAGCTAACTATGTTCTCTTTTTAAAATGTAGTTTCTACTTTCTGAACAATACAGCCAATTAAAAAACCCCAACAATTACTTGTCACGAAACATTTAGCATATCATATTTAAACAATAGCTTTCATTAAAAGCTCTCTCATAGACTCATAGGACTGGAAGGGACCTCGAGAGGTCATCGAGTCCAGTCCCCTGCCCTCATGGCAGGACCAAATACTGTCTAGACCATCCCAGAGAGACATTTATCTAACCTACTCTTAAATATCTCCAGAGATGGAGATTCCACAACTTCCCTAGGCAATCTATTCCAGTGTTTAACTACCCTGACAGTTAGGAACTTTTTCCTAATGTCCAACCTAAATCTCCCTTGCTGCAGTTTAAGCCCATTGCTTCTTGTTCTATCATTGGAGGCTAAGGTGAACAAGTTTTCTCCTTCCTCCTGATGACACCCTTTTAGATACCTGAAAACTGCTATCATGTCCCCTCTCAGTCTTCTCTTTTCCAAACTAAACAAACCCAATTCTTTCAGCCTTCCTTCGTAGGTCATGTTCTCAAGCCCTTTAATCATTCTTGTTGCTCTTCTCTGGACCCTCGCCAATTTTTCCACATCTTTCTTGAAATGCGGTGCCCAGAACTGGACACAATACTCCAGCTGAGGCCTGACCAGCGCAGAGTAAAGCGGAAGAATGACTTCTCGTGTCTTGTTTACAACGCACCTGTTAATGCATCCCAGAATCACGTTTGCTTTTTTTGCAACAGTATCACACTGTTGACTCATATTAAGCTTGTGGTCTACTCTGACCCCTAGATCTCTTTCTGCCATACTCCTTCCTAGACAGTCTCTTCCCATTCTGTATGTGTGAAACTGATTGTTCCTTCCTAAGTGGAGCACTTTGCATTTATCTTTATTGAACTTCATCCTGTTTACCTCAGAACATTTCTCCAATTTGTCATTATGTTCATTCTCATATTTGAGTGTGAAGCAGCAGCTCTTTTTACTGAGGTTATAATCAAATCCCTTATGTTAACCCTTAAATAGAAAATATACAGCTTTTAAACTACTGTTTATATGTATTTTAAAGCTTTCCCAAGTATAACGTTTCCCCCCACTAGCTACAGTGCTTCTGGGATGTTCAAAAGGTTTCTTGGTACAAAGGAAATTTCCCATAAGTTTATTATTTTCTTGTCTACAGGACCTCAACTGGTCCTGCAACTCAGCCTGGCTAACACAAGGTAAATCTTAGTCTGCAAGAAAGTAATACATAGAACAGACTGCTATCATGATTAGAGACAGATAACAGTGTCTCCATACTTCATGTCATAACTCTATTTTTAGACCCCAGCCTCTTAGAATTTTGACTATCAAAACTATCTTGAAAATTACCAGGTCAAATCTGCCAGAAGAGCTCTCCAGTCTACTGGATTTTGCAGGGCAGTCTGCATTGTAGCTGAGCCAGGCTGCCTCCTCCACTGCACTGCCAAATCTGATCTAGTGACTGGCCCATTTAGATCAGGGATTCTCACAATTTTTTGGTGGCCTCATAGTGTGGCCACCATCTCTTGCTGGTGGCCGCTCTGATAATTTTTCCAAAAATATTTAATTTATGTTAGGAAAAACAAAAATATACACATATTCATGTCCAAATCATTGTAATTTATTACATAGCATTTTTTCCCCAGACTCAATAATAAAAATAATGTACACTTGTCTATTCTTTACTGGACCTAAACAGAATAGAAACACAAATAAGGTTCTTTGTGTGTTCTTGTCTTTTTTCTTATGTCTTTTGCTTTTTTGGTTGCTTTTTTAAAAGACATGCTAGTTACTAAGTCTGCTATGAAATGTGATATTAACAAACATACAAATATCACGTTTCACAGCAGACTTACTCAGCTCCAGCAAGCCTGGGGACAAATTGAGCCCTGGATGGGGAGGTGGATATGGAGGCAGTGGGGACCAGGGTGACTGGAAGGGGTTGGGGGTGACCTTGAGGTCAGAGCCCAACACTGTAAGGCCAGGGAACAGAAAAGTCTAGATGATCAGATTGGTCCCTTCTGACCTATGAGTCTATGAGTCTATGAGTCTATAAGTCCCTGTTGGCTGTACTTGAGAAATGCTGATCTTGATAATGTTGATAAATGCAATGCAAAGTAATGCACATTGGAAAACATAATCACACCTCTACATATAAAACAATGGAGTCTAACTTAGCTGTTACCACTCAAGAAAAAGATCTTAGAGTCATTGTGGATAGATCTCTGAAAACATTCACTCAATGTGCAGCGGCAGTCAAAAAAGCAAACAGAATGTTGGGAATCATTAAAAAAGATAGATAAGACAGAAAATATCATATTTCCTCTATATAAATCCATGGTACGGCTATATCTTGAATACTGCATGCCCATGTGGTCGCCCCTTCTCAAAAAAGATATATTGGAATTGGAAAACCAGAAAAGGGCAACAAAAATGATTAGGGGTATGAAACAGCTTCCATATGAGAAGAGATTAATAAGACTGTGACTATTCAGCTTGGAAAAGAGAAGACTAAGTGGGGACATGATAGAGTTCTATAAAATCATGACTTATTTGGAGAAAATAAATAAGGAAGTGTTATTTACTCCTCATAACACACAAACTAGGGGTCACCAAATTAAATTAATAGGCAGCAGGTTTAAAACAAACAAAAGGAAGTATTTTTTTCACAAAACACACAGTCACCTGGGGAACTCTTTGCCAGAGGATGTTGTGAAGGCCAAGACTATAACAGAGTTCAAAACAGAACTAGATAATTTCATGGAGGATAGGTCCATCAATGGCTATTAGCCAGGATGAGCAGGGATGGTGTTCTTAGCCTCTGTTTGCCAGAAGCTGGGAGTGGGCAATCAGTTGTTGATTACCTGTTCTGCTCATTCTCTCTGGGGCATTTGGCAATGGTCACTGTTGGTGATCAGGATAATGAGCTAGATGGACCTTTGGTCTGACCTAGTATGGCCGCTCATGTTCTTGGATAGCAGTCACTATTTCAGTACAAGAGGCAGTGCCTGTGCTAGGGATATGAAAGTTCAGGATTCAAACCTTGCAAAAGACTGATGTTGTCTCTAAAGTTACATATGATGGAATGTGTTTTATATAGTTCATTATTTAAAATAGTTTATTGAAATTAGCAGCATGAGGAACTATCCTTTCTGTACAGGGTTATGATTAAGTGCTAGCTGTCAATGGCTTGCACATTGTAAGTCACTGACATATAACTATCCCGATCACCTTAAAGAGACTGTCTGGGTCAAAGCATTCACCGTTAGCTGTTACTGCAGTTTTCAAGGTTACTTTGTAGGTAAAATAGCTGTACTAAAGGAAGGTAGACACTCAGGTTCATCTTTCAAGGTTGTGTTGCCCCAAGTGAGGAGTTGCAAGCTTGGGGGTTTCCCAGATCAAGGTCTGGAGCAGGAAGGGGGAACAGTGTGTTAAGCAACTAGACTGGCGGGAGGGACCAAGAGAGCTGCTCTTTGGTCCCTGAGGTGCTGTGGCTGAGATGTCTGCAAAATAGAGCTATTCATGTTCAGTTTGTAGCTGCCTTTGCTGGAAGAAGCATGGCTTGTGCACATTTTACAAACAAACAAATCCCAGTAAGAAAATACCCTGACTCTGCACATACTACTTCACCTCCAAATGGGAAACTGACCCATAAGGACACATCATCTGCTACCACTTGGCAATGGGTCAACAACAGTTAAAATCTAGTCCAATTTGTAAATTGTGGCACTGTGCACCGCAAAACCCAGCTTTTAACCATTTCAGGCCTTTGCCATTTTGATTGCTTGTGTCACATGTTGACATTTGCATCCAACCCTCACCCATGTCCTGCCCCTGACTGCCTCCCTCAGAACCCACAACCCATCAACCCCCCCTGCTCCTTGTCCCCTGACCACCCCCTCCCAAGACCCCCCACCCTAATTGCCCCCCAGGACCCCACCCTCTACCCAACCTGCCCTGCTCCCTGTCCCCTGACTGCCCTGACCCCATCCACCACCACCACGATAGACCCCTGGAACTCCCATGCCTACTCATCTCCCCCTGTTCCCTGTCCCCTGACCGCTCCCCAGAACCTTTGCCTCTTTCAACCGCTGCCTGCCCCTTATCCAACCCCTCCTCCCACCCCCAGCCCAGTGTCCTTATGATGCTGCTCAGGGCAGTGTGTGTGGATGCTGTGCGGCCCGCTGTAGCTCGCAGCCCCACCCCCTTACTATGCCGCCCAAAGCAGCAGGAGCTGCAGAGCTGCCCAGGAGCGGCCCAGAGTGCTGGTGCCAGTGGTGCGGAACGCTGAAGCTCTGTGAGAGGGGGAAAGGCGGGCAAGGGGCCGTGAGTTCAGGTGGGCCGGACAGGATGGTCCCGCGAGCTGGAGTTTGCCCACCCCTTTAACAACTGGTTCTAAACAGGCTTCTAAATTCAACAACTGGTTCGCGCAAACTGGCTCCAGCTCACCACTGCCTTTAAGCCTTGTTGGCCAGCATGCCTTTGGGTGGTTTAAATGTTACTGTAAAAAGATGAGAGTGAATGATTCTGTGAGTTGGTAGCATGTGGAGGAGTTTCTGTTTTCCCCTGAGTATGTGTACCTAAATGACTGATTTGTGAGTCATGTTTCCTCGTGTTGCATAGGCTTTGATTCCATAAATCACAGAAGTATAATTTAGTCAGAAGGAGATAGTACAGCACAGTTTGTATCCATATCTCATGGACATATATGAAGCAGAAGGATATTTTAATTATTTTTTAAAGTAAACAGTGTCTATCTTCTGAAATCTGATCGGCTCATTCTGTATGCTCAGCTACATACTCCAGAACAACAATCATATAATATGACTCACAAACAGTCTCAGGTGTTGACTGAGAAAACTCAGCTGCCAGTGTGGATGCAAACTCCACTCTGGGGCTATTCATTCCCAGGATGGCCTGTGAGCTGACGGTATGCAGCATGAGGAAGACTGCTTTTGTATCCAGATCTAATGGATGAAGGAGAAAAGCCAGGCAGAGGAAGGGGATGCCAAGGCTGAGTACATGAATCCAGATGAAGAGGATCCAAAAGGCATGTTGATTAAAGATGAGCCAGTCGCGGATTTTTTTCCTAATATAGACTGAGTCACCTCATGCATAACTCAGCAATCCCATGATATTGACTTGTCCCAGCTGTCTGTATCAAAATTAGAAATCAAAGTGTCCATAATGTGTGTTTTTCTGTGCTGATGATGTGATGTTGGGAACATTTATACTGTGTTCAGAGGTAGCAATGTTTGGGAGACTAGTCTGTAACATGTGAATGTCCACTGGTAGGCAGTTGGGTGGAATTTGTATATGTATATTGTATATGTATATTGAAGTAAATATTAAAAGATGCAGTAGCTCTGAATAACAATAATCAGGAATGTGATGTAAGTTGCTTTTTAAAAAGAATTCTCAGATAACAGCCTTGAAATGACTTCTCAGAGTGGAGTCTATTTTCTTTTAAATATTAGCAGCTACAAATCCGGAGAGCATCACTGCCTATATTGCCTGAAAAATTAGCATAATTTTATTTGCAGATTATTCCAGCAAAAGGTAACAAGGAAGTAGAAGATCTGTAATTCCTATTCTTTATTGTTCAGATTGAACTACCAGTGGCTGTAAATGTTATAGCTTTTTGATGTATCATAGCCTCTTGTGATCTATGGACACTACCCCACTTCCTGAGTTACAGACTACTTTGTAATTGTATAGAAATATAATAATTGTGACCTGTAATAGCATATTTATCTTGAAGTGTATAATATGTGGGGCTGGTAGCTCCGCCTATTTTTAAGGTTCCCCAACACTTCCCATTATAGAACCCTGTTTTTAGTTTCTTATAGTTTTG
Source organism: Gopherus evgoodei (assembly GCF_007399415.2). Lineage (NCBI taxonomy): Eukaryota > Metazoa > Chordata > Testudines > Testudinidae > Gopherus > Gopherus evgoodei. The sequence continues at coordinate 22,032,181 of NC_044326.1, forward strand.
CCAAACTTTAACAATTGAGGCTGAATTTTTTGATTCTGGGTGTCTGCCACATGCTAAACATGTTTAGAAAGTTTAATCTAGAATGGTTTGGCCATTTCTGAGAATAAGATTAGGGGGGGAAATGTTGTTTTCCCTATGTTAAATTCTTGAGACCTTTTCTTTGTGAAGCTCGAGGCCCATGCTTTGGTGCAGAGGCTTGACATTTCATATGGGGTAGTCTTTGTCAGGGATGTGCATATCACAACTGCACCTGTATTTCTCTCTACAGTCCAGCAATACTTGGGGTGATATCTCAGTGGTTTGAGCATTGGCTTGCTAAACCCAGGGTTGTGAGTTCAATCCATGAGGAGGTTACTTAGGGATCTGGGGCAAAAAATCAGTACTTGGTCCTGCTAGTGAAGGCAGGGGGCTGGACTCAATGACCTTTTAAGGTCCCTTCCAGTTCTAGGAGATAGGTATATCTTCTATTATTATTATAGTACTCATGCTCAGGTTTTCAGCTCCCTGGATGTTGCTTCTCTTGGGCAGAGGCCAGCATCTCCCTCCTTCCTAAATGAGGTATTTCCAGGCTGCACTGATTCCTGCCTCTACTTTGATCTCCCCAGCAAACTCAGAATGCTTAAACAAGCTTCCTTTACTATTTTCCTCAAAGATGATAAACAGTGTAACTGCCACAGTTAACTTACCACAGAAGTCTTTCCAAGCAAGCACATTTATACTTAAGGTAAAACCATTGCAGAGAAAACATACTAAAATAAAAAAGAACCTACACACATTCAACTAAGCTTATCAGAGATCACCTGAACTCCAGGGAATCACTGCAATGAACAGTCCTTCAAACCCCACAAGAAGTTTGCCTGTGGTTACAAGTTCATAACCCCTTTTGTTCAGAACAAGAACGCTCATGACTCAGAATCATTCCTTTATCTAGTCTGGCTGTCTGAAGAGACTGTGAGTTGGTTGTCAGTCAGACAATAGATTTCTACTCAAGCTGCAGCTTCAAGAGGATGGTTTGCATTTCCCACCTCCTTCCCTCCTCAGAAACCTACTCAACTAACAGTTCATTCTTGTCTTAGCCTGTTGTTTAAGATTTCTTTGAAGCTCATTATCCTTCCCAAGATTTACATTAGTCATATCTCCTGCACAAGTTACATACAATATTACAGTAACACAAACATTTGTATTTTTAGTACAATGAGCTCCTTGGATAATTAAACTTAATTTAATAAGATTTGCCTAGAACAGTGTTTCCCAGACTTGTTCTGCCGCTTGTGCGGGGAAAGGCCCTGGTGGGCCGGGCCAGTTTATTTACCTGCTGCATCCGCAGGTTCGGCCAATCGCGGTTCCCAGTGGCCATGGTTTGCTGCTCCAGGCCAATGGGAGCTGCTGGAAGCAGCATGGGCCGAGACACGTACTAGCTGCCACTTCCAGCAGCCATTTGGCAAATAGGCACAAATCATTATGTCTGACCATGGGAAATAGTTTTTGAAACTCAGGGACTGGAAAACCACATGAATGAGTAGGGTGACCAGACATCCTTATATATGCAGCTGTACTTACCACTCCCCCCCCCCCACACACACAAAGATTTTTTACACTTTGTCATAAACAGATGGTTAAGGGTTAATGTCTCTTTTAGCTGTAAAGGGTTAAGAAGCTCAGTGAACCTGGCTGACACCTGACCAGAGGACCGATGGGACGACAAGATACTTTCAAATCTTGGTGGAGGGAAGTCTTTGTTTGTGTTGTTTGTTTTGTTCGTTGTTCACTCTTGGAGCTAAGGGGGACCAGACGTACACCCAAGTGTCCCCAATCTTTCTGAATCAGTCTTTTATGTTTCAAAATTGTAAGTATAGCCAGGCAAGGTGGATTAGTCTTATGTTTGTTTTCTTAACTTGTAAATGTGTATTTTGCTGGAAGGATTTTTACCTCTGTTTGCTGTAACTTTGAATCTCAGGCTGGGGCTAGTGTATATGAATCTGAGTACCCTGTAAAGCATTTTCCATCCTGATTTTACAGAGATATTTTTTACCTTTTCTTTCGTTAATTAAAAGCTTTCTTTTTAAGAACCTGATTGATTTTTTCCTTGTTTTAGAATCCAAGGTCTTGAGTCTAAACTCACCAGGGATTGGTGGGGGGAAAGGAAGGGGGAAGGTTAATTCCTCTTTGTTTTAAGATCCAAGGAGTTTGGATCTGTGTAGCCTCTCAGAGCAACCCAGGGAGGGGAAGAGTCTGGGGGGGGGGAAGAGGGGGATGGTTAATTTCTCCTTGTTTTAAGACCCAAGGAGGTTGGGTCTTGGGTTCCCCAGGGAAGATTTTGGGGGAACAGAAGTGTGCCAGACACAGACTTCTGGCTGCTGGCAGCATATCAAATTTAAGCTGGTAATTAAGCTTAAAAGTGATCATGCAGGTCCCCACTTTTTGGATGCCAAAGTTCAAAGTGGGGAAAAAAACCTCGACACACTTGCCATCTGGTCACCCTGTAAGTGAGTCCCAATGCAAAACCATCATAAATCCATTTCAGATGGAAGTTGGAAGGGATCATGCTCCTCTGCTTAAAACCCACTGATCATTTTGAAAGAAGGGCCAGAACCCAGATAATGATAAGAGTTTGAGAGGGAGAAGAGAAGGGACTGGTGGGTGGCAGTTCAAGAATTTAACATACACAGGATGATTAATGAGCTGCTCTCAGTGTTTAAAAGCTGTAGGTAAAAGTCTGTGAAAGGCTTTTTAACATTTCTGAAATTTCAAGATTTTAGAAAATCTGTAAAGTAGTTAGAAATTATACTTTCATTTTTATCCTCTGGTGGATTTCCATTAGTATTTTCCTCCTTTCATCCTAGGGCACTAGTACTGAATAGCAATGACAGATTTTGGTGCAAATCCTACCGAACACCTTCAGACAATTCAAAATACTTGGTATATTTTGAGAGACGGGGGATTTTGACTCATGCAGTTCTAGTCACTTTTAATGTCTCTCTTAAAATATGTAATCATCGGCAGCTGGGTCATGAGAGCTGCATGAGTCTAACATCTGTTAGACCAGGGACAATGGTTTTTCATTAGACATTAACTCCTCAGCTATTCAGGTAGAAACACCTGAATGACAATGGGTTAGCTGAGGCTGAAAAGTTATTTTCTCCAACTTGTCTGCGTGGGGAGGAGGGAAGGGGAAGGAAGAGAAAGCAGAAAATCCCCCAGGAGAACAAAGGAACAGAAGTGACAAAGCAAGGGTTTTAAAAGAAGTCACAAGGGAAATCTTTGGAGAGAGAGAGACAAGAAAAACATTTGGCAGAAGAGGGGAAGAGATGGTCAGGCAGGCAGGCTTTCATAGATGCAGGGGGCTGAGTTTATCTGTGAGATCCAAAGAGGTCAGAAAAAGAAAGTTGTCCAGGGCGGAAGAGGCTGTATGGTTCAGAAGTCAGCCATGAGGCAAAAAGATCCTGTAATCCCTCAGAGGACCTTAAAGAATGTTCCAATATAGTGAGAAAACTGAGACAGGGAAATGTTTGTATGGTTTATTGTTTTGATATAGATTGTGTCTCTCTCATGCTAACAAATAAAGAGCAATGGTGTTAGAATCCTGTGCAAAGACTGCATGTGTGTTTTGTCATATATGTATCATGGGCCCCTCAAGAGGTAATCTGTAAATCCAGAGGACTCACACGGCTGGAGTTGTGGGAGGAGGTGTTCAAGTTACAGGGGAATCTGGGAAATCAGCACTAGCATGGTCACTGCTGCATCCCCAGAATACTGGACATTTGGGTACTTCTGGGAATGGCATGGGCCTGCCCCCACCTGCATGAAATTACCACTGCCAACATGGCTTGCATGCAAGGTCACACCGCACTGAGGATAATGTGTGAAAGGTCATGCCAGCACCTCTGGTATTGTCTCAGTAGCAGACAGGAGACAAAACCATAGAAAAAGTATTGCCCTGCTTAGAACTGGATGCATGATCTGCAGAGTCAGCATTGGTCCCAGGGGTTGGGTTGGTCCAGCTGTCCTCAGAAGACAGTGCTAGACAGATCTGCACCCCAAGGGTGTGCTTAGAGCAGGGACAGTGCTTGGACTCGGTTCATACTCCAGAGGCTTAAGGCACACAGGATCTGGTGTTTGGATCCCCTCACAGCGAATAGGGTGAACTCAGCTAGATCTGTGACAGTGGCACACCACTATAACCCTGCAGTTAAAGAGATGGGATATGTAGGCACATTGGCGCAGTCTTGCTCCCATGGGAGTTCATCTTAGACTTTAATGGGAGCAAGACCAAGCCCATTCTGTTGGAGCGTCTCTTGACACCACATGTTGCAGAACCCTTTGTTTTCGTTTTTATCATCTTACAGACTGTCAGGCCAGATCAACAGAGCTAAGCTGATTTATACCAGCTAATGACTTGGCCTTATCGTTTTTTTCTTTTCTCCATGTGCTCATTGACATCTCATTAATACTTCACCTATGGCTAGAGGAAACCCTATCCCTATGTGAGCAAGTGAAACTGAACTACTGATTTTAATGTACAATTTCATCAAAAATAACTAATATTAAGAAAAAGCATTAATTGGGTAAAGTATGGCCTATGTAAATAATTCAGACCAGAAAACTTGGCTCTCCAACAAGCTATTAATTATTTCACCCAAGAAAGGACAAAATTCCGAAAAGCAATCTTACAATCAGCCCTCAGGATTGGGACAGGGCCATGTTGAGCTCTGGGTCTCTCTTCTGTTTTTGTGAATAGTTTATAGGTGAATGCGAATTCTGATGACAGCTAGCCAAAATTAGGACTTTTTTTGGTGAAAACTATTATGAAAATATGTTCTTTTAGTTGTTAAAAAAAAATCAACATTTTTCAACCAGCTCTAATTCCAATTTGTTTTTGTAACTGGAGAGGTAGCCCACCCTTGTGGGCTGAGCAACAGTTCTAGTCCCAGCGCTGTCCAAGACCTGACGAGTCTTTGCTTCTCAATGTCCATTTTCCAAGCTCTCAGACAGAGTGTTCCCTGGCCTACTTCCCTAGTGGTGTTCAGAAGATGTATTAGGTAATGTGGATGTAGGGGTGTGATCTGAAAATGTAAGGCAGTATAGAACTACATTGCAGTAAATAGAGTAATAAACCACTGGTGTGTATGTGTGGTATTGCCCTCTAGTGGGTGAAATCAGAACTGCTCAACTTGTGACCAGCTATAATGCTAACTAGAGAGAAAAGAGGAATAGGATAAGCTACACACCATCATAGCCACTTGTAACTTCAAAACTCTAAGGTATAGAACTCAAATCCTCCTAGTACAAGCACAAAGCCCTACCGTTAGAGCTAATGGAGATTCTCAGTCCTGTCATTTCCTTCTCTATAATATCACAAAATCTATCTTTCCCTCTATCCCCGTTGATAAAAACCCTTGAACATGTACAGGTCCTGTATCCTTTTCTTCTGAACCTTATGAAATCATCTCCCTTTCCCATCACTCTGATAGACCCCTTCCTCCAGTTCAACTCCTCACTGGTTTCTTGTCTTTCGCTGAATCACATCAAGCTCCTTACCTCCACTTTTAAGACCCTCATAGTCTCATCCACGCTTCCATCTCCGAGGTATTTCTCCTTCTACTCCTTCTCCTGGGAGCATATATGTTTTGTCCTCCATTTTACACAAGGAGAAACAAAAGGACAGGAGGTGCTCAAGGTATCATGACAAGTCCATGGGAGAGCCAGAAATAGAGTTCAGAACCCTTGATTCAATGGGGTCTTATGGGCTCCCACTTACACAGGTTTTTCACATGTGTAACTCCATTGGCTTCAGCAAAGTTAGCCCTCATTTACACCAGTATACATGAGAAGAGAGTCAGGCCTCATGTCTTGTGCTAAACTATACAACCATCCTTCCTTAAGTAGTTCAGTGTATCATGACTCTAGGAGCAAATTCACCAAATTAATATCAACCCCCACAATTTACAAAGTCTGTCAGTAAAATGAATACCAGGGAAACAAACACAATATAGAACTAATAGCAGGAATCAAAATATCATCTCCCTAAGCCAGAAACCCCCAAATTAAATTTGTCAACTTACCTAGGAACTAAAAGCTTTCTCTGAATGCTGCATTGCTGCTTAAAGATTGAATTAACCACTTTCATTATGATTTGTTTGTGGCAGCAAAGTCAATCTAACTTTGCAAAGTAGTCACAATCAATATGTATAACCCAATTTCTTACAGAGGCTGAAGAGGTACATTATCAGCACACTGCACTCTTGCAGTGAGGTGCGCAGTCTTCAATTGACTTTAGTGGGACACGAACACATGCGTAGATTCTGCCCCGAATCAATCCTTACTTTGTTCAGCTAGTCCCTGAAGTTCTGCTTAAAATAAAAACTCTTTAAAATGTCCTCAGCATTCTGAAGTCAAATGACCCAGCTGCCGATGATTACATTTTTTAAGAGAGACATTAAAAGTGACTAGAACCGCATGAGTCAAAATGCTGCATGAGTCAAAACGCACTACTATCGGGAGTTCCATTGAAATGGCAGTAAGATATGTGGGACTATTCACAGCAGCAAACACTACACGCTGAAATAATTACTCCGCTTCTCAATGTCCTCATCTCCAAAATGGCTATTGTGAGGTTTACCTGCTTCGCAAGGGTGTTGTGAGGCTTTAATGAAACATCGCAAAATGTTTTGGGATCTTTGCATAAAAAGTTTGGGTATTTTGTGTACAAAATATTTTTCCTTCTAGCAAAAGCTTGTGGTATTATCAATTATTTATATTATGGTAGCTCCCAATGGACATAATCAGGATCTGAGCTCCGCTGCATTGGCTGCTGGACAAACACACCAATAAGACAATCCCTACCCCTATGACTTATAGATGAGACAAGATGAACCAAATCAGTGTAACAAATAATTGGACAATGAGTATAACAAATAAAAAGGAAAGGACAGGCAGGATAAGGGAACAGTAATAAAAACATGCATTTACATGGGGCGCAGTTGTGCAAAGTTAGATGGATTTAAGTTGTTTCATTTGCTTTTGGTATGCAATTTGGTAAAACCTATAGACTGCTTTTTGCTTTTCCAGATGTGATTGGGCAACAAAATGGCAAATGAAATTTAATGTGGATAAATGTAAAGTAATGCACATTGGAAAAAATAACCCCAACTATACATACAATATGATGGGGGATGATTTAGCTACAAGAAGTCAGGAAAAAGATCTTGGAGTCATTGTGGATAGTTCTCTGAACACATCCATGCAGTGTGCAGAGACAGTCAAAAAAGCAAACAGGATGTTAGGAATCATTAAAAAGGGGATAGAGAATAAGGCCTGGTCTACACTACGCATTTAAACCGATTTTAGCAGCGTTAAACTGATTTAATGCTGCACCCATCCACACAACGAGGCCCTTTATATCGATATAAAGGGCTCTTTAAACCGGTTTCTGTACTCCTATCTGACGAGAGGAGTAGCGCTGAAATCAGTATTACCGTATCGGATTAGGGTTAGCGTGGTCGCAAATCGACGGTATTGGCCTCCGGGCAGTATCCCACAGTGCACCATTGTGACTGCTCTGGACAGCAATCCGAACTCGGATGCACCGGTCAGGTAAATAGGAAAAGCCCCGAGAACTTTTGAAAGTCATTTCCTGTTTGTCCAGTGTGGAGCTCTGATCAGCACGGGTGGCGATGCAGTCCCAAATCCAAAAAGAGCTCCAGCGTGGACCGTACGTGAGATACTGGATCTGATCGCTGTATGGGGAGACAAATCTGTTCTGTCAGAGCTCCATTACAGAAGACGAAATGAGAAAGCATTTGAAAAAATCTCTAGGCTGTGATAGACAGAGGCCACAGCACAGTGCTGTGTGACAAGCGTAACGGAAAGCCAAAGAATCAAAAGGACGCTTATGGAAGGAGGGAGGGGGGGACTGAGGACTCCAGCTATCCCACAGTCCGCACAGTCTCCGAAAAGCATTTGCATTCTCGGCTGAGCTCCCAATGCCTGTAGAGTCAAACACATTGTCCGGGGTGGTTCAGGGTCTATCTCGTCAATTTACTGCCCCGCCCCCATGAAAGAAAAGGGAAAAAAATTGTTTCTTGACTTTTTTATATATCATCCTATGTCTACTGCATGCTGCTGGTAGACGCGGTGCTGGGGCACTGAACAGCAGCATCCTCTCCCCTCCCCTCCCCGGTGGCAGATGGTACCGTACAAAAGGACTGATAGCTGTCCTCATCATCCTGTGAGTGCTCCTGGTTGGCCTCAGGTGAGATCGTCCGGGGGTGCCTGGGTAAAAATAGGAATGACTCCCGGTCATTCCCAGTAGATGGTACAGAAAGACTGGTAACCGTCCTCATCATAGCAACTGGGGGCTGAGTTCCATCAGCCCTCCCCTCCCCTTTCATGTCTAAAGAAAAGATTCTCTATTGCCTGGACTATCATAGCGGAGGGATGCTGGGCTCCTCTCCCCATCACCGTTTAATGTCCTACCTGGACTATCATAGCAGCTGGAGGCTGCCTCGCCCTCATTTTATCTCACTAAAAAGTCAGTATTTCTTATTCCTGCATTCTTTATTACTTCATCACACAAATGGGGGGACACTGCAACGGTAGCCCAGAAGGGTTGGGGGAGGAGGGAAGCAATGGGTGGGGTTGTTGCAGGGGGACCCCCTAGAATGGCATGCAGCTCATCATTTCTGTGTGATCTGACATGGAGCGGCTGTCCTCTCTGGTTCTCTGGTACACTGGTTCTCTAGTACACTTGCCCCATATTCTAGGCAGGACTGACTCTATTTTTAGATATAACATAAAGGAGGGTCCATTTTTGTCTTTGCGCCCCTGGCTGACCTCAGCGAAAGTCAGCCAGGAGCACCCATGACAGCAGCAGATGGTACAGAACGACTGATAACTGTCATCTCATTGCCATTTTACAATGGCACAGCAGATGGTACAGAACGACTGGTAACCGTCTTTGCTATCTTGCAAAGGCAAATGAATGCTGCTGTGTAGCACTGCAGTACCGCCTCTGTCAGTGGCATCCAGTACACATACGGTGACAGTGAAAAAAGCCTGAACGGGCTCCATGGTTGCCATGCTATGGCGTCTGCCAGGGCAATCCAGGGAAAAAGGGCTCGAAATGATTGTCTGCCATTGCTTTCATGGAGGAAGGAATGAGTGTCGACATTTACCCAGAATCACCCACGACACTGTTTTTGCACCATCATGCATTGGGATCTCAACCCAGAATTCCAGTGGGTGGGGGAGACTGCGGGAACTATGGGATAGCTACGGGACAGCTACCCACAGTGCAACGCTCCAGAAATTGACGCTAGCCTCGGTACATGGACGCACACCACCGAATTATTGTGCTTTGTGTGGCCGCGTGCACTCGACTTTATACAATCTGTTTTACAAAACCGGTTTATGTAAAATCGGAATAATCCTGTAGTGTAGACATAGACTGAGAATATATTATTGCCCTTATATAAATCGATGGTACGCCCACATCTCGAATACTGTGTACAGATGTGATCTATACATCTCAAAAAAGATATACTGACACTAGAAAAGGTTCAGAAAAGGGCAACTAAAATGATTAGGAGTTTGGAACGGGTCCCATATGAGGAGAGATTAAAGAGGCTAGGACTCTTCAGCTTGGAAAAGAGGAGACTAAGGGGGGATATGATAGAGGTATATAAAATCATGAGTGATGTAGAGAAAGTGGGTAAGGAAAAGTTATTTACTTATTCCCATAATACAAGAACTAGGGGTCACCAAATGAAATTAATAGGCAGCAGGTTTAAAACAAATACAAGGAAGTTCTTCTTCACGCAGCGCACTGTCAACTTGTGGAACTCCTTACCTGAGGAGGTTGTGAAGGCTAGAACTAGAACAGTGTTTAAAAGAGAACTGGATAAATTCATGGTGGTTAAGTCCATTAATGGCTCTTAGCCAGGATGGGTAAGGAATGATGTCCCTAGACTCTGTTCGTCAGAGGATGGAGATGGATGGCAGGAGAGAGATCACGTAATCATTGCCTGTTAGGTCCACTCCCTCTGGGGCACCTGGCATTGGCCACTGTCGGTAGACAGAATACTGGGCTAGATGGACCTTTGGCCGGTATGGCCATTTTTATGTGTAGTAAGAGGAGGCCCTGAGATATAAACCTTGATATCAGAGGTTTGCTAACACAAAGCAAAGTTAAGCTGTGAGCCAGAGGCAGGCCCTGCTCACAGAAGCTGGCAAGGAAAGGGCTAATGCTGTAAGAAGATACGTATCTAAAAGGTACTGAACAGTAGAGACCAGAACGTTCACATACTTGCACATTCCACACAGATAACAAGGAACGGGCTGACCCATCCCAATGACAGGGCCAAAAGGGTAATATGATGGATAGAGTTGTTTTGTTCTAACCAACATGTACAAGGTGAGAGGCTGCACCTTACTACGTAGAGGGGTTGCATCTTGCTACGTAGACGGGTTGCACCTCAATACGTCAGGAGTGATGTGTAACTTGTTTGTACCTGTGTATAAAAATGTATCCCTGGGGCAGTGTCTTTGTCCAGCCTAGGGGGCAGTGGAAAGTCCCGCCACTGACTGAGCCGAGTCCATTGTCAAGGAGCACATATGTACTAGCTAGCTGTACCTTAGCAGCACCTTGGACTGCGTTTGCCGGGGAGCTGGAGCCTGTGCTTTTCTTCGACAATGAACCTGGCCGACGTGCCTTTGCACCTTACTAGACTCTGTGGTCATTGGTGGTTCTCTTCGGGTCTGCTGTGTCAGCTATCTTTGAAGAGCTGGGACAGCACACAGAGGGAACACACGCACGCAGCTGAGTGATATCAACATTGAATAGAGCAGAGCACCACACCGGTAGCATCTGACAACACTGGTGACCCCGACCGCTGATCTGGTGAGTAAGCGAACCTGCCGTGGTAAGAATCACAATCTAACATGGCAGCAAACCTCGAGCTAGGGAACCCCCGATCCCCTCCCTTATGATCCCCACGGAGTTTGATAACTTTTGGACCCGCTGGATTGCCAGTAAGGGGGGTCCATATGAATTTTAAAAAGAGAGTGGGGAAACATGGACTGGCATATGTAGAGCGATGCTAGAAACTGAGGCTCTGAGAACATTATGTTCTTATGTTATGTTATGTTCTTGTGTACTTAGCCAATATTACTTTTATCTTTGGCTATTGTGGTCTTTTATTTCAAACCCCTTCAGAAGTGATTTTTCTACACATGTTATCATCTTGGCCATTTCATGAATAAACTGGATACTTGTAATATCAAGATTAGACTTCCATCTGTCTAATGTCAGTGAAGCCATAGCTATCATACCTCCAGAACAGCATGATCTATATTGTTTACAAATTGGGCACTGAATTCCCACCCTGACTCATTGATATAAAACCACAAATTATATACCTTGTTAAGGAATGCAGCTCCGAGGTCATAAAGTAGATGGACTTCATCTAAATATTAATTATCTTATCACCATGAATAAGATTTATGGCACAAATATCCTGGTTTGCTTAGTTTTGATGACTACCTTATTAATACAATACTATATCATTGTTACCAGGCAAAAACAGGATTTTAAATTTCCATGAAAAGTGTGTAGGAGAATCTCAATTTGCATTTTCTTTATCATGTTACCTTTTTTCATTCCTTGCAGCTTGCGCTGTGTTTTCTTTCATTGTTGTACATTTCCTATTCAACAAGAACACTTTGCATTTCTCTTTAACGCACCAGATCTGAAACAAGAGATAATGCACAGAGGAGAAGAGATGGCACTTGAAGTTTAACGTTATTAATATTTTGAACCAAAACCAATGTCACTAATCTCCTATTACTATTTGCTTACATCTTTTTTTCATATATGGAAAAAAACCAGGCTCTTTGTAGGCACAGGGGTCTCTTTGTATTAATGCACTGAAGTCAGTGTAGCTTCACACAAGCATGGGGGGCTACGTATCCAGAGCCCTGATTCACTTAAACCCCTTACATCAGTAAGCAATTTGTCTCATGCTGATTTGATAATGACTTAATAATAAGTCCGAGGGGAAATTCTGGCCTTATTTAAGTGAATGAGTGTTGCCACTGACTTAAAAGGACCAGGATTTCAACTCATGGTTCCATCATTTTATATTTAAAAGGTCGGGGGGGGGGGGAAGGAACCAAACTAAAAACCCACAACAGCACCAGTGAATGAAGTCTTCTGTAACTGAATAGCAGATTCCACCCACATTGGCTAAACTGATGTTAATTTTGATACTTCCAAATTATGTCAGAGAATGATGACAAACCCTTAACAAATTCTCGTTTCAGTTTGCCAGCAGTGTTACTTGTTTTGAAGTGTAAGCATCATGTTTCCCTGGCACCGGCACAAAAGCCAAGATGCCAGCTAATGTACAGATGTTTTCCAGTCTGGGTAGAGCAAGTGACAGCTGGGTGGGTGGAAAATGTCAAGTTGTTTGCTCCTTTCTGTTTTAAGAGATTTGGAAGGATGTAGATTCAGATCCTATCAGGAGGTGGAGACTGGAGGAGACAATCCAGATTCTATCTCCCGCACAGTGTGGGGAGTGTCAGATTACGCAAATGGCAACCAAATAGTTTACTAGCTTCACAACAAACCCAAGAGATGAAAGTGACAGAATATTATTTTCTAGCAGCATGCAAAAACTCAAGTGTTCACACAGCCCAGAATGCATTCCCCAAGAAAAAGCAACAAGACTAACCTACGATAGAAAATTTGAAATGGTACAGTAATCTAAAGCCCCTTCAGAAGGCAAGATTTTTTTTAAAAACGACAGCTTTCAGGCCACTCTGGTTCTATCAAAAAGCACAGGAGTACTTGTGACACCGTAGAGACTAACAAATGTATTTGTGCCACAAGTATACTCCTGTTCTTTTTGCGGATACAGACTAACACGGCTGCTATTCTGCAATCTGCTTCTATCAGACTCTCAAATGGCCCTGACCTCAGGGGTCAGGAAAAGAACAAAGCAAGGGGTCTGATTCTCCTCTCCCTTACACCAGTTTTACATCTATGTAAGTCCATAGACTTCAGTGGAGTTACTCCTGATTTGCTACAGTGCAATACAGACGAGAATCAGGCACAAAAACATTAGGAAGATTAAATAAGTGTGAACCCTTCATTCTACTTCCTAGTTCAGACTTTGGTGTTAAGGACATAATGGACAAGCTTCATCACAGGGGATCTTAGTCTTGTATATGAAAATTTCCATTCACATGGCAGGACTTTTTCTTTAGGTTGGATACACCATGAGCCAGGTTCTCAGCCAGTGTAAATGGACAAAATTCCATTGAGGTCAATGGAGCTGTGCACATATACAAAAAACAATTATACACAATCTTAATATTTATTTAAACTACTTAATATTGTCCCTTTAACTTGTTTTTAATGGGTTAAGATATTATTTTTGGTTGTGAACTACACCATACTACAATCTCGATCATTTTGTCTCTTGCAGGCAGGCCTAAGCAGCTGGGCAGCCAAGTAATTTGTATAGTGTTATGAGTGAGAAAGCAAGCAATTCACAGAATGGATTTGGGCCAAAATATGTTTTCATTCTACACTAGATATTTTTCCTTTAGCTATTATTCAGCATGAAGCTAATGGCTCTGAGATCTTGTTGGATAAACTCTGTAAAGCAAGTCATTTTGCTTTCCTTGTGCCTGGGACAGTTGGTTCACTGATCATGAGAATTTTCAGAATTTGTACTAAAAGTGATTAATCCATACCGAATGCAATATCTGAAGCAGGATTGTGCATATATCCTATTCCAGCCTAGGGCCATTTCTATACAAGTCCCTATGAAATGCAGAATCATGTCCTCCTGTTTACTGTGGAATTCAGCTCATACCCCAAAAAGGACTTTTCAGAAACATTCTGTGTTGCATAACCAATTTTGTGTTGCATAATCATAAAACGCATTGGGTTTTAGTCATAATGAGCTCTAACCAAGATTAGGTCCCCATTGTACTAGTCACTGAAGAGGCTGAGTAAGGGAGAGACTGTCCTGAAGAACTTGCAATCTAAATAGATAAGACAGACAAATATCACTATCTCTATTTTAAAGATGGACAAGCAAGATACAAAGAGATTAGTCACAGAATCATAGGATTGGAAGGGATCTCAAGAGGTCACCTAGTCCAGTCCCCTGCACTCATTGCAGGACTAAGTATTATCTAAGCCAGTGGTGGGCAACCTGTGGCCCCTCAGATTAATCCATTGGTGGGCCACCAGACAGTTTGTTTATATTTTCATGACCGCCCGCAGCTCCCAGTTGCCGTGGTTTGCCATTCCCGACCAATGGGAGCTGCGGGAAGTGGCACGGGCAGCAGGGATGTGCTCGCCTCTGCTTCCCGCAGCTCCCATTGGCTGAGAATGGTGAACTGTGGCCACTGGGAGCTGCAGATGTCTGTAAATGTAAACAAACTGTCTGGCAGCCCACCAATGTATAACCCTGATTGTCTGCAGATTGCCCACTACTAATCTAGACCTTTCCTGACAGGTGTTTGTCTAACCTGCTCTTAAAAATCTCCAGTGACAGAGATTCCACAACCTCCCTAGGCAATTTATTCCAGTGCTTAACTACCTGTACAGTTAAGAAGTTTTAAGTAATAAACAAGGTCACTCAACAAATTTGTAGTAGAACCAGAAATTTAACTCAGATCTCCTGACTCTCAGGTCAATGCCTTAATCATAAAGCCACCCTTTCTTTCTAATAAAATAATCCTAATAATAATAAATAAAATGGCTGGGGAACAAAAAAGTGCTTGTATCTTTTCTAAATTTATTAAATGGCCACAAAGTCAGTTGCTCTGACTTGCTTAAGTTTACTGTTGCCCAAGAGATGCTGGGAAGACATCCTTTTAAAGTCTATAACCTCCCATATCCAGCAGGAGATTTTGAGTGCTGCCACCTCTGAAGATGAAAATTCTTCCTTTCACACACTCAGCACATAGTCACTTATTCTGCCTCTCGCTTCAAGAAGATGCTCGGAGACTATGATGATGGGCAGCAGTATAAAACCCTAAGATAGGTCACTTCTATGGAGTGATATAACCATATACAAGAGGAAGAGGTTGAATAGGTTGGTTAGCTCTATCCAGGCATCAGAAAAACTGTTTCACTGCTTCCTCTAAACCCTACTGAACACAACTGAAATATTACAGAGAGAAAGGGTGAGTGAGGTAATATCTTTTATTGGACCAGCCTCTGCTGGTGAAAGAGACAAGCTTTTGAGCTACACAGAGCTCTGGGTAGCTTGAAAGCTTCTCTCTCTCACCAACAAAAGTTAGTCCAATAAAAGATATTGCCTCACCCACCTTGTCTCTCTAATATCCCAGGACCAACATGGACCCAACAGCACTGCAACTATGACTGAAATGTGTCATTTAAATCAAACCATTACTTTTACAAATTCATCAGTCTTAAACTTTGTTTTGTGAAGTAAATATTTTGTTTCCGCTTCATGTGTTATGATAGGCTACTAAATCCTCAAATTATTATATTGAACTGTTCATACATCAGTAATTCATTGTCGTGGCAAGCTGTATTGATATGCGTTCCTGGAGCAGAATCTGCCATATTAATGTGAAAAGAGATGTAACTTTATTCAAATTAGGATTTACTTGAAGGCGTATTTATATTTACATTTTGTTTTTCATAGTTATTCTCAGAAAAAAACATGTCAATATTAACATAAAATATTCATGCATTTCACATTATGGAGATTTTAATTATGCCACACAAAGCCTGTGCAGTTACTTATTCATTGTTTGTAGGACAGCAATATATAGTAATAATGGAAAAAACTCATCTTTCACCCACACACTGGAATGCCAGCACCTCTGGGTTGGTACAGGTGTTTGTTTTACAGAGAACAAAAACTTCTACACAACAATGCCTAAAGAATATCTCCAACTGAAGCAATTAGCTGAAAAAAATGTAATTATCCAAACTAATTTGGCCAGGACACTCAAGCTAACTAATAGCACTTGCATAGATTAGTACTTAGGAGCACTGGGTATTTAATTCTGTATTCAGCTTTTAAAAATATACTAATACATACAATCCTCCCCACTTCTGAACCTTAAATTGATCTTATTTAGGTTGCACAGTGAAGCATATGAAAGCTAGGTAATGCCAGATTTACCATGACCCATGCAACCTTAAGTCTGTCCCCTTCTGTGCCCATTCTGTGCACTGAATGTTGTCATGGTCTCATGGAAAAAATAGTATCTGATTATGTATTTAGAGACAGTATGTCAATGCCAACACACAGAGGGGAAGAATACAGTGTTGCCTGGATAACCCTAAATCTAGCATTTTCCCTTACTTTTGAATGTTTCATTTTCCAATCTAAGTAAGATTATTTTAACAGGTTGTTGTTGTTGTTGTTGTTGTTGGCAATTTCCTAGATTTTCTAGGGAAGGAAAATATAATTTTATTATTAGTCCAGAGGGAACTCTGTGTCAAAATATTAAAAATTCATTGCAAAATATTTTAAAATTCTAAAAAATTCTGCATATGTTATTTGTTGAGATAACACAATATAATCACGACAGTTTCAATTATTTTGGTAATTTCTTTCAAAATATCACCAAGTATGTCTAAAACAAACAAAAAAGATTCAGGAAATGTTTTTTGACAAATAGATTCCTTACTAGCCATATTAATACAAAACTCTGAGTAATAATTCATTTAAACTACAACACAGAAATATATTTCCTACCCCCCTCAGAAGCAGTGCAAAGGCTTGAGGGAGTCAGGGTAATGGAGGAGCTGAGCGAGAGGGAAGTAATTGCTTGGAAGCAGCCTCAGAGTGAATATGGAGGGTTGTTGGGTGTGGGTGGGAAAAGTATGGAATGGTTTGTTGGGGGTGGCGATTGTTAGGGAGTTGGGGAACCTCCCCCATGCAGAGTCTGTCTGAGCCCTAGTCTCTCCCAGTCAGTCAGGCACATCTGGACATGTCTCGATGTGGCCCTGCACTCAGCCAAGCATAGCTGCCCCTGTCCCCTGGTGTCCCTGCATCCCCACTCAGCCACTCCCACTCCTCCATCCCCAGGTGGCCCTACACCCTCCTCCCCCCCGTCCCCATGTGGCCATACACCCCTGCTCCCATTCAGCCCCTAGCTCAATGCTGTCACCCCACTAGCCCTTCTGAACCCCAGTCTGTGTGCCCCTCCAGCAGCTCTGTGTGCCCCACTCTGTCCTTCCCCACCATATCCTGTGCCTTCCCACCTGGCCCTGGGGGCAGGGTGCTGTGAGGAAGGCTGCTCCAGCCCATGAGCCACTGCCCTCTCTTCTGGAGCCAGCTGGTGGGTGAAAGGTGTAACTGCAACTTCCCTTCACCTCGCCCTAAGAATCAATTATTCTGCAGTGGTGGTGGGGAAATAAATCTGTGGGGGACATTAATTCTGTGCTTGCACAGTGGCACAGCATTCTTCCAGGAGTATATTATGTACTATTGTATCAACTTCCCATCATGCATCAGCAGGCCAGTAAAGAGTCTTATAGATCAGTGGTAGCAATAACAACATTAACTGGTAGCAAGCTCTCCGAATTAGGAATAGAGATGGGGAACGGGGCTATGGGGGGCATAGAAGTCTCAGCCCTGCCCAGCTTGGCCTACTCTCCAACTCCACCTGAGAACTGGCAGAGCCCCAGGCCTATGTGGTACCTGAGAAGGGAGAGAGAAGGGGATAAGGGTGATTAGTGGGCTGCTGGGGCCGGGGTCTTATGAGAAAGAGGAGAACCCATCCTGGTTTCTATTCCCTGTGGTTCCCCCAGAGAAGGCATGGGCATGTTCTGAAAATAAGAGAAGGGGAATGGTGACTTTTTAAACATTTAATATTTCAGCAAAAACTGAAAAGAATTTCATGGGACAAAGAAAAGGCACTTCTATAGCTGAACGTGTTCTACCTGCCAAATAGCAAAGTCATGCAGCAAACAACAGAAGTGTGACAGCTTTTAAAGAAAAGGTTGTAAGAAACCTTTATAATGGAAATAGTTACGCAATCTAAATCTAGAAATTGCTACCAGCTCCCGAATGTAATCTATAGTGTATGGAAATAGAGTAGTGGTGACTCTCATCACTATGCTTTTGAAGACAGCAGAACGCAACCAGAGCACCAGTGTTCAATGTAGCTTGCAGTCCTTGAACTATGCCTATCTTCGTTACACACTGTTATTTGGACACCAGCAGGCCTGTATGGTTCCTTCATATTAAGTTTGTTATGTAAAGAGCAAAATACAAAACAAATCCTGACCCATCTTTTACCCTACATCAAGTCCAATAAACCTAAAATAAACTAAAAGTTCCATAGCACCTTTGCTTGTTTGTAGTTTGTCAGTACATTGATTTTACACTTCATCCAAATGATGGGTGTGTGTGTGTGTGTGTGTGTGTGTAAGCTTTCAAAAGTACCCATGAGATCTATACTCCTAAATACCTTAGGAAATTTTAAAAATTTCCTCTAGGAATGCATTGCTCTTCTCTGCCCCCTCACTCCTACTGGGCATTGATTCAATACAAAAGCAGCCTACTGAATGGTAAATCTTTCTTCCTGCTGCACCCTGCCAATTAAAATATCCTCTTTGAAAATAAGCTTAAGGGTTAAGTTATTTTGCAATACAGGCAGGTGTATTTAAATACACTTTTGAAAGTTATAGTTTAGGCCTCAGATCCAGAACTGATGTAAACAGGCATAGCTCCACTGGATCTGGTTCTGTGTATAGATAACCTGGGCCATTCAATAAATATCCTACGGCTATTTAAGGTATAAAAGCAGCATCTAGCCAGGTCTAAATGAAGCCATCATCACAGGTAAGTCCTATAACTTATTTACTTTTACAACTAAGAAAGATAAATCAATATAGATTTCAGAATGTGTCTAAATCCTATGAATTGCGCAACTAAGAATAAAATCAGACACTTAATGTTGATGGAAAACCTCTTGCAGTTTAGTGTCTATACAGTATGCATCTTGGAGTTTGTAAGGGATCAGCATGCTGGATTATTGTAATCACTGTTCTTCTCTTACTCCCCCACTCCTCTTGTCTGTCACTAGCACTTGTTATGTAATGTCAAACTTAAGGCCCAATCCTACCCTACTGAAGTCAGTGGGAGTTTTACCACTGAGGGTATGTCTACATTGTGAGAAAAGACCCAGGGCACAGCTGTAGCTGGCCCAAGCCATCTGACTGGGGCTCTTGGAGCTCAGGCTTTGGGGCTATAAAACTGCAGTGTTAATTCTCGGACTAGAGGCCAGGCAGGGGAGGGTTTCACAGCCCAGGCTCCAGCCTGAGCCTGAACATTTATGCTGCTATTTTGAGCCCCACACAGCCTAATCCCTTTGAGCACAAGTCAGCTGACCCAGGCTCCGAGACTTAGTACTGTATGTTTTTTATCACAGTGTAGACGTATCCTGAGCTCAACAGAAGCACAAATCCTTATGGTGCTGTAAAATAGTAGTAACAGAGCTTATGGATTGCTCACATGTACTGCTGTGAAATCACATTACCACAATGCTGGTATAAAGGAAGTTCATGGCGGGAGGTTCATACATAGATCCATTTTTAGGCATAGAACCCAGCTGCAGTATCTCCATAGCCTATAATGGCTCATCCTGTGAGGCAAATTGATTTTCATTTTTGCCACTGGAAATTGCCACAGGTGGTTTAAGTATGATGTTCTTCTATCATTACTGCAGCATGGTTATTGCTCCACAGTTCCTGTGAGGTGCTGAATATCCTCCCATAGAAATGGCACATTGCAGCACAGCTTGTCAGATCACATTTTGGAAGGAATGTAAGGAGCTGGCTTGAGCCCAGCCCACAAAAGGAACCAAGGTCTCTTTCCTGGCACAGTTTTGTGTTCCAAACATGGGCAAAAAACCACATTGCCAGTTCCTTAGCCCACCCGGGGCTACAGCTCCCAGGGTTTTTTTCCCCTTTTCTTCAATCTGTCCCTCCTCCTTCAGGGTCTGCTGCAGGATTCTTCCATGCTCTGCGCACTGCCTCCCCTCCCAGGGGACTCCCTACTCCTGCTACTTCCTTACTGACAGCCCAGATCTTTATAGAAGCAGCAAAGAATCCTGTGGCACCTTATAGACTAACAGTCGTTTTGGATCACTGTAGAGAACACTAGTCCCCCTCCTCAGCTGCACCTGATTAATAAACAGGGCTGGCTGGCCTCAGCCCTATTGCCCTTAAAGGGGCAAACCCCCTATTATAGGGAAGTTATCTGGTTGTAATGTCTGATACAGATCCATGGGTGCATTTAAATCAATCAGCCATGGTAAGCTAGAATGATGGTTCTCTAAAAAGTTAACCCAGGAAATGAGGATAGCCCAATGGTCTAAGCATCTGCTGTGAACTGTCTGAAGTACTGGTAACCACAGGTTTAAATCCAGTCAGGGGTTGACTCAAAGTTCTTCCTTCCAAGACAGAGAAAACAAATGTCTTGTGTAGGGGGCCTTTCAGATGAGATCTTTAAATGCAAGATCAGCTGTGGGTCTGCTTTTTCTGGGTATCAAATTCTGCCCTCTTTAACACGCTTGGCAACTCAATTGAGTGCAATGGGGTATAAATCAGGGTAGGATTTGGCTCTTTTATGTTGTTTGCATGAGTGTAAATGAGGAAAGATTCAACTACATAAGTTCCCACTAAAATAGTAGGTATTAGAGTGTCCCTGTTCTTTTACTCTGAGGTTTTTGGTAGTATGTTTTGTATACAGTTTCAGAAAGCTGCCCTTATTTGTCAATGCAGCTGAACAGAAAATGGGAAAGCCTGTTTACAAAAATATTTTCTGACCAGCTCTAGTTGCCAAGATGTCATCTGACAGTCACATTTGTCTGTATTGTACATCTTCCCCTAAATATACATGTACATCACTGCCTTAGGATGCTTGGGTCATCCATTCCAGCCAAGAGAAGCATATTCATTTCACCCTCTGTGGCTGCAGATTGTAACAAATACTAGCCCTAATATTGCTATCCAAAGTAAGTGCCACTAAGCTTTACTCACTGTATTATGCTTAGCGTACCAAGCTCTTCTTGCTTGCTTCTTTGCTAGTTTGTTTGTGTCTTTACCTGAAACCAAAAATAAATATTAGTATATTTGTACTCTGTGTATCAGTATATTTATTTTGTACCAAAACAAAAACATTATCATTCATCTAAACAGTCTACTTCAGTTTTATTGCCTTTATAAAACAAACAAAAACCAACAAAGAAACCAACAGCAACAAAACCAAGTGTAATATGTTCATCATAAAATAGGATCTTGTAGGATTACAGTAATTTTATGAATGAACACTAAGTTTAAACAAACAAAATAAATTATATATACACCAGTAGTTCAGCTTTCAGAACTTGCTTCAATTATGAATATTTCCTCCAAGTTTAAAATTCTTTAGACATCTAAATATGCGAGTTAGGATCATCCTAGATCTTGATGTTCCATTTATAAATAGTTTATAAGAGGTTAATATTGTTAAATGGTTAATCTAGTTTTAGATTTGAGATTGAGTGTGACAGATTTTTATAACTATCTGTAACACCTTCTATGGGTGTGCTTATAAACAGCTATGGCGCATCTGTAACATTCACATAGATGTCTGTGGCATCCATTAATCATCTGTTAACCATTTATAAATGGAAGCTTAATATGCAGTGCGAAGCAAGAAGGATGATTTAGTTGGGGTTGGTCCTGATTTGAGCAGGGGGTTAGACTAGATGACCTCCTGAGATCTCTTCCAACCCTAATCTTCTATGATTCTAAGTACTGTGTATCACTTTGCCTACTTCATTCGTGGTGTTTTCCAGCCTAAACAGTTCAGTTTTATTGCCTTAATGAAGCAACAAGATGTGATGTGTTCCTCATAAAATAGGAGTTCTGTCAGTGTAATTTCGGAAGCACTCAGCATTGGATTTCAATGGGGGCAGAGTCAAACCAATGAGAGCAGAGGTAAGCCAATGCACAGTGCTTATGAAAATCCCTTCCCCTAAGCATTTTCACCAAACTTGGGCACTTAGCTAATATAGCAATATTACCCAGTCCATATTCACTTTGGAAATCCTACTGCTGCAATTTATATAGACACAGCTGCATTTTAGGAGATATCATTATGCACTGTGATGTCTTCTGAATTTTAAAACCCCTTCCATTAAAACAATCATGGAAGTAATCAGTTGCCTTGAAAATACTTTATAACTATTTGCTGATAGCAGAATAGTGTATGCTCAAGATCCGATTCTAATCATTAACTCGCATGTGTATTTGGGATAGGCGGACTTCAGGGCTGGTCTTGAACGGTGAAACACATTTTACAATCTTGCTCAAAGCTGTCCAAGATATTTTTAATGGATGCTTGTGAGAGGGTGGTGAAGTTATTGGAAAGGATCCAACTGGAATAAACAAAACTAAAGGATTTTTTAAATACATAGTACCAGATTCAGTGCTGTTGCTCAAATGCCACTGAGACACCATGTGTGCACACCCACCCACCTCAAAGCAGCATTAATAAGCACCCCTATTCTGGCTGGCAACAGCCTAACAGTCACTCTCACAAACCACCCCCAATTAAATGACAGGAGCATGAATAATTTATACAAGGGTATGTGTATGAGTCATTGATGAGGTGTGATTATATAGTGACTCCCCAAAATAACCACCCCTAGATTTGCCCATCAATTGCATTATAATTTACAATATACAGTTATAGATTTAAGTTAAATCCACACTGCCTTTTCTATATTTTAATCTTAGCTGCATGTGTGTAGTGTACAAGCGTGTGCTTAGTGGAACTACGCAATGGTTGAAGGGAATGCAGATGACATGACGAGCCTGATCCTGGTTCCACTTACACCAGTCTAAACCAGAAGTAGCTTCACTGATCTGAGACATCAGAATGACGCCCAATATATTTGGATTTTTATGAAGCATTTGAAAAAGTTTTGATCTATTAAAAATTAATTCAAATTAGATTGGAACAGACTAAATTATCAATAATATACAGAGGGCTTGATTCTGCAGTCTATACACTGAGTAGTACTTACTCTCTTGGGTTCAATAGGACTATTTACATGAGTAAATACCAGTTAAAACAAGGAAGTATTTCAGATTTGGGCCAGGCAGAGGGGCAGCAGAAGCACAGGGCAGAATAAGGAAGAAGGTACATAGTGGGGTACTTCAAGAATTGCTGTTACATGTGCATTTATATAATAATCTAAAAAGAGGATTCCTGACATCTGCAAAGGACACTAAATTGGAAGGAACTGCAAACACCACTAGGGCCAGAAAAATACAAACATGACAGAGAAAAATAGTCTGTTTTGTGGAAAGGAAAACTGGGAAGGCAGATTGCAGAACAAAACTTAGGAGAAATATTATACATGAGTGTGCAAAAGTGCTGGTTGGAGTTTTGAATTTTGATTTTCAGTTAACTTTCTTATTTGCTTTTCATGTTCAAGTAACTGTTTTTATTTCAATTTGAATTTTGAAGACTTGCTCTGAAAATTTTCAACAAAAAATCCATGTGTGTGTTTCAGCAGCTCTAGTCTGCAATAGGAAAAATGTTTTGGGATATGTATATTGATAATCTTATAGGCAATAAATGAACCTGGCTGGGCCACCATGGGTGTCCTAACATACGCACTTGGAGAGAAGGTGTCATATATTAAAAGGCTCTTTAATCTAGCTGAGAAAAACGTAACAAGATCCAGTGTCTGGAAGCTGAAGCTAGACAAATTCAAATTAAAAATAAGGCACGCTTTTTAAAACAGTCACTGAAATTCATAGATTCATAGATTCTAGGACTGGAAGGGACCTCGAGAGGTCATCGAGTCCAGTCCCCTGCCCTCATGGCAGGACCAAATACTGTCTAGACCATCTCTGATAGACATTTATCTAACCTACTCTTAAATATCTCCAGAGATGGAGATTCCACAACCTCCCTAGGCAATTTATTCCAGTGTTTAATCACCCTGACAGTTTGGAACTTTTCCTAATGTCCAACCTAAACCTCCCTGTCTGCAGTTTAAGCCCATTGCTTCTTGTTCTATCCTTAAAGGCTAAGGGGAACAAGTTTTCTCCCTCCTCCTTATGACATCCTTTTAGATACCTGAAAACTGCTATCATGTCCCCTCTGTCTTCTCTTTTCTAAATTAAACAAACCCAATTCTTTCAGCCTTCCTTCAAAAGTCATGTTCTCTAGACCTTTAATCATTCTTGTTGCTCTTCTCTGGACCCCCCTCCAATTCCTCCACATCTTTCTTGAAATGCGGTGCCCAGAACTGGATACAATATTCCAGTTGAGGCCTAATCAGTGCAGAGTAGAGCAGAAGAATGACTTCTCGTGTCTTGCTCACAACACACCTGTTAATGCATCCCAGAATCATGGTTGCTTTTTTTGCAACAGCATCATACTGTTGATTCATATTTAGCTTGTGGTCCGCTATAACCCCTAGATCCCTTTCTGCCATATTCCTTCCTAGACAGCCTCTTCCCATTCTATATGTGTGAAACTGAGTTCCTTCCTAAGTGGAGCACTTTGCATTTGTCTTTGTTAAACTTCATCCTGTTTACCTCAGACCATTTCTCCAATTTGTCCAGATAATTTTGAATTATGACCCTATCCTCCAAAGCAGTTGCAATCCCTCCCAGTCTGGTATCATCTGAAAACTTAATAAGCATACTTTCTATGCCAATATCTAAGTTGTTGATGAAGATATTGAACAGAGCTGGTCCCAAAACAGACCCCTGCGGAACCCCACTTGTTATACCTTTCCAGCAGGATTGGGAACCATTAATAACTACTCTCTGAGTATGGTTATCCAGCCAGTTATGCACCCACCTTATAGTAGCCCCATCTAAGTTGTATTTGCCTAGTTTATTGATAAGAATATCATGTGAGACCATAGCAAATGTCTTACTAAAGTCCAGGTATACCACATCCACTGCTTCTACCTTATCTACAACACTTGTTATCCTATCAGAAAGCTATCAAATATGATTGACATGATTTGTTCTTCACAAATCCATGCTGGCTATTCCCTATCATCTTACCCCTTCCAAGTGTTTGCAGATGATTTCCTTAATTACTTGCACCATTATCTTCCCTGGCACAGAAGTTAAACTAACTGGTCTGTAGTTTCCTGGATTGTTTTTATTTTCCTTTTTATAGATGGGCACTATATTTGCCCTTTTCCAGTATTCTGGAATCTCTCTGGTCTCCCATGATTTTCCAAAGATAATAGCTATAGGCTCAGATACCTCCTCTATTAGCTCCTTGAGTATTCTAGGATGCATTTCATCAGGCCCTGGTGACTTTCAGGAATCTAACTTTTCTAAGTGATTTTTAACTTCTTCTCTTTTCATTTTATCTTCCAAAACTACCCCCTTCCCATTAACATTCACTGTGTCAGGCATTCCTTCAAACTTCTTGGTGAAGACCGAAACAAAGAAGTCACTGAAATTAACCACTGGGGCACCTTACCAAGGACTGTGGTGGGACCTCTATCATTTGAAGACTTTAAATCAATATTGGATTTCTTTTTAAGAACATAAGAATGAACAGAACAAGTAAACATCAAGTAATCCATCCCCTGTCACTCATTCCCAGCTTTTGGCAGAGGCTAGGGACATCATCCCTGCCAATCCTGGCCCATTGGTGAACCTACCCTCCATTAATTTATCTAGTTCTTTTTTGAACCCAGTTCTAAAAGATATGATATAATTCTTCCAGCTAATTCAATATTGTTTAGTGGAAATTAGGCTACATTGTATGTACAATGTTATGTAAATGGTAATATCAGAAAATCATAATGGTACCTTCTGAAATTAAAAATCTATCCACATGACTCTCAGAGCATCTGCAGAATTAGCCTAATTTCATAGGTGCTGTGGGTATCAGGGTAAATTCTTTTCACGACAGTAGTATTAGAAAAAACTACTATGAGTGGAAACTACACAGAATTTCATACATGCTATACAGGCTTTTTCCTACCTAGCCAGCACTAAAATGGAAGTAGAAAATTATCATCATTAAGTCTGGTCTTAATGAGTAACAATTCATTGAAAATATTTGTAAAGGGATGAAGTTGCATAATATCAAAGATAAGGCTGGTCAAAAATTTAAAACAATTTTTCTATGGAAAACTGGGTTTTTGACCAAAGGAAATTGTTCACAAGAAGTGTTTGTTTTACACAAAAAAACTTTGATTTTTTTGTTAAAAACCCAAATACCAATATATTGGCCTAAACCCAAACTATTTCAGTTTGGAAATGCGATGGAAATTGTGGTTTGGTTACCTCATGTCACCACTTTCTGTGATGCTGGGCTCCCTTTCTGGACTACACCTTTCATAGTAAATGACAAGTAGGGGCTCCCATGATAATCTGCCTCCCTTTGCCAAAGGGAAAAACCCTGGTGCATCATGGGAGACATAGTACAACCAGAAAGCCTGGCCTATAGAGGAGAGTGAGAGCTTGAGGTATCCAAACAACAACTTCCTGAGACAAAGCAGCAGTATTTTCAAATCAAAAAGTTTTGTTTTCCTGCTGAAATATTTCAATTTTCCAATTTTGAATGAAAACTTAATTTTCTCCAGCTTTCCCCCCCAGTTCAAATTAAACATGCACAGGAGTGAAAAAGCTAATGTTCCTGAAAGGATTTAAATGGTATTGTACCTACTAGAAATAAAACATCTGAGTGGAGAAATGCTGGAAGTTTTCAGGCTCCACAAATAGATAGAGAGGGAAAAAGAGATAAAACTTTGAAAATAAACCTCAGAACATAATCGACTTAAAAAAAGTAAAGGATATTAAGCTAAATATTTTAACCTTGTATGGACTTCCCTACTATGTGCATAATAAAAGCAAAAACAAAAAACCCTTACCTATATTCAGAAAAGAATTGCACAAAAAGTAAGCATGGAAATCTATTTAGGATTAGAGTAACATTTTCGAAGATGTCAAGGGGATATAGTCCAACGAATCCCCTTTAAGGTAGAGATTAAATCCCTTAGTTGTCTTCGAAAATCTCAACCAAAAGGTTTACTTAGGGAGAGTAGCTTGACTGGACTTATTTGTCTTCTTGGTCTCATGTCAGCTTATATTATCTCTGTATTGGACTGTCCCCCCACACAAAGTTTTACCTTATGAGAAAATTGATGACTTACAAAAACCTGTCACAAGGAAGCCCATATACATCATGGAAATAAATCTGTGGCGTTCTCTAATCATGCTGAGGCTTGGCCAATTCTGTACTCTCTACTTTTGTTCTGATCAACAGGAAATCCTCTCATATTAACCTAGGTCCTGATTTTCAAACGTTCTCAACTCCCATTCAAGCACTGAAATAAATGGCCAGATTTTCAATGTTGGAGCCGAGTGCTTTTGAAACTCTGGCGACAAATGTGTCAGAGTAGGAGGTGCTGCATGGTGAGGACTTCTGGAGATCTTTTTCCAGTTCTAGGTCTGAGTAGAGCTGGTTGGAAAATGGTTTACCCAGGCCACAAACTTAGTTGCAATTTCAAAAATTTTCTTGCTTCTGGAAAAAACTGAGACTTTTTAAAAACATTTTGCAAAACATCAGAAAAAGATCAAGGTCCATCCCAGAAAAGTCTGATATAGAGATTTACATCCCAGGGGAGCACCCTGACCACTGCGCTACTGGCTATTGTGGGGAGGTGCTCTCTGAGACCAGAGAAGCCTTTTTGATGAGTTGACATTTTTTTAATGAAAAAACATACAGTCAAAAAATTCCCAGTCAGCACTAGTTCTGAGCACTTGAAAATCTGTTGCTATATCACAGACTGTGTATGCATGTGTGTATGTCTGTTTTTACACTGACCCTTCACCCTCCTCCCCACAATAATGAACTATTTGGAGTCCATAGGAAAAACAGGTTCAGAATTGCAAACAGAGATTTAGTGTGTATTTTAATAATTGGGTTGTTGGGTTTTTTTTGAGTACTCAAACTGATCAACATAAAAAGCCTTATTTTAGATCATTCCATGAGTCAATCCACAAATCACTGTTGCCCATTGATTCTCTCCCTCCCAAAATGAGTCAGTGATTGATCAAGGAGCAAGTGCCTATTATTCCTGCTTCATCTGTTCTATGAAGCTCTACTCCACTTAATCCTGAGGTCTCCATCTCCACTGTCACATGTAGGCAGAAGAAGAAGAGACATTGGCAGCATCTGCTGACAGAACAGTTGTTGAGAAGTGACTAATGAATTTCAAGACCTTGAATCATTTATGTAGAACAGCTTGGAGAACGGGCTGTGATATAACAAATGTTTACTGGACTTCCTCCTGAAACAACTTACACTTTTTACATTGCAACTTCAATCTGGCTCCTATTAAAATATGCTTGACTGGATCTGAAAATCTTCTGAATAGGAGCCCAAGTGGGCAGGGTAAAGCCTTCAAAACTAAACTGATTTTCAATTAATTTTTTTTTCAAGTTCCCAATCAGACAATGCTGATTCATCTGAAGAGTTTCTCAGGTCCACAATGGAATTTCTGGGTGTGTGAGAAAGAGCAACTGTCTGTCTGTCTTACTTTCTTGTTTCAACACTTCTCTTATTACATCCTGAACCTGAGAAACTTTCCCAACAAAAGTTTTATCAGAACCAGATGAGGCAGTTTCAAACAAGTGCTCTGTTGGATTTAGAAGAGAGACTCAAACGTTGGTCTTATTACATGCTATGTGAGTTTATTAACCATGGAGCTACAGAGTCAGTCTTGCTGGCTCTACCCAGTTAATATTTACACAAAGTGGAACAGATCCAAAGGGAAAAAACAAAGACTGATTTTATAATCTAGGCTCAAGTCAGTGCTCCAGATCAGGAAAGGACCTGAACATGGTTTTCCCACATCCCAGTTGAGAGCCCTAACCTGCAGGTTATCTTTCAGAAGGGTCTCTTATTCTCTCTTGCACTAATCTTTTCACAAAAGAATTTCAAAATGTTTCCATTTTGTTTCACATCAGAATGCAATTTTTTTGTGAAATAGAATTTTCATTTTCCAGACAGTTCTATCCAAAACTCTTCTCAGTTTTTGTATTATACCAGCTGAAAGTTAGAACTAAAATTTTCCTGAAAATTCTGAAATTCCCACATTTTATTTTTTAAAGCAATGATTCTGATTTTGCCTTCATCTTGATACTGTACACATAAAAATGACAACACTGGATCAGACCAATGGTCCATTTAGCCCAGGGTGCTGTCTTCTGACAGTGACCAATTCTAGATGGGTCAGAGGAAATGATCAGAACAGGGCAATTATCAAGTGATCCATCCCTTGTCATCCTGTCCTAGCTTCTGGCAGTTAGAGGCTCAGGACACCCAAAACATAGGTTGCAACCCTGATCACCTTGGTACTAGCCATTGATGGACCTATTCTCCGTGAACTTATCTAATTCTTTTTGGAACCCAGTATCAGAGGGGTAGCCGTGTTAGTCTGGATCTGTAAAAGCAGCAAAGAATCCTGTGGCACCTTATAGACTAACAGACATTTTGGAGCATGAGCTTTCATGGGTGATGAAGCACGAAAACTCATGCTCCAAAACATCTGTTAGTCTATAATGTGCCACAGGATTCTTCGCTGCTTTTTGGAACCCAGTTACACTTTTGGCCTTCACAACATCCCCTGGCAATGAGTTCCATAGACTGAGTGTGTGTTGTGTGAAGTAGTACTTATTGACTTTTTAAAATCTCACTAGGCACATGTTTGCAGCTTTAGGAAACTAAATACCTTTGTAAATCTGATCCTTTGTACACCAAATAAGCTATGCATCTAACTCCTATTGACTTTCAATAGGAGTTAGGTACCTAACCTGCTTAGGCACTTTTCGAAAATCTATTAGGCACGTATCTGCATCTTAAGGTCAGATTTACAAAGGTATTTAGGTACCTAAAGTCTTTGCAGGAGAAGGGCACAGGTTTATGACAAGAAGCGACAGTAGGTAAAACAGACAAGTTGCATGGCAAAGGAGTAGGATGAAGCAACAGAAAAATGAGCATGTGTACAATATAATAAGCAGTAGACTCAGCTCACCACCTGCTCAGCCATTCTCAGATGGCATCAGTACATTTAGTTGCACGTTAGCATGAGTCAATGTCCTAGCAACTTCAGATTATTATTCCTGGTTTTGATCTGCTGAGATCCTGAAAAAACAGCAGCAGGAGCAGTTAAAGTGCAAGAGCAGTTCAAGGAGTTTGTAGAGCGAAATAGGAAAGTTTCTCAATAGGTTTCTATAGGGCTTGTGCTGGGATTTATGAGATACTGGATTTTGAAAGTGACAGATCTGAACTGTCTAATTTCAGAGGAATCTATTACGTTTATTCAATTTTAAAATACATATAAATTCCAATGGTTATGACCTGATTCTCCAAAATGCTGAACACCCTCAGTGACCTGAGATACATTTTGAGAAGCAGTGGAAGGTGTGGGTGGCTGGTAGCCTGCAGGATGAAGCCCTAAGTAGGGTGTGTTGGTCATTAGATGCTAAGAAAGAGTGATTATTTTTTGGGGGGCCAGAAACCAGATAATCTGGCATCATGAAATAGAGGCTGTTACAGAAAAAGTGTAACTACTCTGCAAAATTTTCTGAATGTTTTCTAATTGTGAGAATCATACAGCAGCTAAGAAATCAGCCTTTTTTTGGTTAGTCCTGTTTTCTGCATTCGATGAGTCAAACACATTTTTGAGACGCCGATCCCCCACATCACTTGCCTCCCTCCCATTTGTTGATTGTGGAATGTTTTTGGTAGAATTCTAGCTGAAGAACTTCAGCAAGGGTTACTTTTTTGTGTACTTTTGTAACCTCTCTTTACCCTCCAGCCCAGAGCAAGAGCAGCTCTCAGCTGTTAACAGAGTTGGAGGTAAGGAGGCCTGGATTCTCCATTCCAGAGAACTTCCACTCTGCCCATGAATGAGATGTGGGGCAAAGACTGAAAGAAGCCATCTTTGTGCTTCCCCTCTTCAGTCCAGCTAAAGTTAGTACAGCCTCAGGCTGCTCAAACTTACACTGGTGGAATGGCCGATAAGGGGCTGGTTTTTCAGCTAGGGTCAGCAAGAAACATCCTCTATGATGTGAGTTAAGAAAGGGGATAGCAGAGAACACTTAAATTGTCTCTGCATTGTAGGCTGGGGCTATTATGTAAAAGGACTACAGTATAGAGAGCTGGGCTTAGAGACGTATTTTGGGGTGAGGATAGTGGAAGAAGAGGGAAACTGGGGGATCAGACCTTATTCTCTACTTTCACTGATCTGTCCATTTGAAAACTATTTTATTCATTCAAACACTTTTATTGGATTTTTCACATCTACTTCTCCCTTGTTTTCCGTTCCCTGCCCCTGTTCCCTGTGTCCCCATGTAAACTACTGTATAATACTTGCTGTTCTCCTAGGTATTACCAAACAACCATGAAATGTGATATCTGGCAAATTATCCCTCAAATCCAGACTAAGGATTTTATAGAATCATAGAAGATTAGGGTTGGAAGAAACCTCAGGAGGTCATCTAGTCCAACCCCCTGCTCAAAGCAAGACCAATCCCCAACTAAATCATCCCAGCCAGGACTATGTCAAGCCTGGCCTTTAAAACCTCTAAGGATGGAGAATCCACAACCTCCTCAGGTAACCCTTCTTCAGGTAGTTGAAGGCTGCTATCAAATCTCCCCTCACTCTTTTCTTCTGCAGACTAAATAAGCCCAGTTCCCTCAGCCTCTCCTCATAAGCCATGTGTCCCAGCCCCCTAATCATTTTCTTTGCTCTCCGCTGGCCTCTCTCCAATTTGTCCACATTCTTTCTGTAATGGGGAGCCCAAAACTGGATGCAATACTCCAGATGCGGCCTCACCAATGCCGAATAGACGGGAATGATCACTTCCCTAGATCTGCTGGCAATGCTCCTACTAATGCAGCCCAATATGCTGTTAGCCTTCTTGGCAACAAGAGCACACTGATGACTCCTATCCAGCTTCTTGTCCACTGTAATTCCCAGGTCCTTTTCTGCAGAACTGCCACTTAGCTAGTCAGTCCCCAGCCTGTAGCAATACATGGGATTCTTCCGTCCAAAGTGCAGGACTCTGCACTTGTCCATGTTGAACCTCATCAGATTTCTTTTGGCCCAATTCTCCAATTTGTTTAGGTCACTTTAGACCCTATTCCTACCCTCCAGTGTATTTACCTCTCTCCTCAGCTTAATGTCACCTGCAAACTTGCTGAAGGTGCAATTCATCCCATTATCCAGATTATTAATAAAGATGTTGAACAAAACTGGCCCCAGGACCAACCCCTGGCGCACTCCTTTTGGTATCGGCTGCCAACTAGAGATGGAACCATTGATCACTACCTGTTGAGCCTGATGGTAATCCAGCTGATTGATCCAGCTTTCTGTCCACTTTATAGCCCATTCATCCATAAAAACTAATAAAGTCATGCTCTATCATGTCCACTGCTTTCCCCATATCCACAGAGCCAGTTATCTCAGCATAGAAGGCAATTAGGTTAGTCATTCATGACTTGCCCCTGGTGAATCCAAGGGGAGGGATAGCTCAGTGGTTTGAGCATTGGCCTGCTAAACCTAGGGTTGTAAGTTCAATCCTTGAGAGGGCCACCTAGAGATCTGGGGCAAAATCAGTACTTGGTCCTGCCTAGTGAAGGCAGGGGGCTGGACTCAATGACCTTTCAAGTCTGTTCTAGGAGATTGGTATATCTCAAATTATTACCTTTAGCACCATTCCCTTGACTGTTCCTGATCACCTTCCTCCCCTCAAGTACTTCAAAATGGATTCCTTGAAGACCTGCTCCATGATTTTTCCAGGGACTGAGGTGAGGCTGACCTGTCTGTAGTTCCCTGATTCTCCTTCTTCCCCTTTTTTTAAATCAAATTTTTTGATCGAGACAAGGGCCGAAGTCTAGCAGCAGGCATCGCAGGAGTGCAGCAGAGGTCCGAATGTGGCTCTAAGGGTTTGTACCTGTTGCCCTTAGAAGGGCCTCTGATCTAAATGAGGGTTTTGCTCTCTGAAAGAGGAACCTAGTATGGAAGCTTGTAAATATCAGTTAGAGATGGCCACAAACACAAAGAAACTGAACAGAGTATAGAATACAGAGTGTGGTTCAAGCAAACCTGACCTGAACACAGAAGCTGTTGATGTAAACATAGTCCATTGCCTGGAACATACAAAGAATGTTAATCAGTTCCCAGTGGCTTACTAAAAGCATTATATCTGACCCAACAACATTGTAGTTCGAAAGGTAATCCGGTCCAGTCCACTGCTGCTTTTGGAACCTGTCTAAAATCCGTGTGGAATGTTATCTTTGATGTAGTCCTGTCTCAGATGACAAGGGGGCCTTTTGACTGACAAAGCTTTCAGTGCTTTGGGCAGCTTTACAGAGTATAACAAGATTCTAGTTGGGTCATTTTCTTAAAGTTTGTTTTTATGAAACTTCCTGACCTGAAAATACTCAACTCCCAGCATTTTTTGAAAAGTTCAGCTTCCAGTGAATCTAGTGAGCATAGCCTGATGGGAAGAATCACTAAAATTCACAAGTTTGGAGCACAGCTTGAGAATTCTAAAATACATTATAATTAAGGTGTGTAGTGAGGCGGTGTGGCTCCCCTCCCCCTCAGGGAGGGTCGAACCCAGTCAGTCATCCACGGGGGTGGGGTCGCTGGGCAGAAGTCCCGCCCCTCGAAGAATCAGGCGGCGACCTGGAAGAATAAAAGCCGGGCCCCAGCCTTCAGTTGTGGCTCAGCCACTGGCAGGAGCAGATGTGCCTGCCGCTGCTTGTGACTGGGAGGCTGCCCAAGCCAGAGGTCGAGACCAGGAGCTGCCAGAGCTGCCTTGCCCCTACTACAACGAGGAGCCGCCAGAACTGCCTTGCCCCTACTACGGCCCCGAGGAGCCCCCAGACCAGGCGTGGCCTGAATTCCCCGAAACCCTACTGGACCTGCCGCCCAGCCCGGATTGGGAGGAACCGATGGTCCTGGACGTCTCTGGAACAGAGGCCCCGGACCAAGTAGGAATAGAGGGGGAATTAGGAAGTATCCTGGGGGCAGCTGACTCCAGTCAGGCTGCAGAGCTACCATTGCCCATGTCAGTGTGTTGCGGTCAGGACCCCACTGACCACCGGTAGAGGTGACAACCACTACCAGGGCTGGAATGCAGAGGAGTGGGTGGGCCTGCGTTCCCCCTGCCACCCGTAACCGGGTGGCAGATCCCCCCTCTTCCCAGTCGGAGAGGCCTGTAACTGTTTAAACTGTGTTTGGTGCCCCACCTGAACCAAGGGCTGGGCCCCCTCTGACTTTGTCACTGCTCTGACCTGCCGAAAGGCCAGAGCAGACTGTAATTGCAGGGAAGACATTGAGGCCGGTGTGGCTCCCCTCCCCCTCAGGGAGGGTCGAGCCCCGGCGGAACCCGTCTACAAGGTGAAACAGACTTTTAGGGCCTTAAGCTAAGTTTACAGATATCAGTGTAGCTAAATGACTTGTTTGTATTATAGTAGCTCCTGAACACCTCAAACAAGATCAGGGACTGTTGTGCATGGCCCCGTACAAACACACAGTAAGATAGGCCCTGCCCAAAAGATCTTATAATCTAAATAGACAAGATAAAACTGGGCTAGTGGCTTATTATCCCTATTTTACAGAGAGGGAAGAGAAACATTGAAACCTTAAATGACTTTCCCAAGGTCACACAAGAAGTCTGTGGCAGAAAGAGAAATTGAACCCATATTTCAGTTCCATTCTAATGTCTTAACCATCATCTACTGCAATTAACCCAGCTGAAGATCTGGCCCTATTATTCTTGGTGGGGGGAAGGTTGGGAATGCAAAGAGTAAGAGAGAGTTTGTTTCACAAGCTTCAAAAAGATATAAGGCATGAAGTACCCTGTACTGCTAGTAAAGAACTGGGAATAAACCAAACCAAGGTACAGTAAATCAGGTAAGGTAGGTGGGGAAGAGTTAATGACAATGGTGTGTAGCAGAGTGAGTAGTTTAAAGAGAAAATGGGCCCAACAATTATAATGAATTATATGGATGACAACTCCACAATGGCTGAGTTACTGATCGGCTTTTTAAAGATTTCCTTTATCAAGGAAGAAAGGGATGCATAGACAGGCAGCAAAGAAAAATTGTTTTCAATAGTAGGTAATTTCATGCTTAGGAAATATAAGCCTATCCATGTTTTGAGCCACAGCCTGTGCTTGCATGTGTGAGTGGGCAAAGGAAGGGAGAATCAAGTGCTACACAGCAGGAGGGTGTCCGGCTTCTGTGTGACTCATCCAGAATGAGCTGGGACACTAGATGAAATTACTATCTGGAGATGAAATTCCAAAACTTTGTATAGTTTGTAGCTTATACCACCACCACCCTGCAGTGCCAGTTCAGCTCCTGAAGGGAGGAACTAGGCCATAAACACTCCACTTCCTTTAAGTAATCTAGTACTGGTGGCAACACTACACTTCCTGAGCTAGCCAGAGGAGAGCAGCAAGACTCTGGCAATGCTTCTTGCCCACTCTCAAAGCATAACTGCAGTGATTACCCGCATTGACACTTATTCTCACTCATTCTGATCACATACATTAGTAAGAGTAGCAACCTTCAAAAGTTTGTTTACTTCAGAGGTGGGCAAGTCTCCAGGTTAATTCAGTCTTTGCCCCACAATTCTTGACTAATTTTGTGTGCCCAACTAGAGCCATCATGAGCCCAATTTTCAGAGGTGCTGAGGACCTGGAGTGTCCTTTGACTTTGGCATCTGATTCCTTAGCACCTCTGGAAGTGAGACACAAGGTGTGTTGGGGGGCATGCAAAAACCTCTCTCACACAAAATTACTCAACAATTCTAAAAATTTTGGCATTAGTATTAAAGGATGATGCAACTATCACTTAGCTATGCGTTAAGGTCAGACTACTCGCTTAGGATACAAAGCCAGGGAAAATGCTTAAGAGTTTCCAGAGAAATATACAACTCACTTGATTTTCATCCATTATTTACTGAGTTATCTTTTTTAAAAGAGGAGTAAAATTCTCAAGGGTCTCATCCTGCTCCAATTTAAGTCAATAGGAGTTGTGTCATGGTGTAAGATTTTTCAAAAGTGCCCAAGTCCCATTTTCTAGCGTGATTTAGGCACTTGGGCCCAGATTTTTTTAAAGTATTTAGGTGCCTGAGGTTGCAAATGGCACCTAATGGGATTTTTAGAAGTGTCTAAATCAGTTAGGCACATAAGTCCCATTGATTTCAATGGTAGTTAGGCATGTAGTTGGAATTTCCAAAGCACCTAAACAGGTTAGATGCCTATCCATGTAGTTGGAATTTCCAAAGCACCTAAACAGGTTAGATGCCTATCTGCCTTTGTAGGCACCTAAATACCTTTAAAAACTGGCATCAAGTGCCTAAATCACTCTTGAAATGGGAGATGGGCCCTTAAATTACTTAGGTGTTCTTGAAAATTTTAGCCCTGGACTTCAGTGAAAGTAGGTCCATCAAATCACATTTCCTCTTTATTGAGTATCAGACTATAAGTTATTGTTGTGACTCTGTTCCTGATATATTTGCTCATGGTTATCTTATATGCTGCTACCTCAATATACCACCCAATATAACACGCATTTGGATATAACACGGTAAAGCAGTGCTCCAGAGGGATGGGGCTGCGCACTCCGGTGGATCAAAGCAAGTTCGATATAATACAGTTTCACCTATAATGCGGTAAGATTTTTTAGCTCCCAAGGACAGCGTTATATTGAGGTAGAGTTGTGTGTGTGTGTGTGTATATATATATATCCTATTCAAAACTAGAGTTGGGTCAATTTTTTTCCCATCGAACAGTTTTCCATTGGAAGATGCTGATTCAATGGAATCAAAACAGTCTCCAGGATGTTCCAGGTGCCAAAAGGGCTGTCAGGAAACCAAAATGTCTAGGTCCCTGAACTCCCTGCCTAGCTAGTCCTAGCTTGTCTGGCTCCTTAGATTCCCTGGGCTCTCAGGCCAGTTCTCTGGTGACTTGGTATGTGGGCGGACTCCCCAGCTAGATCCCTATTTTTTATTTTAATTTTAATCTTCTATTATAAGTTACAATAGAAAATTACCCAACCAACTACTAATTAGAACAATTTAAATGACCAGTTAGAATATCAGTTTAGCAAACCAAGTACCAGTTATCATACTAGGACAATGTAATTTTCAAAATGTTTTGATTTATGTACTGTATACCTCCAATTATCTGAATTCCCCTTATCCGAAGTCCCTAGTTATTCAAATCCACAGTGTGTCCCCTATGTAGTTCTATGCTAATTAAATAGCACTTCCATTTATCCAAATGCCAATTTATGGGAAACTTTCAGATGGACTCCGGGCCATTCAGATAAATGGGATTGTGCTGTAGTATAATTTATAATACAATCTAAAATATAAATTGAAAATATGGAATGAAAAAAATTCTGAAATTGCCCAAACATTAGGAATTCCAGGTTCTGACCAGCTCTGTTCAAAACTTAAGCATTCAGATGTTACCTATGGGAAACAATTATTTTTATCTTAGGTATTTGAAAGTTTTATTATAAATTCTTTTCTTTTCTTCCTTGTGAACCTGCATCTCCAGGTAAAAATCAAACTTGGCATCAGATAAAGTATCTCTCCATTTAACTAACATATGCATTTCTTTTAAGTCCTCGATAGGCTCTCTAATTAGCAAAATAATAATAAAAATCAAGTGATACTGCACCTTGCCTTTCAGAATTGTTTGAGAAATTAATAATAATCAGGCAAGTAATGTGTTTTATGGTAATCTTTTGAGTTGTTTTGTGTATTAATTGACTAAAATATGTACTTTCTGCATTACTAGCTGACAGATTATTTGATTTAATTACGGTATCTACTTTTTGCAGATTCTTACACAGACCCAAAGGGGCCATTCCATCTGTTCCAGAATAATGAAGCCTGTACAAAACCCAACAATTTTGGGCAGCAGGATTTGGTGCAGAGCAATGCTTTCCTGAATCAGGATCTGTTCCGGATGGCACTCCAGCACATGCTTTCCTGACTTAAGCGACTGCTTAAGCGTGTTTCTGAATTGGCGACCTACTTAGTAATGGATTTACATAGGCATCCGATGATAGTGTTTTTCCCATGTAATCTGTACAGTCTTTCAAAGGCACAGACACATCTAACAGCCACATCAAAAATGTGCAGATCTTAGCAAGAGTCTTCTGTGCATTCACATTACCTTTTCGTCTGCAGCTGACTCCACTCAAGGAAACAAGGATGGGAGTGGGCTGAAGGTTTTCCATTATAAATTTCTCCCACAAGTGGGGGTCTGATGTGTAAGAATCAATACAAGAGTATCTCATTGCAGCATCAGGCTCAGGCTTTGCAAAGCAATTAGTAAACTCTACCCCACCAGTAGAATTAGTAAGAGTAGAACAATGTCAGAGATACACATATACCTGAGAGGGTCAGATGGGCGCTCCCTGACCTCCAATATACCAATGAAAGTTGAAGATGCTCAGTCCTTCTTACAAAGTGCTAAGTGCCTCACAGGATCAGACCTTTAGTAACTATTCATTTGTGGCAAAGTTATTCTACTCTATTCAGTATCACCTCTGTTTAAGCAAAGTAATCAAATGCAGCACTTTATACTTACATAGTGTAGCTATTAATATATTTGCATCTGAATTCTCAGATAATGGTTCTGCCAGTTCTTCCCTTGTGAAAAAATCCCACTGAACTGAATGAATTATATACTGTCCTTCTATAGGTTCTTGGAACTAGCCTATAGAATTTAATTAGAGAATTATATTCCTGTTATAGAATTACCTCCTGTTGGACGGTTCAGGAACTCTAGAGAAAGGATATCATTCTCTACTAATTCAGTATATTTTAGAGCAATTTCTGCAGAAGTCTAATGGTTGTATACTTAAGTTCTATAGGCCTTTCTCATAGAACAGTTTTTGTCAAATTGCAATATTATTAATAGATAGTTCAATTTATGTATTCATATGCAAGCTGTGCAATACAGGTTTTGACTTGAAGGAAGTGTCTAATTCTTGCAGCTTAATGACTGCCTTTATTGCTGATTTCCCTGCTTGGAACTTTTTAAAAGTGTAGCTAGTTTAAAAAACTCCAAGTAGGTATGTTTGAGCCTCAGTGCCACCCCCCCAAAACCTTGCCTTGACTGGCATACTAAACCTGGTACGGTCGCACTTGGACCTTCAAATGCTTGCCAATAAGTTATAGTCAAAACTCAGCAAAATACTAAACTACAGGAAATGAATGGAGAACAGAAAATGCTTCATTTGGTCCCATTATTGTTGAACTGACAGGCGGGAATCAAAGCAGCAGCAGCAGCCAACTTAAAAAGGATTGTGCCCCAAAACAAACCCAAGCAGCATCTTCCTCACAGCTCTCCCCCCCAACCACCATGTTTGTCCAGTTGCTTTAACCCCAAAGTCCTCAAGAGGTTCATACGGATCTTAGAGGTTCTTCACTAAGTAAATAAAGCTAAGTCATAGCCTGAATTTCCATTCCTCACCCACAAATCTATCAAATTAGACTCCTCTGACATCTCTAACCTTTCCTTGAAGTCCTCCCCTGCATCCTACAACACTCTACTCCCACGCTGTGAGTGAGCAGATAGCCTCCTGTACCTGGGCCATCTCAGAAGGCCTCACTCTCCCCACTGCTTTATGCAGCCTCTGCTCTGCACTATCATGGTGTGTGTGTGTGTGTGTGTATGTGTGTGTTTGTTTCAATAAGCAGACTTGGTGGTTCTAGATCTCTTTTTTTTTTATCTGGATGAGTCTCCCAGAAGCCTGAGAACCTGTCTTATGGCCACCATTCTCTTCCAGCTCAGTAAGAATTGATAGGACTCCCTGTCAAATTTCTCCTTTGACTGGTCAGGATCCTGTAGGTACTTGAACTACTGTCTCCACAATGGGCCACGATGCAGAACTACCAGTCTCAAGAGGGTTATTGTAGAAAAGATTAGAAAACAAACCTTTCTGGTTCTAAACATTGAGTCACTTACTTTGAAATCTCCACTTCACTTGACTGGGAAGTGAGAACTGTATTTTCTGCTGAATTTCTTGCAGCTGTGTGAAGTCATTGGGTCAATTCTTGAGCAGTGTTCAGCACTCATATCTCCCACTGTGATTACAAAAGAAAATGATAAGTGTTCAGCACCTCTCAGAATTTGTCATGAAGGCTGCAGGACTTTTCAGATTGAAGCACCCAATTCTCTGTTTTAAATACACCAGCAACTTGTATTTTCCTATTTCTACAGCATCGTATGGTTTTTACTTTCCTTTCCAGAAGCTGAAGTGCCAGTCTCTAGAAAAAGAGAATGTTAGTGCTTTGTTTTTAAAACACTTTTCTCATGTTCATGGCTATGAAGTACTGGTACTACTATTACTACACGTACAAGAACATTTCAGAGACGTTTTTTGAAAGGAACCTCAGTGGCCTTGGATTGATCTACATCTGAGACTGTATGCAGCAGTCAGTTTTCAATTCTCACTGCTAGATTTTCATTCATCCCTCCTCAGCCCCCTGCAGTATGGTAGATTAAATAAGGGACCTGCTAACTGGTGCTGCAGAGTAGCTGTTCACTCTGGTTCAGATTTTGATATTTTAGGACCTAATCCTGCATTTCTTTCACACTTAAGTCACCTCTTAGCTATAGCTCTAAATGCTTGGTACGGTCTCAAGGGGGATTTAGGCACCTAAATCTAACATTTAGGAAGCACTGGCATTAAAAAAAATACCACTTGGCTACCACCTATTCCAGAAGGCACTTACGTATCTGCTGGGAGACATATGCACCGATACCTAAATCTTAACACTGCTAAGCAACTCGGTGCTTAGCTCAAGCCAAAACCTCAGTAGGTTTCACAAACAAGGCATTCCCCTATCTATCTTGCTTATGTGATTGATGCCTACCCTGCACAAAAGACAGCTGAAGGGGAGGAGGTTGTGGGTCTTAGCATTATTCAGAGAGTGCAAAATCAGAAGGGACCATATCATCTAATCTGATCTCCTATATAACACAGGCAATAGAACTTCCTCAGAATAGTTTTGCCCCCAGACCCACTAGTTCAGAGATTAGAGCACTCAACCAGGCTGTGGAAGACCCAGGTTCAAATTTGGAACAGAGGCTTAAACCCATGTCATCTACCTCCTAAGTGCATGCCCTAACCACTAGGCTACAGTGTCATTCACGCTGTCTCTGTTCCAATTATCATTTAAATATTTCATACAGTGGAATATCTTCAACAGGTGAGACCCGCCCCAGACTATCCCATAACTCAGTGGTTAGGGCACTCACCTGGGAGGTGAAAGTCTGAGTTTCATGTCCTGGCTCTGAATCAGGCAGAGTGTGTATTTTATTTCCCAAAGCCTGGAGTGCACTACCTATTGGCTATAAGAGGTCCACAATTCTCTGTGGCCTCCATGATCCATACTGCACTACCAGCTTTTAAGCAGAATTCCTGTTGTATTCATTTATATGGAATAAAAAGGCCCAAAGAGTCAAAAGTGTTAACATGACCCTGAAACTGTCCATCACTAACCAAGGTTTGGTGTTTGATATACAAAGCCCTTAGCCTGCTTAGTATCAAGGGACCCACCATTAAAATCATTTAAACTTTGTATTAAATATACAGAAAAACAAGGAAAAAAACAGTTACATGTAAAATATTAAATAAGGCTTTTATTTTAAGAACATCCCTTTCTCCCTTTAGCTGGAGAGAGATTTTTAGAAGGAAACATTCCCCTATGCCCTCCTCCTGCTCCCCTTCCCCCCATTGGAAAGTTTTTAGATGGTATTAAACATAATAACTGTCCTTTTGGGAAAAAGAGAAGTTAGTTGAGAAGGGCTAGAGTTCCTGTTGCTGCTATTAGTATTAACGTTCTATCCTGTTTCCTAGAAGATAAAACAAGACAAACACACCCAGAAGGGGAAAGAAAAGAACAGCGAAAATGCAGTTTCTGTTTTTAGTGTTGATGTTCACTTCTAACCTCACTGCTGGAGAAACACAGGCCCAGCATACAGTCTTATTAGCCACCCTAAAACCTTGCAAATTTGTACCAATGTCAGACTGTTTAGGGAACCACTTTTAGTGGCCTTCTTAGTCACAGGCTTACAGCATTCAGAGGTGACATGTATCTGTGGATGGGAAGGGGGGTAACAACTGATCACCCCACATGCTGCCTCTGCCACCACACCCTGACTCACCTCAATGGATGGTCTGAAAAGTAGGCAGAGGGAAGTGCTGGGACTCTACAACAAGCCACAAGCCAAAAACTAGCCAACAAACAACTCACAAGCCACTTAAGCCAAAAACAAGCCCAATTTCTGCATTTTTTTCGTGGGTTTGGCATCTCTGCTTCTAACCCCAGTGAACAAAACTCACCATGGCTCTGAGATACCTTTTGATTACTATGTGTATCACTTTCTTCCATTACAGCCACTCACAGGCTCCTACAGCTTGTAGGGTCCTGAATCCATCTCTCAAGGATACCTTCTTTCTCCATCTTAGGGTACGTCCACACTACCCACCGAATTGGCGGGTAGCAATCGATCTATCGCGTCTCATCTAGATGCGATAAATCAATCACCGAATGCACTCCCATCGATTCCGGAACTCCACCAGGGCAAGAGGCGGAAGCGGAGTTGACGGGGGAGCCATGGCCATTGATCCTGCACCGTGAGGGCCGGAGGTAAGTCAAAATAAGATACGTCAACTTCAGCTATGCTATTCCCGTAGCTGAAGTTGCGTATCTTACATCGGACCCCCAAGTGTAGATCAGGCCTTAGTCTCTGAATGCTAGAACTGAACTGTATCTGCAGTTGGACCAAGCTAGCCCACTTTCTGTCTCTCCTTGGACCTGAGTTAACCCTTTCTTTGCCTTCATGGATCATGGGGGTCTATACATCCCACAACAGCCACATAGCTATTTTAATCAATGTGCCCCGAATATCCATAGTACCTCAAAACATTTAACATATGACTGCATACTTACTTCTCAAGGAAAGAGAAAGCCTAGTTTAAACAAGTAGGTAAAACTGTCAGAGGACTATAAAATCAGTCAAAGCCTAGGGAAATATAAACATGTCTTTATAAAGTCTGTATAAAAAGGATAGATTTATCATTTACGGTGCTGCATTTGTCTCTTTGCATTTCCATCATACAAAGTGTGTCGTTTTACATGACAATTTAGACGGAGCTGTTTAAGAGATTGAATAAATCTGTTAATTGAGGTTTGTGTATTACTTAGGAAGGCTTTGGGCTGGATGTATTACTTCAGTGGCTTCAACACTGCTAGATTGCTTCACACCCATGCTGCAATAAGATGGACAATTTAATAACATCCCATAATTGATTTATTACAACATTTGGAATTCTAGCTATCTGAGAATGGTTACCTGCTTCAAACATTTCGGAGGGCAGAGGAAATACAATAGACACTTGAAGAAATGTGATGGATAGTTTGATAATCTCTCAATCAAGCCATCGTGTGCTTTTGCTCTTAAGTGTCACTTCTGGAATAAATAAATATTTCCCACTGGCAGCATTTCTGTTTGCCCTTTAAAGCTCTGCTTTCATGTAAGGGCATTTTTTCAGTTTCAAGACAGGTGTTCTCAGTTTAAAATGTAAGCCTTCAGTTCAAATTGGGCTGAAATATCATCAGTGGGTTTTTTAAAAAAAAAACCTATGTATATGATTGCATGCTACTTCTCTAATGGAAAGGAAATGAGAGCCTGCTGTCTCATGAATATGTATGATTCTTGCATAAACAGGGAAGTTAATTCATAGTTTTAAAAAGAAATGATAGATTTTTTTTTAAAAATGAGCTTCTAGCGAGCACAAATAGCAGTGGGAGACAGTGGTATAACTTAATAATTGTGATTACAATTTTTCTACTCTTCCTAGAGAGATTTTGGAACAAAAAGACCCCTCTCCCAATTTGCTTCTGTGGCTATTATGCTTTGGATTATGTGTGTTTCTTTGTTCTAAATTCTCAATCTTAAAACGCACTAGCTGCTATAGAGTGTAACAGCCTCTCTGCTAGGCAAGGCTGGCCACCATGACCCATTGCTCCACTCTGTACATTGACTTTCCAGTGATTAGTGAGCCTAATGCAAAGTCTTTGACTTCATGTTCAGAGTCTTCTTTGGGACTGACCCTATCTTTCTCAGAGAGTTTTTCTGCTCTGCAATCTCCACCATATATTCTAATGGAACAATGAACCTATCAACTAATCGGGGAAGATTTGTGCAGCAAGGCTGTGGGACTCAATCCAGAAAACATACTAATTAGTGTTGATCTTGGCAATTTTGGAACTAAGTGCAAAACTCATTTTTAAAAAAAACAACCTTAGCTTTCCCACAATAATTTCTACATTCGAGGCGTGATCCAACTCCATCCACGTCAATAGAAGCGTTCCCATGGACATGAAAAGGGAGTTAAATTTAGCTCTTACCTAATAACTATAAGCAAAACAAGCTATTTTCTTTTACTAACTGCGAAGAACCAAGCAGAGAGATGACTTCAGTTTGAAATACATAAGAAGTGTTCAAATACTAATGTCATGAGCACAGTGGAAAAACCTGGATCAACAGACATAGCATACAGCAGGAGCTTGATTCTCCCTCTGACCAGAGGATTGTGGTTTACAGAAAGGGATAAAGCTGCACTCAATCCTCTGAAGCCCTCTGAAATTCAAGAGGAGTCTTGCATTTAATTTCCATAGGACAGAATTTGGCCCTACATGAAGTTACAACAAAAATAAATCCTACCCTGCTTTCCCCTTGTGAGTAGGGAGTGCCCAAGCA
Organism: Gopherus evgoodei; assembly: GCF_007399415.2. Taxonomy (NCBI): domain Eukaryota; kingdom Metazoa; phylum Chordata; order Testudines; family Testudinidae; genus Gopherus; species Gopherus evgoodei. The sequence goes on from NC_044326.1 coordinate 22,077,056, forward strand.
ATGTGATGCAAAATGGTTTCCTCATTTTTCTTGCACTCTGTGCAAAAGTGGACATGGTCTGAAATGCTCCTCTCTGCATGGAGTATCAGGGTTGGAAGACACCTCAGGAGGTCATCTAGTATAACCCCCTGCTCAAAGCAGGACCTATCCCCAGACAGATCTTTACCCCAGTTCCCTAAACAGTCCCCTCAAATATTAAACTTACAACCTTGGGTTTAGCAGGCCAATGCTCAAACCACTGAGCTATCTCTCTGTGAGAATACAGGCAAAGTCAGCACTGGTTGGTGGCCATTGCTCCGTTATGGACAAAGAGTACTTGGGAAATGGACCAATAATAATAATAAAAAAAGAATGTTAACTTTCTGGTAATAGGAAAGTCCAATTAATCTCATATTGGTAATATGAATCCAATAGAAACCTTCTGTCAATTGATTCTAGGGAGAGGTTTAGCTGCTTTGAGAGCCTATAAGGTACCCAGGAATTTACATAACCTAGCAAAGGACTAGATACAGTAGGTTGTGTAGTAGAAATAACCCACATTGAATCTGAGGAGAAATCACCTGTGCTCCTTTGGTTTCTCTGTCATAGGAGTGGGTATAGTGCTTACATGAGGTTAGATTGTTATATAGGAGATCCTATAATCTCACACTGCATATTACTTTCCACTTCATTTTCTTCCTGTGACTTGCTTTGCCTTTTTATTTAATTCTTTCATGCAGCAGTGCTTGACAGTGTCACTATAATTACAGCTGTACTGGCATTTCCATTAAAAACTCAATTTTGAGTCTCTCAGAACGTTGGCAGTTCTAATTTAAATTTTGCTAAGCTATGAAATGCATTTTTTCTGCCTGAATTACAGTTTTTGTTTATAGAACATACCTTACATCAACAGTTTTCTCTAGCTCTACAATTGTCAAAAAGTTTCTCATCTTCCATTGACAGATAATTTGTCATTCTCTTGCTTTGGAAAAAAAAACCCAATGTATTGAGAAAGTATTAATTATTACAATAGTGTTATGATAGATGTTCCTTTAAAGATTGAAATTGATCCTGTTATTGAACTCTGAAATGCAATTAATATATTTGTGAAGTTATTTTTCAGAACCATTATTTTACTAATCAATAGATCAGATTATGTAAAGTTTAATGGACGTAGGTCCAAATTCTGTTGTCTCTTATACTGGTACTCGAATAACTCCAGAGAGCTCCAGTGTAACTGAGGACAGAATTTAGACCATATCATACTTCAAAATAGTTCCATGAGCCTTTGAATAGCAACATCTGGAGTCCCAAGATAGTGACATTATTATTCTACATTAATAAACACAGCTATGGAGCCATAATGGTGCTCAGTTTTCGGGAATGCTGAGCACTCAGAATTCCAACTGAAGTCAATGTGCAACACCTCTGAAAACCCAGGCATGAGGTGTCTGAAGTTAGGAATCCAAAAATGGAAGCAGCATTATTAATGGACATATTTGGAAATCGGAGTCTAAGGGTATATCTGTACTACAGTCATAGGGTGTGATTACAGCTCATGTAGACATGCGTGAGAGTTTTAAATTAACTGACATTGGTAGCAGTACATTTGTGGCAGCAGAAGTTTCAGCGTGATCTAGCTGCCCAAGTCATTATCAAGGGTTCCAGGCAGGCATGTACAGCCCACACTGTACACTGTCCTGCAGCTTTACTACCATTGCTCAAACTAGCCAGATTAAACCTTGAATCTAGCTACTTCATATATGTCTACATGAGCTGCAGTTATACCCTATGATTGTAGTGTAGGCATACCCATAATCTTACAGGCCTTGTGATTCAAATACATTGTCAAGGCAAGTTTTTGTTTTTAAATTTTTACTGTGCTACAGTAGAGCCTCATTCATTCACATGAATGATTAGGAGACCCAGTGTGAAATGACTGTATTTTGGGAATTGATTACTGATCTAGCACTTGACATAAGATGTCAGTAGGATTAGTCTCATGATTAAAGTGAAGCACCTCTCTAATGTTTGCAGGACTGGGGTCAGCCAGACATTTACTCAGCAACTTCCAAAACAGAAGTGTGTCAGAGGACAGTTATTGTACAACCAGGTTACGGTAACTTGACAGAGCAATCAGTGTGACGTAGCAAATGATTAAGACTGGAACAGTGATCATCTGCATAACAGTGACAGCTGGGTTACATTGTGCTAGGTGCTGGACCAACACATAGTGCTAGACAGTCCAGTAATTCCATTTAGTTTAAAAATTGATCACAAATTTTTAATTTATTTTAAAAGCTGCATTTTCCTGCCATTCTCAAACAATATTAGAGACTAAAGAAAACCCTGCACTGAAATAAAAACAACAAACTCTGCTAGCTGGTAAAGGACACTGACTTCTCTCTTTTTGATGTTACAAGTGCATGTTCAGTGCATTTTATGCCATGCTAGTCAATGGTGCATTGTCACATATTTTCATGAATCTAAACAATCAGGTCAAACCTGTTCATATATGAAAACTGCTATGATATAAAGCTATGTTATTACTGGGAGGTGTGGAAAGGTTGAAGAGTGTAAAGTTAAGTTCCCAGAACACAAAGTGTAACTGGAGGATAAAAAGAAGTCATTGATTAGATGGGTTTTGTGAGAAATGGATACAACATCATACCAATTAGGACCAGATTCTGACACTCTCACTCATATTGAGTAGCACCTTACCCCAAGAATGGGGCCATTCATTTTAACAGGACTGTTTGTGGAGTAAGAATCTAGTCCAGAGTATATGGGAACTCTTTGGGGTCACAATGAGTTATTGTGAAAAAACTGTCAAAAGAAAATCACATAAGCATATGTAATAGGTAATTTAACAACATACATCATCCAATATTTCTCAAGCAAGCAGCGTTTCTGACAGCTTTCAGATAACAGATACATAACATTTGACTTATTTTTAAAAATAGTCTTTGTTAAGGAACCAATAAAGGGGATTTCAGGCAACTGCCTTAATGGTCCTGAACCTGCTGCCACTTATCCCTGAGTAAATCAGAAATAACCCCACTCAAATCTGTGGTGTAAATGAGTCAAATCAAAATCAGGCCAATTGACTTCCAAGGACATTTTTTGCCGAAGTATTAGAATCATAGAATATCAGGGTTGGAAGGGACCTCAGGAGGTCATCTAGTCCAGCCCTATGCTCAAAACATGACTAATCCCCCACTAAATCATCCCAACCAGGGCTTTGTCAAGCCAGGCCTTAAAAACCTCTAAGGATGGAGATTCCACCACCTCTCTAGATAACCCATTCCAGTGCTTCATCACCCTCCTAGTGAAAAAGATTTTCCTAATATACAACCTAAACCTCCCCGAATGCAACTTGAGACCATTACTCCTTGTTCTGTCATCTGCCACCACTGAGAACAGCCGAGTTCCATCCTCTTTGGAACCCCCTTTCAGGTAGTTGAAAGCAGCTATCAAATCCTCCCTCATTCTTCTCTTCTGCAGACTAAACAATCCCAGTTCCTTCAGCCTCTCTTCATAAGTCATGTGCTGCAAAATCAATCCTGGAGTCAGTAGTGGTAAATGTGGAAGAATTTATCTTCTGGAATTTGCCATTAGAGAATGGCATTTTCCATTTGGGTTACATTCTTGCATAACCCTCCAAAGTCAATTTTAACGTACTCCTCAGGAAATGGCTCCTTTTCTACCAGCCTCCTCTGATTGCAGAGAGCCGGCTATGGAAGGTATGCTCAGTTTTAAATTTTGGAGGAAAAATTACTTCCACTTTTCCCAGGGTGAAAGGCTCATGTTACAAATTTCCTCAATTTACCACTACTATTTGTGGGCCTGTGGCTGTGGTCCTGCCGCAAGAAAAATACCCAATGAAATTCTTACTCAGTGTGACTTAAGGAAAGGACTCTGTTAAAAGTTACCTTGGATCTATTCAATCAAGATTCTTGTACCATACCCATCACCACAGTACATGAGCTCCTTAAAAATAAGAAAAAAGTGATAAGGTGAAAAGACCTGTCATTCTTCTCTCATGAGTTACAAGAAGTCATTGGATTCCCCTCCCCCATCCTAGCTTGTTAACTACAGTGAAAGCTGGATTTTGGCCATTCACCACTTATTTGGGAGGGAGTTCCAGAGCCATGAGCTCTCTCCTGAAAACACGCTGTGCCCCGTTTTATGAGTGTCCTCATTGTTGCTAATAGTTCCATAGTAACTTCCCCATCAATCTCTTAACAAGTTTAACCTGTCTTGTTTTCTGCTTCATCACAATGAGGGCTGCAAGTTACTCTTCTTGACAGACACAAGACAATGTGCCTATAAACTGCTTGCAACATATACTGTGACTTCTTGACAGATTTCACAATTGATCATCATGGCCAGGCAAAGTTCCAGATACTTTGTGGTATTGCACTGTATCAATATCCACAATTACCACTACTACACCAACTATTTCTTACTTTATATTTTCTAATTTCTACCCTTTTCTTTTAAAGCCAACATTTGAAGGGTTTATTCCTCCTCTTCCACAATAAAATATAGTACAGAATTTTAATATCTGTATATATTAAAATAACCTCCTATAAACCATTTTTCATCTGTAAAAATACATTGCCATTCTCACTAGGGTACTGTAAATTGTAAATAAAATGTTAACTAAGGCTCTGATCCTGCAATAGTGCACTGGCCCAGTAATCCACCCATATCAAATACAGGTCTGGGATCCAGGGTATTTCTAGAATGCCCATCACCACACCACCTGAGTACCAGTGTGCTCTGTTTCAGTTGCACATTATACACACACGCAAATCACATATACCATGAATAAATGATGCTGTTCCTCCCATTGGAATATGGTACATAGCACAGTTAAAATATTTATGCTGTACTGTTTTTATGACTAGTATTTTATAATTCTCCCAATGAAATGCGTGGTGCGAATAAAGTGAATTAAACAGTAATTATATAATGCGTTTCTTTGAGATGACATCAATGTTATGGGTGTGATACACTATGTCATGATGTAAATACGTGATCATTTATTTTAAATAAATAATTAGATAAAAATAAATGTGTATTTATCCAAATAGAATCAGAGTTTAAGACCAGGAAAGACCACCGGATCAGCTAGTCTGACCTCCTGTACATCACAGGCCATCAAAACCAGTGAGCATCCACACACTAAACCCAACCACCAAAATTAGACCAAAGTATATCAGCCCTCGGGAAACTAGTCTGTTGTGTGCCAGAGGCAAAGAACAAAAAGGATCAAAGTGCACCAATGCCTGAGGCCTTTGCAATGGCAGGGAATTGATTAATTGAGATATAGCCAAATGATCCCAGCATATGACCTGGGCCTCATGCTACAGGAGAAAGTGTGTGGGGGGGACCCTACATCCCTGCCAATCTAACTTGGGGAAAATTTCTGCCTGACCCCACGTATGATGATCAAATATGGATTCATACATTCTAAGGCCAGAAGGGACCACTCTGATCACCAACTTTGACCTCCTGTATAACACAGACCATAGAACTTCTGCAAAATAATTCCCAGAGCATATCTTTTAGAAACACATCCAATATTGATTTAAAAATTGCATGTGGTAGAGAATCCGCCATGACCCCTGCTAGATTGTTTCAATCGTTAATTACTTCCACCGTTAAAAATATATGCCTTATTTGCAGTCTGAATTTATCGAAATTCAACTTTCAGCAATTAGAACATGTTTTACCTTTTTCTGCTAGACTGAAGAACCCATTATTAAATATTTGTTCCCACGTAGATACTTATAGGCTATAATCAAGTCACCCCTTAACCTTCTCTCTGTTAAGGTAAATAGATGGAGCTCTTCGATTCTATCAGTATAAGTCATGTTTTGCAATCTTTTAACCATTCTTTTGGCTTGTCTCTGAATTCTCTTCAATTTTTCAACATCCTTTTTGAACCTTGGATGCCAGAACTAGACTCGGTATTCCAGCAGGAGTCGCACCAGTGCCAAATACAGAGGTAAAATAACTTCTCTACTACCACCTGAGATACCCTGTTTATTCATCCAAGTATTGCACTGGAAGCTCATGTTCAGATAATAATCCACTATGATCCTCAAATCTTTTTCAGAGTCACTGCTTCCTAGGATGGTGTTGACCTGTAACCCCTGATCTGATCTTAGGGTGCAAGATCAAATTATATATCATGTGCTCAGATAGTAAAATGAAAGTCATTAGACCTGTAATACAAGTTGAGTTAACAAATGTAAAATGTTTTATTTAAAATACATTACCTATTAAAGTATGAGGCCTTGATAATTAGCCTAAAGTGCTTGATTTAAGATTATAAGATTTAGCAACATACATCTTGTTATACAAGTACACTATAAAGGGTTGAAATAATGGGTTTCTATAGAATTTGGAGGTACATGTAACCATGAGAAGCCACATTTATGTATCGAAACCATTGGGGAATATCTGATGTGAATAGCTTATGCAAGCAATCAGAAATCTTAGTTGTGGTCACCCAGAGCTAGGCAAGGGTCTGAGAACTAAAATATGGTCCTGGAGATGTGGAGGGTGTAAGGAAAAAGGACGTAAGAAAATAGTCAGACAAACTTTTAGTTGGAACACTGGGACCATGACATGGGGCAACCATGTAGGAAGCCTTGCCCAGCACCCATCTCTAGGTATGATTTCCACTCACTTTTTCTTCCATCTTTGTATCTAATGATCTCCATGAAGTTGTAAGTATGAACAATACAAGATAACCACTTTATTGCACATCTGTATTAACTAAAGCTCAAAAAGTTTCTGTATGTGTGTGACAGAATGCCATTATCTCTGAAAATTTGTGGCAGTTGGGGGAGGTCCTGGATGATTGGAAAAAGGCAAATATAGTGCTCATCTTTAAAAAAAGGAAGAAAGAGAATCTGGGGAACTACAGACTGGTCAGCCTCACCTCAGTCCCTGGAAAAATCATGTAGCAGGTCCTCAAGGAATCCATTTTGAAGTGCTTGGAGGAAAGGAAGGTGATCAGGAACAGTCAACATGGATTCACTGAGGGCAAGTCATGCCTAACCAACTGGATATCCTTCTATGATGAGATAACTGCCTCTATGGATATGGGGAAAGCAGTGGGCATGATATATCTTGACTTTATCAAAGCTTTTCATATCGTCTCCCACTGTATTCTTGCCAGCCAGTTAAAGAAGTATGCATTGGATGAATAGATTATATGGTGGATAGAAAGCTGGCTAGATCATCAGGCTCAATGGGTAGTGATCAATGGCTCGATCTCTAGTTGGCAGCCAGTATCAACTAGAGTGCCCCAGGGGTTGGTCCTAGGGCCAGTTTGTTCAACATCTTCATTAATGATCTGGATGATGGGATGGATTGCACCCTCAGCAAGTTTGCGGGTGACATTAAGCTGGGGGGAGAGGTAGAAATGCCGGAGGGCAGGGATAGGATTCAGAGTGACCTAGACAAATTGGAGGACTGGTCCAAAAGAAATCTGATGAGGTTCAACAAGGACAAGTGCAGAGTCCTGCACTTAGGATGGAAGAATCCCATGCATCACTAGAGGCTGGGGACCAACTGGCTAAGCAGCAGTTCTGCAGCAAAGGACCTGGAGATTACAGTGGATGAGATGCTGGATACAAGTCCACAGTGTGCCCTTGTTGCCAAGAAGGCTAATGGCATATTAGGCTGCATTAGTAGGAGCACTGCCAGCAGATCGAGGGAAGTGATTATTCCCCTCTATTTGGCACTGGTGAGGCCACATCTGGAGTATTGCGTCCAGTTTTGGGGCCCCCACTACAGAAAGGATGTGGACAAATTGGAAATAGTCCAGTGGAGGACAACAAAAATGATTAGGGGGCTGAGGCACATGACTTATGAGGAGAGGCTGAGGGAACTGGAATTGTTTAGTCTGCAGAAAAGAAGAGTGAGGGGGGATTTGATAGCAACTACCTGAAGGGAGGTTCCAAAGAGGATGGAGCTCAACTGTTCTCAATGGTGGCAGATGACAGAACAAGGAGTAAGGGTCTCAAGTTGCATTGGGGAAGGTTTAGGTTGGATATTAGGAAAAACTATTTCACTAGGAGGGTGGTGAGGCGCTGGAATGGGTTTCCTTGGGAGGTGAAGGAATCTCCATCCTTAGAGTTTTAAGACCCGGCTTGACAAAGGCCCTGGCTGGGATGATTTAGTTGGGGTTGGTCCTGCACGTCTCCTGTATTCTTGTAGTCTGTGTCCCACACTCCATTTATCTCATATTTTTTGTCTCTGCTTGATCATGTTCTTTTCTCCTCCAGCCACAGCTGGAGGTCAGACTCTGCCAACCATATCTCTGCACAATATAAGCTTTAAAGGCTGCAAAGAGGGAATTTAAATTTCTTTTTTCAATCTACTTCTAAGACTTTATTTTTTTCCAGTTAGCAGGAGGTGCCACCATTCCAATTCAGTTTAATCTTAGATAATAAAGTGTTGTTTAATGAAGATGAGGATTTCTTTTTTTTTGGTAGACATGGGGGCATGATTGGATTGCAGTATGGAATTGAAGACACTGTGTTTAGAAGTTTAATCACACACAAAATCATTGATGCAGGGAAGCAACCCACCAAATGTCACAGCAAGCAGCTCTAACTTCTGTTTTCTTTCACTTGTCTGTCTCATCTCCTTTTTGCCTTTGATTACTACTCTGTTCTCCAAGCTGATAGCCTCCATATCTCTTTCAAATCCTACAGGGAAGGAGAAATGACACTTTCTTCCTTTTTGATGGTGGGTATACTTTAATGTATTTATTTGTGTAGGGCCTAGCCTAATTGATATTTATGTGGCTTCACCAATACACTAAAATTATCATCCATAACCCTTGGCATTATTTTATTGCATCCTGCAGGAAAGATGCTTTACAAAGTAATGTGCTAGCTTTGCTACTGACTAATGAAAATGCATACCCTTGTTTATTTCCAGAGGACTCTAAGGAAGGATATCATTCAGCTGACAGACCATTCCATGACTGGTTGAGTCTTTTCTCCTCAACTATCAGTGGATTGTCCCCATAGGGCTTTTCCTCCCCTGGTTTTACTCTCACAGGCAAGTCACTGTGATTTACAGATGGCTTGTGAAGGAGAAGGTAAGAGATGAGATGATTAGAGTGTTGGTGCTGACCAATTGATATTTAAGTCTTATACAGCCATGACTATACAGGAAATGAAGGAAAGTTTCTTTGCAGATATTGTGTTGGAAGCAAAGTCCTATATACACTGATTAATGTTGGCTGTCGCCACTCAGAAACACAATCAGAGTTTCAAACTTGGAGGAATTTTCATGTTACTTTGCACGTAAAGCTACCCAAACACTGTGATTCCTCAAGAACATCTTTAAGTTGGTGATCTAAGGGAGTGGATAGTGAAACATGGAGTTACTAGGGATTTTGGTTCTATTAGCAGATATTGCTATTTCTAGGGACAGTCTAAAATATACCCGTACCAATTTGATTACTTTTATTTTTGATGCACTTATTTATCTATCAGCTAGGAAGGGAGCTTGGAATTAAGTCAGAATAAATAAAATATCATAGGCTTGCAAAACTATCCTTAAAATTTGTGTGAGCTGATACAAAATGTACTCATCTGCCCTTTAAAATGATTGATAATAATGGGGAAAATATTTTATTTTCCTTTCAAAAAAAATTATTTGCCCTGGGCAAGTAGGAGAGTAGAATTTTTTAAAGATGAGATAAACAAATGGAAGTATAAATTATGAATAGATACTATGTTTAATAATACATGTCTTTATTAAATCATGCAAGTGCTCATTCTCTTCAACCTAGAATATACGAAGCAAACGTAAATAGTTTTTCCACACAGGTGCCTGAACTCATTGTTTTCCTTCCCATGGGTCTGATTCCACACTCATTCACACTGGTGTCAATAGGCACTAGCTCCATAGAAGTCAGTGGAAAACACACAGGTCTATACCTATTGAAATAAGAAGAGGATAAGGCCATGTCTTTATAATATTACACACACATTTGGCACATAAAGATCAGATCTTTGTTGTGGGACAGAATAAATTCCACTTACTATGGCTTTGTGTTTTGCAGTGTCAGCATATCTGTGCAAACTCCTGTCCCACAGACTTGAATTCCATAGCTTATAGACTTTTCCAGTGGTTCTATTACTTAGAATTTGTATGTACTGCCCCGCGTAAAGATGTGTGAGAGAGAACATTTACATGGCAGCAGGGAAGGTCTCTCCCTGTGTTTCAGTCAAACCCTATCCACACAGCAGCAGGGCCAGCCTAGTATACACGCTTCCATTGATTCAAAGGTCATAGACAGGGTACACAGAGGACTTAATTGGGCTTCAAACAGCAATGTGACTGTAATGGAGAGTGGGGGGAGACTTCCACTTAGGGAAGCTGTTCTAACTCCTCCCTGCTTCTCTGAGCCACTATCCTCATTTCTCTGTGGCACTTCTGCCACATTGAATTCCTGAAAAAATAAAGCGGCAACTATATTGGGGGTGGGAGAGGGGAGATATTTGACACAGCTGCAGACACTTCGTCCAATTTTCATGGTAGGCCCATAGTTTTGTCCTCCTTCCGTACCTAACCGTTGGAGATGTGTACTGCTGATCACTTAAACAGCAGATAGTGACCGGTCTCACATCGCAACAGTTATTTGCCTATGGAACTCTGGCCCAGGCAGGTCATGTGACTACAGCCAGGGAGCAGTTTCTTACCAGTACTCCTCTGTGTTATGCCAATATTAAAGGGAGAACAAAGGCCTATTTACCTGCTTCTCTAGATGCGGCTTCTGTGATATAAGCTAACTTACTCAACTAAGGAGGCAAACTGTCGTTTTTGAAGTTACAATGAGAAACACATTTATGTGTATACTGCTGTATTTTTCATTTTCGTTACATCTTTGTCATTAGACTAATAGCCAAATCTGAGTGCAGTCTGTGGAAGGCAAATTATATGGTGCATTGCTTCAACTGGATTATTCCCTTATCGACTACCCGACTGTTTCAAGATTTTGTAAACTTTTTTTTTTTGCAAGGAAAAATAGAAATGGAAAGCCAGTAAAATTACAGAGCATTAAAATGACAAAAGTAGCTTTTCACATGAACTACAAGGGATTGGAAATAAAAAGAAAAACAGAAAACAACAACATCTATCCATTATTCTAAAAGTAATAACAAAACTGGTAAACGATGCCAAACTTAACAATGCTGAACTAAACAATGGTCCCAAATGTCTGAAGCACAGAGGTCACTTTCAGACTCTGACCCTCATGTTTTGTTGCCATTGGACAACAGGACCAGAACTTTCCCTAATAATTCAGTGTCAAGTGATTTGCAAATATTTTCACATATGTACACAGCAGACTTGTTGCATTATTATTTGTGGTATTATGTTAGTTCTTTGTGAAATCTTGCAGTTCCATGAATTTTAGCACAAACAATTTCTTTGAATGAAAACAGATACTAAAAATGTGTGTGACTCCTGGTGGAATACTGTGTACAGTGTAGTGTCCACAATTCAAGACGGATGTTGATAAACTGAAGAGAGTTCAGTGATGACGCGTGAGAACAATTAAAAGATTAGAAAACATGCCTTATAGTGAGTCTTGGCAGGATTCGATTTTTATCTGTAAATGTCCAAATGTTGATTTCACAATACACCCAAACAGACAAAAAATTTCCATTAATAATAAATTGAAAATTATAGCTAGGAAAATTAAAAAAAAATGCTACTTGAGAATTTCAGTTTGATCTAGGGATATTTACTTTGTACATTTTGACCTGTGATGTTGACAATCTCTGTGTTAATGGTTATAAAGCTTTGACTTTTAGAATCTCAATGTTTTTCATTAAATAATCGTCTGACTCCACCCCTCAAATTTCCCACAACCATGAAAATTTATAATTGATAGACAAAATTGCTTTTTTAAAAAATTGCTTGTACCTCCTTTTAAAAAAATAAAATCTGTCACAATTATATAAAATAAATTGAATGTTGCCTTCAGTCTATTTATATCAATAGACTCACAGAGCTCTATTTAGCTTAACAAAGAGAAGATTATGGGGTGACTTAATTATTGTACTTACATGGGGAACAAATATTTGATAATGGGCTCTTCAGTCGAGTAGAGGAAAGGTATAACATGATCCGAAAACTGGAAGTTGAAGTTAGGAATAAGGAATATATTTTTTGACAGTGAGTAATTAACAACTGGAACAATTTACCAAGGGTTGTGGTTGTCATAAACAGATAAGTAAGAGTTAATAGAATAGAAGTACTTCATCCCTCTTTTGCCTGTAAAGGGTTAACAAGTTCAATGAGCCAGGCTGTCACCTGACCAGAGGACCAATCAGGGGACAGGATACTTTCAAATCTTGAAGGAGGGAAGTTTGTGTGTGTGCTGTTAGATTTTGGTTGTTGTTCACTCTGGGGGCTCAGAGGGACCAGACATGCAACCAGGTTTTTCTCCAGTCTCTTTGATACAGGCTCTTATAAGTTCAGAATAGTGAGTATTAGGTAGATAAAGTGAGTTAGGCTTATGTTTGTTTTCTTTATTTGCAAATGTGTATTTGGCTGGAAGGAGTTCAAATGTGTATTTTGCTGAAAGGATTTTAATTTGTACTTGTATATTTAGGCTGTGAGGGTATTCCCAGTGTCTATAGCTGAAAGACCCTGTACCTATTCCATTTTAAATTTACAAAGATAATTTTTACTGTTTTTTCTTTCTTTAATTAAAAGTTTCTTGTTTAAGAACCTGATTGTTTTTTTATTCTGGTGTGAGACCCCCAGAGGACGGGGTCTGGATCCACCAGGGAATTGGTGGGGAGAAAGGAGGAGAAGGGGGAGAGAGAGGTTATTTTCTCTCTGTGTTAGGATTACTTTCTCTCTCAGGGAGAGTCTGGGAGGGGGAGAGAGAAGGAGGAGGGAAGGTGCATTTTCCTCTCTGTTTAAGATTCAAGGAGTTTGAATCACAGTGACCTTCCAGGGTAACCCAGGGAGGGGAAGCCTGGGAGAGGCAATGGTGAGGGAAAGGGTTTACTTTCCTTGTGTTAAGATCCAGAGGGACTGGGTCTTGGGGGTCCCCAGGCAAGGTTTTGGGGGGACCAGAGTGTACCAGGCACTGGAATTCCTGGTTGTGGCAGCGCTACAGGTTCTAAGCTGGTAATTGAGCTTAGAGGAATTCATGCTGGTATCCCATCTTTTGGACGCTAAGGTTCAGAATGGGGAATTATACCATGACAGTGGTGGATTCCCATCCCAGGACATTTTAAAATCAAGATTGGCTGTTTTTCTAAAAAAGTTATGCTTTGGGGATTATTTTTGGGGAGTGCTATGGTCTGTGTTATACAGGCTGTCAGAGTAAATAATCATGATGGTCCCTTCTTGTGACACTTCCTGGGGATCCTGAGGGTTATGACGCACCTCTCTACCACCTGCTGTTAGTGTGAGGAAGTTCTGTCTGTGCCTGCCATAGGTCAGCACCCCAGTTCCACTAACCATGGACAGCATAATCACTCCTCTATATGCCTCATAGGCTCTGCTGTTACTCTGTAGGTTAGTGATAGACATGCTCCAGCCTCAAGCCTTTTGAACATCTCCTTGGGGTATCCAGCCCCGAGTGCACTCCATACTCTTTGGAAGCGGCGAATTTGGAAATACTGTGAAACAGCACACCCCAGCTTATCAGTTCCACCTCAGATCACTGCTCTGCTTAACACCCAATTGTTGTAGCAGGGTCAGTCCCCAGATATTAGAGAGACAAGGTCAGTGATATACTATCATTTATTGGATCAGCTTCTGTTGGTGAGAGAGAAGCTTTCGAGCCACATAGGGCTCTTCTAATGAAATCAAGTGGATGTTTTATTTAACAAAGCACAGATACTCAAACAGATATTCAAGTAATAGCAAGTAGAAGTATTGGAAACAAATGGTTCCATCTAAAAATAGTCATAACACACATTCTAGAGCCTAGACTTAATTAGCAAGATATTCTCATGTCCTGTAGAGTTTGGCTCACCCAAAAATCCTTGCAGCACTTTTCAGCTAGGCTGGCTGTGACCCAAATACACTGTTAACTTGCCTCCCAGGTGAAGGATCCAGTGTGTTTTCTTGAACCCCAAAGATATCATAATAACCCTTTGTCTTTAGTTATTATCAGGACACTCCCCTGCTATTTGTTTTGTCCTGTTAATTTTATCTCAAAGATTTCACCATCTTTTTTTGTGCCTGTGGCTCAGTATGGAAATAGGCTTACACTGTGGGGCATAGAATACACAGAAGACTAGCAAAAGAGGTAAGTGTCTGCTGCTTCCTTCCTGAAAGGAATATTTCTGAGGTATGTCATCTCTTGGTGATCTGCTTTAACTCCGTGACCTTAAGAACATGATTTTTGGTATAGATACATAACTCCTTAAACATTATCCAGCCATCCACTTTGAAATGATTGTGATGACCAGTGGGCTACTTGCTCTTGGTAGAGACCTGACCTGCCACCCTTTGTTTAACTATTGTGCATACATCCAACCCAGTGTAAAAACTATGCACTCAACAGCAAGAGGTTTCTGGGTCATACTTCTGGCCTCGGAATCTATACCAGATGGCTTTGTTATTCTAATGTTTAAAATGTTCCACTCATCCAATCATGAAGCAATAATTTATAACTGAAATGACCAATTACACATCACAAATAGCTAGTCATTGAATTCAACAATTTACAAATAACCCATAGGCTGTATTTTGTTTGCATGAACTATTCAGTGACTATTTATGAATAATGAATGAAGAATACATTTGCAGAAATGAGTAATCTAATATATCTACTCATATGAGACCACAGCATTACAGTATCTGAACATTATCAAATGATTCACAATCAGATAAATACGCAACAAATAATTCAACTTGCCCTACCTGCAAGTCATTGTTCCTCATCATTAAGCAGAGGGGAAAAGTTAATACGATTTTTAGTGTTGGTGGAGTATCTTGTGGAAGAATCTGAATAGAATGCGAGCTCAGTTGCTGTGGTTAGAATTACAATGAAAGCTAGATTCTACTTGTTCCATTAAAAATAAGATTTGAACGTTGAGCTATAGGATATGATATTTACTCAGGGTCATCTCTAAAAGTTCAAAGACCCTATTCACAAGGTGTGCTACAGCTTTATACCAACTTTAGCAACACACATAGATGCTTGTGAAGAACTGGAGGAAAGATTGGCTATGGAAAGAGAACATAAGAACAGCCATACTGGGTCAGACCAATGATCCATCTAGCCCAGTATTCGGTCTTTGAACAGTGGCCAGTGCCAGGTGCTTCAGAAGGAATGAACAGAATGGGCAATTATCAAGCGATCCATCCGGTTGCCCATTCCCAGCTTCTAACAACAGAGGCTAGAACACTTCAAAGAAAGCCAGGATGGACAGAGATGCAAAACCAAATAGCCATTGATGGACCTATCTTCCATGAACTTATCCAGTTCTTTTTTGAGCCCTGTTATAGTCTTGGACTTCACAACATCCTCTGGCAAAGAATTCCACAGGTTGACTGTGTGAAGAAATACTTCCTTTTGTTTGTTTTAAACTTGCTGCCCATTAATTTCATTTGGTGACCCCTAGTTTGTGTGTTATGAGGAGGAGTAAATAAAACTTCCTTATTTAAATTTCTCCACACCATTCATGATTTTATAGACCTCTATCATATCCCCCCCCTTATTTGTCTCTTTTCCAATCTGAAAAGACCCAGTCTTATTAATCTCTCCTCATACAGAAGCTGTTCCATACCCCTAATCATTTTTGTTGACCTTTTCTGCCCCTTTTCCAATATATCTTTTTTGAGATGGGGCGACCACATCTGCACGCACTATTCAAGATGTGGGCGTACCATGGATTTATATAGAGCCAAGAAAATATTTTCTGTTTTATAATCTATCCCTTTTGTAATGATTTTCAACTTTCTGTTCACTTTTTTGACTGTGGCTGCACATTGAGTTGATGTTTTCAGAGAACTATTCACAATGACTTTCTTGAGCAGTAAGAGCTAATTTAGACCCCATAATTTTATAGATGTAGTTGGGATTATGTTTTCCATTGTGCATTACTTTGCACTTACCAACATTGAATTTCATCTGCCATTTTGCTGCCCAGTCACCCTGTTTTGTGAGAGTGAACAGAGCATGTGTTACTGGAGGGGTGGGAGGTCCCAAGCTTCATCTTTCAAGGTGGGTGAATGTGCGCACACAGGAGTGAAGAAAGCAAGACATTGCAGGCCATCTGGCAGGGAATGTGGCAAAAGGGCTTGCTGGGAAGGAAGCATCCCAATAGCATAAGGCCCTGTGCAACAGCATGCTTGACACATGCCTAGATCTGGATCTGGATCTGAATTTTTTTTTCCACAGGAAGTCAATATTACAGTAGTGGAATGAAGCAGATAAAGGGACTCTTTTGGGTGAAGTTATTTTAAGTTCATTTCTTGGACAATTAATGTAATTGCTTGGACAAAATGCTGGATAGACGGCAGTTCAAATGGTCTATTTATCCACAGACTAGATGCATGGCAGACTGTGCACAGCACTAAATTTCTCTCACCACCCTTCCAACGTGCTTCATCTTGGGATGAGCAAGTCAGTTCAGATAAAATAAGAACAAACTATTAACCACTCTGCTAACTCTCCCCACCTATGTAGGTCCCCCTGCTACCTCTACCAAGTTATATAAACAAACAACTCAAACCTAGTTGGTGAAGGTCTGAAATATTTGGATAAGGTCCCCTCCACCCACCCGTTTTCTAGATTTTGACTGAGACCATGATTTGGAGTACTAAACACCACCAGAAAGGATGTTTCCTTGCAGTCTTCAGCCAGGACAAGAAGAAGACAGTATCAGGAACACCATGAGACTGCCTGTTACTGTAAAATATACAACCCAGCTTTTCAGACAAATTTGACATGTCAAATAAGAATCCAAGCCTTTGGAGGCTTATCCAAGCTAAATCCCAGTTCTGAACCTTCTCAGTTTCACTCCCTAGAATAATCAACTGTAAAGATGGGCATTTCAGTCTCCATGGTGACTCATGCAACCTTTGAATCTCTCTTATGACAGCAAAAAAGGGGCATCATCTTGCAAGCTTTCCTTATGGGGGACTCCTGTTGATTTTTATGAGGTGGAGATTTATAGGAACAGGACACAATTTTCTTTCACATAGGCTATTGCCTAGAGATTGGATCCAATTCAGTGAAGCCAATGGGATAGACTCTTTCCATTGATTTCATTCAACATAGAATCAGATTTTAGGTGTCAGGTGAAAAGAAATTTTGTTCACTATCAACTTACACTAGGTATGACCTATTAATGAAGAGACTAAACAGTTCTCTATGCCATTACAAGTGTCCAGTTACCTTCTTTCTGGGCATGATTTGCATTAATTGCTGTCTACATGAGATTAGTGTATTAAAATACTTTCATTTTTGTTCAGACTGACATCATTTAAAAGTGAAATTTCAAATAGGAGATTACAAAATTTTGATTGTTGTACATTAGTGACTAGGACTATAATACAAATGTAGCATTAACTTCTGTATTAATAATATTGCCCGATATTCTCCTACATGTCAGATATGATCTTATTAAAATATATTATCTGGGAAGGAAAGAGCTCACTTAGAATTTTCAGAAGGCATTTAATTTAACTTCCCATTACAACCACCATATCGTTTCTGAACTGAAGAAAAACAACTGAGGTTGATATGAACATTATTTTAAAATTGCATAGCCTGCAATTACTTTCCTGCTTCAATGGCATCTCTTCCAAGCAGAATCTTAAGAGATGTTAAATTAACCTTTTCATATCAAGTATACCCCTCTGGCTAGCTCTACCGTTTTTCCACAAAACAATTTGGTGACCAGCACTAAATATGAAAATTCTGGGATTTTTCATCTAAGCCTTTTGTGATTTACGGGTGGTCATTAGCAACAAATTAATATTTTCTTCTAGAAAAGACTCCCATTAACTACAACAGAAATTAGAACAGGCCTCTGATTACTTGAAAATAGAAGTAATAATTAAGCGCCAGACTGCCACTCTGTTGGGTTTAATAGCTTATTCCTCAAAGGCCCACTAAAAATAAGAAACAAAGTACTGGCCCATGAAGGTTGATACAATCTGATCTTAAAAGAACAACTTTAGCAACATACTGTGACAAAGTTCCTCCTCTACCTTGGTGGGTCCTGCGCTTATTGGCAGATTTGCTCACCTCAGTGATCTTCCCCACAGTCTGGATCAACTCCTCCTTAGGTTTGGGATTAACCACCCTCTACTCCGGGTTCCAACCCAGGGCCCTGTGGATTGCAGCTGTCTATAGCGCCTCTTGTAACAGCTGCATGACAGCTACAACTCCCTGGGCTACTTCCCCATGGCCTCCTCCAAACACCTTCTTTATCCTCATCACAGGACCTTCCTCCTGGTGTCTGATAACACTTGTACTCCGTAGTCCTCCAGCAGCACAGCCTCTCACTCTCAGCTCCTTGTGCCTCTTGCTCCCAGCTCCTCACACACACTTCATCTCCTCTAGCTCCTCCCTCCCTGACTGGAGTGAGCTCTTTTTTAAACCCAGGTGCCCTGATTGGCCTGCCTTGATTGGCTGCAGGTGATCTAATCAGCCTGTCTGCCTTAAATGGTTCTAGTAGGTTCCTGATTACTCTAGTGCAGCCCCTGCTCTGGTCACTCAGAGAACAGAAGCCTGCTTCTCCTGTGGCCAGAAATCTCTCTTCTACCACTCTGCTGTAGAGGAAGGAGGAAGAGGGCTGCTGCTGCTGCTGCTGCTGTTCCTGCTGGGCGCTGGGCCCTCGCTGCTGCTGTTTCTGCTGCAGTTCCTGCTCCTGTTGTTTCCCTGGCTGGGCTAGACACCACCACCTACCCCTCTCTCTGCTGTCTGTTTGCTGGCTGGCTGGTGGTTCCCCCCCCACCTCAGTTACTGCTGTTATTCCACCTACAGCCCCTTGGGGGGGGCTGCTGGCCTGCTTCCCAGAGAAGAGGGGAGTAAGGGACCCCAGCTCTTGTTGCTGAGACCACCACCCTCTGAGCGGGGTCCCTCCTGCCTGGATGCCAGACCACCACCACCTGGAGCTGCTGGGCCTACTGTGGCTGTTGCTGGGGAGCTGTTGGTGCCCGGAGGAGGAGAGGAAGGAGAAGAGGACCACCTGCTGCTGGAGACAGTAGGCAGACCACTGTGGAGGGGGCTTTTCTGGACTGAGTCTTTTTCGAACTGTGCTCTTGTGGTGGGGGTTTGGACTGTGTCCGCTGGGGCACCGGGGGTGTGGCGTGGAGCCTGTCCCCAGTCCATCCGTGTCCCCCTTCGCCCCCACCACCATCGTTGCCCCCTCCACCACCCCCGCTGGCTGTTTTCCTTCTGCTTTGGACTCCTGCCTCTGGGACTGAGCTGCTCGCCTGGCTCACCACGCCCGCTTCCACCATTTGGGCCTGCAGCAGCAGCAGCCAACCATTGACTTTTTGGCACAAGTGCCTGTGGGTGCCCCACCTCCCCCCTCATACTGGACTGACCCCCTGCCCTTTGCCACATTTGTCCACCCCACCTATTTCCCTCTGCTGCCTGATAGTTCTGCCCCGGCCCTGTAGCTGTCCCCGTAGTCCCTCTACCCGAATCTCAGCTCGCCCTTTCCCCCCACCCTGTGCTCCCCCAGCCCTGATCGGTTCCCCCACATGCGCCCACGCCCCCTCTCAGGCGCTTGTGCACTTCCCCATTTGGTTTCCCCTTGTTCACTGCACTCCCCCCTCTGCCGTTGCCCCCCCGCTCCCCTAGTGCAACTGGAGGAGCCGGAACCCCCCTCTGCGTTGGTGCCCTGCAACAATCCCACCCTTAGTCCTTGGTTGCTCCCTACGCCCCTTTAGCCTTCCCCTTCTGGCGCCCTCCTCTCCTGCCTGCAGCCTAGCGGGGAAGGGTGGCTGCCTCCTCTCCTTCCCCTCCCCTCGCTGTTTGTCCCCCTCCCCGCTCTCGTTATGGCGGGGGATGCGGTGGGGGAGACCCCTCGCGATGCTCCCACTACCCCTCCTCCACCTGCCCCCGTGTCCACTGCCCAAGCCTCTACCTCGACCGCCGCTGCCGATCCACTTACCACCGCCCCTGCTGGGGCACTGGCAGCGGCGAGTACTGGGGAGACCTCCGTTGCTGCCACTTCTCTCGCCCCTTCTGATTTGGGAAGGGTCGGGGTGGGAAGAAGGGTAAGGGCCCCGCTAGAAAGGCCAGGCCCTCCATGGCAGAGACTGCCCCGGCTGCCGCAGCCCCGCTACCGGCTGCGGCATCCCTCCCCGCTATTCCCTCCACCAGCTCTGCAGGTGTCCCTCCCCCGGCCCCCAGGGCGTACGCCCAGGTGGCGGCGGCCCCCCCGCCTGCTGCTGCTCCTCCGACCGCTGCTTCCGCCAACATCTACAGCGGCCGGGGCCCCTTTCCCACTTTGACCAGGAAGCACGGTGTCCGTTGCCTCCTGGTGCCCGCCTCGCCCCACGTGGAGACCTACGTGCGGGCGTTGGCCAGGGTAGTGGGGCCCACGGCCATCGTGGCGGCCTCCAAAATGTACGGGAAGGTGGTCTTCTTCCTGGCATCGGAGGCTGCCGCCCAGGAGGCGGTAGAGACGGGCCTGGCGGTGGGGGGCGTGTTCGTCCCCCTGGAGCCGTTAGAAGACCTGGGGGTCCGCTTGATCTTGACCTCCGTCCCTCCCTTCCTGCCCAATGCCGCCCTGCTGCCCGCCCTTTCTGCCCTGGGACGCCCCATCTCTGTCATCAGCCCTCTCCCCTTGGGCTGCAAGGACACCACCCTCCGTCATGTTCTCTCGTTCCGCCGGCAAGTGCAGCTTCAACTGCCGCCGGCGGCACGTGGCGGAGAGGCGCTCGAGGGGTCCTTTCTGGTCCCTTACCAGGGAGCCCACTACCGGGTGCATTATTCAACGGGGGAGGCCCGGTGCTACCTCTGCCGGGCGATGGGGCACGTCCGGAGGGACTGTCCCTTGGCCCAGCACGGAGGAGCATTCGGGACCCCCGAGCCCTGGCAAGGCGCCGGCCCTGTCATCGCCGGTCCCCCTAGCTGCCCGGCACCCGAAGCTGCCCCTCCTCCTCCTTCTCGGTCCACCTCTGTGGAGGAGGGTGTGGCGGGGCTACCGCCAGCCGTGGGAGAGGGCTCGTCCCAGGGGGAGTCCTCCCCGGTTTCTTCTGTCCCACCACTGCCTCCTCGAGTCCCTGAGCCATTGCCCTTGCCCCCCGAGCCGACCCCTGTTAGCCAACCCCCGGATGATGCCATGGAGGGCTGGTCCTTAGTGCAGGGGAAGCGGGGCAAGCGGAAGGCTCGAGTTTCTTTACATACTTCAGATTCGGAGGCCCCCTGGAAGAGCAGGAAGGGGGGCGCCGATGTCGAGTCTTCCGCCTTGCCCCCTGATGACTCCCTGTTTGTGGTGCCGGCTGGGGATGCCGTGGCAGCAACGGAAGGTGACACCGCCCCTCCTCCGGGGTCCCTTCCCGTGGCTGCCCCCGAGGGAGCCTCTCTCGCCCCCTTCCCACTTGGCGCCTCTGAGAGTGCCGCAGTGGGTATCGCCTCGGGTGCTGGCGGGGAGGGCCCTGGGGTGGTGGACTGTGATCTCCCTCCCATCTACGCAGAAATCGAGGCCCTGGGTTTGACCCCGGTCACGCAGGGGGAGGACGACCCTCTGCTGGCGGGCCTCGATCTGGGCGACCTCACTACATCCCCCCTGTCCCTGGGTTCCCTTCCCCTACCCGCTGCTTCTGCTCCCACCTCTGAGGGTCCCCTGGAATCTTCCCTCGACTCGGCTGTGAGTGGCACTCTGTTGACTGCCGCCGAGCCCCTTGGGGCGACGGCCAGTGCCCTGCTGCCGAGACCCGCTTCCCAGGGGGTGTCCCTCTTGGGTGTGGAGGACCCGCCCTCCTTCCTCAGCGGGGACCCCATTGACCACCATCTCTCTCTGGGTGCCGAGGCTGCCGCACGTGCCACAGTGGCTGAGCCCGGCATCGTTAGGGGTCCCCTGCCCACTTCCCAGATCCTTGAGCCTGGCCAGGAGGAGCCACCTTCCGGCGTCTCACCTATGAGGGCTCCGGATCCTGCTTCTACCTCCTTCCCGGATTCTCTCCCTGATCCACGCCCTACTCCTGTTGGCCCTGTCCTTATCCCCCCCACTTCCTGTGATGTCAGTGCCGCCCCTGGCAATCCCTCCCAGGGAGCGGGTTCACTAGTTCTTTCCTGTCCCGACCCCCCAGGGGCTGCTGTTCCCCTTCCACCGCCCCTTCTTGATTCTGGGAGCGGGGCGGGTTGTGTGGCGTCGGTCCATCTGCTGCCACGTTGGGGATCTGCCCCCTGCCTACCCGCCTCAGTGGGCCACGGGGCTGTGACAGGGGCCCCACTGGGGGCCAGTCATCGATCAGTGACCCCACCCCCCCATGCGCTGAGGGAGGAGCTGCGGGAGTTCCTCGAGGACGTCCGTGGCTCCCGGAACAAAGTCTATCTTGCGCTCCAGCGGTGGGGGGATTTCCATCAGGTCCTCCGGGCCATGAGGGCCCTCATGGGGGAGGGTAAGAGGACCGGGAAGCAGGCCGCCGCGGCCTACCGGCGGGTCCGTGTCTTCCGTGACTCCTTACTCACCTTCGGGGTTGGTCACGGATTGTTGCGTGGCCTGCCGGAGGCCGTGGACGTGTCTGCCAGCGAGGATCCCCCCCAGCCCTCCTCATGGCGCCGATCGTCCTTGCCACCTTAAACACCCAGGGCTGTAGGATGGGGTCTCCGCAGGAGCCAGGTGCTCTCCTTCCTCCGGGAGGGGGGGTACTCTATGGTTTTCCTGCAGGAGACCCATATGGATCCGGCCGCTGAAGCTAGCTGGCGGCTGGAGTGGGGGGAAGGGGCCTACTTTAGCCACTTCTCGGTCTGCGTGGCTGGAGTGGCGACCCTGTTCTCCCCCGACCTATGGCCCGAGGTGCTAGGGGTTGCCGAGGCTGTGCCGGGTCGCCTGCTGCACCTCCGGGTCCGCATGGAGGGGCTTGTGGTTAATCTCGTCAATGTTTACGCCCCGACATCGGGCCCGGAGAGGCTACGTTTTTATCAGCAGGCGTCCGCCTTCCTCGGCTCCCTGGATCCTCGTGAGTGCCTGGTCCTGGGAGGGAATTTTAACACCACCCTCGAGGAACGGGACCGCTCGGGAACCGAGCAATGCCTGGCCGCCGCGGACATCCTCCGGAAGATCGTTGACCGCCACTCCCTGGTGGACGTCTGGCGCGACCACCACCTGGACGACGTCTCGACGTTCACCTTCGTCCGGGTGGAGGCCCATCGGTCGCGCCACTCCCGGCTGGACCGTATTTACCTGTCAGGTTTCCACCTTTCACGGGCCCACTCCTCCAGCGTTCGGCCGGCCCCCTTTTCAGATCACCACCTTGCCACCGTGACGGCCTCTCTCTGCGCGGAGAGGCCGGGGCCGGCCTATTGGCACTTTAATAATGGTTTGCTGGAGGATACGGGCTTCGTGGCGTCCTTCCGGGAATTCTGGCTGGCCTGGCGAGGGCAGAGGCGTGCCTTTTCCTCAGCGCGGCGGTGGTGGGATCTGGGGAAGGTGCGCGCCCGGCTCTTCTGCCGTGACTACACTCGGGGTGCCAGCCGACAGAGGGATGCGGCGATAGGGCAGTTGGAGCGGGAGGTCTTGGAGCTGGAGAGGCGATTGGCCACCAGCCCCGAGGATCCATCCCTCTGCGGAGCGTGCTGGGAGAAGCGGGAGGAGCTCCGGGCCCTTGAAGACCATCGGGCCCGGGGTGCTTTTGTTCGATCCCGCATCCACCTCCTTCGGGAGATGGATCGCGGCTCCCGTTTCTTCTACGCCCTGGAGAAAAGGAGGGGGGCCAAGAAGCACGTCACCTGCCTCCTGGCGGAGGACGGCACCCCCCTCACGGATCCGGCGGAGATGTGCCAGAGGGCCAGGGCCTTCTACGCCACTCTTTTCTCCCCGGATCCGACCGATCCTAATGCTTGCAGAGTGCTCTGGGACGGGCTCCCGACGGTCAGCACGGGCGACCGGGACCGGCTAGAGCTGCCTCTCACTCTGGCCGAGTTCTCGGAGGCCCTCCGTCACATGCCCACCAATAAATCTCCGGGCTTGGACGGGCTGACCGTGGAGTTCTACCGCGTGTTCTGGGACGTCCTCGGCCCAGACTTGGTCACCGTCTGGGCCGAGGCTTTGCAGAGCGGGGTCCTCCCTCTCTCGTGCAGGCGAGCCGTGCTGGCCTTATTGCCGAAGAGGGGGGACCTCCGCGACTTACGGAATTGGCGTCCCGTCTTGCTCCTCAGCACGGACTACAAAATTGTTGCGAAGGCCATCTCGATGCGGCTAGGGTCCGTGCTGGCGGACGTGGTCCATCCAGACCAGACCTACACCGTCCCGGGCCGCACCATCTTTGATAACTTGTATCTGGTCCGGGACCTTCTGGAATTGGGGTGTAGGGATGGTCTGTCGTTCGCCCTCTTGTCCCTGGATCAGGAGAAGGCGTTCGACCGGATGGATCACGGGTATCTCCTGGGCACTCTGCGAGCGTTCGGCTTCGGACCCCTGTTTGTGGGTTTTCTCCAGGTGCTGTACGCTTCTGCGGAGTGTCTGGTCAGGCTCAACTGGACCCTGACCGAGCCGGTCAGCTTCGGGCGGGGAGTGCGGCAGGGGTGCCCCCTCTCGGGCCAGCTGTACACTCTGGCGATCGAGCCCTTCCTCTGTCTCCTCCGCAAGAGGTTGACGGGGTTGGTGCTTCGGGAGCTGGGGCTGCGGCTGGTCCTGTCGGCATACGCCGACGATGTGCTCCTCGTGGTCCAGGACCCGGGCAACTTGGCGCGGGTGGAGGCTTGCCAGGCTGTGTACTCGGCGGCCTCCTCCGCCCGGGTCAACTGGGTCAAGAGCTCTGGCCTGGTGGTCGGGGACGGGTGGCAGGCGAGCTCCCTCCCACCTGCGCTTCAGGCCATCAGGTGGAGCGCGGGTCCGCTGCTCTATCTCGGCGTTTACCTTTCTGCCACGCATCCGTCTCCGCCGGAGAACTGGCAGGATTTGCAGGGCAGGGTGACGGAGCGGCTCCGGAAATGGACAGGACTACTCCGGTGCCTCTCCCTTCGGGGGAGGGCACTGGTGCTTAATCAACTGGTCCTGTCCATGCTCTGGTACCGACTCAACACCCTGGTCCTGGCCCCGGGTTTCCTGGCCAACCTCTGGACTGTGATTCTGGAGTTCTTTTGGCCAGGGACGCACTGGGTCTCTGCAGGGGTCCTCCACCTGCCCCTGGAGGAGGGGGGGCAGGGCCTGAAGTGCTTACGCGCTCAGGTCCATGTCTTCCGCCTCCAGGCCCTGCAGAGGCTCCTGTTTGGTGCGGGTAGTCCGGCGTGGAGCGTATTGGCGCACGCCTTCCTCCGCCGCTTCCGAGGGCTCCGATACGACCGGCAGCTCTTTTACCTCCATCCGAGAGGTCTTCCGCGAGACCTCTCCGGGCTGCCGGTCTTCTACCAAGACCTCCTCCGGACCTGGAAGCTCTTTTCAACGACCAGGTCCGTGGTGGCCACCGTGGGGGTTGACCTCCTCGCGGAGCCCCTGCTACACAATCCCCAGCTTCGTGTGCAGGTGGCGGAGTCCCCCACGGTGTGCCAGAGGTTGGTCTCGGCGGGAGTCACCAGGGTCGGAGACCTCCTGGACTACGACCGGGGAGACTGGCTGGATCCCCTGACGCTCGCTCAGCGCATGGGGCTCTTCAGACCTCGTACTCCCCAACGCGTACTTCAGGAGGTGAAGGCCGCTTTACTGCCCGCTGCTCGGGCTTACCTCGACCGGGTCCTGCGAGAGGGCACGCCCCGCCCACCCTCCACCCCAGGCCCCGTGGACATTTTTCTCGGGCCCCTGCCCCGTGGACCCAATCGGCCCCCTCACCCTTTCACTGCCAGCCGGCTGCATGATCTGCAGCCGGTTTTGTTCCAGACCGCGCCACGGAAACATCTGTACTCGCTCGTGCTCCATACCCTTCACTACCTCACCCTCGCATCCCGCCCCGATACCAAATGGCGGGACCTCCTGCCGTCTCTCGAGGGTGAGGAGCCCCGGTGGGCCAGCTTGTACTCTGCCCTGGTCCCGAGGCCCGCCAGGGATATCAGTTGGAGGCTCCTTCACGGAGCCGTGAGCACGGACGTGTACTTGGCGCGGTTCACATCTGTCCCTAGCACCTGCCCTTTCTGTGGTGAGAAGGAGACCTTGGCGCACGTTTATTTGGAGTGTGCCAGGTTGCAGCCCCTGTTCCGGCTCCTCCTGAATATTTTCCTGCGTTTTTGGTTGCACTTTTCCCCTCACCTTTTTATCTACATGCTCCCCATCCGTGGCCCCACAAAGTCGCGGGATCTCCTTCTCAACCTCCTCTTGGCCCTGGCCAAACTGACCATCTACAACATCAGGGAGAGGAGGTTGGCTGACGGGATTTCCTGCGACTGTAGGGCCTATTTCCGTTCCTCCGTCTGCTCACGCATCCGGGCAGAGTTCCTCTGGGCGGCGTCCACTGGCTTCCTTGACGCCTTCGAGGAGCAGTGGGCGTTGTCTGGGGTTCTCTGCTCGGTGTCCCCATCAGGTTCCCTTCGTTTAGCCCTATGACCTCACTCCCGATCCTGTTTTTTTCATTAGTTGTCCCCTGTAATTACTTGGTGTCCCAGACCTGTGGGTCCTCCCCTTTGGCTGGGGGGAGGCCCTTTAGAAGTGGGCGGGCTTTGCCCACCCACCCCCGCTGGATGCCACTAGGACCAGTATATTTGCCCTCTACCAGACTCCTGTACCACACTGCCTGGGTCTGTCACAATACATTCTCCTGAACAGTTAGTGATCCAGATCCAAGATTGTGCCATGGAAACTTCACACTGCATCTTGTTATTACAGCTTATCAGATTTAAAATCCACTTCCCATGTCACTCAACCTCCTCTCTTTCATCTTCCAACCCACAAGATAGCTGTGGGAACAATTCCTGAGTTCAGATAAACATTTGTGGGAAATTTAGGATTTGCAGCCATTTTTCTGAATAGTCAAACATTAAGCTCCTCAAGAATCGCAATAAACCAGTCTCTGACTTTCACTCATAAATATTTTTGTGAGTGTTGTTTAAAGTATCTGACCATCTCAATTCAGAACAGCGGCACCATGCAGGATGAAGCCTGCATGGATTATAATATCTTCAATCATGATTTGAACCAAGACACAAACAAAGGGCCCTAAAGTCAATTTCTGGTGGAGTAAAAGTGGAAGCCTATTTGAACACAGAACCCACGAGTGGGAGATGTAGTGGTGATAAGGAAGAGATCAGGAAAAGAAAATTTGTGTTTGCTACTGACAAAAAGCATGCTTGGAGGCTCCATTTAGAATGTGTTCTGTTCTATTAAGCTGCAATCCACAATTCCATAAACTCCTCACTGAGCAGAATGTAAATTTGTGGGCTATTGAAAACTGAATTATATTTTTGTACTTCTGCCATACTAAATAACTACTAAATATCGTTGTGATGAACTACCACTATGAAAACTCTGCTCAATTGTCATTGAATCACACTCATGGTGAGGTTACTATGGGAGTTGCAAGTTATGCAGTAGAATACAGTACATTGAGAAATGGGCTCAAGATATCTGACAACACTTTAATATTATTCCTGTATTAGGTAGACACAGGCTTCTTTATTTATAGACCGTGGGTGTTTGTTTCTGAATATATCTTTAGTACATCAAGCTGGTGCAGTATTATGCTAATGAAACAATTATAAGCACATGCAATGGACAAGTAAAACATGTAAATGAAAAGAAAGAGAAAGCTTACTTGTGAGAATGACATTACAAAGTTAGCACTGATTTAGAGAATCCTGAAATGTGTTGTAAAGAACTAGGATGCCAGCATGAAACTAGTCAAATCATGCTTTTAGCTATTTGATTATGTTAAGCACATTGAAACTAAAGAAATCCATAACCATTTCCTAGAGGAAAGAGTGTATAATGAACATATTGCAATCATATGCAATCTACATTTTTAAAACAGTGCTTTTTGCTTTTCTTCTGAGGTTAGCATCATTCACCCAACCTAGAAAATGCTAATGATTTCTTATAGAAATAATGAAAACATCCCCAGTGTGCTACATTTCCCTCAGCCAAAAATGTAACAGCTAATATTGCTAGATCCATCTCTCCAATATCTTTGCTTATTTTTGCTGTTAAGTACAAATTTCTTTTTCCTACTGCAGTCGCCCCAAAACCAGCCAAAAAAAAAAAAGGCTTTAGATTAGGGATAGAAGATCTCTCACCTTCCCTAATTGCAGACTGTTGGTAGAATCCTGAATATAAATGTTTGAATCAGAATGGAACATTGTTGAGTTATTATTCTGCTTAGCAGAAAGAAATCTAGTAGAAAAAAAAAGAGAGTGGAAGTAGATCAGAGAGTGGGCAAAGAAAAACAAATCTAGAGAGATAGTGAAAAAGGGAGCAGAGAAAGGGAGAAAGAACAATTCTAATCAAGTTTTGAAGTATAGTGCACTGGTCTGAATTCTGCTCCTTAATGCTGCCTTCCTAAGCGTAATTGAAAACCGATTTTCACTCACTATGTATACACAAAGGCCCCTTTACCCTGTTCTAGCAAATAGGAGCTCCACTGTGCAGAAACACAGGTCAACATATTCCCTGCCCCAAAGAGCTTGCATTCTAATTTGAAACAAGACACAAGAAATGAGTAGGAGAAACAAGAGAAAAATAAGGGATTTGTTTATGTGGAGGGATGAACTCAATGGGTCATAACTAATTTGGGGCCCAATCTGACTCCCATTGAAGTCAATAGGGGGCTTTCCACTGACTTTGAAGGAAGATGGATCAGACTTCTGAAAGGAAAAATATATTTCTGACTGCTCTTCAGTGGTAAGTAGAATCATAGAATATCAGGGTTGGAAGGGACCTCAGGAGGTCATCTAGTCCAGTGGTCCCCAACCTGTTTGTGGCCAGTAGCACATTCATGTTTTCAGAAGAGTGTGGCGGGCGCCAACAATTACTCACATACAGGACCAGCTCCAGGCACCAGTGGAGCAAGCACGTGCCTGGGGCAGCACATGCTACGGGGCGGCATTCCATCCATTCTGCAGTCTCAGAGTGGTTTGGTTTTTTTTGTTTTGTTTTTGTGTTTGGGGTTTTTGGGGGGCCAGTTCTGGGCAGTGCAGAGAGAAGCCGGAGAAAAGCTGGGAGGACAGAGAACAATGGTACCCGCAGCCTGCAGCCCTGGAGTTCTCTGTCTCCAGCAGGCGCAGTGCCTCGGCTTTCTCCCCTGCTGGGCACTAGGGGGGTGCACATAAATGCCCTGGCGGGTGCCATGGTGCCCATGAGCACCATGTTGGGGACCACTTATCTAGTCCAACCCCCTGCTCAATGCCGGACCAATACCCAACTAAATCATCCCAGCCCCGGCTTTGTCAAGCCTAAACTTAAAAACCTCTAGGGAAAAAGATTCCACCACCTCTCTAGGTAACCCATTCCAGTGCTTCACCACCCTCCTAGTGAAAAAGTTTTTCCTAATATCCAACCTAAACCTCCCCCACTGCAACTTGAGACCATTACTCCTTCTTCTGCCATCTGGTACCACTGAGAACAGTCTAGATCCATCCCCTTTCAGGTAGTTGAAAGCAGCTATCAAATCCCTCCTCATGCTTCTCTTCTGCAGACTAAACAATCCCAGTTCCCTCAGCCTCTCCTCATAACTCATATGCTCCAGCCCCCTTATCATTTTTGTTGCCCTCTGCTGGACTCTTTCCAATTTTTCCACATCCTTCTTGTAGTGTGGGGCCCAAAACTGGACACAGTACTCCAGGTGAGGCCTCACCAATGCCAAATAGAGGGGAATGATCACGTCCCTCAATCTGCTGGCAATGTCCCTACTTATACAGCCCAAAATGCTGCTAGCATTCTTGGCAACAAGGGCACATTGTCGACTCATATCCAGCTTCTCATCCACTGTAACCCCTAGTTCCTTTTCTGCAGAACTGCTACCTAGCTATTAGGTCCCTAGTCTGTAGCAGTGTATGGGATTCTTCCATCCTAAGTGCAGGACTCTGCACTTGTCCTTGTTGAACCTCATCAGGTTTTTTTTGGCCCAATCCTGTAATTTGTCTAGGTCCCTCTCTTTCCTATCCATATCCCCAGTGTATCTATCACTCCTCTCAGTTTAGTGTCATCTGAAAACTTGCTGAGGGTGCAGTCCACACCATCCTCCAGATCATTAATGAAGATATTGAACAAAACCAGCCCCAGGACCAACCCTTGGGGCACTCAACTTGATACCGGCTGCCAACTAGACATGGAGCCATTGATCACTGCCCATTGAGCTTGACAATCTAAGCAGCTTTCTATCCACCTTGTAGTCCATTCATCCAGCCCATACTTTTTCAACTTCTCAGCAAGAACACTGTGGGAGATTGTATCAAAAACTTTGCTAAAGTCAAGAAATAACACGTCCACTGCTTTCCCCTCATCCACAGAGCCACAGTACACAGATTTCAGCAACAGTGGTGGCTGTGTTGTGATTTCTCACTTAACAGACCTTTTAAAGTGCCCCTAGCTTGCCTCTTTTCATTTCTCCTTCTCCTCTTCTCTGCTTCATGTGGCTCATTCTTTCTCTTTCTTGTCCTCATCTTATTAGTTAAATTAGAGGTTGCTGTACTATTGCAGAAATATCTATATATATAAATGAGTCCCTTCCCCAAAGAGCTTATAATCTAAATTGTGACTAGAGGAACAGATGGAGAAAATCAAGCATAGGAATAGCAGCAAAGAGTCCTGTCCTTATAGACTAACAGAAGTTTTGGAGCATGAGCTTTTGTGAGTGAATAAATCCGACGAAGTGGGTATTCACCCACGAAAGCTCATGCTCCAAAACGTCTGTTAGTCTATAAGGTGCCACAGGACTCTTTGCTGCTTTTACAGATCCAGACTAACACGGCTACCCCTCTGATACTTGAAAGCATAGGAATGATATGGTAGAAGCAAAATTAGTATATTTGGCACAGTAAGCAGCAGTTACAAAGGTCTGATGCATAAAAGGAATTAGTTAGGCGTCTAGAAAAATCACCAATTCACAAAGCCTGAGTTAGGTACCTAGGATCCCTCCACAACGAATAGAGAGACAGATGCCTTAGGATAGGTTTCATAAAAGCCAATATACTAGGCAGGGGGCGCCTAACCTAGCCAATGGGAGACGCTGACCAAAGGGGCCAGTACATACCCTATGGCTGTCAGATAGGTGCCTCAATCCAGGCTGTAGGGAAGCACCTAGTTCTGCTTGGGATTCTCAGCTGCAAACTTCTTTCGGTGTTAGATGCTTACTCTCTTTTAGCAAGAAGCTAGGGGGTAGGAGGGAGTGGTTAGGGTATTCATCTGGGATGCAGGAGAGCCCCTGTTCAAGTTCCCCCTCCACATGAGGGGAGAAGGGATCTGAACAGAGGTCTGCCACCTTTCACATGAGTGCCCTAACCACTGGGCAATGGGAAACTCTGATGTGGGGCTTCCTAGGTCTGTCCTGCTGAAGCTGTTGCATTATGGATAAATAACTCCCTGGAGATGACTGCTCTAGCCACTAGGCTATGGGGTCACTCATGCCTGTGCGTGCATGCAGAAACCCAGTTACTCAGGCCAGAGAGGGAGTGGGAACACATCTACTGGAGCAGACTCTACAAGCAATGTAGGCAGCCAAATGCCTATCTTCCCTGGTTTGCGAAGCGCTCTGGAGCTTAAGTGGGAGATATGCACCTAGAGGGAAGCAGCAGCATGCTCAGAGGCAGAAACTTTGTCATGCTGGGAACTTTCCTGCAAAAACTTAGGCATGGAGAGAGTTTAGATGCCTACAGGGTTCAGCAGGAGTTTTGTGCATTGCAGTGATCCCAAAACTGTGACTTAAGTGCCTAACTCATTCTAGTATCAGAGGGGCAGCCGTGTTAGTCTGGATCTGTAAAAGCAGCAAAGAGTCCTGTGGCACCTTATAGACTAACAGACATATTGGAGCATGAGCTTTCGTGGGTGAATACCCACTTCGTCGGATGCATCATGTTCATGCTCCAATACGTCTGTTAGTCTATAAGGTGCCACTGGACCCTTTGGTGCTTTAACTTATTCTATGCATTCAAGCCAAAGGTCTTCCTTTCTTGTCTCACTATAAAAATAAGTGCATAAATCTCCTCTTCTTTTCCAAATCCATCGGGGGAAGGGTCTGATCCTGTGACATGCACCACTTCACTGAAGCCATACACCACCTCAGTATTGGGCTGTAAATCAAGTGTGAAAATGCCATTGGATTATGTGTATAACAGGAGTTTTAAAATCAGGCCTTGTTTGACATAATTGCATTTTACTCTTGTCTTAAACCAGAATGTTGGCTGTTTTCACTGGCATATATTGTACAAGTGGATATTTTTTCTGCCACATTTAAAATATTTCCCCCATCTAAATCTCATGTTTCTAAAAATCAAATGTTAGGTGTTATATTCATATTGCCTCTGGGGCATGTCTGGCTTGTGGCCTGACAGCGTTACAATATTTTCCATTAACTTTCATTGATTCAAAATGTATTAATACTTTATTAAAGCTGAAAAGCTTGGAATAATGATTTAGAATATACATATGGGATTTAATAGCTACACATGAAAGGATGCAAAATTTAAAGATAGGAAAGTCAACAAAACTGTTCTCCTGGTGAACAAGAGTTCAGTAAGAAATGTTCGCTATTGAGAGGTCTACTCCAACCCCAATCAGCCCATGATGTCAGCCTTCACGGTCCACTTCTGTTCCCAAACAAGTCCCTGTGTGCTCTCTCCCATGCTGCCCTTCACTCATGGGTGGAGCACCCTATATACATCCATTAAGTCACCTCATGGTCTCCTAAAAATCCCTACCTAGTGAGGTCTACAAAAATACCAAACCAACCCCCCTAACACAGCACTAGTTAGGCAGCTGTTGTTTTGTGACCACTGCCTGTCATGCTAAATAATACTCCCTCATTGCTTCCTTGTGCTCCCCCATCCATCTGTATCCACCTGTGGTCTCTTGTCTTATACTTCATTATATACTCATTGGAGCAGGGACCATCTTTTTGTTCTGTGTTTGTCCAGCACCTTGCACAATGGGATCCTGGTCCATTACTGGGGCTACTAGGTGCTACTGAAATTTGGTCCCGTTTTGTTTCTTTATGACAGACAAAAATCCTATGAAGCTTCTTTTATCTGTGTGTCTTGAGGGTGTGGGAGGGGGGAGAAAGAGGAGTGTCTGATTATTGCAGAAATTAGTTTAGAAATTCAAATATTGTCTACCCTGGAAAACTGGTAGTTTTAGATTCCAAGGAAATGAAACCTCCTCATTAACTACAATAGGAAGTGATTTTAGAGAGATAATGTGGGGAAATATAAATCTTAGGTAGGTACTACAGATCTAGGTAGCCTGTGAATAATGACAATTTTTTCTGAGTTCATTTCTTGCCCATTCAACTTTACCTCTGTTCCCTGTCTGTATGCATTATAATATGGATGGTGATTACAGGTTGGATGGTATAGAGTGAATAAGTTAGCTTTTCCATTTTTATTTTTATCTTCACTGTTCAATGAACAGACCCTTGGCCTCCTTCACTTTTTACTGCCTGACGTACATAATGACTGAGGCAAACAGCCTTTAGACTCTGCTCTTGTCTTTATTTTCATGTATTAATTATTCCACCTTCTCTCCTCCCTTTACAGCACATTGATCTAAGACTTCTAATGGTGGGTGTCCTCTTATCATGGATCTGCCTTGGATGTGTTGATTTGGTAGCTAGAAATTAGTTTGACTTCCTGTAGTAAGGCTGTGGACACGGAAGTGTCTGGTTTGGGAACGGAGAGCAGAATGTTGTGAAGAGATTATTTGTATATCTTTTGTATATATAGATGCACCTGGTGTTTGAGATTTAGCAGTGTATTGTATTGGCTAGAAAATTCAATGTAAGTCAAAGCTTTAAAATGGAAGATATAGAATGTGAATCTCGGGGGGCTGACAATTCCACTTCAGTTAGAAGACACAGAAAAACACTGATATTTAGACCTGGCAGATGCTGAGATTGTAGATTTTAGAGCCAGACCAGAAATAGTGATGATTCCTAGTCTATGTATGTACAGAAGCTAGATTGTGCGGGCACAATCATGTTCCAGAGTGAAGAGATTTAAATGCCAGGGTCAAAATATTAGACTGAAAGCCTAAGATAAAATCAGAGAGCCATTGAAGACCTTTAAATAATAGGGTTACTGATGAGAAACAAAGACAACAAATGATCAAACAAGATGTCTGATTTTGAGAAAATTGCAATATGAACAGGGCACATGCTGGTAATTAAATAGGGTGGCTATTACAGTTGTCCAAACAGGGCACTCAGATTTTAGATGTGCTCTTCAGAAGATGGGCCTGGGTTTTTGTTTTGAGATCTTTAACAGATGAGATGCTCTCATGAGATTTCTTGCACACATTACATTTGGATATTGTCCATATGCTAGGCACTTCAGTTCCTGCTAGGAAGCAGAAATGGATTAAAAATAAACAAAGAAGAAGTAATACAAGCTTTTCAGAAGCTTGCTATGTTACTGACCCAGTGACAACTGCACCTTTTGAGTAGTTAGGATCACAATCCTGATTTGAATACCACAGTCATGTGGTTACATATCTTCACTTCTCTCTCATGGTTATTCAGATACTGATTTAAATAGATTAGGTTTGCCACAAGTCAAGAAGTACAAAAGATAGCAAAGAAGCATGAAATATACAGCATAGAGACTGCAGTCTCTGATACCATCTCCCTAAATGCCATGCATCTTGACTTGCAGAAGAGAGCAGAGGATGTAATCTAAAATTCACAGAAGGAACACAGCAAATGCTCACAGAGTGGCCCAGTAGAATCCAGAGACACATCGCAACCCTGAAAATCCATTATCACCAGACCAATGCACTAACTTGGACAACCCTGAAGCCTCTCTGAGCCTTCAGTTGCTAACCCCAGATCAATTGGTACCCTTGAACTTACATCAAAGACAATGCAGGTAGCTAATTCTGTAGCAAACTAACTAAAAAAAAGAAAAGAATGAGAGTTATTGAGAGGCTAAAGCAGGTAAAATATATGTATAGGTGAGACACAGTCTGTAATTCCAAATAGTGGCAGAGATATAATAAACTGCCAGTTTGCCAAAAGTCTTTTCAGCAAGGCCTGTCTCTGGGAATTTCCACTTTGCATCTGTAAGAGTCCAAATGGGCCAGAGATGAAGGATCTTTCCCTGAATCCATACTTACAGCTTCTTCTCACAGAAAATAAGCTGACAGGGTCACTACCCACATGGGCTCTTCCTTTGAGGACAGAGACTGAGGAATGCACTTAGAGTCTTTGATCTCCAATCATCACACACATAATGATCACTTGCTTTGAAATTAGCGCTTTTCTGTGAAATTTCTTCATTTGCATTCCACGAGGCTTCTCTCTCATTTGATGGGTTATTTAGTTACAGGGGTGCATACAATGTAAATGTATGCTATTACATTAGACCAGGAAACAGATAAGTGAAAAAAATGCAAGTAACCTCCCATTAGTTTCTGTGAAGTTTAAACACCAAATACACTCAGACATCTAACAATGACTTTGATCTGTACTAATACACAAGTGAATTGGCCTGGCTTTCACCTATGCCTTTGCAAGCATTCGGTGAGGCCTGGGGCTCTGGCGTGAGTGGCACCTGGTCTGCCAGCATCACAGCAACTCTTGGAGCAGGTAGTTGGGCCTGGCCTAATGGGACTGAAGTTTCTGCTGCAGGGAAAACATGAAGCAAGCTCACTCTCCAAAATGTCCTGGGTTTCCCCTCAGTGGTGACTATTTTGAAGGGTGGGAGGTCTCAGTTTCAGGTTTTGTCCTGGGCCTCCAAAAATCTTTGTGCAGCTCTGAACACAGGCTGGGACCATATTTTTCCCCTCTTCCAACACCTATCAGGGTCCCAGGCACCCTTACAGGAGTAAAATGTTACAATTTCCAAACTGTATAGTTAGTATTATAAAGATCTTAAAACGGATGTCTGGACTGTCAGTCACTTAGTCGTCCTACAGCTCAGGTTCCCTGTCTGTAAAACAGGGATAAGGAAATAAAGCTTTGTAAAGCATTTTGAAATTTTTAGCTGAAAAGCACTATTTAAAGACAAGATTGGCTCTTGCTCCATGTCTCCTGGAGGGTGGGGAATGGGAGGCATGAAGCTATCTGAATGGTCATTCATAGCTCCAGGTCAGAGAACAATCTAAGTGGAGCTACTCACGACTTCTTTCTTCACCACGCACAAACACACATGGGGTGGAACAGTGGCAGCAGGAAGTGTATGGAGCATTGCATCTGTCCCCTGCTCCCATGTACTAATCAGCAGAGCTGAGCTGTCACAGCAAGAGTGGGAGAGAAATAACATGCTGCTGGTCAAAAGCACCAGCAAGTTTCTCCTTTTTCAAATGAGTCACGATTCCTTGGTCTGCATCTAAGGCAGCTAACTAATTGTCCCTTACTCAGAGCAGACTGGAACAATCTAGCTTTAAGTGTTTAACATTATTTTATTAGACATTATGCAAAATGTAAAATAAATGGGGAGATTAAGTCGCATCTGCTGTTGTGTGAAGAGAAGCAGAACTGTAATTCATTATTTAAAAGTCATCAGGAGAAATGTAGTATATAGTTTGCTAGCAAAAAGAATTCTGCACTGTAAAAAAAAATTTAAAAATTAATTAAAAACACTAAACTGCAATTCCTGTTGTAAGACGTGCCAATAAATCTAAACAAAAAGCACATATGGTTCAATTGCAATACAAAGAATAACAATGCCTACTAAACTGTACTGACAGATGGCACTGAAGACATATATAAAATAAACAATAAACCTTTACCAAATGCTTCACCAGCTTTTCTATTCTGTAAATGGGGACTGGAGAGAATTCAAACAGGTACCACACACATGAGAGAAAATTTGACTTGAAAATGCAACACCAGGTCCAACTTCACTGAAGTCCTAGGCAGAGCCAATGGGAGTTGAAAGGAAAGAAACCTAGGAGTCCAGGTCAGCTAATGATGATGTGCTCTGGAGAGCAGGCTTTTCCCTGGAAAGGCTTAAGTGGTGGGTTCTGGGTACTGGGGTAAATGTAATCTGTGTCTTACATTGGGTCTGGACTTAGCAATAAACCAAGAACAGTGTTTTACGCAGTCTTACATGGCTTCTGTTTCTGAACAAGGCCAAAACCAGGAAAAAAGAACAAATTACATGCTTTCTCTCCATACCACATCATCATTGATGAGCACTATGGTTAGTTTATGCTTGATCAAACTGCCCTGTGTATGGCACAGCTAGACCACCCCTCTCAAGGAATGCCCCTTAGAAGACACGTTTAACTCCACCAGAGAGGCACCACTCCTTCCCTGCTCCTGGGAGCATTAAACTATTGGCCCATATCAGTGGCAATTTACTAAGCACAACTGTCTCCCTCCCTCCCCCATGCTGGCTGAGGGGAACCAGCAGGTGCATGGGGAGAATGTGGAGATAAGGCTACTCCCATTCTTTGCTCCCCTTTTCCCACCACTCACCCACCACCTCCTCCAAGGAAGGGAAGGAGTAGCTGAAACAACTAGTTTCTCTCACTGCAGCTGTTGTGGAGAGTATGATGTTCACAGCACGCAGACAGAAAAGTTAGATAAAAGCATAAAAATACTTGTTCTAAAGGCTGCAATGTAACATTACTTTATTTCTTACAATCCAGAACCCTAACGCACAAGAGCACAAAACAGAGAGACAAAGCAGGCTGCTCCCTAAGGCAGAGAGGCACAACTCATCTTACTTTGCTCTAGGGTGGCTCATTGCAGACTGACTGCTTCTAGGATCATCTGGTTGCATGCTTTCCTATAAACCTCTCTAGACTGAAAGCAGGACTAGGAACCACCCCACGCACACCTCAAAAAAGGATTTAATGTGATAGATCACAATTTTAACACAATTTTTAATACATCACAGAAGCAAAGAGGCTGTATGGGGCATGCCTTCTTCTCCCTTACTGGGCCCTGGAGACCAGACCCCAGTCTTAAGCATAGTTTAAATTTGAGTAACTGAAGCTACCCATGATTGTATTTTCTTCCTGGTTGTTCTTGCTCAGCTGTGCATTCAGAGCATTGCTGCTATGCTTTAGAGGCAGTGTAACCATTCTGTGTTGTCAAATAGCTTTTCTTTGCTTAGAACCGTCTCCAGCTTTCAAGGTTTATATATTACTCCATTAGCCAGTCAACTGGAGTGTCTTTCCCTTTATTCCGACTGTTTGAAGTCCTAGGATCCTTTCACTCTAAATACAATAATGCAGTTGTATAACTAGTGTTTCTTGAGTGCCTGAGATCGGATTTTTCTGTGTACAGTTATGTGTGACTTCGTACAAGTCTCTCAGGTAACTAGACACTTGAGACCAAATGCTGAGAGGTGAGCACTTGCCATCACCCAATACCTGTCAGGCTTTGGCTTTAGTGTGGTATTCTGGATTCAGATAGCAGCAATGCATGCTAGTCAGCCTGTTTTAATTAGTCCTAGCCTCTAGTCACGGGATGGAGAAGCTATGAAATTTGTTTTCTTTCCGTTTCTCTCTAATGTATTACCATCTGCCAGCCCCGTTCTGCCTATGTTGCGTACTTACATGTCCACCGTGACCACAGTATCAGAGTCCCTCACAAACTTTTATGTATTTACTCTCACAACACTCGTCAGAAGCAGAAAAAAATAGTATCCTTATTTTACACAGATGGGGAACTGAGGCAGAGAGGCTAAGAGACTCTCCCAAAGCCACACAGGAAATCTGTGGCTGAGCAGGGAATTAAGCCTGGGTTTCCCATTTTCAAGTCATCACCAGAGCCACTATATAATCCTTCCACTCAGTTAAATGGTGTCTGTAGTTGTCAGTACTACTGGGCCTTGTGGGTCTCCATGTTGGGCAAATGTATCTCCTAAGTCCTACTTCAGTATTTGTAAGGGAAATCCTTTTTCCCTGCCCATAGCTCCAGTTGAATTTCTGTATCTCAAAGTGGAACTGTAAAGAATAGATCATAATTTCTGAGACCAGAAAGGTGATCAGAATGGTCCTACTTTAACCTCCTGCATAATGCAGGCTACAGAATTTCACCCAATATTTTCTGCAACAGATGTAGTTATTCTTCTCTACTATATACTTAATGGGTCAGATTAATCCTTGCTACCATGGAGAGGGGTTGTGGTGCCAGGATCGGGTAGAGGAAACAGAACAGAGAGAAGATTAAAGAGAAAGAGGAGGCC
Source organism: Gopherus evgoodei (assembly GCF_007399415.2). NCBI lineage: Eukaryota > Metazoa > Chordata > Testudines > Testudinidae > Gopherus > Gopherus evgoodei. The sequence continues at coordinate 22,116,459 of NC_044326.1, forward strand.
CTATATCGCTAAGATTACCCTCAGATCTGTGCAGCTCTTGATGGAACCAGCTGGCTTTGGCAGATGGAACTCTTGTTTATTTTGATGGGTAAGGGAATTTTGTTTTTTCGCCTGATCTTGTTCACATCAAACTCAATGGCAAAACTGCCATTGACCTCAATGACAAGATGATTGTGCCCTGTGTGTACCAGCTGTTAATTTTACTTGCACAAGGAATGAACCGGCGCGAATAAATATGCAGAGAATGGCATTAACACTTCTTTAAACATAGCTAATTGCCATCGGTAGTTTGCTACTTAATCCATTTTGCTGTAGTAAGAATGAGAATCAGTTATGACCAATATTAATAAAGACATAAATTAGATGGAGTGCTTGAACCTGAGCTGTGTTCATGAAGAGATGACCTGGGGAGAAAATGAAGCAATGTTAACATGGATAAAATAAGCATTCACAAAACAGATCAAGAATTTTATGTGAACTATATATTCCACAGATACTTAGAATGCCATTTTAAGGTGTTTTGTTGATTACTACAGGGTTTTCAGGATGACAACATTAGTGGTCCCTGGAAGCCCAAGCCCCACTGTGTTAGCACTATAGAAATGAGAGACAACCCTTCCCTAGAAGAGCTTACGCTCTATGTAGCCATAGAAAGGGATGGAAAAGAGGCACAAGTGACTGGTCCAAGGTCAAAGAAGTATAGTGGCAAAGCTGAGCATAGAATCCAGACTTCCAAATCCCATGTAAGTGCCCTGTTCAACCAGCCACACTACCTCCCTCTCACTCAATTGTGTTAGGAGTTCCATTTCTAAAAGACCACAGTTAGCAAGGAAAGAAATTCAGCAATTTGTTAGGCTAAATATATTCTAATGCACTTTTATATACACAAGCTTGGCTGTTTCCTTTGCCTTACATTCCACTCATTATACCTATAATGTTTTCTATAGGTATAATGAGCTTCATACAAAACTGGCCTTTCTTCTGCTCTCCCACTTTATTTCTTCTATGTGTAACCTGCTCTGTACAGCATTCAACCCTGGTGTTTTGTTTCACAGTACTTCTACTAGATTTGCCATGTACCACAATTTATAGTGTTTCCTCATCTTTGAAATATTTCTTTTTGACAGGAATAAATTCTGTTGCTAGTCTCTTCTCTTCTAGCTTCCAAGTTTTACTCTGAGAACCATGAGTACGTCCCTCCCAAGTCAAAGTTCCTTAAAAACTGAATACTGCAGCTATTTTAACATAGTAATTTGAATGAGCAGATTATCTGTTCCCTCTCTGAGCCATGGCTCCACTCTCATTCAGCAACGAGAATAAAACACTTATTCAGTTACTCAGCATAACTACTGATGTTGTATAAAAGACAAGAGGCAAAATCCTAAAATTCTAGCTGCTGGTTCTGCATAGGCACATACCCAGCCTAGTGTGGCTCTCGAGTAACACAATGGCAGGCTTCTGGTGGCCAAATCTTCCGTCTGCTGGTGGGGACCACAAGATGTATCCAGAGAGAAAGTCCAAAAGAGTCCAACTATCTCAAACTTTTCCTCTTATTTATACATTAGTAGTAGAATGGCATGTCTCTTAAAGAAAACTTGTTAAGTAAGCAGTTTCAATGGTCAAGCAAGAGGTTCCTTCTGATTATTGGTTAACTAGGTATGGGTTTTCCTAGAGTTTGCAGCCTTGAGGCCTCAATAGACATTCCTGGGGCACATCCTGCTCTTCTAAAATGCATGTATCAGCAACTTCAACACAATTCTTATCAGGAAGGATGCGGGGTCAAGCTGCCCTTTCTCTAGCACCCTCTCCCCTCCTGCCTTGGATAAACTAAGCCTGCTGACTAGGCTGCTTTTAGCAATAAGCCATAGTGGTTTCAGGCATTTTACTGGTTTGCCAAAATCTCCCCGTATAGCTTCCCCTCCCAGGCCTGCCTCACGGGAGTGTGGTGGGTATAGCTAAATTAGAGATTGTGAGGTGCTCAGATGCTACAATCATGGGGGGCAATAAAAGTCCTTTGTGAGGGAACAACTGAGGTCCATTCTAGGATGCACTAGAAGGGGTCAGAGTGTGGGCAATTGTTTTGAATGCCCCAGCCCTGTTTCACACATATTGTGACTGCTCTTGGCAAAATAATCAACATGGGAGGAATATCAAAAAATCATCAGCTGAGGTATCAGGCCAAAGCCTCCTATATTATGCTATCCCTGTAGTGGTCTCTAACTGAAACCCAGAGCTTTTGAAGAGAGAGAGAGAGAGAGAGAGAGAGAGAGAGTGTAAAAATTAGCATTCTAAAGCACCCACCAGGCAAATATTTTGCAGAAAACAGGTTTGTCCATTAGCCATTTTTCATGCTCATAAGTAGGCTGATACTACTACATGTTTCTTGGCTATCTGAAAGTTATTCTACTAAAGTTTTATGTGAATACATTTTAGCTTAGGAATTTTCCATCAAGTGTTTGATAGATGACCAGATATAAAACTCAAATATCATATCTCCGCTAAGTCTGAGATTATTATTTCTGTTTCCTGATTGAATTGATATGGATTAAAACCTTTACAAACTGAACTGCTTCTACTTTCACTGAAAATAAATGTTGGTTTATTGATTAAGAGTTTGGGTATGCCTGGTGCTAATACTTAAACTCCCATTGACATGAATTATTATTTCTATTGCCTTCCAGTATTTAAGGGCTCAAATCGGAGAGCAAGGCCCCATTGTATTAAGCTCTGTACAAACACTATAACAGTCCCTGCTCCTAGAGAGCTCAGTCTAAATTTAGAAAGAAGTGGGAGTTTAATTGGAACTGACACCCACATTGAGGGCCTCTCAGAAGTGTTCAGCACCTCAGATCTTGGGGCCCTACATGATTTTTGGCTCTGGGCACAATTTTTTTGTTTGGTTTGGTTTGGATTTTTTTGGTGAACATTTGTACTTACACAATTCTAGTCCTAGAAGAACCCCTTAAAGCCAGCTAGCCAGAGGGTTACAGGAATATAAGGATTCTGGTATGTATATTCTGGTGTACCAAAGAATGAAGTCTTAAAGGAAAGCTGATGTCATACTGGTTACAAATATTATTGTGAAACAGATGTACAGATAATAAGTTAGGAGTAATGCATCTATACTGAAAATATGGTTTTTAAAAGTCTGTATCAAGGCGGGGTGAACAGGTTTTCCTCCAAACAGGAGGTCAAAAATTTCTCTCTCTGGTGGAATGTAAATTAAGCACTGCATGCTAACACAATGGAAGACAATTTACATACCAAGTCAGAAGTGATCAAAGAGATATGAAGTCAATAGGAAAGACAAACCCAGGACAAACCATGATGGTTATCCTGACTGTGTACTAAGACGGTAAACTTTAGGAGTATATCTCTGAGGCAAAGAAGCCATCCCATCATACTGCACCTAGGAAGTAAACAGGGAGGGATCTCGCGCAAGCTTGGTTGAAAAACTGCAGAAGAAATTGGAGGAGATAGATCTTGTTTAAACAGGAGGTTAACGTGTTAAGTTTAGTCACTATGAAGCTTGTTGTGATTTTTTTATATGTAATCATTTGTTGCCAATATTCTTACTCACTATCACTTGAATTTTTACATTATATATATAAATAATGTAAATAAGAATAAGTTTATCTAAGAGCTGGGATATTAAGCCAAGTGCTGATTCTGAGCTGAATAACACAAGCTGGTGTGTATACAGTTTTGCTGGGGAGAGCAGATCGGGTTTTTCTGTGAGTATTCAGTGGATAAGGAGCTGGATACTACAGGGGAATGCTTCAGAGACTCGATAACTGGAGTGCACCTATTGTTAAACTGCAAGGCAAAAGAAGGGGCTGGCATTGCGCAAAGCAAGACGGAGCGGCTAACAGGCTGATGGTGTTAGCTAGGCAAGCACAAGACAGACTCCCTCACCTTGGATGCAGGTGTAGCAAGATGACTCAGTCTTGGGTACCATCCAAGAAGCATCCCAGTAACAAAAATATGAGCCTATGAATCTATGACAGGGTGGGTCTTCCTGGGTCAGCAAGTCCAGTCCCCGGCATCTGCAGGCAACGCCATCATAACCCATTCATAAACTTTTGTTAATGTTCACAAAAAGCAAACAGACCATACAAATGTAGTAAAAAAATAATTCTATTCAGAAGTCTTAAAGTGACTGAATTTCTCATTGCATAGCCACAGTTCATACATATAGTAGATATATTCTGAATGTCTAAAGGCTTGTTTTAATACGTTGCTGCCCTATTGATAGCTAGGTTAACGGTTTGCCAATTTCTGGATTAGTGCCTAGCCCAGAAAAATATTTCTTTTGTGGTGCTCTGCACATCATTTTGATTTTTGCTCTGCGCTGTGCATACTTTGATTAATGCCAGAAACTGTTGTCTGAAAAAGGATGAGTGTTGTACTGCCAATTATCTGGTGGAACTTCATCCTGTAGTCTTGGTGAATTGAGTGATAGCTTCCACATTTATTGCTTCATGCTAAGTATCCGCAAGATTTACTGAACAGCTATTGCTTATACCCAACCTGTATTTTTCTCCTATTCATTCATATATTGAAGCCTGGTTAGCATATTGTCTAACGTTTAGGGACTACACCACCTAAGCAAGGGTCTTCACTGCTGTTGGCACAACTGACTGACATGAATTAATCATTGAGAGCCAAAGGGAAGGGCATACATCAGAAGGCACAGCCAGTCCTGTGCGCCATGCAGCCTCCCTGTTCCCACTTCAAAACCTGCTTCTTCCCACAATCATTACCTTAAAAAACAAAAACAAAACACTAGCCAAACATTGAAATCTATTTTAAAGGAACCCTTGAGGACTTACTCAGTGTGTTATTTATATTACAGTACTGCTCAGGTGTCCTAACTGAGCTCAAGGCCCCCTTGTGCTAGTTGTTGTACAGATACATGAAGAGCAGGGAGGGACTCTTACAAGAGTGTGCCATCTGAACAGAGAAGATAGACAAGGGGTGGAAAAAAGAATGTATGATCATTCCCATTTGCAGATGACGAAGTCCTGGTCTACACGAGGATGGGGATCCATTTAAGTTACACAACTTCAGCTATGTGAGTAATGTAGCTAGACTAGATGCGATAAATCGACCCCCGCTGGATCAATAGCTGACCGCTGATCCGGCAGATAGTGTAGGCATACCTTAAGGCTCAGAAGGACTAAGTGACTTGACCAAGTTCTCACAGAAGGGTTCAGGCAGTTTCTGGCTCTGCCACAGCCTCTAATCTCACAAGTACCAAGGCAGTATCTTAGCCATAAGACAGTCCTTCCACTCTTTCACTGAGTCCTCTGGAAGTCTGCCTATGCAAAAATCTAAATGAGGACCTTGAGATTTGACTTCTGGTATACACTGTGCAAAAACAAGCAAGCAATCTTATAACCTTGTATTGTGTAAGCCCATCTCTCAGATACAGACCTAAGACCACCCTCACCTTTCAAAATTGTTTGTAATTTAAAAGATTTGAGCAGGGGCAACAGAGCAACATCTCATTCACAGCCCTCCAAACTTCGGTAGTGCTTGTTTACTTTAGTTGGCATAAGTCACTACCAAGAAGAAATGAGGATAGACTTCTGAATTTCTCCCCCTTCCCCAGCCTCTTTCCACACACACACATACACTTAAGTCAGAATGGTAGGATCCAGTAAGCACACAGAGACATCAGCAGGCATAGGGAACCCTCTCTGCTGCTTAGGCTCAAAGCATGTTTAATTTACCCCCTCCCCCAGACAACTGCTTGCTCTCTGTCATCATCCTCTCCTTCACTTTGAGTAGCCTCACTCCCAATCCCACAGAGACAGACAATTTAAAATGAGCAGTTCCAGCACTGTCATATGTAAACATCTGAATACAAACCTCCACTGCTGAACAAAAACTTGCTCATGAGAATACCCACAAAAAAAAAAGAAGGGGGGGAATACACAGCTGAATATAATTTAGCTTTGAATTCAACAGAAAGTTAGCAGAATTCCTGTTCCACTCCACCCCTCCACACAGTGGAATCAGTGAGAATTAAGAAAGCTCAAGAATTCACATGATCATCATTCACACTTCATTTGTAGGCATGAACTAATGTCTTGCATTCAGCTGGACCTAAATTGCTATTAGTTCATTAAACAACACTAGATAGTGATGGGTGTCATGTGTAATGAAAGATGGGCTACAAAAATCCCTACCCATTTCAGGTTGCAGCCCCCATTCTAAACTACGGCCTTTAAGTTAATAAACCACTAATTCCATTAAAATGCAGGGCAATTTATTATTAGTTGTCATAGACATCTTTATTCAAGTATAGATGACAGGATAATAGAATTGCTATTTGACAGCTTGCAGAGAAAATTGTAACTTTCATCAACCTATATGATAAATTCTTCCTAAAATAAAATGAACACCCAGAGAAGATATTAGAATAAGATTCTTTGATGGATAGAGCAAGGAATGTGACAGCCACATCACTCAGCTAAAACAGAGTTTCTGTGATTTCACAAGAGATAATACTTTGGTTCAGATCTTATTGGAATTGTGAAAAGCAAATTCAGACACACTTGACAGACTAAATATCAGAAGCATACATAATACCCAGTGAACTTAAAAGCACTCATGTTTTCCCTTACTTTTCAATCATATTGTACTTTCAATATACATATTTTCAAAGTTGCAAGACTTGTTACCTACATATTTGTGGAATTTCATGGCATTTTTTCTGATTTTTTTTTAAGTAACAACCTTTCCACTCCCTCTGAAAAAAATCATTAAAAAACCACTTAAGGCTTTTGAGTGACAACAGTATGATTATCTGTTACAGAATTTATGAGTCCTAAATAGCGAAAAGCAAAAGGAACAGGATCTTTTAAAACCTCTCTCTCATTTTTTCCTTTGTGCAAGTGCAGTTTTAAATGGGAAAAGGAAATGTACCAAGAAAAAATTATATAAACATTGTGCATCTACTACAATTAGTAAAAGCTTTCCCTCATGAAGAGAATATCAGCAGAAATAATGAATAGTTATTTGCACATTATTTGTCTTGCAAAATAAAATAGACAAAATTCAGCACTACCATGGTGTAGGGACTCCCTTTTCTCTTTTCTGAGATAGAACTCTCTCACTTTGGAACTAGTTCAGTGTTAGGAAATAGATACAGGGTTTTTTTTTCACAAAGATCTCCCAAATTTATGTTACTATGGAGGAGAAAAAAAAGTGTTCTAATTTACTGAAGTTGAACAAAAGCAGTATCCATTTATAACTTTTATTATTAATTCAGCAAATACATTCCTTCCCTAAGACGAGGTTCTAATGCACTCTCCTTAGGGTATGGCTACACTTGCAGCTGTACAGCGCTGGGAGTTACAGCTGTCTTCGTACAGCTGTGTAGGGACGGCGCTGCAGTGTGGCCACACTGACAGCTACCAGCGCTGCACTGTGGCCACATTTGCAGCATTTGCAGCGCTGTCAGGAGTGGTGCATTGTGGGCAGCTATCCCAGCGTTCAAGTGGCTGCAACGTGCTTTTCAAAAGAGGGGGGTGGGGTGGAGTGTGACGGAGCGTGGGGGAGACAGAGAGAGTGGATTTTTGGAGTTGACACTGTGTCAGCTCCCTGCCTTGCAAGTTCTAAGGACTGGAAGATACACAGCACCTACCTTCAATCATTTTAAAAGTTTCGACCCCTTCCCCCACCCCTCTCTTATTCACTAAATGCAAATTATGCACTCCTAAATAGCCTTCAGACCACATAAGCAGCTGCTCAACACGGCCTTCCCCTCCCCCTCCGCCGTGTGGCTTCTCTCCTCAAGCAAACAGCTGTGACATTCCAAAGCAATTCCCCTGCCTGCCTCCGCTCGCTCGAGCAAACAGGAGCTGTGTTTGTTTTTTAGATAAGCAGCTCCGGGGAGCCCGGAGTTCAGCCACTCTTCCGGTTTGTTGTGAACAGGCATTCTGGGATACCTCCTAATACCCCGGAGGCCAATTACAGCACTTTTGGTGGCCACACTTGACGAGCAGCGCTGCATCACCGGCGCTGCAATTGTTATACCCCAAACAGACCAGGTGTACAGCCAGCGCTGCAGCTGGGGAGTTGCAGCACTGGATGTGCCTTGCAGGTGTGGACAGTTACTAAGTTGCAGTGCTGTAAACCCACCACCAGCGCTGCAACTCTCCAGTGTAGCCATGGCCTTAGTGTATGCGTAACGTGCCTCAGGCACGTGATCAGGATTCATCACCGAATTTGGTCTGCTGGTTGGGTCATTAGCGTCTCTGGCTCAGGCCAAGTACTAATGAGGAGTGCAATGTGAACGCTGATCCATTCTCCCCTCTGATGCACTTACTAACTGTGAATAAATAAGTGGCCCCACTGAAGCTGGTGGGACAAATGGGTGGAGTAAGATGCTATCCAGCATGAGTAAGGGTATCAGAATCTGGCCCTTAGTACTGCAAGAAGATATGCCTGTATCAATGAGATTTTTTTCTTCTGTTCAAAGATATTGTAGAGAAACAGAATGACCTGCTTCCTTCATTAGGCTAACTGCTGAAGTGTTCGATGAAAGGTGGCTCAAATAAGATGAAATTATACAAGATTTCCAGTGTAACTCATAACTTATATTGTCCCAACTCTGCCATATTCCCTTACACATTCTGTTAATATTGTTAGAAGATCATTTGTACAATTAAGAGTTCTGTTTAATAAGTACGTAGTAGCCATGACCCCAAATCAGCAAGTCACTTAAAGCACAAGCTGGGCTTTAAACAAGGGAATATTCCCCTTGACAGCTAAAACTGGCGGAAAGTTTTCCAATGAAATGTTTTTCTATTGGAAAATACTTTTCAACAAAATCTAAACTTTCTATGGGAATTTGTTGATTTCAGTGAAATTTTGCAAACATTGGTTAAAGGGGGAAAATGGGAGTGGCGGTTAACAAAGTCAACTTTCTGTTTGGACCTTATTCGAACAGAATGTTTTGAAGTTTTTTAAGTCAAAAATGGAATTAAATGTTTTGATTTTAGCAAAATGAAATACTTTTCTAAAAATTTCATTTTGAGGGAAACTTCCAAATGGGAATAAAAACAAAATTTTCAAGTGTCAGAATTTTCCATGGACTTTGACCAGCTCTGTTTAATTTACAGTGGAACTACTTGCCTATTTGATGCTCAGCATGTGTTTATGTGCTTTGCCGAATTGGGGCTTTAAGAAATGAAATAGATGGCTTGCTGGATTGTTGAATTAAAGCAGAGAGTGGTGCTGGCCAACTGATTAATATTATATTCCCTCTATGCCAAGGGACATTATGGCAAGGAATGAAAGAGTAATTTTACCTAATGCTGGAGTTTTCTTTCATATTTAACTCCACTGGTTTGAAGGTGGACAATGAAAATATTTTGTCCCAATGTTGTTGGATTTTTCATTTGTTTTAAAACCTCCATAGGCTTCTTTGGCAGAGAGTCATGTTTAAATTTCAGACAATGGTAATGTCTTCATCATTTTATTACTCCTGCCCTTGAAAATAGCCTCTTGCATAAGCCAGTGTCAATATGGGTTTCAAATTTAATGGTATAATGAGATTTTGCTGGGCAGAGAGAAAGAAATAAAACCATTTTGACAATATACAAATATTTCAAAGATCAGCCATTTGTCTTTTAATCTCAATTGACTATTACTACTCAATTCAATCAAAGCTTTTGGGAAAACATCTTAGTCATCAATTAGACCTCACCTTAAAACCATTAAACATGTGATTTCTTTTCTTCTCCCCACCCCATCTGTCCCCCAGAGTTGCAAGGGGAATCAAAAACAGTCTAATGGTTAATGATATTGTGGCTACAGCTTTCACTATGGGGAGATTATGATCTCATCTCCAAAATAAAACACACTTACTTACAGAGCTTGAATTGGCCCTCTGGTTCCAGAAACACAAGCCTTTCCATCTGACAGTTCAAGGGGTAGAGTTACCCCTGCACTGTTATTTGTGTTACAGCAGCACCTTGGAGCTTTGATGTTGGTTGTGTATTTTTTGTGGTGGTCACTGTATAAAACACACTTTAGACAGTCCCATCCCTAATAAGTGTACAGCCTAACAGACAAGAAAGAGAAAGTGTGGGAGAGAATATACAGGCAAAGAGGTCTGCTCAAGATCACACTTGCCTTCTTCTTGATTTGCTGTGACCCAAGTACCCAGATCAACGTTAGACATAAGTCAGAATTTCAGGAGAATTATTTTGCCATGGAAAAGTATTCCCTTCCTCCCACCCACATACACTCTTTAGAAACTACTAGTGACAAGCTGCTATGAGACGAAGGAGAAACCTCAACAGCATAGATGTGGCAATTTCCAGGAATAAATAATGTTCCAAGACATGATGTTAGTGAGGCTTTTATAAAGGAATCTGGTTGCAGCTTAAGCTATGGAGATGCTATTGCCTCTCCAGAGCCCCAAGTGGGTCAGCTGGTGTGAAAAATCTGCTCCATAGTGAATCTGCTGCCCTTTTCTCTTCTGAATGGAGGCTGATATTAATTTCACCCCTGTTCTATTAAACTAATAATTTCTTACTGGTATGGGGGCCACCTCCGGCCCCTGGAAGGAGCGGGGCCTCAGACAGAAGGGCGGGACTGAGGGCTAGCCTCCCCCAGCCAGCCAATCAATGCTGCCTGGTCCCTACTGCCCAGAGCTCTTGCGGTGATTTAAAAGGGCCAGGGGCTCTGGCTGCTGCCAGGCTAGCAGTGACTGGGAACCCCTAACCCTTTTAAGTTGCTGGCCCCAGAGCAGCTGCCCCTTTTGCCCACCCCTATCAGTTGCCCGGGGGGGGCAAAAGGGGCAATGATGTTAAAGCGCTGCCACTGTGCTTTCACGTGGCTGCCCTTTTTGCCTCCCTTGTTGGCCTTCCGGTAGGTCCCTACGGGCAGGACCGCCGACATGGGAAGAGGCAGCAACATTAAAGCTTTAACATGGGCTGCATACGGACCGGTACTGGCTTCAGTGCACCATACCAGTCCACTTTCACTCCTTCAAGAGAAGGGAAAAGCTTCCACTGCAGATTAGGGACACTGGAGTAGCATTGCCTGAGTACTTACTGAGACCAATCAGATACTAGAAGTTATAGCATCCAGTGGCTGCAGAGCCTTGCACTTTCCCCTGAGTTATAGTATAGTAGGTGCACTATCAAACCCTGTACTGCAACACTCCAGCAACTCCAAGGGAGGCAATTGCATTAGGTCTGGTCTGGTCACCCGGCCTTGGGTCTGGTTTGATTGGATGAGCCTGTCCTATGTTGGGAAATCATAGTACTTTGTTTCTTTACTCTCTGCATACTGAGAGTGAAGAAACAAAGTACTACTCAACATCAGTCTTCATCTAGGACAGGTGATAACTGAGGAAAAATTCCCAATTTAGAATGAAAAGAAACCCATATTGTTCCCTTTGCCACCTGAGATTTCATTTACCTTAACACTGCTAGTGAATGAAGCAATCAAGACTCCTACTATATCATTTTATCAGCTTTTTTCATACTCCGTCACATATTGCAACATGTTTGTGAAATGCTGATACTTATATGCAATCATATTACAATTAAACATAACAATGCACTCATCATAAGTGCAATGCAGTGGCATACATTAAGCCAGATCGTTCAAACAGGTGGTTGCTTTGTATGCAGTCCGTATTTCCAATTACTGACAGACTTCATTTCCTCGCATAGTTATGTGGTACATCTCTAAGGCTCACCTGTTCTGCAGGGAGTGTTACCACTTTGCGCTGATTATCACAGAATTAGATTTATTGCACTGTTTTGTGTGGTGCAATGCTAATTATTTCAAGAAGATTTGATGAAGTAATTAAATGGATTAGATGAAGAACTGTGAAGAAAAAAATAATTCTGTGAACTCTATTACCAGATCTACTGGAGGGCTGCTCCTCAAAAGCCAGTGTGTCTGTGAATGGCCATATTTGTTTAGAAGGAAGAGGTATGACCAAGATGATCCCATGTATTCTTTTCACCATCATGTCTTACCTCAGTAAATTCAAGTATTGCAACGCACACAACCATGCCATGCCCAAAACTAACTTTCTTGATGAATCCCACCAAAGCCAAACACTGTCTTCTTTGTCCTCTAGCTCTCTCAGTGAGCTCCTGCATTGTCTATGTAGCGGTCAATAATGCCATATTGGTGAAATTGCTACGGTTTTATATGGTAAGAACCAATAGGTGATATTTGCCAATATGAGGCCAGGTTGTGCCTTTCTATATGAAAGGCATCACTGGAGGGTCTCTGAATTCCTTTATCAAGGTTTGCAAGGTGGCTATGGGGTCCAGCCTACATGGATTCTTCCCACCCCCCAACAGCTGTATGAATCTTTAGTGATTTCTTTGGAGACATGGAACCACCAGGGTTTGTTGCCTCCCAAACCCTTGCAGCTCTCCTCTGACTCTGTAACTGCGTAGACCTGATAAAGCCATGTTCGGAAAGCTCCTTCTGGCACCAGCCCTTTCCTAAGAGTTAGTACAATTCCTTTGGCTAAATTAACTCATGAGCAGCAAGTCTCTGGGGTTGGTGGAAACAATGTATCCTACACAGGCCTGAGAATCTCTGCTGCTCTCTTTCCTTTGCATCTAAGTATCCAGAAAATCCTCTGAGATCCAGGGACATAGGGGAGATGTTGCTATGCCCACTGAGCAGGGGCAGATCCATGCATGGAGAGTCTGTCTACAAGATCTGATCTGAGCCAGGGCTATTAAAGGAAACGGGAGATCACTGGGTACACTCATGGATTCTAAACTAGTTAAAAGCTAGAAAGCAAAGTAGGAAAAGTGGCAATGCTCAGCCTAGAAAGAGGTTAATGATGGCAAAAGAGTTGTGAACAGACATCTGTATGAGGACAAGTTGTGTCCAGTAAACTTACTAGCAACCTGGGACACAGGATTAATTGCAAAATTTGATGATGACATCAGATTAGGGAGGACTGATAGTACTTTCATACAGAACTAAATAAAATAAGAAGATTGGAGAAGATGGCAGAGAAAATGTGATGTAGGCAAAAGTACAAGCTAATGCGCATTAGAAGGTATATATATATCTGTTTGAAAAACAATCTGCACATGAATGGGTTCCTATTAGGATGGATTCTGGCTCCTGGGTCATGGAACCCAACTCTTGCCTTTGCTATATATTTTAACAGTGAAAAATCTAAGTGTTCATGCTGACAGCACAGTGAGGATGCCTGCTCAATGCACCATAGTAGTAAAAAAAAAAAAAAAAAAAAAAAAAAAAAAAAAAAAAAAGTAAGAGGTTAGGGCTGCATCAAGAAGGGAACAGAGCTGCAAATATGCCATTATATAAATTCATGGTACTCAGTACCCTCCCCTAGTGATATGCTAGTCATTGCCAGTTACTTTATTTCCAAAACAACAACATCAGAAATACATAAGGTTCAGAAAAGGGAAACATTAGTGATTGAAAGTGGGGGGGTCACTAGTTTCACATGAGGAGGAACACTAGTTTTGTCGTTATGCTGTCAGACTGGGGCTGAGGAGAATTATGTTCAGTTCCTGGCACTATCACAGACCTCCTGCATTACCTTGGGCAAGTCATGTTATCGGTGTTGCAGTTGTGCTGTAATATCAAGATAATATGGCTTCTCTTTCCCCTACACCTTTGTCTTCCATGTAAGATCGTTGATGCCCAGACTGTCTCTTACTGTGCCTAGCGCAAGGACCAATCTCAGTCAGGGTCTTATACTACTGTAATAGTGACAGACCAATGTCTCTTTAGCAGAACTGGAGAAAAACCTAAGCACATTTATCTTCTTAGATAGAAAACTGAATTTGGTATATTGAGGAAAATTAGTTTACTGGCAGGAATGTTTATGGAAACAACAAGAAGTTTTCAGCAAATATTGAACATGTGAGAACATTTTGAATTAACATACTTATTTGCACCAGTAACCCCTGATTCTAAGAATTCTGCCAGTCCTAGTAGGCAAATAGGAACAATAACATATGGAGTACAGCCAAAAATTTCAAATATGAGGGCCTCGCTTAAGATACCTAAATCCATAATTCAGTACTAGAGAGATTAGTTTGTGGTAATTCTTAAATCTATGAAGTTACTGTGCCAGTTAAATTACTTTCTGTATCACCATATATCAGTTTTTTTCTGATCTCTCATAGTGGGCTCAAACCTGAGTTTTGCTGTATAGACATGGAATGAGGGACATAAGAAGCTCCCTTACTGTGAGCATCTGTCACAGGGCTGTTATTCTTCCTCCTGTACAAGTGGGGAAGGAATGAGTGGACAGTGGCAGGAAATGGAGTGATCCAAGGCTGAGCTAGCACAGATGTGGACCAATAAGTGCGGAGAATAGCTGGGATAGAGGAGCCTCCCCAGAGTGGATTCTGGCTTCTGGGTCATGGAACCCAACTCTTGCCTTTGCTATATATTTTAACAGCTTAAGGAATCTCCAGAATGTGCTTGCCTGGCCTATAAAGGCCTTGCTGGCCTGGGACATCTGGGGCATATGATGCTCCAACCCTAACCTTTCTTACCTTCAGCATGCATCAAGCATGCCATTTTTGCCCCAGCTCTTCCTGGGCCAGCCTCTTGCACTAAGCCAATGGCTCAGAATTGGGGCTGCCAATTTAAACAAGACTAATAACATGACTAAAGATAAATCATGTGAGTAAGATTTTACAGGCATGGGTCTGAGCTTTAATCTGTTTTAAATACTGTAGCACTGATTTATTTTTTCTCTTTACTGAACTGCAAAGGGCATGAGCTAAACATAAACCTAAGGCAAGGAGAATGAAACCCTGAAATAGAATAAAAATTCCATAGCTGTTTTTATTAGAATACAATAGCTTTCTGTATTGGCTGAAAACCAAAAGCTCTTTTGACAGCAAAGAACCTTTCTGTTCAAACTAACAGCATGGCAGACAGATTCATGCTAACTATACATATTCAATATAAAAGGTTTCTATATAGAAATATTTTGATTTTTTTTTACTCTGCTTTGTGTATTTATACTGAAGGGGTGTAGTGGTGGTGGCAGCCCCAGTTATAACCACCCTTTAAAGTCATGAAAGTGGCATTGTGGGGTCCAACTGTGACACTGGAAAATCCATTACTGGAAACCAGTTTGGCTCACCTGTGTGCTAGCGTTATTAAAATAGGTATTTGCTTTATAACAGTGGATGTGTGTTTGGACTTTATGAAATGCTGCATGCATTAATCTCACTTATAATATCAGTATCATATAGTACAAGGTAGTGTTTAAGTGTTTTGCTCTGTGACTACAAAAGTGTTTGCTATGAAACTGGAATCCCCCACAGTCAGGAGAGAAGCATTACCAGGCGTAAAATACTAGTTTATCACAAGAGGTGTCATGTCCTTCCTAACAAAAGAAGGCCATTAGACACCAGACCAACCATTGTTGAACATCAGAGGACAAAAGACTTCGTTGATTGCTTCCCCCATGCCCATGCAGAAGAGACTTGCACAAACACTCATCCCAACAGTTTGAGCTCTGGGAAAAGGGAATAAAAATCCCTGTTAAGAAGAAATTGTTATCCCTATGCTGCTTGGACTTCAGGGAGAGAGCAAGATTTCTAAGCATAAGCCAGGGATCCCCACGTGTTTACCTTGGGTTAGCCAAAGGATATATAGAGATGCACATTAAAGCAGCTTCTATTACTTTTTGGAACCTGAGACTAACTCATGTGTGTGTGTCTGTTTATCTGCTTTAACCTTGTAAATAGCTCTTATTTCTTTTTCCTAGTTAATCAAACTTTAGGTAGTCTATTATAGGATTGGCTACAAACATTGTCTTTGGTTTAAGATCTGGGGTGCAATTGACCTGAGGCAAGTGACTAGTCCTTTGGAAATGACAGTAACCTGAATATTCTTGTGACTTTTGGTGTAAGGGACCATCTAGCACAAAAACAAGATTGCCTGTATGGCAAGATAGACAGTCCTCTTGGGAACTTTGGTCTGACTCTTTGTTAAGACTGTTATCGTGCATGGAGTTCACACTTGATACTTGGTTGCTGAAATCTAGCTATAGACCACACAACCAATCTGGGGTTTGTGCCCTGGTTTGTAACTGTCTGCTCTGAGGTTGGCACTCACATTTGTGAGCCACTCCAGACAGCTGGACACTAACTTTTTCTCTCAGTGGTGCCAATTTCAAATTTGCTAAATTTACAAGTCAAAAGACAACTCATTTTTTCCTATATGTTAGTGCTACAGAAGCAACCTGAGAATAGAGAAGAGAATTTTGGGTATTTTTCCTGCCGTATACACAAGAACCAGTAACAGATTTTGAAGTCAGAATTTCATTGACAATTTTGTCCACAATTAAAGGTGGGTGTAAGATGCTACCTAATAAAGATGGTATAGGACACTCACTTTTCATAAGTGTAAATAACATTGCAAGATGTGAAGCAGTGGAGAACTGGGCCATGTAGAGGATTGGCAGGTAGCATGAGATTAAATCAGTGAAACAATATATTACCTGAAGGCTGCTTTGAAGTTCTCCAGCTTCTCTCATTTATTTATCTTCTGAGCAATTATTTCCATGTGGGATGGGGTGTTTACCCCACACTTGCCTGGAAAGGGTTAATGCAGATTGATAAGGGGGCTAATTGACTCAACAAGCCACAGCTGAGAGGAATCAGGTGGCTAAGTAATCCCCTGACTAAGTGAGGGAACCCAGTTGAGGAGGAATGATCTAGGCTGGGTTTATAAAGGCAGGAAATTGGCAGCTATGGGGGCTGCTAGGAAATAAGCTGCAGTCACTCCCTGGGAGAAGGGAGTTGGGAGGCTGGCAAACCTGAGAGTGCTAGATGACAAGGAAAGAGCTCAGGGAAAAGCAACAAGGTCCAGGAGGGAACAGACATTGACCGGTATCTGGAGGGTCTTTGAGCTGCAGTAGTGGACACTTCTTACTAGCCACTAAGGGCCTGGCGCCTGGGAAAAATGAAAGGGAAGGCTGTCTGAGACTATGGATAAGAAGGCTCTTTGATACACCATCCTGGAAAAGAAAAATGTGTTCTGTGACCTGGCTGGAGGGCCAAGTTCTGACGAGGCAGCAGCAGCTTGTGGAGTGAGAGACGGGTGGTAGACCCAGAGAGAGAGGCAAAGAGATGCCATGCAACCATGTGTCAACCTCCTGAGCTATTTCCCAGAGTGACCAGGAGAAGATGCCATCCTAATGGTCAATGGAGCACTCAGTCATGTCATATGTCAGAGCATGGACCTGATCCTAAACCTATGACACCCCTGGGCTGGATGGGCAATATGAAGGATTCCAGTTTCTGTTGTGTTCATGACATTAAGTGATGTTTGACACAGACTGTTAGCAAGTTACATCACTGAAAAAAACTAAATCAATGGGTTACATGGTTTTTAGAGTACATTGCAATTTCCTCTGAAAGCCAACAATAAAAACATAGCCAAGTAAACAGCTTTCTGCAATGCTGCCAGAGATTAATCCAACTTTCTGCAATCCCACCAGAGAAAAAGCAACTTTCTAGCCCCAGGAGAAAGGCCTAACGCAAAATGAAACATTATAATGGTACTTCAAGGAAACTGGTTTAGATATGAACCACTAGCTTTACTAAACTCAAACACCCACACATTTGCCTTGGGGTTCTTGCATTCTTTTCTCATTTATACCATCTAATCCCATCTAAGATATGTGGTTGCACAAAGTGAGAGGAGGTTTTGGTCCTCCAGACAAGAGTGAGACCATATAAAACTACCTCAGAGAGAGACACTTGAATGGATCAGACTCTCTTTGCTGTCTCTCCTTCAGGCAATGAATGAAATGAGGAAGTATTTCAATGAAACTTACAAAATCTCACTTGTTTCTCCATGACAAAGCATTTAAAAACTCTATGTCCTAGTTTTCTGTCTGCAAACTTCAACAGATTTCAATAAACTACATGAAAAGAACACTAAGGCTGAAAAGTAAAGCATTCACAACTTAATGTAACAATTAAGGTGGTCTGTGAAGCCTTAATTCATCAACCTTGTATGTATTAGTCTAATTACACATATTTTTCCACAGGATCCCTGCCTCATACAGGATGGATCTATTTTGTGGATGAATGAGAGTTGTGTAATGAAGGAAGTTGTTCTCTGTAGGACCTCTGACCCTGTCAAGCTTCCTTCCCCACTCTGAACTTTAGGGTACAGATGTCGGGACCTGCATGGACACTTCTAAGCTTAATTACTAGCTTAGATCTGGTATTGCTGCCACCATCCAGAATTTTCAGTGTCTGGATCACTCCCTTTTCCCCCAAAACCTTCCCCTCCCTGGGTAACCTTGAGAGACTCCTTCACCAATTCCCTGGTGAGTCCAGATCCAATCCCTTGGATCTTAAAACAAGGAGAAATTAACCATCCCCCCTCCTTTCTCCCACCAACTCCTGGTGGATCCAGATCCAACCCCCTTGGATCTAAAAACAAGGAAAAAATCAATCAGGTATTAAGAAAAAGGCTTTTAATTAAAGAAAAGAAAGGTAAAAGAAAACCCTCTGGGAGAGATTAGCATACCAGCTTCTCTCACAGACAACAGATTCAAAATACAGAGGATGTTCCCCTGGGCACAAATTTAGATACACAAAAAGATACCCAAATACTAAATTTGATTCTACCTCTAATTGCATAAGATAAGTTACAAAGAAATAAACATAAACCTATTTATTCCTTTCTAAAACTTACTACTCTGATAAGAGGCTGGTTCCTTGATCTTTTTCACTCCGCCTGAAACTGAAACTCTAAACAAAAGAAAAACTTCCCTCCTTCCTTTTGAAACATCTTGTTCCCCCATCGGTTCCTCTGGTCAGGTGTTAGCTAAGTTAGGTGAACTTTTTAACTGTTTACAGGTAAAAGAGGCATTAACTCTTAACCATCTGTTTATGACAGCCCCATTTATTTTGGGTACTGGGACCGATGGGCCTAGGCTTGCCTAAAAATAAAGGCCCACTCCTTTGACCAAGGGGGAGGAACTGTGAAGTCCAGGCCATAACTGAATGCAGAAACAGGAATGGGAGTGTGGGTTAAAGGAGAGAGAGAGAGAGAGAACTTCAGACAGCACCCACTTTTCCTCAAAAGGAATTCAAGGAGTCAGAGGACACTGGCCAGAGGAACTCTGACTGGAGACATGATATAATGAGGGACCAAAAGAGGACTCCCAGTCTCAGAGCACTCCCCATCAAGGTACCTCCTCTTGGTCTGGTGGATGGCCATCTTGGCCAGCACTAGGAGAAGACTGATGAGGTCTCAACTTTGTGCAGCCATAGATGAGGTGTGCATATACAAGGAGGGGTGGGGGTGGGGGAATGCAGCGAGAACCTCAGCAGAAGTTTCCGGAGGAACTGCAACCAGAAATACTCTATGTAGATGTGCACTAAGGCTCCTCTTCACCTGTGAGGTGTCAGGGGGACTCTGACTTGCACCAACCACATCCCCATGCTAAGGGCTCCACAGAGGACCTGCCAATTAATATCCTTGGTTGGCTGTGGGACCAGGTTAGAATACAGGTTAACCCACCAGGGCTCCTTATCCTCTGAAGGTGGCAGCAAGTTCTTCTACTAATTTTAGGAATGGTAAGAGGAGAGCAAACAAGGGAGGCTTTTTTTATAAGTCGTGCATATCTTGACCGTTCTGCTACAGCTTAGTTGTAAGTGTTTTGTCTGATAAAACAGGATACAGCAGAAACATAAAGGGAAACTTAGAGAAATCTACCATCACCCTTCCAGACAGCAGTGTTGTATATCAGTGTTTATCATCTTAGCCCAATGCTCACATGACTTGCTTAGATTCAATGTGGTACATTTATGATTTTAAAGCTTTTCAAGGTGAGAGAGTAAGTCATATGCTTAGAAAGATATTTCTTTACATAGTGTCTGATAGCCCCATATACTATAAAAACTAAACCTAATTCTGCTCACTCAACACACTGGAAAATATATTACTATTGGTTTTCTTTACATTACTTATTGTGTTTGCTCAAAAAACCTTTCCAATAGCATCGTGACTTTCACATGAAAAACGGGAATCAAAAGCAAGTACAAATTTTAATTGCTTGAATTTTGATGGTGAAGCAATTTGGGGAATTTCTTCTTTTTGTTGTTGTGCTTGAACTAATCTCATTTCATTTTGCACTTTGAATGTGTGACAGTCCAAGTGGTTCAGGAAAAATAGGGTGGTGTAGATAAACCAGGGATGCCCTGATACTCAGGGTAGGTAGTTGTTAGAGCAGACAGGACTACAGGAGAGGAATGTTCTGTCATTTACTGCATGATACCACATCAGTAAGTACTGGGTTTTTATTCATGCAAATCTCCCTTGTAAGATGGGTCCCATTGGTTCTAGCACTGGTCTGAATTAAAAACACACTAGAATAAACAAAGTTCCTGAGGCCAGACACATTTCTGGAGACGTTTTAATTAGTCTTGCTTTCAGCAGGTTTAACTAAATTGAATTTACAGTCTGGCCTCTCTGTGGGGTCCTGCCAATGCAATAGCAACAGCTGAGCGGGTGAAACTCCCACTCCCCGCCCCCCCCACACACATTACATTTCTCCAATTCAAGTATGGCCTTTGTGACTTCTTACACAATCTTGCTTGACAATCTGCCAGTCAGTAAATTATCAATTAAGAAATAGATTGGATATCCCTGCCAATAAAAGACTTAATCCACTGCATCTAGGAGAGATCTCCTGAAGAACTGCTTAGGCTCAGACTTTCAAAATCCATATTTAATTTTTGTAATTGTCATGATGCAGCAGTTGTATATGTGATTGAGGAGTACTCATTGGACTGAATAGGACATATAGCTTGAGGCAACAGCAGGAACAAAAAGTAATCTCTTAAAACAAAGACAATAAGGTTGTAAGCTCCAGTTTCATTGAGGCCAGAAATGATGGCCATTATATTAGAGCATCCACCTAGAAGCCCTGAGTTCCCTTTTTTATAGCACAGAACCTAGGTGAGGAAATAGAAGGAAGAAAACTGAAAATCCTTAGTTGGCATGTACTTTTCTTGGTTTATATTTTAATTACAACCATTACATCATGGCAATTACAAAGATTGAATATGGATTTGAAAGTCAGAGTTTAAGCAGTTCTATAGCAGAGTTCCTTCTCCTTCCCTCCATCAGGGACTTAAGATCTTTACTGGCAGGAGAACCAGATCAATTTCTTATTCCTTGCATCATCCGGATGTAATCCTTACACATTTGCCTCAATGGGTGGGCTCAGAATGGGGGAACCACCAGTCAAGATCTAAGTTCTGCAGCAAGTGGTGTAGGAGATTCACTAGGAACATTCATTCGAGTCAGACGTGAGCCAGTGCAATGGTCTTGGGTTGCCGTCTTTTGGACGAGATGTAATACTGAGGTTTTGACCACTTGTTCTTATTAATGATGGCAAGTGTCAGCTGATCCTACTGAGTTTTGCCATTGACTGAAATAGGGTTGCATCCCTCCACAACTCATTGGTATTATTCCAGAGGAGTTATATGGTCACTCCAATACTTAAGTGGCACAGACTTCAAGCAATAACATTTCTCAGATCTACAGAATATTGATGCAATTAATTCAGACGAATAGAGAGTCCATATAAAAATAAAGCAACAGCATCTTTGCACTGAAAAATTAAACCTAGGGCAAGGCAAGACCTTGTGCAGATGCATGGGGATTACAAGGCACAAGGAGCCTTTCCCTCTAGTATCCTGTGGTGCAAGGGCCAGGGAATGGTCATGCTACCTAACCTGCCCCTGGTGCACAAACCCTTACAAAGCAGACATATAGGTGCACATGGATTTTCTCCTGCCCATCTGCCTTGGCCAACGGAGCTGGCTAACTTGTGGACATATCATTATCCACACTGCAATCAGAGGTGTGACTGAAGCATACGTAGACCTGTACGAGATAGTTAACTTTGATCTGGCCCTAACAGTAGCAGTGAAGCCACTGCAACTGCTAGTCTGTGCTGCTGCAAGTATATACCCAGAGAGCTGAGTAGTCTTGTATAGCCCATAATGCCACAACTGTGCTACTATGGTTACTGGAGCTAGCCAGTCAATGCACACACTGAGAAATTTTTAGTGCACAGCAGCAGGGTCCGCATGGGCGGTTGGCACAGTGCATGCTGGAGTGCTGTAGATTTACATCCCACTTTGCCCTGCAGTGAACGTTCAGATAGACACGCTCTTGAAATGAAGCTAAATTTTGAAATCTCAAAATCCTTTGCAAAATGGAACTCCCATGCTCCAGGCAGCCCAAGTTTCTCAGACCCCAGATGACTGCCCCCTTAGCTAAAGGCAAGGAAGTTTCCTCTTTACTCAATTACTTGGTAAGTTAAGCAATTGTAAATTGTTTGGGTTATGGGATCTAATCTTCTCTGAGCAGGGCTTCTAGATGGAATTCATCCCTCTGACCTGTATTATATTTGGACACAGATAGGAGCATTTGTAGAATCATAGAATCACTCTGCATTAGCCTTCCAAGTGCCCAAGGGCTCATGTGGAAACATCACTTTAGCTGCAAATAAAATTGCTTCAGTCTAGACAGATCTGAGGTCTCCAGTCCATCAGTTTTCCTTAATCCTCCCTCTCACTACATAGCTCAATACTAATTAAAGAGAGAGGGATAATATGAAAATGTAAAATAATGGTACATGCTGAAATTTAACTCAGTCAGGCACATACAGTAATTCCTTCAGGACGGCATTGAATCCATAGACATATTAACATTACCCAATAATTTCTTAAATGCTTCATCTCATACTGGCATTTCGTATCTTTAAATTAGCTATACAGGGACCTGTTTAGTCTCAGTTTTTGGTTCTGGTGTGTTAAGGTTCTGCATGTTAAGAAATAAAGCAGTGTTACATTGCGACCTTCCAAACAAGACTGTTTATGTTTTTACTTAGCTTCTTGGCTTGTATGCTATGAACATAACACTAACTCCTAGACAAAGGAGTCCCTGTCAGCTCCTTAGGTCAGTCCTTCCAAGACTGCATGTGTTCCATGGGGTTGATCATGCAAGATTAGTTCCATGAGGCATTGAGTGCCCATATCTGGGCATAGATGATTAGCACTGGAAGCTTTGGTTGCACTAACTCCCTTGAGTACATACAGGGTATCTGGTATCCTGTTCATGGCTCCACCTGGACATGCATCCAGTTATAACTTCTCTTGTACTGACTTGTTGAACTGAAAAGAAATTTCAGCTCTTGAACTCAGGTGAGTTACACTTACATAATAACAGGTTTCAGTGGTAGCTGTGTTAGTTTGTATCAGCAAAAACAACGAGGAGTCCTTATGGCACCTTAAAGACTAACACATTTATTTGGGCATAAGCTTTCATAGGCTAGAACTTCTAGCCCATGAAAACTTATGCCCAAATAAATGTGTTTTAGTCTCTATGGTGCCACAAGGACTCTTCGTTGTTTTTACTTACAAAATAAAAAAAAAGTTACATACTTTCCTCACATGCTCTGATGAGGAATTTTACATGCAGATTTCTGTCTTTGAATGTCCTTAGCATCGTCAGGGAACATAACTACTTGTTAGTTTTGAGGTAGTTTTGTTTTAAAAACAGGAACATGGTATCATTATACTGCATTTGACCAGAGGTCTATTACCCTCCTACAGTGGTCAGTAGGAGACACCTCTTAAGAAGATGCAAGAAGAAACCCTGCAGTAGAGTAGAACATGCCTTCAGGGAAAGTTTCTCCTCCCCCTTCCAAACTCATGGCTTTAATATACACTAAAGTTTCATTTTGGTCACCAACTTAGCATAATAAAATCATGAGTCCAAGAGCTATCTTTTCCCCATTCCTCTAAATAAAAAAAAAATTAAATAATTGGAGATATACCAGTCTCCTAGAACTGGAAGGGACCTTGAGTCCAGCCCCCTGCCTTCACTAGCAGGACCAATTTTTGCCCCAGATCCCTAAGTGGCCCCCTCAAGGATTGAACTCACAACCTGGGGTTTAGCAGGCCAATGCTCAAATCACTGAGTTAACCCTCTACCAGCTTTTACTAAAGCTTGAGATTCCAGGAAGCAAAGTGCTTTTTTCAACGCATAGTGACAGTTCATGCTTAATTTCTCATATATGCGCCCAAATGATGTGTCATATGAACTGATTCAGTCTCTTTCACTTTTCTGACAGGGTTCATTTGCTTATGAGCATAAGCCCTGTTTACCTTGCCTCATTATCTCTTTTAGGAGTCCAACAGTTTAATTCAACAATTTAAATAAAAAACAAAACAAAACCAAAAGCTATTTCTCCCTTATTTTCATCCAAGCTAATCCTTCTGTGTAGTGTATCTTAATGTGCCACTTTGTGTTTGGTACAAAAAAATAAAAAAGGATGACTTCTTTTTTGTGTGTTAAGAGGATAAAACTCTATAGAACGGTTCCTGACTTTTGCTGATTTGTGATTGCCTTCGCCACAGGAGGAAAATATACTAGCAACACAGCAGGCTGAGAAAGGCATTTGTTGTGAGGCTTGAACTATGACAACAGCTCTCTTTTCTTTTGTGCCACCTAATAAGGATATCTTTCCTGCTGTGCACTTTGCTCCTGATTTGCAGCCATAGCAGAGAAAACTATGGGACTGATTCTCCTTTGACTTACACCTGGATGAACCAGGAGTAACTCAGCTGCAATCAATGGAGCTAGGCCTTGTCTACACCACAAAGTTGCAGTGCTGGTGAGGGGTTACAGCGCTGCAACTTAGGAAGTGTACACACCTGCAGGGCATTACCAGCGCTGCAACTCCCTGTTTGCAGCGCTGGCCGTACACCCAGTCGAACCTCGGGTGTAGAGGATCCAGCGCTGGATCCAGTGAGTGTAGACACTCACCAGCGTTTTTGTTGACCTCCGTGGAATAAGCAGGTATCCCAACATACCTGAGGAAGCCTCTCTGGTAATCAAGCAAACTCCACTGCCCTGTGCTCACCTGACCCCTCCTTTAAATGGCCCGGGAAATTTAAAAATCCCCTTCCTGTTTGCTCAGCCAGGTGTGGAGTGCAATTAATCTATCAATCACTCAGCGACCATGCCTCCATGCACCAAACGAGCCCCAGCATGGACCAATGCAGAGCTGCAGGACCTCATTAGTGTGTGGGGAGAAGAGGCTGTGCAAACACAGCTGCGCTCCAGAAGGAGAAATTATGATACCTATGGTCAGATATCGCAGTCCTTGAAAGAAGGGGCCATGAATGGGACGCCTTGCAGTGCAGAGTAAAAATTAAGGAGCTGAGGAGTGCGTACTGCAAAGCCCATGAGGGAAATCGCCGCTCAGGAGCTGCCCCCACAACCTGCAGGTTTTACAAGGAGCTGGATGCCATACTTGGGTGTGACCCCACCGCGAATCCTAGGAGCACGATGGAGAGTTCAGAGCAGGGAGAAGTGGGGGATGGTGTAGAGGACGGAGACAGTGAGGCTACTGGCATGGAGGGAGACACCCCGGAGTCCCAGGACACATGCAGCCAGGATCTCTTCTCCAGCCCGAAGGAGGCTAGCCAGTCGCAGCAGCTGGAAGCTGACGGTGAGGAGGAAGCTGAGGATCGCGCTCGTGGTAAGTAGATTTCAATGTTTTGGGAGAGGAGGATTTTGGTTATGGCTGCCTGCATGCATGCCTAAACGTGGAATAGCCCATTGATTTGATCTATCCTTCCCCGCAGTTTGCTCTGGTGTCCCCCGAATCCTCTCTCCAAGCAGGTATCCTTCCCCGCGGTTTGCTCTGGTGTCCCCCGAACCCCCCTCCAAGCAGGTATCCTTCCCTGCGGTGTGCTCCGGTGTTCCCCGAACACCCTCTCCAAGCAGGTATCCTTCCCTGCGGTTTGCTCTGGTGTTCCCCACCCCCCCTCCAAGCAGGCATCCAGCCCCACAGTGTGCTGCCGTGTTTCCCAGCCACCCTCCAAGCAGGCATCCAGCCCCGCGGTTTGCTCTGGTGTCCCCCGAGCCCCCTCTCCAAGCAGGTATCCTTCCCCACGGTTTGCTCTGGTTTCCCCCCCCCCCAAGCAGGCATCCAGCCCCGCAGTGTGCTGCCGTGTTCCCCAGCCACCCTCCCAGCACGGAGGCAGCCACGCGGTGTGCAGGCATCCAGCACCACGTTTCCCCCCCCCCCTTCAGTATCAGGACGGGTTGAAAGCGGACCAGAAAAAAACCCAACCCCCCAAGCATCTAGCTCACCACCTTCCTGTTCACTATTGTCCCTTCTTCAGGACACCAGCTACCCCCTGTACCCACTGCTGATAAACCCCAGCGACCCAGTGGTCAATTCCCACTCCCAAGGGGTAATTTTTGCTAAAAACACTCACCCCATTGCTCGCCATGACTTAGCTTGCTTGCCCTCTCTTTGTTATGTGAGGTATGTGAGAAGGATGCTACCTAAAGTCTCAAAAGTCCTTCAAAATTTGATAATAAACAATGATGCCTCTGTGTATTACATGTTTCTATCTCTCTGTTTTCTAGGGACCTTGACTACTGCAGCTGTATCACTGCCCTCACGTAGGTTGCAGAACTTGAGACGCAATCCTAGGAAATCAAAAGAGGAATTGATCAAGTCTGTTCTGAGCCACTACAACATGGAAAGTAGGAAGACAGAGGAATGGAGAAGCAGTGTACAGGAGTGGAGAAAGACTGTACATGAATGGAGGCAAACAGAAAGCAGGAGAAAGGAATTGTGTAGGCAAACAGAAAGCAGGAGAAAGGAACTGTCTGCCAAAAAAACAACAAAGCAGATGATAAGCCTCCTGTCTCGCCAAACTTAGTCTTTCGAGTCTCTTGTAGCCATGCAGACAAATATGTACCGTGCTAACCCACAGCCCTCCCAAAGCCCTCTTCCTTGTCACCCTGTATATTCACAAAACAACTTTCTCCAGCAGCCAGTTCCTTATTATCCCCAGCTGCCCCCAACACCTATAAGATCACCTACTAGCCCTGATAACTATAATTCTTACCCTGTTCACTCCATTCCCATCATTCTGCAGCATAGTAATGCTGAAGTGCAACAGACAGTGAATATTGATCAAAATAGGACATAGTAAAACCTGTAAATGTACTGTCAACCACCCCTACCCCCTTGCATGTTTTGTACTGTATGTTGAATAAAGTTTTTTTTTTCTATTTCTTTCACTACGTTTTATTGCTGCTGGAAGTGGTAAATAATACACAATGAGGTAGAGCAAAGCACATCAAATGCATCAAACATTACTGCTGGCTCTCAGCATCAAATTGCTCCCTTAAAGCATCCCTAATCCTTGAAGCCCTTTCCTGGGCCTCCCTATTAGCCCTGCTCTCTGGCTGAGCAAACTCATTCTCCAGGCATCTAACCTCGGAGGTCCATTCCTCACTGAATCTTTCACCTTTCCGTTCACAAATATTATGGAGGGTGCAGCACGCAGATATAACAGTGGTGATGCTGCTTTCCATCAAATCTAGCTTCCCATAAAGACACCTCCAGCGAGCTTTCAAACAGCCAAAAGCACACTCCACAGTCATTCTGCACCGGCTCAGCCTGTAGTTGAACCGGTCCTTGCTCCTGTCAAGCTTCCCTGTATATGGTTTCATGAGCCATGGCATTAAGGGGTAAGCGGGGTCTCCAAGGATCACAGTGGGCATTTCCACGTCCCCTACTGTGATCTTGCGGTCTGGGAAAAAAGTCCCGGCCCTCAGCCTCCTGAACAGGGCACTGTTCCGAAATATGCGTGCATCATGCACCTTTCCAGGCCATCCTGAGTAAATGTCAGTGAAACGCCCACAGTGATCCACAAGCACTTGCAGAACCACGGAGAAATAACCCTTGCGATTAACATACTCTGATGCCAGGTGGGGTGGTGACAGAATAGGAATATAAGTCCCAGCTATTGCCCCTCCACAGTTAGGGAACCCCATTTCCGCAAAGCCATCTACAATGTCCTGCATGTTTCCAAGACACACGGTTCTTCTTAGCAGGGTGCGATTAATGGCCCTGCAAACTTGCATCATAGACTCATAGACTCATAGACTCTAGGACTGGAAGGGACCTCGAGAGGTCATCGAGTCCAGTCCCCTGCCCTCATGGCAGGACCAAATACTGTCTAGACCATCCCTGATAGACATTTATCTAACCTACTCTTAAATATCTCCAGCGATGGAGATTCCACAACTTCCCTAGGCAATCTATTCCAGTGTTTAACTACCCTGACAGTTAGGAACTTTTTCCTAATGTCCAACCTAAATCTCCCTTGCTGCAGTTTAAGCCCATTGCTTCTTGTTCTATCATTGCAGGCTAAGGTGAACAAGTTTTCTCCTCCTCCTGATGACACCCTTTTAGATACCTGAACCATTCCAACGGTAGACTTCCCCACTCCAAACTGGTTCGCCACCGATCTGAAGCAGTCTGGAGTTGCCAGCTTCCAGATTGCAATAGCCACCCATTTCTCCACAGGCAGGGCAGCTCTAAATCTCATGTCTCTGCGCCGCAGGGTAGGGGCGAGCTCAGCACACAGTGCCATGAAAGTGGCTTTTCTCATCCGAAAGTTCTGCAGCCACTGCTTGTCATCCCAGGATTGCAGGACGATTTGATCCCACCACTGAGTGCTGGTTTCCTGAGTCCAAACGCGCCAGTCCAGGGAGCTGAGCACATCTGATACTGCCACAAGCAATGTACTGTCTTCACAGTGAGGCAATCCAATATCATCGTCTGACTCACTGTCACTCTCACTATCACTCACTTTTTGCAGGTGAAGGAATAGCTCCACTGCCAAGCACGATGTGCTGGCAACATTCATCAATAAGGTCGTCAGTTGCTGAGGATCCATTTTTAAAAAAATTCGCAGAAAAAGCGCTGTACAGTCACAATGCTGCCACACTGCTCCGCATGTGTAACAAAGCACCGCTGGGCGTTGGAACAGGAACAGGAAGCGGGAAGACAATCACACTTCCTTCCCCTTCCCACAAGCCACAGCGCCGATATGGGACGAGGTGCTCTGTGGGTTAGCCGCCCACAATGCACCACTCCCAACAGCGCTGCAGCATGGCCACATCTAACATCACTTGCAGCGCTCGTTGCTGTAAGTGTGGCCACTCTGCAGCGCTGGCCCTATACAGCTGTACTAACACAGCTGTAACAACCAGCGCTGCAAAATTGCAGATGTAAACATACCCCTAGTGTGAGAGGAGAATCTGGTCCTGTGAAAGCTGAGAGGGGAAAACCAAAAAAAAAAAAAAAAAAACATACTAAGGAAGAAGAAACTAATTTTGTCTTAGGGAGTCCTGTTCCAGCTCAAAATATCCACAGATTGTGGGAAACATAGGCTATGGGAGGCCATGCAAATTGGTTCTTCAACAGATCCAGCCACACAGGAGAATGGCCAGCATGCTGCATAATGCCTAAAAATATTCATAGAGTTTAAAGGTAGAAGAGACCATTAGTTTGGCCTTCTGTATATTACATACCATTATTTTTCACCAAGTTGTCCCTGTACTAATCCCAATAATTTATGCTTGACTGAAACATACTTTCCAGAAAGGCATCCAGTCTTGATTTGAAGACATCAAGTGATGGAGCATCCACCACTTCTCTTGGTAGGTGGGTCCAATAATTTACACCCTCACAGTTAAAAATGTGCACCTAATTTCTAATTTAAGTTTATCTGGCTTCAGATGACATCCATTAGTTCTTGTTATACCTTTTCTTGCTAGATAAAGAGCCCTTTAGTACCTATTATTTTCTCTTTATGGAGATACTTATACACTATATCAATTCACTCTAAGGGTATGGCTACACTTGAAATTTCAAAGCTCTGCCACGGCAGCGCTTTGAAGTGTGAGTGTGGTCGGAGCGCCAGTGCTGGGAAAGAGCTCTCCCAGCGCTGCATGTAAACCACATCCTCTACGGGTGTAGCTTGCAGTGCTGGGAGCCGTGCTCCCAGTGCTGTGGCACTGATTACATTGAGGCTTTACAGCGCTGTATCTTGCAGCGCTCAGGGGGGTGTTTTTTCACACCCCTGAGCGCGAAAGTTGCAGCGCTGTAAAGTGCCAGTGTAGCCAAGGCCTCAGTCTCCCTTTTGATAAGCTAATACAGAGCTTTAACCCTCTCACTGGCATTTTCTCCAGCCCTCACTTAGTTTTGTGGCTCTTTTCTGCACTCTTTCCAATTATTCAACAGTTTCTTATTTGTGGCTCCCAGTTCCTTATTCAAAGGCCAGTATATATTAAAAAATACATCAATACATTCTTAGAAATTTCTAATTAGTGTGATTGAGTATGATAAATTACTAATTACTTCATTTATTAAAGAATCAAATAAGCTGTATTTTGACTGGCTGTACATGACAAAACTAGTTTCAAGTCACCTCAACTGACACCTCCCTGTGACCTTCAGACTGTTCTGAAGGATCTGGGAGATGCCACTTACCAACCCAAAGCTCTGTTCCTGTGCAGGTCACTATCCCACATATTGTACTGGCTGTATGTGCCAAAATAAGGCTTATGTGAGGGTGCTGGAACAATTTGTATGGTGGGGGTCCTGAAATCCATTGAACTGAACTGTAAACCTGTATATGATATAAACCTCTTCAAGCTAGGGAGTGTGGCAGCCCCCCTGCATTTCTAGTTCCAGCACCTATGAGCTTAAATCACTGCAAGTGACATGTCCCTGTGACCATAATTTATTTAATAAGAGATGAGGAATGCCACTCCCAGAGATGAATCTTTATTCTGGTCTGACATATTTTACCTCAATTTTCATTTGGGGTTCTCTGTTAGCTAACATGCATTGTGCGCATAAAACCAGAAAGCAATATTCAATCAATTTGTTCCAAATCCAGCTGTAGTGTTTTCACAGCACTAATAGGATAGTTACATATTAAGTCTGTCTGAACTTTTGGTTGGTTGCTGAATTAAGAACAGCAACATGGCCACATTTATAGAAGCTTGCTCAGTTGTGTTAGATATACAGACATTACTGTTGTGTGGTTTTGCTCATTAATCCAAAAGTGTTTGAAGACACTGCTTGGGCACAGTTCACTCCCAAATAGTCATGTTTATTAACTGTATGCAAAAATACAAGGCCTAACTTAATGCAAACTGCTGCTAGCCTCCGAGTGATCTCTGATGGCTTCTCAAATGTAGAAAACAGTGACCACCACAGAGTGCTCATAAACTCCTAAAAGGAATACTACCCTATTCCAAAGTACTAAAATTAATTGAACCAGCTAGTGTCTTTGCTGCTGTGTGATTCTCACAGCTACACTAATGTGGGTTGGTTCGCTTTAATAGAATTTGGAGAACAGCCTGTGGCTAGAAGATCTCCACCGCCTTTCCTTTTTAATTCAATTGCATCATAGAAATGCCAGCCCTTGGTTTGACCAAGATTGTGGAAACATACAAAATGGTTCCCAGATGATACCATCTGGATTTTAAAAAATGAGTGGGGGGAAAATTGAGTTTTTTTCCCAAAAAGAAATATTTATATTTGTTTCTCTACACCGAGGAATAGCAATCAGATTCATGGGGAACAGTAAGTGTACGTGCAGTTTTCTGTGATTTTTACTTGATACTATTAAAGCAGTGGAAACACAACTCAATCCTGAGAATAAGAAGTGAGTCTGTAAAAGTGCAGCCAGTCCCTAAGCACCCCCTCACAGCCAGGTGTGGAACTGCTAAAGTGCCCCACCTTAACTTCCCCAAGTCCAGCAACAGTAGATTTCAATTTAACAGCCCAGGGCAGGAATAAGCCAACACATTGCTAGACTGAAGAAGGGGACATGGAATTTTGTTAAAACAATCATTACAACAAGCAGTTCATAAGGCCAAGAATCCTTAAATAGACAGTTCATCAGGGCCTGCTTCAAGGCTCTGAAACTCACAGTCCACACCCAAGTCTCGGAATCAGTTCCAAGCTCATCTCCTGGTGCCTAAGAGAGCGCAACTGACATTCACTGCAGCTAGCCTGTTCCACAAAAGGATAGTATCCTTTTAAATCATACTCTTTTAGAGATTCCAGGATTCTAGTGTTAATTTTTTTACAAATCTTAATGGTATCACATTGTGGAGTGCAATCCAGATCAGTGAGGGGCTGTATCACCTCTGCCCTGCAAACTTGGGCACCTCATAATGCATTGCTGCTGTAGCTTCCAGCCTGGGCCACTCACAAACAGCCTGCCAGCATGCATGTCATACCCTGAATGTCTGTGTCTAGCTGCAACCTGCCAGTCACAGTCACACATAAGTCACACCATAGTCTCAGAGTTTCTAATCTGCTGAGGGGTGCTCCACCACAGTTCTACCCAGACCTTGCCACCACTCCACCCCTTTCCCCAAGGCTCCACCCCTTCCTTCCCCCTCCCCCAAGCATGCTGCACCCTTGCTTCTACCCTCTCCAGGAACTGTCCCAGATTGAGGTATCATTAGAGGAGGTTTTTGAACAAATTGATAAATTAAACAGTAATAAGTCACCAGGACCAGATGGTATTCACCCAAGATTTCTGAAGGAACTCAAATGTGAAATTGCAGAACTACTAACTGTAGTCTGTAACCTATCATTTAAACCAGCTTCTGTATCAAATGACTGGAGGATAGCTAATCTGAAGTCAATTTTTAAAAAGGGCTCCAGAGGTGATCCTGGCAATTACAGGCCTCAAAGCCTGACTTCAGTACTGGGCAAACTGGTTGAAACTCTAATAAAGAACAATATTGTCAGACACGTATCAGAGGGGTAGCCGTGTTAGTCTGGATCTGTAAAAGCAGCAAAGGATCCTGTGGCACCTTATAGACTAACAGACGTTTTGGAGCATGAGCTTTCATGGGTGAATACCCACTTTGTCAGATGCATGTGACTTTGTCAGACATAGAGATGAACATAATTTGTTGAAGAAGAGTCAATGTGGTTTTAGTAAAGGGAAAACATGCTTCAATAATCTACTAGAGTTCTCTGAGGGGGTCAACAAGCATGTGGACCAAGGGGATCCAGTGGATATAGTGTATTTAGGTTTTCAGAAAGCCTTTGACAAGGTCCCTCACCAAAGGCTCTTATGCAAAGTAAGCTGTCACGGGATAAGAGGGAAGGTGCTCTCATGTGTTGGTAACTGGTTAGAAGATAGGAAACAAAGGGTAGTATAGATGGCCAGTTTTCAAAATGGAGAGAGGTAAATAGTAGTGTCCCCCAGGGATCTGTACTGGGACCAGTCCTGTTCAACGTATTCATAAATGATCTGCCAAAGGGGGTAAACAGTGAGGTGGCAAAATTTGCAAAATACAAAATTACTAAAGAGCATTAAGACTGCGAAGAGTTACAAAAGGATGTCTCAAAACTGGGTGACTGGGCAACAAAATGGCAGGTGAAATTTAATGTTGATAAATGCAAAGTAATGCACATTGGAAAGCATAATCCCAACTATGCATATAAAATAATGGGGTCTAACTAGCTGTTACCACTTAAGAAAGATCTTGGAGTCATTGTGGATAGTTCTCTGAAAACATCTATTCAATGTGCAGCGGCAGTCAAAAAAGCAAACAGAATTCTGGGAATAATTAAGAAAGGGATAGATAATAGGACAGAAAATATCATGCTGCCTCTCTATAAATCCATGGTATGCCCACATGTTGAATACTGTGTGAAGATGTGATTGCCCTATCTCAAAAAAGATATATTGGAATTAGAAAAAGTTCAGAAAAGGGCAACAAAAATTATTAAGAGTATGAGGAGAGATTAATAAGACTGGGACTTTTCAGCTTGGAAAAGAGATGGCAAGGGGAGATATGATTGAGGTCTATAAAATCATGACTGGTGTAGAGACAAGGAAGTGCTGTTTATTACTTCTCATAACAGAAGAACTAGGGGCCACCAAATTAAATTAATAGGCAGCAGGTTTAAAACAAATAAAATGAAGTACTTCTTCATGCAACACACAGTCAACTTGTGGAACCCTTTGCCAGAGGATGTTGTGAAGGCCAAGACCCTAACAGAGTTTAAAAAAGAAACTAGATAAATTCATGAAGGATCGATCCATCAATGACTGTTAGCCAGGATGGGCAGGAATGGTGTCCCTAGCCTCTGTTTACCAGAAGCTGGGAATGAGCGACAGGGATCACTTGATGATTACCTGTTCTGTTCATTCCCTCTGGGGCACCTGGCATTGGCCACTGTCGGTAGACAGGATACTGAGCTAGATGGATCTTTGGTCTGACCCATTAGGGCCATTCTCATGTTCTTATGATTAAGTTTGATTAAAGAATAAAATAAGTTTAACTACAAAGAGATGGGTTTTAAGTGAGTACAAGTACAAGGTATTAGAGTCAGAAATGGTTACAAGATAAATAAAGATATAATGAGGAGTACTTGTGGCACCTTAGAGATTAACAAATTTATTTGGGCATAAGTTTTTGTGGGCTAAAACCCACTTCATCGGATGCATGCAGTAGAAAATACAGTAGGAAGATATATATACACAGAGAACTTGAAAAAAATGGGTGTTGTCATACCAATTCTAACTAGACTAATCAATTAAGGTGGGCTGTTATCAGTAGGAGAAAAAAACTTTTGTAGTGATAATCAGGATGGTCCATTTCAAACAATTGACAAGAAGGTGTGAGTAACAGTAGGGGGAAATTAACATGGGGAAATAGTTTTTAATTTGTGTAATGACCTATCCATGCCCAGTCTTTATTCAAGCCGAATGTAATGGTGTCCAGTTTGCAAATTAATTCCAATTCTGCAGTTTCTCATTGGAGTCTGTTTTTGAAGATTTTTTGTTGGAGAATTGCAACTTTTAGGTCTGTAATTGAGTGACCAGGGAGGTTGAAGTGTTCTCCGACTGGTTTTTGAATGTTATAATTCTTGATGTCTGTACATTGGCCAAACTGGACAGTCCTAACACAAAAGAATAAATGGACACAATCATACTCAAGAATTTTTGAATGTTATAATTTCCTGAGGTTAAAGAGGTTCCACATTGTTTTTTGTTAAAATGCAGGTTCATTTGTTCCTGTCCCCCTTCACTGCACAAGAATAGCCACTTAAAAAATGATTGCCAATCAACATTGATGACTCCTGGCAAGAGGTGTCAGCTTGTCCTTTATCTTAGAAAAACCAGTTTACCTACTCCCTAGGCTTGTCTGGTAAACACATTTCAGTCTTAAGTTCTGCTTATGTTCATAACTTTATATATAATGTTGCTACACATGTTTCACCATGATATTATTGACTAAGAAGTTATTAGTTTTCAAATGATACCTCACAGGATAGAGGGGTGCATTCGGTCATAAATGGCAATGTGAAAGTAAATAGTTAATAAGTTTAACACCATTTGAAGGAAGAAAAATTTGACAGCAGAGAATATATAACTAGTAGTACTCATTATCAAAAAAAAATATTCAAAGTAAATATCTCCTTTCAAGTCTAAATAAAGGTTATGTTATTTGATGGCTATTGACACTGGCAGTACAAGAGTTCTGTTAGAGTTTTACCAACTGATTATACTATTTCCCTAGTACTTTCTTGTGTAAGCAGATGCATTTAAGACATTTTGCATCTCATGAGACTGAGTTGAGGGGGAGGGCCAGGGGAGTCTTTTGCACATATTTATTCAGCAGAAAAGAAAGCAGACATACTGTTGTGATCACAGAAGACATTTCAGTGACTCTCCTTTGACTCTTACATCATCTCTTTTGAACCCCTTTCCGTTTAGGAACTGGAATTACATGAAGTTAAAAGCTAATGCAAAAATCAGAAAAACTCTGCTGACACACCTGAGTTGATAATTGGAATGGATTGGATCTGCAATTCTAATTTCAAATAAGTGATCATCTGTTTGCACCTACCTACTTAAGATTGAATATTGTTCCCCCTTTTCACTTCTAAAAATTTTTTTTGGAAAGCTGTAATTTAAATTGTGTTGAGCAGCACACATCTTTAAGAAATAGTTATAGTAAACATCTCAAAGGATGTTATGTGGGTCAATACATTTTGAGTTTGCAACATTAATCTGAAATCACAAATGGATAATATCAACCAACAAATATAGATTAAGTAATAGTGTACTGAGTAGGTTTCATGCATTTGATTAATGTTGGTTATTTTATTGAAAGAAGTAAGTAATAAGTAGTAGATAGAAAACAATGTTTCTTAATTTGTTTATAGTTACCGTAGTTTTAAATCACTTTTGCATATTAGAAGCCTATTACCGTAGTTTTAAATCACTTTTGCATATTAGGAGCCTATACTGAGGATGTTAGAAAAATATTAGTGAGGAGTTGACCAAAGCCAACACAATCACGTATCCTAAATGTTTATTAAATTTGTCACTGCAATTGTTCAACATTGTGATTTTTTAATCCCTGCTGCCAGGATAATGCTCAATAATTTCTTCATGTAATTTATATTTGAAGTGATTACCGTATTGGTCAGGAAGACAGGACATCAATACTAGCCCTAATTGAACAAGACAAATTATATGTCAGACCTGCTGACCTTTTCAACTTTACCTCTGCAATCTAATGATTCTACAGCCATTCTGTCCTCTCCGTAAATATCAAGATAAATCAAAACTAATGTAAACACACACACAAACACAATACAAATCAAAGAGTCCTATCACTCAACCTTTTGGGGCCCAATTGTGAGACATGACTCAGCAAAGAACCAAGATGATAAAGGTACTATTTTTCCTGAATGAAAAGTCCAAGTCTTGTGGAATACCTTTTTTAACATTATCCTCATTGTGTTTATAATTTTATTAAATAAGATGTTGATGCCACCTGAGTAGTTTGTGTTGAACGTTAGTTTAGATGTGAATAGACACCCCCACTCTCTTTGTAGTTTGTCTTTGTAGGCCCCAATCCTGAAAACACAAATAACTTTACCTAGGGAAATAGACCCACTGAGCCCACTAAAGCTACACATCTAAGGTTTTTCAGGTATAAATATTTGCAGGATCAGGCCCTTGGACTGTAAACTCTTCAGGGTGAGGATGGAGTTTTCTCCTTTACTCATAGAGCACCTACCAGGATGAGGCCTCAATCCCTATTAGGACCTCTGAGTGCCATTGCAATACAGATTAGATGAAAAGTCCCATATATTACATTAACAGTACTCTGAACAATACTCTAATTTTACTGAGTTAGCAGTATATCCCT
The DNA here is from genome assembly GCF_007399415.2 of Gopherus evgoodei. Lineage (NCBI taxonomy): Eukaryota > Metazoa > Chordata > Testudines > Testudinidae > Gopherus > Gopherus evgoodei. The sequence continues at coordinate 22,153,602 of NC_044326.1, forward strand.
TTCTGCAGTCAATTAATCCTATATATTTTATGGAAAGCTGAAAATAAAGTGCTACATTTTTAATGCTGGTGCTATCTATCTGGTATAGAGCTGCCATATTAGTGCCATTTAGTTTACTATTTTAAACGCCATTTTCAGTACACTATAAAAACAATCACTTTAGATTTCATAGGGGTTGTCCTGCTCCTGCTTGCAGACTAGGGGGCTCTGTAGGGAAGCAAGCAATCCTGGCTTAGTCTGCAGATTGCTGCTGACAGCCTAGAGTAAGTTGGGGTAAGTTGTGCCTCTGATTTTAGGGGATCTCTCTGGGCTTGTCTACACAGAAGTATCCAAGAAACTTAATCAAAATTAATTAGAGGTGTGAATTTGAAGTGAATTAGTTAAACTATATTAAATCCCTGTGTGGAAAATGTTATTCAGAATTAAAGTGGCCTTAACTTGGTTTATCATAATTCACTTAGAGCAGTCTCTATATCAGCACTGAAGCATCTACTAAATGAAATGGAAAAAAAAAGCAATGAAAATAGTAGGTGACACAAGACCACAAAAAGGACGAATATAGATATAGTTATCAAACTTTCAGGACTGTATTCAGGTGACTGCAGTCTGTCAATCTGCATAGTGTCTATAGTAAACAAAGAATAAGTTGCAATGATTAAGACAATTACACAACACCCAGATTTCATGAATAAATATGTACCCCATTGTAACATGGCAGAGTAAGTACTACTTTGTGTAAATTAAGTAAGTTTTTTTGTATGAAAATGCTCTTGCAAGAAGGGACAGATATAAGCCTAAAAAGAGCCTGCCTGAAAGCTAATAAGGCTAATAAACTCTTGCATTTATTTATCACCTTTCATCTGAGGATCTCCAAGTATTTTACCATTAACACTATTTTATGGATGGGGAAACTGAGGCACACAAATCCATTCAACTTGGCAAATTATCATTAAAATGTGTGTCTGTCCTTTTGATTTCTGAAAGTATTATTACTATTATTATCAAGATATTATTACTTCCCTATCCTAAAAATACTTATCCTAGTTGAGTAGAATTTTTCTGAGTTTAGCGACTTGCCCAACATCATAGAGAGTCAAGCCTTGAATTTTAACTCTGAAGCCTTAGAAAGGACTCCCTACCACAAGTTGATATACACAGGCATATCTTATCTGTCTTTTCTAGGTAGTAATGTCTTTTAACCAATTCTTGTAAATTGGCTTAACTAGTGTTTTGAGAAAGTGATCTTATTATGCTTTCTGGCCCACTAGAATGCAAAAGCCTTCTAAAAGAAGATTAAAGTATTAAATAAAAGTGGAGGAGAGAAGCTGGACATAAGATGTTCTTTAGAAATATAAGCAGTGAACAGCCAAGAGAGTCCAGGGGGGTCACAGAGAATATGTTCCTATTCAGGACCGGCTCTAGGCACCAGCAAACCAAGCACATGCTTGGGATGGCACAATTCCAGGGGCAGCATTCCGCGAGGGTTTTTTTGTTTGTTTGTTTTTTTGCTTTGACAGTTGCGCTCTCTGAGGTTGTTTTTTTTTTCCTTTTTCTTTTTTTTTTGCTTGGGGCGGCAAAAAACCTAAAGCCAGCCCTGTTCCTGTTGATTAAACAGATATTGCCTAGAGAGAGAACAAGTGAATTCTCGGCAATCAGAAATAATGCTAAAAAGTTGATAAGGTGTTAGGCTTAGTTGAATTACACCCCATAATTTTGAATAGGAAAAGTCTGGAGACTTGAATGGCTCAGGGATTGGGAGCTTGATGCACAACCTTTAATAGGTAAACTGTCAATTCAAATCCAGCCCGGTTCTGTGGTAACCAAAAGTCATTGTCGTCATCTCATTGCTATTTGGTGGCATGAGTAGAATGAGTTTGGTAGACTCCTACAGCAGTCCAGTGAGTCTAAGTTACAGCCAAAATATGTAACTGGTACATTTCTTAGTAGTTTCAAGGGAGAAGATAAATACTGAAGGATTGTGGACAGTTCTCTAAGGCCTTGAGCTGGTTCTTCTAGGTCACAGAAAATGCACTATGTTAACCAAAAAACCTCAGCAGTGAAACAAGCTGGCTGAATTTAAGACATTTCACTGTCCCCTCAGGCTATAATGTATTAAAAGGTAATTTTTTTTGCTTGTTATTATTATAATTATATTATATTATATTATATTGCTTATTTTTTGCATTACCTTGTAGCAGAAGAGGGTTGTTTCACACACACACAAAAGTATCCCTCCCCCACTTTTTTTAATCAGAGACTGATTATCTCTAATTGGAAGAAAACAATTCATAATTTGATCTAGGTATACTTAATACAATGGATTGCCCCAAGACTGAGTGCTAACACCCTTCCTTTTTAATGTCTACACAAATCACCAGCCAGCAGTCCCCAACATGTGGTAACTCATTTATGCAGATGATCTTTGCATTGCCACCCAATCAGAAAGATTTGAGGATACTGAGCACATTCCAACTGGCTCCCTGAGCATATTTAGAGAATACTATTGCACATAGTTCCTGAATGCCAACCCTATAAGACACAAGTGTGTGCCTTTCACCTGAAATACTGCCAACCAAGTAAAAACTCCAGATATCACAGGATGGTACAATCCTTGAAACTAGGAACATCTGGTGTACCTAAGGATCACATTAGACTGAATGCTGACATTCAAAGAGCACGTAAAAATGCTGAAAAAGAAAATGAACTCTAGGTAATGTGTTGGCCAGTTTCTGTAGTACACAAATTGGAAGCTGACCTCAAAACACTCAAAAGAAACCAGTCTCACCATGCATTGTCACCCTTGAGCCACGTACACAAAATTGATACTGAACATAATCAGTCCCCTAAGATCATCACAGAGGCCTTGAAACTAACTCCCACAGTCACTCTACTGCCTCAGTGATTGTACTACCATCAGTGAGGTGGGGATGCCTTTAGTAAAAAGGTGAGACAAAATAAGGTGTAAGATCCAAGACATCCATTGCACTGACACATTGCACCACCCAAGAGGTGGAAATCCAGAAAGAACTTTGCCTCTGAAAATCCCTTAACTATAAATACCACTGCAAAAGGCTAGAGTAACAAAATGGCAAGAAATGCTTCAGAACAACTTTCTTCAGACACGACCTTGAAAGAAAACCCTGATGTAGTCTAAATTGACAGAGCTGGGATGGAAGAGATTGGTGACAAATGCAAATGTTGAGAGTCTAAGCAAACACTTGAACATTGCCTGCTGCAGTGCCCCCTGTTAACATCCTACATTCCCATGAAACTATTCGAGATGAGTGACTGCAGCCAAGATTTTAGCTGCAAGTGGGAGTGGTAAACTCTGATGATGATCTAACTGCCAGGAGGAGAAGGGAAGGGAGAAGTATTGCCTGTATGTGCATGACGTCAAGCTGGATAGCAATGGTGATACCTTCTGTCCATGGAGTCTGTCAGTTGCCATGTTTACTCCCTCCCTTCATGATCCATGGAGAAAAAACAAAGCTCTGCATAGTCCTCAACACACTTATAACATTTTCAGCTCTGCATCAATATAATGACTATAATCTAATCTCATGCTTGAGGGCTTTAGCTGGTTGACTGCAGGGTCCAGTAAGGATTTTTCCTTTCAATGCACAATTGGTCAGATGTACTCTGGTTGTTTGTTTTGGTTTTTTGCACTTTACCACAGAGTGTAATTATTGTCTGAAATGCAACTGTGAAAATGGCATTGTGCTGTTCTATGTTTGTCTTTGAGAGGTCATATATTTGCTCAGTTTACGTATAAGATGTTATAGGATTTTTAGATATCAACCAGAGCAGGATGAATTGTTTGTTATGAGTAATATCTGTTATTAACAGAGCCCCTTTTGAGGCCAATGCATCATTTGCCAACTGATCCCAATTTTTTGTAAATGAATTTGTTATTTGTAAATATTTATCCAATAATTTCTCCAAAATATTTTGGCCTACTTTATTCCAGTTCTCTATTCATATTCTGTGTGATTGGTTGCCTGTGTCATACTATTGTTTCTGCTCTTACAAAATTATTGTCAGTTTTAAAAGGTGAATACCAAATAATAAACTGCTAGTGCTAATTTTTGGATGGCTAATCATTCATGTTAAAATTTGTGAAATTTTCACAATATTTTACTATTTTCATGAACACCAAACAGTTACAGACCCATCAGTCATACTGAACCAGACTTTCAGCATTCTGATTCGTGAGTAATGTTTCATTAATATTCAGCCAGCTCTATTGCCAGCCTGGAGACTCATTCTGGAATCTGCAAGCCAATCTGGGGCCTTGTGGCTCATTTGTCAACACTAATAACTGAATTTGACTTGCAAACTTAGACTTAACGATTCTGTTGATCATGCATAAGTCAAAATAGAATTTAGCTCATGCATCCAGGAGTAGATTCTTGAGGTCAATAGAGCTATGAACATTCACACTAGCTGAAGCTCTGCCTAAACCTAAGTGATCAGGTCAGTCTTGAAAACTAGGTCTTGGGCACTTCAGAAAGTTTTACACTTGGCTTCTAACTGCAGTTTTCTATGCACCCATTTTATTCTACACAGATTTAAAGTAGCTCATTGTCTGTCAAAACAAACTGCCTGTGATGGGGTGCACCTACCCGGCACTGGCCAAGAAGGGGTTAACCACATATTGTGGACTGAGGAAGCCACACCCCTCACCACTGCTGGGCATGCACCAATTGGAGTCTCAGTATAAAAGGGAGCAGCCCAGCTCAGTCTGGGCTGACTGCTGAGGAAGGAGAATGCACATTGCAGTCTACCTCCTGGGAGCTGCTGGAGCCCCAGAACCCAGGTGGAAAGCCAGCTGCCTGCAGAAGCCTAAGAGGAGACAGAACAGTTGGGAGCTTCACCAGCTGATGTCCCCAGAGACCCAGGAGTTTTGTGGATGGCAGCACTGGAAAACAGGGTAGGAGGTAACACAGAGGAACTAGACATTGATCCGGTTGTGGAAGTGGAACAAAGGCAGCATATTTTGGATGGATCCCTACTAACCTAGTGGTGAATACATTCACTACTGACAAGGCCCTGGGTTGGGACCTGGTGGAGTAGGAAGGGCCTGGTTCCCCTTACCCCAATCACCACCCACCCTGGGAGGTAGCCCATTTCCTTTCTGGCCACATTGCCCTGAGGCTAAGGGCAGTCATTTGAACTCAGCCATGGGGTTATAATGTCCCTCCCCAAAGGTTGATGGGATGTACATGCCCCATGACACTGCCCTATCTATGGTATTTAATTGGACCCATTGCTATAGCATCCAGGTGTCTCATAGTTGAATATTTTTGTCCATAAAACCCATCTGTGATGTAGGAAAGTATTATTTCCATTTACAGACACATAGGCTTGGACCAATCAGCTTTTTCATTGGTATGTGTCAGTAAATGTTGATTTCAACATACACACACAAACTGACAAAAATATTACCATCAATGATTGAAACTTACAGGCAGGCAAAGTAAGAAAAATGCAGTTTGGGAACTTATTAGAATTTGATTTAAAGATAGTTATTTTGTATATTTTGACCCTGATGTTGACAGTTTGTGTTTTTAAGGTTATAAAGCTAAAGCTTTTCAGTATTAACATCTGTCATTAAATAATTGTCTGACTCCTGCCCACATAATTTATTGCAATGGTAAACATTTAAATTGATAAAATTTGCTTTAAAATAAACATTGATATTATCCACTGAAATTATATTGAAAGGAATCAAGTTCTGCCAATCCTTCAAAGGGGGAACTAAAATACAGAGAGACTAAGAAACTTGCCTAAGGTCACTGAGGAAGTCTGGCAGAGAAAGGAACAGATTCTGGGTCCTTTATGTCCCAGGCTAGCACCTTAACCACTGGGCCATCCTCTCATTCTTCATGCTTTCGACTACCATCTCTTTATTAGTATACAGAGTCTGGTTTCTAGTTCAGAGAGATTTATTTTCTAGATCAGAAAGCTGTCCTCTACCTAATTGTGACCCTAAGACCATCCCAGTGCCAGCTCGCATATTGTTGTTATGATATATACATGAAAAGTGGCGTGCAATATATCATTGAAGAACCATAATTCATTGATTATTAATAATCTTGGGTATTACTGTATGTTTAACAGACCATGGTCTTTGTAGATACAGGCTGAGAATGAGTTCTTAAAACATATTTGGCAAGCAGTGCCTGAGCCATGTGTGTTCCAGACAAAGGAATGTGGTTCTGCCTGCTTGAATGTGTTTCTGATGTAAATTAAGCCAGATGTGACCAAAGATAAAGAAAAGCTCATTTACATGCAAGGTAAACAAAGCCATCAGCAAACCAACTGGGAAAGATAGCTACTTAACACTCTAGACTGTACACCTAGGATGCCCTCCTGCCTCTTGAAGCAGAGTCAATGAACTTTGGGAAGATATAAGCGAAGAGAAAAAGCCATTTGGGGATCTATCATTTGAGGGACATAAATGGACCAGAGCTCTTTAAATCACAGAACACAAGATCCTTCAGCCAAGGACACCAAAGTCTCTGTGAACTGAGTATAGGTGAAACACCTGCTTAGGCAAAGAGTGCAACTTAAATTAAATTTGTCTTCAAATCATATTTTACTTTTGTTTGCTTGTTACCTTGTTAACTTTATTCCCTATACTTGATATCATTTAATCCCGTAACTTGTTGTTCACTAAAATTGATTTACTTTTTCTGTAAACCAGTTCAGTGCTTTAATTAAAACAGAATGACTGGAGTTAACGATCAAGGCAATAAGCTGCTGGGTACTGCCTTTTAAAGGGATCTGTGAACATAAGAACTTCTGTATGTGTTCAATGGGAGGGCTGGACACTACCAGGCAGATGGTTTGGGGGAAATTCAGGACTGGGAGGGTGTTGGAGTCACCCTGAAAACAGTAATGGGGTTGTGGAAGCCAGGATGTGACCTGCATGCTTGTCTGCTGGCGATTGGTGTCTAAGCTGTGAGCCTCAGCAGCTTAGCATCAAGGAACCCAGAGTTGCAGGGCAGGTGGTGAGACAACCCCTTTACTGGCCTGAGTTGAGCCCCAAAGAGTTTTTATTTTTCCTATCTCATAGAGCTGCCCTGTATGCAGCACTGAAAACATTGGTCTTTGTTTCTTAAGCAACAGTCAGGTAATTCCAGCCTATTTAGATTCCCACTGCAATGTCAACTGGCTAAGTTTGTCCTTTCCAGTGTCCTCATGCTAAATTAGGGAGTTACACAATTAGAAGAACAAACTTTTGTATGTTTCCATCAGAGGGGTTCTGATTGCATGCTCTTTGAAGTCAATGGAAAGGCTCCCATTGAGTTCAGTGGGCATTGGATGGTCCCATGGAACATTGATAACTAATTGAATCCATTGCAGTGGCAATAAATCAGCCACCCCATGAGCCAGAAATGGTGCAAGCAAGAGATCTGAACAGTACAGGTTCCTGTTCGGGGTCACTGTTACCCTATATCAAGCAATACAGCTAACTAGTGGCATGCTGATCAGAGACTGAGAACTGGAATAGTCTCCTGTAGCAATACCTCCATGCCATGTGAATACCTGTTGCAGTGATATATGGGGTCCCATTGATTCCCTACTCAGAATCACAAGGAAATCTGATGGAGATTTTGATAGCAGTTACTCTGTCCAGTATGCATGCATTGGGAGAAAATGGGAGGAGGAAGCAGGGAGGAAGTGATAGCCCTGCATCTGCACATGAATTTTACTTAATTCCTTGCCCTGGAAACAATAGTGAAGGAGATTTGCAGAGATGTACCTAAAGTGGAGTTGCTATTGCTGGTGAGTCTTGCCCACATGCTCAGGGTTTAGTTGACTGCCATATTTGGGGTCGGGAGGGAATTTTCCTCCAGGGCAGATTGACAGAGGCCCTGGAGGTTTTTCGCCTTCCCCTGCAGTGTGGGGCATGGGTCACTTGTTGGTGGATTCTCTGCAGCTTGAGGTCTTCAAACCATAATTTGAAGACTTCAATAACTCAGACATAGGTTAGGGGTTTGTTATAGAACTGGATGGGTAGGATTCTGTGGCCTGCTTTGTGCAGGAGGTCGGACTAGATGATCACATTGGTCCCTTCTGACCCTAGAATCTATGAATCTATTACTCCATGCTGCCCAGATGTGCTCTTTGGGTGTAGGACAAAAGCATACAGCATCTGCAGCCACAACTAACATATAAGGGGTTCTGGAATTTGTTCCATGACCCCCAGTAGCCTGGAGAAGATTAGATGAATGCAGTGTGTGTTCAGAGGGCTATTTTAGCTAGGATTCAATGTGAGATGAACTTTCCTCTGTACTGTAAGCTTTGCACCATGGAGCAAACCCTCTCTGATGCCTTGTGTGTGGACTGTGTAGCTTCCCCTTGCTTAAAGAGGTAAGAAATTGGACTCATTCAAACAAGTTTTAAAAAAATTTTCACTGGGAAAATATTTAATATTTTGAAGCTGGAAACTTTTTTGCAAAGCTTCTATTTTTTCAAAGTTTGGGAGAGTTCTTTTCAAAACTGGAAATATAAATATTTCCAGATTTCCCTCACTCAGTTTTTCTTGTGCCACAAACTTCTGAAAGAGTTGAGGAAGTCTTTGAAAGGGAAAAATGAAAGACCTTGAGTGCTATTCATTTAGCAGCAAAGGAAAAAAGAGAATGGAGAAAGCAGAAGGTGGTGTGGGGGAGGGGACGAGAGGAATACAACAAAGTAAAATCTTTAAATTTTGAAGTTTCAATGTTTTTCAAGTCAGAAGTTTTTCAAAAAGTAGTTCAACTTTTTTAAATGCAAGTTCTACTTGGGAACAAAAATGACTTAAAATTCTAAATTGTATTTGACTTTTTCCCCCTATTTGACCAAGATTGATTCAGCTGTAGAAATACACACTAAAGGGGAAAAATCCTAAACATGCAATGTAGAAATATGTCCAGCTGTACATGTGGTGCATTAGAAATAAATTTTTAGAAAACATGAAGTAGGAGAGAGTTAGAGCAATTTTAATTCTTGCAGAATTAAAGCAAAAAAGCAATAGTGCAAAAGAAACAGTTCAGCAAAGTCTAGCTCCTCTATTTACATATTTAATATCATCCATGTCACATTTTGATTTGAAGTGGAATCATGTAACATTTATCTAATTCATTCTGACACTGTTAACTCACAGCCCTAAGAGATGCTTAGTATGAACCTTTTGCTTAAAGAGTAATCTCATGTCCTACACAATAACAGTTTAATCAAATTGCATTCAGCAATCTAAAAGCTTTCCTAACATGACCATATTTTAGGTTGATGCAGTGTTAAGAACCATTAATGGTTCTTACACAATAGTGATACTTGAGATAATGAGATGTAAGATGGGGCACTAAAAGAGCTAATATACTTGTAGTGGTAGGATAAACTTAATCATGCCAATTTTTTTACTACAACATAGATAACGTTTTTCTTTAAACCAACATGTCTGTTCAATCATTTTAAAATTGGAAGCGTAGCAGAAATTACTCTTGCCTTACCCATTAGATTTCCACACTTTAAGCAAATATCATACTTTGCATTTCTATAGCAATTTCTGAGACTATCCAGCAACTTTACCAAAGGAAATTAAATTCCATGACACCCTATGCAATGGGGGAAAATCTCCTTTTAAGTGATGGAGCCCCACTTTGTCACCAACCCTACAAAGTCTAAAGGACAGGCACAATTTGACTGTATGGATCCATATGAGAACATCTTACCTTGGGTTCTATTAACCCTTTATGGGCTAGTGTGGGGCAGACACCCCATCACACTCCCATTCGGTCTCCCACTGTCACAAGGCTCCCCTCAAGTACTTTTGCTCAGTTGCATTAATGGCCTCCACTTTTAGGTAGATTGGCCAGCTCAGGCTATTTTGTAAAACCTAGAGATTGTAAGGCATTATAGAAGACATTCCCCCATGGGCTTGAAACAATCACTGCAGATTTCTATTTATTTTGCAGTGCACTTTGTGCTGATCTGTGGGAGACATAGAAGAGAACTTTGGGCAAAAAACGGCTCTTTTGGCACGTGCATAGCAAGGCAACACAGCTTTCCCATAATTTGTGATTCCCTCTCACTCCTGCACCAGCTTGAGAACACCATCCTGGTCAATAGCAGCACAGCATGTTTTCCCGATTTGCCAACTGCCTTTTTGAACCAGATTCTTTTCTGCCATTTGAGGCCATGCCTTAGGGTGACATCCTCCAACCTAAGGACAACCTGCGGAGGTGCACATACAATTCCGAATTTGCCTCTACTGCCCCCATCCACCAACCCACCCCACACTCACTGACTGAAGAAATGCAGTTGCACTTACTAACATGCCCCTTCCTCCCCCCTTCATAAGCCCTTGTCATCTCCAACTAACCACCTCCACCAGGCCAGGGGACCTATCCAAAGGGGTAAGAAAGCTGGAAGAAGGCTGTGAGTGAGAGGAGTCCAGGGAAATGGAATTCTGAAACTGAGGAAAAAGCAACATTTTATGGCACAGAAAATGCAATCAGGACAATCAGTGCGTGTGTTTTGTCTCTGCCCCACACCCTCACCCCTTGGTGTCCAACACATTGCAGCTCCCATAGACAGGAGCATTACCACTGAGTGAATGTGGGGGAGCAGATCTAACAAGGCAGTGTACACCAGGCCTGAGTGCCTTTCCCACATCTGAAGAAAATGGTGCTGTAGTTGCACTATAGATACAATTGCAATGATCTACGCACATAACCATAATCTGTACACATCTTCTAATGACCAAGTTCAGATCATTACAAGCTTTCATAAAAGACCCTGCTTTACATATATTCATACACAATAACACTGTATACAACCAGTTAATTCAACTGCTTATTCTTTGGGATTCAGCCCCCCCTTTTTTCCTCTTGGGGGAGTCTGGACCCTGATTGTCAGGCCTGTCCACTGGGGTATTCTCGGGCTGGTCTCTCTGACTTTCTCCTGTTGAAGCTGTTCCACTTTGTTTAAATTAAATAGTTACTGATGCAGGGACTTCAGCTTGTGTATGTCCCCACATAAGTGCCCTAACTGCCAAGCAATAGTCTGGATTGGGTGTATCTCACTCTCTTCCATTGCAGCTGAAATGGATAAGATGGTTATGACCAAGGTGGTAAATTTTGAACTGAACCTGGCCAGTACTGATGACTTTATGCCTATTCCTCTGAGATGCTCGAAAAGCCTCAACTCTGACCAATTTCAAGGGGACCTGAGGGCATTTAGCTTTTATTAGGTGGTACTCAGCACTGTGCAGACTCAAGGCTGTACAGCAGATACAGACATCCTCCTAAGCATTTATTTGGCTGGCATTCTGAACATGTCAGCCTTCGATGACTTAAAACAGCTGGCTTCAGCTCTGCTGGAGTTCAGGATAGTGGGGAAAAAACTAGTGAAAGCAGCAGCACCTAGCCAAATGAACTATAACCACTGGCTGCGGATTTCCATATAATTCAGGTCAGAAATTTGAGACAGTGTTTTCTCCTTTTTTCAATCTGAAGCTGGCTGCCCAAGATTCTTCTCTGCTTCTAATTCTAACCTAGCAGCAAACAGGAAATGCAACCAGTGCCAGGCACTGTGCAATGCTAATAGTGAGGCCACTAGCAATATGTATGAGACAGACTTATTTTTATTGTGATGGAGCTCTACAATAGCTCCAGTAGGGTAAGAAATTACTTTTATAGAAACTAAGCAGCAATTAGTCCTGGAAAATCCAGAGTACGTTCTTTAAACCAGTGAAGTGCTCTTTCAGATTGGCACTTGATAGTTGAGTACAGCCCAATAATTCATAGTGCTGTAAGGACCTCTCTTGAAATAGGTAGGCAAACAACCTGGTGACAGTTAAGCCTTGTGTACTCATTTTATATCAACAAGCTTATATCCTTTGTATTCTTTGAGATGCCACCTCTCCATCCATGAGGGGGGAGGGGCAGGGGCGGAGGAGAAGTTAGCTGACAGTGGGTGCTAAGCACTCACTAATTTTTTTTCTGTGGGTGCTTGAGCACCCATGGAGTCAGAGCCTATGGTAGTCAGGCAGGTAGCTGTATAGATTAAATTAAATGCTTTGAATGTTACACGGGGATTCACTTTTTAAAATGGAGACTTATCAAAGAACCACTGGCAGGACTTTCATTGTCCCAACATGACTAAAGGCAAGGCTGTTGGCAGGACAGGTCTAGATGTGGTGGGGGGGGGGGGGGAGGAAATCTACTCTGGAGTTAGTCACATCTGAGCAGCCTCTTGTGTCCCAGTGTTCCACAGGAGAATCTGAAAGAGGAAGAAAGATACATAGTTTCTTCTGTTGCTACAACAGAGCATCTTGGGAGGCTCCATCATCTGTTGCCTACAAAGGTCTTAATCCAAAACACTGTGTAGAGAATAGAAATCTTTCCATTGACATTGACTTCAACTAGATTTAGATTAGGCCCAAAGTTTTGGAACCAAGCTACTAAATATAGTCAACCTGCAATAAGAGAGAATCAGGCTGCTATAGCATAGTTAGTGCCATAGGAATTGTGTCAAAAAATCTGATGGCTTGGATATACAATGCAGACAATTTGCAAGGATGGGGGAAGGGAAAACTTTTCCTCCAATCTAGACATATCACCAAAATAGCAGCTCTGCAACAACATTTTTATTGTAGGGCTTCATCTGTTGGTAGACAATGTGCAGTCATCTAAAACACAGTACTGACACTTCAGCTTTTCTTACATAACAAGAAATAACAAGCCCCAATCCTGCAAGCACTTAAGGACATGTGATTTTATTCAGATGAGCCATCTCCTTGAAATCAATGGGATTACTCACCTAAGTTATGCATCTACTCAAGCATTTATACAATCGGGATCTAAATTAAGAAAAAAATGTTCTGGCACCAAATATAATGTCCCCACTAAAATATTATAGTATGGCATGAGTGTGACTGTTTGTCTTTCCCCCAGAAAGAGAGCCTACAAAGAAGATGTGAATTTAACCATGACCTGTTACCCTGATGTTAACTTCTCATTCTTTATCCTTGCATATCTGAGAAAAAAGGATAAACTAAACTATAGACTCTGGGACAAATTATTCAGTCATGCCTGTCTATACACATTCATGTTTACAAAGTAAAGCTAAAAAAGGGATAAAACTAACAATTAAGGTCCAATTGCCTAAAAATGCAAGGTTGTGCAAATCAATGCCCCTGAAGTGTGGAACACATGAATAATGAACTACTGGCATGACATTGGTGTACCAGTACTTTGGAGGCAGGATTAGAATTCAAAATGACCTTGATAAATTGGTCTGAAATCAACCAGACAAAATTCAAGACAGATAAGTTCAAGGTACTACACTTGGGAAGGAAAAGCAAATGCACATATAAAAAATGGGTTCTATCCGGCTAGAGAGTAGTACTGCTGAAAAGGATCTGGGGGTTATACTATATCCTAACTGAATAGGAGTCATGTGAAGAAAGTGGTGCAGTTGCAAAAAAGCCTAATATCATTCTGGGATATTAGCAGGACTCCTGTATGTGAGACTTTAAGTAATTGTTCCACTCTGCTTGGCACTGGTGAGGGCCCAGGTGGAGCAGTGTCCAATTTTGGGCTCCATATTTTAGGAAAGACATGGACAAAACTGGAGAGAGTCCAGAGGACAGCAACAAAAATGATAAAAGGTTTAGCAAACCTAATCTATAAAAGGTTAACTGGGCATCTTTAGTCTTGAGAAAAGATGACTGCAGAAGGATCTGATAAGTTTGTAAAAACATTAAAGGCTGTTATGAAAAGGATGTTGAACAGTTGTTCTCAATGTCCACTGAAGGTAAGACAAGACATAACAGGCTTAACCTGCAGCAAAGATTTAGGTTAGAGAAGTTCAGGGCTGGGTCCAGGCACCAGCAGAGGAAGCACATGCCTGGAGCAGCATATGTTAAGGGGCGGCATTCCATCCATTCTGGACTGTGCAGCCCCAAGATGGATTTTTTTGGTTGGGGCAGCAAAAATGGTAGAGCCAGCCCTGGATATGTTAAGTACTGCAATAGGTTTCTGTCACCGTGCCTTTGTGGGTCACAAATAAGAATACCAAATTCAGGACAAACTGCTGAGAAATGGGGTAGATACACCCCAAAACTGGTGGTTATTCTCCCATAAGATATACCAAACCAGCAACAAAAATAACTTCTGTTTCATCACCCTGGCTAACAAGGTGTCAGAAAAGCAGTTTCCTTAGGCATTCCAGTCCTGGATTCAACACCCAGATACTAGACTTAAAGATGAGTGGTTATTTAAAACCAGTTTCATCAAACAAAAGGTTCTTCTGGTCCCAAAGGACCAGCCACACACTCAGGTCAATATACAACTCAGCTCTTACCCAATAATCACACTTTTGCCAATCCTTTAGTATATAAAAGATTTTTTTATAAAAAAGAAAAAGGTGAGTTAAAATTGGTTAAAGGAATCAAATACATACAATTGCAAAGTTCTTGGTTCAGGCTTGTAGCAGCGATGGGATAAACTGCTGGCTTAAGTCAAGTCTCTGGTTGCTTCAAAATCATTGGAAGGTCCTCAGTCTCTTGACTCCTCAGTCTCTTAAAATACTCCTGTTAGTTTAAATCCATAGTCCAGAGGCTTGAGCAGGAAAGAGGCAAAATGGAGCTGTTTCCAGCACCTTTTATAGCTTCTGCCATGTGGAGGGAAACCCAATGTTTCAAACAAAGCCCTCAGCACAGCTAGTGGAAAGTTACAAGTAGCAAGATGGTGTTTGGAGTTACAGGCAAGTTATATGTCCATGCATGATTTCGCTTAGTCACTGCTGAGGTCATTACCTATACTTCAGATGGAATGTTCCCAGGAAACTCCATTCAGCGTAGATGGGTATCTTCCCTTGTGAGCTAAGTGTTTTTTTTTATGGGACATTTAACTTGAATAGTCTCCAATATGTGCAGGCTAAATACCTTGTGGGTGTTACCACAGGAGCAAACATATTTGAAATAGAGGTATAAAGCCAATACTCATAACTTACCATACAAAAATGGTACATGCTTACAAATAGCATAATCATATGCAGTAAATCATAACCTTTCTATAGACACCAAACTTGACAACCTTTGTACCAGATTTGTTGCAATTATATAACAGTGGTAGCAACAATGATCTACATGGTCATATTTTAATCAGATAACATCAGGTACCAAGGGAGATAAGGTATCAGAAGGGCAGCCATGTTAGTCTGTATCTACAAAAACAACTAGGAGTCCAGTGGCACCTTAAAGACTAACAGATTTATTTGGACATAAGCTTTCATGGGGAGATTGTGAGATCCCCATCATAGATGTTCATCCAATCAGTTCTTAAAAACCTTCTGTCAAAGATGCTCTCGGTTTACTTGGTCTTGTCTCAGTGCAGGGAGCTGGACTTGACATCTCATCGCTTCCAGCCCTACATTTCAATAATTCTATGGTACAGCACTCAGATATGTGCTTACACATGCTAAAGATCAGAAAAGCAGAAAAAAAGTAGTGATTTATTCTTAAATTCCAATGATTCTGAAGAGTTAAAACAAAGATAATAAACTTACTTTGTAAATGTAAGAGTTCTCAGAGGTTTGCTCTTAGGGGTGTTTGCCAAAAATGCTACATCAGGTACTTACTTGCTAGCCTGTGCCTTGTCCTAGTCAGTGCCATAGGGGGGTTAGGTATCTTCTCACAGGCCCTGAGCAGCCAAATAACATTTACCTAGATTTACTCTAATGCTTCATTTACACCTCCCCACGCCCACCCCAAGCAAATGGGCAAGGAGAAGAAAAGAAGAACAAGAAATAGCCTCGCGTCTGCCCCCAACATACTGGCCAGTGGCACTTGGCCAACGTATGGTGGGGAAGTTAGAGCTGCTAAAGAAGTTCATAGAGTTTATGGCCTGAAGAAACCCCTCCACTATGCTCATTTAGTCTGACTTCCCATAAAACACAGGCCATAGAACTTGTTATAGCGTCCCCTCCAGGAGAAAAGTGAAAAGCCAGAGAGGCACTGTGACTGGAGCTATTATGTTTCCTGTCAACTGTAATGCTTTCTCAAGTCACCCAGAATTGAGTGACCCTTGTTACTATTCAGCCTTAGCAAAAGACAGGTTTGTTGGCCCTAAACTAGGCGACAGCTCTGTCTCTCCAGTCTGTTAGTCATCCCAGACAAACTTCTCAGGTCTCTGATGATCCTTTCTTCACTCTGAAGATAACACTGGATGCTTCCAAGGCCCCTTTGAGGAGTGTTCCTTTGTGGTACCCAACCCCTATCCCTGGGCACTCAAAGTAATTACCAAGTCTGCTGTCGTCACAGAGACAGTATACACACCAGCTTATTCAATTAAGAATTCATACTTGGCTTAGTATTACAGCACTGATATCTAATAATGGTAAAACCAAGTTGGTTGTTAAGTATAGAGATTTAAGTGACACTGAATAAGGACAGTGAAAACAGATATGGTCACAAATATAACATGCTTTCAAGAGACTAAACATATTAATATTGATGTTTCAAAATTCTTCCACATTGGCATGAGAACAAAACCTACTGCATATTTTCACAAAAAAGAGAGC
This sequence comes from Gopherus evgoodei, assembly GCF_007399415.2. NCBI lineage: Eukaryota > Metazoa > Chordata > Testudines > Testudinidae > Gopherus > Gopherus evgoodei. The sequence continues at coordinate 22,170,177 of NC_044326.1, forward strand.
ACATACAGGTTATTAGGGGACTGGCCTGGGATGTTGGACACCCAGGTTAAAGTCCCTGTTTGGCCCAAAACAAATCACAAACTTGAATCTGTTTCCCCCATATCTCAAGTGAGTGCCCTAACCACACTGCTCTGTCTCACTCTAACTTTCCTGAAAAAAAATTCATGGAAACATGTTTCAGTGACAACAAAACAGGATAATTTAATGAATTTTTATTTGGTGAAGATGTTCTCACCAGTGCTAATTGTGATTCTGGCTCACAGCTCTATCCCAGGGCTCTTCCTTGGGCACCACAGCTCTCTCAGATCAGTGCCACACCAGGATCTTTTATTAAATCTCACTAAAGTTGTACTTTGCAGTAGGTAAACTGTGCAAGTTATGCTCCCAAGCGTTCATGATCTAAATGTCAGACTGTCCTTTGCCCACAGTCAGCACAAAATCCTCAGACCTTTGACAGTAGTATAGAAAATCCTAAAGGCAAGATTACGCTATCAATTTTTGAAGCACAAGTTCTTGCTGATATCAGGAGGTGGATCTTGATCCTGATATTTCCCTCTACCAGCAGCTCTGTAATCTTCTCTGTGAACATACCTTCATCCTATGGTACCTTGACTTTCTTCTCAGCGCTGACACTGGCAGTTCTACAACAGTTTCTACTGTGCACTCATTTTTTCCTCTCTTCCACTCTTCTGTTTTCCATTGTATATCACCTCTATCTGCACTCAATATCTATGCAATAGTGCCTAATGCCCTCTACTAGGGCAATAAGTGCATTCAGCTTCTTGGATTGGACACATGCTGCAGGGACACTGAGGGGTCTGACCACATCTTCCATGCAGTTTTCCATCCGTTAATTGTTCCCTGAGTTTCCCATCTGAGATCCTCAGTTGTTCTGCTCTGTGGGGTTCTTTTCAGCTTTTTAAAGAATCTCATTTCATCTTCATTTCCATCCTTGTTTCCCTCTTATTATGGTAGGGTGGGGGAGTACTTTAGGTTTCCCAGTGAAATGAGCATCAAATAGTTAAGTCACTTTATATTCTGGAGTAATACCTGTTGATTCTATAGAAGGAAGGACTGACTAATGTTCTCTCCCATGTGAGTTACACAGAAATTAGAAATACCTTGACAACTTGAAAAATCACACTTCTGTCTGAAAATGTGCCTGATAACAGTAATACACACCACATATGCCTTTCTCACCTGAAAGAAGCAAAAGAGGAAAACAAACTTTTCTAGTTTGTTTACCTTGTTCATTTGACAGCTCTTTATGTTTAATCATTTTACATTGTTTCCTCTGTATAGTCGATCAAAACTGCACACGCTTTATTCCATTAGCACTTGATTCATTGTAGTGCTAAGGAGCCCCAGTAATGGGCCAGGACCCCATTGTGGTAGATTTTGTACTAACACAGAACAAAAAGATGGTCCTTGCCCCAGAGAGCTTACAATCTAAGTATGGGACAAGAGACAACAGATGGCTACAAAGAGACTGATGGGGGAGTACAAAGAAACAATGAGATAAGATGGTCGGCATGGTAGGCAGACATCTCAGCACACAAGCATGCATGTTTGTTTTTTTTCTGGTTTGGTTTTTGTAGGCATCTTGGCAAACTTCTTCTGGAGAGACTAGAAGTCATTTTACTTATGTAGGAAGTGAGATGTGTAATGATGGTGATGCCATGCTAAATGTCAAGCAGCAAGTATCAAAAGCAGCAAGCAGTTTTCATAAACGTTAAAAGATCCGGAACTCTATATTGTTCCGTGTAATGTGTCTTGAGGTTACCCTCTTTTTTTTTTTTCTTTCCAGAAGAGTGACTATATTATCACTTATGTGGAAGTCGTAATGGTGGCAACCTTAAAGAATGTCCTAAATGGGTCCATCATCGTCTGACCATGTTTGATGCTTGAGGTTAGATTGCTCTTCCTTGCACTGCCATACTGGGGTCAGACCATGGGCCATCTAGCCCAGTATCCTGTCTTCCGACAGTGGCCAGTGCCATATGCTTCAGAGGGAATGAACAGAACAGGGTTAATTTTCAAGTGATCCATCTCCTGTCATCCACTTCCAACTTTTGGCAGTTAGAGGTTTAGAATACCCAGAGCATTGGATTAATTCATGATCATTTTGGCTAAAAGCCATTAACTTACCTAATTCTTTTTTTAACCCCTTATAGTTTTGATCTTCAAAACATCTCGTGGCAACACATTTCACAGACTGTGTGTGAAGTAGCACTTCCTTTAAATCTATTGCCAGTTACTTTAATTGGGTGACCCCTGGTTCTTGTGTTATGTGAAAGGGTAAATAACACTTCCTTAGTCACTTTCTCAACAAGATTCATGTTTTTATAGATCTTTATCATCTCCTCCCTTAGTTATCTCTTTTCCCAACCGAGAAGTCCCAGTCTTTTTTTAGTCTCTCCTCACACCCATAATCTTTTTTGCTTCCCTTCTCTGTACCTTTTCCAGTTCTAATATGGGGCAACCAGAACTGCACACTACACAAGTTGTGGGCATAGCATGGATTTATATTGTGGCATTATGATATTTTCTGTCTTATTATCTATCCCTTTCCTAATGGTTCCTAACATTGTTAGCTTTTTGACTCCTGCTGCACATTGAACAGATTATTTTCAGAGAATTATCTACAATGACTCCACAATCTTTGAGTGGTAACAGCTAATGCAGACCCTATCATTTTGTATGTATTGTTGGAATTATGTTCTCCAATGTGCGTTACTTTGAACTGTGAATTTCATCTGCCATTTTGTTACCCAGTTACCTAAATTGTATGATTGGCACTGAAAAAAAATATGAATTTAACTTGGCCATCATATCTGTCCTCCTTTGTGGATCAGAGTCATAGAACTCTACAATAGACATTGATAAGAGGATCAACTCATACCAAAATAAATGTCTGCGAAAGATCTCCAGAATTCATTGGAAAGAGTTTCTTGCAACATCAGAAATGCAAGGAAGAGCAATCTAACCTCAAGCATCAAACATGGTCAGAAGACGATGGACCCATTTAGGACATTCTTTAAGGTTGCCACCATTACGACTTCCACATAAGTGATAATATAGTCCCTCTTCTGGAAAGAAAAAAGAGGGTAACCTCAAGACACATTACACGGAACAATATAGAAAGCAGCCAAATACACCTCTACCCTGATATAATGCTGTCCTTGAGATCCAAAAAATATTATTGCATTATAGGTGAAACCATGTTATATCGAACTTGCATTGATCCATCAGAGTGTGCAGCCCTGCCTCTCCCCCGCCCCCTCGGAACTGCTTTACCACATTATATCTGAATGTGTTACATTGGGTCGTGTTATATCAGGGTAGAGGTGTGTATTAACAGTACACTCAGAAGCCTGAACAGACCAGCTCAAGATTTAAATGGTGGACACTAGCAGACACCCTATGGACTTGAGGGTGCTGGTGCTGAAAGAAAGATGGCAGACAAGTGTTTTGAGGAGGGTGTTGAATAAGGACAACGAGTTAATATTGTGGATGTTTGAGAAGTGTGAGGGGCAGCATGGGAGAAAGCATTAAGATGCTTGTTTGAAAATTTTACAAGTGGGCAATGGATGCTGCTTGTTGCTTTTAGCTGTTTAAATACTGTCTCTATGTATATTTTCTAATTTCATTTTGCAAAAGTGTTATCTTTGTAACCAGCTGACAGTGCTTGTCTGGAACTCCCCACGGTCTCAGCAGCCACTGATCATGCTGGAAGAGGGTAAAGAGGATTCTGCTGACTCTCCATGGTACTGGCTCTCTACCTTACCTAGGTATCAGAGAGATGGGAACAGAGTAAACCAGGGCATGAGCAGAACAGCCTGGAGGTAGCAACTCTAGGAGGAGCAAAGTCTGAAGAGAAGGCTTCAGCTGAACTTATCTGATGTGTTAGCGTCTTAAGTCCAGATCCACAAAGCAACTTAGATGTTGCAGTGCTCAGTGTTGCAAAGTACAATTTCTAGATGGCTTGAAAAATCATTGAAATCCATAAACCCTGGGTTAGGTGTTTAGACTCCCTATACAATGCAAAGGGAGTGGTAGGAGCCTGAGAAACCCAGCAAACTAGGCAGGGAACCATCTAAACTAGCCAATGGGAGAGGCTGACACCGGGAGTGTCCTAACCTCACCCGTATCACCAAGTTATACGCCTACTCCAGGCTCCAGGGAAGAGCCTATATCTGCTAACACTCCACACCCAGGAGCCCTCTCATAGAATCAGGTGCCTAAACCACTTCAGCGTGTCTAATGCCACACAAAACAGCCATCAGGAGGAGGCAGAAGCCTTTCTTATAACATTTAGGCTAGTGGCTAAGATACTCACCTAAGATGCAGGAGATCCCATTTCAATTTCCCTCCCCATCTGATAAGTGTCCTAACCTCTGGACTATGGGATATTCTATTAGGTCTCTTGTTCAAGCCATTCCACTTTGTATTAGATAATGACATTACTTGGGCCAGAGAGACTGAAAATGACTCTGTAGTCCAACGGTTTGGGCACTCACCTCAGAAGAAGAAAAGCCCTGTTCAAATACCTTCTCCTCAGGCAGAGGGGAGAAATTGAACTGGAGTCTCCTACATTCTGGACCAGTACTCTAATTACTGGACTAAGGTTAAGGGAGCCTTAATTGCCTTCCTCAGCCATTTTGTGTGGATATATGCTCAGACCATGCATATCAGCTCAGGCCCCACAGGTGAGATAGGCAAGGAAATGCAAACTTGAGGGTCACGCTAGGCATTAGGCACGAGATAGAAACAATGTGAGGAGGTAAGAAATCCTTCTATATTGCTTATGTGGATAAAAGGTATAGGCTCTCTCCCTTTGGAGAGTATAACTGAACCCATTAAATGAAGATCTAATAAATACATTACAAGGTAGAAGATAAACAATCTCATCTGATCTTGAATCTTTCCGAGACACCAATTTGATACATAACTCAAGTATCAACTACTAACAGGACTGAAATCCTGCAATGTGGTAACATTCTGCTAAAAAGGGTAATTATCCAACATTTGGGCCATAATGAGAAGTAAATGTCTTTTGGGGGGCTTGATTTTTTTAAAGATATTTAAAAATCTGCCTCTGACAATTTCATCTCACAGATATAAACCTGCCCTTCTTCTCTTCTGCTTTTGTGTCTGTTTTAATGAGATTTTCCTCTTCTACTGAAGAAAAGTAGAACTAATCCCATGCTTTTTTCCCTGTAGACTTTGGTGCAATTAATTATTTAGATGAGTCACTTGAAGGAAAATATTTGTTTATGCATTTTCCCTTTTTGATGGGCATATTCACACCCTTTATACCACAAGATTTTAATTACCATTTTTAAGCTGAGTTGAAATTAAATATCTTTATTTACAAGGAAAGATGGGACAATAAATGACTTTGAAGCATTAACTGGATGAGGATGCACATTCATTGTTCTCTCAGTAAAGAAATAAGAGCACCCACTCATTGTGATTCTTTTAACCCTAATTATCACCACACTTCATACAGGATGGAAACAGGAAAATATATTCATACTTTCCAAGGAAAGTTAATTGTGTTCCCGAGGAAAAAAGCCATAAGTTGACCTATGGGATATTTTAATGTTCAATTAAACATCCATTCTAATTATTAATATCAAAATTATTAGAGCATCTGGAAACACAAATTCACTCCCCAAACTTATCAGATTCTCCAACTAACGCCAAAAACTAAAGACTTCAAACATATTATTGAAGCTTTTCCAAGCAATAGCAGACATCCTTTCAGGTTAGTTTCCTCATGGAGGGGAAAAAAGAGTTATAGGGTCTGGGTAAATTCTAGCCATAACTTGTTTTATTTACACACACAGGCCAGCCCTGGAACAGAAGTATTCAAAACATCATGCAGGCAATTCCTTCTTTCAGGAACTTCAGCCCAACCCCACTGCTTGGCTCCATGTGAGTAACTCAGACTCAAGAACTCTCCAATTAGTCTAATGAGAGAGGAAACTCTCCTGCTGCTTGCACACCTCCATCTATGCAGACCTTTTCATGACAAATTAAAGTAACGCCACACCATGTCTTCTAGAGACTGAACATTTGCTTGCACACTAGGAAAAAGTATATTGTTACCTACTGAAACCTGCCATAACAATATTAATTTCCTCAGAGGAAATATCCAATTAGAGGAAACAAAATATAGGCAAGAGATTAAAAAATAGGTATGTATCATTTGAAATCAACCTTCATTGTGTAGAATGAGCTGCCTCTTAGGTTTCCATTATCTTATTTAATTTCTCTAAGCTATTTTATAATTAGTTGAAAGTCTGAGAATATTGATCAGACTTGTCCTAACTTCCTCCTCCCTTTCCTTTTGAGGAGATGAGAAGTGGCTTCTGCTCTTACAGAATGAGGAGAGCCAGCTGGTTCCAAGATCCAATGTTTTTAATTGAATTCATACCCACTGTGAAGAATAAACTGCTGGGGTGAAGAGAACCCCCATTATTTTTATCAGAGTCCCACCTTCCCCACTTTGTGGGGGCAGGAATCTCTTGTTTCTCCTCTGATATTAGCATATCCATCTGTGCCACAATTCTATTGGTGGAGTCTCCAAAATGATTATGGAAACTAAAGTGTGTGGTACTGACACTGGGCTGGCTGCCTCCTGGGTGCTCCCTCATGGCCAGAGGTCACTCTGCAGGTGGCCTGCTTCTGTTTCCTCCCCTTCAAGGGCCTTCTTTAATAAACTCCACATAGGCTTTCACGAGTCCAATGAAAAGAGGCCTCCTTGTAAGTTTGTTTATTAACTTACAGTACAAAAACAAACAAGTTTCCCCACAGCCTTAAGCTGGGTTTGACTCCTAATTCCCCTGGTGTCTCAGGGCCCTTCCTGCCTTAGCAGACTACTCCTAGTCCTTCCTAGCTTCAACCTACTGTGACAGACCTGGACCAATGTGGTACAGGAGTCTGGTAGAAGGCAAATATACTGGTCACTGGATGAGTAGTTTTCTGTTTCCCTGAGTGACCAGAGCAGGGGCTGCACTAGAGTGATCAGGAACCTGCTAGAACCAATTAAGGCAGACAGGCTGATTAGAACACCGACAGGCTAATCCGGGCACCTGGGTTTAAACTCACTTCAATTTGTGGTGGGCATGTGAGGAGCTGGGAGCAAGAGGGGTAAGGAGCTGAGTGGAAGTGTTTGTGCTGTGCTGCTGGAGGACTGAGTAGAAGAAGCATTATCAGACACCAGGAGGAAGGTCCTGTGGTGAGGATAAAGAAGGTGTTTGAAGGAGGCCATGGGGAAGTAGCCCAGGGAGTTGTAGCTGTCATGCAGCTGTTACAGGATGCATTATAGACAGCTGCAATCCACAGCCCCTGTGCTGGAATCCAGAGTAGAGAGCAGGCCCAGGTTCCCCCTAAACCTCTCAACCCTTGATCAGACACAGAAGGAGTTGACCCAGACTGTGGATTGCACCAGAAAGGAAGATCTCTGAGGTGAGCAAATCCGCCAATAAGCACAGAACCCACCAAGGTAGAGGAAGATCTTTGTCACACTACCTAATTCCCTCCTAGTATCAGTCTTCCCTGCAGGAGTCTCATTCTCTGTAATCTTTACAGCTTCCTGCTGCTCTTTATAGGAGAATAGCTCCTCCATATGTTTCTCATTCTATTAATGAACCCCAGACCTATCCCAGTTGTGACAGACAGGGCTAGTTGGTGAGGCAACATTTTACTTATGAATGTTTTTAATAAAAGTCATGGACAGGTCATGGGCAGTAAACAAAAATTCATGGCCTTTGACCTGTCCATGACTTTCTATATACCCTTGACTAAAATTTGGGGTGAGGATCAGAAGGGTGGCCCTGGAGATGCCGTGGCTGCTGGGGGTCGGCACGGGTAGTGCCATGGGTGCTCAGGGAGGTCATGGCCTGGGGGAGCACCACAGGTGCTAGGGGGAGTTGGCAGGGCTGGGGCAGGTTCCCCACCCAGCTCCTGGGAAGCAGTGACCTCCAACTCCCTAGCTCCATGTGCAGCTTCTGCTCTGCTCAATTCCAGTTCTGCAGTTCCCATTAGTTTGGAACTGTGACCAATAGGAGCTGGTGAGTTGGTGCCGGTGGGTGGAGGCAGCATGCAGAGCTAGGAGCTGAGGGAGGGGAGTTTCTGTCACTCTTCCGGGGAGCCCTCCCACCCAGGTAGGCACTGCCCCACACCCCCATCCCTGACCCCACACCCAAACTCCTGCTGCTAGGGGACAAATAGCCCAGGGGCTGCTGGAGCTGCTCAGGCTGCTCCCAAGCCAGCCTCATGGGCCACTACAGAAGTCATGGTGGTCACAAAGTCACAGAATCCATTACTTCTATAACAAAGATGGAGCCTTACTAACTGGATAGGGACTGGCCACCTCAAGGCCTTCAGCTCTTTATTCTAGTTGGATTTTACTTTGTTTTCCTTTTTTTTTTCTCCCTCCATCTTGCCATACTCTTATTTTTTGTTGTTTTGTTCTTTCTTATGGGCCTCACGCTGTGCCAAGGCACTGAATAGCCCAGAATCCTGTAGTCCATTCTGCTCAATTCTTTTTCAGTGAGCTCTCACCTCTGTCAGGAAAAAACTCTTCCCTTATCTAGACTCACTAGCTACCCTATCACTGGTGAAGGTCTTTGGATGTCTCTAGCTATCTTCTTCCATCCTAACTGGCTACACAGTAAAAAGAATAGCACTACAAAGAAATAGTAAAAAACAAATAAAAATCCACTCTGCCTCTTCCCTAGGCATTGGTCTCAATTCCTCCCTCTTCTCAGCTTGGAAACAATTTCACCCACAGGAGCACAAAATATCTGAAAGATAAACAAAATTAAAGTAAGGATTTATTTCTCAGGACACCAACTCAGAAAGACAAGGCCAATTGCTAATGGCCTTAATCAGTTTTTATACTCTGGCAAACTCTTATTGAGATTGATGAAGTTTACCTTTAAAAAAAGGACTGAGTGAAAAATGAGCAAGGGCCTTAGGATTTGGTCCAAAGTACAAAAATAGCTCAGCTAGAATCCTAATATGGGTCCACATTCTAATATCCTTTCTCAGATTTAGGAGAACCAGAAGCTTGAGACAAACCTATTAGGTCAATAAAATTTCTCTTGGAGTAAGGTGCTATTCACCTGGTTTCTACTATTCAACACAAACAAAATACATTCAAAAGATTATGGAATTAAGGGTCTATGTTGAAGAACCAGAGAAAAGAATGGACCTTTATGAATCAGTCTTCTACAGTGGTAACATTCGTCATGATAACATGGAAATAAATATAACATGAGGTATATAGGGGCCAATTTTCCTGTCCCTTAGTAGGTATAATTTTGTCACACATAGCTAGATAGGTGTCCATCTAATGTGCATGTACAAATCTGGGAAATAGACATGCACTTGAAAAGTGGGCCCAGAGTGTCACTGAGTAACAAGAGTTTGTCATGTCATGAAATCCTGTAATCTAACCTGAGAATTCAAAAGTTTTAACATTACTAGATCCAGCACCTTTATCTATTGCTTTCCCCTGAACCTTCACCCTTCGCATACAAGTTCTGAAATATTTGAGATGGAAAGGGAACCCTTTATCAATACCTCCATTTGCTAGGAATAGCTGGAAATGCTGGAGTACCATGAGATAGGGTTTTCTCTCAGGATTGCTGACCACGGCCATAAGCCAGTTACATGTAGAAGGTGGAAGAAGGCCTGCTAGCTGAGATACTGAAGATAATAGAAATAGTGACCATCAGTTATCTAGATGACTGAATGATAGTCTGGATGCTGAAGGAAACTGCAGAACTGTGTGTCTCTTTCCTTCATTCCTCCCTAAGAAGAGCTACCACCATGCAGAAGAAACCTGAACCCTGATTGGGTTTGACAGCTAGAAAGCTGCAGGCCCTGATGGAGAAAAGACACTCTGTGGGGCTGGGTGAAGAGAGTTACATTGCATGGCTGAGCACCTCAACTGATTCTAACAAACTAGATACTGGATATTTCCCCAAAGTGAATCTAAATCTTTTTAGGTTCATACTATTTGGCTATCCTCACTACATTCTGGCCCTGATTCAGCAAATCAAGTTAAGCATGGGGTTAACTTAAATCCCATTCAGTGAGAGTTAACATTTGGGTAAGTGCTTTGCAGATTCAGGGCCTTTACGCCTAAATCACCTAAGCATTTTTGATGCATCTGCAATCCTTAAGAACCAGCTGAGTTCAGAACAGAGTGTCAACTTCAGATTTTTCCCTTCATTTCCAAATTTAAACACTATTTTAAATCTAATAATCCAAATCTAAGGTACTCCATGTCTTTATAAGGAATTTTGCTGCCCTCTAGCTGTGTTACACATGACACTGTTCACAGAGAAAATAAAACAATGTCTTCCTCGATCTCCAAGAGCACTCGTAAATAAGGAGATGCAGGGGGCCATTTTTCCAAGTAGTATTAAACAATAAAAACTGGGATAACACATCGATGTAGAATTTATATTCCAATGATTGGGCTAAGGCAGGGGGAGAGCAGTGATCAGCTAAGAATTGTTCAGATCCAATTATACTGATTTGTTATCTGTCTCCCTAACCCACCTTCATCCCAACACTTATGCCTTTTTATTTTTAAATATTGTAAGGTCTTTGTCACAGGGATTGTCATTTAATGGATGTTTGTACAGTGCTCACCTGAAATGGCCTTTAGGGGCTAGTGCAATATAACTACTAAATAATATTAATTAACATGGTTTCAGAAATAGGTCAGTCACTGTTAATAGTGAGATGTACACAGACACATGCACACCATTTTTTTTAAATAAATTAGGAAGCAAAAACTTCACTAAAGGCTCCTTAATGAAAAATATTTTGCACTTACACAGCATGTTCCATCCAATCAAAGATCTTAAAGCATTTTTACAAAGGTAGGGAAATGTTATTCTCTCTTTTTAAAGGGCTGATCCAAACAAAGACATCCATTGTCTTTTTATGGGCTTTGGATCAGCTGTAAATGGGGACCAGAGAGGCTCTCCTCCAGACTCACTTCAATATAGATGCACAGTAACAGAGGAGGTTTAAAGAAGCAACTCCAGCTCTGGTTCCCTTGTAGTTGTCCATGCAAGGACCCAGGACAGCTACGCTCCCTGCCCTCAGAGGAGCATAGGGATTTCCCTTCTCATGTGTCCCCAGAGTACAGCTGGCCCCTAACTAGCCAGGATGCAGGGATAGGAGTTATGGCCTTATTTCCACCCAACAAGCCCACATAGCTGGTCTGTGTGCTGAGGGGAGCAATGTAGGGAGCACACTCCCCCAAGCAGCTGGACCAGGGATGGCATCTCAGAGGGCACACTCTCAGCATAGTTTCCCATCCAGTACATACTGCAAGTGGAGAATCTTTTGCAGTTCCTCAGTCATACTGTCTGGCAAGACATTATTTTCTTTAAGTACATGCTGAATGTAAGAATAATATTCTAATATAGTCAAGAGGTCACAGCCCCAACTTGTTGTCCATATGCTGACTGATGGACTCAGTATCTAAATAGCTATTCATGGAAAGAGTGAAGGAAATTACTACTGAGACAGCTGCTGGCAAAGGGGTGGGGGCAGTCAAATTACTTATTACTCATGTGTAAGCCAACTACTCTGGGAGCTGAAAAGGGATGGTTAAAGGGGGTTTCCTGACTTTAAAATGTTTATTCAGCTGGTAGAAGAACTATCTTCATTGAATTTACTGTGATCTGCATGCTAATATCAGAAAGCCCTTTAGTAGATCAGGTGGAAAGGGATAATGGAAGCACCTTCCTGCAACATAAATTAAACATGGATACAATATATGTATAGAAAATAAGCTTCTATCCTATGTTTTATATAGCATATTGAGGATGTGAGGTATCTGGGTTTGGTATAAGTTAAAGGGTTAATGAACACAAGTGGGCAATTTCCAGCAGGTACTAAACACAGAAAGCCACTCAAGAACTTAGGCTAGCAATGGGAGCATGGCATAGAAGTGGCCTGTTTGTTATAGTTCTCTGCAGTGCCTTTCGAGGTCCCCAGGAGCCATACAAGTATTGCCCTTAGCCCAGCAATTGCCACTATGTGCAGATTCAATTATCCTTGTAGGAATTGTCTATGTGCAAGTGTGTTTTGAAGGGCTGTTAACTGCAAGAGCATGCGTGCTTGATAATGTTGCTTTCGTAACCTGAGGGAACCACCAGTGTTTGAAGGGTACTTACACTAGTTCCTCTGCATGTTAGAATTGATCCCTGTGTATACTGTAGACTGTGCTGATCATTGTGTTCCATCAGAATCACAGATTTCATTCAGAGGGGTAAGGCGAGCTCTGAGTGTCGTTTATTTCCTTTGATTTATTGCATTCTTATGACTTTACCTAGCTGAAGCTTGTGTGTGAATGCAGCTTTTATTTTGATCACTGCGTTTGAAAATTGCTTACATAGAACAAGATGAGGGCTGAAAACAGGCTCCTTTGGTTGGGCCTCTGATTCATATATTCTAGGCATATCTTTTTGTTAACTTTTGTAAGAGTAGAAACTTGAACAGGAACCTATTATAATATAAATGCATTCTGATTTTGATGTGCTCAGATTTCCTTTGACCTCTTTCAGGAATCTGAACATAGTTATGAATATAGGAAAAATAGATGACCTAGTTACTGAGCAAATCTCTGGGCAGCTGAGAATCGACAGTGAGATTTTTCAAAAGCATTCAACTGTGGGCTTTAAAGGAGGACTTCAAGGCTATTGCAGCTTTAAAGACAGTTATTGTTCCATGCACTAGTCTGGGGGTTGACTTTGACTTAATTCTGTATTTCTAACATGCTCCTTTAATTATGAGAGCAAACAGAGACCCTACCTCAGGTCCTGCTGGTGTGGACTCCTGTTCTCAGACTGAGTTCCGCTGAAGTCAGTAGGATTCTGCACAGTCTCAGAGGCCTGCACTAGTGGTTCCTCAAGCAGGACTGGGGGCTTTACTTTCCTGATGTCTAATTTAATTTGCAGAAGTCTAAGAAGCAGGGGGAAAATATTAGAGACCAATGTGCATACTCATTGGTGATCATCTGGGCCTTGAGAGTCATTCTTTGTGCATTGCAATGACATGCCATTTTTAGAAGAATGGTCTTGTATCTGTAGTACCTGGCTAGATGTCAGGAGATGTTGGGGGTCTAATCCCAGCACTCCCACTGATTTATTGAGCAATTCATCTAAGTTTTCAAAACTGACTTCTAATTATTGGGTACTTGAGGCACACAGACTGATTTGAAAGAGGATTTCCCTACATAAGGCAATGCAGCAGCAGAGAAGTAAGGGTGGCAATACATATCATGCCAGCCTTACTTCTGCATAACGTTTGATCTTTGCACTGGGAAGGGAGGCTATGGGGAGGGGCTAAGGCAAATTTTGGGGTGGCTATAGCTCTTGCAAGTCCTCCTCCTATCTTCTGATGGTAGAGAAATACCCCACCACCCACTCAACACACAGGATCATCTATCACAAGAAATTCTGCAAGCTGAAATACCCTGATTTTTCCTGGCACTCCTCCAGGTTGACTCACTGGAGAGCATGGGCCCCAAAGAATCCTAAGCCTTTAACCTCTTCTCTTTTCTACCATGCCTTGAACAGATAAAGTAGAATTTTGTGAAATCCAATATAACTAATGTGTATTTAAATGGAAATGTTCTGGTATAGGCAGGTCAAACTTATTATTTAATTGTTCAAAAGGCAATTAAAGAGGCCTGTCATATACTTAGTTACTTCTCCACTGAAGCCTTTAAACATGTATTCTTACAACCCTAAGGGACGGGGAAGATTTTTATTTCTGCAGATGGTAAGAAAGGAACTTGATGATCTTGACATTTTACAAAATTGACTTTGAGCCCTGAAAATGGTAGTGAATTGAGACTCCTAAAAATAATTTAAATTGAAGTTCTCAATCTGATGCTAAGAGGTCCAGCCACATCTTCCCAAACTAATCTTTACAGGACAGTGACAATAGGACCTGGAAACTCCATTGAATCTCTGTTCTGCTAGTGCCTCATTTCCTGGAGCCAGCCTGTCATAGAATGAGCCCCGTAGGTGCAGCACAGCTATGGAAGGGTTCAACATCAGTTAAGGGCTCTTCAAGAAGCAATAACTGCTAGTGTGCTCAGCAAAGAGCATCTGGTTACAGCTCCTTCCACCCTTTACCCTGTCCCCAGGATCCCTCTGACCCAGTGCAATCCTTTTGAAGAAGCTTCTGTGGGGTCCTGGATGGAATAATTGTATAGAGCTAGGAATCTCCCTCCTTCTGTAGAGCACTTTGCCAGAGAATCACCTCCTTTTAATTGATGGAAGCAGGGGAGCAAGGCCCAAGTCCAGGTGTGACTGGGCAGCCAGCATTAGCCTCTTCCTTCCTGATAAGGCATAATACAAGATGCACTTATTGGAGAGCCAGATTTCAGTAAGCTCAAAGATTGTGTCATCATCATTCTAAATCAAACTATAACAACTTGTCCTCTTCAGTTAATACAATTCTTCTCCCTCTTTGAATATTATTTACACAGTCCTGATTCCATTGCCCTTCAGCTTATGAAGTTAACTTGTGAAACCCAAGCACTCTGATTTAGCAGGGTCTTATGTCTGCTTTTCACTAGGCCAGTAATTTCTCTGAGGTGCCAAACTAACTGTACTTCTAATTACCTGCCATTTTGAAAGTGTGTTTTTTCCATATACACTTTAAATGGCAGGATTCACCCAAATCCATTGCTAGTGCAACTTTTTCTGGCATTAACTGATTGTCACAACTCTAAAAATTTCACTTGCATATAGACCAAGACCCTGATTCTCCATTGTCTTGTGTAACCCACCTGCTTTACAGGGAGAGTTGCAGGGTTAACCTACAGAAAGGGCCAGAAGCAATAGGAAGGACAGGGGGATCTCAGTTTGGAGTACTCTGTCTCTGCAGACCTGTATGATAAAGCAACTGTGCTAGAAGGACCCAGAAACAACCAGAAGTAGGATGTGGCAGTTACTGAACATGCTCTGTAGCTATTTTTGAATCTAGGTAGGAAATGTTCATGGTTGGCAAGCTGCTTAGCAGGTAACACGTGGTCACCCTTTGAGAGCTGAGCCAACTGGAGTATGTGTGTGGGGGTGTACATGTTGCGGGGCGGGGGGGGGGGAGATTATAAACATGAATTACAGACAGCCCCTGTGGATTCAACAGCTGATTGCTCCAGGGATGGTGGGTTCCTAATGACTGTGTCACGTTGGACACAGGTAAGTGCTATTCCAGTTTTACAAGCCTTGCATTAGAATAATGTGTGGTCCATCACTGTGTGTTTTATGAACCTAGAAGGAGAGATGGGAGGGTATCCCCATACCCTTAGAAGCCACAAAACCTGTAAAATTTACATTTGACTGTCAGCTAACTGCTTTTTAAAATGGGATTCTGGCCTCATTTAAAGAGAGCAGAGGCAGTGCTGAGTGAGGTGAGGGTTTGTAGTTACCTGATTTAGCTGGGCTTATTGATAGAAGATAATGCCCTATAGACTGAACGTCTTATATAGATTCAGGGAATGTATGTTCTGTATGCTGATCCCACCACCTGTACCATTTTAGATACAGGCTCCAGCTTTCTGTTTCACCAGGAGCTGAGTTCCAGGAAACCATTAAATGTGCATTAAATGTTTGGAAAGGACCTGGCTACATCTGAAGCACTAGACAGGCATAGCTGCAGCACTCCATTGTACACATTACCTATGCCTGTGGGAGAGGTTCTCCTGTCTCATAGGTAAGCCACCTCCCTGAGAGGCAGGAGCTTGATTAATAGCAAAAGTCTTCCTTTGACCTAGGGCTGTCTACACCTGGGGTTAGGTCAGGTTAACTACAGTGCTCAGATGTGTAGAAGGGGTTGCTATTCAAGAGAAATGGGGAGTCTGTCTCAGCTGCTAAATTGTTTTCCTGGTGACTCAGAGGCAAAGAGAAGAGTGGTGATTTTTTGCAGCACTGAGTGGGCTATTGCAAGACATTCTGAGAGACCTCTCCTGTGACAAGACACGTCTGTCACGGAGTCACCGGGCGATGCTCTGGAACTGCTCCCCACCAAGCCAGTCAGGACTTTGGGGAGCCTCCTCTCCCTTGGAGCAGACTTGTTCAGGGCAAGAAGCTCACACAGCTTCACCTCCTGGGTCTCTCCTTGGAGCATTCAGCATCCTCTGCCCCTCCGTGCGCTTCCCACAGCAAGTCCACCCCAGCAGGGTCCTGGGGAAGCCACCGGGTTCTGCACCCCCACTTTGCAGTCAGACGTGACTCTCAGCCAGCCAGTAACACAGAGGTTTATTCGATAACAGGAACAGGGTCTAAAACAGAGCTTGTAGATACAGCGAACCGGACCCCTCGGCTGGGTCCATTCTGGGGGGCAGTGAGCCAGACCCCCAGGTCTGCCCTCCACCCTTGACCCCAGCCAGCTCCAGACTAACAACCCCTCCCAGCCCCTCCTCTCTCCTCAGCCCCTTTCCCGGGCCAGGAGGTCACCTGATCCCTTTGTCTCCAACACCTTCAGCTGGCACCTTTGCAGGGGAGGGGCCCAAGCCATCAGTTGCTAGGAGACAGAGTGTCAGGCATTTAGGTGCACTGGCCCTTTGCTCTGCCAGATACTTAAGAACTGGCATGGGGACACTGAGGCACCAATACAGTATTCAGAGAAAACATTAAGAACTTTCCCAGTTCGTCACAACGTCATCCCCCGGAGTCATCCTACAACTATTTTTTTTCTGGCCAGCAACTCAAGGAACATGTGTTAGATGAAGAAACCTTCAGTCCTCACCCCATCTTTGTTTGCTATTTATGAGATGCAGGTTTCTTTTCAATAAGAGATTAGTGATCAAATATTGTTTGCAAGACTTGTTAAGCTAGTGCATTTCCCTAATTCAACCTTATGTAAAAAAGCTTCCTCAGCAAGACAGGTTCATTCATATTATTTTGTGAGTATTTAAATTGTGTACCTCCTATTATTAAAGCTTGTACTTTGAAACTGCCTAGGTAACTGGTGGTTCTGGTATGGTTTCAATTCCAGAATTTCATCTCTTCATGATTAGGTTTACAGATCTTTGGAGGAGGCACTGTGAAATATTTTTAGTCTGGAAGGGAGTCACTAGCTGCAAATGTTTGCATAGGTTCTGGGACTAAGGGTGCTGAAGCACGCTCTGTCTTGAAGTGGTTTCTATTATATACAGGGTATACAGTTCGGTTCAATGGCTTCTTGGCATCCCCACTATAAAAATTGTTCCAGCACCCCTGAATGGCTAGGAAAACTGATAGGGACAAAGTCTGTGATTCTCTGAACAGGCCACTGGATGTCATCATTGTTCCAGTGAAAGACCAATAGTAGATCATTAGAAAGTTTGTGATGAGCTGCAATCACTGAAAATGATACCTGGTTGTTTGCTTTTTCTAGGTAGAGCAAGCAATGGAAACATTTTAGTAAATGTCCCAAAATTTATGGGAGGGTACCAGTGCAAGTATTTCTATTAGATACTGTGAGTGATATCAGCTGTTACATCTCAGAAATTAGTATGATCAAAGAGTTGACCCAAAAACATGAAATCCAAGTGATACATTTGTTCAGGTAGTTTTACTTTCCTAATTTTTAATTTAAAAAATGAAAGCACTGATACTTGCCAGGCATGGGTGAAGATGATAAAGCATTAGTATAAATCAGTGTCTGTATTGCAGAGTTCTTCCTCTAGTTACTTACTAATAACCCATAAAACATTTTCAGCTAGGTCACCTTAACTTTTCCTTGTTCAGTTAATTGAACTATGATATTTGTGCACCTATGAAACTATAACTGGTTTGTGGAATGCATATGATAAATGAAATCCAACCCCCTTGCAGCCAGTGACAATTCTATTGACTTGTGTGGAGACACATTTTCACCTTACAGGTTTAGGCAGTAGACTCTGAAGGTCCAATAGAACTTGCAGTGAAGTAAATGGGAATCTTGCTCCTGACTTCAGGGTCAGAGCCTGAGACCTTACTACTTTTAAAACCTGTAATATACATTTCACAAACAGCCTTGTATGTTCACAGCTATGGAACCAACACAATAATGCAATGAACAAAACCAGCCAAAAGGGCAAAGTTAAGGCTGCTGAATAGTAGAAATCAGTTAATAGAATATCAGGGTTGGAAGGGACCTCAGGAGGTTATCTAGTCCAATCCCCTGCTCAAAGCAGGACCAATCCCCAACTAAATCATCTCAGACAGGGCTTTGTCAAGCCTGACCTTAAATGGGATGATGGTGAAGCCTCAATTGTTACATGGCAGTGGGGAAACATGCATTTCCAGCCTTTCAAATGCATGAAAGAGTGGATTAAAAATGTGTGGTTGGGCTATAGTTCTAGTAAATGCTAGTGACCTTGTCAACCTCAACCATACTGAGCAAAGCTTGAGTGTAGGGAATAACTGTATAATGTACCATTCTCCAGCTACCATAAGAATTGCATTTACTGAGACTGGTGACAGAGGCCTAATCCTTCCCTCAGCTTTTCTGGGAGCTGGACTGGTCCTCAACACTATACTTACACTGAGGGCCTGATGCAGCAAGGTGCTGAATACCTGCAAATTCCCAATGGAAATCAGTGAAGGTTGAGGGTCCCCAGTACCTCCAAGGATCAGTTCCAGTAGTAAAGGGCAAAATTTAATATCATGGGACATGTACACATATATTCAAACAGCCACAGTCAGGTGGAAAACTAGGGTGCAGGTGGTTGACCCCAATCCTGCTTCCTCCTTCCCCAACAATTCATGAAATCCATATGTAGATGTGCAGACTCACCCCTGCGGCGCCTCCTGCTGATGACTTCT
This sequence comes from Gopherus evgoodei, assembly GCF_007399415.2. Classification (NCBI taxonomy): domain Eukaryota; kingdom Metazoa; phylum Chordata; order Testudines; family Testudinidae; genus Gopherus; species Gopherus evgoodei. Next base: position 22,189,025 of record NC_044326.1, read on the forward strand.
GGGAATTAGCTCTGGAGTACCCTCTGCAGACTGGTGATCCACCTGTCTTCTGGCTCCCCATGTCCCTCCCTGGACCTGGTGCCTTTTTACATGGAGTGCTGCCCCCTGGCAGTAACCCCTCTCTCTCTCTCTGGGTCTCCCCTCCCCAGGGAACCCCCACCCACTACCCCACCTTGCCTCAGTATCAGGCTTCTGCCAGTCATTGTCTAGCCCCACGCCCTGGGGCAAACTGCAGTACTAGCCTACTCATCACTGGCAAGGAGGGTTTGGACCTGCTGCTTTGACCTACCCCTGGGCTGCCCCCTGCAACCCCAGTACCTGTTAGCCCAGTGCTAGGCTGCAGCCTGGGGCTTTCCAAGCTAGAGCTCCCTAGCTCCTCTGCCTTTCCCCAGCTCTGCTTCACTCAGGTACCTTATGTCCAGCTCCCTGCAGCCAGGCCCTTCTCCCTATACACACACTCACTCTGCTCCTTCTGGCTTCCCTGGCCTTCTTATAAGGCCCTGTTGCTCAGTTTGGGGCATGGCCCCGCTGCAGCCACTTCACCCAATCAGCTAAGGTTTTACTTTGCCCAGCCCCAGCAAGTTGTGTGGAAACTTCTTGTTCAGTTTTGTTCAGAAACAATAGAGCCTTCCACCATTTGGACAGCAATGAAGAGACAGAATTTGGCTTTTAAAATGGTGGGGTGGAGGGTGAGGGGGTGTCACCACTTCATAACTCACTCGGGAAAATTTATTGCACACACAAGGGTCTTCTTGCATCCCTCCATGCCACTCAAGTTCCTGGTGTGCTATCCCCCTCTTTTCCAGGGACTTCCTACAATGCCTTTACACCGGGAACTTTCACAGATAACATGAGCTGCTACAGCCTGAGGTAAAGAGCCAAAGCTCTGTAGTAGCAGAGGGCTGTAACAACCCATCCTCTGTGGAACAGCACAGATGGGGACTTGTAACATACATTCACGGTCAATATTAAATATGTCATGGTGACCACTATAAATATCCCATAGTGCTCAGCAAGGGAGTTGGATGTGGGAGGAACCCCAAAATAACTGACAGCTAGTCAAGATAAGAGATGTCTAGGTGAGTGTGTAGAGCTACTTTGGGGAACAATAAAGAAACTATGAGCACAGCGCAGTCACTATGAAAGAAGCACTGCAGCACTGAGTTAAATTTACACTATCATTGGTTCTTGTACTCTGGCGATTTATCCTCAGTTGAAGTGTAACTTTTTGGAAGGGGTGAGGATGGATTATAGAATAGTAAATATAATCCCAATAAGTTACTATTTTGAACCAGAAATAGAGCTGTAAATTGTCCAGGTAAGTGACTGGTGATCAAAAGTGCCTCCATTGTGGGTTGCCTAACTTGAAACACTTAAAACAACTAATTTTCAGCCTGGTAAGTTAAGTGTTTCATTTTTAACAGGTCTCAAATTGGACCTCCAAGAATTGAGGTGCCCCAAATCACTGGTCACCTTCAGGCAGGAACTGAACCCAGCTCTTCCACATCCCAGGTGATTTTGCTAGCTCTTGGGTAAAAGTTTTATAGCAGAGGTACTACTCCTCCTCAACACTGAATGAGACCCAGTCCAGGAGGTGTGCTCTGAGCATATCTATCAGCACAATCCCTGCAGGAAAGATAGGCAGGGGAATGCCTATCTGCCCCTTATCTGAGGATCACACTGTGGTAAGATGTCCAGTCACCTAGAGTGAGGCACCCTTGTGCATACCCAGAGACAGAAATGTACTTGCCTAGGGAACTTCTGCAGCAAAAATTAAGGTGTCAAGTGAGTTTAGTTGTGTATAAGGTTAGGTAGCGACTGAATAGGAGTTTTTTGGATCTCAGTGGTGCCTTAAACTGGGACTTAACCCTAACCCTTTTTGGTTCAGGGCCTGACTGCATACTGAGGGCCCAATTCTGCTTCTTTACTTGGTCTGAGTAGTACCTTACTGTTCTAGTAAACCCATTGATGTCACTGGGATTACTTGAATAGTAAGGCACTATTCAGCCTGATTAAGAATGGAAAGATTGGTCCCTTAAGGTGTTAGTGTAATTACAATACTACCATTTCATTAGAAACAGTCCTTCGAGGATCTGTTCATTAATATTAGTCAAGCTGGAGAAGAGATTTAAAATAAAAATCACACCATGATTTCCACACTTGTGCATATCGTATCTTATGTTATGACTGCATTGGAGGTCAGGAAGTTTCATTGTGAATAAATTACAACTAGATCTATTACCATTGTGCCTCACCAAAAAGGCAGCTTAAAGTACAGCTTCTGTCTCCAAAATGCCACTATATAGAATGATAATCTTCTCACTTAATAGATCTGTTCCTTTGTATATACTTTGTATAATACTTAGACCTGCTTTAATGCAGGAGACTGGACTAGAAGACGTCTCGAGGTGCTTTCCAGTCCTATAAGTCCTGTCTATTGATTTTAGTGACAAAGATAAATTTTGAGTATTCTTCTTAACACGACAGAGTGAATGCAGTTGGGAGAGTGAGCTGGATTTCATAGATAAACAAAATTGTTTAGTAAAGTTCCAACCAGTTACACGTGTGTAGACCCCTGAAGTCAGTGGTGTCAGCTAGGTGTTGCTAACAGGAGGAAAATTGGGTAGCATGGATGTAAATGAGAGTCTAATTTGGCTTGCAGAATCTTTATGGCTTGGGTTGATGCTAAATATGACAAGAAGTTTGTTGGCAAGGTAGAGTTTCCAGTGCTGGAAATTAAATCTAGGTGAAATGATTTGATGTGCAAACTGAGCACATGTTTAGTGGGAATTATTGAGATACAAACAGGATACCATGATTTATTTATTTTTAAGCTACAGAGTTACTTTTCACATAGAATGAGTCATTAAAGCAAGACTAGATTTTCATCTTGAGATGACATCGAAAGAGCCAGGGCATAATCAGCCCCTGCCACCCCCACCATTAAGATTAGAGCAACTGATAATCGCATGATATCAATTCTACTGCCAAAAAAAGTATCATTATCACTAGCGATAGTGTAACAGGAGAGTCAGAAGCCACCGCAAAGGGTGTGGCTCTGACTATAAAGATCCACAGCAGCCTGTAACAGGCATCTTGTCAACATAGCAGTGTCATTAGCCCTCATCAGAGCCAGCCCCAAAGCATCTAATGTGTGTGTTTCCTGCTGATGGGAAGGATGGGGTGGGATGAGACTAGATTCAGTGACAATTCCAGTTCCCTGCTACAAGTGTTTATTGTGGTAAGGATTAGAATAAGTATAAGAATAAGTGGAAAAAGATTAGAATGAGTAATCCATAGAATAACTACAAAAAAAAATCTGAGGCCATTGTAACTCAAGTTTGTTCAATCAGCCAGTATCCAATCTCAATTATTAGGGGGCAGAATGCTATACAGAGGAGTGAACCTAACAAGTGTCATGAAACTAGTGATAAACCTTTTGAAAAGATATAACCGATATCAGTAAACAAAGTATGTGATTTCACTTGCTATGCCAGTCAGTGGATAGGCTCAGTTGTAGCCAAATTTTGAAGACCCCATGGAATCTCTACAGCTAAGTCCTGCCAAACAAATGTTGCCTGAAGAGCGCACTTAGTTTATTTTTGGGGTTCTCCTCACAACCCAGTTATTTCTGTTCACATTTGGAAAAGTCTGATTCCTAGAAGCTGTAAAAGTACTGCATTTTAGGAGAAGGGGTGTCACAGGGCCAGTCATGTAGTCCCTCTTGGTCACAGACTGCTGTGAGGGGACCCAGCCACTGAATTTCAGGTTGTTTTAAGCCTCTAGAATCTCAGCAGAGCCCAGACAGTGTCCTGCTCTTGGGATCCATAGATACACTTTCAAGGAAAAGCCTTTGTTTAGCACCCTGTCCTGAGAGTTGAGACCCACTTGGCCCCTGGGCCCAATATTGACTCCCCTGATCTTCCCCAAAACTTAAACACACCCTTTCCCAGACTTCTACCTGAAAGTGTGAGCCTCTGGTTTACCACTTCAAGGGACCACGGGGTAGATGAAACACACAACAAGCACATGGACACTGTGCACAGAGTTCTAACACTGCTGCTCTGCACTTAATAGATAAAGCTCAGAGCATACAGATCATATAGAAAACCACCATCATCCTGAACACAATGCCCCTCATTCTAACTCACCCAGTTCTATAAACATCATCCATATTCAAGTACACAGGGTTTCCTGCCTTATCAGGCTCTTGTAACAATTTCTCCATCTTGAAACTGCCTAAAGGCCCCAAATGCTTCCGTTCCTATTCTTTATAACCTTCCAGTTTTTCTGTCATGTGACTTCTGGATCAGCCTCTTCAGGTGATCCCAGATCCTTACCAGGTGACTTCATTTGCAGATAATTTCTCCCCTGATAAACCAGTTCTCCTGGTAGGACCCAACCTATTGTTTAGAGCTAAGCTATTTGAATGGGAGAACACATAAATTAATGACCCTTTCTTGTAAGCCCTATACCCTTGCCTCTTGGAATTTCAGTCCAGCTGGGAGATAAGAGGACAATCAAGAATTAGTCTGCTGTCTAACAAGGGTATCTATTGAGAGACCCCCCTCCACCATCAAATGGAATTCATATGTTGTAGAGGCACATCCCACAAACCAGGATGGGGGAGAAGGGTAAATTAACTTATATCTATTTCAAAATCCTCTTGTTCCTATTTTTTTCAGAAATAGGAAATGTAAATTATGTGTGTCACTAAATATTTGTCTATTAAAATACACCTTTCATTAAATAACCTATTTGATATAAACCCAGAGGAAAAAGTAATCTCCAGAGGTGGACTTTTGGCTTCATTGAAGTCAATGGCAAGCTACTGACTTCAATGGGACTAGGATTTCACCCTAGAAATGTAGACCAGTTGCTACTGAATTTTTCTGGTCAATCAATTGAAAAGATATTGTTTCAATATTAAAGCTAGGATTTTCAAAGGAGCCTCAGGGAGTTAGGTGCTCAAATCCCATTGAAATTAAATGTGAGTTGGGTGCCTAAATCCTTTCTGCCCCTTGGAAAATTACAGCTTAACATTCACACAGTTGTTAGGAGAGCTAGACCCTGCTTCTTCAAAGAGATGTCAGGTTTTTCAAATATGAGTTTGTTTTCTTTCTTTCTGATCTCTGAGAAATGGATAACACAAGTGCATCACCCCCAAAAGTAGACAAATGCTCAGTGCCCAGAGTCAAAAATAATTAATAACAGCTGGCAAAGTCAATGGTCCTTTGCAATAATCCATAGGGGATATAATGTTCAAAATATGCTCTATATCCTTGCCAAAAGTGGTCTGTTTTCATATGATTTAAAAGGAAGCTGAACAGAGGGGTTTATAATGGAAAGTGTCAGGTAACCTTCACTTTAGGTGATGCTACCAGCAAGTTCTTAATGTTCAAATGTAAACATGACAGTTTAGAGCCAGCTTTTGCTACCCTTACTCATATTGTACACTATCTTACTCTGCAAATAGTTCCACTAAAACCTACTTGTAGACTAAGTTATTACTCATCCTTACTCAGAGTAAGGATATGAGACTTAGCCTAATATCAGAATATTATGGGATTGCTTACTACTAAGGGTGTCACAATCTGACCCTCAATGAGTAGCCCCATTGACTTCAAAACATAAGGATTAGAAACAGGTTTCTTTTTCGTTAAAACTTTGATTCTGATGTACAATTCTGTGCAGGTGTGGGGAGTAGGGAGATGGTCTTTGGCAAATTCCATGGCAGCAGGATACAGGGGGTCCTGCTGGTGAGAGACTATATGGTCATAGGCTTGCTGCTGGGGAACCTGTCCAATAGGGACTTGGCTGCATCTCAGATGCATTAGCTCTAGATCACTGCAGGGGTTTTTCCCTGCTGCCAGTCAGAAGGCTTTGAAAAACACAATCTGGCTCTTAACAGTTTTATACTCCTGTCTTGTTAACTTGAATTTTTGTAATTGAAGTCATCTTCTTGCTTAAAACTGTTAATGGGATACAGGAGATTTATAGTAAGACAAATACAAATACTCCTTTTGCCTTTAACTTACACCATTATGGACCAGGGAAAAAGGGGGATTTCTGTTTGAAATCAGTTCAGTATGATCACATGGTGACTTTTTTTTGATTGTTTGACATAGTGTAATAATCCAGTCATTAGAAGGAACTTCCCTGTTTTTTTTAATGTTTGACTTTTCTGGTTTTGTTTGTTTAAGACAGAACATGTTTGCAACTCTTTAAAAGACAAATATTGCTCATTGAGCTCTATTGTATTCTCCTGTTGATCTATGCTGATTGGCAAACATCTCTCTAACACTAATATCACACACAGAGAAATAGCTGCTCCAGGAGTGAAATCCTGGCTCCATTGATGTCAATGGGCTCTTCTGCTTTTACACAAATGAACAGAGGTACAGCTTTACTAACACTGTGACAGGGCTTGCTCTACTCATTCTGTTCAGCGACACCTTCTCGTGGTTCACCTGGGAATTAGCTCTGCCACAGGGTCCAACGCCCTTCCTGCCATTACACCATGGTCTCTCATGCACCAGGAGCCACAGTGCTTCCTTCTTCATGGCTTAATCTTCCAGTTAAGTCAGGGGTTCTCAAACTGGTGGTCACAATGTTATTATATGGGGAGTCACAAACTGTCAGCCTCCACCTCAAACCCCACTTTGCCTCCAGCATTTATAATGGTGTTAAATATATAAAAATGCCTTTTTAATTTATAAAGGGGGTCACACTCGGAGGCTTGCTACGTGAAGGGAGTTACCAGCACAAAAGTTTGAGAACCACTGAGCTAAGTCATGTTCAAGTTCTCCCCCATTCTGGGGTATCACCAAAGTCTGCTTCCAGCCATCCCCAAACAGGCTATCCTGAGTGTGTCACTCCCACAGTAACTTATAGGAAAACATGGGCCCACCCTTTATGGGTTCCAGGCCCTCAACCCAACAGCTCTAGGCTCTTACTCTCCCAGCCCTTAGTACTCCTCCCCTCTCTGTCCCTATAACATCCTGCTCTTCTCCCATATCAGAGAGTACAAGTCCCCCTCCTGCCTACCAACTTCCTCTCTTTATAGAGCTCGCCCAGCTCCTTCCCCAGCTGGTCTTCATCAGCAATTAGGTCCTAGGCCCTAGGTTTCTTCCAGGTGCAGCCTAAGGTTAATTGGCCCCATTTATGCCTTCAGGCCTCATATGTGGTGGACACTCCATCACAAATTGCAACTTGCAGAGCATATTTTACACTATCTGTGTACTGGGACTTGCTCTTACAGCTATTTCGAGGGGAAACTAGGTGATGCTCATACCTTATTAAAGCAGTAAATGAGACTGAGGTAAAACCTTCCAGGATGGACTAAAACCTCAATATATTTTACTGTGAGGGTGGAAGCATTGGACCCAAGCAACGCTACAATCCAGAGCTATGGGGGCATAAGTATTGATGAACACATAATGCCTCTAAACTGGGCTGGCTCAAGGTATAAACACTGCTGGCCCACCTACAGCTACAGCTCCTGAAGTTCTATAATTACATCAGAATCTGAGTTTTCTTTTTGCACAAATTAGAACATTTCTAGCCTACCCAAATGCAAAGAAAAATCTTGAAAATGTTCTTGGTTCTTGAAATGAACCAAGCCTAGCGGATGGAGTGACATCTGCCTGAATCTGCAGACAGCCTGCAACAACAGCTCTGAGGGTTCCAACTGCCCAGGCACCTCCACAGGGTATTAATGCCTGTGGACTTGAGGGCCCCCTAAACAGGGCTCTGTAGAAGAAGAGTCAGTGATCCCAGCCCATCCCTCTACCCCTATATAAATACACCTCAGTTGTTTGGGTAGGTTCTTGGAAGGAGCCCCCTGATACCATCCTTGCCTCTCCCAGGAGCAAAAGGATTCCCTGGTTTTGCCCCAACTGATGCTGAGGGAAGGGGCAGCTCAGCTGCCAGTCCTGGGAGAAAGGGGGTTCTGTGCTGCTGACCCTGCCTCTTCGGGAGGGTGGGGCACCCCTGCCATGGCCACTCAAAGGCTGTTGGGGCAGGACCATAGGGGTGCTCATATCATGGTGTGGCCAGGCCCCCACCATAATCAGCCCTGGCCTAAACTCATCTCTCAGTATGCACTTGACACCTGTAACTCCCATTAACACTGATTCAGTTGCTGTCCCTGAATCCCTGCATACTCACACTGCAGGGTGCATTCTGCCTTCAGTTAAATGAGTGCGCTGCCCCCTTTCTGCCCCCCACCCCATAAATTCAATGGGGGATGCAGATGGAGCTAGGTGGATATAATCGTGCGCTGTGGTGTAAATCTGGAGGAATTCTGCTGAAGTCCCTGAAACTAGCGCAGATCTGTAGAGCAGCACCCAGGCCTATGTGGCTGACTGGAAAGCTGTGGTGATTCCCAGCAACGTGCCTGATCCAGCGGCCATTGAGGGGGAAGGCTTAAACTCCCATTCACTTTGGGGCCAACAAAAGGATGGGGCTCTGGAAATCATTTTTTCATTCATATAGGGGACAATTAGGGGTGCCTCTTTGCCAATTGCTTTTCCTTGACATTTCTATAACTCAATAATTTCCAGTTGTGTTCCCATGTTTTCCCCTTTTGTGTATTGCTTTCCTGGTTTTGAGTGCGTGCTTCACAACATTTAAACAGGCACTAACAACAAATTACCTGCTCAAGTGGGTTCTGTGACAGGGGGCCCTGGGACCTATTTCCAAAGGAAGAAGACGTGGGCGAGGCTGGAAGTAGTTACCAGTGGCAGACTGCTGGTGTGCTTTAAAGCACGCGCGGTTTTTAACAAGAATAAAAGGCTCGCTCAGTATTGGGCTCCAATAGAGGAGATCTCTGCGTCTTATTCCGGAGGTGCCTTCTCCTCATTTACTACTTCTTCGCAACTGTCCGGAGAAATAATGCATCGGGAGTAAAAAAAAAAAAAAAAAAAAAAAACAGCAAATACTATATAGACAGACCGGTTGATTTTAATATAAAAACCGTGGATTTTTGTTCGAGGGTTGTTGAGCGGGGGCGGGTGTTGGTTGGTCCCTCCCCAATATGAAAGACTACGTGATTATAATCGCTGAGCTCACCAGAGCTCTGTTTCTATTTTGAATTGTGATTTTGAAAATGACACTTTCACTCTTTTTAATGCTTCTAGCCCCATACAAAAAAACAAACAAACAAACAAAAAACAGGATCCCGGGGGGAACTGTGTCCTCATCTCTCCTCCTTTGCTTAAAGTATCCCACTCTTTTAACACATAGCACAGTTTAGTCTATTTCCGCTCTGAGTTAATAGAGGAAAAGTGAAGACGGAAATATATTAAGTGTTTGTATTCACCGTAGAAAGCTGCCTCGATTAGCCCACGACCTGCCTTGACTGAGACATTTTGGAAAGAGAAAACGGCTGTGTGCTAGCAGATATTTCAGCCATCCGCTGAAATGAAACAAACTTCGAAGAACGCAGCTCCGCATAACTTAGACAGCTCTTTCCGTGCCATAATAATAATACGAATGCCCATGAGCTTCACTGTTAATCATTAAAATTGTGCCCATTGTTCAGTGTATTTCATGTACTTCATTCTTCAAAAACAGCGAGGTCAGCAACAGCTTTAGGACGCGTTTAATCTCATTTCGTTGCTTCTGTCAATTCCTGTATTGCGGAAGGTCTAATATTTTGTCCGATCGATATTTAAACAGTCCATATTTGGGGAAACGTCGGTAAATTTCGCTCCGAGGCCTACAAATAGAAACTACAAATATAACGAATCTTTTTTTTTTCTTGTGCGGTGAATAAAATGACAGTATTTTGATGCAACCTGCATAGGCATAGCCTCGGGATTCAGCGCGGATCAAATTTAGGGATTGGGTGTGTGTCATTCTCCTCCCCCTCCCCCCATTTCAACAAACAAAACTTTTTTTTTAAGTTTTATTTACAAAATAATTTATTTCCAAATGTTGCAACCCAGTCCCTTCGGCTTTCTGCCTTTCTCAAGACACCACGGTGTTGGAAAATCAAAGGAACATGCTCATGTCACCGCTGGCTTCTAACAGTGCTTGTGGTCAGGGAGGGCACATGTTGAATATCAGAATTAAATTGTGTGCCATTAGGGCTGGGATCGGCGAGCCCGAGTCCTCCGCATGACTTAGTGAGTTGGGTTTATTCATATGAACAAAAGCCTGAGGGACCAAGCCAGGCAGGATTATTATATTGTGAAGGATCCTGACCATGAATTGAATTTTATTTCCCACCCTGCGTCTGTCTGAGTGATGCGCTATAACAAGGTCACGTATCGGAAAACGTAACGGGCACCGAGCGGCAGAATAGCTCAGATGTCATCTACTGCAATGTAGCAGAGAACCTTGTACATCTTGGGGCTTGTCTACCACGTCTTAGTACTGGTCGTGTTTATGATCACTACGAACTAATGGGCGTTGCTATTTGGCGCACGGTTGCTATACTGAGCAGCGAGCAAACTATATCACTCATTAAGATACTGCACTAACGCAGGCAGCCTTCAGACGTTTTGAAGATGTTCTGGCTAAACACAACCACCACAGCCCTGCCTTGAGAAAGTCACTTTCTGCTGTGCCACTAGATCATAACTTTTCCGTACCTTCCTTTCCTTCTCGCCCAGGCATTCCTCCCCTGTTTCCCCCCCCCCCTCCTGTTCTGTGGTGATCAGTTTAGATTATAAACTCTCCGAAGCAGGGATCCTTATTATAATAATCGGTGTGAAGAGTCTTACACACTTGGAGGTACTGGATAACTAATAATAATCAATGCAAGAGAACCACTAGTGATTTGTTCTTTTCTTAAAGCAGATTCTGGGACCCTTCTTACTCAGCCTCGGTACTTCCAAAGGACTATTGGTGAAGTGAGGGACCACGCAGTGGGAGCAGAGGTCTCAGAACCTTATCCAATGTCTATTTGGTAGGAACTGAACCGCTCATTAACTCATTGGCGAGAGATGAGATGCAAGTACGTACAGTGCTGCTAGAATCTCTGCATGGTGTACGTTCGTCCAGCTGCAAGAATCCTACGGGGCACCCTCCTTTCTCTCTGTGTTCCCACCCAGAATCAGGCCCTGTTGTAAATGATCCGAACTAAACTTCTCAGCCTTCTGTAGGTTAACGTTACGTAACGGTGCAGGGCTTAACAAAACTAGAGGGGAGACTTGTATTGTTTGTTAATCGAGTTTTATGAGCCTTTTGCCAAAGGCGAGGGATCCCAAGGCTGTCTAAAGCATCTGCTACCTTTAGAGGAGGCAACGGAGATATGGAAAGACCCAGGAGATTATTCGGCGAATGTGTGTATGCGGGAGTCTATACAGATCCGCCCTAAAGTAGCATGGAAAATATAAACTGCTTTAGGATTTCAGACGCCGAAGTCCCGTTTTCTAGACCGGTGCCGTAGCAGACAGTGACAGATTGATAAAAGCAACGGGGTTTCCAAGAATCTTGGAGCGAGACCTGGTTTCAAACCCGTGAATTTCGCTTAAGCTTTGTCTTAATCCGGCCAGAAGCGACTTTCACTGTCCAGGGACAGTAGAAAATAAGGGGTTTAGGAAATCGCGTCCAGGAAGCTGGAGCAAATCTCATGGGCTTCTCTACGATCCGAGTTCGCTATACGCCGAGGAATGGAGTGTGCCTTTGCGGAGCCCTAAATGGAGGAGTTTGTGTCTGTTACGCTCGGAAACTAGTGACTAGCAGCAACAATAACAAAAAATCCTTTTGGTTTTGTCACCCAAATTATTTCAGGTCTGCGGTGGGATGAGAGGAGAAGGGCCCTTGCGCTGCCATGGCAGAGGAGGAAAAGGCGGTTGCGTGAGCAAAAGAAAGCGAACAGGAGGGCAGCTCTCCTCCAAACGAGCCTCTTTCCGCTCTGCTCCCGCTTCCCCTTCACCGCCATCCCATTCCAGCTCCTTCAGCCACAGCCACGCCCGGGCTTCTCTCCCCTATTCAAAGGCGGCTCCCTTAAACAACTCTGCGGAGGAGAGAGGGCAGCAGCGAAGCAAAACGGACAGATCCTGCTTCGGCTCAGGGTGGTCGCGTGAAACCAACTTGTCTCCATTGTCCCACTGGAGAATGGGGCGCACTGGGGGGAGGATTCGGTCTTGCGGGGCCGTAATTCAAAACAGGTCTTCCCAGTTTGCACGTAGGGAAGATACAGGCAAGGGCGGGGGCTGAACATGTATGTCAGGGTGAGCAGGATTTTACTCTGCCTGTCTAGCCGGGCCCACACACCTCCAGACTACTAATGTGCCTAATCCCCGCAGAAATGTCTATGCACAAAACGCAACAGCGTAAATCAAATATATCCTATAGCACGTATTAGAATATACACCATGAGCTATAGGCAGTGTATGCTGGCTACTGTGCACTAGAAATGTATGTATTGTACTATAAAAGGCATATTCGGAAATACATTCTATAACAGGTAGAATAAATACAGTGAAATATACATACACTGTATTAGTCGTATTTTTGTTTTATAGTATGTATATTAGGAATACATAGGTAATTATAAATAATGCATGAGATATATGCATATTTGTGTGTGTGTGCCATAGATCATGGACACAAGGGATCCTCTCTGCCATATTCTTGGAGTCAGTGCGAAAACTCCCATAGTTTTCAATGTATGGAGGAGAATTGGGTCCTCGATTTGAGCGTGAGAATTTGTTGGGCGAAGTGTCTGCCCTGTGGAAACCGCTGCTATAAAATTCTTGTCCGTTGCTTTATAATGATCTAGTTTAGTCCTGTTACTCTGTAAATACTTTCCCAATACATAGTCCCTATTTTGTACCTTTTAAAAAATCTCGCACCACCATATTTTTGTTGTCTGTCGACTTATAAACCAAAGTTTTTTAGCAGATTTTAATTTTTCAAGGGCAAAATAAAACAGTTCCCTTTTGGGAAGCCTTTATCAGGCTACTGTTTGCAAATGAGAAAGAGGGGCAAAGCTTTTCTCATCAAATCAAGGAGCGTCGATCATTCGTTTTAAAATATTTCTTGATTAGTTGCCCATCAAATAATTTAAAGCAACGAATTTGTACGTCAAGTCAGTGAAGGGTTAATATAAAGATTACGAAGAGCTTGTGTGTCGGCATCACTCAATCTGATGTGGCTGAAGCGATGTAGGGCCCGCTTCTGATCCCACAAAAGCCAATGGGAAGCTTAGACATTCGGTCCTACCAAAAGAATGGGAATGGGATGGCAGGCAGGGGAGGGGAGTTTCCAACGAAAGAGCATTGACCAGTTTACAGTGAATAAAGACACTTAAATGCCACAGCCGTGTCTGTGTCAGAGACCAGGCACCCCGGGCAGCTTTTAAACATCACTTTTCTGGGAAAAGGAAGCACAATAAAACTATTTACGCAGCATCTTCTCTGGAAATTAATGGCAAACAAAGATTTTGGGTTTTTTTTACAGATATAATCATCTTGGCTTTCGACTTGTTTTGTGTTTGTTGCTGCAAAAGAGCAAACGGTGGGCTCACCCTCTTTCCCGGAATCCTTTCTTAATGGGTGATATTGATTAGTTGTCCAGAGTAGCCTTGCTATATATTTAAGTGTGTCCTCCTGTAGCTGCTCCGAGCCTTTGAAATGCAAAGAGTTTTTAACGGCAATTCTTTCCAGACCAGACACTGCTCTCTGGACGCCCCTTGCTAGGGCTTAGAGGGTGCATCTGCCGCAATCAGGGCAGGGTTAAAAACGAAACCAATCCGCCTGCCGTTTGAGTGGAAAGATGGGGACAGAGCTTGTGTGGGTCGGATAACCGATTGGTTTCAGTTATTCATTTGTTTGTAGTCGTTTGCATCAACTTTATGGCCGTCGTCCCCCTCAGGATGCCTCACTCCGCAGCATGCAAATACCACCATGCCGCTGCCTTCTCCCCCAGCACAATACAATCCAGGGGAAGGGCCCGGAGCGAAGGATCCTTCCTCCCGAGAAAGGCAAGGAATCCAGAACCGAGCCCAAACGATCCACTCCGTCAAGGAGTGCCGAGAAATTTCCCCCATCACTCAGGCTGTCCGTAACTGTGGGGGCTTAAGGAAGGGTCCCGCACCCCCTTGCAAGACACAGGGACCACAGACATCTTGGCCTTTGTTGCCCGTCGGCCTTTTACCCACCTTCTCCTCCATCAAAAACTGCTGAGCGCCAGTGGCAGTCCAGGGAGCTGGGTTGTGGTAGCCGGGCGTGGATTTCAACCCAAGAGAAAACGGGAGCTAGTTGCATCCACACCGGTAATTTCCATGAAAGCAACAGAACAAAGGGCTCGAGTCCCGTTAGACTCGGTGGGATGACAAAGCATGTGCCGGCTCTGAAGCTGTGTGACTAAGTCAGGTCTGCCACCCCCACCCTCCTCTGCACTTTCTGCACCATCTACTCTGCTAAACCTCAAGCGGGCTGGCTTTGGGGGCAAGGGAGAGGCCAGACCCTGCCTCTCGTTCTCTCTCCTCTCTAGTCGAGTTCTCTCCTGGGGGAACCTGGCGCACAGACCCAGCAGGGGACGGCTCATTGCTTGATCCCCTGAGCGCTTCGCGGAGAAATGGCCAGGCTGTGACATGGATGGCTCCCCGCTGCTTGTGTTTGTCCCCACGAAAAAAGCGTTGAGTTTTGCTCGGGCAAGATCTGGGGGTGGGGACGGGAGCGGGGACGCGGACACGAATAAAGAGGAAATCTTTCCTGGGTCTTGCTTTTTCCTTCCCCCAGCAGGTCCTGCAGTACTGCTGCTTGGAGCGGGGCCAAGCTCGGGATCAATACGCGACCTCCTTGGGTCAGGGAGGTCCCAGCCCAAGGCCTTACTCTGGGAAGAGAGAGAAAGGGAGAGCCCCTGGAGACGCGGCTCGAGACATATGGGTCAGCCAATGGAAGGGGAAGGTGCGGGTCCAGCCCCAGCGCGAGTAGCAGCTTCTTTGCCCTCCGCCTGCAACTGCTGGGTAAAAGCCACCTCTGCACTCTCAGGGGCACCCTGTTGCCCTTCGGAACCCAGGACTCTTGGTGCATCACTGAGAAGCACCTGGGTACCCGCCGGTTCTGTACTCCACGGGGGCCCTCAGCGCCCAGAGCCACACCTGACTCGTGTTAGCCATGCATCACCCTGGGGGTAGCAGTCCCTGCCCTCCTTCACCTGCCCAGCCTGCTGCTTCTACTGAACACTGGGCCCCACATGAACCGTTTTCGAAGTATAACGGGGGGGGGGGGGGAGTTTGTTTCTTTCTTTCTTTCTTTCTCCACTTCTCTCCATCAAAGCGCAAGGCCAAGCTTAGCTGGTGGTAGAGGGTAACTGTGAAGGGAGAGATGCGAGCCCTCTGATTAGCACAGGTTCAGGGAAAAATCTCTACCCTGGCCGCCCTGACATCTGTTGGAGAGGGCAATAATAGCTGACCCAAGAATAGATGCCAAAGTGCACGTTACTCAGAGGTCGATCGCTTCAAGCTACATTTCTCCGCCTGTTGTGCAGAAGGAATCTGCCACCACTTCAGTGTTTAAACTGCTTTAGTAAACACCTCCATTGTTTAAATAGCAGAAGTGAAAGGGCGTTAACTTTCTTAGTGGGATGACACTGAAAAGGCATGAGGGACTCTCTGTGCCTGCTATTTATACATGAATGAGCCAGTTAGTATACAGGCTGTAGTATCATGACATTCAGAACTGGCGCCTTTCTTGTGATAGAATGTAGAAGACAAAACTGTTCAAATCTGATCATATCATGCTAGTGCTGGAGAATTCAGCGCAATCACTTTCTACAAAATCCGATTGATAGAAATGTGCCCAATTATGATGAAACTCCATCAGGACGTTCAAGAGGCGGTTAGATATTGAAAACCGTCTCTAAAATGGCTCCAACTAAAAGGCTAATTATACACTATAGATGATCGCCAATACGCAATACTCACACCGTAATGCAATGTGTGTGTCTTTGATATGAACTCATTCTCCAAGTAAAATGCACATATACTATCAGTCACATTTAAAGCTATTGAGGAGTGCTATTGTGTTTTCTGTAAATTTCATACTGGTCGGTACAATCGAGGAAAAATTTAACCGTTATTGTTAAGAGAAATACAAATCGCTGGAATTTACGCTCAGCCTGACACAGACGTTGTTAATATAGCAATTAGGGCAGTAATTCGATTCCTCGGGTGGAGGAGGATGTTTACAGTCAGTTTTATTATAGGACAATTTAAAACAAACAACAAAAAAAGAACAAGAAGCAGTCTCGTAAAATCAAAGTTTATCCATATTAAGTAAAAACATTAGAGTTAATAATAAACTCTGCAACTCATCGAGCCCCACGCGGGCCATTAGACGAAATCCTCATCTCTTCTATGTTGCAGTTTAATGATCAGTAACAATATGGGGCAACACTGAAATGCTAATATTTCCCCTTCTGGCTTTGATTTTTAAACTACAGGATTAAGGGAACATAATGCTAGAAAATCATAAACAAATGTCGCTTAAGATCCTGCCAACAGCTCTTTTCTGCGTTCAGTACTGTCGCTGTGTGCCGTAGAAATATCTTTGATAATAGAAATAATGGAGGGAAATATTTTAAATGGAAGGAGAGTATGCAAAAGAGAAAGCAAAAATCCAGATGATACATACTCGAGCAGAAACAGAGGCAACCCAAGTGTTTGTACTGAAGAGAAAATGACGTATTGCCAGGTAAGCCGTACTAGAAACGGGCGGAGTTAGTTGGGTTCCTGGGGGAGACTAGCTTTGAACAGGTAGCGTTCCTATCTTGTTGATTCGGGATTCGAGCCCCTAAACCGTGAGCCTTAGAGCTTCGTGAAAGGCATAAGAGAGAGGGTCAGTTCTTTTTAAATGTGCCTTTAATGGTACAGAACATAGCGCACCTCGAACACTTATCTGCTTCCGCAAATGGTTCGACTTGTTTGATATTTAACACCCCGCCGGGTTATCATACGAGCCACACGACATGATTCAGAGCGTTTGAGGCAGAGTCCAAATCCTACTCCACTTCCACACCCGTAATTCCCTTTCTGAGTGTGGTGGGATTCTAAACCAGATTCTTTATCCTCCGTATTTGCACCTGCAGAGTCTAAGAAGGAGCTCGACTGGGTTTGCAGGTAAATAGGGGCAGGTGACATTCTGTTTTGGCGCAATTTCTCTGTGCGGGGGAGGCAGAGAACTAAAAGGAAGTGACCCTAAACATGGTCCTAGAATCACAGAACTGGAAGGGACCCTGAGAGGTCATCTAGTCCAGTTCCCTGCACTCATGGCAGGACTGAGTATTATCTAGACCATCCCTGACAGGTGTTGTATTCTTTAGTGAACATGTATTAGGGGTAGAAGGGTAATTGGCTATCAGGCTGGGGAGTTCCAGGCAACTCAAACCCTTTTAAAACTGCATCTGTTGATGTGAACATGTTTGTAGAGGCGGGGTAGAGGGAAAAAAGAGGGCAGATACCTGCAATTGGAAAGAAGAAGGTTAATACTTTGCAAGGTTTCAGGGACTTATTTGCTGCAATTATTATACAACAATTCTGCGCTCCTTCTTTTGTAATGGGTAGAGAAGTGGCAAGGAGATTTAAACCGAAAACCATACGGTATACAGGAGGGCAGTCTTCCTATGTTCTTCTCGGCATCTACGAAAGGAGGACAGGGGAAACAATCACGCTTGTTACTGTTTCAGGAACGTACACAGCTTTACCGCGGGACATCTTGGCAATAATATCATGATGCCTGATTGCAAATGTGACGGTCCCACTGCTGTTATGTGTATTATAGAAGTAACGGATGTCCCGATTCCCCTGGCATGGTCATTCCGTTCTGGATGTAGAGACAGAGATGTTTTTATTGCCGTTACTATTTGTTTCCTTCTGACGCTCTGCACCAAGTGTGGGCTATAAGGCTGATCCTGTTTACCAGCCGTCTGCCCAGGCCTCGGGATGTTGCATTACAGTTCTGCTGCAGCTCCTTTCTCATGGTGTTTCTGGGGGCCGTTATTGTGCTGGCTTTTCGGGCTCGCACGCCTCTTTAAGAACTGCTCGAGAGGCAATTTGCTGCGATAATTGCCATCCATCTCATAATGCCCCCTTTTCCGTTTCTGTTTTAAACTCCTTTGTGTACCAGTCAGAACTGCAGGGCGCGAGCAGTGCGTTGTGATGGGATTTGGAGCCTGGGAGCAGGTTAGGAATTGTAGAATTGCCAGGTTAGGAGAATGGTGTACTCCGCGTTTGTGTGTGTTTCCTGGAGGAGGCATTAATTATTATTTATTTAAGCAGCCGATCAGAAGTAAGTCTTGTGTAATAATTCAGCCGGTATAATCCCTTAAACCTTGGGGGCCGGCCGGTTGGAGAGCACGTGCATGTCTACCAAAGCCTTGTCACGCAATTGCCTAAAGCAGCGGGAGTTCAGCTAGGCACTGAGACGCTCTCCTCAAAGCAACTGGTTAATTGTCACGTTTAATAGTCTCCGGGAACATGCAAGGAGAAGTGAATAGACTGAATGTCATTGCTAACTGGATAGAAACCCCTGAAGAGATCCCTTGTTTTGGATTCCGTTTCCTGGCACGACACAAGGCTGGTAGGGACCCTGGCCTAGCTGATGAGCATGGAGTCTACTGAGAACAAAAAAGTCTACCACGAAAGTAAAAGAAAATAAATCAGAGAGCCTAACCTGGTGCACAAAAGCCACGGGGCCACCGGAAGCCAGAGTCTTGCACTCCAGTCTCTAAATGCATATACAACGACGAGGGCAGAAAATGCAATCGTGTGACGTTTTGATATATTCAGGTGATCCTAGGAATTAAAAGCTAAAGGGCTGACCCACCACCCTTTGAAAGCTATGGGGAAATGTCCATTAACTTCAGTGGAAGCTGGGTCAGGCGCGAAGGCCCAGATTCAGGAAAGCATCGTAACCCATGCCATGCTTAACTTTGAAGTCAATTATGGTATTGGTCTTGTTAATACATTTAACATTGCTAATAGGGTCGTGCTGAATAGGGATGGGATTGCCATACTCAAATCGAACTCAGAAAGACAGCTGAAGGGAGAGGGGACATGGAAGAGAAGGAGGGTGTGGGGGAGACCGGTAAGAGGGACAGGTGTGGAGTGAAGCTGAGGTGAAGACATGGTGAGGGAGGGGAGGGGGAGTTGGAGCTAACAGCCAACTAGCACACGGCAGAGAGTCCAGTCAGAACCACAGAAAGTTCAAAGGACCAAAGATGCCTGCTTTGACTGCTTCTGCTCCTACTCCCATATCTGATGTCTCTGGCTGGTTCCTCTCTACCGTTTTCCCGCACTTGGATTCATAGGTTATAAAACCAGCAAGAACCACTGTGATCATCTAGTCTGATTTCCTACACAGAATCAGTCACAGAAGTTCCCTGAATTAATTCCTGTTTGACACTGAGCTTTTTTTGGGGGGGGGGGGAGGAGCTAATCTTGATTTTTAAAACATTTTTGGTAATTTGTTCCAGTGATTAATTACTCATTGTGAGAAAAAAATTGCACCTTATCTTGAGTCTGAATTTGTCGAGTCTCAAATTCAAGCCACTTGAGCTTGTTACAACGTCCTACAGTGAGAAGCACAATATAAAAAGCCACACTGACTGAGCAGACTTCAGCTAATTATTATTTTGTATTTGTTTTGGCATAGTGCCTGGGGGCCTCAGTCATGAACTAGGGTTCTGTTGTGCTAGGCACTGTACAAGCACAGAACAAAAAGACAGGCCCTGCTTCAAAGACCTTACACTCTAAGCAGACACTGAATTTTCTCCTGAAACTGTGGGACCTCGGTAGGGATTTCTTTTCATTTTCCTCTCAGCTTAGTCCTATTCAATACCACTGTATCTCTGATGCCATTGTATGATGCAATGGAAGCCATTCAAAACTGTCAGCAAAGTACTTAAGGTGAACTGCTGCTTCCAGAAAAAAGATTATAGTAATCCCACAATCCATATTGCAATAACCCAACATCCTGTCACTGTCCGAACTATATATCAGCTGAACCCTAACATCAGGAGTGTCAATTATTTGAAGGTTCTCGGTTATCTAATGGCTGGCCTTGTTGCTCTGTGGTTTTGTAGGCTGACATGCAGCACAAGAAGCCTGGGTTTTATTTCTTGGCCTGTTGACAGGAGTACTTTAAAGGCAGCATGATCAGGCCTTGATGAGGAGGGAGCACCTTATGCCACTCGGAAGCAGCCCTAATAGCCAAGAAAAGAGCCAGGTTGATTAACTCTCCAAGGAGTCGGCAGTGCCTGCTTGCTCAGCCAGAACCTAGACCAAGACAGGAGAGCGTAAAGGGTGGTGGTGCGGGGTTCTGACTTTCTGGCATGAGCACATAGAGTCAGTTTTGACTGAGTCTAAGTTAGGAAGAGTCTTTTGCTGCAAACAGAGTTCCTACAACTTTTACTCATCTGGCTAGTTTCATAGTCAGCAAGGGGACAATGAATGGGACTGAGATCTACTGAACCTGCCCAAGACATGGGCCTGCTGGGGCACATTTTGAGTTTCAGGGATGTGTTTTGCTGCTACTAATGCAGCTAGAGAAAGAGGAGTCCATATTAATATTCTACTGTCTTGAAAATTCAGGACAAATCCCCAGGTTTGTTTTTTTTCCACCTGTGTAGCTGGAACCAGAGCTAACCATGTATCGACTCTCCGGGGACCCAATGCAGCAGACCACAAGGAGACAGGAGAAGAAGAAGAGTCTTGTGACTGAGCCAGTGTCTCCTATTCACAACATCCTGCTGAGCACCTCCCAGCACCAGAGCTATTGTGAGTAGCCAGCAGGCCTAGCATGGGGAGTGTGCATGTCTGTGGTGCACACACATTTATGCAGACTAACAAGGAGGATACAAAGCATTTTTCAGATCATAGGAAGGCTACAGCGCTTGATAATAATTAATGGCACATTGTCTGCTGCACAGCAAGCCCAAAAGAGGAGAGAGTGTTTTTTTTCAGTGGTCCCTTTGAGCTCGGTCACAGCAATAGCATCAGAGGATAGCATGACCTTGTGGGGGAATGGAGTCTTTATTCAGCACCACAGACAGAGAACACACATCAGAGACAGGGCCCCGTTGGCTGGCTTCACACACTGAACGTTTCCTGTTGTTGTTGTCTAATAGTGACCGTATCATCAGCATCGAGCAGGAGCAGCAGTTATACACTGAATCTTGCAGGTGTGTGAACTGCTGTGTAGTTACACACTTGTGCCATCACAGTATGCAATTCAATAGACATATACAATCAGCTTTGACAGATCGTGAGATAGAAAGACACACAATTTTGTCAATCCAGTGATTAAAAAAAATAAGCAAAATAAAGGGAACTGGTAGAAATTAATCTGTTTCCTACAGCAGGAAAATCATAGGAAAATCCAAGATTCAAAATTCTCTCTGCAGCTGTTCCACACAGCTTGGGCTCTGTGCTGAAAGGACAGTGACATAGCCACTCTAGGGAAAGCTAGAGGCTTGAATAACACCAGCACAGATGACTGTTCTTAAAGGGAAACTTACTGCTTTTTGATGGTACCTGTCAGGGAATTGCTTAGAGAAATTTCCAAGCAATTGTTAATAAATGCCAAGACTCCATGAATTGAGTCTATTAATTTACCTGACTGTATCTGCCAGCAGAGTGATGTGTCATCCATGATCTTGCTTTTATACATGATCCAAATATTGATATCACAGGTAAGTAAGAGGAGAAAAAAATCAAATGAGTGGCATTTTTCAAAAACAATTTCCCCGCATAAAGAGTTATTCACAACAGTGTCTAAGACTGGGAATCCACATCCCAGGGTATGCAGTTTAAAATAGTATTTTAGAGTCCATCACCATTATTCTTTTGTGTCTATGCTTGTTCTCTATTACTCTTCTGGAAGTTCTGCCTTTGGCATGAGACAGGAACTTACAGGTTCTCTACTTTAAACACATTTGATCTCTGATGTGATCCTCATGGGGTAGTCAGATTCCTACTGTAATGCAACCACAGTTGTGTCCCATCAGAGGAACCTAGATAGGTCACATAGCACTTTCCTAATGCTCTTCAGCTAAAAAAAGGATTTGCTCATATCTAGATATTTAAAAGTATTTCAGGAGTGTGACAGAGGGTACATGGCCTTTGCGGCTCCCTACTTGATACCCTATGGTCTTAAGTTTCAAAAGGTAATAATGAGCAAGCTCTACATGTCCCAGGCTAAACCCTGGGAATCTCTTGCTGATGCCTAGAAAACGTTGCCCTCTAAAATCCAAATTGCATAGAGATACAGTTTCTTCTTGTTAGGGGGTTTTATCCTGTTCCCCATTGTGCTTCTCAGCCAATGGGAGGAATTCACTTGCAAGACTTATCTCCAAGGAAGAGGGAAGAGCATTCAACAGTCTTTTGTCCCCTTTAAGGCTCCACAATAGTGTGTCTCATGATGTTGGGCCTTCCCTGTTGGACAGGACATAACATCTTCTGCTGGAAGCCAGTGTTTCACACTAGCTAATATCTTTCTCCTGTTTGGTGATTTAGATACAGATGGTCCCAGACTTTATGCAATCATTCCATTCCAGAACGCCTTACATAACTTGAATTTTGCATAAGTTGGGAATGTATACCCGATAATTATGAAAAAAAAACCCAACTATTTCTAGCTTACGGAACTTTTTCCGTAAGTGCGGATTTGTATAAGTTGGGTTTGCATAACCTAGGGGGCATTTGTAGTTACAGAGGTTTACAATGCAAACACTTAAATATTACCTTTATAACATGGGATACGGATATTATAAGTGAGATTAATGCATGGAACAACTTACAAGCATTTCATAAGGTATAATAATAATTCTAATACCTGTCTTTCAGACTGGTTCCAGCTATGTATTGGTCAGTGTTCAGCTGAAATCTAGGGGCCTTGGCATGAGCTGGCACCTGGTATGACAATGTCACACCCATTACCATAGTATCTGAGCAATTCCCCCTTTTTAATAGTATTTACTTATCCTCACAACACTGCTGTCAGGTAGGAAAGTACCATTATCTGCATTGCAGAGATGGGGAACTGAGGCATGGACAAGTTAAGTAGTTTATCCAGTGTCACACAGGAAGCCTGTGGCAGAGCAGGAATTAAACCCAGGCCTCCAAAATCCCAGATTAGCACCCTAGTCCATTCTTCTTCTCTTCTAGTAACTTCACTAGGGTTACTCATGTGCATAAAGTTAAGCACATGCACAAGGATTTGTCTGTTTGAGGTCATATTTACTAAGTTACAATATCAATAAAATGTAGTTCTCGATAATAGCTGAATATTAAGAGTGGGATAATTTATGTGACATCTGTTTGCATTTCTAGAATACAAGACATCCATATCAGTGCTAGCACTGGGTTAAACCTCTATGGCATCTTCACTAACTACGCCTGAGCAATATAGACATTCTGTATTGAGTAAAGTTTTGGAAAATTCAGCTGATGTATTCAGATTTAGTACATTTGCTTAATGGTATTTCCTCTGGGTTTCAAATAATGGGCTGCTGTCATTGCTGATGCAATTCAACTGTATCTTAAGAACTATCTTTACTACAAAGCAGCATTCTTATAAAACTGACCATAAATTCATGTATAGATGCATAAAGATCACATTTTGTGCCCAGATTAGGTGGGTGTATGTGGAGATTAGCCAGGAACATAAATAAGAAAGCTGTTTGTTTCTCTCTCATTCTATTACTCTCTCATTTTTCTCACCCTGTTCTACATGGCCAAGGGAGGGTGGGACCAGTGTGAAGGAGGAAAAGGAATGAGATGGAGATTGTGTTAAAACATATTCTACTGAGCAGAGAGAACTGAGGCTTAGTTAAACCTACTCATTGCGCAGGTTACTGTAATTAATGCCCAGGGAACTGTCTACATAGTGCTGAGTGCTGGCTGGTGAGTCTTGCCCACATGCGCAGGGTTTAGCTGATCGCCATATTTGGGGTCAGGAAGGAATTTTCCTCCGGGGCAGATTGGCAGAGGCCCTGGACGTTTTTCGCCTTCCTCTGCAGCGTGGGGCATGGGTCACTTGCTGGTGGATTCTCTGCTTGAGGTCTTCAAACCACAATTTGAAAACTTCAGTAACTTGGACATAGGTTAGGGTTTATTATAGAAGTGGATGGGTAGGGTTCTGTGGCCTGCTTTGTGCAGGAGGTCAGACTAGATGATCGTATTGGTCCCTTCTGACCCTAAAGTCTGTGAGTCTATAGTGTGTTACCAAAATTCACCCAAACCTGACTGAAATTGCCCTAACATTGGCTTCCAAGAGTTTAAGCCACAGGACAGTTAACTGTGACTACTTCAACTGGGCAGAAGTGAGGTCTTTCTAAGGCAGCCAGAACCCAGATCATGCAGGGCTTTATAGATTAAAATAAACATCAGGAATTTCACCTGGTAGCAAACAAAGGAATTAGTGCCAGGTCCGGGCACATGTGTAGTGTTTACATGGCTAATGGTGGTAGCATGCTGTGTTCCACGCTAACTGGATCTTGCAGCACCATGGTAAAAATAACAATACCATGGTTATCTATGGCTAGGTTCATACTGGAAAGAAAAATGCAAAGGGGTCTTCATTGCCACCCACCTCTACTAGAGATTTGGGAGCAAATGGGAATCCAACAAACCTATACATTTTGAACGTACTTGACAAAAAGTGGGCAGATTTGCTTCAAGAGAGGTAGCAGAGAGATCCTACCAGTTCACCCAGGAGTTTTCCCTTCTTCACCAGCATCATGTCCATCTTGCCTTGACTGAGTTTTGGTGACCCTGTCATTATACAGGCCTAAATCTCAGGCAGGTTAAGTAGGGAGAAGACTGCACTGTCCAGGTCTGATTTGGAGTGGGGAGAAAGAACCATGAAAAGGGCTCCAGGCAGGGGAAATGATCTGGTCATGCAAAGCCAACTGCAGAATTGGGGCCTGAGTTTGTAACAGCAGCATAGTTTTCAAAAGCAGCGCTACATTTGGCAGGCGAGCTGGTTTGGTACAGCAATGACAAAATGTTCAACCAACCAAAGTTCTCCCAGCTGTTCAATGAAAGTGCTTCCACTAAAGCAAACCAAACGAATGTGGGGGTATGTTTTTAGCCCTAGTAGCCTGACTGGTGCTTTTTAGTAGTATCAGTAATTGTTTGGTGCCGATAATAATTTCGTCCCAGCCTCTCAGCACAAGTGAGAGTGCCAGCACATCAGAACAGTAGTTCCAAGCGATGTTGCTACAGGAATAGCTGTTTGGCTCTCATGTGGATTCAGGCACATAAGGCAAAACTCTATAGTGCCCTTTCAGTCTATGGAATATAGCAAAGTTTTACTTGAATGGAAATGAAATACTCTTTTGAGAGGTATGGCTGCTGTTGCTTTGTATGAGAGTTCCTACCATCGCCCACTGCCACTTCTCTCTGTTTGCTCACAGGTATTGTTTTCCAGAATTAAAATAAACAGCCCAAAGGACAAAGGACTGGTTACTTTATGACACCACTGGCATGCATCATAAGCAGTTTCTAACCTCACACGAACAATGATAAAACAAGAAATCACCTGAGATTAATTAATACTAACTGAGACCTGTCTGAAGCAGTTCTGTATGGTACTAGCAAGGAAATGTATTTTTTAGAGTTGATGAAAATATGGCTAGGGGTACCCATCTTATGCTATTATTTACATGGCAGATGCTGGGACAGGAGTTGCTATTTTCCCCTGTAGAATCCTGAACCAGATCACACACAAGTCCATCATCGTTGAACTGTTTGCACTGAAAGGTTTTTGGCCAGGCATGTTTCAAAATCCCAGTCAGAGTAAAAATCAGCAATTTCTTCCAATTGTTACTGACTGCGCACTGCAGGGCATGGCTATGAAGTTCGGGTGCACCAGTTCCCTATATGTTTTCTAGATGCTGGGTGTACCATATGTTCAGAGGCAAAGCTCCAGGAGCTTCAAACACTAGGTCCTTCAGGCTCTAGCTCTTGGTGGGTCCCTGTAAACACTCCCTGTCTGATGAATCACAAAGGATGCTTCATCAGGGCTGCCAGAAATAGATGTTACAATTACTCTGTGCATGAGGATTTTGAGTTACAAATCAAAGGTGAACCAACAGTTCCTACATCATCTCCTAAGGGCATCCAATCCACTCCAGTCCAGGGGTATGAAGACAGAGGTCCTCAGGCCTAGGCACACGCTCTCCAGGCCTCCCCTCACCTGTAACCATCTCATGCTGGCCTGATCTCTTTGACCATCTTGTTCTGACCTGCCTGCACAGCTACCTTGTTTGCAGATCACTTCTGAGTACCTACTTGCTGTGCCTGCTGCTGACCCCATGCCTGCAATAGGCTGCTTCCCAGTCTGGCTCAGACTGTCAGGTCCAGCCTTTGTTCCACAGGCACTGGCCGGTTACTGCCTCCAGCCTTCAGTTCCTGCTCATGCATGCCTCCAAGCCAAGTCCCCTCTGGCAGCACTTTCCTTGCCTGTTCTGGGGGACTATGGAGTGCTCTACTCCATAAATCCATGGCTAGATGTTGCAGAGGGGTTTACACCAAACCAAGTAAGGAGCCAGCAGAAACTCAAACCCAATCCAAATTCAAATGCTTTGTGAGTTTCAAAAAAGTCTTCATTTTCAATATATAAATGAAGATTTTCAAAAGTAAGTGCCTAAATTTGAGGCTCTTAAACCCATAAGTAACGTGACTTTGAAAGATGCTAAGCAGACAGCTCCCATTAGAAATCTTGGCCCAGGAGCCTAATGTTCAGCACATGCTTTTTGAAAATCTTAGTCTTATTTTTCATTTTTGCATCCTTTTTTTGTATGGAATTAGAAAGGCTGCAGGCTCAACATGATACAAAAAATACTGAAAATCTTACATAAAAAACTTCTCACAGGAGTACCAGCCCAATTTTGTAGATTCAAGAGGTTCTGATACAATTCAGATTGCATACTTTTCAAACCAGACCAAAGCTTTTGAGATTCATCAGTAATTGCAAATCTACAGTCCTTTTATTTTACCAGGTTGATCCTGCACAGAGTTAAGCAGTGGCTAGCAGCAGAATTGAGCACCAGAGCAGGTGCTCAAGCTGGTCCAACAGGCATGGAAAGTAAAGTCTTCTTTCTACATGTTTGTTCACCGTGGAATCACACCTCTCCTGCCCGTAGGTTCCTTGTAATTGCTATCATGAGAAGATAATTAAAAGTGCACTTATGATAAAACTACTCTCAGAGTAAAAATTTCAAGGAGCTGGAGCAGAGGAGATATGGCTTTAAAGAACATGACTTACAGGAGATCCTATACACTGCCTAAACGGATGGGAATAGTAGTTATGTTAAAAGAAATCCTTACTCCACCCTTAGGAAGAAGGAAAGCCTCCTAGCCTTCTCACAGCCCTGCAGTCAACAGCTTGTAGCTGGAGAATGAGGCCTACAAACGAGACATCCACACAGCCACATCACTCTGCTCCTTTTGAAAACCTTCCCTCTCTCTCCTTTCAGACTGCTGCTGTGTAGATTTTGAGAGCTATGCTAGAGTCCTACACATGCTATTCAATACAGTTACTAGAATGGATAGGTGGCACGCTAGACCCACTGCTCAGTAGATGCTGAAGGTATTTGTTGTTGTTATCGCTCATGGAGCACTAACAATGTGCTCAGCAATGCACAGAACAAAGCAGAGGAGTCCTGTCTCCAAAGAGCTTACACGTTAAGACTGACTAATCTTCCACCTGCTCTTTTGGCAGGAATCCCTTGGCAATTCCATGGAAGTTCCTCCTCTGGGGTGCTTGGACAATCAGGCCCTGAGTGTGACTGGATCAAGAACTATCACATATAGGGGGAATAAGCATCTCTCTTTCTCTGAAGGCCCACTAACATTCCTTCTGCAGATAGGTCCTCATGTGACTATATGAGGGTTTGCAGGGTTTGCTACATCTAGAATGTGGAATAGGGCCATGATATATTCTCATGAATTCCTCATTAACAGTAGCAAGCACGAGCCATTTTTCAAAGTGCAAGATCAGGCCCACAGAGATGGCATTCTGTAAATTATGAAGGGAAGCAGCTTGATCTGAGGGACAGAACCCATGAGCAGAAGCTGGGAGATTTCAGAGACTTGATCTTCCAGCCCTCATTTATCTGAGTTCAGTGAGACTATTTATGTCAATAAGGGTTTCAGGATCACCCCACATCCCAGGTTCTGTTCCTACCTCTGCCACTCACTTGCTGTGTTTGTGTCTTTGGACCAGTTTTTCAACCATTTTGAGTGTCAGGTTCTTCAGTTTCAAAATAGGTGCACTTGGGCAGCTCTAGACATTTCGCTGCTCCAAGCACGGTGGCATGCCACGGGGGGCGCTCTGCCGGTCGCTGGTCTCGCAGCTCCGGTGGACCTCCCGCAGGCGTGCATGGGACCAGCAGACCCTCTGCAGGCATGCAGCCCCAAGCACGCACTTGGCGTGCTGGGGCCTGGAGCCGCCCCTGGATACACTGATGCATACTGACCTTTTGAAAAACTTTGTACAACGTGGAATGAAAGTGCTGTGTTGCTATTACAATTATATTTATTCCGTACTCTACATTGTAAGCCCGTGACAGAAGGAGTTATTACTGTAAATTTAATCAGAACACAATTTAAAAAATAAATAAAGGATTTCTGTTTTGAGTCTAGATCCCTGGTGTTAGTCATGCTTTATATCTAGCAGTTTACACATACACACACACACACACCCATATTGCCCATTGCAATGCTCTTCTTTTACTTCCTCTTCTCTTCTTTGGCTATCTCTCGATGCGAGGATGATGTCTGCCAAGGGGGTTCATCAGTGAGTTTTTAAGTGCCCAATTCTTGCCCTGCAGATTTTCCCACAGAAGTGACAGGTGTAATCTTGGAGGAGACATAGTCGTTGACTGGAGAGTTGTGCCCTTTCTTTCCTCCTTTGTTGCTTCTCTGTCTCATGAGCATGTCTGTTCTCCTCAAAGTGAGCTGTGGCTTGGGGTACGGTGTGGCACCACTGTGTTCTGTTCCATGCCAAGTTCTCCCAGTTTGTTGGGTTAATGCCTCCCTTGCTGGCCTCTATCCCATTTCAAAGAACTTCTCAACATGGACAGGTCCAATTCACATCAGTTTTCCAAACATTGCAAACAGATGCTTTTTAATTCATCTCACAGAGGTTCTCACAACAAATGTTTTGGTGGCCTCAGAGTGCAGCCTCTAACTCTTGCTCTAACTCTATGCATGTATACACGTTCAAATCGTAGTAACTTATTTATGTAGGTTTGCTGTGTGGGCTCAATAATAAAAATATGCTATGAAAAATGATATTTGTATCTTTGTTCATATCACTTTTCACAGCAAGTCCTGGCAAGTTAGGACCTGGATGGAAGGGTAGCAGAGTGAGGCAGCAGAGGCCAGGGCAATGGATGGGCAGCTTCACGACATATGCTCAGGGGTGTGGGTTGGCACCTGGAGCTAGGGGTTGGTGCCCTGGGCCAGCACCTGCTGGAGCCCAGGGTCGACATCCGTAGCTGTGTGGCCAGGGATCGGTGCCCAGGGCTGGGGATCAGCACCTGCTGCCACTCAGCTGGAGGTCAGCACCTGAATCCGGCACCCACTGCTGTGTGACTGGGACAAAGGGTTGACAGCCGGGGTTAGCTCTTGGGGTCTGTGCCTGCTGGGGGTTAGCTCTTGGGGTCTGTGCCTGCTGCCTCAGAGTCTGGGCTAGGGGTCAGTGTCCAGAGCCAACATCTACTGGAGCCTGCTGCTGAGTGACCGGGACTGGAGGTCAGTGTCCAAGGCCAGCGGTCTCCAGAGATGTGCAGGGCAGTGCATCCAGGAGCAACAGGGAGAGAGGAGGAGGCGCTGATGCTTTGCCCCGCCCCTATCCCTGTCCAGGAAGCTGTTGTGGCCTCAGGGAAACCCCCTGATAGCCTCACTTGAGAAAAGCTTTAGCAGAAGGAGTAACAAAAACAAAACAGAAAAATGATTGTTGGGATCTCACAAATAAAAGACCTCTGTGGCAGCTTTAGTTCTATAAGCAGAACACATCTTAATGTTATTTATGGATAAAATGACTTCTTGCTCTATTCTGTGAGAAAAAAACATGAAAATCCCAAACTCTGCTCAGGTGTAAGGTTTAATTAGCAAAAAAAAAAAAAAAAAAAAAAATTCTTAGAACAGACCAAACTCTGATGCACTTATGCTGCATAACATCTTATTCAACAAGTTCCATTGGAGTAAATGGAACTAAGGTGCTACTCAGAGGGACTAGGTGTATCAGAATGTGGTCCATTTTCAGAGCCAGATTCTCCTGCCCTTGATCATGTTGAATAGTACCTTACTTCACAGATAGTTCCATTGGAATTCATGGGATTACCTAAAAAGTTAGTAATTACTCAATGCAACTATGAGTGGCAAGATCTAGCCTTAAATTAATATTTGTAAACAGTTTGGATCTTCAAAGGATATTAGGACAAGAAAAGAAAAGAAACAGGGGAATAAAGCCCCAATGTTCTCCAAAACCACAAATATTCGAGAGGGATTTTTACAGCTGACCAGTTATTGCAATAGAATTTTCTTGTGGATTATTGCTCCTTGTTTGCCTGAATTAAGGACCATCCAGTCAAAATGCCCTGAAACCCTACATGCAGATACAAGCACAGGTATCCTCAGATGGTGTAAACTGCTACAGCCCCACAGCCTTGCTATGCAAATTCACCAAGAAGAGTAAATCTCATAATATTTTAAATGAAGTTTATAATGCACACAGGGCATTTCCCCCTCCCCCCCCAAAAAAAAAGACTGTATTGAGGTGGCTACTTTATGAAAAGAGCTTGTTCATAAACGGGGCAGGCATTCTTAGCAGAGAGGAACAAAGAAAATAGTTTTATTAGCAGCAAGAACCACATGAATGGCTTTGACCTCAATTTAGGATTTAGCTTATCAGTTCACACGGAGGCTTGCATCAAGAATTTGACACTAGTGCCCTTTTCTAATTTGTAAAGCAAACTAAAAGGAAAATAATGGAGTAAGGATAAGTGCTGTTCATGAGCCACTGAGCAGGCTCTATTCCATTCTACCCAAATTACTCAACAATCAGTCAGAAATCCCATCATACACTCTGTGTTTTGGAGGGCAGGAGGGGTTTAAAGGAAGATTAAGCCGCAAATGGCAAATCTCTCTAGTGATCAAAAGTATTGCATGATCCTCATTCTTATTCACATTCATAGTTATGTTAGCACATGAAAACATTTCTGCAGTGAGGGGAGAGTGGCTTTTGCCTCTGAATTTTAAAGCTGCAATCCTGCAATTGCATAATAACCTCAGGTTAAGTCTTATATGTCGTAAGCTTCCACGGCTATACCCCGGTTGGCTCGATGACATTCTCTGCTCTGTAGTGAGCCTAATATCTTAAGACTGGCTGAATTCTTCTAACCTAAGGGATTAGCTCTTTAATTTTGTAGAATTGTGATTTTTTTGCACACTGAGGGTGTGATTTGTAGTTAACATTTAAATAATGGTGACTGTGCTTTACAAGCTGCCTTATGCATTTAGCAATGACAGAAATCCCCATCGTGCTCCTACTGTAGTCAAAGTTTTGCCAGTTTCTACAATGGAACCAGTATCTGTCCCTATCTGTATTTATTTTAGAGAATTATAATTTTTCATTTATGCCTGGGATGTGCAAGAAGGAAAAAAATACATCAAATGCACTGGGCCTGATTCTCTGTTACCTTTCTAGCTAGGCAGAATTTTACACCCATATTGCACTGAGTGTGAATAACAACACAAGATGCAGGATAATGGAGAACCAGGCCTACTGTTTTTATGGCAAAGCGGAAATCTTGTGTTTTTTTTTAAAGCTGTGGACAGTTCAAAGAAAACATTTAAGCCAAGAAGTATATTATTTGAACCTCATTGTAAATGAGGGATGCACAAACCACACACATTATACCATCAGTTTGTTACTCAAATATGGCAACACAAACCTGCAAATTATGATGACTATATATCATTATTTATTATTGGTGTTATCGTATCGTTAAGGAGTGCCAGTCATGGACTAGGTCCCCGCTGTGCAAGGTGCTGTTTAAATAGAACCACAAGAGCGTCCCTGAATAGAGTCCTGGAAATTAGCAGTCCAGTTCTGCAGCACTTACACATGGGTAAGAAATACTCATATGGATATTCCCATGGAAGTTAATGGTTGTTGGTGTGAAGATTATTTACGTGAGTTGAAGCTGTCTCCGTGCCCTGGTCTAGATGACAGAGTTAGGTTGATGTAAGGCAGTTTATGTCAACCTACCTCTACACTAGTGTCTACACTAAATGCAACTCTCACCGATGTAACTCATCCACTACATTGACTTAAGTGCTACACCTTTCACAGAGGTGGAGTTATTAAGTCTATGTAGTTAGGTTGATGTAGTGTAAGTCTAGACACTGCATTGCTTACATAGACTGTTGCAGGCTTCCAGAAGCCATCCCCCAATGCCCCATACTGACAGTTAAATTGGTGTAAGTGCTCCAGGTGAGGACGTGCACAGCTGACACAAGGAATGTAGCGTGGGCATGCAAAAGTGATTTAACTACTATGATGGCTGTACGTCAGCATAACTTAGGTTGACTTAATTTTGTTGCGCAGACTTCCTACATCTCTTAGGATTGTATATCTATTTCCTTGCATTTTTTTCCAGTGAAAGTTGGGGTGGTAAACACCATAGGCACCGACTCCGTAGGTGCTCCGAGGCTGGAGCACCCCTGGGGAAAAATTGGTGGGTGCTCTGCACCCACTGGCAGCTCCCTGTCCCATACTCCCCACCCCAGGTCACCTCTGCCTCCACTCTGCATCCTCCCCTAAGCATGCCGCATGCCCTCTTTATTTCCCCCCTATCTCCCAGCCCTTGCACCACAAAATAGCTGTTTCACATGGCTGGGAGGGAGAGGGGAGGAGGGAGAACACAGCGCGCTTGGGGAAGAGGTGGAGCCAGGGCTGGGATTTGGGGAAGGTGTCCAATAGGGGCAGGAACTTTGGGGAAGGGGTTGGAATGGGGGTGGGACAGAGGCAGGAAAAGGGTGGAGTTGGGGCAGGCTCAGGGGTGGGGAGGCATGAGCACCCACTGGCGCCAGGGAAAGTGGCACCTATGCTAGACACCATGGCCCCAATTCAGCAAGGTACTTAAGCACTTGTCTAAACATATGAGTAATCCCATTGAAAACTTGTGTCAGTGGAATTTCTCCCACACTTAAAGTTAGGCATCTTCTTACATGCTTTGCTGAACTGGGACCAAGTGACATTACAGTCCCAGAGATAAATAAATAAATAAATAAATACTGATAATGAGGATGATACCCAGAGGCTAAGTTCTACTTTCAGTCACCATGTGTAATGCAGTGAATTTGGCTACCTGTGTATGTGTGCACTCACATGCACACAGTCGCATCGTTTGTTGGGTGGGAGAAGTATGACAACACTGGCACAGAATCTAGCTGTCACTGAGTGCTTAGGAATGGAAGGTAGGGCCAGGGCCAGCTCTAGACATTTCGCCACCCCAAGCACAGCGGAACGCAGCGAGGTCGCGCTCTGCCGCTCGCCTGTCCCGCAGCTCCGGTGGACCTCCCGCAGGCATCCTGCAGGCGTCCCGCGGCTCCCGCAGGAGGTCCACCGGAGCCGCCTGCCACCCTCCTGGCAACCGGCAGAGTGCCCCCTGTGGCATGGGTAGGGCCACCCAGAAAGGGAACGTAAATATGTTTAACCTAAAACAGATACAAGTGTTGTTTTAAATTGCAAACTCAAGAAGATGGGCATGGGTTGGAGAGATTCAGGTACAAATGTGCTGGTAAGAGGAGAAATGAAGGAGAAAAAGTTTTAAAATAGAAGTGTGTGCATGCACATATGCATGTGTGCCAGCACGCACACACACACACACACACTTACTATCGTTATAGCTTGTGTTTATATTGCAGAACCCCAGGACGTGCACACAACCAACCTAAAGAACTGTGTGACCTTTCTGTTCCTTTCTCACCCTTCCTTCAGCCTCCCGGTATTTGCTGTCTGTCACTTAATATCTACATTTAGACTGCAATCTCTCAGGGCAGGGGCCTGGCTTCGTACACCTACCAAAGTGGAGTTCTGATCCTGACTGGGGCTTTTGGGTGATACTCTAACGTGCTTGTGAACTACAGGTCTACGTTACACATACAATGTGTTCTAGACTTTAGAGGACAGTACAGTGGAGTAGACTCAGGAGATCTGGCTTCTGTTCCCAGCTCTGTTGCCAGGTGATCTTGGGCAAGTCATTTCACCTCTATGCCTCCGTTTCCCCATTATAAAATGGTGATAGTGATACTGACCTCCTTTGTAAAATGCTTTGAGATCTACTGAAGTGGCAACTGCCTTACTCAGCAGAAATGAGCTGTGTCCTCTCCTCCATTAACCCCAGTATACATGCAAATGCACAGAGGGTAAGTTTGTTTGTTTATTTTCCATTTGGAATCACCTGTTTACAAGGCAGGCCTCTGGCTTAGCAAAGCTGGTTTAACCCCGCTCCCCCACCCCTACACACGAGAGAACACAAAAGAACTGCAGTTGTTTACCCAAAATATGAACACTAAAGTATGTGACGGAATGTGGCAGATATGACAACATTTCTGCTTCCTGCCTATCTCGTACTTCTTAGCCTTTGCAGTTATGCCATGCCTGAGCGGTGCAGCACAGGTTAGGTGATATATCACAGCTGAAAAGCAGGTGTGCATAACATGCAGTTCTTTACTACTGTATATGCCCGAAGCCACCTAATGCTGGGGTCCCTACTGCTTTGCTTTGGAAGTTAACATGACTTCACTGGGAATCCTGCAGAAGGAGTTACACCATCTTCAACCTTTTTGTGATATGTTCCATTTTCTAAATGACATGGTGATGATTCATCACAGAATAATATTTTGGCTTGTTCCTTGTGACTCTGCACAAATATAACCAGGATTCACATAATATTGGTCAAAGCTGAGATCATATTCAGTATCTATTCAAGGAATAGCTACAATGACCATGAATTTGAGAAGCATTTGATCTGGGTACTCCTCCCAGCACAACATTTGCACAGAAGTTCAGGTTGGCAGGCAAGCGGGGAATCCTTTTGAAACGTCAGTTTGCAAAATCAATGAGATATGCAAAAGCACATGGCAAAACTTTATAGGAAGATGAATGAAAGCAGTGGATTTCAAACAGCTTTGTATGTGAGAGACGTATAGAGATTGGGGGTAAAACTAATACTTTTTACTAAATATGCACTAGTAGATCTGTGTCTCTGAGATGGCTGACACCCCCACTGTATAGAAACAAATGTGAATGGTGACCTTCAGCATATGACTATTTCATCACCGGCTTTGGAACTGAGTAACAGGATCTATACATATGACACCAGTAAAGCACGTGTCAGCTATGGCCAAGGTCTAGGCATTAGCTGAGAACTTACAAACTCACAGCTGGAAGCCAGACCAGCTCACTTGTGTCTTAGTATAGTTCAAAGTAGATGTTAATATGTATAAGAATGTGTAGAGTGTTTATACTTCATGAAAAACTGGTGAGATGTTGCATGCATTGTTTTCACTTATCTGTACCCTTTTATAATGTACTAGCAAACATTTGCATTGAGTATAAATCCCTGTAAATAAGTAACACATCAAACGAGAAAGACACCTTGTGTAATGCAAATTAAGAACGTTAACAGGAAAGTGCTAATTCCCATGCATGGAAAGCAAATGGTCATTATGTGTGAGATCAAAGATCAGAGTCTCTACATGCATTCCTCTCTCCTCATCATGATAGCAAGGACCCACGTGAGGACCATCCTATCAGCTTGGTCCCTGTGAGAGGAAGTTATAAATATGGACACAAGGAAAAAATCTTTATCTCTGGACTGTTTGGATTCTAACAGAGCAAAATAACTGAACGAGAAGACGAGGTCCCTAGAATTATGCTGAGAAGCCCTAAAAGACCTGTGGGAAACTGGCAGCTTACTACATCTCTGCTGCCTCTTGAAATTACAGACTGTGACTCACTTGTACATATGTTTTTACCTATTTTAACCTTTCAATAACTCTCATTACTTTTTCTTAGCTAATAAATCTTTAGTAAGTTTACTATAGAATTGGCTAGCAATGTTGTCTTTGGTGAGAGGTCTAGGATGCAGATTGACCTGCGTGAGTGACTGGTCTCTTGGGACTGAGTGTAACCTGAATATTTTGTGATTTTTGGTGAAAGTGACCATTTGTCGCACAGTCCAGCTTGCTTAGATGGCAATATAGACTAGGGAGTCTAAGGGGATTGTCTGGGACACCATTATAAGATTATTGTAGTACTTTGGGAGTTCATGTTTGGTACTAGCTTGGTGAAATCTAATTATAGAACATACCACTAGTTGGGGTACCTGCCTTGAAGTTGGCACTCACGTGAGTCCCTCCAGACAGCGTGACACATGTCAGAGGTAAAAAGACTTAGTCTGCTCCCATTCAGAAATTCACATTCAAAACCTTGAGATCCACACACAAATTTTATCAAGTGAGACCAGCAATCCAGTTTTGTGGTACAATTTACCACTTGTATAACAACATGCATGTTAAGAAAAGAGATCAAACCCAAGACACTGTTTAATAAAACTGATAGAGTAAACAGAGATAAGCCTGGCTCCATTCCCCTAGCAGAGGATTTTTCCTGCATGGGCCAGCCAGCATAGCCAGGTCCCTCCCAACCTTTTTCCTAATCCCTGAAGCATTTTTGGGGGGGAAGGGGGAGTGTGTCAGAGAAGGCATGTCCAGAGAACACTGCTATATGAGTACAACTTCATATTCCTTAAGTACAGGCCAAAATCCAAGAACTGGTATTGTTTAATGTATTTTTCCTCACACCACCCCCATGAGGCAGGCAGTAATATTATCCCTATTTTACATATGGGAAACAGAGCCACAGAGAGAGTAAGTGATGTCTCAGATCACACAGGGAACATGTGATAGAGCAAGGAATTGAACCAAGGCCTCCCAAAGTCTTAGTTAACACAGTAACCACTGGACCAACCTTTCTCCCTGAGAGTCACTCAGATGCACATAAGCTTCCCAGCAGATGGAGGCTCGGTCCATCAATAGCTATTGGCCAAGATGGTCAGAGATGCAACCCCATGCTCTGGGTGTCCTGAAACCTCTGACTGCCAGATGCTGGAATTAGACAACAGGGGATGGATCACTCAATAATTCCCCAGTTCTGTTCATTCCCTCTGAACCATTTGGCATCAACCATTGTCAGACAGGATACTGAGCTAGATGGACCATTGGTCTGACCCAGTAGAGCCGTTCTTATGTTCTAGATGGAGCACCGAGCAGCCTTCAGAACCCTGGTTTATTTGGACAACTGTGCCCTCAAAATTTTTTCCAAACATTCATAACTGTGCAGGTACCTTGAACTCCAATCACTTTTTTACTGCAGCTGGAGGCTAGTTGTGACCTGAAAATCCTCCCACCATCTTTTTATATGCAATGAATTTTATGTTCTTGGACTCCCTAATCCACCTAGAAAATCTCTGGGCTGGTACCCCCATTGTCATGCAATTCTAGTGGACGGGACTTAGTTACATTTCAGAAGGGATAGTGCAGCTCATTATTTAGCAGGCTTACCCAACAATGCTAAGAATTTAATGTTCAATCACTGCATTAGAAATGACAATATATTAAATAAACTAAGCTAGTATTTTCTGGAATCAAAAGGACCATGTTTCTTCTTTGTTTCTAAATACCATATATGCTTTCATTTGTTTTTGTCAGATTATCCTGTTACTGAGATTTGTATTATGGTAGCTCTCTCATCCTTGATCCTCCATATTTTAATTTGTATTCTCCAGCTACCCCTCCCTACCCAGGGATGATGGCAATGGCTTCTGCAAAAGGGTAAGAATATGTAACTATATGGCATGGATAATTTAGAGGTGGAAATGAAATAATCAGAGGTACTGCAACCTCCTCATTTAAGAAAGCAGCTCAGTCCTTCTCTGACCTTTCAAACGTGGCCGCTAGTAGCAGAGGTGCCGACTTTCTAATTTCCCCAGGGTGCTCAACCCCCACTCCACCCAGTCCCGGCCTGCACCCCCGCCCCTCCCCCCCAGGCCCTACTTCACCCCACATCTTCCCGACCCTGCTCTGCCCTGCCTCTTCCTGCCCCCATTCCGCTCCCTCCCCAGAGCATGCTCTGCCCTCGGTCCACCTCTTCCTGCCCCTGCTCCTCCCCCTCACCCCGGGTCCTGCCTGCTGCTGAACAGCTGATCACTGGTGGGCAGGAGATGCTGGCGTGGAGAGGGAGGAGCTGATTGACAGGGTTGGTGGTGGGTGCTGAGCACCCACTATTTTTTTCCTGTGGGTGCTCCAGCCCTGGAGCACCCACGGAGTCAGCGCCTATGGCTAGTAGACACTCCAGGGACTTTTTGTGACTGAGAAAGTGATAAGTTCTTGAAGATCCACTTGTCCACCAGTGAAGTACTTAGACTATGCTAGAGCTCTAGTAAAAACACAATGATATTTCACTAAAGGAACAGTGAGGTTCACAGGGATTTCTTAAAACTCTACTGCAATAAACATCTGCTGTGTGGATGTTTGCATTGTGTGCTTGATTGTCTCCTATACATATTGAACTGTCATGTTGAATGTGCAAAAAGAATGCTATTAGATGCACTTAAGGCTCTTAAGAATGGTAACAATGAAGTATTTATTAGGTTAAGTAGTACATATGCCCTCCTGTTGAGTTTTTATTGAGCTCCTGGTGGATCAAGTGGAATACCCAAAGGCTGCTGCAGGAAAAGAGAGGAATGTAGTAGGGAAGGTGATCCCATTTTCAAAAGGCCTGCAGCCTGAAATGGGCCTACGGGAGGGTTGCACATAGGCTGACCAGATAGCAAGTGTGAAAAATTGGGACAGGGAGTGGGGGGTAATAGGAGCCTATAGAAGAAAAAGCCCCAAATATTCGGACTGTCCCTATAAAATCAGGACATCTGGTCACACTAGTTGCACAGGCCACAGGCAAAGATCTATAAGGTAGTGAAGGAGCTTAGTGTGTGATGTGCAGTTTAAGGGCTATAGATCTGAGTATGATGGTTAAAGGTGAAAGTCTATTGGGCTGGGCTGGGAGCTAAAAGAACCTTTGACATTTTATCTGTGGGAGGATGTCAGGTCATGTCTGTAGTTGTATAACTAACTACATCAAACTAGCTATTGTTGAAGCTTTGTGAAACAGAAGAGCTTCCCACGGGGAGACACTTTTAACAGTTTTCAGAGTAGAAGCTGTGTTAATCTGTATCTGCAAAAAGAACAGGAATACTTGTGGCAACTTAGAGACTAACAAATTTATTTGAGCACAAGCTTTCGTGGGCTACAGCCCACATCATCACTGCATCCAAGGAAGCGGGCTGTAGCCCATGAAAGCTTATGCTCAAATAAATTTGTTAGTCTCTAAGGTGCCACAAGTACTCCTGTTCTTTTTACTTTTAACAGTGCTTCTGAAACACAAACATTTTAAATACTTTTGTGTGATTATGTATCAGAGGGGTAGCCGTGTTAGTCTGGATCTGTAAAAGCAGCAAAGAATCTTGTGGCACCTTATAGGCTAACAGAAGTTTTGGAGCACAAGTTTTCATGGGTAAATACCCACTTCGTCACATGCATCTGATGAAGTGGGTATTCACCCACGAAAGCTCATGCTCCAAAACTTCTGTTAGTCTATAAGATGCCACAGGATTCTTTGCTGCTTTTGTGTGATTGT
The DNA here is from genome assembly GCF_007399415.2 of Gopherus evgoodei. NCBI lineage: Eukaryota > Metazoa > Chordata > Testudines > Testudinidae > Gopherus > Gopherus evgoodei. The sequence goes on from NC_044326.1 coordinate 22,228,762, forward strand.
TACAATAAATTGCCTCTACTCATTTTAGTGTCCTTGGGTGAGATCAAGGTCTCCCTCATTAAAAACCATTGCAGGGGATGATCATTCTGGGATGCCCTTACAGAGAGTTTTCCAATTACTCCACTGAGGGTGGACTTTGTTCCCTCACCTTTTGTTCCCTCACCTGTGATGATAGCCTGGAGGTGCAGAGCCTTAGCCCATCCATGTGGAGGCCCTGTATCTCTGCTCCAGCTCTGACCCTGAGTGGTTACACCCTATTTTCCCACATCCATTCTCTGGAAGCTACAAGGGACTTACTGCACAGCCTACACACACAGATATCAAAGGGCATCACATCTAGCCTACTACAACTTTCACTTTCAGAATTAGAAGGAGGAGACCAGGAGCTTGGGGACAACCAGATAGTGTGTGCATGGGCAATGGGCATCATTGGCACCATTAAAGTTGGTCAAAGCTTTTCAACTAAAACATTTTACAGATAAAAATAAGTTGCAGGGAGGTAAAAAATCAGAAATGCAGGAAAATTTTGATTTTTGACAAAAAAAATTTGAGGATATTCAAAGTGTTTGAAATTGACCTATCAAAATGAAACATTTCTATTTTGAATCAACATTTCAAAATGTTGACGTTTCTAAACAAAATGTTTCATTTTGATCCAAAATGTCAAAAATCTTCATTTCACCATTTCCAAAATGACATTTTTCAGAACTCTTCCATGAAAACTTTTGATATTTTGACTTTGTCCCATTTTTAAATTAAAACAAATGTCTAAATGTAAGAATTTTCTGCAGGAAAGAACGCCCATTTTCCAAGTATCTTCAGTCACCATTTATGGACATCTTGGGAAAATGCAACAAAGTGCTAATTGCCAATCAAATGACAATTTATTAGTCAGTTATTCATTTTAAATATCTACATTTAGAATAAATTCTCCTTCAATTTACTGTCCTGTATAAGCCCATTATGGTTGCACTGGTGCTATTGAAGGAAGCCCTTGATTTTTGTTCTTTATGCTGACTATAACTAGTGAACAAACAGTGTGAACGAACAGAACATATACAGAAGTTGTTTGCTGTGACTGTAGTGTTCTGAGGAACAAGGCAGCAATTCTGAGAGGGCATCCCAGTTCCACATTGATCTGGCCAAGCCAGGGAATGCATGAGCAGCATCTTTGCTGGCTCAGCACATTTTTTAAAATCCAAAGTTGTGCTTCCTTTTCAAAATCTACTTGAGCTCTCAAAACTTGTGGAATGGCCTAGTTTCCAGTGAAATTGTGAAAAACAAAATGTGCCCTAGGCAGCACGGCCTTATTTTTCCTAACCTTATTCCCTGCACTCTTCTAGACACTTGTCACCCATGTAATATATTACATTATTCACAACTTCATTTAGTTATTGACTAATTCAAACATTAAGAGCACATTTAAATTGGGCTGGTTGGAGGCAGAGGGTAATAGATTAAGATTTTTCCATTCTCTCTTGTAATATGTTGTTTTAACCAAAGTTTGTTTATTTCACTCTCCAGCAAGATGCATAAGATTAAATTAAATTCTAGGGCCTAATTCTGGTTTACACAAGGGAAATCGGGAGTAATTCCACTGATGTTAGTGAGTTAATTGGTGTTGGATAGGCACATTACATTTCATCATGCCAGTATACTGCTGCTATAGATGGTGGTTTTATAGATAAGGTACTAGACTGGGACTCAGGAGATCTGGGTTCAATTTCCAGCTTTGCCACATGTTTCTTCTGTGACTTTGGGCAAGTCAAAGGTAAAACTCACTGTGCCTCAGTTTTCCACTTGTAAAATGGGAATAATGAGCTTGTCTCTTGTCGTTTGTCTTTTTCTGTGTATTTAGACTGTAAGCTGTACCAAGGGAGGGACTCATGCTTGTACAGCACATAGCTCATTGGATCTTCAAGGAACTATTGTAATAAAATAATAAGTATAATAATGATAAAAATAACACTCGTCCATTGTAACAAGATATTTCAAGAGGGATGGCAAAATCATCTGACCTTGCTGAAATCTCCTCCTGACTCCATGCCCAATTCCTTATATGTTCCCAGTAGAGATGATGGCTACATATTTTCATGACCTAAATTTAAACTGGCTCTTAGTGTTAGTTTTTGTATTAGCTAATATCACTGTGCACTTGTTTTAAGTCCAATGTATATCAGCATTAGTAGCTGGTTTTGGAAATGCTGATGGGAACACATGAATTGCATTATCTTGTGTATGTTGAGGAAACAAACCTTAATTGCTCTACTTCAGCAATTTCTATGAGCATTAGTACTGTTCAAATCAAAATATTGATCCAATACATGGTGGCAGTGCAAACGAATCAATTTCTTACTAGCTTCATTTTACTCAGAAATAGTTGTGTTACTTTTTACTTTTTCATCTGGAAAATGTGTGGGGGGGGATCTATAAACACAAAATACTACAAAAGGGCCAAATCCTCAGCCTTGTAAATAAGCAGAGCTTCACTGACTTCACTTTGGCACCATTTTACACCAGCTGAGGTCCATTGTTTTGATTCAGGTTTTTAAACTTGATGAAAGTTAATGATAATCTTGAAATACATTATGATAAAATTAAAACAACCATCCATTGCAAAAACTGTTTTCAATTTGACTGAACTAGAGAAAGATGAAAGCTTCCGGGGTGTTCTAAAAGAAGATAATTAGCCTCTATTCCTGCTATTCGTATCCTATTCCCAGGTTGCGTTAAGCAACTGAGATTCACTCTGTCACCCTGTACATCATCCCCTCATGAAAATAAATTATCTCCTGATGTGGATCTTCAAAATTTTACCTTACCAAAAAAAAAAATTAATTATGTAAACAGATCATGACAGAATAATTTGTTCTTTCAGTTCATTGGTAAAATTTTAACTCTTTGGTATTTGCAGTGAAGATGGAAACAAATCACTAGAAACTTATTTTGTTCTCGATCTCTTCCAGATAATAACATCCTTGTAAAAGGTATCTAATTTGAAGGCAGCTTTAGCTATTCAATTATTTTGAATTTTCCCTTTGATCATTTATATGGGATAGAAGGAGAATCAACATGTACAATCAAAATAATCATGTTAGGTGTTTACTGGTTCTTATAGCTGAATGTATCCTTCCCCAGTCCATAAAATTTAAAATCTAACAAGATCTAAGCAGCCCAACCAATATCATTTACTTCTCTATTGTCACTATGTAACATCAAGTCTATTAGTATTATCAATTCACTGTTAAACCATCTATCAAGTGTCTAAGATAAACAATGGAATATTAAAGTTTGTCTATGGAAACCAGCATCAGAAAAGGCAGAACAACCACACCGGTGTAGCTTTCTTTTGGTAACTATTCGAGGTGAGCTCTCTCATTTTCTTTAACACAAGCAACGTGGGCCAAATTCTCTACTGATGTAACTCCACTAAAGCCAGTGGGATCTCTAGATTTGTGTCAGACCCAGCTGAGTGGTAACTTATTAATTCAATAGATCTAGTCTTTGTTCTGCAAGAATAAAAATGTGTATCTTGTACATTTCAGTGTAACAGTGCATTGCTCCCGGTACGTACAAAAAATATCCTCTCCCTCTCTCTAAAGTGCTGAAACCACCCCTGGGCACATGATAAAAGGAGGCAGCACAGGATCCAAGCCATGCCTCCCATCTCACACTTGGGCATTGTTTCAAAGTGATTTGTTCTTTAGGACAGGGTCAAGCTGCTGTGAAGAGGTTAAACAAATGGATCTTGTAAGCGCCACTTAGGGAAAGCAGGTCAGAATACACCTTTAATTGCCAGTCCCCTTGTATTCCCGGGAAAAGGGACCAACAAAAGCTAATAATGTGTCAGCAAAGAGGTGGGGGCAAGGAGGGGTAGCGTTGGGGTTTGGGGTTCCCCTCTCTCCTACCCTGATGTTTGTTTAAGAGCCTAAATGAGAAGGTGCTTGTCTGGATGTGTTCATGTGTGGCTTCCTGTGCTGGCAGGTGGGCTGCACAAAACATTCCTGTGGGGCTGCAGTGTAACCTGGCCTCCCTAAGGCTGTCTGCACCCATACCGTCAGGAGGGTAATGAAGGCAAAGTTTTCCAGATGAAAGTGAAAGCACCTCAGCCCTCAGTTCTTGGCTTGGAGGAATCCAGACCTTCCACCTTCTCTCAGCCATAGGGGCAGGTCTTTGGAAAGGGGGCCTCTTCAGTTAATGCCCATATACAGAAGGACATTTTAAAAAAATCTATTTCCTGCCCCACTTTGAGAGGGGAACATCTATTGGTTATCCAGTGACCTGTGCACCTGGGCAGCATTGTCTAGAACTTTAGCAACTCCACAGACTCTCATTTTTATTTAAAATTTTTCACGGAACCCCAGACCCCCACTCATCCCCAGGCCAAGCCCCCACTTCACCCCTTCCCTCAAGACCCCATCTCACCCCACCTCTTCCTGTCCCCACTCCACCCTTGCCCCACCTCTTTCCACTCCCTCCCCTGAGCATGCCCTGTCCCCACTCCTCCACCTCCCTTCCAGCGCCTCCTGCACAGCTGAAGGCTCTGGGGAACAGCTGTTTCTCTGCATGCAGGAGGCTCTGGGGGTGGGGAGGGTGGAGGAGTTGAGGGGAGGAGTTGATCAGAGTACCCCCTGGAGTATGGGGTCCACAGACCCCAGTTTGAGAAACACTACTCTAGCAGAATCCTTGGGGGGGTGGGATCATTTCCTCTGCTATGTTATTTACAGTTCTGAGCATACTGATCAAAGGATACTGGGCCTGCTCCTGTTCCCACGTAGGGTTGCCAGGTGTCCAGTTTTCAACTAGAATGCCTGGTCAAAAAGGGATCCTGGCAGCTCCGCTCATCACCGCTCCCTGTCTTGGCTCCGTGCAGCTCCCGGAAGCAGCAGCATGGCCTCCCTCCAGCTCCTACGCATAGGAGCAGCCAGGTGACACCACACGCTGCCCCTGCCCCAATGCCAGCTATGCAGCTCCCATTGGCCAAGAACTGTGCCAATGGGAGCTGCAGGGGCGGTGCCTGTGGGCAGGGCAGAGTGCAGAGTTGGCTGGCCGTGCTTCCATGTAAGAGCTCGACATGCCGCTGCTTCCAGGAGCTGCCTAAGGTAAGTGCAGCCCAAGCCTGCACCCTCTCCTGTGTCCCAACCACTGCTTCATCCCGATCCCCCCGCCCCAGCCTCCAAAACCCTCGATCTCAGCAGCCCCCTACACCCCTGCATCCTTCATCCCCATCCCATCCCAGAGTCTGCACCCTCAGCCAGAGCCCTCCTCCCCCTGCACCCCAATCCCCTGCCCCAGCCTGGAGTCCCCTCCTGCACTCTGAACCCCTATGCCGCAGCCTGGAGCCCCCTCCTGTACCTCAAATCCCTCATCCCAGTTCCACATCAGAACCTGCACCCCAAGCCCCAGCCCTGATCCCCGTCACCTTCCAAACCCCTCAATCCCAACCCAGAGCCCCCTCCCACACCCTGAACTCCACATTTCTGGCCCCACCCTGGACCCTGCAGCCCCAGCTGGAGCCCTCAGCTCCTTCTGCACCCCAACCGCGTGAGCCAGTCCAATGAAAATCAAGAAGTGAGGGTGGGGAGAGTGAGCAACACAGGGAAGAGGGACGGAGTGAGTGGAGGCTGGCACCTCGGAGGAGGGGTGGGGCAAAGGTGTTCAGTTTTGTGTGAGTAGAAAGTTGGCAACCCTATTCCCATGGGAGTCAAAAGCACTAGAGGGGGCACGCTGTTCCTTCTGCAGGGTGTGCTGTACACCCAGTGCGAGGGAGCAATATGGGAAGCTCCTGCCTGTGACATGTGCAATCTGTAGCAGGGGATGTCAGGGAGCTGCTTCTGCCTCTCGCAGTCTCGTGGGGTGAGTAGGGGACCAGAGGTTTTTTGAAGGTTATAATTCTTGATGTCTGATTTGTGTCCATTTATTCTTTTGCATAGAGACTGTCAGGTTTGGCTAATGTACATGGCAAAGGGGCATTGCTGGCACATGATGGCATATATCACATTGGTAGATGTGCAGGTGAATGAGCCTCTGATAGTGTGGCTGATGTGATTAGGTCCTATGATGGTCTCCCCTGAATAGATATGTGGACACAGTTAGCAACAGGCTTTGTTGCAAGGATAGGTTTCTGGGTTAGTGTTTTTGTTGTGTGGTGTGTGGTTGCTGGTGAGTATTTGCTTCAGGTTGGGGGGCTGTTTGTAAGCGAGGACTGGCCTGTCTCCCAAGGTGTGTGAGAGTGAGGGATCATCTTTAAGGATTGGTTGTAGGTCCTTGATGATGCGCTGGAGAAGTTTTAGTTGGGGGCTGAAGATGACGGCTAGTGGCATTCTGTTACGTTCCTTGTTGGGCCTGACAGAGCCAGAAGAGTAACCAGAAGTCACCTACTACAGGACAGGCATCTACCAACGTGATATATGTCATCATGTGCCACCAATGCCCTTCTGACATATACATACTTGCTTGTTTTTATTTTGAAAATAAACAGTTGTACTCATGTAAAACCACGTTAGTGTCTCTCAAGCACAGTTTCTTTGGCATTCAATTATTTTGCCTATTAAAAAAAGAATGTCAGGTCATCAATATATCTAAGGAAATAACTGACTTTGTAGCCTCTGATATCCTTCACCATGAAGAGGCTTCCCTCTGACAGGTTGGCATTGTCATTTTTCTAACATACCCACATTCCTCATTTCACTCCTTTTTTCTTTCCTCTCTGTAAGAGCCACTTTTACCCCTCAACACTGAATTGCAGGAGCAGAATTTATTAGGAAGCGTTAAACGACTTCTTGTAGCGAACTTCTTACTTGGGGGTTTATTGTTATTTGTCACGATTAATATTTTGCCTAAGGAAGGATGGCGGGAGCGGGTTCCGGATATTAGCACCGGCTTCAAAAGCCGCAGGGAAATACATAAGCTCTTGTCACTATTCTGTTTGTGTTCCCCACATTCGCAACGTTACAGTAACATGAGGGCACTGTGGTGAGCGGCCCAAATAGACTCATAGACTCTAGGACTGGAAGGGACCTCGAGAGGTCATCGAGTCCAGACCCCTGCCCTCATGGCAGGACCAAATACTGTCTAGACCATCCCAGAGAGACATTTATCTAACCTACTCTTAAATATCTCCAGAGATGGAGATTCCACAACTTCCCTAGGCAATCTATTCCAGTGTTTAACTACCCTGACAGTTAGGAACTTTTTCCTAATGTCCAACCTAAATCTCCCTTGCTGCAGTTTAAGCCCATTGCTTCTTGTTCTATCATTGCAGGCTAAGGTGAATAAGTTTTCTCCCTCCTCCTGATGACACCCTTTTAGATACCTGAAAACTGCTATCATGTCCCCTATGAGTCTTCTCTTTTCCAAACTAAACAAACCCAATTCCTTCAGCCTTCCTTCATAGGTCATGTTTTCAAGACCTTTAATCATTCTTGTTGCTCTTCTCTGGACCCTCTCCAATTTCTCCACATTTTTCTTGAAATGCGGTGCCCAGAACTGGACACAATACTCCAGTTGAGGCCTAACCAGCGCAGAGTAAAGCGGAAGAATGACTTCTTGTGTCTTGTTTACAACACACCTGTTAATGCATCCCAGAATCATGTTTGCTTTTTTTGCAACAGTATCACACTGTTGACTCATATTAAGTTTGTGGTCTACTATGACCCCTAGATCTCTTTCTGCCATACTCCTTCCTAGACAGTCTCTTCCCATTCTGTATGTGTGAAACTGATTGTTCCTTCCTAGGTGGAGTACTTTGCATTTATCTTTATTGAACTTCATCCTGTTTACCTCAGACCATTTCTCCAATTTGTCCAGATCATTTGAATTTTGACCCTGTCCTCCAAAGCAGTTGCAATCCCTCCCAGTTTGGTATCGTCCGCAAACTTAATAAGCGTACTTTCTATGCCAACATCTAAATCGTTGATGAAGATATTGAACAGAACCGGATAAAATACAAAGGCCCAGCGTGTTCCATGTTGCTTTGTTCATTCGATTTTATTTCGAAGCAGCCGCAGTTATACCGGTGCTCCAGCGATGCTTCTGGCCAACATACGTGCGAGTCACCGAACTGTGTTGGCAACCCGTCTCGTTTGTTTTATCCTCCCTCGCCCTGGCTTCTCACGGCTTCCCACTTTGCTGCCCACCGAGTGCGGCAGAGCTACAGGCCGGTCGCGTCTCTGCTCTCAGAATCGACCATCTCCCAGCCCTGGGGAATCGCGTTTCCAAACTGAAGTCACTTTCGGGTTTCCCACTCGCTGCGGCCGGTGTATTGTTTTAAACAGGAGCAAAAGGATCTGACGGTCAGCAAACAACAGCCGCGCTGAAGTGCCATCAGCCTCACGGATTTCTGCAGAATTGCGACGTTTCTTTCCAGCAACGTTCAAGCGCGTAGGAAACTCACCAAACGGAGATCACCGCCCGTTTGTGGGAAAAGCTGTAAACCTTCACTGCTCAGTGAATCATTGCGCTCTGACTGTTACATCGGGACTGGCCATTGTCCGTCTCCGCACCTGCACTTTAATTCTTACAAGAATAAGTCAGTGTCTGTGGGGGAAATCTATAGTGAAATCCCTGGGCTGGTCCAGAATTCACAAAATGGCTCTTTACTGAGCCGGATCGAGCTTTTCTTGTCCTAAAAAAAAAAAAAAACCAACACCCCGCCTCAAACCCAAGACACGTGAACACCACATCTAGTGGCTAAGGGATCTGGGGGTTAGAACTCAATTAGCGATCACTTTATTCAATGCGGCCCTGTACCCTAGCGTCTCGCTGTCTCATTCCCACCCTCCTCTAATGCGCTGGGCGCATCGCAGCTTAATGAAGAGTTCTTCCTTCCCCTCCTCGTTTTTGACTGGGATAAAATGCTTGGCCTTCACCGGCTAATGGTCCACTAATGCAAGGTGGCCTGCACTGGGCCATGTGCCTGCTGCGGCGCGGATGGCCCGCTAAGGAGCGCTGAGCCTGGTGGAGCCGAGTGCTCCATGGGTTGCTAAGAGTTGGTTGCAGGGAGTGATTTAGCGCTATGCTCTGCCCGGTGCAATGATGAATGTGACAACCAGCCCAGTGGTGGAGAAGGGAACGAACATTCCTGCAGCTTGGCAAGCGAAGCCAGAAGGATGGAGAGGGAGGCATTTTTCTAAGCCACAACGGCCTCCTTTATCAGTTGTCCTCTCGCTGACTAGTTGCGCGGGGCTTGTCTTTGAGAGGGTGTCAAAAGCGTCCAGACCTCTGGGCCGGGGCCCGGGTATTGATCTATCAGTGACATGGTGGTGGCGCTTTGGTTCGTTAACACGCTCAGCCTCTCCGCAGCTTCAGAGACCGGGGGGTCTGGTGCCTTGATGGCCGCTTTTGGGAAAGTTTGTGTCCCGCTAAGCGTCCATAGCGCGGAAGCAAACAGGCAATGAACCTCTGCAGGCGCAACCATGAGAGAGGGCAGGAGCGCGGGCGGTTTTTACGCAGAGCCAGGTCCGGCGCGTCCATTTAGGCGACCTAGGCAGTCACCTAGGGCGCCAGGATTTGGAAGGGCAACAGACTGCTCCGGTGGACCTCCCGTAGGCGTCCCGCGGACGGTCCGCTGGCCCCGCGGCTCCGGTGGAGCATCTGCAGGCATGCCTGCGGCAGGTCCACCGGAGCCACGGGACCAGCGGACCGTCCGCAGGGACGCCTGCGGCAGGTCCACTGGAGCCGCGGGACCAGCGAGCCAGCCCTGCGCCTAGGGCATCAAAAATCCTGGTGCCGCTCCTGCGCAGAGCTCTGCCGTGAGATCAATGCGGATGTTCCGCTGGAAAGCTGGTGGCACCCCGAGACTGTGAGCTCCGGAACAGGCTTTGCATGAAGCCAAGGAAAGTTTGCCCACTGACTCACTGGGTCTTGAATCTGGCCTTAAGCAGACCTCGTTAGCAACCTCTCCCTTCCCATAGCCGCAGGATCGGCCCCTAGAGCACTGTGCGCTAGTACAGAGGAGAGGGGGACCCGGGTTTGGGCAGGGTCCTTTGGGGAAATAAGGAACTTAAGAACGGCCCTACTGGGTGAGACCAAGGGTCTATGTAGACCAGTATCCTGTCTGCCAACATGACCCTGCCAGATGCCCCAGAAGGAATGCACAGAACAGGTAATCGGGTCGCTCATTCCCAGCTTCTAGCAAACGGAGGCATTTTCTTGCTATCATTTGTTTTACAGGGTGAGGCCAATTGGAGGAAATAATTCACTGGACGCTGCCTAAGAATCCAGAGAAGGCAGGAATTAATTTCCAGAGATAATCTGGTCTCACAATATGAAGGGTAATCCTAACCTCTGCATCAATACTGGGCCAGGGGACGGCGGGGGAGGCTGAACTAATTGTCTGGCCTCTATCAGTAGACAAAGCTCCCTAATTTCAGGATGTCCCCTGGCCAGATTTGCTTCCTGCAGAAGTGCAATTGTCAAGGGAACTCAGGGACCTGAGCTAATTGAATCCTGGTTTTCATGCCACAGAAACAGAGAACTGTGAAGCGGCCTTGATTCAATGTCACTGTTGCTCCCTGTGAGCCTAGGAGTGGGTTGAAAGTGAAGGAGGGGGTTGAAAGTGAATGAGCTTTAGACACAGCAAAGGGTGAGTGGTTTTATAATTTGTTTATATATATATATAAACGCACACACCCTTGTCTTCCTATCTCCTCACTTCCTCTTTTAAATTCACCATATGTTGATAGCAACAAAGAGTCCTGTGGCACCTTATAGACTAACAGGCATATTGGAGCATAAGCTTTGGTGGGTGAATACCCCTTGCATCTGATGAAATGGGTATTCACCCATGAAAGCTCGTACTCCAATAGGTCTGTTAGTCTATAAGGTACCACAGGGCTCTTTGTTGCTTTTTACAGATCCAGACTAACAGGGCTACCCCTCTGATATATGTTGATAGAGATTTTCGAGTCTACATGGGGGATTTAGCCACACACGCAGCTTGGCAAGACTGCAATATCCCCCTCCCGACCCCCATTGCTTTGAAGATTCCAACCATTGGCTGTGTTCTTGCTCGCTATGTGCACCCAGAACAGAGAAAAGGGTTGGCTCTGACCTGCGGCAACCAACCCAGCAGGGGACAGGTTGGCCCAGGCCATGGCCTCACAGTGATATGTAGCTTAGTCTATTGTACATTTGTAATTTTTGTACAGATTTTTAAGCTATAACCCAATTGCATTAAAGCTACGTGGAAGAAGGACGGAAATAAATCCTGCCTAATGCAATAAGACTGGCAAACTCAATTTCAGAGGCCCTAACCCGCTGTTAATGGGAGTTTTGCCAGTGACTTAAAGATACATAGGTGGATGGCACGCCCATATGAGTGCTGCAAACATACAGCAACAAAGGTTTCCAAGCATGAGTTGTTAAATGGGGTGATTTACACGATATCGCTTGCAAATACTTGGTACAATGTGTGTCTAGGAAGTTAGCAACGGAAAATAGGAGCTACGGATAAAATTAACTGAGCTGGAGTTCCTGATCCCACTTCACCATTATGCCCGTGTTTAGCTGTACGGCTCTTCTTCCAGCTGCTCTTCACCCAGGAAGTTCACTTGATTCCTTTGAACATTACCATCTTCAATATTCCTTTGAACATTACCATCTTCAACACACACACACATATATATATATGTACATATATACACACACACACACACACACACACACACACACACACACACACACACACACATACATAACACCTGCATATGTGGCCCACAATGGTAAATAGATTGAGAACCACTGGATTAGCCAGATATTCACCATGTACAGCCCCTTGACATCAATTCTAGAGCAATCACTACTATTACTGGACCAGTTACACCTGCTCCAGTAATTATGGAAAAAACGATTCCTCCTGGGACCCTTAAAAGTTGAGTTGTTTCTTCTTGATTCTTACTGCGTTTTAGTCTGCACACTTGCTTATAGATAGTAACTTGTTAACATTTCAGTATTATTCTCAGTTCAGCTCTCCCTTTTTGATTAATCCATGGTGTTCTTTGTTTGTTAGAAACCTAGCTGGATTTTGCAGAGTCATTCATTTTACAGAGTGCATTAGCAACAGCCATTTTCTGGACAGTTTGATGAACATGTTAACAAGGTTAAGGGTCCGTTCCACCTTTAATCAGGCCAAACTTCTCTTCTTGTTTTTTTTCTTTTTTCTTTTTTAATTGAACACTCCTGATTCAGGTCTGGCACTAAATCCAAACCAAATTATCTAGAGGGAAATTAGAACAAATGTTTTGGAAATATTCTTTTAAAGCAGGGTTTGATCACTTCGATTAATAGTCTGTAAACTGAAATAAACTATTATTGTAGTTAATGTAGTGACTTACACTCACGTGTAAATATACTGAGTATGTGATTGCAAGTCCATTTGGGAATCCTTTCACTGACTTCAAAGGAGTTTGGTTCAGGCTTATACTGAATGGATTCCCCTATACTCATAAAATGCAAAAAGCTGAAGAATGTGAAGCTGGGTCCAATGAATTCTATAGCTGGAGGTTTTCTGCATCCAGCCCCAATTGGATTCGATCTTGTTTCCCATTTACTTCGGCCAGTGATAGCAGCTCCTGGAGTCAATTTTTACACTGGTTTTAGTTTGTTTCCTTGTTCTTCCCCACCTGTGGATTCATTTTACATACTTGCTTTCTACCAGTCCCTACAATTTCACCAACACTTGCTTTGGGACTTAGCCAAACGTATGTGTGTTTGGCCCTGAGGATGTCACATGGGCTGCAGCTGTGTGCTGATTGGGCCACAAGTAGCCTGTGGGCTAGTCATTTCCAGCACAACAGCTGCTCATCTCTAGGTGTCTATTTTGGCCCCACTTTTCATTGGCTCCATGGAAGTTCAGCCCTTGACTTTGCTGGGAGCAGACTCAGGCTCATCTTTAGGGCCCTCATCCAAAGTCCATAGACATCAGTGGGCTGCAGGGGGCTTTGGAGCAGGTCCCTGGAGAGCTCATAGACCATAGGGACTCAATCCCGCAGTCTTTGTTTGCACCAAACTCCCTTTGACATTGATGTAAATTCCTCATTGGATTTGTAGAACTTATTTGCAAGTAAGAGTTTAGTATTTTAAAGTAAACTAGCAAATAAACCAATGTAGCCCAGGGTAAGGACACCCAGTCTGGCTGGCTTCCCCTTTGGCTCTTTCCTATCACCCCAAACTCCCTCCCCCCTCTATCAGTCTCTTCCCTCTCCTTAAATAAAAGCACAAGGGAGACCTCTCACTCAAAACTAGGACACAGCAATGGGGAGGTGAGGGAGGAGAAATGGAGGATTATTATTATTATTGCCATTGGCTGCAAGCGATTCAAAAGTTTTTCAATAGGAACATCTCAATTCTGCCTCTTGGAAACAGGGACATCTGGAATCATGGGTAATCATCATTCCTCAGACTGGGTCCCTTTAGTAGCCCATTTGGGTTCAGAGTTGTCCTTTGGGCATTGAGCAGTCAGAGCTATTTGACTGTCCCTGTCAGCCACTTAAAATATGCATCTGAGGAAGTGGGTATTCACCCACGAAAGCTCATGCTCCAAAACGTCTGTTAGTCTATAAGGTGCCACAGGATTCTTTGCTGCTTTTACAGATCTAGACTAACACGGCTACCCCTCTGATACTTAAAATAATAAATATTGTTTTAAGTTTCAGATGTTTGCCTTGTCAGATCTACATTTTAACTAACCGCTCATCCTGTCCTGTTTCAAGCTGGAAGGATCGGTGAGAACATTTTGATTGTAGCTATTGCAACTAAGATCACGCCACATGCCTCTTTAACTCACATGTTCTTACACACGTCTGTTGCCTTGGGATGCGCAAATCTGGACTCAGCCTTTTTGAGTGTTCGTGAATGTAGGTAAACCCCCTTCATTCAGCTGGCTCTTAGTGTGTTTGAGTCAAAAGAATGTACTGGTGAGCTGCATTTTCTTGGAGTGAAATCTACATATTCTAGCAGGCAAGGTCTTAACATTAAAAGAATCCCTCATCATCTCACGGTAGGTCCCTATCATTAGGCTAATGACAAGTGGTTACTAGAAGTGACCAGAGACAACCCATGCCTACCGATAGTGGGGGGCCAGAATGAGGGCAGCTGGCTTCAGCACTGTTTCTGAGCATGCTCAGTGCAAACTAAGCTGCAAATGGAGGGGGGTAGCACGTGACTCCACATGGAAACCCCTCCCCCCACACCTCTGGAAGTGACATCTAGTGGCTTCACACAGAAACCCTCTCCCCTTATCTCACCTTAATGTAGGGTGACCAGATGTCCCAATTTTGGGGGTCTTTTTCCTATATAGGCTCCTATTATCCTCCACCACGTGTCCTGATTTTTCACATTTGCTGTCAGGTCATCTTACCTTAATGCAGAATAGACCATGTGAAACCTACAAACGGGCACTTGTTTTAAAAACAGCTGCCTTGCGCCTTCAATATGCCACTACTGCTGCTGAGATTGCCTGCATCATCTTGGAGCCACGGGCATTCTCTGAATGCACATGCTTTAAAATTAGTGAATATACTATAATCCCCCCTGTGTCCCTTTAATACTATTTTAAACAGAGGACTCCAGAAAGAAGACACGGATTTGGAACTAGATGCTGTGCTGCATCATTTTCTGTACTGCAAAGGGAAATATGGAGATTTGATTGCAAGCAGAGAGTAAGATTGTCTTTCCATTTGCAATAAAAACATGTTTTGTGCGATTAAAAATAAGCAGAGAAGCAGCCACACAAGCCTGACGCTGCAGAAAATCCCATTTCTCCCTAATACCTTGGATAAATAGTTCAAGAACAGTCCATCCATGTGAAAACATTGCCCTGTAATGCTGGCAAGGTCAGTGTTAGCTTAGGTTATCTGTCTCCTAAGTGCTGGTTGTGCAATTTGCCTGAGGGCTTATCTAACCTTCATACTCAACTTTTCAGAAGCTTTTCAAAGTTTGCTATTTTTTAAATCCCCAGTCTTCACTCATGTGTTTTGGGTTCCACCCCATTTTGCAATTTGGGCAAATGTTCACTGCACAATGAGAAACTCGTGCATAAAATCTCAGATTCCTGAAATATACATGAGAGTAGGAAACTGCAGGATGTGCGCATGCAACTTTTTAATCACAAAGTATAAATGACAGGGTGAACACAGTTCATAAGGGGATCCGCTTTAAAAATAAAACGTTATGACTAGTTAGAGAAAATGCCTTCAGGCTAACAAGAAATCCAAGTCATCGTGGATTACAGCGGCTTCCCTTCCCTGCTTAAAACAATCCAAGAGTGCTGAAAATTTCTTAATTTATTGTCAAATTGTTTATCTAGGAAGACTGAGTATTAGCCATGTTGTCATTTACTGCTCTAAGGTTATATGCTCAAAGTAACTGAGTTTTCGTTTCACACAATTTAGAGCCCAATCCTCAAATCGACAGCAGTTTTGCTTGGCGTATTGCCTGCGGTGGGGGCAAAATACGGTGCTTGTTTCAAAATGAGTAAAAGCATAAAGAACAAACAGACTATCAGATGAGTAAAGTCAGCACAATCAAGCCCCGTATCAAGAATATTCAACAGCATCTGAAAGAACCTGAGCCAGACCCTATTGAAATTTTTCCACTGACTTCAGTGGATGCTATTAAAAATAGAATTAAACAAGGAACTGTAACATCAATTAGACTAACAAATTAAAAATATTATTTCAATATATGACATTCAGATTATAACACAAATTAAATATAAACCTGCGTATACAATGCTATTATAATTTGTTGCATATTATAATATTTGAGTTATTTTACAGACTAGATATAGATATGATATAAACTACATGGATTTTTGTTTTAAAATATGGAATTAAATGATCTTGCTGTTAAATGGGATATATTGAAAATGGTAGTCTTTAATGCTGGAGAGTTTAGTTGTAGTGGAAACAAAGGGTCAGATTCTGACATCCATTACAATAGTGTAAATCTGGAATAGCTCTGCTAAAGTCAGGGGTATTACTCCAGCTATACTCCATCAGTTGGTGCCTGTCCCATAGTCAAGTCCCCATATAAAGTGGGATAACGCAACTATATGAATTTCCACATGACTCTCTCTCTTTTGATATATGCTCCATAATCTTCATCTTTCATTTAGAAAAAAATAAATCTGTAGCCCATATAGTTGAGAAATTATTCAAAACATGAGACAAATGTAGACCAGTACTGTGAAATGTGCCTGAGTCTGCAGACAGTCAGATAGAATCAGTTTGAGAGAAGTGAAATGCCCCATTGAAAGGGTGAAGCCTAATGAGAATACTTTAACTGTCAACATCTTTAATTAGTTCACTGCAGATCATTTTAGCAGCAACATCAAGGTAATGAGCTTTTCCACCAGTGTTGCCAGAAGTGGCAAATATTGAGATGGGGACATCTGACTCCTGTGGGGGGTTGGTAGGGCAGGAAATGAAAAATTCAAATACCTCCTTCAAATACCTCCTGCAAAGAGGAGGAAGGAACGAGAAGATGCAACTTCTCCCAGTCCCAAACCCCTCCTTTGCCTTCTGGCTTCCAAAACACAAAACTCTTGTGCCCTTCTGGAGTCAAAAAGCCTCAACTGTCCAATTTGCCAGTGATCCAAGCTTCCAGCTTTCCCCTGACAGCTTGCACAATGACCTGTCAATACAAAATGCTGCAGCACATTGAACCTTTGAGGGCAGTGAGAAATAAGAAGGCTGCTGATTGCAATGTATTGGACTCAGGGTCAATAACGCGGAAATATTTTAGGAGGGCTCCATATGGTTGACATCCTTGTCATATAATCCAGAGATCCCCATTAGAAATTTTATATTTAGTGGGCCACACTGGAGATTGGTCTTTGCCCATAGTTTGTCAATAGCCAGTCCACAAAGTAATTTAACAGAGGGGGGGAAACTTGAGGCATTTTTAATAGACAATAAAAAATACTGTAGTAATATATTAATGTAATTGCATTACAAAGAGTATCACATATCATCTTGCATTTAAGTAAAGGGATCAAACCATGCTTAGAGTTTGTTTTAAATCTGAATATCAGGAAAGAAATAACTAGTTACCTAGAGCAAGGGCCTGATATGTTGCCTGAGAAATGAATGCCCTAACTAGACTGTTACCTGCCTAAAGACTGCAGATCTGGGTTCTTAAGGAACAGGTTCACAATGTATCTGTTTATCAACCTTCACACATTTTGAGGAAATAATGTGTGTAGAATAACAAAGTCAGCCTAACAACTAGAGAAAGGAAAGATATTGGTTGTGACCTTAAAAAATGATAACTCTCAAATTCTACAGGATAGTGGTCACAGAAAGACATATATTATATTGTGCAGGATGGAATGGATATAATAATCTTACGACATTTGCATACTGAGAGTTTTGGAGTAAATCTGATCAGTGATTTGATCATAAGCAGAACTAGAAGGGTGTGGATGTAATAGAAAGCATCATTATTATTTATGATTAACAAGTGTTTTAAGTTATTAATAGGTACATTAGCATCACTTTTTCCTGATGTGCTGTGCTTATTCCTTGATGCTATTGTGATTACATCTTTTCAGAACTTAGTTGCAACTCTATAGAGTCACCTGTTGTAAAAATCCAGTGCAGTGTTTATATTCATGTGCTGGAGCTAGACTTTATGTGTCAAAGAAGCTCCCTGTGAGAGGAAAAGAATTATAATGTCAACAACAAAAAAGCAGGAGTAAAAGAATTATATTGCAAATGACAACGTAAGAAATTCACTATTGATAAAGCAACTTGAAAAGTTAGGAATGACTGAAGTCCTGATTAGTTACACTGATATGTTTTATAAATTACCTGAAGATGGTGCTGTTTAGATGTCTGAGGCAAGGCCTCCTCAGACTGATACATTAAAATGAAATATTTGGAAAAATTTGTAATTCACACCACATGTATACTGAGATGGCTTTCACTTTGTCAGATTTCAAAATCTAACTAAAAAATGCATGTTAAGAAAATTGCTTAATAAGTACCTTATTTTTATATTAATTTAACTGCATCATACACATAAACTCTAGCAGAGATAAGGCAATAGTTCTTTCCCTTCCCAACTCTGCCACACCTCTTTTTACTGTCCCCTTTATGTCCCTTGCAATATGGCTATAAGATGCGTGCATTTTCATTTCACTCCCTCTAGCTCCCCTCCCCAACTTTTACAACTGTTCTTGCACCTTCGTAATTAATGAGCTAAGAAAAAAGAAAGTTGAATGGAATACTTATGGCTGATTTTCATTGAACAGATGGTGAAATAATTTAATCAGGAAAAGTCATGTTCCACTGTGTACAATTTTTAAAATGTTATTAAGTTTGATGTTAATGTAAATTCAAAGTGATTTGATGCAGCTGAGCAAGGATGATAGTCAATTCCACCCTCCTGGCCAAATTGAAAGCAAATCTCTTATTTTTAGAAATACACCAGAAAGCTGATTATTGGATTCAAAAGGTAACATTTTAACATATTTAAGATACTTCAATTTACACCACAATGAACATTACGAAAAATTGGCACTTAGACAATATATTCTTTCTAAGATTCTTTGGGCATTCCCCAGCATTGCATTTTAATTGCTAATACCATTTGCCAATCTAGGAATCACAACCTATGATAGCAGCAAAGAGTCCTGTGGCACCTTACAGACTAACAGAGGTATTGGAGCATGAGCTTTTGCTCCAATACGTCTGATAATCTATAAGGTGCCACAGGACTCTTTGCTGCTTTTACAGATCCAGACTAACACGGCTACCCCTCTGATACTTGCCACCTATGATAATTAGCACTGAGATTCTGAAACATTTAATCATGATCTGGATTTATCCTATTATCTGATGTCAGTTGCTGTAAATTAGAAAACACAGTATGCGGACTTATCAACCAATAACTTGTTCAGTAATGACCATACGTTGCATGCTATTCTGTGTATAAATCTACCTATAACTTCTGCCTGTCTCAGTGAAAGAAAAAAAAATAAAAAACATACGTTCCTGATGCAAAGGATCACATGCTTCATTTTACATAAAGTTAAATCATTTCAAATGATGTGCTGCAACCCAATCCCAGGAGAAACTGCAGTGCTGACAGCCCTGGGAACACCCAGGGCCCAACCCTACATGTCCTTCACCCTCCCACAAAAAAATTGAGCATTAACTTCACAGAGTAAGATTCTTGAATATGAGTAAGTGTAACCCTTCTGCCAGATGGCACGAAACCTAGGTTCAATATAGCTAGAGTCCCTTTTGATAATTAACTAAACCCACTCAAGCCCCCACCCAGAAGCCTGAGAACACTAAACACACTCTCCCTGGATGCCTTTAATAGGCAGAACTTCCCTACTTGCAAGCAATAGGGGCCTGTGTACAAAAGAGGGAATCTTTATTAGAGGAATGGGAACACAGTCATAAACTTGGGAAAACAGTGAAGAGTGGACTTATCACTGGGACACCTTCTTCTTCCTTTGTGTGGAGTAGCGGGCTCTTCTCATCTGGCACACCCTGCTGATAGCTACAGCAGTCTGCCTCTTGTCATGACTGAGCCCTCTGGCCAGGTCAGTTGTAGTCTCTTCCCCTGCCTTCTGGAGTAACAGAAAATCTAACAGACAAGAGTCCGAGTCCTTACATCCAGCTTTGGGCACCAACTCTGGACCCCATGGTCCTTGTACTCCTTTTCTTAGGACTTTCAACTTTCCTTAGCCCCTCCTCAGGGGATTCCATGCCAGCTTCCCAGTGGTTGTTAGGAGAACGTATAGATAATGTTTTCACCTCTTAGCTCAGATACCACATTGGGTTCCAGTCCATGGACCTTATAGCCTCAAGCTCCTTGCTGCTGCCTCTCAACTTCTTCCTATCAACAACCCTCAAAGCAGGGCTTCTGCAGGCAGACCCCCTGCAGCATTCCACTCCCCAGTACCTCCACCTGTAAGCCCTACCCCTCCTCTTGAGCCTCCCCTGACTAAGACAGTTCTTCCCCCTTATGTCAGGGCCTCCACATGAGCATCCTACCTGGCAGATTTCCCCAGCTGTAGGCAGTTCTGCTACACCTAGAGAAAGAACACAGAGCTCCTATCCCTCTGTTCTCACAGACACCCTCACCTGCATGTTCTCTATGTGCCTCCTACCCCAGCTGTGACTCACCTTTAACTGAGCCTAGCCCACCCTCCAGGTGCAACCAGGTGCACTAATTAAGCTCCCTAGCTCCCTTTCACTCTTTCAGTGCCTGTTTGGTGTTTACTTCCCATCACATACAACAACAGAATATATAAGCAAATAAGGTGTAAAATACATCCCCCTTCCAATAATTTTGGTATTAGTCCATCTCATTCATTTCCTACCCACCAGAGAGAATGTTCTACAGGTTGCATCTCCTCACCCATCCACCAGACCCCACTCATGGCTGGGATCAGAGAGTATCAGTAGTCCAAGCATCTCTTTGCCAGTTTGTCTCCTATCCCAAGGGAGCTCCTTGCCTGGTCCCTTGGAGGTATCACCACATAACTCAACTTAGTGATTTAGCTTTATTAAAGTGCTAGGTAAGTGGGGACTCACTGAAGTCCATGCAGCTCTGTGCTGCCGTGTGCATTGTCTCTTTCTCCCTGAATGCCTCTGTGCAGCTCTCACAGTACAGTCTTTGGTCTATAGTGAAAAAGGGTGAGTTGACCGAGAATATTTTGGAATCTTTGCTTCCAGAGAATCTAGAGGTCAGATGCCGAGCTGGTGTAGTTCCATTAAAGTTGAGGTTGATTTACATCTGAGAATCTGCGTTAGATGTTTGAATTCTGAATGGAGAAGAGCTACAAAAATGATTTGAGGTCTGGAAAATATGTATTACAATGAGAGATGTAAAGAACTCAAGCTGCATAACTTATCAAAGAGGTGCTTCAATCATGTTCCATAGGTACCTATGCAGACAGAAGACATCTGACCTGAAGGGACCCTTTAAGCTAGCAGACCACAATGTAAGTCTAATGGCTAGAAGCTGGGAAAAATTCAAATCAGAAATAAGATGCTACTTATTAACAGTGAGGGTAATTGGAACCACAAGAGCCAAGAGAAATGGGAAATCATTATCATTTGGAATCTTCAAACTGAGTTAAAATGGCTTTCTGATAAAAGATATTCACAAGGTACTGGATTCAATAGTGTTCACTGATGTCTACTGAAGAATAATTCCTTCCACTTCAGGAATTATCAGGTGGAATTCTATGACCTGAGTTATGCAGGATTTGATTATCACAGTTGTCCTATGTGGCCTTAAAATCTATGAATCTTAGACTACTAATCTACTCCTCCAGTGTTCATAGCCTTTATCCCAGATGTCAGGCACTTCCACACTCCTGCTTTTGGTAGAAACTAGGTAGTACACAATCATACAAACAGAAGAGGCTAATTAAACCATAGCATACATACAATAGCTTGTTTCTGTTATGAGTTTGCATTGCACTTTTAAATTACGAGATGGCCCCCCTCTCTGTTGCCATATGAAGCCTGTTGCAGAGGGGACAGACACTGGGCTCTCCCTCATGTGAACCTGACTTTAGTTCTTTCTTGGATTTGCTTCTTTCACTATAAAATGAAGGTCAGTCTGACTGTAAGGGTACAGGTGCCCATCATGTATGGGTAAACCATAACAAACTCTTGTTGGAATCTCATGAAAGGCTTGGTTTGAGGTCAAAGGTCTGGCCCATTTTTTACTTTATCCTAATTGGTTCACCCATCTCTGCTCGATACTTCTCCTTCCCAGAATCCATTGCTGCCATGCTATGAGTCTTAAGAGAAGTGCCTGGAAAGTATTGTCTCTCTGTTGCTCACAGTTTGCCCTGAATAAGCCAACATTTAGCATTCCTTCTGCTGAGAGATAACTTTACATATCTGAAATGGGGCAGCTGGGGATTTTCATTTGAAACTCAGGGTTTGACTTGGGCTGACAATCCTTCCCAAAATGTTGCTTAGCTGCCAAGGTTATGGCCCCAACATTCCACCACAAAGACACTCTCCTGCTGAAGTAAAATGTGAGACAGAGTGTGTCTCCTGTGGTTTGCTACACTGAAGCTGCTTCTTTTCCTTATAAAACCTGTTCCCCAAAAGAGTTTTTGAAAGGTGAAGAATGTCCACTTTTCCCACAAAAAAAACCTGAAACCATTTCACAGGATTTTTCTTTTTTCTCAAATAAATTGTTTTGAGATTTCCCATAAAACGTAATTGGCATTTGTTGACCAGTTTTATTACATAGCCAGATAACATGAGAAGGAATGTGGTGCTCTCCAGGGCCTGGCAGATTTTACAGCAGCAAAAATTACCGCTGGGTGGAAGAGGCACCCTCTCCTTCTCTGACCGCAAATCCCACTGCTCTCCAGGGGAGGATGTGCACCTAGCAGAGAGTGTGTGGCAGTGTGGATTATGAAGACATCATGAGGGAAGTGGGAGCCCTTTTGCGGAGAGGGGGGCATATGCTGTACATTTAGAGGTGTCCTTAGAAGCGCATGGATCTTGAAACATCTGTTGTTTTTTGGGTTGATAGCCTAGATTCCATGGGGAAGGGCGTCGGGGGAACAAACCCTTGAAGGAAAAGTTAAGGAAACTTTGCAAGTAAGAGGTCATGAGTTTTCTGAGCCTCCAACTGATAAAAAAATCTATGACGGAGGAACCTGTAGCCCCCTTTTTAAGAGTTAGAAGCTTTTTTTTAAAAAAATGCATTTTCCCATGTGAGCCCATTTGTATATTAGTTATATTTGAGTTCCACTTAGATGTCCCAGCTGTGACCAGTGCCCATTGTGCAAATGCATATTAAGATACAGTCCCTGACAAAGGAACTTACAGTGTAAATGGACAAAAAGTAGAACTAGTCTCATTTTACAGGTGACAAAGTGAGACCAGAGATTCAAGGATTTGCCCAAAGTCACAGAGGCTGTTAGTTCCTGGCTGTGCTGCAGAGTGCCAGCCTCCCAAGTGGTAGTTCAGTGCCGTAACTGCGCAACCAGCCTCCATCACTACAGAAGTAATTTGGTTTGGCAGCACACCAAGTAGGGATCTTAGCTTGCATAGAGTGTTTGGAAACAGTAAGTTGCTATATCTGTGGGGACACAAGCCAGAGAGTTGTAGGGCCCTATGCAAAAAGTCATTCTTCTGGGAAAAACCTTTCTTTAACTTTGGTAATTGAGCTATATCTTCCAGCCATCTAAATCATTTTGAGCCAAGTCCTTTTCCTACTTTCATATTTAAAGTGTTTAAACTTACCGTTCTGCCTTGTATGTTAACATCAATATCTGAGTAATTAAACACAGGAGAACAATGAACAGTTTAATTATCCTTGAAGTTTGGAGACTATTTGCTATTAAAACTAAATAGAAACAACTGCTTGAGCCAAACTTTTTTTGTCTATCAGTTACAATTTGGCAAAAGTACAGATCTAACTTTAGCACATATTTGGATTGTGCAACACAGAACTGTTAGGAAATCTGAACCCATCCACAACAATTGTTTTTAGTTGAGGTCAGTCACATGAATGTTGTGCTAACAACCTTTGTAGGCAGTCAGTTACAAGTTGTCCTAAACCGTTTTCTTATTTCTAAGAAATAAGTAACATTATGGGCCCAACCCTGCACTCCTTCACTTTGATACTGAAATAAGTCTGTAGGCCCTAGATTGAGGTTTTGCAGAGCTCTTAGCTTAGGATAAAGATATTTATGTAAAAAGAACGAGTACTTGTGGCACCTTAGAGACTAACAAATTTATTTGAGCATAAGCTTTCGTGCCTCTAGGTGGCAGTATGATAAGGTTAACTAGATCCTGTTCCTATTAGCTTCTTCACAGACAGTTTTGTTTAAGATAGTGTAATGTAAGCTTTGTGTGTGGGGGATGTTTTTATATTACTGCATTTCACTTTCATGCTTCTGGGGTAAAACATATAGATTATAAAATGTGAGTTTGTATATCAATAACATTTTGGAACCTGCTACTGCAGTACTACATGTTGCATGACAGTTTTACTAAGTCATAGGGAGGGAAATCATAAGTGATTTTAGTCTCTTTCAAATATGACTCCAAGCAGACACCTCATGGTTTTTTTTAATATCAATTCACAACATAACAAGTTTCAAAATATTTCTATTATCTTTCAGGTTCTATCTTCATTTCTTCCTTATAAATCCCTATTCTCAGGGATTTATCATAAGTTCACTCATAGCTGAAATAATTGTAAATGTAAGGGTAATATTTTATATTTGAAATAGTGTTTAGACTAATTTTGGCATTTTTATTCTAGTTACATTTCTACATATTTTTTTTTCATACATAGCCAGCTTTCCTTGGTGTAGGAAAGGAATTAACTTGCTGTGAAGGAGGAACCTCACATGAAATAAGAGAAGAGAAATACGACCAATCCACACTCCCACAACAAACCCCGGTTCTGTACCCACTCAGTTCTAAGCTGATAGCTGAACCACAGTCTTGCCATGGGCTGAATCCAAACACTTACTCCAAACATTGCAATGTCAGGAAAAGATCCAGATTTCCAAATCACTTGTTCAGAAGAGGGGTGAGCTTCTCCTCCCCTTCCCCTCCCCCCAGTCAAGCCAATTTATGCCTGGTAAATGGGCCAGAATGGCACAAGGAAGCCCTGAAAGTCCTGGTTCCAGCCAGGAGAGAATTCTCCCAGTTTAAACACTATGGAGACCATAGCAAGGATGCCTTCCAAAAGGGCAAGCTAGGGGCAGAGGGTTGCAATATGCAGCACTATGGAGATCCTGGAAAATGCTGTGACTCATTCTATAGATAGTGAAGTCTGCCCTAACTTAGACAGGCACCCCCCAGGACTGTCCAAGTCACTGTGGCAGCCTGTAGAAGGGATTCCAATCACTCGCTTTAGCTGAGCGTGGTTCTGCTGTGGCCTGCCTCAATGTCTTCTTATGGAGGGGACAAGCTCACTTCGGTGAGCTTCAGTCAAAGAGAAGCCAAATACTATACAGCAATATATCTCCCTAAAAGGAAACCTTCGAACAGGAGTACTTGTACAAGGATTTAAAGGCTCTTATCTTAGAGCCCAGATCAAACTTAAAAGCCCCTGAAGAAAAGTCTCCAGGTTCCAGCAGCAGCCCCTGTGCCCAGAGAGCTCTGCAGTCTTTGCTCAGGGTCTCTCCCAGGCCTGTCATAGGCCCATTTGGGGGGAATGCCTTACCTCTGGCTTCACAATCAGGATATGGTTTCAGAATTCAAGGCAAAGAGGACACACAGGGTCCCACAGAATAACAATGGGGACAGTATTTATGTCAACATAGGGCTAGAACTAGGGGTGCTGGGCCACATTCCAGAGTCCCTAGCAGGCCCCCTTGAAATGTGGCCACTTTAGCCCTAGGAACCATGGTTCACTGTGGGAAAACCCTACTGCCTGCCCTGCTCCTAGAGAGCTAATGCTTAGCTCAGGCTGCCTAGGAGCTCCCCTCCACTGAAGCTTCCATTCTTCTCAGGAATTGTTTTCCATCTGAGCTCTCCTAAGCCTTTTGTTAGGCCGGGGTGCTCCTTACTTAATTAGCTGCCTTCTCGCTACTTAGGCAGCTAACTGTGCCCAAGTGGACCAGGGTTGACTCCTTCCCTTTAGAGAAGCCTGTCACACATAGGCTGGGGATCTGACTCCCTTACAAGATCAGCCCTGTGACAGGGCTGCTCCAGCCCCTAGGGTGCCCCAGGATCAGGAGGCCAGCATGGTTGCTTAAAGCCACTGTAGTCCCCATCCTTCTCTGGGCTGTGAGTTCTCTGTTGTGCCTGTAAGTGGTGCAGCACAGAATCTAACCCTGCAAGAAAGCTAATCTGCAAAATCCTTGGGGATTTTGGTTAGGTCCCTGGACAGAGCTGTAGGGTTCTGCTCTTTCAGGGCTGGTCTACGCATAAATGTGCACCAATTTAACTAAAGTGGTTTCCTCAAAGTGATTAGGATGCAAATCTGTGTATAGCAACTCCGATTTCAGAATGAAAGTAACTTGAGTTGCTTTAGCTAAATGCATGTCTGTGTGGGGAGACTTATTTTGGAATAAATGTGTCTCAAGTCAGTTAGGCTAAAGTTGGTAACAAGCCAGCTTTAGCTAAATTGACCTTAGCCACCTTTATTATGAAATAAAAGATTCTCCTCAATCCACTGCTGCTCCAGAAAATGCTCGGATGACTGTCCTCCCTCTGGATAAATGAATGGAAATATTTCATTGCTAGTACATTTTTTTGCTGGATTGAATGCCTGTTAAAAGAATCTGTTTGATCTGAGTACCATTGTTGGGCTTAATGGCTCATGCTTAGAATTATGCTGGAATTGAGGTGTTCCATTTGAATCTCTACTTCTTTTATTCTCAGCCACAAAATGCACCAGAACCTCTGTATTCCACCCACATTTCTGCCCAAAAGCCGGGCAAGCTATGCCATAATCACAACCTCACATCATATTATAATAAACACATTCACACTCTATGAAACCCCAGACAGATTAGCTTTCTTATATTGAATTTTATTGTTATCAAATCTGATTAGCACTACAGAACCCTGCAGCATGGGGAAAGCTGGGTCACACACTAAATGAACTCAGTGGTAAAGCTCAGAGGGTGGGGGCGGGGAATGGATGACAAGAGTCTGTGTGTGGTGTCCTCTTGATGAAGCAATGTGCAGCAATTTTTTAGGGATACAAAAGGCAGGATGAGGGCAGGATCTCCTGGTGGATCATCCAATCCATTCTCCACAAACAAGGAAGTGGGTGACTGTCGTAAACAGATTGTTAAGGGTTAATGTCTCTCCTACCTGTAAAGGGTTACAAGCAGGGAACTGGACACCTGACCAGAAGACAAGATACTTTTAAATTTGGGTGGAGGGAAGCTTTTGTGTGTGTTCTTTATCCGTTGTGTGTTCTTCTCTCGGAGGGTCTGAGAGAGACCAGACATTACTACAGGCTCTCTAAGTTTCTTTTCAAATAGTAAGTAAAAACAGGCAGTTTAGGCTTTTTGATTGTTTTACTCTATTTGCAATTGTGGATCTGGCTGGTTAACTTTTATATGTGTAGTTGCTGGGAATATTTTGATTTGTATTGGTACTGGGGGGGGGAAAGTCTCTTTCTGGTGTCTGTAAGCTATAGGACCCTGTAATATTTACATCTTGAAGTTACAGAGATAATTCTTTACTTTTTCCTTTCTTTTATTAAAAGATTTCTTTTTAGAGAACCTGATTGATTTTTTTTCTTGTCTCCCTTGTTTTATTCCAGGGGATTGGGATAACTCACCAGGACGGGTGGGGGAGACGGGAGGGGGAGAGATAGAATCTCTCTCTGTTTTCCTTGAATCTGTTTGCCTCTTTGTGGAAGGGAAGGGAGATGCTTCTCTGTATGGTGATTTAGAGGTTGGATCAGTATCTCTCAGGATAGCCCAGGGAGGGAAATTCTGAGAGAGGGAAAGGTGGGGGAATGGTTTATTTCTCCTTGTTTTAAGAACCCAAGGGATCTGGGTTCTTGGGGTCCCCAGGGAAGGTTGGGGAGGTCAGAGTGCCCCAAAACACTATATTTTTGAGTGGTGGCAGTGCTATCAGATCTAAGCTGGTAATTAAGCTTAGAGGATTCAGGTGCTAGTATCTCATTTTCTGAACTCTAAAGTTCAGATCTGAGAAAGAATGCTATGACATGGTTGGCAGCTCCGTGGGATAGATAAGAATCCAAAAGCCAGTAAGATTATTAAATTGCTTCTCTGCTAGCTGGTTATAAGCAGAGAGAAGGGGGTTATTTTTTTTAAACTGCAGCCAGAGAAATTTTTTTTTCTTCCTTGCTCCATTCTAGCTGTGCATAGGGAGGGCTATTAAGGTTTAACGACGGTCGTTTGTTAAACAAAGCAGCCTTAAGTGGTCAGCAACACACTCCAGCCAGGACACATTTGTAAATGAAAGAGAGTTTTCTTTTGCTTTTTAACTCTTTCTGGAGATGCTAGTAAGTTAAAAAGGACTCTGTTGCTAAGCAACCCCAGGAAGCCAACAGAGAACCAGCAATTCAGGCAGTAAACACCAGAGGGCGCCTCAGCACAAGAAAGCAGGAAACATGACTTCCAGGACAAAAGTGAAAGCAGAGGAACAAATCAAAGAGGCAGACCACAGGCTACAAGAGATGGAGCTGAGAGAAAGAGAAAGAGAGGCAGCCTACAAAAGAGAGCAAGCAGCCAAAGATGCAAAGCAGCAAAGACAGCTGGAACTCCAGAGGGAGACCTAGCAGCAGGCCCTGGAATTAGAAAAGGCTAAGCAACAGAACACAGCCAATCCTAACAACCCATCTCAAGTTGTTGTTCCACATCCCAAAAAATTTCCCACCTACAAGGCAGGTGATGACACTGAGGCCTTCTTAGAAAATTTTGAAAGAGCCTGCCTTGGGTACAGCATCTCTGAAGACCAGTACATGGTAGAATTGAGGCCACGGCTTAGTGGACCCTTAGCAGAGGTGACGGCTGAAATGCCTAAGGAGAAAATGAACGATTATAAACTTTTTCAAACCAAGGCCAGATACAGAATGGGGATAATACCTGAACATGCCCGTCGGCGGTTCAGAAACCAAAAATGGAAACCAGATGTGTCATTCCCCCGACACGCCTACCACATTGCAAAGAATTATGAAGCCTGGATATCAGGAACAAAGGTTAACAATATGGACGAGCTGCATCTCCTGATCCAAATGGAGCAGTTCTTAGATGGTATTCCTGAGGAAATAGAGAGGTACATCCTAGAACCCAAAACAGTAATCGAGGCAGGAGAGATTGGAGCCAAATGGATGAAAGTGGCAGAAAAGAAAAAAGCTACTGTCAAGGGGAACGAATACCGCAGAGGGCACACCAACAATAAACCCTACAACCGAGGGCCACCAAAGACCCCACCTACAACCCAAGGAAAGCCACAGACGCCCTATTCTTCCACCTCACCAGTCTCCAGTAACCCACCTCGACCCAGTGACCAGTCAGCTGGAAGATGCTTTAAGTGTAATGTACTGGGACATATAAAGGCCAACTGCCCAAAGAACCCCAACCGAGTGCAGTTCAGTACACCACCATCACACCAAAGATCCCCAGGCACAGATGCTTCTCAAATACCCTTGGTGCGAAGGGAAATTTTGAGAGTGGGTGGAAAGAAGGTTATCGCGTGGAGAGATACGGAGGCACAAGTGTCAGCTATCCACCAATCCTTCGTCGACCCCAAATTCATCAACCCAAAGGCCCAAGTGACAATTTACCTTTTCATGTCACAAGCTGTAGACTTGCCTACAGCTGAACTGCCTGTCCAGTACAAAGGCTGGTCAGGAATGTGGACTTTTGCAGTCTATGACAATTATTCCATCCCCATGCTACTGGGGGAAGACTTGGCCAACCAGGTGAAGCAGGCCAAGATAGTGGAAATGGTTACCTGCAGCCAAACCAGGCAAGCCTCCAGACCCATTCCTGTTCCTGAGCTGTCCACAGAGGCCCCGTCTGTGTTACAAGAGACCCAGACAGAGGTAGTGGACCCGGATCCCATGCCAACAACGGAAACAGCCACAGTGCTTCCAGTCCCAGACCAGGAACTGGAAAAGCAGCCAGCACCAGAACCAGTGCCAGCACTGACGACAGTGCTTGCAAATCCACCTTCAACCCCAATGCCAGAGGGCGCCAGCGAGTCTGAACTGGCAGAAGCAGCAGACAATCACACCCAAGAGGCTCAGCCAGAGCCTGAAATACCCTCTGGTGCACCAGCGGAGAGTGGTTCACCAGCAACAGAAACAATCCCATCACCTACATCACTTCCAGAGGGACCAAGCCCAAGTCCACAGTCTAAGAAAGAACTGGTGTCTCCAGCTTCAAGGGAACAGTTCCAGACTGAGCAGGAAGCAAATGACAGCCTTCAGAAAGCTTGGGCAGCAGCACAGAGCACCCCACCGCCTCTCAGCTCTTCTAATCGATCCCAGTTTGTTGTAGAACAAGGACTTTTATACAAGGAGACTCTTTCTGGTGGACACCAGGAAGACTGGCATCCGCAAAAACAGTTGGTGGTTCCAACTAAGTACCGGGAAAAGCTCTTAAGCTTAGCCCATGATCATCCCAGTGGCCATGCTGGGGTGAACAGAACCAAAGACTGGTTGGGGAAGACCTTCCACTGGGATGGGATGGGCAAGGATGTTGCCAAGTATGTCTGGTCTTGTGAGGTGTGCCAAAGAGTGGGAAAGTCCCAAGACCAGGTCAAGGCCCCTCTACAGCCATTCCCCATAACTGAGGTCCCATTTCAGCGAGTAGCTGTGGATATTCTGGGTCCTTTCCCAAAAAAGACACCCAGAGGAAAGCAGTACGTACTGACTTTCGTGGACTTTGCTACCCGATGGCCGGAAGCAGTAGCTCTAGGCAACACCAGCGCTAAAGCTGTGTGCCTGGCCCTAACAGACATTCTTGCCAGGGTAGGTTGGCCCTCCGACATCCTTACAGATTCAGGATCTAATTTCCTGGCAGGGACCATGAAAGAACTGTGGGACACTCATGGGGTGAACCATTTGGTTGCCACCCCGTACCACCATCAAATCAATGGCCTGGTAGAAAGGTTTAATGGAACTTTGGGGGCCATGATACGTAAATTTGTCAATGAACACTCCAATAATTGGGACCTAGTGTTGCAGCAGTTGCTTTTTGCCTACAGGGCTGTACCACATCCCAGTTTAGGGTTTTCACCGTTTGAACTTGTGTATGGTCACGAGGTTAAGGGGCCATTACAGTTGGTGAAGCAGCAATTGGAAGGGTTTACACCTTTTCCAGGGACTAACATTCTGGATTTTGTAAGCAACCTACAAAACACCCTCCGACACTCTTTAGCCCTTGCTAAAGAAAACCTAAAGGATGTTCAAAAAGAGCAAATGGCCTGGTATGACAGACATGCCAAAGAGCATTCCTTGAAGGTAGGAGACCAGGTTATGGTCTTGAAGGCGCAACAGGCCCATAAGATGGAAGCATCGTGGGAAGGGCCATTGACAGTCCAAGAGCACCTGGGAGCTGTTAACTACCTCATAGCCTTTCCCAATTCCTCCCTAAAGCCCAGAATGTACCATGTTAATTCTCTCAAGCCCTTTTAATCCAGAGACTTACAGGTTTGTCAGTTTACAGTCCAGGGAGGAGATGACGCTGAGTGGCCTGACGGTGTCTACTATGAAGGGAAAAAAGACGGTGGCGTGGAAGAAGTGAACCTCTCAACCACCCTGGAACATCTGCAGCGGCAACAAATCAAGGAGCTGTGCACTAGCTTCGCGCCATTGTTCTCAGCCACCCCAGGACGGACTGAACGGGCATACCACTCCATTGACACAGGTAATGCTCACCCCATTAGAACCCCACCCTACCGGGTGTCTCCTCATGCCCAAGCTGCTATAGAATGGGAGATCCAGAACATGCTACAGATGGGTATAATCCGCTCATCTATCAGTGCATGGGCATCTCCAGTGGTTCTGGTACCCAAACCAGATGGGGAAATACGCTTTTGCGTGGACTACCATAAGTGAAATGCGGTAACTTGTCCAGACAACTATCCAATGCCATGCACCGATGAGCTATTGGAAAAGTTGAGATGTGCCCAATTCATATCTACAATAGACTTAACCAAGGGGTACTGGCAAGTACTGTTAGGTGAACCTGCCAAGGAAAGGTCAGCATTCATCACCCATACGGGGGTGTATGAATTTAATGTACTTCCTTTCGGGCTGCGAAATGCACCTGCCACCTTCCAGAGGCTGGTAGATGGTCTACTAGCAGGACTGGGCGAATATGCAGTTGCCTACCTCGATGATGTGGCCATCTTTTCTGATTCCTGGTCTGAACACCTAGAACACCTGGAAAAGATCTTTGAGCGCATCAGGTAGGCCGGACTAACTGTTAAGGCCAAAAAGTGTCAAATAGGCCAAAACAGAGTGACTTACCTGGGACACCAGGTGGGTAAAGGAACCATAAACCCCCTACAGGCCAAGGTGGATGCTATCCAAAAGTGGCCTGTCCCAAAGTCAAAGAAACAGGTCCAATCCTTCTTAGGCTTGGCCGGGTACTACAAGTGATTTGCACCACACTACAGCCAAATCGCTGCCCCACTGACCGACCTGACCAAAAAGACCCAGCCGAATGCAGTCAAGTGGACTAATGAGTGTCAGAAGGCCTTTATCCGACTTACGGCGACGCTCATGTCTGACCCTGTGCTCAGGGCCCCGGACTTTGACAAGCCATTTCTAGTAACCACAGATGCATCTGAGCGTGGTATAGGAGCAGTTCTCATGCAGGAGGGACCGGATCTCAACTTCCATCCTGTCGTGTTTCTCAGCAAGAAACTGTCTGAGAGGGAAAGTCACTGGTCAGTCAGTGAAAAGGAATGCTACGCCATTATATACTCCCTGGAAAAGCTACGTCCATACGTTTGGGGACGGCGGTTCCAGCTACAGACCGACCATGCTGCGCTAAAGTGGCTTCATACTGCCAAGGGGAACAACAAAAAACTTCTTTGATGGAGTTTAGCTCTCCAAGATTTTGATTTTGAAATTCAACACATTTCAGGAGCTTCTAACAAAGTAGCTGATGCACTCTCTCGTGAAAGTTTCCCAGAATCCAGTAGTTAAAAAGTGTTCTTAAAATGTAGAAGTCTGTTAGTTATATACTTAGTAGTATATGTAAAGGTGCATGTGTTGTAGTAATCTGTTTATTTTAGAGTTCTATGAAGAAATTGCCACCAGCGAGGTTCCCCACTGTCTGTGATTTGGGGGCGTGTCATAAACAGATTGTTAAGGGTTAATGTCTCTCCTGCCTGTAAAGGGTTACAAGCAGGGAACTGGACACCTGACCAGAAGACCAATCAGAAGACAAGATACTTTTAAATTTGGGTGGAGGGAAGCTTTTGTGTGAGTTCTTTGTCCGTTGTGTGTTCTTCTCTCGGAGGGTCTGAGAGAGACCAGACATTACTACAGGCTCTCTAAGTTTCTTTTCAAATAGTAAGTAAAAATAGGCAGTTTAGGCTTTTTGATTGTTTTACTCTATTTGCAATTGTGGATCTGGCTGGTTAACTTTTATATGTGTAGTTGCTGGGAATATTTTGATTTGTATTGGTACTGGGGCAGAAAGTCTCTTTCTGGTGTCTGTAAGCTATAGGACCCTGTAATATTTACATCTTGAAGTTACAGATATAATTCTTTACTTTTTCCTTTCTTTTATTAAAAGATTTCTTTTTTTAGAGAACCTGATTGATTTTTTTCCCTTGTTTCCCTTGTGTTATTCCAGGGGATTGGGATAACTCACCAGGACGGGTGGGGGGGAGACAGGAGGGGGAAAGATAGAATCTCTCTTTGTTTTCCTTGAATCTGTTTGCCTCTTTGTGAGAGGGAAGGGAGATGCTTCTCTGTATGGTGATTTAAGAGATTGGATCAGTATCTCTCAGGATAGCCCAGGGAGGGAAATTCTGGGGGGGGAAAGGTGGGGGGGGATGGTTTATTTCTCCTTGTTTTAAGAATCCAAGGGATCTGGGTTCTTGGGGTCCCCAGGGAAGGTTGGGGAGGTCAGAGTGCCCCAAAACACTATATTTTTGGGTGACGGCAATGCTATCAGATCTAAGATGGTAATTAAGCTTAGAGGATTCAGGTGCTAGTATCTCATTTTCTGAACTCTAAGTTTCAGATCTGAGAAGGAATGCTATGACAGGGACAGAACTCTTCTACCTTTTGAAGTGCACCAGGGGCCATCAGACAATAAGTATGAAGCATGGAGCACCACCAATATATGTTAATTGAGATAGTGGCTCACTTCGTTCAAGAGGCACCCTGTTGATTGTGTAGTACGGCTGAAACTTTTAGAGGTTTTTAAAGGTCGGCCCTGGTGGAGACCAGAGCAGTAATCCAACCTGGGAGTGACAGTATCATGGATCACTGGGGCAAGGTCAACACCAGAGAGGCAGCATCTCCATTATCTGAAACCCTGTGAATGAAAAGGCCTGAGGTTCTAGGAGCAGCAATGGATCTGGAACAATCCTGAGGCTGTGGAATGCGTGCCCGAATGTCAGGGCTACCTAGTGCCTCCTGTGAGGTGCTGAGGACTCTAATCCCATTTACTGCAATCTGATTTGGGGGCCCTCCAAAGAGCAAAGGATATGTTCAGCAGCTCAAAACCCAGGTTCTTTATCAACAAAGGCCAGACTCTCCTCCAGTCCTAATATAAGGGGCCAGCTTCTTGGCTCTGCCTAAGTCAATGGTGCAAAGGGGACTTCAGGCTGCTTCAGACAAGCTTGGTGTGTAAAGAGGCACAGGCCAATGGTGTGCCATTGTGGGACAAGACGGGTCCAGAGTGCACAGTGCTTTGACTCTTCTAAATTACACCAGCGGCTATTTTACCTTCCAGCAGCTTTTAGATTGGAGGAATAAAAATGTAACTTAGAGCTACTTTTTTCTACATCTCAGCTCACACAGCCCTGGCCCACTGTTTTCTATGTTTCTCTCTGCTGGTCAGTACAGAATGAAAGAATCATAGAAGTGAAAAATAGAAAAGCCCTATTAGTTCATCAATTTCACCTCTCTGACAATGCAGGATTATTCCTTGCATTCTCTGTTTTGTGCCCAGTCCAAGTTTTTTATGGAAACATCCTTTCTCTCTGGTCTGGAATGAGCTTCAGGAAGCTTACTCTCATCCATGTCCTCACTTCCATTAGACACTGGAAAGAATAAGTAGATGCTGACATATTATAATTTGATGGAGGGTGAATGGGATCTGAAGAATATAAATGCCAAAAAAAAACCCAAACAGCCAAATGCTCTCATACACACCACTGCAGCCCTACTGGAGTCCGAAGGGTTGTTTGCTTATTTATTAAATACATATGTTTTAGGGAGACTATGATCTATAGAAAACGTTCCAGTTCGGGACCCAAGGGCAAACTCCTCCTTTCCACTCTACACAGCCAATCTACACTCTGATACTCTGCCCTTCCTATGGGATTTCTGTGCATAGAGGGAGCGTGAAACATAGTCAAAACCCACCAGGTGTACCTGAGAATTTTTCCATTACCCTTTCTTCCTTGGGAATCAGCAACATGGAACAGGAAATTAGCAATAATTAACATTGCTCATATTTGCTTTTAAAAAAAAAACATCTTTAGCTAAACATGATGTCTTACACAGCAAACAGAAAGTTATACCAATATTAGCATGACTTAATATCTCAAAGGAATGGGGGTATGCATGTCACACCCAACGCTGTGAGAAAGAGCAGCAATTTAGAAAATACTTCATTTCCATTCTTCTGATGTATGTGATCTTGGATCACCCCTTTAGATTCTCCTCCTTATTTTTTTCAGCCAGCGTAGTCATTTTCAATAAGGTTCACTAAGAATTTGTGCTTTTGAAGGTCCCAAATGGCTTAAATCACTCCTAGCACAAATGTACTCTATTGTGGAAACTGAAACCTGCCACACCATAAGGTGATCTGTTTATTAGAACCAGATATCCCTTCACGTCTGCATTTCCAAGCAGCAACACAGTATGGTTTGAGTTAGCCTGGTATAAGAATGTAGATGTAGATACAGCTCTAAATATAGAGATATTTACAAAGCCAGGTTCTGCCTAGCCCTTGTATGGATGCAGGATATGTACAGTCTTCTCTCCCTTGCAGATCCTACATAACAGCCAGGCACAATCACTATCTTTGCACACCAAGGACTGCAGGGTCTGCTTTCTTCCTGTCATCCCAGGAAACTACATTGTCCCAATGCTGGGGTTGTACAGATGCATAAAACAGCCTTGTGCACTGAGACGAGGGATCCATGGTGATCCCGGACGGTCAGATCACATGGGGTGTTTGAGACAGAATAGAGAAAGGGTCATGGGATCTTGGCTATGCGGATCCAGAGGCACAACTATTTCAGCCTCCTTACTGGGATAGTGACCACAGAAGGGCTGTGCTACTGCCAGGGGTGAAATCTATCTCACCAGCTTCTGCATAGTGCCCCATGTAAAACCAATTGAACTGGGCCTTGTGCAGGATGGGCATAGTTAATCTCTTTAGTTTTATATTATATTCTATAATTAAATAATTACAAAAGCCTTTCGTGGAGTGGACAGAGGGAAAAAGTCACATGGCAACTCCAGAGATATGTAAGTAGAGAGATGCGTATGTGAATCTATTAATGGATAAACCACTGATTTAGCAGAAGCGTGAGAAGGAATTTGACCTGCAGCAAGTCATACACACACAGTAGAGATGATCACAGCATAGATTCTGTTCTGGTCACAACCAGAGATCCATTTCATTTTCCACGTCTAATTTATACATCTTCACAAGGGGAAAATGTAGGCCTCCGTATGCATGTTTCCTAAGGAATTACAGTAGGAATCTAGTAACCCTGTCCTAACACAATTTGATAAGTTTGCAAGGACAAGAGGGAATTCTATGAGAAAAAGCTGATCCATGTGGGTTTCCAGCAGAGTTATGTTCAGATCCTGTTGAAGATAGTCCATAGCTATGTAACTCCAAGAAAAACAAACATTGAGCTTTACCACGGAGTTCATTTAGTATTTGACCCAACTTTCCTAATGCTTCAGAGTTCTGTAGCACTAATCAGATTTGATAACAATATCATTCAGTACAAGAAAGCTAACATGGTTGGGGTTTCCCCAGATTTACATTAGATCTGAATTCATTACTTACATTATTTTTGACTAGAGCCAATGCTACTAGAGAAATTTCAACAACCCTTTGACAACTATGTGCCAATGTAATTTCCGTGTGAATATACTTGATATGATATATGTATGTAGTTTTAGTGTGAATTTCATATCCCTAGAGGTGGAGATCTCCACACATGGGGTGGTATCATTCATGTAATGAATTGCAGAACCATTTGTTAAATTGCATTTTTCATGCATCTTTCATTGAGTCACATGCACTGACCACTTAACTCTTTCTGTCAGGATTATTTCTAATACTGCAAACCTCAGAGCTCATGAAAAAGTTTTTTTTTTTTTAACACAAAAATATTCCCAGCCCCTCCAAATGTAATACCCCCAAATTTGTCTCACATTGGATGTTTGGACCTGGACTAATGACAGATTTAAGATCAGATATCTGGCCATCCATTAAGGTAAAAAGGTCGCTTTATGTGAACAAAAAGCTGGGAATCTGTCCCTTCCGTTGCCATAGATCCCTTGTTTCTAGATCTTGTATGTAAATAACAAGATAGTGAACCTTACACATGCAACATCTGGTGTAGAAAAGCCACTTTTGATCATTTGTAGAGGCTTCTAAATTGTATTTATAATTTCTCTCCCTTAGAATCTGCACCTTTGGACTCATGGTATCAAAGGGGAGGGGGCTAAAGACACTATAATTTATAACTCTCTAAAATAATTTTTATGTAAATTATAAAGAGGTGTTGCTCTAACTCTAATCTATGTGTGAAATAAATCCATACTCGGTACCTCCTCGGTAAATCCTCAGGCAGCCTGAACAAGATTAAAAATGGGCCTGTGACACTGGCAAACGAGGTGCCACCTCATACCAAGGTTCCCATGTCTCAGCTGAACACTGAGAGGTACATAGCTGGATCAGTCTTGTTCATTCTATATTAATATTGTTAAAATAGGTATTAGAATTATAAGAATGTGTTTAGTGTTTAGACTTTATGGAATGCTTGTGAGTTGCTGCATGCATTAATCTCACTTATAATATCTGTATCCCACCTTATAAGGTAATATTTGAGTGTTTGCATTGTAACTGTGTAAAGCATTAGACAGGAGAGAGAAACTGAGTATTTCAAAATGCTGACCTCCAACAGAAGGGGTTATGTGGTAATATGGTCTACAGCTGACAGACTATAGTGGAACGTTAAAAAGGACAAAAGACTTTGTTGTTTACCCTTCCCCTCCACCTTGAAGGTAAGTCTTGCAAGTGAATTCCTCCCATCAGCTGAGTTTGAAGCTCAAAACAGATGGGGATAAGGGAATAAAAACCCCTAACAAGGAAGAACTGTACAGTAGAATCTTACAGTTATGAACACAAGAGCTACAAAGTGACCGATCAACCACACATCACAGTTGGAACCAGAAATATGCTATCAAGCAGCCACAGAGACAAAACGAAAAGCAAATACAGTACAGTACTGTGTTAAACATAAACTATTAAAAAAATAAAGGGAAAGTTTAAAAAGAAGATTTAACAAGGTAAGGAAATGTTTCTGTATTAGTTTCATTTAAACTGAGATGGTTACTATGCAGAAGAAAAATGCTGCTTTTAAAGTTTCAAAGCTGTATTAAGTCAATGTTCAGTTGTAAACGTTTGAAAGAACAACCATAACATTTTGTTCAGTGTTACGAACATGTCAGAGTTATTAACAACCTCCATTCCCAAGGTGTTTGTAACTCTGAGGTTCCACTGTATCTTTATGCTACTTGGACTCTAGGGAGCAAGGATTACTAGGCATAAGCAAAAGATTCCAAATTCTTAGCATGGGTTAGCGCTAAAGAACATATAGAGCGTGCATATTATAGAAGCTTCTGTTACTTTTTGAAATTTAAGATTGGAACTCATTTTCATGTATATATGTTTACCTGCTTTAACCTTGTAAATAACTCTCATTGCCTTTCCCTAGTTAATAAATCTTTAGATAATTATAGGATTGGCTACAAGAGTTGTCTCTTGTGTGGGGTCTGAAGTGCAATTGACCTGTGATAAATGACTGGTACCTTGGGATTGTGAGTAACCTAAATATTGCTGTGATCCTTGATGTCAGGGGCTATCTATCACAAAGGTAAGCTTACCTAAATGGCAAGACAGACTGGAGTACGCAAAGGGACTGTCTGTGACTGCATGTTAAGGCTGTTATAGTGCTGAGAAGTTTCTATTTGATAACTGATTAGTGAAATCTAAGGGCAAGTCTACACCATGAAATTAAGTCAGTCTAAGTTATGTCGATGTAGAGCACAGGTCTGGCTCTGGCCCTAAGGTAAATTGAGTTTGAGACCCCTGCTCTTGAGTCACTGCAGGGCAGCTTGACATAGCCCTCTTTAAAAATTAGACTGAACTCCCTGATTTAATTAGATTAAGGAGGGTATGAATTTGTACAAAATTAACAAGTCTCTTTTGTTTCAATACTTCAGTGGAAGAAGCCAATGTAGCCATACACTTACAGGCCAAAAAATTCATAGGTTCATCGCTATCTGTTATAATGTCTTTTCTCCACTCTAAAATCATTCAGAAGTTGATGGGGAAAAGACAACAGCATCTAAGCCAGTGGCTCTCCAACTTTTTTACTGGTGACCCCTTTCACTTAGCAAACCTCTGAGTGTGACCCCCTGTGTAAATTAAAAACAGTTTTTAATATATTAAGGCTAAACATTAATCTTCAGACTCTGGAGCCATGTTGAAAATCTCCTTTAGCCCCAGAATGCAGTGAAAGTTCTCAGAGCTGTGCAGAGGACAGAAATTCTGCTCTGTGAAGGATTTTGAAATCTGACATTTCCAATTTGAATTAAACCTGAAAGCAGTAGAATTCTCCATGAAATAACCTTAAAATAAATAAATATTTTTACAATGGATCAGTTGAAGCATTTTAGATTTCAGCTATATATATGTATGTATGTATTACTATCATGTAATACAACATTTTAAAAATTAAAACGTGAAAAGTAATTTCAAAATAAATGTTTCATTGTGAAAATGTCAAAATGAAACATGGCTGAAATCCCCCCAGCCCCACTCAGTTTTCTCCTAAACAAAATATTCGCAAAATCACCTCAGTTTTTTGGAGCATTTTGATTTCAACAGAACTGCATTTTCTAGTGGAAAATTGTTTCATCAAAGTTTTACCAACCAGCCAGCCAGTATGCAGACTTGAAAAGTGATCTTTTTTCTTAATACGCCTCAATATTGTCTGTCATGGTTGATAACAGAGTGAAATATACTTGACAGGATCTGGTAAACTACTCTTTCCACATTACTCTTTTGCCTCAATGACAGCTATAAAAGCTTTACTGGCATCCATTTCCTGCAGAAATCACTTGCGAACCTACAATGATTCCTCTACTTCAAATATATTTTATTTTGATCAAACAAAATTAGAAAGTGCAAATAAATGGAAATGTAATATGACACCACTTAAAAGCAGTTTTAGAGAGAAAGCATGATCTAGTGGGTAGGACATTGGACCTGTGAGTCAAAAGAGGTGGGGTCTGTTCCATCTCTGCCACTGATCTGCTGTGAGAAGGTGGCCAAGTAACTTCACCTCTATTCTTTTCTCCCATCATTTTCCTGTCTTGTCTAATCACACTGTAAGCTCTTTGGGATAGAGACTCTCCTACTATGTGTCTGTAAAGCATCTAGCACCATGAGGCCTTGATCTCAGTTGAGTCCTCTTAGTGCTACAGTAATACAGTAAATTGTCATAATAAAAGACTTAACTGGTCTTATTAATAAATATCACGCTTCTTTATATTGTAAAATGGAATTACTTACTTTGTCACAAAGATACAGCCCAAAGCAAGGATCAGCATATACCTGGGAACTAATTTTGGCTAAGGGAACTACAGTTCTCTTTACTCCCCTCCCCATCTTTCCCCTGGGGAGAAGTAATTTACTGATGACCTATATCATTAGCAAATTACTACCATCGCCATACTGTCTCTGCTGTGTTGGTCACTGAGGCAGTAGAGTCAAGGCTGTTCAGTTCCCTGCCCATTCCCCACCCACCTGCTCTGGGAAAGGAATAAGATGGCGTCTAGCTCTGCTTCCTGCTCCTCCAGACCCAAGGAACAGGTAGCCCATGAAGGGGTGTAGGTGGAATTCTTACTCCCCTATAGATGCATAGTCCATGTCATAACCTAGAGTGAAGGACATAGCACAGGTGTATTAGGATTACCACCTTCGAATGAGTTTCTTCTGAGATATTCAATTAATGTATTTTGCATTAATATTCCAAATAGCTTGTATTCATCCTCTCCAGATTCCAAGGTGTTTTAGAATCCTGTTAAAGAACAGCCACCCCTCACCAGGTCTGATTCTTCTCTTTTAAGAAGAACTAACTACAACTGTGATGTTTATTTCAGTCTCTGAAAAGGATAGATTTCTGCAGATAGTATGAAAGCCCAATGGTATTCTAAAATACAAGAATAAAAATGTATATCTTGGCTCTTATCAGACCAGTCACATCAGAAAAGAGTTTGGAATCTGTAATCAGAATTTCTTTTATTGGGAATTAAGGCTCCAGTAATTTTTACAGCTGAACCCCATGTTTTGTTTTGGGGTTTTTTGTTGGTGACCATATTTGGGAGTCAACAAATTAAATATGTTGACTAGGGAGATGGTGTGACTTTTCTGTAAGGACATCAAAAGAAAATGAATAATGATGCAGTTGATGTTAACCTGTGTGATTCAAATATAGCCTAATCCAAAACCCACTGTAGTCAATTGATTTCAATGAACTTGGATCTAGCCAATAATAATGCTGTATCTGATTCATGCTTCCCGAATATGAATAGTTTATTTCCTGGGAGAAAGTTTGGATGTATGTATAATTATTTCTGCTTGGAATTTTAAATTTAATTTCATATCCAGAAAAGTTGTATCATTTCAAGAGGAAATGTTGCCAGTGTGTACCTGTAGTGTTCTTATTAATTAATGAAACATCATAAACTGCCACCTTGTAGATTTGTTCCTAGTTTTCTTTTTATATATATGGACAGTCTTCCCCTGAGATGTTAGAGACAAAGTCATTGTAATATGGCTATTTGAAACCAAGTTTACCTTTAGATACATCTCTGTTTTGTCAAAATTGTGAATAAACACACACACACACACACACCTTCCCTCACCTTTTTATTACAAAAGATGACGTAGCTGGGGCCATATTGATCAGCTAAAGACTTTCCTCTGTTCCCTGCTACCAAGAAGAATGCAAGGAGATGATTTATCTTCTCCATAAAAATCACAGAAAACGTTGTTTGGGGTTCATGCCCTACAAAGAAAGCCTGCTGAAAGGTCTGTATCATTCAGCAGATGTGGGAAACAATCCTGTAAGTTTCTTGTCAGTTCAAAGTTTGTTGGACACTCTACAGCCCCTAAATTCACCAGAATTTCATGAAATAGTGCAGACCCAGTGTAGCTTTTGGTACCTGACTGCAAAATTGGTCAGTGGAAGGGATACATCATGTTCTTGACATCACACACACTGAAGAAGATGGCCCAACTCCTTGCTGAGAGCTAGTTACACCAGAAAACTTTTTCTGAAACTCATCATTAATGTTATTTTAACGATGGTCATTATAGGACCAAATGGAGGGTGCACTGTTAGCATTATATAAAGATCAACTCATTATATTAAGACCAAGTAGCTGTTGAACATGGCAGTGTTGACTTTTTCTTAACTTCTATTTCGGCTTCAACTTAAGAGCTATACTTTTAGGAAACTTACAACTTATGCCTTGTTTCCTGCACTATCCTTATTTCAATATCCCATCTTGGACTGAATCATGGCATAGTAATAAATGGAAGCAAGGGCTTTTTATGGGCTTGAAAAACTGTATGAATTTATCCAAGAATTTTACTTCTTCCAGTAACGCAACAGTTTGGCAGCACAGATCCTGTATGACATGCCGCAGTCTCCAAAGAGCAAAGAAATACACCAGTCAATCTTTCCCCTGAATTATACGTTGCATGTTGTTTTTGGCTTAACCTACCCTCTTCACTTTTTCTTCAAACAATGTTCTTTCTTTTTATTTTCAGTGTCTCTTGTATATCTTACATATGGTTAACCACTGAAATCTCATTTCTGACTGTGATGTTGTCTGATTAAAATAGGACCATATAGGTCATTGTTGCAATCACTGTTATATGTTTGCAACAAATCTTGTACGAAGACTATCAAGTGAGGTGTCCGTGAAGAGATTCTGATTTGCTGGTTATGATTATGCTATCTGTATGCATGTATCATTTTTGTATTTTAAGTTATGAGTATTAGCTCTATACTTGGATTTTAAAATGTTTGCCCCTGGGGTAATGCCCACAACGTAGCTAGCCTGCACATCTTGGAGGGACTATTCAAATTGAGTGACCCATCAAAAGAACATTTAACTGACAATGGATCATGGGAGATATCTATCTACACTTAATGGAATTTCCTGCTGTGACTAGGTGAAATGCACGGTCATGTGACTTGCCCATGTGACTCCAAACTCCATCTTGTTACTGTAATTTTCCACAACAAGAACAATGGTATTCCCACCACATGGCAGAAACTATAAAAGACCCTGGAAACACCACCACTTTGCCTTTTTCTTGCCCAAACCTCTGGACCAGGGGTCGGCAACCTTTCAAAAGTGGTGTGACAAGTCTTCATTTAGTCACTCTAATTTAAGGTTTTGTGTGTCAGTAATACATTTTAATGTTTTTAGAAGGTCCCTTTCTATAAGTCTAAAATGTATAATTAAACTATTGTTGTATGTACAGTAAATAAGGTTTTTAAAATGTTTAAGAAGCTTCATTTAAAATTAAATTAAAATACAGAGCCCCCCAGACCGGTGGCCAGGACCCGGGCACTGTGAGTGCCACTGAAAATCAGCTCATGTGCCACCTTTGGCACACGTGCCATAGGTTGCCTACCCCTGCTCTGGACTATACTATGGGAGCATTCTCACCAAGGGACTGAGGTCCTTTCAATGATTTGGAAGCAACCAAAGACTTGATT
The DNA here is from genome assembly GCF_007399415.2 of Gopherus evgoodei. Taxonomy (NCBI): domain Eukaryota; kingdom Metazoa; phylum Chordata; order Testudines; family Testudinidae; genus Gopherus; species Gopherus evgoodei. The sequence goes on from NC_044326.1 coordinate 22,272,468, forward strand.
TAAGCCAGCAGTTTATTCCACCACTGCTACAAGCCCAAACCAAGAACTTTGCAATTACTGTATGTATTTGATTCCTTTAACCAATTTTTTCTTTCTTTCTTTCTTTCTTTCTTTCTTTCTTTCTTTCTTTCTTTCTTTCTTTCTTTCTTTCTTTCTTTCTTTCAATAAACCTTTAGATTTTAGAGACTAAAGGGTAGACCTCGGCAAGTAAGATCTAAATTATATATTGACTTGAGTGTGTGTCTGGTCCTTTAGGATCAGAAGAACTTTTCATTTGATGAGACTGGTTGTAAAGAACCACTCGTCTCTGAATCCAGTGGTTTTGGTGGTGATAAAAGAACCGGAATGCCCAACTGCTTTTATGACTTCTTGTTAGCCAGTGTGGTGAAACAGGAGTTTACTTTTGTGGCTGGTTTGGTATACCTTATGGGAGAATAATCACCATTTTGGGATTGTGTTTTCCCTATTTCTCAACAGTTTGTCCTGAATTTCGCATCCTCAGTTGTTACGTACCTAAGGGTACGTCTACACTACGGGATCAGTCCGATTTTACATAAACGGGTTTTGTAAAACAGATTGTATAAAGTCGAGTGCATGCGGCCACACTGAGCACATTAATTCGGTGGTGTGCGTCCATGGTCCGAGGCTAGCGTCGATTTCCGGAGCGTTGCACTGTGGGTAGCTATTCTGTAGCTATCCCGTAGTTCCCGCAGTCTCCCCTGCCCCTTGGAATTCTGGGTTGAGATCCCAGTGTCTGATGGGGCAAAAATCATTGTCGCGGGTGGTTCTGGGTAAATGCCATCACTCATTCCTTCCTCCGTGAAAACAATGGCAGACAATCATTTCGCGCCCTTTTCCCCTGGATTGCCCTGGCAGACGCCATAGTAAGGCAACCATGGTGCCCGTTCAGCTTTTTTTTTACTGTCATCGTATGTGTCCTGGATGCTGCTAACAGAGGCATTACTGGAGCGCTACACAGCAGCATTCATTTGCTTTTGCATGATAGTAGAGATGGTTATCAGTCGTTCTGTACCGTCTGCTGCCACTGTAAATTGGCAGTAAGATGACGGTTATCTGTCCTTCTGTACTGTCTGCTGCTATCAGGGGTGCCCCTGGCTGAGGTCGGCCGGGGGCGCCAAGGCAAAACTGGGAATGACTCCCTGAGTCAATCCCTCTTTTATGGTTTCTAAAAATAGAGTCAGTCCTGCCTAGAATATGGGCAAGTGTACTAGAGAACCAGTGTATCAGAGAGCACAGCTGCTCTGTGTCAGATCCCGCAGAAATGATGAGCTACATGCCATTCTAGGGGGTGCCCCTGCAACAACCCCACCCGTTGCTTCCCTCCTCCCCCAACTCTTCTGGGCTACCGTGGCAGTGTCCCCCCCATTTGTGTCATGAAGTTATAAACAATGCAGGAATAAGAAACAGTGACTTGTTAGTGAGATAAAATGAGGGGGAGGCAGCCTCCTGGTGCTATGACAGTCCAGGCAGAACATTAAGCGGTGTGGGGGACAGGAGCCCAGCATCCCACTGCTATGATAGTCCAGGCAGTACAGAATCTTTTCTTTACACAGGAAAGGGAGGAGGCTGATGGAGCTCAGCCCCTAGTTGCTATGATGAGGACGGTTATCAGCCATTCTGTACCATCTACTGGGAACGATCGGGAATATTCCTATTTTTACCCAGGCGCCCCCAGCCAGCCTCACCTGAGGCCAGCCAGGAGCACTCTTGGGCTGATGGTGATGATGGATAGCAGTCATATTGTACCGTCTGCCACTGGGGAGGGGAGAAGAGCAGATACTGCTCTTCACTGCTGCAGCATCGCGTCTACCACCAGCATTCAGTAGACATAGGGTGACATTGAAAAAAGTCAAGAAACGATTTCTTTCCCTTTTCTTTCACGTGGTGGGAGGAGGGAGTAAATTGACGAGCTATACCCTGAACCATGCTGGACAATGTGTTTGAACCTACAGGCACTGGGAGCTCAGCCAAGAATGCAAATACTTTTTGGAGACTGCTGTGGACTGTGGGATAGCTGGAGTCCTCAGTACCCCCTCCCTTCCTCCAGGAGCATCTGATTCTTTGGCTTTCCGTTACGCTTGTCACGCAGCACTGTGTAGCCTGGAGATTTTTTTCAAACGCTTGGCATTTTGTCTTCTGTAACGGAGCTCTGATAGAACAGATTTGTCTCCCCATACAGCAGTCAGATCCAGTATCTCCAGTACGGTCCATGCTGGAGCTCTTTTTGGATTTGGGACTGCATCGCCACCAGCACTGATCAGAGCTCCACGCTGGGCAAACAGGAAATGTAATTCAAAAGTTCGCAGGGCTTTTCCTGTTTACCTGGCCACTGCATCTGAGTTCAGATGGCTGTCCAGAGCAGTCACAGTGGTGCACTGTGGGATACCGCCCGGAGGCCAATATTGTCGATTTGCGGCCACACTAACCCTAATCCGATATGGTAATACTGATTTTAGAGCTACTCCTCTTGTTGGGGAGGAGTACAGAAACCGATTTAAAGAGCCCTTTATATCAATATAAAGGGCCTGGTAGTGTGGACGGGTGCGCCGTTAAATTGGTTTAACTCTGCTAAAATCGGTTTAAACACGTAGTGTAGACCAGGCCTAAGGCACGGTTACACTGACATATTCCTATTCCAGTTCCAGTCTTTCCCCCATCTACTGGTTATTAGGGTTATTTCTATAACTTAGATAAACCGACTATAAATAGTTTTTGTGTTGTATTGAGTAAGCATATTCTATTATAGTGTAAGTGAGCAGAAAGCAGCAAGTTTATCTATATCACTGTCTCAGAATCCCATGCCATAAGCTATATTACCGTTTCCAGATTCAAAAAAAAAAGTTAAGAGAGGGAATTCAGATACCTGAATTACGAATAAGGTTATTTCTACGGGCAAGATCATGCTCCCACTGAAGTACCCAGGAGGTTCCCCGTTGACGTCAGTGGGCGCAGTAGTGAGTGTTATGAATGGTTTTCGATTTCAACTCCGGATCGGGGCCTCACTGCTCGGTAGTGAGAGGAACTAACAGCCCGCACAAGTGTCTTGGCAGAGCTGCGGCTTGATTCTTTCTATGGGTGGAGAGGGCAAGTCTGGAGCGTCTTGCAGTGGGGGGTCACAGGTCCTTCACATAATAAACCAGAACCAGTTTAAGGTTCTTACGTGCAGTGTAATTTATAGCCACCCCAACACGCGGTCGGGGACATATCACATGTAAAGGCTTCCCCGCCTAGCTCACCGAGGGCTATATTATCTGATCCTGGCCCCTTTCCTCTGCAATTAGCCCCATGACTACAACAGGCCTACGTGCAGCCATCAATCTCCATGTGGTTCACCCAGTGGAAGAGGCAGGGCCTGAGCCCGCTACTCAGGCAGGGCTGGTGCTTCCATTTAGGCGACCTAGGCAATTGCCTAGGGTGCCAGGATTATTGGGGAGCGGCAATTTGCCGGGGGGGGCGATAGGCAGCTCCGGTTGACCTGCCACAGGCGTGCCTGCAGAGGGTCCGCTGGTCCCGCGGCTCTGGTGGACCTGCCGCAGGTGTTCCTGTTGACGGTCTGTTGGTCCCGTGGCTCCAGTGGACCTCCCGCAGACATGCCTGCGGCCGCTCCACCAGAGCCACAGGACCAGCAGACCCTCCGCAGGAAAGCCTGCGGCAGGTCCACCGGAGCTGCGGGAGCAGCGCGCGGGGCGGCAAAATGGCCGTGCGCTTAGGGCGCCAAAAACACTGGCGCCGGTCCTGTACTCAGGTTGCTTTCCAGAGAAAGCACAGACGATTGTCCCCGGCTCATGATTGGGCTCCAGGTGCTTATCCACCCCGTCTTCAAGTGCAGGGCCCGATACTGTTCCCGTTGGAGCCGGTGGCAACACTCCCCGGGATTTCAGCGCCCTGTTTCTGTGCCCTTAGCGGGAGCCAGCATTTGTTATATTGTTTGGCATCTATGATTTTGTAGGCTAGGAGGCCCCTACCAGTTTCGAAACAAGATGGTTTATTATTATTATTATTATTCTCCTTAGAGTGAACTTAGCTGCAAAAGGATTTTCTTTTTTAACATCCGCCAATGTGGCAGCACTTTCCCATAGGCCAGCAGTCCCTACCCACAACGCGGCTTCTGAGGCCTGGTCTACACTACGCGTTTAGACTGAATTTAGCAGCGTTAAACCGATTTAACCCTGCACCCGTCCACACAACGAGGCCCTTTATATTTGATATAAGGGCTTTTAAACTGGTTTCTGTACTCCTCCCCGACGAGAGGAGTAGCAATGAAATCGGTATTGCCATGTCGGATTAGGGTTAATGTGGCTGCAAATCGACGGTATTGGCCTCCGGGCGGTATCCCACAGTGCACCATTGTGACTACTCTGGAAAGCAATCTGAACTCAGATGCACTGGCCAAGTAGACAGAAAAAGCCCCGCGAACTTTTAAATTTCATTTCCTGTTTGCCCAGCGCGGAGCTCTGATCAGCACTGGTGGCGATGCAGTCCCAAATCCAAAAAGAGCTCCAGCATGGACCGTACAGGGGATACTGGATCTGATCACTGTATGGGGAGACAAATCTGTTCTATCAGAGCTCCATTACAGAAGACGAAATGCCAAAGCATTTGAAAAAAATCTCCAGGCTATGATACAGATACAGAGTCCACAGCACAGCGCTGTGTGACAAGCATAACAGAAAGCCAAAGAATCAAATGGACGCTCATGGAGGAAGGGAGGGGGTACTGAGGACTTCAGATATCCCACAGTCCCCGCAGTCTCTGAAAAGCATTTGCATTCTTGGCTGAGCTCCCAATGCCTGTAAGGTCAAACACATTGTCTGGCGTGGTTCAGGGTCTATCTCGTCAATTTACCTCCCCTCCCTCCCCGTGAAAGAAAAGGGAAAAAAATCATTTCTTGACCTTTTTCAATGTCACCATATGTCTACTGCATGCTGCTGGTAGATGCGGTGCTGCGGCACTGAACAGCAGCATCCTCTCCCCTCCCTTCCCTGGTGGCAGATGGTACTGTGAAGAAGGACTGGTAGCCATCCTCGTCATCATCCTTTGAGTGCTCCTGGCTGGCCTCAGTGAGGTTGGCCGGGGGCACCTGGGTAAAAATAGGAATGACTTCCGGTCATTCCTGGCAGATGGTGCAGAATGGCTGGTAACCATCTTCATCATAGCAACTGGGGGCTGAGCTCAATCAGCCCCCCCTTCCCCCTTTCCTGTGTAAAGAAAAGATTCTGTACTGCCTGGACCATCATAGCAGAGGGATGCTGGGCTCCTCTCCCCACCACCCTTTAATGTCCTGCCTGGACTATCATAGCAGCTGGAGGCTGCCTCCCCCTCATTTTATCTCACTAAAAACTCAGTGTTTCTTATTCCTGCATTCTTTATTACTTCATCACACAAATGGGGGGACACTGCAACAGTAGCCCAGGAGAGTTGGGGGAGGAGGGAAGCAATGGGTGGGGTTGTTGCAGGGGCACCCCCTAGCATGGCATGCAGCTCATCATTTCTGCAGGATCTGACACAGAGCAGCTGTCCTCTCTGGTACACTGGTTCTCTAGTACACTTGCCCCATATTCTAGGCAGGAGTGACTCTATTTTTAGATACAACATAAAGAAGGGAATGACCCAGAAAGTCATTCCCATTTTTGTCTTTGCGCCCCCGGCCAACCTCAGGGAAGGCCAGCCAGGAGCACCCATGACAGCAGCAGACAGTACAGAACCAACTGGTAACCCTGCTATCTTGCAAAGGCAAATGAATGCTGCTGTGTAGCGCTGCAGTACCGCCTCTGTCAGCGGCATCCAGTACCCATATGGTGACAGTGACAAAAGGCAAAAAGGGCTCCATGGTTGCCATGCTATGACATCTGCCAGGGCAATCCAGGGGAAAAGGGCGCAAAATAATTGTCTGCCATTGCTTTCACGGAGGAAGGAATGAGTGACGACATTTACCCAGAATCACCCGCGACACTGTTTTTGCACCATCATGCATTGGGATCTCAACCCAGAATTCCAATGGGCTGGAGAGACTGCGGGAACTATGGGATAGCTACGGGATAGCTACCCACAGTGCAATGCTCCAGAAATCGACACTAGCCTCGGTACATGGACACACACCACCGAATTAACGTGCTTAGTGTGGAGGCGTGCACTTGACTTTATACAATCTGTTTTACAAAACCGGTTTATGTAAAATCGGAATAATCCCATAGTGTAGACATACCCTGAGCTACCAGCGGAGTGGCTGCGACCCAGCGAGATTGTCTACACTACTTTGGGGCATGGACAGTAGAGAAGCGACTCATTACCACAGGCATAAGCTCTTCCTACAGAGACCCAGCTCAAAACATACTGCGATCTCCCTTCCCAGCAGAAGAGTAGATTGCACAGAGCCCCATAAAGGAGGCTTCCTTGTCACTGATACCGTTCGACAAGTGAAACACCAAACAGACTTCGGAGCAGGATAATATTGCAGCCACACCTGGCCCAGCTGGTTCAGAAAGCAGCCCTGCTCTCCAAAATATACTCCCCCACGGAGTAACCTAGCTGCTCACAACCTACTTCAGACCTTATTGTTAACGGCTACGGGACAGCCCCTTCCATACCCAGGTTTGCGTTGCTTTACACTTCCTGTTGCTCCCTGTTTTGTAGCCAATCTTGAATGACAAGCCCAGGACCCTCATACACCTTGTGGGAACGTTTCTAGAGTCTAAACATCCATCGATCAGGGACTGTAACATGGGCAATACATGGTTCCTCGCACAATTGCTGTGTGGGGCAGGCTGCGCTGCATTTCCATTTCCATTTCCATTCCTCTTGTGCAAACAAAGCAGGATGCTCATTCCAGTGCTACGCACAGACGGGGAGGCACTAATCACCAGTTTAAACTACGGAATCTATAAGTCACAATGGCTCACAGTAGGCAAAGAAAAGATCCCCGGGGCGCGATGACACGGTAAGAACTGGTTAACTGGAGAGTTACTTGCCCAAGAGGTATGTCCAATAAAAACGTGGTTTAGAGTGAAATCAAGCCAATATGGTTGATCCTAGCAGGGAAAGCCTCTAAAACGTTAGGAAAGCGGAATATAGAAGGATTAATTTACTCGATAATCTGTTCTACAGGTAAAACACTTTAAAGTACTTTTCGACCTTTAATAGTGTCAGATGTTTACGCCCCATGTGCTTCTTATATATTTAGGGCAGCGTCAGCTCTAAACCTTTATTGTTACGTATCGTCTCGAAAAGGTTTGTCTTGGAACTGGCAAAATGTGAGAGTTAGTGTGCTAGCTAGATCTGGGAAAACACAGGGCAAAAATCCGGATTCGCTCAGCACACCACGAAATTCATTCGCCGTTAAGATACATCTGAAAATAGGAACTAACACTTCAGGTAGAAAGTGGAACAGGTGAACAACACACGCATGATTCCTGTTCAAATAATGCATCCTGCGCTTAAATGAGAATTTATGTGATTAGGTAAGAAGAATTTTGCATGCCATGTAATTTTGATGTCTCAGCCCATCTGAAGCTTTCAGTGACTCGTTGGGCAAGTTCAAACAACATCTGACATATGATTAGAAAATCAGTGTGAGAAGCAACGAATACAAGTAATTTCGTGACGAGATTTATCTTCCTCGTAAGCGCTATTATGTAACGATTATCTAATAATGGAAGAATGTAAACCAGTGTCCAAATTCCGTCGTTTATTCTAGAAACAAACACACACATCTAGCATATTACATTATTCATATATTATATATGTAGAAATTGCTGAATATATATAATGAAATATCCAGTAAATTTTCTCTTTCGCACTTTCTCTTTCCATATATATGCAATATATAATTCCTTAGTGTGTGTGTAGTTGATATTGTATGTACATATACAGTATAATATGTGTTTAGGTATATACATACATATATACAACATTCGCATACATCTTATAGGTGCATGTGTTAATAAATACAATATAATATATACAAAGCTTTATATATGCATAAAAACATATAGATAAATACACACACTTCTAGGAACTATATATGGAAAAAATGAAATCTCCAGTAAACTAAACACATGCAGATGTCACACAACACATGAATAATGGTGATTTTATAAGTATAATTGTTGTAAAACAGATGATGAATGTATTTGACTCCTGCTCATAATTTCTCAGTATTCCCAGCCCAGCCCCACATGAGCTTTGAAGCAAACAGTTTCCATGTAAGCGCTGTATGGTTTCGAATTATGTTGGGATTTTATGGAAACAGCTGAAAATATCAGAGTCTGACGCATACACGACTTTCCCCTAACTATGTCTTCTCCGAACAGAAAAAGCTCCATAAAATCTAACGCAACAGGCCAAATCCTCCGTTTTCCTCAGGCGAATATCCCGCAATGAAGGCAATGAGGAGCAGGGTTTGGAACAGTAGATGGTCCCAAATTACATCAGATTCTACGACCTCTCTCTCTAAACAGTGGTAGATGTCTCAAAACTCCTGCCATATATTAAATAGCTGTGCCAAGTGGTGAAATTCAATAGATGTTTTCAAGGTACTAGAGGTCTGGGGTGAGGAGGAGGGGCTTTAAAAATAATTGCCTGCCTAGTTTGCTGCAAACTTAAAGTAAGAGGGCTCATCAAATATGAAAAGGACAGCCTTGGTAAGTAAAGGAGCGATGATCTTAGACATTGTTATTTCTCAACACAACTACCTATCTTTTTATGGTGTTCATAGGTTAGTTAACAAGGGGCATCTGGCCCTCTGGTCAATATCAGCAGCTTGCATTAAACTGCCTCGTGCACAACAGAGTTGTGCCAGTGGGTTATTCACGTGTGCCCCCTGCATGGTGTCTGTTTACTTACCTAAAGCTCCAGGATCTTAGGTCTGAAGGCTCGTCTTGGTCTCTCTGAAAACTTGGCCCACCCAGTCCGAAGGAGAGAGGCGTGAAGGAACTGACACCTACCAGCGAACAGCAGCAAGTTCCCTTTCCCTGTAGCGGAGTAGTGGAAAAGACACCGATATATTGATGTCAAAGTGGCAGGTGAAAGACACACAAGCGCACTGCTGTCTGTACTGAATGGGGAATTTCACCCTCGCTGAATCGCGTAGCGCTCAGTGTCAGGAGCGGTCGGTTTTTTGCTAGGAGGGACATCGCATCGCATCTCTCAGTTTAATAGATGCGCTTAAGCGCTCAGAGGGGCTGGGGCTGCTGGAAACCCAGCGGGCTACGCTTCCCGCAGCAATGGGGCTTCCCACAAGCGCGCTTTGGCCAGGCAGCGGCAGCGGCCCCGCTCCTCTGGCCATGGCGAAGAGCTCGCCTTGAACTACCCTCACAGGCTGAAGCGGGCGACCACGGCTAGGCAGCTCGGGTCGCTCGGAGCTCCGGGCTCCGCTGCGTTGAACGGCTGCCATTTAAAATCGAGTCAAGGTTAAAAAATACAGAAACCAACCAGCGCATGCATCGAAAGAAGCATGGCCCTGAGAGGTGCGGGAGCGGGATTATCGCATGCAGGCCACATCCCACCCCAGGCCATGCTCACAGGATTGTCCGGCCTTTCATTCCAGGTATGGGTCAGCCTACTGCCTCCTGATCAACCCAGCAGTCAGGGTGGCTTGCAGTGGGACCTGTCCGGGGCAGACATGTTTGAAACGGACACTTCCTGTTGTATTGATAAAGGGGTTAGCATCTGAACCCATACTAGGATAAATAAAGGGGCGGGAGATCCTTCTTCTCCCCACCCCCTCATGTTCAAATGAACGAGAGCAGAAGCTCTGAGCAAATCACAACCATCCTGGGTTCAACTCTGAAGGAGGAAAGAGGGGAAAAGTTGCTAAGAAATAACCCCCCGACTGATTCCGGGGGATCCGTCCGGAGTGAAAGAACCTGGAAGAGGACGGAGGAGGTTAAAGGGCGATGTTTCAAGGAAAGGGTCCTTGTTAACTTCGTCTCATTTATGGCCTCATCCACCAATTATTTATTATTCTTATTATTACAATACAGGGGCGGGAATTGGTTGGCTGGGCTGCCCTCTGAGCCCAATCTAGCCAATGGGAGGTTCGGGATGCTGGCCTGACCATCCCTCTTACCCATGAGTGGGAGCCTGGCATTCCCGCTCTCTGCGTTTTGATTTGCTCCCTAATTGACCTAAATAAAACGCCTGTGAGTGACAAGGCTTCTCCAAGCCCCTAAGGCAGCGCGCGTTCACACAGCCAGCCAGTCCAGACCCCAGCACCACTGAATTCATTGCAAGTAATTGCCCTGCTTTCCCCGGACTAATCCCATTTGCCGTGCTGCTCGTCCAATCGGAGAATTACTCCTCGCTTGTAAAACGTTTAACTTGCATGACATTTTTATTTCGTGATTAGCGTTTTCGCTCAGAATCTGGCACCTTGGATGCCCCCCCCCCGCCACTCCTAGCTGGCAGGAAATGATGGCAAACAGCGATCTGCAATGATTACTCCGGAAAAAAAAATCCTTTTATACCGGGAGAGCAGCCATCGGGTTCAGCAGAGAAAGGAGGCGATTGCTCTTACAGAGCGAAAGATCCCTTTAGCCTTGGAAACTGACTAGCGATCTAGCCAGCGAGCATTCCAAGCCCCCACTGCTCTGACCCTGCGAGCTGGACCCATTATGCCGGACGAAGCCACCGACACCACCAATTCCGCCTCCGCCCGGGTCTCGTCTTTTTTTATCGAGAATTTGCTGGGGACCGAGGGGAAAGAGAGCCGAGGGGAGAGGACACAGGAGAGCACGGAGGATGGCCACAAAGAGACGCGATCGCACAGCGGAATAGCCGGCAGCCATTGCGCGCAGGTCTGCTGCCAAGTCTCTCCTTTTGGATTCAGTTCACAGAGCTATCCTCTCAGGGAAAGTACAATGGAGTGGTACAGAAGAGCTCATGCTAGTTTTATAGGATGCACCAGTCCAGACAGTAAGTTTCCTTGCGGTTCTGTACTTGTTGTTTCTTGAGCAGCCCACTGGGGTCCAAAATGCTCTTTGCTCGGCTAGAGCAAAAGGCAGCTCTGTAGCCATCTCTGGGTGTACCTGTCTCCATGCAGAGAGAGAGGGAGCAGCTTTCAGAGCAGGCTGCACTGTGTATTTATGTGTCAGACCTAGACTAGAGGACCAGAGGGGTTTTAGTTCCCAGATAATGTCATGTACATTTCTCCCCTGCATTGGAATTTTTGCACAATCACTCTAAGAAATGGATTTCCAATGGGAGTCTACACTCTTCCCTCAGGCACAAAAAGAAAGAATGGAATGAATGGCAAAATAGCGCTCCGAAGCAAGAGATCCAACTCCTCCCTTCTCTCGCACTGGCTCATTGTTTCTAACCAGATCTGCCCAGAACAATTCTCAGAAAAATTATAAATTATAATTCACATGTCAATTCCCCCTCCCCCCACTACACACACACACACACGCGCGCGTTGAGCGTCAATCTTGTGGACTGGTTTCAAAAAAATCCATATTTTAAAAAATAGAATAATCTGGAGCAGAAATAAAATAGCGATTATTCTGTAAAAGGAATCCCCTAGTACCTAAGGCCTGCTCCGTCGTGTTTTGAACGCGCCAAATAGCATTGGAGCAGACATTTAAATTCTAGTGCAGAAACTAACGTCTGAAAAAGTTTGCAGGCTGGAGTCAGCTGTTCTGCTGAAAAAAAACCAAAACTGTTACTTAGCACACGCCTCTGAACTACAGAGGGGAAGGTTATATGCTAGCGTTTCCATGACTGTGATTTACGTGAAAGATGTGTTTGTACATCCTAGCAGGTCCTTTTTTTTTTACCAAAAGAGTGTTATTTCCTACATGGCCAGGCTCTTGTTTCAAAATTATACCTGGAAGCAACCAACGTAAACCCTTTTCTTTTCTATAAACAGATCTTAAAAAAACCAACCAAACAACCAACCAAACAAACAAAAACCTGAAGTCATTGGGTAGTCTAAGATTTTCATTCCAACCTGAACCATTTTTAGAAGGCAGCTTTAAGAGTTCTATTATTACATTCTGTCTAATGCATTCAGTTTCGAAATACGAAATAACCAATCAAGCTCCAAACGGCGGGTGGGGTGGGGGGAATACTCCTCTACTTTAACACGTATTGAGCCCCCTTCATTTCTTTAAAAGGAATATCTGTAATTTCAGCCAGTGATAGACATATCTGTAATTTCTATTACTACAGGGTTACTGTTTGCATCATTTCTTAACCTAATGATTTTTACTTGTGTAGCTAAGTGCTTATTGGTCTGGACAATGATCCTTTCTGAAGGGGAAATATTTATCCGTGTCATGTGCTGCGAAGGATGATTCCCTGTAATATTCATCTGGCGAAATAGGGGTGAACGTGAAAACAGGAAGAAGAGGGAGCGCAAGAAATCAGCTGCGCTGTGACGCCACATGCTCAGCTCTCCGTGTTTGCTTTATTTGCTGCTGTGTCCCATCCCTCAGTGGTAATTAGAGTTCATTTGTATGTGCAAATCAGTGTGGGAGTCTTTTAAATATATGAACATGATAAATATTCTATTATACTGTATGTACTACATAATTAATACCCGAGCGATGAGTCTGGAGAGCCAGGCACGGGGTGTGTGTATGTGTGTGTGGCTACGGAAGAAACAACTCTTGTTCCTTTCTCTCTCTATCTCCATCAGCCAGTGACCGAGACTCTCCCGAGATCTCCGAGGAGGCATCAGCGGGGAAGCCAGGGGGCTGCAGGAAACAGGCGGACGAGCTGGGCTCGGCAGAGCGGAGAGAGGAGTTTGCTTGCGGCAGCAACAGCAGGGAGGAGGATGACAAAGCCGAGGAGCCGGACTCCGCTGAGCAGAGAGCCGCGGGCCGCAAGAAGAAGACCCGCACGGTCTTCAGCCGGAGTCAGGTCTTCCAGCTGGAATCCACCTTCGACATGAAGCGCTACCTGAGCAGCTCGGAGAGGGCCGGCCTGGCGGCCTCCTTGCACCTCACCGAGACCCAGGTGAAGATCTGGTTCCAGAACCGCAGGAATAAGTGGAAAAGACAACTGGCTGCGGATTTGGAAGCGGCCAACGTCTCCCACTCTGCTCAAAGGATAGTAAGGGTGCCCATTTTGTACCACGAAAACTCGCCTGCAAGTGCTTTAGGCTTCACCTTGCCTCACATGTCTCCTCCCCTGGTGGGGTTTTCTAACGCTGTCAGCTACCCCCTGGCCACCTTCCCTGCCGCCTCAGTCCCGTTTCTGAGATCGCAAATGACAGGACTCGTTTGAGAATCCATCTTTGCAAGGACCTTTTTCCCGGCTCTGCCCCACTTTCCCCCTCCTCCTTTTCAGCCCCATTCTCCTCCCCCTTCCTCCAAACTTCTCATTTCGACATATACATTTCTTGATTTTATGCTTTTGAATTTTAAAACGTGCAATAAACATACTTTGGGGGTAACTATAAACGCAGGAGAAGGAAAACAGTCAAGACAGTGTCTGTCATCAGGATGTCTATGCCTGTCACGTGCCCAAAGAAAACACAGTTATGTGGAATGGAGTCTTTCCACTCCACCCTGCAAATGATCCGTTTAAAAATCGTAGATTTAGACATCAGAAATAATAACCCCGACGGTTCGGTTTGTTAAATGGACTTCCGGTTTCCTTGACCTAAATGCTCTTTTTAGCGAATCCTAAGGTGTAGTCTTTGCTGAGCATGAGAAGAATGTAAAGAACTTTACAAATTCTGCGATGACAATGGCACAATTTAATACATGGAGGGGGGTGAGGGGGGACAGACACACACCTTCCTTTTGGGTTAAATCCTGCGATCTTACTGGGATGGAATATGAATGAAGGTTGAGAAAGGGCTTCAGAATCTATCCCAGAATCGTCTTTCGACATTTCATAAAACTACAAGGTTTAGACGAAAGAGTCAAGTGTTTGGGAAGTTGGAAGGCTCTTTGGTTACAGTAAGTTGTGAGAAGGACATAGTCCATCAATTAGGCACACCCACATTAGCAGGTATAGGAGGCTGGATCTGGCCTTCTTTGGTCACTCGGCTGTATTATTTCATTCTTAAAAAAACCATTACTTTTTAATTTTGATCTGGCTATTTCGAAGCATTTACCTGGTGCCCGCTACCCAGGCCCCAGCAATTTCTCCACAATCTTGATATTGCCTGTTTAATAAGTAAAGATCATTTTTATTTTCCATATTTTAATAATCTCCTTTGTTAAAAATGTCGAAAGCGTATGATAAAATACCTGCTGACTAGTTCTAAAAATGCATTTTTTTTAATTTTAAAAAATTCCGCAGAAAACCTTTCAACTACTTCACTCAATAACAATTCTTATCGGAGGTACAATTCCTTCCCCTTTAGAACAGTCGGTTAAAAACATTTTAAAAATACTGTATCTTAACACCCGATGACGACCAAAGGGTCTTTTTACCACTTGTTCTGGTCTCCTGACGAATCTAAAGAAAACGCAGCGCAGCTTTACTGTTTCAGATGGGAAGCTGAGATTCTCGCTAGTTTTGTGTAATTGATGAATCGTTGGCACGGGCAATTAATTAGATCAAATGGCCACAGCCTGGGAAATTGTAGCTTTAGTTACACAAGCTAAACTGTAATGTGATATTATATCAAAAGTATTATGCATGCCTAGACTATTTCCCCCTTTAAGAGCTATTTTCTTTTTTTTTCCTCCTCTCTCTCTCTCTCCACTGCTAAAATGAATACTGCATCAGTTATTATTCCTGAAGGCTGGGATTCCGGGATTCCCGATGGTCTGGATTTAAAAAAGGGGTGGGAGGAAAAGACTTTGGTAAATTCAGTTTTGGGAAAAGGTCAAGCTTTGATCCTGTGTATTATGGTATAATCAGATGTAATTTAATCTACCAGCTCGGAGCACTGTGTGGCTGTGTATGCAGCACAGATCCGGGGTGTGTTTTGGAGTATCTATGTGTGGCCCTTTCCTCTGTAAAGAAAGCGAGTGTTCACTCTTATTTATGATCTTAAATTATATTTCCGACAAGCTACTCTTATTTCTTGTTATGAGATCAAATAATAATGGAGAAGCCTATGATACAAAAGCGGGAAGAATGCCTTGTTCTTGGCTATAACTTTTCGATAGTTTGCTCTCTCCAGCCTAAAACATAACCCTCTGAGCCATTTTCCCCAAATGAATTAAGAACACTAACAGCATCAAGATGAATCCACCCAAGAGACAATCCGGTTCAGGAGACAATGCTAACTTTTCGTATTGTTCTTTTCTATTAGAGTTTAGCGAACAAGTTATGGTAGCCCCTATTTCAATACTTGTGATCTTTCTTTACTAGCTCAAAGAGATCGTCATCAGTTTCCATTTGCGTGGCAGCTGAACACTTGTATGAAAATCTCCTGCCACGCTGGTGGGAATTAGGCTAAAATGTTGTTCTCGGTTACAGAGGATGGTAGCAAGGAGTAGGAGGCGATGAGGTTTTGGAATGCAGTCGATAATAAAAAAAACTCCAGCTGTGAAGGACTCAAATCGGAATTGACATTGGCTATTTAGTGTGAAATAGACATTATTGTTGGGGGGTGGGGATAATTATTTATTGCCTATGCAATATGTGTTATTATTTCGCAATAGTTGCTTTGATTACGTTGGTGACACAGGTTTAGATGGAAGAAGAGAGGCAGCCAGACAGGTGATTTCCCCCGTTACGTACAATTTCACCAATCGCTCAGTGTTCCCGACTGGAGTAAATTATGATTCACAACAATCATATCAGAGTAGATTGTAATCCATTGAGCTACTTATCCACCTGCCACGGTCCACATGGCTTTTCTTTTCACTAATGTATGAAATGATGACTATACTTCTGATTCTACTCCGTATTCTTTTGTTGAAGGCAGGCCTACATGATAGATCCGATTTTAAAAAAATATGTTTTTGGCATTAGTTTGTTTTTTTAAAAACGTGCTGATTACATCAATAAACAGATTTTTTTCATACACTGTATTTGAAGCTATTCTCATAGTAAAATATTAAAAGGTACAACACGTGAATTCGTATAAGGAAAAACTTGCTTACTTCTGCTTTATTTGCATATCTGGCCTTTGATTTGCATTATATTATAAGAGTTTGTACTTGCAAGTAACAACACACACCCCTCTAGTTTCTTTACATTGGGAGATTTGTCACTGCACTGATTGACAAGAACAGGCTGCAGGGTTCAGAGAGACACCTAGCATAAAACATTGGCAATCATTAGAATTGTTTTTATTCTTCTTCACTGTCCATCGCTGTTTTAAATGGAAATTGATCATGCAAAACTTTTAGCCCAGAAAAGCTCCATGGATTTAAAGCGAACTTTTTCAAGTCTATATTTTAATTAAACAAGTCTTTATTACAAGGTACGGCTAACACCTTGTAGTTCTTCATAATGACTTCCTTGACACACGATAAAGCTTATATTTCTTTAGCAAGGGTTCTTCCTGACATATAGAGACATACGTTGCTACCTTGTAGCTCAAAGCAACCTCAAAAGAGCTTTAAAATAAATCCAGTTATGCTACAGCTGTAACATTATTATGCAGTATAAATCCTTGGCTGCTGACATTTATGTGATGAATAGTGCTACAACAGCTTGGCTAGATGGCACTCCAGAGGCAAAGCTGCGCAGTACTTTGTCACGCTGAACACCGAGAAAACTCGAGTTTGCTGGATGTGCACAAAGAATCCATAAAAAGTAAAACCCGTCTGAGCTGACCTCAGTGAACTAAATCCCCGCTATAACTGCCATGGATCTGACCATTAATTACACTTAAGCTGAAAATGATCAGTAGCTCGAAAAGCATCTTGTTAAGTGATTAGTCCTGCAGCTACTATTGCTCAGTCTTAAAATCTCTTATAACTTTTTATATGCCTGGCTATAAAATATTCATACGAATCAATACTGGATAAATCTCATATGTGCGTTGGCTCTACCGTAGAACAATATATTTCGATTGATTTTTTTTCTTTTATGCTACATTATCTTTGACTAGATTGTCTCCCTTCTCTCTGTAAACATGCCGGCCACTGGGGCTGCGTACATGCTCCAGCTCCACATCGATTCGAGAAAGGCATTTCAAATGTACTTGAAATTGTGCGAGCCACTGGAAATTAGATACGGGAATCTTGCCTTCCCAATCAAAATAAGTGTAACGTGGTGCTCGGGGAGGACTTACAAACGCGTTACTTGCCTCCATATAACAATTCCGGGCTCCTCCCCCTCCCCCCGCCTTCACTGAGAATGTATTTTAATTTCTATATGAGGAGAACATTTTAGGATTATGAAACGCCCATAGCGTATCTGCAGTGTTAAGCTTTTTTTTTCTTGTCAAATTGGTTGGAATGAGGGAGAGGGAGAGATGGTGTCTCCTATCAAACGTTAATTGATTTATTAGGTAACCCCCTAGTCGATTTAAACTCATTCATCATCTCCTGTCTAAAAAGGATTCCAAAAAGGAGAATTAGTCGGTGGCTTTGAACTTCCCGCAGACTGAAAAAAAAAATGCTTCGAATGGGGATTGAGATTTTTTAAAAAGAAGGGCCCGATTCTGCATTTCTTGGGTCCCCAAAATACCTATTAACTCGAATAGTTTGATGACACTTGGCGCCTCTCCTATAGTTTCGAAAACGTCCCATGGAATTATATATTTGTGTAACAACTATTGCGCTTTGGTCATTGCATTCCCACGTTTATGGGAGCCCAAACAGATATTTTTGTGCACTCAATGAAACTAAGAATTCTAAACCTTTCGCCTTTGCTTTATTCCGTTCTCTTCTCCCTCCCTTCATAAAAGGGAACCTCGTGGTTATCTTTCTTTCCCAGAACATTTGTGATGTAGTGCATGTTCTGGGAAAGGAAAAGGTTTGCACCGGGGAGACAGAAGAGATGATGCTGTGTCTGACATTGCAGATGGGGAGAGAAGTCTGTCTGTCGATTTCCATTTTTCTTGCTATAGAAAGATTTGTGGATTTTGAAAGCAAGCTAAAGAAAAGACTCAGACTTGCGGTTGTAACCAAATTTCTATTTTACTATTGGAAAGAGCTCTCTTTAACTACCTAAAGTCACTCAGATAACATTCATAAATATTTCAAACAAAAAGTGTTGTTACTTACTTCAAGTTTTTGACCCACTCTAACTACATGGCTGTATTTTGGGAATCTCACTCGAAGATGTGAAGAGAATTCCAGATTTTTGGACTATGCATTGGATTTTATTGAGTTCTCATTTAAGAATAACAGTGAACTTTTCCTTTCTTGGCCTATTTTACTGCAATATATATTATATAAATAGGCCAAGAAAGGAAAAGTTCACTGTCTTAATTTTTTTCTCCTTGGGACTAAGTTGTGTCCCCAAAATGCCTATAAACTCGAATAGTTTGATGACACTTGGCGCCTCTCCTATAGTTTCGAAAAAGTCCCATGGAATTATATATTTGTGTAATAACTGTTGCGCTTTGGTCATTACATTCCCACGTTTATGGGAGTTCAAACAGATATTTTTGTGCACTCAATGAAACTAAGAATTCTAAAACTTTCGCCTTTGCTTTATTCCGTTCTCTTCTCCCTCCCTCCCTTCATATATAAACCAACTTAATCCCAAGGAGAAAAAAATGAAGACAGTTACTTCAGAAAGGATATTTAGTTTCTAATGAAATTTGATTGTGAATACTTCTTAGATTTAGTCTAGGAGATTATGGTTGTGCCAGAGAAGTACAATGTACGTGAAGTGATTTTTGTAATGCTTTCCCAGGAAATTCCAGGATTTAGTTAAAATTATTAGCTACTGAAAATAATTACCAAACAGGAATTTGAGAGATTTTATTTTAATGTGCAGAAAGTATTCACGTTCCCCTCTTCAAGTGCAGTCCATTTAAGATATCGTTAGAGAGGTACAGACCTGAAGAGAGGCAGATTTGACAATAAAATAAAAATAAAATATAGACGTAACCCCTCCTCCCAAAAGAAATAAACTCCCAATATAACAAGCAGTTGCTTGAAATCGAAAAGATTGTACATCCTCTGGAGAAGAGCAACAGTCTTCTGGGTAACAGAAATTGAATTGCTGAGATGAATCGTTTTTTTCTGTAAAAACAAAAGTGGTGTAAAAGGGAGTAACAGGAGACGCTGTATAAGTAAAAAGCTTGAGGGCTGACTCAGCCGCAGAAATCACAACTTCTGAAAGCTGATCCTTCAGGTTACTTCTCGAGCCCTGCTTACAGCTTGCAGAAAACGTCAGTTTAACCTAAATAACCATGGTGTAAGTTTTAATCAACAATTCTACCCAGGAAAATGTGCGCTAGATTTTCACATTATTGTTCTGGAAGAGCGTTTGTCTATGGCAAGAGTAACCACAAGTCCACCTAATTCCCCAA
Source organism: Gopherus evgoodei (assembly GCF_007399415.2). NCBI lineage: Eukaryota > Metazoa > Chordata > Testudines > Testudinidae > Gopherus > Gopherus evgoodei. The sequence goes on from NC_044326.1 coordinate 22,291,834, forward strand.
GTCCTAGACACTAATATATAAGAAAATGTATCCAGACAAATACTTCAAGTGACCTTTAGCAACCCAGCTTTAGAAATAGCGTCTTGATAATCTAACTTTCTTCTCTATCAGATTTCAAACCAGCATGCGGTGTTAGCCTGGGAACTCCCAGTAAGTGTACAGCAACTTTACGAAAACGGTTCTGCTCCCTAACTTTCTTCTATAGGCAGTTTCCTTGCAGAGAATTCTCTCTCTTTCTCACACACACACAATTTGAAGTCAAGTGGGATTTTGGTTTAAGGGCTGCAGGGTTTGTCCCTTAGCTTGGTATGCATCTAGCTTCTGGATTCAAAAGAGGATCCCATCCCTTTTGGAATTCCGAGGACCTATATTTCTTTTGTTGCCAGTGAGTCACTGGACTGCTTGCATGGGCAGCCGGGGCGGTCAGACACTGTATTCAGCATGTCAATGGAATAAAATAGTTTCTGAACAGCAGCCAGCTTGGGATGTAAGGGAGAGGTGGGAATACAAACGTACTCTGAAATGGTGCTGTCATGTCATTGTCTAGCTCTTGTTCACCTTTGGTAGCTCAGAGTGGTAGCAGAACCTTCACTGATCATCTCAGAGCAGATTCTGCTGCCATGGAAATCAATGGTAAAACTCCCATTGACTTCAATGGGTGCAGGATAGGGCCCCTTATTGTGAGGTATACATACTCTTGTTATTTAGATACAACATTTTTAAAATAAAGCAAAAACCACATTGCCTCTTTGATTTTCATTTAGCCTGGAGTTTATGAATAGTCAACAGCTCGTTAGATCATTATATTTCTGTTTCCTTTCCTGACGTACTTGAAGGTTTAACCTTCACCTGAGTGTAAAATCGGTGACACCAGCTAAAAGTTATTTACCCTTCCTGAAATTCACCCAATTTCCTTCTTGCTTTCTGCTCTATTTTCTTTCTTTAAATGAGATACTGAAATAATACTCAGAAGCTCAATATCCTCCCCCCCAGGCAGCGAGTAAACTTTCTAGGGTAAACAGACCTAGCTGACTATAATGTCATTAGAAAATTCTTCTGCGGCAGGGAATGTGGCTGAAAAATGAACATGAGGGCAAAAAACAATCTAAATTTGAATCAAAGTGGGAAAAGTCCTCGGGAAGAGAAGTTTTTTTTTCACTCATATTGAAATTCACTGATTATCCTCCCTTCTCTTCTTTAAATTTCTTACCACTAATAAAACTATCTTCTCTCCACTCCTCCGTCCCCTCTATCTCTCATTTGATGATGCTATTTTCTGTAACGGTTCATCTCCCATTCTTCCCACCAAACTGCACAGGAGATGTCCAATCAGATGCAAGAAGAATAAGGCAGGTTAACAGGAGATTGGCACTTTGAGCCTGGTGGAAAATGTACAGTGTTCCGGCAGACGAAAGCATTAAAATCTTGTGTCTATTTATAAAGTGAAGTTAATTGCCATGAAAATGTCTTAACCCCGCTCTTTCTCAGAACCATCGCAGCCTTTAAAGATGAAGAAAGTTTTACGATGCCCTTAATTTAGCTTATGGTACCTATAGCACCTGGGAATTAAGGAACTGTCCGCAGTTCTATTATCAGCCCTTATTCTGGGGGTTGGAATTTGCACTCAGCAGCTTTTCGTGGTTGAAACACTGAATATCAGAGCAGAAGGACCTCTTTAAACGCTCAGCCAATTACGGAGAAATGCAAAAAAAAAAAGTACGCTGACTTTCTGTCTTAACGGGACAAATTCTCTTGAACAATTTAGGCAGCTGTTAAAAGCTGCAATGTTGAAGGGTCCTGTTGTGGAAAAATCCATACGGAATAATAAACAGACCCTTTCCCAAAACACCCGCCCTCCTACCCTTCCACTGCACACCATTCCCCAACCAACACACAGCCCTCCACAGCACACAAAACATCCACCCACAACACGTCCTCCCTCCACAACACACCCACACCCCTCCACAATACACCCATCAATCCTTCCACAATTCCCCCTCCACAACACAACACACACTACCTTCACAACACACAAACACTCCCTCTCTTTCACAGCATACATACACACACCTCTGCCCTCCCCACACCGCAGGCACTCCTCCACCACCACCTAAACAAAGCCCTCCGCAGCCCACGCATTCACACATAAACGGCGCAAAATAGTGAAGTTTAAGTATGAATGGGTTATCGATCTGGAATATGAAATCGCTAATCACAACCACTAACCTCTCCAGATGTCCTTATGAATGAGAAAATATGCTGTATGCATTAATATCCTCCTAAAGTATACAGAAGGGCACAATCACAGTCTAAATCTCTTATAAGTCACATATCAAACATCTTATTACAAGAGACTTTTGCTTTTTGTCCTTAAAAATAGACTCTCAATCTGCAGACATCTCTGAGGACATTTTGGTAGATTGAAGCCCCCAACCCCCTTGGGCAGCAAATGAGAAGGTCTCTGTGGTTGCACTTTCCACGCAAGAATATGTGGAGAAATCTTAGATATTAGGCCTGATGTTTTATAGGTGTAAGGGGGAAGGAGACTCATGAGAAGAGGAGAATCACTCGAGTTACTTCAAAGGCGCTATTCCTGATTTACTTCTGTGGGAGGTAAATTAGGCCAACTCTTCCCCCCCTTATTTCCCTGCATCTCATCTCTCTGGTATGAAATAAAATAATAAGTTTACATTGATTGTGCATTAGGGCTCCGATCATAGATCTGGGCTCCACTGTGCTACAGACAAATGCCAAAAATTAGTTTACATTTACTAAGATTGAATATTCTGACGGTGTTTGGGGGCTATTGTTATTTTGCTTTTACTTCTCCCCCTCACCTTCTCCCCTTTGCCCCCTGCTCTTCTCACTTAAATTCTTGCCCCTTTATTTTCATTTGACACCTTGATCTCCGTCCCATTCTCTGCATAAATTCCTCCTACACCTCTCCTTCCTCTGCATCCATTCTATCTTGTTTTCTTTATTAACCCCCTTCCCTCCTTCACTCTCTGTGGCTACCGTATCCCCATCCAACTCTTTCATTCCCCTCATCTTTCCCCTGCCTGCCTTGTATATCTGTCTTTCACTTAGACTCTCCCCACATAGCCTTTTGTCTTTCTCTGTGACATTCCCAGAACTTTGCCATCCGCTGTATCCTTCCTGTACCACCCTTTCTCCTTCTGATTTACTCTACCCATGTCACCTTCCTTCACTGGCTTCCTCCTCTACCTTCCCTGAGCCCCATTCCTGGCTGCTGTTGCTGCTTCTGCTTCCTCTTTGTATTACAGTAGCACTTAGGAATCCTACTCAAGGACCAGGATATAGACACTGTAGAAAGAGAAACCAAAAAACCTGCCTCTGACACAGGGAACTTACAATTTAAGACAAGAGACCACAGATGAAAACAGTCAGAAGAGGAGAGGGGGAGGGGAGTACAAGGCAACCGTGGGATGGGTGATATTGGTCAACATAATAAGCATCTGACCAGCATCTGCTTATCACACCAGCAACCATTGTCAAGTTTTTTTGTAGACATCATGGACAAGGAGAGTTTTAAGGGTGTGTGTGTGTGTGTGAAAGGAGAATAACCTTAATTTTGTGGATGGTTTACAGGGAGCTCCTCCCAAGCCTTACCAGCAGCATGGGGGCAAATATGAAGATAATTGTTTGAATTTGTAACAAATGGACAAAGGGGGCTGGCAACATAGGTTGGATGTAGGAGCTGATAACTCGAGTAAATGAGAGATGAAAGGACAGACATGGTCCTTGTAAGTGAATACAAGTAGTTTAAGTCTGACGTGATAGAGAAGGGGGTGCCAGTGGTAGAGAGATTCAAAGAGAGGGATGACGTGATCAAAGATGTTGTGCAGCATTTTGAATGGATATGAATGAGGCAAGGAAAGTTACATTGCCCACCTGCCTTACAGTGGGGCAAGGCCAAAGAGAAGGATGAGATCTGTAATGGTGAGAGCCTGGACAGATGTTTTAGCTAAGTGGATGGATAGGAAAGGAGCTGTCTTACAGATGTTATGCAGAAAAAATCCGGGAGGGTTAGATGTAGCCTGGATATAAGGAATTAAAGACAGGTCCTAGTCCAAGATGTTTTCCACGTCCATTCATGTCCAGCAAAGCAGATTTAGGTTAGATCAGGGTTCTCAAACTGGGGATTATGATCCCTCAGACGGTTGCCAGATTATTACATGGGAGTCCCCAGCTGGCAGCCTCCACCCCAAAACTCTCCTTCACTTCCAGCATGTGTAATAGTGCTAAATGTAAAAAAGTGTTTTTAATTTATAAGGGGAGAGGAGGTCCCACTCAGAGGCCGGCTGTGTGAAAGAGGACACCAATACAAAACTTTGAGAACTACTTGGTTAGATAATAAGAAACACTTTCTAATGATAAGTTATAATGCCAAGCTTACAATTTCACCACCCACTTCAAAGGGAAGGTCGGGATATTTCCCTGCCTCTGGCAGATTTCACTCATCCTTGCATATTGCTAATCCATGGCTGCCAGAAACGGCTGGTCCTAGCAGTAAGTAAAAATGTCCCAGCAGAGCCCATTGACAGTCTCCACCCTCACACCCATTGCACGGGCTCTCTTCGCCTCCCTCTCAATCTCTCATCTTCCTCATTACTCCTTCAGGATGCTTCTCGGTCTCCCTCCCCTTTCCCCTCCTGGTCCCTCCCTCAGATCCCATCCCCTTGCTCCCTCCTTGTTTCCCTTTGATCCTCTCCTTTCCCACTGTCTCGCTCCTGACCTGACTTCCTTCTTTTTTCTCCTCCTCCATCTCCCCTTCCCTCATCCCTATCTTGTCTGGGGATTGGTCCTGCTTTGAGCAGGGGGTTGGACTAGATGATCTCCTGAGGTCCCTTCCACCCCTGATAGTCTATGAGTCTATGATTCCATCTCCCCTAGTCTCCTCCCTCCTTCCTCTCTCTCTCTCCGGCCATTCCTCTCTCTGCTCTCGCCCCCTTGCTTTCTCCCTGTCTCTCTCCTGTTTGTCTCGCCACATTTCTCCCCCCTCCCTCTCCTCTCCCGTTGCCGGCCCCTCCCTCCGTCCCCCCGCAGCCAATCACAGCTCCTCCTGTCTGGCAGCCGCCCGGCCGAGGGTTCAGCGCCGCCGCGGCTCCGACCAGGCCCGCGGGATGGTGCAGCCGGCGGGGAGTCGGAGGCGCAGAGACAGGCAGGAGCCGGGCAGCCCCGCGTCCCGCTCCGTCCCCCATGGCAGGGCTGGCGCTGGGCTGCGAGAGCCGCCGGAGGGTGAGCCCGGGCGCGGAGCCGCCGCCGCCTGCCTGGCGTTCACCCCTGACAGCATCTTGAAGCGCAAGGCTCGCGGCGGCGCGGACTCGGCCAGGAGCCCCAGGCTGCGGCGGGAGCCGGGCAGAGCCCGCTGCTCCCGGCTGGACCCGGCGGAGCAGGAGGAGGGGCCTTTGGAACAGCAGCCCCGGACGCGCTGCAGAAACCCGGGTATAGAAACTGGAGCCTCCGGCTGTATCTTTGACATGCACAGCTAGACACGGCACACAGACACACACTCAGCCCCCACCCCGCCTACTGCACACAGCACCACACAGACACACACTCAACCCCCACCTCGCCTACTGCACACAGCACCACACAGACACACACTCAACCCCCACCTCGCCTACTGCACACAGCACCACACAGACACACACTCAGCCCCCACCCCGCCTACTGCACACAGCACCACACAGACACACACTCAGCCCCCACTCCGCCTACTGCACACAGCACCACACAGACACACACTCAGCCCCCACCCAGTCTACTGCACACAGCACCACACAAACACACATGACACTGCACCTCCACCCCACTTCCTGTGCACACACCACCACACACTGCACCTCCACCCCGCCTACTGCACACACCACCACACTGCACACAAGTACACGCACTACACCTCCACCCACCTACTGCGCACATCACCCCACACTGCACATCCATCCCACCTACTGCACACACCCACACAGTGTACAACCAAACACACTGCACCTCCACCCCAACTACTGCGTACACACCACCACCTACTGCACCCCCCCACACTGAATGTCTCCACCTACTAGACCCCCCCACTGCACCCCCTACATACCGCACACACCCATACTGCACCCCCACACTGCATGCCCCCGCCTGCTGCACACTCCTACTTCATACACTGCACACCCCCACCTCCACCCATCACCTACTGCATCCACAACCCTGAACACACGGCACACCCCCCCACCTGCTGCACACACCCCTGCACATTGCCACACAATGCACATACCCCTACTGTATCTGCATGCCACCCCTACACAAACTGCGCACACATCATCCCTACACACCCTTGCTGCATACCACACCTATACACACAGACATACCGTATACCCACACCTACAGCATTATCCACACTGCACACACTCGCCTACACAAATACACTGCGCGCATACTGTGCATTCACCCGACTCACAGCACTCATATTGCACGGTGCATTCATGTACAGCCAGGGGCTTGGATACCATGGGGACGAGTGTGGGCTGGGTGGCTGCATAGATACCTCCCTCACACTGCACACACCTGGTTCTCCTGTTACACTTTGCCATGGTGATGAAAGCAGGAAGATAACTATCCCTCCCACGTCCCCCTGTCTTTCAGGCTCTTTATACCGGATACCCTACCCCACTCCCGCCGCCTTGTGACCCTGTCCTAAACCCTGGGGCACCTAATTTCTCTTCTACGGCTCCCCATCCCTTGGGGTGCCCCTGCATCCGTCAGCGGAAGCTCTTCGCCCCCTCTCCTTCCTCGGGGGTCCGCCTGGGGGTTGCTGCTAGACCCCCCCGGACTGCTACACTCGCCCTCAGCAGTTCCCGGCAGCTCCCGGGCTGGGACACCCGCCGCCCACGGGCTCCCTGCCGGAGGCGTGGGGGTGCGGGCTATTGCTGCGGCGGGGAGGGCTGATGTTGTGCTTTGCCACTGCAGGAAAGGAGACCTGCCGGATGGCAGCGGGCCCGGCTGCAGGACGGGGCCTCAGGCCCGCCGGTGAGGCAGGAGGAGGGGCGGGCTCTCCCCTATCTGAGGCATTGCCCCGCGGCCCCGACCCCTCGCACCGGGAAGGAGGAGCCGCCGGGGCCCACGGGAGCTGCAGCAAGCTACTGGCGGGGGCCAGCAAGAAGAAGACCCGCACTATCTTCTCCAAGAGTCAGGTCTTCCAGCTGGAGTCCGCCTTCGACAGGAAGCGCTACCTGAGCAGCGCCGAGCGCGCCTGCCTGGCCCGCGCCCTGCAGCTCTCCGAGACCCAGGTGAAGATCTGGTTCCAGAACCGCAGGAATAAGCTCAAGAGACAAATGTCTGCGGAGCTGGAGGGCCCCGCTCCGGGCCAGGCAGAGCCGCCTGGGGAATTACCACCCCAGGGGGCGGCAGCTGCGGTTTCGCTCGCCTTCCCCACCCTGTACAAAGACAGCACTTTCCTCCGTCGTTGTTTACTGCCGCTGTCCTTCCCCCTGCTCTATCCGGGCAGCAGCGTCCCTTACCTGTGTTTCCCAAGTCCGGGCAAATATTTCAGCCTTGTGGAGGGGGATGTATAACCACCCATCCTGCTGCGCCCCCCGCACCTTTCCGCCCTCCGCGTCTGCAGCCGGACGGCCTTGTTCCAGTGAGCGGCTGATGAAGTCCGCACCTTCCTCCAGTGTCATCTATATGCACAGCATGTCAGTAGGATCCCTTCACCCCGCTCTCTGGTGTGTCTTCCTGCATTTGTTTCAACCCGTAACTTATTAAAAGGACGCGACAAAAACAAGGTCCTAGGCAAAGCTACTGCTTTTAATCAGGGATCCCTTTGACTTGGAACCCTGCACGTTCCCAGCATCCCTCTTTCTCACACACAGTGCATCTGCGAAGGGAGCGGATAACCCCCTTGCTCTGGCAACACTTAATAAAAGAGAAACGGTGTCGTTTGATTAGTTCAAATGTTATCCAAAGATATGCAAACGCTCATACTACTATATGAATACCAATAGAAATCCAAGCAAGGATTAGCTGTGGCTGATCACAAGCTGCCTTTCTCTTTCAGTTGAAAGGCTAATTTATCTCTAAAATATTGTTAAAGCTTCAAGGGGTATTTTTACAAAGGTCTTGTTTACAATTCCCATTTTTTTTGTTAGTAGAAATACAGTCGTTGAGAACCAAAGAAAATGGGACATGAATTCTGGAGACCATTCATTTGCTATGTAGATCGATGTCTCAGTAGCAAATGCCATGTCCTGCATCACACTGAATCTCTCTCTCATGTGGTTGAGGCTGTGAGTACAATAAACCTCTACGCCTGTCCTAAAGTACTAGGCCTGGTTACATTCTTCTATAGTTGAGAATTCTACTACCCTAAATTCTCGAAAACTAGGTATTTCCTGACACCATTAGGTTGTTGACATTTCGATTAAATTCCGGTTCTTGGGAGTTAAAACTGGCCCTTCCAGCGTCTCCAAGAAAAATCAAGCTTCCTGTCACATTTTTGTATTAAATGTGGGGCATTTTTATCTGCTATACTAGAATAATGAACAATATTTTTATAGATTTCTAAACAGAATGGTCATATATTGGTTTCAAGCTTCTACTATATAAAAGGGTGGAAAATAAATCTTTTCTATCAGTAACATAAAATGCATGCCTGTTCAATACAGTTAATGATAAGCAGTGTAAAAATGTTTCTTAGTGCATGTCTGATGGATTTTTTTAAAAATAAAGGTTTGAGAAAAGACGTTTGTGGTGTTATTCAAATTCACTTCTTCCTCTGCACTAAATGCCATAAGTGATTCAGGACGTTGCCCTTTATAAAGACTGTATGGTTTGATAATTGAACTTTTTATTACATTATTGGGGAAATAAGACAGGATCTATTATTAGATCTATATTTTAGTTACAAACCTCGACCAGGCAAAGAACTTAAATATGTGCTCAGTTATGGCAAATAGCACCGAAAGGAAAATGTTTCAAAGCCAGAAAGACAGTTTTCTAAACCTGTTGAAATGAACATTCAAAGATAAGAGGGAAACAGCTGGGTGAAATTGACAAGTGCATCGTGATGCTGCGGCTGCTGACAAATGAAGTGCAGGAGAAAACTTTCTTTCTTTCTTTCTTTTCTTAATTTTTATTTTTAGCAAAGCGCCGTCTTTTCTTCCTTTTTTTCATCATTCCTCTCTGGTCAGTTAGTAAATGCACGAGATAAATGTCTGCGTAATTACGTGCCCCAGCCCGAGTGTGAAATGTAAGCAGTGGGTTGTGCTGAAAGAACCTGACGCAAGAAAGAAGGGAGGGTTAAGCTTGTAATTGGAAGAAAGTACCATGTGGAACTTTTTTTTTTCAAACCAAGAAATTCTTTTAAAAGAAATATTGTTTGGTGTAATGCAGCGCCACAGAAGTTGCTAAGTAAACACTTGATCAAATGAATGCTTGACCACAGGATCACAGCTTTGCTTAGTGGCTATGGAGCTAAGCCATGTTTCTGGCTTGATAAAATGGGAACATTGTTTGACCCTTCAAACTGTATTGCCAATCTTGAATTCTCTCACAGACGCCAAGTTCTGGAAGGCCTCTATCTCCCATCATTATAATAGGAATAAACCACGATCCAACAACTAAGACTACACTGTAAATAGTAATTTACATATTATTAAACATAACGCATACGAACCCGTTCTGTTGAGTGTATCTTCCTTGTTTCTTTACACTGCACCAAAAGTTTTCTGTCTCTACATTCACAGTTCAATTGCGGGGCACAAAAATTATGGCTGGAGCTTCAAGGGACCACCCTCTTTTTTCATTCACTGTCTATGTATTTGGTTGAATAAATTTAGGATTTTTTTTTGAGCTGTCAGATCCCCCCAAATCTAAAGAGATTTGGCGATGGGTGTTTAAAGAAGTGAGGATGCCTTTATTTATAAGGTAATTTGATACTGTGCAACTCTCTCTCTCTCTCTCTCTCTATGTATATATATATGTGACAGATGATCTGTTCAGGGTGAGAAGCCCCTGTGGGGAATATCTCAGCTTTTCAACTGTTAATTTAATACTTAGGCAAAATACAGCATTTATTACTATGGAATTACTATGGTGCGAAGCGGCAGCTTAATAGGACTCTACCATCCTTTCCAGAGGTCACAGCAATGGTATTTTCATCAGATGTAAAGGGTATAAATGGAAGTAAATTTGAGTTTAATAACTTCACCCATTCATACTATTGATACAACAAAAGTCTCTGAAACAGATAAAGGCAATACATTAAACCATCCTTTCAGATAATTCAGACCCATTTATTCCAAGGTTATTATTAAACCAATTATGCAAGTTTCGGATTCTACTCTCTATGACGCTGGTGTGAATCTGGAATAACTGCTGTTTTCAGTGGACTTACTCTGGATTCACATCAGTAACTGAATACAAATCTCACTCAATATTATTAAAGTATATATTTTATATATAAAAAGGAGATTTAACACAGACCATCAGTATAATATAGGTCCTATGTTAGGTCCAAAATTGTGCAGCTTTCTTATGAGTTTATTCCAAAGTTACTGAATATCCATAAAGAGCTAGTACTGGGATCAATAGTTGATTAAAACACCTAAGCAGTTGAAATAAATAGTATTTTTGTAAGTATTATTCAAGCTATAACTGCAGTTATTTGGATCAATGGAAAACTACTGTTACATATAATATGCTATTGAATATAATACACCAGGTCTTCCACTTGCAAGATGTTTTTCTACATTAAATTATTTTAATTAAAAGATAACCAAGTATAGGATAGAACAAAAGGTGTGATTTGCAAATAAACATCTAACTTTTTAAAATTTATATTGAATGCATCTGAGCTTCCTTCTGATTTTAAACCAACTATATTTGTAAGTGAAAATGGTTAGTTACCCTCTGTTAAGGAAGTGGCTATTCTTTTAAAATATAAGGAAAATCTGTAAGTAAAGGAAGAAAAAGTTACCCTCATCACCGACATAAAAGCTATCCCAATCACTAATCTGATCCACATTCGACAGAGAGAAGCTAGAATACTATAACATTAAAGAAACCACTGAAGCATTCTAATGCTAGATCCCATAGCAGGATTGGGTCCTAAAAAAGGAGTCTCCATTATTGTTGTTGGTGATTTGAAAATCCAGAAAAAAGTTCAGAGTTTTACTATTTTAGATAATTAGCTACTATTCTAGATGAGAGAGGAAATCCCCCTTCTGCACAATATTAAATAAATGAGGCTTATCTATTGGGAGACATCCAGGAAAGTTAATCCAAATTAATTAAAGGTGTGAGTTGGAAGTGGATTAGTTAAACTGCATTAAACCTCTGCATGAATACCTTCATTCAGAATTAAAGCGGCTTTTATTCAGTTTATCTTAAATCACTCTCAAAGTGAATTAAATTAAACCAAATAAAGGCCATTTGAATAACAGCATCCATACAGGGATTTAAGGTGATTCAATTAATCCACTTCATACCTTTAGTTAATTCAGATTACTTTTCCTGGATGTCCCCATGTAGACAAACACTAAAACAAAAACAAACAAACAAAAATCCCCCCAACATATCACAGTTGACTAGTGGCTGCAACTGGGATAGGATAGTTTGCTGCCAAAGTTTATCACACACAAAGGAATGACCCCAAGGTCTTAGTTGATGTGTCAGTTTCAAATCTGTGGTTAGAAGAGATCATTTGCTTCCACAGAGAGGTACTACAGCAGCACAGCCACAGCACTGCAGCACTACCATGGTAGTGTGGATCCTTGCTACAGCACAGACAGGGTTTTTCCATTGCAGCTCCAGAAACAGTAGTTAGGATGTTGGAAGAATTCTCCCATCAGCTTAGCAGAGTCTACAGGGGGGGGTTACATCTACCTGTTGGCAAGGGGTGTGATGTTTTTCACAGCCCTGAGCTATGTCGCTAGGTCAACCTACATTTTAGCTGCAGACCAGGCCCAAGGGAATTCTTTATAATACACTTTCCCGTAACAAAAACAACATGTACATTTTGTACTACTGCATATTATTTGTATTAGGATCGTACCTGGAGACCCTAAATGAGACTGGACTCCATTGTACTAAGCTCCTTAAATACACAAAATAAGCAGAAGTCCCTGCCCAGAAAATCTTATAATCTATAGACAAGTTTTATGTTGTGTTGCTGTAGCCGTGTCAGTCCTAGGATATTAGAGAGATAAGGTGGGTGAGGTAATATCTTTTATTGGACCAACTTCTATTGGTGAGAGAGATAAGCTTTTGAGCTTACACAGAGAAAACCTCACGTTGGTGTAAACTGAGAGTAAATCCGCTGCGTTACATTGGTTTAAAATGGGTATAAATGAAATCAGCACCAGGTCTACTGATTTTTAGTAGCAATTTTTCCTGGTCAGAGGATTTCAGGATGGGTCCATAGTCTTAAGGCAAAGAGAATGAGGAAATTATTTATTTTGGATTGGACTGGATGGACAGTGGCCTTATCTGGCCACCAAAGGGTGTGAATAAAGACTTCTCTACCCAACTTCCCATAGTCTGTATAAGGGCTGTCCCAAACTGCAGCCTCTACACTCAAGAGCGGCTGGCTGCTTCTCAGAGCTCCTGGGCATGCAGAAGCTATGCCCCCACTACCTATATGGAATGCAGTTTACTAGCCCCCGTGTAGCTGGCCTGCTCCACAGACCAGCATAGAGCCATGGCCCTACCTCCTCTTCACCCCTCCTTGCCCCTTTTGGGGCCTATGTGCCCCTGGGGGAGTAGGTGGGGAGCAGTCCCTGCCCTCCTCTGGGAGAAGATGATGCAATTCTACCTGACCTTACATGAGCAATGTTAGAAAGGGAAGGTGCTTACACCCTTCCCCACTGCTATGCATGCTTGTAAGGGCTGTGCAGAATGTGGCCTAAAGTGAGAACAATGGAGCTGCTTCTCAGAGAGGAGACAAGAGGCATTAAATGCATACGGTCGGATCTGGATCTCATTCCTGTGTGCAAATCTAGTTAGGTGGCCCCTGAGTATGACTAAAAAGAGACGGAGAAGTTGTGATTGTTGTGATTCCTGCTACACAGGCTATGACCTATGGAAAGAGCTTGTCTATGCTAAAAACCCTGTTATTTCTGGCCTCCTCTTCCCTTCACCTCTCTTGCTTCTTTGTTTCATCCATCAGTTGTGTCATGGATTTAGGTCGCAAGATATTTTGGGCAAGGACTGTTCCTATGCATTTGTACAATGACTGGCCCAATGGGGCCCTGACCTGCATGGGGACTCTCTCTGCTACAACAACACTTCTGTAAATAACTTCATGTTCTTCAGTGGGGTTAACTCTGATTTATATCTGCGTAAATAAGATTATAATCGTTCATACTCACATCTGCCTACATGAGAGGAGAATCCATTCCCTACTTTCAAGGTAAAAACCAGTGCACATCCAGCTAAATTTAATCAGGCTTAAGGTAAATTAAACAAATTCAGCACTGGGTTAATGCAGGAGGTGTTCAGACAAAAGCTATAGTTTATGTAAACCTTTATATAAAACACTGATAGGCAGTCACTTTTAATATTTGGCCAGGGCCTTTAATGGGGCAAATCAGCAGAGCTGTGTAGCACATATTGCACGTGTTTGGTCATTTCCTCTCAAAAAGGATGTAACAGGCACAGAAAAGGTGCAGGAAAGGTCAACCAAAATCATTGTGGCCTAGAAAGACTTTCTAATGGAGAGATAGTAGAAACATTAGGGGTCTTTTTCTGATTTCATTTATACTGGTGCAAATCCAGAGTAAATCCACTGGTGTCAATGGCGTTACTCTACATTTATACTGATGTAACTGAGAGAGTAATCTGGTTCAGTGCCTTTGACGGATGATAGTTTTAAGATTCATTTCCCAGACTTTCAGCCATGGTGATTCATTCTCTGCCTCCTCAAGTTTTTTAACCAAGCCTTTTGGAGGGGTGGCGGAAAAAGTTTTTTTCCCAGAGTTCAGTGCAGGTCTGCATGCATATAGGGGGTCTCACTGCATGGATAAGTTTGCAGGACTGAGTCTTTACTGTTTTTCTTATGCTTAATATACATAATCTAATAAGAAGTCACAGCAGTTTTGATGTGAAAGAACAACTATATTGTGGAGCATAGTATGGACCTTATCTACTATTTGATAACCACTGTAAACAGAAACTGCTTAAAATAGAAACATGATAATTTTATATTATACAAAAATAATCTACAGTACTACAAGGAAGTTTTTCTTGGGGGCCACTCGTTATGCCCACAGGGGACTGCTATTCAAAAATGTCTCATAACAATAAGCTGTGGTCTACAGGAATATAGCTGACATATGTTGTCTTCCCATGCAATTTTCCATACCATATCACTCTGGCCATGGTAACAGGCCATAGGAAAATGTGGCAACTGGAGATGACAATGCACTCTGGCATGCGGCAATGTGATCACATAATCTTCTGATACCATGGAAGGTAATGTGTGTCACCACTGTATTCCCAACCAATCAATAACACAGATATCGTTCTTAATACAAAATTCAATGCAGCTCACTAAGTGTTATCAGCAATTTTGACAAAAATGGAACATGAAGGTAAGTCAGATGCACTAATAAAACACATACGAAGGCTTCAGCACTAACCCCCAGCTGTATCACAAAATCAAGTGAGGGTGGATTTACTGTTGTATTTGTGCAATGGAGAATAAGCAATTGGAGAGACCTTGCAAATGTAGAATTCCAGTAAATATTGATTCAGAATAAATGCAGATTCCTGGGAAATGCAAAGCCAGGGAACAAATCAGAGAGGCCACACAGGAGAAAGGCTGAAAACACAGCCCAATCCTGCAGGCTGAGCACCCTCGGCTCCCACTGAATTTAAAGTTAAGGATGATTGGCAGGACTGGGCCAAGGGAGAAATAGCACTTTTGTGATCACCTATTTTTTCTTTTGCTATACTTTTTAGTACTCCTCTAACTGGAACTCATTTGGGGCACTGCTGTGACCTGTGGTACATGCCCGTATAGGGTATAAGCAGGCAAAAGAAACCATGTAGCTACCCTGTGTGGACCACCTGCATCATGTGTTACAAAAAGAAGGGGAGAGCAACCCCTGTGGGAAGGGGAGCCCTGTCCCCTGCTGGTAATTGGGCAAGAGTGGAAAGCAGATGGAGTCCTGACTTTGCGCCCCAAACACGCTGGCCAGTACAGCTGAGCCAGCCTGGAAGGGGGGAGTGTCAGCTTCTCTTTGGGCTTACAGCAAAGCCACAGCATAGCTCTTGAGTAAGATTAGGGTCAGAATCAGTCCTTGATTAGAAATAAGACCCACGCTCACTCCAGTTGAGACAAGCAATATCTACCCAAACAGGAGCAGCACTTCTACTGCGCTCAGCCATGTCCAGCTACACCTCTAACCATGAACAGCACATGAAGTGATTATGGAAACCCCTTCTTACCCAGCAGATCTGCCTTGTGTGGGTACTCAGAGCTGTATCTGCTGACATCAGTGAGAAAACTAAAGTTTGTACTGCTTCATACACTAGTTAGCCCTGCAGAGACAACTCAGCTAAGAGAGAGTGAGCTGGAGTTTATAATCTAGTGGTTCAGACACTGGATTGGGGCTTCAGAGATCTAGATTCAGTTCCTAATTCTGTGTGCTGGGTGACCTTGGCCAAATCATTTCTAGCCACATTCCTCAGTTTCCCCATCTGTGAAACGCTCCTTGGTACAGCACTTTGAGATCTAAAGATAAAAGTGCTGTTTAAGAGTTAGGTTTTATTATTATGCATTATGAGGGGAAATAGTTTACTAAATTCCAGCTAGCTACACTCAGATAAACCCATTGAAGAGAATGGGTTCCAAAGGTGTCATTGATTGCATAATCACTAGATTAAATTACCAAAAGGTAGGTGTACAACTGGTTGAAAGACTATACTCAAAGAGTAGTTATCAATGGTTTGCTGTCAAACTGGGAGGACATATATAGTGGGGTCCCACAGAGGTCAGGACTGGGTCCAGTACTATTCAATATTTTAATTAATGACTTAGATAATGGAGTGGAAAATATGCTTATAAAGTTTGCAGATGACACCAAGCTGGGAGGGGCTGCCAACACTTTGGAGTGCAGAATTAACGTTTAAAATGATCTTGACAAATTGGAGGACTGCTCTGAATGCTACAAGATGAAATTCAATAAAGATAAGTGCAAAGTACTACACTTAGCAACGAAAAAAATCAAAGGCATCACTACAAAAAGGGAATAACTGGGTAAGGGGTTGTACTGCTGAGAAGAATCTAGATGTTTTAGTGGATCATAAATTGAATATGAGTCAACAATGTGATGCAGTTGCTCAAAAGGCTAATATCATTCTGGGGTATATTGACAGCAGTGTTGTACATAAGGCATATGAGGTAACTGTCCCACCCTGCTCAGCCATTCTGAGGCCCCAGCTGGAGTAATGTGTCTAATTTAGATTAATTGCATGAATAAATAATTTACTATGCCGGGCCTTGTCAGGTAATCTATTTATGTATTTTTCTTTAAATAATGTTTTATGAGGTACCAAGCACATTTTGGGGCACTGAAAAATGATTAACAATAGGAATAAAGTCTATATAACAGTCTCTGCAATCACACACACACAATTTATATAATGGTTTCTGTCTTGTGTACCATCATCTATCCATCATCATCTTCACACATAATGTGTGAGAGACAATTTGGAGCTGTTATGGTGCATCATCAGGCAACTTGAATGTTTGCTTAGGGAGTCATTAATGTGCAAATTATAGCTGCAATATACATTAACTGCACTATAGATGGTATGTGGTAGGATGTCCATGTGTATTTAAAGAGCATTTAATTTGTGGATTTGTAACTAAATATCTGAATTCAGTCTGTGATATCAAATAGTCATTGCATGTGCTATACATCTACTTTTCTAAGAGCCTGATCCTGAAATTTACAATGTGTGGAAGGACCCCTGATCCTCCATTGACTTGAGTGAGGCTCTGTGCAAGTGTCAGTGAGTTGTAAATTGCAGGATCAGTGCCAAGGTATAATGAATGAGAACATGGCCATGTCATTTTAAAAATAAATATGTTAAAGTTGTGTGCTTACAGCCTACAGTGTGCAACCTAAAAAATTCCACTTTTAAAATGAAGCCAACTCTTAATATTCAGGAGTTCATAAGGGTAGCAGAAAGCCGAACACGTTCAATGTATTTTAACAATGTTTCCATGCTGACCCTTTGTTAGATAAAATTTCAGTCTAAAATGAATGTATTTTCCTGAAAATAAGAAGTATAGATTGGGAGTACAAAATAGTTTTAAAAATAAAATTAAAATTAACTCATTTAAAATATGTTATTATCCTTTATTAATTCTTTCAAAAATGGAAGCCAAAATCTTACACTTAGTCAATATTTTAATGATTGTCTACTTAAAAAGAGACACAGGAACTACAACTATCACTGTCAAAACTAACAGATGGTTGATATATTTAGGACTTCAGTCTCCTTTATCATGTCACTCAACTCTGATCTAAATCAATAGAGAAAAGTCTCTAATATGTCTACTTGTCCCTTTATTGTGTAATCTTTTGCCCTGGGTCAGATGTCAGGATCAATGGATTCTCATGTTTTCTATTGGACTCATTAACTTCACAATATGTGACAAATCTGAAACATTACAAATGCAAAACGGGATCACTCTTAGGGAAATGTATAAATCTTTCCCCAATTTGATGTAGTTTTGGAACTGTGACATTTTAAATTCATGGCTTTGCAATATTAATCTTTTTTCCCTTCCTTCTCTGAAGTACTATTGTCAGATTTGATGATATTACTACATCTTTAACAAAACAAGCCTGGAAAATGAAGAGCACATATAACAAATCCAACAGGACCCCATTCAAAGCTAACTGAAGTCACTAGAAAGACTGCCCTGGATTTCAATCAGTTTTGGATCAGACCACTTCTGAGAGAGGGTCTGATGCTGCTCCGAGTAAAGGCAGTGGCACAACACTGGTTGAGTTCAATGGGAAGAGGATTGTCCCATGTTGTACAAGTGAGGTGTGTTATGACCAAAGACACTGGAAAACTGAAATAACATTTGGTAGAAAACTTGAGGTACATACATCTTTCTGGAATATTTTGAAGATACACATGATATCAGGTTTCAGAGTGGTAGCCGTGTTAGTCTGCATTAGCATAAACAATGAGGAGTCCTTGTGACACCTTAGAGAGTAACATTTTTATTTGGGCATAAGCTTTTGTGGGCTAGAACCCACTTCATCAGATGCATGAAGTGGAAAATACAGGAGCAGGAATAATTACATGAAAGGATGGGAGTTGCCTTACCAAGTGTGAGGTCAGTCTAATGAGACAATTCACTTAACAGAAATATACCAAGGATGCCCAAATAAATTTGTTAGTCTCTAAGGTACCACAAGGGCTCCTTGTTGTTTTTACATAGTATGTAGCTGATTTTCCATGATACTGTTTTTGCTTCTTGCTACAAGGCCCATAGAAATAAACTGATCATTTTGGCAGATTATTTTAATTTTTTTTCTTTACTAAAGTGCAAAAGTGGTAGTGTACAGAATTAAATATAAAATTCACAATACAAGTAGCAGTCACAGAATCTCTAGTATTCTCCCAGTACAATAGGGATGACACAGCTAGAATGTTTCAACAAATTTGATGACTCAGCTTCTTAACTGATGCCAATCAGCGTTGGTCCATTGACTTCACAAAGTCAAAGTAACAGAAAGATTTAAAGCTCAGTGAAATGGGGATGGTGTCATCCCTTTGAATAAAATGTTCGTACTACAGGAGTTGCTCTAAGATAAGTTGTAGTGTGTGTGCAATTCCAATCCAATGTTCAACATAAGTGATATTTGCACCTGATACCATAATTTACTAGGTTACAAGGGAACAAATCTATAATTTCAATTATTCTTCTCCTGGGTGATTAAGTCCAACCCACTGCATCATGCAGGATATTTCCCTATGTTTTCCCAACTACTTAGCTAATCTATTATTGAATAGTTTTAGTGATGGTGCCTCAATTATCTCCATTACATCTCTCCCACTGCCTAATCACTCTGTCTGATAAGAAAATTTTCCTAATGAGTAACTTGGATCTTTTAATATTTGGTTTTAGGCCATTGTCCCTGGCTTGATCACTTTCAGACAGCATGAACGTGCTTCTTCCTACTCGGGTGATATTTACAATATTATCATGACCTGCTTTTCGTCTCTTTAATTCTCAGGCTTCATCAGCTGAGCTCCCCCTCAAACTCTGTATGCACTTGGTTCTTTGGTGATGTTTTTAGGAATGTAGGGACCAAAACTGCAAGCAATATTCCTGATGTTCTACCCAGCCTGTGTAAAATGGCAATATTACAAGAGACTGCTCTATGCCCATTACTTCTTACTACAATGACTTTGCATTGCAAGACAATACCTATTGTAATCTCTTATTTTGCTCAGTATAAAGCATTTTATGTTTATTCCCCTCCCCCATACTTTATTTACATTAGATAGAAAGTTATCACACTTATAGCACCATAGTATCTAAGCCTCCTTTAATATATCAATAACCTCACGTTTTCTACTTGCAGATGAGCACTGTTTTGAGACCTTACAAAGCTATGGCTCTGTATACACAGAATGGCAGCTTGATTTTCTAAAAATAATCAGTTTTAGTCCTTAGTCTGGGAGCTGCTCAGCACCCTGAGAAGGCCTTACCCCTTTATCAGGTAGCACCTCCCTCAACAGACTTGCCCACTGCACTGTATATGATGGGTGAGTGTAGAAGGTAGGGCAGGACTATCATTTGTGATGTGTTTATATAGTGCCCAGCTCAAGGGGGCCAATCTTGGTTGTCATCTTTAGGGCTCTCCCACAATATAAAAAGTTTAAATTGGCTGGAGAACCACACAGAAACACAACAGCCTTCCTACCCTGGATCTGAGTAGTGCTTTGGTGTCATGAGTCCCAGCTGCAGAGCTCTGTGTCCAGGAAAGAGCAGGACCAGGATGTGGCCTAATAAAAATGAGCAAAAAGATAAGTGTTTTGCACTAAGATTGTAACCTCTCTTTGAGGACCTCAATCCACTTCATAAATGTTAGCCAAGTCATTTAAGAGTTCTAGAGCTAGAACTGTGTGTGTCAATCAGGCCTGGTCTACAGTAGAAAATAAAGTTGGCTTAGCTGTGTAGCTTGGGGTGTGAAAAACCCACATCCCTGAGCAGTATAATTAAGTTGACCTAACATGCAGCATAGACAGTGCTAGATGAATGGAAGAATTCATTCCTGATGCCTTTGGAAACATGGCTGGGGGTGGGGAGGAGGAGAAGAGAAGGAAGGGAAGGGAAGAGGACTCAGATGCTTCCAGTCCTTGCTACATCTCTAGAAAAGGCGTAGTTTGTGCTCCTCATGTGGCTGGCAGCCTGGTGATTGCTGATGCATAGGTGTAACACTGGCTTGTAGTGACTCAAGAGTGTGAACAACAGCCTCAGGGCAGAATGTTAGGAAGCAAGGCCCAAACCCTAAAATTGGTTGTGAGTTCTATACTAAGGCCTGGTTTACACTAGGAAATGAAGTTGGTATAACTATGCCACTCAGTGGTATGAAAAATCCATACCCCCTGAGCGACAGTTAAAAATTGACCTGATCCCCAATGTAGAGAGGGAGGTAGATTACCTATGCCAACAGGAGTAGCCCTCCCATCTGCATTGGTGGCGTCTTCACAGAAGCACTACAGCAGCAGAGCTGCAGAAGTGCCTCTGTAGCGGTTTTTGTGTAGACAAGCCCTCAATTTCACCACACCAATTTTCAGCCCTCCTCTCAAATAACACCACTGAATAAGGGCTCACTCCTGGAAGGAGCTGAGCACTCTGGCCTTGGCACTGTGCTGCTCTTAAGTACATGCTTAACTTTAATTTTCGCATTGTCCGATTCATTTCTTCAGTAGAACCTTGAAGGATCTAACAGTGCATCCCGATGTTACTGTACATCGCACACTCACTTACTACAAAGAGATGTTGGGTTGGAGAAAATCCAAAAATTAAACGTTCACAGATCTGGAAACTCATTTTTGCCAACTGTATATGTGTTCAATTACAATATGTTTATAAGAATTACTTCAGAAACATTCTATAATCATATAAAGATATATTGATTTCACAGCTGTAATTTCATCCTGGTGACCAATGATGGAGATGAAATTAACAGATTTAAAAACCAATAAGGACTAGAGATAGGCCAAATTGCAAAATTCAGATCTTTAAGAAATCTGCCTTCCTCCATACCTCAAGTTTGGTGATGTTCAAATCTGGGGTTTTAGTTTGGTTTATTGTAGAGCTAAAGGCCAGGTGTAAAACTGAGTTTTCATACAGATTTGTATGTCTCTCTCTCACACACATGCACATTCCCAAAATTGAAGGGGTGATTGGCTCCAAAGTGTTGGTTCAGAATTAGCTCTAATGAAGACACTATTGATATTAATTATTTTTGGGATACATTCCATGGATTTGCTCCAAAACAAGAAGGTTGAGGAGCAGTGCAACATTCTATGTGAAAACATAACAAAGAGCTGGAGATGACCAGCCAGAATTAGCACCAAATAACCCAGTTTTGTGCACTTTGACAGAGTTGCACACTGCTCTGTAGAGCATGAAATAAGTAGTCTGAAGTGTGGCTGTAGGTCTATTAACATTACGTAAAGTTCTCCATACTTTTTTCTAGTTGTCTGGAGACAGAGTGAGAATTCATGTTGTTTTTACTCATGCCTCATGTCATCCTACTAAAGAATTAGCAGTGAGGTTATACAAAACCTCTCTTGAAACAATTAGTAATTTAATTTGTAAATATCAGATTGATTACTGGCTGAATTGAATGTAATTTGTAGATTCTGAAAAAACAGCATATTGCCATCTGAAATCAGATCTCTTAAGTAATTAAGGGCTTGATCCTGCAAGCTACTCAGACCCACAATTCCCATTGGAACCCATACCAAAAAAAAAAAAGTTTTCAAGATCAGGCCTTCTCCTCCTATGAAGCAAATAAAGACATTAAAAAACTTATCAGTAGTAAAGTACAAATTGTACCAGGAAAAAGGTAAAGAATTGGAACTCTGAGAAACAAAGTAAAATATCCACCATTTTTGGAAGGACCTGCAAAAACATGAATAATAGAATGAGAATTTAAGGGAGTGGAAAGCAACATTGTAATTACAGGATCTAGAGACTAAGGAATGGCAGCTTTATTTTCTAAATGTAGCCAATATGGAGAATTTTTTGTTGCTAAATCAGAACATACTTCAGACTAACATAGACAACACATATTGTTATGGAGATGTAAGCAGAGTCAGGATAAGCTCCACACTGACATCTGGTGGAAAGAATTTCAGAGAGTGTATTTGCATAGACATGCCTACCCTATCCCAGACTGCTGAGCTGTGGGACCGCTTGGTGACAAATTGCTCACCCTCAGTTGGGTGGTACTTGCTAGACAAGGGACATGGGTTCCAAAACCCAGAGAATTGAGAGAGGCTGGGGACAGGTATCTGTGCCTTGTGGTTCAGTCTCCTTGTGGAGCTAGAAGCACCAGTTCTAGCTCCTCCTCTCTCCACTGTGGAATGTCAGAGTTGATTTTTTTATTTCCTTAAGAATTTAAATACAGGTTACTGAGCTGAAATCACTTTGGGCTAATGGTGCACTAGCACTGGGGCTTCCCCTACTATGAGCTGGAATCACTAAGAGCTGAAAATCACTAAAAAGCTAAAATCACTGAGCTGAGAGCACTGAGTACTGTGCTAACTAGTGGGGAGCCCAAAGCTATACTGTGGAACAGAGCTGCTGGCGGAGTGGAGCAGTTGTGGGGACGGCTGGAGCGGATCACGGGACAGCTGGTGGCAGCGGAGCGGCTGGCAGAGCAGAGTAGCTGTGAGACGGGTGGAGCGGCCCACAGAGCGAGCAGAGCCGAGCAGTTTGCAGGGACAACTGGAGCAGCTCACAGGACAGCTGGTGGAGCAGAGCAGCTGGCGGAGCGGAGCAGTTTCTGAGGACGGCTGGAGGAGCAGAGTGGAGCAGCTGGTAAAGCGGAGCAGTTCGTGGAGAAGGCGGGAGCAGAACCCACGGAGAGGCAGGGCAGTTGGCCCCGGACCACATAAGGTGCCCCTTTCTACCAGGCTGGGGGGGGGAGACCTCTGCAGATAGACTCTCGAACTTTGGGGCTGCACTGACCCAGGACAGAGACTTTTGGGACTGTGGGTGATTTGGGGGTTGCTGGACTCAAGAGCCCAGGAAAGAGGACACAGCCCAATTTCCTGGGGTGGGTCTTTGCTCACGGTTTGGTCTATGAACTCTAGTTGAGGTGTTTTTCCCAATTTAGTGTTTGTTGTTTATCTCATGTATTAAATCTTTTCTGCTACACCGAGACTCTGTGCTTGTGAGAGGGGAAGCATTGCCTCTTTGAGGCGCCTAGGGGTGTGTGTAAGATTTTCCCAGGTCACTGGGTGGGGGCTCGAGCTGGTTTGGCATTGGGTTATTGAAACGGAACCCCTGGATACTGAACCCGGCCCTTGTTGCTGCCAACTCAGAGGGGCAGAAGGGTTACAGAGAAAATCCCAGTAATTGTACAGATAAATTAACAGCGATCAAAATGAGACAAAAACCACCATGCAGGTTGACTTTGGTACAAAAAGTGTGAAACGTGTTGTGGCTGAAAGTCTGGGAAATGGATCTTAAACTTGGGCCACTTCCAAAGGCAGTAGACTAGACTCTGCACTCAACAACATCACTGTAAGGCAGGAATAAGTCCAGTGAAGCCGACAGAATTTTTCTAGAGTTACACCAGTTTATGTCCTATCAGGATCTGGGTCAACAGAATCACATATGATTCAAACCAGCTCATCTTCATCAACCATTCTTTCTGGATTCAGTTAAATTTCACGAGTACAAATTAAGTGTCAAAATGGAAGAATCAGGTTCCCTTACTCCTGGGAGTTTTATCATTGCTTTCATTATTCCTCACAGGAGTAATGACTATGAGTTGGAGTAATGACTATGATTTATAGTCAGAGTTGAGAGTCTGGACTCCAAATTCTGATCTCAATGACAATGGTGTAAATATGGAGTCAGTGTAATAATTTCAGTGGAGTGACTCTGCATTTACATACTTGATGAAATGCGGCACAAAGGGTTGGGGTAAAAATCTTGTTTTGGTATGTTTCTCCTCTAGTCTCCATCTTGTTCTGTAAAAACAGCCAGTAGGACTCCATTTTGGATGACCTCCTTCATGGAGAGCTTTCTCCCCTCCCTTTGCCTTTTCCAAATAAGAGCGGGAAAGGCAGGGAGCAGTTAGAACACATGATGACTGCATAGTCTGCCTACCAACAGCAGACTGTATAGGTGACAGCCTCACTGCTGCTCAGGCTGTCCATCCTAGAGGCAGCCAGTCTCTCCCATGTTACCAGCTTGTGGAAGGAGTCCAGCTCGGTCAGAATTGTAGCGTATAGTATCAGGTTCCATCAGGTGTCATACATTGCATGCACTCGTTTCCATTTCCACCTGCGAGTCCCCATACTACCATTCAGGACATTGCATAGGGAACGGAAGACAGAAGGAAGCAGAGAGAAGACATTTTATCTGGTGATCATTGTGTCCTGTTCCAGCATTCCAGTGTGTTCCAGTGGTCCAGCATCTCCAGTCTTCATTGGCTCTGTCCAGGATTCCAGAACCATCCTGGTCATGGTCGGGGTTCATTCCGTGGGACAGTCAGGGTCCATTCCTGAGACAAATGGGGTTTGTGCCTAGGACAAGGAGAGAGCTGGTACTGTAGTTTCCTTTTATTGTCTTTCCGTTATCCTGGTGTATCAGGTTTGTGGGCTCTGGAGTTCAAGTCCATTTCCATCTACTGTTACAATTGTGCCATTTATTATTACTAGTGCCATTTGTATTTACCTGTGCTCTGTTATTATTTGTAACAAGGGTTCTGATTTAAGACCACATTGGTCTAATAAATCTTCTGTATTTTCATCTTACCTTGTTAGTTTCATTTTTTTATCACTCCGATGACAGATACGGGAGTGGGGAAGGGCCTACAGATAAGCCCATCTTCTGAGAGGCCCTTGAAGGTAAAAAAATCTTAAAAACTGTTTCAGGTTAACAAAAGTTGTTATCATACCTAACTTTTATACAATGCTTTTCATTCACAGATCTCAAAACAAAGGCCAGTATCATTATCCCCATTTTACAGACAAGGAAACTAAGGCATAGTGAGGTAAAGTGATTTGCCCAAGGTCAAGCAGCAGGCCAGTGGCAAAGCCAGCACTAACACCCAGCTCTTCTAAGTTACTGTCCAGTGCTCTATCCATTAGGCCGCTCTGTGCTAGCCTTATGAGCCATACTCATGTACTGTTTGTATGAATGTCCCCAGATATAAAAATTTTTTTGCACTTGCATAAAGAAGCAGCAAATGCTCATTACAGGAGCATCAACTGGATTAGTCTCAACTTATCAATCTTTTATTGATCATTTAGAATTGTCTGTGAAAATATTCACTAATACTTGGAGATTACCTCTTGTATATCTCAATCTAAACAGATTTACTGAAGGACTGCAGCTATCTTGACCTTAACATTTCAACAAAGATAATATGCCAAGGCATGTATTTGAAGCTGCTGCAGAAGAAAATGGTAATACAAAAAAAAATTCAGAGAAATGTTCATTCATATAGGACTACATTACAAACATAAGAAATAGAGTGGTCAAATCGTGAGCTACTTTTGCTGCTCCTTTGCTGCACAAAGAAGCCTTAAAGCTGATATAACTGGCTGCCAGGAGATTCCTCTAGTATGGCAAAAGGATGTGGCATGAATGCTTCTGTACTCCACTAATCCCCAGCTGTTAGAACAGCCCCTTTGGAACAGTTGCACCTGATCATAACATAAATCAGCCCTGGGGCTGCTCTGAATTGCACCAGCGACTGAACTGGCCTCCAACCAGCCTCTGAATTGTGGGAGTGAAGGTGTAAAAGTGGCACACAGACCTCTTAGTACCTTGCTTCAGTCCCGCACTGAGCAGAGTTTGGCTGGATCCAAAGTTCTAGTCCTGTGGAACTGTATGCTATAGTTCAAATTAATCTCAGATCTGATAACTTTATAAAACTAAACTCCATCATATTAGCTGTATTTGCTTAATTTATTCATAAACATGCCTATACATATTCTTTTCTATAATTTGTCCATATGGAAAAATTCCTCAGTAAAACAGAGAGAAAAACAATATGTTTATTGTCCTAGGAGCAAATAAAAAAATAGAATTAAATTACAACTGAAATTTCAGAGATAATATATGTAGGAAGCTTCCCAAATCCAAGGTAATCTTGTTCCTTGTTTATACCTAGTATAAAAACCTCAACAATTTTTGACAAGATCCAGAGTTTTGTCAGTTGTTAAGAATTAATTGAAAAAATTACTAGAGCACAGTCACTATTTCAAAGGGACTGACCCAGAACCAATTAGAATTTTGTAACAATTGACCATTCACCACAAAACTGTTATCATGAGCTTTGGCCTCTGAAGTGTGCATTGGGGGTGGGGAAGAATCAGATTAAAGAAAGTTTAATTTTTCTTCCCTTAAGTAAAATATTGTTAGTAGCAGCTTGCTCAACAAAATGATGAATCAATTTATCTGAGTTTTAAAGGCTAAGTTCAACATGCAGGAACTACAATACAGAGTATAATAGATTATTATCCCCCGGGTTTAGATGATACACAATATAGGTTATCATCTTGAAAAAACAGGTCAAACACAGGAACATTCTTTATCAAATTGCTGTTGACAGCCCAAACAAGAGATTGGAGAATACCACAAAAAGGTTCTTTCATCTAAAGACAACAGAGTTTATAATTGGTCATTCTTTCCTCCTTCATATTCTCCTTCTCAGCAAAAAACACTTGCTCATGCAGCTTCTTCTGCACAGGCAGCATATGATGATGGAATGTTTTTTAAGTACATCAGAAGCAGGAAGCCTGCAAAACAATCAGTGGGGCCCCTTGACGTTCGAGATACAAAAGGAGCACTTAAAGACGATAAAGTCATTGCGGAGAAACTAAATGGATTCTTTGCTTCAGTCTTCACGGCTGAGGATGTTAGGTAGATTCCCAAACCTGAGCCGGCTTTTGTAGGTGACAAATCTGAGGAATTGTCACAGATTGAAGTGTCACTAGAGGAGGTTTTGGAATTAATTGATAAACTCAACATTAATAAGTCACCGGGACCAGATGGCATTCACCCAAGAGTTTTGAAAGAACTCAGATGTGAAGTTGCAGAACTATTAACTGAGGTTTGTAACCTGTCCTTTAAATCGGCTTCGATACCCAGTGACTGGAAGTTCGCTAATGTAAACACCAATGTTTAAAAAGGGCTCTAGAGGTGATCCCGGCAATTATAGACCGGTAAGTCTAACATCGGTACTGGGCAAATTAGTCGAAACAATAGTTAAGAATAAAATTGTCAGACACATAGAAAAACAAACTGTTGAGCAATAGTCAACATGGTTTCTGTAAAGGGAAACAGTGTCTTACTAATCTATTAGAGTTCTTTGAAGGTGTCAACAAACATGTGGACAAGGGGGATCCAGTGGATATAGTGTACTTAGATTTCCAGAAAGCCTTTGACAAGGTCCCTCACCAAAAGCTCTTACATAAATTAAGCTGTCATGGGATAAAAGGGAAGGTCCTTTCATGGATTGAGAACTGGTTAAAAGACAGGGAACAAAGGGTAGGAATTAATGGTAAATTCTCAGAATGGAGAGGGGTAACTAGTGGTGTTCCCCAACGGTCAGTCCTAGGACCAATTCTATTCAATTTATTCATAAATGATCTGGAGAAAGGGGTAAACAGTGAGGTGGCAAAGTTTGCAGAAAATACTAAACTACTCAAGATAGTTAAGACCAAAGCAGATTGTGAAGAACTTCAAAAAGATCTCACAAAGCTAAGTGATTGGGCAACAAAATGGCAAATGAAATTTAATGTGGATAGATGTACAGTAATGCACATTGGAAAAAACAACCCCAACTATACATACAATATGATGGGGGCTAATTTAGCTGCAATGAGTCAGGAAAAAGATCTTGGAGTAATCGTGGATAGTTCTCTGAAGATGTCCACGCAGTGTGCAGAGGTGGTCAAAAAAGCAAACAGGATGTTAGGAATCATTAAAAAGGGGATAGAGAATAAGACTGAGAATATATGATTGCCCTTATATAAATCCATGGTACACCTACATCTCGAATACTGTGTACAGATGTGGTCTCCTCACCTCAAAAAAGATATTCTAGCACTAGAAAAGGTTCAGAAAAGGGCAACTAAAATGATTAGGGGTTTGGAGAGGGTCCCATATGAGGAAAGATTAAAGAGGCTAGGCCTCTTCAGCTTGGAAAAAAAATAGACTAAGGGGGGATATGATAGAGGTATATAAAGTCATGAGTGATGTGGAGAAAGTTGAGAAGGAAAAGTTATTTACTTATTCCCATAATACAAGAACTAGGGGTCACCAAATGAAATTAATAGGTAGCAGGGTTAAAACAAATAAAAGGAAGTTCTTCTTCATGCAGCGCACAGTCAACTTGTGGAACTCCTTATCTGAGGAGGTTGTCAAGGCTGGGACTACAACAATGTTTAAAAGAGAACTGGATAAATTCATGGTGGCTAAGTCCATAAATGGCTATTAGCCGGGAAGGGTAAAGAATGATGTCCCTAGCCTCTGTTCAGAGGATGGAGATGGATGGCAGGAGAGAGATCACTTGATCATTGCCTGTTAGCTTCACTCTCTCTGGGGCACCTGGCATTGGCCACTGTTGGTAGACAGATACTGGGCTAGATGGACCTTTGGTCTGACCCAGTACGGCCGTTCTTATGGAATAATGTACACGGAGAAATGGACTTCCTTTTAATGTTTGAACTTTGAGGAGGGGGACAAGCAACAGCCCTAAATGTAAAAATGAATAAGGGAAAAGATAGCAGTTAATACCTTTGTTAATTGAACGATCTGCTGAATGTGCCTTTCATATTCAAATATCACAAAACATATAATTGCTATGGAAAAGAATCTCACAATACATCAGGAATTTCTTACAAAACATTTTTCTTAATTGTATAATTTGTAATACACTCTGTATAAACATACATGTATGTGTGAAATGCAAATAAATTATATATACAGAGAGAGAGGTGCGGGGCATTGAATGTTGTTTAGGAATGAAAATACACATTTTTCATAGACTCATAGAATTAAGGCCAGAAGGAACCATTAGATCGAGTCTGCCCTTGTGTATGTCACAGGCCATTACATTTCACCCACTTACTCCTGAGCCCAGTAAGTTGTGTTTGGCTAAAGCACAGCTTTCAGAAAGGCAACCAGGCTTGGTTTGAAGACTTCAAGAGATGGAGAATCCACCAGTCTAATTGGTAATTTGTTCCAATGATTAGTTACCCTTTTTAAAAAATTGAGTTCCCTGAGTTCTGAATTCTCCATCTGTAAAAATCCAAAAGAACATGATTAAGGCTCCAATCCTGCAAACACTTATTCACATGCTTAGCTTGACCATCTGAGTAGTCCCTCTGAAATCAATATGAAAGTGAAATCAATGGGACTGCTCATGTGAGTCATGTTAAGCATGTGAATACGTGTTTGCAGATTTGGGGCCTAAGATGAGAAATACTGGCAGATTTTATGAGTTTTAAAAAGTTTTGCAATAAAGATCCATATAGATTAAAAAAACCTGAAGAACAATTTATCTTCATGTCAGACAAAGGAGACTAATCTGCAACACAAGTAAGAATGTCTTGTTATATTACCCAGGCTCAAGGAACTCGCATACACTAGTCTAACTATCACATTTCCTTAATAGCAGTCTCTGTTTAATATTTCCTTAATCATAGGCTTAATTAAATCCTTACATTTACTAATCTAAGACATTACAAAATTGCGTAAAGATCAGAGCTACACACAGCAGCTTGCAAAGAATTAAAACTTCACATAAAAAGAACTTCTCTTCCTGGGGAAAAAAAAGAAAATAAATAGTCACAAGCTCTCTGCAGTGGAAATCAAGCTCAGCAAATGGGATTTGCTCTTGAGCCACCTCTCAAGGGACTGATAAAATTGATGGTAAAAATTGGAGAAAAATCAGACATGTTCTCAATGCTGTAAATCAGCATAGTTCTGTTAAAATAAAGTTCTACTGATTTGCCCCCGCAGAGGATCTGGCTCTTATTTTGCAGTCTTAACAGGCTGGAAGACGGCATTAGGGCTCGTTTGCTCACTCACCTTGTCTGCAGGTGTATCCATTATGAAATAGGAGTTTCATCATAATTCCTCTCCATAATGTGCTCAGTCCTTGAGCCATGATACCAGCTTTCATGTCTCTAGCTCAGTCACTGGTAGTGACTGGTGAACCTCAAAGAGGCTCAACTCATATGAGCCCTGGTTGTCTGATACCTCAGAGAGTATCTGAACCCTTGAAGAATCCCATTGCCTACATTCGCCCGTTCTTCCTCACCTATTCTTATAATAACCCAACTAGATCCTTTCATATTCCCACTGCCCTACTCTGATTTTCCTGTGATACCCAGCTTCTCTTTTACCTCAACCCCATTAGATCCCTTCTGTGCGACTTGTCAGACAAAAATTTAGGACAAGCACTCTTCTTTAGCACAACATAATGAAGAGCCCAGTTCAATGTAGTGTTAGTAATCTGTCTGTTACTTTTACCTTGAAATCCCCAACTAGTGTATGCATATTACCCTATGCTGTCTGGGGTAGGGGAATCTGAGCAGTTGCCTCCACCTAAATTCTTCATTTGGAAAAAATCTACCAAAGTTGCATGCAGTCACCATAAGGTACATTTGTTTAATCCATTTTTAGTACCTGTCTGATTAAGTAGGTGCCCCAATGGCACAGTTATAATTTCTCCTCTTCTCTGCACCTTTCCCAGGGTGGCCACTGGTGGTATTTTGTTGTAGGTTAGCTTATAAAAGCCACTCATATGCCAACATGATGTGCAGGTCTGCCATGGCTCACTGATAAAGGTTTCACACAGCTGAATTTTGTCACAATCTATATATCTAAATGCATTACTGTACTATTTTTATTTGAATGACTATTTCCTGGTATACATAGAGGCTCCAACCAAGATGAGGGCCCCATTGTGTTATTCACTGTATATACATGTGGTAAGAGACAGATCCTGCCCCCCAAAGCTAACAACCTAACGAGACTAGACCAGGGGTTCCCAAACATTTTGCAGATATTGCCTCTTTTTAATTATTTCCTGCCAGGACCACAGACAGCATGGAGGACACCATTTTGAAGAGCAAAATGCCATCCTCTGCCCAGTGTGACTTCATGCATATGGTGCATGTGAGGCCACGCTGTAGATGAAAATGGCATCTTCCATATACTGTGGCCTCACATACACTGTACATGCAAAGTCATGCTGTGAAGAGCAACATGACATCCTCTGCGCAGTAGGGATCACCACGACCCCATCTGCTAATGGCACAACCCCATTTGAGGTCATGGCCCAGAGTTTAGGAGCCTCTGGACGAGACAGATAAAGAATGTATTATTCTCCCATTCTACAGCTGAGGAAACACAGGGACATTAAATGATTTGTCTCGGGTCACATGTGAAATCCTTGACAGAGCCAGGAATTGAATGCAGCTCTTCCAGAAAATGGGTCAATGCTTTACCCACGGGACCATCCTCTCTCTTACGCACACTTTTAGTTTGTGTATGTTTTCTGTCTTCTTGGAAGACTCAGAAGTATATTCCTTCTTTTGCACTTTCCACCCTTCTTCACATACCTTTAACATTATCAGGATGCTGATATATTATATACATTGCAGAGGTCCTTATGGTAGTCATTGTATTTTTCAGTATGTCTGTACATTCCCTGCCCTAAAGAGTTTACAATCTAGAGAATCAGGATTGTGTGTGGAGATAAAGGGGGTCTGAAGGATCACCAATAATACTGTTAATTTACGCACAGCAGAAAAAGTACACCTCACCTTCTTTAGTTCTCACTACCTCCCCAGCAGCTCTTCTTGGCAACAGTTTGTTTACTGGAGAAGGGAGAGTCAGGCTAGTTCTATGTATATTCAATAGAACAACTATTTTCTGTCAGGTTTGCCAGCCAAAAATGACACTTAACCAATCTTCATCAAGTTCTCTTTTGATGCATAGTCTCCCACCTGGGACACTAGCTGTAACAGTAATAGTAGACGAAAATGTAGCATACACTTTTTATTCAGATTATGCTGATGAAATTTTAAGATCAGCAAAGTATGTGAGAGTGCAATACAGCCATGTGGCTGCCATCACTGTTTTTCCCTTTTGTAATGCTCCTTTTTTATTGCAATTAAGACTGATTTTATATGGTCTAGGAATTTGTGACAGACTGCATCTTT
This sequence comes from Gopherus evgoodei, assembly GCF_007399415.2. Classification (NCBI taxonomy): domain Eukaryota; kingdom Metazoa; phylum Chordata; order Testudines; family Testudinidae; genus Gopherus; species Gopherus evgoodei. Next base: position 22,324,321 of record NC_044326.1, read on the forward strand.
CCCCAGTGCCTCTGTTCCCATCTCTCTCCTTCTGCAGTTATGTATTATGGACTAAAGAAAGAGGCCATAGCTCTGTGATATCTTTGTGCAGTGCCAAGCACAACAAAGAGAAAGTTCCTACCTGGAAGAGTTTAAGGTGAGACAAGTTGGGTATGACAGACAGGTAGGGGAGGGGCACAAGGTAAGAATCAGATTTTGAAATACTGTGCAAATGAGATTAGAGAGGGGTGAGTGGAAGCAGGAAATATCCAAAATCTTAAAAAAGAAACCTACTCTGATGGAAATTGCAGTCTTGTAGACCCAGGAGGTTTCTCATCACTAGAATAAATCCCATAAACCATGAAGCTTTAGATTCTTACAGCCACCAGTGACTGTAATTTGAAGAGCTTTTTGTCCTTGAAGAATACTGCAACTACATTCAACAACTCCCTCAGTTCCTCAAGCATCAGTTTAACACATTGGAATATCCTTCTTGGTTGTGAATATACTTATTAGGCAGCCACTGTCTTGACTAAGTTTATAAATAAGTGATTCAATGTTTCTGAAGAGAAATGGTAACCATAGGTTTGTAGTAGCCTCAGGAGTAATTGCATGTCTAAATCATGTGGACATTATTCCATTAACTAGCTGAAATTGCTCAAACAGAAATGAGGCTACCTCTTGCAGCAGAACTGTAATCTTACCTTTTAATTTAAGGGTTATATTTTAGGGTAGGGCTGGGTTTACCAACAGCCTGGTTTTCAAAATGAGGTGTGAATAATTTTGTATGGCAAAACACATGCACAATTGAGTTCCTAAGTTGCAAAAAAAATTACCACAATGGTGTGTGTAAATGAGACAATTGTACACCCAAATGCCTGCTTACTTTTCTAACTGATCATTTATGCACACAGTCACTCATATTTCTGCTTACAGTTGTGGTAAATATGTGCACAATTTAGGCAAGAAATTGGACTTGCAATCTGAGATGTTCAGAATGAGATCCTCAGGGCAAGATTTTCAAAAATGGGAGCCTAAGCAGACTCTGGTGACTGGGAGAATTTCAGGATGCAATGCTAATTTAACTAATTTGACACTGAATGTTGAATTCTGCTTATTGTGGGGGGAAGAATGGGTTTTTAGTATTGTAGAAAGGAATGTATTTACCGTCTAGCAGAGAGGAAGGTTTTGAAAGAAATTTTTTCTTTCTCTAAAATGTTGTCCAAGATAAAATGGGGAAGTTTGAGTTGGATGAGTGTTTAGAGGAAATTATGTGCGTTTCAGCTGGGATTTCTGCAGAAGGAAAGTGTTGAAACTAAAAGACATTTTTCCCTCTGACAATCATTTGCCTCAGTCAAGGAAATTGTGACTGAGAGTTAGTATTTCATTAATGTGTGCCAAACTAGTGCACAAAGATGTTAAAATCCCATAGAAGCTGTTTGACAAACGTGTTCAGCCACTGACTCCAGCTCTCTGTTTTCCTGTTATGTGTTTTTGAGTTAAAAGATTGCTGCAGCGTGTGTTGGAGCAGGATAGGTCTTTTTGTGCTGTGTTTGTATGGCACACTGCGGCTCTGGAGCTCCTAGGTGCTATTACAATATATATGGGTGTTTGTGTTGGGAAATGTTCATAAAGAAGAGATTCAAGCAATTATGGTGAGTCGAGCTACCATCCAAGGATTTTCTGAGGAACAGGAGAACAGGAGACCTGCAAAGAGATCCAATGGGAAACTTGGAACACTATAGATAGCTGTAGAAGAAGCAATCTCAGAATAAAACATCAGCAGACTAGTAAAAGCAAGCCATTTGTCTATGCATATTTCTAGTTTCAAATAACAGGAATCCAACCCATGGTTTTATTTTTATACACAAACCAAAAAGAGATTCCATAGGGACTATGAGGTCAGTGGAAGTTTTGTCTGAGTAGAATATGTAAAAGGACTTTGAGAGCTGGTGGTATAACTGCTGTTCTGCTTGGACAGTTCTTTAGTGGGACCCTTTTCTCACTTATACAAGTATAGCTCCTAGACACTCAACTCCAGACCATTCAGGACAGTTATTTAGCAGTAATCTGAAATAAACATCTATTGCTGTGCTCAAGATACCACAACTTCCCTAAATATGTATTGTTTGGAGCTACAGAGGCCTTCCATGCTGCATATGATTTTAATTACAATTGATACTTAATAGGCAATCTATATATTAGTAGCCTATATAGTCCTGCTCAATAATTTTTCTTCAAAACTATTTTTATAGTAACTGGTTAAAAGGATATACAAACATTGTAACTGATTTTTTTTTATTTAAAAAAAGGAGAAATAGAATTAGGAAACTTTTTCATACAGCAAATGGGCGTTTCATAGGCTAATTATCCTGTGCAGCACAGACTTGCCCTCATATGCCTTCACTGTGTTTTGATCAGCAGTCAAAACCTTCCTTAAGTCAGTTTTTCTGTTAATTCCTGAGTTATGTAGGTGCTGACTGCCAGTTTCGGCTATTATAACATTTTCTAGTTAGTTGGTAAATGTTCAGGCCAAGCTGAGGTCAAGCACAGATAAAGGCCATGGAAAATAAGCAGTTGCATGGGTCATGTGATATTACTTGCCTCCTTTTTCCTGAATGCCCTGGAGTTATGATGGGGTTTGACTAAGAGACTAATGTACTGTAGGTGCTGTGCAAGCAGAACTTAAGGAAGCTAAACATATCTTCTTAGTACAGCAGCACCAGCTAGTACCATTATGTTTGGACTTTGTCACTCTTTTCATCATAAAGCATTAAAGTTTGTGGGATGAAACTGGAGTGAGGATTTCCTCTCTCCCCCTCCCCCCGCCCAAGCATTTAATTCATAATGTAGACTAAGCCCTTATGGTATTTAAAAAAATATTCTGAGTTCATTGAGATCTTCATGGAAAAAAGCCAAGTCAGGTCCTTTTAATTCCTCGCTCCTTGTTTGAATCCATGTGAGTGAATGGTTCTCGAGGGCTGGATTCTATCACTTTTCCTCATGCTGAGTAACATTCTGCTCTTCTGTTGGAATCAGTGGGGCCTCTCCTGGTGGCAGAATTAAACACCCTTAGCTTTGTAATATAGCTCAGTAGGAGTCCAGCCTCAAGGGCAACTCTGTTAAAGACATTTGTATTTGAATATGAATTTAAAATGTGCTTCTTGGCTGTACACTGCGATTTTTAAATGGAAGTGTTTGAACCAGGGTTGTTGCTTACTCAACTACCTCCACTACCACCTTGAAGCTCTAAGTAAGAGGGGAGGGAGGGGAAAGTAGCTCTGCTGCTCCATTCCTTGCTTCCTGGCCTGTGTGGGTATGTTTACATGGGAATAAAAGACCATAAAAGACATTGAAATGGCTGGCCTGGATCAGCTGACTTGGGCTTTCATGGCTCAGGCTGCAGGGCTAAAAATTATGGTATAGATGTTTGGGCTTGGGCTGGTCCCAGAGTTTGTCTCCAGCCAAGCCCAAATGTCTACAGTGCAATTTAACAGCCCCTCAGCAGTAGCCCCACTAGCCTGAGTCAGTTGACCCAGGCCAGCTGTGGGTGTTTAAATGCTGTGTAGATGTACCCAGGAAGCCCAGGGAAAGCAGTACAGGAGTTTCTCTGGGTCTTCCTGAATCTTGGCAATTATTTACTATTTGTACTATGGTAATGCTTAGGAGACCCAGTCTAGTTGTGGAGCAGATCCCCATAGTGTCAGGTGCTGTACAAAGACAGTCTGTACCCCAAAGAGTTTACACTCTAAGGTAGTGGACAATTTACATTACAAATAATTAAAGTATAAACTGGGCCCTTAGCCATTTTGAACTATCATATTTATCCCTCAGGCACTAAAGATTAGATACCACAGCCATGAGCATACTTTCCTTGGGCCCAGCCTCATGCGGTGCCAAGTGCTCTGAATGTCCATGGACCTCTGTGGGCTTTAAGGGTGTTCAGCACCTGCAGGAGTCCCGCAGCACTCTGCAGGATCAGACCCATTGTGAGACGGGAATAAGAGAGCATTTGAAGCCAAACGTGCAGATCAGCATCATCTAAGGAGAAATGTCATTGATTTCAGTAGTGTTACCAAGTGTCAGCAAGAGGAGAATCAGGCCCATACTCTATTCTCTGTCTAGGCCTTAGAAAGTGACCTAGGTTGCTGAATCAGCCCAAGGCTCAGAAGAAACAGAAAGGAATTGTGGTGGTAGAGGAAGATGTTAAGCGAAGATCAGGAAGGTAGCTCTGTAAAGTCTGAGGAAGATTTAAGCACCCTGGGGGTGCTGAGTGAAGACAAAAGCAATGTGGGAGAGCTAAGTAATATGGGAGCCAGAATTAGGGAAGACAGAGAGATTACAGGATAGTGGGAGCAGAGAGGAAATCTTCAAATTCAATCATCTAAGCTTATTAATGGGCTACATTTTCATCATCCCTCCAACATGTTTTTTGCTTCTCTTACTGCTTAACTTTAGATGGTTTATGGGAAGTGTGGGGACAGGGGACTGTCCACCCCTTGTTCCTTTAGGGGTGGCTGGAAGATATGGTCACTTCACCCTGCTTCTTCAGACTGGGAGTCTGTCAGTCCCATCACCTAATGCCTGCCTGTTGCGAGGTAAACAATTTGCTACCCTTACTCTTGCAGCAGCAGACCCCCAAACTTTTGCCCAACTCTTTAGTGCTCACCCATTTGCTTTAACTCTGGAAATCCCAGACTGTACTAAAGCCCTCTCTCTAGAATGAGGTGTTTGAAAAATAGAATCACAGCCTCTGTGATTTCTGAAGAGCTCGGGGAAGGAAAAAAAATGTTTTTGTAAATATCCTCTATGATCCCAAATATTGGACAGACACTGACCAGGACAGCGACATCCATGTGTACACCAGTGGAGGAACACAGTCACCTGCATTTTAAAAGGCAGCTCAAGCCTGTTTTTGCCATTAAAATGAGTCTTAAAGCTCATTATGCAGGCAAACAGATTGAAGGGATCGGGAGAGTGTGAAAGAGATGATTTTGTTTTGGAGGTGGGTAGCAATGAAAGTTTTACAGAAACAGCTCCAATTTATTGTTCCTGCTTTGGGCAAGAATGGTGGTTTTGGGATTAAGGCAGAAGACTGGGATACAGGAGACCTGTATTATGCCACAGATTTCCAGGGCTGAAGCCTGACCATTTATCTTACAAGTGCAATTGGCATTTGCAAAATGTGCAGCTACAGAATGAATTCCAGGTAAATATCAGAGTAGTGGAGCCTTTAACTTCTTATTTAGTGCCAACAGATAGGTAGTTAAGGGGAAAATACTAAGATTTATGCCACCAGTTTAGTTGGAATGAAAATGTGGGGGCAAACTGCATAAGCCAAAAGGTAGGCTTCTCTTTTGAAAGCACGTCTCTTTGCCTGGTGTCCTTATCAGTGAAATGGAAGTAAAAATGCTATCTGCCAAAGGATATTGGAAAAATAGATGTGTTAATGTTCGTAAAATTATTTGATATCCTTGGATTGAAGTTGCTAGAGAAGTGCATAGCATTATTGCTATTTAACAGAGAGAGTTATTTCTTTTGGTATTACTGTTGCATTGTATATACCAAAAGAACTTCAGAAGAAGATACAGCTGATTTCTCAGTATTTTCCCCTCAACAATATTCACTTTATTAGACAATTTTCTTTCTGCTTCCTTCAATACTCACTTGTCAGTCTAACATGACATATGCAGTAGTGCAGCGTCTGACAAAACACTGTACTGTGAAACATAGATGGTGAATTCTGAAATGGACCATATACAAATAGAATTGTGATTGCTATTGAATGCGAACTGCTAGGTTTATTACCATTATTCAGTCTCCTAAAGTTTTGACAGATTGATCAAACTAATGAACACAGAAGTGACAGACGTATTGGTTCACTAATATTAGGTTACCAATCTTTTCCTTAACCCCCATTAACGCTTTTTCTTTTGCCTGCTAATGCTAGGATAACAGATAGCAGCCAGACTTTCTGGCTCTATCCATGTGCAAAACTTCTAAACATTGGACCTTTTTTGTCTCCCACTGCACTTTGCTACAAAACCACAAGGTTAACACGACCTTCTGGCCCATTCCATTTTGTGTCTTGTTTGGAGTCAAGCTTTGTTAGGGACAAAAATCTATGTAATATTCCATCTGATCAAAGTACTTCAGAAGAAGAAGACATGCCATCTGTATTCATTTAGAGATATCTAAGACTATAGAGCATTATAGTGGTATTTTGTACATACTATTGATTGGCTTCATTTGTAGCTATTATAGACACCGGACACTGTTCACTTTTAAACCTAAGCATCAGATTTCCCATTTGCAATCTCTAGGCACTTTATTTTCTTTTTCTTCTCTGCCCCACCCCCCTTTCTTCAGCTCATGAGCTATACAGTAGCTTTAAAAGACATCATTCAATCAAGCATCTTTAGAAAATAGTTTAGCAGGCAGCATATTGCATTTTCTTCTGGCAGTCTCTTGAATAACTGCAATTCTTGTAAAGTGCTCTGAAACCTTATATAGCTGAAAGGTGTTGGATAAATGCAAATGTTCTTCAGGCCTCAGAGACTAGAATTCCTGCATTTTGTCTATTATTATCATAATCTATACTATCATAGCTCCTAGGAGTCCTAATCAGACCAGGACTCCTATTGTACTAGGTGCAGTACAAACACATAAACAGAAAGAAAGCCCCCACAAGCTTACAGTCTAAGTCTGTGTGTGTATAGGTAGATATATATTTGTGTGTGAGTCTGTGTCTATGAGCGTCACCAAGAAGCATCTCAACTGCACCTAAGAGAGGAGTTCTGGCCAGTAGGAAGATATTTTGGAATGAAAAGGGACCGATATATATTGCACTCAGTTTATTGCAAGGTGCCTGGTAAGTAAGATTTTAGATGGGAAATGGCTGAAATTGCCATAGATTGGCATTTTAGGCACATCGGCAAGGGATCGTTATTTAAGTTAAACAGTTTCCTTGGCTAAATGTGGTAGGGATGAAAAAAATTCTGTAGAAATTACATTAAAAAGCTATAGAATTGAGAAGAGAATTATGTCCCTAATATAAAATCTGTAGATTTTATAAAAAAAACCACAAACAAACAATCTATAGAATAGTTATTCTGTATTTCATTTGATGGGACATATCTGTAAGGGCTATCATAACATTTAGGCCCTGATTCAAACAAGTACTAAAGCATGTGCTCAGTTATAAGCACATGATAAAATTCATCTCTATTCAACCAGGCACTTAAGCATGTACTTGATTTTAAGCATGTGCTTAAGTCCCATTGAGTTCAATGCTTAACAAATAATTCAGCAAGCAACGAAAATCGCTGTGCGTCAGTACATATGTAGTAAGGCCAATACACAGGGAAAGCAAGGCAGACTAAACAATAGGCTGAGCAGTCAACACTGAATGCAAGTAAGTCTCAAGCTTCATATGTACCTGTTCTTATTCTCTAGGTATCAGGGTAACAGAAGGGCAACATGAAGGCAGAGAATGGGCATGTAGATGGAGCTAGAGAACCTCAGCTGTGATCCTCACTATCATATATTAATTAGTTATTATATATTTGTTCTGATAGCTGGTAGTGATGATGTAGCTTTGGAGGCATGTAGAATGGACTTCCATCTTGAATAGTCCCTTGCAAATCATCTTCCTTCAACTAGAGTCAGTATGGTTTTTTTTTTAAATACTTCAGAATCTCAGCCTCATTCATGACTGGAATCATGCTCTACTTCCTTTGACCTCAGCTCTATAAACCTTCAATAAAAACTCTTCTGCACATTGGCTATGAACCCATCATTAGAATTGCAACAGTTGAGAACAACACAAGACTGCATCTTCCATGGATGGCTCATATCTCCTCGTTTGTGGCAAACTCAAACCAGTGGGTGTTAAGGATATGCAATAACTTTTGACTTTAGTGTTCTCTCCCCAGCTGTTTTTATCTGCCATGTTTCTGCTCCATATAACAGAGTTATCATTACTGCTGCATTGAACACTCATATAGAAATTTTCACACAAGTATCCAGCCACCCAAACAGAAGCCTCTGAAAATGCTGATGCAAGCTTGATCCAATGTGTTACATCTTCAGACTTAGGAACCTCCTGCTGTCAACCCACTACCCAGCAAGATAAAACTCTTCACTCCTTCAGAGTCAATGCCATCTACATGCAGCATCAGCAGGTCATTTGTTTCTATTTTATAGGAGGCATGCATATCTTTGGTTTGCAATTTATGCTTTGTGGAATGTTTCAGAAAAATGACTAAGCAACAAAAGGAAGTTAACATCACATTTATAGACTTTGCAGCTGCTTTTGACTCAGTGCATTGATCAGCCTTGTGTACATTGGTACACCAGTATGAGGTGTCTAAGAACTTAAGTGTACCTAGTGGAGGAAATGTAGCAATGTATGGTTAGCTGTGTAACTCAGGGAAGAATCAAGTCCCTTGTGTTTGAAACTGAGGAATATGATGAGAAACTACACACAAGGGAAAATGTTATATGGTGTAAAGGATATTTTATGAAAGTTTCTGCAATCAGTGGACATGCAGGGAAGAATTAGTGTATGATCCTAGTAAATTCATAAGGAAAAAGACTAAAAGTACCCACAAAGACTTAAACAATAGAACATTGTGCTATTGATCCACCTGTAAGACTACTTCCACCTAGTGGTGGTAAAAACCCATAAAAAAAAGAAAAACACCATCATCTGCTGTATAATACTATTTCCATAATGACCAGTCTGCTGCTTGTTGATGGTACTTGAGAAATCATTAAAAAAGATCCACCTCAAATCCCAAAACTAAAAAGAGAAATGAAGATACCTAAAAACTTACAGTTTCAGGCTAGCAAGCAACTATTCCACTCAGCTAAAAATTAAAAGGAAAGTGTGACCATTACCTACAAGTAAGAAATCTCCAGTACAATATGAAAAGTTCATGGTCCAGACCCTCTGCTAATGTAAATTGGTTTTACATTACCTCAGCTAAGGATCTGGCCCATTGTGAGTGTGGAGATGTATAACCAAAAAAGAGGAGTTCAAATCACAAAGATGTTAAAAAAAAATCCAAGCTCACATTTTAATTAAGAAACAATTAATTGATACATATGAGAACTAAAACTGCAGTAATATTTTGGCTCAGAGCATCAATCTTTTACTTGGAGGAGATGGAAAAGCACTTTATCAGTATAAGCTAGGTCACAAAGAGAGCTTCTTTAGGGCCTTTAGTTCATTGGATCTTAGCCTATCGGCTGATATATCCTCTGTTGGTGGCATGTACTTTTCATGACACATTTTTATGCACACTGACAAAAAATGTGTTCCCCTCTAAAGATTTGTTTTCTATATTTTCACACATTGACTGGTTAGAACAGTAGAGCTAAGAATAAAAGAAAATGATATGAACCTGAACCTTTTCACTAGTTACTTTAATTATCTCAGTATATAAACATTCTAAGCCCAACTTTTAAAGGCACAGTTTTGTAGTAGCACATAAATGAGCCTTGGTATTGATGTTTGCAATGTTGTTGCAGCTGTGTTGGTCCTAGGATACAAAAGAGACAAAGTAGGTGAAGTAATATCTTTTATTGAACCAACTTCTGTTGGTGAAAGACACAAGCTTTTGAGCTACACAGAGCTCCTCAGGTCTCACCAAAAAAAGTTGATCCAATAGAAGATATTACATCACCTATCTTGTCTCTTCAGTATTGTTGTGTCATTCGAGATGTTCAAAACTATGCCTGTAAAAATATGGCTATTCATTGCTTAAATGTCATTTTACTTGGCATCCGATCAGTTGTAATCCAGTGGATTCTATTCTAGTTCCCATCATAAGGCCACTGAATAGAGACTTACTATGACTATTTTCAAAGCTATGGCAGGAACAGATAACAAACACACCCTAAAGTGATAGAAATACATGAGAACATTAAAGAGATTTAATAGCAGACATCTATGAAGTTCCCACTGCTGCGGCCAGCTATCATTAATTATTATTATTTTTAAAGCCACTACATAATTAAATAAAAAAATCCCCAAACAATCCCATCTTTCAGCTGTCACCCAAGAAAGGCTCCCATTGAAACCAACAGGAGTTTTCAATTTGCAAGGACTGCAGGACTGGGCCTAAAGTCCATTTGTAGAACAACCATCTTACGTAATGGCCCAGTATGCCTGCTTCATACTTATTTGCCTGAAATACTACATAGGGAGCAGGTAGTCAAGTAAGCAGTTGAACACAGTCTTTCATCACAGAGCAGTAGTTTTGATATTTCTCTGTACAAAAATCTTTGTGTCACACTAATATCATATGCACAGTATGCTTCACTGTAAAAAAACAGGTTCCAAATGTGGGATTTTGTAGCCATCACAGATGTTTCAAGTTTCTGTCCATTCTAGCAAGCTCAGTAAGGATGATTTCTTTTAGCAAATGCCCTGTGGCTCAAACAGCAATCTGTACATTTAACTGTCAGACTGAAAAGGCTAACACCCTTCCATCCTGTCACATGCTGTAATCTTAGAAGTGCCAAGGCAAGAATCTAAGGAAAGAGTACAGGGTACTTCTTAATTAGTTGCTTGTCAGTGGCTAATGACAGAGGCCTCAGGTAAAGCCCAAAGGCTATGACACATTTCTTAACTTTTGTCACATAACTATTATTCAGAAATCTGTTTTATTGAGTACAGTGCAGGAGATTCAAAGCAAACATTTTTCATGAAAAGTAGCATGTGAAGAATGCAGGACAAGATCCTGATCTCATCTACTACTTATATAGCAAGCATCTATTAAGATTCCACAGCTATAGAGCCAATCTCTTTTAAACACTATGTAATTAAACAAACAAACAAAGTCCTACCATACAGTCCTTTAACAAGAAAAGCTCAGTTACTTGGGAGCACCTCCATTGTAGTCAACAGATTTATTCCAAATTTAAACCAGTATAACTGAAAGCAGAAACTGGCTCATAATTTTTAAGCAATAGCAGATCAGCTTCACCACTACCTTACTGTGGTCAAAACTGGAGTAATGCTGTGGGCTTCAGTGAAGTTAAGCTGATTTAGACCAACTGAGAGTCTGGCCCTGTTAATTTAACTTAGGGTCAGGTGTGTGGCAAAAGAGGCCACAGGCAGTCCTTTCTCTTAAGGGAGCATAGGGACTGCTTTAGAGTCATTGTCTGCTTCTACATATGCCTATGGGACAGTCATGCAGGGGCAAAACAGGATACTCCAGCACCTGGTATGCATCTAGTATCTTGAGGAGGGATTGTACCTTTCTAAGGCTGAATCTTACTAAAATTTCCCTGAGGCATGGTTGAATGTGTTTGGGTCCCTCAGCATGGGGCTGTGCCTTAGAGACATTGAGCCAGATTTTCAAAGGTATTTTGGCATCTAAATACTCTTAAAAATGTGACTCTTTAGCCCTTTATTATTTTTAACCTGCAGAATTCACTTAATTGTACACATATGTAGGGGTGATGGAACAATTTTTATAGTGGGGTTGTTGATGATGGAAACCATGCGTTTGGTGTCTGTTATTACTACTTCAAGCCAGGGGGTGTGACAGGACCCCCAGCACCCCTAGTTGCAGCACCACTGCACATACTTGGGTGAGGGTGGGGAAGAGGGGAAAATCAAACCATACTCAGCTTTGTTCTTGCTGTGTGCTTTGCAAGTTAAAAACATTTCTACTTAATGCCACCTGTAAGGAATCAGCCAAATCAAGTAAAGATTTCTCAGTTGGAGAAGGAGGGAGAGCACAGGATACAAGAAGAGTGATTAAAAGAAGCAGGTTCTGATGCTGGGAATTAAAAACGTTTTCTCAGTTGGAACCCTAAACTTCAGAGACTTGAAGGGCAGTGTTGTGTGAACAGGGAGTGGGCCTTTTAATCACTGTCTTGCCGTCCATGTTTGATCTAAGTTGGGATCAGTTGCTAGTTCCAACATGTTCTAGAGGGGAAAAACCATGCACTCAACAGACCTGAAAGAAGATTCCTAAGACTTGAATAATTTTACCACTATTAACATATTGTTGAGCAGTATATGCTAATTGCTAACATGTGGCAGTATTTTGCCCGCAGATATACGTTTGCAGGTCCCAGCTGAAGGAACTGCATGAGCGTATGTGAGGGCAGAAGTCAAGTCTGTTGGTACCTTCTTTTTTTGCTTTCTACTTGAGTTGAATCCTAGCACTCTGAGGTATAATAATTTTATATCTCAAGTTACATTTGATGAGTTACTATTCTAGTTGCATAGCTTTTGAACAGCTTATACATTTGTGTTTTATATTAGTTGAATTGCAGTTTGTCTACCCTAATTGTTCTGTAAACAAGATTATGGGCTAGGGTCTGAGCACAGGAGGAGTCAGATGGTTGGTTTCACCTTCCTGGTTCTTGGGACTAGAGCTGGCTCCAATACACTAAAACCTGAGGCCAGACAGCTTTAAGTCCCACTGGTTTAGGATACTACACCATTGGAGGACTACTCCTTACACCTGTGTGGAACAACTGTGATTGTTTTGAGCGTGGCTGCAGAGACCAAAATTGTAATAGAAAGCATGGTTCTAGACAGCAGGAAATTGCAGTCAGCAACACCAGGTTCTGGTTACTGGTATGTTAGTTGTGTATGCAAATAACATAGCTGTTCCATCCAGGCTCTCTTTGCCTTGATAAGCAGAAGGATGCCCCCAAGAAAGGGTGAGTTCAGAGCGCTATGGCCCAGGCTGCTTCAAACAGGATTTTTTTTGTTTTTTTTTGTTTTTTGGCTAGGCATTTACAGCTGGGTTACTGTCCCTTTGGGCTACCTGAGTGGGACAAAGGGGATGGAACTACAGGGAAAAAGGATCAGGTTTACAGAGCTTCCAGAATGTTGTCATCTTTTGAATGTTGTTTAGGAAAGCTGAGATTTTTGTCTAGCTCTTATGTGGGTGTGTGGTGGGAGAGAGGGAATAAGAAATATCTGTCCTTCCCCTGCCTTTATGGCCTGGAAAACTGCAGCTCCTAAAGTCAGGGAAGCATAGTGTCTGATTTCTGATTAGTACCCCTCTGCCCCCTGGGAGGCACACATTAGCTGAGCATGGTGGAGAGAAAAAGGGATTGTGGTCTGCCTTTTATATGCTGGCCAGCAGACCTGGCTGGCCATATAGTAGGGGGGACTATGCTGCACTCCCTCAAAGTAGTGGTTGGCAAAAACCCCTTGTGAACAAGGAGTAGTTGCTGGTACTTTCAGGGTGGTTTAGTGCTGTTCTGCTGCTCCTATTACAGGTTGGCATATAACAGGCACAATCTAGCCACAATCACACTTTTTTCACCTGTTATTTCATGCTGGAGCCTCTAGATAGTGTAAGACCTGTTAGAAATCTTTGGAACAAATTCTGAAAGTGTAATTTATCGACAACAATTTTCTTGCTTCCAATAGACAATTTTGATGAGAAATCCAGCCTGTTACAGTATTATCTGCCCTAAGCAAAAATAATGACTCAGACCACTAAAAAACATGACTTCATCTTTTCAAGTTTTTCCCTGCAGCCATGAGGGCTAGAAACTAATTTATTTTTAAAAAATGGAAGCTTAGTTTCTCATGTAATCACATGACTCCAGAAGCAGAAGCTTAAAGTTAAACAGCATAACTTGCTACAAAATCAGAGTACTGAAGCTGGCAAAATTTATTTGTTGTCCTTAGCTGTGGTTTTTTTGCTTGTCATGTGGCCAGTCACACCCAAGAGGATCCATGCTGTTTATATTTGATTTGCTTGTTATTATGAGTGTCCATTAGACATTTTTAGGTTTTTTGTTTTTTTTTTCTTTTCCCCCATTGCTGATTTTGACTTGTCATCTTAATTGGTTGGATTTTTTTCAAAATTGAAATTAAAGTTGATTTAGAAAATAATGTAATTTTGTATTTTCAATGTAATGTTTACATTTCCAAATTAAAAAAAACCTGTGTTTTTGAAAATTAATGATTTTGAAACAACTATTTTTTAATAAAATTCAGCACAAAACATAGACGAATGAAAAATCTTGAAAATGAATGAGGTGAAAATGCTTTTGAAAATGTTGACATTCCTCTGCATTTTATTTTGTGATTCTCCTCTCGTCCCATGAGCTCCATTCATGAATATTATCTTTAATGAAAGAGAGCCACGATTTTAGTAATCATCTTTTTGTTCTGTATTTGTACAGTGCCTAGCACAATGGGGTCCTAGTCCATGATTGGGGCTCCTAAGCTTATGGTAATGTAACTAATAGATGATGATGATAATTGTGATAGATTTGCTATTGCCAAGTAAAGGTAAGGTTATGAACAATTTTACATTATACAGTTTCCATTATACTTCGGTCACTTACTGCATTTTGTGGCTATCTTTAGTTATCTCTCTGTTTAGACCCTGATCATGCAAACACTTACATAATTTTCAACATGTGCATACTCCCATTGACTTCAAGGGAATGTTTAAAGGTAAACACGTGCATAAGGCTTTACAGGGTCAGGGCCTAAATGTAGCTATGAAACATTACTGTTTATTGATGCAGGGCAGAATTTTCAGAAGTGGTCAGCATTGACTGAGCCCTGCTAGGCCAATGCTGAAAGCTTTTGAAAGTCTGAGCAATGTAATACAGAGTCACAATGCAAACCCCATGCTTCTAGACAAAGAACTGTAGGCTCACAAACAAAATAAAAAGAAATCACCATTAATATCCTGAGACAAGGTGGATGAAGTAATATCTTTTATTGGACCAACTTCATCAGCTTTGCATAGCTCAAAAGCTTGTCTCTTTCTCACCAACAGAAGTTGGCCCAATAAAAAAATATTACTTCACCCACTTTATATCTCTAATATTTATGGGTCAGATTCTAATCCCAGTTACACTTACGCAATCCAGGTTTTACCCATGCTTAATTTGTAATGAAAGATGTGCTGGGGCTCAAGCAATTTTTTTACTTTCATAACCAATGGGGCAAGCCCCGGGGTGCCAGGGTTATGAACTGCCAAGCTTAGAGGTGGCATGAATTAAGCACGGGGTTTTATATAGTGTAAATTAGAGCTAGGTGGAATTTTTCATGTGAAACCTTTTTTCACTAAAAAATACAGGTTCAGGTCAATCAAAACAATTTGTGAATTCAGGTCAATTTCAGTGCATATTTTTCTTCCATGACAGAAACAGTTTAGAAATGTTAGAGTTTCCCTCAGTTTTAATTAAAAACAACTTTTTAAAAAAGTCTTTCATAATTGAAATGAAACTTTTAAAAACATTTCAGTTCACCAAAAAATTTGGAAGATTTTCATTTTGGGCCAGCCCCAAACAATTCCCCCTCACTCCCCTATATTTTGGACATGCCTCTGAATATACCTCTGAATATGCAATATTTGGTTTTTGGATCGTCCTAGTGGAAAGGCACTATCAATACAAATGGTATACATACTCCTGTTTGGACACAGCCATGGGCTTATACAGCCCGTTAACTCATCTTGATAATGGTGTTTAGTACTCTTGCCATGTGAGATTTACCAAATAATGATTTATTGAGGACTAGAGCCAATTTTAGACAAAAATATTTTCTGTAGGTTAGAAATGGTATAACTCAAGTCAGCTACCCCTTCCAGACCATCTCATCTCATCTCTCCTTCTCATACTGCCTTCAGCCCTTACAGAGTGTATTCTGCTGTTGATGCATCATTGGGAATTGAATATGTTTAGTGAGGACAAGCCAGAGTCCCATAATTGTAAAACAACATAGATGAAATCCAGGCCCCATTGAAGTCAATGGGGACTTCTCTCATTGACTTCAGAAGGGATCAGGATTTTATCCTATAGTTGTGAAAAATTAATCTGCCACTTCTGGTATCTGTACAGTTATTTATACTGCAATTTAAAAGTGCATTAAAAATACCAGGACCTTGTGGATCCTGGCTCAGGTAAGGTGTTTAAAACAGCTTTATATTTAATTGAAGACAAGATGAGATTCTCTTGTCTCTTATTTCTGGGTCAAAAGGCATGAATTTCATAGACTAAATTATCAGCACTTAAAACTTAGTTTTTTTGCTCCATTAGGTTATTACTAAGGGTTAGGACAAGCAGAGGTCCTCCCACTTCATTGACCTGTGAACTTTGGTAAATCTTAAGACAGGGGCCATTGTCTATGGCATGATAGTAAATGGCTTTCCTAAACCGAGCCATTGATTTTCTTGTAACATGAGGCTAGCAATGTTTTCTAATATGTTTAAAATGTTAATTTGACACTGATGACATTTCTTGTCAATTTATTTTGCAGATTGGATTGAATTGAATACCAGATTAGTTGGAAATGATAATATCATGATGATAGTACCTACAATTATCACAGCATCTCTTCTACACGCTTCAAATCCTCAGGTAAGAGCTTGATTATTTCTTTTTCTTTTGTTGTTATGCTTCTTAAAATTAGATTTCCCTTTTTTATATCTCTCTGCAAAATTTGCTTGAGATTTTAATTAGAAACAAATATGTAAAAAGGATATAATGGATTTACAAAGTGAATCCTAAAATATGGTTCAGAGAAAGGAAGAAACCATCTCTCTGCTCCTCAGGATAGATTAGCCATGTTTCTAACTGTGACTGCTCTAGCTGAGCTCTGTTTGTTTGTTTGTTTGTTTGTTTTCTTGTGATGACTGCATGATTATTTCAGATATCCAGCTATGCAGGTATCCAACCTCTCTATTTTGAGCCCTGAGAATTTTGATGGGGAAAAGATGGAAATGGCATAAATCTACTGAGAACAGCTATTACATCATTTTGGGTTGAATACTAGATCTTAAATTATGATGCTTTTAGGATTTGGGTAGTAATCTTAACTTCAAATTCTAACACTTGACAGCAACCAGACCAACCAGTCTAATTCTCACTGGGTTTCATTCAGGTTAGTTCACCCTTTCACTCCCCAATTTCTGTTTTGTGCGGTGGGACTCAGATGGACCCCAAAACTCAAGTTGTTACTCAGTTGAAACTCCTGAGTTTCACTTGGATTTCTACCAAATCTCTGCAAAACCAAACATTTTGCAAGTCTTCAATGTGAAACAATACATTAAATTAACTTCACTCATAACTAGGCCTAAGTTAATTCAAACTGCTCATGAACCTTAATGAGATTTTTGCCGAAGCTGCTACGTTTCGGATACGTAAGAAGGAAAACCCCAAACCAGGTGAATTTTGCATGTTTTGAGAAAAATATATCACATTGATCTGTTCATGACCACTTGAGATCTGCTTGGCTGGGACATTATAGGATGGACTTTTAGAATGCATCTTCCTTAGTATCCTGACTTTTATTGAGGCAGATAAACCTCTAGGAAAGCTCTACACGTTCTACAAGTTCAAGACATTATGTAAGACTCCAATTCACCAGTAGAAAATACAAATGAAATATAGGTGTTCTGAGGACACTCTTGCTTACCTTTCTAGAAAGCACAGTAATGGACATGCTACATGAACTTGACTCATACTCAGCCTAGTCTGATCTAGGTTATACCAAGGGAAAAAACCTGAGAGAGTTTATGCAGCCATGAACTTCTATTTTTTATCACTTGTTGTAATCCTTCAGTGATTGCCATTTAGCAACATTTACCATATCATGTTATTGGCAGTTATTTACCAGTCAGAACATAGGGAGAGCTGGTGAATAATGTGCATTGTGTTCTTCTTGAGGCACAGTGCCTCCTAGAGCAAATCCTGAGTGGTGCACCATACAGGCCTGTGCCTTAAAAAGCAACGTAGCCCTTAAAGAGGATAACCAGAGGCAGGTGCAAACTTTTTATATCTTTAGGTTAAAAGAGGGAAGATGGGCCACAACTAATCAAGCAGTTTTATCTCTGAATAATTGCTGGCATTTCCAGCTCTTCAGTATCAAATTGATCTCTTTCTGCACTTGTAAGGGACAAGAATAAAATCCATCCTTTGCTGTTCCCAAAAAAGCTCCATGAACTCAAGTTAACCTAAAGCAAGTATTGAAATCTAAATTGAATTCTGAGCAGCACTAAATAAAATGTCATCAATCTAAAGTCAATACAGGTCCGTGAACAGAAATTACCCCCATTTAAAAGCCTTCTGATTTGCAATGGCTTCTGTAAAGATCAATGCTGTGGGGGGCTGAGCTCCCTTAATCCACAGTGACCTCAACAGGAGTTGGTACACTCAGTACTTCTCAGGAGGTGCTCAGCATTTTACAGGATTGGGCCTGTAGATTGCTCAACAAATGTAACTACTAGAGTAAACAAACTGTCCAGAAGTACACAGTCAATTGGACAAAAAGTGTCAAACTACTTTTGACCTTTAAAAATTTGCATCATGCCAGCAGTTGGCTTTGCCTGCAGAATCGCTGGGTCTAATGAGACTATTGTGATGAGAAAAAGACAATTAACACAATAGATTAATCACAAATCCAAACAAGAGACTTTACACTAAGATCAAAATCTGAGCAAGGCAATCAATTAGCAAATCTAAGTTTCTCTTTGTTTTAGCCAGACTCCAAATTATGCTTCCCGTAATTATTCTTTTACTTTTTTGTTTGCAACAAATTTTACACACACACTCACTACACTAAAATATTAAGATTGCAAAGTCAAGCACTCAGAAGTTAGGAAATGCCAGAACAAAGGTTTCCTGAACAACCTTAATAGGACCCCTTTATCCAGCCAGTTTTGTACACTTCTGCTCTTCCCTCATCCCCTGAGATACCAATATCATTCTCTTTGCCATCCAGTCCCAGTTCCCTACCCCTCCCCAGCTTCTATTCCTGCCAGGCTCCTTGTCCCAATCTGCTCCCCTCCATCTCCTCCAGATGTGGCTCTCGTATCCTCTGTATTCAAAGCAGGCACCTTGTCAATAGAGGAGGTTTTGGAACAAATTGATAAATTTAACAGTAATAAGTCACCAGGACCAGATGCTATTCACAGAAGAGTTCTGAGGGAACTCAAATATGAAATTGCAGAACTACTAACTGTGGTATGTAAGCTATAATTTAAATCAGCTTCTATACCAGATGACTGGTGGATAGTTAATCTGATGCCAATTTAAAAAAAAACAAACTCCAGAGGAGATTCTGGCAATTACAGGCCAGTAAACCTAACATCGGTGCCAGGCAAATTGGTTGAAACTACAGTAAAGAACAGAATTATCAGACACACAGCTGAACATGATATGTTGGGAAAGTATCAACATTGCTTTTGTAAAGGGAAATCATGCCTCACCAACCTATCAGAATTTTTTGAGGGTGTCAAAAAAACATGTGGACAGGGCGATCCAGTGGATATAATGAACCTGGACTTTCAGAAAGCCTTTGAAAAGGTTCCTCACCAAAGACTCATAAGCAAAGACAAAAGGGATGGTCCCCTCATCGATCAGTAACTGGTTTAAAAAATAGGAAACAAAAGGTAAGAATAATTGGTCTATTTTCACAGTGGAGACAGGTAAATAGCAGGTTACCCAAGAATCTGTACTGGGATCAGTACTATTCAACATATTCATGAATGATCTGGCAAAAGAAGCAAACAGTAAGGTGACGAAGTTTTCAGATAATACAAAATTACTGAGGATACCTAAGTCCAAAGCTGACTGCAAAGAGTTACAAAGGGATCTCACAAAACTGGCTTATTGGGGCAATTAAATGACAGATGAAATTCAGTGTAATGCACATTGGAAAACATAATCCCAACTATACATACAAATGATGGGGTCTATTTATGACTCAAGAAAGATCTTGGAGTCATTGTGGATAGTTCTCTGAAACATTTGCTCGTTTTGCAGCAAAAGTCAAAAAAGATAACAGAATGTCAGGAGCCATTAGGAAAAGGATAGATAATAAAACAGAAAATATCATAATGCCACTATATAAGTACATGGTACATCCACACCTTGAATACTGCATACTGTTCTGGTTGCCCTATCTTGAAAAGATACATTAGAATTGGGAAAAAGTACAGAGAAGAACAAGAAAAATGATCAGGTGTATGGAACAACTTCCACATGAGGAGAAATTTAAAAGACTAGGACTGCTCAGCTGGGAAAAGAGTTGGCAGGGGGAAGAGGAGGTGATAAAGGTCTATAAACTCATGAATGGTGTGGAGAAAAATAACTTTTTGTTATTATTCACTACCATGTCGCACAATGCAGGAACGAAGGGTCACCCAGTGACTTAATAGGTATCAGGTTTAAAATAAACTAAGGAACTAATTTCTTCACACAACACACAGTGGAACTCATTACCAGGGCATGCTGTGAAGGCCAAAAGTGTAACTGGGTTCAAAGAAAAATTAGATAAGCTCATGGAGAATAGGTCCATCATTGACTATTAGCCAAGATGATCAGGGATGCAACCCCATGCACGGGATGTCCCTAAACTTCTGACTGCTGGAAGCTGAGACTGGACAACAGGGGGTGGATCACTTGCTAATTGCCCTGTTCTGAAGGCTCTGGTGCCAGCCACTGTTGGAAGACAGGATGCTGGGTTAGATGAACCATTGGTCTGGCCCAGTATGGCCATTTTTATGTTCTCTTCTACACTCTCTGGACCCACCAGGGAGATTTTTTAGAACAACAGAGAGGAAGGCTCTCAGTTCAGGTGCCAGGACCCAGACCTGGCACAACCTGTAGGAGCCCAGCCAGACCTGCAATTGCAGGGAAAGTCCTGCTCATCCCCAGGCTGGAGCATGTCCACTGTCTATGGAATCTTTGGGGGACTTCACTGCAAAGCTCTAGCAAGTCTGTACTGAGCATGTGTGAAATGTGATTTGTCAAAAACTTATATCTTGGCCAAATTTGGGCAAATGTTCATGAGGAGGACAAAATGCACATCCTCAACACAGAGGCCAACCTCTTCTTCCCCCTTTCGCCCCACCACCAAATTTCAAACCTCTGTTCCAAAGCATGGCTATGCTGGACCAGTTAAAAGAAAACATTGCCAGAATTTTTTAATGTTGGCAAAACAGTGTATTTTTCCCTAGCATTGTTCTCAGAAATGGCTGAACTGTTTTGCCTGAAATTAAAACAGCAAAACCCACACAGCCTGAATCAGACAGCTAGCATGGAAAATTCCAGACCAAACTGTTAGTTTGGTAAAGTTATAAGCAACTGAAAATGGTGTTTGATAATGGTAAGTGTTGGACAACCACTCCCAGCCCTATAATACATACCTAAAACCTTATGGAATTAAGAAGATCTTAATTGACTAAGTTAAACCTTATTGAATTAGGTTTAATATCTTTGGGGTCCATTATATTAAAAATACAATTGTGTATGTGCCTTTGTGAAACTGTGTCTAACTCCTCTCAGAGGAAGGGATGCTAATGTAATTCCTCTGGTTGTCAGCCCTCTGAAGCTACACTCTGGAGAGTTTTGCATATTCTAATTCAAATCGGATTCTCCAGGAATGAACAGACAAAGAGAGGATTTTTGAATAAATAGTCTGGTTTTAAACAGGCTCAGGGCCTTCTTCCTTGTTACGGAGATCCCAGGAGCAGTGCCAGGGTTTTTGGCATCCTAGGTGGGGGTCCTTCCACGCTCCCGGTCTTTGGCAGCAATTCTGTGGCTGGGGGTCCTTCTGCCACTCCCGGTCTTCAGGGCACTTTGGTGGAAGGTCCCGGAGCGAGTGAAGGACCTGCCGCAGAATTGCCGCGGAAGGACCCCCCCGCCACTGAATTGCCACCGAGGGTGGCAAAATGCCGCCCCCCCAAATCCTCATGTCCTAGGCGACTGCCTAGGTCGTCTAAATGGAAGTGCTGGCCCTGAGAGATCCTCAATCCTTGGGGAAATGTTGGCAGGACTGGGCTTACTGTGGCCCCATAGGATTGGGTGCATGTTCTGAGCTGAAGCTCTGATGAATTTGAAACCACAAGGAAACCTGCTGGGTGGGGGTTTGAAGGATTACTCCTCCCAGAGCCCATGTTTGGATTGGAGTGACCTCTAGTAAGCTTATTAGCATCTGTGTAGGTTCTTCTATTGTTTGTAATAAGTCTTCTCTGTAATGCTTTTACTTGAAGAACAGAATAGGTTTGCATAGGAAGTGCTATGTGGTTCCTTATCACTGTGGGCAATTACTCTGTTTAGTCTCTGAAGAGAAAGCAAGCAGGCCTACTTAAACAGAATCCTTGGCTGGGATATCACAATATAGTTGGGGCTGCGCCTGGAAATATCCCAGTTAGAAGGGAAAGAGATGCATGTCTCCATTCAAGAGAGATGACAGCCAGATGAGCCTGAAGCCTAGGTGGGTGTCCTTACTTGACCCTAAAGGGGAAGTACAGGTGCAGTTGCCCTGAACTGTGACACACATGTATATAGAGTGTGTGTACATGTGCATGTGCACACACAGACACAGTTTTCAAAAAGAATATTTTTATAATGGTTATGTAAAAAGAGAGATGCCAACTGCAGAACCATAAGTGACAAATAACTTGTCTCAAATGGAAAAAGTTCAGAATCATTTTGTATATTAAGATTTTGGGGATTACTTTCAGAAAAGGTTTCTTGCATCAGTAGGTGAGTGATAATTAAAAACAAGGTTTTTATTTACAAGTAGAGGTAGCCAATTAGTGAAATAACTGCTATTATCACAAATAAAGAAGCATTGCTTGGCTTGCTTTGATTTCTGGCACCATATTATTTATTATTTGTGGATGTTTGGACCACTGCCATGAATTTCTGAAAGTGTTGGTGAAGCCTAGGGTTTCATTAATATCAGTTTTCAGCTCATAAGCAGTGAGAGACTGTGTGAGAGAGAACCTGTTGCCAACCTACTAGCTGAAGTACCTTCCAAAGAACTCAAATATATATATAAAAAAATAAACCCTGTCCTTCACATAAATAAATGTTGCAATTTTGATTCAAGAATATGCAATAATGTGTTGTTCCTATCAATTTTTCTTTCTTTAAAAAATTCATCCATCCAAGCAGAAACAATACAGTTGACAAATCCCAGTTCTGAATAAAAGAACATATCTGAGGAGGGAAGGTCGGGGGATGGGGTGGGAGAGAAAATTATCTCAAAACCAAATTTCTAACAAAATAAAAAGGTCCTAACTAGGCACAATGTACCACACTAGTGCTGAAGTCTTCCTTTACAGAAGATGATGCAGGAGCAACACCTGCGTTTGTAATAAACACTATCCATAACAAATAGTTTGATCAGCTCAGTTTGTAAGTATCCCATATAAACCTTGTTTAGGTATAAATATGGAGAGACTAGACCCCTTTGGAATATGGAATTATGAGCTTCTCAGCTAGTGTAAACTGACAACTGCCTTAGTACTATGCCCCTTTCCACCACTGAAGATCTGGCCCTGGACTTTTTGTTATGTGAAAAAATGCCTCTGCTTCTAATGTGGCACAGCAAACAAGAAATTCAAGATACTTATTGTAACCACACTTTAAATTATATTCATATTCTTAAAACAGAGTTGCAACATTGTATTTTGTAATGGACACTATTTTGCATACTTCACTTGTGGTGGTGGTGGTGGTGGATTGGGAACAGGTTTTCTCACAAACACATTTTGACATCATTAACTCATCTACATGAGAGAGGGGAAAAAAAATTCAGCCCCTCAAAGGGTTCTGTACAATCCCTATTGAAATTATGAAATGGTTTGTTCTATAGCAAGTAAAATGTACCGACATATTTTGACCATTTGACATCCTGAGAAAATAAATCTTTACTGTCAACTTTGTTTTATGTGTAATATATAGGGCCCCACCAAATTCACAGCCCATTTTGGTCAAGTTCATGGTCATGGGATTTTAAAAATAATAAATTTCATTATTTCAGATATTTAAATCTGAAATGTCACAATGCTGTAACTGTAGGAGTCCTGACCCAGGAGGGGATTGTGAGGGCAGAGGTTGAAAGTTATTATAGGGGGGTTAATCATAGAATATCAGGGTTGGAAAGGACCTCAGGAAGTCATCTAGTTCAACCCTCTGCTCAAAGTGGGACCAATCCCCAACTAAATTATCCCAGTCAGGGCTTCGTCAAGCCTGACCTTAAAAACCTCTAAGGAAGGAGATTCCACCACCTCCCTAGGGAACCCATTCCAGTGCTTCACCACCCTCCTCTTGAAAACGTTTTTCCTAATATCCAACCTAAACCTCCCCCACTGCAACATGAGAACATTACTTCTTGTTCTGTCATCAGGTACCACTGAGAAAAGTCTAGATCCATCCTCTTTGGAACCCCCTTTCAGGTAGCTGAAAGCAGCTATCAAATCCTCCCTCATTCTTCTCTTCTGCAGACTAAACAATCCTTATAAGAGACCTTTTGCATGAAGCATATTCCAGTTACATTAGCATATTTTCATAAAATCATATAGAGTGCAATGTCACAGGATCACTTGATTACCTGTTCTGTTTATTCTCTCTCGGGCACCCAGTTCCCTTAGCCTCTCCTCATAGGTCATGTGCTCCAGCCCCCTAATCATTTTTTGTTGCCCTCTGCTGGACTCTTTCCAATTTTTCCACATCCTTCCTGTAGTGTGGGGCCCAAAAATGGACACAGTACTCCATATGAAGCCTCACCAATGCCAAATAGAAGGGAATGGTCACATCCTTTGATCTGCTGGCAATGCCCCTACTTATCAACCAAATGCTGTTAGCCTTCTTGGCAACAAGGGCACACTGTTGACTCGTATCCTGCTTCTCCTCCACTGTAACCCCTGGGTCCATTTCTGCAGAACTGCTGCCTAGCCATTCGACCCCTAATCCGTAACAGTGCATAGGATTCTTCCGTCCTAAGTGCAGGACTTTGCACTTGTCCTTGTTGAACTTCATCATATTTATTTTGGCCCAATCCTCTAATTTGTCTAGGTCCCTCTGTATCCTGTCCCTACCCTCCAGCGTATCTACCACTCCTCCTAGTTTAGTGTCATCTGCAAACTTGCTGAGGGTGCAATCCATGCCATCCTCCAGATCATTAATGAAGATATTGAATAAAACCAGCCCCAGGACCGACCCTTGGGGCACTCCACTTGAAACCAGCTGCCAACTAGACATGGAGCCATTGATCACTACCCATTGAGCCCGACAATCTAGCCAGCTTTCTAGCCACCTTTTAGTCCATTCGTCTAGCCCATACTTCTTTAACTTGCCAACAAGAATACTGTGGGAGACCATATCAAAAGCTTTGCTAACATCAAGGAATAACACACCACTGCTTTCCCCTCATCCACAGAGCCAGTTATCTCATCATAGAAGGCAATTATGCTAGTTGTGGTATTGCTACCCTAATTTCTGCACTGCTGCTGGTGGTGGTGCTGCCTTCAGAGCTGGGTAGCTGGAGAGAGACCCTCAGCAGCAGGCACCTCTCTCCAGCTGAACAGCTCTGAAGGCAGCACAGAAGTAAGGGTGACAATATCATGACCTCCCCCTACAATAATCTTGCAAAGCCCTTTTGGGTTGGGACAACCAATTTGAGAAATGCTGGTCTCCCCCATGAAATCTGTATAGTATAGGATAAAAGCACACAAAAGACCATATTTCATGGGTGAGACCAGATTTCATGGTCCATGACACCTTTTTCATGGCCATGAATTTGATAGGGCCCTATTAATAAAACAAAATAATTTATTATTAATTTGTTGTGATGAAAGGCTCCAGCACAGATTGGATTCTTATTGTCCTAGGTACTGTACATATACGTAGATCCTGCCCAAACTGCTTACAAGCTAAATAGATAAGATGGGCCAAGAGTGATACAACACACAGGCAGAAGATGGGAAATGGAGGCACAGAGAGATTAAGTAGATGCAGAATTTAAACACAAATCATCTGAGTCGTAGCCTTAGCCATTTTCCTTAAGAGTTTGATGCACCCTTTTTATCTGGCCATAGCTCATGGCCTGGTTTGTTTTCAAAATAGAAACTGATGTTAAATCAGAGCAGTATTGCTTTTTTTTCAGCAATTTGTCATGTTTAATTCAAATGTATTTAGCATGTGCATAGCTGTCTAGCCATGTGATGGCATCTTCAGTGGCATGATGCAGCTCTTCTAGGCCACTGCGGACCCTAATCAGTAGGCTTCATCGACAATTTGTGTCATCATCTGTGTTGAGCCTTAACTGCCCAAAGGGCTGTCATGAAGGCCCCAGCGATACTGGTTGGCTGCACAGAGACCTTGCCTGGTCCGGAACCTGTTCAGCAGGGACCGTTGGCAATGGGACAGGTCAAAACCAGGTGGGCAGATTGTGGGGTTGGTGACGAGGGACTGGTTGGGGATTATAACAGATATCCATTCCTCTCGCCAGAGTGTTTCCACCCTAACATCCTGGTGTGGCGGATGAGACCATAATGGACGACGTGAGGGTAAACATGCAGCTGGTGGTTTAAAAAGATCATAGTGCAGCAGCAGGCTTGAGTTGGGGCGTACTTTCTCCAGTAACATGCCAGTCACAACCTCTTATCTGATAGGAGGAGGAGGAATATTGCTCAGAACTGAGATCCATGGAAGTGGAGTCGGACACAGAATGCTACAGATGATACGCATGGTAGCATGTAACTGCTGTATCCACCAGTTTGGTGCGTGACGATCGATTCCAACTGGTGTGCAGTGCTCCCCCACCGAATACGAGGTGGCAGGAGCTGACATCCGCAGAGTTGGTTTTAGTTCTTTAATGATTAAAGGCAAAATCACCCGGGTGGCAGTTAGGAAGGGCTAAATCTCCCATTTGCCTGCAGATCTCTGCACAGAAGAAAGGCAACATGGCTTGGCACGGGGATTGGGGTATTGTGTAAGAACAACCACAAAAGCTTGCCAGACATTGCTTAACAGAGCTGGTTGGGAAATTTTGCAACAAAATGTTTTTTCATTGTAAAATACTGATTCATTGAAATAGTTTAAGGGAAAGGGTCAATTTTGATGACTTTCCTGATCGGAGAGTGAGGGAGGTTGAGTTTTTAATGTCCTATTTTCACACTTTTGAAACAAAAAGTTTGTTTGCTTGAAACTGTTTGTTTAGAAATTTAATCTACACTAAAAAGGTTTAAAAAATTAGAAAAGGTCAAAGCTGAAATGAAATATTTGTTGAACCAATCCTTTTTTTTCCAGATTATTATTATAGTGGGCTATAATGGCAGAGAGAAAGGAGAAAGGAGGGTCAGGGCAAAACTGGGAGGCAAGATCAAACCAGTATCTTAGATGCCTATATACAAATGTGAGAAGTATGGGTAATAAGCAGGAAGAACTGAAAGTACTAATAAATAAATACAACTATGACATCATTGGCATCACTGAAACTCAGTGGGATAATACACATGATTGGAATGTTGGTGTGGATGCGTACTGCTTGTTCAGGAAGCATAGGCAGGAAAAAGGGAGGAGGTATTCTCTTATATATTAAAAATGTACACGCTTGGACTGAGGTGGAGATGGACATAGGAGACGGAAGTGTTGATCGACGCTGGGTTAGGTTAAAAGGGGTAAAAAACAAGGGTGATGTCATGCTAGGAGTCTACTACAGGGCACCTAACCAGGTGGAAGAGGTGGATGAGGCTTTTTTAAAACAACTAACAAAATCATCCAAAGTCCAAGATTTGGTGGTGATGGGGAACTTCAACTATCCAGATAAATGTTGGGGAAAATAACACTGTGGGGCACAAACTATCCAATACGTTCTTGGACTGCATTGCAGACAACTTTTTTTTATTTCAGAAGGTTGAAAAAGCTACTGGGGGGAAGCTGTTCTAGACTTGATTTTAACAAGGAAGGAACTCATTGAGAATTTGAAAGTAGAAAGATGTTTGGGTGAAAGTGATCATGAAATCATAGCATTTGCAATTCTAAGGAAGGGTAGAAGGGAGTACAGCAAAATAGAGACAATGGATTACAGGAAGGCGGATTTTGGTAAGCTCAGAGAGCTGATAGGTAAGGTCCCATGGGAATCAAGACTGAAGGGGAAAAAAAAACTGAGAAGAGTTGGCAGTTTTTCAAAGAGACACTATTAAGGGCCCAAAAGCAAGCTATTCCACTGGGTATGAAAGATAGAAAATGTGGCAAAAGACCACCTTGGCTTAACCACGAGATCTTGCATGATCTAAAAAATTAAAAAGGAGTCATATAAAAAATGGAAACTAGGTCAGATTACAAAGGATGAATATTGGTAAACAACACAGGAATGCAGGGGCACGATTAGAAAGGCAAAGGCACAAAATGAGCTCAAATTAGCTATGGGAATAAAGGGAAACAAGAAGACCTTTTATCAATACATTAAAAGCAAGAGGAAGACCAAGGACAGGGTAGGTCCCCTGCTCAGTGAGGAGGGAGAAACAGTAATAGGAAACTTAGAAATGGCAGAGATGCTTAATGACTTCTTTGTTTTGGTCTTCACTGAGAAGTTTGAAGGAATGCCTAACATAGTGAATGCTTATGGGAAGGGGGTAGGTTTAGAAGATAAAATAAAAAAAGAGCAAGTAAAAAATCACTTAGAAAAATTAGATGTCTGCAAGTCACCAGGCCCTGATGAAATGCGTCCTAGAATAGTCAAGGAGCTAATAGAGGAGGTATCTGAGCCTTTAGCTATTATCTTTGGAAAATCATGGGAGATGGGAGAGATTCCAGAAGACTGGAAAAGGGCAAATATAGTGCCCATCTATAAAAAGGGAAATAAAAACAACCTAGGAAACTACAAACCAGTTAGTTTAACTTCTGTGCCAGGGAAGATAATGGAGCAAGTAATTAAGGAAATCATCTGCAAACACTTGGAAGGTGGTAAGGTGATAGGGAATAGCCAGCATGGATTTGTAAAGAATAAATCAAACCAATGTCAATGTCAAACCAATCTGATAGCTTTCTTTGATAGGATAACGAGTCTTGTGGATAAGGGAGAAGCGGTGGATGTGGTATACCTAGACTTTAGTAAGGCATTTGATACAGTCTCACATGATATTCTTATCGATAAACTAGGCAAATACAGTTTAGATGGGGCTACTATAAGGCGGGTGCATAACTGACTGGATAACAGTACTCAGAGAGTAGTTATTAATGGTTCCCAATCCTGCTGGAAAGGTTTAACAAGTGGGGTTCCGCAGGGGTCTGTTTTGGGACCGGCTCTGTTCAGTATCTTCATCAACGACTTAGATGTTGGCATAGAAAGTATGCTTATTAAGTTTTCAGCAACTGCAACTGATTTGGAGGATAGGGTCAAAATTCAAAATGATCTGGACAAATTGGAGAAATGGTCTGAGGTAATCCGGAAGAAGTTTAATAAAGACTAATGCAAAGTGCTCCACTTAGGAAGGAACAATCAATTTCACACATACAGAATGGGAAGAGACTGTCTAGGAAGGAATATGGCAGAAAGGGATCTAGGGGTTATAGTGGACCACAAGCTAAATATGAGTCAACAGTGTGATGCTGTTGCAAAAACGTGATTCTGGGATGCATTAACAGGTGTGTTGTGAGTAAGACACGAGAAGTCACTCTTCTGCTCTTCTCTGCGCTGGTTAGGCCTCAACTGGAGTATTGTGTCCCGTTCTGGGAACCACATTTCAAGAAGGATGTGGAGAAATTAGAGCAACAAGAATGATTAAAGGTCTTGAGAACATGACCTATGAAGGAAGGCTGAAAGAATTGGGTTTGTTTAGTTTGGAAAAGAGAAGACTGAGAGGGGACAGGATAGCAGTTTTCAGGTATCTAAAAGGGTGTCATCAGGAGGAGGGAGAAAACTTGTTCACCTTAGCCTCTAATGGCAGAACAAGAAGCAATGGGCTTAAACTGCAGCAAGGGAGATTTAGGTTGGACATTAGGAAAAAGTTCCTAACTGTCAGAGTGGTTAAATGCTGGAATAAATTGCTTAGGGAGGTTGTGGAATCTCCATCTCTGGAGATATTTAAGAGTAAGTTAGATAAATGTCTATCAGGGATGGTCTAGATAGTATTTGGTCCTGTCATGAGGGCAGGGGACTGGACTCAATGACCTCTCGAGGTCCCTTCCAGTCCTGGAGTCTATGAATCTATGAATCAGTTTGTGAGATGTTGATTTTTCACCCTGATTTGGGATGGAAAAATTGTCACAGGATGGGAAAACAATTTTCCATTCTATTGCTCAGTCATATTGCTGGGAGTTAACAATTGGCTAGCTCTGTGTCTGGAATAATATTTAAGCATGCACCCGGGACCTAAGGTACTTTGCTTTGGCTAGTGTGGGCTATATCCTCTACCCTCTGAAATCATCTTGGAAATTGCATAGTCCCAAATAGGGTGACATTCGAACATACAGAAACGTGACTGTGGGGACATCTATGCAGCAGCTGGGTGGTGTAACTCCAGATGTGCTAGTTCTGCTTGAAATCACCTAAAAATAGCAGTGTGGCTGTGGTAGTACAGGCTGCAGCTCAAGCTAGCCATCCAAGTACAATCCCACTTGAACCTTGGTAGGTGCTTGGGTGGATAGGCCAAGCTGCCACCTGTGGTCCTGTTGCATTATTGCTATTTTTAGGTGCTAGCTTGAGCAGAGTTAATACATGGGGAATTATACCTCCCAGCTGCTGTATAGACCCTCCCTGTGCATCTAAGGGAAAGCCTGATACTCAGATAACCTACAAAATGTTGACTCCTCAACGTGAGTTTGGCTTTCTTCAGGCCTAGTTAGCTATAAATTGAGAAGAATTTTTTTTTACATATATATTGCATATAGGCGGGGTTGGGAAGCTACATGGCATGATTGTGACAAAGTGTCTTCCCCCTGCTGGAGGCATCACTGCCTGGACACTCCCCACCCAAGGAAAATCCACTCAAACCCAGCGACCAACAAGACAGTCCTCCAGAAGCCTAGCAGGGCCAGAAGGAAATACTAACCAATCAAGAACCAATAGGGAAGTTAAGCAGACTTGCCTGGTTTTACTCAGGGGCTGAGTGAGACTGGGACAGAGGAGGAGCCTCTGCACTGAGGTAATGCAGGCCCAGGCCGGGGCCTTGCCCTAAGTGCTGCAACTAAGCACTTGCACTGAAAGGTTGTTGGCTTTTTTTTCTTTGTTTAAAGGTGGAGACAGATGAATGATGAGTTGCTATTTTTTGTTTGGAAACTGACACCAAGGTTACAGCACAAGCTCTCTTTCCCTTAGCAAGCAGCCAAGCCTTGCAGACTGAGGCAGGGAGTGCCTGCAGTACCACTGTGGACCTGAAGGCGGCACTATAGAGCAGCTCCAATTCCCGTAGTGATGTACAAGTTAAGGCAAGTCCACCCATACAATCGAAGTAATTCCAGTGGATTAGAAAAATCTGCATATGAAATAAAGAAGGGAAAGCAAAGGGAAGGTCTCAAAGGAGCTTCTTTGGTAGCTTCTTTGATACCTTTGTATAATCAGAAAAATATCCAGCTAAAGCCAATGTTACAAAGTGTAGCACTAGCTATTATGTACAGGGCTGCCCAGAGGATTCTGGGGGCCTGGGGTCTTCAGCAGTGGGGGCCTCCGCTTCGGCAGTAAGTCATCGTAGGGGGCTCCTTCCGCTCCAGGACTCGCCGTCGAAGTGCCCCGAAAACCCGTGGCGGGGGCCCCCTGCCACCTAATTACCGCCGAAGTGGGACCCGCTGCTGAAGTGCAACTGGGTCTTCAGGGCACTTCGGCGGCGGGTACCGGAACAGAATGGTCCCCTGCCGCTGAAATACCACTGAAGACCTGGCTGCACTTCGGCGGCGGGTCCTGCTTTGGGGGTAATTTGGATGTGGGGGGTCCTTCGACCCCAGAGCGGAAGGACCCCCCGCTGGCGAAGACCGGAAGCAGAAGAAGGTCCGGGGGCCTGGGCCCCGCAAGAGTTTTCCGGAGCCCCCGGAGCGAGTGAAGGACCCCACTCCAGGGGCCCCAAAAGACTCTCATGGGGGTCCCTGCAGGGCCCAGAGCCTGGGGCAAATTGCCCCACTTCCCCCCTCCCCTCTCGGCGGCTCTGTTATGTATCACAAAAGGTTATAGCTTACATACAGAGTATAGACCATTTTGCACCAACTATATACCCTACTTAGCTATATGTACACACCCATTTCTGCTTTGTATGTACATAGTCATAAGTGCACCTGCAATGAATGCATGCAGTTGTAAAGGCAAATGAGCACAGACCTAATTTCAGAAAATCAGACCCGTTATTTCAGTCTATTGGATGCTCTGTTTGACACAGTGTCTATAAAACAATCCGTTATAAAAGCCACTTTGTTCAAACCAGGACATCTGGTCACCTTACACCATGCTTTCAAGCTAATTAAAAGGACTGGTCTTTTTGAATGGCTTTAAAAAGCTCAGCAATTAAAGCGTATTTCTGGCATGGACAAAGGCAAATTAATTTGCAGCCAAGATTATTCTCACTTTTGTTCCACACTTTTTATTTTAATCAATTTTGGAGCTAAGGACAATTTTAAGGATTATATCCAAAGCAAATCTTAGAGGGTAGCCGTGTTAGTCTGGATCTGTAAAAGCAGCAAAGAATCCTGTGGCACCTTATAGACTAACAGACGTTTTGGAGCATGAGCTTTCGTGGGTGAATACCCACTTCCTCAGATGCATGTAATGGAAATATCCAGGGGCAGGTATATATATGTGTGCTAGCAAGCAAGCTAGAGATAACGAGGTCAGTTCAATCAGGGAGGATGAGGCCCTGTTCTAGCAGTTGAGGTGTGAAAACCAAGAGAGGAGAAACTGGTTCTGTAATTGGCAAGCCATTCACAGTTTCTCCTCTCTTGGTTTTCACACCTCAACTGCTAGAACAGGGCCTCATCCTCCCTGATTGAACTGACCTCGTTATCTCTAGCTTGCTTGCTAGCACACATATATATACCTGCCCCTGGATATTTCCATTACATGCATCTGAGGAAGTGGGTATTCACCCACGAAAGCTCATGCTCCAAAACGTCTGTTAGTCTATAAGGTGCCACAGGATTCTTTGCTGCTAAAGCAAATCTTGAGACAGCAGAATGAACTGTCATTAAAATGTGATCTACTGTAAAGCATGCAGGATGACTGAATACATTATGTAATTATGTTTTATGAAAAGCATCATGTCCTTTTATCTGGGATCACCTTGGAAAACATCTGCTGCTTAGATTCCAGAGAGAAATAAAGCTATTTGAAAGAAATTGACACCAAATTTTCTTATTCTCCTTCTTTTATCCAGCTAGTTTATATCTTGAAGCCAAAAGGGGTTCTACCTTGTGCTGGTTCATTTTATTTGTTGATTATTTAAATAAGAAATTCTATCCTATCTCTTACAATCAATTCACAACATAAAAGAAAATGATCACTACTGTGATTAAGATCCCTTGTATGTACTTGTAAGATGTCAGTGGTGGATTTGATAACATAACATACTTTTTCTCTATAATTCAAGTGAATTGTAATGGAAGCTTTAAGAGATTTGTTCCTAATCGAGGCTAATTAAAAATGTGGCTAGGCCTACAACTTCTCTTCTCAGAGGAGGAAGCCAAACAGTGGCCACATCTAAAAAATATCCCGCCAATAGTGTAAAGATAGGGTAAAGATAATGGGATAGTCATGTGGTTAAAGCACTAAAATTGGATTTAAGAGACAGGTTCTAACCCTGACTTGACAATAGCTTTCCTGTGTAACCTTGGGTCAGTCACTTAATCTGTGCATCCCCATCCTAAAATGGGGTAAATAACACTTCCCTTCTGTTGTGCCTATTTAAAATGTAAACGTAGGCAGGCATTC
Source organism: Gopherus evgoodei (assembly GCF_007399415.2). Lineage (NCBI taxonomy): Eukaryota > Metazoa > Chordata > Testudines > Testudinidae > Gopherus > Gopherus evgoodei. The sequence continues at coordinate 22,357,958 of NC_044326.1, forward strand.
TCTCTCTCTATCTCTCTCTGTATGTGTACAATGCAGTGAGGCTTGGCAGGGGTGGCTGCAGGCACCAGCATGCCAAGCGCATGCTTGAGGTGGCAAGCCATGGAGGGCACTCTGCTGGTTGCTGCGAGGGCGGCAGGCAGGCTGCCTTCGGTGGCATGCCTGTGGAGGGTCCGTTGGTCCTGTGGCTTTGGCGGACCTCCCGCAGGCAAGCCGCTGAAGGCAGCCTGCCTGCCGTGCTTGAGATGGCAAAATGCCTAGAGCCGCCCCTGAGGCTTGGAGTGTAGTGTGAACTCATGACACATTGATGTCTGGGAGTTTTCATATCACCTTCTAGATCAGAAGTGGCCAAATTATGGCTTGTGAGCCGCATGTGGCTGTTTTACTGTTAGAGTGTAGCTCATGGAGACCCCTGCATGCTCCCCACATTCTCCACCTACCAAACCCTAAGTGGGGAAGGCGGGGGAGCCTGGGACCTCTGCCTTTCAGCAGGGTGGTGGGGTAGGGGCTTCTGCCCACCAGAGAGGGGCGTGTTGGGGCTTCAGTCCTGCAGGGCATGCCTGCCAGGGCTCGGGGCTTCAGCAGGAGTGGAGCTGAAACCCCAAGCCCTGGCAGGCACCTCCTATAGAGCTGAAGCTCCGAGCCCCGGTAGGTGCACCCTGGCTCTCTAATTTCTGAAGCTTGTTGTATGTGGCTCGGAGGGTCAGTAAGTTTGGCCACCCCTGTTCTAGGTGCTACTGTAACGTTGTTGTAGCCAGGTTGGTTCAAGGATATTAGAGACGCAAAGTGGATGAGGTAATATCTTTTATTGGACCAACTTCTACTGGTGAAAGAGACCAAGTTTTGAGCATACACAGAGTTGTTCTTCTGCTCTGGGCAAGGTACTCAGAGCGTCACAGCTAAATACAAGGTGGAACAGATTTTTTAGCATAAGTAGTTAGCACATATTGTAAAAGAGCATTCATAGTAAAGTGGCCAGTTAACACCTGCACATTCATAGGACAAAAAAAACGGGGGTGGGGATTTAATGTAGTGGGATGTAATAAACCAAAAATCCATTGTCTTTATTAAGTCCATGATTTTTAATATCTAGCAGAGTTATGCATTTAACATCTTTTGAAGATGACGTGCAGGAACTCAAAAGATGAGCCTGATAGCTTAAATTCATAACTAGACACTTTCATTTGCTAGACGCTAAAAATCTTGGATTTAAAAAAGAATTTGGATTTATGGCTTATTACAACAATTTGTAACCCACTACCCATCTTTGTCCTGTGATTGAAAAATCAAAAATGCATACAACAGCCCCTCATCCCCCAAAGAGAGAGAGGCTAAAAAGGCAGTTGCAAAGGAAAGAATGGAGGCTGAAGAGGAATTATGCAGAAAGCTGGTGGAAGATGGCAGGAAATTGGTTTTTGGGTTGGCAAGAAAGAGGAACAATGAAACACAAGATAGGAAGAAATCTCTGTGTGTGAAGGATGGAACTATGTGGTGATTAACCCAGACAAGGTGGCAGAGAGGTATGGACAAATATTTTCAAAGATTGTTAAATGAGAAAGAAAGTTGTGAGTACAAGCATGACTCACAGTTATGGGGAAGCCTAAAAAAGGTATTGATCTTTGTAAACAAAGTACGAGAAGCACTGAATAAGATAAAGAATGGTAAAGCAGTTGGTGACGATGATAGTGTTGGCCAAAGCACTTGGAGATGCTGGAGTAACATGACTTCAGAGCTTGCTGTATGTTTTCTGGGATCAAGCCCGGACATCTGATGACTGGAGAATGGGATTGATTGTGCTTCTTTGGAGGGGTAAGAATAATGCAAGTGATCCAAATACGAATTTGGGGCATCACCCTGCTTAAGTCAGCCTCTCAAAGTTCTTGAAAGAGTTTTGGAGGCAAATTTGAGGTCAAGTTGGAGGAAAATAGAGGAGCAACATGGCTTTAGGAAGGGAAACAGTGCTATAGACAATATTTGCAATGAGACAAATTTGAAAGAATGATATATGGAGGGCATAACTGCTATGTAGCTTATACTGATCTTGAGAAAGCATATGACTTTGTTACATGGGAATTAGAGTTTGGAGTATTGAGCTGGATGGGAGGGGAATTTCAAGAAGTGGAGATGATAGAGAAACTGTATTGAGTCTCAAGAGCTAAAGTGGTAACAATACATGGAATTTCAGAGGGGACGATGTGTTTGAGATAAGCCAGTTTGCTAGTTATGGTGTTAATTGGTAGGAGAACCAAGCTTGTAGAGAGAAGGAGAAAATTAATGTAGGCTGACAACTTAGCCCTTTCGGTTGACAGCAAAAAGTGATTGGTACATATTGTATCAGTGTGAGCACCTGTGTTTTGAAGATAGTGGTTTTGAAAGGAAAACACAAAAAGTTATACAAGTAGGGAAGGCGGAAGGAGAGCTGGTGATTGAAGTTTCAGGAGAGAAGCTGAATCAGAAGAAACCGTTTGTGTACTTGGGATGTTCACGTAGTTCCATCGGAGACAGATCTGGACAACTGAAAAGAAGAACCCCAGGCACATGGGTGGTACTGAAAAAAGTGGCAGGAGTACTGTGGGACCAGCAATTAAGTAACAAACTCAAAGGAAAAGTGTATGCTGTGTGTGTTTGTCCTGCCTGCTCTATGGTTTGGCAATAGTGAGTATTATGAAGATGGAAGAAAAAAAGATACAGGTGTAGAAAATAATATAATGAAGAGAATGGCAGGCAAGCGTAGGGTAGACAGACTTTGCATGAAAGAAATTAGGGGGAAGATGAACTTGGGACTGACAGTAATAGGCCGGAGAACACACGTTTGAGGTGGGCTGGACATAGGATAAGAATGGGAGAAGAACAACTAGCAAAGAAAGCATGGGAGGAAGAAACAGCAAAAAAGGACATGGAATTCCAAGGATGTGATTGAAAGATTCTATCAAGAGAAATTAGAAGAAAAAAGGACTGAAACTCCAAGACCTATGAAACAATGCCATGGGTTGGAAGGAGTGGCAAAGAATTGTAGACACCTCCAACCCCATATAAATGGGGAAAAGAGTTGAGAAGTGAAGTGATGTTTAGCAAGAGCATCAGTTCTTTTGACCATTGATAGAAATAACTCAAAGCAGATATTTTATGAGAAGTTAATCAATTCCAAACATTCATATGTGGCCTATCAAAATATGTGTATAAATGTCTTTATTCCAGAAGTGAAGTTTTTATTCCTTATTATATCTGACACATTTTGGAAACAGATCATGCATTCTCTCACATGTAATGTAAAACAACCGCTGCCCTATTTTTCTGTCAGATTAATTTTTTGTCTCCTAATAGCACATATGTTTATAGAGTCTTCTGACAGATATTTTTGCAGCAGTGCAGCTCTCTCCTCTGACCACTGACATTTTTAATCAATTGATCAATATGTCATTTGAACCTCCTCCGGGAATTTTGAAATAGCTGTTGCCCCTCTCAGATTGCAGGTCTAAACGAATAGGTTGTTGTTTATGTTGTAATGGGTAGTGTTATGGAGCTCTTGTTACAAGCCGAATATGAAATCTGAAGCACACTGGAGGGCTATCAACCTGTGTTCCATTGTTGCAGAAAAGATGATATAATCTTTCAAACTTGTTTCTTGAGAAACTTTGGGCCTGATCCTGCAAATATGTCTGTACATGCCTAATTTTATACACACGAATAGTCTCATTGACTTCAACGGGACTACTTTTGTGCGCAAAATTAAGAACATGCATAAAGTGTTTGCAAGACGGGGCCTCAAAATGTGGGCTTTAGTTTTATATCATTTCTTCCTGGCCAAATCTTGTTTGGATTATTCATGCAAGTAAACTAATGGGGCTGCTCAGCTGAGCAAGAATTGGACCTCTTCCTACTTTTAATTTTAGGGCTAGATTATCAGCTGATTTAAAATGATGTAGCTCCACTGGCTTCAATGAAGGTAGTCAATTTACCCAATCTGAAGATCTGGCCTTCTGTTTCCTGAAATACTCATACAACATTGATTTTTAAAAACTAAATTAAAACTCACAAAAGTTTCAATTTTTCCCCAAACGTGATTTTGTTTCCATTTACCTAAACCATAATGAGCTGCAGATGTGGATGTGCATGCTGTGTGAATTGCAATATAGTATTATGTTTGACAGAATTCAATTTTTGTTTTCATAATTTTGACAGATATCAGGGTTAATTTGTAAGCATTTTTTAAGACTTTTTATCCATTTACATTTTCTTGAGTTGTGAAAATATATAGAGGGGTGGGGGGAGATGAGTGGTCAGACATTCAATGAGAGTTAACAGTGAGACTGAAAAATTAAAGCTTTATGAACTATTAAAACCCAAATCGTCAACATCACTTAATCAAATATACAAAGTAAATATCCTTAAATCAACAAATCACACCTGTTTTTACTATTTATTCACTAGTCCATTTGTAACAAGCTAATTCAAATATCTAAATCACTGGATTTTGACTAAGTTCTCAAGCAGCATTTTTCTCACTTTGCTTATTTGTAAATTTAGATGGTTATCGATAGAAATATTTTCCCATCGGTTTCTGCGTGAACGGTGAAATTGATCTTTACCAACATTTACCAATAAAAATCTAATCCTTCCATGTCTATGTATTATTGAGGTTGAAATGTTTGTGGTAGAAACAGAGAAATGAGAGATGCTATGTACTCCTGATCTGAAACTAAATTGTGGTAATATTCTGAAATGGCACTTTCTTACTCACTAGATCTACTCCCTTTGTGGCTGAGGTTAGTCAAAAACAAAGGTTTACATCTTTTTTTTTTTTTTTTTTTACATCTGCTAACCTTGGGGTTAACTATGGGAGGGAACTGGGTTCTATTCTGATTCACTTATCACCAGCAGCATTGTTAACCAAGGCCACAGGCCTACCAAGATTTGAGCATGTATATAACTTTATGGATGTTGTTAGAATAATGTGGTTTCACATATGTGTGTAAGTTAGGCACACGTTCAAGTCTTTGCAGAATCAGGGCCCCAGTTCTGATTGTAGAATCTACGTGTGAGATCAGTTGGTCGGTCTGTCTGCCTATTGTATTTTAAAGGCACCTTCTACCTTGATATCTAAGCAGTGACATATAAGCCAAAAACTCTGTGTGAGCCAGAAAGAATCCCACTTGACTTTCAGACTCCCAGTTGAGTTTGCAGGCCTGGCAATTAGAAGCCCACTTGCTTTTCTGCACAGGCTACACACATTGTCAAACCCTATGTGAAGGGATGAGAAGCCCTTGTTGAGCTGCGACACCCCTTCCTGCGCCAGTGGGCAAAGAATGAGCAAGCAGGCACAGGTGAAACCTTAGCTTCTCCCCTACCCTATGAAGGTGCTAGTACAGCTGATATGGAACAAAGGGGGATGTAAACTGTGCTAGGAAAGGGTCAGTGCAGCTTATTCACCCAGGGAATAAGGACCAATTTGAAGAGGGAAGCAGAACCAATTTGTGACTTTGAGGGTTACAATTCGTTCTGTGCCCTGTTTCTGGGGCATCACGGCTATTCATGGTCCCTTACTTGGGTTGGGTTGCACAGTGCCAGTCCAGGCCGAGGCCATTTTTACAAAACACTTTTTTGGAGCAGAACCACAACTTAAATTCAAGGTGCTGTAACTCTAGACAAGTGGACTCTGATCTTGCACCCAGTGAAGTCAATGTGAGCTTTTCCATTGACTGCAGTGGGAATGGGGTTGGGTCCATGATGAACTTTGGGAGATTTGTGTAATTAAAGACTGTTATGGCAGTGTAACCTAAGCAAAGTCTTTACAGTTATAGGTAATTTAAAGAGCAGAATGTTGTTCTATGAAGACAAGGTGCTGGAACATTCTAATGTCTTTGGGTGACTGACCCCCCCCTCCACCTCCCCGAGGAGTCCACAGCATCTGCAAATAATATGTGCCAGCTGCTGTTCCTTGAATGATAAACTTTCTTATGCAAGGCTGCCCCATAAAAGATCAGATTTTCTCTTTAAATTGAGGGTCTAGCTGTATTTCAATAAGTCATGTTGGAGTTAAAAGAATATCAGCTGGAGGAACCTTTGGGAAAATCTCAGTCAAGTTTTCAAACAACTCAATAAGACATCACCACAGTGCTCCTATCATCACCCTGGCTGCACAATTGGTACTGGAGCAGATTCAAGATCGCGTATCGGATCTTCAGCACTCTGTCGGCTGAGAAACGTCCTCTCCCACCGTGACCAAGATCTTCTGTAACAACGTTGCCCCTGAGGAACAATGGAATTTTTCATAACAAGAGTCAAACTGGTAGAGGCTGAGGACAGAGATTTTTTTTCAACAGCCAGGTAGGTCATGGTTGTAGAACTTCCCTCCTGAGGAGATCAGTGTGATCACAAATTTCCATGCTTTCATAGCCAAATGTAAATCCCATCTTTATATCCCAGTTTTGTCTTGATCATAAAAAGAAATCAGCTGACTAAGGCCACAGTCCTGTAAAGGCTTGTGCTGAAAAGTTCATTGGAACTGGTCATATATTGAAAGCTAACCATGTGCAACAGCCTTTACAGGACTGAGTCCTAAATCAAGCTACTGTCACTACCCATGGTTTCTGGGTGCTAATTCACAATCCAAACACATTTTTCTATAAGGAGCAGAGTAATGACAAATTTGGACACCATGACTATGAAAAAAGCAGTACACCTGAGGTTCTCCCTCCTCCACATATTCTGTGTTCAGTTTTGTCCCACAATAAAGAATAAATGATTACTTCTATCAAATCCCAAAGTGCTAGTACTAGTTCATGCATCTTTCTTTTTATTTCTATACATTATATTGAAACATGTCTTGGGCAGAAAATTATACAGAGCATTGGAAAGTATAACCCTCTGGACATCTTGCAGAAGTCACATGTTGGTGTCCTCCGATGACCTTTGCAAAAGACATATGTGCAAATTGGCTGTACATGTTCTTCAAAATCAATAGTACAAGTTGATAAAATAGAAATGTGAGACTAATGGAGAGAGAATTAAAATGCCAGACCAAGGGGTTAAAATTCATATTAATATGGACCGCTAAGGCCAAGCCAGTCTGCAAAGATGAGGGCAGCAGGTCACTTTGACAGTTTGTGCATAGTTAATGGAAGTTTATTGACTGACTTATGTGAAACCACAGTGAATATTGCTCATCTCTTTGTAGTATGGAAGCTTGAGATTTCTGTTTGAGCTAAAAAATCTTCTTTGAGGCCTTTCTCCCTTCTTTTTATCTAATCAATCACCTTTTGTAGCAGCATATTATTACAAACATCTCAGCGTGTTCTCAAAACTTCATGGGATTTTTGTTGGGATTTTCTTTTATAAAGAAGCCTGGATCTTACAACTGATTGCTTGTAGTCAGATGTCAGAGCCTGCACGTGTACCAAACTGGTCTGAGCAGCTGCAAGAAGCTGGAGGATAGTCACCATAAAATGCAATTTGAAACATTACAACAGAAAACCTGCTCTTTCAACAATTTCACTCTCACCAGTATCCCTGTCTAGCCATATTCATTACTTTCGTACGCTGATCTCCGTTATCATTATTTATGGATTGTCACCATTGTGCTCAGAGTTACATAAGACAGAAAGGCCCAGCTCTTCAAAGGTGTTTCCGTGCCAACTCCTCTGATGGTAGTTAAGCGCCTATATACCTTTTGAGATTCTGGGCTGAAGACACTGTGCTTGCCCTGATGAACTTGCAATGTAAAAGACAGACCAAAAAAATGCAAGTGAGGAAAAAGTATGATTTTTTTTTAATATTTAATCAGAATTGAGGATCTGTGGTTGTAGGTGCTGTGCAAACATATAGTAAAAGAAAATCCCTCTGTGTAAATGCTTGCAATCCAGAGCATGGTGGTAACCTAAATGATTTTTGGTAGGGCCTCGATCCAGCTATGATTAGTTTATATTTTTACTGTACTGGCTCTGAACTGCTCTATTAACTAGCTTCTTAACTCTGATGACCTGCATGTATCTTGCAAGTGGAGCTGGTCAGGAACTGGAATGTCCAACACATCAATTTTTTTCCCATTCCAAATCAGAACAAAAAGCTGAAATTTCACAATCTTTCATTAAACAAAAATGCCAACAAATTTCAATTTGAAATTTTGTTTTCACGTTAACATTTTGATTCATTTCTTTTTGATGGTTATATTATACTAAATAGGATGTAATATATATAATACTACATTACAATATGTTAATATAATAGACATTTAGAAACTAAACTGAAATGTTTTGGCATTGTCAAAATGAAATATTTGCACCTTTTCCCATTGAAAAATGTTCTTAATATCATTGTGTTTCTGCAGAAAGCATCAGTTCTAACAAAATTGCATTTTTGATTGAAATCTGTTTTGTTGAAAATTTTTTGACCAGCTCCACTTTCAAGCATTTTTAATTTCCAAAATGTTACCAGTTCCCATGTTTTACCCTCTGTTAGAGTGGAGCTGAAGGTAAATATATGTGTGGCTACATGGAGTATAACCATTGTTTAGTTTAGGGGACCAGAGTACGCTCCCTTTGACTTCTGGGAACGCTGGCATACACTGAGGAAAACATGTTTGGATTACATGGTTTCCAGCCCACTTGTTTCTTGTAACTAATGCCAGGGCAGTTGCTTTGGAAGGAAAACTCCAGGACAGATCTTTGATGCAACATATTGTACCTAATAAAATTTACCAGAAATATTCTGCTCCAGCTTTGTATTGAGGATACTGACCTAAAATATATGTGTATACAGAGAGAGTCTTCTGCTTCCACCAACTGTACAGAATGCCAGCTGTGACACTAGTATTCTGGGGTGACAGGCACACTTTTCACTCATGTTCTTGCTTGCTGGTTGGCTTTTATCAGGCTTATTTTCTGCAGTTCATTAGATAAGGGGATTTTTCATGATTTTTTTTTGGGGGGGGGGGCTGGTTGGCCTCTCACTGAGAACAAGAGCAGTGAATTTGAGCCCGACAGCCATAATCTATAGTGTTGAGAACCACATGGACTGGCAATGGGAGTTTTTGTACAATCTCCACATAAATGCAAAATGTGACTTTTCTGAAAATGCATCCGATGAAGTGGGTATTCACCCACAAAAGCTTATGCTCCAAAACGTCTGTGGTGCCACAGGACTTTTTGCTGCTCTTTCTGATAATGTTTCAAAATATTTTTTTAATCTGCATGAACCTTCTTATTGGTTCTTTCTGAGCTTTCCCAGCTCAAGACTGGGACTGAATGTCAAAAAAGGATAATTACTTTGGGCCCAATTCTGACACTCATACTCATGTAGAATGGTATATTTAGTCTATCCGTAGAGCCACTGAGATCAGTTGGGCAGCTTGCAGAGTATGTTGCTGCCCCCCTAAAAGCATCAGCATCTGGCCCAATGGAAGCTGAAAAATACAAGATGATCAGGAGTACTTGTGGCACTTTAGAGACTAACAAATTTATTTGAGCATAAGCTTTCCTCTCTAAGGTGCCACAAGTACTCCTGTTCTTTTTGCCAGCTGCTACTCTGAAACCTGAAAATACAAGGTTTTTGAAAAGAATGTTTCTTGACTAATTTTGGTTTAGAAGAGAGCTGATAACCCATGATCGAGAAAATGCATTAGGAAAGGAGAAACAGATTTTTTTTAACTTAAAATGTAGGCAACATTGAGAAATACGTTCCAGGGTAAATGGTTTGAATGATTACTTTAGAAGTATTATTAGATCTTTCAAGTAAGAAATGAAATGTACTGTTGAGACATATTCTAGCAGCACCATGACCCGTACCACATAAGGTGTTCATGGATGAAGTGTGGGCATATTCAGCTCTGATTACCTGAACCTATGACTTCTTGCCTTGAAGGTGACAGTTCTGCATGGAAGGACATATTTTTTTACCTGCAAATAATGTAAACCAGCTTAAAAATCCCACAGCAGTTCACTAGTTGACATTCAGAAGAAACAACAGTTTTAAAATTCATTTTTACTATATTAAAAAATAGCATCCTCAGTGAATTTCACAGGAAGAAACTGGGTCTTATTCTGATCTCAGTTATACTAGGTTTGCATTGGTGTAGCTCCACTAATTCTAAAGGAGCTACTCCTAATTTATGCTGACATTACTAGAAGTGCAGTTGGGCTCCCTGGATTTTTTTGTATCTGCAGCAAAGATCTATTACCGCAGTATAATAAATGTGCTGGCATTAAAACTGACCTATTGCCTCCAGCTACGTTTCTAAATTATAACCTTAGTAGGAAGTCAATATGACTGAAAAACACGTGTTTAAATGTTCTGAAACTTGTTATAAATATTTTAAAATTGAGTTGTTAAAAGCATAATTAGGAATATTATAATTATAATTTCAGAAGAGTTGTGCAGAGGTCAATTGGTAGGTCACAGGTTCTCCTGTTTCTGTCCTCTCTCTTATCGATATTTTCACAGGTAATTCTAACTCCTCCATGCCTGCCTAGTTATGATCTTGTACTGCAACAGGCTCCAGGCACAGAGGAAAGAGGATGAAGAGCAGTGTAAGGACAAATGTTGAAATCAGACACAGGTTTATGTGAACACAGACAAATTAACACTAAGTGACAGGTAGGACAGGGAGACCTAGTTCTACATGAGTTCCCCAAAAGGGGAACAGGAGAGGGCACAAGCTGGGGGTTTCCCAACTCCCTTGTTTGGGATCTTATATGATGGTTAGGCTCCCGCAGTCTCCTGACTGCAAGCATGAAATAACTCTAGTGTTGATGTTTGTGCTAGGCTTACCAAAGATCTTTGGGAAATGAAAAGGGCCCTGACCTTCCCCTCCTCTGCCCTGGCCATACAATGGGCCTCTCGTGGGAGGAGAATGCACTGAACCCTTTCAAAAGGTGTTGCAGCAGCATTGTTGTGTTTCTGGAGGCAATGTGACTCCTAAGACACAGTACGTCCAGCCGCTTCATCTGAGATGATTCCCCTCAGTACTAGCCAATGTGAAAGGGCTGGGGAGAATGCATCCCTTTATCACTACCCCTTCCTCCAGACAGCACCTTGACACCCAAGAGCCATTACCAATGTAAATACCAGTTCCCTTGCTGAGAGATGTGGGCCTCCTCTGATCTCTAATAGTTGACTTGTTATTAAATTGCAAGGTCACTGTGTCTTCAGAGGGAGAAGCCTGTGAACTCCTGTCTCCAGGACAGAAGATCTACATTTAGATCAGTTTATCTAGCCTTTTTGAAATGACTCCCCACCCATAATCTAACAGAGAATGAGCGGGATCACCCCATCGGAAGTTTTTTTTTCTTTCTATTTACTGTGCTAGGTGTTTTACATGTAGGGTCACGTTCCTGGATCCTTGCTCCTGCTGAGAGTGTCTTACTCTGGTCTCTGTGAAATGAATGGTACTGCTTGAAAAGTAAAGTATTGGTACTGAGTGAGAGTATAGCTTGAAAATAAATTCATATCCATGAAAAAAATTCAGCTGGGCACATGACATTGTCACATGTGCTGGTGTAAATGGGCATGTTTTCAAGCTAAAATGAGCCTGTCTTCAAGTCTTAAGGGTTTATAATTAAAAATACATAAAATGACAATTAAGGCCAAAAAAATCACATAGAACAATTTTATGGGGGCAAAATGAAATGGAACTAAGCAAAAATTTTCTTAGTGGAATTCTGCGAAACACCATTTTGACACAGCATGTGATCAAGTGCTCTCCTGAATCAAGGCCATGCTATTGACTGCGGCCTAGTCTACACTGGTGGGGGGTGGGGGATCGATCTAAGACTCTAGATGCGATAAATCGATCCCCAGTAGATCAATCACTACTCACCGATCCGGTGGGTAGCGTAGACATACCCTTAGTATATCTACATGCAATAATGTACAGGAGACTATTAGCTAGAGTTGGTTGGAAAATGGAGTTTCCATCCCATAGGAAATTTTAACATTTTTGAAGTTTGATTTTGTCTCCAGTCAGCACAGAAAGTCAATCTCAAAATATCTTATGAAAGAAAATATTCCAAAATTTTTTGACTCAAACATCAAAATGACCTTATTGAAATATTTTGTTTTCATAATCTCAAACAGTTCAATATAAAATATTGAACATAATATTAAAATTAACATTCTAATATAACAGTCAAAGCAAAATGAGAAAGTTGGAATTAAACAGGAAAGTCAGAAGGAAATGCGAATATCAGAACAAAATAGGCCTTTTCCATCAAAAATTTCACCAAAATTGACACCTCCTACAAAACATCTTGATTTCAACAAAAAAGCATTTTCCAATGAAAGACTGTTTCATTGAACATTTTTTAACAATCTACTATTGTTGATGCAGAAGCTCTGAGTGGAAATGAAGATAGAAAATTGTCCCAGGCTCAGTGTAAAAGTTAAGGCTTCCTAACATTTCCACCAAACAGGGTATTTCCAGCCCTGTTTTCAGAAGCTGGATCCCTTTAATCCAGGGGTCAACAACCTTTCAGAAGTGGTGTACCAAGTATTCATTTATTCACTCTAATTTAAGGTTTTGCATGCCGGTAATACATTTTAACATTTTTAGAAGGTCTCTTTCTATAGGTCTATAATATATAACTAAATTATTGTTGTATGTAAAGTAAATAAGGTTTTTAAAATGTTTTAAGAAGCTGCATTTAAAATTAAATTAAAACGCAGAGCCCCCTGGACCAGTGGCCACATCCTGGCAGTGTGAATGCCACTGCCTACCCCTGCATTAATCCAATGAGCATCATTTTCAGGATGTACACCCACCATTTTACAATAAGGGAAGGGACAGATGTGCACCAGTGACCCTTCCTCTTAGAAAATAGACAAATATCCAAGAACATTTTCATTTGCTTGCAAGTCAGGGTGAGATTTTTCAAAAATGCTCAGTATTGGCTGTGCAGACTGAATTCAATGGGAGATTTTCCATTAACTTCAATGGGAACAAACTTAGGGTAGCACTGAACACTTTTGAAAACCTTACTCTTCCTTTTCATGTATTATTGAGTTCAATTCTTTCCACGTTTATACTTGCTCTAAATGCTCACATCGACCACCTTGTCAGTAGGTACATAGCAACTATCAACCTCTCTGCCAAAACAATCTGAAATACAGTTTAGTTTAAGCACCATATAGTTTTGTCATATTTCCTTATGGTAAATGTTAACAAAAGTAAAACATTCCAGACAACCCACCCCTCCTCCAATGGTACATTAATTGAATTAAAATAAAAAATAAAGGGATATTGCAAGCAGTTAAGTGTGAGAAAGCATGTTGACACTGAATAATTAATTTTCATTCTGCGATAAAAATGTTGCCCATTGATTTACAACCCCTTCTGGCTATAAAGCCTTTCGGTGGAAACCTGATTCTTAATTATTGTCACAGGAATGCAAAGCTTGTCAAAAAGCTATTTCCATCACGATGATCAGCCTTAACTGCTTGGAGCAATTTTTGTGCCATGCTTCACAGCTGCTTCATCATTTGTTATCGTTTCAATTAAGCACTGTATTCCTACACAGCTCAGAATCTCTACAGAAGAAAGAAACACACATTCGCTCACACAACCACCCTCCCCCACCATCATAGAAACCCCTGTCCAACCCCCTACCCACATTTTGCTTATTATGGGAGAAAATGCTACAATGTTTTATATCCGTTTGTAGAGCAGAATTTTTGTATTATTGCACCAAATGAACAGATTCTCCCAAAATGACACAAATAAGGCATTCAACACAATTGGATCAATGTTTTCAGTTTATCTAGTTTTATCCAACTATAATCGTATTCCAGTATATTTCCCCTCTGCCTATTCCTTCTTGAATGCAATACACGCTTCCATCTTCATATCAGCACTGAAAGTGTAGCTCATTCTTCCTGATGATTAAAGGGAAAGAAAGGATTACTGAAATTTGGCTCCCATTGAAGTACTAAAATTGTGTTTTCTTCCTTGAACTTAGATTTTCTAAATTTCTCTGCCTACATTTTGATTTCATACAAGTGATTTACATTCAAGTTCTAGGTTGCCGGGTTTTTTGTTGAGGAAGGATTTGTGGAGGAAATGTCAACAACCCACCTCCCTTGCAAAATGAAATGGAAAACAAACTGGAAACCTGGTCTCCCTCCTCTGATGTCCTTAATTGCCAGGATGACAGTATCTCCTGTAAGTATTTTAGTTCTGCACATGCAAACGCACACAAGAAAATTTGCTGGTTCATTGGTTCAGGATGTAAATCAATTCAAACTTAATTTGAGGTACTTCATTTAAACTTCTTGTTTAAATCAGTGATCTGTGGCAAATCTTGTTTGTGCAAAAGCAGAAACAGAGGTTAATGGATATAGAATGACATTACGTTAACGGATCATCCACTTAAACTAAATTTTTACTTGTAGATCTGGCTAGTAATCAAGGATGTTTGTATTACATGGCAAGGGGCTAACTTGATAAGGACATTTCAATATTTTTTATCAAACAAAAAACACTAAGATGTTTCTGTGAATTAGCTGAATGGAGAATTTGGTTGCAAGTATGGAGATCAGTTCCATTTGATACACTTTTCAGTATTTACCTTGAAAAGGTTGCATGAGACAGAAACTTGTATACCATAAACAGAAACTACATGAACTGTGAGATATCATTGAGGTTGACAATTTTACTTCATTAAGGTCTAGCAAAGCATGTAAGCGGATCCTTAACTTTAAGCATAGGAGTACTCATGTAGTGTGGCCTAGCAGATAGAGCGCTGGACTAGAAATCAGGAAATCTAGAACAATTAAGCCCCTTTATGGAGTAAGCTGGGTGGAGACAATAGACCAGTGGTGGGCAGCCTGTTGGCAGTAGGCCACAGAGATGTGCTGGCCGCCGCTTCCCGCAACTCCCATTGACTGGGAACAGCAAACCGTGGCCACTGGGAGCCACGGGGGGCCATGCCTGCAGATGGTCAACATCAGCAAAACGTCTCGCAGCCTGCAATCAGATTACCCTGATGGGCTGCATATGGCCCACAGGCCGCCCACCACTGCAATAGACACTACTGCCAAAGGCAATTGGCCACATAGCAAAATCAGAGCAGGGCTAAGTCATGTGGTCTAAGGGGGTTTCCCTGGGACTGACTGCAAAAGCAGGGGCTAGGGAATTGATTGGTTGCAGCTATATGTGTCCTTGTGTGTGAGAGGCAGAGAGCCAGGAGAGGAGAAAGACAGCAGACTGGGAAAGATGGAGTTGTGGGCGTGGCCAGTGAGGGAGCAGAAACAGAGCTGCTTGGGCACAGAACTGATGGGAGAGGTGGGCTTGGAAATTGTGAGCAAGGAAACTGCCTTATGCTGTTTGTTTTACTGTGTTCAGTAAACAAATAGGATTGCGCCAGAGAAATACCTGATTCATTTTGTTAATATTTCCTCCTAATGGAAACAACCTGGCAAAGCCCCGAATAGCAGCTAACCTCTCGGGTCAAAGGCAACGCAACAGTACTAATGGAGCTGGTGTAGATTTGAAAGGCCTGAAAGGGCAGAGGATGCCCACTTTATGGGCCTATTTCTTTCTGGGACATATAACCTGGATACTGAGCTGGGAGGTAGTGCTGGCTTTGGTGACGTGGGTCAGATAAAGAGTCTTCTGCCATGTGAGAGTTTATGTTATAAAGTAGAAACCTGATAATAAGTGCCATTCTACTGATGTGTCCTGTGGCTGGAATTAGGCATGTTGACTTCGGCTTCCTATTATTCCTGGATATTTTTTCTTTTGTGTAAAACTGTCAATACAATATTTTTCATCTGAACGGGGTCTGCTCTACGTATAGACATACTAGACAGCTGCCTAGAGCAACAGATTCTGCCTAGTGTGGCAGGGTTGACTGCGACAAAGCTGAGTGGTGCCATGATACCGTAAGTCTGGTTGCAACACTGCCCACTAAAATTTGGCCCAGCCGCTCCTCCAACATCCTCCTTCATGACAGAGGGGTGACCAGACCAAACCTGAGTGAGTGCTGTTGCAACCTGGTGCTTGGCTCTCTTACATCTACCATAATTATTGAAGGTTTGCCAGGCCCTCCCAGAAAGTCTGATATGACCCCCTCAGTGGTGCACTGCCCCCGTTGAGAACTTCTGGACTAGGAGACAGGATGGGAAGCAGCACACTGAAGTTTTGCCTCGGGTGTCAGATTGTCTTGAACTGTCTCTGCATTTCAGACTATCTGAAGTCGGTCTCAGAGCTGCCAGCAGGGGCAGTAACTGAGCGGTATACGGAGAGAGAAGTGAATGTTGGTCTCCCGAGAGGCAGAGACAGAAATAGGTAACTAATCGGTAAAAGGCACTGGAGAAGATTTCATTCTTTGTCCCCAAATAATGGAAGGGATACTGTGGGCACAGAGTGAGCTAAGCATTTAGGTATATTTTAATATTTTTTATATTTATAACATAAACAAATTGTAACCTATAACAATTAAACGGAGGTTTATTTAGAGAAACATGGTAAGAGTAGAGAAAAAGTGTCCTCTTTCCCGAAATGATTTCCCAGGGATATAATATTCTGGGCTAAATTCTGCCTTTATTAGAACTCATTGAATTCCACTGTTTTCATTCTGATGAACTCAGATTTACTTGAATTGAATCTGTATCCAGGAGGAAGGATTCTCCTTTTGACCCACCGTCTTAGCAGGCAGTTGGACCTTTCAGAAAGGTGCATGTTAATTACTTCTGTCTCACTTAGCAGCTTGTTAAACTCCACTCTCAATATAAGGAAGATGGGAGTAGCTCTCTGAGAAAGGAAACTAGGGTCTGGTTGGAACAAACAAGTTTTAACGGTGTGGTACCTCCTTTCTCTGTCTTGAATATTCAGATTATAAACTCTTCAGGCAGCGACTGTGACTTACTGGGGAGATGGGTCTTTGCCACCTGGTAGGACAATGAGAATGTAGCCTGAACTTATTGTGCCTATTTGTCTGAGGAAAGGTTTGCCACCATTGGTCTTTCCCTCCCCCTTCCCCCGATTAAATAAAGCTCCAGCTCAGTAATCCACAGAGTTTTATGTTCTCTTTTACAACAGTACGATTCACATTCAAACTTTGTTTATATTAAATCTTTAAGCTTTGTTTTATTTTTGGTTGCTGGATGCACCTCTTCCCCAAGAGCTTTAATGTTCTTAACTGGTGCGCAAAAAAAAAAGCGACATGGGGATTCCACCTGCAATTGTTCTCGTTCCAAAACCCAGTATGTTCTTAACCTTTCAACTCTCACTCCACAAAGCACATGAACTGTTGTGGAGCTACAAAGAAACTTCTTTATGAAATGTTTTGGACTCCTACAGGTTTTAAAAACAATGTTTTATTTCTGACAGGTTTCAGAGTGGTAGCTGTGTTAATCTGTATCAGCAGAAACAACGAGAAGTCTTTCTGGCACCTTAAAGACTAACAAATTTATTTGGGCCCATGAAAGCTTAAACCCAAATAAATTTGTTAGTCTCTAAGGTCCCACAAGGACTCCTCATTGTTTTTGTTTTATTTCTGAGGCAGATCTTGCTTGAGACATTTATGTCTCTCCTTGAAATGTTGAGCCTGACGCTCATTAACTTCCCCAGAGCTGTGCTGATTTACACAAGCTGAAGACCTGGCCCAACACTTTTAGAGGTAATACCTGTGGAAGCGGCACCTCAAACATTTGATTATGGACTGTCCTTTCTAGCTTTCAGTGCTCAGTTGGCTTCCTGGTGTTTTCTTAAGCGCTTATCTGTTCTGCTACATTTGATATTAATATCTGAGAGCTGGTCTCATGCCCACATCTTACTTTAAATTGTCTTTAGATGATGCAACTTAACCTGAGAGATCATCCACCATTTTCAATGACAGGCATATTTTTTGGCAGCTAACATGCTGGGCCATGCAGTCAGTTCAGTATGAGAGATTTTTTCTGAATCTCAGGAGACCATGTCATACTTGCAAAACTGGACATAGATCAGCTCTGGTTAAAAAGAAGTTTAATATGCATGCCTTTCTTTAACCCTGGGACTATGTTTTTCTCTCTATTATTAATAGAAGTACAGGGCTGTGATAAAGTTACTTCAAGCAAAACACTGCTACATTGCTTATGGGATATTATTTCTGAAAGTACCAAAATCCTGGACTAGGATATTTTCACAGCTGATGACTGTGGTTTTGGCACTGATCCTGCCAAACACTTAAGCATGTGCTGAACTTCAAGACTGCGACTAGTCCCATTGATTTGCTTACAGTTATGGATATGCTTAAGTGCTTGGTTGGATCAGTGCCTTCATTGCATTTTTCACTTGTAAGGCCAACTTCTACCCTGGTGCAGGCAGTTAGACACAGAGGGCAAAATAAGCAGTGCAAAGTGAACTTACGCTGGCCAGAAGAACCCCCTGGAGAATTCCAGCTGCTCAAGAGGAATCTTTGACCATTGCAAAGCCATACCCCTTGGTGAGAGTAGGAAGGAGAAGCAGGAAGTGGGTCAGGTAAGGAGTAAGGGCATGTCCAAGAAGAAGAGGGGAGGGAGAATGGACTAAAGCTCTGCTATGGCTGATTCTCCGCTATCAGCAGCGTTCGCTAATTCTGTCTCCCCTCAGCTTTCGCTCACACTAGATTTGGGTTACTGAGAATTAGAGAGATACAGTCAGCTCCCTGTCAGCCCCATCTCTACTGTGCCTGAGCCCTGTAACATTTAGATGGAGCTGGGAACGGGGTGTGCGTGCAGCTGCAACACCCCAGAGTGACCTTGGTGTGGGATTGTACCACAAGGAAGTACGTTGCCTTTCTTGAGATTTCCCAGTGTGCAAGGTTAGTGCACAGCATCCTTTTAGAATGGCTTATCCTGCTTCCTCAGGCTCACCTGGGGTGCGGTCTACTTCATGGCATGAATGTGCTACAGCTTGGGCTCTGTAAAATGTCTTGTATTTGAAATCATATTTGTCTCCAGGAGACTGTGTGAGAGAAACACTAACTCTAGGCAGAAAAGGACCTGGTTCTCATTTGCACAGGGGCCCCTTCATTCTGTTCCGGCAATATGAAGGGACCTTAAATAGGTATAACTGAATAATTTTACACCTAATTTAGGGCCCTTTATGTTGGCAGAAAAATGTTAAAGGAGCCTAGTATACATGAGAACTAAGCCTAAAAGAATTTATGACACCTATGAAGCTATTTAATAGTATCAAACGTAAATTTTTGTAGAAAAATGAAAGCAGGTACAGTGTAGTTTAGGAAAGCTGTCTGTATGCATAGTCTACATATGTTTTATGTGCTTCTGCTGCTGCTCAGCAGTGCTATCTTAGTCACGTATATCCCAAAAGGTTATTAACAATGCCAAGAAGCTAAGCTCAGCCCATCCAAAAATGTTATAAAATATTCATTACTACTGCAGCCTAATCTGGATAGTCCTTTGTAGAACTGAATGTATTGACGGCTGGCTACACTGATTAAAATCTATATAAGAGCAAAGAATCCTGTGGCACCTTATAGACTAACAGATGTTTTGAAGCATGAGCTTTTGTGGGTGAATGACATGCATCCGACGAAGTGGGCATTGACCCATGAAAGCTCATGCTTCAAAATGTCTGTTAGTCTATAAGGTGCCACAGGACCCTTTGCTGCTTTTACAGATCCAGACTAACACGGTGACCCCTCTGATACTTAAAATCTATATAGAACAGGATCCGGAGCCTCACGACTTAACTCTTGAGATAAGCTAAACACAGCCCTTGGGAAATGTGTATAACTCTTAATAGATGAGCACTAGGATGATTAGACCATTCTAATCAGAGAGCAATATCCAAAAGGGTCACTTCTGATCAGAAAACCTTACATGAGATTTCCTCCCCACTATTATATACTAGTTTTATGCTGATCACTAGTTATCTTCATGATAAGCATCTATTGTAATATTAACCATATATGGAGCATAAAAATAAATAATGTCACTTGTACAATTACATTCCCTGCTTATGTAATAGTAACTATTTGTATTACAGTAGCACTTATAGACTCCAATGAACATTAGGGCCCCATTGTGCTAGCTTCTGTCCAACCACATTGTAAGGGAGGCACTGGAGAGCTTGTACTCTAAATAGGCAAGGGTAGGAGAAAGGGATGAAACACAGAAACAGACATCGGACACACAGAGAAATTAAGTAACTTGCCACATAGAAAGTTTTATGCCAGAGACAGGATTTGAACACAGACCTTCTGAGAAGCAGTCTGGTGTTTTAGTCACAAGAGTATCCTTCCTCCTTCTCTTAAATATGGTTTTAAATCTGTGCTAAATTTAAATTAAAAAATGAGAAGAGTAAACTGATTTTAATTGCCTTGAACTTTCAAGCACTTTGGGAATCTTTGCAAAGGAAGCTATTTCAACATTATTTATTAGTAGTATTTGTTTATAATTCTCTGTTACTTAACATTGGTATCTAATTAAAAGCTTTGGAACTTTGAGCTACTTGCAGACAAGTTCTTTCAGACTGTTTTTCTAACATGAATTCTTTTCTAAGTGCTCTTGTCAAAGGCACAGTGGCCTTTTGACGATGGATTTTATTCACCATATTCAACGCAGAGAGACTAATTTTCAGAGGTGCTAAGTGTACACAGTTCCCATTCACTTTGGTAGGTTTCTTGGGTAACCAGCACCTCTGAATAACAGGACCACAATTCATTTGTTTCTCTTACGTCTTTTAAATGTTGTTTTTATCTGCTGATGTCAGCGCAGCCGCCAGAAACACAATTGCTCTGTGTGTGAATAATAATGAAGTCTGTATAACTCAGCAAGATGATATTGTCCACGAGGAATGGTTTGTTCCATTGAAATCTGACTCTCATACAGGCCCTGATTGCAGAAGTGAAAATCTTGCTTTCCTATCAGAAGGATAAATCTTGCCTCAATGTGATGGACTGTGTCAAATATGCTCTGACGTACACTAAGTAAGCAATAGTACTCTCCAGGGCATGCCTCCAGCACCTGAGAAGTGAGGATATAGCACAGAAACATACCCTGAAGAATACTAATCTGTTTAAAAAATGAGATTTTTTTTTGTTAATTTCCCTGAAAAAACAAGAGTGAATACTCACCTGGTGTAAATCAGCATAGTGCCAATGTGATCAATAATGCTCTGCTGATTTACACCAGCTGAGGGTCTTGCTTTCCTTTGTTCCATTACATTTGTTAGTGTGGGCGAAATGTACAGGACTGTTAACGCTGGAAACTCAGTTCCTATATCTCTCTCTGCAAAACAAGAATGGGATAATGAGCAGCAGTACAAGTTTCTTTGTGTCACCCCACCAATGAGCTTCAGCTCTGTTCTGATGTGATCACCTCCACCTGTGAGAATAGTCCAGCTTAAATGAGAGTAGAATTGGGGCCTGGTTTTACTATTTAGTTACCTAAAGTTAAGCGTCTAAATCTTTGTTTAGGTGCCTAAATCTCTATTTCAGCCCCATTTGGCAATGCACTTAGGTGCAAGCTTAAAATTAAGCATGCATTTACGTGGTTTACTGAATCAGGGCTGGGGGCCAGATCTTCTAAGGTATCTAGGTGCCTCAAAATGCAGGCAGGCGCCTAGTGGGATTTTTAAACATGTCTAAGCAAACTGATGATGATGGGAATTAGGCTCCTAACCTGCTTAGGATTTGTAAATGCCACTAAGTGTCTATCTGCATGTTTAGGTGCCCTAAATACCTTTGAAAATCTGGTCCCAAATGCCTAACTCAACAGTTAGTTGCCAGAAACATGTACTTAAAGACTGAAATTTTTGAAGGAGCATAAAGAGTTAGATGCCCAAGTCTCACTGAATTTCAGTTGGATTGAGGTACCTAACTCCCTGCGGCTCTTTTGAAAATCTCTTTTGAGGCATATTTAAGCACTTAGTATTGAGCACTCAAACTTGAAATTGGGCCTTCATTCCTAGAAACGTCTGTTGAGATTGACAGAATAGGTATCCATTAAATTCATTTATTCAGACACTTATCATCTAGGAAACAGACTAGGCCCCTTCCCTTAAGTCATTGCATGTACAATACTGCATTCTTCCAAATAGCCAGGGCCGGCTCCAGGCACCAACATTCCAAGCAGATGCTTGGGGCGGCAATCTGCAAGGGGTGGCAGTCTGTGTGTTTTTGCCCCCAAGTAGTATGCCGAATTGCCTCCGCAGACGGCGAGGGCAGTCCGTGAGCCATTAGGGTGGCACGTGCATTTCCGAGGTGATGGCAATTCGGCGTCAGCTTCTATGTTCAGCTGTCCGTGGCGGTGCAGCTTTTGTCTTCCGGCTGAAGACAGAAGCTGCTGCCGAATTGCTACCGCTACGGAAACGTGCGTGCCGCCCTAACGGCGTATGGACTGCCCCCGCTGTCTGCGGCGGCAATTCGGCGCACAGCTTGGAGCGGCAAAAACAGTAGAGCTGGCCCTGCAAATAGCTGCCAGATCGTAAATATTGGGTAGAATTTTCAAAGGTGCCTAAGTGATTTAGGAGCCTACAAGTGACTGTGCCTCATTAAGGTTAGTAAGCGTGAGTGATCAGTCAGCACCTGTTATGTGGTATGAACCTTTAAGTTCTGGGATTTTTTGGAGTGGATGAAGACCTGAAGAAGGCAGAGCTAGGCGTAGGGGGAGAGGAAGTTAGCCCCAAGGGAACAGTTGAGTTTGGGGGAAAACCCAAGCTACTGTTTCTTTAGGGGCTCAGTCCCAAGAGCTTTGTAGAGTGGGCAAGGCAGGGGTCGTCTGTCTCCCAGCCAATCAGGAAAAACTCTGGGAAGAAGACTCTACCTACCTACCTACCTAATCTTCCTTCACAACAAGAAAGATACCATCATGAGAAGGTCTGCTGAAAATATAACTGAGATCAGGAGCAGATCCAAAGTACAGTCCCTCAGGTATAGACCCACAGGGTTTTTTTTGGCTGCAATAGGAGATGCACGTGTGTGTGAAGGCAAAACTCAACCTCTTGAATATTAATACACAAAAATGTTTGTTGTGAAACAGTTTAAGTTGCTAAATTCATAACACGCTTATGGACAGAGCAAAGGAAGGAAAAGTTCAGCCATGTATGCATCCCTGTATTTCTTCACCCACAGGGACTCATGGTACTATTTCTACGATTGTCATACACCACAGACCTCAGCCTTTAAGAAAATCAGCCTTCCAGCATCCCTTTTACCCTCCAAATACAATATACTACACCTTTTCTTCCCTTCTGCACACTTTCCCCATGCTACCCTTCTCATCATTATTAGGTATGGATGTTTGCAGTAGTTTGGGCAGGAGTACTCAGGATAAGATGTAGTATTCAAAGTTACTCCTATCTCAGGAAATGAACTAGATTTCAAGTTGATAATGTTCCTTTAATGGTAATGTTTTTTGTACTTGTATTGCATCTTTCATTCAAGGATCTCAAGGTCCTTTGAAAACATTCACTTACTATACTGTACCACACCCTTGTATGAGAGAAAAACTTTTATTTCAGCAGAAGAGCAACTCTTTCATATAAAAAAAAAGTTACTTAAAACTATTTTGTAATTTTTTATGTAAATAATCGAGTCCAATATTTTTTCTCAGAAGCCAAAAATGTCCAAGTTCAATGTTTTTCCATCTTGTAAACACATTTTAAAACCCACTGAGATATTTACTTGAGTTTCTTTCCATATTTCCTGTTTTCTCAAAAAAAAGTGTAGAAACTTCTGTTTTGGAAGTGCATCATCATTATAAAAAGTTATGCATGGAAATATAAAGCTTCTTTAATAGGCCCTTTTGCAATCGAAATCTATTCTGAAATCTTTGCTGCACTTCCCACACTAAAGTTTCTTGGTGTTAATAAAAAGCTCTCAAACAATGATGTATAAGGAATTTAAAATGAGATGTATGTATCATTCATGTTCAGAAAAATCATCTTCAGTGAAGGTTGCCTGCAGCTTTCACTTGGAGCAATGCACTAATATGATCTAAAAGGAGTGTCTTAATGATGGTAATTATAGGATTTAAATTTCATTAAATAAAATATCAAGGCTATTTAAACTCAGAGTTTTAGAGGATTATAGTGTTTGACAACACTATGAAAGGTTTAAGTGAGTAGTTTAACTGCCAGAAATGGTTTGTGTTTTGCCCTCATTACTCAGCATGAAAAACATGTTTTAAGTGGAATCTGCAGCCCACTTTCAAATGTCAATCCAAATATGTCTATTCACAAGTGGAGAAATTAGCACAGGGCATGATGCTTTAATGACACACATCAAACAAGAGCAACTCATTGGTTTAGGCATAAGTATTTTTCACTCCATCTTACAGCTTATGCATGATTTTCTGTGTGGTTTGTTTAAAAGGAAATAAAAAAGGACTCTTTTCTGATGGGCTGGGTGATGGTTTAAGCTCACTAAAGCCAGAGATAGAAGTACAAGACAAAGTCCTGCTTGAAGAGACTGATTCTGTTCCCATTCAAGTCAAATTGTCGTTGATTTCAGTGGGTTGATGACAGGGCTCTGGGGACTAGCTACTCGCCTTTCCATTTCCTTCAGTTCCATAAGGGGGATCCCCAGGTGGTGTACCACGAGCATAATGGCTCTACGCCTCCCACTTCACAGCCCCTGGTGGAAAGGTGTTTGTCTGGGTGCAAGTGAGGGAAACAAAGTGTGGCCAGAATCCCCCTGTACTTCAGTAATCCCCAAGTACTGGAACAGTTTCTTGCTTTCTTCAGGGAGCAATTCACCTGAGGAGGGATGAGCCATGGCCCTGCCTTTCTTCCCACTTTGTCCCATGGTGGAGGGCCAGCACACTGTGAGAAGCAGCCTGACCGCTCTGATAGTGCTGACTGGGCACCCCACTGGGCCCTGAGCAGCAGTGCAAGGGACTGTGATCTTCTCATGCTCCCCCAGGGGAGTGCACTTCCACATAGACCCCTATGCAGAGCCTTGTACAAATTGCACACTCTTGCCCTAGCATTCAAGCCGTTGCTCCTTGTCACAGACCTCACCCGTGAGTCACCATTAAATCCCCATCTTCTTCGCCATTGGAGAGCAGCTGTTGGTTTTGGGATGGCAGTAGTGTAGCAAAGGCTTTATTCTGTTTGCTCTTCTGTCCTTGATTTCACTGAAGTGCAACAGATTCTGGCCCATTTTACAGCATGCTCAGTGGAAGGAGAATAAAATTGAACCTTAGAGTCTGATTCTCCTCATACTTGCACCCATGTAAATCAGGATCAACTCCACTGAAATCAGTGGAGGTACATTAGTGTAAAACCGCTGTATGTGAGGTCAGAATTAGGAATTTATCTTCAAATAATTCTCCATTTTTCTCTTCAAATAACACTCAGCACTGAAATCACTGCCTACCTCATGGGGAGGGGAGTGTGTTTTCATCAGAACAGTCACCCAGCACCAGTAAATATCACAACAGAAGAACTAATAGCAGATCTGATCTTTGACTCAGGCATTTCAGCCCAGCACATCCTTTCTGAGTCGGACTCAAAGAGCAGACTTAACACTTACCTGTAAGTAACTTTTCAAACACCAAGTCTCATGACAGTACTGCAGGGTGTGTAACAGTAAGTATTTCTTGATTACGTGTTCTTATTAACTTTCAGCTAAGTATACTATCAAAAGAGGTGGAGAAAATAAATTACTCCTTCTAGAAAAGTCCAGCAGAATTGTATAGGGATGAAACTAATAGTTTTCTACAAAAATTTCCCCACCACCAACAAAAAACCCTATAGAATTTCATACAGAATTATCTCTTTTCTATAGGTTTCCTTGAACCCTCCTAAAACATTCTATAGCAGGGATATAATTCTCTGTTGATTCTGTACAGTAATTCAAAAAATGCACAGAATGGAGATCATTCTCTATTAAATTCTATTGCACATTTCCATAAGGGACCCCACACAGGAAGAAAGAAAGGAGAGAAGCCCTATGAGATATATGGATTTATAGAAGAAATGGAAGGAATTTTTCTCAATACAGGAGAAGGTAAAAACTTTCATCAAACAGTAGTGTAGAATTTCGTGTGTATGACTACGAATAGAGACTATGGGCCACATCCTCAGCTGGTGTAGATTGGCATGGTTCCTTTTACTTTATTGGAACAATGCCAGTTTTCACCAGCTGAGGATGGGGCTTCATATTTTGTCTGATTTATTTGTGTTTGTGTCTTCTGTTCATTCTCTCCAGAACTCCTCGTTCAGATAGGCTAGGATTTTCACAAGAATGTAAGGGAATTAGGTAGCTCACACCCACTGAATTTCAATGAGATCTGGGTCCCGTGCGATTCTTTGAAAATCTTAGACATGATTCAACCTGAATTGATAAAATGGTTCGACTTTGGCCAAGCTGCATTTTCTGACAGAAAACGGTTTTTCTAACCAGCTCTGTCTCTAAGTCAGGTTTGAACTGAATTAGGAGAGCTGCCTAGGCAAGTATGTAATGTCACTACTTATGCTACCCCAATTCTATGGATAAAGAGATTACTTCAGTTTCCAGTTCTATCAGGCTGACGCTTTAGTAAACAATAAAATTACACACACTAAA
Source organism: Gopherus evgoodei (assembly GCF_007399415.2). NCBI lineage: Eukaryota > Metazoa > Chordata > Testudines > Testudinidae > Gopherus > Gopherus evgoodei. Next base: position 22,384,444 of record NC_044326.1, read on the forward strand.
TTCACATTAATTTTAATAGGAAGTGGTCATACAATCCTTTAGGCAAGTTTGAAAATTTCCGCCTGATGCTCCATTTGACAGGGGCTACGCTGTGTAAGTATGGAATGGCCTCCTACAAGAATAATCCAAGCAAAGATGGGTATAAAATTTGGAAGCAGAACTGAAGTGGTTTACTAGGCAAACAGACATACATCCTCTTTTAGGTTTAATCTTAATTGCACAAGGTAAAAAAAACAACAACCCTGCAACAACCAAAACTATGCTTTGGGTTCACTGGGAAAAGAAAAAAGAAAGTTCTCAGCCTTCCAGTGAGTAGCATTAAGAGGAATGCTTGAAAATACTAAATGTTAAAGTCTGCCAAAAGGGGCTATCCAAACCAGATTGTTTCCTTGAGAAACGATTAGGTGAAGAAAAGAGAATCTTTACCCAAATATTAGTCACAAAACCAAAAGGAGCACATCATTTCATTTAGTGACATGATCTCTGCCCATCAGTTATATTAACAAACTATATGAAAGTTTTGAAATCAAATTCCATAATTCTTGACCCAAATTATACATCAGTTTGGAAAACAAAACCAATTCCTGTGGCAGTAAAATGAGGTGATTGCTCTGGTTCAGGGTTGGAATCCAGGGGAGCTAGAACAATTTTTATGGTGGGGGTGCTGATGATGGAAACCACAGATTTGGTGTTTGTTATTACTACTTCAAACCAGGGGGTGCAGCAGCACCCCCAGAACCCCTACTTCCAGCACCACTGCTGGAATCCACCTTCTCTTCCTGTATTAAAGAACCGGACTGGAAGACAAGTAACAAATCTGCTGCTGGTGACTAAATATGTTTGTTTCTTAAAGCAAAACATAGGTGAGCAAGTGCTGAATTTTGGCCTCATTTTCACCCATGTCTGACTGTTGCTTAGATGTTTGAGGACAAATTTTGGCCCAAAGAGTACAGGTATTTCATACATACTTCCTATCCTTCAAACTTTCTGCTATATATGAACCTTGGTGCTGAATGCTAGTTTGGAAGTCCTTTTATTAACTTTCCTTGTAATTGGTGGTGTATTTTCAGAATAAGAAATGTACGGTATTTTGATAAATTCTTGGCTCCCATTCCAATATTTTCCTATTAGGAAAGGCAGATATTTTGCATAAAATGCCACGGGTGAAATTTTAACTGTATAAAAGACAATGGGAGTTTTAACATTGACTGCAGTGAGGGCAGGATTTCATCCTCTTTGCCCACTCACCAGGAACAGGTTCTTTCTTTCCTACTCTTTTTTTTTTTTTTTAAATTGGCATCTGAACTCTTATCAGTGTAAAATTTCAACTGTATTGTGCCAAGCCAAGGAACTGTACAGTTCATTACATACACTATGGAGAGCTTTTATTATTATAGTCATCAAAGACATCTTTCTATCCTGTCAATGGTTTATAATAATTTAGATAAGCAGCACTACTTATACAAGTTTCTGTTATAGATGAGGTAAATCAAGGCTGAATGGAGTCTGAAGCCTTCAAAATGGAAGGGAAGCCCTTCAAAGGCTTTTCTTTTCACAACACCATTCCACAGAGAGACGTTTCTTTCCACTCCCACAGATGCCTTCCAAAATACACAGCTCAACCAAGCAGATCAAGGCACCTTACCAGGCAGACAGCCACAGAATCTGCCTCTGTCTGACTATTGGGGCTCGGCTTCTAAGAAAGTTGCGATCCTGCCTAAGGGTCTAATTATGCTACTTTACTCATGTTGAATAGTACTTTACTTCACAAGGAGTCAACAATGACATTAATGGGGACTGCTTGTGAGGTAAGGTACAACTCAGAGTGAGCAAGAACATCAGAGTCGGTCCCATAACTCCCCATGTTAGTAGAAGAAGCTGATGGCATTGTGAAGGTGGAACTGCATTTGGTGCTGTATTTCTGGGGCTGTGCAATGTCATGCTCTCACAAACCCTTCACTTCTCTTGCTTGGTGACAAGTAAACAAAACCCAAGAAAAAGTCCTCATGCCCTTAAATGTGCTATTTAATGTGATTTTTTTCAATGTCCCGAAGTCTCTTCTCCCCCTAGTTAGTGACACGCAAGGAAAGAGGAAAGAGTCAGGAAAAGGAGCACTTAAAAGTGCTATGTTGGGGCTCAATGGACACTTTCCTTTCTATCTCATCTTCTCTTTTCAGACTGACTCTCTAGGGGAAAAAAGCACTTAAAATAAACTATTGGCACTGAACCCATGTCCCACTCCTCTCACAGCCCTCTAATGCTCAGAACAAAAAGCACTTAAAAGGGCTCTTTTGGGACTCAGTTCATGCTCCCCCTTTCTCTTCTCTTCATCTCTTTATACTCAAGGAAGTAAAGGTGCTTAAAAGGGATGTTTTGATGCACAGCTCATGCTTTTTCTGTCTATTACTCCTCTTCTTACTTCATCTGAATGGATTTTCAAGTCTCCTCACCCTCACAAAACAAATTACACCGAGTATGATATCATGACGGGGATCTTGAACTGAACGTTGCCTTGTGGTTTCCATTGTTCTATTGATTGCTGCACAGGGGCACTATGAATTTTGCAGTGACCTGATGAAACAGTTGTTGCAGATTATTTTTTACATTTCCTTTCTACAGCAAGAAAATATAAACAAATATCAGTCTACTCAGCGTATTAGGCTCACTGTTCATCATGAGTCTGATCAGTGCCAAGGAATGAGTTAAGTCTTGTTGGCTTGGTGAGACTTGTTTGTTTTTATGGAAGTTAAAAGTTGGAGCATATACAACAGCAGTGCCAAGACTGTGGCCTATGGACTAATAGAGCCCTGGCTGGTGGTCAATTGATACTTGTAGGTCACATGAGGAGACTATCAATGTATTCAGTTGTTTCTAGAGAAGTGTAAGCTCTTTGTTGCAAAGGAGAGGATGAGTTCTTGTAAAAGTAGCTGGAAATGAAGAAAAACAGCCTAGCTGCATCTACTAAGGATTACTGGTGAAGAAGAGAGGCAAAAGGAGTTGCCATCAGGAATCAGAGGCATTGTGGGACTGGAATTCGCAACCGTCAACGTAAGAGAAATATTTAGGGGAGACGGGGAGTGAGTTCAGCCAGGCATGTCCATAGAGCTGTTCAAAATGATCAATGCATATTTTGACAAAAAATGACTTTTCTACCAAAACTTTTTTATAGAAAATTTTCATTCTGCTCATTTTTTAAAAAGAATGTTTCTTCTGAGTTATCAGCTTAAAGTTTGTTGTTTTTCTCCTTTCTTACCCTTTGCCCTGGTTCAGTAGAAAAAGGGAAAGAAGGGGGGAGAAAAGGAAAAGCGAACATTTTACAGATTTTGTTGAAAAACAACCCAAAAATATTTCCATAAGACATTTCAAACCAAATAATTTTTTTCATTCATTTGAAAGCTTTCACAGCAACTGGATAGCATTTTCTGACCAGCTCTAAAGAAGACCATTTGGTTGGGCTGGGCAGCATTTCTAGGGGAGCAAAAGAGGAGGGAAGTATGTTTGGGGAAGAAGAGGACCAGGCAGCAGGGGAGCATGTGCAAAATGTGTGTGGGGGGGGGGCGGGATTATTCCTCTTGGTCCATTTCTATCATCTACTCACCTTGAGTGTTTCAGCACACTATCCAATACTGGGTAACAACCCACCCTCATTGGCATAGAACTGAGGATGTTCAGCACCAAAATCACCAGCCACTGTGACTTCAACTAAAGGGCTAACTCTGTTAGCTGGTAGCAGAAGTAGGCTTTTATCCTCTATACAGATCAGTCATTATAGAGGAACACAGCACATTAGCCAGTTTGTTACAATTGCAAGGAACACTGTTGCCAAAGTCATATATCCTTACCTTACATGAATCCCTTGAGTGTTACTGAACACTCTTTAGGTACATACATCCAAGTAGAATGTACTAGATGCATCCCAACATTCTGTTTTTATCAATGGAATATTAAGGCTTGACGCAACTCCCACAGAAGTCACAATAAAAAGACTCCCATTGACTTCAGTAGGCACTGGACCAGGTTCTTAATGAGGATGGCAGCACAGCAGCTCTGGCATCACATCAGCAGCATGAGTGTTAAGAATTGTGCATATCTGAGGGAGAGTAGTTTGTTTGTACGTTGTTGGAAAGTGGTTTAAAAACTTGGCTGTAATAGTGGAGATGGGAGGAGTGACTAGGTTTTTCTGGTCAAATCCCACTGTATGTGAACATGTCCAGAACGATGTCGAGATCTGCTTGTGCCTGCTAGCTACATGTGAGAGCTATTTAATTCTAATCAAACCTAAATCAAGCAATACAAAATTGTATTGATGTTTATGAGGGGCACAGACTGTCTTTGTTTGTTTGTTTAACTAGAGTCAGCCGGGAAAGGTGAGGGAACAGATACAACTGAGAACTCCCAAAAAGATTAGGGGATTCACAAAATCCTGAAAACTGAGGTCCTTCACCATCCTCAGTATGTGTGTGCAGATACACAGCAACAGAAAGGGATCCTCAAAGGCAAAAAGTGCTATGTAAATGTAAGATAATTATTATAGAAGTCAGTTAACTTACTGGACTCATAAGCCTTACATATGATATTATTTATGATTGATAGAGATCTATAAAATCATGACTGGTGTGGAGAAAGTAAATAGGGAAGTGTTGTTTATTACTTCTCATAACAGAAGAACTAGGAGGCACCAAATTAAATTAATAGGTAGCAGGTTTAAAACAAATAAAATTAAGTATTTCTTCACAACGCACAGTCAACTTGTGGAACTCTTTGCCAGAGGATGTTGTGAAGGCCAAGACTATGACAGCGTTAAAAAAAGGACTAGATAAATTCATGGAGGATAGGTCCATCAATGGCTATTAGCCAAAATGGGCAGGGATGGTGTTCCTAGCTCAGTGGTGGGCAACTTGCGGCCCATGGCTGCATGCGGCCCATCAGAGTAATCTGATTGCAGGCCAAGAGACATTTTGGTGACATTGACCATCCACAGGCACAGCCCCCCACAGATCCCTTTGATCTGATCTAGTATGGCCATTCTTATGTTCTTATCTACTGACTCCTCTACCTGTCTTTCATAGATTCATAGATCATAGATTCCAAGGCCAAAAGGAAAATTGTGATAATCTAATCTGACCACCTATACAATACGGACCATAGAGCTTCCCCAAAATAATTCCTACAGCAGATCTTTTAGAAAAATCATCCAATCTCAATTCAAAATTTGTCAGTGATGTAGAATCCACCATGAATCTTGATAAATTGTTCCAGTGGTTAATTACTCTGACTGTTAAAAAAATTATTACCTTTTTTCTTGTCTGAATTTGTTTAGCTTCAGCCATTGAATTATGTTATACCTTTCTCTGCTAAACAGAAGAGACTATTATTATGAATGATTATTAAATATTTGTTCCCCATGTAGATACTTCTAGATTGTAATCAAGTCACCCCTTAACCTTCTCCTTGTTAAGCTAAATAGACTTAGATCTTTGAGTCTATCATTAAAAGGCATATTTTCTCATCCTTTAATCATTTCCATGGCTCTTCTCTGAACTCTCTCCAATTTATCACCACCAGAACTGAACAGAGTTTTTCAGCAATGGTCACACCAATGCCAAATACAGAGATAAAATAACTTCCCTACTGCTATTCGAGATTCCCCTGTTTATACATCCCAGGATTGCATTAGCTTTTTTTGGCTAGCACATCACAGTGAGAGCTCACAACCCTGAAATATTTTTCAGAGTCACTGCTTCCCAGGGTAGAGTCCCCCATCTTGTAACTATGGCCTACATTCTTTGTTCCTAGAAACACACATTGTTTGCTTTGGCTCTGGTTACCAAATGATCCAGATCACTTTGGGGAGCTGCCAGAACTTTTCCCCGCTGCCGGAGTCTTTTCTTACAGTGGGGACCGGTTCTATCAGCTGGAAGGCAGGGGGCCAATACAAGGATAAATATAGCAGTGTAGATGGCTTGGGCAAGTAGACAGCCATATAAGGTATGTACAGGAGTGTCTGTACTATACATCTAAGCTGTGTCTCACTGATATTGCTACTTAAACCCATGCTAGGGGAGCTATCTGAGTACGTATTCTACACACCACTGAAGAAGCATGCAGTGCAGATGTAACCTTAGATGATATGTCTACACTGAAAAAACAAAAACAAAAACTATGTGACAGCGAGTTTCAGAGCCTGGGACAGCGATTTGGGCATGTGGGACTAGCGCAATGGGGCTAAAACTAGCACAGTTGATTGTCATGATGACTAGAGTGGCTCATTACTGTAAGTGCCAATCTCAGGGCAGACTATCAGGAAGCAGGGCAGAGACCCCAAACTGGCTGAATGTTCTATAATTGTGTTTCACCAACCCAGGAACAAGAGTGAACTCCTAAAGCACTGTAACAGTCTTACCCTGGAGTCACAGACAGTCTCCTTAGGCATTGCCATCCAGCCTGCCACCCGGGCAAACTGGACTATGTAATAGATGGTCACTTTACACCAAAAATTATAACTATATTCAGGTTACTCGCAGTCCCAAAGCACCAGCCACTTACCTCAGGTCAATTGTACTCAGATCTCAAACCAAAGACAATGCCTATATTCAGTCCTGTAACAACAGGCTTATTAACTAAGAGGAGAAATGAGAGTTATTTACAGGGTTAAAACAGGAAACATACACAAACATGAGTTACAAACTTAGATTTTAAAAGATAATATAAGCTTCTATAATGAACAGCTTTATATGTCCTTTAAGGCTATCTACGCCAAGCATCATGGGGAGCTTTTGCTTGTGTTTAGGAATCTTTTCCCCTCTGAGTCCAGGTGGTGTAAAAAGACCCCAATTCCTTCTGGTCAGGGATTTTTATCCCCGACCCACCTGAAGCCAAGCTGATGGGACGACTGTGTCTGCATGTAACCTCTTCATGGGTGATGGTGGGAGGGCAATTGACAAAGTATTTGTTCCACAATGGCCCTTTTGGATTCAATAGTCCTTCCTGATGGGCAGGAGACCAGACCTTCTGTAACAATCCAGCATTTTGCATTAGGTGACGTTTTCTTCCTGTTTGGTGAGTTACAGAGTTTCAGAACAAACATTTTACAATTTGTGACATTACCCAGGGTAAAATCTGGACAGATGGACAGCTGTGTCCCATCAATTCTTCCACCTGGGGTGCCTTTTACACTGCTTCACCGTGAAAGCAACCACTCATGGTCTGCTCACACACAGCCTACAGCATGTAAGTTACCTCCAGTTATACAGTGTATAGCCAGCCACTCTTGAATTACACTGCTGAACAGCACCAGCAAAATCCCAGTCCCAGACTTGCTCCTAGAAGTGTATGTTATGTACAGCCCAGCGCTCTCCTTGACAATACAAGCTAGTATAAGGTCTGTCATTTATTAACAGAAAATATGCACAGATTCCATTATCTCATATGGAGTTTCCCAAACACTTCAATCTAAATACACATTGGGTTAGATAAAACAGTAAAACAAGTTTCTTAACTACAGAAAGATGGGATGGAAAACAGATATTATAAGTAGAATTAATACATGCAGCATCCTATGAGCATTTCATAAAGCCTAAACACATTCTTATAACACTAATATCTATTTACACTATACTAAATAAGAGGTAAACCAGACTGGTTTCCAGCTACACATTTGTTAGCTTTCAGTGAGGCCCAGGTCCTTGGCATGAGCTGGCACCTCATCTGCCAGCATCACATAGAGGTTCCCACTTGGGCTGGAGCCTGAGCTCGGAGTCTAAGACCCTTTTTGTCACCGGGTTTCACAGCCTGGACCTCAGCCCAAGTGGGAATGTCTACCCTGCTATTTTCAGTCCTGTAGCATGAGTCCTGCAAGCCAACGTCAGTTAACTCAGGCTCGGAGACCCACAGCCTTTTGCTTTGTAGATGTGCCCAGAGTATAGGATCTATGAAGCAGGGATTGTCTCTCACTTTGTGTTTCCACAATGCCTAGTGTAATAGGGCCCCAATCTGAGCTGGGGCCTCTAAGTACTAATATAATATAAATATTAATAATTAAATAATAAAGCCTTGATCCTGCAAACACTTACTCATATGAGTTAATTTACACATGAATGGTCCTATTGACTTCAGTGGGACTAGTTGTGTGTAAAATTACTCATGTCTGTCAAGTATTTGCAGGATCAAGCCTATGACTCTTACATTTGGTCCTTTTACATATTTTATGAGGCTTATAGCAACTATTTGGGCTTACTTTTTTAACATATATACCCTTTTTTACTTCAACAAAGGCATTGGACTATATTTTCAATGAATACGCATTAAAATAATCTATTTCATATAGAAATATAGAAAGGAAAAAATCCCTGTTCACTCCTGCATGTTATAATAATATTTTTAAAGCATTTGTGCAGAGTAGAGCAGAAAAGTGCAGTTGCATTCTGCAGCATTTAGTCCCCCAATTTCAGAATAACAAAAGATGATAGTGGAAACAAAAATACTATTCTTTCACTGGGAAGCAATTAGGCTGGGGATGGCAGCTCTCAAATGAGACTGTAGTGCCTCACTGAGCTATAATTATCTACTATTTGCCAAAATTGCCATTAGAGGAACACTGCCATGATTGAAAACCCTAATTACCCAGGGTTTGAGGTTTGAGGAAACTGTTGTGTTCTTACAGTCCTATTAATAGAGATTTTAAATGGGAATTAGTTGGAAAGGTAACACAAGTTTTATGTAACACTGGAGTGTAGTTGTTTAAGATGTTGAAATGTTGGGCTTCTTTTTGCAACCGCTTGATCACAATAGGTTAATTTTTAACACTGAATGGAACCTACATTGTTCTGTTTCCCTTCTTTTCCAGAGCCATATGCATTTGCACAAAGAGCAAACTTCTTGCTTTTCTTGGATATAAATGAAGTGTTGGAGGCAGAATAAGAAATGTGGCTATGACTCTACCATACTTATCTCCATAGTGGACAGATGAAAGCAGTAAGTTAATGCTGTTATTTTAGTAATTATAAAAATCAGAATCTGTTTTAAAGGTTAACTTCATGAGAAATAGAAATGGAACGTGCTCAGGAGAAGATTTGGAACGAAATCTCACAGTGCATATTGTTTCATATCCTAGTGACCCCAGTTTGTGATAAGCATAGAAATTCTAGAGATTACCTGCAAGAAAACGTTGATTATGTGAAATTCAGAGTCAAAATTACTACTGATCTATATATACTTACACCACATTCAGACCCCTCATTTCCAAGCACTTTCCAGTGAGTGATTTGCCTTCATTTCTTTACTTAGTTACTGATTTCAGTGGGAGCCTTGCACGCATATCTGTGGACAGAATTTGGCTTTTTGTTTCCAAAAGCACTTAACAATTATTAAATGCAGGTTAATGTTAGATGCAAGTATAAATCAACAGTGTCCGTACAGTCTGGAAGATGGTAATGTATAATTAACATAGATAGACAAGATAAAACAAATTTAGAGAGGGGAGCAACATGATTAGAGAAGTCAGAAAGGAGCAGCTGTATATTATGACAAGTAGAGTAAGGCAAGTTGACATGCATATAAGACAGAAATGAGAAGCAGTATAATTTGTCTTAGAGGACATCTAATGAGTCATTCATTTTTTGAAGCAGTGTAAACTAAGAAAGAAGGCTAGAGTTTGATCTCTTAGGGACAGGAGTATGACTGGGATGCCCAGTTACTAGCAAAAGTGCTTTATAAATGCATATTGCAGTAGTTGAGGTGAGAAATGACCAAGGCATAGTCAAGAGTTTAAAGGTAGGCATGAACAGAGAAGATAGATTGAAGTTACTGCAGAGGGAGATGCAGGAGTTGAAAGAGGTGAGGAGGGGAAAGAAAGATTGAGGAGTCAAACATGGAACAGAAGAAATGGTGAGAATGTGTGATGGGCAGGATGGTGGACTTGTCAGGAGTGACGTAGAGGAGAGAATATGAGAGGTAATGAGAAAGGAACACCAGCTGAAAAGGGGGAAAACAGTACTTGATTCTCCTGTTGCTTATGCTGGGATTTCAATGGTGTTACCCCAGGACAATTTTAAGCTGGAAATAAAGCACAATTTAAAAATGAGGATTGTTGACGATTGGAACAATTTAAGAAAGGATGTGGTGATTATCCATTAATGGAAATCTTTAGATCAAGACTGAATGGTTTTTTAAAAAGAGACTCTCTAGTTCAACCACAAATTATTGGGCTTGATGCATTAGCTACTGGAGAGATTCTATGGTCTGTGTTATGCAAAAGGTCAGATTGGAAGTTCACAATGGTCCCATCTGGCTTTAAAATCAATTAATCTGATTTACACCAGTATAAGTGAGAAGTGAATCAAGCCTACAATTTCCTAGACCTTAAGTTCTTGTCACGATTTGTGATTAATTAACATGTGAACTGGAGAGTTTTATAAGTAAATCCTGAGGAATCAACATTTAAATAGCTTTGGACTTCTAGCCTTTGGCTCCCTTTAAAGTAATTACTGGGGATGTGACTGGCAGGCTACCACACCTATTCCCCTCTGTACAGTGTATGAATGCAGTCCTCAGCACTAAGCCACGTGGTATATTTTCAATAGAAATGCATAGTGTCATCTGCTAGTTGTGTATCAATGAAATGTTATTGACATTTTCATCTGCCTAGTTATGAAAGTGGGTTATCTTGTGTGACTCTGAGAATTTGGTCCATACTCTCAGACCATGAGACCCAAAAGAACTGAAGGAGCTCAGACCTCCACTGTGCTAAGCCTGGCTTAATTGTTTCCTCGAGTCATCAGCGTCATCTCCTAAATTAAAATAATTAATTGTTCATAATAATAACTCATTATGACTATAACAACTTTTGATGCTGTTTGGTATTGCTTTAATTAAAAATTAATATGCATATTCTTGATTTTGTTGATTAAAATTTAATTATACATTTGTTTATTAATCCCTTCTTAGTTTAGACAGTAGTAACATGCTCCTTTAGGGTCTAGGTTCAGGAAGGATTCTTCCCTGCAGTTGTTGGCGCAGAGAAACTCTAAGTACTTCCTGGGTTTGAACAGAGCAGAGAAGTCACCTTTTGTTCAAAGGGAGAAGTATCCTTTCTACAGTAGAGCAGCTAGATCATATCAGATTAGACTTTCAGGGTGACGTCACAGGCTTCCCTAGCTTCATCACCAGATGCAGCAGTGGGGCGTATAAGGCTGAAGCTGGGAAATACAGTGAGTATGATGGTAGTTTCTTTCTTACCTCACTGGATCTCAGGAAAACAGGGAAGAATTTTGATGGTATAAATTTATAGTAGTATACTGAGTGTTCTGTTTTTGTGAGCCAGAAAGGAACAAAAGGGACATATTGAGCTGAAGACTCACACTCCTCTCCTCTCCAAAATAAAGATGCCCAGAAGAGAAGGAAGAAAGTCCTGGTTTCTGTAGGAGTGGGTGGGTCCACAGTCCCTCAGCAAAAAGGGCAGGAGGCCTATCATACCTCCTGACCAACAGGAAGGGAAAAATGTTTCACAGGTAAATGATAAAATTACCTGGTGGAGTGAAATATCAAAATAGATATCAATTTTAGCTACTTGGTGTTGAAAATGTTGGCCTTGGAGCCTATGGCCTCTTTCAGAGATACATAGATTTTAAGGCCAGAAAGGACTACTGTGATCAATGTTTGACCCCTCTGAATAACACAGGCCTAGAAATCTACCCTGTAATTCTTGCATCAAGCCCTTTAACTTGTAGTTGGGTTGAACCAGAGCATATTGCTTAGAAAGACATTCAGTGCAGAAGTAGTCTGGATCAGCGTGGGCAAAGTCTGGATCAGAAAGTGCATTAACTTAAGTTAACATTATTATTCCAGCAGGGCCATGAATGTCATACTTCTGTAGTTAGACTTTTTATTTTCTGTGGGCTGGTAACTTCCATGGCCTGATAGTCTCTGTAGAGGAGAGCAGCAGATTTTATGGGGCTGGGAAAGATAACAAACGAAAAAAAGTTATTAACAAGGGTGGTAATACAGGGAGGAAGGGCGGGAGAGAGACCAAATTATAGGAGGGGATAAAAGGCCAAGAAAGGTTGATTCTTTTCATCCAAATTCAGTTTTTCTGCAAGAAAGCTTTACTGGTGCTCTACTGGACAGACAAGAAATTCAACCTGCAATTCCCTTTGTTTAGGAGAACCTCAATTCTGCTGTTGGTGTTAGGTAGTTGTATCGTTTTAGTGAAGCACTGCATGGTAGGTGCTTGTGCAATTCTGGTGTAAATCACTGAGATGCAGTTATTAGTGCTTGGAAAATAAGAGACAAATTCTGTCCTCACTTACATCAGGGCAAATTTTCTGAAGGTAATGGGATTGCATGGGTGTGTTTGAGGACGGTATCTGATTCTGCCTTTATTTGTGCAGCTATAAAGCAGGATCAGTCATACAGATATCAGTGGAATTGCACTAGTACAAATCATTGTAACTGAGGTCAGAATCAGGCCCAACATATTCCTTTTGTACATTTTCAGAGCAGGCTCCATTTAAACTCTGTATAAATTATATGTAGAGCAACAACACTTTAAGTGTCTATTAACTAGTGCTTAACTAATGCTAAATTATAGTGACAGTCACAGGACTACATCATGAATTTATTATGATATGGGCTATTACAGAGAATACAAAATGAAACTATAATGAAGGAACCCATAAGCCTTTATTCTCATTTTTCAACTTAGCACAATTTTTTTTTATTATTTTTTCTGGAGATCAGCTTCTTCTGCATGGTAGGACAATATGTTGGCTGAGTGAAACTTGGCAAAAAGGAGCCTTGAAACACAGGATAGTGAATTGTCATCTGAATGGAGTTTTGCAGATCATGCACTTCAGTTTGGATTTCAGATACGAGCAGGATTTTCCTAGTTTATACTCATAAATACGACCTGCACACAGAACATCTCAGAATTCAGACTGACTTTATACAAAATGTAGTAGTAAATGGCCTCTGTGATTACACAGTGCATAGAGACTGGTTGTTTTCATTGTATAAACTAAAACAATACTGGGCCAGATCTGAAGCTCACTCAGTTCAAGGGGAATCTTTTCTCTGACTCAGTGGGCATTGGATCAGACTCATTGTGCATACATGAAGTTCCTGAAGTTCCCTCTTTTGGAAATGTGCTGTCCTCTTGCTTCTTTTGCAATAGGGACGATAAATCCTCATGATTGTCAAAAGCTCTAGAATGCTTCAAAAACTGGAATGTCATAGTGCTTTCTTGAGTCTGATTAAAACTTTTCTCCCTTGAAATTAAATCATTCCTCTATGCCTTAGGGAAATGATGTAAACATGTATCACGTACTTTGGCTGCAGCATAGCCTGTGCTATGCGAACAATAATGATTCTTGTTGGAAGACATGTTTTGTTCTGCTTCTAGGTCTAGCAAAGGAATAAAAGACCTAAGTGCAGCAGCCCAGAACTAATGTCAAAGGCAAATGGCGATTGAACTGTCAGAGTTCCAAAATCTAGAACCTACACTTTTCAAACGGGTTCCAAATATGGCACAATGAGTTCTCCCAGGCCTATTTCCTTGAGCTGTAATTTCTCACTCTCATATACTGCCCTGGATCTGAAGGTCACACAATGCTTTGCTGAATAATTAGGGCTAAATTGTACCTACCTTTTGCACAGAATGCGGAAGAAGCCTTCCTGTTCACATCCTCCATGCCCGTCATGCGAGTCAAGCATAAAACCAGCCTGGCATTTAGAGCAGGGAAAGAATTGCTTTCCTCTAACAGCCCTAGGGAAGCAGGCTACTCTACAGAGTGGCTGAAGCATCATGCTCCCACCACTCAACTGTGCCAGCCAAGAAAGCTGGACTGCTGTAGTCCACTGTACCCTCTTAATTCAGACTGTACTTGCCGGAGTTCTGGGAACACTGCACTTCCTGGAGCTTCCCTTGGGACAGTACAATTCTCCACCTGCATATAGATAAGTAAACCAAAACCCCACTATGTTAAGGTTGCAAAGTCAAGCAGTCAAAGGTTAGGAAATGCCAGAATTAAGGTTGCTTGTGCAACCTTAATTCAGCCCCTGTGTGTGTAAGCATTACAATATTGTCTTTAATTACATAATCAGATACTAATTTTCCCACCAGACCCCTGCCTTATTCAGTGCAGAGAATGGATGGTGTTCAATTAAAGAGCAAAGCGATTCAATATTTTGTTTTTTCCTCATTGTTCCATGGGTGGCCACACACCTTTGTTATTGCACACTTTTCAAGCCTTGCTTTGAGGACAGGAATATTAATTTCCTCATGAGCTTTTCTATGATGCTCACTCCTACTGTTGCCGAGTGCTTTGCTCATGTTAATTAATTTATCTCCACAGCAACTCTATGAGGTGTGAGGGGGGGTTATTGTCCCCATTTTACAGACAGGGAACTGAGGCACAGAAGGCTTGAGGTCAAAAGAATCCACTGATTCTTGGTCCCCAATATGAGTAGGATCTGACTTTTCAGAGTATACATCATCACAGGTTCCACTGACTTTCTTTGCAGTTGTGAGAGCTCAGAGCTTCTTCAAATCAGACCCAAGGGTCTCAAGTCAGGCACACAGAAAACAAGGCCACACAATTAATGACCATCTGTGAAGAGATTGGTTTAAGTGATTCGCCCAGCATCGCTTAGGAATAGAGCTGGGTATTCCCTTTCACATAGCATTTCCATCGTTCAAATGAAAACAAAAACTTTTTAAAATTACCCATATAAGGGAATGGAGCACCGGTTCTTGAGCAGTCCCAGTCTCCTTGCCTAGGCAGTCTCTCCTCACCAGCTCCTAGTTCCATTTTCCTTCTCCAGTCAGTGCACAGAGCCCTTGTGCCCACTGGCTTCAAGTCATAGTCTCCCCTTCCTAGCTCCCAGGACCATTTTCCCTCCCCCATGCTAGCCTCCGGTCCCAGTCTTCTGCATTCAGTTCAGGAGGCTTCCTCTTCCACACTACCTGGCTGGTAGTGGAGTGGGGTGGGAGGCATTGAGAGCACAGTAGAGACTGTCTGCCTGCTCTCTGTTCTGCTGCATGGATCTGGCACAGCCAGGAACTGAAATTGGAGGGACAATCCTGCCCAGCTCCACGCAGCCTTGGGCTGTAGCATACCCAGCACTGATGGACTCTGGGTAATTAAGCTGCTAAATCCTAGCAAGTCTCTATGGAGCATGTGTGAACTGTGATTTTGTTTTGCCAAAGGCTTATAATTTGGCCAAATTTGAGTGGATTTGCATGGGGATGGCAAAAGGCGCATTCCTAACACAGAAATCACCACACAGCCAAATTTCAAGTTTCAGTTTCTAAAAAAAAAAAAAGTTGCCAGAATGTTTCAACATGGGCAAAACAACCTATTTTTCCTCCTACCCTCATTCTTGGAAATAGATAGACCATTTTAGCTGAAATTTAAAATCAGTACTAGACAGACACCTGGCATGAAAAAAATCAGCCCAAATGGTTAGAGATTGGCAAAGTTATAAGCAACTGAAAATAGGTGACACTCCCAGCCCTGCCTATAATGCAATCTGGGTCTCAATGAGCTCCACAATGCTCCTGAAGGTTATTACTCATCCCATTTTATAGATGACGTACCTGAAGACTGAAGAGGATAATTGTCTTGCCCAAGATCACACAGTGAGTAGTAGAATTGGGAATAGGAAGCTGATTTCCTGTACCTTGCTCTCTCTCTGGTATTTCTTTGGGCCAAAGGATACTGTCTGCATTTTCAAATACCAAAATGAAATGAATAGATTTTCATGTGTGAAGAAGGGCACTAAATACTTGCAATTTCTCTGATGATTGAAAAGAAATACAGAGGAAGAGATATATAGTGAGTACAGAACATTGGTCTTTTATTCCATTGCTCTCCTGGAATAAACAACAACAATAAGAAAAGACAGATATATCGTCGATAAACATAAAGACACAGTGAAGTTTTCTTTTGCTTTGGCCATTATATGATTGTTCAACCAAAATTGACCTGATGAGATGAAACTGAAAGACAATAAAAGCAAGACACTTTTCAGAGAAAAAACACACATTAATCAAAGATGTAGACTTGTTAGTTAAGCAAACTCCAGTTCACCTGAACAGTTCATCTTCTGCTGTTCTGGTAGATGATTTTTTTTTAAAATGCGAAGGGAAGAATTAAAATAAGAATATTTAACTATTGAAAACAGCAGGCCATGCTATCATCTCCTGCTAAAACAAAGACCATAGAAAAACTTCTGAAGACCAAAGAGAGTGATGTCCGAGTTAAAGTACAAAACACCACCGTCATGTTATATTCAAAGGAGGAAGAAAAGACAGCAATGAATGAGGTAGTAGGGTGGGGAAAAAGTTAACGGTATGAAGGAATATACGTGAATTGGCCGTATAACTGATGTATGTTATTTGCAATTTAGAAAGTTAGATGAAGATATGAGTTGAGTACAAATGGCTGGAATAGCAAGTATAGAAAAGTTAGGGGTGGAGAGGACTGGACTTAATCTTTCAAGACCATCTGCACTCTAGCCACATGGTGCTTGAAAACTTATGCTTTACTCAAATGGGGTGGATTTCTCCCATAATGATGGTATGTGTTTATCTATATTTTTTTAAACGTGCCTAACCAGTTCCAGGTGGTATGTGCAGGCAAGGAAAGAGCATTACAAAATGTTTGTAAACTCTCTCTTTCTCAGCTAACCCAGCAAGAGTTTCGGTGACCACCCCCTCATGAAGGGCAACAAAACTTGGCTATGTTGGACTGAGAAGTGACACAAGTCCACAGTCAAAACCCCTCACTGAAAATCCTCCAGCTTCATCATTTTTAAACCAGGGAACTGTTAGCTCAAACTCCTCAGCTGATGCCCACAACCCTGTCATCTTCCAAAGGGATAATTTTTCAAGTATCAGTTCTCAAATCATTGAAGCCAGAACAGATCATCGAGCTCTCTCTGAAAGGCACCACTGAGGAAAAGGAGAGCTGCATTCTCCACTAGTTGAAGTTTCTAAGTGGTTTTTGAATATAAACCCATATAGAGTACAATGTAGTAATCAAATCTCAAGGTGACAGAGACATGGACAGCAGTAGTGAGGCAGTTATTCAAAGGAAAAGACATTAGTCTTCTAGCCACATGCTGGTGGGGAAAAAGCAATCTTGGCCCTGCAGCACTTTGGATATTTGAAGCAGCTGGGTTTCCACTAAGACCCCCAAGTCACAAATGTGCATAACAAATGGAAGTCGTACACCTCTCAGTCAAAGGAGAAATAATTGCACTCGCCGTTTCTTTTGCTTCCTCCCCCAGGCCTACTAGAATGACTTCAGTCTTGTTTGACTTGGGTCTTGGCTAGGTAGCCATCCAGACTTCAGTCTCTGTTAGGCATTGTGTAAGGCTGGAGTATATATAAAACTGGATTCCATCAGCATACAGCGAAGCCATGGCCATATTTCTTTACTAATCCTCTGAAAACCCAAAGGGTGAAAAACTGGTACCCTGTAGAATCCAAGGTGACCAGATGTCCCAATATTTGGGTGGTTGTCCTGTGTCCCGACTTATCTTTGGCTGACCCTCCCCCCCTGTGTCCCAATATTTTCTTCATCTCATCTGGTCACCCTAGTGGAATCCCATATGAGGGAGAACACAGGAAAAGTAGAATTCAATCCTGCCAGTTGCTGAGCACTCTAGCTCTGATCCAGCAAAGCACCTAAGTATGTGCTTAACCTTAAACCTAACTAGTAATGTGGAAAACATGAGAGTCCCATGGAGCAATGATCAAGCCCATAATAAGTAATTGTTAAATACAGTCTTGTGGGATCTCTTTGGGGGAAAAAAAGGACGGAAGCCATTCAAGAGCAATCCACAGGTTTGTTACAAACACCTCAGGGTCAACAATGTTGAAGGAAGATGATTGATCTAAAAGAATAAGTATATACGCTGTGCTCTCATTTGCTCAAAGGCTCCTTTAGTCTGCTTAAA
The DNA here is from genome assembly GCF_007399415.2 of Gopherus evgoodei. Classification (NCBI taxonomy): domain Eukaryota; kingdom Metazoa; phylum Chordata; order Testudines; family Testudinidae; genus Gopherus; species Gopherus evgoodei. The sequence continues at coordinate 22,402,402 of NC_044326.1, forward strand.
GGGATCTTAACATAAATGAGAATAATCTGGCCCCTGGTCTTGATCTATTGCCACGTTTTAACTATGTTCTTGTTCTTCCTGTTTAAATTCCAAACTTACTGTAGATTTAACATAGTTGTTGTCCATTAATAGACGATGTAGAGTTTCCTGCTATAGCAAATTGACATGGTTTTAGAAAGAGAATAGATAATATGAACAATAAAACTTTAAACTAATCACCACACCTCTTTTTGCTTTTCTGTACTTGTATTGTACTACAGTTTAGGTGCTAGGGACCACTGTTATGCTGGATGCATTTGGATTAGTTGCAAAACAAAGGTCCTGACCATTTCTGGTCATTAAAATTCCCCTGGCACTATTTGCTGGCTTAGGAGTGTCAACTCCAGTATCCTGGCTGAATTCCAGTAAAGAAAATAAATTGTACCTAGTCTACCTTAAATCCCCATGATGTTTCAGTTGGCTACATTCTTCTTTACTTTCTATTCTAAGAACAATGTTTGGTGTTGCCAGTTCAGAATCGCTACCATATTCTGTACTGGGAATGGCTCCGTTTTAATGGTGATTAATGAAGAGATCCCTGTTTATAAAGTATGTTGGGATCCTTCTGAATAAAAGGCACTATACAAACAAGGCATTAGTTAATTAATCGTAAGCTAATTTTTCTTCATTCTTTCCACTCCCTGAACATTCTAAAATGATTTTCTTTGTCATTTCTAAGGGATTTACTAAAATATTACTCCAGTATGTTCTACTGGGGGGAGGAGGGGCAGGATAGAGAGCCTCTCTAGCTATAAACAGTACTGACTGGTACCAATGTACCATATAATTGAATGTTATTTCCATATATTTCAGGCTACTTGTAGCAATCTCTAATAAATAAGAGCATCTTGTAAGACCTTTGAATTGTTCTTGAACGTATAAGTTTATTTCTTATAGATATTTTTCAAAAACAGAGAGAATATTATTTTTAAACTGTACTTTAATAGCCAGTTTGTTGTTTCTGTTTCTGAAGCCATCATAAAGCATCCATAAAGTGGTATTTCTCTTGCATTTTACATGACTCCAGGGTTAGCTGTTCTCGCCTGTCAGGTCTTTTCAAATCACTTAACGTTTACTGGAACAATTCTACACTGCCGGATTTGCTGCTCATCCAGCGTGGTGTTTGTATCACAGCTGCTACACCAGAGTCATCTCAATAAGAGGAAACATTTCTCACCACTTCATTAGTACACAGCAGCATGAAAATAATAATTTACTCTGAAAATAAAAAGCCACAAACCTTTCTTCTGGGGAAAAAATCAAGAAAAAAGTAATCTTGTTTTTGTTTGGGAGCTGAAATGTTTGTGGTCAATAAGGTAAACTTACAACCTGTAGTTGATTCAATTAAAATGTGGCAGAATTTGTGATATGTCTATACACTTCTTCCAGAGCAGGTTGGAACATTCAGACATACTAAATAATGAAAGATGAGGGTATTAAAAAATCACAGAGAGCAGGGGTTTCAAGACCATGTCTAACCTCAAAACTTTACAGACAGTAAAGAAAAACACATCTTTTTTCAAGTATTTTTGGCTTTCTCTAGCTATTTGATCATATTGTTCTAATAATAATAGTTTTGTCTTGCTCATGATTTGTGGAAAATTTTGCGAACACCAGAAAGTGTACCTACAAGGGAAGGCACCAAGATTCTTTTGATGGAAAGCTTGTTTTCTGGCTATGATGCAAAATAATGTATATTGGGCAATATTCAATTATACACCATTTAAGGCTAGATCTCAGTCACTGTTACATGTAGAGTAGAAGCTTACTCGATGAATTCATTGACTATTTGCTGAGTAAACTGCTACCCAATAAGAATAAATATCTAGCTCTAATAACATGAATAAGGGGAGCAGAATCTGGCTCTTAGATGTTATATCAGTGAGGCCCCAGTCTTGCATTTTACAACATGTGGACAAACTGATGAGCTCACATGGAGCCCCACTGAAGAAAAGCAAATAGTTCACAAACTGTTACAAGTTGCACAATAGGGACCTTAGTACTTTAAAACAGGAGAGGGCCATATTCTTGCCCTGTTCTATTTTAATTCCCGTGATGTCACATATTAGTGATGGTGTTCAGTAAAGTATGTGATAATGTCACAACTCAGAAGACATAAAAATATTGCAGGGAACCTCTTGGCTCAAGTGGCCCCTGCAGTTCCAATTATAAAATTCATCTTGCTTTGTATTTAATTTGAAGAGTTCAGTACAGATCTAATTAAATGTTAATACATCATTAAAATGATTTGTAATAAGTATATTCAAACCAGTGGGAGTATGATATGCTCTTTATGAAGCCCAGATCTAGCTGGGATCCTTCTGGTTGAAAACTCACTATTTATAACCAACAGTATTCTGGTGATATTAATTACATACACAAATGTGATCAAAATATTTGATCTTGTAAATAATTTTAACATTTGTGGGAACTTGATATTTGGAGATTTTGTTCTGGGTGATATTACTGTCTGAGGGAATATTCCTTTAAAAGGCTTTGACTGTTTTTTTTTTTTTCCCCAGCAGAAAAAAAATAAGCCTTCTACAGAATTAATGAAGCTGGCTTTTTAGCCTAGGGTAAAAAGCTAGCTAATGAAGTCATTCATAGTGACAGTCCATGGTCTGAATTATATGAATTATTGCTTATTAATGGGATTAATTGCTTCTCATGCTATAATACAAAATTTATGCACATCTCCAAAATATCTAGGTTTATAATCTGAAACAGAAAAGGGGGGGAAAGGAGTGTATTCATTATATAAAGCACTCTCGTTTCTAAATTTATGTGCCATGTAGGTAAACTTTATCAAGAAAATGCATAAAGTAAAGTGAGGAATGTAAAAATGAAGATAAAGAAAGAGGTAATGGCACGTTATAGTCTGATTGATTTTCATTGTTTTGATGATGTCCTCCAATAGCTTTGTGCTCCCTTTTCATATGAAATACAAATAAAATATAGTTTGTTATATGAAATGTTGCAATCTTCACAGAGAAGAGCTTTTTACAGTAACTCCAAGCAGAGGAATAGCACAGCAAAAATATTAATGGTTAAAAAAGATCAGTAAGATTAAATTAAAACGACAATAATTGTAGATATTTATTTTGCATTTCTTAATCTTGACATTTTATTGATTACAGTTCTTGTTTCCTGTTTGCAGTGTGGTAGCTCCGAGAAGGCTAAGTCAAGGGTTACAGCCTGATTGTGTTAGGTACTGTACAGTCACAGAACAAAAAGCTTACAGCCTAACTGTGCCAAAGTTATGGTAAGAGAGGGGAAAATACATTATTTGCATGTCACTGATTCTGAAATGCCACGTTCCTATACCTTTGAATGTGTTGTGTGTGTATATATGTAAATCTAAGCCACCTATATAGTCTCCATTAGTAGAGTATCTTCACACCTCACCTCTTCAGTGTATTAATCCTCACAACACCCCAGTGAGGAAGGAAAGTCTTATTCTCTTATGCCCATTTTACAGATGAGGAACTGGAGCACAGAGAGACTGAGATTTGGCAAGGTCAGACAGAAATTCTGGAGAAGCAGGGAATTGAAGGTGGGTCTTTGGAGTCCTTAGTTCTGATCACTGGACCATCCTGTGCACAATGCTTCATTTGAAAAAAAAAAGTCAATGGAAAAATGAATGTAGAGGCACAGCCACATTTATTATGTGATGAATAGAATTTGTTCCAAGCATGTAGCACAGTATCCAGCTGAGAATGTTGTTTATGGGATTTGTGTGAGGAAAGAAAAAGCAGGGCAAGAGAAAGGGAGAGAAGAGAAGACAAGAGAGGAGGTGGAAGATGATAACGAGAAGAGAGGAGGAAGGCATTCAGGAGAGATTAAGAAGGAGGCAGAAAGAGGAATATAGAGAAGGAGGAAGGGATACAGGATTGCAACTAGTCTCCAGTTTAGCCCTCAGGAGATTACAGGGGATAAGACTGCTGTCATCTGGAGTACCTAAGAAAGGCAGGTTAGTTGAGGTGCACTGAATCATGGCTGCACCTGAATAACTTAGGCTCAGTTGTGGCTACTACAGATCCAGTTCCAAGCTATGATTGGGAAAGCTGCTCCTCCTCCATACAAACCATAGCTGCAGCATCCAGCCAGAGGGGAGCTGTAGGAGAGACAGCAGTTGGCAGAGAGTGCAGTTAGCTTCCTTGAGAGCCTCCAGGGTCAAGGAGAGGAGAGCCCTGCAGTAGGGGAGTGGACCCTGAACGAGATTGTTATTAGCTTTATTTATTTGTGTTCATGCCTAGAAGTCCAGACTGAGATTGGCACCGTAAACACACAAAATAAAAGAAAGCCTCTATTCCAAAGAGCTTACAGTCTAACAAGACGACACAGATACAGGGTTAGGGAATGGGACGCAATATAAAAACAAAGCAAAAAAAGGGGCGGTGAGCAAATGTACAAGTTCTATGCTTTTTGTTGTTGATTGGCAGTGTTTATATGACATTTGCGTGAAGTTTTGTTTATTTTACAGTTTATTTCATTATTTACATGACACATATTAAGTTGGGGGAAGGAAAGAAAGGAAGTGATTAGCTAAAAGGACAAAGAAAGGATGGGCTGTAAGGTAGATGAGAGAGAGGATGGCGGGAATGACAGAGAGGGCAGAGAGAACCAGGAACTTCATTCCATTACCTGTAGGCACTTTCCAGTTCTCCTCCAGCTCTTCCTTTTCAGGGTGAGACTGTGTCTGGAGATAGTTGAGTGGAGAGTGATTTTGTTTCAATGCTTTACTTTTCAGATTAAAAAATAATTTGTGTTTTCATTGTACTTGAAATTTTTATTATTGTGCCCAGTTTTTTTATTTTCTATTGTAAAAATAGTGTAATGTTTCAACCTTACAGCAAGAGTTTTTATATTTTTAATCTAATTTTGCTGTGTAAATATGCTGTGAACATAAGAAAAGTAATCTGCTAAAAATCTACTCTAGGGTTCAGTATATCCCCCTCTCCTGAATTTATCTCCAGCCAGCAATCTGCCTCAGATTCCAACCCCTCCCTTCCCACTAGGTGGGGGGTAGGGTGATGTACATTGGGTACCTAGACCAATAAATTTGCATGATGGATAAGTCAAAGACTTTAAAGCCAGAAAGGGCCGTTATGATCAGATATTCTCACCTGCATAACACAGGACATAGAATTTCACCCCATAACATCGGCTTCAAATCCATAACTTCTTGTGTGAACTAAAGAAATGTTATAAAATCAGAAATATTCCTGTACAGTACTGAACCAAAACAATGTAACAATTTGTGAGCAAAAAAGGTGTCATACTCTTTGCTTCTAACTAACAGTATGATCAGCTCTGCTCCAAAAGGTATTTGGTCCAGATTTCACATCCTATTTACATTTTCCCTCCATTGCTTAGTATTAGGCACTAGGGAAGGCACATTGTCAGTGGCAGGTATTTTTACACAGCTCTACATCCTTAAAAGTCATGCCATAAAACATAACAATAGGCTTCATACAATTCACAAATATAGCTTAGAAGAGTAACACATTTCAGCTACATTAGTCAGACACAATTAGTTTCAAAGCCCTGACTGCCGTGAATGAGATTTAGTTCTCTGCAGCTACAAGTATTTCTATTAAGTGCCTTTATTGGTAATAAATATTTTCATTATATGGGCAGAATATTCAGATGTGACTGCATTAAATAATACAAAACCAGTGACACAAATTGGATTCCCTGAGATGGTCTACAACATTTTGGTAATAATCTGAATTAAAATCCTACCGAAGTTGGGGAGGGGGGGTTGGAACTACGGTTTTGGTTTGGACTCACCTCTATTTAAATTGCAGTTGCAAATGCAATTCTGAATGCTCGTGTATATTTATCAAAATAGGATGGCTGCACTAGGAAGTCTATCATAACCTTATATATCTGTATGCACATAGATATGGGCTAGACCGTCCACTAGTGTAAATCCGCACAGCTTCATTGACTCTACAGGAGTTATGTCTGTTTACACCAGTTGAAGATTTGACTCATTGTATTATGAATCTCATACAATTCTGGATCAAAAAATGACACTTGCACCTTTTGTACATGCTAAGAAGTCCAGTGTTTCACTAACAGGTTTTTGCATGCAAAATTGCTTGTAACAATTTTACATTTTCAGAGGATTACTTTAAAAATTTGGTCTCTATAAATTCAATGGATATGGGAAAAAATAATCCAAACACATTTCTCTCTCTCTCTCTCTCTCTCTCTCAAAAAAAGGAGAGCTTTTAGCTCATTTGTTTTGGTAGAGTGATCTGTATTATGCCATTACTAGAGCTTCATAGAAATGTATTTTCTTAAACACAATCTTACATTTTTGTTTCCAAATGCATTTGGAATAAGCTGTTGTACTACTCAAGCTGAGTTAAATTGGCAGAATATGGTGTATAGTGGTAAAAAGTGGCATGCAGAATTTATTGAAGATCTAAATCAGTATGAGGATGAACTGAGACCATAATTCAAACCTTTCTATCCAGAACTATATATCCCACATACTGAAAAGCATATTACACTATGGTGCATGTTTTACTTTCAGGTATACATTTCTAAACAGAAAGGTTTGAATTTTGTACAAAATGGCTCCTCCCCTTAACCCAAGCTGAACTGCAGCCACCTCTGGGTTGAAATGTGAAATCTGGTAAACTGTATAAAAGTTTAGGACAGGAAGTGAAGAATACCATATCCAGATAAAATTTCAAGGGGAACTTAGATGGAATCATACAGCTAGAGGAGATCATGCTCCTTTACTATCCTACTGTACACTCATTAACCACACAATAAGAATGTTTCATAGGAGGAATTAAATAGTCAGGTGAGAACCTAGGTTTTAATGTTCTCAAACATGGGGGCTGTCTTTGTGCTGAAAGGGAAACTTACAGTTATGTGGCAGGGGGAAATACTACTCTTGGAGAAACCAGCAAAAAATCACATTTTTGCTGTTCTTTGAGAAATCAGAAAGCAAAAGAATTGTCACATTGCATATACACTATATATACTCTACTCATAATTAAGCTGAAGCTTTGATTCCTCCCCCAATCATATTACATAATGTAAAATAAACACAGGAAAATTACATTAAACATACTAAGGATGCGTCATAACAGAAAAACAATGTAGTTCAGTGGAATGTGTACTGTTAGCGCTCCAATGTCAAGGAACAACGAGGTGTATTAAGAAAGACATGTCAAAGAACATATAGCGCTTCATGTTTCGTTCTTGCTTATATGGATATGCATTTGAGGTTGCACAGCTGTACCTGATGGCATGATTTGGAGAAAGTGGGGTTGCGTTGACATAATTGAGGATATAGTTGGGCTGCATAACTGATGATGGAAAGAAGAAGAAGAAAAGAACCCAGATTCACTATCAGGATCCAGGGTGAGTGCAGGACTGGAAGTTAGAAGCTCATCATTTCACTTGTAATCTGAGAAATCTTTGGGTGATAATGAACATGATACCTTCGAATGTCACTTTAGTGACTACAAAAGATCAGTTTTATGTCCATCACAATTGGGACATGGGTGGTTTGACCTAGTGGTCAAAGCAGGAATCATGACCCAGGCTGGGTCAGATACCAGGAGAGCTGAGTCTGAGATATGCCTGAGGGCAGACCAAGAGTCAGGTGTCAGAAGGCAAGCATGGTCAGGTTGCCAGGAGATCAGAGTCATGCAGCAGGAGCAGGTAGCACAAGAGAAGGAATTCTAAGCCAGAGAAACCCAGTTACACAGGAAGCTTCCTGTTCCTGTGCTTGGCTTAAATAGAAGCAGGAGACCAGTCACCACTCCCAGAATTCTGCCAATTACATCCCAGAACTAGAGTCCTCTGTTGGATATGAGCTTCTAGGTCAGGTGTTACTGGGTCATATTGGTTGCAGGCTAAAACTTGCTAGCTGATATGCACCTTATGGTCTGAGGTTTGAGATGGGGCACTGGAACAGGGGGGCAAGGAGCCATGGCTGTCCCACTTTTGAAAGTAGATGGGCCTGGTACATTCACTTTTCACCATGGCCCAGCCCCCTTGCCCTCCTTTTCCCCCTGAGGGCCCAGCCAGGCTGGTTCTTGGAGTAGCTAGTCCTGGAACCCACAAGGGAAGAGGCAATTTTTGATTTAGTCCGAAGTGGCGCACAAAATCTGGTCCAAGAGGTGAATGTAGCTGAACTGTTTGGTTATAGCAACCTTAATGGAATTAAATAAGCATAATTGTAAGGGGGGAAATACCACAGAAACCCACCACAGTAGCATTTAACTTCAAAACTTCACAAAAATGAGGAAGCCAATTAAACAGGAATTAAAAGGAACAGTAACAAGAGTGAATGCCTGCAAGCTTCATGGAAACTTTTTAAAAACCATAATAGAGGCTCAAACTAAAGATATAATCCAAATAATAATAATAAAAAAACAATAAGAGGACCAAAAATGCCACCATGGCTAACAGAATAAGAGAGGCAGTTAGAGACAAAAAGGCATCCTTTAAAAATTGGAAGTCAAATCCTAGTGAGGAAAATAGAAAGGAGCATAAACTTTAGCAATTCAAGTGTAAACATATAATTAGAGAGGTCAAAAGAGAATTTGAAGAGCAACTAGCAAAAGACACAAAAACTAACAGCAATTTTTTTAAGCATGCCAGAATCAGGAAGCCTGCCACTCAACTGTTGTGCACAGTTGAGGTGCTAAAGGAGCACTCGTGGGATAAGGCCATTGCAGAGAAACTAAACAAATTCTTTGCTTTGGTCTTCATGGCTGAGGATGTGAGGAGATTCCCAAACCTGAGTCATTCTTTTTAGGAGACATATCTGAGGAGATGTCCCAAACTGAGGTGTAAGCAGAGGACGTTTTGGAACTAATTGACAAATTAAATAGTAATAAGTCACTAGGACCAGTGTTATGAAGGAATGCATATATGCAGAACTAATAACTGTGGTATACAACCTATCGCTTAAATCAGCTTTGTACCAGATGACTTGAGCATAGCTAATGTGACACCAATTTTTTAAAAAGACTCCACAGGCAAACCTGACAATTACAAGCCAGCAAGCCTATCTTCAATATTGGGCAACTTAGTTGAAACTAGAGTAAAGAATAGAATTATCAGACATATAGATGAACACAATTTGTTGGGGAAGAGTCAATATGGTTTTTGTAAATGGAAATCATGCCTCACCAGACTACTAGAATTCTTTGAGGGGAGTCAACAAGCATGTGGACAAGGAGAATCCAGTGGATGTAGTATCAGAGGGGTAGCTGTGTTAGTCTGTATCCACAAAAACAATGAGGAGTCTGGTGTCACCTTAAAGACTAACGCATTTCTTTGAGTGTAAGCTTTCGTGGGTAAAAAAACCCACTTCTTCAGATGCATGGAGTGAAAATTACAGACACAAGCATAAAACTATGAATAAAAATTATGCTTGTATCTGTAATTTTCACTCCATGCATCTGGAGAAGTGGTTTTTTACCCATGAAGCTTATGCCTAAATAAATCTGTTAGTCTTTAAGGTGCAACCAGACTTCTCATTGTTTTAGTGGATACAGTGTACTTATGTTTTCAGAAAGCCTTTCACAAGGGCCCTCACCGAAAGCTCTTAAGTAAAGTAAGCTGTTATGGGATAAGAGAGAAGGTGCTCTCATGGATCAGTAACTGGTTAAAAGATCGAAAACAAAGGGTTGGATTATGATCAGTTTTCGCAGTGGAGAGAGGTACACAGTGGGGTCCCCCAATGATCTGTATTGGGACAAGTTCTGTTTAATACATTCATAAATGATCTGGAAAAGGGGGTAAACAGTGAGGTGGCAAAGTTTGCAGATGATACAAAATTACTTACGATGGTTAAGTTCATAACTGACTGCAAAGAGTTACAAAGGGATCTCATAAAACTGAGTCAGCAAGAAAATGGCAGATCAAATTTCATGTTGATAAATGTAAAGTAATGCACATTGAGAAACATCCCAAATATATATACAAAATGATGGGGTCTAAATTAGCTGTTACCACTCGAGAAAGAGTCATTCTGGATAGTTCTTTGAAAACATCTGCTCAGTGTTAAGTGGCAGCCAGGGAATGTTAGCAACCATTAGGAAAGAGATAGAAAACATTATACTGCCACTATATAAATCCATGTTATTTATCTCTTCCCAAGAACCAGTGGTCACCCAAAGAAATTAATAAGCATCAGGTTTAAAACTAACAAAAGGAAATATTTCTTCACACAATGCAAAGTCAATCTGTGGAACTCATTGCCAATGGATGTTGTGAAGGCCAAAAGTATAACTGGGTTAAAAAAAGAATTAGAAAAATTCATGGAGGCTAGGTCCATCAATGACTACACTGCTCTACAGCCAAAATGCTTCTGAAATAAATGTAGTCCAACGTTACTAATTCTGGGTCACTGAGAACAAAAATGATGCTTAAAATTGTTGATTGACTCTAGTTTTCAAGATATGCTATTGGGTCAGTATATACGACCCTTGACTTAGGAATGACGGAGGATAAGTGAGTTATGAAGGGAAGGGATCTCAATATAAACCAGAAATGACTAAAATACATCTTTGACTGGATCTATGAATAAACCTATGACTGGGTTTGGACAGTACTTGCTTTTTAGCCAAAACAATGAATGATGCAATCTGAAGCTTGTATTGCATCATACATTATATGAATTGCATCATGTTATTCCTAGAAGTCATGGATGATGCAATCATAATGAAGCTTACATCACTCTGCTGAACAAATTGCCCTATATCAGCTCTAGAAATCATACAGTGTCGTGCTCTCTTATTTGTCAGTGTTTGATTTTGCAAAGGGACACATTTCTGTTTAGCCAAAGCGAGCAGAGATGCCTCGTATTTGTGTGAACAGTGCAGATAACTTCTGCTATGTTTGTGGTGAAGTGACTTTTGCATCACAAAAACGCAGTATAACCACTGTGGTTAAGAAGCCTATCACCTTTCTTTTGGCTGCAAAATTGGAGATCAGGACAAGAGGTGGGCCCCACACATATGCTGCAACACTTGTGCAACAAATCTTCACCAGTGGTTGAAGAGGAAAAGGAAATCTATGCCTTTTGCAGTGCCAATGATTTGGAGAGAGCCAACAGATCATACCAGCAATTGTTACTTCTGCATGGTGCCTCCAGTTGGGAAAGGTGTGTCAAAGAAGAAAAAGAGGACTGTGCATTATCCAAACATTCCATCAACTATACGCCCAGTACCCCATGGAGAAGGACTGCCGGTTCCTGATGCACGAGAATCATTCTCACTTGAGTCAGACGAGGAAGAGGAAGAGGATGAAACTTCTGGTCCTGAACCATCAATGTCACAGGACCCACATTTTCTCCCATCCTCCTCCTCTGAACCACACCTCATAACACAAGGTGAACTCAATGACCTTGTCAGGGATTTGGAACTACCCAAGAATAAGGCAGAGCTGTTGGGCTCCAGACTACAGCAGTGGAATCTCCTGGCAGGCTATCAGGGCAAATGGAGCCCATCAATGCTTGCAGACTATTCCTGGACAGTGACAAGAGATGCTCCATTTAATGAAGACAAGAGACGAGCCAAGAAGCGCCGAGTAGACACTGAATAGGACTAAACTATGTACATAATAGTTTTTTGCCTTTTGTTTCATAATAGATTTTATTTATATAACCCTTTTGCTGATTTTTAAAGTGTTCCATAAACAGGACTGGTGAAATATTATCATGTAAAGCAACCATAAACACATGAAAAGACCTAGGTTTACAATTTATGATTAAAACTCTACTATCTACACAATAAACATAGACATAAAATGTAAAAACTTAAATATCTTAGAAACAGTAGCCAATCAGTTGTTTTAATTGTTATATTTGAATTCAGCACATCAAAATACATAATAAATATCACATTTTATCTCTGAAGCAGACGACTTCTCAAAAATTGTAGACCAGTGCTATTAGTCAAAATGTTTGGGGAAACAACCTCATTCTCTGGGTGTCCCTACGCCTCTGACAGCTAGGACTGGATGACAGGAGATGGATGACTCAATAATTGCCCTTTTCTATTAATTCTTTCTGAAGCATCTGGCACCAGCACTGTCAGAAGACAGGATATTGGGCTAAATGGATCATTGGCCTGAATCTGCATGGTCATTCTTATTTTCACCACTTACAATTGCCATGAAGGTTTGTGCAGCTATGTTTTACTAACATAGATGTTAAGTTACATGAAAGAATAGTCATGGAAAGCAAAATTAAATTTGCTTGGTGAGTGGAAATCAGACTGGCTATTGGTTTGCAGTGAATGGTTATCACTACAGTATCTGTAATTTGTCCATGCGTACATACTCACATGACATTTTTTGCTGTTCGAGAAGATGCTCCAATGAGATGGAACTTCCTGCTTGAGGCAATATTATGACAAGTTATTTTTTCTTGCTACGGCTCATTCAGGACTTTTACACCTTTGACAGAGTGGTTGAAGTTGCCAAGTTTTGATCTGTCATCCCCATCATATTTTCTATAGTGTAAAGAAACTTAATGAGCTATCTCACATAGTGGATTATGCGTCGTATGTATATGCTGCAATAGCCATTATCTTTGATGGCACTGCTACAGTATGAATGCAGAGGTTGAGTGACACTCACCAGATGATTCCTGGGTCCATAAATCTGTAGTGATTATGGCTCCAATTCTGACATTCATACTGGGATAATACTCCCATTGATATTAATTGGGCTCTTGCTTAAATAAGGAGGTCGGGTCCTTTGAATAGGACAGTCCTTGTTTCCAAGTAATAGCTTTTCTAAAATGCTGAGACACAGGATTTTGTAGTTCACAATATTCTCAATCTTAGCTTTGGAAGCAAATCCTGCCCTCCTGATCCTGGCAGGTCCTAAACATCATGGAACCAATAATGTTCCATTGCTCACAAAATGCAAGAGTCATAGAGAACCTCCAGAGGAGTCAAGACCCTAACGTGGACAATGGCTCCATAGGGGACTCCTAAGACTAGCACAGAATGAATTGGTATCCTAGCCTTCTTACCATCTTGAAGTTTCTGATATGTCCCCTCCATCAGCACCCCAAAGCATAAATCTGTAGGTAGTCTGCATTCTTCACTATACATAAGAAAAATATGGAGTGATTTCAACTGTATTATTTGTGGCATTGTAGGGGTGTACAAGACAAGCAACATGCTTATTCCATTTGGATTTCTGCTTAGGATGTACATCTGCATATTTAAGAATTTGATTTAAACCTATCTGGTTGCAGGCTACCTTGAAAGTATCATCCAGGATTTATTAATTTCAGCCATACTGAGCACTCCTTTCAGCAACTGACTTTCAAAGTTGATATGACTCTGAGTGAATATGAACAGACAGTACATACTCAGAGAACTATTACTGAGAGAGCTCTTCAAAATAAGATAGCTTTCTGTCCTGCACCTGCATGTCCTGTACACGTGTCTATAGCAATTAAAATGAGTAGTCACACCCAGAATGTTTCTTATGTTTTTACTAGTCACTGCCAAGACAGCAAATGATACACACCAACATTATAGGTTTAAAACTGCACTGTTTTCAAAAGAGGCTGACTTTTTAAAAAGTTTATGTCTATCTACAATATGCATATGCCCTATACCTGCATTTCTTGTTGATAACCTTAGACATTTGGGGACAATGAACATAAATTTTGATTAAAGTGTTCCTTCAGTTCCCAAATGTCCTAGATCATTGTGTAGCAGTCTCATAACAACATTTCTGAATTCTTTTGTGGCTGAATCAACTTCTTAGGTTGATTTTGCAGATAATCTTTTATAGTGCAGCAGTAGCATCCATGCATCTCCATGCATCTGAAGAAGTGGGGTTTTTTACCCACAAAAGCTTATGCCCAAATAAATCTCTTAGTCTTTAAGATGCCACCAGACTCCTCATTGTTTTTGTGGATACAGACTTACATGGCTACCCCTCTGATACCATATTTAAGGTTTTATGTCTCTTCCACTGAGAAAAATCTTAATTAACACCCCTAAAAGTTTGGTTTGGTAAATTAATTTGCCTTGAAAATTGTCATATTTACTCTGAAGGAAAAGGATTTTTTTTTTCTGGAAAGTTTGAAGAAAATATGTCAATCTACTTTTGACTTATAGGCCCTTGAAAAATTACCCTGATTTGAAATTCGACCTTCTGATGTATTTTTGTCTCCGTTTACTACAAAAGCAGCTTGAAACAACCTCTTCAAATCTCCTGTGTGGATAAATCTCTTTGCAAACTCATGTACTGACTATATTTGAAGAAATTATGTAGTCATTAAATGAAATTATTCATGTTTTTTCTCATGATGTCAATGGGAAAAGGACTGGATAGTATGACCAGAATTTTCAGAACTTGTGTGGGCATAGATAGCCCATTTCAAGCTCAGTGTTATACAAAGTGGGCTCACAGTGGGCTAGTTTGCCTTTGTTATTATTCACTGCTTTGCATTATATTCAACAGTAATGCAAGAAACCTACAGGCCTGTATCGTGTAAGACATTAGCTTCAGCAAGTTAGCCTAAGGCTTGAGGCCTATGAACTTTGAACAGATAAAGTTGGCACAGATAAATGGCCCAACGGAAGCTGAAAATAAAGTTTATGGGGAAGTTCTGACCACAGGTACATGTTTCAACCACAGAAGTATCCTGGCAATGCACTGCCGTACATAACAGGTACCTGAGATACATCCATAGATATGTAACCACAAAAGGGCCAGGGTAATGAATTGGCGTATATGATAATAAGTTGAGATCATTGATACACTAAACTATAAGAAAAGACACTCCAACATTAGTAAGGTGAGGAAATGTAAATAAGGAAGAGGGAGAAAATCCCCTATCGAATATGGTAAGGTCAGCGTAACATAACATATTGCATCCCAGCCTAGGGGTGGTAGGTGAAGGAGATGTAGTCCTTGGGAGATGCCAGGCTGATGTTCATTGGTGATGATGGAGAAGGTGATGGTGTTAAGGAAGATGATGGCTAACATTCCAGGTTCTGCAAGGGATAGTGTGAGTATATGAATGTGCAGATGTACATTCTGTAGTATCTCTATCTACCTTACTAAGATGGGATGTTTGTGACTGTGCTAAATATAGACATTAATAAACTATATTTGTAAATATAAAAGTTCCCATAGCGTGAGTGTTGCAATGTGCACATCAGGGTTTCCATTATCTAATAATTTAAATAATACTGGGCCAGATCTTGGAACAAGGACCTGTCAACACTCAAAGTAATAACTGGAGAGTCTTAAGTAATATAATTAATACATAATCTAAAGATCAGGCAACATGACCAATGAACAGTCTATACATTTTTCCTTTCCATACATTTTAAATAATTTTGAATCGATATGCCAGGGCATTTTTATGGCATGCAGAATACTGATGTAATATGGCAGGTAAACACAAGTTAATGGATACTAATACATTAGCATTGGAAGCTGATTCACTTGATGATGAAATGGTCACATCCATCTCCACTTCTGAACGCTTAGCATTTAATTGGACACTTTTAATAGTGAATGTAAATAAAATATGCAGGATGTATAACTATGATTTCCATTAAATATCATTTGAGTGATTGGATATCTAAAAAGTTATGATTGAGTAGATCTCCATATTAAATCATTTAGATATAGCTAAATATAGCTGACTGCTTGAGCCATACATGATGCTGCACACAACTTCAGCAAAGTTTTGAATTTCATGCTCTTTGTCTAATAGATGGAGTATTGAGCTCAAGTCAAAGGAGCTAAGCCAGTTTGCACTTGCTGGGGACCTGGCCTAAGGAGTTCTTAAGGACATTAAAGAACTGATCATTCTTGAATCCTCTGATGATGTGTTTGGGGTCACAAGTCCCAAAGAACCTCCTTTACCTGTGTTTCCCTCAAAAGTGCAAGGAACAAGATCAACTCCTGAGCTCAGGAGAGCAATTCACCTTAAAAGAGTAGGCGGAACAGACACTTCTCTGCAGCAGCCAATGGACTGGGCTGGCAGGAGGGAGGGGAGTATGCTGCACAATCTGTTGGGAGGGTATAAACCAGTGGTTCTCAAAGTTTTGTACTGGTGATCCCCTTTCACATAGCAAGCCTCTGAGTGCAATGCCCCTTATACTTTAAAAACACTTTTCATATATTTAACATCATTATAAATGCTGGAGGCAAAGCGGGGTTTGGGGTGGGGGCTGATAACTCTCAACCCCCCATATAATAACCTTACAACCCCCTGAGGGGTCCTGACCCCCAGTTTGAGAAACCCTGGTATAAACTATATCCTCCAGGAGAGATTGTATTGGGTCACTGCAGCTCTGCACTGTATTTATTCAGCCTTGCAGCAAACTGCCACAATCTAACCCCTATGCATTTAGAGTCAAATGCTACTCCTTAGCCATGACAAGGGTGGTGGTCTAGCCTCCCTTCCTGCACTCTCTGGGCCAATATGATCAGTCCTGAACAGGCACAGTAGGGTGAAGGGATATTGCAGTCTTCTTTCCTTCCCCTCCTACACTTGCTGGTCTGAACTTGCTGCATAAATTCATTTATTTTTATTCAGTGCTTATGACCCAGATGGGCAGTCATACTTCACTAATGGGAAATCTAAGGTAATATTGTCCTCTTAATTACTAGAGTACGTTGCTGGTGAGCCTATTGCATGACTATCCAAAAGTAGCATAGAATGTCAGTCCACAGCTATATGCCTTGAGTCCAATGTCAGATAGAAGGGCAGATGCAGAGAACTGGAATTTTGGGTCTCAGCGTCATGCAGATGAATTCCTGGATGAGCAGAAGGACAGACTACAATGAGAGAGAGAGAGAAATCACTGAGGGGTCAACTCAAAGGAAGAGGAGTAAAGAAAGAAAGGAAGGGAGGAGGGATACCTCAAAGGAGACAGAATGAGAAGAGGAAGGCTGGGAGAAAGAGGACAGCATATAAAGGATACTTCTTGCATTTAAGCTGGAACATGGATTACTACCAAATCATATTATACCTATCACTCTTATATTATTAATATATTTTACAGTAGAAAGATGGGGCATTGTGAAAACACACAGCAAGACACAGTTCCTGCTCCAAAGCGCTTACAGTCTAATAGATGAGAGACAAAGATCAGGAGATGAAACAGAGGCCTAGAAGTGACTTGTTCAAAATCACAGAGTAGGTCATTGTCAGAGGTGAGATTAAAACCCACATCTCCTGACTGCTAACCAGGTGCTCCAATCCACTGATACCACTTTGAAGTAGTGTAAACGCTACAAAATATATCAGAGCATAGCAATTGTTCATAAAGGGTTAATAAATAATAGAGGCCTGCTCTGCAGCACCTCCATCTCAGTTTCCCCTTCTGCCTGGAGCCCTTTGGAGTCTACACAGTCCAGATATTCAAAACATTCCCCTTTCGAGGTTCAATTTATTAAGTCCTGCACATATTTCAAAATAGAGCTCAAAACTAGAGTCTTCGCCCCAGTTTCAGCTGGGCCCAGCCCCTAAGGGTATGTCTACACTACGGGATTATTCCGATTTTACAGAAACCGTTTTTTAAAACAGATTGTATAAAGTCACGTGCACGCGGCCACACTAAACACATTAATTCTGCGGTGTGCGTCCATGTACCGAGGCTAGCGTCGATTTCCAGAGCGTTGCACTGTGGGTAGCTATCCCATAGCTATACCATAGTTCCTGCAGTCTCCCCCACCCATTGGAATTCTGAGTTGAGATCCCAATGCATGATGGGGCAAAAACAGTGTCACGGGTGATTCTGGGTAAATGTCATCACTCAATCCTTCCTCCGTGAAAACAACGGCAGACAATCATTTTGCGCCCTTTTCCCCTGGATTGCCCTAGAAGACGCCATAGCATGGCAGCCATGGAGCCCATTTAGCCTTTTTTCACTGTCACCGTATGTGTACTGGATGCTGCTGACAGACGCGGTACTGCAGTGCTACACATTTGCCTTTGCAAGGTAGCAGAGATGGTTATTGGCCCTATTGCACCGTCTGCTGCTTTGGAAATTGGCGATGATGGTTACCAGTCCTATTGTACCATCTGCTGCTGTCATGGGTGCTCCTGGGTGGCCTCGGTAAGGCTGGCTTGGGGCGCATGGACAAAAATGGGAATGACTCCCCAGGTCATGCCCTTTTTTATGTTTTGTCTAAAAATAGAGTCAGTCCTGCAGAATATGGGGCAAGTCTACTAGACAACCAGAGAGCACAGCCGCTCTGGGTCAGAGCCCCAGAGATCCCACAGAAATGATGAGCTGCATGCCATTCTAGGGGGTGCCCCTGCAACAACCCCACCCATTGCTTCCCTCCTCCCACACCCCTCCTGGACTACTGTGGCAGTTATCCCCCCATTTGTGTGATAATAAAGAATGCATGAATAAGAAACACTGATTTTTTAGTGAGATAAAATGAGGGGGAGGCAGCCTCCTGTTGCTATGATAGTCCAGGCAGGACTGAATCTCCAGGAGACAAAGCTTAAAGAAGGGAATGACTGGGAGTCATTCCCATTTTTGCCCAGGCACCCCCAGCTGACCTCACCGAGGCCAGCCAGGAGCACTCACGGGATGATGATGATGGTTATGAGTCCTATTGCACCATCTACCATCAGGGAGGGGAGGGGAGGGGATGCTGCTGTTTAGCGCTGCAGCGCGGCGTCTGCCAGCAGCATCCAGTAGACATACAGTGACATTGAAAAGAGGCAAGAAACAATTTTTTCCCTTTTCTTTCACAGTGGGTGAGAGGGGTAAATTAATGACATATACCCTGAACCACCCATGACAATGTTTTTGACCCTTCAGGCCCTGGGAGCTCAGCCAAGAATGCAAATGCGTTTCACAGACTGCAGGAACTGTGGAATAATTCGAGTCCTCAATCCCCCGCCCCTTGCATGAGTGTCCATTTAATTCTTTGGCTTTCCGTTACGCTTGTCACGTAACACTGTGTTGAGTCCCTGCTGTGGCCTCTGTCTATCATAGCCTGGAGATTTTTTCAAATGCTTTGGCATTTCATCTTCTGGAACGGAGCTCTGATTTGTCTCCTGTGATGGGACAAGGCCAGATGGCTACAGTAAAGTAGTAAGGAACAGGTATGTTAGCCCCAGGCTAACCAAATCCCTAGTACCATGGTAATCAAATGGCAGTTGCTCCAGGTTAATCAAGACACCTGGGGCCAATTAAGATCTTTCTAGAAGGCAGTGGAGAAGGCTACATTGATTGGGCCACCTGAAGCCAATCAAGGGCTGGCTGGAACTAGTTAAAAGCCTCCCAGTTAGTCAGTGAGGGTCACATGTGAGGAACTGGGAGAAAGAGGCACAAGGAGCTGAGAGTGAGAGGGTGTGCTGCTGGAGGACTAAGGAGTACAAGCGTTATCAGACGCCAGGAGGAAGGTCCTGTGCTGAGGATAAAGAAGGTGTTTGAAGGAGGCCATGAGGAAGTAGCCCAGGGAGTTGTAGCTGTCATGCAGCTGTTACAGGAGGCACTATAGACAGCTGCGATCCACAGGGCCCTGGGCTGGAACCCGGAGTAGAAGGCGGGCCCGGGTTCCCCCCAAACCTCTCAACTCCTGATCAGACACAGGAAGAGTTCACCCAGACTGTGGGTTCCACAAGAGGGGAAGATCACTGAGGTGAACAAATACGCCAGTAAGCGCAGGACCCACAAAGGCAGAGGAGGAACTTTGTCACACTCCCCAAACAGCAATCAGATCCAGTATCTCCCGTATGGTCCATGCTGGAGCTCTTTTTGGATTTGGGACTGCATGGTCACCCGTGATGATCAGTGCTCCACGCTGGGCAAACAGGAAATGAAATTCAAAAGTTCACGGGGCTTTTCCTGTCTACCTGGCCAGTACATCTGAGTTCAGATTGCTGTCCAGAGTAGTCAGAATGGTGCACTGTGGGATACTGCCCGGGGGCCAATATCGTCGAATTGCGGCCACACTAACCCTAATCCGACATGGCAATACCGATTTCAGTGCTACTCTCCTTGTCAGGAAGGATTACAGATATCGGTATAAAGAGCCCTTTATATCGATATAAAGGGCTTCGTTATGTGGATGGGTGCAGGGTTAATTCAGTTTAACGCTGCTAAATTCAGTATAAACGCATAGTGTAGACCAGGCCTAAAAGTCTGTCCTATCTTTAAAATTCCTTTCTTTTGCCTCAGGCCCTGCCTCCCTGTCTTCTGTTCTCCCTGCACCTCTTGCCTGGAGTTTGGCCTTCCCCACTGCTGACTGAGGACTTTTCAGGAACCTTCTTACTCTTTGCAGTCACCTGCCCACCAGCAGCAGCTGTCTCCTCTTTTATAAAGTCCAGGTGCATTCCCTTAAGTTCAATTGGGCATCAAGAAAGCAGTCCAGGTGCATTGGCCCTCTTAAGGGGCCCAATCGCCCTGTGACAAGGCCATTGGCATTGAGTCTGTCAGCCTCCTGTATTAACTGGTGTTTGCTCCATTCTGTATCAAGTGACCCAAGGTAAATTTTCTATAATTTCCTGTAAGTGATAGTGCAAGATTGTTATTGAGGACAAAAAAGAATATGAAGCCTGAGCTCTGAAACTTGTGAACATCTGTTGCACCAGATTTATTTTGCTGTTGTTGCAGTGTATTGAACTGTATCCAAAGTAATAAGGTTGAAAAGATTTCACAGTATTTTAGTTTAATAACTGACCTTGATGAAGTAGACAACAGCAGCTTAATTGACTTCTCTATTCTATTCCAAAGATAGTGTCCTCCTTTATTCTGCTAGTTCATTGGGCAGCAAGACTAATAAAAATAACTACAGCTGAATCAATCCTTGCTCATCTAAGTGATAGCGTACTAATGTAAATAGAAAGAAATATAGTGGCTGAGATTTTCTAAAGTGACTTGTAATTTGGGGTATGATGCTGGGAGACTAGATGCCAACTCATACCAGAGCTAGACCAATTCACTTGTGTTTTAGTATCGATCAAAGCAATTGTTAAATGTCTGAGTGTGTTTGCTGTTTAAACTTCATGAAAACTAGTGGGCTGTTACTTGCATTGTTTTCACTTCTCTGTATCCTGCTGTTATGATGTAGTAGCAAACATTTACATGGTGTGGACCCCTGTAACTAACTACTGCCATATGGGATGCAAATTAAGAACTATAACAGAAAAGAGCTAACTTAAAAGCAAGCGGTCATTGTCTGTCATGATCAGAGGTCAAAGACTCAAAATGCAGTCCTCTCTCTCCATCATCTAAGGAAATGCCCACATGGGTACTGCCACTATCAGCTTGTTTTCTGAGAGAAGAAGCTATAAGTATAGATTCAAGGAAATATCCTGGATCTCTGGACCATTCGGACTCATATAAGGAAGGGTACCAGATGCAAAGGAGAGCTCCTCAGAGACAATCTGGGGATCCTGAAAAGACTTTTGGGAAACTGGCAGTTTATTGCATTTCTGTTTTAACCTTTCAGTAACTCTCATTTCCTTTTCTTAGCTAATAAACCTTTAGTTCGTTTACTATAGAATTGAATCCCAGGGTTGTCTTTGGTGTGAAATCTAGAGTACCAAAGATCTGGGGTAAGTGACTGGACTCTTGGGACTAGGAGCAATCTGATGTGGTGTGTTTTTTGGTTTAAGTGACAACTTCATCACAAAGTTCAGTTTGTCGGGGTGGCAAGATAGGTTGGAGATTCCGAGAGGCTTGTCTGTGACGCCATGGTTAGTGATCCAGGACTTCACATTTGTCACTGGCTTGGTGATCTCTACTTATAGAACACACCACCAGTTTGGGGTGTCTGCCTTGTTTTCTGACAGTCTGCCCTGAGGTAGGTCCTCACAGTTGTGAGATACTCGAGACAGTTCCTCAATTTTTGGGTGCCCAACCTGAGATACCTTAAAAGGTTTTTAGAAAGTGCCAGGCACCTACCCTCTAAAAATCAGGTCCCTGCACAGTATCTCATTTGGGTACCCAGATCACTAATCACTTCTGAAAATCTTGACCATAGATAATTATATCTGAAGCTGTGCCACCTCAGAGTGTGATCTCTTCAGATTACATAAACCAAGTAGGGTTGGACTGGGTTTCCAACAGAGAAAATGCATGAATATTCAGCCCACTAGGTGCCACCTAGTATTGCTGATACAATGTCGAAAGAGAAATAAGACGTGACCAAGTAGATATGGTCTGACATCTCTAGATATCATCACTATGGTAGGACTTGCAAATTCTATTGACCTACCTAGTGGATTTGGATGCTCAATTCCCTTTACTTGTAATAGGAAATAAGCATCTAGAACCTATAAGTGGCTTTGAAAATCTCTGCCAGTAAATAAGAAGAAATGTTCCAAAGACAGATACACACATGATCTGAGACACTGAAAAGTAACTCTTCTAAACTAAGTACCTACATTATTTATTTTCAGCTAGTTTGCCAATCAAGATACAGATTAACCTCAGCTGTTAACTTTTAGAAATCTGCCTATAGGCAATGTGAGTTATTGCTCCCTCTAAACTGGCATTGAAATCAAAGGAAATATATCTGAATAAGGGCTGCAGATATTGGTCTTTGTTCTAAGATCTTTGTACAAGATAAATTCATTAGACAAACTGAATAATTTAGATATTTGAAAATTAAATTAGTATAGAGGTGTTCCCATATGATGATTGCTCAGAGAGATTTTTCTTTGAGGCGAAACATAAATTAATAAAGGCCATAATGACTTTAATGACAATATTAGTTGCTGCCTTTTGACTATTAAGACATGTACTTATTATAAACTATATTGATTTCTTTTTTCCTTTGGACAAAATTCTCTAGTTAAGTTAATATATGCAACTGTACTCCATCTTAATATTGTTCATTAACATTATGAATAGTTTGGTCAGAAAGTTTTGCAGCAGGACATGAACTTTATATGAAGATCCCATAATTTTGGAACGAGTCCTTAAAGTTACCAGAGAGAAACATATACAGCTAATGGTTGTGATGTGGCTGTCTTTTTTTAATGAATGTATCCATACGTAAATATTTCTAAATAAAAGTCCAAAGTCTGTACAATCAAGTTTAAGGCTTTAAGGTCAGCTTTTTTATACTAAAATGTAGGCCCCATATTTTCAAAAGTGACTCATGATTTTGAGATGATCACTTTTTTTGTGGAATGACCTTAAAGGGACCTGATTTTTCAGAAAGTGCTAGGCACTCACCTACTGAAGGTGAGGCACCTAAAATTCTGCGTATCAGAGGGGTAGCCGTGTTAGTCTGGATCTGTAAAAGCAGCAAAGAGTCCTGTGGCACCTTATAGACTAACAGATGTTTTGGAACATGAGCTTTCATGGGTGAATACATGCATCCAACGAAGTGGGTATTCACCCACGAAAGCTCATGCTCCAAAATGTCTTTTAGTCTATAAGCTGCCTCAGGACTCTTTGCTGCTTTTTCTAAAATTCTGAGGCATCCAAAATCTCTTGTCTCTCTTTCACATGTAGGCGTAGGTGCCCAGATGCTATTGTGATGGGCATGGCGTATGAACACGGTAGTCAGTTTTCAAAGGCAAAAAATTCAAAAGTCAGTGTGAGTCAGGCACTTATTTGTCATTTGTGCCTTTGAAAAATCCCCTCCTCACATAGATACCACAGACTTAGTAATGTAACTATACCAAAGTCATGAACATAAAACCTTTATCCCACAATCACATCACCGTGTTCCCTCTCTAGGTACTAAATTCTAACATGTATCGTGGAGATTCAAGGACTTATGTCCTCAGGAGTCTCATTTTAATCCCTCCCCCCATTGATAAATGTATGCAAATAGTTATGTAGGCACAGTCCTGGAAATTTTAAAATTCCACCAGTCTTTCAGAGGATTTTCTGCCCTGTGTGGTGAACTACATTGATAGTGTTCCTAGAAGAGGGACTCCTTCCTACGCAAAAGGTGGTATTTTATAGCTATAGTACTGTACTAATTCATTACTTCACCCAGTGGTGGAGGGAGATGGGAAGAGGGGTCTCATTGTAATTTGCAAATTTAAGAGCACAATTCCACAAATCCATGCTCACTTGAGTTGTCTCATTGGCTTCAACTGAAATTTTCATACCCATAAGTACAAGTTTTCAGGATCAAATCCTAAATAGTAAGAGGATGGGAATTTGGTAAATCGGTTTCTTTATCATCAGGAGGAACAGGTGAAGAATAATTTGTGAGTTAGAAATGGACAAATTGAGATTAGACAGTGGAATAGCCTGAATTAGTGTCAGGGAAAAACTATTGAAAGGAAAATATTTTTTAGAAGTAGAAACAGTGTTTTACAGAAAAGACTTACAAAGGTGACTAGAACCGTGTTCATAAAAGACACCACCCTTCACCAGGAAATTAGAGAGAAACTGAGAGATATGCACACATATCCTTTCCTACCTATTCCTCGGCCATCAGATCTGGAGGCTATTCAGGGTCTGTTTTTCCTATCTTATTTTGAGTTAGTAAGTAAAATTTAAAACTGACCTTCACACATTTTTCCATATATCACCAGCTTCCACTACACATCAAGAACTTTTTTGCAGTTTCTAAACCTTAGGAAGCAGGAAAGAAACTTAGACCCAAATCTGTGTGTGTGTGTGGGGGGGTGTACTTTGGCTTCAGGGGCTCTCCACAGATGCAGGGACCTGCTTACAGCGGCTCATTGCACAATGGGGCTTCACAGTGTTTTGAACTGTAAGCAAATAAACCTGGGTGTCTTAAGGAATTTATCTGAAGTATTTCCAGGAGAAAGTATATATTAAAATATTTTGTATCTGAGATTTTTCTGACTGTTTTTAAAAAAGCAATTTCCACAGTAGAATAGACTATTGCTATTAGTCAATACTTATGTGGAAAGAAAGAAATAATAGTGCGTGTGTTGCCACTTCTTTCTCCTACTTCAAGTCAATTATTGGCTCAAGACTAGCTACCTCAAAGACTGAATTTAGATCTATCTACGACAGCTACCGCTGCACTCCTTTGGGACAATGCAGATCACAAAGTTCAGGACAAAGCATATGAGAGCTGAAGGCAAATATTCTTATGTAAGAGGCTATGGCTATTCGTCAGTTTTCCCGAAATCAGATGAATCCAGAGTCAGACTGTCTTTAAGCAAGGTTGCAGAAAGCCTTCTTCTTTGAGAACACCTCTCCATGAAAGCCTCCCTCCCCAAACAAAAAAAAAAGTCCATACAGAGTTCTGGCCCCATAAAAGAAGTGCTAAAGACTCCATTAAGCTCAGTAGGAACTTTGCTATAGCTGATGGTTTTATGTGGAAGACACCCCAACACTAGAGTTTTCAGAGTTGCAGCCGTGTTAGTCTGTATTTGCAAAAAGAACAGGAGTACTTGTGGCACCTTAGAGACTCAAGGTGGGCCATTACACAAAGTAAAACTATTTCCCCATGTGTTTCCCCCCCGCCCCGTTCATCACATCTTCTTGTCAATTGCTGGAGATGGGCCATTTTCATTACCACTACAAACAGTTCTTTTTCTCTCCTGCTGATAACAACTCACCTTAACTGATCACTCTTCTTATAGTGTGTATAGTAACATCTGTTGTTTCATGTTCTCTGTGTCTCTATATATCTTCTTACTGTATTTTCCACTGCATGCATCTGATGAAGTGGGCTGTAGCTTAGTCTCTAAGGTGCCACCAGTACTCTTGTTCTTTTTGCCAACACTATGGTGATGGGCAACATATGCAGCTCTAAGGTGGATGCAATATATTTTCAAACTGCTTTGCCGTCAAACAAAAGTAGGTGAAATTGTTTAGCATCACAGGAATCTGTTCAGGGACTCTCATTTGATAGGGGATCTTTCTGCAGAAATACAGGAGTCTTCAGTTAAGTGATCTTCATACAACTCCCACATCCAGTTAAACTGATTGAAAACCCAGTCTCACTTATTTTAAAAAGAAGCTCTGAGAGCTCAGTGGATTCCTGGTAGGCTGCAAAATCTGCTGCCATCTGTTATGTCATGTTTGACACCTAGGCTCTCTGAGGCAGGGATTGCATTGTTTAGTTGTCTTTACAACACATAGTACATTGATCCATGATTGTAGTTCCTAGGTGCTACCAAAATAAACACAAGTAATCATAATTTAATATAAACTGTATAGAATAATACAGGATTTGAACTAATCTCATCTCATTTTTACAAAGAAAAGATAGTACTGTATCTCAGAGCAGAAATATGAAATACTTACTTTTTTTTTTAAATATAGTTCCAGTTCCTTGGGGATGATAATACATTCACTTACATAATAGGTATAAGAAAGTCTGTGGTTAGTATAAACTAAAGTTCTAATGGCACATGTAAACAGATCTTCCTCTTTAGCATAATGATTGAGCACTCTCCTTTGAAGCTGAACTTCCTGACTAACAGCAAGTTTTCTACAAGTAATGAACTGTGTACAGAGTGCTACAATATATCCTTTGGGCACAGATTGGTATCCTTGGTGGCCCAAAACAGATCACAAATCATTGCTTGCTTGTGCTTGCATAACGACAAAATGGTGCCCAAAGCAAGGAAGTGTATTACAGCTTTCAACAGATAGAGCTGATTTTGAGGCAGGGAGGGAAATGCTGTACAGTGCCATTATTTTCCCCACAGATGTTGTGAGATGAATAGTACAGTATACACTGGTCTAATGCTCACAATCCATCATTTTGTCATATGAATCATGGCTTATGAGGCCATGGCTCATCACAAAATCTTGTGGGAAATCCAAGGGTATTTCACAAGCGATATCACCAGTGCACATTGATTTTTTTTGTAAGCTAATTAATATAGCCTGTCTTTATCTCCCTGTAAAGGTGCGGACTCACCCTGTGGCGCCTCCTGCTGGTTACTTCGGGGAATTAGCTCGATTCCAGCTACGGAGCGCCCTCTGCAGGCCAGTAATCCACCTGTCCTCTGCTGGCCCCAGGCCCCTCCCTGGACTTCGGTGCCCCTTTAACTGGGTCTCCCCCCTCCCAGGGGAACCCCCACCCCACTATCCCCACTTTGCCTCAGTATTGGCTACTACCCAGTCATTGTCTAGCCCCCACACTCTGGGGCAGACTGCAGTATCAGCCACTCATCACAGGCAAAGGGGGTTTTGGCCTGGCTGCCTTTACCCACCCTCCGGCTGCCCCTCTGCAAGCCCAGCACCTTGGAGGCCTAGAATTAGGCCCTGCAGCCTGGGGAGTTGCTGGCCTAGGGCTTCCCAGCTCCTAAAGCTTTTCCCCCAGCCCTGCCTTCCTTTAGGTCCCCTGGGTGAGTCCCCAAGCAGCCAGGCATGTCTCCCTCTCCAGTCAGAGAGAGACTCTTCATCTTGGCTTCTAGCTCCCCTGGCCTTCTTATACAGCCTTGTGGCTCAGTTTGGGGCGTGGCCCCCAGCTGCAGCCACTCCCGCCATCAGCCCAGGTTTCTGGCTCCAGCTACAGTCCCTTGCCAGGGCTGTTTTAATCCCTTCTCTTCTGGAACAGGAGTCCACCCTGCTACACTCCCAAATACTTTTTGTGAATTCATGGTCCACTCCCTTTTTGGATGGCATCTCAGCAGCAGGGTCTCCCCACATCTCAGGATTCTGCACTAATATTTACCTAGACTGTATTTTTTTTACATCTTCCTTCAGCATAACTCCAGTGCTCAAGGAGCAGACCTGGGAGGGAAGTGTGACTCAGTCACAATTCATTCTTGACTTCCCCCTTGCTCCTGGTTATTAGTGGATTACTTCCTGGGTCATCTCTGCTGGCCAGCAGGTTGGGGCTGGTGAGAGCCAAGACTCCACCCATTCTTTACCTCTGTCTGCCCACCTGTGTGGGATGGGGAGTAAATGGCCTTCAGGAAGCCTGTATTCTAACCATTAGTACAGGTAGCCCCTGAAGGGGTCTAAAGTGCAGAAGAAGGATTGTCCAGTGGTTAGAACATATGTCTGAAACTAGTGAGACCTTAGTTCAAGTCCCTGTTTTGTTATTGACATTCTGTGAGACATTAAGCAAGTCACTCTGGGCCAAATTTTTAAAGGTATTTGCATCTTTAGTTGCCAAAGTACCTTTAAACATCTCTCCCTTAGCCTCTGTGCTTCAGTTCCCCATCTCTATAATGGGGATAATAGCCCTGCCCTACCTCACAGGGGTTTTAAGGATAAATACATTCAAGATTGTGAGGCATTCATATACTATGATAATGGGTATCTGGTAATTACTTAAGACTTTATGGCCTCCTGCTTCCCTACACAGGCATGCAGGGAAAGAAACAGTCTTGCTTATTGTAAATGTAGATGACCGTGTTAAAGAATAAAACAATTGTGGAAGAACTGCTAAAGGATTTGATGTACAGAGATGTCTTTTTGAGAAATTCTTCACGTAAAATGCTGACAAGCTTAGAAAAGGAAAGAACCTTGTAACTGTGATATCCTGTTCAGGTTACACTATCCCCAGGGAAACTGTCACCAACAACAGAATGAATTAATGAGAATTTGTTTTGTGTATGCCACTATTTAAATGCCCACCCCACCCAATTTTCCTTGTGTGCCTCTTGTTACAAGTAAATCATTTGCCAATTCTTTATTAACCTGTTATTCTGGCTAAGCACTGGAATTGTAATACTTTGGAATGAAGGGTGCTGGGAGCAATATTTCATTATATCAAATACTCAGAAGTCATTGTGTAGAAAAGTGTAAAACAAATAACTTCAGAATCCATGATGGTTATTTCAGGCATGATATCAGGTTCTTTCTGAGCTTATCTACAAGATTTATGCTATAGCTTTGCAGAAACAGATAGGAAGCTGCATGGCTACACTTATCTACTTCATTGCTTTATAACACCTTTGAAAGTTGGTTACCGGTGCATTATTTTTATTGCCATTTTTTTCATCTTCCTTAAATATCCTCTGGGTACATCTCTTGTGCAGGTGACTACGTCATAAGGGGCAA
Source organism: Gopherus evgoodei (assembly GCF_007399415.2). Lineage (NCBI taxonomy): Eukaryota > Metazoa > Chordata > Testudines > Testudinidae > Gopherus > Gopherus evgoodei. The sequence continues at coordinate 22,431,363 of NC_044326.1, forward strand.
ATTCTCCTGTAGTCTTCTTTTCCCCCCTTCTCCAGCATGATATCATTATTTTTTCATGCTAAAACTGAATGATCTCTCCAGCAGTTTACCGGTGTATGCTTCTATTATGTAAACCATAACAAGGGGCCATGGTAAACTACAGGCTGTATCCTGTGTAATAGTGAGGTTTTGTTGGAAAGGCCTCAAATTGAATTGACGTCCCAGTTTTTAACAGGATTATATGACCGAAGGAGCAGATAGAGATAAACCTGCACAATACATCTTTAGTCCTTCTTTAACAAACAGAAAGACAGCTCCTTTTCAGCCCACAATTGCAGGCACATTTTTGTTCCATTTTGAAAGAATGCAAGAAATATTTTCTTGATTTTTATCTGATTTTAATTAAGTTCCTCCAACAACGAAAGCATTTGTTACATTATGCAACAAAAACGTTTTAGTTCAGGCATGTTTTGCCTTGAGTGGGAACTAAAATCAAAGAGAAGAATCCTTTTTTTATTCGTCCATTACATTTGGTATCATTAGTACCAAGTCTTCTGGATACGTTTTGAGTAAAAGATTCTAATTTGTTGTGTTTGGCATTTTTATATGCATAAGCAATGTATATTGACTTTGCTCTTGAACTGTGTACAATGGCACTAGTGTAATCTGTGCGAACGGGCATGTGTTTGCTATGATGCTGCCTCTTAACAGCTAAGGAATTCTCCTTTAGCTCAGATATTAGAAGCCTGCTTTTGGAACCAAAGTTCTAGTCTTGGCTATGGTCCAGGTAGTCCAATGTCCTGTCTCTGACAGTGGCCAAGTGACCGAAGACAACATCAAATCCCCAAGAATGAGTTGTGCAGATTGTCCAAAGCTAGTACTGATAAAGTAATTATACCATGGTACATCATCATCTACTTTGCAAATGCCACATGTTACAGGGAAATTGTTAGGATTATTTTAGAGTTTAAACTATTTTTTTCTATCTATAAATCCAGATGCTTTAGTTATCATGAGACCAATAGTAAAAAGCTATAAAAAAACAGCTCCCTTTTCTAGCTCTGCGGGGATTTGAAATTTAAAAGATTCAAAATGCATGACATTTTTATGCATAGAAAAGCTGTTTTTGTTGTAGGACTAAATCTTGCCCAGCCTGGGCCTCAGGCAGGTGTAATTTTTGTGGGAAAATTCCATATTTGGGGAGAAAAAGGAAACATTTCTGTGGCAGATTGATGTTTTAAAAATGGCAGCTGTTGGAAGCTGCTCAGAGGTGTGGAACATAGGAATAAATCCACAAGAGATGGATTCGTGACCAAAGGCAGGTGAAACCATGAAAGGTATATGATACATTTATTTATTACACAGTTCCACAATCTGACACCTTCATCTTTGTGGTATATTTTATTCAGGTATAAAATACATGACAGTATGGTATAGTATAAAGGTTTTAGTAGCGTTAATGTTGGATGTCTGCATTATTCATGAGTCAAAGTTAAACTATTAAAAATAGGCTCCCTGAAAATTGGCTTTATAACTCTCTCTCTCACACACACACTCACTCACACACTCAGACACTCACTCACACACTATTTGTATCTATGTTTTACTGTATTGTCTGTCTATAAAAATGGTGTGTGTGTTTTGTTTAAGAAAAAAATGTATTTTGAGAGTTTACTCAAAATCTGATATTACTAAGAATATTTATCTTAGATTTACCTTTTTTGTTCTTTTTTTTAATCTTTCAAACATCTACAAACATCTTGTAAATATCTTTTTTTGTGCTGGGAAGGGAGAGGGGAAGGCTGGGTCAGAAACTTCAGATGAAAACAAAAGACAAAAACACAGTTGTAGGAAATAATCTACAAAGAGGTAGATTAATTTATGCCTCTAAAATCTTGTCTACACAAGAACGATGCACAGGTATAATTCAAGATGTGAATTTAAATTGATAGAGTTAAACCAGTGCTAAAGGCTGTGCGGATATTTATTTCAATACAAAAGTGGCTTATTTCAGTTTAGCCTAAATTTATTAGGAACCAGATTAACCAAAAATAAGTGTGTCCCTCACACCGTTGCATTGGTTCACCTATACTGGTTTAAGACCTTCTCTACATGATGGAATTGACTGAAATAGCTATGGCAGAATTAACTCAGTATTGCTAACCCCAAATATTAAAAAATCAAGAGACAGGCTCACCAAAAATTATGAGATTGGCTTTAAAATCATTAGATTATGTAAAAATAATAGATTTGATGTTCTTTTTATTTGTTTTCTGCGTTTTAAGCCTTTAGGTTGCACTAGGGTAACATTTTGAAGCTTTCTTCACAGCCACAAGGTCTAGAAATGTACTTCTTTAAGAATGAAGGCTAAAATCATCACATAGCCACTTGACTCCAGGAGCTGGGGCTAGGGGCGGCAGCTCTATGTATCTGTTCTTTAAATAGGTAAGAACTTTATCCAAAGCCCAGGGAGTCAGGCAGCTTTTGGCGGAATGCCTGTGGGAGGTCCGCTGATAATGATGATTCGGCGGCATGCCTGCGGGAGGTCCGCTAGTCCAGCCCCTTCGGCGTACCCACCGCCGAATTGCTGCTGAAGCCATGGGACCAGCAGACCTCCTGCAGGCATGCCGCCGAAGGCAGCCTGACTTCCACCCTCAAGGTGACCGGCAGGCCACCCCCTGCAGCTTGCCACCCCAGGCATGCGCTTGGTGTGCTGGTGCCTGGAGTCACCTCTGGCTGGGGCTTTCAGGAAAACAATAATTATCACGAGACTCATGACAAAATCACTAGAGTTGGCAACACTGATGCTCTCTATGTGGACACCCTGTACCAGAATAAAAATCCATTTTATTCCGGAATGATTACTCCACTTTGTAAACAGAATAATTATTCCTAAATAAAGTCACTTTTATTCTAGCATAGAGTGTCCATGTGGGAATCTAGTTTGAAAGACCTATTCCAGAAAAGTTTACTCTGCGGTCAATTTCTCCATGTAGACAAGGCCTAGAGGCAGACACAGTGCTTTTACTGCACTGATACAACTTTCTCAGATAAACATTAATTCTTCATGAAATAACTTTAAAAGAAATAGCAATTTAGAAGAAAGATTAGCAATTTGGGAACGTTTTTCTGTTTTTGAAAAACTCCTTTTAATCATTGGTGTAGTGGGTACAGCCACAAAATCCCCTGGGACAGATTAAGTAAGGTGGCACAGTCCCATAATTATGCTTATTTAAACCACCAAAGCATCTAATCCCATGTTTGCAATTACAAGAGTTTTTACCAGTAAAGGCCCTGATCCTGCAAATGCTTATGTAATGTGTTTAGCTGTCTGCACATAAGTCCTGTTGAAATCAGTGGAACTATTCACACGAGTAAATGCACATGAGTAAGTGTTGCGCTGTTAGGGACAAATTGTGCAAATGCCTATGTGAATATTATTTATTATTATTATTATTATTGTAGTAAGTAGGAGACCTAGTAATGGGCCAAGGCCTCATTGTGCTAGGCACTGTTCAGACACAGAACACAAAGATGACCCCGGCCTCAAAGAGTGCATATTCATGTGTACAATTAAATGATATGTGCTCATGAATGTTAACTTGGAGTTTTACTGGGGCACATGTTGCACCCTTAAGAGAGAATTCTGATCTTCAAATGTCACCTTTTCCCTCATTATAGCTTGATGTGTGCTTAGTTTCAAAACTCATAGACAAAACCACTTGACCTAACACTTTACATACCCTTATCCAAACAACTTCCAAATGTGAGCCTCAAGGGTTAATGGAAATTGGCAAAAGTGAATATGTCCATTGAAAGCAGCTCAAGGCAGTTAAGAATTATTCAAGAATTTTTCCTTGGATGTGATGAGGGATGAGGGCTTTGCTCTTACTATCTGACCTTCCCAGTTTCAACTGCTCAATACCTCTTACTGTCTACAGAAATTGCCAAAATACCACCTAATGAGCTGAAAATGACCTATGACAGATCTAATGGTAAAACTGTTGCTAGAAGAAAGATTGCTTCAGTAGAAGCTGAAAAAAATCTCTGTCTCTCTCTATCTAAAATGCAGATTTAAATAGGTAAGAACTTTATCCAAAGCCCATTGAAGTCAGTTGGACTTTTTCCATTGATTCTGATTGGCTTTGAACAGACCGTTAGTTGATTCACTAATAATCAGAATTGTGAAAACAGCAATACACTATGAATGTGATTTTTCTTGTTCGTTACACTGATGTAATTCCTTTGGGTCCCATTCTCTCCCCTCTCACTAGGTTACAGTGGAGTGAGTCTGCTGACTTCAACCGAGTTACTTCTGATTTACACCAAAATAATCAAGAGGCAAATCAGGAACTCTTTACTCATATACTATAGAGCCCACGCATAAGAACTGTTGATTTTTTAAAATGTGTATAATTGGCCCTTTTCTCAACTGCATTATTCCAGCTTTACGTCAGTGTAACATTGTTGAAATGAATAGAGTTGTTCCAAGGTAAAACTATTATAATGCTGTGAAAAATCAACCCCAGTGCGTCCAGTCACTCAAACTTCCACTTCTTTGGGAACAGGTTAGAAAAATAAGCAGGGCTTTAAATATTGACATTCTTTCACATCCACAGGTCTTCATTTTCCAAATTTGGGAGCTGATTGTCTTTTCATTCCCATTGGTATAAATCAGGAGGAATATGTTTCTTAAGAAATAAAACTGAAGACTGTTTGAAATTCTCCATATACACAGAAATGTCCCTTGGGTGCGGCGAACGGAGGCGACTGCCCTGAGCCCCATGCTTTGAGGGGGCCTCATTCTTCGGGCGAGGAGGTGAGATGGGAGGCAAGTGGTCAAGTGAGTGGCATGAGGAGGCGAACGGGGAGGTGAGTGGCAGGCGGACAGGCGGGCGGGGGAGACAAGGAGGAGCCCCTCTACCAGAACCTCCTGCCTGCTGGCGGGCACCGCTGATCAGCGCCTCCCCCTCCCACTCAGTGCCTGCCGCAGATCAGATGTTTCATGGCATCAGGAGGGGCTGGGAGGCAGGGGACAGGAGAGAGAGTATAGCACGCTTGGGGGAGGGGTGGAACTGGGTGAGGAAGAGGCAGGATGAGGGCAGGAAGAGGTGGAGCAGAAGTGGGATAGGAGGCATTAGGGGGAGGGGGAGCAGATTAGAAACTCGGCGCCAATGTAGCGGGCCCCACAACCCCCCAAGGATGCCCCTGCATATACACCTTCCCATTTGTGACCAATGATACTGTGTAGGGATTTGAACTCATCTCTGTGCTTCTCTAGGGGATTTGGATAAGTATCACCAGATTTGGCCTGGTGAATGAATGATATGCTTTGGACCCCTTGGAAAGAGATTTAGTTTTTCTGTTCTTCATCAATTTGTGTGGTTGGTTAGATTTGTTTTAACTTTTTTCCTTTCACTTTTCCACTTTCTGAGAAATATGATATTATGGGGTTTTTCTAAAATGCTTTGTCATGAATTTTTTGCTAAACTGCAATATTACCACTTCTACTATCATCATATAGTAAATCTTGCCTAGTTTAAAGGGGCCATAATAGGAAAGGGAAGTGCAGTGTAGTTCTTTGGGCCAGATATATGCTGTAGCTTTACCCCAGGCCAGACAAGAGATTGGAGCACTTCATATCCTCTAGACCAGGGAATATACAGCCACCCAGGAATACATAAAATTCAGTATGCAGTGTTTTTGTAGCCATGTCAGTCGCAGGATTTTAGAGAGACAAGGTGGGTGAGGTAATATCTTTTATTAGACCAACTTCTGTTGATGAAAGAGACAAGCTTTCAAGCTTTCACAGAGCTCTCCTTCAGGTCTGGGAAATTTACTCAGCAGTGGTTAATGATAAATTACATCTGTCTCTTCCTTACTTAAAGTGGGGAGTTTTGAGGGCCTGACCAAAATTAAACAGATTCTTTCTCTGATTGGAAAGAAGCAAAAAGAACTAATAGACTTAAACAAATTGAGGTTTTTAATAGGTTACAGATGGGACAAAAAAGGTTGGCCATGATCCTGACTTTTGAAATGGATAGCACGTAGGTATAGAGGACAAAAAACCCTAAAGAATGGAGGCAAGGCTAGGACATTCTTGGCTTCTGAGCATTGTCCAATGTACACTTTAATTCCTACAAGAGAAACAAACCCTTTAAAAAGTTATACAAATTGAGCAGTGATATTAGAAACACTTGTTCTAATTTCACTGACTTTCTGCTCCTTTAGATTCCCTACGGGCTACATCTACTCACTGTACTAATGTTTAAGAGAATGAGAGTCAGTGTAACTTACGTACTGAAGAGTCAGGAGCAGGTATAGATTAAAGTAGGACAGGCCTCAGAGCATGTAACAGATAGAGTCACTTAGACATCGGTAGTGTGGGTATGTGTAATGCTAACTTATTTGTGTAAATAGAGCTACCTTAAGCATCACCTCTAAATTTGGCCTATGAATCTAAGGAAGTCTAAAGTTTAGAGGAGTCTACAGTGCTTACACTGGCATAATGTTCACACTTCAGGGAACCAGAAAGAACTGTAAATTACATCATTATCCTCTGGATTTTCCCAAAATCACTTTGGGCTTGTCCACACTTACAGCGCTGCAGCTGCACTGGTGCAGCTGCGTCACTGTAACACTTATTGAAGATGCTACCTATGCCAATGGGAGAGCTTCTCCCATCAGCGCAGGTACTGCACCTCCCTGAGAGGCAGTAGCTAGGTCAATGAGAGAAACCCACCCATTAACAACACGCTGTGCACACTGGGAGTTCAGACAGTATAACTGCATCGCTCAGGGGTGTGGCTTTTCCACACCGAGTGACATAATTATACCAACCTAAGATTGTAGTGTAGACCATGGCTTACACTCATCTTTGAATTTAGCTTAATGTTTTCATATTACATTTTTGCTACTGCTGGACATTAAAAAAAATGGCGGCGGGGGAAAAGGGGAGCATTTTGCAGAATGTATGACTTTTTTTTCCTCTAGCTTTTTGGCAAAGTTTGAAATTTTCACTTTTGAAACTATTTGACCAAGTCTAACTTTTAAACTGATAAAAATGTGAGTGTTTCAGCACATCACTGTTACTGGTTCTGTTGTCTTGGCTGACTGTTAGTGCTGTATGCCTGTGATCACATGGGCTAAACCTTAAGAACAATATAGTTACTAATCCAGAAGCTGGAGGCATCTAGCATACTGCTGGCATACTACAGCACTAAGTTCCCATGAGAAAAACAGAACATATTTAGTAGTTGTCTGACTGTTATTTTTATTTCTTGCCATGATATTCAATAATATTTCTCAGTTAATGAACTTACTCTATCCCAGAAGATCAAGCTCTTCAAAGCAGACCAGAGCTGTCCTCCCAAATGAAGCCTGGTTAAAAAAATATGTCCGCCCCATAAATGTCAAGTGGCAAGTCATTAAGTCAGTGCAGGGTAGTTAGACCCCAGGCCTAGTGGCCACTATGCAAATACCAAGTTTAAAAAATGTGGCACTCAGCTGATTCTCCTCCTGGTCAGGAAATGAAAAACATTTTTGAGAAATTATTTGTGAATACTTTTTTGCATGTTTCTTTGAGCTCTATTCAGACTCTGGGTCCTAGGAGCACCAGTGTCAGGATATGCCAATTATTGTTGTTTTATTATCATTTCTAAGGCAGCCATCATATGTTAATATATTTGAGATTCATTAAAATCTTATATAAAAGCCTTATTTTTCTCTCCCTCTATCAATACTGCTCTGAGTCAAAACTACATCTTATTCATAAGAGTAAGGTCAGCAGGACAATTAGATCATCTACTCTGACTCCTTGTATCGCACAATCCACAGAATTTCATCCAGTTACTCCAGCATTGAGCCCAACAGCTGTGTGAACCCGGACCCTGCATTTCACCAAGGTTTGAGTTCTCAAGGGCCTGTTTTTTCCCCCACAGTAAAATCTGATGGCAAATCCACAGGCAAAGTTCATGTTTAATAGACATTTCCATGGGGTTTCCAGAAATGGCATGGGTGGCCTTGTAGAAAATGCTATGTGAGTTGTCTCAAACGTGACTCAGATGAAAAACAGCCCCAAAATGTTTGTGGGTCCGCAAAGGCAGGGAGGAAAGTTTTCAAGAAATGGTGATTCATAGAAAATGATTGTAGTGCATTATACTGAAAAATTGTGCTGTTGGTTTGATAATACAGACTGCACTCAAACCGAAGTTATTTTTACTTGTTTGGGTCATACACTTTGCATAGCTCTACTTCAAACAGCATCTATATTTGTTTTCAAATTGATTAAGAGGACAGCCCTGATTAGGAAGATTTATAACATGTACATTTGCAAGTGCTTTTTGTTTTCTCTCTTAATTTGGAGTTGTATAAATCACAGGAAAATAAGTATCTCGTATCCAAAATGGCCAGCTCTTTCTTCCGTGTGATTTGATTGCAGTCAGATGAGAAGCGCTGCTTTGAAATAGAGGCAATGGCCAGAGGCCCACTGATTGCCTGTAAACAAAAAGAGGCACTGGTAACATTTAGAATGTTCTATCAGTGATCAAAGCACAGGAGGTGCTGTCTAGACAGCCTAGGTGTGGACTAGCAAATGGCTTTCATTAAGAGTCCTCTACTCTGGTGCCATTGTTTCAGCTCTGCTCTTCTTCAGGCCAATCTGTGATTGATTTTCAGAAAGGTGCCCAAGTGCCTGTGGCAATGGGATAAGACTTACAGGACTTTGCTTGTTCTGACAAGGCAGAGTAGCTGTCTATCACAGTAGCACAAAATGACACATTCATTTACTTCCAGGGTGCTTTGAAACAAATACTTTCAGCTATAACAATTGCTTTTCCCAGCTTGAGCTTTTGAGTTAAATTTTTGTATTCCAGAGGATAAAACTTTGTGAAATGATTTAAAGTATCTCATAACAGAAAAGGGCACAGTTTGAACTCTTCAGCAGGATTTTAGATTTACTTTCATGTGCAATGGTGACATAATAAGGTTTGCCCTCCTGGATATGGTTTAGTAAGTTGCTGAGGTTATTTTTAAGATCGAAAAGAACAATTTGACTCTTCACCCATATGAGTTTCTGACAGCATTCAGTATGTGCTGTGTGGTATCTTTATGTAAGGATATTTGGCACACATCAATTGGTGCAGTAAATCATATGCATCACAGGATTAGAAATTAAAATGCTTTTCATTACAATTCTCAAATGCATGTGACCATGCAGAACCATGTTAACTTGGAAATGAAGGCTTGATCCTGAGTTGGTGTAAATTACCAGTCCACACTGGCTGAAGATCTGGCACTGATTCCCTTTCTCACCCCACTCCCTCACTTAGTATCACAGAGTATATTTTCAAAAGCTTTTCAGGGAGCCAGAATGGGATTCACTTTCAATGGATGTTGTGCTCTTGGGTCACTTAGGCTCAGATCCTCAAAGATATTTAAGTGCCTAATTCCCATTGATTTGAAAATCTCCCTTTTTTTTTAATCATCTGCTTCAACTGGCCACTGTTAAGTTGTAGTGGACCTACTTGCCAAGAACCCATGGGAAAAGAAGTGTGTTTGTGAGGGGAGGAAAACAGGAGGAAAAGTCAGCTAGGTCCTGTCTTTCCTTCCACGTAACTTCTTCTTCTCCTTTCTTTCTCGGGCCTTATGCCACATCTATCACTGCCTGGTCTAGTCAAGTTTTATGACATTTTGTTTTGTTGGGCAATTCCTCAGAAGCTACAGTAGTAGCACAAGAGATCTATATGGCTCTATAACTGAGGTTTACCTATTAGTAAAAAGTCTGTCTGCAGAGACCATTGGTGTGAGACAAACAAGCAGCTTTGGTAATACTTTTTCATTGTAGTTGGGTACAAGTTTCTCTTGAGATTTTCAGCCAGATCCTCAGCACACATAAATTGGCATGGTTCTACGGAAGTAAATGGAGCTATGCTGTTTTTCATCTGGTGCAAATATGGCCCAATAGTGAGTTTTGGTTTCCCTCAGAATGATTTCTCCCTCTTTTTTGTTATTTCCTGGCTTTAGCCAGATTCAGATGCATAATATATCTCCAGGAAAAGCATATCCTTTGTTCATTGAGGGTTAGGTTATTCCTTTCGGTGGAAAAAAACCCACTGTAGTAGGGGGAAAGGTTTCTGTTAAATCTCTGCAATGTTTTCAGCTCTACATTGACACCTCATTGGCCTGTCAGTAAGATAGGGATGGCAGCCCCTCAGAAGGGACAGGGGGTGTGGCATGTAACACCAGGCCAATGAGCTGCTGGAACATGGGTCCCATACATATGGATCCTCAAAATAAGCTGTGAATCCTTACACCATTTGTATCCTTATCTCCAGTGCTGTGGCTGTGCTATGCTACCTTAGCAATGCCTGCTAGAGTTGCCAGAGAACCAGCAATTTGATTTCATGAAGACTTTTTAATTTTTAAAATTTGTTTTGTTCCACTATGAAACAAAACCCAAACTTTTCTCTGTGAGGGGACCTGCTGTCAGCCGCAGGTGGTTAGGGCTCCCGCTGCTAGTGCCTGGGCTCCCAGTGCCAACCCCAGCTGGTTGGGCTTCTCCTGTCAGCCTGGAAAGTGAGAAGGGGACCCCACTTCATCCCCAACCCCAGGCCTGGGGAGAGTGAAGAACCCTAATAGGATTAGAGGTGAGTCTGGTTGGGCTGAACAATGGCCTGGGAGCTGCAGGGGGACTGAAGTGAGGAGGAGAAGGGCTGATGGGGTGGGACGATTGTATTGATGGTCAATTATGAGCAGATGGGGTGAATGTTCGGAGGGTGAATTAAAGTGGTGGGGGTCAATGGGATAGGATGCTGAACTGATGAGGTAGTGATGATGGAGCCTGGGAGACTGAACTGAGGGGGGCCTGGGTGGGGACAGAACTGATGGGTGACAGAACTGATGGGGACAGGATTAAGTGCTGGTCAGGAGAGGGCCAGATGTGGGGCTGAAAGCTCCTGCAGCAGGGGCCAAAATCACTTTATCCAGTACATGTGGGAGAGCAGGCAACACTAATTGGCACATGCACGCACCCTGGCGACGGGCAGGGGCAGTTCAAAAATCATGAGACTGACCTAAAAAACCACAGTATAATCTTTTAAAAAAAAACCTCATGATTTTAGGTCCAGTCTCATGATTTTGGGGGATTTGACTCATGATTTTTGATCTCTTGAAGCTGGCAATACTGTCATGCTCACCCACCTCCTGGGTAACTTATGACAGTTGAACCAAGACATTCGAGATCTCAGTAACAGCAATACATACTCCCCAGCAGATCTACCAGTCAGCTAGGTAATGATGGTGATTTAATCATTTAGGAAAGGTTGAGCAAAGAGGTGTGTCATTTTTATCACTCCTTCGCTCTCCTCAGCGTCACAATGCAGAGGAAAGCTCCTGGGCCCTTCTCTCTTTTTTTTTTATGAAAATGTATTTTTAACATCAATGTATTCTTTCTTTAAAATGCTAATTGACTCCTGTTCCTTAAAATTCAAAGCTAGAGAAGTATCGAATGAGCCTATTAACTATTACCAAATTTTAATCTTTATATATAAAGACAAATACCATATAGAAAAGACAATCCTAAACTATTAGTTTTGAAATAAGGTTTCATAAATATATCAATTTGGTTATTAACACTAGAAAGGTTAATTTATCAGCACTCATTTATCCGAGTGAAAGTGTTATTTATTGAATAAAATAAACAATGGAAAAACACAGCTTTGTTTTTCACACATTTTTAGGGTGTGTGACAGTGCACGGCTGGGGCTCGACCCTCCCTGGGGAGGAGGGGAGCCACACCGCCTCTCTACACATCGTCTGAGGGCCTCTGCCCTCGAGGTTGAGCGGTCAACAGTTCGGGCAGCTCGGATCCTGTAGGCAGGACCGAACATGGGCACAGTCAATGGGGGCCCAGCCCTTGGTTTGGGCAGGGCACCAAACCCACAGGTACACTAGCTCAGGCCCTTGTGACTCAGGGGCTGAGCGACAACCACCATGGATGGCCTCCTCAGGCCAGGGGAGGGGGAGTCTGCCACCCCTTCAAGGGTGGCAGGGGGAACGCAGGCCCTCCCACTCCATTGCGTTCCAGCCTGGGGCCCTATCAGCGGTTAACGCCATTCATGGTCAGTGGGGAATCCTGACCGAAACATTGACATGGGTTCCGGCATACTTGCAGTCTGACTGGGGTCAGCTGCCCCCAGGCTACTTCCTAGCTCCCCCTCTGGTCCTACCTGATTGGGGCCATCAGTCCCTGGGAAGCTTAGTAGCATGGGCTCCTCCCGGCCAGGGCTGGGCGGTAGATCCAGTAGTACCTCAGGAAAGTCCGGCCAAGCCTGGTCCAGGAGTTCCTCAGGGTAGTAGCAGGGATGGGGTAGCTCCAGCAGCTCCTCATCGTAGCGGGCGCAGGGCAGCTCCGGCAGCTCCTCGGTGTAGCGGGGGAAGTTCTGGCCAGTCAGGGCAACAGCCCTGGGCCTCCGCAGCTTCCCAGGCAGGCGCACCCTCTAGCAGGTCTACTCCTGACAGCAGCAGGCTCCAGCTGAGGGCCGAAGGCCTGCTTTTATACTTCCAGGACGCCTCCTGACCCTCTGAGGGGCGGGACTACCACTCAGTGGCCCTGCCCCTTTTGGCATCTGACGGGGCTCGACCCTCCCTGGGGAGGAGGGGAGCCACACCTCCTCGCTACAGGGTGGTTTTGGGATAAAGCAGGTACCAGCAGCTGCGGGGAAAAAAAGTAGTCCACTCTCTAATTAAGATTGGCCATGTCCTGAGCTGGACTGCATCATTCTGTAGCTTAAAGAGGCAAACTGACTACATTACCTGAGGATCTGGCCCTATATGTTTAAATTAGGATTCACTTGGAAATCACCTGTAAATATCCTTTGGTTGCCAACACAGAAGCATGTGGTAGAATTGTGTTTATCTGTCAAGTCTAAAGAATGCCAAATTTTAATGAGAATAAACTCTAAAGTGAAATCAACAAATAGAAGCGTTGTGCAACACTAGATCTAGGTCACACAGAGATCCATTAATTCAAACTCATCCTTTGTGTATATTGAAAGGGGTAACATATGTGCCTAATCCTTTAAGATGCTGAGTATCCACAACTCCAGTATTAGAGATATTGAACTTGATTCTGATCTCACATTGCCCTGGTTTAACTACAATGGGTGTAAATCAGCATAGCATCAAAGTCAATGGAGCTCCACTGGGTATGCCATACAGGCCCTGAATTGATTCAGGAGGGCCTGAGAGGCCAATTATGTTAACTGGCCGCACCTGGAGAGAGAACTAGGCTTAACTGATCATGATGCCCACCTGGGCAGGAACAGGCTGGCTGGTATAAAGAGAGGAAGTTTGTAACTGCAAGGAGATATACTACAATTATTCTCTGAGATTAGATACTGAGGTAGAAGTTCTGGTATCCGGAGAGAAGGAAGGCAGGCAGGCAGGCAGCTTGGGGAGGCATAAAGCAGCACCTGGGTAGAGTAGGCTCTGGTGGAGACCCTGGGCAGGAAGTGGACCTTCCTGGGGGAAGCCCTGAGCAGCATTTATTTAAGGATGGGATAAGGTCAAGCCCAAAGAGGGTAGAATGGGGTGATGTTTATATACCAATTTTGGGGGGGGATTCCAAGGGAGAGTCCTGACAATCCTGGGGCTGAGGAAAAGATGAGTCTAGGGAGGCTGTAGGGAAGAAGCCAAGGGTAACTGCAACAAGGAGTGGTAGTGAGCAGAGGTTAGCTGCTGCTGATCGTTCCCTGGGCTAGAACCTGGTGGTGGGAGGGCCTGGGTTCTCCTCCCCCCCCAGTGGAGAACATGGCATGAATAAGGCAATAAGCGTGCTGGAAAGGCCTGAGGCAAGGTGTGAGGACCAGGGGGCCTGCAGTTGGAGATGAAAACCTTCTTGGAGGACTGTTGTATTAATTACGATGGAATAAATGGGCCCAAAGAGTCTAAGTGGCCATGTCATGCTAACAAATGTCCAATATTAAACAGTTGTAAAGATTTGGGGTTTGGTATATAGACCTCAGCCCGCTTAGTACCATGGCAAACGCATTACTAAACAGCCTTGTAATCTTTTATTAAACATACAGAAAAGGAAAACAGTGAAAGCATTACTTAATACCTTACAGTTTAACAACATCCCTTGTTCTTTCCGTTTAGCTGGAGAGAGTTTATAGAAGGGGGTGGGGGAAACAGTCTTGTTTAATAGGCTCGGTAGATGGTATTAAAGATGGTTATAACTGCCCTTTTGAGGGAAGTTAATTGAGATGGGCTGGAGCTGTTGTGGTGGTTAAAGTCTATCCTGTTTCCTTTAAGACAAAATGAGATGGAACTCCCATGAAGAGGGACAGAAAAGATCAGCAAAGATAGAAAATACAGCTCTTTCTTGGGTGTTGAGATTACAAGTGAGAGTCACTGCTAGAAAAACACAAGCTCAGAACATGATTTTGTCAGCCACTCCAAGAACTGGCAAACTTGTGCCAGTATCAGGCTGTTAAGGGCATTAGTTTTAGCTGACTGTTCCTTGTCACAGGCTTATAGCAGTGTTGTAGAATATACAGTCTTGGCCAGCTACACCAGACTCTGATTAGACAGAAGAAAAAAGAACAATAAGAAAGAGAAGATATAAGATAGCGAAGGAAAAGCTTGCATAAGGGGGTACTTTGGCAGGGGGGAAAGTATCATATCCCAGGTGGAGGTTGGGATTCAGCTGGAGCTTGTAGAGATGCCAATGTCATCTCGGTCCATCTCTTTGGCCTGATCTGGTCAGGATATTACTCAGGATCAGGATAACAAAGGCCTGGAGTCCCAGAAGGTGGTGGGAATGGCAGCCATGATGGTGAAGCTCACTCCAAAAGCCAATTTTTCTCCTCAAAATCTCTTCCTTTAAGGAACCTAAAAGGGAGCGATGGATGGAATAGCCTATCCGCTCACAATTTTGTCCATCAATTAAGCCTAATTTCTGACATACCAATTTTGGGTTCACTGGTTTCTGATCCACCACTCCTCCTGTTTACGAGGCATGATCCTTGTGTTTGATCACAGTCCTTGCGTTATATCAGTGAGTCTTTTTGTTTGACTGATTCAGTTATTCTGTCTTTTGCGTCTTTCCCACCAACATTTGTTATAGGTAATTCTGAAACTTTATGAACTCTTACTCACTTCCTACACCTAAATGCACAATTAGGCTAAATTTGTAGGCCCAGTTATCATAACTGGACATTGGACTTTTTTATGTTGAATTTTGTTACTCCAGAAAGGGTGGACTAAATTGTGACCTAGTCAGAGGCCTGAGTTACAGGAAGAGAGACCATTGGAGTGATGGTTCATGGGAGGTACCAGATAGGGAGAGAGCTGCTATGCCCATGTCCAACCACAAGGAGGCACTGTCTTGGTTAGTGAATACCTTCACATGCTGATTTACAGCAGTTAGGGATATCAACTAATAGACTCCTGTTTAACAGTGGGGTGAGTTCAGAATCAGCGCCAATATTCCTATATTTCTTTAGAGTAGGATTCATGATTCTCAAATGTCATAATGGTCCTTTCCTTCTTAAAAAGTCTTCCCCAATGGGTCAGACATGCTGTTGAGGCTCAGCTCTGTATTGAGGATGTGTGGAAATCACTCTGCCCCAGGCAAGCTCTGAAAGGAATTCTGGTTAGGGAGATATAATTCACCCTAAAGCTCTCTGGAATGCAGGTAGAACATTCCTGCTGCTACAGACTTTTGAGATTGAAGCATCTTGCCTCAGAGTGCTGGGCTAATTCTTTGGCTAGTGGAGCCATGGACTGGTCTCCTCTTTGCCCCACTGGGGTTCTCATAGGGAGCACTGGGAAGGGGCAGTATGCTTCTGTACTCCAGGGAGCACAAGAACTGCAACTATGCCAAGAGGATGAGCCTCCTTGCACACTTCTAGAGCAGCCATGCATAATTTTGCTCCAAAGTACCACCTCCATTCAGCTGACATCTAGGCTGCTCCCTAGACTAACTGCTTATGTTGTGGTGTACTATGACAGAGAAAGGCATGATCTAGTGGTCTGAATCTATGATTGGAGTCTAGAAACCTCCTATGTTCTAAAACCAGCTCATACACTTATTCCTTCTGCTGCCATAGGCAGGCACTTAAGACAGTTTTTTTTTTAAATTTGGTTCCCTAAAGCTGGGCATAAAAATAGGCAGCCTGGCTTTTAGTGGTGATGAGCACCTACAGCTCCCCTAGACTTCCTCTGATCTACACCAAGTATAAAATGTGGGCACGTTTTTAACATTGGGTGGTGTGGCTCCAGTTTTAAACATGGCTAGTAGTGGAGACCAAACAAAACCATTTCACAGACCATTCAGGGATAATGACTTCCACCAGTGCTGAGTCAACTGTTTCAGATTGTTTTTTCAGCTCCTCAAAGATGGCAGGAAGGAGGTCCACTTCCTTTGTACTGGTCCACAGAGCAAGGGCGAGGGTATCCTGCATCCCATAAAGGGCTGTAGCAGTGGACGTGCACATATTGTGTGCTGGGAAGCCCCCGGAGATATTCAGAATAGCTCCTGATGGGAAGTGCGATTCTGGACAGTCAACAGCACAGCTATGCCTTAAAGCCACAATGCAGCCCTTTGTGATTACAAGCACAATATAGCAATGCACTTAAGCATGTGGTTAACTTTAACCATGTGAGCAATCCTACTAAGTCAAATTTTCAGCAAGGGTCTGTGTTTGTTCTTATTTTTATTTAAGGGAACTGCTTATGTGCTTGAAATGATTTGCTGTATCAGCACCTATGTCAGTAAAATGTTTCAGAACACTTCTGAGCTTATCAAAAGAGCTAGAATTTGTTTCAACATACCGATTGAAAAAAGCAAACTACAGCGTAGGGGCCAAATCTTCAGTGGGTGTAAACTGTCAGCGCTACAGTGAGTTCAAAGAGTATTTCAGCATACACTAGTGGAGATCTGGCCCTTCTTTTCAGCTACATTCCTCTCCTTGATGTTGCATTGGACCAGATTGTCTCCTGGCATAACTGTATTGACCACAGTGGAGTCACTCCGGCAGAGAATTAGGTCCATTGTATCTAAAATACCAGCTTCAGTAAATACTCAAAAGGGACATTTTCTGGTATTATACATGGATTGCTTGAAATCTGGACAAATGTTAAGTATTAAAGTACTTTCAGTTATTGGGAAATGAATGAATGTTTTATGTTTCCTTCATTCCAATCATCTTAAATAAGAAAAATATTAGTTCTCAATTGCCAAATAGCGGTATCTGGTATCCGTTAGATTATGATTAACAATAACCATTGACAGTTAGCTCCTCAGGGCAAGTCAGCTCTTCTCATATTATCTAGCTGATAACTCAGACAAGATTTAATAAGAAAAATAGAACTATACAAAATTTACCTTAGCTACCAAGCAAGTCTTCATAGTTTGGGTAGAGAGCACTGAATTCAGGAAGTGTCATTTGACCACAAATAGGTGCAAACCTAGCATTAACAGGCATCCCTATTTTAATTGATGGTGGATCCATGTAGAGCTTCTTTGCTTAGCTTACTCTTGCCAAAAGCAGGGGTAATCTGCAAAGTGGGAGTGAGAGTACAGGTATCACTGGTAGATCCAGGGAGAGAGAGAGAGAGAGAGAGAGAGAGAGAGACACACACACACACACACACACACACACACACACGTGGCCTGTGCATCTCAAGTGCAATGCCACTATGGCATTCTGGGTGCAATCCAGACTGGTGAAGGGCTGTGTCACCCCTGCCCTGCAAACTATGGTGCCTTACAATGCTTTACTGCTGTAGCTCTCAACTAGGCCCTCACAAACAGCCTGCCAGCATGCAGGTCACCCCCTGACTGTGTATAGCTGAGGCCTGCCTGTCACACAGCAGTCTCGCTCTGGCTTCCACTAGCCTTGGTTACCACTTGCAGGGTGACCCAAACACACTCCAAGTCCCAGATTTTTCCCCAAAACATGTGTTCTGTACTCTCCAGTCCTCTCCTCGACAGTCCAGATATACTATAGCCATTGCCATTCTAAGGGGATCAATATACAATTTGCTACCCTAAATGGAGTTACCAACACAGGTCACAACACTGGATTAGTTTTGATTAAAGAATTTAAAAAAAAATTTAATTACAAGGAGATATACTTGTACTCACTTAAAACCGAAGGCATTAAAGTCAGAAATGGTTACAAGAGAAATAAAGAAACAATTTTTTCTAGTAGTTAGAACTAAACAAACTAGACTTGGTTCACAGTGAAATCCCTTACCACATGTTCCCATTAAGAATGCTGACCAAATTCTCAGGCCAGGATCTGCTACCTAAGCCTGTTTCTTTTGTCATCTTTAGATGAAATAGAGATAGATAGGGAGAGATCAATTGTGGTGGTTTTGCCCCTCACTTTTATAGTATAGTCACCATTTGATTTATTTTCCTGAGGGTTACCACAAGATGAAGTTCCATCCTCCTGTGAGGATGGAGACAAGGTGAAAGAGGTTTCATGCTGTTTGCTGAAATGCAGATTTACCTTGTCTCCCTCTTGCTGTCTCAAGGACCTTGTTTACTACTAATATGTAAATTGAGGTAAAACACATTCTTTTGTTTAGGATAGACATGCTTAATTAGGGATATGTGGGTTTGAAGTGTGATACCAACATCATTCAGGGAAAGTCATAACTTTACATATAATGTTGCTGCATACATTTCATCATGATGATACTGAGTTTTCAAATGATACTTCACAAGGCATATTTTAGGCAAAGTTTATTACAATGGTGTATAGAGTGTGAATACAGGAGTGCATTTGATCACAGCACCCAAATGGAGCTTCTTGCAGAATGGCTTCTGCAGGTTTGAGAACAGGAAGCCAGAACTAAGGTGTCAGACTTCTTCCTTCACTCCCCACTTCTCTCTTGATTTACTGGCATGCACCTACATGCTTTGGCCAGTGAGGATTTGACCGATAATGAAGGCACAAGGAAACCATTTGCATTCTGTTGTGTCCATAATGTCTCATGGTGCTAACTATTCGCTTTAGGGACAGACAAGTCCATTACATTTAAATAAATTAAGAACCATTCCAAAGCCTTGCTCAAAACTTGAATCAAAGCCAAAACTCAATCTGAGAAGGGTCAACTATTTGGATAGATTTATTTTAATGTATTTTAATCAAAATAAGTAAATAAAATAGTCCTGTTTTTAAAAAAAACAAAAACAAAAAAAACTTCTGCATTTCCTTGTTTTGGCCATGAGTGGACTAATTATTATGGATTCTCATTTTTCAATAAAAACAAAGATCAAGAAGAATAAATCGCAATCTTGGCCTCTTAAAAATTAATTTGATTTTGGACATTAAAGGGCTCCTAACTGGCCCCCTCCTTTTCCTTCATGTTAACAGGAAGAAGTCCCATCCTCTGCTCAGGAAGTGCTGTATAGCATCCTCATCAGGAGTCAGGACTTGTTGTTGCACCAACAGAATCACTGGGGCAATATGGTTGAGGGTACCAATTCACGAGCCAGTCCCAGCAGCACTTGGTACAGCACCCAAGAGGGAGGAGAAGGTGACTATATGCTATTTATATGCTCCCTGATCCTGCACTTATGGTGGATTTATATTGATGTAAATTACTATAGAATTTGTCCCAATGTCATAGAAAAGTAAGCTGATCCCCTCAGTTGTATGGTGAATCCCATCTGTAATAGGAAGAATTGCACAATATGGACCTATTCCAAAGCCTGCTGAAGAACTCTACTGAAGCAAATGGAAATACCTCACCTGACTTCAGCTGGCTTAAGTTAGATGGGGTGGGATCTAAGTTACTACTGAGAATTCTTTCCTGGGTGTCTGGGTGGTGAGTCTTGCCCACATGCTCAGGGTTTAGCTGATTGCCATATTTGGGGTCGGGAAGGAATTTTCCTCCAGGGCTGATTGGCAAAGGCCTTGGGGTTTTTTCACCTTCCTCTGCAGTGTGGGGCACGGGTCACTTGCTGGAGGATTCTCTGCAACTTGAAGTCTTTAAACCACGATTTGAGGACTTCAATAGCTCAGACATAGGTTAGGGGTTTGATACAGGAGTGGGTGAGTGAGATTCTGTGGCCTGCATTGTGCCGGAGGTCAGATTAGATGATGATAATGGTCTCTTCTTACCTTAAAGTCTATGAGTCTATAATTGCTGTGCCCTGAGCTGAAAGGGATAATGTATATTAACACTACCTACCTGAAACAAGAAATGCCAAATTTTAAGATTTCAAGTGCTTGGAATAAATAGCCATACTCAAGAGAATCCAAATCTTTTTCTGGGTCACTTACAAGACGATATTCTTTGTGCTGCACATTCTTTAAGAACATTGAAGAGATTATCTGCTAGTGTGCGGCTGGGAATTGTTCTGATTGATCAGTACTGCCTGTTTGGCTCTATGAGCTGAAATCTTGGCAGGGAAGTTAAGGAGAGAATGTAAAAGAGCAATCAGACTGCATGACAAAAAGCAAGGGGGTTCCATATCAGGCTTACTAAAAAAAGTGTATCTATTGCTTGGCTTGCAGTATTAAGTAAAGTTGTATTTTCCAAAGAAGATCTGACTGTTTTTGAAGGAGGTGGCTGGGATGGGTCCTAGGGTCACAGAAGATAACTAGAAAATTGCTGGACAAGTTTGGGCTTTTTACATGAGGGGTAGCAAAAGTATATGATGAACTGAGATGAGGTCATATCTATTCAGCGTACATTGATTGTGCTTCAGCAAGAGGTGTGGGGGATGAGTTAAATGACCTCTTGAAGTTCCTTCCAGCCCCGTTTCCATGATGAAGTGCACAATAAATTGTAACCCTTGTTTGTCTTCACTTGTTCCATCCTTTTATTTGTTATCCTTTTCTTGTGTCAAGTCTATAATTCAATGACAAATTTTGGAAGCAGGAACCTGCTGTCTTCATGTTCTGTAAAGTGCCTTGCATGTTTTGGGGGGCTATAAATAACAATTTCAGTACATGCCAATATGTTGCATTGTAATGATATTTGGGCTGGAATCATTTCCTAAAAGGTGACGGGAGCCTTTTGCTTAGTTTCTTCAGGTAGTTTTGAAACAGAACAATAGCTCAAAAAATTTATAAAGCTCTACACTTGATTCTCTTAGAACGAACATGCTAATATTCTGATCCATTTAATATGACTGAAGAAGTAGAGTGATGTCGGAAATCTCAAATTGTTGAGTTTCCAAACTGTTGGGGCTGGACTGGGCAATCCTTGGTCAGAAGTTGTCCCATTGAAACCAGTGAGAGTCCTCATGTAAGCAAATAACTACCCATGAGATTAAGGTTACACATTGTGGTCCATGGTGATAGAGGCCTGAACATTCAGGCACTCAAGCCTAAAATTGCATATATTTTATGAACAGGGGTGAATTTCTCTCTCTTCTCATAGTGGCTTAATATTATATCCTTCCAGTCCTCCAGAAACATATGTTAGCCCTTTACCCTTTTGTCATCCTAACTGCACATTGTCCTGGTGTGTCATGCTTAAAGCATGCATACAACATGGTCATTTATGTTTTACCAAAGATCTGGGGGTTGGCCTGGCTTGATAGAAGTAACTTGCCTCATTTCTTAGTGGGCATAACTGGGAAAGTGAATGGAAAGTTAAGTTGTAAATAGGGGCTTGACAAACAGTATGCTGGAGTCAGGATATCCTTGCAACACCCTGATGCTAGGGACTCCAGACAAGATTAACCTGGAATGTAAAGATCAGCCTGAACAGGGCTGGCCTTACCATGACGTGAACTGAGGTGGCTGCCTCCGGTTCCAGACTTGGGTGGGGGGGGCGCCACTAGGATCCAGAGTGTAGAAAATTGTGTCTGCTGCTGGTACATATGTATTCTCTCTGCTCTAGATGCACAGAGATGGCGGAGTGCTGTGCTGGAGGAAGGAGGGCACAAGAGACATGGCAGGCAGGAGAAAGGGGAAAGAGAATACAGGGGCAGCTCCAGGCATCAGCATGCCAAGTGCGTGCTTGGGGCGGCAAGCCACTGGGGGCACTCTGCCGGTCGCCGCGAGGGCAGCAGGCAGGTTGCCTTCGGTGGCTTGCCTGAGGAGGGTCCGCTGGTCTTGCAGCTTCAGTGAACGTCCCGCAGGCACACCTACGGGAGGTCCGCCGAAGCCGCAGGACCAGCGGACCCTCTGCAGGCAAGCCGCCAAAGGCAGCCTGCCTGCTGTGCTTCGGGCGGCAAAATGCCTAGAGCTGCCCCTGAGGGAATAACAGAAAGCAGCAGGAGCTGCAAGGAGAGCTAGGAGGAGGAGGAGCCTCTTATGTACCTCTCTAGCACCCCCAGGAGCCTGGACTGATAAACACCAGCTTCTCAGGGAGCTTCCTGTTTCCTGCTGCTTCCCTGAACCCACTTGAGGAGAACAGGCACTCAACTGAACTAGTGGGAGCCAGTTAGACCCTTAAGTTGATATCTTCCCTCACTCAGGCCCTGCTACCAGCTTGCTTATTTGTCCCCTTCAACTGAGTGTTGAGAGCCACTATAGCTGGCGCAGAACAGCAGTCATGAGTGAAAGAAGAAAACACCCCTCTGGGGCAGCATTCAGAAAAAGCAAGCAAGCAAAGGAAGCTTTTCTATCTAAACAGGAAGGAGCTCTGCTGAGATACATAGACACAAATGTTCATGGTGAGCCTTCTGGCCCTAGTGAGGATGTGAGTGGTGAGGAGATGCCTGACCTTCCAGTTAGTCAGAGTGCAGGTGACCTGGCAGCTACTGCAGCATCCATATCTCCATCTCAAATGGATGTAACCATGCACATTCCTGAAGAAAAGTGTAGCTCAGAGAAGAGTGTGGTGGAGGTGCAAGAAACAGCTGCTGCTGAGTTTAGTTCCTTAAGTCTAGATGATAGAGGACTGTAGACCCACTTGAGCAGTAGCCTGAGAGACTTCCTTCTACTGCATGGGCCACAGCAAGTGAAAAACTTCATGTTCCCCAAAGACAATGAAAATAAATTTTGCCTTTTTCTTTTTGAGCCTTTAGGGTGCATTGGGGTCACATTGTGAAGCTTTCTCCAGAGCCATGAGGGCTAGAAATTTATTTTTTCTTTAAGAATGAAGGCTGAAATGATCATATAACCACTTGACTCCAGGAGCTGGGGCTTTGAGGAAAACAATCATTATCATGAGACTCGTGACAAAATTGTAAGAGTTAGCAACACTGGCTAAGTGTGGGGAAGTGGGGGGCAGAGTCTTCTAGCTGAAGCAGTAGAAGCTCATGCATTAAGATCCAGAAGTCCCAGGTTTCATCTCCTCAGCCAACACAGCCCTAATCTGATATTGTTCCCTTGAGCTTCACCTGTTTTCTCTTGTCTTATACTTAAATTGTAAGTTCTTTGAGGCAGAGACCCTCTTTTTTTCTGTTTGTACGGCACCTAGCACAATAGGGGTCCCGAAGAAAGACTGGGGCTCTTAAGTACTATGACAATATAAATAATTCCCTTCTTGCCTTCAATGGCTTAACAATTAAATATAAAATGTCATCTGCATAAATGGAAACTTTTGTTTCAGAATTTCTAAATTTTTATTCTTTCTGGTATTGGCGGTAAATAGTTCTGTTGAAATGGTGGAGACCTGGGCGAGAGCAACCTTGGCACATTTCTCTTTTTAGTGTAAAAGTTTTAAACTATAGCCACTAATTGTGAACTCTAGGGATGCCATAGGGTAAAGTTCAACCCTGTGCAGGCCTATGCTTTAAGTGGGACTTCACCAGTGAATTATTTTGTGTGGGGCCTTCTGCGCAAGAGTGAAATTCAACTAGAATGTTTTAATCAATGAAAAATAATGTTTGACTGACTGAAGTGAAAATTTGTATAGAAAATTTCATGAGGAAGTGTCATAACATTTTTCCCACATCTGGACTTTAGCGTCCAAAATATGGGAGTTAGCATGAAAACCTCCAAGCTTAGTTACCAGCTTGGACCTGATAACGCTGCCACCAGCCAGGGATTATTACAGTGCCTAGCTCACTGTGGTCTCCCCAAAACCTTCCCTGGGGGATCCCAAGACTCAGATCCCTTGAGTCTCACAACAAAGGGGAATAAACCATCTCCCTTCCCCCTCCTCCCCTCCAGGTGTTCCCTCCCTGGGTTCCTGGAGAGACATACAGAAGCAAGCTCCATGAATCTAAACAGAGGGACTCCACCCTCCCTGTTTCCAGTCCTGGAAAACACAAGTACCGAGAGAGCTAATCTCTCCTCCTCCTTCCCCCTCACCCAGAGGGTATGCAAAGTCAAGCTAGTAAATCTAACACAAAGAGATTTTCCCCCTGACTTCTTCCTCCCTCCAATTCCTTGGTGAGCTGCAGACTCAATTCCCTGAAGTCCCCACTAAAGAAAAACTTCAACAGGTCTTAAAAAGAAAGCTTTATATAAAAAGAAAGAAAAGAACATAAAAATGGTCTCTCTCTGTATTAAGGTGACAAATACAGGGTCATTTGCTTAAAAGAAAAAAATGAATAAACAGCCTTATCCAAAATGAATACAATTTAACACATTCCAGCAACTACACACATGTAAATACAAAAGAAAACAATATAAACATATTGTCTTACTATCTTTGTACTTACAACTTGAAAACAGAAGATTAGAAAGGCAGGAGACAGAAAGAGCACTCTCATAGCCGAGAGGGCACAGACACAAGACAAAGAACTCACACCCAAAACTTCCCTCCACCCAGATTTGAAAAAGTCTTGTTTCCTGATTGGTCCTCTGGTCAGGTGTTTCAGGTTACTCCTTTCCAGGTGAAAGAGACATTAACCCTTAGCTGAATTATTTTGTGTGGGGCCTTCTGCGCAAGAGTGAAATTCAACTAGAATGTTTTAATCAATGAAAAATGATGTTTGACTGACTGAAGTGAAAATTTGTATAGAAAATTTCATGAGGAAGATTTTCACAGAAATTTCTTCAATAAAATAAAGAAAATGTTCAATCTGAGGGTTTTTTTGTTTTCCCGCTTTCACTGCTATCTCCCCTCATTTCTAATAGAAAAATGGTATAAAAGGAGAGAGAACTGAAGGCAGTAAAAGGTGCGGGAAACTGAAATTGAAAATACTATATTTGGGTTGAATTGTTCAATTTTTCAGTCAAACCGAAAGTAAAAAAAAATCTATGAAATTTCAAGTGAAATGTTAGCTGGAAAATAGTTAACATTTTTCTGCCAGCTCTGTGAATGAGTGATATGTTTGTGAAATCCTGTCCCCACTGAAGTTAATTGCAAAGCTCCCATTGATTTAACTGAAGCCAGGATTTCACCCATGTCCTTTACATAGTAAACTTACCAATAAATGTTACAATAAAATGTGTATTCATTTAAAATGGACAAAATGGAAAATAAAAATATTTCTTTCTGCACAAAAAACTACCATGTACATTGACTGGTCTTGCTTTAGTTTTTCTGTTCTTAGTATAAAATAAAATCTCCATCAGAGAACACTGTGTGCATTTCCTTTGTAGCAGTGTCCAACTGAACACAAAATGGTAGTTGTTTATGGAGAAGGCAGCTCTCAGTGGAGGAACTTTCTCCATTTACAGATGGGGGAAATTATGTACTTGTAATGGATAATAAGCAGCAGATTTAACATTGCTTAATGTAGTAGGCGCACACACCAAAATGTAAATATTAGCCGTTACGCTTCTAAAGCAGTATTTCCCAAACTTGGGATGCCACTTGTGTAGGGAAAACCCCTGGCGGGCTGGGACAGTTTGTGTACCTTCCCCGTCCGCAGGTTCCGCTGATTGCGGCTCTCACTGACCACGATTCCTGCTCCAGGCCAATGGGAGCTGCTGGAAGCGGAGGCCAGTACATCCCTTGGCCCATGCCACTTCCCGCAGCTCCCATTGGCCTGGAGCAGTGAACCGCGGTCAGTAGGAGCCACGAGCAGCAGAACCTTTGGCCGGGGCAGGTAAACAAACCAGCTCTACCCGCCAGGGGCTTTCCCTACACAAGCGGCGTCCCAAGTTTGGGAAACACTGTTCTAAAGGAATGTCTGTGTCTTTGCTTTTATTTTGCAAAATTTCCAGTTTTTTAAGCTATGTTCCTGGCCAAAAAAAAAAAGGCAACCCTTTAACATAGCTAGCTAATGTTGTTAGTGAACTAATAGTTGACTAGTGGTTATACTCCTCCCCCTCCCCCCCATCCTTAAGTGCTTTCACATTTGGAACAGTCACACTGTGTCTAATTTGACCACTTTGCAAAATCACTTTCCCGACTTTCTCTGATGAAGTCAGTAGGTTGTAAGACCACCATGATTGTTTCTTCCAAGAAATCAGCATTGAACAGGCATTGAATGTTTCACAGTCTATAGCCTGGAGTAACTATTAGTTCTAATTGTTGAATGGTTGAAAGCTTTGAAGGACAAACGTATGTCCTAAGGCTGTGGCGCTGATGAATGCAAGGGTTTCTTTCACTTGTCATTAGTAATTGAGGGTAAATTAATATTTACTAAGCAGAGTTTCTCATAAAAGGGTATGCATGAGAAATCTAAGAAAAAGAATGCCACGGGAGGAAATGTGGGAACTTTATAATACTTTGAACTCAGTTGACAGCAATTAAGGCAGCTAGTAGAAACATGAAATAAGACTGATTCATTTATTACTGTTTCCCACAAATTTTTAATCTGATCCATCTCTGTCCCTTAAAACATAAAATGTAAAAACTCTTGATGCATCTTTATGTAATGGGCCTAAACCCTACTAGCCTTAATCATGTATATAGCGCTGCTTACGTTCCTCAGATGGAATTTATCCCAATACAGAATGTCCATATAGTATGCAGAGATCAATCTAATTAAATAAGTGTGTGTGTGTGTGTGTGTGTGTGTGTGTGTGTGTGTGTGTGTGTGTGTGTGTGTGTGTGTGTGTGTGTGTGTGTGTGTGTGTATACACACACATTTAGGTTAACACTTGTTTCCTTAAAACTTCATTAAGCTCCTGAGTGATCCATAAATAGATTATCATACTCTCCCAGTGGTTGAACTTAAAGGGCCTTGTCAAGGAATAAGGTTATAATAGTGAACTTGAGTAAGCATATCACAATCTTACCTATACTGTAAAGGATATTTTTGTGTTTGTTTCTTTAGTTACATGATGGTGAATGAGTGCACAGAAATAAACATATGGCTCTAAAACAATGGTGATAAAAATAAGATACTATTTGGATCAATTTTTTTTGTTATGTTTTTTATTAAAAGGTTTTGCTATAGACAGATTTTTTTTATTTTTTTTATGACACATGAATAAGGAATGAAATTAAGTGGCTTGCCAGGGAAGTGCATGAAATCTCTTCTGGAGTAATTTGCTGTATACTACGTAAATATATATTTTAGATGGGAGTAAGTAATTATTTACATGCATTTATATTTTTCCATATGGATTGTTCAGTTCCCAGACATTGAAAACCACAGTGAATTCTAGAAATCCATTTAGGGCATATAAGTTTTTTCTAAGGTGCTTATATAATATATTTTTATTTAAAATTTCATTTAGGGTCACACTTTTCTATGTTAATCCAATGAATTTGTGCACTTTGCATGTATATAACTGTGCATTTCTGTAAGGAAATATGGTCTTTTATATGTGCAAAAGTATGTAATTTCCTTCTTGTGGGTGCAGATTTTTACACTCCTTTATTTAGCTGTCCTTTATTGAATAATTTATTTGAATACTACTTTGCAATATTCAGTTGCCTCTATACCTGGAGGAATACTATTTGTTAAATAACTATTGGGGAAATAATGGCAATAATTTTCAAATAATTCAGTGAATAATGTTGTCTAGCCTACAACCAACTCTAGAAACCCATTAGCATGATGGACTGCAATGGCTGAAACCTGTATAAGTTACTTTTTCAATTAAAGTATATGATATTCATGCCATGGCCATGACTATAAAACTGAAGACGATCTCTGTGTAGCTCAAAAGTTTGTTTCTTTCACTAGCAGAAGTTAGTCCAATAAAATATATTACTTCACCCAACTTGTCTCTCTAATATCCTGGGACCAACATAGCTACAATAACACTACAAACTGTTTCATCATACCATTTCAGTCACACATACAATACAGACCAACTACTTCGACAGTTGTTAGTAAAATTCTACACGTTTATGTAGTAGTGAAGATGGGTGAATTTCACTCATGTGTAGGAGTAACTCCTAAGAGTTTAACCCTGTCAACAGGAACTGAAGGCACTTTGCAAGATCAGGCCTTGGGCTTTAGTCTTTTAACTTGGAGACTAAATTATACATGGGGCTTTGAATAGGCCCTCTGGAGAGTGAAAATTCCTGTGCCTCATTTAAATTTTGCTGAGGCCCTATTTTAAAGGCTTGTGTGGGTTTTTTGTGTTTGTTTGTTGCTTTTTTGGGGGGGGGGGGTTGTAGTGAACAGGGCTGTGCTAACCCACTGCACAGCAGTGACCTTCATCTCTACCCAGTACATCTAAGAACGCTGGACTGATCTCTGCTTTTGCATACAAAAAATCAAGTTTGCGGGTAATAACAGCGTATGTTTGCATCCACAACACAAGCCTACCTCAGGAAGTGTATCAAAGGCAGCATCAGAGCTTGGACAAACTTTTTTCTTGAATCAGACCTAAAGGTCTTAAATAGATTAAAATCCTTTAAAAATTCTCTATACCTCAGAATCGTGGGACTGGCTGAGCTCAAAGGAAGGGTGTAAAGGTGACTAAGTTACCTATGTATTTTCCCAGTCCTGAGAATATTGGGTGCCATCAAGCCTGCAGCATAAAACAGCACAGCCTACAGGCTATTCTATGTTAAGCCAACTGTTAATGGCCCCTAGGGGTTGTTCTTCCATCTGGCAATCAATCAGTTGCATTGGCATCAATCCCGTACCCCATTTTCCCTAGAGGTATAGAGTAGACACTAATATAGTGGCCTTATATAACTGAAAGATTCCCTCCCCCTCCCCCTGCCCCCAGGAAGGAGAAAATATCCACTGGCAGTTAAACTGGATTTAAGGCTGCTTCATGCCATGAGAGCAGCACAACAGACCTTTAAAGCCATATATTAAATGTAATTATATGCACGTCTGATTTTTCTGTTTCAAAGTTCTTTGAAATGATGGCATGAAACAAGCCATTTTTGATACAGATTGTATTTCAGAGTTGAAAAGACCATTTCTTTTCTGTAAAACTAGAATTCTTGAACTCTATGTTGACACTTCTAGATTAATAGATAAGACTGCTGTGTGACTTCCCACTATTATATTGATTAAACATACATTTGTATTCTGCACTGCTAGTCAGCTCAAACAAAACACATTTAAAGGTGGCATTCTAGAGCTCTCCACGTAAACAAGTCCTAAGGAAGTGATCAGCTAGCATTCATTTTTACTGTAGTACATCATTCCTAACTGAAGGTACTTCTGAGGATTACACACACACTCCCTGTAAACCCATGTGATAGCTATGTTCTCTTTTATAAGTGCTACATGGCAAGCAGTGAAAACTACACCGTGTTCCCTTTCTCTTTTGATAAACTTACATAATCCATGCCTGTAGCATGGGTGAGTCATGCTTTCTCACCAATTAAAAAGTCACATTTGATTGTCAGATAGGTGTGGAACTTTCTGTTTCCAACAATTGATCTCCTCCTACTCCCTTCCAAACTTCTCCTTCTAAACGTGGAAATCCTTCCAAGTGCTTAATTCATTTAGTTCAACATTAAATTGGGCAGAAAAACAAAGACGTGTGAACTCTTGACAATGCACTGCCCAATTTCAAGGAAGGCAGAATGTCTTTCTTGATGCATCAGTGGATCAACTTCCCACTAATGCCACTAATAAAAATGTCATTAGGAATACAGTGGAAGGTTCTTATTTGCAGCAGAGTATTATTACAAATCTGTAGCCTGATCTATAGGATTGACAGGTTCCTGTCCCAAGATCAGGCTCAGTATTATTCAAATTATTATATAATTGGGAACCCTGACGTGCACAGTTGCAACACTCACACTATAGGTAGGCCCTACCAAATTCCCGGTCCATTTTGGTCAATTTCATGGTCATAGGATTTTTAAAATTGTAAATTTCGTTATTTCAGCTACAGTAACTCCTCACTTAATGTCCTCCCGCTTAAGGTTGTTTCAAAGTTATGTTACTGCTTGATTAGGGAACATGATAATTTAAAGTTGCGCAATGCTCCCTTATAACGTTGTTTGGCTCCTTGCTCTGTCCACTGCTTGTAAGATTCTGTGGAAGAGCAGCAACTTTACAAGGGAGCATTGCACAAGTTCCTCTCCTCCGCCTCCTTCCCCTCCCTCCCAGCATTTCCCCCACTGCCAAACAGCTGTTTGGCCGCGCTTAGGACTTTCTGGGAGGGAGGAGGTGGAGCAGGGAAGAGCTGCATCACCGCCACTCCCCCCTCCCTTCCAGAAAGTCCGAAGTGCCACCAAACAGCTTTTGGAGGCGCTTAGGACTTTCGGGCGGGGGAGGGGGGAGCAGGGATGCAGCGTGCTCTGGAAAAAAAGTAGAGTGGGAGTGGGAAGAGGCAGTCCTGGAGCATCCCCCAGTAAAGTCAGCACCTGTTCTTCTCCAGGGAAGCTGCCACAGCTGCTGCTGCGAAGGTGCTTCCTAGCGTCCTTGCCTGCAGCAGGCTGTGCCTGTGTGGGGTAAGCCAGGGGCACTTCCCAACCACAGTACAGTACTTTACAGATATAATGCCTTTTGTCTGCACTCAAAAAATGTACTTGGAACCTAACTTCCTGCATTTACATTAAATCTTATGGGAAAATTGGATTCGTTTAACATCATTTCACTTAAAGTTGCAATTTTTAGGAACGTAATTGCAACATTAAGTGAGGAGTTGCTGTATTTAAATCTGAAATTTCATTGTGTTGTAATTGTAGGGGTCCTGATCCAAAAAGGAGTCGGGGGGGAGGGGCTCAAGGTTATTGTAGGGGAGGTTTGCAGTACTGCTACCCTTACTTCTACACAGCTACTGGAGGTGGTGCCTTCAGAGCTGGGCAGCTGGAGAGTGGCAGTTGCTGGCCAAGAGCCTAGCTCTGAAGGCAGAGCTGCTGCCAGCAGCAGCACAGAAGTAAGGATGGTCTAGTATAGTATTGTCACCCTTACTTCTGTATTGCTGCCTGGGGAGCTGGGGCCATCAGTCAGCACCTGCCACTCTCCAGCCACCCAGCCCTGAAGGCAGCAGCATAGAAGTAAGGGTGACATGGTATGGTATTGCCATGCCACCCTGACTTCTGCACTGCTGCTGGCAGGGTGCTGCCTTCAGAGCTGGGTGCCTGGCCAATAACTGCTGCTTTCCAACTGCCTTGTCCCAAAGTCAGCACAGAAGAAAGGGTGGCAATACCATGGCCCCCTTAAAATAGCCTTGTGACCTCCCTGCAACACCCTTTTGGGTCAGGACCCCCAATTTGAGAAATGGCGGGCTCCCCCATGAACTCTGTAAAATACAGGGTAAAAGCACACAAAAGACCAGATTTTACAGGAGGCGACCAGATTTCATGGTCCGTGATGCCTTTTTCATGGCCATGAATTGGGTAGGGCCCTAACTATAGGAACTCTAACCCCTTAAACACACTTTTTTCCTCTCCACCATTTCTGTGATTTTCTATTGGGCCGTATATCTATTAAAAGTTCATTTGTTCAAAGTTCATAGGCCTCAAGCCCTATGCTAACTTGCAGAGATGAATGTTTTACAGGATACCGGCCTGTAGGTTTCTTGCATTTATTGCTGAATATAACAAAAGCAGAATATAATGCAAAGCAGTGAATATATGAAAGGCAAGCTAGCCAAATGGGCTAAAAAAAAAAAAGGGGAATGTTCTTATTTGCAACAGAGTATTGTTACATTCCATTTCTCTTAAACTCATGTTTTCTGGTTTGTGTTTAGCAGCCAGCGAGATGTGTCCATTTGGCAGAACTTACCACTTTCTGAAAGATGTGGTCAAGATTCTGAAAAAAAACTATTGATTCCAGATGTAGTCTTACACCAGCACTTCAGTTTCCATTTTCTGTCTCTACTCTGTTACAAGGAAAAGAATGTGAGTTAGTACAAATTTTGCTATTAGAGCTATTTTTCTTTGAAAACTATCATTGGCATAGGGAAATTGTATAGGAAACTATACAGACACACATTTTTTAGTAGATTAGGCAAGTTAACATATTAATAGTTTGAGTACATGTGTAAATATGTTAATATCTCTAGCAAAGATCAATTGTCCCGAAATTCAAGGTTAAGGTGTCAATTTAGTTTCCAGACAATAAAGGCATCAGCTTTTTAACGTTAATGTGAGATGTGTTTCAAAACAAAACAGAAACAATTTTCATTGGTAAAGGATTTCAATAAACTTTTAATAGTATCCATATGTATAATAAATATTTCTAGTGCCTCAAGCACACATTCCTTTTGAACTTGTGAACAAAAATTGATTCAAGGTGATGAATTTGTAATCAGTTCTGATTGATGGAACTGCATTTTTAAAGAGACAGTGGTGTGTCATTTATACCTTTTCTGTGAACAAATGTGTTTAATTTTACCTGTCATTATCAGCAGACCTACAGAAGTGGAATAAAGAAAATACAGTCAACTATTAAAATTTTGCTTTCATTAAAACAAGTGCAACATAATTAAGGGTTCAAAGAAAGGAATTTGTAAAATATAGACTTTAACTACAACACATTTGCAGGCAGAAGCAGATGATGTCAAAGTATTAGGTAAATTAATCAGATAATGTATCACTTTTTTTAAGACAGAAAAGAGTGGGCAACATTAAATGGAAACAGTTGTTTTGAATATTTCCAAATTTATACAGTGTTTGCCATTAAAAACTTAGCTGCTATAATTTTGCACTATAAAAGTAGAAATAATTATTGTGATCGTGTGGTATATATTGACAAATGTTGATTTTTTTAAACGTTACTTACTGTATTTATATGATTATTCCTTATTAACTTGTAGTTATACAAACTCTCCTACACAAAAGATTCTCAAGGCAGAAAAGCATGCACGCCTCTGTAGTGATAATTAGAGCTGATGCAAAAATGTGACCCCATTTTTGGAAAAAAAATAATTTTAAGCAGCTCTTAGAATTAATATAATGAAAATTAACATTAAAAGAATGTTAAGGTTGCAAAATGAAGCACTGAAAAAGTTCATAAACGTCAGCACTAAGGTGGCTCGCATAACCTTAATTGTGCCCACTGTGTATATTTATTATAACCGGCCTTAATTACATGATTCCGTACAATTTTTTTTAAGCAAAACCTCTGCCTCATTGAGAGTCTGAACCAAATTTCACTGAACTCAGAGGGACATTTTAAATTGATATCAGTAGGAAATAGATCAGGCCCTCAATGGACATACTTTGCTCATATTGACACTCAATTAAATATAATTTGACAAGTATGTTGCTGTAGAAAGTTGGATCAGTATGGAATTTTATATAAAACCCATTAAATTTAACCTTGAGCTAGAGCATTCTTGTTGCCTTCAGAATAAGGAACGCACAAGAAGGTCAACAAAATTTCATGTTTTAATATAATGAAGTAAGTCCTGCGAAGTTCGCTATTGGTGTCTTCTTTAGTAGCAACCTTGTAGTAGTAACATGCCAGTCTCTATTATTTAGTAAGTTCTGTTGTGAAACCCTCATTTTTTCTATCAAAACTCACAAGGCAGTAAAGTATGTGTGAGAGTCCAAGGGACTGTATTGGCCACTTTGAAGGCTGCATGGTAAAGGACTCAAAAGTTAGGCAATGCCACAGTTAATATAGAACATGCAACTTTTGGCTGAATCACACCTTTAGTTAAAAGCTGAGGTCTAAAGGAAACATCATGTTTTTGTGTTAAGAAAATTCCAAAAATCTTCCTTTTTTGTAGATGCAAATCCACTGGGTAGAAACCTAAGTTCAGAGAATTATGACTGCAATTCATTTTTGAGGGTGCAGATTTTGTGTGTATAATTTCTGCCCCCATAAAGGGAAGATGTGTGTCAGCCCTTATGTATCCAGTGAATGTCAGGACAATACCAGTAGAGCCACAGGATCATCCATTGCATCCTTTGCACTCTTAGATGTTGCAATCTGCTTTAGGCTACAAAGTGGGTCCTGATTCTACAAACACCTAAACATGTCAGTGGCTTCATTGAGTCTAGTGGGATGTGAGTAACCCTGGTAAGTTGAAAAATCAGGGGTAAAAAACTGTAATATAAAAATACCTCATCTTGAAACCAATTCAGGAAAAGACAGAGGAAAATGATCTTGATGGGACTATTCACATACTTGAAGTTACATGCATAAGTGTTTCACAATCATGGCCTTCATCAGTAGAATTAACAAAACCATGGTGCTGCACATAGCTAACAATTCTGAATTTTTCACAGAGCTCTCTATAAGTCCCACAGAGATGTGATTGCAGATTAAGATCCTTGTGTACAGAACAATATTATGGGGAGTGAATTACATTGAAAAAACTGGCTTGCACTGAAGATATTTGAAGAGTGACTTTGTATCAATGGTTCCTCTTAACACACATAACACAGTAATAGCAATCAACAGGCATGTAGGGATATACGTAGTCTTATCTACAGAGTTGCATGCAACATACTTGAGAACTGGAACTGCAGTCATAGTTGTTTTTTAATGTTATCAGAAAAGAATGTTTTCTAACGTGACAGTACTAGAAAAATACCTATCTACACTGTCAAAGAGGTGGCTTTAAAGTGAGAATTTCATGAACTGAAATGTGGGGGTGTGGGGAGGAGAGTAGAAGTGGAGGGGGAGAGATACAGGGAGATACTGACTAGTTAGGAAATTTTCCAAAATCAGGTTTCAAAACTATATCATGCAACATACAAAAGAGAGGATTATTAACTGCAGTTTCAGATCTTACCTAAGTAATGAGAGGTGACATATAGTGGTGATTTGGAGGAAATGTAATCACCTCCTAGTCAATGATATAAAACATTACTTCAAGCCTCCACTCTGATTTTCCTTACACATTCAGGGCCAAATTCGCCTTCAGATTACGTCATTGAAAATACTGAGTAATCCACTGAAGTCAATGAATTTACTTCTGATTTACAATCTAAATGAAATAATAACTTTGTCTGTAATGTGAACATTTCAGTTTCAGTGGTTGCATTGTCTGTGGTTCCATTCCATTTCATTCATATTGAAGAAAATAGATAAAAGTATGCTGATCATTTCAAATACAATTTTAGTTTAAAAATATTAGCTATCAAAAAAAAAAGCAGGAGCTGCTTACTGTCTAATGCACTGCTCTATTAAACTGTCTGCATAAAGTCCTCTCGAGGTAGGAAGAACAAAGACAGATGTTGCTTTTCATTTAATACATACATTATTTGAACAAAGAACCATGGTCAGAGATATTCAGCACAGCCAGAAGGGGCCTGATTGTCCTTTAATTTAACTTGGTTTGACATCACTGGAATTACTCCTGATTTACTCTGGTCAGAATCAGGCTCAGTACATTTAAATTCAGCGCTACCCCTTTAAAGAAGACCTTAACACAAAAGGGATTAGTCAATTTCAAGCCTCCCCCCAAAATCGCAGTGGGCTAGGATGTTATCAACATACGCCCTCATCCATGACAACATTGTAGAAAATATCTGGCCCAATTCTGACCGTGATATACTGACATGCAGGGGATTAAGGGAGAGTGTGGGTACACCTCTGCCCTATGTGTGGTCCACACCTATTGCACGTTGCAGTGCAAGCAGAATGCGGCTGTACCTGGGCCATGACTCCCTCAGTGCAGATGGCTGGTGAGTGAGTGGGCAGGGACAGGGATTGTGTGGAGTTGTGGCTCCACTCCACAATGCAATGGCTAGCACAGCTGAGCAGGGAGAGGGGGCTCATGCAGATTTCTGCCACTGTGGAGAAAGGGGGAGCTGGGCGACAGATTTTTAGGTGCTAAACTAATCTGGTTTTTGGAACTAAGGAGGATCACAGGGCCTAGTTCTACAGTTCCTCAAAATTTAGAAAATTAAGTTAAGTCTCTGTACTGCTAGGTCATTATCAAAGCTGAATGTTTTGAGCTTTTCCCATCCTTAATACAAGCACTGTGTGAACTGAGGGAGTTTGCAAAGAGTCATGCAGAGTGCTGGATGAGATCTCAGAATGGTGTTTCCAGTCCACTGTTTTATATTTTGTAATAATCAGGGCCAGATTCTCCCACCACAGGACACACACAATTTTCCTTGGCTTGAGAAAGGATTGCTTGTAACCTGCAGCAGGAAGGAAGGGCCCTTAATCTGAACGTTTAAAACCCATCCAAATAAAGTTGCAGCAGAAGTGCAGGTTTTATACTATCAAGTAAGATTTAATCATGGAATTGTTTAGTGTGGAATCAAACAGGGCACTGAAACCTGTGACAAGCCTCTTTTCCCCCTAGTTGTATTATTGCTAAGTTCATATGGAAAACAGCTTTAGGGTTTACTAATTTTATTTGCAAAGTTGTGCTATTAGATATAATCTGTTCTGGCAACAACAATTTACCACAGTAGAAGGACATTTTGAATGTTGTGATTGAAAGCATATCTGTTCTTGCTCTTATGTTGAAATTCTGCAAATGCTTTGGGTCCGAGCCATGACATTGCATTTTGTTTCATCAAGGGTTTTGTTTAGGGGCTGATTCTTGTTTACACTGAGATCCATGGCAAAGCACTGAATGTCTCCCCCTTATCCGCTAGCTGTGATGGAAAAGTTAAGGTAAGTGAAACTCTTGATGCTGACATCCATAACTCCCTAATAAGTCTGTAAAGAATAAATAAATTGCTTTCAAGGAATATGAACATATTTTAAGATTCCAGGTAAAGCCTTCTTTACTTAGTGGAGAAAATTGACTGACTTGAGATAAGCATGGAAGTATATAGTGCTAAACTAATAAAGCTGTAGATGATGGCTGAAATGCATGCATTGTGCAAGATGCTATTCAAATTCAGAGGAAAATTACAAACTTTGTTTTACTCCTTTTTTTTTAATAATAGGTAGTATAGGACTAGCATTAGTTATGGTACCCCTGGCATTTGCTCTGTACATAAGTGCAACATAACACTATTTCGTAGAATTCAGAATGATCACACACAAGAACATCAAAACAGAGAGAGACAAAGCAGGCTTCTCCCTAATAGCGGCACAATTTACCCCACCTTACTGTAGACCCGAGTTTCTCAAATGCAGCCACTAACAGCTTTTCTTGTGGCCACAGCAACCTCCTGGGAGGTGATGGGAGTGGGGTGCAGGAGGAGGATGGCAGCAGAACAGCGGTCGCTCCCTGTTGCTCCTGAATGCTCTGCCTTGGCGTTGGTGGCTGAGTCTAAGGTAAGTTAGCTCAGGTTTAAAGCACTTCCAAACCTGGGTGTTACAAATTGGGATTCTAGCCAGACCAGTAAAGGGGTTGTGTCATCACCTGCCCACCAGCTCTGGGTGCCTTAAATGCTAAGCTGCTGTGGCACACATCCTGGACACCAACAGCCATCATACAAGCATGCAGATCACACCCTGGCTTCCACCACCACGTTATGGTTTTTTAGGGTGATTCCAACCCTCTCCCGGTCCCAAATTTTCTCCACACCATCTGTCTTTGTAGTGTCCAGCCCTCTCCTTTCCATAGAAGTTATTAAGTTTGTTGCTTCTTTAAAGGATCAATACACTGCAGCTCCTTAGTTGAACTGTTGTTTGACAAACACCCTTATTTCAATCACAGCACTGAATTGTTTTATAATAAAACTAAAACAAGTTTGTTAAACAGAAAAAGGTTTAATTGATACCAAGGATAAGGAAGTAAGTTAGAAACGTGATAAGCAAATAAGTAAAAATATGCTTCTAAGACTAAAACTTAATTTCAGCAAGTTACAGACTTTG
This sequence comes from Gopherus evgoodei, assembly GCF_007399415.2. Lineage (NCBI taxonomy): Eukaryota > Metazoa > Chordata > Testudines > Testudinidae > Gopherus > Gopherus evgoodei. The sequence continues at coordinate 22,469,227 of NC_044326.1, forward strand.
CTTAAGCATTTTTTTTACCTAAGCTTACTTCCCAGAGACTTCAGCCCCCAGAGATGAAGGACCAATATTCTATTATTTCCAAAGTTCTGCCCCCTCCGACCCCCGAAGTGATGGACAGCTTAGAGGCTTGCGTCCCCTCTCTTTATAATCCAGTAAACCTTTGAAAGGTATTCTTATGTACTGTATCTCCAGACAATGTTCCTTTTCCTGGTGAGTGTGGATGCCATGCTGTCTGGTGTAGACTCCATGCTGTCTTCTCCCCTGCTGATGGTCTTTTTACAATGCAAATGATCTCTTCCCAAAACCTCCAACATAAAAGAATAGCTCACTGAATTTGGCCACACCTGGTTTGAGGTATTGACCTCTTTCCTTTGTGTAGAGAGAACTTGTTTATTAGTCACATATTTCTAGACCATCTGTCAAGTACGTTGTGGATTGGCCATGCATAGATCACTCAAGAATATTAATGATCAGTGAGCTATTAGTTTTCCAGTGATCTATTATATGCCACCTTTTTGAGTATATGTTCTGACAACTGTGTGTTAGGTATAGTGAGTATGTCAAGCCTGATAAAAGTTGCTGACACAGAGTAGTGAACCACCAATGGACTGGGGTTTTAATGTGTGAATGGTAGTGGGGTTAAAGCTAAAACCCTTGTAAGAGCCCAGGTTAACTCTTCAGTGTAGGCATACCCCCCAAGTGTTCCTGGCCAGTGCCTTGGGCACCCAAGGTGGGAACACGCTGCTTGAGGTTTCCTATCCCCCTTCCCCACTGCATGCTGGCCAAAGTGGCTAGGGAAAATATGCCCCTATATGAGGTCTCTGAAATGAAGAATGTTTCTTTTGGGATTTTCAAATAGATAGGTTCAATATGAGAGAATGTAACTAGCATTTATTATTAGATCATATCACAGAGGATAATGGTTATCAGCAGACTAGAAGAGTGAATAAATATGACATTCTTCTGCTCATGTTTGATGTATCTTATAATATTTATTACTTGTTTCTTTTTTCTCTACACTCTTGTCCACTGTGTTCTTGTTTGAATAAGGCTAAAAGTAGTTTTGAGGTTGTTTTAGGAGAAGATTGTAGTTATTGTGGCCTTGCCCTAAAACTGATAGTACTATTTTTGTCAGTGAATACGAAACATAATTCTTTTTTGCAATGAAAGTGGTTGAGTCCCCCCCTCCCCCCGTAATGCAGGGCTTGTCAGTCAGCACTCTCAATTTCTCACCATTCTCGCTGGCTCAGAATTGATGCAAGCTGAAAATGTTTGAGAAGGCTTAGAAATAAACATAGATGAGACCATTCTATGAGATTTACATTAACCACTGTAAACTATAGCTGTAGTACTTATTTGGACCCCATTACCATCCCTGGGGGGTAGGGCAGTGCTATTATCCCCATCTTGCAGATGGGAGACTGAGGCGCAGAGAGGCAAAATGACTTGCCTAAGGTTACATAGGAAAGACCTGTTCAGCCACAGATTTCAAGTCCTAAGCTAGTAACCTAACCACTAGACCATCCTTCCTCTCCAGCTATCATCTTGATCATCACTAGGGACTGAATCTGGAACTTCTAGAGCTCACACCATGAGTCACCACAGCTTTAGCTGAAGGCTGAACTACTATTAGTTGGGATTGTAGCAATCATATCCTCTGTGGATCAGGCGCAGAGATGGATGCATAACACACAACTGAGCAGTGGGTAACAGATGAGTTCAAGCAGCAAAGAATCCTGTGGCACCTTATAGACTAACAGACGTTTTGGAGCATGAGCTTTTGTGGGTGAATACCCACTTTGTCAGGTGCAATTGCAAGATGTATTCAAGACAGTGTTGCTGTTTCTTAGCAAGGTAATAGAAGTATATCTGTACATTTTGGACTAAGTCCTAGAAACCCTCTGCAAGAAGCTCCTGCTGAAGTCAGAGTGAATTCCTTAGGCTGAAAGCTTGCAGCGGTAGACCTTTTAACACAAGACCCTTAAAAAAATAGGACAGTGAAGTGTTTTCTTCCTTGAAGTCATTCAGAGAGATTTTTTTCTTTTCATGAAGAAGTGAGCTATTCAAACAGAATTAGAGGAAATTAATTGCACATGCTGCTAAACTGCAGGAGGCCAACTCAGTGAATTTCCATTTTGGTTTAAAAACCCTACCACCACACTAGTTATAGCTCAGTGCACTCTAAGTCAGGCATTCTAAATATTTGATGCAGTCAGATCAGAAGAAATTGCCAACATATCTGTTATGTTATGGTACTGATTTATGAAGTTCTTTTAAACATATAGGTTGGCCATAGAGCCCCACTATCTTTAACTCTGCTATCATAAATAGTAATATTACTTTAAAATTTAAGTCTTACTTATCAAGGCATTTCCCATTCATAACTATATCTCATAATTATGTTTCTCTTAACTGTCAACCGAAGGAATCATTTTATAGAAAAATAAAATATTTTCTATATACTTGGCATACTAGCTGCTTTCTGCTATGTTATATCTTGGCTTGAAAGGATTCCATTTTTATTGGTAAATGTTGATAAACATTAATTTCACCAGATACACATGACAAAAGACTATTTCCATCAATAGGAATCTAATTTTCAAGATGGGCAAAGAAAGAAAAATGCTGAGAACTTTAAAGTTTGATTTAAGAAAATTTATTCAGTACATTTTGACATGTGACGTTGACAAATTATGTGTTAATGGTTATAAAGCTTTAACTTTTTGAATCTCAAAATTGACTGTAAAATAATTGTCTGACACTCTCTCCCCATAGTTTCTTACAACTGTGAAAATGTAAGTCAGTAAAATCAGCTTAAAAACAAACATCAATATTTTCTGCTGAAGTTATAAATAAAAATCACATTCTGACAAACCTAATTATACCAGTAGAAACTCACTGCAGTAAATGGAGCTGTTCCAGTGCAACTGCTCCATCCAGAGACGAGACACTAAGCAGAAGGAAATCTTTGAGAATCTGGCAGTTTCTACTGAATTGTTTCATTGGGGGTGGGGTTTCTGCCACATGGCTAAGAGCTCAAACTTTCAAACACAAAACATCATGCATCCCCTGGGATCTACTGGAGGCAAAGGTTATATGTATGGAGGCACTGCGCTGGTCTGGGACTTCACTGGACTCTCTTATCCACCCTTTGGCAGCTCAGCACCATTGGATCCATGTAATCAGGGTTTCTCCAGCTGGTGGCGGTGCTCAGAATCCTCCTTTACAGGGCAATCTTCCACTGCAGATGCACAGAAAGTTTGCTGAGACAAATTCAGTAAAACTGGCTCCATGAGGCTTAAGCCCCTTTCGTCCCAGGGAGGTGTCAGCCCATTAAAGAGCAGGCAGCAGTAATACCATCCTTCACTAGGCATCCTCCTGCGTGGAAGCTTCCGTTCATACTGGGACTGTGTAGAATCCCTGCACACAGTAGCCATTAATACTGAACCAGATATTAACCCAATCCAACCCAGGTCCCTTATGTCCGTGAGATTGTGTACGTACTCTAGTGACTTTCTATTACTGTGGACCCTCTACCAGTTTACATTGGGAAAATCCATCAGAAAGCCTGAGTTAACCTATCCCCACCTGTTCTACATTGTGTATAGAAATGTCTCCCTCTTGTTCTCCCCCAAACATCAAAGAAGAATATTGGATTGGCTGCCCTCAATGATAGCTAGAAGAAATCCTAAAGATGAAATAATGCATTTCTGGTGTCTCATCAGAAACATTATAAAAGGACAATGTAAACATCTATAGGAAACTCTGTGGATGAATTCCAATGTGGTGTTCTCAGTCTTTCATAAAGATAAACATTTTACTAGAAATGTGGCCCTTGCTGATGCTCAGAGGATTTTAATGAATAGCTTTGAATATTTTGAACAAACCTGCTTTTAAAAATAAAGTTATAGTCTTCTATCTTTCTACCTATTTATCTATCCACGGCCCCAATGTTGCCATCCTTCTTGATTGTGAACAGTACCTTGCTACATGAGTAGTCCCCATTGAAATCAATGGGATGTTGTGGGTAAGGATGGCACAATGTTTCAGTCTCCTATTTATAAAGGACTGGTAGCCAGAGCATTTAGGCATGACTAATTACTTGCTAAATTTGGATTATTTTTTTTCCCAATCTTAGAAAGCACCCCTTTATAGCTTTGATAACAAGAATCAGTAAAGCATTTTTTCCCCAAATTAAATTTTAAAACAGTTGTTCTTCTAGGTCATACATGCATAATCCTAAAAGAAGGTTTGGTTTAAAATTATAAGTGCTGGTTGAAAAACAGAAGAAAAATCTAAATTTGCCATTTGCCCTTTTTGAGATAAAGAAATAGTATAAAAATGACTTGGTCAGTTTAGTTACATGCGGAATTTTGAAAAATTCTGATTATACAAAATTTAACTTTCAAAAATGTCTTATTTCAAAAACAGAAAGAGATAAATTAAAGTTTTCAATTGAAAATTTACCCCCCAAAAAACATCTGACTTTGAAAAAGGACATTTTTCTTGCCTCCCCCACCGCAAAACAGTTTTTTTTTTCCAGAAATTCAAACCATCTCTAGTTACAAGCAATTGAAAAGTTGGGGTTTATAATGAGTGATATCTCAATTTTATTGATAGTATCATTAGTGCATTTAATTGCAGTGTACAATATTGTCCAGCTACTTGAACTTCTCACACGTTGTTTCCTTACAGCACAGAATATGTCAGGAAAATATAAGAGATTTCTCTGTTATTGGTATCAGCTGTTGGCAGTATGAAATCCTCAAGAGATTATTTACCCTCAAGCTCTTGTTCTGTATTTATTACACATAACATACAGGTACATTAGTTACACTGTCTTTCCTCACCACATTATGTGGTATTAGAATACCAATTAGCATTCTGCGTTAAACAGAAAGCATCCTAGGGCTGCCTGTATTTAATTATTTTAATCTGCCATTTTGTCTCTTTCTGTGTCTAGCAGGTCAATTTACCTTGTGCCATACATTGTTAAGAAATTGTTTGTGAAGATGATCCACAAATGAAATATCATCCCTGTGGGTAGCACTACTTTAATGTAAATGATAGAGACAGATATCATGGCCTCCAACATGGCTCTCTGACTAGTAGTGTACATACTCATGGATACTCTTGGTTTTGTTTTGTACAGTGAAGCCCGTTAATTCTCTAGTCATGTCTCCCTACAGGCCTTTCCAATTTTTAATTTTCTCCTTTTTACCTTTCCAGGAAAATTATAAATAATAATAGAAATTTGCAATAACCTATCTGCCTCACTATTTGTCTTAGGATAAACACATTAGTCCAAGTTCAATTCCCATGAAAGCCATGGCTCTAGCTTGAGCGTTAGCAAGATCGGGCTGAGTATCTACTCATCATACTATACTATAGTATCTCTCCCATTGCAATTTACTTTTGCATCTGTGCTTAAGGGGTAACACCTGTGACATATGTTCTAGCTGCAGAGCTATTTATGCAGGAGAGCATCTGTTTTAAAACACAAATTAGGCTAATTAACGAGGGATTATGGGATGACACAACAAAGATGATGAGCTGGGCTTCTCTTGAGGAAAAGTAATAAACAGTGTACTTTAAATTGGGATGATCCTCATATTAACATAACAAATTGCTCTCCAGGGAGTTTTGCATGTTGTTTGGAAAAATCATTGACAGCTGGCACTCTCATTTTTTGAAGGTATCGTTATTTGTTTAGCACAACTGTAGCAGATCATGATAAATGATCAGCTCAGCTGGTATATGGAATTCTGAAAATAAATATGATGAACCTTATTAGAGTTTATTTGTTAATGCTCCATTTTGAGCGAAGATGAGCACCAAGGGTTGGACACTGTAATGGCAGCCAGCTACTCAAGAGTAGTTTAAAAACATTCTTCTTGTTTCAGTTTCAGTAGATAGAGGCACAAACCATTTGTGAGGGTGAGCCATAGTGTGTGATAGATAAATCCAGGTGCCCACCCTTCAATAAAATTATTGCATACATATGAATGATGATGTGAAAACACCTGAGGGAAGAGAAGTTCAGTCCCTTTGATCTTAGGGGACATGATCGGCAGAGGAAAAAAGCACCCACAACCCTACTTAAGGTCAATGGGAACTACCAGTGCTCAACAGTACCTCTGCAAGCTGAATGCTGGAGCTGGTTGGAATTTTCCAACAAAACATGTTTCCATCAGGGAATAGTGAGTTGTCAAAACTGAAAAGTTTCATTGGAATGTGTTGATTACAATGAAACTTTAAGCAGAAACCTGCCTGGTTTTCTGCCAGCTCAGCCACCTAGATTCTTGGCAACCCAGCCTGTGGGCTGCTGATGCTTCCTAGGGTTCAAAGGCTCCTTGGCACCCTCGGTAGCTCACCTGGCGAGGAACCTGAGAGCCAGTGCTCTCTGAGCTCCTCAGCAGCCCATTTGGAGGGCTACCAGAAAGCTCAGACTCCTTGGCCTGCAGGGGAGCTTGGGAACCAGGCACGAAACACTGCAGAAAATTGAGCAAACGATGAAAATGGATCCATCTGAATCCTACAAAACCTTTCCATTTTTTCATAAAACTATTTCCATATTTTTTAACCAGCTTGATGATGGTGGTGAGTTCTGTCTCCTCCTCACTGGGTTCTGATGAAAGCCGTTCCTTCACTCTCCCACTGGCTGATTTCATTTACTCTGGCAGATACACACATTGAGGATGTAAAATTGCCAGAGTGGTGTAAAGGGGCCTTCATGTGGCTGAGAATCAAGTCCCTGATGTCTGGCAGAGATAGGGACCTGGATGAAAACTCTGCTGTATTAAACCCAATAAAATGGCAATAAAAGTGATCTACAGAGAAAAGAATTTTAAGGAACTGACAAAGTTTATGCCTACTTTTTCAACTGAAGGCATCTGCCCTCTCACCGTCAAATTGATTCTCAGGCAAAGTCATTTTACGAGATTGATCTTTGCTCATGCACTTCCAAGTAACAACCGTATTCTCACCTCCATCTGGCCAAAAGACTGTTTGTCCTCTTGGATTCAGCCGTCATCCTTTAGTTTCTTGCCTACAGGCTCTACTACAACATGTTGTGCATGGAGCTAGCAATGAAGGCCACTTAGAAGTTTCGAGTCATTCAGAAGATACCTGCCTGCCTTCTGAGAGAGGTGGGATAGTGAGAGCACATTGCACCACATTTGGGTGCGGGAATGTTATTTTCCAGATGAAATATTCTGGATGATATTCAAGACCCTGATTATCTTCTCCAAAAATCAACATTGCTTAGGGCCCAGCTACCTCCAAGGCCGTCTCTATCTCTGATTTACCATATCAGGCACATTGGTCTAGAACTTGAAAGTTAAATGCTCTGAAGCCAAAGCTCAGTGCAGTTGGAGGGAAGGCATTCATGGTAGCGAGGTTCAATGCTGGAATTCTCTCTCACCAGAAATTTATCTAACCCTAAGCCTAGCCACAGTCAGTAAAACATATCCCTTTGCCAGGCTTTTCATTCAATGTAGAACACTTTCTGTCCCTTTAAAAGCTCAGCTGCCTATATAGTTACTGTACTTAGAAAAATTCTGACAAAAAATTTTCTCCCATCTCTTCTCTTTTCCAGTCTTCCTATATTTGTTTCTCACTCTCCACTTCACTGCATTTTTTCCTCCTATCCCTTTTATTTTTTCCTACACAATCTCGGCTAGGAACACAAACTCAGTAATATGTGAGTTGATCTTTCAAACCCAAAGTAGGTTTGAAATTGGGCAAAATAAGCCCGCCCATTCCTAATCCTGAATTTAAATCAATTATTCCACAAGGACCTTTAGGCTTGGACTGAGGCAAGATGTGGGTTTTCACCATAGTGCCTAGTTTAATCTTATATAATTCTCAATCATCCCCTCCAGATTGCTAGACATTATATTTTACAGGTTTTCCCACAGAGTTATTTACTGAATAATATCTTCAGCGAGGACATTTAACCTTGACTCATAAATAGACGAGTTGTTTTTATTACTCCGTAAAAGCCTTTTGTCTACTTTCTTTAACATCATGAACTTTTGCCTACAGTGAATTCGGCTAGCATTACAACAAGAGTATCACAGCCAACAACTCACATTATCTGTAGATAAAGCCCTGAATAAAATTGTGGCCTAAACCATGCAAAAAATCAGCTAGTGGTGGTGTTCTCTCATTTACTTTCCAGCAGAATTTAAAGTGCAATGCCAGAGCATTTTTCATTTAAATTCTATAAATATAGATCTTTGAATATGTTCTGTCATTGAATTGATATTTAAGCATTTCACACACACACACACACACACACACACACACACACACACACACACACACACACAAAGTACAGTAGAATCCTCTGGAATGGACATGCTAGGAGACTAATTCATATTGCAATGGAGAGTAACAAATAGAAGAAAGCTTTCAAAATTAAGATTTGGAAAGTATTTCAAATGTCATCACTTACTGTAGAGGATAAAAATATAAGCATTAAAGTGATGGCTACAGCATTTAATCTTTGATCTCTAGTTTCTGTTTCTACTCTTTATTTGGCAACTTCTGCATTAAGGGCTTCATCCTGAACCACTGAAGTTAATGATAGCTTTGCTATTGACTTCAATAACAGCAGGGTCAAACTACAAGCACCTGATGCAAAACCCAATCAATTCATTGGAAAGATTCCCATTGACTTCAGTGGGAGCAGAGTTGGGCCGGTGCTAAGTGATTTTGAAAATCCCACCCTAAAAGACTGGTGGTTGGAATTTTATACTTAAAGGAGTCCCATTTATAAAGTCAGTATTTTCTCCACTTTTCCACACAGTATTCAATATGCTTCAGTATTTTTGATTATTAGAATAAATATTAACATTTATATCTTATATATGGTAAAAATGAGTAAATGTCAATGTTTTGATGGGTACTACTGAATTTTAACACTCATTTGATGCATCTTGTTTCAAATATGAGTGTAAGCTTTCAGGGTAGGGGTTGTGTCTTCCAATGCTGAATTATTTCAATTGACTTGACTGTTCTTGGATCCATACCAATAGTGAACCAAAAGTTGCAGTGACATGAACTCATACATCAAAATACAGTACTAGCATGATTTGGAATAAAAATATGGCAGATGATATGAACCAGTTAACATGAATGTTTCTGTTTTTCTCTGGTATATAGACAGATATTGGTGAGAGAGGGAGGAGCTTCTTTTTGTATGCTTTATGCTAAAAATCTGTGATTTGGAAGGTTTCAGTTATTTCCAGATTTCCAGACATGTATTGCTTCCAGCACAGAATGTGTTAGGATCGACTTGTCTGAATTTGAGAAATTAAAAAATGGGACATGGTCTATGAATGCCGCTGTTTTTCATGAAAGCTCTCCCATTTATACTTTAGCACAATTCTCAGTTTTGCTCCAGAAACAAGTCTTAGAGAACCAAACCAACAATTTTGAGTAGCTAATGCATTTAGCTGTGAGTATTTCACACAGCTCTGCTCTGCAGCTCTACCCCTGAGAAATCCTATTAAGCCCTGTGACTCCTTTTTCCACAGAAATGGGTCAGAAAAATGGCCACCAGTAGCAGCAAGCAGTGAAAGTTGCAACTGAGAGGGAAAGCTTTCCCTTGTAAATATCATCTGTTAGCTAGATATTTTGAAATCTACAACGGCTCTTTTTCCACAGCCCCCAAAAATCAGTTGCAAAATGTAAAAGCCTTTTGAATCCTACTCTGTGATATGTCAAATATATTTTAAATATAAATAAAATCATTCCCTCCCCTCTTTGATTAGATGCAATGAATTTTGGAGACCCAGGCACTGATCCTGAAACTTAATCCACTAGCAGACACCTGTGCATGGGGCCCAAATGACTGAGTTCCAGCCCTCATAGTTAGTCTCTGGGTTGAAAGAAGTTCCCCCAGGTCTATTTTAGAGGTAAAACTATTTTCATCTTTAATTGCAGTGGTAGGGGTGAGCAGGGGAATTGGTGGAATGTGTTGGGTTCCACAGGCTATTTTACTAATGCAGGGACTCTGGCCTCAAGAATGTTATGATTTTGAAACCTAGGGACTCGCAAATATTTTTGTCCACGAGAAGATAAGATAAATTGATTCCTTGCAAGTGTTTGTAAATAGGTATGAGGCTCTTGTATAAAAGCCTAAATGCATTTTTCCCCACATTTTTTTGAGGACGCTATGACTGTTAACACTGGCATTTCTTCCTATGCAAAATTATATGTAATTATCCCATCACATTTAACCTGCTCAACCTAATGTATTATTTTTTTCTGACAAAGAGCTAAAAATTAAATGATAGCTCCTGTATGTTCCAAAGAGTGAAACAGCAATGAGTTTTTAAATAGCCAGCCATCATGGATCTGATGCTCTGTAAATGTAACAGTTCAGATTAATAAAGCACATGACTAGCTGACTTGAATATACGAATCCATCAGAGGAAGTTCTCATGGAAATCAACTCATCTGCTGAGAAATCCTCTACATACATGGTTGCCTGCATGACTTGCTCCCTGAATCACATGAAATAAGAGGTATCTGCAATGAGGGCTCAGAGGCAAAGTGGGCACACCTTTTCCACCAATCCCCATTCAGCAGCTGTCATGGGAATGATCAGCTGCACATTACATGCATGCATGCACTTTACTGCCTCAAAGCACAAAACGGTAATGTGCTCTGCTCAGAGTGAAAATGTTATATCTTCAGTTCATCTTTAGTGAAAGGGCAGTATCCTCTTTTTGTCTGGGCCCAGCTAATGCTCAACAATAAATACAGCAATTTTCTCATTTGGCTGCATTGAGGGGCAGAGTGGGGAGAGAATGACAAAATTATTACTTCACCCATGAATCGGTAACAAGCTTATTGTCGGTTGAATTAAGTAGTGCAGTCAGCCCTCGGGGATTACCAATGCACACATCAGGATCAACAAATCAAGGTCCACCAGGCTCCCTAGTCTCCACAGATCAGTTGAGGAAAGCACTTTGTTTGAAGCAACTGTTTCCAAAGAACCTCTTAAACATCAAAACAGCCCTCCACTCCTTCCTCTTTTTTCTATAACCTCTTCTGTAGTGATTCATGCCATGTAAGAAGCAGGAGGCCTTTCATGGGCACTACTTTAAATGCAGTAACCACATTAGGCTATGCTGTTAGGATAATGCAGTATGTGCTGAAGCCCCCAATAATGAATTACAACTGAGAGAATGGTTTGAATGGGAACTTATTTAGGAGTCAGCAAAGGGGAATATTCCTTTTCTTAGCAAACTGAGATGTCATGAGGATCTATGGAACTTGAAAAAGAATCCCTTTGTACAAGAAATGCCACATAGCTCAAATCTAAAACAGATATAGGTATGTAGTAAAGGCAAACTTTCCTCCGAAGGACATGGCATAAAAGAAACAATTGAGGATCAAATTGTTAAGTGCGGCAAGAGGCAGTAGTAGCTGATGATCCAGTTTGCACATTTCAAGGTGTCACCTATTGTGAATAGAACAGAATGGCAGAACACACTGCATGAATTAATGCACCATATACCATCTTTAGCAAAGGAAAATGAGCAGAACCAGGGTACATGTTTAAACTGCAAAAACAGATAAGACAATCACATTTATTATACTTGTTGGTCTTTAAGCACATCTTGTTGGTCTTTAAGCATTAGAAAAATATTGATAGAGATGGATGTAACAGATAGCATATGGCACTAATATAATCTTTCTGAGGCTGATTATTTAATTCACTAACACATATTTAGTTTTTAGTTAGATAGCAGCACCACCACCACCATCACCTGTGTGCTAGAAGCAGACACAGCCTTTGCCTTAATAAGAAAAAAACCCTCAAGGCCAGATCCTCAGTTGCTGTGAATCAGCATAGCTTCATTGACTTCAATGGAATTACATCAATTCAGCCGGCTGTGTATTTGAACTTCAATTTTTTTAAAGCATCAGCAAGTTGTGAGACAAGAAAGAGGAGGAATAGAATCTTATTCTTTTTACAGTCATTGACTTACCCTTGTCCACATGCTTGTTGACCCCCTCAAAGAATTCTAGTAGATTGGTGAGGCATGATTTCCCTTTACAAAACACATGTTGACTCTTATCTAACAAATCGCATTCTTTACTATAGTTTCAGTCAATTTGGCCGGTACTGAAGTTAGGCTTACTGGCTTGTAATTGCCAGGATCAGCTCTGGAGCCTTTTTAAAAAATTGGTGTCACATTAGCTATCCTCCAGGCATCTGGTACAGAAGCTGATTTAAGTTACATACCGTAGTTAGTAGTTCTACAATTTCACATTTGAGTTCCTTCAGAACTCTTAGGGGAATACTATCTGGTTCAGGTGAATTATTACTGTTTAATTTATCAATTTATTCCAAAACCTCCTCTAATGACTGTCATAAACAGATAGTTAAGGGTTAATGTCTCTTTTACCTGTAAAGGGTTAACAAACAGGGAACCAAAAAAACACCTGACCAGAGGACCAATCAGGAAACAAGATACTTTCAAATCTCGGTAGAGGGAAGCCTTCGTTTGTAGTTTTGGTTTTTGCTTTGTTCTCTCTAGGCTCTGAGAGTGACCACACATACCTACAGGCTCTCTAATCTTCTGTTCCAATTTTGTAAGTACAACTGCTGCCACCATGTCATAGTATAATTCTCAGATCTGAACCTTAGCGTCCAAAATATGGGTACTAGCATGAATTTCCCTAAGCTTAATTACCAGCTTAGATCTGATATGCTGCCACCAATCAGGACTTAGGTAGAGCGCCTGATAGACTCTAGTCTCCCCCAAAACCTTCCTTGGGGACCCCAAGACCCAGATTCCCTGAGTCTCACAACAAAGGGGAATAAACCATTTCCCTTCCCCCTGCTTTCTTCCTCCCAGCTCTTCCCACCCTGGGTACACTAGGAGAGAGAGACAGATTCAAGCTCCATGAATCTAACACAAAGAGGAAATTTATCCTTCCCTTCTCCCCACCAATTCCCTGGTGAGTACAGACTCAATTCCTTTGAGCCTCAACTGGAGAAAAAATCAAACAGGTCTTAAAAAGCAAAACTTTTAATAAAAAGAAGGAAAAAAAAAGGACAAGTTATCTTTGTAATTTAGATGGTAAATATTACAGGGTCTTTCAGCTTATAGACAATAGAAAGAAAGCTTTCTCTAGCAGAAATACAATTTAAAATACTTTCACCCAAATACACCTTAAAACTCTACCAGCCAGATACACAGTTGCAAATACAGAAAAACAATTAAAATGACTAAACTGGCTTTCTACTTTTGTACTTACAAAATTGGAACAGAAGATTAGAGAGCCTGTAGGTACGTGTGGTCACTCTCAGAGCCTAGAGAGAACAAAGCAAAAACCAAAACTACAAACAAAGGCTTCCCTCCACTGAGATTTGAAAGTATCTTGTTTCCTGATTGGTCCTCTGGTCAGGTGTTTTTTTGGTTCCCTGTTTAACCCTTTACAGGTAAAAGAGACATTAACCCTTAACTATCTGTTTATGACAATGACACCTTAATCTGGGACAGTTCCTCAGATTTGTCACCTAAGAAGAATGGCTCAGGTTGGGGAAACTCCCTCATATCCTCAGCCATGAAAACCAATGCAAAGAATTAATTTAGTTTCTCCACAATGGTCTCATCTCTCCTTGAGTGCTCCTTTAGTATTTCGATTGTACTGGCCCCACTGGTTGTTTAGCAGGCTTCCTGCTTCTGATGTACTTAATAAAAAAATGCTGTTACTTTTTGAGTCTTTGGCTAGCTGTTCTCCAAATTCTTTTTTGGCCTTCCTAATTATATTTTTACATTTCACTTGCCAGAGTTTATGCTCCTTTCTGTTTTCCTCAATAGGATTTAGCTTCCACTTTTTAAAAGATGCCTTTTTGCCTCTGATTGCTTCTTTCACTTTGTTGTTTAGCCAGGGTGGCACTTTTTTGGTCCTCTTACTATGTTGCTATGGAGTTTGGGACTAGTAATATAGCTTACTGTAATAGTTTGTACATTGAAGACATTATATAATAATGTGTTTTTCTTGTGACAGATGTATTCATCAGAATGATTTTATCCTCATATCTAATTCTCCACGTCTTGAACCAATAGAGCAACCAGCAGCTCTGATCTGGGTTCTATTTGATCTCCCTGCTGTGAGACCAGAGCAGAAAAAGTGAGTAGAGCAGTGATTCATGTTTGTGCTCCACATTGACCAGAGTAGTCTACTAAAATATCTGGTGGGCCATGGCCTGTCTTTACCCCCTTGAAATCTGAAATGTTTGACTTTGATTCAGATGCACCTTGATTTTGTTGTAACTGGTCAAAACATGATGCTAGTTTGACAAATCTTGCTGCTATTAGTAAGGTTAGTATGTAAGTGTGAGACCACTGGTTTAGATTTTTATAGTAATGCAAGGATTTAGCCACACACTTCCCATCTGCATCAGTGCAATATGTGTGGTTAGCTCCCCAGCACTGCTCTGAAAATTCTCCACCATTGGTTTTGGTTGTTCATAAAGCAGAGCTGCACTTTGGTATTGCATGGAACACCAAAACAATCTGTTCATCACATCTCTAGTTCTAATTTCAAAAAGACATTCAGCAAGGAAATTCAAATAATGAATACACTGGAGGACATTTTAACCTGCCTCTGGATAGTCTGCAAGCAGAAAAATAGGGTAAATTTACTGAAGAAATTATTTGTTGAGAATTATTCATACAAAGCCCTCCTGGTTGCAAATCCTTCAGAACTGAAAACATCTACCTGGACTTTCAGTTGATGTGCTTTTTACTAATTTAAATCAAGAAATATCAGGTTTTGGAGTTGAGTGAAGTAAAGTAGTGACAGGCAAACGTTCAAATAGTAAGGAGGTTAAGGTTTAATAATTACTGCAATGTATCTGAACCTGACTCAGATCTCTTAGGTCAGCAAATTTAGACTGCAGTCCAGATATCTCATGAAGTTTCTGGTGCTTTCTGCTTTTAGTTAGATGTCATTTCGCATTGGTTTTTGGCACATTTTCTTCTGGTTCTGACTGGGAAAAGGATGTGCAGAAGTCAGTAACAAAGAAAAAGAATTTTAAAAGATCAAATCCTGACCCTGTATTCTGAGGTGCTTCTGCTGCTGAGTAGTCCCTCTTCACTATGGAGCAGAGAAGATGGAGAATGAAGGCAGAACATTCCAGTGTGTCACAGAGTTCCATGATGCAAAGGCTCCTTACATGATGCATGGGTGTGAAGCAGGAGCACAACAGGGGAAGGATAGGAATGAGGATGGAAGATCTGTTGCTACATTGCTACTGGCTGTTATTTCCACACACAAATGCACACACACAAACAGTAGGAGTACGGAGGCTACTGCAGGAGAACTCTCAGAACACCACAACTGCTACTCCCTGCTCTAGAAAAGAGAATTCATGTTCTCTTCATCTCCACTGAGAACTCCAGTATGCAGATCAGCTGCATGATGGAGTCCAGAATTCAGACATAGAAAAGTTCAAACTTTTTCCTACCCTCTCTTTATTTAAAAAACTGTGAAACTCTTGGAAAATTAGGTGATTATTGAAGACTGTCTGAGTCCTGCATGAAAGAAATAATTATCGGAATTCTTTCAAACTCTATCATTGGTTTGGTTGGATTGGGAGAGAAGGTATAGGTCAGTTCTTGTTTCTTGAAAAACTGTTTACCTGGCCCTAAAACTAGGTATGGTAAGAAAGCTGACATGGAATCTAGACTGCAAAATCTAAATCTAGGTCTGGACTTCAAACATTCAAAAGTATAGAGGTGTTTTGTTTGAGGTACGTGGTTCTATAGTGGCGCTAGAGACAACTTGTTAAATTTGTATCTGGATTTCAGGTTAGACTTTGGAACCCCTCTTCCCTTCCTTGCCCTCCAAAGACCTAGTAAGGGAGCGGGGTTCTGATTTGGTATTGGTTTGGAGAATTTTTACCCTAAAAGACCTATGTTGGATACTGATAAGGAGCAAATGGTGCAGTAAGGTGGAAATGGTTTGTTGCACAAAAATGGCGACTCTCTGCAAGGTTTCATAGTTTGGAAGTAACATTTTGAAAGTCCAGGCAAAATGCGACAGGAAGCCAGTTTCAATATAGTATTATAGGTGTGATATGTTCTGGGGGCCAGGTGTGACTCAGGAGGCTGGCAGCTTTGTGCGTGTTGTAACTTTGACACAGTGAATGAAGAGAGACAGGCTAACAAAGATTACCCATAATAAAGTCATGGAAAAGTATGGCTAAGAGTCTTCTTGTTCATATGAGGCATTGGGGACAAATGCACTCTGAAGGGTTACTTGTGTAGGAAGCAAGTACATTATTTATGGCATACCCATGAGCAGTTATAAATGCATTTATTTTGTCTTGGCACATCTTTACTTGTAAGCGTTTAGCTTGTAATAACCAACTCTGAATAATGCTCCATTCTCCCTGCAAATAGCTGAGCTTTTATGTATCAGGGAGTAGGCAAAGGAGAAGAGAAAATGATTTTTTATTTTCTTTCTCTTCTGTATTGTTTATAATTCTGTTACTAATATGGCTCTAAGCACTGAAGTCAAACATGGGCATTGATTTGTTTGTTTGAGGATATTATCTGACATAGGTAAGCCTTTAGGACCCAAGCCTGTAACTTTTGCTCAGGCAAACCTCTACTGATATCAATAGGACTGCACATGTATAAGTAAGGGCAGAATTTAGCCCCAGAAATGTCCATTTTCCCCTTTGCCAGTAGCAGTGAAATAGTGAGACATATTATTCAAGTGGCTGAGGGGACGGGAGACTGAAGGAACTTTAGAGAAGGACTACTGGTCAAAGAATGACTCAGGAGAAAATACTTCTGTACTTAATATTTTCCATTAAAGCATTAACAGAAATGTTTTTCACAGCTTCCTCCATAGTTCTACCTCTCTTCTCTACCAAGTTCAAAGAAACCTGTGCAGTAAATAATTCACTAGTACAATAGGTGTTGGCACTTGGAGTGCGTAGGTTGCTGCCAGACCCCCTGGCTTCAAATGGTTTCCATTATATACAGATTTACAGTTTGGTTCAGTGGCTCTTAGCACCCCTACTATACAAATTGTTCTAGCACCCCTGCTAGTACTACACCCACATATCCTAACTAAAAAAGAAACCAGGACATATTAACCCTAGAACTTTCTGCTGCAGGATCTTATGGAGGCAACTTTCTTCAAAAAGAATTGGATACGTTTATGAATAAAATTAGCATCACTGGTTATATTATGCCTAATTTATCAATACTAGAAAGGCTATTTTGAAGTAAGTTATTTCTGCTGAAAAACTCAGGAAAGGAAAATGGCACCTGCTTGAATAAAAGCTGGAAAGACAGGTGACGTGATCTGTAGGTCCAGAAGTTAAAGTGTGTTGAAAAGAGATAATCCAACAATAAAGCCCATCCTTGCCACTGAAATTTGAGGCGGCATTCTGGATATGTCCACTAAGAGATATAAAGGAGGTGAAAAGACATACATTGCTGATATGTTAGTTATACTGTGACGTAGCAGAGCAGCTACAGTATGTGAACACCACACAGGTCACCAGAATAACCGATTGGTTGGCCAAAATGCGTAACAACATGGCTATTAGAGAAACTCACCTAGCTGAGAAAATACAATGCTGAAAATTATTGTGTATTGTGTCTTTAAGTTAATTAATTATACTGTATTAAGTAAAAGACACATGGCTATGAAAGACCTAGATATTTTGGGCCTAATTTTCCATTCATGTTGGTGTATATCAGAAATAACTTTTGAAGTCAGTGCAGTTACACAGGTGTAACTGAAAAGAGAATCTGGCACATCATCTCCCCTCACCCCAAATACACAAACACTAGGTAAAAAACATGGAAGAAGAAGAGGATCCCTTAGAAGTTGCCTTCAGAGCTGAATATGAAGAAGAGACTCACGATTCACAAGCCAAACAAACGGGACACGATGGTTTGCATTGCTTTATTCATGAATTCAAACCCCCTTCTCCATGCTTTTCCTCTCCCGTTGTCCTTTTTATTTCATTCTGTGATATATTCATGGTGTGAGATTATGTGCATAGTATGTCTCGACTGTACTGTATATAATGTAATCCTGCAGCATAGATTCCAATACTGAGTTGGGTTATTGTAGCATCTCTGGATAAAGGAATTCTGGAAGTGGGATGCTTGCTCATGCTGCTCCCAGTGTAGCCAACTGGAGTTTTACTATTAAGTTCAGTGTGAGTTGGATCAGGCCCTAGGATTTTACATGGAAAGCTGGATTATATTTTACTACATATCTGAGCTCCTAGAGAAAAATCAACAAATTGGGGATCTGTGTGCGTGTACTGAGTTCCTTGTCATTCTAGTTTTTCATGCTTCAGAAATTTCTGTTCTTTATATATTCAATTAAAGTTCTCTTCAACCAAGTTCTAGTTTTTTATAATGCAGTGCAGTGTTGGGTGGCTGTAAGCTGCACATCACTAAGTATATTTCATTTGACACATTTTTTGCCCCTCTGAAGTTCCTTACATGCTTTAGCATGCTGCTCTATCCCTCCTGGTGTTCACTTTATGCTTCTAGCTCTTTCCTGGAGCTTCCTTAATTGAAACAGTTAGCTATTTGCTTCTTTCTAAAAAAAATAGATTTGCTTTGCCGATTGACAGTACTTCTGCTTCCTTATTTATATTCATGTTCTTCATGATTTTTGTTTCTTCAAAATTAAACTGAGTAAAATGAAAAGGATTTTTACCAGACATTAATTTGTGTTCCGTAAATAGTCCAAATTGATAATATGCCATAATGTATGGTTATTAGCCATTTCTCAGAGCTCAGCATCAAGTTCAAAGAGTTTCTTAACAGATCTGGCTAGAGAAAGCTGGGTTGAAATTCGTTCCTGGCATGTTGGAAAAAAATGAAGAGATCAGCTATGATTTCATGAGGAAAGGTTTGTTTCTGAGATTAAAAATTTGTTGAAAATCCTTTGTACTCAAGAAAATTCATGAATAATCTACTATAAACATTATTTACAGTGTAAGTTCTTTGGGGCAGGCACTGTCTTTTTGTTCTGTGTTTGTACAGCACCTAGCACAGTGTGGCCCTGATCCATGACTGGGGCCTCTAGGCGCTACCACAACACACACCCTAATCTTTATAATATTTTAAACAACAGAATCAAAGATCTCCTCAAGCACAGGAAGGTGCTCTCAGACAGATTGCCGCACAGAGGCAGCAGATGGAAAAATGAGACTGAACTTTCCTGCCTAACTGTGTGCGTGAGACCCCAACAATCAGTGGGGATTGGGCCAGAAAAGAGAAGATTCTGGCCATGATCCTGACTGACATTCCTAAAAAGAATAACCTGTTCTAGCTGGACCATTCAGATATGTGCAACCAGCCCATACAAGCATGTTGCTTGGGGCAAGGTAGGGGAGGGAAGGCTTTTAGCAGTAGGAGGAGACGTAGCCTCTTAATCATTCTCTGTGGGTAAGAAAGAGAAAAGAGCCATTTTTCTGCTTAGCAGGAAGAGCCTGGCTGACAGAAATACCCTGTTTTTCGAGATGTCCCTCAGAACAACTGTGATATAAGGGAGGGAATTTTCAGTTTCCCCACCAGCTAAGCACCAGCCACAAATGGCAGTCAGCAGAGAGAAAAAGGAGGCTGCCTGCTCAGGTCTGGACAAAGGGGAGAGGAGAAAAGGGATCCCTAGACAATACTCTCTAGGTGAGGGCTGACTACCAGTCTCTGCTTGTTCAGCCTGCTCTCTGCAGAGTAAGAAAGGGGGCGGAGGAACCACACACACACACACATGCCCAGGGACTTATTTCATCCAAAGGGTTATATGTCTGCCTTGCAGTGAGATGACACCTAAAAGACAATACACTTAAGCCTGGTCTACCTCGGGAGGTGGGGGGGGGGAAATTGATCAAAGATATACAATTTCAGCTACGAGAATAGCGTAGCTGAAGTCGACGTATCTTAGATCAAATTAAAATTACTTACTTTGTGTCCTCACGGCGTGCCGCAGCTCGCCCATCGACTTTGCTTCTGCCTCTGTCCAAGCTGGAGTTCAGCAGTCGATGGGAGAGCGATTAGGGATCGATTTTTCATGTCTACACTACATGTGATAAATTGATCCCCAATAGATTGATTGCTACCCGCTGATCTGGCAGGTAGTGTAGACATATCCTTAGGTACACAAAAAGACTTCAGTTTTGTAACACTCATCATTGCAATGACTAACTTTAAAGCACATTGACATCAGTGGAATCCCCCAAAGCCTGAGTTAGGCCCTAGGTTCCCTATACAATGCATGGGGAGAAAGAGGCACCTGAGAACATGATCCACAAAAGCATGCTAGACAAGGAGCCCCCTAAGCTAGCCAATGAGAGAGGTTGACAATTCTAAGCCCTGCTCCTCTTAAAGAATTCAGCATCTAAGTCTAGGCTGGAGGTGGGTGCCTATCTCTGCTAGGGATCCATAGCCAGGAACTCTCTGCTGGAGTCAGGCAGTTTAAGTGCCCTAAGCTATTTTTTCTGATAATAGGATAGGTAGGCATCGAATCCCCACACAAAATGGCTGGCTGGGTGGAAAAGAACAGGAGACCTTTGTTATAACCATTAGCTTTGTGGTTAGGGTTCTCACCAAGGACATGGGAGGTGGTATTTTAATTCCCCCTCTGCTGGTAAAGGGAAGGGATAGAAACAAGGATCTCCTATCTTTCAGATCTGTGCCCTAACCACTGGACCATGAAATGATTCTCATTCTGTCTCTGCCCAGCCTGATAAGGTAATTAAAGTGGAATGGCTTCAAAAAGCAAGATGGAGAAAGACCCTTATCGGAGGATCCCGTAGTCTAGTGGTTATGGTACTCACTGATACTCACTAACATGATATATATGGAATCACTGACATGGAATCATATTAATGTCATTTTACAATAAGACTTATCTGAAAGGTAACAAATGTTCCTTAATATATGTATAATGTACATTCACTGCTTATTTTATTAACTGTGCACCTCTTGTTCTATAGTAGTGACATTCTATTGCCTGTGTTATGCAGGTGGTAAGATTAGGTGATCCTAATGGTCCCTTAAACTCTCTGCAGGAGAAATCCTGGTCTTATTGAAATGTATGGGAGTTAGGTGCCTAGGCATGTCTAAAAATCTCATCTTTGGGTGCCTAAATCCATGTAAAAATCTGGCCCTTACTGTCTTGCAGTATTGGGCCTTAAGTGGCACATCAAAAGATACAATTCACTTGTATGTTAAGGGCCACATTTTAAAGGAGAATTCTGTCCAGGGCTATCCCTGAAGTAGGTAGAAGCTGGGCTCATCTGTCTGATATTAGGATTTTGCCCATATCTTTTACACTTACAAAACATTATGTATACTATTTTGTATGCATGTATGAAAACACTAGTAACCTGCTTGTGTTTTTCAAAATGAGAAATTCCTAGGTATGAGAGTGTGAAGTCCTTTAACAGGTAAAGTGAAAAGCATCTTTTTCATACTGATGTTAGATTTTTCAATCTTTCGTTTCCTTGACGTTAACATTTACCACATATCACTCTTTAGCTTGTTTGTGTTTTAAGTGAGTAGGTCTGTATCCAATGTATGATCTACAGTGGGACGAGGCCCAATATTATATAGGAAATGACAAGGGGGAGGGCATCTTTTGGTAACGAACACACTTGGCTTTGGAATGGTAGAAGCTTGCACAAAGCCAGAAAAAATGTGATGATTAAATTTGAGACCTGAAGGAAACATACTTTTGTTGGGGCGTTAGAGTTTGTTTGGAGATTAGGATCCCAAGTGGTTTTTTTTGGCTACACAAACTATTGTATATAATAAGGATACTTAAGAAAAGGTGCAGCTAATAATTAGTAAATGGAACGGAGGGCCATTGTGCAGGTATAAGATATCTATAATCTTTTAAAAGCTGTCTTGGGGATCTGTCATATTTTTGCTTACAGTCAACTGAATCCTGAGCAGATGAATGTGCTAAGCTGTCTGCGCTAGCGCTTTCGTACAAAAGGCTTTTAAATTAAAGTAAAAATTCATTTTAAGAGCAGGGTTATGTTTTCCCTTGAGCTTTATACCATTGCTCACTCTCCTTGCTCGGGATGTTTTACCCTTCATGTTAAAAGCTTCCCTTTCTGTGATCCTAGCAATGTTAGTTAACTTTAATCGGCCGCGGTGCTGGTGGCATTGTACAGCTGAAGGAACCAGTCTTGTATGGCTTATGCACCTGGCATTGCCATTAAAGTCAATGGGAGTTTGGGGTGTTCGGGGATCAGCCTATAGGTAAACATGGAGGTGAACAGATAAAAGAGATGAATGATTTATTTGTATATTACTCAGCTCTTGGCTCCTGTACCCATTTATTAAGGTCTCTCAGACTTCCTCTTTAAAGACACAATCGCTATTTTGGAGCAGCAGGGAGAGTTATTCTGATTTTGTTAACTAATTTACTATGCAGGAAAAGTTAGTTTCTTCTCTTAAACACCACTTGTAGTAGACAGATAAATATAGTAGACTCTATAAAATATAGTAGACTCTGACTCCCATTGAAAGCCGACCTAGGCTCAGCCTGGTTTTATTGTTTTTCTTTCATAATTAGCTTTTGCTCAGCTTTGTCATTTTCATAAGCCCAGATATTCTTCAATTAGCAAAACAGAACAAGAACAACAGGGGCTTAGGCAGCTCATGAGGTCACTTCTTGCAGGGGCTGGATTATGGCACCAAAAGAAGCCTGAAAAGCATGTATTGATCCAGTCTGACAGTTCCTGCCACATTAAGCCTCACCACAGCTGTGATATAAAGGCGCTTAGAGCTGTTATCATAAATACCATCCACTATCTTTAAAGATCATCAAAATTGCTTCACATTGTATAAGAGTTATTGTCATATAATTTGTTCAATGCATTTTAACAGCATAAATTGGTTTAACATCTTAATACTAGCTTAAAGGTCAAATGCAGATAATTTAAACTAACATTTATCCTATGAAAGATATCATATAAGCTCAATTTACTGAATGGGTGGAATGAAAAACACATTCCTTTCTTTTATCCCCAAACTACATATATCCACTAACAATTGCTTAAAATCTTCAGACAACTTTGTTTAAACAAGAATGTCTCCATGATTCATATGATTACAAGTATCAAATTATAGAGCTATAATCTTGGAATACTGTAGCAGCAGATATAGTTCTCTTAGCAATGAAGTATTGTACGGTAGGCAGATGATTATAGGGGAAATTACTATTTCAGTGTATAGCCAACATGAAGTATTAGGAATGCTTGCATGGGAAGTGGAACTGTGAGCATGCATTTCTAAAGATCTCTTTACAAAATCCACGTCTAGGCCTCTGATCATCTGTTAAGTTCCTGCTGGGCCCAGCCCAGAGAGGCCTTAGCTCAAAAGAAATATTCCCTTCCAACTTGTGACTCCTTGAAATCTGCTCATTGAACCAACAAAACATGAACAAGTTCTCAGGCCTTGAGCAAGAGTTTGCTGGAGGGAGAGTGAGAGAAATTGAGGGTATCATGGGAGCAGGGCGTGAGGGAGCAATGATTGAATATAATATAACTGATGGCACCAGCAGAAGATAGATTGTGGGGGGAAAACTAGTTATAACAAGTTTTCTCCTCAGAGACTCCCCTGGAGATTTACAGCTTCTGCTGGTGCTGTGGAGAGCTGCTAGAAATCATCTACTCTGGTACTGACAGGTCCACAGGACACTCTTCAGTTGGTGTTAAGTCACTGGATTGGGACTCAGGAAATCTATGCCAAATTCTCAGTTCTGTCGCTGACTTCCTGTGTGACCTTGAACAATTCAGTTAGCTTTGTGCCTCGGTTTCCCAGCTGTAAAAAGGAGATAACTTCTGAGAGGAAGGAAGTGTTTTCTTAAAGTAAAGTCATTAATGTTTTTGAAGTGTTCAGGTACAATGATGGTCAGGGTCATGTAAGTAGCTAAGATAAAAAGATGGGTTATTTTGGGGCTCTAAATTTGTGTAGGGGGCAGCAGGAAGAAACAGAGACACTACACAAAACACTTCAAAAAGAGATCTAGTTTTGAAACAGGAGTAGATCAAAGTGTGCTAGGGAACAGTTGGTGTGAGGCAGGAGGGTCCATACATACACTTAATGTGTAGCAGGCTAACACATGGTAAATTTACACCCAGCTTACACCCAGTGTTTTTGCAGACAAGCCCACAGAGTAATATTGGCTTTAGTCAGATAAAACATGTGATGATTTCATGGGTAGACTCCACCCTGTAGACCAGTGGTTCTCCACAAATCTGCTCAGTATAATCTGCGACTAGCTCAATAGTTCTCAACCAAGGGTCCAAGGACTCGTGGGGAAGTCGTGAGCAGGTTTGGGGGGGAGAGGTGCCAAGCAGGGCCAGCATTAGACTCACTGGGGCCCAGGACAGAAAGCCGAAGCCCTGTCACATGGGATTGAAGCCTGGTCCTTGAGCTCCCCAACCCGAGGCTGAAGCCTGAGCAATATAGCTTTGCAGGGGCTGCTGTGGCATGAGGCCCCAAGCAGCTGCTCTGCTTGCTACCCCTTAACACTAGCCCTGGCTTTTATATGCAGAAAACCCATTATTGTGACACAGGTGGGCCGTGGAGTTTTTATACCATGTTGGGGTGGGACTCAGAAATAAAAAGGTTGAGAACCACTGCTGTAGACCAGAGCTATAGTGCAGGGTGATAGCTGTACACTGACAAAGCAGCAATTACACATCATATGGACCGGGGCTGATGTAAATTGTCCATCAGATCCACTGAAGATCTGGCTCCAAGCAAGGAGGATGTTTGGGTCAATGAGTCTGTATCATCTTTGATCCTATGGCCCTGCCCCAGCTTGTGTCCCCATTTATGCTGGCCTATGCAGCGCCAGTGCAGAGACTTATTCTTTTGTAGCATGCAATGCAGACAGTCCATAAGGGTCTCCTCATCAGCATGCCCACTACTGGGTTTAAGAGGGAGTTTCACTTATTTGATGAGGAAGGGTAGAGTTCTTATTTCACACATGTGGTTTATTATGATTAGTGTAAAAATAATGTGCTGGGGTCTCACAGGTAAAATGAGACCTGGCCCTGACACCCCAAAGAGCTCACAGTCTAGATTTTCAAAAGAGCTTAGCAGCACCCACATCTTCCTATTAGGGACCAAAATGAAGTGGCCAGGTGTGAAATCCTGCCCCCACTGAAGCCAGTGGCAGTTTTACCATTTCATTCAATGGGACCTGGATTTCACATGAGATTTTTAAATGTGCTCCATTCCCATTGTCAGTGTGTGATTGATGGGAGCTGTGGAGGGTCTGGCCCCAGTTGAAGATGCTGAGCACTCATGGAAATCCAGCTCCTAATTTCAGACAGTGGCAGAATGGAGGGTCAATAAAACTACAGGGAAGGAACAAAAGAAGGAGGCTAAGAGCCGCTTCAGGATGATGATAATTTCTCAGCAAAAATATATGTACCATGGCAAAGCAGTTTTAGAGACAAAACATCTGTGTATGTACCTGTAGGTCTTACAGAGATATATACACTGTGGATGTGCAGAACGGTCTGCTTCATTTCCTGTGACTGTCAAGTGGTTTGATTAATTTTATGTTGCTTTGCTACTGAAAAAAAATCAGGAATGAATGTAAAACAATGAGGGTGGTGATGGTCTCCTTGCTTCTCTAGGTAGTTGCCATTTTTTCTCATGTTTTTATAACAATGTTCCCATTGTGTGAGTGTGAGAGAGAGAGGGGCTGGGACATACTTGCTTGGTGATTTATTCGTGGCCCTGGCAGGGGTGATAGTTCTTAGCGGAGCTGTCTGATGGCACCAAAAATATCATGGTTTGCATGGAAATTCTTGTCATTTGTGACCCAGAAATGTTGTTCTGGGCTAAATGGCCATTACAAATATCCGAGGAGTATACTTCGAGGGTGGACATTGAATATTTAATGTGATACATGGATATAAGTTGAAGTAGCAGACCTGTCAAGTGTCACTCATCTTACATGACACTCATGCATGCAGGCACTTTCATGCATCCCACAGCCTGTAGTAAGGGAATGTCTACACTGAAAAAAGCAAACAAAACAAAATGTGCTTTTAATGCAAGTTAGCTAACCTTAGTTAGTAACCTAGTTAGTAATTAGTAACCTTAGTTAGCTAACTCAGGTTAAAATAGCAATGTAAACACAGCAACTCAGCTTTTAACTCAGGTTAGTTGTATGAGTTCACCTCAGGTTGCCCTAAAGGCTTTAACTCACATTGCTAACTCAAATTAAAAGCCAAGTTAAAAGCACACTTTTATTCTTCAACATATAGGATGCTTATGTTACACACCTCCTGGGCTAATAAGAGGCATTGCGGTACACCAACAATGACAGTCCGACCTGAATACCATCTGTGAACACTCTGGTACCCGCTAAGTGGGCAGCCAGACAGTCCCTCTGCTTCCCCCTCGAGCTGCTATCTACTCTCCATGATGTTCCCAATCATGTGGACTTCAGTGGAGAGATGGAGATGGTGCCAGTGTCCCATCATGGGAGCTGACGCTCTAGTATGGGAGTGGAAAGTGGTGACCCAAAGCTATTTGGGAGGTGAGAACCAGGAACTATTGGGGGAAGAAACCGAGAACAATTGGGGGAAAAGTGAAAATGAGGTCAAGGGCTTCCAAGGGGGATACTGGAGCTATTGAGGGACAACAGTATGGAATAAAAGGTGCTAAAAGTGGACACAAGATAGGGATGAGGGCTAACAGGAAGGTATATGAGCTAATGAGCAATGCCAAGCCATAGCAGTCCTGTGCACACAGGTTCCCTCCTATCCCCTGTACTCCCCTCCCAGCTCCTCTGGTTACTGCTACCAAGCTACCTCTGGCTTCTCATAGGGAAGCAAGGAATGAGACCCTGCCTCTTCCACAGGTGTTTCCACTGCTTGGGGCTGGTGGAGGGTGGCCGTCGATGAAATTTAACCTTAATCTAATACTGTTAACCAGCACTAAATCCACACAGTCTTTCCAAAACCCATATTCATGAGCATTTGAAAATTATTTTTAACAAACAAATTAGCTAATTAAATAATGTTAAATGCCCTACATGGAGTTGCACATAGCTTATCAGCTATGGAAGAAAATTAGAGCTAGATAAATAATTCATAAGAAATTATTTACTCCACAAATTTCACCTCCTTTTCTATTCATGAATAGTCCACAAAGCAGGTCACAATTTTCTCCTGTATTCAGAACTGAGCTGGCAGAATTTTTTTTCTATGAAAACATGTTGCCCCAAAATGGGTTTTCATCAAAAATTATTTTTTTCACCACAAAATTGACCTTGAGAAAATTAGTTTAAAAAAAGAATGAAATGAAAAATTCAGAAAACAACTAAATTTTCTGGAAATTTTAAAATTATGGGGAAAATGCCCCCCTTCTTTGATTGCTTTGTTTGGTTTTGGTTTGGTCTGTTAATTTTTAATATCCAGGCACTAGAAAAGTGGGGACAACTTTAAAAAACACTTTAAAAAGTCAGAAATATTATTTTCAGAGAAACTTTCACATTTAAGTGCTAGTTCTGAAAATGTAAAACTTAAAATTCAAAATAGGTACACTCTCAGCATCCTCACTTTAAAGCATTAACACTTTTAAATATTGAAAGCGTGATTTTCAGAGAGAAAGTAAAAGAGAAACTCTCACCTTTTAATTTTCTATCATTTTAAGTGATAGAAAGTAATGCAAAGTACCACTTTTTTTCACTGTCAAGGGAGGAGACAAAAACTGAAAGTGCTTCTACCCCCCTTTTTATTCTTACACTACAAAAAAGGAAAGGGAGAGGGGGACAATTTAAAAGCAAAAAATATTTTTCTGATTTTTCACACATTTATATTTCCTTTCTTCTTCACCTCTTCCCACTTTTTCCAAAGGGGGAAAAGGGGATGTAGGACTTAGTATCAGAGTTAAATTTGTCTCACCAAAACAGAACACAAAATGAAGTTTTGCAATAAGTAAGTAATCATAAAAATATTTTTATTTATTTATTAATTAATGAAAAGGCCAATTTCATCCTGCTCTAAGTCAGATTTATTTCCAACAGTGTGAGTTTGGAGCCAGGATCCAGGAATAAGTGAAGTTACTCTGGATTCACAGTGGTGTTAGGGAGGTCAGTCTTGGGAGCCCAACGGCTGCCCTGTGTAACTTGCTGATGAGAGTTTTGCACTAAAAGTGGCAAATATATGTGGCTAGAAGAGAATTTATTTGCATCACCCCAGGAGTAGTCCTGGGAGGCGCTGTGTCTTAGACTTCTGAGCACAATTCTGTTTTCTGTTCTCACCTTGTACCAGAGAGTGGTAGTAAATTGTGGCTGGCGTAATTACAGCAGTGAATTACAAAATCCCCCACATTAGGTCAGCTGCACTGGCTCGCACACTGGTGGAATGTATGTGGCACCATGTCTCCATCCACTCCACTCCTCTATTCCCTGTTCAACCAATGTCCATGGCTAAGAGAACATCAACCAGTAAAACTAATACAGAATTCATAGCCTACCCAGGTGTAAACCAGTTTAAAAAGGGGCGAGAAAAATCTAGGATCTGCAAGTGAGCCAAGTGTTGCCTCAGTGCAATGTTTACAATAATCCTTTTTTTTTTTTTTAAAGGAAGAAATAGGATAGTATGGGTGAAATCAGTAAAAAGAATTGTTTTTTTGAGCAAAGGTCTAACAACCACATTTTATGTCAGATGGTGCCCTGTGGTTCCTTAAGTAGGCATTAAAAATCTTAATTAACAATGGCCTTGATATCTTTCAGCTAAATCTATCTAAACCTGAAGGCAAGGTTCCAAAACTTGGAAACCTTCCAAACTTTGGATGAAACCTTTAATACATAAGATGGACATGTGAAACTGGCCCAAACTCAACCAGAAAATTTAGTGAATTCTTCTCCCCCTGCCCCAGCCCTCCCCACACACACATTAGGCCCCTATAAACACAGCATGAAACTGATCAGTCTTTCTTGCAATAAAGGTTAAAAATACCTTTCAGTGAAAAGGATCTTATTCTGTGTCTGAGCAGTCAAACAGAGCTTATGATGATGTCATCTACTTATATTGTTGCAACAGTGGAAGAAAAGAGCTTTTTCTTTGTGTCCACTGCACTGATGACACGGGATTTAAAAAAAAAAAACTTCTTTGCAGTAATTCCTTGAGTCAGGGCTCAGTTTCTACTAGCTATGGTCTCAACTTGTATGTTCAGCTGTCACAGGTTAATGGTAAAACACAGTGACATATGAGTCTGACAGATAGAAAAAGGATTCTCTGCAGACTGTGACAATGTTTGAGGACAATAAGGCTCTCAACAGGGTAACCAGATGCAATGTATTCTTTCTTAGACAACTCTGAAACCAAAGTGAGTCCATCATTCTTCACAGTTGGGCCAACAAATTCAACTCTCCATCTTGATGATGGACAGTGGGAACAACAGGGTTGATATGAAAAGACTCCTGAATTACTGGGTACAGTTTGTCTTTGCTTGAGCTGAATTTGGTTGCAGAATGCTGGGGTTTGAGTCACATATCAAAGATCTATAAGTAAGTCATTCAGATTGTAGAGTTTTATGAGAGGAGAGATGCAGATCCTGAATGAGGCCATGGTAACCAAATGTGAGATTTGATGATTTATTTATTGTACGAATGTTGCTGCTCGTGCTTAAAGAGTGCTATCACCTGTACAGTCACAAAAGGTAAATTAGCCTTGTCCTGAAGAACTAAGACTATGGCTATGCTACAAGCCAGAAGTGTGATTCTTCAGCTTGTGTACACATACTCACACCAGCTCTCATCAAGCTAGCATCAGTATACATAGCACTGTAGCCGTGGTAGCACGAGTAGCAGCACAGAACTCAGCTGAGCCGAACCAAGTACATCCCCACTGGTTTGAGACTGGTTTGGACTCATCACAGCTCGGCTGTGCCTCTGCTGCTGCTACCAGTGCTACCATTGCTACTGTGATAAATGAAGGAGGGGTGGGAATAGCTCCCTTTTATGGACACCCAGCCAGCCAGCAACTATAAAAATCTCTTAGTAGCTGTTCTCTAATTGCACTACCTGTAAACGGTTAAAAAGTCTCACTGCTATGCATAGGTAAAAGGAAGTGAGTGGACACCTGGTCAAATGAGCCAATGAGAAGGGTAGAACTTTTTAAAATTAAAACAATGACTCCCCTTTTGTCTGTCTGTCTGTTGTTCTCCTGGGGAGAGGCGGACAGGGCATTAGTTATGTTGTAAGAAGCTTGAGCCAAGTGTGAAAAAAATAATCAGTATCATACCTAGAAACTACTCATTTAAAACCCCAGATATGTAAGTAGATCAAGGAATGTCTAGGAAGACGCAATTAGGTTTATCCCTTTTATTTCATTATGGCTTGTGGATTCCTCTGTGCTAACCCTGGGTGCTTTTGTTTTGCTTGTAATCTCTAAGACTGACCTCAAGAAAGCTATTCTTGGTGCTTAATTCTTGTAGTTGCTCTTTTAAAAATCCAGCAATAGCCTGAGTTCCCAGATGTATTTTTTCTTTTTATTAATAAAATTTACCTTTTTAAAAGAACAGAATTGGATTTTTGTGTCTTAAGAGGTTTGTGTTCATGTTGTTTAATTAGCAGGTGGAACAGCTCATTTCCCTTTTTTCCTTTCTCAGCTCTTCGCCAGAGGTGGTGTGAAAGGGCTTGAGGGCACCCCACAGGAAGGAATTCCCAAGTGCACCTTCCTGGGCTCTCAAAGAGGTTCTGCATTTGGGTGGTGGCAGCATCTACCAATCCAAGGTCAGAGAAAAGCTGTAACCTTGGGAGTTTAATATATGTCTGGAGTGGCCAGTATTAAATTTTTTAGAATCGTTGCGGGCCCCCACCTTCTGCATTCGAAGTGTCAGAGTGGGGAATTAGCTTTGACAGCTACACTACTATCTATTCTAGTTCTAGCTCAGGGGGGAGGGATCGCTCAGTGGTTTGAGCACTGGTCTGCTAAATCCAGGGTTGTGAGTTCAGTCTGAGGGGGCCACTTAGGGATCTTGGGCAAAAGCAGTACATGGTCCTGCTAGTAAAGGTAGGGGGCTGGACTCAATGACCCTTCAGGGTCCCTTCCAGTTCTAGGAGATAGGTATATCTCCATTATAAAAAAAAAAAAAAAAAAGAGAGAGAGAGATCTAGCACAAGTCTGTGTACACAAGGAGGGGAATCAGACCCCTAGCTTGGAGTGTAGGAATCACCTTAAACAGAAGGGTAAGAAAGAGTACAAAAGCAGTATAGCATCCCTGTAAAGTTGTTGGTGTGCAGATCAACCACTTCCTGATGAAACACTTTTACTTTTCAATAATATTAGATCTCTTACATTTTGCAAACTCAGTTACCCAAATTAGGCTTCAAAATCCATATTTAGTCACCTACACAAAATGGTCTGATTTTCAAAGGCGCTAGGCAAATCACCATTATTAAAAATGGCAAGTGAAGACAGCTCAGGTGCAATGGCTATAAAGAAACCTATGAAGAGAGAAAGACAGAGTTAATGGTCCAATCCTCTGATGGCTAAATTCTCTCCCACACTGCCAGTCAGTGTAGATGGACTTAGAAGAGACTTGCTTAATGGGAGGGCAGAATCTTTCCCTCCACCCGACTGCCACCTCTTCATTCTCTGTGACTTTTACAGCAGCCTTTGGACTCTGGGAGCCTTCACACCAGCTGTTTCCACCCCCAGTCTTTCCCCATGCACATACGTGCAAGGAGATATATGGTTGCTCTGGTGAATATACAGAGATGCTGATCTGCTGGCCACACCTCATCCTTCCCCTACCCATCCTTGCCAAAAGAGCCATACGCAGAGCCTGAAGTCAGCCCACTTGGCCACAGCTGACCACCAAGCAGGGGTTGCAGTCCACTTATTTATGAAGACTCTGCATCCTGTAACTTCCTGTGGAGAAGAACTGCACTGATACTCCTCCCTTTGGAGCATATACACTCCTGATTTATCAGCTCTGTTTTCTTAAGGGTCCCCCCACTACACACAGTGTTTTTTTCCCATTGTGAAAAATCTGTAAAACCAAAACCTATTTTTTCCACTTTTCATTTTGCCTAAAACCCAAAAATTCTGCCAAAGTTTCCAGTAAAATGAAATGTTTTTCATTCATTTTAATTTTTCCATGAGAAATATACAGCATTTCTAGGCAGAGGCAGCTTCCAGCCTACTAAAAGTAGAAAGAGCAGACTGGACTGGAGTCCTCAGCAGCTAAGAATTACTGCAAGCGATGGCCAGTGTCAGCCAGTTCAGGATACTGTGCCATCCCAATAAACAATATAACAGATTTGGTTACATTGTTCAGCTGCACCAAGCTGAAATTCATCTGCACCATCTGTGTTAGGTTGGAAGGCATACATTTAATAAGCTGACAAGGGAAGGTGACTCACACTGAAATCACAAGGGTAATGGGATCTATTGTGCCAAAAATTCCTCTTCTAACACACTAAACCATCATTTCCCCCAAGCACCTCCGTATTTTCTCCCATGCTGCCTTCTAAATGAGGAATTAGTTCAGTGATCACATGTGTCATGCACGCTCCACACTTTTCTTCCTTCACATCCTCCCTAATGCCCCATTTCTTCTATCTCTCTGACTTAGGTTCCCGTGTCAACTAATGATACAACACTGAAAAATAAGTACCAAAATTGACCCCGCAAAAAGTGGAACTAATGCAATGCGAACACTACAGACATCAGTAATCTCATGCAATTATTTTGTGGAACCCCCAAACTGCCCATCCCCAGTCCCACCTTGTCTGTTTTCATCTAGTCTTACATTAAATCATCTCTGCTTTACACAGAGGAGTGGACATTCTAGCTGTTGTTATTATTCTCTTTTCTTTTCTGCCTCAGCTTTTCACTGATGTTAAGGCATTGATTTCCCTTCTTCTAATGCCAGAGTTCCATTCTGTGTCTGAGCTGATCAACACTGACACCACTGTTGTCCTCCGACTGAGAGAGAGCAGATATTCAGAGCCTTGCAAGTCAGTTTTTCCAACGGAGGAGAAATCAAAGACTTGATGTATTCTAAGTGTATCTTGCTTTATTTACACACACACATACCAGTCCTGGAACAGAAGAGGCCAAACAGCACAAAGGGCAATCCCTTCTTTCAACTCAATCTCAACTCAGAGAACGACTGTCTCAAGAATTGAGACTAATCAGAGCCCCAGCAAACAGCAAGCTCTCCTGCTACTCCCATAACTCCCTCTCTCTCCAAGGTCCACTGTCTCTATCAAAACCTTGTGTAACCCAAAGCAACAATATGGCATGTCTTCCCAAGATGGAACATAATCTGACGAGGTTCAACAAGAACAAGTGCAGAATCCTGCACTTAAGAAGGAAAAATCCCATTCACTGCTACAGGCTGGGGACTGACTGGCTAAGCGGCAGTTCCTCAGAAAAGGACATGGGGATTACAGTGGACGAGAAGCTGGATATGAGTCAGCAGTGTGCCCTTGTTGCCAAGGCCAACAGCATATTGGGCTGTATTAGTAGGAGCATCGCCAGCAGATCGAGGGAAGTGATTATTCCCATCTATTCGGCACTGGTGAGGCCACACCTGGAGTATTGTGTCCAGTTTTGGCCCCCCCACTTCAGAAGGGATGTGGACAAATTGGAGAGAGTCCTGCGGAGGGCAAAGAAATTGATTTAGGGGCACATGACTTACAAGGAGAGGCTGAGGGAACTGGGGTTATTTAATCTGCAGAAGAGAAGAGTGAGGCAGGATTTGCTAGTAGCCTTCGACTACCTGGCTAGGCTCTTCTCAATGGTGGCTGATAACAGAACAAGGAGTAATGGTCTCAAGTTGCAGTGGGGGAGGTCTAGGTTGGATATTAGGAAACACTATTTCACTAGGAGTGTGATGAAGCACTGGAATGGGTTACCTAGAGAGGTGGTGGAATCTCCAACCTTAGAGGTTTTTAAAGCCTAGCTTGTCAAAGCCCTGGCTGGGATGATTTAGTTGATGTTGGTCCTGCTTTGAGCAAGAGATTGGCCACGATGACCTCCTGAGGTCTCTTCCAACCCTAATAAACTATGATTCTATGATTTGCTTACACTCAAAGAAAAAGAATTTGAAAGAGAAGATTTAACATTGCCACCAGGTAACACTTGCTACAAGAGTTTTTTTTTCTTTCTGAAATCAATATAAAAAAAAAGAAAACTTTTCTTGGCTTTCACAGCTTCAGACTATAGCACTGTGCCCTACCACTGAAGTCAATGTGACTACTCATATGCTTTAAATTAAGCATGTGCTTAAGTGCTTTACCAGATTAAAGTGCATATGAGATGCCGTTCTATCAGAAGTTTTTCATTTTAAAAGGAAAAAAAGAGCCCCATGCAATATTCCTAATGACGGGTAACTTTTGTGAGGCTTGCTGATGGCCAGTGTAGTAGTATATGCCTGTTTCAAGGTGCATTGCTTTCATTCAGAAAAAAATTGATAAACATTATTTTTAGTTCTAATTCTAAACTTGTATCTTTGGGTTGGCTGCTTTTCAAGGAGTACACTGAATATTTAAATTTTGTAATACCATGACTTGCTATGGCCAATTGTTCTGTATGCTTTTATTATGTATTTTTGTTTGAAATGGCTCAGATTCCCAGTAACAGAACAGTAGAGGGATGACATGCAGGTTACTACAACCTGGGGCCCTCAGGATATGTCTACACTGCAATAAAACACCTGTGGTTGGCCTGTGTCAGCTGGCTCTGGCTCAACGGGCTCGCACCGCAGGGCTATAAAATTGCAGTGCAGACATCCAGGCTCTGGCTGGAGCCTAGGCTCTGGGACCCTACAAGTGGGGATGGTCCAAAATCAGGCTCTAGCCCAAGCCCAGATGTTTACACTGCAATTTTAGAGCCCACAATGTAAGCTCCACAAGCCTGAGTCAGTTGATACGTGCCAGCTGTGCATGTTTCACTGCAGTGTAGACATATTCTCAGTGACCAGTAACATACAGAATCTAGATACTAAACATTAGCATTGGTTGTTCTAGTCTTTATCACTCAAAGGGTGGGATTGAAAAGAAAAATTATTATAAACCAGGTAATACTATGTTCAGGCCAAAGCTGAGATTTTTCAGATAACAGTAACAGGAACTGGGAGTCTGGATTCCCTAAGGCAGATTTTTAAAACTCAGCCTAAATATGGGTAGATGAAGACTGACCATTTTATAACTTACTTTTTTAGAACTCCAACGGCAAAGTGTTAATACCCATTTCTCTCTCTGTGTTGCACCCCTCACCTCCCATCCCAAGAATGATCCACGTAAGTCCAGAAGCTGGAGGGTTGCTATCCTATGGAAGGAGATAGGGACTTTACCTCCTTAGTCTATGATTTTCAACTTGATCCATACTCCTGGAACCCCTATAAATGGTGGAGAGTACAGAGTACAGGAGGAAGCACTTGAAATTAATACAGCCTGTACTATGGGACTAGGTGACTCTAGACAAGTGAAATTAGTTTCCCTATCTTCCCATGCCCAGATAGCCCCACTCATTCCCCCTCCAACCCTGACACTAGAACCCCATAGAGATCTAGCAGAAGGACTTCAATGGAGCTAGTGAGGAGAAGAGTGGGTCATCTCAAAAAGGCAGAATTCCTGGTCCCATGCACATAAGCTCTTCTCTGCAGGAAGTGGGAGCATGAGATGCAAATTTATTGTTCTCCAGTGATGCATGTCATGCCTGGGAGGGAGGGGTGAAAATTACTTTTCATATAGGGGTCTAGCAAACCTAATTAGGTACTGACCAGTGAAGTGTTTTATAGTGGAACTGAAATTTGAGTTCCAGTAGTTCCATGTTTTCCCTCTAACTATGTAAGAAGCCCATGCTTGAGTATGATTTTCTCCAGACTGGTACATCTTATTTTTGAAAAGTCATGGAAGATGGGAGAGATTCTAGAAGACTGGAAGAGTACAAATCTAGTGCCCATCTATAAAAAGGGAAATAAGGACAACCCGGGGGATTACAGACATGTCAGGCTAACTTCTGCACCCGAATGATAATGGAGCAAATAATTAAGCAATCAATTTGCAAACACCTAGAATATAATAAGGTGATAAATAACAGTCAACATGGATTTGTCAAGAACAATTTGTGTCAAATCAACCTAATAGTTTTCTTTGACAGGGCAACAAGCCCTGTAGATAGGGGAGAAGTGGTAGATGCAGTATATCTTGACTTTAGTAAGGCTTTTAATACTATCTCGCATGAACAAACTAGGGAAATACAACCTAGATGGATCTACTATAAGGTGGCTGCATAACTGGTTGGAAAATCATTCCCAGAGAGTAGTTATCAGTGGTTTACAATCATGCTGGAAAGGCATAACGAGTGGGGTCCCACAGGGATATAGGTTCTGGGTCCGGTTCTGTTCAATATCTTCATCAATTTAGATAATGGCATAGAGAGTACACTTATAACGTATGCATACAATATCAAGCTGTGAGGGATTGCAAGTGCTTTGAAGGATAGGATTAAAATTCAAAATGATCTGGACAAACTGCAGAAATGTTCTGAAGTAAATAGGATGAACTTCAATAAGGACAAATGCAAAGTACTCCGCTTAGGAAGGAACAAACAGTTGCACACATACAAAACGGGAAATGATTGCCTAGGAAGGAGTACTGCGGAAAGGGATCTGGGGGTCATAGTGGATCACAGGCTAAATATGGGTCAGTGTAATGCTGTTGCAAAAAAAGCAAACATCATTCTGGAATGTATTAGCAGGAATATTGTAAGCAAAACATAAGTAATTCTTCCACTCTTCTCCACGCTGATTAGGCCTCAATTGGAGTATTGTGTTCAGTTCTGGGCATCACATTTCAGGAAAGATGTGGGCAAATTGGAGAAGAGCAGAGCAGAGCAGAGCAACAAAAATGATTATAAGGTCTAGAAAACATGACCTATGAGGGAAGATTGAAAAAATTGGGTTTGTTTAGTCTGGAAAAGAAAAGACTGAGAGGGGACATGATAACAGTTTTCAAGTACATAAAAGGTTGTTACAAGGAGGAGGGAGAAAAATTGTTCATGTTAACCTCTGAGGATAGGACAAGCAATAGGCTTAACTTGCAGCAAGGGCGGTTTAGGTTGGACATTAGGAAAAGCTTCCTAACTGTCAGAGTGGTTAAGCGCTTGAATGAATTGCCTAGAGAGGTTGTGGAATCTTCATCATTGAGGATTTTTAAGAGCAGGTTGGACAAACACCTATCAAGGATGGTCTAGATAATATTTAGTCCTGCCTTGAGTGCCGGGCACTGGACTAGATGACCTCTCAAGGTTCCTTCCAGTTCTATGATCTAATTTTTAAGTGAATTATTTTTTTCCTTATAAAGTAACATTACAATTGATGAAGTTGCCTATCATAAAAGAAGGTTGATGGTTCTGATATTGATCATGATTTGTAAACTGCACATCAACAGGCCAAAACTTGACTGACTACAGAGGATCATGTAATGATTGCTAAACCACAGATACAGAACTGCTGATTAAACAATCCTAGTGGGTAAAGATGATTGATATTACCATACCAGACAATAAGTTATTTGCCAACTAGCAAGAGAAAGTTAAATGTACTTAATGTGCACTTGTGTGTGCGTGTTACTGGTTTAGTTCCTGAAGCAATCAAAGAGAGTATTCCTAGCTTTTTCAACCTTGTACTGTATGGCAAATTGCAGGACATTGGATGATGATTAAAGGTTTGATTCAGCAAAGTGTTTAAATATCTGTCTAACTTTAATCATGCAAATATCCCATTGACTTACTGGGACTACTTCCATACTTAAAGTTAGGTAGATGCGTTTCAGTATCTTCATGGTCAGGGCCTAAAATAGACACTACGATTATCTGTTGGTTTTTTTCTGGGGGTGGAAGGAAGGGGTGTGTGTTTCTATTATACAACATCCTTGTAGCACTATACTTTATTTGCATGTATGTTAAGAAGGTTTGGCTTTCATAAACCTATAAAAAGATTGAAAAAAAAATTCCTTGTGGAGGTTTCTAACGTTAAAGTGTAGTCCTTTTAGACAAATCGTATCTAAGTTATTATAAAATAACTATGCTTATAGTTCACTTCCTGCTCAAATGACCATACAATTTGACTACACGGATACGTCAATTTTAAATTTACACTTCAGTACCTTAAATGATGTGCAGTATTTTACTTAAAAAAATAAGATCATGTGATTTTTCTTTAAGTTGTTGTACATATCTGTTCAGGGACACATTTATCAATTGTCAGATGTTTCATTCCCCAATAATAGACTCAATCCTTTGCCATTGACTTCAATGGATGAAAGTCCCACTGGGTTCAGTGGAGCAGGTCTATTAAGAGCTGATTAAGAAATGTGAAGAATGTGAATTTGAAGAGGTCTTTTGGCAGTAAAAGTAACTCCTTTTAGCTTTATCTGTATCAAAGGTGTGATTCATTTTAGCTGTTCAGCACTGTAATGCCTAAGGACATAAGAATGGACATGCTGGGTCAGACCAAAGGTCCATCTAGCCCAGAATCCTGTCTTCTAACAGTGGCAAGGGCCGGGTGCCCTAGAGGGAATGAACAGAACAGGGCAATTATTGAGTGATCCATCCCCTGTCATTTAGCCCCAGCTTCTGTCAGTCAAAGGCTTAGAGACAAACACCAGCCGCACTCTGGCTCCCACCAGCCTTGGTTATTACTTGCATGGTGATCCCAACACACTCCCAGTCCTTAGTTTTCCCTCCAGAAATGTGTGTTCTGAACTGTCCAGCCCGCTCCTGGACAGTTTGGATATTTTAGGTCTGTTGTCCCTGTAAGGGAACAATACACAACAACTTGCCACCTTAAATGGAGTTACCCACATAGTTCAGTTTAACCACAACACTGGATTAATTTTGATTAAAGAATCAAAAAAGTTTAATAGAAAGAGATAGGACTTTAAGTACAAGTATTAAGGCACTAAAGTCAGAATGGTTGCAAGAAAAATAAAGATAAAACACTTCCTAGTACTAAAACTTTACAAACTAGGCTAGGTTCAAGGTAAAATTGTTCCCACAGGCTTCCAACAGCATTATTAACCAATCTTCAGGTCAGGATCCCTCCCAAATTCAAAGACCTGGATTCTTTTGTCAAGCGAGATGGATTGTGAGAAGTAGCTTAGGGTGGTTTTGCCCCTTACCTTTATAGTTCAGTCACCCTTTGAAATGAAGTTTCCTAACAGCGACCTCTAGATAATGTTCTTTCCAGCTGAGATCAAGGAGACATGGAGTCTGGTGGAGGCAGGAAGTTTTTTGCTGTTTCTTTCCTTGTTAAAGAGTGGCCACTAGATAGGTGATGGCCCCTCGGCTGAGGTGTCAACTTGTCCTTTGTCTTTGAGAAAGATTTACCCACTTATTTGGCAAACACATTTTACTTATCTGGTAAACACATTTCAGTCATGACCGCAGCTTATGTTCATAATTTTATGTATAATGTTGTAACGTTCATTTTACCGTGATTATTGACCAGCAAGTTACTAGTTTTCAAATGATAACTTATTTTGTACAAAGATTATCACAATAGAGTGTAGGGTGTGAATTAAGGGGTGCATTCTGTCACAATCCCCTGGCAACAAGTTCCACAGCTTGACTGTGTGTTGTGTGAGAAGGACTTTTTTTGTTTGTTTTAAGCCTGCTGCCTATTAATTTCATCAGGTGACCCCTGGTTCTTGTGTTATGAGAAGGGATAAATAACAATTTACTTTCTCCACACCATTCATGCTTTGTAGACCTCTATCATATCCCCCCTTTGTCCTCTCTTTTCCAAGCTGAACAATCCATGTCTTTTAAATCTTCCCTCATATTAAATTTGTTCCATATCCCTAATAATTTTTGTTGCCCTTCTCTATACCTTTCCAATTCTAACGTATCCTTTTTTAGATGGGGCAATCAGAACTGCACACAATATTTAAGATGTGGGTGTATCATGCATTGATATAGTGGCACTATGATATTTCTTTTATTATCTATCCCTTTTCTAATAGTTCCTAACATTGTTAGCTTTTTTGACTGCTACTGCACATGAACAGATATTTTTACAAAATGATCCACAATGACACCAAGATCTCTTTCTTGAGTGGTAGCAGCTAATTTAGATCCCATCATTTTGTATGTATAGTCAATATTATGTTGTCCAATGTGCATTACTTTGCATTTATCAACATTTAATTTAATTGGCCATTTTGTTGCTCAGTCACCCAGTTTTGTAGCTTTGCAGTCTGCTTTGGACTTAACTATCTTGAGTAATTTTGTATCATCTTCAAAATTTGCAAGTGCACTCTTCACCCCTTTTCCATATCCTTTATGAATATGTTGAACAGCACTGGTTCCGGTATAGATTCGTGGTGGACACAGCTATTTACCTCTCTCTATTCTGAAAACTGACCATCTATTCCTACACTTTGTTTCCTGTCTTTTAACCAGTGAGACTTTAACCATGAGAGGATCTTCTCTTTTATTCCATGACAGCTTAGTTTGCTTAAGAGCCTTTAGTGAGGGACCTTGTGGAAGGCTCTCTGAAAGTCCAGGTATACGAAATCCACAGGATCATTCTTGTTCATGTGTTTGTTGAACCCCTCAAAGAATTCTAATACATTGGTTAGGAATGATTTCCCTTTACGAAAGCAGTGTTGACTCTTCCCCAACATATCACATTCATCTATAGGTCTGATCATTCTGTCCTTTATTATAGTTTCAGCCAATTTGCCTGATATTTAAATTAGACTTACTAGTCTATAATTGCCAGCATCACCTTTGGAGCCTTTAAAAAACAAAAATCTGTTACGTTAGCTATCCTCCAGTCATCTGGTACAGAGACTCATTTAACTGATAGGTTACATACTACAGTTAGTAGTCTGGCAATTTCATTTTTGAGTTCCTTCAGAACTTTTGGGTGTATACCATCTGGTTCTGGTGACTTATTGTTTAATTTATCAATTTGTTACAAGATCTCCTCTATTGACACCTCACTCTGGGACTGTCATAAACAGATAGCTAAGGGTTAATGTCTCTTTCACCTGAAGCAGCTGACCAGAGGACCAATCAGGAAACCGGATTTTTTCAACTCTGGGTGGAGGGAAGTTTGTGTCTGAGTCTTTTGTCTGTCTGCCTGCTTTCTCTGAGCTTTGGAGAAGTAGTTTCTGCTTTCTAATCTTATGTTTCTAAGTGTAAGGACAAAGAGATCAGATAGTAAGTTATATGGTTTCTTTTCTTTGGTATTTGCATGAATATAAGTGCTGGAGTGCTTTGATTTGTATTCTTTTTGAATAAGGCTGTTTATTCATATTTCTTTTAAGCAATTAACCCTGTATTTTGTCACCTTAATACAGAGAGACCATTTGTATGTATTTTTCTTTCTTTTTTATATAAAGCTTTCTTTAAGACCTGTTGGAGTTTTCTTTACTGGGAAATTTCAGGGAAATTGAGTCTGTACTCACCAGGGAATTGGTGGGAGGAAGAAATCAGAGGGAGATCTGTGTGTGTTGGATTTGCTAGCCTGATTTTGCATTCCCTCTGGGTGAAGAGGAAAGTGCTTTTGTTTCCAGGACTGGGAACGGAGAGGGGGAGTCACCCTGTTTGGATTCACAGAGCTTGTGTCTGTGTATCTCTCCAGGAGCACCTGGAGGGGGGAAGGGAAAAAGGATTATTTCCCTTTGTTGTGAGACTCAAGGGATTTGGGTCTTGGGGTCCTCAGGGAAGGTTTTTCAGGGGGACCAGAGTGCCCCAAAACACTCTAATTTTTTGGGTGGTGGCAGCAAGTACCAGGTCCAAGCTGGTAGCTAAGCTTGGAGGTTTTCATGCTAATCCCCATATTTTGGATGCTAAGGTCCAAATGTGGGACTAAAGTTATGATATGAGTGGCAGCAGTTACGGGATAGACAAAATCCAAAGGCCAGTAGGAATATTATTTTTTTCTCCTCTCTGCTAAGGGCTTTTTAGCAGAGAGAAACAGTTTGGGTTTAAAAGAGAATTTTTTTTTCTCTGCTCTCTCTGGCAGTTTGTGGCTTGCATAATAAGCAAGAGACCATTAAGCTGTGACAAAGAATCTTTTGTGACAATAGCTCTCCCATTGA
This sequence comes from Gopherus evgoodei, assembly GCF_007399415.2. NCBI lineage: Eukaryota > Metazoa > Chordata > Testudines > Testudinidae > Gopherus > Gopherus evgoodei. The sequence continues at coordinate 22,511,368 of NC_044326.1, forward strand.
GAGTCATTACCAGCACTATATACATGCAAATAAAGTGGTTTTTCAGGTTTACTTAACACTGAAGATTAGCTAAAGGCATTGTTGCTAGGCAGACCCCAGGAGGCAACAGAGCCTGCAGTTCAGAATATAACCACCGGAGGGCACCCCAACACAAGAAAACCGGAACCATGACTTCTAAGGCAAAAATTGAGGCCGAAGAACAATTCAAAGAAGCTGAACACAGGCGACAACTGGAGCTGAAAGAAAAGGAAGAAAGCATCAAACTGGCAGCCTACCAAAGAGAACAGGCAGCCAAAGAGGCAGCACACAAAAGAAAACTAGAAGAAGAAGAGGTGGCCCACCGAAGGAAACAAGCAGAAGAAGAGTTGGCCCACAGAAGGAAGCAAGAAGAAGAAGAGGCGGCCCACCGCCGAGACATGGAAAAACAACAAAAAGAAATGGAAAAACAACAAAAAGAATTGGAAAAACAACAAAAAGAAAATGAAGAGAAGGAAAAACAGAGAAAACATGAACTGGACTTGGCAAAAGCTGGGCTGCATGTGCCAGCCAACCCTAACAACCCGGCGCCAATTATTGCTCCACAGCACAGGAAATTTCCCACCTACAAGGCAGGTGATGACACCGAGGCCTTCTTGGAAAATTTTGAAAGAGCCTGTCTTGGGTACAGCATCCCTGAAGACCAGTACATGGTAGAATTGAGGCCACAGCTCAGTGGACCTTTAGCAGAGGTGGCAGCTGAAATGCCTAAGCAGCAAATGAATGACTATAAACTTTTTCAAACCAAGGCCAGATACAGAATGGGGATCAACCCGGATCATGCCCGTCGGCGCTTCAGAACCCAAAAGTGGAAACCAGATGTGTCATTTCCCAAACACGCCTACTACGTTGGGAAAAATTATGAGGCCTGGATATCAGGACACAATGTTAAAACCTTGGAAGAACTGCACCTCCTCATACAAATGGAGCAGTTCTTGGATGGTGTTCCTGAAGACATCACACAGTACATACAAGATGGAAAACCCAAAGATCTCGCTGAGGCGGGGGAGATTGGAGCCAAATGGATGGAAGTGGCAGAAAGCAAGAAAGCTACTGTCAAGGGGAACGATTACCCCAGGGGGCACACAGACCATAAACCCTACAACCTAGGACAGCCAAAGACCCCACATACCCCCCCAAGTAAAGCCACAGACACCCTACTCTTCCACCTCACCAGTCTCCAGTAACTCACCTCGGCCCAGTGACCCATCAGATGGAAGATGCTTTAAGTGTAATGAACTGGGACATATCAAGGCCAACTGTCCAAAGAACACCATGCGAGTGCAATTCATTACACCACCATCACACCAAAGATCCCCAGGCCCAGATGCCTCTCAAATACCCTTGGAGCGAAGGGAAAATTTGAGAGTGGGCGGAAAGAAGGTTACTGCATGGAGAGACACGGGGGCACAAGTGTCAGCTATCCACCAATCCTTCGTTGACCCCAAATTAATCAACCCAAAGGCCAAAGTTACAATTTACCCCTTCATGTCACAAGCTGTAGACTTGCCTACAGCTCAACTGCCTGTCCAGTACAAAGGCTGGTCAGGAATGTGGACTTTTGCAGTCTATGACAATTATCCTATCCCCATGCTACTGGGAGAAGACTTAGCCAACCAGGTGAAGCGGGCCAAGCGAGTGGGAATGGTTACACGTAGCCAAACCAGGCAAGCTTCCAGACCTATTCCTGTTCCTGAGCCGTCCACAGAGGCCCCGTCTGTGTTACCAGAGACCCAGACAGAGGTAGTGGATCCAGATTCCATGCCAACCACTGAAACAGCCACAGCACCTCCAGTCCCAGGCCCGGAACTGGAACAGCAACCAGCACCAGCAATTGCAACCCCATCTTCAAACTCAACGCCAGAGGGCGCCAGCGAGCCAGAACTGGCAGAAGCAACAGACAGCCATACCCAAAAGGCTCAGCCAGAGCCTGAAATAACCTCAGGTGCACCAGCAGAAAGCGGTACACCAGCAACGGAAACAACCCCATCACCTACATCGCTTCCAGAGGGACCAAGCCCAAGTCCACAGTCTGAGGAAGAACTGGTGACCCCAGCCTCAAGGGAACAGTTCCAGACTGAGCAGGAAGCAGATGACAGCCTTCAGAAAGCTTGGGCGGCGGCACGGAGCACCCCACCGCCTCTCAGCTCTTCTAATCGATCCCGGTTTGTTATAGACCATGGACTTTTATACAAGGAAATTCTTTCTGGTGGACACCGGGAAGAATGGCAGCCGCAAAAACAGTTGGTGGTTCCAACTAAGTACCGGGGGAAGCTCTTAAGCTTAGCCCATGATCATCCCAGTGGCCATGCTGGGGTGAACAGAACCAAAGACAGGTTGGGGAAGTCCTTCCACTGGGAGGGGATGGGCAAGGATGTTGCCAAGTATGTCCGGTCTTGTGAGGTATGCCAAAGAGTGGGAAAGCCTCAAGACCAGGTCAAGGTCTCCCCCCAGCCACTCCCCATAATTGAGGTCCCATTTCAGCAAGTAGCTGTGGATATTCTGGGCCCTTTCCCAAAAAAGACACCCAGAGGAAAGCAGTACGTACTGACTTTAGTGGACTTTGCTACCCGATGGCCGGAAGCAGTAGCTCTAGGCAACACCAGGGCTAACACTGTGTGCCTGGCCCTAACAGACATCTTTGCCAGGGTAGGTTGGCCCTACGACATCCTTACAGATTCAGGGTCTAATTTCCTGGCAGGGACCATGGAAAAACTGTGGGAAACTCATGGGGTGAATCACTTGGTTGCCACCCCATACCACCATCAAACCAATGGCCTGGTGGAAAGGTTCAATGGAACTTTGGGGGCCATGATACGAAAATTCGTCAACGAATTCTCCAATAATTGGGACCTAGTGTTGCAGCAGTTGCTGTTTGCCTACAGGGCTGTATCACATCCCAGTTTAGGGTTTTCACCATTTGAACTTGTGTATGGTCACGAGGTTAAGGGACCATTACAGTTGGTGAAGCAGCAATGGGAGGGGTTTACGCCTTCTCCAGGAACTAACATTCTGGACTTTGTAAGCAACCTACAAAGCACCCTCCAACACTCTTTAGCCCTTGCTAGAGAGAACCTAAAGGATGCTCAAGAAGAGCAAAAGGCCTGGTATGACAGACATGCCAGAGAACGTTCCTTCAAGGTAGGAGACCAGGTTATGGTCTTGAAGGCGCAACAGGCCCATAAGATGGAAGCATCATGGGAAGGGCCATTCACGGTCCAAGAGCGCCTGGGAACTGTAAACTACCTCATAGCATTTCCCAATTCCTCACTAAAGCCTAAAGTGTACCATGTTAATTCTCTCAAGCCTTTCTATTCCAGAGACTTATAGGTTTGTCAGTTTACAGTCCAGGGAGATGAGGCTGAGTGGCCTGACGGTGTCTACTACGATGGGAAAAAAGACGGTGGCGTGGAAGAGGTGAACCTCTCAACCACCCTGGAACGTCTGCAGCGGCGACAAATCAAGGAGCTGTGCACTAGCTTCGCCCCATTGTTCTCAGCCACCCCAGGACGGACTGAACGGGCATACCACTCCATTGATACAGGTAATGCTCACCCAATCAGAACCCCACCCTACCGGGTGTCTCCTCATGCCCAAGCTGCTATAGAATGGGAGATCCAGAACATGTTACAGATGGGTATAATCCGCTCATCTACCAGTGCATGGGCATCTCCAGTGGTTCTGGTACCCAAACCAGATGGGGAAATACGCTTTGCGTGGACTACCGTAAGCTAAATGCGGTAACTCGTCCGGACAACTATCCAATGCCACGCACCGATGAGCTACTGGAGAAGTTGGGACATGCCCAGTTCATCTCTACAATAGACTTAACCAAGGGGTACTGGCAAGTACTGCTAGATGAACCTGCCAAGGAGAGGTCAGCATTCGTCACCCATGCGGGGGTGTATGAATTCAATGTCCTTCCTTTCGGCCTTCGAAATGCACCCGCCACCTTCCAGAGGCTGGTAGATGGTCTACTAGCTGGACTGGGAGAATTTGCAGTTGCCTACCTCGATGATGTGGCCATTTTTTCAGACTCCTGGCCCGAACACCTACTACACCTGGAAAAGGTCTTTGAGCGCATCAGGCAGGCCGGACTAACTGTTAAGGCCAAAAAGTGTCAAATAGGCCAAAACAGAGTGACTTACCTGGGGCACCAGGTGGGTCAAGGAACCATAAACCCCCTACAGGCCAAGGTGGATGCTATCCAAAAGTGGCCTGTCCCAAGGTCAAAGAAACAGGTCCAATCCTTCTTAGGCTTGGCCGGATACTACAGGCGATTTGTACCACACTACAGCCAAATCGCTGCCCCACTGACCGACCTGACCAAAAAGACCCAGCCAAATGCAGTTAAGTGGACTGATGAGTGTCAAAAGGCCTTTACCCAACTTAAGGCAATGCTCATGTCTGACCCTGTACTCAGGGCCCCGGATTTTGACAAACCATTCCTAGTAACCACGGATGCATCTGAGCGTGGTATAGGAGCAGCGCTCATGCACGAAGCAACAGATCACAACTTCCATCCTGTCGTGTTTCTCAGCAAGAAACTGTCTGAGAGGGAAAGTCACTGGTCAGTCAGTGAAAAGGAATGCTATGCCATTGTGTACGCCCTGGAAAAGCTACGCCCATATGTTTGGGGACGGCGGTTCCAACTACAAACTGACCATGCTGCACTAAAGTGGCTTCATACTGCCAAGGGGAACAACAAGAAACTTCTTCGTTGGAGTTTAGCTTTCCAAGATTTTGATTTTGAAATTCAACACATCACAGGAGCTTCTAACAAAGTTGCTGATGCTCTCTCCCGTGAGAGTTTCCCAGAATTCAGTAGTTAAAAAGTTTTCTTAAAATGTAGAAGTCTGTTAGTTATATACTTAGTAGTATATGTAAAGGTGCATGTGTTGTAGTAATCTGTTTATTTTAAAGTTCTAGAAGGAAATCGCCACCAGTGAGCTTCCCCACTGTCTGCAATTTGGGGGGCGTGTCATAAACAGATAGCTAAGGGTTAATGTCTCTTTCACCTGAAGCAGCTGACCAGAGGACCAATCAGGAAACCGGATTTTTTCAACTCTGGGTGGAGGGAAGTTTGTGTCTGAGTCTTTTGTCTGTCTGCCTGCTTTCTCTGAGCTTTGGAGAAGTAGTTTCTGCTTTCTAATCTTATGTTTCTAAGTGAAAGGACAAAGAGATCAGATAGTAAGTTATATGGTTTCTTTTCTTTGGTATTTGCATGAATATAAGTGCTCGAGTGCTTTGATTTGTATTCTTTTTGAATAAGGCTGTTTATTCATATTTCTTTTAAGCAATTAACCCTGTATTTTGTCACCTTAATACAGAGAGACCATTTGTATGTATTTTTCTTTCTTTTTTATATAAAGCTTTCTTTTAAGACCTGTTGGAGTTTTCTTTACTGGGAAATTTCAGGGAAATTGAGTCTGTACTCACCAGGGAATTGGTGGGAGGAAGAAATCAGGGGGAGATCTGTGTGTGTTGGATTTGCTAGCCTGATTTTGCATTCCCTCTGGGTGAAGAGGAAAGTGCTTTTGTTTCCAGGACTGGGAACGGAGAGGGGGAGTCACCCTGTTTGGATTCACAGAGCTTGTGTCTGTGTATCTCTCCAGGAGCACCTGGAGGGGTGAAGGGAAAAAGGATTATTTCCCTTTGTTGTGAGACTCAAGGGATTTGGGTCTTGGGGTCCTCAGGGAAGGTTTTTCAGGGGGACCAGAGTGCCCCAAAACACTAATTTTTTGGGTGGTGGCAGCAAGTACCAGGTCCAAGCTGGTAGCTAAGCTTGGAGGTTTTCATGCTAACCCCCATATTTTGGACGCTAAGGTCCAAATCTGGGACTAAACTTATGATAAGGACAGTTCCTCAGATTTGTCACCTGAAAAGAACGGCTCTGGCATAGGAACCTCTCTTTTGTATCTGCAGTGAAGACTGATACAAAAATTCATATATCTTCACTCAGTGCTCCATTAGCCCCTCAATTGCCCAGTGGCCCCACTGGTTGTTTGGCAGGCGTCCTGCTTCTCATGTACTTAATATTTTTTTGCTTTAATTTTTTGTGGTTTTGCTAGTTGCTTTTCAAATTCTTTTTTGTCCTGCCTAATTATACTTTCACATGGGAGTTGGCAGAGTTTTTCCTTTCTATTTTTCTCAGTAGGATTTTACTTCCAATTTCTAAAGGATGCTTCTTTGCCTCTAACTGGCTCTTTTACTCTGTTGGTTTTTGGTCCCCATTCTATTTTTGTTATTTGGGATATACATTTATTTGTGCCTCTGTTAAGGTGTTTTTAAAAAGTTTCCATGCCATTTGCAGGCATTTGACGCTTGTGACTGTTCCTTTTAATTTCCATTTAACAAGCCTCCTCATTTTTGTGTAGTTCCCCTTTTTTAAATTTAATTCTACTGTGGTGGCCTTCTTTGGTGTTGTACTCCCACAAACATGTTAAATTTGATTACATTATGGTCATTCTTACTGAGCGGTTCAGCTATATTCACCTTTTGGACAAGATCCTGTGCTCAACTTAGAACTAAATCAAAAAATTGCCTCTCCTGTTGTGGGTTCCAGGACTATCTGCTCCACGAAGTAGTCAATAGTTGTGTCTAGAAATTTTATTTCTGCATCCCGTCCTGAGATGACATGTACCCAGTCAATATGAGGATAGTTAAAATTTCTCATTGTTATTGAGTTTTCTATTGTTGTAGCCTCTCTAATCTCCCTGAGCATTTCACAATCATCACCACCATCCTGGTCAGGTGTTTTTTAGTGTATTCCTACTGCTATACTATTATTCAATCATGGAATTATATCCATAGAGATTCTATGGTACAGTTTGATTCATTTCAGATTTTTATTATATTTGACTCTGTGCTTTCCTTCACATATATTACCACTCCCTCACCAACATGACCTACTCTGTCATTCATATATATTTTATACCCTGTTATTACTGTTTCCCGTTGATTATCATCATGTCACCAAGTCTCTGTGATGCCTGTTATATAAATGTCCTCATTTAATACCAGGCACTCAAGTTCACCCATCTTCATAGTTAGACTTCTAGCTTTTGTATACAAGCATTTATAAAATTTGTCAATATGTAGTTGTCAGCCTTCATGTGATGTAATTGAATGGGTTTTTTTTAGTTCACTGTTTCTCTTCAGCTCCTACCTGTACTTTATCAGCATCTATCCTTTCCTCTTTCCTTTTCCCTGAAAGTACTTTGTGTTAGACTAGATACAAAGATGCCTGTCAAGCACTCTAAGAAATATAGGTTGGATGCAAGTAGTGGGAGTAACCAAAAGTCTATTTCATCAAGTTGAGTACCCTGTCTTCTGTAGGCAGTTGTCTGGTAATTGTATTAGGTAACTTTAAAAAAGGAGGAAATTTGTAAGATTAAGAAAGCCCTCCACCTTTGACAAAACAGTCAAATACTGCAACTTGACAGGTAGCTAAAGAGCTTAGATGTTCCTCTGATATTGTTCTTAGCTATAAGCCCTCAGGCTTTGTTCTACACGCTTAGTTAAACTGTTTTTATCTTACATAAATCCTGGTAAGCTACTTTAAGACCCATCAGACTACCTCAATTGCCATTTAAGTGTTTTTTCTGCACTAACTGCTTCTTGTTAAATAGTTTGACATTTATGTGTCTAGACTTGGGATGTTTTGATATTGATTTTGTACAGAATGATAATGGAGCATAGTGGCAACATTAGTTTTGCTGTCATATACAGTAGTGATATATCTCCTTCAACTTTTTTATACTGGGAGCAAAATCTGGAGGCATATAGGTCTAAATTTAGCAAAGTTCTTCAATGCGAGGCTTTCACTTTGTTTGATTTTACCAGACATTTTATATTTATTTCTTTAAGGGTCTCCCTTTCTGGTGAAGCTTTGAGAAAACTGAAGCTTCCTGCTCAATCCCTGAATAGTAAGGGCTATTGAGATCAGTTCTTTCTCTCATGCTGACTCATAGAACCATAGGGTTAGAAGGGACCACAAGGATCTTCTAATCTAACCCATTGTCAAGATGCAGGATTTCTTGTGTCTAAGTCATCGAAGACAGATGGCTACCTAGCCTTCTTTTGAAAACCTCCAGTGAAGGAGCTTCCACAACCTCTCAATGCAGTCTATTCCATTGTCTTACTGTTCAGGAGCTGAGAGCTCTGCTCTTAAATTTTGACTAGGCATCCAATCACCCTCCTGCCACAGAGACCACGGTACGGGAACTGGCCTGATTGTAGTACCAGGAAGCCCAAGAAGAACGTGAGCACCAGAGACTGATGACAGAACTGTGGATCAGGGAAACTGAGGCAGCCCAAGCTTCAATCAAGAAGAATGAGGTGGTGGAAAGACCCCACCCAAGATGCATGGGCAATGAACAATTTGAGGAGAGAGTCCACCAAAGATGCATGGAATTATCAGCATCCAAAGTCAAAAAGGATGCTGAGGGCAGGGCATTCAAGAGGCAAATGGAAGCTCAAACATTGCAGGTCAGCATACTGCAGCAGGAAAAGCAGCCTCCCCAGCCTGGGATTACACCTCTGCATAACACAAGGGAGTGGAAGAAAGGCTGCCCAATTTCTAAACAATCTGACTGTATAGAAGAATATCTGGCCACCTTTGAAAGACTATGTGGGATGCATGATATCGCAAAGGAAAAGCAGGTGCCTATCCTCCTAACTATTTAGCTGGGAAAGCCTGGCAAGTTTTTAATGATATGGAGGTGAGTGATGCTAAGGAGTATAAGAAAGTTAAAGAAAATGTATTGAAAAGGTTTAGGATTACCCCGGAGACCTATCGACTGAAGTACAGAAATCTCAAAATTGAAGTACAGACTATATCAACCATACTGAAAATGTGTATAAAATGTGTAATATTATGAGAAAATGGATATTGGGTGCCGGGGCTGAAGATGACTGTGAAAACCTGCCTTGGTCTGCTGGCCCAGAAGCAATTGTTATGGGTAGTTAGATGAAGTAAAGGCAGCCAACTGTGAGAAAAAAGCCCTCCACAGTTTTGGAGGCTACAGGTATTGGTGATGAATATATTGAATTAAGGGTCCATGAGGGGTGCAAATCCCAGAAGAAGGAAAATCCCCCATGTCACCCAGATTAAGAGGGAGGGGGTTTGGAACTAGCCATTGCCCCATGGTTTTAAAAAACAAAACAAACAAAACCAAATTAAACCAACCAAACAAAACCACCCTACTCTATGGGAAGGCAGGTAGTCTGCCTTCACTGTGAGGCTCCCATGGATATAAAGTCAAATTGTCCAACCACATCAAACAGTCTTAAATTAAATAATCTTACTATTACTCAACCTGTGGTCTTCAGACCCCTGGGGATCTATACTCTATGTCTAAGATTTTCAAAGGGGTCTGCACCTCCATTTGGAAAAAAGGTTGAAAATCATTGATCTAAATCATGACATATGCATATATTTCTTGATTTTGAGGCATCTATTTAATTCCTGAGAATTTGTTGTTTCCACCTAAATTTAAATGTAATAAGCAGTGTTATCCTGATTTGTATCATAATGTCTCAAGAAACCCTATGTTGGGGGATGGAGGAGAAAGGGATTGGTTATAATTTAATGACCTATAATTTGGACAGGCTGCCTTACTTAGAATCAGACCTGCAGTCTAAATCAGTGTTTCTCAGCAGTGTGTTGACCCCCAGGGTGGGTCAAAAAGGCAGTATGCATTGGACATTTTATTACAATCTAAAGCAAAGAAAAAAATTTGGAGAAACTAAATTAATTCTTTGCTTCACTCTTCACAGCTGAGGATATTAGGGAAATTCCCAAACCTGAGCCATCCTTTGTAGCATGTGAGGAATTGTCACAGATTGAAGTGTCACTAGAGGAGGTTTTGGAATTAATTGATAAACTTAACAGTAACAAATCACCAGGACCAGATGGCATTCACCCAAGAGTTCTGAAAGAACGCAAATGTGAAATTGAAGAAATATTAATTATGGTTTCTAATCTGTCTTTTAAATCAGCTTCTGTACCCGATGACTGGAAGATAGCTAATGTAATGCCAATATTTTTAAAGGATTCTAGAAGTGATCCCGGCAATTACAGACCAGTAAGTCTCACGTCAGTACCGAACAAAATAGTAAAGAATAAAATTGTCAGACACCCAGAAGAACATAAATTGTTGAGCAAAAGTCAACTTGGTTTCTGTAAAGGGAAATCGTGTCTTACTAATCTATTAGAGTTCTTTGAAGGGGTCAACAAACAAATGGACAAGAGGGATCCAGTGGACATGGTGTACTTAGATTTCCAGAAAGCCTTTGACAAGGTCCCTCACCAAAGGCTCTTACGTAAATTAAGTTGTCATGGAATAAAAGGGAAGATCCTTTTGGATCTTGAGATGGATTGAGAACTGGTTAAAAGACAGGAAAAAGGGTAGGACTAAAGGATAAATTTTCAGAATGGAAAGGGGTAACTAGTGGTGTTCCCCAAGGGTCAGTCCTAGGACCAATTCTATTCAATTTATTCAAAAATGATCTAGAGAAAGGGGTAAACAGTGAAGTGGCAAAGTTTGCAGACACTAAACTGCTCAAGATAGTTAAGACCAAAGCAGACTGTGAAGAACTTCAAAAAGATCTCACAAAACTAAGTGATTGGGCAACAAAACGGCAAATGAAATTTAATGTGAATAAATGTAAAGTAATGCACATTGGAAAAAATAACCCCAACTATACATACAATATGGTGGGGGCTAATTTAGCTACAACTAAGCAGCAAATAGATCTTGGAGTCATTATGGATAGTTCTCTGAAGATGTCCACGTAGTTTGCAGCTGCAGTCAAAAAAGCAAACAGGATGTTAGGAATCATTAAAAAGGGGATTGTAGCCTGAGAGGAACAGGCCAGAACAGGCGCAGCAATGGGCGGAGCCACCGCCGCCTCTCCCCGCCCCCCGGAAGTCAAGGGGCAGGACAGGAAGTCCAAGGCCACCACCGCCTGTCCCCACCCCCCGGAAGTCAAGGGGCGGGACAAGAAGTATAAAAGCCCGACCCCAGCGCTCAGTTGAGAGGCGGCTGCCGGAGAAGGCAGACGCTGGGGCCCGAGCTCCTGCTGGGCTCAGCCTACCTCGTGCTCGGTACCCAGAGGAGTGTTGGCCTGACCTGCCCTGTGCTCGGTACCCAGAGGAGTGTTGGCCTGACCTACCCCATGCCTGGTACCTAGAGGAGCTGCCTGAGCTTCCCGATGGCTGACCTTCGGAGGAGCTGTCTGAGCTTCCCCATGCCTGGTACCCCGAGGAGGGGCCGGGACCTCCCGACGCCCAGTACCCAGAGGAGTGGACAGGACCTCCTGACGCCTGGTATCCTGAGGAACCCATGGTCTGGGACCCACTGGACGACGCCGGCGGATGGCAGGTACCCAGTGAGGGGGAGGTTGGAAGTGGCCCGGGGGCAGCCGACTCCAGTCAGGCTGCAGACTCACCTGAGCCGATGCCAGTGTGTTTCGGTCAGGATCCCCCACTGACTGTCAGCAGTGTTGACCACTACTAGGGCCCCGGGCTGGAACGCAGTGGAGTGGGAGGGCCTGTGTTCCCCCTGCCACCCCTCCAAGGGTGGCAGACTCCCCCTCCTCTCTGGCCTGAGGAGGCCATTCCTGGTGTTTGTTGGCTCAACCCCTCCTGAAGGGCCTGGGTCCTGAGTCGCTTGTTATCCAGCCCTGGGCCGGGGCCCAGGCTTTCTGCACCTGAACTGCTTATTGCCTCGCCCTCCCGAAGGCCTGGGCTTCGGGACTGTTTGCTTGTTGGCTCAGCCCTGCAACAAAGGGCCTGAGCCACCCATTAACTGTGCCTGTTTGCTCAGCTCTGCAGCAGAGGGCCTGAGCCACCTAGTAACTGTGTTTGTTTGCTCAGCCCTGCAGCAGAGCATCTGAGCCCTAAGTGACAGTGGGCCGCCGCACAGCCCCGAAGCAAGGGGCGGGCCCCGGGCCAACGGAGTGTGGTGACTCGGTGTGGTTCCCCTCCGCCTTCAAGGAGGGTTGAGCCCTGGTCCCGCTCCACTACACGGATAGAGAATAAGATGGAGAATATCTTATTGCCCTTATATAAATCCATGGTATGCCCACATCTTGAATATTGTGTACAGATGTGATCTATACATCTCAAAAAAGATATACTGGCATTAGAAAAAGTTCAGAGAAGGGCAACTAAAATGATTAGAGGTTTGGAACGGGTCCCATATGAGGAGATATTAAAGAGGCTAGGACTTGTCAGCTTGGAAAAGAGGAGACTAAAGAGGGAGAAGATAGAGGTATATAAAATCATGAGTGGTGTGGAGAAAGTGAATAAGGAAAAGTTATTTCCTTGTTCCCATAATATAAGAACTAGGGGGCATCAAATGAAATTAATGGGCAGCAGGTTGAAAAACAAACAAAAGGAATTTCTTCACAAAGAGCACAGTCAACCTGTGGAACCCCTTGTCTGAGGAAGTTGTGAAGGCTAGGACTATAACAGGGTTTAAACAAGAACTAGATACATTCATGGAGGTTAAGTCCATTAATGGCTATTAGCCAATGATGTCCCTAGCCTCTGTTTGTCAGAGGGTGGAGATGGATGGCAGGAGAGAGATCACTTGATCATTACCTGTTAGGTTCACTCTCTGGGACACCTGGCATTGGCCACTGTCAGTAGACAGGATACTGGACTGGATGGACCTTTGGTCTGACCCAGTATGGCCATTCTTATGTTCGTAAAATCTCACTCCCCCACTTCCTACAGCCCCTGACCTTTCAAGGTCAAATATTCTCTATCAACCTCTTGAAACACAGACACACAAATAAATGATATGGGCTAAGCACTGTTATCATTGATATAGGTTTTTACTTTGACTTTTAAAGAAAATGATTGTCATGCCCACAAATTTTTTTGACTTCAAATAGGGTGTCTCTAGCCTGAAAAGGTTGAGAAACTGACCTAAATGTTAATTTCAAACTGAGAGTGACTTGACTCTTCCTGTAACAACTATTTGGCTGAAATATAGATTCACAGATTCCAAGGCCAAAAGGGTCCATTGTGATCCGCTAGTCTGACCTCCTGTGTTTAACACAGGAGACAGAACTTCCCTAACATAATTGTATTTAAACTACATCATGTATTGTAAAAAAAATCATCCAATCTTGATTTAAAATCCACCACCTTTGGTAAACTGTTCCAATGGTTAATTATCCTCACTGTTAAAAATGTATACCTTTTTTCTGAGCTGAATTTCTCTTGCTTCAACTTCTATTATTGGATTTTTTTTATACCTTTGTCTGCAACATGGAAGAGCCTTTAAAATCTCCCTCTGTATAAATCAGCCTGGCAAAATTGTTATGAAAATTTTCCAGCCCTGGCACAAAATCTATATGCTTACCCTTCGCCATGTTGACAAATGATAAAGTACAGAGGGAGAGGGTAATGGAATTAAAACAGAGATATTTGACATACCCCTGTCAAAAGCACAACTACACTCTGCAGCTAAGGAGAATTTTACAAGGCTGACATAAATTATAATGTTAATAAGCTTGTGTGTTGGGGTATACAAACCCTCACTGGGCCTGAAGGCAATACTGTTAGCCCCCCCACTCCAGACCAGCTGAGAATGCTCCGACTGGAAGAGTGGGTTAAGAGAGCCCAGGCAAAGGGTGGTGGACATCCTGCAGGAGAGAAGAGTCCTTCTCCAGGAAGCCAAGCAGAAGAGTGAGCCTGAAAGGGGACCACAGAATGGGTAACACCCACAGGTGGAGCCTTCTAACTACCACCCCCTTTGAGAACTTGCAAGGCCATGCTGCTTTGACCTTTTTGTTGTAAGGTGATTGACTCTTTGACTATAAGGGGCGTGCCCCAAACTAGAGGGATCTGTAGGTAAGAAGTAGCTGAGGGAAGCATCTTAGACTCCCTGCAGGGAGGACTCTGCTGCTGTCACTTCCAAGATGTGAGTAGAAACCAAAAACCCCTGACTTACAGTCAGGAACAGGTACCCCTAACACCCTGACAGAGAGGCAGAAGGCTGGAAGTTGGATATACTGACCCCTAGGCTTTCTGGCCTCCAAGCTTCCTATTACAGCTTAACTAAAATAAAAAAAATAGGCCATTCTGCTAACTCTCCAGCCCAGCTGGGTTGCTAGTCATGGCTGACAAGCTTAACAGGCTATTCAGGCTATGCAGCTGCAGAGTTACGGGACTCAATAAAATTATTGCTGGACAGATATTGAGTCAATAACATGATATCAGACCATATTATACTGCGCAGATGTAGGTATCATTCTAAGCAGTTTTGTGCTGTCTTTCAATGACAACATATGTGATGCTTCCAAAACCCATTGCCAAGCTTATCTGAGAATAAATGTTCCAGATGTTTTCAATAGAAAACACATCATCCTAAAATCAATTGATATTTCTTAGTCTTTGTATTCTTTCTTGTACATGCAGCAGGTATTAACAGTGAAATGATTGTGTGTTACTGTAGTTTAACAAAATGATCAGGAAGACAAACTGCTTTAGTAGCATTCAGACATTTAATAGCATTTATCCCTTTAACTTCATTGTAGTACAAGGGCCTAAGGCCCAACGACAGTTATTTTTAATGCAACTTCAGAGAGAGAGAGAAGTAACTTCTTATATGGACAACACACTCTTCTTTCAAATACATTACCGGGGTTTCAGGGAATAAGAACAGGGTCTTGCCACCTCCTCCTCCCTGTCCCCACCCAGTCTCCATATGGTCAAAATTATCCTATTAGTCCCCGGGGCCAGGAATAAAAGTCCAGCCCTCAGGCCTTCACAGCTACTACCATACTCCCGATGTCAGCACCTCTTCCTTGATTCCTTTGTCCAAATCCATTTAGCCTCATCTCTTCCCAGGTACTCTCTAGAACACAGGACGAGCTGCTCCAGGATGCTCTGTTTCTCTATCACGCACACTATCATGTGATTCAGCATAGCCAACTGATCCCCTTTCTTCTAGATAGTTTAAATAACGACTTCAGCTTCTCCCAGAAGAATAATCAAGACCCAGATCTTGAAAGGTATTTAGGCATCTAATTCCCAGCAGAATTAAGTGCCTTAATACCTTTGAGGGCCTGGGCCAAACTGCCTCCATCCAGTGCCTCGGAGGAGAGAGAGAATTCCAGAACTGCCCCACTCTTTCACCCACTGGGATATACTCCATGCCACTGGATCCTTGCAACTTCTTTAGCAACACATGAGGCAATGGGGTAATTGTGCCCACAACATCAGCTGGTAAACCACTGGCCAGATTTGTCCAACCACATGGTTAGTATTCTTCATCCCAGTGCCTAGACAGCAACACATCTCGATAATAAAGTTGCTGTTTTGAAATAATTTAGAAAATGTGTGGCCTTGGTAATTTATTGTCCTGGCTGCTTTTGCTTCTGGCACCCTGCTTATTCACTTCCATTTACTGATTAGTGCCATATCTCTCTGCCCTATCACACCTCTTTTTGTTTGGTTCCATTTATTCATTGCTGCTAGTACTCATCCTCCACCCCACCCCAGGAACCACTCCTCTCCTTCTTGCCTTCCACCTCACCTATCCTCCACTACCTTGTGATTTTCCTTTCTCAAACCTCATTCTCATCCATGGCTTCCCTACCTGTATCTTTTCCCTTGCTCACCTTGGAGCTCAAATTCCAACACTAACACACTCACCACTATTCACACCCTCTTTCCTAAGGCAATAGTATCTCCTCATGCTCAAAGTTGCCTCCCTCTATCTTCTCCATCATTATATATGGAGCCACTTCACTTTCAGTGGACTCATTTCCTCCCATTCTTGTCAATCAGAAGTGATAAACTAGAAATGTTCCTCTCTCCTTTTTGCTGCTTCCAACCCATTTCCCTCCCTCTCCCTTCTTCCCTATCTTCAAAATCTAGTCCCTTTCTCACATATTTCTGGATGGCCATTATCTCCGGCACTCCAGATGTGTCATTGCCCTCCTTCAACTTTGACTTCTAGCTGCCCCTCTTCCCTCTATCTTCTGTCCTCTTTTGGGGACATTCAGCTTCCACACTGATTAACAGCCTGACCCTACTACCTCATATCTCCTACTTCACTTTTGCCTTTGGTGGATCATCTTATTTCCTCCACCTCAACTCCACACACTTTAAATGTCCTTCAGGTTGTACTCTTTTTCTCCCTCTATGCTTGTCTTTTGGGTGAGCTCCATCAAGCTGTCCTGCAGTGACTCAAAAACATGAGTACCCTCCTCAGGCCAGATTGTTAAGAAGCAAGGCACCAGATTGGGAATCTATACTTAGTTTTCAACAAACAATTAAGTGTAAACTCTTCAGGCACTATAACCAGGGCTGGCTCCAGACACTGGCTAAAGAAGCAGGTGCTTGGGACAGCGGTCGCTATAGGGGTGGCATGTCTGAGTCTTCGGCAGCAATTCATCGGCGAGTCCCTCACTCCCTCTTGGAGCGAAGGACCAGCCACAGAATTGCCACTGAAGAGTAGAGCAGTGCGATTGCGCTGCCACATTTTAAAAACATTTTATTTATTTATTTTTGGCACTGCTTGGGGTGGCAGAAAACCTGGAGCCAGCCCTGATTATAACAGCTAAACCAAGGAGTCATAGATAATCCCCTGGGTATTCTGATTTATCTCACCACCCAGATAAACTTACCTTTCTGATAGATGAACCTTACACCCAAAAAAAAAATCATAATATTCATGTTACTCCCAGTCCAAAAGGACCAGTCACTCATCCCAGGTCAATTATACCTTAGATCTTACACCAAAGACAACTTTTGTAGCCAGTCCTATAATTAGCTATCTAAAGATTTATTAGCTAGGAAAATGAAATGAGGGTATAAACAAGGTTAAAGCAAGTAAACATATACGCAATAGAGTTCCAATCTTAAGTTTCAAAAAGTAATAGCTGCTATTATAATAAGTAAATTCTATCTACCCTTTAGGGCTAATCTATGCTGAGCACTGGGGATCTCTGTCTTATGCCTAGAAAACCTTGCCCTTCAGAGTCCAAAGCACAAAGATAGTTTCTTTTTGTTAGGTGTTTTTATTCCATTCCCCATTTGTGCTTCTCAGCTGATAGGAGAAAATCACTTGCAAGACTCATCTCCAAGGGGGAGGGAAGAGCGATCAGCGAAGTCTTTTTCCCCCCATTAAGGTTTGACAATAGTTTATCTGGCATTGATGGGCCTTCCCTGTTGAGCAGAATGTAACACCTTCTGCTGGACATCTGCATTTCACAGTGGTTAAATCGTGTTTGGTGATTTGCACAGTTACAGAGGATTACAATGCAAACATTGAAATATTGCCTTATAATATGGCATATATTTTAAGTGAGATTAATGCATGCAGCTATTTACAAACATTCCCTAGAGTCTAAATACTTAGTTCATCCATTTATCCGAGGAATTTTTGTTATAATGAAGTCACTTGCGCATCAGTATTGAAATAAGGACTGAAAATATTATGTCTTATTCATCAGGCTAATATGTATTTGCAGCTCTGAATAGTCTGTGGAGGATCTGCATGTGAATATATGAAGGAAGAATTTGAACTGTACGGTGTTCACATGTAAGGGCTGATCAGTAAACAAATAACTCCCTCAATTGGATGCATTCTGCATTATTCTAGGATTAAAATGAATGTTTACTATGTTGCTTCACTAAATGTATGCTGCAGTATTCTAAGAATTGTGTAGTAATAACGGGAGGACTTTAAAAGTGACTATTTGGTAATTTTGCATTTTTTCCGAAGAGTTTCTAGTGGGGTTGGGTTGTTGAGACATTTATAGGGGTTATAGAGTTCAGCTTTTCCTGACCCAGTCATATTTTAGGGAAAAAATCTAAACAGAAAGTTAATGGATAGACTCTAGAAGGATGGAGTGAAGGGGACTTGAGCAAACTGATAATCAAATAAAATTACTTTAGCTGCAGTGTGTTGAATACATTGGAGTAGGAAGAGATGAGTCTGGAAAGTAGTCTTTATGTAACAACAATTCAGTAATGAGGGACAGGGAGGAATGCAGGGAGTCAGAAGATGTTGTAGAAGGTGAAGCAATATGATTTGGTGAAGACCTGGATCTGAGGGGGGAAATGACAAGGAGAAATTAGAAAGTGACGCACAAGGTTGTGAGCTTGAATGACCAGGAGGTTGCTGTGTCTGTGGAGATAGAGAGTAATGGGGGAGGGGATAGGAGGGAGAGCAGATGCTTTAGGAGGGAAGACAGGTAATGCAGGTTTAGACATGTTTCATTTGAGAGAGAAATGGGAAACCCACGAGAAGATATAGATGTGTCTAGTAATGCTATGAGCCTGGAGGGAGTGGGAAATGTACCTCTCAAGATGTACATTTGAGAGGCAATAGCCTAAAAGTACTAGTTGAAACTATGGAGTCTGATGAGCTTGTGATGCTGTCAAACCACGTGCCAGCTTATGTCTTACTTCCAATAAACACATAGCTGGAATCTGTCTGCTTCACCTGTGTTAGTATAGGTGAAATAGGCATTAGTTATAAAAATGATTCCTACTCAGGCATCTTTATTGACCACAACTTAGTAGTATTGCATAGAGAGACAGGCAGTCTCTCAAATAGGCAAGTCCTCATCTAGTTCTATATTGCAAGTGAATAATCTCTCATCAGAATGTGCGCTACACATGGGTCTATCCTATTTACCTTTCTTCTTGATCTCCTTTCCCTCTCACTATTGCCAGGAGTGGTCTCTTCCTTTCTCTAGCTCTTATCTCAATTTGAATACATTACTTTAATTGCTATTCATTGAAATTGTCTCTTCTATTCATTCTTAGTTATGACTCTATGCAAATTGAAAATTAGTAAATTAAGCAAAAAACAACAACTTCCAAGGGCTGTTCATACAAGAATTAATGCATGACCACCTTTATCTCATTAACATACCAACTTTCATGTTAATAACATTATTATTACAGTAAGCAGATCCACCTAAAAAGAAATCTAAAAGGAGACTAAATTTGTCTGTGAAGAATACAAACTGTTATCATAGAATTTTGTATCTGGGTACAGTATTTAATTTTAATGTAAAAAAAATCACAGAAGCAGAAAAAGGACATCAATAGCAAGAGATTAAGATGGTGTGCAATAGTCTACTACAGAGGAAGTACCAAGGCAGCCAACATGGCCAGAGATAATTACACAATAGGGTAAAGTGAGAATCTAGAAGGCTTCTTCCTTTCCCTACTAAATGTGTGTGGCAACAGGGCATGATCCAAATAGGCATGATCCAAATAGGCACTGAGTGGAAGCCTACATTGCTTGTTTTGAGAGCAGCATTAAAGAATGCTGCTAATCATATTGTCTTCAAGCCTCCTTTAAAACACCCTGCCCTGCAGATGCAGAATGTCTTAAGAACCCTCCACTCTGCCACTACCACTCTGCTCTTGCCCTCCCACTTTGATAAGAAAAGAGAGTGTAATCTACGGTACATAACAAAACAAAGATGACGACGACAAAGGACACATTGGGTTAAAAAGAAAAAAGTGCAGTACTAGAGAGATGGCTGAGTCCATTCCATTTAGAACCCTAAGGAAAAGTACTGCAAAGCACATCAGAAAAATACCACATCACTGTGATCTAGGATATTACTGAGGGAAACAAGAGGATGAAACATGATTGGTGACTGGGAAATAGCAGATGTTCTCCCTCAAGGGCATAAGTGGAACTGTAATTGCACAGAACAACAGCATCCTACCAAGCAGGAGAGTATTAAGCAGGCAGTCTTGAAGAATACAAAAAAACATGTATGATCATTTCCCTTCACATTGAGCCGGGGAGAGGTAAGACCCAAGAACAGCCCCACCCGTTAAGAGAAGGACACAGAGCAAACAAACTGCTATGAACATAAGAAAGGTGAAATATTCTGACTAATTGTGACATAAGGACACAGGATTCCCAATAGCATATCAATTTGCAAAATTTTACACAGCATACATTTGAGATGAGACAACTCCATACTCAGCTGGATAGGCTATTACATGGAATTGATAATAGTGAATATTCTAGCAAAACCATTGGCTAATGGCTACATATCATTGAATGTTCCTGGCAGAGTCATATAAAATGGCCAGATACTTCTTGCACAGAGTAGTCCCATTGGAGCTGCTTACGTATGTAAGGTTATTCAGGTTTGGCTTTGCAGTACTAGTCCCCAAAAATGTGTGAGTAAGGTCAAGTGCAAAGATATGAATATATTCAGAAATCCATTCTTTGCCTGGCAAAGCAAAAGACTCCCATACCAAAGCAAGGCACTACACCTTGTGTTATTCTGCACAAGTTCATTCTCATCATATGTTAGTGCAGTTTCCATCTCCGTCAA
The DNA here is from genome assembly GCF_007399415.2 of Gopherus evgoodei. Taxonomy (NCBI): domain Eukaryota; kingdom Metazoa; phylum Chordata; order Testudines; family Testudinidae; genus Gopherus; species Gopherus evgoodei. The sequence continues at coordinate 22,531,750 of NC_044326.1, forward strand.
ACAAAAGCCAACAAACAGCCCAACGTCTTCCTGAATGGCCACAGGCTGCACTATGACCCAAAGCTTGTGTATTTAGGTGTGGCACCGTAACATTCAAGGAACACCTTACCAAGTCCTTGCTGAAGATAAAGACAAAAAAACACCTGATCAGCAAACCAGCTGATTCAACCTGGGGGAGCCAAATATACTGAACCTAAGAAGCTCTGGGCTTGCTTTATATTATTCTGTAGCAGAACATTGCTCCCCACTGTGACTTAGTTCCTCTCACAGAGAATTAGTGGATGTTCAGTTGAATGAAGCTATGTATAAAATAATTGGTAGCATGAGTCCAACCCACCTAGCCTGGCTGCCAGTACTGTCCCACATAGCCCCTTCTGACCAGACAACAAGTCATCTTGCAGAATCTGCTTTCTAAGGGGCAAGGCATATCGCATCTACCCCTCTTTAAAGAGCATCTAATCCACCAATCTACTATTTTAGCTGAAGGCTCCCATTTGGACAATTCCTTTGAAGAACTTCAGTATCATCTTCATATGGTGTACTAAGTGGCAAGGACAAACTTCAAACATAGCCAATGCCTACCTCACGACACATCCAACAGTCCAGCAACCTTCCACACCATCCATGGGCAAAGCTCAATCACTTCAAATATACAATGATCAGCTGCAAATGACTATTAGTTGGGTGTCTGTAAGTCTCCCTTTTGTTGCTGTGGCCACCTAGAAGATGTATATCACATATTTGCAGGCTACATCCATTTGCAAGTGGTGCCTGGTTCCTTCAGGGACTTGCACAATGCTGTTCAATTTGTGACTGAACGACTTGGGGGAGAATTGTATGTCCTCTACTCTGCTTTACCTGCATTCTGCCATATATTTCATGTTATAGCAGTCTTGGATGATGACCCAGCACATGTTGTTCAGCTATTGAATGATTAAGACATTGAGACTAATACGCTTGACATGAATGTCCATGTAAATGCAATCACAATAATGAAAAAGTTTTCACTAGTTAGCTAATTAAAATGACATTGTTTTATATGGATTCTTCACAGCTATGAACAGTTTGAAAACAGCAAATTACCAAATCCAGGTTTTCTTTGCACCCATGCAACCACTGATATTAATGAAGCACAGTGGCTATAATTGAGAATAGAATTTGGCCTCATTATCATAACCCCTCTCCAGTCTGGAGTAGAGAAAAGTAGAGATGGACCCAAACCTGAGGCTGCGCTAAGTTAAATTGAGACCCAAGACAGACCCCAGCAGAACTGGAGAGCTGTAGAGGTGGATTAAAATTACCTTCATCCTCCCCAGCTGTAAAGAGAATTTCTCAGCCGAAGCTGAAGATCTAGAGCTCAATTCTGTCTCTTTTTATATGCATCATCATTAGAACTGGAACAAAGTTCCACTCAGTTACACCTCTGCAAACCCATTGAAGGCAATGGAGTTGCACCAATGTCACTGAGGTTATCTGAAGTCAGTAGGGTTGCATAGGTGTAACTGTGGGCTAAATTTAGCCTACAGAACCTTTGTTTATGGTGGTAATATAGTAGAACCTCAAAGTTACGAACACCAGAGTTACAAACCGACCAGTCAACCAAACATCTCCTTTGGAACCAGAAGTAAGCAATCAGGCAGCAGCAGAGACCAAAAAAAGAAACCCCAATAATTGCAAATACAGTTCAACACAGTACTGTGACTCATGTGGCAAATTGCCAGTACTGTTATGCTGGGTCTCACGCTTCTCTTCTTTGGGGAAGGTTCAGGGCACCATTGCTTTCCTCTGAACCTTCCCCAAAGAAGAGAAAGCATGCCTCTGAACCAGTATTTTAATTACCCCACTAGTGTCCTTGAGGAGGGGAGTGGAGAGGGAGGGACCTGGGCCCACCCTCTTCTCCAGGTCCCAACCCAGGGGCCCTGAGGTTTGTGGTGAACCACTTGAACTAGCAGTTCCTTCCCCTGGGCTACTTCCCTCTCCTGCCCTTCAGCTTCTGAAGGGGCTTATTGCCCTCCTTCTACACAAGCCAGGTGCCCCTTACCTAGGGTTTCTTTTGGATTTCTCAGCCCACCACAGCACTCCTCCAAACTTTCCTTTTGCCTCTCTTCAAAACTGTTCTCTTCTCCAGCTCCCACACTGTCTGGCTGAAGCAGGGTGGTTTTATCACATGACTGACTGCTGGGTCTCTAATTGGCTTCAGGTGCTCTAATTAATCTATAGCAAACCTTCCACCCCTTGAAGGGAATAAGGCTCCCTGCTAACACTCTCCTGCTGCCCTGAGGCCATGCTGTATCACACTGTTAAATGTAAACTATTAAAAAAAAGGAAAAGCAGCATTTTTCTTCTGCATAATAAAATTTCAAAGCTGTATTAAGTCACTCTTTATTTGTAAACTTTTGAAAGAACAGTCATAATCTTTTGTTCAGAGTTATGAACATTTCAGTTACTAACAATCTCCATTCCCCAGGAGTTCTTAACTATGAGGATCTACTGTATGCAAAACCGAATGTGTCCATTTTAAACATGGATTGTTGGTTTAGTTTGCAGAACTGGTGGTAAATTTTGCTTCCAAACTGAGCAAATTTAATATGGAGTCATTGGACACAAAGTGGAAAAGTGAGGTTTAAAAACACTTATTTTCAGAAAATGACTATGTACAAATGGCATCTACTAATTCAGTGGATCTGGCCCATCAGAGTACGGAGTCATATCTGCTTACTTGAGTGGCAAAATGTTTGTTTTGACTTCTTTTGACTCTTTTCAGTATAGCAGGTCCAACATAGCTATGGGAGAGCAGGTTGTTCTGGCTCACTCATCATACACAGTGTGACTAAATTCCAGTTGTCGGGCCAAATTCTGTCCTCCCTCATACTCTTTGATCTGTGATGACAATGGAGTTGCAAGCTGCACAAATATTATTGAGGCCTAGAGAAACTTCACTAGCCAGTGATGCTGAATAAGGCTGAAGTAGACTAGCTTGACTCTCAGAGCCCATTGATCAGTTTGTAGGACTGGTAACCAGAAAAAATATGTCCAGGCAAATTTGATATTGGACACAAGAATCAGGGAACCTCATTCTACCAGTTTATGGTCACTTTTCAGAGTACAGCTGTCATAGCGTTCCAACTCAGATCTGAACCTTAGAGTTCAGAAAATGAGATACTAGCACCTGAATCCTCTAAGCTTAATTACCAGCTTAGATCTGATAGCACTGCCACAACCCAAAAATATAGTGTTTTGGGGCACTCTGACCTCCCCAACCTTCCCTGGGGACCCCAAGAACCCAGATCCCTTGGGTTCTTAAAACAAGGAGAAATAAACCATTCCCCCACCTTTCCCCTTCCCAGAATTTCCCTCCCTGGGCTATCCTTAGAGATACTGATTCAGCCTCTTAAATCACCATATAGACAAGCATCTCCCTTCCCTTCCACAAAGAGGCAAACAGATTTAAGGAAAACAGAGAGAGATTCTATCTCTCCCCCCTCCCGTCTCCCCCACCCGTCCTGGTGAGTTATCCCAATCCCCTGGAATAAAACAAGGGAAACAAGAAAAAAAAATCAATCAGATTCTCTAAAAAGAAATCTTTTAATAAAAGAAAGGAAAAAGTAAAGAATTATCTTTGTAACTTCAAGATGTAAATATTACAGGGTCCTATAGCTTATAGACACCAGAAAGAGACTTTCCCCTCAGTACCAATACAAATCAAAATTCCCAGCAACTACACATATAAAAGTTAACCAGCCAGATCCACAATTGCAAATAGAGTAAAACAATTAAAAAGCCTAAACCGCCTGTTTTTACTTACTCTTTGAAAAGAAACTTAGAGAGTCTGTAGTAATGTCTGGTTTCTCTCAGACCCTCTGAGAGAAGAACACACAATGAACAAAGAACACACACAAAAGCTTCCCTCCACCCAAATTTAAAAGTATCTTGTCTTCTGATTGGTTTTCTGGTCAGGTGTCCAGTTCCCTGCTTATAACCCTTTACAGGTAGAAGAGACATTAAACCTTAACAATCTTTTTATGACAACAGCTGTGCTTTAAATTTAACTGAATATCACATACATATCCAGGTAATAAGGCTGAAATTGGGAGGTTGCACTGGTATATGAGAGAGCAGAATTTGGTTCTATGTCCTTTAAGAAGTGATTGAGGTTGCTATTGTACTTTGTTAACCTTCATGAGCAAAAACATCCCCAGAACAAAAATAAACCTGGAGCTGTCATTTACATTTCATTACTGGGTCCATCCACCTTATTTTCAAGGGCAATTGACAAGTTCAAAAAATAATACAGAACAAAAGAAAAAGCTCTAGTTCTGTAAAGTATAAAATAGGCAAATTTTACAAAAACAATATCCTAAGGGAGAGAGAAAATTTCACTAGCATTCTGTCAGCTGTCAATCATACACTTTTATTATCCTTGTCTAGCTTCTATGATTTGCCCTCTATGTGATTTGTTAAAGAAACTTAACACTCTTTACTTCCTTTTTTTGCTTGTGAAACAGGGAAATCTCATTACAAGCTTCATACAGCTGATTAGCTATATTTTACGGAAAGATGCAACAACAGTAGCACATAACACAATAGTACACTGGGAAACAACTCACAAAGTAAAATGACCAGCAACCCCATCTCAAACACAAATGTATTGTAAGCATTCATAAATATCTTGTGCTTCTTCGGTACTTAATTCCCTGGCAGCCCAATAACCATCTTCCGTTCTGCACAATGCCTGATAGACAGCAAGAAAGATACTTTAGAATGGCAACTTATGCTATCTCTGTTAATAGTGCCTTTCAAATTACACCTTCCAGTTGACCTAGCATGTTGGAAATTGGAAACTATTGGATTTGAGATACTATGAACTATGGGTAGAATTTTCAAAAGTGTTTGAGGTATGTCTACACTGCAAAATAAATTCTGCAGTAGAGAGTCTCAGAACCTGGGTCAACTGACTCGGTATCACACAACAGGGCTAAAAATAGCAGAGTAGTTTTTTCTGCTGTGAGACCCTTCCTCCTCTCTGGGTCTCAGAGGCTGCAGCCCCAGCCCAAATGTCTACATTGCTATTTTTAGCCTTATAGCATGAGCCTTACAAGCCCATGTCAGTTGACCCAGATTTCAAGATTCACTGCTGCAGGTTTGGGATTTTGTTTGTTTTTTTTCTGGATGGGTTTTTTTGGTGTATAGATATAACCAAGTCTTATTTCAGAAGTGACTTAGGCACTGAGGCACTTAAGTCTCATTGAAAGTCGGTGGGGTTTAAGCTCTGAAGAGACAGGATTTTAGAGGTGTTTGATACCTAAAGATGCACATGAGTGCCTTGTGCCAGGTGCTTTTACCACTCAGCACCTATCTGCATCTTTAGGCATCTAAATATCTTTAAAAATCTGGATCTAAGTTAATTTGAAATTGGCACTTAGGACCTTTGGAAAACTTTACCCTAAGTTATTTTTGCCATCGTGGGAGGCAATTTTCTCAACATCTCAGCATCATTACATTTCAGATTCATGACCGAACTCCAGCTTCAGCCATCTTCTTAGCTACCCTAAAAATTGTGGAAGAGCTTTGGTTGTCACTGCGTCAGGATGACTGCACTTCTGTTCCTCTCCATGGTCCACTCCAAGAGTGCCCATTCAGGTCTCAGGTCTCCAGTCATCACCTCTCTCTGGGCAGGGACCTTGACCCATTCCCTTCTGACCAAGTGTTTAAAGGTTGCACCTTACTATGATATTGCCAGCAAGCTAGTCTGCCTAATGGGAAGCACCTGTGTGTTGCGTTCTCTCTGAGGGCTATGAACTGTGTATTGCCAACAGCTATAAGTTATCACACAACTCTTTCTAGCAAGCACATTTACTCTTAAGGTAAAAGCATTACAGTGAAAACATAAAACATAAAAACAATAGAAGTTTCTATACACATGCTAAAAGCTTACCAGAGGTTCCTCATCAATCTTATAGGGACTTAGTAGACCAAAGTCTTTCCAAACTTTCTGCTAGGATTGGGGTTTCCCTTGGATAGAAAGTCCTATATGTTTGCTGAATCAGAAGGAAGGCCCTGAGGCAGTTTAAACCCAGACATTTTATATGAAAAGCCCTTTCTTTGTCTGTTGATCTCAGAAAACTAGGTTTGAACCAGTATGCTGAAGCCTTCCCAGGTGTTTAGTATCTCTCTGGAGATGTTTACAACCTAAATAATTCAGCTCCTACTGTTTTTGGTTCCTGGAGGAGCTGTGATAACTCTCCCTACTGAAGTGCACACAATCCCTGGCCCACAGTGATGCACAAGCTTAACACAATATAATCCCCAAAGATATTGCACGTGGTTGCAATATCTGTCACAAATGGCTCCTCCACATTCACCTTCTTTCAAAATCAAGATTTAATGTTTTTCTGAAAGATATATTCTAGTTGAAACAGGAATTAATTCAGGGAAATCCTGTGCCCTGTGTTGTAAAGGAAGTTAGAGCTATCTGATCACAATGGTCCTTTCCGACCTTAGAAGCTATGAAAAAATGTGTTTTCTACTCATTGTTCAATTCGTGGCCCCATGCCACTTCTAAGCCACAATGGAACAAGTCATTCAAACAAAGAACAAAGCTTGTCCATTCCCTTCACCCAGGATGGTATTACACACCATCACAGGGTCTACTCACTGCAGTGGCATCTCCTCCTGGCCATCCTTGGGATTAGCTCTGCTAGTTGGTTTGCCCTCTTCAGTGGTGCCTCTCCCGTCATCCTCTTGACCTGTGAACCTGCCTCACTCCAGGAACCTCATTATCCTCTTCATGTCTAAGCCCTCCAGCTGGGTCACCATCTGTGTTTTCCCTTTCTGAGGTTACCCAAATTCTTATTATGCAAACAGTTCCAGGCAGTCTTCTCCTGTGCTGCCCTGATGGTGCCACTTCCCCAGTGGCAAGCTGGGGAACCCAGGACTGCCCTCTATTCTGGATTCCAGTCCAGGGATGCTCAGCTCAGCAATTCTAGGTCTACCCTCTCAGCCCTCACTGCTTCCTGCTCTTCCTGATCACCTCCCTTTTCTGGGAGCACCTGTTCCAAACCAACTCCCTGTTCCCTCTTAGCTCTTCCCAGGGAGTAACTTCCTTTTTCACCAGCAGCACTGTCTATTCTCAGTTCCTGGACCTTTATAGGCCCTGCCTTCTTCTGCCCAGCTGAGCCTCCTTTAACCTACTTCCTGCTCCCTGGCTACTCTTCCAGGTGCAGCGTGCGCAGTTAATTGATCTACCTGAACCCCCTCTAATCCTGTGTGGGGTGAACACCTCATATCACACACACAAAAAAATTACATCAAAAGCAGATATTCAAAATGTAACATTTTTATCAATTATCTGGAAAATATATAAAATCATTTCTGATAAAATGTACAGATAACATAAAGATTGGGGGAATAGTTAATAAAGAAGAGGACAGATAACTGACACAGAGAAATCTGGATCACCTGATAACCTGGGCACAAGCAAACAATATGTTTTTTAATATGACCAAAAATAAAGTCATACATCTGGGAATCAAGGATGTAGGCCACACTTACAAGACAGGGAACTCTATCCTTGAAAGCAGCTACTCTGAAAAGGATTCCGGGAACATAATGAATAATCAGCTGAAGATAAGCTCCAAATGAGACCAAAATATGATTCCTGGATGTATAAACGGGAATCTCAAGAAGGAGTAGTTAAGTTATACTCTTGCTTTATTTTGCACTGCTGTGACCGCTGCTGAGATATTGTGTTCACTTCTGGTGCCCACAATTCAAAAAGGATGTTGATACATTGGAAAGGGTTCAGAAAAGAGCCACACAAATGATTAAAAGATTGGAAAATGTGCCGTATAGTGCTAGATTCAAGCAACTCCATCTATTCAGTTTACCAAAAATAAGTTTAATGGGTTACTTGATCACTGTCTATAAATATCTGTATTTGAATCTAGGCTAAAAACAAGGCACACGTTTAACAGTGAGGGTAATTAATTGTTGGAACAATTTACCAAGGCATGCGGTGAATTCGCCACCACTGGCAATTTTAAAATCAAGATTCAATGTTTTTCTGAAAGATATATTCTAGTTGAAACAGGAATTAATTCAAGGAAATCCTGTGCCCTGTGTTGTAAAGGAAGTTAGAGCTATCTGATCACAATGGTCCTTTCTGACCTTAGAAACTATGAAAAAATGTGTTTTCTACTCATAGTTCAATGTGTGGCCCCATGCCTTATTTACTGCATGCTGTTTAAACCCTGCTTGAAGTCAGAAATATTAAGTTGTGTTAAGTGATAGAATTATGTGCTGTTGCATATCACAGATTTTCCTTATTCCTGTTACACAGGACACTTCCATTCCTTACTCCCCAAACTCTCTTCAGAAATGCATATGCTCATTCTTGACATATTCCGTATTGCTTTCCCATTGCTTTACTGGCTGTCATTATGGCACTGTCTTTTGAGGCAAATTGTTTCCCACTGAATACTGTCCTTTTAGTGGAGATCCATTCATATAGTTTGATAGGGGTCTAAGCTTTTCTTGAACAGATTCTGAGGCCAGGACCTTTATTAATGGCTTTTAGAATGTTAGAACAATGGTTAGAAACAAATTCATTTTAAAAGATATTAAGAATATGCATGAATAAGTTCATAATTCCGTTTGATGAGGTTTTTTCCATGTTGGCAGTGGTCTTGCATTATATCTAGAAGCAAAATCTTGTTAAACCTGGAGCTATTAACCTGAGCTGCATAGGTGATGGGTTGGAAATGAATAGTATGGCTTTGATAACCTTTTCTGTGACTAGCCTAACACTACTGAATGTTTTCCATCCATGGAGAGGGACACAGCATCATTTGAAGACAGCTTCATGTCAAAGTTTTTGTGTATATTTAGAACATGCAAAATCAATGGAAATGCACAATGAAAATCCTTCTGCAGAATAATTTACATGCCGAAGTCATTTGTCCAGGTTTAATATCTAGTTATTGATATTTCAAAAGTGATTAAATGCTGGATTGCTTTTTGGAAAAATTTTTTTCAAAGCAGCCCAATTTTTGTGTTGGGGGGCAGATCACCTCTAGGGACCTAAAATCCCACGTTTGGTAACTATTAGAAATGAATTCACTAGGCTAACCCTATTCCTCATTTGTCTGCATTGCAAAATCATCACACGATCCAGCACAACATGAAATCTGTGTTTAAGAGAAGTACACCAGTGAACGTTCAGAGGTGTTACACCAGGTCACAATTGACAAGCCAGGTGAATTGTCAGAATTACAGATGAGAGGTTGCAGAACATCTGCTCACGCTTTGTATAGCTCAAGCCTATGCTATTAGTCTTTCTTTTTAATGAATTCACCCAGTAAAAAAGTGCAAAGAGTAGCAATTATACTTCAAGGGAACTGAAAACAGAATTGCTTAACTGGATTCAACAATGAATTCAGAAATATTATTTCCCACTTAACAATGAATCACCTTAAGTTTCTTCTTTTTCATGATCACTTCGTCTCAGCATTGCCTCTTGACCCCTTATCATTGAGCCCTTCTGAGTATTCCTGTCTGTCAATATCTGCAACTTCTTTGATGGCTTTTAGCTCTCCCCATCTTCCCTTAGGAGTGGGTTAACAGCCCTCTGCTGTTTAAAAAAAAAAGTAAAGCCATAACAGAAACCTATGCTATTGCTCAGCTTTCCAGCAAAATACTGCCAAGGGTGGAAGACAGTGGTGAAGACTCTACGTTGCACATGGAATACAGATGCATAAGTCAAGTAAGTAAGGTTATGTCTACACTACAGCTTATGTCAGCATAATTTATGTCACTCAAGGGTGTGAATAAACCACTCCCTGAGTGATGTAAGTTACACTAACATAAGCGCTTGTGTGCACAGCACTATGTTGGCAGGAGAGCTTCTGCCATTCGTGAAGGTGGTTTTATTATGCTGATGGGAGAGCTCTCTCCTGTCTGCATAGAGCATCTTCTTTAGATAAACTCAAACAGCACAGCTGCATCAGTACACCTGTGCCGCCGCCGCACTGTATGTGTAGACATGCCCTTAGTAAGTCATCCTCACTGCTCTCTTTTATGCTTGCTGTGGTAGAATCCCTTCATTCCTCTCTCCTGCATCCTATGCTTTTTTGATTCTTTTTTCCTCTGCAAATTCTGTCCCTTCAGACCTCATCTGCCGGGACTATTGAGTGTTTCCACATCTGTCTCTTCCACTCCTTCCCTTGAGCCACTGTGCACCTCTGGAGAAAATCCCACCTTTGTCCTCTACAGGTTTACACTTTCCTCCTCCTATTGTGCTATGTTCACTTCCTTCAAATGAAGCTGTATCCAGATCTTGTCACGGCTTCCTCCATAAGAAGATTTCTAAGATCTACCCATTGACTTCTGTCCAAGCAGCTAAAACTCTCATCCAACCCCTCGGCATGTCCTGCCTTGATTACTGTAATCTTATTCTCTCAAGACTACAGCTGAGTGAAATTATTAGGCCAAAACAAATTTCCACCAAAAAAAGAATATTCAGGTCAATAAAAATAGTTTGTGAATTCACAGCAGATTTGCCAAATTATTTTGGCGGAAAATGAACAAAACAACCTTTTCATTTAAACTTTTGCTTCAATTTTTTTGTAAGGTTAAAAAAATCCTTGAAAATTAAACAAGGCATTCTGCTTGACCAAAAACAAAACATACAGTCTGACCTGAAACACGTATTATCTTTTATTTACTTTTTCATTGCAGGTTGACTTGAAACTTCCCTCCCTGCCTCCCATTGTTTTGGTTCAAGCACTGAACTGTAAAACTGGTTATTCATACACTTGTACACAAAACCTACATAACCATCTCTGGTCTATACAAAACACAGCTGATAAATCATCCTTGCTTATTACTCTGACATCATCCATCTCTGTGAATCCCTTTCTTGGCAGCAAATTTAAACATCTTATCCTAACCTTCAAGGCCTTTTATAACTGTGCCTCTAATTAGCCACTTGTCTCTACCAAATCCTCCAATCCACCAACGATACCATCCTACCCCATCCATTTGTCAGCTGTGCATGCCATCACCTCTGTACCTTCTTCCACTTGGCTTCTTACACATGAAGGGCTTGTCTTCACTGCAGGCTAAATCAACACCGCTGCAATCGATGCAGTGGTGTCGATTTAGTGACTCTGGTGAAGATGTGGTAAGTCAGTAGTAGAGCGCTCTCCTGTTGACTTCAGTACTCCACCTCAATGAGCAGTGGTAGCTATGTCAATGGGAGAGCGTCTCCTGCTGACTTAATGCACTGTAGACATTGCGGTAAGTCAATGTAAACTACATTGACTTTCATTACATAACTTAACTTGTGTAACTTACATCAACTTACCCTGCAACGTAGACAAGGCCAAAATTCCCCACCAAACTGATCAGAAAGGCCACTTCCCTTTCCTGCTTTAGATCCCTCATCAATACCTACCTCTGGCATCATGCCTAGGTTGAGCAGCAGTTGGGGACAACTGACTTTTGCTTTATATATTTATGACAAAAAAAGCAAATGTATCTCTGCATAGAAAATGCATAGATTTGAGTATTTCTCTCATCCTTTGTATGTCACTTAGCTATAGACTGTAAATCCTCGGTGCAGTGACTGACTCTTACCATATATTTGTATAGCATTCATCACTCTCTGGCCTCACTGGGACTTCTAGAAACTGCTGCGGCGTAAATGTTACATGATAATAGTTATAATAATAATTGCCAAATTACATTGCCCAGTTTACAGCATTATCATTCCCCCTGTGGAACAAATCAATGAAGCAATATCCCAAGGCCTGCCTCATCTTTATTCAAAATGAAATTCATTCTGAAAGCTGCAAAGCTGGGTGAAAATGAATGCAGCCTTAAATTATCTCTTTCCATAAGCACACATTATTCAGAACCAGTATTAAGTCTGTAAGCACTTGCACTATAATGGATATCTCCTGCCAGATGTATGTGTTCTTTACCTCATCTAGCCTTCCATTTTTTTTCTTTTTACAAGTCATCCATATGGCAGGACCATTAAACATGTCATAAAAAGACTGCTCAAGTGGCAGTCTTGTTACCCTAATGAAATTACATGTTTTTTTAAATCCTTGTCATTCCTACCGCCGTATGGTATGAAAACACAGGCCTGCTAGGATGCCATTTCATGTAAAGTTCAAGTGTCCCACTAGTGAATACATTTAACTGTAACAGCACTTCTGTTAACCAAAGCTAGAATGCAAGTGTGGGGAATCTGCTAAGCAGGAAACTATTATTCCCATCAACACCTTCATTACGGACCTATTGCCCTCCAGAGTGAACACATAGGTACATCCTTAGTCAATAGGGAAAAACTCTATAAAAGATGTTGACACAGGAAATAATCTTTATCTATAGGGAGGGCAGTGGCAAACTGGGAGCAAAACAGGGATGCTAAGTACAGGTGGAGCTGCTGTGAAATCCAGTGAATTGGGCGGCAGCAAGGTATGTGTGGAGTAGACCAGTGACTCTCAACTTTTTCAGACTACTGTATCCCTTTCAGAAGCCTGATTTGTCTTGCATATCACTTAAAAACTACTTGCTCGCAGCACACAATTACTGAAAAATTGCTTAGTTTCTCATTTTTACCATATAATTATACAATAAATCATTTGGAATATAAATATTGTACTTACATTTCCATGTACCATAGATAGAGCAGTATAAACAAGTTATTCTCTGTATGAAAGTTTAGTTTGTACTGACTTCGCTAGTGCTTTTTATGTAGCCTGTTGTAAAACTAAGCAAATATCTAGATGAGTTGATGTACCTCTGGTTGAGAACCACTGGAGTAGCCAGTAACTGGCATACATTGCAACCAGATTCAGGTCTGTGCAGTACTTGTGGGAAACAGATCTAATTTATGTGCAAAACAGGTCTAATTTATGTACAGTATGCAGTTCTCCAATGGCTACAGTATGTGCTTTTCCCAAACAAATGTTTCAATAGTGTTTCTATTACAATAATACTAAGAAAACATTAATTAGCTAATCAGTAGTCACCTTTGAAAATCATAACCCAAACCCACTGGAGGTTTTATGGTCAGGGGAATTGCCAATTAACTTTCTGTTCTCCAACTCTGCACTGGGCCAATGTCTACTAGTAAAAAAACCCACTTATTCTTTAGTGTCTCAATGATAGCAGTATTAATGACATCAGTGGGGGAATTTATGTGTTTATGTGACAGAATGCACCTCTGTATTCACACCCTACACACTATTTTAATAATCTTTGTACAAAATATGCCTTGTAAGGCATCATTTGAAAACTAATAACTCACTGGTCAATAATATCTTGGTGAAATGTATGTAACAATACTACATGTAAAGTTATGAACATAAGCTGAAATCATGACAAGTGTGGTTACCAGGCAAGTTTGAGAAGTGGGTAATCTGTTTCTCAAAGACAAAGGACAAGTTGATGCCTAGCCAATGCCTTCAAAGTGGATGGGCCATGACCTATCAAATGGCCATTCTTTGGCAAGGAAAGGGGATAGGAACAAACAGATCTGAACAAACAATTTAGCAAACTTCCCTCCTACATACACACACCAGATTCTGTATCACCTTGCTCTCAGTTGGAAAGAACTTTATCTAGGGGTCACTCTCAGGGAGATTCATTTCAAAGGGTGACTGAACTATAAAAGTGAGGAGCAAAAACCCCTCAAGTTATATCTTTCCCTGTCCATCTCCCTCTTTGCACTTAAGATAAAAGATACAGCTGTTAGACTTTGGGGGAGGGGTCCTGACTGGAAAAGTTTGGTCAGTAATGCTGTTAGAAGGATGTGGTAAGGACTTGACTTTGAATTAAGTATAGTTTGTTAAGTTAGGTACTAGGAAGCATTGTATCTTTATTTTTCTTGTAACTATTTCTAACTTTTTTATGCCTCATTACTTATACTCACTTAAAATATATCTCTTTATAGTTAAATACATGTGTTTTATTCTTCAACTGAAACTAGTAGAGCGTGTTAAGTTAAACTGACTGGATAACTCCATTTAAGGTGGCATTTTGTATTGTTTCCTTAAGTAACAACAGACCTACTGTCTCTGGACTGTCCAGGAGAGGGCTGGACAGAATAGAATAGAGGGTTTTTTAGGGGAAATCTGGACTGGGAGTGTCTTAGGGTCACTCAAATACTCAGGGGCACCTGCATGCTGGTGGATGTTGTGAGTGATCCAGGTTGGGAGCTAGATGTTGGATCAGAGCCCGGTATGTCACATTTACGCAATTTCTTTTTTTTCTTTTTTTTTTAGTGCCTGCAAGCTCCTTCTTGAAACTCTTCTTGTTGAGTGCTACTGACCACATGGCTCTTGATTCAGTCCATAAAAATGCATTGCAGTGAGCGCAATCTTTTTGCTGTTATGCTTTTGTTTTTATTTATATATACATACATAGATATTATATTATTAATATATAAGAGAGAGAGAGAGAGAGAGAGAGAGAGAGAGAGAAATATTTTATTGATAAAAGTTCCTTTTCATGTCTGGTTAACATTTTTTGAAAAATTTGATAGATTATATGTGAAATGTTTAACCCAGCTGCTGTACTTCCTAGCTCCTCCATAAATTAGGCCCTACATTATGTGATCAACGCACATTTAGAAAAATAATTAATTAATTTTATTTATTCAAGTCCCAGTTGAGTAAACATGAGTAGTCCCATTGACTACAATAATACTACTTCTATATTTAAATTTATGCACTGGCTTAATCACAGAATCGTAGAAATGTAGGTCTGGAAGGGACCTCAAGATGTCTTCTAGTCCATTCTGCCACACTTAGGCAGGATTAAGAATACCTAGATCATCGCTGAGAGGTGTTTATCTAACCCGGTCTTAAAAGCCTCCAAGTATGGGGATTCCACAGCCTCCCTAAGTAATCTTTTCCAGTGCTTAACTATCCTTGGAGTTAGAAACATTTTCCTACTATCCAACCTGAAGTCTTTGCTGCAACATGATTCAGAGCCACAATGCATGAGACAATGAAAATGGCTGAAGTTGGTGCGAAACTTTTGGAGACTATTTTATTACATATGGTCTGATTCTGCAACTCTTATTAAAGCTCAGCACCTACCCAAGACAAGCCAACTCAAGGTCCAATGGCTGGAAGCTAAAGCTAGAAAATTCTGACTAGAAATGAGGCACACGTTTCTTTTCACTGGGAGGGTAATTAACCACTGGAACAACTAACCTGGGGATATAGTAGCTTCTACATCACTTGAAGACTTTAAATCAAGATTGTATGTCTTTCTAAAAAATAGATTGTAGTTCACCCAAAAGCTTGATGCCGGAACCACTTGGTGAAATTATACGGCCTGTGCATACTAGACAATTACAATGGTCTCTTCTGGCCTTGGAATCTATAAATACTGAACAGAGGCTCTTATATTAATTGATCTATGATGTCGCTGCACACAACATTTATGAACCATCCAAAGACATTTTAATGGAGATTTTCAGTAGGACCTGTAGGTTGGAGGGGAGGGGGAATTCCTTGTTTTGTCCAGGCTCTGTAGAACTCCCCAATGCACAGCAAAATCTTGTCCCAAAGTTGTTGCAATCATGTGAGCAACTTTATTTACATGAGTGTTCCCACTGAAGTTAATAGACCACTTGATTTAAGTGAGCAAGGTTATTTCCATGCACAAGTGTTTGTAGGGTCAGACCTGAGAAACAAAGGCAAGACAAGGCATGGAATAACTATTCAGGAAAGTTATAATATAGAGAATATTAGTGAGGGTAGCAGCATTGCAAAGATTCCTGGAAAAACAGGGTTCAAAGGAGGGATTTTTAGGAGAGCTGCTCTTGGTTAGAGGTAAGAATAGGGAGCTAGTTACAAGCATGCAGAGGCGGGGGGGGGGATTAATTGAAGGTACAAACCTGAGAATGAGAGACGGACATGAAAGATTCAGTGAGGGGAGAGGATTAGGAAGATAGTGGAGGCATGTGGGAAGCGAAAGCAGAGGTGTAATTGAGGACAATTTTAGGGAAAGGACTCATACTCTGTGAAGGCACAAAAGAGGAATCCAACGTATTAGATTCTTGACTAGAGCAGGACAAATAATTCATTTTTTTGTTTGGTGGGTTAAACTGAAAGATTAGGGAGCAGAGGGAATACAGATTGACCCAAAATTAATTTTTTTTATGTTTCTCACTGAAACAAAAAACTGGACAAAATTGAAAAATAAAGAGGTCATTAGAAGACCCAGAAGCCTTCAGGATATTCCTTTAAAACTTAAATAAAAAGCATCTGTCCTCTCACTCAAGCTCTAGAGGTGAGTCTGCACAAAAATCCCAGTCCCAAAGAAATCCTATATCAGGGTAGGCAACCCATGGCACACGTGCCAAAGGCGGCACGCAAGCTGATTTTCAGTGGCACTCAAACTGCCCGGGTCCTGACCATCCATCTGGGAGAGGGGGGGCGGCTCTACATTTTAATTTAATTTTAAAAGAAGCTTCTTAAACATTTTTAAAACCTTATTTACTTTACACACAACAATAGTTTAGCTATATATTATAGACTTATAGAAAGAGACCTTCTAAAGATATTTAAATATATTATTGGCAAGCAAAACCTTAAATTAGAGTGAATAAATGAAGACTCGGCACACCACTTCTGAAAGGTTGCCAACCTCTGCGCTATATTATGAGATGTTTGAAATCTTTGGCATTCGGAATGTATCTGATTTTACATACAATCTCTGTGTTTATAGTGGTCAGAACCAAAACCATGGATCTAACCAAATCCAAAATTTGCTATGTTTACAATCCAAATCCTGTTATTAATTTTGTGGCATGAAACTATCTTGTACAAGGTTCCCAGCTTCTTTTTGCTTTACAAGTCACTGCAAATGACGGGGCTGATCCTGCTCCCACATAAACCAAGGATAAACCTCCCATTGAATTAAATGGGAATGGGATCAGTCTCTGGGATTGCTTTTGTCTTTGCCTGTTTATAAACTGAAAGAGAAGATTTTCATGAAGTCCCAGCTGCAATCACTACACTCTTCATTTATTTACATTTATTTTAGATTTTTATAGCCCACTTGAGCCTACCCAGAAAATATATGATAGTGAAGAATCCACATAATACACTATTCAACAATAATAGCTAAAACTGTATGTGTCACTTCTCAAGTCACAGAAATGATGGTATATGACTAACTGGTCTAAACTAAACCATAGTCAATTGTCAGGCAGGATGTCAGAAGAAGGGAAAAGATAAGATAAAGGAAAAAGGAGAAAGCTAACAATGAAAGAAGGAAGTGGGGAGCAGGGTAGGGATGAAAGGTTCATTTTAAAGAAAAAGAGAAGACAATATTTTGAAGGAAATTAATGTGTTACAGTTGTTCCTGAAAAACAGTGTCAAAATCTGTGCAGTGTCACATGCTGTGAGCCCAATATACTGTGACTGCATCTTCTTGATGCCATAGACATTAAAACTTGACAGTATCAAATTAGGCCTCAGCAAAGACTGGGAGTGGCTGGGTCACTACAAAAAATAATTTTCCCTGTGTTGATATTCATCCCTTCTTGTCAACTGTTGAGAATGGGCCACATCCATCCTAATTGAATTGGCCTCATTAGCACTGACCCCCCACCTGGTAAGGCAACTCCCATCTTTTCATGTGCTGTATAGTTATACATGCTTACTGTATTTTCCACTCCATGCATATGATGAAGTGGGTTTTAGCCCATGAAAGCTTATGCCCAAATAAATTTGTTAGTCTCTAGGGTGCCACAAGGTGCATTAAATGGCAAGAGGCAAAGAAGTTTGATTTATGGAAAAAATGATTTCTTATGTATCTTTCAGTTTTGTGTCAAATTTATGTACGTCTATAAAGGTCTCTGGGAACATTTTGAATGAAGATTGTAAATGTAAGTTATAATAGAGATGTGTGACAAATTAATAATGAACTCAAAATCTAAGTTCAAGGTATTTTTGCATTTCATTGTAAACTCAAAGTGGACTTTGCTTTTTCAAGAAAATTTTGTAAGGTGCCTGAATATTTCAAGTAAAACTGATCTCATCTTCCAGTGAAAATATGATTGTGTGTAGCCAAAAGAATGACTATTTCTGAGTAAACATTGGCCATTTTTAAAATGATTTTTCCCTCTTGATCTAAAGAACTCTGAACATTTCTAGTTTTGAAAAAAAAAAAAAAAAGAGGCCAAAAAAATAAAAAAGCTATTTAGGAAGATAGGAATGGCCAGGATGGATCAGACCACACGTCCACCTTCTCAAGTGTCCTGTCTCTGACAGTGGCTGGCACTAAATGCTTCAGAGAAAGATGTAAGAACCCATGAAGGTAGGGGTCCGGGCAGAGACAGATGCATCGTGGAGGTGAATGCCTGGCTGCGAAGATGGTGTCGCCAGGAGGGCTTTGGCTTCCTCGACCACGGGATGCTATTCGAGGAAGGACTGCTAGGAACAGATGGCGTTCACCTTTCGAAGAGGGGAAAGGCCTTATTTGCGCACAGACTGGCTAACCTAATAAGGAGGGCTTTAAACTAGGTTCGACGGGGACAGGTGAGCAAACCCCACAGGTAAGTGGGGAACAAGACCTAGGAGATGGGTTGGAAACAGAGGGAGCACGGGCAATAATGGCAGAGAGGAAGGAGGGTCAGGGCAAAGCTGGGAGGCAAGATCAAACCAGTATCTTAGATGCCTATATACAAATGCAAGAAGTATGGGTAATAAGCAGGAAGAACTGGAAGTGCTAATAAATAAATACAACTATGATATTATTGGCATTACTGAAACTTGGTGGGATAATACACACGACTGGAATGTTGGTGTGGATGGGTATAGTTTGCTCAGGAAGGATAGACAGGGGAAAAAGGGAGGAGGTGTTGCCTTATATATTAAAAATGTACACACTTGGACTGAGGTGGAGATGGACATAGGAGACGGAAGTGTGGAGAGTCTCTGGGTTAGGCTAAAGGGTAAAAAACACGGGTGATGTCGTGCTGGGAGTCTACTACAGGCCACCTAATCAGGTGGAAGAGATGGATGAGGCTTTTTTCAAACAACTAACAAAATCATCCAAAGCCCAAGATTTGGTGGTGATGGGGGACTTCAACGATCCAGATATATGTTGGGAAAATAACACCGCGGGGCACAGACTATCTAATAAGTTCCTGGACTGCATTGCAGACAACTTTTTATTTCAGAAAGTTGAAAAAGCTACTAGGGGGGAAGCTGTTCTAGACTTGATTTTAACAAATAGGGAGGAACTTGTTGAGAATTTGAAAGTAGAAGGAAGCTTGGGTGAAAGTGATCATGAAATCATAGAATTTGCAATTCTAAGGAAGGGTAGAAGGGAGTACAGCAGAATAGAGACAATGGATTTCAGGAAGGCGGATTTTGGTAAGCTCAGAGAGCTGATAGGTAAGGTCCCATGGGAATTAAGACTGAGGGGAAAAACAACTGAGGAAAGTTGGCAGTTTTTCAAAGGGACACAATTAAGGGCCCAAAAGCAAGTTATTCCGATGGTTAGGAAAGATAGAAAATGTGGCAAAAGACCACCTTGGCTTAACCACGAGATCTTGCGTGACCTACAAAATAAAAAGGCGTCATATAAAAAATGGAAACTAGGTCAGATTACAAAGGATGAATATAGGCAAATAACACAGGAATGCAGAGGCAAGATTAGAAAAGCAAAGGCACAAAATGAACTCAAACTAGCTATGGGAATAAAGGGAAACAAGAAGACTTTTTATCAATACATTAGAAGCAAGAGGAAGACCAAGGACAGGGTAGGCCCACTGCTCAATGAGGAGGGGGAAACAGTAATGGGAGACTTGGAAATGGCAGAGATGCTTAATGACTTCTTTGTTTCGGTCTTCACTGAGAAGTCTGAAGGAATGTCTAGTATAGTGAATGCTTACGGGAAGAGGGTAGGTTTAGAAGAGAAAATAAAAAAAAGAGCAAGTAAAAAATCACTTAGAAAAGTTAGATGCCTGCAAGTCACCAGGGCCTGATGAAATGCATCCTAGAATACTCAAGGAGTTAATAGAAGAGGTATCTGAGCCTCTAGCTATTATCTTTGGGAAACCATGGGAGACGGGGGAGATTCCAGAAGACTGGAAGGGGGCAAATATAGTGCCCATCTATAAAAAGGGAAATAAAAACAACCCAGGAAACGACAGACCAGTTAGTTTAACTTCTGTGCCAGGGAAGATAATGGAGCAGGTAATTAAAGAAATCATCTGCAAACACTTGGAAGGTGGTAAGGTGATAGGGAATAGCCAGCATGGATTTGTAAAGAACAAATCGTGTCAAACTAATCTGATAGCGTTCTTTGATAGGATAACGAGCCTTGTGGATAAGGGAGAAGCGGTGGATGTGATATACCTAGACTTTAGTAAGGCATTTGATACAGTCTCGCATGATATTCTTATAGATAAACTAGGAAAGTACAATTTAGATGGGCCTACTATAAGGTGGGTGCATAACTGGCTGGATAACCGTACTCAGAGAGTAGTTGTTAATGGCTCCCAATCCTGCTGGAAAGGTATAACAAGTGGGGTTCCGCAGGGGTCTGTTTTGGGACCGGTTCTGTTCAATATCTTCATCAACGATTTAGATGTTGGCATAGAAAGTACGCTTATTAAGTTCGCAGACGATACCAAACTGGGAGGGATTGCAACTGCTTTGGAGGACAGGGTCAAAATTCAAAATGATCTGGACAAATTGGAGAAATGGTCTGAGGTAAACAGGATGAAGTTCAATAAAGATAAATGCAAAGTGCTCCACCTAGGAAGGAACAATCAGTTTCACACATACAAAACGGGAAATGATTGCCTAGGAAGGAGTATGGCGGAAAGGGATCTGGGGGTCATAGTGGATCACAGGCTAAATATGGGTCAACAGTGTGATACTGTTGCAAAAAAAGCAAATGTGATTCTGGGATGCATTAACAGGTGTGTTGTAAACAAGACACGAGAAGTCATTCTTCCACTTTACTCTGCGCTGGTTAGGCCTCAACTGGAGTATTGTGTCCAGTTCTGGGCACCGCATTTCAAGAAAGATGTGGAGAAATTGGAGAGGGTCCAGAGAAGAGCAACAAGAATGATTGGAGGTCTTGAGAACATGACCTATGAAGGAAGGCTGAAGGAATTGGGTTTGTTTAGTTTGGAGAAGAGAAGACTGAGAGGGGACATGATAGCAGTTTTCAGGTATCTAAAAGGGTGTCATCAGGAGGAGGGAGAAAACTTGTTCACCTTAGCCTCCAATGATAGAACAAGAAGCAATGGGCTTAAACTGCAGCAAGGGAGATTTAGGTTGGACATTAGGAAAAAGTTCCTAACTGTCAGGGTAGTTAAACACTGGAATAGATTGCCTAGGGAAGTTGTGGAATCTCCATCTCTGGAGATATTTAAGAGTAGGTTAGATAAATGTCTATTAGGGATGGTCTAGACAGTATTTGGTCCTGCCATGAGGGCAGGGGACTGGACTCGATGACCTCTCGAGGTCCCTTCCAGTCCTAGAGTCTAGGAGTCTATGAGTCTATGCTAGGCAGCTGTGGGATAATCTGCATCCCACATAGGTCTCAGATAGTGAAAGATGGCTTAAGCCCAGAAACAAAAGGTTGACTATCCCTTCCACAATTTTTGTTGACGTTAATTATAACTCCGGAGGGTCTTCAAAACTCTGGATGAAATGATGTAAAATTGTATCCTTTTGATATTATTATATAAGCACGGGGCCACCTTTACTTAGATTTAGGTGAAACAAAAGGAAAACATTATGTATATGTATATTTTTGTAATATTTAAACAGAGACCATTGCTTATTATGCTGACCAGTGTTGTCTCATTGTTTCCCTGTATTTCCCCATCTGTCTATCTGCATCCATTTGTTATCTCTTGTCTTATCCTTGTGTTGTAAGCTCTGTGGGGCAGAGACTGTCTTTTTGTTCTGTGTCTGTGCAGCACCTAGCACAATGGAGTTGACATCCTGACAGAGATCCACTTGTTTGTGCACTGAGTTGACTTTCCACCTTCCATCCAAATCCAACTCCTGATCAAAATGGCAGACATTGAGCACAGACTGGACACAGGTACAAGCGAGAAGATTCAGCTAAGCTCCCTTATTACTGCTTTTCAGGTCACTAGGGACTTGATTATAGCTGAGGCTTAGGTCCAGTGGCTTCCTGTGAGCACAGTTTACACTCTCACCCCTCCCGCTAAGAAATAATCACTAGGGAAATAATAATTTACAATACAAAGTGGTAAAAAAGTATGACTTTTTCAGGGAAAGTTCTGTGAAACCATTTTTTTAAAACTGGTTATAACTCTAGTTATTACTTTCAAAGAATGCACAAAAAAAAACCGCAGCTCAAGGAGAAGAAATATGGCACTCACAAAATAGTTCTCTTTGCACATTATTCTCTCCATATTTAGCTTAAGTAACTTTTGAATTGATGAAAATCCTAACCCTTAGTTAGCAGAAGTGCCTAGTTATATATACAACATGTAACGCATTGCAGTTGTCCATTTTGCAGCATGCACTCAGTACAAGACACAGTGATTAGAATCATGAAAAGGAAAAAAAAATGTTACAGGGCCAACAGCTAAGCAATTAAAATAACACCTATGTTACGCAAATGGAGATATTTTACATATGAATGCTCTGATTGGGAAAACAAGCTTCCCGGATAAAGTTCTGTGGTACCCTATTGTATCTCAAATGCAAAAAGCTGCTTGACGCAGCAGATAAATGGTACATTGCTGCCGCTGAAATAGCAAAGTGAACACAATCAATGAAATCAAATGAAGCACTAACCACTATGGCTTACCTGCAAGTGGCCTGATACTAATGTGATACGGCAGCTGAGAGCAGCTTCATACAACTTTCTCAGCCTCCCTAAGTAATTGGTAACCTCTGACCTATCTCACATGAGTAGCTGGGGAGAACTACTCCCAGTTAAGCAGACAGGTCAAGCCGAAGCCTGATTGTCTGAACCTTCAAACATGTGACCCTCTTCCTCAAAACTTTCTTTCTCACACCTAAAGATCATGCCACTGGCCCCTGATATTGCACTTTGATCACTGCTTGGAGTCCTTTGTTTACCTTATATATTAGCCCAGTCAAATGTGCATGAACTGTACACTATCAGTTTTTCCCTGGTCCTTTAAGTTTGTGTAAAGAGAAACTAGCCTGATCTTAGTAAACTTCTATCTTGTTTAGCACGGATCTTAGATATCTGCAAAACTGACGGCGTCACTAATATAATCCTGATGTTGGCATCTGTGACTTTAACACTTGGAGCATCCGAATGTAGTTTAACTGAAGTGATTCACTGAACTTTGGATACCAGTGAAAAAAGGATTGCTCAGATTTGGGAAGCAGATTAGGTACAGTGATCTGCTTTGCATATTCAACCTCTAGATGGAATATGGCCAAAAGTATCAATCATGCACTAGTTCTGTGAAAGCAGAATTGTAGTCTAATTGGCCAGTATTCGTTAGTACACACCATAAAAGCATGCTCCCACTGAAGTTTTGTAACTGACTTCAATGAAAGCAGGAGCAGGCCCTGGAATTTGAAAGGAGAACACAAAGGGTACATCTACACTGCATCTGGGAGTGCTTCCCAGCAAAGGCAGACAGACATGCACTAGCTCCGCTCCAGTTAGCACGACAGATAGTAGTGTGGCCACAGCAGCACTGGAAGTGGAAGCTGCTCCCCAGGGCTCAGATGGGTTTATACTGTAGTGACTGGCCCGAGCTGCCACCCATGCCATTGCAGCCAGTGTGCTAACTCAAGCGGAGCTAGCTCATATTTGTCTCCCTTGAATGGGGAGCAGGTTCCCAGTAGTAGTGTAGACTTATCCCAAGGTTTTGAAAGAAGCCAAGGAAAATTAGGTGCTCAACTCCTATCCAGCTCCAAAGGCTCTGGGTGCCTTTAGTCTCTTTGCAAATCTCATCCAAAAGATCTATAAGTGATGCAAGAAAGTTTGGCATCTCCTTCTCCTTTCCAACATCCCCTCTTACTTGTGGGTAAGTGCTAGGTTGGAATACTTTGTGTAGATATGATTTAGTCTCTGCTCATGTACCTGCATTTAAAATAAGCTTTTGCTCTGTGGTTTTCTAATGCACAAACCCTCTCGTTACACAGAATCCTCTGCTGTGGCTCATGTTAAATAACTAATTTTCTTGAATAATTGAGCAGACATTTTGAAAGTAGTTATTTATATTTGCTTCATACCATAAGGAGAAATGATATTTGTCTGCTCTGCCATAATTTACTTTTTCCTTTTTTTTGCTTTTTATAAATAGTTCTCAAAGCAGGCCAGTAATAAACTAATAAACAATACTGTTTGCAATGTTGTTAATAATCATTGCTGTTGTTACACAATGGTGAATTTCACATAGGCAATTAGTGGTGGGCTTTATCCTCCTATGTCACATACTGCTTCAGTTTAGCACAAATGCTATCATTCTGATTTTAGCAGTAAATATGAAACTTCAGGACTCCAAAAATTTAGTACTCACTTAAACTAGTCAAATCCTTTCATAGTTTAGAAAGCCAGCTGCCTTGCAGTGACCATCAATTTTATTGTACGAATCAATTTGTCTCCACTGACGGAAAATAATTGCAAAGCAAACAAATTATCCATGGTACATTGAACTCCATTCACTCCAGGGACTCTGAGCTTCCAGCTTTAGAAGATTTTTCTTTGCATCTCTCAAAAAATAACCCCTTCATAAAAAAAACCAAACAAACCAAGACTCTTATTTCTGGTAGAAATCCTCAAGATTTTTATCCTTGCTTAATTTTACAATATTTGACCAGGCATAAACATACTACACAATACAACTAATCTGGATACAGTAAATCCCAAATCTGCAGCTTTGTGTGGCAGAAGTTTAGTAAAAGCAAAGAAAACTGTAGCTGAAAATGAAGAATCCACATGGAGGGTGAATGTTTGAAAGGCCACACTCAACCTTCTGTATAAATACAATCCACAGGCTACATATAATAGTACCTAACCTTAACTGATATAGATTCACAAATACAGGTTTAGGTACCTACATTTCTGGGCCTGGGTCTGAACATTTTGGCCTTATAACCTATCTTTGATTGTTGAGAAGCACCACTGCAGGGTTCTCAGGGCACTCCAGTTTCCAGCATGAAATCTTTAGCTCCACCACTCAGATTTCAATTGGTGGAGGTGAACTCATTCCTGGCTGCATGACCAGGTCACTTCCTGATATCAGCTGTGGGGGTCTATTTACATCTAATCAACACCAAATGGAGGGGTAGAGGGAAACATATGGCATGTAGGGTGCTCTCTGACATTAGTTAATTAGAAGAGAACATTAAAGGGGCAGTGCCTTAAAAATGTATTTCAGAAAAGAAAAAATGCAAACACGGTCTCATTTCCATTTTTTGCAGTATACAGGCCCAGTCCTGCCATCCCTTTATAACAGTGGCAGTCTCTACTATCTACTGTGACAATTCTCCCCTATGTAAGGACTACTAACGTGAGAGTTATAGCAAAGCCTTCTCTTTGGTACTTAAAACTGAATTTTTGAGTGCAGTTTACTTTGAGCATCAGTGCTTCTTTAAAAAAAAAGTGGCTCTGTAAGCATCTTTAACCAGCTGTGTATTTAAAATAACAAATAAAGTAATGGTATTTTTTACTATTTCCCTGTTTATTGGAGGAAGTGTGATCGAGTGGTTAGAGCATGAGCTTGGGAGCCAGGGACTTCTAGATAGACTTCCATGGCAGTGGGAGCCAGGGCCTGGGTTCTACTAGTCTGGCACTGACTCTTGGTGTGACCTTAGGCAATGGATATAATAATACAGGTATAATAATAATAATAATTAATACTCACCTACTTTGCTCTGTGTTGTCTTATTTAGGGCCAGTTAATTAGGGACACATTTTGTTCTCATATACATCGCTGTGAATTGAGCATAATTACATTGAAGTAAGTAGAGCTACTCTGGATTTAGACTGATATAACTTACAAGAGAAACAAAGCAGGTGATGCAATACCTATAGAAATCCTATAGAAATACAAGATATTAATAAACATCCTATTTCCAATCATCCCCTAAATAAAATGAAATATTGCTATAAACCTTTATAATATACAATATATATCTATTATATTATATAATAGTATATAATATATACTGTACACTTACTCCTTATTTAAGTGGTAACAGTTAAGGTGATGGGAATTTATTAGAAATCACTAACTGGCATATGAGAGCAGGTGGACAAACAGATAACCAAAAGTCATTCATTTCCTCTAGTCTTTAATTCCAGGAGAGGACATTCACTGACCTTATTATGGCTGTAAATTGATAATACTAAATATAGATAGATAGGTTTAAGGATATTTTAAAATGTACTGGAATTAATTTTGATCTGTTCTGTGCACTTTTAAAGAATTAATGGTCATATATTAAATTATTAGGCATTTTTATCCATCTTCCACCATTCAAATCAGCTGATAAATACAGAAATCTGAATTGTGTGGTGGTCATCATAGGTAACCTGGCACCATTATGTAATGGAACCAAAAGGTGTCTGTGTCTAAACTCTGATATGTATAAAGTGAATAAACCACAAACTGGCAGATGGTACATTAGGGACTGATTCTCCTCTATGTAATCATTTACTGCTTTAAACCAAAAAACAGTCTCCACCTATGCTTTGTCAATGTCACTGGCTTAACTAAATCAATTTAAAATGGCACCTTCATTTAAATAGCCAGGACTCTGCGTGGTGATTGTCCTGCTTATCGGGCTATTATACGAATATGCTGGGCCTGATTATTCACTGATTTACAGCAGTTTAACATCAGCATAGCTCTATTAACTTTAGTGTACTGCAGTTACCCCTGATTTATACTTGCAAGAGTGAAAGTATAATGAAGACCATTGTGCTCATTTCAAATTCATATTTATTTTATGGAGTTTTTAAAAAATCATTTCAGGGGAAACACTTTACTACGGTAATTTTGACTCATTTACCAGCATAAAATGAACAAGGAGCCAAACAATTACAAAGTTAGTAATAGAAAACACCAATTCATGGCTCTTTGACTACTGTGAATAGACTACAGACAACTCCAGGAATGAAATGTAAACAGACTTTTCCATTGTTTAGAGTCATTGGTTTCTCTCACATTGGTTTTTACCCTAAGCACTCATCATAATTAATTGGGTATGCCATTTATCATGGACTAATTAAGTGGCTTCTACTGTATTTGTCATTGCCAGCAAAGGAAAAGAGCTCATTTCAGCTTAAATTTTTATCACGGGTAAGCAATTTAAAACAAATAGCTTCACAATTTCCAGATAAAAGACATGTTAACTCCCAGCAATAAGCCCTGCCCATGGCAGAGGGGTGACAGCTCATTCCAATGCTCTGCATCTGAGCTATTTGCATTGCAAACTAATTTTTACAGCGTCACAACTTTCCGCAACAGCAGGATTCACTCTGATGGTGCTGCTATGGGAATTTTTCCCTGAATGCTCTGGTGTTTCATTGTTGCAAAGTTAGAGGAGCGGATAATAACAACTACAAGAGTTGTAATAACAACTAAAAGAGAAATCCCTACAGGTGACCCAGACCCATGCCTTGCCACCGTATTGCTTAAAGGCATGGTGGGCTAGTGGTAACTGCTGCTAGTTCTATTACTCCTTTTGTAGTCATGACAAGGCAATGTTGTTTCTAAGGGCTTGTCTACACTAGAATGTTTTACCCACAAAAGTTCTGCCGGCATACTGCTGTCACCATAGCTATTTCACATTTGGCTGCCCTTGACTGTGCAGTGTATACTTTCTCATAACATCAGGTTGGTTCAGCAAAAGATGTTTGTCACTGTGGGTAGGCATCCCAGTGTCCCCACTGTACCATCTGGTGCACTGTCTTTTGGGAAATTTGTGCAGTGTATTGTGGGATAGCGTCACTTCTCTCAGGAAACTGTGGTAGACTGGAGTCAAAATTCTCACAATTCCCTCTGCTTGCACTGTTTTAAAAAAAATTCCCACAGTTCCTTCCCATAATCCACTCTTTTTTTTTTCTGTTTTCTGCCAAAGACATGGATGCTGCCCAGATCAGAGGAGCTCTCTTGTCTATTTTAAGGCTCCGCCAAATTATTTTTATTTTCAGAACCAAAGCAACTACTACAGCAGACAGTCATGCAACTGAGCTACTGAGGAGGAGTGGATGATAAAGACAGTGAATGAAACTGACCAGCTGTGGATGGTGGAACAATGGTTCTGGGCCCATGAAATGAACATTGTGACACCTTCCATAACCTTGCCTCTGAGTACATATGTTGAAAGGTTTCAGAGTAGTAGCCGTGTTAGTCTGTATCAGCAAAAACAATGACGAGTCCTTGTGGCACCTTAGAGGCTAACAAATTTATTTGGGCACAAGCTTTTATGGGCTAAAACCCACTTCATCAGATGCATGGAGTGGAAAATACAGTAGGCAGGTATAAATACACAGCACATCAAAAGATAGGAGTTGCCTTACCAAGTGGGGAGTCAGTGCTAATGAGCCAATTCAACCTAAGTTACACTACTTCAGTTACATAAGTTAGATAAGAGAAGTCGACATAATTTAGGTCAACTGACAGCCGTGTCTACACTGTGCTTCCACCTCTTGGGGAGGTGGAGTACACACATCAACCAGACAACGCTCTGCCATCTACGTAGTTTGTCTTCACCAGACCCACTACATTGACACCTCAGCGTCGATCACAGCAGTGCCGATTTAGTAGGAAGTATAGACGAGCCCTCAGTATAAAGATGATTTATACTGGAATGTTAGTCCTCTTCCAGTATGGGAATAGCTATACTGATATAAAGTGCCTTTGCATTGATAGAACTGCCTCATTTATTTAGGGCTAGATTGAGTATCCTTTACTCACCTTGGACTACTTGAGAGTGTAAGTGTTCTCCATGGTGAGTAATGGCTGCTTGATCTAGTCCTTTAATAATTAACTCATGATTTTAAAAAGACTTTTTTTCTCCATTACATTCATAGACTGTATGTGCCACCTGAGTTTCTTTCTTTGTGTGTATTCAATTCTATTTATTAGCAATTTACTCCTGCAATAGATTGAAGGTTTCACCTTTACAATCAGATTTTATGGATTATTTGTCAACTGGGTTTTGAATGTGTGAGGCAAAAGGTGATTGAGCCAACCAGAATGTGACTTCGGAACATTCATTTGAATACCGGACACTTTAAAAGTAAATATACATTTTGCTGTAATATCATTGCAGTGACCTTCTATCAGCATAACAGCGATAGTGCATGGTCTTTGTTTTAGCTTTGAGGTTTGCTATTTACTGTGCAAATTTGATTGTGATTTTTATCTATGCAGTTTTATCTTCTGCTGACAAAAGTTATCTTTATTTCCAGTTAAAGATGAATAAAGCAAATAGTCAGTACTGAAGTCATTTTTTATTACTCTAACTTATGTAGATTTTATCAGTCATGTCCTCATTAACCATATATTATTGGTGTCATCTGCAGTCACTGTTATATGTTTTGTTGGAATATAAATCATCATTTTTATATGGCCTTAAATGTAATTACTGTTATTGGACATAAATTTAATATTGTTTAGAACATTTGGGCATCAGTCTGCAGTAAGAATTGGTTGCACCTGGCTAATTACATCTTTTCTCTATGAAGCAGAATGGAGATAAGCGGAAGGGTAACTATGGGGTTGTATTAGCTAACGAATCAGTTATCAGTTGGTTACTGATTAGACATTGAAGCAATGATCCTACTGCACCAACTTTGCTGGGCTGGGCATTGTGTGTGGATGCCAGACTCTTGCCTCCCAAAACAAGTCCTCTACTCTCAGCTTACCTCTGGTCAGAGATCCCATGGTGGTCAGAGGAAACGCTACAAAGACACACTGAAAGTATATCTAAAGAAAACGGATTTGGACATTGCAAGTGGGCAAGAGCAAGCCACCAACCGACCCCAATGGCACCATAGCTTCTATCAGGCAGTGGCCTGCTTCAATGAGAAGCGCCTTGCTCTCCAAGCTGAAAAGAGAAAGAGGAGGAAGGAAAAATAAATAACTTTCTCCCAGCAGGCCGCTGGCCTGCCACAAAATGTTTGTACCTACTGCAGGTGGATTTGCAGTTCCAGGATTGGGCTCCTGAGTCATCTCAGGACCCATATGTAAATCTGTGGTAGAGATCATCCTCGAATCGAGGGATCCCGAATCACTGATTAAACAAAATCATTGATGGACATACGTAATGGATGAAATCCCAGGTGTTTCGCCATTTACTTCAATGAGGCAAGGATTTCATCCGATAAGTTATAATAGAAACACATAAGAACATAAGAACGGCCGTACTGGGTCAGACCAAAGGTCCATCCAGCCCAGTATTCTGACCAATGCCAGATGCCCCAGAGGGAGTGAACCTAACAGGTAATGATCAAATGATCTTTCTCCTGCCATCCATCTCCACCATTTGACAAACAGAGTCTAGGGACACCATTCCTTACCCCATCCTGGCTAATAGCCATTAATGGATTTAACCACCATGAATTTATCCAGTTGTCTTTTAAATGCTGTTATAGTCCTAGCCTTCACAACCTCCTGAGGTAAGGAGTTCCACAAGTTGACTGTGCGCTGCATGAAGAAGCACTTCCTTTTATTTGTTTTAAAGCTGCTGCTTATCAATTTCATTTGGTGAACCTTATTTCTTGTATTATGGGAATAAGTAATTAATTTTTCCTTATCCACTTTCTTCACGTCTCTCATGATTTTATATACCTATATCCCCCCTTAGTCTCCTCTTTCCAAGCTGAAAAGTCCTAGCCTCTTTAATCTTTCCTCATATGGGACCCATTCCAAACCCCTAATCATTTTAGTTCCCCTTCTCTGAACCTTTTCTAGTGCCAGTATATCTTTTTTGAGATGTACTCAGTATTCAAGATATGGGCGTACCATCAATTTATATAAGGGCAATACTATATTCTCCTTCTTATTCTCTATCCCCTTTTTTATGATTCCTAACAACCTGTTTGCTTTTTTCACTGCCTCTGCACACTGCATGGACATCTTCAGAGAACTATCCACGATGACTCCAAGATCTTTTTCCTGATTTGGTGTAGCTAAATTAGTCCCCAACTCAGACTTCATATAGTGAACTGAACATGGGAACGGAATCCAGAAGCTCCCAAATTCTAATCTGGGTTCTAACACTTACTTGATATGTATGGCTTCAACAAGTCATTTAGCATTGTCACTGGACAATTCATTGGAAGGATTCCCACAAATCAGTGGGAGTAGTTTCAGTGTGTGACACTGGCAGGCCAGCTGCCAGCTCATTATTAGGTCCCCATGTCTGAAATGAACACTGACAACTACATAGCTGGAATCAATCTAGCTCACCTGTGTGTTAATAGCGCTAAATGGGTATTAGAATTAGAAGAATGTGTTTACTGTTTAAACTCTATTGAATATTTGTGAGTTGCTGCATGCATAAATCCAGGGGTTGGCAACCTTTCAGAAGTGGTGTGCCGAGTCTTCATTTATTCACTCTGATTTAAGATTTTGCGTGTCAGTAATACATTTTAACGTTTTTAGAAGGTCTCTTTCTATAAGTCTATAATATATAACTAAACTACTGTTGTATGTAAGTAAATAAGGTTATGAAACATTTAAGAAGCTTCATTTAAAATTAAATTAAAATGTAGAACCCCCCCACCCCCCGTGCCCGGATGGTTGGCCAGGACCCAACTGAAAATCAGCTCATGTGCCACCTTTGGCATGTGTGCCATAGGTTGCCTACCTCTGCATTAATCCCATTTAGATAACATCTGTATCCCATACTGCAAGATAATATTTGAGCGGTTGTATTGTAAACCTCTGTGACTATATTACCTAGTGTGAAGGGCTGATCTTCAACAGAAAGTTTTATGTCCTTCCCAAAAGGAAATGTCCATCAATAGCAGCTTGACCATTGTGGGATGTCACAACTGGAATGTCCTACCTACTGTCAACAAGAGGACAAATGCCTTTTTTTATTCTGCCCTCCTCCCTGTGAAGGTGAATCATGCAAGTGGACTTTTCCCATCACCTGAGCTTGCAGCTCAGAGCATGTGGCAGGAGGGGAATAAAACCCCTAACAAGAAGGAACTCATTATCTCTGCTGCTTGAACCTGGAGGGCAAAGTGTTTCTAGCCATAAGAGAGAGATCCCCAGCTGCTTAGCGTGGGTTAGTCCTCTAAAGGACATATAGAGCGTGCTTATTATAGAAGCTTCTGTTACCTTTTGAAACATAAAACTGTAAATCTTGTGTGTATAACCTGCTTTCATCTTGTAAATAACTCATTTTTTTTTAGTATTGTCTTTGGTATAGAATCTAAGATGCAAATTGACCTAAGGTAAATGACTGGTCCTTTGGGACTGGTGGTAACCTGAATATTGCTGTGTTTCTTGGTGTAACGGACCATCTATCACAAAAGTGCACTCACCTCTGGAGTAAGATAGAGCAGAGTACCAAAGGGGACTGTCTGTGACTCCAGGTTAAGACTGTTATAGAGCATGAGGCATTTTCACTCGGTAATTCATTTGGTGAAATCTAAGTATAGAACTCACAACCCATTTGGGGTTTGTGCTCTTGCAGTCTGCCTTGAGGCAGCTATTCAAGCTTTTGAGTCACTGCAGGTAGCATTGCACAGGGCCTTAACCTCTCTGAGTTAATACTGTCATAAACAGATAGCTAAGGGTTAATGTCTCTTTCACCTGAAGCACCTGACCAGAGGACCAATCAGGAAACAGGATTTTTTTTCAACTCTGGGTGGAGAGAAGTTTGTGTCTGAGTCTTTGTCTGTCTGCCTGCTTTTCTCTCAGCTTTGAGAAGTGATTTCTGTTTTCTAATCTTCTGTTTCCAAGTTGTAAGAACAAAGAGATCAAATAGTGAGTTATATGATTTCTTTTCTTTGGTATTTACATGTCTATAGTTGCTGGAGTGCTTTGATTTATATTCTTTTTGAATAAGGCTGTTTATTCAATATTCTTTTAAGCAATTGACCCTGTATTTGTCACCTTAATACAGAGAGACCATTTTTATGTATTTTTCTTTCTTTTTATATAAAGCTTTCTTTTTGAGACCTGTTGGAGTTTTCTTTACTGGGAAACTTCAGGGAAATTGAGTCTGTACTCCCCAGGGAATTGGTGGGAGGAAGAAGTCAGAGGGAGATCTGTGTGTGTTAGATTTATTCGCCTGACTTTGCATACCCTCTGGGTGGAGGGGGAAAGAGAGATTAACTCTCGGTAATTCTGTTCTCCAGGACTGGAAAACGGGGAGGGGGGAGTCCCTCTGTTCAGATTCACAGAGCTTGTATCTGTGTATCTCTCCAGGAGCACCTGGAGGGGGGAAGGGAAAAAGGATTATTTCCCTTTGTTGTGAGACTCAAGGAATTTGGGTCTTGGGGTTCCCAAGGAAGGTTTTTGTGGGGACCAGAGTGCCCCAAAACACTCTAATTTTTTGGGTGGTGGCAGCCGTACCAGGTCCAAGCTGATAACTAAGCTTGGAGGTTTTCATGCTAACCCCCATATTTTGGACGCTAAGGTCCAAATCTGGGACTAGGTTATGACAAATACATATATCAAATACAAACATGCTGATTAAGACAACTTCAAAAGAAGGGAAGGCCCATATACATAATTACAGTTGCCTTTCAAATATATATTATAGTTATGTTACATCCCCTTCAGTAATTCATGTTTTCAATGATGAGCAGTGCTGAGTGCCCAGAAGTAATATCAATAATATAACAAATTTTCTTCATTTCAAAATGTTGTTTCCCTGTTCAAATAGTTTCACATACATTTCTAATAACTGGCCTTTTGTACTACTTAAAGTTTGAGGAAAAAGTCAGAACTGGAGCGAAAAGTGATGATAGTGGGGGAGGGATAGCTCAGTGGTTTGCGCATTGGCTTGCTAAACTCAGGGTTGTGAGTTCAATCCTTGAGAGGGCCACTTAGGTATCTGGAGCAAAAATTAGTAAGTACTTGCTTCTGCTAGGGAAGGCAGGGGGCTAGACTTGATGACCTTTCAAGGTCCCTGCCAGTTCTAGGAGCTAGGTATATCTCCAATTATTATGTTCTCCCAACTCTGCACACAAACCAATTTGGCTCACTCATGACACCAAAATGTGACACCAATTCACAGTATACTGTGCAGTTCTTAATAATATAATCATCCCTCTTCTTTCATGCATGCAACAGTGAAAGAGTTAATGGTGACATTTAGAGTAGCTTCACCTGGGTTCTGGGGTTAACCCACTGAGATGAATAAGGACAATGCCCACCTCTCAGAGATATTATTTCAGTCTGTTTGCAGCCATCATTGGATCAGTTTACATTCTGCTCATATTTTGAAGGCTGTCTTCACTGCCATTTAAAGCAATTATTTAAAAAAAAAATAAACTAAGATCCTAGCAAATGATTGCTTCTGGGAAAAGGAATTGGCTTGCTGAGCTGCTAAAAACCTGCCCACTTCAACAGCTACTTCATAGGACTTTATCAGCATGCAAATGGAGAGGTCATTTAAAAGCAGCCCAGTTCACCTGTGTGATGGAAGCATAGTAGATAGGTGTGAAAATTAGGAAAGCTATGCAAATATAAACATTATATATTAAATTCAAAGAGAAGTGGTCAATCAAAAGTGGCTAATGATTTTGGGTGCCTCCATTTTTGGATGCCCAGCTTGAAACATTTTCTTCTCCTTCCTTCTTTGGAAAAGCAAGAGAATCCTTCAGGAGACTGCAGGGACCATAACTATGGCCACCTCCTTCACAGGGAGGACAAAAGAAAGCATTGCTGCCTGCCTTGCCCCATCACATTGGTGCAAGGGACAAATATTATCTGACTCAGAGTTTCTTTAGAATAATAGGAGTTTTCACAATTCTTGTAAAGTAGAAATTAATTTTCCTTTTCCTTTGGCATTTTTGCTTATTCTGAATTATCTCTACTGTATAATTAAAAGAGAAACTTCAAATATAACAATAGCAAACACTTCTCCCTGTTCTTCACCTTTTTAAAGGCTGTTAATTACATCTGTATACTGTGCATCCATTGCGGAGTTTCTGCACCGGCATATTAATGCTGAAGCTCTCTGAAGAGTGTTCCCTAGACCTTTAGCGGTTCCAAATGCTTGTTAATGAAACAAGCTTTGTGCATGGCATCCTGCTTGAAATGAACAAAAGTAACAATGGAGACTGGGAAATTAATTATTAAGGAAGATGCTACAAAAACATAGGTCAATAATATTCAATATGTGGTTGGAAGGTAATTGAAAAAACCATAGGCTTTGACTTAGAAGGAAAAGAAGTCTCACTAGCATGTGATGTAATTCACATATAAGATGAGCTATGTTTGGGTGTAGAGTTTAGACTGATAGTATAGACCCTCTGAGGGACATGTCACACTCCAAAGTAGTTCTGACATTCTGAAAAAGAGACCAGTCAAGTCTAAATTGAGGCTGTCAGGTAACTTTCATTGCTCTGAATTTCTTTTCTGGGTTCCTAAACCTTTGAGCTGCATGAGGCCCCCCAATTCATCAAAGCACTTAAACACCTTTTTAAATCCATTCCTGTTCAGAAAAGCAGATAAGCATGTACTTAACTTTAATTCCAATTCCATTTAGCATGCGCTTGAAGTTAAACACACATATAAGGGCCTTCCTGAATTAGGGCATGAGGTTTTTTTCATAGTGTCCATTCTCATGCATTTATTATAGTAGTGCCTAGAGACGCCCCAAATGCTGAGCACTACATACACACAGGCCAGGTCTACACTCAAGCTAGGGATGTGATTCCCCTGCTCATGTACACATACTTGTGCTAGTTCTCATCAAGCTAGCACGAGTATAAATAGCAGCATAGCCGCAGTAGCACAGGTTGTGGCAGCAGAAGCATGGCTGACGTGTGCCAAATACAAACCTGTCTGAAAACTGGTAGCTGTGTACTCAGTAATCATACCCCTAGCCCACAGTGTAGACACAGTCATAATAAGAGACAGTCTCTGCCCCACAGAGTTTACACACTAAATAGATAAGACAGACCCAGGATGGGAAATATCATTACTCTCAGTTTATAGATGAGATTAAGATCCCAATTGTAGGGACTACAATCATTTTTAACATCTAACTGGTAATGCTCTGAAAGAATTCGTCAGCTTGCTCAATAAGTGAGTTTGATGGCCCCTCATCACTACATTTAAGCCTGCTACTTACATGTCCACTTGTAATTGTTAGGAAAAAATAGCCCTTCACAGATTTTAGTGTTATTGACTATTATCTTTATTTGTGGTCCTAAAAGAAAATCCTTTTTGTGCTTGTTTATTTAATGTGGAAGCTACTGCATTCTCAACAAGGCATGTTTATTCTTCTTGATTTTAAAAAATATTTTTAAAAAATTGAAAATTATGTTTTCCCCAGAAAATTGTTGTAACTAAAAAGGGAACTGTTTATCTTCCGGAGAATGAAATAACTTAGGAATTCAGGGAGGTTCAGGCTTCATTTCCAAGATTCTATCTGTTGTTTCCTGCTGATGTGCCATAACCCAACCCCTGTATCTGGACTACCTTCATGAAACCCATTAGAGCTTCAGTTCCAACTCCTGATTGTGGTTTGGACAGATATAGCACAGGGAAGGTTATCCTCGCTCTATTTCACACCTAATTCAAATTAGGAAACCCTTGAAATCTCACTCACAGGAAAAGCTTCTTTGCAATATTTCCTGTCAAATTATCTTGTTACATTTTTTGCTGCTGTTTGCCATTTCAGGGGAGGATTTAGGGAAGGAAGTGGATTTTCTGACATGGTCATGCTGCTTTCAGGTTTTCTATGAGAGCTTGCAAAAGGTCTAATTAGCTCTGTGAGATTTTGGAGAATATTAAAATAGCATATAAGGGAAACTGCCACAGAGAAAGTGAGCAGCTAACAGTAAGTAGTTCTGTATAAATTCTGAGTTTGTCAATTCTACCAGTCAATAGGACGGTGGCATTGAAAACTCTATTATAGTAAATAGTTGTAATGGGAGACAATTTTTTTGTCCACTATAGGGAGACGAGAGCATTTTTAGTTTGGAGACAAGAATCTTTGTTTGCTTAGTTTTGTTAAATTTATGTTTCAATAATTCATCTCTATCTCTTAGCTAATCATGGGCAAATGACAGTGATTTATATGGACTGCAGTGTGCTACAAAGTTCACCCTGTACACAAGTCAAAATGTTCTTTGTTGTTAACACTATAAAGTTGTCTTTCCTTCTATCTTAGACTCCGATCCTGTGAACACTTAAGCACATGAGTAACTTTACACATGTGAGCAGATGACTCATTAATGTCAACTGGATTACTCAGGTGAGTAAAGGTATGCAGGATTGGAGCTATAAAAGCATCTCTCTGTGTCTCAGGTAACCAAGGCATGAGATGTGTGTGCACATACCATCCATCATGAAAGATACAGCCTACGCACCATTGACAGAGATGAGGAAACCAGGCTTTAGAGATGACAAGGTGATCTTGAGTCCAGTTAATAGAGCAGTATCTGCATGAAGTATAACTCCAAACAATCAGCTTTTTCAGAAACCATGATATTGGGGCAGATCTGCACATGGTCTGAATTGATGTAGTTCCCCTGACACCTGTTCATGCCTGCTGAAGGTCTGGACCTCCTCATTTCATCCAAATTAAAGATATTTTTAATGGTTCCAAATAAAATACTTACATCAACATGTCTTATAAACCCACTATTCACCCAGCTTTTCTTGTGACTCTCTTGAACAGAAGTTTTATCTGATGATCTTGTAGATTTCTTTGATGTTTACTAAGTTCCATTAACAAATATGTTGAATCCAGGCACACTTCTACAATTAAGTCATTGATTACCCTGGTATGACATATGTCACATTTTAACCTAGTTCCCTCATGAATTAGACCATTTAGTTTTCACCTCCTAGTACTTTTTACTAACAAATGTTTTCAGAAATACAAATATACCTTTAGTATTAAAACTATAGTAGGGTCAAATACTCTGACTCCCATGAATAGTACCATACTCTCCAAGTATTCCCATTTATTTCAGTTATCTACTCACAATGTAAGGCACTAGGCAACACATGGGAGAATATCACAATCTGGCTTTTATCACTTTTATAAAATTGTATGGGTCCTTTTCAAGCATTACCAGATGGAAACTGAATGAGAATTTCTCAAATAGAATTTGGGAAAATGTGACTTTGTTCAATAAGTTTCTTTATTAAGAAATGTCTCTCTCACAAGTAACTCATCCTACTGTAAATGTTCCTAATTCAGAAACACAGATTTCTTCTTTCCATATTTCTCATTTCTAGTGAGTCTTTTCCAAAAAGTAATCCGGAGATCAAATGAAGATTGTTTTTCTCTAAAATCATTTTAATCTATGTTGAAAGATTTATTGTACTAAACTTAGTATGCAGAAATAATGTATAAAGGAGAAAAAGCTTTTCCAAATTTTCCTAAAGGTTGTTTTCAGTTTGCAATAATTAATGTGATAAGACATGTATGAAAATGCATTAAAAGATCAGGAAGATTCCTCTGCAGGTGCTTTAGAATCTAATAAATAATAAATCTGATGATTAACTGCATGGGCATAAAGAAAGCACATTACTAGGAAACTGAATAGAATCCGGCCTTTGAACAAATGCGTACTGTTTTTTTAATATATAAAAGTACTTGAATATAGTCAATTCTATGAAAAGAGTGAAAAAAAGAATTACAGAAATTGATATTGAGTTAACACTGTATTTCCAAATTAAACAGATTTAAATATTGCCATTAGCAATCAGCGTATTAGGATTTTGATGGAACAGTGTCATAATAAGGCAAACAATGATCTGACTTAACGCTGTTTAAGCAACCACAGTGGCTTATGTTGGCCTAGAGAGCTGAAGTAAGACCACCACCAAGGCTTCTCATTGTGCTGTGTAGGCTGCCCTCTTCCTTCTCTTGGTTCTGACTGTGCATGTTGGGCATGAGGATCAAAAAGTTCCAATGGGTCGTATTGTTCATATATGTTTTCCATGGGTCCTAGGAGAAAATTTTTAGGTTTTGTATCTAGAGATCGAAGGACAAAATCTACCCTCCCAGCTCTTTTCATCCTGGCAGGCAGAGTGACCCTCTTCATCACCTTGCTGTATCCGACAGCATGAGCACTGATTATGTATCTTCCTGGAGGCAGGAGTCTCCAATAGTCTCCATCAGCAGCTAAAGAAAACAGGTATCTCAGTCCTTTGTCCAGCGGCATACATGCATAAACACATCTATACACAGATAAGCATTGGACATATGAGGGCAGATTTTGAAAAGAGCTCAGCACACTGGGTCTTCCCCTCTTTTAAAAATCAGGCTGCAAGTGTCAGAGTGGGAGCTGCTGGGAATTAAAAATCTGGCCCTTAGAAATAACTATATTTCCGATCTTGTGAATTGTATTAATATCAGGATAGATGCAGTGTATGTATTACACAGTAGTACGGCACGGCAAACAAAAATGGTGCCTGATTCTGTTTTTGCTTGCAATGGTATGTATACGAAGTAGCTCCAGTGAAGTCAATGGATTTACACCTGTCTGTAGATGATGTAAGTGAAAGAAGACTCAAGCCCAATACAGAGATATACTGTATGTCCAAGGGCATAAGAAATTCCTATTTGTAATATATAATACACATGAGACATGGGGCCAGATCCTCAGCAGGTATAAATAGTTTGTCTCTGATGCTGAGGTGAAAATGTCCCATGAGATGACTACCTTGAAATCCTGCAAGTTGGTGGGCCATTGACTTCAGTGGAACTATAGCAATTTCCTCCAGCTGAGGATCAGGCCTGTGTTTTAATGCATATGCAGAAGGAAGCAGTGCAAACAATGAACATTTATGCATAACTTTATATTTCCTGGATTTTTAATGTTTATTAGCTCAGTGAACATTGTATTAATGCTATTTTTCATAGAATTTCAATGTCTATCTGTTTTGGTTTTTTAATGTGAAAATAAAGGAAAAGGAGGGGAAAGAGAGTTAAAAATCAAAGGCATTCAGCTCCTGGCAATCATAATTTCCTTCATTCATAGGTACTGGAACTAGAGGTGCTGGGGGTGCTGCAGCACCTCCTGGCTTGAAGTGGTTTCCATTATTTACAGAGTTTATAGTCTAGTTCAATGGCTCCCAGCCCCCCCTCTCTACAAATTGTTCCAGCACCCCTTCCTTCATTTTGAATATTTTGGCTTTGCAACTGTTGGGCATATTCTCTCTTAACTAAAGCCTGGTCACCATGAAATTTCAGCTGTACAAACTCTTGTCCATTCTGAAATGAAACTTAACACTCCTTTTTCCTTCATATGGGCACAATATTTGTTGGTTAATTCTTTAAGGGCCTTATTCATAGCCCATTGATGTTAATGGGAAGTTGTTGCCTAGAATGAGGTTTGGAACAGGCCCTAAATCAGGGGTGGGCAAACTTCTTGGCCCAACAGCCACATTAGGGTTGCGCAATTGTATGGAGGGTCGGGTAGGGAAGGCTGTGCCTCCCCAAACAGCCTGGTCCCTGCCCCCTATCCGCCCCCTCCCACTTCCCACCCCCTGACTTTCCCCCTCAGAACCCCCAACCCATCCAACCCCCCCCCCCCCCGCTCCTTGTCCCCTAACCGCCCGCTTCCGGGACCCCAACCCACTATCCAACCCCCCTGCTTCCTGTTCCCTGACTGCCCCGACCCCTATCCACACCCTCACTCTCTGATAGGCCCCCTCTGGGACTCTCAGCCCCTATCCAACAGCCCTCTTCTCCTCATCCCCTGACCACCCCCTCCTGGGACTCCCCACCCCTAACTGCCCCTCCGAGATTCCACCCTCTTATCCAACAATGCCTTCTCCCTGTCCCCTGACTGCCCTCCCAATCCCTATCCACATTCCCACCCCCTGACAGGCTCCCTGGGACTCCCACCCCCAACCCTCCCTGTTTCCCATCCCCTGACTGCCCCCCCCCGAACCTTCACCCCATCCTCCCTGACTGCCCCCCAGGAACCCCTGCTCCCTTACCCAACCCCCCTGCTCCCCACCCCCTTACCAGCAGCAGGAGCTTGCAGCCATGACACCCGGCCAGAGCCAGCTGCGCTCCCCATGCTGCCCAGCGGGAGCGGCGGGCCAGAGTGCGGCCCGTGCGACGGCATGGTTGCGGGGAGAGGGATGACAGCAGGGGAGGGCTGGACAGGCTCCCCAGCTGGGAGCTCAGGGGCTGGGCAGGACAGTCCCGCAGGTGGATTTGGCTGGCAGGCCGTAGTTTGCCCATGTCTGCCCTAAATCATGCCCCAATTTCAACTTCAAAAATTTGCACCATCTCCAGTCTAATTTTTAGGTTTACTCAAAGTAGTGCAGTATTCACTACATTATAAGCCACTCTGGCTTTCCACACTGCTATAAAGCCACCACCAGAGCAAAATTTTACCCCACATGTGACACAATGTACTTCTGGGGTCTAATCCTATTCCCATTGAAATCAGTAGCAAAATTCTCACTGATTTCAGTGGGAGCAAGACTGAGCCCTAAATGCTCAGAGCTTTACAACAGCTGAAAATTAACAGTTATGTATGTTATTGATTAGTTAATACAATTAACATAATGTGTAACTCAGTATTCCACTCTTTTTGCCTCTGACCTACATACAATCAATCATTCATATATATTTATAACATACTATTCACCTGTGCACAGAGACCAAAATATTGCTCTTTCTGAAGAAAATTTCAGTTTACTTAGCCTAGCAAGAAATTTAATATGAAATTAGAGAGATTCTGCAAAAAATTCTGTGAAAAATTTTGCACTCAGTTACAGCCATGCAACTTCATTGGCACTGATAATGGTGTGGGGGAGGGGGTAGATTTTGACCTATGGTTTTTTCTCATAATCCTAGGTAAAGTCACACAGCCAAATCCTGCAATTCTCTTCAGGCAAAATGTCCATTGAATGTAATAGAACTTTTGCCTTAGTGAGGATTATGGTTTTTCGTTCATAGTACATACCATTATTATCATATGAGAAAGATCCAACCAAAATAACATTACCTGTGATAACATCATGTCGGATCCCTTTGACTGTAATTCGGGCATTTTTTATTGGGTTACCAAATGTATCAGACACAATACCCTTTATCCCACGGTGCACCTAACAAGGAAAGGACAAGTTACACCAAATGGTCATATTTTTGTGCCTGCTTATCTTTTCCTGCAAGAAAACCTACA
The DNA here is from genome assembly GCF_007399415.2 of Gopherus evgoodei. Classification (NCBI taxonomy): domain Eukaryota; kingdom Metazoa; phylum Chordata; order Testudines; family Testudinidae; genus Gopherus; species Gopherus evgoodei. Next base: position 22,574,083 of record NC_044326.1, read on the forward strand.
GGAAGAGGAAGTGTAAGAATCTGCAAGGGATACTGAATTGCTGCCAACTCCACATCAACACAAAAGCATAGGCCAGCTCTTGCAGGACGACCTTGTGAGGCTGGGCTCCGCAGGAAGTACTGCCCAGCAGGAGCTGAGTGGCAGTTCCTTGCAGACCACTGATTGGCTGGCACTAGTACTTAAGCCAGGAAGCCATGACAGGAAGCTGTCTGAGCAATAACACAGACTGCCTGCCTGTCTCTGCTTCAGACCCTGTGTTCAAGAGACCCCAGATTCTGACTTTTGATTCTGCATGTCTACAGATACCTGGTTCTTGGTTTGCCCTCTGACCTGCCTTGGACTCTGACCTTCTAGTACCTGATGTGGCCTGACTCCTGCTCTGACCTTTAGATCTGACTGCCCATGTCCTGGTTGTGATAGGAAGCAATCCTCATGAGATTCTCCTCAAAATGAGTCACCATCCTTCTAATTGAGAAGGGTGGTTTGCCTCTTAGGACAACAACTTGGAGGCCTGTGTACAATCTCAGATCACTCTCCCACTCAAGGATCTCCAACCTACAAGCAACTTTCTATTGGACCTGGGGGCAAAGGGAGATGTGGAAGCAAATCACCCCCCTTTGATGATGGGGGAATATGATCTATGCATGGAGCGTTCCACCTGTATATAGATCACGGGTGCATGACCCTATAACCATTATATTCAACTAATATTTTAAAATTTATGACTTAAACTCAACACAGAAAAGAAATTTAGAGTTAAAGTTTTTAAAAGTGACCTGATACTCCCTATGTAAAGGAAAAACACACTTTCATAAACTATGGAGTAAATGAGGCCAATTTACACAAGGGGAGGATCTGACCCTCTAATCTACTAATGGAATTTCCTACAAGGAAAAATGCAGCATTAAAGGATATATAGAATAACTAGATAACTAATAACTAACAGTCAAACAGCATGCTGCCATCATGACGGTGCAACCAATTAATTCAGCTCGCTGCTATGAATAATATTTGCATAAGAAAATCAGAGGCATTAAAACTTGTTGCAATAAAAATAAACAAGCAAATATTTTTCAGTTATATAGTACCTCATATTCAAGGATCTCAAAGTGCTGTAAACTGTGCATTAATTAACTGAACCCCTCAGCAATCTTGTGAGGCAGACATGCATTATTACTATGTTAAAATCTCTCCCTGTCAGAGATAACAGTGATGGAGATACTAAAACAATGACAGATGTCAATAAAAAAACCAGATGTGAATATTTATATTTAATATAGAGAGAGAAAGAGAGAGACACTAGAGCAGCAAACTTGGACTTCAGGGTTGTCATTGTGCTGAACAACATGGCCATTCAGAATGTCATGGTAATAGTGGGTATAGGATTCTGAGGGCTTGTCTCCACTTACCAGTGGATTGACATTGCAGCAATCAATCCACTGCGGGTCAATTTAGTGGGTCGAGTGAAGACCCGCTAAATTGACCTCAGATCGCTTTCCCATCAACTGTGATACTCCACTGGAACAAGAAGAGTAAGGGGAGTCGACGGGAGAGCGTCTTGTGTCGACATAGCATAGTGTGGACCCCGTAGTAAGTAGATCTAAGCTACATCAATTTGAGTCACACTACTAACGTAACTCAAATTGCGTAGCTTAGATCAGCTTTCCCCCGTAATGTAGACTTGCCCTGATTCTCCACCTCTAAAAGTGCAGGATCCTACTGCTTGAGCTAAAAGGAAATACCCCTATCTCCTAGCAAGACTAAGCTGGTGACATACATCAGACTAGTTTTAATTCCATGCACAAGAGGGAAAAGGTGCAGATACAAAATTGCCAGTTCATAACAATCTGAGACGGTCAAAAAGTGGGGGAAAAATCATTTTTTTAGCATTTTAGTCATTTTTGTTCTGCAGGTTCCACAAATGGACAGTTTTTTATTTATTAGAAATTTTTACAAATATTTATTGAAAAAATTCAATTTCAAAATTCTTTTTCTGAATTTTTTCATTTTTCTGAGTTTTGTAGGCTTCCTATTTTCCACTCCTTTTTCTCCTCTTTTCCTTTCCCCTTCAGTGTTTCTCCTTTCCTCTTCTTTCCCCCCCTCACCACTCATTTTGCCCCAGGAAAACCAAGAAAAGCATGAAAAACTAATAAACGATGAAAAAAAGATGATTTTCCCCCCCAGTGGAATTAAAAAAATGGAAATTTAAAAAAAATTATTAACATATACAATTTTTTAAAAAGGCCATTTTTTGGATGAAAAGTTTTTTTAATCTAAAAATGTTGACCTGTTCTAATTACAACATTTATTTAGGACCAGATTCTGCTGTTCCTACTCATGTTGAGCACTACCTTACCCTTTCCATAGTTTAATTTATTTGAATGGGACTGCTCAAGGTGTGAGGTACTATTGAACAGAAGGAACCAGAATCTGTCCCTTCAGAATTATTATAGCAGATTGGTGCAGTTTTCTTTCCAGTCATCCTGCAGCATCAAAGTATGGAAAAATCTTAAATCAGCACGAAGTGTTAAAAATAGTGGGCCTTTCTCTCCACTAATTTGCACCCTCATCATTAACACTCATGCAAAGTAAATGGAAAACACTTCCAAATCAGAAGGACAGAATTTCACTTTCTGAGGAGCTGTACATTCTGTATACAGGGTACAAGGAAAAAAGAGAATCTGCCCCATAATGCAGCAATTCTATTTCAACTTTGCTTTGCTGGATTTAGGACAGATTCTGTTTTAAGTCCCATTTCTGACATCTTTTTCTGACATGACTTCAATAATTGCTAGGCAGTGCAGGTAAGAGTGACAGAATTGGGCCCTTAATTACTTTATTGCTATTGGGTTTATTTTGTTTCCATGAATACAGGCCTGATCATGTATCATTACAGTCAATGGGAGTTTTGTAACTGCTTTCAATAGGAGAAGGATTAGCACATAATTAGCACATATAAATATATGTTTAACTTTTCCTAGTTAAACCAAGTAGATTTATGCACACACCAAATAATCTGGTAAATATCAGAATGAGAAAAGTTTCAATTGCTTATGGCAGACTTAATCCTTATCAGGAGTAATTCAGTCAATCTTATCTAGAGAGTTTTCACTTACTGTTCTGCATTTGCTCAAAAGGCTTTTCCAGCATAGACTTCTACAGTATCTCACACTATAAAAATCTTTACATCTTAAAGGCTTCAAGTGCAATATATATGGATTTAATCCAGTCCCATTTGGACCCACTAAAACTCATTTTCATCAGACAGCTGTAAAATGAAATGAGGTTGGTGGTCTGGATTGTAGTCTTTATCGAATGATGATACTTACCACAAGTAGCAAGAGTTGCTTAAAAAGGCCATAAAAAAAGCTAACACACTCCTAACAACTTTAAATTACTATATAGTCTATCAATATAAGGCATGACAGAAAGCTGATCTGCTAATGGCTGAGAGAAAGATGTCTGCCTTGAGTCTCTGTGATCAGTTACCTGTTACTAGTGAGGCATTTGTTATTGCTGAGTGAGCCTACATAAATTTGGTTTGCTTATTCCTCCATAAGTTCAGGGTCCAGACATTTATCCTAACAGCTTTTGTTCAGAAACTGAGCTGAAATATTATAGGAACAGGATTTCCAATGAATTGTTCAAGATTTCCTAGTTTCAGATGGGTCAAAAACAACACTTAAAAGGTCTCTGTTACAGAATAGTGGAACTTCAGACCAAAAACATGGAATCGGAGAAGCATGTAAAAGTGAAAAATTACCTAAACTTATTGGAAATTTAAATTAAGTTTGGTTTAGTTCTTTGAGAGAGAGGTTGAGTCTTATTTTTCTGAATGAGTTAGTCTGTCTCTAGTATTGGGTTTTGAAGAGTTGATTCCTGAAACCCACCTGAACTGTTTATAGACATTTCTTCAGTCCTATTTTGTGTTGTACTTAAGCACATCTCAATCTTCAACCCATCCACATGTGAGTTAGGGAAATAATATCCACTTTCTTAGACAGCTAAACTGAGGGACAGAGACTGATGTGGGAATATCTGAAGATCAAATGCTGTCATAAGCATCCTCAACAGGGAAAAAAATAACAATGGAATCCCACCAAAGAATGCAGAAGAAAAGCCACAAGCACTAAAGGAATATATATAGAAGCAGAACTCTACCATTTCCATAAAAGTCAGAAGGGATTCTTTGTTTTCATGCCAGGCTGAATACAGTTCCTCCTCCAAAGGAAACTTTTCACATCCCAGCTCCAAGGTGATTTCAAAACAGTTTGTGTGAAGGTAATTAAAATCTGCCATACCTAAATTAATAGAGAGGGAAAAGGGAAGATTATGAACAATCCATGTCACATTTAATTAGAACTATGTTGCTGCAATTAGTTGAGTACCAAATGCAGCCCTGTGGACAAGGATGTATATGTTGTGTAGAACGACTGCATCTACCATATGTACAGTATTCTGTATCTTTGGAGCTTTACTAGCATTATTTTAAACATCAGTTAACTAATGCTCACAACACCTCTTTGAGATGGGTAAGCACTATTATTATTAAAACTCATTTACATTTGTAGAAGCTAAGGGTATGGCTACACTTGCAACTTCAAAGTGCTCCCGCGGCAGCGCTTTGAAATGCAAGTGTGGTCGCGTTACCAGCGCTGGGAGAGAGCTCTCCCAGCGCTGCAGGAACTTCACCTCCCTGTGGGGATTAGCTTACAGCGCTGGGAGCCGCGGTTCCAGCGCTAGGGCACTGTTTACACTGGCGCTTTACAGTGCTGTAACTTGATGCTCTCCGGGGTGTATTTTTTCACACCCTTGAGTGAGAAAGTTGCAGCGCTGTAAAGTGCCAGTGTAGCCAAGGCCTAAGACAGAGGGATGGGAGTTGTACATGATCAGCTTTATACCATAAGGTACCGCTCACAGTCACAGGGAAATCAAGGTCAGAGCTGGGTTTAGAACTCTGGAATTGACTTCCAGGCCTGTGGTCTGAGCATGAGACTTGTTCTTGGACTGGGGAATAAAGAAAATGTCTTTGCTGTCTTATGGTATCTTCTTCATTATTATACCATCTAGCAAAGGTACCATACCCTGTCAGCAGTTCCTTTGGTGGCAGCAAACCTCTAAGAGAAGCTAACATCATGAGAACCCTCTGCCTCTATAGGAAAGGTCATGACATTATTTTGTACTAAAATGTTAATCACAGATAACAGACACAATTTTCAAAAGCACCCCATTTCCAAAAGTTATTAATCACTTAGGAGTCTAAATCACTTTTGAAAATAGGACATAGGTGCTTTTGAAAATTTTACTCAAGTATCAAAAATAGAACAAGCCTGAAAAACCAAATAATGCTAATGATAAAATTGTATTGGAAACTTGAACACCAATGAATTGGATGTCAGTTGTGACATTTTTGCTTATCATGCCTACTACTAATAATCAATTATAGTTTAGTCAATACAGATTAAGCACACTTCAAATCCATAATGTAGAATATATAAAATTCTGCATTATGGATCTGAAGTCCAAATTCATGCTGCTGTTGAGGCATTAATGTTTCATTCCTATGTGCTAGAAAATTTCAGATTTTAACACCAGAGCAGCATTTCATAAATACACAATGCCAAATTCATCCCATGCATAACTCTATTGATTTCACTGGAGTTATGTCAGGGATGAATTTGGCCTGCTCTATTTGAATATAGACTTTGCCATTTAAATCCTCTAAAGACATTTTTGTGCACTGGGGGCAGGGTCTGATCCAAAGCCCACTGAAATTAATGAGTCTTTCCATTGAGTTCACTGCCTTGGATCAGGCCCTTACTTGTCTCTCTTAAGGGTCTTACTCAGGTTTTGCTTCACATGACATAATGGCAAAGAGATTTACCTCCAGTAAAGCTATACCACTGAGCACCGTTTATAATGCCTCCTCGTTTTACGAAGTTTCCACCACAACGGGCTTCCGATTTGTCTGAGATGATTGGATGTGCACCTGCATATGCTTTAGACAGCAATCTGAACATCTGAAATGAAGGATTTTGAAAAATATTTACTTCTTCTGTGAACTGTAAGCACTTCTTCCACTTATCTTCACATCACTGAGATCCATTCCAGCACAATCTGTTCCTGCCCACCAGATGGTGTCCTCTAGACCTATGTGCACAGAGGGAACCTCTATACAAGGATCTCCTTCTTAGATAAAATTGACAGAAGTTCCTGAGTCACCTAGGAGTCCAAATTCTGAGACCTATGCTCCTAAGTCACCAAGGTGCTTCAAAAAAAAAATCCATTATCTGCAATGCAATGACAAAGGATTCTAAATAACGGAGCCACTTTTATCCTAGTCTCTACTCATCTGTGATTTGAGGAATAAATAATAATAACGATAGTAACTTGTTTTCACTTTATCCAAGGTGCCAATGCTCTGGGGTCTAAACAGTTTTTCCACAATGCCTGTAACCTGAGGTAACTAATGCAAGTTACAGGCCTCCTTATTTCTCCTGGTACAAACTAAAATGTTTATAACAGCTCTAGCTTAGTGTCATTAATACTCGGTTGCATGAATGCTGCTAACAGAGACTGAAAAGTGTTACAGAGAGACACTTAGCAGTGCATGTGACCAGGTAGAAGATTCTGATGGTGAAGAGTCTGCTTGAGGGAACTCAGCCAATGCTATAGGCCCATAAAGAGCAAATGTGCCATAGCGATTAAGAAGTGGAGACAGCAAGTCTATGAGTACATGTGACTTCTGAGTCAAGAGCCTGTCTGCAGCTTGGAGGGAGACTGCAAGGAGAGGATAGGCTGCAGCAAGGAAAGAAGAGGTTAGCCTGCAGCTTACAGGGGCCCCGCGCCCGCTACCCGGAGGAACCACTGGAGCTTCCCCGCACCTGCTACCTGGAGGAACCGCTGGAGCTACCCTGGGCCGACTATCTGGAGGAGTTGCTGGACCTGCCACCCAGCCCTGGCAGCAACGAGCCCATGCTCCTGGACCCTGCAGAGGCCAATGTCAGGACCCAGGTAAGCTCTGACAGGGAGTTTGGAAGTAGCCCGGGGGCAGCTGACCCCAGTCTGGCTGCAGCCTTACCGGAGCCTATGTCAGTGTGTTGTGGCCAGGATCCTCGCTGACTAAGCAGTGGATCCTTAGCTGCTGCTAGGGCCCCGGGCTGGGACGCAGTGGAGTGGGAGGGCCTGCGTCCTCCCTGCCACCCAACTCCTGGGTGGCAGACTCCCCCTCTCTGTGGCCCGAGGAGGCCAAAGCCTATCACTGCTGCTCAGCCCTGCCCAAGGACCTGAGCCTACTGACTCAGTGTTTGTTGCCCCGCCCTGACCGAGGGTCAGAGCCTTAACTGCTATTGTTACTCAGCCCTGCCCAAGGGCCTGAGCTTCCTGACTCAGTGTTTGCTGCCCCACCCTGACCTAGGGCCAGGGCCTAATGGGTATTGTTGCTCAGCCCTGCCCCAGGGCCTGAGCTCCCTTGCCCTGTGGAGCAGGCAATTGCCGCGAGGACCGCCAGACTATTTCCCGGACCCACCAGTGTGTAGTGAGCCGGTGTGGCTCCCCTTCACCCCGGGAGAGGGTCGAGTCCCGGCCACACTCGTTTACACTCACCCTCGATATCTCATTGAGGGTCAGACTGAATGAGTGAAGGGTTTGAGTTTGTTATTTATTAGTATTTCTGCTAATCACGTATCAGTGTTGGCAAAGGGACAAGTGAGATAATTGTTGAATGAAGACAAATGAATATTCATGTAAAATTTGAAGGAAGTCCATCACATTGTTTCTGAGTTACAGGACATGAAAAACTACCCCTATTTCAACATCTCAGACAAAATGTTTTTGAGTTTCCCTCAAGCTTAACTGTGATTTGTTGCCACTCTTTGCCCCTTCCCAGATAGTTAAATCTCCTTCATAGTTCAAGGCTGTGTTGGAAGAAAATAGCTAATAATTAAGTACATTTACAAAAAATATTTGTGGATAGTTTGGGATCCAATCCTGATCCTACTAACTTCTACTAAGGGAGTTATGGGCTCAATCCTGCTCCTACTGATGTCAATGGGAGATGTGGGGTAAATTTTTTAGAAGTGCCTGAGGGCTTGTCTACAGTGCCTTGCTAGTGGCTGGCGGCTGCCTTGCTGGTGGCTTCTACTCTGCACTGGGCTCAGCTGCTGGTCCCGGCTAGACTGGGGAGGATGGGACTTTCTCTTCTCCTGCACGGCATCCAGGGCCTGGTCAGACCCACCCCCAGGTTTTCCCCTCAGTTGCAGGAAGCTATACAAACTCTTCCCCACCTCCAATGCCCCTCTTCCTGCACTCCTCACCTGCAGGGGAAAGAATCTGTGTACGGAGAGCTGCTCCGCATCTGCCCAACCCCCGTATACCCTGATCCCTTCATACCCAGACTCCCTCAGCAAGCCTCACCCAGAATCCCCCAATGAGCCCCACTTCCCCTGCACCTGGACCATCCTGACAAGCCCCCCACACCCAGCTCCCCACTCCACCAAGACCCAATCAACTGCACTTGGATTCTCACCCAACTGAGCCACACTGTCCCTGCATCTGGACCCCCCACTGAACCTCCCCAGACCCGCGTGCTGAGATCTATCCCCCACACACCCATACCCTTTCCTGCTGATTCCCAACCACCTTCACCTGGACCCCCTGCAGAGTCCCATTACCATTGCACCCAGAACCCCGCAACAAGCCCCTGTGCATCCAGATCCCCCCCACACACACACCCGGATCCCCCACTGAGCTGCCCACACTCAGATTGCCCCACACAGGACCCCCCTCAACCCACACCTGGATCCCCCCACACCCAGCCCCTTCACACCTGGATTCTGCCTTTCTGAGCCTGCCTGCCCACACCTGGTGCATTTGGTATGGAGGGGCAGGGCCCTGGGATGTTTCTGGGGCAGGCCCGGTCCTTGTGCTGTGTCAGGGTTGGGTGCAGCCTCACTGCTGAGTCTGTGTCCTGGGGTGGGAGCTGCAAAGTGATCTCCCACCTCTGTGCAGCCAGTAGCCTGTACTCCCCAGTGCCATGCTGGAGCCTCCACATTTATTTGACAAATACATTTTGCAGAATTATAAAATAGTGTGCAAAAAATATTTTTTGGCACAGAATTTTTAATTTTTTGGCACAGAATGCCCTCAGGAGTAACGAGCTAATCTGGCAGCTCCCTACATAAACCAGGTACAGCAGTGTCCCACATCCCCAACACCAGTGGAATCAGGAAGGGGTAACATAGGGGCCAAAATGCCACCAGAGAATATATTTACATGGAGGGAGTATCACTGCCTATTTCAGTCTGTTTTAAGTACATTTTGCCACATTGGCTCAGCCAAGAAATGACTCAACAGGCTGGAGAACCTGAGCCTTCAAGTTTAACTTCAGCAGTACTGTGGTGCTTTACTTTTTGCTGCAACCAAGGATGCAAATTTGCCCTATTCCTCTTTGCCCAGGTGATTTCCACCAGCAGTCAGAACAGAGGTTACAGCTAACAGAACAGCAGCTAAAACAGAGCAATGATATTTCAGGATGCAGGTCATCAGACAACAGCAGCTGCAGAGGAGATTAGTTAAATGCAGGTCACTTAACAGGTGTGGCTTTATAACTCTGACATTTAAAGGGATACTGCTTACATTGCTCTCAAATTGGCTTTAAAAATTTATTTTAATCAGAGAGAGATCAACATGTACTCTTCTGCCTGCCATGTCTTTTAACATGGTAATTTTTCCAGTCCTTGTAGCAATGGTGGATCTAGTGAACACTGCTTTGGTGCCCTAGATTTAAATGAGACTCTCTAGGTGCAGAGTCCCTCACACAGAAAGGGGCCTGATTCTCCTTTCCACCTCCCGAGTGTGAGTCAGGAATCAGGAATATCTCCGGTGCAGTCTGTGGAGTCCCATAGCTGGAGAGCTGTTATGTGAGGAGAAGGAAGCTCACAAACATCAAGTCACAGGTTACTGTTTATTTTAGGGGGATTTTAAATATTTCATTACAGCCCAGTATTGGTCAATACGGGCCCAATGCTGCTCCTTTGGAAACGGGTCGCAAAAGAGGGATAAGAGGGTAATTTTGACCTAGACCTGAGCCTCCAAAGGGCTCAGGGTATGTCTACACAGCAAGGGAAAACCCACAGCTGCTGGTGCCAGCTGACTTGACTCACAGGGCTCAGGCTGCGGGGCTGTTTCATTAATCTGTAGGCTTCCAGGCTCAGGCTGGAGTCCAAGCCCTGGAACCCTCCCATCTCGCAGGGTCTGGAGCCTAGATTTCAGCTCAAGCCCAGATACCTACACAGCAGTGAAACAGCCCCACAGCCCAAGCCCGAGTCAGCTGGCACAGGCCAGCCATGGATGTCTAGCTGTTGTGTAGACATACCCTTAGAGGCCCATGACATCACTGGAAGTTGAAAAAGAACAGTTCCTATGCAGGAGGCATTCAGCACCTGACCGTTTTTAAAGGGCTGTGACAACATTGTTCATGTGTAATGATACCTTACTCCACAAGACAGTGCCTCACTGATAAAGAAAGCAAGTGAATGGTGATTTTACAATTCCAGTCACTAAAACCTCAGCTCTTTTCTGTTCTCCAGTGACTTTTCTGAGGCTAGCTATGCTCACCTTTGATTGAAAGTGATTCGCAGAACATGCAGCTGGGTGCTAAATTAGAAATCTTTACCACAGATCAGTGATTTAACATAGATTAAAATCCAATAAAATCCCCTAAATTCACTGGCTATAAACCATCTTCTCCTTACCAGATAAAGAATGGATTTCCCCTTCTTCTTCATAATGTCCCATAGTTTGCAATACCATTCAGTAAACCTATTTGTGACATGCTATGTTCAGCATCCCTACTTTGTGTGGCTTCCCCTGCTAAGTATATCGCTGAGTATCCAAACAGACTTTATGCAGCTCAGAACAAGACACTTAATACCAGTTTCCTAACTGCAGATCTCTGGTGCCCAGCCTGCATAAGGAATCAACCCAGTCCTGTACTCCTCAACACAAGGATCTGTGCATCACACTAAGGAAAAATGGTTTCTTTGTTTATTTGCAGCACTGGTTTGCTAAAGAAAGTGGTGCTTGTTAAGACTGCCAGGCATTTCTGACATAAAAGCAAAAACTTCTCATTACTTGTGTCAAGGACTAGTTTTAGGAAATCAAAAAGAAGTAGAGAAGAGGGCTGAAAATTGTGCAGCATATTTGAAGCTCCCAAAATAAAGAATAATCCAAACCGGGGACTGGAAAGAAAAATATTCACTAATTCATCTTAACCTGGAATAACTATTACAATATTGCCCCCTTCTGGCATCCTTTATTGCCTTTACTTTAAATGAAGATTAGAACTGTATGTTCAGGACCTGTTCTTGTAAAGCCAGTGGGAGTTAGATTGGCCCTTAACTCCTTAAATATTAAGGGGCAGTTTCTCTGTTCCCCTACACTTGGTGGAATTATTTGCACCGGTGCAAAGTGGATGTAAAATGCTACCAAAGCAGAACTGTAAATATGCAAGTGACTCTAGAAGGTGCAGGACAGTGGACAGTTAGGCCCTCATGTATTGTCACTGAAATGTTACGTTTATTGGTTTGGCTACAGGAAGTAAACTTTCTTATGAGCAGATCTGTAAATAGTTTAACTCTGCAAGTCTTATTCTTTATTTCCCCTGAGTTTGACAATAGGAGCACTCAGCATTAGCACATCTCTAGCCCCTTAGAAGCCAATGCATAAACTCCCATTGATTTCACTGGGGCCATGTTTACACTCTGATGCCTAAAGCTGGTGCTATAGCGCCCTAATGTAGACACATCCAATATCGATGGAAGGGTTTTTTCCTTCAATGTAGGTAATTCACCTCCCCAAGCAGCAGTAGCTAGGTCAGTGGAAGAATTCTTCCATCGATCAAACCACATCTAGACCAGGGGTTAGGTCGCCTTAACCCTGGCACTCAGGGGAATGAATTTTTCACATTCGGGCAATGTGAATAAGTTTACCTAAATTTTAAGTGTAACTAGGCCTGAGAGTGATGTTAGACAAACACTGAGTGTTTGATTGCAGAATTACATTCACCCTTTCATGGCATATTTAGAGATATTGTTGCAAGTCAGGAATTCACAAAATCCACATCAACTCAGCGTTAAAAGGATTGGTTCCAAGTAGTTCCATATCTGGAACTGTACTAGTTTATATAGCCATCTGAAAGAAGTATTACCTTCTCATCAGGTGTAGGGGAGAACATTTTCTCTTCCAGTGGATGCCTTGAGAAGTCATAAGGATAGGTAACAACTAATTCACCTCCATGGAGACTGGCAGACAATACAAATGGTATAGCCCTCATCCACTTCATAACTGCTTTTGTCTCCGGTGCTACCTGAAGAGCAGAAAGAAAAATCACTTGAGTGAACATTCTGTTTAGAATGGATTCACTTAAAATAATTTGGGTCCAGCATGGCCCTTCTCATAGAAACACCTGCAGATAGCAGTGTGGTGGGGAAGAAAACTGTGTATGATTCCCAGCTCTCTTGTTAGGGGATGGGGTGGTGGTTATTTGTCCCATGTAACAAGCATGGAGTTTGGACCCCAAAATCCAGGGATCTTCCCTTTCTCCAAGACCAACAAAATTGTTATAACAAAATTGAAAGTCAGACTCACAATTCCTAGCCATCCAGACCCCAAAGGCAATAGCCATTTTTGGAAAAAGAACACAACCTGGAGAAAAGACTGATCTGAACTATCTTTTTGTTCTGTGTTTGTACAACAAGTAGCACAACGGAGGACTGGTCCATGACTGGGGCTCCTAGGTGCTACAGTAATACAAATAAATAATAATATATGATTTGAACTAAAATTCAGATTGCAACAAGATTAAGGGCCATAACAGTGGTCACATTTTAATGAAAATGTAACATGTTGCTTTAAAAATTTTCCCTGGATACACTGGGACTCAACTGCAAAATCCTCGTGTTCACCACCTGTTGAAAGACAAGGTAGAAAACAACTTTACATTGACTCTTGTAAGATAATTAAGGATACGATTTAGTCACAGAAGTCACAGATTCCATGACTTTTCCGGACCTCCGTGACTTCTTTGGTTTTAGCTGTCCATGGCTGTCGCCAGGACTGGAGCCGGGGCTGTGTGCCCCCGCCCATCGGCTTCAGCAGGGGCCAGTTCTGTTCGTGCATGCCCTTGTAGTTTGGGCTGGGGATGGGACAATGTCCCCCCTTCCTGCATGGCAGGGAGGCTCAAGCTGTCAGTCCCCACTTCACGGGGTTCCAACTGTAATTCTCTCCCCATCAGCCCTCCCTCCTGGTTATTTTTAGGAAAAGTCACAGACAAGTCATGAGTTCCTGTGAATTTTTGTTTATTGCCCATGACATGTCCTTGACTTTTCCTAAAAATAACTGTGACAAAATAGACAGAAAAGTGTCTCCATGTCCATGATATGCACTGGTATAGCCATGCATTGCTTGCAAAAGAGTTCAGTGTGTTGAATCTAAGCCATAGGATTCTTCATGTTGCCGTTTCATGCCATGAAGTAAACAGTTTCCTTTGAAGCAGTGAGGGCCTTGTCTGGCCTCAGTAGTTACTGAGGAATAAATTTCATTCAGGGCTATATTATAATTAGCTACTCCTTAAATGCAACAGTGACAGCTGGTGGCCAGTTAGGGTAATCCTTGAAATACAGCTTTCAGAGTGTTAGTTGTAGGGAGGGATTTTCCTTCCATTTGCACCTTGTGGGATCATTGACAGCTGTGGAAAGTGAGTGCAAAGTGGCTGTAAAATGGTACCAAATGAGAACAGCAATGTGTTTGCACAAATGTCAAAGACTACACAAGGTGTAAAGCGAAGGAGGGTCAGGCTTTCTTACTTTGGGCCCAGTTGTGCATGGCTCTATGCAGGGCTGCTAACACCCTCTGCCACCTCATGCTTAAATACAATCTGCGACCAGAAAATAATCAAGGTTGGAGGATGACCATCCCTTGGTCATCTGGTCACTTGCATGAGTGACTTCCCAAGTGCACCCCCATAAGTATTGCAGGAAATGTGTTGACAGTTCAGTAAAGCAAGTGGCATTCTTATCCAAGTGGCATAGATACCACTGTGGAATACTATTATGCCATTTAATGTGTAGTAGGTGCTGGGTAACTGAGGAAGGCAGCTGAAGCAGCATTAGGCTTTATATCCACTGTAGACTAGCCATTGGTATGGATGCTTATAACATATTTGTTGAGCGGGGCTGCCATTTCATTTAGTAGAGGGCAGTATGCACAAGCACACTAACCAGTGCAGAACAACCTGAAAACACCTTTTCTGGTGATAGCCAGGGCAACTGTTTCCCAGGACCCATATGAATGGTCCTTTATACTGATGCCAGTTGCTGATTAGGGCTCTTCTGCAGAGCATGTAGCCATTGGTAGACAATGGGGCTTCATTTATTTTGTGTCAGTATTTTGCCAGGTGGCATTTGCTGTATGTCAGGGTGCCAGGCTCAGAAGAAAATACTGGATGAATGACATCAATTAGATATATCCAACATCTGGCTGTAAGATTTAATAATAACTATTCTGGGCATATACACCAACCAGCAAGGATGCTGTCAGCTGGCTTGAAAACACTAAGAAAAGTTAATAAAAATGAAATCTGAACAGATATTTAGGGGTTGGAGTGCTCAGTGTTTCAACACCAAAGTTATTTAGAAGCTGTTTTAAGAGTGATTTAAGTACTTAGGTGCCTAAATCCCATCAACTTCCAATGGGATTTTGGTTCCTAACAGCGTAAATCCCTTTTGAAAATGAAATTTAAGCTCCTAAATGCTGAGTGTCACAACACCTAAATACCTTTAAAAATCTGGGTCTAAGTGTAACAAAGGCTGCAGTGCTAGCTCTAGGCAGCAGCAGTGAGAAATCTGTCTGATTGTTTGATGTCTCAAAACAGTGAGGGTGTATTTTTCCTACGGCACTGCATAAAAATTCATTAGTGAACAGTTTATAGTCCCAGGACCTTGTGGGACAGGCGGCTATGTGGTAAGAACTAGGGGAGGGATAGTGGTGGACAGAATAACAACACTCCAGAAATCACAAATTATTTTTACTTCATTGTTGTTAGCATTTAGCTGGTAGAAGTACTGTGGAACTGGCAATTAAGTAAAAAGCTAAAAGAAAAAAATTAAGTTAGTTCCTGTCTGATCTATTGAAATCAGTGTTATAGTGATGGAAGAAAAGAAGATACAGCTAATAGAAAAAAATATACTGAGGAGAATGGCAGGTGACCAGAGGACAGACAGAGTTCTCATGGAAGCTATTAAGAGGAAGATGAACTTGGAATTCTTAATGATAGAGAGGCTGGAGAGCACACTTTTGAGGTTGGATGGACATGTGATAAGAATGACCAGCAAAGAAAGCATGGGAGGAAGAGGACAGCAAGTAAGGGCATGGAATACCTAGGATACGATGGGAAGACACTGTCAAGAGAAGTTTGAAGAGAAAAGGACTGGAACTCCAAGACCTATGATCCTGTGCCAAGGACCAGAAGGAGTGGTGAAGAATTGTGGGCACCTATGACCCTGTGTAAACAGGAAAAGGAGTAGAGAAGTGAAGTATTGTTAGCATTTAGGAACATGCGTTTCAGGACTTGGCATGTCAAATTCTTTTGTCATTTATCATCATTTGAGATAACTGAAGTTCTACATCCCCATTATTAGCTATGCTTCAGTTTCCAATACAAAAAAATACCTTTGCATATATTTGCATGCCAGTATCACTAAAAACTATAGTATTACAGGTGAGCCCAGAGAGAAAGACATGCAAGGAGTGGATGGAAACTATCATCTCCTTGCTTCCCCACAATTGACTCTGCGTTTTAAAGTGAACCCAATGCCACTTATTCCTGTGAAAAAAGAAGCAGAGAGGTCCTTCAGAAGGAAGTTATCATTCTCATTTTCATTTGTAGCATTGCAGTAGCACAAAGGATCCCTAGTAATGGACCAAGATAAAATTGTGTTAGGCACTGTTGACCAAAAAGATGATCCCTGCCCCAATGAATCTACAGTAAGACAAGAGAAAACAGGTGAAGACAGTCAGACAGGGGAATACAAAGGAACAATGAGACAATATTTGTCAGCATGTCAGGCACACTGGCTGCCTAACCATTGTCAAGTTTGATAATATGGCAATTCCCCCATATGTTCAAGAGCATGAGAGGATTTTACTCATGGTGCAGAAGAAGGGAGACCATTTGAAAAGCCTTGGGGAGTTGAGTTCCACGGGTAAAGGACGCTAGAGAAATCTTTCAGGCACACATAGGTACACACACCAAAGGTGGGGGAGAGAAAATTGCTCAGAGAGTTTTGTGAGAATGAACTCGGGGAGTCTCAGGGGAATGCTCCCTTCTGGGTTTGCAGTGAGAGTGGGCTTTCCACAAGGAATCTGAGACCTGACTTCCTGGATCCCACGAAATCAATAAGAAAAGTCAGACCCTTCTGGACTGATTCCTGGGCTTCCTTCCCAAGCCTTGGCTCCCTTTAACTCCATCCCTTCTAAGAAGCAGAAACTGCAGAAATAATTTAATACAGCTTGGAGAAGTACTGATGCCCTCATAGGTTTCCTCTTGGGATCAGCTGGATGACCAACGGACCATGCTGTGGCAATTTTGATGCCTCCCAGCTCTGTCAGTGCCCACACAAAAGCTGTTGAGTAATTGGGAAGCCTGCTGCAGAGGGGGCTCAATCCATCTTCTCTGGTTTCAGGACACAAACCTGTCTGCTCTTTGCTCTTCTCTGAAGCAATGGATAGGCATGAACACAGACCCTGGCCTATTCTTAAGGAAATAGATACACTCAGATTTCAGTAAAAAATTTTTATTTAACTGTTATATCAATATTTTCTGGGACAAGCCCAGATTAAATGTCTTATTCAGAAAACTTCTAACCTCAACCTCTCTCCATGTTTCTTTCTAGCCTACTTCCTTGGTAGATACTGACTTACTCCGCAAGATGGTGAGCCCGTTTGTGATGCTGGCAGACCAGCTTCCAGCCCATGCCACAATCCCCATGTCTCAACCGAATACGAACAAATACCTAGCTGGAATCAGTCTGGCTCACCTCTGTGTTGATATTATTAAAATAGGTATTAGAATTACAAGATTGCATTTAGTGTTAAGATTTTCTTGACTGCTGGTGAGTTGCTATGTGCATTAATCTCACTGACAGCACCTGTATCCTATATTGTAAGGTAATATTTAAGCATTTGTAATATAAGCCTCTGTTACGTTCTAAATCACTAGACAGGAGAGAGACATTAACTAGTGTGAAGTGCTGACCTCCAAAGCTGTTACATCTTGGTTAACAAGGAAGGTCCATCAACACCACAAGGACTATTGTGGGACATTGAAGAGAACAAAAGTCTTTGTTTCTCTGCTCTTTCCCTCCACACCTCATGAAGAGGAGTTATGCAAGTTGATTCCACCCATCATATGAGTTCACAGCTTAGAGCACATGGGGGAAAGGGAATAAAAAACCCTAACAAGAAGGAACTGTATCTTTATGACACCTGGATTCTGCGGGGGCACAGCTTCTAAGCACAAGCAAGGGATCTCCTGATGCTTAGCCTAAGTTAGTCCTTTAGGACATATACAGCTTGTTTATTATAGAAACTTCTGTTACCTTTTCAAATGTAAAATTGTGACTTGTGTGTGTGTGTGTTTACCTGCTTTCATCTTATAAATAACTCTATTTCCTTTTCCCTGTTAATAAATCTTTAGATAGTTTATTATAGTATTGGCTACAAGCATTGTCTTTAGCGTGAGATCTAAAGTGCAACTGACCTGGGATAAGTGAATGGTCCTTTGGGACAGACTGTAACCTGAATATTGCTGTGATCCTTGGTGTAAGGGACCATTTATCACAAAGGTAGGCTCGCCTGTGTGGCAAGACAGATTGGAGTATCCAAGGGGACTCTCTGTAACTCCATGGTTAGGCTGTTATAGTGCCTGATGAGTTTCCACTTGATAATTGGTTTGGTGAAATCTAAGTATAGAAAGCACAACTCATTTGGGGTTTGTACCTCATTGCCTGCTTTTGCGTTATTGTAGAACAACTTGACACCATTATTATTTTATCGCTGCAAATTTTGTGGAAAACAATTAGGTTTTGCAACCCATACAGCAATTTAGCTTTAAAGAAACTATATTTTTAAATCTACATCCTTCTGGTTCAGCTCCATCAATGGTATCAGACTCTACCCTTTGACTATTCATAGATTTTTTTTCTTTTATGTGGCTTATTAATTCACCAGAAGTCTTTTGCCTTTCAGTCACAGACAATCATTCTTAAATTATCCATTTTGCAAGAGCAATTTAAGATACAATTAGAAAGGAGCTAGATAATTTGGCCATAAATACAGTGATTGGCCATTACCCTTTTTAAACCTGATTCCAATTTCTGTCAATTATATTGTATTTAGCCACTGTCTATATGGTCTGTAAAGATGCTTTCTTTTTTTCTTTTAGAAACAACTGGACTAGATTTCCTACAGTTTCTGCCAGCCTCCACTATAAGCCTCCAAATCCTCTATGAATCAAGGCAATTTAATTTATTTAATCTCTGATAATGTTTCTCAATTTCAACTCTGACCATTTATTACAATAATTGGTAATAACAGAGAACAAAGCTTGTTGTAAGGGCAAGGATTATGGGAAGGGAAGGGTTTTTTCTGAGTTTATGTGACTGGCAAAGAGCTAAAGAGCTTGCTTTCAATTTTCCGATCTCCATGTGGTGCTTTGGAATACCTGCATAATTACTGTAATAAGCCAAGTAATAAATACTATTAAGTAAATTGCAGTTGAAAGGCTAGCTTTGAAGCAGACATATTAATGCACAAAGCTGAGTTCCATAACTGCCTCCCCTCACTAAGGTAAATGGTTCATATCCCTAGCAAAATTGATGCTCATTACATCAACGACTCATCTGGCTCTTCTGTGCCCACTGCTGTCGGAGTAGGTTAACTCCGGACTCAGAGAAGATTCATGCAGTTTCATCCCTTAGCTAAATGAAACTGTAGTTGCCAAAGAAGTTTTGCGTGTGCCTTCAAGGTCACAGGATGACAGGTTCTCTCATTCTCTCTCTACACAGCACACATCAGAAGGTACTTTGTATGTTGTTGAGCTGCTCGTTATGGAGGGAACAAGTTCTGCGTGCATTTGTGGTGTGTTAAATAGTCACTTCCTTCATGGCTAATTCCCCTGTAAAATGCAATGAAAGGCGTGCAGTAGAACGGTTGTAGCCTCTGGTATGTTGAAAACCCTCAGTAATTTTGTGCATTTTGTTCCTGTTCAGGGCAGGATTAGACAACAGAGAGGTTAAAATGCCAGTGGCTGCCTATTCCTTTTCGTGTTACTAGGGGAACAGAACTTGGGGTAGCAACAGTGGGAAATTTGGGACAAAAATACTAGGGACAAATTCTGTCACCCACCCAGGCCTCTGTATGCTACTGCGATGGCCTACAGGGGCTGTAACGGCACAACAGGAGTCCGGGGAGAATCTGACTAGTGTAGGGCCTCTGTACAAGCTGCTTCACACAGAGCCTTGAGAGAAGTCAGCTGGGCTCAGGGCTCCAGCTACATGGGATAGCTTGCAGGACCAGAGCATAACCAGCACGTTTATCACAGCTGTCATGGAAGTTGTAGGTTTGTATGGCCCCCATTACAGTAATATCTGAGCAACACACACTCTGTAATGTATTGATTCTCACAACACCCCTGTGAGGTAGGGCAGTGCTATTATCTGCATTATACAGATGGGGAACAGAGGCACAGAGAGACTAAATGACTTGCCCGTGATCACATAGGAAGGTCTGCGGAGAAGCAGGGACTCTCCAGAGTCTTCTGCTAGCATCCTAATTTCTGTATCATCCATCCTCTCCGGGACTTTGAACATTTGGGATGGCATGCTGGCAAACAACGGAACCAATTTCACTGAAAACCCACCCAGTTGAAAACAAGGGTTGCATGGGGAGTTGAAGCGAGAGAGGAGCTCCCAGACTCAGGACTAGTATTTTGCCTCACACTTACAGTAGGTGATGGATTCTGTGTTTCTTCTGTTTGTAGGGGGATAAATTGCAACTGCAGCCACTGGAGCTGGGGGATACCGCCCCCTGCAATATGTACAGCCTTTGGTACACTTGTCCTGTGACCGGGGCTAGGAACTAAAACACTCCTGAATATCACACTCTTACTATGCAAGCACGTGCCTTACTTAACTTGCTGATGATTAACTTCAGGCCCAGTGCTGCTCCTGCTGCTCCCAGTACCGGGAAGGAGAGGTAACAGCTGCTTTCTCTCACCCACCTTCCAGTACTGCTGCTGGTGGGTGGGAGTGTGAACTAACAGGCACTGAGATAACAGCTTCAGTTACCTGATCTGTTTGTTAAAATGTGAGCTTGGTCATTTCCAAGAAATGCTGAGGATACATAACTCCCAATGAAATCACTGCGAGCTTCATGGGACAGGGACCGGCTTGGTGTTCTGTCTGCCCAGCACTGAGCGACAACTGGGGCTGACAGGAGCTACCGCAATACAAATAATAAATGTAATAATAATAATTAATTAATAATCAAGTCAATATGAGTTGTGGGTGCTCAGCACTTGTAAAAATCAGGCCCTCCCAAATGGCTTCTATTGTACAATAGCATATAGTTTAATGAAATACTGAAACTTGTGACATTTTTATTTGCTATTCATTTGAGACATCTGCCTTTTCTGCCATGACCAGCCATGACTTATCATACAAATCCTATGCACATCCAACTAGTCCTCCTTATAAGTATAGCATTAAGCTAAAACAAGCATCAAGGATAACTTGGTATTGATTTTTTTCAATATTCATAATTATCTGAGCCTTTCGACAATATATTTGATAAAACGTCTGTAATTCATACCTTACCCTCCCAATAGGATTGTGGAATGGGGATGTGGTCTAGGCGTGCCCATCGGAGCCCAGCTCTGTTGTAAACTTCAGATGTCAAGTCAGGGAAGTTTCTGTTAAGATCAAGGTTCTGAGCAGTTTGACGTCCATTAATCCAACTATTGTAACCAGCTCCCTAATTTACAGTAAAGAAAGCAAGCTAATTAAACAGATCCAATCCTGCCTGTCTCATAATGTTTGGGGTTCTAAAAATGTTATTTGTTAATGAACAAGTGGAAGTTTTAAATGCCAAAAAGGCACCAGAGATTTGTTAAAAGTGTCCAGAAAGTGGAAATAATATATTTATTTATAGAACACCCTCTATCCCAAAGGACCTCAAAAGCACTTCTGAGCACCACTGATGTGACTCTAAGGTGGAACACAGCAGCTGTTAAACAGGGTTTAAATCAGGGTTCAGCAAGCATAAGAAATATTAATATTTAATTACATCTGATCTTCTAGCTGAGAGAGAAAATATATCAAACGACAAGTTAGTACAAAATAAAAGGATCAGCTTCAATCATCAAAATTGACTCATTGGGCAGGCTACTGAATGTGCCAAAAAGACTTTCATCCGTATCAGACCTCCAGTGTACAAGCAGGAACAATGGAAAATCTGGTCCAAATTACCTGTTAGTTTTGTTAATCTGGGCACTACAGAGCAGCTGCCCAGCAAATCAGATGGGAATAAAATCTGTTAATCAATTATTGTCAAACCCCAAATTTCCCAAACCCCAGATTTTCCTCTCTTTTACAAGGAATTTTATAACATATTCACTTAATTGTAAAAGGTCTTTTACCTCTTCTGCAGCAAGTTCATACCCATCTGGGTTCAGTGAAGGCAGAAGGTGAATTCTAGTGTTGTTTATCAAAGTCTGGATCCTGGGGTTTCCAAGGAGATATTCAGAGCACAAGTATTGTGCAAGGTATATTAACAATTCTTTCCCAACAACTTCATTTCCATGCATGTTTCCAATATACTTAAATTCTGGCTTCACTGTGGAAAGATGGAGTAATGAGATGATTTGTTGTAATTCTGAGAACAATTGGATGCCTTCCCAAACCAGTGCAACGCAGATAGCTGACAGATGAGCCAGTGAGTTTTATTTACAGTAATTTAACATGCATTTTCCTGTAAACATCATGTCAATTCCAGATCCATTTGCACCAACTTCAAGTCAGTTAACAAATTGAATATATATTTTTTATACAATAAAGTGAACTATTTGTTAAGGATTCACAAATGTTATGAGGCAATCCCTGTGGTTAATGATGAGAACAGCTAAAACTAACTATAAATAAGAGTATTTTCAGAGGAATGCAAACAAAAACAACTAGGAAAAGAATCTTTGGCTAAGACATCATCTAGACTACACTGTGATGGCATCTATCAGGCCTTCTCTATCCTCTGCGGGAGGCATGAGCACCCTGACACTCCGCGCCCAAGGAAAAACCTTCTAGACCGGGTGACCAACAAGGCAGTCCTCCAGAGGCCTAGAAGGGCCAAGAGGAAATATTGACCAATCAAGAATAGCAGGTCCGTTAGGAGGTTTGGCCTGCTTTTCCCTAAGGGCAGAGCTGGGTGAGACTGGGACACAGGAGGAGCACCTAAGTGCTAACCCAGAGCCCAGACCAGGTCCTCACTCTAAGCTCAGCAAGTAAGTGCTTGCATTCTGAAGGATTTTTTCTTCTTTGTGTAAAGTGGCAGACAGCTGAATCCTGAGCTGGGAGTTATTTTTGCCCTCCTTAAAGTCCCGTTATGCTGTTCAGAGTGGTGTAATTGCTTGCTAAAGTATGATTTTTATGATAAAACATGTTGCCAATTATGGTTTTATTTTAAAACATGTTTATTTACTGGTTTGTAGGCTGGAAGAGGGAACATTATATTATTAAGGACAGTGCTACCACTGTTCCTTTAACTGGAGGCGAAGAATGGCCTAGTGGTTAGGCTTCTAACATGGGACTTGGGAGATTCAGATCCCTATTCTGCTACAGACTTCCTGTGTGACCTTTGATAACAGATGGCTCTTCAGTCTATCAGAGAAAGGTATAACACGATTCAATGGCTGGAAGTTGAACTAAACAAATTCAAACTAGAAATAGGGTAAAAATATTGAAGTGGGGTAATTAACCATTGAATCAACTTACCAAGAGTGGTGATGTATTCTCCATCACTGGAAATTTTAAAATCAGCATTGGATATTTTTTTCTAAAAGATGTGTTCTAGTTCAATGACAGCTATTGGACTTGAAGCCAGAATTAATCTAGGGAAGTCCTATGCAGAAGGTCAGACTAAATGATTAAAATGGTACTTCTGGCCTTAAAATCCATGAATCTATAGGGAACATGATAGAAGTGCGCCATATCTCACCCTAAGAGGATAGCTGTCAGAGTTATGTCTACACTGCAGCTGGGAGCATTATTACTCACTCGGGTCATGATGTCCAGGATTAGTTGAAAACTCAATCACAAAAAGATCTCTCCCTTCAAAGCTACGGCCAATGCTGTAAGTTCTTGCAATGTGGGAGCACCTAGAAGCAGTCTTCTTCAAAATGCTCACCATTTTGGAATATGAATGATGGGTGAACTGAATTAAAGTTGTAGGCACCTCCACAGTTAAATCTTCCTCAGCTAATTCTGGCTCCCCTGCAGAGAAAAATTATAACTGCAACTAAGTGAGGTCAAAAAGTTTGTGCCAGAGTGGGGTTATCAAGTTACAGTGAACAAACACGTGCCCCTCTGTTCATAAAACATACATTTCCAATAATTGAAGTATGGAAATTAGAAATGAACCTGAATCAAAACCTTAGATCTGAACAAGAACCTCCTTCATTTGTTCTTCCGTGTGAGGTATGCTAGTCCAAGTCTCCAAAACCAGCTACTGCACTTGCACAATGACAGATATTTTAAGATGTGCAGCCATATTTGCTGTGAGCTTCACTGACTAAAAACTGGCCTGCAGTACACTGGTAAACTTCAGCCTTAAGCATAGAGACCGGTCCTTTAAATCTATTGGATCAAATTCATCCTTGGTGTAGCTCAACTGACTTCGGTCACCTGCACTATATATCTCTAAACAACAACAAAAAATAACATTCACAAAAGCAATTTAACTTCCATGAGCTAGTTAGTATTGTGTGTTTCTTGTTGTTCTAAAATTTCAGGTAAGACTTTAAGGTATAATACAAAATCTGTAGGTATATTACAGCAATCATGGATAGTTTATTATGATGTGCCTGTATAGCTTCAGTTCTTACCTCGTAGCTTTGCCAGTGGATCAAAGCAACCTTCTTCTTCACCAGCAAAGAAGCGATCGCAGTCTAAGAAGTAGGGCCAAGCCATGTCTATTGTGTCAAATGCAGGAAGGCAATTTTTTCTCAGGTTTTCACAGACGTGCCTGCAGGGCTTTATCATTTTGTCTTTTTCACACCGTGGAGCCAGTATTGAGCAGCTCAGGAGTCTCAGATCAGGATTACATTCTCCCTGAAGCAAGTTGTGTAGCACGCTCATGAGAATATATTCAGAGCTGAATTCAACCACTTCTCTGGACTTCTGATCCAGCAAATTAGGATACATTGTTTTGGTGTAGGGAACATCACTACAAGAGCCTAAGGTGATGTCCGTGCATTTTGCTACGAGAAACGATAAGATGAACATGTGAAAAATACCTTGCTCATTAACTACACTGAATCCAATACAGCTGTATTGAATAATAGGTTCAATTAATTTAATCTATTTGCTCTTCACAGATTGGCAATAGATCACAATATTCTCAGATATAATTATTGTTTGAAACTATTTGCCAGATGATTCTTAGTCTGTGGCTTTTTGTGAGTAGTTCACTGCAAGCAGCCAGTATTCAAAATTTCAATTAGATTTTCAATTTTTGTTGGACACATGGTAATATTTCTTTTCTCTGGTTGGCTGAGTCTAACTCTTAAAATCAGATTTCTGGTATTTCAAATTCAAAATTTGAAATAGTTAAATGGACGGATTCTGACCACCACAGTGGGTGCAAGTCTGGATGCCTGCAGACTCCCCTGTCATATGGAATCCCCATGGGGCCAGAATAGGTAGTGTGGCCAGAGAAAACAGTTGAGAGGGACAACTGGTGTAAGTTAGAGTAACCCCAAGACTGCTCTATATCGCACCAGGGACAAGATCTTGGGCATATCAGCCCCAGCATGATGGAGCTGAAAAGTTGGCTGACATCTGCCTTCTACCATACATTGGAACTGGAGGATATGGGCTAAAGCAGATTCATTTTAAAAATTCTAGCAAGTAGAAATGTTTTTGCAACATTTAACCAGTTAAAGAAACAAAAGGATAAACTGGTATTTATCACCTATAGTAGAGTTATTGGATATGACGACACTGGGCAACTTGGATATCCAAGTCTGAGTCTTACACTCTGTGCTGAGGTCCCGGGCTGGTATGAGATGATGTCACAGTAGTGGCAGCAAACTCTTACCTTGGGAGAGAGAGAACATCTCCCATTGCTCTCTAGTACCTGACTAGGGCTAATGCATGCAGTAGTATTGCCAGGATCCCGGGGCAGCTGCATCCAGCTGAAGGAAAGAATAACAAGGAAATAACTAGGAAATATTCAGGGTGCTGAGAGCCCCAGGAGGGGCAGGTGGGGAGAGAACAAGAAACCACACCATACCTTTTTCTCCTGTTTGGCATTGTCCTGCAAATAAAGAGAAGATAAATAGAGATTAGCATCATGAACAGGAGAAAAGGGTTGCTTCAATACCTGTCTAGTACTGTAGTTCTTGCTGCATCTCAAATGCAGGGCTGGCCTTACCACGAGGCGAACAGAGGTGGCTGCCTCAGGTGCCAGATTTTGTGTGTGTGTGTGTGTGTGTGTGTGTGTGTGTGTGTGTGTGTGTGTGTGTGTGTAGGGGGGCGCCACTAGGACCCAGAGTGTAGAAAATTGTGTCTGATGGTGCATATGATTCTCTCTGCTCTAGATGCACAGAGATGGTGGAGTGCTGTGCTGGAGGAAATTAGAGACATAACAGGCAGGCAGGAGAAAAGTTGAGATGGAATAACAGAAAGCAGCAGGAGCTGCAAGGAGAGCTAGGAGGAGGAGCCTCTTATGTACCTCTCTAGCACCCCCAGGAGCCTGGACTGATAAACACCAGCTTCTCAGAGAGCTTCCTGTTTCCTGCTGCTTCCCTGAACCCACTTGAGGAGAACAGGCACTCAACTGAAGTAGTAGGAGCCAGTTAGGCCCTTAAGTTGATATCTTCCCTCACTCAAGCCCTGCTACCAGCTTGCTTATTTGTCCCCTTCAATTGAGCGTTGAGAGCCACTATAGCTGGCACAGAACAGCAGTCATGAGTGAAAGAAGAAAATGTCCCTCTGGGGCAGCATTCAGGAAAAGAAAGAAAGCAAAGGAAGCTTTTCTATCTAAACAGGAAGTGCTCTCCTGAGATACATAGACACAAATGTTCACGGTGAGCCTTCTGGTCCCAGTAAGGATGTGAGTGGTGAGGAGATGCCTGACCTTCCAGTTAGTCAGAGTGCAGGTGACCTGGCAGCTACTGCAGCATCCATATCTCCATCTCAAATGGACGTAACCATGCAGAAGAAGAAGAAAAATGTAGATCAGAGAAGAGTGTGGTGGAGGCGCTAGAAACAGCTGCTGCTGACTTGAGTTCCTTAAGCCTAGATACAGGACTGTGGATCCACCTGAGCAGTAGTCTGAGGGACTTCCTTGTACTGCATGGGCCACAGCAAGTAAAAAACGTCATGTTCCCCAAAGATAATGAAAATAGAAGTTTCCATCCAACACATTACTGGTATGAAATCCCCAATGGTGACAAAGTGGAGAGGCCATGGCTTAGGTACTCAAAAACTCAGAATGCTATATGCTATTTTTGTTGCAAATTCTTCCAGTCTAATGTTCCAGCCATATTGGGTTCTACAGGAACAAAGGACTGGAAAAACCTTATAGAAATCTGGCATGCCATGAGAAGGCAGCAAATCACCAGAGAGCATTCCATAGGTGGAAAGAGCTTGAGATGAGATTAAAGTTAAAGGCCACTATAGATGATCAGCATCAAGAGAAGATTGCATCAGAGTCTCTTTACTGGCAAAATGTTCTGAAAAGGCTCATTGCCATTGTAAGAATGCTTGCTACCCAAAACCTAGCACTGCGAGGCACTTCAGATCAGCTGTAAGTGCCAAACAATGGAAATGTCCTTAAAATTGTGGAGCTGATGGCTGACATTGATGCTGTACTCCAGGAGCATCTAAGAGTCACCACCCAAGAAATGTACACACACCACTACCTTGGAAAAACAATTCAAAATGAGATCATACAGTTACTGGCAACAAAAGTCAAACAGAAGATTGTGGTAGATCTGAAGTCAGCAAGATATTAGTCTGTTATTCTGGACTGCACACCTGACATCAGCCATCCAGAACAAATGACTTTAATAGTGCTTTTTGTAACAACAACAGAACCTAGTGAAAATGTCCCTGCAATGGTGACTGTCAGAGAGCATTTTCTAGAATTTATTGACATTGATGATACTACAGGAGCTGGTATGACAAATGTGCTTCTTAAAAAGCTGGACGATACGGGAATTCCGATAGCTGACATGAGAGGTCAGGGCTATGATAATGGTGCCAACATGAGAGGAAAGAACAGAGAGGAGTGCAGACATGGATCCGAGAGTTAAACCCTAGAGCTTTTTTTGTTCCATGCAATTCTCATTTATTGAACTTGGTGGTCAGTGATGCAGCATCAGCTTCTAGTGAGGCTGCTGAATTTTTAAATATAATTTAAAGCATTTATGTATTTGTCTCTGTATCAACTCATCGATGGCAAATTTTGAAGCAACATCTGGGAACATCCTCTCTGATACTGAAACCATTGAGTGCCACACAATGGGAAAGACAAGTGGAGGCAATAAAGCCTATCAAACACCAAATTGGGAAGATAGATGATGCCATAGTTGCCATTATGGAGGATAATGCTATGACTGGAACTGTTTATGGGAGAACAGTGGCAGAGGGAAATGGAATCACCAGAAACATACATAACTTCAAATTTCTATGTGACTTAGTGTTGTGGCATGACATACTGTTTGAAATAAGTGTTGTAAGCAAGAGACTCCAAGGTGTTGATCTTGATATATCTGCAGCAATGGAACAACTGGACAAAGCAAAGTCATACCTACAGTCTTACCGGTCAGATGAGGGATTTCAAAATGTTCTGAAGAGTGCACAGAAATTGGCAGAGGAACTTCACACTGAAGCTGTTTTCCCACCCATTCAAGAATACAAGAGTCACTGAAGAAGAAGACATTTTGATTATGAGGCACGGGATAATCCCATAAGAGACCCCAAACAACAATTCAAAGTTGAATTCTTTAACCAGGTGCTAGATTGTGCAATACAGTCAGTTGAAGAACATTTCATGCAGCTCAAGGAACAGATACCAGTCAGCTCTGTATTCTTAGGGAACCAGGGCGCAGTATCTAGCCTGTCTGACTAATGAAAGGACACCCTCTGCCCCAGCCTCTCCTGGAACCAAAACCTATCATAGAAAAGACTTACAGAGAGCAGTGAAGGGCGGTGGGAGACACACCTAGACCCCTCCTGACAAGGGTGACAAGATGAAGACATCCTACTTGCATACCAAATAGAGAGCAGAGACAACTCCCCTAGCCTCATCTGCATGAAAGATGGGACAGGGAGACATCTCAATTTGCATACAGAATGGAGAACAGAGAACCGCGCTGAACTCTGGCACCAGAAAAAGCAGGGAAGCACTGTATCATGGGAATCTCTGCTCCAGATGTTAATGATGTCTGCTCACACCCAGCTCAGCAGTTATAAGACCAATTCTAGTAATGAATCCTTGATTGATTTCCAAAATAGTGAAGCAGCCTAGTTGCATTGTGAGCTCCCTGGAAGAAAACACCACTCACAGCCAAGGTTGATCAGCTCCTATTGTCTAGCCTAAAGAAAACCCTTGAGTCATCAAGTATCAGAGGGGTAGCCGTGTTAGTCTGGATCTGTAAAAGCAGCAAAGAATCCTGTGGCACCTTATAGACTAACAGATGTTTTGGAACATGAGCTTTCGTGGGTGAATACCCACTTCCTCAGATGCATGTAGTGGAAATTTCCAGGGGCAGGTATATATATGCTAGCAAGCAAGTTAGAGATAACAATGTCTGTTCAATCAGGGAGGATGAGGCCCTGTTCTAGCAGTTGAGGTGTGAAAACCAAGAGAGGAGAAACTGGTTCTGTAGTTGGCAAGCCATTCACAGTCTTTGTTCAATCCTGAGCTGATTTGGTGTCAAATTTGCAGATGAACTGAAGCTCAGCAGTTTCTCTTTGAAGTCTGGTCCTGAAGTTTTTTTGCTGCAGGATGGCCACCTTAAGATCTGCTATAGTATGGCCAGGGAGGTTGAAGTGCTCTCCTACAGGTTTTTGTATATTGCCATTCCTAATGTCTAATTTGTGTCCATTTATCCTTTTCCGTAGAGACTGTCCAGTTTGGCCGATGTACATAGCAGAGGGGCATTGCTGGCATATGATGGTGTATATTACATTGGTGGATGTGCAGGTGAATGAACCAGTGATGGTGTGGCTGATCTGGTTAGGTCCTGTGATGGTGTCGCTGGTGTAGATATGTGGGCAGAGTTGGCATCAAGGTTTGTTGCATGGATTGGTTCCTGAGCTAGAGGTATTATGGTGCGGTGTGCAGTTACTGGTTACTTGAGTCATCAGTTTACCTATAAACAAATCTAGTGTTCTCCCTTGAACCACTGTATTTTCTCTACAAAAATCTCTATTCATCCTCCAGTCAGGATTCTGATGCTTAGATCCAAACTATGCATCAGTTCCACTGGGACTCCATATTCTCCTACTGATCATGCTAGGGGTTCTGCCTGTCTCCAGCACTCAGGACCTTGAGCTACCACCATCACCTGGGAACCCCGACCAGTTCAAACTTCAGGAAGCGGTGAGATCCCCTTCTTTTTCTCTCTCTGTTTTCCTTTCTACCTTAGGTGTTAACCTTTAATAATGTATATTATGTTGGTTTAGCCCTCCTTGTGTAGTTATCACTATTATTCAATAAATAACTTGTATGGTTAATCTGGTTGCTTCTCTCTCTCTTGCTGAACTTTACTCTTTTGTGTTTTTAGCTTCCCCCATATACTCTGCAGCAACGCTTCTTTTACCTAAGCTAAAGATCCCTGCAGCGCCCAAAATACTGTGGGGTTTGCTCATCAAGTAGGTTACTGCCAGGACAATTGTGATGTGAGAGTGGGGATAGGGATGGGACAGCTTGAAAGTGCTGCTTGACCCAGTCCATAGAGCCTGGGGGCATATATGGGGGGGCAGCTTGAAAGTGCTGCTTGACCCAGTCCATAGAGCCTGGGGGCATATATGGGGGGGCAGCTTGAAAGTGCTGATTGACCCGGTCTGCTCAGACTTGCTCTGTTAATGTATGTGTGTGAGTGTTTATCCGGTTCTGGGGCTAGAGAAACCCAGCCCTAGGGAACCGAGGTCCTGCAGGATAGCTCCATTGGGAGGGGACTTGCAGCAGGGAGAAGTAGAGCTCCATATAAAAACACAAGTGACACAAGCAGTACACTGATTACAGAACCCTCCTTCCCAGCCCCACAAGCAGAGTAACCCGAATAAATGAGCATACCCCAAAGTAACGGGCAAATCTGGTAACAGAACACAGCAGTATATTTGGGATATTGTATGCTATTCCAAAACTCCTCACTATGCCTGAAGAAGACCTACACCAGCAATGCGGGGCACTAGAGACAGTGTTGACACATGATGACATGTGCAATATTGATGCGAGTGATTTAGGTGATGAACTGAAAGCCCTTTGAAGATACATTTCTGCAGAATCAACTCCAAAGGCTGTTCTGGAATATATGTACACAAATAAGATGACCACCCTCTTTCCAAATGCTTTTGTTGCTCTGCGCATACTTCTAACACTTCCTGTAACAGTTGCCATTGGAGAACGCAGCTTCTCCAAGCTGAAGTTAATAAAAACACATCTACACTCCACAATGACACAGGAGAGGCTTGTCGGCCTTGCAACTATCCCAGCAGAGCATGAGCTGGCCCAGACTGTGGACCGTTAGCAGGAAGTAGTTCAAATCTTTGCAACCAAGAAGGCACGGAAAGCACCACTTTCATTATTCAGACAGATAATGCCAGTGTTTACTATGCAGACAAGAAAAATTACATTTGCTGTTCAGGCGTTTGAAAGTTAAGTGTTACTTACATTTTTTGAACAAGGCAATTTAAGCTGTTAGTTCTCCTTTATTGGGGTAGGTAGCAGAGCAGTACCATGAGAGGAGTAGAACAGGAAGAAGGCAGAATTAAGACCTTTCAAAGTTTTGGCCCAAGCAAGGGGACATGGGGACATCATTTGAGCTCCCTGCCTCAGGTGCCAAAATGTTGTGGGCCAGCCCTGCTCAAATGTTTGAACTCAGAATAAAACATGCCTAGTTAAGAGACTTTTTACAGATGCAAACAAAGATACGTGGCAATCAGTTAGTGGCCTCGAATACCAAAGGGAAACACAATGCAATATTACTGTGGCTTGTAGGGAAGGAAAGGAAAAGTTCCATGTGATGTCAAAACCCCAGCTCTCCTGTGTCCCACTAACATTCCAGCCAGGAAAAATATGGGCATTATTGTCAGGTGTATCAATCTAATCCAGTGGTTCTCAAACTGTGGGTTGGGACCTGAAAGTGGGTCTTGAAACCATTTTAATGGGGTCGGCAGGGCTGGCTTAGACTTGCTGCGGCTTGGGGCTCAAGCGAAAGCCTGAGGGATTCAGGCGGTGGGGCTCAGGTTACAGGCTCCCTGGCTGGGGCTGAAGCCCTTGGGCTTTGCCTTTGACCCCTTCCCCACCTGGGCCAGTGGGACTCAGGCTTTGGCTTAGCCTCCCAGGTGGTGGGACTCAGGTGGGCTCAGGGTTCAGTCCCCCCCTTGGGATCATATAGTAATTTTTGTTGTCAGAAGGAGGTTACAGTGCAATCATATCTTATCTAATCTAATCTAAAGCATTTATATTGTGCTCACCACTGTAGTAACTGAGATCCTAACAAATCTATCAACACCACAGTATACAGGCCCACGCATGATCTATGTCCCTTTCTCTCGAAAGCAATTAGACAAATTTTATTTTAAATCTTCCACCACCTCTTCTACCTTCTTATTTTTTCTAATTTTGGCAACTAAGGCAAAATGATGCTACTAAAATAAGACTCCAACTGTTTGTTTTTTTCAGCGCCCCATTGGAAATAACAATTATGTGCGAGCCTTGTAAATATCAAAGGGTATGTTTCCACTGG
The DNA here is from genome assembly GCF_007399415.2 of Gopherus evgoodei. NCBI lineage: Eukaryota > Metazoa > Chordata > Testudines > Testudinidae > Gopherus > Gopherus evgoodei. Next base: position 22,606,394 of record NC_044326.1, read on the forward strand.
CGTGTATTGGGGATCTAGCCATGTAGCTATAGCCAATGGGAGGCTGGCAGCTAGCTCCTCGTATTTGTTCTTATAAAACCAAATGTATTATGTCTACTAAGAAAAGTGTGAATTACTACTCCCAGCATATTTAAGAGTTATTATATGAATTCATTCTGTTAATCACTCTGTGGAAACCAAAGCAAAATCATTAACATGAAAACAAAATTAGCACTGGAATTTGATCTTGACGATGGACAATTTAATGGGAAATGAGTCCGGTTATGTATCCTGAATTATCATCAATTAACATTACTCTGTAAACCATTTCTGCGGCTCTGTGCTATTATAAATATTTAATTTTTGACACCAGCAATTAGTGGTAACCAATACTCTTGTGGCAACTTTTTTAATATATACTATTTATATAGGCTTTTTGTCCTGGCTTGGTAGATAATGGTAATAACAAACAATACTTAGTGCAGCTATATGGTGTCTTCCATCAGGGGCTTTAAGTGTGCTTTCTTTAACTCAGCCCTCGTCCAGACTAACCCACGGCATCGGCGGGTTAAAATCGATTGCTCGGGGATCGATATATCGCGTCTAGTCTGGACGCGGTGTATCGATCCCCGAGCGCGCTTACATCGATTCCGGAACTCCATCAATCCGAACGGAGTTCCGGAATCGACACGGAGAGCCGCGGACATCGATGCAGCGCCGTCCAGACTGGTGAGTACCTCGATTTTAGAAATTCGACTTCAGCTACGTTATTCTCGTAGCTGAAGTTGCGTATCTAAAATCGATTTTAATTCCTAGTCTGGACGTGGCCTCAGCCTCACAATCTCCCTGTGAGGTAGGTATTATTAACTCTAGTTACAGATGAAGACCCTAAGTGACAGAGAGACCAATTTCCTAGTTTTTGTTTTGAGAGCCTCAAATCTGCCTCTTGCATCCACAATATTATGACTGGAGATAACTGTGGGTGCATTTTGTAGCATATAAGCTGGAAAGGAACAATCAGGTGGTCAGATATTTCATACTAGGAAATGCACCAGCAATTATTTCTGCCTATATAATCAGAGGACATTTTTCAAAATCAAGCCTTAAGACCCTCCTCTCTGCACTCACAGTGATTATTAGCGATAGGTCCCTTTGTTTCATGGGTTACCTGTTAGGATGGATGAGACAAAAATCATTTCCAGAAAATGATTGTTCCCTGTCCACTCTAGCTGGTCAGTCAGGTTCAGCAGCAGTGCAGAGGGAACTGCTAATGACAACCATGGCTCATTGTAAATAAAGCTTCTGTGACTTGCCCAAGTTCATGTTCTTCATTGGTCTGGGTCATAATCACAAATCCCCTGTGACAGGGTGTATATGGTCCTTTGTTGCTCCCTGCTGGAGGTCAGGGCTGGCCTTAGTCCAAATGGCACCCCAGGTGAGGAGCATCTTCATCCCTCTCCTCCCTCCATTTGTTAAATTTTTGAATATCTTATTTTTATTGCACCTGTAGCCCATTTCATAACTTGGATGCACAATTTGCATGCAGATTTATCTTCTTATATGTCAGGGATAAATCTGCACACTAGGATCTGTAAATCTGTATTTATTCATGCCATAGATAAGCAAATAAAAAATTTGTTTCTTCTACACTTATAGAAACTTTTAAATTTTAAGAATAATGGAAATGTACTAACATCAAGAAATTAAACTATGCCCCAACATTGGGTAAACCAGTATTAATAGTGTTACAGTAGGTGTTACAGTAGATGATAGGGTTAAAATGTTAACCCTAGTCGTTTAGTTCAAAGGGTCACATTTCTCACCTTTGCCCTCGCGAACTGAAGCACAGTGTCAGAAAGATCCAAAGATTGGCCAATGGCATTTTGAAGTAATAAAATAGCAAGTGATGTCAGTCTCTCATCAGCCATCACTGATCAAAGATATGTTTTAATAAGCTTGAGTTTTGAAAAGCTGTGCTCACTACTCACAATTGTGACCAACAGGCTGAGCATATTCCTCAAAGCTTTCCACACATTAGGAAAAGTGTCATTCAGCTCTGCATCATGAATGAATTGTAGAACTTGGAGCGGAAAGTGCTTCTTGTGTGGCAAAGTGTGATGGATGTTGTCCAATTCGACACAGAGGTCTTTATTATGCATGCATCTGAGGAAGTGGGTATTCACCCACGAAAGGTCATGCTCCAAAACGTCTGTTAGTCTATAAGATGCCAGAGGATTCTTTGCTGTCTTTATTATTGACATCCAAACATTCCCCATGAGTCAGCATCCGATGAAACTCTGTACGATTGTTCAAGAGTATTTTCCAGTCGGCCAGCAATCTGCTAAGGTCATACCAAAACCCTCCTGGTCTTTTTGTGGTGCTTCCTTTGTCCAAACCTGTCTTTGATGGACACTCGAGCGGTGTCAACACACAAGCAAAAAAACTCTCTCTTGAATTTTTCTTCCAAGCTTCCCATCAACCCATCTGTACTCTTGTAACCAAACTATCTCTTCTTCTGATGAATACTAGTTTCCTTGAAGACAGGCTCAACTCCTACATTTTCCACCATTTCTTTGGCAGCAGTGATGACATCTTTGAATCCGTTATTTCTGTAGGCCACAATGAAATTAAGGCAGCTTCTTATCAAAATAGTAGCAGTCACGATGTCCACTGACTGATTTTGTAATGCCTTGCTTAGAACATTTACTTGGAACAGGATATTATGCCAACCCACAACTGAGGCCAGAAATTTAAAGTCTGCTGTATGGTTTGCCAGGCTTTGCACCTTGTCTCAGATTCCAGCCTTGGCTTTACTCGACTTCACCAGCTCCATCAGAGCATTGTAAACCTCAGTCACTTGGTACCTCACAGGTCTTACGCAGTCAATGTGGCTCTCCCAGCAAGTGTCACTTAGTGGCTTCATGGTCAGATTTGTAACATTGTCTGTGAGGCTCCACAGGCTCAGATAAAAGGTGGTGAAGGGCCTTAGCAGGTCAGTTCCTGACTGGGACCAGAAGGGTGAGGAAAGGTGCTCTACTCTGGCCACAGGAGCTCATATGGCTACATTCACTATTCCTAGGGGAGAGAGGATGTTAGAATGCTAACCTCAAGGTAATGACCAGAGGTAAAGGGACAAGGTGGGAAGAGACCCTGGGAATGCAGTAGCAACTAATCAAAGGAAGCAGTACATGACTGCTGTTCATAGGGTCCCTGAGTTGGGATCCAGAGTAGTGTCCAGGCCTGGATTTCTCCACCGGCCACTGGGAAAGTGGCCTATGCTCCAAGAAAGAGGACATAAGAACGTCCATATTGCATCAGACCAATGGTCCATCTAGCCCAGTATCCTGTCTTCCGACAGTGGCCAAAGCTAGGTGCTCCAAAGGGAATGAACAGAACAGGTAATCATCAAGTAATCCATTCCTTGTCGCTCACTCCCAGGTTCTGGCAAACAGAGGCTAGGGACACCATTCCTGACCATCCTGGCTAATAGCCATTGATGAACCTATCCTCCGTGAATTTATCTAGTTTTTTTTTAACCCTGCTATAGTCTTGGCCTTCACAATATCCTCTGGGAAGGAGTTCCACAGGTTGATTGTGCATTGTGTGAAAAAAATACTTCCTTTTGTTTGTTTTAAACCTCCTGCCTATTAATTTCATTTGGTGACCCCTAGTTCTTGTGTTATGGGAAGGAATAAATAACACTTCCTTATTTACTTTCTCCACACCAGTCTTGATTTTATAGCCCTCTATCATATCCCCCCTTGGTTGTCTCTTTTCCAAGATGAAAAATCCCAGTCTTATCAATCTCTCCTCATATGGCAGCCATTCCATACCCCAGGTAATTTTTGTTGCCCTTTTCTGAACTTTCTCCAGTTCCAATATATCTTTTTTGAGATGGGGTGACCACATTTGCACACAGTATTCAAGATGTGGGCATACCATGGCTTTATATAGAGGCAATACGATATTTTTGCTCTTATTATCTGTCCCTTTCTTAATGATTCACAATACTATGTTCACTTTTTTGACTGCCGATGCACATTGAGTGGATGTTTTCAGACCTGATCCTGTGCTCCACTTAGGAATAAATCAAGACTTCCCTTTCTTCTTGTGGGTTCCAGGACTAGCTGCTCCAAGAAACAGTCATTTAAGGTGTCAAGAAACTTTATCTCTGCATTTCGTCCTGAGGTGATATGTGCCCAGTCAATATGGGGATAGTTGAAATGCCCCATTATTATTGAGTTTTTTATTTTAATAGCCTCTCTAATCTCCCTGAGCATTTCAGAGTCACTATCACCATCCTGGTCAGGTGGTCAGTAATATATCCCTACTGCTATATTCTTATTATCCAGCATGGAATTACTACCCATAGTGAGTCTACATTCAATGTTCTATGGATAAACAGACAAGGCTTGTTTAGAAGCCCAAGAGAAGGATGGGATTTAAAGGGCCCAGAGACTGGGCTTAAGACCCAGGTGAGGGCTGACAGTTTATTGAACTCTTTACTACACCGTAAGGGGTTCATTCCTTTTTGACTGTATGACTTGGCTGGAGGGCCGAGTCACCAAAGACCCGCATAGTGAGGTTGGCAACCTACAGGGGGAGAAAAGATTGCAGCACCACACCCAGCCAATAAGGGACACTCATGAGAGATGAGTGTCTCTGTCATATTCCCCTGGTGTTTTTCTTTCTAACAGACCTCAATCATTAAATGAGACAGTTGGGCATGCACACTTTGCCAAACTCTATTCCATCGCTGACCAGGAATGTTACACCCATCAGTGAGTGTGATATGTGGCAGTCTCAGTGGAAACTCAGTATTCTTCCCATTCAACTGCAGTAAACGGTATTTTAGCAGCAGCTGGGGACAAGAGGAGAAACCCAAAGAGAAAAACATAGCAAGCTTAAACTGCTATAATATTACTGGTTCCTTCCTCCCTGGCCATTCAAGAAGCAGCAGACTTGCTAAATTTAGCAGCTACCTAATCCCTGCCTTGCTGGCCAGAAGGAAAGTTGCCATGATGGCAATTGATGGAAGAGATGGAAACACTCACCAAGTTATATACAGTGGCTCGATTCACACAAGGGCCAGATAATTTTGGGAGCAGTAATATATGTAAATATACTTTTTATGAGAGGGAGTATACTAGTCTTGTGCTTCAGGGCATAAATTGATCATCTACATCTCTCCCCCATTATAAACAACACTGAATATTTGCTAGATGCCTTATGGATTGGTCTTGGACTTCTTTTCTTCACCTGAAACTTCACATACTGACTAGAAAAGCAGCAAAGAGTCCTGTGGCACCTTATAGACTAACAGACGTTATGGAGCATGAGCTTTCGTGGGTGAATACCCACTTCATCAAATCCATGTGTCTAGACTAGAGTTGGTCAGAAAACAAATGTTCTGCCCGTCAACATTGTTGAGATTTTTGGAAGGAAAAGCATCACACATTGGGAGGAAAAGCCAAAAATTTTAAATATTTCATGGAACAAAATTCTATTTTTTTCCTCAAGTCAATCAAAAACTTTTGTTTTGATAAATTTGAACTGTTTAATTTCAATTTCAACCTTTTTAAATTTTAATATAATATAAAGTAAGTTTAAACCTTTTTGTTCTGAAAATATTGAGAAAGAACATTTTAACATTTTCATAGTGCTTTTTCCATTTTCTTCTAACAATTTCATCAAATCAATACAATTTCTCACAAATAATGGTTTTGATAAAAAAGCATTTTCTGATGGAAAACCGTTTTGATGAAACTTCCAACCAGCTCTAATGTTGACTGCTATTCTAGAGGTTTCATAGAGTTGATGGTCCAGAAATATGATCTCCTATAACAAACTCTGGGGCATATTCCCATGAAAATGAGCTAATTAGTCAGTTAAGTTAATGAATTAAGTTAGTTCTCATGCTGTTGGTTGGACAGTATGGAGGACAGCAAATGCATTATGTGTCTCCATCATTTTCTGTCTTGATCCTGATAAAGCACATTAGGGGATAGAATGCCATCTGTTGACATCATCTTGCCATCGTGTTTTAAGTCTTCCAGGAGTCTTTTTCCATCCTGCTTTCACTAGGTCAAAGTTCAAGATGATTCTCACCGGAAAGTTGGAAGGAACTCTGAGCAAATGACCACACTGTCTTAGAGAGAGTTGAGTGACCGTTTGAGAAAGCAGGACCTGATTAGTTAGAAAATGGATCTCTTCATTCTATTGGAATTCATACCATTTGATGCTTCATCTGTAACCAACTTCTTTTCAATCTTGACAGTGAGAGACCTTTTTTCAGTCCCATCGGTCAGAATACTGACTACCAAAACATTATATATCCTCAGCTTCATCTCTGTACTTATCAGGGTGTTCAGTTAGCAAAAGACATTTCTAATGAGACACGTCATTACTGATGACACTCTTGCAGTGCAGGCTTCAAGTTTTTTCTCAGTGCCACCCACATTATGAACAGTAGAGTGGAGGTAGGTGATATCACCAACAATCTTGACTGGGTGGTCACCCACTAGGGGGTTAGTGCCTACAGTCTGTTGAAAATACCTATCTGGAAGAATTTTGGTTTTATTCCAATTAATTTTGAGGCTTACTTTTGCCACTGACCTTTCTGGGCTTTAATTGCTGCAACCAGCACTATATTGACAGCAAAATCAGTGTCAGTGAGGTTCCTGTCATCAAGATGCCTAAACTGCATTTACTTAATGTGTGGTCTAGCATGTAATCTATGCTGGCATTGAAGAGATTTGAGGCAGCAATGCATCCTTGTCAAACACCTTGTCAAACACCTGACCTACTTCAGAAGATGGCAGTTCTTTTCCCACTTACAGAATGCAGCTTGAGGACTTATCATATAGAAGACAGAATATTACGCAAAGCTTGCCAGGGAGGCATACAAATTTCAAGCTCAGCCAAAGCGATAGAGTCAATCATGGCCTTGATATCCACAAATGCCATGTGAATAGGTCCTTGAATTCTTACGCCTTCTCGATATGCTAGTGCACTGTGAAGATTTGCTTTGTCATGGAATGAAGACAGCTTGTTGTGGTCTTCTCTTAACTCCTTAAAATATCATCAGCTCAGAACAACAAGAGAGAAGGAAAAACATTCCCTGCGACAGACAGAAGAGTAATTCCTGAATAGTTATAAAAGTCTTATTTGCTCCCTTTACATTTCCAAAGTGGTAAAATATTACCATTTTGCCAGTCAGACTGGACTGACTCTTCTCCAGATGATAATGAACAGTGTCTGCAGCCACAAAAGAATAGTTGGTCCTGTACTTTTTAATAATGCCACAGGAATTTCACAGATTCCTGCTGCCTTATTTCACTTCAGCGTCTTTACAGCACTGTGATTTCAGTGATAGTGATTTCACCAGCACGGTTCTGTGAAAAATGGGTCAACTTGGCAACAGCCTTAATGTCAGGGTCCAAAGAAACTGGGGTGCATGTAGCAGCTGTCGGAAATGTTCCCTCCAACCTGCCATGAACTCCACTTTTTCAGCGATTAGTTGACAAAAACTGGAGTAGACCACACCAAGTTAATGACCTTTCTCATGAGTGAGGTTGCACAGGTATTTATAGAAGGGAAGCCACATTGTTCCTGGCAGAAGCTTCCTGAAGTGAGATGGTGTAGCAGGGTGGTCCCCTGCTCCTGCCCTTTGGGGCTTAAAACAGCCCAGGGGAGGGCTGAGGCTGGGGCAAGAAGCTTGGGCTGATTGGGGAAAGTAGGCTCAGCTGTGGCCATGCCCCAATCAGGCCCAGCTGGCCCCTATAAGAGGCTGTGAGCCAGAAGCCCGGGAAGTCTCCCTCTGCCTGTAAAGGGAGAAGAGCCTGGCTGCAGGGAGCTAGAGACAGGGTACCTGAGTGAAGCAAGGCTGGGGAAAGGCAGAGGAGCTGGGGAGCTCCGGCCTGGAAAGCCCCAGGCTGTGGCCTAGCACAAGGCCAACAGGTACTGGGGGTTGCAGAGGGCAGCCCAGGGGTAGGCAAAGGCAGCAGGTCCAAACCCAACCTTGCCAGTGATGAGTAGGCTGATATTGCAGTCTTCCCCAGGGCGCAGGGGCTAGACAATGACTGGCAGTAGTTGTATACTGAGGCGAGGTGGGGATAGAGGGTTGGGGGGGTCCTCAGGGAAGGGAGACCCAGATTGGAGGGGTTACTGCCAGGGGGCAGCACCCCAGGTAAACAGGGCACTGGGGTCCAGGGAGGGACACGGGGGCCAGAGGACAGGCAGATCACCGACCTGCAGAGGGCACTCTGGAGCTGGAATGAGCTAATTCCCAGAAGTCACCAGCAGAAGGCGCCGCAGGGGTGAGTCCGCATGTCTACAGATGGCTTTGGCTTTCATAAAAACTTTTCAGTTAGTGCGTATTGATTTATTATGGGAGCCATTTAGCTTACGACATACGGTCGTATCACCTCTCACATGTGATGCTGTTCAATGATGATTAAGATATTAACAGAGATTCAGGGCTTCCTGGCTTTTTGGGAGGTACTAATGAGAGTCATGTCAGCATCAATTATCTGAGATCTAAAGTCTGTCCAGGTGGATTCAGCATCAATATATTCTGACAGCCTCTCCAACGTGTTCAAGATCTTAACTCCATAGTGGTTATGAATGCTATTGATTTCTAGATTAGATAATTCAAATTTTGGTAACCCAATGGTTGCTTTACCTATGCTCTTTTGTCTGAAATTGGTGAAGACTAATTTGTGGTCGGTGTTAATGAGTGCAGTAGACCAATAAGTACTGCAGTTTCTGATGGATGATCTCTTGCAACAAAGAGATTATAATGTAATCAATCATCATCCTTGTTCATTCCATCATTCAGCCAAATAAATCGGAGATTTTGCTTCCTATAAAACCAGGGGTTCTTAATGACAGGCTCATGAGAAATGCACAGCTGTACAAGGCATTTGCTGTCATCCAAGATTCAGGTATCCAGGATAACTGGTCCAATTTTTTCCCATGCTTCAACAGTATTACCAACAGTAGCATTAATGTTACCAAGCAGAGTGATGATTAGATAGATCTATTAATAAACAAATAAAGTTGACCCCAAAAGATATTCTAATTTTTAGATAACGAGCAGAAATCTGCTATCAGTAACATGGATGCAATGCCCAAGTCAACTTAAGTTACTTATGTCATCATACAATTGGCTCCATAGATAACTCTACAACAGAGATGGCTAAAGATTTGCTACTTAATTTGCTGTGTTTCTGATAACGAGATTAGAATTTCATATACATAAAAACAGAGGATAGAAATGTTGCAAGGCCCATCCCAAATATGTGTTTCTGATTAAATAGTTCTTTGGAAACTATCATGATGCCAAATTCCAATGCTTGCACATAATCCAGAAGTTATGGTTCAGCATGGGACAAAAATAATTGTCCAGAGCCCATGCTTCAAAATAATCAGGGTTGCACTTACCTGGGCCAAACCCTCCCTGAAGTTGCTGCTGTGCACTCTCCTCCCCAGGGAAGGGTCTGTGGCCCCTGATCCCCACACAGAGGCCAAGGATCTGTAAGGAAATAACACAGGTCCTGGGGCTCTGCACAGAGATGACCTATGTTGCAGTGCTCCAGCTGCTGTGTTCTGTCACACAAACAGTGCCACTGACCATACCAGATCAGCCTCTCCACACAGACTCTATTTCAGAGACCCATGAAATTGGAGGTGATGCACAGAGCATTGATAACTGCCAGCTCCTGTGGTTAATCCTGAGCCCTGCTCCTAGTGATTCACAGGTGTCAAGGAGGGACTTCCATAGGGTGAATGCTGCAGAGACATTGCTCCCTTTCATGTCATTGATCCCCAATTTTAGACCCTTCCTCAAACAGAACTGGATGGATACGAAGAACCGTTTGTCTTCCAGATCCAGTGGACCCTGTATGTATTGTGTTTATTGTTATCCCTGGCTGCTCTCCAGGACGTGCAATACAATTTGGGACAGTATATCTTCTATTTAAAAATATGGATAAAACCCCACTATTGAAGAACTGGTTGGAGCTGCCTGAGTGCTTTCTATGATATACTCTTCTACTTTCAATTTGCAAAGGCAAATTTTGAAAATCTAGAATGCAGCATATACACATTCCAGCACCAAGCTTAAATCAGATGATTCAGTGGGTGAAAGATGCAGGCTGCTAGGATTAACCCTCACCCAGCCAATGTGACCCTATAGATATTTCCAGTATCATGGTTTAGTGTATAGTGGATTTTAATGCAGTCAATAGTGAAGCCAATGGGGATCTTGTGTGAAGAAGGGTTGCAGGTTCAGTCCCAGAGTTGTTAATGAATCTAGACCCACAGAAGAACCTCAGTGCAATAATGTAACGGTGTCATTATGGCTTATAGACCGAGCCAGATTAGCTCATTTGTGTTATCATGACTGACACATGCACTTCTTGGGTCACTGAGTTTCTTTGTGAGTACGAGAGGAAAACCCTGGGCTTCTGTTGTTGGAAATATTCATTCCTTTTCTAGAAGGGTTTCTAGACAAAACATCTGCTTTTTAGAATATACACAAAGCATTTAAATTCCATGGATATTAGCTTTGGTTTGGTTTTGTTTTTGCCAGACTATCTCATTAACCAACTCAGTTTTCACAATGAATGTTTTCCTTGAAAGATTATGTAGACAAAAGCTGCTATTAAGCAATAATACACAACAAAACAAATACTGTTGGGTAATTCAGTTTTGCAAATGAAAGCACAGAACAGCAGCTGGAAACAATAAGTGGAAGGCTGCCTAGCTGCTCTACATGGCCACTGATAATAATAGGGGAACTGAAGAGATAGGAGCCATTTTCAGGGACCAAAGCCACCAGTGAGAATGGAGGTGACAAATGCCAAAGGAAGAGGAATTTCCAAAAGACAAGGGAATGAGGCAGCTGGGCAGTACGTCCCGCGAGAAAAGGATTAGGTGGCCAAGCAGTGTGTCCAGGGCAGAAGGGAACCAAACAGCAAGACAGCATGTACAGGGAGAGAGGAGGAAAAAAACACAAGAAGCAGATAAATATTTCCTGGAAAATAGGACGAGTGAGGAACAGAGTGGAGCGGGTATCACAGGGAAGTGGTGTGATTGCAAATAAGAAGGGGTAGGCAAGATTGTGAATGGCAGGCGTGAAATCCATGAGAGAATGTCCTCTCAAGACCTGGTCCACAGTTTGAGGAAGTTTGAGAACCAGAGATATAGATTAATGCCTAATCTCCCTTTGCTTTGAAAAATAATTAATAGCAGTATGAGAGGAAGAAGTAATTATCTCTCCTCTAAACCATACATATTTGGAAGTTTTCCCAACATTATCCTTTATTTTATTACCACTCATTTTAGGACCCTCTGTAAGCCTAGAAGATCAAAGACCAAAGATATTGTGGGTTGGAGACATGGCCATAGTCTCTGTCCTCCTTGAGGCCGAAGCAATCACCCACCCATTGCTTAACAGTGTTGCAGTTACTCTTTCCCTCAAACCACCAGAGGCATTTGCCTCTCTCCTCTTCAGTCTGAATGCCTCCAGAAACAGGTCCTTGGGTGCTATCCTCCATGTCTGACTGGTTCTTAAAGTCACTCTATGAGGATCTCTTCCAGCTGAATCTTTTAAACAGAAAACAACAGCAAAATAAATGCATTTTGGCCTCACATAAGGTGCTTTTGAAATCTGTGCTTGGGCAACTACCAGTTTAAAAACAGGGACTGCCAGATTGGCTGGAGCTTTTGACAATGACGCATGTGGCCAGGCTGCTTTTCAACATGCATTTTCCATGAACAATGCTAAATTAGAGGCCTGCAGATCCTTTCTTTTAATGCTTCTTTCATAAGGGAAAGTTAAACCAGCTCAGCTGCAGGTGCAACAGATTAAAATAACAGGTGAGATGGGGTCAGGGAGCATTCAGAACCCCAACAATTTAGAAAGGGATCTAAATAACATGGTGTTACTGAAAAGGAGGGACAGTCTTGTGGCTCAGGCATCGGACTAGGAATCAGGAGATGTGAACTGAGTCCTTGGCTCTGCCACTGTCTTATTGTGTGACCTTGGGCAAATCATTTAACCTCTTTGTGCCTTATTTCTTCAATTTGTGTTCCTTTCTCTGAGCCTTTAGCCCGAACCTCTCTAAGGTTTTCAGGGGAGGGGCTGTCTTTAAAGTGACTGGCACAGTGGGGTGTTCTCCATCTTCCACCAGCTGCATGGAACCAACCCAAGTCCCACCTTGGAAGCATGAGTTTGTAGCATGAATTCTTTGGTAAAATCCAGGCTCAGCAGCACCAGTTTGCTGCAGAAAACATGCCTGAGTGGGCCAAATGCATCTAAGTAGCTTGAAGTCAAGTGGACCTTTCGGGGCAGCCTTATACTTCAGGAGGTCCATGGAGGAGGGGGGCATGATTGTCATAAACCTAGTCCCAGATTTGGACCTTAGTGTCCAAAATATGGGGTTTAGCATGAAAAACCTCCAAGCTTAGTTACCAGCTTGGACCTGGTAAAGCTGCCACCACCCAAAAAATTAGAGTGTTTTGAGGCACTCTGGTCCCCCCAAACCTTCCCTGGGGACCCCAAGACCCAACTCCCTTGAGTCTCACAACAAAGGGAAATAAACCTTTTCCCTTCCCCCCTCCAGGTGTGCCTGGAGAGAGACACAGACGCAAGCTCCATAAATCTAAACAGAGGAACTCCACCCTCCCCGTTCCCAGTCCTGGAGAACAAAATTACCAAGAGCTAATCTCTCTTCCCCCCTCACCCAGAGGGAATGCAAAGTCAGGCTAGTAAATGTAACACACACAGATTTCCCCCTGACTTCTTCCTCCCACCAATTCCCTGGTGAGTACAGACTCAATTCCCTGGAGTTCCCCACTAAAGAAAAACTCCAACAGGTCTTAAAAAGAAAGCGTTATATAAAAAGAAAGAAAAATACATAAAAATGGTCTCTCTGTATTAAGGTGACACATACAGGGTCATTTGCTTAAAAGAAATATGAATAAACAGCCTTATTCAAAAAGAATACAATTCAAAGCACTCCAGCACCTATAGACATGTAAATACAAAAAGAAAAACAATGGAAACCTTACTGTCTTACTATATTGTACTCACAACTTGGAAACAGAAGATTAGAAAGCAGGAAACAGAAATCACTTCTCATAGCCGAGAGAGCATACAGGCAGAAGACCCAAGAACAAAGGACTCACACACAAACTTCCCTCCACTCAGAGTTGAAAAAATCCTGTTTCCTGATTGGTCTTCTGGTCAGGTGCTCCAGATACTTCTTTCCAGGTGAAGGAGACGTTAACCCTTAGCTATCTGTTTATGACACATACAGTGGGAAACCCAGGGAGAGACCACATGATATGCCCCCCAAATTGCAGACAGTGGGGAAGCTCACTGGCAGCGATTTCCTCCTAGAACTTTAAAATAAACAGATTAATACAACACATGCACCTTTACATATACCACTAAGTATATAACTAACAGACTTTTACATTCTAAGAACACTTTAACTACTGGATTCTGGGAAACTCTCATGGGAGAGTGCATCAGCTACTTTGTTAGAAGCTCCTGAGATGTGCTGAATTTCAAAATCAAAATCTTGGAGAGCTAAACTCCAACGAAGAAGTTTCTTGTTGTTCCCCTTGGCAGTATGAAGCCACTTTAGTGCAGCATGGTCAGTTTGTAGCTGGAACCGCCGTCCCCAAACATATGGGCGTAGCTTTTCCAGGGCGTACACAATAGCATAGCATTCCTTTTCACTGACTGACCAGTGACTTTCCCTCTCAGACAGTTTCTTGCTGAGAAACACGACAGGATGGAAGTTGTGATCTGTTGCTTCCTGCATGAGCACTGCTCCTATACCACGCTGCTTCACCAACTGTAACGGTCCCTTAACCTCGTGACCATACACAAGTTCAAATGGTGAAAACCCTAAACTGGGATGTGGTACAGCCCTGTAGGCAAACAGCAACTGCTGCAACACTAGGTCCCAATTATTGGAGTATTTGTTGACGAATTTATGTATCATGGCCCCCAAAGATCCATTAAACCTTTCCACCAGGCCATTGGTTTGATGGTGGTACGGGGTGGCAACCAAGTGGTTCACCCCATGCGTGTCCCACAGTTTTTGCATGGTCCCTGCCAGGAAATTAGATCCTGAATCTGTAAGGATGTCGGAGGGCCAACCTACCCTGGCAAAAATGTCTGTTAGGGCCAGGCACACAGTGTTAGCCCTGGTGTTGCCTAGAGCTACTGCTTCCGGCCATCGGGTAGCAAAGTCCACGAACGTCAGTACGTATTGCTTTCCTCTGGGCGTCTTTTTCGGGAAAGGACCCAGAATATCCACAGCTACTCGCTGAAATGGGACCTCAATTATGGGGAGTGGCTGGAGAGGGGCCTTGACCTGGTCTTGGGGTTTTCCCACTCTTTGGCATACCTCACAAGACCAGACATACTTGGCAACATCTTTGCCCATCCCCTCCCAGTGGAAGGACTTCCCCAACCGGTCCTTGGTTCTGTTCACCCCAGCATGGCCACTGGGATGATCATGGGCTAAGCTTAAGAGCTTCCCCCGGTACTTAGTTGGAACCACCAACTGTTTTTGCGGCTGCCATTCTTCCCAGTGTCCACCAGAAAGAATTTCCTTGTATAAAAGTCCTTGGTCTATAACAAACCGGGATCGATTAGAAGAGCTGAGAGGTGGTGGGGTGCTCCGTGCCGCCGCCCACGCTTTGTGAAGGCTGTCCTCTGCTTCCTGCTCAGTCTGGAACTGTTCCTTTGAGGCTGGGGTCACCAGTTCTTCCTCAGACTGTGGACTTGGGCTTGGTCCCTCTGGAAGCGATGTAGGTGATGGGGTTGTTTCCGTTGCTGGTGAACCGCTCTTCGCTGGTGCACCTGAGAGTATTTCAGGCTCTGGCTGAGCCTTTTGGGTATGGCTGTCTGTTGCTTCTGCCAGTTCTGGCTCGCTGGTGCCCTCTGGCGTTGAGTTTGAAAATGTGGTTGCAATTGCTGGTGCTGGTTGCTGTTCCAGTTCCGGGCCTGGGACTGGAGGTGCTGTGGCTGTTTCAGTGGTAGGCATGGAATCCGGGTCCACTACCTCTGTCTGGGTCTCTGGTAACACAGACGGGGCGTCTGTGGACAGCTCAGGTACAGGAATGGGTCTGGAAGCTTGCCTGGTTTGGCTACGTGTAACCATTCCCACTCGCTTGGCCCGCTTCACCTGGCTGGCCAAGTCTTCCCCCAGTAGCATGGGGATAGGATAATTGTCATAGACTGCAAAAGTCCACATTCCTGACCAGCCTTTGTACTGGACAGGCAGTTGAGCTGTAGGCAAGTCTACAGCTTGTGACATGAAGGGGTAAATTGTCACTTGGGCCTTTGGGTTGATGAATTTGGGGTCTACGAAGGATTGGTGGATAGCTGACACCTATGCCCCCGTGTCTCTCCACGCAGTAACCTTCTTTCCGCCCACTCTCAAATTTTCCCTTCGCTCCAAGGGTATTTGAGAGGCATCTGGGCCTGGGAATCTTTTGTGTGAAGATGGTGTAATGAATTGCACTCGGATGGCGTTCTTTGGACAGTTGGCCTTGATATGTCCCAGTTCATTACACTTAAAGCATCTTCCATCTGATGGGTCACTGGGTCGAGGTGAGTTACTGGAGACTGGTGAGGTGGAAGAATAGTGTGTCTGTGGCTTTACTTGGGTTGTAGGTGGGGTTTTTGGCTGCCCTCGGTTGTAGGGTTTATGGTCGGTGTGCCCCCTGGGGTATTCGTTCCCCTTGACCGTAGCTTTCTTGCTTTCTGCCACTTCCATCCATCTGGCTCCAATCTCCCCCACCTCAGCAAGATTTTTGGGTTTTCCATCTTGTATGTACCGTGTGATGTCCTCAGGAACACCATCCAAGAACTGCTCCATTTGTATGAGGAGGTGCAGTTCTTCCAAGGTTTTAACATTGTGTCCTGATATCCAGGCCTCATAATTTTTCCCAACGTAGTAGGCGTGTTTGGGAAATGACACATCTGGTTTCCACTTTTGGGTTCTGAAACGCCGACGGGCATGATCCGGAGTTATCCCCATTCTGTATCTGGCCTTGGTTTGAAAAAGTTTATAGTCATTCATGTTCTCCTTAGACATTTCAGCTGCCACCTCTGCTAAAGGTCCACTGAGCTGTGGCCTCAATTCTACCATGTACTGGTCTTCAGGGATGCTGTACCCAAGACAGGCTCTTTCAAAATTTTCCAAGAAGGCCTCGGTGTCATCACCTGCCTTATAGGTGGGAAATTTCCTGTGCTGTGGAACAATCATTGGCGCAGGGTTGTTAGGGTTGGCTGTGTTTTGCTTAGCCTTTTCTAATTCCATGGCCTGTCGGTGGGTTTCCCTCTGGAGTTCCAGCTGTTTTTGGTGGTCTGCATCTTTGGCTGCTTGCTCTCTTTTGTAAGCTGCCTCTCTGTCTTCTTGTTCTCTTCTGTGTGCCGCCTCTCTTTCTCTTTCTCTTTCTCTTAGCTCCATCTCTCTTTGTTTTATTTCTAGTTCCTGTATTTTTTTCCCATATCTCGCTTGTGCTCTGCGTCTTTTATTTGTTTCTCAGCCTCCATTTTTGCCTTAGAAGTAATGGTTCCTGTTTTCTTGTGTTGGGGTGCCCTCTGGTGTTTATCTTCTGAACTGCAGGTTGTTGCCTCCTGGGGTCTGCCTAGCAACAGTGCCTTTTTCCCTTTCTTTCTCTAGCTAATTTTTTCAATGTAAAGTAAACCAGAAAAACCACTTTATTTGCATGAGTATAGTGCTGGTATCTGCCTCCTAATGGGAGTGCTATTGTGTGACAAAAGACCCTTAATAGTCTCTTAATGGTTTCTTGCTTAATATGCAAGCCACAACTGCCAGAGAGAGCAGAGAAAACAAATTCTCTCTGGTTCCCTTTTAAAACCAAACTGTTTCTCTCTGCTAAAAAGCCCCTAGCAGAGAAAAGAAAAATATAATATTCCTACTGGCTTCTGGATTCTATCTCACCACTGCCACTCATGTCATAAACCTAGTCCCAGATTTGGACCTTAGCGTCCAAAATATGGGGTTTAGCATGAAAAACCTCCAAGCTTAGTTACCAGCTTGGACCTGGTAAAGCTGCCACCACCCAAAAAATTAGAGTGTTTTGGGGCACTCTAGTCCCCCCAAACCTTCCCTGGGGACCCCAAGACCCAACTCCCTTGAGTCTCACAACAAAGGGAAATAAACCTTTTCCCTTCCCCCCTCCAGGTGTGCCTGGAGAGAGACACAGACGCAAGCTCCGTGAATCTAAACAGAGGGACTCCACCCTCCCCGTTCCCAGTCCTGGAGAACAAAATTACCAAGAGCTAATCTCTCTTCCCCCCTCACCCAGAGGGAATGCAAAGTCAGGCTAGTAAATGTAACACACACAGATTTCCCCCTGACTTCTTCCTCCCACCAATTCCCTGGTGAGTACAGACTCAATTCCCTGGAGTTCCCCACTAAAGAAAAACTCCAACAGGTCTTAAAAAGAAAGCTTTATACAAAAAGAAAGAAAAATACATAAAAATGGTCTCTCTGTATTAAGGTGACACATACAGGGTCATTTGCTTAAAAGAAATATGAATAAACAGCCTTATTCAAAAAGAATACAATTCAAAGCACTCCAGCACCTATAGACATGTAAATACAAAAAGAAAAACAATGGAAACCTTACTGTCTTACTATATGGTACTCACAACTTGGAAACAGAAGATTAGAAAGCAGGAAACAGAAATCACTTCTCATAGCCGAGAGAGCATACAGGCAGAAGACCCAAGAACAAAGGACTCACACACAAACTTCCCTCCACCCAGAGTTGAAAAAATCCTGTTTCCTGATTGGTCCTCTGGTCAGGTGCTTCAGATACTTCTTTCCAGGTGAAAGAGACGTTAACCCTTAGCTATCTGTTTATGACACATACAGTGGGAAACCCAGGGAGAGACCACATATAGTATCTTGTTAGCCCCAGGAACGACTTCACCTGCCTTTTGGTAGTAGGGAACTGGGCACTCTAATAGGGCTGTTCCCTTGCTGGCTAAGGGTCAGATTTGTTCATTCCCCAGGGCACATCCTAAGGAGGAGCGGCGCCAGGGTTTTTGGCGCCCTAGGCGGGGGTTCTTCCGCACTCCTGGTCATTGGCGGCAATTCTGCAGCGGGAAGGGGTCCTTCCACGGCTCCCGGTCTTCAGGGCACTTCGGCAGTGGGTCCCGGAGAGAGTGAAGGACCCTCTGCAGAATTGCCGCCGAAGACCCGGAACGCGGAAGGACCCCCCACCACCGAATTGCCGCCAAGCGTAGCAAAATGCCGCCCTCCCAAATCCTAGTGCCCTAGGCAACCACCTAGGTTGCCTAAATGGAAGCGCCAGCCCTGATCCTAAGCATTTTGTTTCAGCACAGCCCACCTTACACTTTCCAGAGCTAGCTGTTAGGCCTACCTTCCTTTGAGACGGCAGGACAGTGGCAATCCACTTCAGATGATGTTCCCTGGTGTTACAATAGACAACAGTGTAATTGAGATAGGCCTCAGAGTACTGCCAGTGGGGCTGCAGTACCCTATCATTAACCACTGGAAGTGGCGGGAACCCCTATAGAGTCCAAATGGGAGCGTTCAAAAGTGAGAGACGCTAAAAAGGGTGGCAAAGGCTGTATCATCTTTAGACTCTGGTGCCAGTAGCCTTTCATAAGGTCTAGCATGGCTATTAAGCAGGCCCTACCCAGCCTTTCCAGCATCTCATATATTCTGGGCATGGTATATGTTCTGAACCTCAACATGACATTACCCTCTCTAAGATCAATACAAAAGTGAACACACTTGTCAGGTTTGGCTACTAAATCAATGGGGCTACCCCATTCACTTGGTGTCTCCTTGACTACCCCTCGCCCTAACATATTTTCTAGCTCCCTTTTCACCATCTCTCACACTCAGATCCGGAATTTCCTTTTCTGTACCTAACATCTGGATAATTTGTGTATGGTGCTCAGTGAGGTGTGTCCGCCCAAGCTTGATGGTGAAGATGTCATAAAAGCTATGGACTAGCTTGTGGGCTTGCTCTCTCTGCAGGATGGTGAGGTTGTTTCAGGGCCGGTGCAAGGAAGTTTCGCGCCCTAGGCGAAACTTCCACCTTGCGCCCCCCCAGCCCTGCAGCAGCTCTCCTCTGCCCTGAGGCGTCCCCCCCTCCCGCGGCAGCTCCCTATCCCCAGGCCTGGGGAGCCCTGCGGTACCTCCCCACCCTAGCTCACCTCTGCTCCGCGTCCTCTCTGAGTACGCTGTCCTGCTCTAATTCTCCTCCCAGGCTTGAGGCGCCAAACAGCTGATTGGCGCCGCAAGCCTGGTAGGCGGGAGAAGAGAAGCAGCGACTGCGTGGTGGAACCTCCGGGCTCCCGGCAGAATGCTGACCCCAGGGGAACCCTTGGGCTGCTGGCTGCCGGCAGCGGCGCGCTGACCCAGGGGAACCCCTGGGCTGCCAACTGCCGGCGTGCTGACTCAGGGGAACTCCTGGGCTGGCAGCGCGCTGACCCAGGGAAACCCTTGGGCTGCCGGCTGTCGGCGGTGGCCCGCTGACTCAGGGGAACCCCTTGGCTGCCGGCGGCCTGCTGACTCAGGGGAATCCCTGGGCTGCCGGTGGCAGCTCAGACTCCCTCTCTCTCCCAGGGCAGCAGCCGCTCAAACACTTAAAAAAAAATTGGAGAGCGCCGCTTTTTGGCACTCCCAAATCCTGGCGCCATAGGCAACCGCTTAGTCTGCCTAAATGGTAGCACCGGCCCTGGGTTGTCTCTCAGAGTTACAGCAGGACAGACCCCTACCTCTGGCCATAGGCTCCAGGGGCCAGACGAAATCTACCTCAGTGCAGAAGAATGATATATCTACCAGGGAAAGAGGAACCAAGGGGCCCCTTTGAATAGATTGGGGACTCACCAGCTGGCACAAGGAGTGCAATAGTTCTTAATCTCTTGACATATCTCTAGCCAAAATAAATTAGCCAATACTCATTTCTGGTTTGGTTTGTTTTTTCACGCCTAAGTGACCAAACCAAGGTATTTTGTGGGCCAGCCTGAGGATCTGGGAACCAGCAGTTGTGACTGGCATATCCCAGTTTGGACTCTTTGACCACCTGAATCAGAACATCTCCCTCTAGTTCAAAGTGAGGGTACTGTCCATCCTATACCTCATCCACTAGGGTCCTGTTCACCCTGGCTAGATGTCCATAAAAATGGCTACACTCCAGCATTTGTTCTTGCACAAAATACTGGAGTTGGTGAGAGACTAATTATGCATCAACAGGGTCACACAATAACTCTTGTGTGGATCTATCAGGGGTGTCCGAATTACTCTGGGTCACTGTGCCCTTCTTTATTTGTTGCACTGGATCAGGATCTGTAGGGCCCCTGAGACCTTGAGTTGCCCTAGCCTGTGGTATCTGGGAGTCTGACCTCCGCAGGGTTACCCACAGGGGATTCGAACCACAGTGGGTGGCAGTGGATTTATGGGCCCACCTCCTCAGATCTTATGTGGTAGCAGAATTCGCTTCTGGGCAAGATTCTCCTTATGGGTTTTCTACATTAGTATTAATTAGGTCAGGATCAGCAAAGAGGAAGCTCTTCCCAAGTGGTGCATCAGCCTCCTCCTGTGGGATGGGATCCAGACAGGATTGGTTTGCCTTCTGTAGCAGGCCCATTACTGGTCCCCAGACCTGACCCAGAACCACTAGATATGACAGTTATTTTGCCCCAGCCACTACTAACTTCACCGCTCTCCTGTTTATGGATAGCTTAAGTTGGACAGTGGGGTTAGGCTGGAAATCCCCATAAATACAACCTATCAGCAACACCCCCCAACACCCTATCCTTGGGAAATTGGGTCCCAATAGCTGCTCATGGAAAAATGTCTGGCCAGATCTGGAGTCAACCAACCCCATTGACTGTAATGGGGATAACTAGAGCACTGAGCTCCCTGAGGAGTGCTGAGGTCTTGGAGAAGCAGGCTATGACATCATCACATTCCATAACGGTGCAGGAGCTGTAGCCATGGCCCTCCTGCCCACAGCTGAAGCAGATCTGGGCTCCTTCCTGTCCCTAGGGTTGTACCAGTACCCCTCTGATCGTTACTGGCTGTCAGCCAGGAAGCAGCTTCTGCAGCTCCTGTCTGCTCCCCTTCTCTCATGGGCCCCTTTAATCCTCACCCAACTTACCCTTTGGGGACCATTGCCCCAAAGGAGGAGGAGTCTCCAGTGGGGGGCTGTCCCAGCCCATGGAACAGCCTTCCCATGAGCCTCTCAAATCCCGGCATTGTCTCCTCTTTCATGACACCAACACCTTGCACGGGGAAGCCAGTGGACCCACTTCTCCTGATTCAGGTCAGGCAGGTGACCAACAATCTAGGTTCAGCCTCCAAAAAGTTCTCAACCAAACACACTGCGGTCTCCAGTTTGTCTGCCCCATTCCAGTAAATTCACTCCCAGGGTCCCAGTGGCATGATATAACAGAACTGTTTGAGAACCACCTACTCGATTATTTCCCTGGGGAACTCAGATTCTGGCCTTAGCCACCAGCAGCAAAAGTCTAGAAGGCATTGTGCTGCAGCCCAGGGTGAAGGCTTCAGCCTGGTACTGTTGGTGGTAACTCTCTACAATGAGACCCAGCTGATTCAAAATAGCAGCCTAAGGGCTCTATAATCCCTGACCATTGTGCAGTCTTAGGCCCTATATGCTGCCTGAGCCTCCTGTCAGACGGGGGCCAGCTGGAAGGACCATTGCCCCTGGGACCACTGGTGTGCCAGGGCCAGCTACTAAAATGTCTAAGTACCGTTCCTGATCATCTTCTGGTCCCATCTCGGTTAGGGCCCCTTCCACACACAGGTCTATAGGGACAATGTATCTACCCCTGCTCCTTGGACTCCAGGGGGTCCCTGGCTCACAAGACAGAGGAGGATTTGTAAAAAACAAATCGTGTCTAACTAATCTGATAGCTTTCTTAGATAGGATAACGAGTCTTGTGGATAAGGGATAAGTGGTGGATGTGGTGTACCTAGACCTTAGTAAGGCATTTGATATGGTCTCACATGATATTCTTATTGAGAAACTAGGCAAACACAACTTAGATGGGGCTACTATAAGGTGGGTGCATAACTGGATGGATAGAGAGTAGTTACTAATGGTTCCCAATCCTGCTGGAAAGGTATAACGGTGGAGTTCCGCAGGGGTCTGTTTTGGGACCGGCTCTGTTCAATATCTTCATCAACAACTTAGATATTGGCATAGAAAGTACGCTTATTAAGTTTGCAGATGATACCAAACTGGGAGGGATTGCAACTGCTTTGGAGGATAGGGTCAAAATTCAAAATCATCTGGACAAATCAGAGAAATGGTCTGAGGTAAACAGGATGAAATTTAATAAAGACAAACGCAAAGTGCTCCACTTAGGAAGGAAAAATCAGTTTCACACATACAGAATGGGAACAGACTGTCTAGGAAGGAGTACAGCAGAAAGGGATCTAGGAGTTATAGTGGACCACAAGCTAAATATGAGTCAACAGTGTGATGCTGTTGCAAAAAAAGTAAACGTGATTCTGGGATGCATTAACAGGTGTGTTGTGAGCAAGACACAAGAAGTCATTCTTCCACTCTACTCTGCACTGGTCAGGCTTCAGCTGGAGTATTGTGTCCAGTTCTGGGCACCACATTTCAAGAAAGATGTGGAGAAATTGGAGAGGGTCCAGAGAAGAGCAACAAGAATGATTAAAGGTCTAGAGAACATGACCTATGTAGGAAGACTGAAAGAATTGGGTTTGTTTAGTTTGGAAAAGAGAAGACTGAGAGGGAACATGATAGCAGTTTTCAGGTATCTAAAAGAGTGTCATAAGGAGGTGGAAGAAAACTTGTTCATCTTAACCTCTAAGGATAGAACAAGAAGCAATGGGCTTAAACTGCAGCAATGGAGGTTTATGTTGGACATTAGGAAAAAGTTCCTAACTATCAGGGTGGTTAAACATTGGAATAAACTGCCTAGGGAGGTTGTGGAATCTCCATCTCTGGAGATATTTAAGAGTAGGCTAGATAAATGTCTATCAGAGATGGTCTAGACAGTATTTGGTTCTGCCATGAGGGCGGGGGACTGGACTCGATGACCTCACGAAGTCCCTTCCAGTCCTAAAGTCTATGAATCTATGAATCTGCTGCAGTTGGTCCATAAATCACTGGAACTGGAGTTGCTGCTGCTGCTTCACAAGCCATTGGACATGGGATTCCCTTTCCATCTTGACAGTACTGGTGTTCAGTTTCAGGCCAGATCAGCTGCCCATGTTCTCTACCATATGAGATCTAGTGTCATTTTCCCAGCCCAAATAAACAGTCAGATGGCCAATCAGCCAGTCCTGGTCCCTTCCCCTGAGCGACCCATTTATGGGAACTTATACAAAGTTCAAATTAGCACAATAGTAGCAAACCAAGGCAACAGCCACATTCACCATTGGGCATTCCCCACAGCTCTACAAACCTGAGGGCACCAGTGCAGCTCATACCCAGCTATTTTCCCCCACTGCTTTCTCCCAGGCAGCCCTTTAATCTGCTTCACCTAATAGGTCAGGGTTAATTGGCTGCTGCCCGAACCCTATAGGAGCTGGGCTAAGGAGTGTCCTTGTACATGGTCACAAGGCGTAATTCAAAAATCCATGACCCAACTTTCTATAAACATTCAGAGGAAAACGTCATCACTGGGCTGAAATCATACTTGAAAAATTTCAGCAGAAAAGGATCTGTTTGGAAATTAAGATTTCCCTATCGGGTAATTTCCCCATATAGTTAGTAGTTTCTATTCCTGCTTTCCTTGTTAAATGTAAACCATAATATATTACTATTTATATTATTTAATCTATACCAGTGGTCCCCAACGCGGTGCCCACAGGTGCCATGGCGCCTGCTGGGGCATTTATGTGTGCCCGCCTACTGCCCAGCAGGGGAGAGAAGCCGCAGCCCCACATCTGCTGAGCACAGAGAACTTAGGCTGCAGGCACAGTGTTCTCTGTTCCCGGCAGGCGTGGGACCTGCCTTGTGTCCAGCAGGGGAGAGAAGCTGTGGCTCTGTGCCTGCCAGGGACAGAGAACTCCGGGGCTGCAGGCTGCGGGTGCTGGTGTTCTCAGTCCCCGGCAGGCATGGAGCCGTGACTTAAGCCAGAGAGAAGCCGCGGCCCTGAGCCTCCCGGGGACAGAGAACTTCAGGGCTACAGGCTGCGGGCGCCAGTGTTCTCTGTCCCTGGCAGGCACGGGGCCCGCCTAGTGCCCAGCAGGAGAGAGAAGCTGGGGCCCTGCGCCTGCTGGGGACAGAGAACTCTGGGGCTGCGGGCACCGGTGTTCTCTGTCCTCGTGGCTTCTCTCATCTCTCTGGATTCATATATTATGTAATATTAAATATGATGATTTTCATATTATTTAATGTAAAAATACAAAATAAGCCTTGAAAAATTGTTGGCACCCACCACACTCCTCTCAAAACATGAATATGCTACTGGCCTCAAAAAGGTTGGGGACCATTGATCTATACCATATATTGCATGGGATGTCCATTGTGGCTGGGTTAATATTGATGTAGAATTATTGGGCCAAATTCTCCTCTGAGTTACAGTGGTATAAATCCAGCATAACTCAAATGAATCAATGAAACACTCCAAATTTGAACATGTGTAACCAAGACCAGAATTTGGCCCATTAACTTAAGTATGTTTGAGTTCATAATTTTAGCATTAGCATTTGTTTTCGCATGTTTTCGTCTGTGTGTGTGTAGATATAGACATCAAGGGAAAAGTAGTTTAGAAATACCTAAGGCAGATAAACCACTATTTATGTGTACTATATGTATATTCATTCACACACAGAGATAGGGCCTTTTCCAAAGCCTATGGAAGGCAATGATTTTTATGGGCTTTGGATTAGGTCCATAGAGAAATATATGTTTTGAAAACATTTTTATAGAGATAAAATATAATTCCAAAAATATTTGGTTTTACCTGCCTTCTCTGTGCTGGAAAGGGTCATCGTGGGGGGAGTTATTTTTGATATCAGGGGCAAAGTCAAATTGGCCCTGGCTGTCTAAGTTTATTATTTAACTAAGCTTTCTGAAGTGTGAATGTGAATGTTCTGGCCCAGCTGGACAAGGTTATCTGTAGGATGTGTCTGGCATATTGTTAATAGTGAGATACCTGAATATAGATTTGTGGTGGAGGTTTTCCACTGAAAGTCAGTGGGATCTGAATGCCTAAATCTCCTTTGGAAATCTCCTGCTTAGGTGCCTAACAACTTTAAGTATTTTATATCACAAATTGTGATAACAATATCTAACACAATTCTGCCCTTTAACCACTAGGTGGCACCAGAGACAGCTGCGAAGATAGCAGGTACATTTTCTTCAAATACACATACACAAAGACTCCTTCCTATCCACCTAAATATTTTATATATTCTCAGCAGTAGCACTAGGTATTTGGATAAGCAAAGTTTTTGCTATAGAAAAATTGCAAAATGTATGCCTCTCACAGCTCAGCTGCACTCATAAATAACCATTTAAGATGCGCTTTTCAGAAATGTTCAGCATTGCCCTAACTCTGTTCCCACTGAAGCTGTTAAAGCTCCCATTTACTTCATTGGGAGCAGAGTTAGGACAATGCTGAGAACTTTTGAATACCCCATTCTTAGTAAACATATTATCTTCATTAATTTGCCCCCTAAAGCTTTATTGCCTATAGTGTCTCAATAGCAGAGCTGGCTCAATCTCCAAGGAAATCATCCACTTTTAGTATTTTAAGCAATGTGGATTGCAGACTGCCTCTGTTTTGTTTTTATTTTTCCTGACACTAAGGATAAAGTGATGTACTCCAGTTACAAGTGAAATATACCATTTAGCTAGGGCGTTATCCACGACCCTCCAAGAAACAGGCTGTGTGCCAGAATGGAATCTCTTCCTCTCAACTCCCTGTCTTGTTCTTGGTCTAGCTTATTCCCAATTTACAGATGGGGAAATGGAGGCACAGAAACTTGTCCAAGGTCACAAAAAAAGATCAGAGGCAGAGCCAGGGATGGAATCCAGGTCTCTAGAATTCCAGGTTAATGCTCTACTCCTTTGCCAGTGGCAGATGCAACTTCCTCACCTGCCCCTCCATAGGGAACTAAAACCATCTTACTCTGGACCCATTGGCCAGTTTCTTTTCCATCTCTACCACCCATCTGCATTGCCCTGTTCAGGGCTGGTGCATAGCCTAGATCACCACATGCAGGGTGTGCATAATCTGTGAGCCTCACCACAACTATCTTCCCCTTCTACTCAGAAAGGTGGCAGTTCTGCTGCAGTGAAGGCGTTTTGCAGGCCCGTGCTGCCAGTTGAAATTTATGTATCATGCTTGCCCACACTGAAGTCAATGGCAAAACTCCAAGTGACTTTAATTGGAGCATAATCAGATCCTACAAAGAAATTATATACTGTACCCTATATAGTCTCTTCCCATAACTAGCTCTGAATATTCTGTGATACTTATCTTTGAGCAACATGATACAAAAATAAACCTCTTCAGTCTATAGTAGACGTCACTTTGAGGTTTGTGAAAGCTGCACTGACAGATTGTATGCAGCATCGCCCATTAATTGTAGTGTCTGCCATTTCAGCCTCAGAATAGAATCTATGGGTTATATTTAAAAACTCAAATTGTAGCTGAACTTCTGTGGGTAACATTTAGGTCAATTTCAGGTTAAATTCCTTCCTCTTCTGACAAATTCCCAGTTATAAAACAAAATATAATGTCTTTTATGAACCATTTTAAATTGAAATCTATCGGATGTAATTTCCATTCCCTTACCTTTGGGTTTTCTTTGGTGTAACTCTTGGTTCCACTAGAATTACTCTGTATTTATGCCCATGTACATGAAATCAGAATTAAGCTAATTTTAAAATAAATGAATAAAACACTGTATACATTTTTAAAGGCTACTGAAGTTTTTCAGCACTTGTCAGTTTTAAGTGTAACTTTAGTTTCTGAAATAAAAGGTTTCATTTCATTTTAACCAAGTGCTCCTATATAAATCTAGCTTTTATTTCAATGTGTATAAAAATAAAAGTGTCTATCAGATCAATCTATCCAAACTTTGTATAACTTATAACATGCTAAAATCTACAGCTATCCAGCACACTTAGCTCCTCATACAATTCATTTGGACTAGATAAAAGTTCCTTTGGACTTAATAAGTAACCAAAAAGTAAACGTGAGAAGATTTTCATAAGCACAAAACCACACACCAGATCGAAAGTTCATCTTCCAACAATCTGAGGCTCACTTTCCTAGAAAGAAAGGCCAGAGCGAGAGAGAATCTTCTGTGTTCCCCAAAGCAGGAATTAGAGGGTCCTATTATCAGGACTATCCCAATATTGGGGGCTTTGTCTTATATAAGCACCTATAACCCCCTCCCGGAAAAAAACATGTCCCAATTTTTCACATTTGTTATCTGGTCACCCTAGTCCTTTCAATTGTAACTTTGTAAGTACTTCAACAAAGAGACACAGCCACACATGCTCTATGAAATGTTGAGGGGAAAACATTTTACATCCACCAACATCAGATACTTGGTTCTCTATTACAAAGCAACACAGTTGGCTTCCTTCTCACTCCTGCTTAGAACATAAACACGTTACTAGCATTGGCACTTTGTGTGTCTTCCAAAGAGCAATCCGATCCCCACATGGGGGGAGAAGGAGTTGTTCATTTCTCCCCCTCCCTCAGCCTGAAGTTTGCTCCCTGTTTACCTCCAGAAGCAGGGCTGAGGGAAAGGAATGAAGGGGGGCTTGTTAGTTTTTAGCCTTACCTAAAGTTTCCTGGCCAGGTTCACAGCGTGGGGCAGGCTCAGTGAGCCTAACCAGGGCACCAAGAAGCAGCAGGAGCTTCCGAAGCATGCTGGAGCTCCTTTGTGTGCAGTCAGAATAGTGATGTGGCACTAGCTGCTGGAGGAGTTTCTCCACTTTGAGCCTCCACGCCGCGCGCTCCTTCGCTCTCTCTTTCCAAGCTGCAAACGAAATTAGTGCAATGCAAGTGCATGCCCACGTCTTACAGGATATACGGTCCAGGAATCATATTACAGTTGGCCTTAGTGTTTTGAAAGCAAAGGGTTTTAAGACAGGAGGGAGAGGCCCCTCCCCCCTGGCAGGCTGGCGTTTGATTTTGTTAAAAGCTTCAGGGGGGTCCCACAAGAATCCAGCCGCCTGCTCCTTGAGTGAGGGCCCCTCCAGCGTGTTTGCTCTTTGTACAGCAGAGCTCCCAAGGGAACAGAGAACTTCCCTCCAGTGTGTGACACAAGAGCTTGCTGAAAATAACTGACTGTAAGTGCCTGGGAAGGCACCGATTAAAAGAGAGAGGAAACACAATGGACTCCTGTCCTGTAACTATCTTCCCACAAATGATATTTCATGTGCTAGACTAATTACACATTTAAAACAGAATACACATTAAACAATGCAGAGCCTTGATGTGGTTACCTATAAGAACAGCCATAATAGATCAGACCAATGGTCCATCTAGCCCAGTATCTAGGGAGAACATATTTCCCAAGAAGGAAAATGGAACACTACCTGGGACTAGCCCCCAAGGGCTCCCTTCCCTCCCTCTTCTCCCCCTTCCCCTTCCCCTTCCCCTTCCCCTTCCCCCACAGCGCAGGGCTAGCCTGAGCCCTGCATCACACCCCACACAGGGCTGGTGTCAGTCCCTATCCTGACCTCGCCCCCATGCAGGGCCGGCCCAAGATGCTCCCCAGACACACACGGGGCTGGTGTCATCCCCCGCTATCCCCACAAGTTCCTGCCAGGAGTGCTTTTTTGGCAAAACTGGGCATTTGTCCCATTTGTTCTTGCCAAATGCTGATGATCAATTAGCAAGAGCAAAAGGGACAAATGCCCAGTTTTGCCAAAGCAGTTGAGACGGCCAAGAAAGGGCGTTGAAAAGGGACTGTCTTGGCCAAAACAAGACATATGGTCACCTTACTCGTATCCTATCTTCCAACAGCAGCTAGTGCCAGATGCTTCAGAGAGAATGAACAGAACAGGGCAATTATAAAGTGATCCAGCCCTTCTGGCTTAGTCCTAGGTGCTGGAAATCAGAAGTTTAGGGACACCCAGAGCAGGCAGTTATGTCTGTGGCTATCTTGCCTAAATTGATGGACCTATCCTCAATGAATTTATCTAATTCTTTTTTGAGCCCACTTATAATTTTGGCCTTCACAACATCCCCTGACAATGAGTTCCACATGTTGACTGTGTGTTGTCTGAAGAAGTGCTTCTTTATATTTGTTTTAATCCTGCTCCTTATTAATTTCATGGAGTGACCCCTGGTTCTTGTGTTATACGAAGGGATAAAACACACTTTCTTATTCACTTTCTCCATGCCATTTCTTCAGCGCAGCTAGAATGCAAAGCTATAAAATAGTGACCAGCTTCCTTCTGTGCACATCCCTCATGCATATACTGTTTTGCTTAATATAAAAGCCACTTTACATTTTTTTAAAAAGTCGACAGATGTTTAATAGGAATATTTCATGTCTACTTTTTCCAGAAGCTGGAAAAAAAATCTAGAAAAAATGTTTTAATTGCTGTGTAGATCTGTATTAATTTCCCTTTTAAATTATTTTGAGTCCAATTTTATTTTAAAATTGAGAATATACCTTACATATTTTACACTGATCATAAGTAAGTGTAACCTGGGAACTAGAAGAAGGTTTCTAACCATCAGTGGAGTGAGGTTATGGCACAGTCTTCCCATAGCAAGAGTGAGGCAAACAACCTGAAATAGATTTTGATAAATTTATGAACAGGACTATATGATGGGGTTGCCTACGATAGCAGGGGACTAGACTCAAAGACTCTTTCCTAGCCTATGTCCCTATGTTCCCATCTTAAAAAGTTTACATTAGAAAAATTTGTAGGGCTATATTCTCAGCTAGTGAAAAGCAAGTTAGTGTCATTAAAGTGGAATGGACCACCTCCAATTTGTAACAGCCAATAGCTCAAATGGAAGTTATGGGTTTGATGGAGAAAGTATTGGATGAAGGTCTGTTCGATTCAGTTAGATAGGTTATGTGGGCTAAAGGGTTAACATAACCCAGTCACTGTTCAACATTAAACAATATTAAACAAAGTCCTGGGCCTCGTATACAGAGACCTCAGCTGCTTAATTCCTTGGCAAACACACCATTAAAAATCCCTTTCATCTTTTATAAAAGATGCGAAAAAAAAAGAAAAACAATGAAAGCATTTGAAATAGAAAGTATTCAGTAAGGCTTTCATTTTAACAACATCCCCTGTTCCCTTTCCTTAGCTGGAGAGCGTTTTAGCAGGAACAATCCAGTCTGAGATGGGTTTAAAGATGATAATAACTGTCCTTTTGTGTAAAAGAGAAGAAATGAGTTGAGATGGGCTGGAGTTGTTGTTAAAGTCCGACCATGTTTCTTCCCAGATGTGTTTGAGATTTAGCCAGAGCCACTAGGGATGGCGATGTTGTCTGGGTCCCTCTCTCTGGCCCAGTCCGGTCAGGATATCCCTCAGGATTAGGACAAAGAAGGTCCAGAGTCCCAGGAGCCAGTGGGGACAGCAGCCATGATGGTGAAGCTCATTCCAGTAGCATTTGTCTGTTCTTCCAATTGTTCTCAAAGCCTCTTTCTTTAAGGACCCACAAGGGGAGTGGTGGGTGGGGAATAGTCCATTTCCTCGTTATTTAGCCCACCATTTAGGTCTAATAGTCAACACACCAATTTTGGTTCTTTAATTTCCAGTTCCACGTCTTCTGTTTTTACCAAGCGTGATTTTAACACAGTTATTTCAGCAGGCCTCTTTTGTTTAGACTAATTCACATTTTCTGTCTCCTTTACATACCTTTTCCCATGAACATTTATTATTATGTGTCATTGTGACATTTTATGAACTTTCACATACTTTTTACAGTTGATCTTACAGTTAGGGTTAATTTGTCAGCCCAATCATCAATCAGTTCTACAGCCTGTTTTCTGGAGGAGATCAGCCTAGCTGATCATCATGGTCCCTTCTGGCCTCAGCAGCTAATAAACTATAACTTCTGAAACAGTGATTCTCAACCAGGAATATGCATACCCCTGAGGGCACACACAGGTCTTCCAGAGGTACATCAACTCATCTAAATATTTGTCTAGTTTTACAATGGGCTACATAAAAAGCACTAGCGAAGTCAGTGCAAACTAAAAATTCATACAATGACTTGTTTATACTGCTCTCTATATTATACACTGAAATATAAGTACAATGTTTATATTCCAATTGATTTATTTTATAATTACATGGTAAAAATGAGAAAGGAAGCATTTTTCAGTAAGACGGTGCTGTGACGCTTTTGTATTTTTATGTCTGACTTTGTAAGCAAGTGGATTTTAAATGAGGTGTAACTTGGGGGTAGGCAAGACAAATCAGCCTTCTGAAAGGGGATCCAGTAGCCTGGAAAGGTTGAGAGCCACTGTTCTAAAATAACTTCCCTGATGCTGTGATAAAAGGAAGACAAGCTAATCATCTGCTCAAAATTAAATGATGCATTTATCTGTATCTTTCTGAGTGAACCCTTGGACATTAGTTAGTTACAGTCAGCTATATGATATGGATAGTTACAGTCAGTTTTATGACTGACTAATTAATTATGGGTAGGTAGTTGCAGTTAGAACATACATCCAAAATTTGAAAAAAAGAAGCTAAAACAACGTGGGACTAATGATTTTGTGAGTACCCTGATCATGTTGTTCACATGTGGCATCGTATTCCCTCCCTTTTTGTCTTTCAGCTTGTAAAGTCTATATGGCAAGGACTGTAACTTCATAAATGTCTCTACAGTGGCTAATATGCAGTGTAGTTGTACGTAGAGAGAAAAGGTGGATGAAGTGATATCTGACCCAGAAGTCCTCATCCTCAAAGGGAACCTGCACAACACTTTCAAAAAGATGAGCCTGGACACTTGAATGTATTGCTCAGCTAGACACTAAAAATAATAGACTGAACAGAGATACTGGATTTATGGCTTATTACAACAATCTATAGCCCACTTAAGCCTCTTTGTCCTGTGACTGCAGAGAGGTTAACGGATAAACATTATGGGGCAGATTCTCTTTCCTGCTCTGGCCCTTCTGTGCCATGATGGTGATGCAAGAGCCTTGAATAGGCCGTATCTAGCCAGGTGAGAAATCCCCAGCTCTATGGGAGATCTCTGGTGGCATAAAGCTACTTTCCTCTCCTTGCCCTGTGTAGGAGATGGTGGGGGAGGGAGGAATGCTGTAATAATTGGGGCCTCATAGGGCTACCCCAACTGTCGGAAAGTGGAGAAAAGTTTATAAAATGTTCCAGTCATCTACAACAAAAGTTGATGGGAAAAGGGAAGCAAAAGGTTTTGTTAGTCCAAGCAAAAAGTCTAGTGATATAACTTAAGGACTGTACTCAGGTCATGTCTGGTAAACAAGAGCGGCATGGGACTCAACCCCATGCTCTGAGTGTCCCTAGCCTCTGCTTGCCAGAAGTTGGGAATGGGTGACACAGGATGGATCACTTGATGATTACCTGTTCTGTTCATTCCCTCTGGGGCACCTGGCATTGGCCATGGTCGGACGACAGGATACTGGGCTAGACGGACCATTGGTCTTACCCAGTATAAACATTATTTTATTCTTAAATCAATGGACAAAAATTGGTGTGTCAAAAATTAAACCTAATTGTTCAGCAGAATAATGATCCCATGGGTTATTCCAACCATCACTGCCTTTTGAGATCCTAAAAAAAACTTTGGAGGAGAACAAGCAAATTAACTGGTTGGTTGGTGGAGACAGTGGTCTGGGAAGGAGCAAGCATTACCATAATGGCTGCCATTCCCATCAACTTCTGGGTCCTAGAGATCCACCATGGCATCACTGGGCCTTTGTTGACCTGATCCTGAATGATGTCCTCATCAGACTGGGCCAGTGAAAAGAACCCAGATGTCATTGTCACCTCCATCGGCTTCTGCTAAATCCCAAATGCCATGTGGCTGTCACACACCCCTGCATAGGGCCTTTTCTTTCCACATTTTATTTCTTCTCTCTCCTTTCCCTCTCCTTTTGCCTTCTGTCTAATAAGATCCTGTCCTAGCCAGACAGGTCTGTATATTTTCCTACACTGCTGTGAGCCTGTGACAAGTAAGGGAATTACAAGCAATGCCCTAAACAGCCCAATGCAAGTATCACTTTGCCAGGTTTCAAAGTGGCTAAGACCATATGCTGTGTCAATGTTTTTCCAGCAGCGAGGTTGCAAGTGAGAGTCAGCACCGGAGATGGAATCTGTGTTTCTCTCTTCACTGTTCTTCTCTTTTCCCTCTTGTGTGTGTTTGTCTTGTTTGGTCTTCTTACAAGTGGGCTGGAATTTAACAACAATAACAATAGCAATGACAACAGCTCCAGCCCATCTCAGCCTACTTTTCCTCTTTACCCCCAAAACAATGATATTTTCCTTATAGAAACTCTTTACCGCTAAAGGCAAAGGGAATAAGGAGTATTGTTAAAACAAAAGCCTTTACCTAATATTTCATATTTCACATACTTTAACTGTTTTTCCTTCTTTTTTGTATCTTTAATAAAAAGGTTTAAATGATGTTTAATTATGTGTTTGCTGTGGCACTAAGCAGGCTGAGATCTCTGTATTTGAAACCCTGAGCCATGTTTAACTGTTTAGTGTTGTATAGCGACAGGGTCACGTTAACACTTTTGAATCTTGAATTTTGATCATAGTAATGATCACAACAGGGGCATGGAAGGGGTGTGGCCAGAGCATGCTGCGCACCAGCTAGCATATGGTCCTTTGGGGACAATAACCTGCTTGCAGAGTGTAGAACATCCCTGTAGTGCTGAGTGGATCTTGGCCAAACAGAGAATCAAGCCCTCTAATCATAGTAGATTGACTCACACTGATGACTATCAAATATAATTGTAAGCAAAATACGACACAGTATGGTAATGTAATCAAAGGGTAACTACTCCCTCCCACAGATAAGCCCACAGGAGGGGCCAACAGGACAGGAAAATGCCGCTAGCGTCTGCTGAAGCATATGATTCCTTGTGGAATTTGGAATGGGTGAGGCAACCAGGTAGGTTCTGGGGATCAGCAGAATAGGAACCCCTGTTGCTCCCTAGATGTGCAGAGGCAGGAGACATTTACATGAACATCTCCTGCTTCCTTGCTGCTCCAATACTTCCTTCTAGATCTGAGGAATGCAAGTTCCATGCTGGATACCAAAACACTATGGTGAAGTGCACCATAGACATGTGTGATAGCTTCAACAAAGGTCATAAGCAATTAATTAAAAAAAAATTTCTAGGGAGAGGCATTCCATTTGTATGGCTCTTTTCCAATCATGTCTGGGTATGCTCCACTCTAAAAGAGCTCCACTCTAGCCCTGGTAACCTTCCTGAAACTGATGGGATTGCTCAGATTTTATTTGATGGTTGAATTTGGTCCAAATTGCCTCTAGAACTGTTGATTTTTTCCCCATTAAATCTCTTAGTTTCCACCAGTTAAAAGGGCAAAATCTACAACCCTTACTCACCTCGAGTGGCACCTGATCACATGATTAGAATGTTCATTTCAATACTATTCAAGGTGAGTAAGGGTTGCAGGACTGATCCCTAAATGTGTGGCTCATAAAAACTTTCCTATGTCCCACTGCTTTTTCTACAGTGCCTTCTGATGTCCTTCCCATTGTCTTCCATTACTATGCCTGGACCAAATTTCTTCCCTGGATTACTTTTTCCTCTCCACAATACAATTTTTCAGGTTTCCTGCACATATTTACATACCACAGATTCTGTAACATACATTTTCGGCAGCTAAGCAGATCAGCAAACAGAAGCCCAGTTTATTGGGTTCTGCCAAATCATTCTGTAAACCACTGTATCCAGCTTTCAGCAGCTGCATTAACTCTGCTTTTGTTTTTATAACAACTTGACCCTAATGTCAAATACTAATAAAATAAAGTAATGATTGCCTGTCATTCTGGGAATACTTATTCCGATTATTTTGGAAATGACCACAGCTATCATTATTTCTCTGAAGGAAGTATTCTGGGGAGCCACTACATTAGATCGACTTTCTTTCTGAAAAAGATTTTATGCATTTAAAATGGTATTGTATGTTGTATACAGTTCATTTGCCTGTCCCAACAAACAAGCTGTCATGTGCAGTGAATGACATCCTATATAGCAGTATCAAACAGAAGACAATAAAGGGCCAACTCCTCAGCTGACTTCAACAGACCTCTGCCCATTTACACTAGCTGAGAATCTGGGCCCCAGTGTTTTAACAGAAATTCTGTACCTGATTTGACTGTCTTTGCCTTGTGAGCATCTGACACTCAGAAAGTTAAAGGGCCAGCATTCTGTATTAGAGCCGCACTTAGAGACCCCAACAGAGACCATGTCCCCATTGTACTAAGCACTATACTAAACATGTAATGTGAGACAGTTTGTTCACTTTCCTTTTATTTAGGGGAATTAAGCTCAGTGGATCAAATTCTGCCCATATTTATATACATTCACCCCTCTGGCCTGGTCTGCCCTGGAAGGCACAGTGCAGGATGGCTCAAAACACATTCAAGGTAAGTAGAAAACAGTATAACCCAGGCCCTGCACTTCCCATAGTGTGGGTGGGATCTAAGGTGTAAGGAGGGGATTCAGTTGTCAGAATTAAACTCTAAAAAACATAAATAAATAAATACCCACTTCCCCCCAAAGAGACTGGATTGTAGAAATGTATGTTTAAGACTGAGAGAATCAATTGCAGATAGTCCCGGGAACAGTTATACTCATGTCTGGTGGATTTTGTCAGTTTGCAGGAAGCTCCTACAGTTTTATTGCTATTTCATTAGCAATAAAACAAATTAGCCCTGGCAAAAATCTGTTACCTACCACCTCCACCATAAATATAGGTGTCTCCCTTCCTCACGCTCAGGCACCCCCTACCTACTGCACACCTCTGAACAGACTGTCTATGTCTCTCACTCGCTCACACCTCTTATGTCACTCTCATGCATTACACACCCACATACACATTCTCGACTTTCTTATGTGTGGACGCATGCTCGCACCTCGACTATTACACACAAACATGCACACTCCCTGCATCACAAAAACACACTTACCATATGTTTCTCACTCACCTCCATCCCCCACATGACACCACCTCATCTTTCACTCACTGATTTGACTCACTCTGATTTACCCCATTTGTTCTCACCCACATAGTCATACGTACACAGGAATTGTCACACTGGGTCAGACCGAAGGCTCATCTAGTCAATAGCCTTTCTCAAACAGTGGCTAGTACTGGATGCTTCAGAGGAAGATGCAAGAAACCCCACAATAGGCAGAAATGGGATAATCTGCTCCCATGGAGGTCTCATCTTAACCCAGAATACCGAGAGACTGTCTTAAACTCTAATGCATGAGATTTAATATTCCTTCTAAATTTTTCTTAGCATTAACCATTATAACGGATTATTCTTGTTACTGTACAAATGACCAATCCTTCTGCGAATCTTGCTAAATTCTTGCCCTCAACAACCACCTGTGGCAATGAGTTCCACAGTCTGTGCATTGTGTAGAAGTATTTCCTTATATCAATTTTTAATTTGCCACCTTTCACCTTATTCTTTTTTTGGGAGAGCACAAACTCCCAATGTCCCTTCTCTAGGCCATTCATTATTTTATGTACTTTTATCAGAATGCCTCTTATTTGTCTCCTTTCTAAGGTAAACAATCCTAATCTTTATATCCCAATCCCAATATCTTTCTATAGGATTAAGTATCAGAGGGGTAGCCTATCATACCTTTAGTCCCAGATTTGGACCTTAGTGTCCAAAATATGGGGGTTAGCATGAAAACCTCCAAGCTTAGTTACCAGCTTGGACCTGGTACTTGCTGCCACCACCCAAAAAATTAGAGTGTTTTGGGGCACTCTGGTCCCCCTGAAAAACCTTCCCTGGGGACCCCAAGACCCAAATCCCTTGAGTCTCACAACAAAGGGAAATAATCCTTTTTCCCTTCCCCCCTCCAGGTGCTCCTAGAGAGATACACAGACACAAGCTCTGTGAATCTACACAGAGTGACTCCCCCTCTCCGTTCCCAGTCCTGGAAACAAAAGCACTTTCCTCCTCACCCAGAGGGAATGCAAAATCAGGCTAGCAAATCCAACACACACAGATCTCCCCCTGATTTCTTCCTCCCACCAATTCCCTGGTGAGTACAGACTCAATTTCCCTGAAGTAAAGAAAACTCCAACAGGTCTTAAAAGAAAGCTTTATATAAAAAAGAAAGAAAAATACATACAAATGGTCTCTCTGTATTAAGGTGACAAAATACAGGGTCGATTGCTTAGAAGAAATATGAATAAACAGCCTTATTGAAAAAGAATACAAATCAAAGCACTCCAGCACTTATATTCATGCAAATACCAAAGAAAAGAAACCATATAACTTACTATCTGATCTCTTTGTCCTTACACTTAGAAACAGAAGATTAGAAAGCAGAAACTACTTCTCCAAAGCTCAGAGAAAGCAGGCAGACAGACAACAAAGACCTCAGACACAAAATTCCCTCCACCCAAAGTTGAAAAAATCCGGTTTCCTGATTGGTCCTCTGGTCAGGTGCTTCAGGTGAAAGAGACATTAACCCTTAGCTATCTTTTTATGACATAACCGTGTTAGTCTGGATCTGTAAAAGCAGCAAAGAATCCTGTGGCACCTTATAGACTAACAGACGTTTCGGAGCATGAGCTCATGCTCCAAAACGTCTGTTAGTCTATAAGGTGCCACAGAATTCTTTGCTGTTTTTTCTATAGGATTGGCTTTTTTCATTCTCCTACCATTCTGGTTGGGTCCTGCTTCATATCTAGGGCTCCTATGTGCTACAGAAATAGAAATTGTTATCCTCATCATCTGAGATGGGTGACCTGGAATCATTACCAGCCTAGTCACTTACTCCTCCAATCATCCAGTATTTATCCTAATCTAATAAGCCATTCTTTGTTATCCAGATGTGACTCTGTATGATTGAAAAATGACCAGTTATATCATTAATCTTGCCACTGTTTTACAACTGCAACAAATCTTGTACAAAGTATGTCATGTAAGATATCAATGGAAAAGTTACCTCTTTTCTGCTCTGATCTCTGGACTGTGGACGTACACTAACAGGAATATTACAACCAAAGGACTGAGGACCTTTCAATCTTTTGGAAGTTATCAGAGACTTTACAAGCCAGAAGTCTGTAACATCACTGCTACAAACTTGATCCAAGAACTTTGCAATGATTATATGTACATGATTTCTTTGAACATTTCAATGCTCTCCTTATTCTTTTCTCTTACAAGTAAACCTTTAGATATTAGATATTAAAAGATTGGCAAAAGAGTGATTCTTGGCTAAGATCTGAGTTATATATTGACCTACGTATGTGGCTGATCTTTTGAGATCTGAAAAATCCTTTGTTTGATTAAATTGGTTTTAAGTAGCCACTCATCATAAAGTCTAGGGTCTGGGTGGTGAAACAAGGGCTGGGATCCTAAGGAGACTACAATTTGGACTTCTTGTGAACCAGTGCGGTGAGACAGAAGTTTACTTTTGTTTCTGGCTTGGTATATCTAATGATAGAATAATCACTAGTTTGGGGTGATCTGCCCTATTTCTCAGTAGTTTGTCCCAAATCTGGTATCCTCAGCTGTGACCCACTGAAGCATGATGACATTTGGTGTATTTGGCAGGATCCATAGAACCTGGTCAATTAAGCTTTGGATCAAAACCCCATGCTATTCAAACACTTGCAATTTGATATTGAGAGTTTTGGTGGTTGAAGAGGACTGACAATGAGTGAATCACAATCATATTCGGATTGTGACTCAAAGTTTAAATAATTATGTAAAGAACGAAAAATAACCCTTAAAGGGGAAAGCTCAGATCAGAGGATGAGAGATTTGCTTATGGACAATGACCAGGGAGCTGGCGCTCTGCCTTCATCTGCCCCAGATGCAGCTGCTGAAGCAGAAGCAGTGAGAATGCTATTAGTGAAAAACAAGCTATGGTTTGAACATGAATAAAAAGTGGCAGATCTTCGATTGCAGGAAAAGCAAAATATAGCTGATGTGGACAAAGAAGCAAGCCCTGATTTAGGGGGTGACCCTAAACTGAACCTCACTTGCTAACCAGGGGGTAAGGATGCTAAATCCCAGTGAAGGAGAGAGTTGGTGGGGGAGACAGGTGTTCTTATCTGGTTGCATAGACTTTGCCCAAAGACTCCTTTCCAGAATTCAATGATAGAGCTGATTGGACTCAATTGAAAGTCCATGTTTCAGGCTAGTGATTCCCAGAGGTAACATCAAGGCCTTGTGTGAGGACAGTGAAAGACAGCATAGAGACTGTACTAGCCGTGAAGTTCCCCACTAATTGCTGAAATCACTGAGAGCAGGGTTAAATGTTAGAACCTCAGAAAGTGCTATTGTGGGAGGACGTAGCAGCAGAGAGACCGTGGCAAGCAGTGTCAGGGAAGCAATGGCAGCAATAGCCAGCAGCTGCAGAGGGACAGCAGCCAGTAGTGGCAGCAGAGAGAGGCAGCAGAGGCATGGCTTGATTCCCCTGCTCAACCCCCGCTCCAGGAGACAGAGGTGAACCCCCATGAGCTCTCCTCCTGACCTCTGGGTCTTCACTAACCAAGGACCGCCAACTGTGAGTAGGGTGCTGCAAGAAAGAGGGGAGTGATGTCTTAAAGGGACATTTATTCGTTGGACTGAGGCAAAGGACAATGCCCAGTACCCGCTGGGGTTGAGTTTGCTTACAGTGACATGCTTTTGCAAGTGGTTGTGGTGTTTTCCCAAATTAATGCCAAGTTCCCTTTCCCTCCTAATGAAAGTTCTTTTGTTATACACAGACTCAGTGCTTGAGAGAGGGGAAGTATTGCCTTGTGGACGCACTCAGAGGTGGTGTTAATTGTTCCCCAATTATTACCTGGTAGCTCAAGCCAGTTCTGTTTTGTATAGTTAAGAGGAACCCCGGCAACTGAACCCAGCCATGTTGCTGCCAACTGCACCTGGAAGAAGGATTGCACATGCACACAAGTGTTTGCACGTTTGAGACCTAAAAGTGTTTGCACTAAAAGCAATGGTGTCCATTCGCCCCTCTGGCTACTGCTAAACCTTCCATGCAGGGGAATTCATTGATATCTGGCTCTGGCTTCAGGTTAATTGCATTACCAATGCATTTCCCAGCAGTAGCCAAGAGAATCTTAAATAAAAGATTGGCTCTAGTTGGATGCAGCAGAATAACTCGCATCAAGGGCTGACTTGAGCAGAGCCACTTGCAGGTTATTGTAAACATGCCAGGAGACAGTGTTACTAATGCTTATTACTGATCTATGTCACCTATGCCAAATCCATTCCTTTCCCTCTGACCAGAGCCAATGGGCTGTGACCATCATTAAAGGCCACCTGAAAATCACATTAGGATTTCTTTGCTGCTCCATGCTTCACAACACTGCAGCCACAGAAAGGGCTTGATTCTTATTTACCCGAACACACTCCTCCGGCTGTGCAAGGGGGGCTTATTTACACTCCTCTAGCTGTGCAAGGGGGCCTCAATTCTAATTTATTCCCACTTTAAGGCCCCTTTAAATGGCCAGAAAGACGTTATATAAATATTCAGCTGGAGTACTGTGTCCCATTCTGGGCATCTCACTTTATGAAAGATGTGGAGCAACTGGAGAGAGTCCAGAGGAGAGCAAGAAAAATGATAAAAGGTTTAGAAAACCTGACCTATGAGGAAAGGTTAAAAAGACTGGGCAGATTTAGTCTTGAGGAAAGAAGACTAAAGAGTGACTTGATATCAATCTTCAAATATGTTAAGGACGGTTATAAAGACAACTGTGATCAATTGTTCTCCATGTCCAGTGAGGGCAGAACAAGAAGTAATGGGCTTAATCTCAGCAAGGGAGATTTAGGTTAGATATCGGAAACACTTTCTAACTAGAAGGGTAGTTAAGCACTAGAATAGGCTTCCAAGGGAAGCTGTGGAATCCTCATGATTGGAAATTTTTAAGAACAGGTTGAAGAAACACCTGTCAGGGATGGTCTAGATTTTCTTGATTCTGCCTCAGCATATGAGGCTGGATTCAATGACCTCTTAAGGTCTCTTCCAGCCCTCCATTTCTATGATTCTATAAGAATTAGGCCCAGAATATTTTCCCCTCTATGACTGTCTGCAAAACCTGTATAGGCCACTTGTGCTCAAAAATCACACTTGTTAACATTAGGGGAGGAGAATCTGCCAAAGCCAAGCAGTCTAGATTAGTGTTTCCTCGATCGTGGTTTATGGACTACAAGTGGTCTGAGCAGGACTGGCTAGTCACATGGCTCTGACTCTCCTCTCTGCTTCCAGTTGCTAAATTGTGTTAAAAGTAGCTAACAACCCATGAACGACTTGCTCATTTAATTACCATTTCTATTTATTATTTAACATGATTAAGGACACCAGAATCTGGACCTGTTTATTCTATGGCACCAAAAAAATGCAGGAAATGTTAAAATTTAGACCAGCCAAATGACTAGAGAAAAATCCTGCACTTGCCAAGAGAGAGGCAGTGGGTGTTTTGGTCAGTTCCCCTCCACCCCACACATCTCTGCCTTCTATAATAATTTTCACAATATTTAGCAAAGTTGGAATTTTTCTGCAAATGTGGCTTTGAGCAACATTTATCTCAACATTCTGTTTATCCTCCTTTGTGAACCATGCCACTGTCTCATTCTTAGAAGTTACTGCATACAAGTATCTGTAGCAGAGGAAGAAACTGAAATTTAATTTATGGATTAAAATAGGAGGGTATTAGAAAAAGAGGAGTGGAAGAATTTGCTTTCCCTAAATTGTACCTTAGGGTTTTTACCTCTAATGGGCTAAAATCATCTACTCATCTCAATTATGACTCTGAATCTCTGTCAACTAGTAATTATTTTTATCATTATCGATCTGAGCCCATATTTGAATCAGTTCACTAATGGTAAAAGGATAACTGTTCTGTCAGAAATCCTCAGAGCAATTTAAAAATTAGATTTTCTGCAGTGAGTTTAAAATATGACTTTAACCACTTAATTCTTTTACAGTTTTTTCCCTATTTCTCTTCCCCTGAATTTTCTCATATATTAGAAAGGAAACAAATATATAATTAACAGGCACATTTAATGCTAGGATCAGAAAAAAATGGCTCTTTCTGGATAAATGTAATAACAAAAAATGAATTTGCCAAAATAAAATAAAATAAAATAAACCTTTAAAAGTACTCCATCTCATCTGAATTCAATAAAAACACCTACCATGATAATTATATTTTATTTTGCATTCTCTGCCCAGCTGGTCACAGATTAATAAAATAAATGACCCTCAAAATAAGGTCCTCAAACCCACTTCCTTGTGGTCCACAGAGCTGATTCCTCTATAGTGCCGAAACATGCTATTAAAACAGAAAACTGTCTTATCATCTTAGAAAGATTCAATTGTGCATATGTCAGTCTACTGTAGAGCCCCGTGGGTGCCAGCCACAGTTCCCTTGTACTTGTCTGCTTTTTTGGGCTGATGCATAAGAAATGAAGTCTCTTAAAAGGTCTTTTTCTTTGTCAGATAAAAATTCTCTATGATGAAAATTCACCTGCAATCAAATTTATGGATGACACCAGAACTGGAAGAGGAACAAACACATGAGGACAGAACCATGCTGCAAAGTGATGCAGGATGGGCTTTAAGTGACAGTGAAGAAACATTAAGTATTAATACATACAAAGTTTTATGCCCAGAGAGATGAAATAAGCAGCAG
This sequence comes from Gopherus evgoodei, assembly GCF_007399415.2. Lineage (NCBI taxonomy): Eukaryota > Metazoa > Chordata > Testudines > Testudinidae > Gopherus > Gopherus evgoodei. Next base: position 22,649,282 of record NC_044326.1, read on the forward strand.
AGATACAAAATGGGAGGACATCAGTGTGACCTTAAAAGCAGCCCAACACCAGTTGGCACATTGGTGTCATAATATATACCAAAAAGATGGGTCATAAACATACAGCTAAGGGTAGCATAAAATCCCTCTTTACCCTGTAAAGGGTTAATTCCTCTTTTACCTGTAAAGGGTTAAGAAGCTCAGATAACCTGGGTGATACCTGACCAAAAGGACCAATAAGGGGAGAAGATACTTTTAAATCATTGGGGGAAGGTGTTGCTCTGTATCCCTCGGAGCCAACCAAAAAACCAGGCAGGGAAATTACATCTTCTTTAGTATATCTGAACTAAGCATCTAGTCTTGTAGAAATAGTACGTAATAGCAGAAAAGAAATGCATTAGATTACCTTTTGTTTTAGCTTGTGAATTTTCCCTGTGCTAAGAGGGAGGTTTATCCCTGTTTTTGTAACTTTAAGGTTTTGCCTAGAGGGGAAATCCTCTGTGTTCTTGAGTCTTTTGTTACTCTGTAAAGTACTTACCATCCTGATTTTACAGAGGTGATTCTTTTATCTTTTCTTTTATTAAAATTCTTCTTTTAAAAACCCGATTGATTTTTCATTGTTCTTAAGATCCAAGGGTTTCACCTGTACCAATTGGTGAGGATATTATTATCAAGCCTCCCCAGGAATGGGGGTATAGGGGCTTGGAGGGGATATTTGGGGGAAGGTAGAGCTCCAAGTGGCTCTCCCTAAATGTTTGTTTAAATCACTTGGTGGTGGCAGCGATATAACGGCTCGAAAAGAATTTGTGCCTTGGGTAAGTTTTTAACCTAAGTTCATAAAAATAAGCTTAGGGGGGTCTTTCATGCAGGTCACCACATCTGTACCCCAGAGTTCAGAGTGGAGAAGGAACCCTGATAGGTGGCATTGGAAAACTAATAACTCACTGATCATTCATATTCTTGCATGATGTCTGTACAGTAACCCCACAGAGGAACTGATAGACATGTTCTTAAAATATATTTGGCAAACAGTGCCTAAGCCATGCAGACCAAGGAATGTGGTCCATTTTCTTGAAAGTGTGTCTCCCATGTAAATTAGGCAAGGTTTGACCAAAGACAAAAGAAAGCACATTTACATGCCAGGTAAACAAAGCGATCAGGAAAGCAATTAGGAAGGATGACTACTTAACAATTTGTATAGGGGGTGGAGACTGAACTGCCCCAGTAGTTATTCCTGCCTCTTGGAGCAGAGTCAGTGGACTTTGGGAGGATATAAGGAGAGAGAAAAAGATGTTTTTGCATCCATCACTTGATGGAGTAAAGAGGCCAGAGCCCTGGAAATCACAGAACATTGGTGCCTCCAACCAAGGGAGCTGAAGTCTCTGGGAACTGAGCTTAGATGAGAAATCTTGTCAGGCTGAAATTAAGCTTTAGTCTTAGAAATGTATTTTTACTATTGTTACTATATGTAACCTTTCTATCTTAATTCCTCATGTGTGGTATCACTTAAATCTATTCCTTTTTTGATTAATACATTTGCTTTACTTGTAACATAAATCAACACAGTTCTGTGATTGAAAGAAGAGATGTTAGTCAAACCTCACTTAAATGAATGAGAGGCAGTTTGCTGTCTCTTTCCAGGAGCAGCAAACTTAGTAACTTCTGTGAGTGTTGCAGGAAAAGGCTGGACACTACACCATGGACAGTTTTGGAAAAATCTGGGTTTGGGAGGACATTGGAGTCATGCTGCAAAAAGTTACTGGGTGGTGGAAGCCAGGGTGTGAGCTTCAGGCGTGTTCACTGTCTGTTGGTGTCCAGGCTGTGAGAGACAGTAGCACAGCATTTAAGACATCCATAGCTGCATGGTAGGCAGTGATACAACCCCTTACTGGTCTGGGTTTCAGACAGCTGAGCAACACGTGTTATATGCATTATAGCAATACTTAGAGGCTGCAGCTCAGGGCAGGGCCCTATTCTGTCAGGCATTGTATCCATAGCATGAAACAGTCCCTGCCCTGGGCAACCTACAATTTAATTGAAAAAAAAAACAGATGAAGGATGGGGGAAAGGAATCAATGTTATTTACTGATGGGGAACTGAGGTCCAGCGGGAGAGAGAATGATTTGAACAAGGTCACAGAAAAAGTCTGTGGTAGATAAGGTGACCAGACAGCAAATGTGAAAAAATGGAATGAGGTGGGGAGTAATAGGAGACTATTTAAAAAAGACCCAAAAATCGGGACTGTCCCTATGAAATTGGGACATCTGGTCACCCTCGTGGCAGAGCTGGAAATTCAACCCAGAACTTCTGAGTCCTCCCCTTAATGTTACTACATTGCTTTTTAGATGCCTAAGGGCTTGCATGAACATTGTTAAGGGAAGTTGTGGGCACCCAGTCTGGGTTGTTAGGAGAGATGAGATCCATGAGTGACGAATCTCTATCTCCCTTACAATGAGACTGAAAATTTGAATACATCTGAGTACCACAGAACTAAACAAGGGGAAATAAGTATGTTGAAAAGATTTGTGCTGAGAAACAAAGGTCTTTCTCTTCTCCTGATCACAGAAGGAATATTAAAAATTAATATAAGCTGTACCAGGAAATAACTTAACAGTTCTATTTTGAAGTTGAGTTCAATTACTCTCTCTTTCTCAGATCAGAAAGCTTTACAGTCAAAAGATGTAAGAATATTCTCCAGGGCTAGCTTGGGATAGGGCTGTGACATTGGCAAACCTGGTGCCAGCTTATGCCAAGGCCCTTAGTTCTCAGCTGAACACTGATCAATACCTAGCTGGAACCAGTCGGGCTCACCTGTGTGTTAGTACTGTTAAAATAGGTATTATAATTATTTTAAAAAGAGCATAGTGCTTAGACTTTATGGAATGCTTGTAAGTTGCTGCATGCATTAATCTCACTTATAATATTTGTATTCCATGTTATAAGGCAAGGTTTCTCAAACAGGGTCACCGCTTCTGTAGGGAAAGCCCCTGGTGGGCTGGGCTAGTGTGTTTACCTGCTCCGTCCTCAGGTCCGGCCGATCACGGTTTCCACTGGCCGCGGATTGCTGCTCTGGGCCAATGGGAGCTGCTGGAAGCAGCGGCCAGTATGTCCCTCGGGCCGCACCACTTCCAGCAGCTCCCATTGGCCCGGAGCAGTGATCCGCAGCCAGTGGGAGCCGAGATCGGCCAGACCTGCGGATGCGGTAGGTAAACACACCAGCCCAGCCCGCCAGCGGCTTTCCCTACAGAAGCGGCAATCTCTGTTTGAGAAACCCTCTTATAAGGTAATATTTAAGTGTTTGCTCTATAATTGCAAAGCACCAATCAGGAAAGAAGCATTAACAAGTGTGAAATGATAGTTTGCCACAGGCGATGTTATATTCTGTCTAACAAAAGAAGGCCCATCAACATCAGACAAAGCATTATGGAATATCAGAGGACAAAACGACTTTGTTGATTGTTTCTCCCTCCACTCCACCTCTGTGAAGAGGGCATATGCAACTGAATTCCTCCCAAAAGCTGAACTTGCAATTTGAAGCATAATGGGGTAGAAATAAAGGGCCATAACAAAAAGAAACTATCTTTTATGCTTCTTGAACTCTGAGGGGAAAAGATTACTAAGCATGTAAAAGTTCCCCAGTACTTAACCTCAGTAAAGGACACATACAGCTTGCTTATTATAGAAGCTTCTATTACCTTTTGAAACTTAAAACTGCAACTCATTTGTGTTTATACGTTTACCTTGTAAACATATAAACTTTGTATTTAACCTTGTAAATAACTCTCATTTCTTTCTCCTAGTTAATAAATCTTTAGATAGTTTATTATAGGACTGGCTACAAGCATTGTCTTTGGTGTGAGATCTTATGTGCAATTGATCTGGGGTAAATGACCAGTCCTTTGGGACTGGATATGAATACTTCTCTGATGATTAGTGTAGGGGCCATCTATCACAAAGGCAGGCTTCCCTATCCTAATCAATGAGAGCTTTCTGATTGGCTTCAATAGGCATTGGGCCAAACCTATATATAGCATCTCTTCCCTCCAAAGAAATATGTGTACAATGACCTCCAGATGCAGTGATTCTGGTCTGAGCATTAGCAGGAAGCTCATTAGGTCCTGCACCTGAAAAGAGAAAAAATATACTGGTTGTAATGGTATCCAGTGGACTCAATGGCTCCTGTTATGTGGTTCAGCCTAGAAAACAAAGTTCAGACTTATTAGCACCACTGTGAATCACTCCCTTATTTCAGTACCAGAAATGTCAACAAATTGAAAGGAATTTGTAGAAGAGCAACAAAAATTATGAAAGGGCTTGAAGGAATCACTCATCAGTAAGTAGTATATGAACTTCAGTATATATGTTTTCCTTGGCCAAATGATGATAAAGGGCAGATGTAAGAACCATTTACAAGTATTGGATGTATGTACAAAACCATGGAAGTAAAGAATTGTTAAGGCTGGCCCAAGTGGGGATTAAAATGAGTGAAAAGAAAATGAAACTGAATAGCAGGATATTTTTCATAGGAAAATAGGATCTGCAGTATCAGCACTGACCTTTGGCTAAAGTTTCATCTTAGTTACATGTGTACATCTCCCACTGGTCAGTCAAGTCAATCCTCCTGATTCTAGCAGTGGCCAGTATTTAGGGTCTGATCCTCAGCAGATGTAAGTCATTTATATCAATGGAGCTACACCAGTTTGTACCATTTGAGGATCTGGCCCTCACAGATGGTGTTTGGAAAAAGATGAGATATTCCAAATAATCCCCCTATACAACTCAGTTTGATAGTAGCTTTTCCTAATTAAAGATTGAGGAAAAGGCCCACAATGGGCACAGCTACAACTGTCATTAGTAATCTTAGCATGATCCATCCCTTTTTAATATCTAGCCATACTGTTTAACTCCATGACCTACTATGCCAACAATTTCTACAGGATGACCATACACATTGCTTATTCTAAATTTCCCAGCCATTAGTTTCCATGGGTTATCCATTGTTGTTCTTTCCACAGGGAAAGGGGAAGAAAGAGGAAGACTTACTCATCTAAATGCTTCATTGTGCCCTTCAGAATTCTGATGATTTCAGTCAGGTCCTACCGGGGGAGCCAAAGCACTGCTTCCCAGCATACCTCTGGAGCACTGTTCACATCCTGAGAGGGGAGGACACCTCATTGCCTCCTGGGGAATAGCTGCAGAGCTGCTCTGAGGCTGAGCCTTGAGATGATGTCCCAGACTACAGCGGCCTTGCTGCTGGGTCACAAGGGAGTAGTGATCCCTCCAGTGTCCCTTTGCGGAGAGCAGAGTCTCCTGGCTGAATAACTCCCTATCTCAGTGTTGGACTCATATGCTACCTCTCAAGGGGTGGTGTCAGCCCAGCCATCAGGGTCAAGTTGTTCCCTCCTGGGGGGAGTCAAAATATCTGCATGTCAAAAGGTTGTCCCTCCACCCCAATGTAATTTCCAACACCCCCTCCACAGGGCACTCAGCTGAGAATAGGGGATCCCAAGTACAAATCCCTGCTCTGCATCAGGCAGAAGGGAGAGTTGACCACAGGTCTCCTGTATCCTAGGTGATTTCCCAAACCACTGGACTAAAGGTTACAAGAGACTTCTCCTCCCTTGCCCATGTCATTTTGTGTGGAGTTAGGAGTACTCTGAGTACACTTACCAGATTGGCCCCTGCAGGATAGATAGGATAGGCAATGCCTATTCCACCCAGTCTGAGGATCCTTCTGGGGCTTAGGTGTGAGATAAGCACCAGTGTCAGGACTGAGGCAATAGTGTGTGTGCCCAGAGGCAGAAATGTAGGCATCTCAAGGACTTTAATGTCAGAAACTTAGGTGCAAAGGGCTTTAGTACTTCCATAGTTAGGCAGTAGCTGATCAGGCATTGACAATCTCAGTGGCATTTAAGTTTTGGAATTAGGCACCTAAAGTGAGAGTTAGGTGCCACGTCTTTTGTGGATCTGGGCCCCAGTCACTTTGGAACTGCTCCTGCTCCCCTTTAAGTCAGTGAAAAAACTCCTATTGACTTGAATGACATAGAATGAGTCCCTCCAACTCAGGTTCCTATTGCTTTACCAGTTTTTAAGCCAGGTCAAGATTTTGACCCTTACTTTTTAGTTATTTGTGAACAAGGTGTGGGGAAGGATCTTTGTCAATGCAGCTAGGCAGATGCTCCACAGGGTGTAAAAGTTGCAAGAAGAGGCTTTCTGGCCATATTTAATAATACCATGTACTCAAGTGCTCTTCATCTCTGGCTCTCAAGATGCTTCATAAAGGTGACTAAACAATATTGTGCCCATTTTACAGGTGAGGAAACTGAGGCACAGTGCAGATAAGTCAAGGAAATACAGTGTCAGTGACGGAGCCAGAAATAAGGCCCAGGTATCATAATGCCTAATCCAATGTCCTCTTCAGAGCATCAAACGTATTCCTGTAATGGTTTTTATATTTTAAAATGAAATGCAGTACAATCCAAAATCATAGATTGTACTTTCCCTTGCAGATCACAAAAATCACAATCAAACAATAAACACAATTCAAGATCCTATTTACCAGCATTTACAAGAACATGTTAATGCAAACTAGGTACCTTTCAAAGTGTACCAGCCTGGTCTACATGGGCAGTTAACACATTAGCATGCTTTACAAATCACACCACTCTAACATGTTTTGCAAGCATCAAGTAGACAAGCCCTGACTCCTGCATCAAGCCTGTTACACAGCTCTGAAGGCAGAGGACCAGCATGTTCCATGTGTCGTTGGACTGAGGTCAGCTCAGTGCTTTATATCAGAGCCTGGTGCTTTGAATAATCAGATATAGCAGTCAAGACTTATTTCCCAAACCAAACGTATTGAAAATAGATTGGAATGTCTGTTATTGCAAAGAAAAAAAATGGCTTTACTGGTCCCCTTTAAGTTTTCCCTTTGCCAGTTGTACAGCAGCGTTAACACACTGGATACCTTCAGTGCTTCAGCAATTCCTTGGCCAAATTTAGGGCCCATCTCGCCCTTGTGATCTCTCTGATCAGTTGTTTTTCCCCTCACTTGCTTGGAACAGTCTGAATAAAGAGGCAGTGTTTGTTTAGCCTGCAGAACAGATTCAAAGATGAATTCCAATCTGAGCTTTGCAAATGCAAGGTGGGTTGTAGGCTAATTCCATTGCACAAAGGTCATGTAGCACCAATTAACATTTTCTGCTGGTTAAGTACAAGTCTAATGTGTGAAGTCAATGGTATAAAAAAAATCAGTATTATTGATGAAATACCTGGCCAATCCGCGAGCGTGCTGCTGCATTCTCAGTGTAATTCACAGGACAGTTATTTACTGTGTTTGAACAAAACACTCTGAAAAGGAGCTGCAGCAGGTGCCTGCTGCAAGAAAGAAAACAGGGTGTTTGGGTGTATAAAGAGCGGAATTAAAAAGTGAAGTGAAGGTGCTAATGAAACTGTTGTATAAGGGCCTCATCAGGCCTCATTTGGAATATTGTGGGAGTATTAAAGCTTGAGCTTAATACTTAAAAAAAAAGACATTTGAATGTTAGAAAAATGTGTCTAGATAAGTGAAGCAAAGCTAATTTAGGGTATGGGGAGAATGTCTTCTTAGTAAAGATTTCACATCGAACACATTTATCCTAGAAAGAGAAAGGAAGCTTAGTTGCATAGCTAATTAAGGTTTTCAAACACCTGACATGATGCCACAAAGGCTCGAATAAGAATCTGTTCACAAGATGTGAAAAGGGCAAGATTCAGAGTGTAGCCCATGTTAACCCCCAAAAAACAGGCAACAAGGGGAATGGACACAGGATGCAGAAAGAAAAGTTTAGGCTGGATAGCAGAAATGACATTTTTGCCCAGAGGGTCTTTAACATACACAATAGGACTCCTAGCAACCTAACAGGGGCCATTAGTGCTAATGGACTGAAATCTAGGATGAGGACTTCTTCAGTAATCAATAACATTTCTAACATTTTACACCTGCTTAAAAAGGAGAAGGCAGGAGTGGACTAAAATGATTGATGGTTCTTTCTGTTCAAATGTGTTTTTGTTCACATTTATACACACCAAAAATCCTAACTACTTTATTTACAATGAATGAACACGTTTCTGGTTAAGAGCCACTGAAGTTTATTGCATACTCATAAAAGTCACCAGAAATTATTCAGCCCTTACTCTGAATCTGCTATCATGCTGACCTCCCTGCATGTCTGGGGAAAAGGGGAATACCAATGGTGGGAGGAGGACTGGGAAAGATGGGAGTGGGACAAATCGTAATGCTCTCCACTACTGCTATTCTGGATTGTGTCGCTGCCGTAAGTAGTGGGGAGAGGCTGCTGTAACTTAGAGCATCCCCTCGGCTGCATAAATTATGTCCGTTGCCATTTTGCCAACATTGGGAAGCCACAAAGGTGGTTTAAATCCTTGCCTCAGCCTGCTGTGCTTTGTCAATGTACAGAACAGAATCTGACCCACAGAATGGAGAGATTTACTTAGACCTGCTTTTCAAAAAATCAGATGCACAACTGTGCACCTAACCTGCTCGTGCAGTTACCATGATAAGATACACACACTGGCTATACATATTAATTACAAACACACCAGGACACTTGCAGATACAAATACCTGAATCATGCTGAGTGTCCATGAATTTGTACACATAACTGTACAGGAATTTCTGTATGCGCAACTGCATATGTAACTTTTTTGGGGAAAAAACCATGCTCATTGTGTCATCTAATCCCCAGCTCCCTGCTAGTACAGGCTTTTTTCTCTACAGTATCTTTTCAAGGGCTTTGTCTAGTTGAGTATTAAGTAGCTCACAAAATGATGAACTGCATTTCTAAGGATAATTTTAACACATTAAGATTCAAAGCTGCTATTTTTTCCAAGCAACCTTAAGTTTAACCCCCACTCACTGAACTCAAGATCACTTTCTAAATGCACTGTAACACGTGGGTTAAAATGATGCTGAAAGAATTCTGATTCCACTGTAGTTTTCATATAGACAGCCTGAAACAGAAGAATATTGCATATGTCTGTCAAAGTGAAGTTAAAAATCTCTCTGTGTTAGTCAGACTAAGGTGGGATAATTCCATATTCAGTAATCATTCTGTGATGATGATTATTCACAAAGGTACATCAAGTGCTAATTTATACATCGGAATTATCTGCTCTTAGGGCTCCATCCTGAAAGGTGCTTAGTAACTTCTGGAACTGAAGATCACGGGAACTGAGGGCACTAAGCCTCTTGCCGCATTGAGCTTCTATTACAAAATATATGCCTGACACTCTATCCTCAGCTGGTATGAATCAGCATGGTTCATTTGACTTCAAAAGAGATGCACCAGGCTTCACCCGATTCTGGCTCTTGATTTTTAAAAGAGTGCTGTCCTGATTTCAGATATTGTCATAATATCTTATGTTTCCCCTCTCATATTTATTTAACACTAGAAAATGTAAACACAAATAATATATTTATTCATTTCCATATTGTTTTGGAGGTCACATTTTGCAATACATTCAGCTAAGTATGAAATGTAATACTCAAAGGGAGCAGCATTGTCTTTAAAAAACTATAGCTCAGCTAAACATTGCAGCTATCATCAGATGCACTGAAGTTTACAGATCAATGTCGTAGTGACAGATGTTAGAGCACATCAAAACTTTTTGGCACAAAAATGCTTGACTCTAAAACAAATTAGCATTCCTCCAGGAGAGATGTCTCATTGTTACACTGCTGATGCAGTTGCTATAAAAGATTTTTTCTGAAATATTGTATTTACACAAAATCGGCGAGAGTACAAATATTTTACTTAGTAGGCAAAATCATGATAGAGCACATTCAGCCTTAACACTAGCCAGCTATAGGTGCAGAACATGGAGGCCTAATTTACTTGCATGGCAATAGAGCATTAGAAAGACCTCAGCTTTTGAAAGCAGAGGATAACATGATGAAACTGTATTTGCTATGCAGGATGAGCCTTTTCACTGACTTAACTGAGATTTTAATAGGGCCCTCTAATCCTCTCAGATTGCAGATAATGGGCTCAGTCTTTAAACTGCTGAATGCTTGACCCTGGTCCTGCAAAGTGGTTAAACATATGCTTAGCTTTAATCATGTGCATAGTCTCATTGACTTCAATATGACTTACCTAAGGGCTTAAAGTAAATCACATGCTTAAGTGCTTTGCTGAATCAAGATCAGAATTCTCAGTTTATTGCAGGATCAAGGCCAATATTCTGTCCCTAATTTTAATGCTACTATAGCCTAAAAAAAAAACTCTATACTTTGCCTTATAGGTATTCTTCTTAAAAATACATTTTAAAATTGATTTTGTTTGGTTACAAAGCATTAGTTTATTGAGCTCCACAGAACACTGCTCATTCATATCCATTATAGCATATAATTGATGGACTACTGTTCATAATTTGTTCCAGTATTTTCCAAAGACTTTTTAGATGAATAATAATAAGTAATAATAAGTAATAATTAATGAAGTAATTAAATAGGTAAATTAAAGGCAAAAGCTCATACCATATTGCTGCTTTTCACCAAATTTACCTGATGTATGAAAGATTTTTTCCCATTATATTTTCTTTAAAAATAATTACTCTATTTTATCCTGGTGTATGTTATCAGATAGCTCTTGAACAAAAAATATCTTAAATATAGCGTCACTTCTACAAACTAATTGACCTGATTTCCTCCTAATAAAAGGTGTGTTGTGTGGACCTGTCTCAGTGACATAAATTACAATGCTAGTTAAATATCAAAGGGATAGCCGTGTTAGTCTGGATCTGTAAAAGCAGCAAAGAGTCTTGTGGCACCTTATAGACTAACAGACATTTTGGAGCATGAGTTTTCGTGGGTGACTACCCACTTCGTCGGATGCATGTAGTGGAAATTTCCAGGGGCAGATATATATATGCAAGCAAGAAGCAGGCCAGAGATAAGGAGGTTAGTTCAATCAGGGAGGATGCTAGTTAACTAAATTCTGATTATGTCTTTGTTGCTGTCACTGCGATTATTGTAATTATGTGGTATCACAAAAGTGCTAAATATTAGTAAGTCAGATACATGGTAACAAGATAACTTTGGTTATGCTTGATAAAATACTGGCATACTGAATACACATACCACTTTTAAAGTCTATGTTACAATCATGTTGCCTTATAATAAATAATAATAATCTCATTTTCAAAGTGCTCATCCATAATACCTATTCTAGGCATCAATACAACAAGCCATCAGTTAAAATACTCTTTTAAAATGTTCTAAAACTAAGACAAATCCAGGATTGCAGATGCAAATATATTGTACAAATGGTGCTCCAACTATCTGTTCATGCCCTAGGCTCCAATGGTCCCATAATCTTTGCTTGAAGAGAGTTGGATGCTAGATCCTCAGTAAAATTCCAGACATCTGGAATGTTATAGGCTTTAAAAGTTAAACTCAAACCTTGAATTTACTCCATTTGCCAAGAAGCAGTCAGTGCAGAAGGCAAAGCAGTGACTAGGCAGAATCACCTCTGCCCATCCTGGACAGTCTCTCTGCTGCTACATTCTGTACTAAATGCGGACAATGGAAGAGCCTGTTTTGAAAGCCCACAATGAAATGCATTGCAGGAATCCAGCTTTCATATTCAGAAGGTATGCTTCACCAGTGTCCAGTCCACGTGATAGATCAGGTGATATCGTTCTGGTGGCAAAAGTCAGACCTAGCTTGAAGACTAATGACTGTCAGGATTGTTAGCATGTTCTGTGTAAGCAATAATCATTTTCAGTGTCTAGAGAGCTGTTGTAGCCAGATGAAGGATACAGGTCCCTTTTAAGTATCCTATTGACAATGTTGATCATGACTTTCTTGTACTGTTGACGTAAAAGAGAATAAACAAATGGATCTGATGCAGCCTTACTGTAGGTGAGGCACTTGCTTACAATCCCCCAGTAGTAGTTTATGGTAACAAAAGGAAGAAGTTCTATCAACCTGTTAAACATTAACGAAGAGGAAAAGTTGAAGGTTACATCCACACTAGCAAACCATTCAACTCACATTTTCAGGCATAATATCATCTTAAGAATTAATTTTTATACTATGCAGCGCCCGAGGGGATGATCCTGCAGTCATTACACAGGTAAATTTATGGGAGATTTTCCTGAATAAAGACAGCCATGAGGAGGAAAAAGTGTATTAACTATATATTTAAACACTGAGGTCACATACTCCCATGTCTTGTATTCAAAGAAGTGTAGCAACTTATTGCAAAACCTTCTGCCTAATTCTACTTGGTGAGCTGTCCTAGCAATTGGCAATATATTCGAGATCTCAGTGCTGTCTGACAAGGTTTTGCCTTCCTGACTGCTTCCCTCTCCCTAGGCAAGCTGTAGAAAGACGTGTAAGATGTACTATAGAATATGGAGCTATATATTAATATATCCTTATGTAATGTTACTGTGAAATGTTATGTACACCTCTACCCTGATATAACGTGACCCGATATAACACGAATTCGGATATAACGCAGTAAAGCAGCGCTCCGGGGGGGGGGGCAGGGTTGCTCACTCTGGTGGATCAAAGCAAGTTCGATATAACGCAGTTTCACCTATAACGCGGGAAGATTTTTTTGGCTCCTGAGGACAGCGTTATCTCAGGGTAGAGGTGTATGAAAAGAGAATACATGATGCACTGGTGTGATATAAAGCACCTCAAGATAATATACATTGTCTCATGGACATTTGCTCTCATTCTCGATCATTCAGACTACTTCCCCTCTCTTTTGCAATCACAAGATATCCATGTGAAAAAGACTGCAATTGCTTACTTGGAAAAGTGGAATTAGGAAAGTATTTATGCATTTTTAACCATCAGTTAATATTATTTAGCAGATGGAAACAAGGAAGAGATGTCATTGCTATGTGACCAGCTACCTGTCTTTACAGCACCACCATGTGCTCTGTGAATCACCAGTAGTCACTGAACCACAGGTTTAGAATCTTGGGCATAAAGACTTTGTCAGCATGACTTTGAGATGGGTGTGTTAATCATGAGTAAGTCAATGAGTCTGTCATGGAGGTCATGGAAGTCACGTATTCTGTGATTTTCTGGGATCTCTGTGACCTCTGCAGTGGCTGGTGCGACTGACCCAGGTGCCACCTGAGCAACTCGGCCTGCCCCTGGGCCAGCTGCACTGACTGCTGCTCAGGCAGTCTCAGGCCACAGCACCCCCTACACACACACAGCATCAGCAGGAGTTTTGAAGTGTGAGGGGGCTCAGGGCTGAGGCAGAGGGTTGGGCTTTGGGTGCGGGACGGAGTGAGGGCTCAGGGGTGAGGGGCTCCCCGGAAGCAGCAACATGTCCCTCCCTTGGCTCCTAGGTGGAGGTGTGGCCTGATGGCTCTGTGCACTGCCTCCACCTGCAGCACTTCCCCCTGCAGCTACCATTGGCCATGCTGCCAGCCCTCACCTCCCCCTCAGCAGCAGCAGGGGTCCCAGGCCACTCCCCTAGAGCACCCACAGTGCCCCCAGGCCACTCCCCAGAGCACCCACAGTACCTCTGGGCCTCCCAAGTTTTAGTCAGGGGTATATAGTACAATTCATGGACAGTCACAGGCCATGAATTTTTGTTTAGGGCCATGACCTGCCCATGACTTTTACTTAAAATACCTGTGACTAAAATGTAGCCTTAATCATGAGGGGTGAAATTGTAACTGAGTTAAGCAGGTCATCTCAAATGAGTGACAATAAACGGCATACAGAACACCATACTATAACATCATGTATTCTGCCTATGTCACATCTGCTACTGAAAAACTCTTTAATAAAGTGGAGAAGTTTCTTTACAAAATTATTTGTATAATTTTTCATATCTATTCACCCACAAAGCCTTAATTACCATAGGGCAGGCTGCACAGAGCTCGGAAGACACCATAAACACCTTTGAGATTGACCTAACCTAGCTTTTCTATACATTAAAATGTAATGATTTTGAAGTGTGATCTCCCAGGCATTCCCAGAGCTAGGAATGAAGTCTTGGTCTCTTTAGGAAGCTTGGAATTTCCTTTTTTTTTGTAGTACAAAGCTCTCATTTTTCAGGGCTGAAGAATATTGGATTTTAAAGTTATATGCCTATAAAACCTGGCACACATTCAGGACTGAATATAGCCCATCCTGGGCCTCAGAGAGGTGAAATACTGCAGCAAATTCCACAGCTGTGTGTGTGTGCATAGGGTGGGAAGAGGAGAACACTTCTCTGGCAAGTGCATTTAAAGAAAGTAGCTGATATCTGTAGCTTCTCCAGGGCTTGGAATGTTAGAACAAGTTTCAGGGAGATGGATTAATGACATAAAGCAGGCAAGGAGGTCAAAAAGTGCATTATAAATAAGTGTATCATGTGGATCTGCAATTTATCACATGGTACGTGGTTCCTCGGTTTATCCTGTATTGGATATCACCTCCACATATGGTATTTATGCTTGATCTGTACAAAATGAATATTTTTGTAGAACACTGTCAAACAGAAGAACTGTATATATAGATATACTTGAGTATGTCTGTGTATTATATAATAAATTATGGTCCCAATCCTAATCTAAAGTAAATGGAAAAACTCCCATTGACCTCAGTGAGCTAAAGGGTAGTGATGATAGCAATGCTGTTATAGCAAGGATGAACTTCATCCATTGGGTTTAGTCCCAACAGACAAAATTTATTGTTGATTTCCAAAATCTCATTAACATTTCTGAAGTTAGGGGCAAATCCTGATCTCAGAACATAGCCTGAGTAGCCAGGCAATGTGCTGGGGAATCCTCTATCCCAGATCATCCATGAAGACTATTCTAACTCAAAGGCTGGTGTGGTCTCTGTGGACCCGACACCGCCCATCAAGTGGGGAAAGAACGGAAGGTCTACATGGCAACAAATATTCCAGCCCTACCCCAACCTTCTCCCTGGTCTAACCCTGCAAGGAGCCCTCATAGATGCCTATGTAGCCCTCCCCAAATCCTTTCCATTCTGCTGCCCTCTGAGGCCATGGGAGCAGGGACAGAATTCACCCCTTGATAAGTGCATTTTAATTTTCTTGCTACTGACATATGCAGTGTCACTTAGTGCATTAAGAAAATGCATTATTAGCTGACATTTACATAACACCTTGTCTGGGGAATGGAGTGGCTTTCTGTTTCAATTGTTTATGGGAAATATTTCAGAATTAAAAAGTGTCTGGAGGCCGGAATTTGCTGAACAGGGTATAATACAGCCTGAATGAAGATGGCAGAATCCATCCTTTGCTTGGTATAGAGTTTTAGCTTGATGGTCACAATAATGAACAGAAAATAACTCATAAGGTACTGAACATTAATCAATTAACCTTTTAACTTTCTGGTGTCAAGTTAATATTTGTAACAGTTCTTCCAGAAGAGGGGAAATTCAGCTGCCTAGCCAGTCAAGCAAGAACCCTTCAACTAATAAAAAAGTGACATAATAAAAAATGTCATCTCAAAAGTTAAAACATACATAAGCTAAGGCTGGAAAAATTGAGAACAATTTATATGGTCTGTCCTTCAAAGCTTTCTTTGGTCCAGCTGTCCCATTGAAGCCAAGTGTGGTAGGAACAGGATGAGTGAAGATGATAGTATATGGCCCTACTTATTCAAAATCAGCATACTAAGCTCAAGATTTTCAAAAGTTAGTAGTGTTTTCAGTGGTTGGGTCTCCAGCCTGATGTGTTTTCAAAGGGCCTGATTTTAACACTTTCTGAAAATCAGGTCCCTTCAAGGTATCATAAATTGGTCACCCAAAAAATTCAGGCTCCCACAAAACACAAGTCACTTTTGAAAATCATGACTCAGTTTCATCCTTGTTAAAAATAATGGGCTGGATTATCAGTGGTGTAAATCAGTGTAGCTCCATTGGTTTCTACTCTGCTGATTTACACCAGCTGAAGATCTAGTCTGTTGACATTTTAACTAACCTCTGATTTAAACTGGATATTTTTTCGTATTTAGGAGCTGAGACTTCCTGGAAAACTATCCTGCACCATTGAAGTTAGTGGGGGTTTTGCCACTGACTTCCATGGGCACGGGATTAAATCCTAGTTTATTTTTTCAATAATATTTCCCGGCACAGCAACTATAGGCCAGATCATCAGCTGTTGCAAACCTTTGTGGCTCCATTTAAGTCAATGAGCTTCAACCAGTTGAGAATCTAGTCATATGCCTCTAAAAAGCACGCACACACACACACACATATATAGATTGGAAAAACTGTCCCTGCTTTACTGTTTATTTTATACTTCAGTGCCTGAGTCAATCTTTGGACTAAGTAATGGAGGTGCTACTGATAAGCCAGACTGTTAAAAACCCCCAATGGGATGTGATGAACTCCTGGTTTCAGTCCTAAAAGCCTACTCTTTCTGAAAGAGGCATCTATACCTTGTTGTAAAAAAACAAACAAAAAGATCTTATAAAACTGCACGGTCTCATATTACTTTATCAGTTTACCAATTAATCTGGTTTAGCATGATTTGGATCCCTATGTTTATATGTTCATATTTCCCCAAATCTATCACCCTTCCTCCAACCCAATATCCCCAATGACTTTTAAGGTTTGTTTGTTTATTGTTATCATCTCAATGTCTTTTTGCTGTCCCAGGAATCTTGGGGTACCTTATTCTTGATGGCATATTGCTCCCGGAAGAGGCAGGGAGTACTAACCTGGTGATAATGTAAGGAGCAAAGCAGATCACGAAAGACCCTATAAAAATACTGATTTTCTTAGTAGCCCGCTGCCGCCTCCTTTTCTGCTCATTAAGACAACGCTGTTTGACGCTGAAAAGGGAAAATAACAATCACTGCGTTAAGACAAGACGCGAGGAGACTCTTGAGACAACAGTAAAGTCTATTATCGAGACTCGGGTTCAGATGCGGGAACTTGTCAAATGCAGGATATGCAAACATGCCGAACAAAAGCCCCGAACCCACCAACCCTCTGGATACTGTTAGCGATATAAACACCCACGAGGGACTCAGCCATTCAGTGTCCTGGCTTTTCTGGGAACCTTCGCTTCCCATTTAAACAAAGCTGCCTATCCATATATCGTCACAGGCTTCTGACACTAAATGAACAGATGAATTAATTAAACAGCCTTTGAAGTTAGAAAAGAAACGCTGCAGGAGAAGGGGCCGTCATGTCCGTAGGACATGAATGAAGACGCCAAAAGGAAAGCAAGATATGGCTTTTGGGTCCTTAAGGGAGAGGGTGATTTCAAACACTGTGAACATATCGGAATTAACACACACACACACACATTACCTGGGATGGATATCTACCAGCAAAACCAGCGTTTGCATTGTAATAATGTCTATCCTTTTACAGTGGAACCTGGCCACTTTGAACACCTTTAAGTAGGTGAAACACAGTATCACCAGGGACAGCATGAAACTGGTGGCGTGAAACACGATGGTGAACACGGTAAACCTCCTCCTCTCTGTCTCTTCTCCCAGGTGCAAGGTGCAAGAGGCATACACGTTGCTATAATCTACCCAAGAGAAAAACAAGGAGACCAAAGGGAAGGTCAAGGAATGAATCCAGGAATAGCTCATCAGAAGCAGGGCGTCTTTATACCGCATCTTGCTGGTGTAACTCAGGGGGAACACCACGGCAATCCACTTGTCTATGCTGAGGGCTGCCATGCTCAGCATGGTGTTGGAGGTGAGGAAAGTTTCTAGGAAGCCCACCGCTTTGCAGATGCAGTCACCGACTGGCGGCTGGTTTCTCAGGATCCCCAGCAAAGTGAAGGGCATGTTTAAGACTGTCAGGAGCAGGTTGCAGAAGGACAAGTTGACCAGGAAGACCCCGGGGACTTGCTTGCGGAGCTCGGTACTGTAGATGAAGCATAGCAGCACCAGCAGGTTGGACAGCAGAGAAATAACCAGCACCAGCACCAGGATAAAAGCCAAGAGAACTCCTGCCAAGTCCATTTCTTACCAGGTAGCCATGCGCCCCTTGGTGAGCAGAGGGTAGACTTCAGAGACGGAGCGGCAAGGGGACATGGCAGGTGCCTCTCGGGGGGACTTCCAGCGATTCCCAGGCATGTTGCTGGAGGCTCTGGGTGGATCTGAAGCTCAGGCTGCCGGAAAACACAGGCGACCGGCCAGCCGGCGCTGTCCAGGGTCCTGACACGATCCCACTTTCTCCCCAGGTCGCGCCCGACCTGCCCGCTTCAAACCACCCGCAGAAGTTCCTCCCTTCCCATTCCCCGACCGACCGACCGACCCGGGCACAGGGGGGAGGCACCTGCTCAGCTCCCAGCCAGTCCCTCCGGCTTCTCTCGGCCGCTCGGCAACTCCGCCGCTCAGCCCCTGAAATAGTCAAACCTCCCCAGCCTCCCGGGGTGACTCATGCGCAGACGGGGAGCGGCGAGCCACAGCCTCAGCCGGGGAGCGCGGAGCAGCTCTGCCTCCCCTCTTCGCTGGGCACAGATCAGCTGGGAGAGCCGCCTGCCAGCGAGGGCGAGACAAACTTCCCGCTAGCGCGCGGCAGAGAGGGGAGCCGTGCAGCCAGCTGCCAATTAGTTATTAATCCTTTAGCGATTACTAATGCTCATTCATCACCGGCAAGGTGCCTGCTGTTTGGCAAGGCGCGCCAGTACCCTAGCAGTTATGATGACTGTGTGGGGGAGGGGGTTATTTCATTTATTATTATTTGGGAGGGGGGATGTGGCTGTAGGCAACTTGGCCCTCATGTCCCATAGCAGGTGTCCCTTGCTCGTTTTGAGTGATGTCTTCTCTGGCACCATTTCCCCTTCTACCTCCTCAAAGAGCCCACAGATGCAGTCAGCATTCAGGGACGGGGGTCATCTCCCAGGGATCATCACCAGAGCAAAGAAATCCAGCAGTGGAGAGTGTTAACGTACCGCAAAACCCGAGCCTTGCTATTCCTGGACTAACCCTTCTATTAAACCTGTAGACCCTGTTGGCCAAAGAAGTGACAGGCCCAAGGCTGTGATAGCACTTTCAGTAGACACCTAAGGTCTCTCTGAAACCACTTTCAAATCAACCTGTTAGTCGATAGGGAAAATATTTCCATAGCTAGGAGACTCCGTTCTTTTTCTTTCATTTAATAGTCACAGGGGAGAGCCAAACAAGATTTTAAAAGGCATACTTAAGGAGGACCACAGTACTTTAGGGAAAGTTTGGGGGTTATTGGCAGAAATGACATGTGGACAGAGACTGTCCCTACATGCCTCACAGAAGGTTGATTACACAGAGACACCACAAGCCTTGTTCTTACATAAGAAAGAAATGCATTTATTTTGTTGCATCAAAACAATGGCACAGAAATAAATTGCCAGGTCTAACCACTGTCACAGCACTGTCCAGTGCTGAAAGGAAGAAAGAAGAGAGAGAGCTTGCTTGCCACCAAAAATGAGCATTATGATCCTAAGATGGTGCAATACATATGCAATTACACAATGTAGACTTGTAAAGTACATGTTCTCACAGTAGGAATAATGTTATTTTTAAAATGCTCTTTAAGGGCCTGATCTAAAGCCCATGGAAGTCAACAGGAATCTTTCCATTGATTTCTGTGGGGTTTGGAACAGGTCCTAATTGAAAGGGTTGCCATGGTAAGGTTTTATGTTTTAATGAAAGCACAGAGCAGGGTAGCATGAAGTGTGTTATCTGGAAATGTGTGCTGTGTTATACTTGAGGACAACACTGAAGTAGGATGAATGTTTTCTCTCATTAGTAAGGCGTCACTTCCCAAGTCACAAAATGGTGAATAAATCTGACTGTCAATATAGTTGTAAATTCATATCAATGTTTCAAAAAATTCTATGAAAGAAAGATAATATGAACACCTTTGCTGCACAGCCTGTGAATTGGGCTGCTAAATCTGTAGTTTCAGGGGGCCACTCAAAGCCATAGCTGGTAGAGAGCCTGCAGGGAAAGAACCATCATTTAAAGAGCCTTGTGTATCCACGAAGAGCAGTGATTCTCAACTTACTACATATCATGATCCCTTTTTCCACACCAAGATCTCTCCAGGACTCCACTCCCATCTAACTGGGGTTAGCCATGACCCACATCCCATCTAGTAATATTGGAAGGGTAGGGTGCTTGTAAATGTCTGACACCTGATGATAGTGACCTCCTGTTTAGTAGTGCGAAGTGAAGCAGCTCTAACTTTTAATTATGACAAGGTCAACTATTTATATGTATAACACTCTCCTACAACATCTTCAAGAGCAGCCCTTTTCTGTCAGTTCCAAATGGAGGAGTTGAGAAGCTGAAAGGACAGCTATAGATATATAATCATTTGTCTATACAGTTTTTGAAGGTTTCCCCCTAAAACCTTTTGTCTAAAGCAGTGATACTCAGACCTCAGTGGTTCAGGATCCAAATTAATGATCAACATTACCCAAAAGAGCCACAGTAGTGTGAATTCATTGTTTCATTTAATATGGTACTATATTCTCATATTTAAACAGTATGACAGGAAAATATTCTCACAGCAAAAGGACTGAACCAAGTATTATTACTTTATCAACTACAGTTGGTTAATAACATAGTAAAAGCTTCCTTTTTGGTTAATGACTTAGATTGGTTAATAATTAAATCACACGGTGGTTTAATATCATGTGCTGCAAAGAGCCCCTGGTGGTTCCTGAGCCTCAGTCTGAATATCACTGTTCTAAAACAAGATTTTCAGAGGAAGAATGGATTGTTTCTATATACTGGTGATGAGATGAATAAATTAAAACAAGCTGGAAAAAATGGGAACAGTAGCAGGAAGTAAAACAAAGAAATACAAGTTCTTGTTAGATACGTATGTCTCCACCTTGCAAAGACTTATTCATGTACTTAACCTTATGAATCCCAAGTAGTCCCTTTGGGTGAAATCCTGGCCCCATAGAGATCAATGCAAGTTTTGTCAGTGACCTAGGATTTCACCCTTTGACTTTTGTGCGATTACTCACAGTGTGTAAAGTTAAGCAAGTGTCTACATTTCTGCAGGATCAGAGTCTTATATTGGACTGTCTATATTAATCCATTCACACCAGTCACTAAAATATTCATTCCACTTCACTTCTGATTCATGTACACATGTAACATAAGACAAGGGTCACACTAAACAAACCCTTACGCTATTCAGAATGTCTTTTCCCTGACCCACACTGCAATATTTCAGCTTGTTCGTCTTCTTTGAACTCACACCTCTCTGTGTGTCCCCCTCTGAAAGGCCTGAGGCTGTTGCTCATTTTCCCTACTTTACAAAAATTTCCCCTACTCTGAAAACATCTGTTCATATAATTTCCTAAAGGTATTTATTGCAGTTTTATGATGGGCTTCCTAGTTTTGTTACAGTTTCCTTACACACAGGTACTCAGACACAAACACAAAACTAAACCCAGAAGATTATACTTCAATAACTTTTATCAATGCTAATTGTTAACTCATGAATATAACTGGAAAGAGACTGGAGGCTGTTTGAGATAAGGATGGTCTCTTAGGCCTTATCTATGGGGGTAAGTTGACTGAATTTACACAGCTTCAGCTACATGAATAATGTAGCTGGAGTTGACATAGCTTAGGTTGACTTTCTGCAGTGTTTACACCATGCTGCATCAATGGGAGATGCTCTCCCGTCTACTTCTCTTACTCTTCTAGTTCCTGTGGAGTACTGGACTTGACGGGAGAGTGATCTGAGGTTGATTTAGTGGGTCTTCACTAGACCCACTAAATCGACCCCAGGTCCATCTATCACCACAGTGTCAATCCCCCGGTAAGTGTAGACAGGTCATTAGGCCCTAATCCTGCAAAGACTTATGCACGTGCTTCAATTTATGCATGTAAATGGTCGCATTTAAAATCGACAGAACTACTTGTGAGTTAAGTAAAACAAGTGTTAGCAGGATCAGGCCCTTACTGTATGTTTGTTCAGCACTGAGCACAACAGGCCCCAGTCTTCACTGGGGTCTCTGGGGAATACTAAGGTAATAATTGGAGATATTCCAATCTTCTAGAACTGGAAGGGACCTTGAAAGGTCATTGAGTCCAGCCCGCTGCCTTCACTAGCAGGACCAATTTTTCCCCCAGATCCCTAAGTAGCACCCCCCCAAAGACGGAACTCACCACTCTGGGTTTAGCAGGCCAATGCTCAAACCACTGAGCTATCCTTCCCCCCTACTGTAATACAAATCATAAATAAGAACAAGTTGTTTATAATTAAGTATTCCTTAAAAGTAGATACCATCCAGTAGAGACAAATCAGATAATTATTTTATTCTTTTTCTTTTAATGGATGCATACATTCTTAAATCTTCACACTAGTCCTTTCTAAATATTGACTACATTTTATTCGATTTAGTGTTAATGGACTGCATTAATTGGAAAGGAATAAGGGACGATTCAAATTCCCTTTGAGTTTCACACCAGGAGAGATGTGTCATGCAGAATTCCAATATAGATCACAGCTGAACATAATGTAGCTGTAATCCGTGCGTTTGCAATAGCTAGGAATGCATTCAATTTGCTTCTATTTTTAATGAAGGAGAGTGAAACAGGCAGAAGACCTCAGACAAATTGCATCAAATTATGTGCACGTAAAGGCAGGGACGAGGACGGAGGGGAAACTTTTCACTTCCTTACAAATTCTTTTTCTTTCTTTCTTTCATTGGCAGGTTTAAATTAAATGAACTGTATCATGGAATGGAATGACTCAGGAGACTGTTAGTGAAAACAGTATCTTTAACCTACAGGTCACTGGTTTAAATATGACCCAGATCAGGAGTGAGCAAAAGACGTAACCATGTGACTGGTTTTCAAATGTAGAATGATGTACTGGTTTCAGTGCACTTACCAATAGACAGATGTGAATGTCATGTAATCCTCATCACCACCATTATAACAAGGCATGTTGGCATCATATCACTGGCTTTAATTAGTGCTACAGCATTAGTATTGCTAGCTTAATTTGCACAATCCCACCCGAGCAGCAGCAAGGCCTTGTTCTGTGTACTACTTTCTCTATTCCAGTGTCCTGTTTCATCGTGTCTGATTTGGATTGTAGGCTGTTTGGGTCAAGCAGTGTGTCCTTATCTGCTAGGTAAAGCACTATGCATACCTATAATGCTATATAGAAATATGAAATAATAAAATAAATAACAATACAATACATAATGATAATGGTATGCTAATTAACACACCAGCAACTGCATAGAAAATTCATAAGCCTTATCATCAGTCTAATGCAATTCCTTTACCTTGCACTCCAGCCCACAAATAGCAGATTTAGTACCTGGGGAATAGCTCAGTGTAAAGATATTCCTCATGTCATATAAACAGTATAAGACCTCTACACTGTCCCTCTTGCAAACCCCGGCGCAGGATAGGAAGAAGAGAAGCAGAAGAACATACACATATATTCTAAGAAACAGTCTTCTTTAATAGGGAAAGGAGAAGAACAGAAAATTCATGAAGTCCACTAGGCAACTTGCCATGCAGACTGAATTTACCTGGGAAACGCTTAGATATTATACTGATGTGCTCTGCGGAGACAAAATATAAAAATAATGAATTATTAGATTTTTTTAACATAGACAAACTGAACTAATTCCTTTAGGTCATTACTTTACAAAGTTCAGTGATACTGTAACAGTGAAGAAAAAATAGAATGATGAAGGAATTTCCCTGATATTCAATAGGTATTATAAACAGAAAGTAGAGAGTATATAGCTTTCCTTCCCTTTTTCTGGCTCTCAATTTTGTCAATTCTGTAGTTCCTAGGTGCCTCACATTAATTTGTTTAAATCAGATAGGAATATATTAATATCCCTCTTTCATACCATTTTTCTGCCACTGCTTCCCAGAAATACAATAGTTCATGCTAACAGCTTTGCATTGTCCCAGCTTGTAATAAAACTATTGTGACTGCAGGCATGCTGATGAAATTCCTGGGGGTCTATTTTTTTTTTGTATTTTTCAATGAATGTGACAATGGTTAGCACTCCCAGGAGCCAGCAAACATTAAGTGGCATTTTCTGAAACTGCTGAGACAATTTATTTACTATAGAGCGTTCCAGGAGCTGGAATATGAAGACGCAGCCTATGAACTCCTATCTGACTACATCATCATCATGGCAAATCTGAAAGGGACATGGCCTCCTTGCAAATGTGCTGGCTCACAGAATAATCTCTGGTCAGGTGCTTAAGGTGGTCTGATTGTATATTCAGTTTATTCTATCACTAGCAGTCTTGTCATGCAACCAAAGCTTTTGACAACCACATAACTGATAGCTGTCTAGCTGCATTCCTTGGTACACGCACTTCAGAATTTGTTGCTCTTCCATTTTTATAACATGTCCATGCTAAGAAAATCACTAAAACGGAACTGTTACTAATGGAGTCAGTTTCTGAGTTTGACTTCAAATATCCACATTTCTGATCTTCTCTTATTACAGACGACCCTAAATTCTCGGTATAAACCACACCATTCTCCTTTCATAGTGCTAGTGTAAATCAGGAGTAACTGCATTAAAGTCAATGGGATTACACTGTAGAAAACTAAACCAGTGTAAATGAAAGTAGAACCAGACTTGTAGTACAAGGCTGTGTTGTAAAGAACACACCTGTAAACACAGGATGCAGTTCGGGGCATGCACTGGACAAAGCACAGAGAAAGATCCACCCCCTGGATTTTCAGTTCTAAGGGGCATGTTGGCAGAGGCCTTTGCATTCAAGGGCTGCTCACAATATTAGTATTTCTGAACAGGAGCAAATTGGGGTGGGAAGAAGAAGAGGTATTAGCAGGGGCAGCTCCAGCGTTTTTGCTGCTCCAAGTGGTGGGAAAAAAAAGAGACATGATTGGCGGCACTTCAGCAGCAGGTCCTTCTCTTTGAGAGGGACTGAGGGAACCTGCCTCCGAATTGCCGCTGAAGACCCGGAAGTGCCACCCCTTTCCATTGGCCAACCCAAGCACCTGCTTGCTGAGCTGTGCCTGGAGTGGCCCTGGGTATTAGAGTGAGGCCAGCACACCAGGGGCATAGGCCTCCTGGGTAGAGCTGATGGCACAATTTCTCTGGTGCCATCCTGGGCCAGTGCAGCTCTATACAACTCTATGCTGGGCAGTGACATAAGTGACATAAGTGTTGTCGTCTAGCCCTATTAAATCATAGATTTCATAGATTCCAAGGCCAGAAGGGACTGCTGTGATCATCAAGTTTGGCCTCCCTGTATAATACAGGCCACAGAAATTCCCCCCAAATAATTTCTAGAGCATATTCAGGCCAATGAAATCACTATCCCTCAATATACACAATTAACCAGGTTGCTTTTCCCCCCTCCTTTAACCCTCAAGTTTAGTCTTGCAGAGGTATGTCCAGGAAAGCATTTGCTTGAGCCTTCTAAGCTATAGTTTGCCTCAGAGGTGCTGGAATGGGGGGCCAGGAGGCCATGGGCCTCCCACTTTTGAAAGTGAACAACTCAGCCCCCTGCCCCTTCTCTTCTCTCCTGAGACTCTGCCCTCTGGCCAGGCTGGAAGCTGGAGCCCAGCCCAAGTAAGAGCAGCCCAGGGAGTCCAGGCAGCTGTGGGGAGCTGCAGACCCTCCACTTGCCTGACGTGGGGGTGCCCAAAAACAGTCCCTGGCCTGTGTCGCTGTCCCTGGGTACCCTTGCCCAGGGCAGGTGAAGAGTCTGTGGTTCCCCACAGCTGCACAGGTGCAGGGCCACCCAGAGGATTCAGGGGGCCTGGAGTAAAGCAATTTTGGGGGCCCCTTTCATAAAAAAAGGTTGAAATATTATAGAATACTATATTCTTGTGGGGGCCCCTGCAGGGCTTGGGGCCTGGGGCAAATTGCCCCACTTGCCCCCCCTCTCTGAGCGGCCTTGCACAGGTGGCTCTCTTACCACGGCTTGACTGCAGCTATTCAGCTCCCAAGGCCCCTGAGGCCCATCTCCCAGGCCAAGCAGAAAGCTGGAGCTGGGTTGGGGTAAGACCCAGCCCATGCTGGCTGCTGTGGGGAGCTGCAGACCCTCCACCTTCCCTGGGCAGGGGCCCCAGGGATGAGGACATGGGCTGGGGATGCTCATAGCCCTCCTGCCCCCGGTAGGTGGAGGAGCCTGGGATCCCTGGCATGACTCCAGATTCAAGCTTGGCTGGGGGCAGGGCCATGAGGGGAAGAGGAGGGGTGGGGTGGGGCCTCATCCCCTTCCTCCTCCTATTAGGAAAAATCCATCACCCCTGGCTGCCTTCATCTCACTAATCACTGTAGACTGGTTTTTTCACACACCCACTAATGGGTGCAGCCTCTGTTGGTGAAGGTAAGCCACGGGCATTATCTGCTTCATGAGAGAAATAGTGAGCTATTTTCAACCTAAATCTTTCTTGTGATACCTAAGTATATTCCTCCCATCATCCTCCTTCAGCCCCCCCCACTGACCCACTCTCACACATACACAAACACATTCTCATGGGAAAATTCTAACTCAGAAATGACGTCAGTTTAAAAAAAAGTGATTGGCAAGCAATAAATCAGTCTATAATTTGCTACTCTCATAAAAATGCTCTAAATGGCCAAGGCATTTAAATTTAAATAGTGGCTATTGTGTACGCACAGCTGTTTCAGCAATCACTATTGTCATGCACCTTTCCCGGTATGTTTCACTGAGACAGTTTATTTTTTACAAAAACTCCATCCATTACAGTAAAGAAAGAAAAACGAGGAAGTGCCAGGTTAAGGCTGACATTCTATAACAAGCTACTGTGCCTTGGTATAGCAGGGGTTCCAACACATTGTGTGATGTTGCCTAGGAACAACGATAGTGCTAACAACAATACAGTCCCAAGTCATCCCCTCCATTACTGCAGAAGGAGAAACTGAAACCCTTGCCAGGAAGCATAGAAGCAGGGAGCATGTCTTTCACAGCAGCATTGTTCCTTCCCTCGGATTCTGCTAAGGTCCCAGCTTTGGTCTAGGGCTCTATTTGTGGAGAGTGGGTGGACTCCTGCACTAGCTGTGCCATGAATCCACCCAAAAAGTAATGCTGCTTGTAAGCTTTTGTGCAGAGCCCCGCATGGAGGTCACATGATCCTCTGTTCTCATACAGTTCCTATTCAACAAGTTTACTTATAGCAATCTATCTAGATATAAGCTCCTGGGACAGATTTCACACCCCTTTGAACCCCTCCACACATAGCTAATACTGTTTTATTGAGGGGAAGGACTAGGTGAACAGTTAATCTTGTGTCTCCCACCAGCTTCTTTCCCATTTGATGTGTATGTGGGATCACCTCTTCAATTCTTGGTCATCAGGGTCAATAATGACCCTCTCATATACACTAAAAGAAGAACCACCACATGGATCTTCTCTCCTGCGATCACCAACATTTTGTTTGAACCGGCTTAGGGAAATCACATAAAATACAGTCACTTCCTCTGAGCTACTGAGGCAAAATGGCTTCCACTAACCAATCACAGCCCCAGAAAATATACTGTGTGGCTCATTTGACCTTACTTTGTTGAGAAACTCATGATTTAGTTTATTTTCAGCAAGGGGTTTCTTCACTTACCTAACTTTATACTGATCTGACTCATGAAAAGGCCTTTTGTCTGAGCTGTCTCATTGAGCAACTTTTGTAATTTATATTGAAACAAACTAGTAAATTATTGATTGATTATGAATTGTGAAATTCATTTTTGCCCCTTTGCAGGTCACATTTAGCCCCTGTGTCTGGACTGCACAGTCATTTTCATTAACACAGCACCAGCTCTGGATCTGGATTTCTGTAACCACATATCTAGCAGCAGCAGCCAGTGCACACCTTTATCTTATCAAAAAGGGTAATGGAAATTCTATGTGGCAAGACAGGAAAGTGAAAAATCACTGTTCCCATTTTCTCATGTGAGACAACACCAGACAAAGGTCTTCTAGGACTGTTTAGCTCTACCGTCTGTATTCAGAAGAATACTGAAACTGCAGCTAGATTTTGGTTCCTATGGCTATCAAAAAGAAAGAGAAAATGTCACTGATTCAGAAATAGAGCTCTTCAAAAAGTTTTTGGTGGAAAAAAGTGTCCTTGAAACTGAAATGTTTTGCAGAATTCATCCTGTGTAAAACAAAACAAATAAAAAAATGTTGGGAAGGTATCTGTAGCAGGAGAGTGAGATTCTTTTGAGTCCAGTGGTTAAGGTACTTGGGTTCAGATATGAGAGAGGTTTGAGGGCCTGCTTCAGAGTGATCTTGCATATAAACTTTGCTCTGACTCAGTCAGAGCAGGGATTTGACCGTGGTCTTGAACTTTCTAGGCTAGGGTCCTAACCACCAAACTATAGGGACTTCAAACCACTCATCTTTCCTCCTGCCAGATTTTCCCAAAATTTTTTGAAAGGTCTTGTTTTCATTCCAGTGGGAACAAAAACACATTTCAAAACCTCAACGTGTTTTAAAAAATGAAATTGTTTGCCAGCCAGCTCTCTTCAGAAACAATCAGCCTGACCTGCCTACTCTCTGGCGCTGCATTATTTTGTCACTATTAATCTCAGACGCTTCCCCGTCCCTCCTTTTGTTAGTTTAAGCAACTTCTTGTGTCTTGTCTTATATTTAAATTGTAAAATCTTTAGGCAGAGACTATCTTTCAATCTAAATTTATCCGAACCTACACCTACTACAATGAGGCCCTGATTCAGATTGAAGTGCAGGCACTGCTGTGGTATAGATAATGAATTATTATTGCTGTTGCTATTATTATTCCAGTAGCTCCAAAATGTGATTGGTACTGAACCAACACAGAAGAGTTTATAGTCCCTGCCCCAAAAAACTTACATTTTTTGGATAATATATTGATAATATACTGGTAATATATTGATAATATACTGATAATATATCGACCTGTCACATCTTTAGGCCCTTAAACCAGAAAATTTACAGGAAATATTCTCTTTGCATATGCTTAGCTAAGCCTAGTAGAGAATATAACAGCCAGTTCTGTAAGCTATTTTGTATAAGATATTGTACATGATTTAAGGGCGTATAAATGTCATTGCACTCAAATTATTTTGCAAAAGTGGCATTTTAAAACCTGGAGGTTCATTAACTTTACTAATTTTAGGGTTATGTAGCATCGGAATTACATTTAAAAAATTGTTAACATTAAAAATCAGTAGTCAAGATACAAACAGGATTCTAGAGGAGATGCCAATTCAATGAATACATATATTAATTTTCATAGTAACCAGATAGTATCTAAAAATTGATAAGCTTATTGTGCTTTTTGGAGAAAATACCTTTCCAAACTTTAAGCCTTCAGATCTGATCATTTACATATTCAGAATCCGCAAATAATAAGGTGTGATACACTCTACCTTTAACTAACTTAGGATGCAAAATGCATATGTCACTAATAACAGGTTACTTTATTTAGGCGGCTACTTGACTATTTGTTATTGGAAATGAGATTGCTGAGTCATTTAGAGAGAGACATGAAAACTTTATTTAGTACTTAAATATATACACATATAATAGCAATTATAGAAAAGTAAGGTAAGCATAGCAAAATGATCCCCTGCATTGTGCATAATCACAGCCTTATGTGAGGTCATCAGAAGTGAAAATGGAAAGAACAAGAAATGGAAAAGCACCATATATGGGAATGATGATACGGTTTACACTGTCCTGTCAGCGGTTGTTCTTACAATCTTTTATAACCTTTTTTCATTACATCTCCATACATTTGGGACTATATTTGAGTAGGTCTCAACCTCTTGCCCATGTTTATTATTCTGGGGGACCATAATTAAGGTTCTGACTGCTGGCTTCAGCTAATTACATCAATACATTTCCCAATAGTTTTGGCACATAAACTCCAGGGTTACATGTACCAAAAGGTCCCTAAAAATCTGCTAATTTAAACTCAGTCTGTTATTTTGTTGTTTGTGTGTTCATCACCAGATATATATTGCTAAATCTTATAACCTTAAGTCAAACACTTAGGCTGTCTATTCAGGCCTTATATAAACTATGAGGCCCTATGAGGCCTCAAGCTTATTACAAAGTTTATTTCAAATACTTTTGCATCATGTTTTCCCCTATTTGGGTTATAGCTTTAATTGTTTTTAGTATCACTTCTGTAAGCATTTTAGCTTTTCCTAACATATAGGTGATAGTTTGTTCCTAGTCAAGGACCTCCCAAGAACCATTCAGGAGTCAAATGTCAACAGTACAATTATAGCGGTCAGTAATATTCGATACTGTACGGGAAACAGCTGTAATCTAATGAATAGTATGCATTATTGCCTAAGGCTGAGATCAGTGGGAGCCGGACACCTAACTTGGAATATCCCAGGCTAATGTGTTGTAAGCACTTTTTATTTTTCTTCTTAATTCACATAGTAAGACAATCCTGTATATTATACAATACATGATATTTGCATTTACAATAAAACCATTTACACTTTTGAAAATTATGTTCTATATGTTTGAAAGACAAGTGACCCCGATCATTATCATAGCCCCTTTCTCCTTCAAGTGAGAGCTGGTTCTGTTCCTTTTCAGCAAGCTTAGGGCTAGCCACTCTGCAGCAGCCTCAGTTTCCTTTTTCTCACTTTATATCACTGTCCCACACACTCAGCAAGATTGAGGTTGAGTGACTAAGCATATGCCCTGCCTTTCCAAACCGGTGAGTCTACATTATGTGACAAGTGCAATCCATCCTTTCTGCTAATAAAGCTGGTGCTGACTCATGATGTAAGCAGCAAAAATAAAAAAAGATGAGTTTAGAATCGATATGCTGGAAAGAGAGGAGACCTATGTGTTAACCAGGAGACAATTTTAGGCTACAAAAATGTGTAATTCATCCATTTTATCAAGTTCTTTTGTTTTTATTTTTTGCATGTGAAGTTATTTATATGGGACAAAGTTTTTCAGAAAAAAAAACGAGAAATTGCTCTCAATCCATGTATATTCTTGGGTGCACTATGAATAAACTGCACCATATTCAAATATTCTCTTTTTCATTATCGATTGCCTCTAATTATTCTCAATGTATAACATTAGTGCTGGAGAGTAAGGGGCTATATTTGGTGTCTCTTTCCACTGGATGAGCACTAATGGGGAATGATTAACAAGAAAACCACTCTGCCTTGCCAATCAAGTCTTAACGCAGATTGGCCATTTGGCCAGTGTGTTTCATGATATTGCACATCTGAAAAGTGAATACTATTAGGATGTAGATATATAAATGTATGGTGAGTTAATTAATATGGGTAACCGAGGGATCTGTTTTATCTTTGTTCCTCTTCCAGATACAAGTTCAGATTTTAAAATGGATTCAGCATTCATCAGCATTTTATCCTCTTTAGTTTGGATGAGAACACATATGAAAATATATATTTAAAATGTGCATTTTATCAAACTGACTCAAAATAGGAAATGATAAATCCTGGCTTTTCTGGTGGGAGGAGGAGCTGTAGAACTGTAGTAGCTCAGCAGAGGAGGTCGGGGTAAAGGGCTCTGAAGGACAAATGAAGCCAGAATAAATCTGTGGGTGCAATTAGCAGTGACATTTGTTGCTGCCCTAGAATGTCAGTCCGCTCCCACTGATGTCAATGGGAGCGCAAAATGCTCAACAATTTGCAGGAGATACTTAACATCTTGTCCAGCCATGCCCTGTCTTCAAAGTTTCATAGGGACCGTTATGATCAATTGGTCCAACCCGCAATATAACACAGGCCACAGAACTTCCCCAAAACAATTCCTGTTTGAACTAGAGCATATCTTCCAGGGGAGAAAAATCCAATATTGAGTTAATATTTGATAGTGATGGAAAATCCATCACAACCCTTGAGAAAAATACAGCTAGAGCATCCTCCTTTGCCTATCACAAAGGTATAAAGGAGGGCAGGATCATGGACATAACCCATTTAGCTGGCTACAAGCCTTTGAGGCCATTGGAGCACCTCCAATCAAGCTATCTCACCTCTCCAGAATACAGGAAGTGTAGTGTCAACATTATGCCTGGGTCCTGCATAAACATACTGGAGGGGAAGAGGCTGTCTGCACCTTCTCCCTGCATTTCCCTCAACAGAGCAGTCAGAATTTAATCTTGAATTTAGTTTAATAAATACATTACATTGGGCCAGATGTATCCCTGGTGCACCTCCACTGTCTCCAATTGTTTTATAACATATCCAGACACCCCATTTAGCACAGTATATTGACAGTTTAATAAACAATTCTTACCTATTTTCTAGCAGGACTACCCACATTGTGTGACTCATGAAACACTGAGGTGGAAAATCTCATTTCAATGAAGGATTATTTACTATGCAGTGATATCCTAGTCAAAGAGGCCTTGCACCACCCCTTGATAGACTATTCCATGTCTTGAAGACTGTAAAATGTTCCTAGTACTCAATGCAGACGAGATTTTTCCCTCTTTTAATTTTATCCCATTGTTCCCATTCTTCTATTGTTCCCTAAGTCATTCCTCTTGATCCTTGGACATTTACATCCATCAATAGTTTTAGATTGTTTGCTCTTCAGGGCAAGTATTATATCTGCTTTTGTGTTAAAAAGACATCTAGCACATTTTGAGTGCTACTTCAACCTAAATAAATAAATACAAGCCAGCCTCTGCCACACTTGTTCATGCCAAGTAATACTTTACTTCACAAGTAGTCCTATATAACCCAATGGTGTGCAAGCACAAGGAAGGTGGAATCTAGCCCCATGTTTGCAAATTATCATCATATCCATATTGTTTCATCTCTACATGGCTTAAGCTCCACATATTTGGCTCTTTCAGTCTTTCCCCATGAATCAGTCCTTTCCATCCCTGCTCATTTTTCATGTTCTCCTCTGAAATCCCTCCTACTTATTAATATCGTCTGGTAATGTGGTACTCAGAAATAAATGCCGAGTTTTGAGTACGTTCATACCAAAGCTGTATGGAAAGGCGTTGCCTTGGGGCTCTAGTCATGAACCAGAGCCCCATTTTGCTAGGCACTTTACAAACACAGAACAAAAAGACAGTCCCTGCCTTGAAGTGTTTACAGGCTAAATATAAGATCAGAGACAAGAAGTGGATGCAACCAACAGATGGGCTGAACATAAGGAAACAATGAAATGATACTGGTCAGCATGCTTTACAGTGGTCACAGCTGCCTCCTTAGTCCTTCCCTAGTCTACGACATGCCTCTGCAGCTCCAGATTTCATTGGCCTGTTTTGCTCTTTTGTCATGTTGCAAACTCCAGTCAAATACGCTGTTCACTGTTAATCCTATGTCTCCTTCATCACTGCTGTTCCCCCGCCTTCTTTAGCCCATTGAATATCCATGTTTCTGATTATTAAACCAACAGAAGAGCTCTTTTCCGTTGGCTTAGAGTAGCTACACAGCTGCACCGCTGTAAGTTCTCTAGTGTAGCCATAGCCTAATTTTTAACTTGTTCTTTTTCTATTTTAGCCTCAGATCCTACCCCATTTACACTGATGTTCACTATGTTAGTCATCTAATCATGGCTAGCTTTTTTGGTAAAAAGTGAAACAAAAAAGGCATGTTTCACCTATTGCTCCATTTTCTGTTATTGTTTCTCCCTCGTCATTGAGTAATGGGCCTAACTTGTCCTTGGTCTTTATCATGTGTTTGTAAAATGCTTTCCTGTTACTCTTTTGTCACCTTGCCTCAGTGGGTCACAACTGAGGATGCCAAATTCAGGGCAAACTGCTCAGAAATGGGGCAGACTTACCCCAAACTGGTGGTTATTCTTTCATTAGATTATACCAAAACAGTAACAAAAGTAAACTTCTGTCTCACCACACTGGTTAAAAAGAAGTTAAAAATGCAGTCTCTGCAGGCATTCCAGCCCTTGGCTCACTACCCAGACACTGGACAAATAACTTCAGATACACAGATGATACATGCATATAAACAGGATAATCATACTTAGCAAATCAGAACTTTTCCATTGACACCTTACATGACATACTTTGTGCAAGATTTGATGCAATTGTAAAACAGTGGGAGCAACAATGATATACATGGTCATAATCAATCATGCAGCATCACACCATTATTCCACTAGCTTGTTTTATCTCATTTTGTGCTTTTGCTTTTCTGATTTTGTCCCTGTATGCTTGTGTTGGGTTTTTTTATATTCATTCTTTGTAATTTGGCCTAGTTCCCACTTTTTATAGGGCTCTTTTTTGAGTTTCAGGTCGTTGAAGATCTCCTGGCTAAACCAAAGTGGTCTCTTACTATACTTCCTATCTTTCTTATTCACTGGCATAGTTTGCTCTTCTGCCCTTAATAATGTCTCTTTAAAAAAAGATCTGCCAGCTCTCCTGAACTATTTTTCCCTTAGACTTGCTTCCCATGGGATCTTACCTACCAATTCTCTGGGTTTGCTCAAGTCTGCCTTCTTGAAGTCCATTGTCGTTATTCTGCTATTTTCCTTCCTACCATTCCTTCAAATCACAAACTCTTGTCTTCATGATCGCTTTCACCCAAGTTGACTTCCACCTTCAGATTCTTAACTAGTTCCTCCCTGTTTGTCAGAATCAAATCCAGAATATCCTGTACCCTAGTTGCTTTCTCCGCCTTCTGTAATAAAAAGTTGTCTCCAATGCACTCCAAGATCTTGTTGGATAATCTGTGCCCTACTGTATTGTTTTCCCAATAGATGTCTGGGTAGTTGAAGTCCTCCATCACTACCAGATTCTGTATTTTGGATGTCAAGTATCAGAGGGGTAGCCGTGTTAGTCTGGATCTGTAAAAGCAGCAAAGAATCCTGTGGCACCTTGTAGACTAACAGACGTTTTGTATGATTTTGTTAGTTGTTTTAAAAAAGCCTCATCCATCTCTTCTTACTGGTTAGGTATAGCGGACACCTACCATGACATCAGCTTTGTCTTCCAACCCTTTTATCCTTATCCAGAGACTTTCAACAGGACTTACTCCCATATTTATCTCAACCTCTGTGCAAGTGTGTACATCTTTGATATACAAGGCAACACCTCCTCCCTTTTTCCCCCATCTCTCCTTCCAT
Source organism: Gopherus evgoodei (assembly GCF_007399415.2). NCBI lineage: Eukaryota > Metazoa > Chordata > Testudines > Testudinidae > Gopherus > Gopherus evgoodei. Next base: position 22,684,304 of record NC_044326.1, read on the forward strand.
AACAAGCTGTATCCACTATGCCAATATTCCAGTCTTGTGAATTATACCACCAGGTTTCTGTGATGACAATAATGTCATAATTGTGATTATTGACTAGTATTGCTAATTTTTCCTGTTTATTCCCCATACTTATTGAATTAGTATATAGACATATTTCCCCTCATAGTCCCTTTTTGTCTCTCCTTTGTCCCTGCTGTGATTGTCCATGTTCCCCTCAGATTCTGACTCCTTACCCAATCTCCATGTTTCTGACTTACCTGTGGACTTCTGTCTCCTGCCCCATTGAACCTAGTTTAAAGCCCTCCTCACTAGGGTAGCCAGTCTGTATCCGAAGATACTCTTCCTTTTCTTTGATACGTGGACCCCGCCTCTTCTTAGCAGTCCTTCTCAGAACAGAATCCCATGGACAAGTAAGCCAAAGCCCTCTTGGTGACACCATCCACTCAGCTATGTATTTATCTCCAGGATGTGTTTATCTCTGCTCGGGCCCCTACTTTGACCAGAAGGATTGATGAGAACACCACCTGTGCCCCCAACTCCTTCAGCTCACTCTGAGCCACATAGTCACTTCTGATCTGCTCTGGGTCATATCTTGCAGTATCATCAGTGCCCACGAGGATGAGCAATGTGAGGTAGCAGTCAGAGGGCTAGATGATCCTTGGCAATCCTTCTATTATGACCTTAGTAGGCAACACACCTCCTGTGATGCCAGGTCAGGCCTGCAAATGGATGTCTCCACTCGCCATTGGACGGGAGTCAACTGACCACCACCACCCTTCATTTTTTCTTGGAAGTAATAACTGCAATCCTCCCAGTCTTAGGGGTACATGGCTTCTCCTCTTCTACCTTTGGGAAATATTCCTCATCCCTCATTGCCAGGGCAGCATACGATGTTTTTATCTCTATGTATAGTGGGTTCAGAGCTAGGGTGCTGCACTGACTTCTGCCCAAAGTAACAAGCATACCCATTCCTCTCTGTGAAGGAACAGTTTCCTCCTCCCCTACTGGTGCTACTGCAGTCCTCTTGAGCTGGATTTCTTCCTCAAACTTGAAGGTTTCCATATACATGTGCCCGGATGCTCCTCAGCCTAGCCACATCCTTCTGTACCTCTCCCACCTGCTTCCTGAGAGATTGTACCAGTAGGACCTCTGACACAGGATGGTCTCCTCTGCTTGACTTTCTGTGAGGGGGAAATGCAGGCCACAGTCTTTGAAAATCCACATCAGGACCTAGGTAGAGGCCTTTATAGTCTGATTCTCTGTCTGGACACAGGTGCAGATGAAGGAGCCAGGAACAATGTTGGCACTGGCAACACAGCCTTTCTGAACCATAATAGTTTTATTTTGTCTCCCTCCTACAAATTCCCTCTCAAACTCCCCAGTTTGTTAGCTCCACGGGGTCACTTAGCGTGTAGCTTTTCATTCTTTCTTTACAGTCTGTCAGACAGTTTTCAGCCCACCTGACTATGCTGCTATCCAAGTTAATTTGGCAGTAAGATTTCATGAAACACAGTGCCAAATGCTTTCCGAAAAGCCAGATATATTATGTCTCATATGTTCCCTTCAGACACATATTTTGTAACTGAGGGGTACATTTTCAAATGGCACTTAGGCACCTTTCACTTTCAGTAGCAGTTATGTGTCTAAGTGCCCTTCACTCCTTCAGAAATCTACCCCAGACCCCAAAAAGCAATCATGTTCACCTGCCAAGGTCTATTCTTTATAAACTCTGCCTAGGCAGTGCCTTCCTGGCTATACAAGAAGGTGAAATGGACCATGACAGTCAGATGCAGGGATCATTGCAGCCTAGCTGACAGCTCTATCGACCAGCCAGGGGAGGGACAGAGCATATCATGGTGAAGAATCCCTTTGCTTCAAGGCAAGCGTGGGAGCAGGGAGGATAAATACTATTGTGCTATCAACCCTCCTCTATCCCCACTTGCAAACAAGTAATAACTGATTGCAGAGGAAGAACATCATTACAGAGCTGCATCTCTCTCCTCTGTAGTGATTCTGAGGAGGTTGTTATAGCTGTGGTGGCCTTTGTGTGGAGAACAAGGCAGGATGCTCAGAGGGTCTCTGGACGAGGGGAGGGGGAGCTGTTTTTCCAGTGGTGTTTCTATTGGTTTCAGTCAGGAATATGCTGCATGAAAGGTTTTAATTAGTATGGGTTTTAAGGAGTTAGCACAGAGTAAAAAGAAATTAAACACCTTCAGAAGAAAATTTATACCAGTGTGTGGGTTCCTACTGTGCATGACTATTCGATTAAGAGCAGCTCCTGTTTCATATAAAGTGCTGGAAATGAAAAAAGTTTAGCAGCAGTAAGGTTTAAGTCATTCCATCTCTTAAAATGACTAGAACTAACTCCAAGCAATGGTTCAGTCAGTGTGGCATTTGAGCTACGGGCCTATTAGCATTTTTAGTGCGGCCCCTTTGCACCACTCTAGCAGTGGGAAGGGGCCTTAAAATAGGAGTAAATGTAACCATTTTTCACAATCTCAGAGTAGTGTAGAGATTTTAGTGGAAATGAGACTCAGGCCCATTGTTTTGTCACAAGATACTACTCTGGAAGTGATAGTGGGGACTCCAGAGATAAGCACAGAGCTTTCTGAAAGTCAGAATTTTTGGTTCATGAGAAATTTGAAGATTTTGAAATTTGAGTTCATTCTGAATCAGACCAGAACCAAATTTAAAAAAAAATGTCTCACGAACCGGCAATCCCGCCTTTCTTCCGGCACCAAACATCGTTTTAGAAACAGATTGTTTCCAAAATGAAATATGCTCCCCAAACCAGCAACAGATGACTGAAATTGACATTAGCAACCATGAAACTGACAAGAATGTCAATTTCAGGCAGCAGCCCTGCCATACAGACAACTCCAGGGCTGAGGAGCCTCAAGGCTTCTAGCTGGCCAGGCCAGCTGGCTCCCTAACTGTCCTGATTCTCATTAAGCTGTTGGAGTCATCCAGCCTGGGGAGCCAGCTATCCAAGTAGATAGAAAGCCCAGAGGTTCCTAGCCCCAGGGCAGCCCAATTTGAAGTAAGGAAATACACAAGTTCTTATAGGAACATTGACGTATGAAGGGACCTCCTGGGTCATTGTATCTGGTCCCCTACTCCTTCAGGCAAACCTGTTCTATCATCCCAGTCATAAATGGATCAAGCTCCAACCTATAACTAGTTAGGTTGTTTGCATCAATCAAATTGAGTTTCACCAAAAAAACCCAGTGGACACCTAAGTATGTTTGGTTTATGCATCATTCTGAGATGTGACTTTTGGAAAACAAACGTTCATGTCAACTTTTGGGAAACTGATGATTTCAGCGTGCTGATGCGGCTTCATGGAATGGCTTTTGATACTCTAGAAACAGTGATTTAGTGTCCATCTCTGTCAAAACAATTGATTGGCATTACACAACTTGGTGAGACAGGATTGGGAGGGGAGAGAAGTGACAATGATGAAACAGTTCATTTTACCACCACCATAAAATGTCAAGAAGAAAGAGTGGATGTTGACACTGACAGGAATTTGACTCATCTTATATTTGAAGTATAGGGCCAGATCCTGATCTCCCACTATAAGCAGTGGAAAGGGGCCATAAAGTTGGCCTAGCCAGCCAGTTGAGGAATCCCCTTGGCATGGGGAAATACCTAGGTTGTGCAAAGCCAGCAGAGTCATCTCTACACCACCTTCTCTTCATAGCAGCTGGTGCCAGGGCCATGCTGGGTGACACCCTGGGTAACTGCATGGCCACACTGCTACTGTACTGAATCAGCCAATGGTTGGTACAGGAATGAGGGAGTGCAAAGGTGGTGTAAAACTACCTTTTTCCCCCTCCCTTCAGCAAGCATAGTTTGGCCAGAATCAAGAATTGGGGTCATTGATTTTTTTTCCTAAATTTGCTTTTTTTGAATAAATATTGTGTTAAAGTAGCACAGCACAAGCGTGTGTACAGTCAGGAAGATACAACACAGATAGTTGGGAAAACAATGTCACTGTCAAGAGCATGTTTTAAGGGAATGGAAAAAAAGCACATGAAAGAGAGAAAGTGTAATATAGACAAAACTCTATAAATACATATGTAATGTTGCTTGAGAACTGCTGATTGCACATGTCATACCATGAAATCAAGACCCCTGAAATATGTATGCAGGTTCCATCACATCTCTAAATCCAGAAATTAAAACCTGAACATTGTGTTTGCTCACAGGGAAATGTTGATGGCGTGAACTATCTTACTTAAGATCTCTTCCCTTCCATCAGTCCACTGACATTCATTATGTCACTTGGATATTTTATGCAATCTGTCAACAATTCCTGCCTCCTTTCTGCCTCCTCCATATGTACCAGCCTCAGTTTCTAATGTGACTTCACTTTCTGATTCAATCTCTGTCAGATTTGCATTCTTATTATGTACTCTTCCTTCTGACTCACTCTCCAAGGCCAGAATTGCCTCAGTTAAAAGCCAATAATTTAGGGAATCCAGATCTTTATTACCCTTATTTTTCATTTCCTGCCTATTATTTTTGTTATAAGGCTCATTCCCTTCTCTGTCTCATTGCTCTAGCTCCTTTATTTTGGTGGTTGGCATTATGGTTTTCTTGAGAACATAAACAAATTCAAGGCTTTAGAGCAATTGAAAGTAAGTGAAGAGAGTCCGGCCCAATGACCCAGATGTAATAAGAGCCTCACAATCAGTAGCTTAAGGGTATATATATGGTGGAGGAAGAGGAGGAGAAACTCACCTACAAAGCATCTTCCTCTACAATTTAGCTCACACCACTATGCATTCACTATTTGGTAGACAGAAAGGAAATCTACAGACTGGCTCATTTTAGTAATGACAATTTTTCATTTATCTTTATCTTTTCTACAAGTATTTTGGGTTTCAAATTTCATCCCTAAGGTTCTTCTGACCTTTAAAGCTTGTCTAAACATATAACGCATAATGATATGATGGAGCCCTGAATTGTCTCCAGAACGAACACGTGACATTACATAAGTGTCCTCAAATTGTTAATTTGGTCTGCAGCCTTGTACTCCAATTGGACTCCACGATACTAAAAAAATCTGCCTGTGACTGTCAGGAAGACTGCATCTTACCTCATTTGTCACAGAACTGTCCAGAGTGACCCATGTAACTGCTAAGTTGAATCCAAGAACCTATATAAAACAGAACAATAGGTAAGGCTGGTAGTGCCACTTATTATTAAGGTTGCCTTATGCTTCCCATTATATGACCCTATATTTAGTGGCTTATAACTTTGCCAAATTTTAATCATCTGAGCAGAAATTTTGTATGCTTGGCATCTAGCTCAGTCTAATTCTTTTCTGGAAAATTTTAGCGGAAAAGGTTCAGCTATTTCCAAGAACAAGACTAAGAAATTACATTGTTTTGCCCATGTTAAAAAAATCTGACAACTTTTTCTTTGAACAGCTCAAGCTCTATGCTTTGGAGCAGAGACTTGACATTTGATGAGAGAATGGCCTTTGTACTTTTTTGCCATCCCTATGAAGAGCTTCTCAAACTTGGCTAAGTGATAAGACTTTGAAAAAATGCAGTTTGTGCGTGCTCAGTAGAGACAGATTTAAGTAGCTAAAATCTCCAAAGATTCCATCTTCACTGAGCATGCTCAAGCTTTTCACAGCTACTAATGCTGGCCAGACTGCTCATGTACCATTCCCACAGAGTAAGTGATCATGCACCAACCTAGGGCTGGGGGCTGAAGCCAAATTTTTCCCATAATGGCTCCTCCCATCTGGTCTGGGCCAGGATGGTGCTAGGCAGGGGAATCAAGAACAGTGAGCCTGTCTCTCCTGTGCTCTCAGAGATGCCCTTCTTGGCAGTCAAGCAGCGTGCAGAAGAAAGCCATCTGGATAATACTAGATAATACTTATCCTGCTATGAGTGTAGGGGACTGGACTAGATGATCTCTTGAGGTCCCTTCCAGTCCTATGATTCTATCTGATTCCAATGCAAAGGGGAGCAAAAAGCTGGACCAGAGGGGAGGGAAAGGAGTAGATTGGGACAAGGAATCTGGTGAAACTAGGACTGGAGAAGTGCGCAGTAGGAAGGTTACCTATACTGCCATAATATTAAGGACAGACACATTAGGGGCAGATTCTGCTAGTGCCATTGAGTCGATTGGGATTACATTGGAACATCTTAAAGAGCTGGTACTTTCAACATGAGTAAGAAATAGCCTCTTCCAAGATGCCCCCTCATGGCCTACGGTCACCCTGCATGTTCCCTACCTCAGTTTCCCCTTTCAAAGAGCTCCTCAGATAAATGCCACAGAGGCTTTCATGAGTCCAATGACAACACCTCTCTTTAGCGTCTGATTGTATTCACCTCAAGTTCATAAATAAATGCAAAAGTCTTCTGCTGCTGCTTTAAGTTAAGAACAGCCCCTCCTTCCTGAGACCTGCCTCTTCTTCTCTCTGAGCAGCTGGAGAAGACACAAGGCTTAGCCTGCCTTCCTGGCTGTTACGTGCCTGGATGCTCTGCAGGGACGAGGCCCACACACACAGGTGAGTTAATTGGCTTTAATAAAGGTTAAGTGACACACCCGCAACGGGGACTCCAAGCGTTGCTGCCACTGGCTTGGGGAGTCCAACGTCCGAACAGCTCGGTCAGGTGCGAAGTCCAAAGCGCAAGCTCCAGCCCTTAGCAATTATAGAATCATGCTAATATCATGCAAAGCAGCCTTTACATATGCAATGGGGGACTTTCCAGCAGCAATGGCCGCCTCCCCTGGCCTCGGGCCAGAGACTTTCTGCAGTTCCCCAAAACACCGGGGCTTTCCACACAAGGCAGTTCTAACCAGTTAGAAGCAGCGGCTGCTAGCAAATTCTGTCCACTAATAACCTCTCCTTGGGAAAGCGCAAGCCCTAGCTAAACCGTAACAATACCTTCCGGGGTCCCCTACACTGGCCTTCTCCCCAAAAGAAAACAAAACTCCCATCTGGGGTTTTCTATTCACTTACAACTCCCAGGCTTCCCTACTGGAGTCTCTCTTCATCACAAACCAGTGCAGGAGACTTTCCCATCCTGCAGCTTCTCCTTTCTGGTTCTAGACTTTCACCTTGGAGATCCTGCTGCCCCTGATAAGGGAGTCACCCGATCCCTACTCAAGCATTCCTACCTGGTAACTAGGGTTGGCTGGTGCCAGGTCTCTAGCCCTGCAAGAGGCAACACACCCTGTTTCAGGAAGGAATAAAAATTACTTGTTATATGTTGGAACAGCAACAAATAAACAGTGGCAGGCTGTAAACTCTATGGGGCAGAGACTGTCTTTTTGTTCTGTGTTTGTTCAGCACCTAGCACAATGGGACCCTGATCTGCAACTGGGGCCTCTAGGAACTACAATAATAACATAACATAAAATAATAATGCCTCAGAGGCTAGCAATACTGGTTTGGCACCAAGTGGGGTGTAGTCTGCCAACCCAACCCAAAATGGAGAATCCAGGCAAATTAATTATTATTATGAATGGTATAAAGCGGGCTGCAGAAGAGTTGAGCTGGAAGGCAGCTAAACTTCTCACAGTTAAACTTCTAATAGCAATTCTGGCAAAGATCCAGATGGTGCCAGCTCCCGGTAGAATTCTCCCTCCTGAGCCAAAAAGCTTCACAGTAAACACAATAGGGACAAAAGACCATCTGAGGCTCAACAGGAGGATTGCAGCAGAAGCAAAACAAAAAGAAACATTTAGAGATGGTGTTGATAGACCACCAAAAGGAAATGACAGCCTCACACACTCAGAGATAATTGAGACACTGAAAATGACAAAGTTCATCCGAACATCATCTCCTTTCTGCATTCCTTAGTTTATGACTATCTGGAACACTTGACTGTCCCTGGAAGGGACTCTCATTGGCGAGGTCCGAATTAAAAGGCAACTCTTCCAAAGGGACTCCTTATCCCCAGTGCTGTTCCTGGTAGGGATGCTGCCGCTGACATGGATACACAAAGTGCACCGGATACTCTAAAGTGCACATGGATACTTCAGTGTGCACTGAGAGCACCACCTCAGTGAGTTGGTGTGAATTCAGGACACTCCACTTCCTGTTTTACAGGTAGGGATTTTCTCTTTTGACTTTTTTTCTCCTCTTTCTTCAATATCACACAATTTCAGGGAGACTGTGCTAAGTATGCAGAACCCTCTTGATTGCTGTTAATGACTCCTTCACCTGCCAGATTAAAAGAAACAGCACCGATCACAAAAAAATTCTTACTTGAAAAAGAGAATTTTCAAAACCATGCAAATTTATATTATCTTTGCTGTATCACAGGAAAACTGTCTGCTTCTTATGCATCCACCTACTCTGCTCTCTGAACCTACTCCACAAGGGGTAAAAGAACAGACACAGCCAGGAGCCCCATGGCAGCCCTGTTCCATTAGCAACCATGCTTCCATAGAGGATATGGGAGTATGGGAAGTGGACACTGGTTTTCTGAATGAATTTGTTTTATGGGTGCCCCAGGTTCAATATGCATGCCTTTTCCCTACTGGTCTCAGGACATCCACATGACTGGGTCACATTCTTTGCCAGCCATGCAGGGATGTAGAACCTCCTCCATTTTGAGGATTTGCTTGTTTGTTTTTCCATGGCAGATCTGTAGCATCAACTCTAGCTGTGGAGTTTTCTACCTTTTTTCAGATGTGTCTAGGACATAATTTAACTTCAGGTGTATATTTTACCTTGGATTTACGTATCAGGGCACAGGTTTGATCGCGAAGTAGAAAATATATTTATACCTTGAGGAATTTCAGAGGCTTCCTGTTTCCAAAGGTATAACACTCTGTGCATTTCTCATTAGGAGATATAAGTCAAAACAGAAGGAAATAATGTAGGGAAAGGAAATCCAAAGAATGGAACAACCCCATGACAGGGCAAGACGCAAAACCCCAAAACACCAGCCAAACTTCTTGGTGTTACTTAAATATTTTCCACAGTTTGACACCTGTCTACTATGGGTAGCATCCACAGAATAGCCCTGGTATGTTACTCATTGTTCTGAATTTGAAAGAATTAGAGACATGGGCTGAGATAAAGACCTGAACATTCCCAGGTTTGGTCAGATTCAGGGTTTTGCTTTGGCCCACAAAAGCCAGGATGGTTGAGATCCAGATCTGGATTTGAACATTCCGAGAGAAGTGTTTAGAACTGGGGTTTTGGTTCATGTCTCCCTAATATAACTGCTTCTCACACTCACGTTTCCTGTGCAAACTAACAGGTACAAGCATTTTTCATATGTATTTTTCTCCTCAGTTAATCAATGTAAGTTGGAATTAGTTGTTTCATTTATATTTGCAAGTTAAGAACTGATTTAGAATGGGCAGGGAAGCTAGACTGTGTGAATGGGATTAATGAACAAGGGGGTCCATGGTTCTGAGGTATTTTCACAGCCCTGTTCTTTACTTGCTACCTTTAGGATGTGATGCCTTGAGATCACTTCTTCATGCATGGCAGTGATTATTATTATGGATTTATAATATTTGAAAAAGGAGGAAAAATTGCATTTTTTAAAAAATAGTTCCCCTGTCCCCCCCACCCCAAATTTACAAAATGTTATTGAAATTTTTACCAGCTCTATAGTTGACTTGAAAAATTGAGAAAAAGGTCATCATTTTTTCTCTTTATTTTAAAATGTGAAATGCTGTCACAATTTTGCAATTGAAAAAATTTCAACCAGTTCTATCAAGATCTTATAAATTTGTGTTTTCTCCCAAAGCGACTATACTGTGACATTCAACAATAAAACTTTCCTGCAATATATCATGCACATTGTTAAATCTTGCTGAAAAACTGGGAAAGAGGTTTCAGGAAAAATCTTGAAATTTTACAGGATTTAATGTGAATCTTTTTATTTTCTTACCGAAATTTTAAACAAAATAATATTTGAAGTTGTTTGTTTACTGAAAATGTGTTTTCAGTAAGAAAATGTGGTTTTTGGTAAATAATTCATTGGGCCAGGGTGAGAGAAAGGGAAAATGACTCTCTAGCCTATTGGTTAGAGCACTCACTTGTGAGACCCAGGTTTCAGACCCTAGTCCAAGGGATATTTAAATATTTCATACAAAGTAGAACAGTGTCAACAGGAGGGCTTGTGAGAAACTCATCTGTTAGGCCATTCAGCTAGGCGATTGAAGACCAGAAATCAAATATGGGCTCCATATTAGGCACAACGGAGACTTTAATCTAGATTTCCCACATCCTGGGTGAGTGCTGCAAGTGCGGAGGGGGGCTCCTCCTTGGCTGTTTTTTGGAGGGTCCAGTTTGGTAAAGGTGTTTGTGGATGCTTACCAGCAGAACTTTAAACATCTATAGAATTTCGGTGCCAGCAGGATTAGGTGGCATTTGAGCAGGGGTTCTGAGGCTCTAACATGTAGCTAGGCACCTAAATGTCTTTGTGGTTCTAGCTTAAAAGGTGTTTCTCCAAAGAGCATCTATGAGCTTTAAATCAAAAAAACTAAACAAAGACATTTTACATTCTTTTCCACAATTTACGTCCAAGCACAGATTTCATATATCCCACCATAAAGAAATGTGTGGGGAACAGCTGCTTTCATCACTCACCAGCACACTGGAGCCATAAGTTGTTAGCATTAAGTGAGGCAATTAAGTGTTTCTCAGAGCGATCTTCAAATATACTTATGGTTCCATTATTGAACTAAGTTTCTCTAATAACACTGTACCTGCTCTGTAATTAGGTGACTACCTTGTATTTCTGAGGTACTCTGAAGTTGTATAGCAAGAACTACCTGCTCACGTACATTGTGAAATGCCTTCTCTTACTGAGACATAATAGAACCCCAATAGTCTATACAAAAGGTGTTTTAATCCCCTTTACAGGACTGCAGAGGGTTACAACAACTTCCCTTTGAAAAGTATAAAAGCATAATTGTTTTAAATTGCTCGCATTTTATTTGACTTTAAATATACAGTTTAATTTTACCACACAATCCTCAGTGCATAAGCAGTTCGCAGGCTGATTCTTATTATTACTTATTATTTGTGTTAGAGTACTGCTAAAGCCCCACTGTGCTAGATACTGCACAAAAACAGAGTCAAAGGCATTGCGTTCACTCTTTCTTCTGGGAAAACTCCAGCTGATTGCTACCAAATATGGGATATAGGAGCAAAGTAAAAGGAATCTTTAATTGGCTTTGTATGTTTAATTTTTTCTCTGCCTGTCTCTCAGATACTTGGTGCATTACAAAATTGATATTAAAGAATTTTAATTGGTAAAAATGGTCAAACCTTTTTCAGTGCAATGTATTTTCATCAATATATGGTGTTTTGTCAAAGCAGGAAATTTTCACTCACACCCTCCGTTTGCACTTCCTGAAGCTCCCATTGGCTGGGAACGGTGAACCGTGATCACCAGGAGCTGCCTGGAGCTGTGCCTGCGGATGGTCAACATCAGCAAAATGTCTCACAGTCCGCAATCAGCTTATCTTGATGGGCCACAAGTTGCCCACCCCTGGACTAGTCCTTCATGCTGTTTGTGAGATTTCCATAGGTGGAGTTAGGGAAAATATTCTCTCTCTAACATACATTTTAATAAACCTCATGGGCCAATTTCAGCAGTGACACTTTATGGATCCCTATGAGGTCAGCTGAGTTACACATCAGCACAGAATTTAGCCCTGTCTGATTTATTCTTAATATTCTCAGCCCTTACTTTTTCCACAGATTCATAGATTAGGAAGGTGGAAAAGACATTGCATGTTCTATTGAATGAAAGAAAAAAACCTGCTGCCTGTTGCAGACTAATTGTAAATGACATTTTTAAACACAGAGTCAGAGCCTCGGCTACTCCGAATAAGTCAATTCAGAAGTGGTGGGAGTAAGTACACAAGTCCTGTTCACAATAGTTGAAATAACACAATGGCAATTTGCTCCCAAATTAGGTAGTACAACCAGTGCCCTTTGGGTACTGAGGGATTGAGTTTGATCTCAGATTGACACATCCACAGCAAGAACAGTGGATCTATCAACATACACAATGAAGTTAAGTACCTTGCACACAACGGTTGTGTCTACATGGCCCTGGGCTCTACCCCAAAACATCTTTGATCAGATATCCAGCCCTCATAGTGCTGTGTTCAAAAATACTGATGGTAGAACATGGTACAACAAAAACTGAGAAGGTATTTTAAGCACCACACACAAGTTACTTGCACAATTCTATCTCAAACCAACGTCGCAGTGCCCCATTGTGCTAGAAGCTGCACGTGCTTGTAATGAAAGAGACAGTCTCTGTCTTGCTGAGGTCTTGATTTGTACCTCAGCTTCAGCTATCATTGTAAAGTTCTGAGTAGCTGTGGCTTGGAGTATGGGGAAAATTTAAGTAAGGATTCAAAACTATTGCATGTTTGAATTTTGTAACCATAAACAGACTCACAGCCCTTTTAAAAGTGGGATATAATTTAGCAAGTTTAAATAAAATGTAACAAAATGTTGTGTTTGGAAATCTTCATTTAACGTTTGAAGAACCTCTTGTTTGAGAGTGCGTACATGAATGGAAGCCACTTTGCAGTGCGTATTTCACTTTACTAATAGGCATGTTACATGTAGACAAAAAATGCTGCCACTCCAGGAAGAAAACTTTAAAAGTATCTAACTATTTGCAATTGGTGGGCAAAAAGTTGCTCTGAGATGTGCACATATCAGGAAAGCAAAATATGGCAGGCAAGATCCATTATGGAGAAATGGCAACATATCTACCTATCTGAGACCTGGCCTGCACTGGGTGGGGAGGAGTGGATCGATCTAAGTTACACAACTTCAGCTATGTGAATAAGATAGCTGAAGTCAACATAGTTAGATCTACTTACCGTGATGTCTTCACTGTGGTAGATCGACTGCTGATGCTCCCCCATCAACTCTGCCTACGCTTCTCGCTCCAGTGGAGTACCGGAGTCGACGGGAGAGCACTCAGAGATGCGAAGATGCAATAAATCGACCCCTGCTGGATCGATCGCTCTGGAGGTAAGTGTAGTCATGTCCTTATTTATCTATACAAAGGTCATCTTCATGTTATTTAGGTAACAAATACAGTAGTAGCAATTGCATATAGTTTAGCCCATAGTGGCCCTACTTTTTTTCTTTTATATAGCTATATTGTATTTTCTGGCCATACATTTTTTGTTGGTTGGTGTGTTTGGAACCAGAAATGTCATCTAAAATTATCTCCCATATTATTATTTGTACTCTGCTAACAGTGTGCTGGCACTGTTGTGTGCCTTTCCACTGACCTCAAAGGGCTTTGGATTAGGCCCTCCATATCTTTCTAATAGTCAGTAAAAAAAAAAAAAAGAAAAAGAAAAAACAGTTTTAAAGCCTGGTATGGATCCAACAACCTGAACAAGGCAGACAAAAACATATAAACAGAAAAGATTACATTACCTTAGATCAGTGGTTTTCAGCCTTTTTTTCAGTTGTGGGCCCCTAAACATTTTCAGATGGAGGTACGGACTCCTTTGGAAATCTTAGACATAGCCTGTGGGTCCACTGTCCACAGGTTTAAAAACCTCTTTCTAAGGTAGGACTTAAGCCTTTCTCATAATTGTCACAAGCTCAGATAGGGAGCCAGGCCATGTGCAAAATTTACCAAAACAAAAGATCAGCTCTAGGAATTATGTTGGGAAAGTTCTTTGGCCTGTGTTATACAGGAGGTCCGACTAGATGATCACAAGGGTCCAACCTGGCCTTAGAATCTATGAATGCAGTTACTAGCCATTCTCCAAACAAAGATGAGTACTAAGCTTTGAGTAATGTTGTAAAGCGATCTTCACCTACAACATGTGAAGGAATAAAAAGGGTAACGTCTGCAACTCTACCCACTTGCTTAATTAAGAAAAGCTATGACTAATGGAAATATTCAGTGGGTAAAATATGGGTTTGTTATTAACAGAAATAAACAGTTCTGAGCCTGGCATTGGAACTATAGAGTGCCACTCAGCTGCTGAAGATGAACGGATTGATGGTTTAATAGGCACAGCTTCATGTGACAAATCAATATCTAAGCTTTAGGATAAAGAGGTGTGTTGAGGACAGGTGGAAAGGAACTCCTTGTGGATTACTTCATCCTAAATTCTTAAAGGCAAAATCCTATTCTGAAGTCAGCTGCTCCCATGTGTATTGGCTGTGCTGTGCAGCTATAGAGCTCAAGAGAAGAACCCAAATAAGGGCTCCCTATCTGGCCTCCGAACACTTGCCTCATGGGTCTCCACCCCCACCCTGACAACAGATATTGATGACAGCCAGAGCAGTGTGGGATTCTGTCAGCCAAGACAGTGTCTTTGCAACATCCCAGTAGGAAGGCTGACTGACAGGCTGATCGTGAATACTGAAAAAGCCATGCAGCCCACAGAGTGAGCTCCCATCTGACAATGCTGAAATAGACCCATCAGCTGGGAGAAGCTGGAGTCACCAGGATGGAGATTCACTTCTCCTATGGGGACTGCAGGGAAGAAGAGATACCATCCCAGTGGCTCCCCCAAACCAGGTAAATATTGCCCTTTACAGGAAAGCTATGTTGAGGAACCTGGACTTTGGTTCCCTTGTCTTCCCATACAGCTCCATGGAGTTGCATGATATTCTGTGGGCACAACACACCCAGAGGAACAGGGGGGTTGATTAGGGCCACTTGCAGAAGCTGCAGGCTCATTTGCAAGAGATCCCTGTCCTCTTAATATTCTCTGCATTACAGTCCTGCAGAAGAGATTCAGAACCCATCTAGCGCCCTTTCACACCAAACCTGCCCATTCTCAGTACGGCTCAAACCAATGTGGTGCTGAGTTAGGGGGCAGTGAGTGGCTAACTCACCCCTTACTCCTGTGTAATTGTAGACTGGGATTTGGTCCTATAGCATCTGTCATAAACAGATAGTTAAGGGTTAATGTTTCTTTCACCTGTAAAGGGTTAACAAACAGTGAACCTGGGCAGTTGACCAGAGGACCAATCAGGAGACAAGATATTTTCAAATCTCGGTGGAGGGAAGTCTTTGTTTGTGTGCTCTTTTTTTTGTCCGTGTTCTCTCTGGGTTCTGAGAGGGACCAGACATGTAAGCAGATTCCTCCAATCTTTCTGAAAAAATCTCTTCTGTTCTAATTTTAGTAAGTACCAGGAAAAAGGCGAGTTTAGTCTTTTGATTGTTTTCTGTATTTGCAAATGTGTATTTTGCTGGAAGTATTTTAAATTGTATTTTTGCTGGGGGGAGGCTTCTCTCTAGTGTCTATAAGCTGAAAGATCCTCTAATATACCATCTTGAATTTACAGAGATGATCTTTACTCTTTCTTTCTTTTATTAAAAGATTTCTTTTTAAAAGACCTAATTGATTTTCCCCTTATTAAGGCTCAAAGGAAATTGAGTCGATACTCACCAGGGAATTGGTGGGAGAGAGGAGGGGTGGAGGTGGAATTCCTCTGTGTTTTAAAATTCAAGGAGTTTGAATCACAGTGATTTTCCAGGGTAACCCAGGGAGGGGAAGCTTGGGAGAGGCAACGGTGGGGGAAAGGGTTTACTTTCCTTGTGTCAAGATTCAGGAGATCTGGGTCTTGGGGTCTCCAGGGAAGGTTTTGGGGGGACCAGAGTGTACCAGGCACTGGAAGTCCTGGTTGGTGGCAGCCTATTAGATCTAAGCTGGTAATTAAGCTTAGAGGAGTTCATGCTGGTACCCCATCTTTTGGACTTTAAGGTTCAGATTGGGGATTTATGCCATGACAGCATCAAGTCTGAAATACAAGAAAATAAGGCTTTGATCCTGCAACACTTCACCATGTGCATTACCATAAGTATATGAGTAGCCCCATTGACTTCAATGGGATTACTCACCATAAAGCCAAGCATGTTTGTGTTTGATAGACTGGGGCCTAAGCTGGAATCACAAAACTACTTATATACCAAGCAAATTATTGCCGCCCCCTTTATTCCTGAGCAATAGTTTTTATCAACATCCACAAGCAAGAAACATAACACAAACATTTAATTAAAATGAATTCTGCATGGCCCTAGTGTCGCTGATAACTATTGAAAGGATATTTGTTGTTTTTATTTTTCTGATAATGTCTCTTTGGCTTCTTCATGCAGTTGTACAGGTCATTAGTGAACTTGAATACAGTACCTTTGTCCTCCAAAAAATAAGATTTATTGGCCCATTTCTCTGTTCTATTATCTATTCCTTTCCTCCTCCTGTCTTTCTGAAAAAAAATGGTTACTCACCTTCTCATAACTGTTGTTCTCTGAGATGTGTTGCTCATATCCATTCCAATTAAGTGTGCGTGCATCACATGCACAATCATTGGAAAGCTTTTCCCCTAGCAGCACCCATTGGGTTGGCTGTGGAGCCCCCTGGAGTGGCGCCTTCATGGTGCTCAATATATGACCCTGCCAACCTGGTGCCTCCTCAGTTCCTTCCTGCTGGTTACTCCAACAGAGGAGAAGGCTTGTGGATTTGTAATTGACATGAGCAACACATCTCAAAGAACAACAGTTACGAGAAGGTGAGTAACCGTTTTTTCTTCTTTGAGTGATTGCTCATATTGATTCCAATTAGGTGACTCCCAAGCTTTTCCTAGGTGGTAGCGTTGGAGTTATGGAATTGCAGATTGGAGCACCACTCTGCCGAAGGCTGCATCATCTCAAGCATGACAATGGCATAATGAGAAGTGAACGTATGCACCAAGGACCAAGTTGCTGCTCTTTAGATTTCTTGGATCAGGACCTGTGCCAGGAATGTCGCTGATGAGGCCTGTGCCCTTGTGGAGTGTGCCGTAAGTGCTGGGGCTGGTGTCTTGGACAGCTCTTAGCATGTGCAGATGCAGGACATGATCCAGGAAGATATTCTTTGAGATGAGACTGGTAGGCTTTTCATGTGGTCAGCCACCACTATGAACAACTGGTTCGATTTCCTGAATGGCTTGGTGAGTTCGATATAGAAGACTAATGCTTGCTGAACATCCAAGGAGTGTAACCTCTGCTCACAGCTACTGGTATGAGGCTTCGGATAAAAAACAGGCAGGAATATGTCTAGGCTGGTATGGAAATGTGATACCATTTTAGGGAGAAAGGCTGGGTGAGGTCTGAGCTGCACCTTGTCCTTGTGGACACCTTATCCTTGCGGAAAACTATAAGAAGGGTTGAAGGTAAGGGCCTTTAACTCAGACACCCTCCTTGCTGATGGGATGGCAATTAGGAAGTATACTTTCCACGATAGGTAGAGAAGGGAGCATGTCACCAGTGGCTCAAATGGGGGCCCCATTAGCCTGGAGAGGACCAAGTTAAGGTCCCACGCAGGAACCAGCTGTCTAATGTGGGGATGTAGCTAGTCCAGAACCTTGAGGAACTGTCCAACCATGTGGTTGGTGAAGACGGAGTGTCCAGAGATTCCGGGGTGGAAAGCCAAGACAGCCACTAGATGTACCTTTACGGATGACACTGCCAGGCCTTGCTGTTTCAGGTGCAGAAGGTACTCCAGAATAAGAGGTAATGGCACCTGGAGTGGGGGCGTATGATGCTGGTCACACCAGCAAGTGAATCTCTTCCACTTTGCCAGATATGTGGCCCTCATGGAGGGCTTTCTGATGCCGAGTAAGACCTCTCTTACCTGCTCCAAGCACAGGAGCTCCAACTGGTTCAGCCATGAAGCTTCCAGGCTGTGAGGTGGAGGGACTGGAGGTCTGGGTGATGAGGATAACCGTGGTCGTGAGTGATCAAGTCGGGGAGGAGCAGGAACATGATCAGAGTGTCAGCCAACAGATCCAGAAGTGTGGTGTACCTGTGTTGTCAAGGCTACGCTGGTGCCACCAGTATTATCTCTGCCCTGTCTCTGCGGACCTTGAATAGTATCTTGTGCACAAGAGGGATCGGGGGAAAGGCACAGAGCAGACGGCCTCCCCAGGGTATCAGGAATGCACCCAAGCTTGAGCCCGGGCTGCTTTTCTGGAAGGAGCAAAACACTGGGCACTTTCGGTTTCTCCGAGTGGTGAACAGGTCGATCTGGAGAAACCCCCACCTCTGGAAGATGGAGTAAATGATGTCTGGCCAGATGGACAACTCATGTCTGTGAAAAGACCTGCTGAGGTGGTCCGCCAGTACATTCTGGACTCCTGGCAGATATGATGCTTCCAGGTGAATAGAGTGGGCTATACAGAATTCTCAGAGCCTGAGAGCTTCCTGACAGAGGGGCGAGGACCAGGTTCCACCCTGCTTGTTGATGTTAAATATCGCAGTGGTGTTGTCTGTCATGACTGCCACATGCTGGCCTTGCAGATGAGATAGAAAGACCTGGCATGGGAGTCGCACCGCTCTGAGATCCTTGATATTGATATGGAGAGAGAGAGCTCATCCTATGCCCAGAGTCCCTGTATTCGGAGATCTCCAAGAAGTTCTCCCCAACTTAGAGCTGATGAGTCCATAACTAGAGACAAGGACAGCTGAGGGCTGCTCCAGGGGGTTCTTTCACAGACTATTCGAGCACTGAGCCACCACTGGAGTGACTCTAGCACCTACTGTGGCACCGTGACCACTAGTCCCAGGCTGTCGCGCCCCGGGCGGTATGTCAAAGCAAGTCACATCTTTACAGGCCTGAGTCTCATTCTGGCATGTCGGACCATGTACTTGCAGGCTGCCATGTGACCGAGGAGACTGAGGCAATTCCTTGCTCTAGTGGTCGGGTACTCTCTCATGCATCAAATGATGCTTGCCAGGGCTTGGAATTGGGACACCGGCAGGCTTGCTCTTGCCTGGACCGAGTCTAACACTGCTCCAATAAATTCTATCTTCTGAGTTGGAGACAAGGTGGACTTGTTCATGTTGAGGAGGAGACACAAGCTCTTGAACGTGGATGTGGCCAGATGGACCTGTGACTCCACCTGCTCTCTAGTGTGCCCACTGAGCAGCCAATCATCTAGGTAAGGGTATACCTGCATCTGCCTCCTTGAGAGGAAGACTGCTACCACCGACATGCACTTTGTGAACACTTGTGGGGCTGTCAACAGATTGAAGGGAAGGACCTTGAACTGATAATGTTTTTGGTCTATCATAAACCTTAAAAAGCGACTGTGTGCAGGGCCAATCACTATGTGAAAGTACATGTCTTTCATGTTGAGGGCGGCATACCAGTCTCCCAGATACATGTCTTTCATGTTGAGGGCGGCATACCAGTCTCCCAGATCCAGGGAAGGGATAATAGAGCTCAGGGAGACCATGTGGAACTTCGACTTTACCATGAACCTGTTGAGTCCTTGCAGGTCTAGAATGGGTCTGAGACCCCCTTTGGTTTTGGGGATTAGGAAGTAGCTTTGGGGATTAAGAATAGAATCCCTTGCCCCTGAGCTCCTGAGGAACCTCCTCTACCACTCCTATGATGAGAAGTGCCTGCACCTCCTGGATAAGGAGTTGCTCGTGGGTCCCTGAAAAGGGATGGGAAAGGGGGTGGGAGGGAGGATAGGAGCAGAATTGAAAAGAATATCCCACTTCCACCATGTGCAGAACCCAGAGGTCTGATGTTATCTGAGACTATGGACAGTAGAAGTCGGGTAGACGGTTAAAAAAACATAGGGAAGGATCCAGCATTGAGACAGGTGTGCCGTCCTTGGATGCACCTTCAAAATGTCTGTTTTGAGCCCAACAAAGGCTAAGTCAGGCCCTGGC
Organism: Gopherus evgoodei; assembly: GCF_007399415.2. Taxonomy (NCBI): domain Eukaryota; kingdom Metazoa; phylum Chordata; order Testudines; family Testudinidae; genus Gopherus; species Gopherus evgoodei. The sequence goes on from NC_044326.1 coordinate 22,703,974, forward strand.
CCTGGCTGGGTGGGGGATGGGAAGGCTTACACCTGCCATTCCTACCCGTGTGCCTGTAAAAGTCCTGCCTCAACCGAGGAGGATACGGGTGCTTTTGTGGTGGTTGGGCCTTAAAGGGCTTTCTTTGGGTTGCTGGGGTATGCATACCCAAAGATTTCATTGCTGCCCTGGAGTCTTTGAGGCTATTCAGCCTGGAGTCAGTCTGTTGAGCAAACAGGCCCACCCCGTCAAAGGGTAGGTCTTGCATAGGGAGCCCTGAGGCTTGCAGCCATGAACTATGCCACATAGCTATCTCTGAGGACAAGGCGCATGCTGCCAAGTCTGTAGTGTCCAATGAGGCCTGTAAAGAGGTCCATGCCACTGCCTTGCCCTCTTCTACAATGGTCCTAAACTCCTCCCTGGACACTGCTAGTACCAGCTCTCTAAACTTCAGCATTGGGTTCCAGGAGTTAAAACTGTGCCAGCTCAGGATTGCCTGCTGGTCGGCAATCCTGAGTTGCAAGCCCCCCATGGAGTACACTTTGCATCCAAATAAATCCAGGCACTTGGCATCCTTAGATTTAGGTGCTGGGACTTGCTGACCCTGCCTCTCCCTCTCATTTACTGCCAACACTACCAACGATCAAGGCTGTGGGTGTGTAAACAGGTAGTCAAACCCTTTGGAGGACACAAAGTACTTCTTCTCCACACCCCTGGTGTCAGGATGTTCACTTTAGGGTCCTCCAACTCTGCCACCTCCTCAGCCTGCAGTTCATATTCCGTGCCACCCCACACAGGAGTTCCTGATGGGCACAGCTATCTATAGGGGGTGGCCCCAAGATGGAGGTGCCCACCACTGCCTCATCCAGGGAGAAGGATGAGGACACTAGTGGGGGAACTGGGTCCTCCAGACCCTCTTTTCCTCAGGAACCTCCTACCCCACCACTAGCTCCGTGCCATCCACTCCAGGGTCTGGCTCAGGAACTGGGGTGGGTTCCAGAGGAAGTGGCACCACCGCTGGCTCCTCTGCACCCCTAGGGGTGGGGCAACTGGCCACTGCCTCAGGCACCCTAAGCTTGGATGTAACTGAATGTGAGGCTTTGGACTCGGCTCTCTGGGCCTGGTGGTATGCCCGTGGTGCCCAAAATGGCCACTGCACTAGCCCATGCCACTGTGCAGGCCATGGTCCTGCACCAACATAAGGTCTGTCCTGTGTCAACTTGTGCCAGGGCCACAGAGAATATTTGGATCCCATCTCCGAGTTCAAAGACGGGGACCAGGACCATGATGGCCATGGTAGTGCCGAGTACGGCTGAGTCAGGGAGCGGTGCCACGAGGCTGGGGAGCAGTGCTGTGACCTGGAACAGTACAGCTATCTGGATCGGTCCCATGAGTGGGGCCTATGCAGACAGCTAGATCGGTGCCAATACAAATGATGCCAAGATCAGGTCCTACTGCACAAAGGCAATCTGCGCTGTGAGCGGAAGCGCTGGCAGGATCTGGATCGGTGCCGCGAGTCAGACCTGCACCACTAGTGCACCTGGCGCCAGGACTGTGAGCAGTGCCAGGACTGTGAGCAGTGCCAGGACTCTGAGCGATACCTCCCCTACGCAGGCTGAGTCAAAGGGCGGATTATCGCCAGCTTTCCCGGGGATGGCACCGCCCCTGGCAGTATTGGAGGCTTAATGCAAAGGGCTGGGATGTGATCATTCCCCTCTATTCGGCATTGGTGAGGCCTCATCTGGAATACTGTGTCCAGTTTTGGCCTCACACTACAAGAAGGATGTGGAAAAATTGGAAAGATTCCAGCAGAGGGCAACAAAAATGATTAGGGTGATGGAGCACATGATTTATGAGGAGAGGTTGAGGGAACTGGGATTATTTAGTTTGCAGAAGAGAAGAATGAGGAGGGATTTGATAGCTGCTTTCAACTATCTGAATGGGGGCTCCAAAAAGGATGGATCTAGACTGTCCTCAGTGGTAGCATATGGCAGAACAAGGAGTAATGGTCTCAAGTTGCAGGGGGGAGGTTTAGGTTGGATATTAGAAAAACCTTTTTCACTAGGAGGGTGGTGAAACACTGGAATGGGTTACCTAGGGAGGTGGTGAAATCTCCTTCCTTAGAGGTTTTTAAGGTCAGGCTTCACAAAGCCCTGACTGGGATGATTTAGTTGGGGATTGGTCCTGCTTTGAGCAGGGGGTTGGACTAGATGACCTCCTGAGGTTCCTTCCAACTCTGATATTCTATGAAACACGTACCTAATCAGGTAGTGTGAAGAAGGGTTTTACTGGCATGAGTTTGGGATGACTCCTGAGTTCCAGTATTCCTTCAAAAACTGCAAAGTTGAATGATGTCTAAAAGCCATGATTATAAAAACTTTGAAAACATGTATCCTGTCATGGTGATTGGTAAATAGTTCCAAATTAGTGCTAGTGAACTTTTATGCTATAGAGATGTTCCACATATTTTACAGAAAATTATTGAGGAATAAGTGAGAGAGTTAAAAGATTTGAGTCGTACTATTTTTCACATCTCTCCTTCTGTAAAGTCATGTTCCTCTGCACCATGAGTAGGGCCCTACCAAATTCTTGGCCATGAAAAATGCATCATGGACTGTGAAATCTGGTCTCCTACCATGAAATCTGGTCTTTTGTATGCTTTTACCCTGTACTATATAGATTTCATGAGGGAGACCATCGTTTCTCAAATTGGGGGTCCTGACCCAAAAAAGAGTTGCAGGCGGGTCGCAAGTTTATTTTAGGGGGGGACCACAATATTGCCACCCTTACTTCTGCGCTGCCTTCAGAGTTGGGTTGCTGGAGAGCAGCAGCTGGTTGCTGGAGAGTGGCAACTGGGGGCCATGCACCCAGCTCTGAAAGCAGTGTCACCACCAGCAGCAGCGCAGACAGGCTCCAGGCACCAGTGGAGGAAGCACATGCCTGGGGCGGCACATGCTAAGGGGCGGCATTCTGTCCACTCTTGGGGTGGCACAATCCAGCTTTTTTATTTTTATTTTTTTGCTTTGGCAGTTTGGGTAGCACTCCGAGCAGCTTTTTTTTTTTCTTTTTTGGCTTGAGGTAGCAAAAATGGTAGAGCCAGCCCTGAGCACAGAAGTATGGGTAGCAGTACCACAACCCCACCTAGAATAACCTTGTGACCCCCCCCCCATAACTCCTTTTTTCAGTCAGGACCCCTACAATTACAACACTGAAATTTCAGATTTAAATAGCTGAAATCATGATATTTAGTATTTTTAAAATCCTATGACCGTGAAATTGATCAAAGGGACAACGAATTTGGTAGGGCCCTAACAATGAGCAAGTAGCCTTGGTAAGGACAGAGCAGTATCTTGGGGGGACAAACCACTAGAGGCCATATTTTCAGCTGTGATAAATAACATAGCTATATTTGCTTCAGTAGTGCTATTCCAGTTTACAGCAGAGAAGCTGGCTTTAAACCTTCCTTTCTTCAATTTGAGATCAGTATAGATCACTCAGCTGCTGGGAACAATCTGTGCTACAATATGAGTTGGATCCACATCCCTCATGACTAGGGAAGATATGTCTGGAAGTAACAGGTCCAATGCTGTCTGTGATTTTCAAAATTTCCCTTCAGGGATGAGGGCGGCAGGGTACCAAAATGGATAGAACGAGGCTTTAGCTCAGAGAACTCTTGATGTTGCCAAATTTGGTATCAACCTATATCTAGTCTCTGTTTTTGAGCAAAATGACTAAGAAGAATGTGATAGAGCAACTCTGGTGGCTGATGATGTCGTCAAGCCTGTCAGTAAAGTTGCAGGATTGGTGATAGAAACAAAACAGCACCAGCAGCATTGTTCAATGACCCCCCATCCTTGTGATGGATGGATGCAAAATCCCCATCCTGACTTTTTAAAAAAAGCCTTTTGAAGTCATATCTATTGTCCTAGCCACAAAGACAAGACAAAATTCTTCTTGCATGGCTCCCTTCCCTGAGAGAAGTCCCAGAGGGTAATTTTGGGCAATTGCACTCATGTTCAAAAGGCTTTCTTGTGAGTGGCACCACTTGGATATGTTTTGGCAGCCCTCCTATTCAATGTTTTTATGAAATAGCAAGGAAGGCTTGTTAGGACATATGGATGGCAATTTCTTCAGGTGTGTACCAAGCAACCCACTGGCTGCCTTAGTCTCCCAGAGCACAGATTTATTAACTATCTGGCATATTCCAAAGCCCTCCTTTCTTCCTGAGGATTTTATAAGGGAGTGAATTGATTGGTGATGGTGGCTGATTTGAGATATTTATCATATTTATTATGACCGTTTTTTAGTCTGAATGGGCCTGTAGGCAGTTAGTATTTTAACCATTTATCCAATCAAAATTAGTGCTTCACTGAAAACCACCAGGTTGACTCTTAAACATCTTCAGAATTCAAGAGGGGAAATTTTGGGTTTGAGGCTGTAGATCTAAACCTGCCATCAGTGTCTGGGATGGATCTCAAACTCGAAAGCAAGCCATTCTTCAGTTCAGAAGCAGATGAAATCTCACACACATTGCTGTTTTCATGAGATTTTTGATACAAAATGAGAGAAATCTCATGAGAACCATTGCTGCTGTGAGATTTCCATTAGACAGCATGGTGGAAATCTCAAAAGATCAACTAATCTTGCAAGAACCCTGTAACCCATAACTTCTGAAATGTTAGCACTATAATATCTGAACCCAAATGTTAACCCTGATTCAGCCTCAACCCAAGCCCGATTCTTAACCTACACTTAATTCCAATCCAGGCACTGCCCATCCATTTCGACTTTCTTTTCTACAGTGGGATCATCAGAAATACATGGCGCTTAAGTAACGGCTGACTAGTGCAAACAGATGAAAAAAAGACACACTGTGTGAGATGGACTATTTTTAAATGATGTGTTTCATTCTTACTGAAAGATAGTCATTAGTAATAGTGCTGTGACAAGTACAATCAAAGTTCTCCCTCTTACTCAGCAGGGAAGATGAACGGGGAGGAGATGGGATGGCTTTGCTCTGGCAAAACATATTTTTCAGCTGTCAGATACAACAGGCATAATTTATTGATAGGCTATAATTTATAGACAGAGCAGATGAAAATTTCACTCCAAAGTCTTCAGCTTTAAAAATATATGTACATGAAAAAGTAAATATTTTATACATTTTCCAATGCCACATCCGGGCTATGCACTTACATTTTAAATATTGAAATGAAGATTGGACATCTTTCTAAAAAATATCCTTTAGCTGAATTACAAGTTAGAGGCTTGAAACAGGAATTACTAGGTCAAATTCCATGGTGTGTTGTGCAGGAGATCAGACTAGAGCAGGGGTGGGCAAAGTAAGGCCCATGGGCCACATCTGGCATGTCAGACCATTTAATCCAGCCCTCAGCTCCTCCTGGGAAGCGGGGTCAGGGGCTTGCCCCACTCCGCACGGCTCCCAGAAAGCAGCTGGCATGACACCCCTTCCGACTTCAACACTGTTTCTGGTGTAACCAGGCACCACCCTGTCCACAGGCATCACCCCGCAGCTCCCATTGGCCACGGTTCCTGACCAGACGGAACTGCAGGGGTGGCACCTGTGGATGGGGCAGCATGCAGAGCCACTTGGCCATGCCTCGGAGCTGGAGAGGGGACATGCTTCCAGGAGCTGCTTGTGGTAAGTGTCGCCCGGCGCCTGCACCCCTGAGCCCTCCCACATCCCAATCCCTGCCACAGCACTGATCCCCCTCCTACCCTCAAAACCCCTCGATCTCAGCCCAGATTCACTCTTGGACCCCAAGCCCTTCATCCCTAGCCCCACCCTAGAGCCCGCAGCCCCAGCCAGAGCCCTCACAACACTCCCCCCAAACACCTGCCCCAGCTCTGATCCCCCTCCCACCCTCGGAACCCCTCAGTCTCAGCCTGGAGCCCCCTCATGCACCTCAAACCCCTCATCTCCAGCCCCGCCACAGAGCCCACACCCCAGCCAGAACCCTCATCCCCTCCCACACCTCTGCCACCAATTTGGTGAGCATTCATGGCCCGCCATACAATTTCCATACCCCGATGTGGCCATCAGGCCAAAAAGTTTGCCCGCCCCAGGACTAGATGCTTAGAATGATCACTTCTGATCTTAACATCTATGAATATGACAAATAAAAATTAGATGTAGTAGTGGGAATTCTAGTTTATATTTGAAAGGCAAGGAACACAAATACGTTACGTCCGGGGTACCTTAACTTTCAGTAAGTGTTGGGTACCTGACTCCTTTAGGCTCTGTGGAAAAATCCCATCCTATATTTGTTCTGATCATTTTGAATAGTAATTAATTTGGACTAAGTCCTGGCATTTTTATTTGATCTTCAGGGAGGCCTCCTGGACTATTTTATTTCCACAGGATAAAAATACATCTCAATTTCAACAGTTCAGATCTTTGCAAAAGGATTGTTCAGCATTTTCATCAATTGTAAGTGGGTTAAGAATTCTAGACACAGTTGAAGATTTCTGTCAGTCACCAATGTCAACTTGTGTCAAAGGCCCTGGTCCTCAAATGACATCCATGTCTGCATAGATGCTATGGCAAGACCAACACCCATACAATGGTTCATTCAGAAAAAAACATTGTTCTGAAAGTGTTAGAAATAATGGCATGCTTTCAGGGTACTAGCCTTGGAAAGTTTGTTCTCATGATGTAATCTTGATATTTTAGTGATTGATTGTCTCTTAAAATTCTGCTGGAGACTTTAGGGGATTGATTTCTAGGGAAGACCATGACTTTAATCAGTAACTAATGAATCTACATGTTCCTTGCACCTGTGTAAGTTCTGTTTATAGCATAAATAAGGTTCCCCAAATAATGTTTTTGGATGATTATTATGCATCTCTGTTGCTTAAGTCATAGTGCTGTTAACTTCATATCTTCTCGACAATTTATACTCACTATTGTGCACATACAACTCCTACTGGCATCAGCAGAACTTATGTGTGTGATAGGACTGCAGAATTTGACCCAATAAATCCATAGCCAGTCACATTTTATTGTTGAAATAATGAAAAACCCAGTCTATGTCATGAGAACTGAGGCTCAAAGTTTGGGGAACTTTTTGAGCAGTTGCTATATATATTATGAATAAATCTGGAAGCTGTCAAGCAACAAAAACTCCAGACCATCAATATAATGAACTTGTTTTCTCCACTGCTGTGCACCTTGCATAGTCATTTACAGCTTTGTAGCATAGATGTAAAATGTCACTATTGGAGGATGCAGGTGAAGAATTCGGACCAGATAATGGAGAATCAGGCCACCAGGGGCACCCTGCCCTCAACTCCCTCTAGCTTCTCTGCATTAATTGATTCCCAGACCCAAGAATTGTGAAATCTGAGGTAGTAGCTTTTTTGTGGTTGAGGAGTCCCATAGCCTTCCTTTGGGGGCTTGTGCTGACTGCCAAAGTTCAAGCAAACTTCTCCTCTTGGGCTCAAGAGTCCCACAGCCCTTCATCTGGGGGCTGTGCTGATTCAGGCCAGTTGAATCCTTAAAGCAATTTCTCCTACCTGGCCCCTCTTCACTTACCCCTTTTCCTTCCTGGGCTGGCCGCACTCCTTCCCCTGCTGATGTCTGTCCTATTATGAGAGAGGTGACGGCATATATGTTGCCCTCCTCTCCAGGGTTCCTCCTGGTTGGCTGGGAGAAAGGACAGCCTTCCCACACCCTGTACTAGAAGGCTCCAGTTCCTTTCCCTTAAGGAAACAGCAGCCTGGGTTTCCCCCAGATATTAACTATTTCCCGAACCACCTTCCTTTCTCCAAACAGCGGCCTTTACCAATCCCTAGGTCTTTGTCTGATCCCAAAGTCTCAGGGACCTTAAAATGGACACACCATAGAACAGGGAGGGGTTGACTGACCCCTAGTCCTCGCTATTCTTAAAAGGAGTCATACACACTGTTGCAGTCCCATAGAAGCCCTGCAGAAGTGGGCTCTTAACAATATTCACAGCCTGTCTGCTACTGAGGGATAAAACTGATGTCAGGAAATGAACAGATGTCTGAAACTTACAATATCCATGAATTCTTTTCCTATGATGCTTCAAATAATTTTAGACAAATTATATGTGTTTAATTTTAGTATAGTTATAATTTATAACATGACAAAAGGCCACATATACATTTAAATGGTTTTATTTTGGAAAGTTACTGAACAACACAGCCTTCTCTAGTGCCAGACACACGGACAAAACAAAATATGGGTAGCTGAATAACCCAACAGGATTTGTTTTAAACCAAGAAAATAAAGGCTGGATATGTTATCTTCTCCGAAGGGATTTTGAAGATAAAATGAAGAGCAAAAGGAGATTGAAATGATCTTTTTAGAAAAGTGGCAGTACATCAAAGTTAATAACTAAATACTTCCGTGCTACGTTTTTCCTTGTAAAGCAAGTCCTGTGGCTGCTTAGGCGTATTGCGTATTCACAAGGGAGAAGAGAAGGCAGGTCTACAATTTGATCTCTATTTATTAAGATGTTATCCCAAACGTTTTCGTAGTGGAGAACTCTTGATTAGCAGCAGCCTTATACCAGTCTACCAAGCCAGAATGATCATGCCAGTGCTATTGATAGAAATCCTGCTCATAGAGACTTTCATATTTTGTTCATGCAAGACTTATGAGGATAATGTGCAAAGATTCATCACCAAACACTGACCACTAGCAGTGTTCTTCCTCCAAAACTCTCAATATGTTTTGTGTAATAAAGTTTGGAAATCTCCATCATTCACTAAGTGTAACATTAGTCCCCAAAATTCTGATTAAAGAGACAGGAAGGCCACCTCTGAGTTCACCTAACTCTACTTGATTTGGCAACTAAGATTAACCTTATCCTAATGTTCATGAACCAGCTTGCTGATTTCTTCAGCTGCCTGTTAATTCTTCACTCCTCTGAAGCCACTGGTTTGAAATGTTTTCTATGTACCCTACGGCTGCCTACAAAACTTTCCAGCTGTCTTCCCCCACACACACTGCATTCTTTTAGGATTTTTAGCCTCCTGGTCACAGGTAATACTTTTTAAGAAGACATTGAAGCTCATTTCACTGTTGCACCAAGCACTTAATCCCATATGTTGAAAAGAGATGAGAGGTCTCAGCAGTTTGTGGCAGCCCACCTAGGTCTAGTACCTATCTATAATTCAACACCCTGCAAGATCAGATGATTTGTGACAAATACAAATAAATAATGCATATCATCAGGAAAAATTGTTGATGGAACCAGACATGCTGCTTTTCCAAAAGGCCATACACATTGGTTACCTAATAAGGCTCTGTAGATACTGCTTGTATTCCAGTGCTATAGACACAAAGAGGACAGTTGATAATTCCGGTAACTATGAATACCTTTGCCAAACAGTTGCAACTTTTGGGACTGCATTGACAGCTATAAGAAATGTTTCATTTGTGGCAAATGCAACCATTTCTTTAACCAGCCTGAAATTGCTATGGAAGAGCCAGGCCCACAACTAAATTCATTACTCTCTCCTGATCATTGACTCGTGAATTCACGGGCTTCTGACATCCTTGCTAAAAGTTTCTGACTGTTGATCAAGTGCCAGTTCAGCCAACCTCTCTCTCTTAGAGATGCCTAAATCAGATAACACCATAAATTGACAAATTCTATTAGAACAGAAATGGTTATTTTTTGCTCCGAGTTTTCAATTTCTTGACAGCATCTAAGCAGTAAGGTGGACATTTCCTACATGTAGATCTTGGAGTTCTGAGTAAATAATTCAATAATAGAATCAGATTGTTACCTCGTTGTGACATTACCCAGGGTACAATCTGCACAGATGGATAGCTGTGTCCCCTCAATTCTCCAGCCTGGGGCGCTTCTTACACTGTTCAGCTGTGAGACCAACCCTCCTGGTCTGCTCACACAGCCTCTAGCATGTAAATCACCCCTAGCTATATTGTATGAGTGCTAAAGCGAGCCACTCATGAATTACATTGCAGGGCAATACCAGCAAACTACCAGTCCCAGACTTTCCCCCAGAAATGTCTGTCCCGTACTGCCCAGTATCCTCCTGGACAATACAAGCGCATATAAAGTCTGTCATTTCATTAATAGGAAAGCACAGAGAGACACAGGAAAAGTTTTCAGGGAATGTTTTGAATTAAGAGTAGGTGGCTATGTGATGGAAAAGGAGTTTATTCCAAAGACAGGGTGCAGCATGAGGGAAGGTGCAATGACTAGGGTGGAAGAAATAGTTTTTAAAAGGCTGAGTAAAAAGAGAGGTTTCGTCAGAGCTATATAGAGAAACTAGAGAAGAGTAGAGGCAGGAGTTAAACTGAGTAGAGCCTTGCAATGTGACTGCCTAGTTTAAATTGAATGTGGGAAGCATGGGGGAAGGGATTCATATAAACATTGGCATGGTCTGAGTAACTGGAGATGTATATGATATTCACAGCATTTTGGAAGGATTTGAAGGGAGGGTTAATAAGTAGCCCAGCTAGACCATGATCTGAAGTCCACTTGAATCAGGCCCCTAGAGATAAGTTAAGAGATTTCAACAGTTGAGACAGGACAGCACCAAGCCATGGACAAGGGTTTTTAGCAAAAATGAGAGAAAGGAAAGGACCGATTTTAGGGGATGTAAAGAACTAGCAGGATTTGGCAACTGCCTGGATATACAGGGAGAGTTTTTAAACATTGAGCTCAAGGAGCTTCAGCTAGATGATTGTAGATGATAGTTATTTGCAAATACCACTGGTTTAAGAGGTGTGAAATGGAATAGTAATATACTGATTGAAATGAATGTTTTGCAATGTAGCACCAACTCCATGCTGTTTCTGTGAGGTAATAACTAAAGAACAAGGTAGCCCTTATATTGTATCACAATGTGGCTCTTCCCAGAATGATTTTGCAGACTGAAATGCAGGTGTGACTGCTGTTAGGTTCCATTTTGCCTAAATTTAGATTGAATTTATGAGCTATCAAACCACAGCAGCCGATGTCCAACTCCTTCAATCTTACGTCCCAGCTACTGATTAATGCTGAAAACTGTGCAACCAAGTGCAACTGGCTGTTGGTTCCCTTCTGGCCATGGTGCATTATTAATTGTTATTTATCTCTGAGTATGTAAGTCCTTGGAGGGTTGCACTAGACCAGGGGTCCACAACCTTTCAGAAGTGGTGTGCTGAGTCGTCATTTATTCACTCTAGTTTAAGGTTTCGAGTGCTGGTCATACATTTTAATGTTTTTTAGAAGGTCTCGCTCTACAAGTCTATATATTATATAACTAAACTAGTGTTGTATTGTAAAATAAACAAGGTTTTCAAAATGTTTAAGAAGCTTCATTTAAAATTAAATTAAAATGTTGATCTTACGCCACCGACCCACTCAGCCTGCTGCTGGTCTGGGGTTCTGTTCACCTAGGCTGGCAGTGGGCTGAGTGGGGCCTGCGGCCAGGACCCCAGCTGGGAAGGGTCTGGCAGCCAGAACCCCAGACAGGCAGTGGGCTGAGCCGCTCAGCTCACTGCCGCTCCAGGGTTCCATCCTCCAGCTCCTGCCAGCCGGGATCCCTGTTGCCAGACCCGCTTAGCCCAGTGCCAGTCTGGGGTCCCGGCCCTGCCCACGTACAGTGGGTAACTACCTTCTCCCTGGTTCTGGCCCATTCTCTTCCTTTCTCTGCACTGAGCTGAGAGTTGGAGTGGACCGAGCACAGGGCTGGGGGTGAAGGGTCTTTCCAGGAGCTAGAATGAAGGAGGGGGCTCAGGGTTGGGACAGGAGGTTTGGGTGTGGAGGCACTTACCTAGGCAGCTCCCATGTGGTGTGAGGGGTGCAGGTGGGAATGTGAGTGAGGGTGCAGGGGCTCCCGTTTGGTGCTCAGGGTGGGGGTGGGGATGTGCAGAGTACATGGGATGTTGAGGGGGCTGCGGAAGTGGGGGGTGCAAGAGTCAGGGCAGAGGGCTTGGGGCATGTGAGGGAGGTGCAGGTGTCAGGATAGGGGGGTTGGGTATGTGTGGGGGTGCCAGTCAGGGCTGGGGTCATGGGGGGGTGAAGGAGTCAACAGAGGGCTTGGTGGTACACGGCTCAGGGCAGGGGCCTGGGGGTGTGTCGGGCTGCTCAGGGCAGAGGTCTAGGTGACTGCCCCCTCCAGAACCCCCCCCACTCCTTGTCCCAACTACCCCCTCCTGGGACCCCACCCCCTATCTAAGCCTCCCTGCCCCTTACCTCCTGACTGCCTCCCTAGGACCCTACCCCCTACCTGTCCCCTGACTGCCCCAACCCTTATCCACACCCCTGGACCCAGACACCCCTGGACTCCCATGCCTATCTAACCGCTCCCTGCCCCCGACAGGATCCCCAGAACTCTAGACCCATACAACCCCCTCCCTGCTCCCTGCCTGCCCCAACCCCTCTCCGCACCCCTACCTCCTGACAGTCCCCCCAGAACTCGCGACTCATCCAACCCCCGCAGCTCCTTGTCTCCTGACCACCCCCTCTAAAGACCCTCCCACCCTAACTGATACCCCAGGACCCTCTTTGCTCCCTGTTCCCTGACTGCCCTGACCCCTATCCACCCCCCAAACAGACCCCGAGACTCCCATGCCCCATCCAACCCCCCCCGCTACCTGACTGCCCCCTCCAGAGACTCTTACCCCAGCACCCCCCAGTATACCACCCCCCATCCAACCCACCCTGCTCCCTGTGCCTTGACTGCCCCCACCTCTTACCCAGCCCCCCCCACCTCCTTACCACAGGGCCGGTGCAACCACTTAGGCAAACTAGGTGGCCGCCTAGGGCGCCAAGTGGTTGGGGACACCTGAAAGCCCCCTCAGGTGAGGAGGTGGAGTGAAGGTGAGCTGGGTGGGGGGGCGCACAGAGAGGGCTGCCCGTAATAACGAGGGGGGCGGAGCACAGGGAAACCACTCCCTGCCCCAGCTCACCTCCGCTCTGCCTCCTCCGCTGAGCACACAGCCCCGCTCCAAGTCTCCTCCAATCAGCGCCGCAAGCCTGGCTGGGGAGGAGAATTAGAGCAGCGCCGGAGCAATGCCGAGCTGCTGGACCTCATCAGCATTTTGGGAGAGGAGGCTGTGCAGTTCCAGCTGCACTCCAGCCATAGGAATTATGTTACCTACGGACAGATTTTGTGATGTTTGATGGAAAGAGGCCATGAGCGGGACACATTGCAATGTAGGGTAAAAGTGAAGGACCTGTGGAATGCCTTCCACAAGGTGTGGGAGGCAAACCGCACTCTGGTGCTGCACCCACAAGCTGCCGGTTCTACAAAGAGCTGGACACAATACTAGGTGGCGAACCCCCACACACACTCTGAAGGCCACTGTGGATACTTCGGAGTCAGTGTACCAGTTGAGAGTGGACCAAGCCAGAAGGAGAAAGTCTCGGACAAGGTTGTGGAGGTGGAGGAGGACCAGGTGGCAGAGGACAACTAGGAGGTCAGAGATGCATGCAGCCAGGAGCTCTTTTCTACCCTGGAGGAGGCTAGACAGTCACAGCTGGTGGATCTTGGCAAAGCACAAGCAGGAGAGGAAGCCCATGGTAAGTGGATTTGATTTTGGCAATCGCTGAAGTGAGTTGTTAGAGGCAGGAGGGTTGCAGAAAGCAGGCTTTTGTTTGTCTGATGCATGTAACACCACATGCCTAGTCTGGAATAGGGTGTTGACTGACTCCTTCACTTCCTGGGAATCTGCCTCAGAGATCTCCAGGAAACTCTCACGGAGATACTGGGCAATCTGCTGCCGCAGGTGCTTTGGCAGAGCTGCTTTCTTTCTTGCCCTATTAATGGTAACTTTCCCGCACCACTCTGCCTTCATGCGGGGGGGAAGCAGGGAGAGAGACCATTGCTGCACACAGAAAAGCTGCATAAGGGCCAGGGCAGAAGCCGTAGTCTTGGAGAAGACCCTCCATTGATTCCCTGCTCACCCTCGGCAGCGAGATATCTTCCATTATGAACACATCCTGTGTAAAGTGTTGGGGACAAGAATGATTATCAGGCCCCTCCCTCCAGTGCTGGCTTATTTAAGAGCCACATGCCCAGCGTTCAGTAGGGTCCTGGAACAATGATTTACCCTGACCCTGCAGCTACTCACCATTTTGGGGGGTCTTGTGTCTCACGTGTGCTTGCCTGGGGTCAGGCAGTTAGTGACAGCTATGTGAATAGTGCCTGTGTACTTTCAGATGAGGAAAGCCACATTCATGGGACTGTGTGATGAACTCACCCCAGCCCTGTGGCGCAAGGACACAAGAATGAGAGCTGCCCTGCTGTTGGACAAGCGCACAGTGATTGCATTGTGGAAGCTGGCTACTTCAGACTGCTACCGATTGGTCACTAAGCAATTCGGAGTGGAAAGTTGACGGTTGGACTCGTGTTGACAGAAGTGTGCAGGGCCATTAATTGCATCCTGCTCCGAAAGACCGTGACTCTGGGCAACATGCATGACATTGTGGATGGCTTTGCACAAATGGGCTTTCCTAACAATGGAGGGGCGATAGATGGCACGCATATTCCAATTCTGGCACCAGACCTACCACCGAATACATTACTTGCAAGGGGTATTTCTCAATGGTTCTCCAGGAGCTTGTCGATCACCATGGGCATTTCATGGACATTAACGCAGGCTGGTTCAGAAAGGTGCATGACACATGCATCTTTTGGAACACTGGCCTGTTCAGGAAGCTGCAAGCAGGGACTTTCTTCCCGGACCAGAAGATTACCATAAGGGAAGTCAAAATGCCCATTACGATCCTGGGAGACCCTGCCTACCCCTTAATGCTGTGGCTTATGAAGCCATACACAGGGCAACTTGACAGCAGCAAGGAGCAGTTCAACAACAGGCTGAGCAAGTGCAGAATGGCTTTTGAGTGTGCTTTGAGCCATTTAAAGGCCTGCTGGCACTGTCTATATGGAAACTGGACCTGGCCGACGACAATATTCCTATGCTTATAGCTGCGTGCTGCATGCTCCATAATATTTGTGAAGGGAAGAGTGAAAGCTTCACTCAAAGCTGGACCGCTGAGACTCAGCACCTGGAGGCTGAATTTGAACAGCCAGAGACCAGGGTTATTAAGGGAGCGCAGCGCTGGGCCATAAGGATCAGGGATGCCTTGAGGCAGCAATTTGAAGCCGAAAACCACTAATACAAGCTATGCTCAGGAGTGCAGTGCATGTAATGCTAGGAGGTGATTGTCATTGGTGCAGACAATGTACTGTGAAGGTTTAAGATAATCGTCTGTTGCTTTGCAGGGCTCTGTTTGCTTTCAATTAATAGAATAAAGACTGATTTCAAACCAACACAATTCGTTTATTAAAAAACAACATCTGGAAGAGAGAAACAAACAAAAACACACATCAGCGCTGAGGGGGATGGGGGAAGGGAAGGTCCCAGGAGGAGGTGGGGTCCCAGGACGGTTAAAGATTTGTGTATGTCTAGGGATCATATCCAACCTTCTCCTTTTGAGACCTGTACTTCAGCAGGGCTAAACTGCAGAGGGATGGGTGCTGAGTGCAGTCAGTACTGGGAGTCCGCAGTGCTGGACTGTGAGGAGGGAGGAGTGGGATGCTGTAGATACAGATTGGAGCCAGGAGGTTGATAAGAGTGTGATGGCGGTGTTGGAGGGGGCAGGGGTAGAGGGTAGGGTGACCAGAAAGTAAATGTGAAAAATCGGGACAGGGAGTGGGGAGTAATAGGAGCTTATATAAGAAAAAGACCCCAAAATTGGGACTGTCTCTATAAAATCGGGACATCTGGTCATTCTGGGGGGGAGGGGTGCATGGGAAAGAGTTTTGTGACAGCAGATACAGGGGAGGACGGGTGCAGAGCTGCTTGGTTTGCAGTGCTAGTATTTCCTGGAGCATGCCCGCTTGGCACTCCGTAATGTTTAAGAGCCGCTCCGTGGCTTCATTCTGGCGTGCCGCGGTCTCCTTTTGGTCCCTCTTCTCGCTGTCCTGCCACACCTTCAGTTCCTGTTTTTCAGCCATGGAGTGCATCATAACCTCATGCAGAAAGTCCTCCTTAGTTCTTCATGGGCACTTTCTTATTTTGCACAGCTGTTCAGCCAGCGATAACAAAGAGGGACGCTGGGCTCCCAACATCATCTCTGTGAAGCCAAAATGCAACATTTTACAGAAGCAGTACTGTTTGCAACACAGATTTAAAAACAGCCACTATTCACATACCTGTCACTAACTGCCTGACCCCAGGCAAGCACACATGAGCCACAAGACTCCCAAAATGGTGAGTAGCTGCAGGGGCAGGGGAAATCATTGTTCCTGGACCCCACTGACCACTGGGTACATGGCTCCTAAAAAAAGTCAGCACTGTGGGGAGAGGGGGCTGATAATCATTCCTGTCCCCACATTTTCCACAGGCTGTGTTCATTATGGAAGATATCTCGCTGCCGAGGATGAGCAGGGAAACAAGGGAGGGTCTTCTCCAAGACTGCGGCTTCTGCCCTGGCCCCTATGCAGCTCACTGGTGTGAAGCAATGGTTTCTTCTCCCCCACCCCCGCCCCCCGATGGCACAGTAGTGCAGGAAAGTTACCGTTAATGGGGCAAGAAAGAAATCAGCTCTGCCAAAGCACCTGCAGGAGCAGATTGCCCAGTATCTCCGTGAGAGTTTCCTGGAGATCTCTGAGGCAGATTCCCAGGAAGTGAGGGAGTCAGTCAACACCCTATTCCAGACTAGGCATGTGGTGTTATGTGCATCAGACAGACAAAAGCCTGCTTTCTGCAACCCTCCTGCCCCCAACAACTCACTTCAGCGATTGCCAAAATCAAATCCACTTACCAGGGGCTTCCTCTCCTGCTTGTGCTTTGCCAAGATCCACCAGCTGTGACTGTCTAGCCTCCTCCAGGGTAGAAAAGAGCTCCTGGCTGCATGCATCTCTGACCTCCTAGTTGTCCTCTGCCACCTGGTCCTCCTCCACCTCCACAACCTTGTCCGAGATTTTCTCCTTCTGGCTTGGTCCACTCTCAACTGGCACACTGACACCGAAGTATCCACAATGGCCTTCAGAGTGTGGCGAGGGGGGGGGTTCGCCACCTAATATTGTGTCCAGCTCTTTGTAGAACCGGCAGCTTGTAGGTGCAGCACCAGAGTGCGGTTTGCCTCCCACACCTTGTGGTAGGCATTCCACAGGTCCTTCACTTTTACCCTACATTGCAGTGTGTCCCGGTCATGGCCCCTTTCTATCATGAATCGTGAAATCTGCCCATAGGTATCATAATTCCTACAGCTGGAGCACAACTGGGACTGGACAGCTTCCTCTCCCCAAATGCTGATGAGGTCCAGCAGCTCGGCATTGCTCCAAGTGGAGGATCACCTGGTGCATGGAGTAGGCCACCTGGAAAGCTGCTCTGAGACCACTGCACTTATCACTGAGCAAACAGGAAGGGGACTTTCAAATTTCCCAAGGAATGTACAGGGTGGGGATGACAGTTGATCATCTCAGGGCAGGGCAGTAGAGTTCAAACCGATGACCAGAGAGGCAAGAATAGGCATTGTGGGACACCTCCCAGAGGCCAATCACAGCACTGTAATCATCACAGTGTCTGCACTGGCACTGTGGCGCTGTACCCCTCTGGCACAGAAAGCTGTACACCTCTAGGCGGGGTGTTTTTTTTTTTACAGGGCTGCAACTGTGCAGTTTCTGCGCACTAAGTGGCTTGGCAGTATGTACCCCTCGGGAGTTACAACACAGAAAGCTGCTTTACTGCGCAGAAGCTTGCCAGTATAGACCAGGGCTTAGTCACATCCAGGCTGGGACTAGCTCTGTGAATCAGAAGGTTGTAACTGGCTGCCTGATGCCGCCCAGTCCTCCTGGGCTGGATCAGGAAAGAAACTGTCCCATTGTCTCCTTTAACTATGAATGAAAAAAATTGGGATTCTTTGTTTGCTTGTTTTTAGAAAGAGAGAAGCTAAACTGTTCTGTAAGTAACAAATCAAGTTAATCAGTCATTGTTGGGGAAACGGTATAACCCTAGGGCTCCCACTGATTTCAATGGGAGCAGGATTGGGGCTGTAATACCTACGTACTTTTGGAAAGTGTCAAGTATTACTCCTGTCTTAAGTAATACTTGACACTTTCCAAAAGTACGTAGGTATTACAGCCCCACTCCTGTTCCCACTGAAATCAATGGGAGTTCTGTCACCAATTTCAAAGGTTGGCAAAGTTGGCACACAAGCAGTAGTGCATGCTTGGAGGAAGGGCACAGATGGAATCCTAACCCTTTGCACTATCACACCAGGATATGCACCACAACCAGAGGCAGGACTGTTTGTCAGGAAACTCCCTCTGTATATACTGTAATCAAGAGCAAGCTAGCTTATACCGTCCATAAACACTTTACCCCAGAAAATACTGACAGCGAAAAGCACCCACTAGCACAATAAGGCAGCCCTACATGTAGCAACCTATCCTCACAGAACACAATGTCTCTTGTGCCAGATACATCCCACCACGTATCACCTGTAACTCTCTGCACTGGCTTTGGCAGCGAGGCCATGATTTGGCCCTATACCTTTGCAGGTTTGCCCATCTCTAGTCCTTATGATTTCCACATACTGATTTTCCACCTCCACATGGTTATTTTCAAATATTGTATTGCATGTTGGCAGCTGTAAGTAGTTTATTTCAACTATAAAGGGTTTGAATGGGGACTGGGAGTGGCTGGCTCACAACAAAAGCAATTTTCCCTCTCTTGGTATTGTAACCTCCTCATCAGTTATTTGGAGTGGACCACATCCACCCGGATTGAATTGGCCTTGTCAACACTGGTTCTCCACTTGTAAGGTAACTCCCTTCTCTTCATGTGCCAGTATATCTATGCCTGTATCTGTAATTTTCACTCCATGCATCTGAAGAAGTGAGGTTTTAACCCACTAAAGTTTATGCCCAAATAAATCTGTTAGTCTTTAAGATGCCACCGGACTCCTTGTTGTTTTTTGTGGATACAGACTAACTCGGCTACCTCTGTGATACTATAAGGCTTGTTTGCTAACTTTCATAAATAGAATATTTTAGTAATTTTTATCTCCAATTTATGTATAAAGTTTTCCCTAAAAGATGATGGCAGTTTATATGCCAAAAATGTAGAGTACCATTACTAAGCCTTCATTCCAGCAATTGTAGCTCAGACTCTGATACCCTTGGTCATGCTGAATAGTCACTAAGAGTCCTTTAAGAAGTCAACGGGACCACTTGTTGAGTAAGATACTATCTAATGCTATTAGAGGCATCAGAACCAGACCTTAAGACTGTTAACTAGTTTAACAAAAATGGTTATAATACATCAACTCTCCAGTAGGACACCAATTACCTGTTGGTGATGCAGAGCTAAATTCTGCCCTCAAGTCCTGCTGGGAAATTAATTAGCCCATAGATAGTAGCTCTGTTTCCACATTTTATCCAATCAAAATTTAGTTTATTGCAACTAGGAAGCTGCCTAAGTATTTAGGATTCAGTTAAGTCCTACACGCAACATAGATAGATCAATAGCTTTGCTTCCTAGTGGAGACTCATCAGTTTGGGGGGGGGGGGTTAGGGGTTTTACTTTCTAAAAAAATCTATCTTGGGATAAGCTGTCATGGGATGGTCCTCCATGGATTGGTAACTGGTTAAAAGATAGGAAACAAAGGGTAGGAATAAATTGTCCATTTTCAGAATGGAGAGAGATATAGTGGTGTTCCCCATGGAACAGGGACCAGTCCTATTCAACATATTCATAAATGATCTGGAAAAAGGGGTAAACAGGGAGGTGGCAAAATTTGTAGATGATACAAAACTACTCAAGATAGTTAAGTCCCAAACAGACTAAAAATTGCTACAAAAGGATCTCACATAACTGGGTGACTGGGCAACAAAACGGCAGATGAAATTCGGTGTTGATAAATGCAAAGTAATGCACATTGGAAAACATAATCCCAACTATACATATAAAATGATATTTTAAATTAGCTGTTACCACTCAAGAAAGAGATCTTGGAGTCATTGTGGATAGTTCTCTGAAAACATCCACTCAGTGTGCAGCGGCAGTCAAAAAGCAAACAAAATGTTGGCAATCATTAGGAAAGGGATAGCTAATAAGACAGAAAATATCTATATAAATCCATGAATATTGCATGCAGATGTGGTCGCCCCATCTCAAAAAAGATATACTGGAATTGGAAAAGGTTTGGAAAAGGGCAACAACAATGATTAGGGGCATGGAACAGCTTCCATGTGAGAAGAGATTAATAAGACTGGGACTTTTCAGTTCAGAAAAGAGACGACTAAGAGGGGATATGGTAGAGGTCTATAAAATCATGATTGGTGTGGAGAAAGTCGATAAGGAAGTGTTATTTATTCCTTCCCATAACACAAGAACTAGGGGTCACCAAAATAAATTAATAGGCAGCAGGTTTAAAACAAACAAAAGGAAGTATTTTTTCACACAATGCACAGTCAATCTGTGGAACTACTTGCTAGAGGATGTTGTGAAGGCCAAGAATATAACAGAGTTCAAAAAAGAACAAGATAAATTCCTGGAGGATAGGTCCATCAATGGCTATTAGCCAGGATGGGCAGGGATGGTGTTCCTAGCCTCTGTCTGCCAGAAGCTGGGAATGGGCGACGAGGAATGGATCACTTGATGATTACCTGCTCCGTTCATTCCCTCTAGGGCATCTGGCATTGGCCACTGTCAGAAAACAGAATACTGGGTAGATGGACCTTTGGTCTGACTCAGTATGGTTGTTATATTCTTATCATTCCACATATTCTAGCATAGATATTTTTGGACGGTTATATAACATTAACTTTGCCCTTGGTGAATTTTCTTAAAATCCTGTTTTTACTTGCTATTGCTTCATTGCTTCTGCTGAAATTATAGATTCCTAAATGCCCAAAGGCCTTTCTACATTAACTAGTTAATAGGAGGTGTCACCTTGATTAATGAATGAGAATTTTTTTAAAAGCAGTACTTTTAAGTTACCGTTTTTCATGTCAGTAGGCTAATGATATAGTATGAAAGGTTGTGTAAGAACGGGAAGTAGACATAACATTTATTTGAAGAATAGCCCTATCCAGAAAACAAGATACAAAACAAAAACACATAACAGGTATGTCATGATGTAAAGAATTTCATGTTTATTTTAAAATTTTTAAAGAGGTAAGGTTGATTGTAAGAAGGAAAATGATCAAAAGCAGACTATATTAAACAAGATTGTTCTGTTATCTCTGTCTACGCACACAGGAAACATACTTTCAGCCAAAGCTACTACTATATAATATAATATAATAAATATAATATAATTATAATTAATAAATTAATAAGGAAACAAGAACAAAAGTCAAGTCTCCAGGAAGGATGTTATGCTGAAAGCTGCTAATGGCTTCCACCAGGTGAGTGGTATAGCTAAAGACAAGCCAAACCTCATTAAAGTCAGTGGGTGTGCCAAGCACTCTTTCAAGCTCAACAGAAGAAGTAACAAAGCCCCTTTTTGGAGTAAGAAGAGCAGCATGAAGTGTAAACAACTGTCCAAATCACAGCAGGTCAGATCTAATACATTGTTATCAATACATTAGAAGCAAGAGGAAGACCAAGGACAGGGTAGGCTCACTGCTCAGTGAGAAGGGAGAAACAGTAACAGAAAACCTGGAAATAGCAGAGATGCTTAATGACTTCTTTGTTTTGGTCTTCACTGAGAAGTCTGAAGGAATGCCTAACATAGTGAATGCTAATGGGAAGGGGGTAGGTTTAGAAGATAAAATAAAAAAAGAACAAGTTAAAAATCACTTAGAAAAGTTAGATGCCTGCAAGTCACCAGGGCCTGATTAAATGCATCCTAGAATAGTCAAGGAGCTAATAGAGGAGGTATCTGAGCCTATAGCTATTATCTTTGGAAAATCATGGGAGACGGGAGAGATTCCAGAAGACTGGAAAAGGGCAAATATAGTGCCCATCTATAAAAAGGGAAATAAAAACAACCCAGGAAACGACAGACCAGTTAGTTTAACTTCTGTGCCAGGGAAGATAATGGAGCAAGTAATTAACAAAATCATCTGCAAACACTTGGAAGGTGGTAAGGTGATAGGGAATGGATCCAGCCTGGATTTGTAAAGAACAAATCAAGTCAAACTAATCTGATAGCTTTCTTTGATAGGATAACGAGTCTTGTGGGTAAGGGAGAAGCAGTGGATGTGGTATACCTAGACTTTAGTAAGGCATTTGATACAGTCTCGCATGATATTCTTATCGAAAAACTAGGCAAATACAATTTAGATGGGGCTACTATAAGGTGGGTGCATAACTGGCTGGATAACCATACTCAGAGAGTAGTTATTAATGGTTCCCAATCCTGCTGGAAAGGTATAACAAGTGGGGTTCCGCAGGGGTCTGTTTTGGGACCGGCTCTGTTCAATATCTTCATCAATGACTTAGATGTTGGCATAGAAAGTACACTTATTAAGTTTGCAGATGATACCAAACTGGGAGGGATTCCAAGTGCTTTGGAGGACAGGGTCATAATTCAAAATAATCTGGACAAATTGGAGCAATGGTCTGAGGTAAACAGGATGAAGTTTAATAAAGACAAATGCAAAGTGCTCCACTTAGGAAGGAACAATCAGTTTCACACATACAGAATGGGAAGAGACTGTCTAGGAAGGAGTACAGCAGAAAGGGATCTAGGGGTTATAGTGGACCACAAGCTTAATATTAGTCAACAGTGTGATGCTGTTGCAAAAAAAGCAAACATGATTCTGGGATGCATTAGCGGGTGTGTTGTGAGCAAGACATGAGAAGTCATTCTTTCGCTCTACTCTGTGCTGGTTAGGCCTCAACTGTAGTATTGTGTCCAGTTCTGGGCACCACATTTCAAGAAAGATGTGGAGAAATTGGAGAGGGTCCAGAGAAGAGCAACAAGAATGATTAAAGGTCTTGAGAACATGACCAATGAAGGAAGGCTGAAAGAATTGGGTTTGTTTAGTTTAGAAAAGAGAAGACTGAGAGGAGATATGATAGCAGTTTTCAGGCATCTAAAAGGATGTCATAAGGAGGAGGGACAAAACTTGTTCATCTTAGTCTCTAAGGATAGAACAAGAAGCAATGGGCTTAAACTGTAGCAAGGGAGGTTTAGGTTGGACATTAGGAAAAAGTTCCTAACTGTCAGGGTGGTTAAACACTGGAATAAATTGCCTAGGGAGGTTGTGGAATCTCCATCTCTGGAGATATTTAAGAGTAGGTTAGATAAATGTCTATCAGGGATGGTCTAGACAGTATTTGGTCCTGCTATGAGGGCAGGGGACTGGACTCGATGACCTCTCGAGGTTCGTTCCAGTCCTACAATCTATGAATCTATGAATTTAAAACTCAGGCTAAATAACAGGTTTCCCTGACTGCAAATGCCGGGGCTAGGATATTGGTGGCAGAAAGCCAGTGAAAGGAGTTGTGTGCATGGTCCTGATAGAAAGCAACGAAAGGACTTCTTTGCACATTCTCTGGAATGGCACACTTGGGGATTTCTGAGAAGGGAGAAACAAAAGACAGCTTGCAGTTGCTTGTGTTCAACACAACATTTTGTAAACAAGAAAGAGTACACCAAGAATGTACCTGATCTATCGTCCTAATTTCTCACTCCTCACAGAAGCAACCCTGCAAGCCTCTGAATTCTGGCAAATGGCTCAGGGGAAGTACGTAGGACTAAAGCACAGGTCACTGATACAGCCAACTTCATATGGAACAACACAGTGCCAGCAGGTGAAATAACTGCACATTTTTATCTTCCTTTATCTCCTGACCTTTATTTGGTGATTGTACTTTTTGTGCCTGATCTGGTTGTTCTTTCACTGATACAAAACTGCATATCAATATGTTTGGAGTTCTGCTTTGGGCTTGTTCTCATGTATACTTGGATAGAAAATTATCTCCCATGGAAGTGGCCTGGGGCACTGGATAGGGGGAAGATTTGTTTTTGTTTTTTTCATTTGCTGATATTTTTATAAATTTAAAATAAGAAATAGGTTCAACCCTATAAGCAACTAAAACAGCTCATGTTGCTCATTCACAAGTCCTCTAATACACTTCCACTTTCAGGCACTGATTTTTTTTTCTCCCACCGCATGTGATTATGCCCAGGGTGTAAAATGATGTTTGTTTGCCTAGTGCTTGTCACTTCAATTTGCTCTAGACCCAATGAAAAATAGCTAGTCAATTCCCACTTCCTTCCTTGATGCAAACTTGCAGCAATAACCAAAATTACAACCCAACGTACATCAAATCATTTTTAGCAGTTAGCTTTCAACAACAAAAATACGCTCAGCTCATTGAGATTTTATCCTAAAGTAGAAAGGTATCCAGGCCAATTCAGCAGTTTAAGAGTCTTCATTTACATTTGCCTCTGTGAGGAAATCATAGAATCACAGAAATGTAGGGCTGGAGCAGTATCTACTCCAGCCCCCTGCACTGAAGGAAGACCAAGTAAACCTACACCATCTCTGAGGTGTTTGTCTAACCTGTTCTTAAAAACCTCCAGTGATGGGGATTCCACAACCTACCTTGGAAGCCTATTCTAGAGCTTAACTACCCTTCTAGTCGGAAAGCTTTTCCTAATATCTAACCTAAACCTCCCTTGCTGAAGAGTGACTCATATTCGATTTGTGAACTATAAGCCCCAGATCCTTTTCAACTGTATTACTACCTATTCACTTATCCCACATTTTGTAGTTGTGCATTTGATTTTCCTTCTGTAGTGTAGTGTTTTGTATTTGTCTTTATTGAATTTCATTTTGTTGATTTCAGACCAGTTCTCCAATATGGAAAGGTTGTTTTGAATTCTTTTATCCTGTCCTTCAACGTGCTTGAAACCCATTCTAGCTTGGTGCCATCAGCAAATTTTATAAGCACACTCTGTGCCTCATTATCCAAGTCATTAATCTGAATATTGAATACTACCCAGGACACACCCCTCTGAGACCTATTGAGATACCTACTCCAGTTTGTACTCAAAGGGCTGAAGTCGAAGTATCTAAGATCGAATTACTCATCATCCTCAAGGCGCGGGATCGATGTCCGGGGCTCCCCATGTCAACTCCGCAACTCCGTTGGGGTTGGTGGAGTTCCAGAATCGATATAAGCGCGTTCGGGGATCGATATATTGTGTCTAGATGAGATACGATATATCGATCCCCGAGGAATCAATTGCTATCCGCCGATACGGCGGGTAGTGAAGACGTAGCCAAAGAGTAGTTATCAATGGCTTGCTGTTATTCTTTCAATCAGATGTGCATCCTCCTCATAGTAATTTCATCTAGGCCATATTTCCCTAGTTTGCTTATGAGAATGTTGTGTGGGACTGTGACAAAAGCCCTTACTGAAAATCAAGATATGTCGCAACTCCAGCTTCTGCCCAGCCACTGGGCCAGTAACCTGTCGAAGAAGGAAGTTAGGTTTGCTTGGTATGATTTGTCCTTGACAAATCCACACTGGCTATTTCTTATAACGCTATTATCCTCTAGGTACTTAGACATTTCTTAATAATTTTCCAGTATCTTTCAGGTATCAAAGTTAGGCCAACTGGTCTATAATTCCCTGGATCATTGTTCCCCTTGAGGGGTCCACTTAGGGATCTGGGGCAAAAATCAGTACTTGGTCCTGCTAGTGCAGGCAGGGGGCTGGGCTCAATGACCTTTAAGGGTCCCTTCCAGTTCTGAGAGGCATATCTCCATATATTTATTTAGAGTCAATTTACACCAAGCTGCAAACATCCACAACAAGCCACAAATGCAGGCAAGCATTAGCATGGCTCGGGGTAGTCCAGCCATGCTGCTTGTCCCCTAGCTACACCCTCTTTTTTCTGCATCACAGAAGCATGGATAGAAGTAGTGTCATAAGCCCCCCCTACACTGGCTCAGGAACACTGGAAACCCATGAAGGTTCAACCCAGGGTGAGTAAAAATATAAGGTCAGATTATCCAGGCAGTGTGGCAAAAAACAGCTGCACCCATACCAGAATGTCTGCCCTCTCTTGGTATGACAATTATTATTGGAATTATTATTCATTTGTAAGGGTAGAACCTAATGACTACAATCAAAGATCAGGTCCCCATTGTGATAGGCACTGTACAAACATATAAGATGCTCCTGCCCCAAAGATCTAAGCATAAGATGAAAGACATGTGACCAGCTACTCAGATGTGACACATAAGTAAGTTAAAATATTACTTGAAACATACATTGGTGCTTTGAAAATTTAAATCTATTTTTCCCCAAAACAGATTCGTACAACAGCAGTAAAACACCAAAAGTAGGCTGAGTTGTCCCTCTGTTGATATGCCTTTAAGAAAAAAGGTAAAATAGTTTTACAAAACATTTGTAGCGCAATGGGTCTGGCATGGTGGTTTATGTGAAATTTTAATACATATTTTGTAGTGAACATTTCTGGGATGGAAAAAAAGAGCCAGCATCAGAACTGCAGGAGAGAGCAGCAAAGAATCCTGTGGCACCTTATAGACTAACAGATGTTTTGGAGCATGAGCTTTTGTGGGTGAGTACTCACTTCATCAGATGCATGCATGCACACACTACAGACAGTCACTTACCCTACAGATGCTGTATTTGCTCCTCCGTCACCTGGAGAACTCCCTTGCAAAACTTCCTGTTTGGGGGGAAAGATAGTTCAGTGATTTGAGCATTGGTCTACTAAACCCAGGGTTGTGAGTTCAATCCTTAAGGGGGCCACTTAGGGATCTGGGACAAAAATCAAGTACTTGGTCCTGCTAGTGAAGGCAGGGGGCTGAACCCAATGACCTTTCAAAGTCCCTTCCAGTTCCAGGAGATAGGATATTTCCAATCATTTTGTTTTCTTCTCTCTAGAAGACCATCATAGTAGTGCCAAAGCCCCTCCCAAAGAACATCAAGGAATTTATCCTCATGAGTAGGAAATATTGTTATTTGAAGGGAAGTCAGAGAAGAACATAAAAAGTGATTAAGAGGTTAGAAGCGTTGATGGGAAATATTAAGAGTTAATTGTATAAATCAGAAGGATGCTAGATAGCAGTGTACATGTATTTTAAGGGGTTTGACAATATAGATGGACAGGAATTTAAGGTACACCTCTACCTCGATATAACACTACCCAACATAACACAAATTCGGATATAACATGGTAAAACAGTGCTCCGAGGGGTGGGGCAGGGCTGCGCAATCTGGTGGATCAAAGCAAGTTCGATATAACGCAGTTTCACCATAACGCTGTAAGATTTTTTTTTGGCTCCTGAGGACAGTGTTATATCAAGGTAGAGGTGTAGTACAAAGAATTGTAAGTAAGAGAAATGAGATGAAAAATAAAACAGGAAGATTCTTCTTGTTTCTTACCTCTGAACCACATGCTTGACGCTTTAAAAACATACGACTGCCCCAAGGAACTCACTATTTTGTTCAGCTTCAGGCAAGTCAGCTCAGCTATGAGACATGCACAGGTATGCTGGGATTAGGAAGTAATGTAAGATTCTATAGAAATGGTTATTTTAGAAATCTGTCATAGAGAGTGGGTTTTGAGAAGGAATTTGCAGGAGAGGTTGGTTGTCTGGTTAATGGGAAGAGGCAGGCTGTTCTAAGCATAAAGGATGACATAAAAGACAGAGCAGAATATTGAGTGGGAGAATTCTACGAAGGAAGCAGATAGGAGGGAGGGTTGTGCCAATCAAAAGGGAGTGAGAGTAGGAGTACAAGGAAGGAAATGAGTGCAGAGATAGAGGTGGAATGGAGCATGTAGGGCACTGGAAATGAGGAGAAGTAGCTTTAGGTAGAATACCTGGAAGACTTCCAGCAAATGCTTGTAGCTTGTGAGTAGTTGGTCTAGAAAATGGTAGGAGTCCCACAGTTGGAGGCATTTAAAACAGGAGAAGCCACTACCCATTTTACTTAAAGGAGCAGAGAGAATCATTTAAGAGGTCTTTCCCCCACTCTAATTTCTGTGACTCTGTGGGGATGGGAAGATGTCTAACCATTGTTCTCTGAAGAAATTGTGAAGGGAGAGGGGGCGGTACTCTAGTACATATATCAGGCTACATTGTCTCATGTTGGGCACCCAGAAAATGAGGCTTCCAAAATCAGTTAGCATAGTGGAGAGGCAATCTGGAAAACAGGATTGGGAGAACAGGATTCAGTTTCCCAGGGGAAAGCAGGTCAGTCATCTCTTCAGATTTCATGATATCCATATATGCAGTACAGTGGTGTCTAGAGGCTGCAATCAAGGATCATGGCCCCAGAGTGCTAGGAGCTGTACAGGCAAGGGGTAAAAAGGGAGAATTTTCAAGTTTGAGTCTCAATCCTACCAAGACTTAAGTTCATGCTTAATATTTACACACTCAATCTCAATTTTAATGGAACTTCTCAGTGTGTAAAGATAAGAACATGTATCAGTCATTGTAAGGTGTGGCACTGGTGAATGACAAAATGCAACAGGTGGATGAAAACAACAAACAGGTGGGTCTGGGGGAGGAGTTAAAGTGAAGTACTGATAATCCGAGCATGTTTTTCACATAGTAGCTGAGCACAGTGTAGTTTGCCACTTACCTAGCTCTTATCCATTAGCAGTGTTCAAGGGGTGTGATGTTGAGAACTGTGGTGGAATGGCGAGCTAGCACTTTAAGAGTGGGGACATTTCCTCCTCCTTGGGGCTCTGTAGCAAAGCGTGTGAGTCGGGAAAGAGCCAACTTAAAGCTAAGTGGGGTGAGCTGTATGTACCTTGCTGCCTTAGAAAGCAGCCTGCTTTCTTTCTGCCTTTGGTTTCTTGTGTGTTATCACTCTGAACTCTAGGAAATAAAAGAGTTGCAACTTTCCTGCAGGAGTATATATGTTTTTAGATATCCTCCAGGTGGATGCTATGAACGTAACAATAGGAATCACACAAAGAGTGATCAAAACATTGTCCCACCCCAACTAATTTAAAAAAAAAAGTCAGGCATGTAGCAATCAAACTCTTTGGTAAATTCCTACTAGCAGCAGCATTGTCGAGGTTAGATCAGCTAAATTAAAAAAAATATGGAGCTATGTTATATATGCATAGAAAAAAGAAAAGAAAAAGAAATCTGCCTCTGTTTTTCCAGTTCTTTCTTTCCCCTTTAGTCAAATCCTTCTGTCTCCCTCTAATTCTCAGTCATATTTTTGACTGTTTATTTCACATTCTAATCTATTCCCTTTGGATTTTCAGTTCTTAGCATCTTCTTCCCCCGCCCCCTTTTTCTCCTCTTTGGTTCTCTTACCTCACTTAGGTATTGAACTATTAACTATTTCCTCAGAAGTATAAACGGTGTTGCCTGGCTGTCTCTGACTATAGAGTTTGTCCTGTAGTCACTTTAGGCCCAAATCTGAAACTTTTACTCATACTGAACAGTACTTGCTCATGTGAATAGTGAGGAAGTGCTACTCAGTCCTAGACCAGCCAACCAAGTCCTTTAAAATATTCTTCAATGCCAGGAATGACACTTTGGATAAGATTGCATCTAATCCCTACAAGCATGTGTGTATGTGAAGCAGGGAATCTCTTCTCCCTTTGTGCCCCAAGCAGAGGCCATACAAAGTTGTAGTCCTCCATGTGCAAAGGCTACTCTGAGTTAGGGGTGCTAGCTCTGCATAACAAACAAGGATTTCTGAGAAGTGTAGCTGTGGCTTCCCGTCATTCACTATAGAGCTGGCCAGATTTGGAGGCAGTTCAACATACAGCCTGACAATGGATGGCACAACAGTTGTGATTCATACAAGCTTCTTAGGACATTGTGCCTACCTGAGGTACAATACCTTCTGGAGCTCTGGCAGGGATGATGCATCTTCTTCCCGTCTCAGTACAGAGCTCACTGAACTTTAAATCATCATCATCATCATCAAGAGCATTCTCAGAAATTCATAATTCACTGTGCATCATCTTAAAAAACAAACACACTCAAACACAATCAGTTATTTGGCATGATATCAGGGAGCAAGGCTGTTATATTACCAAGTCCAGTTCTCTTTGGCATCTGAATGAGATGCACAACCTTGGTATGGGGCACAGAGTGATGGTTTCAGCTGATGACTAAGAATGAAATTGATTTTGCAATCAGACTGAGTCAGAAAATAAGTAAGATACCATAGACGTCTCACATTTTCTTGTCTAGGGGGAGCAGTTGAGGTCTTAAGAAATCACCTCCAATGAACCCAAAGATTTTACAGCATCAAGAATGAAGGTTAAGATTCAAGTTTACTAGTGCAAACAAACATTTTTTCTAAGACTTTGTAATGCAAGTTTCATAAGTATTAATTTTTGGTTTACATGGAGAAAATACATCACAAAAAAAGAGACAAAAATTAAAACCTTGTCACAAGATCTAATAGCAGAAAGGGAGAAAAGTGTGAATGAAACAGGATTGTTCTTCCAGTCATCTTTCATCCAGAACTGGACATTTCAGATCCTACAGACTGATTTATCAGATTAGACACTGGCAGAGCTACAGAAAATTGTTACAAATTTACAGAAGGAATTTGCTTGGCCTCTCCCCTGTTCAATCAGACTGTGCTACAGATTAAAGGGGGCGGGGGTATTTATTTCTGCTTTTTTTTTGCATATGTAGGCTTAGCGGTTTCCTGGTCCTGCTTCCAAACTAGGGAGTTCTCCCCAATCTGAACCTTAGAATCCCAAAGATGGGGTACCAGCATGAATTCCCCTAAGCTTAATTACCAGCTTAGATCTGATAGCTGCCACCAATCAGGACTTGGAGTGCCTGATACACTCTGGTCCCCCCAAAACCTTCCCTGGGGACCCCCAAGACCCAGACCCCCTGGATCTTAACACAAGGAAAGTAAATTTTTTCCCTCACCAGTGCCTCTCCTAGGCTTTCCCTCCCTGGGTTACCCTGGAAGATCACTGTGATTCAAACCCCTTGAATCTTAAAACAGGGAGGAATGTCCCTTCCCCCCTCCCCTTTTTCCCTCACCCAGAGGCAATACAGATTCAAGCTTCGTGAATCTAAAACAAAGAGGAAATTTTACCTTCCCCCCCCTTTGCCTTCCTCGCTCTCCTTTCCCCCACCAATTCCCTGGTGAGTACAGACTCAGTTCCTTTGAGCCTTACAAGGGGAAAAAATCAATCAGGTCTTTAAAACAGAAAACTTTTAATAAAAGAAAGAGTAAAGATAATCACTGTAAATTCAAGATGGAATATTACAGGGTCTTTCAGCTTATGAACTCTAGAGAAAAGCCTCCCCCAGCAGAAATACAATTTAAAATACTTCCAGCCAAATACACCTTAAATTTCTACCAGCCAGATACACATTTGCAAATAAAGAAAAACAATCAAAAAGACTAAACCGCCTTTCTACCTTTGTACTTACTAAATTTGAACAGAAGATTAGAGAACCTGTAGGTACATGTGGTTACTCTCAGAACCCAGAGAGAACAACAAAGAAAAAGAATACACAAACAAAGACTTCCCTCCACCTAGATTTGAAAGTATCTTATCTCCTGATTGGTCCTCTGGTCAGGTGTTCCCGGTTTCACTGTTTGTTAACCTCTTACAGGTAAAGGAAACATTAACCCTTAACTCTCTGTTTATGACAGGAGTTCTGTAGGAAAGTATTCAATCTGGGTCTTATACAGTCAGACTGGAAAGAGCCAGCATAGAGTAAGGAGGGATGAGTGGTGCCTCTCATGCCTGCTATGTCTCTGTTTTTGGTTCATGTGTGTTCATGTTCTGGATTTTAATAAATAAAGTAGTG
Source organism: Gopherus evgoodei (assembly GCF_007399415.2). Classification (NCBI taxonomy): domain Eukaryota; kingdom Metazoa; phylum Chordata; order Testudines; family Testudinidae; genus Gopherus; species Gopherus evgoodei. Next base: position 22,735,675 of record NC_044326.1, read on the forward strand.
TATGTTGCAACCTTCCTAAAAGTATTTAATGTCTGTGTCTATCTTCTGTATGTGTATGCCATGAACGTAACATTTAAGACCTGATCCAGTACGTACTGAAGTCAGTGAAAAGACTCCATTGACTACAGTGATTATTGGTTTGGGTCACTCATCAAGAAAAATCAGCTGTCTGCTTGGAATGAAAAGATAAGTAATTGCTGCAATATTTGCTTTGCAGAACGAATCTCACAAAATATAATTATCAGATGAGTTGTCCACATCTTCCCTATGAATGCCCAGACCTGATCATAGTGGAACTTTAATGAGGTATTTGAGCAGAACCGACTAAAATGATCTAATTATAGTCTTTTCTATGAGCATCTTTTGTTCTCAATGGGACCTGGCCTACAACAGAGTGGCTGGAAGGAATGGATTAGTTTACCTGTTTTCATTACTGAAAGCTAACGTGACCAAAGGTAACAGAGTCTGCCCCTGTGTGCTTGTTGAAAAGATTCATTTCCATTAAACAGCCTCTCCAGCAGGCCAAAGCTCAGGTTAAGGATTCAGATAGCTGACATTCAAAGAATGTGTGATTGAAGTGCAAAGACAAGGAGAGAGGCTGCTGTAGGAGGCACGTGGGAAAAAAATTCACCCCATATTGAAATTTGGAAGTTTGTCCTTTTGCTCTTTTCAACAGAAAAAAGGCTTGAAATAATTTACTTTAACAGTCTGTGAAAGTGAAAGGCACTATCATGTCACCATGGAAATGCACCTGGTGCTAGTACAAGGGGTATTGACTATCCAATACCACCAAGGATCAACATTAAATCACACAGTGTTTTAATACCATGTGCTGCAAAGAGTTGCAGGAGACACATTAAACAGCCACTTGCAGCTCCAAGCCTCATTCTGAGTATCACTGGTCAACATGTACCAGGAGGACAGGGATGTTCAGACAATATTCTGTATAACTGTACACACCCCTTCTTCCTTCACCTTAGCTTAATTCTTGACTGATGCACAGGCCAGAGTTTGGTCTTTTCAGACATTATACAGAATTAAGTATCTGGGCTATTGTATGTAAAACTGATGAATGCAAGTGGTAGTCTCTAGTCAGAATCAAAGAAAGAACATCCTACACACTCTCAGTAAAACAAAAATTCAGTGCACACAAAACACATAGTAAATAGCATAGGATAATTTAAGTAGTGTTTCAAATACCATGAATAACTTTTAAACAAAGTTTAGAAAGTAAATATATTGATGTTCCTTATCTAGACTTCCCCCTTTTGATTATTGCAAACATTCACACATATTCAATGCAACATATTCTATATTTTAGCAAACATATCAGAACACAATCCTCTCTGATCTTCTCTCCAGGATGATTTCTCAGTCTTTATGGCCTGACCATAAGATGTAATGTCACCTGGACTCTTCAGAGCTTGAGAAATGGCAGGTCAAACACTGCAGAACTCTGCCAGCAAACTAACAATCTGGTGACCTCCACAATTAACACCATTCCAGCCTCCAGGGTTAACAGCCGACTGGTCCTCTTAGATGCTGGTGAGAAAGGTCTGTAGCCTGATTCCAAAGCAGTACAACAGGGATCAGGATCAGCATATAAAATATCAATTTCCTGGATCTCTCTAAGTCTCTCACTCTGCACGACACCATTTCCTCCCCATACATCCAACTAAGTCAGACAAGACTCCACAAGCCTTCACTTTCCTGAGTGCTACCCCATTCTCTGAGGCAGAATCCCAGTCCAGAGGAGTTTGCTGATAACTAAACATAATTGCCACAGGCTCTGTAGTCTCCAGGGGTGACAAATGCTCCCCCCAGCTCTCCCTCTAGCTCCATAAAACCAGGACCAGACATGATCCTAATAGAGAGCTTCCCTAGTAAATAAAGCTGGAATAGCACTGGCTGTGTGCAAAGGGGACCAGGAATTGGGACCCAGCCCCCACAGCAGACTTCTCTTGGCCCGGAATCAGTCAGTCACTGAGTCCATAGGGCTGGCTGTGACGAACTCCTGTATTTATAACCTTTCTCCCCTTGCTCTCTGATTGGCTCAGCTTGCAGAGGATGGCCAGGTGTGACCTGCCAACAATGAAAATTTCCTATCCAGCCTCAAAAACTGCTAGTTACTGAGCATGTCAGGTGACTGCTACACCCTGTCCTGCAAGCTTCTGGATCCTTCTAGCTGAGTTGCCAGCCATGCCCTGCCCTGCTCTCTGCACCTGTGCAAAAAGACATGCACACACTCTTACCTAAAGGCTTACCTCCCCTGATGGTAAACTAGCCAGACCTACCTTTTTCAGACACCCCCACAGGTGCCCCCCTCTCCCTTCAGAAGGACTCTTCTCTCCCACTTCTGGTTCCCAGGCCTTTTCCTGTCCTGGAATTATCTCTTAACTGTCAATTGTTTGGCTCAAAATAAGTCACTTTTCAGTAATCTTCTTTCCTTCCCACTTGTTTTTCCTTACAGCTCTTTATTGAAGCAAAGCAATATATTCATATAGTACACATTCCAATAAGCAGGGCAACATAGTTTTCATAAGTTAGGGAGCAGCTCCAATTCCACCACAGTTAGAACTAACCTTTCATCCCCAGAAGGGAACTCTCCAGGTTAGAATGGAGGCACACTAGGAATGCATGTACTGTCTGTACCTTCTGTGTGGCTGAACAGAGAACTTCAGGTGAATTTGGCACCTTTCACAAGAACTAAATAAAGTCATCTTGTAGAGCACTCACCTGTTCCCACCTCCCCTGAGAAGGACAGGTAAAATTCCTGTGACCGGTTAATGTTTCCTTGCCCTCTGCCACCAATGGAGATTTTCTTAGGTCTCCCAAAAGGGAGATGGTCTTCAGAAGTTCTCTCATGTACTTTTCAAAAAGCCACCCTAATTATTTGTTTGGATACCTAGTCACCTCACTTATGTAATATTGAACAAGCTGAAAAAGGAAGAAAGCATTGAAATAGGCCCTCCTCCTTGCTCTCATTGAAGTTAGTGACTGAGCTCTCACTGATTTCAGGATTGGGCCACTATTTGTGAAACTGGCAGCAGCAGAAACTAACATCAACAGAAAGAACAGGAGTACTTGTGGCACCGTGCCACAAGTACTCCTGTTCTTTTTGCGGATACAGACTAACAGGGCTGCTACTCTGAAACCTAACATCAACAGACCAAATCTTGAGTCCCTCCTTGTAATGATTTTAGGGCTCATTAAACAAACCTGTGAATGGGAAAGGAATAAAATGTATTAAAAGACCTAGCAAGGGTCTGTTGAACTGCTATATACAGCTACACTGTGTTCTCAACACTCCTTGCCTCCAGGGCACATGCGAAAATTCCTATATTCATACTGTCCCTTATGGGGGAGCCTCTCTAAGTTATAATCCTGCACAAATATCTCTATGTCTTCCCTCCCAGCCACCACCACCTGAAAAACTTCATATATAGGCAACTAACAGCTATCTAAGAACACAGACGTTAATTCAACCCAACTAGTACATTTCCATAAACTACTATCCATATACTCCACATATAGGGTGACCAGATGTCCCAATTTTATAGGAACAGTCCTGATTTTGGGGTCTTTTACTTATATAGGCTCCTATTACCCCACCCCAGTCCCAATTTTTCATACTTGCTATCTGGTCACCCTGTCCACATATCAACTACCTAAAGAGGAGCACTTACCAGTACATCACTTTGGAGTGAGTCTTTACCACTTGTGCTCCTCAAATACCCCTTCTCCAGTCAGGTTATCAAGTCGGAGTCTTTCAGGATGTTTAATCTCCCGCTCTGATGATCTCAGTGCCAGCCTTTCATTAGTGTCAGAGTTGTTCTCCTGTTGCTTGCCAGTTTCTCCTTTGTCCATTGACAAATGATCAGTTAATTTGTAAATGCAGGAGTCCACACCAATGTCAATGGTTTGGAACTTTCTGGGATTACTCTTAGATCCCTTCATTTATGCCAAAATGTGTTCCCATGGTCTGTCCGGGCTACATAAGACCTTGACTGCAGCTGTTTGTTAATGGTACCCCTTTGGCCCCAAGCATTAGGGCGGTGATTCTTCAGGCACACTCTGAGATGGGAGAGCCTGGGCCCTTTTGTCAAAATAAGAGTTCTGTTTCCACTTCTGATTTTCTTTCATTTTCTGTATGGTTTCATTGTCACGAGATTTCAGCAGGATCTCAGTGATTGGTAAATCAGATCTGATCCTTCTTCCCATTAACAGCTGAGCTGGAGAAGAGCCAGCCTCCAGAGGCATACTCCAGTAAACCAATGAAGCTTTATGCTAATCACTCCCACTGTCAGAAGTCTTTTTAATAAGGTTCTTTACTATCCATATAGACCTTTCCACAAATCCATCTAATTGAGGGTAACTTGGACTTGATGTTTTGTGACAAAATCCCTAAATTGCCTAAAATCTGCACTGCAAAAATTGCAGCCCATTATTGCTCAAGACTTCACCTGGAATTCCATGTCTGGAAAATATTCTCTTTGTCCCATTATCACTCACTCACTGTTACTGCACAGTGCGACAATTTCTGGATACAGAGAATCCGTTACTATTAAATAAGCCTTTCATTGCCAGGTAAATAAGTCAGTGCCTACCTACTCATAAGGCCTTTGTGGAAATGGGTGAGGTCTCAGTGGCTCTGCTGTTGGCATGGTTTATATTTCAAGCATGAAAAGCAGTTTCTTACTGCATGAGCAACACTGCATTTGATTCACAGCCAATATATCACCTCTCATGCTCATTGTTTGCATTTGTCAATTCCTAAAGGACCATCATGGCTCTCCTGTAACATTTTGATATTACAACCTTGCTGCTCTTGAAAATCACCCCATCACAGTAAATTCATGTCTGCAATTCCAATAGTCTCTTGTTCTTGGACAGCAACTGCTTATTTCTTCCTTAATCATCACTTCTTTAAGGATCCCCAATGATTCATCTCTCTCTGTTTCCCCTCTTATTTGTTGCAGTTTGTTAACAATGGATATAGTCTTTACAATCAGCTCTACATAGGCTTGCATCTCTAAGGCCTTTTCTGCTTTTGTAGTGAGAATCATTGCTCTGGAAAGTGCATCCAAAGTAAACATGAATTTACTGGGCATGTAGGTCACAACCAAATCACACTTTTGCAGCTTCATCATCATTCTTTAAATCCTTAAGGTACAGTCATTTAGCAGTTTGCTAAATACTGCAATCCACTGTCTGGCCATAAATATATTGATTGAATTTTTCACAGGCGAACAATATTCCTTAAAAGCACCTTCTCAATCTGTGCATGTGGTTTATGGCTCAGTGATTTTGGTGTGAATACCAGTTGGTGCCAAAAGTTATTGTGTTTCTGTAAAATCACTGCACCTAACCCTGACTGTGAAGCATCTGCTGAAAAGTTTTAATAGTCCTGGTTGGTGTATAGAACTTCAACACTGACTCTTATAACAGTTGTTTCAAACCTTCCTCTGATCCCTCCTGTTCTGCACCCCAGTACCATTCATTCATTTTTTTATTTCCTAGGAGTTTTTCCACAGGCAGCCAAGGGTGTTACCTCCTTTGGTACATCAGTGAATGGGAGTCTGTACAGGATGTTTTTGTATTTGACGCTAACGGTGCACCCTCCCCTTTATTCTGGAACAAATATACCAATGACCAGTCAGCTTTTTTGTTGGTCCCAGATTTGATCTTTGTCACTCTCTCATAATCTTCAAACAGACTATTAGCCTGAGCTCCTATGCCCAGTTTGAATGGAATAATTGTTTCGTTTAACTTTAACTGGTAATATCCAGTCCCTCGACAGTTTTGCTTGATCCCAGCAGGTCTATGTAAAACTCCTCAACTAGGTTGTCTTCACTCCATGCACTTGATTTTTTCTGCAAAATGATTTTTCCGCATGTATGACAGTTTACCAAAGGCAAACTACTGTTGTGGGCCATGCTGTGATCCACATATGCCACATAATTGGCTGTACTCAGACTCTCCACAAACAGTCGCTGCCATAGAGGGTGGTTCCATTTTTTTATTTGACCTTTTCAAATGTCCTCTTGTACTTAGTACATGGATAACCACTTCTGGTGAATTCAGTTCTTCGGCTTGTATGTTCATAGTTTCTGCTTCCCTGCATAAGTGGAGAGATTTCTAAAAGTAAATCTCCTTTACAGAGCACTCTCTCTTAACACAGTCTTTAATGCCACAAATGATTCTGTCTCTGACCAGAGACTCTGTCAACTCACCAAAGGCACAAGGACCATAATTCTCGTGACATTTCTCTACGGTGTCATCTGGTTTTTGCATGCATGTAAAAAATTGTTTCTTTCAAAGATCTCATTCTTTTTGGCATGCAATGTTCCTCAAATGTCAGTAGTTAGTATTTTACTTTTCATCCTTTCACCGTCTTCAAACTTAAAATTCTTATAAATATCCAATGTTTCCTCAATATCAATAACATGAAAAAAGACAGAGGATTTCACTTTATCATTTTTCTCCTCTGCCCCGATGGCTGCTCAATACTATTCAAATATGTCAAAATTTTTCCAGTTCTCTGCAATATTGACTGACAATTGCAGACTGGAAGGAGGTTGCAACACATCCATTTTTGGCTTTCTTCCCTTCTTACACTAGTCAAGCTACTATTGTGCTCATAAAATATATACAAAAGCCTTCGTTTTTCTCTGTTTGCTGCTCCACTCATTCTCCTTTCCTCTGCTTTCAGTTTCAGACACAGAAGTTAAACTCAAAATTACTGCAGCCTCTCTCATTCCACACGTCTGACTCCCGTAATGATCTTGGGGTTCATTAAACAAACCACTGAATGAGAAAACAATAAAAAATGTTTAACACCTGCAAAGCATCAGCAGTGAACTGCTGTACAGAGTCATGCTGTGGTCTCAACCTTGGCTTCCTGGGCACCTCTCAAAATTCCTATATTCATAATATTGTTCCTTATGAGTAAGCCATTCAGTTGCAATCTTGCCCAAATCTCTCTACAGCACTCATAAGCTTCAGATTCCCTGTTGCTGCTATGGGATTGAGTGCACCTCTGTCTCCTTTCTGGTGTTGAACGTACCTCAGTCAGGGATTAGACCTGATGCCCTTACCTATGTTGGTGCTATTCTCCCACTCTTAGTCCAGGATCTGTGTACAATGCCGTATCTGTTCCAGCTGCTTATTACAGCTAGTCTACCCTAGAAGTGCTACATCAGACACTGGAAGCTGATGGGAAAGAGCTCTCCCATTGGCATAATAAACCCATCTCTGTGAGAGGCAGTAGCTATATTGCTGGGAGAAGTTCTCCTGCTGACATAGCTCAGTGCACACCGGCTCATAGGTTGGTGTAACTTGCGTCACTTAGGGGAGCAGCTTAGGCACATCCCTGGGCAACATAAGTTATACCGAAGTGGTAGTGTAGACCTGACCTTACTGTGAAGGTCTGAGTGAACACCTGCATATCTATGCTTTGGCAGCCTATGACCAGTGAGTGTGACTAAGAGCATTATTAAAACAAAGTAGTTTTATCCGCAAGTGGAAAAACAAGCATTAAAAATTTTCAAGACAAAGCCTGTGTGCATATTTAGTCTCATTTAATCTTATGCTTCACTACAAGCTAAAGTTAGATAGTGTTCCCTCTTGAGTTACAGGAAGAGAACCATTTTCCACACTTTTAGGAGACAAGGAGGCCTTGGCACCTAGCCTGGTGCCAGTTTGTCTTCACAGCTTGACTCAGATGGTTTTTCCCTCCCTTTCTTTGGGAAGCAGTGTTTTCTGGAGTCCCACCCTCCTTGTGTGTGCCCGAGCTTAATTACCAGAACCCTTAGCTAGTTTGGACCTGGCAGTCAGCTATAATATTTCTCAATAGCCTTGTTATATAGAGTCTTGGTGTAAAGTCATTCTTTTGCCTCACTGTTTTTTCCATCCCAGCAAGCCAGCTAGACCATCTAGGAGAATGTTCTTCTATGAAAGTTGCTCCATTGTTTGTCAGATAGACCCGTTCAGTATTAGTGTTTGCAGTCACAGTCTTGTGACCGTAGGGGAACGTGCTGAAACTGTCTACCCCCACTATCATTCCAACATGCCACTTCTGAAATTCAATACATAATATTTTGTGGGCTACAAATCAATATAGATGACCCTGCACTCCCACATTCGTTGCATTCCCATGAATTTCAGTGAGATCCTTGCTTGCGTAATGATGGAATAAAAAGTGAGTGAAGACATTAGGAGTTGGATCAATGACTATAAGAGCCTCTATCCTGCTTTAATACAAGGTCTCAGATTAAATCAGCTTTCTCAAGATTGCTACCACAATGTCAGAAGTGACTAACCAGATTACTTTCCTCTTCACTGGTTCTAGACCAGTATAAATTTGTTGACTTCAGTAGAATTACTTTCATTTATATCAGTGCAAGAGAATCAAGTCTATCGGCTACAAATAAAAATCTTATTAAAATCAATTAACATCTTATTTATGCTGGTAAATGTCTTTTACCGAAGAATATTCAGATTGTCAGTCTAAGGAAGTGTATTAAGCCTCCTTTTATTGTCACAGATTGCACAATAGTAGAAGCAATAATAATAATAAATTGACACAATAAGTAGCAATTACAAAAACCCATTGAACAGAAAATTATTTTGATGTTAATGAATGAAATCAGACAATCTGGAGTCAACAGCTGCCTTCCAAACAAGGCCTGCAAAATTATTTAATACAATGTTCGATAATCAGTACATTTCTGAGGCACTGAATGAGAAAGTTAATATCCGCTCAGTTATTAAACCAATAGACAGAAACAGCAACATGCTACCGCAAAAGGCCCTGACCAATATGAAAAGAATTGTCATATCCATATCCGGTAAGGTGCAAGGTTGTTTCAGTAAGAAAGAAATCCAGCATGTACTGGGCTTTCAGTGTTTCTCTCAAGAGTCCTAGCAATGTGCCTCCTCCTGAGAAGTGACCGTAGTTTCAGAGAGAAAGCAACTCGTGACGCATATTGCAGTCCCTCTCTGAGTTCAGGCCAGTTTTTAGGTGCCTAGAAAATCACAGGAACAGCTCTGTGATCTACAAAGCCTAAGACAGGCATCTAGGCTCCATATACAATGAATGGGGAAAGAGGCCCCTTAGAATGCCATCCACAAAAGCTACCGCATTAGGCAGGGAGCCGGCTAAGCTAGCCACGGGTATATAGTAAGTCACGGACAGGTCATGGGCTGTGAATTTTTGTTTACTGCCTATGACTTGTCCATGACTTATTAAAAATACCCATGACTAAAATGTAGCCTTAATTATAAGTAAATGCTATGACCTTTGTATGAACTGCTACATTGTGTCTGTGCTGCAAGCTTAGCAAACATTTTTGGCTGATTTCTGAACTATTATGCCTGGAATGTTTAGAAGAATGCGCAGAATCTGTATGACCGCTATAATGTAAAATATTTGTCATGTTGAAACTTACAACCTATGTCCCACACACCCAGTGTAGTAATTGATGCCTTACTGTCTGCAAGAAACATGTCGAAAAATATAGATAAGAAAGATGTATTAGGTAAGATAATATAGGGGAAATTGTGAAAATCCTCCCGGTTAGGTGTAAGTACTGAAGGGGTAAGCACAAAATTTTGAGAAAGTTTGACTGCTGCAACTGCTGTCTTCCAGAGGGATTGCTAACATTAATATAGAAAGGAAAAGTACTTATTTTTGACTAATAATCTTTGATTAAGTGTAGTTATTGGACAGCTCATTATTAATTTATATTTCACTTGCAACAAAAAATCAATGCTATTCTTTGATGCTATTTAGGTTCCTCTACAGCACTCATCACTGAATATCCAATAGTTCACTGAGCAATCTGATATCTATCACATTTGTTCTTATTCTCTCCCCAAGAGGACAGGTGTTTGCAGTGGAGTGTCTTGCTTTGGAAGGGTTTTTTTAAAAATACATATGTTTCTATGTTTATATTAGAGAAGCTGTCACCATGCTACAGTGGGTCACAGCTGAGAATACCAGATTCAGAACAAATTGCTTTGAAATAAGGCAGACTCACCCCAAACTGGTGGTTATTCTATCATTAGATATACCAAGCCAGTAACAAAGTAAACTTTCTCACTGCTGGTTAACAAGCAGTCAAAAAGGCAATCTCCTTAGGCATTACATGCTAGACTTTATGATAAGCAGTTATTGAAAACCAATCTCATCAGACAAAGGATTCTTCTGATCTCAAGAGATCAGCCCCATAGTCAGATTTTACCCAATAATTATGCTGTTTCCAATACTTTGGTAACTAAAGTCTAAAGGTTTATTTAGAAGAGAAAAGAAGAGAGTTAAAATGGTTAATGGATTAAATACCTGCAATCATTGCAAAATTCTTATATAAGGTTTGTAGCAATGATGGAATAAACTGCTGGCTCGTAAAGTCTATGGTAACATCCAAAAGATTGGAAGGTCCTCAGTCCATTGGCTGGAATGCTCCTTTTAGTTGAAGGCTATAATCCAAAGAATCAGAGCAGGAAAGAGGCAACATGGAGATGATTCTTTTATACCCTCTGCTGTGTGCTTGGATTTTCACTGTCCCAGAACAGAGTTTGTGGAAAATTACTGGCACAAGATGGAGTCCAGGGTTACATGGCCTTACACGGCTTGCTGACTCCCAGGGGCAGCCATTACCCATATTCTAGCTGGATCATCCACAGGAAGATTCACAGGGTGGGACAAGCTTCTTCTATGGCCCATTGTTAGAGTGAAGTGTTGTTTTATGGGCCATCAATTTGACCAATCCATTCACAATGTTCTGGCCAGACTGGATGTAAATTACCTTGTGGGTGTTACCCCAAGAACAACATATTTAAGATATAGATACATAGCCAATATTCATAACTTCAGATACACAGATGATGCATGGATTTAAACAGGATCATCATCATCTTTACCAAATCATAACTTTTCCACTGATGCCTTACATGATATACTTTGTACAAGTTTTGCTGAAATTGTTGAATAGTGGCAATTTTAATGATATAAATGGTCATATTTCAATCATACAACATCACAGAAGCCAACGTCAAAGAAATGCACCGTATACTTGGAGTGGAAAGTAGTGAGATCTGTGATGGTCTTTAGTTCTTGAGGGAATTCATTCTACTGTTTGGGACCAGCCCACTGAGAGCTCGGTTTCCTGCACAGATTGTCAACAACATTGTGCCAGAGGAGCCAAGTTGTCAGTTGCAGTCTTCATGCCAAATCTTTAGATTTTTTTTAGGGCATGTCTACACTAGAAACTTAAGGCGACCTATGTTAGGTCAACATAGGTTGGGGTAACAACCATTGCAGCAATTTGGGCAGGGAGGGATAGCTCAGTGGTTTGAGCATTAGCCTACTGAACCCAGGATCATGAGCTCAATCTTTGAGTGGGCCACTTAGGGATCTGGGGCAAAAATCAGTACTTGGTCCTGCTAGTGAAAGCAGGGGGCTGGACTTGATAACCTTTTAACGTCCCTTCCAGTTCTAGGAGATAGACATATCTCCAATTACTATTACAGTGGTTCATATTCACGCTACCCTCCTTTTGTCAGTGGTGAGTGTCCTCACCAGGAGAGCTTCCACTGACTTAAGAAGAGTAGCATGGGGGGCTGAGAGCCTCAGCTCCACATGCAGTTCCCCGACAGGAGCCTGGCTGCCCCTGGGGCTCTCAGCTCCCTGCTTCCCCAGCTCACTGCTCACAGCTCTGAGCATAGAACCATGAAATTGACAAGAATGACAGCTAACAGTCAATGTAAATAACGCAGTGTCTACATGGACACTGCATCACCCTAATTACACTGACATAAGCCCTATGCATCTCACATAGGTTGAGTTATTATGACTTTGTCTACACAGGCAAGTGAAAGACAAAACTTTTGTCATTCAGAGGTGTTAAAAACCACATGCGCGCACACACACACACACACACACACACACACACAGAGGCACCCAAAAGACAAAAGTTTTGTCTAGGATAAGCGCTGGTGTGAGATTCATTGAAAGCCAAGTAGTGGTTTGCACATGCATTTAGCAGGTAAGGTGTCATCATTGGACCTCCAGGGTGCTTTTGAACAGCCCACTCGCTTCTCTACCTCTGAGCCATATTTCTCCATTAGAAGCTTTCCCTACTGGACCAACATATGAGGCATTTGAAATGGACATTGTTTTTGTTGGGTTTTTTTTGTGTATGTGTTTTTTTAACTTTTTATTCCATGCCCTACTGGCAGTCCACAGGTTCCCATGACTTCGTTTTGCTTCAACCAAGCAGCTTTATGAGTAGTTTAATATCTGACTCTGACTGCATTTCACTCTGTTTATTGCATAAGGAACATTGTCTGCACAACTAGTTAGCAATTCAAGGCACTGAGATGGATACTGATGTCTCAATATTTTCCCCTTGAAAACTGAAGTGAACAAATTCAACAGAAGGATATAATATTTCACTTAGCTGAAAAGGGAGAAATAGTTCTGCAGAGCCAAAGCCAAATAGAAGGGGAATACATTTATAGCATCAATTTTTTAGAGTTAGAGGTACAGGAAGGTTATTCCTCACAATTTAACAGTAAATGAAGTATCATTTGTATGTTACTCAGATCAGTTTTTAAGTTGATAGACAATGACCAATGCATCCCTGCGCACATGCTTACAAACTAAATGCAAGGCTCTAGTGTAACCAGATGCAGCTTTATTTGCTATATTCCTCTTTTAAAAGCTGTAAAAGACATTTTACGTACACATTATATATACGCTTTTAAACTTGCTTAGGTTCTCTCAATTCAGGTCTGTGATGAATAATTTCTCTCAATAACTTAGATATTTTCATAATAAGACTCTAGCTCACAACAGAAACCTTAATTTGCAACAATAAAAAAGAAGCTATTCTACATGTGCATTGAAACTTCAAGGGCCAAATCCAGACAGCCCAGATTTTTAAAGGTTAGGCTAAGTGTTGCAAAGCCTAAATCTCATTTTCAAAAGTGACTTTTGCTCTGCAAAGCAGAATAATGGCTAAATACCTTTAAAAATCTGACCTGAAATCTTCCAAAGCATCATTGCTCAAGGACTATGTAGGTGAATCTAGTAATTTAGATTTTGAAGTCTTGGCAGGAGTGAGCCTCTGGCTCATGGCAGATTAAAAACTGGATTATGAACTGGGTAATGATCCCTTAAGGATTTGTATTGCCCCCTCCCCCTCTCTCAGTGAGAAAGGTATTGTGATAGCTGGGCCTACACATTTACCCTAATTGTGAGTGCAACTGTGAAAGGCAGTGACAGTTTATAAAATGTCACAACCTATAACAAATGTTGATGGGAAAAGATAAAAAAGGGAGATAAAAAGACTGAATTAGCACAAACCAAAAGGCCTACTGACATAACTCCTGGGCTGTGTTAATATTGTGCCTGGTAAAAAAGAAGAGCATGGGACCAGAAATCAACTGGTTTATCAGGAACTGGTTTATTGGAAATTTAGCCTCATTGGTAGACAAATGAGGGGGATGAGCTATGTCACCCATCACTCTTCCTGGCATCCTTAAAGAGAAAAGATGGTGTGTGGGAATTAGCCAAGACACTGTCTGCCAACCACCACTGCGGCAAGCTTTACCATCATGATTGCCATCTCCACTGTCTCCTTGGACCCCAGGATCAACAGTAATAACATTGGATTGTCATCTTTGTTATTTGAATCTCAAAAAGTGTCCAGACCAGACTAGGCCAGAGAGACAGCCCCAGATTACCTTGCAACCTCCACTGGTTCTCACTAAATCCCAAATATGTGAGACTCCCCACCCCACCCCCCCACACACGTGTGCATCCTTTTTCTTCCTCACCTTATTTCTTTTTTTTCCTATTCTTCCTCCTATTCCTATGCTTTCTGTAAACAAGCCTGACTTAGCTGGCCAAGACTTCATATTTTTTGCACTATTGCTGTAAGTCTGATCAAAAGGAGGCAGCTAAAAGCAATAATTGAAATAGTTGAATGCTGGTGCAAGTTGCCAGGTCCTAGACTGGCTAATAAGACAGTGTGCCATCCCTGTGTTTCTCCAGCAGTGAGACTGCAAGTGAAAGTCAACACCAGAGACAGAAGTTGCATTTTCTATCTATGCTGTTCTTTTCTCTCCCCTGGGGTGTGTTAGTCTTGGAGGAAATGGAATCTGACTTTGATAACAACTCCAGCCTCTCTCAACCATCTCCTTTCCTCCCTCCCCCACCCAAAAAAGGACAGTTATTACCATCCTGAATACCATCAAATAGACTGTCAAACCGAGGATGTTTTCCTTCTAAAAATTCTCTAGCTAGCAAAGGAAACAAGGGATGTTAACATGAGAGGCTTACTCATTATTTCACAATTCAAATGCTTTAACTGTTTTTCTTTCTCTCTGTAACTGCATCTAAAATATACTTAACCTTTTTTTAAAGGAGTGTTTGCCATGGTACTAAGTAGGCTGAAATCTCTGCCTGCCAAACCCCAAGCCCTGTATGATACTGGACAGTTTCAGGGTCATGTTAACACCTTGACTCTGAGCCCGTTTAGTCCATCAAAATTAACATAAACTCTTAAGGGTTAAAGGTGTAATCAGGGGAATGGTCCCGCTATTGTGGGGCACTCTCCTGGCTTCTGCACTACCCCTATGAAGTGGGCTAGCGAAAGGATCTGAGTCCTCACTCCCACTTCCTTTACCCAGAGGCCTCCCTGCCCTTGAGGACTCCCCTTCCACTCTCCTGTCTGGCAGAGTCCTCGTAACCCCAACAAGGCTGGGCCCAGGATTCCTGGGGGGCTCAACCCCCAGCCCTGCTGTGGTCACCCAGGACAGGGGCTAGGGTGTCCCCACTCCGGGGTACTCTCTTTGCACTGCGCACCTCCCTGGCCCACTGATCACATCATACAATTTAAAGCAAATTTAAGTTATTTAATTAACAATTAATTTTAAAAAAGAATAAGGAAAAATGGGAAAGGTTAAAGGAAAACACATCACCATGCTCTGTGGCAGGGAACATTTCAAACAGTGTCTCTGGACATCAGGGCACTTCATAGTTTGTTCCTTGTAGGTCCCAGGCCTCCTTCTCAGGCCTTGGTTGTGCTGCAGGGACGCTGCAGATCAGACAGTTGCTCTAGCGGTGGCTGCACTCTCTCAGGCTCTGGGTGGCAGGACCCTTCTCCCCAGTGTCACCCCCGCTCTGTCAGGGTTATGATCCCCCTCCAAGTCTGGCCTGCAGAGCCTCTTGGCTGAAGCGTCTCCCTGTGCTGGGCCCACTGCCCAGGGTCCCCCTCGCTCTCCCCAGCTGCTCACTGCACCCAGCTTCGGACTGCTCCAGCCCCAGCTCCAGCTCCACTCTGCCTCAGCACAGCTGCTGCTGCTGCTGTGCCTTCAGCTCCCTGGGCTGCTTCTCTGTCCTCCCTGGCTCCAGTTGCTACAGCTCTGCTCCCAGGGCAGGTCTACTCTGCAGCCTGCTTCTGTGACTCTGCTTTGAGCTTTTACCTGCTTCCTGGGCTTCTTGTCTGGCCCCTCTGGCTCTAGTTGCTGCAGCTCCCCTCCCATGGCAGGTCTGCTCTCTCTGGGCTGCAGCTCTGCTCCCAGCAACTTAGCTTGGGCCCCTGCTCTCTCCTTAGCTCAGCCCCACCCTGTCAGACACAGGCAATTTCAGCTCACACGGAGGATGGGACCCATCCTGGCCTTCTGTCTCTTTGATTAGCCTGCCCGCCCTGTCAGTCAGGCTGGCCTGGAGCATTGGCCTCTCGTCATTGTTCCTGGGGACTGCCATTCTCAGGGTCCTGATTTGCCATCGATCCCTCCCCTTTTAGTGCTGGGAGCTAGCAACCAAAACACTCCCACTGAATGTTAGTAAGGGGATAACAGTCCCCTTACAAAGCAAGATTTTAGGGGTCTTTAGGTATCTACAGAGATTTTCAAGAGTACATAGACACCTCTGAGTCTTTAGGCACCTAAACACCTTTAAAATATGGTCCTAGGTCATTTTTGAAATTGTTACCCATCATACTTATATTTAGCTTCAATGCACAACAGGAGTTAACTAGTTTCTCATTCTGGCTGAGCAAATCAAATGATGCAACTTATTGTGTACTTTATTTAATAATGAAGTTGTGCACAGAGACCTAACCCAACACAGATTCTATATTTGAAGTTATATCCGTTTCCTTCTGAAATGTATCAGGAAATATAGATCATAACAGAGTAATATATTCTACAGCTTACCAACATCCATTGCAGTATCATGATTTTGTACAACATGATTTGTTGTGATTTGTATGTATGGAGGTGACAGGCACAAATATAACTTGTTCACTGAAACACATTATTATTATTAGATTCTGAGTAATGCTGGGAAAATCCTCACCACATAAACTGTAGCTTTTGGCAGGCAAGATGCAGTGGTGCAATAAAAACAATTTAGATAAATATTGAGACCTATTTCTGGTTTTAAAGCTTCCCTAACGTGAGAGGACTTGAATTTACTGCTCAAACCATGTCTGGGATGGATATTCTCTTCATGGTTTCAAGGATTCCACACTATGGATGCATAACAGTAAATTCTGTAGTACTGTAACTTACATATGTTTACAACGGGACTGTGATTGAAGTATGTTTGGACACAGCATAGTGATTCATTTGCATCAAAGCTTCTGTCCATCATGAGCAAATACTACTCCTGGGGGAATCCTGCACTACTGCACAATGCAGAATTGACAGAATTAATGTTCTGGACAAAAATTCATTTTTTTCCTGCAGAATTAGTGCTGCAGAACTGCTGGTTGCCACTAGGGGGTGATGGACCCTGAAGAGACTGGTTCCCCTGCTTGCAAATAGAGGACACTGCCAGTGGGAGGAGGAGCTGGAGGGTTTCCGACAGCTGCAGTTCCCAGCATGCCCTGAAGGAAGGAGGAAGCATGCAGAAAACTCCATACAAGCCCTGGACCCAGCATCAGGCCGTTTCTCCCTCTGAATCCCTGGGCTCAAGAGGGAGAGAGTATGGGTGTCTGGGCCAGGGGGCCACATGCAGCTCCCCCCAGCACCTCCCAAATACCCCACCACCACTCCCCAATTGTAACCTCCCTCTAGCTCTCTCTCTCCCTTTCCCCAGCAGCGTCCTCTCTTTGGGAACCTCTATATGGTAACCTTATGGAGGCAAGATGAAAAAACAAGAATTGACTAAAAAACCAGAGAGGCAGAGCCCCCTCCCCGCCAGATGTGCCAAGCTGGCATGTGTGACATACCCAGACTGAGATGCCCAACAAAAGCATAACAGAGAAACAGGAAGTGGGTTGTCGTACGGGTTTCGTTAACTTTCTACTCCTGGGGAAATCTTTTTTGTTGTCTTTTTTGCTATAGACAGACTTGCTGACAGGTATTTTGAAAGAAATTACCAAAATAAATGAAAGTGGTGTTATTATATTGTTATTTTGACAAATAAAATATGCAGAATTTTAAAATATTGTGCATAGAATTTTTAATGTTTTTGTCGCAAAAATTCCAAGGAGTAGAATATGGAATGAAGTAATCATTGGGGTGGAGCAGCAGACTAGATACTTAGCCAGAATGCTTGGATATAGGTGCAATCACAGCAGAAAAAAAAATTACTATGGCATGGAATGTGTTGGTTCCATGACACTATTCCACTAGCAAGCAAAGCTTTGGATTTGAAAGGGTATTTTTAAAAAAATTCTAGAAGTTCTGGACTTTTCAAAAGTCACCTTGGATTTTCAGAAGACAAATTTATGCCACAATTTGTGAAGGAAAAAGTCTGCCTGAAGGGGCAATCAACCCTCCATGAACTGAACACAAGTCATGGGATAAGAAATAGGTGTCCTCAATTCTTTCACTCTCCAAATATCATTATAGATCTGTGTTCCCTCTGACGCTCGAGGATCTGTTTCTTAATGGAGGATGTCCAGTGGGGATTAAGTTCCATATCCTTCCCCATGACTTCCACTAAACCTCTGATTCTCTGTCTTGTCATTTCAGGCCTGTAATAAACTCCAGATCTCCTCACTTTAGATTTTTTGGAACATAACACACAATACATGTTTACAGAAAGCATGGATCAGGAAATTGCATTTGATACAAGAAATTACAACAGAAGAAAAACCTGTAAATGGAAGGACTTGAAGATTTATTGTGACCGAAAGTGTTTATAATTATTTAGGGAAATGATAAAAAAGAAAAAAGTGTGATCACCACATTAAAGTGTAGCTTAAAGATATTCAGTTAAAACCATATTAAACTGTATCAAATGAAAAGTCAGGGGAGTGTAAGATGACACTAAACAGAAAGGAGAACAAGGCAGAGGAAGAGGACACAGAGTCAGGACTCACTAGCCTGTGAAATATGAGCCTACAATAAAATGGAGTCATAAATCTTTGAGTGAGTTTAGTGGAACCTGGGAGCTGAGCTGCTGAAGGGAAAGGGGCAACCCTTGAATCAACATTGCCATGGGGTTGCTGCTCTTTTAAGAGAGAAGGAGGAAGCAGGAGCAGAGGACCACAAATGCCCCAGCTTGAGAACTGAGGGATCTCCACAATAGCAAGAGGGCAGAGTGAATTTCCTTCAGAACATAGCACAGTAGTTCTGTTTCAGTGTTGGAAAAGCTTCCCCATCAGCCTGCCAAGGCCCAAACATGGAACACGATGTTTGATGGAGAGAGACCCAAGGTGAGGGGCAAAGTGATTCTTGTAGAACACTTAAAATGCTGAAGGGTTCGTTCCTCTAGTGCAAACAACTCTATCAGCCTCGTGAGTCTCTCCTATGGAAATGATTTCTAACTCTGTAAATGAGAAGACAAATGGATATGAATCAAAGGTAACTTTAGGACTTAATTAAAGTGTGTTCCTGATTTCAAAGGGCATATAAGATGTGCAGTGGAGAGTAGATTCATAGAATAATAGTTCCACTAGCATGCCTCTTCCCTTCCTTATCCACTTCCCACACACACCCTCAAAACACTTCTGCAGCAGCACACAGAACTGGATTCCCCCACACATGGTGTACAGACATCTCTGAGGGATGTCAGAATCCTCCATCCCCAGCCTAACTGCACTTCTGTATCATCAATACTTTGTGTTCCCTTATCTCTCTCATCTTATACTTAGATTGTAAATTCTGAGAGACAGGGACTGTCTGTGTTAACACAATGAGGTCTTGGTCTGGGACTGGAATTCCAAGGTGCTACCATCATACAGTTAATAACATATAGTTCCACTATGTCTTTCCTTACCTACAAACAAATATACTTTTCTAAGGCCAAAAGTAGTGATCAAGTTCCCTTTGTGACTAGCAATGGAGATTATAATGAAGGCGATTGCCTGACAACTGTTCTGTGGTCCCTCCATGTATATGACAACAGCAAGACTGCCAGGCTCAGTTCTGAGTTCATTGCATTCTGCTATGTTGCGTCACACCTTAACGTTCAGTTAAGTGCATTGTTGTATAAGTGAACATGATTCAATTGTACTTCCACTTACCTAAGTGAGGTAACATCTTCATTCTTCAACTGCCTATGAAGAAATCATGTAACAGATTTTCAGAGGCAGGGGATAATATTCTCTGGCAAAACACAGAAGCAGTTTACCACTGATTATGTTAGAGTTAGGTTAGATTTTGTTTATGCCAGCGTGAAAGAACATTAAGTGTGTGCCAAAAAAAAGGTGCTTTTCATTATGTGTGCGTTTTTTCTGCAAACACCCCCACATAACCCTGAGCTAGGGAATGGCATTTAATTCCCAGCAGTCTTTATTGACATAGCTTGGAGATTTTGCTACCTCTGATGAGTTTTAAACTTAGCAAAAGGTTATCAGCCACTTAGACATTTTTTTCTTAATAAAAAGATCAAATTGTTCATTAGCCAAGTCTTACAACTTAGTACTGCTGTTGCAAGAATTCATGCTAATAAAGTCGGATCACTACAAGGTTTGTACAAAATGAACAAGTTAAATGAAAAGGTTGTGAAGATGGTCAGAAATTTTTTCAAATTCAAATGAATGCACGTTTGCAGACAACTTCTCGCTATTTGTTCAGAATCAATTATGATGAAGGCTGATAATATTGCAGGTGATACACAAATCTACCTGCACATGGAAATATAGACTGCAGATCATTTCTTCTCTTTTGTTATGATTTTATGAGGTAGCATCCTGCAAGTTGCAGATCTGAGAGGCAGCCAATAGGGAACATCTGAAGAGCAAGAGGGAGTCTTTCTGTCAGTGTTGTGATCTAGTATAGGGCAGGGCTCAAAATGCAAGGGTGAGATGATGCAAGTCTTGCTGAACGACCAAAAGGTACAACTGGAAGAATCTCTCATACCCACAGCATTTCTCAATAAGGCCCAGGGGAAAACTTAGTAAATCCCTTTTCTTCACATATTTGGAAGCCACTGACTATTTCTTAGAGCTGGTTGGAAGTTTTCCAACAGAACATTGTCATCAGAAGATGCCAATTTGTCAAAATGAAAATATTCTATAGGAATGAATTGATTTCAACATAAGCCTGCCTGGTGTCATGCCAGCTCACCCACCTCTTTGTTTCTGAAACCTCACAATGTTCCCGCCTCAGCATTGTATAAGTGTTTTCACCAAAATACTTTGGAAGTTCACTTCTCAAAAAAAAAAATCATATATCAACTTTTGACTTTTCATCCCAACTGGTTTTTTTTTTTTCTGCAAAACCTCCAAAGTTTGTATGGAAGTGAAATTCAGTTTCCCGGTCAATTGTTTCTCAGGATTTGTAGAAATTTTACTTCTTAGTGGTACTACAAAATCAACAGTTCATAGAAAGAGGCCCCCTCTTCTGTCACTTTAGAATTTTGGCCACAATTTACAGGCTCTGAATCTCAAGCTTTTGTAATCCAGGAGGAATTTAAGCACACTATTTCCAGCCCAAACAGTCAGCTGAATGAATAATACAGGTTGCCAGCTGGCTGGGGAAAATAACAGGAAAAAGCTAAACAGTAAGTCAGAGAGAAAAATCATGAAGCTTTAGGGATTATATTGGTTTCCTTATTAGAATAAAGTTCCTTGTTCAGTGTTAAAGAAAAGTAACTTTCTTTGATTCTTTAGAATTGTCACATGAACCCCATTCCTCCTCTCTTTCCATCCAGTTTCTGCTCTAGTGCTACTTCAATCATTTGCTACTTACACCTCTACACCGATATAACACGACCTGATATAACACGAATTTGGCTATAACGTGGTAAAGCAGCATTCCGGGGAGCTGGGGCTGCATGCTCCAGCAGATCAAAGCAAGTTTGATATAATGCAGTTTCACCTATAATGCAGTAAGATTTTTTGGCTCCCGAGAACGACATTATATTGGGGTAGAGGTGTATTAGGTATATTTACACTGCATTCAAAGAACTGTGGCACTTCTGCAGCTAGCCCAGATCAGCTGACTTAGGGTTGAGAGCCATAGCATTGCAGTGCAGACAACTGGGCTGGAGCCTGGGCTCAAAGACACTGCAAGTGGGGCAGGTCTCAGACCCTGAGCTCCTGCTCAAGCCCAAATATCTACACCATAATTTTATAGCCTGCAACCCCAAATCAGCCGACCCAACCTCTGATACTCGATGTCATGGGACTTTTTTATTGCAGCGTAGACATACAGACCACTGTGAAAATAATGTGTACCTGCATTGACTAACAGAATTATCCTTGATTCACAGTAGTATGAGATGAAACTTAGGTCCTTAAAGTAGGATTTATACTTGACATCGGTATTTCATGCTTTTGTGATCTCAGAATTACTGCAAAGTGCTTTCTAGTAGGCTGACAAAAGGCTAATCCATTCCCTGAAGCTAATGCACAATGCAAGAACGTGATTGTTATCACAGGTGAGCAGAGGGGAATCTGCCTACTCACTGCTTGTCTGTCATCATTGGCTGCATCATAAGAGGTTGCTTTTAAAAGCTATTAGCAGGCTGAAAATTAATGTTACCAGAGGTATTTTTAAGTATTCCTTAGGGAACTATAACTGCTTTCTAACACTGAAGTATTGCAGCATTTGCTAGTGTGGCAAAGTTCCTCTTCTGCCTTGGTGGATCCTGAGCTTTTTGACAGATTTGCTCACCTCAGAAGTTCATGGCAGCCCTCAGTTTGGCCACTTCTGCTAGAGGCTCAGACCTGCTGTTCACTCAGCTAACCTCTTCGCTGGCCAGCATGGGAGGTGGGGGGAAATGGAGAACAGTCCTCACAGTCTCTGTGTCCCACCTAGTGGGTCAGGGACAGGCCAGATCCCCTTTCAAATTAGACCTTCCCTTCTGGTGTTGTTCACAGACCAGGTCAACTCCTCCTATGTCCAGTCAGGAGTTAGGGGGATGGGGGAAACTAGAGCCCACTTTCCACACCAGGTTCCAGCCCAGGGCCCTGTGGATAGCAGCTGTCTACATGTCCTGTCTCAGCTGCATGACAGCTATAGCTACAGCTACAACTCCCTGGACTACTTCCCCATGGCCTCCCATCATCACCTTCTTTATCCTCACAGCAGGATCAGCCCCCTAAAGCCTCATCACATTTGTACTACTCAGTCTTCCAGCAGCATGACTTCTCCTCCTTGCTCACCTCCCCCTCCCCCCACAACTGCTGGAGATCCTTTTTAAACCACGTGTCCTGATTAGTCTGCCTGCCATAATTGATTCTAGTATGTTCTTAATTGGCTCCAGGTGTCTTAATTAGCCTGCCTGTCTTAATTGGTCCTAGCAGGTTCCTGATTGCTCTAGTGCAGCCCCTGCTCTGGTCACTCAGGGAACAGAAAACTATTCATTCATTGGCAAGTATATTTGCCTTCTCATAGACTCATAGACTTTAAGGTCAGAAGAGACCATTATGATCATCTAGTCTGACCTCCTGCACAATGCAGGCCACACAATCTCACCCAATCCACTTCTATAACAAACCCCTAACCTATATCTGAGTTATTGAAGTCCTTCTACCAGATTCCTGTATCCACTGGTTTGGGTCTGTCACACTAGCCATAGGAAATCCGGTCAGATCTGGTGGTGTTCACTGGAAGGTGAATGCAAAATAATTATGGACCCTGTTATGCTTGTTTTAGAAGAGCCATGTTGCCAGTGGTGTGCTATAAATGGCAAAGTTAAGCTGTGCACTAGAAGAACATGTAGAGAAGGTACCACATTTGTACTCCATGTGGAGATTAAAGTTAATCTTAAATTGGATCCTTAGATTTGGATTTCATGACTGATTCTAGTTATGTAATATTAAGGCTGTAAAAGTGTAGCTTTGCATTTAAAATTTCTCTGATCAGAAAAACATAGAAACATCGTAGCTTACTGTTACATTTATATGGTTCCAATTAGTCTGTGAAATTTTCAGAGGAGTGAATGTGATGGAGAGGTGTAAATGAAAAGTGTTTTTCTATGGAAAATTAAATATGTTTTCTACTTAGCCCTAGTTGTGATTACTATATCACCATGCCAGAAAAAGACACATTATTTTAAAATGACAGCATAGAATTCTCATACAGTTATGTAGTGTTGCATACATTTCAGTGAGTCCCTAAAGTCAGAGTATCAACATATGATAGTTTTCTGTCTGACTTTTCCTTCCATAATGTTGGAGATTTTTTCTGGGTGAATTGAAGCAAGATAGGACAATTCATGTAAAGATTGTACCTCCCCGCAGAGTGAGCCCCAGACAAGGCTGAAGTTGGTTATTTGTTAGGTTTCCAGGTACTTATTCAAAGGCTGAAGTTTTTAAAAATATAATGAATCAAATGATACTGTCATCTCATTTGTACACACTCTAGACACACTTACAAAGTTCAGTCTAGTTTTATGGATATTATCAGTTCTAGTGATATTCTCTCTACTTAAAATTGCTAGATCAAGTAGCGCTGCAGTAAACTTATTAAAATACACACTTGCAATGTCTGGTTTTCTCTCTGTATTCAGAGGCCCAATATGGCCAAATTATGACTTGTGAGATCCAGAGCTTTCAGTTTTCCAACTTCTGCATATTTAAGATATCAAATTCGATGTTGCAATATTGATGTAGTTCTTGTTTCATCTTCTGTTAAAAATCAAGAATCAGTAAGCCATCAAGAGGTTTGATTTTATTAATATTGATAGTTTGCTTATCTCAGAACAGGATATAGACAGTTCCTTCTCCAGGGAACTTAAATGACCTAATGGTGCAATGCTATCACTGGCCACAGCTATGCCAGTTTACACCAGCTGAGGCTCTGGCCCCACAACTTTGGGAAAAACTGAATGGTGACATATTTCACTGATCAGAGGGGTAGTTGTGTTAGTTTGGATCTGTAAAAGTGGCAAAGAGTCCTGTGGTGCCTTATAGACTAACAGACGTATTGGAGCATGAGCTTTTGTGGGTGAATACCCACTTCATCGGATGCATGTAGTCATGCATCCGACAAAGTGGGTATTCAACCACAAAAGCTCATGCTCCAATATGTCTGTTAGTCTATAAGGTGCCACAGGACTCTTTGCTGCCATATTTCACTGAGACATTCAGGAATATTGCTACATATTTTCATTGTGGCTCTCCAGCATCTGAGATGGGATTTAGTTCTCGTGATTTTAGTTGAATTGGTGCTTCTAAGAACTCTAGTTATTTCCAGTTTGTTAGTTTCAGCTTTGAAATAATTTCTCTCATATTTTGATTACAGCTTGTGGGGTCCATATAGCCATTAGAGAGTTTGCTGCACTTGCTCCCACTCAAAGCTCCTCAGCAACGTACTGTAATTACAACAGCTAGGACATTATAACACAGAAAGGCAGAATTACTTATTTGATTTACCTAGCATTCCTGTGTAAAAAGTAGGAAAAAGATAATATTGGTAAGTTTGCTACAGTGCAGAACGTTCACACAAGGCTCTATATACATAAAACCCAGTTAAGTCACATAGACATTGTGTGGGGGCCTTTTGCACTGTGGTAAATTTCACTTATGGCACACAGGATAGTTTGCTATCATATGAAGACTTAATTGGCATGTTCTATTATTACTCATGTACTTTCAACATGAGCAGTTTAATAAATCACAAATAAGGCAAGACTATTTGCCAATATTTTCAAGTTTATGGAACAACACTTAAGCATCTGAATAACTTTCTGGTTTCCATAGAAGCTGGAGATGCTCATGCCACTAAATTCAGGCTGCTAACTTAGGCCCAATTGTAGATTTACTTGCCTAACTTCAGGCACCCACGTTTCAAAAGCCTGGCTATTACTTACAGGATAGGCGACATTTGGTAACCACCACCAAGAAATCTAGAAAAAACCTCATATGCCATAGAAACTCAGATATATCTTCAGTTGGTGTGAGCTGATGTAGCTCCACTTAAATCAAATGAACTACACTCTGACAACAGCTCTGGATATAATTTTATGTTTGCAATGCTGTGACATCCCCTGGGGTACAATCTAGACTGTGGAACTACTGTGCCTCCTTTAACTGTGCAGCCAATGCTATGTCATATGGTGCTATGCTAATGACAAGCAGCCCCTCCAGGCTTGGCTCTCAATCAGCCATCAGGATGCAAAGGAACACTCAAAGCTACACGAAGGCTCTCACAGCCACTCATGAACTGTATACAGGGAGAATTTGCGAAGTCCCCCAGACCTAGCCTTGTACCCCCAAAATATACAGTCTTGAACTGTTGAGATATTCACTGAACAATACAAGCTCACTGATTAATTTTCCATTCCATCAAAGGGAAATGGATATGCACCAGCTTTTGTAAACTGAGCAGATTCCCCAAACCCTCTAGCCAAAAAAATGCACTGGTTTAGATTAAATATAAAGCAGATTTATTAACTACAAAAGGATCGATTTTAAGAGAGTAAGTGGTATTGGCAGAGATGATTAGAAATGGTTACAAAAGGAAATAAAATAGCAAAACCACAATCTAAATCCTAAACTTTACCAGGCTAATAATTCTAAAATCAAGAGGATTTCTCTCACCCAGAACTTCATAGCAGTTCATAATAAGTGGAACACCTTCCAGTTGGTCCAGCCACTCCCAAAGGCTCAATGGAGATCTCTTTCTTTTCCAGACAATCTTGCTCCCTTGTGTAGAGACGGAGGGAAGTGTGGGGAAGAGGCAAGTGAGGTGATGATGTCACTGTCCCTCATTTATACTTTTCTCCGGGTGCTGGAAAAGTCCATGCTGTGTCACGGGATTAGGCAGTCCCCCATAGTGTATGGGAGCTGCTGACCATCCTTCATTATGAATTATAAATTTCCTGCTTACAGCTTCCCTGCTGGTGAATGATCAGTGATGATCGCTGAGCACGTGGTTCGGTATTGGTCATCCCTATGTTGCCACTGGAGAGCAAATTGGAGTGTTTCCCAGACACACAACATGTTTCAGTAACAAATATTGCAAAGTCTCATAACTTCATTTACAATAATACATACATTGCAACAGGCTAATGAGGTTCATCAAATCAAGACATTTCAAATGATACCTCACAAGGCACACTTTGTAGAAAACAAATCATCATCACATAGCACTGGTACAGGGGGTAACATGGGTTACAGTATATCACATACATTCAGAATTGCACATTTTAGTACCTATATTTTAGCCCCAAGGGATTGAGGAGTGAACATGTTAAGCATAAATACAAATATGAACCTGATTCACCAAAACCAATGTTTTCACATCAGTGACAAACAAATAACCCTCTAAGTCCACCATTGTTTTTCACTGAAAAAAATTCAGTTTAAGCCTCTCTACTTTCAAGATACAACCCTAAATTACTTTGATTTTAATCTGAAGTATTTGCTTATCTTTAGTCATGGATTACATTGTTTCCACTGTAAAAATAAGGGGAGTAGTGCAGCAGGAAAGCCATGCTGTTTATCCTTAAAAGTCTTTCCAAAATTAATGTTTGAGCACTTTTGCTTCAGATATCAGTTGAGAATTGCTATGATTTTCTTAGAATCAGTTTTTGGATCAAACTGTGCCCACAAGACTATTTCACCAAGAATTTGACCATTATTTTGTAATATGTTCTATGAGATCAATGACTTCTTTGGCTAAAATTGGAGTCAAGCAGAATTGTAAGTTTTTTCATTCTTGAATGCGCATACTGGTACATTGTCTATACATTCAGATCACACACACCATCCATAGTGCATGGAGTGAGCACACACAAATCAGGAGGAAAACATAAGGAAATACTCAGGATCTCAAATCAAATCTTTTGTCCTAAATTTAAGCCACATAACAGAATTTGGCAATAGCTATTCTAGGTTATATTCCCTCAAACACTGCAGGACATGGAACACCAAGCAGTCCTAAATCTGTGCTCCCACCTCTCAAGGAGACCATGGTCATTATAGTCCAGAGCTGGAAGGGAGGGAAAGTGTTTAGGGAGCATGATGGATTAAAACCTTTAGTGATTTGGAAATATGGAATCACTTGCAAAATACTTTAAATGAAGTGGACCCATCAAGGAACAGAATAGTACACTACCTTGTTAACTTCACTCTTCCTTCATCCCTCACATTGTTAGTTACGTTCGGTTGTTGAGTCTTGTCTTTAGAAGTTCTTCAGGGCTATAACTATGTCTAGCTGTGTTTCTACAGCAATGTAACTGTATTTATAATAAAAGCCAGACTCCCCAAAGAGTAAACTAACGTCTGATGGTGCTTTGATGCAGCTGAATCAACACCACTGTTGATTCATCTGTATTTTTTATTATGGCAGTAGCACCTTGAAGCCCCAGTCTTGGACCAGGACCCCCATTGTGCTAGGCATTGTAGAAACAGAAGAGACTGTTTGTAGACTGTACTAGCAGCACTTGCTTAGCTTAAAGGAAATGCCACAAGAGTGTTCCAATTCCTCCTCTCCTTTCCCTTCCCAACAAGATGCTGTTTCTACATTATGCAATATAGTTTCTGAAATGCACCTTGTAATAATGTATTTGAAACTTGCCAGTGGCAGTATGAATGAACACCCTCCCCCACCCTTACCTCCCCAACCCAGAACCTTTCTCTAGGCTTCTCCCCAAGTGATACTGTGTTTATAGGCTTCTGTTTGAATTTCTTCAGGGTCTCTCCAGTTCTGTGTTCTGCCTCCCCTCTCAGACATTCCCACTTCCCCAAAACAGTACTTCTGCAAAAATCCTCCACCCATACAGTCCAAAACTCCTGGGCAGGTTCACAATTGTTGTCTAATAGTTGGGGTCTTATGATTAACTTGTCCTTACAGTTATGTTAATTGAAGGGCACATTCACACCTATCAATCTCAGTGAGGTTTAACTCAATCCGTAATGAGGTTTCATGCAGCTCATAACTGGTAAGTTGTTATATTTAGCTAAAGACAAGCTTCCTTTCCTGGTAATTTTTCATAGTTTTCCCTTATTTGTTTGTCATGTATTCCAATAAGATATATCACAAAGTACTGGACCAGATTGTGCGCTTAGAAGAATATGTGCAAGTCATAAGCTCTTCAGATGGAGAAGCACATGTACAAAGAAAATGAATGTTGCTCTAATTTGCTATACATACGAAAAAATTAGTTATAAGATAGAGGCTGCAGTGGAAGCTTTTGAGTGGTTCTGTAGCCGAGAGGAGAAGAATTCCTTTCCCTCTAAATCTCACCCCTGTAAAGATTCCCCCAAAACAGTATGACTACTCAGGTTAGGTGAGATTCATCCTTGTGCAGTGCGCCAGCTCAGATTTATTCATGACTTCAGCCCTATATTGAGGTCTCCAGTGTGTGACTTCAGTGTTGCACAGGTTCTGTTCAGAGGTCAAGCATAACGAGCCAAAAGACTTCCGACTTTCATTCCATATATATATATAACCGACATCTCTGGAAGAAATCAGTTGCAGCAGTCAAATTGTCTCAACAATTCTGTGCTTACTTCTTGTATTAAGACCTAACTGGGAGGAGTTTCACAATTTTACCTAATACATCTTCCTCATTTATCTTTTGACATATTTTTCGACAGACACAAGGCCCCAATAACACCTTCACTGGTATGTAGAGCATATGTTGTAAGTTTCAGCATGGCATATACTTTTACATGCTGACTGTTATCCAGACCCTACACATTACACTAAAACAGATGCATATGCCCAAGACCAGAGTGGTGTTTTTTGAACATTCCAGACATAGTATTTCAGAAATTAGTAAAATGTAAAAGCATCTGTTTTCCTGATAATGTTTGTGCCTAGTCCTGGAATTATAACACTTCACCTCTCCCTTTGATTAACATAAGTAAAAGCACTTGGGGAAGATTTTAAAATATGTCTTAAATTGTTCTCACATGCGGTATTATATATAATGTTAATATTGTTGATACTATTACTACTGGCTAACACTGTAAATGTTCTATGCTTTCACCTAGCTCCATGTTTATTTTATTCAGATACAGCACATCATCTAGAGCAGTGGTTCCCAAACTGGGGTTCATGAACCCTTGGGAGTTCATGAAATGTATCAGGGGGTTCTCAGAAAAAATTCTGTAATAGTGGACAGAGCCGTCCCTAGGGAAACCATCCATGGGGCGGGCAGCCGGAGCCCCGTGGGGCCCTGAACAGGCAGCCAGAGCCCCTTGGGGTGTGGGGCAGGCAGGTGGGACCCTGTCCCTGGCAGACAGGGGAAGTTGGGCGGCATGAGAGGCAGAGTGGGAGGGGGAGCCACCCTGTATCTGCAGAGGCATCCAGGATAATTTGTCCCTAGCACCACACCTCCCTCATGGTGGAAGAAAAAGCGCACCATATCAGCCAGAACCAAGGTCATTGTAGCCAATGTGGCAGTAACGACCCTCAGTTAGTCCATACTCAGTCATTCTCCATAGCGTGCCGTTTTGTTCCAATGAGACGAGTGAAGCTTCTCATTTATTAGTTTGTTCATTTGTTAGAGCTCTCATTGTGTTATTTTTATTTGAACTGTTGTACATCCAATATGGACAAGGGCTGAAAACGGAAAGTGTAAAGACATGAGAAAATGAACATTCAACATCAGCTAGTGTTTTGTCAAGTCCAAAGTGTGGAAAATCTAAGTCAAATCATCATGATGGTCCTGGAAAGTCACTTATGAAGAAAAAATATATAACAATTATATAAAATATGGCTTTACATGCATTGGCGATCAAGAGTGTCCAAAACCACAGTGTGTAATTTGTGGTGATGTTCTAACAAACAGCAGCCTCAAACCTCCTCTGCTTCGGGGCCACTTAGAAAGTAGGCATCCTACACAACTCGGCAAGTCTGCTGATTTTTTCAAGCAAAAATTAGCCAAGTGGAAAAGTTACATTACCAGTTTTGTATCCAAAGCAAGCACTGATAACGAAAATGCACTTGAACTGTTGTACCGAGTGAGCTACCGAGTAGCAAAAGCATCAGAAGCCCATGCCATAGCAGAGAGCTTGATTGGTCCATGTATAAAAGATATAGTTCATTGCATGCTCAGAGAAAAGGCTTAAAAAATGATTGATGTAGTACTTTTGTCCAATAATACATTGTCGCAAAGAATTAATGGTATTTCAAGTAATGTAGAGACCACAATTGTACACAGAGTAAAAATAGTCCATATTATGCTACATAGTTGGATGAATCAACTGATGTTGCTAATCTATCTATTTTGCTAGTGTTTTTACATTATGTGAATGAAGGTATGGTTGAAAAAGACTTGTGGTTTTGCCGACCATGGAAAGAATGTGCAACTGGAGAAGATATCTTCAATCTGACTAATGCATATTTTCAAGAAAAGGATCTAGATTGGTCTCATTGCCTAGTCATTTGCACTGGTGGGGCCACATCAATGACGGGGAAGTATACCGGATTTGTAGCTTGACAAAAAAAGGTTGCATCAAACGTCTCTTGGACTCATTGTAGTATCCATAGCCATGCCCTCGAAGCAAAATACATGCCTGGGGGACTGAAGGAAGTGCTGGACAATGCAGTGAAAATGGTGAATTTCATAAAACCACGGCCAACAAATTCCAGAATATTTCATGTACTTTGGGAAGAAATGGGTAGTCTACACAATTGTCTGTTGTCCCATAAAAAAATTAGATGGCTCTCACCGGGCAACAGCAACCCTTTCCAACTTGTCAGCTATATGGAAAATTATGTCTGGCTCCAGAGCCACGCTTATTTAGCAGACATTTTCTTGAGGATTAATGACCTAAATTTATCTCTTCAAGGCCTCAATATAAGTTTTCAATGTGCAAGACCAAGCTGAATCCATGATAAAGAAGTTGCAGTTCTGGGAAAACTGTTTGGAAAGCAATCAAACTGAGTATTTCAGTACTCTTTATGACTTTCTGGCAGAACATAAACTGCGGTTGGATCAGTATACTAAAACCAATATAACTGCACACCTAAAAGGACTTTGCACAACGTTCAGGCAATACTTTCCAGCTATGTCAGGCGATAATGACTGGATTTGCAACCCCTTTGATGATACCACATTCTCAACTTAGATATTGAGCATTGAGGAAAAAGAGAAATTGATTGAGATCTCCTGTGATTACGAATTGAAAAGGAGTTTCAGAAGTCTGTCATTGATCACCTTTTGGCTTAGTTTAAGAAATGAGGACCCCCTGCTGGCAGAAAAAGCCGCTATAGTTTTGTGTTATAGTTGTTACCGTTTTCAACAACACACTTATGTGAGAAAGCATTTTCCTTGTATGCACATCTGAAAACCAAATACAGAAACAGACTCAAAGCTGAACCAGACCTGAGACTTTATCTTTCTCCAATGGTTCCGGACTTCCAAAAGCTATGCAGATCAAAGGAAGCACATCCATCACACTGAGATTTAAACTTCAAGACTCCTTATGAGAAATGGAAAGGGAAGTAGATATTTTTTGCTGTTTCTAAAATTAAATGGACTGCTAGTATTGTTTTTAAAATTATTATGATGAACAAGTTTAAGCTTTGTTGTAGTTGCGCATTTGTTTGCCTGTAGTGCTCAAGACTCAAATGCTTGTGGGAGGAACTCTTTATTTAAGTTGGCTTCTTAAATACCTTCATGCTGCTTCACATCTGGTACTCCTTGATGAAACAAGTAGAAGCCTTGTCCTATAACAGGTTTAATCAAGTGATATGAGCTACAAAAGTGAAATCTTGGAAGAGTGTTGCCATTTTCATAATGTAATTAATAATAAATAATAATGTAATAATAAATAGTGTGTAGTAAGCATGTCTAAAAACCAAATTACTTCCAAGATCACTGCTTCTATAATTTATGCTCAGGACAGGGAGAAAATCACTGGAAATATTAATTTTTAGGAGGGTGTTTGTAAGATTTGATATTTTCTGAAAGGGGTTCATGGGTTGTTAAAGTTTGGGAACCACTGACCTAGAGGCTGTTTATTTCTTAAGCTTCTTATAACAATTATTTTGCTAAGCTTGCATCTTCCAGCACAAATTCAAAGGTCTCAGCATTAGCTATTATACTTGAAAAGACATGGAAGAAGGGAGAGATTCTAAAGGACTGGAAAAGGGCAAATATAATGCACATCTATCAAAAGGCAAACAACCGAGGGAATTACAGATCAATCAGCTTAACTTCAGTACCCAGAAAGATAATGGAGCAAATAATTAAGCAATCAATTTGCAAAGACCTAGAAGATAATAAGGCAATAAATAATAGTCAACATACATTTCTCAAGCTATTTAATAGCTTTCTTTGACAGGGTAAAAAGTCTTGTGGCTGGGGGGAAGCAGCAGATGTGATATATTTTGACTTTAGTATGGCTTTTGACACAGTCACCCAGGGCTTTCTCTTAAACAAACTAGGGAATACAACCTAGATGGCTCTACTATATGATGGATGCATAACTGGTTGGAAAACCATTTCCAGAGAGTAGTTATCAGTGGTTCACAGTCAAGCGGGAAGGGCATATCGAGTGGGGTCCAGAGGGATCAGTTCTGGGTCCAGTTCTGTTCAAAATCTTCATCAATGATTTAGATAGTGGCATAAAGATTACACTTATTAAGTTTGCGGAGGATACCAAGCTGAGAGGGGTTGCAAGTGCTTTCTAGAATAGGATTAACATTTAAAATGATCTGGACAAACTGGAGAAATGGTCTGAAGTAAAAAGGATAACATTCACTAAGGACAAATGCAAAGTACTCCACTTAGGAAGGAACAATTAGTTGCACATATACAAAATGGGAAATGACTGCCTAGGAAGGAGCACTGCGGAAAGAGATCTGAGGGTCCTAACAGATCACAAGTTAAATATAAGTCAGTGTAACGCTGTTGCAAAGAAAGCAAACTTCATTTTGGGATGTATTGGCAGGAGAGTTGTGAGCAAGACCTGAGAAGTAATTCTTCTGGTCTACTCTGTGCTGATTAGGCCTCAGCTGGAGTATTGTGTCCAGTTCTGTGCACCATATTTCAGGAAGGATGTGGACAAATTGGAGAAAATCCAGAGAAGCAACAAAGGTCAAAGGTTAAAGGTCTAGAACACATGACCTGTGAGAGAAGATTGAAAAAATTGGATTTGTTTAGTCTGGAGAAGAGAAGGCCGAGAGGGGACATAATAACAGTTTTCAAGTACATAAAAGGTTGTTACAAGGAGGAGGGAGAAAAATTGTTCTCTTTAACCTCTGAGGATAGGACAAGAAGCAATGGGCTTAAATTGCAGCAAGGGCAGTTTAGGTTGGACATTAGGAAAAGCTTCCTGTCAGGAAGCATGGAAATAAATTGCCCAGGGAAGTTGTGGAATCTCCATCACTGGAGATTAAGAGTAGGTTAAACAAACACCTGTCAGGGATGGCCCTGCCAAGAGTGCAAGGGACTGGGCTAGACTAGATGACCTCTCGAGGTTCCTTCCAGTCCTATGATTCTATGATTTACCTAATATATAGTTTAGAGAATTTAAGATGAATATAAAGGTCTTCAAATAGAATATACTTATGTAATCAAAATAAAAAAGTCAACAGTGAATAACAAGCCCTTTCCATTTTTACTTACTGTTGCTACAATAACTAGTTTCCATATTTTAGTCAATTTCTTTTTAACCTTTTACTTCTAAGAAAAAAATTCCTGGTACAATCGATCCAAACAGACTGGTGGTTTATAGGAAAAAAATGTACATTCCTGGCTAACAGATCTGTTTGTGAGAGCTCAGATTTACAGATTTCAATAGCTTTGTTTTTTATATAACTGTCATTGCAAGACTAGTGATATGGTTCCACAAGCTGTATTTTCCTCATTTTGTCTGCAGCTAAGCCATAGACCAGCGGTAGGCAACCTATGGCACGCGTGCCAAAGACAGCACACGAGCTGATTTTCAGTGGCACTCACATTGCCCACCACCAGTCTGCATTCTAATTTAATTTTAAATGAAGCTTCTTAAACATTTTAAAAACCTTATTTACTGTACATACAATAGTTTAGTTATATATTATAGACTTATAGAAAGAGACCTTCTAAAACATTACAATGTATTACCGGCACGCAAAACCTGAAATTAGAGTGAATAAATGAAGACTCGGCAGACCACTTCTGAAAAGTTGCTGACCCCTGCCATAGACATATGAATTCAGTTTAATCAGTAGTCCAATCACCAAGCACTCTGGTCCAGTTTGGCCAACTAGTGCCATGAAGCAATGTGAGTTTTAACTTAATTTGGTCAACACAAATAATTATATATTTGAAGATATGAAGCCCAGTTTGGTGCCATCTGCTTGTCAGATTTGTATAGATGGATAAAATATGTTTTTATATATTGTAACAAAGTTCCTCCTCTACCTTGGTGGATCCTGCGCTTATTGGCAGATTTGCTCACCTCAGTGATCTTCCCCACAGTCTGGATCAATTCCTCCTGTGTCTGATCAGGAGTTGGGAGGTTTGGGGGGAACCCGGGCCCGCCTTCTACTCCAGGTTCCAGCCCAGGGCCCTGTGGATCACAGCTGTCTAGAGTGCCTCCTGTAACAGCTGCATGGGCTACTTCCCCATGGCCTCCTCCAAACACCTTCTTTATCCTCACCACAGGACCTTCCTCCTGGTGTCTGATAACGCTTGTACTCCTTAGTCCTCCAGCAGCACACCCTCTCACTCTCAGCTCCTTGTGCCTCTTGCTCCCAGCTCCTCACACACACTTCCTCTCCTCTGGCTCCTCCTCTCCTGACTGGAGTGAGCTCCTTTTTAAACCCAGGTGCCCTGATTAGCCTGCCTTGATTGGCTGCAGGTGGTCAAATCAGCCTGTCTGCCTTAATTGGTTCTTGCAAGTTCCTGACTACTCTAGTGCAGCCCTTGCGCTGGTCACTCAGGGAACAGAAAATTACTCATCCAGTGACCAGCATATTTGCCCTCTACCAGACTCCTGTACCCCACTGGTCTGGGTCTGTCACAATATGCATGCATTCACTTTGTTTATTCTTGCAATTAAATGTGATCACTTATTGGCACCTGGTATTTTTTCTTGAGGCAAAATATTTGCATTAACAGCTGCTACTTTAGTTTCCCTGGCTAGAAAAATCTATACATCTCATGGAGCCGAGTGATGCTCTCATGGCATCATGGTTTTGTAGATGTGTAATTGAGGCCAATATTTTTGTTTAATGACTGTTGGTGAAAATTTGATCATGACTTCCTCAATGGAGGGGCACCTAGTTACACCAGCTGAGGTGAATTCAATAGATTTTTAAGTGCCACAAGTGCCTGCTATGGCCTAGTTTGGTCTCCTGCACACCACTGACCATAAAATTTCACCCAGGGATTTCTGGAGTGGGGAGACTTTTTCTTATGTACATACACTACTGTAATCCCATGGAAACAGACTTCCATAAGAACTTGAATACAGCTAGGTGTACTTCATACACTTTAAGACCTTATTGTTTTCTCAGTTGCACAGCATTTGATAGCAATTATCTAGAGTGTATTCATCTCTTCCCCTTCCTTTTTCCTGTATTCTGCACAGTGATACTTTTTAAATGATCGGTGCACCTTAGAACACTCAGGGGTTTAGCGTGCCGGAAGTCACACAAGATGAGCCTCTTGCAGGTTTCTAATACCTCCTATTTCTGATGGGACCACACACATCCCATCAATGGTGTTATTTTAGATATTTTAGCACCTTCCCTTCCTGTACTGATTGGAATTTTGACGTGCATGAAGAAGAACTGTTTTAAAAACTAGGGTCAAGATTCTCTCTTGGCCAGGGTGGAGCCATCATTATGGCTCCATGATTCTTATGGGGCATATATGATAGTCACAGCTATGGTGTAGGTTAGAGTCACCTAAAGACTTCAACATGGGCCATCTTAGCAATGGTCCCTAATGGACCACTGAGAATAGCAACTACTCAGGCAATGCTGCCTCCCTAGCTTAGGATCAGGCATTGAATGGGGATCCACAGGGAGCAGGTACTCCAGCTCTGACAGCTGAGAAAGTCCTCCACACCAAGGAAATTAGCAGCTGTCTAGATCAAGCTGCTTCCAAGCCTGTTTATGTGATATATGTAGTGCAAAGCGGATGGAATACAGGGAAAATTTTGGCCCTGAATATTTTCAAATCTCAAATAGAGAGACAGATTAACTAATGGGCTTAGTCCAAGAAGGCTCTTATTTTTCTGAACCATCTTGCCTATCCCACTTGTATGTATAGCCTGGCCTTATCTGCTTGTATATTAAGCAATCATTTTGATCCTTAGAGAAAGATCCTGTGGAATTTTAGGGAAAGAACCTCTCTAAAGAATTTTTACACAAACCAAAAATTCTCTCAACATTTTATGTAGATAGTAACATCACCTTCACATACAGTAGTATTAAAATAAAGCAAAGTAACTTCTAACAGGGTACAAGTTCCTAAGTGAATTATATATAATTTTGATTTAATGACAGTTCATTCCATAACATAAAAAATGGTTGGACTTCATACTCAGTCACGCTATGGGTAAAAATGCCAAAAAAAACCAGGTGAACTACTTTACCATTTCAGATATGTTTGGGACAATCTGTTGACCATTCTTTACTCCAGATACAGCCACCCACAGAAACAAATGGGTGACTGGGCAAAGCAGGAAGCAGTAAAGAAAACTAAACTGAACGTGAAACAGTCATATGTGCAAAAACCTCTCCTTAGTAGCTATATTGTGAAATTGTACTGGCCTTTCTTCAAAGCAAAAGAGTTCAGCTAGCATGCAAATAGGCAGAATTTGGATCATGAAGTGAAAGTAGGACTGTTTTTGGCCTTCTTTCTTTTATTCTTCAATACAGTAATAAAATGAACTATAAGCTTTATGAAAGGGGCAATACAAGGCCTATGTGCAATTAAATCCTAATTAAACCTTCAAAGTACGGATTAAGAGAGACTCCCATGGCATGTTGTGCATGGGCCTTGTGCTGGTCCTCTGCACTGAGTTAATCTTACAAGTATCAGTTTTCAGATGGCTATTCACTCCTACTCTATTTGTAGAACTCTGGGGATTCAGGAACATTTACCTTGGATGATTTACATGAACAAATACTCAGTAACTATCCAAATACTCGCAAATAATAAAATGACTCAAAGAATGCAAAACTGTTTGCTTTCTGATCATTTTATGTGAATTACATTCAAGAAGCATATCATTGATCTAGCATTTTACCTTCTCAAAGCACTTTATGAACATAAGTAATCAATCCTGATGACACGCCTTTGACTTGCATAAGAAAATTAAGTACTATTTCTGATTTTGACAAGTGCAGGGAAAAATTATATCCTTGAAAAAGGTAAATTGTAGTGCTGCAACTGCTGCTTGTTTAGTTTGAAATTCAGCAAGCTGGCATAAGATAGCTTTGCAAAATTTTTGTGAGTTCAAGAGGCAGTGATTTTCTACTGTGCAATTGAAAAGGGAAAAGAGTGTGAAATACCAGACAATACAAAAACTGTGTGGAGAAAATACAGGAGATAATAGAAAACTGAAATTGTGGTAGTTAAATTATAGAAGTTCTACATTTTGGGTCCAGTTTTCCGCTCCCTTACAACTTCTATGGTCCCTTACATTTGTACTTGCATGCAAAATGCTACCATTCTGATAGGTGTTTTCCATACATTTTGAAACTGGCACAGGTATGACTCCACAAGGTGGAAGGTAATGGAGAATCAAACCCATTGTATTAAATACCAAATAAACGTGATGAAACCCTGTCCCCATAGAATGGTTGAATATTCAGCGGAATGGATGCCTCCTACACAAAATGCCCACAGTCAACGAACAGTATCATTATCTGGTTTTAAAAGAACTGCTGACACAAAGCAGGAATGGGCGAGAGGGGTGAAGGTCCAACTGCAGTGGACAGTCAGCTAGGGAAGAAAATGTAAAGGAGCCATTTGTACCAAAGTCATGTACCTGACCAACAGCTCCAAAAATTAAACTCATTCAGGGAAAAGAGGATCCAGTGAGGGGAGGGGGGAGATTTTCCCTGCAATAATAATTGGAGGAGTGAGCAAGGAGACATTAACAAAGCAGTGATGAAGTGGGAGAAGACCAAGTTGTAGGAGCGCTCTCCCTCAACCACACCTCACCAGCAATCAGGTGGAAGATTAGTCCACGTTCAATGGCTAAGTTTGGTTTTGTGAACTGAAAACAAACTTCTGGGTTTCTCCCCATTCTAGAGCCAATAACAGTTTACATCTGCAACCCCCATGGGTGGGGATGGTGATAGAAAATAGGAAGTAGCACCATTCAGAGGGCGAGGGAGAACTAATTTACAAGAGAGCCTCATCCATCTCTGCACATCTCCACCACCTCCAGATGCAGTATGAATGTTGTTTTTTCTGTGTCTCTTGAACATTTTTCATCCATGTACAGCCAGGCTCTTCACCCTCTCAGGACTGTACATACTGGAAGACCACATATCAGGGCTGATCCTGAACCACTGATCTCAGTGAAAATTTTACCATTTACAGGAAGGGCAGGATTCAGGGTTAGGCCTCAGCTCAACAAAGCACCCGCTTAGCTTTAAGTATAAGAATAGCCCCATGCCTTGCTGAACCAGGGGATAATTCTTTAAAGTCCAAATCAATAGCCCCAAGGTAAGATTTCTATTATTGTCTGCCATATTTATCTGACTGGGTACGTGGCCCTTAATTGTGTGCAAATTCTAGAAAGTTGCACAGGCCCCAAGAGAATAAAACTCAAATAGACACTGCCATCTGCCTATCACTTTCATTGATGCTAACAAAGTCAGCTCATTCATTTTTCTTTTTTAGATAAGGATTTGTAAATGACTTAAAATATGACAGACCATTAGCAATATATTGTTAGTCATGTTTATCTTATGATCTTATTCAAAAGGTAAAATATGTAAAATTATTATTCTTTAAATTATTTAAATTAACTTTCTTATAATAGGTTTTCACAAGAATATATGCAAATAGAGGAAGCTGAAAGGACTAACAGCATATTATGCTAATTCAGATGCATGACCTTTTGCAAAGTTAAAAAAAAAAATTCACATTTCTTTTCAATATTGTCTACCCTTCCGAGACATGCTCTTGCATACATAAAATACTATTTTTTAAGCTTCTGTTTTAAACCAGAAAACACTCTTAGCCATGGGCACCTCTATGTTTTTTGCCACCCCAAGCACAGCAGTCAAGCAGCCTTTGGTAGCATTTCTGCGGGAGGTCCACCGGTCACGCGGATTTGGCAGCGGTTCTGCGTACCTGCCACCGAATTGCCACCAAAGACACAGGACCCGCGGACCTCCCTCAGAAACGCCGCCAAAGGCTGCCTGACTGCTGCCCTCAGGGTGACTGGCATGCTGCCCCCTGTGGCTTGCCACCCCAGCCACGCACTTCCTGCACTGCTGCCTGGAGCCGCCCCTGCTCTTAGCCCTGGCAATACAGTGAGAACTGGCTTTAACCACTTGGGTTGGGAGTCAGTTCCTCAATCCACTCACTCTGCAAAACAGAGGCACTGATCCAGCTGTCATCAGGTTATTCCCCGGTGGGCCAGGATGCCTTGACCAAACAGAAATACAAATATGGGGGGAGGGCTGTCAGGAAGGAACCAGAGAATGTAGTTCTTCAAACAAAGTTGTGCTGGATTTATTTTACATCCAAATCCTATAAATCCATGCACCTTGTTCCTCACATGATATTAAGGTCTCTTTTACTTTGAAGAACCCTAAATTCACGTCTTTAAACAGAGACAGACCCCAATCTCTCCCTGATTCAGTACAGATGCTCCCCGGATTATGCAAGACCCGACTTATGCAATTTCGCAATTACAGAAAAAGTTTCATAAGCCAGAAATAGGATTTTCGAGTTGCGAAAATTTTTGCATAATATACAGGTATACGTTTCCGACTTACGCAAGGCTTTCCGGAATGGAACAACTGCATAAGTCAGGGTGGCATCTGTACTTTTCTTTCTAAGGTCTGTCCTGTTCTTCAGTGTTCTGTACTTCCCTGTTCCTGGGCTGCATTCTAGCCTTCCTCAGTTCTTATCAAGTTCTATGCGCCCAGATTTTGCCAGGCCCTTCTTCAGCAACACTTTTCCTAAACTTGACTCACTTCAAGGAATGAGTTGGCCCTGATTTTATAAGCTCCCACTCCCAGCAGCCTCTGCTAGGATTAGTGATTAATTAGAGTCAGCTGGACCACACTCTAATTCTAATTTCTTGGGGGTAGTCCACTACCTGCTTCTCAGGGGACTTGAGGGGTGGGCTGTTTTCTTCCCACCCAGTCACAGTTCATTCACCTGCAAACACTATTCGTGTTATGCACATAAGAAGTCCTATTGTGGAGCATAGCTGACACATGCAGCTACAGCTCACTCTGTGTCACAGACAGGGGTGGCTCTGTGTTTTTTGCTACCCCAAGCACGGCAGTCAGGCAGCCTTCCCACAGGCCGCCCTCACAGCGCCCTCACAGCAACCGGCAGGCCCGCCCCCCCCCCTCCATGGCTGGCCACCCCAGGCACACGCTTGCTGCACTGGTGCCTGAAGCCGCCCCTAGTCACAGAGCAAGATAGGACTCTGTGTCAACAGTCAAATCTCCTACGGTCTGCTCCAGTTGCCATTAAAACCAATGGAAAGACTCCCATTGATTTCAGCAATAAGGATGTTTATTTTTTATTTTTCTAGGGGTTTGTGGGTATTTCTGCTTTTCTACATGAAATCATAGTCTTCAGTTTGTGACACTGCAGTAATTCTCTCTTCTGCCCATTGGAAAAGTCACAAACAGAAACACGACTATTATTCCAAATTAAGAACAAGCTGTGAATGGACACGAGCTCTTAAAAACCCCGAAGATCCTGTTTCTTTCAATTGTCCCAGATAAGAAAAAGGGAATAAAAACACAATTTCAACACTACTGAAACAAAACATTTCAGTGTTCCTCAATCAAAATTTTTCATTTCACTGGAAGTTTCAAAATATTAGTTTCTTATTCTGATTCAGAACAAAAAAAAAATCAAATGCTGGAATTTCCCATGGAATAGAAATTCCAGCTCCCAGCCAGCTTTAATGGCTAATTTAAAAATTATATGAATCAAAGAAAAATGTTGCTATAAAGGTGACCATGGGGATCTTGTAGAGGAGACTATTTTTCAGAAAAGCCATAATTACAGAGTAGAAGAGGTTTTTTATACTGGTACCAGAAGTCTACTTGCATATGCCTTTCCTTCTGCACTTCACTTCAATGGGAACTGCATCGGGCCCATAAGAAAAAAATATTAATATGTGAAGAGAGAAAAAATGGTAAGCTAGATCCATAGTTATTGCAAAGTGAAGTCAATGGAACTATAAGTTTCCAGAGTGCGGCTATGGTCCAACGTTTACAAACATATTTAACAGCAAAAGAGTGCTTTTCAGCTATTTTTCTTCCAGAAATTGCAGGGTTCTTTTATTTTTTCCCCAGCGATTGTGCTAACAAGCATATTTGGTATTTTCTGATCTAATTCACAGAAAAAAACAAGTGGTGTTACATTCTTGCCTTTAACTGAAACTGAACCATTCCACTTCAGGGTAACAGTCTCAGGTGGGGCTGCACTCCAAGATCCCCTGCAAGATCAAATATAACGCTGCAGGTGGAAGCTGGGGTCACTTGTTCAGAACAGAGCAGTCCATTGGCAGTCTTCTTTGTGGCTAGTACTGGGACAAAAAGGGATGTGGTTTTGCCCGATATCAGACTGAGTGTGATGCTCTGCCCACACCCATGTGAACTCATTCATAGTGTGCGTGCGAAGTAAGGCCAGCAGCGGCAGGGCAGTGCACTCTTCAAAATGACATCCCCTGTGTGGGATGACCATGTACACACTGTGCACACAAGGTCACACTGGCAGGGGCACAGTCATGCAGGTAGGGGCAGCTCCACGGCGATCCTGGAAATGCTAGAACATCTGGTTTTCTGGGCACAGGTGAATGACCACCTTAGTGGCCCAGGCTGTAAGCTCAGTGTCAGTCTCTAGACAAGTGGTTTTCAACCCATTTATCATTGTGGGCTGCAGATGTGTCCCACAACAAGTTATGTGGGCCGCATCCAGTACTACCTGTATGGCCCTGAGGATGCCACATGGGCCGCAGCTCTGTGTTGATTGGGCTGCAAGCGACCTGCGGGCTGCAAGTTGAGAACCGCTGCTCTGGACAGTTAACGATGAATAACAAATCTCAGAATTTGGCTGTCTGCTCCTTTAAATAAACAAACTCAAAGGCAAGCACATAGCCATACCACTAGAGGGCAACGCCCTGACCTAGCTTGGGGCTGCCAGTCTCACCCCTACACTGCCCCTGAGAAGATGCAAGCCAGCCTATTTAACTGGCCTACAGGCTCCCAAATAGTCAATATCTCCTCCTGGCCTTTCTAGGCCTCTGGAGGACTAAGTCTTATTAGTAGCCCAGTCTGAGTGAGTTTTTCATGAGCATGGGTGTGTCAGCAGGGAATGGAGAAGGCCTGAGAGGCCCTGTCACAACAACAAATTGAACTGATCCTCCTACAAAGAGAAGAGCACTAAACTAATTAAATAGTTGTCTAGTTCACCGTTGAAATTCGTGCTTCATCTTTGGAGGAAATACTCAACTTTTTTTTGTATATTAAAATCGATTAACAGTGTAGATCTGTAGGTGGATGGTTGAATTAGTTCTTCAAATGTCTCTGTGCTAGCTTATGTGAGAGATTTCTTGAGCCATCTACACAATATATAGAGTAATCTGAAAGAGTTACGTAATGTGACCCTCTTCCAGAGGGCCATGTTCAAATCCTCTCTGAAAGGTAAGAGGAAGGTTTTTAGACACATATACAGCTGTGAATGACTCTGATTAGCTGTCAGTCTGAGAGCTTATTAGGATTGGACATTTCTATCTGTCTTAAAATACAAGAACAATGAAAGTCAAGAAATGTAAAGCAAAAGGAAATATTTTTTCCACACAACATAGGTAGCCTGTGGACCTTAGTGCTACAAAATGCAACTGAAGATTCAAAACCACTTAGTTCAATAATGTTCTATAATAAAAACATCCAAAGTTACAATAATAAGGATTTCAGGTACCTGGGAAACCTCTAATAGGGGATGGGAAGACAAAAAATCCTTATGGGTAGATTATTCCATAACTTCCTAGTGCATGGTTTTGGGGTTGTTTGTTTGTTTGTTTTCTTTTTTAACCTGCCTCTGAGATACTTGGTACTGGACACTGGTGGAAACAGGATACTGTACTAGGTGGACCACTGGTCGTATCTGGTATTGTAATTCCTGTGTTTTCATTTTGTTATTTGAGGAAAATATTTTAGATTGTATGCCATTTATCAGTGGAATTCTGATAGCTAAGGATAATTTATACTCTGGGGGCCTGATTCTGCTCTGTTACACCACTGAACAGCAAGAGAAACTCCATTCCTTTCAGTGGAGTCACATCTGATTTGCCCCAATGTAATTAAGATCATGACCTATAATTTTTTGAATAACTATTTTTTGATTTCCTCAGACATATAGAACACTGAGATGTCCACATGACAGCAGGTGATAAATGCAGCGAACAATTCATGGAATGTTTGGGAAACAAACATCTGCACAAGAAATTCAACACATGCTACTCAGTAACACAATACTGATGAAGTGAGTATTCACTCACGAAAGCTTATGCTCCAATACATCTGTTAGTCTATAGGTGCCATAGGACTCTTTGTTGCTTTTTACAATACAAAATGTTTATTAATGTTCTTGT
Source organism: Gopherus evgoodei (assembly GCF_007399415.2). Classification (NCBI taxonomy): domain Eukaryota; kingdom Metazoa; phylum Chordata; order Testudines; family Testudinidae; genus Gopherus; species Gopherus evgoodei. Next base: position 22,779,801 of record NC_044326.1, read on the forward strand.
TGCTGGTATTGTGCTGCACCTGGATTGCCTGCCATCATCCATTTACCTCAATGAAATTATTATTTATTGATGTACATCCTGCTTTTGACCAGCTTCAAGACACTTTAAAGAATTGTAGACTATATACAAACAGGTGTTATTTCAGCTCATCCATGCCACCACTTTGTAGCCTAATCAATTATTGCAATAATAAAATTATTCACTGGGATGCAAAATACACTGGTCACAAATAACAGGTTCTTTATTCAGGCAGCTACTCAGAGTTAATTAATGAGGAATTAAGAAGGAAGGACAGACAGAAACTTTAGGAGTTTTGATTAATAAAGTCAAATATAATTGAAATAATAGAAAAATCAATATATAAGAATAAGATAAGTATAGTATTGGTTTCCTGCTTACATTGTGCATACTAACAGCCTTTTGGAGACCGTTAGAAACAAAGATGAAAGAAAAAGTAAATAGAGAGGAAGGGTTTGGGCCAGGCTTCCTACACAGTTGTCCCATGTCATCAACAACAATAGCTGGATAATCACATTTTATACACCTTTTCCAATTTTACTCAACCATGTCCAGGAAGACATCTGATATGGTTTCGGCCCCTGTCCATATGTGGCATTCCAATTAACCATAGTTAAACTTTGAACCACAGACACAAGCCATTTCCACCAATAATTCATGTGTATTAATGTGGTTATCTCTACAGTTATATTGCAAAAAGCACCCTGAAATCCCCCTTATCACAACATTTTTTACGCAATTATGCAGTGTACCTCTTCTTGTGTGGTCACTTGTTTGTCTCACAGCATGAGGAGTCATAATTATATGACGGTTAAGCCTTTAGGGCTATTTTGGTTAACAAGCCTATGTTGACTAACTCCTAATAAGCAAGCTCATCATACTAGGTCTTATACTTCACAAACCTTGGGCTTTCTATAATGGTTAAGCCTAATACTTTTTTACTTGTGTTCTCCTACTTGCTGCTATACGTCAACAACTTCCATTATTATTTCTATAAGCATGCTCATCAGATTTTATATATTTATATATTTTACCCCAATCTACACACCCTCCAAGATCAGACTGGGGTCAATAGTCAACAACCTCTGGACTGAAATCAAGCAGAAACATCACTACAAAGTAATTTAGGGACAGGAAGTGAAGAAGAAGAATATCTCCAATTAAAGCAACAACCAAATTTTAGGTGAGCCAAAAAATAATTACTTAAATCAGATTTCAGTCAGGACACCAGGGTAAATGCCTCTTATGTGCCATTGTATCCTGAATGATCAGAATTATTACGTCAGTTTTACCATATGTTCCATCTAGAAGATGACATCTTCTCAGCAGCATGATGTTCCCTCTCACCATCCCAGGGCAATGGGTTACTGAATTACTTGCACCACTGCTTATAGCTCCACGTGGCTGGACCCCGTCATCTCTACAGAAGCCCATTGACTTCAACTGGGTGCCAAGGGGGTGCCATGTTCTGCGCAAGCAGAGCTGCTACAGCATCAGAGCCTGAGAAAACTATTCTGCAAAATCCATCCTGGCCTTGGTAAAACAGTGAAGGGGTCAGCCAAATGGCGAAGGTGACAATACTGAAAACTGTTGCCTGGAAAAGCTACTCTAGGGCTGGTCAAAATTCTTCTGTCAAACCTTATTTCATTGGAGACCTGAGTTTTCAACATTAAAATGCTCAAAGACAGAATTTTCATCAGAAAACTGAAAACTCAAAAATCAAAAATGGTAAAAAAAGTTGGGGTTTTGTGCTTCAACAAAAAGCCAATTTTCCACTGATAATTGTAACAGAAATAAAATGTATTTTGTTTTCATCTAAATTTTTCACAGAAAAGAATCCCATTTTCCAAATAGCTCTAACCTACAAGTATGTTTAAATCTAAAGGGACATGTGGATGCTTGCTCCTTGCCTTGCAGTATGTTCTCTTCTCTAGAATTGAATTGTAGCGAGGTGGTCACCTCCTCTTAGGGCCGGTGCAGGATGTTTCATGCCCTAGGTGAAACTTCCACCTGGCGCCCTCCCCCATCCCTGAGCCCCCGCCCTGAGACGCACCCACAGTGGCAACTCCCCCCCTCCACTCTGAGGTGCCCCCCCGTGGCAGCTCCCCACCCTCCACCCTGAGGCATACCTCCTGCCCCAGCTAACCCCTGCTCTGCCTCCACCCAGAGCACGCCATCACTGCTTCACTTCTCCCGCCTCCCAGGCTTGCGATGCCAATCAGCTTGGGCGTCACAAGCCTGGGAGGCGCGAGAAGTGAAGCAGCCATGGCATGCTCGGGGAGGAGGTGGGGCAGGGGTGAACTGGGGTGGGGAGTTCCCCTGAATGCCACCCCCCTACACACTTGCTGCAGGCAGCCCTCCCCATGCTCTGCTGCCCCAGCTCCCTCCACCTAAATGCCGACTGCGACCGGGGCAGCCAAAGATCTGGCCGCCGTGGTCACTGCCAAAGAAAATGTCGCCCCCTAAATCCTGGCACATTAGGCAACCACCTAAGTCGCCTAACTGTTTGCACCAGCCCTGCCTCCTCTGGCCATAAAGGGCTTAAAACAGCCCAGGAAAGGGTTGTGGCTGGAGGCAAGCTGCCCAGGCTGACTGGGGAAGCAGCCTCAGCTGTGGCCATGCCCCAGTCAGGGCTCAGCTGGCCCTTATAAGAGGGCAGTGGGCTAGGAGCAGACTAGCCTTTAGAGGGAAAAGGGCCTGGCTGCTGGGGAGTGTACCTAAGGTGGAGCAGGGCTGGGGGAAGGCAAGAGGAGCTGGGGAGCTCTGGCCTGGAAACCCTGCAGGACTAGTGGAAGGCCAATGGGGTGCTAGGATTACAGGGGGCAACTCATGGGTAGGCAGAAACAGCAGGTCCTACCCCCTTGCCTGTGACGACTGACTCTTATACTGCAGTCTGCTTCAGGGAGCAGGGGCTCATTGCTAACTGGCAGTAGCCATCAGCTGAGGCAAGGTGGAATCAGGGGTTTGGGGATTCCTGGGTAGAGGAGACCCTGAGAGTGAGGGGTTTCTGCCAGGGGGCAGCTCCCCAGAAAATGGGGCACTGGAGTCTGGGAGGGACATGGGGGCCAACTGGTAGCAGGACACCAGCCTGCAGAGGGTGCTTCAATGGCTGGAGAGCTAATTCTCTGAGATGACCAGCAGGAGGTGCCGCAGGGGTGAGTCCCATGCCATTACAGGAATAAAGCAGAGAGATGGGGTGGACTTTCTTGAACTTAATGGAAAGCACTTTGTGGAGAGGTCAATAGGTGTATTGCAGATATGGTTATATTCAGGGAGAAGGAAGTCAAAGGGAAAAGAGCACAAGAGGAATGGGCTAAAAAGGAAGGGTCAGAACAAAAGGCAACACCTTGAAGCAAAACAAATTGCATTTTCCTAGTGGATGTTTCCCCAGGATATCTGCTAAGGGGCAAAATATTCAAATGTAATTCTAAGTAGTTCTTAGTGAGATACCGTACACCCATTGGACACCATATAAATGAAAAATAAAATCCTAATAGCGCATGTGAAATTTTCATGGAGTTCAGTCCACTGCAGAAAGGAGTCTTCAATTCAGTGATATATTGATGATGTAATTAAATGGCTAATTGATTAAAAGAGATGCAAATCATGTACATTTCTAAATGGCAATAGTGACATTTAAAGCATGCTCTGTGACTGTTTTGTTTTAATAATTAAATTAGGTGCTCCCTTGATAACAGCTGTTCTAAAATCGCACGCCAATCCCTCCTCTGACCAGCACCGCAGTGAATATGAAAGATGAAGGGTAGAGAACATAGCATTTGTGTAAAGGAACTGGGCTTAACCTCACTGAAAACACATGCTGGAAAAGCAGCCTGAATTTTATTTGGTATTGTTTCATGTGGCTAACATACCTACAGCACCGATTTAGTGCTCTGCTATTTTTCCACACAGTCAAACCACTCTACTGTGCTGAAGAAGAGACTCCCCTTATCATCTTCCCTTTACTACAGCAGCTACCCTAGGGTCCTATCCTTCTTCCGCTGAAGTCTTTGGGAGTTTCACCATTAACATTAGTAAGAGCAGGCTCAGCTATCAGAACTGATGGTTGATATTTCTAGATGTCCCTGCAGTGTGGGGGCTGGCATGTGGTTTATAACTGTCATTTCTATTGCCAGGAAAATTCAGATTATTTGTTATAACAGTTAGCGCTAAGATGTAATGACAACCCACAGTGATACATTCAAATTGTTCTACAATTTGACCAAGTTATAGCATGGTCCAGTGGGTAATTATGTTGGCACCTATCAAACTGCTACTCTGTCACATGGAGCATAGACAGTTAATATTGTATGTTTATACCTATAGATATTTATAAAGACTTATATTAAAATCAAGTATAGCAATCAAAGTGAAGGTACCAACAACCATCCATTGTTACATATACTCAATATTTTCCCAAAATAAAAGGGAAAGTAGTGTACCGTTAAATACATCATGAGCACTACACCTCATTAGCTATTGTATGAATTTAGTATCTTAACTTTAACCATCCCTTTTTGAACATCTTGGCCACTCCCCCAGCCCAGCATCTTTTGATCAGAGAAGTCAACCTATTTTCCCACATCCCAATATTATCACTGATATCATGAGATCAGTTGCTTACATTTAAGTTATGATTAGCACGCTTGACAATATCTATAGCTATATTCTTGAATCAAAAAACAATGGATGAGCACATTAGCTAAATATTTCCTCTCATATGATTAGCAGAGAAATACTTCATGGTGTTAACATTCACATTGTCTTCATCCGGCATCAGAGCTGATACCAAATTAAGTTGAATATGGCAGTTCTAAACTGTCAGAATTATTGATTTAGTTTTTCTGCACACTTCAGTCAGATCTGTATCGGCCTGTATAGAGGCCATTTAGGGGACTCTACCTTGATACACCTGCACAGAGCAGATTGCAGAATTTGACCTTTAGATGAATGGTTTCTGCAAGAATTTTTTTCAGACATTTTACTTAGGTGTGGCAGTAGCGCCCACCACTGCAATGTTTAAGCTATATTCTACAGCCTAGGAATTGCAGAAAATACAGGACCCTCCCATTTGAGACTGTTTTTGTTTTTTGTTTTGTTTTGGAAATCACTAAGCCTTTTACTTTCTTACCTACCCACACTTGATTACCCATGGATGATTTAACAATGAATAAATAACCCTCAACAAAACAAAGCTGATTAAAAAAGTGCCCCCTGTTAAAATGTATATTTCCTCTTCCCTGAGTTCAACAATCATTATTTCTTAAGATGACTATTGTCTTTTCTCCTTCAGTTATAATTTAAATGTTTTATTTATGTTATAAGAAATAATTCACAGTTGCCTTTTGAGGTGTGCATTTAACCTACTATATATTATATGTTTGTTGAAATTTCAAGCTTTTCTCCAATTTCTTATCTTATAGAGACTGATCTGACATCACTTGGTTATTAAGGCCACCTGAAGTTCTTCTTTTTCTTTTGTGTACACAAAAAATGTATATTACTTACAGCTATATACTTGCACTTACTTACAGGGGAAGCATAATTCACTTACATATTTTTGGCATGTATCCAGTATAAAAATTTTTGGATAGAAACCATTTTTTCAAAGTACTTTGTTTTATATGTTGCATTAGAGCCCATGAAACCACATTCTGCACACTACTGTAGATATCAGCCCACTGTATCAGAACTAGGGATGAAGAAACCAGTCTGGAAAAAGAAAATCCCTTCACAGCCACTGCCCACCTCTAGAGTTAAATTTGAACCAAACAATTTTAAAGATTCTATCATTTCAGATACAAGATGTGAAAAAAATACACGTCCCCAGGCATAGAAGCAGACGTGCCAAAATGCAGTATAGGAAAAGGGTTGAACTATCAATGTCTGATATTCTGATGAAAGCCAGACATGGTAGTGAGACTCTTGGTCATAGTTTGGGGCACAGCTGGCTCCCCAGCTGCTTGTAGACTACAATGCAATCATAGCATCCAGGAATGTTTTTTAACCATCTTCATCTTGCTAGAAGATTGCAACTATTTCTCTCGGATGTGGATGTTGCTAGCACGATCCATTCCTTTCCCACTTTAGGTTCAGATAGCTGTATTGTGTTGTACTTTCCGTCAATCCAGAAACATTAGCTGGTGCCGTATGCAGTAGCCCCACTGATAAGCAGCACTTCCGGGTGGAAGCATATGACAGTAGTGCTCCATGACCTGTACTCAGGACCATCCTTAGGATTTGTGTGGCCCTACGCAGTATTATTAAACTGGGGCCCTTATGCCCAATGGCAGCCTGGGCTCACAGCCTGGGGGAAAAAGGACAAGGCAGCAAAGAATACCGAGCTGCCCTGTCCACCTCACGGTGGCAGAGAGTCACAGTTCCCCACAGAAAGCCCTGTACCCTCTCCCTCATGCAGAATGCGCGGTGCCAATGCATTTGGCTCTGTGAATATGGTCCCTGCCTAAGGAGACTGCAGAGCACACTGGGTGTGGGGGAGCCGACCCGCTCTTACCTGCTGTCATCGGTGGTGGGTGAAGCTGCCACTTGAGCTCCAGCCCTCCTGTGGCCCTGCTCATACTCCACCCTGCTCTGCCCCAGCCATGCCCCAACTCTGCCCAGGCCCTGCCCTCTTCCCGCGGTCTTCCTCCTCTCTTCCCTCCCCCTCCCTGATCACCCCCTTCCAGCCAAATCCCTGAACCCAAATGAAGCAAATGACATTAGAAAAAAACATTCTTCTGCAATTTCTTTCTAAAGAAAATGGAGCATGTTTTCCATGGCATGCCAGAAGGTGAAGACTGGACATGCAGAAGGTACCTAATTAAAAGCACTAAACTTGAGAATAAACACTGTCAGTCATGAGTTTTTTGATATACTCTGAAGCTTGTCAGATATATATTTGCAAAAACTTTGTAGTAAGGGCAAGTCCTTACTGTCCTGCTGAATACAACATTAAATATTATGGACTACATGATGCAGCTTTTCTCTTTTTTACATTTTCTTAATCAGTATTTCTAAGCTGATTTTATATTTTAAATGTACTCTTAAGCCTTCATAAAATAATTCCAGATTACTACATATTTAACTCACTGAAACAAAGACATTATTTTAAATTAATCAGTCACAGAGATTTAGTGTGTTCATAACAATGTTCATTGCTTTTAGAAAAAGGGAACAGTAATTTACTTTTTGTGATCTCCATAACAATAGACGTGTTTATAAAATTTCACCAATTTTAAAAAATATGTTTCCAAATATTTTAGGCATAACAAAGGATTTTATATCTTACTAAGGTACTGATTTTGCTAGAGGGCTCTCTCGAAACTAGTTCATCAAATAGTCAGAAGTAAAGAAAGGGAAGCTCATTTGTCCAGCTATCTGTCAGGAAAGGAGTATTGTCCTTATAAGGGCTCTCTTCCAGGATTTTTTAGAGATGTGATTTTATCATCTTCAGCAACACACTAATAAAATATTTTTAAAGCAAATTTTAAACTAAAGTCCTGTAGGCTAACATATTGTGAGTAAATATTACAGTGATGCCAAACTATTTGTGTCAGTAAATTCAGAAACGGACAGTATATACCTGGGGGTTGGCAAATGACTGTTAAACTGTTTCATTATCACTTGACTGGTTCTTTAACAGTTTCGATGTTGTGCTAATAGGTCTGGCAGGCTGGACGCCTTTTCCACTTTAAAGTTACTAGATCCCCTCCAGGGGTAGTCACCAGGCTACCTGGGGAGCCTGCAGGAAGGGTCAGAACAGGGATAGGAAGATGGGGAAGGTTGGACACTAAGACCCAGTGGTGTCCCAAATTTTTGGGTGACCTGTGCAGCAGAGTATGCTGCGTATGCCTAAGGACAGCCCTGCCTGGACTGTCTTCCTATAGACCTCCAGACTGAATATAAATATTAGATTTTGATCTATATGCCATAAGTGGCTTGGGATCTTCCACTTGAGCAAATGTCGCTCTTCCCAGGCCGTATTACCAGAGTTTTGGTTAGTGGAGGCACTCCAGCAGTATCTTCCTTAGTTCAGCATGGAGGTGGTTGATAGCACATTGGCAACTTTGTACCCAGCTGGTCCTTTGGTCCGAAACAGCCCACGTAAACCAGCATCAGTATTCATTTCTTCCCTGTAATTTGTGTGCCTACAGCTTTGGATAGGTGCTTCCATTTGTATCGTATACATCTAAATAAAATATAATAAGCTTCTTCCCTAACAGTCTTAGGTACTCACTGAGAAAGGAAAGTGACAAGGCAGGACTCTATGGAACTCCACAAGTGACACCCTTTGGAGAGGATGAGCAACTCCTCCTCATAACTCTCTGGGATCTCCCCTGAAGAAATGAATAAAGCCACCACTTTCATGCAGATCTGACTACTCCTGTCAGGTCCCTCAGGCAAGACATCACCACCACATAACCAATAGAAAACAAGCTCCTAACCATTCTAATGATAGCAAAATGGAAGTCTGACCTCTGTTTATTACCCTGAGGCAATCGTTAACTTACAAGACAAGGGCATTCTCCATAGCACAGCCAGAAATCAAGTTGAAAGGGATTCAAGACGTGGAAGAATTATGATGTTATAAATAAGGAACGGCCTGCCATCACATCCTCAACCACATGCCAAGTTATTTTAGGTTTTTTTAAGCAAGCAAGAGTTAGACCACTGCATGTGTAAGAAGCACTGGTATCTTTCTCCAGATAATGGGCCCACACACTCATCACAGTTACCAAGATGCTGTCATCGGATAGTCACACTCTCCAGCCTTGCCTTTCATCTTCTACTCAGCCAAGTGGCAACTTATGTCTGCCTAAAAGATGGTAAATTTTACTTCTACTACAATATTTGTACAAGCTTTTCAAGGTCGAGGCAAATCCTGATAGAATTTGTGCAGCATCTAACCCAAAGGTGCTTGTGATGGGATGTACAGACCCTTCAGGAACCGAAAGAGGGCCCTCACAGCCATGTTACCCCCTAAACCACAGCTGCCCTCAGAATGGAAGAAAACATAGCCCAGGAAGGCAGAATCCACAGGAGTGCTCCAGAGAGCTCAAGGAAATGATATGGGACAATAGCACTCAATTGCTAGGGAGCACATATGCAGTGTCATACAAAGGTGCTGTGAGAAAAAGACCACTCTCCACTGCCTGAGGGATTACTACCAATGAATGCCCTTCAGCAGATGTGGGGGCATTTATAAAGGGACAATTCCTGTGTATTGACCTTCTAAAATAAATATTACTAGTCTTCTCCCCTGCCCCCCCCCAAAAAAAAATACCCAGAGAGAGAGACAGATTTGGTTTGTGTTTACTTTCCCCTCTTTTGTACCTAAAAGGATCACCTCTGATTTGTCAGAAGGACTTTGTAACTAACCACAGAGCCACTGGGATATACTGCAATATAAATAATGACAACACTGAAGTGACTACTGCTGTCAGACTGGTGTACTTCTGCTCATTTGAAACTGCAAGAGGCAAAGGCAGTTAACTATTCCTGGCATGATAATAACTATATACCATACTATGGTATAGCAGAAGCATCCATCCAACAGGTCATGGAACCAGCAGAATGGAGGTAGTCTTAACTGGTCCTGTTCATTTAAATTACATTCTTCCTATTCCAGGTTCCACAGAAACTTTGGGCTTGACATCAGGCAAGAAAATGAATCTGCAGTGGAAAAATTATTAAGATTGTTTATTTTACTCTTTCTTAAGTAATTTTTAAACACAGTTGCAAGTATGTCTTAAAAATTGGCCTCTTTGTTGCTGACGCTTACATATGGAATACATTGGTTTCATATTTGAAAGTCCCTGTATTATTTCTCTTGCCTTGTCAATCTCCAGTTCAGGAAGTCTAACCTCATAAGTCATAGCATTCCTGGAAATGAATGAATTGAATTTCAACCCAGTGAATGCTAATTCACTGGCAACTAAGTACATTTCCAGTAGTACCAGTGTATCTTCCAGAGCCAGGATTTCCAGGAATAACATCTAGTACTGTGTGTTGTTGACAAGTAAAACTGTGCCACGGAAGCTGAAACAGAAGATATTTCTTTACCTATCCAAACTGCATTTATCATACCAAAGAATTCAGTGGTTAGAAACATGCAAGTGTATATACTAGTCCTAAGGAGAGAGCTATACTTCTGAAGAGATGTACTTTGTCTTCACATCAGACCACTAAAGAAATTAACGCATTCACTCAGGGGTATAAATTATACCTCCCTGTACCAGGCTTCCCCACTATGTCCAGGAAGAAGTCACCCCAAGTGAGGGCAGGAAACGTTGATGCCACATGCCTTTCTCAGGGTTCCCATCACAGCAGGGCAGCTCACAGTTGTAATCAAGATTCACAGTATGGGCCCGGCTGGCATAGGTACGCACTGGACCAGTATATTACCATGCTAGTGTCAACCCGTTTTTTACCTTTGCTAGTCTTCCATCAGACCCATAACAGAGAAAAGGTTGTGGCTATTTGGTATATCTGTATCTTCTCTACAGTGGTTTTCTGCTGCAGGGAGCAACTGTCATAGGTATGCTGCTAGAAGCTGGATCGGCTCCTGGGCTAGATTTAGCTCATACTATACTTTGCATTTCACACAAGAGACTGTGGTTTTTCCCTCTGATTGTGCCATAGATTTATTGCTGCATTTTTAAACTGCTTTGAAAGGGGAGTTGGGGGGATGAATGAAATCTCAGTTATCAGCTATAATAAACCAGTAAATTCATAGAATAATGAAGTAAGTACAAATAATAAGCCTTCTCTGCTGGAATGCTACCTCTATTTTTATGCATCATGGCAGTGACAAACAGTGAAAGCAAGGAAGCTGAGCTAGGCACAGTGAGGTATGCTTTAAGATCCAACTGTATTTGCAGCAAAGTACATATAGCTCACTTATGTGGTTAACGGCTACATAACCTGCCTTCCTTCCAAAATTATTTTAATGTTCTAACTTGAGACACTTGCATTGTCTGTGTATGATTAATGATTCCTTCACTTGAGTAATAGGTTTGTTCCCAAGTGATTATTCACTTCAGCAGTTTACTTTATTGAGTCTGCATAAAAATGACTGAGGTAGGGCCAGAGTCTGAAAGGCTTTTGTGGCGTCAGGCAGGGAGAAATGTAAGTAGCCTCCAGCCCCAACCATGCAAAGGTTAGACAATTCCAGTCCCTGTGCTCAGGAGACTGGTGCCAAAAAGGAGTGAGAAGTGGGGCTATGCCCATGCTCCAGGGAGATAGAAGAGCATCCTCTCCTCAGTCTGCAAACCATGGTGGCCAGAGTCCCCCATGATGGCAGTAGTCATATGGCAGGCTGGCCTAGTGGATCCATGAAGTGATGCATCTTCCAGCTCTGCTCCCAAATGACCCCTCTGTGAGACTGTGCAGAGAAGATCTGCAGTGCTGCACTCCACTGTGCCCTTGAGATGCAGCCCCCTGCATAAGCTTCCCACAGTCTGCTCCCCTATGTGGATCACTTCAACTGAATCCAAGTTTCATCTATGTGGCTGAAGGGCACAATTTGCCCCTTACTGCAGACCTTAAGTGTCATTCACGGACTTCGACACAGAACCATGTAAACATAAAACTAATTCAGACTCTGTACTAAGCACAGAACCTTGCATTATGTGTATTGGAACGGTTACAGTAATACAGATATTCTAGAGCCTTAAGACAAATGCACTGGAATACAACATGCTTGATTGATTTCTATTTTAATTACTTAAGAACACATGATAATGTTAATGTCAGCATTTGTCTGAGTTTCTTGATACATTTTTTTCTTCCAAAGACTGCCCTAGCCAAATGGCATTTAATTAAAATAATATCATTGCTTACCAGGCTCTTAAATGCCAAATGTGTGGATTACATCTGGGTGAACTGAGCAGAAGAGTACATGTGAATAAATCACCCCATGGACTCAATTTGATGGTATTTGCAACCAATTTTTACTCTCTATCTGTAAACATGCCGGCAAGCAAAATGTTATGTACATGAGTATTCCCACAAATACCAATAATCTTGTGAATGCGTAGTGGTGCTAGTAATCACACAATCATTTAAATGATTATTCATGAGTTGAGAAGGGAACCATTTTTCAAAAAAGCCTCTGTCTCTGCTGTTTAAATATCCCAACCACTGTACTATCTGAGCACCTCAGTCATTAATGCATTAATCTTCACAACACCCCAGGAGAGGTAGGAAGTACTGTTATCTCCATTTACAGATGGCAAACCGAGGCATATAGACGCTAAAGCCTTGTCTATAGTAGGAAGGTTTCTCCAGTACAGTTTATCGGTGTAGATAATTAGCATGACCTTCTAGCATGGATGCACTTATATTGGTGTAAAAGTGCTTATACCCCTATAGCTTACGCTGATTCCCCCAACAGTCATAAGCACAGTTGCAATGGTATAACTGCATATACTTTAGGACTTTTATCAACATAACTATGGAAGCTTGTGGTGAAGCAGGGAATTGAACATAAGCCTCTTGAGTCTAAGCCTAGCAACCCACCCACTAGGACAGCCTTCCTTGCACAATGAGCAAGCAAACAACTTCCCCTAAACAAAATCAAATCAAACAACAGTGCCAATGAGAAGGTGGGTGATGTGGAACCACCACCCAAAAGCTGATTCTGCAGCAACCTGGCAGCACTGCAGTTCCCGATATGCAACTGGTGATCCAGGCTTGTGCCTAAACTGCAGCCAGGCAGGGAAAAGGAACAACAATTACTCCCATACAGACAGATGCTGTAAGTGCCACTTAAAAAGGTGGCATTATGGGTGTATATATATCCATGTTGCATCCTGATGAACCACAGGAGCTGAATTCGGCCTTTGATGCCAACATCTCCTGAATGACAGTACTCACCCACTTGTTGGCTTCTCTGACTGCAAGACCGCAGGGCCTTGAACTTAGAGAGGGATGCCAGAGGAGAGCTTATGGCTGTCACTGGGGAATGGCCATCAGCTATTAAAGCATCAAGATGCCAAATGCAAGGACAGAGGTGACTTGGTTGAGAGTATGTTTGACCTGTGAACTCATCATGTACTTACTGATGCACTAGATCCCATTGCAGTGCTAGGTGCTGCTATGTCATTAGCTGGTGTTGTGCAATATGAACCATATAGACACTTGGGATATGTCAGGTCTCCACTGAACTGAGAGAATATTACGCTTATCCCAGTTTGGTTTTCATTTCTGTTCAGTTAAAATGTAGGGAGTTTTCAAAAGTGCACAGCACGGTTCTTCACTCTGCTCCCATTGACGCTGGGGGAGTTGTGGCACTGACTTCAGTGGGAGCAGTCAGACCAGAGCTGAAGATTTTTTCAAATCCCACCCTATGTGTATCAAAGCAGGGTGCTCCCTTGTCTGTCTCCCCTACATTCTGGATGCCTTTAACTGTATTTTAAGAGCTCAGAGATGAATTCTGTTGTTTTTTTTTCAAATTTATCAAACAGTAAACAAACAAACAAAAATCCACCACCAATTTGGGGACAAATTTCCACAGGCACAAAGGGGAACTAAGTTCCCAACTCTCATTGACTTTCAGTGGGAGCTGCATGCTTACCTGCCCATTGGGCCTGTTAAAATCTCTTCCTTAAATAATACAACTCACATATATATAAATCATATATGTAAAACCTGTCTTTAAAATAGTGTTATTTAAGTAGTTGTTCTTCTAGTTCAACATCTGTAACTGTAGTTGAGTGGTTGATAATATCATTCTCAATCATTTGAAATCAAACAACCGTTCTTTCATAAGGTAAATGAATCTTTTTTAATGTGGTTAGCGGCTACCTAAATTTATGGCTGACAGATGGGGCGTGAGCTTTGCTTGTAGTTATATTTACTTGTCAGCTGCATTGCATCTTAAAATACTTCTCAGAATCCACCTTTACAGGGACTGGTTTTATATAAACATTAAAGAACTCAGGTTGCAGGAGCCTTTTTTTCTTTTTTAACAGACTGAAAATTTTATTAAAGTTAATGTTTAAAATTAAATAGACACAAGGTAAGAGGGAAGGTATTGTACATCTGGGGTCAGGGTTGAGTTGTGAGGGATTACAGATATCAATTGCAAGGGTGAAGAGATACATACATATCACATAACCAGCATAGACCCAGATTGGGGTTCAAGAGGTTTTCAAAGTGTCAGTGGATAAGTGGGCTTGGGTACACCACTCATGGAATGTATAAGGAGTCCAAGTCAGTATCAGTGTAGCGAATGAGTACATGAGTGGAGTGCATCCCTTGTGGGGTGAAAGTAACTTACAGGACTTACTGGTACTGCCGGAGTCCTGAGGGGGCGTGGCCTCATCCGGAAGGGGTGTGGCCTCAAGATTTAAAGGCCCTGGGGCACCAGCTGTGGCTCGGAGACCCAGCGCCTTTAAATCAACCAGGGCCTCCCAACTGCAGAGGTAGCTGGGAGGCCCCCAGAGCTCAGGGGAAAATTGAAGGGTCCGGGGCTCCAGCTGCCGCAGGGAACCCTGAGCTTTGCGGGGCTGGGGCAGGTATTTAAAGGGCCAAGAGCTCCTGCAGCTGAGGGGAGCTCCAAGCCCTTTAAATCCTGGCCCCAGCCCAGCCATTGGAGCCGTGACTAGGATTCAAAGGGCTCTGGGCTGCCTGCAGCGGTGGGGAGCTCTGAGCCCTTTAAATCTCAGCTGCGGCGAGGGGTTTAAAGGGCTATGGGCTGACCACAGCCGCGGCAGCCCACAGCCCTTTAAATCCGGCCCCAGCCCGGCTGCCAGAGCCACGGGTGGGGGGTTTAAAGGGCTCTGGGCTGCCAGCTGTGGCGGGGAGCCCAGAGCCCTTTAAATCCCCGCAGCGAAAGCCAGTGCAGTCTAGCACGGCATACTGGCTCTTGCCGGTATGCTGTACCGGCTGTACTGGCTTACTTACACCTCTGGTCCCTTGGTTCGTCAGGGAAGGAAGTGAGTTATTTCCCTGGTCAGTGGTCTCAATTACTCAGTGTGGTATTGACGGTGTCCTGTGATGTGTTTCATATAAATGTCTCTGGATCACCTGATGGTGTCAGACACCATGAGCTGTCTCATGAGCCGGGCATGGCATCGACCAACTCGACAAGCTCTCAGGACCGGCTAGTTGTGGGGTACTACATTTATCCATTCATCTAGCTGAGGGATTCTGTATTCATCTCCTCTCAGTCCTTTAAAGTAGAACTGCCAAAGAGAAGGGAAATAGAATGTTGTGCTACCAAAAAAGTCTTCATTTTCTCCCCATTAGACGGCGAGGTCTGGTTTCTTCCATTAGACCAACGTGTGTGTGTATGTGTGCTAGTGAGCAAAAGTAACGCATGGCAACAGCTGTGCTGTGCACACAATGACAGGAAAGGATTAGATTGCATACTGTCTAATGATCAACTCTTAATATAACCAACAGCACTAACTGTACCTTTCATGTGGATCCTTGGGACTTTTAACAGCCCCCCCCCCCTTTGCAAGGACCGTCCTCATAATCCTATACAGGTGGCAGTGAAAGGAAAGCCACAGATTGCTACGCCTCAACAGGTTTTGCAAGATGATCACCCATTGGGGAGTTTGTGGAGAACTTGCTTCACGTGATGGATAGGACGCTCATGCACAGAATGTCAAGTGAAGCTAGAATAGGGAGAGGTGAAGGCCCAACAAAGAACCTGACAGGTGAAAAGGAAAAAAAAAAGTATTTTTCTAAATGATCCCCTGTTAATCTGTGAAAGGCATATAGGAATACTTTCACCTGTGTGAACTGGATGAAGTAAGCAGATTACATCTTTCTAGCATTTCAGCCTTCTGAACCCTACATGATGCCATGTTACTCATTCATTATCACTAAGCCCTCACGTACACATTAGCTTCCTAAGATATTTGGCAATTAAAAATCAGCAAAGATTTTGCCTATGATGTGCCAGTTGATTTAATCTGAAATGAAAAAATTGTCACTGTGCATTTTTCTCTGAAGATGTCGTCTAGAAAATTAGTTTCTTGACAATCAGCTACTTTCAGCCACAGAACTGCCTCGATTTGTTCATTGGGATAAAGCAATACCCCCTAGTGACATTTTAAGAGTGAATCCCAGCAAATTGCAAATTAGAATAAGCACAGCAGGAGCTAAGCTTCTAAAAGCTACTTCAATTTTCAACATTGATTCCAAACCCAAAAACATTCTGCTAATGGTCATTTTTTTTAAATCTCATATTCAAAGACATAAACACACTGCATATGCAATCAGTCATAGTTCCCTCCTTTAAATATATAAACTACAGTACAAGTAAAAGTAAAATTATTTGTGATACCATACCTCATATTTTAATTATTTATTATTATTATACACCATCCGTTTTGTGGGGTAAGAGTCTCTGAATGGAGTCTGCTTCCCTTAAAACAATAAATATACAATTAAAAAAACTACTAAAAAAATCAAACTCTGGCAAATTAAATAAAAAATGTTAACTGATAAATCATTCTGGCAGAGGTTTCAAACAGACCAAGAAATTCAAAGTTGTGGTACCTAAAGCTATTGTAACTCAATCCCTGTGCACATAGATAGTAGTTAATTTTACTTAGATCTGTTGGATAAGATTTCAAAAAGGCCGAGTATTGCCTACTAGTGACTTCAGTGGAAGCAGAATTAAACTAATACTGTACACATCTGAAAATTCCATCCATTATGTCTATCACAAGGTCCATGAGAGGGACAGGAATGTTTAAAAAACCACTAACATGGAAAAAATAAATGTAAAATGATCTTTCACCAATGGCCTCTTGATCCCTAAAACAAAACAGCTACTCAGCTATCTCCTCTAGCCCTTCACAGAATATAAACACATGTACAACATTCCATCCTCCAAACAGCGTCCTCAGACTCCTTCCCCAAAAAAAGCCAAGGGAAGTTGCTTTTTGTTGCTTATTTTGTATGCATCAAATGGTGGGGTTATAAGAACACCAGGCCTGATTTTGCTGTCATTTCTGCTGTCAGTTAGTGGAATTACACAAGTGCAAAATTGGTGTGATGTCATAATTAAGCCCCTTATATGTCAACTTCATGGTATTTTCATATTTTCTTTCAAAACATAAGTTTAAAATATCAGGGGGTGGTTTGTTTTGTTCTTTGCATTTAACAGTAATTTATTTGGGAATTATATCAAGTAAGAAAAAAGTAAAATAAGTAAGTTCCAGGGTTGCATCATTAGAGGGACTCATTAGGTGCAGCTAAAACTAACTAGTGGACTAATTCTACCAACCAGAGTTGAATTATGCTGGCTGGGAGCCTCAGCAATACAACCTTAACTATGTGTTTTTCTTTCAGCTTTTCAGTTATCAGCCTGTTACAAAAAAATCACACCTGGGCCCCATAACATATCAAGGAGAATAAATGGATTCAGTGATGAGTGATGACAACATCAAAGCAGTAATGTCATTGAGCAATGCTATGAGAACTAATAACTCCCCTGTGGATTTCTTCAGAAACTTTCAAAGCACCTTCTGTCAGCTCCTGGAAAGAGTCTGTACATCAATGCTGGAAACATAGGAGATAAAAGACAATGAGGACATGGTATACAGCAACCTAGGTTGTTTTAATTATAGAAAATAGTCCCCAGTTCAGCAAATGTTGTGGCGTCATATGGAAAGGTTCTTACTTTTAGACAATTTCCCCACCTTTACTCTGCCTACTCACCACATCACTTTCTAGGAAGGTACACAGAGCCTGCGCCCCCATTGCACTGCATTGCAGTGGCCTAAGCAGGGCAGCGAGGGGGCAAGTTACTCTCCACTACTGCATTGCATGGGCACATACCATGGGTCAGTTATTCCCCAAAAAATAGCAGGAAAGAAACACCACTTACAAAGTCTCTAAGGAACTGCTTAAGTTGAACTTTACATTATATACAGAGTAAAGCTCATTCATATTGAAATGCAAAACTTACTATAGCAAATAACTAGTTTATAAAAACTGAAAACTATTTTTGAACAGCGATGAGCTTCTCTTTTACCTAGTGTATAAATACTGTTAAATTATCACATACCCCTTCTTTACACCTAGGATGGACTAATCACTGCTAGAAAACTGTGCTGTAGGGAACAATGCTCATAGACTCATAGACGCTAGGACTGGAAGGGACCTCGAGAGGTCATCGAGTCCAGTCCCCTGCCCTCATGACAGGACCAAATACTGTCTAGACCATCCCTAATAGACATTTATCTAACCTACTCTTAAATATCTCCAGAGATGGAGATTCCACAACTTCCCTAGGCAATCTGTTCCAGTGTTTAACTACCCTGACTGTTAGGAACTTTTTCCTAATGTCCAACCTAAATCGCCCTTGCTGCAGTTTAAGCCCATTGCTTCTTGTTCTGTCACTGGAGGCTAAGGTGAACAAGTTTTCTCCCTCCTCCTGATGACACCCTTTTAGATACCTGAAAACTGCTATCATGTCCCCTCTCAGTCTTCTCTTTTCCAAACTAAACAAACCCAATTGTTTCAGCCTTCCTTCGTAGGTCATGTTCTCAAGACCTTTAATCATTCTTGTTGCTCTTCTCTGGACCCTCTCCAATTTCTCCACATTTTTCTTGAAATGCAGTGCCCAGAACTGGACACAATACTCCAGTTGAGGCCTAACCAGCGCAGAGTAAAGCGGAAGAATGACTTCTCGTGTCTTGTTTACAACACACCTGTTAATGCATCCCAGAATCACTTTTGCTTTTTTTGCAACAGTATCACACTGTTGACTCATATTAAGCTTGTGGTCCACTATGACCCCTAGATCTCTTTCTGCCATTCTCCTTCCTAGACAGTCTCTTCCTATTCTGTATGTGTGAAACTGATTTTTCCTTCCTAAGTGGAGCACTTTGCATTTATCTTTATTGAACTTCATCCTGTTTACCTAAATGGACAGTATCAGGGGTGGCTCTATGTTTTTTGCCACCCCAAGCATGGCAGGCAGGCAGCTTTCAGCAGCGCACCTGTGGGCAGTCCGCTGGTCATGCAGATATGGAAGCATGCCTGCGGGAGGTCCACTGGTGCTGCGCCATTAGCATTCCCACCACGAAATTGCCACCAAAGCCGTGGGACCGGCAGATCTCTCACAGGCGCACCGCTGAAAGCCACCTGCCTGCCGCCCTCACAATGACCGGCAAGCCACCCCCCGCGGCTTGCCGCCACAGGCATGTGCTTGCTGTGCTGGTGCCTGGAGCTGCCCCTGGACAGTATCATGAATCAACTGCCTTAAGATATTTTTTCCATCTGTAATTTATCTAATTGTAACTCCATCTTTCCAATACATAAGCTTGCAGAAATTCACAATAATCGAGGTGAAAAAGACACAGATAGGAACTGGATAATTCTGCATAATGTGCTTATTTAAAAACAGTGAGAACATAAGGTCTTCTGAAATGCTGATGGAAGGCTTTGTGAATCCAATAACATGCACACTTTAATTCGGCACTATCACTTAGCATTTGTTTTGTATATTATATGGAATTTATTGTACAATATTATCTATATTGTAGCTAGAGCTGGCCAGAAAATAGCAACAAAAACAAAACTTCAAACAAAAAAATTGAAAGCAAATTGTTCCAAATTTTTTTGCAGATTTGTTTCTCCTTTCCCAACCAGTCTTCTAATCACAAAATGCACATAGTTTTGTTGCAGAACAGTTAATCACCCCAGATTCAGTGGAAAATGGGATCTGGCTTGCATAAAAAATAAGTTTAATGGACCATAGTGGACATTTCAACAAACCTTGGAATGTTTGAGTTTGTAACAAAATTAGTAAATATTCTTGTGACTTGGTGGCTGCAAACATTTTTAATAGCTCTAGTGTTTAGTGTAATAGTACCGTAGGAAAGAATTGACAAATGAATCTTTATGAAGCATTCAAAAGTTTCCCTAATGTCAAGTTACTTGAATGAAAACAACTGAGCCAGTGCCTGCTCCAATCATCTATAGTGCTTAGTCCTTATGTTTTGCTCTTCCTGAAAGAGATTGGCATTCAAGCAGGTGCCATACACTTTCATTGTCTAGAACTGTTCTTAACATGTACACATCAGCTAATTCATTGCCTTTAGGACCTGATCCAAAAATCCACTGTAGTCAGTAGGAGTCTTTGCTTTGAATTCAGTGGGCTTTGGATCAGATCCTTAGAAGGTAAGGTCTCTGTAGGCCCTGATCTGCAAACATCTCTGCTGTTACCTAGCAAAGTCCTGCCTGGAGAGAATTAGTTCAGTGTAATGAAGTATTCACAAGTGAAGCATCTGAAATATCTAGTTATTAATACATTTTATTTTAGAGAATTGTTTAGTTAGATGTCTCATATAAGTTGAATCATGATTCCAGTCAAGGGTGCATCTTTAGAGCATTCTCCTGTATCTGAGTGCATCCCTGTACCTTTACCTCTCTCAGGGCAGAATCCTCTGATTCTCCCACTCATAGAGTGGCCCAAGACTACAGCATCCTGTGTACCAATTGTGATTCCTCAGCATGTCCTTTCAGGTTCAGCAAGTCTTCCCTTTGGGAACTATGACCAGTAATGACCCAAAACAGCCATTTCAAAACAAAGTACTTTTTAGTCACAATAGTAGGGGTGAAACATAACATGAAAAAAAGCATTCTCAATACAATAAAAGGTCTACCTGCATGTATGTATCCCAGACATCTCAACCTCTCGGAACTGTTTCAGAGTGTTTGTTCTGTTTCCCAGCAGTCTCTGCCTCCTTCTCTTTCGCTCTCCATTAGGTTGTGTACCCCTTCATAAAACCCACCAAGTCTTTTGTCTTTACCAGTGCCCCTTGAACCTAATCTAACTGGTTTGGTAGGCTCTTCAGGAGTTCAGAAATAGACTTCAAAGCCATTGGTTTTCTGCTCTGTCCTTTAAGTATTGGTAATTGGGCTACCTGAAGATATGGTCTCCTTTCCTGCATATTAACCGCTACCTGAAATAATCTCTTGGAAACTCCATAACAACAATCAAACACACACATGGATATATAACATTAATAAAATATTACAGGCATCTCCCACATCCTTCAGGAGTTGCACAATGAAGATTTTAATTATTCTATTGCAAAGCAGACTGGTTTCTTCTTTTTCTATTACATTACAATCAAAGATCTCTTTACAGTGACTAGCAAGTGTTTAAAGATAGACTGAGACAAATTAATCCCTGGTGCAAGTGCAACAATGTAAGTGGAGATACACCAGGAATGAATTTGGCCTTATACAACTCTACTTACTTGACTGGAATTGCACTAAGATAAATTTTACCCACTGAGACTGTTTTAGTCCAAATGCTTCACAGCTATTCCCGGCTGGAGGAAAGAAATAATGCTGTCATCTTTCAAAAGCTGTTCTCTTTTGCTACCAAACTAGCTTGACTTTTCTGTAGGAAAGTCAGAATTTACCAGTTTCTAACTGAATGTTAAAAGTCACCCACAGCTCTACTGCTGATCCCTGCAAAATTTCCCTCTCTCCCTCCCGAGCCATAACCTTTACAACAACATCTGTCCTTTGTCCTTATTTGCACCCCCCAGTGATATCATGGGTGTTGCGTGTACAGATTGAGGATACTATATGACCCTATGCAACTATTGTTTCACCTAGCTGCACTTTGGATCGCACTATGCCATCCTCCTTTTACCTCACTTTATAAAAGGCGGAAGAAATTGGGAAGAACAGGGTAAGAAATGGTCATTAACCAGAAGTGTAGAAGAAAAGCTAAGAAAACAATAATAAATTTGTTGGGGTTAATTTTTGTTGAGCACCTGCAATTTCTCTTCTGTGTGGTCGCATGTTGTGGTAACAGGTATTGACCATCACATAGATAACATTGAGACACAATGTAATAAGGCAAAACTCATTCCCTATGACACTCTGCCAGAAACTGTCCCAAAATATAATAATTGTATTATAGAAGAATTCCTATTTTATTAACTAATTGGGGATTGAGGAGGTCATAAAATCAAAAAGTTCACAAAATTGACATCTCAACATTACAGTAGATATAGGGCATAAGTTGGTATATTAATTGTTCAGTGACAGTGTACGTAATCAGTGGTAACAAATGTAAACAGTGTGCCTGATTTTTCTTTGTCTGAAAGAACTTCATCTCTTCTTTGCCACCAAATGTCTCTCTCTTCAAACCTTTCCAGCAACTTGCAGGTTGGCTGAGGGATTGGAGTCACATTTGGTGACAGGAAGATGACTTTAGTGGCAGAGAAATGGTCCAGATAAGTCATCGTTGATAAGACTGATGTTCAGAAAATTGGATTTTGACTGAACTCTGTTTAGGACCCTTCAGCCCCTTTTATATAGTGACTTCTACACATGCAGAGAGCTATGCGCTTCCAGAAGTGCTACATTACACACGGCCAAGTCACAGCACCACCGCCAATTCTATCGACTGTCCCGTCAAACTCCGCCAATTCTATCGACTGTCCCGTCAAACTCCTCTAGAGATATGTTTATGAAAGAGGATAAACATATCCTCTATAGATATGTTTATGAAAGATTGTGATTGGGAGATGTTCCCTCATATGTGATATTATTGTGTGTGTGGGAATTTGGAGATGTGCCCTGGAGGTGGGGATTGGGAATACCACATGGCTGTGTGCAGTTTTATTACAGTTTTATTCCTTTCTCATTCACTGGCTTGTTATTTAATGAACCCCAAGATTGTTACAACTCCAGTGCAAGCATGACAGCTGCCATCTTGGCCAATGTGCCAGCTACTGAGGCAAGGATGGAGGGACCTGCAGAACTAAAAACATGAGATTCTATAGTTTGAGCTAATCAGCCATGCTCTGAAATTGAGCCTGGAACAAATTATCATTCTCTGTGGATTGGGCACAGAGCAGGATGTATAAGTGATCAGGGGGTTTCAAATTAATTTCCCTAAGTCCCAGTTCAGGGAAGTATCCTTACTCAGGAGAGGTGCTTAAGCATGTGCCTAACTTTAGCAGGCACTTAAAGTCAAAACACATGCTTAAGTGGTTTTCTGAATTGGGATCTAACTACTCTCCTCAGCCCCCTACTTGGAAAACTGCACTTCAGCCCTATGTCTTGGTAATATGGTAAATAGAGGTCAACATCATATAAATGGGATGTGAACATTGTGCACAATCTGGATCTCTAAGTAAAACAAATGGGCAAATACTGCACTAACTTCCACCTCATGTAGTCCCACTAACACTGCCCATGGTGTTCATCAGCACAGATTTCAGCTCATGATCTCTACCAGTAAGACTAGGTCTTCGCTGGAAACTAAATTTAATCTTGAGAAAGAAAAACACTTGCCACAATGTTAATGAACAGAGCCCTCAGCAAAATGAAAAACAAGCAATCAAAGAACCTTTACTAAAATGTCAAATACTACCTACCTTGGAGTCTAAGATAATCTTTTGCGAATGAAATTCTTGGTTCTATAATTAGAGAGATATGTACCATAAGCCCTGCTTATTTCTATCTCTTGATTCAGAAGTCATCTAGAATAGTGCACAGAAAATTTAAAACTGGACTCTTGAAAACCACTTCCAACTTGACTACTGAAATATGATTGCATTCAAAAAATTTAGTCAGGTAGATAAGACATAATATAACTGGGTCTGGTTCTCCATGGCATTGCTCTTTGTGCAGTCACTAACATCTGTTCAAAGTAGGTACGAAACACTATCATTTGGATTCAGCAGTGTTTTGTACTCACTTTGTGAAGATGTGAATGACCACAGAAGCTTCAATGTAAGGGAAAAATCAGGCTCACCTATACAGCTGGTTGAAATTTTTTTGGTAAAACATTTTTCATTGGAAAACAGCTTTAGAGCAAAATGAAAATTTTTGTGAACACAATTTTTTTTCATCTTTTCAGTGAAAACCAAAACATTTTGAAGAAAAATTTCCATTTGCATTTAGGGTAGACCTCAACCAGGTACAGCAAAGTGGATGTACTCTGCTCTAGGAAAATGGTCAAGGTGTACAATGTGGTAGTTAGCCTTGATTTATTTTTCCAAATGTAGGGAAAGGAAGATGCAGATGTGTCTGTGCCCATGAATTTTGGCCTCCATAGATATTTTGGAAATCCTGGCAACACTGAAAGCTGCATTGCACGGGCAATGTGAATAAGTAAAGCTTCCTGATCAGGTTTAAATATACTGTTCACTAAGAAGGAAGCTCTCTTTATGCCGACTTGTAGCTCTCTTTGTATAAACAGAAATATAAAATAGGGCCAATATCAGGGCTGGTTAAACATTTTCCATTGACATATTTAATGAAATGTTTCTCCTTCTGCAGAAAACTTTGAGGGATTTAAACACTAAATCCAAAATATTTGGCCCAAAAGTCAAAGTATTTTGAATTGCATTTGCCTCTGCAGTGCTTCATAGATGTAGTTCAGTTGCCTCATGTCCCCATTCTCCGATGTGGGCGGGCCTCCCCAGAAGACTACTTCTACCATGAAGCACCATAACCAGGGATGGTGCATCTTCTTCCCTTCACCAAAATCTATTTGGTTTTGAGCTAAAATATTTTGGTATTCAAAGTTTTGCAAAAAACCTTGACATTTTCCATAGTGGGGTAGAAAACCTTTTATGACAACTCTCGCTAATCTGCAGTGTCATGCCTTAGCAATCTAGTCATTGAATAGAAAGTGTTGGTGATCTACAGATTCTAACCTTGAACTTTGTTGAACTTAGATGCAAACTGCAAAGCAATGATCAAATGGCCACACGTGTGCCTGCATACACACATACACACGCACGCTGTAGCTATAGTCACAATAATAGAAGGAATGGAGATTAACTCCCCTCACAAAAATATTTCTTTAGTAATCATGAACTGAGTGGAAACAAATCACTAAAATAATCAGAGTCCTAGCCTGACACAAATAAGCACTTTAACTTCCGGATTGCCAGACATTTATTTGTGTGGTTTTGTTGATTATGTGATTCGGGCAGAAGTGTAGATTTAATTATAGCTTCTCCCTGTGTTCTGCTCTGTGTGATAAAGTTCAGTTGGATGTATAATTTAACTAAGGTACCTATATAGGTAACATGACATAATCCTGGCAAGCTAGAAGAGATGAACATGTACTACCTGACTTAAATATATTAAATGGAGTCCAAAGGCAACTTCACAGTGTGTGAGCCTGATGCATGTAGACATGAACAAAAGACTGCAGATTGCTGAGACTACAGCAGCCCGAAATTCACTGTTTTCCTTACCAGGGACTGAAATATTCATCCTCAAGGCAATTAGGTTCACTTCACGGTCTTCAAGTTTTCTTTGGAGTTTGGGTTCAAACCCCAAAATTTAGTCCAACCCGGATATCACACTTAAACAATGCAAAACACTCACATCTCCATAAGAACAGTTTTTGTGATGTGTGTTGCCTTCTGCAGTTCACAACAATGATATAGAAGTCTCCAGTTCCATGTACAGCTCTCTCTCCTCTTGCCTTTGTCCTACTCTCTGGAGAGCACAGACAGAGCTAGCCCTCATCCCCCTCCAAACACAGAGACTTATTTTCCACAGTCCTTGCACAGGGCACACAAAGGGAACTATCTGTATATTCGCTATATCGAGTGCTATGAGTCAGACGCTGGACTGGGAGCGCTCCCAATGATCTACTGTGTGACCATCACTAAATAATTTACTTTCTCTCTGTGCTTCTCTTTTTCTCCTTTTACTCTGTGTCTTGTCTATTTCAACGCTAAGCTCTTTGGGGGCAGAAGCCCCCAATATGTCCACTATATGTCCATGCGGAGCACCTAGTACAGCAGGGCTCAGATCTCCACTGGGACCTCTAGGCACTGCTGTATTCCCAGTCACTAGTTATGTAATTACAGATTCATTATTTTCCAGATTTCAGGGCTTTAACACAAAAATCAGTAGAAACCAATGTCCAAACAGGTTTGTATCAATCAAATTCAAAATCAATCTAAACAGACAAACAGTGACAGAAAGGAAGTATTATCCTCATTTTACAGATGGGTGACTGAGGCAGAGAAATGTTAGATAATTTAGCCAGGGTTACTCAGGGAGTCTATGGCACAGCAGGGACTCAAGACCAGTCTCCAGAATGTCAATCTGTCTTCTACTGCATCCCCTCTTCATGTGCCCTGGAGTACACCCAGTTTTTGTACTAGTATAACTGTTTCTGTATACATGTATAGTGCACATTTATACTGATTTTCATTTGTCTGCACTGGAGTGATTGTACTGCTTTAACTATGCCATTACAGTTTAAATAGTATAACACTGTGTGTAGGCAAGCCCTTTAGATGACCCTGAGAATGGAGTATCTGGTGTTATTTTATTCTATCATCACGCAGTGCAGAGCACAACCTAATTCAACAGCAGCTTCAAGAGGCACTAAGACTAAGTATTCATTATCCATGTGACCTCTTCAGCAAGTTGATATAAAAAAGTGTCTATTGCTCATATCCTGCAGTCCTAGTTTCTAGCTGATTGGTGGTAACTGCAAGTAATGTAGTGTTCATAAATACCTGCAATCAGCTGCTGCTGATTCTGAATGTAAATATCATAGTTTGCCCAGGCAGGGAGTCAACCATCAGGACGCTGTACTTCACTAATTTAGAAGGGTTTTATTCCACCCCCTGCAATCTACAGTCATACTTTTAAAACTAGGGAAAACATCATCCAGGAGAACTTCACTAAAAGAGAAAATTTAGTTACTGCAGGGGCTCTCAAACTTTTATACTGGTGACCCCTTTCACACAGCAAGTCTCTGAGTATGACCCCCCCAAAAATTAAAAACACTTTTTTAATATTTAATACTGTTATAAAATCTGGAGGTGAAGCGGGGTTTGGGGTGGAGGGTGACAGCTCGAACCCCCCCCCCCCCCGTAATAACCTCTTGATTCCCTGAGGGGTCTCAACCCTTAGTTTGAGAACCCCTGAGTTACTGACAGGTCTTTGTGTAAAGCAACTGCTGGAGTGGATCAAACTTTCATAAAAGATCATTTCTATGGACCTCGAATTTCTAGGAAACCTGACTTTTTGAAGTATACATATTTTTTTTCAGTGAACCAAAAAGCCATTCTTACCATCACTAGAAAGATCTACATTCCTGAAAACTGGCACCAATTTAACGCAGAAGCACGTAGATATCAACACATGATGACAGCAGAGCTTTTACCAGCATTTAAGAAGGTATCCAGTCCCTCCACACCCCTCACTTCTGCATCAGCAACTCCTGACTCTCAACAATTTGCCAGATGGAAGAGATTATTCTCCATCTTTTTTATATTACAGTTTCAAACATAGCTGAGCAATTAATGAAAAAGGGTGGGGGGGGAGTATAAAGAGTCTTGAACAAAGAAAGAGCCAGAAGTGCCATTTCCAGCAGGCGATTGGTAGGCTGGGTCAAAATGTAGAAGCAGCCAGAAGTAGAGGAGTGAGAAGTCAAAGAGGAAAGTTGTAGAAGGCAGAGGCACATCCTGTCCTGGACTTTTATACCGATAACAAGGATATCCAGAGTTATTCTGGATCAATGATAACATTTGCAAGGATATTAAACTTCATGCTTCAGGGCTTAAAGATAATCTCTAATTCTCACAGATTAGGAGCAGGCCTAACGTGGGAGATGTATTATCCCACCTCTGTCTAAGGCAGATTTCTTACACATCCCTTAGAGGCATCTTGTACTGAGGCAAGTTAATGGACCAGATGGACCTGGGGCCTGATCCAGCCTGGCAAAGTTGGGAAAGAGCAGAAAAGATAAGAGGCAAGACGAAGAAAATGATGGAGTTACTGCTGATTTATGTTGGAGGACAATGAGGTCTCATGGCTTGAAAAGGTCTACAGTCCAATATCCCGAGTCATTTCTGTACCAAGAGATCTTTAATTTCTATCTGGGCACCCAGAGGTGATACTAAAAGGTCCTCACCTAAAGTCTAAGACATAAAATAGCTCTTTTAGTGATAAAGTAACCCCTCGCGTAACCCTGTAGTGTTGTTATTGAATATGGGCTTATTACTGGTTATGACAGCAAGGGACTGGAATAAAAGTGATGTTGCACTCAAAGCTAGAGGCCCCTCAATTCTCCCCTACTGGTGCCTTGTGCAATCATTTGTACTTATGCAAAACAGTGCAGAGTGAATATAAATCCCAACCATTCTGTTGTGGTAGCATTGTACACCTACTTTGCACAAGCACAAGTAACTGCACAAGGTACAAAACAATTGTCTCTAGGACATCATGGTGCTCGAGTTATTCTGAACTGGACCTCCAGCAGGTAGGGACAATCAGGTGGATTAAATGAGACTTCATTGAGCTTTGAGCTATTACAGTAAAAATGCTTAGCTCTTATATAGCACTTATCAGTAGATTTCAAGGCACCATACAAAGATGGTCAATAGCATTGTCCCCATTTTACTGAAAGCGAAACTGAGGCACAGAGCAGTGATGTGACTTCCCCAGCAGGCCAGATTCAAGAACAGAACCCAGGCTCCTGAGTTGCAGCATAGTGCCCTAGCCACTGCTATAATAATGGAAGCCTAGTAGGCTCACATTAATTGTTAGCCCAACTGGTGAAAAGTGGTAAAGGTTTATTATTTGTCACAATGATCTGTTATATAAAACTGCTTAAGAAAAAATGTAAAAGAGACAGAAAAATTGAACAAATATAAACAGAAAGGTTCTATGGTTGCCAATCAAGAACTATATAAAGATTATGACTGGTACACAAGAGGAGCAGAGGATTGGAAATCAATTAATCAAAACTGGAGTGTTGGAAATTAGATCTAATTGGTGACTTTTTGGGGCCCTTAACAAAAAGAGACTTTTGTGGGAAGAAAAGAACTTTTAATATCACCACAGCTGCAGTGGAAGAATTGGTGCTATGACACCAGATCATGACACTCCAGTGGAGACGCTTGTCCATCATCGCTGTATCAATGAGGGATCCCAGCTTGTGCAGTGAGGCTGCATGAGTGACATCTTGCACTGTCTTCCCCTCCCTCATGTACTCTTTCTGCCTCCCTATCTTCCTGCTGTCCTATCTCTATCGCTCTTGGCTTTCCACCTGATCCTGAAATCAACTGCAGGGCACTGCACCAACACAGTAAGATGAGACAGCCCATCCAGCTCTACCTGGCCTGAGAAGGATCAATGAAGAAAGGGACCTGACCAGGCCAACTAGAGTATGTTCCTGACCAAGAAGATTAACCATGGTCCAGAGCGACAGCTGTTGTGGCCAACCTGCCAGTCCAAAGCAAACAGATTCAAAAGCTACTGTATGTGCTATCTTGTAGATTTGGGCGCTTGAAGAAACAAGACACATGGATAGAGTTTCTGATCAAGTCACTGTGCAAGGATCCGCTAATGCTATTAAATCCCCTGACTTTATTCTTCTACAGCAGTATTTTTTTTTCTAAGTTTTGGCTTAAAATGTTTAGTGTTGCAGAATGCTATATAAAATATGCATGGAATGTCAGACCATTGCTCAGATTTGAAAAGCATACTCTGAGCAAACTATATTTATAAAAGTTAATAAAGGTGCAAACTAATGGTAACAATCTACAGAGAGGGGAAACACAAGTAGCTTATCAGAAAAGTAATAAAACCCAAAAATAAGGACAAAATTAAACCTCCAGCCCCAACTTTAATTCCAAACTCTCCTCTGCTTTTACATTAGAAAAACAATCTACCAAGGCTGGAAATAAATCAACAGTAAACATCACTCATGGAAAGTGAAAAAATACTTGCCTGTATTCCAAAGAGTTCTTTCACAGCTGGTGAATAGAACCACCTCTTGTTCAGTCAAAATAATGATGCTAACACCTTTATCATAGAATCATAGGACTGGAGGGACCTCAAGAAGTCATCTAGTCCAGTCCCCTGCACTCATGGCAGGACTGAGTATTACCTAGACTATCCCTGACAGGTGTTTGTCTAACCTGCTCTTAAAAATCTCCAGTGATGGAGATTCCACAACCTCCCTAGGCAATTTATCCAGTGTTTAACCACCCTGATGATTAGAAAGTTTTTCCTAATGTCCAACCTAAACCTCTCTTGCTGCAATTTAAGCCCATTGCTTCTTTTCCTATCCTCAGAGGTTAAGGAGAACAATTTTTCTCCCTCCTCCTTGTAACAACCTTTTATGTACTTGAAAAGTGTTTTCATGTCCCCTCTCAGTCTTCTCCTTTCCAGACTAAACAAACCCAATTTTTTCAATCTTCCCTCATAGGTAATGTTTTCTAGACCTTTAATCATTTTTGTTGCTCTTCTTTGGACTTTCTCCAATTTCTCCACATCTTTCCTGAAATGTGGTGCCCAGAACTGGACACAATGCTCCAGTTGAGGCCTAATCACTGCAGAGTAGAATGGAAGAATTACTTCTCATGTCTTGCTTATAACATTCCTGCTAATATATCCCAAAATGATGTTTGCTTTTTTTGCAACAGTGTTACACTCTTGACTCATATTTAGCTTGTGGTTCACTATGACCCCCAAGATCCATTTCTACAGTACTCCTTCCTAGGCAGTCATTTCCCATTTTGTACATGTGCAATTGATTGTTCCTTCCTAAATGGAGTGCTTTGCATTATATTTTGGTTGAAGTGTTTGTCCCCATTTGAATACAATGTACATATAGAGATTCATGCTGACCTGAAAGGAAAACTTAAGATGCAACCTGGGGAAAATCTTTAACTCACCTTGGTGCACCTGATGGACACTATAAAGGAATTCATGCATCTGTGCTTTGGAAAAGGGTGAGACAGGATCTGGAAGCCCATATAGGAGTCTACATCACCTGAGCACTATGGAGCCATGTTCTGCAGAACCATCATTCATACTGCCTCAGGTTGGGAGTTTGGAGGGGAAATGGGAGAAGACCAGGTCAGTGAATCTGCGACCACACATATTTATACAACCCTTCCATTCAACTTCATCACTGCCACCAGTAGAAGGAAGTGTAATAACCACAAAAACTGCTGTACTCTTAAGCTTCTGATAGCAGCTGCCCGGCAGTTCCTCTACCACCCACTTTCCTGTATTAAAGATTCCATCCCCTCAGCTGTCTAGGAACTCTCCTGCACCAAGTCTGCTGGCTTGGGGATGGAGGTATCAAGTCACATTGGGCTGCTGAGTGGCATTGAAACATGCATGGTAGGATGGGGTGGAGGGAAGATGTAGTGCTGCTGCTCTGGATGATTTAAGATACAACCCCTCCAGGCTTCTAAATCTATGTCAAAGGCACACAGAGATTTGAACAGACCTCCTTTACTTGAAGTTGCTTTGTTTTTTAAAGATCAAAATCTAAACACATTCAGGATCCTGTCTTCTTTGTTACTGGGAGCTTCAAAATAACGTTTGTTTTGTTTTTGTGCCTTAAACAATCATGGCAGCTAAGAGAAAAAAGAAGTTGAAATTATTCTTATATAGTCCAGTAAAATTTGTCCAAGCATGGGCAGGTTCTTAAGAGTTAAACATACTTCAGAAAGCTAGGCTTCCTCACTTGATATTAATTGAAAACTCCTTAACATTTCCCTGTACTAGGTAATAATGTACCTTTAAATGATCTAAAACTAGATTTGAAATTAATGAGCACAAATGATTTTACAAAGCAGTATACATTCATTAAAATGTATTAACTACAACTCATCTCCAGACTGCAAAGATATTAAGCTTCCTTTTGTGAATATTATTGAAAAATGTATATGAATTCTCGTTTTCTACTTTGTTCTGGACAGAAGGATTTGAGCATTCAAATTAGATAGATCTCATGTGGTTTCCTGTATGAAAATAGATGAGATTCTCATAAAATATTTTCAGATGAGGGAAACTGATAAGTTATTTTAATATGCAAATATAACTGGTTTCATTTAATTGTTCCTAAGAGAGACAGAAAATTTGTATGCAAACCTTTTGCCAAATGGCATTAGCTGCAGCCTCCTAATTTTCTCTTCTCTGAAAGCATTAGCTTATTTCTGCCCCTTGTAATGCAGGATAGCTCTGTCCTGTGAGATGCTGTGCTGAACTACCTCAATTGCCTATGAAATCAGCAGGAGTTAAAGGTGATCAGAGTTTGGTTCCTGATTCATTGAAAGTAGTAAAAAGAACAAGGAGTATTTGTGGCACCTTAGAGACTAACAAATTTATTTGGGCATAAGCTTTCGTGGGCTAAAACCCACTTCATTGGATGCTTGCAGTGGAAAATACAGTAGGAAGATATATATACACAGAGAACATGAAAAAAATGGGTGTTGCCATACCAACTATAATGAGACTAATCAATTAAGGTGAGCTATTATCAGCAGAAGAAAAAAAACTTTTGCAGTAATAATCAGGATGGCCCATTTCCAATAGTTGACAAGAAGGTGTGAGTAACAGTGGGGGAAAAAATTAGCATGGGGAAATAGTTTTACTCTGTGTAATGACCCATCCACTCCTAGTCTTTATTCAAGCCTAATTTAATGGTGTCCAGTTTGCAAATTGCGAACTATTTCCTCGCAAAAGCTAATGCCCAAATAAATTTGTTAGTCTCTAAGGTGCCACAAGTACTCCTCATTCTTTTTGTTGATACAGATTAACATGGCTACCACATTGAAAGTAGTAAAGCTCAAAGTATCAGGATTCCAAGTACCGCAAAAGCAAATTTCTCATAAAGACTTTAAGTTGTGTTACTTAACTTATTATTAGGGGAGCTCTTTTAAACTGACATAAAGTAACTGGAATGACCACTCTTTGTAGAACTTCCTCAGCTCGATCCACTATGCTCAATTCTGTGACAAGTGTGCAGTCCCTGGCTCAATAGAGTTGAGGATGGAACAAATGATCCATCATAAGGCAGGTCGAGTTCCATCTCCACCTCTTACCCTGTGGTAAAGTTTGAGTGGTGTCTTCTATGGGAATACACAAGAGTCATATTACTGATGTGCAAATAATCTTTTCATGAACTGGCACTGCTGGCCTTTTAGCTTCCTCGCAGCGCTCCCAACAAAGACTCCCATTTATCTTGTTAGAAGCTAAAAGAAAAACTCTTTCCCAAAATACAAATATCCTTTTCTAGATGTGATTTTTGTGCTCTCTCTGCCTGGCAGTCCCTTAAGCAGCTCTTCCTGTTGTACAGCTGAAAGTCATAATTCTCTTTTTCTAATGATAGAGGATGCTGGTACTATCTGATGCCAAATTCCTTGAGCACACAACAGTCTCACTGGCTGCAGTGGGAGTTTTGTGATTGCATGACCAGGACTGTACTTCCTTGTGTACCAGCTCAAAAATAAACACGTTCCACATGAAATGTTTTGGCAATGCAATGTTTTGAAAAATCTGTGATGTCAGTAGAATTTTTAGTAAGCAGGAGTCAAACTTGAACAAATGCACAAGCATTCAGCTCAGTCCAATTCTTACTAGGTTTCTGGAAACAAAAAGTTCATAGGCATTAGCTTAGTCTCTCTCACACTAGCATACATCATGTTATTTGCATAGTCACTCCAATATTATTAACTTGATATTTATCCAGACAGTAGGCTTACACATCGCCATCTTTATCTATTACTTCTCTTGGTGGCATGAGACAGCAGTTCCTGTAATTTTGCTGACATTTCTAGACAGAGTAAGGATCTAAGGGTGCAGAACTAAAACCCAGGGCTATGGGAGCCCTGGATTTCTGGCATTCCCTCATTGCCACCAGGAGAGATAGGCAAAGCAGCATCTCACTAAATCTGGAAGGTCAGGTCCCACAGGCCTGTGGCTGCCTGACTGGCTCCCACTTGCTACTTAAGTCAGGAAGTGAGCTAGGTGAGCTGTCTGAGCAACTGTGCACACTTCCTGCTGCTGCTGTGCTATTGGCCCTTGCTCTTGCCTTCTGCAGTCCTGATCCAACCTTCCTCCTGATTCCTGCTCCTCTCCTGACCTGCTCTTCACTCCTAGTTCCTACTTAGTTCTCTCTTTCTGGCTCCTGCCCTTTCACCCTGCTCCTGCCTATCAGCTACCAGTCCTGGCTCTGACCCCCAGCGCTGACCTCTGGTTCAACCTTTGGCTCTGGAATTTGGTATCTGAGCCCGACTCTGATTCTCAGCTTCACTTCTTGGTCCTGACTCTGGCTCAAACCCCTGGCTTGGGTACTTGGCAGTTAACTCCAGCCCTGACTCATGCTTCCATTCCCCAACCTGGATGCCTGCTCTGCCCACATGGGCAGACCGCCTACACCCCAGTTCCTAGCAGCAAGAGCAAAAGTAGAGTTAGGTTCCACTGTGCTGTGATTTTAACACCTATCACAAGCACTAGAAATTAGTAATTTCCATTGACTGGCTCATATTTTTGAGTCTGCTTCAGACTGCTCTCATGTCTCATCTCTCTCTCAGCACAAGGCTGAGCACAGGGTCAGTCATGAGCGAATAATGAGCATTAATAATAATGGTCGGAAGAGCAACTGAATGGAGTCAATCAGCACAAAAGCATTGTTGTGGTTTATGCAGCTATGAAACCGGGAGGCTTTCGTTAGTTGTGTAGTTCACCTTCAGGTTTGTTAGAATTTACCTGTGTGGATAGATAGCAACCATTTGTATAGATTTGCTGTGTGCTTTATAGATCTGAACACAGGAAATGAGAGGGTCTTGTGCTACCTGATCCTGGAGTTGCAGGAGATCGGTTCTTCCCCGGCACAGATGATGATATCTGAGGGCTATCTTGACTTGCTTTCAGCTGCCCAAGACTCCTAGAAGCACTGAACCTAGCAGGGCACAGAATCATCCCAACCACATCCTCACTGAATGCTGGAATGCTCCTGCTTGCCCCCCGGCATACCCTGCAACACCTCCCACCTTGGGATTTCTTGAAGAGGGGATGAGTACAGACTTGTCTCTGAGCCTGGTGGAGTGTTTCCAGCATTGAGATAACTGCTGGGGGAGGGGGCATGCAATGGCTTTCTGGCTCCTGTACACCAGCTAAATGGGGCCACAGGGGAACTGTGAATCAGACCCAGAGAATGCTCTTTTGGGGAAACTTTCCTGTTCTTTTCTCTTGTTTTCCATATTTTAAAGCAGTGGCTTTCAGCCTTTTTCCATTTGCACACACCTACAAAATTTCAAATATAGGGGCAGACTCCTTTGGAAATCTTAGACAGAATCTTTGGACCTCCAGGGATCTGTGGACCACAGGTTAAAAAACTCTTTTCTATGGTAGCAACAACCTTTCACAAAATCCTTAGACATAGTTGAAATGGTTCTAAAGCAACAGTTGCTCAGACTGAAGGAATAGGGATGCTTCCTGTATGTGCAATAATAGTACAAAAGTTATACTCAGATTCATTCTTTTTCCAACAGGCACTGAGAACAAGTGC
This sequence comes from Gopherus evgoodei, assembly GCF_007399415.2. Lineage (NCBI taxonomy): Eukaryota > Metazoa > Chordata > Testudines > Testudinidae > Gopherus > Gopherus evgoodei. The sequence goes on from NC_044326.1 coordinate 22,815,121, forward strand.
CCTATTTAATGACGACCATGAAGAAACCTCACAGCTGGTCTCAAAGCTCTGAATCCAGGTATTAAGTGTATTTAATTTACTGAGCAAAATAGAAAGAGAAAAAGTGGTGAGGGAGATATTTGCTGGCTGGAAATGATTTAATATTTAGGATCAGAAAACAGATGGTTTAGAAAGGGAATTTCCTTGGCTTCTCTGACTGCCCACAAATATATCACTGCCAGGAAAACTACTCACTTCCTATTAAATCCACATCAAGTTCATGTTCGGAGCCCTTCCTTCATCTGTGTCTGATTTGTCATGGTTTTGGTAGTGGCTTGGTCTATGTTCCAGACACAGAGCAGTGAATTTAAATTATTCTGGTATTGCTTTTCAAAAGAAGCCTTGGCCAAGAACCGCAAACATGTTAATAAAAACAACAAAGTTAGCCAAAGCTAGGTCCAGCAAGCTGTGCCCATCTTGGGTGGAAGAATTCCTGCAGGAGTGAGACAGGAACTCTGATTGCCCCACTACTTCTTCTAAAGAGTGTCCCAGTGCTATGGAGGGAAAAGCAGTGCAAGTTAGTACTAAGCTTCAGACTGAATTAACTTGGACTGCTTATGGGCTGAGATAGAGAATCAAAGAAGCCCAAGCTACCTTCTCACACAGAACCTTGTGGAGCCCCCAGACAGGACCTTCTGGAGCTAGGACTGTAGGATTGGGGGAAACACTCTACAGAGACACAGCAGAACTCTCCCAACCCCCTAGGCCCGTTGTGTTGGTTTCTGTCAACCTGCAGAGATGGAGGATGCATGAGGCCCTTCGTACTGAAGACAATCATATGAAAGCCTATTTGCATCTTAGTACAAATTCAAGAGCAACCCAAAATGTTATTTGAAGCACTATTGGTGATATTGATGTGGAAAATTTAAACAAATCTCTCCCCACCCCACTTCCACCTGTGCCCCCAAGATGATTTATATTCCCCTCCCCCATGATGAGAGTCCTCCCCTACAGAGATAGAACTAACAGTTTTGTAAATTATTTAGCAGCAGTCTATACAGTGGTAAGTGTGGCAAAACTACAGTACACTGGATTCTGCCCAGGGAAATGAACCATTTATCTTAATTTATTATTGTGGGTAATAATTGCAATAGTAATGCAAGCAGTTTCAAATAGAAGCCCTGTTGTGTTACAGGTTATTCAAACATATATGAAGACATTAACCCTGCCTCAAAGAATTTCTAAGCATTGCACATCAGTGCTGCTTCCTATCCATGTATTAAAAATTGTTTACAGCTCTTCCTTTTCAATTTGAACAGCATTCCATTGCTGCTTTCAACTACAGCCACTGTGTGGCAGCAATCCATACTATAGTCTGGTGATTAAGGCCCTGACTCGGCAAAGCACTTAAGCCGTACATAAGTCCTGTGCTGGATCAGTGCTAGAGCAGTAGAAATGGAACTAAATGGAACCCGGGGTTCTGTTTCAGAAATGACAATTCACTTGAGAAGTGAGGAAGTGACCTGGAGTAAGTCACAACATCACTGGTTCTCAGTTTACTCATCTATAAGCCAGATATAATACTTGGCACAGAGGCACAGAGCCTTGACTAAAGTTTTTTGGCACCCCCGTCCCTCCCCAAGAGAAAGGTGCAGTAGAAGTGAGAAGTATGACATTATTTTAAGGGTTGGCGAGTATTTTAAATTATCCTTCAGCAGGCACATCAGTAGCTGTGGGGGAGTGATTTTGTCCTATGTAAGTAGCTCATTAGGCATGAATGAAGTGATTAAAACTTGGAAAAGAAAAGAGTTGAATCTTGGTTGAAGAAAATACTTGTCTGTAACATCAGCCTTCTCTTTGAAACCTCCGGCAAGAGTCCCTGGCTTTCTTCCAAAGTCACAGTTGTCAAGATGTCATTGACTGAAGAAGGTACTTACTAATCAGGGAGAGTAATTATAACTCAGTCATACCAGGGAGCTGTCCAGTTTAAGGTTCCAGGTCAACTTTCATTCTAATTCCCATTTACTGGCTCATAATAAGAATCTTATCAAAATGACATTTATTATTTATTCTTAGTTTGTACTTAATGCTTCCAGATATTACTTGTGCTTAGCAGACACAACAATGAAAAAAGTTCTATGACATCCAGCTACTGAACCAAGACCGGATTCTTGCGAGTTCACAGTAAGCCATAGCTGAAAACTGGTAATTATGAAAACTGAGAAATGTAGTTTTGTGGTGACGGATTGCAGGAATAAATTATCAGAAGGGTTAAACCGTGAATGATGTGAAGAGCTTTAAACGCCAGTAAAATATGTATCCACTCAATAGCTATATATTTTTCCCAAGTGTTCTTTTCAAGGTACCAAGTAATGTTACAAGTCATGCACCATTCAATCTTTATTTGGTATTGGTAGATCAATATTAAAATAAAGTGTGTAGTCGCACTGAGGTATGTATGTGTTGATTACTGATTAATCTCTTAGATGGCATTGATTAAAGATTTGGTTTCCTGTGGCCCTCAGGAGACCGAATCTTTACCCAATGCAGTCTGATGGATTAATCAGTAATCAATATACCCATCCATCCATAAGGTTAAAAGTGTTTTTTCGTAGAGCTATGCTAATAATGGATTTTTCTTTTTTGCTAGCAGGTCCGAGAAATAAAAACAAACAAAAAAATCAGTTTCAGGTCAAACTGAAAATGAGTATTTTCAATTTTTTCAACAACTCAAAAAGGAAAAAAAAATCATTTGGGGTCAAATTAAATATTTTGTTCAATCCCAAACTAAACAATTTGTTTCAATTTTGAGTATTTACTATTTTTTAACATTTAATAAAATTGAAAGTAATTTCTAAACAAAATGTCATTTCAAATCAAAATTCTGTTTCATTAGAAAATGTTTGTTTGGATTTGGGGTTTGATTTGTTTTGGGTTGTTTTTGTTTGTTTGTTTGTTTGTTTACACATAAAACCCAGCAAGAGAGACAGATTTACAAAATGTTTCAGGGTCACTGAATCTGCATTTTTGCTGAAAAAGGGTTAGATGAAAATTTTCACCTAGCACTAGTTTTTTGGCTTGATCCTGCGATAGTCAAAAGACAGTCAGTAGATGTCTTGTCATTAACTTCACTGAGAGCAGATCTGGGTCTTACTGAACTATGTACCTATGTTCTGCTAACATTTGCTATCGCCAAGGTGTTTCTTTTTGGGGGTTGGGAAAGTGAGCACAGTCTCCTTGCAACTCTTCTTATTGCTTGAATATGAGCCCTTGATTCCATCTTTGGACATGAACGCAGCTCCCTTTGGGTTTGTCTGTACTATAGAGTTGTATTATTTTAACTATACTGACATAGTTAAAGACACACATTCCCCCGACATCCCCCCCATCCCTGATGCTGCAACCAGTTGCTGCAGTTATATCGGTATAAAGGACAAGATGCTTTATACTGACATAGATATGTCCTCTTTATACTTTGTGATGGGATAGACAAACTCCACACTGGAGAAAAAGGGGTTAAGCAGCTGCTCTGGGCCCATGCAGCCCTGCCCCACTGCACCTGCACAGCCTGTACAAACTGGAAGAGGAGATTAAAAAGGGAAATGAAGTAGATCAGTGGTAAGCAGGCAGTAGAGATGAGCTGACCTGCACTCTGAGCTCCTGGGAAGGAGCGCCATTGGAGATCTTGCTGCCTGAGGCCTGGTGTTAGTGACCTGACCCAGCCTGCAAAGAAAGGACTGGTGGCTTTTGTACATCAGAAATGTTATGTTCAGTTCTTTAATTTTCCCTGGGAGAGGAAGAGGCTGGTAGGAAGTGATCCAGGGAGGCAGCTGCATAGCTCAAAAGGTGCAGGACTTAGCTGGACTATTGGACCCTGGATTGGAGTCTGGTGAAGAGGATGGGCCAAGGATCCCCTCCCAAGCCCTAAAGAAGGGGCAATGACAACCAAGTCAAGGAAGACCCTGAAGATACCAATGTCCAGGCCCCAAAACTTGACCCAAGGAGGAAGCCCTGAAGCCCTTTATGACTTCTGAAGATTTCCTCATCATTGAACTCTCTATGTGTGCCCTGAAAGGGTTGGACTTGATTTGGACCCTGTCACTAAAAGCACAAACCACCACAGGATAGATCTATAGTGAGAAGGGGGAATGCCTGGAAGACCATCTGCCACATTCTTGCCTGACTATGAGATGGCACTGGTGGTAAATGTTCACCGTCACATACTGATAAATCTGCCTCCACAGTAGGACTTGCACTAGTATAATTATTTCAGTGCAAATATCACAGCCCTAGCCAAAATCACTAGGTAAACTTTGAAGTACCGACAAGGCCTTTGAAAGGAACCCAAGCATCTATTCAAGGGCAGCATTTGCTGCAAATTATTTCAATTTTCCACTGTGTAGAGTTCATTTGTTGTACTTCAACCCAATTCAGCCACTGTTTACCAATACCTTGGAAAAATAACTTGAATTTTTGAACTCCCCAACAGAAGCGACTCAGCGTACAATGGGAGCCTGGAGATCTGTCCTACCTGGCCGGACAATGTGACATATATCAAGAAGAGTAAATGATGTCATACTGCAGTTGTCTTTCAAATACAAGACTGGTTGTTTACTGATGTTACTTATTTCTCTTGCGACATGTCAAAGAAAAGTCACAATTTGCCTTGTTACTCTTCCTCCTGCAGCTATTAGAGGGGCTCGGAGTGGGAGTTCAGCTTGCAGAAAATTTGCACAAGGTACATACATTATAGCTCTAGCTACTTTAGAGCTTTAGAGATGAAAAAATACTTTCTATGAGGAAAAAGAGATTGTCATTACATTAGCAGGTAATCCCCTGAGTCTGCCTTGGATCAGTGGTTAGCAACAGATGCTGGCTGTCTACAGTATGCAGTTGTGCGTGTATGTAAATAAATGCATTCTCAATATAGAAATTAGTTAATCGCTTTAGGCATCTATTCTCTGATCATCCTATCCCCCCTACATGATGTAGATAGGAGCAAAAACATGGGGGAAACATGGGGAGAAGGGGAATAGTTAGGCAAGATATTGCCACCACCAATGTTTCCATTTCAAAAGCCCTTTGCAGAGCCATTTAAAAAAGGCGGGGGGCTATGCAGTGAATTTATTGGGGGAAGAATCTTAAGGAACAGCTGCTTTAGGTAACAGAGTACAGATGCTAGCCAGAAATCAACGGAACCACAGCCATGAGACAACTGTGCAGCCATAGTAGGAATGCCCAGGAGAACCATGGAGAGATTGATCCTCCATGCTGTTGGTTCGGGAGCTCTAAAGTTGGGGCCTGGGGTCCACACTCATCTGTCCCCACAGTGTTGCTGTTTTGCTTTTGTTTTTTGGCACCATACAGCATCCTTGCCTGTCCCACAGTATTGTGGGTAGGATGGGGGAATGTAATCCATAAGCCACAAATCAAAACTTGCAGAAGGGGACTAACTGCTCTGTTCTCCTCTACACGTATTTATATAGGAGGGGAACACATACCTCCTGTTTCTTGTTAAGATTGAAACACATTCTGACCTCATTCACTCACCATATAATCTCATTAGCTTCAACAATATTGCCCAGTGTAAAAGAAAGGGCAAAATTAAACTCGTAATTACTTGGATAAAGTTGCAGTATTGTGTGATGTCTGATTCTTTACTCCTAATATTAAGCAGAGGAGTATATTAAACTTTGAAGTCTCTGTTTCCACATCCAAATGGTTCTGTGATTTGTCTGGCTTTTTTAATACTTATCATAAAAAACCAAACAGTGATAGAATATCATTCAGCTTCAGTAGTAATGGGAACAGTACTGTGCTTTGCCCCTTTGTAACCACTGAATGCTATGACTGGGGGACTGGTTGGGCAAATAGACTGGAACAAAGATCTGGCATGTAGGTATGGCGGGAACTAATACTCAGTGAGGAGCCAGGGGATTACTCTGAGACTGGGAGCCAGTGGGGATACAGAACATGGACATGGAGGTGACTTGAGGTCATGGAAGAGGGGAAAGAGACAGATCTGAGAAGAAGGAACTCAGACTGCCTGGGTAAACTGACGGGGACTAGGAATGCTGGAGAAAGACTGGGACAGGGAGACTAAAGGAGGAGCCTAGGACTAGCTGGACATGGAAACCAGGAGTGGGAGGAGAAGGCTGAGGAGCAGAAACTGGGACTGGGTCAATGAGGAGAAAGTAACAGGGATGAGGATCCAGTGCACTGAGTGAAGCTAGAGTCCTGTGGAAAAAGTAGTATATGATCATGTAATTAAAGAATTAATCATAATGCATATTCACAGGGGTGGGGGCCAATTAATGTTTTGCAGGCACCCTTAATTCTGGTATTTCCTAACTTTCCAGTGCTTGACTTTGCAACCTTAATAATGTTCTTTTAACAGTTTTGTGTGCGTGTTCAACCCTTGCCCAAATTGTTAACCACCTACACGAACAGTTCTGTTAAAGTCAAGAGGCGTATTCATGGAGTAAATGTTTTCCTAGGCATGGGCAGCTCCAGGCCCCAGCACGCCAAGCGCGTACTTGCGGCGGCATGCCGCGGGGGGTGCTCTGCCAGTCACTGCGAGGGCGGCGGGCGGCTCCAGTGGACCTCCCGCAGGCATGCCTGCGGAGGGTTCGCTGGTCCCGTGGCTTCAGTGGAGCCAGCGGACCCTCCGCAGACACGCCTGCAGGAAGTCCACCAGAGCCGCGGGACCGGCAACTGGCAGAGCACCCCCTGCGGCTTGCCGCCGTGCTTGGGGCAGTGAAATGTCTAGAGCCACCCGTTTCTAGAAGTGAAGATTACCTATTCTGGCCCTTAGAGTAAATAGTTATTTTCATCTTCAAAATGCTTTAAAAAATATAATCTGATTAGGTAATTTGCAAAGATTCACCTCTTTTACACAGCAATTACAGGAACCTTAATAGAGCCTATAAAAGGAGTTGGTATCATTTGTTCAGTTAAAAGTTATAATGATAAATATCTTAACTAATTAATTAACAGGTCTATAGACTCAAAAGCCAGATTTTCCTTTCAGTTACATTTAGTCAACCTCGCTGATCTCCATCCATGTCTATGCAGTTCTTTCACAGTTAATACACACTTTCAATTTACCTTCTGTTACAATCCTACTCATATACAGCACATCATCTGTATATCTTAACACGCTTTACAAAGGAATTTAAGTATCGTTATATCAATTTCACATCCAAACTCAGGCACAGAAGGGAAAATGTCTTGCCTCAGCCTAAGGTCATACAGCAGCTCAGTGACAACAAGGGACTATGGAATGGAATAAACTGGTTTCATCATATAAGGTGATAACACAGGGCAAAATGTGATTTCTATCTTAATCCTATCTGTCCTGCAGATATTTTTGAACCATGATGCTTTTTTATAGAGAAGTGCTAGTTGCCTTCATTTTATTTTCTCCCCTCATCTATTTTCCTTTGCTTTCTTCAGTGCTGTCACTTCTACCAGGAAGCTCATTTCTGCCGATGATTCAGCTTCTATCACTTGCTTTAAAAAAAAAATAAAAAAACAAAAACAAAAATACTAGCACTTTTCGGCTTTTACATTTTGTGCCTTTTTGTTGGTTCAGATTTTTGCTCTCTTTGTTGGCTCGCCCCTGCCCACCCCATATAGCAATTCTTAAACATCCCAATCCAAACATCCACTTTCCTTCAAACTACTGACACTGGTTTCTCTTTTTCCTTTTTAATACATGTTTGATTTACTCATCCCAGATCCTCAACTGGTGTAAATCAGCACAGCTCCCGTTAACTATGGTGAGCTACTTAAATCATGTCAGCTGAGGAGGTGGCCCAGACACATAGAACCAAACCAGTGTAGATGTTTAGCATCTCTTCGCATATCTGGCGGTAGTTGCTAGGGGGGAGCAGGGTTCCTGTTACAGTTCTCTGCGGTCTGTATCTCCCCATGTTCTATGTAATGTGACTAGAAGTCTAATAAACTAGTGAACCAGGTAAAGTAAGAACTGTTTCTTCTTTACACCAGGATCCAGGTTACCGTGTGGAAACTGCATCTGCAGTTCACAATGAAACACATTTTTCCATCTGTCCACAGTGACTTTTAAATGTGGTTGGCAATGAAAATCAAAGGGCAGCAGCGTCGTGCACATGTCAACATCTGCCTGCGAAAATCCCCCTTATTCAGTCCAACTTCTGTATGCAAAAGGGAGGGGTATGATAGGGGAAGAGAAATAGCAGGTCTTTACATGTTGGGCTTCTCCTGAATAACCGGACTCATTTTTCTAAAATGGCAAGCCCAGACCCACTGTGTTCTAAGTAGGCACCAAAGCTGGCTGCTGCGTGAGGGTGGGCAGCAAGAGAGAGAATTATTGATCACTTGGAAAAAAGAACACGCTTGAGCTTTTCTGCAAAGTGGAAAGCAAGTTCTTGAGGAACGAGTGCTACTAATCTTTCATTCTCTTTTTTCTAAGTGTGTCCTTTCTGCTTTTAAATATCATAGCAAGTGCAGAAGTAGCTATCATACCAAGCCTAGCAGTAGCTATCCAACATTTAATAAATGAAACAAACAAGCATGTTTTTAGTGTCTCTTATTTTTTTTCTTGAGGCAGAAAGGAGAATTGATGGGCTGAGTTTCAATGAATTTGATGTAGCCCTTCCACAGGAAGATTTTCCTGCAAGATTCTATTTCAAAATAGCACCAAACATGCTCACACTGCACCAAGCCACCTACATTGCTATTTTGTGTTTGCTAAGACAGTGTGTTTTACTGGAAGACCCTTTACAGCATGCAATCATACACCCAAGTGTAGAAAAGACTTCCACAAAGATACACCTGTGATGAGTTGGGTCACAGAAACCTCCTTGGGACTGCCACCTGATGTGCTGAGACTACTCCTAAGACCGTTTTCTCTGGCAGCATAGGACTTTAGTACCCTGCCCGGTTGTGCCAAACACAGACTCATGTCTGAACCATGGCCCCCAGAAGCTGCAGGCTTAACTGAAAACAGCTTAAGAAATGCTCCTGTCTCCAACACTCAGATACCCAGTTCCCAATGGGATCCAAACCCCAAATAAATCTGTTTTACTCTGCATAAAGCTTATACAGGGTAAACTCATAAACTGTTTGTTCTCTATAAGACTGATAGAGAGATATGCACAGCTGTTTGCTCCCCCAGGTATTAATACTTGCTCTGGGTTAATTAATAAGTAAAAAGTGACTTCATTAAATATAAAAAGTAGAATTCAAGTGGTTCCAAGTAATAACAGAAAGAACAAAGTAAATTACCAAGCAAAAATAAAAGAAAAGCATGCAAGTCTAAGCCTAATACAGTAGGAAACTAAATGCAGGTAAATCTCACCCTCAGAGATGTTCCAATAAGCTTCTTTGACATACTAGACTCCTTCCTAGTCTGAGTCCAGCAATTACTCCCCCCCATAGTTACTGTCCTTTGTTCCAGTTCCTTTCAGGCATCTCCTTGGGGTAGAGAAGCTCTCTCTTGAACCAGCTGAAGACAAAATTGAGGGGCTTTCAGGACTTTTTATATCCTCTCTCTTGTGCAACATCACAGCCACAAGATGGGGTCTCTAGCCACCTGGGCAAGTCACAAGTCTATGAATGATTCAGCTTTTTGCAGGTCGATGCCATTGTTTACATGTTAGTTTGAACGTTTCCAGGAAAGCTCAGATATGGATTGGCATCTCCCAAAGCCCATTGTTAGCTAAGCACTCCCAATTACTTGAATAACCCCTATGTTGACCAAATCTGTCTTAGGTTCTTCCTACAGCAAACATTTAAAATACTAGCATAGCGCCAACACTCATAACTTCAGATATAAAAACAACATACATACAAATAGGATGAATATATTCAGTAGATCATAACCTTTGCAAAGATATGTTACATGGCATATCTAGCATAAAATGTATTCCAGTTATGTCATATTTACACTCATAGGCATATTTCTATAAAGCATTATGGGGTACAACGTAACAACACCATCATTTCAATTAAAAAATTGTAAATTTTCTTTAGTTGATGTCACAAAAAGTCGGATATTAAAGTTTTATTTTTACAGATGCTGTTGCATGAGATCTGCTTTAAGTGAAACCTTTTGCATGTCACAAGACATTTATTTCTGCGCAAACCAAACTTTAATGACATTGCTGATATAGAAGCAGCACTGATCACAGTGTGCAGATGTTTGAGAGTAGAAGCAAAAAGGATTAAAAAAATCTTTGCAAGAGACAAATACATTTTTAAAGTACTTTACTGGCCAGCTCTCACAGCCAAAGCCCTAATCAAGGATACATTTTGGATTCAGCACTCAAAATTTCCAAGGCTGTTCCATGAGATTTCTACCATGTTTTGGACTGAAATCTTGGGTTAGATTTCAACAGTATTTGAACCAGAAAACAGTCACTTCTAGTTGTGATCTAAGGCTTGGCACATGCTCACATACACACATCAGATTCAAAGGCACTCATATTTAAGATTCTTCTTTTGGCCCAGCTCAAGTAAAAAAACTATGTTAACAATAATGATATAACAGCTCAACACTGGAACTCATTGCAATAAGATAATTGAGACCAAGAGTTTAGCAGGATTTTTTAAAACAGATTAGATATTTATATGAAGAATACTCCTAGAGTTGTAATAGTAAATTAAAAAACACACTAAAGCTTCAAGGCACAAGCCAACTTCTATCAGAGTTAGGAGGAAACTTTCTCCGGAGGCAGGTAATCCCAATAATAGCCTACTATATAATTGCATTCTCTGAAACAGCTATGTACTGAACATTGTCAAAGACAAGATACTGGACTAGTTGTCCCACTGCTCTGATCTAGTATAGCAATTCCTATGTTCCTATGCACATTTTCTTGTAAACAGGTCTTTGGAGTGAACTATGTGACTCAGTTTTTTCCCCCATCATTTTAAGGCTGAAACAGACCACTGTGATCAGCTTGGCTGACCTCCTGGATAACATAGGCCATTGAATTTCACTGATTCCTGCATCAAGTGCCATAACTTCTGGGTGACCCAGAGCATATCTTTTAGAAAGTCATACAATCTTGATTTAAAGACTAAAAGTGATGGAGAATCTGCCATTTCCCTATCTAAATTGTTTCATTTACCCTCACTGTTAATCTCCATTTTATTTCTAGTCTGAATTTGTCTAGCTTTAGTTTCCAGCTGTTAGATTTTTTTATGCTTTTGTCTGCTAGATTCAAGGATCCTCTACTGGCATAAAGCTTCTCCCCATTTAGGCACTTATAGAGTGTGATCAAGTCTCCTCTTAACCTTCTCTTTGTTAAGCTACATTGACTGAGCTGCTTTAGTCTCTCACTGTAAGACAAGTGAGATGTACTTCTTTAACGCTGTTTGAAATGCTCTGTTGGAATCCTTAGTAAACTAGTTTAAAATTTCCTAAGTATTGAAAAATGTTGCGCTGGTTTTTTTCCTTGTTGTTTCCTCTCTCTGAACACAAGTTCATTTCTGGGGCTGCGTATTGGTTACCTAGGCAACCGCTGCAGAAAGGAATTTGATCGCCTGTGCTGTCAGAGTGATTGGCTGAGTTGTGGGCACAGTGGCAAGTGGCAGATGTGTGCATCTTAGTAAATTCTTCACAACTGAAGGAGTTTATTTGAAAGGTGAAGGAAACAACAATGAACACAGGCAGATTCTAGTTTAGGAAATCCTGATTAAGTGAAGTAGGAAACAGTATTTGATTGCTGTAAGAATATTTTATTTAAAAGGGTGGAAGAAAATGTTTTATGCATACAGTGTCAAAAATAAATACACGTATGCAGATGACAGGAAAAAAGAGACCACAAGTGGAGGGAAACTTTTTACACAGGTACTTTTCTAATTGGAAGGTTCAAACCAGCCAAAGTTCAAGATCACACACAGTACAAGGACCATGCAGGAAATAGGATTGTCAGTTACTAAGCTTGTTGCATGCTCTAAATCTGAAATAACTTGTTCTTGTATTTTTGAGAATGAGCAGAAAAACTGGTTCACACAAAATAAGAGCCCTTCATCACTGAGGCTTGAAATTCTCCAATAAACTTTCTTCTCTTCTGTTTTCTGGTTAGGACCAGGAGACAAAGTGTTATTGGAGCGCCAGTCACCTTGGAGTCTGGCTGCTATAAGTGAAGAAATGCCACAAGAAAGCCCGTTCACCTTAGATTTCAAGTACAATTTTGAAGACTGGATAAGGACTTGTTTATCTGAGTCTGAACCCAAAACTAAGTCACCATAACATGTACTGCAGCAGGTGACATAACCAGTTCTGCCTAGAAAAAAATTGAAATATGTTTTAAAGAAGTTAAGCTACAGGGATAGCTCAGTGGTTTGAGCATTGGCCTGCTAAACCCAGGGTTGTGAATTCAGTCCTTGAGGGGCCACTTAGGGATCTGGGATAAAAATCAGTACTTGGTCCTGCTAGTAAAGGCAGGGGGCTGGACTTGATGACCTTTCAAGGTCCCTTCCACCTTTAGGAAATTGGTATATCTCCTATTATTATTAACCATTTTAAAAATAATTTTAATATATTGATGTAAGAGAAGAGAAATGTACTTGAAGGAAAGAGTAAGCTATACAAAAGATCACCACTTAATGGTATTTTAAAACAGAGTGCACCACTCAAAGCAAAGAGGAAAAAGAAAATCCAATTATCTATGTACTGCACACTGGACCATACTGCCATTTGAATCAACTCACATTCTCCCCCACAGTTATTTTCACATGGCTTTTTTCTCTCTCTCTCCATACAATGTAATCATAGCTACTTACAGTAGCTCTGAAAGCCTTAAGAAATTATTTATGGTATCTGAGCTCACAGATTCATGCAATTTAGAGAGAGAAAACATTAGGGAGATTCCAGGTAGAGGCTTCTAACAACAGAATAATCGTTAAATCGCTGGTGTCTTTTAGAGTTCCCCAGAATGTTCAGTTGGGAAAAAATACATATGCTTTACAAATTTTCTCCATTGCAGAATCAGATGATAAAAGTTTGTGTTGTTGTAAATCCCATAATCTGTGGACAGAGTAGCCATTAGGGAACTATCAGAGCAAAGGGTTCTCACAGAGGCTCAAGGAGCAAGGAAAGGGATGGAGACTCCAACACGGGGCAAGTGAAAGTGAGGGGAGCGATTAAGATGAACAAAGGAAGAGGGATACAGACATCATTATATCACTGTCAGCCTGAAAGGTTTGTGAGCAGAGAGACTAAGGTCAAAAATAAAAATAGATGCCCTTATAAGTAGTGTCCTACCAAAAAAAATAAAGAGCAAATGCCAGGAAAAAATGCAAAATGCAGCAATATGGGAGATGTAGCAGAAGGGACCTTTCAACTAACCAGCCCAGCCTTAGTGAATAGACAGTTCCTACTTCAGGAGCTTCCATCAAGGAAAGAGAAAGGAGTATGTGTATTGTAGGTCCCAGGGCTCACTCAGTCTGATCCTGTGAGATACTCTCCGAACCCTTTAAACCTGCATTGTGGGAAGTGGGAGTTGTGCACTCTCTGAACCTCACATGTTCAGGCCCACATTTCCATAGTATAGAACAGGTGTTCTCAGACATTTTCGTTGTGTGGACCGCCTGCTCCACCCATGATCATTCAGAGCACCCTTCCTTGCATTCACAATTATCTGGACCACCCCCACTTCCATTCCTAACTGCATAAGACCCCTGTGGCAACTATAGCAATTCACTGTCTTTTAGTGTGATTTAGTACCTGGAAACAAGGAGAGCCAGAATGTGATCAGATCATGGTCTAGGAGCCACTGGTGGGATAACCTCTGATGAGAGGACAAGAAGCAATGGTCTTAAATTACAACAAGGGCGGTTTGGGTTGGAGACTATGAAAAACTTCCTAACTGTTGGGATGGTTAAGCACTGAAATAAATTGCCTAAGGGAGGGTGTGGAATCTTCTTCATTGGAAATTTTTAAAAACAGGTTAGAGAGAAACCTGTCAGGGATGGTCTAGATAATATTTTGTCCTGTTATGAGTGCAGGGGACTGGATTAGATGACCTCTCGAGGTCCCTTCCAGTCCTACGATTCTATAATACAAGCTATTAATGAAATGTATTTTTGTAGTTCATTGTAAACTTATTTCTACACAAGTATCATCAGAAAATCCCTCTAGTAACAGGGAAATAATGTTTTATCCATTGCACTCAATTGGAACTATTTAATCAGAGAAATATCAGAAGTGCTCCAAAAGATTCAAATAAAAGGATTTTTGGGGAGAGAACGGGGTATAAGTGGTTGAACAGGGGGTTGATTCAATAGCCAAATGGATGCTAACAGCTGAGAAGGGTTGATTTACAACTAACACAAACTTTATAGGTGAACTGAGTGTGCACCCTTTTTAAAGTATCGCATAATGGAAAGAGACAAACCTCTCACAGAGATATTGATAGGAGAAAGAGGATTTATTCCAGGATAGGCAAGGCTCCCAGTGCTGCAAGCTAAACCCCATGAGGATGTGGAGTACGTGCAGCGCTGGGAGAGCTCTCTCCCAGCACTGGCACTGCGACTACACTCACACTTCAAAGCACTGCCGCGGCAGCGCTCCCGTAGCAGTGCTTTGAAGTTTTGAGTTTAGCCATACCCTGAGAAAAAATAAGAACAAAGAAAGAGACATAGGCAACAAGCAAGAAAGCCAAACAGGAGCCTGTTAGTCCAATGTGATTCTAGCTAGATAGTGCTTCTTGGGTCTGGTATTGGCTAAAGATGCTTGGAGTAAGCTAACAAATGGATCCTTTGGTTTTGGTTCCTCCTACATTCAAGGAGCAGGACTTTGTACATTCCTTATAAATAAACAGGATGACAACAAAGAAAATACCAGACCTCCATCAATTTCTACTTCCAGCTCGAACATCCCCCAAGGTCTGAAATTTGACTAGCTGCTGCAAGTTGTAAAGGGGCAACATTATATTCACGAGACAACTGCTTGCAGAAGACTTCACCACAAGTATTAAATCAATGTATTACACTAATATAATACAAAAGAAACCAAGAATTGGGCTTTAGCGATTATCATAGGGCATGATCATTCAGCTATACAGATCAGAAGCCATATCCTATTTTCTCCTTAGCTTCTACTTCTTTGTAACAGACCCTTTTGAGATACTTTTCCTAATGTTTTCAGAGGTAGAAAGATTTTATGGATCTCAGTGTACTGAACACATATATATTCATCAAGATGAACACTGAGCAAATCCATTCATTCTTGTTTAATATCTTTTACCATTAATAGGGTTTCTGGAAAAAAAAGTTTTTTACAATTTTTCATGAAAAAATGGAATTTTCAATTTTTTGACAAAAAATACTAAAACTTATAACATTTTGGGTTTGGGGTAATTTTGGTTTGTTTTTGTTTTTTACTTTTGTTTCCTTTGGTTTTCCTCTTTCCCTTCCACCACCTCCATTTTAAGTGGCAACCATTACAAGGTAAGTGAGGGGAAAGGGAGTGAAAATGAGAAGAAAAACAAATCTGAGAACTGAAAACCCAATGTTTTTTAAGTTTTGGTTTAAAAAATATTTAATATTATAGTTTTAGTCATTGCAAAAATCAGATTGTTTAAAATATTTTGAATTAATTAAATTTTAACCACCTCTACTTGTATAGAGGTGCTGACTACAACTAAATACTTCAAGCTGAAATAAGTTTTTGCACTAAATGAAAGGATTCATCCTCTCTTTGAAGCCAATATGTTCTCTTCAAATTTAGAATACTTACTCTATGAGGAGAGGGTTTTTCTGTGAATTTATAATTAGTCTGTTGGTTAGTTTATTAAAGTTAAATTAAAATATTCTCTTTAAGAATTGCAGTAATTATCTGAAGTTAATCAAGTCATAAGGAAAGAATAGAGTGCTGGGGTATCTAATCTCTGTACAGTGGAATTGTAATGAGAAAGAGAGAGAATATACATGATGGAATGGATGGGTTAGGCAAAATTTTCCGACTTTTTTTTTTGGTGGAAAAATCTTTGAGGAGAGGAACAAGTTATTGTGTGCGTGCATGTATGATTTTCCGTTTTGTTTAAATTGTGTTTCTCTTCCCCACTTTGAGTTTTTGCCGGTAGGAAGACAGTAACAAAGTGTTTTAAAGTGTTACTTTCAGATAGAAAGAAATACTTTTACTTTTAAGAGTACCACTTAAAGTGACATATTGAGAGAAAAAGTAACACTTTTACCTTTAAATGTTAAGTAGGGTTTCCCATTTTAGGGAATAAAGACTGATTAAAAACCCCCAATACAAAAAAAAACCACAGATGCTTATCCAATAAAACCTGGAAAAACACTGGAAATGATGACTTATATCTCAGCTTAGTCAGTATAGTGCAGCAATGCAGCCTATAAGAGCGTGATTTCTAAAGCACACTAATGTGTTGCACATTAATTGGTCTCTATAGACCCCGCTGGAGCACACTACACGGTTCCTAAAGGGTCAAATTTCTCAGAAACGATTTCTAATGTTTTATACAATTTAAATACATTTATTAGTAGTAGTATTTGTATAATCTTGGCTATCAAAACAGGTCGTCTTAGTCTTATGTGTCCAACTGTACAGCTTTGGCAGGAGAGGGAAAACAACATAACTACAGGTAGTACTTTTTTAATGGAATTAAAATGATCTTCAGAAGCTTTTCTAAAAACCAAAATGTTGCTAGGCTAACATCCGATTCTTATAATTTTCCAGGGCTAGAAAAAGTTCTGTATCCTATCAGAATGAGAGAATTCCCAGCTCTTTTCTCTATAGGAAAAAAATTAGATGCTTCTATTTCTCATAGTTCACAGGATATTAGACCTTAAACCTGGCACTAGTCCAAAACTGAAAATTCTCTATGCAATCTCCCAGACCAGGGTCATTTTGGGAAAAAGAAATAAAGACTATGTTGGAGGATTTTTTTAAAAATGCAGGCTGCATGAAAGTTGCTCAAAGATTTTGGAATGTTACAAGTAGTCCTTGTACTACTTGTAACCAGTTAGTAGGCAGAATGTAGGTGACATGGTCAAAGATGCAAGATAAAAATTTATCACCGTCCCAGGTACTGGGTCACCTATGGTGAGAAGAAGAGGGGAAAAAGCTGTATAACAGCCAGTTAGGTCCTGTGTTTGTGACCTCGACTATAAAATATGGTAGTATAGCCTAGTGGCTGGAGTCAATAAGGGCGGCCCTTCCACTCAGGGCAGCATGGCCGATTGGCCCGTTGAGGAAGTGGGGTGTCACTTAGGGGTGTGTGGAAGCCAGGGTAGGGGGACTCAGGCCCTCCTTGCTCCTCCAAGTCCCAGCTCAGGACCCTGAGGATGGGAGGTGGGTCACCACCAAGTCAGTGGGGATTCTCCCAAAACACACTGACTGGTTCTCCAGTTCCCACCCTTTCTCCCTCTGCAATGCACCATGGATCACCCAGGTCTCTGGGTCTCACCCGGGCCTTTGGGGTCCTCAGGTGGTACAGCTCCTGCTGGCATGGTCCCTTCTCTGGGCTCATCAGGCAGCCTGCAGTCTGTCTGGAGCTCAGTGTGCCATGGCTATAGGTGAGGCCTGTAGCAGCTCCCTGAAGAGAGCCTGCTGTCTGCATCCTCCCACTGCAGCAGCCTGCCCCAACTGAGTTGGGCTGCGTCCTTTTATACTCTGACTCCAAGCTGAACATGCACAGCACAGTCGGAGGGGCAGGGCTTCCTCAGTCTGAAAAGCATAGATAGCCTTTCAGGGCTGGTACAGGGTAGGTGTGCACCCCATCACAATCACATAGACACACACACACACGGCAGCAAAGCTGGGCAAAAACTGATTTTTCAGTTTACTGGCAGTTCCAATAAATAAATCAGCAAACCACAACCAAAAATACAGAATGAAACATTGTTTGAGCTGAAATGAGACATTTAATTTGGATTTCAATCTTTTTAAACAGTTCTGTTTTTTAACTTAACACTGAAGAACATTTCAAAATGAAAAGTTATTTCTCCTAGAAAAACTGAAAGCATTTCATTTTGATTTTTTTGGATTTTTAAGGATTTCTCCCCAAAAAATGAAGAATCTGGCAAAAACAACCTGAATCATGAATATTTTGATGTAACCAAATCTGCATTTTCACCGAAAGAAAGGTTTTAGCCAAAAAATGTTATCCAGTTCTATTTGACTGTCTAGGAAATATTGGTGCGTGAAGTGTTAACTTAAAAAAATAATGAAACTCTTCTTATCAAACTGTGCTCAGTGATAACCTTTCCTAGCTAACATTGTATTTGTGATCATACTTTTTCTCTTCCATGAATTTTTATAAGAATTTCTATAAATTTTTATCTCAATTTGTTAATGAAAAACTGAAAAATACAGGCTTAAAATTCTGTGGAAAACAGTTCTGAATTTTCATCTTTTTATTAAAAAATAAATAAGGAGAATGACAGCAGGATATGATAAGAGTTCAGCAAAAAACAATATCTCCACCACCACCACCACCCGCCCCGCCGGCCGCAAATACTAATCCTATAAGGACTTTTCTTTAATAATACAAATTACTTCTTCCCTAATTCTATCCTGTCTACATAAAACAGCATCTCTCATATTGAGTTCAAATATATCAACTACTTTTGTGGGACTTAACAAAAATAAGAAAAACATATTGTCAACCTAAAGTCTCTCTTCCCTCTTTTAACTATATACTTTGTCTTTTATATTCATAATACCACTCTTTCCCCCTAATTCCACCCCAGCAGACAAAACAGTGAAACACTCCATAGACAATACACGTAGGTGTGTTGCCAAGGACAACAGTTTCAGGCATAAATTACTTTGAACTGCAAACCCTTTTATTGCTCTTTATTGAAGGCCATCTGTATGTTGTGATGTTAATTTAAGGCTTTCAACTATCTCTTCTTCACATAGTAATTTAGTGTGTTAGCAAACATCTATATTATAACTGTTTTTCACAATAACTTTCAGATTGCAAACGGGGTATGTGTCAGTATAGCAGCACAAGTTAAAGTTGGACACATGCTTATCAAGTGCAAGGAGCAATTTCTAAAATGTACCTGAATGAGAATTGAAGCAACTTGATATAAAATAAATTAATAATTACACCAGACTACTAGAAAAAGACAAAGAATAAATGGAAGCATGCTCATATAACCAACGTTGTGGGACTTTACAGTAAACCATGAGTAAGAAATCACATTCTTCTAAGATGCAAAGTTTTAGAGTTCAAGGCTTGCAGGGACCATCAGATTATCTAGGCCTTGGCTACACTTGAGAGGTACAGTGCTGTTGGTGGCTTTATAGCGCTTTAACTCACTCCCTGTCCACACTGGCAAGGCACTGGCAAGGTATTTCCCTGGTTACAGCGCTGCTTGTACTCCACCTCCCCAAGAGGAATAAAGAGTATAGCACTACTGCTGCAGCACTGAGGTGCCACCGTAAACAGGGAATAATCTTAGTATGCTGTAACAGACCTCCTGAAGCTTCCCATAATCCTTTTAAGTAAAGATTACTCTCTTTGTTTTGTTGTGAACTCAGGGCTCCCGGAGCTGCTTATCAAAAAAACAAACACAGCTATTGTTTGCTGTGAATGAGCAGAGGCAGGCAGGGGGCTCCCTTTGGAACGCCCACAGCTAGTGTTTGCTTGAAGAGGGAGGAGGGAAGGGGCTTGAGGAGAGAAGCAGCCCGGTGTGCAGGAGGGCGGGGGTGGGTGCTTTTCAGGGAGGCTGCTTATCAGCTACGTTTGCTTTCAGTGAGTGAGAGAGGGGTGGGGGAGAGAGTCAGAACTTGCAAGGCAACTGCTGACAGAGTGTCGCTCCAAAAATCCACTTTCTCTCCCCCCCACGCTCCCTGTCACACTCCACCCCACCCCACCCCCCATTTTGAAAAGCATGTTGCAGCCACTTGAACGCTGGGATAGCTGCCCATAATGCACCACTCCCAATGCCGCTGCAGATGCTGCAAATGTGGCCACGACAGTGCGCTGGCAGCTGTCAGTGTGGACAGACTGCAGCGCTTTCCCTGCTCAGCTGTACAAAGACAGGTTTAACTCCCAGCACTGTACAGCTGCAAGTGTAGCCATACCTCTAGTCTGAGCTCCTGTATCTATCAAGCCACCAACAACACCCAGCAACTTCCACACCAAACCTGACAATCAGAATTAGGCAAAGTATTAAAGGCCTCAGGAGACTACACCATTGTGTGCCACAGGCAGTGAACACCAATGTCCAAGGCCCCTGCAATGGCAAGGAATTGAGTAAGTACATTATACCTAACAAGTGACCTGCTACAAAGGAAGGCAAAAAAGCCCCAACATCTCTACCAATCTGACCTGAGGCCATTTCCTTCCTGACCCCACATAAGGCATTCACTGAGACCCTGAGCATGGGAACAAGACCCAGCAGCCAAGCAAGCACATGAGGCAGAATTCTCAGCACCACTTCAGAGGCTGGCCCACCCTGTGCAGGGTCCCATCTCCCACTGTGCCCATCTATGAAGCGTCAGGGGATGGAAACAAACCAAAATCCCAGAATATATTAGGGGAAGCAGAATAATCCCTTCCTGACCCCTACAGGTGAATGACTGAATCCCTGACCCATGAGATTTTGGAAACATAAGACACGAAAGCCCCCCACTCCTCCACAGGGCTGCTGAGCCAAGCCCCCCACAATGATAGGTGACCCTGTCATGAACATTTCACTCAGATTTCTCAAGCTCTAGCTTAAAGCTAATTAAGTTGTTTGCCCTCCCCTCCCCCTCAACTCCTGTTGGTAGACAGCTCCAGATTCATAGAATCATAGGACTGGAAGTGACCTCAAGAAGTCTTCTAGTCCAGTCCCCTGCACTCATGGCAGGACTAAGTATTATCTAGACCATCCCTGACAGGTGTTTGTCTAATCTTAAAAATCTGCAATGATGGAGATTCCACAATTTATTACAATGTTTAACCACCCTGACAGTTAAGAAGCTTTTCCTAATGTCCAACATAAACCACCCTTGCTTTTTAATTTAATTTAATTTAATTTAATTTAAGCCCATTGCTTCTCGTCCTGACCTCAGAGGTTAGGGAGAACAATTTTTCTCCCTCTTCCTTGTAACAACCTTTTATGTACTTGAAAACTGTTATCATGTCCCCTCTCAGTCTTCTCTTCTCCAGACTAAACAAACCCATGTTTTAAAATCTTCCCTCATAGGTAATGTTTTCTAGACATTTAATCATTTTTGTTGCTCTTCTCTGGACTATCTCCAATTTGTCCACATCTTTCCTGAAATGTGGTGTCCAGAACTGGACACAATATTTCAACTGAGGCCTAATCAGCATGGAGTAGAGAGGAAGAATTACTTCTCCTGTCTTGCTTACAACACTCCTAATACATCCCAGAATGACATTTGCTTTTTTTGCAACAGTGTTACACTGTTGACTCATATTTACCTTGTGATTCAGCACTGGTTAGGCCTGAGCTGGAATACTGCATCCAATTTTGGTCACCACTGTGTAACAAGGATGTAGAGAAACTGGAAAGGATGCAGAGGTCAGTGACAAAGATGATCAAAGGGATGGAATGCAAGCCATCTGAGCAAAGGCTGAAGGAACTGGATATATTTAGTTTGGAAGAGAGGAGGTTGGGGGTGGGGGAAACATGATAGCGGTCTTCAAACATAAAGATTTAGAAAAATCATTCTCTTGCCAGAGGGTAGCACAAGAGGCCATGGGTTCAAACCAGAGCATAACAGCTTTAGATTAAATCTCAGGAAAACTTCCTAACTGCAAGAATGGTAGGACAATGGAACAAACTGCCTGGGGAAGTCGTGGAAGCTCATTCACTACAGGTTTTCAAAAAGAGGCCGGATAGCCACCTGTCTTTTTAGATACAACAAATCCTGCACCTTGGCAGGGGGTTAGACTAGATGACCCATGTGGTCCCTTCTAATCTTATGGTTCTACGATTTTCAATTTTAAAAAGTCTCCTAATTTTGTAGGGTCTTTTCAGCCAGGGCTGATACATTTCTGTAAGAAAAACTGGGATTATCTCTAAGAGCAAGCCAATGTCCCAGCAATAGCCTACCAACACTAATATTACAAATACTACCAAGTTCCAAGTATCAGGGGGTAGCCGTGTTATTCTGTATCCACAAAAACAACAAGGAGTCCAGTGGCACCTTAAAGACTAACAGATTTATTTGGGCATAAGCTTTTGTGGGTAAAAAAAAAACAAAAACCTCATTTCTTCAGTTGCATCTGAAGAAGTGGGTTTTTTACCACGAAAGCTTATGCCCAAATAAATCTGTTAATCTCTAAGGTGCCACCGGACTCCTTGTTTTTATTCAGTTCCATTGACTTCTTGTTCCACAGCTGTTTCATCACCCATTCTCTTGACACCTTAAATTTCCAACAGTGCCTCCACTTCATTATCTGCAAGCAGGAGATCTGGAATGGGGAGTTTTCCTCAATAAGCCAGAGCAGGATCAGACTTGTGAACCTTGCTCTAGCTTCCCTGCTGACTCCTTCCATATTTTAAACTACGAATACCAAAGGGGCATGCTTTTCCAATTAAGCTTTGAGTTTTAACAGGCAAACATATGATTCTATGTACCATACTGCAAAACAGCTTTAAAAAAGACCTGTAAATGCTTAGCTTTGCAATCCAGTTCTATGCTTGATAGCCAAATGGGAATTGCTTTCATACTTGCCACACAACTGTTGACCTATTTGTTACTGCTAACTCATGTATCACTTCTTCCTTCTGTTGAAAGTATGATACAGCAGAGGTAAAAACAAGTTATGCTGCCAGGATTTAGCAGGCAGATCAGATTGCGTTTAGGAAAAAGAAAACTCTAAAATTATTGTTGGAATAGGGGAAAAAAAGAGGAGTTTCTGAAGCTTGATCTACACATAGCTTTTGTACCAGTATAGCTATTTTGGTTAGCAGTATTATTTTTTTACTGGAATAGCTATTAGTACACCCTCTAGCATGGATGCAGTTATACCAGAATATAGGTGCCTTACTCTGATACAGCTTATTCCCCTTCCTATACAGAAATAGCTCAACCCACACAAAGCACCCTTATATTAATATAACTGCATCCATACTAGGGGGATAGTACCAGGCCAGTCCTTACTTATAGACAGCTTCCCAACCTGAAGCAAATACTCACCAGCAACCGCACACCATACAACATAAACACTAACCCAGGAACCTATCCTTGCAACAAAGCCCGATGCCAGCTCTGTCCACATAACTATTCAAGTGACACCATCATAGGACTATCCCCCTAGTATGGATGCTTGTTAAACTAGCAAAACTTGTACGTGTAAACAAGCCTTAAGAAACTAATGTACTGTTATAATTTAAGACCATCTCTGAGGAGTTTACATCCAAAGTTGACCTAATTTGAAATTGGTACATAATGTAGGGGACATTTTGTAACAATATCCTACATGAGAGAGCAGTTTCTCAACCAGGAATATGTGTACCCCTGGGGGTATTTAGTGGTCTTCCAGCGCGTACATCAACTCATCTAGATATTTGTCTAGTTTTACAACAGTTTACATAAAAACAGGGCTGGCTCTAGCCATTTCGCCACCCCAAGCACGGCGGCACGCCACGGGGGGCGCTCTGCCACATGCCAGTCCCGCGGCTCCGGTGGATCTCCCGCAGACGTGGCTGCGGAGGGTCTGCTGGTCCTGCGGTTCCGGTGGAGCATCCGCAGGCATGCCACGGGATCAGCGGATCCTCCACAGGGACGCCTGCAGGAGGTCAACCGGAGCCGCCTGCCGCCCTACCAGCAACCGGCAGAGTGCCCCGTGCAGCTTGCCGCCGCAAGCACACGCTTGGTATGCTGGGGCTGGAGCCGGCCCTGTATAAAAAGCACTAGCGAAGTCAGGACCAACTAAAATTTCATAGGTTTCAGAGTAGCAGCCGTGTTAGTCTGTATCCGCAAAAAGAACAGGACTGCTTGTGGCACCTCACACCTTCTATGGGTCATCTTAATTATCACTTCAAAAGTTTTTTTTCTCCTGCTGATAGCTCATCTCAATTGATTAGACTCTTCCTGTTGGTATGCATACTTCCACCTTTTCATGTTCTCTGTATGTATAAATATCTCCTATCTGTGTGTTCCATTCTATGCATCCGAAGAAGTGAGCTGTAGCTCACGAAAGCTCATGCTGAAATAAATTTGTTAGTCTCTAAGGTGCCACAAGTACTCCTGTTCTTTTTGCGGATACAGACTAACACGGCTGCTACTCTGAAACCTGTCATTATGCAAGGCACTGCATTTAGCTGTAAGGAGTGGAAATCCATCAACTTCCTGAAAAACCTCATACAGATACAGACAAACATCATCTTCCTTTCCAAATGCAAACAGAAGGACATCATATCAAAAGGACTAAAGGTAAAAAATCCATTACAATCTACATATCACACAGACTATGCTGACAGATTGTGCCACACACTCTCAAAGAAACTGCGAAACCACCTGATCAACATCTGACCCAGCAAACAGGGGAACTCTCTCCTGTTCAGCAAACTGAACTCTCACAAGTAGATACTCTCATGAAAAACCAACCTTCTACACAAACTTCCTCATGGATAGACTTTACGAAAACTAGACAAGCCATTTACAACACAAATTTTGCTTCTCTACAAAAGAAAAAGGACACTAAACTGTCTAAACTGCTACATGCCACAAGGAGCCACAACAATAGCTCTCTTAACCCACCCAACAATATTGTTAATCTTTCCAGCTATTCTTTTAGCCCAGCAGAAGAAAATCTGTCCTATCTCAGGGCCTCTCCTTTTGTCCTTCCAGACCCATGAACATGATACAATTCTGTGGTGACCTAGAATCCTACTTTCGCCGTCTCCGACTCAAAAAATACTTCCAACACACCTCTGAACAATGTATTAACCCGCAGAATCCTTCCTACCAATGCTATAATAAAAAAGATTCTGCATGGACTCCTCCTGAGGGTCAAAACATCAGATCGGACTTCTACCTAGATTGCATCCGTCAACATGCACGGGCTGAAATTGTGGAAAAGCAGCATCACTTGCCCCATAACCTAAGCCGTGCTGAACACAATGCCATCAACAGCCTCAAGAATAACTCTGACATCATAATCAAAAAGGCTGACAAAGGAGGTGCTGTCGTCGTCATGAATAAGTTGGAATATGAACAGGAGGCTGCTAGGCAGCTCTCTAACTCCACATTCTACAGGCCATTACCCTATGATCCCACTGATGATTGCCAAAAGAAACTACACCATCTGCTCAAAAAACTCCCTGAGAAAGCACAAGAACAGATCTGTACAGACACATGCCTAGAACCCCAACCAGGTGTATTGTATTTGCTACCCAAGTTCCATAAACTTGGAAATCCTGGACACCCCATCATCTCAAGCATTGGCACCATAACAGCAAGATTGTCTGGCTATGTGGACTCTCTCCTCAGGCCCTATGCTACCAGCACTCCCAGCTATCTTCTAGACACCACTGACTTACTGAGGAAACTACAATCCATCGGTGATCTTCCAGAAAACACCATCCTGGCCACTATGGATGTGGAAGCCCTCGACACCAACATTCCACACAAAGATGGACTACCAGCCATCAGGAATAGTATCCCTGATAATATCACAGCTAACCTGGTGGCTGAACTTTGTGACTTTGTCCTCACCCACAACTATTTCACATTTGGGGACAATATATACCTTAGCGGCACTGCTATGGGTACCCGCATGGCCTCACGGTATGCCAAGATCTTTATGGCTGATTTAGAACAACACTTCCTTAGCTCTTGTTCCCTAATGCCCCTACTCTACTTGCACTACATTGATGACATCTTCATCATCTGGACTCATGGAAAAAAAGCCCCTGAGGAATTCCACCATGATTTTAACAATTTCCATCTCACCATCAACCTCAGCCTAGACCAATCCACACAAGCAGTCCATTTCCTAGACACTACTGTGCTAATAAGCGATGGTCACATAAACACCACCCTATACCAGAAACCCACTGACCACTATACTTATCTACATGCCTCCAGCTTCCATCCAGGACACACTACACAATCCATTGTCTACAGCCAAGCTCTAAGATACAACCATATTTGCTCCAATCCCTCAGACAGAGATAAACACCTACAAGATCTCTATCAAGCATTCTTAAAACTACAATACCCACCTGCTGAAGTGAAAAAACAGATTGACAGAGCCAGAAGGGTACCCAGAACCACCTACTACAGGACAGGCCCAACAAAGAAAATAACAGAACGCCACTAGCAATCACCTACAGCCCCCAACTAAAACCTCTCCAGTGCATCAAAGATCTACAACCTATCCTCACTCTCACAGATCTTGGGAGACAGGCCAGTCCTTACTTATAGACAGCTTCCCAACCTGAAGCAAATACTCACCAGCAACCGCACACCATACAACATAAACACTAACCCAGGAACCTATCCTTGCAACAAAGCCCGATGCCAGCTCTGTCCACATAACTATTCAAGTGACACCATCATAGGACCTAATCACATCATCAGGGGCTCGTTCACCTGCACATCTACCAACGTGATATATGCCACCATGTGCCAGCAATGCCCCTCTGCAATGTACATTGGCCAAACCGGACAGTCTCTAAGCAAAAGAATAAATGGACACAAATCTGACATCAGGAACCATAACATTCAAAAACCAGTGGGAGAACACTTCAACCTCTCTGACCACTCAGAAACAGGCGTGAAGGTGGCAATTTTGCAACAAAAAAACTTCAAAAACAGACTCCAAAGAGAGACTGCTGAACTCGAATTAATATGCAAATTAGATACAATTAACTCAGGCTTAAACAGAGACTGGGAATGGTTGGGTTATTACACTAATTGAATCTATTTCCCTATGTTAAGTTCTCCTCACACCTTCTATGGGTCGTCTTAATTATCACTTTAAAAGTTTTTTTTCTCCTGCTGATAGCTCATCTCAATTGATTAGACTCTTCCTGTTGGTATGCATACTTCCACCTTTTCATGTTCTCTGTATGTATAAATATCTCCTGCCTGTGTGTTCCATTCTGTGCATCCGAAGAAGTGAGCTGTAGCTCACGAAAGCTCATGCTGAAATAAATTTGTTAGTCTCTAAAATTTCATAGACAAGGATTTGTTTATACTGCTTTGTATAGTATACACTGAAATGTAAGTACAATATTTATATTCCAATTGATTTATTTTATAATTATATGGTTAAAAATAAGAAAGAAATTTTTCAGTACTAGTGTGCTGTGACACACCTGTATTTTTACATCTGATTTTGTAAGTTTTTAAGTGAGGTGAAATTTGGGGGTACACAAATCAGACTTTTCAAAGGGGTACAGTAGTCTGGAAAGATTGAGACCCGCTGAAATAGAGTGATTGCCTCATCCCGTCTGGAGTACAGGGAGGTGATTTTCCTACAGGGAGGAAGGAAGGGACAAATTTTCAAGGAGCTCAGTTAGAGGCTGGAAGCTAAAACTCTTCTCTGTTTGTTTGAAGGCCGAAGGGTCCCTGAGAAGAGAGTTCCTAAGAGTGGACAGCAGGGAATTCCCCACTGCCAGGAAAGAATTTGTGTTTTTCCGAATTATTTTGTGAGGATGGAATGTGAGGGAAGTGGGAGCCTGTCTGCATTCACAAACTTCTGAGTTGCTGGTGAGAGTTACTGTTAAGAATTTATGCTTCAAGATCTCCAGAAGTTAGAGCCATGAGAAATGTGGCCACATGCAGGGTGGCAGAAGAATTACTACTATATTGTTGGTATTGCCTTGGAGAGCTTAACCAATGAGAGCCCTAACTTTTCCTTCTAAGTGTTAAAAACTTTCTATCATCTACTAGGAATCCAAGCTAGAGCTGATCAGAGGACTGGGAGGTGCAGGAAAGAGGAGTTTACACTTTTCACCTTCTGGCAAAAAACTAAAAGAATTTCAACCAAACTTAACATTGTGGAAGTCAGACTTCCCCCACCACCACCACCACTGCTAAAAGTCATGAAGTGAATTTTCTATTGAAAAATAGGTTTGATAGAAAATTAATTTCTGACCATTCCTAATCTAAGCTCTTATCACTCTCGGACTGATTGACCTGTGGAAAAACTATATCAAACACTTACACTAAACACTAAAAAAGACCCCAGTCCTGCAGTCAGATGCACCTGGATGCAAGATATGCCCACTTAGATCCCATTGTAAAATGAAGGCCTACAAGTTCCCTGGCTTTTCCTTCTGTTGATTTGTTTTTGCTCTCATGAGTGGTCTACAGGCATCCTTGAGATTTTCTTCCATTGAGTCGGTGGGTGAGTCCTGAAGTCAGTCACTCCTATTCTGGAGGTTTTTTAATCTTAACTTTTGGTTTACTTACAAGGTGGGCTTCAGGATAAGTCCAAGTAGTTCTCCTAAACTCACAACACAGAAGATATATATTTTCTTTCCCCACCAGAGCATTGCTTATTATGCTGGCTTCTGGTTAGCAGCTCTTCCTTAAACAAAAGTAAACTCCTATAGGAAGGAGAACAGCCCGCTACCTAGGAGAAACCTTTTCTCCCTGTTACAGCTTGTTTCTCATTCCTCCTCCCCTTCTCTCACCAGAAGAGGGGTTTTTAAATGTCACCTGCATCCCTTAATTGGACTTATATGTCTCTAATTAACCTGAGGTAACTTCTTTTCAGTTCACAGGGAAAAAAGGCTTTCACCATTCTAGAGCAGATATACCTGCCTTCCACCACTCTCTTATAGCTGTCAGGTCTGACTTTGTCACACATCCTGATAAGTGACTGAAAAAGTCAAAGTGACACCAAAAATTCTAGCAGCCTTTTCAAGCCACAAAACTGGCTAAAAATAATTGTTCTGCAAGCCAACATATACCACAATCTTTTAGCATCATAGAAATGTAGGGCTGGAAGGGACCTGGAGAGGTCATCTAGTCCAGCCCATTACAATAAAGCAGAACCAACTATATCTTTCTAGACCATCCCTTACAGGTGTTTGTCTAACCCAGTGGTCTCCAACCTTTTTGCTCCCAAGATCACTTTTTGAATTTAGCGGCAGCCCAAAGGATCTACCCTGCCCCTTCCCCAAAGCCCTGCCCCACTCACTCCACCCGCCCCTATCTCTCTGTCGCTCACTATCCCCCACCCTCACTCACTTTCACCAGGCTAGGGCAGGAGGTTGGGGTTCAGGAGGGGGTGCGGGCTCTGGGCTGGGGCCAAGGGGTTTACAGTGTGGGAGGAGGCTCTGGACTGAGCCTGGGGCAGGGGGCTGGGGTGCAGGAGCTGGATCCGGGCTCGGGCAGAGTGTTGGGGTGCAGGAGGAGCTGTGGGTTGCTAGCTCTGGGAGAGGGGGGCAGAGCTGGGGCAGGGGGTTAGGTGCAGGAGGGAGTATGGGATGCTGGCTCTGAGAAAGGGGGTCAGAGCTGGGGCTTGGGTGGAGGAAGGGGTTCAGGATGCAGGAGGGAGCATGGGGTGCTGGCTCTGGGAGGTGGCTCACGGCTGGGGGTTGGAGTGCGGCCTCCCGCCAGGTGGCACTTACCGTGGGCCGCTCCCAGTAGGCAGCACAGAGAAGCTAAGGCAGACTCCCTGCCTGCCTCAGCCCCACGCCACTCCCAGAAGGGGTTAACGTGCAGCGGCAGCTCCAGGCACAAATGCTCCAAGTGCGTGCCTGGGGCGGCAAGCCGCAGGGGGCACCCTCCCAGTCCCTGCAAGGGCAGCCGTCAGGCAGCCTTCAGTGGCTTGCCTGCGGGAGGTCCTCTGGTCCCACGGATTTGGCAGCAATTCAGAGGCAGGTATGCCAAAGCCGTGGGACCGGCAGACTTCCCACAGGGAATCCGCAGGACTGGGGATCTCCCGCAGGCAAGCTGCCAAAGGCAGCCTGCCTGCCATGCTTGGGGCGGCAAAAAAGCTAGAGCCACCCCTGCCAACATGCCTCCGAGTCCCTTGGGAAGAGGGCCAGGGGGCACATGCCTCTCGTGCTGCCCCTTCCTGCAGGCACCACCCCCAAAGATCCCATTGGCCACAATTTCCCATTCCCGGCCAATGGGAGCTGCAGTGGCAGTGCTTGCAGACAGGGGCAGCATGCAGAAACCCCTGTCCCCGATCCCCGGGAGGCATGCTGGCCGCTTCCAGGAGTGGTATGAGGCCACAGCAGGCAGGGAGCCTGTCTCAGCAGCAACCCTACTGCATTGCTGGAGATCACGTTCGACTGGGAAAGTCCCCAGAATTGACCGTCAATCACGATGGATGGGTTGGTGACCACTGGTCTAACCTGTTCTAAAAAACTCAAAATGATGGGGATTCCACAGTTTCCTTTGGAAGCCTATTCCAGTACTTAACTATCAGAAGAACATAAGAATGGCCATACTGGCAGCAGTGGCTCCAGGCACCAGTGCTCCAAACGCGTGCCTGGGGCGGCAAGCCGTGGGGGGTGCCCTGCCGGTCCCTGCGAGGGCGGTAGTCAGGCAGCCTACAGCGGAATGCCTGCGGGAGGTCCGCCGGTCCCATGGATTTGGCAGCAATTTGGCAGTGGGTACACTGAAGGCGCAAGACCGGAGGACCTCCCACAGGCAAGCAGCTGAATCCGTGGGACCAGAAACCTCCCACAGGCAAGCTGCCAAAGGCTGCCTGACTGCCGTGCTTGGGGCGGCAAAAAAGCTAGAATCACCCCTGCATACTTGTCAGACCAATGGTCCATCTAACGCAGTATTCTGTCTTCCAATAGTGGCCATTCCTTCAGAGGGAATGAAGAGAACAGGAAATCCTCAAGTGATCCTTCCCCTATCCTTATAGTTAGATAGATTTTCCTCATATCTAATCTAAATCTCCCGTGCTGCATTTTAAACTGATAATTTCTTGTCCTACCTAGAGTGGACCTGGAGAACAATCGATCACAGTCCTCTTTATAACAGGACTTACTATATTTGAAAACTGTTATCATATTCCCCCATTCCCCAGGCTTCTTTTCTGAAGAAAAATATGCCCAGTTTTATCATAAATTAAAATTTAGGTTGAGTAGCACCTTGCCGCACAAGCTGACCCATTGACTTTAACGGTGATGCCTTGTGGAGTAAGGGTCTGCTCAGAGGTATCAGAATTTTGCCACTACTATTATAAGAAAAAGCATACACTATGGGGGCTTAATCTCCCCTCACTACACCAATTGACTCCACTGACCTCACTGAAATTACTTCTGATCTCACAAGTCAGAGGAGAATCAAGCTCTCTGTCTAGAGTGGAACTACACATACTGCTGGTAGTTAACATACAATAGATTTTTAAAGAAAAATTAATACTGTTGCTCTGTACAGACACCCTCAGTTACTCAATGCAGCATTCTGACTGTAAGGATCCACGGTGAAGTAAACAGGGCATGAGTCACGGACAGCCTAGCCTCTTTAAATGCCAAGCCATTCTATTAAAGAAACTGGAAATTACTTGAAATTCTCTTTGATGATTGTCAACAATGCATATCTGAGAGATGAGGGAGTCTGCTATCCAAAGGAACAGTGCCGTTGCAGTTTCTTACTGTCTGTGCTTCATCTCCCGTTCCCTTGCCTTTTTTCCTCAAAATTCAGTAAATCATAGCACAGGGTTTAATCATAGCCTTCTGCGTAGATTATGAGACAATGATTGTCTGTTGCATTATTCCTCCTTCATAGCTTTGCTACAAAGTGAATCGCCACAGAATGTCCTTTGCTTCAGTTAGCTAATTCTTTATTAACTGAAAAAAAAGAACCCATAATGATCTATTTCATTATGCTCCGAAGATTGAAAAAGTTTTTTGTGCTTCTCACACTGTGAGACTGGAACTCTCAAGTTCCAAGAGGGCCAGGCTCTTATGGGAGGCTCAATCGATCTCTGAGAAGATGGAGGAAGGGAAAAGGAAAGGTTTTGTTATTGCAGATTAAACCCACAATCCAGTACACTGAATAGGTAATTATGCTTCGCTTGTGGCTGGCTCAGGCAGACATGAAAACTGCAGCTGGTCCCAGTCACAGTGACATGTCTCTTGAGTTGAACAGGGAGATCTAAGCATATCACTCTGGTGTTCAGTTCACTTCCCTGTATCCCCCGTTCAATACCAAGTCCAATTTAAGCTCCTCATCCTCATCTTGACAGTCCTTCGCTAACTACTGTAAGGTACAATGAAGCTAATGAAGAGGTAGCATAGTTGAAAAGCACTATACTTCAGCTATTTTCTGTTTCCAGAGCTCAGTGAGGGCCATGGAAAGCAAAGCATAAATTAGCGCAGCTCTAAGGCTGCTCTAATTTACATCAGGTGGCAAGACAAGCACCTGAATGGCCCCAGAATACTAGGAATGCAATGGTGGTTTAAAGTCACCTTCTTGGACAGCCCTGTCCCGCCCCCATTTGCCTCAAGCTCAGCAAAGAAGTAACTCAGAGTTAGGCCCATGGGGCTATGTTTTCAAAAGGTATTTAGGCATATAAAGATGCCTAAATGTGGATTTTCAAAAGGATATTGGCATCTATTTGCATCTTTATGTGCCTAAATATCTTTGCAAATTTGGCCTAATGTGTTTTGATTTAGCATTTCCCATGTGTGGAGTTTCTCATCAATTATAATTTAGAATGCCCTGCAAAAAAATAGAATGAGTTCATATCTATCCTCCTCTAGAGCACAATGAAAAGGCATTCTTTCAACAGAAGTAGCATTAAGCTAACTGGCAAGTTATATCTCTAGGCAAAGGAATAAACCTTCCACCACAGATTGGGCACAGAACAACAGGCTTACTTTGATAACAGTGACACCTTTTAACTCTTGTATTTGGTGCTTAGCAAGACTGGCACACCAGCTAGCTAGACAATTCCTCATTTCCTAAGCCCAAAGTGGAAATGGCCTCTCAAGAAAAATAAAAATGAGTCTCTGGGTCCAATTTTTTAAAAACATACTCACAAAATTAATCATGATTTTCTGAATGTTTTATAAATACCCATCTACTTTCTCTCTGTCTTTCTAGGATGTCTCTTCGCCCTTTTATATTTGCATGAGCTCCTATTATTCCCATTAGCTCATTTGGGCAATATTGACTCATTCTGCTTTGATCAATTTTGACCCATTTTTTCCCTTCTACAGGCCTTGAATGCTTCCACCATATCAAAGAATTGTAGGCCTGGAAGGGACCTCGAGAGGTCTTCTAGTCCAGTCACCTCTTACTCTTCTTGGGTTGCCAGTGACTTTCTCTTGCACAACCACCATTCTCAGGGTCAGACCCTACATAATGTAAGAACCTTTTTGATGCATATTCATATTTCGTATCCAAGGAATATCTAGATAGTTAAAACCAATCATAAGCATGGTATGCTGTGGATCAATAGTGACACCTGTCTTGAAAGACCAAAAGACTACTAGAGGGAATGTAAAAAATTGGTTGAATAATGGAAATGGTCTTCTACTAACCACAGTGAGTTCAGGGTAGATAGGCAGAGCATCTTCTCTGGATTGAATTATTTTCCCTGTAATCTAAATACAGTAGATTTTTATGGCTTCATTCTCTTCCTCTCACACTGGTGCAACTCCATCAACTTCACTCGAGGCACAACTGATTTACACCAAAGTGAGAGGGGAATCGGGCCCTCTGAATCAATATAATACAAGGAAAAAATAGTCTTTATTAGATCATGAACCAACTGAGATTAGCTCTTTCATGCCATCGCGTTGTTAGAATACTTTGATGTCTAGTACTAAAAGCCATATTTTGCGTACTTATCTATTGCCTTTCAAAAAATTGCTCACTGAAAGAGGCTTGAAAGCACCTCCTTTATTGACTGAAAAGCTCTGTAAATACCAAGAGTCCAGTCATTTTACAACTACTGTGTGACCTATACGGAATCAAACAAAAAGAGATCTTGAAGTACAATATTGTTTAGCTATGGTATGATGACTGTGACTGTTAAAATATGAACATGCAGAGTGCCTTTTCAAACACAATATCTCAAAGTTTTGAAGTGGAAATACAGCACAATAAACCACCACTTGGAACTTACAGTAATAAAAACACATCAATATCCAGCTGACTTCCTGAATACCAGTATTTTATTTGATTATTCTAAAAAAGAACAGTGTTACCTTTTGGCAACAGATGGGGCTTCCTGTGTAATAAAAGAAACAACTGATAGTTTAGGTGTTGACAGTACACAAGCTGTGAAATTCTGACTTGGGACCGACTCCCTGAAGATTCATTGGAGTGAAGACCCAGAGTTCAAGTTAAAGCTCCATTATAAACACAAGCCTGAACTGGAAGTTCAAACCAGGATCTGAGTTGAGTTTTCCATGGATGGAGTTCAGGGATTCTCCATTTGAATTGACCTCCATTTGCAAATTGTTGAATACAAGCAGTTACCAACACAAATTAGTGTGTCCATACAAAAAATTAGCATGAATGCAATGTTAAGGCTCAGAAATCAAATACTCAGAAGTCATTCAGTGCAGATTTGAGATTGATAATTCAACCTTAACTTTGCTCTCATGTGTTTATCCTCAAAACTACAGGGTATTTTAAAATCATTTAAAATGGTTTTTACAATGTTGTTGTAGCCATAGAAGTCCCCAGATATGAGAGAGGCAACCTAGGTGTTGAGAGACTGGGTTGTAGGTGGCTATGCCTTGTGGTCAGAGCAGAAGTTAGGCCTAGTGACAGAGTCCAAAGCCAGGAATCAGAGCTGAGTGTCAGAACGGGATTACCTGGAGTCAGGGAAGATAGGAGCAGCACTGGTTCCAAGGCAGGAGCAAGGCTAGGACAGGACTGGAAGAAGGCTGGATGAAAGGCAGAGTCTAGGCTGGAGCAGAGCAGGAGCACAGCTTGAAGTGAGGTGAGCACAGGGAGACAGAGAATCCCTGGGCGAAGGCATCAAGTAGCAATTGATCCTCTATAGGTCTTGTGCTTAAGAGCAAGCCACCTGACCGCCTTAGCCTATCAGGTGGTTCTGCTGTGGCCCAGCTGCGCTGATTGGTTGCCTGGTGACTGGGCAGGTGCAACTGTGGGCCCTCATTCCTGACACTAGGTGAAGTCATATATTTTATATCAGGCAGGAAACACAAAACAACTATCAAAAAACCTGTTGACAGCCACCCAACACAAAAACAAAAAGGGGACCCAGTTACAACAACTCCACAACAAACAAAACACCACCTCCAAGAGAAACTACAACACCAGGACCCACCACATGGACACTCCAACATCACCAATCTATCCCTAACTGGGACTGAAGTATTTGTACACTCCAAAGGGCTGATCTTCTGCCCAACTACAGAATCTGATACCATAGTAACATGTGAAGAACTAAAAGAAGTCTTTCACTTCAAAGATGCCATAATCCACAGTGACAACATCTCCACTGACAGTCATAAGAAAGAAACATCTGACTGAATGCATCAGACGAAACCACACACTGGATCATTTTACATCAATTGCTACATACAACAACCGTGAAATCCTCAACAAATATTACCTTTACCAAAAGGATAGCTATACAGTCCCTGAAATCCAACCACCATATAGTGATCAAACCATTAGACTAAGGGTGCACCATGATAGTCCTTAATTGTGATGACTACATCAACAAGGCCAACTCTCTGACACCACCTAGACTAGAGAACTAAAAGAAGACAACAATACACACAGGATTTTAAAGACATCATCAAATCATTTCCCAAACAACTCTAAGAAAAACTCTACAACCTCATCCCACATAAACTCACCCCAGGGACCTTCTACATGCTTCCCAGGATACATAAACCAGGGAACCCAGGGAGACCCATCATATCTGGCCATGGCACTCTTACTGAATTAATACCAGGAATATAATAATCATCCTCAAACCACAGAGCACACAAAGGGCCAGTTTCCTCCAGGACACAACCAACTTCCTCCAGAAACTCCACCACATTAACAACCTCTCTCAGAACACTATCCTTGCCACCATGGATGTCACCTCCCTATACATCAATATCCCTCACCATGATAGCATTGCTGCCTGTCTCAAATACTGACAATATAATATTCAGCATTCAGAAATCCACCCCAATCACATCACAAAATTCATCCTTTTCATCCTCACCCACGAAAGTTTTGCATTCAACAACACACACTTTTTCCAAACCATGGGGACAGCCATGAGTGCTAGGATGGCTCCCAAAAATACCATTGTGGCCACCTCTTCATGAGCCACCTTGAGGAAGAATTTATGGGAAAATGCACAATGAAACCAGTGTTATACATCAAGTATATTTTAATCCTCTGGACAGATAACCTAAACTTGCTCATAGATTTCCACCACAACTTTAACAACCACTACCCATCCATCAAACTCTCTCTAGAGCACTCTCATACTAACATCAGCTTCATGGACACCATTATCACCTTCAACAATGGAACTCTACAAATGACTATAT
This sequence comes from Gopherus evgoodei, assembly GCF_007399415.2. Taxonomy (NCBI): domain Eukaryota; kingdom Metazoa; phylum Chordata; order Testudines; family Testudinidae; genus Gopherus; species Gopherus evgoodei. Next base: position 22,851,499 of record NC_044326.1, read on the forward strand.
TCAAGAAATCTCAAGGATCACCACACCTACCTTCACAGATCCAGCCACAACCCCAGATACACCAAGAAATCTGTTATCTACAGCCAGGCCCTCAGACATCACAAAATATGCTCTGAAGAGAAAATCTTAGGTACACACTTAAAACAAACTTCATTAAATAAGGCACTCCACCAGAGAAGTAGATCACATCATGCAAAGGGCCACCCTTCAATACAGAAAAAAAAAACCACTGACCATACTCCCCTAGTTGACATCTACCGTCCCATATTAACATCCAATATAGGGTATCATCAAATAGATATAACCCAGACTTGATGAGGACCACATCTTGAAATAAATCTTTTTCTGAACCCCATCTTCTGGCCCTCAACCAGCCTCCCAACCATTCCACCCTCATCATCAGAAGCAAGCTCCCCAAAGACAAGGACACACTAACTCAGAGCAGCACCAGACCCTGCCAGAACAACATATGCAAAACGTTCAGATATATCTCCACTGCTATGATAATCAATACCCCCAACCACACACCTTTCAAGATCAATGGTCCTACACTACGTGTGGTGCCTATTACTACGTGTGGTGTACCTCATCCAGTGCGTCAAATGTTCCAACAACAACATGGATGAGAACAGACAATCACTATGTTCTCAAATGAACACACACAGAAAAATAAGAGAAAAACACCATATCGCCTGTGGGCAAACACTTTCTTCAGAAAGCAAACACTTCATATCTGACCTTTCAGTCCTTGTCTTCAAAGGAAATCTGCATAACATCTTGAAAAGACAAGCCTGGGAACTTAAATTCATAACTCTGCTGAGTACAAAAAAACATGGATTTAACAGAGACAATGATTTTTATGGCTCATTACAACAATTTGTAACACACCATACATCCTGCTAACCCTTAACTTCCCACTTCATTTTAAGTAGTTTCTTCCAGCATGTATGAGTCCCTTATGTTAAACAATCTGTCCCGCCTTGTATTTAGCTCTGACACTCTGGTTATCTTCTCCAGAGCTGAGGAGCAGGTCTGTGTAGCTCAAAAGCTTGTCCCTTCCACCAACAGAAGTTGATCCAATAAAAGATACTACTTCACCTACCTTGTCTTTTTTAATTGTTTGCTGGTGAATACAGTAACATAGAAACTAGATTTGGAAAAGTATGCTATTAATTACTAGTGGTTGAGTGATGTTTAATCAAGTGTTAACTAGCTGTGAAACTCTGAACTCCAGTTTCTTTAATGTGTAAGTGGATAAATGAAGGTTAAAGGAAGAAAAATCTCAAATAAAAATGAAGTGCATGGAGAGTTATCTTGATTCATTACTATTCTTCCAGTTTAAGGTTTTGTGTAGTTGTTAAATGTCATCTTATTTTAACTACATACTCAGAATGACAGGCTGTACAGCCTGAGTGTCCCTGTTTAGAGGTTCTACCACAGAAATACGAAAAATGAACCAACTCTCTGAAATGAACTGAAAATCTTCCCCAACCTTAGGCCTGGTGTACACTACAAAGTTCACATAGCTAACATCATTTGGGATGGAGGTGTTACTATTTTGACAGGAAAAACTCCTTTTGTTGGCATATACTGTATCTACATTAGGTGGATCTGCCAGCATAGCTATACCCGCAAAGCATTTGTAGTGTAGACAAGGCCTTAGTAAAAGCATGAGGTAGGTAACATCTCTTCCTTTATCTGTGAAAACCAATGCAACAAAAGAACCAGTTCTTTATTTGGATATATAATTATTTTGGGAGAGCCAAAGACTAGTGTCCTGAGTTCACGTCAGAACAGCAAGGCCTCTGTGAATCACACCTTCATCACAGGCTAACTTGCTGATCCTTTGCCAAGACACAGAAGCCTTGACAAAATCACCATCTCACTACAGGGTACCCTCCTGCGCTAACACCAAGGCTTTGAGTAGAAACATGGCTTCACCACTCACCTGTTTGTTTGTTGGATAGGTGGGTCTCTGTGCCAAACTTTGCTCACAACCGGCTAGTTGAGAAGGCTGAATTCAAGCCTCTGAAGTCATGTACTCATCACATGTACACACACCCATGTGCCTTCATTGCCTTATCACAGGCCTGTTTGATGGGCTGATGTCAAGCACACAGGCCTCTGTGGAACAGATGGGAGTTTTAGAAGTACCTAAATTGGATTTGCACTCCTACAGCTCCTATGAAAATCCCACCTGCCATGAATACAGGCTTGTTTGTTGATGTGTGAAGACATCAGTACAGATTAGCTTCATGTGCTGAAGTCAAGTAGCAAAAGATTTGGTGAAATCATGGCTTCACTACAGGGTGGCTTGCTTGGCTAATGCCAAAGCACACATGGTTCTTTAAAACCAGCTGTACATCACAAAGTTGCTGCTTGTGTCGTGACACACCAGACCTCTGAAGTCAATGATTCACCACAGATGGCTCACTGAGTAAATGCCCTGGCGCACACACCTCTCTCAAGCAGTTGCCTCACATCGGACTTTAGTTTTTACTTCAGCGGTCACTAATTATACGAGTAAGACATGAGTTCATTTTTAAATATCCTTTAATCCATTCAGTGCTTCCACCAATATTTTAATCTCACCTTCCCATCCCTGAACCGAAACCCTTGCTCAACAAAGCTACCTCTGTGAAAGCCTCTCAATTCTTTTCAGACAATCCCTTAAAAAGCTTATTTGGGGTTTTGTTTCATTTGACACTAACACATTAGGCTAGACTGTGTCTCAGAGAACTCTTTGTATTGTGCTGTCAGCTTGGATTTGTCAGTGTTGTAGGATTGCAGAGATGAAAATTAAAAGGCATGTCAAGATTCACTCAATCACAGCAGCAGCAGCATCACACCACTAGAGTGACTTTTTTTTTAATGCTGCTGAACAGAGTTCTCTCCATATATTTGCAAAACTTCATTTTCAGTACAGCTGTGATAGAACCCACTCTTTGGGCCCACAGGCCCAGTATGTGACTGGAATGAACACCCAAGGCTTGCAAATGCAGAGGGTAGCTACCCATTTACACCAACAGGAGTTACTTTCTACCCATACCGCAGGGACCATAGCAATCCCAGAGCTTCCAGCTGTCAGCTCCTTGATGAGACAAGGCTGCCAGTCATGACAGCTGCTGTTTCAGTCCCCAAAGTCTGCCTAAAGCTGATAAAAGATTATATTTTCCAGCAGGGGTGGTGGAACAATTTGCATAGTGGGGGTGCTGAGAGCCATTGAACCAAACTGTAAACCCTGTATATAATGGAGACCACTTCTAGCCGGGGGTGCAGCAGCACCCCTAGTTCCAGCACCTACATTTTCCAGGTTTTCTTCAGAGTCAAAACCACTTTGACACAATGTATGTTATCTTTTCAATTTCTGTCCATACCTATAGGAGGGATGGTAACTTTCTGCAGCATGAGGCAGTTGAAGTGGCTCATGCAACCTGAGGTTACCTTTCCGAGACTGAGCGTTTCCTGCCTTGCTCAATGTGTCATTTACACCGGTGCAAAATACTTCCAGATCAGTATGGTAGCATTTTACAGCTACTTTGCACAGATGTAAGTGCAGGGCATAGGGCAATCAGCTTCTTTGTCTATGTTTTCTTCCAACTTGGAGGGGGTTTTGCCCCCTCTCCCCAATACACATCAACACACACACTTTGCAGTTGAAACAACTGCAGTCACTGTTCTGTCTGTACCTTACCAGAAAACTCTCTGATGGATTACTGTAATATAAAGCTAGCATACTCTTAACTTAAAATCATTATCATCTGTAGTAAAAACTCCACTGTTCTGGAGTGATAGCTGAGGGAAACTTTTAAGCCTCAGATTACTTTCACTTCTGATGCAACAGTTTCCTTCTTTTGTATGACAACTTGAAAAGCAGCATTGACATCTAAGTTTGCATTCCACGCTATGGCTTCTGGAGACATGGAATGAATCAAGGTTGTCCCTCTGGTGAAGGATCTTACAGGGCAGTGGCTCACCAGATGTTCCACGATTTAGATGTTTCTCCCATATTTGCATATCTAATGTGCGAATATGAATGAGTGAAGCAGTGAAACTGATGAGTCTGAGGCCTGGTCTACACTAAAAAGTTAGGTTGACCAAGCTATGACACTCAGGGATATGAAGAATCCATACCCCTGAGCAATGCAGATAAACCAATCTAATCCCTGGTGTAGACAGTGCTAGGTCAACAGACGAGTTCTTCCTTCAGCCTGGCATCCACCTTTCATAGAGATGGATTTCTCCTGTTGGTGTACTGTCTACACTGAAGTGCTACAGTGGCATAGGTGTGCTGCTGTAGTGTTTCAAGTGTAGACAAGCCTTCAGTTCATAAATTGCTGCTGCTCATAAATGGGTTTTCATATGCAAACAAGAGTATCTGTTATCTACTATCGATCATTCTTTTTTCCTTCGTTTTAAAAAGATCCAATCAGGGAGCAGAAACAGGGCCATGCGTCTTAAGTAACCATTTGCACAGCATGAATAACAAGCAGTGAATAACAAATAGGCCAAGTGGCTTGTATATTTTCCTAAGATGAAAAATAATTGTCCAGACTTTGCACAAGTCACAAACAGAAAAATCAGGTAAATTTGTCTAATCTTTTATTCACCGGACCAAAAAACCTAATTCAACCATTTCTTCTATGAATTATCCTGTGATTGCTTGCAAATAGCCCAGGTGGCTAAAATGGTAAAGTGGCCTCCCGTGGGGCTAAAGCAGACATTGGAGCAGCAAGAAATCTGGGTCTTCTTGCTTCCTCTGACACTAATTTACTGCACAATCTTAAACAAAACAGTTACTCCCTCTGTACCTCACTGTGTTCATCTGTAAAATAGGGTTAATTACACTCCTCTTTTTGTGGGATGCTGAAGATTAATTCCAGAATGCTTGTAAAAACAAACACACAAAAGCCTGGCTTGACGATGCTATACAAATATTTACACAGTTAAAAAGAAAATGTGCATAAACTTAGTTCAAGTGTTTGGTTTGTCACAAATTAAGTGTTGCCAGTGTTCAGATTGGGTTAGAAAATTTGTGTGCAGGAGATAGTTATACTAAGGTACATACTGTTTGTACTGCATTTCCTAAAGATTTTTTCTCTGTGAGATGAGATTTCCATTATTGTATAGCTAATGTTTGTTGATAGATGTTGATTTACAATAAGCAGTGCAGCGAACACCACATAAATATTTGTGCAACTCAGAAGAAAACTGAAAAAATGTTTTCAAAGCTGCATATTTGTGGTTGATAAGAGTAAGTGGAAATTCATGGAGTTTGGTTTGGAACTGTGTAGAAAAAAAATAAAAATATAGTTGTTACTAAAGATCCCATCAAGATGGAAAATATTTATTTGAAGAAGCCTGAACACACATCTAAGTATGACTTCCTAGCCATATCTATTCTGAGTTCAGAATGCATGCCAGTCTATTCATAGCTTATTTTACAGTGGATATGGATGATTACTTGTCGGAGAAACTCACAGGTCCTTATCCTGTAATAACCTGAGATATAATGTTTACCGCATGTAGAGGTAAATTATATGCTAGAGGATTTAAAATCATATTTAAATGAAAACAGAACTGTTGGGATTAATGCTATAGTGTTCACATCAGGAAACAAAACATGCATATTATGACATCAGTCAATTTACACATGACTTACTTGAATAGATGCAAATGTAGATAAAACTAAACATTTTAATCAGTTACCTAGATTTCACTTAACCTCTGTTATACATTCTACACCAGTGGCACTTTGACTGTGGCTCCCAAGTGGCTATTTAATTAGTAACCATCTAATTTATTGACCAATCAGGATGCTTCTACTATGTTATTAACCAATTGTAGCTGGTAAAATAATACTTGGTCAGTCATTTTGTTGTGAGAATAATATATAGATTATAGATATTGATAGAAACAAAATATTTCCCTGACATACTGGTTAAACATGAATAGATAGTACTACAGTAAATGAAACAATGAATTCACACTACTCTGGCTCTTTGGGGTAATGTTGATCACTAGTTTGGCTCCTGAACTACTGAGGTCTGAGCATCACTGCTCTATACCAAGGTTTGTCAAGTATTTCCTCAATGTGAAAACCTAACTCAACATAATTTATAGTCTTTGGACCCACCTCCTCAACCCTTCCCAGTCATGCAGACAGCTTCCCCTCCCACCCATGGTCAGATAGCATCTCTGTAGCAAAAGCTGCTAAAGAGAAAGAATGGTCCAGTGGTTGGGGTGATCCACTGGGACTTGGGAGAGCTGGAATTGATTCCCTGCTTCGCTACAGAATTGCTCTGTGGCACTGGGCAAATCACGTAGGCCATGGCTACACTGGCACAACTGTACCGATGCAGCTGCGCTGCTGAGATCATTCATGTAGCCGCTCCATACCAACAGGAGAAGGCTCTCCCATCAACATAATAAAACCACCTAAATGAGAGGCAGTAGCTAAGTCAGCGGGAGGGCGTCTCATGCTGACATAGCTCTGTGCACGCAAGTGCTTATGCCGGAAAAACATACATCACTCAGGGTTGGGCGGGGGGGTTTACTCCTGAACAACATAAGTTTTGTCAACATAAGTGGTATTATAGACATGGCCTCAGTTCTGCATCTGTAAAATGGGAATAGTTGTACTTCTCTAACTCACAGATGTCTATAAAACTCATAGAGGTCTATAAACCCATGACTGGTGTAAAGAAAGTAAATAAGAAAGTGTTACTTACTCCTTCTCATAACATAAGTATTAGGGGTCACCAAATTAAATTAATAGGCAGCAGGTTTAAAACAAACAAAAGGAATTTTTATTTTTTTTTACACAATGCAGTCAACCTGTGGAACTCCTTGCCAGAGGATGTTGTGAAGGCCAAGACTATAACAGGATTAAAAGTAGAACTAGATAAGTTCATGGAGGATAGGTCCATAAATAGGTATTAGCCAGGATGGGCAGGGATGGTGTTTGCCAGAAGCTGGGAATGGGCGACAGGGGATGGATTACTTAATGAATTCCTGTTCTGTTCATTCCCTCTGGGGCACCTGGCATTGACCACTGTTGGAAGGATACTGGGCTAGATGAACCTTTGGTCTGACCCAGTATGGCCGTTCATATGTTCTTATGTATTCTGAAGATAGAAACATCTAAGAGCATGAGGCACTCAAATATCACAGTGAGGGAAGTATTATAAAAGCCTTACAAAATAGCTGTGATTTTCAAAGGAGAGTAAGGGAATTGGGCACACAAATGTCATTTCATTCAATAGGAGCTGAACATCTCTCTCTTTTAGCTTCCTTTGAAAATCACAGCCTGCAGTGACTGCTTACATTAAATAAATAAATATTAATATTAACAAAGGACTTTGTATATATTTAGCTGCCTTTCAGTGCTATTTAGCAGCTGAAAATAAGGAGAAGGAGCCAGAGCCATATGACCCATGTGCTCTCCACTGACCACCAGTAAGTGAGCCACAGACCATATTTTGAGGACTACTGTTATATCCTGATGACTACATAACATTAGTGGTATTTTCATTGTATTAGCCCCTAAGGATGAATCCAGCAGAAATAGGACACAAGGCTTTTCACAAGCACATACGCAGAGGTAGGCCACTCCTAGCTGTTCAGCAATATCCTCCACAATGGTTGTTTAGTTAGTTTGGATTAACATTAGTGTTGAACACTGAACATACCCCAAATCAGTCCCAATTCAAGCATGAGCTGTGAACTAGTGAGATTATCTGTGTCCTTCCACTATTTCATTCAGCTACTAGATGTCACTGGTTGTTGTGGTGAGTTTCAGACAGGATGTGGTCACTGGTAAATAAGGAAGATAACAACTGCACTCAGATTGTGTGAAAGCCTCTTTGTTTGTGTGTATAGTTTTCTTTAATAAATGCCTCCTGCTGAAGGTCTGTGATATTCTGACAGCTATTTACAATTTTGAGGATGATGTCGATGGGTCTATTTCAAATCTGAATCATGTTTGCTGGAGAAGGTCACAGTTACCTGATCACCTCTTCCAACCAACCTAGTGTGAGTCCATGCAAGGTGCACAAACCTTGATATGGGGGTTGAAACATGTTTTGAAAATGAGGCTTGTCTTAACTTGAACCCTTTCTAATGTGTAGGCCTGTGAACCGGCTCTGACGCGCTACAAAATTTGGAAGGGTTTGGCAGCTGTAGTAGACAAGTTACAATATTTTTCTCTCCACTCACCATCCTTATTCATGCATTCTAAAATTTCATTCTGTTGGGCTATGAAGCTATTTTTAACTTTACTGAAGTCCCTCAAGCAACGAACTAGTACAACAGTAGCATATTCCCTCAACTTCAGATGTGTGGCTTCTGCACAGATTGCAATTTTGCCTTTCATAGCAGAGATATATTGCTTTCATGAAGCAGTTTTGATGTTCATGCAATATTTTATGGCTGCATGCATTCAAGCCCATCTGGCTGGCTGGCACAATAGCTGCATGCCAGATTCAATAGTAATCAGGTGCCAGCCTGTTTGATGTTCCAAGTGCTCCAACATCTTAGGTAAGTCCCTCTGGGACAGCAACATTACATCAGTGATGTTTACGGCATAAGACCATCTCACATCTGAGATGAGGATTTCCTCCTGTGTTATCTACTCTCTTTTCATTTCCATGTCCAAGTGCCAAACAGTGGTGTAGAGACGCATTTTACGTTGGCTCAGAAGAAAGCATTAATCTATGGCATTGGCTGCTGAGGGACCCCTTGTCACCATTTCAGAAGAGTGCTGCATCCTGACAATGTTTCATCCATCTTTATGGTTATTGGATCTCTACCACCTTGAGAGTCCATTATGGGCCACATTAAGAGGTGACCTTGCTTAGGGAGTGATTGTAACAGGAAAAGCAACTAATGAGGTGTAGTAAGAGGAGGCCCTGAGATATAAACCTTGGTATCAGAGGCCTGGTATGAGACCTAAGGCCTGAACTAAAGTAATGGTCAAGATTTTGCTAACACAAAGCAAAGTTAAGCTCTGAGCTAGAGGCAGGCCCTGCTCACAGAAGCTGGCAAGGAAAGGGCTGATGTTGCATAAACATATATCCACATAGTGTACTGAAGTATAAACACGGTACCAGGACACTCGAATACTGTACATTCCACACAGATAACAAGGAAAGGACTGACCCATCCCAATGACAGGGGCAAAAGGGTAATATGATGGATAGAGTTGTTTTGTTCGAACCAACATGTACAAGGTGAGAGGCGGCACCTTACTAAGTAGAGGGGTTGTACCTTGCTACATGGAAGGGTTGCACCTCAGTACATCAGGAGTGAGGTGTAACTTGTTCGTACTTGTGTATAAGAATGTATCCCTAGGGCAGTGTCTTTGTCTGGCCTAGGGGGCAGTGGAAAGTCCCGCCACTGTCTGAGCCGAGTCCATTGCCAAGAGGCACTTTCTCGTAGCATGCCTTGAATTAGATTAAGAAATCTACAGGGAACTACTATTGTGTCCATACGGCAATAAACCTGGCCGACGTGCCTTCATACCTTACTAGAGTCTGTGGTCATTGGGGGTTCCTTTCGGGTCTGCTGTGTCAGCTATCTTCGAAGAGCTGGGACAGCACACAGAGGGAACACACGCACGCAGCTGAGTGATATCAACACTGAACAGAGCAGAGCACCACACCGGGAGCATCTGACAACATGAGGGAGAGAGAATAAATAAACTAAACCCACTCTTTTTGTGTTTTTCTTCACCTGAGTGCCTGAGGAGAAAACCTGTAGTGTCCTGGGAGGGTAAAGGAATGAGAAGGAAATGCTATGTCTTCCCTTTGGATGCAGACCAATGGCAGCAGATGGATAGGAAAGGAAGCTGTAGTGTATTAGCAGAGGAGGTATGTCTCAGTGAATGTGGGATAGGGTGCAAGAGAAGCATTTCAGAATTCTGGGGGTAGGGAAGTTGCTCTGTGCTCCACACACTAATCAAACCTGCTATTCTAAGGCTTCCATATGCCCAGCATTGAGACCTGCCCCAGGGAAGTTATCAACCAGGAATTGCTAAGCTTTTCTCAGTGAGAAAGTGAAACCTATTTAGTGTTGAACTGTGAGTGGATCCCTAATGACATTTTGACTGCCTAAGGACTTAAGGATCTGGGTCCTGTTTGTGGCCTAACTTCCATGTATATGCACATGGGAGAGGCATATTTTCAGCTCCCCTGTTACTCTGAATGAATATGATTAATGACAAGAGTTCAAGTAGTTTAGGCAGAGAGAAGAAATCATAGTGGTTACTCGCACAAGCGGCTCCTACTGAAATTGAATGGCCTCCTGGCTCCTTAGAAACCAAGCAGCAGAGATTCCAAAAGTCAGAGGTCCTGCTGCCTGCAGCTGTAAGAGATGTCCTATTTCTTTTATTGATTTATTCTGTGCTCTAAATAAAATAAATTCAAGTTCTCTGGTCTCCCTAGTTTCAAGTGTGGTCTAGCCAGAATGTCAGGACAGCAGTTAAACACATAGCCCATAATTTTTCACTGTTGTATGCTTGCTTCATGTTTAAGATCATTTATAGAAAATCTCATTATCTTATAATATTTTTTGTCGCACTGGTGTAAGTGTAGAAAGTGCTTTACCCAAGCAAAGCACAGTTTGGTGTTCTTTGTATTTCCTTTTCAAACAACAGGAGCCACTTTCAGCCCCAGTGGCAAAAAGGCCTCAGCTCAGCTGCAGTCAATGGAGCTGAGGAATTCCACATAGGAGCATGCCTAATAAAGCCAGTGTTACTGATCACAACTGAAAATAAATAATCAAAACCAAAGCCCTTTCCCTCTGAGTACATGGGGAAAGATGTAGGTGTTATCATGGTCCAGAAAAAGAATATTCACATATGGGGGAAACCAGGCTCATCAGGAAATGTCAATGAGATGAAGCTGAAACAGCAGATGAGTAGGAAGCTTTTAACAGAACTGAGTGTAAGATGATGCAGCATCTTCTCATCTGTGAAGTTCCCATCTGGGCAGAATTTTTATCCCATCAATTTGCTTTTCTTTAAGTAACAAAAGATACAGAAATCCAGAGTCAAAAGGCAAGCATGCATGAATTGGCCACTTTGCACTACTCAGATAGGGACTATTGTCCCTAACCACCCTGCTGGGGATACTACCTAGGTGGAGGAGGCCCCACCAGGAACAGAAGCAGCAGAGATTCTGGCGTAGGGGAGGGAGGCCTGTTAAGCACAGGGAATCATAGAAATGTTGGGAAGGAAGATACTTAGAGAGTTCAAATCCAGGCCCCTGTCATGAGGCAGGACCAAGAAAACCTGGAAGGTGAGGTAGGGCACAAGGTGTGGCTGGTCCACTCTGGCAAGCCCCCACTGGTAAATGATCTCCCAAGAAAGGGGTGGGGAAGCAATGTATGAACTAGCTTCTCCTTGTTGGAGGGCTTCCATGTAAATAATTCTAAAGTAGAACAATTCAGCATTAGGGCATGTTGGAAAGAACAACAGTAGAAACTTCCTTTCATTGTTAGTTGCGCTTCATTCCCTCTTATGTCTGAAGAATTAACAGCCTTCCGATTTCCCTCATTATTGTGGCTGGCAGGAGAAAGGTTTTATGGCTGCTTTGTAATTTACCAGAAGGGTTATCCTAGGGTGATGCAATGTGCTGCCTTCTCAGGGCTTACCACCCTGGGTGAAATCATGGCTGCATCGCCATCCAGGGTGCAGCTCTGCTACTTAACCCAAGCATGGCAATGGTGAGCACTTTTACTAGTAGTCCCTAGAGAGATGTGAATAGGGCAACTCAATCCCTCCATACTTTAACATCAGCAGAAGTTGCTGGGTTCTCAAGCTCTTTTGAAAAGTCAGGTAATTTCCTGAGGTGCCTAACTACTCATTTAAGAGCCTGAGTTTAGGCACCTTTATTTGAGAATCTTGGCCATATAGTTCATTTCTCCTAATTAGCTCCCTCAGTATTGTTACTTTTCTTGGACTACAGTACAATTATCTACCTTTCTGTGATATTAAGGCACCCAGAACTGACTGCAGCATCCTTGCCCCAATGAAAGGAATATCTCCATGATCTGTGTTTTAATGGCTCCATGTAATCAGCCCTGAATCATATTAGCCTTTACGCTGCCTTACTGCTGTGCACATAGAGTCCAATCCTGCAAACCTCATTCACATAAGTGACCCTTATACCAAGAATCAACCCATTGAACAGATTTGAAGGGTTGAAGAATAGGGATCATAATTTGTTGTCTGCCCTCTCCTAGAAGAGAAGGATGATTTTATGGTTAAGGTCCTAGAGTGAGAGGCAGGCAATCTGGGTTCTTTTCCTGGCTTTTCTCTCCAGTATCTTTATATTCTTGTTCCTGTGCTAAGGAACCTTCAGCGCCTGGCAGGAGTGTGCCACGCTGTAAAATGTCACATTACTTCAGGAATTCTCAGGAGGTTTACACCAGCAAATTACTCTTCTTGAGAAGGCTCAACTCTTTGCAAGATTGAAGCCTTCGTTTAAAAGTGCCTCAGTTTCCCCATCTGTAAAATGAGTGCAATAATGCCATTATCCTGCTTTAGCAGCATGTGTTACAAGAATATATTCACTAACACCTCTGAGGTGCATAGATACTAATACAAAAGGTACTGTAGAAAAGCCTATGAATAAAATAAATCTGTTTTTGCACTATTTCTTAAGCTTCTCCCTGCCCCTGAATTATCTATACTTTGGATTATTTACTTTTTCACAACTGTATCTATTTTTCTACATCAAATCTCCTCTTATTTTCTGTTTCCCGTTGATTTCTCTCCTTAGTTGCTTCCCTAATACTATGGGTTTTATATTTATTACAAATGCATTCATAGAACATTTTTTATTTCAAAGTGGATAGAATACATGTGCAGTGAATGTCATATTAGTTTTTCTATACAATATTCTAAAAAAAGTAAGTGCACATAAGTTGTAGATATGAACAGTAGAGCAATAAAATCACATAGCTTGTATAGGCCACAATCTTCCCTGGTAAAATTCCACTAAAGCCAAAATGACACCATGGATCAGTTTAGCCTAGTACATCAAAGCTTTGGTTGACACTCAAGTTTTTGGGTCATATTAACCATCTGTTGAAATTATTTCACAAAATAAGGATATTCAAAGCTTCTAAACAGCAGCATAATAATTTATCAGCACATATGTTCAAAGAGTTTGGGGCCAACATTTTGTAAATATTGAAAGCATATTTATTTAGTGGATCCAGTCTCATTTCTCGTAGCTATGTTCTCTTTCAAAGTTTATAATTTCCAGACACCAAAATATGCAGCAAAGGTCACATTTGTTCTGAGACATGCTTTAGAAGCCTTTTGGTTTGCATTGCATATTGTTAGCCTGAAACTGAGAACAAAAACCAACCACTGCCTTTAGGTAACCTAAAACAGCCGAGACCAAATTAGCAGATGCATTTTAGTTTGATGATTAACAGACTTTGCTGCTCTTTCAGCTTGTCCACACCTGAAATGTGACAGCTGCAGAACTGTAGCGCTTCAGAGTAAACACTACCTACACCAACAGGAGGAGTTCTCCCATCGGCAAAGATAATCCACCTCTGAAAGGTGGTAGCTAGGTCAAAAAAAGACTTCTTCCATCAGCCTAGTGCTGTGTACATCAGCGGTTAGGACAGCTTAACTATAGTGCTCATAGGTATGGATTTTTCCCAGCTCTGAGCAATGTAGTTGAGTCAACCTAACTGTTTGGTGTAGACCAGGCTTCAAATATTCTGCTTTACAGTTTGGTTTAATTAGTGCAGCCTGAAGAGACAGGAAGTGGAGGGAAAAAAAAAGAAAAGAAAAGAAAAAACTCATTTCCCACTGCAATTCAGAGACAGTTTATTCATACTTTACTCTCAACAGAACATAACTGAGGTGTTTCCACACTGTCAGTCCAGTGACTGGGAATCCATAATGAAATTGAAATTGTATTCTTCTAAGATTTAGGATCAAACCACTCATTACAATAGAACTTGTGCACATGAATGTCACAATAATGGGATATCTGGGATGTTCTCTGGTCTAAAATGGATAGGACTAGATTAGGATACGAGATATCATTTTGTCCCAGACCTTGTTGCCCCTCCCCTCTCCTGGATGTCTTTACCCGTTGAGGGTACATGATCTGAGGCTGAGAGATCAGCAATTTCACTTGGTTACTTTTACAGTTGTTCCTATTACAGGCTATCAAATGGGACTGAACTCAGTTTCATTGAATGGATGGCTTAAATTCAGAAATATCCCTGGAGGTATTTAGCAGTGATTTCCTGTACTGCTTGCAAACAAAGGGCTAGCTTGCATCCCTAGGCACAGCCCTGAGCTCATAAACTTCCACCAGCCATGGAAGGCACTGAGCTTCGGAGGCACCATTGTGGCAGAATGCTCTTGCCACTTCTCCCAGCTCCCAGGGAAGAGCAGTCATGTGCTAGCTTAAACCCCACACAATCACTCAGCCTTGCTGGCCAGTGAATGCTCCCTCCCCAGATGCTTTAGCTACATACAGTCAGCAGTGGATTATTACAAGTCCCTCGCTGTGCCTGATCTGCAGAGAATGCAAGTCTGCTTATGCTTTTTACCTACGGAGATCCCTGATTCAACCTCTGTGTCAGCCGAGACAGCAGCTATGACAGGTCATGCTGTGAAAACTGGTTTCTTCTGTTAGCAAAAAAATTGCTACATTAATTGATAAAATGGAGGTCATAGAAAAATCTCTATTATGTTCTAGGTATCAAAGAGGGCAGGGTTTCTATCTGTGCCCCCTTCTCCTTCATTGCTCTTGCTCTGTTTGTAAGTTAAATGCCAGTTATCTGGAGAAGTGTCATAGCTTAACTGTCACTTTTCTCTCTACCTGTGATAAATATAGAGTAATATAATTAATGCAATACCCCAAGAGGCACTCTTTCTTGGGCTGAAGAACTCATAAGATTCCTGATGTTGTCCTAGCAACTCTGCTGAGTTGACATAGATGCCGTACTTTGAAGATGCATGTACATATCAGTGCTGAAACGGGGTGCTTTATGCAATCAAGTTATGTAGAGTAATGAATAGGATAAAATACTGTTTGTGTAGCTTAATGACTCAAAGAGATCTTGGGTGCTAAACTCACTGAAATTGCTAATCAAACAGATTAATGTAAGGCCAGCTCCAAAGCCACTGAAGTCAATGGAAAGGCTCCCGCTGACTTCAATGGATGTTGAATCAAGGCCTCAGTGAAGATACAGGGGGGAGGGGGGAAGGAGGGAGAGAGGGAAGGACATCTCCTCCTGATCCATTTTGGACCCTGTTGCTCTTAACTGGGTTGTCTGTTGTGAACTCTAAGTAATATTGAGAATACATCTTTCTCCATTCTTTCTTATTACCTATATGTATAGCTAAACTGCTGCATTTTCAGATGTTGTGAAGTCCAATATCTATCTGTACCTACACATTTCAGCAGACATTCTTGTACATTGTCATTAACCCTTCTTGCCAGATATAAAAATGGAGTAGAGGTCTTCCTATGGGCCCCGATTCCTGTGCCTCAGCATCTCTCTCATAGCGAATCACATCTTGCTGTTTTAGAAAGGCATAGGTACAGTTAAAAAGAAAGGAAAAGAAGGAATTCTGGCTCCTAAGAGATACCTCTGTATTACGAAACATCAAAGGAGGTGGGGAACCTCTTCTGAAGATCTTCCGCATATGTGGCTTGATGCCAATCTGGGTTTTTCTCTTGGTAGGAAGGACTAGGGGAGAACAAGACTGGTTTACAAAATTCCAGAACCTTTAGAAAGAATTTGAAAGAGCCTTTTTCCAAGGTAGGCACAGCCTGGAGAATCTAAGGGGACTGTTGTGCACCAAGACAACTAGATTCTGTGATAAAGATCACTTAAACAAAAAAAATTATATATCACACCTCAGCAGGTGGCTTCTAGTCCCAAGAGACCAATCACTTATCTAGAGTACCAGTTGATCTGAGATCTTACACCAAAGACAAGGCTGGTAGCCAATTCTGTAGTAAGTGAGCTAAAGGTTTATTAGCAAAGAAAAGGAAGCAAGAACTACTGAGCGTTTATAACAGGTAAAACATATGCATAAGTGAGTCCCAGTTTGTAATTCCAAGTAGTGGCAGTAATTTAATAAAGTGCCAGTTCCCAAAAAGTCTTGTCAGGATTCCCAGATTGTTTCCTGAGGATCTTCGCTTTGCATCTGGTACCCTTCCCCTTAGGAGTCCAAATAGTCCAGAGATCCAAGATCTGTCCTTATTGCTCCTTCTCACAGAAAAGAAGCTGACAGCATCACTACCCATGTGGGCTTTTCCTTTAATAATGGAGACTGAGGAATGCATTTTGAGTCTTGAACCACCGATCATCACGCACACACAGACTGCTTGCTTTGAGATTAGCACTTCTCTGTTACAGTTCATTTGTATTCCACAGTCACCCCATCATGCCAAAGGGGCCAAACTAAGCAGCTCTGTGATCCCCAAGTGCCAGATCACAATGACACTCAGTTTTGGCCCTGCCACCCCTCCTCCTCCTCATGACAGACGGCCAGGAGGCCACACCTGAGTGAGCAGTGGAGTGACCAGCAATGCTTCTCCTAGACACTGCTATTGGGCCAGCTCCCATACCAGGGCTTCCCTGGGGGGACCTGCTCTACCTTACCCCACTTCGAACAGTCCATGTCCCTCTACTCTGCCCTGCCCACAGGACTCGCTCAGCAACAGCCTCAAGGCCTGCTGCAAGTACAGGCAGGAGAGCTGTGGTGAGCGCTTATACAGGGGAACCAGCAGGGAGAAGGGCAGCAGGTTCAAGGGATTTGTGTGTATAGTATGTGAAAAACTTCTGGGGGTGCTCCTGGCTCCTATAGCCAACACCTTTTCACTATCTGTACCTATGGTGTGTGCTGCCTCTAGAGACATTCCCTGACACCCTCAGCTTCCCAAGCTTCCTCTCCAGGTCCCATGGCCTTAGAATCATAGAATCTCAGAGTTGGAAGGGACCTCAGGAGGTCATCTAGTCCAACCCCCTGCTCAAAGCAGGGCCAATCCCCAGACAGATTTTTGCCCCAATCCCTAAATGGCCCCCTCAAGGATTGAACTCACAGCCCTGGGTTTAGCAGGCCAATGCTCAAACCACTGAGCTATCCCTCCCCTTCTTCTGTAGAGCTGCTTGCTAGATCCCAGTCCAATACCCTGCAAAGTTCTTTCTTGCTTTTATTTCAGATCATGGCTCCTAGGCTTCCTCCTGGTTCAGGCTCAAGTCTCCCAAGTTTATCTCAGCCTTTAGCCCAAAGGAGAAAATTCCCCATCTCTCACCTGGGTCTCCTCCCTGGTCTTCCGCCCTTCCCTGTGCTCCTTCCCTTATGAAGACCAAGCTGGGTTTGACCACCAGTTCTACTTAACACAACTCCAGGTGCTATCCAGCGGCCTGTTAACCCATGGTTAACCAGTATGGGGTTTATGCACCATAACAGAGACAGAACATTGTCTTCTGAGTGCTAGAAAGATGAATTGGGCCAGGTCCTCAGCTGGTGAGAATTACTGTATGTTCATGGATTTAAATGGAGAATTTGGAGCCCTGAAAAAGATGCACAGTGCCCCGCCCAAAAATCAGGATTATTGGACAAAATTTTCATGTCAACCCCCAGAATAGAGTCCTTTAATCAAAGAGTTGTAAGCTGCTGAAAAGCCTTGCCTGCCACTGTTCAGAAAGAGAAGCTTCCCTGGCAAACAATTTTAAAGAACTTAGAAAGGTTTTTAAAAGCTAACTAAATTAATTCTATGAAACATTCTAACTCACTAAATAAATACTCCCTTCATGCTGGGGGTACATCTTACTCCTGTGAGGAGTCACAACAGCAGCAGGAAAGTATTATTTCCCTGCATTTCAGCTTGTGCTGACCAATCATTATTTTAAATCTGTTGGTTTTGCTAAGCTTTAGGATTGTTATGAAGAGCCAGGTAGGGTGAAATTCTGATCTCTTTCAAGAGATAGAAACTGTTCAGTTTAGCCCATGCTAAGAAAAATACATTAGGCTCATGCCTCTCTTCCCCAGTTTCCCAGGACACCATAACTCCAGCAGCATTTGGCTATTGGAGGTGACTCATTGACAGATCCAAAGAGAAATATGTAAGCACAAGAAATGGAACATTACAGTATTAATACCACCCTGTCCAGTGTCTGTGCAGGCACCAGTGGAAATTTATGCAGATCCCAGTGTAGAGTCCCTGGTGGCAGACAGTGCTCTATGAGCACAGGGGAAAGCCAGCCCTCCTCCAAAAGTGAGTGTTGGTGGTTGGGAAATAGGCCTGGCTAGGGTAGCCAGAGGTTAGCACTTATTCAGCTTAAAATCCATGGGGAAGACTCTCAGTGGTGTCAACTCTCATAGCCTCATTGACATCACAGGGGCTGACAATTTATTGCAGCTTAGGATCTGCCTCCCGGTGCTTCTCTACGTCCACACTGGAGTGTCCAGGAGAGATGGTGGCAGAAAAGCCATCTACATTCTGGGACACACCACCTCATAATTTCAAACCTGATCTTTTTAATGTAAAAATAAGGCATTCACAAACATGGTGATGGGCATAATAGAAATCTTAGACATTTTTGTAAAATAACCATTTGAAGTCATCTTTATGTATCACAAAGAGGTGAGCAGCAGTAACATAGGATTTTACACAAGATTTAAATTAGGAGCAAAGACACTGCCATATTGGGTCAGATCAATGGTCTATAGACACCAGCATACCAAGCACATGCTTGAGACAGCAGAATTCCAGGAACAGCATTATAGGCGTTTTTTTATTTTGTTTTGGGGGGTGGGGTTGCATGCGCTTTGCCAGTTGCACTCAGAGGTTGTTTATTTATTTTTACTTCTTTTTTTGCTCAGGGCAGCAAAAAAACCTAAAGGCAGCCCTGATCCAGCATCTTCGATCTGACACTGGCCATTGCCAGATGCTTCAAAGGAAGATTAAAGAAAGTCTATTAAGAACAATTATAGGACAACGTGTCCATAAGGGAATTGGCTTCCTATGCCCAGGCTCAGTGGTTAGCTTATGCCCTGGAGCATAAAGGTTTATAGCCGTTATACATTTTCATCCTCTCATACAACTGTGGATGTTCATTATCCATATAAACATCTTACCCTCTATTAAGCTTTTTGGCTTAAATCATATCTTGTTACAATGGGTTTCACAGGTTAATTATTCCTTGTGTAATTTTATCAGGTATCAAGTTATTCAATTTAAAATGAATCTTAAAATATAAAAGCAAGAGAATTAATAATTTGAGAGATATTTGAGTTTAACTTGAAGAGAGTTAAATCAGGACATTCTAATATTTTGATCCAGTACCCCTCAGGGAAAATTTGTTGATATTGAAAGTAAACACAAGTTATCACTGTTAGTGTTAGATTCAAAATTGAAAAACTAAATACTTTGAGACTGATCCTTAGCTGTCACAGGGTCTACATACTCACAGCTCAGCAGCACCTCCTTGGGGCATATCTGGGGAATTAGCTTATTGCTGTCCACACCTTGTCACTCAGTCCATTGACTCAGTCACCTGCCCTACAGTCCGTCTCTCATGGGTCAGGAACCACAGTGCCTCTCCTTCATCACTTAATTCTTTAGCCAAGTCACAGTTGTCCTCCCACTTCTAGAATCTCAGGCAGTCTCCACCTCTACTTCTGTGCTGACTGTACCATTCCCACAGCAGCTGGTAGGGGAACTCAGGTCCACCCACTACACCACAGTCCAATCCAGAGACCCTCAAACTAACAGTTCAGGTTCCTTCCCTTCAGATTTTACCACACCTTCTTGTATCAAAAACTATCTATTTACTCACCACATCACCCTTCAGCCTCAACTCCTAGATTTTATAGAAGCCTTGCCTGTTCCTGTCCCAGCTGGACTTCATTAGTAATTAGGCCTTAGCAGGCGCTGGTTTTCCTCCAGGTGCAGTCTACATGTTAATTGGCCTAATTTACTACTTCAAGCCTCATGTGGGGTGGACAGCCCATCACAATGACCTCTCAGTCCTCATCCCCAAAGGAAACTTGTGCAACAGTTTCAAAAGATGAGCCTGGGAGCTTAAATTCATCACTTTGCTAGACACTACAAATCATGGACTGGAGAGAGACCCTGGACTGATGGTTTAGTACAACATTCTATAACCCCACAGCTGCTCTCCCAGCATTTTAATACCTCCTGCCTTCATGAGAGGCAGTACCTATGGAGGCAGGGGAAGCTTGCCATGCTGACATAGTGCTGTCCACACAGGCATTTAGGTCAGTATAATTTATGCCACCCAGGAATGTGGATTATTTATACCCCTGAGTGATGTAAATTATACCAAATTAGTAGTGTAGACATAACTGAAATGTGTCAGACCTGAAGAGCTCTGTGCAACCTTCAAAGCTTCTGTCTCTCACCAATGGAAATTGGTCCAATAAAAGATATTATCACCCACCTTGTCTCTAATATCCTGGGACCAACATGGCTAAAAAAAAAAGAGTGCACAGAGCAATAATAACCAGTTCAGGGCCTACTTGTGTGTAAAAATGGATTTATGTGTGAAATGGGGAAAGTCTGTATTGCAACACTATTTATTTATTTAAATACAATAACCTCAGCTTTAGATCTCCAATCAATCTTTGCTTCAGGTATTTCAATGAATAGAAAGGAATTGTCCAAGCCTACGTCCACACTACAGCTTTAAATCGATATTAGTAAAATCGATTTTATAAAACAGGTTTTATAAAATCGATTTTACGCGTCCACACTAGGGCACATTACTTCTGTGGTGTGCGTCCATGGTCCCAGGGTACCATCGATTTCCGGAGCGGTGCACTCTGGGTAGCTCAGTAAAAGAATAGGACCAATAACTTTGATATCCGTCCACACTAACCCTAAATCGATTTAGTAATATCGATTTTAGGGTTGCTCCTTTCGTTTAGCTGGAGTACAGAAATCGATTTTAAGACCCCTTAAAATCGATTTTAAGTGCCTTGTAGTGTGGACGGTTACAGTGTTAAATCGATTTAATGCTGTTTAAATCGATTTAATGCTTTAGTGTGGACCTGGCCCAAGACAAATGCTGACCTTATGCTCAGAAAAATCTTGCAAAGAAGCATGCAAGCACACATGGCCTTCATGTGCGCCAGCACACCTTACTTCTGTCAGGGAAAAAATGGAGATGGAGTTGATATATTCAGTAATGAAGAGTACAACATTTCATTTTTCTATGTTCTGCCTGCAATCAGGATTATGCCTATGGACACACTTCACTGCCTAAATTGCACAATTACTGGTGAATGGTTCTAAAAATGCAACTGTTAACCTTCATTACAGATATTAACAAGAGTTAGCATTTTATGGGTCAGGACCATTTTTGAAAATGTCAGGTTATGAGTCATAAAACTAAATTTATACCCCTAGGAAAAAAATAAAAATAAAAATCAATCGTGATTTTCCCTTCTTTTCTGTTTTTTTCCGCAACGGCAGTTTAAAGGAACATTATTCTATTTTCACCCCCCTGCTAGATTTTAGTAGGGAAAGATTTCCATATTGCCCACTGTAGGAAGTAATTTCCTTAAGCTGAGGTGTAAGACCCTTTGCAAGTGAGTGTAGGTACAGTAATCCCACGCTGTAGATGTCTGCACTGTCCATGAACACAAAGAAGTCTGCAGTCACTCCAGGTTCTTATCTACAAAAGCTTTTATTTGCACAAAGGTGTTTTTTCTCATGACAGAGTTTCAACTTCATTGTCTTTATAAAGTGCTATGAGTTTTAGGCAAAATTTCAAATGGAGGGGGGAAAGTGGGTTTTCTAACCATCCCTAGCCAGAATGAAAGCTGGAATAGGATTGTTAGCGCTACTTTTTGTGCGGGAGAGGCCTCTAGTCATTTCCTTCCAATGAGACCCAGGCAGTATTAATGGATAATCATAGACTCATAGACTCATAGACACTTCCCTTATCCCTAAAAGACCACATTACAATTCTCTGACTTATATCCTTCTGATCTCCCTTCCTCTTCAACATCTACATGAGATCATTTGGAGAGGTAGTGACATCCCATGGACTCTGTTATCAACAATACGCCAGTGCCTCCTGACTACATATCTCATTCTCCACAGATGCAACCATTGCCATCACAAACATGTCACAACATCCACAAGAAATCAGCTCCTGGGTGAAGAGCGGCTAGTTAAGACTTCACTGGTGCTGGTCATCAGGGGAATGTGCTTCAAAGAACTAGTTGTAACACAGTATTCCCCTTCCGTTAAAGGAATCTATCTCCCCTTTATCCAAATGGTGTGAAGCCTCAAGTCCAATTGAACTTAGTAAATGTAGACAATCAGTATTAGTGTGGTGGAGATGTGATACTGGCAGACCAGGTGCAAGGTCCTGCCAAGGCTTTAGGCATTCATTACTGGAAACCAGTCTGTTCCCCATGTGTTAGTATGGTCAAGATAGGTTTTGGAGGTACAGCAACGTGTTTCAATTTCATGCAATACTTATAAATTGCTGCATACATTAATCTCACTTATAACATCTTTATCCCTTGATGTGAAGTAATATTTAAGTTTTGCTTTATAATTGTAAAAAAATGTTTGCTCTGAAATTGTGAAGTGGGAGGGATCATCTCCTGGCCATCAAGAAGGCCTATCAAAACTAAATGGGCCAGTGTGGGCCATCAATATACAAAGACTTTGTTATTGTTCCCTTATGCCCATGAGGAGGCTACATGCAAAATGGTACTGTGACACTACACCCCATATTCATCCTGATGTTATTATGAATGATTATGGCATAACTGTAACATATGTACTCGATGAATCATAGAAGGTGTCATTGGAAAAGTTATGATTTGCTGATAATATGATTATCCTATTTGTATGCATGTATCATTTTTGTATCTAAGTTATGAATATTGACTATGTATCTGTGTTTCAAATGTGGTTACACATGGGTGACACACACTAAGCAAAATGCTTCCAGCCTAGACAGCTGGTTGTGAAGGGCCTATTCAGAGTAATGGGCCATTAGGAAAAACAAAAGGCCCTAGGAGAAGCTTATCCCCCACCTGGTGAGCCTTCCTGAGAATGCTCCAGCCAGCATTTA
Organism: Gopherus evgoodei; assembly: GCF_007399415.2. NCBI lineage: Eukaryota > Metazoa > Chordata > Testudines > Testudinidae > Gopherus > Gopherus evgoodei. Next base: position 22,874,614 of record NC_044326.1, read on the forward strand.
AGTAATGGCTGCTATGACTCTGCAAGGACATGTGACCAGACCACATGACTCTGGATTCCATTTTGGGTATCTGCATTTTTCCACATACTCGTCTGGGAACCGTTTTTGGAACAAAGGATTCCCACCATATGCTAAATCTGTATAAGGCAGGGAGTGACATCATCTGTTCTTCACTCCCCCTACAACTCCACACCTGAGAAAAGTTCTAAAAGAAAAGAACTTGGAATGGGGGTGGAGATCCCAAGCTGCAAAGCAAGAGTAGCTTGTGCCTTTAGAATCTGCAAACCCACTTGTATCATCAGTCAGGGTGAGAAATTGCTAATTCATATCCAATCTTTCTAGTATTTTAGGCTTAGTTTGTGGTTTTGTTTATTTAGTAGGTAATCTGCTTTGATCTGTTTACTATCACTTAAAATCTGTCTTTTTGTAGTTAAGAAACTTGTCTTATGTTTTAATCTACAGCAGTGTGCCTTTGACTGAAGTGTCTGGGGAAAATATCAGCTTGGTTTAACACAAGCATATTGTACATATTCCTCTCCACATTGAGGGAGAAGCGAACTGGGTAATAAATTCATACTGGTCAGGGTTTCGATCAGGGCAGGACAGTACAGCTCTGGGGTCCCAGGCTGGAGGCCTGGGGGTTATTTTGGCTGTAGCCTCTCTATTGTTGGTTTATGCAGTGGCTGGTCAGGTGTGTCCCTGCCTGTGTGAATGCTGATGGAAGTGTAGGATGGGAGAGCGGTCTATAGCTTGTCACAGCAGCACAGTGCTGAGAGGGAGTCCAGTGGTGATTCAGAGGGCTAAGTGATCACCAGTTCCAGGTGGCACCATGGATGCTACCCACACAGGCTTATCCCATAAGCTTATCCTCTGGAAGAGGGAAATAAAAGTAGCAGACAAGAAAATTTTTCATCTTTTGCTGTTTGGACTCTCACAGGGCTGGAGGTATGAACAAAAGAAGAGGTCCCCACGGTCAACCTGGGTCAGCCCTAAAAAGACAGTCAGAGCTGACCAAGTGCAACATCTCTCTCATCTTTTGAAACCACAGACTAACTCATTTGTGTATATATGCTTGTCTTGTAAGAACTTTCTCATTTATTTTCTTAATTAACAAATCTTTAGACAGTTTACTATAGGACTGGCTATAAGCGTGGTCTTTGGTGTGAGGTCTAAGGTACAAATTGACCTGGGTAAGTGACTGGTTTCTTGGGATTGGGACCAACCTGAATATTTTGTGATCTTTGATGCATAGCAACCAGCTAGGGCTAAGTCTAGCTTGCCTGGGTGGCAGGATACTCTGAACTGCCCAAGGTGGCTGCCTGTGACTCCATGGTAAGACTGCTATCATGCCTTAGGGGTTCACACTTGTTACTGGGTTGGTGAAATCTTACTATAGAACATATAACCAGTTTTGGGTGTCTGCCCTGAGGTTGGTACTCATGGTCATGAGCAACAGCATGGAAAGGTGTTTTCCCACCTGCAGCACGTGTTTATGAAGGGCAAACCTTTCCAAACAAATGTGATTGCCTGCTTTAGTAGAGAAGGGGCACTGTTTTACAAAGTGAGTATGTGGAGTGCTGTATATGTATGAATACTGGAGGAAAGAAGCTACAGAGCCCACTCCTACACTGGGGCTCAATCATGCATCTATTGAACAAGCAAAGCTCCTATTGATTTCAATGATGAAGAATCATGTCCTTAATGAGAGGGTTGCTGTATGGTCACCAATTTATTGCTGCTTAGCAGCCAGAGTAAAGCCTGAAGGTCAGATTCTGATCTTGGTTACACCCATATGAATCCAGTGTAACTCTATAGATGTAAATCTCATTTTACAGTGATGTAAGAGATTATTATATGGCTCTTGGGCCCTATTGTCACGACCTGCCATATGCTCCAGCCATTCTGCATGAGGCAGACGGAGTGGAGCTGTTTGAAGTCCTTCAATGTCACCTATACTGAATGAAGGAAACGCTATCCATTAAAGCAAAATTATCCCTCTCCAGGAGGGGCTGACCTTGTTACAGAGATTTGTATGTATATCTATAGTGCTCCAGTCTAACCTGCTGTGCTGTCCCTGCCCATCTACCACCAAATGTTCTAGACTCTGGCTACATCTACACTACAGCATAAAATCGAAATTACTAAAACCAGTTTTATAAAACCGATATTATAAAATTGATTTTATGCGTCCACACTAAGGCACATTAATTCGGTGGTGTGCATCCATGGTCCTAGGCTACCATCGATTTCCGGAGCGGTGCACTCTGGGTAGCTACATTAAAAGGAATGAGACCAATAACTTTGATTTCCGTCCACACTAACCCTAAATCGATATAGTAATATCGATTTTAGGGTTACTCCTCTCGTTGGGGAGGAGTACAGAAATCAATTTTAAGAGCCCTTAAAATCGATTTAAAGTGCCTTGTAGTGTGGACAGGTACAGAGTTAAATCGATTTAACGCTGTTTAAATCGATTTAACTGTGTAGTATGGACCAGGCCTCTCTTTCCCTGAGATCAAGAATTACCACCTTGTTAGCCTTTCCAGCTGTACCCAGTTTGAAGTCCATCTTTTTCATTTCTATAGCCAGTTCTCTCTCTCTCTCTCAGCATAAAGGTGACTTCTAATTTATCTTTCATAGGGCTATAAACCTTGACAGCAACGTAACATAGATCAGCCTGCACTTATCAATCTTTAGATACAGAAACAGAGGAAGCATTTTTTAATATAAATCCAAAGAATACATATTTACTGTAAATAAGCTGCAATGTTTAAACAGAAAGGGATGTTTCAATGACTTGAGTCACCATGCAAAACAGCTTTGCAAGTGATATCAGGTGCAGAACACTATTAAATATCCTTTGGGAAAGTGCAAGAAAGAAACTCTCCTATCCCTTATGTTTAGAAATGGGTAATTTCATGCCAGGGACACACCTAATCAGGGTGACTGTGGATGCACAGTAGCCAAACATCTGTGTCCCATCCTTAATGAAATTTGCAGGTCCACTGTCCCTTTTGGTGCTTTTACTGAAAGAGAAGAAGCTGAATATGAGACGGACTAGTGCCATGCTCCTGCCCCATACGTGCTCTCAGATAGTCTAGATGAAATGGCAGTCTTATCCAGTCCTTTTCTTCTGGCTGCCTTTAATATAGGGGAAAGATAGGGGTGGGGCCCATTCCAACTCCCACCTCAATCAGTGGAAAGATTCCCATTGACTCAGTGGGAGCTGGATCAGGTCTAGAATGCCTTAGAAGAGCCTTGGTTGATTTTCTTCTCCACTGACAAAAGGCAAAAGAGGAAAGACTAGAGCATGAAAACAGAGGAGACGACATGGGGAGAGATGTACAGAGGAACAAGAAGGTGGAAAGAGAAAGAGAGTTGGCAATAGAAGGGAGAACAGTTCTGGTCAAAAATACAGAAATTTGGCTTGTTTTCATCATTGAACAATATGCTGTTCAAATGAAGTTGCTCACTGCAATATTGTGTTTTCCACCAGCCGCATCCCTTTAGTTTGCTTTGCATTATAGTCTAATTACCCCAAGGTCTCAGAGGTTCCCAGCCCTGTAAGTAGTCCCTCCAGTCAGGGATGGGGCATATTGCAGGGGGCAGCATAGGGAAGCTACCCAAACTGTTCCTGTTTGGTGGAAAATAAAGAATTTCAGATGCCAGGGCTTTCAGTTCAGCACTTTCCAAGAACGCTAAAATCATACAAAAAAAAGTTTTTAAAAAAAGAACAATTCTCAAAAATCTGCATTTAAGTTTTGTTGTGGTTTAAATTGGGTTTTACTTTATCTGAGCCAATTTCCCTCAATCCCACCCAAACACCCATTTTACCCTCAGATGTTGCATGGAAGGAGGAAGAGATGGAGGAGTAATAAGGAATTGGTGAGGGAGCTTCTATTATTCCACTAAGCAGCGGCGGATTATCCAATGAGCCCATGGAGCCTGTGCCCAGGGGCTCTGGCCAATTGCCCCCCCCCCCCAGAAAAATGGATCCCTCAGCAGAAATCCACTGCAGAGTGGCAGAAGCTCCGGGTGGGCATCATGGGTGAAGCCCCAGCACCCTGTCCTGGCAGAAGCATGGGGGCAATCAGGGTGGGCAAAGCCCCAGTGCCCCATCCCTGGTCCCCAGCAGAAGTGGGGTGGGATAGCTCAGTAGTTTGAGCAGTGGCCTGCTAAACCCAGGGCTGTGAGTTCAATCCTTGAGGGGGCCAGTTAGGGATCTGGGGCAAAAATCTGTCTGGGGATTGGTCCTGCTTTGAGCGGGGGTTGGACTAGATGACCTCCTGAGGTCCCTTCCAACCCTGATATTCTATGATCTATGATTTAAGTGCCGGGCGGGCAGGTGAAGCCCCAGCATCCGGACTCTGGCTATGACCCCAGAACTGGAGGAGCTCTCACTCCCCGCTGCAGCCCAGGGGCTATGGTCAGGGGGACAGAGCTTCTCCAGTCTTGGGACTGCAGTAAGGAGCGAATGGTGGATGGACTGCAGTGGGGGGAGGAGCAGAATAAGGTGGGGCTGCAGGCAGAAGGGACAAGGCCACAATTCTGGCTCACACACACACACACACACACACACACACACACACACACACACACACACACACACACACACACAAAGCCTTACTTGCTCTGGCCCAGGGCTCCAGGAGACCTTAATCCACCCTTGCCACTGAGACATGCTCTCCCCTTCACATAAAGTCTTTCACAGGAGACTAATCTAAGTCAATGTGATGTTCACCGTGGGCTGTATTGGCCATCTGAGTGTATCCTATTATGAGTCTGTATAACATTTCAGAGAAAAAAAGTGCCACCTTGTATCATTATTTCACATGCCAAGCTGCATGCTACCAGTTTACATTTCACCCAGATCTGATCACCAGTGCACAGAAAACACTAAAAGCAGCTAATTACACCAGTGAGCAGAAATACTACTTAGCAGAACACACTGAAAATATATATATATAAAAGGGCTGAGGGTAGTTTAGGCAGGAAGGGGAGGTCAGAAAACAAAGTGCTACAGTAGATTTTACAGATACAAAATACTCTAGAACCAGGAGTATCTAAAAGAATGAAGAGAGACCACATTACCTAAAATCCAACAAACTGTAACATAACCAGAACTATCATATCTGTTCCTGCCTCCCCTCCCGATCCCTCAAACCATATCCACCTACAGCTCAACTAATGAGGCAGGCCCATTACACTATCTTCTTAGCTTGCACCACCTGCTGGTCATGCTGGAAAACAGCACAGCATCAGAATGAAAATGCCTCTTCAGAGAAAGGGATGAATGTTTCTTCTGTCACACCACTGTAATTTTATTGACTTTAGTGGACTTACTCTAGACTTTCACCAGTGTGATTGAGATCAGAATTGGTCCCAACAGATCTAGACAACAACACAGAGCAAGGATGCATACTTTTGATGCATAAAGTATTTCAGAAAATAGAAAAGCCATCTTGCTGAAAATAATCTGTTACTTTTTAATGTAAATACAAGATGTTGCAAGAATTTTGGGTTGAAGAGTGGGAAACCATCTAATAAAATTATGCTAAAAATTGTATGTTCATTTTAAGATTTAGGATGTTCAAAACAAGGTATTTTTTTTAAGCATCTGAGGTCCTGGCAAGAGCCAACATTCTAAACTATACTTAAAAATTAAAACTCAGAACCAAAATGATCATGCCCAAGCTATTCCATAAGCGTTTCAATCACACTGTTAGACATAAGGGGATTTCTCAGACTGCTGCTGTTGGTGTCAGTCTCTCTCTCCTGGTTTCAGTGAGATAGACTGTGATAGGGAGGGTCACAAGTTCAAAAGAATAGAGGCATATTTGTGTGTTAATAGACAACATTAAAACCTTGTGAATTGTTGTTTGGCCCCTGGAAAAAGAACAAGCAAATGTCCCTACCTAGGTTCCTGTTTGCTCATTGAGCAACAACATTTTGAAGCGTGCAGTGTGGGTGCAGTCAGGCTGTCACCTCATAGTGGTTCTTGGGGTTAGAGTAGTGTCTTTCTGCCCATGCTTCAGGAGATACAAGTTAGCAGTTAGAAAGGTTTCCAATTCAAACAGAAATGCATTCTGAGTCCTCAAAATTCTGGTTATCTAGCTAGTTGTTAGGCAGCCATATTCAACAGGAGCTGAATGAGGGTTTGCTTAAAAAGTGTGCCAGACTGTAGCCAGATACAGCTGACCACAACTCAGCCCTACAGCATGCATTGAGATGGCTGGTTCTTGGAACCAGTATGCTGCTCTGTCCCAATCCACAGTATGGAACATTAAGTAACTACAATATAGATAACCTGGATCCGTTCATTCCTGAACAACTGGCACCATGCATTATGTCCATCCATTCATGAAGTCTTTAGAATATTGCTACACACCTTAAAAAAACACCCTGAAACTAGGCCTCATCTATTTAAAGTTGTTGAAACCAGTTACAATAAAGCTTGGGGGCTGGAGGAGTGAATCTAGGCTGCCATTATCTACCATGTTTCATCCTGTAGTGTATTCATATAAGTCAAGTATCAGAGGGGTAGCTGTGTTAGTCTGGATCTGTAAAAACCAAGAAAGAGTCCTGTAGCACCTGTAGACTAACAGATGTATTGGAGCATGAGCTTTCATGGGTGAATACCCACTTCATCAGATGCATGTATGCATCGTCTGAAGTGGGTATTCACCCACGAAAGCTTATGCTCCAATACATCTGTTAGTCTATAAGGTGTCACAGGACTTTTTGTTGCTTATATAAGTCAGGTTGAGTTATTTCTAAGTGATGGTTACGGGAAGATGGTAACTGAACACTATAGCCATGGTATATTTTGCTCTTAATACAATAAGCATAATATAAAGCAACCACACACATGGGGGTGTCCAAATAAGACTGTTCACTAAAATTGTTCACAGTATACAAGGCCTAGTTACATACATACACAAACTGCTGCTCTCTAAAACACAGAGCACAGTGAGCACCACTAGAGGGTTCACAAATTATTTGAAGAGCACTACCCAGTTCCTGTACACTAGAATAGCATACATAGAGAATCATGAAATGTGCAGGTTTTAATGAGCTGACAGAATTGTTTGAGGCATTCATACAAAAATTGCAGTTGTTTGTGAAAATACCTCAAATCATGCTTACAGTAAATTACTAACAACCACCTATTAGGAACCATTGCCTGCTACAGGAGGCAGATATCCAACTTTGGCTAGATCAGGGTCATATGTGCTGATAACCCTTTACTTAGTGGGACAGATTTCTTTTTATCCTGAATTTCTGTTGATTGTGAAATACTTCCTTTTATAATGTCCTTGTTGGAATTGTTAATCATCCACCATGTTGCATTTTAATGATATTCAGCCCACAAAATCATAGTTCAAAGATCACTAATGATCTGGACTTAAATCCAGTTACAGTTTTTGGCTGGGGGAGAAAGGAGGTGACGTTTGATCCAAAACACAGTCTATCAGAGTGGCATTTTTTCATTGTTCAACCTACCTTGAAGCCAGTGGTTGCTGCCAAATTGGCTGTAATCATTCAACAGCCTCTAAATCTGGTGTACCTAATAATGTGTCACATCATTCAGTAAATGATCAGCTGAAAGTGATGATATAAACACAGGTCTTCAAAATGACACAGCTTTCATTGATTTGGAACATGTTTCATTAAGTAGGCTACTCACAGGATGCCTATAAACAGCCATTTATTGCTCGTCTCTGGTTTATGGGCCGGATCCAGAGCTGGAATCAACCCCAGTGCAGTCAGAATTGAATCCTAAAAGAGAAATCACTGGCATCCCTTTTTACACATTTGTACCTACAATACCAACTTTATATGCACATTTGTAAAATTTGACAAAAGGAAACTATTTACCAGGCACCTTCAACCCATAGCATGCCTGGAAACAGGAGCAATCATCTAGCACTTTTCTGTGGCTAGAAATCTGTCAAGACATCCATCATTGTGCGCTGTTCGGGGGAGGGATGTGTGCAACTATTTTAAAATGTTCTTTCGTCTGTAATGATAAAAGTCAAATAAGGTCATGTTATCAAAGCAAGCGGTGATGCTCGAAAACCACGAAGTACAATGGAAAAATACCCCATCCGTTTATGGGGCTTTGTATCCCTTCATTTTTTTCAGTTGCCTTTAATCTTTAGAAGTGGGATTACTTCTCCCTGAACAGCCTCTTCACTTGGTGAAGTTGTATTGTATAAATGTCATTCTGAGATAGCAGACCATAGACAAAGAGACTGGATAGATACAGTAACCCTCCTCCATATCTAATCCCACATCTACATCTAGAAATTATTTATGAAGCTAACATTTTGATGAAAGAGCATGAGAAGGGAGGCTATTTCTTCCACTCCTTTTCAAGTCAACAGGGAAGTTTCTTTAATTGAATGAGCGTTGTTGACCCATTTGTTGCCCGCAGTGATGGCAGGTGGGGAGGGGGAAAGCAATCATGCATTCTTGATGACACAGGGTCCTGGAATGGTATGTGGGGAAATACAAAAAATAGAATTATATAGAGGATGTCATTCTGTGCGGCACACCAATTATAAGAAAACTCCACAATAGATGGAGAAAAGGGTATGTTTAAAAATAGCTCAGATTGGTCGAGGATATAAATATATACATGACTAGACCAGCCGATGGGATCTCATCATGTCCTATCTATTTTGCTAGAGAGGAAATAAAAGAGCAGAAAATTGGCATTCTAACCTTCCTCTCTGACCCTACACTACATGAATTCCATATTTTGGGTCTCTGTGTACAGGGGCTTAAGCACACACAAAGTTAAATCCTTTCCTGAAGTGATGCCATTGTGGGAGAGATGTCAATGTCACACCAGGGAGAGATACTCTTTGCACCATCATATCCTGTGGATTTTCTTGCAATGAAAGCATTACTTTAGAGGATTCCCTTCTCCATCAAACCCTATCCCCAATGTGTGGGAGAAGTGCAGGTTGCGGAGCCCAAGCACAGGTCTTTAATATTTCCTTTTTGCTCTGCATGTACATAGCCAAGGATAAACATTAGTATAAAATGACCAAGCTGCACACAGTAGCATATTTCACAGAAGGGGATGGCCAGTGACACTAGGGTGACCAGATCGCAAGAGTGAAATACCAGGACACACTGGGCGAGCCGGGGGGATGGGGGGAGAGAGACAACGATGACACAGGTGCACAGAGCCATGAGAGGGGGCCTTAGGAAGCTGCAAGAGGGATTGTACGGCCCCTGCTGCAGCCCACACCACAAGCTACAGGGCAAGGACTCATGGTCCCAACTCCAGCCCCCAGTTGAAGCTGCAGGACAGGGACGCAGGATTCTGGTTGCAAAGTCAAATCCAATTGCAGGGCAGGGGAGTGAAGGGTCCTGGTTCTAGCTCTGGCTCCAGCTGCAGTCACAGAGGGAGGTCCCCAGTCCTGCCTTCAGCCCCAGCTTCAGCCACTGACAGCTGAAGCAAAACTACATCACAGAGGTCTGGAATCAATGAGTCTAAATTATAGACTTAGTCGTAATACATATTTAAACATACAGATTTATTTGTACACTAAACAAAACAACAGGGGTAAAAGACTGAGTTTTTTATTCAGTCAATAAATCAGCTTCCCAATTTGCATCTCTCTCAGATATGCCAGAACTCTAGTACTTTTTGGCTGACTTTGTCATAGTCATAACTTGCTTCTGGGCAATCACAAAACTGTAGAAGTCCTTGCAACTCATCCAGAAATTCTTTTTGACAAGGGTTTCACGCCGCATCAAGTCTATGCTGCTTTGATTCCGGACATCAGTCTATGCACCTTTCATGATTGAAAATACACGTTCTGAGTATGCATTGCTTACGGGTATACTGAGCATGTATGACACCAGCTTTGCCATGTTCAGGAATTCAGTGCTACTGTCCTTGTTTCTCAGCACTTGAGACCAGAGTTCCCCAACTGAACAGTTTCCAGGTTCCAACTTGGAGTTGATGTCTTTGATGATACAGTTCTCATCATAGAGCTGATCAAGATCCACTGTTTTCTGAAGGTTTATAGCTGTCACGGCTGCAGACAGATCCTTGAATTCGAACACCCTATTAACTTTGATGTTCAGGCACTGGATATTGAACAAGTAGCCAGCTGTTGAAAAAATCAAACCATTTCTCCAAATATAGGATCGACACATCGTAAAATGTCATGAAATCTTTCTGGAGACATGCAGCAGTGACAGGCAGCATCTCAGTTAACGCACTTTCAACTTTGGCACCAAAGAATAGGTCATTTTTCCGTTGCTGAAGTTTAATTCTCAGAACATTCATTATGGCATACACTTCACATGCTGTCACTCATTTTCCAAACAGAACACAGTATCATTGAAGATTTTCAGGACATTCTGGAGGAAAAACAGATGAACCTCAACTTTGCTAGGATCCTCACCTTGTTCACCATTTTCCCTGTCTGAGAACAGCATCCATAGAAATGTTGGACAATTCTCACTGCCCAGAGAAATAAAGTAGAACTTAACAGCCTGCCACATATTTACAAGCCTGTTTACAGCTGGGAAAAGACTCATTCAGTGCGTCGGAACATGGTGCAGTGAAGTGGCATAGTCCATATCCACAAAGTCAAACATATCCTTCAGTGCTGCTACTCTCTTAGCAGAACTGCTGAAATGATTGAACATCTTAATCACCAGAGCCTCAATGTCAATTCGTAGTGTATTGCTACCATGTCTGACGGCGTTGTGCACAACATGGGCAGGGCAGTTTGCTGGCAAGATATTTTTATTTTGTTTTTTAAAATTCTGGTACACTGATTGTCGCTTTCCATAATTCACGTTTGCATTATTAGCACAGTAGGAAGACATTTTGTTTAGGTCTAGTTTGTGTGTTGCAAGTTTTTCAAGTAACGTGTTGCTTATTGCCTCTGCAGTCTCTTCGCTTTGCTCATAGAAGTCTAACACTTTATCTTGGACCCCATGTTCAGGTGTCCAGTATCTCAGTGATAAGGGGAAAGTTTTCACATTGCCCTTGTTAGATGCATCTGTGGCAACTGAGAAATAGGGACATCTGGCTTGCTGAGGTCTTTTAAAAATTCTGTTGAGAGTGGTGACAGCACATTTTTGATCGATGCCTCTACTTTAGTCTGGGCACAGCTGACATGCTTTGCAATTGTTGAATCTGGATACAAGGTAGGTGCCAGTTTAAGTTCACAGTCACATGAGCAATAGGAGTGTTGATGGACTACTGTGTGGTAAACTTGAGTTAGCTCAGTAGCGATAACTTTGTTATTGAAGGATTCGTCTGGCTTGCTGAAAAAATGTGAGACCAGGGTATTGCTCTTGTGAGTCTGGGTGTTTTGTCCATGATTTTTTGATTCAGCATGATGCTTAACATCAGACTCACCGCCATGGCAAATGGTAAATTTTATTTTTTGGTAGTTGACTCCTCCCTTGCCATTGCCATTTCAGGTGGGGTTTTCAGCTGAAGACTGTTAGCTAGATAGCTAGTCACTGAAAACAACTGTGCAGTCTCTGTGCTTCTTACGTGTTATTACGTGCCCACTGTAGTCTGTCCTATGGTACGCACTGTGGTTCAGAACTGTAAACTACCATAAATTTGCATTACACCGGGAAAAAAAACTGAACAAACAAAAATGCCAGTAGATAATCAATCACAGTCGAGTTTAATGGGACATTCCCAATCAACTAATTTTCTATTTCACTACCAAATGCAAAATTTTACCTGAATATCAGGACAATGGTGTCCCGCTTGTACATTAAGCAGATGTACGCTGCCAGGTGCAATCCCTGCTTGCTAATGTGGGTAAGTGAACAGGGCAGCAGCCTAGCAGTGCTCAGTCCCAGTCTGCCTGGTGTAGAATCTGCGTGTGCAGAGGTAGGTGCCTCCTTTCCTTAAGAATTGGTTCATTTTGTTTTCACAAGCTCTAAGTGAAAGCATAAAGCAAACCTTCACCCCCAATAGTGGCTGTTGTGGTTAGAAAAGGGAAATTTGAATCAGGGCTTCTCAAATCCATTTCTGGCTCTGCCACTGATTTATTATGTGGTCTTGGAGAAATTACTTTACCTTTCCCCATCTATATAATTATGATTTATTCTTTGTAATACAGCAATAATACAGTCTCTCTAACTAGCCCCTTTGTGCTTGGGATACTGGATCTAATAATGCTTAGCTACTTGTCAGGTGTATTGTGAGGATATAAACCTTGTAAAATGTTTTGAGATTCTTTGAAGAAAAATGCTATACACGTTTAAAGATATAGTGATGAGTGTGATGTAACTGTCTGGACATATAGTGATGCAAACCATTATTACTGTTCCAATACATAAGTGAAATATTTTGGAAATTAAGGTTTAATCAAAGAGCACTGGGTGAGGGATTTTACTCTCTCTCTTATAATCCAAGTGTTTTTAAATATATTTATAAAGCTAACTATGTATGTGAAGGGAGACTCTCAACCTAGGAAAGCCAAAATGGTAAGTATTGCACCAAGACGGTTAAGTGATCTTAAAAATACTTAAATGCAATTTGATGAATTTTATGCCACTTAACTTTTATACAAATTAAAAAAAAATCTGTGAAATCTTTTACAAAACATTTACTGTAAAAATCTGATGTATTTCTGTATTTTATTTCTGAGGTGAAACAAAAATATTGCTAGAATCCAGAGACTGCATCAACATGCTACTACTTGGGGTGACTTTTTTGGCCATGGGGTATTTGAGAGGATTCCTGAAACCTGGAAGAATCCACCTAGCCACAAAGTGACCAACATTTTGCATTCAGAATTCTTCAAAACCAGTCAGGAAGAAAAGTTTTATTCAAACTTTTTAGGTGTCATTAACATCAGAGCTATAAAGCCAAGGAAAGAATGGTAGTTATTTCTGAAGAAAAGTAATTTCAATATATTCTTGTCTAATAAATATTTATGTAGCTATCCAAGGTGTTGGAGCTAATCACTCTAGTTTTCCTTTAAAAGGGAAAATTTATCATGGTTTTATTTCAAGCTCAGAAATGTAGCATACGCAGTAGTGCGATATTTCAGTTCAAGAGACAGATTCAAATAGACATATTCATAAGGGCACAGTAAAACTTCATAGCATAGTACTACTCCAAGAAGTGATGATATAAATTTTTTCATGCTCTTACTCAGGAGTTGTGCTCACTGCAGACTGAGTTGGACCCAGTGTGACTCGCTACCTAATATAAAGATAAACCCAAATCTGTTGCAGACAGGGAGAAAGGCACATGGCTTGGTGTGCTAGTGTCCCTGCCCCTTCCCTCCCCAAGCCCGCCCCGCTCCCTTCTCCACCCCGGGAGTCCCTCCCTTTGGCCACTGGGTTTCACACCTGCTTGGCCAGGAGCCCCCCCAGAGGGATCTGCCAGAGGGGGCCAGGCAGGTGAGTCCCAGCAGTGCTTACCTGGAGCGACTCCCAGGAAGCACAGGTCCCTCTGGCTCCTAGGGTCACGTGGGTTGGGTTGAAGGCGGGGTGCGAGAGCTCTTTCCCGCTGGCGCCCACTCCATGCATCTACAAGCCCTGCCCCTCTGCAGCACGTAGCGGAGCGGAGACCTCCTGCCCCCTCTGTGTGCCTGGGGCAGGGTTGCACTCTGCAGAGTCCTGCTGGCCAGCGGGCTGGCGCCACCGTGCCAGGAGCTCAGCTGCACTGCCCCAGGGTCACCTAGGAGGAGAGGTGAGTGGTGCCAACGGCGCCGGCTTGCCACAGTCCCCCTGATATCGGGACAAAGTGCGTCCCGATTAAGGTAAGGTCGAGACGTGGGACAAATCCCCTAAAATTGGGACTGTCCCGATAATATCAGGACGTCTGGTCATCCTAAGTGACACTCACATTCCCTGGAAACAGAAGTTAGCAAGGGAAAGGTTACTGGAGGCTAGCTCGTCTCTGCCAGGGAGGCAGAGGAACCAGTCCTTGCTGCCTTGCTTCTTCTCTCTGCATACAATGGCCCATGACTATTAAAGCAAAGCTGGGAGCGGTTTCAAAGCAATTTGCAAAAAATTGTCACCACTTGTATTACTCCTCCATTCTCTCTTCCATCTTCACCATGCTTCATTCCTTCTCAAACTCTCACTTCCTCAGCCCTACTGCCAGCACTCAGTTTTGCTGTACCTTCCACTCCCACTTCTACAGCCACACACACATTCCTGGATTCTGCCTCCATTCCTGCAACGAAACTTTACCTCAATGCTTTCACCATCCATTTAGCTCACCTGGCTACACATTTCTTCTCTTCATTCTCCAGCCATTGCTTTATGCTGCTGCTCCGACTAGCAGTGGAGTTACGTACAAAATCCTGTCACAGTAAGCTTCCTCCCAAATGGTTCCACAATGTAAGGGTCTGTGCCTCAACATATAATGGATGGGACAATGCTGTCAGGCCAAGACTGAAATGACTCCTTATACTGGAGACTGGATAGTGACCCTTCAACTCTAAGATCACTTAACAGACAATTACATCAATTATTACAGAGACTTTTGCCCTTTAAAGAAAATGACGTGTTCAGCAGGGACGAGCTTAACCAACTGGAGATGACAAGACATGCCATTGTTGTATGACGACTGTAAGTCTTGTCCATCTGAGAAAGGTTATCATTAAACACATTTTGTGCTGACTTGATCAATTTTAATGAACCTGTAATGAACAGTGAAGGCCAGCCATGACTTAGAGGGTCCAAAACCAAATGTTTTGGAGTCCTCTATATTGGTCCCTGCACATGGCCCAAAGACTCTCCTTTTACACTTTAAAACAGAGGTGGGTAAATGACGGCCCGTGGGACCATCCCGCCCAGCACTTGAGCTCTCGGCCCGAGAGGCTAGCCCCTGGCCTCTCCCCCGCAGCCACGCCGAGCAGCGGAGCGGCACACTCCTGCCAAGCAGAACAGCAGCATGTCTAGCTCTGTCCAGGTGGCGCGGCTGCCAGACATGCTGCTCCCAGCAGCACGGTAAAGGGACCGGGGTGTTGGATAAGGGGTGGGAGGTCCTGGGGGGCAGTCAGGGGACAGGGAGCGGTTGGATGGGGTGGAGGTTCTGGGGGAGAGAGGGCAGTCAGGGGATGGAGAATGGGGGAGTTGGATAGGCGTGGAGGACCCGGGGAGCCTGTCAAGGGGCAGTGGTATGGATAGGGGTCAGGGCAGTCAGGACAAGATTGGATGGGGGTGGGATCCCGGGGGAAGGTGGTTAGCGGGAGGTTCCAGGAGGGGGAAGTCAGGGAAAAAAGGAGCAAGGGGGGCTGGATGGGTCAGGGATTCTCAGGGGGGCAGTCAGGTGATGGGAAGTGGGAGGGGGTGGATACCAGGCTGTTTGAAGAGACACAGCCTTCCCCACCTGGCCCTCCATACAGTTTTGCAACCCCAATGTCTACAACCTTCGGGCCAAAAAGTTTGCCCATCCCTGCTTTAAAAGAAAAAAACCCACAATGGTTATCATAGATTGAAATGGAGGAGAGGGACTCTCACTGCACTAGCAAGCAGAAAAGGGGCTTCTCTCCCACTCAAAGAGAGGAGGGGGCGCTCTCCCTTCGCTTTTTGCAGAGGAAAAGCCCATGTTCCTCACTCCCTGATGCCCCTTTATTTATTTATTAATTTTTTTTTTTTTTTTTTTACCTGTGAGCTATTTCTGAGCTGGAAGACACTGAGGCATCTTATCACAAAAAGACAGCCTCAAGCAAAGATTGTATGACAAAATGGCTGACTTGCTGGGGAGGCTGATACATCATTGTACAGATAATCAGCCAAAGATCTTGAAGACTGTGCTGAGATTTTAAAAGTTGGTTTTACTTTTCTGTTTGAACAAAACATAATAACCATTAAGCAGTCAGTCCACAACTGTTTTTAAAATGCAAAATCCTATACTTTAAGGATGTTACCAAAAATAAAATTACCAAAAATAAAATTAAAAAAAAAAATCATGGACATTTTCGTCTAGATTTCAACATTTTCACAGTAGTCCTTAAAAATCCCTAAAAAAGAAAAAAAATCACTTAAAATTAGAAAAGGACTTATTAGAAACTGGATAAATACAATGAACACATAAATAAAGAGAGACTTAACCTTATACATTCTTCATGCATTCAGCAGTCCATTAAATTAATCAGAAATCCACTTATTTGTACTTATTAATAGTAACCAACAGTACTTTATTATTATGGGTGCTTTTTCTTTTTCATAATCTGAGACTGCCTCAGCTCCTCAGTTCCATGAGCATATGGACAAGATTCAGAAGTTAGAGAACAGCCATCAGGATGGTGGATGAAAAACCAGCAGAGACGTGTTTTAAAAGCTTCAGCAGAAAATCTTCGTTTTACTTCTGGCTTGGTTCTCTTTGAGGGCTTCTGTTCTCTCCAATCACGAATATGAACTCTTCCATTTAGAACTGAGGGTTTTTAAAAAAAAAAAAAAAAAAAAAAGGTAAGCATACAAGCCATTACTACAGGTTATGGGGATTACACTGGTCATCTGTGAATACAAATATGTACTATAAATGGGCTATTCATGCACAATCAAAGTGCACTGTATAGGTACTTGCACAGGAGTAGAAATAAATGCATAACAAATTGAGAGTGTATATTAAATCTTCTTTGGAGACTATATTCCCATTTACAGGAGATGTCATTGTTATATAGCAAAAAACAACAAGGAGTCCATGTAGCACCTTAGACTAACCAATTTATTTGGGCATAAGCTTTCGTGGGCTAATGAATAAATAAATAATGAAACCTACATCTGATGAAGTGGGTTCTAGCCCACAAAAGCTTATGCTCAAATACATTTATTAGTCTCTAAAATGCCACAAGGACCCCTTGTTGTTTCTGCTGATACAGACTAACACGGCTACCACTCTGAAACCTGTCATTGTTATATAGAACAGTTTTAGGGCACTTGATGCAGTCTGGGCTGAGCTGACTCATTTGTAGACAGTGGTTAGGATTAGGATCTAAACTATCCTACAGAGTATAGCAAATAAATAAGTATGTAAATAATAAAACCCTGTGTGCAG
The DNA here is from genome assembly GCF_007399415.2 of Gopherus evgoodei. NCBI lineage: Eukaryota > Metazoa > Chordata > Testudines > Testudinidae > Gopherus > Gopherus evgoodei. The sequence continues at coordinate 22,891,640 of NC_044326.1, forward strand.
AAATACAGAGGTACCCCTCGAAGAGATGCAGATACTGGAAAGTAACATCCCTCTCTTTAAATGGCATAAATAATAATACATAAATGTTGGGAAAGCCCAACTCAAACAAGAGGTGGAGTTAGCCCTGTAATGAAAAAAGTCTTGGCTTGAAACACTGGGCACCTATTTATAAAAGGAAAACAACTTTGTTTATTCATAGGGCAATTTTCAGACAAATAGGTTAACCTTTCGGGCCTGATTCAAAGTCCACTGTTATCAGTGGAAAGACTCCAATTGACTTCCCTGAGTTTTGGATCAAGGCCACTGCAGAGAAGGAAGTGTCCGTGGAAAAAAGGAGAAAACTAGAAATGAGGAGTTAATTCTTCCACCACTCTCCCTTAATACCATGTAATTTCAGGGAAGTCATTTAACATCTTTTTACTTATATTTTTGATTTTTATAAATAAATCATACAAAAGCATGTGGAAGTGTGTGCATGCACGCACACACAATGTGAGACATTTAAATAAATAAATACAATACTATCAACGTCAGAACAAATATATAGAGCCCTGTACGGGTACAAAATTTGTATCTGCATCTGATCCGCGATCCACAAATATGGTCTGCAGATATCTGCGGACATCTGCAGGGCTCTACAAATATACTAATCTTTTGCTTTATGGACTAAGCATCATTTAAATTTCTGTGCCCCAGTTCAACCATCTACCTGCAAAGTATATGTCACGTATCCACCTCACCAGGGCATCTCAAGGATAATTTAGGGTTTGTACCGTGTTTTGAGATCTCCAAGTAAGAAAGGTGCTATAATACATACAGCGAGTATAAGTAACAAAGAAACCTGGTATTTGCAAGTAATCCTCTTTACCAATCCTTATCCTAAACGTTTTTCTGCAGCTTAAACCTTCTTTTTGCCACAAGCTGAACACTATAGATGGTAATCCTGCACATGTTCTCTCTTTCTTTTGATACTGCATTATTCCACATTTTAAAAACTAATTAGCACTAAAAAGCTAATTTCTCAATCTGTAAATGAGAATCTTCAGCAATGAGAATGGTGCACCAAAGCATGCTACAATGAAGAGATTTAGAGCCTGATCCTCCAATTGGATCATGTGAGTATCTTTGTGTCTGCATGGAGTTCCACTGAAAGTAATGGAGTTTTGCACCAGGCACAAAGGGCCTTGGCCATATCCACTAGCACGGGGGTTTTGAAACCTCATTGCACCGTGACCCCCTTCTGACAACAAAAACTACTGCATGACCCCAGGAGGAGAGACCAAAGCCTGAGCCCCACTGCCCTGGGGGGGGCAGGGGGGAAGAGAGGGGAGGAAGGGCAAAGCCAAAGCCCAGGGCTGCAGCCCAAGGCAGGGGGCCTATAACCTGAACCCCAATGCTCACAGCTGAAGCCCTTGGGCAACTGTGGCCCTGGGTGGTGGGATTTGGGTTTCAGGACCCACGTTTGAGAACTGCTGCACTAGCAGGATCAGGGCCAGAAACTGTACATACATATCTGTGACGGTATACTGAATTTTATAATGTATAAGGGGAAAAAAGGATAGAAAGCAAGTTAATACACAAGAGAGGAAGAAGAAAAGAGAGGAAAGAAGGAAGTAGGAAGGAAGAGGAGATAAACATTAATTGGCAAGTTTCCAGGAGCTATTGTCTTTATGCCACTTAGCCCATGTAATTAGGGGCTGCTCCTGCATCTTTTTGGCCTTGTGATAAGCTAATATATATGAACGCATTTTATTCCAGTTCTTGAAATTAAAATCAGTTTAAACTTTACCATCTCTCTCAAAACTCCAAGAGAATTGAACAGAGGGATGTTAGCATGTAAGATCAGGTTCAATCATTCCAAGATGCTAGTCCCAAACTGGACCAAATATGTAACTATAAAATGCCAGCACAGATTTGTAATTTTAAGCTCCTGTCTACTTATTCTTTTTGCATCTCTGCTGTTTCGGATCTTCTTTGTCAGAAAAAGAAATTGAGCCACCAGATGTCCCTAACTATCACTCAGTCTTGCGTCACAAACTGTGTGAATGCTGTTTCAAGCAATGTTGCTAATGGCCTTGATTGTGCACTGGTGTTGGGAGCAGTGTGAAGGACACTTCATCGCAGAACACACTGGTATAAAAGGAGAGAGCACCCACATACCCTTCCCAAGGAGCGGTGCAGCATTCTCCCTGTCCCACTTATTCCACTGGCCCCATATCCAAATCTCGTCTCCTCAGGTAGCATGCAGACAGCCTCCAAGGAGCTTGGCATAAGGCAAACAGGAGAACTCACCTCCTGCTGGGTGTCCCAAATCCTGTCCCACCTTGCTTTGTAGTGGAACTTGACTAGTTTCACCACACAAGATGATCATCCATGGAAAGGGCAGAATTAACCCGAAGGACAAGTGTGAACTGCCTCTTCTCAGTGGGTGTTAACTCTGATCCATCTCCAACCTTGTCAACACCAGCACTTTTCCCAATGATGGCACAAAGTTCCACTGGTGGTAGCAACAGAGGGTACACGTTTATAACCTCTGTGGTATCTAACCCTTCCCAGAGCTAAGACTAATACCATAGAAAGTCCTCGTGTAGATGTAACATTGTCTGGGGTTTCATATTATTCCTCTGGACTGCTATAGTCTGGAACTACCAGTAAGCTTCCACCTACTTTCTCTCAATAAAACAAGAATACACATTTTCTGGCAACCTACCAGTTAATCCACTTGTACCTGGTGACACTCTGGACAATTGTCATGGGTCAGCTGACTCCCATATTTCTGCTAACATGGGACTACTGGATCCAAGAACTGAAAACTCTTTATAAATTAACTTAATACAAACCTATGCACCGAAGTTTGAAAAAATGCTAGTTTTGAGTATTATTCAGCAGCTAGGCATCAATGCCACAAAAATCCTGCATGACAGCAGCAAAAAGAAAACTGAAGAAAATCAACAGAACATTAAAATATATATATTTTCTTGTTAGCTTCCTATTCTGCCAGGCTATTGCAGCCTGTATAAATCTGTCAACCTCACATAATTAGAGGCTCTAGTCTAGACCAGTTGTCTTTTGTGTTGGCATTTTTCTCTGCAGTGCTTGTTAAGTCCAGACTAAGTCTTAATGAGATGCTCCAGAAGACTTTCTTAATTTTCACTTGACCTTCCTTCAACACTGTCACCACTGTGTGCGAGAGGGAGAGAGTTTTCTTCAATCTAGTCGAAGTGTGGAATCCTGCTGAGAATTTCTGCTACAGTAACAGGTGAATAAGGGGGAAAAGGTCTGTATAGGGAAGCATGCCAGATGCACAGCTCATCCACTACCAGCTGACTGATTAGCAAGGCAATCTCATTCTGCCTATCCGTCAAAGGAAATATCTACAAATGAAGTTTTAGGAATATAGAATAGAAGTAAATATAAGGAAAAATTCTGCTCATCAAGGAAGTGTACTCAGTATTTTGAAGATCTAATCCAGTAATCTTTCAATATATGTAAATCAAGTCCAGAACAAATATAAATGAGAGATGATCAATGAAAAATCTCTCTCTTCTTTACCTTCAAACACCTGATGATTGTTCCTGAGCAATGTCTGCAGGCCTCCATATTCATTCTTTAATCTCTTTAAAGTCTCTTTGTCTAAATGTTCTGCTACTTCCCTCAAGGAAAGACTTTCTGCAGTGAACAATAATATAGCCATTAAAAAAGGAATGTCAGCTCACCAGACCAGCATAATTACAAGCAGAATCTAACTGCAGCATGGTATCTCAGCATTGCAGTTAGAGGAAGCTACAGGATATTTTTGGAGTTAGTTTGTATGGTTTCTCTCCGGAGCAGCAGAATGTTTGCTGGTTGATCTATTATAACTACCAGGGCCTTTTCAGCAGTATACCACCTAGCCAGCCAGTTAGTCCCCCTTTTGTTATCGGGCATTTGATTTTTCCTTTGTAGGTGTAGTACTGTATTGAATTGCATCTTGTTGATTTCAGACCAATTCTCCAATGTGTCAAGGTGGGTTTGAATTCTAATCCTGTCATCCCAAGGGCTAACTCCTCCACCTTGGTTTCATCCACATATTTTATAAGAACACTCTCCACTCCACTATCCAAGTCAATTATGAAATATTGAATAGTACCAGGCCCAGGACGAACCCTGCGGGACCATCATTAGATACATTCCCCCCAGTTTGACAGTGACCATTGATAATTAGTCTTTGAGTCTTTCACCAGTTTTGCACACCACTTTATAGTAATTTAATGCTCAACCACATTTCCCTAGTTGTGTATGAAATTTCATGTGGACTGTTGCAAAAAAACCTTACTAAAATCAAGAATAGATATAAGCATTGCAGACAGGCTTTCAAAAAGTAGCCTTAAAATTGTCACCAATGAAATAGAAATTAGTCTATATTTTTACTTTAACTCATCACTCAGTAGTTAAAATTGAAAAAAAATCTAGCAATGCTTTTTAAAAAGATATGATAGATATTAGAAAAAATCTAAATGGGATGGCATCTAAGGAGGTCAGCAGAGAAATTTTTGCAAATGACTTTGCAACTAATTAAGATTAGTGTACCAATTACAGGGATTACAGCAGTAAAGAGTTTCCTAGAATATGCTGTATAATTTGCCATATTTACCATGAAAAGTACTGTAATGCTATGTACTGGTAGTGGCAAAACTGTAAATTTTAATAGCAAGTATTATTGTATGAAATGTACATTACATGTTAAGAACAATCTTACCTCCTTTATTCAGGTGTTCAGAACGAACGTCAAGTGTATGATCCCATGGTTTCTCTTGGGTTGCATTAACAGTAAACTTGCCACGGTCAAAACCACATCATCTACAAAATCCCGAGGGAGAGCAGACACAGTTCCTGACTTGTTCTACTTTTTCTCTGGGTTGAAATCCAGACAACCAGACCCTGTCACCATCTGTCTTTGTCTCATTGCAGCACATTCCAACTCTACTGCTTGGTCAACGACACAGTTTACAACATGATGGTTCTCACACTGATTGATCCAACTGTTTTGTCTGATGTGACCCCAGTGCAGGACTGACAGTTGTTAATATACTGTGTTCTCGTTTATCGATTCGATCCTCTTGCAGAGGTGGATATGTTCTGGACTTCCCAATGAGGCATACCTATATAACAAAAAATAAATAAAATTACTATTTATACTAAACCAAAGGTGTTCATGATGCCTATAGCATCTTTACCGTCACTACCCAAAAGACTATTTGCAGATCAGGACTAAAATGGGTTCCTATTTTAAGGCTCTTAAAATGTGAATTTTATGGGATGCAGCAAGGGACAAACAACCTAAATGCTATGGGACAAACAAAGGCAGGAGGAGACTATATGGGAAAAAGCAGATATACAATAAGATTTGTATTCCCACTTCATATGCATACGATTATGTAGCACTATAAAATAATACAGCCCCTTTTACTTCCTGTAGGCCCCTTTTGTGACACTAAGTGGGATGTGACAGACCATGCAGGAGACAGATGAATTATTTTAGCCTTTGTACGGAAAATATTGTCTGGCAGTTATTACTAATCTGTTGTGGCCTGCCTCTCCAACACAAGCATAATGAACAAACATACATGTGTCATAAATAGCTGGCAGCATTTAAAATGTCATTAGAAATTAACCCTCTTCGTTGACGGAATTCTAAGGCAATCTTCTTCCACCCCTGAAGCACATTCCAACCCTACTTCTGTAACAAAATCAAGATATTCTCTGTACTGTGTCTTCTGGCTTCGGCTTCGGTTATATTTTCCATGGAAGATCAAAGAAGGCAACAAGGCAGTACAAAGTAGCAACAAGAATAGGAAGACCTGCAAAAAGGATTATTGTTTACTAAATAATAGTTATAGAAAGCTAATTTATTAAGTGGCTGTATGAAACAGTCAACACACCTTCAGATACAAGCAACAAATAATCATTTTAAATGGAGTGACAGAGCTTCTAGATCAAGCAGTATAAATCCACCTCTACCATCGATATGCTGCCCTCGGAGCCAAAAAAATCTTACCGCATTATAGGTGAAACTGCATTATATTGAACTTGCTTTGAACCACTGGAGTGCGCAGTCCCCCCCCCAAACACAGCTTTACCACGTTATATCCAAATTCGTGATATATCGGGTCACGTTATATCGAGGCAGAGGTGTATGTTCTCCTTCAGTGCTCCTCTGAGTGAAATAGTCACTGGTTATTTTGAGTGTTTGCTCTAGAGATTTATCATCCCAGTTAAATTTAATACTAAAGGACCAAGGCTGAACCAAGGCTTGCAAACTCTTGCTGCTGGATGTATTGAGTGGGACAGTTCAAGGTAGTAAGCACTAGACTTGATAGTAAGTGCTTGCAGGATTAGGACTTAAATCTAAGAATAAAATCTAGTTAGATTTCTCATGCCACAAAAACTGGAGAGATGCTATGCTATTGCAGCTTTCTGTGATGGAGAAATGCTTCTGCACAGGAACCCTATTCTCATAATTCCTAATGGGATACCTACAGAGATAAGTGTTTTGTGAGTAGCAACTGCTCTGTTAAACACCAATCCCATCCAGTCCTGCAATGAGATCACAGACCACCACATCGTTTTACGAACACTGGAAGCAAAAATATACAGTTCTCCCAGTGCGTGCATATCGTAGAGATTAGCAGAAACTTTTTTCCATACCTAGCTGCAATTACAGGTATCCATGGCGTTAGCTCATCTGAATGGTTTCCTATTAGCCAGTCAACATTTGGAAAGAGATAACTGTCATCTGGTCTGATTGCACATTCCTTAAAAAAATAAAATACATTTCGTTCCCAAATATTTTAGAATTATTGTATTTGACACATTGACACAGTGAGGGCAGCAGTATAAACGCTAAAATAGATTTGAGGGGAACAGCAACAGCAAATGTGAACTGCCAGTATTTTTCTGATCTGAACCAAGAGCAAATACTTTTGCCATGCAATGGATGTCTTATTGGTGCAAAGCATAAATAAGACAATAGTAGAAACACATAAAACAAGTCAGACGTAATGCTAGTCAGAGAGGAGGCTATAATAACAAAAACATGCATAAACATAATTATAAAATTATATATATTTGATTGTATCCCTCTCCCATCACTCTTCTTGTGTTACTTGTCCTCTTTGATCACAATCTTGCAATCTGCTTGGGCAGACTCCTTTGTCCACAGAGAGCCCCGGTGACTTCAATTTGCAGGATCAGCATGTGATTCATCAGAATTCAGCTTCTCTAGTCTTCTTCCACTCCCCAAGTCCACCTCAAATGAAATCCGATTTTTCGCCGCTACACCCCTTCTGCTCCTCTCTTCCCCCATGGCTACTCACCCTGGTGTCATCTGTGTACACCCTATCACACCTCTACACAACCGCTATTCTTTTCCCCTTCAACTTTTCACAGAGCTGCCCCCTGGCACACACAAAGTCAGGGGGTTGCTAGGATGTGAGTGGGAGCTGGGGAAAAGGATTCTGAGGTGGGGAGGAGGAGAGCTTTAATTAGGGAGAGTAGGTCTGTGTGGGCATTCAGCACGTCTGCACTGAGGCATCAGCACCTGACACCTTTCTTCCATGTTACTGCCATTGAGAATGTGCAATAACTAATGTTGGAGACACTCCATAAGGTATCCTGAACAAGAGCAGGAACTGTTATTGGTTTAATTTAAAAATTCAAGAGAGTGGCCAATGCCCAAGATGCTGTCAGCGCATGTGAGAAGGAGAAAATTGGAGTTTGTGGCTATTTCACAAGAGGAATCCAAAGACCAAGAAGGAAGAGAGCTACATTTTAAAAAGGAGGTATTTTTTATAATGTTTCTTTATAAAAGTTAGTATATTTTTTCTTAAAATTTCCATGGAAAAATTAACAGTCCTCTGAAGAGTTACTGGGTCAGAGATGGAAACTGAACACAGAAAGATTTTAATCCTTCTTTAAATGAAAATCTCTATACAACCTTAACTCTGGAGTCACTATCAGTGCCTTCATTTTATATACACTGTGTGCGTATGTATGTACACACATTACAGACACACGTGCTGCACGCACACACCTGTTCCTGAAAATGCTCCACGTGAGCTCATCCAAATATACTAAACCAAAATGTTTGGTAAATGCCTTTATGTTCTGATAAACAAATTACCACCCACACTCTATTTTAATTTTGATTGTTCGTTTTTGAAACAGTATGGATTAGCAGTGCTGTATTCTGCATTTAAATAATTATCCATAATCAGATTTTTATTCATCATGTCTGACAGCAGATTGGTGCTGCGATACTCCACCTGTTACATTCATGAATAATTTTAGTATTGGCACTGCATGCCACAGATTGCAATATTCATACTACAAGTTGTGCTTTAAAAAAAATCAAGCTAAATTAAATAACCTCTGAGGGTAACACAAAGATGCTATGAACAGGTGGTTTCTTCTTTTACAAACCCCGTAATTTAAAATTCCCTTAGCCACAAATGCATGTGATGAAATAAGGTTTTGCAATCTTCTCCTCCACCAAACAATTTTAATAAGGCATTTATTTCAAATGTTTATATATAATTGCCATAGCTTATGTTCATATTTGTAACCATTTTATCTTCATTTAACCAAGACTGTAACATAATTACTTGCACATTTAAAAAAAAACCTACAAGATTAATAAAAATGAAAGGACAAAAGGAAAGGATACTTTTCCTTCTTGTCCCCTCACTATACAATTAAGGGTCCAATGCTGCAAAGCACTGTGTTGAGTTCTCTCAGCTCCTAAAAAAGCTCATGAGAGTTCAGGATGCTCTGCACTGCAGAAGATGGTGCCCTTATGGCCTGACCCTGAGCCCAAAAAAGTGAATGGGAAAAAACATCCAATGACTTCCATGGGGCAGGGCCTAAATGAATTAATATGTAACAGGAGAGAACAGAACATGACTAATTAGTTCAGAAGTGACTAGATGTAATATATGGGAGTTGAAATAGTACATTGTCTTGCGCGCTAGACTTTTACTTCCCAAACCCTTGGCTTAAATTCCGGCTCCGGATTGCATAGAAAAACACCTGTGAGAGTCACATTCAGTCTCTATTTGTCCACACTTGAGAGCCACTAGACAGTTTGATACAACTGGCGGTCTCTGTACTCAAGGATGGGGACTGGAAAAGCAGGGATGATGCATGCCAGCACTGAAGTGAATTAGCAGAGTTGCGTGTAATAAATTAGCACCTTGATCTTCAATGACTTGTATAAACTCTGCTGGCCTGATTGAAGCTAATATCAACCCTTGACACTGAAATTCCTGTTTTTTTAAACTGTGTGGGGAAAAGTTATACTGAACTATTGACATATGTTAATCAACAGCCTCAACTAGAACACAACTGTATAGAGAGTTTGGTTTTTTTAAGCAGCTGAATCTAGGGAAACCTTAAAGTACTTTTGAGAGAGTGGAAACAGGGAAAGTCAATTTCAGGAGTTTAGTGAAAAGAAAACAAGGAAACTTAGGAACAAGGCAACTGTCAATCAACATGAAGATTTGACATACAGAAGACTATGCACGGTTGGATTGAAAGTGAATGTTCCTGTGTTCTAGTTGTTTCTTTTCTCATAAAAATGCTAATGTGGAATTTGAAAGATAATCCCTTTCAGACCCATTTTCCTGTCCAGCTTGCTGCAGGCTATTACTGTGATGGCTTATTATAAAATAAGTATAGCAGATGATTGTTCCTTTTAAGACTGAACAATAATGCTGCTCCAAAATGGCACACAGCACTGCAAGAGGATTGTGGCTGGAAACATTTCCACAGTGATTCTATTATGAATGTCTCAAGAATAAGCCAAAAGCTTTTGAATTCCGATTTCCTTGAGGATAGCTGCACCACCACTATATAAGCTCTGATCTTTCAAGATCAAAGATTGTATTTATTTTGTGTGTGTGGTGGTGAAGTTACCTATGCTGGTTCTTATAACTGACCACTGGAGGGAAATAGAGCATATGCATGGATACAGTATGAAACAGCCATCCTAACCCCAAACTTCCTTGCCAACAACCTACAAACCTGACTATGTTGAACCATCACACTGCAGCTGACAGAACAATACTCGTATATTCATGCTAAATTAAATAATTTAAAGCAATGAATGATGAATAAATAAAAATAAAAAGTTACTGTAGGTCTGATTTTTACAATACCTCTAAATGTGTTTGTGGTCCATACATGTTCCATATTTTTCTTTTTCTGACATCAATTCCCCTACCTGGGTACTGAAATATTTGGATTAATAATTGGTTAAAAAATAAAACATAGTATCTTGTATTTATAAGCACGTCTTTCATCCCAAAACTTCATACACACTTGCCCCAAATCAAGATACAAACTAAATACAGGGATAACTTGATCCACACTGTCATGCAGTCACCTCTGTGAAACACAGCAGGACTGCGCAACAGGTGGGGTTAGAACCAGAATATCATATCAAATGGAAAGAGCAGGGGAAACGTAGGTAGTCTGAATATAATTACCCAATTTGGAACTGGACCTGGACATGATGGTTGACGCCTGTTTGGGAAATGTCCTTGTTCTCTGTCTGAGCATAAATAGTCAGACTCTTGGATAGCCATTTCATCTCTGACTCATCCATTGAATCATTCCCAAACACCACTTCCTACAGCACAAAACTGTTCCTTTGCCATCCAAGTACTGACTCTGACCAAACTTGTTTAGCATGTATCTGACAGGATCTCACCATGAGGTGCTATGGCTGCATGCTAAGCTAAGAAACAAGGAATAAATTACCAACTTGACTTTCAGTTTGAAAGTCCCATGTTACACCTGATCAATGAAATAAACATTTTCATGAAATTTAAAAATGTTTTTCATGAAATGCCGAAAGTCCTATAAATATTTTTAACAACCATTAACTTCCTTTTTGAATATTTCTTAAAAACGATGAAGAAAATGTGCTGAGATGAAACAGCCAGACACTGAAATTCATGGGATTTTGTTGTATCACACAGAACTCTTCTTTCAAATTTTTGTCTGCATCAAACATTTGATAAAAAAATCAGCCTCAAGGACCTACACTTTGTTATGCTCCATGCACACAAGCACCATGTACTGCCAGTCTTTTTCACAATTAATTACATGACCATTTGTAGTGATACGGAAAAATATCTTGTAGTTTTGCGGAATTGTTGGACTTTGACTTCAATACTAACTTCCCTTCTTCTGAGATACAAATTACCGTAGCAAAATTAAATCCAGAGCATGGGTTCTCTGGCTCATTTAATCTTCTGACTACCAGTAAATGTCAGCTGTTATATACTTCCTGCTGGGTTAAATGGCAGGGTAACAAGGCCAGCTGCCAAGGAAATCAGCTTAATTACTACTGTTAAGGAATAAATCCTGCAGTGAATTAGTTAGTTTTCTTTCCAAGGATCAAGTTGGTGTGGAGAGCTGTCAGTCCAGAAGTGTTCCCCCTGAATCCAAAAAGGCAGTACAGGCAACAACTAAACCTACAGACTGTGCCATAAAGTACAGTTTCTGATATGTTTAGTACACATTATACCTAGTTTCCTTTTTTGATGCAGTCAAACAAACTCCATTTTAAAGCCCCAGTCCACTGTGGCTTTGATAATTAACAGATTACAAAAAAGATTTCATTTCGGGATCCTGAAGTTTTTGTTGATTTTAAGTTATTTTTCATCTTTTTATACCCATAGCATGATAAGGCTGCATAATTACATTTTGTTTCTTTTCCTATATATTAGACTTGAGAAGGAAACAAGTTAATTTAACGGAGAACCACTTATACCAACAAAAAGCTTTTAATCAGTTCTTTTTTCCCCCTGGTTTTGCAGAGATTCAAAACCATGCTTTAGTGACATTAATGAAGTGCATTACAGCTATCAAACATGCCAGATAAAGGAAAAGAGAGAATGAGAATAATAAACACCTCCACTTTTTAAAAAAATGATTATTTTTACCCCTTCATTGCTCAAAATATGAACCAGCAGACCATTTCCGCATCCGAGGTCTACAAAAGACTGTTTCTTAGACAACCCTTTTTCTGCTCTCTCTTCTTCCCAAAGGATCTAAGCAAAGACAAAAATTAAAACAAGTTTTAATCTCTCAGAGCATTTTCTCAATGACTAAAATATTTGTGGCCCATTCCTGCAACTCTTATTCACATGAGTAGAGATATGGACTTCAATGGTTCTTCTCCTGTGAGTAAGGACTACTCACATAAATAAGGGTTTGCAAGTGGGAGCGCATGATACATTTTCAAGAAAAAAGTTTAAATGAGAGGTTGCATAAGCTAACAATAAAAGTTAATGCCCAGGTGCACTGATGGAGTGGAAGAATGGTTTTAAGTGATTAAGGTACTAGCACTAGATCTGGGTTTAATGCCCTGCTCATCCACTGACTTCCTATGTAATGTTGGACAAGTCACTTAGTGCTTCATTTCCCCATCTGTAAAATGCGGATAACAGCACGTGCCTACCTCACAGGGCTGTTGCGAGCATAAATACATTAAAGACTGTGAGGCGCTGAGATACTATGGCCAGGAGGCCGATGTAAATACTTCAGACAGAAATAACACAATTGTAGGATCACACAACAGGTGATCAGGAATCTTGATTTGTGCCACATAAATCAACAAAAATGGCCATCTTCCAACCCTTCAGCTAGTCCATCTACCATTTTGCCTCCCTTTTCCACAAGGGTATTTTTTGTGTGTCTTTCCCGATGCCCTTCAAAGCATGCGATGGGAAGTAGTGAAAGCAGATAATTTATGATTCAGAAGCAATCTGCCCTACTGATTCATTTTGCCCACAGATGCGAGGCAAAAAAGTCTGAATGATAATATTACTACTTAGACGTTACTTTAGTGCTTTTCCCCATAGATTTCTAAGATGCTACCTTTCATGAATGTGGAGACCAAGGTATAAGCAGGCAAAATAACTTGGTCACAGTCACACAGCAGTCCAATGGCAGTGCTGGGGGTAAAATCCAGTGATTCCCAAACGGTGCCTTACCCACTGGGCCATGCTGCCTTCACTGGAGGACTACCTTGACAGGGGAATTCTGTGCATCTTCTAAGTTGTGTGGTTGAGGAGAGTGGCTACCATGAGGTACTCACAAGTCCTATGCTAATGGAGTGATGCACAGCTTAGGAGAGAGAATGGGAAATCTCTTCCCCTCTAAGTCTTTACCTCAGGGTTCAGCAACCTTTCAGAAGTGGTGTGCCAAGTCTTTAATTATTCACTCTGATTTAAGGTTTCGCATGCCAGTAATACATTTTAATGTTTTTAGAAGGTCTCTTTCTGTAAGTCTATAGTACATAACTAAACTGTTGTTGTATGTAAAGTAAATAAGGTTTTTAAAATGTTTAAGAAGCTTCACTTAAAACTAAATTAAAATGCAGAGCCCTCTGGACTGGTGGCCAGGACCCCGGCAGTGTGAGTGCCACTGAAAATCAGCTTGCATGCCACCTTCGGCACGCATGCCATAGGTTGCCTACCCCTGCTCTACCTACTTTCCTTAACATAAGCCACACTTTGACTTGTTCTGTCCCTCATGCAACCGCACATCTCTGCCAACCGTGCAGTCTGCTGGGCAGCTCCTAAGCCTCACAGAAGTGGAATCCTGCCACAATGCAAATAGATCATATGCACTGATTGTATATTTTCACACAGTGGGGACATTGCTAGGATTATTTGATAACATCAAATGAAAAATGTCGAACGAGTTCCTAGTCTACTAGCATTGCTGCAGGATACTGAGTTTGCGGCAGCACTCGGTGCAGCTCAGCTACGTAAGTCAGGGCTGGCCTTGTCCCATAACACAGGTCTTTATTTGCCATAAAGCACACAGGATCTTACTTAGAAAGCACTTTTCATTGGATGATCTCAGAGCAATTAATTTATAAATATAAATGACTTCTTGTCTAATGCCTTAAGGATAAATGTTTCTTTTTGGGCCAATGTAGTAATGACATGTCCCGCCCCAATTCGCTTAACTACCTAAATGAGATATAACAGGACTAGGGATGATAAAAGTGGCTCAAGGAGGACAAGGGTTACAAGGAGAGTGACAGATCAGGAGAGCGAAGCAAGTGGTGAAGGAGGAGAGCAAGGTCATGTGGCAAACAAGGTTAGGGAGGCTCTTCCAGTCACAGGGGTGGGGGTGAGGGTGGGGAGGAAGAATAGCAGAACAAAGAAATAAAGATTCTCACGGGAGAAAGAGAGAAAGGTCACGATCTTGCAAAGCACCTTGTGCTTCCCATGAAGTTCTGAGCACCCTCCATATTCACATCTAAGCCAACAGAAGTTGAGAGTACTCAGCACCACCCAGGATCGGACCTCAAGGGACCATTAACATGAGATGTGCCTATACTTTGCAAGCTTAAGTAGGAACTGAATGGTTAAAGCTGGAGAGAAGCAATAGGTAAGTATTAATACCTTTCCTGGTCATTCCCAGTAGATGGTACAGAACGGCTGGTAACCATCTTCATCATAGCCACTGGGGGCTGAGCTCCATCAGCCCCCTCCCTTTCTGGTGCAAAGAAAAGATTCTGTTCTGCCTGGACTATCATAGCAGTGGGATGCTGGGTTCCTCTCCCCCGCATCGCTTAGTGTCCTGCCTGGACTGTCATAGCACGGGGAGGCTGCCTCCCCCTCATTTTATCTCACTAACAAGTCACTGTTTCTTATTCCTGCATTCTTTATAACGTCATGACACAAATGGGGGGGGACACTGCCACGGTAGCCCAGGAAGGTTGGGGGAGGAGGGAAGCAACGGGTGGGGTTGTTGCAGGGGCACCCTCCGTGAATGGCATGTAGCTCATCATTTCTGCGGGATCTGACATGGAGCAGCTGTGCTCTCATACACTGCTTCTCTAGTACACTTGCCCCAAATTCTAGGCAGGACTGACTCTATTTTTAGAAACCATAAAGGAGGGATTGACTCAGGGAGTCATTCCCAGTTTTGCTTTTGCGCCCCTGGCCGACCTCAGCCAGAGGCACCCATGATAGCAGCAAACAGCACAGAAGGACAGATAACCGTCATTTCATTGCCAAATTACATTGGCAGCAGACGGTACAGAACAACTGGTAACCATCTCTGCTATCATGCAAAAGCAAATGAATGCTGCTGTGTAGCGCTGGAGTATCGCCTCTGTCCGTGGCATCCAGTACACATATGGTGACTGTAAAAAAAAAAAAAAAGCTGAACGGGCTCCATGGTTGCCATGCTATGGCGTCTGCCAGGACAATCCAGGGAAAAAGGGTGCGAAATGATTGTCTGCCGTTGCTTTCCCGGAGGAAGGAATGACTGACGACATTTACCCAGAACCACCCACGACAATGATTTTTGCCCCATCAGCCACTGGGCTCTCAACCCAGAATTCCAAGGGGCGGGGGAGACTGCAGGAACTATGGGATAGCTACGGAATAGCTACCCACAGTGCAACGCTCTGGAAATCGACTCTAGCCTCAGACCATGGACGTACACCGCCAAATTAATGTGCTTAGTGTGGCCTCATGCACTCGACTTTATACAATCTGTTTTATAAAACCAGTTTATGTAAAATCGGAATTATCCCGTAGTGTAGACGTACCCTGATTAAGAGAGACAGTTTGTCTGGTACTTAGTCATAGAATAGGCGCCTATAACAAAATCCATGTCCTGTATTCAACAAACAATTATCAGAAGAATTGCCTGTGCAGCTGGGACTAGAATCGTGATCCTTTGACTCAATCAACTCAGGCCTCTTACACTTGAGCTAAAAGAGTTATTTTGTAGCTGTCCATCAAGTAAAGAGCAGCATCACATGCAGATGCACAAATCCAATGTATTATGCAGAGTCTAGAATCTTAGTTTCCAGCTCTGCCACTGGTTCTCTGTGTGACCACCTTTAAAACTCATTCCTATTTTTACCCAGGCGCCCCTGAGGTCAGCCAGGGATATTCAGCAGTTATCAAGCATGTACCGTCTGCCACCAGGGAGAGGAGAGGAGAGGATACTGCTCTTCACTGCTGCAGCATCGCGTCTACCAGCAGCATTCAGTAGACATAGGGTGACATTGAAAGAAGTCAAGAAACGATTTCTTTCCCTTTTCTTTCACGTTGGGGGGGGGGAGAGTAAATTGACGAGCTATTCCCTGAACCACACCGAACAATGTGTTTGAACCTACAGGAATTGGGAGCTCAGCCAAGAATGCAAATATGCAAATACTTTTCGGAAACTGCTGGGGACTGTGGGATAGCTGGAGTCCTCAGTAACCCCTCCCTCCCTCCATGAGCATCCATTTGAGTCTCTGGCTTCCCGTTACGCTTGTCACGCAGCACTGTGTAGCCTGGAGATTTTTTTTCCAAACGCTTTGGCATTTCATCTTCTGTAACGGAATTCTGATAGAACAGATTTGTTTCCCCATACAGCGATCAGATCCAGTATCTCCCGTATGGTCCATGCTAGAGCTCTTTTTGGATTTGGGACTGCATTGCCACCTGTGCTGATCAGAGCTCCACGCTGGCCAAACAGGAAATGAAAATCAAAATTTCGCGGGGCTTTTCCTGTTTATCAGGCCACTGCATCCGAGTTGAGATTGCTGTCAAGAGCGGTCACAGTGGTGCATTGTGGGATACCGCCCGGAGGCCAATACCGTCGATTTGCGGCCACACTAACCCTAATCCGATATGGTAATACCGATTTTAGCGCTACTCCTCTCGTCGGGGAGGAGTACAGAAACCGATTTAAATAGCCCTTTATATCTATATAAAGGGCCTCATAGTGTGGATGGGTACAGCGTTAAATCAGTTTAACGCTGCTAAAATCGGTTTAAACGCGTAGCATAGACCAGGCCTCAGATGTTACAACAGGCACAATCAACTGAGTAGGACTGTTTTTGCTTAGAAGAAACAAAAATATCAGGAACCCTTTGAACACAGAATTGATGTCTGTGCCTTTGATTGTTGCTTAATCGTTAGTTTCATGGATATTCACTTCATTCCCTCCCACAAGTTGTGATTTTGGTGCATTCCATCAAAATACCAGCTTGTGTTTACATTTTCCACTTTACAGATCATGATATTAAGCATGTTGGCAGTGCAGCACAGTTCCTGTGAGGTGCCAATCATCTCCTACACAGATCTAACCCCTCCCATGTGCATCAATCCATTTCACAACACGTACCAAATGTGCCTAGAGAGCATGTCAACTCAATGTGACCCCAGAGCAAAAAGTTCTATGAGTTTCCCTTCAGTTTGGTTGCCAGTGGAAGGCAAAGTCCATGAAAAGAGATAAAGGTTGACAATATCCTTTTAAAAACATCTCTTTAACCTATTTACAAATGGCTCAGTAGTGTATACCATAATTCTGATATTTTAAAATTCTGCAAGAAGGATGGATAGATATATTGCTTAATAATAAGTTAATGAGTAGCAGTGACATTTTGCATCCTTTTGTTCACCCCTTTTACGAGACTATGATAAATTTTGTACAAAGTATGCTTTGTAAGGTATCATTTGAAAACTCATAATTTGCTGATCATTATTGTCCCAGTAAAATATATGTGGCAACACTGTAAAGTTATAAGATTCTACTGTATGACATTACTGAAATATGTTCCAAGTTTAGAAAAGCAGACACAAATCAATTCCTCGGAAACAAAAGGCAAACCGACAACTCGCCCAGATGACAACAAAATGGACTATCAATCATCTGGTTATGTGGGCATTCTTTGGCATGAAATAGGGCATGAGTGAGAAATTTACATGTTGGCAAAGGAACATTTGCTGACATCCTAGATTTTGTGTCCTGACCCTCAGCTGGAAGTGATTTTCAAAGGGAAAAGAGAACTCTAAGAAAGGGGAATAACTGCCCCAAAATTATTCCTCCCTCTCTCTCTGTCCACAGCAGTCACAATACTTGAAGAAAAGAAACAGCTCTGAACTGGGGAAGGGATCCTGGCTGAAAGGATTCCAGCCAGCAAGACTGCTAAAGCATGTGCTGAGAGAGACCTTTTGCTTTGTATTCACTTAGCTTGTTAAGCTAGGTATTATTGCATTTTACCTTGCTTCTTTGTAACCCTAATTCTGACTTTTATGTCTCATTACTTGTAATCATTTAAAATCTTTCTTTCTGTAATTAATAAACTTGTTTCATTGTTTTATCCATAACAGTGTTTTTTAATTGAAATGTTTGGGAGACTCCATTTGAGATAACAAGATTTGTGAATATCATTTTCTATTAATAAAATGATGGACTTTCTATGAGCTTATATTGTCCAGAAGGAAAGATCTGGGCAGTAAAACATGCACATTTCTGGGGACAAGTTTGGGACTAGGAATTTGCTGGTGTTGCTCTGCAGTATAATTTAGGAGTGGCTGGCTATAGCCACTATACAGCTAGGAATAATTTGCATGCTGGAAGCTGTCTGTGAGCAGACCAGGAGTGGTTGCTCTCACAGCAAACCAGTGTAAAAGGCACCCCAGGTTGAAGAATTGAGGCGACACAACTGTACACAGTCCAAATTGTACCCTGGGTAATGTCACAGTAGCTTTTGTAACCAATAACTGAATCATTTTAACAATTGATATTAAAAGAATTACTGTCACTTCATAGGACATACATTATCTCAAGGAACACAACAGGTTAAGCTTACAGCCACTGTCAAAAAGTATTTTAAAAATAAAAAACAAAAAATTCTTAGAGAATATTCCGCAAAATGTGATGATCTTACCCCCAAAGAATGTGACTGTATTCCCCTAATATTGGTATCCATCTACAAATGTTATCTTTGAAAATAAAATTGTAAGCAATAGTATTGCATTATAAAGCACTGTCCATAGGGGAGTATCTTCACTAATATTTTATTTTACAGATGAAGTTGAATCACAGAGGTTATGACTGAGATTTTCAGAGCAGTCTAGGGCATTTAGACTCTCTCAGAAAATGTTAAAATGCCTCAGTGATTTAGGAGCCTAAATAATTTAAGGCTAGATTTTCAAACGTATTTAGGTGCTTAAAGATCCAGATAAATCCAAGAAGGCACCAAATTTACATTTTTAGATGCCTAAATACCTTTGAAAATGTGGCCCTGAATTTCTTTTGAAAATGGGACTTACAGGTGAAATTTTCAAAAGCACCTATATCTTCTCCTAGACTGCTTTGGAAATCTCATCTGAAGTAATTCACATCAGATTAGATAGGAAGTCAGCGTCAGAACTGGGAATACAATCCAGGCCTGGTCTACACTATGGGTTTATACCGAATTTAGCAGCGTTAAACCGAATTAACCTTGCACCTGTCCACACAACGAAGCCCTTTATATCTATATAAAGGGCTCTTAATATCGATATCTATACTCCACCCCGACGAGGGGAGTAGCACTCAAATCGGTATTGCCATTTTGGAATAGGGTTAGTGTGGCTGCAATTCAACGGTATTGGCCTCTGGGAGCTATCCCATAGTGCACCATTGTGACAGCTCTGGACAGCAATCTGGAGTCGGATGCACTGGCCAGGTAGACAGGAAAAGTCCTGCGAACTTTCGTATTTCATTTCCTGTTTGCCCAGCGTGGAGCGCTGATCAGCATGGACCGTACGGGAGATACTGGATCTGATTGTTTCCTGGAGAGACAAATTTGTTCTATCAGAGCTCCGTTCCAGAACACAAAATGCCAAAGCATTTGAAAAAATCTCCAGACAGAGGCCACAGCAGGGACTCACACAGTATTGTGTGACAAGCATAACGGAAAGCCAAAGAATCAAATGGACGCTCATGGAGGGAGGGAGGGGGGGACTGAGGACTCCAGCTATCCCACAGTCCCCGAAAAGCATTTCCATTCTTGGCTGAGCTCCTAATGCCTGAAGGGTCAAAAACATTGTCCTGGGTGGTTCAGGGTATATGTCGTCAATTTACACCCCCCTCTCCTCCCCGCCCGTGAAAAAAGGAAAAAAATCATTTCTCGCCTTTTTTTCAATGTCACCGTATGTCTACTGCATGCTGCTGGTAGACACGGCGCTGCAGCACTAAACAGCAGCATCCCCTCCCCTTCCTTTCCCGATGGCAGACGGTACAAAATGGTGGAAAACCGTCATCATCCCGTGAGTGCTCCTGGCTGGCCTCGGTGAGGTCGGCTGGGGGCGCCTGGGCAACAGTGGGAATGACTCCTGGTCATTCCCGGCAGACAGTGCAAAAGGACTGAAAACCGTCCTCATCATAGCAACTGGGGGCTGAGCTCCTCGCCCCCCTCCCCTCATATCTAATGAAGATTCTGTACTGCCAGGACTATCATAGCAGCGGGAGGCTGCCTTCCCCTCATTTTATCTCACTAAAAAGTTAGTGTTTCTTATTCCTGCATTCTTTATTACTTCATCACACAAATGGGGGGACACTGCCACGGTAGCCCAGGAGGGGTGTGGGAGGAGGGAAGCAACGGGTGGGGTTGCTGCAGGGGCACCCCCTAGAATGGCATGCAGCTCATCATTTCTGCGGGATATCTGGGGCTCTGACCCGGAGAGGCTGTGCTCTCTGGTTCTCTAGTAGACTAGCCCCATATTCTAGGCAGGACTGACTATTTTTAGACAAAACATAAAGAAGGGAATGATCCAGGGAGTCATTCCCATTTTTGTCCATGCGCCCCCGGTCGACCTCAGCGAGGCCAGCCAGAAGCACCCATCACAGCAGCAGATGGTACAAAAGGATTGATAACTGTCATCGCCACTTCTAATTGCAGACGGTGATATAGGGCTAGTACCGTCTCTGCTACCTTGCAAAGGCAAATTAATGCTGCTGTGTAGCGCTGCAGTACCACGTCACTGTCATATGGTAACAGTGACAAAAGGCAAAAACAGGCTCCATGGTTGCCGTGCTATGGCGTCTGCCAGGGCAATCCAGAGAAAAGGGCGCGAATGAGCCTCTGCCGTTGCTTTCATGGAGGAAGGATTGAGTGACGACATTTACCCAGAATCACCCCGACAACTGTTTGGCCCCATCATGCATTCGGATCTCAACCCAGAATTCCAATGGGCGGGGGGAGACTGTGGGAACTATGAGATAGCTACCCACAGTGCAATGCTCCGAAAATCGATGCTAGCCTCGATACATGGACGCATACCGCCGAATTAATGTGCTTAGTGTGGCCGCGGGCACTTGACTTTATACAATCTGTTTTAAAAAACGGTTTCTGTAAAATCAGAATAATCCCGTAGTGTAGACATACACTAGATTTCTACTCTCAAGTCTGCTGCTCTAATTACTATTCCATTTTTGCTACCCCAGATCTTCTAATCTAGTCTTTTCTAAAATCCTGCGAGTCTATTTAATTCAATGATCTCCTGCAACAGGGATAGTGCTGACCACACACTTTACAAAACATTATTTGTATTTGCTCTACATTTAGTTGCTATTAATGTTGTCCAGTGTCTCCTTTTTTGTATTCTAGAATAGAATAATAGAGAGACTAACCAGTTTTCACTACACTGTTGATCATATTAAGTACCCTCTAAGCCTTTTCCTTTCCACGATACATAATCATAGCTTTCATAACCACTCATCATATTTAAAACCCTCAGCTCCACTGCCATTTTCTGGATTCTTTCAATCTCAGTTTGCAATAAGCAAAAGCCACTTTCTAGGTTCATTTAACATTATGTCTGAGAGCATTAGAGTGTCAGTTATATATCCCCTCTTTTTAATGGATTGTTTCCCTAGATCTGTAAACTCTGTGGTGCTCCTCGTTCTTCCATTCTCAATGTAGAACACTACAGGCATTACATTTTAAAAATTAATAATACACTAAAAAAAAGTGGATTTTCCTCAGGGTGTGCAATTTAAATTGCTTAGTAACGTAAGAACACCATAACGGCCATATTGGGTCAAACCAAAGGTTCATCTAGCCCAGTATGCTGTCTTCTGACAGTGGCCAAAGCCAGGTGCCCCAGAAGGAATAAAGAGAACAGGTAATCTTCAAGTGATACATCCCGTCATCCATCCCCAGCTTCTGGCAAACAGAGGCTAGGGACACCATCCCTGCACATCCTGACTAATAGCCACTCATGGACCTATCCTCCATGAACTTATCTACAGCAACGCCCCACTTAACGTCCTCTCACTTAACGTTGTTTCACTTAACACTGTAGTTATGTTCCTGAGAAATGTGACTTGAAGTGAGAAGTTACTGTAGCTCTTTTTTGAACCGTTATAGTCTTGGCCTTCACAACATCCTCTGGGAAGGAGTTCCACAGGTTGTGTGAAGAAATACTTCCATTTGTTTTCAACTTGCTGCCTATTCATTTCATATGATGACCTCAAGTTCTTGTGTTATGACAAGGAAAAAACAATAACACTTCCAAATTTACTTTCTCCACACCAGTCATGATTTTATACACCTCTATCGTATCCCCCTTCAGTCATCTCTTTTCCAAGCTGAAAAGTCCTAGTCTTATTTATCATTCTTGATATGGAAACCGTTTCATACTCTAATAATTTTTGTTGCCCTTCTCTGAACTTTTTCCAACTCCAATATATCTTCTTTGAGATGGGGTGACCACATCTGCACACAGTATTCAAGATGTGGACATACCATGGATTTATATAGAGGCAATATGATATTTTCTGTCTTGTTATCTATCCCTTTCTTAACAATTCCCAACATTCTGTTTGCTTTTTTGACTGCCACTGCACATTGAGTGGATATTTTCAGAGAACTATCCACAATGACTCCAAGATCTCTTTTTTGAGTGTTAACAGCTAATTTAGACCCCATCATTTTATATGTATGGGTAGGATTATGTTTCCAATGTACATTACTTTGCATTTATCACATTGAATTTCATCTGCCATTTTGTTGCCCAGTTGCCGAGTTTGAGAGATCCTTTGATAGCTCTTCGCAGTCTGCCTGGGACTTAACTATTTTGAGTAGTTTCGTATCATCTGCATATTTTGCCACCCCACTGTTTACCCCCCTTTCCAGATCATTTATGAATATGTTGCATAGGATGGTTCCGGTACAGACCCTTGGGGGACACAACTATTTGCCTCTCCATTCTGAAAAATGACCATTCTTCCTACCGTTGATTACTATCTTTTAACCAGTTACCAGTCCAGGAGAGGACCTTCCCTCTTATCCCTTCACAGCTTACTTTGCTTAAGAGACTTTGGTGAGGGACCTTGTTAAAAGCTTTCTAAAAACCTGAGTACACTATATCCACTGGATCCCCCTTGTCCATATGCTTGTCGACCCCCTCAAAAAAAATCTAGTAGATTGGTGAAGCGGATTTCCTTTACAAAACCATCTTGATTCTTCCCCAACAAATTAGTTCAGTAGGTGTCTGACAATTTTGTCTTTACTATAGTTTCAACAAGTTTGCTTGGTACTGACATCAGACTTACCAGCCTGTAATTGATGAATCACCTCTGGAGCCATTTTTTAAAATTGGCATCACATTAGCTATCTTCCAGGTACAGAAGCTGATTTAAATGATAGTAGTTCTGCAATTTCACATTGAGTTCTTCAGAACTCAAATGTGAAATTGCAGAACTACTATCATCCTTCAGAACTCAAATGTGAAATTGCAGAACTACTATCATCCTTCAGAACTCAAATGTGAAATTGCAGAACTACTATCATTTAAATCAGCTTCTGTACCTGGAAGATAGCTAATGTGATGCCAATTTTAAAAAATGGCTCCAGAGGTGATCTCATCAATTACAGGCTGGTAAGTCTGATGTCAGTACCAAGCAAACTTGTTGAAACTATAGTAAAGAACAAAAGTCTTCAGAAGTCTTGGGTAAATACCATCTAGTCCAGGTGATTTATTACTATTTAGTTTATCAATTTGTTCCTAAAACTTCCTCTAATGACACCTCAATCTGCGACAGTTCCTCAGATTTGTCACCTAAAAAGAATGGCTCCTCACATCCTCAGCCGTGAAGACCGGATGCAAAGATACATTTAGTTTCTCTGCAATGGCCTTAGTCTGAGCAGTCACTTACCAGAAGATAAGTAGCAATGGCAACATCTTCATATACAAATTTTTCAGGATCTGTTACTTCAGGCCACACCTTCAGATAAGCAGAAGTAAAAATTACCAATTGCTTTGTCATTTTAAACCACATCTCTTTAAAGAACACGCTCAACTAGATTGGCCTTGATAGTCACCCCATCTTTAACCTATCACTGAACATTATGGAATTCTAACCTTTCCATTAATTGAAAAAAAATTCTTACTCCATGATAAGAATATGAGACTGCATAAATTTTTGTGAGTCATGCAATAAACTAACTGGTATACGCACACTAGGATAGAGAACATCTGCAGTCATTCAGTCAAGGTAAGTTTCGGGACCAGTTATGGTTCCATATGTGCAAATCACACTGAACAAAGTCCACCACATGTTCTCTACCACACTGCAGGTGCGCTGGTCTGCTTATCATGTGACTCAGGAAAATTCACATCTATTGGTATGGCTATGTCTCACATTGGAAAGATTATTATTTCTATTACAGCAGTGCCTATCAATGTTCCCCCTAATATTTTACATCCATGTGCGGAATTAATTTTGTTATGTGCACCAATATAGAGGTGATTGGTGGCGGGGGTGGGGCCAAGGGGTTCAGAGTGTAGGAGGTGGCTCAGGGTTGGGGTGCGGGGAAGTGTGGGCTCTGGCTGTGGGGCTGGGGATGAAGGGTCTGGGGTGCAAGAGGGGAGCTCAGGGCTAGAGGAGAGGGTTGGGGTGTGGTGGGGTGAGAACTCTGGCTGGGAGTTCAGGCTCTGGGGTGGGGCCAAGTATGAGGGGTTTGGGGTCCAGGAAGCGGCTTGGAGCTGGGGTAGAGGGTTGGGAGCTCCAGCTGGGGGTGAGGGCTCTAGAGTGAGGGAGGGTGCTCAGAGCTGGAGCAGAGCATTGGGGTGCAGGAGGGTGAGGGCTTCAGCTGGAGGTGTGGGCTCTGGGGTGGGGCCAGGATGAGGGGGTTGGGGTACAGGCTGCCCTGGGGCTGCAGCAGGGGGAGAGGACTCCCCCCAGCCCTCTATTGCCACAGCAGCCCGGGGCTGGGGGAGAGATGCGTGGCCCTTGATAGCCTGCTGTACAGCCATGCAGCTTAGAGGGATCTTAGGTGCCTAT
Organism: Gopherus evgoodei; assembly: GCF_007399415.2. Taxonomy (NCBI): domain Eukaryota; kingdom Metazoa; phylum Chordata; order Testudines; family Testudinidae; genus Gopherus; species Gopherus evgoodei. The sequence continues at coordinate 22,916,771 of NC_044326.1, forward strand.
AGGTCACAGAAGGGAATGAACCTAGCATAATGGAATCTTGAAGAGCTTACAGTCTAAATAAAAAAGGCAGACAAAGGGGAGGAGAAAATAAGTATTATGCCCCAGAAAGACTAAGTGATTTGCTTATTGCAAAGCTGTGAACTAAACCCAGATCTCATGAGTCAGAGGCCTTAGCCACAAGACCAGTCTCTGTCTTATTTATACTGATATTTCTTCCATGAGGAAGATAATATCCCAGTAAAAATTTTAGACTACTTTCTCATAAAAGCATTTGTTTAATCTCTGGCAGTGTAGTGACCAACCTGGCACTCCGCACGTCACGAATCAGACTCCTGTGCCTAAGGCCTGATTAAAAGTCTACTGAAGTCAATGGAAAGACTCCCATTGACTTCAATGGGCTTTGGATCAGACCCTATGTGAACGAGAAGAGGGAAATAGGCCTGCCCTGTCGCTCACCAAAGGAGAGCTACTTGGGGAGCCAGGAAGTAAAGTGAATCACAGCCCTACTGTACCTGTATCCTGACTGCGAGGACTGCACTAACACCTGTGCAGAACTATGTGAAGGAAGAGAAAGGCTCTGGAAGCAAAGGATTTGGGATAGAACAAAACATATCATTCGAGAGAATGAGATGGGAAATGGATTGCCATAGAGCCTCTCTCTGACCCATCAGGTCCCAGTCACAGGTCCATTTCAGAGCTGTCAGCCAGGGGCAGTGTCCTTCAAGCCCCTGTTAATTCTCACCACATTGACTTCAAGGGAATCAGTGAGGAACTGATGGTCTAGGATACTGAGATGGCAGTACACAATGTCAAGCCTTCTTGACAACCTATCTAGCATGATTGGATTGGCTGAAGCTCTCTTGGAAGGAGCATGAAGTGGGCGGCTACATATATACTATGCACCCACCACAGCAATAGGCCGAGTCAGAAAGGAAAGTCTTGTTAAAATGCCACCCCCAGATTGAAGGGACAGTTGAGATGGTTTCCCTGGCTCTGGTGAAATTCACCCTCAGTATAGATGAAGGCTCCCTGGAGCTCAAAAAATAATTCTTGAAGAGCAAATGCTTGGAAAGCAAACACTCCCGCACCGAGGTGAATGCACACAGGATTTATCACAGTCTAAGGTGGAAACTGTTAGGAAATTTGATGGTAAAACATCAGCAGCAGAGGCCTAAAGCAAGCCACAGAGGGTAAAACTTTCAAAAGTGCCGAAGTAACTTAAGATCCTAAATCTCATTTTCCCAAGTCACTTAGAGCCAGGCTGTCAGAGGTATTTAAGCACCTAAGGCAACAATGACTTTCAGTGAGATTTAGACTCCTACATGCATAATTCACTTTTGAAAATCTGGACGTAGGCTCCTAAATCAGTCAGCGTTGCTTTTGAAAATATTATCGGAAGCATATCAAGGCTCTGCACCTCAGATGCCATCTTGCTCGTCATTTTCTCCTAGTTACGAATTACAAGTGCGGATTTCAATTTGACTCATAACCACCACCAAAACTAAGAAATAACACTGAACTCCCTTCACATACACAGGGAACTTTAAAATCAAGAACCAATTTTAATTTAATGATTTTCAAATAGATTTCTCCTCTTTTAACTAAGACCACAGTCTCACTAGGAAGCAGAAAATTCTATGAGAGAATGGGAATCTAGATTTTAATCGCCACACTTACCTTTACCATTTCTTTGTATTTTTTTTTTAGCTCCTGATAAACCCTGCTGTATTTAGCCACAGAAATGAGCGAGAGTGTACTTTTAAACTCACTCTGCTTTTCCTCAGTGGACCATTTAGCCAGTTTGGACAATAGTTCCTTTCCAAGCCACGTTCTTTTGGGATATACTATTCCATCTGTGACCCAGTTTTCTGGAGATGAAGTTAAAATAGACACAGACCTTTAAAAATAAAAGAAATCTGAATAAATACAGTGTATGTCAATGATTAAACTAAAGGCTCATACAAGAGAAAAAAATCAGCAGAAGCCACTTTAAACACAAGCTTTATTACATTTATCTTTTGCATACATCATAGGGAAGGATTTTCAAAAGCATTCAGCATTGGCCTAACCGCTCCCATTGTAGTTAGTGGCTCCCAATGCTGACTGCTTTTGAAAATTCCACTCTGTGTATTGAAGAAAGGAATTGACATACCAGGAAAGCTCAGAAGAATTGCTATTTATAGCTTGGCTATCTGGAGACTAGGGCGCCAATCCTGCAAACACTTGAGCACACACATAACTTTGCTCACTTCAGTTGCCCCATTGGCTTCAACAGGACTATTCATGTGCATCATGTTAATCACATAACTGTTTGTGGGGTTGGGGCCTATGCAGGAGATTTGATAACATTATAAAATTATGTGAAGGGTATAAAGATCCAAGAGGAAAATGAGATATTCAGGGAGGTCCAAGGGATAGAACAAGAAACAATTAAGTATTACATGAAAACACAGAAACAGAGTGAGTAAAAGAGAAAACATCTTAGCAGTGAAATCTGTTTGGCAGTAGAAGAGTCTCCCAGAAGATGTGGTAGAATTCCTATTGTTTAAGACATTGGTTCCCAAAATGGGGGTGTGTGCCCACCTAAGGGGGGAGTGAAGAAATTCCAAGAGGGGCAGGAGGCTGCCTGGCCCTTGAGTTCCTGGCCGGGGAGGCTAGCCCCCTGCCCCTCCCCTCCTGTCCCCCCTGCCCCACAGCCACACTGCCACGCAGACAGTGCAGCTTGAGCCCGCCCGCCCACTTCCCAGGTTTTCCAATAAGTCAGTCGTGCCGCTTTGAGCAGCTTGGTAAGGGAGTGGGGAGGTTGGATAAGGGGCAGGAGGTCCCGAGGGGCAGTCAGGAGACAGGAGTGATTGGATGGGGCAGTGGTTCTGGGGGGGAGCAGTCAGGAGACAGGGAGTGGGGGGTTGGATAGCTGTGGGAGTCCTGGGGGGCCTGTCAGGGGATAGGGGTGTGGATAGGGGCTGGGGCAGTCAGGAGACAGGGTGCAGGGGAGATTGGATAGGAAGTGGGGTCGGGGAGGGGCAGTCGGGGGACAAGGAGCAGGGGGGGTTAAATAGGGGGTGAGGTTTCAGGGAGTCCCGGGAGGGGGCAGTTAGGGGACAAAGGGCAGGGGTGCTGGATAGGGGGTGGGGTCTGAGGAGGTGGCAGTGAGGGGACAAGAAGCAGGGGGGATTGGATAGGAAGTGAGGTCCCGGGGGGGGGCGGTTAGTGATAGGGGGTCCTGGGAGGGGGTGATGGGGGACAAGAATCAGGGAAGGTTGGATGATGGTAAAGGAGAGGTGGGGGGACGAAAATTAAAAAGGGGGTGGGATGCTGAAAAGTCTGGGAACCACTGGTTTAAGGCATTTAAAACTAAACCAGACATTACACATGCGTGTACTGTATGTAACACTGCAGCATTGGCTGAGGAGTACACTAGGGACATGACACTGCAAGATGGCTCAGCTCTCTGGCGCTGTATAGTCAACGGGACTACTCACACGTTTAAATGCAAAGTGGCTTTGTGGCATCAGGACTAGAGCGCTCAGCACCTTGCAGGACTGTGCCTTGGGTGATCATTCAGGCATTCCGCAAGTTTAATTTTCATGATTTTAGAGTGCCATGTCCCAACTTGGAGAAATCTCACACTTTGACCCTGATACTGCACACACACAAATGCTTAACTTTATGCTGAGTACACTTCAGAAGCGACTCAGTGACCAGATTATAAACATTTTAAAGGAAGTCAGATGGCATGATTCATAATCCTATCCATGCAAAATTAGAACAGGCTTAGTTGTACAGATACAAATTTGGGATTTTTCAATTAACTGAGAAACATTTAATATCTAGCAATTATAAAAAGAAAGCTGACTTGATTAAATGAAAAGGTTACTTTTCTATTACAGCAGGATGACACTGTGATGCACAGTATGATTCATTCAATAAGGATCTGAGGGACTGATCCTTCCCCCACTAAAGTCAATGTGAAATTCCCATTGCCTTCAAAGGAGCAGGATCAAGCCTAACTAAGAAGAATGCACTCAGTTCAGGTCTCCGAGAACCGCGAATGAAGAATTTTAGATCAAGTGAATGGACTCAGCTGTGCACATACTGCTATAGGATGATCATAGTTTATATAAGGAGCAGGGGAGTCTAGCACATGAATCAGGCCCTATAAAACACAAATCAAACCATCCAGACACATTATAGAAGAGGATGGTGTCATCTTAGGCCAGTGCAGAGGTTTGCTTCCCCTTTCTCTCCCCAGCACTCACCATTCATCATCTTTAGTGTGTCTAAGTCGAATTTGATAAATGTTGCACTTCTTAACCTGATATTTTCCTTCATCATTTTCCTCCAATGGTAGAAAGGTCACAGTCCCATTAAAGGTATCTGAAAAGATTTGTAAACTGTGGAATATTATTGGCTCAAACTATTATGTTGTTTAGAAACTTGGGTAATTCTAAGCCACGCAAAATAAGAAGCCAGTATTTTGCTATTTATACCATAGCACCATTTAGAGAAGCAAGCTGTATTTAAATGCAGAGATACGAGTCTAATGCTCAGGAGAGGTGTAGTGTAAGGAACAGCTCTGCCATCTAAAACTGCTGATTCTTTATACAGTTTGCAATACTGTGCATATTATTGCAAGATGTTTTGCAGCATTTCTAAGCCCTGACCCTGCAGAGACTTACATGTGTGCTTAACTGTAAAACATGTTAGTTGATTTCTAAGGGACCATGTGCTATAATAAATATGTAGCCAGATATCTATTGCTGAAAGTCATTTACCACCATAACATTGCTACTCACTGTCTCTTTAAAAATGGAAGCCTGGAAAGTAAATTCCAAAATAATGGAGATACAACTACCCAGGGCAGTACATAGCTGTTGCAATGCAAAAGAGCAGGAAGACACCTATCAACAACTTTGTGAACTAACCTGTTCAAAACTGGAAAAAATACTACTATTATATTTCAACTGTAGTAATATCCAGATCCCCCAACCGGGCTAGGTGCTGTACAAACACATAAAGACAAGGCCCTGCCCCAAAGGGAATCCATTGGATCTCCAAGCTGGTCTTGTGCAGGGTTTCAGCCGAAGTTGTGTTTGCAGGACTGTGGAGCAAGGCAAGGGTTAAAGTAAGAGGGAGGGACCAGAATCAGAGAGGAGCACTCTCTCTTCTCTCCAGCTTCAGTGAGCAATGCTCCCCCACACTCCCGCTCCCCCTGAGTTAGTGCAGTGAGAGCTCTCCCCTCTCATTTCAATCTACTTTTTAGCCTCTGACCTAATGCCCTGATCTTACAAATACTGACACATTTGACCAGTCCTATTGGCTCTTATTGAGTATCCACGTGTATGCTTATGTATGTACCAAGTGTCTGAAGGATATGGGTCTAAGAAGACAGGTGCCATATAAAATGGAAGGGGAAGGATAGATATCACATATACTTTTATATGTAACTTGTTTGTATTTTGTGATCATAAAATATGAAAGTAAAAGCCAGCTATTCCCATCTGCCCCTCGAATACCATCCCAAACAGCACCATACATTTCAGGTGCAGGAGCCTTGTTTGGTTTTTGGTAAGTTAGCATTTCTTCTTTCACTCAAAAGATAACTTCCTTCTGACGAAGTGCAGTATAATGGGCTGCTGTATTCTGGATCTGTAGCAATCACAACTGCCTCCTTGTGTTTAATTGCAAGCAGTGAACTTTGGGATTCTTTGCAAGGTAGGTAGTCAAAACCTCACCAGTAAAGTGAATCAGCGGCAGCAGTTGTGCTTGGGATAGATAAGTACTCAGCTCAGTGTCCAAGAAAAGCTCTGAAAGGCACAATGCAGCACTTGGACACTTAATTACACACATAGCACTGAGGAAGCATAACCACACAGCTCTCAAACTGTACTTTTTGTGGGTGATGCTAGACAAAACTTTCACACACCATTTTTCCTTGTTAATGCAAGAATGGGAGATGTCAAATAATCTGGCTGTTGATTGAAATCTTGTTAACATATACTGTACAAGGCTGGCTTTAATTAACTTCCCTTTTTTGTAGTCAAAGGGTATGTCCTAGTGTTCTTAAACCTCACTCCTTGCTCTTAACACAACCTTCTGAGTACAAGCAGCAGCACACAAATAGCCAGACGACACTTCTGGATGACTTCAGATAGCAGAAAGCAAGTTCCTTAGTGTTATTTTCTGAATCAAAAGGAAACTGAATAAAATCCAACCACCAACTTACCGGTCCGATGACATTTATAATCTCCATATGATGTCAGAATACGGTCCCAAAACAGAGTCAATGGAGCTATGCTGACTTACAGCAGCTACAGATCGGGCCCTGAAATGCCCGCACCATCTAGCTATCAAGTCTCATTCTCTAAAATGAAACGTGTGCACACCTCATGGTTAACTCCTACATAACTTAAAACAGCATTTCATTTAAACCTCCTATTAAGGAATAACAAAGAGGAGGGAAGCAAACCATAAATAGCATGATATAAACTAGTCCTCACACGTTATTGATTTTACCTCCCACATCTTCAATATATCCATATGGCCTCCTATAAAATAACCCTAAAATGCTTAATATGTGCCATATGGCATTGCTAAAAAAGAATTATAACTGCTATTATTGGTCTACACTGGCATTATTAATTTATAAAGGTAACCACAAGAGTATCCTGTAGCAAACATTTTGCAGTTTAATTTCTCCAGTACCCTTCAGATGGCAGAAATACAAAATAAGTCAATGTTTGTTTGTCCTTTTCTATTTATTTTCATCCGTGCCTGCATTCCAACACAACAACATAGTCACAGGGCACCTAACAGGCAGTTAGGGCCTGCGCTTACATTCCTTAGGCAATCAAAATTCCCACTGATTTCAACAGCAAGGAATGGAGGATCAAGAAAAGGATGTGACTAGTGTGGACACATTTAGATAGCATTGCACTTTTGTACAGCACTGGATCTGGTAAGCATGGCCTTAATAAACTTAATCCATCTTTACCCAGTTCCCTGTCTGATGTGAAGCTATATAAGCCCATTCTAACCTGAATGTTTCAAATTCTTTTTTTTTTTTTTAACATGTCTACCAAGCTATTCCATATGTAGAATCCCCTGGGGGGAGTTTTAAAACTACCAAACACAGGGCTGTTGACTAATAAAAACACAAAATAAGTGATTTTTTTTCCATTCTCAAAAAATTATTCAGAAGTACAATACACACTGTAAATGTTTCAGAAAAGGTATTGAGTAAGAATTCCAAGATATTTGAGTATTTCAAAGCAGCTATCGGTGCTGGTGCCTTAGATCAGTTACTTTACTCGCTTTTGGATTTAGGTTCCTTCCCAAAGACCTGTATTAGAATTCAATCTACACCTTGTATATTTCTTCAATGGGATTCCACACTGGTGTAAAGATCTACTCTGAATGGATACACTGAGGGATTAGGGTAATGAAAAGTAAGATTCTCTGTGAATAGAATACATTACTATATGCGTCTGTTCAGGAAAGCTTAAAATTCCATGCCAGGTAGGGTTGCCAATTTTGGTTGGACCTATTTCTGGAGGTTTCATCCTATGACAATCTTTAAAGATTAATCTTTAATTCCTGGAGACTCCCAGACAATCCTGGATGATTGGCAACCCTAAATGCCTGGATTATTAAGCAACAAGGATAGTGTGAAAGAGACAGAGACACCCAAGTTGCTCTGAAAAAAAATCTTACAAGCCACGTCACATTCTACAGCTCCAGATGTCCTTTTTAAGTTCTGTACTTTCAAAGGCTATTGTCAAGCTTTGTAAATCTACAATTACACCTACACTGCCAGCTGTGTTTTTGTTTGGCCTATTTCTGTAGGAGCTCCAACCAGTCCCCCCCACTATACTTCCACTTTCTTCTTAAAATAGATAAGCATTGTTTCAATATCCTCCTTGTTCACAAGAATGGAACAGACAAGCTAAATTTAGCAACAGTATAAAGCATGACGCTGTGAAGAACCTAGTAGACCCTGGAATTTTCTCAGTGCTTCATTTTGGATGATAATAGGTTTTTCAAGATTAGAAGAGCAGCTGAAAATATACGGTATTTTAAAGGGTGGATTCTAGTTTGAGGCTGTCAGTGTCCTTTAAAAGAGCACTTGGATCCAATATCATGGTAACAGACATACTAAACTGAATCATAAATATTTAGGGTGGAATTTTCAAAATCTCCAATTGATTTTCCATGTGAATTGGGTGCCTGCCTCTGTTAAGTGTTTTTGAAAATCAGATCCTTAGCACTTACATAGTGGTTTAAAAAGCCACAGAGTCCTGTGGCACCTTATAGACTAACAGTCGTACTGGGGCATAAGCCCTCCCCCCAAAAAGGTAAGTGTCTGAGTATTTTACTCATATCTTTAAAGACAAAACAATCAGACGCAATCTGCTAGCACCCGTGGGAAATACCTTTCACTACAAAGTAACAGCCACTGTTGACAATGGTACAATCCCAGGAATTTACAGGCTGACTTAATTCCTTTGCTATCATCCCCTCTTGCTATGGATCCAAGAGGCAGCTGGAATTTGCAAATATGAAAGCCCAGCTAGTTTCCACAACTCTGGCTCTGTGCTGTCATTCATCCCCTTTGTTAAGTTACCTTTTATGACCATTTCTTTTCTGGGTGCAGTGGAACAGTGAGGGTAACTTTTAGGGAACAGAGTTCTGAGGACGGCATTGAGGCCGAGAGCATGTGTCTCAGGCTGGTTTTCTTTCCCAAGTTCTTTAATGAAGGCTGGCATTTCACAATCCTCCTGAGCAATCATACCAGAGAAATCACTCCAGACAGCTTCTAGCATTGTGAGGGGAGGGACAGCTCCATCCTCAGCAATCACTTGCCTCCTCTCCTCCTCCCTGTCCTGCCCCCAGTCCCCAGCTATTTCCCTCCCTTCCTCTGCCCCTGTTCCCTTCCCCCCATCCCCAGTCATCCCCCTCTCCTCCTCTGTCCCCTTCTCCCCCTTCCCAGTCCTCCCCCTCCCCTCCTGTGCCCCTGTCCCCCTCTCCCCATCCCCAGTCCTCCCCCTCCCCTCCTGTGCCCCTGTCCCCCTCTCCCCATCCCCAGTCCTCCCCCTCCCCTCCTGTGCCCCTGTCCCCCTCTCCCCATCCCCAGTCCTCCCCCTCCCCTCCTGTGCCCCTGTCCCCCTCTCCCCATCCCCAGTCCTCCCCCTCCCCTCCTGTGCCCCTGTCCCCCTCTCCCCATCCCAGTCCTCCCCCTCCCCTCCTGTGCCCCTGTCCCCCTCTCCCCATCCCCAGTCCTCCGCTCCGCTGCCCCTGTCCCCTCGCCCGCGCCCCCGCTCACTCCCCTGCCCGGCTCGGCCCTATGCCCGGCCCCCGCCGGGGCAGACACTCTCCTCTCCGCCTCGATGCGGGAGCCGCTCAGTCTCTTGTTCACCACCTGCGGTTTCTCCAGCCACACGCTGACGGCGGCCCAGAAACCCCGGGGCAGCACCGAGGCGCCGTCCCGCAGCGCGATCGCCCCCGCCAGCCCCATGCGCCCTGCAGCCCCAGCCCGGCCGGAGTCGCGGAGTGAGCGTGTCTCCGGCGGCGAGGAGGAGGCGGGCGAGGCGCAGTTGTACCGTCAGTTCCTGCAGCGGAGCAGGCTGGGGCAGCAGCGGCAGCAGCGGCAGGTAAGTGAGTGACTCTCTGCTCTGGTGGGAGTCTCGCTGGCTGCTCCCTTCCCCGTGGCTGCGTCCTGGGGGTTCACACCAGAGCCAGCCTGGCAGCGAAGGGGAGAAGCCAAAGGCAACAGCAGAAGCATCTGATCCCCGTACAGAGCCATATCGAGCTCTCCCCTCCCCGCTGTACCAGCCAGTGTCCCGTTCTTGGTACCCTTCTCCTCACCCACAGCTGGGGAGGGAGATAGGCCAGATAGTGGCCTCGAGGCTGTGAAATGGGATAGTCATTCCCTGTTGAAAGGGTCCCTCGTGGGTTGTCGTCCATATATTTAAAGGGTTCTCGAATAAAACCTTGACAGGTTGTTAAATGTGTAGTTTACTCTTCTCTCTTTGTTGTTGCATTTCTTCCTGGTCGGACAGTAGACTGGTCTGCGGGTCATTTCTGTACCCCGTTTTTAATTAGTTCACTCTGGTGGTTGTGCATTATACTGCAGTGGAATTTCCCAAGGAGAGTGCTGGGCTGCTGTATGGTATTGATAAGTGACAGGTATTTTACTTTATGCCATTCCCTGAACTCTGATGCTCATGAGTGTCTGGGCTGCATAATTTGTGCATTGTTATTTCTCAGCCGTACATTGCAAATGGTTCTGTGTGGATGTATCAGCAGCTATTATTATGCAATTATGAATTTTCGCTACTAACAAGAGTTCCCCCATGTACCCAGTTTTTAACTTGGCAGCTGTCAGTGAAACAGGTCCAGTTGTTTACAGTCACATCCACACACAAAACCCAAGATGTAAAGTCATGAATTTTTAAAAAACACAAAAAGCCTGAGTTTTCCAAATGCTTACATATGAGCATAAATTTACTCAAATGCATAGTCCCATTGAGCTCTATGGAGCTAACATGTAATGAAGTTACACAGTTGCATCATTCATTGCAGGATTTTAATCTTGTTTACCTCCTTGCTTCAGATCAAGCTAACCTGTATGCTTTGGTTTGAGGCTCTGACTTTCTGTCCAGTTTACCAGCTGACTGACTTGCCATTATTTTATTGCCTGACTGTCAGAAAAGTAGTTTTATTTTTCTGCTTCAGCTCAAGCCCTTTTCCATTGTCTATTACAGTTTCTCTTCTAAAGCCAGCTACTCAGCACCTTCACTGCCCCTAACTCTCCTGTGTGTCTGAAGGATGGCACCCAGAAATTCTGCCGCCAAATCCTCTTCCAAAACATTCTCATCACCCACAACTGAAAAGCTGTGACCTCATTCGAAGAGGATCAAGTTGTGGGGAAAGAGAGGCTAAGGAGTTAAAAATGGAGCAGAGAGAGAAGTGGGAAAGGAGAAGAGTGAAACCAGTATTGGTAAACCAAAGGTTTACATGCTTCTTCATTGTTTACATAGGCCAGGCTATACACCCAGCCAGGCCCCTTGCCTCCTTCCCTCTCAGCTGGGTCCCACACTCCATTCAGGAGCGGTGCTAAGGTTTCTGACGCCCTAGGCGAACGGCCATTTCGCCGCCCCTCGCGGGTCCGGTGGACCTACCACTGTCATGCCGGCGGACAGTCCGCTGCTGGAAAGACTCCGGTGGAGCTGCCACAGTGATGTTGGCGGGAGGTCCGCTGGTCTAAAGGCTCCGGCGGACCTGCTGCAGGCATGACTACGGTAGGTCCGCCGGAGCCTTTAGACTAGCACACCGTCCGCTGAAATGACTGCGGCAGCTCCACCGGAGCCTTTCCAGCAGCAGGCCGTCTGCCAGTGGTAGGTCCACCGGACCCGCAGGCATGACTGCGGTAGGTCCACCGGACCCACGTGCCACCCCCCCCAGCAAAATAGCGCCCCCCCCCAAAAAATTCTGGTGCCCTAGGCCATTGCCTAGGTCGTCTAAATGGTAACACGGGCCCTGACTCCACTCCAACCAGTCCCCCCATCTCCAGGTCTCCAGTTGGATGCAACTCTCTGGTAAGCTGCTATCTGTGTCCTGAGTAGGTAGCAGAGAACTTCCTACGTCTACATCACCAAGTGGGCACTCCATGGGCCTGATTTTAGTGGAAATCAGGCTTTTCAGATTTTCACCCAATAGTTTCTGCCCATTTTTGCATGTGGATTAATTTCTGGCATTTTTATGGCCTACTGCAAGCTCATCTTTATGCCTTTCCCATCGATCTCTTTCCTGCAGTCAGCATGGCTCAAATTCCCCCCTCCTTTGACTCATATCTGGGATTACATTGGGAGAGTCCTCCCTCCCTGTTCAGGTTTGAAACACAATATAAAAGAGCTGATTGCAAGAACAAGATCCTCAGCAGCCTGTAGGCTGGTGGATGAGGAGGAAAGGTGAGATCATAAGATGGGGAACAAAGACCAAAATTGATGTGTGGGGGCGTAACTTTTGTTTTTAAACAGTTGACCTGACAGCAGTTTGATTAACTCAAACTTTCATTGCAACAGTAATTCAAGATTGCTTTATGCTTTTCATTGCAACAGTAATCCAAGATCAAGTTAATAAACAAATTGGCCATGGGTCTCTGAGTTTGTTTAGATCAGGGCAGAGGGTTCAAATTCGTATAAACCTGATTATGTCGAGTCCCTGAAGCAGATCCTCAGCTGGTGATAATTAGCTCTATTCCCTTCAATGGAGCTATGACAGTCTACACCAGCTGAGGATCTGTCCCCTCTCTGTGTGGATATACAGTGGGATGAAAGAGCACTTGGGCCTAAAACAGCAGAGACTTAGGTGTTGCATCACTAAGCAATAGCTCAGACCCTGCTGGGGCACTTATCTGAGTGGTGGGGAAACCTGTTCAAATCCCTTCTCATTAGGGAGAGGAGGAACTGAACTGGGATCTCCCCCATCCCAGGGAACTATCCTAACAACTGGACTAAAGTTTATAAGGAAGGTGGCCTCCTTTCCTCCCCCCAGCCATTGTGTGTGCAGTTAGGATGCCACTGGGTACAACTGCAGCAGCAGGACTGTGTAGGTCTAGTGGCACAAGCTATCTCAAAAGGGGTGGACAATAAGATGCAGCTGGTGGGTTGCAGGGAGAGTGTCTTGCTGCACCCTGTGAAAAGATGTAACAATGGATGCACTCCTTGTGCGTGCTTCCAGAGATTCTACAGTGCAGCCCATGGTATATCTGTAGGGCATAATTGCGCTGTATGGCCCTGATCCTGCAATTAAATCTTCACACCCCATGCAGTCCTGTTAAATTCAGTGGTACTCAGTACAGGCACAGATCTCTGCCTGTACAGGTCCAGCTGTAGAATGGAGGCCTGTATTAGCAGGATTCCACGATATTTGGGAGGGGTTCCAAATGTCGCAGTATAAATATTATTCCTTTTAAAACAAACTCTTTCAATCGCATTGACCAGACGGTGTTATTTTAAACAAAAGCTGAGTTTGAATTCTATTTTGTCAATAAGTGTCTCCAGTGAGTAATTTATATCTGGACGCTGAGCATAGCTTAAGGTCAGAGGGAGGGTGAATTCCATGTTTGCTTACAAAATGATAAATATTGTATACCTTTGAAGTGATATATTTGTGAAATTCCTAGCTGGGGAACAGAAGTCAGTAAAGACCTGAAAACCATGGAGAGAGAGATTTGTTTATTTAAGGATTTACAACGCCAGCTGTTGCCTCCACATCTAGGTGCAATTAAAATAACATGAATACGTATATTAGTCTGTCAAATGAAAGACGTGGTAACAGAACCTCTGTGCTCAGCCAAAGGTTACACTGCCAGTCTGAACACATTAGTATGTTGAAATATATCTAGAAAATGGTAATACAAACTACCAAAAAAAAAAAAAAGTGTGCAGGGGAAGAGGTATGTTCTTTGTCTAGAAAGTTATTCGGTGTGTAATAAGAACCAGGAAATAGACAATTTAGAGAGGAGAATGGGGGAGCTTTTCTGGCTTCTCCCCTTCCAAGTAGCTTGTTTAATGCATGTGATGATTCAGCCTAAAGGAAAATATTTGAGAAAAGTTACGAGCAGGTGGAAAAGAAGAGTTTTGCATGGAAATACTGAAAGCAATGATTTAGGTGAGAAAGTAACATTTTTATGCAACTGTCTGGATCCTATGAGATGAACAATTTGTATTTGTAGTTATTTATTGAGACCTCTACCCACAGTTTGCTGGATACAGGGCAATGTTAGAACACATTAATTTTAGTCCTTGGGTGGGGAGTGGTCTTCAGAAATTACAAAAAGGAGTTAGGCTTCAAAGTCATTGCAGCCTAAAAAGTCAGTATTTTGGGGAAAGTTTTAAGTGGCTGAAAATACAAGTTTAGAAAGCAGTGGCCATCCCTGCTGCCACGAGGGTAACCTTTCCACGGAGGGCTTAATCTAGTCTATTCTCAAAGCAACTGTGTCTTGATACAATGGTTGCAGATGGTTTGTTGTTTTTTTTTTTACAGAGAGTATGTCTTCACTGCAGAGTTAGCTTGGGTGATCGGCACCCAGGTTAGCCTGCCTTCAGTGTGAACATCCACACCACAAAGACCTATCCAAGTTACTGTGTCCTCACTGGTACTGCACTCTCTAGCATGTGTTGGTAGGATTTCTAGGGGCATATCCGATGCTTCTTTGTGATGCAGTAAGAGGAGATGCTCTATGACTGTCCTGTTGCATTGTGGGAGGAAGGCATTGGAGGACTATCAGCACTCAAGTGGTTTAGCTTGTGGTCTCACCGCAAAGTGAGTGGGTTACTACCTGGAGTGAAAGTTCTATTCAGCTAGTCTGGATTGTGAGAGAGATTTTTTGTGTATGGATGCAAGGGACCATAGGAGCAACACTCAGATAAGAGCATGAGTTAACTCTGCAGTGAAAACATACCCTAAATATCCTGTGGATGCAAGGGGCCGGATTCTCTACTGCCTCAGTGATTCCGCCCTTCCCATTTATACCTGTGTACTGCAGGTATAGAGTGATACCATGTGGATTAGCATTTTACAGTCATTTTTACGTGCACTTTGCATAGGTGTATGGAACTACACAAGGGCAGATGACCTCAGTGGAACAGGAGGTCAGAGCTCCTGCCAGTTCCTCAAAGTTCTCTCTTCCTGCCAACATCACTTCTGTCTAGTTCGGCTTCAGCGTGATCCTTGGCTTCCTGGCACTCATTGGTCCCTTTGGTGATACGAAAAGAACAAAACGTTTGTTTGTGTACTGACCAACAAATGCCATTTGGAATAGTTCGTTTGAACATTAACTGGCAAGACAGGGAAGAAAAGAAATGCTTTCATCTCCTGCATTTTATGCTTTGTTTTTTCTGCATGTGTGGATGCTTTGATATTTTATTACACAGTGTTTCATTTGGGAGCGAGACTAATCTTCTTTACTGATGTTTAAATCACAGCACTTTCTTCTTCTGGTCCTTTTATCTAAATCTTTCTTTTATCTAGTTTTATTAGTATGCATAAATTATATATTTCTTTTTCACATTGATCAGTTCACATTTTAATAAAAGTGTATAAGCCATTTATGTCTGATCAGAGACAGTTATTTAACTTCTACTAAATCAGTTGTTAGAAAAAGAGAAGGCCAGTCTTAACAGTTGAGTCTGCAGTCCCTGTCCCTTTGGAATGGTTATGTATGGATTGATTGAAGAACTGTTTGTGATGGGGTGCACTCACCTCTCATGAGTGACTTCTGCGAGGTGGGTGTGGTGCTGCCATCTTCTTTTTCTCCAGGTGCCCCCTGTGGGCAGCCAACCTCACTAGGCAGATATTCAGTGGCTCAGCCCCTCCAGCCAAGTCACACACAGTCAATAGGCATGAATGAACCCCTTCCAGGGTAACAAAGGTCCAACGAGAACTATTGCTGCACCCTTGTTAGTGTCTTCAGCCCAGTTTCTGGGCTCAGTTCTCAGCCCCTTCTGGGCTAACTGTAAATCCTTCTCTGCCCTGTTAGAGAGCAGGGCTTTCTCCCTGGAGCCTCTGGGAGAAAACTCACCCGCGAAAACTTATGCTCCAATACATCTGTTAGTCTATAAAGATGCCACAAGACTCTTCATTGCTTTTTGTCTTCACCAGTTATCTCTGCCGCAACTCATCTCAAGAGTGGTTTTTGTCTTTTGGGGGGGGGGGTTGATTTGTTTTGTTTTTTTTGGGGGGGGGGGAGTAACCAAGAGTCCACCAAACAGACAGTCTTTCAGCCCTGTCCCTGAGCCTTTAAATTCCAGCCCTTTGTTTGGGCTTCTAAATTAGCCTTATCCCCTTCTCAGGGCTTGTGCCACTTCCTCTGCAGCTGATGGGGGTACTTGGGCCTACCCGCTACACCAGGTCCCAACCCAGAGACCCTATAAATAAAAGCCATGTGCTGCTTCCTTTACTTGGTTGCTCCTGCACCAAACCTTTTTACCTCTGCCTATTACTTTAGGGCTAGAGCTCTCAGATCCTTTCACTCCCAGGTTTAGCTAATGCAGCCTATCAAGCTCCCTTTGACCAGAGCAGAGCACTGTTCTGTGCCCCTCTGGCTCCAGCCAGGAACTGAGGTGCTAAGCCCCTGCAGCTCCTTTTAACTGAGCCTACTGGGGTCTGATTGGTTACTTCAGATAAGGTATCTCTAAGAAGAGCTGAAGACTCACCTTTGCTACTCTTCTTTTGTGGCAGGGTGTAGTAGGGCCCTGGGGCCTCAAAGAATGAAGTACACTGTGCCACACTCTTCAATTCCCTTTTTTATCCACTGATAAAAGTACTTGTGAAAAAAAATAGACATTTTCAGTGTTTTAGCTCATTGGACGTATGTTCTTGTTGGATGCAGAAGTGTTTAACTTCAAGATGGCATCGACTAGTGATCTGAAAGAAGCCACTTGCAACCAACATTCTTGGGACATCTTGCTACCAGATTTCCCTGAGGGGCCACTTTGTGAGTACCGTAAGAGGGCTTCCTTCAGCTGGAAGGAGATGGCAGTGTTTATAGATGAAGAAGATCTCATCCAATTCAAGGTAAGTTGTTTTTGTTTTTTTTTTCCCAAGGATTGCTATGTTGTCTGGGGAAATTAAGGGTATTTTTGAAGGGAAGGGCATAAGCTGAAGTAATAAATGATGGGCCAATGTTGGGGAGGGAGGCACTGGAGGACTATCAGCACTCAAGTGGTTTACCATTTTTATGTAGTCACTTTTTAGAGCAGAACTGACTTCTAAACAATACTTCTTTCACTGCACTGATCAAATATAACATTTTTATTTCACTACTAATGATGAATATTGGGAAGCAATACTAAATTACAGCAGACACTACATTAAAATCTCCATTTCCAATTAACAAAACAGTGACCTACTATATTTGCATACGTTGTAATGCTGCTTGCAGTGACTCAAGAGCAAGAGTACCAACCTCAGGGCAGACTGTTGGGAGACGGGGCACAGATCCCAAATTATGAGTTCTGTACTTTGGCTAGGTCTACACTATATACACCCCTGACTGACATAGTTATACTGACCTAACCTGCCCTGTAGACAGTACTGCATTGACAGGGGAGCTACTTCTGTCAACATAGCTATCACATCTCAGGGAGGTAGATTAACTACGCCGACAGGAGAACTTCTCCCATCGGTGTAGGAGAATCTTTACTTAAGCACTACAGTAGTGCAGTTGCATTGGTGCAGCTGTGCTGATGCAGCATTTTAACTGTAGACCTGCCCTTAGATTTCACAAACCTGTTATCAAGTGGATACTCCTCAGACACTATAAAAAGCCTTAACATAGAGTCAGACAGTCCCTTTGTGTACTTTGATCTATCTCACCTCCCTTTCCTCTGCCCCTAGGTGTTCATATTTTTGAGACAGATTATCCCTTACACCAAGAATCACAGCAATATTAAGGTTACATCCATGTCACTTACTGCAAGTCAGTTGCACTTTAGATCTCACAGCAAAGACAGTGCTTGTAGCCAATCCTCTAGTAAACTCTAATAAATATTTATTAAATAGGAAAAGAAAACAAAAGACCATTTATGAGGTTGAAACAGGTAAACAGATATACACAAAAGATTTACAATTTTAAGTTTCAAAAGATAATAGAAACCGCTACAATAAAAAAGTTGTATACGTCCTTTAGGGCTAACTCAGACTAAACATCTGGAGGTCTGTTGCTTAGGGCCTAGAAAACCCTTGCCTCCCCCGCATCCCCAAAGTCCAAGCAGGGATGGTTAGGAGTTTTTTATCCCCTCTTGCTGTGTGCCCTGAGCTGCAAGTTGCCCCAGTGGGAGGAATCCACTTGTATGACTCATCTTCACATGGAGAAAGGCAGAACAACAAATGGCTTTTGTTCTCTTTAATGTCCTACAGTAGTCCGTCTGGTACTGACAGACCTTTCCTGTTGGACAGGCCGTAACATCTTCTGTTGAAGATTAGCACTTCACCCTAGTTAATGTCTCTCTCCTGTTTGGTGAGTTACACAGTCACAGAGGCTCACAATACAACCACTCAAATATTATCATGCAATATGGGAACAGTGAGATTAATACATGAAGCAAATCAAATCACAAGTATTCAATGAAGTCTAAACACTAAACACTTTCTTAGAATCTATTTTAACAATACTAACATACAGGCAAGCTAGACTGATACTAGCTACGTATTTGCCAGTGTTCACTTGAGATGTGGGGACTTTGGCTTGAGCTGGCACCTGTTCTGCTAGCATCACACAAAAGTATCTTTGGACCCCAGACACACGAACCTTAAAAGAACAGAGAGATCATAAATACCTGGCTCTGCATCTGGTTGACCTACTGAAAAGCTAAAGGACAAAAATACCCTTTTGTACCAGAGAGTAGCAGAGTTGCATAGGCAGTTGTTGTAATAAGTGGGACTATAAATTTACCCTAATTGTAAGCCCAACTATAAAAATTAATTGAAAGTTTATCAAATGTCCCAATAAATGAGAGAACTGCAAAGGGGAAACAAAACATAACAAAATTAGTCTAAACAAAAAGGCCTACTACCAAATTAAAGAACTGTGTTAAGATCATGCCTGGTAAACATAAAAACAAAACTAGAAATCAGTGGACCAAAATCAGGGTGGACTGATTTTAAATCAGTGACATAAATGACTGATTTTAATCATGATTTTAAATAAGCATGCAGGAAATCTTGATTTAAATAATTGATTTTAATCATGTTTTACATTTGTACTTTAGTTATTTTCCTAAAGAGAGGTTTATTCTCATTGGCCATTAACCATTAAAACATGCTGATTTGCAACTAAATATAATCTTTACACTAAATTTGGTGCTCCTTTTCACTAATCGGGAGGATACACAATATCATGTACATTTAAGCAATTATGAAGCTTAACTTAATCTTTATTCAGATGGTTAGTGTTTACATATTTTATTAGAAAATGTTAAATGATGCATTGCTCATTTATTAAAAGGTTGGTTTTTTTAAATCTGATTTGTGAAACTATTTGGATGGAATATTCAATTAAAAATGCACAATAGTACTTTAATTTTTTTATTAAATAAAACTAGCTTTAATATGCTGAGTACATAAAAAGTTATTCAAAACAGGATTTGTATTTAAAAGTAGCTGATTTATGAAACAGAGGAAGCATTATCTGTAGTTAGTGAATTGAGCTGATTGTTTCCGGTCACCATGTCTTTCGATATTTTAGAACTAGTAGATCTCATCTTCTCACACCTAGTTTTTATTCATAGATTGGAAGAAGAAAACAAGTGTTTTCTGCTTTTTCAACTTCCCTTTGGTTTCTTAAATTTGAATGATCTAATAATTGAACTGAACTAGTTGAATAAACTGTAATGAAGAAAATATTCGTTCTGCACCTGCAGAAAAGACTACTGTTGTCAATAGCTGGTTTAGCACTTCAACAAAATCTAGTTCCAGGTGCTTAGTAAGTGACTTCCACCAGTTCAATGGTTTGACCTTCATTAAAACTAGGCAAAAATTACATAGTAATTTATATTTTTTTGTATTTAATTTAAATTATTTTAATAGATATTAAGTATAGGCCTTAACAGATTGTCAGTTTCAAATGTAATTTTAACTAGGTTTATTTTTTAAAAAATAACCTATATTTAATTTAAATGAAAAAAATCCAGGTTTTTTAATTTTATTTTAAAGTTTTGATTTTTATCCACCCTGACCAAAACTTATGTGTCAAAAATTTGGTCTAATTAGTAAACAAAATAATGAGAGGATGGGCTATTCAGCCCATCACTCCCTTTTGGGGTCTTAAAAAAACCCACACACTAGGGGGTGGGAAAATTACGCACAAGAAGCAGCTGTCTGCCAGCAAGTGCTGCAGCAAGCTTTACCATCATGGCTGCCACCCTCACTATCTCCTTGGATGCCCTGTAATACCATTGCACCTTTGCCATTTACTGAGAGGTGTCCTGACCAGACTGGGCCAAGAGAGGGACTGAGATGATGACATCACCTCCACTAGCTCTGGCTGAATTCCAAACACCCATTTAGGAAGTGACACTTTGACGGACAGATTCACACACTGTCTATCTCTTGCTCAGTCCTTTTCCTTCTCTTCTTCATTTCTTCTCTCTCCTATTTCTCTCCTTTCTCTTTCTGTCTAATAAGAGTCTGGCTTAGCCAGCCAAGAATACATATTGTTATGAGCTGGGTTATGATAAAAGGTGAAAAGGCTACTTCAGGCTGAGATCTCAGTATCATCATCACCACTCCCATAACCACATTGGTCATTGGGGCACCATCATTGATGAGCAATCAACCAATTGTCTCCACCCCGACGATTGAGTGTCAGTGCTTGAGTCTCCATGAAGTCCATTCCTGTCCACTCTTTTATGTTGTTTAAACAAGGTTTGGGGTTCAGTATACAGAGATCTTTGACAAAGTAAAAGATCTCTGCATACCGAACCCCAAACCTTGTTTTAACAGCTTAATGTTGGACAGTTTGAGGGCTATGTTAACACCTTTAACTCTTTGGGCCCATTTATTTCATCAAAATTAATACTACAGTCTTCACGGGGGACAGATATTCCCTCTCTCTCCCTTCCCTCCCCCCCGCCCCCGCCACGTTCTTTCTGAAGAGCAAGGAAAGGCACATTTTCAGCCCAAAGCTCTGTGTGTTTCTCCTTAGATTATATGAATGAAGCTGTTTGCCTAAGAATACACAGACATCATCACAAATACAAACTCCCTTTAAAAATTGTCCTGGGCAGATTAACAGTCGGTCAGACAGGAAGGGAACTGCTCCAAATTAGACCATTTGAAGGTGCACAGCCTGTCTCCTAGGACTCAGCCCTAATGGTAATAGTTGGCAATTGGACTAGATGAACTATGCAATCATAGGTGGCCACATAATGGCTGAAATGGCATTACACAGCCACTGCTAGTTGACGAAGAGTCTGAATATGACCCTCAGAGCTCTACACTGATGCTCAGAGGGGGACTAGCACTAAAACAATATTAGACTCCTGCCAATAATCAAATAATAATGCAGCTAAAATGCAACCATGTGAGTCAACAATGGCCTAACACTGTTCCTAGGATGTTGACTCATCTAGTGCCGTGGAGATTTAATTTTAAGAAATGGCAATTTACAGGAGCTTCTGACTCATGCAGTTTCAAGTGTGTGGCTGCCTCACTTTGAAAGATGTATCTGGCACTCACATTATCTGTAAAATCACATTTTAATATATTTTTGTCCTGCATACATCAGTTTTAATTCAGCCTTTTGTGTTTTTTAATTTTATTTAGATATTTATTTCTTTATTTTGGCTGAACAAGCAGCTACTGTGCTAGAAAGCCCAATTCAGCCAGGGAGAAAAATTAACTTGATTCTTTAATACTTAACTTCTTCCAACTTTTTGGTATTAAATTTCTGTTGCCAACTTCTCCCCTCAAGAATAGAATCTTCTCTGCTTTTGAAAATGATCCTGTCTTTGCTCGTTACCCTGGAGAAGATGTGACCCTTGAGAAGTATCGTGAGCTGACATTCCTGCGCTGTAAAAGGCTCTTTGAATATGAGTTTCTTAAACTGGAAGATATCATGGAGAAGCCATTAAAAATTATGGTTCTTATAAACTGCCTAGGGATGTATGATTGGTCTCTGGGTACCAAATATTTGTTAAATGCTCAGGTAAGTACAACTCAGAGAAAAGTCTGGTTACCCTGTTGCACTGCATTTTCATAGGTTTTTTTTTTCCTCTTTGAGGAACATTTTCTAAAAGCAGTATCTCACCACAACTACTTTTCTCTTTTTAAATAAGAAAAGTGAGTTAATCTGTTTAAAAGTGCCGGATTGGATAGGCTTGGTTTGAAATCAATGGGACCCACTTTGCCGTTGACTTTAGTGGTGCCAGGACTTCACTCTTGGATAACAGAACAGGTGCATCAGAGGTGTTAGTACTGCATACTTTCCTACATGAGCCTCACCTCCATCTTGGAGGGGCCACCCCTTTTTTGTGTCAGAGGAGAAATTGGCCTTGTTCATTCAGGGCATGCTCCCAAAATCACTGCAGCTAGTGGAAAGATTCCCACTGATTTCAATGGGCCTTGGATCTGTCCCTCAATCCTTTGTCCTTCAGTTGAATCTTCCAATAACACATTGGCTGAATGCATTATTTAATGACTATTTCTATTTCCATTAAATGATTTTTTTATTAATGATTTCTTCTGCTATATGGCCAGCTCCACTACTTAGTACCAGCTGTGGTTGTGATTTTGTGACGTAGATAGCTGTCCAGCAGGAACTAAACTGAGACCACGAACTGTTTTGTAATTAGAACAGCATGAGATGGTAAAAGCTTTCAGTTACTGCTGATCTGGGATGGATTTGCTGGCCAACTTCAGATTCAAACCCCAAGTCATTTAAAACAGAACTATGTGTAATGAGCTAGTACGTTTTCAAAGGTTTTGCATCCCTAAACTGTGGTTTTGCACTTGTAACTACAGGCACAAGTGGAAAGTGAACCCACTGAATGTTCCCTTACAGCTGCCAAAAGGTGGGCTTGTCGTGAGGAGCAACGTCTCCATGACCCATTCCATCCTTGGCCTCTCTTCTGTATAATGCAAAGTGTGTTCTGACTTTGTATGACATTCAGTCCAGTGCACAGGAGCTAGCACAAAGCCAGATCACAACTTTAAGCCCTCAAAAGAGTGTTTAAGTGAGAAGTAAGTGTTGGACAGCTCTTTTGGCCCCTTACTAAGGATGACTGTTGTGCTTAGTGATTGTTGTGTTTATTCAAGCACTCTTCCAAGCATTTTGACAGGGATTTCACAGTCATCTCTCTCGTTTTGTGTTTTCAGGTGTTCGGTGGTGCAATTGAGAATACTGGCTCTGAAAGGCATCAGGAATTTGTGAAGCAAACCAGTAACTTGGAGGTAATTTTGGGGTAACTCTTCAGGGTTGGGTACTGTCATGGTTAAGGGGCTAGCTGCACCTCTGGGCCCTTTCTGATCTCTGAGTGCAGGTGTTCAGCCCTTCACCATTACCTGACTCAGGGTGGAATTTTGTAGTTCTTCCACGGTTGGGTCTGTCTAGTCTGCAATAACAGAGTATGATTGCAGCTCGAGTAGCCACCTAGCTTGAGTGCCAGAGCAGTGAAACTATGGTAGTGTGACACAATCCCACCCAGAACTCTAGGTAATTTACTCATGGTGCTAGCCTTGAGCTGATGAGGTTAAAAGTAGGTCAGATATATTGGCTTGAGCTGCAATCAAATGCCATGATTGGAGTCTAGGCATACTATTAAACTGGGGCCCGTATACACCACTCTGTGTATACAAACCACCTATTACCCTGCAGGTCTGACTTGATCTCAGGCACCTGCATTTCCACCCTGCCAGAACCTGTGACTCGTGCTATTGACCAACAGCCTTCTTAAAGCAAAGTATTTTTATTTAGCCATTAGAACAGGGGTCTCAAACTCAGTTTGCCTTAGGGCCAGTGCCAGTCCTCAAATCCTCCCAATAATGTCACTGAAGATGGTGTTCAGAAAAGAAAACGTTTATATTGTGGTTTTTTAGTTTGAATTGCTTAGAAATAATAAAGCTGTCATACAACTTTATACAATTCTTTGCTTGCCAGAGAGTTTTTAGTGTTTACCAGACACCTGCCAATGCTTGAGTTCTGTCAGTTTGTTGATGTTTGGCCTCTGTGACTGAGCAGTTGAAACCTTCAGGATTGCAGCAAGGTGTGCATCAGATAGTTATGTTCAGTATTTTGACTTGTTTATATTCATTGTGGAAAAAAGTGATGCTACCTCTATGGCTGACTCTGCCCGGCAACTAATGATGATATCTCTGTCCCTCTCCCCCAGCCAATGGGAGCTACGTGGAGTGGCACCTACAGAGGACATTGCCGGCAACTATCTGCCTGCATCTCTCCTCCACAGGCTGCAGCAGGGAGGTTCTCGGGCCGCAGATGGCCCACAGGCCAGGAGTTTGAGGCCCCTGCATTGTAGATTCGTAGACTCTAGGACTGGAAGGGGCCTCGAGAGGTCATCAAGTCCAGTCCCCTGCCCTTATGGCAGGATCAAATACTGTCTAGACCATCCCTGATAGACATTTATCTAACCTACTCTTAAATATCTACAGAGATGGAGATTCCAAAACCTCTCTAGGCAGTTTATTCCAGTGTTTAACCACCATGACAGTTAGGAACTTTTTCCTAATGTCCAACCTAAACCTCCCTTGCTGCAGTTTAAGCCCATTGATTCTTGTTCTATCCTTAGAGGCTAAGGTGAACAAGTTTTCTCCCACTTCCCTATGGCACGCTTTTACATACCTGAAAACTGCTGCTATGTCCCCTCTGTCTTCTCTTTTCCAAACTAAACAAATCCAATTCTTTCAGTCTTCCTTCATAGGTCATGTTCTCAAGACCTTTAATCATTCTTGTTGCTCTTCTCTGGACCCTCTCCAATTTCTCCACATCTTTTTTTAAATGCGGTGCCCAGAACTGGACACAGTACTCCAGCTGAGGCCTGACCAGCACAGAGTAGAGCGGAAGAATGACTTTGTGTCTTGCTCACAACACACCTGTTAATGCATCCTCGAATCACGTTTGCTTTTTTTTGCAACAGCATCACACTGTTGATTCATATTTAGCTTGTGGTCCACTATAACCTCTAGATCCCTTTCTGCTGTACTACTTCCTAGACAGTCTCTTCCCATTCTGTATGTGTGAAACTGATTGTTCCTTCCTAAGTGGAGCACTTTGCATTTGTCTTTATTAAACTTCATCCTGTTTACCTCAGACCATTTCTCTAATTCGTCCAGATCATTTTGAATTTCGACCCTATCCTCCAAAGCAGTTGCAATCCCTCCCAGTTTGGCATCATCTGCAAACTTAATAAGCATACTTTCTATGACAATATCTAAGTCATTGATGAAGATATTGAACAGAGCCGGTCCCAAAACAGACCCCCTGCAGAACCCCACTAATTATACCTTTCCAGCAGGATTGGGAACCATTAATAACTACTCTCTGATTATGGTTATCCAGCCAGTTATGCACCCACCTTATAGTAGCCCCATCTAAGTTGTATTTGCCTAGTTTCTCAATAAGAATATCATGCGAGACCATATCAAATGCCTTACTAAAGTCTAGGTATGCCACATCCACTGCTTCTCCCTTATCCACAAGGCTCGTTATCCTATCAAAGAAAGCTATCAGATTAGTTTGACATGATTTGTTCTTTACAAATCCATGCTGGATACATTCCCTATCACTTTACCACCTTCCAAGTGTTTGCAGATTTCCTTAATTACTTGCTCCATTATCTTCCCTGGCACAGAAGTTAAACTAACTGGTCTATAGTTTCCTGGGTTGTTTTTATTTCCCTTTTTGTAGATGGGCACTATGTTTGCCCTTTTCCAGTCTTCTGAAATCTCTCCTGCTTCCCATGATTTTCCAAAGATAATTAGCTAGAGGCTCAGATACCTCCTTTGTTAGCTCCTTGAGTTTTCTAGGATGCATTTCATCAGGGCCTGGTGACTTGCAGGCATCTAACTTTTCTAAGAGATTTTTTTCTTGTTCTTTTTTTATTTTCTCTTCCAAACCTACCCGCTTCCCATTAGCATTCGCTATGTTAGGCATTCGTTCAGACTTCTCGGTGAAGACTGATACAAAGACATCATTAAGCATCTCTGCCATTTCCAAGTTTCCTGTTACTGTTTCGCCCTCCTCACTGAGCAGTGGGCCTACCCTGTCTTTGGTCTTCCTCTTGCTTCTAATATATTGATAAAAAGTAGTCGTGTTTCCCTTTATTCCCATAGCTAGTTTGAGCTCATTTTGTGCCTTTGCCTTTCTAATCTTGCCCCTGCATTCCTGTGCTATTTGCCTATATTCATCCTTTGTCATTTATCCTAGTTTCCATTTTTTATATGACTCCTTTTTATTTTTTAGATCATGCAAGATCTCATGGTTAAGCCAAGGTGGACTTTTGCCACCATTTTCTATCTTTCCTACCTAGCGGAATAGCTTGCTTTTGGGCCCTTAATAGAACAAAGCATTAGAGAAAAAGATTTTAAGACAGCCAACATGTATGTTTACTCTCATCTATTCTTACACTTCACTATAAGTTAAGCTTTCCTCTTAAGTCTCCTTAAGGGACAATGGCAGAGCAAGTAGCGTTAATGGCTCCAGCCCCTCCTTGAGGAGCACCCAAGCCAGTTCACCACAGCATGAACAGGATGAGTCAGACAGATTAACAGAACCAGACGCTAAGGCGGATCTGGGTTCGCTAGGACACAGAATGTGAGTTGGTTCACTTCAGTTCCTGAAACTTAAGTGTAAGCTATTAGAGAGAGGAGGCCTTCTCTAATATTCACCTTTCTCTACATGGGCAGGCTCTGCCACCCAGTCAGAGCCCTAGGGTGAATTATCCATTCCATTCCATAGTCCAGAAACATCACACTAGTGTCAGATCTAGATATAGTATTAATTATTGTGAAAGAGCACCCCCCGTTTGTCAGAGGCATTTTATTTAATTTTTTTCCCCTTAGGATAACTACCATAATGAAAGCAATACTGGCAAAATTATATTGCCGCTAACTTGAACTACTGTGTGATCTTTTTCTTTCATTCCTTTTTTTAAAAATGCTTATTTATTGATCAGCTCATGTTATGTAGCAAGTAGTTGATTATGTAGATGAGCTCACCGTAAAAATCAATATGAATCCAGTTAGTGATACAATTAAAGATCCTTAGCATCAGGAAGAGCGTAGCATTCTGTATCCGTTGCAATAGTTTTACCTTAGGTTTCAGTTTAATCTTTTCACCTTTTTGAGAGGACTCCCAAACTGAGTGGCGTTGTGACCTGGTACACAGGGTTGCAGTGTCACTCACTGAAATTTGGTCCAGTGGCCCCTCCATCATGATAGAAGAGCAGCTGGGTCAAACCTGAGAGGTTCTGTGACCCCACACACCAGGTCACAATGCTTGGAGCGGGAAGCTGGGCCCAGCTTCTTGGGACAGTAGCCGAGCTGCTGCTGTGGAGTGAGTGCGGTGTGAGCTTGCTTCCCAATCACACCCCAATCCAATTGTACTACCCTGCCTTTTTAGGATGTACAAGAGTAAAGATAACAGGCCAAATTTAGCACTAGTGTAAGGGAATGGAATTCATTGACTGCAGTAGAACTGAGAGCAGGTGGACTTCGCACCCTGCTAAGAAAAGAATTTACGCACTCTGGATTTAATCTGAGTTTACGCTGTCCAAGTGTTTGCAATTTTTCAATAAAACATAGACAGCCTATTCTTTTTCCAAACTAGGCTGTTCCCAGTGCTTAATTTGTAATGAAAGAGATACCCAGAGCTCAAGCAATAAGGTGCTGAGGTTCAAGCAATTTTTTTATATTCATAACTGACACAGTAAGCTCAGAAGTGCCAGGGCTATGAACTGTCAAGCCTAAAGGTGCCTGAGCTCAGCCATGGCATAAATTAAGCACTCTCTGCTCCTATGGCTTCCCTACAGAGAGACCAACACACCATTCCTCTCTCGTATAGGCAACAGTTCCTTCTACTCAAAGAACCAGTCCCACTTTTCCTATATGCTGGGTGTAATTAATAATCTGCACCTGCCTTTATGAGTCAGCAGCTCCCTGCAGGGTTATGACACCTGCCAGGAAGATGGCTCAGTGGAAACACACTGCCACCCTATTGCAGGAGTTGTGCCAGCTTACACAAGGGATGAATTTGGCCCAATGCAACCTCCTACTAAGCAGTTGGATTTTTATTAACTCATTTTTGCATCAATACGATATTGAGTAACATTCTTGATTTGAAAATGTTTGAGTCCATGATAACATTGAGTTGATTTGCACCTGCTGCTTCATGGTTTAGATTTTTGGATGCTTTGCTCTGACTGAAGTCAGCCATGGCAGCAATACCAAGGGCATACGGACAACTGCCAGATACGACCCCACCACACAGGTCAGTCTGTAACCTACGGAAGTGACATTTGGTACATTTTTGTTTACATTCTGTTATAAAGATATCAAGCCAAAATGATTCTGTGATTAACAACAATTAATACTTCACTTGTGTCAAGCACTTTTTAGTAGAAATAAAGCTGAGCGGGAACTGGAATTTCCATCTCACAAAAAAAAATTTTACTTTTTAAAAAAATTCATTCTGAATTGGAACAAAAAGTCAGACATGTGAAATTTTCCCTAGGAGGGATATTTTCAAAAAAATCCTCTGTTGGAAAAACCAAAATCAGTTTTGTTTTGTTTTTTAATTTCTGCTTCCAGCACCTGAAGCAGCTGGCTCCATGGCAGCCTCCAGGGAGGTTGCTCAGAAGCTGTCCAGCAAGTTATTCAGTCTCAGATAAAATCAGGAGCATTTTGCATTTACTACAAAAACCCGGAGACCATTGTGTGTCTCCATGGCACTCCCTCCCCTCATCATGTTATAAGAAAGCTGAGAGGCTGAATTTTAGGCCTCAGGTTGAGAATCATGCTCATGTTCTGCCCTGACTTTTCCCTAGACACATGTTCTAGAGTAAAGCTTAGCCCTATAGATTCCTGTCAAATCCACTTTCATTGTTGTGAGCATTTGGATCAAAGTACAGTATGAAATGCTGGCAATTTTCAAAGTGTTACAATGACAGCGAACAAAAAAAGGATGGATGCACATTGATTCGTATGATTTAACACTTTCCTCTTTTTGACTGTAGAAATTTATCATCAACACTCCTGATTTTGAAGCTGCCAAGTTTTGGGTTGGCAACATGGGGAAAAATGCCACTCATGCTGTCGTCTACGCCCAGCTGTACACTCCAGATGGGCAGTGCCATGGATTACATTCCTTTGTTGTGCAGGTGGGAAAAAAGTACTGCTTTGGTTTTTTTTATGTCACTATATTATGTCTGCTAAGCAATTCTGTAAAAATGTCTAATATTTTGTACCAAACTTCAGTATTTATTTGATCACTGTGCTTTTGAGGCAAGAATACAGTCAAATTAATAGTAGCAAATTGCTATAACTAGAAAATACAGATGAACCTCCATATTATTGCATCACACGTGCAGTTTGAAATAGCCTACAAAGTATGAAATACTTCAGATCAGGAGCTCCTCAGAGCAGAAAGTGTCCTTAAGTGTTTGAAAAGTGCCTAACCCAAACCGGACAAAAATAATAATAATAATAAATACAATGAGAATAACTGAGAGCATATGTTGGATGTAATGCATGTCCAAAGCCAAACAGTGGAAACACTCCCATTTTTTTCAGTGAACATTAGATCAGGACCTATTTTCTAATGAGGATCCTCATCACTTGCACACTGCATCTGCATTGACTTTGTGGATCTCCCAAAAGGGCCAAAAACATGGTAGTTAATTCTAAATTTTTGAAATGTCAGATTTCTGGGATGAATGAAGTGGGTATAGAGTTTTTGAATATTATATGTATGAAGCAAAAAACAGAATTTATGGACAGAGTTGTGCCATTTCAAGTGGCAGCATGTATTGCAAGTGAAACGAAAGGCAAACACTGGCTTTCCAGCTGTGACGTACTACTAGACGGTGCCAGGCCCCTGCTAGTTTATGGCAAGGTAGAACCTGAGCATATAATGCCAACTGAAGTGTGCATGCAGGATGCCACAAACTGCTGAAATCCCAGCTGCTTGTGTCATCTTGGACGACAGTGGGATTGAATCAGGGACCTACAAAGCTCAGAGAGCGAGTTTTCTACAGCTTGCGCTAAAGAATCAGGCTCTGTAACTGGGGGCTGTATCAAATTCGCATTATCTGTGATTTGGGCACAGAAAGGGTTGCCTAGCACATACTGACCAGTGAGTTACCCTTGCATTTGGAATGTAAGCACTAGGTGACAGTAAACATGATTGAAAACAGAAAGGTCATGTGTCCTTTGACCTATTTGTGAAACATGATATTTTGGAAAACATTGTCTTGCAACAATAGATGGAGCTACTATAAGATGGGTGCATAACTGGTTGGAAAATCGTTCCCAGAGTACTTATCAGTGGTTCACAGTCATGCTGGAAGGGCATAATGAGTGGGGTCCTGCAGGGATCGGTTCTGGGTCCGGTTCTGTTCAGTATCGTCATCAATTTGGATAATGGCAGAGAGAGTAAGCTTATAAAGTTTGTGGATGACAGTAAACTGGAAGGGGTTGCAAATGCTTTGGAGGATAGGATTAAAATTCAGAATGATCTGGACAAACTGGAGAAATGGTCTGAAGTAAATATGATGAAATTCAATAAGAACAAATGCAAAGTGTTCCACTTAGGAAGGAACAATCAGTTGCACACATACAAAATGGGAAATGACTGCTTAGGAAGGAGTACTGCGGAAAGGGATCTGGGGGTCATAGTGGATCACAAGCGAAATATAAGTCAATGTAACGCTGTTGCAAAAAAAAAGCAAACATCTTTCTGGGATGTGTTAGCAGGAGTGTTGTAAGCAAGACACGAGAAGTAATTCTTCCATTCTACTCCACGCTGATTAGGCCTCATCTGGAGTGTTGAGTCCAGTTCTGGGCACCATATTTCAGGAAAGATGTGAACAAATTGGAGAAAGTCCAGAGAAGAGCAGCAAAAGTGATTAAAGATCTAGAAAACATGACCTCTGAGGGAAGATTGAAAAAATTGGGTTTGTTTAGTCTGGAGAAGAGAGGGGACATGATAACAGTTTTCAAGTACAAAAAAGGTTGTTACAAGGAGGAGGGAGAAAAATTTTTATTAGCCTCTGAGGATAGGACAAGAAGCAATGGGCTTAAATTGCAGCAAGGGCGGTTTTGGTTGGACATTAGGAAAAACTTTCTAACTGTGAGGGTGGTGAGCACTGGAATAAATTGCCTCGTGAGGTTGTGGAATATCCATTACTGGGGATTTTTAAGAGCAGGTTGGACAAACACCTGTCAGGGATGGTCTAGATAATACTTAGTCCTGCCTTGAGTGCAGAGGACTGGACTAGATGACCTCTCAAGGTCCCTTCCAGTTCTATGATTCTAACATTCATCGTGAGATGTTCCCTGTTGGCTAGCCATGAATGTCATCTTGTAGCGCAAGCCTACTGTAGCTGGTAGTGCCTTTTGGTCCTTGTGTGACCACAGAGGGAAGAGAGATGAGCAAGCCTAAACCAGGAAATGATGATACTCGGGGGTGGAGGTGGACCTTCTGGGGGTTAGTCATAGAAAAATCAATGTAAAGGAACTTCTGGGCATTAAAATGTGAAGAAATTAGGATTTTTATATGTTTACTGGGTTTTTTAAATGTGTAAAGAAGGTTGATTGGAAAAACAAAATAAATACAAATGAATGGCCTAAACCTATGGGCACTGCATTAGTTCACACACTGGGCACATTTGGAGAGTTACCCGTGTAGTGTTAAGGGCTACCAAATTTTATTTTTAAATGAAAGCATGGACTCTGCAGAAATTGATCACGGTCTCCTGGGAAAGCTTCCTCCTTGAAATGGGTGCGACAACTTTTCAAACCCTCTCTTTTGGGTATCAGTATTTGTCCTAAATCCACAAGCCAATCTGCATGGAAGCAGGGTTTCAACCACAGAGATCAGCTCGCAGGATTGGAGCCATTTTCAGTAGAAAACTTGCAGAAGCAATGGCAAAGCTACACGTATTTAACTGAACTGGGTTGCTGACCAGATGGAACAAGTCATATCCCTGAGAAAGGCAGAACACAATTAGTACATAAAGTTAATCAGTTTTGTTGATTCCTGTTTCTGTCCACATAGACCAAAAGAAGGTTTTCATGCTAATTGTGATTAGAAGATTCTCCTATATAGATGCACATTTGGAGCATGATAGTGTAATTAGTAGCATGTTATCAAAAAGTGAAAGATTTCCAAGTTGCTTTCATTACTGAATTTATAGTATCATGGATGGAAGAGTGCGTTAAACAGGAACTATACATGTTTTTGGAAAAATAGTGAGGTTTTTTTTTAAATGCTAATAACAAAATAGATTGGGAGTACTTTTCACTGTTTGAAAGGAGTCCACAAAGAGCTTTAGTTTTCTTATGACTAAAATATTGTTTCATTTAATTTCCACATAGATTCGAGATACAAAAACACTGCTTCCTATGCCAGGGGTGATGGTAGGTGACATAGGAAAGAAACTTGGGCAGAATGGTTTGGATAATGGGTAAGTGAATAACATTTGAAAAAAGAGAATCACTGTACTTATATTGCTACTTATAAAGAAATGGTACCAAAGTGCTAAGTCTGTTCCATGTTTCTGTTGAGGCAAGTACTTACTGTAAAAATATTTTGTTATTTACAAAATATAAACTGAAGACCCTTCAATATTAGTATTCTCTATTTTAATACCCATTGCTTTTCCATTCTCTAGCTTCTGTAGAAGTAGATTTGTTTTGTACATAGCACCATTCATATTCTGTGAACATCCAGGTGTTCTAATAATATACTCTGTACTTACACAGCAGCAGTTATAATGAACGAAACAAAACAGTCACATGTAATGGCAAATTATCTTCTCCAGCTCTCTGGGGAGGAATCCTTACTTGTTAACTGTCTTGCTAGTTTGAGCCCCCAGGGCACACCTAAGCAAGGTGAGCAAGCCTATAGTTAGCTAATATATAGGCTTAACCAAGCCCCCCAGTCAAATTCACCATCTTGTTTAGCCTCTGAGATTCCTGGATAAACTCCCCTTGATTAGAGGGTAAGGTGGTAAGGTTTTCTTCCAAAGATCAGCTTGACTCAGGGGACTGTTGGCCAAATAGATATCCTTCCATATAGTCCGGAGAGTCAGTACACCCTATCACACAACGTCCCACAAAAAGACCATATCGCAAAAACCTGAGCCAGGGCTGATGTGATCTGAGTTAAGTGCAGATGACAACCAGAAAAATTGTGGGCTCCTTGTATTTCTTGAAGGACTTAATCATTATTCATAACAGCTAGAAAGAGACTTGCAGTAATGAAAGACCGTCGTGGCCCGTATATCAGAAAACGTATCCTTAGGGATGGCAAATCTGAAGGGATGAACATTTCTAGATCATTTGGGACAGAAGATGATGAGAAAAATCAGATCACCATGCTGAAGCTTCCATTGAGCCAGATTCACCAGGCTACAGCACAACACCATTCACATTGTTTTAGTGCTTTTCCTTTCTTCAGTGGCCTAGTGATTAAAGAAAACAATTGGCCCATTATGGCAATCTGCTGTGTCGCTTTACATAGGTATTGAATTAATAGGGAAAGGCATGATTAACCCCTAAAATTACATTTAAATACCAAAACCCCACAATTAGTATTGCACATAGTCTTTAACACAGCTTTTAGCCACCTACTCACCTGCCTTTTTGGATACCTTCCTTTGCTCTTCTGACATTATCTGCTTGCTCTACAGAAGTAGAATGTGGGTTTTCCACAGCAAACTTAATCAAAACAAGCCAAAGCATATCTATTCAGTAAGGAATGCTCCTGGACTTGAAGCAGTTATGAGTTAGTGGCCTAGTGATAGATGCTTTTCAGCCCATCAGGCTGTTGAGGTAGGAGAACTAGGAACACACACATTGGTGGACACAGTCACACTGACTGAGCACTCAGAAGCAACAGCAGGCAGCTTTGGTGGAGGAGGACTAGAGTAATGCTGAAATCTAGATTTCAGACTTTACAGGGACTATCCATAATAACATTTAGAGATGAAAATGTTTATTTTGGTGTGAAATAAGTGACTGCATAGTCTCAGATCAGATCGACTGGTCAATCCTGGAGCCTCTGTCAGTCGATCATGATCTCCGGGCCACTAGAAGTCCAGCAGGGCTCAGGCAGGCTGCCTGCATACCGTGGCCTCATGCTGCTCCCAGAAGCGACCGGCTACTGGCACATCTCTGCAGCCCCTGGGGATGGGGGCGGCAGGCAGGAACCAGCCAATGGCAGCTGCAGGGACAGTGCTTGTGGCTGTGAGCAGCGCACAGAGACACACTGTTTCCCTCCCTCCAGGGTGCTCAGAGACGTGCTGGCCGCTTCTGGGAGCAGTATGGAGCTATGGCAGGCAGGCAGCCTGTCTGAGCCCTGCTGCGCTGCCGGCCAGGAGCTGCCTGTGGTAAGCACCTCCCGGCTGAAGCCTGCACCCCGCACCGCCTCCTGCACCCCAATCCCCTGCCTTAGATCACAATCCCCTCCTGCACCAAACTCCCTCCCAGAGCCCGCACCTCTCACCCTCTCCTGTACCCCAACACTCTGCCCCAGCCTGGAGCTCCCCTCCCACACACCCAAACTCTCTCCCAGAAAGAAACGAATATAACAGCTGTTCTAAGAAGTAGGCTGTTTTGAATTAACTTAACTATATTCTACATGTTTGAAGACTGAAATGTAACCACAGAACGGCTTTAGGTTAATTAAAAGGCAAGTTTAGTATAGCGTTAATATCCTCAATGCCATAATTGTGATAATTTTGGTTAAAATTAGGAAAAAGACTTGTATACAGGGGCCCCACAAAATCTAATAGCTCCGGACCCAAAGGAGAGTTAATCTGGCCCTGAAGCAAGGGCAAAAAACTAACCATATAAAATGAAGTGAGAGTCAGACTCATTAAAAACAAGAGAATAAAGATGAGAAATACCAGCACAACAGTCCAAAACGAAGCAGGCAGGTATCCCACCACCAATAATATTTCATTTTAAGTTACTTGAGAGAATGAGGCCACAGCCTCAAAATTGGGACAACCAAGCTAACTTGTCAGACAAAAAAATCTGAAATTTTAAGCAGCTATGGATGAATGATTCCGTTTTCTCCCAGCTTGTTTGCCAGTACTCACAGTTTCAGTAATAGACCTCTTTCTAGGCATCACTGCCCTCAAGGAAAGTCCCATAAGGCCGACCATTTGAGTGGATACAGGGAGAAGAAATATAATGGGAAATTCAGGTAGATTTCCCCCTAATAGCAACACCAGCATTAAGTCAGACAGTTATTTTGAACCCTTTTTTGTTTTCCTTTTTTCTTTGCACAAGACTTTTTTCTAACGATTCCACTTGATTTTTGAAATGTAATGTATTATTGTGTATGCACCACAATAGGAGGTGGCATTGTTGCATGGGTCTAAAACTGAATGGAGTAATTGAGCTTTGCATTTGCAAAGATGGAGTAATGACACTGAGTCATTAAGTACAGATCCACAAATACAGAAAGGATTTAATCTGGCACGTGTGCATGTGTATCACTGCTGAAACAATAGATCATTTTATAGATCGGGGTAGGCAACCTATGGCACGCATGCTGAAGGCAGCACGTGAGCTGATTTTCAGTGGCACTCACACTGCCAGGGTCCTGGCCAATAGTCCAGGGGCTCTGAGTTTTAATTTAATTTTAAATTAAGAACTTCGTAAACATTTTATAAACCTTATTTACTTTACATTCAACAATAGTTTAGATAGATATTATAGATTAATAGAAAGAGACCTTCTAAAAACATTAATGTATTACTGGCACACGAAACTTTACATTAGAGTGAATAAATGAAGACTTGGCACACCACTCCTGAAATGTTGCTGACCCCTGTTATAGATATTTGTCTATAGGGGCACAGGATTTTAGAAGACTTTTCATTACACAGTTTATTTTCAAGTGTATGGGCAGTAACCAGAACTTTGAGATAAAATGCATACAGTACATTTAGATTGGAAGTCCATGCAGTATATTGTAGAAAAGAAATAGCACACAACATGCTGTGTAGATGTCATGAGAAAGTCCCCTACGTTGGTTAGAATATCTGCTAATTTAAAGTAGTCGTGGGTATTCTAACTAGTCTTTGTTTGTTTCCCCCTCTCTCAGGCTAATGGGTATATGTTATTTTTTATTAGGTATCATTTGTATAATAGAAGTGTCTAGGAGCCAGAGTGATGGCCTAGGACTCCATTGTGCTAGGTGCTGTATAAACACAGAACAAAGAGACAGTCCCTGCCCCAAAGAGCTTGCATATAAAACGAGACAACAGGTAGATACAAGACGACAAATGGGAGAGTATAATGGGGTTGTCTGCCTCCCGAGTTTCTCCATGTGGCTCTGAGGCACCCTGCCTTGGTTTTCCCTTCTTTCAGGGTTCCTCAAAAACCCCACACGGTCCAGAGGTATAAAATACAATTCCCTTCCCGGAGCGTCTGATTTATGAAGCTTTTAAATACCATTTCTGTTGGCCCTTCAGGCCCAAACCCTTTCCCCTGCTCAGGGGGTCCCACAACCCTCTCCCCAGGGCCTGTGATTAGATTCAGGGTGGCTTCTTCCAGCTGGTTCCTTTATATTCCCCTAATTCAGTTCTTTCTGGATAGGCAGCAACATCCTTCAAACACAAAATAACTCAAAATTTAAAACCTCACCTAGTCTGCAGCTGGGCACAGCTCCTCCTCCTTGAGGAGCAGTCTTCCTGCTCTCAAAGCAGTAGCTTCCCAGTGTTTCAGAGTTCCCCGCAGTCTCTTTCCAAGCATCTGCCTTATCTATCCCAGGGCTGGTGGTCACCAAACCTTCCTCATTCTCTCCATTTGGGTAGGAAAGCAGGCTATGTCCCAGATGGTGCTGGGCCCATCTCCTGCTAAAGTGGCCAGCCACCTTGTGACAAGGAGCACAAGGAAACAATGGGATGATATACTCAGCCCTGCATTCATTCATCTGACAGCGTAAGCTACAGCTGTGAACCCACAGTGATGGAAAAGCAGCTGGGATGAAGGTCATGGTAGAGTAAGGCACCAGCACATGAAACTTTGCTGGAGAACCTGGACGCCACTGTCTCTACACAGAATTCAGCTGAGGGAATAGGTATGGCCAGGGTAGCAGATTCAGTGCATCTGCTCAGCAGCCTCCGGTATACGTGTTCCTTTGGTGTCTCAACCATAAATTAAAACTGCTTTCCAGAGGTGGAAACCACAAAGAAGGGTGAATGCTGACACTCCTCAGGAGATTAAGCTGCCCCACTACTGGAGGGGATTGTAGTGTACATCCCAGGTACCAACAAGGGTAAATGTATTCCTAACGCTCCCAAATGTTGTAAATTGAATAAATCATGTCACATCAGTAATGGCTGTCCTTATTTGGATGTGTGGGGATGGGACATGAGGGTTCACAAGAACCCTAGTATCCCACTGCTTGCCTACACACATCTTGCAGAGCTAGCACAAAGGTCTGTCACAAATGCAGCCCGGGTAGTCGGGACTGGATGAACTGCTTCCCAGAAGCACGTGAAGCCCCAAAGGGAGTGGGAAGGGTGTGACCTGGCCTTCCTATACTGGCTTGCAGAGCAGGCAGGCTTTAGTATTTTCAGTGATGCAGGTGCATGCTGTGCAGTCCCTGTTTACCAGGCTTCATAAGGAGAGAGAGAGACCTCCCTGAGGCATATACCCTCCCTGACTCCCCTTAGGGTGGTACATCACCTCCTACTCAGGGCAATAGTTATATGCCACAGTATGATCCCTAGAAAGCAAAAGACTACTTAAGTTCTTGTATGCTGTAGTTTCCATTGCGTGTGGAGATGAGAATGGGGCACGTTTCACCCTAATACGCAATTACTTAAAACTTTAGTATGTTTAATAGATGTTGCCAGCTATAAGACTGCCCGCACAAGGCCTGATTCTGATCTTATTTCTGTAAATCCTCCATGGAAATCAGTGGAGTTACACTGCTGTAAGACTGTCGGAAGCAAGATCAGAAGCAGGCCCATAAGGAAAGTGATGTTGCAATTTTACATTCTGTTCTTGAGTTTTGCTACTGAAACAGAAGGAGCTAATGCCAGGATTTTTAAAAACAAATGCCTAAATTTAGGCTCCAAAATACTTGTACATATTTAGGCACCTATTAAGGACTGCTGTGGGGGGAGAAATTGCAAAAATTACGGGGTGAAATTCTATGGCCTGTGTTAAGGAGGTCAGATTAGATAAACAATGGTCCCTTCTAATTTTGAAAACTACAAATCAATTGGGTTGCTTGGCTGAACTTTGCTTTCCTGGTAACGTAGACCCTAATATTTTTTTCAGGGGTTGGGTTTTCAAAAGCACCTAAGGGCTCTAGGAGCACAAGTCCCATTGAAAGTCATTGAATGGACTACTCTGTCTAACAAACTCATATAGACACCATCCCTGTAGTATATGAACATCTCACAATCTAGGGGCACATGGCTTTTGAAAACCTCTCCCTAGGAGCCTAACTTTAGGCACCCATTAAAAAAAATCCGGGCCTATTTTTTTTAAATCTCTTTTCTTGTCTACCATTTACACAACATTTAGTGCATACATATTACAGTGTAGTATTAAAAAAACATTCTGCACATTGCAGGCTTTACATTCTTTCCTCTCAAGTTATTCATCTTTTTCATTCAGTAACATAATGCTGCCACCAGAGGGTGTAACTGCATCAGAGCCTCAGTCATGCCTTAATATTTGAAGTCGTATAAAGTATCTGTCTGTTACTAGTAGTAGGGATGTGTTGCTTTGCTGCATTCTGTAAATGGAGATAGTTTAAAAAAGAAACTGGGCTTGTGATATAGATCCAGTCAGGTGCCTCCTTTCTGGTCACCCACCAGACTGCTATGGGGAGAATTCAAACTTCTGGGTCCCTGAATGCTTTAAGCTGCCAGGGCCCAAACAAAGTTCAGAAATTGCCACCATCCTGGGGGCTTCTGGGTACACTGTCAGGCTGCAGACTTTGAATCTGGCATTCCCTTCTGAGAACTGGAACCTGCTGTCCAACTGCCTAGCCTGTGGGGACAATGGTGACCCTTCATAGTTTCCCGTACTTATACACACCTCTCTCAGAACTCCACCCCAAAGATGTGCAGCTCCTGGATTGCAGTTTAATTCTCTCAGGGGACAATGTGTTGGTTGTGGAGCATTTAACACAGAGATACATTTTGCAAGTATAACACATTATTTCTTGTTTACTTACCTGTATAAATCACAGGAGAACTCAGAGCATATAGAATGTAACATCCTAAACCCCTTGCTAGCTCACCCTGTCTTTGGGGATCCCCTGCTACATGCCATCCCTACATGCTAGGTTGCTTCTCTCTCTTCTCCACAACCGGAGACAAAATGGCCAAATGCCCCAGATAGATCTCTATTTATAACTTTTAACCCTCTTTGTCAGGAGATGTCCTTACCAACTTCTCCACCTGAACAAAAACCTCTGCCAGGTGACTTTGGGGCCAAGGCAACCTCTCTCCTGCTAGACTAATTCTGCAGTTGGGTTGGGAGCCTATTGTTCAAAGCTATTACATTTCAGTGGGCAAATATTTAAAGTCGGTTACCTTTTGTTGCCAGCCTTTAGAATTTCAACCCAGCAGGGAGGCGAACAGACCATAGAGAAGGCAAAAGGCTGAAGCTTCAAAATGGAGTTTGCAGTTAGGTCAAGATACATGGAGTTCATAATCTCACACAGAATTCATAAATTGTACTGACAGATTCCCAAATCGTCACAGCTTGTGACCTTTTTTGCTTCTCTGTAATATATATAAAAAGGTGTAAAAGGAGAGGTTTGGGAGGAGAGAATTTGGAGTTGGCGGTGAGTAGGGCAGCGTGTATTTATTTTTTCTCTGCTGTTTTTTCACCTTAGAAATTCAGATTTTGTCTGCCTGGAAGGCGCTCTGGCTTTTTCTACTGTAGCAAAATTGCTGATTCCTGAAAATGTACATCAGCAAATGATTGCGACTGTGTTCAGCTGTGACCAAGTTCAGCTGTGACCAAGGCAAACTGTGTTTAGTACCCTTTCAGAAACATATAGGT
This sequence comes from Gopherus evgoodei, assembly GCF_007399415.2. NCBI lineage: Eukaryota > Metazoa > Chordata > Testudines > Testudinidae > Gopherus > Gopherus evgoodei. The sequence goes on from NC_044326.1 coordinate 22,956,557, forward strand.
TTGGTTGGCTTTTTTGGGGGGAGGAGAGGGTTATTACCACCTATTTCATTTCAATAACAGACTAAAACTTCGGAAAAATACAGTATGTTAATGAGTCAACATCCACTAAGCCAACATCCACTTCACTGAGGTGTGAACTCTCATATACAACGTGCTCCGAGATATTCAGGAAAATCATGGCAGGGCAGACTCAATGTTCCTGATACTACCAATTGAAAAAAACCAAAACAATCCAAGGAGGTTGGGTCACCATCACAGTTGCCAACTTTCATGTGGTAAATAAGCACCCCGACTTTCACAGTAAGCCAAAAATCAAGCTAATCCCATTTCAAAACAAAGCCAAAACAAACCAATCCCTGAGAACCCTGACATTCTATGTGACTAGATCGCCCAGTGTGTAGTCTGGGACTGTGGTGGGCCCGTTGTGCATCCCTGACTCTCTTCCCTCCCCTTGCCCTACTTGCTCCCCCTTGCCGGGAGCCGATCAAAAAAAAAGTAGCAACAAGCTACAAGCCCAACAAGCTACAAGCCAAAAACTAGCCAACAAGCAACTCACAAGCCAATTAAGCCCCAAACAAGCCCAATATCTGTGTTTTTTTCATGGGTTTGGTACATTGGATCACCATGTCTTGCTTTTTGCCTGGTGAGTATGTGTTATAGCTCCCCTCTGAGAATCTGTTACACCCTCCACCTAGGAAGACTTTGCTCTTCCATTTAAGTTGCAGCAGCTCATGCTTTTTGTTTCGGAGTTCGCCCGTTCAACTCTGTGTCGGCCAAGATGGCAGCTGTCACACAAGCTCACATCTTTCATATGCCCCTTTTAACTACATTATTAATTAGTTGTATTGCAGTAGCTCTTGGGAGCCCCAATCATGGATCTAGGCACTGCACAAACACAGACCAAAAAGACAGGCCCCATCCCAAAAAGCTTAGAATCTAAATCTAAGATGTCTTGTGAAACATCATGAGTTTGCACTGACTCTGACTGGCTGCTCACAGTAATAAAGCAAACAGATTGAAATATATTAACATGTTAAACAAATTAAAAAACAGTCTATGTGAAGTTCTACAAATTTGAACACACCCAAGTCAGGCAGTGCCAAAGCTGCAGTTCTCCTAATAACCCTGACTCACACACAGTGAGTGTCCTGTATATTGTAAAGTCTCCATTTAAGTTTAATAATTCACATTGCACAGCAACTAATTAATGTTCTCCATCATCTCTCTAAATTATTTTATATTTAAAAAAAAAAACGAAAATCTTAAACAGAATATCCTGGAGTGCACAGCCTAAGCTGTGATCGTAGTCCTTATCCTTCCTCACCCCTCTCTGCAATTTGTCACTCCCGCTCATTTTGGCACATCTAAAATTAAGGCCCCAGCCCTGCAGTGAGCTCCCCGCAGCCTCTCCGCAGAGTCTCAATGGAACGAGTGTGGCTCTCTGCAGATGCAAGGGTCCACCCACAGAGAGCTCACTGCAGGATTGGGCCTTACTGTAAGCATAGTGAGGCGGGGGTCTCTGTCTTTCTGGCTCTTCCATGAAGTGCCAGCACAATTATAACTGCTATAAAATGAGGTGGGCGTATTAACATAGCTACTGTCTGTTACTGTTAGCGATGCAAGTTTCTACTTTTGACTCTTGCAATATGGCCTAAAAGGCTGCTTTAATAACTTTTCCCCAGCTTCCTGGCACCCTTCCTTCTCTTCAACCTCATCCCTTTGTGAGCTACCAGATTCTCAAATGTGTGACTGATCTTTCTGTCTTCTGCAGGCTTTTCACCATCCCTCTACTCTGCCTCTAACATGATTTGATCATTGTGCCCTGTCACTATCACTTGATCCCCGAGCTTCCAATCCCATCCCCCTACTGGCTACATCTGGGTAGGAGGATTAAAGGGATTGTCACTTCAACATTCTCAAGATAGTCAAAAACAGAAGGCCATCAAAAGAGATCTGAGTGGGTTTGAAATTCCCCAAAAGCACAGTCTTGCCATCTGCACTGCAAGTAACAGCTTATTACTTTAGTACGGGCAAAGGGAGTGTGCAGCTTTTCCAGCTGCTCACTTTTATCCATGTTACTGCGCTCTAGATTAATGATTGTAGCATGATTTAAGGGAAAAGAGATTAACTTTGCTTGAAATGTTCTCTGCACCACTGGCAAGAGACCTGACGGAGAGGCTGCTGTGGGATTGTGACTTCATCCTGCCTCACTGTTCCAGGCAGGAATACGCATAGCCCAGTTATTCATCAGTGATGAATGGAGGTGGATGGTAGAAAACCTCAGAGTACTAGATTTAAAACATTTCCTATGTATATTATTTGTAAAATATTGTATGTGGGGCACTAATTAGCAGTGGGACACTGTTAACCCTAGATCCCTGACATAGAGGCTATGTCACTATGGGGATGTGGTTGCCCTTCTCAAGTAGGATTGTGCATGCAAGAATGCAGTGTTAATGGCTGCTGAATAGTGATGGGTGAAAAGTTTGGAGAGCAGTATATTCATTACTTTGTTAGGCTGCAGTCCAATGTTTAATACAGCAAGGAGTAAGGCACAATTTTTTAGCAGTGTGGGTGATTAACCACAGGAACAAACTACGAGGGGAAATGGCAGAAGTTTAAATCAAGATGGGATGCCTTTATGGAAGATCTGCATTAGCCAAACAAGTTGAGCTCACTACAGCAGTTAATGGGGTAACATTCGATGGCCTGTTGTGTTATACAGGAGGTCAGACTCAATCTAGTGGTCCCTTCTGGTCTTAAAATCTATGAACTTGTCAACTAATCCATGGCCAAGAACACGCAACCGGAGGCAGACCCCCATGGAATTATCCCAACCATGTATATTTACAGATAAGAGCCATCTGTCAGAACACAAAATGAGTCGAACCCTGATCACACTAACTGTTCTACAATGGAGGCCATAGGAAAGGTGGATTCCTATGTCACCGGTACATGTACCTTGCCCATTGCATAGACTCTTGTGTGCTGTACAGTTACACAAGTAGCTCTTCCATTCATTTAAATGGATTTTCCCCTAAACTTGTTGACAGATCTGGTCTGTCTCTGTTTAATATGTTTTCTGAGAGAATAGGCATTCAAAATGTGAACCATAACTCTATGAAATCTTATTTATTTTTAGTATGTTCCAACATCACTTTCCAATTGGTGTGTATGGTTAACTATAAAAAATAAAAAGATTTTAAAAAGCATAAAAGCTCTTGGAGAACTGGCTGTAGTTTCATAAGCCCATCCAAATCTAGGGTCCTACATGCATCTGCTTTTATTTTCATCCTTAGTCTTCATACACAATAAATCTCACTTCTTCACTCATGGTCATTGTCAGTGGATTTGTAACTTATCTTTCTGCCCAGTTATTCAAGCTTTTTAAAGGTTTTACCATTTGCTATATGGATTTATTTAGACATTAGCTGAGGAAAAAGCAGCAAATATGTAACCCATAAAGTATAATACCAAGATCAGTTACTGTTAAGCGAATGTAATTTAATTTTCTGGTTCACTAGTTATAAGAAATGTGATAGTATGGATTTTTTTTCCATCAAGGTCATTCTGGATAATCTTTTATGCAGTATAGAGATGATCAAACAATACTCTATGTCTGGCATTTTGTTTTTATAGTTGGCCATTAAGAACGTTCAATACAACAAAAAGCAACTTACTTCTTTTCTTCCTTAGAATTAGTAGGTGAAAATATTTGGGGAACTTCTATTTTCATTAAATAGCTATACATCATCAGTATGGTGTTACAGAAGAGACTCACTGGACTTGAAGTTGCGTATTAAAGGCTCAGAATATTCACATAGACTCATAGGTCAGAAGGGACCAATCTGATCATCTAGTCTGACCTCCTGCACAAGGCAGGCCACAGAACCCCACCCATCCAATTTTATAACAACCCCTATCCCAGGACCGAGTTATTGAAATCCTCAAAATTGGTTTGAAGACCTCAAGCTGCAGAGAAACCACCAGCAAGCGACCCGTGCCCCACGCTGCAGGGGAAGGCGAAAAATCTCCAGGGCCCCTGCCAATCCGCCCTGGAGGAAAATTCCTTCCCGACCCCAAATATGGCGATCAGCTAAACCCTGAGCATGTGGGCAAGAGTCACCAGCCAGCACCCAAGAAGGAATTCTCTGCAGTAACTCAGTTCCCATTCCATCCAACATCTCCCCGCAGACCATTGAGCAGACCTATCTGGTGGTAATCCAAGATCAATTGCCCAAATTAACAATCCTATCATAACATCCCCTCCATATACTTATATCAAGCTTTGTCTTAAAGCCAGGAAAGTCTTTTGCCCCCACTACTTCCCTCGGAAGGCTGTTCCAGAACTTCACTCCCCTAATGGTTAGAAACCTTCGTCTAATTTCAAGTCTAAACTTCCTAATATCCAGTTTATACCCATTCGTCCTCGTGCCTACATTAGTACTAAACTTAAATAATTCCTCTCCCTCCCTAACGTTAACCCCCCTGATATATTTATATAGAGCAAGCATATCCCCCCGCAGCCTTCTTTTGGCCAGGCTAAACAAGCCAAGCTCTTTGAGTCTCCTTTCATAAGGCAGTTTTTCCATTCCTCAGATCATTCTTGTAGCCCGTCTCTGAGTAGCTTTGTACAAGTGTATAGTCGTACTGAAATAAGTGGAGCCAATCACATAAGTAAAATTATTAGCATGCATAGGTATTTGCAGAATTGTACCCATATGCTAATTTAACACAAAACAGATTGGCTCTGTTTACTAAACTTTTAATATTGAGGCTGGATTTTAAAAGTGTGTGTGACTGAATGCATATCAGGCTTCCAATTAAGATTGAACTAACAGAGTGAGATTTAGCAGAGTATATCAGATTTATGAATGGAGAGGTGATGCAAGCACATGAAATTATCCTTGACTTCAAAGCAGGGTTTGAGATAGTAGTTTATTGACCATCACTTTTTAAATCACTTGCTGCCTGAGGCATCTCTCTCCAGGTAGCAACTGCTGCCTCTAGTCCTGCTCCTACCTCTCCACAGGTAATGTCGGAAGCAACTCTTAATCAGGGATGGAGCTTCCTTCTAGAATCAACAACAAAGGGAGAACAGACTGTGATAGGTCTTTTGCTCACCCTGTCCCCCATATTTTGTAGAGAGAGAGAAGCTGGACTGGATGAGTCCATCCCTGACATTGGCTCAGCTATCTCAGATGGTTTTACTTATGCTTTGCCAACTCCTTGCCCACCTCTGTGAGTGGAAAGTAGCTGTTTGCCTCTAGAACCTGCCCTCCCTCTTGTGCTCGCACAAGGAATGCAGGTAGCCCATATAGGGAAGCAAGGGGTATTAAGAACCAGTGTGGGTTCGTGAGGTAGGTTACAGTCTTCTCCACTGAAATTACTACTGGAAGTATTGTTATTCACTTCAGTAGGACAGCTCCCAGTCGTAATAAGCATTACATGCTCCCCGTAAGTGTTTACAGCTACAGCAGGGTCTCCTCTTGTACGTAGCCTGTACACTTTGTCACTAACAAATATTAAGTGGGGACAGGCTGATGGGGAGGTTTTTTTTGCTTTGATGGTTTTATTTCAGGAGTGGGGAGAGTAGAGGGTCGCATATAAACCAAAAGATTTATCTTAAAAAAACAAAAACAAACACACACACACCACACAACAACAAAACCCACATTTTTTGTAGAGGATCCAAAACCATTGTCCAAGATGGATTTCTGTAAATATTGTATGAGGCTCCACCACCCTCACCGAGTAGCACCTTACTCGGTGAGTAGTCCCACCAAAATCAGTGGGACTATATGCAGAGTAAGGGTTCAAGAATCTGATGCTCAGTTAGACCGCACATTTCAACCATTTGTATGTGTATATATTGCTCAGTCAAAAAATGATTGTATCTCTGAAGCAGAATTAATACAATACGCAGATACGTTTCCTTAGAAATTACTCATATTTTTAAAGTACATGTAGCATTGCAAAGCTTATATAATTTATTGATGTGAAAGATCTGGCTCTCTCACATGCTATTAAATATATTTGCCTGTATTGGCAAGCATGAGGAATTTGCTTTGATTATTAATACAGATTTTCAAGCAATATTAGATGCTGAGATATTCAGAAATGTAGCTGGTGTTATGATACCATGCCAGCCTTTACTTTCTATTTGGCTGAAAAAGTCTAGTACAGGATTCTCTGAAAAATGTGTCCTGTTTATGCAGCTTCTATCAATATTACATTGAGTGTCAGAACTTAAGAAAAGATTCTCCTACTCATTTCTTTTTAAGATGCTACATCGCATCAGCAAGCAAAAATCATAGCTGGAGCTCCTGTACAAATAATGCCTTTTTCCAGTTCCCTTTCACTGGGTCGATTCTACATGGTTCTTGTTGATGTTAGATATTTGATCAAATTCAGGGCCCTGTTGTGCTAGGGATTGTACAAATACATAGTAATAGACATCCCTGCCCCCAAAGAATGTACAAACTTAGAACCAGACTGATTTCCTTATTTATATTGAGCAGTATTTTACATCATGAGTGAGCCATTCAGTTCAATGGTATTATTTGTGGAGTAACATATGATTTGAAGTGTAGAGGAGCAGACTCATCCCTGCGGTGCCTTCTGCTGGTGACTTCCAGGAATTAGCTCATTCCAGCTCCTGAGCACCCTCTGCAGGCCAGTGATCTGCCTGTCCTCTGGCCCCCATGTCCCTCCGGGACCCAGTGCCCTGTTGTCCAGGGTGCTGCCCCCGGCAGTAACCCCACCACCACTCTTAGGGTCTCCCCTCCCCAGGGAACCCCACCCACTATCCCCACCTCACCTCAGTATACAGCTACTGCCAGTCATTGTCTAGCCCCTGCACGTTGGGTCAGACTGCAGTATTAGCCTACTCATCACCGGCAAGGTTGGGTTTGGACCTGCTGCCTTTGCCTACCCCTAAGCTGCCCTCTGCAACCCCCAGTATCTTTTAGCCCAATGCTAGGCCGCAGCCTGGGGCTTTCCAAGCTAGTGCTCTCCAGCCTTTCCCCAGCCCTGCTTCACTCAGGTACCCTGTCTCTGACACCCTGCAGCCAGGCCCAGCTTCCTCTACCACCAGAAAGAAACTATTTGGGCTCCTGGCTCACAGCCTTTTTATACAGGCCAGCTGTGGCCTGATTGGGCCGTGGTCCAGCTCCAGCCACTTCCGAATCATCCCAGTTTAGCAGCTTCCAGCCACAACCTACCCCCAGGTCTGTTTTAAGCCCTTTCAGGGCAGGAGCAGGGTAACCACCCTGCTACAACAAGGTAGACAAAGGTTTCATTGTTCCCATTTGTATATAGATGGGAAACTGAGAAACAGAGTGAAATCGCTTGCATAAGTCCATCTCTAGTGTCTTAACCATAAGACAGTCCTTCCTCTCATTGCTTTTCTTTCTGCAAAATCTCTTTCTGTTAAAGATAATCACAGGACATTATATTTTAAATATGAGCAGGTTGAAAGACTCAGCACAAAGAAAATACAGGTGAGGGTCTTTCTTGAAGGCATAATATTTATTTCCAAAAACCAAAACAAATTTAACATAAGAAAAAAAAAAGAACAGAAAACTTACCCAGCTTGCATTTCAGAGAACCTTTTTATGTGGAGACCTGTATTCTCACAGGCATCGTCCTCTCTGTGGCAGAATCTGATCCTAAAAATACCTGTGTTGTGATATTATTTTCAGTTCACTGATGTGCATTACATCTTCATGCAGCCATTAATTCATCATGGCAGTCTGTTGGGGCATATACCCAAGCTATGTTGTGATGAATGTGCCTGTTTTACTATTAATATATTTATTTACTTGAACAGATTTGCTATGTTTCACAATGTCAAGATACCTAAAGAAAATGTATTGAACAGAACTGGAGATGTCACAGCGGAGGGAGTATACGTTAGCTCATTTAAGGTATGAAATTAACTGTATGCACAATTAATCCAGTCTATTAAATATACTACGAAAGAATTGTTTGTATTTTTTTTTTCAAATCAATTAACTGCTCCCTTATATTTTCGGGGCTGAATGGGGTTTTAGCCATGCATTTGCCATTAAAGTCAATGGGTGCTAACTCCTTGAAAGTATAACATTTGGCATAACTACCAGGATTCTGATGTTGCAGGTAGTGCAATTATGAAGTTATGGAATGGCTGAACCTTCCCATTTAGCATGTCTTTTATTCCCTCAGGATCTCAAGCAACGTTTTGGCGCTTCTCTTGGGGCTCTGTCCAGTGGTAGAGTTATGATCATAGGCATGTCTGTGGTTAATTTAAAGCTTGCCTTATCAATAGCCATTCGCTTCTCAGCTACACGCCGTCAGTTTGGACCAACAGATGAAGAAGAAATACCAGTCCTGGAATACCAAATGCAGGTACTAATTAAATCTACAATGTGACATTTCATTCAAATCTAGGGAATGTATTCAAATGTAAAGCAAGATCCTCAGCGCCTGCAAATCTGCACTGAAAGCAATGAAGTTACAGTAGTTTACACCAGCTGAATGTCTGGCCTTATAGAGTTCCGAAGGTTTGATTCTCAGTAAGACATAGTCTACACTACCAACTTCTCTAATCACACCCCGACCACATAGTTATGCTCACCTAACCCACACTGTAGACGGAGCTATGTCATTGGGAGGGCTTCTCCCACCGAGATAGCTACTGTCTGTCAGGGAGATGGAGTACCTAGGCCAATGGGAGAATCTCTCCCAGCAGCACTGGTTGAATCTTCACTAAGCACTAGCTGCTGCTGCACTGTAAATGTAGACAAGCCCTTAGGCCCCTTTACATCACTCTGGCAATGTAAAGAGGCCTTAAAGCTCACACCGCTCACTGCCAGAGAGGTGTAAACTGGCTTTATGTAAATAAGAATCAGACCCTGGAATACAGAAACCCCAATACATTGTTGAGCTCTTAGAAGCAAATTTCTGAGGGAGCTTATTGTTACTTTTCAGAAACTCTGGGTCCATATCAACTTTCATCATGCTTTCTTTTGTGTTGGTCTGCCCTACATTGACATCATCTTCCAGTCTATTCCCAATGCAGCTGCTAAGATCATCTTCCTCACCTGTTGTTCTGATCGTGTCACCCCATGTGCTGAATCCTTCTCCTGGCTTTTACTACTCCACTGCGTCAAATTCAAGATTCTCATCCTGACCTTCAAGGTCCTCACAGCTCTGCCGCTCTCTATTTATTTGCTTTGGTCTCACATTTCATTTCTTCCATAATCCCTGACTACCCTCTTTTCCACATCTCCCACAGCCAGTGTTGCACCTACTTCCATGATGTCCCCTCTCCATGGAGCACCTTCCTTCATCTGACCCATAAGGGCTGTACTCTAGTCATCCTCAAGAACCACTTCTTCCTTGAGGCTGTCAAGAGACAACTAATCATAGATAAATTAGGAGCAGTCAGATACCATTGAAGTGTAAATTATTTAACAAATCAAGAAGTGCATAATTTATATAACACCTGTACCTCTTGATTATATTTCTCTTTCTCTCCTTTTGATTTGGCTTGTCATCTTCAATTGAAAGTTCTTTGGGGTAGGGTTTTTGTGTGTAAACATTGTCTACAACATTATGGGTATTAAAGAAAACAATAAGAAGAATTCCCTCCACCTTACTATTGGTTTTATCAATGCATAGTTCGTTAGCATGTTTGTGTGCATTACTTTAACGTTTTTTCTTTATTAACCTTTGAAAATATAGAAATAATTATTTGTATCGCTGTAGCCCACGTCAGAAGCTGTACAAACACAGGATAAAAAGATGGTCTCTGCACCCAAAGGATTTCATTGAATGAATGTGCTGGTTTAATCTGATGTTATCAAAAATTAATAGGAATCATGAACTTGAATGGCATCACCCTGAGCATCCCTGTGAAGAAGGTTCATTTACTTTACTGATTTAAAGAGCCATTGCAAAAATAGCTAGTTGGGAATTTTTCAATTTAACATTTTTCATTGAAAAATGCCAATTTGTCAAAACCATAACTGTTCACTGGAGAGGGTTGATTACAACAAATTTCTCAATTCAAAGAAGTTTTTAAATTGTCAAAATTATGTTTGAAATGTAAAACTCCAGTCTTCTGGTTCAAAATGACTTTGCATTTAAACTAATTGTGGGAGGAAAAAAACAAAAACAGAATCAAAACATTTCAAAATTATTAAAATGTTTCAATTGACCCAAATTATTATTTTTTTTTTTGTTGAGGGGCTTGGGATTTTGGTTTATGAAAAGTTGACTGGTCTTGATTTTGGAGGGATTTTTTTTTTTTTGAAATCTTTAATTTTTGTGGGACAGGCAAATTGTTTCACATCCAGCTCTAATTACTAATTGAACATAACCACAAACAATATAGTCTGTATTTGGATAGGGTATTGTGGGGCGGGAGAGCAGATGCTTAATAATTAGAAGACTGAAGTTGAAATATGGTCGTTTTTTAGAAACTGAAACAATATACCATAGGGGTTCTGAGTATCCTTGGAAAAGCCCCTAATAATATGTATATATCAACCTTCCCTCACACAGATTTAATTTTCATTCCAGCAGTGGCGTCTGCTTCCTTATCTGGCAGCTACATATGCCTTAGACCATTTTGCCAAGTCTTTGTTCATGAACTTCATAGAATTTCACATAGGTCTTCTGATGAAGGATAAGAGTCCAAGACAGGTGAGATGTTTATACATATCCTTTTAATTGCAACTCAGGTTTTCAATGCAGTAAACTTCCAATTGTTGAACAAAGGACCTGTATACACAAGTGGCTCAGAAATGAGGGGAAGAGGGGAGAAACATTAATGTTAAAGGCCAGGAAAGCAGTTAACTGATCACGAGTTTATGTTCTGATGACTTCAGTGGGATTTAAGCATACATTCAAGTTCTTTCCAAAACAGAGATGTTTCTTCTTGAATAGGGGCCTAAGTAATTACTGTTCACTGCACCTTCAATAGGCTCTTGCAATATGCACTACTTATACTAAACAATCTGTTCCACCTTATATTTAGTTGTGACACACAGAATACCTTTCCCAGACCTGAAGAAGAGCTCTGTGTAAGATCAAAAGCTTTTCTCTTTCACCAACAGAAGTTGGTCCAATAAAAGATATTACCTCCTCCACCTTGTCTCTCTGCATTGCCTTAATGAAGATTCAGTTTTGGTCAACTGAAATTGACACTGCATGAGATACACGACAGAGAGTTTCTGTCATAAGCCAGAACAGTATCTTTTCAGAGTCAGGCTCAAGTTTCCAACTGAAGTTAATACTTTTGAAAATAATTCAACTGTAAAATATTAACATTTCTGAAATGTGGGTTAAATGAGCAGTACAATGAATTTCTTGGCAATCTCTATAAAGGAAATATTTTTCTCTCTCGGCACCTGTATAGGGCCTGACTCTGACCAGCATAAGTGCACTATATAGTTTTTTTAATTGTCTTTTTGTAAATAGAATTATTTTTGTAATAACTTAAGGTGGAATTCACCCCTGTGTCAAGGTCTGCACAGTGACTGTTTATCACTTCAGTCTCACTTAAACCCTCGGGCTTTATGCAAGTCAAGTTAAATGGTGTATACGCCTTGCACTCTGGTTAGTGTGTATTGCATGCCTCCTTTTGTGACCAGTCCATAGAGGATGTGGATCTGTTTACAGCTCACAGCTAGAGAGCCTGGCTCTTTTTTGTTCAAGAGGTATTCAGGCTTTTAATACCTGGTTCAATCCCTGGTCTTGATAAAGTCTGTGGCAGTCACAGGGATGAATTTCACCCTTAGTTTTTTGTGTGTACTCTTGAACTTTTTTGTTTAAAAAACATTATTTACCGTTAGCTTATTTTTTACAAAGGCTGAAATTGGACGTGAGATTCATGCCTTGTCTACTGGTGGTAAACCACTGGCCTCCTGGACTGCCCAGCAAGCAGCCCAGGAATGTCGAGAAGCTTGTGGAGGACATGGTTACCTGGCCAGTAAGTTATTAACTCCTGAACAGATACAGTCAGTTAAAGATTGTTTGCACACAGTTTTTGTTGTGTACAAATGTATGCATCAGTGGCAGTAAGTTTTCAAAAAGGCTTTGGCCCGATCTTCCTTTTTACAGATTGTGACGGTGTCCCCAGGGTACAAACTGGAGCTGTCAGACCGCTATGCCCCCTTAATCCTCCAGCCTGGGCTGTCTCCCACGGTGCTATGCCAGTGACAAACAACCAACCCCTCCTGGTGCTATTATCACTCAGCCATCAGCATGTGGAGACTCATACCCAGCAGTCACCCCAGAAATATACCATCTTACACTGCTCAAGCCTCTCTTGGACAGTGCAAGCTCATTAATTAGTTTGTCACTCCATCAAAGGGACGTGCAACAGTCCTTTTAAACCTGAGCTGAAATTTCCCAGGCACTTTAATCAAAACCACACAGTTTTAGGTAAAATATAAAACAGATTTATTAACTACAGAATGATAGATTTTAATTGATTATAAGTAGCAGACATAGAGTTCAAAGTTGGTTACATAAGAAATAAAAATAGAAACGCAGCCTAAATTCTAACTTTAACAGACTACGGCCATGTCTTCACTAGCACTTATGTTGGCAAAATTTTTGTCAGTCGGGGTGTGAAAAAAACATCCCCTTGAGCGACATACGTTTTGCTGGCGTACGCGCTCGTGTGCACAGCGTTATATTAGTGAGAGACTCCCCTTCCACCAACATAGCTACCCCCATCCATTGAGCTGGTTTTATTATGTTGACAGAGCTCTCTCATATCGGCATAACGCAGCTACATGTGTGCTCTTTCAGCTGCACAGCTATATCAGTACCACTGTGTCACTGTAAGTTTGTAAGTGTAGACATAGCCTAAGTAAGATCTGAATCAAATAGCTCTCTCACCCTAATACATGTTACAGGCAGCTCACAGTCCTTAATACACAGGCTAGATTCCCTTCCCAGCCTGAGACCAGTCTCCCCGGTTCAAACTCTTTGTCTTCCAGTTGCTCTCCCAGGTGTTGAGATGGGGGAGGAGAGAGGCCAAGTGATGATGTCATTGTTCCCCTTTTATACTTTCTTCCAACTGCCAGAAAGATACTTGCTGTGAGGTGGGGGTTAGGTAGCCCTCATTGCACACCTGCCCTCTCTGAGAAGCCTCTGGAAGAGTGGATTCTTCCTGATGGGTTATCAATGCCTGTCTGGCCAGAGATAGTTGCTCCTTTGTTGCTACTGAAAGGCTAGCTGTGGGCATTCCCCATTTCACAACATATTTCAGTAACACGGAGCAGTATTTCATAACTTCACATACAGTGATAGCACATATAATTCAACAGGATGTTAATGTTCAACAGATCAAAACTTTTTAAATGATATCTCACAAGGCATTCTCTGTACAAAACATATAATAATCATATCACGGTGGTGAAGATGGGGGTTCCAGGGTACTATTTTGAGGAACGGAGTGTCACACAGGTCCAGTTTGCACATGCAAAATCTGCACCCACAAAATGAATTTCAGGTGCAAAGTGTAATATTTGCACTGGCCATGAGGCAGTTACAACTATCCAAAGTGCCATTGCAGTTCATTTGGAGGAGAAATATAGATGCAGATGTTGCACATGCAGATTGCCCTCATAAAATGGATGTTTTGCTTCTGAAAATTTGCCCCCATGTATTTAGTTTTGTAAACAAAGGGTAACTTTCCAGCATCATCTGTTGATAAGAATAATTATATTGTATTGAAAACTGATTCAGATTTCTTTTTTTTTTAACTCACAGAATAATTGTTTCCAAGTTCTTTTGACCCATATTTGTATAATGATTGAGTAACATTACGTATTAAAATTTGTGACTTTTCTTTTAAAAGTGAATCGTCTAGGTGATATTCGAAATGACAATGACCCAAACTGCACCTATGAAGGAGACAATAATGTTCTGCTTCAGCAAACCAGCAACTACTTACTGAGCTGGGTGAATGCTAAACACCAAGGTAGCATGCAGTACTATATCTTATTTTAGATTTAGTGGTGATTTGGTAACAAGACTAGGAGATAATTCATACTGACAGAATTTATTTATGTATTCATTATTTGTAGATCATAAATAATGTTCTAGGTACCTTCATAAACAAATGTCTTGATCTCCCTCTCTCTATATTTCTGTTGCATCAGTCTCCACAGTATCTGGACCTCGTCGTAACTAGTTGTTTTCCATGTTGTAAGTAGGTAGTTTTGAAAAATTAACATGATAAAAAGTAATGTAGGGCTTGATGCTCTATCTGCGAGGGATTCAAACTCCCAAATCCACTGGAAGTCATTTGAAGCTTTCTGCACTGAGTAGGGCAGGGCTTTGTGGTCCTTGAAAAATAATATAAAGGCAATCTATCTCCTACCACCCTTATATGCGTTAAATAGCATCTGCATCCGTGTCATTCATTCCAGATGGAACTATGGTACTAGGCACTGAGAGTACAGGTTGCAGAATGTTTAGCCTAACTGAATAATTTTAACGATAGCATTTTGTTGTTTTCTGGATAAAAGATCACGGGACAAATTTCTGGCACAGATTCTGGCCAACATCTTCCAGGTGCGGAAAACCCATTCATGGGTATTGAATCTACAATCTCCGCTCCACTGGGAGCTTGCAACTAGCCAGGTCAGCTCCTCAGCACTTATTCACCTCACCTCATTCAGCTAAGTCCCCACTAGGCAGTAATAAGCTAAATATTTTGGCATTTCAGCACCTGGCCTATCAAGAAAGAGTAAACCTAGCCCTAGGATAGTGTTTTACCTCAAAATACTCTGACACTGACTTTGTAACAAATCAATTCATCGTTGGTATTCCAGATAAAGCTTCTATTGCATCCCCTCTTGGATCAGTAAACTTTTTGGAAGACTACAATCATATTCTTGGCCAGAAATTCACAGCCTCTAATGTTGAAGATTGCATGGACTCCTCAGGTAGCCATTTTCTATTTTCTCAATACAAATAGTTATTTTCACTCTGTCCCTTCCCCCCCAGCCAACTGATTTTTCTTCTCTCTCTTTCTCCGTTCTGTGTTTTTCCACCATCTTTTGTAAGCAGACAGCTTACCTATAAGCATTAGAGATTGAGTGATGCTTCCGAACACACAGCATTCAAGAGAGCTCAGACTATGGCACATCCTTTTAGACACAACATCCTGCATCTTGGCAGGGGGTTACACTAGATGACCCTTGTTCCATAGAATCTCTATGGATAGTAATTCCATGCTCTAATAAGAATATAACAGTAGGAATCTATTATAATTATAATTATCGGCCACCTGACCAGGACAGTGATAGTAACGATGAAATGCTAAGGGAGATTAGAGAGGCTATCAAAATTAAGAACTCAGTAATATTGGGGGATTTCAATTATTCCCATATTGACTGGGTACATGTCACCTCAGGACGAAATGCAGAGACAGAATTTCTTGATATTTTAAATGACTGCTGCTTGGAGCAACTGGTACAGGAACCCACAAGGGGAGAGGCAACTCTCAATTTAGTCCTGAGTGGAGCGCAGGATCTGGTCCAAGAGGTAACTATAACAGGACTTCTTGGAAATAGTTACCATAATATAACAACATTTAACATGCCTGTGGTGGAAGAACACCTCAACAGCCCAACACTGGGGCATTTAATTTCCGAAAGGGGAACTAAGCAAAAATGAGGAGGCTAGTTAAACAGAAATTAAAAGGCACAGAGACTAGAGTGAAATCCCTGTAAGCTACATGGACACTTTTCAAAGACACCATATTAGAGGCCCAACTTAAATGTACAGTAAAAGAACTAAAAAAGAGTCACCATGGCTTAACAACCATGTAAAAGAAGCCGCGAGAGATAAAAGGGCATCTTTTAAAAAGTGAAAGTCAAATCATAGTGAGGTAAATAGAAAGGGGCATAAACACTGCCAAATTAAGTGTAAAAATGTAATAAGAAAAGCCAAAAATGAGTTTGAAGAACAGCTAGCCAAAAACTCAAAAGGTATTAGCAAAATGTTTTTTAAGTACATCAGAAGCAGGAAGCCTGCTAAACAACCAGTGAGGTCCGTGTATGATTGAGATACAAAAGGAGCACTCAAAGACAATAAAGTCATTGCGGAGAAACTAAATAAATTTTTTGCTTCAGTCTTCATGGCTGAGGATGGTAGGGAGATTCCCAAACCTGAGCTGTCTTTTGCAGGTGACAAATCTGAGGAATTGTCACAGATTGAAGTGTCACCAGAGGAGGTTTTGGAATTAATTGATAAACTTAACAGTAACAAGTCACCAGGACCAGATGGCATTCACCCAAGAGTTCTGAAAGAACGCAAATGTGAAATTGCAGAACTATTAACTATGGTTTCTAATCTGTCCTTTAAATCAGCTTCCGTACCCAATGACTGGAAGTTAGCTAATGTAACACTAATATTTAAAAAGGGCTGTAGAGGTGATCCCGGCAATTACAGACAGGTAAGTCTAACGTCAGTACCAGGCAAATTAGTGGAAACAATAGTAAGGAACAAAATTGTCAGACACATAGAAGAACATAAATTGTTGGGAAAAGTCAACATCGTTTCTGTAAAGGGAAATCGTGTCTTACTAATCTATTAGAGTTCTTTGAAGGGGTCAACAAACATGTGAACAAGGGGGATCCAGTGGACATAGTGTATTTAGATTTCTAGAAAGCTTTTGACAAGGTCCCTCACCAAAGGCTCTTACGTAAATTAAGTTGTCATGGGATAAGAGGGAAGATCCTTTCATGGATTGAGAACTGGTTAAAAGGGAACAAAGTAGGAATAAAAGGTAAATTTTCAGAATGGAGAGGGGTAACTAGTGGTGTTCCCCAAGGGTCAGTTTTAGGACCAGTCCTATTCAACTTAATTCATAAATGATCTGGAGAAAGGGGTAAACAGTGAGGTGTCAAAGTTTGCAGATGATACTAAACTGCTCAAGATAGTTATGACCAAAGCAGACTGTGAAGAACTACAAAAAGATCTCACAAAACTAAGTGATGGGGCAACAAAATGGCAAACGAAATTTAATATGGATAAATGTAAAGTAATGCACATTGGAAAAAGTAACCCCAACTATACATACAATATGATGGGGGCTAATTTAGCTAGAACTAATCAAGAAAGAGATCTTGGAGTCATTGTGGATAGTTCCCCGAAGACATCCATGCAGTTTGCAGCAGCAGTCAAAAAAGCAAACAGGATTAAAAATAGGGATAGAGAATAAGCCGGAGAATATTTTATTGCCCTTATATAAATCCATGGTACACCCACATCTTGAATTCTGCATAAAGATGTCTCCTCATCTCAAAAAAGATATACTGGCCTTAGAAAAGATTCAGAGAAGGGCAACTAAAATGATTAGGGGTTTGGAACGGGTCCCATATGAGGAGAGATTAAAGACTCCTAGACTCCTAGACTCTAGGACTGGAAGGGACCTCGAGAGGTCATCGAGTCCAGTCCCCTGCCCTCATGGCAGGACCAAATACTGTCTAGACCATCCCTAATAGACATTTATCTAACCTACTCTTAAATATCTCCAGAGATGGAGATTCCACAACTTCCCTAGGCAATCTGTTCCAGTGTTTAACTACCCTGACTGTTAGGAACTTTTTCCTAATGTCCAACCTAAATCGCCCTTGCTGCAGTTTAAGCCCATTGCTTCTTGTTCTGTCACTGGAGGCTAAGGTGAACAAGTTTTCTCTCTCCTCCTGATGACACCCTTTTAGATACCTGAAAACTGCTATCATGTCCCCTCTCAGTCTTCTCTTTTCCAAACTAAACAAACCCAATTCCTTCAGCCTTCCTTCATAGGTCATGTTCTCAAGACCTTTAATAATTCTTGTTGCTCTAGGATTAGGACTTTTCAGCTTGGAAAAGAGGAGACTAAGTGGGGATATGATAGAAGTATATAAAATCATGAGTGATGTGGAGAAAGTGAATAAGGAAAACTTATTTACTTGTTCCCATAATATAAGAACTAAGGGCCACCAAATGAAACTAATGGGCAGCAGATTTAAAACAAATAAAAGGAAGTTGTTTTTTTCACACAGAGCACAGTCAACCCATGGAACTCCTTGCCTGAGGAGGTTGTGAAGGCTAGGACCATAGCAGGGTTTAAAAGAGGACTGGATAAATTCATGGAGGTTAAGTCCATTGATGACTATTAGCCAGGATGGGTAAGGAATTGGTGTCCCTAGCCTCTGTTTGTCAAAGGGTGGAAATGGGTGGCAGGAGAGAGATCACTTGATCATTACCCATTAGGTTCACTCCTTCTGGAGCACCTGGCATTGGCCATGGTCGGTAGACAGGATACTGGGCTGGATGGACCTTTGGACTTACCCAGTATGGCCATTCTTATGGTTTTTTAACCCTATGATTCTATGATCCCTAATAAGCAATGTTTTTCCTCTGGTATTTATTATATGTGTAGAGCCTTGACTGCAAGAGAACTAGGATGGGTAAATTAATTCAGATTAAAATGTGAATTAACTTGATCGATTGGGTGTTTTTATTCCTACTTTTGCACAGCTCTTCACTTTTTGGTTTCATTCCAAAGCAGACACACTAAAAACAGGTGCTGTTCTTGTGCTACCTGTGACCTGGGTGGCCGAGAGAAGTGCTATGTCCTTTCAGCCGGCTTTCTAGACAGCAAAGGAAATCTGACAGAGCTGGTTTAAAATTTTCAAATTTTTGATGATTTTTTTGGCAAAAATATTTGCTGTTTTTCAGCCAACTTATAGAGATGGTATTTTTCAAAAATGTAAAGATACCATACGAAAATTTACAGAGTTTTCTGTATTATTCATCCAGCTCTGGATCTGATAAGCTGACAGCTGAACATTTGAATTCTCACCTGATCCAGTGTTTTTTTCTTTTCTTATAACATATTCTTCATCAAATTGCATTTTACTATTTATTTATGTTGTGTGATGCACATTGCAATTTACTAGGGACCAAATTTTCATTTCTTAATATGTCTCATTGGCACAAAACATGCAAACTGAATTCTAGCATGAAATTGCTAGACAAAATGGTTTCATGCAATGTTGGCTTGCATGTATTCTTCAAGTAAAATGTTATTCTTGTTCCGCTAAAGTTGTATTTGTTGGTAGTTGTCCTCCAATATTGTATTGTTTTTAGAAAAGGCCATGTCTACACTACAGAGTTAAGTAGACTTAAGTTATGTCTATCATAAACTGCTGTAATTACATCGCTTGTGCATGTTTATACAGTGCTTCTTGCACCGACAGAGAGAGCAGTGCCCTGTGAATAGCTATCCCACTGTGCAAATCATCACCTTCTCCTACTAAGAGTTCTAGGAGTTTTCTCCATCCCAAAATTCCAAGGTCTTCCAACTGCATTTCAGGCCATTTTTCAACTGCCCCTGTAAACTTTGCACTTGCCATCTCTGCCTGAAAGCATGGATCCTGCACTGCTCCCACCAATCTAGTGGTAAGTGGAAAGAAACAATTCAAGATTGATGTTGGTGTTCACGGAACAGCTGCACACGGTGGATTGTTGCTACTAGACTTGGGAAACAAGCACTGAGTGGTGGGATCAGATTGTGATGCAGATATGGGATGATATGCAGTAGCTGCAGAACTTTCATATGCATAAAGCCACCTTCCTTGAACTCTGTGCAGAGCTCATACCCGCCCTACAGCACAAGGACTACAAAATGAGAACTGTCCTTACTTTTCCTCATTCACCTTCTTATCTGACAGAGGCGCTCCGCCAGTGTGTAGGAGCTGGCCCTCAAGGGCACATCTGCGTCAGCAAAAGAAACAATACACAGAGTCAGTATTGTGATTTCACTCATAGTCTTTAATCATAAAAGCATAAAAGTTACATACGCCTCTTTCTCACTTTTTCTTGGCAAGCACAGCCAGAGCTCTAATCATGGTGAGTTTGACCCAAGGGCGTGTGTGCAAGATGGGACAATGGATCTGGGTGGTTTTCACTACAAGCGCCTAGTAACACTATTCTGAAAAAAGAGAACTAGATAACTAAGCTAAGGGAATACTTGCAAGGCAAGTGAGAGTTCCAACAGTAAGAAAGAACTGAAGGGGGGTTGGGTCGCCACTCCAGGGGGCTCTGCAGCCAGCTCCCCAGCCAACCATGGGAACTGCTAAGGGAAAAAATTTCTAATGACCATGCACACGGCATGCGCACACACCTGATTGGAATGGATGGGAACAACACATCTCAAAGAACAGCAGTTACAAGAAGATGAGTAACCGTTTTATCTCTATGGAGGATTCCCAGGAGATCCTAGTGTGCATTAACAAACTGTTTTGCAAGACCCCCACTGCATAGCAGCACAGGGAAATGTGAAGCAGATGCAAACAATACCTAGTGTTGTTAATTTCAGTCCCTTCTCCCACATGCACCATGTAGCAAAATAAAAGACACCTCTACCTTATGCAACCATGCAGTATCAAAGTAAAATGAGTACTCATCAGAGCTCCCATCTCCTGCTTCAGGCACACCAGAGCTGGACTGCTGGGACTGGCTAGAACACTCTGGAGTCAAAGAGGTCCTGGCTTGCCACGCCACCAGACGAGCCTGTCGCCTGTCCCACATCCTCCTCCAACTTGACCTCCTCAGGGCTGACTCTGCTGGCTACTGCCTCCAGTCCCCCCGAAGTATCCACAGGGCTCTTGGCAGGGAAGGTGGGGGTCACTGCTGAGGATGGTGTGCAGCTCCTTGTAGAAGCAGCATGTTTTTGGTAGCACACCAGAGCAATGGTTGGCCTCCCGTGCCTTCTGGTACAGCTGCCTTAGCTCCCTTATCTTAGCATGGCACTGCTACATGTCCCTTTTTTGTCCCTTTTCATCCATGCCATGAGTAATTTGCTCATAGGTGTCAACGTTCCTATGGCTGAATTGGAGCGACAACTACACATCCTCCTCTCCAAACAGACCCAACAGATCCAGCAACTTCTATTGTACTCCCCGCAGGAGCCTGTTTGTTGTGGAAAGCCAACATGGTCAACTGGGAAGATGCGATATGAGCTGTCCACTTTGAGCAAACAAGAAATGGAATTTCAAAAATTCTTTAAAGTGGGAGGAACACATGCCTGAGTACGTTTGCAGACTAGAAACTGCTTACCAAAGTGGTCATGATGGGCATTGTGGGACACCTCCCAGAGGCCACTTAGGGTAACAAACAAGTTACACTGACACCGTGTCGCGGTAACTTTGTCCCAAAAAGCTCTATGTCACTCGTCAAGGTGGTTTTATTCTGTTGGTGTAGCAGAGAGTTAAATCGGTGGGAGGAACATTGTTGTGTGTACACCTCCACTGTTTTGTCTACAAAACCTGACTTTTGTTGACAAAACTGTGTAGTGTAGACAAGGCCAGGGACTCTCATATGGGCCAGATCTCTGTTTGATGTAATTAGATTGGGGCCTTGAAATAGCTTTATAAGGAAAGTGCATGTGAGTTAGAACAGTGTAGAGCAGGGCAACATTTTGAATAGTAAAATATGCACAAAGTATGTCACTGTGTAATAATTGTCTTTGGTTTGGTTGGAAAAAATGGAGAAACAGTGAGAAAAGAGCTTAAGCAGTTGGCTTAGTTTTCTCTGCTATAATCAAATTAAGAAAGACAGTACATGCCATTCCCACGATCTTATTGTTGCTATTTACCCAAATTGGCCCTTAGGGGGAAATTAGAGGGAATCAGATCTATATGAGGATTTAAGACAAAAGTGAGTCTATAAAACTGAGAATTTATTATGGGTAGAAATTTAACCTTAATTTATAGATGTCATTAACAGGCAATCTGCTTGTTTCCTGGAATCCAAATAACTGCTTCAGTGCTCAGCTAATTGAATGAAGAAATACTGGGATTACTGCAGTCTCGGTAATGATGCAGAGCTCCAAGTGAGATAATGCCTCAATAGTTATGACAAGAACTTAACATCTGACTAGCTTCAAAATGCAAAGGCTTAGAAGAAAGGCTTGCTGAAATGATTGTTTGCTTTGTCTTTGTGGTAAAACTCAAGCTTGTGACATGCTGGACAGCACAAACTAATAACTAAGCACATTTTTGTCTCATCAGTTAATACCTACCGAAGCAGCCAAATCACAGTTGGAAAAAAAACTAAATCTGTTCATCTGTACTTTCTATTAGAAGTAATTTAATAGCATTGGACTAAGTCTCTGACTAGAATTTAGGCCACCAGGATTTAGCCAAGGGTATGTCTACACTGCCAGATTGGCGGGTAGTGATCCATCTATCGGGGATTGATTTATCATGTCTAGTGTAGACACAATAAATCGATCCTCAATCGCTCTGTCGACTCCTGTACTCCACCACAGTGAGAGGTGGAAGCGGAGTCGATGGGGGAGCAGCAGCAGTCAACCCCACGCCGTGAGGTAAGTTGTCCTAAGATACGTCAACTTCAGCTAAACTGTTCTCGTAGTTGAAGTTGTGTATCTTAGGTCAATCCCCCTGCCTAGTGTAGACCAGTCCCAAGAATCATAGAGATGTAGAACTGGAAGGGACCTTGAGAGGTTATCTAGGCATGCCTCCCCCACCCCACCCCTATATTGAGGTAGGACCAAGTGTACCTACACCATTCCTAACAGGTGTATTTCTAACCTGTTCTTAAAAGCCTCCAATGACAAGGATTCCACTACCTCCCTAGGTAACTTATTCCAGTACTTAACTATCCTTATAGTTAGAAAGTGTGTCCCGATACCTAATCTAAATCTCCCTTGCTATGGATTAAGCTCATTAGTTCTTGTCCTATCTTCACTGGACATGGAGAACAATTGATCACCATCCTCTTTATGATAGTCCTTAATATATTTGAAGATGGTTATAAAGTGCCCCCTCGGTCTTCTTTTTCTCAACACTAAACATGCCTATATGTACTCTGTAATACCTGCTTCCCTAATAATCCCAGAGTGCTTCAAAAATTTAACAAGCTGCTCTGCAGTGGTTACTTCACTTGCCACTTAAATACAGCCACATATGGGTGGAACATGGCAACAGTTTAATGGCATATACAGTCACGCCACAACTTTTAAAGGCTCAACACGCAAGGTGTTGGCTATCCTCAATGCAAGGAGATACACAGCACCTTTCAGGATTGAGCTTTAGAAGAGGAAGAGAAAATACTTTATGAGATTGAACCAGTAGGAAGGCAGAATATAAATAATAAACTGAGAATTTGACTCTGTTACAGGAAACAACCCATTCTTGTGAAAAGTGTCATGGGATATTTAATGAATGTATGTGAGCAAGACCTTGTTTATTCTTATTTTAAGGACTATAGTCAGAATTCTCTTGGCGACTTTGCCCCAGTCAGGCACTTCAAAGTTGCTGTTTTGTGGCAGTGGATTGCCAGCAGAGCATTCTCTTAGCAAAGGGCAACTCTCCAGTGGTCACAAGCTGGTGAAGGTGGCATAGTTCCTCCTGTGAAAGCTGCCCACACCCACCTCCAGGATCTGGGAGAAAGGGTGGTGAAGGCTGAAAGCAGGGAAGGGTCATGGCAGAGCAGAGCTTTACTATGCCTGCCTTCCACTGGCATAAGTCATTCAGGGACCTTACATCAGTGGGATAAGTTAGACCAGCTCCTCATTGCTAGGGTCAGGTTGCAGAAGAAAAGGGTCACAACTGGCTCCCTAACAACTTTTTTTTAATTGATTTATGTAAGCCTCTAACAGGAATCCAGTGTCTGTCCCAAATAACATGAGTTTAGAATAAAGTCAGTTCTGTTTGTGATTACTAGCAATAGGAGCATCAACATGCAATATTTCAGTTTTCCTCTCTTTACCACGTGGAAAATTTCTTCTGTCTTTCAGTTCCATTAGCTGCATATAAATGGCTGGTTTGTTACCTGCTCCGAGAAAGTGCCCTGAAATTGAGCCACGAGAAACAGAGTGGGAGTAGTGATTTTGAAGCAAGAAACAACAGTCAGGTAACAATTTATTCAAAGTCCTACCTTATTTACTGTCTGTTTTCCTCCAAGTTTGCCAGCTCTTGTTTCCTTTATCCTTCTGTCATTCATAAAGCAGCAAATCATAGTAACTAATAAAAATGATTCCCATCCATGTGCATTGTATTAAAGGAGGACAATTACAATCAGTAAAATCTTTCAAAACATAGTTTCCATCAGAACCATGCAGACATTGTTGTGTAATAAAATCAAATTAATCTTAATTTTTAACTCCTCTTTTGAAGATTATATCTACTACTATTAAATCCACTACCACTCCTAATTAGTACATCTATATCTGCTTATTATGCTGCACTTGTGGCCAAATACATACTGTAAGAAAGAATCCTGTTCTGGACGATGGACTAGATGACCTAATAGGTCTTTTCCATCTCTAATGTCTATAATTCAAATGCAGAGCCCTCATGACATATACCAGACTGACAATATTGGAAAGTGACAAGGAAACATTGACAGTCATACGACGAGTGGATCCACTGTCCCCTAACAAGATTTTAACAGCCAAGGAGGGCATGGCTCCAAATCACAGCTTGCAGCACTTCCCCATCCATCTCTCTCCTCAGTGAACAAAACTGGCCGGAACCCAAAGCACAGAATTCTTGGCATTTGTTATTCCTGAGGGGGATCTGCTGCTCTGGAGGCAGCCAGCCTTACCTGCAAAGTACATTGAAAACTTATAACAAGAAACACTCAACTCTGTATCCAAGTAGAGAAGACCAGGCTTCACCCAGGCTTCCACCACCCAGGATAGCTCTGCTGGTTGGGACTTTGCAAAAGCTATGGTAGAAGTAACCACCATCAGAGCCTTCATCCGAGCAACAGCTTAGAATAAGAGAGAAATGTCTACTTTGCTGGGTTAGTATCAGATTGTGAACAACGTGTCCCCTGGCTGGCACTTACTACTAACAGCATAAATACGACTATGATTCCATCTGGTATGGCCCATTACCCAATGACTACGCCCCTTTAGGAATGCGGTGCATAGCCAAGCGTGTTAAGAAGCTGAGCAATATAGAGGTACCCTGCCCTACTTCTTCCTTGTATTCATTAGACTCTCTTCCCTCCCTACAATGCTTGTGCAGCACAGGGGAGGATTTTTCTTGTAAATAATGTTCATTAAATACATCTGAAAATGATTAGCATCATGGAGCTTTGGAGACCTTGGTAGATTTGATTTTAAAACATCAGGGCGTGAAGAAGCACTTTCTGTCAGCCCCTTGGCAGAGAAATGATGTAGTGTTCAGTCATGCAGCAGGAGATCTGGGACAGATTCCTGGCCTATCCCTGGGCTATGGTGAGTTGAGAGTTCACTGGACAGCCCAGGGTAGCAGGGGAGGAAATGCTTTGTATCACTCATCTGTGATGTCTCATGCTGGCTGAACAGGATTAATGGGCTCAGAAGGGAGTTCTGTCCATTTATTCCCAGCCAAAAAGTTAATGGGAAAAATGCAGGACTACAAGACTGGGTTTATAAAGTAGAAAGAAGTCGCAGAGGGGGACTCATTGTCAGGGCTCGAACAGGGCAGGGATATTGAGAGACATTTGATTGTGACTAGAGAATTGGTCCAATCACAAAATTCTGATCTAAATTCAGGTCCAACCATTGAGGGTGAAAAAATCTCTCTTCCTCTCCCAAAGTTTTATGGGTGCTCAGATGTGGTTTTTGTTCTTCAGGCTTATCTCCGGTAATGACACTGATCAAGGGTGCTATTGAAGAACTATACAAAGAGAGTGGAATTATTTAGAATAGGATTTTGTTTTTTTAAATAGGCTGTCTATTGCAGTGATTTAAAAGAAACTGACCAACCATGATTTACTGAACATAGAACAAACCCAACAAGTTGAAATAATACGAAATTAATGCCTGTAGGAAACAACTGAGAGCAGTGTAACAAACTGTTATAACACAAACATCTTCCTATTCAGCTTTCAAATACATATTCATTCATATAACAACCTGTTTCAAATTTAAATGGTATTCCAGTTCAAGTGGCTATATAAAGGTTACCAAAGCTTCCTATGCAAATAATTAGTCCCTATATTTTTATCCCATGTATTAAAAATATTGTAAGAGGTAGTGGGTGTTTTTTTACCTTGCTAATAGAGTAAGAGCAAAGGGTTAGTTGTGTCATTCTTTCAAACAACATTAGTGTCAATGGGGACTAGTAAGCACTATGTCCAATAATGTTTATAGGATCAGACCCTTCCTTTTCCTATAATTTAGTAGAAAATTCTATCCCTGCTATAGAATTCCATAAGATGGTTTAAAACAATTTATAGAAAGGAGAGCAATCTCTATTCAGTACTATAGATTTTAGAATAATTTCTATAGAACCCTACTGGTATCATTCATATTAATTTCTATAGCATTTTCTATTTGAGCTCAATGGGCATTAACAAGACCTTGGACCTGATTCTCAACTGTCTTCCACCTTCTGTAGTCATTTACACCTGTACAAAGTGGGTGTGAAATGCTGCCAGATCAGAATGGTAGCATGTTATACATCAGTTTTGCCCTAACTTTGGACAGGTAGAAGTGACTGTACAAGTTGGGAGATGGTGGAGAATTAGGAACCTTATTTCCAGTTGTGGTAGATATGTTCATTGCCTTTCCGAAAAACCTAATTGTCCCTAGCCAAACAGACATTTGAAATGCACAATTTGAAAGCACTTACCTAGGTGCACACTCCCCAGAGAGTCTTGTTTATTCGTTAAAACTTGAGCAGGATTGTCAACTGGTGTAAATCGGCATAACTCCATTAACTTCAATGTTGCTGTGCCATTTTATAGCAGCTAAGGATCTGGCCCTTTTGTGTTTTGTTTGTCAACATGTTATTTAATCCTTTTCTATTTCTTAAGGTATACTATTGTCGTTCATTAGCCATCGCTTTCATCGAGCAAACAGTCTTACAAAGGTATCATGAATATACTCATGATCCCGACACACCATCTACACTCCAGCCTGTGCTAAAGCATCTTAGTGCTCTGTATGGACTGTGGTCTTTAAGTAAACACATGGCCGTGCTCTACCAAGGTGAGATCAAATCTATCTTCAGCGTGGATCACTTTTTAAAAAGCCCTAATTGTAGTCTTTATTTTTTCTGTACAGTGCATTGCACTTTGGCAAGGAGAGAGAGACACTCTTGACTGGAGTATACGATAGAACATTTAGTTATTGCCTGTGTAATGCAACATTACTGGGTAGGCTGTCAGAAGCAGGGATTTAACTCTGGATCTAAAAGAATCAGCCTCTATTAGCTAACCTAAAAGCCTCAGCTCTGTTAGCCCAAGAGCTGTAGTGAACTTATCCACCTCTGTGAGATCCAACCCCTGGGGGAGGGGTGATCTATGGCCATACTGCAAGTGCAGCTTTGTCTACATGGCCCTGCAGTTCAGACTCCGGGGGAGTGAACTGCAGTGCACACTAGCATGCTGTGCCGTAACTGTCCCATGTGGATACTGCTGATGCAAACTAAAAGTTCGCATTAACATAGTTCTCTTTCAAATAGGACTATGTTAATGTGAACTAGATACCTTTTAGTTCACCCCCACAGCGTCCACCCAGGAAAGTTACAGTGCAGCACACTAGTGCATGCTCTGATTCACACACCCTGGGGCCATAGACAAGCCTTGGGACTTACTTACACATGTAAAAGGCTGCTGGTGCCTAAGGTATTAAAGTCTGCCTCTTGAGTGAGAAAGTCATCAATACTGAAGAGATTTATAAAACCATGCCATTGATAAAAGAAATACATCAACATAATCCTAGCTTCACCATTTAATTTCATTGTAAATCTATTTGCAGGTGGATATGTTTCAGGAGAGCAGCCTGGTAGATTCATACAGCATGCTATTCTGGAGCTTTGTTCCAAGGTAAGTCTCTAACATTTTGGTGTGAGTGGACAGCAACACACCATGCCAATAACGGAAGAAAGACATACCACTTACTTTGCACTTCAGGAGACTACCGAGATGCTGTCCTATTTGCAGTTGAATAGCCTGTTTTAAAAAGGGAAGGCTAGTAGCATTGGGTCAAATCTTGAGTATTCTACAAGAGCTCAAAGAAAGTCATATTTCATATTTTGAGGGAAAATTCTTGGAAGAAGATGCTTTGGATTTCATTTGTCATTTGAAGTAATGTGTTTATTGGATGAAATAGGAGGCCAATATAACATTTGAGAGCAGAAATGCCATTCTATTTATTTCATTATCATCTCTGCTCATAAATATTGTGTGTATTATTTTTTTCTCAACACGTAGCTTTTCAAGCTAGCACACATTTTGACCAGGCAAAATATGAATTGTAAAGAAGAAGAATCTGGAAATTGTATGTTAATGAATGAGCTGTGTGTTAATCAGTTTGTATGGACATACACAGTACTGCCTAGATGAAAATAAAATTTAACGCTTTTAAGGAAAGCATGGAAAACTTCTAAAATACAGAGTTGGGTCTTTTTTTTTTTTAAATAAGCTCTGAAAGAAAGACAAAAATAGTGTGAATAGACAGTGTGTTGATAGTGGAATCTTTCAAAGTGTAACTTCTTAAGGTACCATTGCCTGGTGGCTTCCAGCACTGCTTGTTGTTCGTAGGTACCCACAGAAATCTAGAAGAGCTGCCAAATTTATGCTTTTTGTTTTTAAACAGTTGAAAGATGATGCAGTTGCCTTGGTGGATGTTATTGCACCTCCTGACTTCATTCTGAACTCACCCATTGGCAGAGCTGATGGAGAGGTAAAGAGAAACCTTCCTGTGTTTGCAAAGCTAATAATTAAAACAGCATTTTTGTAACGGGACAAATTATCATAGTTTCTTTGACTTCAGTGGAGCTATGACAGTTTGCACTAAATGAGGATATGCTCCAGTATATGGGGAAGTCACAGTTGCTTTGGTAGAAATCTGTGCATACTCTAGATTGAAGAAGCTACTGTTCATTCCATAAGATCTCTTTTCTAGATATTTTAATATTTGGAGGGCCTCCAAAATCCTTCTAACTTTTCCAACTCTTCTGATTCCCAAACTCATTGAGTCTGGTTCTCTGTTACTATCTTCTTGTTCCATGATACTGTACCTATGTACCTAGACCCCCAAAGTGAACTGGTCTTTTTTACTTCTCTGTCATTTTGTCCAGCATAGTCTAATTTGTCATCTATCATCACCCTAAGGGTAAAATTCTGGCCCCTTTGAAGTCAATAGCAAAACTCTCATTGATTGTAATGGAGCTAGATTTTCATCCTAGGTTGTTGTTTCTGTTTAGTTCTGTTGCTATGTCAAATTATTGTCTCATCAGATGTAATAGCTTTCACTTTACCAGTCTGAATCTTGTGTTTTTATTGCTTGCCCATATTTCTAACCTTTCTAGGAGCGATTCCTCTAACCTCACTGGTGCTCACAACACCCTCATTTTAGTGTCATCTGTGAATGTTTTTTTCACGCTTTTTAATGAAAATGTCTAATATGAGAGCAAAGTGAAATTAAAACGTGTTCCAACTAAGAATTGTTATGGTCATGGCCTAAAAAACAGAGAAATTACATTGCAACCTTCCAGAAAGATCTAGCACTACTTTTTTCTTAAAACCCAGAACCTTAACACACAAGAACCAAAACCAGACACACAATGCATGCTGCTCCCTAAGGGGAATTCTTTCAGCAGCGTATAGTACGTACATGCATAGCCCTCCTAGCACAGACAGAAATAGCAGTGTAGACTGTGAGACATGAGGTAAGCAAGTAAAAGCATGGCGGACAGGTGTAGGAATGTATCCAGAGTACATACACTACATGCTCTCTGCTCACTCACGCCATGCCTCTGTCAGCATGGAGTCTTGTTGCATCCCACTGCTGGAGCCTTTTCCCTCTGTAGGCAAAGACTTCAGCAGCAGGAAAAAGCCCCAGCAACTCCCTGACACTGGAGCCCTTCCCTGCCACAGGGATAGACGCCAGCAGGGAACGTCTCTGGCAGTGGGGGATGCAGCAGGGAAAATGCTCATCCTTTCCCTGCTGCCTCTTCCCTGCCAGAGCCTTTCACTGACACGTAGCTATACACTGAAGTGTGGCCGCAGCCTGCTTTAAACTGTTGCATGTAGCTACACATACACTACATGATGCCGAAATTGGTGTGTGGTATAGATGGCAGAAATTCACAACTCACCCCACCTTTCTCTAGGCTGGCTCTTGGCAGACTGACAGCAGAGGATCCAGACTCCATGCTCAGAGCTCCCTAGCCTGCAAACAGGACCAAGAAACCCCTTAGGATTTGAAGGCGACAGCTTGTAATCTCTACAGTTTTCAATACCCCACAAGAATGATATTAACAGAAAGCGTGTCATGAGAGAATCACATTTATTCAATGAGAGTATATAACATGATATCCGGAAGTGTCTTGTGATGGATTGAGACAGCCCTTAGCTTGCAAAGTAACAGATACACTTACAGACCAGAAATAATAACACCACCACCACTGTGCTTTACACCATTATTGGGAGGATCTCAAAGTATTTTACAAACACAAATTAACTGAGCCTCAAACCAATTTGGTTTTAAAAAAAAAACGGGTGAAGATTTTCAAAAGTGACTGTGGTTTTGGGTCCCCAACTTGGGGCACATTTCAGAGGCCCTGATTTTGAAGGGGATAGATTCTCATCACTTTCTGAAATCAGGCCTCTTCAAAGGGTCTCATGTTGGGCACTCAAAATCACTTTTGAAAATCTCGGCTAGAGTGTTTCAGTGTCTGCCTTCATCGTAGTGTCATTCAGTGAGTTCTAGCACCATCTAAGCAATACATTGTGCCGTGGGTCCTGGAAGTGCTGCTCATTTGCAGATATCCCTTTGTGCATGTCAGTTTCTTCCTCCATCCAGTTAAGAATAAAAGGCTTTGGAAAGTGTCTTTCTGTACAGCTGGATGATTCTCGTAAAATTTCTGTTCTAAAAACTTCTCTTAGTGGATCTTACTAGCCTCTTACATCTGCGGCTGAACAAAACAATATGCACTGTTTTCTGAGAGCTACAGTGAATACACTGGATAGGTACAGCTCACAGAACAGGGCGGCGCAGAGCAGCACTTTCCCTCAAGGAACAGTGAAAAGTATTCAGAATGCCCCCTTAGCAGAAAGCATTTACTACAATACCCACCCCTTCATGAGGCGCTGCTTTCCCCAGTGCACTATTGGTTCCCCTTCTTGGGAACACAAATGGAACAATCTCTGCTCTCATAAGCAGACACATGGCAATTCTGCCTGGCCTATATGCAGGCCATGCTACGGTATAAGAATGTTCTTTGAATATTGGGTCTGATCCCAAACATGCTGTACTATATTGACATCATTCCCTTTGTCACCCATATTGTGTACTTGGCTGAGGGCCGGGCAAAATCTGGCCCTGTGTCATGTGATAGCAAAGCTCATTTAAAAAGTATTTCATTCCTTCTACGAGAGAGACTAAAGATGACTCATCTGCCCTGTTAGTCCCACGGATGTCTGCATGCCAGGAACCCTAAGTGGCATTTTCAGCTTTATCTTGTGCAGACACCAATTAAAATGTTGTTCTAGACACATCATCAAAATGCTGAAGACAGTTTTTGTTCCATGACCTTGTTTACAGCTTGAACTATCAACAACATAAAAATTAACTAGTCTAAATGAAAGAGCCACCCTGTTCCTAATCGAACTATCCAAAATAAAAGCAGTAACTTCTAATTCACTTATTGGATTGCAGGGGAGTCATTTTACCAAAGAGTCAGACACATAGAATTAGAGGAGGTGGTCATTTTCATGGCACTGAACAGTCTACCTGTGACTTTGTTAGACTCTTCTAGACCTGGTAGTTTTGGAGTATGGCCTCCGAAGGATGGGACTCCCTATCAATGGGAGCGTTATTCATGGGGGGAAAGGGCTAAACTCACCCTGTAGCTAAGTGTCAGCAATTGCATGGTCAAAATTTCACACTTGCATGTCTGCTTTTAGGTACTCAGATTCCTATTTGGGCACCTAAATTGGTGATTAGATTTTCATACATGTCCTTAAAGTAAAGCCACTTGTTTCGGTGGCCCATAAGGTTAGGGTACTTGGTGGAGTTATACAGATTCTTGCCTTTATTAAAGCTTAGGGATAAAATTTTCAAGTGTCTCTGAGACTTAGGAGCCAAAGTCCCACATTCAAAATGGAATATTCAAAAGCACCTCAGTGCCTAACTCCTATAGGAGTGAAATCCCTTTGTGAAAATTCCACTAACTGCCTACCTGCATCTCTAGGCACCTAAATACCTTTAAAAATCTGTCCCTTATGCAATTAGGAGCCTAAATCCCATGGACTGTCAATGAGTCTTAGGCTACCAATTGCCTGCTAAGTTTCCAACAGCATTTTTGAACATCCATTTAATGTTTTTGAGGAAGTGGTTTAGAGGGAATAATTTAAAAAAATGACTAAAACATGAACCACCTGCATAGCAGGAAAGGAAATTATGGTTCTTAAGTAAAATTAGGGCCACAGTTATGAGTCTGAATCCAAAGACAAAATAACTGAAAGCAGAAAATTAGAAAGAAAAGTATGCAAATGACTGTAAATGTGAATGTTAAACTATCCAATAAGAAGCAGAAGAAATTGATGGAAGTAAGCACGTGTGTTCTGAATAGATGGTGGATTTCACTGGTTAATAAATTACAGACAGCTTGTATTTCAGGAGGTAAAAATAAAGAGAATGAAGAATAGAAAGGCAATGGAAAAACAAAGTACAGATTGCAGTACTGTACAGGCCAGATCATCTGAATGTAACAGGGGAATGAATTTCATTTGGATAATCAAGGTTCTATTAAGGTAGAGTTGGTGGGGTCAGGAATCTGCAGTTCTTAAACTGTGCAGGAAAGAGGCTTTAGAACTTACTGTGCAGCTTTAGGACTGAATGATTCAAGAGTTAAGCTACCTGGAAGACTTGGATGCCCAGTTCCCATCCAAGGCAGCTTTGAAAATCTCAGCCTAAGTGTATAAAGTTTTCATTAGCTTTTCAGTACTAAATCTACCATTTTGCATGCTGAGGTCAAACCAACTTTTGTATGGACCCCAAGTGTCTCAGTTAACCATGGTCCAGAAAATCAAAGTTCAAATGTATTTACTATTTTGGAGATTCTTTGCAATTTTTATTTTAAACATGTAGCACCAAAGCCTCAGCTGGTGTAAATTTGTGTAGCATCATTGAAGCTATTGTGATTGACACCAGGTGAGAATCTGATCTCCCTCACCTCTTCCCATTTTTCTAGGATGTTATTAAAAAGTTTAAATTAATTGTGAAACTGTCAAATATTTCCAGATAGTAAAAGGCATAATCTGACTAGTGCTCAACAGATCTACACTATTAAAGTGGCCTTTTGCAGAATTTATTTCCCATTTAATGCTTTTAGCTGGGCTGTATAAAATAACTATTTGGGAAAGACTGATGAATTAACAATGTGCTGATGGGAGAGGAATTTCTGATGCTCAAACAGAAGTGTTCACATCTGGGAGAAAAATTCTGTAACTTGCCAAAAACATATAGAAAGAAGGGTAAAAACAGAGTATTTTCAGCTTTAACTTCCAGAGGCATGGACAGAGTGAAACACGGCTTCATTTCATTTTTCCTCTATGAACTGTGCTTGTTGAGAAAACTGAAATAAAGATGGAATAAAAAAAAATCACCAAGAAAATTAAGTAGAAATCAAGAACCTTAGAGTTTTCACTGTTTTTCTTTTGCTTTGTGATTGTTTTATACCAGTTAAAAAGTTGAAAGGCCAGATCCTTAGGTGGCACAAATCAGCCTCACTCAACTAAGTCAACACGGCTAGTCCAGTTTACCCCAGCTGAAGATCTGATCCCAAATTTGTTTTGTTCTTGCTTTCATGTAATTATGCACTTTATTTTGTGCTTATTCCTTGTGCTTGTTCTGTATTCCTAGAAATACAAGTTGCAATTGCAATTCCATTTTAGTTGGTTTTATTTGAATTGTTTAAACTTTTGTGAAATTTAAATTATTTTCTGCTTATGGTAATCTACATGTTTCTTCTTTTGCAGCTGTATAAAAATCTGTGGACAATAGTCCTTCAAGGCAGCAAGGTGCTGGAGAGACCATCATGGTGGGCAGAATTTTGTGTTAATAAACCCGTTGTCGGAAAGCTGAGGTCGAGGATGTAGATTAAAAATGTAAGAGTGGCCCAGTAGGGCAACGATTGATAACATATTTCAGACACACTGAGAGGAAGGAGCACATATTTCAAATGAAGGAGATGTCATACAAAAGATGCTAAGAGATAGAATGAGTTTGAAATCAGATATGACCCAATCTTAAGGACTGTTGACATAATAGCAAGAACAGTACAACACATCTGCATGTAGTTCATAATAATCATACTAATGTTAATCAGTCGCCGATTAAAAGAAAACAAGTCTCATTAAAGTTAATTGCTTTTCACAGCTTCAGTACATATAAAACTAAATATTACTTTCATCAGTGTCCTGACAGCAAATAGGGTCTAAAAGGCTTGTAATTGCTGGCATGCTACAGACGTTAAACATGCAAAAAAGTCTGCCTTGAACTGTGAAGAGACAGACCAGTTTTACTTTTTCAAGTTTCTGGGAAAGTTTTAGCAAAGCAAAGGGGTATTTAGAACATGGCAGGATTTTCAGTGGGCATAAACTAAGATAGCATCACTGGAATTGAGTAAGTGAGTTTCTTTGAAGTCCATGAAGCTACTGTGCTTTACACTATCTGTTCCACAACGTTTAAAATAGTTGATTGTTCTTTCAATGCAAGAGATGTGATAAGCTGACTTCCAGTTTGAGGTTTTGATTAATCCTCAAATTTTATATCACTGTAGATATAACTAATTCAAAGTTTCTCATTCACTTGTCATTGTTATGTTAATTTATGGTAACGCAAATGTAAAATGATTGTATAACTTCACTAGTAAGTTAGAATGTTTTATTTTTTTTCCTTTCTATAGTGTTAGCGTTTAAGCTCAACAGACCAATTAGTGCAAGTCAACACATGTTAGAGCTGCACCTGCTTCCTTCAGGTCTAAGTTTAGTCCAGTAATCTGGAAGTGGGTTGTTAAAAATAAACAAAATGATTTCTGTTGCCAGATGTTGCAGACATTTAGTCAAGGACACGAAAGTAGAATGATAATTACTGCAGCTGAAGGAGAACCTTTGTTTATATATGTTTAGAAAATATTCCCCAAGTAATGAGTAGTTTCCTTTGAAAATGAAGAGACACTAGTAAGTTTTTGAAGTACTGAATATTTTATATTTTTTAAATAAAATCTGGAAAGATACTGCCTGCTTTTCTATGCTGTATAATTTCCCTGTTACTCTGAACTGATCTAGGACCAAATCCTGCTCATCGTACTCACATGAGCTGTTCTGTTCAGGGCAGGGGGACTTTTGTTAGGAAGGTGTCTAGGATTAATCCTGTGCCATTAAAGTCAATGGCAGTTTTGTAATTGACTCTCAATGGAGCAGAATCAAACCTCTGGCCCTTAGTGGATTTTTTTTTAATTGTCACCATTCTGTTCCAGCTCTACACTTATGATTCTGATGAAGTGTTTCAATGTCAGAATTCCAACGTTTGTAAGTCTTTATAGTGTTATCACTCAAATATTAAATAACTGTTATTGTGCTGGTTTTTTGTGATTAAATATTACTAGAATACATTTAATCAAAGTAAAAAATAAAGTGGTATTTTCAAGTTTTGCCATATGATCAAGTAGTTATATTGCTCCTTCTAAAGTTTCACCAAAAACAGATCGAACATAGGAGGTGTTTCACTGCTGGAAAAGCCATTGAAAGGGCATTTAGTTTTTAACAGTGTGCTCTCTGAGAATCTCAGGATACATTTTCCAAAGCAGAAACCTTTTAAAGTTTCAGTTTAGGTTGCTAAGGGCAATTCAAGAGATTAGTTTAAATTCCCTCAAAGTGAAAACTTCTTATTTTAAGCCCTGCCTGGAGTTCTCTTTTTTTTTTTTCTGTTCTTCATTTTCTCTTTCCAGGTGTGTGGCAGAGGATCCAAGCTCTCTTTTCCCAACTGCTTTTTCTAGCAACATCCTTTCACACCAAAATTCAGAATGTCCAAACAAAAACTTTCTTCTAGCAAAATAGATATAAACATGGCCAGATTTATTAAAACTCCTCATGCATATCAGAATTGTTTTTCTTTGAGCTGCTTCATCTTATTAATTCTAAGACTATCCAATAGGTGGCATCATCCCATAGACAAAAATTTAACACTGTTCCACGGAAGCAGAAGTAGCAGTATTGTGCCTCAATCCATACACACAGAAGGCAGGGACTCTTGCAATTGTACTATTTTTGTTTGTATAAATCAGCGGTCCCCAACCTTTTCATCTGGCGGGCACCGGAAGAAGGCCCGTGGCAGCGGTAGAGCATCCACGGAAATACCACCGAATTTCTGCAGCATTTCAGCGGCAACACCTCTCGATGACACCGCTTGCTGAGCGGTGTCATCGAGAGGCGTCACCGCAGAAATTTGGCAGCATTTTGGCGGATGCTTGACCGCCAGCCAGGACACGGGTGCATTTAGATGCCCCCGCGGGAGCCATGACACCCACGGGCACTACGTTGTGGACCCCTGGTATAAATGTTACATTAACTTTAAATATACAGTAGAGGCCCAGTCATTATTAGTATCAAAAGCCTACATCAATGCTGTGTATTCCTGCTACACTGATGAGCAAATATCTGAGTGACCACCAAGGGAACTGTACATACCAGTTCTCTCCAATGTGACTTGTGTGATTGGTCTCCACAGGAGAAAAGAGGGAGACAATGGCATGTCAAAGGTATGGCCAGTTAGCACACAGCGCAAATACCCCAACGCATGGTCCTGTTAATATATTTATTATTAGGATTGTGGTAGCACCCCAATCAGAACTGAGACCCCATCATGCTAAGTTCTGGACAAACTCACAGGAAGACATAGTCCTTGCTCTGAAGAGGTTACAATTAAATGTGAAACCACAACTAACAGGAGGGAAGAAGTGGGGAAAAATAGGGTAACTCATATGTAACTACAGAAACTAACTACGGTGTACGCATAACTTGATGGCATGTGGGTCATCTGAGAGATTTGGTTTTTCTTTTACATATCAGCTCGCCCCAAATGAAATATACTGAAATTCAGACTTCTTAACATTAAATACTTTAAAAAAAAAAAAAAACCACTAAAGATGTGCATCACTGATGTATACCCTATAAACACTTACACACTTATACATGGAACTAGTATTTCCTATATCACATCAGTGCATATATGACTTAGGGGAAATTTTCATTAGCCATATTACAGTTATTATTTTAAAATTCACCATTCTGGCCAAAAAAATTAAAAAAGACTAATTAAATAATAGTTCTAGCTTTGTAAGAGCAAGAGACAGACAGTAATTCTGGCCTCCACCACCTAGCTCTGGTGCCACGGTCAACTAGCAAACCCTCTTCCCAGACCTATGTTGGTAAGACAAATATAATAATAAATTTCAAACCTGGGTAGAAGGGCTGTGTGCAAACTGAAAGACTGATGTGCATGGGAAGAAAAAGGTATATCACAAAAAGAGCTTGAGAAATGACTCTCATTTAGAGGTTTCATAAAAGGGGGATAAGAATAGGTAAAAAGCTTTTAAAGAGCCCATCTAATCACTGTTTGGAGCATCTGCTGGAACCTTGGTTTGTTCACATATTCATGCAGAGCAGGTTTAGATGAAAGGTGCTTGGGGATAGGTGATCCGAGAGGTATACATGCATATGCTGTGGGAATAACCAACACCTTCATGAGGGCATGTGACCAATGAAGTGTGGAATCTACCTATTTGAGTGATCACCTCTTCCTCCTCCCCCCTCCTCCCATGACATATTGCCACAGCGGGGTAATTAGAAGCATTTGAGCTGAACCCTCCTTAAGAGGAGGCTCTTTGTAAGGCCCTGGGATTATGGAACATGCACTGAAATAACCCAGATTTGATGACTTTCAGCATGTTGCAAAAGCCATTCATTTGATAGGGATTTTTGGAGATCGTTGAAGGTAAGTTCCTGAATACAGTAAAGGATGGAAAAGATCTGTTTTCTCACGCTGGTGTGCTGAGTGTTATACAGATAAGATTTTGTTAAAAAGGCTTGTGGATGCTTAGACCCAGATCCTCAATGGTATTTAGGCACCTAACTCCCATTAATTTCAGTGCAAGTTAGGTGCTTAAATACCTTTAAGGACCTGGGCGTAAGTGAGGGCGTGTCTTCACTACTGGGTTAAGTCAACCTAAGTTACACTACTCCAGCTATGTGAATATCATAGCTGGAGTCGACATAGTTTAGGTCTACTTACCCCAGTGTCTTCACTGCACTGTATCAACAGGAGATGCTCTCCGGTTGACTTCCCTTACTCTTCTCGGAGAGGTGGAGTACTGGGGTCGACCGGAGCGCGCTCTGCTATCCATTTAGCCAGTCTTCACTAGACCTGCTAAATCAGCACCCACTGCCTCAACTGCAGCAGCGTCGATCTTCCCCATAATGACGATAAGCCCTAATTATCAGGGCACCTAGGCCCAGATCCACAAGAGATACTAAAGTGCCTAAACCCCAGATTTAGGTGCTACTGCAATCCACAAACCCCCACTCAGTTGCTGCCTAACCCTGCAGGCAGGGGCAACGGAAGGACTCCAAAGGGGCGGAAGGTCAGCACCAAGTTGCAACGCCACTCACTCAAATTTGGCCCCACCATCCCTCCATCATGCCAGCAGGGAAGGGGTTCCTTACACCACCTCACTCTGGTCAGGGGCTCCTTGCCTCTCCCGCATTTTACGCCCCTGCCAAGTCAGGTTCTCTAAAAGCAGGAAGTGGCAATGACCCTTCTCCTGTCTCTGGAGCCTCTGCTTATAGGCACCTAAACTTACTTGGCACCTATATTTTTGCTGTGAAAATCCCCTAGGTGCCTTATTTGCTGAGTACGCATACTGCTGCCTTGGGCAGGCACCTGGATGCCTAACTCATACCTGTGCCCCAGCATGATCCTGCATATCTCACCTCCGGGCCCAATCCAGCAGGCATGCTCAGAACTTACCTAATGTCACACACAATAGCAGGAGCAAGAATGACAGCAAAAGTTCCCTTATACTCTTTAGCCCCGTAGTTAGGGCTCTCCCCTGAGAGGCAGGAGACCTCTGTTCAAATCCTTGCTCCTCATCAGGCAGATGCGGAGTGGGGGGGGTTGAACTGGGTCTGCCATATCTCGTGGGAGTTCCCTACTACTAGGCCAGAGGTTATAAGGGAAGCTGGTTCCTCCTCATCCTCTTCTTCCCCGCAAGCTGCTTTTAGGCAAACAAGACTGGCTTAGGCCCCTGACTCTAATGCAGGGTTTCTGGCTGTGGATTTCAAGCATAGATAGAGACCCAACTCTGTAAGAGAGACAAGACTTAGGCAAGACTCATTTCATCAGCATGTCCCATAAGCCTTCGTGAATCCCACTCTCCATCACCTATCTCTCCCCATGCACTGTATCTCTATAGTCTAGGCGCTTTACCCAAGGTTAAAGATTCCAGTGATTGTCTAGGTGCCTAAGTCCCTTTGTGGATCTGGGTCGTAGTGTTTCTGTGCAGATGTTTTAATGTAGGAGTACATGGAGCAATGACTGATATCTCTTTAGATTTAATGTTGCTGTATTTTCATATTAATGGAATGTCCTCTTCTTATAGATTCAAAAATATTCAACGGTTCTGGAGATCTTTTAGAGGGAGCATTTGGGAGTAGCTGGAACTAACTGTCAAGTGAGAGATTAATTTACAGAGGTTAAAGGCAGCATGGAGAGATGTAATGAAATTTGGTATCCTGTACTAAATCACATGGCAGAGACTCAATTACTACTGCAGCATTTAATGTTGCTAAAAGCATTCTGCTTCTTTTACAAGATATTAAATAGTACATGTTTGCCTTGGTTTGGTACCTGTGGATAAGTCTGCAAAAATCTACTGTATCTGTTATGCTCTCAGGCTACATGTCTCATTGTAAGGCTGTCTTTGTCTTCATGTTTTATTTTATGAAAATAAAGTCCACCCCCAAGTGTCAGTAGAAATGGAGTCTGTCTATCCACTTTCACTCTGAACACATCTAACAAAGCAATGTTTGAGTGGAGAACAAGGAAAATCTCTCTAGTATTTTTTATAGATACCAGCCAAGTTAACTGAGGGTTAGTCTACACTGGCAACTTTAAAGCACTGCCACGGCAGCACTTTGACATGGCTTGTGTAGTCACCACAGAGCGCTCTCCCAGTGCTCTAAAAAAACCCACCTTCATGAGGGGTGCAGCTCCCAGCGCTGGTGCATTGTCGACACTGGCGCGTTACAGCGCTGAAACTTGCTGCACTCAGTGGGGTGTTTTTCACACCCCCGAGCGAGAAAGTTGCAGCGCTGTAAAGTGCCAGTGTAGACAAGCCCTGTGGCACTTATGTTATTCTGCCTGAGTGCATAGCATTAAATCAAAGAAGGCTGTTGGCAGAGGGAAGCCAAAAGGAAATGGAACAATGGCAAAGATAAGAATATCACAGCGACTACAAAGCAGGAATGGCAGAAACTCCCTCGGGGGGGGGGCAGTGGCACCCACCGTGGCCCCGTGCCACCCCTTCATGCAGCCATGGAGGGACTATGGACACCCCCTGTTCCGGTACCCCTGATACTAATGGTCTTTGAGGAAACAGTTTGGAAGCTATTAACTGAGAGACTACGCACCTGCCTGGCTCCAGCTAAGCTAGCAAGATTTATTCTTCCCAGGCTTGAACTTAGGATCAAAAGTGATATTAAAACCTTAAAGATCCCTGCCTATGGCGGAGGGTGCAAAGTGGGCAGCAGCAGCTGGAGGAAAATCTGACAGAGCCTGGCACAGAGGATGCTGCAGAGCAGTGGCTTTCAACCCTTCCAGACTACTGTGCCCCTTTCAGGAGTCTGATGTGTCTTGCATACCCCAAGTTTCACCTCACTTACAAACTGCTTGTTTACAAAATCAGACATAAAAATACAAAAAAGTGTCACAGCACCCTCTTACTGAAGCATTGCTTCCTTTCTCATGTTACCATATAATTATAAATCAATTGGAATATAAATATTGTACTTACGTTTCAGTGTACAGTATATAGAGCCATATAATCAAGTCACTGTCTATGAAATTTTAGTTTGTACTGACTTTGCTAGTGCTTTTTAATGTAGCCTGTTGTAAAACTAGCCAAAAATCTACATGAGTTGAGGTATCCCCTGGAAGACCTCTGTGTACCCTCTGCGGTATGCATTCTGCTGGCTGAGAACCAGCAGTATGGCGGAGCTGGAAGGCAGGCCCTGCTTAGTGGAACTTATCCAACACTAGGAAGGAAAGAATAAAGTGTCAGTAACGCTATGTCTACACTACACAGCTTTTAGCAACATGGCTGTGTCACTTCAGCTGTGCCACTAAAAGTTGTGCAGTGTAGCCGGTGTTTGTCAGCTCTCCTCTCAACAAAAATCTTCCACCCCCAATGAGCAGCATTTGCGTTGTCGGCAGGAGAGTGCTCCTGCCAACAACACACTGTTCACTGTTCACACTGGCATTTGTTGCGGCAAAACGTTTGTCTTTAAAAACCTCAGAGAGACAAAAGTTTGGTCATTCAATTGTCAGTATAAACATAGCCTAAGAGTAGATAAGAACCAGGTCTTTTCTCATCTTATTCTTTCTTAGTGCTTGCTGTGTACCTTTGATGAATAAAGCATGGTTTGTTTTGAAGAAGCTGCTTGAGTCACTTAATTAGCAGCTGATCACAAGCCTCTGGGGAAAAAGAGTTTACAGATACCAAATGGGCCAGTTATGTTTCACTATCACTGTAACAGTTGGGCTGCCACCCAGTGTTCCTGGAGAGGTGGAACTAAGAGGTTCCACCCATTGAGAGAGATGGAGGAAGCTAAGGCTGTCAACTGACAGGTTCACTCATGAGGGGATAAAGGGGTCTAAAGCACAACCTACCCCATAACCATGACATCTCCAAGCTCTTCCTATTTTCTTGTTCCTGTGTTTGTCTGTAAAACTACCTAATACCAAATGCACTTTAAAACTGTTCCCTTTGTGACAACCTGTTTCTGCAAGTCTGACTGCACAATCCATTAAAGCCCTTTTATATCCCTTTCCCAGAACTGTAAAATTCCATTTGCCCAGGGGGCAGGATCATCTTCACTAGTGTGCCTGATGGGACCTACTATGCAGACAATACCTTTGCCCAAGTAGAGGGGTGAGACACTATTGCCTGGAACACAAATATACCTGTGCCTACCCCACCTGTGCTCCATGCAGAGGCTTCTCTAGTGATGCCCTCTCACAGTAGGGATCCTGTTTGAGAATATGGGAGCTTTCTGGGGTCTGAGACACTAGCATCCATTCAACACTTGGTTCTCCTAGCAGGAGTTAGTGCTGTTTGAAGCAGGTTAACAGCCTTGCTGCAAGAGAGCGGGAACTTGGCAACAAGAGCTGTGCTGCCATTTGCCAGGGGAAAGGATGAGCGAGCCAGTGGAAATTCAACCATCCCTGCAAAATGGGCTACAATCTCTGTGGATTATGGGTAGTTCCATCCCCAAGACTAGATGGACTGATTCCCCTGATGTCACCTCTGCTCCTCCCTCTTGAGGTATGCTCATAATAAATTCTGCCAGGTGACACTCGCAAAGTTTGCTGTTCTTTGACCCCACCCAGGGGGTTTTCTGCAGGAGGATGTAATCTGGGTCAGGGTGCTTTCAAGCCTTGGAGGTGATTTAATATTAAAGCACTTATTGTACATTTATCAAGATGAGCATCCTTCTCTTTGATACAACAAAATATAAACCCAGCAGCCTGTTTCTCCTCATACATGTGTCACTTCATGGACTCCACTGCAGTTTCAGTTGTCCTTATCTCATTAGTAGGAGATTGGTTCACTGGCTTAAGGAGCATATGGAGCTCAAGAGGGAGTTCAGCATCAGAGCATGAGATGTGTGTGTGACTGAGCATAATCTGAGACAGACAGAGTGAGTGAGGTCAGCTGTGATCACAGCAGGCTGCGTAGAACTAGTTCAGTGTGAAAAGCAGCAGACAGAATCTCTTTTCCTCAAGCTATAAAGACACAGATTTGTAAT
Organism: Gopherus evgoodei; assembly: GCF_007399415.2. Taxonomy (NCBI): domain Eukaryota; kingdom Metazoa; phylum Chordata; order Testudines; family Testudinidae; genus Gopherus; species Gopherus evgoodei. Next base: position 22,999,679 of record NC_044326.1, read on the forward strand.
ATGCAATAAAGGGAGTTTTCCTTTCATGGTACGAAGAGGGGTGAAATTTTCTCTGTGAACAAGATTTCTGTTGGCTACTATGACTTTTTCCTGTTAGATTTGCAGCCTGGCTGTGTTTTTTCTGCCTTCACACAGCATGAGTCTGTCTACTGAAGTATGGCACAAGCAAACTGTGCTTCTATTGGGATTTTATTCACTGCATTTGTCAGTGTCTGGCTAGAACAGCTTCCAGTGAAGGTGCATATTGTTACATTCCTTCAAAAATTATGGCCATAAAAATTCTCATAGTACTAAGGAAATGTCAACCCCAAAGTATCTGAATCTTTGCTATTTACTGTATCTTTAAATTTGTTAAATAATCACAGTGCTTACTGGCAATAGAGGATCATCTCCTTCACCCACTCATCTTCATTCATTGCTCCTTGCTCCCCCGCTATGCACAGAAAGCCCTGCTCATCCTGCTTCCCAAACCTCTCCTCCACATCTCTCCTAAAGCCTCACTTTTGCTGCATTCTTGCCAAGTCAATGGTTAACAATCAAATCCCCCAAGTTACTCCTTTCTTTTCTCTGTGTAGACCTTTTAGCATCCGTGCAGGGCTCAAAGCATCTGTGCTTTGGTACGGGGAATGGCTTGTTTTAGGTCTTGTACAGCACTGACTATGCTGATATTTTAAAATGACATTTTGCTTGGAGAAGACAGACTCTTAATCTTAGTGTGTTCTCTAACTGAATAGTATAATCAATTTGTATTAATAAAACACTAGTTATAACAAATCCATCAACTCACCCATAATTCTAATCCTATTCCAGTATTTAAATATTGGGATTGGAACACATGGAAACTGTCAACAGTTATGGCCCAAAATGAGCAAGTGGAATAAGGGAAGAGACCAACAGTCCTGCTGGATAGATCCCTTAAGACACATACTTCTGGTAAAATAATTTATGCAGAGATACAAATCATGACCGTCTCACGTATTTCAAGAAATCTGCAATAGCATCAAGAATTACCTCTCCCAGGAAAACACGACACTCAAGCAAAGGCAGTTTTCTTAGCAACTATTATGAGGGTATAAACCAGTGTTACTCAACCAATGTCACATTCAGGGCTTGGCTACACTTGGAGTTGTGCAGCGCTAGGAGTTACAGCTGTCTTCGTACAGCTCTGTAGGGACAGCACTGCAGTGTGGCCACACTGACAGCTACCAGCGCTGCAGTGTGGCCACATTTGCAGCATTTGCAGCGCTGTTGGGAGTGGTGCATTGTGGGCAGCTATCCCACTGAGCACCTCGTCCCATTTTGGCACCGTGGGTTTTGGGAAGGGGACGGAAGGGTGCGGGTCATTCCGCTTCCTGTCCCAACGCCCCATGGTGCAACGCTTCACATCCCATCAATCACTGTTTTTCCATCCACGTTTGGCGCCATCATGAGTCTCCCAACAGTTTGTGTGCTGCGCAATATCTGTGGGAAATGGAGCCCGAGCTGCTGAGGACTTTGCTGATGAGTGTCGCCAGCACATCACGTTTGGCAGTTGAGCTATTCCTTCAGCTCCAAAGTGACAGTGAGGAGTCCGATGATATCGAGTCGCCTGACGCGTGTGACACTAAATTGCTTGTGGCAGTAACGGACATACTCAGCACCGTGGAACGCCACTTTTGGGCTCGGGAAACAAGCACTGAGTGGTGGGATCACATCGTCATGGAAGTCTGGGATGACGAGCAGTGGCTGCAGAACTTTCGGATGAGAAAAGCCACTTTCATGGGACTATGTGAGGAGCTCGCCCCCACCCTGCAGCACAAGGACACGAGATTGAGAGCTGCCCTGCCAGTGGAGAAGCGGGTGGCTATTGCAATCTGGAAGCTGGCAACTCCAGACAGCTACCGATCGGTCGGGAACCAGTTTGGAGTGGGAAAGTCAACCGTTGGAATCGTGTTGATGCAAGTTTGCAGGGCCATTAATCGCATCCTGCTAAGAAGAACCGTGACTCTGGGGAACGTGCAGGACATTCTGGATGGGTTTGCACAAATGGGTTTCCCTAACTGTGGAGGGGCGATAGATGGGATACATATTCCTATTCTGGCACCACCCCACCTAGCATCCGAGTACATTAATCGGAAGGGGTATTTCTCTATGGTTCTCCAGGCGCTTGTGGATCACCGTAGGCGTTTCATTGACATTTACACAGGCTGGCATGGAAAGCTGCATGATGCACGCATCTTTCGGAACAGTGGCCTGTTCAGGAAGCTGCAGGCCGGGACTTTTTTCCCAGACCGGAAGATCACAGTAGGGGACGTTGAAATGCCCATTGTGATCCTTGGAGACCCCGCTTACCCGTTAATGCCTTGGCTCATGAAACCATATACAGGGAAGCTTGACAGGAGCAAGGACCAGTTCAACTACAGGCTGAGCCAGTGCCGAATGACTGTGGAGTGTGCTTTTGGCCGTTTAAAAGGGCGCTGGAGTTCTCTTTATGGGAAGCTAGACTTGGGGGAAAGCAGCATCCCTGCGGTTATATGCACGTGCTGTACCCTCCATAATATTTGTGAAGGGAAGGGTGAAACATTCAGTCAGGTTCAACGCCTGGAGGCTGAATTTGCAAAGCCAGAGAGCAGGGCTACTAGAGAGGCCCAGCACAGGGCTACAAGGATTAGGGATGCCTTGAGGGAGGAATTTGAGGCTGAAAGCCAACAGTAATGTTTGGTACCTTGCACGGGAGTGAAGTGCAATGGTTACAATGATTTGCAGTGCCTGTTTTTTCCTTGGGGTACGGTATCTTTCACTTTCTGCAATAATAAAAACTGTTTTAAAAGCCAAGAAATCATTTATTGAAAAGAAAGTATGTAAAAGGGCAGGGGGATAGAGTGGTGAACTGTACAGTCAGAGGTTTGAATATGTCCTGCCTGGAGTGCTGTGCAATGACTGCTGCACATCAGGATGAAAATGCTGTATCGTGATGGGGGTTGAGTGCAGAGGGTAAGGGTCATAGTTCTCAGGGCTGGTGAGTGAACTTACAGGTGTTGGGGGCAGCTGGTGGTGGTAAGAACCTGGATGCTGGAGAAAGGGGGTTTGAGCTGACACTGGGGCACAGGGGAGAGAGCTTTGTGATTGGGGGGCAGGGGCAGCACGGCAGTGCTCTGCCTGCATGGCTACGAGTGACTGGATACAGTTCGTTTGGCACGCCAGGAGGCTTATCAGCTGCTTTGTGCTTTTCTTCTTAGCCAATTCCTTTCTCCTGCTTTCTCTTTTCCTCCAGTGCTGCATTTTCTCTCTCCAGTCCTGCAGCTTCTTACTCTCTCTGGCAGACTGATTCATAACTGCTTTCACCATATCGTCTTTGCTTTTTCATGGCTTTTTCATAGACTCATAGGTCAGAAGGGACCAATATGATCATCTAGTCTGACCTCCTGCACGAGGCAGGCCACAGAACCCCACCCATCCAATTTTATAACAACCCCTAACCCAGGACCGAGTTATTGAAATCCTCAAAATTGGTTTGAAGACCTCAAGCTGCAGAGAATCCGCCAGCAAGCGACCCGTGCCCCACGCTGCAGGGGAAGGCGAAAAACCTCCAGGGCCCCTGCCAATCCTCAGGTTTTGTAGCTTTTCAACAGTCTGTGATAAGGCCAGTCCATTTCTAGCAGTAGTCAAGGACACTGTTATTAGAAAAAAGACAAAAATTGAAACATTTAACAGAAAGGCAGCATTGTATATAATCACAGTGAAGGAGTTCACAGTCAGGGCCGTCCTTAGGATTTATGGGGCCCTACGCAGGATTATTAAACTGGTGCCCCTATGCTGGATGGCAGCCCAAGCTCACAGCCTGGTGGGGGAGGGGGAGGAGGGACTTGACAGCAAAGGATAATGAGATGCCCAGCCTGCCTCATGGTGGCGGAGAGTCACAGTTCCCCGCAGAGACTTCCATGCCCTCTCCCTCATGCAGAATGGACATGAAGAAAGTACCTAATTAAAAGCACTAAAATTTGGGAATAAAAAATGTCAATCACAGGTTTTTTGATATGCCCTGAAGTTTGTCAGAGATTTATTTGCAAAAACTTCATAGTAAGGGTGAGTCAGCTGTCCTGCTGAATACAACATTACATATAATGGAATACATGATGCAGCTCTTCTCTGTTTTACATTTTCTTCATCAGTATTTCTAAGTTGAATTTATATTTTAAATGTACTCAAATCTTAAGCCAGCATTCCAGATTACTACATATTTAACTCACTGAAACAAAGACATTCTTTTAAATTAATCAGAGAGGTTTAGTGTGTTCATAACAATGTTCATTGCTTTTAGAAAAAGGGAACAGTAATTTACTTTGTGTGATCTCCATAACAAGAGACATGGTTATGAAATTTCACCAACTTTAAAAAAAATATGTTTCCAAAGATTTTAGGTATAACAAGGATTTTGTCTTACTAAGGTACTGATTTTGCTGGAGGGTTCTTTTAAAACTAGTTTGTTGGATAGTCAGAAGTAAAGAAAGGGAACTCTTTATCCAGCTATCTGGAAGGGAAGGACTGTTGTCCCTTTAAGGGCTCTCTTCACTGGGGAGTGGGGGGAGAGGTGGTGAAGGGATGGACAGAAAGGACAGGAAGACTTGGAAGCAATTTTTTTTTAACTATGGTAATTAAAATATGTATTTTAGATAAGGGAGGTCTTTTGAAGGATTTATTTAAAAAACTATGTCTGAAGATCCACGCATTTAAGGCTAAAGACGATTGTGCATCTAAAACTCTATGCAAGCATTTTTTAGAAATGTGATTTTATAATCTTCACCAGCTCACTAATGAAATATTTTTAAAGCAAATTTTAAACTAAGGTCCTGTAGACCGACATGTTCTGTGTAAATATTACATTAATGCACAACTGTTTTTGTCAGTAAAGTCAGAAACTGACAGTATAAAAATTTATTTGGGCATAAGCTCTCGTGGACATCTGATGAAATGGGTTCTAGTCCACAAAAGCTTATGCCCAAATAATTTGTTAGTCTTTGAGGTGACACAAGGACTCGTCCTTGTTTTTGCTGATATAGACTAACAGGACTACCATTCTGAAACCTGTCAGTATATACCCTGGGGTTGGCAAATGCCTGTTAAATGGCTTTATTACCCCTTGAATGTCTCTTTAACAGTTTCAATGTTGTGCTAATAGGTCTGGCAGGCTGGAGGTTTTTTCACTTTTAACTACTAGATTCCCTCCCAAGGAAGACTCACCAGGCTAGAGCAGCCATCTGTGGGAGCCTGCAGGAAGGGTCAGAACAGGGATAGGAAAACAAGAGGGTGGACACTAAGACCCAGTGGTGCCCCAAATTTTCAAGTGCCCTACGCAGCTGCCTATGTTGCCTATGCCTAAGGACAGCCCTGTTCACAGTCTCACTTTAGCATAATTTCCACATACCAAACACAGCACAGAGAGCCCACAGCAGCGAAGACATGGTGAGTAAGGGGTAATGAGTGCAGGAGTTAATTAATCCTGGAAGCCATCTCGCTGCCACGGCTCACCTGGGAAGGGGAACTGATTGGTTCAGGTTTCTGTGCGTTGGGGAAAGCAGAGAGCTGTGGGGGGATCTGCACTGAACATTATCCCTACATTTTCCACAGGAGTTAATCCTGGAAGCCATCTCGCTGCTGCGGCTCACCTGGGAAGGGGAACTGTTTGGTTCAGGGCTGCACTGGGGTTTCTGTGCTTTGGGGAAAGCAGAGAGCAGCGGAGGGACCTGCACTATCCCTACATTTTCCACAGGAGTTAATCCTGGAAGATATCTCACTGCTGCGGGTGACCTGGGAAGAGCGGGAGGGTCTTCTACAGCAATGCAGATTCCGCCCTGGCCCCTATGCAGCTTGCCTGTGTGCAGCAATGGTCCCCCCACCCCTCGTGGCAGAGTGGCGCTGACGCGTTAGCTTGACTGGGACAAGGATCACAGTGGCTCTCCCTATAAACTTGCATAAGCGCATTGCCCACACTCTGGCAGAAACCTTTGAAGAGATTACTGAGGCCGATTACCGCGACGTGATAGACCACATCAATGGGCTATTCCACATGTAGGCATGCATGCATGCAGCCATAACCCCCCCTCCTCTCCCTAAACATTTCCATCCTGAAAATAAAAGTTGCTTACCGGGAACCCGCTCCTCTGCTTCTTCTTCACCAACAAATTCCAGCTGCTGTGACTGGCTAGCTTCCTCCTGGCTTGAGAAGACTCCTGGCTGCATGCCTCCTGGGACTCTGGGGTGTCTCCCCCCACCCCAGTACCCTCACGCTTGGTTTCCTCCCCCCCCACCTCCCTCTCCCTGCTCTGAACTGTCCATCGTGGTCCTCGGATTGGCAGTGGGGTCACCCCCAAGTATTGCGTCCAGCTCCTTGTAAAAACAGCAGGTCATGGGGGCAGCACATGAGCGGCAGTTTCCCTCGCAGGCTTTGCAATAGGCACTCCGCAGCTCCTTTACTTTAACCCTGCACTGCACCGCGTCCCGGTCATGGCCCCTTTCCATCATGGCCTTTGATATCAGCCCATAGGTATCGTAATTCCTACGGCTGGAGCACAGCGTGACTGCACAGCTTCCTCCCCCCAAACACTGATGAGGTCCATCAACTCGCCATTGCTCCATGCTGGGGCTCGTTTGGAGCGTGGAGGCATGGTTACTGATGGATTGCACTCCGCACGTGGTTGAGCAAACAGGAAGGGGATTTTAAAAATTCCTGGGGCATTTAAAGGGCAGGTCATCAGAGGCCAGGGCAGTATAGTGCGAACTGATGAGCAGAGTGGCTGAACAGGTATTCTGGGATACCTCCTAATACCCTGGAGGCCAATTACAGTGCTTTTGGTGGCCACACTTGACGAGCAGCGCTGCATCACCAGCGCTGCAATCGTTATACCCCAAGCAGACCAGGTGTACAGCCAGCGCTGCAGCCAGGGAGTTGCAGTGCTGGATGTGCCTTGCAGGTGTGGACGGTTACTAAGTTGCAGCGCTGTAAACCCACCACCAGCGCTGCAACTCTCCAGTGTAGCCAAGCCCTCAGCTTTTTAGGGCCCTATATATAATTTCCATGGAGTTTTCTGGGTTGATCAGACCTTGTTCCCTGCCAGGTCTCAGGTACAACATAAATGAGTGGAGAACCAGAATCAGAAGAGCATTCCCCATGCTGCCTGCTGCTAATGATGAAGAAATGGACAAAAGCCTCCAGAATATTTCCCCTTCTTATAAGGGGGCAGTAGGTAAAGAAAAGAAAAACTTGCTTCTGCCCACACTCCCCACTCAACAGCAGGGAGAAAAAAATGCATAAAATCGAAGGTACACAATAATTGGGATGCGATTCCCTAACATTTTGTTGCATGGTGTGTTGCAGCAATAGATCATGTCAATTAAAACTGAGTCCTGACAATGTAGCACCAGAATGCAAACCATTAAATTACAATGTCAGGCTGTCACTGCACAAATATTTTTCCACCTTCTAACTTCAACTCTTTTGAGGAATTGGTTCTCCAGCCATTCCTGGATGAATCCCACATAAAAGCTCTTATTTAATCTATTGCTCCAAAAATGGACAATTGTCTGTCGAAACAAACCATTTTGTTGTCAATCACTTAGGAGTACTTTAAGCAAAGGACTTGCTTTGAGAAGATGTGTGTGCCATGCCTGTGTGATTCTGACTCCCCCAAAGGAAAGACTGAAAAACAACCTATGGTTTTGTTCAATCCTGGTTCAAGATTTCTGAAGGCTCCTTTTCAGAACAGCTGGTGCCATTTAAAATTGTTCTCCCTGAAATACACTTCACTGAGTAAATTTTAATCAGATGAAGTTTAAAAAAAAAAGCCCACACAAACACTTGGCTTTTTCAGTGTCTTTTATCAACTGTAAATGTTCAAACATTTAGAACTTAAGAACAAGCATTGGCTGGATTTCACTAGTGTGACTCCAAGGTAGCAGCCAGGAAAAACATATCCATGTGCTGGAGAATATTCCCACTTGCAAACTTCTTTTTGACCCACAAAGGGGGAGAACTCAATTTTTGTTTGTTTTGACCTTTCAAAAACCATCAGAAAGAACATCCTCCACGTTACATAGACACTTCTCTGTATTGTTCCAATACAGAGTTAGGGAACAAATCTCACTTTGATATTCCATTAATCTGAACACTGCTCAGGTTTACATGCAAACAAGAATAAACTTTTATTCCAAGTGTCTGACAGTCTCTCTAGGTTTTGCTCCCTGACCCCAAGGGCTCCTCCTCTTCCAGGCTCCACTTCCTGGATTCTTAAAGGAGTCCTGCCTCATAAGCAGTTCCAAATACTAGAACCATAATCACTGAGCCCCAGATAGTCTGAGTAGGGGTTTCAGAGACTATGTCTGTTGATGAAGTTTGGAGTAACTTGCTGTTCAAAATGAGTGAGGGTATCACAATCTGCACCAGAGAAAGGGAGGATATAGGCACTTGGGTAAGTAAATGGTGGCCCTCACTCAGGATGCTAGGCACAGAAGTGAGCCACTCCTATAGCCTAGGTAGAATACATGTGTTTTGCATAGCATATTGCTGATGAAGGATACAACATGTCTTTGGCTCCACCTAGAACCATCTTTCTCTATGATGTGTGTCTGCTAACAGTAAATGGGTGCTGCTCCAAGCATGGCCCAAGCAGGAGTCTGACCTGCTCTGTGTCTCTCTATGCACCACTGGAGAAGCACAAGTTCACTATGTGCAACTTTGCACATGGTATCTGACACTTGGAGAAGAACAAATTAAAAAAAAAATCTTAGGCTGAACTTTAATGGAGCATTGCAGCAAGCAGCAGCTCTCCTGCACTGCTTTAGGAAGCTTCATTTACATGGATCACATGGAGTCAAAGGAGATAAAGGGGGGAGAATGTGCTGACCCAGTTCACCCTTACCCTTTGTCCCACAACTGCTCCAGCAACCACGGCAGTGGAAAGAACCAACCCCTCATTTCTGGCCTGTGTGATCAGGAGAGTGAGCCTACCCATGCTTTCTATTTGCAGTCACATAAGGGACATATCTGCCTCTCAGCAGCAGGACTGTCCTGGCTGTCTCTCTCCAGAAGGAAAGGAAAAATGCGAGCAGAGAAAAGCCAGCATCTGTAAAGCCCTGCAAATCCACAGATATCCACAGACCATTTCTGCAGATTGCGGATTGGATGTGGATACAAATTGTGCACAGCTCAAAGCATCTGCCCCACCAGAATAATTCACTGGAGGGACTCTACTCTTGCCATGCTCTATACTCCTGTTTTTTAGATGATGTGCTGTTTGTGAAATGAACTTGCTCTTTGTTCTTGATTCAAACACCTCCTAACATCTAACTGGATCAAGACTACAGGGACCCAGATATATTCCTAGACAAAATAAATTAATGTCAATGGAGTTACGGTTAAGAGTGCTTATCACTGATTCAAGAGGAAAAAACATTACAGGAATTATGTAATTATCACCAAAACAAACATTATAAACTCAAGAAATTCAGTGTGGAAGGTTTCATACATATTTAAAGCCAAACAGGACCATTAGATCATCTAGTCTGACCTTCTGCATAACAAAGGCTGGAGCATTTCATCCAGTTACCCTTATATTGAGGCCAATAACTTGTTTAACTAATGCATATCTTCCAGAAAGGCATCCAATCTTGAACTGAAAACATCAAGAGATGGAGACCACCATGCTTGATAGTCTGCGCCACTGGTTAATCACCCTCACTGTTAAAACATTTACTTTTATTTCTAATTTGAATTCATCTGGCTTAAACTTGTTATGCCCTTCTCCACTAGACTAAAAGTTCTTTAGTACCTGGTATTTTCACCCCAGGAAGGTATTCATAAACCATTAACATTAAACACAGAAGACATTAAACACATTAAAGTACCCACACTGTCCTATAGTGATATCACACAACCACAATTATAATTAATGCATATTAGTGTCTGTAGTCTCAGATTAAACTAATTTATTAAGTCATATTAGGCAATTTTCACACTTCCCCCCTCATGGTATCATGAGTTGAAGTATCACAAGTATGACAATTTTCACCTGAACCTGGCCATTATTGCTTGAAACTGCAAATAGAAGGGTTACATTTACAATTCAATACTTTCAAAATTGGTACAAGCTATTATATAAATGTGCATATCTAGAACTTTTTTTAAAACTTTGGAAGTAAATTGTAATTTACATTTTTATGACTGACTTAGAACAACGCTTCCTCGGCTTTCGTCCTCTAACGGCCCTACTGTTCTTGCATTACATTGATGACATCTTCATCATCTAGACCCATGAGAAGGAGGCCCCTGAGAAATTCCACCAGGATTTCAACAATTTCCACCTCACCATCAATCTTAGCCTGGGCCAGTCCACACAACAGATCCACTACCTAGACACTACAGTGCTAATAAGCGACGGTCACATAAACACCACCCTATACCAGAAACCTACTGACTGCTATACTTACCTTCGTACCTCTTCCTTTCATCCAGACCACATCACACAATCCATTGTCTACAGCCAAGCACTAAGATACAACCATATTTGCTCCAATCCCTCAGACAGAGACAAACACCTACAGGATCTCTATCAAGCATTCTTAAAACCACAATACCCACCTGGCGAAGTGAAGAAACAGATTGACAGAGCCAGAAGGGTACCCAGAAGTCACCTACTACAAGACAGGCCCAACAAAGAGAACAGAACACCACTAGCCATCACCTACAGCCCCCAACTAAAACCTCTCCAGCTCATCATCAAGGATTTACAACCTATCCTAAAGGATGATCCCTCACTCTCACAGATCTTGGGAGACAGGCGAGTCCTCACTTACAGACAGGCCCCCAACCTGAAGCAAATACTCACCAGCAACTACACACCACACAACAAAAAACACCAACCCAGGAACCAAACCCTGCAACAAACCTCAGTGCCAACTCTGTCCGCATATCTATTCAAGGGACACCATTATAGGACCTAACCACATCATCCACACCATCAGAGGCTCGTTCACCTGCACATCTACCAATGTGATATATGGCATCATGTGCCAGCAATGCCCCTCTGCCATGTACATTGGCCAAACTGGACAGTCTCTATGCAAAAGAATAAATAGACACAAATCTGACATAAGGAATTATAACATTCAAAAACCAGTAAGAGAACACTTTAATCTCCCTGGTCACTCAATAACAGACTTAAAAGTGGCAATTCTTCAATTAAAAAAAAACTTAAAAAACAGACTCCAACATGAAACTGCAGAACTGGAATTAATTTGAAAACTGGACACCATCAAATTAGGCCTGAATATAGACTGGGAGTGGTTGGGTCATTTCAAAACCTAATTTTCCCCATACTAATTTCCCCTTACTGTAACTCTCACCTTCTTGTCAACTGTTTGAAGTGGGTCTCTCTCATTACTACAAAAGTGATTTTTCCTCCTTTGGTATCTTACTGTTAATTGAATTGCCTCGTTAGACTGACCTCCCACTAGACATGGTAACTCCCATCTTTTCATGTGCTGTGTATTTATACCCGCCACTGTATTTTCCACTCCATACATCTGATGAAGTGGGTTCTAGCTCACAAAAGCTTGAGCCCAAATAAATTTATTAGTGTCTAAGGTGCCACAAGGACTCCTCGTTGTTTTTATAATTTGTGTGCCCATAATGGGCTCCTGTAGTGGCTAGAGGTAGGCATAGCACAAAGTGGCCACATAGAGCTTTCCCCACAACAGACATGCCCATTCGACTGTGTTTTTCCCTGTATACTTTAGGCTTTAGGCCTTTTCTACAGCCTTTTCCATCCATGTTTCAGTTCTGTTGCCAGGCTCGCTGCTCAATGTAGAAGGATTTCTTATGAAATCAGAGAATGATTTGCATGTGCATTAAGAAATAGACCTCAAATTTTTCACTTCATTCTCTTCTTTGGGGGCTACCTTGGCATTCTTCAGGTTCTTCCTGAGGTTAGGGAGCAATCACCTTTGTAGGAAAAGAAATGCTGTGCAGTTGCTTGCTGGGAGCTCCTCCCAAGCATAAGGGCAATGTGAGAGAAAACAAGATGCTGAGCTTTAGGAAATTTAACAAGTGGCCGATTGGAGGTGGGAGTCAACATTTTAGTAGTAAATGAGAGATTCATAGATTCATAGATTCTAGGGTCAGAAGGGACCAATGTGATCATCTAGTCCGACCCCCTGCACAAAGTAGGCCACAGAACCCTACCCATCCACTTCTATAACAAACCCCTAACCTATGCCTGAGTTACTGAAGTCTTCACATTGTGGTTTGAAGACCTCAAGCTGCAGAGAATCCACCAGCAAGTGACCCATGCCCCACGCTGCAGGGGAAGGCAAAAAACCTCCAGGGCCTCTGCCAATCTGCCCCAGAGGAAAATTCCCTCCCGACCCCAAATATGGCGATCAGCTAAACCCTGAGCATGTGGGCAAGACTCACCAGCCAGCACTCAGAAAAGAATTCTCTGCAGTAACTCAGATCCCATCCCATCCAACATCCCATCACCAACCACTGGGCATACTTATCTGGCGATAATCAAAGATCAATTGCCAAAATTAGGCTCTCCCATCACACCATCCCTTCCATAAACTTATAAAGCTTAATCTTAAAGCCAGATATGTCTTTTGCCCCCACTACTCCCCTTGGAAGGCTGTTCCAGAACTTCACTCCTCTAATGGTTAGAAACCTTTGTCTAATTTCAAGTCTAAACTTCCTAGTGTCCAGTTTATACCCATTTATTCTCGTATTTATATTGGTACTAAGCTTAAATAATTCCTCTCCCTCCCTAATATTAATCCCTCTGATATATTTATAAAGAGCAAGCATATCCCCCCTCAGCCTTCTTTTGGCTAGACTAAACAAGCCAAGCTCTTTGAGTCTCCTTTCATATGACAGGTTTTCCATTCCTCGGATCATCCTAGTAGCCCATCTCCGAACCTGTTCCAGTTTGAATTCATCCTTCTTAAACATAGAAGACCAGACCTGCACACAGTATTCCAGGTGGGGTCTCACCAGCACCTTATATAACAGTACTAACACCTCCTTATCTTTGCTGGAAATACCTCGCCTGATGCATCCTAAAACTGCATTAGCTTTTTTCACGGCCATATCACATTGGTGGCTCATAGTCATCCTGTGATCTACCAATACCCCAAGGTCCTTCTCCTCCTCTGTTGCTTCCAACTGATGCATCCCCAATCTATATCTAAAGTTCTTATTATTAATCCCTAAGTGCATGACCTTGCACTTTTCACTATTAAATTTCATCCTATTACTATTACTCCAGTTTACAAGGTCGTCCAGATCTTCCTGTATGATATCCCGGTCCTTCTCCGTGTTAGCAATACCCCCCAGCTTTGTGTCATCCGCGAACTTTATTAGCACATTCTTGCTTTTTGTGCCAAGGTCGGTAATAAAAAGGTTAAATAAGATTGGTCCCAGAACCGATTCTTGAGGAACTCCACTAGTAACCTCCTTCCAGCCTGACAGTTCACCCTTCAGTATGACCCATTGTAGTCTCCCCTTTAACCAGTTCCTTATCCACCTTTCAATTCTCATATTGATCCCCATCTTTTCCAATTTGACTAATAATTCCGCATGTGGAACCATGTCAAATGCCTTACTGAAATCTAGGTAAATTAGGTCTACCGCATTTCCTTTGTCTAAATAGTCTGTCACCTTCTCAAAGAAGGAGATCAGGTTGGTTTGGCACGATCTACCTTTAGTAAAACCATGTTGTACTTTGTCCCAATTACCATTGACCTCAATGTCCTTAACTACTTTCTCCTTCAAAAATTTTTCCAAGACCTTACATACTACAGATGTCAAACTAACAGGCCTATAGTTACTCGGATCACTCTTCCTCCCTTTCTTAAAGATAGGAACTACGTTAGCAATTCTCCAGTCGTACGGCACAACCCCTGAATTTACTGATTCATTAAAAATTCTCGCTAACGGGCTTGCAATTTCATGTGCCAGTTCCTTTAATATCCTCAGATGAAGATTGTCCAGGCCCTCCGATTTTGTCCCATTAAGCTGTTCAAATATGGCTTCTACCTCAGATGTGGTAATATCCACCTCCATATCCTCATTCCCGTTTGTCATCCTTCCATTACCCCTAAGCTCCCTATTAGCCTTATTAAAGACTGAGGCAAAGTACTTATTTAGATATTGGGCCATGCCTAGGTTATCCTTTGTCATAAACAGATAGCTAAGGGTTAATGTCTCTTTCACCTGAAAAAAAAGTAACCTGAAGCACCTGACCAGAGGACCAATCAGGAAACAGGATTTTTTCAACTCTGGGTGGAGGGAGTTTTGTATGTGAGTCCTTTGTTCTGGGGTCTTCTGCCTGTATGCTCTCTCGGCTATGAGAAGTGATTTCTGTTTCCTGCTTTCTAATCTTCTGATCCCAAAAAGATCAGATAGTGAGTTATATGGTTTTTTTCTTTTGTATTTACATGTCTATAGTTGCTGGAGTGCTTTGATTTGTATTCTTTTTTAATAAGGGTGTTTATTCATATTTCTTTTAAGCAATTGACCCTGTATGTGTCACCTTAATACAGAGAGACCATTTTTATGTATTTTTCTTTTTTTTTATATAAAGCTTTATTTTTAAGACCTGTTGGAGTTTTTCTTTAGTGGGGAACTCCAGGGAATTGAGTCTGTACTCACCAGGGAATTGGTGGGAGGAAGAAGTCAGGGGGAAATCTGTGTGTGTTAGATTTACTAGCCTGACTTTGCATACCCTCTGGGTGAGGGGGAAAAAGAGATTAGCTCTTGGTAATTTTGTTCTCCAGGACTGGGAACGGGGAGGGTGGAGTCCCTCTGTTTAGATTCACGGAGCTTGCTTCTGTGTATCTCTCCAGGAACACCTGGAGGGGGGAAGGGAAAAGGTTTATTTCCCTTTGTTGTGAGACTCAAGGGAGTTGGGTCTTGGTGTCCCCAGGAAAGGTTTTTGGGGGGACCAGAGTGCCCCAAAACACTCTAATTTTTTGGGTGGTGGCAGCTTTACCAGGTCCAAGCTGATAACTAAGCTTGGAGGTTTTCATGCTAACCCCCATATTTTGGACGCTAAGGTCCAAATCTGGGACTAGGTTATAATATCCTTAACCTCCTTTCCATCCTCATTGTGTAGCGGTCCTACTTCTTTCTTTGTTTTCTTCTTATTTATATGGCTATAGAACCTTTTACTATTGGTTTTAATTCCCTTTGCAAGGTTCAACTCTACTTGGCTTTTAGCCTTTCTCACTTTATCCCTACATGTTCTGACCTCACTAAGATAGCTTTCCTTGCTAATCCCACCCTTCTTCCACTCCTTGTAGGCTTTCTGCTTTTTCTTAATCACCTCTCTGAGATGCTTGCTCATCCAGCTTGGTCTACAACTCCTGCCTATGGTTTTTTCCCCCTTTCTTGGGATGCAGGCTTCCAATAGTTTCTGCAGCTGCGACTTAAAGTAATTCCAGGCCTTTTCCGCATTTAGATCCACAAGTTCTTCAGTCCAATCCACTTCCCTAACTAATTCCCTTAATTCTTTAAAGTTAGCCCTTTTGAAATAAAAAACCCTAGTCCCAGATCTATTTTTGTTTATCCTTCCATCTAGTTTGAACTGAATTAGCTCATGATCACTCGAACCAAGGTTGTCCCCTACAACCATTTCTTCTATGAGGTCCTCACTGCTCACCAAAACCAAATCTAAAATGGCATCCCCTCTTGTCGGTTCTTCAACTACTTGGTGAAGGAATCCATCAGCTATCACATCCAGAAAAATCTGATCCCTACTATTCTTGCTAGCACTTGTACTCCAGTCTATATCTGGGAAGTTAAAGTCTCCCATGATCACACATTTCCCATTAGTGTTTACTTCCTTAAAAACATTAAAGAGGTCTCTATCCATATCCAGATCCCGGCAGTCTGTAGCACACCCCAAGCACTATCTCAGGGGAGGCTCTAGTAGCTTTCTTTCCCAGTGTGATTTTTGCCCAGACAGACTCTGTCTTGTCCATTCCATCACTTCTTATTTCTTTACAGTTAACCTCCTCATTGATGTACAATGCTACTCCACCACCTTTGCCTTTACTTCTATTTTTCCTAAACAGCACATAGCCTTCAAGACCTGTACTCCAGTCACGACTACTATTCCACCACGTTTCTGTTATTCCTATAATATCTGGTTTCACTTCCTGCACCAGTAGCTCTAGTTCCTCCATTTTGTTCCCTAGGCTCCTCGCATTAGTGTACAGACATCTTAATTTTTGCCGTTTGGCTTCACTCACATGCTGTACCCTGTTAGGCACGGACATTCTACCACCAACATCACCTGTTAGTCTGTTATCTACACTACCCTTCCTCCTTATGCCAATTCTTCTGTCCATGACTATATCCCCTCTTACTTTGTTTACTTCCCTCTCAAGGTTAAATTCCGGCGTGGAGATCTCCCGAACATCTCCCAACCATCTCCCCCAAATTTCTAGTTTAAAGCTCTCTTAATCAGGTCGGCGAGCCTCCATCCTAGAAGTCTATTTCCCTCCTTGCTCAGGTGAAGTCCATCCCGAGAGAATAGTCTTCTGTCCGTAAAGGCTTCCCAATGGCCATACATCCCAAAGCCCTCCTTATAGCACCACTTCCTGAGCCATCTGTAGATCGCCATAATCTTGTCACACCTTTGTCGCCTTTCTCTAGGAACTGGCAGAATCCCACTGAAGATCACCTGAGCCTCGATTTCCTTAAGCGTCTTCCCCAGTCTGGCATAGTCTCCCTTGATACATTGCAGAGAGTATCTAGCCGTATCATTCGTTCCCACATGAAGGACAATCAACGGATTCTTCCCCGCTCCCGCTAGTATCCTTTGCAGCCTCAGGTCCACATCCTGTATCTTAGCACCCGGCGTACAGCACACCCTTCTGTTCTCCTGATCAGCTCTAGTCACAGGCCTGTCTATTCTTCTCAGTAAGGAGTCCCCAATCACGTAGACCTGCCTTTTCCTGGTGACAGTGCGCTTCTCCGGTCTAACTCCCGAACCCACCAGCTGCAAGTCCTCTCAATTCCTATTCCCCATTGCAATCCTCCTGGGGCTTATATTTGGTGTTATACATAGGGTGGGTAGAGAGCATTAATGGCCTTACAGATTATACATAGAGTGGGTAGAGAGCATTAATAGCCTCGAAAGTGAAGACAAACAGCTTACGCTTGTTGAACCAGAGACAGGGGAGCCAGTTGAGGAATGCAAAGAGAGGGGTGACCTGGTCCAAGCACCAGGCCAGGAGAATGACCTTTGTAGTATCATTCTGTGTAGATATGAGCTTAACAGATTTTTGGTGTTGTTAAAATAAAGTCTGCTCTTGGGCTGGGATATTATCTGTCAAGTTTTAGCCAAATGAACATTTTTATACCAAGATATTAACCCCCAGATCAGAGATTTTTACTGAAAATACTGATTATTACTGAAAATACAGCATTATGAACTGCAGTGTGATAATGAGAAACTAATTACCATATGTTAAACTAGTTGTAACTTTAATGAATGTAAAGTGTTTGGTTTTTGCTAATAATTTTGTTTACTGAAGCATATTGCTGTCAGAGTAATAATGACAGAGTTTTACTTTTTTAAATTTATGAGAGAATTTTAGGCAGTCTAATTTATTAAATGAAGTTGCAGCATACATTAGAGCAAGATCACTTGTGGCAATTGCTGTCCTGAAGCCTAAGCAAATGTCCTATGTATTGTAATCTATTGTACTTTTAATGACCTCTAGATGTTTAAATCTCAAAAGCAAGCAATATCACTTTTACTGGAAATCAGAGCGCGTAATCAGCAATATGTCTACATAGCCTGAGAAATCATCGGTCTTGTTGTCCCACCCTCAACTGCTGAGGGTTCCCTCTTTCCCTGCATTCCACATTACGCATTTCTTTTTCATAAACCACAGTCTACCATATGAATACAATATATGTCAATGAAGTGAAGCTGAATTTTGTGGCTAGTTTATTTTACTGGTGTGACCGCTTTTACGGAGATCTGGAGAGTAACAGCTCCTGGAAAGTAGTCTCTCCTGACAAACAAAAGCAGAATTTCAGGTTCCCTGAAAGATCTAAGAGCCATGACCTAGTAGCCTGAGCACTGAAATGGGAACAAGCGACTGGATTCTACTGTTGGAACTGATACCGATACCCTCTGTGACACTGACCAAGTCACTTGACCAGCTTGCCATTTTGTACAAATGGGCGTTGTAATGCAATGTAAGTGTTCTGGAGATGTACATAACACTATATGATCTATTTCACACAAAAAATATAACAACATTTATTTCAGAGGGATTAACTCAATGTATGGCATCCATGAATATTCAGGCATTTTTACATACACAAATTCTGGTCAACTTAGAGATCTACAGAAAGGATAGGACAATAGAGCCATGCTGGTGCCTCTTTGAGGACTATACATGTTCCACTTACAAGACTCCTAACATAATTGATGGCTCACATTCTTGCTGAGTCATCTGGTGTCCCATGGTGCTGGTTCACCATTTTTGGAAATGCCTTCTTCATCTGTAATCTTTAATAGTATTAGTGAGGGAGAGAACAAAGTGGATCAAATGCTGACACTTTTCACATTTGACTCCCACACTGGTACACATTAATTTCTGAGTGTCAACTTAATGGATTTTGGAAAAGTCAGAAATGGGGCACAGAAGTTATACTCTGATTTCCCTCCTAGCTATGGCTTTTTAAGCATAATATGGCCTGAAGCCAGAATTTGGCAATGTGGTTTGATTGCACCTGTTCATTCCCAGTGGCCCAGCAAACAGTAGTACTTGCAGGAGGCTTTGTTTGAAACATCTGTACATCACTTTATCAAAAGCTTACTAAAACATCACCTAAGTACTGTATCAGCCTGTCTTTCAAGAAAAGGAGACTGCTGATGAAGGCAGACTGAGAGCATATGTACAATTTGCATGATTTAGATTTGTGCTAGTCTGAGCATAATGAAAACTATTATGAAATTACATCAGATTGCTAACACAGCAGTGTTTGTCAGCAATTTAGCTGACAGAGATGTTTTTCTTTCCTACTCTGTCCAAAAGCATTTGGCAATTTATGTATTTTCATAATTTGGACCAAATATATTATTCCATTGCAGATATATTCCCCTCACCTCCCCACTTGTCCCATACTTTCTAAGAGATAAGATTACTGTTTCAATGTTGGATAAAGGAGTAGCCATCCCATTGTTAAAGCATCCTGCTCAGTTATAGCACAAATGGGGGACTGATGGGAAACAGGCTCTACTGTGTCAGAGCTCTGCTTACTAAAGGACAAAGGCTCCCTCACTCATAGGCTGGCCCAATCCAATGGCAGCAGCTCTTAATTGCACCACTGACACAGGGGCCTTGAATGGCCCCAACACCAGTAAATGATTGGTATGGTGGAGCAGAGCTCTGTCACACACACCCCTGCCTCTAACATGTCCCCTGCTCCAGGAGTTTATAAGTCAACTTCACAAACCCATCCCCTTAGCTGACAACAGTGCGCTAATCTCAGCAGAGAGGTCAAGGACTGAATGGATAGCAACTGAACTACCCTCTCACCCAGAGGGATTGTTCTTTTGAATCAGCATTGAGGCATAGTGATGTAGCAATACAAGGAAATCGGCATTATTGGTGCCATTGGCTAAATGGAGGAATTTATTCTACTGTGCTATCTAACCATTACCATCACATGCCAAAACTCACTACATTTTTTTTAAATAAATACAAACCAAAAAATTTTCCTTCAAGAAAACAAAATTATAATTTAAAGTAAAGGTAAATGGGGAAAGGTACATTTTGAATTTCATATAGGATCCATCTGGTGTTTTTGCTGACTCCTCAGCAGATTAGAAACTATGCCATCCCTATTTAGAATCAATTGATTAACGAGAATCATGAGTTAACAAATGTTTCAGGCATTTTTATTTATTTATTTATTTTAAGATTACAGTTCCCCTTATGGATTTAAGCAGAACAGGGCGTTTCTCAATTTTCTTCAATTGAATTGTTCTTTAACTTGATATTGTCAATCAAGAAATGTCTGTGAATACAACAGTTACTTAGAAGTAAGTGAAAATATTCAAGGGCCTACAAAGCTTTGCTTAATTGTTTAAATTTTTGATTTCTGGTTATTAGACATGGATTTTTGGCTAAAGAAAACCCTGAAAAATGTATTCCAAGCGTGAATAAAGTCTTCCATCTTTAACTGCAAAAGTTGTGTGCAAAGATGAAAATTATATTTGGAATAGGGAGTTATTTACTGTGACAGGGAGGGGTCTATTTAAAGTCCATTGGCAAGTACTGATCAAAATCTTTTAAGTCTCCCTTCTTCTTATTAGGGACTATCCAGGCACATAAACCTGAACTATATCCAGATAATTGAAATCTAAGCCTCTGAGTGAAGTTAGACATCCATACTGAACTACAATACAAACAATCATTAGGAGAAACTTGATTTTTTAAAATAGGTTTTAAAGTAGCTGATGACTTGTGCTAAGAGTATATAAACTGACAGTCTCTGTGGCAATATGTTTTTTATTCAAGGTCAAGCACATCTGGAATACATAATAGCTGTGTCCTATAGAGACTGCATCAACTAGCTTGCTGCCAAAATCTACTATAAACAGACACAAAAGGCCAATCTACTGATTTTCCCAGCTGTCCTTGGTTTATTTAAGATGCTGTGTAAGTTTTCAATTATCATTCTGTGAAGAAGAAAAAATATCTATTGTGTAAGATCTGTGACAAATTAGCATTAATTCAGGCTATATTTTCTTGAGTTTTCCAAAGCACATTCTCTGGTGTCCTATACTTTTCCATGGACCATATGGCGTTATTTATTAAGTAGTACCTAAATTCTTCCAAGTTCTTTACACAGAATATATAATGGTCATTTGAAGTGATCATTGCAGGGATTCATGGGGCTCCCTAACAGTACCTGGCCCAAGCTGGGGAAGTTAATGACCCAACCAGTGGACCAAATTCAGTCATTAATCCTAGTCATGTTGCAGCTGAGACATATTGTGCATATGCTAAGCAGATGATTCATGGTCCAAACAGGATAGTTGATTGAATATATATTTTTCCAGTAATTGTTTCAAGATCATTCCTGATCTCACAGACAACCACTGCTGTGTCCCCCATCCATTGCCCAAAGCAAAATTTATTTTATTGGGCTGTCACCCTCTTCAGGCAGGCTACTACTAGCAGCAGTGTTTCCTAGAAACTACAACAAGCAAGGTACTGGCAGCAAATTGAAATAATAGTCCTGTATCAAGCCTATTTCTCTCAGCTCTGGCCAGCAGTAGTCTCTGAAGCAAGTCCTTTTCACAGCCAGGTTTCTCTCACAAGTTACATCAACATTTCAGCTCGGAGGTAGCTGTGGTAGCTGTGCTTGAGCTAGGGCCTAAAAATATCAGTGTGTCCACAGCGGTATGGGTGGCAGTTTGGGCTACCAATCTAAATAAATACGCAGGGGGTCAGGTGGGATTGTACTTTGGGCAGCTAGCCTGAGTGGTCACCAGTGTCACCTTAGACACACTGCTATCTTTAGATGCTGGCTCAAGGCCAGGTATGTCTACATGAGCTAGAAATCACCCCTCTAGCTCAAATGTACATACGCCCACAGACTTAGATCTGAACGTCTGTTTTCCCATGCACACACCCAGCTCCCAAGTGAACTAGGCTCTCCCCTTTTAACCTTTCCCTCCAAACCTGCAGGTGGATTGGGCAGTAGCGCTGGAACATCTTGAGTCATGGGGGTGCTGAAAGCCAGCCCTTACCCCTGTCCATGCTCCACCCGTCCCTCCCCCACCTGAGGCTGGGAGCAGGGCTGTGTCTCCCGGAGACGATGACCCAGACAGTAGTAAGGGAGCCGAGGCTGTGGCCACAGCTGGGCATAGGCGTGGGGCCAGGAGCGGAGCCCGGGGCACAGGGCCTGGAATGGGTCCCTGGACGTCGGCCCCAGGCATAGGGTCAGTGGCCGGGACCCAAGCCCCAGATGCAGGATTGGGGAGCGAGGTGTGGAGCACAGGGAGCAGAGTCCTGGGTGAAGGGCCAGGCCCTAGGCGTGGAGCCAGCCCTGAGGAGCAGGGCGTGGGGCCAGCCCCCAGGACTCGAGCTGGGGAGTGAAGCCCCAGGTGCAGGGCCAGCAGCACCCCTCAGAAAATCTGGGGGTGCTGCAGCACCCCCCACACCCCTACTTCCCATGCCTATGAGATTGGCAATGGGGCAGAAAGAGCCCAGAGTAGCTCATTAAACCTTTCTCGACCAGGGTGGTCTTTACACACTCAGTCACAGTATTCAATACGTTTTTTAAATTTTAATATTCACTCTGGCGTTGTTTTTTTGGAGTGTTAATCTAATACAGTGTAATCCACATACTCTTAGCATTGCAAATATAGAAGAATAAAGGCATTCAGGTGCTATATCACGGATGTAAGACTGCATGTTTATTAAAACAGGAAGAAGAATAAAAGATGGAATGTTGTTTTGGAGGAACAGAAACAATGTTTCAAAGCAAAATCCTATGCCCTAGAAAAGAGGGTGAACGAGGGCCTTGTTCCTGAGGAACTGTCTTTCTCACTGGTTTCAGAGTGGTAATCACACTAGTCTGTATCAGCAAAAACAATGAGGAGTCCTTGTAGCACTTTACAGACTAACAAACTTATTCGGACATAAGCTTTTGTGGATAATCAGATAAAGTGGGTTTTAGCCCACAAACATCTCTAAGGTGTCACAAGGACTCCTTGTTGTTTTTGTCTCTCTCACTGATTTGCAGAACAGTGCTGATAAACTCCAGAGAAGGGATCAAATTACCCTCTTCTCTCTGAGGGGAAGTCAGTGATTAATGCCCAATGATTATCCTGAGAATAATAAATAGGTAGCAGAATCAAAGACCTTGAACCCTGTACCCACCACATAAAGAAAAATTTAAGTCATTGACTTCAGAGAGAGGCTATTAAAACCTGAATAACAACCTGAATGACATCATAAAAGAACAGCTCCTATTACTGTTACTTTGTCTTCCCCTTCCACTGTGTGCTAAGCCCCCTCCATTGTGTTGTATCTTGTAGAATGTAAGCTCTCTGGGGTCCTGATTCAGCTGTTCCATCTGTACTCAGCAAAGCACATTAAATACATGTTTAATTTTAATCATGTGCTTAAACACGTTGCTGAATTGGGGCCGGGGATGAGGGCTGTCTTACTGTCTGTTTGTACCTTGCCCAGCACAGTGAGGCCCGGTGAACGTCTAGGAAATACTGTAATACAAATTATAATACATTTATAGTCATTAGAATGTGCCTTCACCACATTTAGAAGAAAATAGGACAGGTTTCAGTTTGATGTTTTGTAGCATTTCAAATTAATACATTACTAGGGGACTTGAACAGCAAAGTAGCATGAACATAGGTAAAACAAAATGAATATTATAATGGATGGATTGGCAGCAGTGGTTTTCAGATGGAATGGTTAGGCAAAAAAAGAGGGAGAAGCCCTCAGAAGTTGGCCTGCCTTTTACTACTGGAATTAGACCAAAGAAAACATTGCTATTACAATCTCCACCCTTTAATCCCCCCTTAACATTTTTGAAGGGATCAAAGTTGCTAAATACTAATAAAGAGAGAAGGGATATGAGAAAAAGAGAATCAACTTAATATTGGATACTGGGACTCTGTCGACTGAATTTAACCTTTATTTGTAGATACTAGTAGCAAGCAGGTTTCCTGGAATCTAAATAACTACTTCAGCTCTCAACAAATTGAATGAAGAGATACTGTGGCTGGTAAGGGTCCAGCAATGAAGTAAAGCACCAAGCATGATAATGCCAAGTTAGTTACAGAAAATACTTAATAGCTCATTAGTTTCAAATGGAGACACTTGATTTGACTGAAACCATTGCTTGTTTTGTCCATTGTGGTAAATCTCAGTTATAGCACAACGTGTATATATAACTAAACACATTTGCATCATTAATTTACTCCTGTCCAAACATCTAGGCCACAATTCTGGAAGAAAAATATAAAGGCTCTATTTGTTTTCCAATCTACATGCTCATTTGAAAAATCTGACTCTCTTCCCTATATGGGCACCTCATAGTCTGAGTGGATGACTTTTCCTCAACCCCAGCTTTTATTGAACAACCAGTGTAACACAGCTATTGCAAACAAATATGATTCCAGGAAAACTTCTACTCTTCAGCTTATGCAAAAGTATCTCTAATCTTTGGGCATGCTCAACCAAGGTGAGATTAAATTTTTATATACGGTATAGTTACTTACTTAAATACTTAACTGCAACCTTAATCTTTCTATAGGCAACAGAGTGTTAAGTGGAGAGAATTTCTCATTTGTGAGTGTGATTAAGCAACTCTTTGTTTATGCATACGCTCCGTAACACAACAGAGGTGGAGAATTATTAAATGTCTGCTTCATGAGGTGGAAGACAGTTATTGTGACTCACAAAGAGTAATTTCTTTCTTGGGAATGCATTGTTATTAGAAGTGATAAGGTCTGAAATAAATCAATTATGGGAGAATGCAAAAAAAAAATTCTGGACCTCAGAACATAGGGGTGAGGCTGTGAGGAATGTGCATGTCTGAGTCAAAAGAGCAAACTGAGACCACATCCCATAAGTAACTTTGTTCTATGTGCATTAGAACAAAGGTGTGCATTAGTCAGCATTAGTTAGGATTCAGTCACAAAAGTAAGACAGGACCCTTGAGTTCATATTGTAACATATCTGGCTTCAAGACTAAGCTTGATAAGTTTATGGAGGGGATGGTATGATGGGATAGCCTAATTTTGGCAATTAATCTTTGATTATCAGCAGGTAAGTATGCCCAGTGGTCTGTGATAGGATGTTAGATGGGTTGGGATCTGAGTTACTACAGGGAATTCTTCCCTGGGTGCTGGCTGGTAAATCTTGCCCACATGCTCAGGGTTTAACTGATCGCCATATTTGGGATCGGGAAGGAATTTTCCTCCAAGGCAGATTGGCAGAGGCCCTGGAGGCTTTTCGCCTTCCTCTGCAGCATGGGGCAGGGGTCACTTGCTGGAGGATTCTCTGCAGCTTGAGGACTTCAGTAACTCAGACATAGGCTAGGGGTTTGTTATAGAAGTGGATGGGTGAGATTCTGTGGCCTGCATTGTGCAGGAGGTCAGACTAGATGATCATAATGGTCCCTTCTGACCTTTAAGTCTATGAGTCTATTCACTCATGGACAGGACAGGGTTAAGAGGCTGTATTGGGCTACCCACACCACAGCAGCCTAACTGCCAGTCCCAGAGGATTGTCATGAAATACAGGGAGGAAAAAAAACTTAAGCCAGGTCTCTAAGCCACAGTGATATAACATCTTTCTATTCAGGAAGGAAGAGAACTATGTGCAGGTAGACCTAGAAGTCTACAGGAGCCAAGGAAGACACTGGGCCCAAAATACAGACAGAAATTACTGTGTGGGCACATAGGGAAAAAACAAACTAAAACACAAAACCCAGAAGTTGTCTCACTATTTAACTCCAGATTTTTACTCCAAGCATATTTCTGATGAACAGTTGAACCAATTCAGATATTTCTTTTGGGGAGGGAGAAAAGGGGGAAAAGTTTTCAGATCAGAATTTAAATGTACAAAAACTGCTTAGCCAAGCACTCCCCTTCCCCCCCAAGCCCCTTCCCCCCTGCCCCCCAGCACATGCCCACCATTCCCAGGCTGTAGGCATAGAGACCGCCACAGACCCCAATCACAACAGGGAGGCAGTGACTGACTCAGGCACCCCCTGCTGGAAGCATATGGGGGGCCTGAGTAAACTTTGGGGGAGGGGGGTGCTTCATGCAATGGCTGAGCTGGATAGGGACCAGGGTATTTTGAAGTCCCTGTCCCCTCCAATGTCACTCCCCAGGCTTGTTGGCACAAACCCCCCTGCAAATGGACAGGGCTCCCTGTGCTATTACTTGCCTAGGAGGGAGGCACCACTGGGTGTTGGAGGCAGGACTGCACAGCTTCATCTTCTACTGCTGCTGCTGCCTTGGGGTGGGGAGGGGGAACAAAATGGTGGCAGGGGCAGAGTTATCTGGTCATGTGACCTAGGCCATTTGAAGAGCTCCCACTCAAGAGCATTAACGCAGGCCTTAGTTCTAATCAGGTGGGTTGTAACATACCAGGCCCACATTGACTATGCCCCAGATTTGAGCAAGTGCAAAACAGTGAGGGGAAGCATTCACCCCCCCCACATACACACCCAGGCACCCTTGCTGTTGAATAGCTAAAGTCCATTTTCTCTCTGAAGCTAGGGACTCAGGCTGTGACAAAAGAGAATGTTCCTGGTTCTCTCTAGTGCCACAAGTCTTCATCTGGTGTTGTCTACCATTGGTGGGGACTGGGCTTGGGTCTGAGCAAAAACAGCAGCCTTATTTGCATAATTTTGGACACCAGTGTGAGGAAATGCTGAGTTTAAAAGATCGAAGTCCTCTGTGATATGTCATCAGTCATTTAATCCAGCTATTGCTTAAACAATTAACCACCATCTCATTTAGGATGGACTATTAAATTAGTACTTATTGTACTAGTGTCCAGAAGTTCCAGCCAGGATCTGGCCTCATGGTGTACAAATACATATGAAGACCCAGTTTCTACCTGCAGGAACTAGTAGCCAAGATATCCCAACTGTATGATATAGATAACTGTCAAGTAACAGTCTTTTATAAATAAATGCAGTGACTTCTCAGTTGAGGGAATCACTAGTTTAAACATTGCTTAGAATTAGAGCCATTGAACTGAAAAGTCTGCACATAATTTCATAAAAGTGACCAGTAAATACTTCAGCTCCTATTAGCTTGAAGTAGTCTGAGCTAAAATACATGTGGAATGACTATTTCTAATGCACAATGCTCTTGATGTTGACCCACCACTAACTGTAGCATAGTGTATTTTGTAGTAACAAATGAGGATATCAGTTATCACATGTATATTATCACTTTTTCTACTAAAAGGTCACCCTAAATTGTCTGAGCTTCAGCCACAGCTTTGATGTCATCAGAATGGACTTGCAGATGAGTAGATGAATGTCTGTATAAAGGCAAGGCTTAAGTGCTTATGCTTTGATCTTAATGTAAATACATTGCCAGATAGGGTATGTCATTCCTCTCCCCTACCTTTGAGCTACAAGAAGTGGAAACTTGGATAGATGATTAGGGAGGAGTATAAAAATATTGCTTGAGCATGCAGTGGTGTAATCAGGAAAGTCATAGCACAACTGGAGTTGCAGGTAGCAAGGGATGTGAAGGGTAACAAGAAGAGTTTCTACATGTATGTTAGCAACAAGAAGGAGGTCAGAGAAAGTGTGGGACCCTTACTGAATGGAAGAGTCAACCTATTGACAGATGTGGAAAAAGCTGAAGTACTCAATGCTTTTTTTTGCCTCGCTCTTCAGACGAGGTCAGCTCCCAGACTGCTGCACTGGGAAGCATAGTATGGGGAGGAGGTGAGCAGCCTTCAGTGGTTAAGGACAGTTTAAGGATTATTTAGAAAAAGCTGGACATGCACAAGTCCATGGGGTAGAATGCAATGTATCTGAGGGTGCTAAGGCTGATTGATTGCAGAGCTATTGGCTATTAGAAAACTCGTGGCCATTGGGAGAGGTCCCGGATGATTGGAAAAAGGCAAATATAGTGCCCATCTTTAGAAAGGGGAAGAAGGAGAATCTGGGGAACTATAGACCGGTCAACCTCATCTCAGTTCCTGGAAAAATCATGGAGCAGTCCTCAAGGAATCCATTTTGAAGCACTTGCAGGAAAGGAAGGTGATCAGGAACAGTCAACATGGATTCACTAAGGGCAAGTCAAGCCTGACCAACCTTATTGCCTTCTGTGATGAGATAACTGACTCTGTGGATATGGGGAAAGCAGTGGACATGATATACCTCGACTTTAGCAAAGCTTTTGATATGGTTTCCCACACTATTCTTGCCAACAAGTTAAAGTAGTATGGATTGGATGAATGGACTATAAGGTGGATAGAAAGCTGGCTATATCATCAGACTCAATGGGTAGTGATCAACAGCTCAATGTCTAGTTGGCAGTCAGTATCAAGCGAAGTGCCCCAGGCGTCAGTCCTGGGGCCAGTTTTGTTCAAACATCTTCATTAATGATCTGGATGATGGGATTAATTGCACCCTCAGCAAGTTTGCATTTGACACTAAGCTGGGGGGAGAGGTAGATATGCTGGAAGGTAGGGATAGGATCCAGAGTGACCTAGACAAATTTGGGCCAAAAGAAATCTGATGAGGTTCAACAAGGACAAGTGCAGAGTCCTGCACTTAGGATGGAAGAATCCCAAGCACTGCTACATGCTGGGAACCAACTGGCTAAGTGGCAGTTCTGCAGAAAAGGACCTGTGGATTACAGCGGACAAGAAGCTGGATACGAGTCAACAGCATGCCCTTGTTGCCAAGAAGGCTAACGGCTTATTGGGCTGCATTAGTAGGAACATTGCCAGTGGATTGAGGGATGTGATTATTCCCCTCTCTTTGCCACTGGTGAGGCCACATCTGAAGCATTGCATCCAGTCTTGGGCCTCCCAGTACAGGTTGTGGACAAACTGGAGAGAGTCCAACGGAGGGCAATGAAAATGATTAGGGGGCTGAGGCTTATTTTGTCTGCAGAAAAGAAAAGAGTGAGGGGGGCATTTGATAGCAGCCCTCAACTCCCTGAAGGGAGGTTCCGAAGAGGATGGAACTAGGCTGTTTTCGGTGCTGGCAGATGACAGAACAAGGAGCAACGGTCTCAAGTTGAAGTGGGGAAGGTTTAGGTTGGATATTAAGAAAAACTATTTCACTAGAACTGGTTGTGAAGCACTGGAATGGGTTACCTAGGGAGGTGGTGGAATCTCCATCCTTAGAGGTTTTTAAGGCCTGGCTTGACAAAGCCCTGGCTGGGATGATTTAGTTGGGGCTGGTCCTGCTTTGAGCAGGGGGTTGGACTAGACCTCCTGAGGTCTTTTCCAACTCTAATCTATGATAGTCAGAATGCACTTTCCCCCCCCATTGTATTAATAGTGCTTTCTGTATGAGAATCTCAGAGCACATTACAAATGTTAATGAAGCTTTGGAGCAGCTGAAATAAAATGGTCCTGTCCCCATTTTGCAGGTGAATATAGCAGAAAGACAGAGAGGAAAGCCACTTACACAAGATCTCTGTAGTGGAACCAGGATTAGAACCAAGGTTTTCCATTCCCAAAGCCTCAACCACAAGTCCATCCTTCCTTCCCTTTGAGACTCAATATTTCTTAAAGGGACATTGTCCTAATGAGTCAGTCCAAAACTTGGCCTTCATTACAAATGTATAATAATCTGACGGTCCTTGATTTTGGGCTTCTTATTATATATTTAGAAATTCAATCTTGCACTGCTAGAGAAATGAAAAATAAATACAAGGTAAATTCCTGCCCCTACTGAAGTCAATGGCAAAATTTCCAATGATTTCAACAGAGCCAGGATTTCACCCCTGCTATTTTTTGCATGACGATGCAATGTTTTGCTCTATTTTTGTAGTGGGAGTACAAGTTAGCTAACTAATTCACCTGATTTTTCCATGATTCAGAATTCCTTCTGTGAAATGGTAATACACTCCTACTCTGCCTGTCTGCATGTAGAAATGTAAGTTCTGTGGGGCAGAGACTGCCTCTTACTCTATTTTTGTACAGCTCCTAGCATAACGGGAATCCATTCTCACCCAGTGACTCACAGCACTACTGTAATGCAAAATATAAATTCTATTCCTCTTTAACAACAGTGTTAGTATCTCTAATGTTAATGATATTACAGTCCAAGGAGGTAAACCCAAGGATTCCAATTTGTATTTGCCAATCCAATTAAAGAAGCAAATATAGAATGAGCATTTAGGAATGTAAAACAGTTAATAATACTTAACTTTTACATAGTGCTTTTCTTCCATAGGTCTCAAAGTGCTTTGCAAAGGAGGTCAGTATTAGCCCCATTTTATAGATTGGTGTCTCACTTTCCCTGTCTACCCACCTGCTTGAAAAAAGTGGGATTTAAGCACAATATTTAAGTTATTTTCAAAAATGAAGGTAGCAAAGGCATACTGGCATATGCTTTGAAAGCAGCAACAGCACGGAATAAAAGTCAGCATTCAGTCAATGGAAAAGAATAAAATACTGTTTTCATATTCATCACAGATGCCAGAAAGCAAAAAGTGATAAATAGGAGCTATCTTTAATGACGCTTAACAGAAGCACTTTAAAAACCAGGATGGCTTAACTTTGGATATTTTTCCAACTCTATTCCAGAAGTATTGTAAACTGAAAATATATCCACATTTTTAAATCTCCTTTTCATTATGGTGATGTCCTTGGTTGCCCAAACGAGCTAGAGAGAGATTTATGCTGAGTTGGTGGTTAGGGCTCACGCACATTTTTTTAAATTCTGCAGTCTGCCACCAAGTAGTTGCCCAGTCTAGCTTTAGTGTCATGATGTAAATTAACAAAAATGGGACAAATTCACCATAGGTATAACTCCACTAATATAAGTGGGCTTACACTGGAAGATGTATATGTTCCAATGAGTGTGGTTAATCCTTAAACAGAAAACTCTTGAAAGGGACTCATATGCATTTAATCTGTTCTTTCTAGTAAAAAAAAAAAAAAAAAAAGAAAAAAAAAATTAATGAAATGTGAGAAAAATTAAACCATTTTCACTAACAGCAGTAATGCATTTCTGTGCATCTCCTCACACTTTCAGTTCATGCATTGGTATTCTTGTCTTTTAAAACTTTACCCATATATTGTGCAAAATAGTTCTGGTTGTTCCTTTATCTGTCAGGCATTGTCCTTATGAAGCTTCAAAAGAGGAAAACCCCTGAAGTCACATTTGTATTATGAAATGCCTACCGGCTCAAACCAAGATTGGGAAGTCATTGTGCTAGGCACTGTACAAAACAATAAGAGACAGTCCCTGCCTTAAAGACCGTACATCCAATCACACACAGACATGCTCACAGCTATGCATTTTGCGTAGTCACACTGAAGTCACAAGGATTGTTCAGTGTGTCAGGTTAAGCAGATGTGTACGGGTGATTCTACAATTGTGAGTGTATGTGATTACACACGCACTGTTGTGTCACAGCCAGGGCTGGCTCCAGGCACCAGCAAAGGAAGCAGGTGTTTGGGACGGCCAATGGAAAGGGGCGTCACGTGCGGGTCTTCAGCAGCAATTTGGCGGTGGGTCTCTCAGTCCCTATCTTCCTCTTTGAGCTGCTACCGAATTGCTGCCCAAGACTGAGCTGCCGCTGAAGTGCCACCGATCGGCTTCCCGTTCCCTGCTTTGCCGCTTGGGGCCACAAAAAAGCTGGAGCTAGCTTTGGTCATAGCCCTCCCTACTGTACACAGCTGAAGCAGGTTCCTGAAGAACAATCTAGTGCAGGAAAGTGAGCCTGCATGAGGCGTGTGGGTAGGTACATATCTGTCCTGTGGCATAGCCCCATACCCATTCTATGGTGCAGTACGGCCAAGGGCATGAAACATGTACCAGGTCCTGGGTATTGACAGTCCTCCAGGGCCATTTCCACAATGCATTTATTATGTTGCTGCCTGACCATTACCCAAAGATGGAAAGGTCTGTGATCCCTCATTGCCAGTGGTAACAGCAACCTGTGCTGAGTACTTTCAGTTCTTTCATGAAGTGTATTCATCTGCACTGGAATCATGGAGCATGTTCCAAAAGCTGCTGCCCTGTATCTGGAGCCCACCTGGGTGCTAAACAATGTATGAGCGGCAGGACCGGCGCTAGGGGTTTGAGCGCCCTAGGAGGACGGCAATTTCGCCGCCCCGCGCGCTGGTCCCGCGGCTCCGCTGGAGCTGCCGCAGTGGTGCCTGCAGAGGGTCCGGTGCTCCGTGGCTCCAGTGGAGCTGCTGCAGTGATGCCTGCGGCAGCTCCACCGGAACCGCGGAGCACCGGACCCTCCACAGGCACCACTGCGGCAGCTCCACCAGAGCCGCCTGCCGCCCCCTCCGGCAAAACGGCGCCCACCAATTATTCTGGCGCCCTAGGCGATTGCCTAGGCTGCCTAAATGGTAGCGCCGGCCCTGCTGAGCAGAGTATATGATCCTCCATGACTTCACCTGGGTCAGCAAGAACATTTACTTGTACCGGGAGATTTCATGGAGGCTGGAGGAGGTGAGCATTCACCAGACTCCATCCTAGAGCCAGCAGCACATGTAGCACCTCAGGCTCCTGTATTAGTGGATGAAGGACTCAAACAGTTGCTCTGGGAGGGCAACTAGCACACAGGGGCGGCTCCAGGCCCCAGCATGCCAAGCGCGTGCTTGGGGATGCATGCTGCGGGGGGCGCTCTGCTGGTCGCCAGGAGGGCGGCAGGTGGCTCCAGTGGACCCTCCGCAGGCAAGTCTGCAGGAAGTCCAGCAGAGCCGCAGGACTGGTGACCGGCAGAGCGCCCCCTGCAGCGTGCCGCCGTGCATGGGGCAGCGAAATGGCTAGAGCCGTCCCTGCTAGCACATGCCCATGTTACAATGAGCTGGACTGGATACACTCCAGGACTGCACATACTGAGACTGAATTCAGCCACGACCCTCTCCTTGATGACACTGGCCTCATCATGACTTTGCATAGCATGCCACGATAATCCAAACCACATTGGTCACACGGGCATCCAGATAGGTCCAGAGGCATCGCCAGTGGGCTTTCAAATGCCAAAGGCACACTCCTCCACCATTCTACAGCTTCTCAGTCTATAGTTGAATTCCCTTTTAATTTGGTCAGCAATGTCAGGGTTCATGAGCCACGGTAGGAGAGGGTATGCATGACTCCCCCAAAATAAATATTGGCACAGAAACACTGCACATAGTCACACTGTATTGGGAAGAATAAAGTTCCTTCCTCTCCAGTGGATGGTAGAACCCCTATCTCCTGAGACCCCTGGCATCATGGACCTTTCCACTGTGCTCAATATTTGTGTTCATGACCTGATCCCTGTGGTCCACTAAGCTTTGGAGAACCACTGAATAGTAACTTTTGTAGTTCATATACTCACTGGCTCCTTTTTGGTGGCAAAGTACAAGAATGCATTTTCCATTGATGGCCCTCAGGCAGTTCAGAAAACCATCCTCTGAAATCCAGCTATAATTTCAGGGATTTGAATTATGACAGCCACCTGTGGGTAGATAACAGTACTAAAAGCCTGGCAAACCTGTAGAACCACCACCTGAACAGGTGAATACCGAAACCCAAGCTGGTTGGCAACTGACCAGTAGCTATCTGGTGTTGCCAGAGACAGGTCCAAAGGGCAATAGCACAGAGCCAGGTGCCTGGTATGGTTTCCCAAAATCAAGTGTGGGGTTGGTGCAAGCTGCTCGCACAAATTTATGAAGGTTTCCTTCCTCATTACGAAGTTCGACAGCCACTGGTCATCATCCCAGGTTTCCAAGATGATGTGGTCCCACCACACTGTACGGTTCTCCAGGACCAGAAGCACTAGTCCACCCAGGGGCATACCATTGCTATTCCAGCATTCAACACCTCTATTCCATTAGACCCAAGTGCATTTTCATCCCCACTCCAGGTCAGCTGCCTTCATCTTCTGAAATCTATTTGGACCAATTTTGTCGATTATTCAATACAGCATCCGTGAATATTTGTCCAGTGAGCAGGAGCTGAATCACATTTTCATGGACTTGCTCCAGGTCTCCAATGCAGTTAGACAGAAGGGAGAGATGACAGGGAGATGTTGTCATCAAATGTGTGAAGGCAGCACATAATTTCAGCAACACATAGCAAAGCAGTTTCTAGACTGTCTCCTGTGACACACATGACTCTGAGATACCATCCCTAAAATGTTAGTGCTAACATCACGTACCAAAAAGGGTGTGGACATAGCTATGCACCTGTGCACAGTATAAATCCATGCCCAGTCCATGTGGCTACTTGGCGCAGCTACAGGGTACATGCTCTAGCACAGTGGCTCTCAATCTTTCCAGACTACTCTATGCCTTTCAGGAGTCTTATTTGTACCCTAAGTTTCACCTCACTTAAAATCTAATTGTTTACAAAATCAGATATAAAAATACAAACAATTGTCACAGCACACTATTACTGAAAAAATTCGTACTTCTCATTTTTACCATGTAGTTATAAAATAAATCAATTGGAATATAAATATTGTACTTACATTTCAGTGTATAGTATATAAAGCCATATAAACAAGTCATTGTTTATATGAAATTTTAGTTTGTACTGACTTCGCTAGTGCTTTTGATGTAGCTTGTTCTAAAACTAGGCAAATATCTAGATGAGTTGATGTACCCTCTGGAAGACCTCTGTGTACTCCCCAGGTTGAGAACCACTGCTCTAGCAGTACACGGACATATGATTGTGTCCACTCGCATGTGTACATGTACCCTAAGTCTTTACAGGTTTGAGGCCTTAATAGACAGGAGGGAAATAAGGGGGAGGAAGTATTACAATCTTTTTACAGATGGGCACAGAGAGGTCAAGAGGCTTGTCCAAGATCATGCAGGAAGTCTATGGCACTTCTGGGAACAGAAATCAGATTTTCTGAGTCCCATCTAGTGCCTTAACCACAAGACCATCCTTCCCTTTCTTAGTGTTATGCATGAGTGTAATAAACAATTTTATGGCTATATGCAGCCTACTTGAAACTAAATTAAAAAAAAGTCTAAAATACAACATACAGTCCTTCTGAAATACAGTCCTAGGTTTTAGTGTCCTGGGGAAAAAAAAATAGCATTTTGATGATGAATCTAAGTGTGACCTCTTAAATTATCTTTTGCTAGCAGTCTGTAGCAACAGTTCTGCTACAGTTCTGTTGTTCATTGGTAACCATAGAAATTTAAGAGCTGCCAAGTATATACTCTTTGTTTTCAAACAGCTGAAAGATGATGCAGTTGATGTGAATGTGCCTCCAGGAGGCACATTCACATCTGACTTCATGCTGAAATCACCCATTGGCAGAGTTGATGGAGAGATAAAGAAAAACCTTTCCATGATTGTAAAGCTAAGTCATTAAAAAGTAACTTCTGTTATTGGGCTACCAATGTATTTTCAAGAAGCTTCCCAGCTAGAAGTAATATATGGTGAAAAGTGAAACGTTGTTATTCAGTAATCATCACTCTTATGGAAAACAGTTTTTCAGACTGAACTGAAGAAACTATGGTGTTTATTTAAAGAATTCCTTTCAGAAAAAGCTCAGTCGCTTAAAATAGTTCTTAAAAAGATACACTGTTAGGTCAACTATGGATCCAAATCTCGGTTTGGCACTGTATTCTGCTATCTACGCTGGCTGTCCCATCTAGTGCTATATTGGAATATATGGGTGTGGCACACTCACCATGCAAGAGTGCTTTGAACACCCAATATGCTAGGGAGCCACTCCAGTACATGTAGAGTGCTGCTAAAGACCAGCCTTCCCTGCAGCTGGGCTGCTGCACCAAGCAGTATTGACTAGTGGCTGGATACTATACCTGGTATTGCTCACAGAGACGTGGGAAGGTAAGAGAAAGAAAGCAGCAACCCCTTGCAAGAACTTCCAGCCATTCTGCAATCTCGTGAGGGCTGCTCAATGAGGCTTGATGGGCATCCAGTTGCCTAGCTTCGCTCTGAGGGGCTGAGCTGAGTGAGCCTAGCACAGTGCCAGTTTTGGATTGTTGTCAGCCTGATAAATTCACACTATCCACATCGATGTGCATTTAAAAGGGAATTACTCAAAGTGCTTGGTCTTTGGCTATAGGTAGATCATTGGGGATGAAAGAAAAAACAAGCTAACCTGGGACATGGACAGAAATGAAACTCTCTACTCCAAATTAATCATCCTGCTTTCATTTAAAAAGCCTACTTTTTTTGTGTGTGTTTTCACAAGACTTACTAAAAGGACACCCAGCATCTCCAACGCACTATCCCAAGAACCTCTATCCCATGATCAAGCTGTATTTTTAATTTTACTGAAAAATAGGGGGTTGAGGAAAGGCAGCTGGTAAATGACTGAAACTAGCGTTTTGCACAATCTTGTAAACTTTCAACCTGGGAGCTGCTTATGAAAGTGGTGCACGCTCAGCAGGAATACTCATATTGAAATAGTCCAAATTTGGATGACTTCTGCAGGAGGACAGGGGGAGCTCTTCCTAAGGAAGGCATGTGGGATAAGGAGTCCCTCAGACATGAAGCAACCTCTGTCCCCACTGTTTAAGAGAAGACAGGCCTGGAACTCCCCCTCCTTCATCGAACGCTGCTGTGTGCTGGTGGTGAGGAGTAGAATCAGTAGATTTTAAATCTTGGAATGGAGAGATTTAATATAAACACCAGGCCTCTGTGTGTTATAAAGTGTATTAGTCTGCTGGATTTTTTACCAAACCATCTTATATTTGTTCAAGTTTGCATGAAAGATTTGCTATTCCCTAATTACACATCAGAAAAATATGTTTCCATTTTATAATAAGCTTCTTTCCAGAATCTTTTAAAAGTGCTCTCTATTTGCTGCGGTTAGCCTAAGAGACGGGACTGGTGTGCCATGATGGATTACAAATTTGCTTGCAGTTATAATGAGGTGAGCTGCAATAGGATGAAATTAAGAGGGAAAAATTTAGACTGAACACCTGGAAAAAAAAACACCTTTCTTGACAATAAAGATGTATTGAGTTGTGGAATAGTCTCCTCAGGGAAGTAGTAGAACCCTCATCACTTAAATCTTTTAAAACTAGACCACACAAAATACTAGAAAATGTACTTTAAGGAATGATCCTGTGCTGGCAGGGATGTTGAATGGATGATGTAATAGAAGTTAGAGACTGAAAAGCTCTGTTTCTGACAAACAGCTCTGCGTATTACTGCGTATTATCCTTTTAGAGGGGGAAACTGAGATAGAGACGTTAAGTAACCTAGCTATTAGAGTGGTAGCCATGTTAGACTGTATCAGCAAAAACAATGAGGAGTCCTTGGGTATGTCTACTCTATGAGATTATTCCGATTTTTACAGAAACCAGTATTTGGAAACAGATTATATAAAGTTGAGTGCACGCGGCCACACTAAGCACATTAATTCAGTGGTGTGCGTCCATGTATTGAGGCTAGTATTGATTTCTGGAGCGTTGCACTGTGGGTAGCTATCCCATAGTTCCCACAGTCTCCCCCGCCCATTGGAATTCTGGGTTGAGATCACAATGCATGATGGGGCAAAAACAGTGTTGCAGGTGATTCTGGGTAAATGTCATCAGTCAATCCTCCCTCCATGAAAGCAACAGCAGACAATCATTTTGTGCCCTTTTCCCTGGATTGCCCTGGCAGACGCCATAGCATGGCAACCATGGAGCCCGTTCAGCCTTTTTTCACTGTCACCGTACGTCTACTGGATGTTGCTAACAAACACAGTACTGCAGCGCTACACAGCAGCAGTCACTTGCTTTGCAAGATAGCAGAGACGAGTAGCAGCCCTATTGCGCCATCTGCTACTTTGGAAATTGGCAATGAGAGTTACCAGTCCTATTGTACCGTCTGCTGCTGTCGTGGGTGCTCCTAGCTGGCCTCGCTGAGGTCGGCCGGGGGCACATGGACAAAAATGGGAATGACTCCCCAGGTCATTCCCTTCTTTATGTTTTTTCTAAAAATAGAGTCAGTCCTGCCTAGAATATGGGGCAAGTCTACTAGAGAACCAGAGAGCACAGCATCTCCAGGTCAGAGC
Organism: Gopherus evgoodei; assembly: GCF_007399415.2. Lineage (NCBI taxonomy): Eukaryota > Metazoa > Chordata > Testudines > Testudinidae > Gopherus > Gopherus evgoodei. The sequence goes on from NC_044326.1 coordinate 23,037,430, forward strand.
CCCAGAAATCCTGTAGAAATGATGAGCTGCATGCCATTTTAGGGGGTGCCCCTGCAACAACCCCACCCATTGCTTCCCTCCTCCCCCAACCCTCCTGGGCTACCGTGGCAGTGTCCCCCCATTTGTGTGATGAAGTAATAAAGAATGCAGGAATAAGACACAACAACACTGACTTTATTGAAATAAAATGGTGGGGAGGCAGCCTCCAGCTCCTATGATAGTCCAGGCAGGACTGAATCTCCAGGAGACAAAGCTTAAAGAAGAGAATGACTGGAAGTCATTCCCATTTTTGCCCAGGCGCCCCTGGCTGACATCACCGAGGCCAGCCAGGAGCACTCACAGGATAATGATGAGGACGGAGACCAGTCCTATTGCACCGTCTGCTATCAGGAAGGGAAGGAGAGGGGATACTGCTGTTTAGCGCTGCAGCCCCACATCTGCCAGCAGCATCCAGCAGACATACAGTGACATGGAAAAAAGGCGAGAAACGATTTTTTCCTTTTTCTTTCACCGGGGGGGGGGGGAGAAGAGGGCTGACGACATATACCCTGAACCACCCACAACAATGTTTTTGACCCTTCAGGCACTGGGAGCTCAGCCAAGAATGCAAATGGTTTTTGAAGACTGCGGGAGTCCTCAGTCCCCCCTCCCTCCATAAGCATCCATTTGATTCTTTGGCTTTCCATTATGCTTGTCACGTAGCACTGTGAGTCGCTCTGACCTCTGTCTATCTTGGATATTTTTTCAAATGCTTTGGCATTTCGTCTTTTGGAATGGAGTTCCGATAGAACAGATTCATCTCCCCCTACAGAGATCAGATTCAGTGTCTCCCGTATGGTCCATGCTGGAGCTCTTTTTTGATTCTAGGATTGCATGGTCACCTGTGCTGATCGGCGCTCCACGCTGGGCAAACAGGAAATGAAATTCAAAAGTTTGTGGGGCTTTTCCTGTCTACCTGGCCTGTGCATCTGAGTTCAGATTGCTGTCCAGAGCGGTCACAATGGTGCACTGTGGGATAGCGCCCGGAGGCCAATACTGTCGAATTGCGGCTACACTAACCCTAATCCGACATGGCAATACCGATTTCAGCGCTACTCCCCTCGTTGGGGAGGATTACAGATATTGGTATTAAGAGCCCTTTATATCAATATAAAGAGCTTTGTTGTGTGGAAGGGTGCAGGGTTAATTCGGTTTAATGCTGCTAAATTCGGTATAAACTCGTAGTGTAGGCCAAGCCCTTGTGGCACCTTAGAAACTAACACATTTGTTGGGCATAAGCTTATGCTCAAATAAATGTGTTAGTCTCTAAGGTGTCAGAAGGACTCGTTGTTTTAACCTAGCTATGTCCATAGGGCAAATCCCTGATGTAAACCTTAATCTAGCAAAGCAATTAAGTACAGATTTAAATCCCGCAGGCTTTCCCTATTCCCAATCCTAGGCTTAAGAATTAGTCCACATGGAACTACAAGTGGAGTATGAGTATACAAAGTATCTTGAAACAGGCCGGATGGTTCTGTATTGTTGTGTTTCTATGACAAGTAATAGCAATTCCTTCATGTATGCGTAAATAGTTTGAAATTTACATAAAAGAATAAAAGGAAAACATAAAAGCGTGGATTGTTTTGGAAAAAAGATTGAGAATCCATAAAATAATCCAACATGATTAGAATTTTAAAACATAGTTAACATTTCAAACTTATTCTACATATCAGTGCCTTTTCAAATGAAACCAGCCATGTTTAATGAAGATTAATATCTTACTTAAATTTAAGTACAAAATACCAATGTATCACATAAAAAGAGCATGTCACCTAAAAATGGCCCAATTACTACTATAAAAATAGAGAAATATTTGAAAGCAAATCTAAATGAAGAATAAAAGATGCACTCTCTAGGAGATCTTTTTCATAACTTTTTTCTACTGTAGAATACCTCTTACAAATCAGAAGTAAAATTAGAACTGGCTTACAGAAAATGTGAAATAACAGTTAAAAAAAATTTTAAAAATTCCAGAACTGGCACAATTTTTCATCTTCACCACAAATGTGTGTAAATACTGAACATAACAGGGTATATGTTGTGTTTGCAAAATGCTAGTATTAGAACTGCTCTAGTTTGGAACTGTTTCTGAACTGCCTACGTCCATCACATTTGGATCAATGTTCAAAGAATCCCCTCATACGAAGCACCATTGCTGTTAATGCATCAGCAGACATTTCTGTTGTAGAGTCCACCCAATCACACAGTGATGTATGCTGGCACCTTTTCTACTCTTCTCTGGACTAGAGACTGACCTCACTTGTAAATTCCTGAAAATTACTGATAGATTTGGAACAGAATTCAGCTCTTTCTGCTTGGAATCACATGTAGGGAATGACTGACTGCATTACTAAGAAGGAATGACAATTTTTTAATACGTTATCCCAAATGGCTTTAGACCAGCTTCCAAGATTCATATTGTTTCTCAGGTTGATGCCATACAGTCATTCTATTTAAAAAAAGTGACATTTGAAAAATACAGACAGTCAGTTCTTGCAAAAAGAGTGCTATTAAGGGCCTGATTCAAGAGAAAATAAAAAAGGGCAATCCACTCCGTTATAGCCAATTACCTGGTGGTTAGGGCACTCACCCAGCATGTGAGAGCCCTGCTCTCCCTGGGTCAGAGTAGGGACTTAAACCTACATCCCAGGTGAGGGCCCTAACCCCCAGGCTATTGGGTATTCTTGGATGGGGGAAGCGCTTTCTCAATGTCTCCTGTTGAAGTGGTTCTACTTTGTGTAACTGAATATTAATTTGAGCAACAACTTCAGCTTGGGTCTCTAGCATGCCAGCTAAGGACCCAAATCACTGGGCTATAATCACACACATGCTCTTACTCTCTCTTTTCTGGAAAAGATTCAACAGGAGAGTTTCTCTCTAGCCTCTGCCCCCAGTATAGCCAATAGCCTGGTGGTTATGACACATATCTGTGAGCTCTGGGTTCAAGTCCCTGCTCCACAGCCAGCAGAGCAGGGATTAAACCTTAAATCTTCCACATCTCCCACATCCCAGAGGAGTGACTGAGACAAAGCCCACGTCCAGACTAACCCGCAGCATCGGCGGGTTAAAATTGATTGCTCGGGGATCGATATATCGCGTCTAGTCTGTATCGATCCCCGAGCGCGCTTACATAGATTCCGGAACTCCATCAACCCCAACGGAGTTCCGGAATTGACACAGAGAGCCGCGGACATCGATGCCGCGCCGTCCAGATGGGGGAGTACCTCGATTTTAGAAATTCGATTTCAGCTACGTTATTCCCGTAGCTGAAGTTGCATATCTAAAATCGATTTTAATACCTAGTCTGGACGTGGCCAAACACACACTCCTGAAAAATTCCAGACCTGTTTGTCTTTAGGAGTGCCGACAGGCAGGGCAGTGCTTAATCTGAGACTCCTTCTTGAGGGCTGACAGAGCTTTGACTTCAGTGAGGTCTCCAAGCAGTTTTTAAGTGCTGATGCTGTCACCGGTTAAGGTACCTACCAGTGGAACCTTAGGATCCTATAGGGTAAGGCAACTGCTGAACAATAGGTCAGTGTTGCCTAAATGTTGGACTCCGGCACCAAGTATAGAGGTCTAGTAAAGCAGTACAACACCCTCTAGAATGGACACCCTTATCTCAGTATATATTTGCTTATAAAAGTGTAGCTTATTCCTGTAGGGAAAGGGGAATAAACTTACTGGGATAAGGTGCCTTTTATATTGCTATAACTGCATCCACACTAGGGGCTGTACCAGTATATCAGTTAAAAAAAAAAAAATAGATTTCAAACCTGACAGTAATACCAATACAAAAATTTGGATGTAGCCTGGAACTTAATTGGAGGCTATCTGAGTACCTTCTTATCGGGGTGAGACATTGATGAGATGATTGGGGCAGGGAGCATTGCCCTGCTTCTGTCCAAGCTGTATTTTTACTGTGGAAAGAGAGAGATGAGGGCAGTTACTGCCCAGTCTGATATGCTCAATTGGCACTAAATTAAAGGAAGAAATCAGAAGCTGGACGTAGCACATAACCCACCTTAATAAAACCCATCAGTAAGGTTCATGATACAGTTTCAAATACTAGTTTGTTTTTAATATAGAGCTTGATCCGGCAGTCTTTACTAATTCAAAATACCCAGTGATTTCAATGGGTGTATTGTCTGGGTAATGAGGCAAGGACCTGGTCCGTTATGTTTATTAAATATCACCACTATTTAGGAAAGCTCTTAAAATTAAGCACGCACTAAAGTCTATTGACTTCAAAGTCCTTCAAGCACATATTTAATGGCCTAATCCAAAGCCACAAGGAGTCTCCCCACAGAGTATTGGATCTGGCCCCAAATACTGCATAGAATAGTTATTCACTTTGGCATGTGCCAAGGACAGTGCTTTGCTGAATCAGGAGATATCAGAATAACCATACAAAATTGCTTGTTTCTATTTCTCATTGATTTCACTTTTATCCTACATTTTTGATTCAGAATCAAGGATTGGATTTCATATGGATGTTGAGTTTAATAACTGTTTTTGCTACCTGTAAGACTTATTAAAATAATCTGTACATGCCTCTTTAGTTAGAGCCAAAAAACCCTCAGTTATTTCTGCTTTTAACATTATTTTCTAAGGGATTCTGGCAAATTAAGAAATTCCTACCACTTCTATTTGAAGATCTGAAATTCCTCAGCTATCAGCATATTCAGTAAAGCCTTGGTTACCCATAAACCTTTCCCGACCTTTTATTTCACTGTGTCTAGTTAAAGTATTATATGGAAATGACAGTTTTCAAAGAGCACATACTTTAAAAGGATCATCTAAAGAAAAGATAAGATCTTCATTACAGCACTAGTCAAGGTAGACACTTGGCTATTTGTGACTGTCTGCTGCACAGTTCACCTTTGGTTTTTTAGCTGAATGTACCTTAACTCTAAAATAAAAAAAGCATAGTCATTATTATTAATGATACTATAATCTGAAGGGAAGCCAAAGGAATGAGACAAAACCACATCGTCTAAAAATCCAAACTTGAATGCAACCACAACCCTCACACAGCAACAGTTGTATCCCCTAGAAATGGTGACAGGCAGCTCCACCCACCAAAAGAACTGCCAATTTTCATTCTCTAAGCTCCCTCTCTCACCCCACCTAGCTGCAACCCAGCTGATGGAGAAGGTGCCTATTGTAATTATCTGAAGTTAATAATCTGAAGTTATCTAGTGCTGCTTATCATCATAAAAAGCTTTACAAATATTGATATAATATACAACACACCCCTGTTGTAGGGGATTTAGGCATCTAAAGAATAGATTCATAGAAGCCAGTATACTTAGCAGGGAGCTACTCAAGCTAGCCAATAGGAAATGTTGTGGACAGCAGTATGGCCTTTGCCCCCACACCTCAAAAGGAGTAGGTGTAACCCACACATACCTAACAGGAAGACATCTAGAGAAAAGTGGGGGGAAGAGGGGGAAGTGAGTTATGTGGGTCTTGCCCAGAAGTTTCTGGAACTGGGTGTGAGAGCTTGGGGTTTGCTCAACAGTCTCCCTGAAGCTGGAGTAATAGACTCCACTGAGGGCAAGTAGTCAGGGCAGCAACTTTACAACAGGACAAGTGACCTGTGTGGGTTGGAAAGGCTCAGCCCTGGGAGCAGAAAGCAGGCTCTTTCCCCCTAACTAAGAAGCATTTTGCAGCATGGTTATTCATTTAACTACTTAATACTGATTGGTTGGTTTATTAGTTAGTACAGTGGTTCTCAAGGAGGGGTATGAGTACCCCTGAGAGTACACTGAGCTCTTCTAGGGGGTACATCGATGCATCTAAATATTGCCTAGTTTTAATTCAGTACAAACTAAAATTTCATACAGTCAAAATGAGAAAGCAAGCAATTTTTCAATAATGTTGTGACACTTTTGTATTTTTGTCTGATTTTATAATCAAGTAATTTTTAAGTGAGGTGAAACTTGAGGTATGCAAGACGAAAATCAGACTCCTGAAAGGGGTACAGTAGTCTGAGTTAGCACACTAGCTACTTAAGTGATTCCAAAGTCCAGCAGAGGAGGTGAAATAATCTGAATTCCAGTTGGAGATTTCTGCAAGAGAGAGAAGTGGGAAGGTATTATTACAGTGCTTTGGACTCACCAGACTGTACAGAGTTGATGAATAAAGACTAACAGACAGCTGAACTCAACCTGAGCTTTTGGAACTCTGGGTTACTTCTCACTGCATGGAGGAACTGACCTGTACTAAATTCAATTTGTTTCTATTTATGTATAACTGAAGATAAAAGTTATGTGGAGTATGAAGTAGGCTGGCTATTTAGTAGAAATTATGCTATTATTTTTGTTATAAAATTGTATAAAGTCAATACTTGAGAAATTAGTTCATTCCCCTTGTTCTTTTTTGGGCTTATTGTGGGGAAATTGACTCTGTGCAACGCTTACTGAAAATTCTCAGAGATTGAATTCTAGGTCTCCAAGTGCTTTTCTATAAGGGTTGTGTTGAAGCACTAGGAGAGGGACGGTAAGGGGGCTGAACCACAAAATCAACTCTAGCCCGCACAGAGGTAACATAGGCACTTCCTTACCTCTCCTGAAGTTAGGTTTCTAAGCCAGGTCAAAGTTTTTAATGAAAAACTTGGAGGTGGTGGTGGTGGTGGTTTCTCTCCCCTACCAAATAGTCCCATGGTTATGGCTCTCACCTGAGAGATAGGAGACCTGATGTCAAATCCCTTCTCTGCCTGATCTGGCACAGAGACCTGAACCTAAGTCTTTAATTTCCAACTTGATTGGCCTAGCCACTGGCCTATAGGATATTCCCACTCTCTGGCCCAATGAATGTTTATTTCTACACAGTGGAACAGCTTCAACTGGAGAGAGATTGAGATCCCATCCCCAGAATGCCTTATCGTCCAGTGGTTAGGGTACACATGTGGAAGGACCTAGATTTAAGTCCTGACTCCACAGCATGCAGAATGAGAATCCAAACCTAGGTTTCCTTCTTCCCAGCTGAATGTGCCAACCACTGGGCTATGGGGAGCAAAGACAGTCGACACTGCCACCTCCTTCTCCTGTCTGTCTGTGTGGGTTTAGCCTGCTCAGAGCATACCTGTTGGATTGGGCCCTATAGGCAAGATAAACAGTGGAATGGCTACTTTGTGGATCCCACCAGGGCTTAGGTCTGAGAAAGACACCAAGCACCTTGGCAGTGTCAGGATTTTGACAGATTTGCACATGCCCACTGACAGGCATCTAAGGGACATTAGGCAGCAAAGGAGCAGGAGGTTAGTAAGTGCCAGTGGTGCCCAAACATTGGAAATCAGTATTAAGAGAAACTGGGTCATCTTGCCTATTCCCTAGTCAATGTAGGAATGCTCCCTATTGGTCATTAAAGTGTTTTAGGCAATCTGGTTTTAAAATATTGCAGCTATGCGCCTTCCACGTCCCCTTTGGTAAACTATTTCACTGTCCAGTCAGTCAATCTCACTGTTGGGAAATTCTCTTACTATTCAGCCTATACTTTCCTTCACTCAGTTTTGTCTCATTACTCTTAGTCATACCCCATGGGTCATCACAACAATTTATGACTCTTTGCTGTTTACACCCTTTAATGAATCCTTGCAGAAGGTCATTTCCTCCTTAGTTAGCCAAACTAGACATATTTCTTACTTTCAATAGATCTTCATTAGACACTTCAGCCCCAACCCTTAATAATCACTGTTGCCCTCTGAATTCTTATCAGTATCTTTCACACTGAAAAATACTGAGAGCTACACACATTTCTCACCAGGGTTGCATAGAGTATTCATTATCTAACTGATCTACAATAGATTATTTCTGCATATACAGCTCCACATCACATTTATTTTTGCTACACTGTATTAACAGCTCATTTTATTCAGTGTCGGTCAATCCTGGGCCTTTGATATTATTGCTTTCCAAGTATCTCTCTTCAGCTGAATATTTATGTTCCCGATTATCATCTTTAGAATAATTAGCTAACAATTTGACTCACGGGGCAAAAACTCCCACAGAAATGCAATTGAAAGGGCACGAGAGGAAGAGACGCTATGCCAGGACAGACTGTTGGGATGTTGAAGCCAATGGTTGGTGAAATGCTATGACCACTGCGTCCATGTGTTGTACTATCAGGGCCTTAGTTCACATGCCAGCTTAAGTCTGTAAAGATCTTTAGGACCCTTCAGGCACTATATAAAACATGTTTGATAAGCATGATTGTTGTTTTGCTATTACTTTAGAATGATATTATTTACAAAAACTAGCAGTAGAGCTAAGCTATATCATAGATAGAGCCATAGCAACCTTAATAATAGGCAGCACCCGACACTTCCCAATATAAGAGCCTGTTTTCAGTTGCTTATACCTTTGCCAAACTTAAACCAGTTGGGCTACCATTTTCTACACTCAGCATTTGACTCAGGCTGATAAATATTTGATGGAAGTTTCAGCCAAAATGGTTCCACTCTTTCCAAGAACAAGGCTAGGAGAAAATACATTGTTTTGCAATGTTAAATATCTAGTACCCCCACGCTTAGACTAAGTGAATTAAAATTTGGAGAAGCATGGCCTGTGTGTCAGAGGTCTGCTCTTCTTGTTCCTGTGAAAGTTTACCCAAATGTGGCCAACTTAGAAGACTTTGAGAAATCTCTGCTTGCTTATGGTCAGTAGGGAATTTGATTTGTGGCATCTAAAATCTCCAAAGATTTCTATGAAGGGGCTTATTCCTCAATCCCTTATCTAAGGAGTTATTGTGATACCCTAGACCTTTAAGAGTCCAATCTCTCAGCTCTATGTCAACCACCCTTGGCCCTATATAGGTAGCTCTCCAATGCCTGACAATGTGGGCTTCCACAAGTCTGTCCTTCTCCTCTCCTCCTCGTAGAGTACAAGGGAAAAACATCTTTTGGAAGGTTTAAGTAGATAAAGGGGCAAGGCACCATCTGTCAAAAATGCCATTACCTGCTTCCGAGTCACTGATAACGCAGAAGAAAATGATCCTGAATGCATATGTATCAATATACTAACAGATAAAACACAGTATGGGGTATTAATTGATGTCCGCTACAGATCACCAAATCACAATAGAGAACAGGATGACTGCTTCCTTATGCACCTATCTATAATGTGTAGGAAAAACAACATGTCATGAGGGACTTCAATATGAGTGACACATGCTGGAAGTCTCATGTTACCACTGTTTAAACATCCTTGGAATTTCTGAATTATAGATGACAATTTCATAACTCAAGTGTTGCAGCTAGCATGAAGATTCTTTATTAGACCTTGTCCTAGAAGATAAAGAGGAATCATAGAATTATAGAACATTAGGACTGGAAGAGACCTCCGGAGGTCATTTAGTCCAATCCCCTGCTCAAAGCAGGACTAACACCAACTAAATCATCCCAGCCAAGGCTTTGTCAAGCCTAGATGCATCTGAAGAAATGAGGATTTTTACCCACAAAAGCTTATGCCCAAATAAATCTGTTAGTCTTTAAGGTGCCATCAGACTTTGTTTTCCCAGTTCCCTCAGCCTCTCCTCATAAGTCATATGCCCCTTCGGGATGGTTTGTTTGGGGGTTCCCCCCCCTTTTTTTAATTTTTTTTTATAAAGCTATAGTGTTGACATAATATACTTTGACTTGGTACCACACAAAATTTTGATTCCAAACTAGAATATAAAATTAAGATGCTACACATTAAATGGATTAAAAGCTGGTAATGGTAAACAGGGAATCATCATCATGATCAAGTGGATGTGTTTCCAGTGCTGTTCTGCAGGAATCGGTTCTTAGCCCTGTGTTATTTAACATTTTAAAATCAATGACCTGGAAGAAAATATAAAATCACTGTTCAAGTTTGCAGATGAACAAAAATTGGGAGGATGGTAAATAACGAAGAGGACAGGTCACTGATTACCAAGTGATTCAATCACTCAGTAAACTGGGCACAAGCAAACTACATGCATTTTAATACAGCTAAATGTCAATGTATACATCTAGGAACAAAGAACATAGGTCATACTTACATTGGGGGGGGCTCTACTTTGGGAAGCAGCGACTCTGGAAAAAAAATTTTGGGCTGATGGTGAAGAATCAACTCAACAGGACCTCCTGGTGTGATGCTGTGGCCAAAAGAGGTAATGTGATCCTGGGATGCACAAACAGAGGACTCTTGAGTAAAAGTAAAAAGCCTATTTTTGCCTCTGTATTTGGCACTAGTGCCACTGCTGTTGGAATACTGTGCCCATTTCTGGTGCCCACAATTCAAGAAGGAGATTATATTGATAAATAGGGGAGGGTTCAGAGAAGAACCACAAGAATGGTTAAAGGATTAGAAAACGTGTCCCAGTGATAAACTAAAGAGATTGAGCTCCTTGAGTCTACCAAAGAGAAGATTAAGAGATGACTTGATAGTCTAAATACCTACATGGGGAACAAATATTTAATAATGGGCTCTTAAATGTAGCTGAAAAAGGTATAACATGACCCAATGGCTGGAAGTTGAAGCTAGACAAATTCAGAATGGAAATCAGGCATATCTTCTTGCTAGTGAAGTGAATTAGTCATTGGAACAATTTATCAAGGGTTGAGGTGGAGTCTCTATCCCTGACAAATTTTATATCAAGATTGGATATTTTTCTGAAAAGATATGACCTAGGAATTAATTTGGGGAAGTTCTGAGACCAGACTAGAGCAGTGGTTCTCAACATTTTTTTTTAAACCCAAGGGCCCCATAAGTTTAAGTAGACAAACCTGCTGACCCCCCCAATTCCTGTATTATTTTCTTGCGAATAAATTGGTTTGTGTCATGTTACTTTAATAGTCATCACAAATTAATATATTGACAGCTTACCTGATACTAATGCAACCCAGGGCTTGTTTAGCAGCAAACAGCTTGTCCAGCTGAGGAATAATTTCAGTTAGGCAAGATTCATCTTATTGTAAGCTGTACTTCCAAGTTGCTTGAATCCTGTCTAACAAAGTGGTTTTTCACATCATCATCTGCAATTCGCCTTTTAATGGAGTCATTTGATACTGGCACATTCTTCAATTAAATTAGCAGCTTCGTCCCCTAATATTTCACAGCACATATCAATTATATCTGGCATCAGTAAAGTTTCAATAATTGTATATTACTTTCTGATTTTAGCAATTCTAATTGCAACCTTGTAGGATGCTTTGAGAGCATTCTCCTGTACAGTTGACCGTTTGTATAGTCTGTTGTTGTTTTAGTAAGCAATTCTGCTTCCTTTCAAATACTCCACTGGCTTGTCAACACTTTCCACATGCCAAGACCTCAGATGTCTTGTAAATTTTGCCAGCTTAAGTGCTTTGTTAGAAAGTACTTCTCTCCAAATTACATGCTGGGGTCTTGATTCTCCACTGACACATACCTACAAACAAAGTTTAATGTAGTCATCATCCCTGTTCCTCATTTTTGGGGGTGGGTTGGTGACCTGAGGGGCTTAAGGGGTTCCATTTTGCTTCTCTCTTTTTCAGTTTTGAGACATTTTCTGCTTCCTGAACTGCCAAAGCAGATGGAGTCATTTTACAAACAAAAAACTTGTCCATTATAGAAATTAAACCAATTCATTATATTTCAGAGTTGCAGCTAAAATGATCTCTAGTGTTTTTCTGCCCACTCTGAATTACAAAGTCCATGTCAAACCAATGCCTAACATAACTGGTGTAAACCAGACAAGTGATTGGCACATGAAAAAAAAATGCAGAAACTCAGCTTTTACTTCAATAATTTAAACATATCAGACTTGTATTCTGGTCCATAGTTCTCAAACAGGTTATTTTCACAAATAGGAGTTTCAAATGATAAATTACAACGTTGCAAGGTGATATATGGTCAGTGCCAAGTTGCTATCAACTTGGAATGTGCAAACTGAAAATGTCAGAACATGGTATTGTTATGTAATTGCTGGCACGTTCGCAGACCCCCTTGATTATACTGGTGGACCCCTAAGGGTCCCAGACCACAGGTTGAGAACCACTGGACTAGATGATCACAAAGGTCCCTTCTGGCCTTGGAGTCTATTAATATACTTTGTTGTTATGCAGCAGCCCTTATCCCATGGCAGGTTTCTGGATAGCTGCTTACTAGGCTACTGCTAAGGAAACTCCTTGAGACAGTCTATGGCTTGGCTATGGCTGGCTTCACAAACATTACATCTTCCCAGCACCCCTGTGAGGTGCAAGGGTGGTATTATCCCCATTTTACAGAACAAGGAACTGAGGTATAAACAGCAAAGTACAAAAGTATCCACTAATTTTGGGTGCCCTATTAGAGATGCCTATGACATGTTTTTTTCAGAACATTTGAGCATTATACAACACTTGCTACACTCAAAGCACAGTTCCCATTAACTTCAATTGCAGCTATGAGTGCTCCCCACTTCAACAAAATCAGACCAGAGCATTTCAAGTGGCATACACAGAACATGAGGAATACACAGTGATGGCTTGTGAAAAGTTTTATTTAAGCAACTTGCCTAGCATCATATAGGAATGCTGTGGCGGGGACAGAATCCAATTCTCCATAGCAGCATTCAACTGCCTTAACCATGATACCATCCTTTGTCTTCTGAAATCTCCTACTTCATTCACTGCACACTATCCAACTTCTGCAACAAGTGAGCCAGGGGGCACTACAGTCGAAAGCCTCATTCACTATACTACCCTGATTTATTGCCAAAGCATAGTCCATCCTGCACACTGAATGAGGCAGGGCTCCTACAGAAAATAAAAATGATATATGGTCATCTATTTAAACCTGTCAATGCATATATAGAAGGGGGGGGCAAATTAAGATTACATACACAATCTTAGTTCTGGCATTTGCTAACTTCAGAGTGCTTGATTTTTTAATCTGAATAATGTTCTTTTAAGATTATTATAGTTACACAAGATAACAGTAATTTTATGTGGCCATTTCATCAGCAGATCAGACTGAGTGGTCTTTCCTACTATCAGGGATAAGAGATTTCAGTTTCCATTTTGGACTTTGAAAAACCTCTGCAGTTCAATTTTTTATTTAAAAAAAGTTCACATAAGGAGAATTACAAGTTATCAGAGATGAGTTTTATTGATTGTCTCTAGTACATGTACACACCCTGACCATTTGAGTTGAAAGAGTTAAAATACCATTTCATCTAAAGCACAGACAGTTTAACAAGGGAGGTTTTCTCTCCACTATTTGGTTTGGCTTGTAACTTTAAACAGCTTTAGCATGGGTCAATCTGTGCCAGCATAGCTTTCTCTTTTATTCAACATCAAACTCTGAAAACTCAGCCCCTTGGAATTAAATTCCTCCTATTGCCTAGAGCAGAAAGGTTCAAAGTTTATCTTGATCTGAAGCAGCTTAAATTTCTTCTTCACTCTCTGAACTTTCCTTCTGCTAAGCTGAGCAGAAGGGTTGCGGCTTCTCTCTTTAGTAAGAGTAAGAGACATCTACGATGGGGTAAATATGGAAGCAATTATTAGGAGAAAATACTGAGATTTTAAGAGCCTTTACGTTGGTCATCATAATACTAACACTTGCTGGAAGGATGGTCTTCTGATAAGGCAGTAGACTGGGCCTCAGGAGATCTGGATTCAATTCTCAGCTTTGAATAGACTTTGGGCAAGTCATTTAAACACTCAGTTCTCCGTTGGTAAAATAGGGATAGTAATGTTTCCTTTGTCTATCCTATCTACTCAGATTGTAAATTCTTTGGAGTAGCGTCTCCTTAAGTGATTGTTCAGTGCCTGATACAATGGGGACCTATTTTCTAACTTATTACTATAAATAATTTGATGTTTTCAAAGTCCTGTACAAACACACACACACACCCATTTTATAGATGTGGAAATGGAGGCACAGAGACCCTGCAGAAAAGTATTGCAACAAACCACTAGTTGGAAGGTCGCAAGAGAGCAATTCCACTTGAAGGCCATCGAAAACCTCTGCAAGAGTTCATGTAATTGTTTTGCTATGGTGTCTGGGACAAGGTCCTTAGCTCACAAATAACTGCACTCACAACTGACTGCACAAGTTCATTCTGCACTGCTTTCTCCCTAATGTAAATAGGAATGCAGAGACAGTGTCGCTACATCAGATTTATCCATCTCTCTTAAAGCCATTCCACAATACAGGACTTCACCCTACAACTGAGAGTTCTGTACCCTGGTCTTTCACCCCTCTCTGTCTCTGGCACTGGTCATCCCATTAAACAATTCTACAGGAAATCTTACCTCTATATGAGGCCCAGCACTTGCTGTGTGGGGCTATAGCATCCACCTAGCAACATCACCCTCCACTTCTAGAACAAGAATTCAACAATCTCACAGAAAACAGAAGCTTTGGGACACAGACCTTAACTGCTCGATATGTTGTACAGGATCAGTGCTCTGGCACTGTCCAAATGGAGCAGAAAGAGATCTGCTTCATATTAACGGAAATGGAAAACTAGGCTCACCTATCAGGGAATTGGCTCAGTGACCACATGCTGAGGTGGAAATGGCTGCCAGGCTTCCACCAGCATCGGTCTAGTATTTTCCATTTAAATCCCTCCTTTAGTCTTATGAAATCATCCCTTGCTTAGGGCTGTGCCTACAGTTGCAATCTAGCCCTTGATCTCTCAGTGCCTCAGTTCCCCATCTCTACTAATAATAATCTCCTCGCTCTTAGTGCTGTTGTGAAGATATATACATAAAGTAGGTGGCAGGTGCTCAGATACTATGGTAATAAAGGTCAGGTAAGGGATAGGCTATAGTAATATTGCACAAACAAAATGTGTTTGAGGGGGAAGAATTAAGTAACATTAAATCTTACAAAAGCAGAGAACTATGCAAACCAACCACATGCCTTCATTAAGTTAAAATCACGATGAAAGTTGTATTTTAAAAATGAGAAGCAATATTTTCTCCTTAGATATTTCATCTTCGCATTTTTGAAATCCAGTCATCTCTCAAAGTACTGAATCAGCCATTAGCAAAGTTGCGCAAATGACATGTCCATTCTGAGCCTGACTCAGACATGTCATCTTTCTTTATGGGAAAACATTACTAACATTGTGTCCTTGGGAATCTGCAACTGGCACTTAAAAATGTACAGGATTTGGTTCTTCCAAAGTGGAAGGCACTCGACACTTTTGACCCATAAATAAGCTATACTGGAATGAGAAAATAAGAATTTCAGCTGATCTGTCCTTCCCTAAGACAATACATAGAATATTCTAATAATGGGTTACAAAAAATGGCAAAAGTTGAATCAATTCATCAGTTAAACAGAACAACTTTCCGCAAGAAGTTTATGTCCTCAAGAGATTTGGCACCAATTCCTTCTCTTCCATTCAGTTTGTGCATGAGCACAAGCTCTTAGGTACATGCTTAACTGTAGACACTACCTCACCCTTTCTGTCCCCTTCCAAGGTGCATGTTACAGAGGCCCTCACATCATTGACAAAGGAATTTGGGACAGTTGGAAATGGGTTTACAACTTTTTCCAGTCCAGCTGTTCATTCTGCGATGTCCTTACTAGGCTTGCTCTACAGTTTTGGCTGCTCCTTCCCCCAGGCTGGCCAGCATAGCTATAGATGTTTAACAGTTGCCAGCTGCTCATCTACTCTTTCAGGCTGATGCTGCTCACCCATCTCCCCAATTTTCCCAGCTATAATAAATATATATATTTAATCTCATTCCAGGACTCCTAGGCCTACATTTAATACTGCCATACCTCGTCCTGACAAATCCCAAATATGGGACAATGATCCAAATTGTGGGACACAAATCATTCATGACGGAAACAAGCTACAGGTTAACTACTTCCTTCAGTGTAAATATTCTCTCTTCCATGATTCTGCATCTCTAATGTAAATCATTTCAAAAGTGAGAGGAGACACCAAATTAGTGTGGCACTAAAATGCATGACGACTTGGGGAATGATATCAGCCTTGTTGCAGGAGCTGCAGACCCTTTGGCAGCTTCATAGATATTGCTTGGTGCCTGCGGGGGGGAAGAGGAAGTCCCTGGAGACGGTGCCAGGAACAGGTTCCCTGTGCTCAGGCTGCAAAGGTTCAGGAGTTCTGGGGAGAAACTTTGTAAGTCCTGCACCCCTGGTGCCCCAGCCCCTCAGGATCCACAGGATTGGCTGCCCGGGCCCAGGAAAGTGGGACTGGAAGGTTTCTGCACCCAGAGGCAACATGTGAGGCAGTCACATGCCCCTCCCCCCAACCTTTAAATTGTGTGCTCCCTCCTCCCCGGTCAACAGTTATGTGTAGCCTCTGGTTTTTAGAAGGAAAACGCTCCTGCTGTCTGAGACACAAGGTGGGTGAGGTAATACCTTTTATTGGACCATATTCTGTTACTGAGAGAAGCTTACACAGAGCTCTTCAGGTCCGGGAAACATGTCTCAGCTAAATACAGGGCGGAACAGACTGTTTGGCACAAGTAGTTAACATATATTTCGAGGGACCATTCATGCCCCTTCAGTCATTGGCAGGGGGAAGGAGAGGGGGAGGAAGCAATGGTGCTGGGAAGATAGATAAATACAGACTGAGGCACTCGGTAATAGGAGCCATATTAGTACCTAAACTGGACGCATGCATGCTGTACCTTGGGCTTAAGAGCTGTGAAATGTTAATACTCATAACCATACTGGCCAAAGAAAGTGATCCCTAACCCAGATCTCCTGAGTAGTAATTTGTGCCATGCACTGAACTGGAGGGCAACATTTCTAGTCAATGGACATCACTACAAACTAGTGAGGATTTTTGTACTCCAAATCACTTCCAAACCAATGTTTACCTACATGGAAGGCAGAGGCTGTTTAATGTCTGTCTGCTGTATTTTTAAACAACACTTACCAGAAATCATGCAGTCCTCCTTTTATCACTGTTTTATTGCTCCTCTAAGAATAACTGGGTGAATATTGTGGCCCAGGAAATAGTGTTACATAACTTTTAATTGCATATTGACAGCCTACAAAGAGCCATTAAAAAGGATTATAGAGGAGGGAATAAAGATTACGATCACAAGACTTCCAACAATGCAGAATAAAAATGTCACTGAAATAAAATGAAAATTCTCCCCTAGTCAAAGACAAATGTAAATTGCAGATAATTCCTCTGCAAATATGCTCATTATAAAACCTTGTGTCTGTCTGCAAATGTAATAATGGACAGGGAAGGGACCAGCCATGTGACTAAAATCACACAAAATGAACTTAATAGCAGCAGACAGACTAGTTACTTGGTGAACTTGTGATGTTTTCCTGCCTGATTTTTAACAATCGAGGTAATAAATAGAGAAGGATGAGAGTTAAAGGATTAGTACAGATTTACATTTACTACAGGTCTAAATTCAAAGACAGGGCTTGGCTACACTGGCACTTTACAGCGCTGCAACTTTCGCTCTCGGGGTGTGAAAAAACACCCCCGAGTGCTGCAAGATACAACGCTGTAAAGCCTCAGTGTAATCAGTGCCGCAGCGCTGGGAGCCGCAAGCTACACCCGTAAGGGATGTGGTTTACGTGCAGCGCTGGGAGAGCTCTCTCCCAGCGCTGGCGCTCCAACTACACTCATACTTCAAAGCGCTGCCGCGGCAGTGCTTTGAAATTTCAAGTGTAGCCATACTCTGAGAACATAAGGAGTGGAGTGGGATTGTTGCAAAGCGTAAGTCAGGAACAGAGAACTATAGGAACTTACGTATTAAAAAAAAATCCCTCTGGAAACAGTTTACCCAAGTTCTAAGTAATTCAGACTGACATGCAAGGTCTGAAGTACATATGAGACAACAGATCACATCAATTGGCACTGAATGACTCACATTCTGCTAAATCCAGGCCCTCCGGTACATCAAAGAAAACTCAAATTGTGCTGGGTATGCTGGCTGCCGATAATACAACCCAGATGATTTCCTAGATCAGTCATCATAAATTTGCATGGGTAACTAGTTCACAGAGAAGACAGATTCAGAGTTAAAACAAAGGCTACATCAAACTGGATTGACAAGTTAAATCTGAAGGCTCATTTGCTGATAAAGCTACAGTTGACATGTATTTAATGATATTAATAAATTAGATTTATTGAATTAGCTAGAGCCCAGGCCATTACAGAAACTTGCAGTAACCTTAATTTAAAAAAGGCTTAAATTTGATGCAGTGTGAAAACCTCCTTAAAGGCTCTTGGCCTATTAACTTATAACAAGAAGTATTCAATTAGAGGCTGATCCAAAAACCTGTGAAATCTAATGGAAAAACTCCCATAAGAATGCTGAATTTAGGAATACAGAGCTGTTTTGTTCTCTTTTGAGATTACCTGACCAAAACCTACAAGTCTTGATATGAGTTCCTCAGAGATCTGGATTCAAGTTAAGTGCAAAGAATAAACAGTAGCTAGTTAATTGGTTTCCAACAGGTCTTAAAAAGAAAGCTTTATATAAAAAGAATGAAAAAAGGACATAAAAGGATCTCTGTATCAAGGTGACAATATACAGGGTCAATTGCTTAAAAGAAAAATGAATAAACAACCTTATTCCAAAATAAAACAATTTAAAACATTCCAGCAACTACACACATGTAAATACAAAAGAAAACAATACAAACCTATTGTCTTACTATCCTTGTACTTACAACTTGTAAACAGAAGATTAGAAAACCTGGAGATAGAAAAATCACTCTCAGAGCTGAGAGGGTCAGACCCAAGACAAAGAACAAAGAACTCACACCCAAAACTTCCCTCCACCCAGATTTGAAAAAGTCTTGTTTCCTGATTGGTCCTCTGGTCAGGTGTTTGGTTCCCTGTGTTAACCCTTTACAGGTAAAAGAACATTAACCCTTAGCTATCTGTTTATGACATGCCCCCCAAATCGCCGCCAGGGAAGAAATGTTATGACATGGTGTGCAGCGTTGTGGGATAAATAGAATCCAGAAGCCAGTAGGAATATTATATTTTTTCTTTTCTCTGCTAGGGGCTTTTAAGCAGAGAGGG
This sequence comes from Gopherus evgoodei, assembly GCF_007399415.2. Taxonomy (NCBI): domain Eukaryota; kingdom Metazoa; phylum Chordata; order Testudines; family Testudinidae; genus Gopherus; species Gopherus evgoodei. Next base: position 23,056,444 of record NC_044326.1, read on the forward strand.
TTTGGTTTTAAAAGGAACCAGAGAGAATTTTTTTCTGTTCTCTCCTGGCAGTAGCTTGCATATTAAGCAAGGAACTATCAAGCTGTGACAAAGGGTCTTTCGTTATACTATAGCACTCCCATTGAGAGTCAAGTACCCAGCACAATACACATGCAAATAAAGTGGTTTTTCTGGTTTACTTTACATTTAAAAGATTAGCTAGAGGAAGAAAAAAAAGGCACTGTTGCTAGGCAGACCCGAGGAGACAACAGAGCCAGCAGTTCAGACAACAAACACCGGAGGGCACCCCAACACAAGAAAACAGGAACCAGAATGTCACGAAAACCAGAAGCAGTACAGCTGGAAGCAATGGAAAATCAGATAAAACTACTAAAAACACAAATGGCCAGAGATGAGGCAACTCACAAATAAGAGATGGAAAGGCTACAAAAACAAGATGATGCCAAAAAATGCATCCCACCTCAGCCACCATGCCATAACATTTCTTCCCAGATCTGGACCTTAGCGTCCAAAATATGGGTATTAGCATGAAAACCTCCAAGCTTAGTTACCAGCTTGGAGCTGGTAATTGCTGCCACCAGCCAGGAATTATACAGTGCCTAGCTCACTGTGGTCTCCCCAAAAACCTTCCCTGGGGGACCCCCAGACTCGGATTCCTTGAGTCTCACCACAAGGAGAATAAACCATTTCCCTTCCCCCTCCTCCCCTCCAGGTGTTCCCTCCCTGGGTTCCTGGAGAGATATACAGATTCAAGCTCCATGAATCTAAACAAAAGGATTCCACCCTCTTTACCTCCTCCCAGATTTCCCCACCCTGGGGACCCTAGGATACTCCCTGCTTCAAGTCCTTGAAACACAAGTACCGAGAGAGCTAATCTCTCTCCCCCCTCACTCAGAGGGTATGCAAAGTCAGGCTTAGTAAATCTAACCCAAAGAGATTTTCCCCCTGACTTCTTCATGACAAGGTGCTGTTTTGAAATTCTACAACTCAAACATTGCTTCTTGTTTTCAACAGAACGTTCGCAGATTGAAAGTGATGGGGCTCAAAACTCTCCTCACCCTCCCATCTTTGTTTTCAGAGGCCCTGAACACCTCACAGCTGAAAATGAAATGAATAGGAGCTGTGGGTGCTCAGCACCTCTGAAAACCAGAGCTCAGTTGTCCTTCAGCTTTCTCCTTGACTACAGCAGCCACCTTGGCTGTCAGCCTGGGATTGAACTGGGGACGTCCAGAGCATAAAAGGTTGAGCTGCTACAGCTTGCACTAAAGCTCTCTAGTCAGGGCCACCATGGCAGCATTGGCACAAAGCAGGACCTGTAACCCCTGCTCACCAGTGGGTTGCACTAAGACTTGGCAGCACGTTAGTTTAAATTAAAAGGAGGTGTAAGTTGCACACCTCTGAATTTGGTCCAATATCTGATGGGTAAGTCATGGCCTGGTTAAACGAAATAACCCTGGAAAGCAAGATAAAAATACTGCAAGTAAATGTGGTTTAGAAATTTAATTCCAGATTTAACCTCACATTCTGAAAAGTGGACATTTTGGTTTGGTAAATGTGTGTATGCAATAATAGATATCTACTGATAAAATACATTACAAAGTGAAAAACTCAAGCAGAATATAGACTCAGACTTTAAGGTCAGAAGGGATCATTATGATCATCTAGTCTGACCTACTGCACAATGCAGGCCACAGAATCTCACCCATCCACTTCAATAACACACGCCTAACCTATGTCTGAATTACTGGAGTCCTCAAATTGTGGTTTAAAGACCTCAAGCTGCAGAGAATCCTCCAGCAAGTGATCCGTGCACCATGCTGCAGAGGGAGGCGAAAAACCTCCAGGGCCTCTGCCAGTCTGCCCTGGAGGAAAATTCCTTCCCGATCCCAAAGATGGCAATCAGTTAAACCCTGAGCATGTGGGCAAGACTCACCAGCCAGCACCCAGGAAAAAATTCCCTGTAGTAACTCAGATCCCATCCCATCCAACATCTCATCACAGACCACTGGGCATACTTACCTGCTGATTATCAAAAGATCAATTCCCAAATTAATTGCCAAAATTAGGCTATCCCATCATATTGTCCTCTGAAAGAAAAAAGCTATAAGCCCTAATAGCCAGAGAGTCTCCTGTCAGGTGGAGAAGAAACAAGTTCCACTCCCCATAATGCATACTTGTGGTTTGCTAGCAGCTAGGCTATTTGTTTGGTTTATGTATAGAACGTTTAGGTACTGCAGTCACTGATGGGTTTTAGCTATTCACCTCTCTCTCTGGGATCGTTTGGGAATCTTGCTATAAATCAAGTGGAAGGGCCTTAAGCAGGATCCCTCCCCCACCACCCCCAACTTGCTGTAGTATCTGTTTAGTGTGATGAGTACAATCCTCAGAGCTGGCCAATTGGCTGGGGCTCACTCATGCTCATATTAAACGAGGTTCCCTGTATTGTTTACATACCATACTCTAAGCTGATGCTATAAATAAATATCAGCACATCCTTACATGGTTAGGTCTTAAAGGGCTGGATGGTGCCAAAATGTCCAGTTTCTGTGCATGCCAAATGCTTTTAATAATCCCCTTCCATATTGTAGAACTGTGTTTGTGTTACTTTATATACTGGGCACTTAAGAGGGGTTAAAGAATGGGAGCCACCCACAAAGAAGAAAGGATGGATATCCATAATTTATCTCCTTTTGAGTATGTTTCATATTAAGACCTTATGGAATAAGGTGAGCCCATCTAGACTTCAACACCACAGACTTAACATGAAACTCCCTAAAAATGGGGTAAAAAAAAAAAGAAAGAAAAAAAAAAGAAAGCATATTCCGAGAAGTCCTATGAAGGAAAGCAAGTTACAACCTAAATCTGACAATGTTCTTAGCATTTTAGTAGGGCCACTATTGGCAGGAGCCTCAGCTCACTTCATTAGTGGTCACGTGAGCTGCAATATTTGCTTACAGTGGGATCAGTAAAGAATTCCACATTTCCCTCTCATTGTTAGTTGTGTATTTAGTTAGCTAGTTTATTTTGATTCATCAAACAGGCTTACTGAACACTTAAAGATCACTTGTTTTTAAATGTATTAACATAGATCTACATGGAAGCAACAAATAATAAAGCTGAGAGTGTGGCCAAAAAACCTCCCAGAAAGGTTTGTTTTCCAGTAATTGCAACTAGTGAGGCAACTTCTGTCCCTCTCACTCTCTTTATGGGCATGGAAGATCCTGAGTGTATCATTTCTGCTGGGTGGGACTAGAATGATGTGAGCTCATGCAGATGGTCCAGATCTCCTGCACGTTGCTAGCCACCAGGGGATTCCTTCTGCACCTTGAGGGAGGTTGGGATGGAATGTGCAGGAAAGAGTGTGTGACTATTCCCCTCTGAGGCTCCTCTGTAACTAGGTGAGTTACAAGCTGTATGTGATTAGCAAGGGAGAGAAGGGGAAGCTTTCAGCAGAGGAAGGAGCACTTTACGCCTACTCCCCCCACTTTACTTTAACTTTAATATTCCCAGGCATGTGTCATGGAAGATGGGAGAGATTCTAGAGGACTGGAAAAGGGCAAATATAATGTCTATCAAAAGGGAAATAAAGACACCACCAAGAATTACAGACCAGTCAGCTTAACTTCAGTACCCAGAAAGGTAATGAAGCAAATAATTAAGCAATTTGCAAACACCTAGAAGACAATAAGGTGATGAGTAACAGCAAGCATGGATTTGTCAAGAACAAATTGTGTCAAACTAACCTAATAGCTTTCCTTGACAGGGTAGCAAGTCTTGTGGATTGGGAGTGTGGGGAGAAGTGGTAGATATGGAATATCTCGACTTTAATAAGGTTTTTGATACAGTCTCATAAGGCCTTCTCATAAACAAGCTAAGGAAATACAACTGAGATGGAGCTACTATAAGATGGGTGCATAACTGGTTGGAAAACTGTTCGCAGAGAGTAATTATCAGTGGTGTGGATAATTCAAGCTGGAAGGGCATAAGGAGTGAGGGCTCGCAGGGATCAGTTCTGGGTTCAAGTCTGTTCAATATCTTCCTCAATTATTTAGATAATGAGAGTACACACTTAAAGTTTGCAGACAATACAAACCTGGGGGTGGGAGGCGCGAGTTGCAAGTGCTTCGGAGGATAGGATTAAAATTCAAAATATCTGGACAATCTGGAGAAACTGTCTGAAGTACATAGGATGAAATGCAGTAAGGACAAATGTAAACTACTCCACTTAGGAAGGAACAAACAAACAGTTGCACACATACATAACTGGAAATGACGGCGTAGGAAGGAGTACTGCAGAAAGGAATCTGGGGATCATAGTGGATCACAGGCTAAATAGGAGTCAACAGTGTAACACTATTGCAGAAAGCATTCTGGGATGTATGAGCACAAATGTTGTAAACAAGACACAAGAAGTAATTCTTCCACTCTACTCTGCACTGATTAGGCCTCAATTGGAATATTGCATCCAGTTCTGAGTGCCACATTTCAGGAAAGATGTGGACAAATTGGAGAAAGTCCAGAGAAGAGTAACAAAAATGATTAAAGGTCTAGAAAATATGACCTATGAGGGGACATTCAACAAAGCCAATTTTTTCAGTCTGGAGAAGAGAAGACGGAGAGGGGATATAGTTTTCAAGTACATTAAGAGGTTGTTACAAGAAGGAGGGAGAAAAATTGTTCTCCCTAACCTCTGATGATAGGACAAGAAGCAATGGGCTTAAATTACAGCAAGGGCCATTTAGGTTGGATGTCAGGAAAAGCCTCCTAACTGGCAGAGTGGCTAAGCACTGGAATAAATTGCCCTGGGAGGTTCTGGAATCTCCATCACTGGAGATTTTTTAAGAGCAGGTTAGACAAACACCTGTCAGAGATGGTCTAGAAAATACTTAGTCTTGCCATGAGTGCGTGGGACTGGACTAGATGACCTCCAGAGATCCCTTCCACTCCTACAATTCTATGTGAATGATCTCAGCCTACGTTCCCTAAATTTTTGATAAACATCAAACCACAAACTCAGGTAAGTTAGTGTGGCTCTGTGGTTCAGTAAGTATATCCCTTCCTATTAGCTGAGCACTAACTGCATGCAAAGCACAAAATGATGTCAGCCACTGCTGTGAAGAGCTTATAATCTAAAAGATTAAACAGGAGAGAGAGGAAATACTGGGATAGCTAGAGGCTAGTTCTCAACTTTAGTTTTAATTAGAATCCAAGAAGTATATGGCCAAGTTATGGCCAAGATAGAAAGGCCTAATAATATCTATTTCTGGCCACGTGCCATTTTATTCAGAAATGGAAACTAAGGTTGAAAAATTAAAATCTTACCCTTTGAGATCTGATAACTTTTTCCTGAAGGATGACATTTTATTTGTCACCACTGAAGAGCGGATTAAATTTATGGGGAAGCTTCTAAATCTGCTACACAGCCATAAATGGGCTTGATTAGGCCAGCTAAATTGGAAGGAGAACTAATCTCATTAGAGAACACAAATATAGCCCCAAGGTTCCAGCCAGAATTAAGACATTCTGCATTGATTTGAATATATGTTTTCACTCAAGGAAGCCTGTATTTTGCTTGTACTAAAAAAAGCAATGAGCAAACATCTCTCATTGGGAGAATCTCTGAAAGAAAAAATGTCTAGAATAAGAAAAAGATTGTCATAAACACCTGCAACTAAAACCCAGTTTCATCTGCAAGTCCTTTGAACAACTATTTCTCCTACCCTTTGCAAAATAGAATTATTCCAAATGCGTGCATGTGTTCACAAGATTTCTCAGTTCTTAGGCAATCCTTAAGAGTCGCCTAGAGTGCAAACCTTTTTGTTTACTGTACATTCAAATCTAAAGAAAACTCTATGAACAGACTTTCCCTTTGGTCTGACTGATCTTATGAGGGCATCAATACAAAACAAAACAACCACACACACCGCTCTCTCTCTCTAACATATATAAATTAGAGAGAATCTTTTCCTGCCAACTTTGGTGCAACTTTTCTTGCCAACTTTGTTGTATATACATAGTGTAAACAACTGAGGCAACTCTCAGTATCCTGCAAGATAAAGCTTGGGGAGAGGGGTCAAATCCTACTTCCTATACATTTGTTCTATCCATTCTTTCTTCTGTTCTGAAAAAAGTTGGATGGTTTTGATGACAAATGAGATAAAACTTTATTTCATCTGAAAAAGGAGACAATGACAATTAAGCTGCCACTATAAGATTCTGGGCCCTCAGACATCCCACAAATAATGTTTTCTTTACCAAGACTCTTGCGTGGCTCAGATAATCTGATATATTCTTAACCTGATCACAGCACAATTACAAACTGTATTGTGTTGTTTGGTTTGAGGGGGAGCCAAGTGGTTAGCTAAATGACATAGAGGATTAGTAATATATTATTCAACTTTTTACCTCATGGTCCCTTGTTCAAAAATTGTTGCCATTTGATAGCTGTTTGTTGGCCTACGTCAAATGAGTTTGCTGCACTCAGTCCAGTTCTCGGTGGTCAGATATCCAAACCAAAGGCTGGCACCTTCTTGTTAGTCTCAAAAGACAGTAAGGATTAATTTGGCTTTTGTAAGATGTACGTGCCCCGCTCATGTGCCCCCAGTAACCAGGTGTGGCACTACTGCCTACCTTCATTTCCCCATTTGGGCTGTCAGTAAGTTCAAGAGTTGGGCTCTCATATGTCAAGCAGCACCTCCTCTCCACCATTCCAAGGGTCTCATTTATTAATTGAAAGTTCAACAGAAACGCCAGAAAGCCTTTCATCTAGGCTTCTTAGCAGGGAGATTAATTTAGCCACTCATGAGTCCCAGGTCCAGACCCTTTATCCACAAGGCACTCTTGACCTTCATTGCTTTCCTAGAGCTAGTGCCTCTGCAGGGCCTTCCTGCCAATTGCAGCTCTTCTCCCACCAGCACAGACTGGGCCTCCTACAGTTATATGGGAGCTCCCTCCTAAAGTTCCTTTCCCTGGGAGAATTCCTGCTTTATTCCTGGGAAGCTCCACTCCTTAGGGTCCAACCCTCCAATGAAAAAGCTACCGGAGTCCATCAGGTCCAGGTGCTCATTAGCAGATAACCAACCTCCTAGTCAACCTAGAAGTCATCACCTGCCTAAGATGGGCTTGTTCTCCTGAAAGAAGCCCATCATGGATAGACTGGGCCCTGATTTCCCTTCAAGGGGCCAGTCATCCCATGACACCGTGGAAACTGAATTACTCTGACATCGCTACAGGTTGTCTTTGCATGTCAGAGAAGAAATCTGAGCTGGTGAACATTTTCCACCCAACATTTTTTCATCAAAACTGCAGTTTCATCAATGTTCGATTTTAGTGAAGTTTTCACTGTTTTATCAAACTTTTAATAATTAAATGAACACTTTTCAGTTTCATTTCATTTTTTAAAAAAAAGAACATTTTTATAATGGATGTTGTTACAAGGAGGAAGGACAAGAAGCAATGGGCTTACATTGCAGCAAGGGAGGTTTAGGTTGGACATTAGGAAAAAATTCCTAACTGTCAGGGTGGTTAAGCACTGGAATAAATTGCCTAGGGAGGTTGTGAAATCTCCATCATTGGAGATTTTTAAGAGCAGGTTAGACAAACACCTGTCAGGGATGGTCTAGATAATACTTAGTCCTGCCATGAGTGCAGGGGACTGACTAGATGACCTCTCGGGATCCATTCCAGTTGTATGATTATAAATTGGTTTTAAAAAAAAAAAAAAAGTCCATTTGAAATTAATCAAAGGAAAATTTTCTTTTAATTTTTTTTTTTAAATAGAAACTGGAATCAAAATTCTGCATGAAAAAATGTCCAACGAAAATCTTTCACTCGCTTATTTTTTGGCCAAAATAAAATCGGATTTTTCAATCAGCTCTAGAAAAATCCATTAGCGTAGGGAAAGTTGCAGGACTATGGCCTATGCCATCCTGATATGGCTATTCATTAGAGGATTTCAGTCTACCTACCAAGACATGCAAACAATTAAAAAGAAAGTGAGAGGTGGAGGGGCTATTTCCTGTTAATATATTAGAACAGGGGCAGTCAACCTGTGGCTCCAGAGCCATATGCAGCTCTTCAGAAGTTAATATGTGGCTCCTTGTACCGGCACCCACTCCAGAGCTGGAGCTACAGGAGCCAACTTTGCAATGTGCTGGGGGGTGCTCAACTCAACCTCTGGCTCTGCCACAGGTCCTGCCCCGACTCCACCACTTCCCGCCCCCTCCCCTGAGCCTGCTATGCCCTTGCTCCTCCCCCTCACCTCCAGAGCCTCCTGCATGCCATGAAGCAGCTGATCAGGGGGTGCAGGGAGGGAGGTGCTGATCGGCAAGGCTGCCGGTGGGTGGGAGGCACTGGGAGCAGGGGAATGGGGGTGAGCTGATAGGGGGCTGCTGACATATTACTGTAGCTCTTTGGCAATATACATTTGTAAATTCTGGCTCCTTCTCCAGCTCAAGTTGGCCACCCCTGTATTAGAAAGTATTTTGGTTACCTATTTGGAGGCCTAGCTTATAAACGTAGTAAGACACAACACTCGAAGGGATATTTGCAGTCCAACCAAATAAGTGACAAACTCCAGAGAACCCATCTTAGGCTTTACATGGATCCAAAAAGGACAATGAGAAAGGATTTTAGGAGCTTTGGTTAGAATTTTGTTGATGCTCAAGTTAGAGCTGAATTTTTTTGAACAAAAACTCTTCTAAAACAAAGGCAATTTTTTGACGTAATCTTTTTTCCAAACACCTTTTGACATTGAAGTGTTGTGATTTCCCCCCAGAAGATTTGACCATTCTCTTTTCTATACTTAAGACTGAAAAACTACATGGCGTAACAGTAACAAAACCTCAACTACCATGACATACTTTGCCAGCTCAGCTGGACAGTTTAATGTTGAACTGATCTAAATGGAAATGTTTCAGTTCAGTTCAAACAAACTGAACTATTTTGATTCAGGTCACCCCAACCCCAAATGAAATATTTTGTTATGATTTTCCTGATGGAAACTTGAAGCGTTTGGCAAAAGTTAAAAATTTTCCATAGAAAGTTTCCATTTTGTGGAAACTATTTTCCATGAAAAAACATTTTTGGATGGAAAAATCTCAACCAGCTGTCATATGAACTGTGGCGGGGGAGAGTGGCAGGGCAGACTATCTTAATGCAAGCTTGATTGTTTTAGTTCACACCAGCAGGATCTACATGGAGTGGTTATTGTGCAGCTTGTTAAAGCACTTTACAAAGCACACGCTCTAATGTGCTTTGCCAACCCTTTGTAGACAAGCCCATAGACAGAATTTCTTAGGGCTTGTCTACACTGAAAATGCTACAGCAACGCAGCTGTGCCTCTGCAGGGCTTCAGTGTAAACATATGCTGATGGGAGTGGTTCTCCCATTGGAAGTTAGGTTGATGGAAGAATTCTTCCATTGACCTAGCACTATCTACACCAGTATTTAAGTCGGCTTAATTATACCGCTCCGGGGTGTGGGATTTTCACACCCTGGATTGATGTCTAGTGTAGACCAGGCCTTAGACTTCTCCTTTCTGAACAGATCTATTCATTTTCCTTGAATGATATCTCCCTGAGATTGTCTGTTGGAGCTATTTGGCAGAAGACATTTGGCAAAAAACGTATGAGAATGGAAAGATATTAGTCACGCAGCTAGAAAGAGCTATTTCATTGAATGGTCTATCCTAAATGTTGGCACAAATAAAATATTCCTCTGCTATAACTGTTCTTCTGAAACCTCTAGTAACAGAATTTGGAAGCTTTTTTGCACCTGGGGGAATAAAATACAATAAAAACCCAGTCTCATGTGTCTCCTTCTGATGCCAATTTGCTAGAAAGCCCTGCCAGTACTGAAATGGTTACCTGATGCGTTCGTGTTGTATAATACACACATTACTTGCTAAGTATTAAACTCAACAGATGCTTTAAAACCATTCTGCCAATACTATAAATACAGAGAGAATAAAAGTCAGCTAATGCCTATCAGTTTTCTAAAAGACTGATGAGGTGGCTAACTGATGACTGGGCTAACACATGACTCCTGAGTGCTCCTTAAAACTTTGTTTTGGGAACACCTGGTAATCTTCCTACTAGTGAGCTTTCCAAACAGCTCCCAGAGATTCAGACCTTCAGGAACCAACTATGCCCTTAATGAGTACAAAGATTTAAGGGGCATTTTCCTGTTCCCTGTTCAGACTTTGAGTTGCTGGGCCATGCGTAGTGCTCTGGACTTCAGGAATAGGCTCTTACATAGGTTGACTTGCTGCCTGGATTTTTGCATGACCCTCCGGTCCAATTAATGAACAAGTGTCTAAATAGGAACATGGATGTAGTGGATAAGTTACTTATAATTAAGGCTCTGGGTTTGTCATGGAGTCACATGGGATTCTGTGACTTCCCATGACCTTTGTGATTTCTGCAGTGGCCCATGCAGATGGACCGGGAACCACCTGAGCAGCTCAGGCAGCCCCTGGGCCATTAGCACAGGCCGCTGCTGGGGCAGTCTCGAGGCCCCTCACCCCCAGCAGCAGGAGTTTGGGTGTGGGAAGACTCAGGGCTGGGGGCGCAGGGCGGTGCTGGGCTGGGGGGGCTCCCCAGAAGGGTGATAGCAACTCCCCTCCCTCAGCTCCTAGCTCCACATGCTTCCTCTGCCCATTGGCACCACCCCACAGCTCCCATTGGCCGCACTTCCCCACCAATGGGAGCTACAGAACCGGGGCTTGAGGCAGAGTGGAGGCAGCATATGGAGGTAGGAACTGGGGTCACCACTTCCCAGGAGCCGGGTAAGGAACCTGCCCCAGCCCCACCAAGCGCCTCCCCACCACAGCACCCATGGCACACCCTCCCAGGGTGTGTCCCCCCATCTCCCCCAAGTTTTAGTCAGAGTATATAGGAAATCATGCACAGGTCACAGGCTGTGAATTTTTGTTTACTGCCTCAGACCTGTCCATGACTTTTACTAAAAATACCCGTGACTAAAACATAGCCTTACTTATTATATTATGCAATATTCAGTGGAGTAGTAGCAGGTCAAATTTTACAAACTAGACTCTCCTGCATTTGAACCAGATTAAGATTTTGGATCAAGTCTGAACAAAGTCAATGGGATTGTTTCCATTGACTTCAGTAGGGTTTGATTCAGACCCTGAACATTTAGGATCAGCTATATGATGGTATAAATGGAGTCAAATTGCAGCTGTTTCTATCAAGCCAAAACTTGTCCCTATCTCTAATTTGAAATAATAATTTGGAGTTTTTACTATGATGTATTTTTGATAAAATATGTAGCAGCGGAAGTAATTCAGCTTTACTTCTACTAAAATAATCCACCTAAAAGAAAATCCAGCACTTTATTTGTTTAACAAACTGATGTACTGATTTTCATCTGTGCTAACTTTAAATTGTTGTCTTGAAGGCATTCAAAAGTAAATATTTGGGTGTTTATCGACAGCAATTGGGCATGTTGCCTCTCTACTGCTAAAGCACTGAAACAGTAGCACCTATAAAGGTGTATCCCTAAACATTCTTATGAAATGTTCACTGTCTACAGATGCCGATAGAGGCATCACTTATTTTAGACATCTGCCTGGTGCCAGCCACATAAACCTGCTGTCTCACTTTTTATATGCATTAATCAGATGTATAAATATATAAATTTTGCCTGAGATTTCAGAATGCTTGATAAAGGTGGGTAAGAATGATTCTCAACTGCGTATTATAAGGAAACTGAGGCACAAAGATACCAAGTGATTAGTCTAAGGTCTTTTACTAGAGCTGGGCAAAATTTTTAAGCACAAAGCTTTTTCTCGGTGAACATGCAGATTTGGGTTAACCAAAACAATTTGTGATTTGGGTCAATTTCAGCAAGTTGGTTTAGTCAGATTTTTTCTAAGTGTTGAAAATGTCAAAACAGTTCATTTTGGCATTTCTGAACAAAGTGTTTTTGTTTCAGAAAGATGTTTCATTTCATAATTTCCCATTGCTTCAAGAAAAACATTAAAAAGTCTGTCAAAATTCCAAAACCATTTGTGACCTTGGGTTAAAAAATGGATAGACCTGTGAACCAAAAAAAGCCACAAAACAAAAAAATGAACAACAAATTGCAGTTTGGAATAGAACTACACTGCAGGGTCACCCAGAGGTGGGGGGCAAGTGGGGCAATTTGCCCGAGGCCCTGAGCCCCGCAGGGGTCTCCACAAGAATATAGAATTGCAACTTTATTTTTAATGGAAGGGGCCATGAAATTGCTTTGCCCCAGATCCCTGAATCCTCTAGGCGGCCCTGCCAAACTCTCAGTCCCCTGCCTCCCAAATATTGAAAGTGAGGTTGCAGGAAACATTCAGATCTAGAGTTGATTACTGATAGCTCCCTCCTTTCTGGCCTGTTTCATACCCACATGTCTCCTCTCCAGTGCATACAAAATACAACTGTTGAGATGATCTCTCTTGCCTTCTACTCTGATCCTCACATTATACTCTGAATCCTTCCATTGGGTCCCCCCTCATTCCATCAAGTAGAAGCTTCTTGCCCTGACCTTGAAGTCCCTTCACAATCTGCCCTGTGATAGTTAAACACTTTCTCATTGCATTTGTCCTCCTATTACTCTGCCCTGCTGCAGATCCCTGTTTGATACACACGCTATCATGTCTATTACCTTCTTCTACTTCAAATCCTTCTCAAGACCTATTTCCCAGAGGGCAACAAAAATGATTAGGGGGCTGGAGCACAGGACATATGAGGAGAGGCTGAAGGAACTGGGATTGTTTAGTCTGCAGAAGAGAAGAACGAGGGGGGATTTGATAGCTGCTTTCAACTACTGAAAAGGGGGTTCCAAAGAGGATGGATCTAGACTGTTCTCAGTGGTACCTGATGACAGAACAAGGAGTAATGGTCTCAAGTTGCCGTGGGGGAGGTTTAGGTTGGATATTAGGAAAAACTTTTTTTGGTGAAGCACTGAAATGGGTTACCTAGGGAGGTGGTGGAATCCCCTTCCTTAGAGGTTTTTAAGGTCAGGCTTGACAAAGCCCTGGCTGGGATGATTTAGTTGGGAATTGGTCCTGCTTTGAGCAGCACGTTGGACTAGATGATCTCCTGAGGTCCCTTCCAACCCTGATATTCTATGATTCTACTGTGATGCTTAAGAGAAATTAGCTATTTAGTAACAGTGACTAGTTAAAGAGGCATTTGGGGATAGCTCGTATTTATTCATTTATGTTACAAGAGAGTAGGACCATTTTTTTGGTATGTGGACGGCTTAACATAATGTGCATGCTACCAGAATGCAAAGAATTAACATTAATAAAGAAATGAAGCCCGCATTATTCCTAAGCCCCAGTTCAATCAAGTACACAAGCACATGATTAACTTGAAATATGTTTGGTCCCACTGACTTCACAGGCACTGCTCACATGCTTAAAGTTGCTACATACATAAGTTCCTTGTTGCACGAGGGCTCTAGTTTCTATGAGTGTCTTATTTTTGATATTATACATTAAACAGATCGTTGTGACACATTTGGATCTTGGAAGGTTGACAGCTAAAGTAAGACATCCACCGAATTTACAGAAACTCCACACAGTTCTTTGACTTTCTACTTCATTGTATTATGTTGTTGATCTAGTTCAGAGACACTCAAACTGTGGTCCATGGACCACCAGTGGTCCGCGAGCTCCATTCAGGTGGTCTGCAGATAGTTCCCTCTAAAGTGCACACCTGGACGGCCACAAATGAGAGAATGAAGGACCGCCCACCTAATTAATGGAGCTGCGCAGTCATGGCTCCACTAATTAGGTGCCTGGACCCTGGAGAAGACAAACATATAAGGTGAGATGGTGGCCTGGGGGGGGGAATAGGAGGTAGCTGGGAAGTGGCAGTGGGGTGAGAAGAGGGGAGGGGGGGGAAATTTGGGACATGCAGGGCTGCGGCAGTCAGAGAAAGAGGCAACTTTCCCCAGCTCCAGGGCTGCGGCTACCAGAGAGAGATGGTCCTCCTTCCCAGCCTCAACTCTGCGGTTGCTGCGTCAGGGGAGAGACCCCCCCGCCTCCTTCCCAGCCCCAGCTTGGTGGCTGCCGCGGTGGGGGAGACAGGACACATCCATCACATTTGAAAGGTAAGACTACTGATATTAAAAATATGAGTTGTGTGCTTTTATTTATAGAATAATAAACTATTATTAAGGGTTTTTTTAAATGTAACACTTTTATCCAATAGTTAGCTAATGGTACAAACAACATTTGGAAAGATCATTAAGTGGTCTGCTGAGACCCTCAGCAATTTTCAAGTAGTCTGCGAAAAAGAAGTTTGAGAACCACTGATCTAGTTCTTACTGAGTCACACATACACACATTTACAAAGGCCCTACAAAGTTTAATGTGGAGAAGTAACAGTGATTCATCATTGTAACAAATTGTAAATGTTCACTCAGTCCCTCTATTTTTAGAAACATTTACAATCAAAACTGAAAAATTAGTATTTATAATCTGATATGGCCATAGCATTAGGTCTTGGATACAACCCAGAACAGTCTGGGTTTTTTTGTACCTCATGTAATTTAGACCCATTTGTTGATTTCTCTTCTCCAATCTGTACAGAATAAGGAAAACTAAAACAATGCATTTGCTGTTTCATTTTTTAGGAGGGAAGTTTAAGCTAAAATAAACCCACCCAGTGCAGTACAGTACAATCAGTATGACTTTGTATTTGTTACTATTAGCACAAATAAAAGTTAAGGAATTATTTACAGCAGAAAACACTTGTGCCACACACTATTGAAACTAAAAATTTGTTGCTTACACAGTTCTTTCCTACCTTAAGGTGATTAAAAGTTAAAAGACTAGGCATAGAACAGTCTTCCAAAATAGATTATAACTTTCAGTTCAGAGTCTCAATACAGTGTGTAATCAACATTCTTTTCTATTGTTAGTAGATATGTTAGAAAATAATTATGAATGGTATCTATATATGATTAGATTGCTTAGTTACTTTAACTTTCGCCTAATGTTACAACCATTTCTAGTAGCATAAGGCCAGATTTTTACTCTAGGTGCATTCAATTCCATGCAAGTGTTAACAGCATAAAACTGGTTGTGATTGTGCAAATATCCATTGTACACATTGGTTATTTGCATGCTTAATTCTATGTACACACAACTTTACACACAACTGTGTAAGTCTGAACATCTGGGTCCACATTACCATCTCATATAAAAGTGCACAATTGTGAGATATTTGGGAGCTATGGGTTGCCATATCCTCCCCTTTTCAGTGTAAGCCAACAGCAATGCAGAAGGGCTGCTGTGTAAGGCTGACCCTAGGTTTCATATGAAATAAAACACATGGGGCCTCAGACAGATGTGTAATCTGCATGACATCGGTGGATTTGGAGGGTTCAACAGTTGGGCAGGACAGGTATATTTGACCTTAGGGGGATGCAGAAAAGTTAACAAGCAATGTACCTCAGGGTGCTTAATATTACTGACAGAATAAGGTGGCTTTCAGCAGCTAGAATGGGGCAGAAAGGCTTTCAGCGGTTGTGTGGAAGTTGCCCCTCCTCCCCCCATATTTCATCCTTAAAAGGTGGGTGGCAGGCCATTGGACACAAATGATCCTGGATGTGAGATGAGAGGAAGTACTAGTAACACGGATCTCTGGGTTTCACACTTGGTACAGCCTAGAGTTGGCCCAGCTAACATGCTCATATAGTTAGAGTTGGTTTGAAATTTTCCTTTGAAATGTGTTATTAACTGAAAGTGTGGTTTCCACAAAATAGACAATTTCCCCAAGAGGAAAATAAGTTGTTTGGGGTCTGTTTGACCCAAAATAAACCATTTCATTCTATTGGATAGTATCAAAACATTTCAGCTCAGTGTGAATCTGAGTATACCTGAGCTACTGCAGTACCTTATGGGAGCTGTAGGGTGGGTGCCTCATATCCCCTATGGGTCAGGTTCCCTGGCTGGACTACAACCATGAAATACCACCATCTAGCCTCTGGATAACCTGCTTAGGTGCATCAGGGGAGTCCCATAACCAAAGTGCAACTAGGCTACATCCCATAGTTGAGAATAGGGGCATGAAACACCCAAATCACAACTCCCATAGAGTACCACAGTGGCTCTGGTGGATGAAATGCAACAAAAAGGTTTTGTTTCACATCAATTTTATATCAGAATATCACATTTCCTTTTAAATAAAGATGTCAAAATGAACTTATAGCAGGGGACATCCAGCTCTTGAGTGCATCTTGCTGCTGCATTTAGTATTGCAGGCCTTTTCCTGCTCCTGGCACCCATGACAATTGTCAACCCTGCTTGGTGAGTCTTTAGTGGCTCAGCCCATCACAGTCAAAAATGAACCCTTTCCAGGGTATTAAGCAAACAGTCTATTTCCCCTTAGTAGGGTCTTCAGTCCTGGCACTGGGTCCCCTTTAAATGCAGCCCTTTGTTTGAACTCCCAACTCAATCCTGCCTCCTTTGTGGGGTTTACACCACTTTACTTGTGGCCATCAAGGGAACCCAGGTCTGCCCACTCTTTCAGATTCAGACCCACGGACTCCATACACAACAGCTATGCGCTGCTCAATTTCAGTTTGCTGGCACTTCTTCCCTGGACCCTTTTTGCTTACCTCAGGGTTAAGCTTCTTAGGACCTCTCTTCTTAGGACCTCTCTCCCTATGCAAGCCCAGCTACACAAAATGCAGCCAGAAACAAACTCTTGCTATTCCTTTGGCCAGAGAGGAGCATCCTTTTCTACTCTGATCCCAGCCACGAACTGATCTGCTAAGGCCCTGCAGCTCCTTTTATTTGAGTCTGCTTGGCTCTAATTGGCTACTTCCAGGAAGACTCTGTAGGCAGGCCTGGAGGACCCACCTTCACTGCTCCTTTCCTAGGGTGCAGTGTAATAGGAGCACAGAGCTCCCTGAAAAGCCTAGTATACTCAGTCACAGAATTGTTTTAATATTCCTGAGTTGAAATTTGCTGTAACTTTTTATTCTGTGAAAAATATCGCTTATTTGACTTTCTGGTTGCATTTCAGGACAAAAATCAAATGTCAAAATATTTGCCACAGGATGGGAAGGCAATTTGTAGGCTGAAGGCGCACAAACGAAAAGCCCATGGGCCATACACAGAGAACCAACAACCATCCACTTGGATAGCATGGTTTTTAATACAGCCCCCATTACTAATAGATATGGCCATATAGCCCTCCCAATAACTCATGCACCTAACAGATATTCCATGCTGCAATTGGCTTCTTTCTTGCGGTAGGTGACTATGTAGTGAGTGGGGTGGTATTGCATAGCCACCATTGTGGTTTACAAAGCCTTCCTACCTACTTTCAATGCAATTTCCACCCTTTCGCTCTGCTTCAGAGCGCGGCTTATTTATTTCACAGAGTGACTCTGTTTCTAATCACTATTACTGTGGTAAATACAGATGCTGAATTATAAAATGAACAGATTTTAATTTTACAATTCCCCCAGCTCCATCTTTGATGTCCTTTACTTGCAGTCACCTCCCACCAACTCCAGTGACTCTGTATCTCTGTTGGTGCCCGTTGACGAGCATCCCAACCTTTCACTGCTGGAGATGGAATTCAGCTTCTGGTTTAAGTGAAAAATTAAACAGTCTTCTGAAGAGAAAAACAAAACCTCTTGCGTGTCAATTCCTGTTCTAAATTTATCATTTCTGCTAATTTGGGTCACCGCAGAGGGCTTATATAGGAGGTGGCTATGTCTGTCAGGGTGGGCCTCAGAGACAGAGAGGCCCTACCTTGGCAAACTTCCTGCAAGATACAACTCTTCTGAAGCTATGGTAACATATTAATTTTTCTAGCACTTTTAAAGCTTTCCATAACCACAGGGTTAACAAAATCTGCCCAAGGCACTTCAAAAAAAAAGGGCCTTGTTAGGCCAAGGGCTAGCTCGTAGTCTTTCATTTCAGGGCCGGATACTACACCATTAGAATCCATGTGAATAGGAAAGACCCTTACTAAGTACTGAACTGATTCACATTTCCTTTTAGCGTGCACAACAAAAAGATGTAAAAAAGTTAGACCCAGGCTCAATTCTTCATAAAGAAAATACTGATTCTGTGAACCCGTGTAAAATGTCACATTATATGCAGTGGTGAGCTGGAACCAGTTGTTAAATTTAGAAGACGGTGTAGAACCGGCTGCTAAAGGGGCGGGCGGGCAAACAACTCCTGTCCCTGGGCCACATCTGGCCCACGGGGCCATCCTGTCTCCCACCTGAGCTCCAAGCTGGGGAGGCTGAGGCGGCCCCCTCCTGCAGAGCCGCCGCATGCTGAGCCGCCAGCACCAGCGCTCTGGGCACCTTTGCAGCTCCTGCCACCTTGAGCGGCAAGATATGGGGGGGGCTGCAAGCTCCAGCAGACCACGCAGCATGATCTGGCATCCTTACATGCTTCCCTGAGCAGCATGGTCATGGGGCTGGGCCAGCGCTGGAAGGAGGAGTTAGATAAGGCAGGGGCCGAGCAGAGAGTGGTTGAAGGGGGGCAGACGCTTGGGGGGGCGGTCGGGGCTGGGGAATGGGAGGGTTGGGTAGGCATGGGAGTTCCAGGGGGTCTGTTGGGGTGGTGGTGGACAGAGTCGGGGCAGTCAGGGGACGGGGGGGGCAAGCTGGGTAGGGGCAGAGATGTCCCAGTATGCCAGTATGTCCCAGTACGGCATACCAGCAAGGGCTGGTGCACCGTACTGGGGTGACCTGGCTTCCCTAAGGGGCAATTTAAAGGGGCTGGAGCCCCAGGCCCTTTAAATAGCCCCCAGAGCCCTGTAGCCCTACCCCAGGGCTTCAGCAGCAGGGCTCTGATGGCAATATAAAAAGTCTGGGGCTCCAGTTGCCTCTGCTGCCCTGGCCCTTTAAATAGCCACCAGAGCCCTGCTGCTTCCCCAGGGCTCTAGCAACTATTTAAAGAGCTGGGGCATGTGGTAGAAGCAGGAGAGCTGCGGACCTTTAAATAGCCCCCAGAGCCCCAGGCTGCTGCTGCTACCCCAGTGGTGGAGTGGGGGAGGAGATACTTGTGGGTTCTGAGGGGGGCAGTCGGGGGCAGGACGTGGGTTGGGGTCAGATGAGAGCGGGGGGGGGGGGGGATACAGTCATAGGGGCTTGTAGTCACCACACGGTTCCCCCCGGGGTCTTTGGGGGCACTTCAGTGGTGGGTCCTTCACTCGCTCTGGGTGAAGGACCTGCCACTGAAATCCCGCCGAAAACCCAGAGCGTGTGGAACTGGTTCTTAGGATTTTGGGAGCTCATCATTGATTATATGCTGTGGAGAGAATTCAGAAAGTAAGGCAAAGATTGTAAATACTAAGCCAGGTTTTTAAACAGTATTTAGCCATTGATTTCACTGCAAGTTAGCCATCAAAATACCACTAAGACTTTGGCTCATTGACCTTGGTGGCCATTAAAATGCAGACTTAAAACAAACATTGTCTCCAGGATTTTTTCCTTTTCAACACACATAATAAATTCCATCATTTCAACTATGCTATAATCATGTTAGCAAGGCTTACTAGGTTTTTAATAGGAATGTTTAGTCAGCATGGTGATTTACAGGATTTCTACCAAGCTTTTCTTTCATGTGTCTTTTTTGCAATTTCCCCAGGTCCTGCTCATGTGTCTGTCTTTCCCTTGCAGCTGCTCTTATTCAACATAAACAGCTGCTTCCCCACAATATATCTGTGAATGCATCCTGATAACACCACTAATGACTGAGATTAGCAAGAGACCTCAGAGCTTCTCTTCTAAAAATACCCCAATAGCTCAGTAAACTGGGTGCAAGATCTGTGCACCAACTCTGTGGAGCTGATAGCTTTTGGTGGATTAATTGCAGAGCCATGTGACCATGGCATTTATCATTGCACCTTTCATCATTTCATCTGCAAACTGCCCACTAATCTGTCACCTCTCACCCTTTCTCAACATTCCAAACTACTGAGCAGCTATAAAGAGCTGGGTGGGGTAGAGAAAAAACCCAAAAAACCAAACATCCATCTGCTACAAAAGTTTCGTATTTTTCCTCAAATGTGGCACTTTTTTCTTTAGACAATATTTAGTCATAGATGAGCATGCTGTAAATTCTGAAATCTCTTGTGATCCTGGAGAGGCAGCAATGGCAGCCAATCCCATAGGCAATGCCCAGCTTGTCCAATGGAATGCATAGGACTGGTTTCTAGCCATGAAAGGTCCCGAGGCATTGGACTTCAAAGTCCTGAATTTTTAGATATAGAAAAAAAACTATTCATCATTTTTAGATACAACCAAAGGCAAATATCCTATTCTTCTGAAAAGTGTTAAGATTTTTTTTTATGACCATGAATGTTCTATCTGACATGGAAGACAGCTACTCTAACAGCAGATTTCAGAGTGGTAACCATGTTAGTCTGTATCAGCAAAAAGAACGAGGAGTTCTTGTGGCACCTTAGAGACTAACCCATTTATTTGAGAATAAGCTTTTGTGGGCTAAAATCGATGAAGCATCTGATGAAGTGGGTTTTAGCCCACAAAAGCTTATGCCCAAATAAATTTGTTAGTTTCTAAGGTGCCACAAGGATTCCTCTAACAGCGGAGTGTCTCCTATCCCCAATGCTGGCACACTGTTTCATTGCCAGTTCAGAGACTAGAGTCAGCTCCCAAATCACCAGCAGAGTTTTCTCCAGCCCCAGGAGGTTTCCTCTCCTCATCATCCTATTAGGCTCTTAATGTGGCCTGATGAGGACACAGACAAAGCCTTTATGGTTGGAGGCAAAATTGTGTGTCTTATTTTTTGCTAAGCTCCTGGTTTCCAGGTAGTAAAACAAAATGCCCACCTACTCCCATCTAGGGAAGGCGAGATATAGTGCAACTCAATTCCACATGGAGATAATCTTGCAGCTGTAAGTCACTGAATTTAGCAGCTGTGTGACTAAGTCTTTTGAATTGCCCAAGTATTTTCCTTGGGAACTGCTTCCTGCAGAAAAACAAATTCCTCTTACTATGACTGGGGTTGACTGTTTGTGAAAGCTGTGGCTAGTGTTTGCTGGAGCAACAAAGAGTGAGTAGCTTTTTAACATGTTCCCACAGTGCCCAGAGGAGTCCTTTTGAAGGGGAGGCAATTGCTTTTCCTGGCTTTCCTCCTCTCCCAGAGGGAAAAAAAAAAAAAACTCTCACATGAGAAAGAGTAAATATACTTTTCCTGTTATTCGGTCATATTTATTTACTACTTGACAGCCCAAAGCCTCACTACCATGTCCAGAGGCAGTTTCTGTTCCATCCATTCTCTGCCTGGCTGACAGAGGTGAAAGTAAGCCGGCAAGAGCTGGTATGCTGTGCCAGACTGGACTGGCTTCCCAGGTGGTGATTTAAAGGGCCCAGGGCTCCAGCCACTGCGGGGAGCCCTGGACCCTTTAAGTCACTGCCGGAGCTCCGGCAGCCATGCTCAGGTTGGGATTTAAAGGGCCAGAGCCTCTGGCCCTTTATTTTGCCTCTGAGCTCCCAGCCGCCTCTGCGGCTAGGAGCTTCGGGGAGATTTAAAAGTTGAGGTCATGCCCCCACTCAGGACTCCAGCATACCGGTAAGTCCTTTCAGTTACTTTCACCCCTGTTGGTTGATATACTAATAGGCCAGACTATAGCACAGAATGCTCGTGTTCCATACCTGGATGTAGATTCCCCAATGTGTGGGCCAGAGAACTTCACTCCTGTCAATCAGAGCAGGGCCAACCACCAAAACCTCTTTAAGGGCATCTGCACAGTTGCAAGTGGGCCTGATCCTTTCTGCCTGAGTTTACTTTCAAAAAAATGAACACCTCTTAATGCTTTAAGGCAGACACGCCATCTGCTTATGAGTGCTGGTGGAAAGGACTCAATAGAAGACTGAAGGTATTTGCATAACAATGATAATTTTCAGTTGTGGGAACATGGCATGAGAGTAAACACAGGCCTGCAGGTGAAGACAGTGGAAACTCAAAAAAAAATTTTTTTAAATAAATACACACGCAAACTTCCAAGACAGCCTTTGGCAAGCTTCATAACAATCCTTATATTTCAGTTTATAAGTGCACATTGGCACCCATATCAAGCACATGCACACCTCCTCTGGTCTGTTTTTATGCTCGCTCGCTCTCCCTCTGAGCCCCAGTTCCTGGCCTCTGTGACCTTTGATGGTCAAACCCAGTTTCTTTGTCTCACACCAGTTTACCTAACCACCACTAAACCACCAGATGAGACAGTGATCAACCCAGTGCACACAACAGCATTGTAGACTCCTGATGAATCCAAGAAGGAAAAAAAAAAAAAATCCTCTAGTCCTCTTTTCTCTGAATTCCTCCTAAGCAAACAAACCCTCAAGCAAGAAAGGAATATTAACATCAACAACTATGGAATGCCAGCTGATATATAAGTGGGTTAAGGCTACACACCCATCTAAACACATCCAAGTTTATGCAAACAGTTTATAGGCTTGTGTGGTGGAGTAAATCTCTAAATGGGAAAATACACCCTGCTTTATGCTGCACCTTTTGATTCTAAATACTAGTTTCCCTTTCTTACAATAATAGCAGTTATTTGAACTCAGCAGGTGCAAATGCTCACATCACAGAAGTGGGAGGGAAATGGCAGCAAACAATAGGCCCAATCCTGACCTGTGAGGAATACTGCTAAGAGCAGGCCAGGAAAGGGGCAAAGTGCATCATAAGTCTGACTCACCCCATGTTGCTGGGCCTGGCATAGCAGGCTCCCTTTGTGCCTCCTGCTGACTTCTTTTCCAGCCCTGCAGTGCTCTACTTCTTGTGACTAGGCTCTTTAGCTGGGTCACATGTAGTCTCACCCCTTCTGCAGTAAGCCAATAGTCCATAGACCTCAGATTCACTAGCCCTTACCCCTAGTGCCGGGGGGGGGGGAGGGTGTCAATAGTCCTTCCACATTATCAGGGGGTTTCCACTCCACTGTCCTCAGTGGGCCGGTAGGGGAATCAGAGCCCTCTTGCGTCCCTTTCCTCTGGGTTCAGATCCAGGCCCCATGCTGCCCCCCTGGACCACCTGCTTACCCTTGCCTTTGCCACAGCTTCTTCCCAGGCTCACCATGTAGCAGTTCCTCTCTATCTAAGCCTCTTCCACAGGCTCACTTCAGAGCCTCTCAGCACCTTCTGCTACAGGGGGAGTTTTCTCTAGTACCATGCCTGGGCAGCCCTTGACTCAACAGGAATCTTCCAGCTCCCTTCAAGTACCTCCACAAGCACAGAGAATACTGGGCAGATTCACTTCCTCCCACTTTCCTTTCCAACCATCTTGAGCTCCCAGACACAGTCCTACCTACCTACCTTCCAGGAGCTTTGTCTGCCCGCAGCTTCACTCAACTGCCTAACTCCAGCTGAGCAATCTGCTCCTCTTCCTGATCAGCCCTCCAGCTGATCTGGGTTCAGCCCTTTCAACTCCTCCCTCCAGGCTTGACATCTACTGCAGGTGTAGCAGGACAAGACTTATTGAGCCCCCAGGCTTTCATTAACCGCTTCTGGTTCCCTGCAGGGTTGGTCTATCCCATAACAGGTATATGTGTGTGCACAAAGGCATTGCATGCTCCTGCAGCTCAGCAGCAAATGACTCCCAGGCTCAAGGCTGCTCTAATCCGCACTGTCAATAGCCTGCATGGCCCATTTTGGCAGGAGGGCATTGCTGGAATGCAGGGATGTCCCAGCCATACACCCCTACACTGAGGGCAGGGAGAAGGGATGGATTAGGAGCCAATAAAGCAGCTTTGTGCCAGTCCCATGGGCAGAAAGAATCCCCATGTAGCTAGGTAAACCAGCTTTATGGTACTTAGGCCAAGGATCTGACCCACAAAATATATAAAACAAATGAAAGATTAAGATCTGCTTTTCTTAAAACTAGTTGTCTCCCAAGAGACACCTCACACTCCTCTTTTTCTCTGCTGTTTCCTTCCCTCATCTCTGGTCCAACCTGCATCCCATCCACTACCCCCTGCTCCATCACTTCTTCCTCTTATTTTGGGCCCAATTCTGCTCGCATTGCAGCCAACAGAAAATCTTCCTTGAGTTCACTGGGAACAGAAACAGGCCCTTTGCTTGCAAGCTCTCTGGAGCGGGCATCTTATTTTCTTACGTGGCTGCGGAATGCCCTGTACTCCTGTCTGACTCTCCATGTGATCCATCATTCACTGAAGTTAATGGGAGTCTATCATTTTACTTCCATGGATCAGGCCTTTTATGTAAACAATGAGGCAGGATTAGACATCTTTCTGGGAATAACGGATTGTCCAGCTAATGAACACCAAATGCTTTCATCCTGTTGCCCTGAACTTGACTTAGACAAACTGCAGCTGCCAGTTTTCTCTTAGAGATCAAAATCCTACTTCTGTCATATGTAGCCAGTATTTTTGCCTTGGAGAGAAACACAGCCAGGCAACTGTATTACAGAAAAGTGCCTGAACATTTAAGGAGATCCAGCCAAGCATTTTATAGTCCAAAGAACTTTTCTAAAATAGGTGCTGTGAAACTAGGGACGATAATATAGTGTTTTAGATGGAGCATTAGCTCCTGGCATTAGTGGATACCAAACTCATTTTATGACAGGGCTATTAACTTTTGAAACCATGACCCAGGTCACATGACTGGATCCAGGAAATAAAGTTCACACTTTCTTCTCAGCTTTCATTAGTGTCACCCGACTATTAGACTAGAGCCACAGACAATATTACACTGGAGAGAAATGACAAAGCTTTCTTTCCCATAAAGCAGCATCTGACCTTTTATTCTCCCTAGAATCAAATCTATTCCAATGCAAAGGCACAGCAGTTGTGTGGATCATCAGATATGTACGTTCCAAAGGATACTCAGACAAAGTTTAAGAACATGTTTTGTCATGGAACTCCTTCACTGAGGTGTTAGGAGCAAAGTCAAATACCTATTTTCCCTCATATCTATGTATTATCGTCTCATTATACAGTGGCAACATGGATGAGGTAATATATTTTATTGAAACAACTTTTTTTGGTAAAATAGAAAAGCTTTTGAGCTACACAGAGCTCTTCTTCAGGTCTGGGAAAAGTACTCAAAGGTACACTGCAATGTAAACCCAGGGTTAGTGGGACTTGAGTCAACTGACTCTGGATTAGAGAACCCAGGGCTTGAGCATCTACGCTGATGGTTAACCCCAGGTTAAGAATTTTCTAACCCAGGCTGGAATCTGAGGCTCTGGTGTCCACACTGAAGCACCCAAATCCAACCAACCATATCCAGACTCCCTGACACCCACCCAAAATGTGGCCACTCTAGCCCTTTGACTATGGTGCACTATGGGAAAACTTGGCTCCACGCTGCACATTACAGAAAGTTAGAACAATCCACCAACACATCCTGCCAAATAGTCATTTTGGTCAGTGTGCTCCCAGCTACTGGAGGCAACTACATGGAGGAGGCACTTTTTGAAGAATTCCTCTTGCTTGTGCTTTCTCTCCTGTGTCAGGAAACAGGCAGAGCTTCCATGAGATGCTGGGGGACATTTCAGCAGTGTTTTCTGACCCACCAAAGGAACCTGACACTGTTTATTATAGAGCAGGAGAAGGGGTACCCAAGCATGGCATATAAACTGATGCTTCTCAGTACAGCCCCTGATACCCCCACTGGCACTTCGGGAGCTGGGCCTGTCATAACCTATTCCCAGATTTGGACCTTAGCGTCCAAAATATGGGGGTTAGCATGAAAACCTCCAAGCTTAGTTACCAGCTTGGACCTGGTAAAGCTGCCACCACTCAAAAAATTAGAGTGTTTTGGGGCACTCTGGTCCCCCCAAAAACCTTCCCTGGGGACCCCAAAACCCAAATTCCTCAAGTCTCACAACAAAGGGGAATAAACCATTTCCCTTCCCTTCTCCCTTCCAGGTGTTCCCTCCCTGGGTTCCTGGAGAGATACACAGAAGCAAGCTCCGTGAATCTAAACAGAGGGACTCCACCCTCTCTATTTCCAGTCCTGGAAACACAAGGAGTGATAGCCAATCTCTCCCCCACCCCCCTCTTTCACCCAGAGGGAATACAAAGTCAGGCTAGTAAATCTAACACACACAGATTTCCCCCTGACTTCTTCCTCCCACCAATTCCCTGGTGAGCACAGACTCAGTTCCCTGGAGTTCCCCACTAAAGAAAAACTCCAACAGGTCTTAAAAAGAAAGCTTTATATAAAAAGAAAGAAAAAATACATAAAAATGGTCTCTCTGTATTAAGGTGACAAATACAGGGTCAATTGCTTAAAAGAAATATGAATAAACAGCCTTATCCACAAAGAATACAATTTAACACATTCCAGCAACTACACACATGTAAATACAAAAAAACAAACCTATGGTCTTCCTATTTTTGTACTTACAACTTGGAAACAGAAAATTAGAAAACAAGAGACAGAAATCCTCTCATAGCCAAGAGAGAGACAGGCACAAGACTAGAACAAAGAACTCAGACACAAACTTCCCTCCACCTAGATTTGAAAAAGTCTTGTTTCCTGATTGGTCCTCTGATCAGGTGTTTCAGGTTACTCCTTTCCAGGTGAAAGAGACATTAACCCTTAGCTATCTGTTTATGACAGGGCCACAAGCACAGATTGGTGGGATCACATCATCATGCAGACTTGGAGTGACCAGCAGGAACTTTGTGAGCAGCTTGTCCTGACCCCCAGCATAAAGACATATGCATGAGGTCACCCGTGCCAATCCAGAAGCAGGTAACTATAGCCATCTGGAAACTGGCTACCCCAGACTGCTACAGGTTCATTGCAAACCAGTTTGGTGTAGGAAAGTGGTTGTGGAGGTTTCTGAGGCAATCAGTTGTGTTGTTTACTCCAAAGTGACTGGGGCCATTTTGATAGGACTCATGTGCCCATAGTTTGCCCTCCTCCAGCACATAAACCACAAACAGTACTACTGTACTCTATTGTTACGCAGGCCCTTCCGGACCATGGAGGGTGATTTATGAATGTCAATGTGGGTTGCGCTGGGAAAGTTCATGAAGCCAGGGTTTTCCACCAAGAGGAGTCTACATTAATGGACAGGCTGGACACTATTCCCACCAAATGATGTTGTAAATGGAGTTACTGTCTTCACTGTTGTTCTGAGGGACCCTGCATACTTCCTTCTGCCTTGGTTTATGAAATTATATCCTGATTTCAGAGGCCCTGGCAAAAGGCACTTTAATTCCATTCTCAGCAGGTGCAGAATGGTCATTGAATGTGCTTTTGGCAGACTGAAATCCCATTTGAGATGTTTACATTTGGATGCTAGTGTCATCAGTGCTGTCTGCATTACTGTGGCTTGCTGTGTTCTTCACAATCATTATGAAGCCAGAGGTGAGCCATTTCCCCTTGAATGGACCTATGACAACAAGGGGCCCCTGAATCAGTACGCTCAGCCAGAAAGCACACCTACTGAAGCTGGATGCACCTAGGTACCAGAAGCCAGAGATGTTTTGTGCTCCCATATTATGGACTTGCATGGTGCAATCAAAGAGGGGGAATAGTACCTTTATGAATGTGCTTGTGGAGAAGGGGGTGTGAGGAGTGATGGTTCAAAGGCTCACGGATTGTGAAGAGGGGTGGAGTTTTTGGGAAGGGCATAGAATTTAATGCCATGTAATGTGCTTATGAATAACAAGACCACTTATCAAATTGGGTGTGGAGGAGGGTGATTATTCACAATATGGAATGATGTGAGGAAGTGACTGAAGTGTGAATTGCTATAGATAACTATATTGAGGGACACTCTTTGCCTACTAATTCCTAATTGTCCCTGATCATGTGTCTACCTTTATTATTTTGACTACACATCATATGAAGCAGTGATCAAAATAAATAAAACATTCTTCACATATAAAAACAAACAAACCTCTATTAGAAAAGTACAATATTCACCCATTCCCAGGTAGGGAAGCTCCCATTACCACACCAAAACACCAGTAACAGAACCTTACAGAAAAATAAAAACAAAGTACATGAATAGTGAAATCAATGTACAAGACAGACATCCTCGTACCATGGCACGTCCTATGGCCACCTGTTCTTCTTTCCACATTTGCCATACATGCAACACTGTAGGAGGGAGGTTGGGGCACCCACAGGGGAGTGGGTCAATATGAAGGATTGAGTGGGGCAAGGTTGCCCTGCACAGCTGCTCATGGGGCCCCACTTTCAGGTGCCAGCCAGTGATGGAGTCTTCCAAGCTGCTTCTGGACTGCAGCTCAAGCTGGCACACAGGGGACTCAGGCCATGGCAAGGGTGATCCAGCAGGAGCCCATACTTTTGCAGTCACTAGTGATATGAGGCACTCAAACAGCTCTTTCTGGTAAACTCTGTCCTCCTCCCTTAGCCACCATTCCTGTTCCAGGAACTGTGAAGCAAATGCCTGCTCCTGTGCTGAAAACCTCTTGATCCTTTCTCTTGTCTCGTAGTATGGTATGCCTTTCCTCCAGCCATAAGTGCCTCTGTCTTTGGTACTGGACCTACTTGTTGGGCCTCTCTAGAACTTATGTTTGAAGTTCATCATGGAAATGCTTCTTCCAGGAAAGGTTCATAAAGATATAGGTTTCCCAGGCTTCTACTGCAGTGTGGTGAGCTGTGGAGATACTGCAACCAATAGAGGTCAAGGGGCCTGGAAAGGACAAGGCACAGAGGATTATTGTCTCTGTCATAAACAGATAGTTAAGGGTTCATGTCTCTTTCACCTGTAAAGGGTTAAACAGTGAACCTGGAACACCTGACAAGAGGACCAATCAGGAGACTAAATACTTTCAAATCTCAGTGGAGGGAAGTCTTGGTTTTGTGTTTTTTCTTTGTTCTCTCTGGGTTCTGAGAGTGACCAGACATACATACACAGGCTCTCTAATCTTCTGTTCACATTTAGTAAGTACAAATTAGAAAGGCGGTTTCAGTCTTTTCATTGTTTTCTATATTTGCAAATGTGTATTTTGCTGGAAAGATTTTCATCTCTGTTTCTTGTACTTATATACTTAGGCTGGGAGGGAAGATCCCCCTGCTCTAAGTGAAGCTAACAGACCCTGTAACATTTCCCAAATTGATTTTACAGAAACAATTTTTACTTTCTTTAATTAAAAGCTTTTTCTTTTAAGAATCTTCTTGATTATCTTGTGTGAGACTCAAGGGGAGAATGTCTGTACTCACCAGAGGAATTGTGGGAGAAAGGAGAGAAGGGAGGGGAGGAAAAAACTGATTTCTCTCTGTGCTAGTCACTCTCTCTCTCCAGGAGAGAGGAGGGGTGGGGAAGGTGAATTTCCTCTTTGTTTTAGATTCACGGAACTTGAATCTGTATTGCCTCTTGGTGGGGGGGGGGGGGGAAGGTGACATTCCTCTCTGTTTTAGGATTCAAGGAGGTGAATCACAGGATCTCCCAGTGTAACCCAGGGAGGGGAGAATGGTTTATTTCCCTCTGTTGTGAGATCCACGGGGTCTGGGTCTTGGGGTCCCCTGGGCAGGTTTTGGGGGGGACCAGAGTGTACCAGGCACAGCAAGTCCTGGTTGGTGGCAGCCTATCAGATATAACCTGGTAAATAAGCTTAGAGGAATTCATGCTGGTACCCCATCTTTTGGATGCTAAGGTTCATAGTGGGGGTCATACCATGACAGTCTCAAACAGCTCACTGTAGGAACACAAAAAAATCCTTGTGGAATTTCTAGGACATTGTAACCGGGCACGACTCACCCCCACAGCACCTCCAGCTGGTTGTCCTGGGAATTAGCTCACATTCCAGCTCGGAGCACCCTCTGCAGGCCAGTGATCCACCTTGTTTCCTGCTGCAAGCCTGGTGTCCCTGCCTGGACCCAAGTGCCCCTTTTATGTGGGGTTCTGCCCCCTGGCAACAACCCCTTTTCCTTAGGGGTTTCCCCTCCCTGGGAACCCCCCACCCTCTATCCCCATTTTGCCTCAGTGTAGGCTACTGCCAGTCATTGTCTAGCCCCACACCCTGGGGCAGACTACAGTATCAGCCACTGATCATCAGCAAAGGGGTTTGGACCTGCTGCCTTGGCCTACCCCTGGGTTGCACCCTACAACCCCAGTACCTCCTGGCCTAATTCTAGGCCACAGCCTGGGGCTTTCCAGGCAGAAGCTCCTCTGCCTTTCCTCAGCACTGCTTTACCCTAGGTACCTGCTCTGGTTCTCAGCAGCCAGGCCCTTCTCTCTGAACACAGAAAGAGACTGTCTGCCCTCAGCTTCCCTGAACTTCTTATTAGGCTCTGTCACTCAGTTTGGGGCATGGCCCCCAGCTGCAGCCACTTCCCCAATCAGCCCAGCCTAAAAGGGCTGCTTTCTCCAGCCCCAGCCCCTCCCCCCACCTGGCTGTTTTTAACCCCTTCAGGGCAGGAGCAGAGATCCACTCTGCTACAGACATAAAATGGTACTTTTATAAACCAAACTTCAGTATATTGTGAGAAGGATGCTCTGATCACAGAAGCTCCCTGGATATAGCCTGGTTAATGGCAACAAAAAAATGACAAGCACAAAGGTAAATTAAAAATGCAAAGCAGCTTTTTTTAATTTCAGAAAATTGCAAAACTACTTGGGTTTGGGGTATACAGCTCCCATCAGTGACTGTGCTACAAAAGCTTTTTCAATTATTTCACAGCTTCCACATTTTGAAGGACATAACAGTTCTTGTGATACCTGACTGGCAAAAGACTATGTTACTTCAAGCTGCTGGTGGGAAACCTGCACTTTATGCAACAGAACTATTCAGACATATACTGACTGAGCAGCACATCTCAAGTGAACCAAATGGCATGGGCTGGTCAGCTACCAAAATAGCCCTGAAAAATACAACCATCCCCATTTGGAGTTCCTGCTTCAGGAAAAGTTTGCAGCTATCAGCACCCAGGTCAGAATTCATGAGGGAATCCACAGAATACGGCATTAGCTTCCACATGGTGTAGTGCATTTTGACTGCATGAAAACACAGAAATTCAGTCTTTCCTTCCCACCCACTGGCACATTTCTGGACAAAATTTCAAACCACAGGCATATTTGGGACAAATGATTCTGTCACCTATGGACTATAAGGACTACCTGTAATTGAAATGGACTTGATTTGTGAATGGAACACATTTCCCCACACACACACGCACAGAACTCACTGTTTCCAGGTGGCTCAAAAGCCTGTAGAATGGTTACAGAGCAGCATACTTATTACAGGTATGGCAAGATAAGGTTAATGTTTTTAAGAAACAGGAATGGCACAAGTCTGTCCCTTTGCTGTCAAAATACACTTTAAAGGTATTCTTTACTGTTTGAATCACCTGGTCCTGGTCACTTTTCTGAACTCCATGTGATTGGGTGGAGGAGGAAGGAGGGGCGAAGCCACAGCACCGGCATACAAACTATCATTAGCAGATACACGCTGCTAGCCAGAGCTTCTCATAACTTTTGCCTTAGTTCATACAGCAGAATCTGCTCCTATTATTGTATTAATAAAACATTAAAATAAGAGCCAGAAACTTACCGAGCTTAGGGTCGACTTCTGTCCCATCTGTGTCTACTGCAGGTTCCACAGTGGGCTGTTCCTTCAGGAGACCATCAGCTTCTCCAAGTATGGACCCAGAATGTGCTACTGTTGCTCCTGCTCCAAAGCCTGCTCTGGAATGGGTTTCATCAACAGCGTGACTTCATTGTCCCCAATCAGTGCCTGCTGCTGGCTCCTATCAGTCCCCATGCTGGATTCTGGGGCCAGTGTCTTTATTAAGGCCATGAATTTTAGTCTCTAGCAAAGTTATGAATTTAAGCTCCCAGGCTCGTTTTCTGAAGGGCAAGGACTGAGACTCTCAGTGAACAAAAACTACACATTTCATCATTACACTGATTGCTTCAGGAATAATGTTGAAACTTTTGAAAAGAAAAAACTCAAAGGAACCCATCACCACAATTCACCCAGGAATTTAAAGATATCATCAAAGCCTTCCCCAAACAATTCCAAAAAAAATCCACAACCTCATCCCCCACAAACCCACCCTAAGGATCTTCTACACGCTTCTCAAGATACACAAACAAGTGAACTCTGGCAGACTTATGATATCTAGCTACAGCACTCTTACTGGAGAAATATCAGGACTCATCAAAATCATCTCAAACCACACACCATACAAAATACCAGTTTCCTCCAGGACACAACCAACTTCCTCCAGAAACTCCATAACATTAACAACCTTCAGAACACCATCCTTGCCACCATGGATGACACTTCCTTATACACCAATCTGTAATCCCCAACCCCCTTTTTTATCCTGTGACTGCAGTTGTTAGTAGTCCACATCACCTTGAATGGTCCTTTGAAATATAACTACTTAAACTAAGCAATCTGTTCCACCTTGTATTTAGCTGTGACGTTGTGACAGAGTGCTGGGAACCAACAGCTGAATTAGTGGATTAGAATGGGCTGGGGGAGAGCTAATGAGAAAATTGGCCCATTAACACAGGAGGTGTAATAAGGCATAGCAAGGGAGTACAAGGCAAAAAGGAGGCTTGCAGAACTAGGAAGGATCTCTTTTATCTTCCCTGAGAGAAGTGAGGAGAAACGGAATAATAATTATGGTGTATGAATCAGTAAAGTGGTGGAAAGAGCAAGTGTAAATAAACTACACTGGGGGCTTGGCTACACTCAAAACTCCAAAGCGCTGCCACGGGAGTGCTCCCGCGGCAGTACTTTGAAGTGTGAGTGTGGTCACAGCGCCAGCGCTGGGAGAGAGCTCTCCCAGCGCTGCACGTACTTCACCTCCCTGTGGGGATTAGCTTACAGCGCTGAGATCCACGCTCCCAGCACTGGGGCACTGTTTACACTGGCGCTTTACAGCGCTGTATCTTGCTGCGCTCAGGGATGTGTTTTTTTCACACTCCTGAGCGAGAAAGTTGCAGCGCTGTAAAGCACCAGTGTAGCCAAGGCCTGGGATGCTTAGCAGCTGAAGGTCTCTGAGTCACTCTGATCACCTGTCCCAGACCTGAAGAAGAGCTCTGTGTAGCTCGAAAGCTTGTCTCCTTCGCCAACCAAAGTTGGTCCAATAAATCATTACCTCACCCATCTGGTCTTTAATATCCTGGGACCAGCACAGTTACAACAACACTGCAAACAATCACTATCCAAAAAGAACGAGGAGTACTTGTGCCACCTTAGAGACTAGCACATTTATTTGAGCATAAGGTTTTGTGGGCTAAAACCCACTTCTTATTTATAATCTTTTAGCTTTGGCTAAAAATTACATTAGGACTCCATATTATCTCAATATAAAGAGGTCTTTGTGATTTCTTTTACATGCAGTAATAACTTACATGGTCCTGTCAAAAACCTGATGCTAACACTGCAGCCCTTTGAGGTGTTGCGGGGAACGTGCATTCACTCAGGTCCAGCTGCTAAAGTAGGAGCCCTCTGTAGAACTCTGGCAGTGATGGGTTTTCATCCAGCCAAGCCCTTCCGGATATTTCTCCCTCTTTCAGCATGCTAGAGAACAGACCAACCACTCAGGAGCAGCAAAGGAAAATAAATAAAGAGAAAAATAAACAGGTAGTCCCAGCTAAGACACTAGCCTCTTTTTCTTCAGATTTCAGAGTGGTAGCTGTGTTAGTCTGTATCAGCAAAAAGAACAAGGAGTACTTGTGGCACTTTAGAGATTAACAAATTTATTTGGGCAAAAGCTTTCATGGGCTAAAGCCCACTTCATCAGATGCATGCAGTGGAAAATAACAGTAGGAAGATGTATATATATTTACAGAGAACATGAAAAAATGGGTGTTGCCATACCAACTCTAACAAGACTAATCAATTAAGGTGGGCTATTAGCAGCAGGAGGAAAAAACACTTTTGTAGTGATAATCAGGATGGCCCATTTCCAACAGTTGACAAGAAGGTGTGAATAACAGTAGGGGTAAAATTAGCATGGGAAAATAGGTTTTACTTTGTGTAATGACCCATCCATTCCCAGTCTTTATTTAAGCCTAATTTAATGGTGTCCAGTTTGCAAATTAATTCCAGTTCTGCAGTTTCTCATTGGAGTCTGTTTCTGAAGTTTTTTTTGTTGAAGAATTGTGACTTTTAGGTCTGTAATTGAGTGACCAGGGAGGTTGAAATGTTCTCCGACTGGTTTTTGAATGTTATAATTCTTGACTTCTGATTTGTGTCTATTTATTCTTTTGCGTAGAGACTGTCCGGTTTGGCCAATGTACCTTGTACATGTACATGTAATCTATGGTGCCACAGGTACACCTCATTCTTTCTTCAGAGGGGCCCTGCATGGGCTGTAGTCCAACTTAAAGTCCACTCATTCTCTAGTAAGAGCTATAGGATACAATCTTCCCCCTTCAACACAGATAGCCTGTATTTCTTTTAGGCAAGGGCATGAGCTCTGCTGGCTACCAAGTCACTTCCTGGGAGCTGAGAAGCTCAACACTCTGTCCCCCTCCCAGAGCTGCCCACTACTGAAATGAGTTTCCGCCTTTTAAAGTCCTCCTCCACTTTTGGCATGACTTACTGATGTGGTGGGGCAGGGCTACTCCAGCACAGAGCAGCTCCTTAATCCTTTCCAGGCTGGTGTGGGGTTCATGTGCCCTGTCACAGGTACAAAAGAGCTTGACCTTTGTATACAGAAAACATGGGACTATTTACGTTAATAGTTAAGTATTTGCATAGCTATTTGCAGGTTTGGCGCCTGTGTGTGTATTTTACTGCAAAGGGCTTGATCTGGCTAATTCTCCACATACAGAACACTTGTAGCTTTCCGTGGAAGTTCCACATGCACAAGGCTTGCACAATCAATACCCAAGACTAAAACGTTTGAGTAGTTTTAAAAACAGTCCCTGACAAGACAGAACAAAGACGGTGGCCTTAGAAAATTCCTGTACGTGAGTTAGGAACGATGGTGAACTAGAAAGGCAGCTCTTATGTTTTAGGCACTGGAGCTCAGGAAAGCTAGGTTCAGTTCCTGGCTATGCCCCAGGCTTACTGTGGGTATGTCTACACTGCAGTTTGTCACCCGCAGCTGGCTTGTGCCAGCTGACTCAGGCTTGCAGGTCTTGGGCTAAGGAGTGTTTAATTGCAGTGTATACGTTTGGGCTTGGGCTGCAGCTGAAGCTCTGGGACCCTCCCACCTTGCAGGGTCCTAGACCCCAGGCTCCAGCCTAAGCCCCAATGTCTATACCAAAATAAAACAGCTCCTTAGCCCAAGCCCCTTAGCCCAACTTAACCAGCATGGGCCAGCAGTGGGTTTGACCTGGGGCAAGTTACCTACTCTTTCTGTTCCTCAGTTCCCCAACTGTATCTTAGCAGGGTTCTCTAGTTGCCACCACAGTACAAATAATAATAATAAAATATGAAAATCACATTATAAAATGTGAGTTATATTGTGCATAAGGCATTACTAAACATAGACTAAGGGAAGAATCTAAGCAAAAAAATTACATTACAAAGGTACGAAATCAAGGCTTCTGTAGCCTTTAAAAGGCCTTCCTATCAATCAGCCCAACTTTCTTTAGCTAAATAATCTCTTGGGAGAGTCTGTTCCAAAACAAGAGAATATTTGCAAAAATAATTATTAACAGCGGTGCAAAGCAAATTTTTATTTGTGCAAACTTCAATTTCCTTACAGTAGAAACATATACAGTACAAGCATAGTATATCAATTTTTCAGCAAAGCATACCAATATAATGAAAAACTAATTTGTACCTTGACTTTAAAAAGCCCTGTAAAAATACTGTGCATTTTCAAACTTTTTTTTCTGCACATTGTTTTGACTTTTATATATTTAACTAAAGCATTAATTCTATAAGAATCATTTACTATATTCCAGAATTGCATGACCTAGGTGTAACACTCTATAGCCTGTTACCGCTTTCATACTATTTTTATATTTACAAATTTTCCCCACCTGCATTCATATATAATGTACAAGCTCCAAGAACCAATAAAGGCTTTGCCAATGCTAATTTCACATTCAAAGAGGCAAAAAACGCAAAAACAAACAAACAAAAAAAGCTCAGCTTTTGGTCAAAGTAGCTTAGTTCTGTTGTGTCAAAATCCTGCTTATAATCATCCAATGGCAATTTCCCCTTTTTAACCATGTTTCCTCACTGTTGATGGAGTTATGGACTTCAAATTACAGGACTGACCCTGCCATCAATGGCAAAACTTCTATTAAATTTAAAGGGACTGGGATTGCAGCCAATTTCTATTGTAGCAGCAAAGAGTCCTGTGGCACCTTATAGAGTAACAGATGTATTGGAGAATGAGCTTTCGTGGGTGAATATCCACTTGGTCCGATGCATGCATTCACCCACGAAAGCTCATGCTCCAATACGTCTGTTAGTCTATAAGGTGCCACAGGATTCTTTGCTGTTTTAGAGATCCAGACTAACACGGCTACCCCTCTGATACTCAGGGTATGGCTACACTTGTAGCTGTACAGCGCTGGGAGTTACAGCTGTCTTCGTACAGCTGTGTAGGGAAAGCGCTGCAGTGTGGCCACACTGACAGCTACCAGCGCTGCAGTGTGGCCACATTTGCAGCATTTGCAGTGCTGTTGGGAGTGGCTGAACAGGCATTCTGGGATACCTCCGAATACCTCTGGAGACCAATTACAGCGCTTTTGGTGGCCACACTGGCGAAGCAGCGCTGCATCACCAGCGCTGCAATCGTTATACCCCAGGCAGAGCAGGAGTATAGCCAGCACTGCAGCCAGGGAGTTGCAGTGCTGTAAGTGCCTTGCAAGTGTGGACGGTGAGTAAGTTGCATCGCTGTAAACCCACCACCTGCGCTGCAACTCTCCAGTGTAGCCAAGCCCTTAATTTCTATAGTTACACTCCAGAAAGAGTCATAGTTTAAGACAGAGGGACCACCAGTTCCAGTCTGAATGCCTGTATATCACAGACCATCAGTACCACCCAGTACCCATACACTAAAGCCAACAACCAAAATTAGACCGGAGCATTACGGTCACAGGAGATAAGACTATTATGTGCCACAGGCAGAGAACAGAAGGGCCAAAGTGCACCAGTGCCTGAGGCCCCTGCAATGGCAGATATATGATTAATGTGCCCAATTTACACACATTGTGGGGTTGTTTGTTGTTATCCTCAAAATATTTTTAACAAAATTGCTTTAAAGGTAAAATCAAGTTTGTTTTTATTTTGTAATCTAATTAAATTTAATTACTATGTACAGATATGGCTCAGGCAATCAAGTTAGTCCACCTTGTCATTAGTCAACAGGAAGTATAATCACTGCAGCTGTAAAGGAGGTATCTGATGTTTCAGAATAAGTGAGTTTAGTTATGGTGTGAGCTTCCTCAGTTCGATTTACATGACAACTTCAGGCTCTATGTTAAATAACAAGTCATCATTTCCCCTTCGAACTTCAAGTAGTAGAGGTGACTCATTCATCACAGCCTCTTGCAGGTCACTGGAGGTCATCAAAGGACGTCCATTTACTTTAACAATGATGTCTCCATCTTTGATGCCACCTCTGCATAGGCAAGATAAAGCAAGGATTAAGCTGTGTATTCAAGGGCATGAAATTCACCCCGTATATAGGACCAGCACAAGGACTATGCACCACTTATTTGATGAAAGTGGTACATAAGTCTTGCTCTCAGCCTTTCCATAGGGGTGAATTTAACTCAGGGTGTTACTAACTGCAGCAAACTGTAATCTCAGCAGTTTTCTAAAATCAAACAAGAAGCATTAGAGCTAGGCAAATAATGGATTTTTTTGATTTGTTGGCAATTTCAAAAAGTTGAAAAATCATTTCAGAATGGATAAAAAATTAATATTCTGAATTTTTCAGAGAATTAACAAAATTGCTTTTGCTCAGATTAAATATTTCAATTTGACAAAATCAAAATGTTTCTTTTTGATTTTGACAATTTTTAAATGTATTTGACTTTTTAAAAATAACAAAGAAAATTTTGAAACAAAAATGTCAGTTCAAAACTGAAAAATTGAAATGAGATGTTTTATTTCATTTTTTATTTTTCCAAAATGAGCAATTTGGCAAAATCAACACAAATCTGCAAAATGTTTTGGCATTGCAGAATCTGCAATTTTTGAAAAAAAAAAGTTATATGAAAAATTATGCCAATGGAGCACTGAGTTGAAGAGATGTCTTCTAAAACAGTGACGACAAATAGAGCACGAATCTAGTTTTCACTAGGTATTGTTTTCTCAAAACTTCTATAAACTTCTATAACAACATAGACATGAAAGATACCTTTCACCAGTGAGTCTTTCTAGTCCATCCCTCTGCCAAGATTAGACTGTTCCCTGGAATATACACTGAGTGTCTTGAAAAGAAACAAAGTCTCCTTCTAAAAATTCTAAAGTGGACGGAATGTACTGACCAAAATGCTGGTAATTTTTTTTCTCTTTGCCTTCAAATATTTATCTGAATGACTTTTAGTTCATCTTCCAATTTTCTTATTAATTCCTAGAAAAAGTCTTAAAATCGGATATGTAGAAAGCCTGAAAAAACAATCATTCATTCCTCCAAGATGAAGTGTTGGGGCTTAATAATATTAGTATGAAATGACATTTGAAAACTGAGCCTAGTCTGTAGAAAATTCAAGCCAACAGCTACTATGTCATAGTAACAGGGAACATATGAAGACATTTATTCAACAAAGATTGGCAAGCAGCATCCTCATTTATATTAAAGGTTCTGTTTATTCACACTTCATTTTGCTTTTCTAATACAAATATGGTTACATAGTTCTTCAAGTGTGTTTATTTATTTAAAAATTCAAACTAGCTAATACTTTAAGATGTTGCCCTTAGCAAAGATATTATAAATATTTGACTATTTTAAATGTTAATAGAAATTCATCAAAATATTTTAACAGGTATTTTACTAAAAGGCCCAAACTCCCTTTGAAAAGCAAAAATAATATAAAGCAAGAACATGCAAGACCTTGGATATAAATGACAACACTGCCTGTTAGTTTCTGTTGGATAAAAAAAATTATGTTTGCTTTGGATTCCACCTACCTCTGAGAAGGTGAATTTGGGACAACTTCATGTACATAAATTCCACTGCTGACATCAGGAAAGTCAGGATTATTGAGTTTTAGTTCTTCCACAAGACTAAGAGAAAATTAAAATATTGAAATCAGTAATTGTTTCAAAGAGAAATAATTTTCAAATGTACTACATTATTCTTGAGCTTTCTCTTGAATAAAATAAGTGTAATAAAATACATTACTTAACCTAAATATGTATCCACAAATTATCATTAAAATTGCCTGAATGAAAAAAATAAACCTCTATATCAGCAGATTTTTAAAAGGAATCAGATTTGTTATCATGCATCCTCAATTCCACATGCCATAATAAATGTCTTGTACCTCATGCAGAAATAGCTTGTTCTATTATTGCTGTGCTTTGTATTGTGGAAGCACCTAAGAGCTCCAGTCATGGACCCCAGTGTGCTAGGTGCTCTTTTAAAACAGAATGAAAAGATGGCCCAGAGAGTTTATAAGCTGAGTAACATTCACATTGGTGATAAGGCAAGTCTAGTTTGTTTATTTTGGCATTTCATTCTCATTGTGTCTACAGTTAAAAATATAGCACTTTTGAAAACTTCAGTAGTCAGAAAGGAGACCTGTGTCTGGTCCACAGCAATACCAGACTCCTGAGTTTTTCAAGAAAAATCTTGTTTGGGAAATTTTGCTCTGCTTTCAAGTGTTCTGCATTTGGCTTGTTAAAAGAGTAAGAAGCCAGCTGCATAATACAGACTGTAAAACACTTTGTACCCTAAGCCTGGGATTCAGTCATCCTCAAACATTAGGGGGCCAGATTTGCTTCAAGCCTATCTCTGAGTGTAAAGACTTTCAACTCAGTTGCATGGATAGCTGTGCTTCAGTATCATAACCGGGGAGTTTGTGAGCTATGCAGTCAGACGGAAATGAAACCAGCACTGCTTCATTTTTCCCCCCTTGAAGTTAATAGAGTTAAAACAAACACACACACGCAAAGGCACTGTTATTTACTAAAAACGGCCAGGGAAACTTCTTGCCATACGTCTTTAGATATTGCAAATGCAGCAAAGCCTCACACTGACTGCATATGTCTTGATATTTAAAGATAAATCCTCAGCTTCTACTGAGGTTAATGAAGATACACTGATTTATTCCTGCTGAAGATTTGACCATTATGTGGGAGACAGCAAAAACATAATTCAATAAAATAAATACTGTTTAGACAAAAGCATCAGCTGCATATGCTGCGAACAGGTGTTTAGTCACACAGCCTTTTACCACACTGGAGACAGAGCTACTGATGTAGGGATATTAAAGAAGGTACTAACTGATTCCCCCAAATGACAGTGACCCCCAGTTTCACCAAGTACACAAATCTTTTAGTTCTTCTGTTAAAACTTGTAAGCTCCTGTTTGCAAAAAACATTGATTGTATCTGTCCTGTGAAAGATACTCTGTTACTATGTAAAACTTACAAACAAGTTAATTGACTTTGTTCTTGAAGTGAACGCTGTGAGCCTCAAGCTGTAATTGATACAATGCAAACAAACGCTCACTTCATTGTAACAGCAAGGGCTCCTAAAAACAGACCTCCGTCCCTTGTGATTAGAGGACTGAGAGTCTCAAATGAATTAACACACATCCCGAAAGTGACAGTAAATTAAAAATATGGTTAAAATATGGAATGTATGTTGATGAAAGCTTGATGTACATGAATGGGTAGGGAGGTGCCAGCCTAGAAAGCGAGTAGCCATTGGCCGAAGAATGTGTCAAGTGGACCACCAGACAACCCCCAGAGGGTAAAGTGGGATCCACCCCAACACCTGGAAGGATAAGAAACACAACCTTTGGACAGTGTGGAGCCACCAGGAATGTGCCATCTGCTGACTGAGTCAGCAACAGCAGGATGAAACAGCTCCCATAAACTAACATAGGAATTAATTCCTATAAGAATAAGCTCTAAAGACTGAGGACTTTGAGCCTCTGGTTCTGCTGCCAACCTCCAGGAGCATCAGGTGCATCTGACACAGACTCGGCTCCATCCTCATGACCAAGATACCTGGCCACTAACTTGGCATGAGCAACTTCTAGGCTGGTAACTATAACACCTATACAGAACTTGAATGAATGTGTGTGTGTGTGTGTGTGTGTGTGTAAGGAAGAAGTAGTAATAGGAATAAGTAGTCAAACAACATTGTTTACTTTTATCTTTTGCTTTATTATTATATTTACAGTAAATGTGGCATCTTTGCCTTATCCCTCTTAATAAGATCCTGCTGGTTTTTATTCTATTGGTATAACTGGTAAAAAAGAGGAATTGTCTAAGTGTAAACAGAAGCGTACAAAGGGTTATAAAGAAATCTCACAAAACTAGGTGACTGGGCAGCAGAATGGCAGATGAAATTCAATGCTGGTAAATGCAAAGTAATGCACACTGGAAAATATAATCCCAATATAATACAAATGATGGGGTCTAAATTAGGTGTTACCACTCAAGCAAGACCTTGCAGTCATAGACATATAGTCTTTAAGATCAGAAGGGACAATCAGGATCATTGCAGCAAAGGTGGTTTAGACTGGACATTAGGAAAAACTTCCTAACTGTCAAGAGTGGTTAAGCACTAGAATAAATGGCCTAGGGAGGTTGTGGAATCTCCATCATTGGGTATTTTTAAGAGCAGATAGGACAAACACCTGTCAAGGATGGTTTAGATAATACTTAGTCCTGCCTTCAGAGCATGGGACTGGACTAGATGACCTCTTGAGGTCCCTTCCAGTTCTGTGATTCTGTGATCACCTAGTCTGACTTTCTGCACACTGCAGGCCACAGAACCTCACGACTCACACCTATAATAGAGCCCTAACCTCTGGCTGAGTTACTAAAGTCCTCAAAGCTTGGTTTAAAGACTTCAAGTTACAGAGAATTCACCATTTACACTAGTTTAAACTTGCAAATGATCCATGCCCCATGCTGTAGAGGAAGGTGAAACCCCCCCAGGATTTCTGCCAATCCATCCTGGGGAAAATTCCTTTCCAACCCCAAATATGGCAATGGGCTTCATGGATAGTTCCCTGAAAACATCTGCTAAATGTACAGCAGCAGTCAAAAAAGCTAAATGTTAGGAATCATTAGGAAAGAAATAGATAAGAAGACAGAAAATATAATGCCACTATATAAATCCACTCACACATTGAATATTACATACAGTTCTGGTCATCATATCTCAAAAAAGGTATATTTGAATTGGCAAAATATGGAGAAGGACAACACAATAATTAGGGGATTGACCAGCTTCCACAAGAGGAGAGATTAAAAAGATTGGGACTGTTCATTTTAGAAAAGAAACAATTAAGGCAGGATATGATACAAGTCTATAAAATCATGAATGGTGTGGAGAAAGTGAATAAGGAAGTGCTATTTACCGCTTCACATAACACAAGAACCAGGGGTCACCCAATGAAATGAACAGGTGGCAGGTTTAAAACAAACATAAGGAAGTACTTCTTCACACAACACAATCAACATGTGGAACTCATTGCCAGGGGACGTTGTGAAGGCCAAAAGTATAAGTGGGTTCAAAAAAGAATTAGATAAGTTCATGAAGGATAGGTTCAGCACTGACTATTAGCGAAGATCATCAGGGACACAACCCCATGCTCTGGGTGTCCCTAAACCTCTGATTGCCAGAAGCTGGGAGTGGATGACAGGTATCACTCAATAAAAATTGCCCTGTTCTGTTCATTCCCTCTGAAGCATCTGGCACTAGTCACTATCAGAAGACAGGATACTAGGCTAGACAGACCATTGGCCTGACCTAATATGGCCATTCTTATGTTCATTTGCTCTCCACTGATATTTCAGACACTAGACAATGACAGATCTTATGTTAAATATGATGAAGAGAGAATTGGAAGAAATTGTTCTTATTCTGCCAGTTCTTTTGCATACATTCAGCTGGCAAGGGAATATTCTGTTGGTTTTGTTAACAAAGTAAGCTGTGAAATGGGACAAGTGAATGGAAATGACTTTTTTAGTCCTACACTGTATCTGGACTAAAGAAAAAGTATTGCCCTGGTATCAAAATAATGCTTAGTGTGACTTTCATTTTGGTTGTGGAAAAGGACTTGGATTCTGACAGAACATCAGCTGACTGGGAAAAGCAGAGTGAGAAAGTTTGCAGAGCACGCATTAATGTATATTGGCAGTAGTGGGAGAACTGTGAGATAATTCATTTCCTGATCTCAGAACATAAATTTCACTACTGAAAACTAAAAATGTTCACAAACCTCGTGGAAGTTTACATACAAATCAGAACTTTGTTGCTCTGAACCACTGCTGAACCTTTATAATACATTTTATGTGTACCAATGCAGTTTATATGAAAATATTTAAAAGATACTTACATGGGTGTTATTGTCAGCATTCTTATGCCAATGAAGCGTTTTTTCCCATCTGGAAAAAAACACAGCAGCTATATGTAAAGATTTTAGGCAATCACAAGAACACCTTTTCCATTGAAATAGTAAGAGTCAGTACAAGTAAGAGGTATCAGCCTTTGCCAAGATTAATAGCACAGAGAATGCAAAGCATGAATAGTGATTAGAATGACTCTAATAAGGTCTTGTATCTTCTCTCATGAATCCCTGGATGATTAGAATTAGGATTTCTCCTCTCTAGTCCCATTGCTGAGATAATGGGCACTATAAAAGAACTCACAAAAGATTGGTTTCAATACTATAGAAGTTTTCCTTAAGGAAAGTTCAGGAAACATTTAGATTTCTAAAAGATTTAATAGTTTCAGGGGGAGAAGAATGGAAAAAAAAATTAAATAAATTACAATGTTAAATAAATAAATAAAACACTTCTTTCCTTGCCTGATACTGCAGGTATTGAGCTCACATGTTGTGCTCAAGCTAAGAGCTCCTGGTTTATGCTAAAGGCAAAGAATTCTCAGTAATAGGTCCTCAACCCTGGAAATTGCTTCCCTTGTTGGTTTGTCAAAGCCCACATTTGCTAACCATAAGGCCATACTGTGAAATCCCCATACAGAAGTGCTCGCAGGACCAGGACCTAGTCTTTTGTTTTAAAAGTTTCCAAGCAGGGAGTAGAAACAATACTTTAGGCAACTAGTCGCACAGCACACGTAGTGAGCAGATCCCATAGCACTCCAAAGTGCTTTACAATACTATATACACAGCCATTAAACAGCAGTTAGTTTAGATTCACCACACACCCATGAGGCAAATAAGTATGATCAGCCCCATTTTACTGAGAGGTTACATGACTCAAGCTCTCACAGAACCAGTCTCCTGCCTCCCGGGCCTGTGCCTAAACAATGAGACAAAAGTGCCATGGGGTCTTCCATGTTTATAGAGGCAGAACCTTCTAAGGACA
This sequence comes from Gopherus evgoodei, assembly GCF_007399415.2. Lineage (NCBI taxonomy): Eukaryota > Metazoa > Chordata > Testudines > Testudinidae > Gopherus > Gopherus evgoodei. The sequence continues at coordinate 23,100,848 of NC_044326.1, forward strand.
CCTCTGAAAGCCCCACACAAGTAAACTACATGACACTTAGGGCCACTCTACATTAGAAAATGTTACGCAGGGTGTGAAAAATCCATGCCCCTGAGTGACGCATTTAGCCAACCTAAGACCCTATGTAGGGAGCACTAGCCTGATGGAATAATTCTTTCTTCAGACACCATAACTACTGCCTCTCAGAGAGGTGGATTACCTCTCCTGTCAGCAAAGCTAGTGTCTCTACTGAAGCCCTTCAGTGGCACCACTGCAGCTCTGCAAGTGTAGACAAGCCCTCAATGTATCTGCTTTTCAAAGAATGAAAACACAGTGAAATGATCCTTACACATTTGAACTTGTGGCGCAAGAGAGTTTAAATGAGGCAAATTCAGCCCTGCTATAGGCAGGGACAACTCCACTGGTTCTGTAGCTACAACCGTTCTGAGTGGCGGTAATGCCAAAAGCTACTTAATGTACTAATTTGATTTGATGACGTCCCGCAGTTGATTATATCCTGTATAAAAGAGAATGTCCTCTCACTTGTTCCAGAATAACCGTCTTGCAACTTCTTTGAGCATCCTGCTGCTTTCACATTATGAGAGAGGATGAAGAGGAGAGACTAAACAGTTGCCTCTAATACTTGTTCTTTCCAGGATAAATAATCCCAGGCTGGGGACCTACTCCTGGATTCCTTGCACACCCTATATCCACGTTAAAGTCAATGGAACACATCCCAAAAATGTGGGATTTACTGGGCCCTTGGCAATCTTACAGGATACCTCCAGCCATCTTTGTTGCCTTCCCAGGAATGCTTAGTCTCTCCCGAAATTTTTAAGATGAATTGAGCAAAACTGGCTACAGTAAAGATAGACTTCAGATAGAGTTCTATTGTTCAAAACAAGGCTGTCAACCACCATGGCCCTGAGCCAGATCCATTTATGTGATCTGTATAACATATATATAACTTCTTTGGAACTGAAACTTCCATTTAAAAAAAGAAACCACACAGTTCCTAGCTCTCATGTTTGCAAAGGGAATCTCTCAAACTTGAGTGGGACCTAAGTGTGAAATGATGCAATGTGTCATCTTCCTGAGTCTGCAATCAGTCTGAAAAGCAGTTTCTGAGAGTGTGTACAAGTCGAATGACCCTTTAAATGTCACCAATAACTGTTTCATTGCTGGTCATGTTAAGACTTGGGATAGCGAAGGGGAAAGCAGTACAATGGTGCACAGAATGGAGAGGGGGGTTGTCATAAACAGATAGTTAAGGGTTAATGTCTCTTTTACCTCTAAAGGGTTAAGAAGCTCAGTAACCCTGGCTGACACCTGACCGGAGGACCAATAGGGGGACAAGATACTTTCAAATCTTGGTGGAGGGAAGTCTTTATTTGTGCTGTTTGTTTTGTTCGTTGTTCGCTCTTAGGGCTAAGAGGGACCAGACGTGTAACCCAGATTTCTCCAATCTTTCTGAAACAGTCTCTCATGTTCAAAATAGTAAGCTCTAGCTAGAAAAGGCGGATTAGTCTTATGTTTGTTTTCTTAACTTGCAAATGTGTATTTTGCTGGAAGGAATTTTACCTCTGTTTGCTGTAACTTGGAATATCAGGCTGGGTGGGGAGGTCCCTCTAGGCTATATAAATCTGACTACCCTGTATACATTTTCCATCCTGATTTTACAGAGATAATTTTTACTTTTTTCTTTCTTTAATTAAAGCTTTCTTTTTTTAAGAACCTGATTGATTTTTTTTCTTGTTTAAGACCCAAGGGGATTACCAGGGATTGGCGGGGGGAAAGCGGGGGGGGGGGAAGGTTAATTCCTCTCTGTTTTAAGATCCAAGGAGTTTGGATCAGTGGAGCCTCTCAGGGTAGCCCAGGGAGGGGAAAGTCTGGGAGTGGGAAAGGAGGGGGGATGGTTTATTTCTCCTGGTTTTAAGACCGAAGAGGTTTGGGTCTTGGGTTCCCCAGGGAAGGTTTTGGGGGAACAGAAAGTGTGTCAAACACTATATTTTGGCTGGTGGCAGCGCGATCAGATCTAAGCTAGGAATTATGCTTAGAAGTGTCCATGCAGGTCTCCACTTTTGGACACTAAAGTTCAAACTGGGGGAAAAATACCTTGACAGGGGTTGAATTGGGAATTGCTGCAAAGAAGAAAATGCAGATGAATGGAAGGATGAGAGGCACAGACATGGAAGTAGTACAAGAACAGATACAAGAATGGAGATGGATGAGAAACCAAGGGAATAGAGAGTGCTGATCCTAAAGGGCAGTATTGTCCCTGTGGGTGATGCTAAATGTGATAATGAGGCACCGAACAAATAAGAATAATATAATGATAATGGCTTAGTCACTACGTAAAGGCCTTATTCCACCCTAGATCTTTGTAGAAATTGCCCATACAGTCCAATGGGAGATCTGCTGTGGTCTGACGGTTTATGGACCATAAATAAAAATGGAATTTGGCCCTCTCTCCGGAATGAGTTTGACAAACCTCATTTAAAATAAGGGTTTTATATTTATAGTAAAATGCACAAGAGGATCTTATTTGTGAGGTTATTTTATCTGTTGCTGTGCCCTGGGCAGAAGCCTTCTGCAAGGACTCCTGCATCTTTTTTTCTTGGAGCGTTCTCGTCAGAACACATGAGAACTTAAGACTCTCTTTGCAAAAAGGACTTCACATTACATTTCTCCAAGTTGAATGTCATATGCAAAAGTTAAGTTTTCTACAACAAAACCAGCGGGAGGGAGTATAAATTGGCAGCCTTGCTGGCAATCTTAGCGAAGAAGCCAAGGAATGAATGGGCACTGAGACTCAGTTACAGTGCATTGTCACCACAAAGGGATGGCCCTTCTGAGGGAAGAGTTGAATTACATTAGCAGAGCAGTGTGGGAAAGCTGGAGCTATGGCGTGCCATGCTACAGTCTCCAGAACTGTCAAGCTGGCAGGTTTCATGAGCACTTTAAATTGCTGTCGGGATCAGGAGGCAGAAGAAAAAATAATTAAGACAGCAAGCACAGACTGGAAAGAGGTCCTGAAAATAATGAGCCTCTCACTAGAGTGAAATCACAGTAACTAAGGCTTTATTATTATTATTATTTTAAAATGTTCATATGCTGGAATAATCAAGCTATACATATGTGGAACAACTTCAGTCTGAAGCCAGTATGACCCATGGAGAAGGAGATCTTTTAAAAAGTTCTCTGAAACAGAATGTGCCGGACTCACCAGTGCAATCTAGATAATTTGTACCACTCCAGCGACGCAAAACAGCTGCAAACCTGGCTTAACAGGTTGGTTAAACTGGAGTAGTGCAAAGCAGCCAGAGCTTGCTTGTCAATCTGGCCCCAAAGGCTGGAAGTAGCTAACTACTTAAGGAGCTTTCTGTTCTATAAGATATTCTGATACGTAAGAAAGACACTAGATACTACCAGCCTCTTCTTCTCAAAGTTAAACATTTTGATTGATGATTCTGATAATATACAAAACAAGACAGATCAGTAAGGGACTAACGGCACAAATATTCATAACCACAGACAAAGCTACAGCAAAAGTACAGTATTATTGTTAGAGCCAAATTATGGGCCTGAACCTGCAAACACTCATGTACATGAATAACTTTATCATGTCAGTACTGCCACTGTTGGCAGTCAGTAAGAGTGCAATCCTGGTGCCACTGAAGTTAATGGGAGTTTTATTGTTGACTTCAATGGGGTGAGGATTTCACCAAGACCTTCTAAGGAAGGAACTAATCTTGCACTCTACTTGGTATGCAGGGAAACTTCCTACCATTTGGTTCACACCCATTGCATTTAGACTGCATCAGCGGGCCTGAAATTATTTAAGAAAAATATTCCACTGCCAAACAGATACGGTGAAAAAGTTCCAGTCTCTCCTGTTTACAGGTTGGCTATGTATTTTCTCAAGCTGTGTAACTGAGTTATAGAGTGAACCAATGATCTGAATGCAACTCTAAGATGAAAAACAGCTCAAATGACAGTTATCAATATCTTTACCTGTATGCAACTATTTATCTCTATTATTATCTTTAATAATTATTACTATTTGCTAAACCCAACAGCTTGCTTAACCCTGGATAGAGACAATCCTGTGAGATGCTTCAGTTTAGCTGTCTTCAAAAGCAAGAATATTTTGCTGATATTTAGGCTAATAGTTAGTTTACTGTCTTTCATCCTATACTCCCTGCTAATACCCTTCTAGAAAGTCCTGAGTTCTGATCCCAGCCCTGCCAGTGATTCCCACTTTGGCCTTCAGCAGATTGCTAAGGCCGATCTTTTCGTATCTATGAACCTAAATAAGTGGCCTGATTTTCAGAGGCGCTGAGCTGCTGAAGTCATAGGGAGCTGGAGATTCTCAGCACCTTTGAAAATCAGACCACTTATTTAAGTGCCTAATTTTAGGTACCGAGTTTGAAAATTGCAGCTTTTGCACAGTCAATTTTCCCATTTATATAATGGGGATGATTTTACCTACCTACCTGAGGTACTCAGGGTTAATTAATGCTTTTATATAGGTTTGAATGGCTAAAGCTCTATATAATAAAAATATTATTATTAAGGTAATAATAAATAAGGTATTATTATTATGACCATCCCATTTGATAGAGTGGTAAACAACTATACATTTAAATATTGCTCATGATTCCTAATACAGTATATATTTTGGATTCTTCATCTGTGAAAGGAGGATTACATAGTAAACACACAGTATGATTTCATGACTATGCACATTATACAACACAGATGAAGTTATCTGCTCAACTGAGATTTTAAAAACCATAGTTATACTAATTATACAATGTCATGGCTGTCTTCTCTACAGCAGAATCAAAGTATAAAGAGGCATTTCCTAAGAAGGTTATTGTACTAGTTTATGCTTCCACAATCCAATCTTTTCAATTAGATGATATTCAGAGCAGAATGGAAACACCCTTATCCTGATTCCCTATGATTTAATTGTAGCATGATTCTGAGGATGGATCAAAGTTAAACTACCAATTCCCTTTTTATATTTTCATATGATGAAATGTAACTGTCCCCAAGGAAAAAGATGATGAAAAACTAGAAATTCTATTTACAGTCATAACAAGGAACAACATAAGTATGGACATTTGAAAACTATTACTAAGTGACCAAAAATGCAAACTTAATCCTTAACACCATGCAAATAACTGCTGAAATAAACTCATTCCTTCCACATTTTCACCACAGCAAGGGCTAGTAAATGACTTTAAAGAATAGCCCTGCTTTGGCAGTGGTTCAGGGCAAATGGGCCAGGTGCTTCCTTACAAGTATACAAGTGGTGCCTGACCAGATGAGTGTCTTGATTCAGTATGACACTGCAAGTGAGGGTTAGTAACCAAGTGACATGTAGAGAAGGAACAAAGTTGAAGATAAGATCTGGTGGCCACTCAGTACGGTACATACACATCACAATGGTCTGTCTCTTCCCTTTCACTTCTTGTCTGCTCTGCATAGTAGGGGGTTGAATATGGTGGAAGAGGAGGGAGTGACCAGTTGTACAGGTTCAGGATGGGCATTCCAGCATGGAAAGAGACACAGGCATGTCTGTGAGAGAAGCAGATAAAGGGGATAGCAAGGCCAGAATCATTGGTGAGCGTAGAGGAGTAAGAGATAGGGCACAAAAGAAGACCAAGTCAGAGAGGTAGGCTAGGTCTGCCTTGAACACAAAGACTGTGAGTGTGAGGCTTGGGCAATGGGAAGCTACTGCAATGACTCAACATGGCGGAGGGGATGGCATAGGAAAACTGATTTTGGCAACAGCATTTTGGATGGACAGGCACGAGAAGGTGGGGCAGGTTACTAGGGAAGAGACCCAATAAGAGATGCTTGCAGCAGTCATGTTGGGAGAGGATATGGACATGGACAAACAATTTGGCAGTCAGTACACAAAGAAAGGGGCGGGTTTTAGAGAAGTGACCCCACTTGGATACCAGCTGGATGCGCTGAGAAAAGAACAGGGAGGAATGAAAGATAACCCTTAAGTTATGGATTTGGGGGATAGGGAAGATGATAAAGTTATGAATTGGACTGGAGGTAGGGAGGAAGGTTTGGACTGAAATATTAGTAGGTCAGTTTTCGCCATGTTGAGTCTGAAATGGCAAAAACTCATTCAGCATGAGGTGTCAGACACAGTTAGAGATAGGAGCCTGAAGACCAGCAGATATGTCCAGTGTGGGGAAGCACATTTGACAGTAATTGGGGTACTTAAACTGTAAGCTCTTGGGGGGCAGGAGTAATCTTTCTGTTCTGTGTTTGTACAGCACCTAGCACAATGGGTTTGTGGGCCCTGACTGGGGTGCCTAGCTGCTACCCCAATACCAATAATCATCAATCATCATCACACCAATAGTGGAGCCCATGCAAATAGAAATCATTTATGAATAGGGTGTAGTGGCATTATCCCTCCCAAAGCTACCCAGTGTGTCCAGGGTGTTTGGATCTTATCCCCCACACTGCCTGCTCCCTGTCTCCTTCGGGTAATCTGCAGTGGGGGTTGTCACTGTCCCTTGAAAAAGAGGAGGAGGGAAATCCTCCTTGATTAAGGTTAAGCACAAGCTGTTCCGAAGTGTACCTCAAGTTAAGCTGGTTCATCTACAACTCTCACCCTTTCTGGTGAATTTCCCTCTGAGTCTTATATGTGAGATACTGTCTATTCTTTGGGTTTCTAGGTTTATGAATAATCGAATACCACTTTTACTTCCAAGAAGCTGTCTTCAATCCCAAATCCCCATATACAATGACTCCACAATCTCTCTCAGGCTGTAAGCCAACACTCCTTCCCTCAGCTGTGCGCAGCCTTCCTGTGATTTGATGCAGACACAGCAGCAAAATGAGGACAGGCACGTGCATGGAAATAAGCAGAAGGCCCCAACTTTTATTAAACTTTAATACAAAGGAGAGGTGCTACCTGCGCATCACCCATACTCTCCTGTACCAGGCATTTAATTGGTTCCAGGAGCAAAAAGAGGCTCCACGTACCCTGTTAAATGCTGGTGAATGCTAGCCAATCAGCAGCCCTCCCCACCAGCTGGCCAATTGGTGCCACAGACGCCCAGGAGGAGGAGCTACCTACTGTCCCTAAGTGACTGTCTCCCTCCCTCGGTGCTGGGACTGTTCCCCTTCACTGCCGTCCATATCAAGTTCCCCCACCCATTGGGGCAGGTGGGTAGCATTTGTCCTTATCAGTTTAAACACCAACAGAAACCATGACCTGCATCCTGGTGGCCTTTCACTGACAGTCCCCATCTTCCAATTTCACACCTGAGAGTGTCCAAGAGCTGTAGCTGTCCATTCTGTCACACTGCCAACTGAATGTGTACGAATTACGCAGTTCTTGAACCAGATAATTTACAGCCAAAATCCAGACTGTATTTTCAAATAACACATTTATAAAAACAAAAAGATCTCTTAAGATAAATGCATTCCAGAGCACCTCCTAATTAATTAAATGTGTTTTGTAAGTTATTTATATAGTGATCCGAGCCTCACTTCTGTCCTGTCAACCATTTGTGGCTATTAAAGATCTTATGGAACTTTTAATGGGAATACAGCAGGGTTTCTTAGTCAACATTTCGTTTCCTCCTGTTGTGAAGCTTGTTAGTTGCCTCTCAGAACTGGGTACTAATTAAGAAAAATGTAAAAAAATGTTTCATTCTTTTAGTTATTATAACATTATTATGTGTTTCCATAGGGATATAATTTATAAATTATACTTCAGGATGAAAGGTTCTTTATGAACTAATTTTATTGTCTTTCAACATTACTGCTGGCATGGTGCTATTCTATAATACAGAGTACAGTAGAGTAGCCTAACAAAAAGGAAGAATGATGCAATGATTACATGCTTGCGTGAGACCCAGGAGCTGCAGGTTCAGTTCTCTGCTCTACCACATGTGACCTGACTGATCTTTTGCAAGTTGCTTAGTTTCTCTTTGCCCGGTTCACTATATATAAAAAGGGATAATATATACCTCACAGGGGACTAGTGAGGATAAATGCATTAGATATTGTGAGGTATTATAGTCATGGAGCCACATCAATACAATAGATATGCTGGATATTGCAATCAGCCACTGTATTTCTATTTTGGTTAACACAGACCAAACTACTAAAATACGAGTTTGCAGTATCATTTAGAACAATATTTTTTCTAGCCAGCGTTGCTTGAAGAATTTACCTTTATTTTGTTTGTCATGTGACTCTGTGAGGAACTGAGAGATGCGATCAGAAGGAATAGCAAAGGAAATTCCAGCAGTAACCTTTAAAGTGTTTATTCCAATCACTTCACCATCCTGTGGAAAGAAGACAGTCAATGAAATTGTCTCTAAAGGACTACGAGGTTAATCCCCCTGCTTAAGGCTTAATTTTTCAAATAAGGAAGTTGAGGTCAGTTACCTTCTGGAGAAGTAGAGCAATGACTTACTGGGGAAGCTATTCTTTCCTATTATCATTGTTTTCATGGGTTTTGAGAAAGGTATCCAAAATATGGTATTGGTGATATAATAAATAACGATAAAATTATTCTTCACCTTGAATCAAATTGTTTTTCTTTACTTGTCTTCTAGTGACACATTTTCAGACCTTAATGCTAAGTTCTTTGTGCAAAAAAAGGGGCACTTGCCCATTTTCCAAGCAGAAAATGGGCATTTGTACGCACCTCAGATACATGTCTTTCTGCGTATACAGTTAGATGTGCAATTACCAGATTTGCATTAGCAAATGGAGAGTCTGCAGCCACACTGGACACATATAGATGTTTTTCATAGGCATAGCTTTTATGCCATTATCTGACAATTTAGCCATTAGTGATTTTTCTTGAAGACATGTCCCTTCAATGATGTAAGATTTGTGCATGTGTATAATATATTGGACATTCCACCTTCACTGAGAACATAAGAGATAAGTAAGCCAGTTCTGTAAAGGAAAAAAAAATCGATCTGTTCTTACCAAATTAACTAGAGGTCCTCCTGAGTTTCCATACTGTAAATATAATGGCAGAATATGTTAAATAGTTATTTTATGGCAGGAAAGGAAAATCACACTTCAGATCCTGTTATTTATTAGCACCCGAGAGTGAGCTAGGCACTGCACTGAAGGACACAATCCCTACCATAGAGAACTGAGAATCAAAGGGCCTGATCCTGCACAGGAATCCAAGTGGTGAACCTGATTATAATTGCTTCTTTGCAGGATCAGATTCTAAACTGGGATTAGTATTAGGGAAATGTTAAAGAAAGTCTCTAAAATGTAAAACCATATTTTTATTCTCATAGGTATTGCTGCAAAAAGGTTGGGAAACATTTAATCCATGTTTAGCAAATTACTTCTCAGGAGAATGTTAATAAACCAATATTTTTAAATAAAACCTAGACCTGTCAATCAGCACATTGGGTTGGGATACTGTCAGCTACTTTCCCAAGGAGCACAAAGAACTTGGCCAACATTAATTAAGCCTCACTGCGTCTCCTCCTTGTGAGGTAGACAAGGAGACACAGACCCTGCTTTACTAATTATGGATATGCAGCTAGCTCTGGGGGGAAACGTGGCAACTGTTTAACTAAGCAGTTTTGAGGTTTCCCAGTATCTGAAGACTTTCAAGGAAAAAACCCAAAAAGCAGAGAGCTGCAGGAAGTGGGATGTGTAGAGGTCACTTGCCTATCTACTTGTTGCCAGCACACATTTGTTTTTGATTTGGGACAACTTTTTGGGTCAGTTTATCAAAGAGCCAAGAGCAGCAAGCTACTAGTCAAAATAAACAAGCAATGGATGAATAATATCAGTACAAGCCTTCTAAGAGTTTACCTGTTGTTTGCACTGGGCAAAGTGCTGTTTATTCTCAGAAAAATAAAACACAAAATCTACTTTGATTTTTATTAATTTCATGGTGTATCTTTTTCAAGTAATCATTTGTAACAGATCTGAATTATTTCTGACTGTGGAAAACTGAGCCATGAAAGCAGCTTTTTCATGCAAAAACTTCCACAATAACAGAGAACGAGAGTCACCTTTCACTTGCTGTCCTGTGCTAGAATAATTTGATGGTAAAAAACCCATGTGTACAGATACAATATAGTTCAGTTTAGTAGAGTATTGCCCATTCCCTCTTAGTAGAGTATTGCCCCATTCCCTCTTTTGTCAGTCCTGCCCTTTCACAAGGCAGCTACACATTCTTGCTAAAGTGTCTTGGCTGAGCAGGAGGAATGCGTCTGAATAGAGCAACTATCAGACTCTTCCTATGCTTAGTGAATTAACTAAGCTTACTGCTTCTCCAGGCCTGAGACCATCTTCATACCCCATGTTCTTGATTGGAAGAACAGCTCAAAATGTCGCTTTTTCCAGTCTTTTCCTTTCTTCACAACTCTCAGGGCCTACATTCAGCTGGAGTAGTCCAGAGTGGAGCTCCAGTAAATATTTTCAATCCCCCTGGAGTTTCCATAGCATGCTTGGGGGGAAGTCAGTGGGGGGACTCCAGGAAATACTCTATGAGAATTTAAGCCCTGCCTACTATAATATCACCTTTGCTCTTATATTATGTATTGAACTTTGCTGTCTGTGTCTGAACTGAATCAGAAGCTTTTGGGGGCAGAGGTGGCCTCATGCACAGGTTTGGAGTAATGTTCACCGATTTGAAGTCAAGAAAGTCCTGTTCTAATCCTGGCTCTGCCACCAACTTGCTGTTTGTCCCTTCAAATACAGCCTTTAAAGTGCCTCCGTGATTTAGAAGTTGGGTTTTTTTGGTTTTTTTTTTGCTATTTTAATTTTTTTTATTGAGGACTGTAAAAATAACTCAAAGGATAAATAAATGTTGATGCGATGATCTATGTCCAGACACTAAGACTTTTCTCTCTCTACATTGTTCTCACTCACAATGGCCTTCAAATCACAGGAGGCATTGTTCAAGTCTATTTCCTCTCTTTTTAGCACATGCTGCAGGATTTCATGAGACTTAGGCTGTTAAATGTCACCCTCAACCTCATCTACATTTGTTTCCCAGTGTATAAACCAGATTCTTTGATACAACCACCTCAAAAGGGTGTTGTCAGAAATAATGAATATTTAGAAAGGGCGTTTTGTATGTGTAAAAGGCTAAATATTATTAATTTACTCTGCGGAGCACATTGTCTGAATTTAGTGAATACATATTTCTGGGAATGTTTTTGTTTTAAAGTTTTGGCAGACTTTAGTTGTCATTTCGTTTTAAACTCACTAGAAGTTGCACGCAAGTATCTGAGGGCATAATTTAGTCTTTTTCGGTCATCCTTTGTAGCCCCTCATATGAGTAGCAACTGTGCTTTCGTATGTGTCTGTACAGCACGTAACACAATGGGGCCTCAATCCTGATTGGAGTCTCAGGCTGTTACAGTGATTTAGGGCTAGATTTTCATTTGGACTATATGGCAGAACAAGTGAGTCGGAACTTCTCCTTAAGTCCCTGTGTGGGACCCCTGAACCTTAAAACTGGGCACAATCAGGTACGTGGTGTTACTCACCCATTTATTCTTTCCCTGGGTAGAGAATGGAGCTTTGCCTCCACTCTCACAACTTGCATGTCAGAGTAGCCACGCCAGCACAGACAGGAGCATGATAATTCATTACTGGTCTATAACAGTCATATGTCATTGCTAGGGTGACCAGACAGCAAATGTGAAAAATGGGGACAGGGGGTGGAGGGTAATAAGAGCCTAAATGAGAAAAAGACCCTAAAATTGGGACTGTCCCTATTAAATCCGGACATCTGGTCATCCTAGTCATTGCACATATGCTCCCTGGAATAAGGCACAAACGGGGGGAATGTAACTCCAAGGGGTGCCTCTCATTCACAATGCCTCTCAGGACCATTGCTGGGGTGGGGCACCTTCTCTTCCTCAGGGCTAAGGTCAGAATCTAACCCACAGACAGAGAATAATCTATCTGTCATGCATGAAGAGAGCATAATTTATTTTATAAGAAGTCCCTTTTATTCAGCTGAATTCCTCTAACAGGGCAATTATTCCCTGCATCACGGGTGGAATTCAAGGTTCCAGGACTATAAACCTGGTGAGTTTCTGAACTCCTCAACTACCCAGTACTTACGTTGATAATGGCATCTGTCTGAATGTAATCCATATCCGAGTCCCTCAGGCCTAGCTCCTTTCCATCTCGCTGAGCAGTGCTGACAATACCTGTTGTCACAGTGTTCTGCAAGGCAAAGGGGCTCCCAATAGCCACAACAAACTCCCCAGGACGCAGATCAGCCGAGTGGCCCAGTAATAATACAGGCAGTTTTTTCTTTTAAAATAAAAACAGAAAGAAAACAAAGAATTACTGTCAGTTAATGGCTGGTCAATCAAAATGAAATGTAAGGACCAAATCCTATCTACCAGCCAGAAGGATATGCTGCCACCTATGTCCAGTGAAAGAGCAATTCTGTCATCGTAAGTCAGGATACCACAACTCAGGCCAGCTCAATGCATTGCAGGTCACTGCTTCCTGCTACTGTCTTCAGAAGAAAAGTGCTCAGTGCTAATAGAGCTGCCTTGCAATTATTGTAGATGGCAGAATAAGCCCCAACGGCATTCTGGGACAAACCCATTTTCCATGGGATCACCATTGTCATGGTGTGCAACCCATCACAAGCCAGATTCTGCCATCCTTACTTACATTGTGCAGTATCTTACTGCCCAAGTAGCACCACTGAAATCAATGGGATTATTTGTGTAGTAAGGTATCACCTTGTGTGAGTAAATGTGGGAGAGCCTGGCTGTATGTAAGCTATGAGTACCTGCTAGGGGACTCTTGTGTACTATGGCAGGTTCCCCTCTGTACAACCACATCACATATTCTGCTCTCGGCAGGCTGACTCTTCCCCTTTGGCCAATGTTCCCCTCTTGTGCATCTCTGGCAGGGTGGCACCTTTAACTACAAGTATTAAGCTGTCCCAATAAAGCAGATGATTTTTGAGAGAGAGGATGTTCACTTCAAATATCCTGTCCTCTCCCAACATCAAAAGGACTTTTTTCTTCAACCACAGTCACACACACATCTCCAGTTATGTTTTCCAATATGCAGCATCCACATCTTTCTTTTAATCAGTACTTCCATACCAGAAACGGTGAAATAATTTATTAACAAGATGTGAAATTTCCCAGGCCTACAGCTGCAGTCCATTCCTTACATTTCATCTGCAATTTATATTAGGCTTCACATTGACTAGTAAATACTACTGAATGAGAGATATAGTATTCCCAGGCAACAATTAAAATAAGTTTCCATGAGGCAGTTTGTTCAATTCCTGCCCAGTTGAACTATTTCTGGTCTAAATACTGGAAGAACCAGACTTTTATTAAAGATCATTGTGACGTTCCACTGTTAGTAACATTCCATATTTTGAGCCAGATCTTCAGTGATATAATCAGAGCACTGCATTGAAATCACTAGTTCTGGGCCCTTGATTTTACTCTCTGTTTAGTCATTGAAATGGGAACTTCTTTCCCCCCCTTTTAGCTGATTGTATCATATTAACAAGATCTGCTCATCTGGAAAGCCGTTTGCTTATTTTGCAGTCTCTCTGGCTGCTAATTCCTGACTGGAGCAAAGAAATGTGAAGACGATGTCTTGCTATTAAAAATATCTTAGGTTCATTTGCACTGTGAAATTTGCATGACATTAATAATGAACAATTCCACATATGTTTCTAGAGAATTCTTAAGAATATGTTCCAGCAAACAAGGCTGTGCCTAAAACACAACTGAGCGGAGGCAACCAGTCTGATTCATTTAACCCTTTAGATTACTTACTTTAGGATGAATCTTTATTGTTGCTATATCAGACTTCTTGTCAATGTCTTTGATTGTTGCTTCATAGGTATCTCCATTCTGTAGCTGCACTTTTAATTGTTGTCGCCCTGATACAGCATTGCTGCTTGACACCACATGGGCATTGGTAACAATTAAACCTGAGTCTGACATTATAAACCCAGATCCACTGGACAAGGGGACATTTCGGCCAAAGAGAGGATGTCTGTACCAGAAGCAAACAACAAAATATCTCATAAATTAAATAGCTTGTGGGGAATAATAATATTATTATTTAATGAGGCTTACTACGGTTTGTAACAACTCATACATATATATCACCTTTCACGCTGAAGAATCCCAAAGCACTTTATCATTGATGTTAGATCTAGTAAAAAAATACTGAATTTTAAAACCTTGACAAAGAGAGACAACATTTTCACAAAAATGTGGATCCAAAGGGGATAGAGAATGAGATGGAGAATATATTATTGCCCTTATATAAACTGATGGTACGCCCACATCTTGAATACTGCGTACAGATGCGGTCACCTCATCTCAAAGAAGATATACTGGCACTGGAAAAGGTTCAGAGAAGGGCAACTAAAATGATTAGGGGTTTGAGGACGGTCCCATATGAGGAGACATTAAAGGGGCTAGGACTTTTCAGCCTGGAAAAGAGGAGACTAAGGGGGGATATGACAGAGGTATATAAAATTATGAGTGATGTGGAGAAAGTAGATAAGGAAAAGTTATTTACTTATTCCCATAATACATGAACTAGGGGTCACCAAATGAAATTAATAGGCAGCAGGTTTAAAACAAATAAAAGGAAATTCTTCTTCACACAGCACACAGTGGAACTCCTTGCCTGAGGAAGTTGTGAAGGCTAGGACTAGAACAGCATTTAAAAGAGAACTGGACAAATTTATGGAGGTTAAGTCCATTAATGGCTATTAGCCAGGATGAGTAAGGAATGGTGTCCCTAGCCTCTGTTTGTCAGATGGTGGAGATGGATGGCAGGAGAGAGATCACTTGATCATTACCTGTTAGGTTCACTCCCTGGGGAACCTGGCATTGGCCTCTGTCGGTAGATAGATACTGGGCTAAATGGACCTTTGGTCTGACCCAGTATGGCCGTTCTTACGTTCTTATGTTATGTTCATTGTTAGACCAGCTCTAATGAATGTCATGCCAGGGATTCTGAAATGTTGGACCGTGGAGCACTTTGCTAGAGGCTTGCAAAGAGCTGGAAGGTCACATGGTCCTTTTGCATCTTTGTTTTCAGCTACTTTTACAGGTCTCTGTAATTTACATTGCAAAGAAGGTGCCTGGATGCCAGTAAAGGTAGCTGGAATAAAGGGGAAGGAATGGGCCCGTCTGACTCCACTCATCACTGCTGCTATGTGAGAGGAGAATGAAGGCAGGAAACAAGAGCTTCCAGACACCAGAGGGAACTACGAATGGGACTGGAGCCTCTGGTAGGAGTGAGGAACCAGGGAACAAGGGAGAAAGGCCCCAGGCGGAGAGGCAGCTTGTGCAAGAAAGAGGAGGAACTGGCAGCAGGAACTCATGGATAGGAAAGTGGAGCGGGGGCACAAAAGCATTTTCAGAGGAAGGCAGAGGTTGAGAAGGGGAAAGAAGAGATAGAAAGGGGAGACAAAATGAAAAGCACAAGCAAATGGTGTGATTTAGAAAACTGAAGAAACACTTATTGCACTGAAGACAGTTACAAATATATTAGGATTTTTTCTAAGTATGACTCGTCCTTGTCAGCAATTGCTGCCATTGCTATAGGTGTTTTATGCAAACAGGAAGGGAGATGGTTTCAGTGATAGCAAACGGGAGGGGAGCTGATCCAGGAATCAATCTCCCTGGTAAGATGCAGTCCAGTCTGTGAAATTATTTGAAGCCCAGGGTACATACAGCAACACTGAAGTGCAGCCAGCCCTGGGACACAATCAGTGCCCAATACAAAGCACATCACTGAGGGATGAGGAGTTAATCTGATCCGAGTTTTTGCAAGGACTCTGGGGCAAATGTTTTCTTTTCTGGAAAGGAGAATGGAGTTATAATATACACAGAGAGAGCAAACAGGTCTTGGGTTTTAAAGTTTTTGCAAACTATTAATAGATTCATAGATTTTACAGGCAGAATAATTGAGTTGGACCTCCCACATGCCACAGATCATAGAAGTTCACCAAATGATTCCTGCATCAAGCCTGTAACTTCTCTTTGAACTGCAGCAGATCTTTTGGAAAGATATCCAAACTTAATTTAAGATGTCAAGTGATGGAGAAACCCCCAGATCCCCAGGTAAGTTGTTCCAATTGTTCATTCCCTTACCTGTTAAAAAACTGCACCGTGCTTCTTATTTGAATTTATCGAGCTTCAGCTTCCATGCATTGGCTCTTATCATGCATTTGTCAAATAGATTCAAGCGTCCTCTGCTATCAGATATCTTTTCCCCAGTTAGGTACTTACAGCTCCTGCCTCTTAACCTTCTCATGGATGAAGTAAACAGAGTGAGGTTCTCTAAGTTCTCACCTTAAGCAGCTTTTTTCTAGCTTAGCTTTTTATGTACATTTTTTTTTACTGGAGTGGTTCGTATTTTACATTCTGTCCAAATCAAGATTGAATGAATCTCAAAAACATGTAAGATAGCTTCATTTTATTCTATATAATACTTCACCTAGCCAAAGGTTCTGAGAATAGTTAACATATGTACAGTATTGTGAAGATGTTAAGCAGTATAAGTAGCTAGGTACTGCTAATACTATCATTTAGTATCCATTTGCACTATCACTTAATACCAGGATTCTTTCCTACATGCAAGCGTAGCTGAATTAACACTGGGCATCACTGCTCCAGGGAGATTGAGACATCATTTGAAAAAACACTCCTGCAATACTTTGGTTTTGTTTATCTTTGTCTGACCACAGGAGATTGCTGGTTTCTAAGAAAACGTTAACAGTTACAGGCTTCAGTCAGAGCGCTAGTCTGCTACTAGGCTGCTTGGTTTCAAAAGGCAGAACAAGCATGTGTTGCATGCTTCTAAACAATACAATTAGAACACACACAGTCAAAAAAAGTTACCTCAGGAAAATTTCAATGTGTACAACTGCGGGCGCAATCTTTTCCACCACGTCTGCAATGAAGTTAAACTTGTATCTTGGGCTGTTGGGCTGTTGGTGACCTATACTAGCAGAAAAAATTGGGTATGTTAATAAGAAAATACCCTTTGTACCAATCAGTTGAGTTAAATTTGTCTATAGTTCACATGGGGACATTTTCCAACCAGACAGGGAAAGGCATATAAGCCATTACGAGACTTTAAAAAGCTGCTTGTGTTTTGTTTTGGCCTGAGAAACTGGCAAGATCATTTGGCTAAGAACTTCCTAGGTTAATTGGAATTCACAAGGTTTAGTGATGGCCTTGTCTGGCTGTTTTTTTTCAAAACTAGTCATAATTGTTATTTACAATTTCTATTGCAGTAGCACCTAGAGATCTTATCCAAGTCAGGATCCCACTGTGCAAGGCACTATACTAAAGTACCATAAATGACAGTCCTTGCCCCAAAAACTTATATGTGAACTCACTGTGAAAATACCAACTGAAAGCAGATCTACCAGAATCCTTATGATGTGTTACTATAATTCAGTAATAAGTTTGACAGTATTATGAAAAGAAATATGAATAAAATATGAAATTCTGCAAAAGGAGGAATATCTCTGAGATAAACACCACAACCAACCTGGCTTTCCGTGTTATTATTGATATTACAGTTTGGGAACATCTGTACCGTTATATTTAATTGATCATGTTTATTACAGTAGTGTCTAAGGAGAACGGGGCCCATTGTAGCACTGTACAAACATAATAGTAGATAGTCTTGCCCCAAAGAAAGTACAGGAAGCTTAAAAGACATGGACAATTGTTTCTCAGCACTTTTATGATAAACTCTGTTGCAAATGTTTTGCAATGGCAAATAGTACATTTCTGAAATTTCCTAGCATAAAAGAAGCTGCTTGTAAACCAGGGCCGCCCGGGGGGGTTGGGGGGGACAAGTGAGACAATTTTCCCCAGGCCCCACAGGGCCCCCCATGAGAATATAGTATTCTATAGTATTGCAACTTTTTTTTTTATGGAAGGGGCCCCCAAAATTGCTTTTCCCCAGGCCCCCTGAATCCTCTGGGTGGCCCTGTTGTAAACGACTCTAACTGTACACTCCCATAATGACTAAGACTCCAGTCCTGCAAAGGGAAGTGTTTATACAGACCCTTATGCTGGCAGGGAGTACCAATGACTTCAATGGCATTCCATGAGAATGAATCCCATTGGAGGTTCAGGATCTAAATCAGCAGGAATGTGCATGAGCATAGGAATAAAGTTTGAGCTGATTTTCCTCACAGAACAGCAGGAGGAGATCACACTTCACATCTGTAACCAAAATTGTGACTAGTTTCCCACCCAGCCAAACTACGGTGGAGACTAAACAGATCATAGAAATCAGTACAATAAGGCATTCCCCGCTGGAACACAGTATAGTCATTTCAGGGTAGATGTAAACTTAGTGCTTAAACCAATAAAGAGTTAATCTTGTTTTGTAACACTGTCAGAAGATCAATCACAGCTTTCTTTTATATCTTCGGCTACCTCAATTGTAGTCATATGTACACAGTCTGGTGATTTAAAATAAACTCTTAGAGTACCGGATTGCTCGGAGGATTTGTAATGAGACATAGCACTTTTCATCTCTAGGTTAGTTCAGATCTGGTGCAATGGCTGTAGTTCCATGCATTATAGGAAGGAGTTGATGGACTCACTACACATCATAAACTTATTCCATTACGCCTGATACCTAAGGGAGACTTGCAGGATGTGGATTGAATGAGAAGGGAACACAGCCTATTCTCTCACTGTTAGAACAGAAGTTAAGGCCCATTCTGTTTAGGTCTGAACTTTTATGCCTCCTCCTCAGTCCCTGCACTGAACTCAGCCCAGGCTCAAGGTTGACTTGGCCCCATAATATGCTCCGTTTATGTAGTGCTTCAGGGAACAATGCTATACGAATGGAAGAGTCTACTGAAATGTATTAGACTTTTCTTAGCCTAGTCAATGTGACAAGCAAGAGGCACAGATAAAGCACTTCTCTGCATAATCTACATTGTTTTCTTTCTGCAGCGGCTTACCTAACTTTTAAAGAAGGAGACGGAGATAGATCCAGAAGGAGACTGAGAATAAGAGTAGGGAGACTAAGAGGCTGGAGGGGAAAGGGAGTCAGAAACAAAGGAAAAATAGCAAAGAATCCTGTGGCACCTTATAGACTAACAGACGTTTTGGAGCATGAGCTTTCGTGGGTGAATACCCACTTGCATCTGAGGAAGTGGGTATTCACCCATGAAAGCTCATGCTCCAAAACGTCTGTTAGTCTATAAGGTGCCACAGGATTCTTTGCTACTTTTACAGATCCAGACTAACACTGCTACCCCTCTGATAAAGGAAAAATAGAGAGAGAGGCTGACACAGAGGAGGAAGAGGAGGAAGAGACATGGGGCTGGGGGAAGAGGGATGGGAGAAGGAATCAGTAATAATTTAAAACATTTTCCTATATTTGATATTCTACCTGGTTTTTAATTCAAAGATTATCTTGGGCACCAAAGTTTAAAGGTGAGCTCTAGAGGTGATCCAGCCTTATATCTGTGCCTGATAAATTCATTGAAATAATCTTTAGAAACAGAATAATATGACAACTGGAAGATCATGATATGATATGGTCTAACCAGTAACGGCTTTGCAAAAGGACATCATATCTCACTAATCTATTAGAAGTCTTTGAATGTGTCAATAAACTAGTGCATAAAAGAGAACAAGTTTACATAATTTATTTGGACTTCCAAAAGGCCTTTGACAAGGTCTCTCATTAGAAGGAACTAAAGAAGCTAAGTAGTCGTTGGGTGAGAGTCGAAGTATTGTCACAGATCAAAACATGTCAGGAAACAAAGAGAGAACTGAATGGACAATTTTCAGCATGGAAAATGTGAACAATGGGGTGCCTCAGTTATCAGGTCTAGTGATGTTTAATATTTGTGTTAATGAACTGGAAAGGCGGGTGAGTAGTGAAGTAGCAAAATTTTCAGATGACACCAAGTTATTTAGTTTACTGAAGTCCAGAGAGAAGACTAGGATGCATCTTGGGGATCTAAACAAGGTAGGTGAATAGGCAACACAATGGCTAATAAAGTTCATTGTTGACAAACACAAAATAATGCATCACTGGAGGAAACAATGAAACCATTCATACATCTTACAGGGTTTTTAATTAACTATATCGACTTAGGAAAGGGAGCTCCTGTTGCCAGCTCAATGAAGGCCTGGACTCACTGTGCAGCCTGCAGCCAAAAACACAAACAGGATGTTAGGATGTATAGGGAAGGGGAAGGAAAATAAAATGGAAGCTGTTTTAGTGCCATTATATAAATTGGTGGCACTGGCGTCTGAGTGTCTGGGTGCAGGGCTGGTCACCCCTCCTCAAAAAGTCTAGGGCAGAATTAGAGGGGGGTCAGAAAAGAGTGATGGAAAAGATGGGGTACATGGAAATGCTTTAATGTGAAGAGAGACTAAGTGGGCTGGGACTGTTTACCTTAGAAAGAAGAGGTAACATGATAAAATAAGGAATGGTAGAGAGATGGTAGATTGGGAGCATCTGCTCTTTCTGTTTTGTGACACAAGAACAAGGAGCCCTCATTGGGCTACATACTCCAACTCAGCTCACTCCTGATGGCTTGGGTAAAATGACTTAGATTTTTAGTGCAATCTGAGTTCAGTATGGAGTGGATACAATTGTAACACGACTACCAGCGAAGTGTTCCAAGGAACGAAACCTCTCACAGATTAAGCCAACTGAAAGACAATTGGACATTTCTCCATAGAACTCCCATAGTAGTAACAATCAGCTGTGGTTTTTCTTTTGTTGGAGCAGGATTTGTTTTTTAGTGGAAACCACACTTACATTCAGCAAGCTAAATGTATATGATTGTAGGGATCGGTCCTGGCTGGCAAACCACCAGAAACCGCCCCCTGCAAAACCCCCTTTTGCCACAGAATGCTGACTCCATATTATCACAAGATTAGGAGAGTACAGCACGTTCTGCCTACATGCAGCGGGTGAAGGGAAAAGGGGAAGAAAGAGTCCTCCACCAATGCGAAACAAGTAAACAAGGCTGTAAGCTATGCATGATGCTGTAACTGAAAGAATAAAAAGGTTGCCACGCCTCACGGCGGCGCTTTCCTGAACACCCAAGCTGTCTGCGTCTGTTTCCTTCCCGCATCTGATACTGTGTAAATAGATGGAATGACTTGGCAGAGTTAGATGCAGCCTTTTATTTCTATGTTCATTCCCACACACTCTGAACAATCTCTCTAACTAACTGTATACACTTGCTCCAGTACCTTGTTCGAAGGGGATTCTGCAAACAGGGATCACGTAGGTCAATCAGCTATAAGCAGTGTACAGTGCTGTTTATTTTACGTCTGCTGCATGGGATTCATTTGACTTTCAAATCACAGGCAATTTGCTTGACTCTATAGTACATCTTGTTCCAATGAAATCTACTTATAAGAGTTTAAATATTTACATACAAGTTCAGTACATGCCCTGACATGACATATTATTATTATCACATCTTCCTATAGGTTCTCTGAAAGGCTGAGGGCCAGAACCTCAGTTGATGTAAACTGCCACAAAACTAGAGTAATCTAATGATAAATGTGGCCCTGTAGGGCAGATCTCTGCTAATGAAAATCAACATAGCTCCATTTAAAACAATAGAACTGCACCAATTTACCCTTTGTGTCTGCACCTAGGATCCTGTCTGCAGCATTTCCCTAGTCCACCAGAATCAGCAGCCACAGCAAGAGAGTGAGTCTCACAAACAATGGATCTTTTACACATGGCTGCTCCTGCTGGACCACTAAGGAAGCATTATGAGTAGCAGCAGCTTTCCAGGTGTGATCTATGGCAGTGGTGCGCCAATTGGGGAGTGTGCCTCCCACGGGGTTGGGGAGCATAAGAGGTTTTCTTGGGGGGCAGGAAGAAACTTCATTAATATCACTTCTCACAGCAGACTTACTAGTGCCCCATCCCCACCCTTTCTTCTGCACTGCTGCTGCTGCTGCTGCTGGTTGCAGCACTGCCTTCAGAGCCACCCAGCTCTGAAAGCCATGCTGCTGCCTGCAGCAGCGGACAAGTAAGGGTGGGAATGGGGTGCTAGTAAGTCTGCTGTGAGAAGTGATATTAACAAACAGTCCACGAGTGGTTAATTTGTTTTCATTTGAATTTTTTTTTTAAATCTGCATTTGCAGTTTGCAATGCTCTGTGTTTACTACTTCCTAATAACTTTTAGCTGGTCTTATAAATTTAGTAATAAAAATTATTTTTTCATTCTGCCACCTTGCAAAAACAAAAACAAAAAAACAGTTTTCAATTAGAAGTACTAGAGGGGAGAGGGTTATGACAAATCCCGTGCATGTTAAGTGGGGGCACAACTGGAAAAGTTTGTGCACCACTGATCTAGGGGAGGAGGGAAAGATAAACTGAAGAGGAGGAAGGAAAATATGGTAGGAGAGGAAGAGAAGAAGACAACACTGAGGGGTAACGGAGGAAAAGTCACATAAACATAGAAGGGGACTGACAAAATGAGGTGGGGCAGTCCTGTACCAATGAGCACCACCTAGCCTGGAGACAACTTTGTCCCTCTTTCCCTGGGCCAGCAAATATCAGAAGCACTGCAGACAGTATACTCAGCCATGAGGGCGATTCAGAGCCTGACTCTAGTGACTCCCTTGTGACTGGCTGGAGAAGCAAAATTTATAACTTTGTAGAAATGTTTTATATTAATTAGCAGCAGAAGACTGCCTCGAGGCCCTGGATGCCTAGAACACAGTACATATACGCAGCTCACGTACTGAGAGGCTTTGATTTGGACCAGCTGGAACAACAGATTCCAAAAAGTCAGTTATTAACATTAGAGCCTTCAACAACTGATGGTGAGTTTATATTTTTGTCTCTTCCTTAAGTAAAATAAAAGAAGAGAGAGAGAGAGAGTGTGTGCGTGGCAGAAATAAGTGGAAATGAGGAGTGAGATATTGGGTATGTCTACACTGCAATTAAACACCCATGGCTGGCCTGTGTCAGCTGACTTGGGTTCATGGGGCTTAAGCTGTAGGGTTATAAAATTGCAGTGTAGACATTTGGGCTCCAACTGGAGCCCAAGTTCTGGGACCCCACAAGAGGGAAGAGTCACAGAGCCCAGGCTCCAGTCCGCACCCAAATGTCTACACCACAGTTTTACTGTCCTGCAGCACAAGCCCCATGAGTCTAAGTCAGCTGACATGGGCCAGCCGCAGGTGTTTAATTTCCCCATGTTAAGTATCCTCATACCTTCTTGTCAAACTGTCTCAAACGGGCCATCTTGATTATCACTACAAAGGATTTTTTTCTCCTGCTGCCAATAGCTCATCTGAATTAATTAGCCTCTTAGAGTGGGCAACTCCCACCTTTTCATATTCTCTGTATGCTTATATATCTCCTCACCATATGTTCCATTCTATGCATCTGATGAAGTGGGCTCAGGGGTGGCTCCAGGCACCAGCACGCCAAGCACATGCCTGGGGCAGCAAGCCACGGGGGGCGCTCTGCCAGTCACTGCGAGGGCGGCAGGCAGGCTGCCTTCGGCGGCTTGCCTGAGGGAGGTCCGCTGGTCTCAGGGCTTTAGCAGATCTCCCGCAGGCAAGCCGCCGAATCCGCGGGACCGCGGACCTCCCACAGGCAAGCCGCCAAAGGCAGCCTGCCTGCCATGCTTGGGGCAGCTCTAGGTATTTTGCCGCCTCAAGCATGGCAGGCAGGCTGCCTTCAGCGGCTTGCCTGCAGGAGGTCCCCAGTAGCCCACAAAAGCTTATGCTCAAATACATTTGTTAATCAAAATAAGGGCATTGCATAGTATTGCACTTTTGACAGAACTGTTTCTGGACTGTCTGAATCTGTAGTTGTCTACAAGATTTCCAAAAGTGCTCATGGGGCCAGACTTTCCAAACAGTTTAGCTCCTAATTAGACATTTAAATTAAGTGAATAGATTTTCACAAGGGTTCAGCACTCAGCCGCTGCCACTGAGAACACAAAATCCTGCCCCTCTGTTTAGATGCCTCAGTGGGAGTAATTCACTGTTAGATCTTTTTAAAAAATCTGGCTCTAAGTTTTCAGTTTTATGGGATTTAACCACACAGGTATCATTAAAATCCTCTTTGACATCACTGGGAGTTGTGGGGTTAAATCTTATGTCACTGAAAATGTAGGTGTCATGGTTATCATCTTATTACTATCTTAGATTCTGAAGTCTATAATAACTTGTGGATTTGCTAAACTGCAGAGATGATGGACTTGATTCTGATCTCACTAACCCTCATGTAAATCAGGAAAACTGAGCTGAAGTCAATAGTTAAACCAGTGTGGAGGCAGTGAGCCAGATCCTCCACTTGGAGTAAATGGCCATAGCCCCTTTGAAGTCAATGGAAATACAACAGTTTATACCAGCTGAGGATCTGGCCTATTAATAAGAGTGAGAGCAAGATGAGGCTCATTAGCTTTCTGGAGGTAATACATTATATTAAAATAGGCCATTTTGTGCTTAGTAGGAGTTTGTGGTCTTCTAATTTTTTTAAAAATTCAGGTTCAGAATTAATTTAAAGTCTAAAATTGAAAAGATTTGTGTGTTTAGCTATATTATTAAGGCTTATAGAGGACTGCAACCTAACAAATGATCACTGGAGGAAAGCATTGCCCCTGTTGTGCTTGGATTTGCTCATGGAAAGAAATGAAAAAGAAATAAAAAGATTATGTATCCCAGGCAGCTTTTCTAATGAATTAAGATTAAGTTGCATAGCTGTGCATTGACCATAAAGTCTTGGTTAGTATAAGACTATGTCATGTTTCGGGCAACATATTATTAAGATAGATGTCTAACATGCACAAATGAAAACAGCATGACGAGCAGCAAATATCATAATCCACTAAATAAATCCATGGTACGCCCACATCTTGAATACTGCGTGCGGTTCTGGTCGACCCATCTCAAAAAAGATATACTAGAAAAGAAATGGAAAAAGTACAGAGGAGGGCAACAAAAATGATTAGGGGTATGGAACAGCATCCATATGAGAAGAGATTATAAACACTGGGACTGTTCAACTTGGAAAAGAGATGACTAAGGGGCAATATGATAGAAGTCTTTAAAATGATGAGTGATGTGGAGAAAGTGAATA
This sequence comes from Gopherus evgoodei, assembly GCF_007399415.2. Classification (NCBI taxonomy): domain Eukaryota; kingdom Metazoa; phylum Chordata; order Testudines; family Testudinidae; genus Gopherus; species Gopherus evgoodei. The sequence continues at coordinate 23,125,961 of NC_044326.1, forward strand.
AAGAAGTGTAATTTACTACTTCACATAACACAAGAACCAGGAGTCACCCAATGAAATAAATAGGCAGCAGGTTTAAAACAAACACAAGGAAGTATTTCTACACACAACACACAGCCAACCTGTGGAACTCTTTGCCAGAGGAAGTTGTGAAGGCCAGAAGTATATGTGGGTTCAAAAAAGAAATAGATACGTTCATGGAGGATAGGTCCAGCAATGGCTATTAGCTGAGATGTCAGGGACACAACCCCATGTTCTGGGTGGACCTAAATCTCTGACTGCCAAAAGCTGGGATTGGAAAACGTGGATCGATCACTCAGTAGTTTCCCTGTTCTGTTCATTCCCTCTGAAACATCTGGAACCAGCCACTGTCAAAAGACAAGAGACTGGACTATGTGAACCATTAGTCTGACCCAATATGGCCATTCTTATGTTCTTATAACAAACACTGAAACGGGCTTTCTCAATCTTTAGCTGCGTTAACAAAGGCAGGATGGAGCTGGACTGAAAGATACCTTCCAGCTGAGGACAGTTTGCTGCCTAGCTAGCTTCAGAAGGAGAGAGCTTCACGTTGCCTTTCTGCCTGATCTTCTTTCACAAGCAATAAAAGCAATAAGAAATCATCAAAATGTCTCTTTCCCCTTAGATGTTCTGTACCAGAACAATAAAGTATCGAATTCTAAATGTCCTTTTGGTCACTAAATAATATTTTCCTTTTGGTCACTAAATAATATTTTCCCTTCTCCCCACAAGAGCTCAAAGCAAATGTTTTAAAACAGTCTCAGACTAAACAAAAACAGTCAAAAAAAAAAAAAAAAAGGAATGTGCCCCTTTGAGTTTGTGTTTCCAGTTGCTAGCTTGCAATGGGCTGCCCTTATTAAAATATACAGTCATAGGCTGCTTGGAGGCTCTTATGACAGCAATACAAAAAAAAAGACTCTAGTACTTCTCTCACTTGGCCTTATTCCTCAAACATTTAAAGTAATTATATACCAAGTTGTAACTTCAAGATTACACACATGTGCAAACAGTCGGTAAACCTCAATGTCCCAGGCAGAGCTGTGCTGGATAGATTTGTAGTCACATCTTTTCTGATTCTCTTTTCAAGGATTTAAACATTGTAGTCAACTCAACTTTTTAGGCTCTGATCCTGCAAAGACTGAATCACATGAGTAACTTTATGCCATGTGTAGCCTTTACTTCAGCAGGACTATTCATGGCATAAAGTCCCTCTGTGCATAAATCTTTGCAAGCTTAATGCCATAAAGCCTGATACATAGCTGACTGAAGTCACAGGGACTCTTTCCATCAACTTCAATAGTCTTTAAATCAAGTCCCTAAAAAGCTACTTACCCCCATGAGAAACTTTTGAAATATTCTATATTATATGTGTGTGTGGATATTCAGTATACAGAGCACATACACTATTTTGAAATATAATAGATTTATTAACAGTAATTCCACTTGCATGGTGTATTAATTATTTTCTCTAATTTTATTACCTGGATTTTCGTTGCTAAATGTGTTCATATGACAAGAAGATTTTGTTTTTCCAAGACTTCACCTGTTCCTTTCTACTGTTCCCCAGATCATAGAAATGGGGTTGTTCACACAGAAACCAACTCTGATGTTGCAGAGAATGATGATTTCATGCAGGGAACACTGTATTAACAGTACATGAATTCTAAGGAGCTCTTAAAAACGTGTTGCATGCAAATGTCTTTAATAGTTAAGAAATTGGCAAGAGAAATACAAAACATATGTGATACACCTGCAAAATTTTAGCCTGATCTTTCAATTCTTTAGTCATTTGAATAGTTTGATTGACTTTATTGGGAGCATAAGTAATGTTATTACAACTTCAAATGTTTACTTTAATGGAAGGTAAGGGTTTGCATCTTTGATTGCAAAGCATTTGTTTTCCAGGAGGGTTTAAGCTGCTATTAAAATAATGAGGAAAATATTTTTGGATGGTTTGTTTTTTTACATTTGGGATAGAAAACACAATAGAACACATTCATTTAAAAACTAAGAGCTATAGCAAAATGCTGATTTGCAAAGAAAAAAAATGAATTTGCATTGCATTAAATCAGTAACAATTTACTTGTTCTATGGCCTGATCCCAAGTTCTGCAAGTAGTCCCATGGTCATTTGGGCTACTCGCTTGAGTAAGGCTGTTCATGTTCGTAGGTTCAAGCCATTACACAGTAACAATAGTGACATCATAGTCTGGTGCTTATAGGTGTGTTTGTATATACAAATGATCTATGATACTCAGTTCTTTGGATTCAGCATGCCCAGTGTAAGAGCCTGTACTGTCCTTCATGCTACTTTCTTAAGAAGGAGCAGAGGTGGTCAGAAAAATGAGTGCTCTTTACCCACTCAGTCATTCTGGGCTTCTGTTTTTGACATTATTCTTCCTCCCTCTGTCTTCCACCAGTCCTATTTTTATCTAACCACATTTATCAGAGATATATGTCATTAGAAAGTACAGTCAGTGTTTCATCTCCTTATCTTAGCTAAATATACTGACTACCTAACCTCACCTACATATGTCAAACTTCTGACAAGCAAAGCAGCAGAACTTCCAAGGTTATTCCTCCGTGCCATGGTATATTCTGTAAGGTATAGCCTAAGCCACTTGGTAAAGCTATCATTAGTCTGGATATCATTTTATATACATCTGGTGGAGAGAAATTGGATCAACTTTATAAGTATGTCAGTGTCTCCAAATTCTGAGCAACCTGCAGCCAGATTCCCTGCACAAATAGAGAAAATGTAGAAGCAGGACTTTAACTTTGAACAGTTACTTTTTTACAATCTTTTATGACAGCCATAGCATGTTACTGTTTTTAAAAGAACCATAATTTATTTCTACGCCTGCCTCATCCACTGATTCTGTCTGACTTTTGGGCAAGACATTTGGTCACTTTGAGCTTCAGTCAGCACAGCTGTAGAATTAAAAAAAAATTCAGAACTTCACTCTAAACCAGATGTTACATTGGAGCTGATGTTTTCCCAGGTCATAAACAAATTGTCAAATTAAAGGAACACAAAAACAGTTACTTGAAAAAAATGTAACCTCTACCCCACTGCTCCAAATTCCTGAGTCTATTACAGTGAACACAGGAGGATGCCATGAAGAAATGCCACATGCACCAAAACCAAAACATTCCTTAAGTCCTTAGATACAATACCAAATGCTAATTTTTATGCTTAAACATTCTAAATGTTCTGAATGAATGAGTTCAGACTAAGTATTGAAAGTGTCAGAGTTAATGGTTTTATATGTGATGTCTAGATAAAAGCACTTTACAACTTTAAAATTTTAGGGAGGCAAAGTGGCTCAGTAGAAGGTACTGTGGACTGGGATTTATGACTTTTGTATTTTATTCTTGGCTCTGCCCCTGGCCTGCAAGATAACCTAGGACAAGTCACTCCACTTCTCTGTCTCAGTTTCCCCATCTATAAAATGGGGATAACAATATTTAGCTCCTTTCTCAAGCACTTTGAGAGCTACAGATGAAAAGTGCTATAAGAGTCTGCCAACAGGCAGTCCCCTTTCCCTACCTACATCCTTTCCAATGAATTGTTTGCCCACAGTTCTAATGGGTTTTACAACCCTTGCTAATATATTTCATCTGCCATTATTGAAGCACTAATGTGTCACTTGAAATGCCAGAACACCTACCCACTGTTGTTTTTGGGGATGTTGATGGAAACAATGTGAAAATCAGTCGTTAAATAATTTACTAGAAAATTTGTGAACTTTTGCAAAAATAAGTAAAATTGACACTTCCAGAAAAGTCATTCATTTTAATACCTAAAAATCAATAATTGATCACTGAAATCTTTTGAAGTTAGTAAATCCAGCTGGACATGAGCAGGGAATAGTACAATATCTTAGGGCAGGCAAAAACCATAATACCAAATTGCATTCTAAAACGTTCATATGATTTAGTGTACAAGATGAACAGACAATAGTATCCTGGTATCTTTGCCATTTCAAAATACACAAAAGCACTGTGATATGTGGGGATTACTGTATGGATGATGGACTATGGTACATTGTTACAGTAAAACAAAAAATAAGTGATATTTTAGCTTGAACCTGATAGGCTGGTTATTGTTATGTCTCTTCTTGCCCAGCTTTATATGTAAGATATCACAGGTGCTGTTTTGTTTTGTTTTTATAGATGTATGCCAGGTCAAAACATTTCATTGTGCAAATATAGGCATTGTGAAATGCCCCAGACTGTAAGATTTCAGTGCCCTGATTTTGACTTGGAAGGACCATTTTTAAGGGTGAAAGGATAATGCTGACTGTGCAGTCCTGGCCTTTCTATTGCTGCTTTCATACTGCTAATAAAATGCTATGCTTACTCTTTTATATCGCTTTTCATCCAAAGATCTCAGCGTGCTTTACAAAGGAATGTAAGTCTCGTTATTCCATTTTAAACTGGTGTAAACGGAAGCACGGAGAGTGACTTGCTCAAAGTCGCACAGCAGATCAATAGCAGAGCAGGAATAGAACACAGTACTCCTGAATCCAGGGCTCTAACCACTAGATCACAGTGCCCATTAGTGAGTCTGATTGATCTGATATGGACAAGGCCTGAACATCCTGGATCATTTCAATAGGCCACAAACAGCTTAGATCTTCTTCGGTTGCCAAACTGAGTAAGGCGTCTAACTGACAACAGCTCTGAGCCATCCAGTCCTCCAAGATTACTTGAAATTTAAATGTTTCATTAACTTGGAAACTGATGTGGGATGTGCATAACAGCTAAGGGATTCATTTTCACCCACAAAACGCCTCCCTTTCCCCCACCCATTGCATCCTGTCTCCTGGGTGGAGCACATTAAGCAGTCCCGATCACCCAAGATGGCCCTGCTGAAAGTGCAGCAGCTCAATGTTACCAGTGGTAACGATGCATGTGGCGGTGCCCTGCATGGTCTTACCCGATTCACAGGTGCCTTTCTGGATCTGGATGACAGCTGGCAACCCCTGTTGTAAAGATTTACGGCTCACCGCCTTCAGCTGACACACATTGTCATAGGTCCTGCCATCACTGCCGCACACCTGGTAGCTGAGCTTGCACTGGCACACGCCTTTCCCGAAGCGCTTGCCCATGGGGTGCTTGCAATCCAGGCTGTCCCCACACGGTGGGTCTTCCTTGCGGCCACAGGAATCACCTTCTCCCGCAGCGCAGATGAGGCAGCAGTTGCAACGATCGGGGACATAGCCGCTTGGGCAGCTGGGGCTTGGGCACTTGGAGACATCGCAACGAGCTGGACACTTGCCATTGGCCAGAAAGGGCTCTGCAAAGGCCCGGCTAGAACTTAGCACCAGCAGGAACGAAACTGGCAACAGAAAAACTGTCATCACCAGTGACACTTTTTTAATCAGGGAGAGGAAAATGTGCAAATCCAGGGGAATAACAAGGGGTGGGGTGGGAGGTAAAAACAGGCAAAATGTGCAATTAAAATGCAATGAGGGAATAATAGAAAAGGGAAAGTTAGGCTTTGCGCACACACAAGAAAAGGAAAGGGTTAATCTTCCTCAACAGCCCCCAGCCTGTGACTCGTGCACCCTGCTAATGTTATGGGGCTCTCCACAATACAGAAGGGAGCAGTAGGCAGAAAGAAAACAGAGGCTGGAAAGAGGTTAAAACATGAAGTCACTAAGTAAAGGCTGGATCAGTCGATTCGCGTAGAGTAAACTTGCAAAGGCTCAGCTGCTCTTCGGGACTAGCTTGCAGGGCTGGGATTCTGAAAGCTGATTTAGTCCTCAAAAAGTCTGCACACACAGCCTCTATCTCCCCAGGTCTGCAGTGGCTGTGAAGGAGTTATCAGGAGCGCTGCAGGAGGAAGAGCTGCAAGAGGCAGTGAAGACAGAAGCAAGTTAAGCAAGACAGTTATATGCGGGATGTGGCTGCTGCTGCTGCTGCAGCTGCCTCTCAGGCGTCCCTGTCAGCAGCAGCACAGGCAGGACCAGCTGCACAGACCTCAGCTTCAGCCAGCAGTCTCAGGCCCCACCTACTCAGTGGAGAACCCTCCTCCTTTCCCTTCAAACACTCACAGGGCTACATCATGTCTGGGGTCAGGAAGCTGGCTGGGTTCAGTGCAAAGGGAAATGACTGCAGTTTACTTTGGGACAGAGGCTCGGTTTTTAATGTTTGCATCACCACAGTAACTGTTGGTAAACAGAGAGAGAATGAAAAGCAGGAGTGAGCCCAGCGTTTCTGGGGCCCGTGGGCAGAAGGACAGAGCTACACTGTGTGAAAATGAGGGATTAACTCGCAAGCAGATGGTCCAAAATTAGCTGTGAACAATTCAGTCTTGGCATGCATGGAAATCGGAGAGGGAAGTGGCCTACGGCATCATCTTCCCTCATGTTCTTCCTCTTTCCCTCTCACCTTTGCCTTAATTAAATAACACTTAAATATAGCAAATTATATGTGTTCAAACCACACTACAAACATTATTAATTGTGTTCATTGTGGTGAGGCCTAACGACAAACCAAGATCAGACCCCATTGTCCTGTGAATTCCCATAACACTCTTATCAGAGCAGTGAGTATTATGATCCTCTTTTTACAGATGAGCAAATTGAGGCACAGAGAGATGATTTGCCGGACCCCTCAGAAAAGCTCAGTCGCACAGCTAGATTACAGCTCAGGACTTCCTGACTCCCAGCTCTGGGTGAGATTCCCAACTAATGTAAATCTGCATAGATCCACTGAAATCATCATGCCTATATACACTAGCTGAGGATCTGGCCCTTTGCCTGCAAATTACCACTAGCTGAAATCTACTTTAATCCTTATTTTTTACATTCTCATTCTTATAAAATACTTCAGTAGGAGGTAATATTAGGATGACCAGATGTCCCGATTTTATAGGGACAGTCCCAATTTTGGGGTCCTATTACTCCCTCCCTCATTCCAATTTTTCACATTTGCTGTCTGGTCACCCTAGGTAATACTGACATAGTACTTTGCACATATTAATTAATCCTCATAGTGCTGAGTGGTAGGGATGTAATATTATATTCCCATTTTATAGAGAGGGCAATTAAGGCATGGATTGAGGTCCAGATTGCACCCATTGACTTTAGGTGATGAATGATTTGAGCAAGGCCATGAGAGGACATTGTCACAGCCAACATTAGTACTCAGGAATTTCTAGCTTCCAGTCATCTGTTCAGACTGCACCTCTGCTTCTGTGGGTAAGTCTACACTGCAAAAACAAACCTGTGGCTGTGATTCTCAGACAGAGGCTGGAACAATTTGTATAGTGGGGGTGCTGAGAGCCATTGAACCAAACTGTAAACCCTGTATGTAATGGAAACCAAATCAAGCCAAGGGGTGCGGCAGCACCACTATTTGCAGCACCTATGGTCTCAGAGCCCGTCAACTGATGGGCATGTGGGGCTTGTGCTATGGATCTAAAAATAGCAGTGTAGAGGTTACTGCTTGGGCTGGAGCCTGGGCTCCAAAACCAGGTGAGGAGGGAGGGTATCGGAGCCCAGGCTCCAGCCTGAGCAGGAACGTCTACATGGCTCATGAGAAGGAGTGAGAGGACTTAGGCTCTGAGACTCTGTCACAGATTTTTTTTTTTTAAGTGTAAACGTATCCTGGGTCACTTTTATAGGCTGTGATCTTTGTTAACTTTATTTCCTTCTCCATCCTGTGGAGCCAATATATTTACCCTCCTTGTTAACTCTTTCATGAACACAAGTTGAAATCTCATGCAAGCTCTGTTCAGGAGAAAGTCCTTCTTTTCGTATGTGGATATCAGAGTTCAATGACCAGATTCCGTAACTAGAGCATGGCCTCTGTATCAAGGGAGGCTAGGCATTGTAAAGTGCCCTCCAGATGTCGAGTTGGGCACTCTTCCACCACGTGAGCTATTGTCTGCCCTGCCCTACAATCACAACATGAAGAAGAAATCAAAACCAATGCAGCACGTAGCTGAGGCAACTCTGGACAAGCCAGAGAGTAGCCTGTTAAGCCTGGTCCAGTGGACAAGGAGGCAGATGCAGCGATGGACTCCTGAATTTTCTTAGGGTACATCCACACTACCCGCCAGATCGGCGTGTAGCGATCGATCGATTTATCGTGTGTAGTGTAGATGCAATAAATCGATCCCCGATCAGTCTTCTGTCGACTGCTGTACTCCAGCAGTGCGAGAGGCAGAAGCAAAGTCGACGGGGGAGCAGCGGCCGTCGATCCCACACCGCAAGGATGCGAAGTAAGTGATTCTAAGTCGATCTAAGATACGTTGACTTCAGCTACACTATTCTCATAGCTGAAGTTGCGTATCTTAGATCAATCCCCCCCTAGTGTAGACCAGGCCTTAGTGTGTTAGACTTTCCCACCAATGCTTCTGCTCTACAAGAATGTTGTTTTTAGCTCTCCGGCAGGGCTGATCATCTGTGCATGGTAAAGGGCAGTAGCGCTCTTGTCCAGGAGTGCATGAGCTGCTGTAGCAGAGGGAAGTCAAGTGATCAGCCATGGCATCACACTCACTAAAATCCTTTGGCAGGCTGGGGTTGTGTAATGTGTGTGTGGGGGTCACATCCTGCCCCTGGGGGGATGGAAGAGCCGGGGGGGGGGAGCTGAAAGCGAGCATGCCCCTCCCATCCACTCCTCAGTGGCAATTCCTATCCCATGGGGCTGGGCCCAGCTGCCTCCCTGGCCTGTTGACTCTCACCACAGTGTCACATGATGCAGGCATGCAAGGCCTTGCCCTCACCATGGCCCTCCATCCCTTTCCTGGCCCTGGCACTGCTGGATCATTTGCATCAAGCTGGGCAGGGGCAAGTCAAATAAAATGATCTAGCAGGCCAGATACAGCAGCTAGGCTACCAGTTGCCCATCATTATTTTAGGCCCTTATCCTGCTGAATCATGCACACGTCAACCCAGATCCTCAAAGATATTTAGGCACCTCTCTCTCACTGATCTCTGTGGGAGTTGAGCACCTAAATACTTGTGAGGATCTGGGCCATCCAACTTTACATTCTGTGAATAATCCCATTGGGTGAAGGCAAGTATATGAGTAAGTCTTTGCAGGCTTGGTTGTTACTGTAAATCAAAATATTCATTTTCTTGTTACTTTATAGAAAATATATTTATAGTGTTTGATACAGAAAAACAAAACAAGCTTTGACTGAGAATGTTCTGTGTAGCCCAGCTTAAAATTCAAAGACTTTGAAATGTTCTGTTGTCATACTCCTTTTGGATTTTGCTGAACTAGTTCAGTTTCATGGAAAAAAAGCCTGTGAAATTTTGCTTTTGAGCAAAAGCCTAGATATTTTAAAAAACTGAAATAATCTGACAAAGATTTTTTTAACGGAAACAAAATGTTGAAAACATCTGTCTTTTCATGTAAAGCCATTATTTTGGGGTTGAAGTGAGGAGGAGAAACCACAAGAGAAAAGTGTTGGGATTTAAACAAACGCCTGTGTTTGTGTGTACAAACATACACACACACATATATATATATATATATATAAATAAAATTTCATGGAAGTATTTTTGTTCTTTTGGCACAACTTTAGCTGCAAGTGAGCGGTCAAGAAAAAGATTTCTAGTTGTAAATAAATGGGCTGAGAGTGACTGGGTAGCCCATGGTATTACTGATGGGTGACAGAACCTTTCACAACAGCATCATTATTATTGTTATTAATTATTTCTATTGTAGACATACACAGAAGTCCCACTTAAGCTAAATCTCCATTATACTAGGGGCCTACAAATATATAGGATGACTTAGGTCTGTCCGCGGGGAACTTGAAATCTAGCAAATGTATGGAGTTTTACACAGCCCTTCACATCTAGGTTAATGGCTTGCATGTCTTTAATTCAGGGTGGGAGGGTCTGAAAGGTATTTTTATCCGATGGCTGTTTAGTGGCCAACGTAAGATGAATTTGTTTTACAATTTCTTTTGGACAGATGTACACATAACAAAAATATTGGCCCCACTAAGACTCAATCTTGATTGTGTCCTGAGTGGTACTGAGTGTTCTCAACTCCCAGTAGGAATTCATCACCATGCAGGATCAATCTTTTATTATCCTTCCTTAGCAGTCTCACCGGAGAGACCAAAGATTAAGGCTATGTCTACACTGGCACTTATGCTGGTATAACTTATGTCACTCAGGTGTGAAAAAAGCAGTTACACCAACAAAAGCACCAGTGTGGACTGCACTATGTTGGTGGTGGGAACAGCGCAGCATTGGTAGAGCTGCGCCACTCTAAGCTCTCTAGTGTAGACATAGCCTAAGTGGTTAGAGATACTGAGCTACCCTCTCATGCCCATAGGTTCTCTCTCCAAAACAAGGTTGATACACATGGTGGGATGAAAAGAAATGGAACTGACCCTGTGCATGCTGTACTTCATTTGTGGATAAATAAAGAACTTCACTGTCCAGTGCCGTCAATCCAATACCTATCCCTACCCCTTAAATTCACTTCAAATACAAATATTGAATATAAGAAAGACAGGATGGGTGAGGTAATATCTTTTATTGGACCAGCTTCTGTTGGGTGAGAGAGACAAGCTTTTGAGCCACACGAAGCTCTTCTTCAGCTCCGGGAAAGGTACTCCTGGTATCAAGGCACAATGCAATTTGGAACAGATTGTTTAGTGTAAGTCAGTGGTCCCCAATGCAGTGCCCGCGGGTGCCGTGTCACACGCCGGGGCATTTACGTGTGCCTGTCTAGTGACACAGTGAGAAAAGTTGTGCCCAGCAGGGCAGAGAAGCCGCAGCCCCATACCTGCCAGGGACAGAGCACTCCGGGGCTGCAGGCCGCCGGTGTTTTCTGTCCCCGGCACACCCGGGGCCACGGCTTCTTTTTGCACTGCCAAAACTGCCCCCGCAAAAAAAAAAGAGCAGCTCGGACTGCCACCACCCAACCTACCAAAGCGCAAAAAAAAAACCCAACCCTCTCTGATTGTGCTGCCCCAAGAATGGACGGAATGCAGCCCCTTAGCATGTGCCGCCCCAGGCATGTGCTTGCTCCATTGGTGCCTGGAGCCGGCTTTGTATGTGAGTATTCTTCCGCTGCACTGATCCTGCTGTTTTCTCGTGCTTTGCGATTTATTTATTTTTTAACATTTTGCCCCAAAATGAGTGATTCAATTAAAAGACAAGTACGTATTATTGCAATGCAGAGTGGGAAGAATCCGATTGTTTTATTGAAAATAAAGGGAAATATGTTTGCTTATTGTGCGGTGGTACTGTTGCAGTGCCGAAAAAACATAATATCGAACGCGATTTCCAAACTAATCACAGCTCTTTTGACATTAGCCATCCACTTAAATCTGAGTTGAGAAAGAATAAAATTAATCAATTCAAATCAAACCTATTTGCCCAGCAATCTGTTTTCACTAGACAAGTGGTAAAGTCTAGAAGTGCTACTATTGCTTCCTTTAAAATTGCTCATCTGCTCGCAAAGAAGAAAAAGCCCTTTCAAGATGGTGAATTGTTGAAGGAAGCATTTTTGACTGGTGCTGATTGCCTGTTTCAAGGATTTCCTAACAAACGTGAGTATTTGTCGGCAATACAACACAGTTACGAGGAGGATACATGCAATTTCAAGCGACATCCAAATTCATCTAAAGGATGACTTGGAAATATGTGTCTGGTTTTCACTTCAGTTTGATGAGTTGACAGATATATTGGATACAGCGCAGTTGGCAGTTATGGTGATTATGGTGTTTAGTGACTTCACTGTAAGAGAAGAGTTACTAAAAGTATTGCCTATGAAAGGGCGAACAAAGGGTGAGGACATCTATAATTTATTCACATCATACACAACATCAATTAGTATGCCACTACACAAGCTGTCTGTGATCACCACTGATGGGGCACCAGCAATGATGGGCTGTGCCAATGGATTCATTGCACTCTACCAGAAGAATGAATCCTTTCTGAACTTTATGTCTTATCATTGCATTATCCACCAAGAAGCTTTGTGCGTCAAAGTTCTTTCTTTTCAACACGTCATGAATGTCATTATTAAAATAATTAACTCTATTCGAGTGAAACCTTTGCAACACCGACTTTTTAAGGCCCTGTTAGAAGATGTTGATGATAAACAATCTGATCTTATCTTGCATACAGAAGTACGATGGCTGACCAAAGGTAAAGTTATTGCATGTTTTTTAAGCCTAATTGAAGAGATCAAAGAATTTCTGAAGTCCACAAATCAGAACTTCGAGCAACTAGAAGACTTCAGCTGGTTAATGGGCTTGGCTTTTCTTGTCAACATCACTGACAAATTGAACCATTTTAAATCTTGAGCTCCAGAGAAAAGACAAACATTCAAAGCAAAACTGATCTTGTGAATGTCACATATGAAGACGAAGTCTCTTGAACATTTCCCAAGTATGAAGAAAATGGTATGTGACAGTGATTTTAACCCATCACCATTTGTTATCCACATTCAAACACTTCTGGAAAAATTTGAAAAGAGATTTCAACGGTTCACCATCATTGAGCCTGTACTTGCCTTTCTTGTGAATCCTTTTACTCGCCAAATAGAGGTAACAGAAATGGCTACATCAATTGTGAGTATCGTTCACGTAAAACAGAAGATGTGGAACTGGAGATTTTGGACCTTCAAAATGATATTGTTCTAAAATCCAGCACAACAGATGAAAACTTTTGGAATCTGGTTGACCAAAAAGAGTTTCCTGCCTTAAAAAATGTAGCATACAAAATAGAATCTTATTTTGGTTCCACTTATCTATCCAAAGTTCTGTTTTCAACAATGAACATCATAAAATCAAAATACAGATCTCGGCTTACAGATGCCCATCTTGACGATTGCTTACAAACGGGAATATCATCCTACTCTCCCAACTATGAAAAATTGGCTGAAGAAATGCGGTGCCAAAAATCACACTGACTTTAATTCACATGGTTTTTCCTAATAATTATACCTATTTTCCATTAAATGCTGATGAGCCCGTATGATTAACTTGTGTTTAACTTTTTTTCATATTTGTTTGTTTATTGAAATCCAGATACAAGTAACAATACAAATAATATTTTTAATTAACCATAACTGGATATCTATGTTAAAGTAAGAATAATAAATATATTTGGATCAGCAGTTCAACAACGTTCTACTTTTTTTAAATAAATAAGATGAAAACTGTTTATGATATTTATTTTGTAAAAACTCCTTAATTTTTCTTACAGGTAGATAAAAGAAAGCAAATTCACATGGTAAGGTGAAAGAGTAATTGCTGAGTAATTTAATTAATGCCTTTTACATGTAAAATTACCTTTTTATCTTATGGATTCATATATTATGTAATATTAAATATGATGCTTTTTGTATTATTTAATGTACAAATGCAAACTAAGCCTTGAAAAATTGTTGGCGCCCGCCCCACTCTTCTGAAAACATGACTGTGCTATTGGCCACAAAAGGGTTGAGGACCACTGGCATAGTAGTTAGCATATATAGTAAGGGACCATTCAGGGTAGAGTGGGCAGAGCTGAAGAAGAGCTCTATGTGGCTTGAAAGCTTGTCTCTCTCACCAACAGAAGTTGGCTCAATAAAAGATATTACCTCATCCACCTTGTCATTCTAATATCCTGGGACCTACATGGCTACAACTACACTACATACAAATACTGACTATATGCAGCTAAAATTCCTTCAGACAATGAATCATTGTTCGGTGAAAAGAATTCTGCATAATGGGAAAAACAATTACATGGATTCTGAATCACTCAGCAACAGTCATGCTGGGTCAGTAGTTGGATGGAAGGCTTCTCAAGACAAACCCAGAGCAGTACAGGAAAGAGTGCAGATGATTCAGTGAGTGGCTGTCTTCTCTCCTGAGGGGTAGATGGCAGCTTTTCTGCAAGCTCTGAGAATGGGGTAGTCTGTAGTGGCCCTGCCCTAGGAGCACACCAGGAGCCAGATTGTAACTCACAGAATCACACTCTGGTCATGGTTCTGCTCTTGGTCCAGAGGGGAAGGAATCCAGGCATGTCCTATATCTGGCATAGATTAATTACCCTGCTGTGTGTGCTCATCCTCCTGTGGGGATGGAGTCAAGGCTCCACCCTATCCCTATCCCTGCCAGGCCATTCCTTGCCCAGCTGCACAAATGTTAATGCAGGATCCAATTAATGCTGTTTTCCATTCTGTGCTGCTACCAGCAGTCCAGGCAGCCACTAAAGACTAGTAAGGGGGCACCTTACTTAAATGGGTCACAAACTGGCCCTGAGTTAGTAAGGAACCGATGCCGCATCTTGGTGCTGATCTAGGGAAATCTGTGCTGCTAGAGAGGTGTCATTTGGATTAAATGTCAAACCAGACTCTTGACCCCTGTGATAATTAAAAATATCTTTACAAATCGTTTCAAGGTAAGGACATAACCCCACTGTCCTGTCCAAACTGGGTAACTAAACCCCACTGTCCTCTCCAAATTCCAGTTTGAGTAATTACTTATCACCCTACTTAAATAATTCCCTCTCCATTTAAGTTAGAGACAGTCTTTTTCTGCACTCTCTGTCCTAAACTCTGCAGTATTTATCCCTTTTATTCTCATCTAGCTCTGTCTGCATTCATATTACAAAGGGCTTTGTGCTTCTTTGGGATGAATTTCTATATAAAAGTAATGCACTGATACTGTTTACTTAATATAGTTCAAGTTCAGGGATTCTCGCTTTTCTGAAGATCAAATTATTTAAGTTAATGAGCAATTTGGCCTTGCCATTCAGGACTTTAAATGAAGAGCACATGTTGAATAGTCATTCTCAGCTCTTTGTAGGAGTATTTTGAAAAGAAATCCAAAGCACACATAAACAAACAGTGTTTATTACTCTGTTTTATCAGATTATCTGCATTTCATTTCCTGAACTAAGTAGCTACAGTCTGTTTGCACTTCTGACACTGCAAATCCCACAGACTGGTCCAAGAATACAGCTGTCAGTTTGTTTTCAGACTGGACTGTCAAATGAAGAAGCGGGGGGAGAAAGAGAACTTTCACAAACAGGTCAATCCAAACAGTGAGAATGTTCTCAGCTGCCTTCATCAAAGGGGGAAGCTGTGTCTGAGGCCTTTATCGCTGCACAACAAAGGCATATTCTTATAGCAAATCTCTTCTATGACAGTGATGGAAGGCAGGTAGGGATCAGTTTTCCCTTCTTGTATTCTCTCCAAACCTATGACACCAAAAAAACAGTTTTGGAAGAAACACAGAATCTCTAGAATGCATTAAACTCATGCGTCCTTTAAAAGCTATCAAAAGCATGTTCTAAAATCAAGGAGCTAATTTTCCTCTGATATACATTGGTACAAATTAGAAGTGACTTTTCTGAACTCATTGAAACTGGTGTGACAGAAGAATCAGGCCTAGACCTAGAAAAACAAGTTCGGCTCACAGCATGAAGTCAGACTTAGGTAGAGAAAAGTCACATCTCCACCCCAAAGGGAAATACACCTCTACCTCAATATAACACTGTCCTCAAAGCCAAAAATCTTACCACAT
This sequence comes from Gopherus evgoodei, assembly GCF_007399415.2. Lineage (NCBI taxonomy): Eukaryota > Metazoa > Chordata > Testudines > Testudinidae > Gopherus > Gopherus evgoodei. Next base: position 23,141,486 of record NC_044326.1, read on the forward strand.
TATAGGTGAAACCGCGTTATATCGAACTTGCTTACATCCACCAGAGTGCGCAGCCCCGCCCCCTGGAGCACTGCTTTACCACATTATATCTAAATTCGTGTTACATAGGGTCATATTATATTGAGGTAGAGGTGTATAATTGGCATCAAGGCACTCAGTGCTATCGGTTTAGGTGTGGGTGAAGGCTGTTGGGAAAGCCACACCACTACCTGTCCCACCTTGCAGATAGGAGCATGTGATGTATCTTTTTGGAGCTAGGTGTCATGTGACAATTGAAAAGAATCACAGAAAATTATTTTCTCCCATCAAAAAATTTTACTGGAGCAAGGAAAACAGTGTACTCCCTAATGCTGCACTGCCTCTTTTTGCTTCATTGCTGAGCTCCTGCCTAGAACCTACTCCCACCGTTCCCTGATCTTGACTGACTTCCTGCTGCAAATACATGTATTCTCACGCCAAGATGATGTCCAGTTTTAAGGTCACCGGACACTGCACAAGAGGTCTCTCTGTGACAGTCACAGACATGGCACTGGAGGTGGGAGATCAGCAGAAAGAAGTTGTTTGGGGATTGACAAAGCAGTGAAATCGGATAAGATCACTGAGGGATGGAATACAGAGGGAGAACAGAAAGGGACAAAAAGATAGGTCCCAGAGTGACACAAAACATTAGAAGGAAGGAGAAAAAGAAGCAACAGAGCAAAGCAAAAAAGGGATGTTTAGAAAGGAAGGAGAAGAATCAACCTAGCCCAAAAATGCAGAAGTCCAAAAACAGACTGTTGATAATAAGGGAGTGATAGACTATGTCAAAACAATGAACAGATTGATGAAATTAAGTATAGAGAAGAGGCCAAGAGCAGGTCATTAGTATAATTGGTGCACAGTCACTGTCACAGTGGAGTAAAGGGGGTGGAAGCCAGATTGCAGAAGACCTCAGAGGGTGTTAGGAGATGCACTCAAAGACCTCCAAGATGAAGGACATGAGTTGGAAGTTGGAGAGGAAGAAGGAGTCAAGGAAGGCTATTGTAGGATAGGGGATACAATAACATGCTGGAGACAGAGGAAAAGGAGCTAGATGACAGAAAGAGAGAGAGAGAGAGAGAGAAAGAAAGGGTACGATGGTGGAAATGAGAGGAGTCCAGAGGGTATAAAGTCCAGGGATGACGAGATGGATGAAGCGGGACAATAATCAGTGACAAAATGTTGGCAGATGGGATGGGAAGAAAAAGAAGGAAAATTCTCTACCAAAGGGAAGAAAAAGAGAGTTCCCTCCATATGGTAATAATTATCTCCTTGACAGATTTGGCAAGGTCTCTGGCCAAGAGGCAGGCAGTGCTGCGATGAGAGGCGTACCAGCTATGTTAAATTTACGTTAAGCAAGGAAGGAAAAGACTTCTGAGAAATCTCTTGTACATTGAGGGGTTTTTTTCAATTTTACAAGGTCCATTTGTTGACCAAGCCTGTCTCTAATGTAACCATGAAGGGTACTGTTTATAACTCACTATAACAAAACAGTTTGTAGTCTACCTTTAACTGTGTAAACAACTGGACATTATCCCAAAGCTCCACAGAACTAACATCTGTCTTCCATCTTTTCCTTCCTTCTCTTGATCTTCTTCCCATTTTCTGGGACTGTTTTTCCTACTGACAAAGAACCCAGACTCCTGTGCCTATTGATTTTATAGCATTCTCTCAAGGCCATGGATTAAAACACCTATCTGGTTATCTACACCAGCTTAAACTGGAAGACCAGAGTTAAGCTAATATTCCTGGCACTGCTGATGAATTAAAGATTTTCACAATCATTTAAAACTGCCTGGCATTGTTATTAAAGGACAAATGAACGTCAGTGGGCCAGGAGAGCCAACTGAACTTATCAGTCCCAATGTTTGTAAGAGAGGCTGCCTAACTGGATGTCTCAAAGGATGAAGCACAAAGGAACCAGAAATGATAACCAGAGATAGACTTCTTGTTTCCTGGTCTTTTGCTCATGCTTGTCTGTCTATGTTGGTCCAAGAATTAATTGGTACAATGATGATAAATGGTTTGAATGAAGGAGCATTTATTCTGCTTAAATTGTGCAATGGTATATGCTTATGTCTTCAATCTCACTTATCAAGGAGTAAAAATGAGAATTTAACATCAATTTTATGCTTTGCTTAGGGTACACTTTAAGCCACTATATGACCCTACCGTTTATCTCATAAAATATAACTAATTAACAAAACAGTGGGAGAATTGGTGGAGGGAGGCGCCATTGGCAGTCTTGCCAACCTAAACTGTTCAAAAACCATGAGAGTTATTTAAAAAGCATGAGATTTTTTAAAATAATTAGCATTTGGTTCTTTTTCTTTGAACCTTTTGGTTTTGTGTTTTCAAGTTTTCCACTATCAACTATGCAGGCTAGAGACTTACATTATAAAATAAAAGATTCTCGTGTGATTACAGGAGCTGGCATTTTAATAAAAAACACCAAATATTGCAAGACTTGTGTTAAAACCACAAGAGTTAGCAACATTGCATGAGGGCTGTAGGCACAGGGGTCAGAAAAGACAAGTTAAAACTATTTATAGTAGCACTGAGATAAAGAGAGAAATTAATGGAAGAGAAAGTCTTCGTGGTCCTAAAACTTCAGGGATATTAAAATGATGGTGAAACAGAGGACACAGATGCAAGGGAAGAACCAAGATAGGGGATTGGTGGATGGGCAGAGCAGTTCAAGTGAGGAATGAAGGAGCCAAGTGTGGCAAAGAGGTTATGGGTCTATTACAGGTGTGGGTGGGTGAGCTTCTGTGGCCTGCAATGTGCAGGAGGTCAGACTAGATGATCATGATGGTTCCGTCTAACCTTAGGGTCTATAAGAGGATGAAGTTCAAGGTAAAAAACATTGAATCACCTGCATAGAGTATGGACAGAGAAAAGTAGAACAAGTTGAGAGTTGCAAAGAAACTGGATGTGGGGAATAAATATATGGAACTATATTTATTTATATACAAATAAATATCTGTAACTCAAAGTAATTCTGACTGGGAAAGCAGAACCACAAACATGAGAATTTTAATAGGTCTCTCCCTGGAAATAATTAGCAGAGGCATATTGGTAGAAATCTCAACCTTAAGGTTAAAACAACAGGTGGAGCTCATTGTATTCAGTTGTTTGCCATTGTGTTTTATTTGTGTATCCTGGCGTGTTTTGTATGATGTCAGTTCATGAAGAATGTTTATGAAGATAAAAGACTGTAAATGATTTCATAAGCCTTTTTATGGCAGATGTGTGTAGCATGATGAAACACAAACAATAGTACTTATGATCATAATTTTCCAGTTGTTTAATCACATTTTCTTGTGTCAGTTGAACAGTTGGGGTACTGAAATTATTCGTAACACCACATTTGCTATCAATGGCCTTTCTGTTTGCCAACCTCACTCTACACAGATAACTGTTCACATTCAATGCGATCATTTGGGAAGCTGTGCTGAATCTTTGTTGGGCATGATGTCTCCTAGTTCTGTTGCACTGTCCCTACTCTTCTATTAGCTCCAATGGGGACACAGGCTGGCAGTCAGTCAGGGAGGTGTTGGGGAAGGTTCTGGAGGAGCTGGACACTGCCTGTATGGGGGCACAAGGTGGCAGTCAGTCTGGGAGGTGGCAGGGGAAAGTTTTGAAGGAGTTGGAGGCTGTATGGGGGCACAGGCTCTCAGTCAGTCAGGGAGGTGGTGGGGGAAGAGTCTGGAGGAATGGGGCACTGTCTGTATGGGGGCACAGGGTGGCAGCCAATCTGGGAAGTGGTAGGGAAAGGTTCTGAAGAAGCTGGATGCTGTCTGTATGGGGGCACAAGCTCACAGCCAGTCCCAGAGGTGTTGGAAAAGGGTCTGGAGGAGCAGGGTGCTGTCTGTATAAGGGCACAGGCTTGGAGTCAGTCAGGGAGGTGGTGAGGAAAGGGTCAGGAGGAGCAGGTGACACCAGTCAGCTCTGTATTCTTGGGGAACCACGGAGCAGGATCCAGCCTGTCTGACTCATGAAAGACACCCCCTCCAACCTATGCTTGAATCAAAACCAATCAGAAGACTTACAGAATGTAATGAAAAGGTGGTGAGAGACACATCTAAACCCTCCTGACAAGGGTGACAAGATTAAGGCAACTCTCCTAGCCTCATCTGCATCAAAAATGGGACAGGGAGGCATCTCTATTAGCATACAGAATGGAGAACATAGATTCCAAGGCAAGAACTGCACTGAATTCTGGGACCAGAAAAGCAGGGAAGCACTGCATGATGGGGGATCTCTGCTCCAGATGTTAATGAACCTAAGTCTGCACACACCCAGCTCAGCAGTTATCAAACCAATTCTAATAATGAATCTTCATTGATATCCAAAATACTGAAGCTACCTAATTGCATTGTGAGCTCCCTTGAAGGACCACCACCCAGGAATGATCAGTTCCTATTGTCTAGCCTAAAGAAAACCCTTGAGTCATCAGTTTACCCATAAACAAATCTAGTGCTTTCCCATGAACCTTTGTTGTTTCCCTACAAAAAAACCCAACCCACATTCAGGTAAGTGTTCTGATGCATGGATCCAAATTCTGCATCAGTTCCACTGGGACCTCATCTTCTCCTGACAGATCATGCTGGAGACTGTGCCTGTCTCCAGCACTCAGGGCCTTGAGCTACCACCATCACCTGGAAGCCCTGACTAGGTAAAGCTTCATGGAGTGGTGAGATGCCATCTCTTTCTCTCTGTTTTTTTTTCTACCTCGGGTATAACTTTTTCACCCTGACTTATTTGATCAGGTATAGTTTTCTATATATGACTTTTGTAATCTTTTATAATGTAACTTATGTTTGTTTAAGCTCTCCTTGTGTGGTTATCACTATTATTCAATAAATAACCTCTATGGTTAAACTGGTTGCTTCCCTCTCTCTTTCTCTGAGCTTTACTCTTTTGTGTTTCTGGCTTCCTCATTTACTCTTCAACAACTTTTTTCTTACCTAAGCTAAAGACCCCCGCAGCACCCAAAAATACTGTGGGGTTTGCTCATCAAGTGGGTTACTACCAGAACTACTGTAACGTGAAAGTGGGGATAGGGACGTGCTGAACCTGTGACATACGAGGGTTGCAGCTTGGAAGTGCTGTTCGACCCTGCCTGCTCAGGCTTACTCTATTCTGGTGCTGTACCTGTGACATATAAGGATGGTAGCTTGGAAGTGCTGCGAGAGAGAGAGAGAGAGAATGAGAGAGAGAGAGATTCTGGGGCTGGAGGCACCCAGCCTTGGGGAACCTAGGTCCTGCAGGATAGCTCCATTCGGAGGGGACTTGCAGAAGGGGGAAGTAGCACTCCATATGAACACACAAATGACACAAGCAGTGCATTCACAGAATTACAGAAACACCTCCCTCCCCCTCCCCGAAGAGTAACCCTAATAAATGAGCATACCCAAAGCAACGGGCACATTGTGTAACACAGGGTGCTGTCTGTATGGGGGTACAGACTCACAGTCAGTCAGGGAGATGTTGAGGGAAGGGTCTGGAAAAGCAGGGCACTGTCTGTATGAGGGCATAAACTGGCAGTCAGTGAGAGAGGTGGTGGGGTAAGGTTCTGGAGGAGCTGGATGCTGTCTGTATGAGGGTGCAGGCTGGCAATCAGTCAGAGAGGTGGTGGGGAAGGTTCTGGAGGAGCTGGACGCTGTCTGTATGAGGGCACAGGCTCTCAGTCAGTCAGGGAGGTGGTGGAGGAAGGGTCTGGAGGAGCAGGGTGCTGTCTGTATGGGGGTTTGAGATTCTCATGTCATTATAGGCCCGTGCTGCAGTGACTGAAGGTTTAAGGGATTGCATTGATTTATTTTTAACTCCTCCTCCTGGGTTCCCCTTAAGTGCAACAAGTGACCCAGTATTGGTGAGTGCTCTAAAGTCTGCCCTGGGGAATCAGCACTTTCCTCAGCTTAGACATAACCCCACTGACTGGCTTCTAGTTCCCTTCAGTTGACTTCATCTCTCAGTCCCAGTCTATTTGCCCAGCCAATCCTAGTCTCCCCATTAACCAGGGGTGCTGGAACAATTTTTATAGTGGGGGTGCCTAGAGGCATTGAACTAAACTGTAAACCCTGTATATGTTGGAAACCACTTCAAGTCAGAGAGTGCAGCAGCACCCCCTGCACCTCTAGTTCCAGCACCTATGCCCTTAACTCCCAGTTTTCCTCCCCCATACCAACGTCCAGTCCCAGTCTTCCCTTCCTCTCCCCAGACTCCTTGTCTCAATCTACTAACCCTCCACTCACAGGTCTGACTCTTGTGCCCTCTGCATTTGATTCAGGCAGCTTCCTCCTCCACACTGCCTGGGCCCAGCAGCATGGTCACTGAAAGCCCAGCAAAGACAGGTTCCTTGCTCTCACTTCCAGTGTCCAAACCTGGACTCAGTACAAAGCAGCTGGGCATTGCAACTGCAGGGAAAGTTCTGCTCAGCTCTCTGCTGAAGAACACTCTTAACCTCTTGGAAAACTTTGTTGAACATGTGTGAACTGTGACTTTTCAAAGGATTATAATTTAGCCAAATTTGGGTGGATTTGCATTGGAACAACAAAAGGCACATCCCTGACATAACGGAATGGGTCTGCTAGAGCTATTCAAAGAAAAGATCATTAGAATTTTTTACCATGGTCAAAACAACGTATTTTCAGAAACAGATGAAACAAACACACACACACACACAGTGGAAATACCTAGAATGATGTATTTGAAATGAAAGTACACAGGTCATTCAATTGAGTTCCACCATTTTCTGTGCACAACTACTTCCCTACAAAGTCCTATCTGCCTGGCCTCCCTGGTTGTATCCAAGCATGATAGTGAATGATGAACTTACACAGGGCCACCCAGAGGATTCAGGGGGCCTGGGGTCTTCGGCGGCGGGGACCCCCCACTTCGGCAGTAATTCAGCGGCGGGGGGTCCTTCCACTCCAGGACCCGCTGCCAAAGTGCCCTGAAGACCCGCGGCAGGGACCCCCAGCCACCGAATTACCACCTAAGCAGGACCCGCCACCGAAGTGCCGAGTCTTCTGTGGTAATTCAATGGCGGGGGCTCCCTGCTGCAGGTCTTCAGGGCACTTTGGCAGCGGGTCCTGGAGCGGAAGGACCCCTGCCACCGTAGACCAGGAGCAGAAGAAGCTCTGGGGGCCCGGGCCCCGCAAGAGGTTTCCAGGGCCCCCGGAGCGAGTGAAGGACCCTGCTCCAGGGGACCTGAAAAGCTCTCTTGGGGGCTCCTTTGGGGCCCGGGGCCTGGGACAAATTGGCCCCACTTGATCCCCCCTCTGGGCAGCCCTGAACTTACAAACAAAACTACTGTATCTGTCTTTGTTTATCTTATTTGAATGTCATGAATGGACTCACCTATTCACATACATGCTCACTTATCTTCTCTTTTATTCTCCCTCATAAATATGAAGTATCATGGATCTTATAAAAACTTCAGATCAGAGATATTATCAAATTACTGGTAATTTTTTGTTGTGTTGATATTCAGTAAGTTTATTACTACTAGCATGTTATATCCTTAGGCTTGGCAGAATTAGATTCTTATCAATGCCATGGGGCATGCCTGCCCCATCCACTTTTGGGATGGGGCAAGGGTCCTTATAGCTTCACAACCAAATCTGCACAAATCCTCTGGGTCCTGGAATTGGTCTAACAGCCAAAGCCAATAAAGTCGCCCTCTCTATTGGGGAGGTTGGGTGGAGGGGTGGCCAAACTCAATAGAGCTGCCCTCAGGGACTATGGGTCAGAGTGGCCAGAACCAGTCGGGTTGGTGAGGTGGGATGCCACTCCTTGGTGGGCGGTTGCCAGGGTAGGGGGACTTGTATCCTCCCTCTCCTCCGGGTCCCGACCCATGGCCTTGTCGGTGGTGGGGTTGCCCACCACCAGTTCAGTGGGGATCCTACCGAAACATGCCTAGCTAGTCTCTGGTTCTACAATCACCTCCCCACAAGGATTGCCTGGGTTGCTTCCTACCCGCTTCTCCATGGCTTGTCTTCTCATGGTTCCCACTGTGGCTTCCGGAGCCTGAGGGTCATGGGTCCCCACCATCTGGCTGGCCTCCTTGTCATGAAGTGCTCGCAGTCCTTCAGCAGGAGCTTGCAGCACACCTCCTTCCTCTCTGGTGGTCAGCCCTGAATGAGCTGTGCTGCTCCCTTTTATACCTGGTCTCCAGCCAGAATATGCCCAGGACGGTTGAGGGGGTGTGGCCTCCTTATCCCAAAGAGAGGAATTAACCACTGCAGTCCCGGTGCAGGGCATTCATGCCTCATCACAATCAGTAAATGTCTGTAAACAAATCAATTTCACCATATACACACAAACCAATTAAAAAATATTTCCATCAATAATAATTTATATTTTCCTATAGGCAAAGTAAGAAAAATACTGCTTGAGAACTTACTGGAGTTTGATTTAAGGATATTTATTCTGTATACCTGGACATGTAATGTTGACAATTTGTGTTTTAACAGTTGTAAAGCTTTAAGTTTGTGAATCTCAATGGCCACTGTCATTAAATAATTATTGTTCAATCCTCCACTTTTCTTTGATGCCCCCCCCTAATTTTCTGCAACTGCAAACATTTAAATAAATAAAAATTGGAAAAAAATGCTTTAAAATAAAAATCAATATCTGTCACCATTATAAAAAATAAAAATCTAATTCTGTCAAGCTTATGTATCCTCATTGGAGGCTTAAGTAAAACACTTGCCAGCCTAGCATGTTATGTGCATAGTTAAAGCTATTACTTTTATATTATAATTCATATTTAAAGAAGACCCATAAAGCTCTTTTCTTGGAATGTACTCAGTAGAAGCAGTCTGTTCTTCTATCTCAACGGAAAATGCATGGTGCACCATATAATGCACTGTGGTGACATAAAACGTCTGCTAGTGGACATGATTTAACCCTCTGGCATTTTACTTCTTTTCCTCTGCAGTACTATGTTCTGGAATTCAAATAACTCTCACTCACTTATCCCTGTGAGCATCAGAAAAAAACACCCAATCCTGGTGGATTACCCAGTTCACAGCTGACACAGAAAGAGACTGATCCTGCATTCTTTTCACACCCAAAATTTGATGGAAATAGAGGGCCAAATTCTCTGTTGATGTAATTGGTTACACATCCACTGACTTCAATAGAACCCAGCAGAGAATTTGGCTTTGAATGTGCAAGAAATGCAAGATTGAACCAAAAAGTTTTTCTACTTGTTTTTAGGAGGCAGTGTAATCTGGCCAAGATGTAGATTCATACCTTTCCTCTTGTGAAATGTTCCATAGAGTCTTTCTAATGACCACAAGTGGACAGGACTCTAGTTTATTTTCCTCTGCAGCACAGTGCTTCCTTCCAACATGTGGGGCATTCAATAAGTATTGACTCACAGGGAAGAATGCCATTCTATGAATTATCAACACCACTTACTGAGGCACCTGATTATTCCTTGAAGGTCAAATCTCCCATCCAAATCTTAACCAGGCCTGGTCCTACAGCTTTTTATGAGATCACAACCTAATTTACATGGTTGCCAACTAGAGGATAATTCTGTATAATCACCATGTTTTAAATAAATAATTAAGAATAAATATATTCTCCATTATAGAGTCAGGTTAAAATTTACCAGATAATAGGCAACTATCATAGTGCAAGAATAATTTTCAGTGCATAATCATTAAGATAAGACTGTACAGTTAACAAATACAAAATATAAAGGCAGGTTATTAAATGTCTTCTATTTTTTAACTTGTGCCAGTTGAAGCTCAGAGCTGCCTTTTAAGTGTCAAAGTGTTACTGTTAAATTCATAGAATCATAGAAGATTAGGGTTGGAAGAGACTTCAGGAGATTATCTAGTCCAACTCCCTGCTAAAAGAAGGACCAACATCAACTAAATCATCCAAGCCAGGGCTTTGTCAGGCCGGGCCTTAAAAACCTCTAAGGATGGAGATTCCACTACCTCCCTATGTAACCCATTCCAGTGCTTCACCCACCCTCCTAGTGAAATAGATTTTCCTAATATCCAACCTAGACCTCCTCCACTGCAACTTCAGACCATTGCTCCTTGTTCTGTCATCTGCCACCACTGAGAACAGCCTAGCTCCATCCTCTTTGGAGTCCCCCCTTTGGGTAGTTGAAGGCTGCTATCAAATCCCCCCTCACTCTTCTCTTCTGCAGACTAAATGAGACCTTCTTGGCAACAAGGGTACACTGTTGACTCATATCCATCTTTTTGTCCCCTGCAATCCCTTGCAGTCCTCTTTTCTGCAGAACTGCCACTTAGCCAGTCGATCCCCAGCTTGTAACAATGCATAGAATTCTTCCATCCTAAGTGCAAGACTCTGCACTTGTCCTTGTTGAACCTCATCAGATTTCTTTTGGCTCAATCCTCCGATTTGTCTAGGTCACTCTGGATCCTAGCCCTACCATTCAACGTATCTTCCTCTCCCCTCAGCGTAGTCATCCGCGAACTTGTTGAGAGTGCAATCCCCATCATTCAGATTATTAATGAAAATGTTGAACAAAACTGGCACCAGGACTGATCCCTGGGGCACTACGCTTGACACTGGTTGCCAACTAGATATCGAGCCATTGATCGCTGCCCTTGATATTGATATTGAGCCCAATGATCTACCCATCTTATAGTCCATGCATCCAATCCATACTTCTTTAACTTGCTGGCAAGAATACTTTGGGAGACCGTATCAAAAACTTTGCTAAAGTCAAGGTATATCATGTCCACTGCTTTCCCCATATCCACAGAAACAGTTATCTCATCAAAGAGGCAATTAGGTTAATCAGGCATGACTTGCCCTTGGTGAATCCATGTTGACTGTTCCTGATCACCTTCTTCTCCTCCAGGTGTTTCAAAATGGATTCCTTGAGGACCTGCTTAATGATTTTTCCAAGGACTGAGGTGAGGCTAACCAGTCTGTAGTTCCCCAGATTCTCCTCCTTCCCTTTTTTAAAGATGGGCACTATATTTGCCTTTTTCCGATCATCCAGAACCTCTCCCAATCACCATGAATTTTCAAAGATAATGGCCAATGGCTCTGCATCATATCAGTCAACTCCCTCAGAACCCTCGGATGCTTTAGATCCAGACCCATGGACTTGTGCATGTCCAGCTTTTCCAAATAGTCCTCAACCTGTTCTTTCACCACTGAGGGCTGCTCATCTCCTCCCCATAGTGTGCTGCCCAGTACAGCAGTTTAGGAGCTGACCTTGTCTGTGAAGACAGAGGCAAAAAAAGCATTGAGTACTTCAGCTTTTTCCACATCATCTGTCACTAGGTTGCCTCCCCCATTCATTAAGGGTCCCACACTTTCCCTGATCTTTTTCTTGTTGCTAACATACCTGTAGAAACCCTTTTGTTACCCTTCACATCCCTTGCTAGCTGCAACTCCAGTTGTGCTTTGGCCTTCCTGATTATATCCCTGCATGCTTGAGCAATATTTTTATACTCCTCCCTAGTCATCTGTCCAAGTTTCCACTATGTGTAAGCTTCCTTTTCACATTTAAGCTCACCAAAGTTTTCTCTGTTAAGTCAGTCTGGTCACCTGCCATATTTGCCGTTCTTTCTGCACATCAGGATGGTTTGTTCCTGCTCCCTCAATAAGGCTTCTTTAAAATACAGCCATCTCTCCTGGACTCCTTTCCCCCTCCTATTAGCCTCCAGGGGATCCTGCCCATCAGTGCCCTGAGGGAGTCAAAATCTGCTTTTCTGAAGTCCAGGGTCCATATTTTGCTGCTCTCCTTTCTTCCTTTTGTCAGGATCCTGAAATCAACCATCTCATGGTCACCAATGCCTAGGTTGCCACCCAGTTCTACTTACCCTACCAATTCTTCCCTGTTTGTGAGCAGCAGGTCAAGAGGAGCACAGCCCCTAGTTGGTTCCTCCAGCACTTGCACCAGGAAGTTGTCCCCAACACTCTCCAAAAACTTCCTGGATTGTCTGTGCATTGCTGCATTGCTCTTCCAGCAGATGTCAGGGTGATGGAAGTCCCCCATGAGAACCAGGGCCCATGATCTGGAAACTTATGTTAGCTGTCCGAAGAAAGCCTCATATACCTGGTCTGGTGGTCTACAGCAGAAGCCCACAACAACATCACCCTTGTTGCTCTCACCTCTAAACTTAACCCAAAGACTCAACAGACTTTTTTCCAGTTTCATACTGGAGCTCTGAGCAATCATACTGCTCTCTTACATACAGTGCAACTCCTCCACATTTTCTCCCCTGCCAGTCCTTCCTGAACAGTTTATACCCATCCATGACAGTGCTCCAGTCATGTGAGTTACCCCGCCAAGTCTCTGTTATTCCAGTGACATCATAGTTCCTTGACTGTGTCAGGACTTCCAATTCTTCCTGCTTGTTTCCCAGGCTTCTTGCGTTCGTGTACAGGGTCTTAAGATAACTAGCCAATTGCCCTGCTTTCTCACTATGTATGAGGAGGCCTCCTCTGTTGCACTCTCCTCCTTGTATTTCTTCCTGGTATCCCACTTCCCCACTTACCTCTGGGCTTAGGTCTCCATCCCCTGGAAAACCTAGTTTAAGGCCCTCCTCACTAGATTAGCAAATCTGCCTGCGAAGATGCTCTTCCCTCTCTTCATTAGGTGGATCCCATCTCTTCCTAGCAACCCTTCTTCCTGGAACAACGTCCCAGGGTTGAAGAATCCAAAGCCCTCTCTCCAACACCTCCTGCGTAACCACGCATTTACCTCCACAATTTGATGGTCCCTACCTGGACCTTTTTCTTCAACAGGGAGGATGGATGAGACCATGACTTGTGCCTCAAACTCCTTTATCCTTCTTCCCAGAGCCACGTAGGAAGTGGTAGCGGTCCAAGGGCTCAATCAGTTTCAGCAGGCACTCACATTCTGAATTTTAGCTCCAGGCAAGCAGCACACTTCTCAAGTCTCGTGGTCAGGACAGTAGATGGATGACTCCATCCCCCTTAGGAAGGAGTCCCTGACCACCACCACCCATTTCCTTCTCTTGGGAGTGGTGGTCATGGAACCACCATCCCAAGGACCATGCATCCCATGCCTTCCGGTCAGTGGGGTCTCCTTCTGATCCCTTCCATCAGATAACTCTTCCAAACCATTCTCCATTGTAATACCTGTGCAGAGACCTTGAAAACAGTTTCTGACCTCTATCTGCACTGAGAGTACATGGGTTCTCTTATTTCTTCTTCTTCTGGAGGTCACATGCTGCCAATTTTCTTCCCCTCTGCACTGCCCTCTCTGATTCTTCAGGATGCTGAGTCTGCAGTACCAAATGCTGACTTCTATCCAGAAAGTCTAAATTTTCTCAATGCAACACAGGGATTCATACTTGGTAGTCCTTTAACCCTCTTGTCCAATATGGAGACTAGCTTGCACTTCGTACAGATGAAGTCACTTCTATACTCTGAGAAAAGACAAACATGGCACATCCTGTGCAGGTCACAACAGCTGATCGCTTGCTATCCATAACGCCTTCCTTCTAAGAGCCTCTTCAAATGTTGTATTTATTGGTCAAAGAAGCCTGAAAGGCAAAAAAAGAAAAGAAGAAAACATCATTGGTGGAAACTCCCCCTCCAAGGCAACTCCCAGGCAAACTCCCTCTGTTTGCCTGTCCTCTGTTCACTACTCACTTGGTTCGTAACTGGTTGCTTTTTTATAAGGCTGCTGGCTCAAAGCAGTTGACTCAGCTCAGAGCTTTCCCTCCAATCAACCACTCAAGGCCCACCTGGAACAGAGCACTCCCAACTCTCACTTTTCAAACAAACAACCACATGGTCAAACAGTCACACTTTTCAAACAACCAGCCACATGGTCAAACAGTCCCTGAAACTAGCTCCAGTCAACAAATGGTCACAGCAGACAGACACATGAATATTCACCTCACCAACTCACAACACAGCCCCCCTAATGCAGAACTCACTGTAGCTCCTCTTGGATGGTTCCCAACTAAACTCCATCTGTTTTACCTAACTTATCCAGATCCTCAGCTCGGGTACATTGGAAAGCTCCACTGAATTCAATGGAGCTATACCAAATTACACAAGCTGAGGATATGGCCTATTTTATTTGAATACCAGAAGCCATATCAATGCTGCATTACACTAAAACCTTTAGAAATTTTCTCTAAAATTTATGCACACAGAAAACAAAGTTTCAGCTGTTTACAAAGGTCACAGTCAAAACAAAGCCTATTTAACTAGTTTTGCTGCTATAAATGTAAATGTAATGGAGATATCCTATCACCTAGAACTGGAAGGGACCTTGAAAGGTCATCAAGTCCAGCCCACTGCCTTCACTAGCAGGACCAAGTACTGATTTTTTTCCCCAGATCTCTAAGTGGCCCCCTCAAGGATTGAACTCAGAACCCTAAGTTTAGCAGGCCAATGCTCAAACCACTAAGCTATCCTTCCCCCCCCCTAAAAAAAAAAAAAGCAGGACCAATCCCCAGACAGAGTTTTGCCCCAGATCCCTAAATGGCCCCCTCAAGGATTGTACTCACAACCTTGGATTTAATAGACCAATGCTCAAGCCACTGAGCTATCCCTCCTCCACATGGAGCTTGATTTCCTGCAGAACAGAATTCAGGAGGTTAGTGACCGTTAGCACTGAAAATTCTTATATACTATGCCAGTGGTTCTCAACCAGGGATATGAATACCCCTGGCTGTACACAGAGATCTTCCAGGGGGTACATCAAACCATCGAGATATTTGCCCAGTTTTACAACAGGCTACATAAAAAGCACTAGCGAAGTCAGTACAAACTAAAATTTCATGCAGACAATGACTTGTTTATACTGCTTTATATATTGTGCACTGAAAAGTTAGTACAATATTTATATTCCAATTGATTTATTTTATGATAAAAATGAGAACTGTTTCAGTAATAGTGTGCTGGGATACTTTTGTATTTTTATGTCTGATTTTTGTAAGCAAGTAGATTTTAAGTGAGGTGAAACTTGAGGATACGCAAGACAAATCTGACTCCTGAAAGGGGTACAGTAGTCTGGAAAGGTTGACAGCCACTCTACTATGCTATATATTTTCTGCTTAGCTGTTCACAACCACAACATACTTGATGTTTTCTCATTCTCTCTGTGACTTCATTCTAATGCCATTTCCTCAGACCCATGGCTTGTTTATATTTTGTGGCTTCCCTTTTGTTCTTGGCTTTAATTATCCTAGAAGGCTTTCTGTGATTGAGGTTGTTAATAACAGTAGCTCATCTATAAGCTTTTAAAATAAATACCCTAAAGTAAATGTCTCACAAAATTCTTTTAAAAAAGAACTAACATACATGCCAGACACTATTTAACTTTAATTGGGTTCATAAATCCATAACTGGATGCTTTGACAAGGAGGAAGGACCAAATTAGCACTGATTGTGCCTCATCTGTCTAGTTGAGAGACAAGGTGGATGAGGTAATATCATGTATTGAGCCAACTTCTGTTGGTGACAAAAACAAGCTTTCAGTTGACAGTTCAAACAGGGCTTAATCTAAGTCTTGTTGAAGTCATTGGGAGTCTTTCTGTGGATTTCATTGGGAGTCAGATCGGGTGCTTAACCCTTTTCTAATATATCATTTTTACAGAGAGAACATCTTGGGAGACTGGATGGACCAGGCAACTGATAATAGGCAACAGAGCTTGCAGTTTACCATTCAGAATCCAGCTCACACTGGCAGGTATCAAAGCTTATCATCGTCTGATGGCTGTTTGGTGAGCTCAGTCCAGATTCTGGTAGCAGATGTGCGCAGCACAGAAAGCACCAATGAAGTTAATAGTCCAAGACTCAGAATCCACCTTGCAATTTTGAACATCCCAATATTTGGAGCTCTTCGGACCTGAAGTTTTGGTTCTATCAAATAAAAGTTAAGAGCTATTTACAATATTTGCATCCACATTTCAAGCAACTTCAAATTCAGGAATATTTCGAATCAGGATTTTGATATAGATTCATTTTTATGAAGCACTATTCAGCAATCTCAGACGACAGGCCAAAAGATCACATGGGCATGGAGACTACCCTTACAGATGGCCTGTCAAGGTCATGGTTGAGACATGTTGGGCAGTGGTAAGATGCTTGCACTGCCATTGCTGATGCTGTATCTTTTCTTTGGATTAAGGGTCCCATTCTGCAAGAGGCTCAGCACTTACATCTTCCATTGATATCAAAGGGATTTGAGGATCTCAGAACATGTACAGAGGTGCTCAACATCTTGGCAGATTGAGCCTTACAGAGATTGATCCTGCTCCCATTCTAAACAATGGTGAAATTCCCATTACTTCCCAAAAGACCAGGAACGGGCCCCAAAAAGATGACTCTCCAGAGCTGTCAATGCAGCACTGTCCACAAGCCTTAAAATTCATACTGAAAAGACAAGATAACAAAAAGCTTTTAAAATAAGATACCATATCTCCTTTCTATACCTTTAACTTGGCTCTTCTTTCACACATAAAATGTGCTAGATCAGATGTAATAAGATGGGCCTGTCAGTGTTCCCTGGCAAACTAGTACCTCCATCTTAGAAGAAAAGAGAGGGATGACTTTCAAATGCACATACAGTCATTTTCTACAAAACCTTCAACAAGAGAGATTAGTAAGAATAATTTTCTAAAAGATTGGGTATACCTAAAACAGCTGAATGCAAGACTTGAAAGACAGAAGCTGAAACAGAAATGTCTTTCACACTATCACCGTAACAAACCATATTCTATGGGAGCCATAACAAGCTACTCCATCTAGTTTAGATTTTCAGTCATCAATGAACTAACAGCCTCTCATTTAAGTCACCAGAAGAAACCACTGGAGGTTTTAGGATTCTTTAGTCATTTCATTTGCATTAAAATAGTCTTTTCTGATAGAGTTAAAAATGTCTCTTCATTTAAGCAGAAACACTGTGCATATGAAGGGTTGCCAGATAGGAGGTTGTGCAGACAAGTTGATTATATAGAATCATTAGGGTTGGAAGGGGCTTCTTCTGTGTTATCTATTCTCCTTCCACTACATTGTGTTGGAGTAAGGACACAGACAGGGTTATGAGGTGGAAGAAAGATCTATTATAATAGAAATAAACATGTAACTGTTTCAATTTATTTATTTTGAGAGCAAAGGGAATGATTGCAGCAGGGAGACCTGAATTTTCCCTTGTCGCAGAGAATGTCAAGAAGTAAAAATTGATTTGGGGGGGTGGTACCCCCAACTTTCCCCCAGTTTTCTCCCCTTATTTCCCTTCTAGTTCAAGAAACAAATAGTGCATATTCCATCCCACCACTTGTCATCCCTCTTCTCTCTCTTTATGTCTGGGACATAAAAACCCTGGGTAGCTGAATTAAGATGCTGCAACCAGACTCCTGCCACTGAGGAGAGAAGGCAATGCTGAACTTTGGCTATTGCTGTCCATGAATGTATCCCAAAACCTGTTACAACTTGTTTCTGAAGACCTTGTCATTTACAGAAGTACATGAGTTATTAGTTATCTCTTCAGGATGAGATACAGTGTGTAAAAGATGCTTGATTCTATGTATGCATGTGAAGGATTTCCATATCTGTAGCCCAATCCAACCCTCACAGAAGTCAATGAGAATCTTTCCATTGACTTTACCAAGGATTGGATCGGGCCCTTGGAGAGAAAGATACCCAAAATCTGGCAGACAAAGAGAGCAACTAAATCTATTCCCTGATAGTAATTACAGTGATTACCAAGTTACAGTGGAACATGATGATGAATTCTGCTGTGACAGGAATTGTGGGCTTTCATTGTGGTTTTGCCATGGAAATTATCTGTCATGCTGTAGACATTTAAATCACTACAATATTTTGTGTGTAGCATTTTTTTAAGTGAACCTTCATGTTTATTCAAACAATATTCTTTGCTAAATTACAGTATACCCTTTGTTTCAACATTAGATTCACATCCCTCAGCTCAACAACCAGGGGGAGCTTTAGCTTTTTTGCCAGTCCAAGCACGGTGGGCAGACTGCCTTCGGCGGCATGCCTGCAGGAGGTCCCTGGACCCAAGGATTCGGCAGCCCGCCTGCGGGAGGTCCACTGGTCCTGCAGCAGGTCTGCTGGTCCTGCAGCTTCTGCAGCTTCAAAGTACCTGCCGCCAAATTGCCGCTGAATCCGCGGGACCTGCAGACCTCCCACAGACAAGCTGCTGAAGGCTGCCTGACTGCCACCCTCATAGGGACTGGCAGTGCACCCCCCGTGGCTTGCTGCCCCAGGCACACGCTTGGAGCTCTGGTGCCTGGAGCTGCCACTGCCAACAACAACATTAAGATGTTCACAAGAAATCAGAGATTACCTAAAAATGCACAAAATGACCCTCAGGTTCATTAGCAATGTATTATGAATTTATAACAGCATTGGCTTTTTTTTCAGAAGTAGGTAAGCTGACATGCTCAGGGGTGTAAATCACCCTTTATTAAGTCAAACTAAATCTATATCTAACTGTATATTCTTTTCCTGCAGACACAATATGTGCATATGTATAAATTCTACTGCTTCCTGTCTCATCCTGATCTTTGAGGATGTAATGTCTGCGATTTTCAAAGGAGACAAGGGAGTTTGAGACAGCCAAGAAGCACAAAAGGAAGATGGGTGGTCCAAAAGTCACCCTCAGATAGCTCCAGAACCAGATGGCCTTGCCCTTTGTTATGACTATCCCAGAAACCGGGACAATGATAATCATTTTTAGCAAATGTTTTTTAATGTCTTCTCAGTGGAAGAGGCAGCGTGTGTGGAATTTGCATCCTTCTTGTACCACATGTGAGGCAGTCTTCTGAAAATAGATCCTAATGCACAGCTCGTGGGAAGGTGCACTAACTGCTGAATGGAGGAAGAGCAAAACGAAACACAGGTTCTCCCCAGCCATTAATTCCCTCTAGAGTGTTCCCTTCTCCAGTTCACACTGTGGCTCTCTTGGCCACTATGCAACACTGTTTTGCACATTTTATACTTACTGCACACCCAGAACTCCCACTGAAGAGTCTGAGATTTATGTGTAAGGGCTGACCTTATTTTTGTAATGCCCATCCAACCATCCTCCATAACTTCCAGCTCTCACTAGTTGTGGCACATTTGCCATTAGACTGTAATCTTTTCAGGAAAGGGAATTAATGTATTTATGGACCTGATCCTGTCAATGTAACTACCTGGGCAGACCCACTTAACCACACAGATCCCCGCTGAAATCAATGGGGCTTCATGTGGGAGCTCACACAGGAGCTCTGTGCAATTCTTTGCAGGATTGGGATCTATACAGTGCCTAACACGTTATCGGCACTATGATAAATAATAGTAATGATGATAATGATTTCCACAGGCTGGTTGTAAGATAGGCAAGGAACTGATTTACATAAACTCTTCTCCGCACAAGCTGTTACACAGCTCTCTGGTGCAGATCTTTTGGTTTGTTTTATGGTTTGCACAGAAGGCCAAGATTTCCCTTCGATAAAAGCAAAGAGCATCAGTATCCTTCCATGATTTCAGTGTCCCAGAAACTATAGGACTTCTCACCTGGATAGAAGTCAAATTGTCCTTGGAAACCAGGTTTTCTGAAACCCAGAAGCAAAATCATCATGTGACTATCTCCATTTACACAGACTTTTGCCTGAGCTATTTGTGGATGGAAATTGTTGAGTCTTCCAGTTATGACTGGATGGAAACATTCAATTTTTCAGTGAAAAATAAAAAATATGAAAGGAATTAAATTTCGCAATTCCTTTTTCCCATTCCACCCCTGCCTCAGCTACGTTTAGCTGGATAGGAAATTCTGAATTTCAAAAATAAATTCCAAAAATGGTTGTACATTATTTGTCCTCATTGTTTCCTCAGCTCTACTTTTGTCAGCTTCCTGAATTTGGCCCTGATCCTGCAAACATTTATGCACGTGCTCATCTTTATTACAGTGAGTAATCCCATTGATTTCATATGGGATTACAATTAAGCATGTATGTAAGCGTTTGCAAGATCGGGGCACACAATTCATTCCTATACAACTGTATATGTGTTTGTGCACAAACTATGGCCTGGACCCTGTAATCTGAGGGCAACTTTTTAAAAGGTTCAGTAAATCCTTCTATCATCTTACATCTAGTAATTGTCGAAGAGACCAGTCAGACTGTCAGCCTATAAGGTTAACATTTTCACCTTTTAAAAAAAAAGTTAGCAGGGCTCAGCCCTTGCAGAGTCTTAATGTTTAACTTTGCCATTACCTCACTCAGGATTAGTTCTCTCTGGTTTGTTTATGTTTTCCTGAATATCAATGGAATTTTTTTTTTTTTACACATACAAAAATAAATCTTGTACATTTTTACTTTTGAAAATATTTCCCTTGGCAATGAAACTGATAAAATAAGAGGTTAAAATGGCTTAATTTCTAGAGAGGGTTTCATATTTAATACCTTAATTTAGATTCCAAATTTGGTGATGGAACTCCAAACTAGCTAAATAAGTACAATAGCATTAACTTTGCCTATTAGAAAAATAAAAATACTAACATTATTTTGGATTAACTCAAGAATTTTTTAGATAAATTGCCTTGTGTCTTTACACAAAAGCTCTTTTGCTTTGTTTTTTCTTTAATTATTTGGCATCTCATTCCATGTGAAGTTAATTCACTTTGGAATTAGATTGACTCAAGTTTGGAATGAGTTATTCGGCTGTAAGGTACACATAGACACCACTCATTTCAAATTAATTTTGTTCTGGCAGTCCTCCCAATGCTATTGTACACTGCACTGGCCTGCTTACCTGGACACCCTCTACTGCTCCTGGGTCAATTACAAAATGATGCAGCCTGGCCACTGTTGATTACTGATTACTCTCGCCCCTCGCTTCACCAATATGGTCACAAGGTACCCGTTATCTACCGGGTAATGAGCGTTGGGATAGGGCGGAGGCTCGATCACTGGATGTCCTAGGGAGGGGTGACAAGTGCCCCGAAGGTAGCAATGGGGATAACGCAAACAATCAGTCGTGGGGTTAAAATTGAGGGTTTATTAAATGGGTCACAGGTGAGGATAAGGAACAACTCAATACTAGTTACAACTTGGGCTTACAATATAATACCAGAACAAATAATAAAAATACTGCAATTACAAACAGAAGCTGACCCTGGTACCTCTCTAGGTCCCAGTAGTTATTCAGGTCCTTCCAAGGGTTAGTAAGGGTGCTGTTGGTGCTATTATTAAGCATAAATGCAATTACTTGTCTAAATAAAAGCAAAATGCAATAAGACAATTAAAGCTTGCCGTGAGACTCCGGCTTACAACACGATCACAGATTCAGTTAGCTAACAAAAATAGCAAAATCAGCACCTAGGCATACTCACCCACACAAACCACAAAAGTTTCATCGTCACCGGCAATCGGGTAGGCTCCTTAAAACACGCGGCCAAGGGAGACCTCGAGTTGATCAGGCTCGGTTACAAGGTCCAGCTTTTTTCGTTTTCTCCCTGTCCACTGCTTACATGGTGGGCAATTTATAAGGGTAATGACGTGTTCAATTTTTTGGCCAGGTTTCTCCTAATTAGGAGATTTACAGGTGCCTCGTTACCACCCTCAGGGAAGGGGGGGGTTTCCTGGAAATGGCTGACCACAAAATTTGCCTAGCCCCAATGGTTACTTACAGGAAATGTTTCTCGCTTGAGACTATGTGTATGCTCGTTTCCTGAACATGGAGGCCAGGGCAAAAGCTGCTTAAGTCTGTGACACTAACAGCCACCACTTTGAGATTCCACAGCTTACACCACAAACTAGCCATATCTTACAGCCCACTGAGCACACTGGACTGCAATCCTTCACTCCCCCATCTACAAGGAGCAGGCCCTTCCAACACCACTTCACATCCCAAGACCACCAGAAAAGTCTTATTTCCCAAGAATGTATGTAAAGTCCTGGTTCCCCAAACACCTTTGAATTAAACAGCAGGAGACCGTTTCTTTACGTGCAGTTCCAAACCTCTTTCCAGGCAGCACTTAGCCCAAAGCTTTCTCTCACTCTCAGCTTCTTCACAACACCAAACCACAAGTGCTTCTCTAGCTGTCTGGGACTTCCTGGCTACCTTCTTTACATGCTTCTGAGGAGTGTCTGCTCCATCTCCCCCTTCTCTCCTCCCCCCCAAAACACACGCAACTCCATCAGACAATACCAAGCTCTGTGTATTTGCATTCAGACCCCAGGGAAAAGCAAGGTTAAACTCCTACTCCAGCCTTTCATGAGACTTTGGGTGGTGGCCCCTTTATCGTTCCATAAAGAAGTTAATTGGTTTTCACATTTATCCTGAATGAAGGCTGGTTGTTATCCCCATAGCTTCAACAAGGTTTCACCCAATCCCCACCATAACAGTATTTTTCCAACATAAGAAAACAGATTGTGGCAGAATACTGTTGCCCTTTTTTCCAACCCCAGTATCACCTTCTGACATCAGTGTCTTCACTCTGCTAAGTGAGTAGCAAAAACATAGAGGCTTGCGGCTTGGCTTCTCAATGGAGGAGAAATCAGTGGCATAGAGTCTAACTTGTTTTATTTATACACCAGTCCTTGAACAAAAGTGATCAAACAGCATGTGGGTCAATCCCCTTCTTTATGGAATCTCAGCTCAACATCAATGCCTGGATCTCAGGCAACTGCCCAAGATTATAACCAGAGACAAAAGGTTAAGAGCAAACTCCCCTGCTGCTGTCATAGTTCCCTTGCTCCAGAAGCTCCATCTCCACAGAATCTTGCATAATAAACAAGTTTAAAAAACCATACGAAGAACGACTTATGTATTCCCAAGACAGAGTTTTTGCTTGCATTGAAAAAAGAACTTGAAAGACTCTTTGTAACAGCATCACCTGGTGAGGCAAATGCCATAACAATAGAAAAGCAGATCTATCCATTTTAATTTAAATTCTGCTTACTTCCATTATCCCAGATTAATGGTGTAGCAGAGGATTTTGTGGTGTGCTCATTTCTCATTGTTCCATGCAAGCACATTCAATAAGACTTTGCACCCATACCTCTCATTAATGCTAATACACAGCAAAGAAATCTAGGCCAGCAAGAATACATGCCAAAATATAGATGGAAAAAATTGAGTCATTTTGACATACTGCTGGGTCAATTGTATGTACATTGTGCATATTGTAACATGTTTGAAATTTCAGCAGTGGTTGAATTGTTTTTCCGGTACAAAGAATCTATTTACTATTCATTATGAAATCAAAAATAAGATGCTGGGCCTAAAATAGTTCTTCTCATAAAAAATTATTTTAGCCCTGGATTGCTCAGCAGACCAGTAACATAATATTGTTGTTGTTTTTCCCTTCTAAATTACTGGTTCCAATCCAGACCAGGATGTTAGTGACCAAAGTTATTACAATATCGTGTGACAGCTGTTCACTGGCTGCTTCTCTCTCAAATCCACTTCCTCATGGACAGGTGGCCAAATCAGAATTGTCAGTCTCAGGGACAGACAACAAAACCTGCTTCAATCTAAAAACTAAATTATCCTCCCTTAACTAGAGTCTTTCAGGATCAGCAAAGATACTGTGCTTGTGCTGTGCCCTGAATAGATAAGGAGATGTCTGTCTCCAATGCCATCGTGTCTAACATAGTTCACAAGCACAAGTCCTTGCTTTTTAATGCTGCAAATTTCCAGGAACACTATAGTGAAAGATCTACAGATACAGAAAGAGATTTTGATTCAGTTAATAAGAGCCTTTTTGCTTTCGTCAATGGACTTCGTATCAGCCCCATTGATAATATACCTATATTCTTCCATTATAACTCCCCAAGATCTTTGTAAAAGGCATAATTTCTAAGCAGATGTAAAATAAATCTGATAGGTTGTTTTCTTTTAACGAGTTCACTTATGCAAACTAAATAAAAACTGTTTCACAATCATTGATACTTATTTCATAAATAGAAGTTAGTTTGTTTAGATTTTCATTCATCCCAGTTGGATGTATTGATTTTGGGTTTTTTATCCCTTGAACACAAAATTGGGGTGTAAATACATTTGTAATGCTTCATCAACCATATAAAAAGTAGCACTTGACTCCACCCAGCAGAGACAGAGCCAACTTCTCAAGTCAAAACACTGGATTAAGCATTTGAAATGAACAGGGGAGGGGGGAATCAGGTTAACTTGAAAGATTCTCTGCAGTCAAATGATTTGAAATGAACCCTTCTAACTTCTTCTTGCTGTCTGTTTATTCAACTCTTTTGTTTTAACTTAAGTACTGTTGTAAAAATAGCTGCATACCTTATTAAATTTGAGTCCAATCCTGCTCCCTTCAAAATGAGTGTGTATAAAATCAGCGCGTCTGACGAAGTGGGTATTCACCCACGAAAGCTTATGCTCCAATACTTCTGTTAGTCTATAAGGTGTCACAGGACTCTGTCTCTTTTTACAGATCCAGACTAACATGGCTACCCCTCTGATATTTTGTAATTGACTCCAATGGGAGCAAATTGGACCTTTTAATTTTTAATTACATTGAATTGAAACCTAGGAGGAAAGTCCTCATTTGGAGTCTGATTCTGCAAACCTGTACTCTCCTGAGTAGTCCCTGCTTGAATTCAATGGGATTACTCACGCAAGTAAGAACTAGTTGCATCACTAAGGGTTTGTGGGCTCAAACAGTAGGTTCGAGGATATTTTGAACAGATATATACTGGAATCTACTTATATATTTTATATTATTATCAGTATGAACAAGCAGTAGCTGCTCCACAATTAAGCTCAAGTTCTGCTTGCTCTTACAATCCTGTCCTATAAATAAACCCATCTGTAGCAAGTGAACCTTTCCAGCCCTGCAGTGCTCTGAGTACCCAGCACATTCTGCGGACATTAGAAACTCAGGATAAGCGTGAGGACATTCTAAGCCTCACATGTTCTCCTGATGTGTTGGTTCCTTACATCTTCATTGGACCAAGGGAACACCCTGTTATTTGAAAGTCCACGTGTTTCTGCAGAATTTCTTATGTCAGTTCTAAAATCAGTAAGAAGATCACTCTGTACCTGGGAGCATGTCGGGCTTACAAGGCAGTGTGACATCAGAAGATCCTGGCTGGATCCCTGCTGTTCCCCTTCAGCCTCCTCCAGCTGATCCTGCAGTCTTGGGGAGCAAACTAACCTCACTCCTGCACTCAATTTAAAGGTTAGGAGCTCAAGAGGGCCTCAGGAACAGCTACAGCAAGGAGCTGCCTGCATAGCCCTGGAGCTCTGGAAGTATTCAA
Source organism: Gopherus evgoodei (assembly GCF_007399415.2). Classification (NCBI taxonomy): domain Eukaryota; kingdom Metazoa; phylum Chordata; order Testudines; family Testudinidae; genus Gopherus; species Gopherus evgoodei. The sequence goes on from NC_044326.1 coordinate 23,166,742, forward strand.
AGTCAGCTAGTAAGTGAAGTGAGTGAGTAGATATGAGGTGAGTGAATGAGTTTATAGGAAGCCTGTGTGGCGTGGGTAAGCAGACATGCAAGATGAGTCATTATGGAATCAAACAGCATTTCCTCAGAGTTATCACCCCGTAGTGCGCAGGGCTGACTCCAGGCACCAGTGGAGGAAGCACGTGCCTGGAGCAGCACATGCTAAGGGGCGGCATTCCATCCATTCTTGGGGCGGCACAGTCCAGGCTTTTTTTTTTTTTTTTGGCTTGGGGTTGCGAAAATAAAAGGAAAGAAGGAAGAACAAGGAGCAATAAGCATGACCCATGGAACCTCACAAAGAACTGTAATTCACACATGGCGTGGAGAAGGGAACAGGGTTGCAATGATTCAGGCTCCCTATTGAATCCTCTCACTGGCCAATACTTCAATTTTTTAAAAACCTAAGAAATTCCCAGGAAAAACCACTTCATTAAACTGGAGTTAAAACTGAAAGTCTACAGTGGAGACTACAGTGTTAAAATCCTTACGAGAACACTGTAGTTGTCAAGCCAGAAAACCCTGAGTTAAGATGAAAATTAAAAGAAATACAAACATAATGAAAAGAGACAGATAAACTCCCTCAAACCTCAACTCTATCAACTTTGGGATGCCAATCTCCACCTTTTCTTTATACCTACTTTGTAAGTGTAATATTATGATCAAATCCTTTACCTGGGAATTTCTCTAATTTAATGTTTTCCTATTCACTTAGATTTGCTTTCAATCATTTGCTATACAAATTGTGCAATTAACAGTTTTTCTCCTCTTTCTCTACTTACATCAGTAAAGCTGACATACTCCTGTTTTACACCACTGACATTAACAGGAGACTCAGTCACCAACTCTGAAGTACACCTCTACCCCGATATAACGCTGTCCTCAGGAGCCAAAAAAATCTTCCCACGTTATAGGTGAAACCGCATAATATCAGACTTGCTTTGATCCACCAGAGTGCTGCTTTGCCACGTTATATCCGAATTTGTGTTATATCGGGTCTCGTTATATTGAGGTAGAGGTGTATTTTAAAAATTCTAAACTTATAAACCATCTGAAAAATAGAAGAGAATCAAGGACACCATGCATAGCATAGCCACCCCGTCCTTTTCAGATTCACAGATTCATAATTTCTGAGGCCAGACAGGACCATTCATTTGGTCTGACCTACTGTATGACAAAGGCCATAGAATTTCACCTAATGATTCTTGCATCTAGCTCAACAACTTGTCACTGATCTAGAGCACCCTGTTTAGAAAATAATCTTCCCCTAAAAAAATCCAAATGAAAATTTAGTGGACCTGATTTTCCTCTCAACAGTAAATCCACTTAAATCAATGGAGTTATGATGGTGTGATTAAAATGAGAAGAAAGTCAGGCCAGCAGATTTCACTAGACTTTGAACAACACCTTTGAAAAATATTACTCAGTCTCCCCCCATGTGGAATAGGTTTGTTAGAATAATGGTGACAAACAGCCAGTCAGCAGAGGTGAGTTCTGTGCTCACAAAAAAAGGAGAGAGAAATAGTGATAGCAAAAATAAAAAATGTTCATATCTTAGGCTAGCTGGCTGGTACTGACTGCATATATCTTCATCTGAGCCTAGCACGTTAAATTTAGCCTTCAGATAAAGACTCATGTCAGAGCATCAACTGCATAAGGCTACAAGGGAATTTTTGAAAATATCTGTAGATATCCACTTATGAAAAGTAAAGTGCTTTTATGTTTCCTTTGTAGCCTCATTCAGAAATACTAGCAGATGCACAACAGCCATTTCTGGGTATTTTTTTAATATTCAGAATTAAACACAGGAATAAAATCACCCTAACTGACATTCTATTGATTCATCAGCTAAGAACTATTAAGAGTTCCTGCATAAAATGACAAATGAAGTAAGGAAGAGTTCAAGTAGAAATTCTGGGAAACAAAACACTGTAGAAAAACCAGCCAAGCAAAAGTTTTATGAAAAAGGAAACAAAGCAGACAGTATCTTGGCTCACCAACTGTTGAACAGGACAAGATTAATTATTTATAGAAATAAGAATAAGCCAAAGGAAAGTTACAGGTTTTCATGCACTAAAGGAGTTTCATACACTCTGCCTTCAGTTGCTCAATATATAATGGACAAGAGATCAACTGGTTTCTGGAATCTACATTGATACCACCCTCCTCCCCTCCCCCATAGATCTAACATCTCTTCTACACCAAATCCTGCAATGTACACATCCCATGGAAGGCCCCAAATGCAGAAGGGCCATTGCAGTTCCACTGTATGGGACGTGTGGGGAGAGGTCATAGAGAGGACAAGAAAAGGAAAGGATATGAAGGAGGACTCCAAAACCTCTATGTACCGCATAGCAGTGTTCCACAGTGGATCTATCTAAAGTAGCACATGGCCAGTTTGTCCATGTCTATGCAGACACTGTTGTCAAAACTCTCACCTGGGGGAAGGAGAGTAACTGCACCGGTGCTCTGCTCCTGGGGTTGGAGGAGTGTTCTATCCCTCACCAATCCACAGATCTCTATTAAAAGAACCTTTTGCCACTTCGGTTTGGAACTTTATGCAGTGGCCACCATATAGTCCTAAATCACATAAGTAAAGTAGAGGTGGCAAGGGACCATTACAATTAAAGATGGACTTCCCACCAAATCTCAGATCCAAACACCTTGAGCCAGATCCTCAGCTAGTGTAAATCAGTGTGGCTCTATTGAAGTCAACACACTTATTTCAGTGGACATTATTTGGTTTACATCAGCTAAGATTCAGGCACTTTATCTGAATCCAAATTTCATATCTCAGAACAGGCGGAAACAAACCCCCGGATGGGAACTTGGAGGTCCCAAAGCTAGATCCAAGTGTAAATGTTACCAAAGTTTGAGGTGTTCAGAATTAATATTTACATTCACCACATTATAGATCATACCCAGCATATCGTGTTCAAGACCACACAGAGGGAGATACTGACAAACTTGGAGACAGTTTGGACAAGAGCAACAAATATGAGTTGGAGGCTACAGGGATTGATCTATGCGGACAGATTAAAAGAACTAAGTGCATATACTGTAAATAAGAGATAAGCACTAGAGAGCATAATAATAATGTACAAATATTATTGAAATATAAACACCAAGGTCACAAAGGAATTATTTAGTGTAGTGCAAGAAAGTAAAATTAAAAGCAATGGGATGAAATTAAAAAGGGAGACCTAGTATGAATAGTAGAAAAAAAATCAAACAATGCAATCATCTCTCAAAAGAAACAATGGAAACTACACTGTTAGAAATTTTAAAATTAGCATGGATAAAACATAAGGAAATCTCCTGTAGGGAACAATCCTTATTTCCTAATTATTACACTGATGGGGCTATATAAAACACTACATTAAAAGATTATTAGGGGAGAAACAGTTCAGTGGTTTGCACATTGGCCTGCTAAACCCAGGGTTGTGAGCTCAATCCATGAGGTAGGCCATTTGGGGAACTGGGGCAAAAAAGTCTGTCTGAGGATTGGTCCTGCTTTGAGCAGGGGGTTGGACTAGATGACCTCCTGAAGTCCCATCCAACCCCAATATTCCATGATTATTATTAAGGTTGCAAAGTCAAGCACTCAAAAGTTAGGTAATGCCAGATTTGAGGTTGCCTGCAGCCCCTTGTGCCTTTAAATTATATGATCACATATTATTTTTCCCACTGCACCCCTGGCTCATTCAGTGCACAGGATGGGCTGTTTGGGAAGGAGTCTATTGTCTGTGGAACTCCTGTTGTAGAAGTTGGAAGGTGAGTTGTGAATGAATCCGAAGATCGCAGGAAGAGATAGGATGGTCTCATGGTTAAGGCAGCTGAAATCTGCCCTGGGGAATTGGAGTCTATCCCTATCTCTATTACAAGCTTCCTATGGGACACTATTTAAGTCACTTAAACCAAACTTTGCTCAGGAGTTCACTTATTGTGTGTTCCTCTTTTTTTCTGGATGCCTGACTTGAGAACTTGGGGTCAACTGCTGAGTACTCACAGCCACAACTGAAGTCAATGGGAGCTGGGCTTTGAGCATATAAAGTGCTATATAATGCTAAGTGTTCTGAAAAATCAGGTCCTAGGTGTCTCATATATAGCACCCAAATTTACAGGATACTTTTGCTCTTAATTTTTCTGTGCCACACTTCCCCCATCAGTAAAATGTAAATAATAACATCCTGCTTGTCTCACAGGGGTGTTGTGAAGACACATTAATTAAAATCTGTGAAGCAGTCACATGCTGCAGTGATGAGTGTCACAGAAAACATCATGAGGAAATTAATAATTGTGTCTTCAGAGCAGGGTTTGAATAGTTGGCAGTAAATAAGTTCTGGGGCCTCACATTGAACAAGTAGTAAATAAAATATTGAATAGCTGCTCATGAAGTGCCCACCATCCATCCTATGCACTGAATGAGGCGGGGTTGTGTGAATAAAATAGTAATTAAAGAGTGTATCATAATGCACATGGACCAGGTGGCAATTAAGATTGCACAGGCAATTTTAACTCTGGCTTTTCCTAACTTTTGAACACTTGATTTTGCAACCTTAATAATGTTCTTTTAACATTTCCTAGGTTCTTAAAAAAGCAATTACATACAAAAAACTAAGTGAAAAAAACAGAAATTTCATCATGTGGCATCATATTGACACTCACATACTTCAACAGGAGGGTTAGAACCAGAGTTGCACAGAAACTGGATTTTTCTTTTTGGGAAGAGTTTCAAGATTTTGAAATTTCATTCCAGAACAGTAGATTTGAAATGTCCCGCAAAGCTAACATATGAAAAAATTGTGTTTCAGGTCAATCAAAATATTTTTCTTTGACAAAATTTAAATATTTTAAGTCTATTTCAACTATTTTTCATTTTATGTTCTAATATAAAATGAAAAACATTAAATTAAAAATCATTTTGAAATGGCAAATTGAAATGTTATTTTCTGAAAAGATCAAAAATGAAATGTTTTGACTTTTATTGAAATGTTTTCAATTTTTATTTCAAAACAAATTTTCATCAAAAGCAACATTTCCATGAAATGTTTTGCTTTTCACAAATCAGCATTTTCTGAAAGAAAAACTTTGTCAGAAAATTTCCAACCAGCTCTAGTCAGAACCTTTAGATCCACTACACAGCCCTCTGCCATAGTAGGCTGTCATCCTCTGTGTGAACCTGCACTAGCAAGGGATGAGATAGACAATTTGACAGTATGTTTCACACACATACGTTGACAGCAGAGGAATGGTAAGACTCAGAATCATTGGGTTCCATTCCAGGCACTGGTGGAGAGTACTTTAGTGGGAACAAACTCATTGCCTTTTGCTCCATCACCTCCAAACTGTCCTTGTCACTGTATTGTCTCTTCCCACTCCTGGTTCCTTATCTCAGTCCTATTCTCCCTCCCTTCCCAGTCCCAATCTTCATTCCTGAGGCTTCTCTTCCCAATGTTGGTCTCCTTGCCCAGCCAGTCCTAGTCTCCCCTTCCCTGCTTTCTGTTCAAGTCCCAATTTCTCCCACCACATTACCTGTCTCTCCTCATCCACACACACCCAGTCCCAATCTCCCTGCCTGGCCAATTCCAGTTCTCCCCAACAACTCAAGTCCTTCTCAGATCTGTCTCCCCTCTCCCTCAATGTTGTTTATTCCCACACTAGTTTCTAGTTCCAGTCTCTCATCCAATTTCAATGTCTCTCCCCCACGCCTGGTTCCTATTCTCCCACCCCACATTTCACTCACCAGAGCACAATTCCAGTCTCCCTTTGGTTCCAGTCCTAGTCTTCTTGCCCAATCAGTTACAGCTTCCCTTCCCCGCTCTAGCTCACAATGCAAGCTTCCCTGCCCACCAGTCCCCAGCTCCCATCCTCCATACCACAAGGTTTGGCCAGTTTGATAGGACAGAGGTGTGGGATTCTTCCGAGGAAAGCACTGAATCAGAAGGGGTATCAGTGACTGAATATGTGCAAAGGTTCAGACAGGAGTTGAAAGACATGACAGAAGTAACCTCATTGACAGCCAGGCCACTCACAAGGCATATATGATATGATAAAAAGGCTTGTGAATGCTCTTTTGCGGTGGGGGATTTGGTGCTAATGCGGAAAAAGAAGAGTGCAAAATGAGTAGGAGGGACCGTAAGAGGTTGTGGAGAGAGAAAATGAAATCATGGGCAGTGTAAAAAGATCCAACAGTAAAATTGCACCCCACACAGGTGCATATGAATAGACTTAACGCCTATCACAACAGAGAAGCTACTGTGAATATGATGTGTTGTGATGAAGGGGAGTCTGAGACTTCACACCTCATTGATCTGGGGCTGAATGCCAGAATTACTCATCACCTGAAAGCACTGAGATATGCAGAGAGCTACTGCAGACAGAGATGGTCGCTGTGCTGCAAAGCTACAAGCGATACAAGAGGAAGAAATATAGCATATGCTTGTTACAGGAATAACTAAAGAGTCTGACAGTTCTTGGGCCCCACCTGCAGTGCAGGTTCCTAAGGTTAAGACTATAAAATTTTATGTTGATTTTAGAAAACTTAATGCTATCACAGCTCCTGATGCTCATCCCATGCCAGAATTGATGACATGTTAGACACTTTGGTCAATGCAAAATATCTTAAGACAATCAGCCGGGTGAAAGGTTACTGACAGATTCTTTTGGACAATGATGCACAGAAGAAATCTGCTTTTATTACTGATATGAGACTTCATGAGTTCAAACTGTTACCTTTTGGTTTAATTAGTGCAGGAGCCACTTTTCAGAGGCTTGCCAATCAAGTATTAAGCAATTACAAGACTACACACAAGATGGTATAATGATATTCAGCAGCTTTTGGTCAGATCACAAGAGACAAGCCCAGCAGTAGCACTTAGCTGTGGGTATAAGCATTGAGCAGCCACTGGCCACAATCACTCCTGTGCCTGCTTGTTGCCTGCCTTGCTCCCCTGGTCAGTTTCTGATTCCTGGTTCCTGACTTTGGCTGTGATCCTTGACTCCGACCTCTATTCCTCACTCTTAGTTCTAACCATGAGATATGACTGACCTGGCCCTGATCCATGACACGGGAGGATTGGGGTGCACTGACAGAGCTGGGGGTGCAGGGGAGTTATGGTTCACCGGGAGAGTTGTGAGTGCAGCGGGTTTGGGATGCACCGGCAGAACTGGAATTGCATGGTGACTAGGTTGCAGGAAGGTTCAGGTGCACAGGCAGAGCTGGGGCTTGAGGATGCTTGAGGTGCAGGGGTTTGTGAAGGGGCCAAGCTCTGGCATGCAAAGTGGTTGACTGCACTGGCAAAGCCAAAGCTGTGGGATCACTGAAGTGTAGGAGCATTGGGGTGCACTGGCAGCTGGGAGTTAGAGTTGCAGGGGGGTTGGAGCACACTGGCAGATCTCGAGGTGCCATGACTTCCTCTCTGGAGCCCTTAACCTCTCTCACCTCTCCTACCATCCATCACATTTATCTGCCTTCCCATAACCCTCTCCCATCACTATAACCCTAAACCAATCTCCTCCTATTCTCCGACTCTTCCACTCCCCAACAACCCTTCCTTCCCAAGAAGCATTCACATCTAATTTTTTTCCCCAAAAGAATTCCTCTCAAAATGAAAGTGCCATCCATGACTCACAAATGGCAGCCATCTCCAGCCACTCCAACAGTCAAAAATCCTTTTTTCTTAGGTTGGGGGTTAGAGTTGCCAGACATGCAGTTTTCAATCAGAACACCTGGTCAAAAAGGGATCTTGAAGGCTCTAGTCAGCACTGCTCATCAGGCCATTAAAAGTCTGGTCGGCAGCACAGCAGGGCTGGCAAACGCCCTGCCCTAGCTCCATGCAACTCCTGGAAGTAGCCAAGTCTGTGATTCATCCAGTCATTAGTACTTCTCAGTTTAATAGGACAAGGCAGAAGAAGGAAACTGAATTTTTGAAAGAGTCCTGTAACTTGAGAAGCCCTTGGTCAAATGACCCCCACTTTGGATCACTAATGCTGCCCCACACTCTTACGAGCCATACCACATTTCAAAGCAATCCAATTAACCACTCTCATTTTACAGCACTTCCAAGAGTCATGCTTAAAGCATCTAAAGTGGCAGGAATGGGAACGCTCTGGCTGTTTTTCTGTAGTGGTGCATGTGCAGTGTAAAAATGTACATTTTCTTAAATACTGTTCTCAATTTGGGTCCCCCAAAGATTGAGTGGGTGCCATGCACTACTTTGGATAAACCAACAGAGACTATTCTGACCCACAACACATCCAGAGTTTGATTTAGCTCACGGGGAGGGGAGGGAACCACCTAAAAACTGTTTTAAAAAATGGCTATTTTTTCCAGGGTTTTATCTCCAGAACACCTCTCTCTCAACAAACTCTAAATTTGTATTACTAGCACTACCCTGCATCGTCCTGAGACACACCAAATTTCAACAGCAATCCAACTGTGTGTGTCAACTTTAGAGGACTTAGAAAGGCCTTTAAACAGATGTCTTGACACAACCTTAACTATAATGGCCACGGTGCACCCTTCTAATACCAAATATCATTACAAACTTTAGTTCACATTATTTCCTTCAGAAAATCTGGTTTGAGATGTGTTCTTTGAGGCTTTAATTGTCTAAATGGAGTAGAGGAGAATGTATTGACTTTCTCTGGTATAGCTTTCTCTAATCATTAGTTCCTAGAGTAGCACTAACATCAACTTCAGAAAGAAGTGGGGTGATAGATCCTAACCTCGGAGGAGACTCTATTGACAAGATTGCACTGGACACCGGCAGGTCCTGGTTCTACTGCCACTTTAAGATAATATTACACTAATTGGATAGATTCTTAAGGAGCAGCAGTGTCTCTTTAGAAGGACTTCAAGAAATAATCAGACTGTGTAAACTTTATTTGCTCTGAATTTTTTGCACTAATCTAATATAGCCTGCCTCCCTACATGAAGAGCACCACAAGAAACTATACATGTCTGTACTAGTGCATTGTTACATCAATGTAGAATTCTTCAGAGAAATTGTAGCAAGCAGAATGTAGATACTCCATTGGAAGTTAGAAAAGACACTGAGGATAATCATCTTACTCTTGCAAAAAGTATTTTTCATGATTATTACTGATCAGGCCTTTGGATGCCTCCAGAAACAGTGTGTCCACAAAAATCAGGTAGTGGTTCAGTATGGAAAAAGAAGGAAGAATAACTACTGAATCACCACCATTGAAGTTCCCTTGGAAGTGTCCTATCCAAATTCTGAGCAGCCTTAACCCTATTTAGCTTTCTTCTTTAGGTTGTTATGCCATGGTGACCACCAAAGTGTCTGAACATCTTCCAGAAGTGCATTAAGTGACATGACTAACAGCCATGACATGTTGTTTATTCTCTCATCCTCTCCACAGGTGAGAAGCGAGTATAGTGTGTCTTATTTTGGTAGGGTTTATATTTACAAACGCACAAAGTGCTATGTATTTGTGTTAGAGAAGGCAAGGTCAAAGAAAATGCACCTTGGACTTGGAAGGTGGCGAGGTTTATTATGATCCGTAGATCTTAAAGGAATTCTTTCCCCAGTCTTGGACCAGCCCCAGAGAAATTTTTACCCAGAAGTTTACCCATAAGGTAGAAAACTCTGACACGCGACAAACTGAGAGCCAACGTGGTGTGACTACTAAGTGCCACTTAAATTTTGTCCAACATGTACAAAGATTCCTTGACTTTTTAATATAAACAGAAATACTTCAGTTATCAGACTCACTGATGTGGATCTTTCATTAACAGTTGAGCATGTTCCATAAAACAGTAAAATTCTTTGCTAAAACAGAGTAAGGGGATTTTTCTGTTCTGTGGAACATGCTCAACTGTTCATGAAGCATCCATTTCAGTCTGTTTGTATATCTATTGCATCAGAAATCAGTTGCTGAAAAACATCCTGGGTATCCCGGGGACACAATTCTCCAAGTAAAAGGGATATAAACTTCATAAGAATATAAATCAAGGTAATGCTGTTCAATCTGTTTTTTCAAGCAAGTGGACAAACCATTTAATATGTCAAAACACTGAAAAAGAAAACCTAGACTGACCATTTACTGATCGGAGTTGACAGATATCAGAAGGACCTGCTAGGGAATTAAATATTCTCTCATCCCTTGATCATTACTAAGAGCATAGTGAAAACAGCGAACACCTTTGAGATGTACTGAATCAAGAATGAAATAGCATATCAGCACAGATAAGATAACCAGACTATCAATATAAATTTATATAAGTAAGCAGACACTTTCAGTTTCACCAACATCTTTGACAGGTTTGAAACATTTGCAGAAAAGGGAGTTTAGCCCAAGCTTTATCCACATATTAGGTATTTTAAACATATCTACTCATTGCCAGGTCTCCAATAGTTGTTGACTCATACAACCCAAGTATTATGGCAGACTCCTTTACAAAAATGTTTAGCTGTCACTTGACATCAATGTCAAAAGTTGGCCATTTTTTTAAAAATTCACATCGAAGTTATCTAAAGAGTTTCAGTATTTGCCTGTCTCAGATACCATTTTTGGATTTCCTCGGTCTTGTGGGGTGCCCTGATACTGCTCAAGTGTATCTGACTGACAATTAAATGATGTTATCTAGTTGACGGCTGGTCTGTGTTTATAGATTGCACAGTCAATGCTTTCAGGGTGACATCTGATGTAGGGCCATTTTTAATTTGGCTGGTGTGTTTGTTCCAAACTCCCTGCTAGCAGATTCCTGTAATTCAATTGCCTCTCTCAATTATCAAGCTTTCAAAAGCAGTCCGTGGTCCTGTAAGCTTGTGAATTGATTAAAAATCTGAGTTAGGCTATGGTAGTAAATTCATGCCTCTCGTGTAGCCATTACAAATCCTTATTTTGACAGGTAACGCAAAAAGTCCTCTATTTAGCATCACAAACTTTGGAAGACAGAGCTCGGATTAAAAGGCTGATAGTTAATTTGGGGTATGATTTCATAGTAGGTCATATAGCATCCTTTAATATATGGGATCCCTGCATATATAGGTTTCTGTATAAATACACACTATGTAGTGCACACGTGTATATAATTGGGAAAAAAAATACCTATCAAACTAACGCTAAGTGTTGGACATAAAATCCCAAATGCCAGACAAAGTTAAGTATCAGAGGGGCAGCCGTGTTAATCTGGATCTGTAAAAGCAGCAAAGAGTCCTGTGGTACCTTATAGACTGACAGACATATTGGAGCATGAGCTTTCATGGGTGAATACCCACTTCATCAGATGTAAGGTTAAGGCCACCTCATTAATGTTAGTGTATATCACAGCTCAGATTTTTATTCTAATTTCTATAGTGCTGTAGATATACACACATTGCTTTACAGTAAATGAAACACACACATCTCCTTTCTCTCTGTCCACACTGCTAAAACTCTCATCCAGGCCTTCATCATCTTCCATCTTGATTATGGTAACTGCTTCCTCGCTGGCCTTCTTGGCACCCCCATCACTCTTTTTTCTGTCCTACCTTCGCTCCACACATATGCAGCTGGTAAGATCCTCTTCCTTCCCTGTCATTCTAATCACCTCACTTCACTCTTCAAAACTCTCTCCTGACTCCCCCTTCTCCTCAGCATTAAGTTCCATGTCCTGCATACCTCTGCCACTTTCTACTTATCCACTTCTTGTTGTGGACCCTCTGCTCTGCCAAGCATGCTGACATTGATGCCCCATTTGTCACACAACCCTCTTTGCCCATTTTTTGTACCATGCCCATTTGGGGCAGATCTATGGCCCCTTTGCCCTGCCAGAGGGGCATTACTGAGGTATGGTATTTGGCACATCATTTCTAAGGTGCATATTCTGTGGTTCTTATTTGAGCAAGCCTCCCATTAACTTTGATGGGAGTCTTCAGCAACCTTCACTTAGTCCTAACATTCTACACCCATACTAATCTGTAGTTTTAGTGTGCTGCAAGACAAAAAATAACCCAGTGCACATGGCCATTTATGTAACTGTAAAACAAACCAGGCAGATACAATATTGCTGGCTTTCCCTTTTGAATGGAGAAATGTAGGTTAATTCTGAACCCATTCCCACTGGTGTAACTGCAAGGACTTCAGTGAAGTTACTCCTGATTGATATGGTGTAACTGAGATCAGAATCAAGCCCACCAAATGCTTTTGGTTCTTTGTTAGACCCTTATATTTTACTTTATTCAAACTTAATTAATTAATTAGTTTCAAATGTTAATTGAATAGATTCTTCAGCAGTAGCATCTGTTGAATTCAACCTGATGTCGGCAGATTTTTTAATTATAACAATTTTTGTTTCTATCTTGAATCCAAGCTTTATTTTAACACTCTGATGGGAGGTCTGTTTTATTTAAAGCTAGAGACTGCCACCTTGTGGATGAAGAAAAATGATGCCAAATATTCTATACTGCATTCCTAAAATCAGAGAAAAAGGTTACTAAGACTGAACTTATTAGAAGAATGTATTCACTGGTAAATCAGGAATAACTTCATTGAAAAGAACAAAGTTTACAACGGTACAAAACAAACAGTTAAGGGGTGACTTGATCACAGTTTGTAAGTACCTACATAGGGAACACAAATTTAATAGTGGCCTCTTTAGTGAAGCAGACAAATGTAAAACGGAATCCAATGGCTGGAAGTAGAAACTAGACAGTTTCAGACTGAATAGAAGGCACCATTTTTTTTAAAAGGGGCCTTCGTGAATTCTCTGTCACTGACAATTTTTAACTCACAATTGAATATCTTTCTAAAACATATGCTATAGTTAAAACAGAAATTAATTCAAGGAAGTGCTCTGGCCTGTGCTATACAGGAGGTCAGACTAGATGATCGTAATGATCTCTTCTGGCCTTAGATTCTATGAATATTTGTGTAAAGAAAGAAAAGCTTAGGCCGGATATCTGTAACGTCTGCATCATTCTACATGTACCAGTAAAAAAAGGAAGGGACGGACATTCCATAACTAGTCATTAGCTCACCCCGGGCTTTGACAGCTGATGCACCTACAGTAAGCAGGGGAAAAAACAAAGCAGTTGATCAATTAAACTTTCTGCTATTATGCATGAAGGAAAATAATTTCCCATCCACAGTTAGAAATTAGCTCATTCTCTGAAGCACAAGGACTGTTCAGATGTCATTTCTAACATACAGCTTCTTTACATAAGTATTTGATAATGAACAGAAAATGTAAAAGGGGGGCTGCGCATTCCGGTGGATCAAAGCAAGTTTGATATAACGCGGTTTCACCTATAAGTTTTTCTGGCTCCTGAGGACAGCATTATATCGAGGTAAAGGTGTACTACTGATGTGATCGTTTACTAAAGCAATACCCGATACAGCTATAACCCTATCTGAACACGACTCACCACCCCAGAGCAGCCCCTTTGCAGCGAGTTACAGCCTTAGGCACTTCTACCTCATTGGTTTCCCCCAAACTGGTTCTGCCTACGCCTCCCATAGAGATGATTTGATATTCAATCCATTCCAGAGAAACAGAGTGCCTTGGTGTATGTCCAAAACCAACATTAAAACAAAAGAGTCTTCAGCCCCGCTGGGCTCAACCTTCAGACCCCTTCCTTACCAGCAGTGGCAACAGCCTGTTTCACTGTCTAACACTGTTTAACCATCAACTCCAAGCTCCAATCATCCTTCTGGGTCAGAGCTACCCTCCTACAAGGACTCTGGCAGGTGATAACCCTCAGCTAGTTCCTAGCTTGAGTCCAGCTTCTTGCCTCACATCAAAGCAGCCTGTTATCCCCAGCATGCCTGCAACCACTAAATGTTCTGCCTTTAAAGTCCTACCTCCTGCACAGGTGTAGCAGGGTGGGGCTAACTGAACTGGGTTGACAGGCCCTTACCGGGGCAGGACACTGTGCTACACTAGACTTTAAATGATAAATCCCAAATGACAAGCTCTGGCGTGTTTATTAGAGAGGGTTCTCAAAAATGTGCTCAGCTGTATCTCTGCCATGGAGCCCAAAGAGATCTCAGGTTGTATTTAGGCTGGGAAATACATCCACAGAAAGCTCTGTGATCTGCTTTGAGCTTCAGCAGCAGTTGCAGATGCAATAGGTGAAGAGATGCCTAATATTCCTTCTATCTGTGTCCTTTTAAAATAAAATAGTGGCTCCTGCCCTTCTACACAATTTGTGCTGAGTTTTAGGACCACCAGATCTTCATAGTCTTAGATCCTATGGCTCCTCCTATTGCTCACCCTCAAAAACTCCTGGTAGAGACCTCTCCTTGGCTTTCCGGGCAAAGAAGTTCTCACATGGGTTATAAGGCAAGACATCTAGATTCATAGATGTGCTGAAATCCATGCTGCTCTGCCCATTTGCTTCATTGAAATAGAAGAAAGACTCCTTAGTTTAGCTACCTACAATTGGCCATTTATGTGACAGTAGCTGGCTCTACAATACACTATGAAAACTTTTTAAAGAGGAAATCTATAGATTTGAGGCCCATTTACTCATGTCAAGGTATCACACTGACTCCAGCGAGGCACCTCATGAGAGTTGCAAGACTGACCACTTAATCTTAGGAAGCTATATTCTGTGCCATAAAACAGATGACTCAAATGAAATAATTTTAATTGCAGTCACGTTCCAAGATCCCTCAACTAACACTGCTGTCACCTTGTTAAAAGCAATAAAACACGCTGTCCTTATCCTTCAGACCACACCACACACACACCCTAAATTCTGACATTCACATTGAGGTGTCCTAGGAAATATTCACTGTTGCCATTCTTGACCAAGATGATTTGATCTCAAGCAGGGTGAGAAGTAGCTTTGATGCCTAAATGCCATTCACTCATCTCTACCCTAAGCATGAATCTTTCTTTGAAATCAGATGCCTAGGACTCATTTTTAACCTGCCACTGCACAAAAACACAGCACGCCTGTGCCATCAGAGCTGTTACAGAACTCAGCTGCTGCCTTTCAAAAAACCTGCTGAGGACTGATCACATTTCTTGTGCTTTTCAACTGGCTTCAGGGAAATGCATAAGATATCCAGAGTGTGCTGTGCACCACCTAAGCACACTCACTTCAGAAGGATGAATTAATGTAGGGGACAGAAATGCTATGTGAGTAGGAGTCTGCAGTGCCTGGGCAGCAGAGGAAGCAGTGATACAAACATGAAGATGGGTCTTTACAGGAAAATTGAATTTCAGATGAAGAAGTATATTTTCTCTTCCTGGAATAGGAGCATGATGATAGACTCTCTTACTTCCAATTGCTATAATTATATTTATTCTGAATGACAACTTGGAACAGAAAACTGACTTGTGCTATGGATGTGAGAAATTGACATGAGGCGAAGTAATGAGCAGAGAAGCAATCTTCCTGATTCTGGAGAGTTCATAATTAGACACTTTTGCTGAAGTTCTTCAAGTTTGCAGGTTGTGATACCCAGCTGTGAAGTGGGGTGCGTTAATTCCCAGATTGTTGCCTCACTAGGTTAATAGTTTGAATCTGGAAATTTATTATAAAACTAGGAGAAATTACCTTTCTAATGACCTATGGCAAGACCTTCAACTTCTCATAACCTAGGAAGATATCAAGGCTGACTGCTCAGTTCAGATATTCACAGTTCCCAGACTATATTAAAGGATGTAGCCGCATCATATCTTCTGAGCAGCAGATTTTCCATGTTCCTAGAAACATAAATGAAGAGTGAATCAAACCCATCTTATCTGGGGTGAAATTTTCAAAAGCACACAAGTGGCTTAGGAATCTAAATTCCATTTTCAAATGATACTTAGGAGCCCAAGTCTCACTGAAAGTCAGTGGGATTTAGGCGCTCTAGTGATTAAGGGCCAGATTTTTAAAGATATTAAGTGCATAAAGATGCAGATAGGTGCCTAATAAGATTTCCAAAGCACCTAGGCTCTATTTTAATAGTGTTGATCTCATTAAATACAAAAGGGGTCATGATTATCTAGTGAATGTTATCACTCTACAATGGTTTATTATCACACTTCATTGCATACTTATATTTATCACATTCTAAGACCTGTATGAGTTTTCAAAAATAGGAACTTAAACAATTAATACAGAAAATTTCTTCTAATACAAAAAAGTTTATGGGTGAGTGTTTTAGTTAGTTCATTCCTAGGCTGAATTCTGCCCTCACATGTACATCTCCAATTCCACTGAAGACAATGTGGTTGCACATGTGTCAACAAAAGTGAAATCTGGCCTACTGTTGTCAAGACAGGGACATTAACCCGTGTCTCTGACATTCCATATACATTATGTACAATATAGTATATCAAGAAACATTCTATGTTGTCTGACAAAACCAAAATGATATTTCTCTAGCTTCCTGGTAGGTCTTCACATGACATTTTTCACAGGTACCCATGTTGCGTTCTTATAATACTGATCAGGTGCCAGGTTTATTCTCCGAACGTTAAGCTCTGTTGCAAAAGTTCTTGCCCTTTGATAGAAGAAAAGAGACATCTCCCGATCCATAAGAAAATTGTGGTAGATTATTGCGAGTCTTGTGTAAATCTTCAACTGAGCCTTTTTGTTGCCCAAGTCCATGGCAGCTGCAAGTGCCAGGTGATAATATCCTGCTGCATCAAAAGGATCCTGAAATAAAAAGGCATATATATTATATTAAGTAGTACACAAACTAGGCTTCCGAGCCATAGTTTATTAGATATCAAAGCAAGAGATAATTTGGGTCCCAATCCTAAATGCTGTACTCAGGCAAAATTCAGGATGCAGATAGATGTTTTAAAAATCTCACTAGACACCTAAGCATGTTAGGCCCTGAACTCCCACTCTATCCCTTAGTAGCTATCAACCAGTCTCTTCTCTCCATATCTTTATCGAGATATTGCTGTATGGTCCATCCTTCTTTCTAATGCTTTCTCAGATATTTTACCTACCCTATCTATAGGTTATTCTACACAATAGCATTCACTTTTTTCTCTGTCTAATGTATGTAGAATTTTTTTTTTAATCTGTTTTGTGAATGTGAATGTAGTGTTTGTGAAAAGTGCTGGATTGACAGCTGTGAAAACTGCAAACTTTGTTTATCCACAGAACAGACAGCGGAACCACCTTCCCCACACTGCACCATGACTATACTTCAGTTCAGAACAAGGGGGACCACCTCTGGGGAGGAGGATGGCAGTTCAGGTTCCATGTTTATTTGGTCCCTGGTCTCTCTACCAAGAGCACCAATACGTATGAGAGTTCATAAACAGTATTCTAGAAATCTGTCCTTGATGAACTTGTACCAGGTACTAGAAAGCTCTCTAGTCCATTAAAAATGCACTGAGCTATCTAATCCCCACAGCTCTGAGCTATTCCACTCAAAATATATGGCTAGCAGGATTATCCAGGTGAAATGTCTGGGCTGACACACAAGATGATACAAACATATTTTCCACAGTCGTTATTTGAGTACCTCATTCCATTCCTTATTCCATGCTGACCCTCACACTTGGGAGATGCTCCCTGTAAACATCCACAAAACTAATTCAATAACTTCCTTCAGACCTTCCTCAAAACTCTCTTTTTCCATGATGCCTACAAAAAACTTGAAAATAGATCTGATGCTGGCACGCTGAGACCACAGTCTATTGTGCTGACCAATATTATCTCATTGTGTCCTTGTATTTTCCCATCTATCTGTCTGTATTCATTTGTTGCCTTTTCTCTCAAACTCCGATTGTAAGCTCTTTGGGGTAGGGACTTTGTTTTTGTTCTGTGTTTGTATAGGTCCCAACATAATAGGATCCTTGTCCACAACTACAGCTCCTATGTGCTACAGCAAAATCAATCAATAAAAATATTTCTCACCTTTAGGTCATAGAATATAATGTCTCCTAGGATTAGATACACTTTCACATAATACATTGTTTCCTCATCAAATTCCAGAGGCGAGGAGCAAAGGGACAACGCTTTTAAGTAAAAGTGTTCAGCAAGTTCACACTGACCCAGGCGATGATGGATAGTAGCCAGTCTGTGATATGCTATTCGTTCATTTAGCTGATTTCCTAATGAAATAACATGTGAATCAGGATACAATCTAAGAGACAATGAGGAGAAGATACATTCTCTCACACTGGGATATACGAGATGTCTTGCTTTAAATATTATTTCTGTTCTACTTTTCATTTTATTTAGTTCTGGTAATTAAACTTTATTCAATATAAAATCACTTTGTCCGACTAAACCCAAGGCCAAATACAGCAGTTCTGATTTCTAAGTAAGAATTGCTGAATCTAAGTAGTTAGAGGCACCACCACCCACTCACCCTGCCCCCCCCACACATACAAACACTGCAGTATGACTGCCTTTAAAATATTTGAAAATAAAAATGATAGCAATTGCTCTCTTTCTTCTTTTCCAGCCTATGGAAGATACATATTCATTCCTTTTTAGGTTTATGATTAAATATTTGGGTGAGAGAGTGGGTATGTCACATGTCTTTGTGAGGATTCTAGCATCGAACAATGGTTTTCTTAGCACTGGTTGGATTATCTAATATTTTATGGTTGGTGGTACCATGCCCAATATCAAAAGGAGATAATCTCTGTTAGTAAGAATGTAGTCAAGATCTGAGATCCTATCACTAGATGTGACTGAAATAGAAATTGTTATTGAAATTAAGGCTATCAACAATTTTCACCAATCCCCCACCCCACCAAAAAAAAATTCTGATCAAAGATTTTGTCAAAAATTTCTGTTCTTTCAACTGGTTCTAGAGTTGAACAGTGATGTTTAGCAATAGAAAAATGTTACGTTTCAGTAAGTTAGACATTACCAACATTTGGGGGGGAAGTAACAAATTTTGACAAATAAAAAAAATCAATAAAGAATTTGTGTGTATCAGCTCTATTCACCACTGAAGAAAGGAAGGTGTCACAGATAGCGTCCTAGACAGCACTTTATGGCTACTTGTCATTAATTAGTATTAATCACTCCTTATGTGAAAGGAGGAGAGGAAGGATGATCCTGTGGTTGGGGCATTAGCCTGTGACTTGGCAGACCTGGATTCTACCTCTGCTCTACTTCCATTTTTTTGTGCTACCTTAGGCAAGTCATTTAGTCTTTGTGCCTCAGTCCCTCACCTGTAAAATGGGGTAATAGCACTTCCCTACCTCATAGATGTCTTTTGAGTATTGTGATACAGCATGGCCAGAGGGCAGCAGGAGAGGGTTAGAAGGGAGCCCTATTCTCTGTAAGGGGGAAGAAAGTTTGCTATAGATTAACTAGAGCACCTGACGCCAATTAGAGCAGCTGATGCCAGTCACATGATAAAAACCTTTGCTTCAATCAGACAGAGTGGAGTTGGAGCAGAAAGAATTGGTGTTGAAGCAGAGGACAGTTTGGAGAAGTGCTGCGGTGGGCTAAGAAGTCCTAGATGCTAAGTAAGGGGTACCTGGCTTGTGCAGAGGGAGGGCAGGAAGCCCCGCTCAAGCTGAAGGGCAGGAGAGGGAAGTAGCCCAGGGGAAGAAACCGTCAGTTCAAGTGGTTCACCATTATCCTCAGGGCCCCTGGGCTGGGACCTGGAGTAGAGGGTGGGCCCAGGTCCCTCCCTCTCCACTCCCCTCCTCTAGGACACTAGTGGGGTAATTAATATTCCAATTTAGGGGCAAGAAATGGAGCCCTGAAACCTGCCCCCCCCCCAACGAAGAGAAAGCACGAGACCCATCATAATAGTACTGGCAATTTGCCACAGTATAAATACATTAAAGGCTGTGAGGCACTCAGATAATGGGGAACAAGGGACTTGTTAATTTTGCCTTGTGAATTTTCCATAAACACAGGAATCTAGCAGATTCAGGTATACAATAAGGCCTGGTCTACACTACGCGTTTATACCGAATTTAGCAGAGTTAAACCGATTTAACCCTGCACCCGTCCACACAACTAAGCCCTTTATATCGACATAAAGGGCTCTTAAAACCGATTTCTGTACTCCTCCCCGACGAAGGGAGTAGCGCTGAAATCAGTATTGCCATGTCAGATTAGGGTTAGTGTGGCCGCAACTCGATGGTATTGGCCTCCAGGCGGTATCCCACAGTGCACCATTGTGACTGCTCTGGAAAGCCATCTGAACTCAGATGCACTAGCCAGGTAGACAGGAAAAGCCCTGCAAACTTTTGAATTTCATTTCCCGTTTGGCCAGCGTGGAGAGCTCACCAGCACAGGTGACCATGCAGAGCTCATCAGCACAGGTAACAATGCAGTCTCCTGAGAACTGAAAAAGAGCTCCAGCATGGAGCGCACGGGAGGTACTGGATCTGATCGCTGTATGAGGAGAGGATTCCGTGCTAACAGAACTCCATTCCAAAAGATGAAATGAAAAAACATTTGAAAAAATTTCCAAGGCCATGATGCAGAGAGGCCACACCAGGGACTCAGTACAGTGCCGTGTGAAAGTTAAGGAGCTCAGACAAGCCTATTAGAAAACCAAAGAAGCAAACGGAAGGTCCGGGGCAGGGCCGAGAACATGCCGCTTCTACATGCAATTCTCGGGGGGGGGGGCGCTACCACTACCGCACCCCTGTCAGTGGATTCCGAGGTGGGGGTGGTAATCTCAGCCATGGCTGAGGATTCTGCGGACGGGGAAGATGAGGACGAGCTTGCAGAGAGCACACAGCACTCCGTTCTCCTCAACGGCCAGGAGCTTTTTCTCACCCTGACGGAATTACCCTCCCAAGTCACTATCCCAGACAATGAAGCCATGGAAGGGACCTCTGGTGAGTGTACCTTTGTAAATATAAAACATGGTTTAAAAGCAAGTGTTTTTTAATAATTAATTTGCCCTGAGGACTTGGGATGCATTCACGGCCAATACAGTTACTAGAAAAGTCTGTTAACATGTTTGGGGATGGAGCGGAAATCCTCCAGGGACATCTCCATGAAGCTCTCCTGGAGGTACTCCAAAAGCCTTTGCAGAAGGTTTCTGGGCAGGGCAGCCTTATTCCATCCTCCATGGTAGGACACTTGACCATGCCATGCATGTAGCAAGTAATCTGGTATCATTGCATGACAAAGCCTAGCTGCGTATGGCCCCGGTGTTTGCTGGCATTGAAGCAACATCCATTCTTTATCTCGCCGTGTTATCCTCAGGAGAGTGATATCGTTCATGGTAACCTGGTTGAAATTCTGGAATTTAATTAAGGGGACAGAGATGGTCATTCCTACTGGGCTGTTTGCCTGTTGCTTAAAAGAAATCCTTCCTTGCAGGTAGCCAAGCAGGGGGAAGGGGGGCAGGTAATTGGCGCTGAGCTTTTTCCCATTTGGCTAGCAGGGATCTGCCCTGCTACCAGCCACGTGGTCGGGGGGGGAGGGGTAAAGCGATCATCCCAGAGAATTGGATGGGGGGAGTGGTTTCTGCTGCAGCATGTTAACAGGAAAGCAGCAGCACTGAACGGGCTTTGCTTGCTATTTGGTAAAGGAGGGCGCTGGATATATGAAGGCTGCAGAAGACAATGGCTTACCATGGCCGCATGCAAGTCGAATTCTGCTGCCCGGACCTGCGTCTGTGAGATCTCTAACACCAGAGATGCAGGCACTCAATATTAAAGATGCAAAATGCGACCTTGTAGTGAAATCACATGTGCTATGTAAGATGAATAGTGCTGTTCACCGTGAAAGAGTATAAGCATTGTTCTGTAAAATGTATCTTTTTAAATACTTCTCTCCCTTTTTTCCCTCCCTCATGCAGCTGCAAATTTTTCAAGCCTCCCTACTCCATCCCGAAGGCTCTCTCAGACAAGGCGGCAGAAAAAAAAGATGTGAGACAAAACGTTCCATGATTTCCGAGAAGTGACCTACAAGGAAAGAGCTCATCTGAATGAGTGGAAGGACGTGGTATCAAATTACAGGAAAGATGTCAGTGAAGGTGAGGACAGGAGGGATGCTCGAGATGAGAGGTGGCGGCAGGAAGATAGAGGTGTAGGCAGGAGGATCAGCGGTGGTGGGATGCAACTCTGGGGCTGCTGCGTGATCAAACTGACATGCTCTGGTGTCTGGTGGAGCTTCAGGAACAGCAGCAGGATCACAGAGTGCCGCTGTAGCCCCAGTGTAACCACACTCACCCCTCATGTTCCAAATCCTCCTCACCCAGACGTGTAAGAACGCGTGGGGGGAGGCTCCATGCACCCACCCACTCCACCCCCGTAGACAGCCCAACCAAAAGGCTGTCATTACTTTGAAATATTTTTAGCGGCCTTTTCCTTCCCTCCTATCTTCCTCCCAAACCACACCCGGGCTACCTTGTCAGTTCTCTCCCTCTTTTTATAATGAATTAATAAAGAATACATGATTTTTAAACGATAGTGACTTTATTTCCTTAAGCAAGCTGTAATCGAAGGGAGACGGTGGGTTGTTTACAGAGAATGAGTCCATCAAGGGCTGGAGGGGTTCATCAAGGGGAAACAAACACAGCAGTCACATCGTACCCTGGCCCATGATGAAACTCGTTTTCAAAGCTTCTCTAATGCACACCGCTTCCTGGTGTGCTCTTCTAATCGCCCTGGTGTCTGGCTGCACATAATCAGCAGCCAGGTGATTTGCTTCAGCCTCCCACCCTGCCATAAAGGTCTCCCCCTTACTCTCACAGAGATTGTGGAGCACACAGCAAGCAGCAATAACAAAGGGGACATTGGTTTGGCTGAGGTCTGCGCAAGTCAGTAATGTGCGCCAGCACACCTTTAAATGGCCAAATGCACATTTTACCACCATTCTGCACTTGTTCAACTTGTAATTGGACAACTCCTGACTACAGTCCAGGCCGCCTGTGTATGGTTTCATGAGCCACGGCATCAAGGGGTAGGCTGTGTCCCCCAGGATAACTACAGACATTTCAACATCCCCAACTGTTATTTTCTGGTCTGGGAAATAATTCCCTTGCTGCAGCCATTTAAACAGAGTAGTGTTCCTGAAGATGCGAGCGTCACGAACCCTTCCCGGCCATCCCATGTGGATGTTGGTGAAACGTCCCTTGTGATCCACCAGTGCTTGCAGCACCATTGAAAAGTACCCCTTGCGGTTTACGTACTGGGTGCCCTGGTGCTCTGGTGCCAAAATAGGGATATGGGTTCCATCTATCGCCCCACCATAGTTAGGGAATGCCATTGCAGCAAAGCCATCCACTATGACCTGCACATTTCCCAGAGTCACAATCTTTCGTAGCAGCAGCTTAATGATTGCTTTGGCTACTTGCATCACAGCAGCCCCCACAGTAGATTTTCCCACTCCAAATTGATTCCCGACTGACCGGTAGCTGTCTGGCATTGCAAGCTTCCAGAGGGCTATTGCCACTCGCTTCTCAACTGTGAGGACTGCTCTCATCTTGGTATTCTCGCGTTTCAGAGCAGGGGAAAGCAAGTCACAAGTTCCATGAAAGTGCCCTTACGTATGCGAAAGTTTTGCAGCCACTGGGAATTGTCCCAAACCTGCAAAACTATGCGGTCCCACCAGTCTGTGCTTGTTTCCTGGGCCCAAAATCGGCATTCAATGACTAGAACCTGCCCCATTACCAGCAGGATCTCCAAAGCACAAGGGCCCACGGTTTGAGAGAATTCTGTGTCCATGTCCTCATCACTCTTGTCGCTGCGCTGCCGTAGCCGCCTCCTCCTCGCCTAGTTTTGCAGGTTCTGGTTCAGCATAGACTGCACAATAATGCGCGAGGTGTTTACAACGTGCATGATTGCTGTCTTGAGCTCAGCATGGCCCATGCTTGCTATGCTATGGCATTTGCACAGTTCACTCAGAAAAAAAGGTGCGAAATGGTTGTCTGCTGCTTTCATGGAGGGAGGGGTGAGGCTGTACCCAGAACCACCCGCGACAATATTTTTTGCCCCATCAGGCACTGGGATCTCAACTCAGAATTCCAAGGGCAGGGGAGACTGCGGGAACTATGGGATAGCTACCCACAGTGCAACGCTCTGGAAATCGACACCAGCCTCTGTACATGGACACACACCGCCGAATTAATGTGCTTAGTGTGGCCACGTGCACTCGACTTTATACAATCTGTTTCAAAAAACTGGTTTCTGTAAAATCAGTATAATCCCGTAGTGTAGACATACCCTAAGAACCATATCTTGTGTCTCATTATGTTAACCAACTGTTCCATACTCTCTGGTCAGCATGGAAGGTGCAACATGTCAGATCAAGTCTCCATTTCTCATATACAGTGAGAGAGACCTGGAGAGGGTTAATGCTAACAACTGTTAGATTTCAGAAGGACTCATCTGGAAATTGCCACCAAAACATGTAATATCAGATCACTATTTACAGTTCTGTGAGCTAATTAGAAAAATGTTAGGTAGAACATTACTGGACTAAGCTACATTAAGAAATGTAACAAAAAACAGAACTCAAGAACTGACACCTGTTCCAGCTAGAGGGGATCCAAAAAAGGAAGTGAAAATGGTACTGGCTTCCTAGCACACAAAACCTTGGCAGAAGCATCATGAAATTCAAAGGAGGACGTGACAACTCTTTTCTAGAATTCTGTCAATCAATAATCCGTGAATATTAGCGTTACCTAAATTCACACTAAGTGTGAGGGATACTTGTGCATATTCCAGACTGTCCTCATAATCCTGTAGATTTAACAGCAATTGCACTAGTTTGTTGCATAATCGGAGTTCTGCCTTTTTGTTTCCAGTCTTAATGGCAAGTGGAAGAGCTCTGTCCTGAAATAAGCACATGCACAAAGAGATCAGTTTGGTTATTTCTGAAGCCCAGAAAACGTGTGTTCTCATAAGACCTATGGCCCATATTCTTCTCACGATAGCAAATTCTGTACTTTGTTTAATGCACATAGGGGCAAATCTCAGTTTTATCAAAGTCAAAGGTTGCTTTGCAATTTACTTCAGTGAAACCAGGAATTTGAGAGAATTCAGAGTAGCTATACTGAACAGCTTGTAAAGCTTTTGGGGGCAGGAAAAGTCTGTCTGGGCCTAGCACAATGGTGTCCATGACTGGGGCCGCTATGTGCCACCGCAATACAAATAATAAGTAACAATCACTAACCCTGTAGAATGACACTGCTTTTTCCCTCTCCCAGGTACCATTGAAAAATATGTCTCCTGCAGCTTCAAACAATTCCACTCCTAAGTTTGGATCCCCATTACAAAGAGCAACATCTTGAGCAACCTAGCAAGAAAAATGCACATTCTGTTATAAAGTAATTTTCACTCATTCAGAACTAAAATCCCATAATGAAATACCATTGTACATGGGTTTTGGTACTTGTTGTACAGAATTATAAACATTAGAGACACAAGGTCTTCTTACATCATCTTATCTATCTCTTTTTCACTGTAGGGCTGTTCAGTCCAACATACAGTATTCTTTAGTGCTGTAGCATACATACTCAATAGCTACAACATATACACTTCAATAGCTAATATAGATAGAAACAGTAGTTGAAAATTGGATATTTCAAAGAGTGAAAGTTTATAGCTCAGGTTTAAGTCTGTGGCCAAAGGCTCTAATTATGTGTCTGAGTGACAGAGGGGTAGCCGTGTTAATCTGGATCTGTAAAAGCAGCAAAGAATCCTGTGGCACCTTATAGACTAACAGACGTTTTGGAGCATGAGCTCATGCTCCAAAACATCTGTTAGTCTATAAGGTGCCACAGGATTCTTTGCTGTGTCTGAGTGAGGTTCCCTTAAAGTGAACCAAGAATTTGTCCCTCTGTCTTGCTGCTAGGAAATACATTTATGCCATTTCAGACACAGTGAAATGTCAGGACACACCTAATAAAATGAAGAAATGCTTCCATGTACAGGATACTCAGTTATTAATCCCGAAGGATATAATTTACAAGACATAGTGGGAAAAAGCATGCTCATGAAGCAAATTAAGTATTCCTACTGTGTCAATATTACAGCCATGTATATCGCAACAGTACAGCAGAACCTTGTTAATTCATTCAATGGCCACTGCAATGCAATGATTCTTGAAAATGAGTAAATTGTGTGAACAGGCAAACAAGAGAACACACACTAAAAAGAGAATGCAACACCAACTGCACTTTGTTAATTTATTTCACAAGAGTAGTTTCATTGTAATTATGATCATCACAAACCTGTACAGCAAGTCTAAGTAATTTGAGACACTCATTCCAACAGTCTGCTCAGATGAAGTGCAGTATAAAGTGTGTGGATTAGTTTAGCGAAAATGAGTAAGACTGTAGTATATCTTTTCTAAAAGAGGCTAGTATTCTTGGTAAGAGATTGTAAAGCTCTTCGGGGCATTCAAGAGGGGTCACTGAATGACTCACAAAGAACAGTATTCAATAAACACAGTCTCACTTTCTGCACATAGCGTGTCCATAGTCAAATTAGAGTTTCAAAAGAAATCTCAGCCAATACACCTCTACTTGATATAACGTGACCAGATATAACATGAATTTGGATATAACGCAGTAAAGCAGTGCTCTGGGGCGGGGCTGCGCACTCCAGTAGATCAAAGCAAGTTCGATATAACGCAGTTTCATCTATAACGCGGTACGATTTTTTGGCTCCCAAGGACAGCGAGGATATCGAGGTAGAGGTGTACTTTAAAATGAACTCCTTCCCAATGAGCTCGTGCTCCTTTTTGTTCACTTTCTGCAAACATCTTAACAATAGAGTTTTACTACTCCTTTATTTAATTTCTATTTGTATTGTGGTACTTAGGAGACTATTACAAACTCATAGTAAAAGACAATCCCCGCCTCCAAACAGTTTACAATCTAAATAGATAAGAGAAGGGCTACAAAAATGACATGGAAGAGCTTCCATATGAGAAAAGATTAAAAACACTGGGACTGTTCAGATTAGAAAAGAGATGACTGAGGAGGAATATGATAAAGGTTTATAAAATCATGAATCATGTGGAGAAAGTGACTAAGGAAGTGTTCTACCACTTCACATTACACAAGAACCAGAGGTCAACCAATGAAATTAAAAAGCAGCAGATTTAAACCAAAGAAAAGGAAATACTTCTTCACATAATGCTCTGTAAACTGGAGTAATAGTAATAGGATGAAATTTAATAGGGAAAAGTGCAAGGTCACGCATTTAGGGATTAATAAGAATTTTAGTTATAAATTGGGGACACATCAGTTGGAAGCAACAGAGGAGGAGAAGGAACTTGGAGTATTGGTTGATCACAGGATGACTATGAGCCGCCAATGTGATATGGCCATTAAAAAAGCTAATGCGGTTTTAGGATGCATCAGGCAAAGTATTTCCAGCAAAGATAAGGAGGTGTTAGTACCGTTATACAAGGCACTGGTGAGACCTCATCTGGAATACTGTGTGCAGTTCTGGTCTCCCATGTTTAAGAAGGATGAATTCAAACTGGAACAGATTCAGAGACGGGCTACTAGGATGATCCGAGGAATGGAAAACCTGTCTTATGAAAGGAGACTCAAAGAGCTTGGCTTGTTTAGCTTAACCAAAAGAAGGCTGAGGGGGGATATGCTTGCTCTTTATAAATATATCAGAGGGATTAATATTAGGGAGGGAGAGGAATTATTTAAGCTTAGTACCAATGCAGACACAAGAAAAAAATGGGTATAAACTGGACACTAGGAAGTTGAGACTTGAAATTAGACAAAGGTTTCTAACCATTAGAGGAGTGAAGTTCTGGAACAGCCTTCCAAAGGGAGTAGTGGGGGCAAAAGACATATCTGGCTTTAAGACTAAGCTTGATAAGTTTATGGAAGGGATGGTATGATGGGATAGCCTAATTTTGGCAACTGATCTTTGATTATCAGCAGGTAAGTATACCCAGTGGTCTGTGATGGGATGTTGGATGGGATAGGATCCGAGTTACTGCAGAGATTTCTTTCCTGAGAGCTGGCTGGTGAGTCTTGCCCACATGCTCAGGGTTTAGCTGATTGCCATATTTGGGGTCGGGAAGGAATTTTCCTCTGGGGCAGATTGGCAGAGGCCCTGGAGGTTTTTCACCTTCCTCTGCAGCGTGGGGCATGGGTTACTTGCTGTTGAGTTCTCTGCAGCTTGAAGTCTTCAAACCACAATTTGAAGACTTCAATAACTCAGACTTAGGTTAGAGGTTTGTTATAGAAGTGGATGGGTAGGATTCTGTGGCCTGCTTTGTGCGGGAGATCAGACTAGATGATCATATTGGTCCCTTCTGACCCTAAAGTCTATGAGTCAATCAACCCGTAGAACTCGTTGCCAGGGGACGTTGTGAAGGACAAACCTATAACTGGGTTCACAACAGAACTAGATAAGTTTATGGAGGATAGGTCCATCAATGGCTATTAGCAAAGATGGTCAGGGATGCAACCCCATGCTTTGGGTGTTCCTAATCCTTTGAGTGCCAGATGCTGGGACTAGATGACACGGATGGATCACTCAATAATTGCCCTGTTCTGTCCATTCCCTCTGAAGCATCAGTCATTGTCCAGTGTCAGAAGACAGGATACTGGACTAGATGGACCATGGTCTGACCCAGTATGATCATTCTTATGAGTAGAGTAGTCATTCCCCAGATGATGTTTCATAGCCAAACAGCAAATCACTAAAACCAGAATTTTGCATAGACATGCTGATAGACCTTTAACAAAGCAGCCCAAATAATTCAAAACAAGAGCTCTTTTGGCTCATTGTATTATACAGTTTCTCTTTTCCTACATCACCCATAATAATCTCATCTGTATCTCATGCATAATTTTTTCCCCATAGAGGTACAGTTATTTTAAAGCCTAGATAAAATTCAGCATACCTGAATATAAAGATCCACTAGCTCATTCTGCCTCAGAATATAATAGATCTTTCCTGCCTGAAGCCACGCATATGCCTCTCTCTCTTTCTTCTGAAGATCTATAAATATTCCAAGGCTTCTTTTGGTATATTCCAGAGCTGATCTGTAAGCCCTAGGAAAAAGTAGAAAA
Source organism: Gopherus evgoodei (assembly GCF_007399415.2). NCBI lineage: Eukaryota > Metazoa > Chordata > Testudines > Testudinidae > Gopherus > Gopherus evgoodei. Next base: position 23,195,685 of record NC_044326.1, read on the forward strand.
AGTAAATCCTAATAACTGAGTGCATATGTATAACTTTGCGATGCATATCGTCCTTGTGTAATAAAAAGTGGGTTTACTATTTTCTTCCAGATTTCAAAATTTCTTCGTTTCATGGCATAATATTTCCCAGATGTTATGGGTAAATAACTAGCTTCTCACATTTTTCAACTCTTCAAGTTTGGTTTTGTTTGATTCCTTCATCTCTTTGTTTTGTTAAATTTCCAGTATAATAAAGTACTATTTTAGAACATATCTGGAAGAAACTATCCTTTCTTGTGAACAGTATCAGAGATAGATTGAAATAACCTCTCCTTGGCCCTGAATCTGCTGTCATGATGGTTAGTTCCTACAGTCCTTGTCATAGAGCATTTATGGTGCATAAACAAGTTATTTTCTTTCCAGATTGGTGCATTAAATCACAAAAAATAAACCTGTTTTCACTATATCACCTTGAGCTGTAATCTAAGCAAGGTTAGGTCTGATCAGTACCTGTGTGAGAGACCTCTGAAGAAAATCCAGATGCTTCTTAAGCTGATGTTACTACCTCAGTAGATGGCACTCTTCCCTTGGAGTCAGTGCTAGGGCACTGCTCTTGAAAGAGATGTCTTTCTGATGAGACGTATAACCTAGATACTGATCACTTGTGCTCATAAATATCAACATAACCCTTTTCACTAGATGTGTAAGGCTTACTGATCTCTCTCAGGAATTCACCTGAGAATATGCTCAAATCACAGAAGCAGTCATCCTGATCACATCCATTCCCCTGAATATACAGCATAAGCATATCAAACAACATATTAAGAACGACAATTAATCCTTAACACAAACTATTTCAAATCTCAGATAGGATCCCTAATATTAGCAATGCTTTAACAATGCATACCTTGCTAATTAAATGATTTCTCAAGGAGTATAAAGACGTGCCATAAACTGCATAGGGCTCCAATCCTGCACTCAGACCCACAGGGCAGATCCTCGTCCTGTGAACTCAGTGAGACTCTGCCGAGGTACAAGGATCATCTGGCATGGATTCAATTGCAGGATCGGGGCCAAGCTGGTTTGAGTCCACAGCCATTAGTGCAGAACACTTCCAGGATTTAGACTCCATTTCAAACAAAGTATTTCATACCTGGTATCTCATACCTTAGCAACAAGGATGACTCCACTTCCTTGGTGGCTAAAAAAATACAAGCCTAATTTTCAAAAGGTAGCCATAGGTTGGAAGGGTATTAAAAACAAACAAACAACCACTCACAAGAACTAGTGTGACCCTTCAAAGCTTTATCTTCATAATAGCAAAACGTTTTCTGTATAAGACAAATACACACTTTTTACTACTTCCTAGGGCTCCAATTATCCACAGACCTTCAGAATGCTGTTCCTCATATTGATGACTTTACAATTTAACATCACAGACTAGGGGTTGAGTAAAGGCCAAGAATCATAATTCAGTAATCTGCCAAATTCACATAAGGGACCGTCAAGGCTGAATCCCCACTCTGTCACTCCGAGTGCAGGAAGTGGGGGCCCGCAAGAATTCTAAAAATTAATACTGGCCCCTTCAGGCTTGTATTAAACTCCCATGTTACAGCTTTTCTCTGACCTTGGCTTGGTAAAAGCTGCCACCACCCAAATGCAAAAAAAAAAAAAAAAAAAACACCCAACCCTTTGAACCCAGGAGCACTTGGGAATTCCTCCTTGTTGGGTACCCTCAAGCCCTTTCTCACACACACACACACACACACACACACACCCTCCGGGGAAGAGCTGAGAAAGAAAACAAAGGAAATTAGCTGTGGCCACCAGCTAATTAAACAACACATGCACAAACCTCTTAGGACACAAACGTCAAATCCTGTTGTTAAAAAAAGGTAAGTTTTATTAAAAACAAAAAGAAAGAAAATACATCTGGAACTTAGGCTTTTGCTACATTTTAAAAGACAAATTCAAAAAATTAAGCAATCAAAATAGCTTTCTTGGGGGTTCAGCTTAAAGGTTACAAGCAAACAAAAGCATCTGGGGTTAGCACAGAGATGATCCACAAACCTTAAAAAAACCCAGAAATTAACCTGATCACGTCCAGCTAAACATTCTGATTTACTTACACCTTTGGGTTGTTAAAAGTAGTTCTAGATATGATCTGATGATTTTCATATCTGGTTCAAACTTTACACAGCATTCCTGCTGCCCTGTCTCTTCAGCCCAGAGAGCAAGAGACAAAGGGAAAGTTTTTCCCATTTTAAAAAGTTGTAGCCTTCCCATTGGCTCTTTTGATCAGGTGCCCACTCCTTTTCTTTACCTGTGGGCTTGTTAACCCTTTACTGGTAAAGCAAGTAAAGAACAGCTACCAAGAGGAATTTTACAGTTAACTGACTGGGTGGATGTCTATCAAAGGGAGCTACTCCCCCTGCCCCTTCATTTATCACAGGGCCATTTAGGACTAAGGATCCCATATTAAAACACATGCAAAAGAATCAGCCTCTTCAACTGGTTAAAATCCAACTAATCTATGGATTTTAACTGTCTCCTTATTCTACTCCAACTCCTCCTAAGGGTTTGCCCAGAGTTTACTGTCATTAAGCATCATAAAGCAGTTAATAGTGACATTATCAAAATCAGCCACTTGAACTTCAGCCTCTATAGCTAATTAAAATAGCTCTGCTTGACACTGTGAATCAGACCTGGACTGAGGCTCATCTTCTGGAAAGCAGATCAAGTCCTCACGTGACTGCATTACAGTATTCAATTTATCAATAACAGTCTTAAAAAGTCAAGTATGTATAAGGTTGAGCTGAGTCCAATACAGTGGCTTTGAGAGTATATCCCCAAAACTTGAAAAACCTTCTTGACCAAGCTTGGTTTAAAGCATTCTAGAGTCTCAAATAAATGACCCCCAATTAATCGGAGATAAAATAGCTCTAATCAGAGGAATCAAAATGGAGGGGGAAAAACATCCAAGACAATGCATCCAGCACAGATCTCAAAATCACTGAACAATCGCTCAGTAAGCGACACGTGCACAGCCTCTCTCTTCCCTCCAGCCCCTGGTAAGACATTTTTAATTATTATAGCTGTAGATTGACTCTTGCAGTCGGCTCCTTTGTTTTTTCCTTTAGTTACACCAAATGAATATTACTCCTGGGGGAATTCTGCGCCACTGCCCAGTGCAGAATTTTGCAGAAATTAACATTTCCTTTCTCCCACAAAAATGGACTGCAATGCTGCTAGCTATCACGAGGAGCCACTGGACATAGCAGAGCCCAGCTTGCACATAGAAGACCCTGCTGACGGGAGGGAGAGGGAGCTAGATCAATGATTTTCCAACTGTGGGTCGCAACCCAGTACTGGGTTGCTGAATGCAAGGCATTGGGTTGCGGCAGCTCTGGTCAGCACCACCTACTGGGCCGATAAAAATCCCATCAGTGGTGCTGCCTGGCTAAGGCAGGCTAGTTCCTACCTGTTCTGACACCCCAGCTGTGCCCCAGAAGTGGCCAGCAGCAGGTGACCTAGGTAAGCCCACACCCCAATCCCCTGCCCCCCCAAATCGAGAACCTCTTCCTTCACCTCAAGCCCCTCATCCCAGCCAGAGCCTCCTCCCACACCCTGAATGCCTCATTCCTGGTCCCATCCCAAAGCCTTCACCCCAAACCTCTGCCCCAGACCTGAGCCTCTCCCACACCCCAAACCCCTTATCTCCAGCTCCGTTGGGTGGCAGGTATCAACAATTTTCTTCAACTGGGTCACCAGAAAAAAAAGTTTGAAAACCACTGAGTTAGAGGATTCCTGGCAGCTGCAGTTCCCAGCATGCCCTAAGGGAAGGAGAGGATGGCAATCAGGAAACTCCATGCAAGCCCGGGACCAAGCATCAGGCTGTTTCTCCCTCTGGATTCCTGGGTTCAGGGTGGGGTTGGGGGGGGAAGGAGGATGTGTGTCTGGGCAAGGAGGAACCTTGCAGCTGGTCTCTGTGGGGGGCAGGTATTGGCTGGGGGAGCCCTCGCAAATGAGCTCTGGTGGGGAGAGGGTTGTGGATGTCTGGCCCCCTGGCTGGGCTCTGAGCTAGGGGTGGGGAAGGGGGCAGAGAAACAGGAGCTGGGTTGTCATAGGCGTTTCTTTAACTCTCTGCTCCTGGGGAAACTTTTGTGTGTGTCCATATTGTTACAGACAGACATACTTGCTGATTGGTATTTTGAAATAAATTACCAAAATAATTGACACTGGCATGATTATGTAGTGTTATTTTAACAAATACAATCTGCAGAATTTTAAAATATTGTGCACTGAATTTTTAATATTTTGATGTAGAATTTTTTATTTTTTTTGGCACAGACTGTCCTCAAGAGAAGAATGAGAAGCTCCTGGAAATGAAAGCTAGATGGCAGTGGCCAAAACCTGACACTATGCAAGTGTCCACACATTTTATCTATTCATGTCAGTTCTGACCAGCCATGCCTTCTAGGAGTTGAGGCTTTCCTTGGTACAGACAGCTAATTGCACTATGTTTTGCTGTGGTTTTATGATGTGGACCCTTCAATATACTCAGAACCAAATACAGCTGGCCAGGTGCTGTGGAGATACAGAGATAGGTGGGGAGAGGAATCAGTCTGCAGAAGCCACAGAGCAGCCGTGTAGACACTCTGCAGTGGTTATTTTTTCCCAGTGACTGATGTGGAGCACTTAGATGGCTTCTCTCTCAGGGAGAAAATGGGAGGATCCTCACAGAGACAGATCCTTAGCTCAGCCCTTGGCTTGCCCACACTCACCTCTCTCCTCGCTCCTCTATGGTACTATACAGGGGATACATGTGTAAGAGGACTGTCCTTTGCCAGGGCTGCATGCCTCACTTGGATCCAGCCTCCCACACTTGCACAGTGGAACTATGCTGCTCAAAGGCCATCCACATCCACAGAGAAGGGGACAGGATTTGCCCCTAAATAAAATAGTTTTTTCTATATGTCCTCTTCCAATTAGGCTAGTAACATTACACTCATTTCACTGGGGATGCAGGCCTGATACAAACCCAGGAAGTCTAACAACCCACTCTATTGGTGGCATCTGATTTCAAGTCTCAGGTAACTGGAGCACCAGAATCACTAATGCAGACAATAAAGTGAGGAGTTTGATCCTGATGGCCTGTGGTCAACACCCAGGGTAAGGTACTCTGGGCAAAGAAGCACCAAGCACGGTTGCATCTAAAAACTATTTGAATCACTTCTTACTGGCAGTATGGAATTTTGCTGGTTTCCCCAGTATACAAGTAAAACCACAGACAGGCAGAGTATTATAACAGAAGGATAGATAACTTTTGCTAACATCGGTCACAGCAATGGGACAAATTTTCAGAAGAATTCAGAGCTTGTGAAGGGCTGCTGAGAATGGCCCCAACAGTGAGTGTTGAGCACCAGAAAAATCTGGCCTGGAGGTCATTAGAAAATCTGCACCAATTAAACTCTCAGCTGTGAAGGCAGACTCTACAATTCCAGGCTAAGGCACATTGGCAGAACAGCATGGGAGAAGATTGTACTGCCATTGCCAATACCCTGCCTGCTGACCTTACCCTCCAGAGCTAAATCTTTTCATGAGTACAAAACAAAACAAACAAAAAAATCAGTCGTTTCAGTAGACCTCACCTTTCTGTGCCTAAAGAGAGATACAACTGACTGATGGTTTCCAAAATTTGTCCTTCCAAAACTTTGTCTGACATTTTCCTAGCCAAGGATAGTTGATATTCATTGTAAATGACACACTGAGCTTCATCTGGAACAACTGTAGTGTAGAATTGACACAGCAACTGAACAGCTTGGAGCTGACCTGGGAAAACAGATTAGGAAATAGAAATGAATATTCAACATGAATCTTTATTTTAAACAAAAATGAAATGAGGCTTAAGTGAACTCACTCCTATTGTTGTAATCCAGAATTGCTGGACATCATATCTTTTTCAGACATTGCCCCTCCACTGCCACATCCCCACTCTGCCTTAACTAGTGAAGGCTGGAGATGACCTCATGCTTTGTATCTGGAATAAAAGGTGCTAAAAGCATTCTTCTTTCTGCATCTCCTGCCTGCTGGTCAATGAAGTGTCATTAAGAAAGACAAACAGTGTAGCTGTTCTTGCCACCAGGTGGATCAAGGAAGTGAAAATAAAACTTTCCTTAATTTTTACAATTTAAAATTAAAATTGATGTCCTCCACGTTTACTACACAGTTCGTTTCCACTCCAGATACTGCTGGGCAAACAGGCATTTTTCATTTACTTTTATTTTTGAACTAGTTTCTTTCTGTCAAGATTTTCATTTTCTACATAATTTCCGACAACCCTAAAGAGTATTCAAAGAGCAAGGACTTTGCCTCAGTTACTTCTCTTTGCCAAATAGCATATGATCATATCATTAAAGATGGTCTCATAATGCATACACACAAAGGGACCTGAATTGAAGTAACCTGTGAGACCTTAATTCTGGCATTTCTGAATGCCTGATTTTGCAACCTATTAATTGAAGGTATGATCCTCATTACCATACCATCTGAGCTCCTTGCAATCTTTAATGTTTTTATCCTCACACCACCACTGTGAGGTAGGGTATTATGATCATGGCCTACAAACAGAGAAGTTAGATAAAAACAAATAGTACTTTGTCTGGAAGGTTGCAATATAACATTGTTTTATTTCTTACTCTCCAGAACTTTAACACACAAGAACTAAAAAACAGAGAGACAAAGCATGGTTCCATATGTAGACAGGCACAACTCACCCCACCTTGCTCTAGGCTAGCTCTCTGCAGACTGATAGCTGAAAGACACAGATTACATGCTTTCCTACAGAGACCCCTAGCCTGCAAGCAAGACTAGGAAAAGTCCTGAGATTTAAAGTGATATCTTATCATTTTAATACAATTTTCAATATACCACATAGGGAAATATTATTTCCCACTATTTTTTCCCATTTCACAGTCAGCAAACTGAGACACAGAGAGGCTAAGTGACTTCTCCAGGGTCCCACAGGAAGTCTGTGACAGGGCAGGGAAGCGAAATCATATCTTCTGAGTCAGCCTAGCACCTAACAACTGGACCATCCTCCCTTTCTCCTCTTCTCTCTCACATGCATGCTTGCAGTGTAAACACAAGATTTCTGGGTTTTGAGTCACTCACGTTAACTGTCACATCAACTAAAAATAATATTGCTTAAGGAGGACCTGGAATGTAATAGCTAGCAAACATTCCCAAACTTCCAGGGTACAGTAAAATATATTTGAAAAACAAATGTACTCACTTTCCAAATGATTTGTTTCCATTGCCACCAATAATGCCCATTCATAATAAAATCGTCCTCTTTTCTTATGCGTTCCATTAGCATAACAACATCCCAGTTGGAGGAGGACTTGAGTAAAATTGTGACCGCAGTCCAAGCTTGGAAGTCCAGAGAATAGCTTTACTGCTTTGACATAGTAGTGCTCTGCCAAACAATTGGCTGCTAAATGCAGGCAGAGATTTCCAAAATTAGCCAGAACTACAGCACGGTTGTGTACCATATCAGCCTCTTCTGAAATGTGCAGAGCTTTGTAGTAACTCACAGCAGCTTGTTTTGTGTTGTTGGTTCGTTTCAAAGCAATGGCAGTCATATTATAAATAACACCTAACTGAGGAGGACTACTCAATGAAGAGTCTATTATGGTATTTAAGATCGCCAAAGCTACAGTATTTTGCCTGTGAAGAATATATAACCAAGCAAGTGAAACTAAATGGTTAATAGTTTCTCCAGCATGGGCAGAAGTATTGAAGTGCAGTACTTTCTCCATATAAACAATGGCTTCTCCATACAGCCTGTGATGACTGTACAGTTCCGATAAGCTAAGACAAATTGTGCTGCACAGTTTTTGCTGCTCATTGGTAAACGCTGAGAAAAGTGCTTGTCTGAGATAAGGTGCAATTTGGGATGGGAACATTTGCCCAGCTTTTCTCAGCCTATGGAGTTTGGGAGCATTTTTGGTGACTAAATCAATGCTTCTCAAAGAGTCCATTAGAGTATATGATCCTTGGGAAGAAGCGACCTTTATGCAACTTAGCACAATGTGTGGCAAGCATTTTTGACTGTAGGACTCACCTAGTTTAAAATAGCAGTCGGCTGATAGCGAGCTCTTCTGTAAATCCAAGTCATTATTCAAAAGCTGCAGCCTTTCTAGGAATGGTAGTGCCTCTTCATATTGTTTAAGTTTTGTGTAATGTTTTGCCAATAGGAAGCATGCTCTGGCTTCTGCATGCTTGCTCTGACTCAGTACTGTCCTCTTTAAAGCGTACCTTAGTATGTCTGACTCCATGTCAGTGCTACAGATGTAGTTGGGAATTCCCATGAGCAGAGAAGTAACCTTGTCAAAAATATGAGCACATTTTTCTTTGTTCTTCTGTTTCAAGTAGATGACTGTTAGATTTGTATAAAGAGCAACTACAAGATACAGGTCACTAAAACCTCCTCTTATAGCTCCTAAGGCTTCTTCAAAATAAACACGAGCTTGGGAAAATTTAAGCTTTCTAATACTCAGTCTACCCAAGAGAAAGCATAGCCTTGTTAGGGCCCAAGGCAGATTTGCTTTCTTTGCTGCCTCCCTCACCAGTCCAAAATAGTTAACCAGTTCTTCTTCACCAGTGTAGCCATAAAATGTGGTGTTAAGAAACGGGAAGGAGAAGTCATACAGGTTTTTGAAGTGCACCTCATACTCTTCACTATTTAAAAACAACAACAATGACTCAAAGACCCCAGATCCTTGATCCTCTTCATCTTGTTGCATGCAGAAATGTGGCTCTTCAGCCAAGGCACAGGTCTGCTGATTTGAAGAGCTAGGAAAATCATTTCCTTGATTAGATGTCCCATTCAACTGGAGCTGGAAATCTGTACATTTCATAAGGGATTCTTTTACCATCTCCTTGATTCTATTGGAGTCTGTATTAGATGAGGGGTGTGGCATTTCTGCAATTCAAAAGCAAGTTAGAGATCCAACTAAATACATGAATATAGACAGATTTATGGGGCAGGAAATTCAAGCAAAATTAATCGACAGACAATAGTGTAAAGAAAACACAAATAGAGCTTTCATTTTCCCTTGAGAAGACATTTAACGTTTATACTCTTCAAAGAAACAGAATACCTCTGTGAGGGTTATAAGTAAAGCCAGTGGGGAAATGAGTGTTTTTCCTCATTGAAAATTTTGACTTAAAAAAAAACCAAACAAAAAAAACCCTCTTTTCTCCTCCAAGTTTTGGTTGCTAAAAACTGCCACAAATTGAAATAAATTTGAGGCAAAAACTGCCAAAAACACTCTCTCAAAATAAAATAAACTGAAATCACTTTGGGCTTTTTTTTTTAATTTGTTTTCTGACAAAATATATATAATGTTCAAGAAAAGAAAACACTATCTACAAAAATTTTCATTTAGTTGAAAACCCAATTTTTCAACTAAACAAATTAATAGAAATTTTCCAACCAACCCTAGTCATAAAAAGCCATCCTAATAACTGTAATGACACTGTGTTATCTCTCTGTTTCTCTGAGCATAGGACTATGCTGAGAAGATTAAAGATGTAGCAGGCCTATAGCCTCAGTGATGAACCTTTTCCAATTAATGAAAAATGAGTCAGATCTGCGCTGTGTTTGATGCAATTGCAAATAAGAAGCAAATCCTGCTTCCTTCCACCCTCCAGCAATGGAACTAGCATGGTTCGGGTGGATTGGGACGGGGGGGGAGCAATGTGCAGGATTTGGTAGGCCACTTAGGATATGCAATTCCCCTGGTCAGAGGAGAGCCCAGCTTTGCAAGGACTCTCCAGGACGGTGCACACAGAAGAGTTTGGAAAGGGGCTAAAGGATGCTATGATAAGTCCTTCTGTCACACATCTCACCTCCTGGAAGGTTCTCTAGGCCAGAGAAGCCTATTACTGCCATCATGACCTCCAACCTAGGGGAAAGATTCCTCTCCCACTCTATCAACCAGATCCTCAGCTGGTGTAAATTGACTTTAATGGAGCTACACAATTTACACCAATTGATGACTGGTCCTTCTCAGTCTAGGTTCTCCTACTGCTGCCATCACTGACTTCTGAATGCCTTATACATTTATTAAAGGGAACAGAAGAAGTTATCTGTATCTCTCTCCTTCCCCAATTCTCTGAAGGCTTCTTTCCCCACATTTTGCAGATCTCAGTAGTTCTCAGCCCAGGTAGTTGGGGTTAGCACAGGGGAGAGGAATTGCCCATAGACTTTGTCAATTAGCAAAAGAACATTTGAGTATCAATAAGAGTTTATGGGGGCTGCACATTTAAAAAGTTCTGTGAACTCCCACAGAACTCCATCCCCAAAACTATCCAGCAGGATTCACATTTTATATTTAGAATGTAAGCTTGTAGGAGCAGGGACCATCTCATTGTTTTGTGTGTGTTCAGTGCTTAGCACAACTGAACCCTGATCCAAGACATAGGACCCAGATGCAACAGCAATACAAATAATAATATTGAATTACAACAAAACATCATCAGGAAAAACACTTATGAGATGATCACACCCTAAGAGTATGAAAGTGTTTGTAGCAGATTCTGAATACTTCATGGGTGTCACATAACACATTCTGCCTTCCTAGCCAGAGAAATTCACAGCAGAACTGCATGGCAAGGGAAAATGGAGGTCTGAAAAGGAGTACATAACAATAGGGATTCACAAAACCTTTATGTGAACAGATACAGAACAGGGGGGAAAAATCATACCAAACAAACAACAATTTTAAAATGTGAAAACCTATTAATTTTCCTACAATAAGATCAGAAACAAAGACCTAAGATGATCAAAAATAATATAAAATATATTATACATTTTACCTTGTTCTTGAGGGTTCTGAAATTCTAATTCTTGTAATCTGTCTAAAAGAAAATGAAAATAGCACCAGTAATTATACCCTGTCTTTTCTCCAGCCGGACTATTTAATCTTTTCTACCTACAGTATTTCAGGTGTGTTATGGATGTTGAAAAGAATGGATCATGGATATAAACTTTTAAAAATTAACAAAAAGCTTAGTTCACTGGTGAGCTATTCCTATGTTTATGATTCACTTCTTCTACACTATTACAATCATTCATGTTCATTGCACAACACCTAATATTTAAGAGTAATTGTACCTCTGCCTGAACATATGGCAGTGCACAGCTATAAATGTAAAACTGACCTGGAGTTAATGAAGGTGGCTGCTGCATTATACAAATATCTAAATTAATCTATTGGTAATATTATAATATATTTTTTGTATCTATGACTGGACAGTATAAAAATATAAAGTTCTCCCCTAGAATGCAGTATAACCCCAAAACCACTATGTTATAGCATTAACATTATAACCCATAGATTTTCTAAAAGCCATATTCGTGATCCAGATTTAAATACTATGTGTGTTTAACAAAGCACATCTAAAGAAGAGCTAAGAATGGTCATATTATGTAGAACAGACCATCAAATCTTCCCCAAAGGATTTCTAATCACTTGCAAAGAACCTCCATAACTGGTAGTGGTATCCGGTTCCTTAACAAGCTCTGGCTTATGTCAATTGCTTTGGGATAATTTGCTTGATTGCATATTCTTCTATTCATGTTTCTGATGAAATTCAGTTGCTCACATTTATAATGAACAAGTTCACTGTCTTTCATATGCTAAATGCAACATAAAGCTGCTAAGAGTGAAGGAAATGGCAGAAAGTCCAAAATATAGACTCATGGAGCTGTCATGTTAAAGTAGGTTTGAAACTTTTTTATTTTGGAAGCTATTTAGAATGACATTTGAACTAATTAATGGTTTTATATTGGTACTTGCAGTATTTGCTTTGTTGTATATCCCTTATGATTCTTTTGTGCATAACTGTACGTGTGTGCATATAAATACCAAAATTGTGTGTGTGTGTGTGTGTGTGTGTGTGTGTGTGTGTGTGTGTGTGTGTGTGTGTGTGTGTGTGTGTGTGTGTGTGTGTGTGTGTAAGTAACTATATACCATGGTCATGGACTCTGTAATAACAACCATGTCAGAGAGGTTGCAGAGCTCCACACTATCCAAACCAGGTCCCGCTGCTGAAGGCTCTGTGGAGACCAGGAACAGCAGGCTGCTATTGAAGAAAAGCCTTCAGATCACGGTCAGGGAAAACCTCTCCTTCCGCTCCACCCTATGAGTCCATAAACAGGCCCTGTTTTTACTTTGGAAGGACAGAGGCTGAGGTACGAAATGACCCAGGAAGCAGACTTGGTGGAGTCCACCCCAGGCTGTATAGCCGACCTGCCAGTTCCTGGGCCCCAGTGGAGCAGGGAGAGCCTGGGTTCCCCTACTACCAGCTCCACAGACTCCCAACACTGGATAATACCTGTGGACTCAGATGCAACAAGCCTCCCCGTCCCCCACCACACTATAAGATTTTTCCAATTTATCAACCTTCTTTCAGAACTGGACACAGTATTCAAGCAGTGGTTGCACCAGTGACAAATGCAGAGGTAAAATAACCTCTACTCCTACTTGAGATTCCCCTGTTTATGTATCGGAGGATTGCATTAGCCCTTTTGGCCACCGCATCGCACCGGGAGGTCACGTGCAAACACTTATCCACCACCACCTCTAAATCTTTTCCAAAGTCATTGCTTCCTGGGATAGAGTCCCCCATCTTGTCAGTATGGCCTACAATTTTTGTTCCTAGTCTTGCGTCAGCAGGAGACTTGTGTAGATGATCTAAAAGGACTTTCTATATGAAATTTCCATGGTATAAATGCACCTGCCAATAAAATTCAAAATGCTTATAAATGGGGAAAAGTCTCATTGAGATATAGAAAGAATCAATAAAAATAAACTGAGGAGTAATGGGAACTACACATGCATACGGAGGAGAGAATCCATCCCTCAAAGAACAGAACCTATCCTTACCTATTCTATACACAGTGCAAACTTCTGTGTTTGACGTTTGCTTCACTAAATGCACCAGATCCTCTTCCACAACATTTCTTTCTTTCGCAAAAAAAGTTCTCTCTTCCTCATCGAGAAAATCCAGATTTTGTTGTCTACAAAAGGGAATAGTAAGTTTGAATAACAGCTATTATCACATTTCTTATATCTTATTCCTTTGCATTATTAGTATATTTGGCTTATGCAGCACACAGACATAACACGCACCGTGTCCCCCTTTATTAGCTTGCCCACTAGATGATGTCATCCTACTACTGCTACTAGTTAGACTAACTCTTTTAGTTCAAGTGTCATAGGTCTGAGCTGCAGAGCTGAAGATCCCAGGTTTAAACCCTGCTAACAAATCATCCCAGGTTTATTATAATTTGTGCTTGTTACAGGAAATGATGGAAATCTTTGCATTATCACAGAATCAATTGTTGTGTGTACAGAATTGATAATGGTAACTGTGCATGCAAATGTGTATTGATATTGCCAATTGTGCATGCTGGTAATCCCTTGTCAAGCACATCAAAGGAAGTTTTATCAATATTCCTGTATCATGGTAGCATTTTATTACAACAGTCATTCATTGTGGTAAGATTGCCTGTATCGTGATATTGCTTTTCCAGAAATCTTTAAGGAACATATTTTCAAATGGGCCTCAAAAGTTGCAGCTGCAAGTTTTATAAGCATACCGTTTCCATGTGCAAACCCTCCATACGTTTGAATCAATGAGTTCCACTCAGTTCAAGATGATACAGCCTGCAGTGCTGAAAAAAACTGCACCTCAGAATAGAAGTGTTTGCAATCTATCCTAGGAAAGTTAGGAGTTACTCTCAGGCCACTGCCAGGTTACCAGTGTGGTTCTCGATTGAGGCTTGGATGCCTCTGTCTAACATGGATCACTGGAGGTCATTGAGTGTGGAGACTACTGAAATGGAAAGACCTGTGGCAAGAAAAAAATAGACTGAACCAAGTGGGTACGATGTGCCTTCTGGGACTACATGAACTGCTCACATTTGGATCTGGGTTACTAATGGAAGAGAAGCAGCTTATGCTGAAGTTTTCTTTATTTGTGTTTGTTTATGCGAGTGTATGTCACACAATGGAAATTCTCTCCATAAAGAGATCTAAGAGTTTTTCAAACAAAAAATATATTAAAAGACTTAAAAAAATTTTTACTATGCCCCTTTAAATTCATTGGTTAAAAATATTACGCACATAGAACTTACTCAGTTCCAGAGGTGTCAGGTTTAACGTGGCTCGTCTTTACAAAACCAATTTGACCCGTCAACATATGCCTTCCAACAAACCACTCCAGGCACTCTATGAAGTAGCCAATTATTTCAATTTTGTCTCCACTCTGGAAGCTAATCTCTTCAGGCACCGCACTTGCATAACTAATCATTGCTTGAGAAGATCCCGTAGCTGCATAATAAGGTTTTGCAGATACATTAATTTGATAATATGACTACATAAGCATTTAACATTATGGTGACTCAGCATAATGAGGGAGAATATTATGGCCAAAGACAGTCTTGGCACTGGTGCACTCATGGTGAGGAGAGATTTATTACTTTTTGATGCTTTAAAGCAAGCAATTGCTTTTTAGAGCACTTCACTATTGTATAAAGGCATAAAACCTATTTCACAGTCCTTCAATCCCTATAAAACAGTATTTAAAATGTATTCAAAATTACACCTGGTTTAAAGGTGAACATAAATGTCATTTGCCTTCTTTTGTAACAGACTAGCAAAGAAGAGGTGAATAGATTTTGCAATACCCGCTTGTGAATTTGATAAAAAGAAAATCCCCAGAAGGAGTTACAGTAAACCCTGTTGAAGCAGGAGCTGGTATGGTCCAAACAAGAACGGGGATGGGACTGCAATTTGCAATCTAAATATCCCCACATAGGCAATGCCCAATGTTAGATAGATGCATCTAACATCATAAATGTGTATTATTTAGAGTTAAATACAGCATGGTGGTGGTTTCGAATGCTGTTTTCTTAGGGTTGGAACAGTGATTGGTTTCTCTGGACACTGTCCTAACCACCACATGTCTAACTGGCCCTGGTGGTAATCAATAGATCAAAACATTGAAAATTTCAAAATTAAAAAAAATCTAGAAAGGTGTTAAATTCAATCCCCTCTTTTCTCCATCTTTTGAAAAGCTTGTGAGCTGATTGACATGTTTTTAAGATTTCAAATTTCAAAAACAAACATTAAAATTGAGTCTTTTTTGCTTCCTTCCAATCAATCCAGTAATCACTAGTGCTCTTATTATTCTCATATATTACCTACAATAAAATCCCTCTAGTATTGGTTTCTAGTTTCTTGCCAAAGCTACAGGTCTTTTGGTGACACTGATACTTTGCCTAAGGGCACCAAGATTTGTTCTATAGTAAATAAATGTGAATCCATGCATGGCATACCTGTTAAATAGATCTATGACTATGTCAGTTTAAAATTATAATGATTGGGATAAGTCAAAGAATGGAAAACAAAATAAACCATAGTTAGAATATAATTGATCACATGCTACATGGGCTGCTGTGGCTATTTGAGACAAAAGTGGGGGGGGTTATATGTTTGTTATACATAAATGCTTTCAATTTCCAATATTATATTATATCCAATAAATACTCTCTCTTTTCTTTACAAACTATAAATGTCAGGCCTATGGAATAGTTTATTAATAAATTTCTTTTGACTGTATTATATTATTTATCTGCTTGATATACGTGCTTTAAAATATGAATGAATATTTATGAGAAAAACAATACAATAAAATTGAGAAGTCAAGACGATAGACCTTCAGAGTTTAGACACATGCTAGACATCACTGCTAGACATTAATTAGACACATAACTATTGCTTGTAAAGCACTTCTGGCTGAAAGATGCTCAGTAGTTATGCTATGCTTAAATATAGTTGTAGGCAGAGATTTATGCCAACCCTCCTATATTACAGCACCATAATTGCTATAGCAATTTTGCTATTCTAGTACAGCTAAATGAGAAGGTGCGAACATTACCAAACCCTGTAAAATCTAGCTCTGGGAATTTATATAATGCTGTTTAAATATCTATACAATCAGATGCAAAAGTTTAGATGGAGTTTCTTACCTATTTTCTTGCTGCATTTAGACTCCATTTTGCTAGCAAAATTAACAGGATCAGAGTATACTTTAAGAAACCATCTAGAGGAAGGAAAAAAGGGCAATGGAATAAGTATCAAACACCTCCCTAGAAAGTTTTCATAGTGGCTGGGATATTCTAAACTCCTATTTCTTCAAACTTTTATTCATTTCTGTGCTTCTGCCTATACACTTTAAATACATATATGAAATTTTTTCCTAATTCTTAGTTGAAAATTTGTTTTGATGCATATTTGATTACCAGCTCTACCTCAAAAAAGTATTGATGACCACAGCATTAAATTATTCAATATGGCAAGTTAACAAAGCAGTAATAACTGAATTCAGTCATATAATAGAGCTGTGCTAAGACATTTAATGTGAAATTTAACACTTTATGCATTTCTGTGTTTTAAAGTTTGCAGAGCTTTAGTAAAAATGTACATGTACAACTCTTTAGCTCTTTGGGGCAGGGACTGTTGTTTTGTTCTGTATTTGTACAGTGCCTAGCACAATGCAGCCTAGCCCATGACAAATTAGTAACAGTAGTAATAATAATAATAATCTCTTTTTTGTCAAAGAGAAAGAGAGGCTCAATTATCTGTGAAAGTTTCAGGTATCTTTTACGAATATATTTCATATTGTAAGTATCAGCTGGGATGGGTTACATGAATGAAGTCAAATGTTATTTGTGTTGCTTTGCTGATTGGTTTAACTAACCCATTTGCTCAGGAGGGTCAGCAGAAGACATTTTGATTTGCTTTGACTTGTTTTTCTAGATAGAGCAGCTGTATTTTAGGTGTGCTCCTTCAGCCAGTCATAAAAACAAAACACAGCATTTCTGCTTTTCTTCTAGGGGTCAGACATATTTCCTGGGATTTCTTAGTAACCACTGATGCCAACTTATGGTCCCTGTTTCAGCCTCAGATCTCTATGGGCCAGCAGCACCAATAGAGTGGTTCTCTCCTGATCAGTGCAGAATTTGTAATGAAAGAGGTGCCAGGGCTATAAATTGCCAAGCCTAGAGGTGCTGGGACTCAGCATTGGCACAAATTGAGCACCGATGCTGATCTCACTCACCTGAACTTAGGGATTAGTGACCCTGGGCTGATCCCCAAAGAGACTGCAGAAAGGAGCTTGACTGCCACCTGCCAAAGAAGCTGGAGTGATGTAAAAGGCCAGCAATCCTTCCCGACTAAGATGATGTAAGTGAAAACTTTTTTTTTCCATGTTTTGGCATTTTGAAAGTGAAAAATGTTCATCACTTTAACACCACTCCAGAGCTTTTCAAAATCTATGTCTTTTCCATTGCATCCTTAAACATCTAGGTGGATAGCCACCAGAGTCAGACAGAAAGGATGCTGAATTAATATCTAATACAAAAGATAGTAAACCATCTCCCTAAATACTGCACTATGGCATCAGCATTTATTTATCTGACTTGGTGTAGAACTTAAGAAGGAAATGAGTGAGAGATCTGTGGCACTCCTGAATAAAGAAGGAGGGAACCCTCTAAAGCCAGCTACAAAATGCTGTCATTTAAAAGTGGTCTGTATATAAATACACATATTCTTATACATATTAAATAGGAAACTGAAGTCAGGTGCCTACTGATGAAAAGGGATCAAAGTCTCTGCAGCAGGTTTAGCCAATAAGGTCAGGTCATCACCCAGTGATCCACCAGAGATGTCTTCAGTAACTCTTCTGTTCTCTTGATAAACCTTCATTTCCATGTCTGCAGCCGTTGTCTCTCTTATGAGGTTGTCAGGACATAAGACAAAGAAAGTTCCTTAAAAAGAAATAAATATATTTCATAATTTACAGAGATTGAACTGTTTTAATGTCACACGTGGCTTTTAACACAAGCATCTAGAAGGACCATTTTAATTATTATTCAGAAGACTATTTTTAAATCACAATTTTAACAGATATTTTTAAATTCTAAATGTTTATTAGCCAGAGTGAATTTAATGCAAACTAGAATGAAATTTATACGTGCAAAATGTGAGCAGAGTCAAGAACTACTATTAACTGTAGAATTCTTTTAAATTGTAACATTAGAAGGCATCAAAGGACTTAAGACACACTAAGTGATATAGTGCCCGAGGACCTGATTTTGCAATCCCTGTTAACTCATTGGTGTCAATGATAGTACTCACATGAATAAGGGTTGCAGAGTATGGGTCATATATTTTTAAAATCAGGAAGTTTTTAAACATTCCTAGGTATGTTTATTTACTAGGCTTGTAGAAGACAAAAATGTTTTAAAAAAATGTTCTGCAGCTATTTATGCTATTTACTGCCACTACTCCTAAAAAGATTCAAGATTCTTCTAACTTCGTACAATACTACTGTTTCTGTTCCAACTCCCTTTCTGTGTACATTCTGGTGCAGTTAGTGTCTGATTCAAGCCCAATGAAATCAGTGGAAAGTCTTCCACTGATTTCACTGGAGATGGATTAAACCCCAACTTTTCACTTTTATATTTTCAAAAACAAAATATCTAAGAGGCAATGGGAACCATACTTGTTTGCATATAGTTATCCTTTCACAAGTACAAAACTTCCTTACCTTCCTGTATTAAGAGACCTCTGTACATCAAATTTAGAGACTCTTCATTTATACAGACTTCAATTCCAGCTTCTTCTTGTTTAGCCTCATTCTCTTCTTGGGAACAGAGCCAGAAAGACTGATCTAGCAACAAATTCTCCATGCAGTGATTTATAAAACCTAGTAAAAAATTAAGGTGGTATCTTTAATTAAATTAACACAGAGACATCTCCAAAAGGCAATAGATGGTGATTAGCAGTCCGACAATCCAAATTACTGCTTAAAATACAATGTCCAACTGCTATTGGATTTCAGTGTTGGCAAAAAGCACATGCATAACTCTCACTGATATCAAGAGGAATCTATGACAGGGTCAAGGATATAAACATAAGAGACATGAATGGATCGATGCTGATTTATTCATCGGCGTATCTGGCCCAGTCAGAGTAGTAGTGAATTTAAGATTTTCATTTATTTCTACTGCCAACAAATAGCAATTTGCAAATAGCAGCAAATATGTAAGGGATGCATTTAAGAAAAGGCCATGAAGTCCAAATATTGTTGGAGGAAAATGTCAGAGCTCTAATCGAAGAGTATTTTGCATAGTCAGGTGCTCAGTGCCTCATGATATGTGCTGTTCACAAGGGTCTTGCCAGCCCATTAGCCAGCAGAGCCTAATCCTTTCGCGCAGTATTCAAGACTCAAGAACAAATACATTGGTATCAGGATCATGAATAAACTGAGCAAAACTATATATGTCTACAAATGAAGTTCTCTAGATGGGAAACATCATGGGATTTTCTATCCCTGACATATTTCCCTGCAGGATTCTCTCACCACTTACTTAGTCCCAAACTGTCAAAATTGTCCTCTAATATTGGATGCTCAACTTCAGACACCTATGAGGTGCTGAGCTCCCAAAACTCCAGTTAAAGTCAATGGAAGCTACCTGTGTTCAGCAACTCTCAGAATCTGGCCTAAGACCCAGATTTTAAAGGGTCAAAATTTGAAATATCTAGAACCTAATTCCAGAAGTACTGAACACCTTTCAGCTGGAATTGGTGGTGGTCAACATCTCTTAAAAGTCTAGTTCTAAGTTACTGAACTTAAGCACCGAAAACTGTAGTCAATGAAAATAACATGGACATGTTTGAAAAAATTGCCTTTAATTTCCTATATAAAACTTTCCATTGTGTTGTCAGAGATTAATCTGGCAGACCCGAAGAGCTAATTATTTCTATATTCTGAATCTTGTATGACTTATATCTTAAAACTCTCACTAAATACAATAGGACGTAGAGGTGATATCATTTTACAGAGTTCATTGAATTAAAATCGAGTTCAGAACATGGAAGGAATGCAAGGCCTATATTAGAATTTCTGCTTTGAAGCTAGCTGAATAATGATGCGTTCATGTGAACTAGAATATCATCCCTAGAATCATGCTATCTATGCGACCAGAATGAGATTTTTCTTTAAGATGCCACTGTTAATAGGATAATTAAATCTCCTTGGGAAAGACTGTATTAGGAAGATGGAGGCTTGGTCCAATGGTTAGAGTTCTAGTTTGGGACATGGGAGACCTGGGTTTAATTCCTGGTTCTGCTACAGATATCTTGGGTAAGTCATTTCATTTATCTGTGCCTCATCTGCAAAATGAGGATAATCGTACTTCCCTACCTCAAAGGGTGTTGTGAAGACATAAAAGACTCAGGTGCTCAGATGATATGGGGGGGGTCACTATCAGTATCACAGACAGATAGTATGTCTTTAAAACAATCAAAATTATACATTAAGAACCCGTGCTTTTATCTTGCTAATCCCTTTCAACAATTGTTTCTAGCTAATCAAAAAGTTATGCCTGCAATAAAAATACAACAAAAATACTGAACAGTCCTATGGATGAAATTGCTTTACCAAGGGAATGGTAGGTTAAAAACTTCCATATTTCTTCAAATGTTTTAAATGTCACCACTATTAGGTCTTGGTCACTGTGAATAGACAACAGTCTGGCAGACAGCTCCTAACAAAGCAAGCAAACACATTATTTTATTATAATCTTCCAGGTAATAATAGTCATTAAAAGCAAGAAAAAATGTTTATCTAAACACATACAAAATCAGAAAATTAAAACGCCAAGGTTCTTCATAGTGTCAGTTACTCCTCCACATTACATATACAGAATAGAGGAAAAAAATACAGACTCCACTAACATCAATGGCAAAACTTCCATTGGCTTCACTGGAGCCAGGATTTCACCCAATACCCTTAGCTACCTGTTTGAGTCATAAACATTCACGTAAACATATACTGTGGACAGATTTCTCATCTCATTTATACTCTAAAGCTACATCGGCAACTATAACATTCCATTACAGTAGAATTCAGAATAAGAGTGTTTTAGTTTGTTGTTTTCTTGCAGAAAATTTAGCTAAGCCCCTGTTGCCTACAGAAATGAACAGTTACTCCAATTTACACCAGTAACTGAAACCAGAATCTGATCCCGTGTGTGTGTGCACATTTGAAAGCTTGACTAATAATAATATTACACCTGTGCCTTTTAGGGGTGTTAATGGTACTATGAATGCCCACAATAAAAGGTGCATAATTAAGACAAGGTGTGAACAAGGCCGGGCTCTCTTTCTCATAAGCTGTGTTGGAGCAGTATGTAAACCACATTTGCAGTTATGAAGGTAAGGGCTACACAGCACTGCAGGAGTCCCCCTATAAGCTAATGGAAATACAGTATTCTAGCAATTTCTAGCCAGCAGTCTTATTATAGAGCATGATTACCTTTCAACTACAAGATGTTTTTAAACTGTGGGTTAGAGCATCAGCTGAGGAAGTGACCCTTTATCATAGTGCACACACAAGAATGAGAATTAAAGTTGAGTTTACTACCTATGTTGCTTCCCAACTGTTGGATGCTCATCCTTAATGTTCTAGTAAAGCACAATTTTAATGGAACGTGTCAGAACATGGAGAGCACAGTACATCACCTACTCTACAGAGTAACCTATGGCTTTGTCTGGTTACAAATTTGCAGTAAGTTTTATAAAAAAAATAAGTTTTTTAATTATGTAATTAATTATGAGGGCAGTTTAGCCTGGACATTAGGAAAAACTTCCTAATGTCCAACCTAAATACTTTAAATTTTTATCTAGGGAGGTTGTGGAATCTCCATCACCAGAGGTTTTTATGAACAGGTTAGACAAACACCTGTCAGGAATGGTCTAGTTATTACTTAGTCCTGCCTTGAGTGCAAGGGACTGGACTAGATGAAGTACTGAGATCCCTTCTGGTCCTACACATCTGTGATTCAAAGATTATTAATTCTGTAAAGAAACTGCCACACAAAGGTATGTTTAACACAATCTAAGCCAGATAACATTTCACCCACTGTTCCTTAATAATAAAAAAAAAAAAAAAAAAAAGAGTACTGACCTCCTTTGAAAAGCACTTTGAAGTCTTCCCATGAACAGTGTTATATGAGAACAAGCAGTATTGTACTCATCTAATATCTTGGAAAATATTCCATCAATTTACACACAATTTATGTTATTTGTCATTTACAGAACATAAATGGACTACAAAAAAATACTGCTCTCTTTAAAAAACTGAAGCCTCATATTCCAGGACAATCCCTCTCATCCGCACATAGATCTATGTATTCCAGTCTCTACACCGGATTAAATATTAATACAAGAATAGAATTACAGTCTTCTGTGACCAAAATCTATTAATAAATTGCCTACAAAGATTGAAATATCACAACCTCTAGGCATCCTGCATTACTCAATATCAAAACAAAATTCGTCATTTTATAAGTAAACTTGGCATTGTAAATCTTGCTTTTCTGACAGTCCCTTCCCTAAATCTGTTCTTAAACACTAGCAGTGCCTTAAAATCCAGTCATTTGTGCACAGTAGTTCCCCCGCCCCAGTACCATGCATCAAAGCAGACTAGCAAGAAAACAGCTTATAAAGTCTGCAGAAATAACAATAGCAGACTGGTAATAAGAGATCTTGCATTGGAAAGAGAGAAGACAGCCACAGAAGATCAAATAAATAGTTATCGTTCCACCATTATGAAATGACGAGGATTCAAATAATTTTTTTAACTGATCCTATTCAGTATATATGTTTGAACCCAAATCTATAGCATCCCAATACTTTGGGGTATTCCTATCCAGGGTGGAGCCCATCCGTAATGCAAACCCATATTGCAGGAGAATAATAAAAATGAACCCATGCCACTGATGTGTAATTTAAAACTGCAAATACCCAGCCCTGATAAATCCAATATTTATGCTTCTCTTCTTTACCCCTCCTATTTTGCTTAGGAGCAAACAATCTAGGCAACTTTGATAAAAGAGAATGAATAAAAGAGAATGGTTTCAAATGGGCTTGAGAGTTAAGTATTATAAGCAGAGTGTCATTTTAAGGCAAAATTAACAAAACTGCTTGGAAAAATGTGGGTTTTTTCCTCCTTCCACTTTTTTACAAAAACACAAACAGCTAAAACTAGCTAGTTATGCTTTACATGCAAAGCATTCGGCAGTTTTATTTAAAATGCCTTTTGCTTTGTTCTCCAGTATTTCTAGTTCCAGTGCTATGGTAATTTATTTTATTGTTTTGGGTTTTTTTCTAAATCAAGAACATAATGTCTCATTCCTTTCTTTACAGACATCTGCTATACACTTAATGTAACGTATAGTAACAATCACACTGATACATATTTTATCCTATTCTTTTCCATTTCAGTGTCCCAAACACTGTGGCTTATTTCACTTCCTCCAGTTGGGTTCATTTGTTCTATCCATTGGTATTTGAGTTAAGACAGGAAGGAGTGTATGAAAAGTCTAGTCTTGATTCTCATTGGGATTCAGAAGATACAAAGGTGTCCATATGATTATGTGTACCAATTCTCTGATCATTTATAAGTTTGTCCCTTTTCATGTTCCTTCTTTTTCTGTAGACAGATTCTTCCATAATTGCTGCTTTCATGAAGTCAAGAAACTACTACTTCAAGCATATAGGGTTGTTTTCTGCATCCAGGTCAGAGCCAAAGATACAGAGGATCTTACTTCTAAACATTCTTAATTGAATATTTTCAGTACACACAGTTTTGTGATATGGATGGCATTTGGAACTTACATACGTTATCTTATTAAAAGAGCTGGCACCTCTCAATAGTTAGAATTTTTTTCTCTCTCTTTCTGTTTTTCTCCCATTGTTGTTTGCCAGTTGCACTGGTGGGGTGAGTTCTAGGCACATTATTTTATACCTTCATTATATGCATTAAAAAAGTGTGTCTGAGGAATCTCAAGAGCTGTACCAATTTTCCATTTCTATATCTTGAATTCTATTTGCTTTTCATGGGGATGTAAAACTCTCTACTTGGTTTAACTCGGATTTTATATTATATAATATTATTGTGGCACTGTCTCCAGTGTATTACGCTAATTAGGTCCATTAATGAAGTGAAGTAGCCAGATTATTAAAAGTGCTTAACATGCAGCACAGCCCATTTTCCTTAAATGGAGTTACTGAGCACTAACTTCTTTTTAATACCTGGCTACTCTGAGTGCCTAAACAGGGGCTGAGCCCTTTTGCCTATATTAATATTGTCTATATTAATTATTCACATTAGTCTCTATATTAATATTCATTCATCTTACTATATTTTGGAGTTGTATGTATCTGAATATTTGGTAAACCTGCATGTTTTCTCTCTCATTTTACTTCATCAAATAGATGATGTAATAGTGTGAGCTGTCTGATCCCATAAGTGTTGGAAGTAAATTTCTGATATAAATAAGTGCAAGCTTATCCCAGAGTGCCACTGTCTCCCTTATTATACCTTCTGTTACTAAGTATACAACAGCTTCATGCCATATAATTAATGGGCAAAATTTATCTGGGTTCCTAGTGTTGGAGCAAAGCCCTACACATCACCTAAGCCCAGTACAGGTATCAGGCCAGGTTGCCTACGCAAACCACGTGTGTAATAGGAATAGTTTCCTCATTGGTCCTGCATAAGCCAGTACAAAAGGTCCTCTTGTGAGAGCCTGTGGACCCTTGAAGGGTGGGGAGGGACATGTGTTGCTCCCACCTTCACATTTCCAAACTCAGGAGCACCCATTTTCGCTCCTCTGTACCAGATGAGGTGAAGGAAAATCAATCCCTTAATTTACATTAAATGGAGCAGATTGAAGCCACTGTCATCTCATGTATGCAAGTGTGGCCCACAGAGACACAGAGATCCCATTTTGATCTGAGCAGTTTTGGTCACCTCCAAGTCAAAAATGACAGTGTCTGTGGAATGCATTTGACATAAGTCATGCTTTCAACACCTTCAATTTATACACACACATATACAAATGGGAGAACAGACCCTTGCGTGTTTCAGAAGTTAGTTCGATGATGCTGAAATGTTTCAGTAGACTCTGTTATTGATAACACCCCAAACTGTTCTGTAAATATACCAGAGCTGACTTACACTAAAAACTGCCATGACCTCCCTGCTGTCATTCTCCAGAAGACGGAGTCGTCCTCTCAGTTCTCCCTGCAGTCGGGGGTCAGGAAGTCCACTCTTTCGTTTTACCATGATTAGCTTCAGGGAGATATCTGAGAAGAATATTAGTTTATAGTCACACAAGTTCTTTGGGATTGGACAGCCAGTTCTGTCAAATTTTGGAAACCCCTCAAAATTTGTGGGGTCCATATTTAGAACAGCTCTCCAAACTTCAGAGGTGAATGTGTATTTGGATCTGGCAATACACAAGATTCTGGCCTGCTGCATGTTTTGTTTAATTTCATTACCTAGTAGATGTAGTAGCACAGCAAGAAATACTTTGAAACAAATTCTTCATTGGTTTCACAGAAGGGGTTTCAGAAAAACAATATCTGACTATGAATGTCTGTGGAGATATTATGGGGAACAATCGTCTTGAAACCTTTCAAAAAATCTGAAATTTGTATAAATCAGAGGAGATGGCTTGGCAAACGTTGAAGTCTGTGCTCCGATCACTTTAAGTGCAGATGTTAACGCCTTAAAACGCTAACACCCACAGGTGCAGATTGTCAGCTGTTTTCCCTAAATTTAGATTGCTGGGCAGAATACAGCACATCTAAATTCTAATCTGAAATTCCCTGTTACTTGACATAACATCATGCCACCCAGCTGTTTCAGGGGGCTTCATATAAGTTATCTTCAGCTATGTAAAAACTTCTGGCCAGTTTTCCTAAAGCTGGCTGGAAAAGTCCAGGACATGACCATGTTTCAGAGAACATGGGGGGAGAGTGGGTGTTGTATAAAGCAGTTTCTCTGCTAAGCGTTTATTAATAAAATAATTAAATAATAATAATAAATAAATTGATCTTGAAAAACTAGGGGGGTGTCAGACTTGAAACTTATATTTGCGAAAGCCAAAACATCACCGAGGTTCTCCTCTCCCCTAAAATCTAGCACTTACTGTCACACAAGTCTATCAATCAATATAAAAAAATTGTAAGATTGTCACTCTGTGTATTAGTTTGAAGCCTAGCATATCTGTTGAGTCAGTGTGAAGCCATGGAAATAGCTACAGGTATTGCAGAGAGCTCTTAAAAAACAAACAAAACAAACCAACAAAAAAACCCCAACAGAAACAGATTCAACCATCACTAGGATTGGTTCCTGTTATCATGCAATTTTAAAATTCTCAACTGTTTTGACTTTACAAATTATACTGATGCAAGAGCAGGGATTTTCGGCTACAGTAAGGCATGTATCTATGCCATGCCAAGAGTCCCAGAGCATTGTGATTTCAGAGGTAACTCAGCCAATCATTACCCTTACTCTACATCTAATTTACATGCAAAAATATCATTCATTGTATGTGGGAGACTGCAAAGATAGTGGATTCCTTGCTGGATCTTCAAAAACACCCAAACACCACAGCCAGAACACACAACCCCAAACACACATAGCCCCAAACCTCAACACACACCCCTAATTGACCACCCACACAAATCTCCCAGCACAATACAACTCACACACAAATATCCTGCCACAACACATACATTTGCCCATCCTCACTCATACTTAACATAAAACCATAACTTGAGCAGCACAGGTCATTGCTTGTTAGTAATATAGTTCAATGTTTTCCCCAAGGAAAAAAAAAAAAATCACAGATTCCCCAAAATACTAGCTCACAAAGAGGAGAATGGTGTAAGTTATTTTGTACTAATTCATCTGTGGCTCTTCCCAATGTCTGAAGAATAACAGGTCAACAATTTCAAACGTGTGTAAAATTAGACTCCTAAATCCATAATTATCATATTGCATCAAGTTCAAAGTCTTGGTCTTTATACTCAAGGCACTCAGTGGCCTAGGCCCAGCACACCTGGAAGATCATCTAAAGCTTAGAGATAAGGATTGTGGTCAACAATTCCACTTTTCGAGCACAATGGAACTTTCTACTACCAGGGTGCGCAGGAGATAGAGCTTCCTTAGTGGCTGACCCAAGGCCATGGAATGAACTCCCACAAAGACCAAAAACCATCAAAAACCACCCCATCTTCCAGTCCAAAGGTAAAGGCACCTTTTTTTTCCTGACTTCCTTGATATAAATACAGATCAGCATGTGCATTTAAAAAAAAAAACAACTAAAATCTACCAAAACATGACACTCCCCCTGTGGAAAGTATGAGAGAGAAAATTAACTATACATGACAGGTGTTAGTCACATCATTTAACACACTACTAAAAAGCACTAAGATACTAATTTCTAAGGGCAGTAAAAAAAACTACATATAGAATAGTATATTTAGGCACTTAAATAAATTTGGTTTTCAGAAGTGGTGAGCATTCAGAACTCTCAGTGAAGTAAATGGCTGTATTCATTAGGGAGCCTAAATATTCATTTAGGTGCCTACTCTTTAGGGTTCCCAAGTTTGTAAACTTTGACTACAGCACTTTCAAGAAACCCTGAGCTGCACATGTGCCTTCCTATAGGATACTTATATCTCCTTCTCAAGTGCTGGAAATGGGTCATTTTCATTACCACTACAAACAGTTATTTTTCTCTCCTGCTGACAACAGCTCACCTTAACTGATCACTCCTCCTATAATGTGTATGGTAACACCCATTGTTTCATGTTCCCTCTGTGTCTGTGTGTGTATATATATCTTCCTTCGGTATTTTCCACTACATGCATCTGATGAAGTGAGCTGTAGCCCACGAAAGCTTAGGCTACAATAAATTTGTTAGTCTCTAAGGTGCCACAAGTTCTCCTATTCTTTTTGTGGATATAGACTAACACAGCTACTACTTTGAAACCTGTCCATAAAAATAGTGAAACTCACCAGAATACAATGAATAATATTCTGCACTTTAACCCATTCCTAGAAGAAGCAATTTTAATAGGAATGACAATGAACTTTCACTTGTATGGGCCCCAAAGCACTTTACGAACCAATATGCTATAGAAACAGTACAGGGGGATCACTTCACCTACCATTCACATGCTGACATCTGTGGTGAGATGTGGCTGCTATTTAATAGCAGCTGGCAACATCACAAAAGAGTTTGAAAGAAGTGAAAATTGATGGTTTTCAGCAGACGCGTGGGTGGAAGAAGGAAATTAGGGTAGATAGAATGTAGGTAGTTACCCTGCCCAGGTTAGAATAGAGCCAGGATACAAATTATTACTAGAGCTGGTCATGTTTCCTCCGACCCCCCATTGAACCCCCATGGAAAAAAGTTTGATATTTTTGTTGAAAAATCCACAACCAAAAATGTTTTGCTGAAACCCAGACATTTTCAGTTTTCACATGAAAAGTTTTTAACAAAATCTCAATTTTTTCAATATAAAGCAGACATTTTTTGTGAAAAAAATTTGTTTAGCTGAAAAATCAACTCTGTTAAAAAAGGTTTTGACAAATTTTTTTTTAAAAAACCAGTCCTACTTATTATTCCCACTCATATAGAATCTTTAGGAGGCCAAAATGAGCAAGACCTTGATTTTACATGTCTTTAGAAGTAGGGCACTAATAAAACACAATGCCCCCCTAACAACAGGCAGAGGAACCATTTCATTCCTGACACAGAGGGAAGAGAGCCACCTATTGAAAAATGTATTCTCGCTAAGCCTTACCTAAGTGTGTCATAAACAGATGGTTAAGGGTTAATGTCTCTTTTTACCTGTAAAGGGTTAAAAAGCTCAGTAAACCTGGCTGACACCCGAACACAGGACCAATAGGAGGACAAGATACTTTCAAATCTTGGTGGAGGGAAGTCTTTGTTTGTGCTTTTTGTTTTGTTCGTTGTTCGCTCTCGGGACTGAGAGGGATGAGACGTACACCCAGGCTTTCCCAATCTTTCTGAATCAGTCTTTCATGTTTCAAAATAGTAAGTAATAGCCAGACAAGGCGGATTAGTCTTATGTTTGTTTTCTTAACTTGTAAATGTGTCTTTTTGCTGGAAGGATTTTTACCTCTGTTTGCTGTAACTTTGAAACTCAGGCTGGGGGGCAGAGGGGAAGTCCTTCTGGTCTACATGAATCTGAGTACCCTGTAATTTTCCATCTTGATTTTACAGAGATAAATTTTACCTTTTCTTTCTTTAATTAAAAGCTTTCTTTTTAAGAACCTGATTGATTCTTCCTTGTTTTAAGACCCAAGGGGGTTGGGTCTTGGGTTCCGCAAGGAAGGTTTTGGGGGAACAGAAGTGTGCCAGACACAGACTTCTGGCTGGTGGCAGCGTACCAAATTTAAGCTAGGAATTAAGCTTAGAAGGGTCCATGCAGGTCCCCCACATTTTTACTCTAAAGTTCAAAGCGGGGGAAAAAACCTTGACAAAGTGATTGTAACATCTTCCCCAAAACTGTATCTTCACATATTGTCCTAAACTGTTGTGCACTGTTAATAGTCCTCAGAGACGTGACTCCTAACATTCTGACAGGCTCAGTTAATATTAAAGCTAACGTAACACCTTGTAAAATCTCTTTAAACGTTGGGTTGAAGGATGCTATGGAAGGGCAAAGCATTATTAAGGAAATTGTTATTTAGCTGAGGACCAATAAACTTAGAGTCAGTCACAAACATGATAAACTGCAAATGCTGTAAATACCATTGCTGAGATAAGTATTAATTTGTATCACTGACCCATTCACTTCCTTTGCAGCTATTAAACAATACTTCCATCACAATAAATCCTAAAAACCATTATCAAATTTTCAACCAAATACACACGCACACACACACACCCCTAATAAATAAGCAATTTCTACACTTAAATACTTAATTCTTTATGTTTTTTCTTCAAATTATTCAAAGAAACTAACCTGATAAATCACCTCCTTAATTAGCTAAAGAGTTAATATTGACTGATATGAAACACTTCTTTCTCTTCAGAGGTTGAGCATGTTGATCCCTTGGCCAATTTAGAACATACTTCAGGACTCAATGTCAGTTGGAGTCTATTTATTTTACTAGGCTCTGAATCAGATCTTTAAGAAGTAAGGCTCCGTTCTGCAAGGCACTGAGTACTCCAGCCTTATTCAGTGAAAGACTTAAGCAGTTGTTATTCATTAAGTTATTCCCTTAAAAATTAATTACTTAGGGGTTTTGCTGAATCATGCTACAGTGCTCAGCATATGCGACTCTCTCCATTAAATTCAATAGGCTTTGGATCAGGCTCTGATCAATAGGGACCAATTGCAATTCCCAGAGTTGCATTTGCTTACAGTTTGGTCCAGAACTTGAACACAGACCAATGTCTAATTCACCAGAGTACAGCACTGTCTTTAGGACACCAAACTATCTCGAGGTATCATGCAAGTCACTTACCTGTGCATATATGTAGTTACCCTATTTGCTTGAAAACAGGGAAAAATCAGTGTGAACTACAGTGGTTGCCTCTGAAATTTTTACCCAATGGACTATTTATTTTCCCCAGAGGTGTGGGGGAGGGAGGGGAGGATCTAAACAAACAGAAAGGAAACATGACATTTTCAAATCATTGAGCAGAACATGAGCTCTCAACATCCATAAGTACTAGGGCTCAACACCCATAAATACTAGGATGGCAACTCTACTGCACCTCCGTACCCAGAAAGTATTCCCACATCTTTGCTAACAGATTCAGCTCTGCCGAACCTAAGGGTTCACAAAATATTAGAGGCCACTAAAGATCATGAGATCAACTTAAAAATCATGATATACAATAAATGTTACATTCTTTTTATGTGCCTTCTGGCTTGAGATCATTTAAGGTATAATCTGTACACATTTTCAGGCTTTTATCCAAGAAGACTTCAAATTTTGTTTTTTAAATGAAAGCTGAGATTCTCAATATATCACCAGGAGCTACAGCTTAAAAAAAATTTAACATTGTGAGACTTGCGATAAAATTGCAAGAGTTGGCAAATATCACTCATCCAGTAGCTCAGCTGAAGAGCAAAGGTTGATCGAAAAAAGCTTATACTCAAATGACGTTTAACAGAGAAAAAGGTCCTTCCTACCTGTTGGAAAACTCTCTGCTGGACTGGGAGGTATCCTTGAACTGGCCTTCAAGCAGTTATTCTGAGAAAAGTCTATAACAAATAAAATGGCTGGTAAGAGGCATTTTGATAATCAGACTGAGTTAACAAAGCATAAATATATTTTTAAAGTTCTGATCCTTTACAGTGAACAGTAAAGGAAAAAGGTTGTATATGCACAAAGAAAGTCCCGAAGACTTCTTAAGGGAATTTAAGAGTTTTTCTAATCACCTCGCTTCAGAAGGAGAGATGGCAGCTCGGTAATCTGAGGGGGCCAGGCTGCAAGGCACTGGCAAAATCTCCTCATACTGCCTCTTTCACTTCTGGGCCTGCTCTGGAAGAAGAGATGGAGGCTCAGTAACCCCCCACTCTCTCTTTTCGGAGTGAGGAGCTGGTTTTAGTCGTTCCCTGTGAGCGATGGGGAACCCCTCCCTCTGGATCCAGACCCAGCTCAACTGCCATCTTTCCTTCCACTCACATCAGGCACCTTCCACCCAAGCTGAGCCCGCCACACTGGGATCTACAGCTCCAGGGACAGGAAACTTTGAATGGCAAAGGCTGTGCCACAGAGCCCATCCCAGAGACACGACCTGCAACCGAGATCTCCAGGGCCGGTGGACAGGCATCGCCCAGCATGGTCTTCCCTGCAATGGAGTGGGAACTCTCCAGCTACGCCCCTCTCCAAACCCCTTCCACTCCCTCTCCTCTGGCTGACCATGATTCCCTTAATCCTCTCCTTACCAGTCACAGAGCCACCTATTCTCCCCTGATAAACAATATCCTTCTGCCTTCAGTCCCAATACACCCATGCTCCCAGTCCCAATATCTCCCCTTTCTTGCCTTCTGCTCTCGGCCTGTCCTGCCTCTAGCTCCCAACATCTCCCCTGCCCTAACCCTGCTTAACCCCAGGCCCCTT
The DNA here is from genome assembly GCF_007399415.2 of Gopherus evgoodei. Taxonomy (NCBI): domain Eukaryota; kingdom Metazoa; phylum Chordata; order Testudines; family Testudinidae; genus Gopherus; species Gopherus evgoodei. The sequence goes on from NC_044326.1 coordinate 23,227,776, forward strand.
GACATATTCAGTGCTACCTTAGTTATCCCAATTCCTGCCCCCTTAGATCTCACGTCTGTCTTCTGATCAGTGTAACCAACTGTATGATTCTATCTCTAGATCTAACAAAAGTCACCAGAATGCCACTAAAAGTTGTAGTTCAGTGACTGGTCACAGCAAAGCTTGAAAAAAATCTGCAGCAGACCTAAAAAGCAAACAAAAAAAATCAGCAGATCTAGTGACAAACTTGATTAATTGGCAATTCTGTGGAGGATGCAGTATGAAGAGATGGCACCCCTGCCTCACAGTATGCATGCCTCTGCGAGTTCCAGCTCTACTTTTTTCCCCACCCCTAGGACACCAGCACCATCTTCAGCTAGTGTAAACTGGCATATTCTGTGATTCTGTTTCCACTCAGTGTTTTCAACACAGTCCCACAGCATTGTGCGAATACACCTTATGTTGAGGGGAGCCAGTAACGTTTGCCTCCTTGCAGAGTAGGCTGGGGTGCAGTCTCAAAGGCCATTGCAGAGGCAGCAGCAGTGTAGCACTTGCTCACTGCCAACCACCAGTTTTAACTCACGCTCTGGATATAGACAAATTCATGTACCTGGCAGGTTGGGTGGAGGTGAGAAAGGGAGAACGTCTGCCTCAAAAGCCTCCACAACTCCCACTGCAGCAGGATTCTAGGGAACTAGGTAGCCCGGGAACCCCCTGCAGCAGTCCAGCACACGCCAAGGGTTCATGTTATGAATTGTGACTCTGCACAAGGTAACACTGACCATGTGAGTATTATCTAGCACAAGAGTTCTCAACCTTTTCCTTTCTCAGGCCCACCCAACGTGCTATAAAAACCTCCACAACCCACCTGTGCCCCAACAAATGTTTTTCTGCATATCCAGTAGATTAAAAGTCAGGGCCAGCATTAGGGGGTAGCAAGCAGGGCACTGCCTATGGCCCCACTCTCAGCTTTGGCTTCAGGCTTTGGCTTCAGCCCTGTGCAGCTCAGGCTTTGGCTTTCTGCCCTGAGCACCAGTTAGTCTAACGCCAGCCCTGCCCTCTAGTTTATTTTGGCGGACCCCCTGAAACCTGCTTGAAGCCCCCTGGAGGGCCCTAGACCTCTGGTTGAAAACTGCTGATCTAACACAAGAAAACCTCATTAGGATGAGAAGCAGATGATAGAAGGCACTTGTCACCATTGTAAGTATTATAGATTATATAAGTGATGCCCATGAGTAGATCTCTTCTGGCCTCTCTTAGTCCCTTGAGATGGTTTCCATGAGTTTCAGAGGGATGGGACTAGACGACCTCCTCAGGTCCCTTCCAACCCTGATATTCTATGATCTCCCTCCTTCCAGGTACACCAGCAACTTTGGCCAGTGTTTGATTGGGTTCCCATGGCTGCATCCTTATGGAATGGTTTGACATTGAGTAAATACTCAGTAAGTTTGTCCCCTCAATATGGATTTCTTATCTAGTCAACTAATTCAAATGTACAATTTAAAAAAACCCTCCAATTAATCTCTATCAGTCTTTGAATAACAAAGATTCCATGTAAAAGGACTGAAAGGCTTCATCCTTCTCTCTGTATTGCTGAGCTGGATGGGAGAGAAGAGAAAATAGATGCAAAACATTTAACGTACCTTTCAGGTTGAGTTAAATCTGGCAATATGGATTTAATGAGTATTGTTATCATAAGTATAATCATTTCCCATCCAGACTGTCAGCTCTGATTCTGTGCTTAGTCAGAAGCCCAAAACAAGACACTTTTTGGAACTACAATGACATGCTACTGCTTAGAGCATGAATAGAAGTCTAGAGGGCCACTTAATTAGAAACTGTTTTTGATGGGGGGAGGGATTGCTCAGGGGTTTGAGCTTTGGCCTGCTAAATACAGGGTTGTGAGCTCAATCCTTGAGGGGGCCACTTAGGGATCTGGGGCAAAAAAATAAATAAATCAGTATTTGGTCCTGCTAGTGAAGGCAGGGGGCTGGACTCAATGAGCTTTCAGGGTCCCTTCCAGTTCTTTGATATATATGTGGACCTGTCACTATTAATACAGCACCAGGGACTCTCTTTTTCAAAAGCTTATTTATGACTCACTAAGTGCTTTAATGGATAATACCCATTTTCACACATATCAGTTTCAGGGGGGAAAAAACAAGTTTTTCTGTAACCTTAGGTGAGTACCGGGACCATGAGCAATCATTTGTGTGAATTAAATAGAAACAAGTTCTGATTCTGATCTTATTTTCACTAGAGTAGCCCAGGTGTAAATCCACTCTGATTTACTGGAGTTACATCTGTATCAAACCAATGTAACTGATACCATAATCAAACCCAGGGACCTAATGTTAAGGCTAAGGCCTCAATTCAAGGTATACCTAACTTTAAGCATGTGAGTAGTCCCACTGAAGTCAATGGCTCTCTTTACATGCTTAAAAGATAGTCACATGCTTAATTACCTTGCTAAACTGGAGATTCAATTCTGCCCTTGGAGATCGCACTTGGCTCCTGGACTCCAATGGAAGTTGCATTTGCGCATCGGAGGATACAATTTCCTCCTAAGTCACTTGAGATACAATTTGTAAAAAGTAGCAGTTCTTGATGACTGGGAGGAATAGTCCACAGAAACAGTACACAAGTTTAGGGGAGGATTTGAAAAAGTTTCCCCTGGCAGTTTTAGCTGCTTGAGTAATTTCCATAAGGATAATACAATTATCTGAGTTGGTATTTGGGTCAGGACATTTGGATTAACAACCCTCCTCCCATGAAATGTGGGGTCCATGCAATATTTAATGACCACAAATGATCAGTAATTCTAAAGGCAGAGGCCCTAGATGTGTAGTGCCTTCTACAACTATAGCTGGATATTAGTTCAATCCTGAGTCAGAGGGAAGAATGCCACTTACTGAATCTCCAACACCAGCCCTAAAGCAACTAGGCATTCGAACCAATCAACTCTGCTTGTGAAGACTGATGGATATTTGTGAAAAGTGAATCTGTCACAAAGTACTTATATTCCACTATCCCCTTGGCCCTGGAATCTTGATACAACATAATCCTAAACCTTATTTTACCTCTGATTTAAGGTATTCTGAAAAAAAAACTGAAAAGGAACCATTAGCCAAGATTCTTTTAATATGGTCATTTAGCCCTTTTGGGAAGGAAAGATATAGTTGTTTGTATTGTTCAGTTTAACAGCTGTAGAGGGAAAACAGCTTTAGGAGGGAAAAAAGTGCACAACTGAAAACGCACCTGACAGTTCTCAGCTCCATGCAACACAAACAAGTGAAGAGCAAAAATGACCAGATAATATAACAATGAAAGATTTACCCATGGCCATTTGTCCTTGAGAAGAGACCTCCTCTTTCATGTTAATCGATGTGGAAATGGCAGTATTAGCTGCCACATGCATAAAGTCAGACACACTCCTCCCCAGCTGCTGTTTACTTCCTTCCCAAGAGCTACGTTGTTTCTCTTTCAGATAGGGAGCAGAGCTGCAGAATCCTTCTTCCTCCATCAGGGTGTGGAGCCCGAAAACAGAAACATTGCATTCCACTGCTGCTGCTGGGAGCTCCATAACTTGCAATTCCAACCACTATAGTATTTGCATCATCCAAATTCTAAAGAGAATCAACATATTATATAAAAACTCACTATTACGACTCTACTTTTAATATGTATTCAACAGCTGTCAGCACTGTGTGTGCAAGCAAAACATTTCAATCACATTCAGCCCAGTAGAGAAATCTTGTACAGACTGAATTTTCTTTGATCGAGTACTGAAAAAATAAAAAATAAAACATGTCAACCACTTAAGGATTCTTTGTAGCAAGAAAAACTACACTGTGCTCATCAGTAAGTTGAATTCTGTTCTTCTTCCTTCAAATCTTCCACCATCAGATTTTTTTTCCCCAACAAGATCTCTCTCTCCCAATACTCTGGAGGTGCAAAGTAAAGAAGCCGTCTTGTCAAGTGGACTGAGAAAGAGGCTGGGGACCAAGAACATGTGAATTCTAGTCCCAGCTCTGCCACTGATTCACTGCACAGCTTTTGTAATGGGAGGTATTAGAGTAGTCCCTTTCCATTCGATGATATTATTATTATTATTATTACTAATAATAATAATAATGTTTATTACCACAGTGCCTAGGGACCGACCCAGATCAGGGCCCCTTTGTGCTAGGCATTGTTCACAGAGAGTAATAGATGACCCCTGCTCCAAAGAGCTAATCAATCAAAAAGAGACACAGGGTAGGGGAAAGAGTTATAACACTCAAGCAGAGCAACTAACGTGATGGCGGCAAATATCAAGTTAGTTCCATGTTTGGGGTTTTGGGGGGAAGGAGGTTTGGAAAAGCTTTCGGGGGGGCGTTAATTAAGAAGAAATTAGAGTGAAAGACGGGAAGACAGAGGGATGAAAGGGGACACAAGCGGTTCAGAAGAGGGAGAGGTAGAAGATATGAGGGCAGGGTGGAGTGAGGCTGAGGCAAAGATACTGTGGGGAGGGGCCAGAGACGGTTGAAGCGAACAGCCGATCAGCACAGGGCAGAAAAAGTCCAATTAAAAGTATCCCTCAGCCCCTATTTAGGCTGATTCTGCCGACACTGTGTGGGCTTCAGACTCTGGCTTGCGCCTCTCCATAGTTTCTTTCCCAAATTCCACATGGCAGAGGGGGGGATGCTGCACAGTAGAAAATACCGTTCTGTAATCCAGATGAGGAATATGTAATAGGGACCAGAAATTGAAAAGCAGCCTCTTTTCAGCATTTGTATGTCACACCTTTATTAAAGCCCAGGCACTTAACTTCTCTGGCTCAGTTTTCCCCAACTGTAAAATGAGGAATGTACCTATCTTATTGGCATGTTGCGAGGATTCATAATTAATGGTTTGTAAATGCTTTGAAAATGCTAATTGCTATTACACTTTAGTTCTGATTGCTTCCTTCCTCCATGGCACTTTGAGCTTAATTCACCCCAGGAAAAGGCTTTGGCAAATCTGGAATTATAAATGTCTGGATAAGCAGGGAAAGGGCTAGGTAGAACTAATAATGAAAGACAAAGTGAAATGTACTTATGCCCATTGCGGATTGTTCACTCTCTGCTAGCTTTAATATACAGCCTCCCAGGAATAGCATATTCATCCACATCACAGTGTCAGTGTAGTGAAAAATGTCAGTAACGTTTTGAAGAGGACAAGATTGGTGGTACAGGTGCTGCTTTCTTAAAGAACGCAAGAAAGAGGACTCTAATGATTTTTTGTGGATTCAGTTAATGATCCACCCTCAGTGCTGACATCTTCAGGATAGAAGGGCTAAGTCAGAGGTGGATAATTAGTTATTAGTTCCCTGCAGCACTCTAGGAGAGGTATGTGGTGCAAGAAAATTACGAGCTGAGTCTGGAAGCAAGCATCAAGGAGGATTGATCTCCAAGGGCACCTGTGCCAACTGACTTGGGCTCATGGGACTCGGACTGCGGGGCTGTTTCACAGTGCTACCCCACTGAGGGCTCTAAACAGGAATATTTGGGGGCCCTCCACACAACACATAATAAAAAAGCAAATAGAGGGCCCCAACCAATTGTTTACTCTGCTTATGCCTAGCACCAACTGCTGTTTTATTGCTGTGTAGACTTCTGGTGTCATGCTGGAGCCTGGGCTTCAGGGCCTTTCAGGGTTCGAAGATCCCAGAGCTCAGGCTCTAACCCAAGCCTGGAAGCCTGCACAGCAATGAAGCAACCCCACAGCCTGCATCACGCAAGCCCAAGATGGCTGGCACGGGACAGCTGCATGTTTTTCTTTGCTGTATAGACATACCCAAAGAAAAGGGATAGAGCTGAAAGGAAATTATCAGGAGCAAAAGCAGAGGCAGGCCTCATCCTCTCTCTACAGAAAAAGGCTTAAGTGAACCATACTTTAACTAATGCTTTTGACCATCGCTTGACTTTGGTTTCAGGAAGCCTGTTGCATTTGTGTATACTCCACTTAGGCATGTGGAATCCTTTCCTGCTTTGACAAGCCTTTCACAGTAAAAGATTATTAAGTAAAATTATACCAGGTTTTGAACCCGTTGGTATCATTTGTCTCTCTAAACATGGTTAAAACTTGGTTAGTAACCATGGCAGCTGATAGTTTACTTTTGCCCTGAATTGGACGGGTAACTAATCACCTTCACCACCCTGGTTGCGCTATGGACAAGCCCCCTTAACCATGCCTGCATAATCAGTCTGCTCATTTCTCTGTCCTCCGAGCTCTCTGTCTGCAAGGATATCCCATAGTGCATTGGCTTCCATGTTGCTTGCATTCCAATAAGTATGTGCCTTCTGTATAGAGCTGGGCAGGAAATGGTGTTCCTGTTCCAGGTGAATTTTCAAGATTTTGAAAAAATTTCCCATCCTGAATTGGGACAAAAAGTCAAAATCTTGAAAGTTTCCAAAAACTCACAATCTGACAAAGCATTCAGTTCAGGTCAATCCAAACCTTTTGTTTCCATAATTCCAAAATGTTTTGTTTTGAATTGAATTTTTATTGATTTTTTAAATTATAATAAGTTTACATTTTGAAAGGAAATGTGTTGAACCAAAATATTGAATTAAAAAGGTCAAAACATCCTGTTTTGATAATTTCAAAACTTTTCTCAAATTTGTTTCAAAACAAGAAATGTATAGAAACCTCATATATATATATATATATATATCCCACAAAAAGAGTTTCAGTTTTGACAAATCAGAATTTTCCAGTGAAAAAACATTGTTCAACAGAACATCCTGATGTAATTTTTCATGGGAAAGCATCATTTTTGAAGAATTTCTCAACTAAGGAAGTTTTGAAATTGTCAAAACTAGAAATATAAAATTCCAGTTTTCTAGTTCAAAACAATTGTTTAGAAATGTATGCTAAATACAGGAGGATTTTTTTTTTAAATGGTCAAAATGAAAATTAAATGTTTAAAAATTATTGAAATGAAATGTTTTGACTGACCCAAACAGATTTTTTTTGCGGGGGCGGGAGAAAGAGGGTTCATAAAAATGTACAAGATTGACTTTTTGTCCCAAGGGAAATTTTTTCAAAATCTTAGTTTTCCCATCCTGTGAAATTTCATTTCCAACCCAGCTCTAAATCTATCTCCACTTCGAACCTATATGTCATCAATAAAACTGGATTAAGCTGTTTCTTTCTTTCTGACTATCTCTATATCTGTCTATCTTCGGCCTTGTCTACACTACAGGGGAAAACTGATTTATGCTATTCACATAATTCAAATTGTGTAGCTTAGTTCAAATTGCCGTAGCTTAGATCTACTTACTGTAAGGTCCACATTATGCGATGTTGCTGGGAGACGCTCTCCTATCAACTCCTCCTACTCTTCTCAATCTGGTGGAGTACAGGAGTGGACGGGAGAGCAATCTGCGGTCAATTTAGCGGGTCTTCAGTAGACCCACTAAATCGACTGTCGATGCATCGATCACCACTCGTGGATCCCCCAGGGTAGACAAGCCCTTATGGACCACAGTGACAGGTGCTATATCAAAACCTAAGCGCAGAACTTAAAATGCACAAAAATGCAGAACAAGAAGTTCCGTAAGTAATTGCACATCTGGAACCATTTGCACAGCTGCTAGTACAATGGGATTCTGGTCTATGACATCTAGGTACTACCACAATATAAACAAATAAAATGAATAATATTGTACCTTTTTGATCCATTTAAATCAATGCAACTGCTCACATGAGTGAAGAATCATACAGGCAATAAAGGTTTACGTGCTAAGAACCAACTTTTGGAAGTAGAATATATAAATAAAAACCTGAATGATAGAACCCATGCACATCAATTCGGATTGGCAATTGTTGGGCCATTATTCCAGAATTAAACTCCAGAAGTAGTATTTCAGATTCTATTACTCAGGGCACCTCGAAAGTCCTTTACATTTGCAGATGTTAAGGATAATCTTGGTCTAAAAGTAGAGCTGAATGTATAGCAAAATATATCATACACATTCAGCAATGCTCAGAATATCTGTATACACACACACACACACACACACACACACACAATCACTTTATCTGTGAATTGAAACAAATTCTCACTAGAATTTAGCAAATGCATCTAACATGAAGGGAGCAGCCTGTACAAAGGACTAGAATCCCAGGAATTCAGGTAATAAGTGAAGGAAAAGATACTAATTAACTTTTGCTATCTCCTTCGTGTGTATGTGTGTGTATGTCTTTAGAGTTACACAGATAATGGGCTTGTGCACTAGCCTGAAGGAATGCATGGAGAAGAATGCTGAAAGGCATCAGAACAGGGTCTGAATTCTCAGAATGTTAAGATAAATATCAGCACTTTAAGGAGAATGAGACAATGTCTCAGAGGCCAAGCCAAGGGACAAATCAAAGGGGGGGGGGGGGACAGGAGAAGCTATGTCTGTACCAATGACATTTTTCTCCCTTTGCTCTTCTGAGGGTAACAGAGCAAGAGCAAATGCCTCATTCAAGCACCTGACAACCGGATTCTCCTCTCTGCAGTATCCCTTCCCACCTTTAACGTTTATGGGTGAGATACAGTAGCTTTATCTTGTTATAAACCATGGAGTTACAGATAAGCACCGGTGACCAGACTTTCAATTATTTCAATAGATATTAGGCACCTAACCTAAAAAAAAATCCTGCTAGGCAGCTAAGTGCATCTGTACACACTTGAATACCTTTGACAAGCTGGCCCAAGCACCTGTCCCACAGGACTGTGTAAACATTACTGTAGTCTCCCTGTTTCTCTCCTTCTCACTGAAAGTTCAGGTGCCCAGTTAAATAACCCAACAAAGATCAAAACCCATACCAAACAATCCATACTTCGGTACATCACCTTGTCTATTGTGCGAATGCCAATTATTTTTTGCTTACAAGTTGTTTTCTTTTGATACTGAAGTCAGCACAATTCAAAGACGGAAGGGACCTTGATAAGGGGAACAAGACTATCCAGAGCGATGGTAATTAATGCTAAGACAACTTTGGAAGGGACATCAAACCTCATAATTCAGGGTTTAATCACTCTCTCACTACTAGAGATTAGGATGAGGCTTGCATGTGGGATACAACTGCTTACTGTGGGATACTATTTACACCTTCATCTGAAACAGCCGTTCTGGCCTCTGTCAAACATGGGATGCTGCATTGGAAGGACCATGGGTCTGGTGCTGAATGGCAATTCCCACGCTGAATGAATTTGTTTCTTTATAATCAGCTATTGTCAGTGCATTTTTTTTAATTAAGTTATTAGACAGATTTTTTTGGAATAAACCAACAGTTGCTATAGCAGGATTCCATATTCTTTGAACCTTGATCTAGAAGCCAATAGGTGTCACAGAACGCTGGCCCATGGAAGCTGCATGGGCTTTCTGTCTCTCTCAGAATAGAAGCCTATTCCTCATTCAGTGAGTTCCTGTGGGGAAAACAGGAGATATTCTTCCTTAAAAGCTGTGGCACCCTGGCCTGGGGATGCTCTTTGGGGCAAGAACTTGTTATTCTGTTTGTACAGTGCCTAGCATACCAGAATGCTGATCTGACCGGGGCTCCTATGCACAACAATAATACAAATAAATAAGAACAACAATGCTCATTTCCTAGCTGCAAAGCCTATCATGAGCATCAGTACTAACAGAGCAGAGAGAGCAGCTGGACACTTAACACATCCTCATGTAGAGCTAGAGGCTGGGTTTTGTTATCAGCTTTCTCAGCAAGATCCATCAGTCCTTCATCTGAACAGGTTGACCTGCCAGAGAGACACTATCAACAGCCTATTTTGGCGTGTGTGGCTCAGAATGCCATAGATATTCTCCTGCACATTAAGTACAGCTTGTTAACATGGCTCTCGGCCATGTTGATTTGAGAGCCGTTCAGTGTAGACAGGCAGGGGAAGGAAGGCATTATTTTTCCTGCGGGAAGGAAGATAAATGGAACAATTCTGTTTTCCCACAATTTTTTTTCCCCCTTAACAGATACTTCTAAAAGGAAATGTTTTTAAGCAACTTTAAAACACCACAGAGTGGAACAAAACAGATGGGGAATGGAAAATATCAGGCTAACTCGGTCTGCAACTTTTTTTTAAAAAAAAAGCTTAAGAAAATATTAAAGAGTTACAGCGTAGACTTACTGTTTTTCATCACCACCATTTTGATTTAGTGAATTTACTCCTTAGGTAAAGAGGTGGATGGAGGAACAAGAAAACTAAAACCTTCTGACTGTACCCACAACACAGGTACAGCATAGAGAATGGCAATGCAAGATGCTGTCTATTGCCCTGTGCATCAAATGTGACTGGCAAGGTACACCTCAGAGGTGAGAAAGGTGAGAAGCCTAATGTTTTTAGGGTTAAAAAGGTGGCCATTACTGGCCCCTTCGCTGAGGCTAACATTATTGCCTACTGCCTAGTGGTGTGTCTTCCAATGTGCAACTAGAACGACTCCCATTTATTTTGCATAGGACACCAGGAAGCCATTTCTAATCTAGGCCAGGCTTGAGCTAGTGGCCTAGAAAGCTCCACCTGAGGAGTCCAACACACTTAAACATTCATTTATTTAGCTTCAACATCCCTGTGAGGTGATAACAATTATAATTTATTATCCCAGTTTTACACAGGAGGAGACCAACACAGAGAGAAGTGAGTTTCCTAGACTCACACAGGAAATCAGTACCAGAACCAAGAACATAACCCAAGCCACCTGACACCAAGAACCAGTTCCTCAGCCCCACTTCAGCGGCCCTGTGCCACTCAGTGGTTCAAAGCAGCCCTAAGGCTGGCGTAACTTGCCCCTGAAGGATTCTTCACACCTAGGGGAATGCTTGGATAGTGCAGAATCACCTTTGTTGCTCCTATGCACACCGCTTTGCAGCCACATCCCCACACACAGGGGGCATGGTCTGAGGGAAAGGCATTGTAGCTAGAGTTTCTCTATGACCAGCTATCTCAGAGGAGCTTCTTGGGGCCCATGGGCAGCTCTTGTAAATTACAAGTCTTTAGACTGGTCTAACTGGTGGCAGGAATAGGACGGCACAGCTAATCCACACTATAGATTCTGATCCACAGACAGCAAGGCTATGCTTCCTTCCCATTATCCCATTCTAAAGCCCCGGAGCCATTCAGTTCCTGCTATCTGTCCTGCTAAGTGAACAGTAATAGTAACATAGTCCTACATAGGAACTGCTCTCCTGGATCAGACCCACAGTCCATCTAGTCCTGTATCCTGTTTCCAACAGTGGCCAGCAAAAGGTGCTTCAGAACAAGGTGCAAGAAACTCCACAGTAGATGACGAGGTATAATCTGCCCTTCATCCTAATACAGTGTCTCTCCCCTCGAATACTTTTTGTTGGCATTAACTGTTTTTTTATCCATATAAGTATTCACCCTTCCTTCTCACCCACTTCTCTCTGAATTCGTTTGTTTCATTACCGTTTCATCTTGTCTTTTAGACTGCAAACTCCTTATAGCAGAGACTCTCAGGGCAGAGACTGTTACTAATTAGGCGCTTGTACAGTCTCAAGCACAATAGGGTCCTGATCTGCTTGAGTCCTCCAGGTGCTACAACTGTAAATCAAAATAATAATATTCCATCCCACATATTATGCTCTCAGTACTTAGATATAGTAAACATGTAACATAATTTCAATGTATTACCCTACTACACAGAAACAGCACCTTGTGAAACTCAGTGCTCGAGTTAAGAGGAGGTGGCATGGAAATCCTTAATTTAATTTCATTAAAATATGTGTTTTAAACTTGCTATCCTTCAGAAAACTCATTAGGGCTTTTATTGATTGACAGATTAAACACAAACAATGCTACTGTTTGCAGTATAGTTAACATTTTCAAAAGCACCTAATTGCCTCATTTAGGCATCTAATTTAAAGTGACCATTTGTGCACTGCAGGTCTTCTGAAAACCAGGTCATTTTAAGTGTCTAAATATGGATCGAAGTCCCTCCTTTTGGGTGCTCAGGTTTGAAAAAGTTTGGCCTATTCTGAATATACTGTAGAAGAGAAGAGAAAACAAAAAGCAAAGAACAGAAACATCTTGCTTCTTAACAAAAGCAACAAAACCACATCACATAAAAAGGTCACTGCTGAAATTCATTACTACAACCTATTACCATTACACTTATTTTTAAATCTATCCCTGTAACCATGCACTAAATTACTCTGCTACTAAAATTATTCCTCTCAGTTGCTCATATTTTTTTTCCAGACATAGTAGAGACCAACAATCAAATATTGCAGCACAAACAGCCTAAATACAGCTAGATACTCAGGTAGGAAGCATAATATTTCTCCTACCTTTTCCGAATCTGATTTGTTCTAGTCTAACATTCTGCCTTCCACAGCTCTGGTCGGAACTGACTCCCGATCCATCCCTTCCTGTCTGGCCTTTTTACTTTCCTGTTGGTTGAACAGCCCAGCTTGGATATATGAACTAACAGAAAGTTGACCATTAACTGATACCGTCCATCCAAGAATCTCCTTTGCAAAAATGCTCACGACTGCAAGCTCGGTGCATTGAGCTACTAAAAATCTGCCATGCAGGAAAATATGTCAGAAATATACTGAAAGCCTCAGTCAGATACATTTGCTCTTAAGAGCTGAAATTTATTATTACCTGTACCTGGAAGCTCCAACCCATTGCGCTAGGCACTATACAAACATATAGTAATAAGTAGTCCTTAAGGCAGAGATTACATGACTTTGTTTAATTTGTTTGGTTTTGGGCAAAGTACTAGTAGACCTGTTGATTAATTACAGTTAACTCACGCAATTAACTCAAAAAAATTAATTGCCATTAAAAAATGAATTGCGATTCATCACAGTTTTAATCTCACTGTTAAACAACAGAATAGCAATTTAAATTTATTAAATACTTCGGATGTTTTTCTACATTTTCAAATATATTGATTTCAATTACAATACAGAATACAAAGTGTATAGTTCTCACTTTATATTATTTTTAGTACAAATATTTGCACTGCAAAATGATAAACAAAAGAAACAGTATTTTTCAATTCACTTCATACAAGTACCGTAATGCAATCTCTTTATAGTAAAAGTGCAACTTACAAAAGTAGATTTTTTTTGCATAACTGCACTCAAAAACAAAACAATGTAACTTCAGCACCTACAAGTTCACTCAGTCCTACTTCTTGTTCAGCCAATCGCTAAGAGGAACAAATTTGTTTACATTTATGGGAGATAATGCTGCTCATTTCTTATTTACGACGTTACTTGATAGTGAGAACAGATGTTCACTTGGCACTTTTGTAGCCAGTATTGCAAGGTATTAATATGCCAGCCAGATATGCTAAACATTAATATGCCTCTTCATGCTTTGACCACCGTTCCAGAGGACATGCTTCCATACTGATGATGCTTGTTAAAAAAAATGCATTAATTAAATTTGTGACGGAACTCCTTAGGGGAGAATTGTATGTCTCCTGCTCTGCTTTTCACCTGCATTATGCCATATATTTCATGTTATAGAAGTCTCAGGTGATGACCCAACACATGTTGTTCGTTTTAAGAACACTTTCACTGCAGATGTGACAAAACGCAAAGAAGGTACCAATGTGAGATTTCTAAAGATAGCTACAGCACTCAACCCAAGGTTTAAGAATCTGAAGTGCCTTTCAAAATCTGAGAGAGATGAGGTATGGAGCATGCTTTCAGAAGTCTTAAAGGAGCAACACTCCCATGCAGAAAGTATAGAACCTGAAACACCCAAAAAGAAAATAAACCTTCTGCTGGTGACATGATGAAAGTGAACATATATTGGTCAGCATTACTTTGGATTGTAATCGAGCAGAACACATCATCATCACGCCCTCTGGAATTGTGGTTGAAGCATGAAGGGACATATGAATCTTTAGCTCATCTGGCACATAAATATCTTGCAATGCTGGCTACAGCTGTGCCATGTGAATGCCTGTCTTCCCTTTCAGGTGACGTTGTAAACAAGAAGTGGGCAGCATTATCTCCTGCAAATGAAAACAAATTTGTTTGTCTGAGCGATTGGCTGAACAAGAAGTAAGACTGAGTGGACTTGTAGGCTCTAAAGTTTTAGATTTAAAAATATAACAATGCAGTTATTTTTTGTATATAATTCTATATTTGTGCATTCAACTTTCATGATAATGAGATTGACTACACTACTTGTATTAAGTGAATTGAAATATACTATTTCTTTTATTTTTATAGTGCAAATATTCATAACAAAAATATAAAGTGAGCACTGTACACTTTGTATCGTGTTGGAATTGAAATCAACATATTTGAAAATGTGAAAAACATCCAAAAATATGTATATAAATAGTATTCTATTATTGTTTAACAGTGCAATTAATCATACAATTGTGAGAGCTTATAATATTGCTAATTCCTAACAGATATTAGTAAGTATCACAACTAAGATAATTTATTAAGAAGCTAATATTTCCTTCAGAATTTTATAAGCCAGCTACAGCAGCAACATATAAATGAGAGTTATTTTGATTGTTGTATGCTGTGATAGTGTGCATTATAAACATTGTTATAATACGATACCAACAGGCATCTATATTCTGATCCTGCAATATGCTGAATATCTTCCATTCCCAGTGAAATCAGTGGAACTGGAAGCTACTTAAATCCTTGCACAGTCAAGAGTACCATTCACCGGATAGTCTTTTCCGTCAATAACTTCATTAACTGTATGATATTGCATAATAATATCATATGAGATTGCATAACACACATTGTGCTAAAGTCATTACATTTTAAATTAACTTGTAGCACTGTTGTGCTTTTTAGCAGGAAATAATATATTTTAAACTAACCATTTTCTCTTCAATTTTGCAAATATTTAAGCCTTGTTGGCACATTTTTGTTTTCTTTGAAGATTTGGGGGCAGTTTCTCCCTTCATTTCAAGCCACATTATTGGGGATTCTAGGAAAGGACCAAGGAGGTAATTGGTTCCTTTATTTTGATTAAATGTATCGTTTTCTTTTGTAACTGTGCAAATCTATTCCAAATTCAAATTTGTCACTGTTCTGTGAGTAACAGCAAAGTTTCTTTTAGGTTTCTTTTATGGCTCCAATCTCTGTAGTATCTGAGCACCTCATAAATGTTAATTTATCCTCACAACACCATTGTGAAGTAGGCAACTATTATTGATCCTATTTCACAGACAGGGAAACTAAGGCAGGGATTAAATTACTTGCCAGATTTCACATAGAAAATCGATGACAGAGCCAGGAATTGAACCCAAATCTCCTTAATCCCAGTACAGCATCAGAATCACCATTTCTTCAGCCTTTCTTGCAGTTTATATCTCAGAAGATTGTACCGTTATTGTTCATCCTGCTGTACAGGCCTGTAATTGTTCTTAGACTCCTTTGGGTGGACACACTACATTGTGGTATTCTCAGTGGAATTTAAACTGCCTTTTGACTCAAGATGTGCATCTGGAAGGAAGTGGGGAAAGGGAATGAACACATCTAAAACTGGCCCCAGCCCTTGACCTTCTGTAGCCTTTTTAAAACACCACTACACAGAGACAATTCAGTACCTCTACCCTGTGGACACCTGCCCTCATTAAATAACCCAAGAGACTAATGCACTGTAATAAACAGGAAAAAGCACAAACCGGGTACATAGCGGATCCCACATTAGGAATTGCATACATCCCTTATGCTTCAGCTTGAAAGTCGTAGGAATTTGATGCTGCATGACTTGCAGAAACTATTCAGATTCCTTCACATTAGAGCACAGGTTCTGTTGGTGCTTTGATCTCTCTCATATGAAAATATGAAAATAATTAGATGCAAATGAGATGCCCCTGTTTTTGTCTAGCTGTCCTGGATCTTTTCAGGATGACTGAAAGAAGCTGCCAGAAAGTTGAAAGACGTCTCATATGGAAACAAGATATTTCCTCTAATTTCCATTGTCTCTCTCTGGCATTGCTATTCAGCATCCTGTTTGCTTGCTTCACAGCAGCTGCACGTTTGGCTGAAGGCTTTAGGGTTTTCTTCAGCAGTGCCTCTTAAATATAATACAATGTGTTAATATTTAAAGACCAAGTTCTACCCCCAATTACACCCAGGCAGTCCCACTAAAGTTGGTGAGATATAT
The DNA here is from genome assembly GCF_007399415.2 of Gopherus evgoodei. Classification (NCBI taxonomy): domain Eukaryota; kingdom Metazoa; phylum Chordata; order Testudines; family Testudinidae; genus Gopherus; species Gopherus evgoodei. The sequence continues at coordinate 23,243,905 of NC_044326.1, forward strand.
ATAGGAGGGCAGGTTTTGGCCTTAAGAGTCTAATTTAAACCATGAGAAAGAAGGACATTTTGAGTTAAGGACACCATGTGACATATAACATCTGAGAACCTTTAACACAAGTGCCAATAATGGAGCTTTAGAATTATGGCTGAGTGGCCTTCTCCTGCCTGCCTTGTGTATGTTCTAATGTGCAGGGAAATCTGTGCAGTTCTAAATACCAATCTCATGATATCTGCAGTCTCCTGAGATTGCTGAACTTTGTCCTCCCCCAATGCACTGTGTAATTAAATGAGCATATGTCACTTTAACATGGCAGTCATGCTAGTTCTTTATGTATATGCTGGACACAGTAGGTTTTGAAATGTGCTTAAGACAGTTTTGTCTTTTTGCATAGTTTTGGTCTGATTAGTCCCTCATTTTCTCCCAGTTGCGGATGTATAATACCCAAAAATAATGTAATCTGGATTGTAAACATTCATTAGCTAATATGCGCATAGCGCTTTGAAGATGTGACGTATTGCACAACTGCTGAAGATATGTCTATATAACAAAAGCTGTGCATGGGCTAACCTCTCTGAACAAGTCTGAATCCAGCTAACACAGATAATAATAGAAGTGTGGGCTTCAGCACAGGCTTGACAAAGCCCTGGCTGGGACGATTTAGTTGGTGTTGGTCCTGCTTTGAGCAGAGGGTAGGACGAGATCAGGGGGAGGCAACCTATGGCACATGTGCCGAAGGCGGCACATGAGCTGATTTTCAGAGGCATTCGCACTGCCAGGTCCTGGCCACCAGTCTGAGGGGCTCTGCATTTTAATTTCATTTTAAATGAAGCTTCTTAAACATTTTAAAAACCTTATCTACTTTACATACAACAATAGTTTAGTGATATACTATAGACTTATAGAAAGAGACCTTCTAAAAATGTTAAAATGTATTACTGACACGCAAAACCTTAAATTAGAGTGAATAAATGAAAACTCGGCACACCACTTCTGAAAGGTCGGGACCCCTGGACTAGATCTACTGAGGTCCCTTCCAACCCTGATATTCTATGATTCTAGTGAGCAGAGTACATACCCAAGGTCTGTGCCACATTTAAACTACTTGTACTGAAACCTACATTGCACTGTCTTTACTACTGTCATTAGGTGCACTAGCTGGAGTCAAGCTAGCTCAGGTAGGCTGGCCTGTGCACAGCTTCTGTTGTGTAGACATACCCTAAGCATGCACCTGATCCTGCAGCCTTCTATTCAGTGAGTAGTCTTGACTCACCTAAATAATTGCATTGACTTCAGTAGGATTCCCGGAACACAGAAAGGTCTGCAGGATCATGGTCCTAGGTTATCAATTTAACACTTGGATTACTCTAAATTTAAATTCCACTTTTTAAGAAGATTAGATTCCAGAATATGCTTCACTCTAACAAGCATGTTACACCTGAACAGAAACTACCAGTCAAATCAGCTCAAGGGTTAAAATCTTTTGGCATCAAATTGTGTCAGCATTTCCTCTTCCTTGTTGGAATCAAGATAGCCTAGCTTCCCCCAGCTCTTGCAAAATGAAAGGCTAGCTCTGCAATTTGAGTCAGAATGTAAAAACAGAAAACACCAAGAGAAAAAACACACTCTAGTCCAGTTCTAAGGAAATGCAGTTGCCCTGTAGTCTGCAGGGAAACGCTGACTCAAAGTGCCCAGCTGTTACAATACATTGCTGTTGCTCTGAAGATGTTTACCTAGCTTTATCAATAATAGTTAAATTTACTTCAGATTACCAATGTTACTTATGTATGTTGTTATTCCTCAGCAGGAAAGACAACATGCTGTATGTCTCACAAAGCTTCCTGCCAGCTATTATGGCTCACTTTTAGCATTTCCAGCACTTTAGCTACAGGCCAAGAAGGCAATGAGTTCAAGTTGAATAGTAGGATTCAGGATCAGAGTCCAAGACTAACAAAGCAACACAGTACTAATAGAAGCCTGCACTGTTAGAGGTCCTAATATTCAGCTGACATTTAAATAGGGTTACAACCCCACCCATGGTTTCTATTGTATTAGAATGGGTGAAGCCAGCTAAAGTAGCCTCCACCAACAAAGCTCAGGATAAAAATGAATGGGAAAGACTTACTTGTTGGAAGATGTAAAGTCTTCTTCCCCCTTTTTGCTGCTCAGCAAAATTGTGTTGTTTGCTTGCTTTCCAGTATAATCCTTTCCTTTCCAAGAGAGATAACCTCCTTCTTTAAATAAATATGTATTCTTGGATGGTACAAATAGAGAAAAAGCTTTTATCTTTGGATTTCAGTGGAAAAGGAAAAAAGCTCAGTGTATTGGGGGAGGGGGGGTTAATCTACAAAAAATAGCTGCAAAGTTTAGTTTTCCTCAGCTCCTGTGAGTCTGGAAATCCACTGGGGAGAAGCTAAACCCCTTGTATCTTCTCCTGGAAACTGGGATTATGAAGCCACCCAATGAACCAGGAATTTAGATTTATAGCATAGAGGACTGAGGTACAATAGAACATTGGGCCAGTAGTCTTCTGTTTAGAATAACAGAGCCTCTACAAATGGCTTTGGTGAAACAAAGGCCTTTCAAGAGAGGGCCAAACCATTCAGTATGGGAGGAGAGATGCTATGAAATGTTCTAAACATGGTTTGGTAGACGTTTAAATACTGCCATAGGGACTGGTGGAACAATTTAAATACTCCCCCCCCCACTAGGAATCACTGTGTAGTTTATCATTATGTTTTGTGTAGTTTATCATTATGTTTTATGTGGTTTAAAGGAAATGTAAGAGTCCATGGGCGTGAGGGAGTCATGTGACTTAGCTCTCCATTTAAAAGCCCAGCTTCTCAGCAGGCTAGACAATAAGGAAATGATTTGAATGAAAGCACCTGCCTGTGGGAACTAATGGGGACTTCAAGCTAGTGGGGGGTATATAGCATTTTGGTTGAAGATTGTTTGGTTTGTTAGGCTTCTCAAAGAAGCCTGGTATGCACGTATCAAATTTATTTTTGTCAAAATGGCATTTAATTCCTGTATCCTCATTTTAAAAAGGGATGTTAACCAAGGCTCTTCCCTTAATAAGGCCCTTCATTTGGGCAATTTACAGTTCTTCTTCAGCTTCCCCAGAGCGTAGGGATGCTGTGTCCATCTGTGCCTGAGTGATGAATTGGTAGGGCTGAAAATAGAAATAGAGAAGAGCTGGGTTCTGAGTACAGGGTGACCTTTAATGGAATTTCATAGCTGCTTGATAAAAAGCAGCAGCCACTTAGCTCTGTGTCTAACTCTTCCCTCATGTTGACAGTATTAGACAAAATGTACTGTATTCTAGATTGCATTTTTCTTGGTAATGTATTTTCTCCCACAGGCAGTAGCTACCAACAGTCTGAACCTTGTAGGCACAAAGAGGTTTTGACATGTATAGGACAGTGAGCCCTATGCTCTGACCTCAAATGAGAAAATGTGGGTAGGATCCATGAAGGGACTTAAGCATTGTGTCACTCCAAGTTGCAATGCACAAACTTCTAGGTGCTTAGACAATCACAGGAACAACACTGTGACTCACAAAACCTGAGTTAGTGCTTCAGCTCCCTACACAAGGAATGGGGAAAGAGGTGCATTAGAATGCCATTCACAAAAAGCCAGCATGCTAGGTAGGGAATGACCTAAGCTAGGTAATAGGAACAGCTGATGAGAGGGATGTTCACAGGCTGCTCCCCCCTCTTGGAGTTGGGTGCCTAAGTCTGGCCTGCAGGAAGGTGCCTATTTCCTCTAGCAATGCACAAAGAGGAACAAGCAGCCTGCAGCCAGGCAGCTTAGGTACTTAAGGCATTTCTTGCAGGAATAAGGCTGGCATGGCACCTGCCTTGCTTCACACAAAATGGCTGGAGAAGGAGGAGGAAATGGTGGTAGCAGGGCCACATAGAGGCTTTTGGGAGCCTAGAGAAAAAATCTGAAACTGAGGTTCCCCCATACCCTTCCAAAAAAAATTACCATCGAGTGGAGTCTGAGGGTGGGTGGGAGACCAAGCATGCACCGTACTCACCCCGTAGTAGTAACTCCTGTCCCCATTCTGGCTGTTGCAGCGATGCAATGCCACTCAGGGTTAGGCCGACCAGCAGCTCTTCCATCATGATGGGTGGGATGCTGGGCCAAATTTCAGTGAGTGGTGGTAACTGTTCCATTGTGAATAAATACTTAAATAGTCATTGGGCCAGAGAAAGAGAGAACATGTGAAAGTCACTCTGTAGTTCAATGGTTATGGCACACAACAGGGTGATGAGAGACCCAGGATCCAGTCCCCCTGCTCCAGTCACTCTTTTATTATATATTCACAGTGGAACAGCTTCAGCAGGGTAGAGTGAAGGAGACCCATCTCAGAATATCCCATAGCTCTGTGGTTAGAGTGCTCTTCCGAGAGGTAGGAGACCCTTGTCCTTTCTCCCCCTCTAGCAGAGTTGTGGGGGATTAAACCTGGGTCTCCCACATGCCAGGTATGTGCTTTAACCATTGGGATAAAAGTTATAAGGCAGACACCGCCACCCCAGGCTGGATTTTGAATGGACTCCAAATGCTCTGAGGTTGTCTACCAGATTGGGCCCCACACACGACTAAGGTGGATAAGCACCTGCCTTCCCTATGACTTATGTGGGTGCCTAAAGGGAGGCAGTAGTGCACATGCCCCACGGTCTAAAACTTAGTTGACTAGGGAACTTTTACAGTGTAAACGAGTTTAGACTCCAGCTTAGGTAACAGCCAAGCAGGGGTTTCGTGGACTACATTCTTCATGGATTGGACCATTGGTTTCCTAATTCTCCATTTAAGTCAGTTATGTCTAAACAGCCCAGTAATTGCCTTAGTTTGTCTCATTTTATAGCCAAAGTAATGAGACTCCAGTATCTAATTTTTCAAAGTCACTTGGGGTATGTCTACACTGCAAACTTGAGTTCAGCATAAGTAAACTCAAGTTAGCAGATCTTGGGTTTGCTAATTTAGGATTTGAGCACCTACGCTCATTTGTAATCCTACGTTAGGAATTGTTGAATTCTGGATCCCACCATCTACACTGCATTATGTGGTCATGAGTCCAATTACCCATATCCCATACTTCCTAGCACCCTCTTAAAATTTAGCTGTTCTACCCTTTTGTTCCTGGTGCAGTGTGGGAAAACTTGACTGTCCAGAGGACAAAGAAAGTCAGTCTGTGGGACACTTTTGACAGATTCCCAGAGTACAAGTCAAGTGGGGCTGTGTCTACACTGCAAAGCAATACAGCTTGAACTCAGGTCCCAGCTTGACTCAGGTCCGGATCCTCCATGTCTGGGGGATCCTGGGTCTGAACCATGGATTAACACAATTTGTGTGTAGACAGAAGAGGAGTTAGGCTTGAGTTCAAACCCTGGGCTTACATTGCAGTGTGGTCATACCCCTGGGGTTCAGGCCTCTTTTCAGGAGCTGCATGCGGAGGGTCCATCATCTTGAGGTATCCCATGCTTCTCCCCATAGAGGGTGCTCTAAGAGAAAGACATTTATGACTGTTCTGAAGTCCATTGAGTCAATGGGAGTCTTTCTACTGGCTTCAGTAGCTTTTTGAAGCAGGCTGCTAAAAACATACAATGTATGCAATGTATTTTAATCTTATCATACTGGACAGATATATTTTTAAAGAGTTTAAAATTTAAAGTTGGTGGGAGTTTCATGACTGATTTTAATTAGCCTCACAAGGCCATACTTGCTTCAGGCTTTTGTAAGATTTCTCAGGCTCTCTGTACTGCCTTTGAAACTTTGGGGATGAAATCCTCGCTCCATTGAAGTCAATGTCAAAATGGAAATTCTGCCTTCAGTAGGGTCAGGATTTCACTCAGGGCTTTTGGCAGCACCATTGCTGTGCTTACCAGGACCCAAGGTGCCAAAAGTATGGAAGTGATGTAGAACAGAGAAAAAGATCCTGTCTGGACAAGCCCGAAGGAAGGCTGTTCTTGAGCCCCACCATGGTTAAAATTCACTTAACATAGGGGGTATCATTTCCCTTTCCAAAAAAATTAAATTTTATGGCAATTGGCTTTTGCTGAGAAATCTCTGAGGCAAAATAAATGATAGGATTGTGCGCATGTGTGCATATGCATCATTGCAATCACCTCTGGGGAAGAGCAAAGTAGCTGTTTAACAGTGCATGGGAATGCTATCCAACCATTTTTCACAGAAAGCAGATAGTACTTTAGCCATTTAAAACTGAAGGGAGAGTTTCTCTGTCGGAAGAATGTAATTACCTACATTGAAACTTGGCCATAATGCAATGGTTTACACTCCTGTTCTGATGACTGGAATCTTCAATAACTAGGAATTGTCAATACTTCAGTTTGCATCCTCTCCAGTAGCACAGTCCACCCAGTACTATGTTGGGGTATTGGTTCACATAGTGACACAGACAGAAGAGTGACACCATCTAAATCGTCAGCACTTGAGTTTTAGCCATGGCTCAATTCTATTTTCCATGACATCTGATGAGATCACAGTTGATGGTGTCAAAGGGCTTGTCTACATCAGAAAGTTGCAGCGCTGGTGAGGGAGTTACAGCGCTGCAACTTAGGAGGTGTACACATCTGCAGGGCACCACCAGCGCTGCAACTCCCTGTTTGCAGCGCTGGCCATACTCCCGTTTTGTCTCGGGTGTAGAGGATCCAGCACTGGTGATCCAGCGCTGGTAATCAAGTATAGACACTTACCAGCGCTTTTCTTGACCTCCGTGGAATAAGCAGGTGTTAGGTAATAAAGCAAGTCCTCACTCACCTCTCCAGCACCCGAGTTCGTGCGGAGTTGGTATGGGCACACAATTCTGTCAGAGACCAGACACCAATGCGTTGATCAACGGGCTCACACTATCCTTAGCTCTCAAAGCTTTAGATTAAGTGTGGCCCCTTTATTAGGGGTGAGCATCAATATTTATACACAGAAGTAAACAAAGTGATTAACAAAAGATAATGGTCATGCATAATCAATCAAGATTTTACAGGAAAAGCAAGTTTAACAAGTAAATGCACAGAGATAAAGGCTAATGGCTACTTGAGAAAGGGGGTGTCATGAGTAGTTTGCAGGTCAGTGCTTTGTTCGATAAAGGGTTCAGAAAGGATTATGCAGAGACGGCCAGTCTGGGTGTGTTTTGGCTCCCCAAAGTTCACCAAAAGTTTAGACCCAACACAGGTATCCCAGCATACCTGAGGAAGCCTCTGGTAATCAAGCTGGTCTCTTTCCCCGGCTTGCTCTCGCGTTCCCCGAACCCCCGAGCAAGCAGGTCTCCTTCCCTGCGGTTTGCAGGGTGGTTCGGGGAACGCGAGAGCAAACCGCGGCGAAGCTGGTCTCCTTTCCCGGTTTGCTCTCTCGTTCCCCGAACCCCTGAGCAAGCAGGTCTCCTTCCCTGCGGTTTGCAGGGTGGTTCGGGGAACGCGAGAGCAAACCGCGGTGAAGCTGGTCTCCTTTCCCGGTTTGCTCTCTCGTTCCCCGAACCCCCGAGCAAGCAGGTCTCCTTCCCTGCGGTTTGCAGGGTGGTTCGGGGAACGCGAGAGCAAACCGCAGCGAAGCTGGTCTCCTTTCCCGGTTTGCTCTCGCGTTCCCCGAACCCCCCTTGAAGCCGCCCAACAGCGCTGCAGTGTGGCCACATCTAACACCACTTGCAGCGCTGGTTGCTGTAAGTGTGGCCACTCTGCAGCGCTGGCCCTATACAGCTGTACTAATACAGCTGTAACAACCAGCGCTGCAAAATTTTAGATGTAGACATGGCCAAAGTTAGACTCAGGACTCATAGTTTGTCAGACCACTCTGTTTTATTAGCACAGTGCTCTGCTAATAACACCCAGATAATGTGAGCACCATGCAAGGCACAAACTATCTTATTTATACAGATAAAAGGGGAAGCACTTAAGAAAATAACAAAGGAAGCAGAATCTGATAAGTTTACCTGGGCTAGTCATGCATATCTCATTTCCTTACTAACTATTACCGATCTTCTGTTAATGTTTTGCCATTAGCACCCTTGTTTATGCCTAATGTTTCTTTTCCTGGCACCTGTATTTCAACATTTCTTATTTCTGCTTAAAGGTACATACAACATTTCTTTAATCCATTCTTATTTTTACAATTTAATTCATTCTACTTTCACAATGGTATTGCACCAGATGTACTGCAAGTATCCTTCATTCAGATGTTAATGAGTCCTGGGGGAATAATGAATAGCTATTGTCAGTATTTTCTACCATGCATGAGTGTAATTTTTTCCATGTTGGTCAGAGAGAATATTGCAGCAATCTATTTAGAGCATCTAACTTAGTTTAGAACTTAAGTCAAGGTATGGCGTATCCTGTTCTTGTATCCAAAGATTGTACCAACAACTGCTTTCTAATTTTAGAAAAACACTAGAAGGATTAAATTGAGAAAGAAAATCTAAATCCATAGTAGCATTTTCTGGGCTTTTTAATGAAGGATATGCTAGCATAACAACCCTAGAATTACCTTTCACAACATGAAGATTGCTCATTCTTGCTTTGTGGTCCAATCATACAGAGGAATCTTAGTCTCCCTTTCTTAAAATACACTTTCGACACTAAGCTTTGTGTCCAATTGATACTAGTGACCAAAAACGTATCTTACCTTTGTGTTTCTTAGCTGTGTTAACTGGGAGATTTTTCCGCAATATGATTCATAAGCTCTTATTCAGAATTGCCCCTTGTAATCGCAGTACACAGTCTGGTCCTCTTCTGATGTTGTAAAGCTGCTGGTGGAATTGCCCAGAATGTGGATGACTGTCAAGCCACATATAACATTTTAGATGATGACTGAACCCTGAACTGAGCAACAAACACAGAAACTGACCCTCTACCCCATTACACCATTATTTTTCAATTAAGTTAAAATGATCTAAGACTGGTGTAACGGGGTGGAGGATCAAGCCCACAATATTCAGTTTGAGTTGCACAGGGATATGAGCCAATGTTCCAAAATACTGTCCAAGCCTTTACTCTCTTAATATGTGTGTTCCTGATCCCGTCTCCTTCTGCACTGATGTGCAAGGTGGAAGTTGTGGAAAAAATGACTTAATGAGCCTTTAACTCCTTGGCCTAGGTAATCTCTAAGGAGTAGCAGCTATGCTTTGTTGGATAGATGCAGTTAAGTGTTTCTCGTGTTATGGCCAGTACAATTCTCTCAGATGATGAACCAGGCAGTGTGTCTGCTCCCCTTCGTTGCTTGGACCAAGCCAGCATTTAGGCTCATGTTCTATCCAGACCACCGTAGTCTCTGAATGTTTGAGATTTGTAAGATTTCCCCATAAGTGGCTGCTGCAATTGAATTGGACGTATTTTCCTGAGTTTAGCTGTCTATTTTCTTAACTTAATGGAAATAATCAGGACCGGCGCCAGGATTTCTCGCGCCCTAGGCGCACGGCCATTTCGCCGCCCCGCGCACTGATCCCGCGGCTCTGGTGGAGCTGCGGCAGGCGTTCCTGCGGAGGGTCCGTTAGTCCGTGGCTCTGGTGGAGCTGCCGCAGGCATGCCTGCGGGAGGTCCACTGGAGCCACAGGAGCAGCCGACCCTCTGCAGGCATGACTGCAGCAGCTCCACTGGAGTCGCAGAACAACGGACCCTCCGCAGGCATGCCTGCGGCAGCTCCACCGGAACTGCCTGCCACCCCCCTGGAAAAATGCCACCCCCTCAATAATCCTGTTGTCCTAGGCGATTGCCTAGGCTGCCAAATGGTAGCGCCGGTCCTGGAAATAATAGACATTATTACTTCTTTCTTTGATAGCTTGGATCAGCCTGTCTTTTGTGCTTTTTGACTGGCACTTTGATTGAAAGTATACAAAGAGGAGGCTCTGGATCTCATGTATTTCTGTTCCTGATATGGACTGGTCACAGAGGTTCCTTATGCACACCAGATGTGTTCACCTTAAGATCTATTAATGCTCCACCCCATATGGCTGTTGTGAACTTAAATAAGGACTGTTACACATAGTGCCACCTAGTGGCTGAGCTATATACAGTTTGGTATTTCATTACACTGAGCACCTGACAACATAGTACAAAGAGACAGAATGGGTAGGGTAATAGTTTTGATTGGACCAAGGTGTGTTGGTGAGAGAGAAAAGCTTTCAAGCTACATAGAGCTCTTCTTCAGGTCTGGGAAAGGTACTCAGTGTCAGAGCTAAATACCCCTGTATTCATAGTGGCTACACTACCCCTCCATTTTGTCCAATGACTACAGGGGTGTTAATGGGCCACTTCACCTTGAATGGCTAACTTCTATTCGATCTTTTATTTAGCTGTGCTGCTTTGAGATATTACCTCACCCACCTTGTCTCTCGAATATGCTGGGACTGACATAGCTACAACATTGCTCATACTATTTTGTAAGCAGTAGAGTCTTGAAACGATGAAGATACAGCAACCGATCCCACCAACTCTTCCACAGAAAATAGAACAAAAATCCCCATACTTCTGGCCCCCCCTCCAAAAATACCCACCCCACCCTCCTCAGCCCTCTCCAAATCCCTGGTTTTAAAAATGTGCTATGCCGAGTACTTGAAGGGTCACCAGACAAAGACTCATGTGGACTGTGAGAGCAGTCATTGCCAAACTCTCTGGCACCTCATGGAGAATGCCCTGCCAGCAGCTCCCTCTTTTATAAACCAAATAAGCTCAAACCCCTCAATGATTTTATAGAGCGTGCCGCTCACTTTGTTATCCAGGGACCCCTTAAGGCCAAATGGCAGAAGGTACAGGAAGTACCTAGGGTTTTACAGGGATTCCTTGTGTCAGACATCTGCATAATAGTTCTCCGAAGGATGGCATTTGAGTTCTCTGTCGAAATCCAGTAGCCACTGGTCAACATTACGAAATGTGTGTACAGAGAATATTTGAGAAGTTATGCATCTATACAAAAATTATGTTCTTAAAGTCTTGGAGTTAGGGCAGGTCTTGAGCAGGTGACATACTTTGACAATGTTCCTTTCAGGTAGCAGGTAACAGATACCTAACTCCCTGTATGGCCATTTGTGTACTGTGCCTTGAATGGCTATTTGCATGCTAAGTCAGGCACAGACAGAGAGATTGAAAAAACTACAAAATTGGAAATCTATCTACCTCCTAGGTCTGGGTGCTCCTGTGATGCATTGCTTATAGCTAAGGTTGCAAATGGTGTCTGTTATGTGCCTGTTCACATAAGCACATAACTTCCCTAAACGTTCAACTTTTGAGCTGAAACTTTCCATACCTCATAAGTGCCTGCAAAAAACGGCAAATTTTGAAACTTTGCCTAAACAGAGTTCTTGGTCTACTATTGCTTCATTGTCTCCTTGTGCTTCCCCACTGATCTGTCTGTATCCACCCATCCATTGTCTCTCATCTTATACTTGGATTGTAGGCTCTTTGGGGAAGGGGCCAATTTTTTATTCTGAATTTGTACAGCACCTAGCACAACAAGGACTGGTCCATGACTGGGGCTCCTAGATACTACCATAATGCTAATAAATACTAATCAACATGTGAGGTAAGCCTATTCCATGAATATTATTATAATCATATTAACCTCGTTTTTTTTCAATCAATTATTTGTATTTGTTTGACAATTGTACTGGTAGTACCTAGAGACCTCATTACAATTGTTTAATAAATGGGCATCTCTGGCCCAAAGTTGCTTAATCAGATTGAGACCATAGTATGGACTTCTTTTTGCTCTTGTTTAGCTGTTTCTGCACATTTTCTTTGCTGCTGATTCACTTATGTTGAACTAGATGAGAACTGACTGCCTTGTTGCCACAGTATCTCTTTCTCTTTGTCAAAAAAATGCAGCTGCTCTTCGTCATCTTCACAATTACATTCATTAGTGTGCAGGTAAATGTTACTGAATGTAACTAATATTTACTGAGACTGAGAAAGAGACGAGCCATGGAATCACACTAGTCTTCATGCTCCAAGGAGTTTTGCATTATCATATTCATTTGACATTTGTTCCATCTTTGCTGATTACCACAAAGGGTGCCATTGCTCTGTCATAGCTCAGAGTTCTGCTGGCAGTTGCTGCTGCCCTTGTCTGAAGCCTGTCATGGCCCTTCTGAATGTTTATCCTTGTTCTTATCACTTCCATGGTAAATTCTCAAATGAATATTATTTGATGTTGAATCTCACTAATATCTGCCTTTGGTGCCTCTTAGACACTTTAACCTGATGTACAGGGATTTAGACATGTAAATCCCCACACTTAGAGATTAGGGTATAACAGTCTGTCTTTTTGAGTCTGCAGATTTATCTTGATCTGGGCATTAAGGACAGTCATCTGAGTTAGTTTCAACAATGTAACAAGTGTGAAAGTTCTTTGTAGAGTGTTGGCATTTTGACTTATTAGTACACGATCTATTTCAGTGCGGACACAGATTTCATAGCCTAGAGTCACAAGAAGGGTTATTGTGGGAGCCTGTATGGAAAGGATAAAATTGACAAGAAGTGAAAAGCTTGTCCAGATTTGCGACATGCTTGTTCACTTTCTTGGGTGTGTAAATGAGCTGCCAGTAACTCAAGGGTTAATCTATCAGGCCTAGACCTTTCATGTAAACCATGAAAAGTAAATTGCTGATGGCACAGCAGATGGCTTCAGTCCTCAAAGTCTGCAAAAAAAAAATGATTTTTGTCTTCATCAATATACGTCCTCAGATCAGGCTGCTAATGAAGTAGGGTTATCTCCAGAAGAGGTTATGTAGAGTGATATATAACAGGTTGGTAAGTCTGACTTAAGTACTAGACAAACTGCTTGAAAGTATAGTAAAGAACAAAATTGTCAGACACATAGATAAACATAATTTATTGGGGAAGAGTCGCATGATTTCCCTTTACCAAAACCATGTTCTCACCAATCTACTAGACTTCTTTGAGGGGGTCAACAAGCATGTGGGCAAGGGGGGATCCAGTGAATATAGTTTACTTAGATTTTCAGGAAGCCTTTGACAAGGTCCTTCACTACAGGCTAAAGTCAGCTGTTATAGGATGAGGGAAGGTCCTCTCATAGATTGGTAACTGGTTAAAAGATAGAAAACCAAGGGTAAGAATAAATGATCAGTTTTCAGAATGGAGAGAGGTAAATAGAGGTGTCTGCAGGAAGTCTGTATCAGTCCTATTTAACATAGTCATAAATGATCTGGAAAAAGGGGTAAACAGTGAGGTGGCAGAATTTGAAGATGATACAAAGCTACTCAAGATAGTTCAGTCCCAAGCAGACTGCGAAGAGCTACAAAAGGATCCTGAGTGACTGGACAACAAAATGGCAGATGAAATTAAATGTTGATAAATGCACATTGGAAAACATAATCCCAACTATACATATAAAATGATGGGGTCGAAATTAGCTATTACCACTCAAAAAAGATATCTTGGAGTAATTGTAAATAGTTCTCTGAAAAAATTCACTCAATGTGCAGCAGCATTCAAAAAAGTGAACAGAATGTTGGGCATCATTAAGAAAGGGATAGATAATAAGACAGAAAATATCTTATTGCCTCAATATAAATCCATGGTACGCCCACATCATGAATACTGTGTGCCCTATCTCAAAAAATATATATTGGAATTGGAAAAGATTCAGAAAAGGGCAACAAAAATGATTAGGGGTATGGAACAGCTGCCATATGAAGAGAGATTAATAAGACTGAGACTTTTCATCTTGGAAAAGGGATAACTAAGGGGGGACATGATAGAGGTCTATAAAATCATGACTGATGTGGAGAAAGAAAATAAGTGTTATTTATTCCTTCTCATAACACAGGAACTAGGGGCCACCAAACAAAATTAATAGGCAGTAGGTTTAAAATAAACAAAAAGAAATATTTTTTCACATAACTCACAGTCAACCTGTTGAACTCCCTGCTAGAGGATGTTGTGAAGGCCAAGACTATAACAGGGTTCAAAAAATAACTAGATAAGTTAATTGAGGATAGGTCCATCAATGGCTATTAGCTAGGATGGGCAGGGATGGTGTCCTTAGTCTCTGTTTGCTAGAAGTTCAGAATGGGTGACGGGATGAATCACTTGATCGTTACCTGTTCTATTCCTTCCCTCTGTGGCATCTGGCATTGGCCACTGTTGGAAGACCGGATACTGGGCTAGATGGACCTTTGGTCTGACCCAGTATGGCCATTCCGATGTTCTTATGTGATACTTTTTCAGTCAAGTGTTGTTTCTCTGATAGACAACCTTTGAGAAAAATGCCCTCACTTATTTTCTTTTCTTGAATAATTCTAGATAGGAGAAGAATGGGTTTATAGTTAAAGCACTGGACTGGGACAGAGGAGATCCACGTTGAATTTCTGGCTCTGCTATAGACTTCCTCTGTAACTTTGAGCAAGCTTCTTAACTTCTCTGTGCATCAATTCTATAAAATAGGAATATTTTTCCTCCCCCATTTGTAATCTAAATAGATACAAAATACAAATTCTCCAGGGAAGGGATTTTGTCTTGTACAATTAAGAAATAGTTGGCCAGATTTTACTGCTGGCTTAACTGCATTGACATCAGTGGAGTTATACTTGTTCAGGCCAATACTGAAATTGACCCATATGTGCAAATAATGAATTCTTGCAAAGCTTCATAGGATATTTGGCTTGTCAATGGGAATGAAAGATCCCAGAAGTCTGCCTTCCCATTATCATACGATTTTTTTCAACTCACTGAAAATGCCTACTTCTCTCATCCAGGAGATACTGTAATATTTAATGCAACATTTAATTTCCCTACTGTAGCAGAGTGGGTCTCTGCTCCTGCCCTGAAGGGGTTAAAAAGAGCCCTGGATAAGGGCTGGGGCTGGAGAAAGCAGCCTTTTAGGCTGGACTGATTGGGGAAGTGGCAGCAGCTGGGGACACACCCAAACTGAGCAACAGACCGTTATATAAGGGCAGAGAAGCAAGGAACCCAGACAGACTGTCTCTGTGTTCAGAGAGAGAGAAGGGTCTGGCTGTAGGGAACTGAATAAGGTACCTAGGGTGAAGCAAGGCTGGGGAGCTCCTGCCTGGAAAGCCCCAGGCTGCAGCCTAGCAGAAGGCTAAGAGGTACTGGGTGTTGCAGGGTGCAACCCAGGGGTAGGCCAAGGCAGCAGGCCCAAACCCCTTTGCTGATGATGAGTGGTTGATACTTCAGTCTGCCCCAGGGCATGGGGCTAGACAATGACTGGCAGTAGCCTACACTGAGGCAAAGTGGGGATAGAGGGTGGGGGATTCCCAGGGAGGGGAAACCCCTAAGGAAAAGGGGTTGCTGCCAGCGGGCAGAACCCCACATAAAAGGCACACCAGGGTCCAGGGAGGGACACAGGGCCTGTAGCAGGAAACAAGGTAGATCACCGGCCTGCACAGGGTGCTCCAGGCTGGAACCTGAGCCAATTCCTAAAGTGACCAGCAGGAGGTGCTGTGGGGGTGAGTCCACATGTTTACACCTACATTTAGTAAAAGTTGAATAACTGTAAATTATGGTGGAGGTGTCATGTAATCTTTCATGATGGCTCAGAATATGGTGCTCTTAATGTAAATCTGGTTTAACATCTCTATGGTCAACTAAATTTCCAATGGTATAGACACTATCTTTCCCTGATAACTTTGACTTCACGAAACACAGCAGACAACTGAGTCCTTTAAAACATTTCTCTGCAAGTCTGCACTTGACTGGAATAATTCCAGCCTATTACTGCCCTCTAGTTGAAACTGCAAGAAAATAAAAGTATTGCAGTAAATATAGCCGGTCTTATGCTTCAATACTCTGCCATGGGTCTTCCTGGAAGGTCTCAAACAATATATCTTGGGGGTTGAGGGGAGCTAAAAAAAAAAATTATGATGCAGACTAAAGTTATGTGAAAGTGAGCAGTGGTGGTGCAGAATAATGCCTTGCCTGTTAATTCCCTCAAAGACATCAGTAGGATGAATAAACATATCTTCCAAAAATATCAGAAAAAACTAGTTGGCCACGAGAGCTCCACATCTTCCTTTCTTTCATAGACAATGCCACTTTGTGTAGTAGGTTTGATGGGGGTTCTGTCTCAAGGGGCTTAAGCAGAAGGATTGTGGGATGGATGTAAGGCTGCAAGGTCTGGGAAGGACATCCACAAGTTTGAATAGTTTAGAGAATCATCCAAACTTTTGGACGGATTTGAACTCTGGTTCTGGAGCTCTTTATCATTAGATTTATATGGACGTGGGTTTTTTTGCTAGAGTAGAAGCTGGTTTACTCTAGTATGTAGCTTGTTACTGTGAGGCTGAGACTGCATAATTCTTAATTCCTTTAGTCCTATAAACAGGGCAAGAATTAGGTAAATGTGTGTTTGTCACTTGTGTATACATCAGATTTAGTACTGTAATACATTACACCTATATGAACACTAGTAAGACAGGGTCCTGGTGGGAAGCCACTTATATTTTTAATCTCATTCCTGAAACTGTCTAATCTTGGTGGTCTGGTGTCTGAGAATCAGTAATGGTTAGGATTCATTGTGGAGATCAGGACAGCTTATTTGCTGTTGGTGCTCAAGATTGTTCCCTGTATGAAATTGCTTCCCTCCTTCACAACCATATTTAGGATCTTTTATCCTATTTTATAATCTTCAATTCTATAATCCCTTATGTCAGTCAATTGATATGATATTGTACTAGATGTCTACTGAAGAACTCTTTGCAGACATGATACATAGAATGGATCCAGTTCTGCACTTGGACAGAAGGGGAAAAGGGTGGCTGGTCTAATGGCTAAGACCCTGGTTCATAGTGTAGAAGCTGTGGGTTCAGCTCTTCCTTTAGACTTTCTTAATCTCTCTCCCACCCTCACCAATTTTAATGTGTTATAGTGCAGCAAATGAGAGAATACTAGTAATGGTACAATTACAATACTTTTTCTATTCTACAAGGGTTCTTGTGCTGCCTTCACCACTGTAGTGCCTGAACACCTTTCAGTAGCTCATTAAGTGAGGTAAGTAAAATTTATTCTGTCTCCTCTTCTCTGAAGGTGGAGGACTCAGTGTGCAGTGTAATGTTTAGGTTTGGGAATGGCTATGTTTGGTTTTGTTTAATTTTTTTAAATGTGCATGTTGATAGGAGTATATGTTAGTGAAGACAGGACGAAGTTCACCATGCACTTGGAGAGGAAGGTGGCAAGATATTTGATGGTCTCTAATTCCTGCAACAGTTAATTCCACAGTCTGGGAGCAGCCCATGAGGAACTCTGTCTCACATGCAGATGAGCTTTACCCTGTAGTAGAAAGTTCCATTGTGCCTGAGGAGCAGAGCTGTTGCCCACAGTATTCCATCTGGAATTTTAGGAGCTCTTTTAGGTAGCCTTGTCCCAGGCCCACTGTGACTCATTAACCTATGGGAAGTTAGAGTAAGCAGCAGAGGCAGCTTTAATGTGCTCACAGTAGCCCGTGTTGCTGAGGGGATACATTACCGCATTTTGTAGTGGTTGGATTGTCCAAAGAACTGATGTCCTCAGGCCCTGGCATACTGTAGTCTAGCCAGTGGCAGATTAGCCACTGGGCCAACAGGGCCTGTGCCCAGGGGCCCAAGCCAATTGAGGAAGCCCCAGAAAAATGGATGCCCCTGAGCTTTGACCCAATCCCCTCATCCAGCGCTCAGACCCTGCTCCCCAGCAGGAGCGCCAGGCGGGGCAGGGGAAACCCCTGCACCTAGGGTGACCAGATAGCAATGGTGAAAAAACAGGATGGGGTGGGGGTGGGGTGTAATAGGTGCCTATATAAGAAAAAGTCCCCAAAAATGGGTCTGTCCCTATAAAAATGGGACATCTCGTCACCCTACCTGCACCCCAACCCTGCTCCCTGGCAGGAGCTCCAGGCAGGGAGAGGCAAGTTCCTGTCCCCTGACCCCATTTTCCCAGCAGGAGCACTGGGGGAGGAGAGGCAGGAGGGGCTGCAGGCAGAAGGGGTGGGGAAGGCCCCCCACTTGCTCTTGCTGAGTGCCCCACAAACCCCTAATCCACATCTGAGTCTAGCCAGGAGGCGATGAGAGCACGTATAACTGAGGCCAGGTCATCATCTGCTCAAATGAGGTAGCATCTACTGATCTGCTAAATATGGTAACCAGAGTGATGCCAGACACAGTGTAGGCTAAATAAGAGGAAATTAGGACGCTTGCTCAGGGAAATGTACAGTTAAACCTTCTGTTACAATGAAAGTCCAATAGACCATATTACTTTCAATTGGCTGAAGAAAATTATAGCTTCATATAAAGAGCAGTTTTCTAGTGAGTCATATTTAGGAGAAATTGCAATATATTTACATAACACACACAAAGGACAGCAATGCAATTATAGTGTGGTATTCATTATAAAAAGCACAACATTTCAATACCATAGTAAGTATGATAGTCATGAACATTTATTGACTGTATTTAACACTTTTTTTCCAAGGAGATTTCTTCATGCAAATAGATGTGGAAAAAAACACAGATATTTGTGGAAGGTTCAGATAAGTGAGTGTCCAATCACTGATGGGAAGGAAGAGCATGAGCCTGATGGCTTCAGATTATCAGACCCAATCATAGGGTCTTTATACAAATAACTCTCATTCCACTAAGCCACAAGCTTCTTTTACATAAACGGCATTGCAATAGTTCTAAAAAATACCTTTGAGTTCACACTGCTGCAAGCACACCTTTCATTCTGTCTCAGAGGGCCTATTTGTTTAAGTCAAATGTCATTTGGATCTGAATTCTGTACTGAAGTTCTTTTGCTAAATCCACCCCCAATTTCTCTACCATCAGTTTATGAGAATGAAGATTTCATTCTAAGATTCATAAAAAGGTTCAAATATTAGGGAAAAGCAGGTAGATACATTCCAGGCCCAATTTGAACTCTCCCCCCGCATATCCCCTTATTTATGTTTAATAGTAGTTTGCTGGACTAGTGCCTAAAGAACTAAAGCACATGCTTAACTCTAAGTATGTAAATAGTCTTGCTGATTTAAATAGGCATATTTGTGAAGTAAAATATCACTCAGTTTGAGTAAGGCTGGTAGAATTAATGACAAATATAAAAAATGAAACTTTTTAGGTTTAAAACAAAATAGTTTTTAAATCTCATAATATTTATAACTCAGAATGTCAGACAAGCTGACAATAAAGAAGCTTTAAATAGAGCGCTTTCAGTAACAGAAAAATTATATTGTTGCTGATCTGAACATAAATGGAGCAGTATCTCTTCTAAGCTCTGAATAGTTGTGATAAAAGAATAATTGCCTTTCATGAAGAAACAAAGTGATGCAAAAATTTAAAAAATGCAGTAAAGGAATGGAGACAGATGGAGAATGGGTTTCTCATCTAAATTACATTTTTGTCACAAAAGGAAATGCTTGCAAACTGCTGAATCAATAGTATCTTTATAAAAGATGCACTAGTTGGAAAGGAGAAACAACTGGAGAGAATGTGAGATGGGGATTTCAGGTACAATTTTCTAAAGCACCTAAGTCTCATTTTCAAAAGTCACTTTTGAAAATGGGATGTGGGCTCATAAATCACAAAAGCACTTTTCAAATTTTGACCTTTGATACATATTTGATAATGACCTAAAATGGAAACTTTTTTTAAACAAACATGCTAACTAGTAACAAGTAAAAGACAATACCAATTGTATTTTACCAATGGATTCATTTGTTGGGATTTTGATAGAAAAAACAACAATATTTATTTGTAATATAAAGAAATAATATCCCACTTATTAGTTGCAGCTAACTTTTCTATAGCAAATCAATGGAAGGAAAAACAACCATCCAACATCTTTCTAGTTTACTGTAATTTAGAAGTTTTGGTGATGGAAAAGTTCATTAAACAAACGAAGGGGAAACCAATCAAAGTGTCTTGCTATTTGAATTTATGGGTGGGGGGAGGAAGAGGGGAAAAAAACTTTCCAGCAGCCTAATGCACAGTTATACTAGCTTCTCTGAAGTAGTTATGTTTGGTCAATGCAGAAGTCTACATTATAAATGTGTACACATAGTGATGGTATCAAACTGAATTTTAATATCATAAAATGCAACTGGTTGTATTATTCATCTTTATATTCCATAAATTAAAGGCTCTATTTTTAAATATAAATGAAGCCACTTAGAATTTCCAGTCTGCCACACAAGAGTGTCACCAAATTTAGCTTGAGCTTCCCCCAGAGTATCTGGGACCTTGATTAAATGCACTTGTGTCATAAACAGATAGCTAAGGGTTAACGTCTTTCACCTGGAAAGAAGTAATCTGAAACACCTGACCAGAGGACCAATCAGGAAACAGGATTTTTTTTCAACTCTGGGTGGAGGGAAGTTTGTGTGCGAGTCCTTTGTTTTCTGTCTGACTCTCTCTCGGCTATGAGAAGTGATTTCTGTTTCCTGCTTTCTAATCTTCTGTTTCCAAGTTGTGAGTACAAACATAGTAAGGCAGTAAGGTTTCTATTGTTTTTTTTGTATTTACATGGATATAGTTGCTGGAGTGCTTTGAATTGTATTCTTTTTGAATAAGGCTGTTTATTCAATATTCTTTTAAGCAAATGACCCTGTATTTGTCACCTTAATACAGAGAGACCATTTTTATGTATTTTTTCTTTCTTTTTATATAAAGCTTTCTTTTAAGACCTGTTGGAGTTTTCCTTTAGTGGGGAACTCCAGGGAATTGAGTCTGCAGCTCACCAGGGAATTGGTGGGAAGAAGAAGTCAGGGGGAAATCTGTGTGTGTTAGATTTACTAGCCTGACTTTGCATTCCCTCTGGGTGAAGAGGGAAGTAATCCAGTTTTCCAGGACTGGGAACGGGGAGGGTGGAGTCCCTCTGTTTAGATTCACAGAGCTTGCTTCTGTCTCTCTCTCTCCAGGAACACCTGGAGGGGGGGAAGGGAAAAGGTTTATTTCCCTTTGTTGTGAGACTCAAGGGATTTGGGTCTTGGGGTCCCCAGGGAAGGTTTTTGGGGGGACCAGAGTGCCCCAAAACACTCTAATTTTTTGGGTGGTGGCAGCTTTACCAGGTCCAAGCTGGTAACTAAGCTTGGAGGTTTTCATGCTAACCCCCATATTTTGGACGCTACGGTCCAAATCTGGGACTAGGTTTATGATATGGTAGAATCCAAAAGCCAGTAGGAATATTATATTTTTCTTTTCTCTGCTAGGGGCTTTTAAGCAGAGAGGAACGGTTTGGTTTTAAAAGGAACCAGAGAATTTTTTTTCTGCTCTTTCTGGCAGTTTTTGACTTGCATATTAAGCAAGGAACCATTAAGAGACTATTAAGGGTCTTTTGCCACACAATAGCGCTCCCATTAGGAGGCAAATACCAGCACTATACACATGCAAATAAAGTGGTTTTTCTGGTTTACTTTACATTGAAAAAATTAGCTAGAGGAAGAAAGGGAAAAAGGCACTGTTGCTAGGCAGACCCCAGGAGGCAACAGAACCTGCAGTTCAGAAGATAAACACCGGAGGGCACCCCAACATAAAAAAAAGCAGGAACCATGCCTTCCAATACAAAAATGGAGGCCAAAAAAACAAATCAAAGAAGCTGAACACAGGCGACAACTGTCTCTCACATGGTGTGAGAATGAATAGTTACCAATGCTTGGTACCCACCTACTGGAGAGCAGAGCTGGATAAGTAACTGATTTTCAGTTTTCTGGCAGTTCTGAAAAATTGACTAAAAGAAAATGGGTTTGGTGCAAACACACTGAAAATTATTGAAAAATTTTGGTGAATCAAAAAAATCAACATTTCTTTTTGGGTTGAACAAAAATGTTTTTTGCTTAATTTTGGTCACTTTTCAAAATTAAAGCAAAGGAAAAGTCTAGCTTCACAAATAAGAAGGAAGTGGCGGTAAGTCCCTCTTAACCTTTAGCCCAGCAGCTAAAACACTTACCCAAGATGTTAGACCTATGTGGGTTCAGTTCTCTCCTCTGCTTGATGAAGAGCAGGAATTTGAACTTGCATCATCCTGCATGGTAGGGAAGGGTCCAATGATTAGGGGTCTGGGGCAGACAATTTATAAGGAGAGACTGAGGGAACTGGTCTTATTTAGTCTGCAGAAGAGAAGAATAAGGGAGGATTTGATAGCAGCCTTCAACTACCTGAAGGGAGCTCCCAAAAGGATGGAGATAGGCAGGGCCATCCTTAGGCATATACAGCATATGCAGCTGCATAGGGCACCATGAAATTTGAGGCACCAAATTGCCTCAAATTTAATGGTGCCCTATGCAGCTGCATGCTGCATACTCAGCAGCACCAGCCCCAGCAACCAGCCCTATCCCTTGGCTGCTCCCCCATACCCAGCAAGGGGCAGGGCCGTCCCTAGGGAGGTGTGGGGCCCTGGACAGCTCCATCTGCCCTGCCTCTTACCCTTCCTTCCTGCTTTGCCCCTGATATGCCCCATTCCACCTCTTCCCCTAGCAACCCCACACTCACTGGCAGCGGTGGGAAGCAGAGCAATCCTCCCCAGCTCACTCTGCTTCGCTTCCCAACACCAGTGAGTATGGAGAAAGGATCGCCCCCTGCACTCACTGGAAGCAGGAAGTGGAGAGACACGGCCCCTGCCTACTCCGCTTCCCTTGCCCCAGCCCCAGCCATGTCACTCAAGTTGGGGAAAGGACTGCCCGCGGCAAGAAGCGGAGCACCACAGCTGGGAGCTGGTGGATCAGGCTGGAGCCAGGCTGCTTCACTTCCCACCACTGCTGGTGAGTGGGGGATCCCTTTCCCCAAACCCCCTCCCCCAAGCAACACGGCTGGGGCTGAGGCAGGGGAAGTGGAGCAGGCTGCTCCCAGCCCCCTGCTAATCCTCTGGGCCCGTGGGGCCCCAACAGCTCCTGCCTCCCAGACCCTGGGGGGGAGGCCTGGGGCCCCACATAGCCCCCCCAATGGAGGGGGCTTCATAGGGCACCCAAATGGCTAGAGACGGCCCTGGAGCTAGGCTGTTCTCAGTGGTGACAAAAAAGAAACAATGGTCTCAAGTTGCAGTGCGAGAGGTCTAAGTTGGATATTAGGAAAAACTATTTCACTAGGAGGGTGGTGAAGCACTGGATGGGTTATTAGGGAAGTAGTGGAATCTCCATCCTTAGAGGTTTTTAAGTTCCAGCTTGACAAAGCCCTGGCTAGGATGACTTAGTTGGTGTTGGTCCTGCTTTGAGTGGGGGGTTGGACTAGATGACCTCCTGAGGTCCCTTCCAACCCTGATATTCTATGATTCTAACCACCGGGCTATGGGATATACTGGGGCAGAGATCTCTTGAAGCTGTTATAAGGGAGGAGCTTCCTCATCCTGCTGTCATTTTGTGAATGGCAACTAAGACTGGAGGTGGAACATTGAGACCAAAAGTATTTGGTGAACTTCTGTCAAATTTGCAAATGGTTTTGGGTTGACCAAAACTGCCTTTTTTTGGCAAATAAGCTATTTATCTGATACTTTTTGTCCAGTCCTGCTAGAGAGATTAACTTTTCCACTGTATGATACTGCCACAGTTGCAACCAACAGAGAGGTCTCTTCCCTTTAAACAAAATGGTGCAGATGGTGCAGCCTTCTCTTTGAGGGGCCCTCTGGTTTGGAAGTTACTTCCCCCTTAGCCCAAAATAGCTTAAATCTGTTGACCTTGAAGTCATGCTACAAAGTCCATCTTTCTGCCTCAGCCATTGGGTGGGGAAGGGAAGGTTGATGTTTAGACTTTGTGGAGGAGAGATTTTGGTTGGGGGTTCTGAGTTACCTGTTTCTCTTAGAAAAGTAATCCAGCTAAATAATAGTCAAAGGATCCTGGAGTAATAAGCACTTTATTGAGAGAGAGTTTTTTGTATGCTCCAGCTTCTTTGTCTCTCCTGTAATGCACAGCCAGCCAAAACCAAAGTTAGTACAGCTTTGTGTCACCAGCGTGTAATGCTGAATCTGACCATTTGAATTTTTTGTTATAAAATCTAAATAAAAAGTATTACTTTAGTGTGATGTGGTCTTATATATTCAACACAATTAGTTGCAATGAGCTATTAACATTTCTTATAGTCACAGATATGAAAGATTAGTCCGCAGGGTTCATCTACTTGTGGGAGAGGTTCCGATCTCCTCCACCTGATACGGAAACTCACTGCCTGAAACCCAGCACTTGCTTTGAGTTAAAGAAGCCATACTAATATATTTGAGTTGGTAAATACTGTAAATTTGCTCATTTTCCTTTACCTTGTTTTTATCACAGAGATGTGAAAGTCATCCATTACAACTGTAAGAACTCTTTATTTTCTTAGCAGCTTTCATGTGCATATTTCAGAAGTGCACATACATTAACTAACAGCATAGAAGGAAAGGGCTATAGAGCGAGATCACAGTATACATCACTGGAATGTAGCAGCAGCTGTTTAAACTCTAGAAAACATTTGAGGGGAAAAAACTGAAGAAGCCATGCCCACCTAAAATAAGAGGGGGGGATTGAGAGCCCACTTCTGCCATGTGCTAACTGCCTGAAGAAGACTTTCAGGCTCGAAAGCTTGTCTGGGTGTGGCTCAAAAGCTTGTCTCTCACCAAGAGAAGCTGGTCCAATAAAAGATATTACCTCACCTACCTTGTCTTTTTAATCCCTGGGGACATACACAGCTACAGCTATACTGCATATAATGAATCCAGTGGGCATTAAAGATACTTTGCACATTCAAACACTGGGGGAGGTAGAATCTTTAATCAGTTAGAAATTAGTGACCAGTGAGTTAATACTACTATTCTACACAATGTGCCATGGATGTCTGAGGGCTTGCTCCTGTAAAGTGCTGAACATCATTAACTTCCATGGATTTCTGGGCAAGGTAAGGGCAGTTAGAACATCACACAATTTAAGGCCCCCGTTGATCACAAATAAAGGTCAGTACCTGGGTTGTATGAGCTATCCAAAAGACAATGGGATAAATTCTGCTCCCTGTTACGCTGTTGCAATGAGGAGTAACTGTAAAAAAATGGAGTTACTTTGGAATGATATTGGTGTAACAGGGAGCAGAATTTGGCATAGAAGGTTTTGCCTCATTTTTTTCCATGTGATGGTAATATTTTTTCTTTGTTACATTGTGATTCATTTATAATGTAAACAGTTTCAGAGTCTCAGCTGTGTTAGCCTCTCTCTGCAAAATGAACAGGAGTACTTGTGGCACTTTAGAGACTAAAATTTATTTGAGCATAAGCTTTTGTGGGCTACAGCCCACTTCTTCGGATGCATAGAATGGAACATATATTGAGGAGATAAATATACACATACAAAGAGCATGAAAATGGGGGACAGTGTATTGCATCTTTCATACAATCCATGTTCTGAGAGGCTTCTCAGGCTTGCTCTATACTACACGGTTAGAGTAACATAAGCTGTCTTGCATGCAAGTGTCTTCACTGAAATTTGGCTCTCATTGCTGTAAGTGCCTCTCTGTGCCAATTGAAAAACACCACCTCCCTGAGGGGTGGTTGATGTAATTAGGTTGGCACTATGTCAGTGGGGCTATTGCCTTCCACTGACTTTTCTGCCTTTTAGGAGCTGTCCCACACTAAGAACAAAATGGATACAAATGTTCCTGGTGAGGACGACCACTGCCAACATCAAGAGCCAAGCGTGCAACATAATTTTGTAGTGTAGATGTGGCTTCAGACATGCTACGCATAAATAAAGAGAACCAGCTTCCTAGCGCTTGGCGACTGCATCGTTTGCTGGGGTATCAGCCGCTGAAGCAGAGAGAGGGGTGCTCCCTGCAGCCCTTCCACTCGCTCCTCCTGGAGTTTACAAGGCAGGTATTTTTATTTGCTAGGTGGGATGCTGGAGCAAAGCCCGGGAGCACTTAAGCGGTGCCGACCATCGCTGCTGCTGCTTCTCTTAGAGGGTGTGGTCTTGGCACAGGAGCCCAGTTCCCAGGGTGTGCATCACACAAGTTGGCATCGCACGGGGCATAAGCCCACCAGACCGCCAGCTGCCCCACCTGCTCCTTCGTGAGTCGTCTTGGCGCAAAGTATCGCGGGAGATGTAGTCCCTTGCCGCGCCTTAGGCTGCTGCTCTCTGGCAGAGCAGCCTACACTTCCCAGGGTCCCCTCGTCCTGCTCCGCTCCGGCGGCCCCTCTCCCTCTGCGCCAGAGCTGTCAGAGAGCCGCGGTTGTCACCTGGCCGGCAGGCAGACGCGAGAGCCGCACGGCGGAGAAGGGCTGCGCGGCGCCGCTCTGCGCCAGACTTGCGCTCTAGCTTTGCGCAGCGCATGGGGCGCTTGCATGACAGCTGTGGAGCTGGGTTGCTGCCGCTGTAGAGAGCTTGCGGATGCGCCACCAGGCAGCGGGGCGGTGAATGAGGCTGCGCTGGGCGGGGAGGCGGCTGTGGGGCACTTTTGATGTGTACCAGGGGCAGGTGGCTCGGCCCGCCCCTGGCGCTCTGCGCACCATCATCCCGGGCCGGAGCGGGGAAGTGCGCCAGTGCATGCGGCTCTAGGTGCGGCTGAGAGCAGCTCCCACCGCCAGACCATGAGCACCAGCACAGGTAGGCGTGCGCCGGAGGCTGGCGTGCTCTGGAGC
This sequence comes from Gopherus evgoodei, assembly GCF_007399415.2. NCBI lineage: Eukaryota > Metazoa > Chordata > Testudines > Testudinidae > Gopherus > Gopherus evgoodei. The sequence goes on from NC_044326.1 coordinate 23,270,430, forward strand.
TCGCTGGGCAGGGTGGATCTTGCTACAAGCCTTTGGCAGCGTTGTCCCATTTTTATGCAAGATGTAGACGAGCCCCGGGGTTCTGGGGCTAGCTTGCAGGAGAAGGGGACATCATGCGGCTAATTCCCTTCCTCCCCCAGCCTAGAGGTTTTGATGCCGGGAGGGGGAAGGGGGCAGGGAATTAATTGCGGTTGCTTCCAGTCGTTTCACTAAGCTACTAAACAAGTGTCTGCATCATTTATGATTTTTTTAAGTGGATATTTCCCTCCCTTTTGGCAGATTCCCCGTGCGGCTCAGTCACGTTACAATGCAGCTTTTCTTCGGGGCGAGTGGGGGGTGGAAGGTGGTGCTACAAAATATTCCCAACCGATTCCCCCCTCCAAAAATAAAATGCGGGCATCCTCTTGCAAGTAGCCGGGTGAAGCTGTGAGCTTCTGCTGCTTCCAGTGCTGGATGCAAGGCGGGTGGCAGAGCCCAGCCAGCGCTGCTCTTCTTATCCTGAGAGCAGCATAATTCATCCGCAGCCAGCCCTTGTGGGGGGGCTCGTGAGGGCGGACTGAATCCTAGTGGTCTAGGTGCGAATCGAACTTTTTAAGGTGTGGTTTTGCGTTTTTTTGTGGTCATGATTAAAAGAAAGGGTCTGCAAACTTTTGGCCAGCAGGTACCGCAGTGTTGCAGGGAGAGGGGAGCAGCACAGCCCCCTGGATAGGTGGGCAGTGCGCTCTCACACACACACACACCACCTCCTTGTCACAGGCCAGTAGTCAGAAGGAGACAGCCGTACTGTGTAAAGCCTGCTTGTTGTGAAGAGGAAAAAATCCGTATCAAAAGAGCGTCCCCGATCCTCCTACATGCAGCTGCTTTCTGCAGCAGAAATATAGGTCAGATCTATTGCTGCAAACTCACTGCCTACTAGCCCACCCTGCAAGTTGCTAGTGGAAAGTAAACACATATTTGCAGAGGGAAATGTGTGGGTTTAAATTCTCAGCCTTTGCAGATCTGGCCCAGACTATGTGGTAGTGCACAAGATGAAAATGGGAATGGCTTCTTCGGATCCACAGACATATAGAAGTCTGGGTAGAATTCTATCTGATTCCATGCAATGAAGAAATAAATTGCAATGGTTATATTCAGACATGACACCTGTTTAAAATAATATATGCAGCTTTGAATACATTCAGATATTTGTGTGGACGAATTTAATTTGGGAGTTCACTTGAAATTTTATTTTTAAAAGATTAAGCATTCATCTGTTATGCATGGCACTGAAGTACTGGTTAGTTTGGAGCAGAGTTAACTGCAAAATGTTACACAGTTTAGCCAGAAAGTATAGGTTTGCAGGGGGGAAATACCTTTAAGAGTTGATTGTGTGTTTCATATGCTGCTGCTGGCAGCAGCTCTGCCTTCAGACCTGGGCTCCCAGCCAGCAGCCATTGCTCTCAAGTGGCCCATCTCTGAAGTCAGCACTGCCACAGTAAGAGTAGCAGTATTTTTTATTTATAGGAGATATACCCATCTCCTAGAACTAGAAGGAACCTTGAAAGGTCATTAAGTCCAGCCCCATGCCTTCACTAGCAGGACCAAGTACTGATTTTTGACCCAGGTTGCCCCCTCAAGGATTGAGCTCACAGCTCTGGGTTTAACAGGCCAGTGCTCAAACCACTGAGCTATTCCTCCCCCCTACAATAACTGTGTGATCCCCCCACAACTCCTTTTTGTGTCAGGACCCCCATAATTACAACACCGTGAAATTTCAGGTTTAAATAGCTGAAATCATGAAATTTACTATTTTTAAAATCCTATGACTGTGAAATTGACCAAAAAGGACTATGAATTTGGTAGGGTCCTACACATAGCTACCCTGTGGAACTTGCTTCCCCTCTTGTGCTGTTTGGTGTGATAAGAATGGCTGATACTGGGGTGTAAGGGACAGTCTTGTGTTCCTGCACCACCATTCTAACCAGGCCAAGTTTGGGCTCTAAAGATTTTTAATTATATCATCCAAAAATGTTACTGCAGTTACTGGGAGATAATTGTTCTGTGCTGATATAAAAATATAGATAGATTTGGTAGTCAGAATACTGTCTGCAAAACATAGTCACATCACATAACTTGCTATCAAGGTATGGTATTTTTATATTATTAATGTCACATTTAGTTTATTGCACACAACTTCCATTAACTGAAATAGGAGTTCCATCCCCAGATCAATGGCAGGATATGTCCCTGAAGACTGTGCAGATGACTGGTAATGTTCATAGAAAGTCTTATTAAGTCTTTTGTTTTTTTAGAAAGGTCTCATTCTATTTAAAGACCTCAGACTTGCCATTGGATCTATGGTGGGCACCTGCACCTATTGGACTGTCACCATGTGTATGGGACTGTAGCATTCCAACCATACTTTACATACTTTTTTTTTTGTGGTAAGAAATATATTGTTTTTAGGAATTTGTGATATGGTTGTTGATACAAATCTCAGTCTTAAAAACTCTTTCCTGGTTCTAATATTTGCATTCTTTACTTTTTGGAATTCCAGCAAGAAACACAAAGCTGGTCACAGACCAAGGCAGGAAGAAAAACATTAACTTCTCCCAAATTCACATATGTAAGGGATCATAACACGTTAATTTCAGTGACGTGCATGCAAAAAGTGAATCACAGTGTTGGTTACCCAGTGTTTAATAACATTTAAATTACATGGAATGTCACAAATCTACATGGGTGTTCAGGCTTGAAAATATTACACTGAAGAGGAAAATCAAATATGTTTCATAACACAGAGCAGAAAGCAACTGATCTGTCTAGTATCATGGTGATCATGAGTTCTGAAATAGCTTACATGGAGGAAAATGGGGCGAAGTTGGTTAAACAGGGGTTAGGGTATAGTTACATAGTTGGCTATGTGGGATCTGGAACCTGCAAGGTGCTGAGTGCTTCCTGTGAGATGCTGCTGGTTGTCAGCTGATGTTGAAATATGAGTAAGGTTAAGATTTTGTTATGGGATTTTTTCATCAAAGTTACAGACAAGTCACGGGCAATAAACAAAAATTTGTGGACGCTCGTGACAGCATGGGGGGACTGACAGTTGAAGCCCTGCTACTGGGGGCACGGCTGACTGCTGCTCCAGCGCCACCACTCCAGCTTCGAGGGGCTGAGCTGTGATGGTGCTGAAGCTATGGAGGTCTGTTAAAGTCACGGAAGCCTGACAAAGTCATATCCTTAAAAATGAGGTATTGATCACCCTCAGCACTCCTACAGGAGATGTAGAATTGAGCCTATCTGAAAAGAAAGTTAGTGTATCAATGAGAGTTCTCTATGAAAACAGTGTAGACTATTATAATTTCAATATAAAAGTGTAGTTTTACATATCAGTATTGCTATAGCAAATTATTTTTCTTTTCAATCTCCCTCATTTTTGATCCATATAAAAGAGAACTTTAGATTGCTTGTTAGTTCCAGAAAGAGGTCATCTAGGCTTGGACGTCTCGTTGGACTAATTAAATATGCATGAGTGTGAAGATTAAAATACCCAATCCTCAACCAGTTTCATAATTAAATAGAAAATTAAAACCTCTTTCTTTGGCTGTACGTATAACCATGTTACAGCATCTCCAAGAAATGAAGCAATGGCATATTTTGCACGATACTAGTTATTTGTTTTAAGTTGAATAAGATGAAATTTATTTTCCTTTGGTGTTGCTGTTCAAAGTAGCAAGCCATAGTCTGTACTCCATAGGTTTTTTTACGTTAGGGATTCTTTCTTACCAATTAATTTGGACAGGCGTTTAGTTCATTGTGGGACAGCTGCTGAGCGGCAACTTGGTCTAAGAGTTGCCAACACTGCAATTGGGAGCTAGCTGAGCTGCTCAAGCTAGCTTTGATCTACATAGTCATGGTCATGGGTGGGTGGAGCTAGCCTGTGCTATGTTGGCTTCACTGCTGTTCTTACTCAAGCTAGCCCTGGTATGTCTACGTGTGCTGCAATCGCACTGCCCGACTGTAGTATAGACATAGTGTTAGCGTCTTATTAGGCTGCTTCTACACTTGAAACTGGGGTATGATTCTGAACTGGAGTAGACATACATGCAGTAGCAAGTGGCAGCAGCATGGCTAGCTACTGTGAGTATGCTCCCCGGGCAGTCTGAGCAAGGATGGCTAGCCTATGCCATTGCTCACCATTGTCTGTGCTGCTGCGGCTGCACTACTGTTTTTAGTGTGCTAGCTCTCTTTGAATATGTCTGCTTGAGTTGGGAATCACACCCCCAGCTCCAGCTGCAGACGTAGCCATAGATTTTAATGCCAGAAGGGACTGTTCTGATGATCTAGTCCAATCTCCTGTATAACACAGTCAATGAAACCTCACTTAGTAATTTCTGCATCGAGCCCATAACTTCTGTTTGCGGTAGTCACTGAGTGTAAGGCTAGAAGTGGCCATTAGATAATCTAGTCTGACCTTCAAAAGCTATAAATTTCAGCAAGCTACCCCTTTATTGAGCCCAGTAACTATAGAATATCTTTTGGAAGATATCCAGTGTCGATTTAAAGAAATCAATCCTATTTTTTTATTTGTGCCATGTTTCTTTTTGCCAAATCATGTGTTTGTGGCACAGTGTTTGTAAAATGATGAACATGCAATGTATTTGGCAATCCGCACATACTCATTTCTTGTTGAAATGTAGGATTCTATTTGATCTTTGCTCCTACTTCTCAAGCCATTTGTGGTTTAGACTCCTCGTGCCATATGTTCCCCTGCTGCATAAAAACACACAGAGGACTACAAATTAATTTGTAAAGCCTGTGAACGTGGAACTGCGAGGCTGCCTTATGTTGTATGCAGTGAACTTGTTGAGGTGCAGGAGAAGTGGAGAAAGAAGAAAAGCCAGAAATCAGTTGGAAATCCTGGCTCCAGTATTGTGAATCCTTGGCTAGTTTGGCAGAAAGGAATTCTTTCTGCCCAATACTCAGACCCCCAAATCCAGCCTCTACTATATACTCATACCATGTTCAACACTGTTGTATACGAGTACCGTAGAGTAGTGGATTAAACAACATGATTAATATCTGTCACATGTTGTCTTATCCTCTCCCCATGGGAGAAATGTGTATAATGGATTGTCTTATTTTGATAGGTTTTTAAGGTTGTTTGGGTGTTACTGTGTACTTATGTTAAAGAAGGCAAGGTCAAAGAAATGCACCTTTCACTTGGGTGGAAGGTGATGAGGTTTGTAATGACCCTCAATTCCTGGGGGAGTTCCAGCAGTGGAAATATGGCAGACTTGTCTGCTCTGCTGCTGTTGATCCTTCTGACAGGAGACACATGGCATGGAGGATGTATTAATGCTGTTGGGTTTTTTTACACAGGTATTAATAATAATCATAATCTGTTTTTATAGAAGGGGAAAGTGCTGCTTAAAGCAGCTGCCCCCTTGCCACTACCCTGCTTCACAAAGGGACAGTGATGAGAGTGGAAACAACTTCCATTGCTATGTGTGTTCCCCTAGCTCATTTCTACAGGATAAAGGTGCTCAGCAAAGGGGAGCATATATGTCTTTATGTTGCTGGACAATGTGCATGCTCACTGTATGCACATCTGAATGCATCCTTTTGGGTGGATACTGCTGAATTTTGTTTGTTCCCTATGTCAAGATGTGTTAGCATTGTGTCAAGGCATTTAACTACTGTTCTTTGAAATGCTGGAATAGTTTTGTCACAACCTGTCAGTTGATGTTCATGCTCTGAAATGTAGACAGAATATTTGTTTTGGATAAAGCACATTTATTTGTTGTTACATATTTTAGAAAAGGGCATGAGATGAAAATTTGTATTGAACAAGTGAAGGTTTTTATCACGACTGGTTTGAATCCTTTCCATCTTCTGAAGAGCAAGTGTTTCTTTCACTGGTATTAGAAACCAGATTGGTGCATCCATTCTGGAGACTATCATAATTTCATATTTCAAGTCCTTTTATGTATAGAGAAGAAATAAACATCTAATGCAACCATGTTCTCTCCAAGGAAACATGAAAACTGCTGAATTAATTGAGAGGCTATGGTTCTTGATGTGTATCATTTTAAAAACACTTTATGGATTTTTTTGTATAGTTTTTTTTCACTATTTAGAAGTTTGTTAATTTTAGACTCAAGCACAATGGTGGCCATTAAACAGTCAATAATTGATAACACACGACTCATGAGAACTATTAAGTATCTGAGATATCACTGTGTGATGCCTGTTGGGAAATGCTGAGGTTTCAGTGGTGACCGTCCAGCCTCCCAGGACCTAGTTACTTTTTGTTGATGAGATGAAGGTGTGATCAATCTTCATATATTTTCAGTAGATGAACTATAGCTGGTCATGTAGTGAAAATCCTGATTTATGATTTCAGTTGTGGGGGCTACAGTTTCATTTGCTCTCATTATACATCAAAGGAAAAATTCACCCCTGTGCAGAGCACCAGCTGAAGGCGTATGCATCATTTAACTCTTCAAAATAGGAGGTAAGTAGTTAATGCACCAAGTCCTGGCCCATTGCACCAGGGTGAATTTTATCCTATTTGCGTGAATTTGGATAGTCATGGCTGTAGTCAAGAATTCCAAACGTTAGCAAGTATTATTTTGTTGTTTTCTTGTTGCATTTTTAAAAGTTTTGGCTATCCAGTTTGAAAGGTGAACTACCATGTGATGTCAATGACAACACAAATAACAGGTAGCAAGCAGGTAAAGTGAACAGCTCAGAAAACTCACAGACTGAAAATCACTTGCGTACTTCTGAATAACGAAAATAATTAGCAGAAATTGGGATTCATTTACAAACTATTAGCTAATGCCCAATGAGGCTAAATTAGCAATGAATATTATTTTAATGATTAATTTAATTCAAGCAGTTCTAATATGGTCACAGAGTATTTGGGTGTTTACTTTGACCATTATCTGAAAAGTCTGAGAGATTAGAGCTTTCTGAACTCCTGCAAGTATTGCACTTGTGCTAAGAGGATCTGGAAGTCATAAAACTGACTGTTAGGTTTAATCTTTATTTTTTCAGTTTACTTACACTATTCATTTTGTTCAGTTTACAAGTTGAATAGATTTTTTTTCTCCCCCTCCTAGTATGATCTGCAGACTCAGTCTGGGATCTGAAAATGAAATTGAGGTTTTTTTCCTGCACCTTACATTATGCTTCATAATAAGGTTTCTTGCATGGCAGCTAAGCTGCTAACTTTGATGTTGTGTGAAGTCAGATTCTACACCAGGGGTAGGCAACCTATGGCATGCATGCCGAAGGCAGCACACGAGCTGATTTTCAGTGGTACTCACATTGTCCGGGTCCTGGCCACCAGTCCAGGAGGCTCTGCATTTTAATTTAATTTTAAATGAAGCTTCTTAAACATTTTAAAAACCTTATTTACTTTACATACAATAGTTTAGTTATATATTATAGACTTATAGAAAGAGACCTTCTAAAAACGTTAAAATGTATGACTGGCACGCGAAACCTTAAATGAGAGTGAATAAATGAAGACTCGGCACACTACTTCTGAAAGGTTGCCGACCCCTGTTCTACACCGCTCATACTGCCATGGCTCTGGTTTTGCAATAGTAGCAGCTGTAAAAAACTCATTGGTAGAGTAATTAACTATAACTCTGCTTCAAAGGATCAAATCCTGCAGACTATTTACAGAGCTGTATGAGGCACATTGTTAGCCATCTTGGATCCTGGTCTCATTTTATGCTAAGGAGATTAGTGCACCCCTGAGGCTGCTATAAACCCTGTAGACTTGCTGCAGAGGGATAGGGGAGTACCAGTCTGGAGTCCCTTGTGTGACGCTGTGTCCCATTCAGTCTCCCTGGTTGTGATTCAGCAATACCTTCCCGTCTCAGGATGCTGGAGATGCACTGCTTCCTTTGCTCCATATGTGGAAGTTACGAGCTTAGCCATGGCCTCAGCTCATGGGGAAGGGGCAGAGTTGGTCAGTCACAAAGTTGTGTCACAGTGGAACCAATGGCAGTTACCTCTCTCCACTTGGGGTATGGGATAGGGCTGTATAGTCACTGAGCCCATACATAATGTGTGACTCCCTTCCACTCTACTCCAAGGGGCAGGTGTCAACACCTTCCTGAACTTAGACATTAATCTCTTGGCGACTTCCACCTTTATACTGTATCCATGATTACTTTCAGATGGGGAGATCCACAAGCTCCTAGGCCAAGAGTGTTAAAAATGAGTGTCTAAAATTAGGCTCCCAAATAATTAGCCTGATTTTCAAAGGTGCTGGGCACCTACCATCTCCCACCGAAGTGACTGGGGGCTGCTCATTGTGCAGCACCATTGGAATCAGGCTAATTATTTAGGTGCCTTTGTATGGATTTGGGTGCCTAACTACGCACTCATTTCCTTAAAATCTTGGTCCTAGTATCTATAGCTTTTGTGGTATAACAACACAGTAAAATTAGTCTGGAAGACCCCTGTTTTTTTTTAGTGGGGCAGATGTCTGTAACAACCATCACCACTCTCCCAAAGCCTTTTGTTGGGTTTTTATCTGCAGATGGCATTCAAAATATGCCACGTGAGCCTTCCTAAAGTAAGCTCCAAAGAATAGTAGTATTGTGACTAGTGGCCCAGTGCTCCTATTCAAGTGAATATACCTTTGAAATACAGTTTCAGTACCTTGGAACCCAGTCCTGCTTGTTTTGAAGTCAGTAGAAGTTTTGCTGTTGACTTCAACAGGAGCAGAATTGGGCCCTTGTTCTCTTGGCAGAAGTTATATATTGAATAGTTTTACTTAAGACAGCTGGAGTTTCCTTTTGAAGCAGAATGATTTCCATGTGAGATTTGCTCCATAAACAGGATTATAACAGACAGCATTCCATACCAAACATGAGACACTTAATAACAGGCATTAGCATTTTTGTTGCAGTTTATCATGCTTATTTTCACTCTCTACTAAATAAATTTGCTTTGTTTTAGTGGACCAGGGTTCCATGTATAGTCCTGGGGAAATATACAGGTAAAGTGCCCTGCACCAAGTTAGCATTATGCCTACGAGAAAAACTCAGTATGGTTTGGTGTGCTTCCCAAACTGCATGAAAATTAGGTCTACAAAACTATTCTGAAAAGCAATTATGTTGCTGTTCAGTGCCACATTTTATTTTCTTACTGATGGTCTTCAAGTTAAATGACCTAAGACATAACCCTGGGAAGTGATGAGCTTCTCCAACTCCCACTGACTTCAAAGGCAGTAGGATCAAACCATGACTCCTTTTTACAATGAAATAATTGGCTAGTTATGTGCTTTATGGAGGAAAAAAATAGTAGAGGTGATTCGTTCCAATTTCATGTTAATTAGCTGTAAATTTAAGTTAGTGGGAGCAGGTGCAGGATCATGCTCATGCTGCTAATGCAAAGGTATCTTAGATTACACAAACATTTTCCTTGAATATTTACTTGATCCCAGATATATCTGACGTATTTTAAAGTGAAAAATAAATTTCTCAAAGTCTATAAATACATACTATGTAGATTAGTGCAAGTGTCACCTACTGGTCAGTGAGTGTTACAGCCCCCTACTGTGCCAATCTGCAGAGGATATGGGGCTGTCATTTCCTATGTGACAGGCAGGGATATTTACCCCTTTCCTCTTCCCTAGGTGCCATCCCTGACTGTAGTAGGCTCATGTCCACTGTGGTTTGGACATAGATGGGGCCTGAAACACACTCCCACCTTTGGATTACACAAGTGTTAATTTTGGAAACATAGGCTATGTCCAGATTACCCGCCGTATCGGCGGGTTAAAATCGATTGCTCGGGGATCGATATATATCGCGTCTAATCCCCGAGCGCGCTTATATCTATTCCGGAACTCCATCAACCCCAACAGAGTTCCGGAATCGACAGAGGGAGCCACGGACATCGATCCCGCGCGGTATGGACGGGTGAGTAATCCGATCTTAGATATTCGACTTCAGCTACGTTATTCACGTAGCTGAAGTTGCGTATCTAAGATCGATTTCCTCCCCATAGTGTGGACCAGCCCATAGTGTTCAAATGTTAAAGACTTCTTCAGGGCTGATAATTTTGGTTTCGTATAAGTCTTTAATACAGACTGAAACAAAACATCATAACAGCACTAAAGATGGAGTAAACGTTCTAATAAATGTTTCCAAAATTGATACTTGCATTAAAATAGGCAGCTTCTTGATAACACATTGCAGTCTGCCAGGTAAATGTAAGTACAGTAGAACCTCAGAGTCATGAACACCTCGGGAATGGAGGTTGTTCGTAACGCCAAACAAAACATTATGGCTGTTCTTTCCAAAGTTTAAACTGAACGTTGACTTAATACTGCTTTGAAACTTTATTATGCAGAAGAAAAATGCTGCTCGTAACCATTTTAATTGAAATGAAACAAGCACAGAAACCGTTTCCTTACCTTGTCAAATCTTTTTTTTAACTTTCTTTATTTTTAGTAGTTTATATTTTACACAGTGTTTATTTGCTTTTGTCTCTGCTGCTGCCTGAGTACTTATTTCTTGTTCCAAATGAGGTGTGTGGCTGCCTGGGCAGTTTGTAACTCTGGTGTTCATAACTCCGAGGTTCTACTGTAATCCACAAAACTAAAGAGTCTCATCTTTCTGATTCCATGTTTACAGCCAATTTTTGGATGTATATATCAAACCCTTCACAAATTTCAGTTCTGAGACTCAGGACGTTGTTGTGGAAAAACAGTTCCAGTCACTTGGTTAAATAATGTTACCCCTTTTGACCTGAGCAGTTAGCCAAAGTTTCAGACTGTGCTAAGGTTAGGGGGAGAAATTGAAGATGGAGTCAGGCATCTTTGATACACTCTTGTTTGTTTACAAGGAATGTACAAAGTCCTGTTTCCCTGAACACAGGAGCAATCCAGCAGATGGAGCTCACAGATCCAGGCCCCTTTTAGCCAACACTTCGCTCAAAAGCTCCCTCTCTAAGGATTTCTCACATTGCTTGTTCAGCCTGTGTTTGGTTTTCTGCTCATTCTCTGTCTGTTTTTGTGCATTTCTCTTGCTGCTTCTCTCACTCTCACGTGTGTACATCTCAGCTAAGAGCAATACCCAGCCAAGTCCCTCTCCCTCATCATTCAGATTCCTGAACAGCCTCACCTATGCCTTTATTTTGGGTGGTGACATGTGCCTGTGTTTTGGGGTGGAGGCTGTTATTGTTTCATAAAGGACCGTAAGTATTTCTTACTGGTATCTTAAATGAAGGGCAGTGGTTATATTTCGCCCCCACACACACCACCATTTCAATGTGGTTTAGTCCAACCTATAACAATAGCATGTACTGCTTCACTTTTGCTAATACATTTCCTTTTCCTTCCCAGAAATATCAATAAATCAGGAAATAGAAGTAAAAATCTATTGACACAGTATTATGCTATTGTGAGCCCAATACTGCACTGAATCTGAGAGTTACCCACCCACAGCAGCTACAATCTCAAGGTCTAAAGTATTAAGTTAATAGCCACTGACAAAAAAAGAGGTCATTGCAAAAAAAAGAGGTCCTTGGTGGCAGAAAAGATATATGACAACCCTATTGTTGCAGGGTTAAGGTTCACTCACTGAATCTTCTGGCTTTTTTTAGAGTAATGCCTCACTGTTTTCCAGTAACGTGACAGCATTGATTTGTCAAATGTTAGACACAACTGTCAGGTTGAAATACCAAATAGTTTGCTCCCTATAACAAATCTGTGACTGCTAATCCTGCGTATTTTAATAATGTCCAAGTCTCATGGCTTTTTGTGAATTCTAAAAGTCACACACATGGAAAAGAGGCATCAAGATAAGCCACAAAATTCTTCCATGCCCTCCACCCACTCCCTCCCCACAGTGTTGTCTCCAGCTCCTCTTCCTCTGTAAATCAGTGTCTGGAGTCTGGACCCAGTCTCTGATTTTGTTGTCCTAATTTCATTCTCCTCTCTACAAGTTTGTCTAGAAAAGAGACTCATTCCTAAAGGCCTGTAAAACCGAGTCATGTCCTTAAGGAATTTTGAACAAAATACCCAGTAAACACAAACAACACATCTGTAAACAAAAGTTGTGCCGTTAATAAGATGGCTGTTGACATCATCTGTCTGTGGTCCATTTAGTCTGTAAAGTTTTAAGGACATGGACATTGCCTTCATCTTTGTCTGTGAATCTGGTGCGGTATAAACAATAATACTGTTATGTTTATTCCCAAACAAAAAAACCTCTATGACAGAACTTTCTCTATGGAAATCCCTGCTATATTTTGCAAAAGCCTTCTCCTTTAGCATGCATCCCTCTTGTGTAAGCAGTTGTTTCCTTATGATGGAGTTTCTGCTCATCACCTTCGTGCGTCATACATTTTTCTAAATTGTTGTGATACTTTTGTGTGCAGAGGTGATCAGGGAAGACAGACTTAAGTACAATTTGCTACTCTTCTCCCACTAAAACTCTAAAAAATAATGTCTGGCCCATAATATGACCAAAAAAATAATGGTGCAAACAAACCAGCAGTAGACGTGAAGAGTGTACTGCTGTAAAAGTCAATGGAGGAATCCTGGCAAATCTATATATTCCACTCAAGAAGTTTAGTTTCTTTTTTGGATCCTATCTATGTTATTTCATTCCAAATAGAAGTCAAGATTGTATCTAATGTTACCAGTCAGATAAGGGGGTTATAGATTTGAAATATAAACAGAAGCCCCAGGAAAATGCTTATATTTTTATATGGTATAAAAAGTTACATGTACGAGTGCGCTAGCTGCAACAATGCAGCCCCGCCAAGGAATCTCTGTTTAACATATATTAAAGCTCTGCTCATCAGACCTCAGCCAGCAGCTGCTACTGTCAATTGGGGGGTTGTTTAAAGTGGTATGTGACCTAATGATCCAAAAAGACAACAAGGGACTCAGCCACTCTAGAAGCACTGACTGGGGCATGTTCTCCTAAATGCAAAAAGGCAATGTTTAAAATATGTAAATAAGAATTTTTAGTACTAGATGAAGGTGTCATTACCCCACTCCCTGAGCACCACTCACATTTATAACTATGCGGGAAAGTAGGAATCAAGGCCAATAAACTGGTTGTGTAGCCACAGAGGCATTCCTCAGTCCCCATATCATGGTGACCAAGGATTAGCAGTAAAAGGGCCGTGAAGCCATGGTGCTGCATATCTTAAGGGCTTTATTGATCCAGCTGAAATCAATGGCCAGGTATCGAACCAGTTGCTGTGTATTTTACAACTCTGACATCTGCAAATATCTAACATGGAAAATATTTATGATTGATTCCAGGCCTGACTAAATAATGCTTCCACTTCTGCAGCCTTCAGTGTGCGTCTGCAGTGTGAAAGCGTGGCGATGCTTTACTGGTGCGAAAATCATCCCAGACCTGGGGGCCAGCACACAGGTTCAGTGCATATATTGTTTGTTAATTAATTTTGACTTGCTCCATTGTGCCCATTCCAGTGGTCCAGACACGCTGGTCGTCTTTGTTACAAACACACAGAAATAACTAGATCCAATCTCTGAAAGATAAAATCTCCATTTTTTTTTTGATCCCTTGCTGCCATCTCCCTCTTGAATAACTTCAGGTCAGCTTTACAGCTTGATATGAGGGTCCTCACCAATTCAGCAATGGAAGAAGTGAATATCATGCTTAAGAACCTTCTACTGGGAGCACCATGGCCTCATAATTAAATGAGGAGATTGCCAGAGTACCTCACTTGAGCTTTACTGCCATCCTTTCTCACACATTGTTATTCTATCAGTTGGAAGCTCCTATAAAGTTCTGGCTTATGAGCCTCTCTCTAATGGCTGACAGTCACGATTCCAGAGGAATATAGCTGTGGATGGAGGTTGTGGCTCTGGAGGGAGACCTAGTCTCTGCAAGGAATGGGAGGTAGCTAAGCCCAGTTGAATGAAGGGCATGACATTTCAGATTTGTGCCAGGCTCTGTAGCCACAGGGGAGCCAGCACACAAAGCAGAGTACCCGGGTAATGTGTTCAGAGAGCTGTGTTGCTGAGCAGACATTCTTCTGTATTGTGTATGAGCTGAAGATTTTTCTGGTTATTAGGTTTTCCTCCCAGATAGGAGTTGCAACAATTGAGCATGGAGGTCACAAATATGTGTGGATTCCTGTGTCTGATACAAATGAGGTGCAGTCATTTGGCCATTCGTAAACGAAGAGAGTGGTTTTTATAACTCTGGATATTTGGGCTTCCCAATGCATGGGAGAATCCAGAAGTCCTTTCCCCTCCCTAGTGCTCATTCAGCTCTCTCTCTCTCTCTCCCATGTTTATTTTCCCCATCACTGGAGTTCTCAAGCTTTTCATAGTGTGGCTCACATCTCTACCTATTTGTGTTAGTGGAGACTATTTCACCTCCCGTGGGTAATGAAACATCATTCCTCTGGCAACTACAGCAGTTGGTTACACAGAAGAGTGATATTGGTAAAGTATTTAATTTAGGTATAGTTTCTTTTAATTGCAACTGAAAACGAGGAGGCGACAGCAGTATAAGAGCAGCCAGCGATGCATTGCTCTCAGATAGTCTGTGGTTTGGGAGCCATTACTTATCATATCCACTCTCAGTCCATTTTCTCCCACTTAGCTTCCTTTGGTTCCCTCTCAGCCTCAATACCCCATCACAATACCTGTGGTGCAGGGAGATGAGCAGAAAAACGGACATCAGTCTTCCCATCTGGGCCACTAGCCAACTGCATGCAGCTACAGCTGAGCTGGCCTTGATTCTGTGGGTTGGGTTGAAAGCTCACTGGGACTCTTCACGGGAGGAGGGGCAGAGGAGCAACCACATTATATGACAGGCCTGGGAGTTGTATATAAGCTCCCTCAGTCTGCTGTCCATTTCATCAGCTCTGTTGCTTGACAGCTCCTTCAGCTGCCAGTCCACTGGGGTGTGCAAAACCCAGAGAATACCACTGTTTTCTGTTTTGTTTTGTTCTTGAGGAGGGTGATGGGGACAATCCCTGAAAACAGCTTTCAGGGAATCACGGTTACTCTATTCATTTATTCTAGTGAGATTGTGGTGTGTGTTCACATTGATGCACAGTGGGGTGTGCGCAAGTTGGTTATTTTTTTGTGGGGAGAGGTAGTACAATAGGATGAAAACATTCATGGCAAAATATTTTACTGGCTTGGCAAGAAATCTTCTACTGCTGTGTCCCTCCTAACTTATGCAGTTAATTTATTTCCATCTACTTTGAGAGTATTGACCAATTTGAAGATAGAAAGCTTGTTCTGATCTTACTTATACTGGTGTCAGTCAGGAATAACCCAGCTGAATTCATAAGTTAGACTGGTGCAAAATTGCTGTGATAGACAATGGAAGTCAGTGTCAGTGAAAATCAGGGCCAGTGTTTCTGTTTTAATAAACATATTTCAAATCAGCTGTTCCTAATTCTATAGGCTTCATTAGGAACTTAGTACCCCTCATACTAAATGATAGTTGAATTTTCAGTCAGAACATAAGTGTAATTTTCAAAATAGATGTCTTGTAGTATTTCTTGTCTCTAAAACACAATTTAAACTCTGTTTATGTTAAGAAAGTCTTGAATGTTATTTCCAGAACTGTAGTAGTGAACTCACTGATGAAGCACTTATCAGCTCGTCTTAAATCCTGTGATCCCCAAAGGGAATGCCTGTTATTATACACTTTGGCAGAGCTTCAGAATTAAGCTTTGACAAGCTAAATTTATCTTGCGCATGTCCAGAGACCCTTGGGGAAACAGTCGTGTGAATGATATGGAGGCCAACTTATCCAAGAAATTCAGCTACACGCAAGAAGATTAATTTGACTAATACATGCTTATAGTCTTTCAACCTAATGAAGCTCCTCAAAAATTTGATGCAGAGTGATAGTTGAGTTTGATTTAATAGCTATTATGATATACGTTTACTTTTGAAATAAACATGTCCTGTTTAATGACATTGAAGCTGTTATTCGTGTTTGCCATTGAGCCTGCCTCGTTCAAGGAGGTCTGCCTAATATTACACGTGTGATTCTAAAACAACTTACAGGAACCTACCTTGTAAACCTTTAATATTTGATGTAATACTTTCCATCATGAATAATCCCATTGATGTTCATGGGACTACTCACCGATGATAAGCATGAAGTCCCAGCTACAGCAAGAAGCTCTGCATGGGGCAGAGCCCCATTAAAGTCAGTGGGGCTCAGTATGGGGCAAAGGTCCACCCATATAGAGCTCATTGCAGGATTGAGGCCCTATGATAGTAACTTTTTGCTGGATCAGGCCCGGAATGATTTTATCCCCAACAAAGGAATGAGATTTCAAGCACCTAAATTGCATTGTGGGTGATTATTTAAAATATATAAAAAATAAAATCTCTTAACTAATTTTTGATTGGTACTATACATAAACAAATAGGGCTTAGTGAAACCAGTTAAAGCCAATGCAGATAGAAAAATAATAAAATAAATACTAAGATAAATGCAGATAAATCACAGGTAAATATGACCCATTACACCTCAGTATTTCCACCTAGAAATTTGTAAAAATAGAAAATATTTTTGTGAAACGTCATTAAAAATTTTTTGCAGTTTCATTCCAAATCATATTTTAGGCTACATGTTTCACTATTTTCTGTGAAAATTTTGCAAAATGGTCACTTCCAAAAATTCTTTTTGCATTGAAATATGCAGAAATACAGGTGTTTCAGTGCAAAAATTTAGCTTTAGCTAAAATTTCAAAACATAATTTTTTTTTAAAAAGTTGAACATAGGATCCTTTTAAAATGAAATTGTTTTCAGTTTCAAAACCTGAACTTTTTGAAGTTTTTCACAAAATTTGACCAGTTTGGCTGAGCATGAATATCTCAGATTTCAAAGTTTATTGTATTTTTAATGTTACCCACAAACTTATCTCTGATATTACTTTGGACAACATTCTCTTACAGAAATAAGCAAATATTACAATATTGTTCCTGTAAATTTCACTGAAAATAACTCATTGCTCAGCAGCAATGCAGCAAATTATTAAATAGAATCTATTCTAAATATTTGCTGCTGTTTGTGTCATTTAATGTAAACTAAGCTAAAATATGCTGGAAAATTTTAAGTATTTTAAGTATTCATTTGAGATAATTGTTGTATTTACTCAGCATCAGGAGACTAAAGATAAGGATGGGGTATTTAAAATAAATGCTATGGATGAAAAGCAGGGAAACAGAAGGCTTCGACTCCCATCTAGAGTAAACTCTATAAGCTAAATTGGAGTAGATTATAATTAAAAGGACTGCTTTAGCGCTCTCAAGTAATAGAGTAACATACTTAACTGTTTTTGAGTGTTCCACATTTTCCACATCAGAATAAAACAAATATCAGTTTAATGCACTAAGTCATTTCAGTAACTAAGTACTATAACAGTACATTATATCAGTAGGTGATAGAATCCATGGCATAATAATAGGTTGAACAGCCCAGGTTCTGGATCATTAGAGGCTAGATTCATGGAACAGGTGACCTAATGTGCAACAGTTACTCTTCACATCTATTTTTTTTGTCTTCTGTGTCGAGGTTACTACAGTGACTGGTGCTATATAAATACCTTAGTTACGTACTGTAGCTCCTCTTTTCAATGTATCAGAAAAGACCATTGTTGTTTGTACAAAACAAAACATGTGTCTGTAATGCTCAGCATGGGCACAAGGTGCTTTAATTGTATCTATAGAGAACTGACAGGAATTTTTTTAATAATTATGATTTATTTATGCAATGCCATCCATGTACTAGTTGCTTTACAAACAGATATGAAGGCATGCACCCTGCCCCTGAGACCAGGACAATGTGCAGTTGAAGAAGGGGAATGGGAAACAGTGCTAGTGAGTGGGCAGAGTGTAGGACAAGTTTTGGTAGTTGCACAGGTATGACTACGGAAGAACCCCTATGGAAGTAATAGTTTCAAGTTGTCTAGTATATTCCATGTCTCAACCACCATTTCCTCAAAAGTCTGGGAGAACAGCGAGGCCTTTCAATGTGCCCTGGTCAAGAAGCTCAGAAAGCCCTGCCTGGCCAAGGGCACAAGAGTATTGCTGAGAATGCCTAGACAGCAGTCCACTTCATATAAACATGTTGACATGCTGCAACTGATCTCAGCTGCGGGGAGACTTGGTTTCTCAGGACTCAAACCATTTAGAGCTATTCATGCTCTTGGAGGACAGGAGTAAGGTAGAAAGGCCTTTTTAGAATAAGCCTGTTTCAGTGGCAGTGAAAGAAAGGATGAGTGTGAAGGCTTCACAGGGGAGGGCCAAGAAGGTCATCCATGTATAGGGAGTACACATGGAAAATTATCTGGAGCAAAAGTGCAGGAGAAAGACACAACATCGTAAGTTGGCCTTGAGCCCCAGGAGGAGCAATGGAAAAACGTAGCAGAGAAAGAGAGAGAGAGAGAGAGATCAGAGGGGAATGTCGGAGGCAGGCCGTGTAGGGTCTTGACCAGTTGCAGCTATCAGCATCTTTATTCTCTTTTATTTAGAGTAGAAAATACCTAGGAAATTAGCAGAACTAATTCCAGGAGACAGCCCCCTGTAATAAATAACCACTTAAAAGTCTCTTTAAGGTATTCGGTGGGATGTTAGCTCAAGACTGCTTCTTCACTAAAGACAATACACATAATAAAAGAGAGTTCTGAGTTGCATATGCCCAAACCACTGGATACCAAGGGTAAAATCATGCCCCTATTGAACTCAATGGGAGTTTCACCATTGATTTCAAAGGGGCTAGGATCTCACCCCCAATATTTTAGGGTATTGAGAATATGAACATCCAATAAACATTACAATTCAACCTTAGATACTGGTTACATTGCCTGGGACATCATCTTCCAGCAGTATACTGCATAAATCATATTGTCTTACTAGGTTCTATTTAGCGGCTGGAGGAAAGCATCAAAACAGTTTAAAACAAGAGCTGAAACATTTTAAAAGCTACACATGACAGACTGTTCTGGCTCAGTGAACTGCAAGCAATGTTCTGCCCATCATTTGCTCATGATGGGGAGAGATGAATGTTTTTGCCAATATTTATTACTTGTCAAAACCTTGAAATATTCCAAATTATGGAACACAGAAATTAGAGTAAAATGGCCAAATTACCAGTGGTTTAATGAGGCACAACTATTTAAATCTGCTTATGCTAATAATGAATTTGCCCCTGTGATAGTAGCCCAAGTAGGAGCACATTTGGCTTTGTTTTCTAGTCTACTTTCATGGGAGATGGAGAGACTGAATTTCAAATATTGTAGTGGTGAAGCACCAGGATTAGACTAAGGGAGGCTAGGAAGAAGACAGGAATACGGTGCATAGGTCCATATAGCGCATTATGGAGTTCACCAACACTCAGTGCGTATACGTAGGTCAATCACTGATTAGGGCACAACATTAATAGCATATTTTATATCAGAAAAGTTAAAATATTCCAATTAATCACTTTATTGTTGGTACCTATATTTTTACAGATTTGTACATTTTTCTTAAAGATTTGTCACTCTCCTATGTAGTGTGAGGACATGTACCTTTGGAAATGGACAGTCTGTTCAACGAGTGTGAGAAAAAAAGTGTGACTGCAGTGTAAAAATAAAGGGCTAGATCCTCAGCTGGTATAAACCAGTTCATGAAAATCAATGGTGCTATGCTACCTAACAATCTGTTCTTTGACAAACTTTGTATCACACAACCCATATGTGACAGCCTGCTAGCACCCTGGTCACTGAGATTACTGCCCCACAGAAGAGGCTGCAGGCTCAACTGTGAGCCATTAAACACTTTCTGTTGGGGGATTATGAACACCTGGGTGGTAGCTGCAGGGCTAAATGATACATTAGCAGTAGCTGGGAAGAACAGGAGCAAGTGGGAGAGTTTAGATGGTGAACTGGGCAGAAGTCTTCCCATGTAGTACACATGGGTCATGTCTGTTTGCAGGAGAAACGAGGAATATAAGTGCATGTGATGACAGGGAAACAGCCTGGTGGTGTTTATCACCATCAGGTGACAGAAACAGGTAAGGCAGCACAGCACACTGGGTAGCTGAAGAAGAACTCTATGATGCCATACTAAAAGATAACTCTGTCAAAATTGCCAATTTCAAATCTCCAAAAATCAGACCACCCCCAAAAATCATGAAAAATCCTGAGATTTTAAAAATGTTGTAGGTTTGGGTTTTTTTTATTTACCCTCTGGTTTTTGAGCTTTTAAAGTGCAGTGGGGTCACATTTTCAAGCTTTTCTGTGCAGTCATGAGAGCTGGAAACATAGCTTTCATTTAAAGAAGTGAAAGTTTCCTGTAATTCAGCTAATGAGAGACAAGTGGACTTTAAATAAAACACCAAATATTGCAAGATTACCATATAATTGAGAGAATTGAGAACACAACTGTATTTTACTCAAAAAGCCACAAACTCCTGTTTGTGGAAGAGTCAGACAAGTTTCAAAATTCACCCAGGCTAACAATGTTAGTCGGATTCCTTGTTGTTTAAATTGCAAGGCATCTACACAGTCTGTAGAGACTGGAAACTGGATATCTATACAGTAATGCACGTGCCTGAGAATCTGACTCATAGGACATGTGGTTGAGTAGGACTGGCATTTACTTATGACAGAGTGTCAGCATGCAACTTTACTAAGATTAGGCTCTGAATGTTGTTTATGCAGGATATGTATGTATGTTTACATGGGAGCCCTTCTTTCTGTGAAATTTTATAGAATATCAAGCTCATGCCAATTTACTTCTAGTACTTTATTTGTGGAATTACAGTAAAATCTCTCTAGAAAAATAGAAATAGTCAAATTGAATTGACACTCTCCCTGCAGCAAGAGATTGAAAAAATTCAAGAGAAAAATGTTTTAAGTAGAAGTAGGCACTTTTGGTGTTTTGTCATGAGTGGCAGCACAGCAGGGGCACAAAATAGCTCTTGATCCCTGACAATATTTGAAGCAAAGAAACAAAACCTTAGCTTTATCTACTCAGGCCAACATCTTCAAACATGATTCCTAAGATTAGGTGCCTACATGGGGAATCTAACAGTCTCTGTCTTCAGAAATGATAACCATCCAGCAGCTCCTGAAATGACTGTCACACTTGCCAACTGCAGAATCCATCTCTTCAGCTTAGCTTTTCCACAATTTCATTCATGTCAGTGTCCTCACCCCAGGCACATACTACCACCCGTGCTGCTGAGGCTACACTATATTTTTAGTGCAGTAGTTTGATTAGAGCTAACATAGTTATTTCTCCTCAAGCAGGGACTCGTACCCCCAGCTCCAAGTGTAGACATAAGGATTTTTAGGTTCAGTACCACATGGTGGCTTTTAAAGTCGCAGCTAGATTGCTGGGTGTGGGGAGCAGAACTGCACTTTGGCAGTGGCAGACTTAATTCCATGTGTCATGAACTCAAACAGATTCAAGATTTTACTTGCCTTTTTATAACAGATAATTAAAAAAATCTAATCTCTTGTACAGCTGGTCCGAAAATAAGGCCAGTGCATTTCTAGGATTCTTTAAATCTTTTGCAAACCAGAGTACACAGCAGCTTAGTTTTTGTTTAATATGTCATCATAACAACTAAGCCAATTTTAACATAGTTTCTTTATTTAAAGTTTAAATGTGAAACTCTTATGAATTGGGGATAAAATCATATTTAGTTACCTAATTGATGTCTATATATAACAATTCAGGTAAAATCTCAATATGACCTGTAGGAAAGTAATTGTCTGTAAAAAGATAATGCAGGAAAGGAACTAATACATTGTTTCTTAAGATCCACTAATTTCTTCCAGGTTTATCTTCTGAAAATATTTTTATTACAGTATATGCAAATATAATTCAAGGTCAGGATACCTTCCAAAAAGCGGGAAATAGGATAAGCATAGAATAGTGACAAATTTTAAAACAGATCTGATAGAGCCTAGAATTTTTGTGGTGTATGTAACCTCGCTGATTTAAGAGGGATTGCACTTGTGTGAATGAAAGAAGACTTTGGGTCAATTGATCTAATATCAAGTAAAAGTTAATTTCTTTACATCTTATTGCCTGTTTCTAAAAATTACTAAACCTATTTAACGACCAGTTTTTTCTTTTCCTTGCCACAACTCTTTGGTCCTTTTGAAATATTAGGCTTCTGGTTCTATTCCTTCTGTATGGCTCTAGCAGTGTAAAAGGGATGGAGAGCCACCATAGCAGAGCAGCTGCGGATGCAGTTGATGTAAGGGGCATTTGAAGGTAGGGCAGAGAGATAATAGTTGAATCTATGCCCCACTCTCTGCTCCCACTTCAGGCTATAAGGGACAGGGTCAGCTCTAGCATTTTTGCCACCCCAAACGGGGGTGAAACTGCGTTTTCGATCAGCGGCAGCTCTACCGCTGCTGCTTCTACGGTGGCAATTCGGCGGCAGGTCCTTCTCTTGGAGTGGGAGTGATGGCCCTGCTGCCGCATGTGCCATCCCTCTCTTCATTGGCCACCCCAGGCACCTGCTTACTACACTGGTGCCTGGAGCTGGCCCTGATAAGGGGCCTTCTTGGATAGGCCAGGGGTTTGGGGGAGGGAGCCAAACTACATTGCATTCTGGTGATCTTCAGCAGGTGGAGTGGTTCTTAGAGGACAGTACTACCCAAAACAACTTAGAAGAGCTAGGGTATTGTTGGGAGAGCAGAAAGATGACTTGCAGCCACTTTCCTTCTCCCCCACCAGAAACCTCTATGAAGCAGAGCTCACCTGGATTGATGGAACTGACCAATAACTATGTAAAACTTTGTTGCTGACAACATTATAGGCCTAATCCTGCTAGTGTTCCATGAGTAGTCAGACTAATTGTGTGAGTGAGGTGAGCAGGGTTTGACCCTCTGTAGTGGGGTGGTCACCTGCTCCAGCCTGGAAGAGCACTGTGGCAGGGGAAAAGCTGAGCTGATTGGAAAGCAGCCACAGTTGTGGCTGGCTTAATGAGGGCCCAGCTGACCCTATAAGAACACTGTGAGACACAGGCCCAAGAGAAGTCTCTCTCTCCCTCTCCCTCTCCTTCCCCCCTATCTCTTCCCCCCCCCCCCCCAGCGGGAGAGAGCAGGGCCTGGCTGCCTGCAGAAAGGGTACTGGGAATGAAGCAGGGCTGGGGAGAGCCAGAGGAGCAGGGGAGCTCCAGGCTGGCAACTTCCCAGGCTGCAGGGCCTGGTCCTAGGCCCATAGAGATACTGGGAGGCAGAGAAAGGCAGCAGGTCTGAACCCCCTTGCCTGTGATGAGTAGACTGATACTGCAGTCTGCCCCAGTGAGCGGGGGCTAGCCCGTGACTGGCAGTAGCCCATGACTGAAGCAAGGTTGGGATAGAGGGTTGAGGGTTTCCCTGGATGGGGAAGACCCTGAAACTGGGGGCATTGTCAGGCTGCAGCACCCCAAAGACAAGGGGCAATGGGTCCTGGGAGGGACATGGGGGCCAGCAGCAGCGGGACACCAGCCTGCAGAGGGCGCTGCGGAGGCTGGACAAGAGCTAATTCCTAACTATCAGCAGGAGGTGCCGCAGCGATGAGTCCCGCATGTTTACACCCTCCCTTTGGTAAGAGCTTGTAAGCTTGTGGGACTTACCCCTGCGGTGCCTCCTGCTGGTACCTTTTGGGAATTAACTGTCCAGCCATCATAGCACCCTCTGCAGGCCAGTGTCCTGTTTTTCCTGGCCCCTATGTCCTTCCCAGTGCCCCTTGCGTGCCAGGATGCTGCCTCCTGGCAGTACACCTCTCAGTCTCTGGGTCTCCTCTCCCCAGGGAACCCCACCCACTATTCCCACCTCGCCTCAGTTTATGGCCACTGCCAGCCTCACCTAGCCCCCGTTCACTGGGGCAGACTGAATGCAAATGTCACTCATCACAGGCAAGGGGGCTTAGATCTGCTGCTCTGCCTACTCCTTTGGGCAGCCCCCTGCAACCCCAGTAGCAATTTGTCCCTCCACTAGGCCACAGCCTGGGGGTTTCCAGGCTAGAGCTCCCCAGCTCCCTGGGCCTTCCCCCAGCCCTGCTCCAACTCAGGTACCTTGGTATGCTCCCAGCAGCCAGGTCCCTCCCTTTCAACAGGCTACTGCCCTCTTATAAGGACTAGCTGAGCCCTGACTGGGGCATGGCCACAGCTGAGGCTGCTTCCCCACTCAGTCTGGGAACTACTTGCTTGCAGCCACTGCCCTCTCCTGGGCTGTTTTTAAGTCTTCTAAGGCCGGAGCGGGTGGCCACCCCACTACAGAGCTCCATGTATGGAGCTGCACAGAAGCAGCTATTTGTATTTCACAAGAAGTAGCATTGGTCCTAGAAACCCAGGAACTGTGCTACATATTCTTGAGCACCACCATCTACTGGCATATTACCTATTAACTAAGAATGTGCATATGTAGACAACTGTTATTTATAGACCACTGCTTTGACACTATCTTACCATAAGAATTACTACCACAAGTACTTCTCGGTACAAGGAATAGATGGATGACAATACAGAATGACTCTTACCGTGTACCATTGTCCTGTTTGGCCCGAGTGACTCCATTATTTGGAGACTTGTGAGTTATTTCCATTAGGTGAAGAAATCAATGAGTCATTAATTTCTTTGGTGCAATTTATTTGTTTACAAAAAATATATACAAAGTCCTGTTTCCCTTAACACACTCTTGTTCAGATATTCAAGCCTGTTTCCAGCCACCACTGCACAAATGAAGCTTTCCTTCAGGGCTAAGTTTACTACCAGTACTTTGATTTTTCTCCTGGCTTTTCTGTCTGCTTTCTCTTCCTTTTTGCTTCTCCTACATACAGACACACATGGCTGAAAACCAGTCAGTGCCACAGCCCCTGCATTTGTAATCCGTTCTCAGGGAAATCTCTTTTATTCTCCCTGCTGTTAGTTCTTGCACTGGCCTTCCATGTGGCCAGTGCTTTGTGTGGTGGCATCTGTTCCACCTACCTTCAGGAAGGATCTTAATTGTTTCTCCCATTTAGCCAGAATGGTGGGTTGCTAGCATGCTCATGAAGTGCAACTAAGGGCTTGTCTACATCACAAAGTTGCAGCGCTGGTGAGGGGGTTACAGCGCTGCAACTTAGGAGGTGTACACATCTGCAGGGCATCACACCAGCGCTGCAACTCCCTGTTTGCAGCGCTGGCCGTACTCCCGTTTTGTCTCGGGTGTAGAGGATCCAGCGCTGGTGATCAAGTGTAGACACTTACCAGTGCTTTTCTTGACCTCCGTGGAATAAGCAGGTATCCCAGCATACCTGAGGAAGCCTCTGGTAATCAAGCTGGTCTCCTTCCCCGGTTTTCTCTCGCATTCCCCGAACCCCGAGCAAGCAGGTCTCCTTCCCTGCGGTTTGCAGGGGGGTTCGGGGAACGCGAGAGCAAACCGCGGCGAAGCTGGTCTCCTTCCCCGGCTTGCTCTCGCGTTCCCCGAACAAGCAGGTCTCCTTCCCTGCGGTTTGCAGGGTGGTTCGGGGAACGCCAGAGCAAACCGCGGCAAAGCTGGTCTCCTTCCCCGGCTTGCTCTCGCGTTCCCCGAACAAGCAGGTCTCCTTCCCTGCGGTTTGCAGAGAGGTTCGGGGAACGCGAGAGCAAACCGCGGCAAAGCTGGTCTCCTTCCCCGGTTTGCTCTCGCGTTCCCCGAACCCCGAGCAAGCAGGTCTCCTTCCCTGCGGTTTGCAGGGGGGTTCGGGGAACGCGAGAGCAAACCGCGGCAAAGCTGGTCTCCTTCCCCGGCTTGCTCTCGCGTTCCCCGAACAAGCAGGTCTCCTTCCCTGCGGTTTGCAGGGTGGTTCGGGGAACGCGAGAGCAAACCGCGGCAAAGCTGGTCTCCTTCCCCGGTTTGCTCTCGCGTTCCCCGAACCCCCCTTGAAGCCGCCCAACAGCGCTGCAGTATGGCCACATCTAACACCACTTGCAGCGCTGGTTGCTGTAAGTGTGGCCACTCTGCAGAGCTGGCCCTATACAGCTGTACTAATACAGCTGTAACGACCAGCGCTGCAAAATTTTAGATGTAGACATACCCTAAGTCAGAGATTGACTATAGATCAAGACATGCCTACTGACAACAACCATCAACCTCCAGCATACAAAAACACTATGCTGTGACTAATCTATGCTGTGATTATTCAGATGTTTAGATGGCTAAAATGCTTTGGAGGTTCAGTTAATATGACATTTATAAAGTAATTTGCTGTACTACACCACATCGCTAAACAAAAGTGGGTCTTTCCGTTTGTTCAGATCAAACACATTCTGCTCCACTTCACTGTTCATTTTAATAACTAAAGAAAGTGTTTGAAATGTAAATGGTCTCAGTTGTTTCCTAAATGTTTTCTGTAACCTTATTCTCATTATAAAAGTAAACCCTTTAGGGTCATCTGATTTTATATTTCAATTACAGGCCTGTCACGGGGCGTGGCTTCTCTGCTGCGTTCTTCCCAGCACAGACACCAATGGTTGTGGCTTCGCCAAACCCTTTAAGTTCCGTCCAACATATCCACAACAATCCTTGTGTAACAGTCTATATACAGCACCACCATGGTTTTTGGACTTCTCCCCAGGACTTGAGTGGAACGGAGGTTTCTTTCCTCGAGGCCTCCGTGTAACAGCTCAACTAGCTCTGGTCCCCCCTCCCTCTCTTCTTGCTACTTTCTTCCTGCTTCTTTATCAGCCTTGGGCAGATAAGGTAATTGGTTCCTTATTTCATCCAGGGGGCAGCCTGATTGTCTAATTACTCCGTCAGCTTTCTCAGGGGGAACTAATTAATATCTGAGAGATCAGAGTGCAGGCTCACTGTTCACCCCCTGCACTTTGTCAGAAGACCTTAAATGTTGTGTGAAGTAAACGCTGAACACTGTCATATCCATCTATCTTAGGTCTTACATGGCCCCATCACCATAGTAGCTGGACACCCCACAGTCTTTAGTTTATTTATCCTCACCACGCTCCTGTGAGCTAGGACAATGCTACTGTTCCCATTTTACAGATGGGGAACTGAGACATGGAGAGACAATAGGTAGGATTCACAAAGGGGGACTTAGGTGCTGCAATGCTGTTATATTAGGTGCTCTGCTACCTCATGGAATTCACAACCCTGAGTTAGGGGCCTGGGCTCTCTATACAATGTATGGGAAGAGTTAGATGCCTAAGAATGGGATTCACAGAAGCCAGCACACTGAGTGGAGAGTTGCCTATGCTAGCCAGTAGGAAAAGCCATGGGGGAGGAGTGTGCCTAAGCCCCACTCCTCAAAGGGACTTAATCCCTTAACTCCAGACTGACACCATGTCTACACTAAAGATTTATGTCAGCATACAGCTGCTGCAGTTATTACATTGCTTGTGCATGTGCATACTTGGCATCTTGTGTTGACAGTGCACTTCCTCACCAGGAACGCTTGTACTGATGCAGAGTGTAGTGTACCATGGGTAGCTATCTGTAGCTGCACGAGACTCACCTCTGCTGTGCTTCCTGCTGGTTATCTCAGGGAATTAGCTCTCCAGCCTTGGGAGCAGCCTCTGCAGGCCGTGTCCTGCTGCCGCTGGGCCCCCACATCACTTCCTGGACTCCAGTGCCCTGTTATCTGGGGTGCTGCCCCCTGGCAATTCACCCCTCAGTCTCAGGGTCTCCCATCCCTGCTGAAACCCCACTCCCTATCCCCACCTCGCCTCAGTTGTAGGCTACTGCCAGTCACCAACTCGCCTCTGTGCCCTTGGGCAGACTGCACTGTCAGCCACAGTCATCATAGGCAAGGCTGGGTCTGGCCCTGCTGCCTCTCTCTGAAACCCAGTGCCTTTATGGGGCCTTGGACAAGGCCCTGCAGCCTGGAGCTTCCCAGCCCCTCTGGCCTTTCCCCAGCCCTGCCTCACTTTAGGCACCCTGAGCTAGCCAGGCCCTTCTCTCTCTGAAGGCAGAGAGAGACTAACTGCTCCCCGATCCGCTGCCCTCTTATAAGGGCCAGCTGCGACTACTTCCCCAATCAGCCCAGGCTTCCCCTACTCTAGCCCTCGCCAAGGGCTGTTCTAAGCCCTTCAGGGCAGAAGCGGGTGACCACCCTGCTACACTATCCCACTGTGCAACTCACCACTTTCCAGCGTAGGGTCTTTTGGAAAGTTTTTGCACTGCCTGATGGGGCTGAAATTAGTTGCGCAACGGGGAGTGGGAGCAGGGGTCAACCTCCCATAATGCATTGTTCTCATACCATAATTTCATCAACATCCCATAATTTTCACCCCTTCTTTTCAAAATCCCGCAAATCTGTATGTCCCTCCTTGCTGTCCGCCATCTCTGACAGACACATGGAGCCTGCACAACTCTGCACTATTATCATGTGTGGTGCAAGCACAGGATGCATGGTCCTTCAGTATTTGCAGAGCTACAAGAGAAGCTGCAGGAAACATGACGATTCCTTGAAGGCTCGATTGCTCTTGAACATGGAAAGAAACAATTCAAGGTTGTTGATGGTGTTCACAGAGCAGCTGGAGATGGTGGAATGCTAGTTCTGGGCCCAAGAAACAATCACTGACTGGTGGGATCGCATTGTCATGCAGGTTTGGGATGATGAGCAGTGGCTGTAGAACTTTCGGATGAGCAAGGCCACACTCCTGAATTTGAGTGCTGAACTTGCCCCAACCCTTCAGCACAGGGATACCAAAATGAGAGCTGCACTGACAGTTGAGGAGTGAGTAGCGATCTCTGTGTGGGAACTTTCAACACCAGATTGCTACCAGTCAGTCAGGAATCAGTATGGAATTGGGAAACCCACTGCAGGGGCCATTACTCATCTCCTTCTACACCGGGCTGTGACTCTTGGCAATGTGCAGAAAACAGTGGATGATTTTGCACCAGTGGGTTACTGAACTGTGATGGGGGATACACATTCGTATTTTGGCCCAGATCACCTTGCCACGAATACATCAACAGAGAGGGTTATTTTTCTATGGTCATGCAATTGCTGGTGATCTCCTGGAATACTTTACTGCCATCACTATGGGCTGGTCAGGGAGGGTACATGACGTGCATATCTTTAAGAACTAAGGACAGTTCCGAAAGCTGCAAACAGGGACTTTCTTTCCCAGCCAATGAATTACCAGTGGTAATGTTGAAATGCCTCTTGTGATCCTGAGTGACCCAGCCTGCTCCTTGCTCCCATGTGTCATGAAGTCGTACACTGGCCACCTCAACAGCACCAAGGAGTGCTTCAACTACCAGCTGAGCAGGTGCAGAATGACAGTTCAATGTGCCTTTGGTCATTTGAAGGGTCATTGGCATTGTTTACTTACAAGATTGGACCTCAGTGAGAAAAATATCCAAGTGATTATAGCAGCCTGCTGTGTCCTGCATAATATCTGTGGCGCAGAGGGGTAAAAGTTTCCACGATGGTGGAAGTGGACTGGCTGCTGCTGAATTTGACCAGCCAAACATGAGCTATTAGAAGAGCTCAACATGGAGCTATACGGCTAAGGGAGACTTTGAAAGACTATTTTAATAGTGAGCCAGAAGACTGCGTTTGCTGGAGTGTGCTCTACTTGGCCTTGCTCTTTTGCAGTCCAGTATGAATCTTGTAGTGATTGCTGTGTATGTCGGCGTATGTAATATTGTCAGTGCACCTATTAATATTGTCTGTGAATTATATTATGGGTTGTCTGACACAGTGCAGTAACAAGTAATTGATCTCTGTCAGGCCAGCTCGTCACCAGCCAGCATATGTTGTAAACTTATAAAGATGAATTATGTTCCAAAAAATAGAATTTTATTCTGTAACATGAAACAGACTATTAAATAAAACATGTAAAACTTAATTTATTAAGGGAAAAGAACTTATGAAGGGGAAAGAACAGACATTTCCATTTCAGGCACACACCAACCAGGGCTTTCACAGGTCAGTGTGTATGAAGCTATGATTGTCTTCATTGTCGCCCAGGGTTGAGTGGTCGGGGTAGTGCAGTGACCCCTGATGCCACGTGCAGTGTTGAGAGGGGTAAACGAAGGTCCTGATACTGAGTTCTTCATGGGCTGTAGAGGGAGGCAAGCACAGCATTGTTGAACCTGTACGTCCACCAGAGTTTGCAACACCTCTATTTGCTGCCTGAGAAGAGCAGGCATGTCCTGCTGCACGTCCCTCTCCTTTCCCTGTGCCTTTGTCCTCTTCACTCTATCTGCAAGGGTGATCCTCCAGGACTTGTGCTTTTTCTCTGACACAGTACTGGCTTACATGATTTCCTGGAACATGTTATCCAAAGTCATCTTCCTTCTTCTCCTCCTTATCTGGCTCAGGCGTTTCTTGGGTGTGAAGGGATAGACCCTGAAGGCCTCAATGACAGCAGCGGCAGATGCAGCACACAGTGGTACCATTGTCAGTGTATTCACGACAGAAATAGAAACTTAAGATGCTGAACTCATTCTCCTTGCTCCTGAAAAGCAGTGAGCACTACATTCTCACTTCCGGTTGGGATAGATTGAGCCTGGTAACAGCCACAGCACCAGCCATGGTGAGTATGACCCTCCAGGAGTTGGAGAAATGAAGAGAGAATAGATTGGTTGCATGATTCTAGTTTTATAGGGCAATGGAACTGAATTCTGGCACCATTTTCCAAAGGTGGTGGTCATTTTAGCTGATATCTCTTCAGGGTAACAGAGGCAGAGAAAGCGCTGCTGCTGCTGCAGTCCCAATGCCTCCGAGTCCTGTATGCTGCTAGCCCAGGGGTGGGCAAACTTTTTGGCCTAGGGCCACATCTGGGTGGGGAAATTGCATGCAGGGACGAGAATGTAGGGCAGAGGGTTGGGGTGTGGGAGGAGGTACGGTGAGCCAGAAAGGGCTCAGGGCAAGAGGTTGGGGTGCAGGAAGGGTCTGGGGTGTAGCAGGGGGCTCAGAGCAGGGGTTGAAGTGCAGGAGGGGTGCGAGGTGCAGCAGGGGGCTCAGGGAAGGAGGTTGGAGGTGCAGGAGAGGTTCAGGGTGCGGGCTCTGGCCTGGTGCCACTTACCTGGAATGGCTCTGGGGTGGCAGCAGCGTGCACCGGGGCCATGGCTCTCTGCGTGCCCTGGCCCTGCGCCACTCCTGGAAGCTGCTAGCGCCACATCCCTGCAGCCGTGGAGGAGGGGGGTGCAGAGGGCACTGCACGCTGCCCTTGCCTGTGGGTACCTCCCCCGAAGCTCCCACTGGCCGCAGTTCCCTGTTCCCAGCCAATGTGAACTTCAGGGGGTGGTGCCTACAGGTGAGGGCAGCGCATGCAGCCCTATGCTCCCTCACCCCACCCCCCAGCCCCAGGGGCCACAGGGATGTGGTGATGGCTGCTTCCAGGAGCAGCACGGGGCCTGCAGCGCCACGGGGGTGACAATCCCATGGGTCAGATCCAAAGCCCTGACAGGCCAGCTCCAGCCCACAGGCTGTAGTTTGCCCACCCCTGTGCTAGACTGTGTATTGCAATAGTGCCTGCTGAAGTAATTGCCCAGTGGTGTGGGAAAGTGTCCTACTACCACAGAAGAAATAAGGCAGAGGACTGCAGAATACACGTATGAAAGTTTCATTGAGATCTCTAGGAAGGAGTCACAGGACATCCTGGTGCACATAAACAAACTGCTCTACGTAGCTCCCACTATAACTCTAGAGAGGAATGAAAAGCAGATAGCAATTCTACCTCTCTTGGCTCTTCCAACTAGGGTGACCAGAGATCAAGTGTGAAAAATCGGGACTGGGCTGTGGGGGGGAGAAGGGTAATAGACAAACCCCCGAATATCGCGACTGTCCCTATAAAATTGGAACATCCGGTCACCCTGCTTCCAACCAAAGTAAAAATCTTAACTAAATCGACCCTAACTCTACAATGCAAAAATTAAACAGTACTGCATGTTGGGTTGGGGGTAACAATACAAAAAATTACATGTATATAGGCAAAAAAGGAAAGGAGGGGGCTGGGCTTTGGGTGGGAAAAGTGAAGGGAAAAAGCAGAGAGCTGAGGGAGAATGGAAGTCTGGCATTATTTGGACCATCTCAGCATGAAAGTCTTTGTGCTGGAGTTAAACTCAGCATAGTAAGTACCTAACCTAGGATGTAATTTTCAGCTGCTGAAGTTGAGCACTGTTTTCATCCCCTCTTTCTATAGCTTGTGCCCCCTCTTGTGCCTCCTCTTTCCATAGCTGCTTGACTGTTGGACAGTATATGCACCAAGGTTCCCTTTTCTTTACTTCAGCATAAACAAACATCAGAGGACAGCAGCCTTATCTTGCACAACCTCTGTGGCGTCCAATGCATTTTGAAAATAATCTTTTGCTGTATCAAATGTATTCTGAGATCCACAGAAGCATTTTTACCATTTCGTAATATGGTACTGGGTTCCTTTAAGGGCTGTGATAACTCCTCGTCCATGAAGAACTCCAGACCAATGGAGTTCATTGTCCTTAGTAAAGCATATATAATGGGCATGGGGAGTTTATGAAACATTTCCAAGGTTCCCACAGTAGCTCTAGGGCCTCTGGCAATCTTAGGGCATCAGGACCAAACTGATATGTTAGTAGGTGTTTTAGTTGTAAGTACTGCCATTGTTTTAGAGTTAGAAAAGAGACATCCTTGACTAATTGAGAAATCCATAGGACACCCCATCTCAGCCAGGCCTTCCAAATTATAGTTTTTTTCACAATTTGCAAGTCTGGATTGCTCCAGCTAGGTGCTTTTGCATGAGGATGAAGAAGAAATTTGTACCTATTAGCTAGAATAGCCCAGACCCCTCACACAGCCACCAACATAGAGACCTTATTTTTCTCTATTAGACAAAATGAAATCCCAGGGAAACCTATAGTGGGAATTGGATTTATTAATACCCATACATTTTCCACCATGTGGACGTAAGGGTATTAGCATGATGGAACCAGTTTGATAACTATGACATGATAGAAGTGTAATAGTAATTGTGTAGGTTTGGGAACCCAAAGCCCCATTGGCTATGGGTGGTTGGAGTTTAAGTGATCCTCATGGGCTTTGACCAGGGTCCCACATCATTTTTTTTAAATCAGATGAAGGCTGCTTAGAATATAGAGGAGCCTGGGCAGCATATTAATTTTTATTGTACTGTATTAACCTTTCCCCACAGAATAAGGGAAAGCAAATGTATCACTAGTTATTTGAGAGAGTACAGGATCTAATTCGATCTTCACTGGTTTGTTAATGGGTCATGGAATTTTTATACCCAGGTCTTAACTGCATCCTTTTGCCTATGGAAAGTCCATTGAGAAAAAGCCCCCTACATGAAAACCAGGAGATTTCCTCTAGTTCTGATTTTTCCAAATTTATTTTGAAACAGATATTGCTCTGAATTTTTGAATTAGTGACCGGAGGGCTGCTGGTTTCTTGTTTGGACATACAAAAATGGGCATTGTCTGCATATAACATCAGTTTATACATCCTGGAACCAAGCTGTGTGCCTCAGCTATCTAGATGAGCCCATATAGCTATTGCCAGAGGCTCAATATCCAAATAATGGTGTCAGTGGCCACCCTTGTCTAGAATAGGCAGAAGGTATCCGAAGTCATATTGCTGGTGGTGATGTGAAAGGTTAAGTGAGAATATAGTAATTGGATTCAAGAACTAAATATGGATCCAAATCTAAATTATTGCAAAGTATAAAAGATACACCTCCAACCCAGTCTATCAAAAGCATTTTCCTTGCTTATTTCTAGAATTAAGAGTCTAAAAAGGCTAATGTTATAACCCTGCTACATGATTTTTAAATTTATCCAAGAATCAGTCTTGAATCCTACGAGTATGATACGCTTACCATTTAAGCTTCCATTAAAAAGGTTTAGCTAGATATTTGACTTGTTTGAAAATAATTTACCCTAATGTATTTTGTGTTTACTGTGCTGTAGTAGTAATAGTAGGCTGTAGTATTTAGGCAAAAGTGTATTTACCACCATACAGACCCACAAAAGTAGACCCTATCTCTACTCCAGAAAGATTACAATCCAAGCCTGAAAACATCTAAGCAGGTATTTAACTTTCCCCAATCCAATTGATTTCAATGTTACTGAAACATAGATGATATATACTGGCACAGATCACAAACTATAGTAAGAGACTTACATCTTCAGTGTGTAGAATTGAGAAGAGAAAGTCCCAAAGGACAAAACGTAGTCTGGCTAAGGCACAGTTAAGAGAGGGACATAACTATCTACAGATACTTGACATATAGCACGGAGGGAGAGAATGATAAAAGTTGGTACAGGGAAGTAAAGCTTGAAGTAATGGGTTCAAGTTATTAAAGGAAATATACATTAAATTTCAGAGGAAATGTTCTGAGTGCTGTATTGCCAACGCAGGCACTCAAAAATCATGAGTCAGGCTCTAGAAACCATAATATTGGTTTAAAACTAATGCTATTATGTTCAAGCTTTTTTTCCTAACCACGGGGACTAGAAGCTTTATTTTTAACAAAGCCTGTGATTTTCATATGTATACATTACTCCTGCAGCTGGGGCTTGAAGAAAAATATCAATTATCATGAGATCATGACAAAAATCATAAGAGTTGACAATAGTGTGACAGTGAGATCTGTAAGATTGTGGAATGATCTGACATGGGAAATAATGAAACCCTCAACCGAAATGAATTTTTAAACATAGCAAAGAAAATAGAGAACTGTAGAGAACAATTGCACACAGGCTGTCAAATGGACCAAATTATATGATAACTTTGCCCAGCTTGTGATCATATTTGTATGAAACCCATATTATCCTATGGTAAAGAATGAAAACCCATTTTTATTGTCACACCTAGATAACTCAGATGCAGCTTTGATGATGTCAGGGCAGGACTCCTGGTAATTAGTTAATGTTTGTACAGTACTTTGAAACTGTAAAGCACTCTGTTAAGAATTGTTATCAAGTGAACTCAAGCCTCAGGTCCATAAAGTCAAAACTTACCTGCCTCCAACCAACAGTGGGTTTTTTCCACCCTGATGTAATTGTGACAAGGTGCATTTTACAAAGCCGGCTGCCTTGGGGTTCAGCTTAGTGGATTCAGCTTCAAAACCTGAATTAGGGCCTGCCAGCCTATTTAAGCCAGTGAAATCAGACCCTTAGTCACTGGGATCAGAATTGGAAGATGTGTTAAAAGAGATGGAATATTAGATTCATAGGAGTCAGTGATCCACAAAAGGGGTCTTGTATTCTTTCTCCTCTTTTACAAGGGGAACTTTTCCTGGGAGTGTTGCTGATGAATCAATTACATTCCATCATTTTCCACATCTCAGAGGACCTCAGAGGATGTTGTGTTTTCAATAGGAAATTGAATATTCTCTTCTTAGAGTAAGTTAGAGCTGTTGACTGAATGTTAGACAATGTGCTTTTCTTAAAGAGTTTTTTTATGATTAGGTCCATGTCCAAATTTTTAAAAGACACAAAACAAAATGACCTTTTGGAAGTTCAGATCTCTTCCTACAATAAGACTAATGAGAAGGAAAAAAAAGTCAAACTAGAGGCATCGATAGTGCTTAGCAGTGCAGAAAAATTCCCTGGGCTAAACTGAATGTTGATTTCATTCATTGCAAAGCAGAACCATTGCAGCACTTTTCAATCAGTGAGAGCAAAAGTGTCAGTCTAAATAATGGAAAGAAACAGGATGCCAGAGCATGGAATTTAGCATCTGAGTCACTATGTACGTTATGAATGTTTGGATGGGGAGAAGAATTGTCTTTGATTACTTTCTATTTTAGAAATAAGTACTGGAAACATGCTGCTGTGGTGTAGCTTGCTATGCTTTTTGTTTATTGTCTCTTGTCAAAAAGTGTGGCTAATTCTTATTAAAACCAATACCTTTGTTAGAGATTTTATGAGCAAGGCACCTTAGAAATAGCTAAAGGCCAGATTGTGTCCTACTGCTCCATGGGTCCATAGTCTGGATTGTGGGTAGCATATAAGGAGTTCCCCTCCTGCACCCCTGCAAAGCAGTCGGGCACAGTTACTTCCTCCTGTGGCGCACGGCATGCCAAAGTGGGCAGGGAAGAAACAGAGCCATGGCTGCTCAGAAGGAGGAACTCCAACCCTGGAAAGGAGTATAGCATTGGGTGAACTAACTTTGGGGTCATGTGGCTTCACACTTCCCCAGATGTGGGGATGTGTCCTTGGTGGTCAGATTGAACCACAAAATAGAGACAAGCATTTTGCCATGTTTTAATTTTGAATTTTATGAAGCACATCTTGTAGGACTGGATTCTTTACACAAAAGACTGATAACTCCTGATTGTCGGCCATTCATGCCAATAGTGAAAAGATAACGAAGAAGGAAGGTTGAAATAGCTGAGGAAGGATGGACTTGAATTGGAAAGTCTTGCTGTCAGCCGTGAATCCAGAAATAAATGGATTCATTGAGACAGGCTCAGGCAGGGAATTGCATACACTGGCTCTTTGAACTAAGCCCTGGTCTACACTACAGGGATAGGTCAAATTTAGCCAATTGTTAGGTCAATTTTATAATGAATGCATCTACACAAGCAACCCTGTTCCGTTGACCTAAAGGGCTCTTAAAATCGACGTCTGTACTCCTCCCTGGTGAGGAGAGTAGCCCTAAAATTGACCTTGCTAGGTCAAATTTGGGGTAGTGCACAGGGCTGGCTCCAGGCACCAGCGGAGGAAGCATGTGCATGGGGAGGCATTCTGTCCATTCTTGGGGTGGCACATTCTTCGGCAGTTCGGGCAGCAAAAATGGTAGAGCCAGCCCTGGAAGTATGGAGGCAAATCTCCTTTAATCTCTCAGATATTATGGAGCACACAGTAAGCAGTAATAACAATAACAGTTGCACTGAGGTCTAACCTGGTCAGCAAACAGCACCAGCGAGCTTTTAAACATCCAAAGGCACATTCTACCACCATTCTGCACTTGCTCAGCCTATAGTTGAACTGC
The DNA here is from genome assembly GCF_007399415.2 of Gopherus evgoodei. Lineage (NCBI taxonomy): Eukaryota > Metazoa > Chordata > Testudines > Testudinidae > Gopherus > Gopherus evgoodei. Next base: position 23,307,325 of record NC_044326.1, read on the forward strand.
TCCTTACTACTACCCAGGGTTCCTGTGTATGGCTTCATGAGCCATGGGAGCAAGTGTCTCCAAGGATAATTACTGGCATTTCAACATCCTCAACAGTAATTTTCTGGTCTGGGAAGTAAGTCCCTTCTTGCAGCTATTCAAACAGCTTGGAGCTCCTAAAGATGCGAATGTCATGTACCTTTCCCAGGCATCCCACGCTGATGTCAGTGAAATGTCCCTTGTGATCCACCAGTATTTTCAGCACCATTGAGAAGTTTAAAATGCTATAACGGCGTTTAAAAGAGAACTGGATAAATTCATGGTGCTTAAGTCCATAAATGGCTATTAGCCAAGATGGGTAAGGAATGGTGTCCCTAGCCTCTGTTTGTCAGAGGATGGAGATGGATGGCAGGAGAGAGATCACTTGATCATTGCCAGTTAGGTTCATTCCCTCTGGGGCACCTGGCATTGGTCACTGTTGGTAGACAGATACTGGGCTAGATGGACCTTTGGTCTGACCCAGTACGGCCGTTCTTATGTTCTTAAGTACCTCTTTCGGTTTATGTACTGGTTGGCAAGGTGGTCCAGTGCCAAGATAGGGATATGCGTTCCGTCTATCGCCCCACCACAGTTAGGGAAACCCATTGCAGCAAAGCCATCCACTATGACCTGCACATTTCTCAGAATCACTACCCTTGATAGCAGAACATCAATGATTGCGTTGGCTACTTGAATTACAGCAGCCCCCACGTAGATTTGCTCATTCCAAATTGATTCCTGACTGACCGGTAGCAGTCAGGCATTGCAAGTGTCCACAGGGCTATTGCCACTCGCTTCTCAATGGTCAGGGCAGCTCTCATCTTGGTATTCCTGCACTGCAAGGCGGGGGAAAGCAACTCACAAAGTTCCAGGAAAATGGGCTTGCGCATACGAAAATTTCGCAGCCACTGGGAATCACCCCATACCTGCAACACTATGTAGTCCCACCAGTCTGTACTTGTTTGCTGGGCCTAGAATCAGCATTCTACTGTATCAACCAGCCCCACTTCCGTCATGATATCCCAGTTGCCACATCCTATGCTTTTAGGAATGTCTGTGTCCATGTCCTCCTCAAAATTGTCCTCGTGCTGCTGTCTCTTAGCAAGGTTCTGCACATACTGCAGGATAATGCATCAGATGTTTACAATGCTCACAACAGCCGCGGTGAGCTAAGTGGGCTCCATGCTTGCTGTGCTATGGCATCTGTACGGGTAATCCAGGAAAAAAGGTGTGAAATGATTGTCTGCAGTAGCTTTCACGGAGGGAGGAAGGGAGAGGAGACTGATGACGTACCCAAAACCACCCACGACAATGTTTTTGCCCTATCAGGCCTTGGGAGCTTAACCCAGAATTCCAGTGGGCAGCAGAGACTGCGGGAACTGTAGGATAGCTTCCCACAGTGCACTGCTCCGTGAGTCGATGCTAGCCACAGTAGTGAGGACGCACTCTGCCAAATTAGTGCGCTTAGTGGGGATGTATAAAATAGATTTCTAAAAACCGACTTCTATAAAATCGACCTAATTTCGTAGTGTCAACATACCCTAAGAAGGCCCAGTCAAGATAGGCTCTTAAATGGAGAGCAAGAAAAGGCGGGCTGATTCCAGCTGACTTGGTAGGACAAAAGTCAAGGAATAGTCATTCACATTTCCCAGCCATAAGTTATTGTGAGCTTAATACACTGCTACCAAAATACTGAATTGGATCTGTAGGCTTATTGGCAACTGGCACAGAATGAAGGCGTCTGGAACTTCCTTGCCCTTTACACAAAATAGTGATGACTTTCATCTGTCTATATGATCTATGTATATCAGACTATCAAAACATATATAGAGGATAAGAGCAACCTGCAGCATAAGAAACTCTGGTTAGCTGAAACCCTCTGGGTGCTATTATAATATAAAAAGAAATAAGCTTCTGTTGTGGGTGGAAAAAAACTTTGTTCTCAAAGACTAAGCACTGAAATGATTGGCACTTGGGCTTTCTTTACAGGTTAGGTTCACTATATTTTTTGCCTGTGATGATAGTGCTAATCAGATTCAGTCTCTGAAACTAAATGCCATTTAGATCTTTTTAAGAAGGATCCCTAAAATAGAATACTCTTCCTTGTGTTCGGCCTTTATTTTCTTTTAATACTTATTTGGTCTTATAAAACTGTCTCAAATACCAGCTCCTCTCTCCACCAACCATATGTTACAGTATTCCCTTCCAGTGAACAAAGTGCAAAATATATTATTTCTGAACAGCATTTATCAATTCTCTTCCTGAAATATATCATGCACATAAACATTTTTTTCAGTGAATCAGATAAAGTAGGTATAATAGTAATTCATTTCTGTTTTAATTGCACTGAAATAAGTAGAGTTACAATAATATGGAATTTGGTCTAGGATTTTGATCTAATCCTGCAACAGACAGAAATGGAGCACATATTAAAATCACTCATATATATGAAAAATAGCATGCATCTTGTTTATGAATCATCCAAATTATTATTAGACTAAGTCTGCTTATTCCTGGTCTTTCTGTTAAGGGTTAATATGAAGTTTCTTTCTGTCTAGAGTTATTCTGGTCTGACTTGAAACTGAGTCAGCTTTTGAAGAGGATGTCAGATTGCAAAGTGTACAGAGTAAAATTCTTTCCCATCTGTTCAAAGAATTTGCTGTCTGGACAGTTTGAAAATTTATCTGCTGCAGATATAGAGGTTTTGGTTACGGAGATGTGCAGAAAGTAGCACTGGAGTTCCAGGTTCAGGACTGATGCTTATGTGAACATTACACATTACTCTGATGAAAGTACTTTTGAAGGACTGTTGATCACTGAAATTGTATAGCCTGTATGTGAAAATGAAAACTATTGTGCTGATGTGTTCTATAGGGATAAACAAAATAGCTTCATTTGTATGTATATAATAAAATTATAAAAGTGTATTGCTCCGTGCTGTATGCAGTCACAATTTAATTGAAATTAATTAATTTGTACCCACTTATCGTAAGGCTCAGTTTAGCTCCAACTTGTTTGCAAGTCCAAGACAAGCAAGCAATTGAAGTGACTAGGTGACTGCAACAAAACAGTGGTTAACCCCTTCATTTATGTCAGAATTAAACACAGAAATAAAACCTAGGAAAAGATCAGACCCCCATTCTTGATTTCCCCCCCCCCCAACTTTTTCACTGCAAACAGGGCACACGCTTTTGGAAGATGAGATTAATGTTTGTAGTGCCTGCTGGTGCAGCATAGATCTGACATTTTATACAGGTTTAGTGGCAGATTAGCAAATGTGTAAATAGTGATTGGGGCAATTCATCATGATTTAGCTAGCAGTATAAAAACGTTCTGTCTACTTGATTTTATTTCTCTTTTGCTTTTGGAGTTACTATAACACATGGGCATTATTATTGTTTTGTTTCCAGCTGGGAGAGGATGAAGAGCTTAGCCATGGAAATTCCCTCTAAACTATTTTTTTTATCCCCTGGCTCTAAATGTTTGTTCAGTTCCTAGCCAGGAAATGTGTTCCGCACCCCCCGCCCCCTTGTTTGACCTCCATTCAGCAAGACAGATGGGAGCAAATACATATAACTAGCATGAAAACAGGGCCAGGATTGAAGATCAGAGGAAAGAGAAATGAGGCACACAGCCCTCTTTCCCCAAGCTGGAATCAGTCCTCCAGATGAGCAAAGGACATTTCCATGGAGAGGCTGAGGTGAGGTGAAAGCCATACAGGCACCATGTCTCCAACACGATTTAAGTCAACATTAATTTCTGCTCCATGGCATCTACCGTTCTCTCTGTGTGTAGGTTAGTGTACTCACTGTGCAGCTAAAGAGCAGTGTGACCACCAAGTCAACTGTGCTGCTAGGAGCTACAGGTCTTAGGACAGATATGCAGATAACCAGTAATCTACAAAGTTAGGTCACAGTTCCCAAATCCCTCAAGCTCCATGCAGTTCCATGCCATGATCATTGCCTTCCACAAGACCACTGAGGGGAGAGAGTCAGCGTTTCCACACCTTTATCTTGGCATTCCTGTTCCGTAACTTTTGTACTTTTGCCATGGAAAGGAGTTATTGGACTCTGCATTTTTATGTGGTTTGCATTGATAGCATTTGCTGTATTAAAACACATTGCAAATGTTAATCTGCAGCTTCGGGGCTTTGTGTGGCTTTCACATAGGTTTTTACAGACAAATTACTGGATGGTATTAGTATCTTTCTAATATTTTGATTACCTCAGGTTCACCTTGACCTCCGTGGAGACATCAATTAGTAATTTAAAGAGATCATGCTGTTTTACCTCTATTATTAATTGGTTCCTAAAAATGGAGACTAATAATTCCAGAAACTGGTCTGTTTGGAACTCATGCTTATAGGCCTGGAATACAGCTTTATTTAAACAGCTGTGAGGACAAATATTTCTAGATTTTGTTTCTTGGTACTTGAGTGTGCCCATAGCCATTATTTCATTTCAGATGGAGCTGAGGGAAAATAGTAGCCACAGCAAAATAGGGAACAGTTTAAATTTTGTAGCAAACTAATAAGAAAATACAACTGCTGAGATCAGAAATGGTTTCTATTTTAAAAAGTATTAGCGCGTGGAGTTGCTCCCATTACATCAGTGAAAGTTTTGCCATTGCTTTCAATGGGAGCAGTTTTGAGTCTGCCCAGCATACATGCTTGGCCATTTCAGCTAGTGTAAATCAATGCTGCTCCATTGCTCCATATATACAAACTGAGGATCTAGCCTGCTGTTTTTCAGCTGTATCCCTTTATAAAGAAACAAATTTTGCAAAACAAGCGACGTGCTGTGTCCTGACTGCATTTGTCACCAGGTCTCTTAATCTACAATTTTCCTGGTTTATTGATTGATTTGTATGCTCTCTTACATTAGTTTCTAGAAAAAACTCTTGAGGGGGACAATGCAATTAGAAGCTTTTTGTCTGTAGAATCTGGTACTTACTAGCCTCTGATATTTTTTGGGTGTGGGTAGCTCTAAACAGCAGAATTACAGGAATGTCTACATAACATTCTAGGACAGAAGAAGGCTGTGAAGCTTATTTAAGTCCATCTCATTAGTTAGCTGGTACCTTGTTTTTTATTGCTTATTTAAGGGCCATAACTGGCCTTTGACTTTTTTTCAAAGGCAAAACTCCAGTTGACTTTGAAGTGTGTGGACCAATGGAGAGCTAGCATCTAGTTCTTTATAAATAATCACATTTGCCTCTTGAACTGTACCCTTTAGCCATCTATTCTTGTTGTATCAACCAGGCAAGGTACTAACAAACTTCAACAGGACTTTATTTTTAAAGTGGAAACCTCTTTACCAAGCTGCTGCTACATCCTCTGTAACTCACTCTGCCTCAACTCCTCCCCCTCCTTCCTGTTTCCTGTCCTTTCAGACTCTCAACAGACAGTGCTCCTAGTTCTAATAATTTCAAGCAACATCTAAACACCACAATTCTGCACATTAATTTCCCTCCGTGCAAAGAAAATTCTCAAAATGGTCTTACTGTTTTTACAGAGCCTGCCACTTTTTCTACACCCTTCATGATCACATATATATCAAGGTCACATTGGTTTTTAATGGATGCAGATTCCTAAATTCTTTGCTTACTGTGTAGAACTTTGAACATCCCAGCTAACGGCCCATGTGGTCACTCTGGCTCTTCACTATCCCTCTCATAAAATGGCATCAAACACTGTGCTCAGAATTCTAGATATTATTTCACCAGTTCTTTGAACAGTGCCATTACAATCACTTTTGTTATGCCCTCCATTAATACATTACATCCCATTAGCCTGTTAGGTTTGCTGATTAACTGCCAGATATTCAGCAGATGGGTTTAGTTTCTCTCCCGCTATTGCTGTCAAATCCTTTCCTCAATTAGTGTCTTGTAGTGCCTGACCTTTTAGGAAATAATCTCTTTTGTTAATTGTTTCCCTTATCCTCATTACTTGGCAGTTTTTCTGCACTAAATTGCGCTTGTCAGCCCATAACCCCATTTGACCAGGTCTCCTTTGATCCAATCTCTTTCCTATTTTGTACTGACTATCCTCAGTTTCATAAGTTTAGCAAATTTCTCCTTGCAGCATGTGCATTTGTGAGGGTTGTTGATATGCTGTATGTAGCATCATAATAAAAGGCTCTCTAAAGGGTAAGCAGGCCGTAACTTCATCCTATCATTTCTTCCTACCTGAATCCCTGTTAAGCTAAGTTGTTCTCTTATCCTATTTAGCCACTCAGTTGAGTAAAAGGGCATTAGACGCCCCTCCTTCACTCAGCCAAGTAAGACCTTCTTGGATCAAGTGTGGAGGACCTCACTGCCTCTCTGTTTACTTCCCTCTGCAAGTGAGTGGAAGGGAGTTGGGAGTTTGCAGAGTCTTGGCTCGATCCACCCTGCTTGCCACTAAAGCAGGGCCCATATGATGGGCCAGGTAAACTGCACCCTTTGGGGGACTACAGTAGGTTCCTTTTTCCCCAACAGTAATTGGGGATCAGGGAAGGAATTGTGACCTGCTGAATCACAATTACTTCTAGGGTCAGCACAGCCCCTTACTCTGGGCAGAGAGTAAACTTTCAATCTAGTCCAGTTTTTAAGCTCTTCTGCTTCATAAAACCATGATGCAAACTATGCTATACTTACACTGGGCCCCCATATTGCCAAAGCCACAGGTGATGTCAGTTTTCTGTAGATGACTCTGGCATGCAAATTGTAATTAACGCTATTCCCATGTAAGTTTCATTGCCATGTACATGATAAGGAATGCTTCTCTGCAAGTGAATTTTTAGAGCTCACCTGTGTGGACAATCACAGATGCATTTTTTTCACTTCAGCATGAGTGCTCTCTTCTATGCTGACAGGTTTTTGGCAGGGTCTAATTGTTCTGCTATGGTATTTTCAACGTACTCTAGAATGGCTAGTAACCAGACTTTCATATGTAAACTTTCTCGGCCTAGTCTTCAACAGACATTGTTACTATTATTGGACCTAACATATGATTTGCAAGACTTTTACATTCAGTCCATATGGGTGGGCTTTTAGCCTGTGTGCCTGAGGACTAAGCTTACTGGCAAAGTTGAGCAACACCTTGCAAGTATGGTAAGATAACCAAATGGGTCTAAGCTCTAGAAGAAATAAGATCCTTGTCTGATGCCCTCAAGAGAGAGAGTGTAGTCTTATAGATAAGTCACTGGGAGTCAGGAGACCAGCATTGTATTCCTGGTTCTGCCACTTGCCTATTCTGAGACATTAGGCAAGTCACTTACCCTCTCTGTGGCTGTGTTTTCCCTACCACAATTTGTCCATCTTGTAAGCGCCTTCTGTCTCCTGCGGGTGCACATGTCTAGAATAACGGGGCCACAGTTGCCAAATGGGCTGTCTAAATGCTACTGTAATGACAATAACTAAAGAGGAAAGATCTTACATTCCGGTAAATCAAATTGAAGAAGGGAACAATAACCAGCATAAAATGATTAAAGAATTATAAAACATGCAATAAACTCCAGGAATTCAATCTGTTTAGTTTAACAAAGACAAGGTGAAGGGCTAACTTGGTCATAATCTATAAGTACCTACAAGGGGAACAATATTTTGATAAAACAGGGCTTGTCAGTCTAGCAGACAACGGTATAACGATATAATGAGTGGAAGTTGAAGCTACTCAAGTTCAGATTAATTGAGGCAATTAAGCAATGGAATAATTCACTATAGGATGTGGTGGATTTTCCATCCGTGGCAATTCTTAAATGAAGATTTTTTTTTGTCAGGGATGGGGCATGTTCACATGTGTGCGCGCACGCGCGCACACACACACAGAGGCAGGCCTATGACACTTCTGTTAATTTATTTGTGTCAGATTATCTTTAATGCAAGAAAAGAACAAGGGAAGTAATACTTTAAATGACAGTGAATCTGGAGAGAAATAACTTAAGGAGCACAGAGAGAAACACCTAATAAGTACAGCTTCAATGTGTTTTCCAGCTGATTCAGAGTGAAATTCACCCAGAGCTTAGGCTTTGTGAAAGGCACCGTCAACATCTGTGGGAGAAGTAGCTGCATCTGGTGGGAGGGACTCTGCAACATCTATGTCCTGTGAAAGGTGTATACACACCAGTTTTGAATAGGCTGGAGACCTAAGAAAGGTCATGAAAGCCATGGCTACGCAGACTCAGCTGCCTAAAAAGACACAGCCTCCTGCATAAGATTACATGGGGCTATTTATTGCAGAGACACTATTTAGTTCTGTTTAAAAATACCTGATAGAATTTCTTTTATTTCTTTTACTGTGGAGAAAACAAGCTTACTTGTTTCGCTCTCTCCCAGCTCAAGTGGCAAAGGAAGTTTGCTTTAGTGCAGAAGAACCCAAAACCTTAAGTTGGGGCCAAGCATGGAAAACTTCACTTCACAAATGGATGGTGCAGAAAGCCCTGAGCATGTGAACACAGTTACATTATACAGTATTTTGAACCCTGAATTATTGCTCAATTTTGTTGAGATGGGGAACTGCATGTGGTGACTGTGAAAGATATAATTTATTCAGGGGTGAAAGTAATAATAAATTCTTACCGTTATGGGGCCTGGCTCTGGCCCCTGGAAGGGGCGGGGCCTTGGGTGGAAGGGGCGAGGCTGGGGGGAGGGTCAGCCTCCCCCAGCCAGCCCCGGGCCCTTTTAAATCGTCGGCCCGGGGGAGCTGCCCTCCCCCCCCCGTGCTTCCCCCCTGTTGGTGGCCGGGGGGGGAGGGGCAACAATGTTAAAGTGCTGCTGCAGAGCTTTAACGTCGTTGCCCCTTTTGCCTCACCCATCGGCGTCCCTGCCGGTAGGGTCCCTACCGGTAGAGCCGCTGATGGGGGTAGGGAAGCGACGTTAAAGCGCGGCAGCACTTTAAGGAGGGTCCTTTGCTGCGGTAACACTTTAACGTTGGTACCCTTTCTCCTTCCCCACCCCCGTCAGTGGCCCTGCTGGTATGGACCCTATCGGCAGGGCTGCCAACAGGGGAGACAAAAGGGACAGCGCTTTAACATGGGCTGCATATGGGCCAGTACCGGCTTCTTACCAATATGCCGTACCAGCCTGTACCGGCTCACTTTCACCCCAGAATTTATTTCAGAATAGGTTTAAAAAACAATTACGTCATTTAAAACCACTGCTGCCATGATAAGGAATTCCCATCAGTCAACTGCATTTCAGTGTCCTAAATTCATTGCTAAACTATCTGCTGATACTTTTGCAAAAAAGACAATAAAGGCAACGAACTGAGTAATGTAACCTTGGTTAAGTGGATCCTGCAATGAAGATGGGTAAGGGATACAGTGAAGCCATTACTGCAGTGCCCTGGACTTGACTGCAAATTAGAAAATGAATGGAGTTGATCGTCCTTTTCTGCAGAGTTGATTATATGGCAGGTGTTCATCATATCTGTAAATTGCTATCATTTTGAATGTCAGGATATTGATAGCATCTAGTTTGGTTTGAAAAACTCTTTTTAATGAGTGAAACCAGTCTAAGTCCATAACCCTGACTACTTGCTCAAATGCAGGAATGTTATCACTGTGTCTTGAAGAACTTTCTTGTTTGTATCATTGGCACTGTTCTTTCCTGTCAAGCTCAGCTGAGTCAGTGGCACATCCTCCACACCTGTGCTCATGGAGAGCGATAACTTCTCTGGCATTGCTTTAATGAAACAGCAGTGACAGCCCTAAAGCTCTTGAAGTATGATTTGCCTTTGCAGTAGCCACACTGTGAGATTGCAGAGGAGGCTCCAAGATTATATACATTAAATGCTGTTGAAAGTAGAATAGTAAATACAAATTAGTACATTATTTGACTGCACCATAAATAGTATAATAGCTAAATACAGGTTATTTACTTATAGTTCAGACTTTTGATAGAGAATGAAACTGACAGCAGGGGAAGAGCTGTGATTTTTTTTTCCCGAAAGCTCATGCACATTTTCTGCCTATTAATTTTTGTTCCTTCTGAGTGTTGCTGTTTAGCAAAGTGCTTTCTGCATTTCTGCCAAACTGAAAGTGCCTCAGGGAAAACTGAATGGGCCAAATCCTGGAACAACCTGCAGTGCCAGCCAGAGTGTCTGTCAGTGACTTAAAAGGGACTATTCATATGAGTAATGGGAGGAAGGATATGGCCCAGTGTAGGTAGTACATAAATATTTAACACAATAAAGTCATACTGCCTTAGAATTTTAAAGTCAATGATATCAGTTTCATTTGCTACCTGCTAATGTGTATAGAACTAGAAATTATAGTTTAGAAATTGAATAATTCTAAAACCAAAGAGATGAGGTAAATTATAAATGTCATTCAGCTGTTCCTGGCAGAGAGTTCAGTTACTTACTGTGTCAGCCAGAAGCAGAAGTGGTCTCAAGCTACAACATTCTGATCTGGACCTGAATCTGGATTTTGAACACCCAAAAGTTCTGGGTAAGAGGTGGGATTTTTGGATCTGTTGTTCTGGTTTCAGCCCATTGTTAGTCAGAGGCTGCCTCAAGTTACAGATGACAGGTTAGTCTTGTTTCAGTTTACTGAAGTGTTCACCACTGAGAGATTGTTTTACAGCAAGATTTTCTTTGTCATTATTATAAAGGAAGCTTACAAGAAATGGAAACTTGGACAGATGACTAAGGAGGAGTATAAAAATATTGCTCGAGCATGCAGGGGTGTAATCAGGCGCACATAGACTTGCCGCTCGCAAGGGATGTGAAGGGTAACAAGAAGGTCAGGGAAAGCGTGGGACCTTAACTGAATGGGGGAGGCAACCTAGTACAGATGATGTGGAAAAAGCTGAATTACTCAATGCTTTTTTTGCCTTGGTCTTCACAGACAAGGTCATCTGTAGAAGTGAGCTGTAGCTCACGAAAGCTTATGCTGAAATAAATTTGTTAGTCTCTAAGGTGCCACAAGTACTCTTGTTCTTTTTGCAGATACAGACTAACACGGCTGCTACTCTGAAAACAGACAAGGTCAGTTCCCAGACTGCTGAACGGGGCAGCATGATATGGGGAGGAGGTGAGCAACTCTCAGTGGTGAAAGAACAGGTTAAGGACTATTTAGAAAACTGGATATGCAGAAGTCCATGGGGCCAGATGCAATGCATCCTAGGGTGCTGAGGGAGTTGGCTGATGTGATTGCAGAGCCATTAGCTATTATCTTTGAAAACTCATGGTAATTGGTGGCGGTTCCAGATGTTTGGAAAAAGGCAAATATAGTGCCCATCTTTAAAAAAGGGAAGAAGGAAAATTTGGGGAACTACAGACCAGTCAGCCTCACCTCAATCCCCAGAAAAATCATGGAGCAGGTCCTCAAAGAATCCATTGTGGAGGAAAGGAAGGTGATCAGGAAGAGTCAGCGTGGATTCACAAAGGGCATGTCACGCCTGACCAACGTGATTGGCTCTGTGGATATGGGGAAAGTGATGGACATGACACATCTCGACTTTAGCAAAGCTTTTGATACCGTCTCCCAGAGTGTTCTTTCCTGCAAGTTAAAGAAGTATGGATTGGATGAATGGACTATAAGGTGGATAGAAAGCTGTCTAGATCGTCGGGCTCAACAAGTAGTGACCAACGGCTCGATGTCTAGTTGGCAGCTGGTATCAGGCAGCATGCCCCAGGGGTCAGTCCTGGGGCCAGTTTTGTTCAGCATCTTTATTAATGATCTGGATGATGGGATGGATTGCACACTCAGCAAGTTCGCGAATGACACTGCTGGGTGAAGAGGTAGATACACTGGAGGGTATGAATAGGGTCCACAGTGACCTAGACAAATTGGAGATTTGGGCCAAAAGAAATCTGATTAGGTTCAACAAGGACAAGTGCAGAGTCCTGAACTTAGGATGGAAGAATCCTATGCACTGCTACAAGCTGGGGACCAACTGGCTAAGCAGCAGTTCTGCAGAAAAGGACCTGGAGATTACAGTGGACAAGAAGCTGGATACGAGTCAACAGTGTGCTCTTATTGCCAAGAAGGTCAACAGCATATTGGGCTGCAAGAGTAAGAGTATTGCCAGCAGCTCGAGGGAAGTGATTATTCCCCTCTATTCGGCACAGGTGAGGTCACATCTGGAGTATTGCGTCCAGTTTTGGTCCCCTTACTACAGAAAGGATGTGAACAAATTGGAGAGAGTCTAGCGGAGGGCAACAAAAAATATTAGGGGGCTGGGGCACATGACTTATGAGGAGAGGATGTGGGAACTAGTCTTATTTAGTTTGCAGAAGAGATGAGTGAGGGGGGATTTGATAGCAGCTTTCAGCTACCTCAATGGGGGTTCCATGGAGGATGGAACGAGGCTGTTTTCAATGGTGGCAAATGACAGAACAAGGAGCAATGATCGCAAGTTTCAGTGGGGGAGGTCTCGGTTGGAGATTAGGAAAAACTATTTCACTAGGAGGGCAGCGAAGCACTGGAATGAGTTACTTAGGGAGGTGATGTAATCTCCATCCTTGGAGGTTTTTAAGGCTCGGCTTGACAAAGCCTGGCTGGGGTGATTTAGTTGGGGTTGTTTCTGCTTTGAGCATGGTATTAGACTAGCTGACCTCCTGAGGCCTCTTCCAACTCTAATCTTCTATAATTATGTTGTTCTCTTTCCTGCAGTCAGTATTGGACTAACAAAGCAATGTGCTTTACTGTGTTTCTATTAATAACTGATGAAATCATGGATATTTCCTGTAAATAATATATCAAAAAGAAACATTTTCAAGGGGCTTCTCCCTTTGTTAGAATTACTCATTTCTGTCTAGTACACTGGGATTTCTGTAGTATATAAGAACTATCAGCTGTTCCTACCAGGAACCTCAAGAAATGTCCTTTGTCTTGATCACACATTCCTAGATTAAAAGACCAGAAGGGACCACTGGGATAATCTTGTCTGACCTCCTGTACTAGCAGTCACAGGATTTCCTTGAATTAATTTTTGTTTGAACTACAGCATGTTTTTAAGAATAACATCCAATCTTGATTTGAAAATTGTCAGTGATGAAGAATCCACCACGACTGTTGATATATTATTCCAAATGGTTAATCAGAATTAAGTAGGTACTGTGTATATATGAAAGATGGAGGGGAAGTGTGTTTCGGTTTTAGGTTTTGTTGTTTTTTTTGTAAAGCCCCTCACCCCAGTTTTAATTATGTTGTCATAACCATTCATTCATTCATTGATATAATAATATCTAGAAACTTACCAAGACAGATTGACTTAAATAATAATGGCATATATTTAACATCAATTAAATTTCAGTTAACTCACAAGATTAACTCAAAAAAATTAATTGCAATTAAAAATTTAATCGTGAATAATTGCACTGTTAAATGATAGAATATCAATTGAACTTTATGAAATATTTTGATCTTTTTGTATATTTTCAAGTATATTGATTTCTAGTACAACACAGAATACCAAGTGTACGGGGCTCACTTTATATTATTATTTTTTGTTACAAATATTTTCACTGTAAAAACAAAACAAAAGAAATCGTATTTTTCACTTCAGTTCATGCAAGTACTGTAGTGCAATCTCTATCCTGAAAGGTGTAACTTACAAATGTAGTTGTTTGTTTTTTTTGTTACATAAGTGCACTCATAAACAAGCCAATGTAAAACTTTAGGGCCTACAATTCCATTCAGTCCTATTTCTTGTTCAGCTAATTGCTAAGACACAAACATTTGTTTACATTTACAGGCAATACTGCTGCTCACTTCTTATTTACTGTGTCACCTGAAAATGAGAACAGACATTTGCATGGCACTTTTGTAGCCAGCGTTGAGTGATATTTACGTGCCAGTTATGCTAAACATTTGTGTGCCCCTTCATGCTTCAGCCACCATTCCAGAGGACACATTTCTATGCTGATGATGCTCATTTAAAAAAATAATGTGTTAATTAAATTTGTGACTGAACTCCTTCGGGGAGAATTGTATGTCTCCTGTTCTGTTTTCCATGCATTCTGCCATATATTTCATGTTACAGCAGTCTCAGATGATGACCCAGCATGTTTGTTTTAAGAACACTTTTACATCACATCAGATTTGACAAAACGCAAAGAAGATACCAATGTGAGATTTCTAAAAATAGACAAAAGAGAAAATTAACCTTCTACTGGTGTCATCTGACTCAGATGATGAAAATGAACATGCGTCGGTCCACTCTGCTTTGGATCGTTATCTAACAGAACCCATCATCAGCATGGACCTATGTCCTCTGGAATGGTGTTTGAAGCATGAAGGGACATATGAATCTTTAGTGCATCTGACATGTAAATATCTTGCGACGCTGGCTACAACAGTGTCTTTTGAACACCTGTTCTCACTTTCAGGTGATATTATAAATAAAAAGCAGGCAGCAGTATCTCCCGTAAATGTAAACAAACTCTTTTGTCTTGGTAATTGTCTGAACAAGAAATAGGACTGAACAGACTTGTAGGCCCTAAAGTTTTACATTGGCTTGTTTTTGAGTGCAGTTATGTAACAAAAAAAAATCTACATTTGTAAGTAACACTTTCAGGATAAAGATTGAACTACAGTACTTGTATGAGGTGAATTGAAAAATACAATTTCTATAGTACTATTTCACACACAGTACTATAAATTTGTGGCTGCCGGATGATTTTTGAACACAGCCTCCCTCTGGAATGCTAGAAATTATGAAGAAAAAGCAACCTTTTTGGCAAGGTGCTGCCACCTTGCTAATATTCAGTTGTTAGTTACTCTGCTAGCAGCTCTGTTTATTTCAAAGGAACAACTCATGAAGTAAGGTACTGCTCATCATAAGTAAGGGTGTCTGATGTGTGTGTAGAGAAAAGGGAGTTCTACCAGCTTCCCAAGCCGGCCTTTTATACCAGGTAGCTCCCAAAAGAGCCTGCTGGAATGGAATGGCATGGAGTACTGCTTGAAGAGCTAGTTGTGCATCCAGCCGTCTGAGTACATTAGGGTGGTTCCTTCTGGGTGCTGGGAAGTAGATATGTATGTGTTTGGGAGAGGCAGGGACACTGGCTAACAGGAGAGGTTTTGCAGGTTTCCCATTGGTGCCAACAACTGCAGTGCATGTTTGTCTTTGTGGCCATGAATTTCACAAACACAACCAACTCCAAACTCAAGTTGTTTAGAGGTCTAGTCCAAGTGTTCTGCTCCTCTCTTTCTACTAGGAGCTCATTATCCTTGTTGTTCTTTATCTGCTGTAGAGAGTGATCTTGATGGATACACACAGTACTATGGTTTGCATGAGCTGGGTGAAAACTTGTTAGTGGTCAGGTTAAAACCTTGCTGAGTTTAATGGGGGCGTATGTACTTTTCAGTTAACTGTAGGGACAAGTTAGTCACAGGCCCCCACCTGAGACAAAGGGTTGTGAATGCACTGAGCAGTTTTGCACTGTGTGGACAGAGAGGCTTTGCTTCATATTGTTTTGGATCAGGGTAGGTAGGTGTGTGTATGTGTGGATAAAAGGTAGACCACAGAGGGTCAGGGAGTCACACAGGCAGGCTGAAGGAGCAGCTGAACGCATGATGTATGGGCCAGAGGATCAGGTGGAAAAGGATATTTTTTGGTGCTGTGAGCAAAAGAAGCTGTTTCCTGCTCTTTGATTTCTTCTGTGTTCAGAGACATGGGACTTTGTACATTCTTTGTAAATAAGCAAAACTACATCAAAGAAATACCTGACTGTCACCAGTTTCTCCTCCTAACTGGAACAACCTGCTAGATCCTGAATTGTTGGCTACCTGCTTGGGTCAAAAAGGATAACAACACTGAGGCCAACGTATATTGGGGCCTGTTCGTAAGTGACGGCTGTCCTGTGAATGTGAGAACTTTGAGGCCTCTGTAGAGTTCTATTTTTACTAGGCAGTAAGTTCTTGGCTATAATCCTGTTTGTGTGTGGGAGCTGCAGGAGTCATATGACCCTTGCCACATTTCTCTCAGGAAGGCGCTCCAGTGGCAGAGTGCTGCTGCAGTTTCACTCATCTGTTCAAGTACTCTTCAGATTCACTTGTTCAACAAGTGCTTCAACTGTGCTCTGTGCAGGTTGTAGGTATTTGAAGTGGTGGTATGTCTGGCAGTATTTCTTGTGTCACTGACTGAATTAATGCTGGAATGCCAGAGAATACAGGTACAGTGTGATGATTCCACATTTGGGGGGATTTACACAAGAAATGACTCACCTCTCATTTGGAATTTTCTGTGATTAAATCGTTCAGTGTATTGTCATCAGAATGTACTATTGCATGTTAGCGTTGCAGAGTGCAGAAGGATGGTTAAATGTGAACTGCTTTATTTTAAGTTGAGCTAAATATTCCTGTTAATTGGAAAAATACTGAGTTACAAATTAGCATGACAGTCACTCTGTTAACTGAGTTTCATGCTGGTGATACATTTTAAAACTCCATGGCTTTGTTTAACTTATTAGTTGTTTTTAAATCTCATATTAAATTCTATTGACAAAAAGTGTTGTGCTTTATGCAGCTACATTGGGAGAGTTGTTCAGTATCCTTATGCAGTGCAAACTCACTAAAAATATACGAATCCACAATTTATGTTGAAAACTAGCAGAGAGTCATATTAACTGAAATGATGAATGTTAAAGACATTTATTTAATCATAAATGTAACAGGCTTGCTTGCGCTAGCTTCCTTGCAGTGTATTGTGTATCTTGCATGTGAACATATGGGAAGATTTGAAACTGTTTGGCTTTGAGCACTTTGTATTGTACTCTGTATCTTACTGTGTGTGTTTGCACTAGCCTATTTTGCATTGTGCAAGGTAACCTGTGACCTTTTTCCTACTATCTCCCATGCAAAGTACTCAGGAATCAGTAGTAGTGTCATATGGTGTTTCAGTCTTACAGTTTTAAGAATCGGGTCTCCTGTGCCAGCCAACACTGTAAATCTATTACTTGATTTTGATCCTTAGGCAGTACTGAATGAGACTTCAGAACCTTTTGTTAGTGCCTTGGGAAGAGATACTATAGCCAGTTTATTAATAATGAATATTTAATATGTCTGTATAGGGCAAAGATAAAAGATTGCTAATCTGGACCCTTTTGGATTAATGTATTAAATTACTGTGTTTTAGTTTTAGAAAAGAATTGGAGACTTCATTGAACATGAAGTTTGTTTGGGTTTTTTTCTGTGTAGTTCATTGGACTGCGAAGAAATATGTCAGATAAACTGTGCAAAAGAAAGAATAATGCTGCTTACTTCACTGCGGTGCAGTGTAGGAACAACTGACAAGAATTCCTTGGAAGAACTGTACCCTGCTCTTCAGAAAGTACACTACTTGAACGTCACTATAAAAGATCTCTTTAGGAAGTCAGTAGTTAGTATACAGTAAAGTGGTCAGATTTCAAACTCCCAGAGAACTGGATGCAATTTTGTGAATGGGTCATTGCCAAGTGGACAAACTTCTTTAACCATCTATTTTACTGTCAGATTTAAGATGGAAAAATCTTTTGAGGGGACAGTTAACATGAGAGGGTTATCTTGAAAAAGGCTGTGAACATAAACCGGTAGCTGATTGATAATATGTTCTGGGGCTTGAGAGGGAGGGATGGGAAAACCTGGAGGAGTCACCACTCCATGATCCCTTAGCCCTTCACTCTTCCTCCACCCTTCAGGGGAGAGGGAAAGGAAGCACAAAGGCGATGAAGGCTGGAGTAGCATCTATGCAGTGGCTCTGCTCTGCAGCTTCCCGCAGGAGGGTTAGAGGAACATCCCCAGTAGCCAGCAAAGTTACAGAGGGTCTTAAGGATTTTTAAAGGAAAAATGTATCTTAGGTGCTTACCTCACAGTCTCTAATGTATTTATCCTCACAACCCTCTTGTGAGGTAGGGAAGTACTGTGTAGTGCTTTGGTTTTGCAGATGTGAAACTAAGGCAGAGAAAGGCTAAGCGCCAGATTTTCAAAGATATTTAACTGTCTAAAGATGCAGATAGGCACCTAGTGGGATTTTCAAAAGTGCAAGGTGTTTAATTTCTATTGGTTTTTGTTTTGTTTTTTAAGGCACCTAAATAACTTTTGAAAATCTGGACCTACAGAACTTGCCTAAAATCACACAAGAAGTCTGTGGCAGAGCTGGCAATTTATTTCAGGTCTCTCATGCCCTAGGTTAGGGCCCTGAGACATTTGTTTTTCTAACATTTAATGAATGAATGGCATTCTCATCTCTCATTTATCTGTTTTGCATTTTGGTGACGACTTCTAACCCTAATGATGGAACAGTTTGATGTTGATAGTATTGAGCCACTTTCTATCCGTCCACACATGTGCAGTAGTATTCATCACTAGAGCTGCTCATTGGTGTTCAAAGCTGGGAGTGCTGCCTGTGTTTTGTTGTTCATATTTTCATATGAACTAGGGAATGGACATTGATTTCTCTTAAACCTTTATGTTCGGTTCAGCTATTCATTATTGTTTCTATTTCATGGGTAGAAGATGCCCAGTCATGGATGGGATGGCTATGGAGGAATGTATTGCTCTGCTATACACCATCCATATGGAAATCAGCAGAGTTTCCTTGGTGTGAGAAGTAGCATGTCTCCAGTACCATGAATCTTATTTTTAGGATAATGGGAACTTGTTCTTTGGGGATGGAAAAGTTTATTCACGTAATATCTCACATGAATTTTGGTGTGGTTTAAAGGTTTTTAAATAACTACTTTGAAAAACTTCTAATGAAGAGTAAACTTCATCAGATGGAAAACATCCATGAAAGTCCTCATGCACCCCTCTGCCATTGCATGATAGTCCCCACCGGAAACTATCTATCGCATTCATCGACTTAATTTTATATTTCCCAAACAACGTGGCTCCCAAACATTTCCAATCTCCAATTCCCAGTCTAATATCGATATATTTCATGATCAGATATTTCACTTTTTTCTGATATTTAACATTAATTATATCTCTTTTTTTAAAAATTTGTCCCATTTCTAGTAATGCCCACTTTGGTCCTCTAAATAATTCCTCTCCAGACTTACATCCTTCAGATATTTGTAGGTGATTCTCCTTGTCTTCCCTCAGTCATTGCTTAGCCAAATTATCCCATGTCCCCTCAGTTGTGGCTCAACCATATTATACATATTGAATTATTTTCCTCACTCAGTATAAATCAATACCTCTACTGCCCTAATAATGTACTCCCTCCAATTCATCTTTATATTTCCAGCATTAAGGTGTGCAAAACGCAGTGCAGTATTCCGGGATCAGTTTTATCAGGGCCATATAGATGGTCATCATATAGACAGTTGTATGTAAGTGAAAATCTTACTTCTTTTCAATGAGTCACTGCTAATTCAATAAACCTTATTTAATACTAGAATTAATTGGAGCAGCACCTCACTCCTGCTGAGTACTCAGTAGGTAACCTGTGATTTCGGTGGCTGTCTGAGTTTTGATAACAGAAATATGTTGATACTGGATTGTCACAAGACATCTCCATCGCTACCCAGTGAACCTCACTGTCTAGCCAGCTCAGATGGTTTTCCAGTCACAAATACACACACCAGGCTGTTTATCTTACACCAATGTGTGTATTTATTTCCCTCTTACATAGTAATAATTGTGCAATACATGCTTACGGCAAGGTAGGCTTCCCTACATCCCTCACTTCCGAGCCCAGGTTCTCTCTGAGCTTTCTCCTGAGCTCCTCTTGAGCTCCTCTTGCTTCCTGTTTCCTCCCCTTATATTCTCCCCAGTTACCTTGTTAGCTCAGTGATTGCCACTCAGGGCTCACAGCCCCCCCACCAGAAAGTGTATAATTGCCCTCAGCTGGCCCTGCAGCCTTCCCCAGGCTGCAGCACTGTCAGTGATCAGGATGTCCTGTCATATGGATATTTAGCAAGAATATCAGCAACAAAGTTCCCGGCACCAGATAGTGTCTATGTGGCAATGCTTTGGAAATGTGTCCTACACTTACTCATTTCTTTATAATCTGTTGTTTTTCTTGTGGGAATATGCGTATAGGAAATTCTTCCTAGGGCTTTGAAGAAGCAAATAAGGATGCACGAACCATCAGTGACTTTCTAATATGGGTGGTTATAGTCTGCTTCCTCATCCAGACCTGTGGAAGTACCAGATCCAGTCACAGCAGAACATCGGCAAGATTTTGGGCTCCATGCATAGTTCATCACCAACACAATAAGAGCTCCCTCTATATTTCCATTTAGCAGAGGCTATTTTAAGTGTAGAGAAATTCACCTTTATTTACAAATTTCATTCAATTCAGCAATCTAGGAAAAGTATGTGATCACTCAAACTTTAATGAGAACTTGAATCAGGAGGATGCTATGCTAAATGACCTAATATATTGTATAATCATTAAACTCCACAAGAGACGACAGCATATTGCTAACAAAATATGTTGATGGTGCATACGCATACACTTTGAAGCTAAACTTTGACACATACAAACAAAAGTAAAATGATCGGAATTACTATATAAAGAGAGTGGATTTAAAACTTTATTGAAATTCATGTAAGTTAAAAATGTAGTAGAACTTGAATAAAAGAAGAGTTCTCCAGTCTGAAGGAGTTATTTCTCATGTTCTATCATTGTTGTTCCAGATGAAAGAGACGGTGTTTAATTAACTCTATGAAGAAACATAGTTTTTTTTATGACCCCACAGAGGTTATATTCACAGAGAATATTGGGTGAAACACTGATCAGTTTTAATGTATTAAATTAATTAATTCCTTTTGAATTGAGAGGAAAATAAAGCACCCTGTTGGTTTTTGTTGTTTGTTCATTCGTGCTTATTTAACATGGTTCTTTTTGAATGTCAAATGCATCCTTGTGAGATTTAAAAAATGGAATGCAAACAAAAAGTTATAGTTGTTCTACAGTTTGGTGCATACCTGTGCTTTAGCTACAAATAATTCTTTACTTTTCATTTCCACTCCTGGCTTGAAAATGATTGTTAAACAAAAAATGCTAAGACATCAAAAAGATGGCAAGAACATGCCAGATATGTTCCGCCCACCCCTCCCCCTTTTTTATTTTTTATTTATTTAAATTTTGTGTCCTACTGTAACAAAAAAGGCTACTGTGTTGATTCCCACATACATTGCAGGTTAGGTATTATAGGGAGCTATGCAGAGCACTTGGCCCTAATGCACATTTCTGAATCAATGCTAGCATTCAAGGGAAACAACCTGCAGTAAGTCTTGCTGCCCCAGAGGAGGTGGGACTGTGAGAATGGGTGCAGTTGACAATAACCTTTTCATAGTGTTTCTTTTTAACAAACACTACATGAAGTTTCCATGTAAGCGTCCAGAGTTCAGGCAGCAGTTACAGCCAATTCCAAATGAGGAAACCCTTTAATAAAAATCTATAGTTATTTACTAGAAAAGATGTTCATAATTTTCACGCAGCGGAAACATCTGCATGGTTGACTGCATTAATGTCTTTCTGCTCTGAAAACCTTCTACATACAAGGAGGATCAGTGTTAGAGTAAATACAGGGAGACAACTTTTAGCCCTGAAATAGTTATAAAGGAAAATTAAGGAGTAATTGGCTGATAGCACTTTTACTAATTTATTTAATTTATGATTTAATTTAATTTAGTTAATTTATTGGTCAATATGAGAGGACATAACACCACTGATAAGTTTATTTTTAAGTTGCATTTGTTTTCTTCTTGTGACACTGTATGAAAACTTTTTAAAGCTGATCTGGAAACACTCTGAGGGGAAAAAAAACCCAACTTTACAATGATGTGCTGAATCCCCGGAGTTAAAGAGGGACATTCAGTATGTAATTTACTCTCCCTTGTTTACTCTGTTAGTTCCTTGTATTAATCTGTTGCCAGGTGGAAAAACTACTATGGGTGTGGCAAGTCATAATACAAGCCTGTTACAATTTGTTTTAATAATTCAGCCCATAGGCACTGTTACCTAACATATTAAAATGTACAAGTAATAAAAGAACAGTAGCAAAATTACAAGAACTAGAAAGTTTGTGATCAACATTTCCTATAATTCTTTGGAATGCTCTTTTGCATAAACCTAATAGCTGCAATTTCTATTTTAAATCACAAGATGGCAGAACATTTTTAATTTGCTCAACAGTTTGCTAGCCTAAATGAGCTCAGTTCTGCAGCCTTTATATACTTGCATCTCTTGTTGAAGTCAATAGGCATTTGCTTGCAGAAGGACAGCAGGATTGCAGCCTTTATTTGTTACCATAATGCATAGATAAAGACCTTTAGAATCCCTTTTTTACTCTAACCTATCAACTATTTTTAACCTGTAACATACAGAGTAAAGAGTCGGCGGGGAGTTGCTTTTGGGGTGTGTTTGTTTTTTATCAAAAGAAGATTTAAGTTGATTTAAAATGACATTTACCTTTGGTGCTGACGATCTTGAAAGTTCAATGTACTATTTACTAAATGTGATAGAAAAATATATTTGACTGAAAGTCACATAACGTAGAAAAACAAAGTTTATGCATGCATCCCTAGCATATTGCATATGATTTCTTTTATATGTAAACTTACAGCTTAATCATAAAAATCCTTACTCAAGTGAGTATGTACCTTACATGAATACTTGTGTGAGGAAAAGTTTGCAGGCTTTCGCTTTTAGAGATTAGAAATAGAAAACACCTGTTAGATCATCTCTCTTCCAGGGCAGGATCCTTCCTCCAGTATTAAGTATTTGCAATACAAATTACTAGGTATTTGCATGTTTCATAAAAAATGTCTTGCTCAACATTTTAATATATACTTCTGGGAAAGCAGAACAACATCTTACCTCTGTTTTTCACTATTCTAAAAGGGTGACTGTGCCTGGGAGTCTGAAGAAAGTGCCTGGATATGTTTTGCATAGAATCTGATTTGCAAGAGTGCATGATAGTTTATATGAGAATAAGTATTTTAAGCCCACTATTCTGGATCAGTTCCAACATCAATGGTTATATCTTGCTTGCCAGAAATTCTGCTATAGGTTCAATTAGCTAAGTTCTCTTAACTTTTACTGAGACTTAGACTCCTAGAGATTTAGGCCCTTGTGAAAATTGTATCCTGGTCTTTATGTTGGCAAATTTTGTGATAGAAGAATTCATATTTGTTGTATGTGGCTATGATGAGGAAAGCTACTATGTAACTGTCTTACTTTTCTGCCACAGAGTTGTCAATGAAGTTCTGATTGCAGACTCTTTATCACTAGTGATGATGTAAGGGGCAAATCACATTGTGATTTTCCTCCCCACACCCCCAATTCGATTTGAGTTTGCAAACTATTGGTTAGAAGCAATTATATTTTGACTTCTGAGCTGAGAACATTTTGCTCTGGATGTCAATAAGTGAGATCAGAGCTCCACTCACCAAGTCATATTTATTATAGTTATTCCTTCAGTGGCTTCAGATGTATTTTAATGTAGTAATAAATTAATCACTATCTTAGTGCTTCAGTGCCACATACCGAAGAACGTGTCTGCTGACTAAGCACAATTATATGAGTACCAAGATTACCAAGCGTGTACCGTACCAGAACTCTGTAGTAATATCATAGTGCTTAACATTCTTTAACGTTCCCCAAACTTTGTGTCTCCTGGCTGGAAATTTGCTATTTACAGTACATTGGTGTTTTCCAAACTGGGGGATTAACGTGGGCAAAGGACTAGCTGGGAGCATAGGCCTCTTAGTTCTTCAGGTTCTCAGCCTTCATTTGAAAAAAGTCTGTCATGGGTACAAAGAAACCTTCAAACATAAAGCATGTGCAACTGATGTAGCGATATCTCTCTAAGTTTGCAGTACCCATGAAAAATAGCTCTGAGCCCATTCATAGCAATGGGTGCTAATGTTGATGCTAATGATGATACTTTATATATCAACATTTTAAGCTATTTCAATTCTCATCAAAGCATGTAACAAGGCAGGGGAAGGGTCATCTGAAGATCTATGCCAGTGTTTTCCAAAGAGTTCTGTTTAGGAAGACGTGGAGGGAGGCACCAAAAAGACTAGCCATGAGAGGGGACTTGGAGGATGTACAATTAATATGTGTAGGCTTAAACAATGCATGGTGAGGTTGCAGGCAGAGGAAGAGTGCAGTTGGTTTTATTTTGCTGAGGTGGAGCTCAGCATTCAAAAGTTAAGGAAACTTTACAATATCTTTGTAGTATCTTCAGTGTCTGTCATCACATAATACTATTGTAACAAATAAGTGTGCACATAATAGTTCATGGTTATGCTTATCCGGAATGTCATGTAACCTGTGGAAGCAGAACTTAGATCCTCCGGTTCTAAAAGCACAAGCATTTATCAGATGAGCTAAAGGAAAGTCTTTCGTAATTGCTTATAGTCTGGGGCGGAATCAGGTGCTTGAGATCCTGTGACATCAGTTTCAGCAAAATAATTTGTAACTAGAGCTGGTTGATTTTTTTATTTTTTGGAACTGACAAAATATTTAATTTAAAATTGTAATTAAACAGTGTGATGCAAACTGGAAAAAAAAGGCAGCTGAATTTTCTCTTTATACAACCCTTGATCCAAAATGTTTTTGTTCAAATTGCTTGTGAAATTCATAAGCTATGTACAATTCTTTTTCATAATTGCGGTGGTAACCTAAATGGAAGTGAAAATCAGCAGTGATGCTTTAAAATTCTGAGCAGACTGTTTACACTAACATATGACTCTAAAGGAAATTCAATTAAAATAAAGTTTAAAAAGACCACTTCAGGAGCTGGCCAACACCAACAAGTGAGACCACTTTGGCCCAGGATTCACATTCATGGCATGTTTTGACTGAAATGTCAATTTTCATTATTTGTTTGTCTAATAAGACCATTGTTTTATGTAATTTGTCCAGCAGAAGTTTTTAATCTACTGTATGTTCTTATACATCTTCTCTTTCTTTACAGTTTCTCAACCACAGGCTGTACATAGCCACCTGGAGAAACCATCGAGTACAGCAATTCTCTGCAATAACTGCGGAAACCCATGCAAAGGGGAAGTTTTGAGAGTTCAGAATAAATATTTTCATATTAAGTGCTTTGTTTGTAAAGGTAAGTGTTTACTATTTATTACTGTCTGCTGTTATTGATTATATATATATATATATTACAATAACGCCCTGGAGATTGTGGCCCCATTGTTTTGGAAACAGCACAGATCTATAGTACAAACCAGTCCTCGCATCAAAGAGTTTATGGTCCTAAGACCCTGATCCTGCAGCGAGTTCCAAGTGCAAGGGTTCACCCAGCTGGAGCTTTTTGCAAGATTGGAGCCTAAATAGGGACAAGATGGGAGAGGAACATGACACGGGCGGTGGAAGTCAAGGGTAACAACAAAGGAACACAAGATTCCATAGATTACACTGGTCTACAATTTTTGAGAAGTCGTCTGCTTCAGAGATAAAATGTGATATTATTATGTATTTTGATGTGCTGAATTCAAATATGACAATTAAAACAACTGATTGGCTACTGTTTCTAAGATATTTAAGTTTTTACATTTTATGTCGATGTATATTGTGTAGATAGTAGAGTTTTAATCATAAATTGTAAACCTAGGTCTTTTCATGTGTTTATGGTTGCTTTACATGATAATATTTCACCTGTCCTGTTTATGTAACACTTTAAAAATCAGCAAAAGGGTTATATAAATAAAATTAATTATGAAACAAAAGGCAAAAAAATTATGTACATAGTTTAGTCCTATTCAGTGTCTACTCGGCGCTTCTTGGCTTGTCTCTTGTATTCATTAAATGGAGCATCTCTTGTCACTGTCCAGCAATAGTCTGCAAGCATTGATGGGCTCCATTTGCCCTGATAGCCTGCCAGGAGATTCCACTGCTGTAGTCTGGAGCCCAACAGCTCTGCCTTACTCTTGGGTAGTTCCAAATCCCTGACAAGGTCATTGAGTTCACCTTGTGTTATGAGGTGTGGTTCAGAGGAGGAGGATGGGAGAAAATGTGGGTCCTGTGACATTGATGGTTCAGGACCAGAAGTTTCATCCTCTTCCTCGTCTGACTCAAGTGAGAATGATTCTGGTGCATCAGGAACCGGCAGTCCTTCTCCGTGGGGTACTGGATGTATAGCTGATGGAATGTTTGGATAATGCACAGTCCGCTTTTTCTTCTTTGACACACTTTTCCCAACTGGAGGCACCATGCAGAAGTAACAATTGCTGGTATGATCTGTTGGCTCTCTCCAAATCATTGGCACTGCAAAAGGCACAGATTTCCTTTTCCTTTCAACCACTGGCGAAGATTTGTTACACAAGTGTTGCAGCATATGTGTGGGGCCCACTTCTTGTCCTGATCTCCAATTTTGCAGCCAATATAAAGGTGATAGGCTTTCTTAACCATAGTGGTTAGACTGCACTTTTGTGATGCAAAAGTCACTTTACCACAAACATAGCAGAAGTTATCTGCACTGTTCACACAAGTACGAGGCATCTCTGCTCACTTTGGCTAAACAGAAATGTGTCCCTTTGCAAAATCAAACACTGACAAATTAGAGAGCACGACACTGTATGATTTCTAGAGCTGATATAGGGCAATTTGTTCAGCAGAGTGTTGTAAGCTTCGTTATGATTGCATCATCCATGACTTCTAGGAATAACATGATGCAATTCATATCATGTATGACGCAATACCAGCTTCAGATTGCATCATTCATTGTTTTGCCTAAAAAGCAAGTACTGTCCCAAACCCAGTCATAGATTTATTCATAGATCCAGTCAAAGATGTATTTCAGTCATTTCTGGTTTAAATTGAGATCCCTTCCCTTTATAACTCACTTATCCTCCGCCATTCCCAAGTCAAGGGTCGTATATACTGACCCAATAGCATATCTTGAAAACTAGAGCCAATCAACAATTTTAAGCATCATTTTCATTCTCAGTAGCCCAGAATTAGTAAAGTTGGACTACGTTTATTTCAGAAGCATTTTGGCTGTAGAGCAGTGTTAGCTGTGTCCAGTTTGCAGGATAACTTTGTAGGTTTTAAAGGTCTGTTTTGTTTTAAACATATAAATGAACAAATTGATAATTAATCTTTAATAGGCCATTTGCCTAGCTATTGCCAGTCAACAGTTTACTGCAACTTTATTTCCAAACACCATCTACAAGACAGATGCTCTATTCTTTAGGCTGTAAATTATAGAGGTCCCAACTGAGATCTGAAACCCACTGTGGTAGGCAGTGTACAAACTCGTAGTGAAAGACCATCCCCCAGAAGAGCTGGCAGCCTTAGGTTGGAATGGGAAATTGAAGCAGAGAGAGATGAAGTGAATTGCTAAAGGTCACATAGCTGGTTAAAGGAACAACTATGCTTAGAACTCAGGTCTGCTAACGCCTAGACCAGTTCTTTATCCGCTGGGCCATGTGTGCAGTTTGTTTAATTTTTAATTCTGCTCAAAATATAGTTGAGCACATTTTCAATGGCACATCAAATGAGTTTCTCCTTCGGATTGTTCCCTCTGTCAAGTACAGCTATATCTTTATTAATCCCGTGGAACAAATCTCACAGCATGTAATATTCAATACCTGGATGAATCTTTAATGAATTAGGTATAGTGACAGTATTAGATATTGTGACTTAATACAGTTTGATGCTATATCATTTTGTGGAAAAATTATACAGGAAGACAAATAAGCAATAATACAGTGTTCTAAATGGAACAAATATTTTAGTTACATCCACAGAGCTAGTGGAATAAAGGTCATAACTTAAAGTATTTAAAGTGGACTAAAATCAGTACATATTTTTCAGATGCACGACCAATTGGGTATTCACCCACAAAAGCTTATGCTCCAATACTTCTGTTAGTCTATAACAGGGGTCGGCAACCTTTCAGAAGTGGTGTGCCGAGTCTTCATTTATTCACTCTAATTTAAGGTTTCGTGTGCCAGTAATACATTTTAACGTTTTTAGAAGGTCTCTTTCTATAAGTCTATAATATATAACTAAACTGTTGTTGTGTGTAAAGTAAATAAGGTTTTTTAAATGTTTAAGAAGCTTCATTTAAGGTTAAATTAAAATGCAGAGTCCCCTGGACCAATGGCCAGGACCCGGGCAATGTGAGTGCCACTGAAAATCAGCTCGCATGCCGCCTTCGGCACATGTGCCATAGGTTGCCTACCCCTGGTCTATAAGGTGCCACAGAACTCTTTCTCAACTAACAGACATTGCTGCTGAATTCTAACTCCTTTATAGTTGAAATGAATTGATTAGAGAACAGAAAACAAAATTCAGGAATTTTTCAAAAGACAGCTTTTTAATTTAGATCTGTTCAAAGTTAAGCCTGCTAAAGGGGCCTTCTTCCCCAAACATGAGCCCAACCGTACTCCCATTGAAATAAGCAGAAGTTCTGCCATTGCTTTCAGTGGAAGTAGCGTCAGTCCTCTGATCTCTTCTTTTATCACTTTCCAGATTGGTTTGTAATTTTATGTCTTTTCAGGAGTCTTCAGTTAGGTGCTTATACTGTGTGTATCCCAAACATCTGTTTTATGGAGTGGATTTTGAATTTATATACACTAGAACGTGGGTGGTAAAATCATCATGTCAACTCAATACAGCCTCCAGAAAAATCTCTCATACTTTGAGGGATGAAGTGGATGTTTTCTCTTTAGCATCCTACAAAAGTATATTGATGACACTGGAGATACCTGCAGAGTTCCAGTCAGTAAAAGAAATTGTGTTTTGGCTAAATCGGGAATTTTTCCTATTTTGTTTTCTTTTTCCTATTTTAAACAATCCGTTAAGTTTTATTCAATAATAGTAACGTGCTGTGGAATGTTCTTCTGACAAATGGAAAATTGTATTCACAAATGAAATTTTGTACATTAAAATCTTAGGAAGAGAGGAGGAATGTCTTACATGAGGCCAGATGAAAAACACTTTATTTTACCCTGATACATGTTTGGAGCCCATGAGGCAGGAAAAAAAAAACATCCAAAAAAGAAGAAAATAATCTTTTTAATACGTTATCCCTAATGACTAAAAGAAACGACACCTAAGCCTGCTCACGTCATCTGTTTCCTCTAGGGAACTTGTCATGAATTCCCTGATTCCTATCACCCGGGCTAACCCAAAATGAATAATTGCCAGAACCACCCTAAACTGGCAGTCTTCTTTGTGGACAGACCTTCAACATAACATCAGTGAAGTTAATGGAGCTATGACAGTTTACTCCAGCTGATAATCACCTCCTTGGTGTTTAGACCCTTCAAATACTTGTAGACATTTATCATATTTTACCTTAGTCATCTTTTTGCCAAGCTTATACTTATTTAGGTCTTTTAATCTTTCCTGATAAATCAAATCTCATGTTCATTTTGTTGCTTGTTTGTGAACTCCTTCCAATCCATTGACATCTTTCTGGTGTCTAGTTTTTCAGAACTGTAGACAGTATTCTAATGCAGACTTACCACTTCAGTGTAGGATGGAAGGTAAAGGAACCATTGGCTATAGGTAGCACAGGCTAAATAAATAATTAAATAAATAAAATTTGCACAAGTTGTTAGGCCAACTTTATTGTGTGGTCCTTTTTTAATAGTATGATAAACTTAGTGGATGAAGGGAACACAAAATATGTGTTAGGATTTAATAAAGCATCTGATAACATTACTCACAAAATCATACCTTTAAAGCTTTGGACACGAACATGAAGATTGTAAACTAGCTAAAAGCCCATGAACAAAGGATATAACTGAATCTGTACTGAGTTTAGGGGAGGTGTGCAAGGAGATACAGCATAGTTTTATCCAATTACTTTTTTTTAATGGCACATGATCTTACATTGGGAGGAGTAACAATTACTTGTGAGCACATAAGTGATATATAGAACCAATTTATTTGAGGGAGCATTAGTTGTGGGAAGGGGAGTGGAGTGGAATGGGGTAATTCTGCTGCCTGGCTTACTAGCTATCAAAACAATTGAATGTATTATCATATTGCTACATGGTTATCCCTATGTGTATTGTGAGTTTCATGAATTATCCAGGTGCCAACAGCTTGCTTATAGACTTCTTTTATTTGAAATGACATATATAAATATATAAAAATAATGAAACTGCCACCAAAGGTTCAAAGTCCCACCCTATCTCTTTCAGGTTCCCCAGATAAAGCTCCACTATGTTCCAAAACAAAGAGAAATGTCAAAAAGAGGGTTGAAAAGCTAATACATCAGTTAATGATTGCTCTGACTTATAACTGTGAGGAAACAGATCCAGGTTAAAGGTAATAATAACAATGCTATGAATGCCAGGAACTCTCCAATAAAATCAGTGAGGTCCGTAATATGTTCCAGACTGATGTACTGAAGATGCAGAAGCATCGTTTGTAGACCAAGTAAAAAATCTAATTTCTGCAACTCATCCTATCAGTCTGGAACTACAGGACATCTGTCTGCATGTCCCTTGCATTGGGCCCAGTTCCTAAATCTTTACTCTGTCTTTACTCAGACAGAGCTCCCATTTAAGTCAGTTTTAATAAAAGTGTAATAACAGGATTTAAACTTTGTGCCATTGAAATATAAGGCAATGCTCTTTTCTTTAGGCTGTAAATCCTTTGGTTAACAGCTATGAGAATGCTGTTTTGTTTTTTTTTCATTAAAGCAGTAGAAAAATATGAAAGAGAATGACAAAACAGGATAAAATATTGACTATTAGGGTATACAATTCAAACTAAATCCATTTTCTAGTTCACTCCTAGGGTATCTGTCACAATAGCTTTTCATATGGTACGTGATGTTAGAGAAATTCTGGTCCTCTAGGCCAACCACAGGACAGATCGTGAGTTCTAACACTTAGATTTCGCCAACCAGTTGTACCAGGTGCAAACTCCTCAAGCACTTTAACAGCCTTAACACGTAGTCACAAACAGTTCCCTTGGGTACTCCAGTCTTTCTTGCCACCCAAGTGAGTGATGTTGTAGATCGTCCCATACACCAAGAATCACAGCAATATTCAGCAGAGTTCTGTGGCACCATATAGACTAACAAGCATATTGGAGCATGAGCTTTCTTGGGTGAATACTCACTTCGTTGTATGCATACAATATTCAGGTTACTCCTAATCCCAAAGGACCAGTCACTTACCCTAGGTCAGTTGCACTTCAGGTCTCACACCAAAGACAATGCTTGTAGCCAATTCTATGGTAAACTATACGAAGATTTATTAAATAGGAAAAGGAAATTAGAGAGTTATTTACAAAGTTAAAGCAAGCAAACACAGATACATGAATGAGTTACAATCTTAGGTTTTCAAAAGTCTATAGGCATCTATAATCATCAAGTTCTATTTGTCCTTTAGGGCTAACCCAGGCAAAGCTGCTGGGGATCTCTTGTTTATGCCCAGAAACAGCTTGCTGACCCAGCATCTCCAAGCACCTAGAGATACCTAGTTGCATTTGTTCAAGGTTTTCATCCCCCTCCTGCTGTATGATGTGAGGTGCAAACTCATCTGATGGGATGAGTCCACTTGCATGACTCCTCTTCACAGGGAGCAAAGCAGAACAACAATAAGTTTTTAGTCCTTTTGTTGAGGATTCCTCCATCCAGATGTGGGGAGTTTCCAGTTGTCAGAACCACTCATAGCCTTTCCGGCATTGGTGGATCTCCTTCCTTCAGAAGGGGCATAACAATTAATTAATATCCCTCTTCAGTATGGCGATTCACATAGTCACAGAGTCTCACAGTACAACCGTTCAAATATTACATTACAACATGGAACACAGATATTACAAGTAAGATTAAAGCATGCAGCATCTCACAAGTATTCAAATGAATCTAAACACTAAATTCTTCCTTATAATTCTAATGCCTGTTTTATCAGTATCAACCCACAAGTGAGCCAGACAGATTACAGCTATGTATCTGTTAGTGTCTAGTTGAGATACAGGGACTTTGACATGAGCTGGCACTTGGCCTGCTAGTGTCACGGTGTCATTACATTACCCTGGACAACTAAAGTTTGATCCCATATAGATAATAAAGATAGAGATCATCTTTATTTTGGCTCAAGTTATTCTTGAGGCTCTCTGTGTTTATGGTATGATAGCTTTCTAACATGTACAGCATAACACTGAACTGCATGGAGCATTACTATTTAGGAAATAGTTCAGGAGCATATATAAGGCCAATGTTTTATCTGAGGTGCACAGATAATTTGGTGATGGCTGGCATAGATTTGAGTATAAATTAAAAAATTAAAAAAACAGAGGGTGTGACTCTTCATGCTTTAAATGATCACCTCTAGCATGCTGTGGCAGGAACAAATTCACACAACTTCCACGAATGCTGCTCTGCAAACCTACCGTGGCCTTGTGTGGAGTCCTGCAGTTTCCCTACTAAATAAATATGGCCCTGCAAAACCCTACTATAAAGTTATACAGATGTGAGTGGAATGTGCTGTGCATGGTTTCTCTGTCCTTAGCCAGGTTATAGTCAAAGACAAGGCAGCGAACTTGCAACCTGAACCTCAGATGTAGAAAAACAAGGCCTGCTATATAGGATCAGCTTTACCATGTATCGACCCATCTTTTCTTTAGGTCTTGCTACTCAAACTTTAATCAAAACCCATTGGACCCTGGATTGCTATAGTGCTGTATGTGCCTTGGAAACAGTAGCTCTGCTCCTCCATGGTGAAATAGTTCGCTTTTTAGTGTATGCACCCTCCTAGGTATTTAATCTTGCATATTGGGTTTAATTGATCATAATGGGTCAGATCTTCAACTTGTGTAAATTGGTGTAGCTCTGTAAGCCAAGGTGCCTGTTTCACAATTGCACTAATGCAGGGGTTCTCAAACTGGGGGTCGGGACCCCTCAGAGGGTTGTGAAGTTATTACCTGGGGAGTCGTGAGCTGTCAGCCTCGACCCCAAACCCCACTTTGCCTCCAGCATTTATAATGGTGTTAAATGTATAAAAAAGTGTTTTTAATTTATTAGGGGGTCACGCTCAGAGGCTTGCTACATTAAAGGGGTCACCAGTACAAAAGTTTGAGAACCACTGCACTAATGCCTCCTTTATACAACTGTGGCAGTGAAAAGGGGGTCTTAGAGTGGGTATTCGTTACAGCTCACCCATGTTAAAGTCCCTTTTACGTGACCGGAGTGATGGAAAGCACCCTTAGTGTACATGAGAATTGGAGTCAAAAATTTTAACTGCATTGGATTCAGATGAGAAGATGGGCAGAGCTAGGACTGAGTATTCACTAGAGAAGGAAAAAATTAGAAGGTATCTGTAACTTGGTAACAGGGAGTGGTTTGTTTATGACATCAAACCCATCTGCTGGGCTATAAATAAGCATGTTTAAAGCTCCATGTGTAATCCGAGGGATTTGCATTTGAACATAGTGTAAAACCAAAAGATATCAGGTTGCAGGAGAGGAGCCATCTACAGAAAACTTGAAAGTAAGATTAGAGCCCCAAACGAAGTTAACAAAGCAGGTGTGGTTCGCTACCTTGCATTCAGACAATACGAGCAGTGTATTCATCACTGGCAAAATCCTTCAGGGCCCTGTTGGACCCTGAACATGGTAAATAGATATACCAGGAATAAGTGAGCAATGGACATGGAATTCTCACAATCTGTCTTGAAGAATTTAGTGGCCTGACCATTCTGTCGCATCAGATTTACAGTGGTGTGACTCTGTTCATTGATTTCTTTGGAGTCATGCCAGTGTAAAACTGATGTAATTCAGTGGTCAATCCGATCCTGTGTTGGGCTTTTCAGATCATAGCTTTTTTAAAAATTCTATAATGTATATCAGGCTGTAAGTTTATTTATTCTTCTGATTTGCCTTGTTTCTTACCTACCTCCACCTTTTCTGGCATAGGTTTTTTTACTAGTGCACAAGTAATTGTTGATGATGATCAGGTACAGCCTCCAATATAGAGCCCAGCAAATTCTAGTCATTACTCAAATAATATCACAAAATTTCTGATCTACCAAGCACTTGGTATGCTTAACTTTTAGCACATAAATAGTCCAATTCAAATCCGATTGAAAGTTAAACACATGCTTCAGAGGTTTGCTGGATTGGGACAATGGACTATGTGTAAAACTTTCATAGGTAAATACATAAGAAAATAAGAATGGCCATACTAGGTCAGACCAATGGTCCATCTAGCCCAGTATCCTGTCTTCTGACAGTAGCCAATGCCAGATGCTTCAGAGGAAGTGAACAAAACAGGGCAATTTATCGAGTGATCTGTTGTCCCCTGTCATCCAGTCCCAGCTTCTAGCTGTCCGAGGTTTAGGAACATCCAGAGCAAGGGGTTATGTCCATGACCATCTTGGCTGATAGCCATTGATGGACCTATACTCTATGACTTATTTAATACTTTTTAAAATCAGCTATACTTTCAGCCTTTAACATCCCTGGCAATGAGTTCTGCAGGTTGACTGTGCATTGTCTGAAGAAGTGCTTCCTTGTGTTTGTTTTAAACCTACTGCCTATTAATTTCACTGGGTGACTCCTACCCCTTCATATAACACAAGAGCTAAATGACACTTTTTCTCCACACCGTTCATTGTTTTATAGTCCTTTATCATATCCCCCCTCAGTAATCTTCTCCAAGCTGAACAGTCCCAGTCTTTTTAGTTTCTCCGCATACAGAAGCTGTTCCATAACCCTAATCACTTTTGTTGCCCTTCTCTGTACTTTTTCCAGTTCTGATATATCTTTTTTGAGATGGGACAACCAGAACTGCAGACAGTATTCAAGGGCATTCCGTGGATTTATATAGTGGCATTATGATATTTTCTGTCTTATCTATTCCTTACCTAATGCTTCGTAACATTCTTTTAGCATTTTGACTGCTGGCACTTTGAGCAGATAGTTCTTTGAAAACATCCACAATGATTCCGAGATCTCTTTCTTGAGCTGTAACAGCTAATTTAGACCCCATAATTTTGTATGTATAGTTGGGATTATGTTTTGCATTTATCAGAATTGAATTTTTCATCTGCTATTTTGTTGCCCAGTCACCCAGTTTTGTGAGATCCCTTTGTAACTCTTCCCAGTCAGCTTCGGACTTAACTGTCTTAAGTAACTTTGTACTGTCTGCTGATTTTGCAATCTTGTTGTTTACTTCTTTTGTCAGATTATTTATGAATTTATTGAACAGCACTGGTCCCAGTACAGATCGTTGGGGGACCCCGCTATTCTCCTCTCTCCATTGTGAAAAGTGATGATTTGTTCCTGTCCTTTGTTTCCTGTCTTTGAATCATGTTACTGATCCATGAGAGGCCCTTCCCTCTTATCGCAGATCTCCTTACTTCCCCTGAGAGCCTTTGGTGAGGGATCTTATCAAAAAGCATTCTGAAAGTCCAAGTACACTATATTCACTGGATCAGTCTTGTCCACATGTTTGTGACCTCCTCAAAAATGCTAACAGATTGGCGAGGCATGAATTCCCTTTACAAAAGCTGTGTTGACTCTTCCCCAACATATCATGTTTATCTATGTGTCTGTTCATTCTATTCCTTACTATAGTTTCAGCCAATTTGCCCAATACTAAAGTTAGGCTTACTCGCTTGTAAATGCCAGGATTGTGTCTGGAACCTTTTCAAAAAATCAGTGTCACATTAGCTATCCTCCAGTCATCTGGAATGGAGGCTGATTTAAGTGATAGGTTGCATATCACAGTTAGTCGTTCTGCAATTTCATATCTGAATTCCTTGCAAATGGTGAATATCATCAGGCGTGGGTGGTGGGTATCAAAGTCAGGGGAAGGCTCAGCCTACCCAAACGGCCTGTGTAACCCCACCCACACTCCACCCCCAGACTCCCTCTTGCTTCCTGACATGGTTCTTCTTTCCCATGTGGCCGAGCCCTGGGGCAGGGGCACCAGAACAAGGGGAGGGACCAAGGGGACACTTTTTGAAAGTGAAGAGGCCTGACCTGTCCACTTTTTACCAGGGTGGACCACACCCATTTTCTCTCCTCTTCCCCCTGAGACCCCCACCATCCGCCCATGTCCCCACTACCTGGGTTCCCTGGCCACCTGGGGCAGGAGGAGGGTCTGTGACTCCACGCCAGCTCCCCACAGCTGCCTGCATGGCTCCCCATGACCTGGCTCCAGCTGGGAGTTGGAGGGAGGGACTCGGAGCCACAGCCCAGCCACGGTAAGAGCCGTGCACAGGCAGCTGTGAGAAGCTGCAGATTCATGGGGACATGGGCCGGGGGCTGCTCTGGCCCCCCCACACCATGGGCAGAGGAGGGTCCAGCGTGGCTTCCCACAACTGCAGGCCCAGCTCTTTCAATGGCTAGGTGATGGTTCTGAAGCGCCCCCTCCCCAGCTGGAGCCAGGTCAGGAGAGCTGCACAGGCAGCTGTGAGGAGCCTGGGTCCCTCCACCTGCCCTGGGTGGAGCACCTGATACATGAGCAGGGGGCTACCTTTGCCTCCCTGGCTCCCCCCCGACTTTTGGGAGGGTTCTGGCACCCTTCCCCTGGGGCTAGTGGGGGCTAGCCTGTAGCCAGGAATGCAGGGCAACTGGAGCCGGTGCTTGCGCTGGCCACCTACCAGGTTCACTGTCTACCCACTCACCGGGGCACACTGTCTACCCGGCCACTGGGCGCTCTGGGGCTAGAGGAGGGCTCTGGGCTTCGGCGGGGAAAGAGGGGCAGGAGGCGTGGGGCCCCGGGTAGAAGGGGCAGGCCAGTCGGGGCCTAGCCTCTCCAAGCCTGCTTGTCACCCACCACCCATGCCATCAGGTTCTGGTGATTATATTACTGTTTAATTTATCAGTTTGTTATAAAGCCTCTACTATTGGCACCTCAGCCTGGGACACTTCCTCTGACCTGTCACCTAAGAAGAATGGCTCAGATGTGGGAATCTCCTTCGTATCCTCTGCAGTGAAGATCAATGCAAAGAATGCATTTAGTTTCTCTGCAACAGCCTTGTCTTCCCCGATTGCTCCTTTAGCATCTCAGTTGTCCAATGGCCCCACTGATTATTCAGCCCAAGTGCTTGAGGGCCAGATGTTTAAAGGTAGCTATTTTCCTAAAGATGCAGGTAGGTGGCTAGTGCAGTCTTCAAGAGCATCTAACCTTGTTTTCAAGGGAAGTTAAGTACTAGCCTGTGTAGGAGCTCTTGAAAATCCCAATAGGTACCTAGCTGCATCTTTAGGTGTCTAAATCCCTTTGCAGATCTGGCCTTTAGTCCCTGAGGGTAGTTCTACACTGGAAAAAAAAATACCCACTGTCACTTTGAAATAGAAAGCCCAAGCTTGTTTTTTGAGCTGGTTGGTTTGTAAAAAAAGGTTTGATGAGAAATGTTGCTGTGTTTTGACCAGCATTCTGAGTGGTTGACATTTTTTGAAAATACGTATTCATATTTTGACCAGCTCTTATAGGTTTCCTATTTGAGAACATATTATCTGAAGTTAAAAGATCCTATGGTACCGTGGAAGTTTTACTAGAATTGGAGCTGAACTGCTGTGTATAACTAGCTCATAAATGACAAGAGACCAGAATTAATGTTTCCAATCATTAGGA
The DNA here is from genome assembly GCF_007399415.2 of Gopherus evgoodei. NCBI lineage: Eukaryota > Metazoa > Chordata > Testudines > Testudinidae > Gopherus > Gopherus evgoodei. Next base: position 23,344,778 of record NC_044326.1, read on the forward strand.
GGTAAAGAATCTTCAGGTGGCTGATAATATATTCATTAAAGAACCCCCCTGGTCATGAAATTATTTTTAATTTTTCTACTGAGTTTATCGTGTTTTCTAATTAGTCTCTGCTATTGTTTGAGGGCATAAAGAACATTCTGCAACTTCTCAGATGTCTTGATCAAATATCCCTTGTCATCCCATAGCCATTATAGCTGGCACTTTGTTGAATGACACACACTTCACCTAGAGTCTGCTGGATTGAATTTTAAGAACACCTGCTTCATGAATTTGTGTGATTAATAAAATGCAATGAGGAGGTTGGGGGTTTCAGTATAATTTATATGTGGGAAAAGAATATCTGAGTGAAGGCAGAATCCAAACATTTTATTCTTTTAAATTCACAGATGGATTAGTTTCATTTTATGAAGTTAAGTTTCTGTTTTGATAGGGCTTTTTTTTGTAATTTCCTTAGTTTCATGTTATATGGGCGTCAAAAGGTGTATAGCAAAACTACAGGTGCTTAATGTAGTCTTCTAAAGTTCTACACATTTCATAAAATGAGAAGCATACACATCTCTCCTTAATCTTTCACTGTCTAGCTTTTAGCTTCTGTTACATCTTCTTGGTCCATGACAGAGGTTTGAACCTTCATTATAGTAAATTAAACACATGTAGAACAGTGGGTGGGATTTTCAAAAGAACTCAGAATTGGGCCAGCTCTTCTCCTGTTGGAGTCAGTGGTGTAAAACTCACTGACTTTGTGGGAAGTAGTTAGGGTAGTGGTGAGTTCTTTGAATATGACACCCAATATTGCTAGTAATGATAACAGTTGGATGGAAATGCACAGATGCAAAGACATTAAAAGTTATTGCCGAACTAAGATAAGCTTTAAATACACAGGGCCAAACTTAGCCCTCAGTTAGATGTGTGCAATCCCACTAAAATTAGGTCCCTTGGTTCAGTTGAATTGTTCAAGTTCTGCTTTTGAGTCAGATTTTCCCATCAGCTAAGACCACTTTAGCTTCTGTTGAATGCTTCTGAGTTGCTGCATGCTTTAATCTTACTTGTCATATCTGTTCCATGTTGTACTGTAGTATTTGAGTGGTTGTATTGTGATCCTTTGTGACTGTGTGAATTGCCATGCAGAAGAGGGATATTAATTAGTGTGAAGAGCTGCTGTTTTACAGAAATCATTACACCCCTTCTGAAGGAAGAGATCCATCGATGCCAGAGATAAAACAATGGAGAATTCTGCTTCTGTACAGCTTAGCACTCTACCTACATCAGGTTCCTCCTATCCCTGTATCTTGGGGCAGGATGTGATTCGGTCTGAGGGGAAGGGATATGATGGAGTGAAGAAAGAAGGCGATGAGAGAACTGCTCAACAAAAGCCACCACCTTCTCAGTAGATCCATCATTTGCAACTGTTTTCCGTGAATCATTGGCACAATGGACCATCTGTCATGTCAGTGTATAATTAGAGCGAGTCTTTAGTTTGCAGATCTTTTACTATGTTGTAACTGGGCACATGAAACTTCTTTCATGAAAAATTAAAACAAAGCCATTAATTTTCTTCTAAAAAGCCAATCTGTGGAATAGTATATGACTGCAATATTCTTTTTAAAGGCCAACACTATCATTAGATGACAGAACTGTAAAATTCAGCACCTGGACATACAGCACCTAGCTTTTAAATTCTTTTTAGCTCCTTTGTAAATTACAAATAGCCATTTTTTTTTGTTTCGGTTATAAAGCAATAACTCAATTCTGAATGGAGGCCAAATTTTGCTATTTTTTCCCCCGTGGGCTGTTGCAGCAGCCTAGGGGAGGGATAGCTCAGTGGTTTGAGCCTTGGCCTGCTTAAACCCAGGGTTGTGAGTTCAATCCTTGAGGGGGGCCATTTACGGATCTGGGGCAAAAATCTGTCTGGGGATTGGTCTTGCTTTGAGCAGGAGGTTAAACTAAAAGACCTCCTGAGGTCCCTTCCAACCCTGATATTCTATGAATAGCCAGCATGCATTGTGCTCTGACTAGACTCTCTCCTGGCTTCCCTTCTAATAAACCCAATGTGCTGCATGGGAGGGGCTTGTATAGGGTTATAACACTGTCCTTGAGCCACTGGGAAATCCCCTTTGTTCTGGGGGAAATCCCCAGTGGAGAGAGTGCCTGGTTTGTAGTGCCCTGCAATGGAGCCTGCCTGCAGGGTACACAAGAAACCCTCAGATGAGCCCTTGTTTCACACTAGGGCATCTGAATCTTAGGTTCTTTGTGAATTTCACAAGACCTTCCTCAGTCTCTTGTATGGAGCCCACCCTTGTCTGGTATAAATCCCCAATCTGAACCTTAAGAGTCCAAAAGATGGGGTACCAGCATGAATTCCTCTAAGCTTAATTACCAGCTTAGATCTAATAGGCTGCCACCAACCAGGACTTACAGTGCCTGGTACACTCTGGTCCCACCAAAAACCTTCCCTGGAGACCCCAAGACCCAGACCCTCTGGATCTTAACACAAGGAAAGTAAACCCTTTCCCCCACCATTGCCTCTCCCAGGCTTCCCCTCCCTGGGTTAACCTGGAAGATCATTGTGATTCAAACTCCTAGAATTTTAAAACACAGAGGAATTCCACCTCTACCCCTCCTCTCTCCCACCAATTCCCTGGTGAGTACCAACTCAATTTCTTTTGAGCCTTAACAAGGGGAAAATCAATCAGGTCTTTTAAAAAGAAAACTTTTAATAAAAGAAAGAGTAAAGATCATCTCTGTAAATTCAAGATGGTATATTACAGGGTCTTTCAGCTTATAGACACTAGAGAGAAGCCTCCCCCCAGCAAAAATACAATTTAAAATACTTCCAGCAAAATACACATTTGCAGATACAGAAAACAATCAAAAGACTAAACTCGCCTTTTTCCTGGTACTTACTAAAATTAGAACAGAAGAGATTTTTTCAGAAAGATTGGAGGAATCTGCTTACATGTCTGGTCCCTCTCAGAACCCAGAGAGAACACGGACAAAGAAGAACACACAAACAAAGACTTCCCTCCACCGAGATTTGAAAGTATCTTGTCTCCTGATTGGTCCTCTGGTCAGGTGTTCCAGGTTCACTGTTTAACCCTTTACAGGTGAAAGAGACATTAACCCTTAACTATCTGTTTATGACAACCCTACTGTAGTTTCTCAATCTGAAAAGCCTGGTTCCAGGAGTCATTTTCCATAGAAGTGTTGCTTTCAGGGCAGCCTGGTGGATGCTTTGGAAACATCTGATGACCATGTGCAAGAACCAAGTTAAAGCAGCCAAAAAATGACACCAAGATTCAGAACACAGTGATTTAAAACAATTCAATCTCTCTTTGCTGATGGACTCTTAGTAACAGCAATACCATTGTCATGGCTATAAAACTAACATGTGATGAAAAATTTCTACCAGCTGTGGTCATCAACATTTTATTTGTTTGTTTTTGACAAAAATGTTTTTTCAATTGTCTGTTTTCAATAGTCTTTTCACTGAAACATGTCATGGGGGTTGACATTTAGAAACAGACCTTAGCTCAAGTCTTTGAAAACTATTATTGCACATGTAAGTAACCAGCATTATAATAGAAATACTGAATGAGAACCTAGCTGAAGAGTTGATCAAATCACAGAAAAGGAAGAAATACATAGACACAAGTGACCAATCAATTTGTTCCAGAGCTAATTGATTCAGAACAAACTGTGCACTATGTAAATTACAAATGTGTGTATTTTAGCAGACACTTTCTCTTTGCTAGGGCATTACATAGAAACTAGCAAAGCTGACAGGAAATAAATAGTTTCTTCCCGTCCCTGAAACAGTAATTATTAGAATGAAGGACTTGAAATTGTATACGTCCTCAGGGAGCAATTATTTTTTCAAAGCTGTTCTGGGTTTCCTTAATGTTTTAATGTTAAATAAATTATGCAGTTACAGAGGAAAAACAGTGACTTACCTTGATTAAAGACAAGATTTTTATTGTTAAATATTTGTTCTCTTTAAAGAAGTGGGATTTGAGATTATTTTGTATGGATTATATTTTGTTCTTCTAAGGCATCGAAAAGGAGTTTCTTTCCTCACTGCACCTAACCCTCCACTGTCTGAAGCAGCACTAACTCCTGCTGAGTTTTTTCCAATTCTCATATGGTACAGCTAGAGTGGATGGGTAAATGGAATGGGGACTCAACCAAGCAACAAAGGTGGGAAGAGGGTCAGCAAAGCCTTCTGTCCAGCTATTCTGGGGAATTAACTGTTTCCTTCCCCAGAGTTTGGGAGTCACTACTGCCTGCTCCTCCCACTGCTGTTTGCACTGGAAGGTGGGTCTACATTGCAATTAAAAACCTGTGTCTAGCGTGTGCCAGCTGACTCGGGCTCACAGGGCTCTGCAAAATGAGAGAGTGCCAGAGCTCGGGCTGCAGCCCAAGCCAGAAAGTGTACACTGCAGTTAAACAGCCCTGCATCCTAAGACCCGTCAGCCTGTCCATGTAGCAATACCCTAAGAGGACAATTGCCTTAAGACTGCAAGGTGTTTCCTGACTGTTTCCCCTCAACTCACATTGGCTGTGGGTTTCTCTTTGAGACGGAATATTTTAATCCTTAATCCAAAGGCCCACTGCTGCAGTCCCTCTGTGTGTGTGACTTCCATTGACCTCAGTTTAGAGTCCCATGCATCCTACAGTTACAGAATTGGACCCCAGGTCTCTTAAAACAAATAGCACTTTTGCAGAGTTGCTGAACTGTATTTAATTTGTCCCTCTGTGATTATCACAATGCATAGAGTTCTCTGTTCGCAGCACAGAGCTGAGAATGAATATGGTATTGTATAACACACATTGGGTTGTGAGTAAGAAACTCTACAATACATCTGGGCAAACTTTTCGGAGCCATCGGACGAAAAATAGCAATTTAAAACAAACAAAAAAACTAAGACACAGACAGATGGGGTAATTGTGCCTTTGTACTGTTAGCCACCTCTGTTCAAAGTGTAACCTTTCCTTGGTAGTTTTCATGCCTATAATAGCAATTACTTGTGCTGTCTTTTTTTTATATTCTAAATGTGTTTAAAATCTATTGATGGTCTTATGGACTTTGGTCCAGTCACATAGTGGCAAGTTTGAGTGCCACTGGAATAAAGGAATCTTCTACAAGGAAGATGAAGAAACTAATTACACACTTCACCTTCCTTCCTCATATGGTTATCACTGCAAGTTTAGACACTACTTCATATCTTCTAGCAATTTTAAAATGTAACATATGCATTGTTACATAAACAATGTAAAAAAGTCCAGAACAGCAGTTCCTATTCTCACCTTTAAATCCGTATTTGATTTATGCTTCTGTCATGCTACTGTATACATAACAGAAAGCTGATGTCTAGCTAGCCATGCACTATTGCTCAAAAAATATGTTCAGGAGGCATATATACTTCTGTATGAACTTAATAAAAGTTAGAATGAGGTTTTCTTGTTGATCTTAAGCGAGACAAAGAACAAGGCTAATGTAGATCAATTGACATGCTGTAAATGGTGACTTAAAATTTAAGCTGCTCTGGATAGCTCTGTTGTTAATATTACACGCACACAACACAGTGAAGTTTACAAGCAACACCTGCACTTCCCTTGTGTGGGCTGTGGATGACTGGTAGCATTGCCTGGATGACACACTTACCTCTTCCATCCTTCTTACATCTCAAATTTCAACCTTATTTGACCTCGAACATTGTAGGTTACTGCAGGTACTGCTCCCAAAAGGAGTTCTTCCAGAAGTGGAGTCAGAGCACTTGACAACAAGGATGTTGTGGTGACTAAGAATAGGTCTGACTGTCCTCCTAGCATAAGAACAAGTTTGAACATCTACCCTTTCTCTCAACCAAATCCAAGCCTCTTTGAAGGTTCAGAGCAGATAAGTCTCTCTCCCTGTGATTTCAAGCAGAGAGCTCTTGGCTCTCTCCTTCCCCTCCTCCCCTGTAATCTCGAAACATAATCCCGGCTCCATCCCTGTTTGTACTGATGAACTGGAGGGAGCTCCTGAGGTTTGCACATGTACTTTGTTAGCAGGGCCAGCCTTTGAGCTGTGCAAAGGAGAATCTCACCTTGTTTTGTTTTTCAGAATGCCAGTCTCTAATCCTTTTCCCATGCAGTCATAGCCTTGGATCTAAACTGATTGCTATAGTCGCAGAGAACAAGTGGCTGGGCTCCACTTCTGCCGCAGGAGGTTTGGGGAAGGGTGGTCCCTCCCACGTACACGCTTTTTATGTAGTGTGTTTTCATTACATTGAGAATGTCTTCCCAAAACATCCTCGTGCTCACTCTCCCCAATGTCCTTATGCCGTCCTTGTGCACAGGAACATAGGAATTGCCACACCACAGCAGACCTGTAATCTATCAAGGTTGCTATTCTGTCTCCATCATTTGCCAGCACTGGATGCCTCATAGGACTCCTATAATGGGCAGTTATGGAATAAACAACAGGAAAAGTTTCTAATCCCTGTAGATTACGGACTTTTTTTTTTGCTTTTGAGAATGAGGGTTTAAATCCCTTCCTTTTTAAGATCGTATTGAATGTGATGGTGAGTGTTGCATGTGGTGATCAAGATACATTTAACAGCATCCCAAAGTAGCCCCTCATCTAGGGACTTATGTCTCTGCACTCAGGCCATGTTTATGCTACAAAATTATGTTGACCTAATTTACGTCCGCATACAACCACTGCAGTTATTAAACCACTTTTGTGTGGGCACATTTGGCTCCTTGTGTTGGTGGTGCGTGTCCTCACTAGGAGCGCTTGCATCAATTGTATTGTCAGTGTGGGGTATTGTGGGATGTCTCCTGAAAGTCAATAACAGTTGACCTAAACAATGCAGGGCCTACCATGACTCAATGCCGCTTGGGGAGGTGGTGATGCTAAATCGCTTAGTGAGGCGTTTATGTCAGCAGGAGCCAAATTTAAGCAAAGACACTTCCACAGTTAGGTCAATACAAGGCAGCTTACGTCAACCTAACCCAGTAGTGTAGACCAGGCCTCAGGCTCTCTGCTGCGATGTTAGTTTTTCTATATGGAATAAAACAAGCTTATTCATGTAGATCATGATGAAAACCATAAGGGTAGCAACCTTCTGACTCATGGATGTCTTGTGATCATGAGCCCCAAATATTAAGATGCCTGTACTTGAAGATCTGCTATATATATTGAAAAATGTGCTGCTTGCGAATGAAGATTCATCTTATTATAGATACAGCTCCACAATTTCAGTCCTCTAAATCTTTGCCATTTCTCTCCGTGTAGCTTGTGGATGTGACCTGGCTCAAGGAGGATTTTTTGTGAGACAGGGAGACTACATCTGTACTTTGGACTATCAAAGACTCTATGGCACACGATGCATCAGCTGTGACGAATTCATTGAGGGGGAAGTGGTTTCAGCACTGGGGAAAACCTACCACCCAGCCTGTTTTGTGTGTGCTCTTTGCAGGTATGTTTTCAAAATAAAAATTTTATTTTTATCACTATAGAAAAGTATGTTTCAAAAGAGACAAAAGCCAGGAATCCATGGGGAGGCCCATAAGCAAAACATCTTCCATAAGCTGTCAAGGAGGTGCCCTTCTTATTTGGTTCTACCATTCTGCCACTGTTTATGGGGTTTTAAACTGAAATAGTTCAGCCTTTCTATGCCATTTACTAGTGCTACTTAATAATTAGTTAATTAATTATTGCAGTCAAAATTTTAAAAGTGTTCACTAATTCCATGTGCCACAAACAGTGTGTCCAACTTTGAGATATCTTATTCCCCATTGCTGGGGTGCAGGGGATGCAGACACCACTGCTCCCTGGCCTCTCTGGTGTCCACTGTAATGCCCTAGAATGTCACTCTGCTGCAAACACAGTTAATAGACTGTGAAAATCAATACATTAAAATGTATTTACAAAAACAGATGAATACTCTCATAAAAAATGGAAATCAAAAATACACAGTGAAGTCCTAATCATGCACACATATAAACACAGGAGTAACTTTAAAAATGTGGGGTTACATATGCCTGTGTGCAGAGAGCAAGCACTGGTTTGTGTACCACCATAACCTCCAAAATAGATGTTCAGTTGAACTTAAGTAGTAAAAAGGCATACTGCTGTAGTGAGTTTCACTCATGAGTTCCATTGAGTTCAGTGGATCTATTCACATGCATGTATTTGCAGGATTGGGACCTAACCCTGTAACTGAAGGGTTTTTTTAGGGAGGTGCTAGAGTAAGACTGATACTGAACTGTAGCTTTCATGCAAATACCTATATGTCAATGGTGTAAGACTTTAGTGAGAACTTGTAAGAAATACAGTTTTATAATAACAATTCAAAGTAAATGGAAATGCAATATTATTTTTTACGACTAATTATGAATATTTACTGATAAGATAAAAACAGAGAGAGCCTTATATTAAAATCAGAACAAAAAGCAATAATATCAACCCAGATATAACTGAGCGGACAGTCACTCTTAAAACCCTTGTTCCATTGAATCCTGTCTCTTTAGATTTTTCTCATTTATCCCAAAACATATTCTCGTTGGAGACTATAAATAAAAAGGACTAAGGAATATAGAAAAAAAATCTCAGAAAAACTTAGAAAGAAAAAATGAGTATCTCCACTCTATGATCAGTAACATAAATTACAAGTTCAAAGGGTGGATGGAGGATATCACACATTTGCCCTGAGCCTTCTCAGTCTACACATACATGAATGGCACCATCTATAAACAAATTCACTAGATACCATATTTCTGGTGCTTTTCTTCTTGCCAGCAGTGTTGTTCAGACCCAGAGTCAATTAAGAGAAGAAGAAAAACTCCGTGAGATTATTTTCTCACGAAGTAGGATTAACGCCTCAGTTAGGATTTCGTTAGGTTTTATAATTGAAACCTAAGTTATTTACCAAGCTGCACCTAGCCCTTTATTGCAGTCTGGATGTTTACGGTTCCAGCTGAAACAATTCCCTGAAAGTTCAGAATAAGCTTCTATGAAGGTTAAACTATTTAACTTCTTGCTCCCTAACAAAGCAAACTGAGCCACGGCACTAAGAAAACCATAAATATAATCTGCCACACAGATTACTATCAAATGCAGACAAAAGCTGAATTGCTCTTTAAAACTTCAGATCCCTACACGACAGTACTTCACCCAAATACATTCTGTCAACCTCAGTTCTTCATCTAGAACACCAAATGGTGGGATTAAAAAGGAGTCAAGGCAAAACATGTATTCGGCCGAGCCTCCCAACTGCTGCTGTCTCAACAACAGCACAAGTCTGTTCCCCTAGGTTGGCATTCCACCTCATATTGCCTCCATCCACTTCAACCCTCCATGTTACAAGCAGGAATCAATTAGCTTCCACCCGCAAGATTCTAGCATCTGCTTATCGTGTGGGTCAACAGAAGAACCCTGTCATCCTGTTAGATTAGAAATACCAGGCCAGATCCTCAGCTGGTGTAAATCAGCACAGCTCCATATGGCCCAGTCTTTGCAAACCAGGCATTCTTTATACTTCCTGTGAGAGAGAGTGTCTTTATCCAAACACCATGAGATGTTCGTCATTAATATTTGGTTTTGTACTAAAGCTCAGTGAAAGTAATGTGAAGCAGGCAATATGTATGGTATATTCAAGTGAAGATGAGTTTTGCTGTCAAAGAAAATGACTGAAAATATAATCATTTTTCAGAAATTAAACAAGTTGTTTCAGGGCTAGGATTTTAAAGTCATCTTTACCTTCAGAAAATCAAATCTCTTTTTTAGAAGTCTGATTTTGAGGGCACTCTGTACTCATACAAGATGTGTTCAGCACATTCTGGGATTAGTCATCAAATAAACAGCTTTATAATATGTGCTCTCTGTATCTGCTAAAGTGACACATTATATTGTTTTAATTGTTAATACACTGAATAGCAAATCAATGATTTTTGAACCACACTTCTAATAGTGACACTTGCAACAGTGCTTTTTCAGCTTCAGAAAAAACAAGATTGTAATAGCAAGCGGTGGGATGTGGAAGTGTGCTTTCTCTCAAATAGTGAAAGCAGTCAGAAAACCAAAGCAGGTGTAGTAAATTAGAGCAAGAAAAACAAAAAACAGCAGGCAAAAAAAATGTGGGCATATACTTTTGCTGGCCTGTTGACAATGCTGCTATTGGAATATCTCGTCACTGAATGTCCCAGAATAGGGCCTGGATTATCTGTTGCTCCCCACCTTTGTATTGATAAACCTTGGTTTCTCTATGAAGTAGTCATGTCAGTAAACCAAGTCTTTCATGAGGTATCCAACTGGGATTAGTATGTCACTCCCATGGAGTACTGGTGCTTCAGTAAGTGGAATAAAGTAAAGTAACAAATATTGTATATGTGAAACGTGAGAATTAAACCTGAAATAGTGCAGTAGGTAGTACATTGGCATTTTAGGGCTAAGAGGACGTTTAAAGGTTGTAGATTTTTCCCTCCAGGCTCAGGTTTTTTACTTGGTCCTGCCATAATGCAGGGGACCAGAGTTGATGACTTCTCAAGATCTCTTCCAGCCCTACATTTCTATGATTCTATGAAATACAGTATAATGGAATTAATGTCTTGCATCGTTTCCTTCTATCTTGCTCAGACCACATGGCTCTTAATTACACAAATGCAGGTTCTAAATTGCATATTTGCTCTGACTGCAAAAAGTTACGGCTTATGCTATTGCTCTCCCTGCCCTGTTTATAACCCGGTTCAATTATTCCCTGCTGATGTTATTGCCTATAACTAGGAATGAATGGAAGAGTAATAGAATGAATTCAAACATTTGCAGAGGAACTGATTCCACTGGTATCTGAGCAGCTTTATTTTTATGGCTGCTGTGATAAATATATCTGGCTCTAATTAGTAGCTCTCAAAGAACTTTACAATCTTTTAAGGTATTTATCCTCTCAACCACCCATGTGAGCTTGGGAAGTACTGTTATTCCTATTTCACAGATGGGGAACTGAAGCACAGGGAGGCTAAGTGAATTTTTCAAAATTGCACATAAAGTCTGTGGTGGAGCAGGGACCTGAACCCAAGTCCTAAGCTAGTGCCCTAACCACTGGCCCATCATTCTTCCAGTTAGAAGAGGCTATGGTCTGTAGAAGCTCCCAGGACATTTCTCCTGAGGGGAGTGGGCAGGGCATCAAGGTGTTAACAGTCCATAGTAAAAGCTATGTTATCTATGCTGCTGGAGGCTGAGATTTAGTGGAGCCATTCAAAAGATTGCTGTGGAGCAAGGCTGTGAGACAGAGCATTGAGAGCCAATTCTTTTTTATGGGGCCAAGAGACCATCAGAGGTTTGACATCAAAACTGAAGCTATCTGGAGCATAAAAAGTGGTGCCCAAATCATACTGAATCCTTTAGGAAGCTCCCAGCTGCTGAGCACTTTTACAAATCTTGCCTCTTAATTTGGGCGTCGGCATAGAAAGTGTTGGATGCACTCTTGGAAAATCTGGCCATTAGTTTTTGTATGGGCATTGCCCATATTTCTGATTGAAATAAAGATTTTTCTGGAGTTCATGAAGAAAAGGACTTGAGTATTTGGTGTGTGTAGTAAAACACTCAGATATTTAATAAGCTTCCCTATAAACTAAGCATGTGGTACATGTTAAGAAATAAATATTATTGTTTGCTGTGCCTCTTGGGGAGAAGCAAACATCTTGACAGTCTCTGTAACTTGCATTAACTGCATATCCCTAGGTACTAAATATGCACAGCCACAAGTGGCTTGATGCTTAGGGGTCAGCTTCAGTGCCAGACACTAGCAGTGCCCTGCCAATGGGGGAACTATGTCTCCTTTAATTCTGAGGTCAGACTAGGTGATCATGTTGGTCCCTTCTGATTTATAATCTGTGAATATCTGAATACCTGGTGCATCTTGTGTCAGGCAGTTTTGTCTGAATTCTCATAGTTCCTTTCAATATGCCTGTCTAGGACTTTAATTACAGAAGCCTGTAGCAAGCAGTGTTTGCCCCATTCGTCCCCAGTATTCAATTCCTTGGGCCAAATTCTGCCCTGACTTACATCCTGTGCAACAGCTTTCATGTCTGTGTGGTTGTACAAGGTATAAATAATCACAGGATTTGACCCCTGGAGTCTTACTTAGTATTAAGCCTCCATCAGGAATGTACACTGAGCAATGCTTGAGTTGGTGTTGAGGGGGAAAATAGAATAACCTATGAAGTTTGTTTAAAACCAAAATCCACTGGTAAGTAAAGTGACAATGATAAAATATGCTAATAAAAGACACTGCAACTCATCTCAGAGAGTCGTATGGAATGAATCATTGTCTTAAAACTACTTCTAACCCCTTGTCCCACCATGAAATCACACTAAATGCTTAAGTGTGAGTGACTAATTAAATCCTGTAGCCAAAGGCATTTGGTAGGTAAGAGTTTGTGTGGAACTGTCAAGAAAAGCATGTCTGCATTTGTGCATAACCTGCAGTTCTGTACATGTTTTGGACTTCAAGCTAAGAGCTCAAAAACTTAAACCTTGCTAACTGACCTTCATCTCTGTCTCATGAATTATCATGTTTACTGGCTTGTGAATCCATGAGCCTAGTTGCTTGCGAAAGAGAAAAGATAGTCAGGTATTACAGGGATACTGTCAGAGACGGTAGATATCAAATTTGGGCTCCAATTCAGGACGGTACATAAGCAAATGCCCAAGTTTAAGCAAGTGTGTTTTGTCCCATTGAAGGCAAGTGCCTTACTGAATCAGGGCCTTGCTGCTCACCTTTTCCCTTTATATATATTTGCAAACTCCTTTTTATGTCTTCTCTCAACTTTCAAACAAATTTGAAGGTCTTTTTTTATGGCAAGAAAATGGCCTTCTGTATCTTTGTCAAAGTCCTACTGAACTTCATTGTTTCCTGCTTTTCAACCCCAACCTTGAAGTCCCGTTGCTTATCTACCATCCTTTGGCTCTGAAGAAATGAATGAAACTTCTTTTGGAGATTGTCCTCACCCCTCTTTAAAGGAAGACTGCTGTCATTGGTTACTGCACTTTAGAAAGTTTATAAATATTTACTAAATTAGAATGTGTATGGAGTGGTTCTTTGTAGGAATTTTTCAAACCAGTTTATTTGTTATAAATGCCTGCTACTACCTCCGTAACTGTAACTGGTGCTCATGCCACTCAGAGAGACCTGTCATTTTACTGATATTCTGCAACAGAAAGTTCAGTGGATGATCTAGCTTTATTTGTGGTGTGAAATTATGATCTCCTTAAGTCAATGGCAAAGCTCCCATTGACTCCAAGGGGGCCATGATTTTGCCCAGAAAATGTAGCTGTTCATATGAATGCAAGAATAAGACAGAAGATCTTTAGTGTAATTGTAAAATAGGTTCTGTTATCTGTTTTTGTTTGTAAGGGTCAGGGGTTAATTTGGAGCAGATTACCAAGGACTGTAATAAATTCTTCTTAACTCAGAGTCTATAAATCAAGCATGGATGTCTTCCTAAACAATATGCTCTATCTCAGCTAGAAGTTAGTGAGCATGATGCAGAAAATACTGGGCAAGATTCTTTTATCTTTGTTTTACAGGAAATGTAATTAGATGATCAACATCCTGACTTCTGGCCTTAATGTCTGCTATTTTATTAAAATAATAAAATTATATAGTGGATTTCACATTTACAATGGTAATGCAGCGCAGTATTTGAATTAAAGTAAGGTACATCATTTTACAATTAAGATGGCACCTGTTTTGTTATTAGTCATTCCTTTGCATAATATGTAAAACATGGAGCTGTGGCTAGTGATTTCTCTTCCTATTAGATGCACTATTTACAATAGTTTCTTATTATTTCATATTGGTATTGCAGCAGGTCTTAAGAACCCCAGCTAAGATCATAGCCCCATTGTATTACTCGTCCTGTACAAACACATAGTAAGAAATATTCCCTGCTCCCCAAGAAGGTTTTTTTAATACTACTCTGGGAGCAAAAAAATCTGTCTACTGTACTTAGCAAGGAGTGTATATAAAGCCTTTATATGGAGGGGGAAAAAATCTCAAATGAGAGCCTTTATATAATGTTTCATAATTTGAAAAAAAAATTGGGGTGGTGGTGAATGTAATGCAGAATTTTCTTAATTATATTTCAGTGACATACACCTCCCAGATGGAATTCACCACTGGGCAGAAGGTATGCATTATGCCAATGCACCACTTAATAATAATTGGAGATATACCTATCTGCTAGAATTGGAAGGGACCTTGAAAGGTCATTGAGTCCAGCCCCCTGCCTTCACTAGCAGGACCAATTTTTGCCCCAGATCCCTCAGTGATCCCCTCAAGGGTTGAACTCACAACCCTGGGTTTAGCAGGCCAATGCTCAAACCACTGAGCTATCCGTCCCCCCCAACAGATGCTTTAGCCAGGTAAGCCATGATGCCTGCCTGTGTAAAAGGTCATGGAGTCCAGGCCCCTGCCTTCACTAGGCAGGACCAATTTTTTGCCCTGATCCCTAAGTGGCCCCCTCAAGGATTGAGCTCACAACCCTGGGTTTAGCAGGCTAATGCTCAAACCACTGAGCTATTCCTCTTCTAATTAATACCTCCTTAAGCCATATTTTGATGTTTCATTTGGGATTTAGTGGTACGTAGGCCTTCTATAAGGTGATTTCATCCTGATAGAAATGTGTTATAAACCCTCTTCATCCTTCCCTGCAGGATAAAGTGATTTACCCAGCTCTTCCTCCCCAAACAAACCTCCCTAGTTTCTATGCACAAGCAATATCTAACAAGGGTAGCCTTTTAGCTGAGAGGATGTTAATAGATGGAACCATTTAATTAAATGTAAAGAGAGCTCTAGTTCAATGGAAAAAGCAACTTTATGTAGTTGTCTCCAGTTCGATAATTGTGGTCTGTTTCCTCCAAGGGGTATTTGCAAGCATTTGATTTCTGAATAAATGGATTAAGCGGAGAACTTCGATATGATTATAGCTGATTAGGATTTTATTTTTCAAAAGTTTTTTTTTCAGAAAGAAAACTCATAGCTCTCTTGCAACATTTTAGCAGCCTGGTATAGTCTCTGCAACAGCAATAACACTTGTATATATTCATTAAAAACAAATGATTCTAGCTCCCTCTCAATTCCAAGAGTGATATTATATTGGTGGTTATCAGTCACCAGTCACCATGTTTCCAGGAAACACTGGACTTGCCTTGGCTTTTAAGTTCTTTCTCCAGTCTTGGCAAGTGTTCTCTGAGTAGCTTTAACTTACGCATCGAAGTTGCTAGTTTGTTCCTTACCTTTGATATTTTAGCCTCCCAGTGACTGATGATTGGATGCGTGAATGAAAAGAATGCGTGCATGAAAAGGCTAAGTAACACACGCACAGAGCTCCCTCCCCTACCGCCCCCCAATGATCAGTTCCTGTATCGAAAATTATATCTGACTTCAGTAAGGGAAGTGAGGATTTTCTATTTGTCATGTTTTGATTTTTCCTGCTGCAGGCTGCCTTTTCCTCCTGGGGACCGGGTGACTTTCAATGGGAAAGAGTGTGTCTGCCAGAAATGTTCACTGCCTCCTGCTGGCAGCAATAGCACTTTCTCCATCCAGGCCCTGCGAAGTAAGTGGGTCTTTTTAAAAAATCTATTTGTAGTTTATTGAATAAAGCTGTATGACTGTGTGTGATTCCCTTAACTTACAGCCTGTAAGGAGTTACAAGTAGGAATCTGCCCTGGGAAGGAGCTATAAAAGCGAAAAGGAAACTGTCGTACTGGTGGATATCTAGGGAAAGGGCTTATTATGTCCCCTCCCCACCACGGCCAGTTGCAGGATATTATGCAAATCTCAACTAACTTTAAGTCTGTAAATGCTACAGGCCAGCCAGCAGTCCGAAGCCTTCCATGCTGGTTATTTTGGAACCCTTAATTATATCACTTTCTTATACAATTGGGAATTTTGCAAATTCTTCCTCAGTAACATTTACCTGATTTTGCCCACTGTGGTTATTTCTGTATTGTTTGAAAGGGCACAGACCACCAAAGCATATTCTCTTTTAATATTAAATCTTTCGTATTAAATTGCCTTTGTATTTTGATTTTTCTCAATGTTTTTGCCCAGGGCTGACCCTCTGAGTACTATGTATGTGGCGTGGATGTATGATTGCAGTAAAATACTGCTGTTTTCAGATCTTTTCATTTCCATTTCCTTTATGACCATTTATCTTTATGTACAGCATGTTTCATATGCTGCTGTCAAATTACCCTCAAAACTATATTTTAATAGGTGACATACGGTAGATGCAGTTGCATAAACTTGCATCGCTTACTACTTTTTTTTGTTCTGAGCTCCATTTCATTTACCATAAATGCTGTAGCATTTTACTGAGCAGTGATACCACTTGAACACAGTGTGCTGAGCGACTTTTACTCAGGATGCTGTGATTCCCAGCAAACCTCCTTGACAATATATTCTGGGCCAGACCCTCTGCTTGTAGAAACTTGGCGAAAGGGACAGCGCCATTGATTTCAATGGAATTTTCTGCTTGTAGAAACTTGGTGAAAGGGATGTCAACCGTTACTCTGAGTACTTTTCCAAATCCCTGTGTGGACAGTGGTGGTCTCCCCGTGCTCCAAATAAAATCTACCCAGGCTGTGTAAAGTCAAATTTACTCCCTTTCCTGCTGTTTGGCTTTACTGGTAACTCATAGACTCTAAGGTCAGAAGGGACCATTATGATCATCTAGTCTGACCTCCTGCACAATGCAGGCCACAGAATCTCACCCATCCACTTCTATAACAAATCGCTAACCTATGTCTGAGTTATTGAAGTCCTCAAATCATGGTTTGAAGATCTCAAGCTGCAGAGAATCCTCCAGCAAGTGACCCGTGCCCCATGCTGTAGCAGAAGGCAAAAAACCTCCGGGGCCTCTGCCAATCTGCCCTGGAGGGAAATTCCTTCCCGACCCCAAATATGGCGATCAGTTAAACCCTGAGCAAATAATAACAGAACATAAACTTTAGCCAAAGCTTATTCCCCAGGCCTGGCTATTCCTAGTATTTGCACCAGGGTCTGTCTGTTCTTGCTTCCAGTTCCCTCTGAGCAGAGAGTCGTCTCCCCTTTCCATATCTTGAATGGAGTTCAACATGCCATGTCTTTCTCAATAAACCACCAGAATTTGCTTAGTAGTTTTTTGTAGGGGTCTAACTCTTGCTGAAAGGGTTAATCGACAGAAGAACTCTAGTCTCCTAGCATTCATAAAATCCTGCCACCTTTCTCCTTTTCATTCACTCAGAATCATGGTTTACTTCCTGTTCTTTTGAAATAGCTTCTTGTCCCATAAACTGAGCATTTTACAGTAATTGTTGAGGTTTAGGACTGTGCTGTACCCTTTGACGTCCATGGACTTTAAGAGCACATCCCCAGGGGAAAATTTGACTTTTAAAAACAAAAGTGTCCTTTTCTTGACTATATCCTCAAACACGTGCAAGTATTAAATATCCAGATATAGGCCTGAGCCAGCTCCCATTAAAGTCAATGGAGTCTTTCCACTAACTTGACCTTGGGAGTTGGATCAGGCCCAATATGTTCACATTTTCAGACATTCAGTATCACAGGGAGTTGGTCTTAGACCCCAGTGGATACTGTGAGGACAGGGATCAGGTGATATCTTGAAAATCACCTGGTCTTCATAGGAGCCAGTAAGTACATTAGTTGTTAGTGAGAGATGCAGGGAATAGTAAGGCTCCTGCAGGAGTCCCTGGATCAGGGGACAGAACCCATTTCATGTGTGACTCTGAGGTAGATGGCTTCTGGAGTGAAACCTTCAGGGAGCAGGCTAGGATGGAATGTAAGAACTGCAGGGAATAGACAGGATCCTGCAGAAGACTCTGGGATCAGGAAAAAAAACATGATTGCGATGTTAAACTTGTGTTAAACAGTTTTATTTAAAGAAATAAAACTGAAGCTCTGAAGGAAAGCAACTGAAATCCTGTGGCTGGAGAATATTCTTTTGGGCACAAGCTGGTGAGGTAGCCTGCTGGTTTCCATTGCCTCTCACAAGATCTATTAGATACTAGTTATTTTGAGAGTAACAAAATTGGAAAGAAACAACCAGGGAAAACAATAAAAGCTTGAAAGTTTTATAATCCCATGTGTTACTTTGATATCCTCCACTGGATCTTATAGCTCATATTGTAGGGAAATACAATCTAGATGGGGCTACTATAAGGTGGGTGTATAACTGATTGAAAACTGTTCCCAGAGAGTAGTTATCAGTGGTTCACAGTCAAGCTGGAAGGGCATATTGAGTGGGGTCCCGTAGGGATCAGTTCTGAGTTGGGTTCTGTTCCATATCTTCATCAATTATTTAGATAATGGCATAGAGAGTACACTTATAAAGTTTGTGGACAATACCTAGCTGGGAGGTGTTGCAAGTGCTTTGGAGAATAGTATTAAAATTCAAACTGATCTGGATGCTCTGAAGAAAATAGGATGAAATTCAGTAAGAACAAATGTAAAGTAATCCATGTAGGAAGAAACAGTCAGTTGCACACGTACAAAATGGGAAATGACTGCCAAGGAAGGAGTGCTGCAGAAAGGGATCTGGGGATCATACTGGATCACAAGCTAAATATGAGTCAACAGTGTAACACTGTTACAAAACAAGAAAACAGAATTCTGAGATGTATGAGCAGGAGTGTTGTAAGCAAGACATGAGAAGTAATTCTGCCATTCTACTTCATGCTGATTAGGCCTCAACTGGAGTGTAAGCAGAGTCAGGTAAGCAGAGTCAGGATAAGCTCTACCCTGACATCTGGTGGAAAGAATTTCAGAGAGTGTATTTGCATAGGCACGCCTACCCTAAACCTACCTGCTGAAGCCCAGGAAAAGGTGACTATACTGATTGCTAATGAAACAAGTAGAGATGTTATTGTGAGGCAAGGACAAAAGATAGCAGACCTCTTTGAGCCTGAATCAATTGTAAAACCCCAGTGTGAGACTCAAGTGCCAACAATAGACCCATCAAAGTTTGACTTTGGAGATTCACCATTGTCCGAGGAGTGGAAAGATCGCCTAAGAAGGAAACTTTGTGAAAGATCCAAGGTGTTCTCATTGCATGAGTGGGATGTGGGATGTGCAAAAGGAGTAGAGCACAACATCAGACTACATGACTCTCGACCTTTCAGAGAGAGATCTAGGAGGCTTGCTCTCTCCGAGATGGAAGATGTGCGACAACATCTTCAAGAGCTGGCTGCAAATGGCATCATTACAGAGTCCCGCAGCTCATACGCCTCGCCCATTGTGGTGGTCCGTAAAAAGAATGGGAAAATCCGGATGTGTATTGACTACCGCACCCTAAACCGCCGTACTGTGGTTGACCAGTACACAATGCCTTGAGTTCAAGATGCCTTAGACTGTTTGCTGGGAAGCCAGTGGTTCTCTGTGTTGGATCTTCGGAGTGGATACTACCAGATCCCTCTGGGTGAAGAAGATAAGGAGAAGACAGCCTTCATCTGCCCATTAGGGTTTTGTCAGTTCGAACGCATGCCCCAAGGGATTTCTGGAGCACCTGCCACATTTCAACGTCTTATGGAGAAAGTTGTGGGAGACATGAATTTACTGCAAGTGTTAGTTTATTTGGATGACCTGATTGTGTTTGGAAGAACTTTGGAGGAGCATGAAGAAAGACTTCTTAAAGTGCTTGATAGGCTGGATGATTATGGTTTGAAGCTTTCAATTGACAAATGCCAGTTCTGCAGGACCTCGGTGAAGTATGTGAGGCACATCGTGTCCCAAGAGGGTGTGAGTACTGATCCTGATAAAATAGAAGCACTCACTACATGGCCACGTCCAAGCAACTACAGAGAACTCAAGACCTTCCTTGGGTTTAGTGGTTATTACCACAGATTTGTGAAAAACTATGCTACAAGTGTAAAACCCCTCAATGATCTTACGAGGGGATATCAGTCCAGCAAGGACAAATCTAAGACCAAGAATAAAAGGCCTTCCGTGCAGAGACACTGTGGCCCCTTTGAACCCTTTGGGCCACGGTGGAATGAGAGATGTGAAAGGGCTTTTCGAGCAATCATTACTTGCCTAACTCATGCCCCAGTCCTAGTATTTGCTGACCCAAGCAAGCCATTTATCCTGCATACTGATGCCAGTTCGGAGGGTCTGGGGGCAGTACTGTACCAGGAAGTGGAAGGCAAGCGTAAACCTGTAGCCTTTGCCAGCCAAGGACTGTCTGATAGTGAAACCCGCTATCCCACCCACAAGCTGGAGTTCTTGGCTTTGAAATGGGCCATCACTGAGAAATTTCGAGACTACTTGTATGGGGCTCAGTTCCAGGTGTGGACAGACAACAACCCACTGACTTTTATGTGTTAACAAGTGCTAAACTGGATGCTACAGGGCAAAGATGGGTGGCTGCTTTGGCTAGCTATGACTTCAGCATTCAATACCGATCAGGGAGAAGCAATGTAGATGCAGATGCATTGTCCAGGCGTCCACAGGCACCACGACTTGCTGTGATACCCACGGATGGAGTGAGAGCTATTTGCAGTGTAAGTCGCCGAGAGCCGGAGGCCCATAAGAGCCTTCATGGATGTGTTGCTGAAACTTTGGGCCTACCCCCTGAATGCATGCCTTCTGCTTCAGTAAACTATATTGCTTTGGACCAATCTCCCTTGCCCATGCTCAATACGGCTGACTGGCAAGAGGCCCAGCTGCAAGATATTGACATTCGTGTTACACTACTTGCCAAAAGAGAGGGGCGAGGCCCAGCTGAGGTTGTCCCACCTACCCCAGAGGGCAAACTACTATTGAGAGAATGGACCAAACTAAAACTGATTCAGGGAGTGCTACACCGCACGACCACAGACCCTCTACAAAAGCAACGGAATCAACTAGTGCTGCCAAAAGATTACAGAGCCCTGGCCATGAGGGCCCTGCATGATGACTTTGGATATTTAGGGATGGAGAGGACCCTGGAACTTATCCGCAGTAGATTCTATTGGCCACGGATGGCTGAAGATGTTCGCAGGAAATGTGAGACCTGTGCGCGATGTGTTCAAAGGAAAACTCTGCCCACGAGGGCTGCATATCTGAAGAACATCACCAGCAACAAACCTCTGGAGCTGGTTTGCATGGATTTCTTGTCTTTAGAAGTGGACAAGAGGAATATTGGGAACATCCTAGTAGTGACCGACCATTACACGCGATATGCGCAGGCATATCCCACACGTGATCAGAGGGCCACCACTGTCGCTCAAGTACTGTGGGAAAAATATTTCTCAGTCTATGGATTCCCAGCCAGGATACACTCGGATCAGGGACGAGATTTTGTGAGTCACCTTCTGAAGGAGGTGCAGAGGATAGCAGGTATTAAAAAGTCGAGGACAACGCCTTACCACCCACAAGGTGACCCTCAGCCAGAGAGGTTCAACCGAACCCTATTGGATATGTTAGGGACTTTGCGGCCAGAACAGAAGGCAACCTGGAGCCAACATGTTGCATTCCTGGTGCACGCCTACAATGCCACAAAGAACGATGCTACGGGGGTCACCCCATATCTCTTGATGTTTGGGCGAGAACCAAGACTACCCATAGATTTGTGCTTTGGTATATCAGAGGATGGCGATAGCTATGAAACCCATCAGCAATATGTATCCCGACTACGAGAAAAGCTACGGGATGCTTATCACTTAGCTACGTCTGCAGCTCGGAAGAACGCAGACCGCAACAAACAGCGATATGATGCTAGGGTGCGTCTGCAAGAGCTCCAGCCAGGGGACAGAGTCCTGCTGCGAAATTTGGGTAGTGCTGGCAAACACAAGATAGCTGACAGATGGAAGGCAATACCTTACTTAGTGATGGAAAAGCTAGGAGACCTGCCGGTCTACAAGATCAAACCTGAAGAGGTTCCAGGGCAGACCAAAACCGTGCATAGAAACCTTTTGCTCCCTGTGGGAGAATTGGTAGGCAGCCCTTATGAGAGGGGCCACAACAGGGCAACTGGGCAGAATGAAGGTGCTGTACCAAAGCCGCCTTCCAACGTGGACAGCCGGCCTCCTGTAGCTAACCTACCCCTACTCAGCACATCTGACAGTGAGTCTGAGGAGGAAGACACAACCATGGTGTATCCTGGGATGAAGACAAGATTTCAGTCTCGATCCGCTGAATCAGAAGAGAGCACATCCTCTTCCGCCCTAAACCCTATGGCAGAAGTATTTAGGCCTATTCCTGACATCCCTGAGCAACTGGTGGGACCCCCGTGTAATGACTTACACAGGCTATTGGACAGTGGTGATATACAGATGGAGGATGTCCAGAGCACCTGCGACCCTCCCCTGTTAGGACTAGAAATGCAGGAGCCTATGCCAGTATCTGAGGGGAACTCACAGGAAACCTCCCCATCCGGCACTCAAGAGGATGTCCCCCCTACCATAGCAACAGAGATTCTCAATAGGCGAGACAGGGTAATAAGACCAGTGAAACGGTTAACTTACGATGCACCTGGGGTGATTAGTGAGGAGCCTATACATTTAGCACACAGGTTTGTGAAAGCTAAAGTAGGCTATCTAATGCCTTTTGGAGGGGACCAATAAGTTGGTATAGTAGGGAATGTGATTTGTCGGGACGACAAATTCTTGGCTGGGGGGAGGATGTAAGCAGAGTCAGGATAAGCTCTACCCTGACATCTGGTGGAAAGAATTTCAGAGAGTGTTTTTGCATAGGCACGCCTACCCTATCCCAGACTGCTGAGCTGTGGGACTGCTTAGTGACAAATGACTCACCCTCAGTTGGATGGTACTTGCTAGACAAGGGACATGGGTTCCAAAACCCAGTGAATTGAGAGAGGCTGGGGACAGGTATCTGTGCCTGGTGGTGCAGTCTCCTTGTGGAGCTAGAAGCACCAGTTGCACCCCCTCCTCTCTCCACTGTGGAATGTCAGAGTTGATTTTTTTATTCCCTCAAGAATCTAAATACATGTTACTGTGTTGAACTCATTTTGGGCTAATGGTGCACTAGCACTGGGGCTCCCCCACTAAGAGCTGAGATCACTAAGAGTTAAAATCACTAAAGAGCTGAAATAACTGAGCTGAGAGCACTGAGTACTGTGCTAACTAGTTGGGGAGCCTGAAGTTATACTGTGGAACAGAGCAGCTGGTGGAGTGGAGCAGTTGCGGGGACGGCTGGAGTGGACCACGGGACAGCTGGTGGCAGCCGAGCGGCTGGCAGAGCGGAGTAGCTGTGGGACGGGTGGAGCGGCCCACAGAGCGAGCGGAGCCGAGCAGTTTGCAGAGCAGCTCATGGAGCAGAGCAACTGCTGGAGCGGAGCAGTTTCTGAGGATGGCCGGAGGAGCAGAGTGGAGCAGCTGGTAAAGCGGAGCAGTTCGTGGAGAAGGCAGAAGCAGAACCCACGGAGAGGCAGGGCAGTTGGCCCCGGACCACGTAAGGTGCCCCTTTCTACCCAGGCTGGGGGGAGGGACCTCTACAGATAAACTCTGGAACTCTGGGGTGGCATTGACCAGAGACTTTTGGGTTGTTGGACTTTGGGGTGATTGGACTTAAAACCCTAAAGGGAAAAGGGACAGTGCCAAACGTACTTGGAGGTGGGTTTTTGTTTATGGTTTGTGTTATAACCCTGTTTGTGGTGTTTCTCCAGTGGGATGCCGCATTGATTCCTTCCTTTATTAAAAAGATTTTGCTACACTCAGATTCCGTGCTTGCGAGAGGGGAAGTATTGCCTCCTATAGGCGCCCAGGGGGGTGTGGTATGTGAGTGTCCCAGGTCACTGGGTAGGGGCTTGAACCGGTTATGCATTGTGTTACTGAAACAGAACCCCTGGATACTGAACCCGGCCCTTGTTGCTGCCAACTCAGAGGGGCAGAAGGGTTACAGGAGTATTGTGTCCAGTTCTGGACACCACATATCAGGAAGGATGTGGACAAATTGGACATAGTCCAGAGAAGAGCAACAAAAATGATTAAAGGTCTAGAAAACATGACCTATGAGGAAAGATTGAAAAACTTGGGTTTGTTTAGTCTGGAGAAGAGAAGACTGAGAGGGGACATAACAGTTTTCAAGTACATAAAAGGTTGTTACAACTAGGAGAGGAGAAAAATTGTTCTCCTTAACCACTGAAGATAGAACAAGAAGCAATGGACTTAAATTGCAGCAAGGGCAGTTTAGTTTGAACATTAGGAAAAACTTCCTAACTGTCAGGGTGGTTAAGAACTGGAATAAATTGCCTAGGGAGGTTGTGGAATCTGCATCATTGGAGATTTTTAAGAGTAGGTTAGATAAACACCTGTCAGGGATGGTCTAGATAATACTTACTCCTACCATGAGTGCAGGGGACTGGACTAGATGATCTCTCGAGGTCCCTTCAGTCCTATAATTCTATCATTCTATGAAATCAGTGAACCAAATGTGAAATGACTTCTATAGTTTTCTGAATATCTAAAGCAGCTGTGATGTGGCCATCTTGTTTGAATCCAATAACAGGAAGTGTATGCTAGCCATCTGTGATGTAGGTAACAATGCTTTTTGATTGGAAACACTTATAGGAAACAGCTAAAAATCTGCTGTAATAGAGATGTGTGTATATATAACTGTAAAGGAAAAACAACAGCAACTTAGTCAGAAGTCTGACCACAAATGTTATAAAGGCAACTACTAGATCAAGTAGTAATGGAGATTGTAAAAAATAACTTGGAAAATCTGACAGAGAAAGTAGGCAGCATGCCATTTGCTTTAGCTGCTTCTCCAGCATTTAGTAAATATCAGGACAGAACAGTTTTTTCCAAAATGGCAGAAATGGACAAACGTATTCAGAAATCTGTTAGCTGAATTTGAAACTGAAAGTCCAAAATGACAAATTGTAGTTATGCTTCATCAGGCAATAAATGGTGCTTAGGAGTCATTGTCTAAAAAACAACTGAAAGAATGGAGAATCACCTTGAAAAAGACTTAATGTTTTAACATAAGAATGGCCATAGTGGGTCAAACCAAAGGTCCATCTAGCCCAGTATCCTGTTTTCCAATAGTGACCAATGCCAGGTGCCCCAGAGGGAATGAACAGAACAGGTAACGAAGTGATCCATTCCCGGTTGCCCATTCTCAGCTTCTGGCAAACAGAAGCTAGGGACACCATCTCTGCCCATCCTGGCCATTAGCCATTGATGGACCTATCCTCCGTGAATTTATCTAGTTATTTTTTGAACCCTGTTATAGTCTTGGCCTTCACAGCATCCTCTGGGAAGGAGTTCCACAGGTTGACTGTGCGTTGTGTGAAAAAAAATACTTCCTTTTGTTTGTTTTAAACCTGCTGACTATTAATTTCATTTGGTGGTCCCTAGTTCTTGTGTTATGAGAAGGAGTAAATAACACTTCTTTATTTACTTTCTCCACACCAGTCACGATTTTATAGACCTCTGTCATATCCCCCTTAGTGGTTTCTTTCCCAAGCTGAAAAGTCCCAGTCTTATTAATCTTTCCTGATACGGCAGCTGTTCCACACCCCTAATCATTTTTGTTGCCCTTTTCTGAACCTTTTCCAAGTCCAATATATATATTTTTGAGAGGGGGTGACCACATCTGCACACAGTATTCAAGATGTGGATGTACCATGGATTTATACAGAGGCAATATGATATTTTCTGTCTTATTTTCTACCCCTTTCTTAATGATTCCGAATATTCTGTTCGCTTTTTTGACTGCCGTTGTACATTGAGTGGATGTTTTTAGAGAACTGTCCACAATGACTCCAAGATCTTTCTTGAGTGGTAACAACTAATTTAGACCCCATCATTTTATATGTATAGCTGGAACTGTTTTCCAATTTGCATTGCTTTGCATTTATCAACACTGAATTTCATCTGCCATTTTGTTGCCCAGTCACCCAGTTTTGAGAGATCCTTTTAGCTCTTTGCAGTCTACCTGGGACTTAACTGTCTTGAGTAGTTTTGTATCATCTTCAAATTTTGCCACATCACTGTTTACCCCTTCTTCCAGATCATTTATGAATATGTTGAATAGAACTGGTCTCAGTACAGACCCTTGGGGGACACCACTATTTACCTCTCTCCATTCTGAAATCTGACCATTTATTCCTAACCTTTGTTTCCTATCTTTTAATCAGTTGCCAATCCATGAGAGAACCTTCCCTCGTATCCCATGACTGCTTACTTTGCTTAAGAGCCTTTGGTGAGGGACCTTGTCAAAGGCTTTCTGAAAATCTAAATACACTATATCAACTGGATCCCCCTCGTGCACATGCTTGTTGACCCCCTCAAATAATTTTAGTAGATTGATGAGCCATGATTTCTCTTTACAAAAACCATGTTGACTCTTCCCCAACAAATTATGTTCGTCTATGCGTCTGATAATTTTGTTCTTTACTGTAGTTTCAACAAGTGTGTCCAGTACTGATGTCAGGTTTACTGACCTGTAATTGCCGGGGTCACCTCTGTAGCCCTTTTTAAAAATTGATCTTATATTAGCTATCCTCAAGCCATTTGGTACAGAAGCTGATTTAAATGATAGGTTATAGATGACAGTTAGCAGTCCTGCAATTTCACATTTTAGTTCCTTCAGAAATCTTGGGTGAATACCATCTGGTCCTGATGACTTATTGCTGCTTAGTTTATCAATTTGTTCCAAAATCTCCTCTAATGACACCTCAGTCTGGGACAGTACCTCAAATTTGTCACCTAAAAAGAATGGCTCAGGTTTGGGAATCTCCCTCACATCCTCAGCTGTGGCAATCAATGCAAAAATTCATTTAGTTTCTCCGCAATGGCCTTATCATCCTTGAGTGCTTCCTTTAGCATCTCAATCACGCAGTGGCCGCACTGGTTGTTTAGCAGGCTTCCTGCTTCTGATATACTTAAAACATTTTTTGCTATTACTTTTGGAGTCTTTGGCTAGCTGTTCTTCAAATTCTTTTTTGGCCTTCCTAATTATACTTTTATACTTCATTTGCCAGAGTTTATGCTCCTTTCTATTTTCCTCATTAGGCTTTAACTTCCACTTTTAAAGGATGCCTTTTTGCCTCTTACTGCTTCTTTTACTTTGTTATTTAACCATGGTGGCTCTTTTTTGTTCTTTTACTGTTTTTTAATTTGGGGTATACATTTAAGTTGAGCCTCTATTATGATGCCTTTAAAAAATTTCCATGCAGATTGCAGGGTTTTACTTTTGGTCTTGTGCCTTTTAATTTCTGTTTAACTAACCTCCTCACTTTTGTGTAGTTCCCCTTTCTGAAATTAAATGCTATGTTGTTGGGCCATTGTGGTGTTTTCCCTGCCACAGGGATGTTAAATTTAATTATATTATGGTCACTCTTACCAAGCAGTCCAGCTGTATTCACCTCTTGGACCTGATCCTGTGCTCCACTTAGGACTAAATCAAAAATTGCCTCTCCTGTGGGTTCCAGGACTAGCTCTGCTCCAAGAAACAGTCATTTAAGGTGTCAAGAAACTTTCTCTGCATCCCTTCCTGAGGTGACATGGACCTAGTCAATATGAGGATAGTTGAAATCCCTTATTATTGCTGAGTTTTTTATTTTAATAGCCATTTTATTTTGACTAACACTTCTCTCCATAAAAAGAAACTGGTGCATGAAACATTTGTCTCTAGGCAAGTGATACAAGGACTGGGGAAAATGCTGACCAAGTTTTATTCCGGGTGATCCCATCTAGCACAATCGTGTGAGTTTGACTTTGCTATAAGACCAAAATGCCAATGTGCAGCCTTATTCATCCGCCTATTCATCTCTAAATCCATTTTAGAAAGGCTCTGTTTTCTTTCAGGAAATCTCTGTGGATTTGCTGAACTCTAATTCTCTGACATTATATCTTCTAGTATCCCTGTCTGTTCACTTCAGTTCTATTCAATCCCCTCCCATTCTACACTTAATGATTTGGAGGAAAAATGGGAATCTCTCTCTGCTCTCATCCTGCGCCACTGCATCTTTAATTGTTATATGATTAAACACCTTCCTTTTCTCTTTAGTTTCTGATGGACTCTCTCTGTAAAACTTTTTCTGACAATGTGTATTTAGGAGAATATATCAAAATATATCAGCAAATTCATTTGTATCCGGTTGAAAAGAAATGAGTCAGTGAAGGATGTTACCTCAGAGGCAAGTAGACAAGGACTTACATAAACAGGCATAGTTGGCATAGCAACTGCAGTATTTGTTTTCAATTGTCCAAAATTTAATAGGAAAAAGAGCTGTTAAAAGAAATACACCCAAAAATGCTTTTCAGCCAGCCAAAAGCTTGAATAAGATGTAGAGTGAAT
Organism: Gopherus evgoodei; assembly: GCF_007399415.2. NCBI lineage: Eukaryota > Metazoa > Chordata > Testudines > Testudinidae > Gopherus > Gopherus evgoodei. The sequence goes on from NC_044326.1 coordinate 23,373,070, forward strand.
GACAACCACATACACTATATTGTACTAAGTCTGTGAAAATAAAATTCTACAGATGAGATCAAATTAGATTACCAAGTAAAATCCCTGGCACGTGCAGGTTCCCAAACAGATTCCTGCTTTCTATTAGAGAACCTATACTGAGGTGTGTAGTGTCTCGTGGGAGTAGGTCTGGGCACACACCCAAGTGTGGGGTTGATTTATTAGCAGAGCTCCAGCAATCTGCTCCACATTCTAAAGGTTTTTGCCCTACGCTGATTTCAAGCTGTGCTGGGGTTCAGCATAATGGTCTTAAAGAGGCACGTTATAACTTTCCTTATGCTTCACAAATCCACCAAAGGCAAACGAACATCACCTGCTATAATTCTGTGCTCATTAAAATGCTGGTACTATTACACTTCTTTAGGCTATCTTGTTTGTAGTCTTATTAATATTACATTTAAGCAACTAAATGCACCTTGTATTTTAAACAGAAATTATGCTAAGAAAGTCAGTTTTTCAAAAATGTATAATAGACTCCTCTGATTTGAAATCACTTTACCAGCAACAGTCTTCCTGGATTTTGAGTGGCTTTGTGCATCTTTTTTTCCCCTCCCTAAAGGACTTGTTGTTTTCTTTTCTGATGTCTCTAAATGACTCTAGATATCTCTAAATGACTCCTGGTTCTGCCTTTTCTTTCTCAAACTGTCTTTAATAACTTCCTCCAATAATAACTGAGCTTGCATAGAAAAGAAGGGAGATTACTGGGATACTGATGCTAGTATCACTTTGTATATAACTAGATCATTGCTTTTTCTCACAATCTCTGCATATTTTAACACCTTTTAAGCTTATCTTCTGAAAATACATCAATATATTCTTGTTCCTTTACTGCTTAAAGACTTGAATCTGTCATCACACCCTAGATTTTATGCATTCTTCTTTCTCATTAATATATTCCAGATAATGATGCTGGTAAACCTCGAGAGCTCCCTGATTTATTTCTTCTTCCAGTTCTGCTTTCAAGGCACTGCAGGTTTGACAGGCTATAGTAGGCCATCGTTTAATCATGGGGATTTGTGCAGTTTGGAATCACTGTCAATTGTCTTCTTTTATAGCTGTTGTTTAACCAGGCTGACGTTCTTGCTTCTTAGCTGGATGTCTCTTTTCTTATGATTGTTGATCTAGCTGGGTGGGAGTGGTGGGAGAGGGGAGCCGGAACTGTGAAAACGTTTGCCACTTTTTCGTCATTGAAATAAAAAATTTGCATTACATTTTTTAATATTTGACACATTTTGACCTACCCTGATTATTACACAGTAGCACCTATAGACCACAGTCAGGATGATAACCCTCTTGTACTGAATACTATGCAAATACAGACAAAGATACTGTCCCAACACAGAAGAGACGTTGTGACTGGCTTTCCCTTTTAGTGTTGTGGATTTGAATTCTGTCATCAGTGATGAGCATTGTTTCAGGAATAGTTTAACTATAACTAATAGTTTAATAGTTAATAGAAACACATGCATCTTTTCTCCAACCCACATGATCTCACCCTCCCATAGCACAGCCAGCAGTAGCAACCCCTTTGAAAATACCTTTAATTGAATTCGTCTTTTTTTTTTTTTAAGTTGATGCACTGGGATTTGAATCCCACATTATGTGAACTGTCACAATATGAATCTGAGTGCCAGCCTCAGAAATCTTACTAAATCCAGTGGAGCACCTGGGAGCTTTGAACTTCTATCTCTGAGGCTTTGGGAAAGACATTTTCACCTTTCTGCCTAGTGATAATTGCCTGTTGCATACAGCACAAGGATGGTGTTATGCATTAACTGGTTAATGTTTGAAAAGTGCTATGTGACAGCCACCATCTTGGCGAACATGCTGGGGACTGAACTAGGGACTGTCTGCACTAAATGAAGGAGCTGCTACAGCTTGAGCTGAAGCTCCATAACTAGGAGCTGTAACAACTTGTGTTATCTGTGAATTGGCCCCGAGAGGGACTTGTAACACAAACTTATCAGTGGGTTACACTTCAAAGGTGAGACATGTTATATGAGCACTCTGTTATAAGTATTATTGTGATCCCAGAACTAAGCACAAGCATTATGCTTTGGGTATATTGGAGTCCTGATACCACACTCCCAATCGTGAAAGTAGTCCCCTCTGAAAATAAGAACACACCACTAATGTATCTTCTCTGCCTCTTAAAATATTCACTCTGAGCACCACTGCTTCTTGAATCCATTTAAATCTATAGAGACATTACTGTTTTAATAGTACTGACCTGAATACAAGATAACTGGGAACATCTAGTCCTCTTTTATTTTATTGCACTCCTAAGCAATGGAAGCTTTCATTACCTTGAGACTTTTATGGGTCTCTGAAAGTAGTGAATGAGGAAGAGTATCTTGTATTTTGCCTGCTAATTAGAAGTGACGGTGTTTTTCTAAATTGGTATCATTCTCCTTTTTTACATTAATACCATGAGGTTTGCCCTGGGAAGAGCTGAGAGTGCTCCCCAAGGCCACATGTTTGCCCAGTTCCAGTCCTTTGCAAATTGTTTTGCTTTGATACAGCTCTTCATAGTGATTATCTACTTGCATGTTTGCTGTTGCTTTTAAACTTTTATGGCAAGTTTAATCTGCTCCTAGAGACTTAAAGCTAAGTTTTTCTTATTTACTCAATGTTCAGACTGAGCTGGTAGTATCAGAAGATGCGCTGATCCAATATAAACCTCCTTACTACTTCACTTAGGCAGGGCCGGTGCAAGGATGTTTCGCGCCCTAGGTGAAACTTCCACTTTGCGCCCCACCCCGCGCTCCTGCCCTGAGGCACCACCCTTGTGGCAGCTCCCCACCCTCCGCCCTGAGACACCCCCTCCTGCCCCAGCTCACCCCTGCTCTGCGCATGAGCACCCCGAGGGTGCCGTGGCTGCTTCACTTTTCCTGCCTCCCAGGCTTGCAGCGGGAGGCGGGAGAAGTGAAGCAGCCACGGCATGCTTGGGGAGGAGGCAGGGCAGGTGTGAGCTGGGGCGAAGAGTTCCCCTGCGTGCTGTGCCTGCCCCTTACTTGCTGCAGGCAGCCCTCCCTGCACTCCCCTGCCCCAGCTACCTCCACCTGAATGCCAGCAGTGACTGGGGCGGCCAAAGATCTGGCCGCCGCGGTCACTACCAAAGAAAATGGTGCCCCCCAAATGCCAGCACCCAAGGCGACCGCCTACGTCGCCTAAATGGTTGCACTGGCCCTGCACTTAGGGTTTGTCTACACTTACAGTGCTGTAGCGGTGCAGCTGTGCTGCTATAGCACTTAGTGAAGAAGCTACTTATGTCGATGAGAGCTTCTCCTGTTGCCATAGGTACTCCACCCCCCTGAGAGACGGTAGGTGTGTCAACAGGAGAAACCCTCCCAGCAACACTGGTGGTTAGGTCAGTATAACTGCATCACTGTGGATTTTCCACACTCCCAAGCAACATAGTTATACCAACAGAAGTCTGTAGTGTAGACGAAGCCTCAGACAAAAAAAAAAAAGCTCCATATTTTTCTTCTAAATTTGAGTGATGAATTTGCTTAGTGGGAATTCAGTGGGAGCCGCTGGATAGTCTGCACTTAAGTAAATCAGATCACTTATTTGGGTGCCTAAATAAGGACTTGGAAGTTTTAAAAACCTACTTTTTAAATCGTACCCTGAATCTTTGAGCTGAAATGAGTGAGTGTAGGTGGGGTCTGGTGCTACTTGGACATAGCCTAGTTTGCTAATAAGTTGTGTGATGCTGCAGTTTTTGTATTTATGCTTAGAACTTTGTTAATGTTGGTAAGTGCATTTTATAAATAAGTAAAAAACATGCAGCTAGTGATTGACTTTTACATGTGGTACATCCTGTGTTACCAACTCTCATGTTTTGATAGTGAGTCTTATGAAACTTGGTGTTTTTTCTTAAAGCTCCAGCTCCTGGAGGCAAGCTATTACATGAAACTTTCAGCTTTCCTATTTTTAAGTAAGTTTCTGACCCTCGTGGTTGCATAAAAAGGCCTTAAAACGTGACCTAAGTGTAATCTAAAGACTCAAAAAACAGGACAAATAATAAGAACCTGAAATTTATTATTTAAAAAAATTGGATTGTTTTTTGGACAATTTCATGACTTTTGGGGGACCTGACTTACAAGTTTTGAAAAGCTTGGGGTTGGCAATACTGCATATTGTATACATACACTGTAAATTTATTAAGGTACCTACAAAATCCACCTCATTAGAAAAACTAATGTTTCTGTTAAGTAGTCACCCTGTCAGTGATGATATATCTATCCAACTTGCCAACCAGAATGAAGCACACATGGGTGGGCAGCAGGAAATGAGATTCAAAACTTCCTTGTGCAGTTACTATGATAACACCAATGGATACTTGTCTTGCAGTAACCTGTACTATTGCATGCCCATTATCAGTTATGCATAAGGCATATGATTAATTTTGCAGAGGATTTTTCTTTTACAGATTGCGGGGGCTGTGGTTCAGAAATAAAAAATGGACAGTCGTTGGTAGCCTTGGACAAACATTGGCATTTGGGCTGTTTTAAATGCAGGACATGTGGCAAACTTCTGAATGCAGAGTACATCAGCAAGTAAGTTGGAATGAGAAAAGGCGACCAATCCTTATTGTCTCTAGCTCATTTTCAGCATCTGTTAGCAAAAAAGGTGTTTGGTTAGCTTGTTGTGTTGTTCCATGTTCTTAAGACTATACTTGAATTCTTTGGTAATTATACAAGCATAGTTTTTCTTTCTCAAATTTTCAAATTGTTAGTGAAAGTGAAGAAATAATACTGCTAGCTTGAGCCAGGCATACTGGAGAAAGGGTAAGTGCAATCTTCTACCCAAGACTCTGCCTATGCACCTAAGTGATTTAGGACCACAATATCCATGGGTCTTGTGCTGCTGTGTTACTTTGGTGCGTTTGCAAATCCAGCCCCTCAATCCTTACCTATACCAGTCTTGCTCTTCTAGTCCTGGCCCTCTTTTGAGCAGAGTCTGTTATCTGTGTTTGACAAAATACACCGATGCTGGGATGTGAACAGAAAGATTGTCTTCTCCCATGGTGTTTCCTACTAGGAAGAATATCCTAAAAGTGTTTATCAAGGTAATAAATTTCCGGTGTTTGTATCACTCCAAATCCTTGTGATCACAAATGATTTGACGGCTTACACTGAATATAACAGCTATGCTGAGAGGCTGCTCAAAGCCAGTTCAAGTTCCACTGAGGCCCTGTTTTGAGGGCTTAAGCAGAACATGGTCCTTCTACTGGTCTTCAGAAGAGGGGTTAATTTCTCCCTAAGAGGCTGAGGTAGAAAGTGAAATGATTTGCCCAAGGTTACCTGGGATGTCTGTGGTAGCCTTGGGCCAGTCACTTACCTATGTGTTTCAATTTCTCCATCTGTTAAAATGGGAGGAAATATTTGCTGCATCACCTGTGTTAGAGGATTAATTTGCTAATGTTTATAAAGCCCAATGAGCTCCTTAGAAGGAATTTAGGTACATGGTCATCCTTTCCTACATGACTAACTTATACTGCAGAGGTGAATTAGGAGGTTAGAAGAGGGTGCCATTTACCTAACTCCATAGTTAAAATGAAGCAAGATTACTGAGGACTAATTCTTTCTAATATTTTCTATTCACCAAATCAAAAATAGTTTTTTGAAATACGTGGATGAACAGTAATTTTTGAATATGTGTTTGTTGGATAGACAAGAAAGGCTTTTGATGAGATTAATTGCTAAAGGTCTAGTAGTAATATGAAATGATTTTTTTCCTGCTGTATGGACATATAAAATATACAGAGGATAGGGTTGAGCATGCTGTATTCTACCATTCTGACCCATAAATATGTTCACCTGGCAGGGTTTGCCTGTATTTAATAGGAGAAAAGCATACATTTTTTTGAAGGGCCAGACCCAAGTTGACTGGTGATAAAAGATTTTTTGTCACCTTTTATCAAAAATTCCAGTGAGAATGGGTTGAAATAGGAGGGGAAATTGTAAAAGTGTATCCTTTTCTTGTTAAAAATCTTTTCAGATTTGTAATTTTAGAGCAGCTCTAATTCCACTTCGGGTGTAATAAAGTTTGCATATGTCAGAATGCAGCTTGTTGTTTTTACTGCAAGGAGCAGGGTAAAATGTAGTGTTGTCATAACCGTAGTCCCAGATTTGGACCTTAGCGTCCAAAATATGGGGGTTAGCATGAAAACCTCCAAGCTTAGTTACCAGCTTGGACCTGGTACTTGCTGCCACCACCCAAAAAATTAGAGTGTTTTGGGGCACTCTGGTCCCCCTGAAAAACCTTCCCTGGGGACCCCAAGACCCAAATCCCTTGAGCCTCACAACAAAGGGAAATAATCCTTTTTCCCTTCCCCCCTCCAGGTGCTCCTGGAGAGATACATAGACACAAGCTCTGTGAATCCAAACAGAGTGACTCCCCCTCTTCGTTTCCAGTCCTGGAAACAAAAGCACTTTCCTCTTCACCCAGAGGAAATGCAAAATCAGGCTAGCAAATTCAACACACACAGATCTCCCCTGATTTCTTCCTCCCACCAATTCCCTGGTGAGTACAGACTCAATTTCCCTGAAGTAAAGAAAAACTCCAACAGGTCTTAAAAGAAAGCTTTATATAAAAAGAAAGAAAAATACATACAAATGGTCTCTCTGTATTAAGGTGACACAATACAGGGTTAATTGCTTAAAAGAATATTGAATAAACAGCCTTATTCAAAAAGAATACAAATCAAAGCACTCCAGCACTTATATTCATGCAAATACCAAAGAAAAGAAACCATATAACTTACTATCTGATCTCTTTGTCCTTACACTTAGAAACAGAAGACTAGAAAGTAGAAACTACTTCTCCAAAGCTCAGAGAAAGCAGGCAGACAGAAAACAAAGACTCAGACAACAAACATCCCTCCACCCAAAGTTGAAAAAATCCAGTTTCCTGATTGGTCCTCTGGTCAGGTGCTTCAGGTGAAAGAGACATTAACCCTTAGCTATCTGTTTATGACAAGTGTGACAGACCCAAACCAGTGGGGTACAGGAGTCTGGTAGAGGGCAAATATACTGGTCACTGGATGAGTAGTTTTCTGTTCCCTGAGTGACCAGAGCAGGAGCTGCACTAGAGTAATCAGGAACCTGCTAGAACCAATTCAGGCAGACAAGCTGATTAGAACACCTACAGCTAGTCAAGGCAGGCTAATCAGGGCTCTTGGTTTAAAAAGGAGCACACTTCAGTCAGGGAGGGGAGAGCCAGAGGGGGGAGAGTGCGTGTGAGGAGCTAGGAGCAAGAGGCACAAGGAGCTGAGAGTGAGAGGGTGTGCTGCTGGAGGACTAAGGAGTACAAGTGTTATCAGACACCAGGAGGAAGATCCTGTGGTGAGGATAAAGAAGGTGTTTGGAGGAGGCCATGGGGAAGTAACCCAGGGAGTTGTAGCTGTCATGCAGCTATTACAGGAGGTACAATAGACAGCTGCAATCCACAGGGCCCTGGGCTGGAACCCGGAGTAGAGGGCGGGCCCGGGTTCCCCCCAAACCTCCCAACTCCTGATCAGACACAGGAGGAGTTGACCCAGACTGTGGGGAAGATCACTGAGGTGAGCAAATCTGCCAATAAGTGCAGGACCCACCAAGGTAGAGGAGGAACTTTGTCACAACTGGTGTGAGGGGTGGGATTTTGGTGTGCACAGAGCGGCAGAAGAAGGAGGGTGATTTAAAAAAAAAAGTAGAAGGTTTATTTTTATTTTTTTCACTACAATGGATGACCTAGTACGGGCATTGATACAAGCTATGGCAGCCCAGAAGGAGGTTACCGGTGTCCAGGCAGCTGCCCAACAGGAGGCAGTGCGGCTGCAACAAGAGACTAATCGCCTGCCAGGCTTCTCAAGATCGGGCTATGTTGCGGAAACTGGTAAACCAGGTAAAGACCCTTACAGAGCTGAACCGCGGCCATAATGGGACGCAGATCATACGGGCCAGCCATTGGCTGCAGAAAACGATGCGGGAGGATGATGTAGAGGCATACCTTCTGGCCTTTGAGAGGACAGCCCTACAGGAGGCCTGGCCTCAAGATCAGTGGTCTGGCCTCCTTGCCTCATTCCTGTGAGGGGAGGCCCAGAAGGCCTACTATGGTCTGCCTGAAAAGGCTGCAGCAGACTACCCCTTGCTGAAAGCGGAGATCCTGGCCAGATCTGGGGTAACAACTGCAGTGTGGGCCCAGCGATATCACGAGCGGAGGTACCAGGAAAACAAAACCCTGCAGTCCCAATTGTATGACCTCATCCATCTCACATGAAAGTGGTTGTGAATGGAATCCCGGAGTCCAGAAGAGATACTAGAGGTATCTGGTCATCGACCGATACATGAGGGGGATACCACCAAACCTTCATGCTTGGGTAAGCCAGAATGAACCCTCCACCTGTGATGAGGTTGTCACACTGGTAGAGAGATGAAGGACAGTGAGGGAGCTGACCCAACCAGTTAAGGAAGAGGCACCCTGGGTTAAACTAGCAGCACCAAGCCCTAGAGCTCGGGTGACTGGGCAACCAGGAGATCACAGGTGGAAAAAGAGAGGGGCTGAAGGCCCACCAGAAGCCACAAAGAGTCGGAGCACTGAGGAAGAAGAGGGTCATGATGTTAGACTGCCCAGACCAAGAGAGCAGGGAATGCCTAAGGCCCTATACAGATGTTATTCCTGCAGGAAGTGGAGACATATAGCTGCACAGTGTCCCAATACTGAGGAGCCTATGCAGTTCCCCAGGTTACTCTGGGCAGACCCATGCTCCCTAATCCACCTTGTGGGGATCTCACTAACCCCACATATGTACACCAGACCAGTAAAGCTAAATGGGGTAGAGACCACAGCACTGATTGATTCAGGGAGTGCTATCACGCTTGTCTAAGGGAAGCTCGTGAAGTGTAGTCAGCTGCTACATTCGTCCATGGGACAGTTGGTTATTACCCCTCCATCCCAGTAAAAATTGAGATTCAGAGGAACACTGCTGAGGTAGCAGCAGGTGTAGTCCCTAAACTCCCATACCCGGTGCTCATAGGGAGGGACTTCCCAGGGTTTAGAGACTTACTCCCAGTAGGAGGATTGGAGAAAGAGGGGAACCCTGAAGTTAGTGAGGAATCCACAGTAGACTGTCAACCTCCAGTCTTCTCTGAAATATCCCCAGATTTATTTTCCATTCCCAGACAGGGTAGAAAGTCGAAAAGGGAAGGGAGGACAGCTAAGTCCTTGGGAACCCGAATACTGGCCCAAAGCCAGAGATTTGCTCTCGTAGGTAGGCGGACCCAAGCAGCTGAAAAGAAGGCCACCCAGGAGGAAGAAGCACCTGCGTCTGATCCCCACCCTAATGCTTCTGAACCAGTAGAGGCAACGGAGACTAGACCTGGATCTTGGGCAGATTAGCCCCGGAAGAGGAAATTTTGGACAGGACCAGGGTGAAGACCCAAGGTACAACAACATTAGAAAGGAGGTGACTGAAAATAGATGGGGTCCCCGTGGAAGGGAGAACCCAGGGACCAGGACCCTACTTCATAATGAAGAAGAATCACTTATACCAGGCTGCACCAGTACAGGGGCAGAAGGTACAGCAGATCTTAGTACCTCAAAAACACCAGAACACTGTATTAAGTCTTGCTCATAGTCATCTGTTTGGGGGGCACTCGGGGTAGAGAAGACCCTGGCATGAGTCCTACGATGGTTCTTCTGGCCCGGAGTACATGAAGAAGTGCAGAGGTACTGTGCGTCCTGCCTGGAGTGTCAGCTGCGCAGTCCCCGTCCCCCTGAGGGCACCTTTAATATCCCTTCCCATCATAGAGGTCCCCTTTGAGCGAATAGCCATGGACCTAGTGGGACCCCTGGAGACGACGGCTCGGGGACACCAATATATACTTGTTGTTTTGGGCTATGCTACTCGCTACCCAGAAGCCGTCCCCCTGCGGAACACAGCCTCTAAAACGATAGCCAAAGAGCTGGTGGGGATCTTTGCCCAAGTGGGGCTACCAAAGGAGATATTAACAGACCAATGAACCCCATTTATGTCAAAGCTAATGAAGGACCTCTGTACGCTGCTCCATATACATACCCTGAGAACTTCAGTTTACCATCCACAGACAGATGGGTTGGTAGAAAGGTTTAACCGAACCCTCAAGGCTATGATAAGGAAGGTGGTGAATCGAGACAAGGAGGATTGGGACACCCTATTGCCCTACCTTATGTTCGCTATCTGGGAGGTACCTCAGGCCTCAACTGGATTTTCCCCATTCGAGTTATTATACGGACATCATCCCCGTGGCATACTAGATATCGCCAAAGAGATTTGGGAAGAGGAACCCAATAAGGGGAGAAATATAATAGAAAATGTAATACAAATGCGAGACTGGATAGCCCGTCTCACCCCTATTGTACAGGAGCACAAGGGAAATTTGGAAAAGGCACAGGAGGCCCAGAGGTCCTATTACAATTGCCAGGCAAAAGTCTGACAGTTCCAACCAGGGGATCGGGTAATGGTGTTGGTACCCACGGCAGAAAGCAAGCTTCTGGCCCAATGGCAGGGGCCCTATGAGGTGGTTGAACCCGTGGGGGAAGTAACCTACAAGGTGCGTCAGCCTGGACGCCGAAAACAAGAACAGATTTATCACATCAACCATCTGAAACCCTGGCATGCTCAAGAGGCATGCATAACTGTCCGAAAAGACCTAACCCAGGAAAACAAGCCTTCCAAACAGGTGAGAGTCTCTCCCGATTTAACACCAGAACTGAAGAATGAGGTGTCTGAGATGTTCTTCCGGAACCAAGATGTGTTCTCAACAAAACCGAGTCGAACAATCGAGACATACCACCGCATCATCACGAACCCTGGGGCCAGAATAACAGTGAGGCTCTATTTGGTGCCAGCGGCCAAAAGGGAGGAAATAAAAGCAGAAGTAAAAGAAAATGCTGGAAATGGGGATCATCGAAGAATTCCAGTCAGTGGTCCAGCCCAGTTGTGCTGGTGCCCAAACCTGATGGTACCACAAGGTTTTGCAACGACTTCCGGCGACTTAACGAAGTATCCCAGTTCGACGTGTACCCCATACCTCGCATAGATGAACTAGTGGACCGTCTGGGTAATGCCCGGTACTTGACTACTCTAGACTTGACAAAGGGGTACTGGCAGATTCCCCTTGCAAAAGACGCAAAGGAAAAGACTGCAGAGGGTCTTTTTCAATATACTGTCCTCCCTTTTGGACTACATGGGGCCCCAGCTACTTTCCAGCGCCTCATGGACAAGCTATTACGCCCGCATAACAGTTATGCTGCCCTCCTTCCGAGGGAACAAAAATACGCAGTGGTGGAGAGAGTGTGCCTCACTGTGAAATGGGCCATGGAAACATTGCGCTACTACTTGCTCAGGCGCAGATTTGTCCTCGTGACCGACCATGCCCCTCTTCAATGGATGCAGCGGAACAAGGAGAAGAACACAAGGGTGACCAGGTGGTTCTTATCCCTCCAACCTTTCCAGTTCCGTGTGCAACACAGAGCAGGAAGCCGTCACGGTAATGCCGATGGCTTGTCACGTGTGCACTGTCTGGCATCCCAAGTTGCCCAACCCCTTGGTGTTGAGCAGGGGGGAGGAATATGTGACAGACCCAAACCAGTGGGGTACAGGAATCTGGTAGAGGGCAAATATACTGGTCACTGGATGAGTAGTTTTCTGTTCCCTGAGTGACCAGAGCAGGAGCTGCACTAGAGTAATCAGGAACCTACTAGAACCAATTCAGGCAGATAAACTGATTAGAACACCTGCAGCTAATCAAGGCAGGCTAATCAGGGCACCTGGGTTTAAAAAGGAGCTCACTCCAGTCAGGGAGGGGAGAGCCAGAGGAGAGGAAGTGTGTGTGAGGAGCTGGGAGCAAGAGGCACAAGGAGCTGAGAGTGAGAGGGTGTGCTGCTGGAGGACTAAGGAGTACAAGTGTTATCAGACACCAGGAGGAAGGTCCTGTGGTGAGGATAAAGAAGGTGTTTGGAGGAGGCCATGGGGAAGTAACCCAGGGAGTTGTAGCTGTCATGCAGCTATTACAGGAGGTACTATAGGCAGCTGCAATCCTCAGGGCCCTGGGCTGGAACCCGGAGTAGAGGGCGGTCCCGGGTTCTCCCCAAACCTCCCAACTCCTGATCAGACACAGGAGGAGTTGACCCAGACTGTGGGGAAGATAACTGAGGTGAGTAAATCTGCCAATAAGTGCAGGACCCACCAAGGTAGAGGAGGAACTTTTGTCACAGTAGTCATGGGTTGAGCTAAAACCCCATTGACGTTGACAAGTGTGAGCTCACCCTTCAGTTACCCTAAATGTAAGCAGAAGCCCCAACCTAAGACAAAAGGAGTGTGTGAACCTGCCCAGGAGCTTTTGGCTGAGAATTGTTTTGGTAAAGGGACAAAAAGACTGAAAAAGACAAGAAAAGGGAGAGAGAGCGAGCAAAAACCACACAGCCTACTGTGCTCACAGTGTGAACCTGGAAAAGCTGGAGAGCTTTTGGCTCTGTTGCCTAAAGAGGCTTGGGCTTGTAAGTTAAGAAACTGCTTCTCTTGTTCTTTGTTTCCTCTGCATTAATAGAAGGCGGACTTTTTATATTCCTTGTAAATTAATATGATGGCATCAAAGAAAATACCAGACTCCATCAATTTCTATTTCCCATGGGAACATCCCCAGCGACCTGAACTTTAACTAGCCACTCAGGTCTAAAAGGGGCAACACTGCTGCAGTTTAGCTCCATGTGTGTCTCCCCTAAGTTAATTGATTTTTTCCCCTACTCTTACCTGCGTTCTGGGTATGTCTACATAGCAAAGAAAAACCCATGGCTGGGCTGTGCCAGCCGAGTCAGGCTCACGGGGCTTGGGCTGCAGGGCTGTTTCATTTGCTGTGTAGACTTCTGGGCTGGGGCTGGAGCCTGGGTGCCAGCCCGAGCCCGGAAGTCTACACAGCAGTGGACCAGTCCCAGAACCCGAGCCCTGCAAGGCCAAGTTGGCTGGCAGGGGCCATTCAGGGCTTTTTCTTTGCAGTGTAGACATACTCTCTGGGGCTAAAACTCTTCCCTCATCCATGCCATTCTTCTTTTGGTATGGATTTTGCACTATATATTTGACAAAGAAGAACATCTTAAGCAATTAGTAAGGCCCATATGCTGTGGAGGAACCTTCAGGGATTTGTCTCCAAACTTGATATGGGGCTGAGAGACTAGAAAGCATATACAGTAATAAAATAATATCTGCCTACCTCACAGGTGGTGAGATCTAATGTAAAATGCATTGAAAATGAAAGGAGCTTTGTGTTGCCTTATGACATTGTATTGTATAAAATAGCTTCTATATATTTCACACACAAACACTCCCTAACCTGTGAAAATAAGGCTATTAGGTCTTAGTTTAGGTGTAGCACTATGAAATGGAAATGATCCAGATATTTGCTTCTTGTATGAGGTTATTTTAAATAGTGGTTGGAACACTTTACTGTAGATCAGTTAGGAGCCAAGTAGATTTCTGATGAGTTATTTGTGGTGTAATATAATCTGTTTTTATTAATTAGGTAACATAAATGGCTAAGGTTTACTTAGCACCAAAGCTGAGATTTAGAGCTCCCATTGCATGTCTCTGTAAATTTGGATTGTTCATCATTTTAAATCCTGCAAACAAAACCATCCAAAATCCTGCTGTTTACTGCATGCCTGAGCATATTTCCAAGACTTTTCTGTCACTTAGATTGAGCTTTGCATAGTCCCCTTCTACAGAGAAGACATTGGCATCTTGATGCACTTTGAAAGTTCCTAACTCAAAAGTGTGTCCATGGAATTAAGCATTAGCAAATGAGCAATTATTCTTGTGTAATTCAGGCTCAAAGTGGATTTAGATGACAAATTAAAAAGGATAGACAAGTAAATGGAAATAGGGACTGAGTTATTTCTCAGAGTGGGAAACACATGGAATAAGTTAATGAGTAAGACCATCAAAGCAAGTACTATAATATGTTTGAGCACAAGAGACATTTGATCTTATTATGGAGAAAGAGGAAACTGCTGAATACAGTGACGAAGAAGGAAAGTGGGATTGAGATCAATTTGGCGGAGTCAGATTTGGATGAGCCAAGTGTAATTTCCTGTTCATCAATTATTCAGGTTTTTACCACATTAATAAATGGGAGAGAAAAGAAGTCTGTAATCAGCCTCTCCTGAAATGCCAACAAGGTTTAGCTGGGTAATCTGCTAGGGGAACAATAAGCATCTTTGAAACTATCCAACTATTGTCTGTCTTTTCTCTAGGGATGGCGTTCCATACTGTGAAATGGACTATCATGCTAAGTTTGGCATAAGATGTGACAACTGTGAGAAGTACATCACTGGAAGAGTGCTGGAGGTAAGAAGATTCTATCAACCGGACAGACATCTAGTCTCAAAACTCAAGAGACCTCCTTTGTTTAGGTTATTTTTACGCAAGAGCTGGGTGTTAACATTTTTATTAACTGCTTTTCTCTTCCCATTTCTTTCCCAGAACCAACCTTTGTTAAAGCATTCATGTTACTTTTTATGAACCATCAGGAAGTATTTCTATAATTCTGTACACACCTCTTTGCTTGATGCTTTGCTAAAATATATATTTTAAATGGAGTATTCTAAGTTATTGCAGGGTGGCAAGGCAGCAGAGTAAAAGTCATTTAGTGGGCTGTCTGGGATGTGACAATGTATGTGTGTTGTGAAGTTCTAAATTCCATTATTTCATACACATTTATCTGTTCTATATTTTTCAGAGTTTACAGTGAAGCTATTAGAAAACTAAAATGAACCTTTCAGTATTTTTGTCTGTGGTTATAAATGAGCCATGTTGTAGTTTCACCAAGCCCGTTTGTTGTTCTGAAAAAAGGTTGGGAATATGTTGTGTGTGTGCCTATGCTGTACCCAAAAATACCAAACTGAACCAAGATTAAATTCAAAACAAGGTCTTCGGTTCTGGCGGATGGTTATCCGATTGATCTATAAAGGTGTGTTTTTCTTTCTCTTCTTCTGCTAGATCTCCAGTTATATGCAGTCTTGTTGTAGCCATTTTGGTCCCAGGATATTAGAGAGACAAGGTGGGTGAGGTAATATATTTTTATTGGACCAACTTCTGTTGGTGAGAGAGACAATCTTCCAAGCTTACACAGAGCTCTCTCACCAATAGAAGTTAGTCCAATAAAAGATATTACCTCACCCAATTTGTCTCTTTACTATCTCCAGTTAGTCCACTCAGCACTGGAGTCAGGAGGAGTTCTGCATATCACTCCATAGTGAGCCCTTCTAGTGGATTAAGAATGAGTAATGAAAGGTTGTGAAGGAAGTCTCCTCCTTCCACCTGAGGTGCTCATGAGGCCAAGTCTCCAGTATCCAAAATAGGGGCTGATGGCTCCAGCGGGAAATATACAATACTAGAATTTGAGCAGGAAAAAGTATTTCTGTGCAATATACATACTGCATTGTGGAGCAATATGTGTGTTTTTTCCCTCCAGCAAATCTTCCCTGTCCTTCTGAACAAAGAAACTGGAATTTACTGCATATGAATTAGCAGTGCTTCTCCTGCATCTTTGTCAATCTGGCACACACATGTGTCAGGGTATACTGGCTTGCTAGCCAGCAGAGAAGAATTCCTACTTGTTGCCCATTGACAGTAGTAATATATATTTTTTCCATAGCAGGATCAGTGTTTGAGCCACATCCACTGTTGTTACTCCTCCTTGATTTAGTTTGTATCTCTCTCCATGGCAGGTTGGGGAGATGGGTGTCAGAATAGACCCCCGTTTTCACACCTAGCACACTATTGTAATAATCTTTGTACAAGGTATGCTATGTAAGGTATCACTTAAAAACTCAGAATTTGCTGGCCAGTATTGTCCTGATAAAATGTGAGGCAACATTGTACACCTCTACCTTGATATAATGCTGTCCTTGGGAGCCAACAAATCTTACCACTTTACTGCATTATATCCGAATTTGTGTTATATCGGGTCGCGTTATATCGGGGTAGAGCTGTATGTGAAATTACAAGATTTCCCTGTACGATGTTATTAACACATATTCCAAACCCCACGGTCCTACCCAAGCAGAAGTCAGCAAACAAGTCTGTCCTGAACAAAGGAATGTGTGCTTGCCTTAATTTGCACTTAAGCAATAAACAGAGTCATCAAGCAGGAAGGGAAACCAGAGAAAGCTCAGACAGATGAAAAAAATCCAGCAGGGAACATCCTTCCACATAGACTGTTTGTCTCTTGGTTCTCAGCTGGATATGTTTTTCAAGAGGGGGACTGGAACTTCAAAAAAGGAGGGACAAAAACCCCAGACGCGCACACACCTTCTGTCTCTGGCATCACACCTGAGAAGACAAAGAAACTCTGTGAGGGGTGGGTGGTCCTGACCTAAAGGGTTTGGTCAATAATCTTGCTGGAAGCATGTGGTGAGAAATGTTGCTGGACTCTTATATAGTTTATTAAGTTAGGCATTTTATCTTTATTTTTTCCCCACCATTTCTGACTTTTATGCCTCATAACTTGTACTCCGTTAAACTCTCTCTCTCTTTGTAGTTAATAAACTTTTTTTTTACCATTTTATGTAATCCAGTGTCTGGTTAACTCTATGTAAGACAATAAACTGACATATTATTCCCTTAAAGGAATAACAGATTTAATATAGTTGTACTGTCCAGGAGAGGGCAGAGCAGTACAGGACATACACTTCTGGGGAAAGATCTGGAGCTAGGGGTGTGTTGGGGTCACCCTGCAGTATAACCAAGGCTGATGAGAGCCAGGGTGTAGCTGGTAAGCTGAAGTTACACAGAGATACTGAGGGTGTGACTTGCATGTGGGAAGGCGGTTTGTGAGCCACCCAGGTGGGAGCTACTTCAGCAAGGCATTGTAAGGCACCCAGGGTTGCAAGGCAGACATAACACAGTCACAGAGGGTTGTTGGACAAAAGTGGCACCACCTGCTTCTTGAATTCCTGTTGGCTCTGCAATACATTAAGGTCTTTTTAGGGCCTGATTCTCCACTGCGTTGCAGCATCGGTGCAAAGTGAATTTAAATTGCTTCCATTCTCATTTGGTAGCATTTTACACCCAATTTTCACAGAAGTCAATGATGACACAAGGTGCAAGGCAGTTGAGAATCAGGCCCTTTATGTTTTGGTTGATGAGGAAAGGATGAAAAGAGCCTTTGATGTGTAGCAGCAGTAGCACTGGTTTTGGTACATCGGAAACTGATGGAACATGGGTGCATCTACCTCTTGCAGTTTTCTGCTAAGAACAGGTACATCAGGATGAGTCCATTCCCTGGCACAACTCACTATTTTATTGCACCTATTGGCCATAATAATCCTGAGAAAGTGTCACACTTTTAAGATGTTCTAGGAGTTTTGTCACCATCATTTGCATGTGGCCTTTCCAAAGAAGCTGGAAAAGCCCTTCCTTTTGTTTGTAGTTTCTGATGACTTTTTTTTTTTGTGGGGGGGGAGTGTTTGTTTTCTTTTTAAAATGCTATGAAGAAAATACTGCAGGGATGATTTGCCTCTCACTGATATCAGTGTAAATCTTGACTATTTCTGCCAAAATCAGTGGAATTACACTGGTGAAAAATACTCTTGAGAAAGGAGATGAGGGCTTAAATGCTATAAAAAGTAAGGGAGGAGGATTCTTGCAGTACCTAAAAAGCCCAGGAATCCCAGAGGAAAAAAAAAAAAGACAGACACAGTGTTTAGCAGGAAGCAAGCAGTGGATTTGAACAAATAAATTAATCTACGGTATCTTTGCAGCAATGATAATAAACAATATTCTCAAAAAATCACATTTTTCCATGAGGATAAGATATTTTAAAAAATCGAGACAAAAGGCAATAAAAAAATATGAATACAAAAGAAATCTGAATCCACATCCAATGTAAACAGCCTTGTGTTCTGTACTTCAGATGTCTGACTGACCTACTCTAATGGGTTAGAATCAGGACATATATCTCAATTCCAGTTTAGTATCTAATCCCATGTTTCCCCCCTGCCTATATAGATGATCTGTCATGTGTTTACATAGTTCTTAGAGAGATACAAAAATGAAGCAGCCAAGGCTGCTTCTAACATTTGTCAACTTTGAAAACATTAGCAGCGCTTTCTTTTTTTTTCCCAACACTTCTGTTTTCTTTTTATGACCTTGAGTATATTGTGAGGATTCACAAGTGTGATCAGGGACAATTAGTGCTAAAGAGGGGAAATGCAGAATAGTTTCCGAAGGGAAGTGCTGGAAGATATCACTTAGGTCATACTAAAACTAGACTGGACAATGCATTGGAAAATGTACGTTGAGGAATAATCCTGCACTGACAAAGGAAAGGACTAGATGACTTAATATGATAGTTTCCATTTCTGATTTCTGTGATAATTAACAGTCAGCAGGGCAGCTGTTTCCATGCCTAATCTCTGTGGTCAGATTTTATAGTTTAGTCTCCCTCTCCTACAGTTCTTGGTCCATTTTAAGTATTTATTCAGAAGAAAAAGAAGAAAGAGATTAGTAGTGCAAACTGCTCATAACTTACAATAATGCAGTTATTTTCTTATGCTGGAAGCCAAATATCATTCATGATTTGTTTACTTAAGTTCTTCCTGCGCCAATTTTCTGAGGGTCAAGTCCTCGTTCCCTATGTAAAGTCAGAGTGAAATGGACTTAGGACAGGATATCTCTGTGTAGGTAAGGGGAATAGATTCTCCCAGGATGTGGAGTGTCAGTGCAGCCTGTCTGTGTACTGCCTTCACTTTTATGGAGTATTGTACTGGTTGTTGTCACTGATTTCAGAGGTTTGGGCAACTGAATCGCCCTATTTGTTCTGATCTCACCTAGTCTACCTGACCTTCCCCCTGAAAGCCCTCTAGTCTGCCTCATCTCATCCCCAAGCTCCCTTCGAATGGTTGCACAAGAATCCACAATAGAACTGTGCATGAAATGCGCAGGGAGATGTGTAGAATCCTCTGGTGTGGTCTGTTATTAGGTTTGCCAGGTGTCCGGTTTTCAACTGGAAAGTCCAGTCAAAAAGGGAACCTGGCAGGGATCTACTGACCAGACATTGTAAGTCCGGTTACTGAGGACGGGGGAGTAGGGAGGAGAGGCAGCCTGTCACTCAGCCCTGGAAGCGGTGCCTGCTACAGCAGCACACATGCACCAGCTTGGGCCGCAGGCCGCCCCTTTGAGAAGCATGGTTTGCAGGGCTGCGGCAGAGGACAGTGTGGAGGCCCACGGCGAGCAGGGTAATAGGCTCCCAGTGGGCATGAAGCATGCCCCAGGAAGGAAAGAATGTGACCTGCCTCACCAGCCAGCACTTCCCCCTGCCATGCTCTCAGGCAGCGCCGGGGCGGGGAAGGCTCAAGGAGGTTTGGAGGCTGCTGGGCAGATAGATCAGAAGGAGGTGGGGGGCTGCTGGGCAGGAGGTCCACATCCTAGTTCACCAGCAGGGATGCCTGGCTGTTCCCGTGTGGCTACAGCGCTCTTCTGACCTACACTGCCAGGCGGGCTGCTGGAGCTGGGGTTTGCAAGTCCTTTGAGGCTGCTCATGCTGGAGTTGGGGGGGGAGAGCAGCAAGAAACAGAGGAGAGAAGGGAGAGGAATGAATAGGGGGCAGGGCATTGAGGGAAGAGGTGGAGCAGTGGCGGGCCTTCAGAGAAGAGCTGTGGCTGGGGCAGGGCCTTGGAAGAAGGAGCAGGGCCTAAGGTAGGGTTCTTCATTGCAAGGCCTGTGAGGCTGTAGCAGCTTCCATCGACCCTAAGTGCAGCTCCCTGTCTATCATGATCTCCGGCAATCTGGCGGGGCTGCCGCTAAGGCAGGCTTCCGGCCCCTACGCTGTTCCTGGAAGTGGCCAGCATAACCCCACAGCTACAGGGGGGAAGGGGAGCAGAAATCTCCGCACGCTGCTTCTGCCTGCAAGCATCACCTCTGCAGCTCCTATTGGCCAGGAATGGGGAACTGTGGTCAGTTGGAGTTGTGAGGCCAGTGCTTGCAGAGAGGCACAGCAGAGCCAAGTGCCCCCCCAAGGGCAGCAGGGGTGCGTTGGCCCCTTCTGGGAGTGGTGTGGGGCCAGGGCTGCCCGAAGTACGTTCCACCCCCTTCAGTGGGCAGGTTCTGAATAGCCCTGCATTATTAAGACCCATGTAGCATGAGTATAGCAGGCCCAGCTATGCTGGACCAGCATTTCTCTTCCACCACGCAACCTGCAGCCTTCTGGGGCCAGCCCCCCATACCCTCTCCAGTACGCTAAGTCCCTGCCTCAGCTCTGAGCTCCTCCCTCCCAGAGCCAGCCAAAAAAAAAAGAGAAAGTGCTTTGGAAGATGAAAACTAAAAGTTTCAAGTGGACTGATGAGTTTTTCTTTGTGCTTAATGAAACATGCATGAAGCCTGCTTGTTTAACTTGTCAGCAGACATGTTCTGCTTTTAAGCACATCAATTTAGAATGCCATTACACAACAGCGCATGCAAATTTCAGCAAAAATTACCCACCTGCAAGTAACCTAAGAAAAAGTAAAATGAGACAGCTTGCTGCTTTACTAAAAGGCCTGAAAAAATAATACAGAGATCGAGGTATGTTGCAGAATGTTTGACAGGCATCTTTTGAAATCGCCTGGATTTTTAGCAAGACATAAAAAGTCATTTACTCACGCAAAGATCATTAAAGAGTGTTTTCTGGCTTCTGTGGAAATCCCGTGTGCTGATTTCAATAACAAAAATGCAATCCTAGAGCAAATAAAAGGGCTGCAACTGTCTGACACAATCATAATGAGAAGGGTGGAGGAAACTGGAAAAGAAATACGACAATAGTTAGCTGCAGATATTTTCGCAGCACCATGTATTAGCGGTGGATGAAAGTACAGATATATGTGACATCTCACAATTGTGTGTCTGGGTTCGTTTCCCCAAAGAAGAATTATTCTAGGAAGAACTGCTGTGTTTAATACCTTTGAAAGGTCAAACAAAAGGGGAAAACATTTTGACTGCCCCACTCAATTTTTTTGCTGAGAATAACTTGGACTGGACAAAGCCAACTTCTGTGTGTACAGGTGGTGCACCAAATATGTGAGGGAAGGAGGATGGATTGATTGGCCTGATGAGGAAATGAAAGGAAATACCCAAATTTACTGTGTTTCATTGCACCAAGAAGCAATTGTGGGTATACTAAAAAATAGTGAAATGGAAAGTGTCATGCAGTTGGTTGGAAAGGTGGTCAATTTTATTGTTTCAGGAGCGCTGAATCACTGGCAATTTCGGGCATTATTGGAAGAATACGAGATAGAATATGGCGGCCTGTGATGCACGATAAAGTGAGATGGTTATCTCATGGCAGAGTCCTTGAAAGATTTTTGGGTCTCCATCCTCAGATTTGTTAATTCGTTGAAAGTAAGGGGAAGAAGGAGAAAGACTTAGAAAATCCAGAGTGGATAATTAAGCTGGGATTTTTGACTGATATCACTTGCCATTTGAATGCGCTAAATCTCCAGTTGCAAGGGAATAGAAACTTCCTAGTTACATGTTGCGTGTTGTAACTGCTTTTCAAAACAAGATTACAACATTATTCATTCCCGACACGCAGTTTATTCACGTTCTAAAACTCAGAGCAGTCATCTCAGAAAATCCCAAGCTTCTGAAACACTTCAATTACAATTCATTTGTACAAGTATTGAGAGAATTGAGGGTGGAATTTGAGTCTCGATTCAAAGACGTATTGGAGTACAAGGAGTTTTTTAATTTAATTGAGAACCTCTTCCACGTATTATTGATATCTCTGTCAGTTATCACAGACATTTGTTCTGACTATGCTAAACTGAAAAGTGAAATTGCAGAATTTCAGACAAATACGACATGAAGTCTGAACTTAAGATAGGTGTATCGTCCCTGATACACAATACCCATCTCTGAACCATTGTGTGCAAAAAATGCTGTCATTTTTTGACAGTACGTATACCTGCAAATCCACATTTTCAACAATGACTATTGTGAAAAGAAAACAGAAGAACAAATTGACCAACAAACAGTTGGACTGGGATTGTGATGACAGATTACAAATACTGCATGAACAAAGTCAAGAAGGAACAGGCACACTTTCATTCATCCAATTCTTTAAGTAAGTTTTGCATTATTCTTTTCTTAAAAAGTTTATTCACATAGGTGCCTTTTTAATTCCATATATTTTCCTGATTATTATTTTATAAAAGGAGTATCGTTTTATTGTACAAGTAGACTTTGTTTTAGATATATAAGCAGCTATGTAACATCAAGCTAGCTTTCTATCCATTTTATAGTGCATTCATCCAATCCATACTTTTTTAACTTGCTGTCAAGAATACTGTGGGGCACTGTATCGAAAGCTTTGCTAAAGTCAAGATATATCACATCCACCACTTTCCCCATATCTGCAGAGCCAGTTATCTCATCATAGAAGGCAATTAGGTTGGTCAGGCATGACTTGCTCTTGGTGAATCCATGTTTGACTGTTCCTGATCACCTTCTTCTCCTCCAAGTGCTTCAAAATGGATTCCTTGAGTACCTGCTCCATGATTTTACCAGGGACTGAAGTGAGGCTGACTGGTCTGTAGTTCCCCGGGTTATCTATCTTCCCTTTTTAAAATATGGGCACTGTATTTGCCTTTTTCTAATCGTCTGGGACCTCCCCCGATCGCCACAAATTTTCAGAGATAATGGCCAATGGCTTTGCAATCACACCAGCCAACTCCCTCAGCACCCTTGGATACATTAGATCTGGACCCATGGACTTGTGCACGTCCAGGTTTTCTAAATAGTCTTTAACCTGTTCTTTCACTACTGATGGCTGGTCACCTCCTACCCATACTGTGTTGCCCAGTGCAGCAGTCTGGGAGCTGACCTTGTCTGTGAAGACCAAGGCAAAAAAAGCCTTGAGTAATTCAGCTTTTTCCACATCATTTGTCAGTATGTTGCCTCCCTCATTCAGTAAGGGTCCCACACTTTCCCTGACTTTCTTCTTGCTACCATACCTGTAGAAACCCTTCTTGTTACTCTTCACATCCCTTGCTAGCTGCAACTCCAGTTGTACTTTGGCCTTCCTGATTACACCCCTGCATGCTCTAGCAATATTTTTATACTCCTCCCCAGTCATCTGTCCAAATTTCCACTTCTTGTAAGCTTTCTTTTTGAGTTTAAGCTCACCAAAGATTTCACTGTTAAGCCAAGCTGGTCGTCTGCTATATTTGCTATTCTTTCTGCACTTCGGGATGGTTTGTTCCTGCTCCTTAATAAGACTTCTTTAAAATACAGCCAGCTCTCCTTGCCCCCTCGTATTAGTTTCCCAGGGGATCCTGCCCATCAGTTCGCTAACTGGAACCTCCCCATCAGTGTCTAGTACAGTATCAGTGCTGCCCTTGTGGAAATTGCTGTGTGGTTTCTGTATGCATTTGTTCCAAGCTGCCATCTTGAGGTGAAAGCCCAGGGTGGATGGAGGTTGCTGTACAACAGCTGAGTTTGGTTTAAGCAAGGAGTGCTAGATCTGTAAAACTGCTTAGGAAAAAATGGTTTGTTTATTTTAGTGTCTGCAGAATGGCTTTGCTCCCAATACAGCAGCAAACAACATCATGGAAGAACACAGAAAATAAACAAACATCATAATCCCAAGCTGTTAATTTTTAAAACCAGCCATTTTGCTTCTGTCATGGTGCAGGAGGCTTCTCTATGTTTTGGCACCAAGAAAACCTTGGTTTCTGTTTTTGTGTCCCAAACAGCTCTTTGTGAATTTAATACCTCAATTTGCACTAATACAGACAGAAATTAAACATAATTTAAACTTTTTTAACAATACGCTGTGTTCTGGATCAGGGTCTGATCCAAACTCAATGGAAGTCAATGGGCCTTTCCATTCGCTTAAGTGGCCTTTCTTGTTCCCAGCCAAAATAGGGGCAGAGTCTCTATTCTGACCACATTGTGCTTGGTACTGCAATGGAAGGTTGAGGGTCAGCAGTGGCTTTGAGAAGCCTTAAGATTACCCAGAGCCTCGAAGTGCTACTCTAGCAGCAGGGGATCATTTGGATGCAGTGGTGTCCTCCCCACATCTCTGTTTGCCCTACCACAATCCCTGACGAGATACTGGAAGGCAGTGGCATAGGAGCAGCTATGATGGTGCTCTGCCACTGGAAGATTCGGTCACACAAGGGGAGTCCTCTCTTTTTCTGGATTTACTGGAAACAAGGCTATTGTGCACTGCAGACCAGAATAAATAAGCTGTATTGTGGGCAATGAATTTGGCTTTATAATGCTCATTCTTAATTGGGTGAGTAGAGTCAAATAAGATGTGTATCAAAACAACCCACCCACCTATGAGCTAGCTCCCCTTCTTTGGGTTTGTTGAATCTTTAAGAAGCAGTTGCAAACAGCATTTCACACACACACCCCTACTTTTTTTCATTGCTTCATTCAGACAAACTTCTGTTGATTTCAGGATTTGTCCCCATAATAGGAAGAAGGGGATATCCTACTGGAAGCAAGCCATGCTGGCTTTTTTCATGTCTGCCCTAGCCGCTGGACTGTGGAGTGATTCTTTCTTTTTCTCTGGACCAGTTAATATTTAATTATTCAATAGAGGCATCCCCACATCAGAATTTTCTCTAACCCAAGGTTTAGGACATTCACCTGAGAGGTGGCAGATTCCTGTTCAAACCTTGTGCTATGTCAAGCAGAGGGAGGACTTGAACCAGGTACCCCACATCCTGAGTATCCTAACCAGTAAGCTTAAGGCCTCCTTTCCCCCCTCCAGCCATCTCCTGCATTGTGTATTGTTAGGCGGTCTCTGACCGCTCTTTCCAGATTGAGCCCAGTATGTGAGTAAGGCACTCCTCCAGCTATCTTCCCCTGGTTCATTAGAACATAAGAATGGCCATACTGGGTCAGATCAATGGTCCATCAAGCCCAGTATTCTGTCTTCTGACAGTGTCCAATACCAGATGCTTCAGAGGGAATGAACAGAACATGGCAATTTATCAAGTACTTCATCCCGTGTCATACACTCTCAGCTTTTGGCAGTCAGAGGTTTAGGGACACCCAGCACATGGAGTTGCTTCCATGACTATCTTGTCTAGGGCGACCAGACGTCTTGATTTTATCAGGACTGTCCCGATATTTACTTGTTTGTCCTACATCAGTCGGGACGCAAATTGTCCCGATATTTTGCCCTCCGACGCACAAGCGGAGGGGGCTCACACTCGCCCCTCCCCCAACTCCACCCCAGCCCTGCCCTAACTCCACCCATCCCTCCACCATTGGATCCCTCCCCAAATCCCTGCCCTGGCCCCACCACTAGCCCCACTGTCAAGGTATTTTTCCCCCAGTTTGAACTTTAGCATCCAAAACCTGCATGGACCCTTCTAAGCTTAATTCCTAGCTTAGATCTGATAGCGCTGCCACCATCCAAAATATAGTGTTTGGCACACTTTCTGTTCCCCCAAAACCTTCCCTGGGGAACCCAAGACCCAAACCCCTTGGGTCTTAAAACCAGGAGAAATAAACCATCCCCCCCCTTCTTTCCCCCTCAGACTTCCCCTCCCTGGGTTACCCTGAGTGGCTACACTGATCCAAACTCCTTGGATCTTAAAACAGAGAGGAATTAACCTTCCCTCCCCACCTCCCTTCCCCCCACCAATCCCGGGTGAGTTCAGACCCAATCCCCTTGGGACTTAAACAAGAAAAAAAATCAATCAGGTTCTTAAAAAAGAAAGCTTTTAATTAAAGAAAGAAAAAGTAAAAATTATCTCTGTAAAATCAAGATGGAAAATGTTTACAGGGTATTCAGATTCATATAGCCTAGAGGGACTCCCTCCCCTCTAGCCTGAGATTCAAAGTACAGCAAACAGAGGTAAAAATCCTTCCAGCAAAATACACATTCACAAGTTAAGAAAACAAACATAAGACTAACCTGCCTTTTCTAGCTAGTGCTTACTATTTTGAACATGAGAGACTGTTTCAGAAAGATTGGAGAAAGACCTGGTTGCACGTCTGGTCCCTCTTAGCCCCAAGATCGAACAACGAACAAAACAAAAAGCACAAACAAAGACTTCCCTCCACCAAGATTTGAAAGTATTTTGTCCCCCCATTGGTCCTCTGGTCAGATGTCAGCCAGGTTCACTGAGCTTCTTAACCCTTTACAGGTAAAAGAGACATTAACCCTTAACCATCTGTTTATGACACCCACCCACTCACTGCCCTATTGGATCCCTCCCTAAATCCCCGTCCTGGCCTTGCCTCTTCCCCAAGCACGCCGCATTCCTCCTCCTCACCCCTCCCTCCCAGGCTTGCACTAATCAGCTGTATGGCGGGAGCGGGGAGAGAAGCATGACGCAGAAGCCAGCTCAGGGGAGGTGGAGGCAGAGTGAAGGCGAGCTGGTGCGGGGGGGTGGGGCGTGAAGCTGTCAGTGGGTGCTCAGCCCCCACCAATTTTTCCTGTGCTCTGGCGGCTCCTGGTTTTAGTTTTTGTTTGTTTTTTTTTGCTTTTTTCCTTTGCCGCTGGCTCATGGGTTTTTTTTGTTGTTGTTGTGGTTGCTCCGCTGCGACCCTCCCCCTCATCCCAATATTTCACGTCTCTCATCTGATCACCCTAATCTTGTCTAATCACCATTGTTGGACCTGTGCTCCATGAACTTACCTAAATCTTTTTTATACCCATTTATACTTTTGGCCTTCACAACATCCCATGGCAGTGAATTCCACAGGTTGCCTGTGCATTATGAAGAAGTAGATCCTTATGGTTTTTTTAAACCTGCTGCCTACTAATTTCATTGAGTGACACCTATTTCTTGTGTTCCATGAAGGGGTAAGCAGTGCTTCCTTATTCACTTTTCCACACCATTCATGATTTTATAAAGCTCTATCAAATCCCCCCCTTAATCATCTCTTTTCTAGTCTGCACAGTCCCAGTGTTTTTAATCTTCCTCATATGGAAGTGGTTCCATACCCCTAATCTATCATGGATCGTCCTGGGGTTTAAGCAGGAGCTAGGTGTCCAGACACCTGGAGTGAGGCAGCATTATGCATGCCTCGAGGCAGAATCATAGGCTTGTAAGGAATGTTGTGAAGATAAATATATTAAAGATTGTGAGGCACTCAGGTACCAGAGTAATGGGAGGCCATATAACTACTTTAGATCGATAGTAGGGATGCACAACACAACGATAGGCTGAGCTAAGTGGTAATAGAGCCTTGTGTGTGTTTCTAGTTATCAAGGACAGGCAAGTCAGAGCCTCCTCCAGTGGTAAACAGTATAGGTGGATTTGTTTGCCATTCATCTGAATAAGCAGGTTAAGCAGTTCTGCAGGGATGCACCACACCCCAGTCCTTCTCTGATGACAATAAATCCTTCCATCAGCAATGGGTTACGTTTTTTTCACTCTGGATTAGATATCTATAGATTCCACATTATTCACAACTAGACACTTAGGGCTCAAGTATGTCCTGCAGTAGGTGGTGTACATTGTCCTGTTAGTTGCCACTGCAGTGTCCACATGTCTCCCATGGCTGTAGATGGCTTCCTAACATATGCTGTACTATGGCAGGCACTATGTATTACAGCAAAATGAGTTAATATATATTTAATAGTAAATCTGTATTGTTTTTTTTTAACTTCAAAAAAATTCCAGAAATCAAAGCCATAAGGCCTTGTAAAAGAAGAGAAACGTGATTCTGGGATGCATTAACGGGTGTGTTGTAAACAAGACACGAGAAGTATCAGAGGGTAGCCGTGTTAGTCTGGATCTGTCAAAGCAGCAAAGAATCCTGTGGCACCTTATAGACTAACAGACGTTTTGGAGCATGAGCTTTCGTGGGTGAATACCCACTTCCTCAGATGCATGTAATGGAAATATCCAGGGGCAGGTATATATATGTGTGCTAGCAAGCAAGCTAGAGATAACGAGGTCAGTTCAATCAGGGAGGATGAGGCCCTGTTCTAGCAGTTGAGGTGTGAAAACCAAGAGAGGAGAAACTGGTTCTGTAATTGGCAAGCCATTCACAGTCTTTGTTCAATCCTGAGCTGACGGTGTCAAATTTGCAGATGAACTGAAGCTCAGCAGTTTCTCTTTGAAGTCTTAGATCTAACCAGATCAGCCACACCATCACTGGTTCATTCACCTGCACATCCACCAATGTAATATACGCCATCATATGCCAGCAATGCCCCTCTGCTATGTACATCGGCCAAACTGGACAGTCTCTACGGAAAAGGATAAATGGACACAAATCAGACATTAGGAATGGCAATATACAAAAACCTGTAGGAGAGCACTTCAACCTCCCTGGCCACACTATAGCAGACCTTAAGGTGGCCATCCTGCAGCAAAAAAACTTCAGGACCAGACTTCAAAGAGAAACTGCTGAGCTTCAGTTCATCTGCAAATTTGACACCGTCAGCTCAGGATTGAACAAAGACTGTGAATGGCTTGCCAATTACAGAACCAGTTTCTCCTCTCTTGGTTTTCACACCTCAACTGCTAGAACAGGGCCTCATTCTCCCAGATTGAACTGACCTCGTTATCTCTAGCTTGCTTGCTAGCACACATATATATACCTGCCCCTGGATATTTCCATTACATGCATCTGAGGAAGTGGGTATTCACCCACGAAAGCTCATGCTCCAAAACGTCTGTTAGTCTATAAGGTGCCACAGGATTCTTTGCTGCTAAGACACGAGAAGTCATTCTTCCGCTTTACTCTGTGCTGGTTAGGCCTCAACTGGAGTATTGTGCCCAGTTCTGGGCACCGCATTTCAAGAAGGATGTGGAGAAATTGGAGAGGGTCCAGAGAAGAGCAGCAAGAATGATTAAAGGTCTTGAGAACATGACCTATGAAGGAAGGCTGAAAGAATTGGGTTTGTTTAGTTTGGAAAAGAGAAGACTGAGAGGGAACATGATAGCAGTTTTCAGGTATCTAAAAGGGTGTCATCAGGAGGAGGGAGAAAACTTGTTCACCTTAGCCTCCAATGATAGAACATGAAGCAATGGGCTTAAACTGCAGCAAGGGAGATTTAGGATGGACATTAGGAAAAAGTTCCTAACTGTCAGGGTGGGTAAACACTGGAATAGATTGCCTAGGGAAGTTGTGGAATCTCCATCTCTGGAGATATTTAAGAGTAGGTTAGATCAATGTCTATTAGGGATGGTCTAAACAGTATTTGGTCCTGCCATGAGGGCAGCGGACTGGACTCGATGACCTCTCGAGGTCCCTTCCAGTCCTAGAGTCTGTGAGTCTATGAGAAAAAATGCATGAGCTACCGAATGGTGATGAGACAGGAAATGTCTGAAGCTGAAAAAGAGAAGTAAAAATTATAATCAGATGTTTTATAACTAAAGAAAAAATGCCCCAGGCTTGGTAGCTGCATGTTTTTGCTTTGCTCTGAGCCCTACGTTGTTTTAGTTTAGTCTAGTTTGTAAACCAAATGCTTTCCCCTTTTAGTATAGTACTGAGACGAGACTAATTCCCGACAGCAGGGTGTGCAGATTTCTGCCTGCAGTGTGGAGTAATGGTTTATTCTGCAATGTCTATTATCCTGTTGTTTCACTAACAACAAAACCTAGTGATGTGTGAAATGTACTGGAGCAGGTTATAATACGGATGATAACAGTGAATAACGAAATAATAAAAGCAAAGGTTCTACATGATCAAGGCATTTCCTATCGAATGGCCAGCCTTTGAAAAGCTGGCAAGAAAGGCAAAAGCACTGAAGTGTCAGAATTAATCATCAGTTACAAACTGCTGCCAAAGCCAGTTTTCTCTATCACAAGAGAAGGAAGCAAAACCTGCTGGGAAAACGATATGTCTTAATAAATCAGCATTAGCTTTTGCAAGAGGAAACCAGCTAAGGTAGGAAAGATTAAACAGCACTTGCAAAGAGCATTATGTATGAAGGTTCAGTGCATTTTGCAGTTTGGGAATGATCCTTTGGTTTTGGTACCTTTGGGGCTGCTGGTTTACAAAGCAATGTTAATCTTCAGTGCATGCCACCTGAATCTGGCTGGTTAAGTGTACATTGGTACGCAGTAGTCTTAATTTGAATATTGCGATCACAATTCACAGTGACTTGTTGCTTTTAAACAGGCTTCATCCAAACATAAACACACAAAATGAAAATGCCTTTAATTGTGGCTTAGCCCTTTCAGTGCTTTAGCTAATTCTGCTATTTTGGATTTGTTCATTCGTGTTTCTTTTTCTTTCATATATTTTTAGTAGTCTCTTCCTCCAAGGATCCATCACTATCAATATGCATTATCTTTTTCTGTAATGTTGCATAAAAAACCATCATAATTGTCACAAAACTGCTGAATGTTAAAATGAGCTTTTGCATAACTATTACCCTACACATCAATTGTTTAGCAAGCAGTTCGGCTAATAACATTTACTGATATCTTAATCGTGTACATTTTTTAACCAATGCTACTGAATATTTTGAATAACATGAAACTATATTTGAAACTTTAAAAAAAATGGAATCACCATGAGAATGGTCATTGCAATTGTTTGCAGTTGCTTGCTTTTCTTCCTGTTAATAGTTTCCCTTCTATGTGTGGTAGAGGTAACTGATTAGAGGTCTGTGCACTATTTTGTGTGTGTGTGTGTGTGTGTGTGTGTGTGTGTGTGTGTGTGTGTGTGTGTGTGTGTGAGAGAGAGAGAGAGAGAGAGAGAGAGAGAGAGAGAGAGAGAGAGAGATTGGTACATGGTTAGAATTGTGGGGACAGGTGAATATCATCTGTTTTGCATCATGCAAAAGTGATGTATTAGGACAAATTAAGACGGTTCTGCTACAAAATGAATATTTCTGGTTTTAGTGGCTGCCTTGTTCCTTTGAACTTTAAATATAAACTGCTTACAGTTTACCAGTTAGGCTGCTTTTCTTAGCTCTGTGTTGCTGTGGTGATGCATCAGTATTGTCAGAGCACTTAGTGCTTCTTTCCACCTAATGAATGTCTCAGCTAGATGAAATTTTAAATTGAATATTTTTAATTCCTCACCCTTCTGCTTTACAAAATTCCTTTCATTTCTGTTTGCCATCTGACTGACTGCCCCTAGAGTCAGCAAGGCTGATTCACTGCAGTGCCTGAAAATGTAGCAATGAATCCATCCAACACTGGAACATCCTCCCTCTAACTCTTTGCAGTAACCATGGCAGTGGTGTAGTATTAAGCTTTGTTTCGCATCTTTAACTGCAGTTAGTGGCACTTGGCTTTGTTGATAAAATATCTCCAGCATGTTGTGACCCTCTGAAGATTGTGTATCTACTGCAAGTAGGAAAACAGGCTCTGCAGGGGTAAAATATTGTATGTCTTATTCTGATTTTCCTCCTTCCAGCCTTCAGTATATTTTTTGTTTTATTTAGGTTGTTTTTAAACTAAAATAAGAACTTTGAGCTTATGCTTTGCTCTAGCAGCGCATTAATGCAACTGAAACTGGAAACTGGCCACTGGTTGGCAATATTATTATAAGGAAGAAGTATTTGTATTACAGTAGTGCCACAGTTAGCCCCTGTACAGACACATAGTGAATGACAACCCCTGTCCTGAAGATCTTCAGCCTAGATCAAGGGTTCTCAAACTTCATTGCACCGCCGCCTCCTTCTGACAACAAAAACTACTACATGACCCCAGGATGGGGGACTGAAGCCTGAACCCACCCAAGCTCCACTGCCAGGGGGACAGAGCTGAAGCCCAAGGGCTTCAGCCCCAGGCAAGGGGCCTATAACCTGAGCCCCACTGCTCAGGGCTAAAGTCTGCAGGCTTTGGCTTCGGCCCTGGGCTTTGGCTTTGGCCCTGGCCCTGCAGCCTTAGGCTCCGGCTTTGGCCCTATACCCCAGCAAGTCTAAGTGAGCCCTGGCAACTCCATTAAAATGGGGTCTTGACCCACTTCGGGGTCCCGACCCACAGTTTGAGAACCGCTGGTTGACAAGACAGATAAAGGGTGTGAAGGATAACAGAGGCACAGAAAGAATAACGGATAAGTGACTGTGGCATGTCTAAATTGCAAATGAAAATGAAAATAACCAGCCCTGCGTCACTGAGTCTCAGAGCCTAGGTCAACTGACTTGGGTTCGCGCTATGGAGCCATGGTGTGGGATGAGGGTCTCAGAGGCTAGCCTCCAGCACGGGTAGGAAGGTCTACATTGCAGTTTTTAGCCACGTAGCATGAGCCCTGCAAGCTGCTCTCAGTTGACCCGGGCTCTGAGGCTGGCTGATGTGGTTCTAGGGGGAGGTTTTTGGCTTGAGGTTTTTTTCTTGTTTTTATTTTTGTTTTGGTGGTGTGGGGTTTTGTTTATTTGTAGTGTAGATGTACCCAGACCTAGCAGCTAGAAATAGTACTTCAGGCCTGCTGACTCCCATTCTAGCCTCCAATCCAGTGGTCCATGCAGCCTCTCCAGTACTGTTCAATATTATTTCCTGCTTCAGTAATTTCACTCTGCCTGTCCAAAATTTATGGGCTAGATCCTCAACTGCACTGGAGCAGAGCTTGGCACAGCTGAGGTGAAGAAGAAAGTGACTCTCTGCCACATTTATGTCTCTTTCCATCCTGGGTGTGGCAAAAGTTAGTGAAGCCAGCAACTCTAACTTGCTGCAGCTCATATTGACCCCTAAGAGGATTTTAAGGAAAGTTGCACAACAGCCCGGGGGCCAAAGCCTCTGCTTCATTGACATCAGTGGAGCTGAGGCAATTTGCACTAGGAGAGAATCAGGCCCATGAAATTTAAGGTTGGATTTGGAAGAGGTGAGAGAGATTAGTTAGCAAATGGGAAGCAGAAGTCTATTCCAGGCATAATGGGTGGCATGAAAAAGATGCAAAGCCAAGAGTGAGAGAAAGAGACAAAAGGTGTTGGTTATTTATTGGGATATATATGCAACCAAATAACTATATCCAGAGACTATTTTAATAAAATAGGAATAGGGGCCAAATTCTGCTGTGATATAAGCAGGCAGAGCACAATTGACTTTATCTAAGTTACACCAGCCTCCACCCAGGCTAAATTTGGCTCCGCGAGTCAAAACTTGGCCCTAGAGGTCACAAATTAAGATCTGAATTAGATTTATACTATTTCCTTTTAAATTATTCCTTTAACGATTGTTTTCTGTGCCTGGTACCTAGTGAGCTACTTTCTTTAAAAGTTTAATCTCCCTGTTTGTGCATCTGGCTCTGCACTTTATACCTGAAAGAATACAGAAACTGTGGGAGGCAGTAAGTATGATTCATTTGTATCCACGTGGGTGGGAAAACTCAGAGCTTGGCAAAGCACATGGAGATGAGCCAGAGTTTACACAAAGTGAAATAATTGTACATGTGAGCTCGCTGAAGTAGTGCTGTAGGTGCCCATGTAGAACATTATAAATGACAGATTCTTGGCTTAGTGCAGGTTGACAGATGACTCCAGTGAAGAAAGGGAAGGGAGGAATGTCAGATTCAGCACTGTGTTACTCCACTTTGACACTTTGGCGTAACTCCGTTGAAATTAGTTCAATTGCAGTGGCATAAAATTGGAGTGACACAATGGTGAATTGGGTCACTGAGGCTATAGAACAGTAAGTAAGAATTTCTCCTCCAGATATTTTTCCTCTTCCGCAGATTTTTCCTCCGCTGATTTATTGTCTACTGTACAAAATAAATAGTTCATAGAATTATAGGACTGTATGGTGGGAAGGGACCTTGAGAAGTCATCACATCCAACCCCTTGCATTGATGCAAGACCAAGCAAAATCTAGACCATCTCTGACATGTGTTGGTCCAGCCTCCTTCTTAAAACCTCCAATAATGGGGATTCCACAACCTCCCTTGGAAGCCTATTTCTGAGCTTAACTACTTTTATAGTTAGAAAGTTTTTCCTAATATCTAACCTAAACCTCCCTTGCTGCAGATTAAGCCCATTACTACTTGTCCTTCCTTCAATGGATGTGGAAAACAGTTAATCACCATCTTTAACGTATTTGAAGATTGTTGTGAGGCTCCCCCCCTCCCCCGTTCTTTTCTCAAGACTAAACGTGCCCAGTTTCTTTAACCTTTCCTCACAGGTCATATTTTCTAAACCTTTTCTTATTTTTATTGCTCTCCTCTGGACTCTCTAGTTTGTCCACATCCTTCTTAAAGTGTGGGGCCCAGAACTGGACACAGTACTCCAGCTGAAACCGAATAGAGTGAGACTGTTACCTCCCATGGTTTACATACAACACTCCTGTTAATACATCCCAGAATGATATTAGCCTTTTTCGCAGCTGCATCACATTGTTGATTCATTCAGTTTGTGGTACACTATAACCCCCTGATCCTTTTTTGCAGTACTAACATCTAATTAGCCAGTTATTCCCCACTTTATAGTCATGCATCTGATTTTTTATTTAATTTTGTCTTGTTGATTTCAGACCAATTCTCCAGTTTGTCATGGTGGTTTTGAATTCTAATCCTGTTCTCCAAAGTGCTTGCAACTGCTCCAAACTTGGTATCAGCCACACGTTCTGAATTTTAAACTTGAACAGCTTTCTGTCTATAAGCATTGTGTAATCAAAAGAAACTGGAGAAGAATAAATTTTCGAATGAAAAGATGAGTTCCATTTTGGTCTGAACTATTAAAAGAAGGAGACAAACTCAAGAAAAAAGAGGAAACCCAGAATCATTTTAGGTTTTATAGCCATCCATCACCATAGTGTTTGAACGTCTGCCACATAAAATAGCAGTATGAAGTTGCTATTGGACTTTATGGAGTCTCTGGCTCTTCTCAAGATGGAAACTCTGCTTCAGTTAGGATTTTTAATTGGTTGGTTGATTTGTTTTCAGATGTTTTTAGGAAGGGAGGGATTTGTGTAGAAGGAGTGCCAATATTGGAGCACCATTCTTGTTATAGTGGAAAGGCATTTTGGAAGACAAAGGTTTTGCAGTGTTTCTCGAAGATGTTCTGGCTCAGGGTTTGCCTGATCTTCTCTAGATGTTCATTCCATAGCTGGATGTCTTCTAGCTAGAGCATTTTGTCCCCAGCTTTGATGGGCTTTGTTATCTCCATTGTTCCAGAGGAGCCCAGCTGTCTTAATATTTCATACGTCAAAATTCAATTACTGCGGACTAACTCCTGTAATCCATCCTAAAGCAGACAAAATGTCAATAGGAGTCTTGCATTAGCAAAGACGATAGAATTTGAAGCTACCTGAACAGATAAGATTCAGCACTACTGGTACTCTGCTACAGCTACCTACATTTGTATTATGTCAGCTGAAATGTAAAACATGCAACAATGTAATGGAATCATTGAATCAACCTGAATTCTCTTCTTGTTGCTATGAGCTTGTTGCTCTTAGCAAAAAAAGATTTCAGCCCTCATTTGTCATACCTACATTGTTAGTAGTTATAGCTGGTGTTCCCTCTAATTTTTTCCATCCACGTGCTAAATGAATTTTGTTATGTGCACCATATTGAGGTAATGTGTGGATGTGCACCACCAATAGAAACCAATATATTTTTTTAAAAGTTACCATAGGGATAATTACTCCAGCCAGGACAGTTTAGGCATTTTAGAACTCACTACTCAAAGAATTAAATTTAAGCGTAAGAGAGGAATAAAAATGATGAAATGCATAGATCGGTCAAAAAACTAAAATAACACACTTTGAAAGAAGTAACAACAACAACAATACATGTATGTGTTGGCAGGTAAGTGTGAAAGACAGTATGTGTGTGTGACAGAGACACACTCTGTGTGTGTTTGTGTGTGTGTGTGACAGAAATGCACATTGCCTCTCTAAGTATGCTGACCTGACTTTAAGTACACTATCCTTTTAAGCAGATCAGCAAGTTCAGACACAGCAGCAGCTGCCAGCAAGCTCCCTCCATTGTGAGCCCTGTCCTGTCTCCCCCACACCCTGCTCTGTGGAGACAGAGTACAGGGGCAGGGGGAGGGGAAAACCCTGACATCAGCACCCCTCTACCTACCCCTCCACTCTGCACAGCAAGCAGGAGGCTCCCAGGAGCAACTCCAAGGCAGAGGGCAGGAGCAGCATACAGCAGCCAGGGGAGGTCCCAAACCCAGTTCCGTCTCCTCGGCTGCTCTTGTCTCTCCCTGGGAGAACTTTCTGTCTGGGACTGCTCATCTTTACATCAGCCCCTTCTTTCCAGAAGCACCTCTCCTTGGCAGTAGCTTCCGGGGAGGCTGCATTTCCTGGCATAGTTTAGGAGAACCTTTTGCTGAGAGTAGCCCACCGTACGCCTGCCTTCTGAAGCTCTCTCTTTAGGAATCTCGTACTTCCAGGAGCACCTCCTGGACTCCCTGCTTGCATAGGCTTCCTGGAGAGTTCCCGTTCTCCAAGAGCACACCTTCTAGACACCCTGATCGGATGAGCTCTTCTGATCAGCTCTTCCGGGAGCTCCACTCCTCGGGAGCTCCCTGTCTCCTTGGGAATGCCTTCCCTAAATAAGCTCAGGTAACCTTTTATTAGATCCAGGTGCTCATTGACAAATTAACCATTAAGTGGCCACCTGGGACTCTCAGTTATGCCCAGGTGGGCTTTCAAAAGGCAGCAGCAGGTAGACTTGAGTCCTATTCCCCTTAATGGGCCAGTCGCCTTGCGACACAACACCGTGGGCAAAATTCTTCCCCAATTTAGGGCCTAACCCTGTGAGGTGTAGTGCGTGCTCCACTGCAATAGGAGTTCAGTCGGAGTTATAGCTATGGGGAGGGCATGCCAGTGATTCATATAATGTCATTGTACTAGCTCCAGTATTATCTTCTGTCCCATCCTTTATACATCCTTACGCTTTGTCCGTCTGCTCCTGCCTATTTAGCAGGTGTTTTCACTGAGACATCCATAATGATACCCAGGTCTTTCTCCTGAGTGGCGACTGTTAATTTAGAACCCACTGATGAGTAATTCAAATTACTCTTTCCAATATGCATTTTGCATATGTCAATATGGAATTACATCTGCCACTGTGTTTGTTCTATTCTGTGCTATTCCTTTCTGGTCTATATTCAGCACAGTTTGTTGTACCACCTTCATCACTGCCTTCAAGTAGTGCATTAAGTGACATAATTAACATTTTTCATATCTGATTAATTATTTCTCTTGCCTACTGCCGAAGGGAGAAATTGTATGAGTAGGGTAGGGATTTTGTTGCTTTGTTTGTTTTTATAAATTATATGTGTTTAGCTGTCTGGAGTATCTCACGAGCATGAGTGCCAGTCTCAGTCAAACTGTCAAGACACAAGCACAAACCTCAAATTGGTTGCCAGTTCTATACTTAGATTTCACCAAGCAAGTAACAAGTGTGAACTCCTCAAGCACTCTAGCAGCCTGCCATGGAGTCACAGACAGTCCCCTGGGGTACCCTGATCTATCTTGCCACCCAAGCAAACTAGTCTTTGTGATAGATTGTCTCTTACACAAAAATCACAATAATATTCAGGTTACTGCCAGTCCCCAAGAACCAGTTGCATACCACAGGTCAGTTGCAGTTAGACCTTATATCAGCAACAATGCTTGTAGCCAGTCCTGTTATAAACTAACTAAAGATTAATTAACTAAGAAAAATGAGTCATTTACAAGATTAAAGCCCTCAACAGACACACAAATGAGTTAGTCTTAGATTCCAAAAGGTAATAGAAACTGCTGTGATATGCAAACTTTCTGTTTCCTTTAGAGCTAGCCCACGCAGAGCAGCTTGGGGAGCCCTTGCTTATGCTAAGAAATATTGCCCTCTCCAAATTCTAAGCAGCATAGTTATGCAGTTCCTTCTAGTCAGGAACTGTATCACTGTACCAGGATTTTTATTCCCTTCCCTTAGACTTAAAACTAATGGGACAAGAGTTTGTGCCCATCTCCTCTTCATGGGTGCAGAGATAGGGTCAATCCACTAAGCCTTTGTCCTTTGATGTCTGCAAATAGCTCATTTGTTTTCAGTGGGCCTTCTTGTGTGCAGGACCAGCACTTTACACTGATTAATGCTGCTTTCTTGTTACACAGTTACAGAGATTTACAGTGCAAACACTCAGTATAACTTTATACCATGGGATACAGATGTTTGTAAGTGAGAGCAATATATGCAACATCCTACAAGCATTTAATCAAATCTAAACACATTCTAGCCAACTTAATATCAGTTTTAAAAATGCTAACACACAGGTGAACTAGACTGGTTTCCAGCTATACACTTGTCAGTGTTCAGTGACCTTGGCGTAACCTGGCACCTGGCCTGCTAGCATCAAAATATGTACACTGTGCTGTGTGTTTATATTAAAGAAAGCAAGATCAGCAAAGTGCTCCATGTGCTTTGAGCAGAAGATGATGAGATTTGTGGTCATTCTTAGTTCCTGTTGGAGTTAATTCCACAGCCTTTCACTAGCCCTGAGGAAGCTCTGCCTACTGCACATTTGAACTTTTTAGATTTACACTGAACAGTTCCTTTGTGCCTGAGGAGTGGAGTTGTTGACCATATTCCTCTTTAGGTGCTCTTTCAGGAATCCTGGGCCCCAACTATTGACTGACTCAAAAATAAGAACCAGGACCTTGATTTTCTGTTCTATAAGAAGCCAGCGTAAAGAATGAAGGACAGGTTAAATGGGCTCATGGTAGCCTGTGTTGCCGAGAGTAGACATTACCATTCAACATGGCATATTGCCCTCAGACTAGGAGGATTTCCCCTTAATAAATGCTCGTGCCACTTATTCCTGCATGTGCAGGTTGCTGGATTAGGATATTAGAGGGTCAAGCTAAAAAACAATAAGGGATTCACAAGAACAGATAATTGTCACTTACATGCATGTGTGTTTGTTGTCACAGTGTTGCCCATTTTATAAAATACAGTCTGGCAAGCTAAGCTTCCAAACTGCAACGAAGAAACAGCCATATGGTTAGGAATTTGTTTGCCACAGTAGACTCCCTCACATCAATGCTACAAACCAAAAAAAAAAAAAAGGAAAATGACAAGGCCATCTTTTCAGCTTAAGCTGATAATACACACACGTTACGTCTTAAGGTCACAAAATTTCCAGGTTCTGCTGGAACTGGTAGTCCAGCTTTGGTTCAAGATGTGACATCTGTTGAGCAAAGTCTTTTTGAGGTAGCCCTGCCTCTGCCTCAGGCTGCTCTTGGAGAAACTAGTGGTGCATTTTTGTTATCCCTTTTCTCTAATCAATAGGGCAATAGATTTACACTATAAACCTCCACACCAGCAAGTACACTTTGATGTGTCATAAAAATACACAGTGATTTTAATCGTGGGGCAGATTCCTGATTAATGTAACTTGTCGTAGCTCCAGCTAAATGGAGCTATGGCAGCTTACATCAGCTGAGGATCTGGCCCTATAGCTCTATAAATGATTGCAAAGATTCTTATATCTGCTGAACATATTATGATGGGCCAGAATCTGGGACACTTATTCTGCAACCACTTGAGTACATTATTCAGTGAGTATTTCCATCTGTTTCAGTGGGGCTACATAGAGAAAAACATTCTAGTCAACATGAGTAAGGGTGAATCTGGTCTGGAAAACAGACTGTGTTTTGTGAAAATATCTGTTTGAATGCATTTTCTGTTTCTCAACCTGCTTTAATGTAAGTGCCTGTTACTGTGGTCTGTGAGCCGTGAGTGTTTAGAACTTTCCCTTTCTCTGCAGACTTTCTATATCCTTTCTGCATAGGAAATACAGACAAATTGGCAGGTTATTAGCTATACAGTTGCAAAGCCATACTTGAATAATGGTTGATTAAAATTGTACATTTAACTCTTTTAACTAAAAGTACTCTGTCCTAACATAACACAGTTCAACAATAAAATGTTTAAGTACTTGCTAGAAATCTAACTTCTCTTCATAATGTTTGGTGGAAAATTTAGGAGAATTGAGTTGTTCTAACAATCTATAACACCTTACTCAGCCCAGAAGAAAAGTCTGTCCTATCTCGGGGACTCTTTCTGCCCTGCCACCCCTACCAACATGATACAGTTCTGCAGTGATCTGGAAGCCTTCTTTCGCCGTCTCGAAATGACAGTCTGGACCTATACATTGAATGCTTCCGCCGACGTGCACAGGCATAAATTGTGGAAAAACATCGCTTGCCTCATAACCTAAGTCGTGCAGAACGCAATGCCATCCACAGCCTCAGAAACCAACCTGACGACATCATCAAAGAGGCTGATAAAGGAGGTGCTGTTGTCATCATGAACAGGTCTGACTACCAAAAGGAGGCTGCCAGACAACTCTCCAATACCAAATTCTACAGGCCACTTCCCTCAGATCCCACTGAGGAATACACTAAGAAACTGCACCATCTACTCAGGACACTCCCTACACTAACACTGGAAGAAATCAACATACCCTCAGAGCCCCGACCAGGGTTATTCTATCTACTACCCAAGATCCACAAAACTGGAAATCCTGGACGCCCCATCATCTCGGGCATTGGCACTCTCACTGAAGGACTGTCTGGATATGTGGACTCTCTACTCAGACTCTATGCCACTAGCACTCCCAGCTATCTCCGTGACACCACTGATTTCCTGAG
This sequence comes from Gopherus evgoodei, assembly GCF_007399415.2. Lineage (NCBI taxonomy): Eukaryota > Metazoa > Chordata > Testudines > Testudinidae > Gopherus > Gopherus evgoodei. Next base: position 23,413,633 of record NC_044326.1, read on the forward strand.
GAAACTACAATGCATTAGTGACCTTCCAGAAAACACCATCCTAGCCACCATGGATGTAGAGGCTCTTTACACAAACATCCCACACACAGATGGAATACAAGCGGTCAGGAACAGTATCCCCGATGATGCCACAGCACAACTGGCTGCTGAGCTCTGTGCCTTTATCCTCACACACAACTATTTCAAATTTGATGACAATATATATCTCCAAATCAGTGGCACCACTATGGGCACCCGCATGGCCCCACAATATGCCAATATTTTTATGGCCGACCTGGAACAATGCTTCCTCAGCTCCCGTCCACCCACACCCCTTCTCTACCTACGCTACATTGATGACATCTTCATCATCTGGACACATGGGAAGGAGACTCTCGAAAAATTCCACTACGATTTCAACAGCTTCCACCTCAACCTCAGCCTGGACCAATCTACATGGGAGGTCCACTTCCTAGACACCATGGTGCAAATACGTGATGGTCACATTAACACCACCCTATACCGAAAGCCTACCGACCGCTATGCCTACCTTCATGCCTCCAGCTTCCATCCCGGGCACACCACACGATCCATTGTCTACAGCAAAGCACTGATGTACAACCGCATCTGCTCTAACCCCTCAGACAGAGACCAACACCTACAAAATCTCCACCAAACATTCTCAAAACTACAATACCCGCACGAGGAAATAAGGAAACAGATCAACAGAGCCAGACGTGTACCCAGAAGCCTCCTACTGCAAGACAAACCCAAGAAAGAAACCAACAGGACTCCAATGGCCATCACATACAGTCCCCAGCTAAAACCCCTCCAACGCATCATCAGGGATTTACAACCCATCCTGGACAATGATCCCACACTTTCACAGGCCTTGGGTGGCAGGCCAGTCCTCGCCCACAGACAACTTGCCAACCTGAAACATATGCACACCGCACTATAGTAACTCTAGCTCAGGAACCAATCCATGCAACAAACCTCGATGCCAACTCTGCCCACATATCTACACCAGCGACACCATCACAGGACCTAACCAGATCAGCCACACCATCACCGGTTCATTCACCTGCACGTCCACCAATGTAATATACACTATCATATGCCAGCAATGCCCCTCTGCTATGTACATCGGCCAAACTGGACAGTCTCTATGGAAAAGGATAAATGGACACAAATCAGATGTTAGGAATGGCAATATACAAAAACCTGTAGGAGAACACTTCAACCTCCCTTGCCACACTATAGCAGACCTTAAGGTGGTCATCCTGCAGCAAAAAAACTTCAGGACCAGACTTCAAAGAGAAACTGCTGAGCTTCAGTTCATCTGCAAATTTGACACCATCAGCTCAGGATTAAATAAAGACTGTGAATGGCTTGCCAACTACAGAACCAGTTTCTCCTCCCTTGGTTTTCACACCTCAACTGCTAGAACAGGGCCTCATCCTCCCTGATTGAACTAACCTCATTATCTCTAGCTTGCTTGCATATATATACCTGCCCCTGGAAATTTCCACTACATGCATCTGACGAAGTGGGTATTCACCCACGAAAGCTCATGCTCCAAAACGTCTGTTAGTCTATAAGGTGCCACAGGATTCTTTGCTGCTTTTATCCTACTGAAAAGTATTCATAGATTTTTTTTCTTTTTTTTTAGGCTGGAAGAGATCATTAAGTCTGACTGCCAAACACCAGTCTTAGAATTTCACCTAGTAATTCCTGTATGAAGACCATAACTTCAGGCTCAGCTGTCGCCTGTCTTTTAGAAAGATATTCAGTCTTGATTTAAATACTTCAAGTAAAGAGAAATTTACCATATTCCATTCTGAAGTGCCCTAATGAGGGATTTAATGTTGATCAAAATAAAGGCCAAAACCCACCGTCAGTATTTTTAAAATAATACTATACAAAAAGCTGTGGTTTCACTTAACCCCACAAACTTCATCAGAAACCCTATAAAGTATAATGGAGTTACACAGAATAAAAGTATCCCTATAAAGTATAATGGTGTTAAAGAATCAGGCTCTTTGTCATCTTTTGGATCTGATTTTCTACTCTGCTAATAATTAGGATGAAAAGAGAGGTCTTTTTGTACAGCTACTGTTAGAGTTTAGTTATCGTACATATAAGTGGTCTGAAATTATGGACTTAGGTTGTCTTTAAATTTTTTGGAAATCAATTCTAGTTTAATGGTGCTGCCAAGTTATCATTTCAGAACTTATTTAACCAGGTTCTTTGGGAAAGAAAGTCACTGAATTCCCCTAGATATTTTTAGCCAGGGTTTAAATTGTATCAGCTCAATCAAATCAATCAAATTTACTGAGATTTTGCTCTGTATTAGCATTGCCCATATAATACCAATCTCCTTAGGGAAATGGTCCTCTTTTTTTTTGCCTTTAAATCCCAACTTTAGGTTTTTCTGATTTAATTTGTGTCTATCTATGCTTATACCTATAGACACAAACAAGCAATATTAGACCTAAAGGCCTGATACTAAGTGCTGAGTGCCCTCACTCCCTAGGGTTACAGGAGTCACTCAGCATTTTGCAAGATGGAGTACAAAAAAAGAAATAGAAGGTCTCATTATTGCAGCTTTAGGGACCTCCATCAGCCAATTTATTATTATATATTTGTACATATACAAAGTTCTGTACGTTTTTGGTATAAAAAATATAACATTAAAATAAATAAAAATATCTGAACTGAAAAAAGCTCAACATCTATTATCAGATATTGTGATACCACACAAATGAAATCAAAAGACAGAATTGACCTTTATATCTGTTCAATAGCTAAGAGATACATGTAATGTCAGTACCCTGCTTATATTAGTGTTTTCTAATATAAAAGGCCTACCACCTGACAGTGCCATTGTCTTCTTTTACACCTGATTCATTCTATGGCTTTAACTGTCATTTTGTGTCAGGAAACATATTTTTAGGGGCTGTTATTGCATCTGAGAGTTATAGTAACTCTCTTCTATAGACACAAGTCTCCCAAACATTTAAGTAGTGAAGTAATTATTAGTGTTGAAGTAATTGTCCCATATCCACTGAAAGGATCCAAAGCATATAGTTAATGGATTGTTTTCTTTCTTAGCACTAGTGTTACACATCTGTATGGCAATAGGTTTTCATGGGTTAAACAAATCCTACATTAGCGAAGTGAAAAACAGAGACCCTTTAAACTTGAGTCAGAGTCCAGTATCGCGTAGTGAGAGAGCAACTACTGGACCAAGATTATGCTTTGTAGTGTAAACCTTTGCTGAACCCTTTGACTTTGTCAGTCATATGTAATCAGGTAGATCCTCCACATAGTCCAGTTACATTTCTAACAGCATGCCATTATTAGCATTGATTAATTACCATTGTCTGGGTGCTGACAGTTTGTTCATCACTGCACAGAACAAAGACTTGCAGACCAAGTTCTATATGAATTTAGAGTTGTAATACAGTACTGTAGAAACACTTTAACAGCAACAATACTTGACACTAATTGTATTAGTTTTTAACCACACTTTTCCCAGGAAACAGGATATGAAACACTTTACATAGAGCCAAATCGTGCACTCACTCCTAATTCAGACAAAACTCCTTCTGAACTCATACTTGACTCCAGTAGTGTTTTGCCTGAGTGAGGTCTGCAGTACTTGATGCATAATGTTACATGTTGTCCATGGCAACAGCTTTTTTTATGCTAGTAGTTCATTTGGTGAAAGGGAGTAAAATCTGGCCCTGCTTAAATCAGTAGGAGTTCTGACATTGATTTCACTGAGGCCAAGATTTTATACAAATAAGACCATAAGAATGGCCATACTGGGTCAGACCAATGGGACGTCTAGCCTGGTATCCTGTCGTCCAACAGTGGCCAGTGCAGATGGTTCTGAGGGAATGAACAGAAGAGGGAAATTGAGTGATCCATACCCTGTTGTCCAGTACCAGCTTCTGTCAGTCATACAATCATAGACTTTAAGGTCAGAAGGGACCATTATGATCATCTAGTCCAGGGGTAGGCAACCTATGGCACGGGTGCCGAAGGCAGCACACAAGCTGATTTTCAGTGGCATGCAAACTGCCCAGGTCCTGGCCCACCAGTCCGGGGAGCTCTGCGTTTTAATTTAATTTTAAATGAAGCTTCTTAAAGATTTGAAAAACCTTTTTTACTTTACATACAACAATAGTTTAGTTACATATTATAGACTTGTAGAAAGAGACCTTCAAAAAACGTTAAAATGTATTACTGGCACTTGAAACCTTAAATTAGAGTGAATAAATGAAGATTCGGCACACCACTTCTGAAAGGTTGCTGACCACTGATCTAGTCTGACCTCCTGCACAACGCAGGCTACAGAATCTCACCCACCCACTCCAGTATCAAACCTGTGTCTGAGCCATTGAAGTCCTCAAATCATGGTTTAAAGACTTCAGGGTGCAGAGAATCTTCCAGCAAGTGACCTGTACCCCACACTGCAGAGGAAGACAAAAAAACCCCAGGGCCTCTGCCAATCTGCCCTGGAGGAAAATTCCTTCCCAACCCTAAATATGGCGATCAGTTAAACCCTGAGCATGTGGGCAAGACTCATCAGCCAGATACCCAAGAAACAATTCTCTGTAGTAACTTGGATCTCACCCTGTCTACATCCCATCACAAGCCACTGGGCATATTTACCACTAATAGTCAGTCAAAGACCAGTCTCATTATACCATCCCCTCCATAAGCTTATCAAGCTTAGTCTTGAAGCCAGATATGTCTTTTGCCCCCACTTCTCCCCTTGGAAGGCTGTTCCAGAACTTCATTCCTCTGATGATTAGAAACCTTTGTCTAATTTCAAGTCTAAACTTCCTGGTGGACAGTTTATATCCATTTTTTCTTGTGTCCACATTGGTACTGAGCTTAAAGAATTCCTCTCTCACTCTGGTATTTATTCCCCTGATATATTTGTAGAGAGCAAGCACATCTCCCCTCAGCCATCTTTTGGTTAGGCTAAACAAACCAAGTTCTTTGAGTCTCCTTTCATAAGACAGGTTTTCCATTCTTCGGATCATTCTAGTAGCCTTTCTCTGTACCTGTTCCAGTTTGAATTAATCCTTTTAAAAAACATGGGAGACCAGAACTGCACACAGTATTCCAGATGAGGTCTCACCAGTGCCTTGTATAATGGTACTAACACCTCCTTATCTCTGCTGGAAATACCTTGCCTAATGCATCCCAAGACTGCATTAGCTTTTCTCACAGCCATATCACATTGGTGGCTCATAGTCATCCTGTGATCAACCAATATTCCGAGGTCCTTCTTTTCCTCTGTTAGTTCCAACTGATGAGTGCCCAGCTTATAACAATAATTCTTGTCAGAGGTTTAGGGACACTCGGAGCATGAGGTTACATCCCTGACTACCTCGACTAATAGCCATTGATGGACCTGTCCTTCACAAACGTATCTAGTTCTTTTTTGAACCCAGTTACACTTTTGACCTTCAGAACATCCCCTGGCACGGAGTTCCACAGGTTGATTGTGCATTGTATGAAGAAGCACTGTCTTTTGTATGTTTTTAACCCTACTGACTATTAATTTCACTGGGTGACCCCTGTCCTTGTATTAGATGAAGAGTGATAACATTTCTCTATTCACTTCTTCCATACTACTCATGATTTTATAGACCTCTATCGCAGGGGTCTGAAACACATGGCCCGCCAAGCTCCCTGCACCCCATTTACTTCCTGTCACCACCAAACTCCCCTCACCCAGCCCCGAGTTATTTTATATGGCAGCTAAGCTCCCCGCGCGCTGCTCCCCAATGTTTGGGTCCAGGTCTCTCCCCCGGCCCCGCCTGCCACCCCCGCGCGCCTCCCCCAAGTGTCCCCTGGCCTCACTTGCTGCCCCTTCCCCGCCTGGGAGCCTGCAGCTCATGCTGACTCCACTCGGCTGTGCTGGCTTTCGGCATCACCTGCTGCCACAGGGTCCTAGTGCCCCCCTCCACTAGGGCCAGTGCAGGCTGCCTTTCCCCTGCTCTAGTCCTGAGCCTTTCCAATGCCCCAAGCCTCTCCAATGCCCCAACCCCCTCATCCCCAGCCCCACAGCCCTCACCCCTGCACCCCCTCCTAGCCCCAAACTCCATCCCAGAGCCTGCACCCCGACCCCCTGCCCCAGCCCGGAGCCTGCACTCAGCACCCAAACTCCATCCCAGAGTCTGCACCCCAGACCCCCTCCCTCACCCAAACTCCCTCTCAGAGCCTTAGGCAGGTGGGGGCGGAGTTTGGGGGAGGGCAGGTTGTGGGCACCACCAAAATTTCTACAAACCTGCCACCCCTGGAAGAGGCAGAGCAGGAGTGGAGTGGTGGTGCAGCCCAGTGCAGTGGCGAGGCTTTACTGAGTGTATATATTTTATTAAAACCGCTTGGAAATGACTTTGTCAAAAAAAAAAACACTCATGGAAGAAAAGAGAGTTTTTCAAGACAAATGAGAGAATTTATATTTTTTCTCAGAGGTAAAAGATAAAATTCAATGCCTTGTTTGTCAGCAAACGATTGCTGTTCCCAAGGAGTATAATGTGCGTCGGCACTGTGACACAATGCACCCTGAAAAATATGATGCATTCACTGGAAAAATCTGAGAGGAAAACATTCAGCAATTTAAAGCAGGATTTGCCAAGCAAATAAATTTCTTTTCAGGGATTAACAAATCTAGTAAAGATTCAGTAAGAGTAAGTTTTGTGATAAGCGAAATGATAGCTAAATCATCACGACCTTTTATAGAAGGCTTATTTGTAAAAGAATGTCTTATGAAGGTCAGCGAAATTTTATGTCCTGATAGGAAGAAAGTTTTTGAAGGCATAAGCTTGTCTGCCAATACAGTTCCCTGCAGGATAACAGATTTAGTTGATAATGTGCAAAAACAATTGATTCAAATGGCAAAAGACTTCGAAGCATTTTCAATTGCTCTTGATGAGAGTACAGATGTATTAGATACTGCACAGTGTGCAGTGTTCTTTAGAAGTGTGGGTTGCAATTTGAATATAACTGAAGAATTGCTAGACTTAATGCCACTGAAGAGTACCACAATGGGATGTGACATATTTCAAGGACTGGAAGAGTGCATTGAAAAAGCAGCGCTGCCATGAAACAAACTCGTATCTTTGGTTACGGATGGTGCGCCATCAATGTGCTCTGAAAACATTGGTGTGGTTGGATTATTGAAGATCAAACTGAACAGCCTCAATATTCCAGGAATTAGCTTCACCAGTATACATTGTATTTTGTACCAAGAACCCTGTGTATTAAAAGTCTCTACAAATGAAGGAAGTTATGGATGTAGTTTTAAAAACTGTTAATTTTATACATGCACGAGGGCGGAACCACAGACAGTTCACTTCTTTTCTAGCAAGTATGGACAGCAAATATGGGGAACTTTTGTATCACACTCAAGTTAGATGGCTGAGTCGTGGAAATGTTCTGAAGCTTTTTTTTGCACTTAGAGAGGAGATTGATTCCTTCATGAAAATGAAAAACAAGGAGATTCCACAGCTTTCTGATTCCACTTTTATCTGCAGCCTTGCTTTTCTGACAGATGTAACTGATCACCTGAATGCACTGAACTTGAAACTTCAGGGTAGAAAACAGGTGATAACACAGATGTATGACAGTGTGAAGTCATTCAAAGTCAAGCTTACTTTGTGGGGGAAACAGCTGACTGCTGGCAATTTGGTTCATTTCTCGACTCTGAATTCCTTAAGAAAAGTTGAACCCAAATCTTTGAAAGAATATTAAGAGATCGTTTCTACTTACACAAACAGTTTGATGTGCGGTTTAAAGATTTCAAAGCACTTGAACCACATTTTCAACTTTTTTCCACACCATTTGCTGTTGAAATTGACTATGTTGCAGACGAAATGCAGATGGAGTTAGTGGAGCTTCAGTGTGACACCATTTTGAAGCAGAATTATACAGATGTTGGAATTCCAGAATTCTACAGGTTTCTTTCACAAGAAAGATTTCCCATGTTATTCTCTGCTTCCACAAGGATAATAGCAATGTTTGGAAGTACATATATATGTGAACAGTTTTTCTCTTCCATGAAGATTAACAAATCTGTGTTAAGGTCAAGGCTCACTGATGAACATTTGAAAGCAACACTGAGATTGGTTTTGTCTCAGGATATCAAATCTAATATTGATGCTCTGGTTGATGCAAAACGCTGCCAGCTAAGTGGCCAAAAATGAACTGACTGTCAAAATTAGCACTGACTTTTCACATTACAGTTAAAGAAGTTAATAAAAAAGTTAATAAATTGACTTTTAATAGCATACTATATTTTAATACTATATTACTGTTCTTTTTTTTTCTGCCTACCTCCAGGCGCTTCCCACCACCAAACAGCTGTTGGTGGTGCTTAGCACTTCCAGGGGGGTGGGGGGAGGAGCGGGGAGCCACGCACTTAGAGGAGGAGGTGGAGAAGAGACAGGACAGGGACGGGGCCTCATGGAAGTAGTGGAGTGGGGGCGGGGCCAGTGGCAGCGAGGAGGAGGTATCAGTGATGCGGCCCTCGGGCCAATGCACTAGTCCTCATCTGGCCCTCATGATCATTTGAGTTTGAGACCCCTGCTCTATCGTATACCCCTTTGGTCATCTCTTTTCTAAACTGAATAGTCCCGGTCTTCTTAATATCCCCTCATACATAAGCTGTTCCATATCCCAAATCATTTTGTTGCTGTTCTCTGTACCTTTTCCAGTTCTAAGATATTTTTTTTTTAGATGGGGTGACCAGAACTGCACATAGTATTCAGGGTATGGATGGACCATGGATTTATATAGTGGAATTATGATAATTTCTGTCTTATTATCTATAACTTTCCTAATGGTTTGTTACATTCTGTTAGCTATTTTGTGAAGACATTAACTGAGCAAATGGGGGAATTGTGGGAGGGGGTTGGAATGCGGGGTGCAGGAAGGGTTCAGGATGCAGGCTCTGGCCTGGCGCCGCTTATCTGGAGCAGCTCCAGGGTGGCAGCGGTATAAAGTGGTGCTGAGACAGGCTCCCTGCCTGCCCTGGCCCCATGGCGCAGTGCTCCCAGGAACTTGGTGACAGGGGAGGGAGGGCAGAGGGCTCCACGCTCTGCCCACCTCTGCGGGTATCTCTCCTGAAGCTCCCACTGGCTGCAGCTCCCTGTTCCCAGCCAATGGGAGCTGCAGTGAGAGGTGCCTGGAGGTGAGGGCCGCGCACGGAGCCTCTGCTCTCCCCTTCCCCAGGGGCCTCAGGGACGTGGTGCTGGCTGCTTCCAGCAGCGGTGCAGGGCCCACGGCACCATTGGGATGGCAATCTCCAGTTTGAAAGAAAATAACGTAATAAAATATTTTCTTCAAAAGCTTAATATGACATCTGAAGGTGTAATCGCTGAATAAGCTGCAGTGCTGTCTAGAGTTAGCATTATTGATATTTACCTTTTTTTCCCCCCAACAGGCCGGAGAAAAACATTATCACCCAGCTTGTGCACGATGTGTCAGATGCAGTCAGATGTTTGCAGAAGGAGAAGAAATGTATCTACAAAGTAAACAAACAAAAATTTTTATTAGTATTGATCCTTAATGTATTTATTAAAACAATATCTGCATTTATAAGACAACCGCCTCTAGCATGAACATCTGGGCACGGCCTTTCTTTCTTGGCAAAACAGTAAGAGAAACTAAACGGGCAGAGGGAACTAGCAAGTTGATGTACTAACCTAAGATGAATGGTTTTTACCTAGCTCTGTTCTATAACCTGCAAGTATCAGTAGTACACTTAAATCATTCTTTGTGTTCATTCTTTAAACAGAGAAAATTACCTACATAAGACACTACCTACATAAGACACTACCTACATAAGATTTGCTGTTACATTATTTAAAATCACAAATGCCACTATTCTATTGTCACATTGATTTAGAGCAAATTATAGTAGTTCACTGAGTGCCAGTGTGATCCATAGCTTTACTCACTACAGAAGCCAGGGAATGTTGTGATTCCTTGGTTAATGGCAAGCCAGTTTGCTCAGCAGTAGGAGGAATCTGTGAAATCCAATAACAAATCAATGCTAAAACCCGTCTTGGAGATGATCCCACGCCACAAATTTTGAATTTAGATTTCAAACACTCAAAGTTCAGTTGTGTCTGGATTCAAGGTTTCAGTTTCATCCATGATAAAGATATTAAAAGATGGACATTTGCTAATTTTTGTTCTGAGTTCTGATTCAAACACTCCCAAAATTCAGAGTTTTGCTTTTGGACTCATCTTATTTTCTGCAGTTACTGATATAGTTACTATATTCAGTATAGTTATTTCTACACTGCTTACCTCTAAATTCTGAACATATTGACGTTATGTTTGACTTTTCAGATTTTTCTTTGTTTTTGACTCTTAGGTTTTCTGTGCTAATTTTCTCTTTCTCTCTCCCTTTCTCTTTGTTGCATATACGTTTATCTTATTTAAATGGTAATTTTCACCTCTATAGATACCCAGCACTCCCTCTGAAAACGCCCTTCATGAAACAGCACTGAACAGCTTTGCCAACTCCTTTTCATTAACCTGGAATACCACAAAAATACATTCTCAACAATATTTCAATGATCTTCATTTCTAGAAACTCTGTGAAAGACACATTATTGTAATAGCATTGCTGCTGTTGGTATTTGAAACATAAATATAAATCAACCCTGATACCTTATTCCCAAATTATTAATTTAATGTAGCCCAATTCAGGTGAAATATTCCAGACCAAATGTGGTGCATAGGGACACAAGATTGTCCTGTCTCGGAAACGTCATTGACTTGGACCCTGCACATTTTTTTTTTTTTACAATTACTGTGCTACTGTTTATAAAATAGAGGATTCTTCATAAGTAACACAACAGCACTTCGTATTATCCTTATTTGAGATACTGAATTTGGCCTATTTCCGTAAGGAAGCTCACTCATACTGCCATTTAATTGAAACATTTGCACCCTTTTGATGATGTATAGGTGATTTGTTGTTTTTGTATATGTCATAAACAGATAGCTAAGGGTTAATGTCTCTTTCACCTGGAAAGGAGTGACCTGAAACACCTGACCAGAGGACCAATCAGGAAACAAGACTTTTTCAAATCTGGGTGGAGGGAAGTTTGTGTGTGAGTCCTTTGTTCTGGTCTTGTGCTTGTCTCTCTCTAGGCTATGAGAGGATTTCTGTCTCTTGCTTTCTAATCTTCTGTTTCCAAGTTGCAAGTACAAAGATAGGAAGACCATAAGTTTCTATTGTTTTCTTTTGTATTTACATGGGTATAGTTGCTGGAGTGTTTGAATTGTATTCTTTTTGAATAAGGCTGTTCATTCATATTTCTTTTAAGCAATTGACCCTGTATTTGTCACCTTAATACAGAGAGACCATTTTTATGTATTTTTTCTTTCTTTTTATATAAAGCTTTCTTTTTAAGACCTGTTGGAGTTTTTCTTTAGTGGGGAACTCCAGGGAATTGAGTCTGTGCTCACCAGGGAATTGGTGGGAGGAAGAAGTCAGGGGGAAATCTGTGTGTGTTAGATTTACTAGCCTGACTTTGCATACCCTCTGGGTGAAGAGGGAAGTACTTCTGTTTCCAGGACTGGAAATAGAGAAGGTGGAATCCCTCTGTTTAGATTCACAGAGCTTACTTCTGTGTATCTCTCCAGGAACCCAGGGAGGGAACACCTGGAAGGGAGAAGGGAAGGGAAATGGTTTATTCCCCTTTGTTGTGAGACTCAAGGAATTTGGGTCTTGGGGTCCCCAGGGAAGGTTTTTGGGGGGACCAGAGTGCCCCAAAACACTCTAATTTTTTGGGTGGTGGCAGCTTTACCAGGTCCAAGCTGGTAACTAAGCTTGGAGGTTTTCATGCTAACCCCCATATTTTGGATGCTAAGGTCCAAATCGGGGAATAGGTTATGACATGGTGGCAGAGGTGGGATAGATAGAATCCAGAAGCCAGTAGGAATATTATATTTTTCTTTTCTCTGCTAGGGGCTTTTAAGCAGAGAGAAACGGTTTGGTTTTAAAGGGAACCAGAGAGAATTTTTTTTTCTCTGCGCTCTCTTGCAGTTTCTGGCTTGCATATTAAGCAAGGAACCATTAAGGAGCTATTAAGGGTCTTTTGTGACAATAGCACTCCCATTGAGAGTCATTACCAGCACAATACACATGCAAATAAAGTGGTTTTTCTGGTTTACTTTACATTGAAAAGATTAGCTAGAGGAAGAAAGGAAAAAAGGCACTGTTGCTAGGCAGACCCCAGGAGGCAACAAAGCCTGCAGTTCAGACAATAAACACCAGAGCACACCCCAACAGAAGAAAACAGGAACCATGACTTCCAAGGAAAAAAGGGAGGCAGAAGAATAAATCAAAGAAACTGAACACAGGCGACAACTGAAAAAAAGACAAAAAGAGGTGGAGCTGAAAGAAAAGGAAGAAAGCATCAAACTGGCAGCCTACAAAAAAGAACAAGCAGCCAAAGAGGCAGCCCGCAAAAGAAAACTAGAAGAAAAAGAGGTGGCCCACCGAAGGAAACAAGAAGAAGAAGAGGTGGCCCACCGAAGAAAACAAGAAGAAGAAGAGGCGGCCCACTGCCGAGACATGGAAAAACAACAAAAAGAAATGGAAAAACAACAAAAAGAAAGTGAAGAGAGGGAAAAACAGAGAAAACATGAACTGAAATTAGAAAAGGCTAAGCAACAAAACCCAGCCAATCCTAACAACCCTTCGCCAATTATGGTTCCACTTCACAGAAAATTTCCCACCTACAAGGCAGGTGATGACACTGAGGCCTTCTTGGAAAATTTTGAAAGAGCCTGTCTTGGGTACAGCATCTCTCAAAACCAGTACATGGTAGAATTGAGGCCTCAGCTCAGTGGACCTTTAGCAGAGGTGGCAGCTAAAATGCCTAAGGAGAACATGAACGACTATAAACTTTTTCAAACCAAGGCCAGATACAGACTGGGGATAACCCCGGATCATGCCCATCAGCGTTTCAGAACCCAAAAGTGGAAACCAGAGGTGTCATTTCCCAAACACGCCTACTACGTTGGAAAAAATTATGAGGCCTGGATATCAGGACACAATGTTAAATCCTTGGAAGAACTGCACCTCCTCATACAAATGGAGCAGTTCTTGGATGGTGTTCCTGAGGACATAACACGGTACATACAAGATGGAAAACCCAAAAATCTCACCGAGGCGGGGGAGATTGGAGCCAAATGGATGGAAGTGGCACAAAGCAAGAAAGCTACTGTCAAGGTGAACGAATACCCCAGAGGGCACACCGACCATAAACCCTACAACCGAGGGCAGCCAAAAACGTCACCTACAATCCAAGTAAAGCCACAGACACACTATTCTTCCACCTCACCAGTTTCCAGTAACTCACCTCGACCCAGTGACCAGTCAGATGGAAGATGCTTTAAGTGTAATGAACTGGGACATATCAAGGCCAACTGCCCAAAGACCGCCAACCGAGTGCAGTTCATTACACCACCATCACACCAAAGATCCCCAGGCCCAGATGCCTCTCAAATACCCTTGGAGCAAAGGGAAAATTTGAGAGTGGGCGGAAAGAATGTTACTGCATGGAGAGACACGGGGGCACAAGTGTCAGCTATCCACCAATCCTTCGTAGACCCCAAATTCATCAACCCAAAGGCCAAAGTGACAAGCTGTAGACTTGCCTACAGCTAAACTACCTGTCCAGTACAAAGGCTGGTCAGGAATGTGGACTTTTGCAGTCTATGACAACTATCCCATCCCCATGCTACTGGGGGAAGACTTGGCCAACCAGGTGAAGTGGGCCAAGAGAGTGGGAATGGTTACATGTAGCCAAACCAGGCAAGCTTCCAGACCCATTCCTGTTCCTGAGCCGTCCACAGGTGCCCCGTCAGTGTTACCAGAGACCCAGACAGAGGTAGTGGATCCGGATTCCATGCCAACCACTGAAACAGCCACAGCACCTCGAGTCCCAGGCCCGGAACTGGAACAGCAACCAGCACCAGCAATTGCAACCACATCTTCAAACGCAACGCCAGTGGGCGCCAGCGAGCCAGAACTGGCAGAAGCAACAGACAGCCATACCCAAAAGGCTCAGCCGGAGCCTGAAATACCCTCAGGTGCACCAGCGGAGAGCGGTTCACCAGCAACGGAAACAACTCCATCACCTACATCGCTTCCAGAGGGACCAAGCCCAAGTCCCCAGTCTGAGGAAGAACTGGTGACCCCAACCTCAAGGGAACAGTTCCAGACTAAGCAGGAAGCAGATGACAGCCTTCACAAAGCGTGGGCGGCGGCACAGAGCACCCCACCGCCTCTCAGCTCTTCTAATCGATCCAGGTTTGTTATAGACCAAGGACTTTTATACAAGGAGATTCTTTTTGGTGAACACCGGGAAGAATGGCAGCCGCAAAAACAGTTGGCGGTTCCAGCTAAGTACCGGTGGAAGCTCTTAAGCTTAGCCCATGATCATCCCAGTGGCCATGCTGGGGTGAACAGAACCAAGGACTGGTTGGGGAAGTCCTTCCACTGGGAGGGGATGGGCAAGGACGTTGCCAAGTATGTCCGGTATTGTGAGGTATGCCAAAGAGTGGGAAAACCCCAAGACCAGGTCAAGGCCCCTCTCCAGCCACTTCCCATAATTGAGGTCCCATTTCAGCGAGTAGCTGTGGATATTCTGGGTTCTTTCCCAAAAAAGACACCCAGAGGAAAGCATTACGTACTGACTTTCGTGGACTTTGCTACCCGATGGCCGGAAGCTGTAGCTCTAGGCAACACCAGGGCTAACACTGTGTTCCTGGCCCTAACAGACATTTTTGCCAGGGTAGGTTGGCCCTCCGACATCCTTACAGATTCAGGATCTAATTTCCTGGCAGGGACTATGAAAGAACTGTGGGAAACTCATGGGGTGAACCACTTGGTTGCCACCCCGTACCACCATCAAACCAATGGCCTGGTGGAAAGGTTTAATGGAACTTTGGGGGCCATGATACGTAAATTCATCAACGAACACTCCAATAATTGGGACCTAGTGTTGCAGCAGTTGCTGTTTGCCTACAGGGCTGTACCACATCCCAGTTTAGGGTTTTCACCGTTTGAACTTGTGTATGGTCACGAGGTTAAGGGGCCATTACAGTTGGTGAAGCAGCAATGGGAGGGGTTTACGCCTTCTCCAGGAACTAACATTCCGGATTTTGTAAGCAACCTACAAAGCACCCTCCGACACTCTTTAGCCCTTGCTAGAGAAAACCTAAAGGATGCTCAGGAAGAGTATGACAGACATACCAGAGAACGTTCCTTCAAAGTAGGAGATCAGGTTATGGTCTTGAAGGCGCAACAGGCCCATAAGATGGAAGCATCATGGGAAGGGCCATTCACGGTCCAAGAGCACCTGGGAACTGTGAACTACCTCATAGCATTTCCCAATTCCTCACTAAAGCCCAGAGTGTACCATGTTAATTCTCTCAAGCCTTTCTATTCCAGAGACTTACAGGTTTGTCAGTTTACAGTCCGGGGAGATGATGCTGAGTGGCCTGACGGTGTCTACTACGACGGGAAAAAAGACGGTGGCGTGGAAGAGGTGAACCTCTCAACCACCCTGGAATGTCTGCAGTGGCGACAAATCAAGGAGCTGTGCACTAGCTTCGCCCCATTGTTCTCAGCCACCCCAGGACGGACTGAACGGGCATACCACTCCATTGACACAGGTAATGCTCATCCCATTAGAACCCCACCCTACCGGGTGTCTCCTCATGCCCAAGCTGCTATAGAACGGGAGATCCAGAACATGCTACAGATGGGTATAATCCGCTCATCTACCAGTGCATGGGCATCTCCAGTGGTTCTGGTACCCAAACCAGATGGGGAAATACGCTTTTGCGTGGACTACCGTAAGCTAAATGCGGTAACTCGTCCGGACAACTATCCAATGCCACGCACTGATGAGCTATTGGAGAATTTGGGACATGCTCAGTTCATCTCTACAATAGACTTAACCGAGGGGTACTGGCAAGTACCGCTAGATGAACCTGCCAAGGAAAGGTCAGCATTCGTCACCCATGCGGGGGTGTATGAATTTAATGTCCTTCCTTTCGGCCTTCGAAATGCACCCGCCACCTTCCAGAGGCTGGTAGATGGTCTACTAGCAGGACTGGGAGAATATGCAGTTGCCTACTTCGATGATGTGGCCATTTTTTCAGACTCCTGGCCCGAACACCTACTACACCTGGAAAAGGTCTTTGAGTGCATCAGGCAGGCTGGACTAACTGTTAAGGCCAAAAAGTGTCAAATAGGCCAAAACAGATTGACTTGCCTGGGACACCAGGTAGGTCGAGGAACCATAAACCCCCTACAGGCCAAGGTGGATGCTATCCAAAAGTGGCCTGTCCCAAAGTCAAAGAAACAGGTCCAATCCTTCTTAGGCTTGGCCGGGTACTACAGGCAATTTGTACCACAGTACAGCCAAATCGCTGCCCCACTGACCGACCTGACCAAAAAGACCCAGCCGAATGCAGTAAAGTGGACTGATGAGTGTCAAAAGGCCTTTACCCAACTTAAGGCAACGCTCATGTCTGACCCTGTGCTCAGGGCCCCGGACTTGAACAAGCCATTCCTAGTAACCATGGATGCATCTGAGCGCGGTATAGGAGCAGTTCTCATGCAGGAAGCAATGAATCACAGCTTCCATCCTGTCGTGTTTCTCAGCAAGAAACTGTCTGACAGGGAAAGTCACTGGTCAGTCAGTAAAAAGGAATGCTACGCCATTGTGTACGCCCTGGAAAAGCTACGCCCATATGTTTGGGGACGGCGGTTCCAGCTACAAACTGACCATGCTGCACTAAAGTGGCTTCATACTGCCAAGGGCAACAACAAGAAACTTCTTCGTTGGAGTTTAGCTCTGCAAGATTTTGATTTTGAAATTCAGCACATCTCAGGAGCTTCTAACAAAGTAGCGGATGCACTCTCCCGTCAGAGTTTCCCAGAATCCAGTAGTTAAAAAGTGTTCTTAAAATGTAGAAGTCTGTTAGTTATATACTTAGTGGTATATGTAAAGGTGCATGTGTTGTATTAATCTGGTTATTTTAAAGTTCTAGGAGGAAATCGTCGCCAGTGAGCTTCCCCACTGTCTGCAATTTGGGGGGCGTGTCATAAACAGATAGCTAAGGGTTAATGTCTCTTTCACCTGGAAAGGAGTAAGCTGAAACATCTGACCAGAGGACCAATCAGGAAACAAGACATTTTCAAATCTGGGTGGAGGGAAGTTTGTGTGTGAGTCCTTTGTTCTGGTCTTGTGCCTGTCTCTCTCTCGGCTATGAGAGGATTTCTGTCTCTTGCTTTCTAATCTTCTGTTTCCAAGTTGTAAGTACAAAGATAGGAAGACCATAGGTTTCTATTGTTTTCTTTTGTATTTACATGGGTATAGTTGCTGGAGTGTTTGAATTGTATTCTTTTTGAATAAGGCTGTTTATTCATATTTCTTTTAAGCAATTGACCCTGTATTTGTCACCTTAATACAGAGAGACCATTTTTATGTATTTTTTCTTTCTTTTTATATAAAGCTTTCTTTTTAAGACCTGTTGGAGTTTTTCTTTAGTGGGGAACTCCAGGGAATTGAGTCTGTGCTCACCAGGGAATTGGTGGGAGGAAGAAGTCAGGGGGAAATCTGTGTGTGTTAGATTTACTAGCCTGACTTTGCATACCCTCTGGGTGAAGAGGGAAGTACTTCTGTTTCCAGGACTGGAAATAGAGAGGGTGGAATCCCTCTGTTTAGATTCACGGAGCTTACTTCTGTATGTCTCTCCAGGAACCCAGGGAGGGAACACCTGGAAGGGAGAAGGGAAGGGAAATGGTTTATTCCCCTTTGTTGTGAGACTCAAGGAATTTGGGTCTTGGGGTCCCCAGGGAAGGTTTTTGGGGGGACCAGAGTGCCCCAAAACACTCTAATTTTTTGGGTTGTGGCAGCTTTACCAGGTCCAAGCTGGTAACTAAGCTTGGAGGTTTTCATGCTAACCCCCATATTTTGGACACTAAGGTCCATATCTGGGAATAGGTTATGACAGTATATATCAAGCAAATTGCTCTGGTTCAAATGGTCCATTCTCCTGTTCTCTGCAGACGAAGCTTTTCCATTTTTCTTTTTGATTATGTTATATTGCTAGTTTAGTTATTGCTCAGAGAAAAGCACACACGCTTATTTAACTACAAGAAAAAGACCATAGCAGTCTAGCATCTTGTGTTAACTTCATGGACATTGTTTTTAAATTTAAATTCTCAAGGTAGAACTATGCTCTTCTTTGAAGCTTGATTGCTAATGTGTTCCAAAGGAAGACTACTTTGTGTTGTTTTTTTTCTAATGTTTACTGTACCATAGCCTTCTGGTTTAATGTATTATATTTCTAGGCTTGCTTCATTCTATGTTTGTTTCTTGTTCTCTTTGCCCTATACCTGTGATACTCAAACTGCAGCTTGCGAGTTCAATGATGTTCCTGCAGCTTTGATGTTCAATGTGTCTCCTGCAGCTCTTTGCAACACATGATATTAAAACACTATGTGATTTAATTATTAACCAATCAGGATGTTTTATTATTTTATTAATTCATGTTCTCAGTGTGCACGAAATTAACTTGTTTGCTGTGAGAATATATGCGTGTGTGTGTGTGTATATATATATATAAAAACTAAATATGTTCCGCCATACTGTTTAAATATTAATAGTATTATAGTAAATGAAATAATGAATTCACACTACTCTGGCTCTTTTAAGTAATATTGATTGATAATTTGGCCTCTGAACCACTGAGGTCTGAGTATCACTGCCTTATGCAATCTCCCTGAATTAATTTAATGTGGTAGTATTTAACTTATGTCCCACTTATAAATAGGGAATGCAAGATGATTGTTAATTTAATGAGCACTTAAGATAGCAGGCCAGATTATCAGCTAATGTAAATCAGCATAAATCTATAGAACCATGGCATTTTATGCCAATTAAGAATCTAGACCAAAATATGTATATTATTCCAAAGATAATGAGGGACATAGAGTTTTTTGTTTGTTTTGATGAGTAGGAGGTTGTTACAGCTTAAAGAGTTTTCAAAGAATTAAAAAAACAGCTAAGTCTATTTAAAGGTTTCTGAGTATCCCAAAATTGTCATATTTTAGAAACCATGGGTGAAATCCTAGCCCTGTTGAAGTTAATGGCAAAACTCTCACTGACTTCAGTGAGGCCAGGATTTCACCCCGGTTTCTATGATTACTGGAGATCAGTGTTCTGCCCTTCACACTGAAAGCTGCATTTTATAGGACAGAATTCACCAGAGTGCTGGCTTTTATTTTCAGGTACTTCCATTTGGCATCCAGCCTGTAGACAGGCAGCCAAGACTGAAGAAAAGAACAAGGTAAATGAAGCATCTTTTAATCCTGTTTTAATTTATTATGTTGTCTTACTATTCTACTGGCCACTGAGATAGTTAACCGCAGTAACTTTAACTGACAATACAGTTGGTGCAGTAGTAATTTAGAGTCTGTATTTTAGCTAGTCAGTGATTAAAACTATCCTTTAAGGAAATTCTTGGCCTGAAGTATATGAAAAAAGGCTCTGTCATTAGATTAGGATGTAATGAAAGATTAGTTCATCGGCTAGATGGCTATATATAAAACATCATTGGAATCCGCTATATTTTCCTTTCCTAAAAATCTCTTTGTAGCACCTTTTTGTTTTTTTGCTATTTTTAGAGCTGCCATACTTACTCAACCTAATATAACCTCCGATATTAAATAAATACTAACTAAGATGATTTGTGTGGTAGAAAGGGGATGATTTCTCTCTCTGTGTGTAGTGGAAAGAAGGAGGAGTTCTGGGAATCTTAATAATTACAAGGATGGTTGATGGATGAGCTGACTCTGGAAAATGAAAAATTAATCAATAATTAGGGACATGGTCTGTCTCAACTAGTGGGACTGAGACACTACCGTCTTGCTAATGGAGTGAGGTCAAATGTGGGGTCGTTTGGATTGTTTTCTCTAGATGCATCAAGTGGTGGTCTTGTTTGAAAGAATTTTGATTTGGCATGAGAAAAGTTATATGCCAAATGCATGGGACAGGACAGGACAGAATTCGGGGCAGCAACTATGAAAGGAGATGCTTACATATCTGATGTGTTAGCAATTACATCTCTGACTGAAGTACAGCTTTGAAAAACATTATTTTCGGCTTTATCCTAAAAGGTCACGGTCCCATGTATTTAGGAGGGATAAATGATTGCTCTGATCCATCATTTTTGGAGAGCTCTGAACTCAAATGAGTGTTTAAAATGTAAAGTACCAATTAACCTTTTGCCTCATAAATTTCAGTCAATAGCAAGTGGTATTTCAGAGTAGAAAACAAAAGAAAAAATATTTCCAAATGACCTTTTTTGACAACTGAGTATTTTAGGTGGTATAAGTGCTATTGATTCAGCATAACAGTATAGCCTACATTTTCAGACTTGCACAGCATTTTACTCTCAGTTCATTAATGGAAGTTGCTGGACTAAAACTCCATGCAACATTTTGAAAATGTAGAGATGGATAAATTTAGGAACAGGATTATATGATGGGGGCACCTGTGATAGCAAGGAACTGGACTCGCTTACACAGAATGTCATTCCAGTCAGATGTTCCTATGTAGTTAACTCTTTTTTCCTCTTTAAAAGAAGGACTGTAGACGTTGTGCTGGCCTGGTGCTAGCTGGGCTTCCCCCTAACGCACAGAAAACACCCTCTTGGGACATTGTTTAAAGACTGACACATTAGCCAGACATCTCTCAAGTGCTATGCAAGAGCCCCTAATCTTGAGCAGAGTGAAAGAGGCTTTCCATGCGTAAACCTTATAAAAGTCAGGGGAGTTTTGCTTCAGTAAGAAATACAGAACCTGACCAAAAAGCTGTTCAGCACTAATTATCTCTCATTTACTTTTTGTTTTAATTTACCAGCGCCTTTTTATGTAAGAGAAACAAAAAAGAAGGATGGAATTTTGTAAAGGGTAGTGGTGGATCTTTAGCACAGCTTGTGAAGGTGACTGGGTGGGATGTGGCAATTGATTGACATTCTAGTAAATGAAGGAGAGCATCAGGGTGATAGTTTTAAAAGAATAGTTAGTTTCTATGTACTGAGCATGACAAATGTATGCAAAGAAGGCAGAAAGAGTAGTATCAGAGGGGTAGCCGTGTTAGACTGTATCCATAAAAACAATGAGGAGTCTGGTGGCACCTTAAAGACTGACAGATTTATTTGGGGATAAGCTTTCATGGGTAAAAAAACACTTCTTCAGATGCATCTGAAGAAAGAGTGGGTGGATGCATACTCCAGGGCTTTAGAGATGAAAGAGTGGAAGGGAAAAGGTTGGGGAGAAAGAAGTGGAGCTGAGGGATACTTTTATCATCTAAGAGATATAAGAACAAGCTTTCAACCAGACGGGAAGGAGCCAGAAGTAAAAGAAAAATTGCAAATAAGGAAGAGGAAGGATCAGAGTCATCACAGGAGGGGCGGGGTTGAAGGCTGGTGGGTAGGCAAGTGGGCAGAATGCTGGAAGAAGGGACCAAAAAAGTCAAGCGTAGAGAGGAGTGGAAAGTAAAAGGTTATAATAGCATCGACTGAGAGGAGTGAGTTTTGGGGGAGAGAACTGGAGGCTAAAAGTGACAAATCAGAGCTTGATAGAGAAGAGATTTCAAGAGAAATAATGGACAATGCAGAGAGCAAGGGGAGCGGGTGTGAGCAGATATTGATCAGAGAGAGGGAAAATGGAGATGGGAGAGCACAGTATCAAATAAAGAGCAGGTGACAGGAGTGACTGAATCAGCAAGTAGAATTAATAGCACTGGAAGGAAATCTACTGGGATTGTGCCTCAAAATGAGGAGCCAGAGGTTGCCTGCAAAAGAAGGTGCCTAGTTGAGTTTTATTACATATATTCAGCCCAATTTGTTGTGCTCTTAACTTAGTCACTAAAACAAGCAGATTTGCCTATGTACACACAGACTGGGGCTTCATTCAGAGCTCGCTGAAGTCAATCAGAGTCTGTCCATTTGATCGCAGAGGAAGTTGGATCAGGCACCTGTTGCATGCTTAACTGAACTTTAAACTCTGCAGTATTGGAGCTTACGCAAAAACCTAAGGGTAGTTGTGGTAAGAGGAGGTCGTTGAGAAACTTTCAAATACAGAACTGTACTGCCACTATTATAGGGTGTCAAGGCTCCTTCCCTACCCTGAACTCTAGGGCACAGATGTGGGGACCTGCATGCAAACCTCTAAGCTTAACTACCAGCTTAGATCTGGTTTTGCTGCCACCACCCAAATTATTTATGAGTCATTTGGGAAACTCTGTCTACCTCCCCCCACGAACATTTCCCTCCCAAGTACTATAACCCTTCCCTGGGTAGCCTTGAGCGACTTCTCCACCAAGTTCCTGGTGAACACCTATCCAAACCCTTGGATTTTAAAACAAGGAGAAATTAACCATTCTCCCTCCTTTCTCCCCACCAATTCTTGGTGAGTCCAGATCCAACCCCCTTGGATCTTAAAACAAGGAAAAATCAATCAGGTTCTTAAAAAGAAGGCTTTTAATTAAAGAAAGAAAGGTAAAAACCATCTCTATAAAATCAGGATGGAAAATAACTTTACAGGGTAATCAGATTCAAAGAGCCCAGAGGAACACCCTCTAGCCTTAGGTTCAAAGTTAACAGCAAACAGAGATAAACGTTTTAGCAAAAGGAACATTTACAAGTTGAGGAAACAAAGATAAAGCTAACACGCTTTCAGGCTGTTACTTACAAGTTTGAAATATGAGTGACTTATACAGAAAGATTTGGAGAGCATGGATTGATGTCTGGTCCCTCTTAGTCCCGAGAAAGAACAACCCCCAAAACAAAAAGCTCAAAAAAAAGCCTTCCCCCCACCAAGATTTTAAAGTATCTTGTCTCCTTATTGGTCCTTTGGATCAGGTGTCAGCCAGGTTACCTGAGCTTCTTAACCCTTTACAGATAAAAGGATTTTGGTGTCTCTGGCCAGGAGGGATTTTATAGTATTGTACACAGGAGGGCTGTTACCCTTCCCTTTATAGTTATGACAAGGATCTTCTGTGTCACCACTCTCCAAACATCATCCAGTAATACTCTGCTTACATACCTGATTTTAGTCTTTTTAGCCATGCAATGGAAATACCCAGTGACACACACCTTTGTGCTGATGTCTTGGTGAGACAGGGCTTTCAATGTAAATTTTAAAAATAAACAGAGGGATGAAAGTTCTCTAAAGCATCTTAATGATCAGCCAGATACTCCAAAATAGATCGAGTATTTCTTTTTAATATAACTGTTTGTTTAGTGACCAATTACTCAGACTGAATAGTGCCTCACTCGACAAGTTGTCCTAAAGTAATGGGACTACTTGTGGAATGGGGCACTCTGTAGTGTGAGGAAGGATCTCACAATCTAGCTCTTAAGATGTATAAACAAACCATAGAAGCAGCAAAAATGCAATATTAACAATGACAATAGGAATGTATCACTATTTTTGTAGAGGCACATTATATAGAGCCATCAAGTTTTTTTCTGTTTGGTAAGGTAGTGTCATGTTAGAGGTCAAAGATTTATTGTAAAATTCTTAATCAAATTCTATAAATTATTTAGTCAGGACCTTTTTGAAGACAACTATACTGGATGTCTCCTACAGACAACTGTGAAATTAGACCCATTCTGTGGTTGTACCTAGAAGGTGGAAGCTACTATCAATAATGAACAGGATAGCTAGGACAAATAACTAGATCTGACAACTTAACACTACTAATAATCCACTTGCAATCAAGCACAGGTTTCAGCATACAAGCAGAAAATATTCTATGAGGAGCTAATGTACATGCCTGAAGGATAATGTAGGGAATAATTGTTATTTTCATTATTTCAACATTTAAACATGTGGATCTCACAAGTTGGTTTCGATTTTAATAACAACTGTCAAGAACATTCATTTCTTGTTGTTCTTGTGTCTCACAGCCCTTTTTTTGTTTATAATTGATGCTACTTTTCACAATGAAGGAAACTACCAAAAACATTGCAGTGAAGTTCTGTCATGACTTAGATGACATTCTAAAGAAGTAACTAGTTAAAAAAAAACAACAGATAATACATGCCATACTAAGATTGACATGAATATTAATCTGTTGTACTCAAAATAAGAGAGCAAAAGAGACAGGGGCCTAGATCCTTGAATGTGTTTAGGCACTCAACCCCCATTAATTTCAACAGAGCATCTGGGCCTGAGTCTGTTTTGCAATCTGTCTGCTTTATTTGCAGTGCTCTAGGTGCTGTTTGCTGGCTGCCAATTAATTACCCAGCACCATGAGACATTGTAAAAAAACAAATATGAAAATTTGACAACATACACATAGGGACCCAAATTCTACCCTCATACACCCACATGATCCCAGCCTCAAAGCTGCTGTAACTGCACCAGCATTAGCAGCCCTCTGGGACCATTCTGGTAGCCCAGGATCACACCACTGGAGTTCATTCTGGTGCGGGGAAGGTAAATGGTATAATGCAATAACTTACTGACCAGCACAAAAATTAATTATTTGGATGATTGACTAGTCCTCTTTGATGTATATATTTTAGTTTTAGCTAGAATAGAACATAGCGATCTCTTTTTCAGTGGCAAAACTGAGCTTAAATGAAAGACTGTTTACACCAGGGGTCGGCAACCTTTCAGAAGTGGTGTGCCGAGTCTTCATTTATTCACTCTGATTTAAGGTTTTGCGTGCCAGTAATACATTTTAACATTTTTAGAAGGTCTCTTTCTATAAGTCTATAATATATAACTAAACTGTTGTTGTACGTAAAGTAAATAAGGTTTTTAAAATGTTTAAGAAGCTTCATTTAAAATTAAATTAAAATGCAGAGCCCTCCAGACCAGTGGCCAGGACCCGGGCAGTGTGAGTACCACTGAAAATCAGCTTGCATGCCACCTTTGGCACACCTGCCATAGGTTGCCTACCCCTGGTTTACACGCTTTCTTTCTTAGGAAGCCATCGATAAATTTCCTTTTGCTTTTTGTTTTCTGTCTTAGGAAACTAGAACTTCCTCTGAGAGTGTTATTTCCATTCCTGCTTCAAGTACATCAGGTTCCCCAAGCCGGGTGATCTATGTAAGTATCCCCTTCTACATGCTACGAGGCAGAAATAAAGGTGTACCTCTTTTTTACTGTTAACTGTTGTTTAACATATTCTGTTATTGCACAGAAAGTTGAAATCATCAAAACCTCTTTATTTGTTGATTCTTGCAAATCAGAATTGACAGTCTCCCTTTAAATTGTTTGAAGACCACAGTTAGAAATAACAGGATATTGGTGGTTTTATTCTTTTCCTTTGCTGTATATTTTTAGGTCTTAGATTACCACTTAGTTTTCGATTGTTCCAAACATGCAAAGTATCTACAAAGGAAAGAAAAGTTCAAGTAAATAGCAGTCTCAAAGCAGATTACAAATTTAGATTTTAACACTACTGATTTAGCAGATCTAATTTTGACATGGTGAGATTTTTACAAATTTAGGTCCTGATTCTGCAATTAATTGCAAGCAAGCGCTCCTCTGCCATGCACATGTTGCATTTGCAGGATGACACTCTTTTAACCTGAAAGAAATTAGGACCTGCTTCTGCTGTCAGTGAAGTCAATGAGAGATTTGCCTCTGAGTTCAATGGGAACAGATTTGGGACCTCATACTAATAATGCAGTTTGGAAGGGTCTCAGGTATGAACATGGCATCCTAAAGATATAAAGAACAAAAGGTTCCAACTGAGAGGGTAGCCATAATGAGTATTTAAAATTATTAAATAACTGTTGAAAAAGCTTCTATTGCTTAATTTTTCCAGCCCCTGGTGGGTGTTATTCTCAGTACCTGTTGCGACAACCATCTGGAGATGATGTTCATAAGCACGTTCTCAAGGTCACAAAATGATCAAAGCAGCACAACTGGCACTCGCCAGGCCTGTGCCTCTGGGAACCCTGTAGGATTCCACTTCCTAACCTGTCTGTCCCATACAGTGTCCCTGAGGCACACAAGTCATGCTCACTGCACACTAGCAACCCCAGAGCGAATAGCTGCAGACAACAGGTTACCAATTTATAGTTTGATGTTTATTATACGGAGCGGAGGTGTCTGTACTTATCACACAGAAACCAACAGAGAGATGCCTTGGAGCCAAGGCTGCTGTCTTTCCTGAAGTAAAATTTATTTTCCTATGAATGGGAATTTTGCTTGACTAAAGCCTGAGTGAGGACAGTAGGGCTTGGCTTGTATAAAGGTGCCTGCCAGTATTTCCAGCTTGCCTTTGTGGCAGGAACTCTATAGAGCTGCAGATTGACATGTTTTTGAAACATTTCCTGTAATAATGGCGTGGCCACAACTATCATCAGCACAGACATATTCACTGTGAATTGGGACTGTTCTCACCTAAGCATATTTTCCTGGACTAGATGGGAAATATTTCTCTACCCTTATGCCTTTCTCTTACTTTTTTACATTCTTCTATTTATTTATACATGTAGTAGCAAATATCTAGCTGTGGTACAGTACTTGTTGTCAAGCATTTTTCTTGAAGCGTATGATTACCTTAACTATACTTCATGGGCTGCTAATAGTCAAGGACAAATCTCCATTTTCGTTCTCTGTCTAAATTATGTTTTTCAGTGTCTCATTAAGTCAGTATCTGTGACATACCTACTTAGGGGGAGCTGGTACTTCAAAAGAAGTAAGGTTGCTATGTCAGTCAGAGAAAAAGATTCCCATGGGGAATGCCGCATCTCTCATTCTCACATCTATTAATTGTCAGTAAGCTCTGAGATTGTTTAACTCCCATTTAGATATCTGAGAAGAGAAAGGGAGGAGAATTCAAACCAGTTGTTATTGAATTTGAATGTTATCTTGGGGCGTTCCCTGCACACTTCTTACAGTGGCGTCTAGAGTATATACACTGCATTTCTCCCTAGCACAGGTATAAATAGCTGCGCAGATGGTGAGGCACTGATTAGGCGAGTAGAGTAAAGACACACTTGACCCTGAAAGTATGTACATAGATTCATAGACTCTCTATGACTGGAAGGGACCTTGAGAGGTCATCGAGTCCAGTCCCCTGCCCTCATGGCAGGACCAAATACTGTCTAGACCATCCCTGTTAGACATTTATCTAACCTACTCTTAAATATCTCCAGAGATGGAGATTCCACAACCTCCCTAGGCAGTTTATTCCAATATTTAACCACCCTGACAGTTAGGAACTTTTTCCTAATGTCCAACCTAAACCTCTCTTGCTGCAGTTTAAGCCCATTGCTTCTTGTTCTATCCTTGGAGGCTAAGATTAACAAGTTTTCTCCCACCTCCTTATGACACCCTTTTAGATACCTGAAAACTGCTAATATGTCCTCTCTTAGACTTCTCTTTTCCAAACTAAACAAACCCAGTTCTTTCAGCCTTCCTTCACAGGTAATGTTCTCTAGACCTTTAATCATTCGTGTTGCTCTTCTCTGGACCCTCTCCAGTTTCTCCACATCTTTCTTGAAATGCAGTGCCCAGAACTGGACGCAATACTCCAGCTGAGGCCTGACCAGTGCAGAGTAGAGCGGAAGAATGACTTCTCGTGTCTTGCTCACAACACACCTGTTAATGCATCCCAGAATCACGTTTGCTTTTTTTGCAACAGCATCACACTACATGGCTCTTTACACACTCAAGCAGTGTCTCCCGCATCTACACTGCTGTTTTTAGCTGTGTAGTGTCCCGCTGCTGGAGCCTTCCATTGTCGTGTGTTGTTTCACACTGCAGTGTGAACACACCTTGCTTCTCCCTGCAGCATATAGCTACATGTACGCTACATGCTGCTGCCAGTAGTGTGCAATATAGACATACCTTAAATGAATAATCTTTACCACTCTCATACTCCATTCCAGCAAAGGATTTATCATGGCATGCATATATACTGCTTTACATGCAAAACTCAACTCAGCCTGAATGACAGAGCTGTGACCAGTACCTCTGTAATGTGTCAGAGCAGAAGGATGGAGTGAAAGAAAGAGTACAGAGAGAAGTTTTTGGGGGTTAGGAGCTGTGAACTGATAGTTCTCACACTTCTGAATGTTTACATTAAAACAGAACAGGGACATATTATGGCTTTTGAGGTACAGTCCTTAAGGAGGTATACATAGGCCATGCAACAGTGGGAATGACCAGATGTGTTCTAACTAAGACTGAATGCCCCTGGACTCCCTGTACTACCAGTTAAAAGGATGTAACAAGCACTATCCCTTCCCTAAACACATACTTCCCTTCCCTCTTTACTGACACTAAACTAGACTTCACTGGTTTCTTGCAGTCTCAGAGGGTTCTATCAAGTGCCCACTGAAGTTAATGGGAATCTTTCCATTAACTTCACTGGTCACAGGATTATGTGTTTACCCCAGACTCCGGAGGTATACTCACCAAAGAGAAGACCTGGAGTAAGGTGGGGGGGTTGAGAAGCAGCTAACAGCTAGAAGGGTTGGATTACCTGAGACAAAATATATTCTGTGTGAGTCAAAGCAGTGGGAAGAAATGTATTTTCTCTTGCAATTGTTTTAAGTGATTTTTAGGAGGATGGTTGTTTTCCATTTTATCTATGGTTTTTTCCTTTCATGCATATTGTTCCTGGGATTTTGTTTTATACAGTGTTTCTGGAATTTTATAAGGTGTTTTGTATGTTTGTTCAAGTACAGAAATAAATTCTCCTTTTGTTCTGTGTTCTCCAGGGTGATGTTGCATACAGATAAGATGTACACAAAAAGAGAGAAATTGCTTACTTACATTTATCCGCCTCAAGATCATGCTCCATTCAAACTGAGGCATACGAGAGGTCAGGGCAACCCACTCCGAGTTGTGTAGCTACAGCTGTGGAGTGTTGTGAAAGTCACAGGTTTTGTGAAGACTTATAGCCAGATTCTGAGCCCTCATGTAAACTAGCTTGGCTTCATTGGATTCCATGGAGCTACACCAGTTTTTACAGACAAAGGATCTTAGTTTGGTGCCTTACAAAGATAAATCTTGATCTTGCAAAGAGCTCCATGGAGGTGGAGCCTAACTTCAGTTGCAGAGTAGGGACCGTACACGGTAATGCAGTTTTACTACAGATTAGTTATGCAGGAACTGTGGGATAGAATAAGCAGCTCTTTTGAGTGGGAGAAATTACTGACTAGCAGCATTTCAGCATCTGTACAGGGGATAGTTTTGTTGGAAATAAGTGTATGATTATTCATTACCATCTGTAATGGAAAAAGAAAACAAACACTGCATCTAAAATCACCTTAGAAGAAAAGAACTTTTGCCTGGCCAAGGATAGCAAGATTAGCCTGCTGTCTCTTTGCATAGCTAATAGTCAGCAGGATGTAAATGGAAAAAACCTAGGATTATCCAGCATTACAACTATACATTAAACTTGAATGGCAGAGAAATCATCAACATATATAAAGAAAACAACTATGTGAATTTAAGATCTTGTGGTAAGCAATGAAAAGATATTTAAATTCTGAGTCATAAAAAAGTTAAATATTTATTGGTTCTTCTACCTATATATGGATCTGCCCTTTTCTGGTTGTATCTTGATCATATTCATTCTTATCTTTTCTGCTTTTCTTTCTTCCTTTTCTTAGGCAAAGCTTGGAGATGAAATTCTTGACTACAGGGATTTGGCTGCTCTTCCTAAAAATAAAGCCATCTATAACATTGCCCGCCCAGATATGATCTCCTATACTCCATATATCAGTTACTCTTCAGATGACAGGCATAGTTATGGGGAGGTACTGAATCTTGTGGTTTTTTTTAAAAATTGGTGCATCTAAAAATTAATTTGCATCATTAAACACATCACTGTGTCTAAGCTATTAGACACTCTTGGAATTTTTGTAATTACTTCATAAAATTGGATTAATGAGAGTTATTTTATGTATTCACAGTCACTTGAATTGTCCATAAAACAAATGAGATTTCCATTTCATTCTTTAGTTCATAGGCAATAAAGGATAGCTTTTTGTGATCCAATATTTTTTTAAAACAGATAAGATTTAATGAATGTATGTTTTTCTGCCAAAGAAATTATACTTGCTTGTGGTAGGGAACAGGAACCGTTGCTAATTATAACACAAAGATCAGAAGCCAAATCAAATACCCTTCATGTTTTTGTTATATGCAGCATGTTATTTTGGTAACACAACAAAGGTATCATTTTTCTGTGCACAAATTCCTTTCAACCACCCCGTAATAAAGTTCATCTTCATGTCATGCATACACATTGCCCTTTTCATGTGCAGAGCTAATGTTATAACATTTTTGCTAATGTAATTTAATACTAATGCTGTTATACGTGAAACATATTTTTACATAACTCCTCTCATAAAAGGTAGTATTTCTTCTTCACTTATGTCTGCCTTTCATTTCATTTTCTAATTTCTTTTATAGTTTTACATTTTTTTGAATTAAAATCTCTACAAAAAATTAATTGCTGTGAACGCTAGTTTAACTTGGATATAAATAGATGGGTACAAATAAATGCTTGAAATAACAGCAATAGAGTAATAAAGACCCAAATCCTGCAAGCATTTATGTATGTACTCTATACACATGACTTTTAGTTCTGTTCAGAAGGGCACAAGTAAAGGTACTGCAGGGAACAATCCTGCATTGACAAGGAGCTATAAACACCATAACTGGCTTTGTTCTACATAAGACTTTTTTTTTCAGGATTTACAAAATGCTGACCTCTCACCGAATTTTAGACAAGCCCATTTAGCCCTTTTCAGTTTCACATCAATTCCAAACAAAAATATGACATGAAGGATAATTTCTATGCTCCTATTAATAATCTACCTGGAAAATGAACTAACAGCTCTGGAACCATTGCTTCCTTGCTGCTGTTCCCAATGGTCCCACGTGCTGGAGGTCTTGCTAGTGGGAATGATGTTGCTACATTGGCAGTTTGGCTTTCTAGCATCTGCCCAGGTATTTTAAGGGTGCCTGTTAATATTGGTGACAAATTGGTATTTTGTTGCCAACCCACAACTAAGATATAACCCTGAATAATCCTATATGAGTGGTTCAGCAGTTGAATCACAACATATTCAACATGAAAGGATTTGCTCTAATGGAAAACTGGGATGCTTTATGTATGTATCGGACTTAGATTCTAATTCATCCAGCATCTTGACCTAATTTTCTCCTCAGGATCCAAATATTTCCAGCATCACGTGTCCAGACTCTGCCACCCTTGCTCCCAGTGGATAGCACCTTATTCCATGAATTGGCTGTCTGAAATCATCTAGACTATGAAGTAAGGTACTGCTCTGTGGCAGTAAGGGTATCAGACTCTTCCCATTAAAGAGGGCACTGGAAGGTGTAGTTGGGAGGCATGGTATAGTACAGGGGTGGCCAAACTGTGGCTCGTGAGCCACATGCAGCTCTTTTACAGTTAAAGTGTGGTTTGTAGAGCCCCCACTTCCACCCCCATTCTCTGCCTACAAGACTGGAGGGAGGGGAAAGCTTGGGGCTTCTGCCTGTGGCAGGGTGTTGGGTCTAGCGGCTTCTTCCCAGAGGGAAGGGGTTTTCAGGGCGTCAGCCCCATGGGGCATGTCAGTCAGGGCTTCAGCAGGAGTGTAGCAGAAGCTCCGAGCCCCAGCGGGCGCCTCCCGAGCGGCTGAAGACCTGGCAGGTGCACCCTGGCTCTCGAACTTCTGAAGATTGTCATATACGGCTCAGAGGGTCAGTAAGCTTGGCCACCCCTGGAATAGTAATCTGGGAATAGAGTGAGTATTATGGCAGAAAGCATAATAAAACAATAAGCAGAATAGTGTGGTTTTAATAATAAGCATGACGATATGCATAAAATCTGTAAATCCCTTGAGGCATTGAATAAGATTAAGGGGTGATATCCTGGCTCCTCTGAAGCCTGTGGCAAAACCCACATTGTCTGCAGTAGGATCAAGATTTCACCCTCAATGTGGCTTGTGTTAATGAAAAAACACAGGGCTCCTTAAATTTCTTCCCATAGAGAGCAGTTCCTGCTAGGGGAATTGGGGAGCTACTTCATGTGTGGAGCCCTAATCTGTTCAATCACACCTTCATTCACCATTAATCATTTGACAAGCTATCACTTAATGGTAGTCCTTTTTTCCCAATACAACAGTGCCATTCCATAGCTTTCATTGCCTTATAAAATGGATACCACTTGTTCTTTCCAGGGTTAGGATGTGAGTTATATGTCCTTGTCCCTGCAAACATCCATGTGTGCCCCTTTACGTGATGGTGATATTATGCATTCTTAGGTATTGAAAAGGGTTTTTAAACAGACTCCTTTTAGTTTCAAGACCAAATAAAATATTTTTAAATGGATAAGAAGAGACTAAGGGGGGATATGATAGAGGTATATAAATTCATGAGTGGTGTGGAGAAAGTGAATAAGGAAAAGTTATTTACTTGTTCCCATAACATAAGAACTAGGGGCCACCAAATGAAATTAATGGGCAGCAGGTTTAAAACAAATAAAAGGAAGTTCTTTTTTATACAGCTTGCAGTCAACCTGTGTAACTCCTTGCCTGAGGAGGTTGTGAAGTCTAGGACTATAACAGGGTTTAGAAGAGAACTAGATAAATTCATGGAGGTTAAGTCCATTAATGGCTATTAGCCAGGATAGGTAAGGAATGGTGTCCCTAGCCTCTTTGTCAGAGGGTGGAGATGGATGGCAGGAGAGAGATCACTTGATCATTACCGGTTAGGTTCACTCCCTCTGGGGCACCTGGCATTGGCCACTGTCGGTAGACAGGATACTGGGCTGGATGGACCTTTGGTTTGACCCAGTATTGTCATTCTTATGTTCTTATAGAAACATTTCTGTGAGTGCTACAATTACTTTTAGACTGGTGTTAGCCAAACCATTCAGTCATAAATGCCATTATAAACTGAGCTGCCACTCAGAGCCTTCTGTTTCAGAGATGATATGTAGAGAAGACAAAAAAGAGCATATAAAATGTTTCTAAAAGTTCCCAATGCTAAAATGCTTCACTATCAATATTACCTTGTAGTGTTTTACTCGATTTCATTTTGGGTATTATTAGGTACCGTAAACTAAACCAGCTATGCCAGTGTCAGCATAGTTTAGTGCTAGGCAAAAGTGCCATGTGTGCTTAATTGCCTGTGATTTACCTAAGCTATTTTAAAAAATAGGGCCTAATTATGCTCTGTAATACCAATTTCTTTATTGGCTTCAATAAAATTACTCTGGTTTTACAATGGTGTAGCAGAGAGCAGAATTTCTCTCTCAGTTGTGAGAGGAAAATGAGGGAACAGCAAAAATTAGTTGCCAAGTAAAGATGCTTTTTAATTAAGGATTAGGGGAGAAAATGTACTGATATCTTGGAATACTTTAAAGCAAAGATGGGCTGAGCTTCAAAGTTCCAATCCAAATGTCAGCTGTGTTTAGACAGAGCGATTGGCATAGGATTATCTCTGTTTTAAGTGGTTGCTTTAAACAAAGGTTTTTTCTATTAAAGGTGCAGTCCTTAGTGTAGGATTCAATAGAGTGCAACCTGCCTGTAGGATTCTCTTTTGAAATGAAATAATTTTACGTCTGTGTAAGGAAGATGTTTCCATTTTACTCCTTCTCATTTTTATTTAAAAAAATCTAATTTAGTATTTGATCTAATTGGTGGATGTCCTGTTTTAACTGTATGTGTCGTGTGTTACACATGGATGTTGATACTGTTAACATGGCATTTCTCATAAATAGCATCATGCATGAATTTTGTATGACTAATTTGTTACTTTGTGTTGCCATTTGCAGTCACCTCAGTTGCTCTCTCCAACACTTACTGAGGTAATCCCCAGTGCCTTTGTTCTATTCTGGTCTGTTTCCTGATTCATTAAACTTGTTTATAAAGATAATCATCAGAGCCTGAAATGTTGGTGGTTTGCCCCCTGTGTCTGCAGAGCCATGATGTCTTTATAAAGAGATTTCTTTAATATTGCTACTTATATCAAACAACTGCTGTGCTTCTATATTGTCATCTGAATGCATGTTTCATTGATTGTCATCTGCATTTCTACTTAAGAAATAGTTACTTCATGAAATAAAATTTAGATGATCATAACTTTTTCAAATGTTACCAAATAAATTGCATTCTGAATTGTAATCCGCTTTGACATTTACAACTAGCATTTTTATTTGACCTGGACTAAGGCCTTAATGTGCCTCTTTCTGTCCACTTTTCCCCCACACATAGTTAAACCAACTGTATATACGTGTATTTAAATTACCTGTATGAATATATGCACACACCTGGGGCCAGATACACAGCTCATCTGTATGGTTCCATTGACTTTAATGGATCTGTACCAATACCCAGGACCATCATTGTTGAAGATGCCAGTTCAAGAAATACCACTTTGGAAGCAACACAAGGACATCACACCCAAGAAATACCACTTTCAGGAGCAGTACTTTCTAGCTTATGTAGATGGAAAAGTAAATATGACAGGCTTGACTCATTATTCCACTACACCAATTTTATGTCCTCATAACTTAACTGAACTAAGTGGAATTACACTGTTGTAAAATTTTTGTAACAAATTGCAGATCTTGGCCCAATAATTAATTGATAATTTTCCTTAAATATAAAAAATTGCAAACTGTCACTAGAACTTTTGGTTCAGAGAGAAAAGTAGAGTTATCAATTAGACATGTAATTTGTCTGATATTTTTCTTTAAAAAGAAATATATCACTCATTATTTTATTCCACGAATTTAGCTTGCTGTTTCCTACAGAGACAAAAGCATGCAGAAACATGCATGAGATAGTCAAAGTGGAAATATCAGTGTTTCAGAAATATTATAACTTCACTTACTACCCTCTGTTATCCTGCATAATAGTAAACTCCAAAGGTTACATTGGTACTGTTCTTAGAGCTGCTGTGATTCGCAAAGTCACATGAATTCTTTAAGGATATTCAGATATGCCCACAGTTTGCCCTCACTCTGCAGAATATATTTTCTGTGCTAAGGACGGTACTTGTTACTTACAAAGTATATTCATCCTGCCTTGAAATGAGCAGCGCTACAGGACTTTCCTCAAGATTAATAAACTGCACTGTCCTGTCCACTTTTTATTTAGCTCATTAAGTGACAGTGTTTTGGTCTATAAAGAACTGTATTTATTAAGATTCTACTTCATAAAGAATGCCTTCCAAAGACATTAGGCTGTTTTGCCTGGAATACATTATGCAGAAGTAAGAATGTAGGTGATATGTAGCTAGTCAGGAAAGGACATGCAGAAGTATTTCAACATGAGCATAGGATTTAAGTGAGCATGGCTTAGTTGGTGGCAATCAAAAGAGAAGGCTAGGAAATGCCTACAATGTGCTACCTGTTTAGGCAGGCATAAATTATTCTCCCTTTTTTTGGACAATTTTGAATTCTTATATAGGCATTTTTTTAAAATTGCAGGTAGTCCTTCTCTTAAGGGCTTGTTTCTATCTTCAAATACACGGTCGTCCATTGCCATGTAGTGTCATAAAAATAATTTACTCTGCACGCCATGTTTTTGAAGGCACAGTGGGCCCCTAAATCTCCATGTCATCCTCTTTCAGGGCCAAATCTTCAAATGCTTATTCAGACCCTGATCGTTCTTTACTTTCCCATCCTGTAGATATACCTGGAGGGAATCCATTGTGCAAAGACCACCTTTCTTCCGTATGGAGGGGAGCAAAGGTGTCCCTCTGGCCCTGCAACCTCTCTTTTTAAACCCAACAAAGGGTATCCTGTGAGTCTGAGGTCAGGGGGAGAGAGAATAGGTAATGCATTGGCTAGGGGGAAAGGAATTGATGTCTGAATTGGGGCCAACAATGCATGTTGTCCCCTTTCTGGACCCTGGAATAATAATAGGACTTTGGACAACTCAGGGGACAGCAGTGGCCAAGAGTCATCCTGGCTGTGTGGGTATGATGGAGCTGCACTGCCATAAACTTAGGACAGGGTGCTGGGGCAGGGTGGAAGCAAAGGAGCACTCTCTCCCCCTCCAACCCCCACGATGGAATATTGGGGGAATAATTCTGCAAGGGTATCTCTCAGGACCCCCTTGCACAGGTTTTTCTGCTGGAGAGATTGATCTGAGACTGTTTTCTTTTTAATTCAACCTTACCCAGGCACATTTTGATTTTCCTAACTAAGGACTGAGAAAACTGAATCCCAAAGTGATACTAGTTATCCAAAAGTGGTTTCTACATAATGGGGGCTTTTGCTTCCTAAGAAAACAATACTTTTTCAGTCACCAACTTGCTACAAAATGAATTAAATCTTGGCAGTGATTGTGGGAGAAGTGGCCTAAGTCTGCAAAAGGGAAAAACCCTGTATTTGCAAGAATTAATTAGGATATAGGTTTAAATGGAAAGTGGTAATGCTAGAACATTAAATCTAATGATATGTATTCATGCATAAATTGATCACCTGAGTATTATAGAATGTGTTTTGCTTATAGTACAGAATGTGTTACACAGCAGGCACAGTAGATCTGCATAGTATAATTAAACAGATGAGGCGGGCGAATCTATACTGTTGGGCACCTTGTCTGACTATTTACACATGTACAAAATGAATGTAAATTGTTGTTATCTTACATTCATTTTGCTCATGTTTAAACAAGGTGCAAACAAATTGGGAATTCTGCACATAGTGCTAAAACAGAACATTGCTGCTATTGTACATTCTTTTCAAACTGTATTTTCATGTTAGATTCATTTCTTACATGCTACCTCCCATGTTTATATGACTATTCTCTGACATTATGTCTGGCAATTTTGGAACTGCTCTACTCTTAACAGATTTGAGATGTATATGGCTGTATTCTGCCCTCATTTCATTATGATTGCATGGAGCATGAAGACAGAATTGGACCTTTTGCATATAGGGCAGAAAAACAACAATGGATATGGATAACTTCTGAATATCTTGTAATTCACTCTGTCTTTCCTATTGACTTAGATTTCCTCTCTTTCCTCTCAGGGTGACCAAGATGATAGATCTTTCAAACAGTATAGGACATCAAGTCCTAGTTCTACTGGATCTCTGGGTTATGGTCGCTACACTCCAACATCCCATTCTCCTCAGCATTACAGCAGACCAGGTAATTGACAAGCAGGCTCATTTAATCTCTCTTTCCCCTCCTCCCCCTTTGGCCTATTTAGTAAGCATAGAAGATACCAACGGAAAGGTTTATAATGTGGAAAGCAATTCCAGCTTCCCTTTTCTAGTGTATTACAACATGCTGGTTAATGTGAACATAGCTGCCCAGGGGAACAAACAAACAAGTACTTTCAATTATGCACATGCAGTGATTTTTTTTCATAAAACTTAATAGGCATTAGGAAATTATGTGTTAAATTGGTGGTAGCTGAAAACAGAAAATGTAATGGATTAAAGTCTTAATCCTGCCCCTAGCCTTTCTGTTCATGGGAATCTAAACAGCAAAGCCACAATTGTTCTACCACACAGTGCGGGGAGTGGACATGCATCCAAGAGACTTTGAACTGCAGAGTAATGTTTCACGGTGGCTCTCTTTGCTGCTTTGTGGGGGCTAAGGACCAGACTGGAGGACCAGTCTAGTCTGCTGGTCAAAACTCTCCTATAGTAGGGTCTGCAGCATTCCCTGTTACAGCCAGGGGTCATAGTAGCAGCAGTGATATACCTCTGGGCCCCTTCTGATTTATGTCAGGATACCCTGCATTTATAGTTGGGCTTTTGCAGGATTTAGCCCTTAAAAAAATAGGCCATAAAGCGCCCAGTAAAGAGTTACATAATTTCCCGGGTCACTCTGTGACCTTAACAGAAATGAATGATTGGGGCTTAAAGAGTGTTTTACTTCAAGATCAGAAACTCATTGTGAAAATCGGGATTCTTCATCAATAAGCTTTCATTCAAATGGAAATCTTAATGGAAATGAAAATTTTATGGGTTACAGAAATCATTGACAGAAAATTGTGTCTCATAGTTCATACAGTCTTTGATGGGGGTGGAAAAAAAGTAAAAGTATCGCAGATCTACTGTGGAGAGTGACTTGGTCTCTGCTGAGACTCTAGCAGCTCCATCAGGATTCTGCTTGGTTGCACGTTATGGGAATAGGAGGAGAGGAAGGAAAACATAAACAATTCCCAACCCAAAGTGGATTATAAACCTGTACAACTTTTTGGGGGGGTGCAATAATTTTTAACCTGTATTTGTTGTTTTGACACTATTAGCCCTCAGTGCAAGGTGTTGCAACAAAAAAGGGCTTCAGTGGGGCTCCTCAGATGCTTAAAGTTAGGCATGTACTTAAGTATTTTCCTGCATTGTGGGCTTGATCCGGTATTGTTTAAGCTAACAGCAAAGTAGCAACTTCAGTGGGAGCTGGACCTTGCCCTAACGAAGTTCCAAGCAAAGAAAGAGATGTTGGATCTCCCCATTTCATTCCACTGTGACCCTTTATGAACACGTCATCCCTACTGCAGCTTTTGAAAACACTGATTTTCCTCAGTGTGCTTTATAGTAAGGTTATGCTCTTCTGGAATATTTTCTGATGTTCCACCTATTAAATTCATAGGTCCAAGGCCTGACAGGATCACTCTGATCATCAGGGCCAGATTTCCAATTAGACACAGTAGGCACGTGCCTAGGGGTGCCTAAAAGTTAAAAGTGGATTAAAAGTTAATACGTACAGTTGTCCTACAGGAAGCCAGGCTCCTGGCGTGGGTTGGTAGCCGACCAGCGTGTGGGGCTGGGGCAGAGTGAGCATCCAAGTCAGCCTGTCTGGGGGGCGCTGTGAGCCTCTGCCGGGTGGGGTGGCTGCTGAAGTAGCTGGGAGTGTCCAAGCCACTTCCCCGTCTCAGCCATCCCACTGCCTCTGCCCCATGCCGTGGAGGGAGAGGGAAGGCTGTGGCTGGTGCCCCATTCAGTTGCACAGGGAGAGCTGCCACACTGGGCTGCAGGAGGGAAAGAAGACACTCAGGGACCACTCACTGTGGGGAGAGGAACAGTCCTCTTCTTGCGCCTAGCCGAGTGGGTTGGCGGTGCCCCGGCTCGGGCTGGGAGCGCCGTGCATGGCGGAGGGTCTCATGCCTTCCTGGGGAGGCTGTGTTTATATATATATTTGTTCATTTAATTTTTTACAGAAAACACAAAAATCAACTGTAGGCAAGATGCTGTGCCTAGTGGTGCGTAAGGTATAAATCTGGCCCTGCTGGTTATCTTGTCTGACCTCCTGTGTAACCCAGGACATAGTTATCAGCATTTTGTGTGTTGTTCTCTTTCCATTCATGGAAAGTCTCTGTCCCTTACCAAAGTGCATACTATGACCTGCGTTGTTTTAGAAACAAGAAGACAGACTGGAGCTAAAATATACTTTCCAAGTTTGTATGTCATCAGGAGAAAACTGCTCCTGTGAGAAGGGTGTCGTTGCTAGGAATATTTTGTGGCTTTCAGTAAGTGAACAAAATAGTTTATTTTCACTTACTCTTTGTTGCCCCCTAGCTGGTACTCAGACTCTTGGTACCAGTAGCTGCATCTCCCTGCCCCAACACCCAAGCCCTACATCTACATTCAGACATCATTACATCCCTTTCTTCAAAGGTAAGGCCCAGGAATGCCGACTGTGCTGTGATAACCTCTCCAAGTGTGTTTTGACTTTCTTTGTGCAAGCATGGCTTCCAACAGGATAGTCTGTCTTAACTTTGTGTGAGTGCTTTCTTCACATACCATGTAAGTCTCTGGGACCTGCTGTGTTTTCTTCAGTGAATGTTCATTGTTTTTTTCCAAAGGGGACAAAAATCTGAAGATGGGGGGCGGGAGGGAATAATTGTAAATTTTGTTCATTATCATTTACAGAAATATTTAACCTTGTTTCCATGTTTTAATGAAGCTAACTGGATATTGGAATAAGGGATTTTAACACCCTAGAGGATCAAACACATCTTTCTTCCAATATATTTAGAGAGCTAGTCCATTTTTAACACTGTTAAAATCTATTGGGCCAGATCCGCAGCTGGTTAAATCAGCATAGCTCCATTGATCAGCTGTGGATCTGGCCCATTTACTTTAAAGCATAGAAACTTTATTGTTGTTTATTTGGATAAATTGATGCTCATTCCTGTCAAAATATGTCACATAGGGCACATTAATTGTTAATGTTCTGCATGCTGGAGACAGGCCACTGTGATGGGGGAATCTCTGGAACCTTTGAGGCAGAATGTACTTTTGCTTGGCATGTTGTTTAAACGTTAGAAAGGAAGGCGGGGTACTGAATGATCACAACAACATCCTTCCACTAGAATTAATGTGGGGAGGAAGGGGAAGCAAACGGGCACGAATCACAAGCATTTTCAGTTACTTTTGTATCCTCTATCTTTGTGTCCTATTTGAGTTGATGAAGCAAAGCTTTGTCATCAGAGTAGTTATAGGAAAGGAAGTAACTCCCTGCAGATGCATTGTACATTGCTATAAATAAGAGCAAAATCAGACCCATACCCTGCAAATGTGAATCCCAAAAGAGAATTCTGGAGAAAAAGAATAAATTTAAACAAAGTGATGCCATTTTTAACAGACAGTCTACCTACAAAGATTCTGTCCCCCCACTTCTAGGAGGGCTGAAGCACACTCTTGTATCACATGAGTCTCTGCTTGGATACAATTTTATGTGTACTGTAAAGCTGGACAGTTTTATCAGAGTTGATGCATTTAGCTAGAAAACCTGTCTGTGTAGTGCACTGCATGATTACACAGTGTGGAATGTTCTCATTTGAAAGTCACTTGACAGTTGCTTAGCAGCACTTCTATTTGATCACACTTAAACCAGTATATTTTCATGGCTACCTGTCGTTGCCATGTGCAGCAGCAATTATTTATTGCTATCGTTTGGAAAACAATCCATCAAGTGGCAGCCTGTTGTTACAAAATAACAATTACTAAAACAACCAAAATAATAATATTTTGCACTTCTGTAGCACCTGTTATCAAGGAGCTTAGAGCCCTTTGCAAACATTTATTACTAAGACTCACAACTCTCCTATGAGGTGTAGGTAAGTATTTTTATACAATTTACATATGGGTTAAATATGTATTACATAGTTTCCCCTTGTTGTACATTGAATTAGTGTCACAGAAAATAATAAAAAAGGAGATCTGAGATCCCCAAGTGCCTAAATACTAGAATGTCCTCCTTCTTTATCTTGATAAATGTTTGACTTTACTTTCTCTATTTTTAAAAATGTAGGAAAAGCTATGGAGAGATCATAGTGAGAAGAGCAAATATAGGAATATAGATAAACTATTCTCAAGTGCTATGGGCTCAAAATAAGATTTTTTTTTTTTTTTTTTTTTGCCATTTCAGTTCAAAATAATTAGAGCTGTGCTTGGCTTAGCGAGAGAAACCTCACCTCACCAGTAGGCCTTTCTCCTAACTACAATGGGCTTTGTCATAGGCCCTCACAGACAATTCACCGGCTTGGCCCTTTTTTTGGCCATAAGAACATTGTCACTTAACGCTCTCTCTCTTTACCACCCACAGTTTATCTTGGCAGGTGTAATACGTTTAACCTTCCACTATCACATTGACTCACACACAGAAGTCCTTAAATCATCTGGTTGTGCCTAGGTTGGGTGTTTTTTGTTTGTTTGTTTTTAATCATAGAAGTGATTTCTCTGACTTCTGTGACAGCCTTGGTAAGAATGCAGCTTTACTTATCCCACAGTTAGTGCCCATCACAACTCAGAAATGTAAGGATTTTCCAAAGCACTCAGGATTGGTCTAACTATGCTCCTGTTGATGCAATGGAGTCAGTGAGAGTTAGGCCAATGCTGAGCGCTTTGGAAAATCCCACCTTTAAAATGCAGTGGAGTGTGTCTTGCCTTTCTTAATTTAAGAAACACATCTTCCAGGACATGTCCTTTTTATTCCACGTTAGTACTCACTGGCTTTGAAAGCTTGGAAAGAATCATTACTGTTTTCAAGACTTCAGATAAAAACCAAGTCCATGTGCTTAACATATGGACATTTAAAATGACCCGATTTCAGAAATAATTTCTGGAATTGCCGTTTTGGGGTCAGTGGTGACTGTGCATGTTGAAGAGTTCCAGGGCAGGAAGGATTTTCAGGCATACTACCCTTACAATAGCCTTTTAGATGCTTCGTGAATCTGCAAAATTCTTGCCAGACTCCCCATCCTCCAAGACAAAAATACAGTTCTGCAGTCTCCGTGGCTAGATTGGAAATGTAAGGGATTGACAATAAGCAGCATGCTGCTGAGAATGAGGAGGTACAAAAAGACATGATATTCTTCCTGACCGGCCATGGAATAGCATGAGAGGGGCTCATGTTTTGAGATCTGGTCATTACACTGCAAACATACAAGGTTAAAAGGACAGCCTGTCTCGTTAAGAGCCAAGAGACATGAGTATATTTCTGTGGTTGGTACATAAGTTCAAAGTAAACCTTTCAGGATTCTTTCCAAATAAAATAAAATGAAATCCAGGAAAGAGTTCATGATTCTATTTTTTCACCCTGCTAATGGCAGAGAACCAAACCAAAACTTTATAAAACTGCTTTCTCCAGTAGTTGTATATTCTGTGGGATCAGACATGGAGTCTTCACTCCGTTTTTACCCCGGGAAATCTCAGGCAAGGGACAATTATAGAGGATCTTAGGGAGTGTTGTAAGCTAGATAATGGGACCTTTTACTTTGGCCTTCAGTTTGATTTATTGCTAAATATTCATAATTTGGCATGTAAAATGCAAAATCCAGCTACATGCTTTCAGAATCAGTGGCAAATTTTTGACATAATTTTAATAATTTAAATGGTGGCTCAGCTTGTATGGTATAATAGGCCCCAAGAATAGCTTGCCTCCTTCTTTTCTTTTAATAGAAATCTAGGCCCTGATCTTACAAACTACTCCACACAGGTGGATCCCACACAGAACAGTTGGCAGAATTGCAGCCCTCAGTTCCATGTGTTTGCATTCCCTGCTTCTGTCCTCTCTCCCCAAGTTCTCTCCTCCTGTTCCATTCTTCCTTCTGGTCCCTTGAACATAACAGGAAAATAACGCCTGCTCCAGAGGATTTCTGTCTGTATTTATATGATTCCCAGCACAATGGGGCCCCAGTCCTATCTGATGAGGTTTTTATCCACGTGGACTATTTTAAGTGCCCAAAGTATATGATGTATTAAGGGCCATGCCTTCCAGTACCCCAATTATAAATGTTTGGTGATACAGGAATTTTGAGCATGCGAAGGGCAGGCATCTTTTGAAAACACCATAACTTTAAAATGCCCTTTCTGATGTTTTTAGCAAACTCTCCAGGCAAACTCTACCCTGGGATGTGACATTTCAGGGGAGTGGTAATAACTGGGATGCAATGGGGTGCATAAACCTTAACCAGGAAACGGTTATTTCTTCTTCGAGTGCTTGCTCATATCCATTCCAATTAGGTGTGCGCGCGCCGCGTGCACATTCATCGGAGACTTTTTACCCTAGCAACACTCGGTGGGCCAGCAGGTCGCCCCCTGGAGTGGCGCCGGTATGGCGCCTGATATATACCCCTGCTGGCCCGCCCGCTCCTCAGTTCCTTTACCGCCCGTGTCGGTCGTTGGAACTGTGGAGCAAGGCTAGCCATTCTCCACCTCCCTAGCTTTTCACTCTTCTGCAGTTTAGTGTTTATAGTTCAGTTATTATAGCAATAGTTGTAGTTATAAAGTTAATTTAGTGTAGTTGTAAATAGTTATACTGAGGATCGGGGGTTCGCCCCTTTTTCCACCCCGCGGTGCTGGGGCCCATGCCCGGTTCACCCGGCTTTAAGCTTTGTGCGGCCTGTCATCGGCCGATGCCAACAGGAGATCCGCACGACTCCTGCCTGAGGTGCCTAGGTGAGTCCCAACTTGTGGACAAGTGTCGGATCTGCAAGGCGTTCAAGCCTCGAACGAAGAAGGAGCGGGACAGTCGCCTGAAGCAGATCCTGATGGAGGCAGCGCTGACTCCCCCACCGTCGGCACCAACTCCGGCACCGGAACCAAGTGTCGCCTCCGCTCCGGACCGCCCGGCGCCGGCGAAGGCTCCAACTTCCCGCTCGGCACCGGCCCGGCACCCTAGCCGGCACCGCTCCCTCTCCCCGAGGAGCAA
This sequence comes from Gopherus evgoodei, assembly GCF_007399415.2. Classification (NCBI taxonomy): domain Eukaryota; kingdom Metazoa; phylum Chordata; order Testudines; family Testudinidae; genus Gopherus; species Gopherus evgoodei. The sequence goes on from NC_044326.1 coordinate 23,457,871, forward strand.
AAAGCACAGGGCTCCTGCGGTGCCTGCAACTGCACCACAGTCAGAGCGTGGCTCAAAACCTGACCGCCCGGCACCGTCATCCGCCGCGGCACCGAGCGTCGTCACACCGTCGACTCCGACCCCTCAGAGACCGTTGAGTCCGGTGCCTTTCAGCTCCCCAGTGAGGACAGGGGTTGAGCTTGTCGCGCCCTCCACACCGGAGGCCTTCTCAGCGGCACGCGACCTCATCGCACTGACAGAGCCCGAGCTGCCCCAACCCCCGGCACCGCCGGTGCGGGTTATCCAATCGATGGGCAAGCCCGCCATGGTACGGCCGCATTCACCGGGTACTCCCGGGCATCGGTCCCATTCCAAATCGAGGGACCACTCCCAGCGTCGCCGCTCGAGATCTAGACGCCGCTCGCAGTCCTGGGACCGCTACCTGCGGCACCGGTCATACTTGCGGCACCGTTCAAGATCCCGGTCGCCGTCGTACTACTCTCGGCACCGGTCTAGATCACGGTACCAATGTTCCTATCGCAGCCGGTCCCGGCACGGCAGTGCACGGCACCGGTCGACCTCCTGGCACCGAGCTGGTCCCGGTCTAGATCGCGGTACCGCCATGACTCCCGGTACCGTTCACCGGCACCGCGCAGCGACGTCGGGATGCGCAGGGGCCTGCCACAGTCATCGACGGCCCCTCCATGGCCTTCAAGGCACTCGTCTGCTTCTTCCCATATGGACAGCGCCTCTTACAGGGGTTCGGATGTTCACGCCCGCACGGACCAGGGTCCACCTCAATGGTCCTTTTGGACGCCCTGGGCATACCACCAAGCCCAGGGCGAACCTTCGGGACAAGCTCGCTCCAATCCATCGGAGCGTTGTGCACCAGAGGCAACAATCAGTCGCCCCCCCCCCACCCCCAGGTATGGAGGAAGACCCCACGGATCCCCTGGTGCAGCAGGATGCCCGGGAAACGGAGGCCCCTCTGGACGAGGCTTCCGTGCAAGAACCACTCCTCCCTGGGGTGTCTTCCTCCTCGTCCCCGGATGAGGCGGTAGCGGGCACATCTTCATCAGGGCCCCCGCCGATTGATCTCCGGGCGCATCAGGACCTGCTGAGGCGAGTTGCCCAGAACATAAACCTTCCTGTAGAGGAGGTCCTGGAAGTAGAGGACCCGGTAGTAAGCATCCTCTCGGCGGAGGCACCGACCAGGGTAGCCCTCCCCTTCATTAAGTCGATCCAGGCGAAGGCGGACACCATCTGGCAGTCTCCGGCCTCCATTCCACCCATTGCCCGCGGCGTGGAAAGGAAGTATATGGTACCATCCAAGGGGTATGAGTACCTCTACGTACACCCCACTCCCTGCTCCTTGGTGGTACAATCAGTCAACGAGCAGGAACGCCACGGCCAACAGGCTCCTGCACCAAAATCCAGGGAAGCCAGACGCATGGACTTGCTGTGCCGTAAAATTTATTCTGCTGGAGGCCTTCAGCTCCGTGTGGCGAACCAGCAGGCCCTCCTGAGCAGTTACAGCCACAACACCTGGGTGGCTGTCAGCAAATTTACAGAGCTGCTCCCCCAGGACTCACGCCAGGAATTTTCATCTCTCCTGGAAGAGGGCAGGAGGGTCGCCAGGACCTCGCTACAGGCATCCTTAGATGCCGCAGATTCAGCGGCGAGGACTCTGGCGTCGGGCGTAGCCATGCTCCGTATATCGTGGCTGCAGTCTTCCGGACTACCGCCGGAGCTACAATACACAATCCAGGACCTGCCATTCGACGGGCAGGGCCTCTTCTCTGAAAAGACGGATCCCAGGCTACAGAGCCTGAAGGATAACCGGGTCATCATGCGTTCACTGGGAATGCACACGCCCCAGACTCAGAGAAGACCATTCCGCCCCTACCATCAGCGCACTTACCCCCCGCCTCGCCCCAGACAAGATTTGAACCGGAGGCGAGGCCGGCCAAACCGTAGACGGCAGTCAGGTCCTCAAAGGGGTAACACTTTCGGGTCCGAAAAGCCACCGCAGGGACCCAAGGTGAACTTTTGAAGGTGCGCCCGAGAGCAGCTTACCAATCCCCCCTCTGGATCCACTTCATTTCCTCAACCGCCTCCGCCACTTCCTACTGTCATGGTCCCAGCTGACTTCGGATCGTTGGGTCCTGAGCACGGTGCAGTTTGGTTACCATCTTCAGTTTGTTTCTCCACCCCCCTCCCATCCTCCCTCCTCGTCCCTCTTCAGGGACCCCTCTCACGAGCAACTTATCGTCCAGGAGGTTCGCAAGCTCCTGTCCGTTGGGGCTATAGAGTAGGTGCCAAGGGAGCTAAGGGGCAAGGGGTTTTATTCCCGGTACTTCTTAATCCCCATGTCAAAAGGGGGCCTACGACCCATCCTGGACCTGCGAGGCCTGAACAAATTCATCAAAAAGTTCAAGTTCCGCATGGTAACCTTAGGAACCATTATCCCTTCCCTGGATCCCGGAGATTAGTACGCCGCTCTCGACATGAAGGATGCGTACTTCCACATTGCGATCTTCCCCCCGCACAGACGGTATCTCCACTTTGTGGTGAATCAGGACCACTACCAGTTCACGGTCCTCCCCTTTGGGCTCTCCTTGGCCCCCCGGGTATTCACCAAGTGTATGGCGGTCGTCACGGCTGCCCTGCGACGTCGTCGTATCCATGTCTTCCCTTACCTCGACGACTGGCTCGTTCGAGGCACGTCGGAAGCGCAGGTGACCGGACACATCACCATCATCACGGAGCTGTTTATGAGCCTAGGTCTGACCATCAATCCGGACAAGTCCACTCTGGTGCCTACGCGGAGCATAGAATTCATAGGGGCAGTGCTGGACTCCAACCTCGCGACGGCCAGCCTCCCCCGGCACCGATTCCAAGCCATAGTGTCCATGATCACAAGCCTGCGGGCCTTCCCGACCACATCTGCTCGAACGTGCCTCGCTCTCCTGGGGCACATGGCCGCATGCACCTTCGTCACCAGGCATGCAAGACTCCGCATGCGCCCGTTGCAGACCTGGCTCGCGTCGGTCTAGCGACCAGGCAGGGATGCCATAGACACAATCGTAACGATTCCACTGAATGTTCTAGGCTCCCTAGGCTGGTGGACAACGCCCTTCCAAGTGTGTGCGGGCCTACCGTTTCACGCCCCACAGCCCTCAGTGTCCCTGACAACGGACGCATCATCGCTGGGCTGGGGTGCGCACCTGGGGACCCTGCGTACACATGGTCTGTGGTCGCAGAGAGAGTTGACGCTTCACATCAATGTGCGGGAGCTACAGGCCGTTTGCCTAGCATGCCAGACATTCCAACACCATTTGCACGGCCGTTGTGTTGCGGTATTCACGGACAACACAACAGCCATGTATTACATCAACAAGCAGGGCGGGACCCGGTCCTCCCCGCTGTGTCAGGAAGCAATACGTCTGTGGGACTTTTGCATAGCCCACTCTATTCATCTAGTGGCCTCCTTTCTCCCGGGAGTGCTGAACACCCTTGCGGATCACCTGAGCAGATCCTTTCAGTCCCACGAATGGTCCATCCGTCCAGACATCCTCTATGTCATTTTCCAGAGGTGGGGGTTTCCCCAGATAGACCTGTTCGCTTCCAGATCGAACAGGAAATGCCAGATGTTCTGCTCCCTACAAGGTCGCTCCCCGGGCTCCCTGTTGGACGCGTTCCTCATACCGTGGACGGGTCGTCTTTGCTACGCCTTTCCACCCTTCCCTCTCGTCCATCGAGTCCTGATCAAGGTCCGGAGAGACAAGGCCCGCCTCATCCTGATCGCTCCGGCGTGGCCGCAGCAGCCTTGGTACACCATACTGCTCGATCTGTCCCTGGCGAATCCGATTGCCCTACCTCTTTGGCCGGACCTGATCACGCAGGACTTCGGCAGGATGCGCCATCCGGATCTACAGTCCCTCCATCTGTCTGCATGGCTCCTGGCTGGTTAAGCCAGTCCGAGTTGCGCTGTTCCGATGCAGTACAACAAGTGTTGTTGGGCAGCAGGAAGCCTTCCATGCGTTCAACCTACCTAGCGAAATGGAAATGCTTCTGCTGCTGGTGCAGTCAGCACGGCCATGACCCACTCGCCGTGCTAGTCCCCACCATTTTGGACTACGTGTGGTCTCTCAAGCAGCAGGGCTTGGCGATCTCCTCTCTATGCGTCCACCTCGCGGCTATATCCACCTTCCACCCAGGTGAGGCTGGCAAGTCCGTATTTTCTCACCCAATGTTGTCAAGATTTATCAAGGGTCTGGAGCGACTCTACCCTCAGGTCAAACGGCCTACCCCTACTTGGGACCTGAACCTGGTTTTAACGAGGCTCATGGCGCCCCCCTTCGAACCCTTAGCCACATGCTCGCTGCTGTACCTATCCTGGAAGGTGGCCTTCCTAGTCGCTATTACATCGGCCTGGCGAGTCTCGGAGCTTCGGGCTCTGACCGTGGACCCTCCGTATATGGTGTTCTATAAGGACAAGGTACAGCTGCGACCGCACCCAGCGTTCCTCCCTAAGGTCGTCTCCGCCTTCCATATTAACCAAGACATCTTCCTGCCAGTCTTTTACCCAAAGCCGCATTCATCCCGAAGAGAGCAACAGCTCCACTCCTTGGATGTCCGAAGGGCCCTCGCGTTCTACATTGAGAGAACTAAACCCTTCTGGCGTTCACCACAATTGTTTGTGGCAGTAGCAGAACGCATGAGAGGCATGGCAATCTCCTCCCAGCGTATCGCATCCTGGGTCACGTCCTGCATCAAGACATGTTACAACTTGGCCAGTGTGCCAACGGGACCCCTTACCGCCCATTCTACCAGAGCTCAGGCTTCCTCGGCCGCGTTTTTGGCTCATGTCCCCATACAAGAAATCTGCCGTGCGGCCACATGGTCTTCTGTACACACCTTCGCATCACACTATGCACTGGTACAGCAAGCTAGAGACGATGCCGCTTTTGGTGCAGCAGTTTTACAGTCTGCAACGTCTCACTCTGACCCCACCGCCTAGGGAATCACCTAATTGGAATGGATATGAGCAAGCACTCGAAGAAGAAAAGACGATTACTCACCTTTGTAACTGTTGTTCTTCGAGATGTGTTGCTCATATCCATTCCACACCCGCCCTCCTTCCCCACTGTCGGAGTAGCCGGCAAGAAGGAACTGAGGAGCGGGTGGGCCAGCAGGGGTATATATCAGGCGCCATACCGGCGCCATCCAGGGGGCGACCTGCTGGCCCACCGAGTGTTGCTAGGGTAAAAAGTCTCCGAGGAACATGCACGCGGCGCGCGCACACCTAATTGGAATGGATATGAGCAACACATCTCGAAGAATGTGTGAATGTGAATTAACAGGTGTGTTGTAAACAAGACCCGAGAAGTCATTCTTCCGATTTACTCTGCGCTGGTTAGGCCTCAACTGGAGTATTGTGTCCAGTTCTGGGCACCGCATTTCAAGAAAGATGTGGAGAAATTGGAGAGGGTCCAGAAAAGAGCAACAAGAATGATTAAAGGTCTTGAGAACATGACCTATGAAGGAAGGCTGAAGGAATTGGGTTTGTTTAGTTTGGAAAAGAGAAGACTGAGAGGGGACCTGATAGCAGTTTTCAGGTATCTAAAAGGGTGTCATCAGGAGGAGGGAGAAAACTTGTTCACCTTGGCCTCCAATGGTAGAACAAGAAGCAATGGACTTAAACTGCAGCAAGGGAGATTTAGGTTGGACATTAGGAAAAAGTTCCTAACTGTCAGGGTAGTTAAACACTGGAATAGATTGCCTAGGGAAGTTGTGGAATCTCCATCGCTGGAGATATTTAAGAGTAGGTTAGATAAATGTCTATCAGGGATGGTCTAGACAGTATTTGGTCCTGCCATGAGGGCAGGGGACTGGACTCGATGACCTCTTGAGGTCCCTTCCAGTCCTAGAGTCTATGAGTCTATGAGTCTATAAGAACAACAGTTACAAAGGTGAGTAACCGTCTTTTCCCATGCCACACTCCCTGTTATTTAGAGTGAGGCTGGGATTTCTCCCATGCACCCATTGCAAGGGGGTAAAGGAGTATAAGACACTCCCTTGCGATCTGCATTGTGTGGTACAGTGTAAAGGGTAGAGATGTTTGTACAGGGCTCCTACTCCCCATCCACTACGTAGGTGAGTTAATACAGGGAGTGGGGCAAGTGCAGCAGCTGAGCTGGCACAGAGGAGGAAGTAATCTGTGCCCAGTAAATGGCTGGCACACCAGGCTTTCTCCCTGGAGCAAGATGGGAACCAGAAGCCAAACTGTGATTCTGTCAGTCACAGTTTAGCTTCTGGTTTGCTCCTAGGGCAGCACGTTGACACGTTGCCCCTCACTCAGGGCTTGCAGTAACTCCACAATCAAGCCCTCAGTTCTTGGTAGTACTTGGAGAATATCAACTAATGTTGTTCCAATTTCAGTCTCTGGACTATGTAGAATACTTTTGAAAAAGTTGTTACCAACTTACCAAGTCATTGCTAAATGATGGCAGTGACTCCTAATTATTTTGTCTTTTTAATTATCTTCATTTAATTCTTCACTGTACAAGGAAGTAACAGTCCCACAATAAAATGGATTAATTAGCAGGAATATTCATGAGATGCACAGCACTCTCTTCTGTTCCCATGGGACCTTCTCCTGCTCCTATTAAGGTCAATAGCAATACTCACATCAACGGCGGGCCCATTGTTAAAATGATGGACTACATGACATTCTCTGGGACTGTATTTAATGTCTCTCCAGTACTCCTGAACAGAGGCTGCTCAGCTTTGTGAATTGTTAGCAATCGCCTGCTTCCTCCCCAGTTTACTAGATTTTTCACCTTTGCTATGGGCTTTCTGCTAACCCAAAGCTACCCATTTACCCCTCTCTCCCACATGGCAGTGCTCAATGATACATCTAAAGCTGTATTCTGGGCTGCTGGCCTTTCTTCAAAAGATCTGCCATACCTTCATCATTAATTTCCATTAATTCTGTGCTCCAAAGGGTTACTGTAAATTGTCAGCAGTTCTATGTTTTGTAAAAATATCATGTTTAGCTACCAGTTGCTTAACAATGCTACACATGAACTGGATTTTACAAGTCCCAAAAAAGTAGAGCTTTACTTTTTTGTTTGCCAAACAGCATTATAATGCCATAGAGTGTGCTCTGAGGAATAATTGACAGGAAATAAATGGAATATTTGAAGAGTATTTAACAAAATAAGTGTATAAATGGGTACGGATCAATAGAATATTCTGTATCTTTAAATTCTGCCAAGTTGGCTATGGCATTATAGATCCATGACTTGATAATCCAACCCTGTCTGCATATGAATAAAATCCCGTGGAGGGTTATCGGGGTGGGAAGTTAGAATAAACATAGTACAAGATCTCAACAACAGTTTATTTTGTAATTTATATATCCAATAAGACATGACTCAGCCGTAGCAGCTGATTTTTGGTGCAGTCCTGCTTTGAACTAATTTAACATTACTGAATGATTTCACTGGTGGTTTTAGGGCAGGCTATAATTTAATGCCATAACCTTAAATTTTGCTAAAATTCCCTAATATATGTGCTCAGTCAAGGCTATGAAGGAGCCGTTTGGAAAAAAAAAAAGGACCTACAGATTCCTGGAGATTCTTTTATTTTATTTTTTTAACAGCATCACATTTTTAAAAGAGAATTTTAGATTTCAAAGCAGAGCTACAAGGCTGATGATATCTGATGTTATCCATCAAGTATGTGTTATTGCTGATATAACAAACTCCAGTTCCTAGATCAGTTTAGTGTTTGAACCATTGTATGGTATTGCCTTTGCTAAAAGAGTCACATCAGAAACCAGACATGGTGCCAATAAGCAAGTTGAGGTTTTACACAGAACTATTTATTTAAAAATGTTGGATTAACAAGTCATTTTGAGTAAGCTTTTTATGCTTGAAATATTCTACTTTGCTTTCCATTTTTTTCTTTTATCTGCTTTCTTTGCTCTTCCCTTTGGAGGCAGTGAAAGTGGTCGGAGCACTCCAAGCTTATCCATGTATTCAGACAGCAAATCTTCGCCTTCTGCCTATCAGCAGGCTCCTAGACATTTCCATGTTCCAGGTAGGCATTCACTGCTTAGCTTTTAATCTTCAATTGTGGCATGTGTTCGTTTTCTCCTAAATTGTCAATTAATTTTGCATTGCTTTGTGAACTGTAGAACAACAATTACAAAAAAACTTATTTCTTCTGAAGAGTGAAAATATGTTAGCTGTTAAACATGATCTCAGAAGACAATGAGTTACATTCTTCATATTTTTCTGTGTATAAACAAGTTTGCACTAGGAGAGGCCCAAAGAGACAACTTTATTTTATGTTAAACCTAGAAGATGTCGTTATCTTTAAATGTTACTGCTGGTTGCACAGGTCTGTTGAATTTACAGATATGATGTTAGGCTGATTTTTTTAAGTACCCATCTACTAAATGGACTGATGGGTAAGGAGCCATATTAATATATCCCTTTTTGGATTGATGGAAAATTTTGGGCAGCTATGCAGCCCAGAATGTTTTAAGTGTGTACTAATGATGAGAAATGTTGCATTGTATTGTAATAGCAGTTACTACACATTAAAATGAATGAATGGTCTCTGCTCAAGTGATTTTTTTCTTTTACTTTTTTTAGAATAAACAGAAGAAGCACGGTCTAAACTGTTTGCTTACTCTTTTGTTCTTTCCTTTTTCTTTCCTCTTTCTCAGACACTGGAGTAAAAGATAACATCTATAGGAAACCCCCTATCTACAGACAGCATGGTACAGTCTGCTTTTCTCTGCTGCAGTATTTTCTACGCGTGCCCTTGTTAAGGAAATGCATATTTACCACTGAACTAGCTGTGCTATCGTATTCTCATTTAATTATGCCAGAATCCCTATTATCTTAAAACAAAAAGGAAAAGAATTAAGTAACACAGAAAATTGATAACTCTTTGCATAACATGAAGTCTGAAGACTCAGTAAGTGGCTGGAATAGTGATGTCATGCTGTGCATTATTAATTTAAAGCTAATACTGATCTTAAAGCAATTTGCTTATTATCAGAATGATACAATACTATGTTAAATATAGTACATTACTATCCTGCTTTCAGGTGATTCTGATTTGCATTACAGCAAAAAATAAGCTTTTAGGTTCATTGATATATGGTGCATATTAAATATCCATCTTTCATTGGCAAGATTTTTCAACTGTATCATAATATGAGAACAATTCTTTAATGAGGCTATATCCATTGTGGACAAATTCCTTTTTAACGACTGTGACCTGACCAAAGATGGCTTCTGATCTGCACCATGCAATTGGGTCTGCCCATTCAGTTCCAATTGTAAGATTGGCACCTAAGTCCCTAAACAACAGAACTATACAGAAAATGTTTCTGTGGCACATAGTAATCTGACACAACACATGACTTTGAAAAAGAACTGTATAAATCATGCATGCTTCAAATGAAGCAGTAAAATAGAAAATTTCATAATGGAACCAGATAGCGTCATGAAAAACTGCTAAAAATAGCAGAGAGTGTTTGATTTGTATAGAAGTTGTAAATGTTTTGAAGTTAAATCCAGCTATCAGCTTCTGAAAATCCAAGACCCAGCTTAAAGTGACAGTATTTTACAGTTCACAAGTGCTACAGCTAGTTAAGTACCACCAAAATGATTTATTCAGGCTGGGAAGAATGCAGAGTTTGTATTCTTCTGCTAGTCTTTTATTTTTCATATAATGCGTACAGCTGTGTATGTTGATTACTACAGTCAGTGCCTGCAATGCATTTACCTGACTTCTAACAATTTTCTTGGCTAAATTCACTATATGGCGCTACCAACCTCTGATTGCCCTAATTTCTCCATATTGGAGAAGTCTAACCCCAAGATTGCATCATGGAAGCAATTAATATGTGGGGTTTTTTCCCTGGAGTTTCCCGGGTTCCATCAAGAATCCCCTGTCAGTCACTTGCCCAACTGCCTCAGCAGCTCCTGGGTTCTTTTCCCCTCCCATGCTGATTAAGCAGCCCCTGAAGAATTCTAAAGGAAGAAATGTTGGGAGCCTTTAATGAATAAGGCATACCGCGTTTCAAGGTTGCATCACAAAAGGGCCTTTGGAAAATTGATATCCCATAAGAGAGGCTGATTATACTTTTCTCACCTGTGACTGACAGGTAAAGGGTCACTTCTGAGATATTTCTATATTCACAGACAAAGGCAAACCTCCCCCTCTCCCAATAAAATCTCACCCTACCAAAACAAAGCACTTCACAGCTCATACACTTCTCCACTTGAAGAAAGAATGAGGGGAGTAAACTGCAGGTGATAGATATATAGTCATATCACTTAATGCTCTACAGCAAGGTGCTCAAGTCATGAGAGAAGCCTGCCATTGTGCCAGGGAGGACAGGATCATTCTTATTCCTCTTTGCTATGAGCTATGTCTCCTCTGTAACTATTAGTGCTGCTGGCAGCAATAACTGCCCATCCCAGCCCCTTGCATGGCCCAGAGCCTGCAACCAAGCTGTGACTACCCTCTGCCTGACAGCACAAAGTGGATTGGGAGGGGGCAGGATGGAAGGGTTCATACATCTTCTCTCTTTTGTTGCACTTGCTCTGGAGTAGCCATAGTTTAGCTTTAAGCTGGTAAGCAGTAAGAGGAGCAAAGGCTTAAAATGGAGGTGAAGATTTAGGAAATACAGCAGATACATTTAGGAAATACAGCAGGCTCAAATAAGCAGAGGACTGCACATTCAGAAAAGAAGAGGATCCGGGCTTGAAAACCTTTCTCTGGTGATAATTAGGGTTTGTGATTTTATTTGAGTGTTTTTTTTTAACTTATGCTGTCAAAAGTAGGGTGTTCTATTGTACCCATCATTGACTTTTTGAAAATTACACGTTTCTTTTCATGGAGAGCATTGGCTCTTCCAGTTGGATAGTGTTCTGCATCAGACCTGACTGATTTATGGAAGCTCAGAAAGAAAGAAAGAAAGAAAGAAAGAAAGAAAGAAAGAAAGAAGGGCTTCTGTCTGCATACTGTTGATTCATAGATTACAAAGTCAGAAGAGTGTGATCATCTAGTCTGACCTCCTGTAAAACACAGGCCATACAACTTCCCCAAATTAATTTCCTTTGAACTAGAGCCTATATTTTTTTAAAATGTCAATCATGATTTACAAACTGCCCCTGATGAAGAATTTACCACAACCTTTAGTAAATGGCTCCAACTGTTAAATATTTATTAATAAGAGTAATTATGTCTTACATCAAGTCTGAATTTGTCTAGCTTCAACTTCCATCCACTGGATCTTGTTATACCTTTCCCTGCTAGTCTGAAAAAGCCTATTATCAAATATATTCCCCGTGGAGGTACTTATAGACTTTGATCAAGTCACCTCTGAGCTGAATAAATTGAGCTTCTTGAGTCTATCACTGTCAGGTATATTTCTAACCTATTAGTGGTTTTCATGGCTCTTATCTGTGCCCTCTCCAAATGTTTCAACATCCTTCTTGAATTGTAGATACCAGAACTTCACAGCATATTCCAGCAGCAGTCACACCAGCACCAGACAGAGAGGTTAAAAACCCTCAGTGCTCTTGATTCCCCCTTTTATGCATCCAAGGATTGTCTTAGCCCTTTAGGCCACAGTGTGACATTGGGAATTCATATTCAGCTGATTATCCACCATGATCCCCAAATCTTTTTCAAGAGTCACTGCTTCCCAGGAACAGATTCCCCCATCCTGTAAGTTGTTAGTTTTTACATTCTTTGTTTTTAGATGTATACGTTTACTTTTAGCCATATTAAAATGCATATTGTTTGCTTGTGCCCAGTTTATTAAGCAATCCAGATCACTCTAAATACTTTTCTTCATTATTTACTACTTCTCCAGTCTTTGTGTTGACTGAAAACTTTAGCAGTGATGAGTTTATTTTCTTGCAGGTCATTAATAAAAATGGTAGTGTAGGGCCAAGAACCATCCTGCGGGACCCAACTAGAAATAAACCCGCCGGATGATTTTCCATGTACAGTTACATTTAGATGCCTATCAGTTAGCCAGTTTTTAATCCGTTTAATGTGTGTCATGTTCATTTTATATCATTCTAGTTTTTTAAACAAAATGTCTTGTGGCACAAAGTCAAATGCCTTACAGAAGTTGACGTATATTGCATCAACCCTATTACCATTATCAGTCAAACTGAGATTGAGTACAGTGAGTCAGCATGCACACATTCTCCATAACTGAAGTGTCTGATGCTAGGCAATTGCATAAACAGGTTTAGATCATTGACATTTAAATAACCTCTTAGACTGTTCTGGTTAAGCTTCAGAACAAAGCAAGGTCCAGTCGTGCTTTAATATGCTTTATCATTTGGACTTTGATAGATGTTTTCAGCTCACAGTATCTGCATTGCACATACCAGGGTCACCTCAGTGTCAATGAGATGGAATCCATTTATTTGAGCGCTTGGCTTTAGGATAAATAGCAAACATTAAAGTCTATCCAAAGCCTTTAATTTCTCCTCCTCTGCAGAGCTACAAATCATTGGTAATAAAATAGTGAAACAAAGCAAAAAGCTACTGACAAGGCAAAAATGCCTGAATCATTAGAGTGAGTTTTGGGAAAATCACTAGCAAAACACAAAGCCAAATCCTCAGCTGGTGTAAATCAGTATAGCTTCATTGACTTCTGTAGGACATTGATTTACATCAACTGAGGATCTGGCCCTAACATGCTGTTCCATGAGCATGTCATCCTTAATTATTTTATAGCTGCCTCTGGTGTGCCAAATGACTCTGAAAAAGGGAGTTTTTCTTCATGGTCTTAGGTTTTCTGTGTCAGCCTCCAGGCTGACATACACAGCCAAGGGCCAGATTCCTCTGTCAGCTTTATACTGGTGTAACTATACTGACTTCAGTGAAGTTATTCCTGATATACATTGGGGTGAGAGGTCCTATTTGTTAATATGCAGGTCAGTCAGACATCTCTGCAGTACCCTGAGGAGATGTATTTTAATCTTTGTTTTATATATAAACAAGGTTCTGAAAGGGAGTGTAGAAAATGGAGGCTGGCTGGGTTTCTATAGGCATGCACCTACTAATTTATTCTAAATGAAAACAAAAACTGAGAGTGATGAAGTATCTATTTCTATGGAGAGACTAATGGAAACAACCTTTTGTTCCGGAGGAGCTCCCAGCAGAAGTTGTGTAAATCTTTTTGCTAAAGAACAAACACATTAGCAACTGATGATTCAGCTTCTTAAACTAAAGGGGCATTGAAGTTGGACATTCGGGAGTTGGAGCCAGAGAACATTCTCTTGTTGAAGAAACCAAGTTTGAACAAACAAGCACAAAAATGTTCTCTAAAACAAAAAGTGCAAGAAACTCTTCCAAAACATTTGACTTCGAAAGGTCTCAATTACAGCAATGCCCAGCAGATTTATTGTAGCTAAGAGCCTTTGTGTTCCTGTTATAAATGCCTAGATTCAGAATAAAAATGAGCTGGAAAAATGTCACATGCGTGATTTCAGCCTGTGAATTTGGATGGGAAAGCTGCGGAGGGTGGTATTGCTTTTTTCTTCTTTAGTATCTTTTTATATTTTCAAAACATTGGATTCAATATTAAAACTTTTTAAAAGAGTTTGACCTTCATCAGTTTTAGCATTGATCCAAACGGAGAGCTCAAATGGTTGAACTTGGGCTCCTGGAGCCCATATTTAGATGTCCATATAAAAAGGACCTGATTTTCGGAGGGGCTAAGTAGCCCAATTTTCACAGAAGCCAATGCTCAGCACCTCTACAAATCAGGTCACTTTGATGTAGGTGCCTTAATGTAGTTTTATGCCTAAGATTCAAGGAACACTGCCTGGGCTGACCCTGGCATTCATGCTTTGCCCCATTGACTTTGACTGGACTCCCAGCAAGTGCTGGGGTCTGCCCACTGGAGTTCCAAGCAGCATCAGACCCTATGTTTGAATATTTTGACCACTGTTTGCAAGGTTCAGGTTAAAATGTGTGGATCATTTGCTTAGAAATATACTGTAAGATTAAGTTCCTCCTGTTCTTTTTTTTTAGCATTTCACACAGCATTAATCTTGACAAAAAGCTTATTAAAGCACCTCCAGAAAGGGGATGGTGTAATGGCATGCTAAACTGTATTATACCCTTCAACCACTAGGCTGTGCTCTGTGTAATATACCTTACACAGCAGTACCATGCAGTACATTAAAAGGTCTTATAGTGAAGCGCATCTGGTGTGTATCTCTGAGAAGAAAGCACTGTGGCCAGTCCATACCATGTACTGGCCAGCTAGTAGCAGCCCTATTGTGTACAAGGTGTATATGACAAGCAGGGCCGGCTCTAGGTTTTTTGCCACCCCAAGCAAAAAACAATTTGGCTGCCCCCACCCCGGCCCAGGGCTCCCCCCCTTCTGCCCCACTCCTGGGCTCTGCCCCCCAACCACACCCCCCTGCTGACCCAGCCCTGGGCTCTTCCCCCCTCCCCACCTGCACCCGCCTTCTGCCCCAGACCTGGTTCACTGGTAACTTGCTCTCAGGGCGGGTCATTCAGCAGGAATTTTGGATGTGCACAGAACACAGACAGGATTGGTTCCCATATGGTTACAGAACTGCAATAAAGTGGAACAATTTTCAGCTTGAGTAGTTGGAGGATATCTGGATGCATATTATAAGAACGTTCTCCATAAATGAGGAAAAGTTGAGTTGCCTTTATTATTCTTTTGTTCCACTCTTTCTTTCTATGGGGAATTTGCCAATGCAATATCACTGTCTTCCTTTTAAACAAATAAAACTTAAAAAAAAGGCGATGGCTGTTGAAAATAGTAATTCCAGTCCTAAAAACCACTGGGAAGCATTTCTTGCTCAATTTTATCCTACTTTTTCTATAGCAAATTATAGTGGATCAGTATATTTGATTTGGGAGAAACGAAGTAACAGCTGCCCAAATTGAGCTTGAGCACTCCTGAATTTTGAGGTGTTCAAATCTGGAAGGCAGGTGCTAGATTCTCTTTCTGAATATTAGCTATATCTGGAAAAGAAAAGTCAATTTCTGCTTCCATGGCTCAGAAGTGGAAATCCTCCTAAGTGCCTGGTACTGTATCTAAAGCTGCCCAGGTCTAGTGGGATCCACATACCTCTCTTGCTAGGCTTCAGATAGAGAAGGGCACTGTCCATTTAGTCCACCCAATTCCTCCTTTGGGGGCTGAAAGGTGAGCTCACACCAGTATCCCTAATCCAGTCTGGGGATGTCTTCTGAAGGGGATATCTGGGCCAAAACCTTCTACTCCTTGGGCACATTTGTTCCCCATTCACAGTACCACCCTGCTCTAGCAGTGAGCTCTCCATTCACAGCAAGCTGCAGCATGAGGTTTCAGCTACCATACTCCCTCCCCCTCCCTTTCCTATTGATAGCAGCCAAGGGAATGCTGGGAAATGTAGTTCTTTCCCTGTTCCAGGGCTGGCTCTATAGGCAGGGAACCAAGGAACTACAGCTCCCAGGGCCCCCTGTTGATTCTCAACTCCCAGGCTGGAACCCTGTCAACTGCCGCCCCTGCAAATGGGTTGCCCCAAGCAGCTGCTTGCTTTGCTGGTGCCTAGAACCGCCCCTGATAACAAGAGCTGTCTTTCAAAGTTTTTTTCCACTTGCCCTCTGCTGCATGCATGGGACAATATAATGTTCACCATTTCTAGCTTTTGGGGGTAGGAGTTTCACTCCGCTACATACAGATACAAATATAGATCTAAAATTTGGTTTTATGTGGGGGCTTAAGGGGTGCAGAGGTGTAGCACCTGAGTGCTTATGGCAGATTCAGTCTGCCCAAGAAGGGCAGAAGCCATACGAAATATCTGCGGACGTGCTGGGTGAGGAGCCGGAGGCTAGGGAGGGAAGAGTTGTTGCCGCCCCACTGTGACCATTATGACACCTTTAAAAAGGTGTATCCATCAATGTTTTAAAACACTGAGTCTCCTAGGCCCAAACTTTGGCAAGTTGTTCTATGCAATTTGGCGTGTGTATGTCTGCAAAATCTGTGGGTTGTGAAATCATTTTTGGGGTGCAGATATCAGTATCATTTAGAGCCACAACTATATCTATCTGGAAATAAAGGACATGAAATGGCCAGAAAAGCAAGGGGAGAGGAGAACCCTTCTAATGGACCTTCTAATGGCAAGATTTTTTGGTAACTCAATACAAAGTACTGCATAGTGGCAAGTTTAGTGTGAGCAAAAAAAATTTCAACAGACAATTCTTTAGCAAATTGAGACATTCAGAAAATACAGGCTGCACTTTGGTTGTCTTTTTCTGCAGTGGTGTTGGTAATCACAACTCTTATGCAGACTCTGCTCTTGCTAATGCCACGATGTTGATCATTAAGGGCTGGATTGAAAGTTTTGTATCTGCCTTGTGTCAGAGTAACACTTAGCCCAGGAGAAGCCTAGGGAAGGAATTGTAAAAGCAGCAAAGAATCCTGTAGCACCTTATAGACTAACAGACGTTTTGGAGCATGAGCTTTTGTGGGTGAATACTCACTTCGTCAGGAAAGGAATTGTGACTCAGAATGTGACTCTGCTCCTGACAGTGAAATGGTTTACTGCAGCCCTTTTTAGGGGGACAGCTTATTCCCTACTCCTAACCCCTCCCACAGTGATTTAGCTTTGCTGGCTGACATTTTGAGGTGGCAGATCCATTTTCTGTACCCTCCCTCCTACCTGCTGGGGGAGAGGAATGAGGACCAGGTATAAAACCTGCTAGGCCCAAGCTACCCTGTGGAGAGCATTAACATGGCAACACAGGGTTCTCCCTTGGACAGCTGTGTTAGGCTGAGTCACAATCTGTTTCTAAGGCTAGGTCTACACTACAGCTTTTGTTGGCATAATTTATGTCACTTGAGGGTGAATAAATCACATCCCTGAGCGACATAAGTTACACCGACATAAGTGCTGGTGTGGAAGTGCTATGTCGGCAGACATGGGGGCTGGACTAGTTAATCAGCTGGGAGAGCTCTCTCCCGTCAGCTTAGAGAGCCTACATTAGAGAGCTTGCAACCGCTGTCAACTCTCTAGTGTAGCCATGAGATAAATTATATTTTTTTCCCTCCAGTCAAGCCCCAGAAAGTAGCATCCTCCGTAAAATATGGTACTTTAAAATGTTTGGAAGAGTAGATTTTATGCATATATTGTGTATTTACAGCATTGAATCATTTTAATAATTTCATAATGGGTTAAATGAGTCGATGATATCGTACCAGTACACTTCCAACTACTCATATCCCTTCATTTGTATGGATCATTTTATTATTTTCAGAAACATGCAATATGATTACAGTCAAAATGGGGGAAAAAATGACATGGTGCTGTTTTAACTGTTACAATGAATTTTATATTCTAACAGTAAGAAGATCAGAGGGGGAGGATGGAAGTTTTGATCAGGACAATAGAAAGGTAATGTCCAGAATGCAGGAAAAACATGCAGGTTGTTAGTGTTTTTCAATGGTACCGTTTTAAAATCTTTTTTATTTTTTAGATATTTTATTTTTATTGATCATTATTCTAGTTATTTAATAGCAGCAAATGTGTGTTTGGTCCTTCACAGAGGATATAGAAAGATATTGCACCTCCCCCAAAGTGCTTGCAATCTAAATTCGATAAATGATGGAACAAGTAGGGGAGGCAAAAAGTAGGAAGAATTGAACTAATGCAATAATTTCATGCATTTACTCAATCTGGACACGTTCATTGGTGGTTGAGTGGAGGTGTTTTTATTCAATTTATTTATTTTAAAGTGAGAAAAAGTAATAAAGTAACATTGATTCACTTGTGGGCATTAATAGTTGAATTTTTAAAAATGCACATGTTCTGAAATGAGGACAGAGTAGCAGCAGTAATTAATAGGAAACCCATTCTCAACCAGGTGGATCATGTTAAGTATCTGATACTAGAACTTCTGACAGTCTCATGATGCATTGCACAGGATGTGTCTTCCACTTTTATGACTAAGGGAATGATTGGTACAAAATTACTATAAATAAAAATTGATCAGAGAATTCCCATGTCAGTGAATTTGCAAGAATAAATGCAAAAGTTAAGGTTTGGTTTTGTTCTGTTCAGCTAAAGACCAGTTGGCTGATTCTGAAGGGGGAGATGGACACCAGAACTAATTCTCCAGATTTGGATACTCAGTCACTATCACATGGTCCTGGAACTGACAGAGAACAGCTCCGGCAAATGCAAGAGGATGCAACCACCATATATTCAAGTAAGTATTTACTTTACACCGTTAATTGTGGATGTGGGATTGTGGCTTGACTAAGAGAGACAGCCATGCCATAGGCTTCTCTGCACATTTCCATTCTTTGCCTTTGGCCTCCACCCAAACACTCCATATTTGTAAATTGGAATAGCCAGTGGTTCATTGTTTTGAAATGCTGCTCTCACTAGCTATCAGTACTGAAAGTGTTCTCCAAGTTCTCTTCATTTAACTTGACAGGAAGTGGGGGAGTACAGGGACATAGTCATCAAGAATAAAGGAACCTAAATTTTACGTTTAGTACACGAATGACAAAAATGATAGATAACTTTAGAGGAAAATACCTTGGAACAGCAGTTGTCCTAAGAGAGGGTCCCCCCACTACACTGAGATGGAGATACAGGTCGACTAGGGTAAATAATTTGGGGAAGCAGTTTTTCAAAAGCTTTCATCCGACTGCAGAGCATATCTGGCAGCAAAGGTAATGTGCCAGTCAATGGTAATATGATAGCTGGCTCCTTCATCTTCGTATTGAGGAAATTATGGCTCAGCTATACAAGAGAGGGAAAAAAGTGATGCAGCAGAATCTGTTACTAGAGTGAACCAAGTGAAAAGAAACAAGTAGTTTGGGATCCTACTGAACCAAAGCAAGGTGATTTCCCTTCTCAAATACCATCAGACATTTCCCACACAGGGAATGTTTCATAAAAGCCCTTTGCACGTGAAGCTGTCTCTGAATGCCACAAACTCCTCACATCCAGAAGCAACTGGGAAAAATGAGCTTAGACTATGCAAATAAATAGTGTAGGCACATGCACCATGAGAAGGCTGACTGATGGGTTGATATGCTGCTTATCTATACATGTTTTGAGATAACAGGCCTTATCTGAAAACCTTATGAGGCAAAAACTCTCCCATAAAAACGTCTGTAACACACAGTAAACTGTTTTTTAATATACAAGCACCGTACTGTGTCACAGGTTTCTCCATGGGTCTATCATTCTGCTTCCACTCACTCATTTATCTTTTATTTTCTAATATCACACACACAGCTCAGAACCACAGAAGTCAGAGATAGAAAAGACCCTGTAGGTTATGTGGTCACCTCCCTGCTGATGCAAATTGTTTCTTGTTTTACATTTTCAGATGTTTTGCCCAGTGTAGTTTTCAGTGTACCCAATGAAGGTTTCCACCACTTATCTTAGAAAACCATTTAACAGCTAAATAGTTCTGGCTTTGAAGGTTTTTTTCCTGATATTCACTCTCTTTTATTCCCTTCCTTTATTTTATCCAGTTACTCCTAGTTCTATCCCCCGTGCTGTCCTAAATAATTCCTTTCCTTCATTCCTTGTTTACACCTTTCAAGTATTTGTAGGCTACCGAGTGCCCCACTGATCATTGCTTAGCTGTTGTCCCTCCCATATGTGGATGAGGAGTAAAGAGAACCTTAGCCCCACCCCTAAACCCAAAGAGTTGGTCAGTGCAATTTAGTCAGCACAGCAAGGGAAATAATGTATGTCAGGTGTAGGTCTTGCACAAATTACTTCCCCCACAGAGCAAGAGGGGACTGCAAGTGGCTCGCTGAATCACAGTCTGGTTCCAGGTCTGCTTCTGGGGCAGAGCAACAATGTCCTGCCCATTACAGAAGTCTTGTGGCAAAGCCACAATTGAACTCGGTAATAACTAGACACCATAGTAACGATTGCTCCACCCTAGTTCATTTTTTTTTCTGTCTGATATTAATATTATAGGCTAGGTGTCAAAGTGTCTTAGGCCTTGTATGCCCACTGAGCTCTCTTAGTGGGAGAGATTTTATTCATGGATACCATTTCAGGCATTACCGTGTCAAGTTGAAGAAAAAGCTAGAGGGCATTAAGATGCTGAACTCCCCTTCCCCTCCAACCCTTGCATATAGTCTGAAAGTGCTGAATATCCAAATACCTGTACCTTATCAACTCTATTTGGTTGTGTGTGTGTGTATACCTTTATCTGGAGAGAGGTATATATTTACTGCTAGTAATGGTTATCTCTGTTCTGTATAAAACATTTCTCTCTTTCAAAGCTCATGGGCACTTTGGGCACCAATGGTGTATCAGACCACTTCATGTATTGGTGTGATCTATTGTATTCAAGACTCAATCATTATCCTAAGTTTTGTTTAACTTTTCTTGCTTACATAATGTCTGCATAAATATCTTGCTGCTATGTAACTGGGACATACATATGTATATTATGGTAGGTAGGTTTAGTACATGGTGTTTATAACATTTCAAAATAAAATAGTAGTATCTGAATAGGATTCCTCAGTGAATTTGAACTTTTTTTTTTTGAAGGTTGATTGCTACAAATAGCTCTTCTAAGAAAATCTATATTGATTTACAAAAACACAGTGTCCATAAATGGTTCGACATAGATTTCTAGTGCATTATACTGCCACTCATTTAACTTGAGAAGTTAAAGGCAATTCAACAGTTACTATTTCCTGAACCACAGACATTCTTGATTTTGGGGTCTGAAATAGTGCAAAAGAAGCTCTACAAATGATTGTTTAACTCACTGGT
Source organism: Gopherus evgoodei (assembly GCF_007399415.2). Classification (NCBI taxonomy): domain Eukaryota; kingdom Metazoa; phylum Chordata; order Testudines; family Testudinidae; genus Gopherus; species Gopherus evgoodei. The sequence goes on from NC_044326.1 coordinate 23,478,696, forward strand.
ATTGTACCACTTCCCAGATGATCCTTTGATGCTTAGCTTGTTACTATTATTACTTATTCCTTGTATTGTGATAGCACTTAGAGGCCCCAAGACAGAATCACATAATTAGAGACGGTCTCTATCCAAAAGTACTAATTTAAGACAAGATGAAACATACAATTGGAGGTGATAAAAGAAGAACAAGAGTAACCCTGTCAGGAACACATGGTTACATACACTCGCTGGGCACAGAGTTAGTCAAAAGACAATACTACTATCATGTTTCTTTAGTTTTCAGTGTTGTAATAGTTCCCTTTCTTTAGTGACATGCTGGTTACCATGTAGCAGGGAGTACACATTGTGCATATATAAAGCATTTTTGTCTTGTGGATATATTTTTGGACCAGGACTTGGGATATCTGGTTTCTAATCCTGGATCTGCTTCTGGCTTTGAGATCTGTGCTTGAAAAAAAGCTATATAAGAGCTAGATGCTATTATCACTTTTTTGCAGTGTAATGCAGTTGTGCCTTATATTTTCCTCTCAAAAACAGCTGTTTAATATTTTGGATGTGAAATATACATTAACTTTTTAACTTGTCATCTATAAGTGTAAGTTGTTTCTGTTATTTTTTACCATAATCTTTAATTTTAAAGACCAAAGGCCAGATTTTCGAAAGTATTGAAGTGCCTAAAGATGCAAATGGGCACTTCTGAAAATCCAATTAAGTGCCTATTTGCATTTTTAGACACCTAAATGCCTTTGTAAATCTGGCCCCAATTAGCCTATGGTGAAATGCAGTCTCATCGCGTTTCAGGTTAGCATGAATAGCATGCAAGGAGCCATATCAATTTACAATGAGCTGAAGTTTTAAGGACAGATTGTCACATATCAGTCAAGTACTCAAAAACTCGACAAGATACTGCAGAAGCATTTAGCATCTGATGTTTGCGGTTGTTACTAGTATGTTGGCTAGTTCAGTCTAGATTGTTTCATTCAAAGAAGAGCAACCAGGAATAAGGTAGTATATAATATACCTGAGAACTTCCTATAGAATGAAATGTTGTCTCCTGTAGAAGTCAATGGAAGTTTTCCCATTGACTTTAATTAGGCCAAGATTTCACCCCTGGAAGTTTTCCAAATGGCCACAAGATGTCGCCTGTACTTCACTTCTCTGATTTTCACACACAAAATTCACCACCTTCATCCTGAAATGAATGTTTGTCCTCATTAAGTTTAGGATGTAAAACTCCCAAACTGTTAGAGATTAAAGAAAGTTTGTTAATTCTAAACTGTTTACTTTGCACCAAAGCATTTCCCTTTGGTGCTATAATATTCCACCATTACCTAGGAACATGATGGGAAATTCCGACTGGGAATTTCACAAACCAGAAGAGGCCACCATTAGAAGCAGGAAACCGCATGAGACAAACCTTTGATCCCTTCTGACACTGCAATTCCTGTGTTCCTAAATAATTTGAATGTAGGGCTTTACGCCTTTTCATTATTCCTATTTTAACCTATCCCTTTACATACGCAGTAAAGTCACAATATTTTGGGATAACACTAAGCCATGTCAGCCATCTACTTACTCTGTGTCACTGCTCTGCAGGGCAGAGAGGTCACAGGAATTGATCTCCTCAGTAGTGTTCTTCACTAATCTGTTTGATAGGCCAGGACAGGGACTGTAACTTTATCGTTTGTATGTGCAGTACCTAATGCAATGTGGTCTGGATTCCTGATTGGGGCTCTAGGTGCAACTGCAATACAAAATAGCAGCTAATAATAAATAATGCACTTAGTTCTTTAAGTAGGAACATAGAGTTTGCCATATTGGGTCAGAGAACTGATCCATAGAATTCAATGTCCTGTCACTAACAATGGCCAGTACCACTTTCTTCAGAGGAAGGTGCAAGAATTCTCCATAATGGACAATTATATTATAATTTCTTCCTGATCCCATGAATTAGTAGCTAGTTTATACCCTATTTTTTAAATGAACCCTATCTAGTGTACCTGTGGATTTTCATATAAATACCTTTATCTTTCTGGCATCCTGCCAAGCTTCTGGCCACAGTGAGATCTTGTGGCAATGAGTTCCACAGATGGTGCATGCACCTTTTTGCTTTTACCATTTTAAAATATTTAGCTTTTCAGTTCCATCGACCATCTCCTCAGTCTCAGGTAATAAGGAAGTATAAATAGGAGTGCCCAGTTTACTTTCTCTTACATCATTCATTGTTTTCTCTATCTTTAGTGTGTCCCCTCTTATTCATCTCCTTTCTAAACATACAGGATTAGATCCTCTGCTTGTGTAAATTGGCAAAGAACTAGTGAAGGGAGCTGTACAGATTTATACCTTCTAAAGATCTGGCTAATAGTTGGACTGATTATTTAAGGAGGTTTGAAAATGGCCGTAGAAAGAGATCCGAGCATCTCTAACGATGCCAGAGTATCTGGACAATACCCAAAGATCATTTTACGCACAGCTGAAACGCAGTCACCTCAGGGAGAAATGAAATAACTATTTAACAGCACCTAACAACGCTAAACACCAGTTTAAGACTGGAAACAGAAAATACCTTTTCCCATTGAAACTGCAGAGCAAATTTAGTGGGGGCAAAAAGCTATTCTTAAACTGGAATTTCACCGGGACCATATTCTTACAAAAGGTGCCAGGAATGCAGGTTGGCAGAACCTCTGAAATAATGGCACATTTATTACCATTCTGGGGTAGCAGCTCAGCAGTGAGTCAGAGAGGTTACCTCTGACTTTGTCCTCAGTACCACTTTCTACCGCACCAAATTGTTCCTCAGAGGTCTTCCCCATCCCCATCTGCGAAGCATGCAATCTTCTGAGATCTGGGATGATCCCGACCTGACATGATATGAATTATAGATATGGATATATTTCTCTTTTTAAAAACCTCCCCGCAAGACTGAGATGAAGCATACACATCTGCACTGTATCTCAGAGGCTGGGCGATAGCTCTTGCAATTGATTTCCTGTATTCTGTGCTTGTTTTTATTAATTAAATTGTAAAGGTTTTTGCAAAAATCTCTCAATACATATTATGTCTTTTACAGGATTCCCATATGCCAAATCTGCTTCTCTTCCTGGCTACGGAAAGAACGGATTGCACCAGGTAGGTATTAGTATAGAATGCGTTACACCTGCTAATATTGTACCATAAATACACAGCTTAGTGACCAGGTAGATAATCACAAATAACATACAGCTTTTTAAAGACTTTTGGCTATCAGCTCTGCCTAACACATTCATATGCCAAGGGAGTTCAGCCATGTCTGTCTTCAGCAAGCAGTCAGCCAGATTGAGCTTTCTCTTTAATTGTGTATTGCATGAACATTAAGAGTCTTATTTTTCTCCCAAAACAAACACAGATCCAAAAATGTAGTCTGCACATATAAAGAGAACTCAGTAAGTGTTAAATTAATCATTGAGAAAGAAGGACATATATTTAAAGCAAGCTAGCTCTCCTATGTTAGAGAAAAGGGGAAGCAACCCACAGATGGGTTGCATTTCCTGACGTGGGTAATCTGATTTTTTTCCAGTGTTCATATATGTAGGTTTCCTAGATTTTCTTTTTCCTTTTATCAAAAAAGGGGAGGGAGCAGCGGGAAGAGGAGGGAGACAAGCACAGGTATCTAATCATAGTTATTGTAGGTTCTTCAAGGCAGTGACTGTCTTGTTGTTTTGTGTTTGTGCCGCACCTATCACAATGGGGTCCTTATCCATCACAGGGCTCCTAGGCACTTAAGTAGGACCTCAGAGTTACGGCCACCAGGGTTACAAACTGAGCAGTCAACCACACACCTCCCTCTCTCCCCATCCCCTCCCGAATACAGTACAGTAATGTGTTAAACATAAAGTACCAAAAAAAAAAGGGAAAGCAGCATTTTTTCTTCCACACAGTAAAGTTTCAAAGCTATATTAAGTCAATGTTCAGTTGTAGGCTTTTGAAAGAACAAGCACAATGTTTTGTTCAGAGTTAAGAATATTTCAGAGTTACGAACAACCTCCATTCCTGAGTTGTTTGTAACTCTAAGGTTGTCCTGTACAGTTGATGATGAGGCTGATGATAGTCATTGCACTATTGTCTCCAAAAGGAAGTTTGGAAACAACTACAGTATGTGATCTAGGCTGTATTTTACTGAAGACAAGAAAATGACTTCCAATTAATCACGGGGAGCAGCAAGAGTGCAAGTGCCATAGCCTGGCTGAAATGTTGAATATATTTGTATGCATTTTTTGAAATGTATGTCCTGTTAATACAAATCGACTAGCAGTCTTGGTGTTGAGCCCAGTCTCTGACACTCTGAATTCAACCTCAAAGAGAACAGTGGAGTTATGCCATGTGCAAGGTCGCACCGGTGTGGGTAGAGCCACATGCTCTTCAAAATGGCATCCCCAGAGGCAGCCCTCGATTAGCTGCCAGCGACTGGCGCCGTAGGCGAACCGTGCTATCGGCATCCCCCAACACCAAGGGCAGATCTAGGCTGAGGGTTTTGGTAAACTGGGAAACATTTTGCCCCTTTTTTCCTTTTAATGTTTTTAAGCTTTTTTTTTTTTTTTTAACAGAGGCTTAATTATTCTGTTTGTCCGTCTATCCAACCAATGTTTCTGAGATCAGATAAAATAGAGAGATGAAATTTTCAGAATAGATTTGTACACAACAGCTAGATGATATTTCAATCCAATTTCAAATAAAAATGCATTAAAAATATTAATTATAATTTTTATTATTACAAATCCAAAATTATCCATTATGCTATCCTGCTTTAACTGCCATTACCACCACATTCAGTACAAAAAGAAATAAGAGAACTCTTCAATGAACTTTAACCTGTATTTACAGAACACTCTGAATAAAAAACACTCTGTGCTCTTAAAACATGACTTTTCTTGCTTTAAGTTTTGAAAATTCAGTCACTAGTTCTTTTGGATCCAATTTTCTAGCTATTTCATGCTCTACTGACATTGTGGCAAGTCCAGCAAGTCTCTCTTGCACCATTGTTGAACGCAGATATGTTTTTATCAATTTTAACTTTGAGAAGCTACATTCCACACTAGCTATGGAAACTGGCAAAGTTAAAAGAATGCGTAGAGTTATAAAGATGTTTGGAAAATTGTCTGTGAGTTTATTTTCACAAACAAGCTTCCATATTTCTTCAGGAGTGGAATGTTTCTTAAGTCTTCTTGAAAAACCCTAAAGCTGACTACATAAATCTGTAGCATCAATGTCTTTTGAATTTTCATAAGTCAATGCTGACTTTCTGCTCTATATGAATTTCTGGCTATGCGACCTTGATGTGTATTTGAATTATATGTCACTAGCATTGCAGCTCTCGCCATTGGCGGATGTGTTTCATTGTGGCTGAGTTATTGCTTATCAAAATTGCAGAGTGGGTCATCTTGACCCTGTGTCGTAAATTTTTTTAAAAATTGCTAAAATATTATTTATTTTGCAGTAGATAAAAGATTTGACATATTAATAAATTCTCAGAAATGTAGAGAAATGAATTATAATTCATATTCCCTCTATATGCACACGGGAATTGAAATAATGACATCTTCATTATTTTATTTGTTTTTTTATCTTTTTCAGGGTTTTTTATTTATTTATTTTTTTAAATTTGATTTTTTTTTCCTCTCAAATGTGGTGCCCCATTTAACTTGCACCATAGGCGACTGCCTAGTTCGCCTATATGAACAGGCCGCCCCTGGACATCGCCATACGATTCTGGACAAAACCACATCGGTTTTGTCTCAGTACCAGATGAGGAATAAACCACACAAAAATAGGACACTCTGGTTTAAAACCGGACAAATGGCCTAAATATAAGAACATTAGAATGGCCATATTGAGTGACACCTATGGTCCATCTAGCCCGGGGTAGGCAACCTATGGCACGTGTGCCGAAGGTTGCATGCGAGCTGATTTTCAGCGGCACTCACACTGCCCAAGTTCTGGCCACTAGTCTGGCGGCTCTGCATTTTAATTTAATTTTAAATGAAGCTTCTTAAACATTTTAAAAACTTTATTTACTTTACATACAACAACAGTTTAGTTATATTTTACAGACTTATAGAAAGAGACCTAAAAACATTAAAATGTATTACTGGCACGCAAAACCTTAAATTAGAGTGAATAAATGAAGACTCAGCACATCACTTCTGAAAGGTTCCCGACCCCTGATCTAGCCCAAAGGTCCTCAGACTATGGGGCGTATCCCCTGGATAGATGCAGAGGAATGTTCAGGAGTATGGCTGAGCCTTCGCTCCTGGGTCCGCCCACAGCTGTGGTCCCAGCCTCAGTCCCCTTCCCCATAACTGTGTCCTTCCCTCGAGCTGCAGCCCTGCCCCCCGGGATGAGGGGGCAAGACCCTGAAAAGTTTGGGTCTAGCCCCGATATCATGTCTTCTGACAGTGGCCAGTGGCAGCTGCTTCCGGGGGAATGAACAGAATGGCAATTTTGAGAGATCCATCCCCTGTCGTCCAGTCCCAGCTTCTGACAGCCAGAGGTTTAGGGAAATCTGTAGCATGGAGTTGCATCTCTGTCCATCTTGGCTAATAGACATTGACAGACCGTTCCTCCAGGAACTTATCTAATTCTTTTTTGAACCCAATGATACTTTTGACTTTCATAACATCCCCTGGCAATGAGTTCCACAGGTTGACTTTGTGTTGCATGAAGAAGTATTTCCTTTTGTTTGGTTTAAACATGGTGCTGATAATTTCTTTGGGTGAGCCCTAGTTCTTGTGGTATCTGAAAGGATAAATAACACTTCCCTATTCACTTACTCCATACCATTCATGGTTTTACAGACCTCTATTAATTCCTCTCCTTAGTCATCTCTTTCCTAAGATCAGCAGTCACAGGCTTTTTAATCTCTCCCCATATGGAGGCTGTTCCATACTCCCAATCATTTTGTTGTCCTTCTCTGTACTTTTCCCAATTCAAATATATCTGTTTCGAGATGGGGCGACCAGAACCGTATGCTGTAGTTAAGGTGTGAGCGTACTATGATTTTTTAAAGTGGCATTATGATATTTTCTGTTTCATTTGTTACCATTCCTAATGGTTCCTAACATTCTGTTAGCTGTTGACTTCCACTGCACACTGAGTGGACGTTTCAAAGAACTATCCATAATGATCCCAAGATCTTTCTTGAGTGGTAACAGCTAATTTAGACTCAATAATTGTATATGCATAGTTAGGATTACTTTTTCCAATGTGCATTATTTTGCACTTCTCAGCATTGAATTTCAAGAGCCATTTCATTGCCCAGTCACCCAGTTTCATGAGATCCTTTTGTAACTCTTTGCAGTCAGCTTTGGACTTAACTGTCTGGAGTAATTTTGTATCATTTGCAAATTTTGTCATCTCACTGTTTGCCTCCTTTTAAAAATCATTTATGAATATGTTGAACAGCACGTGTCCTGTACTGATCCTTGGTGGACCCGCTATTTACATCTCTCCATTGTGAAAACCATTTATTCTTACCTTTCGTTTCCTATCTTTTAACCAGTTACTGGTCCATGAGAGGACCTTCCCTCTTATTCCAGGCCTGCTTACTTTGCTTAATAGCTTTTGGTAAGGGACCTTGTCAAATGCTTCCTGAAATTCCAGGTACATTATATTCACTGAATCATCCTTGTCCACATGCTTATTGTCTCCCTCTTTACAAAACCATGTTCACTGTTTCCCAAAATGTCATGTTTATCTATGTATCTGGTAGTTCTGTTCTTTCCTATAACTTCATCCAGTCTGCCTACTCCTAAAGTTAGGTTTACTGGCCTGTAATTGCCAGGATCGCCTCTGGAGCCTTTTTTAAAATCAGCATTATATTAGCTACCCTCCAGTCATCTGGTATAAAGGCTGATTTAAGCAATAGGTTCCATACCACAGTTAGTATAGGGAAGGGACCCCAAAATGTCATCTCTATCCCCCTGCCTTCACTAGCAGGACCAAGTACTGATTTTGCCCCAGATCCCTAAGTGGCCCCCTCAAGGGCTGAACTCACCACACTGGGTTTAGCAGGCCAATGCTCAAACCACTGAGCTATAAGCTCCTTGAGAACTCTTAGGTGAATACCATCTGGTCCTGGTGACTTATTACTGTTTCATTTATCAATGTATTCCGAAACCACCTCTATTGACACCTCAATTTGGGACAGTTCCTCAGATCTGTCACTGAAAAAGAATGGCACATCCTGTACAGAGAAGGCCGATACAAATAATTAATTTAGCTTCTCTGCAACAGTTTTGTCTTGAGTGCTCCTTTAACACTTTGATTGTCCTGTGGCCCCACTGATTGTCTGGCAGGCTTCCTGCTTCTGAGGTGCTTTAGAAAATATTTTGCTATTAGTTTTAGTGTCTTTAGTTAGTTGCTCCTCAAATTTTTTCTTGGCCTCCCTAATTATACTTTTACATTTGACTTGCTGGAGTTTTTGCTCCTTTTCCTCAACAGGATTTGACTTCCAATATCTGCCTATACAGTATACTTTAATCAAGGAAACAGTGCTTGATATCTGACTGATTTGTTGGTAAGAATTATTCTAATCTGAGGTAACAGGGAGATTAGGAAATGACTTTGAATTAGTAAAACTGGGGAGTTCTTACAGCTACTTAGACTGTAAGCTTCGTGGGGCAGGTGCTCTCTTTTCGTTCTGTGTTTGTACCACACCTAACACAGTGGGATCCTGGTTTGTGACTAGGGCTTATAAGCACTACAGTAATACAAATAATTAATAATAATAGTTAAGGCATCTGGATAAAAATCAGCAACCAAGGGAGATTGGTATTTTATTATTTTTTATGCTGTGATAGAAATTATTTCTTGTAATCTAAATAAATTAGGTTTGCGGGCGCATAATATGTTGTGAATAGTTACTGAGGGCTGTTGTATCCATCCCTTTCATGAGTTAACAGGCAGGAAAGGGAATATGGAGCTGCTCAGGGCAAAACTGTAGCCTCTGCATGCCGAGTGGTGCATAGATTAATCCGTAAGTGCTCTGGCAGGCATACACGCCCACCAAAATGGGGAGCGACAAAGACAGTTATATAGCATTGTGCAACAAGTATGTTTGCAGTAGAACAGTTTACTATTCAGAATTAAACTGTGCAACAGACATTTGTGACCAGCAGGTGGCAATATTTTTCCCATCTATGCAATGCAAAAGTTGAAATGCGCATGCAAACTTCATGAGTTGAAAAGGTCATGCACGGTCAAGTCCCCTTTAGGCCAAAACTGTGGCATTCTTTTCAGCATAGCTGTTCTCTGTTTGGAATGCAGGCTCGTACCAACTTTTATGGTTTGTTATTTTTAATCAGTTCTCCCAGTGCTGAATAATAAAATAAAACAAAAAAGGGGCCTTGCAGGATCTGTAAACATGGCTGTGCATGTGACTCATCCCCGAACAGACAAGAATGAACCTCAGGACTTAAAACAAAAACACTGTTTTCCGGTATCCTGTAATGTCAGTCAACTCATCATAGCATTCGTCAATCAGAAGGAAGACAGAGAATGCTGTATCACATGCACACAACTCTTACTGCCTTTATTGGCAACTGAAGCTGAGGGCAAAATTTGGGCTGTGAATTTCCAAAGAGCCTAAGGATTTTTAACGCTCTCAACTTCCACTCAATTTCAATGGGATTTGGGTGCCTAACGCTATTAGTCTATTGCGAAACCTCTAGCCTTCGCCCATAGTGCCAAGTCTTCAAAAACCTGGTTCAGCGCACCTGTTGGGAGGGAGGGTATAGGTGACTTTCTGCTACTTTTCCACCTCTTTGATCCTGGGGGGATGCTGGGGATTGGAGCTCAGATTAGAACAGCCTCCATTAGCTATAGAGTGAAGCACAGGGGATATATGAGGGATCAAGAATCTGGCCTTAGGTGTCTGTCTGTCTAATCATCTGTCTGATACTGCCACTGATCAGCACTTTCAACATAAAATAAATAGCAATAATGAAGTCCCTCATTAATTTCAAGGAGTCTCTAGCACATCTGCCTTTTAATGGATTAAATTCTCTTTGGGGGAGGGATTTTGGTTTCAGTATTTTTGGCAGAGGTATAGAGCAAGAACAGGAGTGTCAATGTTAGTCTCAATTATATCACAGAAGATTAGGGTTGGAAGGGATCTCAGAAGGTCATCTAGTCCAACCCCCTGCTCAAAGCAGGACCAATCCCCGCACAGATTTTTACCCCAGTTCCCTAAATAGCCCCCTCAAGGATTGAACTCACAACTCATTCTTATGATGAAAAGAGTTTTTCAAAGAGACAGCTTTTGCAGCATTTCCTAAGGCTGCTCAGGCTCTGAATATGTGTTATCTCCTCTGGAGGTTTGTTGAAAAACATACATCCATAGTTGAAAACCATTGATTTGAGAATGTCTTTGCTTCTATTTACACAACTGCCTCTCTGCATTTGTACACTGAGTTATTTTGCACCTTTTTCAGTTGCCTGCTTGGAAAAGTTAGACTGTGTTATAATAAAACTGTATACTTCCTTAAAAGGATTTGTGCTTTGATTATGCAGGTAGGCTTTCTTATTTTCATCGACAGTGTTTTACCTACTATTTTGTTTGTTTTAGTTTCTTGCTACATTCTTTGTTTCTTGCTCTTCCAGACTGCAAGTATGGGCCAATATGAAACAGACCAAGATGCCAGTTGGGGGATGAGAGGTACTTGGAGAGATGATTCTCAGTCACTCCTGTCTTTCATGTATTTTGCCTCTTGTATGGGGTTTGTTAACACGCTGTTATTACTGTTACCCTGTAAGATCCTCTCATGGCTCTGTTAAGGATGGCTAGATGGTAGCACAGCTCAGCAGTTTGTCTATCACAGAGAATCAGCCGCTGTTTTCTTTATTTTTTATTTTATTGAGAAGGTGAAGTATAGAGTACTGCCATCATAAGTTGAATCAAACCCAGTACCCCCAGGCCCCAGCACTGGGCAGTGGCCTCCATTGTGCTCTTTTGTTAGCCAGTGATATTCTTATTCCAAAGGCAGAGAGGAAATTCAGTCTAAAATCATAGAATCATAGGACTGGAAGGGACCTCGAGAGGTCATCTAGTCCAGTCCCCTGCATTCATGGCAGGACTAAGTATTATCTAGACCAGAAGTGGGCTAACTTTTTGGCCCTAGGGTCACATCTGGGTATGGAAATTGTATCACAGGCCATGAATGCTCACAAAACGGGGGATTGGGGTGTGGGAGGAGGTGAGGGCTTCGGCTGGGGATGTGGGTTCTGGGGTGGGGCTGGGGATTGGGGGCTGAGGGTGCTCTGGGCTGGGACTGACGGGTTTGGAGGGCGGGAAGGGTATCAGGGCTGGGCAACGGGGTTGGGGCACAGGAGGGAGTTGGGACACAGGCTCTGGGCAGTATTTACCTCAAGCAGCTCCCGGAAGCAGCAGCACATCCTCCCCGTAGGCACTGCCCCTGCAGCTCCCATTGGCTGTGGTTGCTGGCCAATGGGAGCTGCAGGGGCAATGTGCGGAGCCCCCTGGCTGCCCCTGTGTGTAGGAGGTAGAGCGGGGACATGCTGCTGCTTCCAGGAGCCGGCTGAATCTCAAGGGACGGATTAAAATATCTATAGGGCCGGATGCAGCTCCCAGGCCATAGTTTGCCCACACCTGATCTAGGCCATTCCTGACAGGTATTTGTCTAGCCTGTTCTTAAAAATCTCCAGTGATGGAGATTCCACAACCTCCCTAGGCAATTTATTCCAGTGCTTAACCACCCTGGCAGTTAGGAAGTTTTTCCTAATGTCCAACCTAGATCTCCATTGCTGCAATTTTAGTCCATTGTTTCTTGTTCTATCCTCAGAGGTTAAGAAGAAAAATTCTTCTCCCTCTTCCTTGTAACAACCTTTTTGTCTAATCACCGATCACAAAGTGTAATCACTATATTACAGTGGAACCTAAACCTTAGCAGGGTCTCAACAAGCAGTATCTGTCTGCATTAACCTCCCTTATTATGAGTCAACCTGATTGTGATCATGGTGAGCTAGACCTGGGGTGGGCTTTTCCAAAGAGCTCAAGTGGGAACTTCTGCTCTTAAGTCACTTAAGCTCTTTTGAAAATCCCATCCTTAGGCTTTGCTCTAGGGCTTTGTGTTGGTCCTTAATTTATTCTCAGTATCTCAGTAGATAAGGGAGTATAGCTTTAAAGAAAAGCTTCATCTCTGATTTTAAATATTTTAGGCAATAGCGGTTCTACAAAAGCCTCCCCACAATCCTGGTTGTCCTTGCAAGCATCAAAGTACTATGGGGATTAGAGGCCGTGTGATGGTATATGCAGCAACATTGACCTAGACTAGTCTCATGCTAGGTTATGACCAGTAACCCTAGAAATAACAGAAAAGAAACCCTCATTATTCTCACTGCAGTCATTCTTTCCACTTCAATTGGTCCAAGCATCAGGTGTTGTCACTTTGGAACTTTCTGTTAACATGATGATATTCATATGTTCCAAGATTGTAATGTGCCTAGTGATCTGTATGTTTTAATGATTTTCAGTAAAGAGCAGGAAAGGAGGAGCTTTCCGACAAGAGACTGAGTTAACTCACACACAAGCCACTTGAGAAGAAAGATTTCCAACCCCCCCCCCCCCCCAATCGGTTGCTTTTGCCCATTGTATAACCCCATGGCACCAGGAAGCAGACGCCTCTGTCATCAGTCTTTGATGCAGATTACCAGCATCATTGTTTCAGCAATGGATAATGTTAGGGCTGTCCAGACCACCAGGGTCAGAAGGTTACCTGTAGATAACTATAAATGCAATTATCCAGCAGCTAGTCAAGCAATTGAGAGAAATGCAGTAGTGTGAAACATTCATCTCTGCTAACTGTACACTAGTGCAATCATGAAAGATCCCTATGTATTCTAAACTATCAAACCATTTCCCATTTTCTTACAGAATACAAGGTAAGAAGTGTCATGCCAACACTGGGAGAATGCTCAGATTCACCTCTTCCTAGCAAGGTTAAATGTGTTCCTTTTTTCTTATTGTGTCCATGTGAAATATGTATGTCAAATATGGATACAAGTATGTACCATTTAAATTTGTAAGTTACACACATTGCCATACAGCAGAAGCACATTTCGCTAGAGTTCATGCCTTTGTTACTTTTTGCAACAGATCTATCCTTATGAAACACTTATTGTAACAAACCGAATTCGGGTGAAACTGCCTAAGGATGTGGACAGGACCAGACTGGAGGTAGGAAACATTTGCTTTTGAAATCCTTGTTCTGTTAATTCGTTAACTGACTTACAGTTACTTCTACTGTTGCTCATTGGTGTAAATGAACTTGGGAGAAGTCATATTCTGAACAGGTGTAAATTGGCATAGCTTTTTTTACCTCTCTGGAGCTAGACCAGTTTACACCAGCTGGTCTGTAGAGGTTTGTCCATTAACCAGATGTTGGTGTTCTGTAGCAATCATTTATTTGGGCAGCAGTGCTTGTCAGTCTACATCGTTCATTGAAAGCCCTATCCTGTGAAGTGCTGAGCAAAATATGTTGTCCTGCTAACATCCATTGAACTCAATGGAATTTGAAGGAACTCAGCCCCTTGCAGGATTGGACCTTGGGAGATATCATTCATTTTCAAGTTACTGAGCTCTTAAATAAATTAATTAGTTAATATAACATGAGTGAATATTGCGAGTGCAAGGCTACTGCTTCAAATGATATGGTCCTTTTCCAGGGATGGTCTGTGCCTCTCATCCTTTTTGAAAAAAGAGTAAATGATTTAGTACTTTGATCATTTGTACAAATTGAGTACAAATATTCTGATAAAATTGACAGAATGGGTCATGAGTGGAGAAAAAGAAAACTTTACAAACTTTCAGGGCATTTATACACTGTGACAAAATTGAAAATCTTGAGAGTGAAAAAATGTGCTCTAAAATATAAAATATTTAGAATTCCAGGAGTGCTTCCCATAAATAAAAGGCCTGAATCTGCAATCTTTTTATATACAGAACAATTTTATGAAGCCAGTAAAAGTTCTAAATATGGAAGTCTTGTGGGGTGAACCCAAGTCTTGGTATTCTCAGTCTAATTAGACATGTTAATCAACATGGCGACTTCATTTCACAGGCTGTAACTGTTACTGGTTTAAGGGGGTTGTTTTATAGAACTGTGTGCATGCAAGTCTCACTTACAAAATAAAAACAAAAAAAGTGCTTGAAAATCATAACATGAATGTATATTTTAACTGCATTATGTCAGAGAATAAGGCAAACAAAATTGCTATTACATATAGGAAATGTTGGCTGGACTCTGAATCAGCCATTGGGGTTAGATTATTAAATCTCATTTTTAAGTAGCATATCCAATTTTCATTAAATGTAAGTTGAAGCTGCAAATAGCCACCCAGGAAAAAATGGAGGCTGATTAAGTTTGAATCTATGAAATAACTCTGGCAGCTTCTCAGTTATGACTGTTCTGTTGTTAATTAAGGACGGTGCTTTATTTCTAATGCATGCTAATCAGGGAAGTTCTGTATGTGCATGCTGTTGAGCTCAGCACTGCTAGGGACTGAGATTCTGAACAAAATGACACTGTATGGACCAACTGCCATCCCCTCATGAGGGAATTTGGTATATTCTAATTCACCCGATAGATCATATAATCACTCAACTAGCCCCGAATGGATTATTTTTCAAGTTCCTGGAGAGCCACTGGCTGCCTGGTGGTAGTGCAGGAGATCCAATGTAGCTGGACAATTTCTTGGGTTTGATTTTAATGCTTCCTAGACTAGCATGAGCTGGGAGCATTGAAGAGCAGCATGTTGTTACTTGAGTGTCTTTCCAGTCAAGGTAGAGTGTGATATTGACAGACTGCAAACAGAGTCCCATCTAGCCTCCTCTAACCAGAAAGATGTTGGTCATGATAGATGCCGGAGATGTGAAAGGGGCAGCCAATAGATGAACAACAGACAGGAAAATGGAAGTTTCTCTCTCCTCCTTAAGATAAAGACAATAGGAATAATTTGCATCTAATTTATCTGTATCCGAAAGCACTGCACAAGCTAAATATATCTATAGACAATACCAGAGAAACGCAGCCATCCCTGGGTGGTGAGGGTGGCAGCCAACAGCCAAACAGCACCCTTCACAAACGTGGGGAGAAGACTTTTTGACCCTAATACTATTGCAACCCACAACTCACAAAGATCCAGGGGATCTTGAATATCCACATTGAGCAGCCAGGCCCTTGGCTTTTAAAAGAACCCCACAGAGTAAAGTGCATGTTATTAAATTACCTATCCTGAACATATCAAAAGTCTGAGTTTATCTTGCTAGAATTTGAACCTGTGTTTCCATGGAGTCTAGGGATCTGATCCTACTCACTCTGGTGTAAATCAGAAATATCTCCTTCAAAGATGATTAAGTCACACGGGTGTCAGAATCAGGACATGCGTGAACCCCAAACCATGAAACCTCCCCTTTGGCTCTGTGATCCATAATATCAACAAACCAATCTTAACATTAATGAATGTGTTGAACAATTAATTTCTAAGGGCTAGTTCCTGAAGTCCACTATCATTTTGTCTGTGTAAGGACTGAATAATGAATTCAGGATTTGATGTAAAGTATTAACTAATTATTGTAGATTAATTTTAGGATTAAGAGGTTGTTCAATAATTGTGAAATAAAAATTCAGTGATTACCAGTCTTAGTCCTTGAAGAAAGTTTTACATGTAAATGGGTAACTGCAAGGTCAAAAATATATTTGCCAATAAAAGGAGAGAAAAAGCCATTAATCTTTAAGCAGAAAAGAAAGGAAAACTGTGAACTAGTTGCAAGTTCCTGTATAAAAACTAAACAATGGTAAAAATGTTAAAAGATCCGTGTGGTATTTATTGGAATTGGTGTTTGTTCTTCAAACGCTTCAATGCGCTTCTTGTTTGATTATCCAGCAGGCGATATTGATTTGATTGTAAGAAACAGAATGTCTTAGATGTGTGCTGTTTTACGCCCAGGGTATGGCAAAGCACCAGAGGCAGAATGAAAAGCCAGAAGAGTCCAAGAAAAGGAAAAACACATCTGGACACATCCTATACATTAAAGCATTCTTTTAGCTTTTTTTCACATGAAAGAATAGAGTCTTTGTTTAAACTCATCAGCCTAGTCTGAATAGCAGGCACTGCACTAAATTGCTTTTTTTAGACAATGTATAGTTTGCTTTGGATGGATAGTGTATGTTCTGGCTGCCATTATCAGTAACTCATACATTGTCCTCAGCTGGGGCTGCTGTTTGTTTAACATTAAAGTTGCTCAGCCTGCTTCACACCAGGTGCAGGCCTGTGCCTAAAGTCTTGAGAAGCCCAACCACTTCAAAGATCTCATAGTGATTTCCAAAAGAACAATAAACAAGATCTGCCTTAAACCTGCAGTAGGAAAGCGATAAGGGGACCAGACAACTGATCCTCTCAGTTGCTGTGCTATGCTAAAACATGTATCTGAAAAGGAGCTCTTTGTGCAGCATCTTGGATTTATTAGGGATTGGTAGTTTTTTAAACAATTAAATAGGCAGCATTTGAATAGGATGATAGTGACTGGCAAAACAGAGGTGACAGATCTGCACATTCAAACCGTGTGTAAAGCTGAGTGACAGGAGCAGACTGAAGGCTGCTGTGTTTTGGTTTTTTTGTTTGTTTTTTTTCCGGGGGGGGGGGGGGTTGTATTAGAGAACTGTTGGGATTAAACAGCTTTGCACAGAAAGTCAGTTCATCATTATTTCTTCTCATAGCAAAGGAGGAACCCTGTAACTTAGTTACGAAGAAGGGCAAATGTGGTGGGTAAGCTCAGTAGGTTTTGGGGAGGGAGGGAGACCAGAACCCAGGAGCGGAGCAGGATTCCAATCAAACACCATAGGAATGGTAAGAGGGGGCAGCCTGCAGCATCATAGGGGTGATGGCTAGAACCCCAGAAGCAGAAAATACAGGAGAGTCCAGGCTGGAGTGCAACACTGGAGCAACACTAGTATTTGCTGCAGTGTATTGCCACCAAATAGGCAGGATGGCTCTGTTATCTGTTAAGAGGATGGCCTCTTTTGTGTTATCACTCCCCTCCCCCATAGTTAAGCTCTCTGTTGTAAGGGTTGGTGTGGGTGATAGCAGTGGTAAAGGTAGATAATTCATCTATTCAGCTGCCTATCTCAGATTTTATCTTTTAAAACAACCTACATTTTCTATCATCTCAAATTTTCTGCAGTAAAATCACTAGGCCTGATTTTTATCTCACTTGCACTGCTGTAAATCAGCAGTAACTCCTATGAGTCAGTGGATTTGAACCAGAGCAAAACTGGCATAGGTGAGAGGAGACTCAGGCCCCTTGTGTTTTCTGCTAAAGGTAGGAGAAACAAATGACCTCTCCTTGTCCAGTGTGATTAAGATCTGTAAACTCACTACTTCTGATCCCTTTGACAGTCCTCAACGCTGCTGAAGCTGGGGATTCTGAACAAGCAGGGTTTGTTTAGCAGTTTTGACCTAAATTAACTTTAAATGAATTCTTTTTTAGGGAAGAGGAATTTACTGTTAGTTTTCAGTTATCTCTGGTAGATGCCATAGAAATCAGGAAATGTTGTTCATCTCTCTCAATTGTGAGGGGAAATCCGTTGTCTTGGATATTTCCCAAATGACCAATAGAATCTCATGACAAAAGTTAGTTCTTTAGAGTCCAGTTAAGAGAAGTTTCAATGAAGGGCATGTTAGGAAGGATAACTGCTTTTGGGTGGGGCTTTCAGAAGGTTTCAGGCTATGGCTTATATGCTCCCATTGAGAGTGATTTTGCGAATCCCACCTTTCTTGTTTAGGAAATCTGTTATAAGATTTAGAATCCTATATATTTAAATGTGTGCTTCTCAATGTATGGATTAGATAGGTGCAACTGGGAATAAATGTAAATAAATGCATTAAAATAACATAAATTCTTTCTTCTGAGGCCTGGTCTACACTAGAGGTGGGATCGATCTAAGATACGCAACTTCAGCTATGAGAATAGTGTAGCTAAAGTCAACATATCTTAGATCGACTTAGATTGATTTACTTCGCATCCACGCGGCACGGGATCAACGGCCGCCGCTCCTCCCTTGACTCTGCTTCCACTCTCGCCCTGGTGGAGTTCCAGAGTCGATGGGGAGCCTGTTCAGGGATCGATGTATCACGTCTAGACGAGACGCGATACATCCATCCCCGATAGATCAATCACTACCCGCCGATCCGGCAGGTAGTGTGGACATACCCTGAGATGCGTACATCTGAGAGGCACAATTAAGGCCTTTATTTTTCTTTCTTTGTTCTAAACTAGCACTGAGGCTGATGTAGCTCATTTCCTGATGCTTGCAGAGAAGACATTATTAATCCCAACACTGAACTAATACACTGACCTTTTAGAATTGCTAAAACAAATGACCTGCTGATGCACAGATATATCTGAGTCCTTGAATTCAAATTAATGGGCCAGAGCCTCAACTGCTGTAAACTGACTTCAATGAGATATGTAAATTGCCAACAGCTGAGGATCTGGCCCAATAATTTTTTGAGCTATTTCTTACCATATTGACCTTTATTCTAATTTAAGATGAATGAAGCAGCGTTCTCAGGAGTGATTCTGAAACAAAATGTGGAGAGAGATTGGAATGAGCTTTAATAGTATTTCAGTAAAATGAAGTAGTAAGACAGCATTGGCTTCTAATAGTATAATTTTGTTCGGAGCTAATTTTTAATACACAGTGCTTAATACAGTAAAAATATTCCAGGTCTCTATATTTGCCTCTTTCAGCCACCAGTATTTGAAGTTTGTTGGTATTCTTGCTCAGTCATGACACATGGATTTAGATTATAAAAAGGCTGACATCATAGAATAAAGACAGTCAAAGTAGACGTATGTAATTCCAGTTGTTGAACAGCTTTTTAGACTTGTCTTCCTACAACTAGATCAAAACATATTGATTGCCACACGTGCATACTCTTGCAGGGAAAAAAATCATCTCTCTCAAGTGGCAAAACAGAACAATGCACATGGTACATACTTGTGCAATCCTTAAGGGTCAGACTTTGAAACCCTGGCTTTGAGTAGCCCTTACTCATATGAATACTCCCCATTGACTTCAGTGGCGACTGCTCACAGGAGAGGTACTAAAGCTGTATCTAAACAAGTAAATTCCAGCAATTTAGGTAAATTGTTTTAGAAGCCAATTTACTTAATGTTTTTGTTTCCATGCCTCATAACAGTTTAGCTTAAATTGATTCCTTACTGGATTAATGAAATTGCTACCACTTTTTTTGTAGACAAAGTCTTAGTCCAAAAATTGTAGAATATAGTCATAAAATGTTGCCAGTGCTGCTGTTCTGAAAGAAAGTTTGTTCTGCAGTGTTAGTAAGGTTGGTAAGAAGAATAAGTTTATTACTACAAAGCTGTAGACATGCATGTTCCAGAGGAGACATGGCCGTTTTTGAAAAGCTTACAAGCTCAAGTTTCTAAAGACTATAAAAGATTCTGTATTGACTATATAAAATTAGCACATTCATTAACTGTTACATTCCCAAAGGTTTTCCTATCCAGTCTTTTTATTGATGGAAGCCATTCCTCAGCTTGGAATGAAACCGTTTTAAAAGATTGTATTATTTAATTAACTTTTTGGCATCTTTAAATATTATAGCATTATTTTTTTAAAAGTCAATCTGAATCTTGATAGCAAGGAATAGATTTTCTCACTCTGTATTTCTCTAGAATAAAATATTTCAGGTCACCTCTGTGACTTATGAGCCTAAGGGCTCAAATTTTTTAAAACATATTTAGGCACTTAAAGATGCAGATGTAACACCCATTGAAATGAAATGGAACTCAATGAATGTTAGGCACTTAATCTGGTTTAGGTGCTTTTGGAAATCCCACTAGGAACTTATCTGCACCTTTATGCTCCTTAAAGTTCTAGTATAAATCTGGTTGGTGAGCTCCTAAGTCAGTCTGTTGCTTTTGGAAAATACCCTGGGTATGTATTTTTTTCTTCAAGTAATGGTCCCTATGAGTATGTGGGTTCACATGCGTGCCATGCATCCGAATCCAGAAGTTCTTCAAAGCAATGTCTGCCTGCCTGCACAGTAGCTCTCCTCATTCTCCCAACCGAGGGTACAAAAGGTGATGTGGCTCAGCACCTCTCCAGTTCCTTCTCACAACTGCATGGCCTGAGTTGGAATCATGTCCTCCTTCACTTCGTTGCGTAACCTATATAGAAAACATGCACAATTAATTATTTTCTTAGATTAGTAGTTTAATTTATACTATAGCCTAGAGGGTTTTTTTCTCCACAGCTGGGGAAACCTCCACCCCCAGCTCAGAGTCCTGGAATGAATTGCACCTTCTGCCCACAATACTTCTCCATCTGTGACAAGAATCAGTGCTGCCTTACTGTCTGGATGTGGCACATATCTCTGCAAAGTGCATTGTCTACTCCTTCACAACCAGAACTTCAGAAGCCCAAGAGCTTCACCTATGGAAGCACCTGATGGAGAAGGCTATGAGACCCCTCTCTGATCCGGGTCAAGGAGACCCCCCCCCCCCCCCCCCCCGCTGTACATGGGCCTCAACTGCCTAGCAGTGCCCCTCCAAGCACATGCCTTGGAGAGGAGCCATCACAACTAAGCCCAAGGACTCTTTTTCCAGGGCTCCCCATGAGAGCAGAGGGCACTCTCATGGGCACAAGAACAAATCCCCAGTAAGAACCGTCCCTAAGAAACATGCTTCCTCCTTGAGCCAGTCCAGGACAGGTGAGACATCACGAGTGGAACCTAAGGAACTGCCTTAGATGAAGAGCCCCAGATCTGAGCTCAAGACACATAAAAAGAAAGATCTGTTGGTCACCTCAGTGCCAAAGTATAAGGATAGACGCTCGCTGGTTCTGACTACGAGTGCCAGATCCATCGTCAATGCCACTTCCTCCATCTAAATACTGTCCAGTTGCTGCAGATGCACTGGATCCATCAGACTTATGTGAACCCCTCAGACAGCAGGGCATAAAGAGACTTATATAACATCTCCCTTACCCACAGCCTCCATTTCTTTCCGGCCTGGCCCTCCCCAGGGATGTCTTTACTCTGGAAGAGAAGCCTACATCACTGTTCCAGGAGCTGTCTCACCTCCAACAATCCAGCAGGAGTGCCCCAGTACCTAAGGCACTGCTGCTACCAGTGCAGCAGTTCTCAGATTCAGAAGAATCAGAGGAGAAGGCTGCACTGATATCTTTGCAGAGACCATTGACCCCTGATAGACAGTCAAGAGGTTATTCTCACCATTCTGCCAGGTACGCTGCTGGTACTAATTTCCTTGGGGTCCCCCACAACCAATCAATCCTTATTTCTGGCCTTACTGGGATCTGTGGGATCCTTACCGTAGGCATCTGGGGCCCCTCTGGAGTTGTACTGCTCCCTCTAGTCAGCCACTTCTATCAGTGTACGAGGAGGAAGAAGTGGAACCAGATCCTTAGTTACCGACAGTTCCAGTGGGTGCCTCTTCATCTTCCTCGGATGAAGTAGTCACTCCTCCTTCACCTTCTCTGCCCAATGACAATCTCCAGTACCAGGAGCTGTTACGAAGAGTAGCCAGTGACCTACAAATCCCATTAGAGGAGATCTAGTAACACGGGCTCCTGGGCACCTTGAAGCCACAGGGACTGAGTAAAGTTGCTCTACCCCTCGAGGAGGCCATTACTAGAACTAGCTAGAGTGATATGGCACACTCTAGTATCCTGTGCCCCTACACTGGAAAGGAACAAGTGATGATATGTTGTTTCTGTGAAAAGGGCTGAATTCTTATTCTTTCATCCTGCCCCCAACTTGCTAGTAATGCAGGTGGCTCCTGAAAGGGCTATCAAAGGGCAGCCCTGGCAAATAAAGGCTCTAAGAGATTTGACCTCCTGACGAGGAAGGTCATCTCCTCCACTGGCTTGCAATTTCATGTTGCTAACTACCAAGCGTTGTTAGCAAAATATGATTTTAATACCTATTTCAGGCTTGTGGACTTCACAGACAAGCTTTCCACAGAGGACAGGGTGCAATTTCAGTCCTTTTAGCTGAGGGAAAGCTAGTGGCAAAGGTGGCACTCCAGGCTTCAGTGGATGCTGCAGACGTGGCTTCCAGAAGTTTGACTGCTGAGCTAGTCATGAGGAGGGACTCCTGGCTGCAATCATCAAGGTTTTCTAGGGAGGTCCAAAACACTATCCGGGACCTCTCTTTGTCGAATCAAATCTCTTTTAATGAGCAGTCAGACGAGTCCCTGCACTCACTAAAAGACAAGATTGACTCTGGGTTCCCTGGGGATTTATACTCTGGCCCCAGGAGGAAACACCAGAGGCAACCCTATAAACCCAGGCCATCCTCTCCTCATGCACCTTATTAGCAGTGCACAACCAAGCCACTGCACAAATGTCAGAAGATTCAGAGGTCTCGCTTCACAGCCCCCTCTATTTTCTTAGCCTGTACTCACACTCAACCATCAGCCAAGAGCCACTTTTGACATATTGGTCAAGACCTTTGTGTCACTGCTGACGCCGGCTACCTCATCTTACACTCTTCACTCACAACTGGAACAAGATCACTATGGACAACTGGGTTCTAGAGATTATCTGCCAGGGATACTCCATTCCCTCCTCACAAACCCCCTTTCCAGTCCCCTTCAGGGACCACTCTCACGAGGGAATTCTTCAGCGGGAAACAGAATCCCTCTTACTTTGAGGGGCAATAGAGTGCATCCTGCCTCATTACCATGGAAGAGGATTCTACACCCTGTATTTCCTAATTCCCCAAAAAGGCAGCAGGGGGACACCCCTCCTGGACTTTCAACAACTCAGCATCTTTATTCTAAAACTGAAGTTCCGGATGATTACGCTGGCATCTATAATCCCCTCCCTTCCAGAAGGGGTGTGATTCACAGCTGTTGACACAAAGGACACATATTTCCATGTGGACAACCTGCATGTTATAATAGGCCAAGAATACTTCCAGTTTTGAGTCCTCCCCTTTGGGCTGGCTACAGCACCCATAGTAATTACAAAGCTTTTCTCTGTGATAGCAGCCCAGTTGACATGCCAGGACTATACAGTACTCCCATACCTGGACTATTGGCTCCTGGTAGGCCAATCTCATCAGGAGGTCAGTTCAGTGACAAGGGTTCCGATACAACTTTTAACAGCCCTAGGCATTTGCATAAATGAAGAAAAGTTCTGTGTTGTGACCCACAACTTTTTGGGGGAAAGTTCGACTTGATTTCTGCAGGAGCGTTCCTGCCCTCAGAAAGGTTTCATGCAATGAGCACCCTGATTGCACATATCACTTGCAGACCATGAGTCACTGTGCACAAGTGCTTCTCACTGTTAGGCCACTCAACCAAGCAAAGACCATACCAACTCCAGACTTCACTTACGGTACCTGCAAGTACAAGCAAGGACAATATTAACTCCAGGGTAGTTGTTCCTCCCAGAGTTGTTTCCTCTCTAACTTGGTGGTCAAAACAGGAAGAGGTCATGGTGAGAATTCTCTCCACCCTCCCAGCCCCAAGGGTACCACTGTGATGGACACCTCCCATCTGGGGTGGGGTGCTCACTTGGACAGCCACACTGCTCAGGGTACCTGTACGCCATGGAGGCCCGGCTACATATAAATTTACTGGAACTGAGGGTGGTCCTTCTGCTTATATGCTTGCTACATATTCAGATAATGTCAGATCTTATCACCACTGTATAAACAAACAGGGAGGAGTGAGATCACCTCCCCTCTGCCAGGAGGCAGTCAGACTTTGGAACAGGTGCATCAGGAACTGCAACATAATACAAGTGGTGTACCATCCCAGTATTCACAGCTCCTTGGCAGGCGAAATAAGCAGAAGCTTCTCAATAGACTACATGTGGGAGATTCATGACACAGTCCTGAACAAGATACTATCTGTATTCCACTACCTGCCCTCCATCCCCTCTGCTTCGGATTCTGTTAGATTGTGGTAAGAAGAGGAACTGGAGAAGCGTCGACCCGCATTGCCTCTGATGCCCTTTGTTGGGAGCACGAGGCAAGCTACTGCAAATGTGTGGGCCAACGGACACTGCTCTGAAGAACAGCCAGACTCGGGCGCGTACACTTACATGATATCATATGTTGTTTACCTCTTCCTGCTCTATCACAATGATGTTAAATGTTTTCACTGTATGCGCTTTTAGATTTCATTTCTGCAGTTAGTATTACCACAGATTTCACATGTGGCCATGATTTGTGAGTCTCATAAGCAAACGTGCTTAGAGTATCTCATTTTAAATTAATCTTTTCAGTTTTATCATTTAAATTTATCGGTATGTAGGTATTCCTTTGTTTTTCTTTGGCTTTTCTTTTGAATATCAAAGTGTTAATGAAGACACATTATTCAGTCATTCCTATGGAATGCAGTTGAAAAGTGTAACTCATTTCACTCATGTCTGTGCCTGTTAATTGTTGGTTTCAGAGGATATACTAAAAAAAAATTGTTAATTAAAAAAAAAACAGGAATGCAACTGAGTGAATGCCTTGCACAAGGCTCTGCCTGCCATCCTACTCTGGCAAGCAGAAATCAACTGTTTATATATGGGTGTGACCTTGTTTGAACAGAGTCCACATAGTGATATTCCTCCTAAAAGTGTTTACTTGGATCTGTTTTAAGGATAATGTTTTCTGCCCTAGCTTTTACTTAACACTCATGTTCTAGCCACTTTTCAAGAAAATGTTGGAATGCTGCATGTGTTGAGATCAGAGGAATGGCTTATCGTTTCAGGCTGGAGTTTTCAAAGGAGCCTAAGGAAGTTAGGGATCCAACCCTCATTGAAATTCACAAGTGGCATGAAGAGGACACAACTCATTGACTGTAATGGAATAGTACCCTTTTAGACTTGCAGAAAATGTATTTAGTGTTTGCTTATCCTTAGTTTATGCTTGAGCTGCTATCGGTGTTGGGTATTTCTTCATATCAGAAAGGTTCAGAGTCCTTATTAAGGAAGCCTTTCTCAGATGAAAATTATTCATTTGGAATGACGTGAAGCATGAAAAACGTGTGAGAATTGCACAGCGGGTACGTAGAATTTGCTCAGATGGACCCTATGAAGCCCAGATCCAGGACAAACTAGAAGACATGTTTTAGAACAAGATCAAAAGCCCAGTTAATTAAATGGAGACTTTTTGGATCAGGCCTATAGAGCTTGCTGATATCGAGCCTCTGAGCATCAGCTGTCAGTTTGGAATCACGCGTGAGCAGTAACATGCATACTAACAAAATAATAAACGCCTTAACATTATCTGCCTTTTTTAAGGTAAAGCAGTGGTTATAAACCTTGAGTTGTTAAAACAGTCTTCTTTGCATGCACAGTACATGCTTTCCATACATTATCATAACATTTTTAATTACAGATCCCATGCGGGGACCACCTTTGTAATTCTCAATAGGAACAAGTTCATTTTGTTGAATAATAGTGTGGTGACACAAGCTATCCTCGGAGTTACGGGATGCTATATCACTGGATAGGAGAATAGTTCCACTGAGTAAAATATTTCCTATTTTTGTAATTCCATATTAGAAATCTTCTTTAGCTTCTTGGGTAATTGACTAATTAGGGGGAAATAGTATAGGTTTAGTGGGGCTGCAAATGGTTTTCCTAGAACCTTGTGATACATCACAAGGGGTTATGAGATGTCCCACAGTAACATCACTGAGTAAAATGGAGCTCCTCTGTAATTTCATAATGTCTTTGGATGTGTCTTGCCTTATATCTCAAGAGCCAGAAGTCCTGTGCAGGTGCCTGGAAGGGCAGGGGAGAGGTCATATGAACCTTCTTCCCATTGCACATCGTGTACCAGGGCACTCAGGAACTGCTCCCTCTGAGCCTTTCAGAGGACACAAATTGCCTAAAGGGGGCAAGAATAAGGCAGGGCCATGGTTCCATCTACTTTTCCCCATCTGCCACAGCAGCAGCTTGAAGATCTGGCCAGGCGTGCTGAAGGGGAGTAAATTGTGTGAGTGAAGCGTTCTCACTCCCCGGGGGTTGTGGGATGCTGCCACTCCACTCCACCTCCCTACTGCTCAAGGCTGTGGCTAAATGCCAATGTCTAGCTTGGTGACAGCTGTGGTCACCAGTTATATCCGTAGTCAATGGAGTTATTGTGTATTGGGATATCTTTTAACGTTCATTAGAGGGCAGCTTGTGCCACCACTTAAGCATTTTTTCCAATCACATAATTACTTAATAGACCGAAATATTTATCAAGTGTGCAGTCTAATTACCCCATAGATGAGAATAACCCTGAATACTCCCCTGGGAGCCTACCACATGGCTAATTACAGTTTTATAATTAGTCATGTGTTAGGCTTGGAAGAAGCTTCCAGGAAGCCTGCTGAGCCACAAGCAGCAAAGCGGAGAGGGGAAGGTTAGACAACTCTTGTAGCAGCAAGGTAGGTAGTCAATAAGGCAGTAGGGGGAAGCACAAAAGGGCCAGATGGTGTCCAAGTAATGATGATCGAACATGATAAGGTTAGGGTCAGGGTTAAGTCATGGCGGTGGGGGGGAGTTATTTTTAACCCAAATTCCTTTTATTAGTGAGATATTTAGAATGGTGAAAGTTTTATTATCTTTACATTCAGAAATGAATGATCACCTACCAGGACAGAGTAGCATCTTACTCACGTTGGAGAGCTGAAATGAAGCATTCTACATGTGTGACTATCTGCTGTCCCATGTTCATGAGGAGCTGACAGTCTGTCCCAGATTTTTCTGACAATTTTCTATATTGGGAGCTGGATGCTAGCACAGGGCCAGATTCTGAAACTCTTATTCCCAGATTCTGTTGCTCAGAGGTTTGGGAATGTCAATAGCAGTCCTGGAAGAGAAGGATTAATGGGCAGAGTGCAGGTGATATAATCACTGTGGTCCTCACTGAAATGAAATAAAGCAACTGTTTAACACCATACTATATAAATATATATAATATTTTAGAACAAGCATGTCCAACTGGAAGCACAGTATGAATTCAGGTTGGCATAATATAAAGCCTAGTTCTAATTTGCTCAGGACATGGGAGTTAACAGAAATAGAATATTTTTGATGACAAGAAGTGAACAGGACCTTGGTTTTTCTCTTCTTAAATTCATCCTCTCCAGCCATGCAGTACTTTGCATTACATTGGATCGTTGATTCTCTATTGACTGACAAGGATGTATAACACCTACTGAATTTCTAGCACCTTTTCCCTTGAGATCTCCCAGCTAATTACTGACACAGCATAAGCCTGCTTAGCTTGTGCATGCTGACATGACCACAGCTTGAGGCAATATGCCTGAAGGTTAATTGCAGCCTTCCCTTACCATAACTTATTCACATTAATGTGATGTTGCTAACCATTTGTTTTTAAGATCTCTGGATTTCATTACAAGCACAATTCTTCTCAAAGAAAACAAAGTTAACTGAACTGAATAAACATTATAAATCTATTTAAACTGCTTTGTGTTTTTTTTAAAAAGGCCACAGAAAAACAGAGACAAGCCTCATTAATTTGCAGAGAAAAGCATCATTTAAAACATTATGTATGACTGTTTGACCGTTCAATTAATTACCCTTCTTCTGGCAGGCAATGTAATGAGCCCGTATCTGAAATACTCGCTTTAATGAGCCTGTATCTTGGAAAATGAGGATTTCACATTGTAATGCTTGCCTTCCTCCTTGCTTTAAAGAGATTTAGCACAACTTTTAATTAATGATACAGTTTCCAAATGTGGTTGGCGTTTACTGTAATTCTAGATAATAAACTCTTGTGTTCTAATTCTGTGTGTGTGTGTTAATGGGAGTTACTAAATTATGATTGCAATATTTTGGCGACCCTTTTTTTTTTTAGGTACCATAAATTACTATACTCTAGAATAATGTTAATATAGAGAGTAGGTGAGGTTAAGAGCAATGGTAGCTCCAAGCATTCAGTTGTTTACACTGCTGTAATCCCACTGAAATCAGTAGAGTTATAGTGGGAGAATGCCAGTGTGGAGAATCAGGCCCTTCGTCTCACAGGCCTATGCTGTTAGAAAAACATGTGTACTTTTGTGGTAAGGGTGCATGCTCTGACTCAGAAGGTGGAGAAGGAAGGTCAGGAAGTGATGCAGAGGAATCTGTACAACCATCTCTGTC
This sequence comes from Gopherus evgoodei, assembly GCF_007399415.2. NCBI lineage: Eukaryota > Metazoa > Chordata > Testudines > Testudinidae > Gopherus > Gopherus evgoodei. The sequence goes on from NC_044326.1 coordinate 23,506,892, forward strand.
CTCCATGGACGCCCTGAGATCTGCACAATTTCCCCCTAGATCTCAGGGAATCTGCATATTTTAGTGGGCTTTTCCTCCTTGCCTTTCAAGAGAAGGCAACCCACACCAAAAACAATCTGAAGGAAGCCGCACAAGTTGAATTTAGTTTTCTAATCCTTATACTGGTTTTTACCATGTTGATGTCAGCGTGGCCCTTAGATTATCACTTTGGGAAGGAGAGTTGGTCTCCCTCTGTATTCTGTACAGCACCAAACGTGCTGCAAGTGCACAAAAATGTCATTTTTCACTCCCTGCGCCACACTGCAGGAGACAGTACCAGTGACATAAGATGTAATATCAGTGATCACACAACTCTGGGGTTTAGATTAATGAAAGATTGTGAGTGTGTATGTGGAATAAAAATGATACCGTTAAGTAGTATTTTATGATACAATTGAAAATGACTAAAATACTGCAGTTCTGACAAAACCAGCCTGCGTTTCTTTACTGGTGGCTGAGTTGCGCAAAACAAGATTGGAATTTTTAACTTGCTTTTCACTGAGCCATTCCTTCAAGGACTTCAAAGTCAGATCATAGCCTTACAAAATACACACATACAAGTTTACATTCTCACTCCCCCTCATACATAAATTTTCAATTCCCTTTCTTTGGTTTGGCTACTGATGCCAGAGAATTTCATTTAAGATAATTAATGTTCGAACAGCTGATGAGAGAGAAAATTCACTCCTAGATTTCTTTGGGACTTGTTCTCCCCAACTTCATTAGTGAAGAACATTAAGTTCTCAGCTATAGGTAAAGTCCAACAAAATTAAAATCATATGAACTGAGAAAAATATGAATAATTGCCATAACCTCTCTCAGCGGGTCTTTTCCCTTGGTATTTAGACCCTTCAAACACTTGTAGACATTTATCATACGCCCCTTAGTCATCATTTGGCCAAGCTGATACATTGTTAGGTCTTTTAATCTTTCCTCATAAATCAAATTCTTCAGCCCCATGATCAGTTTTGTTACTTTTATCTGAAGTCTCTCCAGTTTGATGACATCTTTTTGGGAGCAAGTTTTTCCAGAGCTGCAGACAGGATTATAATCGCCGCTGCTGCTGCTAGGGAGGAGCCTGGGGCAGGAGCTTGTGTTCATGAAGGGAGGGGCCTGACATTGCTGTGGTGGGGGGACTTGGTGATCCTGAATTATAGGAGATGGTGCTCCAGTGGGGGAGGGGAGAATAATGCTGGGCTGAGGGGCATGGGTATCCAAAATGGGGGCTACAGCGGAGTCCTGCTGACCAGTATTGTCTCATTGTTTCCTTGTATTCCCCATCTGTATCCTTCTGGTGTCTCTTGTCTTATACTTAGATTGGAAGCTCTTTGGGGACCATCTTCTTGTTCTGTGTTTGTACAGCGCATAGCACAATGGGGTCATGGTCCGTGACTGAAGCTCCTAGGTGTTATAGTGATTATTACTACTGATAATAGCAATAACAGGCAATGGAGAGGGGATGTTCCCTTGCTCCCTTTTTCCCAGCCACACAATGCAGAGTAGCTGGGGTTGAGGAACACCAGTCCAGGGGGCTGTGAAGTTAACCAGGCCAACATTTCCAGAAAGTGGACTTTGAGTTTGTAAACCTTTGTTTTGGGGAGCACTTGAGGCAGTGCGCAGCTGATTTTCAATGTGCTGCATGCGCTCAGCTTGCAGTAATTTCAGTAGGAGTCGTGAGAGCTCTGCATTGGTGAAAATTGGGTCTCAATTGGGCACCCAAAATTGGTAATTGTGGATTATATCAATTTTAGATGGTATAATCTCTGCCTTGCAGATGCGGTGAGCCTTAATTAATATTTGTAAAGAATTGAGTCCAAAATACTGTATACCTTTATTCTTTGCAGACTTTTCTGTAAATATAATAACTAGGTATTAAGCATAACTTTATCGCTTATGTTAGTCCTATTGGCAGTATTAGTTTTGTAATTTTCTCTTTTTTGCTCTATATCTGTTTATGCTGCGTAAATTGGAAACATCAAATGAATGCACAGTTCGTGTCACTCAGATCAGCCTTATCCAACATCTCATTGTGATATGACTCTAGCCCCACGTAGAAATACATTTTGCATGTAAGAGCTTAGCAGCATGGTCTCTCGTTTGTTACAAGGCTACTATTAGTGAACTATGATGGTGTCTGTTGGATTTATTATAGATCAAGGGGGGGAAATCCAGATCTGAAATTAAATTGATAACAATCTCTTTCAATTCCCAGATTGTCTTAAATAGGTCTCAGTATGTTCTGTAATCTAGTTATATGTAGAAATAACTATATCTCTTTCCCAAAGACCCTAGCTTCTACTCCGTGGGAATTTTATTGGAAAAGTTTTCTTTTTGTATTAGTAAGCCACTGCTGTCAATTTCATTTCCCAAGAGATCTTAGTTTATTTGATTTTGATGCAGTCTTTTACAGATTGAGTTTGGGAATGCAAATGGAAATCCCAGTGCATTGTTTCATAGTGCAGGAAAGGGAGAAATACTCCTTCTTTTTGAAAGCACTTACTGTATCTTTGTATTTTCTTTTCCAAGAGGCACTTGTCCCCTGAAGAGTTCCAGGAAGTCTTCAAAATGAACATAGAAGAATTTGATCGTCTGGCACTTTGGAAGCGGAATGACCTAAAGAAAAAGGCCCTGCTTTTCTAACCTCGCTCAGACAGGAAAAAAAAAATGTGCTTCATCAAAACAAAAATTGTCTTGCCAGAACTATCATATGCAGTTACTGTTGAACCATTGTCCAGCTTCATTGTGTTAGTGTATGTGGGAGGGAAGCAAAGGAAGAGATTAAATGGCAGTGCACTGGTATAGAGGTAATTCGCTGACATTGCATGACTGGCTGGTTCTGCCCTGGTCCTAGCCAGTTTACAACATACAAAAATCTAGCTTTAAATTAATTGTTGCTTGTGGTTATTGCTTGATGCAAAAGGAGATTTTTAAGAGGGAAGAGAAAGAAATGTAGCTGTGACAAAAGAAATCCACCTAACATTTTGTTTCAATAAGTTCTACAATAATGATGAAACTTTTAGAAATCACATGACTAATGAACATAAAGTTCTCCTACGGTGGGGGATGAGGGGGATATTAGGCTGTTTTTTTAAAAAATGTGGGAAAGGCCAAAAAAAAGCATTTCAGCAAGCTGCAACTGTTTTTGTGTGGTACTTTTTAGGAATGAAAGCAAAACTATCAAAGCACCTTAAATATAGTTCTTACACTTTAGATGGAAGCTACTTTCTAAAAGATCACATACACCTAAATGGTAACTAGTTATCTTCAATTATGACACAGAGAAATTTTATTTTATTACAAAATATATTGTGACAAATCACAGTTATAATGACTAAAGCATATAAAGAGACCTACTAAGAAAAGTTTATGTCCCATGCATCAGGAAAACTAAAGCCTTATACAAAACTGGTTCAAGGGTGTAAAGTGCCAGTTACTTGTGTTTTCCTAATTTTGGGGGGATTTTTTACATTTCGTGCTGATACAAATACCATGAAATCGTAAATCTCTCTCTCTATATCTACGTATAAAATAATATTGTTTTGTAAATATATGTTAAAGCATAAAGGCATACTTATTTCCTCTACTCTTTGGCTTTACTTTTTAAGCCTGAAGAGCTATGGTGGCAATTTGATAGCTGTGGAATAGTAGTGTTCAGCATAAAACGTAACAAAAAAATAACAATGAAAAAAGCTTGATGTGCTCTATCAATAATTATCAAATGGTAACCAAATATATCTATTATAAAAGCCCTTGTTCATTAATATTTGCATGTTTCTGTACAAATCAAACCAAAAACCTATGTATTATTGGTGAAGCACCTTGAAACTTTATTTTAAATAACAAGTAAAGTTAACGAAATCTATGTGTTTGATATGAGCATTAGATATTAAGACCTCTTCCAGCTGAAAGACAGTATTAAATTTAATAATTTCATATGGTCAAAAATACAGTTGCTCATAAAGAATGTTTTTAAAATGAGTTGCTAGTTTTATGTGATACTAAAAGAGCATTTAAAGAAAAGTACATTTTTCAGCCATTGTCAGCGTTCTGCATTTTAACTGTCTTGAGTGTTTGTACCCATTTTCTACATCACTCTGTCTTTTTGCATTTCCTTAAAGTAACTTTAATATATGCACTGCTTCACACTAGTTCAGCTGGTCCAGTGATGGGGAAATTGTAGCGTTGAACATGCCTTCTTTCAATTAACATTCAAAATTCATGCTGTTGGAAATAAATATTTTCTCATGACCTAAATGTTTTGTGTGATAATACGTATGTCTAGAAAAATAATTAAAAAGGAAGACTTAGCTTGATACATGTGCTAATCATTTTAATGTATATAATTTCAAATTGTAATGTTGCTATAGGTCTGTTCATCCCTTGATACTGATATGTAACTCTCATTAAACTTACAGGGAGTTAAGTTCACACATTGAGTAGAGAGGATTCCCCATCATATTTAACACAGAACTGAATTCTTCAGTAGTTTTTCCTACTGAAGTCAGTTGAAGCTATAGACTTGTATCTCCACCCATTGGGTGAAATTCACTCCTGTTCAGAATGCCCACCCAGTCCCTTTGCACAAATCCTCAAAATAAGGGTTAAGTGGCACTTGTGTAGTGCCTGGGCCCGTGTAGTGCCTGGGCCCCTGCAGACCATCTATACTGGTGTGAATTTCACTATAGTGATACTGTAAGTCTTTAAATATACTGCCTTCACAGGCATTTTTTTACACTTTCATTACACAGCTACCCTGCACATGTATGTTAGTAAATATGTTTTGCGTACCATATTGGTTAATCACTCAGTTTCTAATGAGCCTCTGACTCGTTCACAATAAGGCCATTTTACACTGACCGAACTGTTAAACCAGACTTATTGTGATGAAGCTATGTCTACTTTGCAATCAGAGGTATGATTTGCAGGTTATGTAAACATACCCATGCTTTAATCTAGCTAGGTCATTAAAACAGCAGTAGAGATGTGTTGGTACAGGCTGTACAAGCTGATCCAGTCCCCCTGGATATGTACTTGCATTGCTAGCCTGCACTGCAGTCCATGCCTATGATGTATCATGGGTTTCAAACCTGGGTCCGTGGCCCTCAGGCAGTTCTTAGACCGCAGCCACCATCTGGCAGCTCCCTGGTACCACCAGCTGGTAGCACGGGCTGGTGGACCCTAGTTTGCCATAGGCAATACCCAACTTGGAGGAGACATCTGGCCTCTCTGATTGGCTCAGACTTACTGTTAAGCCAGATGGAGGCACAGCAGAGTTATATGAGCAACCAGGTGAATTTCTTGCTGGCTTCTACATTGGACCCTGCCTTGAGCAGGTCCTCAAGGAATCAATTCTGAAGCACTTAGAGGAGAGGAAAGTGATCAGGAACAGTCAGCATGGATTCACCAAGGGCAAGTCATGCCTAACTAACCTAATTGCCTTCTATGATGAGATAACTGGCTCTGTGGATATGGGGAAAGTGGTGGACATGTTATTCCTTGACTTTAGCAAAGTTTTTTATATGGTCTCCCACAATATTCTTGCCGGCAAGTTAAAGAAGTATGGGCAGGATGAATGGACTATAAGGTGGATAGAAAGCTGGCTAGTTCATCGGGCTCAACAGATAGTGATCAATGGCTCCATGTATAGTTTGCAGCCAGTATCAATGGTCTCAAGTTGCAGTGAGGAAGGTTTAGGTTGGATATTAGGAAAAACTTTTTCACTAGGAGGGTGCTGAAGCACTGTAATGGATTACCTAGGGTGGTGGTGGAACCTCCTTCCTTAGAGATTTTTAAGGTCAGGCTTGACAAAGCCCCGGCTGGGATGATTTAGTTGGGAATTGATCCTGCTTTGAGCAGGGGGTTGTACTAGATGACCTCCTGAGGTCCCTTCCAACCTTGATATTCTGTGATTTTATGATTTCCACCTGACTCTTGAGCACTGCCTTGTTCCTGATTCCTGCCTTCCTGTCCTGTCATCAGTGGCTCCTCTCATCTTAGCAGTTCATAGCCCCGGCACCTTTGGGCTTGTTGCATCAGTTATAAAAGTAAAAAAAATTGCTAGAGCCCGTCACCTAATTGTTTGAGCCACAGCACCTCTTTCATTACAAAGTAAGCACTTCCTGTCATGTCCTGTTCCGGCCCTCCCGCCTTGTTGCAGATTCCCTGTTTCTATGCCCTGGCTGCTGACTCCAGCTCTGACCATTGGTTTGACTCCTGACTTTGTCTCCATCTTTGACTTCTGGTTCCTGACCATCACTAGGTCTGACCACCTACAGCAGCACCAGCATCTTCACTGCTATTTTTAGCAAGCTAGCTAGATTAAAGCTACCATAGATATGCTTACCACAAGCTGTAAATCACATCTTCCATTGCACTGTAGATCTAATCTATAATCTGACCTCTTAATTTCTAAAACTTATTTTTCTCTATCTTTGAGATTATAGTTTTATCCATTTATTTTACATGCAGTATCCTAAAACATCTAGTAAATGTGAATAGACTTACACAATCAATAATCAGTATTCTCCTAGGTCTGTAGTGTTCCAACTGCCAATCATAAATAGCACTACAAAATGGAAAATTATGGGGGGAAATCTACATAACATGTCACAAGTGTGTTATAGGGTAATTACATAAATTTTTGCCAGGATTTTCCATCTAGTATTGCGGTCCAGAAATGGCTGTTACAAACCTGACTTTTGTCAGAAATCTGTCATTCTGTAGGCCAGGGGTTCTCAAACTGGGGGTTGGGACCCCTTGGGGTCATGAGGCTATTACCTGGGGGGTCATGAGCTGTCAGCCTCCTCCCCAAACCTTGCTTTGCCTCCAGCATTTATTATGGTGTTAAATATATAAAAAAGTGTTTTTAATTCATTAGGAGGGGTCGCACTCAGAGACTTGCTACATGAAAGTGGTCACCAGTGCAAAAGTTTGAGAACCACTGCTTTAGACAGTGCTCTTCACAGTTTATAAAACTCTCAATGCTGCTATCTCTTGTTTTCCCATGGGCTATTTTTCTGTGCCTACAGATGTCAGTTATGCCAATATATGTCTTCATAGCAGCAATGAATTCTCTGTGGTTTTGCAACCTCAGAGATGCCATGTTTTGTCTTTGGATCCGATTTGGGTATCTCAAACAGTTGGGTCTCTCCTGTTGCGTGGTTCGGCCATCACCTTATGCATTTCAGTTATCCCCCCATACACAGCAAAGCTGAAGCCAGTTTATTTCATCATCCTGGCTTTTGAGATGAATCTTGTGACAAATGAATACCCACTAGATCTGGGGCTGATCTGCGTTCCCCTTCAATACAGGAAATCTTTCAGCTCCCTGATTGCCATTATCAGAGGAGAGAGGTGTCTTTTCCCTGATTCCTTGTTGTGCACTCGCTGTTTCTTCTGCCTGGAGTCCACTGTTATTTAGATTTCTGAGAGCCGAAGCAGCTGAGGTGCAGATTGGGAAGGAGACAGTTGGGGGAATCTACGTAGCATACACCTGATCACCTTCTGTACAAGGATTTCAGGTGAGTGTTCACAGAAGATATGACTGATGCCAAAAGATGTGATTTCTCCTCAGTGACATGAAATGCTGAAGAACTGTGCAGCGGAGCTCTTTTAGGTAGTGAATGCACAGTCTGATCAAGCCAGACTGCTTCTCTCTCTTAGTTCCTTCAGCAGATCACCAGCAGGATATGTTATATTATTTGCAGATAAGATAGATCAGCTCCAGGGCTGTCTCTCTGGGCCTTTTGATTGTAAGATCCACTGCTTCCTGACAGGCACTGTGCTCCCTTGCCTTGGTTTGACTTACTTTCTGAAGAAGCCCCTCTTGAAACTTGAATGTAGTCTGCAACCACTACATTTGTGGGAGAGTGGCTGGAAAGGCAGTTGCTGTTCAGGTCTGGGTGGATTTGGATACCTGTGACAATCTATGTCCCAGCCTTCTTTTGGAGTTGAGGTGGCATTTGTCAGAGATGGTCATAAAGTTCTTCAGCTGCTGTTAGAGCAGCATCCAGTTTTGCTGCAGAATTGCAAATTGGGCAACTGAGGGACAGTTGTGATCTGTCATATTAATCAATTGATGATTTGCAACTGTGTGCTGTCACAGACATGTGGAGCTGTTCTCTTTCATGTTGTTCAACATGTATATGAAACATCTTGGTGAGATCAGTTCGAAACACAGGGTTGGGTATCATTTTATGTTGACAAGCATCAAGGGGTAGCTGTGTTAGTCTGGATCTGTAAAAAGCAACAAAGAGTCTTGTGGCACTTTTTAGACTAATAGATGTATTATATACAACTGATGTATTATATACATTGTATATACATCTGTTAGTCTATAAGGTGCCACAGGACTCTGTTGCATTTTATGTTGATGATACACAAGTCAAGTGTCTTTTTCCCTGTGGCACCACAAGCTCAGTTCCCGCCGTAGAGAAATACTTGGATGACGATACCAGCTGGATGGCCTGGTGCTATACCCTGCTGTTGGGTAGAGATTGTTGATGTGAAGAGACTTGCTTCTCTGCTATGTCTTTGCTTGTTGAGGGAGATTCTGTCTTAGGCAGTGAGTCAGGTTAAGAACGTTGGCATCACTTTTGACTATGCTCTGTCCATGGAAAGCCATAGTCGATAAGTGGTTTGCGCTGCAGGCCACTCGATAGAAATATATTTCCGTGTGACCACAAGGACTGATTTTTGTGGAAAAGGAACAATGTTAAAATTGTATGATATGAGATGTTATAAGATAAATGTTGTTACATGGATTGCATGGCGGAGTATGTGTGGTATGAAAACTGAAAAGAACACACACCATTGAGTGCACAGAGACACACAGGCTCAGACTCCTGCACCCAGACTGCCCACCTGGAACTTGGAAGGGATTGAATTTGAAGAATGGGTGGTTGGTTCCTGAGGAAAGAGGAAGCAGGATCACAGAAGGCGTCGGGGAAATTAGACTGTGATCAGGAAGGGAAGCACTGCTTCGTCCTTATAAGATTAAGCTTTCCCCTCCTGGAGTAAGTAGTAGACAGGTTACTGACAGCTATTGTTTTGTTTAATCTGATTCAATCAAATGTCAGTGGTTTTTCAAACCCAGAAGTCAGAGGCATAGTCAAACGATGTGGTTTGAACAGATCTGCAAGGCCCTCGAAATAGAGTTAGTAAAAGCAGCTAGGATTGCCCTGTATTTACAGGCAAGTGTCCTGAGAGGACACTGGGAGGGGAAAAGGGCTGCACTAATGACCCGGAGACACCAATGTTAAAAACAACTTGTGTGCCCAGGGAGGGGCAGGCCATGACAATTTTACTTCCTTTTTAATACAGTTCTGAGCAGCAAGTGGCAGATTGCTGCTTTGTTATTATTTATTTATTTATTTAATAAAGTTTTACGTTGGCACTGCTATTTTTTTAGCCCATAATGAAGAGTTTCTCTTCCTTTTCCATACTACCTGTCAGGGTTATGATTCCACTGCCCACATACCTGGTGGAGAACCCCTGCCCTCACTGGCACAAGCCTGGCTACTCTAGACACCTCCTTCTTGAATCTCATCCTGACAAATATCTCCACTCTCTTACTACCTTGGAATACCAGCAAGCTCTATGTTGTCAGGTACTGGCACCTTTGCTGTGACTGGCCTTAGGATGTGCATCTCATTTCCACCTTACATCAGCCCATTTTTCTCTTAAAAACAAAACCAAACCCTCAGAAAACTGTTAGTTTCTGTCAAAGTGCTTTCACTTTGACAGAGTTTGGTCTCATATTTATTATCTTTCCCTCCTATTGCTCGGTGAGTTTTAGATACCTTGAATATTATGATGATGGCTATTTATTACTTTTCGTAGGTTTTTTGGTTGTTTTTTGGGCAGGGGGTGAATTGGTTTGTTTTTTACTGTTAAATAGGTTGTGCAGCACCTACTTTGGAAATATAGCTATGCCCAGATGGGATCAGACTGAAGGTCCATCTAGTCCAGTATCTGTCTCCAATACTGTCAGCCTCAGATGCTCCAGAAGAATGTATAAGAACCCCACAGTAGACAGATATAATGTAACCTACCCCCCACATATGTCTCATCCTGATCTCTAACAGTTAGAGATTGGCTTAAGCCCTAAAACATGAGGTTTAATATCCCTTCCACAAAATAATTAATTATGATGTCTGGATACCAGGATATCCATATAAATATCCAATTAATTTTTGAATCTTGTTAAGATCTTGGCCACAATGATTTCCTGTGGCAATTAATTCCACAGTTTAATCACATGCTATGTGGAAAAAAGCATTTCCTTGTATCACTTCTAAAATATCTAACCTTTTAATTTTATGGACTTTCCCCTTGTTCTTGTGATACAAACAGGGAGAACAGAACTTCCTGATCTACCTTTTCCTATACCATTTATTATTCTATATTCTTGTATCATGTCCTCTTTCGTTCACCTCCTTTCCAAAGTAAACAGTCCCAATTTTCAATCTTTTATATGAGAGGGTTTTTTATGCCCATGTTCATTCTCATCACGCTTCTCTGAACCCTCACTAATTCTGCAATCTCCTTTTTGAGATGAGGTAACCAATACTGTACACAATATTCCATATAGGGCTGCAAATTAATAAAGGAATGTTATTCTCCATATTATTTACCATCCCATTCCTTATGAATCTAACATCTTTTTTGGTGTCAAGTATCAGGGGGTAGCTGTGTTAGTCTGTATCCACAAAAAGAGTGGCACCTTAAAGACTAACAGATTTATTTGGACATAAGCTTTCGTGGGTAAAAAACCCACTTCTTCAGATGCATGGAGCCTGCATGCATGCATCTGAAGAAGTGGGGTTTTTACCCATGAAAACTTATGCCCAAATAAATCCATTAGTCTTCAAGGTGTCACCAGACTCCTTGTTGTTTTTAACATCTTGTTTGTTTTTTTGATAGCAGCTGCCTATGAGCAGAGGTCTTCACTGAGCTGTCTACAATAATGCCTAGGTCTTTTCTTGAGTTGATACAGTTAATTTAGAACACTGTAAGGTTAAAGTAATTTAATTTTCTCCCACCTATGCTCATTACTTTGCATTTATTGACACTGAATTTTATTTGCCCATGTTATCCATTCACCTAGCTTACTTAGGTCTCTCTGAAGTTCCTCAATCTGGGGAGCATGCCCAGGACTCCAGACTTCAAAATCATGACATGGTCTTCTGCTAGTTCTTCCCTGGCCTTCCTCACTTTCTCTTTCCTTCCTTAGGTATCCAATTCAATGTTTGCTGAGTATGTCTCCCATCTTCCTTACAGTGTGCATGTCCCAACCACTTGAGCGTACTTTCTTTGATATTTTCTAACATGTCCTGCTCTACTAGACCCCTTACTCTCACATCAGTTAAGGTGAGTGTGTGTGTGTGTGTGAATACCAGTCCTCCCCATCCAGGTGCTTTACACATCCTTTAGCCTTGTCAATCTGAGAAGGTCTGGCAGCTCCCCACAATACCCTTCTCTGCAGCATTTCGAACCAGCAGACAGTTATCCCCAGGGAAAGGTTCATGCTGTGCCCTAAATCTCTATGCCCTCTATGAAGTCCACCCCCTAACAAAATCCAAATCATTTTTACCCAGGTGTATGAAGAGTGTACCCAGCTGGTCCCAGAGCATGCCCCTCTTGCCATGTCAACTCAGATTTGCCGCATGACCAAGCCTAGCTATGAACCTTCATAGGAATTGGCTGCAAACTCACGGGCCTAAGATGCAGATGTCCCTGCCCTATTTTCCCTCACAACTGACTAGGGTTGGGGAGAGCACAGCCAGCCACCTTGCTCCACCTGCCTGGGTGATTCCATATTGTAGGTACCACACTGGACTGCCCTCACCTCCAATCACATTTTAAAATGTAAAACTGTCAAACATGGCATTGGCACACCCCAGCAATATTTTTGCCAACAATGGGTTAACATAGTGGATTACAAATTTGGTTGAAGGAATTGATGACCCCTGGACTCACAAACAATTTTATATTTAATGAGATACAGAAGAGAAATAAGAGAGATCCCTGTCAGTGCAGATGCTCCTTATAAAGACACTCCAGTGCAATGTTATCAGTTTTCATAATGTGAAAAGAGAGAACTTACCAAAAGATAAATAAAAATTGCTACAAGCGGGATTCAGAAATCAATGTAACTCATCTAAGTGATATATGTTCCACTTTTGTAGTAAGCAAATAAAAATTAAGGGTGAAGAGTTAACATCCATAAATATTGACTACAAAACTGACCTGCGTAAGTTATGCATAATGCCACTCAGCCATGAAAAAGCAATGCTTAAAAGTTTGTAACCAGCAAACTATTTTTTTCTGGCAATATATTTTAAAACCATATATGCGTGAACCAAAAACTGGAACAACAACAAAAAGACCATTGGAGTCTCCAAACTTTAAGCAAGGCACGCCCCTAGGAGTAATTTGTAGCTAAGTTTGTCTTCACAAAGGATGTCTCCCACTTCCACACTGTCATAAATATACAGCAAAGGGTAGCATAAAATTCCTCCTTACCTGTAAAGGGTTAAGAAGTTCAGATAACCTGGTTGGCACCTGACCAGAAGGACCAATGGGGAAAGAAGATACTTTCAAATGGGGGGGGGGGGCGGGGGAGAGGCTTTGTTTGGTGCTCTGGTTGGTGTTCTCCCCAGAGACAAAGGGAGAGATGAAGCAAGTAATCCAGCTCCCACTGTACCCCAGAGTTCAGAGTGGGGAAGGAACCCTGACACACACCCGTATGCTTATCTCCAGGAAGAGGCTGGAGGTCCTCAGCACTCTTTGTCTCCAGGATACTGTAGATCTTGTTGTCTCACCTCCCATCTTGGCATGGGCAAGACAGGGAGAATGAGCACCTCTGTCTTTCCCTATTATTGATTTGTATTCAGTAGCACCTAGCAGCCCCAGACAGGAACCAGGTCCCTATTGTGTTAGGTGCTGTACAAACACAAGCCCTGCCCCAAAGAACTTATAATTTAAGTAGTTCCTGGGCAAAGGTGTGTAAAGTTTAGGTGTACATGCAAATTAATGTTCTTTTTAAAACAATAGGAACATTCAAACAGGCTCTGATTACTAGTTCAATCTATTGCCTTGTCTATATTCCAATTTGCACCATTTTAACTTCAAATATGTTTAAAAACCAAAGTAGCTAAATCAATCCAAAACTCTCTATGGACAGTTTTCATTTGATTTAAACCTGGTTTAAATTATATTGACTCATCTTAACTTGCATCATTAATCTTATTTAAATCTGGTTTGTATTATAGAAATGTAGGGTTGGAAGGGTGTGATGCAGCAGGGAGTGGGGAGTATTGACCTGGGAATGTTGCAGAGGAGTTTTACTAGGACTGTGTGTGGGATGGGAGACTTTCCTTGAGGGAAGATACCTGAGCATGTAACATGAGAGCCCAGGAGGGGGGTTGGGGCCAGGTGTCACCTTCTGCTTGGGAAACTGGACAAAGGCTGGAGGAGGAGCCGGGGGCCAGGGGGAAGGCTGTGTGAGATGACTGCAGGGGGTTTCAGTTTTGGAGCTGGCTGAGGAAATGGAGGGAACCCCAGGACTGGGGTCTAAGCTCACTGCCCTCCAGAAGGACTTGACTGAGGGGTCCTGGTTGTACCTACAAGCTCTGTTTTGGACTGTGTTCCTGTCATCCAATAAACTTTCTGTTTTACTGGCTGGGTGAGAGTCACGGTGAATCGCAGGAAGTGGGGGGTGCAAGGTCCTGACTGCCCCATACTCCGTGATAAAGGGACCTCGAGAAGTTATCTAGTCCAGTCCCCTGCACTGAGGCAGGACCAAGTATACCTAGACCATCTCCAATAGGTGTTTGTCTAACCTGTACCGAACTAAGCTAAATCAATATAAGCTAGGTATAAACTGATTTTAAAGTGTCCGCACAAGATTGTGCACTGTTTTAACCAAACTGGTTTTAAAATCAAAGGTTTGGTGAAACAGGTACAACTTTTAATATAGGCAGGCTGAGACTTCTGGATTGCTTTATCTCAGTTGAGCACATCCCTTGGTAGGAATAGGGAAAATGCTGTTGGACTAGAGCAGAAGGATGGAAGTCTGGGGGAGGTGGGTTCCAGTTGACTTGAGCAGCAGGACTTTTCTGTCTTGGCATCCTCCCTTCCTATGTGCAGCAGGCTTTATGCCTGTGGCATTTGCAGGCACCATGAGTCTGTCCGCTGACAGCACAGGGCTAAGAGATGGATTGTGGGGCTTACACTGGCCCAGAGATAACTGGTAAAATAGAGGTCAACTGCCTGTTTTGACCACCTTCCAGTACAAAGTTCATGTGGAAGGGATGCCACCTACCACGTTTTATTCCTGGTAAACAGCCAGACATTTGTATTGCTGCATGAAATTAATGCTGTAATACGGGGTAATAAGCATCCTGTATTGAATTGATATAGGACTCAGGATAAAATGCAAGTAAAGGTGTCATTTAATAAGAATCAGGGCCCTGTATCCCTTCACTCCCCCCAAGGAGCAGGCTTGCAACTTTAACCTCAATCTCCCCTGTTTCCCCACCAGGACTACCTCCCTCCCTTCACCATACATCCCCGCCCCCCAGCACTTGCTTGTCCCCAGGTAGAATCCATAACATCTAGCAGCCCCCTTCTATGTCCCCCTGGTTGTCTCAAAGAAACATCCCTCTCATCTCTGCTTGGCCCCAGCCTTAGAGCTCACGTGACCCTTCCTGGGCTACAAGAACTGGCACCTCCCTAGCTCTCATCCCTTCTGCAACCCCCTAGTCCCCTGGGCAGCGCTGGCCCCCTTGCAACCCTCTAATCCTCTGGATAGTGGTCGAGACCCCCTTCCTGGGGTACCTCCTTCCCTGCCCCCAGGGAGCATTTACCCAGAGGATGCTGTAGCACTCCACGCCGCTATATCCCTTCGGGGCGCAGGCTAGAGAGAGCAGCTCCCCCGCCCCACCTGCCCCGGGGCCTGGGGCTGGGGCACTCCCCCTCCCTCCTTTGTTCTGCCTGGCTCCGCCTCCTCCCAGCGCTGCCGGCTGATTGGGCAGCGGAGCCGCCAGTCTGGGCCGGCTCCGGCATGTGTGAATGATACTCCCCGGGCTCGCTGGCGGCGGCTGCCTCCTCCTTTCCCCCGGCCTGGAGCGGAGCCGCTGCTCCCTGCCCGGTCTCCCCAT
Source organism: Gopherus evgoodei (assembly GCF_007399415.2). Taxonomy (NCBI): domain Eukaryota; kingdom Metazoa; phylum Chordata; order Testudines; family Testudinidae; genus Gopherus; species Gopherus evgoodei. Next base: position 23,522,095 of record NC_044326.1, read on the forward strand.
TGTTGCGCCGGGTCTCGGGGTGGGCAGGCGCCCGGCTTGTGCGGAGAATTGCTGCAGGACAAGGCTCGAGGTAGGAAATGTCTCTCTGCTGCCTGAACTCTCGCTGCGCTGCCCCTGTCCCGGCTCCGTTTGCCAGCCAGCCCCAGTGCCAAGGCAGCACCGGCCCGCTGGGCTCGGCCGAGGGGGCTCCGAAATGGGAAAGGGGCTTTCTCTGGCCGGACTCTGCTCCCCCCCTAACCCCCAGGCAGCCCCTGCAAACAGCCGGGGCTGGAAGTGCTCTGGAAAGCACCCAGCGCAGGGACAAAAAAAGCCCAAGTTTTGGCTGGGAGAAGCACATGGAAAAAGCGGTGATGGAGCCAGAGCATCAGGCGGCAGCAGTTCAGCCAGTTACTGGTTTCCCCCTTTGCAAGATCTCTGGTGGCTGGGTTCCCCCCCGCCCCGACTCGGTTGCGCTGTTACATGATGCAACCCTTGCGTAGGGTTTGAAAGAGCGAAAATCTGGGTTGAGCTCTTCGCAGATTGTGCCATCTGCTTGTGATCCTTGTGACTCCAATCTCCAGTGCAAGGCACCAGCCTGTCTGACGGGCTGCCCCAACTCCGGGAGGCGGCTGCTTTGTACGGCAGAGGGTTTCATGCTATCCCGCCACCTTTGGGGACAGTCCACCTCGGTTTTGTCATTTCAACCCGTTTCAGCACGGGGGGAGGGAGGAGGAATTGCATCATGTTACAGTCCCGGAGTCAATAAGAGCGAAGGCAAAAAGAACCATCTTTCCAGACCTATCCGCACTGGCTTCACCAGTATATGACCCCCTCCGCTGTATTTCCTGTTCAACGGAGAGGTTAAAACTAAAAAGCAGCCGTGTGATTGGTAGAAAGATGTTCAGTTCACAGCGACGTATTTTGATTTCTTCCACTGGGATTTTTTTTTTTTAATTCAGTTTGTACTTGGTCGGTTCTGCTTGGAGATAGGTGACATTTACCCAAGATTTAGCGCGTTGAAAAATGAGGAGTGAGGCAACAGAGAGAGATGTTTGGAGCCAGGAAAATTGAGCACATTCTCTCGTTTGTGTACAGAGTTCAAAGACATCCAATAAACTGTATTGATCTTAAGAAAGGAAGGGATTCACCGGCCTGGAGGGTTGTATAGAGGAATATACACGTGTCTCGGAGAAGAAACACCATCTTTCCCTTCCATGGATGTTAGGGATGGAAAAGACTTTAGCTTTTCCAGTCTCTCCCATTTGTTTCATCAGTATTTATTCCTCACACTTAAGAGACTTTTAGTTAGTTAGTTTTTCATGCTTGGACCATGGATGATGGTTTCAAGTAAAATTAGAATTATAAAATTATGAAGCAGACCCCATATGCAGAGAGATCCCTTCAAAAAACATTGTGTTGTAAAATTGTGGGCATGCCAGCCTCACACTTTATAAAGATTTCTGTTGATATCACTCTTTGTTTTGCTTCATGGCAGAAAACTATATTCTGACAACATGGATCAACTCTACTGCTTATGATATTTTTCACAAGTGGAGTACCCCTCCTGCCCACATACAGCCTTGCGGTACTGTCCAGCTACTACTGTGGGCATCAAAGTGCCATACCTTTCTCTGAGAAGCTGGATAGGGTATCTAGGGAAATGTGAGGTTAATTTTTCTCTGTCAGGTCTGTGTAGGCATGCCAGATGGGGGGAAAGGTATCAGCTGGTTTGGCAGCTGGTAGTTTGGTTGGGATACTTAGCAATGGAGGAGGAGTACTTCACCCACCTCTCCTCTATTGAGCATCCCTCAGTCGTCTCCTATGCCTCCAGGTCACCTCCCAGGAAAAAACTCCCCAAATACCTTGCTTTTGTAAACAAGTTATTTTGTCTTTTGGAAGAAAATGGCAATGGAATAGGAGAAGATCTGGGGCATTGGACACTAGGTAGAGTGGGTGAGGGCAGTCATGTTACCATGGCAACATGATTACCAGAAACAGTCAGGAAAATCTTAAAATGGATTTTGAAAAGAAAAGGAGAGTACACTCTGCTCTATTTTTGTGAAAACACCATGGATTTTAATGGCAGTCCTGTACTGATGGAATGATGAGCACTTATTTCCCATCAGTCAGCCATTGTTTGGTGTTTTGTCAAAGAACAATCTCTAGACAACAGTATCAGCATTGGATGCTAGGGTTTGGGAAGATCACCTGGGTCAGAATTGTTCCAAATAGACTGTCTATCATAATCTCTTGAAAGGAGGGGCTTGTGAGCACCAACAAATGCACGGAACACAGGAGCTTCATATACCAGTCATTGATAGTGTTTTAAAACCTTACAGGTTTTGGATGGAAGTATTTGTGTTTTGTTGTGAACATAAATACCATAGTTCTATTTAATATGCATAGCCATCCATGTACTTTTGAAGCGCTTTATCAAAAGGAACTAGCGGGGGACTTTATAGACAGAAGATGCTGAACTCATGCGTTGGAGGGACCTTTTCCAGAAAGTATGTACCTGCCAAGGATTCCACCAAAGCTTTAGGCTGTGCCGTGGGAAGGCAAGCAAAATAATAAAATGGACTCCAAGGCTTCTCCAAATTCAGGAGAATTTCTGACCTTTAAAAAGAGAGAGATCTTATTTATTTATGTTTAAGAAACTATTGCTGAAAGCAGAATGAGCCAGATTCTGCATTATAGTTCACCTGGACAATCCCATTGACTGCAGTGTGGTATAAGAGCAGAATTTAGATGGTCTTTTAAACCTGTCATCTGTGAGTTTAGAGTCAGTTAAAGGAGGGAAAGGCTTCCAGGAAAGGATGTTTGTAGGAAATAAGATGTGGTTGCATCTTCAGGAGATGATTCTGTTTGTTGTTCCTTTTCAATGGTGTAAGGAAAATCAACTCTAATGTCAGAACATGAATCATCTTGTCACTGCTACTCATCAAAGCTTCCCTGAAACAGAACGCCCTAGGGCAGTGATTCTCAATTTTTTTTTCCCGCAGGCCATTGGCGGACCACTTAATAATCTTTCCAAATGTTGTTTGTACCATTAGCTAACTATTGTAAAGCGCTTTGGATAAAAGATCTATATAAAAAAAACCCCTAATAATAATAAACTTTTTTGTTCTACAAATAAAAGCACTCATATTTTAATATCAGTAGTCTTACCTTTCTAATGTGATGGATGTGCCTTCTCTCCCCTGCTGCAGCAGACCCTGAGCTGAAGCTGAGAAGGAGGGGGTCTCTCCCTCTTTCCCTTGCTGCAGCAGCCCCTGAACTAGGTCTGGGAAGGAGGGGGTCTCTCCTCCAGCATAGCAGCCACAGAGCAGAGGCTGGGAAGGAGAGCCATCTCCCCGCAGCCGCAGCCCTGGAGCTGGAGAAAGTTACCTCTTTCTCTGCCCATCGCAGCCCTGCATGTCCCAAATTCCCCCCACCCCCTCCTCTCAACCCACTGCCCCCTCCCACCTGCCTCCTATTCCCCCCAAGGCCACCACCTCACCTTACATGTGCATCTTCTCCAGGATCCAGGCACCTAATTAGTGGAGCCGCGTCTGCGAGGCTCCACTAATTAGGTGAGTGGCCCTTCATTCTCTTGCCTAGGGCCACCCAGGCACGCACCTTAGAGGGAACTATCTGCAGACCACCTGAATGGAGCTCGGACCACAGTGTAAGAACCTCTGCCCTAGTGCAAAGAGTTGTCACTTCAGTGCTCCTTAGCAGTGTATGGAGAGGTACAGGCTTAGTTTCAGGCATTTATCTAAAACTTTCATTTCAAATGCCTCTATCAAGGGGAGTGTGGTTAACCAGGCATCCACTTGATTAACCACATTGATCAAAGCTGTTTCCTTTGTTTTGGAAAAGGTGTGGAGGGAAGGGGTGTGTTTTTATATTTATCTAAAAAGATAATATATTCTGATAAGTGGAAGGAGGTGGAGATGGCCTACTTTTTCTTCCAAATGATTGGGCACATTTAGTTCATATTTTTATGCCTACAGCACTCTAAAACCCTTTGACTGGCAGCCTCTTCAAAAGATTGATGCATCTTTTCCATCTAGACAGATCAGTTACATGACTTATGACTTTCTGTGGATATATTCCTGTGTTTCCGCTTAGTCATCATTGTGTTTATTGATTATTCACTGAGAACACAGAAATGGACAGGTATCTAGGTTAATGTACTTCAGTTTTTCAATGAAATCCAGATTTTAGACCTAATGGTAATTACTTGAAAAACAGAGCTGGACTTAGGTTCTATAAGGCTACTATAAACAGTGGAACAAAGGCCTTATGCCTTCTAAAACATAAAATAGGTATATTTCTCAAAGTTAAGTTCTTTATCCATTGAGGTGTCCTTCAGTCCCTATAGTTGTATGGCATCTAAGGCTGCCTTGCAGAGAATTCACCTTTTCTAAATGAGAGTATGTCTACACTTGCTATTTAAAGTGGAAAAAGTCCCTTTTTTGTGCAAAAACCATGGGAGTGTCTACACTTGCCAACGACTCTTTGAGATGAAACTCAGATGTTTCACTGCAGAAAGAAAACCACCTCCCCGAGAGGCATACAGCTCTTACCGATGATGCTTTTGCAGTGGTGTGCAAGTGAAGACGTTCTTCCTGTTTACACAGCTTTTAGCCTCCACAGGATATCCCACAGTGCCTAGGTGACCACTCTTGCCAGCAGCTCTGCTGCTCTGATGCCAGGTAAACAGACATCCACGCCCCCCCCCCCCCACACCCCCAGGAAAGCCCCGGGAACTTTGAAATTCCCCTTCCTGTTTTCTTGGCAAATGCTCACTTATCTGGCCAGGTGACAATGCCTGCTCCACGGAGCAAAGGATCCCCTGCTTGGAGCCTTGCTGAACTGCTGGAGCTGATCAGTGTTTGGGGAGAGGAGGTTGTGCAGGGACCCAGGATCCCCCGCGATCACCCCCTCCCCCAAGACTCATCCTCAAACTAGAGAGAGCTGCACTGTGGGATAGCTGCCCTCAGTGCACTGCTCTTGTCTGATGGAAGTGCTACTAGTGTAAACACTCTGATGCCTGCGGAAGTGAGTGAGTACACAAACCAGCACTTTTCTTTCACTGGTTCAGTATCACCGGTGAAGTTGACAGCGCAAAAACTCTGTAATATAATAATAATTAGTTGGAGATATACCTATCTCCTAGAGACCTTGACAGGTCATTGAGTCCAACCCCTTGCCTTCACTAGCAGGACCAAGTACTGATTTTTGCCCCGATGGCCCCCTCAAGGATTGAACTCACAATCCTGGGTTTAGCAGGATAGTGCGCAAACCACTGAGCTATCCCTCCCCTCAAAAGTACACACACACACACACACACACACACACACACACACACCACACACACACACACACACACACACACACACACACACACACACACACACACACACACACACACACACACACACACACACACACACACACACACACACACACACACACACACACACACACACACACACACACACACACACACACACACACACACACACACACACACACACACACCTACCTATCTCTCTCTCTCTCTCTCTCTCTCTCTCTCATAGAACTGGAAGGGACCCTGAAAGGTCATTGAGTCCAGCCCTCTGCCTTCACTTGCAGGACCAAGTGTAGGCATAGCCTGACTCTTAGAAAAGTCACTAAGATCTTGCATATAGATCTCTTGTGGGAAGGCAACTGGAAAAGCTTAAATGCATATTTACCAAATGAGAACAAGGTAATCAAAGAGAAAAATAATGTAAACACTTATTTTTCTACCTGGAAGTGGGTTACATTCTACCTTTGGCTGGGTGAATGGGATGGCATGAGTGACTGTAAAGGTGGCCTTACTACTTAAGTTTGTTTCCTTCAAGGATGCTTACAGGAATAGGGTGGGAAATAATCAGAAATAAAGTCAAAAGGTGGTATAGGCACAGCTGTGCCATCAAGGGCAGAACATGGTTCAAAGCATGCATGATGCAGTAAGGTCTGACCCTGCAAGCTGCTGAACACCCTCAATTCCCATTGAAGTCAATGTGAGTTAATGGCACTCCACTCATTGTGGAAGTGGCCCTGGGAGAATATAATAGGCTGTTGGGCAGACTGATCAACATCTTTCCTGATCTACACTAGAAAATTACATTGGTTTATCTATGTTGTTCAGGGCTGTGAAAAACCCTGAGTAGTGTAATTAAGCCAACCTAGCCCTCACTGTAGACAGCCCTATGTTGACGGAAGAATTCTTCCATTGACCTAGCTACCACCTCTTGGGCAGGTGGATTACCTGCGCCAATGGCAGTGTCTACACTGAAACACTACAACAGTGCAGCTGTAGCATTTCAAGTGTAGGCAAGCTCTCTGTTTCACATTTTGCCACTGTGTCTATCAAGATAAATAGGGGGAAATGTTACCATAAAGGATTGCTTTTGGCTTTCCTTTATAATGGCTTTGCTGTCAAAAATACAAGCACCTTGGGAGTAGACTGTGTATGTTTGCCAGTATAACTGACAAAAATTATTAGAAACTGATGGTAAAAAACAAAACAAAACTCTTTGTCATGGTATAAATCCCCACTCTGAACCTTAGCGTCCAAGAGATGGGGCACCAGCATTAATTCCTCTAACCTCAATTACCAGCTTAGTACTTGTAGCACTGCCACCAACCAGGAATTCCAGTGCCTGGTACACTCTGGTCCCCCCTAAACCTTGCCCGGGGACCCCCAAGACCCAGTCCCTCTGAATCTCAACACAAAGAAAGTAAATCCTTTCCCTCACCGTTGCCTCTCCCAGGCTTCCCCTCCCTGGGTTACCCTGGAAGATCACTGTGATTCAAACTCCTTAAATCTTAAAACAGAGAGGAAAATTCACCTTCCCCCACTCCTTCTCTCTCTCCCTCCCAGACTCTCCCTGAGAGAGAAAGTAATCCTAACACAGAGAGAAAATTAACCTCTCTCCCCCCCTTCCCTCCTTTCTCCCCACCAATTCCCTGGTGAATCCAGACCCAGTCCCCTCGGGTCTCACCAGAGTAAAAAAAACAATCAGGTTCTTAAACAAGAAAAACTTTTAATTAAAGAAAGAAGAAACAGTAAAAATTATCTTTGTAAATTTAAGATGGAATATGTTACAGGGTCTTTCAGCTATAGACACTGGGAATACCCTCCCAGCCTAAGTATACAAGTACAAATTAAAATCCTTTCAGCAAAATACAAATTTGAACTCCTTCCAGCCAAATACACATTTGCAAATAAAGAAAACAAACATAAGCCTAACTCGCCTTACCTACCTAATATGTACTATTTCGAATCTATAAGAACCTGTATCAGGGAGATTGGAGAGAAACCTGGCTGCGCATCTGGTCACTCTCAAAACCCAGAGAGAACAACCACCAAAAACTAACAACACACACAAAAACTTCCCTCCCTGAAGATTTGAAAGTATCCTGTCCCCTAATTGGTCCTCTGGTCAGGTGACAGCGAGGCTCACTGATCTTGTTAACCCTTTACAGGCAAAAGAGATATGAAGTACTTCTGTTCTATTAACTCTTACTTATCTGTTTATGATACTCTGGCATAAATAAGAAAAGTTAATCTCATTTTTAAAAAAAGTAAAAAGGAATAAATAAAAAAAAAAACGTGCACTGGTTTCATTCTGAGTTCTGAGACAATTCTGGGATTTCTGTTTTCTGACTAGCTTTCTCCTTGGGCATATCTTTGCCAAGACATGTTTTAGAACGGATGGGGATGGCTTTTTTGTTCCAGGGCAGATACAGATAATTTCTGCGCTTGTGCCAAAGGCTTTATAAGCACTAAATACTGAACAAAAAAATCCCATCATTCATCAGTAATAAGCATCAGAAATCAGTGCACAAGTGCTTTCAGTTTAATCTGTACTGTTGCTGATGTCTCAGCTGGTAAAATGCAGTATTTGTGTATGAGAGGTAATTGTGGTGAGCTGTACTAAGTATACGTTATTCATTAGGGAACTGTCATCATATCATGGTTGTGAATCCCTGAAGTGTCTATCCCTTTCCTAATCATATCTAAACACTTATAGAACACAAGAACTTGGTGTTATTCCACTTGACTGGCTGACCAGTCTTCTGGTTCATTTAGTACATCATCAGCTGGTAGCCACGGCTAAGGAGTAGGTCCCTTACAGTTATTCTAAACTAGAGTTCAGAAACTTGGCGTATGTCATACATCCATAGTAACTAAACTAGCATTGTGATCTTTAATAGACTAGTCATAATTGCATGTTATCTTTATGGAAAAAAAGGGAAAACCAAAGGCTATTTAATGGGACACGTTCTTCTTAAACCAACAAATAATATTAAGCATTAGGACTGTCAAGGTGCCACCTGCATTTTAGGCCTCTAAACTTGAGTGTTTGGAATGATTTGTTTGTCCAATAAAAAAATCTCATTACCTAGTTGGTTTAGTTTTTAAGAGATAAATTACAGATGCTAGAGCGATTTAGAGTCTTAACTGGCTCCCTTATCATGATAATGTCATGGTAATTGTTCTAAAAGGGGAGTGGAGGAAGTGATGTATTGTTACTAGCAATTAGCATATGTGATTAAATTGCCTAGGCATTTCTTATCAAGACCAGCTGCAAACAATTGAGGAGTGGCCTTCACAGAATTTACTAGTGTAGTCATCAATCGGATATGGCACCAAGCTTTATCACATCCTGTCTGTGTGGCTCACAGGCCACATGCTGTCAAGTCTAGGGAGAGAAACAAGGGGAACTACTGTAGGTTTTACATTAAACAAAGCAAACAACAGTGAACTTTTCCCATCTGCGCTTACTTCATTGGCAGATTTTGACTTGTACATTGTGCTGCTGGTCTGGCCTAATAAAATGAAACTGTTTTAAATCAATGTGACAGACCTGCACGAGACTCTTATAAATTGCAGTCTCATTGATGAATCATTCACAAAGCCTTCATTGCATCTTCTGCTTTCCAGAGTCAAAACAGTTCAGTTCTAACCCCAGGCAGAGCACTATTTTATTAAGAAGGGATCAGTGTGATTTGCTAAAAAAAAACTAGGAGTCTGGTGTCACCTTCAAGACTTAACAGATTTATTTGGGCATAAACTTTCATGGGAAAAAAACCCACTTCTTCAGATGCATGGAGTGAAAATTACAAATGCAGGCATAAATTTACTGATACATGAAGGGAGTTACCTTACAAGTGGAGAACCGGTGTGACAGGATGGATGTGATCCACTCCCAATAATTGATGAGGATGTGTCAATACCAAGAGAGGGAAAATTCCTTTTGTAGTGAGCCAGCAACTCCCAGTCCCTAATCAAGCCCAAATTAATGGTGGTAAATTTGCAAATGAATTGTAGCTCTGCAGGTTCTCTTTGAAGTCTGTTTTTGTAGATTTTTGTTGAAGGATGGCTACTTTTAAATCTGTTATTGAATGTCCACAGAGATCGAAGTGTTTTCCTACTGGCTTTTGTATGTTACCATTCCTGATGTCTGATTTGTGTCCATTTATTCTTTTATGTAGCGACTGTCCACTTTGGCCAATGTACATGGCAGAGGGGCATTGCTGGCACATGATGGCATATATCACATTAGTAGATGTGCAGGTGAATGAGCCCCTGAAGGTGTGGCTCATGTGGTTGGGTCCTCTGATGGTGTCACTAGAGTAGATATGGAGACAGAGTAGGCAATGGGGTTTGTTACAGGGATTGGTTCCTGGGTTAGTGTTTCTCTGGTGTGGTGTGTAGTTGCTGGTGAGTATTTGCTTCAGGTTAGGCGGCTGTCTGTAAGCAAGAACTGGCCTGTCTTCCAAGGTCTGTGAGAGTGAGGGATCATTTTCCAGGATAGGTTGTAGTTTGTTGATGACGTGCTGGAGAGGTTTTAGCTGGGGGCTGTACATGATTTGTTGTTTATTTTCAAATGCTTGCTGCAAATCTAGGTGCAAAGTAAATAAAGGTTTTGGGACTGCACTTGCTCTTACATTAATTAATGCTTTTTTTTCAGAGATTTGAACCTATGAGTGGGTGTTTTCATTTACGGGAGTGGGGGGTGGGCAAGGTTGGTTATTACCTTAGCAAATGTATCTGTGGTGTTGTGGCTGTGGTCCGTTGATGGAGGGCATTGAACTAGAAACACATGTTGCAGTATTTTGTTCAGCACGGGTGACAGCTTCATGAGTGGTGTACGGCAGTTTGTCTTGAGAATATGTGGAGAAGGCGGCCCTGCTGTGACATCCACTGACTAGGGACTATCTACATTAGAAGCAAAGGGCTTGGCAGCCCACCTTGGACTGTAGCCCCGCAGTACTGTGATGTTCTCTCTCTCTATGTGCACCCGCCCTGTGTTCTTCTCTATGCAAACATTTTTCAGTCTTAGCACTTTTAAACTTTTCCCTCTTGGGCCTGCTCTGGGTTGGTGAGGAATTACTTTCAATATAATTCGGTTTTTCATTTTTTTGTTTTGTTTTGTTTTTGTTTTTAAGACTTCTGAGGGTTTGGCAGCAGGGTTCATTTGACATGATGAAGGAAAGGAGGAACCCCTTGGATCAAGTAGCCCAGAACAAAATCTGTGGTTGACACCAGTGAGCAAAGGCTCTGTCTTCCTGGTCCTAACCTCCTGCATTGCTCTGCCATCCTCCGGAGCTTAGATGGCACTTACAGACTGGTTTCTAGCCTCTTTGTCAGGATACTATGAATATAGCACAACCTCATAGATATAGGCTTTTTACCCTTTTGAGTTCCTTTACTTTTCCAAACCCTCGCTCTCCAGTCTACTCAAAATGCTGCCACAAAGATTGTCCTTTTCTTCTACTGCTCAGACCATATCATTCCCTTTTTCAAATTCCCTTGCTAGCTTCCTCTTGCCTTCTGCGTTAAGTGCAAGCTTCCTTAGCAAAAAGTAAGGAATTTTGCTGCAGGATGAGAGAATGGGAGGCAATTATGACAAACAAAATTGCAGTATCTAATTTCATCTTCCTGTAGCACTGTCCCTTACGTGAAGGCGTGTACATAGATGATGTTTATTACAGACTCAATTGTAATACAGTCTATTTGGCTGAGACTGGTTCTTGTTTCCTAAAATACATTTAAGGTATTGACCTTCTTGCTGGTTTAAAAAAAAATACTGCCTCGAGCTGTTAACTGGTTAAGCCATTGGTGGAGATAGGATGATCTGACCTTATTTGCTAAATGAGGCAAGTGTCAGCACAAGCTATCTGAAGCTATTTGCATCACATGCCGGCAAACAAATTCTAAAAGGCGTAATAAACAGATGTGTATGGAAGCGTTGGCAGGGCTGTTGGCAGCTGAGTGTAAGTTAGAGAAACCTTGGCCTGGTCCACACTACAGCGTTAAATCGATTTAAACAGCGTTAAATAGATTTAACACTGTACCTGTCCACACTACAAGGCACTTTAAATCGATTTTAAGGGCTCTTAAAATCGATTTCTGTACTCCCCAACGAGAGGAGTAACCCTAAAATCGATATTACTATATCGATTTAGGGTTAGTGTGGACGGAAATCAAAGTTATTGATCTCATTCTTTTACTGAGCTACCCAGAGTGCACCACTCCGGAAATAGATGGTAGCCTAGGACCATGGACGCACACCACCGAATTAATGTGCCCTAGTGTGGACGCGTAAAATCGATTTTATAAAACCAGTTTTTTATAAAACCGGTTTTAATAATTTCGATTTTATGCTGTAGTGTAGACGTGGCACTTGAAGCTATTTTAGTTTATGAGGAGGTGCAGGTAATTTCTGACCAGCCCTGAAAGATGGGAGACACAAAGATGGTGTTAAAAATCCATTTCGGGAACTACAGAACTAACCAGACCTTCCATTTTTTACTGAAATATCCCATTACTAAAGAATACCTATTTAAAATGAAAAAATCATGCTGGTTTTTTTTTGTTTTTTTTTTAAACAAATATCTTCATGGTCTAGAGCCTGCCCATATGTGCAGAAGTGTTCTACTTGGACAACCCCTCATCCACACCATGTGCTTATAATGAAGAGCATAAAAAAGCAGTGAGATTCTCTCTGGTCCAGGGAATTTCTCGGTGGATAGCAGGTCCTTTAGGGAAAACCCTAACTGTTGGCCAGAGATGAATGTCCAGGGTGTGATTTTTGTTGTTCTGAGCTTAGAAACCAAAGAAACCCAACCTTAAATATCTTGGGGGAACTTCTGGACAATAGCCAGTGTGAAGAATGTTGAGTTTAGTTGGGTTGGACCCCAGCTGTGTACATAAAACAACCACATTTCGAGTTTTTTTTTTGTTGAAAAATTATATTTGACAATCATGGTCTCATCTAAAATGAAAAACCAGCTGGGAAGATGCAAAATTTCCCATTTTAAAACAAATAAAAGCAAAAACTAAAACAACCCTACAAATCAACCAACTCAATAAATAAACCCAAACAAACAAAACAAATTCCTTTGCAGAAAGGAAAAGCAGTCTTATCTGTTGGAGAGTTTGTTTGCTCACATGACTCATCAGCTTTTCAGAAGTCCATGAGACTGCTTGCATGCTTATGTGCTTTGCTGCATCAGGGCCCTAGCCTTGTCCTCTCCCTGCGTCCCTTGGGTCATGTCTAGATTAGGAAAACTGGTTGTGTTTTAACATGATTTCACTAGTTGTGGTCAACCCCAGGTTCTCCTAGGTTAGTCTCTCTCCTAGTGGCTGGCTGGCATGTTTTAAAACACAAATTGTTTTCCTAGCTTTAGCATTTTCTCCTTTCTGCCCAATTCCATTATCTTTCTATCCACTTCCTGGAACAATCATTCTTCCTTCTTCTAGCTTCTATGGTGCTACTCAGCCTTGGCTCTCTGAATATTAATACATGCTGGGCTGGTCACAGGAGGGTGCAACTTTTTGAATTTCTCAGACAAAAACGGGCCAGTGTTTGGTTTTTTGTGAGAGACACATTCAATTCCTGATCATCAGGGGGCTTGTTGAAGGAGTGGGAAGGGGAAGGTTTCTCAAGCCATGGCTCCAGTGGTGGCGTAGCTGTTCTTTCCTCCCAAGGATGCAACTTCTCTCTGAAGGAGATGGTTCAGGTGGAGGCATGTATTGGTGCTGTTGTTTTTAATTTTGTTTTTACTGTCTATCCCCATACTCTGGGGTGGGGCCCTGTCTCCGTCCTGCAGACGCTTCTCCAGGCCTTACTTTGCTGTGATCCTGAGAGTATTATTGTGTTGTACTGTAGCCTGGGTTTTAGGGCATGGCTACACTTGCAGTTGTTGAGCACTTTGAGTTAAACCAGCCTTCGTAGAGAAAGCGCTGCAGTCTGTCCACACTGACAGCTGCAAGTGCACTGGCGTGGCCACATTAGCAGTTCTTGCAATGGCCACAGAGAGCAGTGCCTTGTGGTAGATGTCCCAGCATGCAAGTGACTGCAACGTGCTTTGTAGGGGGAGAGAGAATGGGTTTTTGGGGGGCTGTCAGCATGCTGTCTTGTAAGTTCAGACAGCAGCAGACTCCCCCTGTCCCCATCTCTCTCTCTCACAGAGCATTTGACAATAACAGTTGCTTTATCTCAGAGCAGATAAGCATGCCAGCTGTCAGAAACGGAGCTTTCAAAGGGCATATCCACATTCCTGCGGCGATTACAAAACAATGATAAGAGTGGCGACTTGACTTAAGGGGATTATGGGATGTTTCCGGAGGCTGGTCAGAGCGCAGTAATGCAACACCTCATTCACGCAGGCCCTTGGACATTTCAGAAAATCCTCACCAAGCGTTTCTCTTCTCGAGGTGGAGTAGTACCAGGAACTCTCTAGTCCTGGTGTCAGAGCGCTCTATGTGCCTTGCCAGTGTGGACGAGTAGTGAGCTAGGGCGCCTGGGGTTGCTTTAATGCGCTGTAACTTGCAAGTGTAGCCAAGCCCTTAGACAGAAATCATGAAGATCCACACCCGAAGTCAGCCAGGGAACTGCACTGTTTCCTGCAGACTTTTGTGATAGTGATATCTGGAGGTGCTCCCACTCCACTGTTAGGTAGCACTGCTGGCCGAAGGCTACTCCCAGTCACTTCATTTTTATACTGTCAAATCCAGTGTGAATGTATTTGTTCAGTCTTCCGTGTCTCCCACACACCTTTCTGACCATTGTTATGTTTCTGTTAGCATGTGTCTCCCTCTCTCTGCCTGTGCTTCCTACCGAGTCTTTAATTCCAAACTCTTGCTGGACCTGAATTTCCCCCATGTGTTTGGTATGTTCTGGGAGTATTGTCGGGAGAAGAAGTCCCTGTATGAGTCCCTGAGACAGTGGTGGGATGTTGGGAAGATCCAAATCTAGTTGTGCTGCCAGCAGAACACTCAGTCTGCTGCACAGTCTGTATATCGTGCTGTGAGTGCCCTGAAATGGACCTTCATGGATCTTTGTGACAGCCTCGATGTGGGGAATGTGGCGCAGATGCACCAGAGTCTTATGGAGAAGACCAATTTCTGAGTAGCTTGATGGAGGAGAAGGTGCAGAGAGCCATGGTTTGAGCCCATTTCACCCAGATGCATGACACTGATGCTTCCATGAGGGTTGTTTTTGTTTTGTTTTTTTTTGTTTCAGTTTGAAGAGAGACTAGGGACTGCCAGCAGATTCACAGTCTATGGCTGCCTGGTGGTCATCAGATGGCTGATTCTACCAGGACCTGGAAAGTAACAGTTTCCTTTTACAGAGCTCTGTACTTCTGTGAAATGCTGCTGATGGATGAGCTGCACCAGGGGTTACACCATCTGAGTGGCAAGGAGAAGCAGCATCTGGATGCCCCTCTCTTCTTACAGGCGCTCTGGTGCAGTCCCTGTAAGCAGGGCCCCAGGTATCGACGGGCTGCCTTCTGAATTTTATAAACATTTCTGGTATCTTACTGGTTCTGATTTCTCCACCTTCCTCCACCCCCTTCCCATCACACTGCTCCAGAAAGGAGACCTTTGTGACTTACAAAACCAGAGACCTATTTCCCTTTTCTGTTCAGATTATAATGTTATATACAGGGCCTAGCATATCAGCTGGAGGACTATCTGGACCCTTTGATATACCTTGATCAAACATATCCCTATCCTCTGTGCTTTTAAATCACGATTCAGCCATCTTTTTAATCTGGATGCGGGGTTTATTTCAGTGGACTAGGAAAAAGCTTTTGGTAGAACTGACCATGGCTGCCTTTTTAAAATGTGAGAAGCATCTGGGATTGGGCCGCTCATACCATAATGTTTTTAGTGTTTTAAAGGTTAATGGAGCTCTTTGCTCCATCCCTCAGACAGAGACAAACACCTACAGGTTCTCTATCAAGCATTCTTAAAACTGCAGTACACACCTGATGAAGTGAAGAAACAGACTGACAGATCCTGAAGGGTACCAAGAAGTCACGTACTACAAGACAGGCCCAACAAAGAAAGTAACAGAACGCCACTAGCCGTCACCTACAACCCCCAACTAAAACCTCTCCAGCACATCAGCAAGGATCTACAACCTATCCTGAAGGATGATCCCTAACTCTCACAGACCTTGGGAGACAGGCCAGTCCTTGTTTATAGACAGTCCCTCAAACCTGAGTCAAATACTCACTTGCAACTACACACCACATAACAAAACCACCAACCCAGGAACCAAACCCTGCAACAAACCCCGCTGCCAACTCTGTCCACATATCTATTCAAGGGACACCATCATAGGACCTAACCACATCAGCCATACCATCAGGGGCTCGTTCACCTGCATATCTACCAATGTGATATATGCCATCATGTGCCAGCAATGCCCCTCTGCCATGTACATTGGCCAAATCGAATAGTCTCTACACAAAAGAATAAATGGACACAAATCTGACATCAGGAATCATAACATTCAAAAATCAGTAGGAGAATACTTCATTCTCTCTGGTCACTCAATAACAGACCTAAAAGTGGCAATTCTTCAACAAAAAACCTTCAAAACCAGACTCCAATGTGAAACTGCAGAACTGGTATTAATTTGTAAATTGGACACCATCAGATTAGGCCTGAATAAAGACTAGGAGTGGCTTGGTCATTACAAAACATAAACCTAATTTCCCCAATACTAATTTTCCTCTACTGTTACTCACACCTTCTTGTCAACTGTCTGAAATGGGCCACTCTCATTACCACTTCAGAAGTTATTTTTCCTCCCTTGGTATCCTGCTGTTTAACTAATTGTCTTGTTAGATTGACCTCACACTTGGTAAGGCAACTCCCATCTTTTCCTGTATTTATACCTGCTCCTGTACTTTCCACTCCATGCATCTGATGAAGTGGGTTCTAGCCCATGAAAGCTTATGCCCAAGTAAATTTGTTAGTCTCTAAGGTGCCACAAGGACTCCTCAGTTGTGCTGATACAGACTAACACGGCTACCACTCGGAAACGTGTGTCTGTGTAGTGTAACCAGAGTTTACAGTGGCCACGACTGTAGCACTGCTAGTGCAAACACTGTAAGCTGATGGGAGAAAGTTCTCCAGTCGATTTCATTACCCCAGCCCCTGGGAGTTGCAGGACTATGCTGGCAGGAGAAGACTTTTTTTTAGAAGTTTTTCAACAGCTTGTTAGCAGTTTGGAACTGGTTTTCTCCAGTTTCCTGTTTATTCTTGGAGTGAGATACAGCACTCACGTATTGCCTGTTTCCTGCAGTCCAGTTTTTCACTGGTTAGGCCAAACTGGTCGTTTTGAAATCTCACAGTGACAGTAGTGGGGGAGAGGGAAGTGATGTGCTGGGATGTTTTGGGCACTGAGTGTCACCTTCCTGCAGATTGACTACACCTTTTATAAATTGACTTGTAATCTGGGCACTTTTCTACTGACCCTGGTGTGTTAACAGTGTTTTGGATGAACTTGGTGATGGTCGTACCTTGGTGATCCATGTGTAATGGTTGCTTAGGAGTTGTTTATTTTTGTTTATATCTTTCTCTGTGTATATGGTCATGCACAATGTTTATATGATTTTATATTGCATAAACGTGTTTTTCATGTCACGTCTCTCTTTTTAAAATCCAGCTATGGAGCTCTTAAAAGGAAATCTAGTGTGAAAATAAGCAGTATTGTAAGACTACTCTGTAAACAGTAGCCCTTTGTGCAACATAAGCAGAGCTGCAGATATGCATGAGAGGTCTGTGTTAGCGTATAATCCAAACAGACAACTACAATATTGTTCATTTTACAAACAGAACAAAAAAAGTAAACCTAGTTAGCATTTGATTTTAAAAGATGTTATATTTAATTTTATGTTGTTTCCCCCTTCTTTTCCCATCGTTTTAACATCTTGTTAAAGGGAACTGTTTCTTCTATTACATTTACACAAAAGCAGCATGAAGAGAGAGAGTTATAATGTACACAAGACTTCTCCGAGCCAAGAAAGAGCTGTTATAAATGGACTTAAATATCCTATTTTGAAGTCTATCTCCCCACTCCATTAAATTTTAACAGACAATCTTTGTGAGATTTTTTTGCCAGACTTCCGAAGCTGGAGAGAATGGGGGCAGTCTGTTTACAAAACCGAAAAGGACCAAACTAGTAGTAAAAAATGCTATTTTCAAGCTGCTAAATGAGTACTAAAAACAATGAAGAGACACAGAGGAATGTAAAAGCTTTGTTGATTGCGAGCCGTCACTCAAAGTGCACTTTCCTGTATGGTTTTAAAGCAGCTAATAGCTCTGGTAACATTGTTACACTATTGCAACATTTAGTACTTCTGTATTTTCTTTGGGTTTAAATAAGAAAGAAACATACCTTAGGCCATGTCCACACTAGACCCAATGTCGTCAAACCTTTTGTCACTCAGGAGTGTGAAAAAAACCACACAGACCAACATAAGTTTTGCCGGCATAAGCGCTCGTGTGCAGGAGTCGCTCTTCCACCAACATGGGTATCGCTGCTCATTGAGCTGGTTTTATTATATCAACAGGAGAGCTCTTGCCCATCCACATAACGTGGCTACATGAGCGCTCTTACAGCAGGACAGCTGCATTGGTACAGCTGTGCTGCTGTAAGCTTGTTAGTGTTGTAGACACGGCCTTAGAAGAATAGTAATTGTCCTTATGATGGCCCTACTTCTGCCCTGATAGAAGTCTAGCCATTGACTTCAAAGGGCTCAAGATCAGGCCCAATGAGTCAATATGTGTAAAATCCCATAATGGGACTGGGTAAATCTCTGCACTCCAACAAAGCGAACCTTCCATGTGAGTTGTGTTTTTTTTTTAAATCTCTTCTATTAACATGTTTTATTGGGTATCTTGGCTGCTGACTACTAACCTGTGAGGATTATTAGAATCTCTGCTTCCAAGAACCCAATTATTTTCCTTTCTTTATCAGATCACAACATGAGAATTATGTCATGAAATTAAAATCCTAACTGCACCAGTTAGGGTCTACATCTTAGATGATGAAAAGCTTGGTTCATAAAGCTACATGTGTTTTTAATGTAAGGAATGGGAGCTGCATCCCATCTGACTGTAGCTTTCTGTAAACGTCAGTGCTAAGATTTGACATTACTATACCATAATATTTAATAGTACTTGGGAAAGAAATTTAACTTGTGTAATTCTGTATAACCCTGGCAGCTTTGCATGCGCTCTCTAATTCATGCACAGTCAGAAGTTCTGACAATCGTTCAAGGAAAGAAACATATATAATTCAAGATAAGAAACACAATATACAGTGTATCAGTGTTTGTTTTACTGCACTGTTACCATGGGATTCTCTTGTTATCAAGAAACTTTATAGCAAGGTCAGATTAATGTTGGTCTCCAAGATCAAATGTTAATTGCCCCCAAAATGGTCTTAAAAAGGATTGCAACTCATAGTTATGCAGACCTATTTCTTCGTGCCTGTCCATCTGTGTCTACATATATAGCAGTATGCCATATTTCACAACATGTCATGAGTGGAATCAAATTGCATTAAAACTACCAAGGAAAAATATTAAGGGTTTTCAAAATCATTTAGCATTGGCCTGACCCAGGTCCCACTGAAGTCACTGTGCTTTGGAAAATCCCACCCCCAAATACATATTCTTTTAAATACACGTGTGGTTGGTCTTAGGCAAAGGCAAAAGTAGTAAATGGCCCCCACACGTAGTCCCTATGCACACATGACTGAATTGTGTCCCAGTTTACCTTTGCAACACCCCTCTTCACAACTGTGGATCATCCTCTCTTTGTTTGGCAAGTACCTGGCCTCTAGACATATTAAGTTGAGCAGTGGGGTCCATTATGAATTTTCATGCAAGAAGTGGCTAGGGGTGTGTGTCAGAACCCAACCAGGTGAAGGGGATGAGGGCAAGCAGAAAACAGATGGAAGAAGTCCCCTTTTTAGAAGAAACTAGATGGGGGTGCTCAAACTTGGGGCTTTGCATGGAGTCCCACAATCCATAGGGCCATCATTAGGAATATGCTCTGAACATACTTCTTATACAAAGGGACCATGGGTAAAGATTGCATGGGGGGGATTAGTGTTATGTTGTTTGATCACTATTTTTAGAGGCCAGAATATAGTTTGACTTGTGCCAGGTTTGTAACTAAAGGCAAAGTGAAGCAAAGGCCAACCACGCATAGGAGCCAGGGTGTGGCCGGTCAAGCCTAGTGGTTAGAGTCAGACTCCTGGAGCTGGTGACAGAGTCAGGAGTTAAGCCATAGATCAGAGATGAAAACAAAGTCAGGAATCAGCATCAGAGATAGGGCATAAGAACAGGGAACTAGAGCGAAATGGGAACAGACGGGGGACTGCGATAAAGAGGACAGGTACCAGGAACAGGCAGGAAGGCAAGGCTCACGGTCAGGCAAGTAGTCAGCCACCATAAGGGCAGCCAGCCAAGGATTCCTCTGATTGCTCAGAGAACTTTCCCTCTAATTTTTCCCACCTGTGTGCAGAATGAATTTTATGTGTGATACATTATCTCCATATTGAAGCACATAACAAACTTCATGTGATGGGGTGGGGCCGAGAGATTCGGAGTATGGGAGTGGGCTCGAGGCTGGGGCAGAGGGTTGTGGTCCGGGGGTGGGTGGGGAGAGGCCTCTGGCTAGGGGTGCAGGCTCTGGTGGGCCGGGGATGAGGGGCTCAGGGCTGGGGCAGAGGGTTGCCTATCCCCTGGCTGTGGCAGGTTCGGGCCGGGCTGGGTTGGGGCTGGGGAAAGGATGCCGTGGCAAGTAGGTGCTGGGGGAAAGGCATTGCTACCTGCTAGAGCACTG
The DNA here is from genome assembly GCF_007399415.2 of Gopherus evgoodei. Taxonomy (NCBI): domain Eukaryota; kingdom Metazoa; phylum Chordata; order Testudines; family Testudinidae; genus Gopherus; species Gopherus evgoodei. The sequence goes on from NC_044326.1 coordinate 23,542,262, forward strand.
AGTACCTGTGTGGTGCTTAATAGGCGGCTGTGCAGCTTAGTGAGAATTTAGCTGCCTGGGGAACCCCTAGGTGTGGGTTTAAGGCCTGTGATTCCTCACACCAAGGAGGATATTGAAATAAGAACAGAATGAAATTCTGTTAATGTCAGATGGATAAAATGTATCTGGGCTCTTTCTTGGAGGATGAGGCAGAGTTCTGGTTCATTCAATGAGGAGATGAAGTCGATGTTGTCTTTACTCACTGACGACAGCCAATTCTATGTCTCCATGTCATCTGACCCTGCTACTGTGCTATAATGAATGACCCAATATCCATGGAAGCTAGTTAGCTGAGGCTGAAGTTGTGTTGGTGGGTTGGGAAAAGGGAAAGAACTGGCTGCTGTATAAATCTGCACCCTGACTTCGAGCAGAGTGTGGGAAAAGAAGAGGCTCTGCCATTTGTTGCAATTTAGGGGATGTTATTACATCCTTGGCTGCTCTGGATGTTCAGGTGCCAGCTGCGCCCATTATGCTTTCTGTCTGTTTGTGCTTGGTGAGTTGAGTGTGACCTTCTGAGTTACATTGAACTTGCTGCTGTTGTCATTAAGTGAAAGAAGCATGAACAACTGTTGTGTGCTCTATATGAGGCTGTGGTATGACACTATATGGAAGATGAAGCTAGAGCAGAATGAGGATGCCCTCTTACCAAGCAGTATGTCATACAGACACCAGTCCTTATGACCAGCACTTGGAAACTTATTAGCAGCTAGGGGAAGCTGTTATTTTGCTTCAATCTATAAACCCCTAAATGATTTAGGGTTCACTTCAGAGCCTACCAGACACTAAGAAAAGCACTCAGCTGAGCCAGAAGAAATAGAAACATAAACGTGGAAGTCATTCTGTACTGAAGACACAACAACCCATGCTTGCAACAGCCTCATTTACATGCTGAACAAAAGGAAAGATATGATGGAAATATGTGAGATTCCACATGAAAGTACTAGAGAGCATTGTAGGTGCTCAGCACATCTGCAAATAAAAAATCTAAAAATGGAAGTACCCAAAATTAGTGGGCACTTTGGAAAATCTGAGTCCTTTCTGTGTCTCATTTCCTCTGTCTACAAAATGAGCATATTATTGGTTATCCACTTCTTTTTAAGATGTTTTGATAGCTGTAGATGAAAAGTTGTATATAAATGTGAAGTACTGTGATTAGTGTTCATTATTATTACTCTTGTGATTGATTTCACTGACTCTAATAGTTCTGTGTTAAGTATTGCAGGATCTTGCTATACAATAGCTTCATCACTACATTGCATGACAATATCATTGCTTGTCAAATTATTTTTTTATCAAAGCAGTTTTTGAGATTTATATATGCAAAGGAAGTCTCAACCAGTAACATTGAAAAGCATGTTGTAAATATGGGATCAGATTTTCAAATCTGATGCACATATATTGGTGTACACCTGTTTTATGACCTAAAATTGGGTGTGCAACTCTCTTTGCATTTATAGGCATGGGATTAAAAGTGTAAATGAAGGGATGGCTATCTCCTGGATTTGTGCAAACATATTGACTCTTTGAACTCATAGATTAGGTCCACCCAAATATAGGCAGATGTAGCTGTGCGTGCCTAACTCTGAAAAACTGGCCAAGACTATTTAGATGTCTGCTTATGTATTATTTTGGAAGTTGATGAAAGTAAACAAAAATGTCTTATAGATGAGACTTGTAACCCAGGAGTGAACTTCTTATAGTCGAGACATAACCCTAGGAAAATGGGTTTTATGGTAGAAATTGTCTGCTATATGCCAGCTGCCCTACCAGGTATTCCTATAAAATTTATTTCACCATCTTTGCAGAAGTTTGCTTTGCAATGTCTGGGTCTCATGGAAGACCATCTGTATACCAAATGTTAATTTATTAGTTACTAGGAGACTTCCCATGTAGTTGGAGCTATTACAATACATCAGTAGTTTAAATAATTTGATTCTGGGTAAGTTAATTTACAAAAATTAAATAATAAGCTAAAAATAATGGGGTTTTGCATAGGATTCGGCAGTATTTAAAGAATAAAAAGCCTCGTCCTGAAGTCAGTGTAAAAAATATTTTTACTAAAGAGAATGTGAAAAGGAAATTGCCCATGCATGGTGCCTTGTACTTTGCAGTCAGCAGCGTGAGGTAAATTGACAGCTGTTTATATAGCTACTGTTTGTGGAAAAACTTTTGATTCCTGTGCTGTTAGAAAAGATACACATGGAGGCCATATTTTCTTAGAAGAGATAGCATCTGGCTTCAACCAGTTATGTGAACCAGTTTATAATATTTAACTTATTTCTTAATAATGCCCAAAACTTTCATTTCTGTTGAGTGCTGAAAGGAAGTCCATAGAAAACTGATAATATGAGTTTTATATAAGTATCGGTCCTTGGTGAGATACTACAGTGAGATATAGAGAGGGTATATACATAGACAAATGAAGAATGTGGTTTTCATCAGCAGAAATCTGATGTAAAATATTGTATTGCAAGTTGATCCCCTTAGCGTGGTAATTTTTTTATTTGTAACTGCATACCAGATATAAATATTTCAGCTCTTGCACCCAGACAGCTGTGTAAAACAATGGGTCCTACTGTCCCATCTTTTTGTTGTTGTTGTTTTTTATAAAAAACGAACAAGCCCTAGAATTCAATAAGGAGTTCAGTTTAAAAGTGGATTAGGTGTTATAGTTCAATAATCCTTATTAGGTAGCTGGGCCCTGTTTTTAAACAACAACTTACCAAGTAACCTAAAGTGTTGGGAATCCTGTATCACAGCACCCAGCAATATCAAAACCTCTCAAAACGTAAATGGAAATGTAAAGGCATGGTATATTTGTACAGTAATCCCTGATCAGCAAAGCCGTTTAAGCATGTGAGTAGCCCATTCAAGTCTATGGGACTAATCACTTAGTTAAAGTTAAGTGTGTCCTTAAATGCTTTGTTGCATCAGGTCAAATGACACATCTCAGTGGTGCAAAGGGCATTGTGCAAGCTCCCTGGATTGGAGTTAATTTTACCCATGAAGTATATTAGTGTCCATAACTCTAGTATCTATATTTCCTTTCGGTTTCATTGTTTTGCTGCCTTTCTGTGATATATATTTTAAGTATTGAAGGATGTACTATTTTTATTAATAATATCACTCTTTATGAATAGTTCTATTTAAAGCTGAATAATATCCCCTATCTGAAGATAGGTTTGTTTTGATTATCTTACTTATAGTACATGACCTTTCTGAAAGGCTGTTGGTTTATTATTCTTCAAAACTAGGACAATTGCGGAGAGCCATTCCTGTAGTTGTTTTAACTGTACTCCATACAAAACAAAGCATTCTTTTGCTGAAAGATTAAGTGTTAAGTATGGTTAGGATCTGTAGAGATGAAATGTGCAAAACTAGCATTTATAAGAAAGTATCCTTCATAAACACATCAAATTCATGTAAGTCTAGACTGCCACCTAGCTAGAGTTTAGTTTAGAAAAGCATGTATTTACATGTTCTTTACAAGGAGGTATAACATGGGGAACAGCTGGAGTTTGTGTTAATCAGTATGTATTAAAACAAGGACAAAATAAAGCTAAATTATGAGGGCATCAGACCCTTTCCGATATTTTTACACTGTCCCTCATATTGTACCATGATCATCAGGATCCGTAACATAACAAAATAAGCTGTATAACAAGGCCTTCTAGGAGGTGATGTAGCTCTCTCAGATACTTAACAGTCCCCATTACCATTGTATTTGAGCAACTCACAATCTCTGATTGTGTTCATCCTCACAAGACCCCTGGAACTGCTGTTATCCACATTTTACAGATGGGGAACTGAGCCATAGAGAGACTAAGCGATTTGCCCAAGGTCCTAAATCCCAGGGTAGCACCCTATCTGCTTGGCCAATGAACATCTATGCCACCTGTTAAACTTAAACAGCTCCCTCAGCCTGAAAAGTAGGGCTACAAGGGTATTGAAGGCTTTTCGCGTAGGCCCTATTTGATGGGGATGCGTTTCACCCCAATGAATGGGTATCAATTAGCAACATTCAGTGTTAGACATATTTATAACTTTGTCAACGCTTAAGCGAATCACCTATCGCATGGTGCTTTAAATATTTGACTCATAGACTCATAAGTCAGAAGGGACCAATATGATCATCTAGTCTGACCTCCTGCACAAGGCAGGCCACAGAACCCCACCCATCCAATTTTATAACAACCCCTAACCCAGGACCGAGTTATTGAAATCCTCAAAATTGGTTTGAAGACCTCAAGCTGCAGAGAATCCACCAGCAAGCGACCCGTGCCCCACGCTGCAGGGGAAGGCGAAAAACCTCCAAGGCCCCTGCCAATCCGCCCTGGAGGAAAATTCCTTCCCGACCCCAAATATGGCGATAACTATAAGTTACATACAGGGTCTTTATTTAGGAAGGTAGGGAGATCCGACCCAGCAATCTAGTTAAAGCATGTTCCACATGTGAATTGATTCTGGATTTGAGTCATGTGGTCCTTGACAAGTGGGCTGGAAATACTATATAAGCAGCATGTGTGCTCAATCTTTCAGACAGTGGAAGTGCCTAATATTTTTCTTTAAGCAACTTCACCGACAGACTTGAGAATGCTTGGTGGGAGCTGAGTCTTTTCTCCTCTGTCAGAAGCCTGGCTTACCAGCCATCTTACCCCAACACTTAGCCATTCCATTATCAACATTCTGACAATGTTTTAAAAAAAATCCAGTTAGTTTTGGACTAATTTGGAGAGTGCATCTAGGCTGATAAAAACTTTGTCTCGTATTGCCTAAACTGTCATGCCTTTTCATTGTGATTCTACACACTTGTGTGGCATGACAAGAAAGTTGTTTGCATGCTGTCAAAAATGTGCAGTAATAGGAAAGTTAAAGGATATCTACTTCAAATAAATAATTATTACACATTATCTGTACTCTGGTAGCTCCTAATAGGGTTTGGGGCCCAGTTATGCTAGGTGTTATGCAAATACTCTGGGTATATCTTCATGGCAGTTAGCTTGAGTCAACTATGCTTAGATTTCTTGAGTTGATCCAGTTTGACCAAGAGAAGTCATTGCAAAATCACACCTTTGAGCTGTAAAAGCAGCAGAGAGTCCTGTGGCACCTTATAGACTAACAGACGTTTTGGAACATGAGCTTTCATGGGTGAATACCCACTTCGTCAGATGCATGTAGTGCCTTTGAGCTGCTGTGTCTATATTGGTGCTGCACTTGCTGAGGTGCGATGCTGAAACTTCTGGGGACGGATCTCATGGTACTATGCACTTCAGTAGGCTGAGTCACTCAACAAATTCTTTCCTAATGAATTGTGGGAGAACTTGTCTGTTCTTTCCAGGCACACGGGGGGAATTGTGGGAAAGCATTGGTGGTATTCTGCCACTGTAAGTGGCACTAGGCTATTTGTGGCCACACTGCAAAGTGGTCATGTTAGTAGCTGACAAATGGTGCTAACCAGCGTGTTAGCGTGTAGACCTAACAGGCCAGCCAACTTGAGTTAAAAGCACTAGCTCTTTGGAGTTAAGGGGTTTTGTCTGTGGATGGGAGCTGAATTAGGGGCAATACTTGAGCGATAATTTGAGTTAACTTTGCAGAGAAGACCTAGTTGTGCAGATTGTGCTATGAACAGTGCAGTTATACATGAATTTGTTGTGTTCCCTTGTATTCAAATACTCTGCATAAAATTCTGCACTCATTTTCACTTACCCCAGTCTAAATCTGTAGAAATTCTATTAAATTTTAATTAATCTGGATTTTCATGGGTGTAATTGAGAGCAGATATTCTTCATGTTTTCTCTCTCACGCTCAAAGGCCTAAAAGTCAATGGCTTTTGGGCTCATGGCCTAAATCCCAAGTTTCTCAGTTTTTATTCAAGCAAAATCCCATGTGTAGCTTATCCCTTGTTATCTCATTGCTGCCTTGCTGTATAGCTCTGTACTCTGTTGGCTGATCCTAATCACAGTTGACCAAGTGCAGAAGGGTGTGGTGGACAGGGGCCAGAGGGTCTCTAGGCCTGCTTCACAGTCAGCTGCCTTGCCTGCTGTTCAGATACAGGATGACAGAGCCGCCACCATATTGGGTGGAGCTGCTTCTTTGACATTTTCCAGAGTCTGGGTGCCCCTGGGGAGGGGGCAGGGTTGAGTGGTCAGGTTGATACTACACGGCTGCTTCTGAGACTGGGGACAGCCCTCAAGTCTGGATTTTGCCAAAGGATCTGTGCCACAGACTCTCTGTAGACCAGGACCAGTGTCAGCAGTGGAGAAGAAAACATGAGATAATGTTGAACCTTCTGACACTTCTGTAAATCATTTTTAATAGGAGGAGCAGTTTATATGTGTATGAAAGATAACAGTGGCAATATAAACAGCGCTTCATTGACCTTCTCCTTGCATGATGAAAAAGACTATTGTAGGAAAACATCGATCTGCTTATCTGACAAATTAGGAGAACATAAAGAAATGGAGCCAGAGCCAATTCAGCCAATTATGATGGAGTGAGGGGAACAAGTTATCTGCCACTATTCAGTCTGTCCAGAATATTATTGCAAAGTTTCATCAAGAGGGAAGATAGAGACAGGGATATTTATAGGACACAGTTCTATACATGCCCCTCTAAAACAATCATTCTTGTGGCATTTCTACAGGACTCTTTGTTATACAATGTGTTAAAAGCTTAGATTGTAAACATAAGAAAAAAGTGTGCATGATACACTTTTTTCCAAGCTCTCCTCCCTCCTAATTTTAGTAAGTTAATTAGTTTAAACTGTTTTGCATATAACTCTCTCAAAGTTAATTATGAATTACCATATTTAAATATGAGTGTGCAATGTAAATAGGGAGGAAATCAGAATGTAAAGGAATCTTTTCTCTTTGAAAGAGATTTGAATTGAGATTTTGTTGTTTTTTTTAATAACTTCATAACTCTTAAATCTCTGTTACGATAGCTTCCCGAAATAATACAGTCAGAAAAATTAGGAAAAGAAACCTTTTGACAGTGTAACAAGAGTGAGTTTAAAGGGAAGCTATTAATTTGTGCTGCTTTAGACTGAGTAGCTTCAAATAATTTAGTTTCTGGTAGAGCAATCTTTTATGATTTCTTAAGTTACAACTATTCCATTTCTCCTTGTTGATGTTCATGAGGGACCTTTTCAGCAAGGGAGAAAATTCACCTTTTTTTGTGAGCTTTAGATGTTGCTGGACTCCGGATCTTCCAATCCTTGAGGCTGTTTTGAACATTTTATTTAAAGCCAGTACAGTCAGGTTGCAGGCTACCTTTCCAGTCTTACTCCTCAGAAGAAATGCGTGGGGGGCGGGGAGGGGGACTGCATCACTTTCTGAAGGGTGAAGGAGAATTTTGGCACCTTCCACCAATCTCTGTATATAGAAGTGAGAATCTCTCTCTCTCTTGGTTTTTCATAGATAATGAGTCTGTCACCTCTCTTCACCTCCTCTTTCCCTGTTGCAGATGGGCATGAGCATCACTGTTACTGCCGCTTAATATGCTGCACAAATGTTGGGAGATGGGAAGGAGGAGGACTTCCTGAGTGGGGTGGGAGGGGATCCATCATAGGAAACATGGCACTCATTCTGAGGTCTTGGAAGATCACTGGAGGTTCCTGGCATGCAGGTTGTGTGTGCGTGTGTATTTATTATATATATTTGTTTGTTTGTTTATTTTTTAGGGAGCATTATCAGTGTAGAAAGGGAAAATGAGGGCTGGGTGTTGTGCAGCAAGGTTGCTTTTCCTTTGACTTGTTAGAGCAGTGGTGGTCATCCTGTGGTGAACTGCATCCACTGCGACCTGTGGGCAGCCGTGCCTGTGAGTGGTCAGTGTAAACAAACTGTCTCGCGGTCCGCCAGCAGATTACCTTGATGGGCCGCAGGTTGCCCACCACTGTGTTAAGCTATGTATATTTGCTCTTCAGCAGGCTATCAGAGCATGCCTTTCTTGGAAGGCCACAGAAATTCTGTGTTGGATAGATAAAAAGCAACAAAGAGTCCTGTGGCACCTTATAGACTAACAGACATATTGGAGTTGGCTAGGTCACTTTACAACAAAACAACTGGAAGATGCAACAGCCAAGATTTATTAATCACACATGCAAAAGCTATTTGTGTGTGTGTATTTATTCTATAACAAACACATTCAAATATTGTGAACTCCTGAAATTATGATAAGGCCGTCTTTGGCGTTAATGTATGTAACTATTTTCAAATGCAAGCAACAGCTAGGTAGGCTTACATTGGGTTCTCCCCCCTTCCCTCCCCGCCCCCCATGGAAATACATTCCAAATACGTGTACTATCACGTATCTCTATGGAATGTATTAACTAGTTTGATTACAGTACAGCTATTTCTTTTTAAAGGCTAGAAAGTACCTAATGCAAAGAAAATAGTAAAGTTTATTCTGAATATTTCTGATGGAGTTTAACAGTCCAGTAATGTTTCAGGATTTTTTTTTCTTCTGAAGTTTGACTTTAGGCTCAATAATCATGATCTCAATAGAGAAATGTTTCTGTAGCATGGAGATAGAACAACAGTTTATCACACCTAATCTTTACATTTCAAGTTTATTTTTTGATAATTAGGTTAAGTGTCTACATCTGAAACTGAGTGAGCAAATATTACATCAGTGGATTGTGAGTGATTGTTCACATCACTTAGTGTCACGGGAACATAAATGAAATTTGAGGAGCTAGTCCTCTAGATGAAAATTGATGCAGTGTAGTTTTTATTTCTAAGCCTTGTTTTCAAACTAAGTACAGCTTGAGCATATACTCAAGCCTCAAAGTTATGGAAATATTATTTGTAATTGAAAATTCTTAAGCAATGAGATTAATTTAGTTATGCTATTACACAGTTTGTTTGAGAAAAAGCTAATATGTTTTGGCCAGTGTTGAGATGAGACCACAGAGAGAGAAGTCAGCATTTTTTAGCCGCCTCCAGTAAACTTGTGGGATCCATACACAGCCTGTAAAATTGGTCTGTGTATATATATCTCCTTACTATATGTTCCATTCTGTGCATCTGATGAAGTGGGCTGTAGCCCATGAAAGCTTATGCTCAAATAAATTTGTTAGTCTCTAAGGTGCCACAAGTACTCCTGTTCTTTTTGCGGATACAGACTAACACGGCTGCTACTCTGAAAGAAAGCAAGGAGGCTCTGGTGCTTGTAGTATATGAGGAAAGAGAATGCATTTTGAAGAGTAATTCAAGATGCAGGTGCAGCATGTACATAGTATATACTGAAATCTGTTGCCTGTAGGTAGGGTGACCAGATGTCCCGATTTTATAGAGACAGTCCTGATTTTTGGGTCTTTTTCTTACACAAGCGCCTATTGCCCCCCACCCCCATCCCTATTTTTCCCACTTGCTGTCTGGTCACCCTACCTATAGGTATCAGTACTCACTCCCTTGCGAGTAATGATTGAAGTAAGAAAGTGGTGAGTTGATTTTAACATTGTTTGTTTGAAGGGCTACCAATTATAAAGAATCTACTACTGTTCTGTCCTACTGCTAGATATTACAAATATTTCTCTGTAACCAGGTAATAGACCTGGTTCTCTCCTTTCCTTTCTTCAACACAGCGATGCCAAACATGGTGACTAAATCCAAAATAACTGCCAAACAGAGCAAAAATAGCTCATTTTCTTTTTAAGTACCAATTTGGAAACTGTCTTTCTATAAAATAAATAAAATACTATGTAAACATTGTGTTGTGGTCTCCTCCTGCTTCTTCACCTCCCCGCAAATCTTCTCTTGCTTATTCCCCTTTCCTTCCATCTTTTAGTGTCAGTTTTCATTCAAACAAATATTTTATTTATTGTTTTAATTCTCATCAAATATGAACTTAAACATCGTGAGGAAACATTGTCTGGAGGCCAAAGCCCGGGTTCTATTAATAACTTTGTTACTGACTCACTCAATGAACTTTGGGAACTATATGCCTCCATTTTCTCCATCTGAAAATGGGATGATAATACAGAAGCTAACTTATCTTTGTAGAAATGTTTTATCCTTCTTGGATGAACTGCTAAAGCTGTAGTCTTTGAAAGCAGCTTCAGGTGCCAAACATTATTGTTACTCTTTTAAGTTTCAGTTCTTTCCTCTTGGGTCATATTCTTTTATTCATCCAATTTACCCCCCCCCCCCCACTCTTCATCTCAGTGCTTTATTTATTATATAGTATTACTCTGTACTTGTTTCTGTTATCCTATTCAAATCTGATTGTGCAGTCCTTACTGAAAGCAAAACTACCACTATTTCTTGCCTTGGATTACAACTACAGGATTTTCCATGTTTTCAGGTATTCTTTTCAGTACAACCGCCCCCTTCTCCCCCACTGCTTTTCTCCATCTCCCTCACAAGACTGCAGTCTGCCCAAAAGCATCCTTTTGGTTGCTCACAGTGCAACAATCAACCAGCAGACAAAGTTCTCGTAGAATAAGTGCTGTCCGGTTCACTTCTCTCAATTTAGTCTGGAGTGGATGTCATTTCCATTCTATGGTGAAAATAGCTGGTTGTGGTAATAGACCAGAAACTCCTACTTCAGCCATTGATGGATTTTTCTGTACAGATGGCCATGTACCTAGAATAGGTTAGCAATCCCCGATTAGTGTAGGCAGAGTTTTGTGGTAGAAATAACAAACCAACCACTTAGAGGAAGTAGTCGGGCAAGCAGCTGTGTTTGGAAGGGACTTGGAGGAAGAGAGCAAATTGTTCTTGACTTGTACTTTCTTTTGACTTGGTCCCCTTTCATCTCCGTTCTGTTGCTCTTCTTCCCATTAGTTCTAATTGGTGCCTCACCCTTAAAAACTGGGATTTTAGCCATCCAGAGAAGCTGCCATGGTGGAGGCCTTCCAAATGTCACTGCCCACTTGATTTATAAAATGTTATGTAAGTGAGTGTGGAAATAATACTTGTAAGAAAGTACCATCATTAAATGTCAGGCTTTCTGTCTTTCTCGTCCTATTCTGTGTAGAATGCAACATCGAGAGTTGTGACTTTTCCCCCTCATTTGATATGAAAACTTTCGGTGACATTTTGGTTCAATTAGTTTTGGCAGACAAGATTTCTCTAAGTCAGACCCTCGCACTTGTGTAAACATGACAGACTTCAAGCTGCTTTAAATACAATCACATTGTTACAAAAACAAAAAACAGAGATGATGACCAAGATTTAGATTCCATTTTATTAATAAACATTTCATGCTGAAAGGTTGCAAAATTGCATTAAAAACCGCTCTCAACAGTTCTTTCCTTGTCTCTTTGTTGTTCTTTAACTTTCCCCATCCATGTCGCTCTCTCTCTCTCCTTCTCCTTTTTTCTTTTTCTTCGCTAAAAATGCATTTCTCTTATTTTCCACCCTAGTTAGGGGGTGATCCCGGGCTGAAGTCACAGTCTTTAGAAAGTGCTGAGAAGTGTGGCAATAGGAAGATGTAAAGTGAAATGTTAAAAATGATACTGACTCTCTTTAGAGACATGCACACTGAATGTTAAACCAACTCTTGAAGAAACAACTTGTCATATGCAGTGAATATTTTAAAAAGAAAACAATGGAAAGACCACAACACAGCAACAAAATCATACTAAGAACACACATGCTTCATGTATGTTCACTATAAATGTTTGTTTTATGGTGCAACTGAAATAAACAAGGCAGAAAGAAACGTGCATGTATAGACTAGCAAACAAAAGAATATGGGTTAAAACTGATCTGCAGTTTATCTTTTTTTAAAAAAAATCCTCCAATATTGTTTGTTAAACTACCTTCTTTCCTCACAATTCCCCAGTGAAATAAATCATTTTTACTCTTCGCTTGAAAGAAAAGATTTACCAAAAACTATACTTTTAAGAAGTGTAATTGAAACCAGGGAAAACTATTTCTGGCAAATGGGGTCAAAACAAACTCTCAGCACTCTCTTAGCTTTGGACAAACTGAAACTTATTAAAAGAAGCTTCCTGAAATTTACAAAATCCGTCACATTAAACTAACATCATAAGCGATAATGATTTAAGGTTGGCAGAATTCAATTAAAAATAAGTTTGATGGATAATATCAATGTTTATTTTTAAACTTTTTTATTTTTATCCATTTAAATTTTCATAATTTTGTAAATTATGGTGGTTAGGATTTTTGTTTATTTTATTTAAATTTTTATATTGCATGAAATTATAGGGGAATCAACAATTATTTAAGACTGTAGATGTTGAGATTTAAAATTTAGAGCTTTATATCTGTTAAGACACACATTTTCAACATCAATGTCAAAATACACAAAGTAAATATCCTTAAAACATACTCTAATAGTGTGATTTAAGTATGCTCAAGTAACATTTTTCTTACATTGCCTATCTGTACATTTTGATGATTATTGATGGAAATAGTTTTTCATCAGTTTGTGTATGTTCAGTAAAATCTGTTTACTGATATTGATGATAAAAATCTAATCCTTCTAAATCATATTTATATCACATGCTTGACAGATTCATCTTTGTAACCCCGACTTTCAATTCAGACAGAAATTCAGTCATGTTTAATATTATTATTTAGCACAATGTTAATTCTAATTAAGTTACAGTTCTGGAATTCTTCAAACGCTACAATGAAAAGATGGATGTAGAGTTAACCACTAGGGGTATGCCTTTACTACAGCATTAACTCAGGCTATTTTTCAAGTGTTGTCCCTAACCCAGGGGTAGTCTATTATTTTTTGTCAAAGTTCAAATTTCTTGGTCCAGGTGTAGTCAAGGTCTGGACACTAGAGAAACATTTTTCACACTGCATGTGCCCCTGTTCAAGGAACACGTACAATACTGGGCCTATTGCTTATATTTTCAGTGTAGTAAATTACATCTGAGACTTTAAGAAAGTACTTTGATAAAATGCCAAACAGATTTAAATATTAGCATTAAAACACAACTCTTCATTGTTTGATTCAAGTCTTTCCAGTAAGAAATGAACACCAACCTACATATGTATTATACCAAAAAAATCATAAATAATTACTGTGAAGTGCCTGTTAAGACTAGTTTCACTACTGAAGATGTAATTGTGTATGGCAATACAAATTTAAAATGTATGTAAATAAATTCTACTCACCATCAGTTGGAAAAGGGACAGGTCCTCTGCTGGACAAGGGCCTTGAAGTTTGGAGTGAGTTCAGTCAAGGCAAGATGGAGGCAATTGCACAGATGAATTATCGGTCAGAACGGAGCAATTATGCAATTTAATGTTCATTGTTGAGAATGCTGACACACACACATGTCAAGCCAAACATAGTCAAAATGTTAAATTCCACCTTCCTCAAGTGTGGATACATGGAGTCTAGCACAAAGGTAGTCCAGAAAATTTTTGATGTAGTTTTGGTGTGTCACAACTTAAGTACTTCATCCTCTTGCAAATCAGTAAGCTCGAGCTGTGGTTTTGCTTCTTCAACATCTGGAACGGATGCTTTTGCTTGATCACTCCAAGTGCCATTTGCTTGTACCATAAATGGGTTCCTTATGAACAGAAAGATATCTTTTACACTTTCAAGTTCTTGGAACCTCTGCTGGAAGTTTTTTGAAAAAGCGTATCCAGAGATGATGCCATCTGATTCACATCTGCAGTGTCACGGCAACTTAACAGCCTTGGGAAATGCAGCATCTCCTAAGTTTCCAAATCATTTTTCAGGAGACTCCGTTTGTTTTGAAATGAGATGATACTGCTGTGGAGAGCCACTACATTGAGATTTCGCCCCTGTAGTTTTAAGTTGAAATAATTGAAGTGACCTGTTAAATCAATATGGAAGGCCGGGATGACCATGCTTGTGGCATCCCTCAAAAAAGGGTGTAGCCCTTATGCCTTTTTCCCTGGAATGTTATGTAGATATTCTGCCACACAAACTCTAATTTCCCACAGTTTTCTTAGTACCTGCTGTTGTACCAATTATATTAGACCAGTAAAAAAAAACAAACCAGCAGGATCTTTTTAAAGGGGACAAGACAAAGATGCCACATTTATTATGATAACAATTTATGACTAATAACTAATATCTTAATTCTTATACACACACATTATACCTATTATCTACACACATTCACACACACACATTCACACACACACACACACACACACACACACACACATATCATCAGATGTTCTGCAGCTGCTGCATAGTTACCAGTCCTGACACACACACACACACACACACACACACACACACACACACACACACACACACACACATCCATCCATCCATCCATCCATCCATCCATCAGATGTCCTGCTGCATACTTACCAGTCCTGAAGATAGCTTAAGTTCATGGCTTGATTTTGTAGCTTGGGTTCGTAGCTTGTGGTGGCTAACTGGCCAGGAAAGCCAGGCACAAGGACAAGCTGGATCTCTGTTGGGCAGGCACTGATGTCCTTCCATGTTGGCAGCAGAATGTTACCCAGAGTCTCTCATCTCACCCTTCTTTTTTATAGGTTTTTAGTTTGGATTCAAAGTCTATAGGTCTTGCTGTGTCACGCTGCCTCTGGGTTTAGATTGATCACCCATCAATTGCAGGCGTGACTTTCAGCCTTGGACCTGGCTTTGATCTTCCTTCTGTTGTTCTGTTGTCCTTTCTTTTTAGGGTGGATGCTTCTTACTTTGTTTAGGGCTGTTGTCTAGGTCTTCAGCCGTTGGTATTTGAACTTTATGTCATCAGGACAGGCTGGGGCTGGAGGTTGATTCCATCATTCATACATACTCATTCACACATCTAAACTAAACTAATAAGATTACAGCAGGGTTTTGCAAAAATGAAGGTTGGAGGAAGCTTTTACAAAATGGAGTGAGTGTTTTAAAATGGAGTTTGAATTACAATATGGAACAGAAGTTACAGTATAGGCAAGTGTAGTGAATGGTGAACAGAAGTTACATTAATAAAGTGAACTATTGAAAACAATTTCATTTATCAGTTCTACACTGCCCTCTGCTCAGCCAGCAGATGTCATTATAAACCACCAGGTCATCATAATGGGCAGATACTTTTGAAAGAAAGCTTTTGAACTGTCTGTGTTGCAGTGATGACTTGGGCCAAAGGAAGTTGACAAGTTTAATCACCATTGACATTACATCAGCATACCAATAATTAAGCTTTGCACAAAGAGAGGTTTGGTGGATTACACAGTGATAGGAAATCAAATTCGGGTTCAGATCTTGCAGATGTTGGTGGATTACACAGTAATAGAAAATCAGATTGAGGTTCAGATCTTGAAGACGTTTCACAAGTCCTCGGTGTCTACCGATCATGGCAGGAGCACCAGCTATTGTAATAGACGCAATCTGAGTCATGTCAAAACCTCCATTAGACAAACAGTTTAAACAGAATTAAACAAATCCTCACATGTTGTGTGATTGTTATGTGGTATAAGGGACAACAAATCCTCTCCGAATTTATCTTCATAAAAAACAAAACAAAAACAAAACAACCCCCCCCCCAAAAAAAAGAAAAAAAGAACAGACATGCAGCACTAGCTGCTCTGTGTTCCTGATATCACAGGATTCGTTCATTGCCATGGAAAATTTTCCAATTTTCAGTTTCCCACACAACTGCTTGAAAATGTCCTGTACCATCATCTCAGTGTGCCTAACAGTCGTTGTGTTTGGGAGTGGCAGTTGTCTGAAGGCATCAACAACATTTTTTCCCCCTCACAGAATAGTTTCAGCTGTAGTAACCATAACTGATTAATATGTCCGCATCTGTAAAGGTTTCCTGTGTTTTGCTGTTACCCACACACACCTCAATGAAACTTCAGTTGCCTTTTCCTGAGCAAAGTAGCCTTTTAAATAATACTTGTGCTCTGAAAATATGCATCCTTTAATGAAGCACTCTTGTCAGATCTTAAACTGGAGCCCAGTTGATATTTGTGGTCAAAGTCCATCTGCTTCATTTCACAGTGTCCTTGATGTTCCCACTTTTTACAGCAGCCAGAGTCCTCTGTACAAATTAAACATACTTGTTGACCCTTTGGATGTTGTAGCAAAATAAAATGGTAAGTGTTTCTTCTTTACATGCATGGCTTTTGGTGTCAGATTTCCTCTTTTTTGCTGCCATGTTTAAGCACAGTGCCGTTAAACGTCAAAAGCGCCGGAGGTGGGACTATCTTGTTCATCTTGCTCCTCCTGCAGTTCCTGGGGTGCAGGGAAGGAGAGGAGATAAGGGAGAGGCACAGGAGCCTCCCCTTGTCACGGGAGTAGAGGGAAGGGAAGAATAGAGCTGCCCGCAAGCCAATGAACTTTTTTCTTCTCCTTCTTGTCTCCTGTAAGAATGTTGCCTGCTAAGGTTTGCTGGGGCAGGGAGCACTGCCGGCTTCCTGCAGCAACCCTGATTGGCAGCTCTTTCCCTTGCTGTCAAGCAGAGAAGGTTTCTGCAAGACAGACAGGAAATATGTACCTCTCAGCAGCTTAGGTGGAATTGTGGACATTTTAATTGCAGGGTCCATGATCTCAGGGGCACCATTTCAGATTTTGATTTGGGTGGGGTGCGGGAGGAGATTTTAACCGTGGTTCCAGAGTCTACTTGGCGGTCAGCCCTGTGCTGCAAGGCTCCCACTGTCACCCCTGCACAGGGCTTAAATTCAGCCAGGGCCCACTGGAGCAGAGCTTTGGTAAACATTTTCAAACCTATGGGAAGCCCAGTGACCACCTGCTGGGCTGAGGCCCTGAATCCCAATGAGGCTAAGGCCCCCCACCCCATGGGGATGAAGAGCTCAGTTCCAGTGTGCCCCATGGTCCGCTTTGGTGGTTCAGTTTTGGACCGTGGGCTGCCTATTGAGTACCCTTGCTCTAAACCCACTCTAATCCAAGTGTGGCGCTTTCAACCCAGCTGACTCATCTGTGGCCGTAGACTAAAGCCAGAGTGAGGCCTTCACTAGGGCTGTTAACCTTCTCACTTTGCATGAATCACTTGGATGTTGATAGTCCTCCAGTGCCTTCCCACAGTTCCTCCCCCACATGTGCCTAGGAGGACAGACAAGTTGTATAACACTGCTCTACAGCCAAAATGCTTCTGAAATAAATGTAGTCCAACTTTACTAATTCTGGGTCACTGAGAACAAAAATGATGCTTAAAATTGTTGATTGGCTCTAGTTTTCAAGATATGCTATTGGGTCAGTATATATGACACTTGACTTGGTAATGGCGGAGGAGAAGTGAGTTATAAAGGGAAGGGATCTCAATTTAAACCAGAAATGACTAAAATACATCTTTGACTGGATCTATGAATAAATCTATGACTGGGTTTGGACAGTACTTGCTTTTTAGGCAAAACAATGAATGCTGCAATCTGAAGCTGGTATTGCGTCATACATGATATGAATTGCATCATGTTATTCCTAGAAGTCATGGATGATGCAATCATAACAAAGCTTACATCACTCTGCTGAACAAATTGCCCTATATCAGCTCTAGAAGTCATACAGTGTCGTGCTCTCTTATTTGTCAGTGTTTGATTTTGCAAAGGGACACATTTCTGTTTAGCCAAAGTGAGCAGAGATGCCTCGTACTTGTGTGAACAGTGCAGATAACTTCTGCTATGTTTGTGGGTGAAGTGGACACTTGCATCACAAAGTGCAGTATAACCACTATGATTAAGAAAGCCTATCACCTTTATTTTGGCTGCAAAATTGGAGATCAGGACAAGAGGTGGGCCCCACACATATGCTGCAACACTTGTGCAACAAATCTTCGCCATTGGTTGAACAGGAAAAGGAAATCTATGCCTTTTGCAGTGCCAATGATTTGGAGAGAGCCACAGATCATACCAGCAATTGTTACTTCTGCATGGTGCCTCCGTTGGGAAAGGTGTCAAAGAAGAAAAAGCGGACTGTGCATTATCCAAACATTCCATCAGCTATACGCCCAGTACCCCACGGAGAAAGACTGCCGGTTCCTGATGCACCAGAATCATTCTCACTTGAGTCAGACGAGGAAGAGGAAGAGGATGAAACTTCTGGTCCTGAACCATCAATGTCACAGGACCCACATTTTCTCCCATCCTCCTCCTCTGAACCACACCTCATAACACAAGGTGAACTCAATGACCTTGTCAGGGATTTGGAACTACCCAAGAGTAAGGCAGAGCTGTTGGGCTCCAGACTCCAGCAGTGGAATCTCCTGGCAGGCTATCAGGGCAAATGGAGCCCATCAATGCTTGCAGACTATTGCTGGACAGTAACAAGAGATGCTCCATTTAATGAATACAAGAGACAAGCCAAGAAGGACCAAGTAGACACTGAATAGGACTAAACTATGTACATAATAGTTTTTTGCTTTTTGTTTAATAATAAATTTTATTTATATAATCCTTTTGCTGATTTTTAAAGTGTTACATAAACAGGACAGGTGAAATAATATCATGTAAAGCAACCATAAAATGAAAAGACCTAGGTTTACAATTTATGATTAAAACTCTACTATCTACACAATATACATAGACATAGATGTAAAAACTTAAATATCTTAGAAACAGTAGCCAATCAGTTGTTTTAATTGTCATATTTGAATTCAGCACATCAAAATACATAATAAACATCACATTTTATCTCTGAAGCAGACGACTCTCAAAAATTGTATACAGTGTAATTTACTGGAAAAGAATCATAGAGCAGCTCATCTTACTACAGTGCAAATAATGGTGGGATATTACCCCAGTTGTCCTAGAGACACACATAGGGGAGTGCAGCACCAGTGAGGACACAGTAACTTGGTTATTGCATTGCAGTGTGGCTGCTTACATCCAGGCTAGGCTGTCCCAGGTACTTATAATCTGAGGTAACTCTGCAGTGAAGACTTACCCTTGAGGACATTCAACTAGAAGTTTCCTTTTGATTGCCTACAGCTGTGGGGAGCCCAGAGCCCTTTAAATCTCAGCTGCGGCCAGGAATCAAAGGGCTCTGGGCTGCCCGCAGCGGCGGGAGCCCAGAGCCCTTTTAATCCCAACCGCGACCAGGATTCAAAGGGCTCTGGGCTGCCTGCAGAGATTCCCAGCCACGGCTAAGATTTAAAGGGCTCAGGGCTCCCTGCGGCTGCAGGCAGCCCAGAGCCCTTTGAATCCCAGCCGCAGCTCCAGCGGATGGGCTGGGGCTGGGATTTAAAGGGCTCCAGCTCCCCTCAGCAGCAGAAGCACTGGGCCCTTTAAATCCTTGCCTGAGCCCCACAAAGCTCTGGGTTCCCCCAGCTGCCGGAGCCCCGGGCCCTATAATTTGACCCTGAGGGCTCCCGGCCATTTCTTCAGCTGGGAGTCCCTGGTTGATTTAAAATCAAGTATCACCTCCCCACCCCCAACCTTCCTTTTTGGCCCACAGCTGTTTTGGTGGGGCAGGGCTGGACGGTGCCGGAGCGGGGTGTTTCCACCGGGCTGGGAGGTCCTGGGGTGGGGGGTGTTTCCGCGGGACCGGGGGGGTTCGGCCCTCAGCTATTTTCTTTGGAGTAATGTGGCCCTCGTCGCTTTATGAGTTGTGCAGGACTGCCTTAGATTATCATTGTAAGAAAAGGCCTATAAACAGGCAGAGTGATTTTGATTCTTGTTTTGTACCTCTTTAACTAACTAAGTGATAAGAATACACCTAAATTCTTAAAGTATAGGCCTTTGCAGGCAGGCCTGAATATATATATCCTAACAACAATCAATACACAGGGAAATCCTTCAAAAAATTTCTAGTGATGGTAGGAAATAAGAAACACTTCAGCCTGGGGTGAATCCTTTCTAATCCCTTATACATAATATGAACATTAGTTATATTTTAAATGTGTGTAAAAAAAAAAAAAAAAAAAAAACAAATAAAACCCCCTTGCATGGTAAGGTAGATCAATCTAGCATGTTTTATAAATATACTACAGTGGCCCACGGTGGATGTTTGAGTTCTGGATAACTTTCTCTAAGGTCTGTACATTTTTAAGTGGTTATAATTAAATAACATACTTAACACTCCATTAAAGATAGAAAGTGCATATTTTCATTGGTGGCATTGTTTTACTTTTGTAGATGGTGAAAACACTAATTTATTTAAAGTCCAGATGCAAATGATTAGATGAGAGGAAAAACTACCAAATACAACTGGATAATCCTAAATATGCAGAAACCATGAACTTTCTGCATAACTGGATTGCTATTCTCTTGGTAATGAATAACAGGACCCGGAAACCTTTTAGTGTATGCTACATTCACAGTGAATGAATCCACAATTTTACTCATACCATTTTTGTTTTTTAAAATAAAATGTGGGGATAGTACTAAGGTTCCAGGATTTTAGAGAAGGTTCATGACAATCAAGTCCAGACCTTGAAATGTTTTGGAGTATCGAAGGGTACTGAAATATTTTGCAAATATCTGTTTTAACAATTTAGTAATAATGAAGTAATACACTCTAATATGTTGCAAAAGTAAAATTGTATTTAATTTTAATGCAAATCTTGACTAAAAATTCATTGTCATATAGATTCTTGGAACATCTTTCATTTCTCTTTGAGATGGGTAATGTGTATAATGATAATGGTTGCAGGTGGTTTAACTTTTGTTAAACTTATGTGTAGCTGGTGTATTTGAATTGATTGGGCATAAACTGACAGATCTATTTATATGTTCGTGTGGTGTTGTTTTTTACTAGATTGTCATGACCAGCTAGGGCACTGAATGGGTGGCTGTTCTTTAATTGTATCTCAGTAAAAATCAGAATAAATAAATAATATCTGCATAAAGCTATTCTCACTTTCTTCACTAGTTTTCAGGGAAAGTGTCTGAGAGAGAATATAGTGCCTGCACATTAATGTGAGGGCCAGCAGAGTACCCAGTGACTTCCACGGAAATTATGGATATTAAGAATCTCTGAAAAATATCACCACTGGCACTTAACACACTCAAATGTGAATATAGGCATCCAAATGTGAGCATTTTGGCCTTCATGTTTTAATATTGCCTATAGGACGTTTATTTCTGCCTATAGGACGTTAATCTCAACGAGATGAAATACCCTATACGTTTTCTAGTAACTTTTGTTCCATAACTTTGGCAGTTTAAAGTAACAGTTATTGAGAGGCAAATTACACCTTGATTCTTTGCTTTGTCAGATAAGATTTGCAGTAATGCAATAACTAGAAGTGAAAGCACATACAAGTGTAAAACTGTTAATAATTGAAATATTTGCTTCCACTGTACAGTACTTAAGTTTCAAGACATGACTGAAATCAATAGACCTTACCCTTCTTTTATGCTGGTGCAAATCAGGAATAAGTAAATCCATTGAAGTTAAGGGTTTCACTTTATTTACATATGAGGAGAGAATTGAGCCCACTGACTCTATAATTATGCACAGAGCCCCCCATCACTGTAGTATCTGAGAGCGGGTGCTGGTGAAAGTGATTTATTCATGTGAAAATTCTGTGCCAAAAATTAAAAATTCTGTGCTCAGTGTTTTAAAATTCTCCATATTATATTTGCCAAAAGAATGCAATATAATCATGCCAGTTTCAATAATGTTGGTAATTTATTTCAAAATACCTGTCAGCAAGTATGCCTGTAACAATACAGACAACAAAAAAGATTAAGGAAATGTTTTTTGACAAAGAGATTCCTTACTAGGCATATTAATAGAGAACTCTGCATAAGAATTCATTTAAACTAAAACACAGAAACTTACTTCCTACACCCTTCAGAAGCCGTGCATAGGCTTGGGGGAGTCAGGGGTAATGGAAGAGCGGAGAGAGCGGGAAATAATTTCTGGGAAGGAGCCTGGGAGTGAACCTGGAGGGTTGTTTGGGTGTGGGTGGGAGAAGTATGGAACAGGGATTTGGAGGGGGAGGGATTGTTAGGGAGTTGGGGAGCTTCCCTCATGCAGACCCTAGCTGCTCCCTGGCCTGTTCCATTCAGTCCGGCACATCTGCCCTGTCACCATATGTCCCTACACCCACCTCCCCATGTGGCACTGCACCCTCACTCAGCCACCCCTCCTCCTCTGTCCACATGTGGCCCTGCACTCCTACACAGTCACCGTGCCTGCCCCCATCCCCATGTGGCCCTGCACCCCCACTCCTACTCAGCTCCAGGCTCAATGCCCTCACCTCAGTCTGTCCCCCACAGTAGCCCTTCTGAACCCCAGTCTGTGACCCTTGAGCTGCCCCATGTCTGTCCCGCATCCTGTGTCTCCTCCCTGGGGCATCCAACCTGCGGGCAGGGTGCTGTGAGGAAGGCAGCCACTGCCTCCTCCCTCTCCGTGGCTGGCTGCTCCGGCCCTGATTTGGCTGCCCTCTCTTCTGGTGCCACATCAGCTCCTGGTGGTCGAAAGGTGTAACTGCAGTGACTCCCTGGCAAGAATCTTATTTTTTGCAGGTCTGGGGAGGAGGAATCTGCGGGGAACATGAATTCTGCATGTGTGCAGTGGTGCAGAATTCCCACAGGAGTAGCACATCTACAGCAGTTATCTCTTAGCTAGCTGCCTCAGTCTACACATTGTCTCTTCTGGGAACTACACCTATTCAAATATTGTTCTTAAGTTTTTAATACAACCAGTGTAGTAGGTCACTTAAGGTGCATTTACATTTTCTAACCTCTTTCATCAGAGGATCTCAGTGCATTAATACCTCTTCGGCCTTACGGGTGCTGTGAGACTTAAAGTGTTATTCCCATATCGCAGGTGGAGAAACTGAGACTCAGAGAGATTAAATGATTTACATAAAGTCACACAGCAAATCAGTGAGAGAGCTGTCAGTGACAGAGTCAGAGTCCAAGTTCCTAGTTTCCTGTTCTAACCACTACCCTCTCAGTCAGATTCTGACCCTTGATTTCAAAAATATAAAACTGGAATAAAATGCTAGCTTTATGGCTGTGTAACTGATGTCAGAATGTATCCCTCTACCCCATCTTGTAGTCTCCTTGCCTTTCAGTCCTGTCTCAGAGGGTCCATTTTTGTTTAGCAGTATGGAAACGGCATTTCCCTCCTGCATTACACCTTCTTCAGAATCAGCAAAAAACAAGGCCCACAAAGCAATGCTCTGCTTTGAGATTGACTACTGCTTAGTCATTTAGTGTCTATCTGAACTCTATGGATATGTGTGTCACCTGGGACATGGCCTACGTTTCTTCTACATTCTTAGATGGTCAAATAATAAATAATTTCTAACAAATTTTCCATCTGACATCTAATAAATTAAGTGATTCATTTTTTAATTATCTGGCCAGCTATCATATTTATTCCCTACTTGTGTGCTTAAGTGTTCATGTTTATTTACAGTATACTAAATAGAGTGACAATAGGGTATTAAGAAGAGAATATGTCCAGAAATAAAGATAAACTTTTGTAAGATTGAAGCGAAAAAGAAACAAAAAGCTTTAATAAAGAGAGATCATATACAAATGTTCAGTGTTTTAAAAAATGTTTACTTCAGAACCTATCCTTTAAAATATATAATAATAGAGCATCTTGCAATTTTTCTCTTTATATCTGTGACATTTTTAGCTTTGATTACTCTCTCGCTTCATTTCTGTATAATTGGAGATACTCTTAACTAGGGCTCACAACATAAAGTTTCTACATTCTCACATTTCAGATTTACCAAATATTTCTTTTTCATGTGAAAGCATTTTTGATTTGCTCAGTTTGTGGTGTTATCCCAGATAAAAGAGAAGAGCAGGAAGTGGTGGCAGGCACTCATAAATTTAAAGGAAACTTGGACTGAACAGCTACCAGTTGCAGTTGTTGTTTTGTATTGTAACTTACTAGTTCTGAATGTGCATACGAGCAGTTAGGCACAAACTCCATCTGGACTATTAGGAACTGAGGATCAGACCACATATTAGAAAGATTATTCCCACAGATTTGGAATAAGGTCATGGGTTCCAAGTATGATCTTCTTTTCATGCCAGTTTTACAATTGTTATATATATATATTTGCAGTGGTAGATCTACTACTTATTCCATATGGTTACAGAAGAATGGAATTCTGCTTTTGCTAACTTAGCTGAGTAAGGGGAGCTCTCCTTTTCCTTATCTGATTCAATTAATGTCCGTTTGGGGGACAGGATTGCTTGGGAGATTAGTAATTGGACTCCTGGGACTGACGACCTTTTAAGATCTCCAGTTTGAAATCTGGCCCACATCAAAAGCTCCCATTTGATGGCTGTTCGCTGGCTAACGTGAAATGAGTTGGAGGTCTCAGTCTAGTTCTTGAGAGACATCTGTTGCAAAATAACTCCCACCAGAATTGATGCACAGTGGATGCACTTTAAACAATAAATAATATAATAAAGCATCTTCCTAGAGACAGAAGAGCCTCTTGCCCAGAGATATACTCTCTCCAAGGCAAGGATGGGGACATTATAGGCTAGTTTGTACTTCCTGTTGCCATGATAGAATGTTATGTTATGAGTGGAATACTTGAGTTTTCAAGACTGTGATTCTAGTACATTTTAGAAGCATTACACTTCCCTTTTACAATAAAATTAAAGTGTGTCTGTGAGGGGCAGAGGGAGGAAACCCTAAAAAGCCTATCTTGAAAAGTAAAAACTTACCGTTGGCAAGGGGGTGGGGGAAGAGATCAGGACTATTGGATGCATGTTGTTACCATGATCCAATAGGGAAAAGGTAGATTCAATTTACTTGTGTGTTGGCTAACATTTAACTGGAGAGTGGGGGGGAGAAAGAGGGAGAGGAGAGAGTTTGATCAGTAGATTATAAATTGAAAGAACATTTTGAATATCCAAAACCACATCTAGTGTTAATCTATGAAAGCAATCTTGTACCTTGCTAATACTACGTTAGAAAGTCTGAATGGTGCCTGAAAATTAACCCTCTTTAGCTCTGTTTTATAATTATTTGTATTTTATTCTAATGAGGGGAGTGACGCTGTTTCCAAATTTATTGTGAAAAAAATCTGCTTTTATTTTCACTGTGACAGCCAAGAAGGCTTTAGTCCTCAGAAGAGTCCTAGAACAATTGCTGAGAACTGCAGAGTATTTAGCTAAGGGCTTAATTACATCTAGGGTGCCTGAGCTTCTGCGGCAAAAGAGACTCTGTGAAATTCACAGCACAGTCATTGCTATTGGATTAAACAATGCCTGCACTTGCCATTGTAGTTGTAGAAAAATGTTAAATTCTTTGTTGTGTAGACGACTTAATTGAATGTCGTCTTTTATAATAATAGATGGTAGAGGAAGAAATGGATTTATATGTGTCTGCTGAGGAATTTTTCTGAATGGGGCTTTAGAGTTCAATCTATAGGCTAATAGGGGTGATGTAGAGACAGCGCATTAAGCCGTAGGGAAGGGTGTGCGTGTGTGTGTCTCTTTGCATGTGTCTCATTGCTCTCAAGTGATCTTATCTAGTCAGTTGAAGGTAGATGCATCCAGGGCATGATCTTGCCTTCTAAGGGGTCAGGAGAGTAAGGGCTCTATCCTGCCAGGAGCTGAGCACTCTGGACCAATTCAGCAAAGCATTTAAGCATATGCTTAACTTTTTTAAGAATGTGAGCAGACTATTCACAAACCCTAAGTGAAAACAATGCGGAATCCTTGTGATACCTCAGAGACTAACAAATAAATTTGTTAGTCTCTAAGGGCTGGTCTACACTGTTGGGGGATTGATCTAAGATATGCAACTTCAGCTAGGAGAATAGTGTAGCTGAAGTCAACGTATCTTAGATAAACTTAGAATCACTTCCTTTGTGTGCTCACGGCACGGGATTGACTGCCACCTCTTCCCCGTTGACTCTGCTTCTGCCTCTTGCCCTGGTGGAGTTCTGGAGTTGATCAGGAGCGAGTTCAGGGATCAATTTATCGCATCTAGACAAGATATGATGCATCAATTCCCAATAGATCATCACTGCCTGCCGATCTGGTGGGTAATGTAGACATACCCTAAGGTGCCACAAGGATTCGTCATTGTTTTTGCTGACACAGACTAATACAGCTATCCCTCTGAAGCCCTAAGTGCTTTGCTGAATTAGGTCCAAAAGGAGAAAATGAGTCTGCTTCCGAGCATAAGAACATAGAACATAAGAACGGCCATACCGGGTCAGACCAAAGGTCCATCTAGCCCAGTATCCTGTCTACTGACAGTGGCCAATGCCATATGCCCCAGAGGGAGTGAACCTAACAGGCAATGATCAAGTGATCTGTCTCCTGCCATCCATCTCCGTCCTCTGACAAACAGAGGCTAGGGACACCATTCCTTACCTGTCCTGGCTAATAGACTTAACCACCGTGAATTTATCCAGTTCTCTTTCAGTGTGCCAATGACCTTTGCCAGCCCTTGAGAAGGTCATATTGAGTGTTGGCAACCAGAAATCAATCACATGGTTTCTTCTATATTTAATTATATTGCCTTTTTTTTCCCTCCAACGTCTTGCTATCTGAGGCAAATAAGTATCATACCTCCAGGGCGGCTGCCAGTTCTCTTCTGTGGCATGAGTTTGCTTAGGAAGTATTCACAAAAAATAGTTTAGCGAGACAAGGTGGGTGAGGTAATATCTTTTATCGAACCAATTTCTACTGGTGAGAGGGACAAGCTTTCAAGCCACACAGAGCTCTTCTTCAGGTCTGGATAAGGACATAGGAGATAATTGTCCCCCTCTGCTCAACACTGGTGACGCCTCAGCTGGAGAACTGTGTTTGTTTCTGAGTCCCACGCTTCAGGAAAGATGTGGACAAATTGGAGGGAGTACAGTGGAGGGCAACAGAAATGATAAAATGTTTAGGAAACCTGACCTACAAGGAAAGGTTTAAAAAACTGAGTATGTTTAATCTTGAGAAAAGAAAATTAAGGGCAGGGGGACCTGATAGTCTTCAAATACATTAAAAGCTTTTATGTTAAAGAGGGCTGTGATCAGTTGTTCTGTATGTCCACTGAAGGTAGGATAAGAAGCAGCAAAAGAGATGTAGGTTAGATATTAGGAAAAATATTCTAAGTATAAGGGTAGTGAGGCACTGGAATAGGCTTCCAGGGAAGTTTGTGGAATCTCCATCCTTGCAGGTTTTTTAAGAAGAAGGGAGAACAAACACCTGCCCTGGATGGGCTAGGTTATATGGTGCTGCTTTAGAGCACTAGGCTAGAATAGATGACCTGTTGAAGTCCCTTCTCCGTTTCCATGAGTTTGTTAAATTTAGGCCCGATCCTGTAAATTACAGCAGTGGCGAAGTACTTTGCCACTGACTTCAATAAGGCTCCATTTGGGTGCAACAATCTGCCTGTGTCCTGTCAGTTTGAAACTCAAGGCCTACAGATCTGAAAGAACATGTTGGTAGAGAGAGTCTACATTCTACTTTTGCTTGATTGAGGAGCCCCTTATTTTAAATTCAGCCCCTACAGAACTTCAGTCACAAATGGATTTTATAAGAAGAACATTCTGTTTCAGTGTCAGTTTTACTAAAACTGTAGATATTGGTGTAAAGCAACATGGTGCCACATGTCTGAGAGGAGGAGAGGGTTGGCAAGATCTTATATATGTTATTTTGACATCCTGAAGATTTTTTTTTAATGTTTAGCCACACTGTGTCATTGTCATTAATTCTATATATTCAAAATAATATTTTTATTTCATTTAGAAAGTACTCAACCAAAGGTGAAGTGCCTAATAAAGACGAAGGAAGGCCTCCTGGATGAAACACACAACTAGGACTTAGGAGAGCTGGATTGTCTTCCTAGCTGTGATGCGAGCTCACTGCATAACCGTCAGCAGCTTACTTAGGCCAAACTTTTAAAACTCTGATGTCTAGAATTAAGCAGATTGGGCCTGGTTTTCAGAGGGGTTGTGGACCTGCAACTGAAATATACACAGTATCTCTGAAAACCAATCGTCGTGAAATTTGGGTCAAACTTTGGACATTCAAGATTGAGAATTTTGACACTGGAACTTTGTCCTGAAAAGCGCTGAGCACCTTCATTACTGAATGGAAAGTGCTCAGTTTCTCAAAATACGCATGACATGGTGCAGGATACAACCCTTTTTTTCTTCTGCTTTGCTTTCTGTAAAATAGGCTAATAGTTATCTATCTACTTCCCAGTGGTATTGAGATATTTAAAACTAAAGCTGTTTTTTAAAAGCAAAAATGTATTACTGTTATAAATGGCAAAATAGCCCCAAATGATATCAGAACATTTATTTTTGTACCCTCCAAAAGAAATAAATTCTATTTTGTATAAACATACTAATTAAGCGTATAAAGCACTTTTTAAAAAGAAAAATATTTTTATTTATATATTTTCAGGAAATATTTGACTTGATTGAATTGAATTTCTGCTTCAGAGGGCAAGATGTCAACTTGGGAAAAACTTGGAATTTCTCTTGTGACAGATGATTTTAATCTAATGAATCTCACTTTTATCCTACTCATTCTCCTGGGGTCTGATTAGAAATTGTCTGACAAGGAAAGACTCCCCCCCCCCCCCCAAAAGTCATGCTTCCTTTTGGAGATGAGTAATGTGAGTGTTTGTTTTAATGAGAGATTCATTTTTTCAAAAAAATAAATAAAAGACCTCCCTAAATAAGAGAAGTTGCCAAGAAGCAGATAATTTCCTTTTTACTCATACGTAGGGCCCTATCAAATTCACGGCCATAGAAAAACGTGTCACGGACCATGAAATCTGGTCTCCCCCTATGAAATCTGGTCTTTTGTGTGCTTTTACTCTATACTATACAGATTTCACAGGGGAGTCAAGCGTTTCCAAAACTGGGCGTCTCGACCCAAACGGGGACTGTGAGTGAGGATGTCACAGAGTTATTGTAGGGGGTCGCAGTATTGTCACCCTTTCTTTTGCGTTGCTTTCAGAGCTGGCTTGCCGGAGAGCGGCGGCTGCTAGCCAAGGGCCCAGCTTTAAAGGCAGCAGCACAGAAATAAGGGTAGTAATACTGAGACCCCCTTTCAATAACTTTGCAACTTACCCACACAGCTCCCTTTTGGGTCAGGACCTCTAGTGTTACAACACCATGAAATTTCAGATTTAAATAGCTGAAATCATGAAATTTATGGTTTTTAAAATCCTATGACTGTGAAATTGACCAAAATGGACCATGAATTTAGTAGGGCCCTACTCATACAGTAAGTTTCCAGAGCATCTTTTTCTAGTTCTTCTTGTTGCATCTGAACAATTTGAGTGAAAATGAAATGTCCCACATCAAAAAGAGCAATAGCCTTGAAAGCAGAAACAAATATTTCTGGGGCATTGGTTATGAGTTCGACAGCCTTTCAGCCTCCACCTTACTTTTTAGTGATTGGTCCAGTCAGTAGTGACTGAAAATTATTGCTATATAAAGGCTGTTACAAGGGTCTTTGTAATATGAATTAATAGTTCAGGCCCTAAAGGAAGTTACAAACATTACCATTGTTACAAATTGACACCTTTGCTAATATCCTCAATAAAAGTGATGCTGGCATGGAGAGTGAATTTTGGTCTCTTTCTAGAACAAGGAAGAGATACATTAGCAGGTCATTGCAAGAAATCAGTTCACGGTCTTACTTGTATTGAGAACCTCTGCCACTGAGGCTGTGAGCCTGCTGACTTTCCTGAACACTAAAATAGTTTGAAATGGGAGGAAGGGTGTTCTAGTGCTTAGCGCACACAACTGCTTATCAAGAGATCAATATTCTGTCCACTGCTTTGACACCCTTTCAGTTAAGTGACCTTGGGCAAGTCACCTGACATCTCTGTTGTCTTATAGATGAGAAGACATGCCTTCTACACAGGGGTTGTGAAGCTAAGTTCATTATATATGAATTTGAAGCACTTTGAGATCCCTGGCTGGAAAGAATGTAAAATATTGTACTCATCTGCTGAGTATGTATGTGTATTTCACTGTTTTGTACTGGAGAGCATCAGAACTATTTAACTATGAGAGATGCCAACTTGCTAACATGTTAGTACAAGCGCATTGTGCTTTTAGAACTCTGGTGCTCCTCCGTCCCTCCAGCTACTGCTGCAAAGTTCTTGTTAACTCTAGTGTGAAGCTTAGTGGCTACTATAGATGGCCGTGGGCTTATTACAATATTGGGGGATGTCTACACAGGGGTAATAGACCCACAGCTGGTCCGGGTCAACTGACTCCAGCTGCAAGGCTAAACATTTCTGTGTATGTGGTTGGACTCTGGCCAGAGCCTAGGCTCTGGGACATTCCACTATTGCAGGGTCCCATACCTTGGGCTCCAGCCCAAATATCTAAACAGCAATTTTGCAGCTTGGAGCCTGAGCCCTGAGCCCTGCAAGCCTGAGTCAGTTCTGGCTGCACAGAGACTTTTGCATCCATGAATATAACATACTTTTCCAGAAGGCCAAAATAAATAAAGGGGGACAAAATGAAACAATTTGCAGGAGGATTTTTTGCTAAGAGAATGTTTAGATCAGGGATTGGCAACCTTTGGCACATGGTTCGCCAGGGAAAGCCCCTGGCGGGCTGGGCCGGTTTGTTTACCTGCCACGTCCGCAGGTTCAGCTGACCGCAGCTCCCACTGGCCAATGGGGGCCCAGGTTCGGCCAATCGCCATTCCAGGCCAATGTGGGCGGCGGGAAGCAGTGGGCAGCACACCCCTCGGCCCATGCCGCTTCCCACAGCCCCCATTGGCCTGGAGCAGCAAACCGCAGCCAGAGGGAGCCGCGACCAGCCGAACCTGCAGATGCGGCAGGTAAACAAGTGTAACCTGATTTGGGGTATGTTAGTAGTGTGGGGTATGTTAGCAGTTTACTTAATTTACTTGTATTTGATTGATTAATTTTGTTATTAATTAATATTAATAATAATTGTTGGTTATTAATTAGTATGGGTTTGGCTTGCCAATATGTTTGATTAGAAGATAAAGTTTGTTTTGAATTAGGCTTTACAGAGTTTATAAAAGGAACATTGGGATATATGACAGGAGCTTACACTGAGACAGATATAAAGACCTTTTTATTAAAATTAATGAAACAATAAGTAACTGTTAAAATAGTTTAAGATTACAAAGTTACAAAATATTACAGTTTTTTAAGAAATATATTTATGATTTATGCAAACTTGAATACTTACACTTTTGGTGCAGCAGCACTTTGGGTGTTTTTTACACCTTTGGCAGAGGAAGTTACTTTAAGATTGTTTTGTGTTTTGATTTAACTTTATATATGCTAAAATGCATTAACTAAAATGAAATATAAAGGAGATTGAATTTCTTTTTACTTACAGTTTTGAAAAGAAATAATACTATGGCCTATTAATAGCCATTGTAGGTGGGTGACATTGATGCGTAGATGAGGGTGGAGGCAATGAAGAGTAGACAGGAGCAGATGGATGAGTGTATTGCCTGTTTAATGGTGATTTGTTTTACTTTTTTATAGAGCATTAGTTGGAAAAAAAAAATTATGCCCAAATTTTATTTTTTTTTAATAAAAATATTAGGGTACACCTGCCTTATAGTCTAACATGTATGTGCATATAAATAACAGGTCTGTACACATTTGTGGTGTACTTGTAAAATTTGTGGGCAAAAATTTTCTTTTTTTACCCTTTACTGTTATTGGTTTAGTTAAAGGTTTTTAAACATTTGCATAGGTATTTTGTTTTATTATTACTTTTCTAAGTATGGGTTTTAAAAGTTGCCTTAGCGTCATACAAAATGTTTACCTTGTAGGTATTGTGCATTTTAGCTATTGCATTATACATTTATAAGCCTATTACATTAAATACTTAAATTTATTAAAAAAACATTTTATACAAACCAACAAATTAATTTTTAGGGGGTACACAAGCCGGCCAAGCCAGCCAGCGTGCTTACCCTGGCGAACCGCGTGCCAAAGGTTGCCGATACCTGGTTTAAATTATAAACTTTTTTGGGGCTTAGAGTGTATCCACTCTTGTGTTTCGTGGAAGACTGACCTCACTGTTAGCTTGAGGAACAGCTCTCAAAACAGCGTTGGGGAGACCCATGGCTAAAGGTAGGCGTGCTTTATGTGGATGCTATCCAAGTGCCATTATAAAAGGCAGCCTTTGAAAGCCACTTGTGAACTTTCACCATCTTCTCTCTCCACCGACTCAGTGTTTTTAAGATTTGTACTTCCGTGTTGCATCCTAGTCTCTTTCTCTGTTCTTTGTTTTTGTTCTCCTTGTTTTTGTTCTCCTTGATGTTCTTAAATTACTTAGCTCTATGTTGTTTACTTTGAAGTGGGGAGGCTTCAAGACATGTATTTATTTGTTCGTTTAGAAAAAGCTCACCATTTCCTGGGCCAAACAGATTAAACCCAAACGCTTGCACCTTTTGTGACCCTCTCTCTTTGTTATGCGTTGTAGAAATGTATCCTGTAAATGAGGATTGATCTTATTTTTTTTATGAGCTCTCCTTGAATACTAAAACTTTATCATAAAAGGTGACTTCTTCATTTCTTTTTTACACTGGGAAAAGTCCTGACGTTACTGAAGGAATGACTGGTGGCTTGTTTTGATTTCTTACTGAGGAAGCTCAGACTAGAGTCTTACTCACATTAATTGTGTTTCTAGACACTCAAATATCTCATTATACATATTTCTTAGAGAAACTGACACTCTGGAAACTCTAATTAAGCAAGTAGATGGTACATGCAAGAATTCTGGTGCAGTTGTCAGTGTGATTTTGAAAAGGGTTTTGCACCACCAACATTCTAGTCTTCTGTCTTCCTCTTTTTCTGATATAGTTCATTAGTGAACTATGGTAATTTATTTGTGAAATGAAGAGGGAGGTTCTGTTGGTTTTATTGCTCCACTGGATCTGCAGTGCCTTAGTGTTGCAGCTGAGTGCCATTTTCTCTAAAGGAGTTCTGGAGGTTTACAGGAGCCTTCTGGGGCAAACCAGTCTGGCCCATTTCTTGACTGCAGTGTGGGGATGCTTTGACTTTTTCATGTAGGCAATGATATTCACTCTCACAATGAGGAGGATGTATTTTGGTATTGCTGCTAGTTGGTTGTGGATCAGATGAAGTGTGTGTCAAGCTGATTGGAGACAACTCGTGAGAAACTTGTGTTATTTTCCAAAATGGATATAATAGTGCAGATCATCATGGCAGAGCTGAGAGAAGCCATATAGTATGAGAGATTCCATAGAGGTTGGAGGAGTGAAGTCCCTCCATTTGGCACGGAGGCAATGCAGTCTAGTGGCTAGAGCACTGGACTTGGATTTTATGGACCTTTTCATAAAAGTTTTACAGCTGCTTTAGTGAATGATCATGGGCATTCCCACCCTGTTCCTCAGTTTTTCAATCTGTAAAATAAGGGTAAAGATACACCTTTACCTTGATATAACGCTGTCCTCGGGAGCCAAAAAATATTACCATGTTATAGGTGAAACAGCGTTATATCGAACTTGCTTTGATCCACCAGAGTGCACAGCCCTGTCCCCTCCCCCCCCCCGGAGTGCTGGTTTACCGCGTTATATCCGAATTTGTGTTATATTGGGTCGTGTTATATTGAGGTAAAAGTGTACTGACCTCCTTTGTAAAGCACTTGGAGATCTATGGATGAAAAGCACTATATAAGAACAAGTTGGTATTATTGTAAGAATATTAAAAGCAATTAATTTGTTAGGTGTCCATGTGGCTATCAGTTATAGAGTGGCTAGCTGCTTCTTGAGGAATCTCATAGTAATTCTTTCTTAAAGAGAAAATGGATGATGTGGAGGATGGAGTTGGGTGGCGTACAATTAAGTATGTCTGAGTTCTAATCCTGTGCCTGACATTGACTGACATAGAATCATAGAACTGGAAGGGATCTCCAGAGATCATCTAGTTTAGTCCCCTGCGCTCATGGCAGGACTAATTATCTAGACCAGGGGTCGGCAATCTTTCAGGAGTGATGTGCCGAGTCTTCATTTATTCACTCTAATTTAAAGTTTCGCGTGCCAGTCATACATTTTAATGTTTTTAGAAGGTCTCTTTCTGTAAGTCTATAATATATAACTAAACTATTGTTGTATGTAAAGGAAATGATTCATTTAAAATTAAATTAAAATGCAGAGTCCCCCCGCCCTACCCCCCGGACCGGTGGCCAGGACCCAGGCAGTGTGAGTGTCACTGAAAATCAGCTTGCATACTGCCTTTGGCACGTGCCATAGGTTGCCTACCTCTGCTCTAATAGTTGGGGCAACTTTCTGCTTCTGTTTTCCCCATCTGTAAAATTAAGATAATAATGCTCCTCTTGCGAGGATGTTGTGAGGGCTAATGTTTGAGGTGCTTTGTAAAACAAGTGCTTAAGAATTTTCAAAATATTGAACCAGCCTATTACAAAGCATTTGAAGACCCCATGCACTTTTCCATCCATTTCAAAATTTGTCCTTTCCAGTTTCCACAGTAAAATTGAGAACTTTTATTAGGAATTTTTACATGAATATTTCAGTTATTTTTTTTCCATTCTGCCTCATGACTCTTTATTCTATTTAACCTCTCCTACCACTCTTGTTCTGGTTTCAAAGGCTTGGCTTACATAGTGAGATATATTTTCATCCTGGTGCCTGGGAAATGAGTTGTGCAACTATCTTTGTTGCTAACAAGAATAATGCCAGCCACCTTACTCCCTCCACATATGATGTGAATGTGCCCTGGCACGAACAATGTTCTGTTATTGGTGGGAGGGGGAGTGGAGGAATACTGGTGCTTAAAATTTTTATCTGAAGTAATTTTAATTAATCCAGGCTGCAGATGATCATTGACTTGGTTTGAAATCCAATCTTTTTACTCACAAATTGCTTAGTCAAGTCCAGGAGTGGAATGCAAGGCAGTGCATCTAGTTCTGCAGGCTGTCTGAATGGGGCATTCATTATACCGAGTAAGAGCAGCAAAGAATCCTGTGGCACCTTATAGACTAACAGACGTTTTGGAGCATGAGCTTTCGTGGGTGAATACCCACTTCCTCAGATGCATGTAATGGAAATTTCCAGGGGCAGGTATATATATGCTAGCAAGCAAGCTAGAGATAATGAGGTCAGTTCAATCAGGGAGGATGAGGCCCTGTTCTAGCAGTTGAGGTGTGAAAACCAAGAGAGGAGAAACTGGTTCTGTAATTGACAAGCCATTCACAGTCTTTGTTTAATCCTGAGCTGATGGTGTCAAATTTGCAGATGAACTGAAGCTCAGCAGTTTCTCTTTGAAGTCTGGTCCTGAAGTTTTTTTGCTGCAGGATGGCCACCTTAAGGTCTGCTATAGTGTGGCCAGGGAGGTTGAAGTGTTCTCCTACAGGTTTTTGTATATTGCCATTCCTAATGTCTGATTTGTGTCCATTTATCCTTTTCCGTAGAGATTGTCCAGTTTGGCCAATGTACATAGCAGGGGGGCATTGCTGGTATACTGAGTGTTGCCTATGGGACATTGTCTGTGTGCTGAGATCTGTTGTCCCCATGATCTCTCACTTCCCTATTTGGCGTGCAGGTAACTGCAGTCCATTTTGTTCAAATTAGATGTGGCCCTTCATGGTTTGAGAAAGCTGCCAGTGTGGCCCTCAGCATCTGAATTCTCTCGTGATTGGAGGCAGTGTGGCTTTATGGATTGACTGCACCCGGGTAGCTAAAATAGCTGTATTTTTACTTTGGTTCTGCCATTGAATCACTGGCATGTGGGCCTGGTAAAGTTCAGTGACATTTGACAGGAACTGAATCAAAAGAGTTTGATAGAAATGATTATTTTAAAAAGATCTTCATTACACTCTGTAGGATTTTAAACCAATTTACAAAATTTTGTAGCAAGGATATATAATTCTGATCTATATTCTATCAGACGCTTACTTAAAAATATTTTTGCAAAAAAGTAACACTTTGCAGTTAAGGCCCTTAGGGCGACTTCTCCTAATATTCAACTGTGGGGTCCAAAACTTAAAATAGATAAATATGGCCCAGTTTTCAGAAGGAGCCACAGATGCATTTGATGATTGGTTAGTCTAATTTTATGACTGATTTCAGCTGGAGCTGTTAGGCAAAGGCTGAGCGTGTTTGAAATTCCCACCTTAAGTGCCTAGCTTTGGGCACCTAGATACAGAAGGGTTTGGACATAACATGTCTGCTTCGCTTTCCCCAATCTGTAAAAGTAGGATAGTTATACTTTCCTTCTTCCAAAGGGCCTTAAAAGGATGAAGCAGTTAACGTTTGTACAGCACTTTTAAAATGTAAGACATTACAGAAATGTTATATGTGATTAATATCTGCTGCACTTTTTCATCTTCTCTCTTAAAGAGGTTAAAGGTTGTTTTCTAGAATTAATGCCTTTGTTGTAATTTCTTTCTTGATTTTATCCATTTGTCATTTTCCATCACTCCCACATCTGGAATGAAGGGAGAGCTTGACTTGATGTACAACTGTTCACTTTGCATGCTATTAACAAACAATTAAGAAAAAGCACAATCATGGCAAGCTAGCACAAAATAGAAACCGTGGAATTTTTTTTTGCCACTAATGTGTGTTTGCATCATTCATCTAAACGAACAAGCTTACAGTGACAGGCATTTTTTCTTTAAAGGGATATTGTCAAGGTTTACAGACTCCAAATTATCCATCTTTCCTTTCTCTCCTTACTCCTACTCCAGTGGTAGTCTAGCTCTTTCAAAACATACTCCTTTTATGGTATATCTCCTCAAATATAGCGGTCCTTTCTTTCACTGACCCGTCCTGTCTTTGTCCTTCAGCCTACCATTGTTTGACTGGCAGGTATTAGTATTGTAGAAGGCTAAGTTGAACTTTAATTATTCTGTTGCCAGCATGTAACCCTATATAACCAGTATAAAAAGAACCAGTATAAAAAGAAGATCTAGGGCACAGTGGATCCTTCTGTCCCATTCCACTTACTTTATTATCTTTAACAGTCAGCTGGATGCTAAATAGTTTAAAGCCATAATCAGAGGAATATCCATGTTAGCCTGTATCCACAAAAATGAGGAGTCTGGGGGCTCCTTAAAGGCTAACAGATTTATTTGGGCATAAGCTTTCGTGGGTAAAAAGTCCACTTCTTCAGATGCATGGAGCGCAAATTACAGATGCAGGCATAAATATACTGACACACGAAGAGAAGGGATTTACCTTATACAATTCCCAACTCCCTTCTCTTTATATATCAGTATATTTACGCATGCATCTATAATTTTCACTCAGTGCATCTGAAGAAGGGGTTTTTTTACCCACAAAAAGCTTATGCCAAATAAATCTGTTAGTCTTTAAGGTGCCACCAGACTGCTCGTTGTTTTAAAGCCAAAATATAACTTTTAAAATATTTTTTTTTAATTAGAGACCCCATTGTTAACAGCAGCATTTTCATTGCATTGCTTTTAAACTTCAGTGAATATAGTTTTTGTTTGGTTATAAACATTTCATCATAGGGCTTACAACCCAAAATGTAAAATTTCGCTAGTATTTGAGGAGGAGAAAGTGAAAGTAACTACTGTGTTTTTGTGGTTTGCAACAAATGAACAGACTTCATTAATGGTGAGAAGTTTAAACTCCTTAATATTTTGAGATATTAATTCAGATAGACTTTTTAAATACAACTTTTTTTTTAATCTGACAATGCCCCTTTAAGATTGAATGGTATTTTAAGTGGGATGTAATTGGGGAAGAAGTTTACAGTGTTCTGCTTCAGACTGTTTTTTCCTGAAGGTTTGTGAAATGTTTTCTTTAAGATTTGTGAAATGAATTCTCCTAGTGCAAGTTAAGACTACAGCGTCATGGCTTTATTTGGGGAAAAAATCATATTTGACCTCTGGTAGGTTTACCTGATTAAAGAAAACAGAATTAGGATCCTTTGAAAATATTAACATCAGTGAGTTTTAGGGTTCTTTCAGACATCTTTGATTTTTCTTTCCCATTACCTACTCTAGCTCTGGCTCAAGCCAGATGAAAATAAAAGTGTTAAGAATGAGAGTCTTTAGAGGGAAAAAATCAATCTCATTTGGCCATGAGTGAGAACAGGCACTAGGAACTGGGCTTGTAGATGTCATTTATACACGCAATGGCAGTGCTCACGTTTTTTTTATATCTAAGTGTGAAAGGCACACATTTATTATGTCCTTCAAAAGACATTTTAATTTTGGTACAGTTGATTTTTGTTGTTGTTGTTCTGTGAGCAAAGTGTAGGGGGGAAATTAAATCTCAAGAACCAATTCAGTGTAATTCACGGATTGCAACTGCAGATGAAACCTTATAGCCTTTTCTTTAGGAAAGGAAATGGTCCTGTCAGATTAGAGTCTATTGAACCCTCATGCTAATTGCAAGAGCAGTTATGTGCACAGTCTAGTAATTATCCGTAATTTTAAGGAAGACAGATGTAGCATTAGCTTCTGATTTAGATAACAGCCTTATTAATTTTCAAGTGAGCAGCAGAAGAAGCAGATGGTGAGATGAGGGAAGTAGTCAAATGTTTGCCATTGATAGCTCTTACTTTTGTGTAATAAATTTGGCTAGTGATTGGCTAAGCCAGCAGGGTACTGATTGCTATCAGGATTGCTATCTAACCAGCTGGGTCCTTCCTGGGGCTGTTTTCAGAAGGCTGGTGCATGCTAATGCCTGAGGACATGACAAGTATTGTTTTAGTTACGATGCCATGGGATGGTTTTTATATAAGTAGACACACTGATAATACTCTGAGACCAACAGATCCAAATCCTCAGTGAGACTCTTTAGTCTATGAAAAGCAAAACATGCAAACAAAAAATCTTCACCTGTTACAAACTGAGCCACTTCTTTAAAAAGCAGAAAGGTGTGGGGATTTTTGCATTTGAGATCTTGGTGGAAGCCAATTTGGCGGTACTGCCCCTTTAATGTTACTTGGGATTATAGGCAGAACTGTCAGTCATGCACAGCACCTTTTTGTCAAATATTAAGCATGCTATTCAGGAAATGATCCAGCAACTTAAGGTACTAGACAGGTGGCATGCACGATTCCTGGTGAGGATCTTGTTAATCTGCCTAGAGCCTGGTCACAACTGATAAAAGCGTGATAGAGACAAGGGTTATTGCATGCTTTCCTCCCAGTCCTAGAATGCAGCTGGCCAAGTCATTTTTTTTACCTTCACAATAACTGTCAACTCAACTGATCCCAATTGGCAGCCGTGCGGACAGTTTCAGAAGAAGCTAAGGATGGCATCAGCATGAAACCTTCCCCCCATTGCCCACCTCCAATAGATTGGTCAAAGATGGGGCATGCAGGTGGTGGGAATTGCACACTACCTGTGCTGTGATCATTCTGTCGATGAAGAGAGGACTCCTTCACCAGGTCCATCCTGGCCTTTTCACAAATACTAAATTGACTCCACTGGTGTCCCTCTTTGTGAATGCATTCAGAATCATGTTAACCTACGTGAAAGTACAGCATGGTGAATGTATGTAACAAAGTCAGAGGATACCACATATGGATTTGTGTCGCAGCATGTACATGTTTCTTTTACAGTAATGACACTTAGTTGGAGTCCTGCATGCATAATTTTCAAAGTCAGTTAGTTCTGGCAGCTCTGAATCTCTGGACATATTTCTACAGTGTTATGAAACATTGTACCACTGGAGAATAATTTGCACAATTGGAAAGGGCCAGCTTTAAGTAAGCAGGGAGCAGACACAACTGGCAGGTCAGTTTCCTTAATTATAGTAGACTACTGGACATGAAATGATGAGGTAACTGTTTCCTGACAGCTGATTTATCTCCCTCCTGTTCTGTTTCTGTCGGGATGAAGCCAAATCCAGCTATTTGTGTATTTTTCTCCTTTTGCCCACGAGTGAAATTACCAAGTATTAAATGTCAATAATTAAAATAACAAACCACTGATTTTCTTCAAACCTGGCTTGATTTGTAGGTCAGTGGAGCTATTTATGTGAGCAGGGACTGGAAAAGGGTTTACAAGGTCTAACCCAAAGGTCGGTAAGAAAAACAGATGCAAGATCAGAGAGGGCACAACTGTTAAAGCAGGGAGAGTGAGATCATTGTGGAAGGGAGTGCTGAAAGAAGTGGGCTTAAGGAGGTATTTCAAGGGGGCAAAGAAAAGGAAGACCTGCCAAACATATGGGGCAACATGACAGAATGCAGGGAGCTTAGAGAATAATAAGGCAAAGGAAAATGAAATAACGTAGGGAGTGGAAGAGGAGCAGGGGTCAGATTTTGTGTAGGATTTTGTAGAGGAGAATATGGGACTTGAAACTGATAATTGTCAGAGACAAGAACCTAGGAGAGGAGAGGTGGATGGGGTAGTAGGAGAGGATGATGATTTTACCATTAGCATCTAGTGTTTTTGTGTTAGCATTTAGACAAATTTGATTTAATTTTTCATTCTTGATGCTCGATTCAAATGACATCTCTATATCATTAAAATAGTGGATCAGATTCTCATCTGGTGTGAATTAGGTTAGTGCCATTGAAATCAATGAAACTATGGAGATTTACACCAGATGAGGTTCTGGAGCATCACATTTAATTAACCGTTATGGTAAGTGGACATACTTTTTAGGCAGTTCTGATGACTATTTGTTCACTCACAATCTGCCTATATAGTATATTTTAGTGGGCTTTTGGTTGGGTAGTTTTGGGGGAATTTTCGGTCCATAATCGAAGCTTCATGTTCAGGAAGGCTGCAGTAATTTTTGAAAATGTTTTCAAACAGATTTTTAAGGATGTGCATTTTTTTCAGCTTACTCTTCCCTCTGGAAACCAGTACTCTTCAAGAACATTTTGACAACCAAAAACTAAAATTGTATTCAACATTGGTGAATTAAAGCTTAATTTGTTCGTGCAATATAGCAATGCATATTTATGCTTCATAAAGGTTTGCAGGTTCCCCCCCAAGTACAACATTGTAAATATGACTAATTAAAGTAATATAGAACTTACATGATTTTTCAAGATCCATATTATAATTTTTGTTAAGCGGAGAAGCCTAATTGGATAGATCTTCAGCCAGCCACATGTTATTATAACTTAAAGCAATATAATAAAAATCCAACAGACAGAAAAATCATGTGCAGATTTCTGCTGAAGTTCTAAATATGAGCATATTACAGATAAAACTGCAGCTGTTGTCCATTAAGCTCTCTCTGAGAATAGCTGCTGGCATGCTCCATCCTGCCTTCAGCGTACTGTAGAGAACCCAGTTGAAAAGCAGGTTCAGAGCATGTCTCATATTTCATTTACATGTATGCAATATGCCACAAAATGCTGAAGTCACTTTTTTCTTTTGAAATCTAACCTCTCTGTAACAGTGTTTACTGTCTTAATAGAGTTGGGCATAGGAATTACTGTGTAGGACTTTTCACATATTTTTGGACAATTGATTCTCCTATACAATCTTTTGGGTTGCCTGTTTTGGCCCTTGGGCTCAGCATAGATTGAAATGTTCTACAGAAAGTACAAGTTCCAGTTAAGATGATGATGATTGAAAATTTAGGAGTTTTTTTGGTCTGAGTAAATAACACTTAAGTGTCTATATACACTCAAATGACTTTGTCATAGAAGAGAATATGTATTTAAGTGAGAAAGTCTCCTTGTTTATTTTAAAGCCCTTAAAATGAGTTTATTTGATAAAATATCATTTGCTATTGACATCAGTGGAGCCAGGATTTCACCAGTGTCTCACTTTCTTTTCTAATTGCTATATAACGGGTCGGCAACCTTTCAGAAGTGGTGTGCCGAGTCTTCATTTATTCACTCTCATTTAAGGTTTCGCATGCCAGTCATACATTTTAATGTTTTTTTTCTAGACATCTATAATATATAACTAAACTATTGTTGAATGGAAAGTAAATAAGGATTTTAAAATGTTTAAGAAGCTTCATTTAAAATTAAATTAAAATGCAGAGCCTCATGGATGGGTGGCCAGGACCCGGGCAGTGTGAGTGCCACTGAAAATCAGCTCGTGTGCCACCTCGGCACATGTGCCATAGGTTGCCTACCCTTGCTATATAATATGCATTTTCAAAACTGTCATTTGTCCTATTTTTTTAGGAAATTTCAAATATAGTTTAGACCCTTGGGGCCAGATTTTCAATGGGTTTCTAAAAATGCACTTGCAAAATGTACTTGTTCATCATTTTTGTGTGTGCGAGCAAATAGCTGCAATTGCAAGCACATTTTTAGAACTTAGTCTTTGGTCTTGAGGATTTGGCCCAGGGAATTCAAAGTTAATAATGAAGGTCCATCCTTGGTTTATGCCATTGTGCCTAGACATTACATCTGATGTGGACTTATTTTTAGGTGTCGGGATTTACCCAAACCACGTAGAGGCCTGACACTACAACCATTCTGCCAGAGTTCCTACTCCACTCCAGTCCATTGTGCTACCAGCACAGTGGACCTGCAAAGTAAAGCTTTTAAAACTATTTAGTCTTAGTTTAATGCCATGCGATATGCATCCAGCGCAAACTGTCTTAGGCCACGTCCACACTACAGACTAAAATCGAAATTAGTAAAATCGATTTTATACGTCCACACTAGGGCACATTACGTCGGTGGTGTGCGTCCATGGTCCCAGGCGTCCATCGGTTTCCAGAGCGTTGCACTGTGGGTACCTATCCCATAGTTCCTGCAGTGTTCCCTGACCCTTGGAATTATGGGTTACTACCCCAGTGCCTGATGGAGCAAAAATCACTGTCGTGGGTGGTTCTGGGTACAGCCTCACCCCCTCCCTTCCTGAAAGCAGTAGACAGCCATTTCGCGCATTTTTTACTGGGTGGAGTGAGCAAACGCCATTTTTCAGCAAGCATGGACCCTGGTCTGATCAGTACCTTGATCGTGGACGTTGTAAACAGTTCACGCATTCTCGTGCTGTCTATGCTGAACCATGAGCAGCAAACGCAGGAAAGGAGGCTGCAGCTACGGCAGCGTGGCGATGAGAGTGATGAGGACCTGGAGACTGATTTCTCCAAAACCGTGGGCCCCCGCGCTTTGGAGCTCCTGATGGTAATGGGGGAGGTTCTACCCATTGCTCGCCAATTTTGGGCCCGGGAAACAAGCACAGAGTGGTGGGACCGCATAGTTTTGCAGGTGTGGGACGATTCGCAGTGTCTGCGGAACTTTCGCATGCATAAGAGCACTTTCTTTGAACTTTGTGACTTGCTTTCCCTTGTCCTGAAACGCCATAATACCAGGATGAGAGCAGCCCTCACAGTGGAGAAGCGAGTGGCAATAGCCCTTTGGAAGCTTGCAACTCCAGACAGCTACCGGTCAGTCAGGAATCAATTTGGAGTGGGAAAATCTACTGTGGGGGCCGCTGTGTTGCAAGTAGCCAAAGCAATCATTAAGCTACTGCTACGAAAGGTTGTGACTCTGGGAAACGTGCAGGTCATAGTGGATGGCTTTGCTGCAATGGGATTCCCTAACTGTGGGGGGGCCATAGATGGAACCCATATCCCTGTCTTGGCACCGGAGCACCAGGCACCCAGTACATAAACCGCAAGGGGTACTTTTCAATGGTGCTGCAAGCACTGGTGGATC
Organism: Gopherus evgoodei; assembly: GCF_007399415.2. NCBI lineage: Eukaryota > Metazoa > Chordata > Testudines > Testudinidae > Gopherus > Gopherus evgoodei. The sequence goes on from NC_044326.1 coordinate 23,585,696, forward strand.
ACAAGGGACGTTTCACCAACATCCACGTGGGATGGCCAGGAAGGGTTCATGACGCTCGTGTCTTCAGAAGCACTACTCTGTTTAAACGGCTGCAGCAAGGGACTTACTTCCCAGACCAGAAAATTACAGTTGGGGATGTTGAAATGCCTGTAGTTATCCTGGGGGACCCAGCCTACCCCTTGATGCCATGGCTCATGAAGCCATACACAGGCAGCCTGGACAGTGGTCAGGAGTTGTTTAACTACAGGCTGAGCAAGTGCAGAATGGTGGTAGAATGTGCATTTGGGCGTCTCAAAGGTCGCTGGAGAACTTTACTTACTCGCTCAGACCTCAGCCAAACCAATGTCCCCTTTGTTATTGCTGCTTGCTGTGTGCTTCACAATCTCTGTGAGAGTAAGGGGGAGACCTTTATGGCGGGTGGGAGGCTGAGGCAAATCACCTGGCCGCTGATTACGCGCAGCCAGACACCAGGGCAATTAGAAGATCATACCAGGAAGCGGTGCGCATCAGAGAAGCCTTGAAAACGAGTTTCATGATGGGCCAGGGTACGGTGTGATTGCTGTGTTTCTTTCCCCTTCATGAACCTCCCCCCCCCCCGTATTGACTCCTGCTGCAAGCAACCTACCCTGCACCCTTCCCTAACAGCTTGCTTATGGAAATAAAGTTACTATCTTTTAAAAACCTTGTATTCTTTATTAAAAATCAGTCCCTGTAAGCAACCCACCCTCCCTCTTGCTTTAAAAAGCATGTAATTAAAAATAGACTACAGAGAAATAACAAGGTACACCGGTAGTGGTTCTGGAGGAGGATGGGAGGGAAGAAAAAGGCCATTAAGGAAGCCTTGAAAACGAGCTTCATCATGGGCCAGGGTATGGTGTGACTGCTGTGTTTCTTTCCCCTTCATGAACCTCCCCCCCCGTACTGACTCCTGCTGCAAGCAACCTACCCTCCACCCTTCCCTAACAGCTTGCTTATGGAAATAAAGTCATTCCCTGTAACCAACCCACCGTCCCACTTGCTTTGAATAGCATGTCATTATAAGAAGAGTAAGAGAAATAAAAAGGTACCCCAGAAGTGGTTTGGGAGGAGTATAGGAGGGAAGAAAAAGGCCATTAAGGAAGCCTTGAAAACGAGTTTCATCATGGGCCAGGGTATGGTGTGATTGCTGTGTTTCTTTCCCCTTCATGAACCTCCCCCCCCCGTATTGACTCCTGCTGCAAGCAACCTACCCTCCACCCTTCCCTAACAGCTTGCTTATGGAAATAAAGTCATTCCCTGTAACCAACCCACCCTCCCACTTGCTTTGAATAGCATGTCATTATAAGAAGAGTAAGAGAAATAAAAAGGTACCCCGGAAGTGGTTTGGGAGGAGTATAGGAGAGAAGAAAAAGGCCATTAAGGACATTTCCATGTAATGACAGCCTTTTGGTTGGACTGTCCACGGGGGTGGAGTGGGCAGGTGCAGAAAGCCTTCCCCCACGCGTTCTTACATGTCTGGGTGTGGAAGATATGGGACATGGTGAGTACTGAGGGAGGTTAAACATGGGCTGGAGTGGCACTCTGTGACCCCGCAGCTCTTCCACCAGACTTTGGAGGATGTCAGTTCGATCGCGCAGCAGCTCCAGCGTTCCATCCCGCCACCGCTGATCTTCCTGCCGCCACATCTCATCTCGAGCTTCCCTCCTGTCCTCACGTTCACTGGCAGCTTTCCTGTACTTTGCTACAACGTCTTTCCACTCCCCCAGATGAGCTCTTTCACTGCGGGTTACTGCCATGATTTCTGTGAACATCTCCTCCCGTGTCCTCTTCTTCCTCAGCCTCCTTATCTGACCTATCCTTCGGACTGGAGTAGGGAGGCTTGAAAAATGTGCAGCTGCATGAGTGGGGGAAAAGAGCGATAGAAGGATCATAAGAGATACATTTCACAGAACAATGGTTATACTCTTTCACAGTGAACTACACTATTCACCGTACGTAGCACGTCACTTCACTACAAGGTCGCCTTTGGATTCTTTTAGTATTTAGTGCTTGCGGCTGTGGTGTAACAGATCAACACAGACGCAGGTCCAGGGATTACAAATCAGCTTGCAGGCGGACATGGTAAGGCATACATCTAATGGCAGTTAACCATACAACCTCCTCCTTTCCCCCCACCACTGGCTATTAGCAGGTAAAATTCATGCTGGGCAGCCAAACTGCTAAAAAGCACATCTTTTGCTTCTTTTCTTATGCCATCAGAAAGGTTAAGCACTAGAGGAAATTGTGAATGGTTTTCCCCCCCACTCTGCATGTCTGCTGTAATGGCAGGTCACTGAAACCTTACCCCTTACCCCCTCTCCCTTGGCAATTAGCAGCGAAAATTCCTGCTGCCCAAATGCTAAAAAGGTCAGCGCCATTAGAGACACCTCCCCGTAGGAATGGGCAGCTTTTTCCCTTCCCCCCGCATGGCTAACTGCAAGGGAAGGATTTCTTTTAAGCCGCAGGAAAGCATCACCGAAGGAATGGTCCTCTCTGTCCCCTTAATAAAATACATTAATTTTTACCAGGTGACCATGAACGATATCACTTTCCTGAGGATTAAAGACAGAGAAAAAGAAATTATGCTTCTTGAATGCCAGCAATCCCCGGGACCATAAACAGCTAGGCTTTGTCATGCAATGATACCCGATTACGTGCTCCAGGCATGGCGTGGTAAAGTTTCGTACCATGGTGGACGGAATAAGGCTGCCCTGCCCAGAAACCTTCTGAAAAGGCTTTTGGGGTACCTACAGGAGTGCTTCATAGAGATCAAGTATCAGAGGGTAGCCGTGTTAGTCTGGATCTGTAAAAGCAGCAAAGAATCCTGTGGCACCTTATAGACTAACAGATGTTTTGGAGCATGAGCTTTCGTGGGTGAATACCCACTTCCTCAGATGCATGTCCTGAGGCATGCATCTGAGGAAGTGGGTATTCACCCACGAAAGCTCATGCTCCAAAACGTCTGTTAGTCTATAAGGTGCCACAGGATTCTTTGCTGCTTCATAGAGATGTCCCTGGAGGATTTCCGCTCCATTCCCAGACATGTTAACAGACTTTTCCAGTAACTTTAATGCCAGCTAATGCATGCAAGCCCTCATGGCAAATCAATCATTAAAAAATGCTTTTAAACTATGTTTTATATTTAAAAAAGTACACTCACCAGAGGTCGCTTCCATGGCTTCATTGTCTGGGCTACTGGCTTGGGAGGGCTGGGAGGGCAGTTCTGTCTGGGTGAGAAAAAGCTCCTGGCTGTTGGGGAGAATGGAGTGCTGTGTGGTCTCTGCAATCTCGTCCTCCTCTTCCTCCTCCTCATCTTCACCCTCCGCAGAATCATCAGCAATGGCTGAGATTATTACCCCCACCTTGGAATCCACAGACAAGGGGGGGCTTGTCGTGGCGCAGCCCCCTAAAATTGCATGCAGCTCCGCGTAGAAGCGGCATATTTTTGGCCCAGATCCGGATCTGCCATTTGCTGCTTTGGCTTTCTGGTACGCTTGTCTGAGCTCCTTCACTTTATCTCTGCACTGCACCGAGTCCCTGCTATGGCCTCTCTGCCTCATGGCATTAGAAATTTTTTCAAAAGTTTTTTCATTTCATCTACTGGAACGCAGTTCTGATAGCACAGAATCTTCTCCCCATACTGCGATCAGATCCAATAACTCCTGTGTGTTCCACGCTGGAGCTCTTTTCCCATTCTCAGGAGACTGCATTGTTACCTGTGCTGCTGAGAGCTCCACGCTGGCCAAACAGGAAATGCAATTCAAAAGTTCCCGGGGCTTTTCCTGTATACCTGGCCAGTGCAGTAGAGTTCCTTTACCTGTCCAGAGCGGCCACTGGTGCACTGTGGGATACCTCCCGGAGGCCATTAACTTCAATTTCCGTCCACACTAACCCTAAATCGATTTAGTAATATCGATTTTAGGGTTACTCCTTTCGTTTAGCTGGAGTACAGAAATCGATTTTAAGACCCCTTAAAATCGATTTTAGGTGCCTTGTAGTGTGGACAGGTACAGCGTTAAATCGATTTAACGCTGTTTAAATCGATTTAACGCTGTAGTGTGGACCTGGCCTTAGAAGAGTAGTTGGGCTCCGAGTTACTGCACATATTTCATTTCACTTCCTTTGCGTTCTCCCCGTAGATTGTAAAATGTATCTTAATGCAGATTTTGGTAATTTTCACTGTCCACACCCCACAGTGATGCTGTTTGTAAGCAGGAGAGAAAAAGGAAACCACAAGAGACAACAGGTTAGGGATAGTTAATTGTACTGATGGAAGGAATACAAGGAACTGTGGGAGTTTAAATCAACAGCATCACAGTTACTGCTTTCTTGCTTTATAAAAATTAAAGTAGGTAATTTGTAGAAATGCACAGACTTCTTTTTGTCAATTAGGAACTGGCTCATGGTTACTCCTGTGGGACAAATCTTCTCTCTGGGGGTTCACTCCAAGTATGTGATCTGGATGCTGGAGGAACTATGCACAGTGAAGTGGGCGGGTGAGGGGACGTGCAGAGCAGTTGTTCCATGCTGCAGTGTAGGAGGAGTGTCATCGTGTAGATTATTGGGGGTTTTGCTTAGTGGTTCTCCCTCCATTCTTTCTTGTACATGGCTATGGAGGGGGTTCTTGCATCCCGTAATGCTTGATTTCCCAGAGTCCTGCTCCCTACTTACCAGTAGAACTGCAGCAGCTCTGCTGCCAAGAGATCCCTCTGTGTGTGTAGTGCTACTCCAGTGCATGCTACATGGGACTATATCTTAAATCCACCTGGACACTGCAGCTGGTGCAGAACACAGTGGCCCACTTGTTAAGTTGGGCATATCTTTTCTGCGAGTACATTAAATCAATTCTCTGTGATCTGCACTGGTTGTGTCTTGGTTCTGGAGTCAATTTTAAGATGTTGGTTTTGATCTGTAAAACCATAAATGCCCTGTGTTGTACCTGTCTAAAAGACCCCAAATTCATGGAAACTTTTGACCTTAATCTTTCTGTCTCAATTCTCAATCTGTAAAATGGGGATAATAATATCTCCTATTTTACAGAGGTATTGTGAAAATAAATTCATTAATATTTGTGAAGCACTCACATACCGTAGTGATGAATGCCATAGAGAAACCCATGAGAAAATTAATTCTGTCTTTAGAGCAGGGTTTGAATAGTGTGCAGTAAATTAGGCCTGGGCTGCACGCGGAATGAGGAGAAAACAAAATATGGAATAGCTGCTCATTAAGTGAGCACCATCATCCTGTGCACTGAGTGTGGCAGGGTTCCTGTGGAAAATAAAGTGTGTGTTTATATAAAGTATGGGTTTCATATAATTAAAGACTGTACCATACTGCAAATGCACAAGTGGGCCAAATTAAGATTGCACAGGCAACTTTAATTCAGGCATTTCCAAACTTTTGAATGCTTAACTTTGCAACCTTCATACCATTCTTTAGTGTGCAATGTTGATATAGTTTGAGACTTTACTGTTTTGGAGGACTTGTTGAAACCTCTTGGGGATTTACGTACTTTTTAAAAGGCTCTGCTTTTATTTCTGTTACACTGACATCTATATTTGACAGCCCAGGCAACATAAGATTTGCCAAATATCAGAAGATAGGAAACTGGAGATAGAAAAGATTTATACATTTAATCAGTCTTTCAAGTTCAGTTTTTTCCCCTATGTGTTTTCTAGGGCTTTTTCCTTTCTTGATAGAAACTATGATTCAGACCCTGAAGTCCTAACTTGGTTTTTTGTTTCACCCTTTCTTGGTTAAAAGTGAGTGGAAGGACTTTTGGATATGATCGCAAAAAATCTAGTTTATCATCTTATTCCCCGTTTATTTGTCTAGTTTGTTACTAATTTTACTCAGAGAAGCTTTAATGTCAAATTCACATAATACAGAATATTCCTAGTTTGCCTAGAAGATAATCTACTCAAAATATACATGCCTGTGAATGTAAAAGAGGTTTTAAGTGTTTGAGGTATTGTTACAAGAATTAGACTGCTTAGTACAAAAATAAAAACATGACATTGAAAAATCCTATGATTGCCTTCTATGTATGTCTCCCTCCATTGTTACATTTGTTTCTGTTTCAACTGAATTAGTTAATTTGCTTTCTGACATTTTGCTCTTTGAGTAATACATTTTAAAGACATCCTGACCTAAAAACAGATAAGCAGGCAGTCCTCAGGCAGGGTCCATGTGAGTTTATGGGGTATATTGTATGCTTTAATTTCTTTTATTTAACATGCATTACCCATACCCTCGAGTCTTTGTTGTGTATCTGGCCACCATCTGCTACTGAGATCAGGAGTCTTGGGCAGAGCTTTTGTCTTCTGTCACACAATTGCTGTCAACCTTTTGTAGCTTATGAGACTTCCTTGCCTGAGAATGTTTGCTGGTACAGTGAAGTCGCATCTTACTTGGGGGTTAGGTTCTAAAGTCAGCGCATAAGGTGAAAATCGCATATAGTCAAAATTACCCTTGCACATAAAGTACAGTATACGGTACATGGTTTTGTGTATACAACCCTATACAGTAATATATATACATGTATAATGTATACAGTAATGTACAGTATATAATAAAGAGTACATATGCAAAATATAATTTTACAGTACTATTTTTTTAATTACAGGGGGTAATTACAAGGGGTAGTCAGGGCTTATGTCGATCCAGGAAACGGAGGTGATGGAGAGCTTGCGTGACAGAGAGCAAGTCATAGACAAAGTGTTTGGCTCTGGCTCAGTTCGAGAAGTTGATTGCATAGGCTCATCTGCTGCTGGTTGTTTTTCCTTGAAAAACATGGTGATTGGCAGCTGTTGCTGTTGTCTCTTGAACTGCTCAAACATTTCTTGATACCATCTCAAATCGTCCGTAATACTACGTGTGATTTTGAGGCTTTGTTCCATAGAGGGATCGTATTCAGAAATTAAATCATTCAAGTGTTTTGCTGCTTGGAACACTTCAGCAAATTTATGAAGATTCCAACTTGCTGGCTCTTCCTGTTCGTCGTCATAATCTTCGTCTTCTGTAGACAATTTTATCGGTTCCTCTAACTCTTCATTAGTCAATCTTTCTCTATGGCTCTCAGTTAATTCTTCAGTTTCTTCCTCAAGGATGTCAACGGAGCCATCACCACCCACTAGCCTGGCCACTTGAACAATGCGTTTCACTCCTTTGTCAATGGTTGGGAAACCCTTAAAATCATTCACACATTCTTTCCATAGGTTTTGCCAACATGTATTGACTGTTTCAAGCTTGATTGCATCCATTGCCTGTTTAATATAATTGATGCAATCAGCAATGTTGAAGGACTTCCAATACTCCATCACATTAAGATTGGGATCAGCATCCATAGTGCTACATATCTGTGAGACCATAAGCCTCGTGTACATGGCCTTGAAACAGCGAATCGTGCCTTGGTCAAGAGGTTGAAGGATGGAGATGGTATTGGGGGGGAGAAAGACGACTTCAACATCGTTATGTGCAAACTGGAGTGCTGCAGGGTGGCCAGGAGCATTGTCTACAATCAGCAACACTTTAAAGTGAAGTCCTTTCTCTTTGAGGTACCGCTTGACCTCTGGAATGAAACACTTGTGGAACTAATCCAGAAATAATGCTGCCATCACCCAAGCCTTTTAATTTGATTGCCGGAACACAGGCAGGAGATTTTTGTTCTTGCCTTTTAGGGCACGAGGATTTGCAGCCCTGTGGAGCAAGCCCAGCTTTGTTAAATGTCCAGCCGCATTGCCACAAAACAACGCAGTCACACAATCTTTAGCTGCTTTGATGCCAGGGGCTTGTCTTTCATTTTTTTCCGGAAGAGCCCAGTCTTGTCAGCATTAAAAACTTGTTTCAGAAGACAACCCTTTTCTTCTATGATTTTATTTAATTGTTCGGGGTAGGCTTTTGCTGTTTCTTCATTGGCAGCTGCAGCTTCACCAGTAGTCTGCACATTTTTGAGGTTGAAGCGGTTCCTGAAACTGTTAAGCCAACCTTGGCTGGCTTTGAATTCCTTCTCATCAGAAGGCTGTCCCTCTTCGGCAGGAGGTGAATAGCACGTAGAGGGTAAGAGCCTTTTCTCACAACTTGTTGCCATCAATAGGTACACGTTTACGATTAATGTTTTCCAGCCATAAGTTTAATGCTTTTCAGTCTTCACTAAAGTCTTATCACACACCTGGCTCGTCACCTTAGCAGTTATTGGAGCACTTGATGCCACGGCTTGACGAATTTCTACCTCTCAAATCTTGATGGCACGGATTCGTTGTGGCCATATTTACGCACCATGTTGGAGACTGACATACTGTCTCTCAATAAGTCCAACACAGCCAGTTTTCCTCCAGCTTTGGAACAGGTTGCTGTTTCTTCAGCTGAGCACCAGATGAAGTAGTTGGCTTTCATTTAGGGGAAAAATACGTATCTTTAAACACTAGAATCAAAATCAGTGCAGCAAGATGCTCACACTATGAGAGGCATGCGGGAACTGAGACCGACTTAGGGAACAGCAGCTTCACGTCTCCCATCTCACACTCACTCCGGGACATATGCTCATTGGGTGGAATCGCCTGCACTATTTACAGGTATCTTATTGTTTTTCTTTTTTTTGCTGAGCGCATATAGTTGAATTCGTGTAAGTTAAATGCGCGTATGATGCGACTCACCTGTACTGTAATAGTTGCTTATCTTCTGTGATTTGACCAGGGCCAGCTGCAGTGTTTTTGCTGCCCCAGGAGGTTGGGGGGAGGGGAAAAAGCCACAAATTCGGCGGCAGGTTCTTTCTTCCAAAAGAGACTGAGGCACCCGCTGCCGAAGAGCTGAATGGGCTGCCCCTCAACGCTGGCCGCCCCAAGCACCTGCTTGTTGCGCTGGTGCCTGGAGCTGGACCGGATTTGACGCAACACAGGATCTGAGTTAGTGCACGAGCTATGAAGCAAGACTTGGACGTCACAGTGACAAGATGGTGTGAACCAAAATAAACTGAGATGCTTCAATGTAAGAAACTCAAATTTCTTCATTGGTAAAAATAATGGAATCTGGAAAGGAAAGTGAAATAAAATTCCTACAATGAACTGAAAAATAAGCATGGCCTGAACTTTCTATTTCGTTTGGACTGCAAGGTGGAGTGAGATCCATATATCTGGACTTTTCAGAATATACTTTGGGGAGAAAAAACATTTTTTTGCTTGAAAAATATATCTTTAGAGGAAAACTTCAAAAACTTAAGTGGATTGTGCTTTACATTTCTGTTCTTAGTTACTGACATTTCTTATTTGTGCAGCACATTGTTATAGCTGGCTTAATTTATACAATTAATATTAAATAAATAATTGATTATAATATTAATTCTTCATCACTAGCTCTTTGATTTTTCTGCTTTTATGAACTTGTCTGAAAGCAGACTTTTTAAAAATTTTGTGGTAGTGCATAAAACACTGAACTGAACTTTAATTAAAAAAAAAAAGCCTTATCTATCTGCCCTATACTAATGGGATTACACTCCCGTGTACACTCTGTCAGTCAAACAACAGCTGTAGATGAGCAAGCAGGATTTCTGGCAACTTGTTTCTTGCCCAAATATTCCTTATCTGTTTTCCCACCTCTTGTTTTTCGCCTTAATGCTTTGACTACAGCAGTAGGAGTTCTGATTATTTATTTAGAAACCTAAGTTTTTACAAGCCAGTGCCTTGAAAACTGAAGTGAAAGGGGAAAAAAAGGAGGAATATATGTGGATTGTAATTATAATGATCCGCTGGAGCTCTTTAAGGATTACCATAAATATGTATGAGGCAGGAGGAGTGTTTAGTGGCTGTGTCTTTTTTGTCTCTGCTGTTTGGAAAGATAGTTGGTAACAATCTGGGTTTCTCCAGGTTTGGAATAAAGGATCATTGCTAAATTTTCCCTCAGGTCTCACCTATATTATTCAGTGGATAAAGTGACCTGCTGAGGGATCTTACCCATGTTTCACTTCATCCACAGGATGGTTATAAGAACATAATGTCCATACTGGGTCAGAGCAGTGGTCCATCTAGTCCAGGGGTAGGCAACTTATGACACGCATGCCAAAGGTGGCACGTGAGCTGATTTTCAGTGGCACTCACGCTGCCCGGGTCCTGGCCACTGGTCCATGGGGCTCTGCATTTTAATTTAATTTTAAATGAAGCTTCTTACACAGTTTAAAAAGCTTATTTACTTTACATACAACAATAGTTTACTTATATATTATAGACTTCTAGAAAGAGACCTTCTAAAAACGTTAAATTGTATTACTGACACGCGAAACCTTAAATGAGAGTGAATAAATGAAGACTCGGCCCACCACTTCTGAAAGGTTGCTGACCCCTGATCTAGTCCAATATTCAGTTTTCTGACAATGACTGATGCCAGATGCTTCAGAGAGCATGAACAAAACAGGACAGTTATCAAGAGATCCATTCCTTGTCCTCTAGTTTCAGCTTCTGGCGTTCAGAAGTTTAGGGACACCTAGGGCATAGGGTTGCATCCCTGACCAGTTTGGCTAATAGCTAGGGTTGCCAATTTTGGTTGGACATATTCCTGGAAGTTTCATCACATGACAACTTTAATTAAAGATTAATGTTTAATTCCTGGAAATTCCAGACCCATCCTGGAGAGTTGGCAACCCTACTAATATCCATTGATGTACCGATCATCTCTGAACTTACCTAATTATTTTTGTAACTCAGTTATATTTTTGGCCTGGTAATAAGTTTCAGTTTGACTCTGTGAATAACTTCCTTTCATTTGTTTTTAAATCTACTGCCTTTTAATTTCATTGGGTGAACCTGGGTCTTCGATTATGTGAAGGGCTAAATAACACTTCTTTATTCACTGCCTCCACATCATTCATCATTTTAGATGTCTATGATATCCTCCGCCTCCCCTTAGTTGCCTCTTCTGTAAGATGTGCAGTCCCGGTCTTATTCTCTCTTCATATGGAAGTTGCTCCATAATCCTAATAATCTTTGTTGCCCTTCTCTGTACTTTTTCCAATTCTAATATGTCTTCGTTGAGATGGGGCATCCAGAACTGCATGCAGGTGTGAGTGTACAATAGATTCATATAGTGGCATTATGATATTTTCTGCCTTATTATATACCCCTTTCCTAATTGTTCCTAACATTTGTTAGCTTTTTTTGACTGCTGCTGCACATTGAGCAGATTTTTTTTTCCAGAGAACTATCCACGATGACTCCAAGATCTCTTTCTTGGGTGTAAACAGCTAATTTAGACCCCCAGTATTCTGTATGTGTAGTTGGTATTATGTTTGCCCATTACTTTGTGCATTACTTTGCAGTTATCAACATTGAATTTCATCTGCTGTTTTGTTGCCCAGGTTAGTGAGATCCCTTTGTAACTCTTTGCAGTCATCTTTAGACTTAACTATCTTGAGTAATTTTGTATCATCTGAAAACTTTGCCACCTCACTATTTACTACTTTTTCAAATCATTTATGAATATGTTAAACAGCACTGGTCCCAGTACAGATCCTTGGAGAACTCAACTATTTATCTCTCTTAACTGTAAAAACTGACCATTTGTTAATACTGATCCATAAGATGACCTTCTATCTTATCCTATGACTGCTTACTTTGCTCTAAAGGTTAGGTAAAGGCTCTTGTTAAAGGCTTTCTGAAATTCCAAGTACACTATATTAACTGGATCACACTTGTTCACATGCTGGTTGATGCCCTCAAACAATTCTAATATCTTGGTGAGGCATGATTTCCCTTTACAAAAGCTGTGTTGACTCTTTTCTCCAACATATCATGTTCATCTGTGTGTCAGATAATTCTGTTCTTTACTATAGTTTCAACCAATTTTCTGGATATTGAAGTCCTTCATCCTTAAGGCTTCATCCTTTACTTATGGTTTGATTCCTTTCTCACTTTTATCTTATAACATTAGAGGGCCCTCCAGGAGGAAGGAATTAGAGGAGCCCTGGTGGATGATTTCTACTTCTGCACTCTGGCAGATTTGTGAGGTTTGTGTATTAGAATAGCTACTGCTATTAGCTGTAATACACGGGTTAACATCAGAACTCATATCCCTGAGATGGTGGATGGCATGGAGGATGGTGATAGTATCATAGGTAAATGAGGCAGGAGTTAGATCTCCTCCTTATTGTTGTTTCCTTCCTCCTTCCAGCTCCTGTTTTGTAAAAGGCCAGTGTTCAAGTAGTCAATGAATTTGGAAGATATAATGGAGCTGTTGGGAAAGCAGCTGCCTCCTATCAAGCTATAACTGTATGGGACACCCATAGTGTCCAGAGGAACAAATTGATGTCAAACCAGCCTTTGTTAAAAAAAAGTTAACAGCATCCTGGTTACATTCAGCTCCTTTCCACTCTCCTTTGATGATGGAGAAGCTGTGTCCTACAACACCTTCCTTCCGGACAGCTTCTGCAACAGGTGCGATGGTAACTGGCAAACATGGACAGACACTAGTTCCATACCTTCATTCCACACCCATCAGATGTAGATCTACTGTGTATATCAGAAATTATTCTTCCTTCTATAGAAAGGGATTATCTTTTGATTAAGGCGTTGGAATAGGACTCAAAAGATTTGGGTTAATTTCCAGGCTCGTCCAGAATTCCTGTGTCCTGGCGTAGTCCGTTGGTTTGACTATGACGTTTTCATGCTATGTCTTTTTGTGGAGATGTGCATGAATGATGTGTGTATAAGGTTGATTAAAATGAGAGAGTTATTGCACTAGGATATTCTCATTCTCTTGGCTGCTGAAGCTTGTCCCAGTGGCACAAAGGCTGTTCCAACTGAAGGCTTCTTTAGCTGCAGTGGATAGCCATGATTTCTATCATGCCCTGTTGGGCCTTTCCCAATGCATTGTTGCACTGCTTTTTAAGCTGTTGGACCAATATGCGGTCTCTTCCACCTTGGCTATCAGAACAGTCTTTGTATGCTTGGGAAGGCAATCTCTAAATCACTTTCAGGTCTGACACTGCCATTTACCCTCACCTGCTTTAATCCACCTGCTGAGTGGTTTACCGGGATGTGGCTGCTGTTGCAAACTTACAGCTACTTGGAGCCACAAGTGAGGGCTGGGTGTGCCGTGAGGATCAGAGAGGAAAAGAACCACTCAAAGAGTGTGGCAGTTCAAATCACTCAACGGTGCAACCTTTCCCGTACACCCCCTGCATCCCTATGTAACCTTGGGCAGATCATGCAATCTTTGTGCCTCCGTGCCCAATCTAGAATAAGGGGAAAATAATACTTCCTTTCCTTCCCTCCCCTCCCCTGTATCTGTCTTGTATATTTAGATTGTAAGCTTTTGGGGCATGGACTGTCTCTTATTATGTGTTTGTAAAGTGGAATCACAATCTTGCTTGGAGCCTTTTAGTGCTACCATAAAACAAATAATAATAAACATCACCATCCCATAGAACTAATACCTTTTTTCCATCTTTTGTCCTCTGGCCCTTGTGAAAATTCAGGGTTTGGACCCAGAGAATCTGCTTACTTAATAAGTACAACATCACTGCGCTCACCCTGAACTGGAACGTCTACACTGCAATTTTTACCCCAGAGCTCGAGCCTGACAAGCCCGAATCAACTGACCAGGGCCAGCTGCGGCCATGATGCGGCTTTTTTATTGCAATGTAGATGAACCATTAGGAACATTCTTAAGTCTTTTAGGCTATGCTTAGGAGGAAGCAACCTCCTCTTTCATTTATTCCACCTCCATTATTTACACAGTTTTAGAGGAAGAGATGACATTAACGGCCTATTTAAAAGGTGCTTAAGTCTCTCTAGCTAAATCAAAGAAGAGCATTTTAAAGGGTCTCTTGAGATGTCTTGAAGAGATGGAGGAAAATAGGGAAACAATGTCCATTTGCCTAGCTATTATGAGCAGGATATCTTTCTGTTAGTAGGATCATGGCACAGTTTTCAGTTACTGTAGATTTCTCCCAGTTGTATGTTGGGAAAAGTAAGAATTGTTCCTAATGCAGAATCTGCTATTACTGCCTGCTTCCAGAAATCATGTGTTTCTGTAGAGGACTGTTGTCACTTATGGTCAGGAAGCAGCCGTGAAAGAAACGTATTCCACCACCTGGCAGTTGTAATGGATGTACAACAGATTATATGAAACACCGGCTCAGCCTCATGCTTTCCTCATAGATTCCCCATCTCCCCGTTGTTTTTAAAACACTCTCATGGATAGATTAGAAGCTGACACAGCATAATAGTTTTGATGATGAGCTCATTTCAGTAGAAATGGGCTTAGTACCATGGTACCATACATTAATTCATACAATAGTGTCGCTGAAAAACTAGTTCTTGCAGGCAGCGTCTCTGTGTTCCTCTCTTTAGGATAAAACGCTAATTTGAAAATTCAGGTGGTGGATTGGTACGGTTTGTTTTCTGTGTGTTTCAGGTTTTTGCAAATTCTGGACCTAAAAAACTGCCTAAAACCAAAAATTTGGTCATCTGAAAGACAAGGATTTGTTTTTCCTAATACTTTTGTATATTTTTAATAGCATTAGTCTTGGGCCTATAACCCTAAGTCTCCCAGGTCTTGTACCTGCTCCAAGGGAATGGAAGCTTGAATTTTTTAGTGGAAAATGTTCATGTTTTAAAGTGATTCCAAGTAGTGTTGGGGCTGGGAACATTTTTGTTTATACTTATCCTGCAGTTTGTATCACATCTTTAAACACCTCTCTGTGTGTAAAATATTTTAACCATTATGGGAGTGTATATGTATTTTATTTTAATTAATGTATTTCATGCAAAAATTAGCATTAAAACAAAGTTATGGCCTTGAAATCCAAGGTCTGAAAAGTCAGTAAATGCAGCAGTAAGGCTGAAAACTCAACATCAACTCATACTCCTTATTGTGTCTTAAAATATGGGCTCTCTGTATGACCTTAATTAGATAATGCACAAATTGGAACTTCATATGAATGTAAATACACTAAATTACAACACATAGTCTTCATATTTGACTTGAAGACTGGTATTAATCAGATGTACAAAACCAACCACATTTGAGTAAGATCAGTTTGGGAAGTTAAATCTAAATGTTTAAAATTAAACAATCCAGAGTCTGAGATAATGAGGTTTTGAAATAGCTCAGTAGTTTGAGAGGACACAAATTTTGAGCCAGCTTACTGTTCCAAACCTTTTTCTATCGTGAAAAATAAATATAAATTTAATCTGGCTATTATTAAACAGCCATAACCTTTTTAAAACCACCATACCAGTTTTCTGCAAGCTTTAGTTTGTTCCTTAGCTCCCATTGACATCTACACTCTGAGTGAACAAAAACAATCTGAACATTCTTATAATGAGCTCATTCTTGTCTTCTGCTTCTGGTTTAAGAAAACTCAGGAGACCGTGTACACTATATGGCACACTATTCCTAGGAATTTTTAAATCAATTTGCAATGAAAACTTCAAATAATTTAAAAAAAAATGTTTATAGAATAGTGCCCATTAATGTGTAGATCTGGAATAAGTGCATCATTATTTTGTTTAAGTTCCAGTTGATTTTAGTTTTGGTTTGGAACAAAAATTGAAGCACTAGGTAATTGTCTTTCCCTGATGATTTTTACCTTGCTGTCTTCCTTTTCTGGCTTGTGAGTGTAGGTTTTATGTGCTGTTTATTTAAATATTGTTGGATGTTTTCTACATTTTCAAATATATTGATTTCAATTACAACACCAAATACAAATACACTACTCACTTTATATTTTATTACAAATATTTGCATTGTAAAAAACCAAAAGAAATAGTATTTTTCAATTCACCAATACAAGTACTGTAGTGTAATCTCTCTTTCGTGAAAGTTGAACTTATAAATGTAGAATGATGTACAAAAAATAATTGCATTCAAAAATAAAAAAATGTAAAACTTTAGAGCGTACAAATCCACTTAGTCCTACTTCCTGTTCAGCCAATCGCTCAGACATGTTTACATTAGTAGGCGATAATGCTGCCTACATCTTGTTTATAATGTCACCTGAAAGTGAGAACAGGCATTCGCATGGCCCTGTTGTAGCTGGCGTCACAAGATACGCTAAAGATTCATATGTCCCTTCATGCTTCAGCCACCATTCCAGAGGACATGCATCCATGCTGATGATTGGTTCTGCTCGATAATGACTTAAAGCAGTGCGGACTGACACGTTCATTTTCATAATCTGAGTCAGATGCCACCAGCAGAAGGTTAATTTTCTTTTTTTGGTGGTTCAGGTTCTGTAGTTTCCGCATTGGAGTGTTTGGTCTTTTAAGGCTTCTGAAAGCATGTTCCACACCTCGTCCCTCTCAGATTTTGGAAGGCACTTCAGATTCTTAAACCTCGAATGCTGTAGCTATCTTTAGAAATCTCACATTAGTACCTTTTCATTTTGTCAAATCTGCAGTGAAAGTGTTCTTAAAATGAACAGCATGTGCTAGGTCATCATCTCAGACTGCTATACAGTAACTCCCCACTTAACGTCCTCTCGCTTAGCATTGTTTTGCTCTTACTTTCATTACAGAACATGCGTGTTTAAAGTTTGCAATGCTCTGCTGTAACGTCGTTTGGCTGCCTCCTTTGTCCACAGCTGGCAGCCCCCCAACAGCTCCTCTACAGCCTCTCCCTCCAGCGCCGCCCGCCAGAAGACCCCGGGGACTTGGGGGAAGGGGTGAAGTGGGGAGGCTGAGGATTGACCTCCCGCCCCTCATGCTTGCAGAGTAGGGGAAGCTGCCACTGCTTCTGCACAAAGTGTTTCTCCTAACCTACGGCACCTTCAGCCTCCTTGCTTGCCTCATTGTCTGCAGTGCCAGTGGGCTGTGCCTGTGTGGGGCACCTCCCATTGCTTCATACTCAGCAGTGATGATTGTAGTGTTAAACTATTTCTTTAAAATTATTTAAAACTTATGCCTGTATTAAATCTCTTTATTTAAAATTCTTTAAAATTTATATAATGCCTTTTGTCTGGCAAAAAAAAAAAAAAATTCCCTGGAACCTAACCCCCCCCCCCGATTTACATTAATTCTTATGGGGAAATTGGATTCGCTTAGCATCGTTTTGCTTAAAGTCGCATTTTTGAGGAACATAACTACAATGTTAAGTGAGGCGTTACTGTAGTATGAAATACGTGGCAGAATGCGGGTAAAACAGAGCAGGAGACATACTATTCTCCCCCTGGGAGTTCAGTCAATATTTAATTAATGCATTATTTTTTTAACCAGCGTCATCAGCATTGAAGTATGTCCTCTGGAATGGTGGCCGAAGCATGAAAGGGCATACGAATGTTCAGCATATCTGACACGTAAATACCTTGCAATGCCAGCTACAAAAGTGCCATGCAAATGCCTGTTCTCATTTTCAGGTGACATAAATAAGAAGCAAACAGCATTAGCTCCCATAAATGTAAACAAACTTGTTTGTCATAACGACTGATTGAGCAAGAAGTAGGAGTGAGTGGATTTGTAGGCGCTAAAGTTTTACATTGTGTTGTTTTTGAGTGCAGTTATGTAACAAAAACCTACATTAGTAAATTGCACATTCTTGATAAAGAGATTGCACTACTGTACTTACATGAGGTGAATTGAAAAATACTATTTCTTTTATCATTTTTAACATGCAAATATTTGTAATAAAAATAAATCTTTAATAAATTTCAGTTGGTATTCTATTGTTTAACAGTGCAACTAAAACTGTGATTAATTGCAATTAAGTTTTTTGAGCTTATCGCATGAGTTAACTGCGATTAATTGACAGCCCTAAAAATCAGTACAATTAACTTTAAAGTTTAAAGCAGTGGTTCTCAGTACTGGTGACCCCTTTCACATAGCAAGCCTCTGAGTGTGACACCCCCTTATAAATTAAAAACACTTTTTAATATATTTATCACCATTATAAATGCTGGAGGCAAAACGGGGTTTGGGGTGGAGGCTGACAGCTCATGACCCCCCCCATGTAATAACCTCGTGACCCCCTGAGGGGTCCTGATCCCCATTTGAGAACCACTGGTTTAAAGGAATGGAGGAACAAGTCAGACCTGCATTCTGAAAGTTTGCGTTATTTTTAGAAACTTAGCTTAGTATTCTTGTAACACATGGCATGAAAGAGGTTACTTGAACAAGTCACTTATCCTCTCTGCCCCTCTGATTATCCATTTTTAAAATGTGCTTATAAGCTTTTCTATGACACTCCTCACCTTAGTATCTGAGCACCGTAATCATTTAATGATTTTATCCTCACAATACCCCGTCTGTTACAAAGATGAACTGAGGCATGTAAAAGCAGCAAAGAGTCCTGTGGCACCTTATAGACTAACAGACGTTTTGAAGCATGAGCTTTCATGGGTGAATACCCACTTCATCGGATGCATGTGCTTTTACAGATCCATACTAACACGGCTACCACTCTGAACTGAGGCATGTACACACTAGGTGGCTTGCCCGGTGTCATACAGAAAGTCTGTGGCAGAGCCAGGAATAGAACCTAGATAACTTCACGTTGCAGGCCACTAAGGCTATCCTCCCTCTAGAAAGAGGATAATACTACTTAGTACTTACAGTGGTGCTGAGGGATTGGATTTTAATGTACCATTTGTCATGTGAGGGTCTGCAGAATTTGATAAAGTCATATTATTAATTGAAATATTAAAAGTTTGACACAATCATTGATCCCTCTTCTGAGTTCTTATTTCTGATCCCAACATTTGGAGCACCTTCATGTTACTGCAAAACTTGCAGAGTAGCTATGGTTTCCTGGAGCACTGTCTGGGATAGCCTGCAGTTGGAAAGTCACGTGATACAGAAAATATATAACATTAAAAGAATGCTTTAAAGATTTCCTCTGTAAACTTTGAAATTTTAAGTTGGGAAAAAATGTACTTTCTACCATTCTGACTTGGTAGCATTTTACATACACTTTTCAAAGGTGCAGATGACTCTACACAATACTCATGAAACTGGAAATGGTGTAGTTGTCTTGAAACAAACATGTAAAATAATAGCAAGTTAATAACAAGTAGTAAGTTTGCCAAGAACCAAATAAACCATCCCTTTTAGGTTCTTGTCATACGCGGATTTTTGAAGGGGCTTGGGGCAGATTTTTTTTGCTACCCTTTTTAAGAGACTTTCTAAAAACCACGGTGGAATATACATCTTGAAAGAATGCACAATTAACTTGAACGTAGCTGTATAACTCAGCTAAAGTAGAAAAACATGCCAGGCAATAGAAAACTTGGATGGGGCCGATAAGTGTCTTTAAGCAGATGAATAGTGTCTTTCTGAAGGGGAATTTGCAAAAATGTAATCTTAACTTTTTCTTCATGATTCATTTTGGTATCATTATACAGTCTGCACCTCTAGCTCATTGCTGTTTCAGAACAGTGCCATTTGTCTGAGCACTGATTTGAGTGTGTTGAGGAGAGAATAAACAGAAAAGCTTTGTGGCTGCATAAAGCTCTTTCTCTATATACTTGCTTCACAAGCCAGAATTATGAATGGATTTCCCATTATTTTAGCTTCTGGGCTTAGATGAACCGACATGTTTTCTCCCTCAGTCTATCTGCAGTGTATCAGCTATGTCATAGACTCCTGATCCTGCTTGCATTGAAGTCAACGGTATAACTTGAATTCAGTAAGGGCAGGAATGGGACCACAGCATACTGTAAAACATATGGTCACAATTATACACAAGAGCTTAGTAAACATTATTGCAGTTAAAAAAAATCCTGACTGAAGCGGTGCTAGAGATAAGGTATAGGAGACGCTCTGGTGAGAACAGCTAGAGCGGGGTGCTGGGCATTTCTCAGTTAGAGACTATTAGCCAGAATGCTCTTCCAGCTCACAGTTGTTTCACGGTAATACTTCACTCTTGCATTAAATGTCGTATCTTAAGAATTTTGTTATATTATTGGTATTGAATAATTTAGTCATGGACTATGGAAATATGTCATTTAATGAATAAAACAGTTCAAAGCTGTTAATACAATAGAATTAGAAATGAGCTCAGAGAAGGCCTATGCTGAAAAAAGATGGCCATTTCTAAAGATAAAGTGTTCAAACATTTGCAAGTGTAGTACCAGTGTACACTGTTCAGCAAGCTGCGATATGCACATTGGTGATCGTATGAAGAGATTAGTCACTTATTTTACTGCACTGTAGGAACTGGCTTTATGGAAATACTGTGTTAGAAAACAAACGTGTGCATATGATGGGAGGGAAGGCAAGGAAGGAGCAAAGTAGGTAAGGAAATCGATTTCTGCTTCATTCTTTCCAGGGGTAAAATAAAGAATACTGATAATTTTTTTGTGTATGTATTTTGTTTTAAATCCAAACAGAGTCCAGCACATTAAAAATGCTTTTCTCAAAAGTCTTATACCCTTGTGTATCTGTTAGCCAAACAAATACACTTCTACCTTGATATAACGCTGTCCTCAGGAGCCCAAAAATCTTACCGCTTTATAGGTGAAACCGCATTATATTGATTTGATCTGCCAGAGCGCACAGCCCCACCCCCCAGAGCACTGCTTTACCACATTATATCCGAATTTGTGTTATATCAGGTGATGTTATATTGGGGTAGAGGTGTAGTCCTTAAGACCATGTATCTTTGTCTTTGCTCATTTTTGAGAAATATACAATTCTTTGGTTTGTGGACTAGAACATTGGGGTTTTGCTAATAATAAGAGAGAGACTTTTCTCGGCCACAACATGTAGCCTTTCCAAACACTTCTTCCTACTGTTACATGGGTTGGCTCAAGGCATCAGCAAAGGAAGCAGATACTTGGGGTGGCCAATGGAAAGGTCTTAGAGCTGCCACCAAAGAGGAAGAGAGGGAGCAAAGGATCCGCCACCGAATTGCCGCCAAAGAATGAAGTGGCACGATTCAGCTGCCACCGACGTGCCGCCGATCAGCTTGCTTTATTTATTTATTTTATTTTATTTTATTTTTTGCTTTGCGACTTGGGGTGGCAGAAGAGCTGGAGCCAGCCCTGACTGTTGCTACCTCATTTATCACATAGCGTTTGTATGGCTGCATCCCTGCAAACTCCAGAAGCCTCTGTAGCGTCACCCTGTCCCTAGCTTGTTAGACACCCTCAGAAAAGAGTTCTTTCCTAAGATGATGATGCCTGGAGAATTAGCCTACTATGTCATAGTCAACACTTGAGGCTAGCACTGTGCATAGATAGCAGGGACAAATGATGTGGTCCTGGGGACTGGCCTTGCTATCTGTGTAGACACCTACATGGGGTCTATGTGCAAAAACCACCTCCCAGTGAGCCTTTGGACTTGTGAGCCTCCTCATCTCTGAGTATGGAGCTGCTTAGTTTGGAGGCTGAGTATCTGGATCCACTTTATATTTTTACATGTTCTAACTAGAACTGATAAAACAAAGGAGGGAGGAATATTTCATGAAAAATGTGGGGGCTGTGACTTTTCATTCTTTTTTAATAACATTTTTCATATTTAACAAAATTCTTTTACATTTTTTTAGGGGAAAAAAATGACATTCCTGTTTGTTTGTTTGTTTGTTTTTAATCCCATCCGTTGTTTTTTTCCACCAGAAACAAGAGAGAGACTGTTTAAAGGGGTAGGGGTGGGGGGAGATTTTCCCCAAAATTCCAAAATGAAAATTTTTGAAAATGTCAATGCATTTAGAAATTTTTGTCACAACCTTTTCCATTTTAAATGACACTAAAAAGAAAAAAATGTTTAAAAAAATCCAGCCAGGTTCCGTTGTGATATTTATAAGGGAGGATGAGCAGGGTGGTTCACCAGAGACTAATGGTGGGATGAGTGACACTGTGGCTAGTTTTTGTAGTTTGCCTAATTAATGCAATATGTTCTCAGCTAGATTTAGGCCTGGTCTACATTGAAAGTTAGGTTGACATGCAGGTGGGTCGACAGTGAAGACGCAGCTATGTCAAAGGAAGAATGCTTCTGTCAGTGTAGCTACTGCACTCATGAAGGTTGTGCTCCTGCACTGATGGAAATCCCCTTCCATCAGTATGGACCACATGTAGACTATGCAGTTATGCTGGCATAGCTATGATGACACAGCTGTGCTTGTATAGTCTGTGTAGTGTAGACATATCTTTAGTGTATGTGTGGGTTTTGGGGGAGGGGAAGAGTACAGGTTAAAATAAAATTGACAAGGAATCTCTTTAAATAAGAGAATTCACTGGCCTGTCTAAATCAAGTTTACATGTTTAGAAAAGTTAATTCTTGTTTTTGTTTTTGTTTTGTTTTTTGTTTTGTTTTCCAGCCATGGAAGAATTAATAGTTGAATTGCGTCTGTTTCTTGAACTTTTGGACCATGAATATCTTACATCCACTGTCAGGGAGAAAAAAGCAGTAATAACTAACATTCTCCTGAGGATACAGTCATCAAAAGGTCAGTGTCAGAGATTTATTTTGTTCCTTGCAGAATGGGAAGAATTAGTTTATGCTCAAAGTGTTTCTTCTTTCCCCAGAAGCCAAATTGAAACAAAGCAAAAAGACATGCAAACAGGCAAAAAATAAGTGTAAGCTTGCTGAGTGCTTTCCTTTGTTACATTTTATTGTTAAATGTAACAAAGGGCTTGGAATTAAGTTTACTACTCGTGTCTTCCACCATATGAATGTTAACACAATCTAGCTGCAAAGTAATTTATTGTACTGCAAATAATCTGCCAACCACAGTGTTTTTCTGATCTGTGAATTAAGCACTTACTTTATTTAAATTGTGGGTGCAGTTGCAATTGGTGATATTGACTGAATATAGTGTTATATTATGGAGCATTGACAGTTGCTCTGTAGCTCACCATTACAATGCTAATTCTGTTTTCTCTCTAAACCCCTTACTCCTTAACTTCCACAAAAGAAGCCAGTCTCTGTGAGATTTCAGGGTTCGTCTATACTGCAAGAAAAGATCTGCAGCAGCAAGTCTCAGAAACTGGGTTAACTGACTTGGGCTTGTGGGGCTAAAAATACCAGTGTAGATGGTCAGGCTGGAGCCTGGTCTCTGAGACCCTTCCCATTCACCAGGTTTCAACATCCAGGCCTGACTGTCTGCTGCCCTGTGTTCCGTCACGTAGCATTTTCTCCACAGGGAAATTTTGTTCTCTGGGGAGGGGTTTTTTTTGTTTGTTTTTTTTTGGCGGGGGGGGAAGGAGAGAAAAATTTTTAGAGTTAGTGTTCTCCAGTAATTTCCCCACGTTCGTGTCACCCTATTCTATTTAAAATACCTCATGACCTTAACTTTGCCCTTTGCTATTTGTAAAAACTTGTATTCATGAATCAGAGTAATAAGTTGATCAGGAGCTTTTTTATGTTGCTGAATATACTGAAAGTGTGACACATTTCATTTCTCACTGTAAAGGAACTTACATATGACAGTTGTTGCACAATATAGGTAAAAATTCACATTTCTAAGCTTTCAAAATATGTCATTCAACTATTGTCCCAATCGTTATACTTGCAAATGGAAAAGAAGAAAAATAAAGCAACTGATCAAAAAGAGATAACAGACAAATTTTAAGTGCTACGAAAAAATAAAACTGTTTCCATTTTCAGGAACTCTTTTAAAACATACAATTTTGGAAAACCAAAAAATATTGTGCAGATAGCTGAAATAAAAAAGTCAAACTTGAAGTGAGATACCAGCAGTTGAAATTAGGAATGCTACAAAGGACTTTCCAAATGTCGGATGTCCTGTGCTGGACACTGTCAGCACAAGGTCTATAAATCTTTACAGAAGCTTCTGGTGTCTTGAATGCTTCAAATGAGCAGTCACTCCCTTGAAAAAAGAAAATAGCCTAATTCTTGTCTGGAAGCCAGTATAACCATACCCCTGAAAAAACATAAAAATCCAGAAGACTGTAGATCATAGTGGCCAGTATAACTAACCAGTCTGGACAATAAAGTATTAGCAAAATGCTTAGGAAACCAACTACCTGGCTTCATTCCAGGGAACGCCACAATGTATGATATTTAATGTGAAACATTATTCATCATGTTAAGGAAATGAATAAAAATGGCCTTCTAGCATTAGATGCAGAAAAGATGTTAGTTAAGGTTTTTTGGGACTATCTTTTCGTAGTACTGGAGAACTACAGTTTTAAAAATGAATTTATAATCTCTGTCTCAAACAGATCTGTGGTTCTCCATATACCTTCCTTTAGTTGAATTGCTTCTGAAGGACTCTCTCTTTAAGGAATGGCAAAAGTCAAGAGTGTTCTTTGTCACCATCTCTTGTTTGCTCTCATTCTTGAACTTGCAATAGCTGACTTGTTCCCCAGAGATTCAGGTAATTATGTTAATAAACTTAAATTTGCTCTCTTCATGGGTGACACTTTGCTTTGTCTCTGTGAAATACAGACCTCCATACAGTGCCTCAAATAAGACTTTGGGCTCATCCATATTGGCCCGAAGTTCAGACTATGGGGATGTGAATAACAGTGCACAACAAAGTGCTGTTCTGTAACTCCTCCATGTGGATGTTGCAAATGCAGTCTGAAAGCATCCTAGTTCATGTAACCATAGTTCTCTTCAAACAGGAAATTGCACTACATCTTGTCATAGGAATCACTCTGCAAATATAGAAAAAAGGCATCAGGTACCTTTCTCACTAACTTGCTGGATATGTAGGTTATCAGGTTTTCCTCCACGACACAAAGGCACAATATTTTTAAAAGAAGGAAGATCAAAGACTATAGACCATTAGTGGATTTTTCCATGCTACTGAATGTTGAATGCTTCTGAATAAAATTTACCTATTTTCCAGTTTTCTATATGTACTTTACAAGTTAAAAGTGTCTAGATGATGTTACTATTTGAGAAACTACAAAATTGGAAGAACTGATTAGAAGAAACTTTTAAGATGATATGACTATACCCAGTTAATCTCCTATCTCTACTGTACAAACTTGTTCACTGCAAAACACTCCCAAATGCATACACTAGATCTTGAGATCTTAACATTCCTGTTAAGATACTCAGTGGTAAGAAAACATCTGAATACAAAGTGTGATTGTCACACTCATCTCTATGTTGTTTTTCAAAGTGCCATTAAAATCAAAGGTTTTGAACGTAGACCCACCATTCCATACATTCCATACTGGTAATTGAACCAGTGAATGAGATTGATTCAGTCCATAGGACCAGCTTTCTGGCTATGATTTAAAAGTACAGAACATTGTCTATGGTTGTGGTGTTCAATGGTGGGCAAAAAGCTTTACACGAACAGGGCCCATGTGATAGATATGACAAAATGAAGTCCTAACTTACCTTAACTGACTGAAAACAGCACCCTGGATCATCACCAAAGAGAGCTTATATGAACTCTCTGTCTCTCTCTCACACTCACACACACACACACACACAATAAATTCAAGTGAATCAATCTGTAGTTGAAAATATTATTAGTATTTGACATTCAGGTTTATAATGAAGATCATATGATATGAGGGAAAGTTTGTTATCTAGAATTTATAATGCTTATATTAAATATCATTTGTGAAAAAGACTAAACTAATCTTTATTGAATATTGAGTGCCTTTATAAAGTAAAGCAAGTTTCTTTTGATGTCTGTTATGTGATATAACATTAAGTACTCCCTTGATACAATAAGAGAATACATAAACATATAATATCATATAACCAAACTGAGTGATCGTATTATTTCTGGTCATTTAAAATAGCCTTTTACTCCACCCACACAACACTATGAGAGAATTTATGAAACTGTGGTATAGAGTGCCCTGGGACTATACTGATTTCAGAATCTTCACCACACAGCTATACAGTTGTATATACCAGGGATCGGCAACCTTTGCCACGCTTGTTTCTTCCGCAGGTTCGGCCGATCGTGGCTCCCACTAGCTGCGGTTCACCATTCCAAGCAAATGTGGGTGGCACATCCCTCAGCCCGCACCACTTCCCGCAGCCCCCATTGGCCTGGAGCTGCAAACTGTGGCCAATGGGAGCTGTGATCAGCTGAACCTGCGGACGTGGCAGGTAAAGAAACAAGCCAGCTCGCCAGGGTGCTTATCCTGGCGGGCCACATGGCAAAGATTGCCAATCCCTGGTATATACCCAACGGCATATTCCCATCATGGAAGAAAACAGTGAGCAAAATTAAGGGTCCTGGGAATGGTAATTGAGGATTCTATGTAAGAGGGAATTGGCTGCATCCTTTAACTGTTCATTTCCAGAATTTATAATCTTTCAGGTTTTTAAAGCTGTCAAACATTGTAAAGGAAATGCAGGATGGACTATTGAGGCAAGTCCTTATTTAACACATACAGCTTTGGCTGTTAGCAAACGAAGTAATAAGAATGTGAGAAAAAAATGTATTTATATATTCAGCAGAATTAATTTTGATTTTTTGTCCCAGAAAACTCTAATGATCAATCAAAGACAGCAAAAGAAAGCAAAAAAAAAGCAAGTGGGTAAAATTCTAAAGATGGATTTGTCCGACATGAAGAGGCACACTGAAAGTTATGACCTTTTAAAAAAAAATTGAATGTTTTTTAAGAAATATCTCTAAACTTGATTTTCAGGAAGAAGGAATTATCTCTGGCCCCGAGTCATAGTCTGTTTTATCAGCATTGTTTTTTCCATCTATTACTTCACACCTACTAGGACTATTGTGTTATGACAAGAAGCATTTAATCATTGATTACACTTTTGGGAGTTGTATGGCTTCAGACAAAGATGTTCAAATATGCAAGTAAAAGCTAAACAAAACACTAAGAGCTAAATTCAGCCCTGGGGTAAGCAGGATGCAGCTCCATTGATTGAATTTATGCCAGAATGTTGAAGAAATGACCTCCTAGTCTCCCAAGGTGATTTTTTTGATAAACTATACTACATTCCTATTAAGAGAGTGTGACTGGGATTCAAATTAGTTTACTGAATTGTTCTTCTTACTTCATGACTGACAGGCAGGAGTGGCTGGTAGGAGGACACAGCTTTTACCCTTAACCTCCCTTCCACTTCTAAGTTCTCTTCTCAAGAGGCAGTTGCACTAATGAAACTCTGTTGTTGTTAGACCTTTTGGAAACCATTGTTTCTCATAACAAAAATTGCAAGTTTATGCAAAAGAAGAAAATATTTGGAGGACAGAACTTTTGTGTAACTCTGTTCAAATAGTTAATTTTGTTGACACTTTCTAGCTTAGTAAATGATTGCTGAGGGCACCCTCTTCTCCATTGGCACATAGAATCGTAGAATATCACAGTTAGAAGGGGCCTCTGGAGCTCATCTAGTCCAACCCCCTGCTCAAAGCAGGACCAATCCACAACTAAATCATCCCAGCCAGGGCTTTGTCAAGCCTGACCTTAAAAACCTCTAAGGAAGGAGATTCCGCCACCTCCCTAGGTAACGCATTCCATTGTTTTACCACTCTCCTAGTGAAAAAGTTTTTCCTCATATCCAAACTAAACCTCCCCCACTGCAACTTGAGACCATTGCTTCTTGTTCTGTCATCTGGTACCATTGAGAACAGTCTAGACCCATCCTCTTTGGAACCCCCCTACAGGTAGTTGAAGGCTGCTATCAAATCCCCCCTCAGTCTTCTCTTCTGCAGACTAAACAGTCCCAGTTCCCTCAGCCTCTCCTCATAAGTCATGTGCTCTAGCCCCTAATCATTTTTGTTCACATCCACATTTTCTATATATTTCTCTTGTGAACAGCAGAGACCCTTTAGCTATTAGGTGTCTAGTAAATTGTTCAAACTCTGGCTATTTAGATCAGTGGCTCTCAACCTTTCCAGACTACTGTACCCTTTTCAGGAGTCTGATTTGTCTTGAATACCCCCAAGTTTCACCACACTTAAAAACTACTTGCTTACAAAATCAGACATAAAAATACAGAAGTGTCACAGCACACTACTACTGAAAAATTGCTTACTTTCTCATTTTTACCATATGGTTATAAAATAAATTGATTGGAATATACATGTTGTACTTACATTTCAGTGTGTAATATATAGAGCAGTGTAAACAAGTCATATGAAATTTTAGTTTGTACTGACTTTGTTAGTGTTTTTATGTAGCATATTGTAAAACTAGGCAAATATCTAGATGAGTTGATGTATCCCTGGTTGAGAACCACTGATTTAGGTCCCTTAAATTCTGATTTTTTTCACACTAATCTAGAACTATTTCCTTAATAGTTTTCTGTATCTTGTATTCAGCAGACTAGACTGGCTTTCTCAGATACAGTTAGGTGGGTGAGCTTGAGTTTGTTTTGTTTAATTAGAAGCTTAAATTAGAGCATTGATTCTATTAAGTTGTGTTTTAAGTCACTAAGACATTCATCGGTGTGGCTTTGGAAGTCGCTTATGATCTGGGGAATGGGCATGAGGCCAAGAGGGAAAGTTTTGCCCTAGACGTCCACGTTCTGGGAGCTTGTGTTGGTCTCTACTCTGCCATTTATGAAGGTGGATGAATGCAACCTTTGTTGGTAAATTTTTGGATGCTAAAAACAAACGTGAAGGTAAAAATGTTTCAGAAGTTCTTTGAAATGGAGAACTAACAGATTGTGTGAATAGTAAATAGATATAGTGGAGCAGCGTCCCAGCTTAATACTTTGGTTTACTGTCTTATATGTCATCCATTTTTTTCCTGCAGGTTTTGAAATAAAAGAACATCTACAGAAACAAGAAGTTTCCAATAGTTTGCCTGCCCCACCTCAGATGCCTCTACCAGAGATACCTCAGCAATGGCTGGTATGTGTTAATTTAACTGTACATTCAGCCCTTAGAAAATATTTACTTACTATTGTTGTGATAACCATTAACACAAATTAAAAGAAAGCTACTCTTGTTTTCCTCGGGATAGCTCAACATGATGATACTTTTCTTTCTGCAATATATAATTAACAAAATATAGGCCCAGAATCTGAAAAATCAAACTGGCTTACTGGGGAAGAAAGGACTTTAATGCTGTCCAATGTAATTAACTTTCTAGAGCAGAAAATTCTCTGAAAGAGTAAAATTTTACGTTTCCAGCTATGTTTATAGAAAATATGAGAACTGGACTGAGATCTACATTGAAAATTGTCCAGCTTGAAGCAGCTGTTTTGCTGAAAAGTGACTTAATTATAAACAAGTTTTAGTCATTATTTATTATTGACTTGACAATAGCTTAGAAGAAAATAATGGAAGTAGGTTCCTAGCAGTGAATCTGCAAATAATTGCTTTGCACTGTTTTGACAACAACTTTAGTCCTGATATTAGCAAGGATTAATTATTGATACATTGTACTGCTTCTTACTTATTCCTGATCAGCTTCCTACAGAAAGGTATTAGATGAGTCCCCACTAAGGAGATGTAGTTTTATAAAAGTATCTGTGTTTAGCTTGCAATGCAGAATTCAGTATTCCCAAGATATGAGAGATGGACTGGATGACCCTAGCATGTTTTTTTAATCTTTTTAAATTACTAGATTGACATTTTTGTTTACAGTTACATCCAGTGATGTAATGCATCAGACCAGTGTGCCATTATTCTCCATTATTCATCTTGAGACAGCGGATAGTATTAAATGCTTCAGAGGAAGGTGCAGGAATCCCCGTAGTGGGCAGTTTTGTAATAACCTGATCATAGGAATAGTTTCTTCCTAACCACTGTTGGTGTTTTGACTTATGTCTTGAAACAAAATTTTAAAAAATCCTATCTAATATAACTGTGGATGTTCATAAACCAGGAATATTTATGCTAGTGATATCCATATAACTGATTCATATATAAAATCTGACAATACTCAGCAAAAATATATGCTAAGATTCTTTACAGATAACTATAGAGCATTATTACGCAATAGATTTGAGTGAATGCCAAAGTGCACGTTAATATGCATTGGAATCTGGAGAATCTACTCCATGGTTATAGTGTTTGATAATAAACATACAAGAAGTGCAGAACATAAAATCCAGTGGAAATTATTGAGATATAAGAAAATCGCAAAAAAAATATACGCACATGCCTGCAAATTTTTGAAGATTTAGCCTTCACAAGCTAATTCTATAAAATCAAACCAACTTACCGTATATACTCGTTCATAAGCCAAATATTTTTGGTGGAAAAGTGACGCATCAAAGAGCGGAGGTCAGCTTATAAATGGGTCTACACCAAAATTTGATGATCTTAAACTCTGTGGAATCATTGAATTGAATATCTAATACAGGGATCGGCAACTTGTGGCATGCAGCCTGCCAAGGTAAGCACCCTGGCGGGCTGGGCCAGTTTGTTTACCTGCCGCGTCCACAGGTTCAGCCAATCGTGGCTGCCACTGGCCGCGGTTTGCTGCGCCAGGCCAATGGGGGCGGCAGGAAGCGGCGGCCAGCACATCCCTCGGCCTGCGCCACTTCCCACAGCTCCCATTGGCTGGGAAAAGTGAATTGCAGCCACAGGGAGCTGAGGGGCTCCATGCCTGCAGACACTCCAAGTAAACAAAATGTCCCAACTCGCCAGTGGCTTACCCTGACAGGCCGGGAGCCAAAGTTTTCCAACCCCTGAAATACAAGGTCGACTTATGAAAGGGTCACACAATTTTTGCTATTTTTACCTATCCGTTTTGGGGGGTTGGCTTATAAACGAACGGGCTAATGAACGAATATATATGGTAGTTCTTTATTTTCTAGTATTTGATTAGGCTCCATTCAGTAAATTGACTGCAGAAACTGCCACCAAACTAAGTTCTTCTGTTGGTTCAAAAGAAATTTGCCTGATTCTCGTCTCCCTTACACCAATGTATAAATATAGTTAAAACTAAGAAAGCTGTATGGGGGTGAACTATAAGTAGGGTCCAATATGTCGACAGTTTCTGCAGCACTTAAATTCTTTTGAATTCTGAAGTAACAAAATTATTGCTGGAAGATATTGTGAAAACTGACTTTGAAATTGAGCCAGTTAGAGCCAGTGGGCCTATGACTGAAAGTTCTAAACAGAACTGATTCCCATTGCAACAAGAAAGGGATGCTTGTGAGTGCCCAGTCAGTCTGTGGAATCAGAGGTCTTCAATTAAGGATTGAGGAATATTGCAAAATTATAGTGTTTTGTATGCCTGGTCTTTTCTTAAATTAGCTCTTCCACTACTGATCCAACCACTGGAGTACTTCCTAGCGTGCTTGGCTGGGGGGAAGAGGGAAAGAGTGGTGGGAGGGACCACCTCCAGTGCTGTCCCATGACCGCACGGCATCCTAACTGAAGCTCCCATGTTTCAAACAGATCAAAGTGATTTGATGAAAGAAGGTAGAAGATAGAGCTTTGCAAACACATTGCGCACGGCAAACAACTTTGGCTGTTTATTTTCTCAAACAAACATTTCCCCATTACACTGTTATTTTACTGGTATGTTTTTATTACTTTGCTTTCTTCCACCTCTTTAACATGGTAAAGAGGAGCTTAAAGATTTCTTCCCCTCTCTGACCTATGAGTAGTCTTGCTCACCTCTCTCCTGAGTCCGTGGCAGTGCTACCCAAGTCAGATTCTGCCTGCCTCTCTTGAGCTCTTTCACTAAGTGAAGGCTCAGAGCACTCTGGTTTTTTCTAGAGTGATGGTGATGGATTCTCCCAGCTCCTCTTCTCAGTTCTTTCGACTGTTGCTGATGCTGCCAGAGGCTGATGCTCTTTGATGCTCTTGAGACATAAGGTTAAGATCTGAGCCCGAGTCTCCAGAAGCACTTTTATACTAACCCACCAAAGGCTTGATGTAAAGCCCATTGAAGTCAATAGAAAGATTCCTATCGACTTCAGTGGGCTCTGGATCTGGTCTTTAAACCCCTGAAACAGAACTGACCCTATCATTGGCAGGTCCTCTAATAATGCAATATGTTCACAACACCATCCAGCTCCTTCCTCACCCGTGGGACTGTATTCAGGGCAGCTAGCCTGAATGGCCGCCCACTCTGCACTGCTATTTTTAGGGGATAGCTTGAGCAGAGCTAGCGCAAGTACATTTACACGAGCTGGGAATCATGCCTCCCAGCTCAAATGTAGACATACCCTCAGCTTTGTCAGCACAACATCTCCCTTTTTTAACCTGTCTATTTGGCTCCATTGGCACTAGTGACCATTTTTGTGGGCCAGCAAGGCAGAAGCTGAGCTGAAGAATAACTTTACAAGGGGGTAGCATAATTTCTTCCACCATTTTCTGTCTGAAATGGAAATCCGACAGTGTCTGCACCTGCATCTTCCAGGGGTTTTTTGCACATAGTTGCTGTTCTTAGTTAGCTAGTTCATTCATTCTGGGGTTTAGGGGGTTTCTCCCAGGCACTGTTTGGCACATCTATTTTATGCCCAAGATCCCCATCTTTCAACCCCATGTGGCCAGTGCCCAGGTTTTCCTGGTTAGTGACCTCCACATCTCTTGTCTCTATTGCCTTGGGGAGTTGCATATCCCATCTAAATGTGAGATTTATAATTCGTTCCCTATTTGTACATGACATTCTCACAAGTTTTGCTCTAGGAATCATCTGATGGAGCTCTCTGTGTGACCACAGCCCAGTGCAAGGAACTCTGACCACCATCTACGTTGGCGAGATCCGCCTGTTAGTGTCCTATTCAGATTTGGTGCTTTCATTGGAGCCTAAGGCTAAAGACTCTGATAGACATGGGCGTGATGAGAGTAAGAGAAAACACCCTCAAAAAACCTGGGAGATCCCCAGCTAAATACTTTAAGAGGTTAGCCTCTGTCACTGCCTTTTGGGGTGCTCTCTCGAGGGTCTCAGCTTTTCCTGACTGGCCCTCCTTAGTTTGCGCTCAATCAGGTCAGTTCTTGGACCTCACCTTCAATTAAGCCTGTCAGCCCTTCTCTTTTTGGGCTTGTAGTCTCTTTCAGTCTCTTGGCTGTTTTTGCAAAGTCAGCCTGGTGCAGGGCTGTTGCCACCTTGCTATCCCAGGCCTTTCTGCCTCCCATTTCCTTCTCTGCACTCTCCCTTTTATAGCGGGCCTTGTTTCCACTATTGGTTGCAGCTGTGGGTGCCTGCCTCCATGCTTACCTGGCGAGCCACATGCCAAAGGTTGCCGACCTCTGCTCTAGGAGATGGGAGCATTCACCTCCTGGGGAAGAACCTTAAGCCCCTCAGGAACCTTTATAAGGAGGAAGAACAAATTGCCCAATCCACCAGTAGTTCTTCCCTCCTCATTCCCTGATGAGGCAGTGGAGCTGGCTTCACCAACACTGCCGGATGATTTTAAAGAATTTCAGGAACTTCTCAGAAAGGCAGGGTCTTTACAGATTCCTCCGGAGGAAGTTCAGGACCCTACTCATAAGCTTCTGGCCATTCTCCAGACTACAGGCCCTACCAGAGTGGCACTTCTCATCAACAGGCCATTCTGGAACTGGCAAAGACAGGCACATCCCAGCCACCTGCAACCCAGCTTCCAAAAGAGAAAGTTTACTTTATTCCAGCTCAAGGGATGGAACATCTCTTTTCCCACCCAGTACTGAATGGTGCAGGCCATTACTGAGTGCAGCAGGCTACCGTCTCTGATAAGGACGCTAAAAATCTGCACCTTTGCTGGGGGGAGAGAGTTCCTCTTGTGTCAATATACAATCCAAGATAGCAAATTACCAGGCTTGATTTCAAAATATGATTTTATTAATTTCTCCAAACTTTCTGAGTTAGTTAACAAGCTTCCTGAGGAGCTAAGACCTCAGTTCCAAACTCTCCTGGATGAAGGGAAACTCATAGCCCAGTCATCTCTTCAAGCATTACTGGACAATGCAGCTGACCCTGCCTCCCACTCCAATCATGAGGCAGGCTCCTTGGCATCACTTCATAGGGTTTCCAAAGTAAGTCCAGGCCTCCCCTTCAAGGGAAAAGGTTCAATGAAAAAGTGAACAAATTGTTGCACACACTTAAGGATTCCCCAGCTATCTTCCATTCCGTGGGATTTATGCCCTGGCCCCCCCAGAGGAAATGCTCTTAAGCACTTCCTAATAGGCAGAGTCCCACTTCTCAGTCCTTTTTTCATCAGTGGAGTTACCAACTACCACAAAATGCTATATGGGTCACCATAACAGACAGAACACTCTATCAATCAGACACCCCTACTCCCTTCAGTAAATGCCTGTTCTGCCTCTTCCCAATGTTTCAATGTATCTCTGTGGATAGATGGGTCCTGGAGATTAACTCCATGGGCTACACAACAGAATTCCTGTCAATCTCTTCTTCCAATTCCCATTTCCAATCCCTCTTCAGGGATCCCCTCTCATTGGACTTCCTTCTTTGACTAGGAGCCATAGTGTCCTAGGGGAAGGGTTTCTATTTGAGATATTTTCTCATTTCCCAACAACAGGACAGATGGTTGCCCATTTTAGATTTCAGATAATTAAATATCTTCATACATTGTTCAAGATTCAGGATGACAACTCTGGTCTCAATAATCCCCTTCCTCAACAAAGATGGTTGGTTTGAAGCTTTCAGTTTGAAAGATACCTTTTTTCTTATAGACATCCACCTAGCCCACAGGACATTTCTGTGCTTTACAGTGAGCCTAGAACATTCCCAGTACAGAGTCCTTCCTTTCGGTTTACTCGATGGCCCCAGGAGTGTTCACGAAGGTGCTTGCCATGGAGCAGCACACCTTCATCATCAAGGCTGGCTCTCTTACCTCAACAACTGGCTGCTTACAGGTCATTCATAGAATCATAGGGTTGGAAGGGACCTCAGGAGGTCATCTAATCCAACCCCCTGCTCTCAAAGCAGGACCTAATCCCCAGTTAGGTCCTGGAAGTCCTGTCATTGGCACACTCCCTCTTAAGATTCCTACAATCCTTAGGACTTTGATAAACTTAGAAAAGTCCACTTTAATCCCAACACAGGTTATAGAATTTGGTGGAGCAAAGCTGGAGTGGACAACCGCCAAAGCCAATTTACCTCAAGATAGGTTCCTTGCGATAAGGAATGTCATTGACCGACTCCAAATAAGCCCAGGTGATAACCTGTTCCTGCCTAGTTCTTCTAGGCCTCATGGCTGCCTGCATACATGTAGAACCCTTCTCAAGGCTCCACCATAGTTGCCTCTAAGCGTGGCTTCATACAGTCTATTGATAGCTTCTCGATGTTCAGACACCTTATAATCATGAGATTTCTGAAAGTCCTTATTCAGAACCTTCCCTTCTGTGTCAGCACCAACTCCTAGTTAGGATTTCAAGTAGTGCTGTCGGCACTTACGAATTCACCACTTGAGCCCTTGGCTTCCTGCTCATTTCTCCATCTAACCATGAAATTGGCCTTCCTTAAAGCAGTCATTTCCACTTGAAGACTACGGGAATTTGCAGCTCCTGCAGCATATCTCATAAGGACAAAGTGACCCTAAAGTTATTTCCCAAGTTCATCACAAAGGTTCCTTCTGAATTCCACCTGAATCAGACCGTTCATGTGCTAGTGTTCCATCAGGAACCTCACATTTTCAGAGAGGACAGGAAGCTACATTCCCTGGGCATTCATGGAACTCCAACTTTCCACCTGTACAGGACTAAGCCCTTCAGAAAATCCCTGAGATTGTTCATCTCATTCACTGACCAGATGAAAGGGAAGCAATTTAATTGCAAAGACTTTTTTGAAATGGATCTTGTATTCAACTTACGAACAGATGGAAAACTCTTCTCCTCAGCATGTAAGGATCCACTCTACTAGAGCACACACTATCTCAGTAGCTTGTCTCCAAAGTATACCTCTAGAGGAAATCTGTAGAGTGGTAGCATGGAGCTCATTGCACACCTTTACCAGACACTATGCCTTGATCCAGTCTTCTTTACTTGATGTATACTTCAGCACCACAGTGCTTCAGTCTGTGGTTCAGCATGGATCCTTGCATCCCCTTCCTCATTAGTGAGTATTGCTTGTGATCACTGGCGGTGAATACCCATAGGGACTGGCACTCAAAGAAGAAAGTACGGTTACTTACCTTACAGTAACTGGAGTTCATCAGGATGTCATTCCTAAGGGTATTCACAACCTGCCATTCTTCCCCTCTGCCTGGATCCTCCCTTTATGCAAGGTAGAGTAGGAACTGGATATCCGGTTGGTCTGCACTACCCCTTATGCCCTCAGTATGGAGCTCGAGGAGGCACCGGATGCAGGCGTGGATTAACGGGCACTTCCAGTCTTGGGTGCATGGAGTGCAAGCATACCTATAGTGACCACACATCTTGAAGAACTCTAGTTATTAAAAGGTAAGTAACCTTCCTTTCTAGTCTGAGTACTTGAGTATGTCTTGGTGTACATTTTCCCTATTGTTAAATGTGTACTAGTTCTCTTGTAGAAGATGCTGTTGCTGTGACACTGCAAAAAATGGTTCTTGCTCACGGGTTTGGAGTAACAAAGGAGCTGATGCTCCATGTCCTGCTCAACGGCTGCTGGTTTATCACCTAGGATCCCGTCACGATGGCATCATCAAGCAGCTTTAAAAATACCCTTTCCAGTGAAGCAATGATATACTATCCTGTATGTCCTGCTGTTCAGATATTCCTGAGGAAGACTAGCATAAATTACCCATAGTGTGACAGGGAGAGAACACATATAACTTTCATTCATTAGGTTGTCATAGTTCATCTAACTGTCAGTGATTTCAGAGATAATGCTCTGTGCAGTCAAAAAAAAAAAAAAAAGGCCAACAGCACACACAGTTATTTTGCATTATTTCCACAGTAAAGTGCATGTGTATTTTTGTTTTTCCTGGAACGCTGACAATCTAATAACTATTTAACCACAACAAGTGTCCAGCAATGTGCCAGACTCCCTATAGGCATAAATCAAAAGAGTAGGTCAATTCTATGCCCTACGCTTCCCCACGTACGTACATACTTACTTTGTAGGAGTGTTCCACATAAATGGGCTTCCTATTATTGAGAATCAGTTTGAAAGCCTCGTTTTATCTTGCTGTCCGTCAGGTATGCTCACTGACTTTTATTAGAAAGTGTCAAAAAGAACATGTAAAAGCAGCAAAGAATCCTGTGGCACCTTATAGACTAACAGATGTTTTGGAGCATGAGCTTTCGTGGGTGAATACCCACTTGGTCAGATGCATGGTGCCTTTGGAGAAGAAAATCCGTAGTGAAATCAAAAGGATTTTTTAAAGTGAGATGTTGCAAATTACATGAATCGCTCTGTAAACACAAAGTATGCCAACTCTCTGGGTTCTTTTTGAAACATGCCGATAGGATTATGATACAAGAAAAATACACTTCCTGAATACTGAAGAGGAAATTGTGTCCCTTTATATTATCTCAAGACTTCTTCTAGGGTTCAATATTACTCATTGCTTTCTGGTCTCCCTTTTAAAAATAGAGTTCTATGACATTGTTACATATTTTTTCCTTTCAGAAAAATGTTGGAAATTAGCTTTTTCCTGCCTTCTATTAAAAGTCAAATTGTGTAAATTCAATAGAAGTTCATTGATTAAAGCCGTTTGAATATGTAAAAGCTGAATAGTGATATCAGTTTAAAAGGACCTTGAATAGCATCTTCCATGATTAACAATAATACAAGATATTTAGTTCTCTAGATTCTGTTGGCAGCTTATTACTTTTAAGGCTATAGCCAAGGACCCGCTGGTGGTTCATGAAGGAAAGAATAATTAAATTAATGGAAGTAAATGGTAAAGGGGATATAATGCAACATGGATTTACCAAAGGTAGATCATGCCAGACTACCCTGATTTCCTTCTTTGAGAAAATAACTGATTAGAAAAGGGAAGTGCAGTAGATCCGATATATACTTTGACTTCATTATTAGGAAATGATTAGTTAAGTAGGGGAGATGGGGCTAATTACAAGAATTGTAAGATTAATAAAGAACTGGCTAAAAGGGAGAAAGGCAATGGGTTGTGCTGAAAGGTGGATTATCTGACTAGAAGGAGGTTACTAGTGGAATTCCTCAAAGGTTGGTCTTCGGACCAATCTTATTCAATGTTTTTGTTAATGGCTTTAGCACAAAGGAATAAAGCTATTAGCAAAAACATTGAATAAGTTGGGAGTTATCATCAATGCAGAGGAGGGTCCAAATATTATACATGTGTGACACTCAGAGAAAAACGTTAAACAGTTACTATTTACAAAGTGCAAACACTTTGTAGCCATGTAAATGATGTCCCTGCCCCAAACAGTTGACAATATAACTCAGATGTATAAATATGTAGTAACGACAGCTAGCTGCTAAAATGCTGAGGCAGGCTGATTCTTGCAGCTATTGGTATTCTTGCAGCTAATCTTGAGTATCCCATTGCAGTAAAGACTCTGGAATGAACCCAAACCTGTGTACGTTCCGGTGACTGGAGGACAGCCTTCCTCAACTGAAGATGATTGGCCCGTTCTTTGAAAATTTCCCCCCTTCTAGCCATGGTTGCCTTTGTCTTTGTTAAATGTGCATATGTAACTGGTTCTGTGTGTCTGGGTCCAGAGATCATCTGGGGAGGCATTTGCTTAAGTAAATGAAGCTAAAAAATTCAAACTTTGGATGCCTTTCTGTCCTTTCTTCTGGCTATGTTGTCCTTCAGAATTCTGTTTCCTTTGTCATTCCTATGTTTTCGCTGATACTCGAATTGGTCTTGGGTATTATTATTTTTTGTTTTATGTATTATTCTTTATTTCATATTTGTATATAGCATCATAGGAATATCTTTGATTAAGTGATCTAATTCTGAGACTTTTATAACACCCTTTTATAAAGAATAACATAAATTGAGTCTTATTTCAAAGCTTTCTTCATCTCCGGTCTGCAAGGGCATACAGTCTTGGATTGGCTTTTATTACAGTTCGGCCATTTGCTTAATCCACTACAGTTAGAGTTTACAGTGGACTTAAAGTGCTCTACTAAAGGCATATAGTGACCTAACTGTCTGTCTAAATGAAGCAGAATGTCATCTCTTCTAATCATATTAGACCTGTTGGTGAATTTCAACCCACTGGACTATAAGAATATTATTTTGCTTGTTGTTGCCTTTGCTTTTATAGAGCAACATTCTCAACCTTTTCAAATTGTTGTACCCCTTTCAGGAGACTGATTTGTCTTGCGAACCCCCAAGTTTCGCCTGATTTAAAAACTGCTTGCTTACAAAAACAGACATAAAAATACAAAAGTGTCACAGCACCCTCTTACTGAAAAATGCTTCCTTTCTCATTTTTACCATATAATTATAAAATAAAGTGTGACCCCTGGGCTGAGAAACACTGATATAGTTTGTACAGCAGTATAATCAAGTCATTGTATGAAATTTTAGTTTGTACTGACTTCGCTAGTGCTTTTCATGTAGCCTGTTGTAAAACTAGGCAAATATCTGGATGAGTTGACATACCCCATTCCCTTGGTTGAGATCCACTGCTTTAGGGTATTGTGCTCTCATTTACTGTGGTGAGGTCTCATCGTTTTGCCAGTTTCTTATTGCCATGTCTTCCCTATCTATGCAGTGCCATTCCTGAGCTGGTTTCCTCTTTTAAACTTAAAAGTGAATTTTTCCAAAGCGCTCCTCATTGGCCTAACTCTGCTCCCATTGAAGTCAATGATATAACTCCTGTTGATTTTAATGGGAGCAGAGTTAGGACAATGCTGACCACTTGTGAAAATCCTACCCAAATTCTCCTCCTGTTTTGTTTTAGTTTTTAAAAGAAAACTCTTCACTACATTATGCTGTGGACTAACCTTCACAGAATAATGGCATAATTTAATTGGCATTGCCCTGTCCATCCTCTCTTCTTCTTCCTGTGTCTGCTGTTTCATGTCTTAACCCTTCATCATGTCATCTGCATTTGTCTTAACCCCTCATCATGTTATCTGCATAAATATCTTGTAAGCTCCTTAAGGAGGGAAGTATCTTTCATCTGTAGTGGGAAGTGCCTAGCACAGTTACAATAAAAAAAAGCAGTAATCACATCTGGCTGGTACTTTCACACAGACTATAATTTAAATACATCTTCCTGGGATTAATATCAAGGCATTTGCCAGAATTCTAATTAAGACCCCTTGCTCTTCTCTCTACACCTGAACCTTTTTGGTACATAGGTCAATTCTTATTGATTTTATATACAAATTTGCTCTGCCTTTTCTTTATTTTCTGGGTTCTTCATCTGTATATTTTCGGTTGTCTAAGTGACATCTCCAAGTGGATATGTATTAATATTCCATTATTCATTCTAAATAAAACAGAAATTTTATTTTTTCATTCTTTTTACTTTTGAATCTCTGAGGTAAATTAATTCTACATTTCTTCTGTCACTGGGCCACGGAGTTCGGTGTAACTCTTGCCTGCCTTTCTCATTTAAGTGGTGTGTACTGTACTTGAGTTTTGCAAATTTTATTTAATAAATATCTCAAATTCAAGCCTGTCTGACAGATGTTACAGGAAAAATGTAAGTGCATCTCTAGGTTCTGTCCCAGGGCAGCAGTGCCTTTGCATAGAACAATCAGCTGGAATCTGAGCAGCTGTTAGATGCTTACCATTTGCCACTTCTAAATATTATGATTTATTTGCTTGGGTTGCCCCACTGATATGGAATTCTTTTCTTTCTGAGGTTCGTGGTGTTAACTTAAAGTTCTAAAACCACAGCTTAATTTTTTTTTTAAATTTTCTATCCTCCATAACCCACCATATATTATTTATAATGGTTTTAGGTATGATGCAAGAAGAATTTGTTCAACAATGCAAAGAAATACTGCACAAGGGTTTAGGATAGTGTATCATGTACTGGATGTTGGATGATAACATGAAAGGACCCCATGCTTGTAAATCTAAACTGGCTCTTTATTAAGACAACTATCTACAGAGATGCTGCAGCTAGTATTCTAACCATGTGCATACAGACTGACTTCCTGGTGCCTCCTGCAACTGGTGCTCCTCTCTCCAAGTTATTTGCTTTATGAGGTTCATGGTGCTGCAATACACGCTTCTCCCGATTGTAATGTAGACATATCTTCTGTATTGGGTTACTATCTGGTCCCTGGGGAGGGTGTATTGCGTTTACCCAACATTGTCAGGTAGGGATCCCTTCCTATCTGTTTTGCCTTTGCCATCAGTCTCTTGGCTGTCTTTACTGCCAACTCCATCCTCTGATTCCTTTTTGGGTATCTAGAGGAAGATACCTTGTGCTCAAATTTCCATTTGGCGCTGAATTGTTTGTTTTAATTCTGGTACAGTGTACTGTCTCCCACTGTTTGAGCATAGCATGCCAAGTATGCCATACCTTGCAAAATGCCACTTTCATTTCCTAAGCATAGTCCTTACCTGAGTGTCCTCTGGAGAGATCACTTTTTAGAAACTGGAGAAGTAGTCTGCTGTAACCATGTGGTTCCTGTCATTAAACGTGATCGGGTCTGTGCCAGTCTTTTCCCAGGGTTGGGTGGGATTTCATAAAGCTATATAGAGTCTCCATCTGTTGCTAGTCACTATATTCTTTGCACACCTCACACGGTTCTGTATACTCTCTGTTGGGCATTCATGCCTGGCCATTAGACACATTCCCTGTTTCATCTCTTATAAGCCTCTGTCCCTAGGTGTGAAGCATGTATCCATCTCATTTTGTCAGCTCTTAACTACTGCTTTGTCTCCCTTAAACAAAATCCTATCTTGCATGTACAGCTGATGATTCACCTGGCAGTAGTGGGTAAACTCCTGTGGCATTTGCTCCTTGCTATCTGGCCAACCCTGGAGTATGACCTTGCATTTTTTTTAAACTGCAGGTAGTACCCAGCGCAGTTTGG
Source organism: Gopherus evgoodei (assembly GCF_007399415.2). Taxonomy (NCBI): domain Eukaryota; kingdom Metazoa; phylum Chordata; order Testudines; family Testudinidae; genus Gopherus; species Gopherus evgoodei. Next base: position 23,627,376 of record NC_044326.1, read on the forward strand.
TGCTTTGTTAGAATGCCTGGAGCCCCTCATCTGAGATTTGAAGGTACTCTGATAGACTCTGTGTCCTGTTCCACAGTTATATGTCTTGTAGTCTGGGAAGTATGCCCTGCTAGGCAGTGCTTAATTTGTGCCAGAGCTTGCCAGAGCTGACCCCCGGCACCTCTAGGCTTGGCAGTTAATAGCCCCAGCACTTCTGGGCTTGCTGCATCAGCTCTGAATGTAAAAAAATTGCTTGAGCCCTGGCACCAAATTGCTTGAGCCCTGGTACCTCTTTCGTTACACTTAGCAGCAGTGCTTAATTTGTATCTGCCACTAGTAGTGACTTGCTTGGTCAGTATCTCATCCTCACATCCTTGTGCTAGAGTCTCAGTGACAATAATTTGTAGTCCCTCCAAGTCCCATGCTGTTTGTTACAGATAGGAAATGAAGAATACTCTAGCCAGGTGCGAATGTAACTACTTAATCTGTAGTGTTTGGCTGGAACAAAACAAAAATTTAGCAAGGACATAGAGGTATCATAGCTACTCCTATAGAAAGTGCAATAGCTTCTTTAGTGATCCCGGGTAGTCAGGTTGTCAGGATGCACTTCATTCTAAGCTAGTAACATAATACCAATTTAAATATTAGAAGATATATGCCAGACTGAAAAGTAAAAAAAAAAAAAAAGGAGCAATTTATCTAGTTGTGCAGGGTTACCTAATTTTCATCAGACTTAATCATCTTATCTAATCAAGCTAGTTGCATTTGGGGATGCTTGTCAGTTGCAGATGAATTAATAAAGTTTTACTGAAATCAGATGGGTTTTTGTGATACATTCTATGTAAGTTCTGCTCTTGAAAAGTTGCCAGAAAAATTTACAACTTTCTAGTGAATTGAAAGGTTTCAACAATGCAACTAGCAATAACTTGTTTTTTTTAATTATAAATATCAATAACATCAGAATGTCTGCGTGTAGATTCATACATTTTTGATTTGCTGTACAGAGCATTAGTTGTGCCAGATCTCATAGACAACACAGGGGTTTATAGTACAGACTTTGAATGTGGTTTATGTTTCTGCTTTAAAAAAAAAAGACAAAAGCAAGCTGTCTCACTGTAATCAGAAAACATTCTTTATAGTGGACATTTCTGAAAAGTGCCTTCAGTCGTTTCTGCTAATTGTGCCTCTTTCAAAAGCCATTGTGCTGGGAGGGGTTTCATTGTTTTTAAAACTTTGTGTATGGCAAGCACTGCAAAATACATTTCAGAAACTAGGTCCTGGTTAATTCAGAAATGGATTCCATCTGTGTTGACATTGGCTGCACATGTTTACCCACTCCAGCTGTGTGAGTAACCAATGTTCTAAAGGGGTCGAATTCAGACAAGCACCATTTGTGTTTCATTTCCCTTCTTTTTTTCCCACTTTCTTTTTGAATAACATTTAGACTAAAAACAAGCATTTTTCAGATCTCTATTAGAATCTCTTATTTATTGCTGAATAAAAAATAGCTTAGAAACTTTGTGTCTGTGCTGCATCAAAATATGCATGACTCTCTAGACCAATATTTCCTAGATGAATTGGTTTAATAATAGGAAGTTCATACATATACATATGATCTCACACACACACACTGGGAAAATAGTTTAAGGCTAGACTGGGATATTAAAGTTTGCCTGGGTAAGGGAAGGCATATGTCCAAGAGCAGACCAGGGAGCAAATTGACCCTAAGAGTCACAATTCATTACTTAGTTTCTCCCCTTGTCCCAAAGGGAAGTAATCTGCAACTGATATAAACCATAAGAAGATTACTTCCCCCTCTTTCCCTGGCTCAGCAGAACAAAGCTCTGTCCACTTGTGTGTGAGGGGGCAAGACCAGCCCCACAGAGGCTGCTCTCCACACTGTGCGGTGTCTGGCAATGCAGGTAGCTCATAGCTAGCACCCATTTGCTCCCTTGTAGAATCATAGAACATCAGGGTTGGAAGCGACCTCAGGATGTCATCTAGTCCAACCCCCTGCTCAAAGCAGGACCAATCCCCAGACAGATTTTTGCCCCAGATTCCTAAATGGCCCCTTCAAGGATTGAACTCACAACCCTGGGTTTAGCAGGCCAATACTCAAATGCATAGGGTGACAAGCAATCTTGCCCTCAGTGCACACTCAGTTTTTCAGCATTAATAGGTGTCCAGCATTGGTTGATCTAAGTGTAATTTCTATCGTGCAGCAACAGATAAGCTTGAAAGGCTATTTTATTTGTCCAATAATGTGTTCAAAGTAGGCCTGCAGTTTAGCAGAATCGGACAAGGTGTTTGTCTAAAAATTTAATGTGTGTGTGACAAAGGCTGTCACAAGGGCTCATCATAGTTGAGTGTTGACAGCTCAATAGCAAATGAGAGATGATATATATAGGTTGTGATTGACTGTGAATGGCCTTGAAAATGAATAGAAGCAGCTTATGTTATGTGGGATAGAGAGAGGGCGTCAGCGGAGGGATGCAAAGAGAGGATATGACATTCCAGGATGCAGTCCAGACCAGTGAGGGGTGGTGTCACCACCTGCCTTTCATCCTGGGGTGCTTCACAATGCTTTGCTGCTGTAGCTCCCAACCTAGGGTCCTCACAAACAGCCTGCAGGTCACTCTCTGAGAGTCTGTGTATAACTCCAGCCTGCCAGCACACTCTGGCTTCCACCAGCCTTGGTTACCACTTGCAGGCTGACCCCCAACACATTCTCAGTCCCAGATTTTCCCTAGAAAACCACGTGTTCTGAAGTGTCCAGCCTTCTCCTGCATCACTGACCTATTTTAGGTCTGTTGCCCCTATAAGAGAACAATATACAACAGTTTGCTACTTCAGTTGAAGTTACCAAACAATTCACAACACTGGTTAAGTTTTGATTAAAAAATAAAACACGTTTATTTAACTACAAAGAGAGAGATTTTAAAGGAGTACAGGTATAAGGAATTCAAGTCAGAAAGGGTTATATATGAAAGATAAAATTAAAACACTTTCTAGTGCTAAAACTTAAACTAGACTTGATTCAAGACAAATTCTTACCACATGCTCCCAACAACAAGGCTGACCAAATTTCCGGTCAGGATCTTTCCAAAAGTCAAATGGCTGCTTCCTTTGTCATTCCTCTACTTCCCACACGTCTAGTAGTGAAAGCGATTCCATAGTGTTTGTTCCTGCCCCTCTTCCATGCCAGAGAGTGGCCATTTGACAGGTGATTGCCCATCAGCTTTGATGACACTTGTCTAGGTTTTCAGCTTGTCCTCTGTCTTCGAGAAACTGGTTTAACCAGACTTGTCTGGTAGGTCTGAAGTGTGTTTAATTTCAGCTCATGTTTATAACATTACATATACTGTTGCTACAGACATTTCACCATGATATTATGGAGCAGTGAATTATTAGTTTTCAAATGCTACCTCACAAGGTGTATTTTGTACAAAGATTACTACAGTAGTATGTAGGCTGTGAATACGGGTTGGATTTGGTCACACATGGTCAAAGTGATGGGCTTGGAAAATGGTGCAGCATTCTGAATGGATACAAGCAGAGCAAGATTGTGTTTGTCAATGCCAGAGAGAAGGATGTTGCAGTAATCAAGACCTGAGATTATAAGAGCTTGGATGAGAGTTTTAGCCATAAGGATGGATTTTAAAAGGCTATATCTTGAAGATGTTATACAGAAAGAATCAGTAAAATTTAGACATAGCATGAATTTGAGGACCTGAAGGGAGGGATGGCACCCAGGTTACAGACCTCTGTGAGAGGTAGGATGGTGATGTTGTCCCTAGTGAGTGGGAGAGGAGGTAGCAGGGAGGACTTGAGAGGGAGGGAGGAGATTAAGAACTCTGTTTGAGCCATGCTGAGCATGATTGTCGCTAGATATCTTTAAGGAGATGTCAGGGCGACAAGACGAGGTATTTGTTTGGTCTAAAGGAAACAGGTCTGGAATAGAGGTAGATCTGTGAGTTCTCACCATCGACATGGTAGTTGAATTTGTTTTTGCAGATGAGCTTACCCAGAGATAAGGTGTAGAGAGAGAAAAAGATGTAACATACCATATAATTAACCTATGGTATTGAAAGGAGGTATAAAAATTCTCTTCAGTGTGAAACTGTAGGATTAAGATCTTGCAGCATGAGTGAAATCTTTAAAATATGGTTGTTTTCCTACTTGTCAAAGAAGTATGACAGTAACCTGATATGGTATATATCATGCAGTATCAAAATTTACCTTGTTACTGTATCAGCCTACCAGCAACTAGAGTTTAAAACTCAAAACAGATTTATATTTAGAAAGCCAGCATTTTAAAAATTGATCTGGTGTGTGAAATATTTTTTATCAGTAAGTGTCGATTTTCTGAACTATTATATTGTCACCTCTCAGAAGACTCTACATCAAGTTATTTGGATTAACTTATTCATTCAGAAATGTAATGTAAGTGAAGAACTAACCGAACACTGAACTGTGAACTAGGTGATCCACCAAAGGTCTCTTCCAATCCAGTGAATTTGGTATTAAGATGGTCTGTGCATTGTTAGTGGAGGGTGTATTTATGTCTTTTTACAACATGAACATTTGTGTCTCCATAGAACAGCACACTGTTAGCATCCTCCGCCCTGATCCTGTACAATTGTCTGCACAGAAGAATCCTTGAATGGAGATTCCATGCAAGGATAGAATCCAGCTGCATGAATTCCATTGTAGGATTTATAATTAATAAATAAATAAATTAAATAGAAGTCTTCCTTTCAAGATGTTAGACTGCAAAACGTTTTTGACCTCTTAATATTTACATAGTAAGAGTATTTTTTTAATGTAGTTTCCATCCTTTATCCTAGTTCTGCTATTTTGATGATGTTGAGTAATACTTTAGTCTGCATGTTGTCTTGCTGGAATCACTTGTAGTATTTACAGAGTAAGGTACTACTCGACATGAGCAATGGGGACAGATTTTGGTCCTTTGTGGTTTCAGAGCATATCACCAGGATATGGAAGATAATGTGGCTAAATTCCTTCTGCTACTTTGCTAATCTCAACCACTAACCTATTATTTTATTATAACTACCCTTGGGGAGCTTGAAACTTGGACTTATTTACTTTCCAAAAGCTGCTACTCTCCACAACTTCTGTTGTATAAAGAAGCATGACTACTTCACCGTTCCTGAGCCTTACTTTTATGTATAATCAACATTACAAAAAGTCACAAGAGAATTAGTTGGCATTGCTAACCTTGATAATGTTCTCATAAATAGCAGTGAACATTAGGTGCGTTTTATTGGTCAGTGATCTGTTGGGCTTTTGATCTCATTAATTTATTTCTTCATTTAGCCACCAGATAATGGGCCTCCACCTCTACCAACATCGTCCCTACCTGAAGGCTACTATGAGGAGGCAGTGCCACTTAGTCCTGGAAAGGCTCCTGAATATATCACTTCTAGTGAGTAATATATATCCTGATGCTATTCTAAGCAATTGTCAGTTTTAGTGACTTTCAGTGCTTTAAAACATGAAGACATAAACAAAGAAGAAAACTTCTCTCTCTTTACATCCTCTATATTTAAGAATTATATGAAGGGCTCACTATTGTCCGTATCTATAAGGATAGATTGTGGCTGGTTTATGACAGTGGGATCAGGTAGGTATGCTGGACTCCACAGCAGTTTCTGATGTGAGTGACCAATACCTGCAATGCTATCCTGTGACACTAGTTCAATATCAACTTGAGTGCTACCTCCTGATTAATCACCAAAACCAATTACCTCAGCACTCAGGTCTCCCATGATCATATCCAAGTACTTACCTAGTCTAATCTATTTTACATTGTCGTATGATTGGATCACAGTGATAGAATGATGGCATGCCTGCCATTGAACAGTTGTGCAGGTTAGAGAGCTCTGTATTAAAAGATGGATGGTGTTTTCCTATGGGTTGGAGGAGGTAAAAAGGTTTCTTTTGCTGCTCTTATTTATTTTCTGGCAGACTTAATCCATCACTTCTGTATGAATGCTTTTCTGCTGGATCGTCATCATTCATGACCCTAAATTTGTTAGACCATTTTTGTTGTTGTTTAAATCTAAATTAATGACTAAATAAAATCTTTTCTCCTAAACAATAAAACAAGAAAAACATTATAGCACTAACAAATGATCTGTGTGCCATTTGTACACTGTGGTTTAAGGAGAGTCCTTTGTTTTTCTTGGAGAATGATATGTATGCATTAGCTCTAAACATAAAAAAAACCAACCAAAGAAAATCTGGCCTTTGTTAATAGGAATAACTTAACCTAGGCAATTCGAGCAAAAAAATAAGCACTCCAAAAATGTAAAATGAATGTAGACATACTCAGCCTCAGCAGTGCACAGGGACTTTCCACTCCCTGCTTCTCCCCCAGAAATAATGCAGGGTGGTCCTGCTCACACCCTCTGACCCAGTGAACTGCCAGTTCATGGTTAGCTGCTAACTGCAAGGACCTAGCTCTAGGAGAAAATATTAGCTGCATTTTAAAAAACTGTACAGTAGTTGTTTCAGTGGAGCAATAAGCCAGAACATGCTAGCTAAATTTCAGGCTTATTTTTATTAACCTTCATTACTGTCCAGACCCACAGGAACATTTAGGGGAGATGGACCATCCCTCCACCTCGCATAAATCAAAGCTATAACTTTTACAAAAGTTATATGCATAACTCATAACCTATATTGCCTCAAATCTGCTGAATTCAATTACCTTTTGCATTTGTCATCCACTCTTTTAACCCCTCTAGAAGAATACAAATACTGTCAAGAACTCTGTTTTTCTGTAGTAAAGTTAGTGGCTAAATTCACCATAGGCCTTCTTCAGTGTTTGTTACCCATCTACTCTAGCTAAATTCCCATTGAGCTCATTTGTACTAGCTTATCTTATGGCTTTGTGAATAATATGAACATAAGTGACTAAAATAAAACCACCAAACTCACTTTACTTGTAAAAACTGCAGCCAGGATGTGGCGCTATTTCTGAAGTGGACATGATTGAGAAGACTCAGATTCTAAGGGCCCAGACTACAAGAACAGTATCATGAAGAGTGGAGGAAAAAAAGAGAGAATGCCATCTCTAATGGATTAAATAAATGTTCAAACAGATATATCTCTCTATAGTATATGTTTCTTCATACAGTAGGACCGGGGTAGGCAACCTATGGTACGTGTGCCAAAGGCAGCACGTGAGCTGATTTTCAGTGGCACTCACACTGCCCGGGTCCTGGCCACTGGTCCGGGGGGCTCTGCATTTTAATCTAATTTTGAATGAAGCTTCTTAAACATTTTAAAAACCTTATTTACTTTACATACAACGATAGTTTAGTTATATGTTATAGACTTTTAGAAAGAGACCTTTTAAAAATGTTTAAATGTATTACTGGCACACAAAACCTTAAATCAGAGTGAATAAATGAAGACTCGGCACACCACTTCTGAAAGGTTGCTGACCCCTGCAGTAGAACCTCAGCGTTACAAGGGGGTGGAGGTTGTTCATAACTCTGAAATCTTTGTAAACTGTGAACAAAATGTTATGGTGATTCTTTCAAAAGTTTACAATGGAATACTGATTTAATACAGCTTTGAAGCTACCTGCAGAAGGAAAATGCTGCTTTTATCCATTTTAATTTAAATGAAACAAGCACAGAAACTGTTTCCCTACCTTGTCAAATCTTTTTTTAAAACATTTCCTTTTTTTTTTCAGTAGTTTATGTTTAGCACAGTACTGTACTGTATTTGGTTTTTTTCTTTTTTTCTCTGCTGCTGCCTGATTGCACATTTCCAGTTCCAAATGAGGTCTGTGGTTGACCATCATTTCGTAACTCCGGTGTTCATAACTCCTGAGGTTCTACTGTAATAAGAATATTTTTTCTTACAGTAAATAGGCTCACGTGTTCCATGTTCTTATAAAAAGGTGAAAAATGTACAGGAGTATAGTTCATGAAAACAAAATGATGGTGATTTCCCTATCTGTGGTCTGTAAATAAATATTTATTTGCAGATAAGAACAAGTCAAAGTGTGCCTCAGCTGATGATGACTCTCTTTTCCATCTCCATTTATTGAAAAATACTGTTCCAGAGTGACCTGGTTTAAATTAGCTTCAGGTTAATCCTTTGAATACCTTATTGGGAATAATGTGAAAATGTATTAGTGTATTATTTTCCTTAACAATTTGTATTATTTTTGTACACAAAAAATTATGTAATTCATTCAGCAAAAACTAGAATAGTCATCAAGCTCTGCCAAAAAGTGTGTGTGTGTGTGTGTGTGTGTGTGTGTGTGTGTGTGTGTGTGTGTGTGTGTGTGTGTGTGTGTGTGTATATATATATATAAAAAACTAGGCTTGGAAGGATCAGATTTTTACTGGTAAATGTCGGTGAATGTTGATTTCACGTTCATACACAACACCCCCAAAATATTTCCATTGATAGCAATCAAAATTTACAGCTAGTCAAGTAAGAAAAATGCTACTTGAGAACTTATTAAAGTTTAAGTTAAGGATACGATACTTTACTTTAACGATACTTTAAATGACTGCTTTGTGGAGCAGCTGGTATGGGAACCCACAAGGGGAGAGGCAACTCTAGATTTAATCCTGAGTGGAGCGCAGGAGCTGATCCAAGAGGTAACTATAGCAGGACTACTTGCAAATAGTGACCATAATATAATAACATTTAACATCCCTGTGGTGGGAAGAACATCTCAACAGCCCAATACTGTGGCATTTAATTTCAAAAGGGGGAACAATACAAAAATGAGGGGGTTAGTTAAACAAAAGTTAAAAGGTACAGTGACTAAAGTGAAATCCATGCAAGCTGCATGGGCCCTTTTTAAAGACACCATAATAGAGGCCCAACTTCAATGTATACCCCAAATTAAGAAACACAGTAAAAGAACTAAAAAAGAGCCACCATGGCTTAACAACTGTGTAAAAGAAGCAGTGAGAGATAAAAAGACTTCCTTTAAAAAGTGGAAGTCATATCCTAGTGAGGCAAATAGAAAGGAGCATAAACACTGCCAAATTAAGTGCAAGAGTGTAATAAGAAAAGCCAAAGAGGAGTTTGAAGAACGGCTAGCCAAACACTCCAAAGGTAATAACAAAATGTTTTTTAAGTACATCAGAGGCAGGAAGCCTGCTGAACAACCAGTGGGGCCCCTTGATGATCGAAATACAAAAGGAGTGCTTAAAGACGATAAAGTAATTGCGGAGAAACTAAATGGATTCTTTGCTTCAGTCTTCACAGCTGAGGATGTTAGGGAGATTCCCAAACCTGAGCTGGCTTTTGTAGGTGACAAATCTGAGGAACTGGCACAGACTGAAGTGTCACTAGATGAGGTTTTGGAATTAATTGATAAACTCAACATTAACAAGTCTCCGGGACCCGATGGCATTCACCCAAGAGCTCTGAAAGAACTCAGATGTGAAGTTGCGGAACTCTTAACTTTGGTTTGTAACCTGTCCTTTAAATCGGCTTCTGTACCCAATGACTGGAAGTTAGCTAATGTAACGCCAATATTTAACAAGGGCTCTAGAGGTGATCCCAGCAATTACAGACCGGTAAGTCTAACATCAGTACCGGGCAAATTAGTCGAAACAATAGTTAAGAATAAAATTGTCAGACACATTGAAAAGCATAAACTGTTGAGCAATAATCAACATGGTTTCTGTAAAGGGAAATCGTGTCTTACTAATCTATTAGAGTTCTTTGAAGGGATCAACAAACATGTGGACAAGGGGGATCCAGTCGACATAGTGTAGTTAGATTTCCAGAAAGCCTTTGACAAGGTCCCTCACCAAAGGCTCTTACGTAAATTAAGCTGTCATGGGATAAAAGGGAAGGTCCTTTCATGGATTTAGAACTGGTTAAAAGACAGGGAACAAAGAGTAGGAATTAAGGGTAAATTCTCAGAATGGAGAGGAGTAACTAGTGATGTTCCCCAAGGGTCAGTCGTAGGACCAATCCTATTCAATTTATTCATAAATGATCTGGAGAAAGGGGTAAACAGTGAGGTGGCAAAGTTTGCAGATGATACTAAACTACTCAAGATAGTTAAGACCAAAGCAGATTGTGAAGAACTTCAAAAAGATCTCACAAAACTAAGTGATTGGGCAACAAAATGGCAAATGAAATTTAATGTGGATAAATGTAAAGTAATGCACATTGGAAAAAATAACCCCAACTATACATACAATATGATGGGGGCTAATTTAGCTACAACGAGTCAGGAAAAAGATCTTGGCATCATCGTGGGTAGTTCTCTGAAGATGTCCACGCAGCGTGCAGAGGCGGTCAAAAAAGCAAACAGGATGTTAGGAATCATTAAAAACGGGCTAGAGAATAAGACTGAGAATATATTATTGCCCTTATATAAATCCATGGTACACCCACATGTTGAATACTGTGTACAGATGTGGTCTCCTCACCTCAAAAAAGATATTCTAGCACTAGAAAAGGTTCAGAAAAGGGCAACTAACATTCTTCTTCACGCAGCGCACAGTCAACTTGTGGAACTCCTTACCTGAGGAGATTGTGAAGGCTAGGACTATAGCAGTGTTTAAAAGAGAACTGGATAAATTCGTGTTGGTGAAGTCCATAAATGGCTATTAGCCAGGATGGGTAAAGAATGGTGTCCCTAGCCTCTGTTCGTCAGAGGATGGAGATGGATGGCAGGAGAGAGATCACTTGATCGTTGCCTGTTAGGTTCACTCCCTCTGGGGCACCTGGCATTGGCCACTGTCGGTAGACAGATACTGGGCTAGGTGGACCTTTGGTCTGACCTGGTATGGCCGTTCTTATGTTCTTATGATATTTAATTTGTATATTTTGACATGTTATGTTGACAATTTGTGTTTTGACAGTTGTAAAGCATTAATTTTTTGAATCCCAGGGTCCACTGTAATTAAATTAGTGTCTGACTCCCCTGTTGTCTTAACCTCCCATAATTTCCCACAACCGTGAAAATTTAAAATCAATAAAAATTGAAAAAATTGCTTTAAAATAAACATTGATATTATCTGTTGAAATTGTATATTAAAAAAATTGAATTCTGCCTGTACAGTACATATTAGAATGTACTGCCTCAAAGGTATGCCATTGCCCTCTACTGCATAGAGCCTGGACTCAAAAGTCAGTGGGAGCTACTGGATGCTCTGCACTTTTGAAAGTCAGACCACTTAGTTTAGGAACCTCAATGAGGATTTAGGAGCCGAACTTTAAACACCTTTTAAAAATAAACTTGATCGTTGTGTGTGTTCTGCTAGTATGAAATTTTGAGGTCTAGTGGAAGGTCAATTCACTGTAGGTTATAGAGACATTAATCTCTAGTTAATGAGTCTGGATAGGCTTGAACCGCTTCCCTTCACCCTGTGTTGCTGCGGGAAAGGAGCAATATCTCTTTTCCTTGATACCCATCAACCTTAATGTATTCTGAGTGTTGAGTTGGCATTGTTGACTACCCTGTCCTCCCACAGTGGCCTGTCTTCTGCAGAGGGGGTAGGGTAAGGTCTCTACTCCCCCTTCCCCTAACTTTTTAAAAAATCTTTCCCATGAAGATCACCACTGTACACCTCTGCTGTAGCTCATTGCCTTGGTTAGCAGTTGAACCCACAACTTGTTTGTCAATTTCCCTGTTGTTGCCATCAGGTTTCTGAATTGCTGCAGTGATACTGCGTCTTTCACATTCAGGTCACACTTGGAAGGTTATCTTTGCAACAGCAAGGACTAGAAACTTTTTTTTTAAGGAAAGCTTAAATCTGCAGGCTTATAGTAGAGGTCTATAAAATCATGAATGGCGTGGAGAAAATGAAGGAAGTACAGAGGAGGTGTGGTGAGGAAGGACAAGGGTTTACAGTGCTAAGATTATATGGTTACTCAGTATTGATAATTTCCCTTGTTTGAACCATGATGGCAACAGCAGTTGGGGTAGTAGGGAGTCAGGTGAAGAAGTATTGTATGCAGGGATAAACGACCCAGCCCATGCTTTAACTCCCAAAGGGAGAACTCTGTGCCAAAACAGATGTGCCAAAATAAGATGTCTAATAAAATATGACTTGGTCTATATTTTATTTTGTTAATAGTGTGTGTGCATGTGTGTGTGTGTGTGTGTGTGTGTGTGTGTGTGTGTGTGTGTGTACACATTCCAAATCAATACTTTTTAAATTGTTGAATGCGGAGTGGCATGATGGTGGTGTGTGTCTGTGTATATGGATACTTGAAATGCAAAACTGAACCTTTAAATTTGGAGTCCCCACCGGCACCTCCATAATTGGGATATTAATAACATTGATGAAAGAATGTGGGTGTTGTGAAGAGAAGTGCAATGGTTAAGCAAATGACCTTGCTGAAAAGCAATGAAGGAAACAAGATATTTGCTTGAGGTAAAAAGAAACCAAGTCTTCATAATATAGTAAGGAGATGACTGGTGGAACATTCTTTTGTGGAATATGAGAAAGTTAAAACATCCCATAAAGTGGAAATGATTTATTAAAATACAGCGAAGACAGATACAATATTGCCTTTTGCCTCTTCAGTGTCAGATTCGTTAAAATGCAGATGGGAAAGGTATTTTGCTAGGCTTTCATCTAATAAGAAGTAGTTGTTGTTCTGTTCACATAACACTCTACTTCTTCAAGGTGTGTCTGTAACACAGCAGAAGAGTCTTAAATGTGGCCTAATGAAAGCAATATTGGAAGCATGTAACTTCTGTATGGTCTCTTATTTGGATCTGATCTTTAACAAAGAGCCTTGTCAGTTCATTTTGGAGATAGAAATCCCACCTGTGATTAAATTGATGCACACCATCAGGAATGGGGTTCCTTCTTCTCACTTTATTTAAATACTATAATATTTTTTGCCTTTTCTGCTCTCCACCACTGCTGGCCACCCCTTTGGGAATGTTCAGAATCGGGGGGAGTCTGGTGGCAGAGAATAGAGCAATCAGGAAGAATAGAGTGTGAGTCAGGAGCTGCCTTTCAAGGAGGATTGTTGCCAGAGGGATGGCCCAGGGTTCTGGATATAACTCTAGGGCAAAGGGAATAGGCAGGCTCCCTGAAATGCTGGTTTAACTACTTAATTCTGCATTTTCATGTTTAGTAATTTCACCACTTTAACTCTCCTGTCTCTGCAGGTAACATGTGGGTGTTCTTTTGTATGTCTGAGTTTGATCAATAACCTCCTAGGTATTTAGTGATGTAAACTTTCATAGAGCTTCCTGAATAACCCCTCCAGAAGGGTGTGTTTGTTTAGGTTCTTTTGTCCTGGTTTTCAGGGAGGTAATTAGAAGAGAATGGAGATCTCACGTATAATTTTACATGATTATGAGAAAATGAACAGTCTTTAATATAAAACCATTTTCTAGTTTGCCAGTTTAAATTAAATAATAGATAGTCCCTAACTTTTCCCACTCTTCCCTTTTGTTTCATTTTTTAAAAAAACAATAAAAACCTTGTAGTGTTTCTTAACTTTGGCTTCATTTGTAGCTCTTAGCCATTGCCTTGCGTTGGCTTAGTGCTGAGCCCTATCATTCCACAGCTTAGGAAGGATTCAACATTAGCAGAGACACTGATGCAATCAACAGCACTGTCTTGTTAGCATTAATGGTCTCATGGCTGGTATCTTGTTGCTGTTATAATTGTATGACATTTTGTACAGATGTGTATTTTTCTACTGTATACAGTGTAAATTACTTGAACATACAGAAATACTTGATTCCGTGTGAGCTCTGTCATTCTCCATGTTTAATTCTCTACATGCTATGTCCTGAATATTTACGTTTATTTCTTTCCATGCAGGCATTGTCACCAAGAGTTTAGTATTGCATTAAGGAATGGGGAAAGATTATAATCACTTCCTCGAGAAAAGCTGCAAAAAGGGGGGAAATGAAATTGCAAGTAGCACTTTCAAAATAAGCAGTATTTAAATGCTAAGTATTAATTTCCAAGTTACAGTTTTAGTTAAAATTCCTGGAGCATAATTATGGTTCTATAGTTAAATCTAATGATGATGCACTTCTCATTTTTATAGCATCTCATACTCAATAAACTTAATGTATTGATATTATTGAGGATTGAAAAATATATTGTTTTTGGTTTGTCTTTAGAATAAAAGGTAGTACTTAAAATAGATCCCATTACTGTTGTTCAGTTCTATAGGTGTGTTTCACGGTTGATGGTTTTAACTGGGCACTTTTATACTTTCCTTAAAGATTATGACTCAGATGCTATGAGCAGCTCTTACGAATCTTATGATGAAGAGGAGGAGGATGGAAAAGGAAAAAAAATGAGACATCAATGGCCTTCTGAGGAGGCTTCTATGGACCTTGTAAAGGATGCCAAAATCTGTGCCTTCCTCTTGAGAAAGAAGCGATTTGGACAATGGACCAAACTACTGTGTGTTATCAAAGAAAACAAACTACTGGTAATTATTATTTTATTTCCTTTGGCTAGATTTGGTTTGTAATTTAAAGATGTGATTACTTTTAAAGGCATATGGCTTATGGTAAATACATTGTTGTCTTAACTATGAAGAGAAGGGTAACAACCCTCCTGGCCAGAGACACCAAAATTATTTTACCTGTAAAGGATTAAGAAGCTCAGGTAACCTGATGGACACCTGACCCAAAGAACCAATAAGGGGATAAGATACTTTCAGATCTTGGAGGGGTGGGGGGAGGGCTTTTGTTTGTGCTCTTGGGACTAAGAGGGACTGGACATCAATCCATGTTCTCCAAATCCTTCTGAACAAGTCTCTCATATTTCAAACTTGTAAGTAACAGCCAGGCAAGACATATTAGTTTATCTTTGTTTTCTCAAGTTGTGGATTTTACCTTTGCTAGAGGGAGGTTTACCTTTGCTGGAGGGAGGTTTTTTGTTGTAACTTTGAAAATAAGGCTAGAGGGGGTTCCTCTGGGCTCTTTGAATCTGATTACTCTGTAAAGTTATTTTCCATTCTGATTTTACAGAGATTATTCTTATGTTTTCTTTTTAATAAAATCCTTCTTTTAAGAACCTGACTGACTTTTCCATTGTACAAAGACCCAGGGGGTTGGGTCTTTGATCACTTTGTAACCAATTGGTTAGGATATTATTCTCAAGCCTCCCCAGGAAAGGGGGTATAAGGGCTTGGGGGGATATTTTGGGGGAAGAGGAACTCCAAGTGGTCCTTTCCCTGTTTCTTGTTAAATCACTTGGTGGTGGCAGCGTACCAGGTTTAACCTAAGCTGGTAGAAATAAGCTTAGGGGGCTTTCATTCGGGTCCCCACATCTGTACCCTAGAGTTCAGAGTGGGGAAGGAACCCTGACAATTGTAAATAGCGATCAAGTTTAGTATTGCTGTCAGAGAGCGTTGTCATGAACAAGAACCCAAGACGAGGGGCCCCATATCGATCAATCGATTGCTTTTTTTAAAGCCACTTAGAACATGGAACCTGTCAGAGTGAAACCTACACCCTAGAAATTTCTCTGATGCAGAGAACATAGCCTGAAGCCTATTTCTGTCTAATATATTTCATCCCTGAAACCTTGTAAACCTAACTCTTATGGAGGCAAAAATCCCACTAGATTCTGTGAGAGTTTTCCCTATATAAGAGCTGTTGGATCAGACCCTTAGAGAGAAACAAGTCCCTTGGTAGATTGAGCAATCACTTTGCAGCATATGTTATTGTAATGTATATACTTAAAACTAAACCTTCGCCATCTGTTCTGCTATAATTACAGATGCAGTATTCACATAACTCACAGCTGCATCATAGAAAGGAAAGATGGAAGTGATTTAAATGTCTTTGTGTGTTCATCCTCTAGAACTCTATTATGTTTCTTTTGTATAGTGCTCACCAGTTGCAGGTCCATGACTCAGTAAACTTCCTGCTGCAAGACTTGTTTCTGTTTAGTGAAAAAAGGGTTATCTTATGAGTAGGGACGACCCTAGGGAGGTGCAGGGCTCGGGACATAGGTGCTGAGTTTCTGTCTGCCAGGAGTGCTCCCCCTGGCTCTGCTAGGCCCTGCCCCCACTCCACCACTTCCCCCAATGCCCCACTTGCTCCCCCACCTCTTCCCGCCCTGCCTCTTCCCCACCCAGTTCCACCCCCTCCTCTGAGTGCGCTGCATACTCGCTGCTCCCTCCACAGCGCTTCCAGACGAAGCAGCTGATCGGCGCTAGGCACTGGGAGATGGGGGGAGCCGCTGATCAATGAGGCCCACTGGTGGGCCGGAGGCACAGGGGTTGGGGGAGGTTGCTAGGGGGGCTTCGCCTCGCCCGCCCCACCTCACCTTCCTGCCCACCTCCTCACCAAATGCGGGGCCCAGGGCGGTTGCCCCGATTCACCATACCCTAGGGACAGCTCTGCTTATGAAAGGGTTTCATTTCTATATTATTAAAAAAACATACAAGGGTTTTAAACTACACCCTAAATCACGTGGGGTCTGTTTACTCTCTTCCTGTGTGGCGCCAACGAAGTTGCAATTAGCAGATGAGCTTATGATGGCTGCATCCCAACTGAAAAATTTGGTAGTGAAGGGTAGCAACTGGAAAAGGATATTCCACAAAGTGGGGACCCTGGATTTAGCAACTCATTTTCCCTTGTTGGTCCTCCATGGCCCAGATCTGTCAATGTTCAGAATATGCTGCAAAGTTCATCTTCTACTTTGGCTGAAGGGGGATTGGACAAATTTTGGGACATAGGTGGTCAGAGAAGAGGTTGCTGTAAATATAGTGGGAAATTGTTATTAAATGGGCAGTTCAATTTATGTTTTAAGGATATTATTTTTGCACTGTATATATTTTAATTCTCAAAAAAAGTTTGACTCTGATTTCATTCACCCTTATATTGGTGTAAATCCATCGGATTCACTGTTGTTAGTCTAGATTTATGCCAACATATGCAAGATCGGAATCAGACTTTTGGAATGAAGGATAGAAGCTTAAAATCAAAACTGAGAGAGAAAGAAACAGAAATTAAAAAGGCACATTATATTTCTTCTACAATTAAGTTTATTTATTTATTTAAAATCCTGGTGGTACTCTTTTCCCTTTTAACCACATGTTCCTTTAACCACTTGTGTGGTCTAAAGAAATTGTTATTTCCCCCCCTCCCCCCGGTTTTTTTCTTCCAGTAATACTGTAATGAGGATTAAGAAAATAAAAATCATAACAGGAGTTGAATGAGCAATTTAAACAAGATTAGTTTACTATTGGAAGAAAGACCTAGAAGACTTAACCTATGAGTTATGCAGAAAGTAATACAAATATATATGTGTTTAGGGATTAGTTATTCCCTATATTATAAATGCAGCATTCAAATGGGACTAAAATGTGATATTTTAGATCAGAACCAGACATTCAATATAAATAATTTGGCCAGTAATTGCTTTCTATAAGCCTCATCTGGTGCTATTTGTTATGTAAATGTGTGTTTTTAGTAAACCTCTTATATATACTCTGAAAAATAAAATCTAGAAATATATATATTAAGATATGCCACAGAACTGCATTTTAAACTGCTTAAAAGGTGATGGTGGCTTTTCATGCTCATATAACTTAAGCATGATTTTTTTAATAAAACAAATTTCCTCAAAAAATTATTTACCACTCCGCTGAGACCAGGCCAAAGGCATTTTAGTCTGAAAGAAAAATAATTAGAAAATTGTGAGCAGTTACAAAGATTGGTTTTAAATGATTCCCTTATCAGCCTTGATTGTAGAGTTTGTAATATCCTGTTAACAATTGCTGTATGTTCCTGAATCTTATCACATGAGGTGGGTAAGGCAAGATTTTAAAATAAGGAGTCTCAGATCCATGTATAAAAATGCATGTGCATTTGTTAGTCTACCTTTGTGTTCAGTTATCCTTACTGCATATGCAGATCGGTCTTTTTTAATATCCAAATAGCTATTGTACATGCACATGAAAATGTAGACGGGGTAAAAAGGCCAATTTGCACATGTAGTTAAGGTAACTGGACATGGAAATATAGGCACACAACGCTATAAGCTTGAGTTGTTTTTGTTTCAAATCTGTTATTCTGTGTACGACATCTGAATAAAACTGAACTACACTGAAAGATTGAAAGAACTGAAGGATGGAAGCTCAGAATGGATACTAGATGAGCCATCAGATGAGTCACGCTGTGTGAAGCTTTTCTCCTTTAGGTCACAGCTTCAAATCTGGGCCAGGTTCATCAATGACCCAGCATCTGAAGGGTCATCTCATCATTGAGGGGGGGAAGTTCATCTCAGTCTTAGCAGAGAGGGCAAAGAGTAAACCAGCAGGGAGACTGAACTATCCCCCGACTCTCTTATCCAGTTCAGGGTTGAGGCTTATTGGTAGGTAAATGAAACCTGCGACGGTATTCCCCAGGCTGTACCTATTCTATGATTAAACAGCTACAGTAATGTCAATCTGGCAGCCATTTCACTTTAGGAAAGGGAGTGATAAAGATGGATGCCAAGTTAGCATTGATTAACTTCAGTATGTGGTAAGGGGATGAGTGAGAAAAGCTAAAGCAGTGAAGTGCTGCTATACAATAAGGGCTTTCACCAGAAGTGCATGAAATTAAGTTTTAACCTAATGACATACTTCATTTTATTTAGTGTTATAAAAGTTCCAAGGATCAGCAACCTCAGATGGAACTGCTATTGAATGACTGCAGTATCACATACATTCCCAAAGACAGTAAAAAGAAGAAGCATGAGCTGAAAATCACTCACCAAGGAACAGATGCACTGGTTCTAGCAGTACAGAGCAAAGAGCAGGCGGAACAGTGGTTGAAGGTACTGGATGGTTTCTGATCAGTTACATATCTAAAAACATTTCTGGTAATAAAACATTGTGTTCATTACTCAGTATCAATTAATATTAAAAGGTGAGATACGAAAAAGTGACTGTTTTTTAAATTAATGTTTTAGGTAGTTGGGTGTATTTTTCTTATTCAGAAGAATGGCCTCATATATACAGCCTTTGAGCTTTCACTTGCCACTAACAAAATCCTTTCACTTTTTGCCTTGTATGGTGACACTTCCCGAATAGGAATGGCTATGTTTACTAAATTCTGCTGGTCACATGAAATATCACACAGCTACTTTCAAGTGTACAGTTTTATGAGAAACCAGATTTTGAATCCGTGGAGAGCAAGTCATAAGATCTGCTTTGTACCACTAAAGTTTCCGAAACAAATCAGTATTTATTAAAATGCCACATGATGCCAAATATTGAGATGGAAGAAGGACGTTTTCCCCAGTAACTTCAGAATACTGAAATTAGTTTTGGTATTGATTAAAAAAAATACCAGCAAAAGACAGTAAGTTTTAGGTTTGGGGGTTGGATTTTTTTTTAGAATTAATTAACAAGTATCTAGTGATTTGCCTTCAAACAGCAACCCTTGTCTCCCTATTTAAAAAACTAACAAATCTGTTATGAAAATGTTTGCTTCTCTTCAAATGTAGAATTTCTCCCCAAAATGATATTTACTCCTGAAACAGCAACAACACTGCTATCTTGTGATGAATCAAAGCCAGAAATGGTTGTTTTATGCCAATAAAAAGACAATCTTCACCTTCTTTCAAATGAATGCCATGCTTTGCATCATCATATATGCTCCCTCTTAAGCCTGTGCAGTGGGAACTCTTGCTTCAAAGGCAGTTGGCTCCACAGGGCCCAGCATTACCATTGGTGTTTCAAAAATAATAAATTGTAACCAAGGCAGAAAGAGAGGGAAACAATACCAGTAAAGTGTGTCTTAGCTTTCTAGAACACACACAAAAAATGGGGGGAGTAGTTTCTGTAAATTGTGTCTAATGCAAAATAGGTGATGTAGATTGGTTAAAGGTTTTATTGGTATTCCTTTGGCGTGACCTGCATAACTTACAAGAATTCATGGTTTTGCCATTCATGAGTGAAGCAGCTACAATGGGTGCTATGTACGTCGTGGATGAGAGTTGCAGAGATTAGTACACATTGTTCACTTATCTTCTGAACATCCTGGTTTATGGAAGAAATTCTTTGTGCGCATAGGTGAAAATGGTTTCTACCAAACCTGCTGCAGGGCTTGTAAAATCCCTCTTGGCTGGGGCAAGTCAAACTTGGAGTAGGCAAAGGGGGCTGTTGAGCAGAAAGATCCAGGTACTGCTTGTTCCTTTCTGATATAGCAAGAGAACAGTGTAGCCTTGAACTACTGCACCTTTAAGAGAAAGGGAGGGGGGAGCTGTGGAGCAGTTATAGGAGGGGAGAGGGAAGCTGGGGAGCCTACGAGTAGCAGGTGTGGTTGTGGAGGTAAATGGATGAGCTTATGTGAGAGTGGCTGTGAATATGGATAGGTATGAAGATGCATAGCTGCTATGCTTTGCACAGCTCCATGTGGCATTTTATGCAAATTAGTTCATGAGATAATTTGCATATATCCATAAACTTCAGTTTATGATGCACATGTTCTCCCTAAACAGTGGTAGGGGTAGGCTCAGGAGTTGGTCAAAATCTTGACAGTAGAAAGTGGGGGTGTGTCATAACATTTTTCCCAGATCTGGACCTTAGCGTCCAAAATATGGGTGTTAGCATGAAAACCTCCAAGCGTAGTTACCAGCTTGGACCTGGTAAAGCTGCCACCAGCCAGGAATCTATACAGTGCCTGGCGCACTGTGGTCCCCAAAACCTTCCCCAGACTCGGATTCCTTGAGTCTGACAACAAAGGGGAATAAACCATTTCCCGTCCCCCCTCCCGGTGTTCCCTCCCTGGGCTCCTGGAGAGATATACAGAAGTAAGCTCTGTGAATCTAAACAGAGGGACTCCATCCTCCCTGTTTCCAGTCCTGGAAAACACAAGTACCGAGAGAGAGCTAATCTCTCCTCTTCCTCCCTCACCCAGAGGGTAGGCAAAGTCAGGTTAATAAATCTAACACAAAGAGATTTCCCCCCCTGACTTCTTCCTCCCACCAATTCCCTGGTGAGCTGCAGACTCAATTCCCTGGAGTCCCCACTAAAGAAAAACTCCAACAAGTCTTAAAAAGAAGGCTTTATATAAAAAAGAAAGAAAAGGACATAAAAATGGTCTCTCTGTATTAAGGTGACAAATACAGGGTCAATTGCTTAAAAGAAAAATGAATAAACAGCCTTATCCAAAAAGAATACAATTTAACACATTCCAGCAACTACACATATGTAAATACAAAAGAAAACAATATAAACCTATGGTCTTCCTATCTTTGTACTTACAACCTGGAAACAGTAGAGTAGAGAGCTGGAGATAGAAAAATCACTCTCAGAGCCGAGAGGGTCAGACACAAGACAAAGACAAAGAACTCACACCCAAAACTTCCCTCCACCCAGATTTGAAAAAGTCTTGTTTCCTGATTGGTCCTCTGGTCAGGTGTTTCAGGTTACTGGTGTTACCCCTTTACAGGTAAAAGAACATTAACCCTTAGCTATTTGTTTATGACAGGGTGACTGAGCACAGCTGGTGGTAGGGACAGTCCCGATTTTGGGGTCTTTTTCTTATGTAGCCTCCTATTACCCCTCACCCCCTGTCCTGATTTTTCACGTTTACTGTCTGGTCACCCTAGCTGGTGGCTATCTTAGGGGCAGCTGGGCGAGCAGCAGAGCTGAAAGCAGTATGGAGGTGCCTGGAGGGGTTTTTGATTGGCCAGTCCCAGCAGCCTCAACAGTCGCTGGGGGAAGATGCAGGGTGGGAATTGATGTTGGCTGATTGGTTGCTGGGGGTGATTGCTGCTGCTGGGGAATTAGGGTGTGTCTTCTGATGGGTGTGCAGAGGTTTGCTGGTGAGAAGCCTGGTGGAGCTGGATATGGGCAGTTGTAGGGACAAAATAAGAGAGCCTGATGCCAGCTGGGCCTCTCATCTTGCGTTGCTGGTGCCACCACTCCTTCCTTCCACTGGGATCCAGCAGGGGAAACGGTGAGAGTAAAGCCTGCCTGCTCAGCAGGGGCCATAGAGGTCAGAAGGCAGAACTGCAATTCCTACCTGCAGAGCTATGGGTAGGTGTGACAGTGTTGCCAAATGAGTGTGTCCCATGACACCTGTCAGCTCTGTAGATGGATACAGATGTCTGTGTGAAGAAGAGGGGGGAGAGGAAAAAAGTGGAAGAGGAACTGGAGAGCATAATGTAGCAAAAGAAATGAGGAAGGTACATAAGGGGAGGAGGGAAATGGAAGGGGAACAGATGACACTTCAGGAAAAAAATTAATCCTGAGCTATGATAGGAAAGAGAAAAAGCGGGATGAAAGCAGAAGGGGAAAGAATATATAACAAATCGAGACATAGTTAGAAGTAGCACTTTAAAATGTATTAAAGGAAAAGATAATTGGCAATATGTTACTGTAAGTACATGACTCAGTAAACAAAGGCACAACTGTAGCAGTACTGAGCATGTCTTTTTGTGCATGCAGAAGTGCAGGTATGTTTCAGTCTGTCTAGAATGTTTAGTCCAGTTTTCAAGTTCTGTTCTAGCAGCATGCCGTGTGTTGTAGTTTGTCCTGGAAATGCAGGCTTCTGAGAAACAGGATTTTGCCTTTTTCACTCTGTTTTGTTCAGTGTCTAGAAATGTGGAAGTTCCCAGTGCAAGTACTGCAGTTTCAGATCCTAACCAGATTACTAGTATTTATATTGGACTTTGCTGTTCTCAGATGTGAAGGTCAGTGAAGTAGTGTGGGAAACTATCACTTAAGCTATAGTGGCTATTTTAAAAAACTTTTAATTCAGCAATTTAAGAGCATCTAGAAGTCTGAATACATAACAATCCACCCAACATTCTCTATGCTTTGCTCTGATGCAACCATATATGGTACTTATTTTCTTAAGAATAAATTGTATGTTTCTAAACACGATTTGATTAAACACACAAGAATTTCCTATGGAAAGAGAAGTGAAGAGCTGTTTCAGCGGCATAACTGCACGATGACTTGCTGAATGGAAAAATAATCTGTAATTCTCTGTGCCACCAGATTAGCCTGTGTTCTGCTCTTTAATATCTCAGGCAGATTTCAGTGTGCCACCTTCCTCCTAATTGCTTAGAAGTTTGTGGCAGGGATGCACCGCCACCAGGAGCCAAGAACCTGCTCCCTATCTTCCCCTCACAAGTCTTCCCTTATATCCTCCACCCCCTGGGCCAGTCACCCACTCCCCATCCACCTCCTGTAACCCTTCCCCAGCCTTCTCCATCCCTCCCAGGGCCAGGGACTCCTGACCCACACTTCAGTTCTTTTCCAGGAGCCACACAGCTCAACCCAGGCCCCACTGCACTTCTCACCCCCAAGCCTGCACCTCTGCCTGGTCCCCAGGCCACTCATACCATTCCAGATGAGCTCTTCACTGTACAGGGCCATCGCAGTGTGAGTCCAAGTTAGCAGCCAGGGCAGGTGCTGAGAGCTGCCCAGGCACCAGGGTCTGCAGAGGTTGGGCGCTGAGCAGCAGATGTGGGCTGGGTGCTGACATGGAGCCAGGCAGGTCACTGCTTTGGGCAGACCTGCCAGGAGTAGCTCTGAGCCACTCAGTGCCTGAGCTGCATCTGCAGCCACAATCGTACCTGCACTAGGGGTGGGGAGCAGCTAATAGAACATTTCCTCAGCAGCCCATCTGCGGTCCGCTTCCTGCTCCTGGGAGCCCCAACTGGCAGCTCCACCAGCCTCATCACCTGCCACCACTCCTGAAGGAACCAGGGACGGTCCTGAAATCTGCCATCCTAGGCAACTGCCTAATTTGTCTGTGTCTAGAGCAGCCTCTGACCTCAGGATCTGATATTTGGATTTTCATAGAAAGTAACAATGAGCTCTTATAGGCTATTTATAACACCAGTACTTTTTAAAAGTAGCGCTGAATAAGTGTCCTGTTAATTCATTTAACATTTCATGAACACTGATTGGAATCTGTCCTGCATGCGCATATGGCAACTGATTGGAATGAAATGGCATTAGTCTGTCACATTCTTTTTCAAAGGAATTTCATTGTAATTAGATCATACTAAATGCTTATTTCCTGTGTTGTTCTAAACTTGGATTTTGCAATGCTGAATGCATTGGCACTTATCAGGCTTTCTTTCATAAAACATGTTTAATGTATTTATTTATATATAAAACAGTCTTCACAGACACAGGCAGAGATAGTTATTTCCACATACAGGGCACATTCCTACTACTTTTAAAAAAAAAAAAAAGGCTTTACAAAATTGTGTCTGTGCTGAGAGTGAAAGACTAGGCAATCTGCAGAACATTTGGAGACAGATTGACAGTAGTTTATTCAGTTCCATCACTCTACAAAGCTTTTCATTAATAAGCCTATTTCAAGTACATGGCAAGGCTACTGTCCTCTCAACTTTCAAGACTACAACTGTGCTATAACATACTCCATACTATACAGTACAAATTGCCTGCTTCAGAACAATCTGAAAGCAGTTTGTGCTGTGCTCGCAGCATCTCAGTTTTAGTCAATTAGAAATACTACTTTTCAGTGGAATACAGTGGTCAGATGCATCAGATTTCAAGTTGCACTGTTTTGCAGCTAATTTTCTTTTTACTCTTTACCCCATAACTCCCTGGCTACGTCTACACTACAGCATAAAATCAAAATTACTAAAACCGGTTTTATAAAACCGATATTATAAAATCGATTTTATGCGTCCACACTAGGGCACTTTAATTCGGTGGTGTGCGTCCATGGTCCTAGGCTACCATCGATTTCCGGAGTGGTGCACTCTGGGTAGCTACATTAAAGGAATGAGACCAATAACTTTGATTTCCGTCCACACTAACCCTAAATCGATATGGTAATATCGATTTTAGGGTTACTCCTCTCGTTGGGGAGGAATACAGAAATCAATTTTAAGAGCCCTTAAAATCGATTTAAAGTGCCTTGTAGTGTGGACGGGTACAGAGTTAAATCGATTTAACGCTGTTTAAATCGATTTAACTGTGTAGTGTGGACCAGGCCCCTGTGAGCTCCTGCAATGTGTGTGGATGTGTGCAGGAAAGGACAATACTGGGAATGAGTTCACTGTGTTGTATTGGGAGGAGTGGCTTGGGGACTGGGGGGGATCCTCCTTCTACAAATAGATGGGGAAGCATTTTTATTGCTGAAGAGCTGCTATTGATTCTTCCTGGCTGTCAAAAGTGTTGGAGTTCTTGACCAAACATAGCTCTTTCCGGACTGTACCAGATTATTTCCCCAGTGAAATAGATCATTGACTTCAACGGGCAGATGATGGGGCCCTCAATTTCCCTGTCTTTCAATCAGCTGGGAGGCACTCCCTCCCATGATCTCTGTCCCCAGCATGTGATTTCTAGATTTGATTGTCAGACAGGGCAGAGTCATAGACTCCGCCACTGGGAAGTGCCACAGTTTCAGGGTACCTGCACCTGTATTCTCCCTTTGTGGTCCCTCAGGGGCACCCACCTAAAGTTTCAAGCTCACAACCATCACCTCTCTTGGGCAGACACTGGCATCCCTCTCCCTCCTGGCCAGGGGTTTTAAGGCTGCACAGCCCCCTACCATACGCTGTGACATCCCCCGCAAGCCAGTCTGCCTAATGGCTGGAACTTATGCATTGCTTATTTTTCAAGGGCTATGACCGGTATATTGAGCAGTTACAGGTGACCACACAGCACATTCTCAGCAGAGTACATTTATTTTAAGGACAAAGCTTTACAGAGAAGACATATCAAAACAATAAAAGTTCTCACACACTTACTGATAAACATAGCAGAAATGATGCATCACTCCTTTGGGCCCAAAGAGGTCCAATCCTTCAGCCAGTCTGGGACCTTTCCTTAGACAGAATATCTTGTCCGTTTGCCCAGTTAAAATGTGGGCCTGCAGTTAGGGTTGCCTACCTTATAATTGCAGATGACCAAACACTCTTGCCCCACTCCTTCCCCAAGGCCCCGCCCACCACTCACTCCACCTCCCCTCCTTCTGTTGCTCGCTCTCCCCCACCCTTGCTCACTCGCTTATTTTCACTGGGCTGGGGTAAGGGGTTGGGTTGTGGGAGGGGATGAGGGCTCTGGCTGAGGTTGGGGACAAGAGGTTTAGGGTGCTGGAGAGGATTCTGGGCTGGGGGGAGTGCTGAGGCTTTTGGAGTGTGGGAAGGGGCTCTGGGCTGAAACGGGATTGGAGTGTGGGAGGGGATACAGGCTCTGGGCTCAGAGTATGGGCTTTGGGGTGGTGCTGGGGATGGAGAGGTTTAAGGTACAAAAGGAGGCTCAGGGCTGGGGCCAAGGGGTTGATGTGAAGGAGGAGGTGAGACGTGTTGGTTCCAGGAAGGAGTTTGGGTGCAGGATGGGGCTCACGACTGGGGCAAGAGATTAAGGTTTGGGAGGGGATGAGAGATGCAGGCTCCAGACAGCACTTACCTCTGGTGGCTCCCAGGAAGCAGCGACATATCTCTCCAGCTCCTAGGCGGAAGGGCAGCCAGGAGGCTTTGCGCACAGGTGCCACCCCTGCAGCTCCCATTGTCTGCAGTTCCCAGCCAATAGGAGCTGCAGAGCCGGCACTTGGGATAGTGGCAGTGTGCGGAGTGCCTGTGGCTGCCGCCAAGCTGGAGGTACATGCCAGCCACTTCCCAAGAGCCCCACGGAACCAGGCAGGGAGTCTTCCAGTCCCACTGCATTGCCAACTGGACTTTTAATGCTGACCACAGCTGCCAGGGTCCCCTTTCAACCAGGTGTTCCAGTAAAAAGCCAGACACCTAGCAACCCTACCCCTAGCCTGTTTACACTGATCCTTTATATGTCTTACACTCTTTGTTCTAGGTCTCTGGAAACCTGAAACAGTATTTTCAGGCCACCCAAAGGACAGTGTTTCTCTGGTGTTGTTTACAAATGACCCCGTACTGTTCGTAGTTCATGCATGAGTTATATAATGTAGAACACAATCATACATGACTCATTCATAAATCAATACAACACTACTTAAAGATACTGCATGGGGTTGCAGTCTCTGAAACGGGGAAGATCTACACAGCCATGTTAGTGCTATGAGGTATCTGAGGTTGGTATTGTTTTAGTGTTAGCAGCCCCACACTTTGAAAGTGCAGCAGAGCAGCTGATAGTTCTGCACAATAGACATTGCATAGGCCAGATTTAAGTTCTATATCCCCATTCAGGAATTGCTTCACCCATGGAAATGCAGCCATGGCTATATCCAGCACACTTAGTTTCCCAAACTTCTGAGACTATTGTACTGTTTAGACAAGAGGGCTGATTGAATCCTGATTTTCCTCCTATCAGAACACTTCCATATCCACCTATCAAACAGGGATGCCATCTTCTTAAAAAATATGAACTTGTGGGGCCAGCTTAGAAGCCAAGCACAAGTTGTTCTCATGCAAGGATCCAAATTTAAGTCTCAAGCTACACCTCTACCCTGATGTAACGCGGTCCTAGGGAGCCAAAAAATCTCACCACCTTATAGGTGAGATCACGTTATATCGGGTTTGGTCCAATACAGTGTACCAGCAAGAGCCGGTACGCCGTGCCAGACCGGACCAGCTTCTCCAGCAGTGATTTAAAGGGCCTGGTGCTCCAGCCGCTGCAGGGAGCCGTGGGCCCTTTAAATCCCCACCGGAGCTCTAGCAGCAGGGCTCAGGCAGGGATTTAAAGGGCCTGGGGCTCCCTGCAGCGGCTGGAGCCTCTGGCCCTTTAAATCACTGCCTGAGCCTGGCTGCCAGAGCCCCGGCGGGGATTTAAAGGGCCCAGGGCTCCAACTGCTGTGGGGAGCCCCGGGCCCTTTAAATCCCCGCCGGAGGTCTGGTAGCGGGGCTCGGACAGTGATTTAAAGGGCTCGGGGTTCCATGTGAATTCAGATATAACACGGTAAAGCAGTGGACCTCCGGTGGCGCTTTAAAGAGCCTGGGGCTCCCCACTGCTTTACCACATTCTATCCGAATTCGTGTTATATCGGGTCACATTCTATTGGGGTAGAGGTGTAGTACTTTTTCCTTTAGCCTGAAGAGACCAAGATCAGTATCTGGAGAGAGGAGGACTGGTCAAGTGATTTTCCTCTGTGGCCTGAAGAAATTGACTTTATTCTTTATAAGATGTAATTTTGACAATATGCATTACTTTATTTAAGGAACTGATTTTAAAATGTCAATTCAAATATGGTAGAAAAAATAGAACTCTAGTACATGCATAGATAATTTTAAAGAATTCTATAGAGATGACACCAGAAAACAGCTGAGAAATCTGAAGTCTAGACAGCAAACCACATAGGCAGTTTCAGGCTTACCAGCTAAAGAATGCTTGGTTGAAAGAATAGCTGATGTCACCACTATGTCAGAATTTTAGAGCACCAAGCCTAACCAGTACAGATTCCAGGCTGCTATAGAGATTACATCAGTAACACTGAATTGCGCCTATAAACATGCACATGAAAAGATGTGCACAGTTACTCTTTGTGCCCCTAAAGTGAGCTTTGTCAATGGATGTTTGAGAATATGCATGTGTGCAGCTATGGATATGTTCTGAATATTTGTTCCAATATATCCAATTGGCTGCGAGAAATTACAGTTGTTTAGCATGCCCCAAAGAGGTAGCGGATGAAGAAATAAAATTACTAATAAATGGTATTACAACAATATACTTCCTTTAGTGACTTCATTCATGCAGGTAAATGGATTCTGTGTTGCAAGCAACCCCTTCATATGAAAACTGGTCTTTGACTAAAAAAACAATTTTATTCCAAAGATACTTAAGATGTCTTTGGCCTTAAGGTCCAAAATCATGACCATTACAGAGACGAAGTAGTCATGAAGTCCATCCTCTAGCCATTATAGTATTGCTTGCTAGAGTGTGTTTTCTAATGTTTGGTCATCAAGCACTATGTGAAAGACAATCTAAAAAATCCATTTTATCAAAATATATTCTTTTTTTTAATAATGTTATGCATTGTTTGGATAAAGTTTCTTTAGTTTAATATTTCCATCTATACTGCTGTGATTCCATCAGCTTTCATAAGCTAAGCAGGGTTGGGCTGGGTCACTAATGGAAAATGTTGATGGTGTACCTAGATGCTTCTGGAAGTAGAGTTCTTCGAGTGCTTGCTCATGTTGATTCCATTCTAGTTGTGCACGCGTCCACATGCACAACTGTCAGAGACTTTTGCCTTAGCAGTATCCATAGGGCTGACTGTGTCACCCTCTGGAGTGCCGCGCTCATACGACAGTTTATCAGGCGCCACCGGCCCTACATCTTCTCAGTTCCTTCTTACCACTCATGACAGTTGGTTGGAGTGCCTGGTCTTGCTTGGCAAGAACATGAGTGGTTCTTCACTGTTTAGATCGTTCCCCTTTATTTAGCTGAGTGATTAGTTAGCTGTTAAGTGCATAGTAGTAGCTTAGTAGTTAGAGTCCCAGCTGGACTTTGTCCCGAAGAGGGACATGCCCCACTCCCCAGGCTCCAAGCCGTGTTCCGATTAGTGACCTTCACGAGAGTTGTTTGAAGTGCCTAGGGGAGCCCCACAGAAAAGAAAAGTGCTGGAACTGCAAAAATTTCCATCCCCAAACTCAAAAAGAATGGGATATTCAATTGAGGGCCCTCCTCATGGAGGCTGCTCTGTGCCCAGCTTTGGAGCCCTTGCACTTGGACTCCATGCCCGGTACTTCGGCATAGGCACACAGTGCACTGCCAGCACCGGGATCCACCAGGCATCTTTCCCCCTCTCCGGTACCAAAGAAGTTGTCTAAATCAACTGGGCCACAGTCATCATGCAAGGGGACTTTGGGAAAAGGATCTGTGTTAGACCTCATGCCTGCAATGGTGGCTCTCTGGGGTACTGCTTTGGTTGGACCCCCAGCACAGCCAGGGAACAGACTCCAGGGAGAGGTAAGGGGGTCCCGGCCCATTGCAGGGACATCTGCGCCTGAAGTGGGCCTGGCGGCCAAAGAAGAGTTAGGCCAACTGGCATCGCAGATACCTGGCCACGTGGCGGATCCCGGCAACACACCAGTTCAGACGACCAAACCAGCTGTAGGACCACCCCTAACAACCATGGGACATCCCCGGACTGCAGGTATTGTTCCCCTTGCCACGGTCAAGGACCCTGATCCTGCAACCTTGGTCTCCAGTCAGGAGGCCCAGATCTCAGATGCCACTTTCCCCACTTACAAGACATGGAACTCTGGAGTCGCAATGCTGATCCTCATACACCCAGTACCGACAGTCCTCCCACCAGAGATTGCCAAGCCGCAGGTTACCATCACCTCGCAGATCTCCCAGTTGTCAATCTCCTCTAGCACAAGACCGTTCCTGGTTGCGACACCAGTCACCGGGACCTGATACTGTTCTTCAGGCAGACACCAGCCCTCACCTTCCCCGCACCGCCAGCAAGAGTCAGTTGACAGACTCAGGCTTCCACAGCCCTGCCCTGGTCACTGGAAGGGCAGTGGTCTGGGTCGGAGGGACAGTTCAGTCTTCCTTTGTAAAGAATGAATCATCCCCTATCTGGGAGCCTGCAAGGTGCCCACCCTGTGGCAATACTGGAACTCATGGGTGTGCTTCTTATGCCCGCACCGTACTCCCATTGCTCCTCCCAGATGGCTTTGGACAACATACCCCTGGTGCAGCCTGCACCAGTGTTGAAACAAGGGGCCAAATCCGAAGTGGTGGTTTCAGGGGAGGCTCCAGTGGTCGAAGAACTGTCCTGACGCAGCACAGGGACGCTTCCCTCCCTCCAGCAGTGCAGTTGTCCTCGTAGTCCCCAGACGAGACGGTGGCGGGGCCCTCGCAAACCGGCAGCCCCTCCTCTTCCCCCCCAATGACTTCAGGGAGCACCAAGCCCTGCTTAAAAGGGTGGCTGCCAACCTGAACTTGGAGATTGAGGAGCTAGCTGAGGAGGCAATGTCATCCCCTCCTCTGCCCCAGCCCAGGTGGCATTGCTCGTTCACCCAGGGGTCCTGACGATCACCATGTCAGGGTGACAGACCCTATCTTCCATTCTGCCCACATCCAAGAATGTGGAAAAGAAGTATTATGGGGGTTGAATATTTATACACACCCTCCCCTGGGGTCCCTGGTCATATCTGCCGTCAATGAAAGGGCCAGGTGGGTAGCATCTCCACAAATAAAGATGCCAAGAGCCTGGACTTATTTGGCAGAAGGATTTATTCAACAGCGAGCCTCCAATTTAGGGTCTCAAACTATCAGGTCCTGCTTGTCAGATACAATTTCAACCTGTGGGACTCAGTCAGCAAGTTCAGGGAGAGCCTCCCATATGATCGGGCACTGGAGTTCACCACTCTGGTGGAAGAGGGCCAGGCGGTAGCTAGGGGTGCCCTCCAGATGGCTTGCGATGCCACAGATTTGGCATCAAGGGTGGTTGCCTCTGCAAAAGCCATGAGCAGAGCTCCTGGTTACAGACCTCCGGGTTGTCCCAGGAGATGCAATCTACCCTCCAGGACCTCCCTTTCAAGAGAACGGGGCTTCTCTCAGAGCTGACTGATGCAAGGCTCCATGGCCTTAAAGACTTCTGGGCCACCCTCCACTCCTTGGCCTGCATACTCAGCAGACTAAAAGGTCATTCCGTCCACCACTGCCTCTGCCATCATCAAGGTCTTGGGGTGCCCCTAGATCCAGTCCCTACAAAAAGAACAAAGACGGGGTTTTAAGCAATGCCACCAGTCATCATCTCACCCGTCTGCCCAGTCTGGTCCTTCCAGGGACCAAGGCAGCCAAAAGCAGTCATGTTTGAGGGTGCGCCTGAGGACAATGCCCCAGTCACTGCAACGGATCTGCTCGCCGTCTTCCTCCACCCCTTCCAATCAGTCTGGTCCCATATCACCTTGGACCACTGGGGGCTCGACACAGTCTCGTCAGGCTATACCCTGCAGTTTGTAGCTGACCAATCCTTCTATCCTCCTTCTCCGTCCCTCTTTGGGGACCCTTCTCACAAGCAACTCCTCATTCAGGAGGTCTTTTAACCTTACACGGTTTTCTGCAAGGACAAGGTCCAACTAAGACTGCACCCAGCCTTCCTTCCACAAGGTAGTCTCTCAGTTTCATTCAGGCCAAGATATTTACTTATTGGTCTTCTTCCTGAAGCTGCATAAGTCGGAAGAGGAGTGCATGCTGCATGCCCTCAACGTTGGACGAGCACTGGCCTTTTATATTGATAGTACCAAGCCGTTCTGTAAGTCAACACAGTTATTCGTCACTGTGGCTGACAGAATGAAAGATCATCCTGTTTCTGCTCAGATAATATCGTCCTGCATTCACTTTTGCTATGATCAAGCACAGGTGCCGCCCCGACGATCATCACCGCCCACTCTACCAGGGCACAGGCTTCTTCAGCAGCCTTTTTGGCTCAAGTGCCTATCCAGGATATCTGGTCATTGGTCTATACCTTCACGGCCCTCTATGCACTTACCCAGCAGAGCCTGGATGATGCTGGCTTCGGTAGAGCAGTATTGCAAGCCGTCAAGCGATGAACTCCAAGTCCACCTCCGTGGATACTGCTTGTAAATCACCTAGAATGGAATCAACATAAGTAAGCACTCAAAGAAGAAAAAATAGTTACTTACCTTTTGTTCTTAAAGCACTTCACAAACAATATATTACACCCAATAATAGCCCTGTGAGGGGTTGTTTCCCCCCATTTTGCAGGTGCGTAAACCGAGACAGAAAAAGGTTAAATTGTGGTTGTGTCTTAAAAGCGGCTTTGTAAAAGTGGAATTGTGTGGTTCCCTTTTTGTTGTGCCTGACAGACTTCTATGTCACATGTGCTCAGTTTGCGTATGAAAAGAGGGTTTTTACAAACATATTTGCACACTCCATCCATGTCTGTCAGACTGGGCTCTGTCTAGCCTCATCTAACTGTACAACCCCTTTGTCTTCAGATTATGTTTTCAATTACACTAGTGCAAACCAATGAAAGGCCAGTGGGCTTATGTAAGTGTTGTTGACGGCATAACGTGAAGACTACATGAGTGACAGAGATGTACCTGAAAGTTTAGTCTGACTTGCAGAATCTCTGCTGTTGCTGTTGATATGAAAGGACACAGCTTTACTGCCACAGTCCAGAGTGAGCTCAGGGGGCTGGCAGTAAGAAAAATGTTTGTGTGTAAAATGAGCACATGTGATATGAAAATCAGAGAAACGATTAATATGGAAACACACATGTCGTACTTGCACAGTCGCTTTCTAGGGCAGAATGGCACTTTTCTAAAAGTCGCAGATACAGTCTGTAGTAGGTATGGGCAGAGAACCCAGGAGTTCTGATACTCAGTTACCTGCTTTAACCACTAGATTATATTCCTTTTCTAATAATTTTCCCCTTCTGTCACATGGAATCAGTGATTTGTTAGCTCATGGGTTGAGCTCCTTTCTTTGCATTTGTTTTTATAAAACGGGATTAAAACATCTGTTTGTAGAAAATCATATCCGTAATTACAAGGAGAGCTTTTCAGCCTAAATAAAATCCACATCCAGAGGACGGTGTAGGCAGCTTTCTGTTCTGAGGGGGGGACCTCCACACTTGTAGCAGCAGTGCAATGCCAGTGCCTAAAGCAATATTACGCAGCTATCCAACTCTCTTTTTTTCACAAGACTCTGATCCAGTTGCCATATATGGCAGAAGGTTTGATGGAAATAATACAGGCAAGTGTGTGTGGGAGTTGGCCTGATTGAATGTCAGACAGGAGGGAATTTTAAAGGGGATATATGTGGACTAAAGACCATCTTGGTGGCTGCTAGCTCATTTGAAGTCCCCTGCCACTCTCCACTCCACCCAACCAATGGTAATGGGCAGGGGAGATGGTTCTTTTCACTTCAGTCTAGGGGTGCTTTACAAGTGGTGTGTTGTTGCAATGGGGAGAACGAGCTCCTCTTTAGCACTTGGAGAGTAGTGTGGGAAAGTTATTTCTTCACTCCCTCTTAGTCTGTTGGGGCTACTTATGTGAATTGCTAGACAGGGAGGTCTTCAGGGGATTTCTCATATCTGCCTGTAAAACATCAGCACTTTGTTGGTACTATACTAGGGCCATAACTCTCACAGGCTGAAGAGAAAGACAGACAGACTGAGAATGCCATTGTCACATTTGATAATGGTAAATAGTTGCCTTCTTCTAACATGGAGCAAAGAGCTATATGAGAATAAGAACCATATGGCTTGGCCTTAAGGCTACTTTTTCTCTCTCTCTTTCATTCTAGCACTCCTATATAGAACACTCCCCAGCCACCACTTTTAAAGAGACAGTATACCTATCTTCAAAGTTAGGAAGCAATGGCCAGGAAGCAAGGAGTTCTTTTACTCAAGTTCTTCTCACTTAGTGCATCTCTGCCATTCTGTGGAATGCAGGAGAGTTTTTCTTTTTCTGGAGGGTTCTATGTAGCAGGCAACCTGTTCTCTGGCTTACTACATAGCCAATATCTTATCCGCAGCCTTTATCATGGAAGATGGTGGATAATTTCTGGTGACTAGAGCCTTTGAGTTTTACAAACATGTAAAAGAAAGAAAGGTAGGTCAAATATTTGGCCTTCCAGCCTTGATAGTGTTAATTTAAAATAGTACATCTCTACCCCGATATAATGCTGTCCTCGGGAGCGAAAAAATCTTACCACATTAGAGGTGAAACCGCGTTATATTTAACTTTCTTTGATCCGCCGGAGCGTGCAGCCCCGCCCCCCTGGAACGCTGCTTTTCCATGTTATATCCGAATTCGTGATACATCGGGTCGTGTTATATTGGGGTAGAGGTGTATATAGTAATTGTGGAAATTGATTAATTCAGTACAGGTGAGCACCCTATAATTAACTCAAATGCTTATGTAATAGGAGCATGTAGGCCCAGTACCTGGGAACACCAAGAATGTAATCCCGGCCATTGAAATCAATGGCAAAACTCCTGTTGATTTCAGTGGGACCGGGATTTCACACCTAGATGGCAAGTTCCTTGGGGCAGGTACTCTGTCTTCTATTTGGCCCTGATCCTGTAAATACTTACCTTATGTGCCTCGTCCCACTGAAGTCAATAAGACACAATGTGTGTGTTCGCATGATCAGACCTATGTTGGTACAATAGTTCAGACTACAGACTCCTGATCTAGTTGGGGCCTCCAGGCACTATTGTAATAGAAAAAAATATTAATGATACAGTTCAGGCTGCACAAAAATGTCCAGCCTTCACATTTTCAACCTCTTCATTCCAACAGTCCATTTTCACATGCTAAGAACTGAAATATTTTTAACTTTTTGGAGCTTCAATTTGACAGGTTTATTTTTAAACTGGTTTAGCTTTAAATTGATCCAAAAAAAATGAAAAGCCTGCAGTGTGCAAACTTTACATGGTCCTAAACTTTAAAATAATTCTTCACTTCATACAAACTTGGACTGACTTTCTCAATGGATTGATGTCGGCAGATGGCATATATGAATGCTACTTCGGTGTGTGTGTGTGTGTGTGTGTGTGTGTGTGAGAGAGAGAGAGAGAGAGAGAGAGAGAGGGAGGAAAACTCTCTTCTTCCCACCCACCTCTCATACTGAAATTTAAAATATTGAAGAAATTTTGTTCAATCTTTCCATGAAAGACTCTTTTTTGAGTAGACACTGCATGAGATAGTATTAGCATTCAAAAATCACAAGTCAGATCCCCAAATAATGAGATTATATTAAAAATAAATTTTTATTTGCCTTTTTGAGCCATTAGGATATGCTTACATCACATTTTCATGCTTTTCTCTGTGACCAGGAGGGATGCAAACTTAGTTGTTTTAAATGAAAGCTGAGATTCTTATGTATTCATATGACTCCAGGTCCTGGGGCTTTAAGTAAATCAACATGTGTTCCAAGACTCGTGATGAAATCATGAGATTTGGCCACACTGATGTTTCAGCTTCAGAAGTCGTGAGAAAAACTACGAGCATGTGAAAACAGCATTTATTGTGGCACCATAATTATAGAAGGGGCATCAAAGCACTCATCCAGAACACCATGGAAGTTCAAGTTTGAAACTGTGTATGAAACACAGTAATGTTCCACCTAGAAATTGATGAACCCAGTCTTCACAAGCTGAAGATGGATCCCTTGAACCCCAGAATGTTCACACACTGAATTTTTGAATATGCATTTGCTTCAGAGTTTGCCATGAGCTTCCTATGATAGTGCATTATTTTTATTCAAAATTTAATTAAAACCCAATTAAGCACTTTGGGAAAAACTTTCCCTTAAGTGTGTGAGGTATTTCGAGAACAGTATTTACTCGAGTGCATGACTTGCACATACTATTCTGTGGTTGCTGCCAAATCATTTCCCTCTGTTCTGTCTGTAACTTCCATTACTATCTGCCTTTGCCAAAATTAACTAACTGTGTGGTGTGACCAGATGCTGAAAACATGAGCCGTTGTATCAAGGTCATGCAGGAGACAGGAATGAATGTTCCCAGAAACTGAATGGTCAAGTTTCTTTACAAATAAAACACTAAGATACTTCCACTAAACAGAAGCACAGGAATTAAATCTGACCATAAGTTGTATCTGTATCTGGTCTTGATGTCAAAGTTGTTGTTAAGTGGTATTCATACCCTGCTACTGACGAGAGAGCGAGCGCTGGGGCCAGATCTCAAGATGCAGAATTGCATGAGTTGTGTGGCCCTCAAAAGAGTGTGGGTATGTTTATGGGGCAGGGAGGAAGGGAATAGAGTGGTAATAGGCCTGAGAGGAGGGATGGCCCAGTGTTTAGGCTGCTGGCCTGGGAAGCAAGAGATCTGGGTTCAGTTCCTTGCTCTGCTCGCATCTTCCTGTATGACCTCAGGTAAGGCACTTAGACTCTCTGTGCCTCAATTCCCCTTCTCCTCAGATACTGCAATAACAGGGCCATATAAGTACTTTAGATAGACACTTGGTTTGCTTAGTATGCCCTTAAGGGGGGGATTCAGCTCTAGTAACTAGAAAAGGACATTATTTGATGCCATCTTTGTTATGTCTTAATGGTTTCCATATCAAATTTGCTCAGTTTACAAGTAAAAGACATTTTTATTTCAGCCATGCAAACAGCCTGGGATCTGATTGTTAAGTTTGTTTTCTGGCTTGCGTACCATCACTGGGAGTGAAGGTTCTGTGGGCCAAGTTCTCTCGCTAGATAAATCATGTGATGTCACAAGTACAAATGAGGGCAGAATTTGGCCCTACATTTGGAACTTAGTCACATTTCTGTTAATGATGCCTCAGCCGCAATAAAATGCATTTCTCTCTTAGTTGGGTGGACTCTGCAAGGACAAAAGGCAGTAAAACCATATTTATGTCATTCAGGTCAGCAGATACTACTCTGACTACACCCAGGGAGGAGAGTTGTTAATTAAGAGGGTCCCACTTTTGCATGGTCACTTTTCTGGCCATATCTACACTCTAAGGCATCTAAGGCAATCAACAACTCAAACATTCCCCTCAACACCAGGTGCTCCAGTATGAAGATTGGTAGGTGGCAACCCCATCTAAGAATCAAAACCTAACTGTGTGCACAGAGAAAACAGGAAAAGTAAAAGCCTTCTGCCTTTATATTTTTTCAGGCCTTATTTTACAGATGAAGTTTTTGAGCTCCCATAAATTCTATCAAAATCCATCTCCTTCTGTGAATTTTTTTTCTCTTCTTTCTTTGCAGGGGCGGCATGCATAAAATAACTCACATTTCCTCAGAGATATTTGCAATTAGTATGATCTATGCTTCAGTGTCAATGTTACTTTGACCACTGAACATCACATAATGAATATGAAAAATCCATTTAAACCACACACTCAAGAGTATCAGATACAGATCTGCAATTTGGTCAGCACATCATTATTTCTTCATTAGAAAAAGAGCAGCTGGGTAGCATACTAGGCAGCAGTGCTGTCCCCTGGCTTGCAGGACCTTGGATCTAATCCCAATTTTTAGTCATAACGAAATGAATTTGGTAGTGTCAGCTGAGTTCATGTTGCAAAACTGCAAGTGCTGGCAGCTTCTTTACTCAGGAGAGGCTTGGAGATTAGCTCGTCTAGAAATTGAAACCTTTCACCTCTAGACATTATGGCTCCTCCAGGTCATTCATGAAGCGAATTAGTGAGCCAATGTGGAGAAGCTCAAGCAGTGGCAGCCTGCCTAACATATTGCCTATGGATAAAGAGAATAATTTCCACACTGCTGTTTTAACCTTCAGGATAGCAAATATTCTTCATGCTTCATCTTGAATAAAGTTCTCTGCTCAGCAAAATATAATTTTTCTGTTCTTTTGCTTGTGTGCAATGAAACCATTTTGTATATCTTTTTAAGGTGATTAAAGATGTTTGCAGCAACTGCACTGGAGTGATAGATTCAGATGGACCATCATCTAGTTCTCCGATACACAAGACAGAGCTGGAAAAGGTAAAGTTAAAGAATTACTATACTAATGCAAAGATAGATGATGATATTCTATTATGGAGGTGTCAGTACTGGCTCTAAAGTTCAGGTTGCATTTACCCTTAAAGCAGGACTCTAATTAATGATTGAATTCAATCTCTACATTTGACACAGTAACTGTGTAGCTTTTTCAGTACAATACTTGGTAACTTTTGCAGAGGAATCATTTTAAGATGCTGTATTTTTAGAAATTTTTCCCCTTCTTCCTCCCATGTCTTTGGGTTTCTCTAGCTAAGGTGCACAGTTCCCAAAGACTCCACATTTCTCTCTTACATTCTGATAACATCTCTGGCAGAGGCCATTTTTTAAATGAGACAAACACACAATTATTCCTCTTATTCAGGCAATCCAAAATCGGCCAACTTCAGCAACTCATATCCATCAGCAGCTTTTTGTTTTAGATGCTTACCAGAAGGCATGCTGAGTAGCACAGGACATGGTGGGTGGGCTCTGATGTAGAGATGGACCTGTGGGAGCGGAAGGAAACAAGCAGTGATATGGAGCCTGGGGCGGAATGGGTGGTGGGTATATGATGGGCAGGACTGGGGTTTTGGAGGCCTGGCAGAGGAAGTCCAGTCTGTACTGAGGCTTGAACACCCTGGCATTCCAAGGTAGCAGTGTTTAGAGCCTGTGAAGTGCTCATGTCTTGACAC
Organism: Gopherus evgoodei; assembly: GCF_007399415.2. NCBI lineage: Eukaryota > Metazoa > Chordata > Testudines > Testudinidae > Gopherus > Gopherus evgoodei. The sequence goes on from NC_044326.1 coordinate 23,666,384, forward strand.
AGAGACACTTGGCTCCCTGACTCACTAAGGGTATATCTACACTGCAGTTAGGCCACCGTGGCTGGCCCATGCCAGCTGATTCGAGCTCACAGGGCTGTTTAATTGTGGTGAGACATTGAGGCTTAGGCTGTAGCCTGAACTCTGAGACCTCTCCCACCTCCTAAGGTCCTAGAACCTAGGCTGTAGCCCAAGCCTGCACATTTATACCGTAATTGAACAGCCCCTTAGCCCAAGCCCCACAAACCCAAGTCAGCTGCCACAGGCCAGCTGTGGGTTTTTAATTGTGGTGTAGACATACCCTGAGGCAGCAGACTAACAATGAACAGGATATCTGAAGTAAGGCATCCACGCACCAAGTGCTCACCAAGGCAGCGCTGCTTTAGGCCTCTAGCTTGCGTGATATCTGCGCAGTCAGACCCCATTGCAAGATGGCTGTCCTATTTGTTATGGGCCAACTCCTGGTCCCATTAAAGATTAATGTTTAAAAGTCCCATTGACTAGGATTTGACCTCAAGAGTCTGGAGGTCAAAGTCCATACTTAGGTAGCCTAGATTTACATTTTTGTATTGCTGTTGACATCAATGGAATTTCTCTGCATTTACACCAGTATAACTAAGACCAAGATTTGGCTTATGGTAATTAAGGTATATTTTTATATAATTTTCCTTGCCTGTTATACAATATAATATTCTAAAATGTTGCTGTCTATTAATGTGCTAAACAGCAAGATCAGGCAAGAAGTGCTCATAGATGAAAGAAATCTTCAAAATGATATTTTTAATGAATGCTTTAGATATACATTTACAATTGACCGCCTTACACTAACAATGCATTTGTATAGGTAGCATTTCAGACCTTTCAATGTATGTAAGAAAAGAGTCTGTTCAATTAAGTTTTTAGCACTCTGTGCCGGGTGGGAAGGAAACACACGATGGTGCGGTATAAAGTTTTCCTTGCCACAAATTTGGAATGCTGATGTTACTCATAAGTGGTGAAACCATGAGTGAGTTATGTAAAACATGTTAAACAGATGCCAATAAAAAGTTTTATGGCACACCACAACATATGAGTTTTGTTTATGCCATGCATTTTAGGTAATAGCTATTTTATAAACTTTAGATTTTTAATTTTTTTTATTAGTAATATACACATAATTGCTAGTATCTAATTTCACAGACTTTTTTATAGTCTCAGGCTCTAAGGAAACAGTTGTGATAATCTAATCTGACCTCTTGCACATTGCAGGCCAGAGAACCGCACCCCTATACTGCTGTAATAGAGCCAGAACTTCTGGCTGAGTTACCAAAATCATAATTTAAATACTTCCAGTTGCAGAGAATCCACCATTTACTCTAGTTCATACCAGCAAAGGACCCTTATTAACACACATTGAAAGTACTGAAATTCTACCTATAGAAATATGTTGTGTTTGTAGGTTGTCAGTTGTAAATTACCTAAAGCATTCATTAAAGATATAGTTTTGAAGATTTATTGTATGTAAAATGTGCTTGTTGGTTAGCACATTAACAGAGAGCAACATTTTAGAATCTATAAATGTAATAAAAATATATTATGGCTAACATGGTTCATTGTTAGATTTGGGTTACATGGTTAGACTGTTACTCTTAAAAGGATAAAAGAATGGGATATATTTGGCAATACAGTTCTAGTGTGTGCTTAGTTTTGTTTTGTTTTAACAAAACTTATGCTTGTGTGGTGACATAAGAAATCTATGTAATGTAAATGAACTCTTGACTATCTCATATTTGTTCTCAGAAATGGATGCTTGGCATGTATTTAATTTAATAATAAGCATAACTTTAATTTGACCGATGACACATTATTTGACCAGTGTGACCACATGAGAAATGACCTAATTTATTTTGTCCATGCAGAAATTGTCCTCTGAGAGGCCAAGCTCAGATGGGGAGGGTGCTATAGAAAATGGAATCGCTGCTGTGTGTAATGGAAAAGAACAAGGTGAATCCCAGATGCAGAGTGTGTTTCACATATTCAGTATAAAAATATATTTTTTTTTCCTTTTATGACTTAGGGGAATAGGTAATAATGCTTTGTAAGTAATATAATTAGTCTTATATCTGCCCTGAAAGTTGAACTGTGCCAAGGTTGAATTACATAAACCTTTACATTGGTGGTGTAGACGAGTGGACTCCCCCTGCGGCACCTCCTGCTGGTCTCTCGGGAAATTAACTCATTCCAGCTTCCAGAGCGCCCTCTGCAGGCCGGTGATCCACCTGTCCTGTGCCCCCCATGTCCCTCCCTGGACCCAGTGCCCGGCTCTTAAGGTCTCCCCTCCCCGGGGAACCTCCACTCACCACTCTCATCTCGCCTCAGTATAAGGCTACTGCCAGTCATCGTCTAGCCCCACGCCCTGGGGCAGACTGCAGTATCAGCCTACTCATCACTGTCAAGGAGGGATTGGACCTGTTGCCTTGGCCTGCCCCTGGGCTTCCTTCTGCAACCCCCAGTACCTCTTGGCCTTATGCTAGGTCGCAGCCTGGGGCCTTCCAGGCAGGAGCTCCCCAGCTCCTCTGCCTTTCCCCAGCCCTGCTCCACTCAGGTACTCTATGTCTATCTCCCTGCAACCAGGCCTTTCTCTCTCTGAATGCAGAGACAGAGTGTCTGGGCCTCTGGCTCACTGCCTCTTATGGGGGCCAGCTGGGCCTGATTGGGGTATGGCCACAGCTGAGCCTACTTTCCCCAATCAGCCCAGACTTCCTGCCCCAACCACAGCCCTCTCCTGGGCTGTTTCAAGCCCTTCAGGGCAGGAGCAGGGGAACACCCTGCTACAGCAGATATTAGGATACCTCCATTTTAGTTATCCACACGTAACATTGATGTAAGTGACAGCAAGATCAATGTCCATATGTAAGTTTTGAAATGACTTTTTCCTGTGTTTGTAAAGAATCCTGTCTTCTATGGGGGAGTTGAGCCAATCACTATGTTGCATGTAAGGTTTTCCCCTACAATTTTAAACAGGAAGGGTGTCATAGAATTTTATAAGGGAAGACAAGAATCATGTATGCTAAATGACTTTAAAATGATATACTCCACTTTGGAGTCAGAAAGTTTGTTCCCAGTCCTTAGATTCCAAGCTGAGGGACATTCCAAATTCAATTTCCTGAGTAAGGTCTGCAAAAGCAATCCCCAGATTATCTTTTTGTTTCCCCTTGAAGAAAAGACTCCTGTAAATTGGTGATACCAACCTATACCATAAACCGATACTCAGTCTTGTTCAGAAGAGCACATTTGCTTTAATCAGTACTTTCCTGTAGCTGTGAAAAAGCTGATGTAAGCTCTATTGGAAAACAGTTGCATCAGCACTGGCTTTTGGGCAAGCACTGTGTCTCCCTTTCCTGACACAAATGGGTGTTTGTTTCCTTTGGGTGTTTTAGTTTGTAATCTTTGCCCTCCCTTTCCAATGGAGATTTTGAATGACTCTCCCAAATGTATAGATCTCCACACCCCAGTCAACAGAATGGAGCACAGTAGCTCACTATGACTTCTATATCCAAAATGTATTGCTACATTTACATACTACAGAAACTTTCGTAAAACTACAGAAGACATAAAAAATTGTGTTGCGGTAGACACCCAAGCCAGTTTCATTTGTCTGTGGTATGGAAATCCAAAATATGTGCATAGTCCACAATTTTCACAAGTGTCTAGTGATTTGAGTGCCCAACTTGAGGCACCTTATAGGGGCTTGATTTTCAAAAGAGTGCTGAATGCACACCCTCTGAAAATCAGGCCCATTTGAAGTGTCCAAAGCTGGGTAATCAAAAACACTAGTCCAGGGGTAGGCAACCTATGGCATGGGTGCTGAAAGGGGGCACACGAGGTGATTTTCAGTGGCACTCATACTGCCTGGGTCCTGGCCACTGGTCAGAGGGCTCTGCATTTTAATTTAATTTTAAATGAAGCTTCTTAAACATTTTAAAAACCTTATTTACTTTACATACAACAATAGTTTAGTTATATATTATAGACTTTGAGAAAGAGACCTTCTAAAAATGTTAAAATGTATTATTGGCACGCGAAACCTTAAATCAGAGTGAATAAGTGAAGACTCGGCACACCACTTCTGAAAGGTTGCCGACCCCTGCACTAGTCACTTGAAACTCTTGGCCTTCAACTCTGTCATAGCAGAGTCAGACTTTTGTAGTAGTGAAGAGAATAATACAAAATAATGACATTTAATGCATTAACACATGGCTGTTATCACTAAATCATTTTAAGGGGTTCTGAATGAGTTGCAGGTTCTTTTTTAAATCAGCTGTAGCTGTGAGAGTGAAAGCTCAGTTAGCCATTTGAGGGAAGCTGGCTTCACTGTGCACTGATCTCCCTTCTGGTCCCACAGAGCTGCTGCCCCCCTCTCTCCACCAGCATCTTGTTCTGCTGTGGTGAAGGAGGTGAAAAGAAATGGCTTACTTGCCCGTCTGTCTTGAGATCAGGGGATGTATCCCTTTCACATACTGCAGGAGAAAGAGGTTGGGAGAAAGGTCATTTCCTCTGCCTTGCTTCTCCATGGCGGAATAAAACACCATGGGGAGTGAAGGTAGAGGAAGCAAGAACATTAGAATTCACGTGGGCTCCTTTCACTGTATTTTCCTGGAGCTGGGAATTCTTCCCTTGCACTTTCCACTTTACTGAGCTTGATTTCACTTTCTTTGAACTCTGGGGGGTGTGGACATTTATTCCCCAAATCCAGACATAAGCATTCTTCTTCCCTCCCTCCCCTACTCCACAGCTGCAGATGTTCTTAAGCTGCTGCTATGTGAGATAGCAGCCTGTCTTCAGTCAAGTGCTGCCTCCTGCTGTCTCCCTGTGCTCATGATGATATGAGCAGATCAGATGCTCTCTTTCCCTAGACCTTTGGGAATTCACTGCATGTAGGGACAGCACAATATTAGGTTACACCAGCCCTGCAGATCCATGGGCAGGATTTAGCTTTTTGTTCCCACACACAAATCATCATTCTACTGAAGATTTTCAGATAATCCACTTTCACCTCTGAAAACAGGACTGCCCCACTGCATATATGTTGGTGGTGGAGTCTCACTGAAAGAGACAGTTTTGATGACAGATGGAATTTCTAATAATTTCCATGTTAACAAATAATGAAGGCTAAAAAAAAAGACAACAAATTGTGGTTTGAGAATTTATGAATCATTTCTTTTTCCCGTGAGTTGCCAATTCACATAATTTGTACCAGTTATTTTTTAAGTCAATGTTTCATATTTCAGTTCATATCTTTCAAATTAATCTTTTATTTGTCTTTGAGGGGGCTCAGTTCAGACCCACAGAGTTGTTTTTGTGCATGCGTGCTTGTGTGTGTAGAGAGGGGGAAAGATGGTTCTAACAAGCTGAAACTCAGCTCAGCTCTGTCAAAACCACTAAGTTAAATTTCATTTCTTGTCTGTCAACTAAGGTTGAGCTCAAAGTGAGCCCCTGTTTGCAATAATAGTTGGTCAAGGCTGAGTTTTATATTGTTGATAAAACTCAAGCCAGATAATTATGGTTCTGGTTTCACAAAGAAAGTTTTGTGCAGCTTTTGGGGGTTTTTTTATTGGTTGTGATTGTCTGCTATATTTTTAAAAAATATATAATGTAGGCTCTTCAGTCATTTAGCCACTTTTGAAAGTTGTGTCCCCAGCACTGATCTTGTTCACTTCAATGGGAGCAAGTTAAGTTCAGCACCAATCTGTATGTTCATACCAATCATACTGATGCATTATTTTAAGTTCCCATATGTAATGATTAGATCCAATAAACTATTTTTTTCTGCACTGTCCTTTCCATAAAAATGAACACCAGCTCCTAATCATTGGGAGCGTTAAGTGATCTTGATTTTTCCATTATAAAGGAAAGTTATCTTATAATACATGCCCTTCCCAAAGACCCATTCTGATCTTTATAGTTACCTAGTTCCAATAGCAGGGATATTTTTGCCTGGCATATACTTACTAAAAGAATGGTCTGATTCATTGCCATGGCATTATGTTGAAAATGCATTTGAGGAACAATGACAGGAGATCATCCAACTTCCATTTTTGTTCCAGTGCAGTCAGGCTGAATGTACAGCATGGAGTTAGCCCAACCACACTTCTAAATTAGAAGATGGTTCTAGTGCAGAGGAGCAATTAGACTGATGAATTTTAATGATAAACTTGCTTTAGTCTTACCTTTCTCTGTGCCATATTTTTGATATTGTGCTGGGCATGTGATATGGGCATCAGCATTAATGGCACCTGCATTTGTGTGTCTCTTGTCAGAAGGCAGCTTTTTTGTCCAAATGCTCATGTTAAGAATTAAGTCAGTTTTGTGCTTGTGTGTTTGCAGCGAAGTTGTTTTCCTTTCTATTTTGATCCATGTGCTTTAATATAATTGGTTTCATTCAAACATACTAAGATGTCCATGTTTGTTTTCTTGATAGTTAAGAGGAAGAAGAGTTCCAAGTCAGAGCCCAAGGGTGCAGTGACTAAAGTAACGGGGAAAAAAATAACGAAGATCATCAGTTTAGGAAAGAAAAAGCCATCAACAGATGAACAGACCTCATCAGCTGAGGAAGATGTTCCAACATGCGGTAAGTGATTTGACTCTCTTAGATTCTCAAGCTTACACTGCAACTAAAGCACTATAGACTCCTAGCCTAGCCGTTCATATACAATTTCCCCTGCTGCAGTGGTTTTCAAACTAGTTGGTATTGTGTAAAACTTCACAAGATAACTAATTTCTTGTAGGCCATTTCCCCCCTCAATCCTGATCCCCCTTTCCTGTACGCACCATAGTGCTTGATAACATCAGGATAGTATTTAAATATTTAAGGATACCAGGTAAAAATGTGATAGGTGGAGTTGCTTGCTTAACTCTTTTCCATCCCAAAATTTGGTATCCATGCTATTTATTCTCTCTCTCTCTTCCTGCCTCTAGATATGTGTATATTTAGTGCTGATCTTTCCCTCATTCCCTAAAAAAAGACCTTTCCCTCATTCCCTAAAAAAAGAAAGCCATGAAGCAACTATGCAGGGTTCAACGGTGCCCAAAGCGATTATTTTCCTCTTTAGATGGTCAGAAAAGTCTCTGGAAACCCTAAAAGAGGTCATTCATGAGGCAGCAAATGGCAGAAAATATTATTGCTTAAAGCCTGACAGATAGAAGCAACTCCATGGACTGTGTCATAGACACAGGTGGTCCACAGACCACAGCTTGAGAATCACATGTATAAGCAACTTTTTTAATTAAAAAGATGTTTGTGTGTGTGTGTGTATGTGTGTGCGATATATAAGAGAGTACAGATGTGTTTATCAACCAAAAAGAGCAGCTGGAAAAAGCACAACTGACCTTCTGCAACATCTGGCTTCCATGGAAGCTATAAACTTTCTGGGCTTTGCAGTTAATTGACTACTCTCTTATTATGTGAGATAGTTCTTTTCCCAGAATATTTTCCTCTAGACTGTAGTTATATAATGTAATCTGTAGTATTTCTGTAGTGCTCATTATCTCCTATCTGGCCACTAAATATAGTTGTTAGTATTGTTGGTAATGGGCTCTACTCAGCATCCTTTCTAGGTTTTATTTGGAAATATGTATTACTAAGGCTTCTGCTTTGGTCATCGTGGGAAGCCTTTGCAGAAGAAGGCGTTTTGCCTCATTTTCCGAAATTGGCTCGTTCCTGCGGCCTGCGCCATAGGTTGAGGCTTTTTTCACTGAGTATGCCTTACTTCCAAATCAAAAAAGGGGAGGAAAAAGATAAATGAAGTTGTGGTGAGGTGACACAGTGTGAGAAAAGGAAATCCCCCTGCACTCTGGCAATCACAAGGAGGGTTCTTCAAAGCTGGATTGCTTTTCTTTGTAAATCTGGCCAATAGGCAGAGTCCAAAGCTCTCTCTCCTTCTCCCCTGGCCCGCCCCCCCGTTTAAGACCGTTCACAGGACTTGGATACATGTTGATTTTTGAAAGTTAAATAGGGCCATTTGGGAGGGGCTAAGGGGTGGCGCTCTTTTAATTCAGGGAAAGTGTGTTGAACTGGGAGAGCTTCTGTGAGGGGCACAATAGGAGAAAAAAGAGAGATTTTGCTTAAATAATAGGAACCCCTCATCATTCCTAAATAGGTCAGCTGCCATGTATATGAGAAGGCTTTTCCATCCCTGCGGTTGTATCATTTTGCACCAACTACACAATCTCTTCCAGTCTTCAAGAGGGGGAGGGGGAGGGTGGGGGTGGGGTGGAGTGGACAATACTGAGAATCCTAAATAACCAAGATCAGGAGACTCTTTCCTTCTCCAGATTTCCACTTTTGTGGGGTGGGGTAGGGTGAGGGGAGTTGTGGCATCTTCCAAGGGTTGCACAGTTCAGATATGCTGATATATCCTGCTGGATCAAGACTTGAAGTTGTAACTATGATGTTGGAATGGAAACCCAGAAAAATTAAGCTATGTAACACATAATTTTAATGAAAACCAAAAAGATAGCTATCCAGAATGATTAAGAGCTTTCCTCCTTGTGACTGAAAATGAAAATCGGCAATGAGGTAAAAGATGAGTCATTTCATATAAATTCTGCCCTGAAGAAAATGTCATTCAATCTTTTCCTCTTTTAATACACTTTTTGGAAGTGGAAATATACTGTCTATAATTCATGCACCATATGTGATTCGGAGCCAAGTTCAAAGGTCCTTTTCTCTTCCAATATAAACTAGTGGTTTAACTAAACCTAATATGAAGGTGTTCGGGGGGGGAGGGAGTTGTTTTGTTTTTTTGTTTTTTGTTTTATGTTTAGTTTTTAAGTTACTTATTTTAATTTCATGAACTCCCAGTGGAGATTTTTTGTTTCTGCTTTAAAATTTCCATGCAGTGAACTCAAAGAACAGCAGAGGTGGGTATTTTACACAAAATTAAATACAATGAGCGACAAGTAAAACTAATCACTCTGGTTTAGCTATTCTAGCTAAGTAGAATGAATTGCCAAATGAATCCAGTTTAATGGGTCTTTATGAAATTGTTTTCAGACATTATGAGCACAAGCTCACTCCCTGATCATCTCACAGTAGCACAGGGTTTTCTCCCAGTGCCCTGCAGCCCCACATTTACACCCCCTTTACACATAGTTCCCTGAAATTCCACCACCATATTTAACTTACCGTCCATATACATGCAACTTTTCACTGGGTTTGTAACCAGTTAATGGCATGGTTGGTTCTACACATCTTGCATGTACACAAGAAACATAATTAATAACACATGGTAACCATGGCCCTGTAATGATGTTTTGCCTTTGTCAGCAGCTTAGGTTGCGTATGGTTGTTTTCCTGCAGCCAGGTCATAACATTAATATTTTGCTGTGCAGCTGGGACCTCATAATCATGCCTGTGTAACCACTTTTGCTGATGTTGCTTCCTTCCAACTCTCTAAGCAGTGGGATGCCTTTTGAGTGCTTAGTCCCATGTGCTGCTGGTGCTGTTTTATGTGCATGTCCATTAGTCCCCTTGTTCCTTGTTGAGTCATCATGGGTTAGCTGTCACTATTTTCCCAGAAAGCACTATGAAAACACAATTTGCAATGTGATAGATCTAGATATATCCACAGAACTGTTGAATGTGATTCAGTTGTGAAAAAGCTGTGTGGGCACGTGCATGTAACTCTCACATGAGCAGGTTATATTTCTAGTGTAATCTAGGATATACTGAAACCTTTTAAATGGTGCTTTTGAACATCATCCTACTTTGGGGTTCACAGTGGGAACACCTCTTGACTCCCACACCCACACTCCCGCCTCCATTTTTACTAAAATCTCAGGGAAGCCCTGTGGCAGAAGAGCTCTGGAATATTCAGCCATAACTGTTGCTAACTCAGCACAGTCATTTGCATATGTTCAGAATATGACCAGGATCAAATCTTTGTAAGCCATGCTTTCTGAGTTACTGGTACAGTGAGAGTTTCAATAAAACATTTTTTAAAGGCCATTTATTTGTCTTCCTAAAATCATCTGGATTGTCAATCTGCACATACAGAAATAGGTTTTATACGAACTACCATTACATTAAAAAAGCCTTTTCTTTTTTAAAATAAGCAAAGGATAAAATATCTCGTATTTTGTTTTATTGCAGGATATCTGAATGTGCTCTCAAATAACCGGTGGCGTGAACGGTGGTGCAGAGTGAAAGATAATAAGCTCATATTCCATAAGGACAGAACAGATCTGAAGACCCACATTGTTTCTATTCCTCTGCGTGGCTGTGAAGTCATTCCAGGCTTGGATTCCAAGCATCCCTTGACATTCCGTCTGCTTCGAAATGGGCAGGAGGTCGCAGTGTTAGAGGTGCAATGTTTATTAATGTGCATACTTTGCAGAGATGCACATGGGCTAATTACATGACCGTTCGTTCATGCAACCTGCCTTTCAAAATGCTTTCCACGGTTAAATAATACAGTTACAGAGCTGGGTAACAAACATTACAGAAATAAATTAAGAGTTACAGGCAAAAGAGACTTATCTGGGTGAGAATTGATGTAAGGGGAAAACCCTAATGTTGATTTTTTTACTCACAACAGTCTTCCCTGTTAAGATGTTTTCTGCTGTCTCTCTCTCCACGCTGACCTTTTCTCTTCCCTTTATAATTGCTTATGCACCTCCCCTGTTAGTCTTCTATCAAGGAGGTAACTCAGAATACAGATGACTGAGTGCTAATTAAATAACCTTGCTGTGGCTCACTACACTGAAGATTAGAGCTCTGGATCTCTATTTCTCCTGGGCATATTAATCAACTTTAAGATTTGTTATTCTGAAGTCATCATCAGGGGGTGTATCTGTACTAGAGAAATTTGGTTCCTAGCCACAAGTTGGGCCACCTACCATGCACACCACACATGTAAACAGTGAAACACTCCCAGTTGTACACAGGCCATTATACCATAATTTACATTAGACTTGTTTCAAGCAAGGCTAAGCACTGTGTACTCTTCCAGCATTGGATGGAAAAAGCTAGCATAATAGCTCTAGTATTGCAAATAGCCTTAGTGCTTCTGTCCCATAGTAGTGTCCTCTCTAGTCTGCATTCTGCTGCATATGGATCAGGTTTGCCAGAAGAAAGTTATCTGTCTCAATAGTACTGCCTGCCCTGTAAAGCTTATAGAGGTGCATTTATTTTATGAACATCAGCTTCTTCCAAACCACTGTCCCGCAATGAGCGAAGCATCCTTCCATGGAAATATGCAGTCTCAGGCAGATGGGCAGGTGTCGCTGACCTCTGGGACAACCAGGTGTCTGAGCACCTTGCTGAGGAAGGAGTTATTTGGTCTGGCAGGCAGTGGTAGCAAAAGATCGAGATCCTCAATAATACCAACCAGGCATGAATTAAAACCTGTCCATTTTTCTAAGGAGCTGAACAGAGTACTTGGTACCCATCCTTCCCTGGAGTCTAGTGCGATGCTGGAAAGTACAGAAGCTCCCTGTCGTGCAGCTGAGCAGCAGGATGATGAGGTCAAGGAGCAAGATGCAGATCACAGGGCTAAGGAATTGGACCCGGGGTTAGCCAAGAACTTGCTAGGATCTCAGGGAGGTTAAAAAGATTGAAGACAAAATCAAGATATTGAGAACAGAATTAGTTGAAGAGAAGAAATTCTTTAATGGCCTATACGTTAATGCTATGAGTCTGGGTAACAACCAAGGGGAATTGGAATTGTTCATTTATGAGCATAAATTTGATCAAGTTGGTATCACTGAAACCTGGGGGGAAGATTCTCATGACTGGGATGTTAAATCAAGGGTTAACCTGTTAAGGAAGGTTCAGGTGAGCAATAAGGGAGGAGAAGGGGCACTCTAGGCCGAAAATGGCATTTTTCCAGAATTATCAGTGACTGTTTCCAAGTCACTGATGATTCTGAAAAAAATTATCTTGAATGCTTAATGATTAGTGTCCTAACTGCTAAAACACAAGATGGAGTATTAGTTGGTGTCTGCCACAGACAGGGCCGGCTTTAGGCCAATTCCACCAATTCCCCCGAATCAGGCCCCGCACCTAAGAGGGCTCCGCACCCAGTGAGAATCCCTTCCCTGGCTAGAGGCGCCTTTTTAATTTTTACTCATCTGGCGGCACTTCGGGTCTCCAGCAGCACTTCGGCGGCGGGTCCTTCGCTTGCTCTGGGTCTTCGGTGGTACTTCGGTGGCAGGTCCTTCAGTGCCGCCAAAGACCTGGAGCAAGTGAAGGACCCACCGCCGAAGTGCTGCCCGAAGACTCAGAGCACCGCCTGGTGAATTCAAGCCCCACATGTTTTTTTACAGGTGTTTTTTGTTGTTGTTTTGGTTTGGGTTTTTTTTTTTTCCAGTCATCCCTGTCGGGGCCCCGTCGAAACTGTTCGAATTGGGCACTTCCTAAAGCCGGCCCTGGCCACAGACCACCAAATCACACTAGAGAACAGGATGGCTGCCTCCTTATGCACCTATCATAACATAAGGGAAAAAACTATGTGATCATTTGGGGCTGTAATTTGAGTGATGTATGCTGGAGGTCTTATGCTGCCTGTATTAAAACATCCTTGAAACTGCTAAATACTACAGATGACAATTTTCTATCTTAAAAAGTCTTGCATCTAACCTGGGGAATTCTATATCACACCTCAGCTTGACAGATAAAGAGGAACTAAAAATTTCTGGCAACTTAAGTAAAAGTGATAAACACTTGATCACATTTGTAATGTGCAAAGTCTAGACCAGTGATGTACTTGGTGCTTTAAAAGGACCAGTTTCACAAAGCTGAAAACAATTAAGAGCCAAATCAGCTGGGAAGAGGAAATTAATCAGAGAAATGTAAATGATAATTGGGAATTGTTTAAGAGTATTTAACAAGAGGCCCAAAAATCTTCAACTGAGGACGAAGGTCATAATAATGCAGAAAAAGCACTGGGGGAGGGGAGAGACAGGAGACAGATGATGTAGTCATAGCATAGGATAACACTCTTTCCATTCATTTAGTCTTCTCAGGAGGATGTTAAATAGCAGCTACTAAAGTTAGACATTTTTAAATCAGTAGGTCTGGATAACTTGCCTCCAAGAGTTTTAAAATATTTGGCTAAGGAACTCGCTAGACCATTAATGTTGATTTTCAATAACTCTTGGAGCACTGGGGAAGTTCCAGAAGACTGTGCTAATTTTAAAAAAGGGTAAACATGGTGACCTGGGTAAGGTTTGTCTGTCTGACATCAATCCTGGGTAAGATAATGGAGTGCTTATATGGGACTCTATTAATAAAGAATTACAAGGGTGCTTAATGGAGGGTAATTAATGCCATTCAATGTGGGTTTATGGAAAATAGATCCTGTCAAACTAACTTGATATCTTTTTTTGATGAGATTAAAAGTTTGGTTGATAAAGATAGTAGTGTTGTAATATACTTAGACTTCTGTAAGAGACATGACATTTTGATTTATTTTATAGCTTTCTAGTTTTTTAATATAGCACACATTAAAAGGATTAAAACCTGGTTAACTGATAGGTCTCAAAATGTAAACAGGAAATCATCATTGAATTAATGTATTTTTAGAGGAGTCCTGCACAGGTAGGTTCTTGCCCCTATACTTTTTAACATTTTTATTAATGACCTGGAAAAAAACATGAAGTCATAACTGATAAAGTTTACAGATAACAAAAAAATAATTAGAGAAGTGGCAAATAATGAAGAGGACAGATCACTGATACAGAGTGATCTGGATCACCTGGGTGCAAGCAAACAATATACACTTTTAATATGGCTAAAGGTAAATGCATACATCTAGGAACAAAGGATGTAGGTCATAGTTACAGGATGGGGGGATCTATCTTGGGAAGCAGTAACTCTGAAAAAGATTTGGGGGTTTTATTGGATAATGATCTGAACATGAGCCCTCAGCACGATGCTGTGGCCAAAAGGGCTAATGCAGTCCTTGGATGCATTGACAGGGGAATCTCAAGTAGGAGCAGAGAGGTTATTTTACCTTGGCATTTGGCACTAGTGTGATCACTGCTGGGATTCTGCGTCGAGTTCTGGTATCCACAATTCAAGAAGGAGTGTGATAAATTGGAGAGTGTTCAGAGAAGAGCCACAAGAATGATTAAAGGGCTAGAAAAGATACCTTATAGGTGATTGACTCAGAGAGCTCGATCTACTTACCTTAACAAGGAGAAGGTTAAGGGGTGACTTGATTACAGTCCATAAGTACTCCCTGGGAACAAATATTTATTTATGGGCTCTTCAGACTTGCAGAGAAAGGTGTAACATGACCCAATGCCTGGAAGTTGAAGCAAGGCAAATTCAGACAAGAAATAAGACATAATTTTTTTTTTAAAGCAGTGTGGGTAATTACCTCACTAGAACAACTTGCCATGGGTCATGGTGGATTCTCCATCACTGACAATATTTAAATCAAGATTGGATGTTTTTTTCTAAAAGACATGCTGTAGGGTTTATTTTGGGGAAGTTGTGTGGCCGGTGTTATATAGGAGGTCAGACTACATGATCACAGTGGTCCCTTCTAGACTTGGATTCTGCAAGTCCAAAGACCAAGAGAAGACAGCTACTGACAACCACTGAGCCAATTTGAGAAAATGCACTCTTGCTTAACACAGGGAATAGCTGTAAAATGGAAAACTACACTAAAGAGCTCCATAGTTGTATTATTTAATATCTTTGTAACAAATCCAAGGGTAGGAACACCCCCCCACAAAAAAAAGTCAGAATAAAACAAACAGCCTACGAAATTTCAAATGAGCTAAAATAAGTTCTTTTCAGTGCTTATTTAAAACCAGACTTGAACTATGAAAAATGGCTCCAGGGTAGCTCTGTTGACTTTTTATTGGTTAAAATTGGAAACCTTAGATAAAAATAACATGTAGTGGCATTTGTAAGGAAACTAGTGGGAGGCAAACTTTCATTTTCAGACTCTGGTCAGATACTTTGAACACTTAAGTGCTGATCAGTTCAGTGTCTTGTCCCTGAAGAATGGTCATGCTATATATGCGCAGTACAGGTTATTTGGATGACGATTTACAAGAACAGGAAATGAATGAAGTGTAATATAAAGAAGAGGAACTACAGTAAGGAAATTGAGTTAAAGGAAAAAATCTTTGAGTTTGTTACATTGAATAAAGAAACTTAAAATAAATAAATATTGAAATGCCTAAAAAATTGCATGAAATTTTTCAAAAACTGAAAATCATTCAGTTTCAAAAACTAAAAAACTAGAATGATTTCCACAATGTTAATGCCCTCCTCCGCCCCCAATTTTTCAACCTGCTTTAGTATTCCTTTGTCCAAGGTTATCCTGTCTTTACAATTTGGACAAGTTACCTTTCTTAAAAGCTTAGCCTTGTGGTGGAAAACATTTGTCTCAGATTTCTGAAATCAAAAATAAGCAAGGTGCATACCTAGATACACTGGCTTCATGCATTTATTTTTTCCTTCTTTTGCTGGAACTGTTCATATTGTTTTACTCCATAATCTATTAACATGTTGCTTTAAATATGTTCGTTATGGCAGAATAACCTCAGTGAATGTTACTTTTTGTTAACATAGTTTGGCAAAGGTGATCCAGAGCCTCAGATGCATCATTATATTAACGTTAGTAAAATGAAAGCGTAATTATTAAGTAATTAATATTAAAAAGCCTATTGTTTCAGTGATAATTTATGAGTTTTTATAAGATCTTCTCATCATCATAGGCTTCATCATCCGAAGACATGGGCAGATGGATTGGGATTTTACTGGCTGAAACCGGTTCATCTACAGATCCTGGAGCCCTGCACTATGATTATATTGATGTGGAGATGACTGCAAGCATCATACAAGCTGCAAAACAGACCTTCTGGTAAGATGCATTAAAAGCAATTTAAGGGTGTTTTCAGTAATTTCAGAATTTGCAGCCTCATGTTAGTTCTAATATCAAGAGACTTTGTCAAACCTTCCCTTTTTTGCCAAGATATTAAACTCCTGAGGGATTGAAATCTTGAGTCTCTAAGCATTCGAGATGTGTTTAAGATTATCGTGCTGGCATCCGGCTAAGTATTACAAGAGAGACAGAATATGTCCACTTTTATGATGTATTCAACTCTCGCACTTATAGTGTAAGAGGAATCTAGTAATTAGGTGCTATTTTAACCCCTTCTGTCTGGCAGCCCTAAAGCTTTAAATGATCAAATAAGTTGAAGCTTGACCACAATTCGGTCACAATAGTTTACGCTGGTTATATTCACTTTCCAAGTTTTAATAGAACTAATGTAAATTCACAGAATTGGTTTCGCCCTCAGTACTCAGCAGAAATTCTGATTTTATGTGTCATTACAACAATCTGTAACCCACTATACCTCCTTTGTCCTGTGACTGCAGAGGTGTGAATTGCCCACTTCACCTTAAATGGTCTCTTGCCACAGGTGTTTACCCTTAAACTAACTGATCAGGTGGTTAAGCACTGTTATAAAATGCCCAGGGAGATTGTGGAATCTCCATCACTGGAGATTTTTAAGAGCAGGTTAGACAAACACCCATCAGGGACGGACTAGATCAGTGGTTCTCAAAACTTTTTTTTTCGCCGTCTGCTTGAAAATTGCTGAGGGTATCGGTGGACCACTTAATGATCTTTCCAAATGTTTCACAGTGTTTGAAATAGGCCATCCTGATTATCACTACAAATGTTTTTTTCTCCTGCTGATAATAGCCCATCTTAATTGATTAGTCTCCTTAGAGTTGGTATGGCAACACTCATTTTTTTCATGTTCTCTGTCTATATATATATATATCTTCCTACTGTATTTTCCACAGCATGCATCCAATGAAGTGGGTTCTAGCCCACGAAAGCTTATGCCTAAATAAAATTGTTAGTCTCTAAGGTGCCACAAGTACTCCTCGTTCTTTTTTCCAAATGTTGTTTGTACCATTAGCTAACTATTGTAAAGCACTTTGGATAAAAGTGCTATATTTAAAAAAAACTTAATAATATTGACCTTTTTTTGTTCTACAAATAAAAGCACACAACTCGTATTTGAATATCACTAGTCTTACCTTTCTAATGTGATGGATGTGCCCTCTCTCCCCCCGCCACAGCAGCCCCTGAGCTGGGGCTCAGAAGGAGGGCCATCTCTCCCTGGCAGCCACAACCCTAGAGCTCTGGAAAGTCGCCTCTTTCTCTGGCTGCTGAAGCCTTGCACGTCCCATATTCCACCCACCCCCTCTTCTCACCCCACTGCCTCTGCCCCAAGGCCACCACCTCAACTTACATGTGTGTCTTCACCCTTCCAGGGTCCAGGCACCTAATTAGTGGAGCCACACCTGCATGACTCCACTAATTAGGTGGGTGCCCTTCATTCTCTCGTGTGCGGCCGTGCAGGTGCGCACCTTGGAACTATCTGCGGACCGCCTGACTGAAGCTCACGGACGACTGGTGGTCCGCGGACCACAGTTTGAGAACCTTTTGTCTAGATAATACTAAGTCCTGCCATGAGTGCAGGGGACTGGACTAGATGACCTCTCGAGGTCCCACTCAGTCCTATGATTCTACAATCTCTCCCACCTCGTATTTAGCTTTTGGCACTCTGATTACCTTTCCTAGACCTGAAGAAGAGCTCTGTGTAGCTCAAAAGCTTGTCTCCTTCACCAGCAGAATTTGGTCCAGTAAAAGACCCACCTTGTCTTTCTCATAGAACCACTACATCCAGTTGTTCCTTGCTGAAGGATTAAAAACTCGCAGTTTTGAAATTCACATCAATACATGAATTCAATACACAATGCAGAGTTTGTTAGTATATGCCTCATGACAGCAAAGTGTGGATAGAAAATATCTTGGCCAGACAGTTTACTAGGACTTTATAAACATGATCCTGCAAGGTGCTGAGTGCCCTCAACTCCCACTGAAATTACTGGGATTCAGCATTTTCAGAATCAAGCTCAATATAGCCGTCATAAATAGGAATAGACTAAAAATACATAAAGGGTGAAAACCTAGTATAGCTTCCTGTTGGAAATACTGTACTCTCACTAGTGAAGGGTCCGGAGAGCTGCAGTGCAGAAAAATGAGACGCTTCATTCATGCTAGTTTGAATGGCTTTTGATAGAAATCAGGGTTGATTCATCTCTTACCACAATCCCACTTTTGTCAAATCCAAGTAATTTTGATAGAATCATAATGCAGTTAATTTAGAGGCTTGTTCTTATATATGTTTTGAAGTTAATAGGGCTCAAAAAAGTTTTTCCTGTGACATGCATTTTTCGCTTCCATCAGCATCTAGTGATAACCACATGTAAAAGAGAAGCCGGATGCAAATGTTTTTGCCTGAATATTGCTTGGCTTTCATTTTATGAACAAATGTGATATTAATTGAAACCAAGTGAAAAAAAATAAGTGCAACTAGACCACATATTAGAAAGGAATGCCAAACGTAACTTGCAAAGTAATAAAAATTCCCTATCAAGTATTTGTTTAAATTTGTTGTATCACAATAAAGTGAATGTAAGAGCTTATCTGCAAACAACCTAGGGCATGTCTCTTTTAACTTCTGATCCAATTTTTCTTGTAAAATTAGAAGGGGAAATGAGAAATGACATGGCCTTTCTTATCCATCCACACAGCAAAAACTCGTGCATCTCAGTTACTACAACTTTCTCTCTAGCCTCAAGTAATGCAATCTTGCCTCATTCATATCCATTCAGAATACTCCTGGAAAGATCACTTTTCTACCCTATCATTGTTTTTGTTTTGTATTATCATAGCACCTGGGAGCCCCAGTCATGGACCAGGGCCCATTTGATCATGTCACCCCCCCTCTTTTCATCCCTCCGCTGTTCCCCCCCCTTCTCTATCACATCAAACATAAGCTGTGTGTCTTCACTTTCTAGGCTCTTTGTGACCTATCCAATCCTGCATATCATCTCTCCGTTGCTATCACGATGTCAACTCTCACCTCCAGTCGACCCATGATGCCAGATTCTGTCACTTGTTATATTTTCAAACAAGTACATTTCTGCTTTATCCCATCCTGCCCCTTGTTCTTGGGAGGTGCTCCCCATAAACATCCATAAAGTTACCTTCAAAACTCTCTTTTACTGTGATGCCGACAATACATTTGACAACAGTTTGGCTGCTGGTGTGTTGAGACCACTGCCTGTCATGTTTGACTAGTATCATCTCATTGTTTCCTTGCACTCCCCCCCATCCCCATCCCTTCTTGTCTTCTACTTAGATAGTACCATATTTGGGGCAGGGGCTGTCAATATTTCTAATTATAGTCTGGAAATATTTGGATAATGTTTCTCATTAAGGACAACAGAAAAAAATGTTGGAGTTTCATGACAACACTATTGTTTTTATAGCTATGATACAGTTAGGAGCATTTTTACAATGGTGAATTAAGATTTTTTTCCTCCTGCAAACTCTCATCTCATGATCGTCTTGTCTAGTGAATCCTAATATATTTTTTAAGAATGCTCCTGTGGAAGAAGACATGATCAATTTCAGGTTGAAGGGTTCGTTGGTTGGGGCTCAGGAATGTCTAAAGTCAGATGGCAATGAAAAACTACTTACAAAGGCAAGACCTGATTCTGTAAATACTTACACATGCCAGTAATTACACACGTGGAGTTTGATTGGACTATTCCTCTTTATAAAACTGCTCAATTACTTAAGCTTTTGCTGAATCAGGACCTTGGCCAGATTCTGCCAATGTTACCTAGAACAAGGAGTCAGTAGATGAGAGTTTTTCCACATTAGGGATTGCAACATAAACATTTTATGCAAAGCTGTTAATTGTAAACAACTATAAATTCTTCAGAAACTTTTAATCATCTGTAAGGAATAAGACTGAATGCCCTTGTTACAAAGGAAACATGTTTTGGCTGTGAAACATTAATACAGAAAATAGTGGAATTCTGTACTGGATGTTATAATAGACGATGATTATTGTACAAGATCATTATAGGATAATACTGTATGGGTGAAATTCACCACTGTGCAGCTGGCCAACAAAAGACCTATTTGCCATTTAAGTTACATTTGACCTTTAAAAATAGGACTTAAATAGCACATGAGCCTTGTGTTGGCCCCTCTGCAGTAGGGTGAATTTCAGTATACACGCAAAGAAAGAGTTATGAAAAGAGCATATCAGTAGTAAAAATGTAGCAGTGAACATTGTGCGCAATAATTCTCTACTCTGGCATTTGATTTATAGAGAGATACCAGATTTATATTTTCAAAAGCAATGTGTAATATCTTCTGATTATGATCAAGACTGTGAGCAGTGTAATACTTCAAAACATACAATACCACACTAGTTATTTTCTCAGTTATTTTACAACTTGATGTGACATTTGCAGTATGTTCATTCTCCTGAGGATCAGATCCTGAAATGTATTGAAGGTTTTCAACTTCCTATTGAATTAAGTGGGAGTTGAGATTACTTAGTACCTTACAGGACCAGCTCTAAATGCTGACAATGGTTAGTTAATATTATTAAAATCTATCTGCAGAAAACATTGTTCCTCATTCTACATAATTGGAATAAAATATAACGTGTTTGGCAGGCTTCTCCCACGTTATTTGTAACCCCGTGGAGAAATAAAAGACCCATCTACCTTACTGCATGATTTTATTGTCATTAATTAATGTCAACTTCAGAAATTGAATAGGTCTGTTGCGAATCTTTGTTTTCCTTCTTATCTCTTTTTATGTACTTGAATCTTAAGGATCTTTGTGGTCTCATGTTACTGGCTCTGTTTCAAGGGCTGTTTATGAAAGCAAATTCCTCTCTGAATCATAGTTCTTCTTCGAGTGTTTGCTCATGTCGATTTTATTCTAGGTGTGTGCACACCCACGTGCACAGTAGTCGGAGACTTTTGCCTTTGCGGTATCCATAGAGTTGACTGTGGCACCCCCTTGAGTGCCGCGCTCATGTGTTGGTATATCAGGCACCGCCTGCCCTACGCCTGCTCAGTTCCCTCTTACTGCCTGTGGTGGTTGCTCAGAAAGCCTCTCTCCCTTGCTTCGCAAGTGAGCAGCGGTTCTTTCCCTTTTGACTTTATGTTCCAGCTATAATTAGTTTTGTTTGTTGTAGATTAGTTAGCAAGTAGCTGTTAAGTATGGTAGTTAGTCAGTTAGGGTCCTGGTGAGGACTTTGCCCCAGGCAAGGCATGCCCTGGTCACTGGGTTTTAAGCCCTGCACTGACTGTAATAGCCCTATGCCTGTTAGTGACCTGCATGGCAGCTGTCTGAAGTGCCTGCGGGAATCCCAGGTTAAAGAAAAGTGTCACATCTGTAAGAACTTTTGTCCTTGGACACAAAAAGAGCAATACAATCATTTAAGGGCCCTCCTCCTAGATGCTGAGGTGGAGGGACAGGTGCCCACCCTGAAACCCCTTTTCCCTGCGTGGGATGATGCCCCGGGCCCCCCGCCCTCCAGTGGTCCCTTCTTCCTCCTCTTCTCCAGATGAGGCTGTGGTGAGGCCCTCCTGTGCTAGCCCATCAGTGAGCACCGGTGGGCTAGCACAGGAAGGCCCCACCACAGCCTCGTCTGGAGAGGAGGGGGAAGAAGGATCCTGATCCAAAGGGTAGCCACTAGCTTAGGCCTAGAGGCAGAAGAGATGACAAAGCAATCAGACACTAACTCTGGTTTCCAACACTCAGACCTGGGTTGGGGAGCCCATCTGGGAGAGCTCAGTATACCAGACTGCTGGTCGGAGGGGTCAACCACTTCCTCCACATAAATGTCAGGGATCTCAAGGCAATTTGCCTGGCTTATCAGGCTTTTCAGTCCCACTTACAAAGCAAACTGGTTCAAGTCCTGACGGATAACACTGCCACGATGTTTTATATCAACAAGCAGGGAAGAGCCAGCTCATCAGCACTCTGCCAGGAAGCCCTCCAGCTCTGGGACTTGTGTATGCAGCATGCCACTCATCTCATGGCAGTGCACCTCCCTGAACCAGGAACGTATTGCCAGATCGCCTCAGCAGAGCCTTCTCATCTCATCATGAATGGTCATTCCACCCCGAGGTGGTCAGTGGGATCTTCCGAAAGTGGGGATCTCCCCAGGTGGACATGTTTGCGACACACCAGAACAGGAAATATCACCTGTTTGCTCATTTCAGGGAGTCGACAGTGACTCCTTGTTGGATGCCTTCCTACTTCTATGGTCGGAGGATCTGTATGCTTTCCCACCAATGCCATTGCTTCACAGTCCTCATGAAGATCAAGCAGGACAAGGCCAAAGTTATCCTGATAGCACCGGCTTGGCCATGCCAACACTGGTTCAGGACACTGATCGACCTGTCGGTGATGACCCCAGTGACCAGATCTCCTGTCCCAGAATCACAGCAGGCTCCTGCACCCGAATCTGGCAGTGCTGCACCTAACAGCTTGGTTGCTGCATGGTTTACTGCTGAAGAGCAGGAGTGCTCAGCCTGTGTCCTGCAGGTCCTACTGGTTAGTAGAAATCTCTCCACTAGAAAGACCTACCAGGCCAAATGGAGACGATTCTCGTGTTGGGCATTGGCCCAAGGGGTTAGGCCTAAGCAGGCCTCACTGCAGTCCATCGTGGAGTACCTTATGCATCTCAAGCTCCAAGGCTTGTCCCTTTCATCAATTAAGGTCCACTTGGCCACCATATTAGCCTTTCATCCTCTTCCCAGGGCAGGTTGGTCTTCAC
This sequence comes from Gopherus evgoodei, assembly GCF_007399415.2. Classification (NCBI taxonomy): domain Eukaryota; kingdom Metazoa; phylum Chordata; order Testudines; family Testudinidae; genus Gopherus; species Gopherus evgoodei. The sequence continues at coordinate 23,689,064 of NC_044326.1, forward strand.
TTACAACATTACAGTCCGGTTCTTGAAAGGTCTGGAGCAACTGTAACCCCAGGTCTGGGACCCAGTCTCTCTGTGGGACCTGAGTCTAGTGATTGTGCAGCTCACTTCAAGCCCTTGGTGTCCTGTTCCCTTCTTCTGCTCTCCTGGAAGGTGTCATTCCTGGTGGCGATAACTTCTGCCCGCAGTGTCTCCGAGATTAGGGCACTTACCTCAGAGCTGCCTTATGCAGTTTTCTTAAAGGACAAGGTCCAGCTGCGGCTGCATCCAGTTTTCCTGCCCTAGGTGGTTTCACAATTTCACACATGCCAGGACATATTTTTATCAGTCTTCTTCCCAAAGCCTCATAAGTCTGGAGGAGGAGTGTAGGTTGCACTCCCTCGACATTAGGAGAGCGCTAGCCTTATACACTGAGAGGACCAAGCCATTTCGCAAGTTGACGCAGTTGTTCATCACAGTGGCAGATAGGTTGAAAGATCGTCCAGTGTCTACCCAGAGAATCTCATCTTGAATCACTGCTGGCATCCGTTTTTGCTGTGATCAGCCTCCACCAGCAATTGTAACCGCCCACTCAACTAGAGCACAAGCTTCGTTGGGGCTCTTCCTGGCCCATGTGCCAATTCCTGATATCTGCAGGGCTGCTACCTAGTCATCCATTCATATGTTCATGTCTCACTCTGTGCTTACCCACCAAACCCAAGACACGCTTGCTTCAGTAGAGCGGTATTACAAGCCGCACATCTGTAAACTCCCAGCCCACCTCCAGGGATACTGATTGTGAGTCACCTGGAATGGAATTGACATGAGCAAGCACTGACACAAGAAAAAACGGTTACTTACCTTTTGTAACTGTTGTTCTTCGAGATGTGTTGCTCATGTCCATTCCATTACCCGCCTTCTTGCCCCTCTTCCGGAGTTGCCAGCAAGAAGGAACCGAGATGGCATAGGGTGGTGGCGCCTGATATTCCACTGCATGAGCACGGCAGTCAAAGGGGTGCCACAGTCGACCCTATGGATACCGCTAAGGCAAAAGTCTCCGACAACTGTGCACATGGGCACACCCACACCTAGAATGGAATCGACATGAGCAACACAGCTCGAAGAACAACAGTTACGAAAAGTAGGTAACAGTTATTTATTGCTAGTTGGGGCCCAAATCTGCAAGTTGCTCCACATGGATAGACCTTTGTTACCACAAGGAGCCTCACTGAAGTCAGTCAGGATCCCACAAGAGCTAGATCAAAATTGTTTCTTTTTTTAAAATTAAAAACATTCAAAACTATAAAAAATGTTTCTATTTCAGAGTTTTCACACACCCTGTGTGAGAGACAGCTGGAGTGCACTCTCATCCAGGCAAGGAGTCCGGAGAACATGACAACATGTCACAACCGGTCCCCAGTCAAAAGTTACACAGCAGCAAACCAAAAGTAAAAATAATTTTTAAAAAATGCACAAAACATTTCAAAAGATTCTAAGGAAAGTTTTCATATAACTGAAAAAAGTGATTGGAACCTAAAAGTTTTCACGAAAATGTTGGTTTTCAAATATATGCTATCTTTTGCTGGAAAAAAAATCATTTGAAAAATTTTGATCAGCTCACGGTTCCACACACAAAGCATTTTGCAGGATTTAGACCTTGGTTTGCTCCAGTTCCTAAAATGATTGTAATAGAGTCTTGGGTCATATCCCTCCCCCCAACCCTATGTGCATGCACACCTTCCTCATTCTATCCTATATAGACACAGGCAGAAATTTTTATTGAGGTCTGGCAAACTGGTTTATATCAGCAGATTCACATGTAACACAACAGAACAGCTACAGCTGTTTCCATCCTGGCTTTCACACAGTCCTACACTTTCTCTTATGATAGTGGTACAGAAACATATGTTGTGATATGATGTTAGCAGCCAGATCTGAGTAAAATACAGAGCTTTATTTTTCTTTCATGGAGGTTGCAGAAGGAGGAAAACTATCTATAGCTTTAATACAAAGAGAAAAGCTGTGTGTTCCAGATTGGGTAGATAATCAAATGTGGGTGTAGCACCATTGAATCATCATGAAGACTAAGGATCAAGTGGTGTTTTTTGTTTTACATAGTTTTATGAACAGACGTGTTATATCTACTAATCCATATCGGGGAAGCACTGCCAATGGCTACGCATGTCCCAGTGGAATGGCACTTCATTATGATGATGTTCCCTGCATAAATGGATCGGTAAGAATTCAGTTTTTACAGTGCAAATAGCTTATATGTGTTGAACGCAAGGACACCTGAAAACTGTATTACCTCATTGAGTGCTATTGGGCAGATTCCAAATGAACTCAAGTTTTCTACTCTTTATAATCAGGAACCTCTCTCTCATCTGGAGACTTCTAGGGGAGTGGGACATATTGTTTAAATTAACTTGTTCATGAGCCAGCATATATTTATACAAACAGCTGCCTGTTGATCAGTTTGTGCCAAATCCTTGATTTTTTTAAAAGAAACATTCATTAGAACAAGACAAAACTCAGGGCTTGATTGTGCCAGGCCCTGTGTTGGGTGTTGTAAGTTGTGAAGAAAGCACAACAAGCCGTCAGACCTCACTCTGCACCCTTGCAGGAATATGGCACTATCCAAGGAACAGCTGACAATAGGGCTATCCATCTCCAAGACGAGGCTTCCACTGACAGTTGTGCTATTCATCCCAAAGAGAGCAGGCTGAGGGCAAGGCCGTGATCCCACCCCACCCTCTGAATTAGCCTGCAGAGCTGGTCCTGTGTAGGAGTGAGGGGGAGAGGGGGAGAGCATATTTGCACACAGTGGCACGTGGTCTTTAAATATTTGTTTGCGAGTGCTGCAGCTCAGCATAGTTCCTAATTTGGGCATTGTCTTAAAGGCAGATTTGAGACCTCAGTCTGAAAACTGAGAGAAATGTACAGAAATTCAAGGCATAAACTGTCACAAACAAGTGCAATCTTCTCTCATGTCATGGCATGTCAGAGGAGTAGGGAAAAATCTCTAAGGAATAAGATACACCGAAGTGTTTGGTGAGTGGGATGCATGTGTAGTTCTTGGGTGTGCTTGGGACTGTATCTGAGGAGGGCACTCATGCAGACAGGGTGGATTAAGGAAGGATCTTGGGCATGCAGATCCACGGCTTCTTTTAAGATTAAATGAATGAATCACTGGGTGAGCGTTATTGAGTTTTCCATTTTTGTGGAAAGAGGAAATGGCCTGGAGCTATTTTAGATATTTATTTAGCTAAGTAATACTTTTCCAACAAATAAAATACAGTGCTAGTGCACAAGTAGCTGATAGTTCCTGAAAAGACATATGGCCTCAAGAAAAACCTCAGAGCTTTTGATAGTTGCCAGGCCTGAAAATCTGTATTACTAAACCAGGTTTAGCAAAATATGTCCTAGAGATTTTCCTGAAGATTCATCTACGTTACCCATGAGTACCCCACTATTGTCTTATCTTATGCAAGGAAGTAATTATCACCATCTGCACTGTAGCACCTTCTTTCTCAGAATTACTAAATGGAAAATAATAAATAATCATCATCATCATCATCGTCAAGTAATAGTATATGGGGTAACATCACAGTCCCCTTTTCTCTGCTTAACAGAAAACACAAGAAAATTCAGGTTATGAAATGGGTAACACAATCCTCTCTTTTCCGCAGTCATCCAAACATGCCATAGCTACCCATGTCTTTCTAGACCGATTTGGCTCAAATGGTAGGAAAAATCAAAATCTTGCTAAACTCAAATGGTTTTAATGATTCTAAATAACCTGCTTATGTTTTAATGTTGCATAGGTTCTGCATGATGTTTTGTTTACTAACAGCAAAAGTGTGTGTGTTGCAGTGGGAACTGGAAGATGGCTTTCCTACTTCTCGTAGCAGAAACATGGGAGAAGAAGTGCTTTATGATAACGCAGGCCTGTACGATAACTTGCCGTCTCCGAAAATCTTTGCACGCTATCCACCTGCTGACAGAAAAGCCAATAGGTTATCTACTGACAAACTCTCCTCTAACCATTACAAAAATCCTGTCTCATCCAATCTGTCCTCTGCTCAGTCTGTCACTAACACCTCTGCTGTGGGGAGGGGATCTGGCTCTCAGGTACTACAATGTTTAATACTGTAACAAAGCCTTTTACCACAATTCCGTTTGAATCTGGGGCTATTTCACTGGTCTGGTTTTAACACTAGAATGCTTGCAACTTAAATGGGCCCACTACAAGTAAAAGAGTTTCACCTAGATTGTAAATTCTGAAATAGAGGTGCTGTCTTCCTGTTTGTCCATCAAATGTCTGCTTAGCATGTTCTTGGTGCTGTGCCTGGAGCCAAGACAATCAATAGGCAGAACTTTCCAAACAAAATTTAGCCATATAACGGCAAGCCTACCTCTGGCTTTAAGTTGGCTTCAGCATATTTCCTACTGGGGGTTTCAGCACAGCTTGTCACTGTAACAAAAAATATTGCATATAAATATTTCAGGGGCTATAATGCAACAGTTGCATGTGCAAATTTCTGTGCACCATCCTTTGAAACTTTGGCCCCCTAAATACTTTGTTTTTATTGGATAAAATACTTGGCATTTTAGTTTTAAGTGTGGTTCTAGTTTACTGAAACATACAGTGCAACTACATTTAACTGTCTGCCCTGTTGCTTTCTTCCCTGAAGAAATCTAAGATTCCCTGTTCGCAGTCATAAGCTATGTTACCATATCTGAATTCATTGCGAAGGACAATGCATGCAATTCTCAATCAGGTCATTAGCCTAATTTAAAGAGAATAGTAAGATGAAGGTAGTCTTTTCCTTGTTTGATGCATCTGAAATAATCTGTATTACTTACCTGACCACTAGTTTGGTCTAATTATGCATACAAAGCTACGAATCTAATGTTAGAACCAGAGATGGGCATGAGCAGCAAAGTTCAGGGTTGTTGGTTGAGGCCCATCTTTTCTTGGATTAAAATAGAGCGCAGTAGAAGGTTACTCTCTGCATTACAGTTCAGACTTTATTATTGGTATATTTCAAAAGCATCTATAAACTAATAAACAATATGTACTGTAAGGAACATATGTGCGGATACAGGTGTGTCACCAAATGAACCTTTGTACAAGAATCACATGCAGTGGCTTTTAGATTTAAAAGATCTAACAGAGAACCTTTATTCATTGTATTGCAAAGGGGAAAGTGTTTGAAATAACATAATCATCACTGTATGCGTCAACCAAAGCCATTTTTTTCTCTTTTTAATTTAAAAAAATTATACTTGACTTTTGAGAGCCCAGTTCTCTACTTTGTATAGAGCAGTTGGATCCTTCATTTAAGAAGTAGTAAAGACATTCACCACTTAGCTTTTGTACTGACCCTCTGCAATGCACCATTTAGGTCACACTTAAGCCTTCAAAATAGGGTTCAAAAGATAGTTTAAGTGACACTTATCTAGATCTTTTGCCAGCCTTTAATATAAGGGTGAATTTCAGTCTAATGTTCACAAATCCCTATTCAGCCATTTTAGGAATACCTGGGCCTCGTCTCCATTAGAAAGGGTTTACCAGTATAGCTATAATAGGAAACGCTCCTACTGTAGACTCAGTTTATGCTGGCAAAAGTGTGTTGTTGTAAAACAAACTACACTGGAAAAAGGACTTTTTTGCCTTTATAATTGGGGCTTTTACCAATGTATAAAGGTTACCAATGAAATCATGTTCCTAACCAACATTGCTGTGCCATCAAAAATGTCTAGTGTAGACCTCATCTAGATGACCAATTACAAGAAAATTATAGGGATGTTTTTAGTACTATGACCTTGTTTTAGCCAGTCAGTTTGCATGTCTAGTGAAGAAGCTGCTATTTTGACTGAGTATCTTGTAATAAAATATTCTGCAATACTGCTCTGAAAAATTAGACAATGTTTCAAAAGTCAGATAAAATGACAGAAGCAGCATAAAATTTATATCAGTGAGAAAGAAAAGGATAATTCTGACCCCTGTATTCAGTCATGCACACCTGCAACAGGAAACCCACATGCTATCCTGGCAGTTAGCCAGTACTGCACACTGCTCTCCAGTAATTAAGTGCCAGATTCTGCCACCCTTACTTCTCTCAAGAACAGTATCTTATGCTGGGCCTGGCCCTGTTGAATTCAGTGGAGCTTCTTGGTTGGTTAATGAGCTACTGAGCCTGAGTGAGGATGACAGAAACGAACCCTAAATAACTTGCTTGTCGGATTCTATTTGCAACCTGGTGCTCAGGTTGCGACAAGGAGTTGCAGTAAATACAAAATTAGGAACTTGACCACATAAGGAAATATTCTGTAGCAATGTTTCTCAAACGGGGGTCGCCACTTGTGTAGGGAAAGCCCCTGGGAGACCGGGCCGGTTTGTTTACCTGCCCTGTCTGCAGTTCCGGCCGATCACGGCTCCCACTGGCCGCGGTTCGCCGCTGCAGGCCAATGGGAGCTGCTGGAAGCGGCGCGGGCCGAGGGACATACTGGCCGCTGCTTCCAGCAGCTCCCATTGGCCTGCAGCGGCGAACCGCGGCCAGTGGGAGCCACGATCGGCCAGACCTGCAGACGGGGCAGGTCAACAAACCGGCCCAGCCCGCCAGGGGCTTTCCCTACATAAGTAGTGACTCCAGTTTGAGAAACATTGTTCTATAGTATGGCATGAAGAAAATGTTCTGTGAATAGACAGGGACTATGTCTTTGCATACCATTCAGCAAAATTATCTGGCACAGCTCATAACTGTACTGTTTCTATATCCTACTATAAATGTCCAGTACTTGCTATTAAAAGCCCACATTTACAAACAGTTACTAAGTGTGAACTGGGCTCTGATTATATTCCTTTGTACCCAGGATGCACAAGTTAATTTCTTCCCTATCACAAGATCTTGCAGGGGGTTCAGTTTCAATCTTTTCTTTCAGATGGGACCAGTGCCACGGTCATCCATAGCTGGATGTCATTGCCCGGATAGAATGCAGCAATGTATTCTACTTTGGGCTGCCCTTCAACATTACGTAGAAGATTCAGTTAGTCCAGAATATAGCAACTACCATTGAAACAGGGCAGACCACTGCCATGTCATAATATTGTGTTCTATGCTTTGCACTGGCTCCAGTTCCTCTTTGGGTACAGTCCAAGGTGCTGATTATCTTCTCAAAAGCCCTAACTGCCCTATGACCTGGCTATCCTATTGCACTTTGCAGAAGTTGTCATTGGCCAGAATGCTCTTGTTATCTGTCCGTGTGGTTTCATTCCTGAGGCTGGCAGCAGAGCATTCTCCGGGGCTCTGAAATGTTCTTATCTTGACTAGTAGTTAGCTAGAGCTTGTGTCTAGCCACTGTAAGGGTGTGGTACAAAAGCCACCTTAATTTGCCTTTTTCAATGAGTTTGCTCCTAGGAGAGAATCAGTTGATTAACTCCTTGTGGATGAAGTTGTGTGGTTTTAATTATTTAATTTGGAAATGGCATCCATGTACTATTGCAATGCAATTCCTAGGAAATGGACCTAATAAGAACCTGTAATACATAAGCAACAGTTTAAAATTATACCTCACTGTGAGTGGGCAAGGCTAAAGGTTCTACAGTTTCTTGTGATGGGTAGGAAACTAATGTGCATCCGTACTATATTTTTAAAGGGCTTTGCAATAGAAAATTGTTACAAAGTACCAGTTAGCTCCATTAAAGCATCATCCTTAAAATGTGCCAGTTTTGATTTAAAAAAAAATAGAACAAATTAGCAACAATGATGCCATCACAGATGGAAGAGGAAGAGAGGGAGAATCTCACAATTCCCAGTGATTGCCAGCCTCTGATCTTACTGAATAGGCAATTCTCAATGATACAGTCTCTAGAGGATTCACTGTTTCCAACAGAATCAATTAAGCATATGAACAGCCTCATGGAAGGCAGGCAGTTTTAAACAACTCTTTCAAGCTTTGCTCTTGGTGAAAGTGTTACTGTGGCACCAGCCATACAACAATCATTACCATTGCATAAATATTTTGTTTTCAAACAGTTTAAGGGCAAAAAAAGCTCTGCAACTGCAAATGGGATCTTGGGAAAAGGAAGAATTTTAAACAACCAACAGAAGAAATCTGAATCAGCGTTAAGTGTGAAACGCACAGCATCGAGTAAGTGCATCTCTTAACGATCTTGCTTTGTAACTTTGGGCATTAGGAAACATGGCATGTCTTTCCCATTAGCAAGCAAGGTAAAGACCAGACAGGTGGTGCTAGCAGATAGATTCTTTTAATAACCATCACTTTGGAAAGACAGACTGATTACTTGATTCTGAACTGACTTACATCAGAGTTAATGAGGAGTATTAACTATATTGAAGTCCATGTAAAACTGGTGTGAAATCAGAATCAGTCCCTGTATCTCTGGTTATCATTTTATTAACATATGGAATCATTAAGTAAACATCAGCTGTGTGCTTGGAGCTGTATAACTGCATAAGTGCATATGATCTCTCCCTTGAGGATTTTATAATAATCTAAAACAGGAACAAAAAAATAACTGGTTCAAACACACAGTTCATTGGCTGCTGGTATGAATTTTTGAGATTGTGGCAAAAATGTTGAAGTAGGCCTCTCTTTTCAAAACCTATCTTACTCATAATTTCTGTAATAAAATGTAATTTTTCAGCGATACTGATTATACAATCATACATTCTAAAGCTCCAGGAATATTTGAACAGGTTTTGCGGGTCTCAAATCTAAGACTACAATTGAACCGAATTGTGTAAATTGAATAATGAGCTTCTCTGGCCTCCGTCAGTTTTTAACATTCCGTTATTCCTAAGAGTATATTTGTCCATCTTTGTTATGTTCCCCTCTTAGCATTTGAAATGGTAAGAAATGCATATTAGGACACCTGAGTATTTTAAAATGCTCACAGGGATTTTTTAAAGTACACTTTGAGCACACAAAAGCTGTTTAAGCAAAATTTGTGACACTAAACACCTCTGTCTGTCTGTCTGTATTATACTGAAGTATTCATGCCCATGTTGTTGCTCCTGCAACTTTCTTTCGGATATTGCATTTTTATAACTTTGATGACATATAATGGTGGCCAAAGTGAATAATAATTTTGTTTTGTCCTCAACTCAGCAACCTAAAAAATAATTCTAGTAGCCTTATGTGGTGGTCTGGCATTTTTAATCAAGAAGAAGAGAAGCCAGGAGAACTTTCAAGAGTACATTTTTCTTGCCTTAGGATGAAGTGACCAGCCTTAGCACTTAGACTGTTGAATTTCAGGCTTGTTTTTCATTTAGTAACCTCAGTTAGTACTAGCACTCTCTTCTCTTACCTTGAGATTTTTACTTGGATGGTTCTGTTATTACATTTCTCATGCGAGGGTCTTCTGGAAAAGTTCTAGGGGCCCAACCTGGTTGCGGTACTACTATAATATAAATGTTTAATAATTATAATAATGCAGATGAAACTAATGGCATTTTATAAAAATGTAATAGTGTGTTACAGAAATTAATCTATAATAGTGTGGGATTTAATAATCTAAACATTTAATTCTAGATTTGGAAGTTTATAAAATGCTTTGACATGTTGTGGAGTTCAATAGGTTTGAAATCTAGAAAAAAATCTTCTGACGTTCAGCCCCTGTTCTGCGGGAAAGGGGTGTGTGAAGATCTCTGATTTAAAGATGTCAGAAGAATCTGGGCCAAGAAGTTTCCTAGGCAGAGAAAAGAGAGTGAGACATCTGCCATTTCTTCAGAGTCTAGCCTTACTGGGAGAGAAGAGGCACATGTCTGGGGACCTCAGCCTTTTGCCTGGGATGGAAGTGAAGGAGCAGCAAAGCTGGAAAACTGGGAGTTTTCCAACTTCATTCTTCAGTTAAGTCTCAGGTCAGAGATTGAGGGCTTGTCTACACTACCAGCCGGATCAATGGACAGCGATCGATTCAGCAGGGTCGATTTATCATGTCTAGTATAGATGCAATAAATTGACAGCCGATCACTCTAGTGTCAACTCCGGTACTCCACTTCAACGAGAAGCAAAAGGGGAATCAATGGGAGAGCGTAGATCTAAGTATGTCGACTTCAGCTGAAGATTAACGTAGCTGAAGTGGCGTAACTTAGATCAATTCCCCCCCATTCACTCATCCCCTCCTCCCCCGTAGTGTAGACCAGCCATCAGTCTGGATAAGCAGAGGAAAAGTTTTGCATACTTACCAGAACCTGTTTTGTTTGCACTCTCAGGCAGGAATTCTTAGAACAGGTGTCTTGTAAGGTATTTGGTATTTTCTATTTCTTCCAGAAGGTTCTTGAAAATAGGACTTTCTCACATTATTTCAGCATTTGTGCTTCAGATCTCAGCAGGGATCAAGAAGTGTGGGAAAAGCCAGTGAAGACAGAAAAGGAAAATGTTAACCCAACTTTCTCAAACATAGCAAAAGATTTTGGTGGGGTTGGATTTGATGGATAGTTGAAGGGTTGTTTCGCTGCTTATTTTATCCAAAGAGATCCGAGGGGCCCACGTCACAAAGTTGAGAGCAAGAAGTTTCAGGGATGTTTATATTTTGTTTGTCCCATCTCAAATTCTGATTAGTGATGTTCCTATATTCTGAGCCATTCAGAGAAGGAGTTAATACAATCATCATTACTCTTTAATCTTTCCGTATAGATGCAGATCAGTACAAATATGGCAAGAACCGTGTCGAGGCAGATGCCAAGAGGTTACAAACTAAAGAGGAGGAGTTGTTAAGGAGAAAAGAAGCTCTGAGGAACAGGTTGGCTCAGCTCCGAAAAGAAAGGAAAGACCTGCGAGCTGCCATTGAAGTTAATGCTGGTATGAGGTGCTTTATTGTGTGAGAGCTTGGCACTCTGAAGAATTCTAGCTAACCAAATGGAATTCTTTCCTGGGGCCTGGAATGTATTTTTCAAAATTCCAAACTACTTGTTACATGAGGTTCAGTTTTTGTGTTAAAATATATAAAATTAGACTATAATTGCTATGCAGATATATTTGTGCTATTAGTGTGTTTAACTCAAAAATACGCTATCACAATTATCAGCAACTCACAGAGAAGTAGGAAAGGTCGCCATTTTTTTAAAATCACTGGCTACTTCCATTTTTGTGGTACAAAGACTAACTGAAAATTAACATGGCTAGAAACTGAACAAGATGATGCCTCAGATGAAGCACTGAGCATTATCTGAAGTGCAAAACATCTTACTTGAATGAGGCTGAAACCTTACAGTGTGTGTAGCTGTTTGGGTAACCAAGCATTTTAAAGCATTTGTTCCCTATTTGTAAATAAGTGAACCCTGTTTAGCACTGAGTCCGTCAACTGTAGCCTGTTGTTGAAATAGCACCCATCTCTGGATTTCAGGCAGGAAGACTCAAGTGATTCTTGAAGATAAGTTACGGAAGCTGGAAGAGGAATGTAAGCTGAAGGAGACAGAGCGTGTAAATCTGGAGTTGGAACTGACTGAGGTGAAAGAGAGCCTGAAGAAAGCCTTGGCTGGCGGCATCACACTGGGATTGGCAATCGAGCCCAAATCAGGAACCTCAAGCCCACAGGTATGTCCACAGCTGAATGATTTCAGAAAAGCTCCCAACCACATGGGGCTCAATCCTATGAAATGGGATTCCTACATCCAGGAAAGTGAGTAGGAGCTGAGAGTGTTCGGCATCTTGCAGGATCAGGCAGCTGATCTATAAGCCCATGAAAAGAAAGCAGCCAAGCTCTGTTTTGAATTATTTCCATTGCTCACCTGCAGCTGGTGTCCTCTTCAACAATGACATTGAATTGATATGTATGGAATTATAGGGAACATGCGTTACTGTTTGTATTGTGGAAGTGCCTAGAGGCCACATCCACATTGTGCTAGGAGCTATACAAACATATAATAAGAGCCAATCCCTCCCCCAAAGAGCTTAACCTCTCTAAACCTTGAATATCACAAGGGTCAATATGGACAAAATTTTTGTGTTGGTTCAATGGTCAGTTATTGTGTTGGTTCACTGTTCTGGCCCACCTGGTCACTGTTGTTCAATCATTTAAAGGGAACTGAAGCAGCCATCATAGAATATATAACTATTTACTTTGTTTTGTTTTGTCAGGAAATAGTGTTTGCTGTCCTAATGAGTGTAGTTCACGTTTGGAAAGGATTGTCTGTCAATGTACTTTTCATAACTTTAAAACAAAACTTACGGTTTTCTGCAGTTCTAAATTTAAATACATAATATGTACATGAATATTTGGAAAAAAATTTACCCAGTTGAAGATTTTTTATTTTTATGAATATTTTGAAAGAAACATGGCCCAGTCTGAGATTTTCATTCTGTCTGCTCTGTCTGTCAGTCTCCAATTTTCAAGCATCGAACTCTGGAAAACTCTCCTATCTCCAGTTGTGATACGAGTGATACCGAATGCTCAATACCAGTGAACAGTGCGGCAGTGCTGAAGAAACCTCCTTCATCAAGTAGTTCTCCATGTCGAGGTCACGTCCTTCGAAAAGCAAAGGTGAGAAGATCTATTGTTTGACTTTCTTCTTCGGCCCTTGCCCGTCATGGCATGTTTCTCATCTCTCCTTTATTCATGGGGAGGGAAAGATTAGTTCCTGCTGCTTGAATTTCTACGGGTGAAATTTCACGCCAATATAGAGGGATGGCCCAAGGTCTGCATTCAGATTAAGTGGTGCATGGTTTCATGCTGATCCTCTGAACAGGGATTAATTTCATTCTGATGGGGTAAATTTGGGGAACCAGATGACAGAAGAACAGAAATTCTATATTAAGATGATAGATTTGACTTTGTGTCTCTCTCTGTTCTTTTATGGAGTTCCCTGTAAATGGCCTGTGATACAGACTGGTCCTTTACTCCCTTCACCATTACGCTAATGGGTTTAGTCAATAAGCGTTTAGTGTCATTGTTAAACCCAATGCTTTAGTAATCAAAAGAATATCAGATATAATCATTGCCAGCTGATGCGTGAGCTAAATAGTTCTAGATTGTAGTAATTGAAAATGTACTGTGCAAGCAACCATTCTTGCTGTACAATTAAAGTAGAAATCTGTTGAATTTAATTTGTTCTGACTAGTGCCTGGATGAAACTTTGCATTCCTACCCCATTAATATAGTCTTTAATAGACGTGCTACTTGTGCTTTATGTTAAATGGGATTTTCATGATAGTTCTCTGAACCTGGCTGAATTGGCTAGTTAAGGTATGTTACTGAACAACTCATGCAATATGTAGAAAGGGGTGTTACTGCTGGCATGGGTCTGAGATCTTTGTGTTGTTTTGGTCCGTTCATTGCTAACTACAGTTATAAACAATAATCCTACACATTTGTTCTTCATAGTGCACTCCATTATTTTGTCTAAAACAACCATATTTGTTGTATTTTAGGAAGTATTTAACATTTCATTGATGCTAAGATATATATTTTTTCATCTTTTATATACGTTTGCAGTGTTGAAAGCAGAATTTACAAGCAAATGCATTTTAGCAAAGCATTAGTGAGGGAACACCATCTAGTAGTTAGGACATGCAACTGAGAGTCAGGTGAGCTGGGCTCTCCTGCTCTGCCACAAACTTGTCATGTGACATAAGGCACTAACCCTATCCGTGCCTCAGTTTCCCCATTTCTGAAAAGTAAAGTTCTTGGGATAAGAGAGACTGTATATTGGCAAGTTATTTATTCACTTACCGATGTATTTTACAACCTACAAGAGTTGCTCAGAATAGTGCCATGCAGCAAAATCTGCTCTGTTAGTTGTGAATGGAAGATTTAAAGAACACTACTGGTTAATCAGAGCCTCTTCTGGAAAAAATCTTGGGTGTAGGATTAGACTATTTAAAAGAATACAAAGCTACTTTTGGAAATAATTCCACATTCTGAATTCAGATTGAACAGCTGTTGCCACCTTTTCATAAAACCTCATGCTCCAAATATTAACAGTGAAATTTAGCTGAATTAGATAATACGACCCAAAATGTACTGAGCTCATTCACAACTAGATACAGCCAAATTCCACCATCAGGTATGCATCTGCAACTCACATTAATTTCAGTGGGAGTTGAATGCACAAATATGAGGGTGGAATTTGGCACTTAGTGTTTTGGCCTTGTGTAGTTATGAGTAAGCCTAGAGGCCCATTTGGCCCGTAATGATTTGACTAATCAGTGGGAGTTGTATGTGAGCATCCGGAGAGTGGAATTTGTTCAGCATATGTAACCTCCCTCATAGCGCGTGGGAAGTGAGGCAAGTTTCATGTTTGTGCTAACTCTGAAGTCCCTAGCAATGGATACATTTCACAATATGTTGGATGTGTTTGCGAGCCCTGAAAATTTTGGATTCTTACCTGATCCATTTCATCTTTTTATTTCTACCCCTTGTCTGCCTCCTCAGCTTTCCTCAGCTCTGTCCATTCTGTGTCCAACCCCTGGTGCGCTAACTCTCTCTGTTGTGAACCTTTTTCTCTGTTACTTCCCTCACTTGAGTGTTATATGGCACAATGTAACTTCAGGGCTGCGCACACTCTGCTGGAGTGGCTGCTCTCTGCAGCTCTCCCATGCTTTGGAGCCTGCCTGGCAAGAGGCTATGCTGGCACAAATAGTGCACTCTGAAAGGGGAAACAGGAGGAATTAGAGCAGCCCATCTATCAGAGGGACTCTCAAACCTCTGTCCCCCTAGTAGAATATCTTTGACAATACAGGAGCCCGAGGAGGTGTTCCAGAGAGTAACGGAGTCGGGGAGAGGCTTATGCTTAACAAACCAACTCAAATCTAACAGTTCAGACGCGGGGCCTGTTCTGTTCATGCATCCCTAAGGGCAGGGACGGCTCTAGGTTTTTTTGCTGCCCCAGGCAAAAAAAACCAAAACCCCTCCAGGAGCGCAACTCCTGAAATTGTGCTGCCCCAAGCATGTGCTTGGTTTTCTGGTGCTTAGAGCTGGCCCTGCCTAAGGGACATGAGCTATGGGTCACCATGAGTACTCTGCCATGACTGTAACATCAAAAAGGATCATGCAGTTGGAATGATGCACCTATTTATCTTAACAAGATAAATTATTGCTGTCAAGCAACAGCAAGATATTTACTGGTTGTCAGTGATTATGATTAAATCTTAAAGATTATGGAATGAGTGACAAATTCAGGAATCCAGTATCAAGCCCAATTAGCGTTAAAAAAAACTTTCTAACTTAAGGATAATTTAGTTAAGTATCAAGGGAGGTTGTGGAATCCCCATTGTTGGAGGTTTTTAAGAACCTGTTAGACAAACATCTGTTCTGGATGGTATAGGTTTATTTGGGCCTGCTTCAGCATGGGGGCCTGGATTAGATGACCTTTTGAGGTCCCTTCCAGCCTACTTTTCTATTATTCTATCTCTGCAATGGGAATGGGGAAGAAGAACACACACACACCCCTCTGATTGCTCCACAGATAATACTTCAGTTGAAAAACTATGGCTGCATGGCCTCAGCCCATCGCTGCCCCATGTCCTATGCCCTTGTGTGCAGTTGTTCAGGGAGCCCTGCTCCCTGCCCCATGTCCTGTGCCCTTGTGTGCAGTTGTTCAGGGAGCCCTGCAGATCTGGGTCATGCACTTAACTTCCGTATCCAGAAAGATAAACGGAGCAAATAATTAAACAATCAGTTTGCAAACAACTAGAAGTTGATAAGGGATAAGTAACAGCATGGATTTATCAAGAACAAATCGTGTCAAACTAGCCTAATAGCTTTCTTTGACAGGGTAACAAGCCTTGTGGATAGGGAGGAAGCGGTAGATATGGTATATCTTGAATTTAATAACACTTTTGTTACTGTCTCACCTGGCCGTCTCATAAGCAAACTAGGGAAATAGAACCTAAATGGAGCTACTATAAGGTGGGTACATAAGTGGTTGGAAAACCGTTCCCAGAGAGTAGTTATCAGTGGTTCACAGTCAAGCTTGAAGTTGGGGTCCCACAGGGACCAGTTCTGGGTCAGGTTCTGTTCAGTATCTTCATCTCTGATTTATATAATGGCATACAGAGTACATGTATGTATAGACACACAGATTTCTATAATATTTCCACATTTTTTATTTTTCCCTTCTAGGAATGGGAACTGAAAAATGGAACATAAGCATTACAAATTTGTTTACTTTGCTTAAAGGCCTTGTTTCGTATGGACCAAGATGTAGGCTGCAAAAGACTCATCTGTAAAGTGGTGTCAAATGACAAGGTTTTATAATTATGTTCAGTTAACAGTAGCCTTCATTTGACTGTACTCTGTCTACTGTATTACTGTGTAACTGAGTGTGCCCCTTTTTATTACCTGTAACTCTTTATTTCCAACCTTATTTGTAAAAATCTTAGTAAAAAGGAGCATATAGTTGCAACTGAAAGTTTACATTGCTGAGAGAGGTTAAACCAACAATGTAAATGACATTGCATCAAAAGTCCTGAATGGAAATCAAAACTGGTGCACGCTTTGAGACCCAGACGAAATCATATAAATCTAGATATGTTGTACTATTAAGGCTAATTTTGACTTTCAGAATTCTACCACCTGAGAGAGGACTTCTTTTCACAAGCTTGCTCATTAGGATTCATTCTGCTGTTACCTGGTCACTTGGCAGGAGATCAAAGAAATGTTTCCACAGGAACGACATGACTTGTTTGAGCTGGGAAGTCAGGAACTTTTCCCCACCACTCTTTTTGCTATGGTTATAGATAACCATGGAATGACAACTTGTCTGTGAAGCATTTTTTTATACATTTTAGACTGATGCTTTTGTCATCAGGACCTAAAAAGCTGCCATGGATTTTAATATGTTCTTTTGATTGTTGCTGTTGTTCCTAAGCACCTGTCATCTTCAAACATCTCACATGTAGTCTAAAAATTATTTGGGCATGATTTTAAAAAGGCCACAAAGTCCTTTTTATATGTTGCTTCATTTCTGCACCTCCCAGAAGAATCCCACTGACAGCCGCTAAAATTATTTTTTTAATTACAGCAACTTTAAAAGGCTCATGCAGTTTTGTTTTGCTTGTTTTAACATTGTTAAAGTCAGGCTTTATAACTCGACTGTATTTGCTTCCTGCAGTCCTTTCAGATCATGGATAATATTTTTGAGGAAGTGTGAATTTCCAATCTCCTTTATACACAATGATGAAATAAGAAGTGACAGGACGTTTGTGAGAGAGGACTCATATTCTTTTTGCCAAGAAACAGGGTTCTCCATTTAGTCTGTGAATAATTCAGAAGTCTGTTTTCCCTTTGTTACATGTATGTCTCTGCTGAAAAGTCAGATGCTTTATTGCCACACCCAACTGTCCAAAATTCATGAGTCAAGCCCCCAAATTAATGAGTGGCTTCCAAATCACAAAACTTTGATTTTTTTAAAAAGTTATTGCTATTTGTCTTCTATTTTTCGAGCCTTTAAAAGGCACTCAGGTCACGTGTTGAAGATTATCTCCACAATCAGGAGGGCTTGAAACTAAAGTTGAGATTTTGACATAATCACTTGTCTCTAGGTTTTGGGGCTTTAAATAAAGCACCAGATATCACCAGTCTCTTGAGAAACACACAAGAGTTGGCAACATTGCAGATACAGACATCAAGGGAAGAATAGCTCACTTGGCAACCCCGTCCTGCAGTTCTATGATTGGTAATAATTTACATCGCTTTGTAAATGTACACTGGTACATAAAACGCTGAGCCAGGAGCAAAAGGACATCCATGGGTGTTATACACGCATGCAAACTGCAGGCTTACAACCATAGGCTAAAATGTTCAGCACCCAGCAGCCCCAAAAATCTGGCCCCAGTTGTGGGCTCTGAGCACTTTTGAAAGAGGGGGTCATAATGGCCCACTACTAAGGGTCTGATTCAGTTACACATTAAAGCCAATGACAAGGCTCCCTCAGTGGTGCAGGATCAGGGCCCAAAATGGCAGTAGACCTTGTTGCCTCCCAGCAGTATGGCTTTTTTAGGGGCCACAATAACGCAAATACAGTGGGGAAATACATGTCAGCATTGTCTTTTATTCAATGCTGGCTATTGTATTGTATTTTAGATTGACCTTAACATTTTCTGTGTGAAGGGCACAAGTTATGCTGCATGATATGGACTACAGTACTATAGAGTATCCCAGAAACGTCAGGAAAAAAAGTTTGATGCAAAAGTAAGTTCATTTAGGCTTTTTATTTCAAAAGTTATTTATTTGTATATTTCACTAAATATTTAATTTATATCTGTACATATTTATGATGCAAATTAGGCTTCTAGTCAACATCTGTGATGCTGAAACAGTTGTCGTTAATAAGTGGTCCCACATCAATAACACTGAACAGCCAATAGCCTAACTAATTTGAGTCTTTTTTTCCCCCAGATTGGCTCTGTAACTTTTTTCCCCATAGTGAGGAGTGACTTGGGGTTAAATTTTTATCTCATGCCTGAGATGAGTGTGCCAGTTCCTATAAGCAAACAGTAATTGCAGGCTGCTTATAAGATGCACAACTCCATGTAATGATTCTTCCATTCTGCCACATACACCTTTAAGAATGGGACCCCTAAATGCCTGTTCTAAATGACATACTGTGAACATATTGTGTAACTAAATGTGCAAGTACATTGCTAACATTTTGCAATTAGCATACTAGCTAAGACTATTCTATATAATGGCCAAGGTATTGTAATATAGAATATATCAAACTCCAGAAATAGCCTCTTTCCACAACATATTCAGTGCTGTGAAATACTCATTTTTTGCATGTTACTCTTACTGTACAAATTTTAATAAAAAGCAACAAAGTTTGTATTTTCATAGTTTTGAAATTTCAAAATTACCAGGCAAACTCAGCAACAGGACAGTTTGACATTTTAAAGAGAAAACTCTTGTATTTTAAATCATCACATTTCTATGTCTTTTGAGAAAATGTTACACATGTGCTTCCTAAACAATCTCCTATTACTGTATCAGGTGCTTTTTTAAATATTGGATCATAATTTTGGAGAGACCAAAGGTGTTTTTTATAGGATGATTTTGGTATTTTGATTTTTCTAACAGAATACTTAAATTTAGTATGTTTTTCATTTTTAGACACGTTCAAATTAATTGGGTCTGGTTGTATGTTGTAAGATAATGTTCTCATATTAAGAATGTAATTATTTCCTTATTGTATTTTTAAGAAAAACAAAATCATATTTAAAAATCTCTGTGGGGAAAAAAGCATGCAAGAAACATGAAAAAAGCTTTTGTTTTATTTTTGTTATTGGATAAGTTGGCAGTGCCCATTATAATTGTAAATATATTCTTTCTACTGTATTTCTCAATGTATTTAATTTTTAGAGACACATTCATGGAAAATCATGTTAAAAAAATCCAAAATCGACCTACCTGCAAGTGTGTGTCTTTAGCTTCATTTAATTTCTGTCTTTCTAGTTTATTCTCCAGGAAGTCTTAGAGTGTGAAAAAGGACTGGCGCCTACTAGGTGTGACAGATTTATGTGCATTATTAATAAAAATTACCCTGTCAAAACAAGAAGTGTTTATATCACTGTTTCTTTGTAATTGTTAACATAATTAATGCATAATATTTCAGCAACTCACTAGAAATACTCTGACACTATGAAGAAGAGCATGGTATTAATACCTAAATCAATTAGATAGAAGAAAATCAAAATTTACCTGGCATGACTCATCTAAATGGTTTCTAAAGAGGCACAAGTTATTACCAGTCTTCCAGATACTTGCAACTGTTTTTTAAACTGCAATGTTATTCCTTTAGCTTCTCAAAAACCTATTGTAAAGCTGATGCTCTAAGGCAGCGTTTCCCAAACTTGGGATGCTGCTTGTGTAGGGAAAGCCCCAGCAGGCCAGGCCGCTTTGTTTCCCTGCCCTGTTTGCAGGTTCAGCTGATCACAGCTCCCACTGGCCGTGGTTTGCTGCTCCAGGCCAATGGGAGCTGCTGGAAGCGGTGGCCAGTATGTACTTCAGCCCACGTCGCTTCCAGCAGCTCCCATTGGCCTGGAGCAGCAAACCACAACCAGTGGGAGCCACGATCAGCCGGACCTGCGGACGTGGCAGGTAAACAAACCAGCCTGGCCTGCCAGGGGCTTTCCCTGCACAAGCGGCGTCCCGTTTGGGAAACACTGCTCTAAGGCTAAGTAATGCCACAGAAGTGAAACAAAGTTCAGAACATTTAGCATTTGTGGCAGGAGAAAACTGCAGCTGAGCAAAGCCTAAAATCCTTTAAAAATGTGGCCCTTAGGCATTCAAATCCCATTGAAATGTGATGGAATTTGGGCATCTAATTCCCTTATAAATTGGGATTATCAAAGGAATCTTCAGTGCAGACATGCATATTTCAGTGGTTAGGGATTTGAAAGAGGCTGTATCTGGCAATAGTATTGGGACAAAATATACTTTCTTCTATTAAGTCAGCTTCTCCATCAAACACAACTGTTTCGTATTTAAAAAATAGCTAAAACAGTTTTCTTCTTAGCAGCTACAAAAACATTTTTCCTGTAAAATAACCTCATATTGTCATCCGTTAGCATTCCGTCACTTTTTAAAAAGCTCTGCATCTGTCACTACATGAAAACAATGAAACATTTTAAGGCCTTTCCTGTAGTAGAGCCTGTTAGATAATTGAATTAATTTAATTGCATCAAGGATAGTCTCCTTTAATAATCCTTCTGATGACAAGGAAATGAGTTTTTCCAATTACTTTTTGCTTCATCCATTGTAGTTAGCACTACTTGTTCCTGACAAGATTTTAAAAAGGAAAAAGCTCCTGTTCCTTGGTTCATCATTAGTTTTTAAATGGGTTGGTAATTGCTGCCAATGCGTTATTCTGGGGGGTTATTGCCTCTATTAACCGTTTTTTGGCCCACACTGTTCCTCCTGGTACTTTATCTCAGGCCAGTTTGCATGTGCTGTTGTAAGGGTGAAAGCATCTGTAAACAGAGATTAAAAATGTAGTGAACAGCTTGTTTCACACACTCACAGGCCTGCCCTCTTTGCCTTCTAAAAAAAACACTAGGGTCAGCGTAAACACGTTCATCAGAGTAGTGAGTTTCATAAGAAAATGATGCAGATTTCCAGCTGTAATAAAAAAAAAATAAACTTACCAGAGAACAGGGGAAAACATTTATACATCTATGACCCGGAAATTGTATGACAGGAACTTAATCAAGTTTCTGATGGAATTGAAAAATGGCTTCTCTTTGAGATTAGCAAAGTAATTTGTTATTGTTTTTCAAGCAGACAGCAAATAAAACAGCAGGGTAAAGAGTGTGAGCATTATTGTCCTTCCTGGTCCTGGAAATGAGGGTTTCTCGAGCCCTTTGCATCAAAGTTCAGTATGTTGCATTAGGATGTCATATAACAGGGGTGGCCAAACTTACTGACCCTCTGAGCCACATATGACAATCTTCACAAGTTTGAGAGCCGAGGCTCAGGGCTTTAGCCCCACAGAGAGGGGAGTCTCCAGACTTCAGTCCTGTGAGGCGCTCCTGCCCAGGCTCAGGACTTCAGCCCTGTAGGGAATGGGAGCTCAGAGATTCAGCCCTGTGGGAGGCGCTCAGGCCACCCCTCCTATCTGAGCAGAAGCCAGAGTCGACACATGAGGGGGGCATGTGACTTTTGCCAGAGTGTGATGGCCCTGTTCAGTCACATGGTTCCGCTGGGCCCCCTCCCTGCACGGCAGTCGCTGGAGCCGGCAAGCTGAGAGCTGCGCCTTGGGCAGAGGCAGCAGCAAACTGGGAGCTGCAGGGAGAGCCTCTGCCTCACCCCACAGAGCTAAAGCAGTGGCCCTTCCCTACAGCTCCCAGCTGTTTGCCACACCTGGAGCTAACACCTGGGAGCTACAGGGAGGGCTGCTGATGGTGGGGGGCATGGAGGACTCCTTACAGGGAGGGCTGCTGGGGAGGCCCAAACCTTTAAATTGTGCCTCTCCCCCGACCCCAGCAGGGACTAGTCTTCTCTGGCAGAAGGCCCCTAGCCCCATCTCCCTGCGGCAGAAGCGCAAGTCTGCCCCCGCCCACCCCCCATAGGCAGAGAATTGGGCGGGGGCATGGAGGACTCTACGAGCCACATTTTAACTAAAAGAGCCACTTGTGGCTTGCAAGCCACAGTTTGGCCACCCCTGTCATATAATATACACAATGGGTCTGATTTACTATTCGCTTTAAATTAGGAGTGCGCCATGGATGGCAATAGAGATACACCACTGTGAGAAAGAGGTTCAATATGTTTTGTTTCTATTCATACACCTCCTCTTTAACAGTTTTTAGTGCTTATCCTCCTGCACAGCTAGAGGACTGATCCTGGGACGTAAAACACAGTAACCTGCGATTAGAAGAGACTCCTTTTTTTAATTGAGGACTCTGCTATTGCTATGGAAGTACTCTTTGTTTGACTGCTAAAAGAAAAAAATGTGGTTTCGAAGCCCAGCTGACCACTGAGGAAAACTTGCTCTCTCGCTATACTGTCAGCATGCTGTTTTCAAGCTCACATTGATACCAGAACCGGACTTCCTTATAGCAAGCACACAAGGTGTCACTGTAGAGGATGACAAATCTTGGCCTACAGATGTCTTAACACTCATCTGATCAGGCCACGTCCAGACTAGATATTAAAATCAATTTTAGATACGCAACTTCAGCTACGGGAATAACGTAGCTGAAGTCGAATTTCTAAAATTGAGGTACTCACTCATCTGGACGGCGTGGCATCGATGTCCGCGGCTCTCCGTGTCGATTCCGGAACTCCGTTCGGGTTGATGGAGTTCCGGAATCGATGTAAGCACGCTCGGGGATCGATACATCGCGTCCAGACTAGACGCGATATATCGATCCCCGAGCAATCGATTTTAACCCGCCGATGCCGCGGGTTAGTCTGGATGAGGGCTGACTTTCTGTAATTACTGTTGGAAGACTGCCATGGGTGTCTTCAAAAAAAAATAAAAGTTTTCAGCACATATTTATGAAGCTTTTTCTTCCAGTTGTCCAGTTAATGCAGGCAGGCAGGCAGCATGGAGCTGCAGGGGACAGGGAGAGACAAACGCTCTGCTCCGTGACCCAGGGAGGTGCATGGGGGCAGAAAAGGGGGCGGGGCGGGGCGCACTCAAGGGAGGCGCAGGGGGGCAGCAGGGGGGAGACCCAGCCCCGAACATTCATGGAGCCTGGTTCCCGGACCTTAAATTTTGCTGGAGCCCGGAGGTGGAGTCAGACAGAGAGAGAATGCTCCATTTTCTTGCTGGTAGCTACTGCACTTTTTCTTACCAGTCCTCCACCTGCCCATACCCGCTTACTTTCGCCTCTGGGTGTCACTAAGCCTGAGCCCATGGGTGGAGTTGGGAAATTGGGGGGGGCAGTGCAGGGCCACCCAGAGAATTCAGGGGGCCTGGGGCAAAGCAATTTCAGGAGGGCCCTTCCATTAAAAAAAAGTTGCAATACTATAGAATACTATATTCTCGTAGGGGAGGTCCCTGCAGGGCCCGAGGCAAATTGCCCCATTTGCCCCCTGGGGCAGTGCCTTCAACAGAGCGGGCCAGTCTCTCTCTCTCTCTCTCTCTCTCTCTCTCTCTCTCACACACACACACACACACACACACCAGTCTCTCTCTCTCTCTCTCTCTCTCTCACACACACACAGAGCGAGAGAGAGTTCCCATTGCCTCATGTGATTGCTCCTCAGGGCCCTGGGGCTGCTCCTCAGCTCCCAGTCCCCTTTACCAGCTCGCAAGATTGGAGAGAGCTACCTGGGCAACAGTGACTATAGGGGGCTCTCACACACAACCTCCTTGGGTTGTGTGCTGCTCAGGGGGCTTGGGTTGGTTGGCCCGCTCAGGCCTTCTTGGGGCTCCTCTGGCCACAGGGAAGGGGCGGAGGTTGGGGTTTCTCCAGCCGTGCTGGGATGGGGCAAGGAGGCTCAGGGCTCCTGCCATGCAGGGCAAGGCCTCATGCAGAAGTGGCAGGGCCAGACTCCCGAAAGGATGGGGTATCCACCCACTGCCCCTGGGAGCCATTGCCTTATAATTAAGGCTGCAAGGCTTTCACAGAGGTCACAGATTCTGTGACTTTCCATGCCCGTCCTGACTTTCGCTGGTGCAGCTGACCCCAAGCTGCCTGAACAGCTCCTGGGCCAGCTGCACCAGCTGCTCCTCCAGCAGTCCCAAGCACTGCCCTGGAGCAGTGGTCCAGGAGCAGTGGCAGGGCCCCAGGCCACCCCACCCCCAGGAGCAGCAGTGTCCGCTGGAGACACACCCCTTCCCCAGCACCTAAGATTTAGTTTGGGACTTTTACTAAAACTACCCGTGGCTAAATTGTAGCCTTACTTATAATATGTGCTAATGACTTATGCTAAAAGTTCTGTTCCACCTTGCCTTTTGCTGAGCAGCTGGGTGTTCCATGGCCATCCCTGAAGCAGCACACTGTGTGGCTTGACAGCCTCTCTCGCTCTCGCTTGCTCACCAACAGACGGGGCCACTAAAACAGCGTTTCTCAAATGCGGCTGCATGCAGCCACTGGCCACTGTGGGTTTTCCTGCCTCCTAGCAGGGAGGGGGACAAAGTGGCAGCCCCACCCTGCAATGCCCAAGTGCTTTGTGGGAGGGCTGCAGTTCCCCCACACACATTTCAGTTGCAGGGTTCCAAGGACAGGTTTAACCAATTCCCTCCTCCGCACTTCAGCTGTGGGACTCTGGTGGTGGGCTCTGTGCTTCAGCCCCTGCCTTGGGTGGAGGGCTCCAGGCTTCAGGACACCCCCTGCCCAAGCTCTGCACTTCAGCCCAATGACAGTGGGGTTCAGCAGGGCCAGACTTACTGGGTACCATGGCCAAGAGGCAAAAAGCAGGGGTAAGCTTGGGGTGTGAGGTCACAGAAAGCACCTCTGGGACGGGGGAGAGCAGCAGGGCCGTGTGCGCGATGAGGAAGCCAGGGAAGGCAGTGGGGTCCAGGAGGATCGGGGTGGAAGGTTGGAGCAGGTATCAGAAGCAATAGGTGGAAGGTTTGGGTCACCAATGTACATTATTCTGATTATTGAGTCGGTAAAAAAAGCTCTCCATAAATAAATGACAATGATTTGAACATGTATATGTGTATATTTATTTGTTTTTCCTGAAGTTAAGTAAGTATGTAAGGAAAATTGGTCAGAGCGGCCACCAAAAGAGTTGGTGGCCGCATGCTGAGGCTACCAAAAAAATTTGTTGTGCGGCCCCCCCCCCCCCCACACACTAAAAGCTACTCCCTTACCTCACCGCCCAGGAGCGCTAATATCCTAGAACTGACACAGCGACAACTACCCTGCACTGAGCTGGTATTTCATACCAGCATAGTCAGGTGCTAAGGTTGAGCTAAGGTTTACTCAGCTAGGAGAACATGACTGTAACTCAAGCTCAGAATGATCCACAACTTACTATAAAGTGCTGAACTAGATACGTGCCTACCCGCCCCCACCCCCCATTCCACAGCCTTTAAGGGCTGAATCCAGTCTCAGGCTATGTGTATACTTACAGGAGCCAGTAGAGAACAGACACTGCACTGCATGCCACCTCGCACACACCCTCCCATGAGGGAATCCCTAGCGTAGATGCTAAGGCACTCCTTAAGCAAGTAGAGTAAAAATATGCCAGAACCTTGGGGTATGTACCCTACAGTGGTCTCTACACTCTCAAACATGCCTGCGGTGTCCAGCTATTGCCCTGCAGTAGGGAGTTGGTGGAGGCTTTCACCAGGGGCTAACGGGCATTATGTATGTGGCTGGAAGGAAGGAGGTGGTAACCAGGGGCCGTCGGTATCGAAGGCCAGGGGAGGCTAAGCCTCTACAACCCAGGCTGTGGCACTGCCCCCTTTCTGCCCCAAGGCCTCACCCTCACTCCCTTGAAGCCATCAGGGGCTTTGCTCTCCTGCTGGCAGCCTGCAGCTCAGGGCTCAGGCCAGTGGCCAGGGCAACAGAACGCATCCAACCTTAATTGATTTATGGTTCACTATTATGGTGACCACCTAAGGCCAGGTTTAAAGTACAGACCTGTATCGGTATAACTGTGTCACGGGTTTGGATTTTTCCCCTGAGTGATGGAGTTATAATGATCTAACCCCCCCGCGTCAATAGTGCTGTGTCAATGGGAGGGATTCATCCATCAACATAGCTATTGTATCTTGGGGAGGGAAGAAGCTCTCCTGGTGGCATAGCAGCTTCACATACTGTCGGACAAGCCCTAACAGTTAATGCTCTGTTAAGTTTTTTTCAGTTACAAAGCAGTATGAATCCCTTTTGATTCGGCAGGGGAAGCTTGGTAGTGGGTTGGATGTCAGAGGGTGGGTTCACTTGATGATTGTCCTGTTCTGTTCATTCCCTTTGACACATCTGGCGTTGACCACTGCAAAAACACAGGATGCTGGGTTAGACTGACCATTGGCCTGACACAGTATGGCCATTCTTATGTTCTTATACTTTTATTTGTCAATACAATTGCACAGCTTCTGTCTTCTTCCACAGCTGAACTGCATTGCTCTGGGAAAAGGAAAGGATGGGTTTATTTTTATTTTGTTTATAGACAAGCTTTATGTAGTGGCTGATTTTTATGCTGTTGGAAGTTCTGAAGTCTATGGCTAATGAGAACTATAACATTCAACTGTTTCTGGGTCCATATATTATTCTCTTGAAAGAGTTTACCTGGATCCACTAAAAATATCCATTAGATTGTTTCACAGTAAAAAAAAAACAATTAAACAAAAAGACAAATGAATGCAAATAGTTTAGAAACAAATTTTATTAAAGAATAATCTATAGTGCAGTTTCTCAAGACAAATGCATACCTTTGGATGCAGTGGAGTACACAGGTACGTATACAGTAGTTTGCCTGCTACATGTTTGGAAGCTGAAAATACTGTTAAATCTGCATTGTGCAGGTTATAAATATAATTAAAATTGGCCAAAAATTTGGTGGTAGACCACTAACAGATACTTGGTTATGTATGTGCACTACATATTGCACAAGACTTTTGATTAAGCTATTGATTGTGCAACTGAATCACATAACATGTTACATTAAGCATATTCAAACATATAGTTGATTCTTTGTTCTCCAAAACAGCACATCACTACAAAACTGCCACTTAATTTGTTACATATTTACAAAAAATATACAAATAACTTTTTTTTCATTTTTGGCAATGCACTAATTATGGATTTAATTTCATTCTTCCTTTGAGGCCTGATGCTGTGTACAAAGAGGCTTGGCCAAAGTCAACATTTCTAGGAAAGTAGGGTAGTATTGTTTTCACACCTTTGAAAACATGCGGAGGCAAAAAGAGGACTGCATACTTGTTGATGTTAAAGGTAGATTACTGCTAAGAGCATATAAGGGAATTGCAGTGGGCCAGTTGTTAGAATGCCAGCTAAAAATACATTGTTAAGCAGTTGCTCATAAAAGCACCTCAAAGAATTTTGGAAGCCGAGTAGTTACATCTTGGCTTCATCTCTCTTGCGTTTGTGCTAAATGCTGTCATGATAACCAGAGGCATAACAATTACAGGTAACATAGTAAGCTGCTTACTCGAGTATAGCTGGAGTAAGATTAAGAGGTTAATTTGGCCCAATGCTATATGCTATATATATATATCTCTTACACAAAGTGTAAGTCTAATGAAGTCAACGGAGTTCTGCAGTTGTGAGGGCTGAATTAGCCCGGTAATGCCAATAAATAATAGTATATGCTAAAGGGATAATGTGATTTACAAACCTTCACAAGTCATCTTTCATTTCTATTCCTTGCTCATGTTTTAATCAAGAGCTGTTGCTTGATTTGTCCAAATCCTCTAATCTGACTTTGACCTAGTCTCTTTGCCAAATCCGTCTCATCTTAATCACACACGAAATGTCAGTAAAGGCTATATGACCTACAAATGCAGGCTACAGACATTCTAAAAAAGTTCATACTATCACATTTAACCTATAGTAAGAAAATGGAAAATTCTCCAGCTCAATGATCTTTCCCCAATAAGATAGCAAAATGTTTAGTGTTGCAGTTTCATAAATATAAAATTATGCTATTGTAATTATTGTACCTCAGTCAAGAGAGGAGGTGGCTGCTTTCTCTTAAAGCTACACTTGCAATACATTATTTGCCAACATCTTTATCATTGGGAAATTGTATGAGTGGAGCTGGTGAGAAAGGAGTCATAGCAAGTGTGTGTGTTTTTCAAAGTTAGCAAATACAGTAGCAATGGACTGAGTCAGATATAATGTAGGCAAACATTGTGCAAACTTCCCCACTGAGTTCTGCCAGTTTACCCAAATCTTGGCCTTTTCCAATCTGCTATTCTCACCCCAAATTTCTCCCATTAAAGGGCACAGAAGGGAAAACAGAAATGCAGCCCATGAGTTGCTCCCACTTTGACAGTAGAATCAGAAGCACAGCGATTCCAGAAGAAGGCTCACTCAGAAAAAGACCCGGGGGGGGGGGGAGGGAATCACCCTTAATTTTTCAAATGGCAGGACCTGGCCTCCAAGTCCCATTTCTCCTCTGTCCCCTACTGACTGTATACAGCCCCTATAGAATATCAGGGGTGGAAGGGACCTCAGGAGGTCATCTTGTCCAACCCCCTGCTCAAATCAGGACCAATTCCAAACGAAATCATCCCAGCCAGGGGTTTGTCAAGCCTGACCTTAAAAACCTCTAAGGAAGGAGATTCCACCACCTCCCTAGATAACCCATTCCAATGCTTCACCACACTCCTAGTGAAAAAGTTTTTCCTAATATCCAATCTAAACCTCCCCCCTGCAACTTGACACCATTACTCCTTGTTCTGTCATCTGGTACCACTGAGAACAATCTAGATCCATCTTCTTTTGAATCCCGCATCAGGTAGTTGAAAGCAGCTATCAAATCCCCCCTCATTCTTCTCTTCTGCAGACTAAACAATCCCAGTTCCCTCAGCCTCTCCTCATAAGTCATGTGCTCTAGCCCCCTAATCATTTTTGTTGCCCTCCGCTGGACTCTTTCCAATTTTTCCACATCCTTCTTGTAGTGTGGGGCCCAAAACTGGACATAGTACTCCAGATGAGGCTTCACCAATCTGCTGGCAATGCTTCTACTTATACAGCCCAAAATGCTGTTAGCCTTCTTGGCAACAAAGGCACACTGCTGACTCATACCCAGCTTCTCATCCACTGTAACCCGTAGGTCCTTTTCTGCAGAACTGCTTCCTAGCCATTCGGTCCCTAGTCTGTAACAGTGAATGGGATTCTTCCGTCCTAAGTGCAGGACTCTGCACTTGTCCTTGTTGAGAAAACAGAAATGTTTTCTCTACAAATGTTCCCCTACAAAGCTATGAAGTTGTAGATGTTACAATGGCTGTAATGAGGGCCAGCTCCAGGTTTTTTTCCGCCCCAAGCTTTAAGCATCATCAGATCCTGGGAACATGCCATAAAGAATAGCTGTTCTGTGCCTCTTCTCCTTACCTCTTGATACAGGGGAAAAGCTAAGGAGCAGCCCGGGTAGCAAATCCAAATGTGGTTCACAAGCATTACCCCATATGTAAACACAGTGCTGCGGCTCTTAGTACTGACCTTTTCATGCAGGGCTGCTAAGTGTCACACTTTGGTCACGAATCACACATTTGTTCCTCATTCCTGCAGCCCTGCTGGAATCACACGTAAGCACTAGGCCAGCCTGGAAGCAATGGGCATTGGAGAGCTGGCAGAGGGCACTGCCAGTGGCACCAGTGCCTCACTGGTAGGGGCTCAAAGAGAATGCAACCAAAGGGCCACTGCGAGGGGCTCAAAGAAAGTGCAACCACTGCCTTCCCTCATCATCTCTCTACCAGCCCCTTGCAGCCCTCCTCCCAGTATGTCCAACCCACGCCTGTTTGAAACGTGTCAATTTGGTCCCTGAAAACCATGATTGGCTTTAAAATGGTCGGGTTTTAAAAAGAAGTTGGAGTTCTTTTGATACGCCTCCTGGTGTTGGAGCATGTAGGGCTCGGGTTTTCTAAATCCCCTCTGCAACCATGTCAATAGCTAATTCCAGGAGCTGGGGCTTTAAGAAAAACACTAAAGTGTGTGAGAGTTGTGATAAAATCACAAGAGTTAACAACACTGCCCTCCCCTCTCCCATCCCCCACCTTACACACCTCAGGCTGCTCCAGGATCTCTGAACTGCACACCCATTCTCAGGCCTCTCCCCTTCAGCCACCACCCTCACACTACCTCACCCTAAACCCACAGGCTCCGCCCTCCACAGCTGCCCCCAAAATCTTGCAATTCCCTGCTGCTCCCTCCTCTCCCCGCCACCGGCTTCTCTAGGCTCCTCTCACCCACCTGACTCTGCCAAACCCCACTGTCCTCCAGCAGTCCCTGGTTACTCCTACCCTTGTATTGGTGGCGAGGGATAGGCTCACCCCTCATACCTTCCCCGCTGCCCACTGGGGATACCTGAGGGGGTAGCAAGAAATGATCCTGACTGGCAAGAAATGCCACACAGGGAGCATCCATATATTGCCCAGTGGGCAAACAGCCCCTGCACCTGCCCTGCCCACTGGTGTTACTTGTCCCATCTTATGTAAGCAAAGCCCCAGCCCAAGGCAGTTTAGCCAGTGAGCCACATTCTAGCTCAGGCTCCAGTGAAGTGAGCAAGGAGGTCCATGTCTGCGGGGCTGCCCAGCCTCAATGCCCTCCCTCCCCTCGGCACCTGGCCAAGTGTTTGGTGGGCAGGAGAAGGCATGGTGTGTGGCTACATGCCTGTGCCAGCAGCACTCCTCTCTCCTAGAAAGTGAGGTGGGGAAAGGCCCCTGGGAGAAGGCAGTGGGGCCCGGGGTTTGGGTGTGGGTAAAGAGTGGGTGGAGGCGTTTGAAAAGGACAGCTCAAAGCCAGAACGTGAGTGTGTGTAGAAGAATCAGAAAGGAAGATTATTAGTGGCTAGGGTTGCCAAGCGTCTGGTTTTTTACCAGAACGCCCGGATGAAAAGGGACCCTGGTGGCTCCGGTCGGCACTGCTGAGCGGGCCGTTAAAAGTCCAGTCGGTGGTGTTGCAGAGCTAAGGCAGGCTAGTCCCTACCTATCCTGGCACTGCGCTGTACCTCGGAAGCAGCGAGCAGCACATCCGGCTCCTAGGCGGGGGGCCACAGGGCTCCACCCGCTGCCCCCGCCCAGAGCACTGGCTCAGCACTCCCATTGGCCAGGAACTGTGGCCAATGGCAGCTGGGGGGGCGGTGCCCATAGGCAAGAGCAGTGCATGGCGCCGCCTGGCCCCCCATCTAGGAGCCGGACCTGCTGCTGATCGCTTCCAGGGCACAGCATGGAGCTAGAACGGGCTAGAGCCGCCTCCCACATTCTGAATCCCTCATATCTGGCTCCACCCCAGAGCCTGCACCCCCAGCCCAAAGCCCATACCCACTCCTGCCTCAACCTGCAGCTCCCACCCACACTCCAAATCTCTTGGTCCTACCCTCCTGCACCCCAAACCTCCCATCCCCAGCCCAGAGCCCGTACTCCCTCCCACACCCCAACCCCCTGCCTCAACCTGCAGCCCCCTCCCACATTTCAAATCTCTTGGCCTCACCCCCCAGCCTGGACTCCCTCCTGCACCCCAAACCTCTCATCCCCAGCCAGAGCCCTCACCTTCTCCTGCACCCCAAACCTCCCATCCCCAGCCCAGAGCCCGTACTCCCTCCCACACCCCAATCCCCTGCCTCAACCTGCAGCCCCCTCCCACATTTCAAATCTCTTGGCCTCACCCCCCAGCCTGGACTCCCTCCTGCACCCCAAACCTCTCATCCCCAGCCAGAGCCCTCACCTTCTCCTGCACCCCAAGCCCCTGCCCCAGCCCAGTGAAAGTGAGGGTGGCAGCGAGCGAGCCACCAAGGGAGGGGCATGCTTCCACTTAACTTCCTTTTAGATCCTCCAATACACTTTTACAAAATTCTCCTCCTCCTCCTCCCTCTATCTCTGCCCTCCTGCCTTTCCTAGGGCTCTTCTGAGTAATTTCCCACACCCACCCACCCATGTGGCTCTCATCTCTGTTCTCTTCACCTCTGGGTCCCTCACTAATTTGAGCCTGGGCTGTGGGTTATACTGGCACCTCCTCATCTACCACTAATACGAGTTGCCAACTTTCTAATCGCACAAAACTGAACACCCCTTCCCTGCCCCTTCCCAAGGCCCTGCCCCCCACTCATCAAATCCAGGGAACATGCCATAAAGAATACATATAGAGGCAGAAGAGAGTGCAAAACAAAGGACTAGGAAAAGCAGGGTAGCATGTAGTGGGATATACAGCAGATGATGGGAGCAGGGACAACAGACAACTAGGAATGTGAAAGGACATGAGAGAAAGGAAGAGCTGAGAAAAACACAGAGACGGAGAGAGAGAGAAAACAGAAATTGAGACAAACGCATGAAAGTCTGGCTAACAAAGTGGCCAAATCACTTAGTGATTAGCTCCATGTGCTTAGCTAAAATGTGAACAAAGGAAGATGTGCAATATCAAACTGGGGATGGAGCAGTACGCTGGACATGTCTGTGTTCTGTGCTTTCTTTAACTTAGCTCGTTATGGAATAATGATTACGGACTATGAGGTGAGGTAAAGCAGGGGTGGTGCCTCCGGAGAGAAAGATAGCTGAAGTGAGTGACGCTTCAGGAAGAATTTGAAGGACTGGAGTCAGTGTAAAGGAAGAGGAAACTGTTCCAAGTGCTAGTGGGAGGTAAAATAATGAGGGGGGGGACTAGATCCACAAAAGTATTTAGGCCACTAACTCCCACTTCAGATGGCAAAGTTCAACATTTAGGTGCCACTAAGATTCTCACTGGCTAACTCACCTGGCACCTTCGGTAATAAATTCCCACTATAAAAGCTCCCTGGACACCAAAGTTGCTACCAGTGAGCATGTGCACAAACACCTCAACCTAGGCGTAGGCCACATGCTCAGTATTTCCTATTGGCTACCTTAAGAGGCTCCCCAGTCAGTAGGATGGCTTCTATGGATCTCATTCTTAGGTGCTTAACTCT
This sequence comes from Gopherus evgoodei, assembly GCF_007399415.2. Taxonomy (NCBI): domain Eukaryota; kingdom Metazoa; phylum Chordata; order Testudines; family Testudinidae; genus Gopherus; species Gopherus evgoodei. The sequence goes on from NC_044326.1 coordinate 23,722,035, forward strand.
CTCCTGGCATTGTGCTGGGAGCCTGAACCCCTAACTTGGGGCTATGGATTCCACAAGGCAGCAGGCACCAATCAGTTAGGCATTGCAACTCTGAGCATTGTAATGCTTAGGGTCTTTAGCCCAAAGTGCAGGAAGCAAAACTTCCAAGAGCCTGGCATAGTATTATAAACCCAGATCCATAGCTTATATCAGACAAATAAGTCATTCACAAAGGAAGGAGGGGAGACAAGCAGAAAGTAGAAGTTATACTGAATAGACTGAGTCTTGAAAATGAGGTCAAAGATTGAAGCTGATACAGCATTAGAAAGGAAACCACTGGAGGGATCTGGGATCAGTGGGGTGATATGGCCAGCGCAGCAGGCAAGGAAGAGAACTTTAGCTGCAGTGAGTTGTATGAACTTGAGCAGTGAGAAATGAGATGCATATGGGATGGCGAAGAAGAGGCATTATTTCCCTGGCAGATGTCTCAATCCACTGTGGGCCCTCCTACTGAAATTCCACAGACATTGGTCCACTGCACCCTTATCCTTAAATCTATCCCCTTTCCTGTCCCCACTTCTCCCGCTGCAGGAAACAGAGTTCCATCACATCAGCTGAGGACCTAAGGGAAGATTTTGACAAGGGAGTTACGCAAGGGAGAGGACACATCTGGAGCTGGCTTTTCCCATCAGTGCAACTCCCCTATCCCACAACTTCCCCTGCAAAACTTGGGAATTGTGTAGGTTTCTCCAAGCTGTGTAAACTCAGGGGAGACTGAAAACATTTGCTGCTCTATAAAGCGGTTTTTATGATGTGGCTGAACAGCCACTAGCAACTGAGTTGAGACAACCTTTTATGAGCAAAACACCACCTTGACTCCAGAATACCATAAGCGAAAGACTCATGTGGAAACCTATTGTACTTCTCTTGCACTACCCATTCCTTTTTCAAAAAATAGAAATTTAGTATGTACTATGCCTGCAAGACTTTGGGTGAAGCACAATCAGAAAGTTCCAGTATGGATTTGACAATGTTTCTATGGTCTTCATTCTCTTCTATGAGGCTGGGTCACTTATCAGTGATTTATCAGCAAAGCTGCACACATGAGCTTCAGGCTGTAGCTTTATTGCCTCATGTCGTTTGTGTGCGTGCAGATGTGTGTGTTCCTGCTGTTGCGGTGATAAATTCCTCATTTCACACAGTGCTGCCTACTTTTGTTATAATCCATAACCAGATTGTCTGCCTTAAAGGCCACTGGTTTAAAAAGCTGCTATTTTCCTACGTGAGCTGTTACACTGCAGAACCCAAATTTGGGTTAAAGTACGTAAGCAAGAAAGAAGTGAGAAATGATACCACATTTGTACACAGGGGGCCCAGTTTTGACCTTAGAGCAGCTAGCGTTCAGGTCAAAGGGAGCTGATAATAAGCATCAAAAGGTAGAATTTGGCCTATTAACATTAGCACCATGCAAAATAAAAACACAAGCTACATTTTCAACATATGATATTTAAAAAGCCTGGTCTCACAAGTGGTTAATAACCCTATTATAGTACTAAAAAAATACACTACAAGCCATACTATTTAAGACATGTTGTATACTGCTGCATGAATTATCTTTACGTGGTGAGGCTTTGTATTGCAATGAATTATCACAGCATGATAATGTAAATTCTACAAAAACAAAGGAATCAAGAATGATCAATAAAGTTCAAATGCAGTTGATGTTTTCAGGTGTTGCAAGGAAATCATTATCATTAGAATGGTCAGGGTAAAAGAATGTCTCCACTTTTTCCTTTTAGTGCCAATTAAGGTCACTTGTCCCCACCCCCCTTCATTTAGAGAGCGGGTGAAGGTATGTGAGATAGTAAATATATGTTTCTGCAGTCCTAAGGCCATATGTCCCTAAACTAACAGATCGCAAAGGGACTTAAGCACCTATATCCCAGAATCAGGCCTCATTGGTATTTGCAAAACCCACAATGAGCTGCTGCTGAACGCTGCAGGTGCCCACACTCACTCCACACCTATGTTTTTGCAGTAAAAGTTCCCTAGGTGCCTATGTTTCTGCACCAGAGCTTGCACACCGCAGCCTCGCTCTAGGCGTCTGGATAACCTTAAGCTCCAGAGCAATACATGAACCAGGAGAAAATACGTATTTCTCTCCCTAACTTGCCTGAGGGCACCAATATGGGAGACATTCTCAGAAGCTGCTACTGGAGCAGACCACTCAAGGAAAAATCACACAAAATGGTGGGGATGTAGCTAGGAGGAGGGAGAATAAGAAAGAGAGAGTACAAGTGAGCATACAAAAGATTCTGTAATCTTAGGGTTAGAGCACTCACCCAGGATCTGGCAGACTCGGTAGCAAGTCTCTGTGCTCCAATGACAATGTATTGATCTGAAGTGGAACAACTTTAACAGGAAACCAAGGGACTGGCCCACATCAGACTATCCCATAGCTCAGTGGTTAGGGCACGCCGTATCTTCAGAGCTCTTTGCAAGGGACAGTTATTCATATAATACCATGGTTGGAAGAGACCTCAGGAGGTCATCTAGTCCAACTCCCTGCTCAAAACAGGACCACTCCCCAGACAGATTTTTGCCACAGATCCCTAAACGGCCCTCTCAAGAACTGAGCTCACAACCCTGGGTTTAGCAAGCCAATGCTCAAACCACTGAGCTATCCCTAATGTGCTCTATGCTCAACATGCTGAATAACTTTCAAAAATTTAGCCACTTATTTTGGTGTCTCAGGCCATGGCTACACTGGAGAGTTGCAGCACTGGTGGTGGGTTTACAGCGCTGCAACTTAGTAACTGTCCACACCTGCAAGGCACATCCAGCGCTGCAATTCCCTGGCTGCAGCGCTGGCTGTACACCTGGTCTGCTTGGGGTATAACAATTGCAGCGCTGGTGATTCAGCCTTGCTCGTCAAGTGTGGCCACCAAAAGCACTGTAATTGGCCTCCAGGGTATTAGGTGGTATCCCAGAATGCCTGCTCACAACAAACTGGTAGAGTGGCTGAACTCCGTGCTCCCCAGAGCTGCTTATCCAAAAAACAAACACAGCTCCTGTTTGCTCCAGAAGAGGCAGGCAGGGGAATTGCTTTGGAACGTTCACAGCTGTTTGCTTGAGGAGAGAAGCCACATGGTGGAGCGGGAGGGGGGAGTCCGTGTTGAGCAGCTGCTTATGTGGTCTGAAAGCTATTTAGGAGAGCATAATTTGCATTTAGTGAATAAGAGAGGGGTGGGGGAAGGGCTTGAAACTTTTAAATTGATTGCAGGTTGGTGATATGTATGTTCCAGTCCTTAGAACTTGCAAGGCAGGGAGCTGACAGCTCCAAAAATCCACTCTCTCTCTCTCCCCCATGCTCCCCCTCACCCCCCCTCTTTTGAAAAGCATGTTGCAGCCACTTGAACGCTGGGATAGCTGCCCATAATGCACCACTCCCAACAGTGCTGCAAATGCTGCAAATGTGGCCACACTGCAGCGCTGGTAGCTGTCAGTGTGGCCACACTGCAGTGCTTTCCCTACACAGCTGTACGAAGACAGCTGTAACTCCCAGCGCTGTACAGCTACAAGTGTAGCCATACCCTAAATGGGATTGGAACTCTTTTGAGAATCTGGTCCCATTTGTACCAGAGTTTGTACTGAGCTTGTGAGTGACTATCTAGCAATAGTCTAAAAATATGAAGGATATAAACATCAGAGGGAAAGATTTATTAGATAGTATGGCATGAGGGGATTACCACTAAAAATATTAAGAGGAATAAAGAGCTCGCACATTTAGGCTGGATATCATATAAACCTTTATGGGCAGATACTATTGCTGCTTCCAGACACTCAAATACTATAGTGTGAGAGATCACTGAGGTACTTCCACAGATTAGCTAGATTAGACTGTATATGTGTCACAAGGAAAATTGTGGAAGCCATATTCATTTGGGACTAGACTGGAGAAAACAATAGAAAACGTACTGGGAATAAGTTTACATTTGAATGGACTGGTGAGCTGATAGATCATAGAATTTTTGAGCTGGAAATGATCTGAGAAATACGTACTAAAAGTTAAATGCTTGAAAATAAATTCCCAACCAAAATTCATTATTTTGGACATAATGTGAAGTTTTTATTTTAATCTAAAACAGCTGAAATATAAATGGAGATGGTGACTTTAGCACTGTATCAATCAAATATTCATGTATAATAAAGATTTTAAATGCCAATGAATAGGCAATAACATAAAAAAATTCTTTCCCCTCAAAAAACAAAAACAAAACAAAACAAAACCTATTTTTTCAATGAAATAAAATTGGGTATGTGGTAAAGCCCATGATTTGAATGAAAATAGCCACAAGCCTACTTACAATGTAGTAAACTTTTTGTAAGTCTAAAAATTCAACACACATCTAGAACCAAAAGGTTCATGGTCAAGAAGACTGCAAACAAATGAACATATTTCTTATTCTTTGAGAAAGCAAAGTCTGTTTTCACACACAGGATCACACAGTATAGAGGAGAATAGCCACCACTGCAGTTATGTTTCATTGACCTCAGTTCAAGACATGCTATCTATGGGCAGAAGATCCCCAAAAACCTTAGAGAGGATTTTTAATCAAAAACAAGTAATAATCATTAAAAGGTTGTGTGAAAAATGCCTCATTCTTGTACCAGCCCCTGGTGATACATGGAGAAACACTGATCTGGCTACACCAGTCTAACCAGCAGTAATTATAGAACTAAAGCACCAGAATTTGATAGCCTTACTCATGCTGAAAAGCATCTGAATCCTTGATTAATCCCATTGAAATCATATCAGTCAAGTAAGATACAATTCAGTGCATCAGGATCTGGCCCAAAGTAAAAAGAGGTAAATCAGGAGGCAGAATGAAAGAGCAAAAACTTGCTGTATCCCAGTGCCTAATTCTGACACCCTTACTCAGATTTTACTGTTTCCTCCATGAGTGATCCCATTGAACTCAAACAGGGCTATTCGTGGAGTAAACTACTACACAGTGTGCTAAAAGGGTATCAAAATCTATCCCTAAACAGTTGTACATACAACTAGAGCATTGCCAACTTATTTCACTTGCAAATATTGAACAGTTGTTAACACAGGGCTAGCCTGTACCACCCCTTCTCACATCGATTAGTACCTTACTCCTCTAGCCCCTCCATTCATTTCAGTGTGACTATTTAAGGAGAAATGTATAACTCAATCTGAGGACTGTTTAAGGAGGAAAGAACTACTCATCATTCTAATAAGGATGCATTTTACACCCACTTGAACCTGGTGTAAATGACTACACAAGGGCCTGGACCACAATGAACCAGGCCCCAAAGGTACCACAGACACACCTTGGAGTTTATTGCTTAAATTTTTGAGAAGTTCACTTATACAACGATTGGAAGGGTGGTGGTGGGGTGTCGTAAACCTCTTGGATGTATTTGTGAGTATGCTGCAGCTTGCTACGAAGGAAGCATTTTAAAACTGAAATGAAATTGTCTAAGTCAGCCACGGGAAGCTGTTCTATATAATGTAGAGGGGAAATCAAAGGTTGCAGACCTAGCTCGAGGTTCTGTTTAAAACAGCCTTACTGAGAAGGTGCCAAGGCTCCCAGGATCATTCTAGAACTCAAGGCATGCTTTTTACAGTGTCAGACTCTTGGCCTTCTAAGAAGGCCACAACGTGTAGATGAGGCCAACATATTGCCAGTTATGCTGCTATAGTCTTTCCTATAGTATAGTACCAGCACTGGTAGATGTCAATGTGGTGGGTGGCTCACTGAACCCATATTATAAGGCCTTTGACCCATTAACATTGCAGAATGCAAATAAATTTAAGACATTAGTAAGCTGTGTGCAGATTAGCAAATCAATGGCGATGTCACGATGCCGACACACAACAATTAGCTATTCCATAAGCTGTATTTTTAAACACTCTTAACACCTTTGTGTGGGGCTATTGGGTTTCATACTTATTCATAACCTTTTAAATGATACTTTTAATCATAACAATCATTAAGAAAAAGAACTAATTAATGATTAATACTTTGCACTTATAGTCCTTTCATTTGGAGGATCTCAAATGAAGAGTAATACATTTAGCCTCATAATAGCCCTATGAAATAGATAAGTATTATCATCCCCATTTTACAGATGGGGAAACTTAGGTACATACAGATTAAGACCCAGACTTTTAAAATTATTTAGGTACCTAATTCTCATGAGTTAGGCATCTAACTATCGTGAAAGACTGGGTCTAAGTGCACAAAGACTGTCTGACAGAGGACTAGAACCCAGGTCACCTATTTCCCAAGTCTTGTTCCTTGCCCATAATATTGTCCTTCCTCACTTAGAACTTAATATAATTATAAGAGTTTGTGTGTGTGCCTCTGTGCATATCTATAGATGTGTGATATACAAGTGTGTTTACATATATATTTCTGCGCATTTGTCCCTCTCTCTGTATACAAAAGTGTGTGTGTGTGTGTGTGTATACACACATCTTCCCTTTAAAAACAAAATGTGCTCCCATGAGCATAGTTAAACAGATTCAAAATCTATCAGGTATGAGTTTTCATTTAAACAAAAAACAAGTTGCATTGCATGGGAATGACATCCTACCATTTTAGAAATAATCCATTATAAAGACATTGTGGTCAGAAACTCAAAAGACTTGCTTTATTTCTACTGGCTATTATTTACACAGACATAGCAATATTGAAAACTCCTCAGAAGACAGTGTCTCACCACATTTGTGAGTCATATTATACCAACCTCAAAGGTGTGTTTCAAGAATTAAATTAGTTAATGTTGGAAAATGCTGGGAAGATTACAAGCACCGTACATAAGTGCTAAGTATTAATGACAATGACTAGTAGAGTGTTGCACAACAGTTAAATATTTTGCTTTGCAGTAGCAGTTTCCTGCCAACAGAAACATGAATCAAACTGTTGTAAATGTATAAAAATAGTTGTCAAAGAATAAAATTAGTGTATGTGAGCTAGTCTCTATAATTCCCTTAGCCAGCAGGCAGACCAACAAAATAACTCCAATATATAAGTTCAATTCTTTATATTATTCAAGAGTTCAATCCTCCACTCTCTTGCCCTATTTTGAATTTATTTCCCAGGAAAAGTTGTTTGCAATATTGTTTCACTCTGTTGTTTCTAGTTCATTTCCACTAAAAGCAGTAAGGAGCTGGCAAACAGGGCAAGCACATGGTGCAACAGTCCTGAAGGCTTCCAAAGCACTAATGTATTTTGTATTGACACTTCACCTCAGAAAATCCAGGACTCAGACGCTAATGGATGAATGGAGGATGTTGTGAAGGCCAAGACTATAACAGGGTTAAAAAAAGAATTAGATAAGTTCATGGAAGACAGGTCCACCAATGGCTATTAGCCAGGATGGGTAGGGATGGTGTTCCTAGCCTCTGTTTGCCAGAAGCTGGGAATGGGCAACGGGGAATGGATCACTTGATGATTACCTCTTCTGTTCATTCCCTCTGGGGTACCTGGCATTGGCCACTGTTAGAAGACAGGGCACTGGGCTAGATGAACCTTTGATCTTTGGTTCTTATGGCTGTGTCAGAATTATGCTTAGTCCTGCATACAGCATTGTCAACTCAAATATTTCCTATCTCTCTGTGGGTTAGTTTTGCAGGGCCCTGTAGGGCTTTTCAAGATGAAATTTCTGTGAGATGGTTACAAACAGACCTTTTCCTGAGCAGTTGGCATGCACTTGCCACTCTTTTCAAGTATTCACACCTTACACATTCCCATCCACTTTCATACTGTTAGTTCCTAAACCAGATTTTCTTGTGCTTTACACAGAGATTCTGTGAGCTTTGTGAGAGCTTATATTGCCACATAGAAGGTGGCATGCTAACATGTTGTTTCTGAAGAAAGCATATTCCATGATATCATTAATTCCCTGGCTACATGGAAGAACGACCTACTGCATAGGAGAATTTTAAGATAGTGCCATTCTGTCTCACCGGCGTGACTGCTTGGTCATTCACAAGTATATAGTTGACTATAATCTCTTTAAGGAAGGTGGCATGGACATTAGCTACAAGCGTTAGTACAACATTCAGTGAGTAAAAAGGAGCTAGTCATCCCCCGTTGAAGGCAAAAGGTGAAAAGATTAAATAGGTTTCTCAGAGAGTGTCCTAATTCCAGGCAGCTGCGATACATGGGATGCCAAACACTTGGCTGAATCATGCTGTGGTTCATTTCCTACACAAATCCCCACAAAAACCCACATACAAACAACCTGCAAGATGTGGATTTAGTGATGACCTCAGGACTCTCAACCCCTGGGGATAGAGAGATGGGGATAAGCAAACTCTGAACTGACCCACATGCCTTTTCCAATCTGGCTCCTTTGACAGTTTCACTGCCCTTCCCTGCAGAAATATGGCCCAGCTCAGAGATGAGGGAATAAGAGTGACACCTGGTGGTAAAACTCATGAAGTGCAATCCCTTAAATTGCATCAGTTCCCTGCTCCGGTCTTTCCTGATTGTCAAACATGTCAAATGTGGTAAAGTTCAGCTGCGAGTTTGCCCATCCTTACATCAGAGACAGGAACTGAACACAAAGGGAAACTCCAAGTATCTGTAGGTGTGCTGCACTGACCTAGTTGGGGGAGAATTTGTACATATATTGGGCCTCTGCCCTCAAAATAGAAATTTAAAAAAAAACATACAAAAAGCTACTTAAAAGAGGTATTTACACTTTTAAAAAGAGAAAAAGGGACAGGCAGTCAGAACTGTTTATTATATAATAACTGGTCTTGCAACTGCCATGATGGAGGTGCTCAAGTTAGAAGATGACAGAAGAGCAACTTAAACCAACCAGCCTCTAGAAGTGAAAGCACCTGGTCCGGAAGTAGCACCAAGCTAGCGGGTTTTTTTGGGTGGGTTCGGGATAGGGTGAGGGAGTGGTGCTGGAGGCTTCTTAGGACTCATTTTACTTGCAAGAAGTCTGAACACATTATTTATTCAATTTATAGCAGGGACTCACATAGTGAGCTGAAGCTCATTAGATTGTCTCACACATTTTAAAGGTAAGAACTTGGATTGAAGAGGAGCTAAGGAGTACATTTATCTCCTTGCTCATTTCTCTCTTAGTGCTGAACCAGAACAGGCAGTCATAGTGCTGAACCAGAACAGGCAGTCACAGCCTTTTAAACAAGTACATATTTGTAGCAATCAACCAGCCATCTGCTTTGTACTTTCTAGTCACTGGTTTTTAGAGTCAACTCTTCAAGGCTGCTGAATTTCAGTTTTCCATTGAACACTCCAGCCAATAAAAGGAACTAAAGTCCCTTCTAAAACTGAACATAAAGAACTAGAACATATATAGAAAAGAGAAAATGTGGCCTCTAGTGTGCCTAGGGCTACAAATGTGCTACCTTAGTTTGAGTTTGAATTGTAACTAGTTCCCAGTATACAGTAACAGATGATGGACACTTGTAGTTTCGAGACTGTTTAGGAACCTACTGTCAACCAGCAGGTACAGCCATGTTTGCAATTTGGTGACATCCCCAGGGAAAAATTAAACAATACAGAGAAGAGTCTTTCAGTTTTTGCGTTCAGCTGTAAACATCAGCTAACCAGGTAACCGTGCATCTCTCTGGAGTTAATGCTCAAAACCACGCCTGAGTGACTGCCTAAAAAAATATAAAAACAAAATGCTGACATTAGTATATTTTGAGCATTTTACTATACATTCCCCTTTTATTGCAGAGACAAGTCAATCAAATTAGATGGTCATCTTATCAAACAACAGTTCAGGTGCAGGTGGTGCAGCAGCTCAGTGTACCTACAGCATACTTTCTACTTCAGTGCTTTAAAGTGTCTGCTCATGATGGCTGTTAGTGAATTCCTAGTGTTTCTATCCCAGTGACAGCATAAGGTGGTTTTCTTTGCAGCTTAAAAAGGTGTAGTTGTCTTGAGGGGAGCAGGCGAGGGAGCAGAATGGAACCTGAGGCTTCCATTCAACATGCCACTGACCTGGGATTGGACACTGACCGGCATCAGCAATAAGGGAACTCTGTAGCTGTTCAAGTTTCCACCTCTCCCAGAAGGAGTCACTGCAAGGAAATGGAGTTGAGGAGTCCCAAGGTGGGGGTTGCGATAAAGTAGGCAACATAAAATATATAGAAAACAAAAAAAGTGGATGGGTGAGTCTGGAAATACTGTACTGTGACAATTCAAAAGTTATGAGAAGAGAGATAGCAAACAGAAAACTAGGTTTGTAAAACACTGCGGTGCATGGAGAGGAGGCTATGATAGTGATCTCTAGAGTAGGGGGGGAAACCCATCAGAATAAGCGGGAATCTCCATAGCATACGAACCATCTGCAAATAATGTCATAAAACAGAATTTAATATTTCAGTAGGGACGGTGATATGCTTCATGCTTCAGCCAGACAAAATAGCACAATACTGAGACAACTAGGAAGATTTCCCATGTACCGTTGGGTGCTACTGAAGGAAATACTGCAAATAACAAAAAAGTGCATGGTGTAGAAGTATAGCAAGAAAAAGTCTTATGTCTTAAAACTGTCTGGCAGCAGATAAACATAGATGGCTCTGACCCAAGCTATTCCTGTTCCCCTGGATGTCTGCTGGTGCTGACAACCTGGCAGAACTACAGGTCACATTCAGATTTGCATTCGACGAAATGGGTATTCACCCATGAAAGCTCATGCTCCAAAACGTCTGCTAGTCTATAAGGTGCCACGGGATTCTTTGCTGCATTCAGATTTGCATTTGTTAACTGCTTAACTTAAGACTTCCTCATTGCAGGTCCTGCACTCCTTACTCAGTCGACACTCTTACTGACCCCAGTGGAAGGTAAGGAGCACAGGATCAGACCAAATATAGCCTACAGTGAGCAGGCAAGGAGATTATTTCTGAATGGTTGTAAATCAGGGTAGAACTTCTTCATTCCCATGTTCTTCATCCTAAGCAGCCATATATGCAAAAATAGTGAGAGGTATTACACAACTGCAAGAGGAAGATTATAGACTACCTGATATACACTAAGGGGCTATGAGTGCTTCACACTAACTGAAGAACCCTGAGAGTACCTTCTTGGCATTCAGAATTCTATTCTAGAGATGAGATAATTGAAACAAACTTGTCATACAAACAATTCTTGTGTCCCAGAGTCATTTGCAGTGCTACAGTATTGGTAGACCTTTGCAGTATAATCAAAGTTCTCTTTGAAGGGTTTTAATGAAAACAGCAATGATTTTAGTGTGTGCAATTTGTTAAAAAATGTACAGATCTGGGCAAAAACAATTTTGCCGGTGAAATATGTTTTTTTCCCTTTCAGTGGCAACATATGGTTCAGCTAAGGAAAATAAAAACAACAAAAGACAGTTAGCGATAGACAGTAAGAATAAAAAAGAAATAAAGAAGGACTTCCAGGATGTCTGCCCTCCGTGGCTGATCTTAGCCCTCCATGTAGGATTAATGAAGCCATTTAACCTCACAGTTGTCTCTACCATCAGTACAGCCAGTTTTATAAGCCTGAGATTTACGGTCAGATGTTCCATTTTCACAGAGTTGTCAGAAACAGCACTAGATGATCTTCTTTTGTGTGCTACACTTTTCAGGCTACTCTGTGTTCTCAGTACATTTGGAGTATTTTTAGACTAGCTCTCTACATTACATTCAGCATACTCATGAATTGCCTAGACAAGCACTTTCATCTAACTTTGAATCATCTGCTCTAAGACACATTCATAAAAGATTCCTGAATGAGAATTCTAATGACTGTCCATTGGATACTGGCAGGTCAGGACTCAAAACAGGATGAATTCAATGAAGTTTTGTATTTGGGAATTCATTTAAGGTGTCTAAAAGAGAGGACACCTCCTTACAATCTACCCTGCATTATGGAAACATTCATTCTACACATCATTTCTCTCTGCCTAAAATTCATTACACTTTGAATTCAAGGCATGTACGAGTTAATTTAAATGCTAGTGAAGTTAATCAATTATAATCTATGCTGCTTTTTGTATGATCTTCCTAATGTTGTTCACATATGTTACATATGGTAGTGTATTGTACTAACTTACATACTGTATATTTATACGGCATGTCATAAAACATCAACAGAATAGACTGAATTTAAAACAAAACAAAAAAGAGGATAAAAGGAGAAGTGTTTCCTTGCTAGCAGTTTAACATTCAATCCCTCTTGAAGCTGAGTATAAAAATGAAGATACTAAAAATGCAAACATTAAAACATAATTTAAAAAATAGAACAAACAGAATACTAATTGAGACATTAATAAAGTGAAGGTGAGGTTACCTCTTGCATTACCTAGCGTCTGAGAATCCAGATCATCATCAATAAACTCCTCACCCTGGATGATGTTCTGGGTGTCCTCACTGTGATTAACAGGGCTGGTCATCTCCTGTTCCTTTTCGTTGTGCATCTGGGCATAGACATTTCTGCCTGGCAGTTTCCTAAATAGCACAGGAAAAATATCCTTTGATGGAATTTAGTTTCATATTATATTCAATTAATCAGATTAACCTCAAACCCCTACGGAAAAATCCTATAGAATTAAATAAAGAATAATGTTTCCATTGAATTTTTAAACCAGCCTAAAGAACATTTTCTATTTAATTCTACAGTATTTTACAGTAATAACTATAGATTTCCCATTAATAACTACAGAAGCTCATTGGTTTTATCTCTATTACATTTTATAGGAATTTTCTAAATAGGTATCATGAACTTGTCTGGTTGTGATATAAGGATTTCTTTATAAACACAGATTTTTTTTGTTTTTTGTTCAGTTATTTACTGAACTCCCAGAACTACAATTTAAAAAAAACCAACACTCTAAACTGAAAACATGTCAATAAATAATATTTCTTGCATTCCTAAAATGTCATCATAGAAGGATGACAATGCATCAATTAGTTATGTCTTACTCTGCAGCAGTATGACAACTTCTTATTGAAAGTTAAAACAATTTGGTGACCTTGTATCAATGCTAACAACAATATGCTTACGTGTGTGTTGTTTCGAGAGATTGACAGTCAATACTTGACCTTCACGGGTCAGGGTGTGTAGCAAGTGGGGGGAGCAAGCTTTTCAAATTGGAATTAAATTTTCAGTACCTCGTACCCCCTGCCCCTGCTGATTGCCTTTTGTGACCCTGGGAGTTGTGACCCACCGGTTGAGAAACACTGCACTACAGCAGCCCTGAGGTTGCCTCAATTTAACAGCTGCTGAAGACAAGAGAGGTAAAGCAAACTGCCCCTGGTTGACAGAGTCACTGGCCCAGCTGGGAATAATAGCAATATGACAACATACTTTAATTTCCATAGTGTCTCCATCAACCCCTCTGCTGAGGTAGTCACAGTGTTGTACAATACTAAAACATACTGAAAAGGTTTATTTAAAAAAAAATATATATATATAGCAAATCAAAGCACCCAGTCCTGACTCCAAGAGTCTTCATGACCAGGAGATAATACACTCTTCAAGAGAAAGACGGCATTTTATTTATGTTTATTTAAATAACGATAAAATGATGTCGATACTAGGCTCTAGGTGCCCTAACACAATTCATGCTACAACAAAGCTTCAGCAGCTTTTAAATAAGTATTGAAACAGGAATTCTGATGTATAAGAGTTTAGAGTTATATGGTCTCCTGGTCCCACACCTTTCTAGAAATTATTCTGGACAGTAGAGCTATGTTTTTTCTATATTACACAACCCTAATAGGCCTAGAACATACACTGTTTGCTATATGCATATTATATTCTAAAGAAACGCTTAATCTATTCTCTAGAAAATGAACAAAATTGCACAATAAACCATGATCACTGGCTTCAGAAGGCAGATGCTACTAGTGGGCTTAAATGACTAGGAATACTGTATCTGTTAGGTTATCTTTCTCTAATCCCCCTGCTACTGTTTCCTACTACTAAACATTTTGAAATGTAAATAATACAGAGTACTGGAGCATGCTGCCGGCACTTAAAGTAACAGTAACAATAATAATGATAATAAATTGAATAGAATATTTATTGAGATGTTAGTTTGGGGGTTAACGTTCAGATGAATGAGTTCTTTGTGCTTTAGAGCAGTCATGATTTACTTTGTCCCATTCATTTTAGAAGCCTGCCTTTTCTACATAGTATTGTTTTGATTTTAATAAAATATGGATCATCAAATTAGTACCTGTTTTTATAACTAAATGGCTAGGATTGGGACTCCGCTTGCTTTCATGCAAATAACAGTAGTATAGGCGAAGGGGAAAAAGGGGGAGGTTTTCTTCTGAAAGTGTAAACGAGACGGGAAGTCAATGATGAGGAAAGATTAGAAACTCTGCTCCAAGAGTGCTGAAATTGGGGCAGGTTGGTGGTACCCAAGGACAGGATGCAAGGAAGTGAATACAAAGAAAGATCCGTGAGTTTGGTTGCAGCAAGTCTATGGAGATTTTTTAAAATAATGAACCTAATTTTTAACAGATTTTCAAATGAATGGTGGGGAGGGGAGAGGAGGAATTTAAGAATGTGAAAAGGCAGAGATCTTTCTCTTCTTCTGAAGAATCAAATGAACTCCCACTAAAGTAGGCAAAATACCTAAATAGAGGAACCAATAGTCTAATTTGGTATGATGAAACCTGTGTTCCTGCTGTTACAAAAATAAAACAAGGATGATTTCAGCTCTTCCGCTAGTGATGTATTAAATACATGACAGATTTGATGTGAGTGAAATATCATTTTCCTTCCCTTGCCTTTGTTTGGTGGATACTGTGCCGTTTGTCTTGTCTATATTACTGCAGAGTGCCCCACACCATGGAACCCTGCTCAGAGTGCTGCTGAAAGGATGAAGAAATTCTACTAGGAAAAACATCACAAACATAAAAATACATCAGAAAAAGAAAGGGAGGATTTTTCTTTGATTGAATTACCTCTAATAAAGATGACAGTGCTTTGAGAAACAATATGCAGATTCTGGATCCTTGCTAGATAATGGACCAGAGTCACTGGAACCTTCCAGCTGCTTTATGCTGTTCCAGTGATAAGACATGCCATGATCCTGATTTATCTGGATGGTTAAGCTGATAGAGCATACTAGTGAATCTGGCAGAATAGCTCAATGGAAACCCAGGATAGCTAAATGGATTTTTATTACGTTATTCAGCTGTAGATTAGCTTGAAGCACCGTGTTAATTGTCTAATGCATGCAGTCAGAAGCCAAGAGGAGGAGGAGATCTTTTTGCCTCTGAGATATTCAGTTTTAATCTCTGAACAGTTTCTTGCTTCAGCAGCATTTGCCACCAGGGAAATTACCCCTTCTCCTCACTCCAATCCCATAATAACGAAAATTTGAGAAAATGCTGGTATAAAACACTGTTAACTACTGGGATGGAAGAAATTTAGGATTTGTATTTGAAAACTATATAACTTTATCTTTTGAAAACTTAGGTAACTTTAAAAGTTTAGTAGGAAGTATAGCCTCTGATCATAACACTTTAGTTACTTTCTGCTTGTCATTCTCTGTCTAGGTGGACCAACTATTCCTGTGGATCCTGGTCTTATAAAACTAAGTGCTCTGGGGATTCCTGTCTTTGGATAATGTTTGTTCTCTAGAGGTCTACATTGCAATAAAAAACCTGCTGCACCTAGTCTCAGTGACCAGATCAACTGACTCAGGACCATGGGGCTTAGCTACAGGGCTAAATATTGCAGTGTAGACATTCAGGCTCAGGATGTAGCCCAGGCTCTGAGACCCTCTCCCCTCATGAGGTCTCAAAGCCTGGGCTCCAGCCCAAACCTGAATGTCTACGCTGCAAGTTTTAGCCCCACAAGCATGAGTCAGCCAACCGAGGCCAGCCGTGGCTAGGCTGTGGGTCTTTCATTCCACTGTAGGCACACCCTAGGAGAGATAGCTGCAGATACTCTGTTTTTATGAATCTCAGTTCTAGGGAATCTTTACTCTGCATTTTTCATCCTGGGTGGAATGTGCTTTTGTGACACGTGCACTCATGAATTTAAGCTGAACTCATAGGTGAGCCTCTGCTTCAGGTGATTAACCCATTTCTAGCGATATCTGTCTCTAAGCACCCTGCTTTGGTGGATCATCCGCTTTCCATTTCAGAAGAATCAAATTTTGCTGGGGGCTGCATGATGCTGTGAGATCCTGCTCTGAAGTTTGATTTGTTCAACTGAGAAATTCCAGTGTATTAGGGGAGTTAAAGCCGTGTTACAATTCCTAGCATTCCTATAGTCTTCCTCTGCAATAACTGTCCCATTCAGAAAATAATAAGCCAAGAAGACATTTTAGAAAGGAATCAAAATGAATAAAAAATACTTTTTTCTCCCTTTCTTAAACATTGTATATTTCTTTTGCAGTTTATTAAATGTGTCTGCTGTCTAATTGCCTCCAATTTAAGGTCTAATCAAGAGGTGTACATCACAATGTCTCATAACAGACACCACCACTGAGTTTTATGATCATGTAATACAAACAGACAACCTCCAATGTACCTGCAAATGAAATATTATTGCATCACATCATCCATTTTTATGATGATTTTATGTTGCTCTGGGAACCCAGAACAGCTAAATGGATTTTTATTATTTTTATTCAGCTGTAGATAGAGTTTGATATCAAATTTTGTGTTTTGTCCTATAAAACAATAAGTTACTATAAATATCAAGACATTTAAGATTCCACAGTTGGAAAGCCAAGACATTCTTCCTACATGAGACAAAGCACCTCTGTCTAATGCGATGACAAAGATAGCTGCTAACTTGAACTCTCAGTTAAATGCTGTGCTCGTGCTGTTATTAGCACAGTACGGTATCTAGTCTATTCTGTAAAAGAATGTTTATTTTAAATAAAAATCCATCTTGAAATAATAATGGGCCTAATCAATAGGCATTTTCACTGAGTAAGGACTGCAGATTTTGTGAAATGATAACAAATGTTTATTCCCATGCAGCTCAAACCTGAAGGCTTTTGAGTACCTAACAAAAAAATATCAGGACCCTGTCCAAATAATAAAACAAATAGATAAACCAGCATAAAAAAGCCAGTAACTTGCCACCTGAACAATAATGAATTCATCTCCATAATCAAATGCAGATTAAAAATATCTTTGAATTATTAAAGGAATAAGTATATGCTTACACAGTTTATGTGGTATCAGTTGTTCCTCATGAACATATTTCTTATATTAAGGCCACTTCCATAGCTTCTTCACCTCCTCCCTAATATGTTATCGTGCAAACTCTGTTCTTACTTATTATCTCTATCACTGCTGGATACTCTTAACCTGTGTGGCACTGTTTCAGTAATTAAACGCTAACATGTTCAAAAGAGAAATTCCACATCATTTTGTTTTGTTTTCTTGGTAAGAAATTAGACTTATGGATCAATTAATTGTCCTGGTTGCCTAGGTTACTCATTACTCCTCAGAGTAGATAATAGGAATATATTTTAGAATGACTATTTTTTGGTGGTTGTATTGACGCAAGCTGAATGAGCTCCCACATTGCTGCTATTTACCTACATCAACATCAATTATAACCTTGATGTCTGAAACGGTCAGAAAAAACATGGGCTTTAAAAGCTCGAGACTCGTCAGTGCACAGCTTCAAATAAGTCTATTTTTCAAGAAATGATACACGTGAACAAATCTAGTTCTTAAAGTATATAAGGTTTACTTGCCTTTTAAACTTGTAGAGAATGAAGGCCCCAACTACAACTAGACAGATAACAAAGAGAACCACTATAGCCCAGTATCCATTGCCTCCTCCAATCCTCTGAGAGTCTGAAATGCAAGACATATATTTGAAGAACTTAGTAAATCTGCTTTCAGACCAGTTATCATCTTGGGCTTGCCTTATTATTGAATCTCTTAAGTAAAAAAAGACGGTTACTCACCTTTGTAACTGTTGTTCTTCGAGATGTGTTGCTCACATCCATTCCAGTTAGGTGTGCGCGCCGCGCGTGCACGTTCGTCGGAAACTTTTTACCCTAGCAACTCCAG
The DNA here is from genome assembly GCF_007399415.2 of Gopherus evgoodei. Lineage (NCBI taxonomy): Eukaryota > Metazoa > Chordata > Testudines > Testudinidae > Gopherus > Gopherus evgoodei. Next base: position 23,740,066 of record NC_044326.1, read on the forward strand.
TGGGCCGGCAGGTCGCCCCCTGGAGTGGCGCCGCCATGGCGCCCAATATATATCCCTGCCGGCCCGCCCGCTCCTCAGTTCCTTCTTGCCGGCTACTCCGACAGTGGGGAAGGAGGGCGGGTGTGGAATGGATGTGAGCAACACATCTCGAAGAACAACAGTTACAAAGGTGAGTAACCGTCTTTTCTTCTTCGAGTGATTGCTCACATCCATTCCAGTTAGGTGACTCCCAAGCCATACCTAGGCGGTGGGGTCGGAGTGAGAAGTTGCGGCATGGAGCACTGCAGTTCCGAAGGCCGCATCCTCCCTCGACTGCTGTACCAGGGCGTAGTGGGAAGCAAAGGTGTGGACCGATGACCAGGTCGCTGCCCGACAGATTTCCTGGATGGGCACACGGGCAAGGAAAGCCAGCGACGACGCCTGCGCCCTGGTAGAATGCGCAGTCACACGGCCCGTAGGGACATGGGCCAAGTCATAACAGGTCCTGATACAGGACGTAACCCATGAGGATAACCTCTGGGAGGAGATAGGAAGCCCTTTCATACGGTCCGCTACCGCCACGAAAAGCTGGGGGGATTTGCGGAAGGGTTTGGTCCTCTCTATGTAGAACGCGAGAGCTCTACGGACATCCAGCGAGTGGAGCTGCTGCTCCCTGCCTGAGGAGTGAGGTTTTGGGAAAAAAACCGGGAGGAAAATCTCTTGGCTGACGTGGAAGGCTGAGACCACCTTGGGTAGAAAGGCAGGGTGCGGTCTAAGCTGCACCTTGTCTTTGTGGAAGACCGTGTATGGGGGGTCTACCACAAGGGCTCGGAGTTCCGACACCCGTCTAGCTGAGGTGATAGCTACTAGAAAGGCAGCCTTCCAAGAGAGGTAAAGCAGGGAGCAAGTAGCTAACGGCTCAAAGGGGGGCCCCATGAGCCGGGACAACACCAGGTTAAGATCCCAGGTTGGAGCAGGGGGACGGACGTTAGGGAATAACCGTTCCAGCCCTTTAAGTAATCTCGACACCGTCGGGTGAGAAAAAACGGAGCGACCGTCCGCACCCGGGTGAAAGGTGGAGATAGCTGCTAGATGGACTCGCAACGACGATAAGGCCAGACCTTGCTCTTTGAGGGACCAAACATAGTCTAAGATTTCGGTTACCGAAACTTCCATAGGGCGGAGATTTCTCTCTACGCACCAACAGGAGAAGCGTTTCCATTTCGCCGAATACGTGGCTCTTGTGGACGGTTTCCTGCTGCTCAAGAGCACCTCTCTCACGGGCGTGGAGCAGCGCAGCTCGGAACCAGTTAGCCACGCAGGAGCCACGCCGCTAGGTGCAGCGACTGCAGGTCTGGGTGACAGAGAGACCCGTGGTCCTGGGTAATCAGGTCCGGATGAAGGGGCAGGGGAACTGGGTCGGCTACGGCCAAGTCCAGCAGCATGGTGTACCAGTGCTGTCTGGGCCATGCCGGGGCCACCATGATCACACGAGTCCTGTCTCTGCGCACCTTCAGGAGGACCTTGTGAACCAGAGGGAACGGAGGAAACGCATAGTACAGGTGGGTCGACCACTGGATGAGGAAGGCATCCGCTATCGACCCCGGCTCCCTGCCCTGAAAGGAGCAGAACGCTTGGCACTTCCTGTTCCCCTTGGACGCAAAGAGGTCCACCCGGGGATAACCCCACCTCCGGAAAATGGAGAGAGCGACGTCCGGGCGAAGGGACCACTCGTGTGACAGGAAGGATCTGCTCAATCGATCCGCCAGCGTGTTCCGTACTCCGGGAAGGAAGGAAGCCCTGAGGTGAATGGAGTGGGCTACGCAAAAGTCCCAGAGTCGTATCGCCTCGAGGCACAGGGAGGAGGACCTGGTGCCGCCCTGTTTGTTGATATAATACATGGTCGTCGTGTTGTCCGTGAACACGGCTACACAACGACCCTGAAGCTGATGACAAAACGTTTGGCAAGCAAGGCGGACCGCTCTCAACTCCCTCATGTTGATGTGTAGCCCCACCTCCTCCTGAGACCACAGGCCCTGCGTCCGCAGGGTCCCTAGGTGGGCCCCCCAGCCTAGATCTGAGGCATCCGTTGTCAGGGATACCGAGGGCTGAGACGGGTGAAAGGGAAGACCCGCACACAATACGGACTGGTCCAACCACCAGCCGAGGGAATCTAAGACCTTCTGGGGGATTGTGAGTAACATGTCTAACGGTTGCCTTGCCGGCCTGTAATGACTGATAAGCCACAGCTGGAGAGGCCTCATGCGGAGCCGAGCGTAGTCGGTCACAAAGGTGCACGCCGCCATGTGGCCTAACAGGGTTAGACATGTCCTCACTGACGTCAACGGGGCTGACCGCAAGCGTTGAACGATCGCCGCCATGGTCTGGAACCGCTGCAGAGGCAGCGAGGCCCTGCCCACAGTGGCGTCCAGGACGGCCCCGATAAATTCCACCTTCTGAGAGGGCCTCAGGGTGGACTTGTCTGTGTTTATCAACAGGCCCAGACTCGCAAACATGCCGGTGATCACGCGGACATGGCTGGTCACCTGCTGTTCCGACGTGCCCCGAATCAACCAATCGTCCAGATAAGGGAACACGTGGACACGGTTGCGCCGAAGATGCGCCACGACAACTGCCATGCATTTTGTAAACACCCTCGGGGCCGTGGACAGGCCGAACGGGAGGACTGCAAATTGATAATGAAGAGCCCCCACAACGAAGCGGAGAAAGCGTCTGTGGCGCGGCCAAATGGCAATGTGGAAATACGCGTCCTGCATGTCGAGGGCGGCGTACCAGTCTCCCGGATCCAGGGATGGAATAATGGTCCCCAGGGATACCATGCGGAACTTCAACTTCACGAGGTATTTGTTGAGCTCTCGCAGGTCGAGGATAGGCCTGAGGCCCCCCTTGGCCTTGGGGATCAGGAAGTAGCGGGAATAAAACCCCTTGCCTTTCTCGTTTTCCGGAACCGCCTCTATAGCTCCTTTGCTGAGGAGCGTCTGCACCTCCTGCCGAAGGAATTGCTCGTGAGAGGGGTCCCTGAAGAGGGACGAGGAAGGAGGGCGGGAAGGAGGAAACGAAACAAACTGCAGGCGGTATCCCGTCTGCACCACGCTTAAGACCCAGCGGTCTGATGTTATTTGGGACCACGCCGGGAAGAAAAACGAAAGGCGGTTGGAAAACGGGGGGGAAGGATCCATAGGGGAAACTGTTACTGCGCCCTCGAGCGCACCTTCAAAATGAAGGCTTAGGACCAGGCGGGGGTTTTGAGGAGCCTTGGTTCTGCCCCCCTTGGTTCCCCGACTGCCTGCGCCTCCCGTTCCTGCCGCGGCGCCTGTAAAGGTCCTGCCGCTGGCGGAACTGGGAAAACGGCCTGCGTTGTTGTTGTTGTTGTTGTTGCGGCCGGAAGGGTCTACGCTGCGTCACGGGAGTGTGCATCCCGAGGGACCGCATAACGACTCGGTTATCCTTCAGACTCTTGAGTCTGGGGTCTGTTTTGTCAGAAAATAGGCCCTGGCCTTCGAAAGGAAGGTCCTGTATAGTATGCTGGAGCTCCGGCGGAAGGCCGGAAACCTGCAGCCAGGAGATGCGACGCATCGTAACACCTGACGCAAGGGCACGGGCAGCCGAGTCCGCAGCGTCCAAGGAGGCTTGCAAGGCCGTGCGTGCGACCTTCTTGCTTTCGTCCAAGATGGCCGTAAACTCTTGGCGAGCATCCTGTGGCAGCAGCTCCTTAAATTTGTCCACTGCCACCCAGGAATCAAAGGCATATCTGCTCAGCAGGGCCTGCTGGTTGGAGACCCTGAGCTGCAGCGCCCCAGCCGAATACACCTTACGGCCAAGGAGGTCCATCCGCCTGGCCTCTCTTGATTTGGGGGCCGGAGCCTCCTGGCCATGACGCTCCCTATCGTTCACCGATTGAACCACCAGTGAACACGGGGTCGGGTGTACATGGAGATATTCGTATCCCCTGGAAGGGGCCATGTACTTCCTCTCGACGCCTTTTGCTGTCGGAGGGATGGAGGCCAGAGACTGCCAGATGGTGTTGGCGTTGGCCTGGATGGTTCGTATAAAGGGCAGGGCGACCCTGGTGGGAGCATCAGAGGAGATGATGGTTACAATTGGATCCTCTATCTCCGAGACCTCCTCCGCCTGCAGACTCAGATTTTGAGCCAATCGCCTGAGGAGGTCTTGGTGCGCCCTGAGATCCAGCGGGGGGGGACTGTTGGAGGAGGTACCCGCCACCGCCTCATCCGGGGAGGAGGATGATGAGACCCCCGGCACGAGAGTGTCTAACTGAGGGTCTTCCTCAGCCATCGCCTCTGCCTCCGGAGCCACAGCGGAGTCCTGCTGCTTGGACCCTTCCTCCCCTTCCGGGGAGGGAGGGGGGCGAGACAACGAGGCTTCCGGGGCCCTACGTTCCGCAGTCGCCGGCCTAGGAGGGAGCTGCTGGGGGCCCTGGGCCTGATGGTACGCCCAGGGTGTCCAGAATCCCCACTGTTGTGGGCCTTGGTCCTGCAGCGGCGGATCACCAAACAGCGCCGCCTGCCGGTCGGTGCCCAGCGCATAGCCGCTGTCCGTCTGGGAGGATACGGACGGCTGTCTCGAGGGCCACGGTGGGGCCGACCCTGGATGGTACGGGTCTGCGCGGGCCGGCACGGAGGATCGTCGCGGTGCCGGGGACCGGTACCGGGAGTCATACCGGTGCCGGGATCGGGACCGGGACCGGGATCTGTCACGGTGCCGTGATCCTGATCGGTGCCGTGATCCTGATCGGTGCCGGGCGCCGCTTCGGTGCCGGGCGCCGCTTCGGTGCCGGGACCTGCTACCAGCTCGGTGCCGGGAGGTCGACCGGGACCTGCCACCAGCTCGGTGCCGGGAGGTCGAGCGAGACCGGGACCGGGACCTGCCACCAGCTCGGTGCCGGGAGGTCGACCGGTGCGGCGAGTAGCGTCGGGACCTGCTCCTGGAGTCGCGGTGCCGGTGTCGACTGGAGCCTGACCGCGACCTTCTCGATGCCGACCGGTGCCGCGAGTGCGACCGGTACCGCTGAGGGGAGCGGTGCCGGGACTGCGAGCGGCGTCGGGATCTGGAGCGCCCAAGACGTCGGGACCTGGATCGGGAACGACTGTCTCTGGGCGGTGCCGACATCATGGGCTTGCCTCTGGACACGACCCGCACCGGAGGTACCGGGGGTGGCAGCCGAGTAGGCTCAGTCAGGGCAATAAGGTCCCGAGCCGAGGCGAAGGTCTCCAGTGTGGACGGGACCACTATCTCAACCCCAGATCTCATGGGGGAGCTCGGCGGCACCGGACTCAACGGACCCGCCGGGCCCGGAGTCAACGGTGCTGACGGTGCCGGCGGCGCCGCGGCCGATGTCGAGGCCGGGCGCTCTAGCCGGGTCTGCCTGGCCGGAGTATTAGACTTCGACGGCCTTGGCTCTGGCTCCAGTGCCGGAGAGGGTCGGTGCCGAGGAGTCTTCTCGGTGCCGGAGCGATCCAGTGCCGGTGCCGATACCACGGTCTGCGAAGCCGTCGGGTCAAGTGCCGCCTCCATTAGGAGAGTTCGGAGCCTTTGATCCCTCTCCTTCTTTGTCCTCGGCTTAAAGGCCTTACAGATGCGGCACTTGTCGGATCTGTGCGATTCCCCGAGGCACTTCAGGCACGCTTCGTGGGGATCGCTGGTAGGCATGGGCTTCTTGCAGGCCGCACACTGCTTGAAGCCCGGCGAACCAGGCATGAGCCCGGTGCCGGGTGCCGGGAAGGGCTAAGCCCCCGGCGAAGAAGTACTTTACAACTAATTAACTTAACTATCAACTTAACAAACTAATTAACAACTATAATGAAACTAGAGATAACGATAGATAACGATAGATAACTAGGAGAGCTAGGGACGTGGAGGACAGCTATGCCGCGCTCCACAGTTCCAACGACCGACACGGCGGTAAGAAGGAACTGAGGAGCGGGCGGGCCGGCAGGGATATATATTGGGCGCCATGGCGGCGCCACTCCAGGGGGCGACCTGCCGGCCCACTGGAGTTGCTAGGGTAAAAAGTTTCCGACGAACGTGCACGCGCGGCGCGCACACCTAACTGGAATGGATGTGAGCAATCACTCGAAGAAGAACCACTAGATTTGTATTTATAACTTCTCCTTGTCACTACACCATGTAGCTTCTTCAAATAGTACTCTTGGGAGAATTGTGTGCCAAAAAAAATCCAAAATTCTGCATATTTTATTTGTCACAATGAAGCAATATAATCACACCAGTTTCACTTATTTTGGTAATGTATTTAAACTAGAATACAGAAAAAAATCATCATAACTGTTCAGAATTTCCTAACACATGAAAGTTCAATTACAAATACTTGGTAACCAAGACCTTGCATTCTAATTATAATCCTGGATTTTCATTTAAATTGCATTACTTTTATTTTGGTGTTCTGTAAAATAGGTCGCTTTAAATTGCTCAAACTTTCACACATGAAAGTCACACAGTTTTGCTAATCATTGTCCTGCATTTTTTTAAAAATGGATAAGTAAAATAGATCCTGATCTGTAATTTAACCCCACTGTGCCTGTCTGGCTCAGGAAAAAAAGAGAGAAAGCATATAGACCAGGGGTTCTCAAACTGGGGGCTGGGATCCCTCAGGGGGTCACAAGGTTATTACATGGGGGGTCACGAACTGTCAGCCTCCACCCCAAATACTGCTTTTCCTTCTGCATTTATAATGGTGTTAAATATATTTTAAAGTGTTTTTAATTTATAAGGGGGGTTGCAGTCAGAGGCTTGCTATGTGAAAGGGCTCACCCTTACTTAAGTTTGAGAACCACTGACATAGACCTTCCTAGATGAGGATTTTGTTGCTATTATTTACACTAAGGCTCCTTTACACCACTGTGGCAAGGTGTGAAGGAGGCAGAATTGACTACGAACGGGAACAATTAACTAACAGTGGGAACATTAGCAGCCTGCCTGTTTAGTTGTTATATTTCTGCTCTGCCTCAGTGACAGAGCCTGCTTCACACACCCCTACGCCTCCAAGCTCAGGATGCAGCAACAGGGATGAGAGGGATAGTGAGTCTCTCACTCATTCGCACCCAGGCAGACACCCAGCCCCACTCCATTAGCATCTCTCCATGATCGCAGGCACACATGCCCAGCCTCCTTCCTTCCCCCCCATGATGATCTGCTCTCTGCTGCTGGTTGCTCCCAGCAGACATGCCCAGGCTGCCATACAAGGGGCATGTGTTCCCCACAGATTTCTTTGCTCCGTCATTTTTCTGTGGGGGAGCCAAGAAATCTGCAGAAAGTATGAATTCTGTGCCACCTGCAGGGCACAGATTTCCCTCAGAAGTAAAATAGGCAGCACCACAAACTAATTTGCAGACCAATTTGTGGATAGAGGAGAGAGGACAAATTTAAATGAAATAATAAATAATAATAATAATGTAATTATTTGCATGCCATTTTTCCAAGGATCTCCAAAGATATTGTAGGCAATAGTCAATCAGCCTTCACATTTCTCTATTATATGAGATACATAAACATTACTATATTAATTTTACAGATGAGGAAACTGAGATAGAGTAAGGTCAATTGACTTGCAGAGTTACACAGTGCCAGAGTTTAGAATGGAATTCAAGACTTCTCAGTTCTAGTCTCTGTTCTTGCTACCAGGGAATATTGACTCTTAACGCAAGTGATTTCTACCTCATTTTATTTTCAGATTAGAAACTACACTGATGGGTGTATATAGTGGAACCTAAGATATAGAGAGGATGTACCTTATTTTGACCTGGGAACTGACTTGGCAATATATAATTTACATCACTATTTATGACACATCTGAACAGGGCCCAATGTGCTTTGCTCTTTTTGCTGGGTCAGTGTCATTCATCAACGAACAGAACGGATGTTATAAAAAATGATGCACATGCACAAACAAAGAGGCTTTGACACTGTCAGGGAAGGCTTAAGTTGAAGCTGTCCTTGCTGCTAAAACACAGCCTTTTCGTTGTTTGCTCCCTTCAGAAAACACCCACACACAAATACAGAAAACTTATCAGTCCTTGCCTCTATTTTTGTAGAGTTGGATCTGTGGGTCCAAATACTTAAAGGCTATCAAACTCAGGACCCTTATATTGAGCGTCCAAACTGTGCTTTCAATTTGTGCCTGTATAAGCTGGCCAGTGTTTGATAACCTGTCTACATTTTAGTGAAAAGGACAAAAGTGAGAGAACAAATATTTTCAACCTTCTAACAGGGTATCACAATGAAACAAACAATGAAAAACAGTAAAATAAGTTGCTTTGCTGGTACATTTTAAATTAATAAACAGCAGAAGAAACCAGTTAATGTGACACTTCTCTCAGAACTCTTAATAGCAATCTACAGATTGGGGTTTTTACCTGAATCAGAGCTGGCTAACGTCACTAAGACCCAGTATCCTCCCCTCAGGAAGAAGCTGATGTTATGTGCATTCAAGGCCTGCTTTATAGCAGCTATTCTCTGAAAACATAAAAGAGACAATGTCACACATCTTCCACGTAGTTCCACTTTGAGAAATTCAGTGCACTAAATTGAGAAACATCTACAGTCATTCAATGTGGTGAGAAACCCGGAAGACATTTTTTGACCATTTCAATGAGTTGGAACTTTTTAGGCAATTCTGGTTTTAAAAGGTTCATAATCAAACCTTTCTTCCCTTTATGGACTCTTTACTTTTTTATTTCATTATGCGATAGACAACATTTCATTTACAGGAGCTATTGGCCCACCTGCCTGTAACTTGCACAATGAATAATCCACATTGAAACCTGTCTCCAATATACATATTCTTCTAATGATATCAAAAGACAGACTTCTCTGGAACTTCAGATTTCTTACATATGAAAAGTAATTGCCGCCTGATAATGCACTGATGTCATATTTTACTTCACTTGCTTATCTCTATGGACGGCTGGCTGTTTGCAACACGTTTTTAAGAAGATGCTGTCAAAACAGTTATTTGCATCCACACAGAAACAGTTTCTCCTATTTTTCTAATGGGGACAAAGCATGCTAAAATATGATCTCTCACATTTTTATGGAACAGCACCATTAAAAGTGCCACCACATCCCACCACTGTCAGACATTTCTTCTGGCCCCTCTCTTTCTCTTCTTTGCATCTTCAACATAGATAATTTTCCAGAGGATCAAGGCTAGTTTTATAGACTGTTCCTAAGTAGAGGATACCACTCCCCACAGGATGCCAAATTAGAAGTTTCAGAGAATCATAGAACTGGAGGGGACTCTCGAGAAGTCATCTAGTCCAGTCCCCTGCCCTCAAGGCAGGACTAAATTTTCTTTAGACCATCCCTGACAGGTGTTTGTCTAACCTGCTCTTAAAAATCCCCAATGATGGAGATTCCACAACCTCCCTACGTTTGCCTTTATATCTATAAAACCTTCAAGAGAGGCTCTTTTTACATTCCTGTGCTCGGTTTTGACAAGCCCTCACAGCCTATTAGGCAGAAAAGCCCCTGCTGTTTCTCTTACAGTATTTGCATGAACTTCATAAAGGGCCAGATTCTGATCCCCATACCCACTCAGTCCATAAATGGTTTCACTGACTTAAATACGACTCTTTGCGCACTCAGTGTAAAGGTAACATAATTTGGGCCTCAGCCAATTTTCAGGAGAATTCTCCCAGAGAATTCTTAACTTTTTATCCCCAACTTATTGACTTGGCCATATATTGTTTCCATTATTCTGTCCCAAGTCTGATATGAGGAATAATTCTGACAGTTGTATTAACAGCAACTTGTAAAATAATACAACCACTGCTAAAATATTTACTTAATCTCTCTCCAACAGAGTTCTATACTTGAACCAGACTTAATTGGTCCCCCCAGCCAGGGCCGGCTCCAGGGGTTTTGCTGCCCCAAGCAGCCAAAAAAAAAAAGCCACGATCGCGATCTACAGCAATTCAGCGGGAGGTCCTTCGCTCCGAGCGGGAGTGAGGGACCGTCTGCCAAATTGCCGCCGAATACCTGAAAGTGCTGCCCCACTCCAGAGTTGCCACCCCAAGCACCTGCTTGATAAGCTGGTGCCTAGAGCCGGCCCTGCCACCAGCAATTCTCAAATCCCATAAGCATTCTAGATCTAAAAGTAGTTTCAAGGTGACGACACCCACCTGCTGCAAGCCACAATTGGCATAGGGCTTTCTGAACTATCTATTAAAATACAGTGCTTCCTGGAAATTAATTGTGACTTCAGTCTTCCAAAACTTCACACTGAGATACAGGGGGAGGCTACCGATGTTTTTCTTGCATTAGGACCATTCTCAATCCTAATTTACCCAATTCTGAAAGTTAAAAGTTAAGTTTAAAGTCTCCTGTTTGAATACTCAGAAGCCACCTCAAAATACTCTGAGATTCGCCTCCTTAAGTAATTCCATGAACTAGGTATTGTACCATGCTGCCCAGGGAGCTGGAGCCTGCCTACCAGTAGATGCACTCTGGTTAGATAGATATTGTGGCCTATTCTCTGAACTTTCTTATTTGTAACATATTCCCCTCCTGAACTAGTCTCTTAAAAACATTGCCTCTGTACCTGAATAAGCTTCCTGACCATTAGGACAGAAACCACCTGCTCTTCATGTAATAGACCAAATCCTAAAGTCTTGAGTCAGTAGAATCTGAGGTCTAATATATTTCTGAAGTCAGCAAGGAGGATTTCTCTCCTCTAATCAAAAATATTAATGTTCTAAATATGTGGTTTCCACAGTGGTTTGTACTCCTGATGAGATAATTTTAATCTACTGGATCATTACAGACCAATATGTTATCATTTTAGTTGCTGATGTAACAACAGACAAATATTAGCCATCCCTGAGGAATATTTTGATACCATTTGGGACTGGTATAGAGACACACTGTCCCTGGAGGAGCTTGGAGAGGAATTCAGAGACTGCAGCGTATTCCCTACTACATGCCACCCCACATTATAGGCTGGACTAGAGGAGGAGGCAAGACCATGGCCTGCTCTCTTCCTGTTGCCTTTGGGGTAGATTCCAACCCAGAGTACGCAGGGAAGGAGCAGGCACCGCACTCTACTAAAGACAAAGACCACACTTGCTGCTAGCCTTACACAGGGCATGCCAAGAAGTAGTAGGATGGATGACATTTAGGTGTGTAAGGCCCAACAATGAAGCCAGTAGGAGTATTGTCACTGATTTCAATGGGACGAAGATTTGGCCCTAATCAGACAGAAATTGTTCTGGCTACCTTATCACTAGTTATACTTCTCTTCCGCTTTGGCTGGTTTGCTGGAAGCAGCACAAGCAAATCAGCAGTTGTGGGCAGACCAGGTTTCACCACAGTCACCAGTGTTTCTTCAGGGATATTAGTTTCCTGAAGAGAAAAAGAAAAAGACATGCACAGATTTACAGGCCTGCATGCTAACTTTATACTGCCAGTATTATACAAAAAATAAATAAATATGTAGTTACTTTCAAATATGGTTTTCTGGATCTGGTCTTTGGTGTTAAGATTTTTAATATGTAGAGAAAATTCTACGGAAGTCACTGGAAGCTAGAAAGCTGCACAAAACCTTACATTAATTAGTAGAGATCTGAAAAGCTCTTTGAAAATTAGAAGTGTTATCACACATAGCAAAGAGCTCTAACGGGTATCATGGGAAAGAGAGAACTGAAGCTTAAGTGGTTCGTGGTTTACCACAACTGGGCAGTGAGCATGTAATCTGCCAAGATCAAATTTTCAAAAAGCACCTAAGTGTCTTAGAAGTACAAGTTCCATTTTCAAAAGTGACTTAGACATTTAGGAGCATAAGTCTCATTGAAATTCAGTAGGACTCAGGCTTCTAAATGACACCATCACTTTTGCAAATGTTACCATTCGTCACAAATTCTTGTGTTGTGTGATATATGTAGGAAGGCTGTTGTGAGATTTTAATGAAAAGCACTGGTCTAATCTCACAGTCCTTAGGTCAAACAGTCTCTGAAAGTCCATATAATTGTATCTAACTTCAAGGATATGATTTTTTAAAAGTTAAGATGTGGAACCAATTTGATTGGTGGTGGGGTGGGGCATGGAAGGAAGACACTCATCAGGCAGATGTACATTATGAAATGGGCAGAAGTTGATATGTGTGATTAATGGAACTCACTCTATTTGGCATTTAGTAGGTGTTGAGTTATAAACTGGGGTGAAACAGGTGTAAAATAGAAAGTCAGAATCCTGATCTGGTTTATACCAGTGCAAATCCACAGTAAGTTCACTGATTTCACTTTGGGCCCTTTGACAATACGGTTCTGTGTTTCCTTGGTGATAACTATTTCTATAAATATATACCTCTGGGGTCATAACCTACTGATATGCTCCTTGACTGAATTCAATATGTGCTTATCTCTGGCAGTGTGTGCACCTGAATATTATTGCTCAAGTGCTCCCTACCTTAATAGCATTACTCTTTATTCATGTTACAATGCTGTTATGTGAAGTTTGACTTAAGTAATCTACAGGACAATTCAGGGTTCAAATGTGAGCAGTGCTTAATTTGTAATGAAAGAGGTGCCAGGGCTCAAGCAAGTAGATGCCGACATGCAAGCAATTTTTTTACGTTCATAACTGATGCGGCAAGCCCAGAGGTACTGGGGCTATGAACTGCCAAGCCTAGAGGTGCTGGAACTCAGCCCTAGCAAGCTCTAGCACAGATTAAGCACTGAATCTGAATCTAAGTCTTATCTATACCTGTAATCTACATAAAGTGGCTAAAGCAAATTAATTCCTTACATATTTTCTGTAATTTTCAGTTACACATGCAAAGCTGTAAATTATTATTAAAAAAAAAAAAGAAAAACTATCAAAGACTAAATGTTGTATATTATAGTACCCTTTGTGTAACCCCCTAACTACATCACATTCATGTTACACTTTTTTCACAAAGTCAAAGTATTTGTTAATATTTCCACCTGGCCCCAAAATCCCTGAGAGGAGTATTTATTGTTAATTCCCAATTAGGCTGCGCTGGAAATAAACGGGCAGTATTGCAATAATGTAATCTATGGCTGTATACACAAGTGACACTGGTCTCAGACTGCTCCTAAATGTCACTCATGGGGATAGTTTTATTGTTCTGCCCTGCCTGGTTTTTTCTAAATGGGAAGGCATTAACTTAACCTTCAACTTTATGACTGGAGAAGAAGCATTTTATGAGCAAACTGAGAGAGCACCTTTGCAAGAAGTCGTGTTACTACCAGGCCTATGTCTTCCCTCCACTCTGGTATGTTGGGGTTGTACATGTCCAGATGTTTAGTAAACTTTAGAGAAAGAACTTGAAAATGATCTGGAAACAGGAAAAGAAACATTTTTGAACAATTCAAAGAGAATTGGGGCAAAACAGTTTTGTAGAAAATAACAACTCTGGAAAAAAGCTTTATTAGCATTATTATTGTTGTTATTTGTATTTTTAGAAGCTCATGCAAGACTCATTTTCAGGCCAGGACCCCATTGTGCTAGGTGCTGTACAAAAACAGAATAAAAGACAGTTCCTGCCCCAAGGAGTTTACAATCTAGGTAGAATGGACCAATACTAGATTTTTGTATTTTCCCCAATTTCCCAGCATCTTATATCTAAATATTTCTAGCCACCAATCAAAGACAACATGGAAAACATTAAGTCAAGTTTCATATACTCCACTGATAATTATCTTTCCAGTAATTTTTCATTAAGATATTAAGCTGTGGGTTCTTTTGTTTTTAAATGGGCATGATTCTATGGAATTGATTCTTACTGAATCATAAACATCTGGTTCTTGCGCATTGCATTTTCCTTTTTTCATGCAAAATGAATATTTCTTTATATTTTTTATAATCTAGCTGTGAAAATATGAATAGAAATGATATGGCAATGGCTAACTACTACATTGTTTAAAAGAATAAATAAGCTACACTCCCAACATTTCTATGAATATAATCCAAAAATAACTGAAATATTAGAAATGGACAGTTCCTTAGTAAACAGGACTCTGTATTCTTTCCTTTCTCCTTACAGACTCCTTGGAAATATACCTGAAGAACCTAATGCAAAGCAGAGAAAGAGATCCTTTGGAATGCATGAATGATCCAAAGGTGATCTCTTGGGCAGTTTAGACAGAATCATATTTTTATATTTATTTTTTCTAAGGATGTCTTTATTTTTCTCAAGCCCAATGCCCCGTTGGTCTTTGACTCAGGATTTGCCAATACTAACAGCAGCTGCAGTAGTGAAAAGTAAGAAGCATGATAGGCTTACAAGCCATGCTAATGGGGTTATATTTTTAAAGCTTTCTGAAAAGCTGATGGATTTATAAATGGTATCACAGGCATTCATGAAATCCATTTGTTACAGGGCAAGAGGTTTACAAATACTTGAATTCTGATGTTTACCATTATGTTATATTAAAAAGCATATTACAAGCAAAAAGGGCAGAGTCTGCTTGGAATATTAGGACAATAGCTAAGTATCATTCTGAGTGTCCCCAGGATATATGAAGCTTTTAACTCTCCATATTTAGAAATCTTAGCAAAGTAAGACTTATTAGATATCCCTGATACCCAGATTTGACAGCAGATATACAAGTTTAAATATTTTCTCTTCCTTCTTACACTTTTCATGGTACATCAGGCCTCGTCAGCACATTACATAGCACAGCAAAATACATTGAGATCTAATGCAGCCTATTGGGAAAAGGGTCATTTAACATTTTTCAGCATCTCTTTCTAATCCAAACTCCTAGAGAATTGCCCAAATCATTAAGCAAAAAGGTGTTATCACAACAGGCCAATTCTTTCAAGTTTTTTATGATAAAAATATGTGCCCCACTAAACTTCTCTCCTCTCACATTATTCTTTCTGTAGTAAGATCAACAGAATGCCTAAAAATATTATAAAAACATGTAAGTTCTACAGTATTCTACAGTTATAGCCCAAAATGCTGCTTTAAAACAATTGTTATCTGTGGTGCTTTGGAATAACATGGTAGCATTTTCTATACGGGATACAGGTCAAATTCTTCCTTAGCCTCTCTCCGTTCATTTCAATGGCATTTCATTACAGAACAGATTAGTGAATTAAGTTTAGAAGTTTAACATGGCATTGGATAAAATTTCACACTAGGATCTGGTCTCTAAGAGCAATTGTAAAGTACATACAAGTACATGTAATGGACAAAAAAATACAAGGGAGTAAAATGATCTCACCAAAAACTTGGACAATCTTGGAATCCTGCAGCATGGAGTTCCCACAGGAGGCCTGCACTGCAACTCTCACCTCACCTGTCTCAGCAAATCTTGTCACCAAAAAACTGTCCAAAGTGAGAAGTGGCTAAAAAAGAAGGAAAATTTAAAAAAGAATGCTAGGAAGAATTATGAAATAAATGTGTATGAAGGACTAATGATTGAAATATATTGGAAGGATCAAATAATAGATTGATTTTTTCCTGTGATTTTAATCAATGGTTAGACAAATCAGCGAATTCCAGTTCTCTACCACCAGCTATGTTTGCCCTATGTTGGATACTTGAAAATTAAAATAGTCCTTCATTCAGAAAATGTATACAAAATATACTTAAACAGTGTTCAAAATCTGATGTTTGACTTTGGAATTACAAAGCTAAGGGACGTGCATTTTTAAAGACTGAGCAGATCCTCCTTCTAATATAATTGAGAGACTATTAGGGTTTGATCCAAGGCCTACTGAAATGACTGTAAAGACTCCCATTGACATCACTAGGCTCTGGGTCAGCCCCTCAGTGCATAGGTCTTTCCCCTCTACCCACCTGAGTTCAGATTCTATCATCAGTTACAATTAAATTAATTTTGTGGCCTGATTTTAGTGCCCGATCCATACAGGTGCCCTAGTGCACTTCTGCAATTCCCAAAGATATCAAAAAGGACCTGAGATGCTCTGTACCTTGCAGAATTAGGTGCTTAGTCCATATTTGTGAACATCACAGATCCACCACACAATATCACCTGATCTGCATTCCAGGCTCAAGAAAGATCCAAGACTAGAATAATGGACTGGTGCGTGGTGCTTGTCTGAACTATTCCTCCCTCAAGCAGTAATCTTAGTCTCTCTCTTATGAGCACTACATTGTGCTCATACACTTTCAAATAATTATTTTAAAAGATAATTAGCCCAAATGAACAGAAGAGAATAATCCTGTCCCAGTAGAAATATTTAGATTTTTAACGTTTTATGATCCATGTATCTAACCTATCTACCTATCTATGACCATAATTATGGTGTACGAGCACCTTTCTTGTCTTCGCCTCTTTAGACTTAACTTCATCCCTTTATAACAAACTGTAAAAAATATAACATCACAGAAACAGACTTAGTCAGAAGTATATATTTCTGTGCAGTATTTCAATTCCCATCTCTTCTAATGATCACATAAATAGAAGCTCTCATAATTCACTGATGCCATAATCCCAAATGCATTACATCACAGTTTCCTTAAAGGTGGTGAATTGCAACACAATTGTGACTCCACTAAAGGAAATGGTCTGGAGAAGCAGCCTGATTCTAAATGAGAAATTTCCATTTACACATAAATAGCAATAATGGACACCACAGAAGTTGTGCAAGATGAGATCCTTATCCTCTGAAGTTTGTTGACACTGTAATAAAGAAAAAGAAAACCTGATGCATATGCTATGGGATTGTCCAATGGTCAGGCGGACACAAGAGTGAAAATGGTGCTTGATTTCTGCAACCAGTCCTCAGCTGAGAATTATACCTTAGCTTATGTACCTACTATGCGGGTTTAACTCCACCACCAAGATTTTGGTTCTCGAAGGCTGCAATGATTATCAAGTGTGTGATTTTACAAAAATGGAGAAGTAGGTTTACACCCAAAATAGAGCACTGGTATTTGAATCTGTCTGAGTAAGCAGCGAAAGAACAGCCTATTGACACAGAGAGCAATGATATGAATTCAAAACAATTGGACCCTGTTTCTTGATACACTTGGATAAAGAATTCCGAGATGGCTCAAATAATGCTAGACTTCTGTTATACCTGAGGTCTCCTTCATCCCTTTCCTGCCTATTTCTTTGTATCTTATTATTATTATTATAGTTACCACCACCCTAACATCTTGTGTCTGTGTTATTGTCTGATTTTTCAGCTTTGACAAACTATAAAGGTGCTTAAATTACATAACTCTATTGGATATGTGAAATATCCTGGTACTCTGTGAAATATGTGGTACTCTGTAACATATACAAACCACAAGTCATTTATATTTTTGTATTTTTGTTTATGAAAATCAATAAAAAATGAATCACAAAAATAGCAATAATGGGAAAGGAACAGAGAAAGTTCATGATCACTTAATGGAGTTTAAATAACATCTAATAGATGGTATCACAGACTGTTTGAAACAGAAGGTATTCTGCAAAATGTCATATACACCAGGAGAGTATTTTCCTGAAAGGAATAGATGTTAGACATAATCTTTATTGAAGAGAGGCTATAAAAAAATCTCCAATGAAATGTTGTGTGTACCTGAAGATTATTTCCTATCCACCAGTAGAAGACTGTCAAGTTAGGGTTCTTGGGCAATACGATGGCTGTCAAATTCACCTCCTGGTTTCTCCCAATGACTGGAACCACTTCTAGATGTAAAGCCTGCAGTGGAGCTGAATAGAGTTCCAAAAAGGCCATTAATCAAGAATCCATCAATTTATTGAATGCCTCTGGTTTAACTCTTGTTCAGCAATTCTGCAGCAGTCTCACCGGCACAGAACAAAGTCCTGAATTTACTTTTCTCCCTCCCTGTTTTCTGCACGCATCAATGAAAAGAGCTGAAGGTAAGTTCTGGACATTTTAATTAAACAAAGGCGGTCACAAATAAAAATCCAGAGCAATGTGATTTATTGATGCACCTGTATGAGTCTTTCTTGTGCACGTCTGACATAGAAGATCATAAGTAAATTTAGCCAATTTAAAAAAAAAAAGATGGAAAAGGAAAGTAATCAAAGATAAAATTGATGGAAATTCTACCAGGCCTCTGATATTTTTAAGGCAAAATCTGAGAAGAATGATGCTGACTGTTCATTTTCATTACAAAGTATCAGCAGTCAGGTTGCCACCAGACTCCTTGTTGTTTTTTTTAGGCAGGCTAATATTCAGCATAATATCCAATTAATACATAGCTTCTAACAGACAGATTTTTAAAGTAATTGATTTGCAAAATTTAAATGTATAACTTCTGTACATTAAACACATGCTCTTAGAGTAAATTTATTCCTTTCTGAAGTTTTACCTAGTGAGGCTATACTTGCAGCTATAAGTATTTGCAGGCAGTGTAGAAAAACTGCATCACTTTAAAATCTCTGTTCTTACTAGTCTCATTATATTTTCGTCCATAAAAACGTTTACTAAATAATATTGAAAGAAAATCTTTATAGGAGGCATGAATTATATTTGTTTCAGAAAAGCACTCAAAGCTTGGAGGCATTTAACACTTATTTTTTTACTTACATTGCACCTTCCATTTCAGAAACCCAAAGTGCTTTACAAACATCAGTTAAGTTATTATATATAATGAATCCATCCTATCATTTCTCTCTGTATTCTAAACAACTCTTCCTGTTGGTATGCATACTTCTACCTTTTCATGTTCTCTGTATGTATAAATATCTCCTGTCTGTATGTTCCATTTTATGTATCCGAAGAAGTGAGCTGTAGCTCACGAAAGCTTATGCTGAAATAAATTTGTTAGTCTCTAAGGTGCCACAAGAACTCCTATTCTTTTTGCAGATACAGACTAACACTGCTGCGACTCTGAAACCTAAACATCTCTTTGTCATTCAGAGCCATTAGCCTCAATCCAGACATCATTCTGAGCCTTTCCTTTCCCTCTTTGCACTAATTACATTATTGCCCATTCATGTCCAATTCACACTCACTGTGGGTAAGCCTATGTTCCACAATTTCCTTTACTCTGGTCCAAGTACTTGCTTTTTCAAAGAACTGAGCCTTGCTCTAGCCCCTGGTACCAGCTGCAGCAGCTTATTCTCTGGATCAGAGACTCATAATTTTGGTACATCCCACAATGAAAAGTTTCTTTAAAGATCTGGTGCATATCTGTCCTGCAGTTTGGGACTTCCTATTCATGGGGCTTGAGTTTAGTATTGACAAGTTTCATGAACTCTGCCTTTGACCTCTGTCCCTCAAAACTGCATTCCTCCTGACTGTTACATCAGGTAAAAAGAATTTTGAGATATTCGTGTTTATGGCTTATTCTACTTTCATGATATTCTATGAGATAAGATGTTTCTGAGCCCACAACTTAAATTACTCTAGAATTTCCAAATTCCATCTTAATTGTCCTGGTCATCTTCCTCAAACCTCACAATTTACCAGGACTGCATAAATCAGATGTAAAGTATCTGTTGACCCTGGACAAGACAAAATACTTTTATAAGACTCCAAGGTTGTTTGTGGCATTGGGTAAAAGTCTGATGGGAATACGGAGGGGGATACGAGGGGGGATGAGACTCAAAATCAGTTTAGAGATTATCCTAGTGGATTGGCCTTTGTACTCAGTCCTAATCAAATTAGTGTTCCAACACCAGATTAGATATAGCATTCATTTTACACTTGAGAAATACCTCCCCCTCTGCCATTTGTAAATCCACCAGATGAAACTCCATTTACATCCTTCACTCATCACTCATTTCCCAATATAGAAGTCAAATGAGAGGGACATTTTGGGAAGGAAATCCTTCAGGGGTTCTTACTGCTTGTCAGTCTCCCAAGAGTGGGGCAATTCTCAGTGGAGAAAGGAAGGTTGCTCACCTATCACAGCAGGCATATATTTCTTCTATAGACCCACACTCACCCACTCTCCTTCCC
This sequence comes from Gopherus evgoodei, assembly GCF_007399415.2. Lineage (NCBI taxonomy): Eukaryota > Metazoa > Chordata > Testudines > Testudinidae > Gopherus > Gopherus evgoodei. The sequence continues at coordinate 23,759,959 of NC_044326.1, forward strand.
TGCTTCTGTTTATCAAATCTATCAGCTTGGCATCTAAGCACCTGACAAATACTGAATTAAACCTGAGAACACTACGCTGTAAGGAAATGTTACTACCTGAATTTTAAAAAAAATCGATAATGAAACGGAGGCATAGAGGTTATGGGCCTAATCCAGCTCCCTTTGCTTTTAATGGGAATTTTGCAATTAATCTGTATGGATGCAAAGAAAGGGCCCTAACTGATCACACAGCCAGTAAGGGCAGAGGAAGGAATAGAATCCAGATCTCTTTGCATTAATTACTAGGCAATGCTGCATCTCAAAGACTCTGGTTAACAGAAGGGAAATATGGGTAGCTGGAGCCACTGTCCATTTCCTATAGGCTTGCACTAAAAGTTCCAATCTCTGCAGAGGCTCCTATGTTTACTGCTTTTTATTTGGTTCCAGGATTCATGATGGAGGCTACCATCCCACTCCCCAAAGCCTGAAGCTTGTACTTGGAGAACACAAGAGGAGTAACCTGCCTTTTTTTGACTATATGATTTGTTTCTGGGTTTCTATTTGACCTATCTAAGACCAGGAGAAGCAACAGCTCTTATGAGTTCTGAAGGGGCAGGAAAATGCAGTTCCAGTGGTGAGCTGCCTGCTTTATTTCAATTATGAATTCACTAAGGTACATTAAACCTCTGATGGAGCATGCTATTCCTTGTGCACTGCTGTTTATTTTCTTTGAATTCTAGTTGATGGTTTTTATTTTGGTTTTAATTATAAGAAAAATAAATGGTCTGTTTCATGTGATATTGCACATTCTCACTGCAATATGCAGTTAAGTCAATATATATTGAAGCCAACATTTTAAACTTGGGTAGCTAAAATTAGGCAACTAAATCTAGCTAGTGCACTTATTCCTGTTGCCTTAAGTTCCTGTCTCTAATCACTTCTCGTGTTCTTAGCTAATTATCTGATTTTCAGAAGTAAGGAGCATCTACTGCTCCCACTGATCTGAGACTTCTGAAAATCAGGGAAGAGAAGACATCATCTCCTTTGAAAATCAGGTCACTTACTTAGGTATCTGAATACATATTTAGGTGGCTAAATTTAACCACCCAAGATTGAAAATGGTACCTGAAACCACAGAGGAATTTATTGTCAAAGCTGGGATTAGAACTTGGATACCCTTACTCCTGCCTTAGATGCTCCTGCTATCTAATCACTAGATCATGCTTCCTTTAAAGTCAAGTCTCCCTTTGGTTTGGTAATACCCTCCCCCATTCACAATCATCTGCATTAACCATGTGCAGCAGGTGCACTACTGCATGAGCAAATTCAAAGAAATGTATTTTGGTGATAAGATCTTTAATACAATTTCTTCTGGAAATCACTGCTCTGTAGCTATCATCAAATTATTGTGAAGCTGCAAAAGTGAAACCAGAGAAAAACAAAACAGCACAACTTACAATTAACTTGAACAAACACCACTGCTTCCTCATGCCCGGCAACATTCTCAGCCCTGACTGAGACACGGTAAATCCCAGGGTTCTCATAACGGTGCCGAATGGGTTCCCCTGTCATTGTGAGGTTCACGTATATTGCCTTAAAGCCATCCCCAAGGTCCACCTGGTACTTGGTATTTAGAATATCTCCCTAGCAGAAGAAATAGATCAGAGATGTTTTGAATACCCAAGATTCAAAGAAACAGGACACATTATTATTACTTATTTGTATGTGGTAGTGCCTAGGAGCCCTAGCCATGGACCAAGTCCCCATTGTCCTACGTATTGTACAAGCACAGAACAGAATGACAATCCCTGCTCCGGGGAGGGGGAGGAGGGGTGGTGGCGGTGGTGTGTGTGTGTGTGTATTAATATTCCCTTATCTGTAACACAGATCTAGTTTAATGAGGATAAAATATTCCAGATTAGTCAACAGGTTGTAACTGCATTATGCTACACTGACTACGCCTCTGGATATGACCAACATGACTGTGTGGAGCAATCCCAATCTATAAGTATTCGTTCACCTTATCTAGGACTCTTAAGCCCTGTCCACTGTGCTAGCAAAAATCCAGTTGACTAAGCCTAGTGCATAATGTAGGGTTAGCATAGTATAGTTAGCACAGGGTTACTATTGTTAGCATAGCATTTATACCACAGTAGCCATCTGCTATAATTTCTTATTCATTGTAGCTCTGCCGAGTGCTCATGAAAATGACACTGTCTTTCTAAAGTCAGGCCTAAAGTTTTGGGATGATAAAGATTGCCTTCAATGTGCAACTTCATTAAAACAAAAAACATAACCATTTATGACTTTACATTGTCACTAGGCTACACACCATGGATATTCATGACAGTGAGTATAGAACTCAGATTCTTCCATTTGGGCAGAGTCGCATGACTGGAGCTAAAGGAGACTCTCCATTAGCAGTTTGCAGTACATGGCTGAGGACACGCATTGTAACAGTTCTGACTGCATCCAGAAAAGGCAGTTGTCATTACAATAATTATATGACTAGACAAGGATTTCAGTCAATCACAGCATTCAAAAATCACATGTTATCGCCTCTCGAATGACCCTGAAATCTTTATATGTTCAGTTCCATTATTCCATTTCAACACAGGCCACTCTCTGAAAAAGTCATACTTCAAAACCTCATCCCAAAACATGATGTTAACAGAAGATCAAAGGAGGCAACAGCAGACAAGAACTTTCAGATCTTTGCGTTACAAAGAAAAGGAAAACATTTTTTTTAAGTGCTGCTGTTTTGATGAATTTTCTTCTGTCTTGTCAGATAAAAGGAAAAAATGTTCACAAGGTGAGAGAATGCTCACAGTAAAGATCTTGCAAAGTTCTCAAATGCCTCAACTCCAGAATGCATCATCCACAAAAGGAGTTTATTGCCTTGTATACTCCTCTCCTGTGAACATTTCTTCAAGTCACCATTTTCTTTGGATACAGATGGGTGGAATTTGGTGGAGGAGACAATACCATAATAAAGTTTAAAGCAAAGGATATTCCTCAGCTGTGTGCTTGTAAGTGAAATTCATTTAGGTGATACTAATGTGCAAATACTGCTTGTTTGCTTTCTTATGCTAGCAAAGCACCTACATACTATCTCCAGGGGGTACAGGAATAAGGTTTTATGTTGTGAACCAGATCTGAGTTTTAATGAATGTTTTGCTCTCACAATGCCCTTCCTACTATAATACTATTTAAGGATCTTGATGTTTTCAAAGCACCGATTTCATTCTACAAAATAGGAAAATAATAATGGTGTGAAAACAAAGGAGGAACATGGAAAAAATACAGCTAAATTCAATGGAACTTGGACACATCTACATAGTTCTTCTGCGAATAGTGGATTTTCTTAACATTGTTTATTCATGCATTTTGTGAATTGAGCGAGCAGAGCCTGGGACAGCTTATTGTCTTCTTCTTATTATTAATATTATTACTATTTATAAACTCAGTAATGTATCACCCAGACAAACACAGGTGTGAGCCAAAGCCCCTCACTCCTATGAAACTAAGAACAGGCATTCATACACAGCAATAAACTAAAATGGTGTGTGACAGATAGATATAATATTACATCTCTTTGGTGTTAATGGATCTATCTCTTAAGCTCACTAATTGTCAGAAGACCTAACTGGTCCCTTGTGCAATACTTGCCTTTCTGTTTCTAACTAATGTTCTGGACTTTTTGATTCTCAGCCATAGGGGGCAGCAAATTGTTAGGTTTCTTGTAAAGGAGACTTACAGTTCAGAGTATTATGCATAGCTATCACTAATAGAGAGCAAGAATACCATTTGTGACCTTTGAGCATCTTTGCATGTCCTAGGTGTTCAGCCAGTTGACAGAGAAACACGTTCAAACCTCACAATTCCTACCCTGGCAAAAATCATATTTTTAGATGCCCCATCACAATTAACAGAAATGATAAATTACTGAGCTCTCAGATAATAGTCAAGTGCTGTTTCTTTACTAACAATGAAATGGTGACAGCACAGAGAATTAGGAAAAGAAATGGAGATATATCTGACCTTACCATAGCTAAGCCAATAACTACTTAGAGCCAGATTCTGACACATATTAAGTAGTAACTTACTCTGCAAGTATTCCCATTGGCTTCTGCAGGAATGAATCAGTGTCCATGGTTGTACCATGGCGGCCTGCTGAAATGTATGAATTTCTTTCAGACTCTTTGAAATCAATGGGATTAGTGTCAAAGTAAAGTAGTACTCAACCTGAGAAAGTATGGCAGAATCTGGCACCGAATGAGTAAGTATTAAGAACCACAGACATAACAGAAGAGACTGCTCCATCCTACACATCAGACTATTATAGTCTGGTCACACCTTTAAGATGTTGCCTCTTTTAGGCAACACAGGGAAACCTGTCAATAAGGACTATACAGAGTAGATGTCATTATCCTTTACTTCCTGGTGATTTTATCTTATGTTTTACCTGATTACCAAGAAGATGTGATTTACTTTTATAATAGGTGAGACCAAAAGAGCTCAGGGCCAGATTTTCAAGTGTCCAGTACCCACAATTGGGGCCAGATGGTTAAGAAAGAGATCAAAGCTCCTATTTTAGGCACTGAAATAAAGTCCAGATTTTCAAATCTGCCACTAGCAGCTTCCACTGTAACACTGTGGGTGCTGTACCCTTCTGAAAATCTGGGACATGATGGCTAATCCCCATCTGTGGGCAGGAATGAATCTGAGACACGGGTTGTGTCATCAGCCTTGCTGAAATGCATGAATTTACTTCAGGCTGTTTGGCTTCATCATACCCCCTACCTCCCCATGTCTTTACTGAGGCTGAACATTTATCTGTATTAATGTTGTCTGTACTCTGCTTTCCACGTGATTTTAAGTACAATTTCTTTACATCTCACTTGACTCCCCTCTAACACTGAAACTGGAATATTCAAAGCAGATCAAGGGAGGTGGCACTTAACTCAATCTTAATCTTAAGGTAAGATTTTCAAAGTTGCTGACATCTTTAAGGAACAGTGGAGAAAAACACTGTTGAGGGGATGAATCCAGTTTTTTAGACAGAGTTGTCATTTGTGTAGTTCACTGAATACTTCCATTTGGTTCAATGGATGGAGCAATAGCAACGGAATGGTTTGTGCACCTGTTTCTAAGCCAGGGGCTAATACCTGTTCACCCAGCCACAGAGGAGAGAAACAAGTGCCTAGAAATAACTTCTAAACCAGCGCTGACATTTTTAAAAGGCTGAAGCTCTTCATTACCTGGTCTTGTGTGACTACAAAGGTGACATCCTCTCCAGGTTTAACAGCCAGGCTCTCTCCTTTAATGCTGATCTGCAGTCTTTTGGGAGCAATCAGTGGACACATATGCTGGGCTAGATTCTGCTGCAAGTCGACACCACCTTCACATACATTAGACACCACTTTCCTGTACCTGCATAAAACAATAAGCAGTGAGCACACAGGACTGGAGAATAACAGGTGGGTGCCATTGGGGGCACTGCAGGACAGTATAACAATGGCTACCACACGGTAATTGACTTCTCAGTGGGTCTGGTCAATGTCCCAGAGATCAGATGGAAATCAGATCAAACAGCTTCTGCATTACTGAGGAGCTAATTCCAGTGCTGATGAACTACTCTATGCTTGCATGGCTCTTAAAACACTTTAAAATACAAATTTTGCATAACTGAATAAAAAAATAAATCTTGACAAAGATTGGCTGAGGGTTAACAACGAAGCACTCAGGATTATGCTGCAATTGTGCAAGAATCAGTTTCGTTCAGGTTTGTTATTTTTAACCACTCTTTTTAACACAATTGACGTTTCATTTTTCTGAGTTCAAACATGCTATAGTACAGTGGTCATTCACTACCAAAACCAACCAACCAAACAAACAAAAAATGGATTTTCACTGATAAAGTAAATACCAGCAAACTGATTTTCTTGCCTCATTTGACATTTCAACATTTGGTCCCAATCTATGCAGCTGAGAAAGATGATGTTATTGCCAGCTGCAACTTATTCTCAGCATAGACATCATAGTACATTGTAGTGTGTATGTTCTGTGCTCTATTGTTTACAGTTCAGTAAAGCTTTCCTTTGATTCTCAGTTCCCCATAGGAGTAGGAAAAGAATCCATTCTCTGCAGAATTCTTTACCCCTGAGGACATGAGGGGATGGAGAAGGAGCATGAGAAGCTGAGCGAGGATATATACTTATTCCGAAAACTGTAAATTATTTGAATCAGAGAGTAAATTTCTCCAAAATAAAATTAAAGGATTAAAATTAAAGGGTCATTGTCAGCTAAAAGTCATATCTGAAAAATGTGTAGCTACTATTGTTATAAGCAACGCCTAAGATTATCAGAAAAGAGTTTAGAGAAAAATATTTCTCTCTCTCTTTTCTGATTGTTTATTTGGGGCCTTTGAGGACTGTTCCCTACATGGCGAATTGCATCCGTCATGCACTGCTTTGTGGGGAGCACATTCACATGCTCTAGCTCAGACTCTGCAAGAAGTTGGTTACTAGTAATAGTAGCAGCAACCCTGAAACTGAAAAGACACCAATTAAGGGTGCATACAGGAGACAAATGGGTGCAGTGCATTATTGCTGACAGTGATTTTTCACTAGTCTCTTGGTGTTTGCTGCTTTCTTGAAAGCACCAGCTCCTGGAAGCATGTGATTACCTGAGAATCTCAGCTTTCATGTTTTCAAAAAAGTATGTTTCTAACTCTCATCATTGCGAAGAAAAGCAGGAAAATGTGACCCCAGTAGCAGGTTTAACTCAGAGGCCAGCAGCCAGGCAGGCTGTGGCTCGACAGTCTTTACACCTTGTAGTCACTGTAAAGCTCATCACATCCCTAAAGGCTTAAATACCACAAAAGAAATGAAAAAAAAACCCCTCAAAATCTCCTTATTTTTTAAGCCTATTTTATGATTTTTGGAGTTTGACAAGATTTGTGGGCACTTGGGTTTGGCCATATTTTGTATGTTTGAGTTTCTGCTTTCAAGGATCAGAGAAAACTCTTAAAACCTTTTATTAAAAGAAATTTTTTTAAAAATCAGGACATACCATTTAAAGGGGGCTTAATCAATTAAAAAAAAATCAAGTTGACAGTGCCCTGGTCCTTCCTGCAAGTCCTAGCCCTTCCCTCCACTGAAACCCTCCTACACACTAAACCTACCTTAGGACAATTTTGATGTAAACAATTTAACTATAAAGAGTATTTAATTACTTTTCCCGAAGGCTATGTTGTAATCCTCTGCAGGAGTGCTCTCCCCCCTGGATGCTAGTAAAAGTATCAAATACTTACCCTGTGCTGCTCGCATAGGCCCGCCCTAATACGCAATCTTCAGGTGGTAATTCTGGATTAAACCAAAAGTTAGCAAAGCACTTGCTGGATTCTGATTTCAGAGGTGCTGAACGTTCAAATCCATAATCACTGCAAAACAAACCGAATTAATCTGTTAGCGCCCCTTCTTTATCAGCAAATCTCTTTTCTGTGGTTGGATAGAAGTGAGGGAGAACCTATTTTTGAATACTATCTTGTATCAAGCCAACACACAACATGCTGAGCCCAGTTCTGCCCTCAGGGTGATTTCTAAGACAGTGATTTCTGGGCAGAATTGGGTCCAAAACGTTTTGTAAATTAGTTCCATAGAATTCTTTCTATTGGCAGTTTAGTTTTTTTAAAGGGGTTCTTTTACCACTCTTTTTCCTCCACTTCACTCAGAACTAGAGAGGATTTGTATTAAATACAATAGGTCAAATCTTCTGACCATCATTCAAATTTTGCTTCATGGGAGTTTGCCTAAGTAAAACATCAGGACTTGTCTAGTCAGGTGGAAAAACAAAACAAAACACCTTACTTCAAAAATGTCCGTGCTTTTGTGGCTCTGTTTTTCAAAAGAAACTCCATAGCACTCAGCTTCTGTAGTTCTGCATTTCTCTGCCACGCTATGAAATTCTATATAATTGCTTGCAAAACCCACCAACATAAACAGTAATAGAACTACTGAAGTAATTTTGCCTTTTAAAAAGGAACAGATGGGAAAACAATCTCTCATTTAGATCCTGCTGGGATGTTTTATTGTTGTTTTCAGCTTAGGAAAGGTGTGGGGTTTACACATCCCAGACTCTCACACACTTCATCTTTAGGATAACCCTGAAAATCCATAGAAAGGCTCACCATAAGAAATCAGAGTTTGTACACTCGCAAACTTTGGATGTGAGAGCAGATATGACACTCCTCCCTTTAATGCACCAGGATGAAATCTTCCTCTTCCGAAAACTTCTCTGCTGACCCATGATGCAGCGATCACCCTGAACATTAAAGCACAGGAGTGTAAAAAGCAAAGCTATGAGAAGTTTTGTTTTTCTGTGTTTGTTCCAAATTGTACTGTCATGAAGTCCACTCACTTGTAACTTAGACTGTAGCCAGAGAAAAGCTGGTCTTGTGGCTGAAGCACTGGACTCAGGCTCAGAAAATCTGGGTTTAATTCCTGACTCTCTTACAGGCTTCCTGGGTGAACTCTGGCAAGGTATTTAGGTCAAGACTTTTGAAAGTGTCTAGTGATTTTGAGTGTCTTGATTTGTGGTGCCATATGTGAGACACCTTAAAGGGGCCTGGTTTTTCACATGACATTTACTCCACACTTTCTGTAAAACAAGCCTATTTAAGATGTCTCAAGTTGGGCACTCAAAAACAAAGACCTCTGAAATCTTGTCACTTGTGAACATCTTGTTAATCTCTCTGAGCCTCAGCTTCTCATCTGTAAAATGGGGATACTAATACTTTTTTCCCTTCTACCCTCCTGTCTGTCTTGCCTATTTAGACTTTAAGCTCTTCAGGACAGGGACTGTCCCTTACTATATGTTTGTACAGCTCCCTAGCACAATGGAGCCCAGATCTCACTTGGGTCTTTAGGTGCTACTGTAATACAAATAAATAATAATAGCAATAGTGATTAATAGTTTGAGAGGGTGATTTATTTCTATAGCACAGTTCTGCAACTGTACGCTTAGGATGCATTATAATGAATAACAACCGCTTCTTTTTTTTCTTTTTGTTTGAACACTCTATCTGAATCATTCACAATACAAATATGGAAAACAGAGTAATCTTCTCCAGATATTGAGATATATTTTCTAAAGGGCAGAAGTCTAAGGATATGTATTAAAATGTCTGGGTAATTGTGGCCTCAAGTCTGCAGTTATATGCACTGCTCAGGTACTTTTGCCTGGAGAACGGTCACTTAAACAGTTACTGTACAGGTAAGTGGGTATTTTTAAATACTCCATCAATTTTTAAAATAATTTCAGTAGTTTCCAGTTTCTGAAACTCCATGGAGAGGTGCAATTCCACTGTCTCAATGTACTTTTCTCATTAAGGCTAGGGGCTATGTTACATTCTAAGTACATACCTAGCATGCTCCAGGTGAGGAGAAGTATAGCAGTAGTGATAATGTATCCAATGAATAAGTACTGAAGGAAAGTTTGGTTGGAATAATACAGAATGGCAGATGAAGAAGAAACAGAGAAAGAGGCACAGATAGAGAAAAGGGAATAATTTCACAGGGAGGAGAGTAAAAATAACAATGATAGTGAGCATCATGACTAACAGCGATATATTTCATTTAATCCAAAAGGATCATAAAGTGGTCTATACAAACAATACACTGTAAAGAGAATACAACAGAGAATGTAGCTGCCAAAAATTAAATTTTGCAAGGATACTGGGAGAAATATAGCATTAATGAATTAGTACAGAACTGTATTGCCCAAAACAACTGGATTCTAATACATGACTAGTACACTGAGATTCTGGAATTACTTCTGGTGCTTTACATATGAGTATAGTGCCTGGTTGGGAAGTTGGCAGAACATATAACTGCATGTTCAAATTGCTTCAATCAGTGAGATGGGTTTTAATTTCCAGTATGTGGCTAACTTTCCACAATTCATCATGACCACCTATTACTGTGGCAAGTAATTAGGTATACTTCCTTCTTCCCCAGCCCAGTTCATGTTATAAAAGAAACACAAAATCTATCTCCTGTACAATGACTAAGTCATTCTGACGTCACTGATAAAAAACAGTAATGGACTATTTTCATCCTTCCGAAAATCACTCTGGGGTTGTCAAAGCTGGGCGCTGAAATCCACACTCATGAATGTTTGTGCAGTACAATGAATATCAAAGCATTACACAAGCACTATGTATTATTAATAAAAGATCCTTCTGTGTCCAGTACCTGTAGATCTGTGAGGTCCCAAGATTCATAGTCATCTTCTGTGCACTCCCTAGGGAAAGATGGTCTGAAGTCTACTTTCACCAGCTCCCAGTCTGAACGATAACTGATGTGTCCAAAGACTCTGAACGGAAAGAGCAAAAGTAAAAACCTTGTGGAAGAGCAATAGCAATCTTCACAGATTTCTAATTATTATTTTTATTCACTTCCCCCCCTATTCACAGTGCCCTCTGCTGAAACTAGAAGTGCTGCTTCTTTATCTGCTTTTGATATACATTTTCAGGAGATCTCTATGGGGAGAAAACATCTGTCAATTGTCTACCGAACCCTAAGAAATGGTATTGCTCATTTATTAGAGAACTATTTTTTCCAGTAAACTATTCTGGGACTGAGGTAGAAATATACATGATTTTAATGAGGGCCTGACATTTCAGTTTATTATCCCTTTTATGGTTTACATATTTTGAGTTTCTGCAATAAGAGAAGAGAGGTTGAGTAAAAAGCGACAAAGAGTCCTGTGGCAGCTTATAGACCAAGAGAAGTATTGGAGCCTGAGCTTTCATGGGTGAATACCCACTTTGTCAGATGCATTGGTTGAGTGTTAGTCATAAGAGAAGTGGAATGGGAGTCAGGACTGGTGGGTTCAATTTCCAACTCCACCACTCATTCATTATGTGACCTCTATGTAAGTTCCTTAGTCTGTTTGTGCCTTACCTTACCTAGCCATAAAATGGTAATATTACTACTGATCAACCTAGGACAAGTGTAAAGCATGTATTATTGTTCATAATTATTTTTCATCCGTGCATTTCATGAAGAAATTCTGACTCCTGTCCCTAAAGAGTTACATCTAAAGGCTCAGTACCTCCATAAGATGCAGTAAAGACAGCTCAAAATAGACAATTTCCTTCTAAGCAAAATTGGAACTTCACAAAAGTTTAAAAACTGGCCTGTGCTTTCAAAGCAGTCACAATGTCCAAAGTGAGGCCATTTATTTCCAAAACAAAATGAGTAAGTATGACATCCAGCAAAAAATTAGCAAGGATAAGGACTCTATTTGGGTAAAAGTCAGATATATCTGTGCTTTGAATTAGAGCCTCATTCAGTCTCATGAGGCTTAACTGCCAAAGAATTTAAGTCTGATTCTGAAGTGAACAGTTTCTGTTCAGTGCTTCCACAGAGCTCCTATGGCCCGCGCCGCTTCCCACAACTCCCATTGGCCGGGAATGGCGAACTTCAGCCACTGGGAGCTGCGGGCAGCCATGCAAATGTAAACAAACTGTTTGGCGGCCTACAAGCGGATTACCCTGATGGGCTGCATGCAGCTCATGGGCCACAAGTTGCCCACCACTGGGCTAAAGATTCAGGGAGGATTTGTTCCCTCTTCACTTGTAATTCCACATTTGCTATTCAGGCCCAGTGCAGAGATGTGGATTTTGCCCGCGCTGTTACATTATAATGATAGAGCTGTGCATACTCACGGAAAACTTTGCCGTAACACATGAGGGGGGATATCAGTGTCTCACTGGCAAATACCAAAGTCTCTCATTAAATAGAAACACGCATTTCTCCAGTTTGCCTCTTTTACTCCTTTTTATAATATATAGCCAGACTCTGGGATCTGAGCAGTTAGATGACCTGTCTTCTGTCCTCTTTCCTCTAACTGTGCCGCAAAGACCCAGGAGCGGCTCAGGGGCAGGAACAACATATACAAAATCTCAAAAATGTTGTGGGACCAATGGGGGTAGTATCCTAAAGTTATGGCATCTGTTTTTCTCAGGATGTAGATTGCTCATCAGGATCTATAGGACTCACTCCTTTGTAGCTCAGTTTGACAAGGGAACCATAGTCTGCTATATGCTGATCTTCATATTGGAGTTACATACTCTAGATAATGACTACCAAGGTAGTCTCATGGTTTTCCACAGTGCCTACTGCAGTATGACTTGCTGGGCTGGCAGGCATGAAATGCCTTTTGCCATGTTAGACGGCTGTTCTTTTTTTCATGCAAGGTACTAAAATAATGCAGATATTTCCCTCTGTGACTCCTTCCTAAGCAGTTTGCCACCTGGGCATTATGGAACCTTTCAATCTGTTCATATTTTCTGTTTTTTGACACAGGTACCAAGAAGTGTGATCAAGTGCATGGTTCCAATGCCTGACTGCTGACTCAGAAAAAAGGATTTTCTACAGACCAAATACATAGGAGGGAAGGGATAGCTCAGTGGTTTAAGCATTAGTCTGCTAAACCCAGAATTGTGAGTTCAATCCTTGAGGGGGCCACTTAAGGATCTGGGGCAAAATCAGTAGTTGGTCCTGCTAGTGACGGCAGGGGGCTGGACTCAATGACCCTTCAGGGTCTCTTCCAGTTTTAGGAGATAGGTATATCACCATTAATTTATTTTCAATATTATTCACACTATCCCTCTACTTCCTTCTATGCCCAGAACTTTCACTAGTTGATGGTGACCAGGTACAGTGAGTCAGTAACTGTCAACCTAGCATACAAACATTGGTGTGAGCAGGTAATATCCACAAGCTTTGTTTAGGTGGAGGTCAGAGATCCCATTCAAGAACATTCAGGCTACTGACTATTCATAATGGATGTTTGTTGCAACTTCCTGAGGTGAAGGATTTAGTCTAGAATAGCAGGAGTACTCTCGGAATCTGAGGACAAATGATTCTTTTGCATCTAAGTGGAGAAATGTTTCCATTTAGCCAAATAGCGTTTCCTGGTTGACTCTTACCTGCTTTGATTAAGAATGGATTGAATGTTCTCTGAACATGAACACTCTAAGTCTGGTATCAGAGGGGCAGCTGTGTTAGTCTGGATCTGTAAAAGCAACAAAGAGTCCTGTGGCACTCTAAGTCTGATGTCCATCTAAATACCAGGCTGTGAGGCAGAGAGGGCCTGGTTTGGGGTGTCTAGTCTTGCCATTTTCCTGGTTCACCAGATCCAGGAAGGATCACATGGCAATGGGAGGGTAGATTGATATCCACATCAACTCTGGGAACCAGAATTGTCTGGGCCACTTGGGTATGATGAGAATGACTCTAGCTTTGTTGTGGTGAATCTTTCACAGCACCTGGAGCAGTAGCAGAATGGGAGGAAAGGCATACCTCAGGTGGTCTGTCCAGAATAATAGAAGGGCATCACTCCTAGATCCCTGCCCAGACCTGTTCTGGAGAAATAATGGCTGAATTTCTTGTTTGTCTGTGAGACAAATAGGTCCTAGGATGGCATTCCCTACTGGTGAAAATCTTTTTTAGGATGGAACTGTGTAACTTCCATTCGTGGTCTGTGGAGAGGTGTCTGATGATTGTTGTCCAGAGAATTCTGTGCACCTGGCAGGTATGTTGCCAAGAGTGTTTTGCAGTTTCTAATGCACTCGTTCCATAAGCTAACTGCCTCTATACACAGAGACAGGATCTTGCTCCACCTGGTTTGTTTATGTAGAATACACTCATCATGTTATCTAATATTACCAGGATATGGTGGGACCAAATAAGTGAACAGAATGCATTACAGGCTAGGGGGACTGTTCTCAGCTCTAGTAAATAGATATGCAACCTGGAGGGTCTATCTGGGATCCCCATCCTATGAGGGATGCATCCATGACAATGCTGACATTGAGTGTGGGTGCAATGAAATATATTCCTACGTGCACTTGCTGTGGACAAGAGAACAGCCATGGCAGGAACTGTTACCTTGATGTTCATGTTGTCTCCATCTGGAGAGTAAAAAGATCAGAGTTAGACCTACAGATAATAGAGATGGAGCCTAGAAAACGGAGTTACGTAAGTACACCAGGTCATGTGTCCTAGTAGGGAAAGACAGACCTTTACTATGGTTTGAGGACTGAGAGTGACTTTTCTTTTCAAGTTGTTCATGGAATGGAAACTCTCCATAGGTCAGAAGGCCGTGGCTGAGATCAAATCTAGGGTCACCTCTATAAAGTATATAGTCTTTGTGGGAGTCAAAGTGGACTTTTCTTTGTTGATGCAGACTCCCAAGGATGCCAGGAGACTGAATAAAAATATGGTTGCTGATTGGACTTCCTGATTGGATTTTCCCATTAGCAGTCAACTGTTCAGATATGGGAACATTGTGTAACCATGTTGTCTCACCTCAGCTGCCACTACTGAGAAGACCTTTGTGAAGTCCTGGGGTGCTGTGACTGGTCCAAACAGAAGTACTCTGAACTAGTAGTGTTCTTGTCTTACCAGAAACCCAAGGAATCTTCTGTGGAGACTGATGAATGTCTACACAAAAATATGCACCTTTCATGTCACAACCCACATGCCCTCTTCTAAGGAGTGGGTTATTGATCCCAACATAATCATTCAGAATTTTGACTTGTAAATAAACACATTTAACTGTTGAAGATACAGAATGGGTCTCTGACCTCCATTTTTATGGAAAGGACAAAGTAGAACCTCTTTCCTGATGGTGATGAAACACTTGCTCTACAGTCCCTTAATGAAGGACAGAAACCACCTCCTGACGGAGAATTTCCTAGTGAGAGTGGTCCCTAAAAAGGGGATGAGGTGGGGATTTGTAAGGGGGAGGGAAGAGAAACTTGATAGCATAGCTGAAGTGAATGAATTTCAGTACCCACTTGTCTGTTGTTATTGCCTTCCAATTGTGCACAAAGAGGGTGAGATGATCACCGAAGGTTTGGGGGACAGTATGTAATGGCATCCATGGAGGATTGTCCAAGAATTGTTAAGGGAATGAAATGATTCATTGATCTTCTCACTGAAGAGATTAGACTCAGCCAGGATGAGTCCTCAATGGTATTCCGAACCTCCCAGGGAAACCCCAAAAAGTTAAGCCACAATTTGGACCTCATGATAGTGACTGGGGCAATGGCTCTAGATGCACTACATGTTGCATCCACTGCTGCCTGTGGCAATGTCTTAGCCATCAGCTTGCTTTCATTGATAAGAGGCTGGAATCAGGACCTGTCCTCCTGGGGAAGTTTATCTCTGAATGCCACAAATTTAGTGTAATTTGTGAAATAATATTTCACCAACATAGCCTGATAGTTAGCAATTCTATATTGAAGGTTTGTAGATGAAAATATCTTCTTCCCCAAAAGGTCAAGGCATTTATCACCCTTGTTAGATGGGTTGACTTGGAGTCTTGTAATCTGGATTGTTCTGTGTCTGCCTGTTCTACCAAGGAATTAGGTGTGGGGTGGGTAAACAGGAACTCTGCCCCTTTCCCTGGAACAAAATAATGCTTTCCCACCCTTTTTGAGTTGGAGCACAGGAGGCAGGAGTGTGCCACATTGGGCTA
This sequence comes from Gopherus evgoodei, assembly GCF_007399415.2. Taxonomy (NCBI): domain Eukaryota; kingdom Metazoa; phylum Chordata; order Testudines; family Testudinidae; genus Gopherus; species Gopherus evgoodei. The sequence goes on from NC_044326.1 coordinate 23,775,493, forward strand.
GTCAGTTCTGTAATGGCTCTGTTCACTGGGAGAATCATGTTGCTAGGGCTAGAGGGTTGAAGGATGTCCAGGAGTCTATGCTGCATGTCACAGACTCCCTCAAGTGAGATCAGTTGCAGCCCTCTGTAAAAGCTCCTGGTATTGCCTGTGGAGATGGGGATAATTGAGCAATAGCTTCATTGGGTGAAGAGGATGATACACCCATTGGAACCATCAGATCTGCCTTCGCCACGTACTCTGATGGAGCCTGCTGGTACTGGCTAGGGAAGGTGGTTGCTGTGATTCCTGCAAGGACCCCGGGTGTCTAGTATATGGATTCCATGGTCCCAATTAAGGCTGATACAAAGAGATAATAAGCTGTGGGGGTCCTCAAAGCATTCAGTTTCAAAGGTCCCTTTGGTTGTCATGTCTGAGAGGAGGACGGCTCCAAGTTCTCCTAAAGGTTCTGTCCAGACTGGTCTCTCTCAAAGGGGTGCAGGCTCGTCCAGAACATGGGATTACTCTGATGCAGAAATCAGCTCATGTTCTACTGGCAGTGCTGAAGGAAGAATGCTCTGACTTGTAGATGCAGTGGAGGTTCCTCTGATGGATTCCTCTAAATGGTTTCCTCTGTTGTACCGATGTCTCTGAGGAAGACCAGACCTGATAGAAGAGGGGATTGCAAGTACAGTAAGGCAAAAATAGCCCTCAGGAAGTAAAGGTCTCAGTTCATCCCTGTGTTTGGGGAGTATGGGAGGTTGGTACACATAGATCCCATACATCAGAAGGCAGATCCATCATTGGCTGAATTGGTACCATGGAAGGGAAGTCCAGCATGGTACTCCTGGATGGAGTTGTTGGACATACCTTCACTGCTATAATGATCAACATCAACAAAAAACACCTTTCAAGATCCATAGGCCCTATACATGCCTATCACAACATGTGGTCTACCTCACCCAGTGCACTAAATGCACCAATAACAACTATATGGATGAAAATAGATAATCACTACTATCCCGAATGAACTCACATAGGAAAATGATAAAAGACAAAACCACCACAGAGTTCACCTGTGGGTGAACACTTTTCACAAAGTGATCACTCTACATCTGACCCATCAGTCCTCAGCCTCAAAGGAAACTTGCACAACACTTTCAAAAAATGAACCTGGGAGCTTAAATTCATAACTTTGCTAGACACTAAAAATCATGGCCTTAATAAAGACACTGGATTTATTGCTTATGACAACAATCTGTAATCCACTACCCCCCTTTTTGTCCTGGGACTCCAGGAGGGTTAGGTGCCACTTCATCTTGAACAGGGGCGGCTCCAGGCGCCAAGCGCATGCCTGGGGCAGCAAGCCACGGGGGCGCTCTGCCGATCACTGCGAGGGCGGCAGGCAGGCTGCCTTCAGCGGCATGCCTGCGGAGGGTCCACTGGTCCCGCGGCTTCGGTGGACCTCCCGCAGGCGTGCCTGTGGAGGGTCTGCTGGTCCCGCGGCTTCGGACCTCCCGCAGGCACGCCAAAGCCACGGGACCAGTGGACCCTCCTCAGGCAAGCCTCCGAAGGCAGCCTGCCTGCCGTGCTTGGGGCAGCAAAATCACTAGAGCTGCCCCGATCTTGAATTGTCCCTTACAATATGTGCCAACTACTTATGCTAAACTATATGATTGCTCTTGTATTTAGCCGTGAGACTCTTAGTACCTTTCCAGACCTGAATAAGAGCTCTGTGTAGCTTGAAAGTTTGTTTCTCTTATCAATAAAAAATGGTCTAATTAAAACTATTACCTCACTTGCATCATTTGGTGGCTAAGACAGGATTAAAGTAGTTTTTAAGCTAACTTATTTAAACTTTGTTCTTGAGAGATGCTGGCTATTTCTGTCTCCGATAAGGCTCGTAATCAGGGGGAACTAATTTAACAGGAATTAAATAGAATGAAATTTTTACCTACACTTATTTTCTCTACAGCAGAGTCTCTTATTTTGCATTAATAATAATACTATCACTTCTTTAGGACTTTCCATCTGAATCTTGAACCACCTTACTGAAGCTATGTTATTTACTTAAATGTATACTTGTACACTCGGAGACAGAAATAGCCAGTACCTCAGCATACTCCTTAGTTACACGGAAGTACTTATTTTTTTAGTTTACATAGTAGAAATGGAGGAACAGATTGTAAGCAACTTTTCCTAAGATTCCCTAGTAAATATGGGACAGATCTCAGAAAAGGACTCAAACTCCCATAGTTGTTATTCAATCACCTCACTTGGTTTCCTCTTTCTCTTCAGATTTCTGATTGAATCATAAGAAAAAACAACATTATATGCTGTGCTGATCATAAAACATTCTCAAGTATTCAAAGCTTTTCCAAGGTTCGAAGGGAGTTTTCAGCGGGAGTTAGGCATTTAGCCCCCTTCAATAGACCCTTGAAAAATCTGCGGATAATCGCTTTATATCCACAGAGGTCCGTGGACCATGTTTGTGGATCAGATGCAGATACAAATTTTGTATCTGTGCTGGGCTCTAACCTTTAAGTCCTATGAAAAGCCCTGCCTAAATCACTTGCAAAATGGATAGCAAAGTCTTCATTTAAATGTATGCATCCATGGAAATAAATTATGCTGCAAAGTGTGATTAGGGATTTGCTCATGATAACAGGGCTTCCTTTCCTGCATTAAATATATTAGCTATGACTAGGACTGTCTGAGGACTCACTGTCCCAGGAAAATATGTTTTAAACTGTTTCATATTTCAGCAATTATTATTCTGGGGCTAATGCAATTTCAGATTCAGTATTTAACCAAATTTATGGCCATCTTGACATATTTTATGATGGGTATGAAATCCTTTTTTTGAGACTCCAACATATAAGAGTAACGAGATCACAGGCTACATTTACTTAGAGTGTGGGTGTCACCACAATGTAGCCACAGCAACTACAGCAATACATGATCAAATGGATTAAAAGCCCAGTTAGGATTTAAATAAAACATGTAATTATTTTTATTTTAGATCAAGAGTCCTAATTCCCAGCCCATCTCCACTGTTTGGTTGATATAGGAACTACAAGGGGAATGTTCTCCTGAAACAGGAAATAGTATGTCGTAGCATCACACACTGAATTGATGCAGACTTGGATAATTGTGAAGAGTTCCACGTGACAAAGGAATAGCTACAGCCTGCAGGTAGCATATTGGGCCAATGCTACCACATGGGAAGGGCAATTGACCCATTTAGAATCCAAAACTGTGTCCCCTAAGTACCGGCAGGAGTCACAAATCTAGTCAGTTCCTCCAAATGTTTCCCTCTATCTAACCCACTAATATCACTGCTATCTTGTCTGGATCAAGCTTCCACTAGCTTGTTTTTATCCAAGATCCTGCTTCCACTAGGGTCTATGAAAGCTGAATTTAATGAATTTAACTGAACATCAACTCTGATAGTACTGCATTTCAAAGAGCTCATGACCTCCCTCAGCAGCCATATAATCATGTTAAAAATCAGGAGTGACAGGATGGAACCTTGCAAGACCCCAGCAAAGAACTCTGTAGGAAGATGAGCAGTTGCTGATATCTAACATCATGGTGCTTCAATGCATGAAGGAACAGAATCCTTGTAAGGAAACTCCCTTGAGGAAATCCCTACATCTGGCCTGTGACGGGGTATATCAACTCCTCCCTCTTGGCCAAGGAGGCCAGGTCCCCTCAGCTCTGCTGGGCATGCTCCAACTGGAGACAGGATATAAAAAGCAGCAGAGCAACTCAGTCTGGGCTGACCACTGGTGAGGAAGGAGGTGTGCTGCTGATACTCCTGGGGGAGGACTGCCTGCATTCCAAGAAGTGGAGGCCAACCAGAGATGAACCCCAATGCACAGGTTCGGGATGCCACACAGATGGGAGAGGCTGCGGAGACCCAGAGACGGCGAAGTGCAGAGCATCAGGTAGGAAGTGACCCAGGGAAACTTGGCGGGGAAGTGGTTGTAGAACCAGAGACAGGCTCCATGTGTTTTGGTAGGCTCCCCACTGAGCAGGTAGCAGGCAACCTCGCCACCAATAGGGCGCTGGTTTGGGACATGGTGGAGAGGGTGGGCCAAACGGTGTGGTGGCCCAGCTCACTAGCATTATTGACTCTGGCTGCTAGGCCGCACTGCCCTGATAGCAGGGGCCATATTATTGACTCCGGACGCTAAGCCTCACTGCCCTGATAGCAGGGGTGTATTATTGATGCTGGCCGCTAGGCTGCACTGCCTGGCTAGTAAGGGCCGTATTATTGACTCTGGCCACTAGGCCACACTGCCCTGATAGCAGGGGCCATATTATTGACTTTGGCCACTAGGCTGCACTGCCCTGATAACCAGGGCCATGTTACTTACTCTGGATGCTAGGCTCTGCTGCCCTGATCGCAAGAGTCGCATCACTGACTAAGGCCACAGAGCCATGCAGCCCTGTGACTGTGGACAGTCCTATAGATGCTACTACGGGGCTGTAATGCACCCTGCTCACGCCAAAGGGTGGCGGGTGTATCGACCCCGTGACATGGCCCAACAAATAGGTCCCGAAGTCCTTGTGGCCTGCTCTATCAAAATGCCACAGATACCAGGGCTATAATGCATATTGTTTATGTTATTTTTTAAAAAACAGGTTTGAAACCTTCCCTATGTAAGCTGCTTACTTCTAAAAGAGATGTCAGTATTTCACACATATATAAAAATCCTCCCTATTCCACTATGTGGGGCCATTACTAACTCAGTGCTAGTAAATACAACACAGACTTTTCCCCCAATGCAATATACTCTCAAGTATAATATTTATGTAGTAGTAATTTCAATTTTGTAAGAGCTTAAGACAAAATATTGTATTGGAGTCTGTGTTATTTTAAATAAACTTACTGTACTTATTTAACTTAATTCAGAAAAAAACCCTAACAAATCCTCACTGAATTAACAATAAATGCTGAAATGTGGTTCTTTACTTACAGAACTCTAATACAAGACAACTGCATATTGATTCCTACATGGCACTTGTTCTCTCCACAATATATATACTTCACAGTGCTCAAAACTTCTAGCTACATCAAAAGAAGAAGAGAGTGGAATGCATATTTTTTGTCATTTGCATGTATCTATTTTGGATATGGTTGGAGAGATGGTTTAATGTTTTAAGATTTAGATATAAAATACAGGTTCAAGTCACAGCCACAGTTGGCTCAGTCCAACCTGCCTTCCCTAAGAAGAACTCTGTGTAGCTCAAAAACTTGTCTCCTTCACCAACAGAAGTTGGTCTAATAAAAGATATTACCTCACCCACCTTGTCTCTCCAACCTCCTGAGGTAGATAAACAAAACATACTGGGTTTATGATTGTTTCTTCCATTAAAGAACTATTCCTACCTTTGGTTTCAGTGGGGCACAAATTCGGGATCTTATTGAGTCCAATGATGCCTTTTTCCTTTTTTAGATGAAACCTTAAAAGCCAAGGCAGAAATCCTGACCTTATTTAATTCAACGAGACTTTTGCCACTGACTTCAATGGGGCCAGGATTTCACCCTGGTATTGTATCTGCTCTGTATATACCTAAAAGATCCCATGACGTTTTTTGAAGGAACATGCATTAGCCCTGGAAGGCTTAACCAAAATGTACCCTCCCCATACACACTGTTGCTACACCCACCACTGGTTATTGCCCTCCTACACCAGAGGTGGTTACATCTCTCGTGATGTATGCAGAGTACTTTGATCCTGCACTCTTTACTTGGACAAAATTCCTATTGATGGTGGGGAAGAAGGAACAGATCCCCAAAACACAATTAGAATTTTATCCAAGTAAGAGGAGCATAAGCATTCCCTAGTTTGTAATGCGCTTTGGGGATCCCTCATGATGGAAGATACTATAATCAATTTGCTATGAGTGCCACGATTATTACTATGTACCAATTTGTCTGGTCAGCAGAAAACTCAGCCTCTGTCTCATACCATGGAAGAGGTGGAAGATATTTTTCTACAGAAAAGTATACCAGTGGATGACATTTCTCAGAAAAAGTTACTGTAAAAATCAATCATTGACCCAAGAAGTATGAGGTTTTAAAGGTAGGATCTGAACTACTTATACTATGGGTATATCCACATGGCAACTGAAGGCATGATTGCAGCTTGTAAAGGCATACTCATGTTAGCTTTAGTTTAGCTAGCACAGCTAAAAGCAGCAGTAAAGCTGCAGCAGTGTAGATTTCAGTGTGGACAGCACAGGCCTGCCCAGAACTCTGCATACCTACTCATGTTCCTAGTCCACTTCTATCTTCAGCCAAACCAGCTAGACGAAAGTTAGCACAAACCAGCTAGATGAAAGTTAGCTACCTGAGCTGCAATCACATCTCCAGTTGCACCGTAGCCATGCCCTTAGTCAGGAAGTATAACAGAACATTTTAAACATGAAATCACACTGGACCACAGTGGGCAGGCAACGGCACTCATGGGGTGGAGGTAGAGGGGAAAACGTGTTAAGCATTAGACAGGTGAGGTAAGCAAGTTGAAATAAATAGCAACACATTTTGTAGGTTTTCTTCCCTTTAATTCATACAAAATTGTGAATGTGGTACAGTGTTTCAAATCTTGTCAGGACTAGAGGGTGGTGTTCCTACTCAGTTTGAAAAGTAACTTACTCCACTTCCAGTGACTTCAATAGGACTGCTTTTGCAGTAAGGTGCTACTAAACTGCAGTAAAAGTATGAGACTCTGGTCCCCAGTTCCACAGTTCAGAAGATAATGATGATAACTTTGCTCATGAATCCATGTATCTTAGCCCTGGTCTACACTACAAGTTTAGGTTGAATTTAGCAGCATTAGATCGATTCAACCCTGCACCTGTCCACACGATGAAGCCATTTTTGTCACCTTAAAGGGCTCTTAAAATTGATTTCTGTACTCCTCCCCGACAAGAGGATTAGCACTGAAATTGACAGCGCCAGGTCCAATTTGGGGTAGTGTGGTTGCAATTCGGCCTCCAGGAGCTATCCCAGAGTGCTACATTGTGACCGCTCTGGACAGCACTTTGAACTCAGATGCACTAGCCAGGTATACAGAAAAAGCCCCAGGAACTTTTGAATTTCATTTCCTGTTTGGCCAGCATGGCAAACTAAGCAGCACTCAGCAGCACAGGTGACCATGCAGCCCCCGCAGAATGTTTCTACACTCCCTCTATCATCTCCATCCCTGAGGTTATCGCAGATTAGAAGGCGAAAAAAATGCACTCACGATGACATGTTTTCCGAGCTCATGCAGTCTTCCTGCATTGATAGGGCACAGCGTAATGCATGGAGGCATTCAGTGCCAGAGGCCAGGAGAGAATTGCTGTGTTTGCTTAACGGCAAAAGTATCATGCCTCACTAGCGATCCTGCACAAGCCAGGTCGCTGTGTCACATGCAATCCGTGCTGTGTCAGCCTTGGGCGGGGAAGGCCATAGACATAGACATTGCACTAGGTAGCTTCTGTAGCTAGAGAAAACATTCCTGTGCATTTGGAAGAGTCTGTGGCAAAAAAAGAGAAGCCCTGTAGTGTAGTGGTTATCACATTCACCTTACATGCAAAAGCCCCTTAGTATAGAGGTGATCACGTTCACCTAACATGCAAAACATCCCCAGTTCAAAACCGGGCAGAAACAGGTCATTGTTCCATTTTCTGACTCCCCTCCTGCATTTTTAGTCTTAGAACAGACTGCACTGTCAAATTTTACTTTGAATTATATCAATTATGAGTTAAATAAAATGGAAGCTCTTTATAAGTTATAGTCCCGGGTTCCTTACTCACTCAGCTGCTCTGATAAATTAACATTTTTGTTAGGGGCGGGGGAAAATTTTCATGAAGCCTTTTATAGGGACTAAATGCTACCTAGGACTCTGAAATAATCTTAATGTGGTCCATAGAGTGCAATCCTTTGTTCTGGATTTGTCATTCCACAAGTTGAACTGCTTCTTACTACTGTCCAGGCTTCATGAGCCATGGGAGCAAGGGGTAGGCTGGGGTAGGTGCGACTGCACAGTAATGCCGGTTGGGAGAGCAGCCTGAGGCAGAAGCCTCCAGCTCGCATTTTATTCCAGGAAGGACTGAATCTCCATGAGATGAAACTTAAAGAAGAGAATGACCTGGAGTCACTCCCATTCAGTGCTTTAAGAGGAGGATAGCCATGTCTGTCCAGGCACCCTGATCGACCTCACCGAGGTCTGCCAGCTGAGCGGGGCTGAGTGGGACCCCTGCTGGCAGGAGCCAGCAGATGGAGCCCCAGACCAGCAGTGGGCTGAGCTGCTCAGCCCGCTGCCTGCCTGGGGTTCTGATCATGCAGGCAGACAGCGGGCTGAGCGGGTCCGGTGAACGGGACCCCGGAAAAAAGATGCAAAATGATTGTTTTCCGTTGCTTTCATGGAAGGAGGAAGGGAGGGGGGGGCCTGACAACATGTACTCAAAACCACACGTGACAAAGTTTTTGCCCCATCAGGCATTGAGAGCTTAACCCAGAAATACAATGGGCAGTGTAGACTACGGGAACTGTGGGATAGCTACCCACAGTGCACCACTCTGTAAGCTGATGCTAGCCGCGGTAGTGAGGACGCACTCCACCGACTTAATACGCTTAGTGTGGACATACACAATAGACTGCATAAAATCGACTTCTAAAAATCGACTTCTATAAAATCGACCTAATTTCATACTAAAAACAGCAAAGAATCCTGTGGCACCTTATAGACTAACAGACGTTTTGGAGCATGAGCTTTCGTCAGATGCATCTAACGAAGTGGGTATTCACCCACGAAAGCTCATGCTCCAAAACGTCTGTTACTCTATAAGGTGCCACCGGATTCTTTGTTGCTTTTACAGATCCAGACTAACACGGCTACCCCTCTGATACTAATTTCGTAGTGTAGACATATCTTTAGATCAGAGCTAGAGATACCTTACATACTTTGGAGGGCCTATTTTTAACAGGTTGCATGTTTTAAAGGATCTGCAGTGCCCCAAACAGCCATTATGTACAGATTAAAACAAAAAAGTGGCATGATCTCATGGAAGTCCAGTTGCCCTTATGGCATGAGAAAAACTGTTCAAATGGTTATCATAGGCCCTTCTTCATTGGTTTTGTATGAACAAGTGGAAAATCTCTTGCAGTCACTCTTGAATTGTTGCAATAATGTTTCAAATGAGAAATGTTAAATTAAGCAAGGCAAGCAATTCATGTTCAATAGTTTCCATCATATTGGCTACAAACCCTAAAGCCAGAATGCTGTGTGTGGATCATCTCACAGAAAGTGCCAACAATTATTTTGATAAGAACTTAGATTAAAGTGATGGTATATCTCTACAGATAAAATGAGATAAAAAAAATCTATAAGAGATGCTGAAATAGAACATGCCAGGTCTTCCAAGGGCATGTTAGCCAAACAACTTCAGGCAAGTGTAAAAACTAAGAAATAATTGGCAAATGGAGGAGTTATTTCTACTCTCAGAAAATGACAAACACAGGGGAAAAAACATTGTATTGGAATGAGTTACTGATTTAACAGAGAGATACACAAAATGCTAAGAAAGAAATAACTGAAGAAGCTTTCCATCATGTATATCAAACCAGAATGAGATGCAAGTGTCATGTGAAATAATAGCTGTATAATATTTTACATATATAATGTTTTATAATTTTGAGTCACAGTTGGATTATCTATCTTTCTATTTTAGGGTTTTATATTGCTGCCCATCATAGACTCATAGACTCATAGACTCTAGGACTGGAAGGGACCTCGAGAGGTCATCGAGTCCAGTCCCCTGCCCTCATGGCAGGACCAAATACTGTCTAAACCATCCCTAATAGACATTTATCTAACCTACTCTTAAATATCTCCAGCGATGGAGATTCCACAACTTCCCTAGGCAATCTATTCCAGTGTTTAACTACCCTGACAGTTAGGAACTTTTTCCTAATGTCCAACCTAAATCTCCCTTGCTGCAGTTTAAGCCCATTGCTTCTTGTTCTATCATTGGAGGCTAAGGTGAACAAGTTTTCTCCCTCCTCCTGATGACACCCTTTTAGATACCTGAAAACTGATATCAGGTCCCCTCTCAGTCTTCTCTTTTCCAAACTAAACAAACCCAATTCCTTCAGCCTTCCTTCATAGGTCATGTTCTCAAGACCTTTAATCATTCTTGTTGCTCTTCTCTGGACCCTCTCCAATTTCTCCACATCTTTCTTGAAATGCGGTGCCCAGAACTGGACACAATACTCCAGTTGAGGCCTAACCAGCGCAGAGTAAAGCGGAAGAATGACTTCTCGTGTCTTGTTTACAACACACCTGTTAATGCATCCCAGAATCATGTTTGCTTTTTTTGCAACAGTATCACACTGTTGACTCATATTAAGCTTGTGGTCCACTATGACCCCTAGATCTCTTTCTGCCATACTCCTTCCTAGACAGTCTCTTCCCATTCTGTATGTGTGAAACTGATTGTTCCTTCCTAAGTGGAGCACTTTGCATTTATCTTTATTGAACTTCATCCTGTTTACCTCAGACCATTTCTCCAATTTGTCCAGATCATTTTGAATTTTGACCCTGTCCTCCAGAGCAGTTGCAATCCCTCCCAGTTTGGTATCGTCCGCAAACTTAATAAGCGTACTTTCTATGCCAACATCTAAATCGTTGATGAAGATATTGAACAAGACCGGTCCCAAAACAGACCCCTGTGGAACCCCACTTGTTATACCTTTCCAGCAGGATTGGGAGCCATTAACAACTACTCTCTGAGTACGGTTATCCAGCCAGTTATGCACCCACCTTATAGTAGCCCCATCTAAATTGTACTTTCCTAGCTTATCTATAAGAATATCATGCGAAACTGTATCAAATGCCTTACTAAAGTCTAGGTATATCACATCCACCGCTTCTCCCTTATCCACAAGGCTCGTTATCCTATCAAAGAACGTTATCAGATTAGTTTGACACGATTTGTTCTTTACAAATCCATGCTGGCTATTCCCTATCACCTTACCACCTTCCAAGTGTTTGCAGATGATTTCTTTGATTACCTGCTCCATTATCTTCCCTGGCACAGAAGTTAAACTAACTGGTCTGTAGTTTCCTGGGTTGTTTTTATTTCCCTTTTTATAGATGGGCACTATATTTGCCCCTTCCAGTCTTCTGGAATCTCCCCCGTCTCCCATGATTTCCCAAAGATAATAGCTAGAGGCTCAGATACCTCCTCTATTAACTCCTTGAGTATTCTAGGATGCATTTCATCAGGCCCTGGTGACTTGCAGGCATCTAACTTTTCTAAGTGCTTTTTTACTTGCTCTTTCCTTATTTTCTCTTCTAAACCTACCCTCTTCCCGTAAGCATTCACTATACTAGACATTCCTTCAGACTTCTCAGTGAAGACCGAAACAAAGAAGTCATTAAGCATCTTTGCCATTTCCGAGTCTCCCGTTACTGTTACCCCCTCCTCATTGAGCAGTGGGCCTACCCTGTCCTTAGTCTTCCTCTTGCTTCTAATGTATTGATAAAAAGTCTTCTTGTTTCCCTTTATTCCCATAGCTAGTTTGAGTTCATTTTGTGCCTTTGCTTTTCTAATCTTGCCTCTGCATTCCTGTGTAATTTGCCTATATTCATCCTTCGTGATCTGACCTAGTTTCCATTTTTTATATGCCGCCTTTTTATTTTGTAGGTCACGCAAGATCTCAAGGGTAAGCCAAGGTGGTCTTTTGCCACATTTTCTATCTTTCCTAACCATCGGAATAACTTGCTTCTGGGCCCTTAATAGCGTCCCTTTGAAAAACTGCCAACTTTCCTCAGTTGTTTTTCCCCTCAGTTTTAATTCCCATGGGACCTTGCCTATCAGCTCTCTGAGCTTACCAAAATCCGCCTTCCTGAAATCCATTGTCTCTATTCTGCTGTACTCCTTTCTACCCTTCCTTAGAATTGCAAATTCTATGATTTCATGATCACTTTCACCCAAGCTTCCTTCTACTTTTAAATTCTCAACAAGTTCCTCCCTGTTGGTTAAAATCAAGTCTAGAACAGCTTCCCCCCTAGTAGCTTTATCAATTTTCTGAAATAAAAAGTTGTCTGCAATGCAGTCCAGGAACTTATTGGATAGTCTGTGCCCCGCGGTGTTATTTTCCCAACATATATCTGGATAGTTGAAGTCCCCCATCACCACCAAATCTTGGGCTTTGGATGATTTTGTTAGTTGTTTGAAAAAAGCCTCATCCACCTCTTCCGCCTGATTAGGTGGCCTGTAGTAGACTCCCAGCACGACATCACCTGTGTTTTTTACCCCTTTTAGCCTAACCCAGAGACTCTCCACCCTTCCGTCTCCTATGCCCATCTCCACCTCAGTCCAAGTGTGTACATTTTTAATATATAAGGCAACACCTCCTCCCTTTTTCCCCTGTCTATCCTTCCTGAGCAAACTATATCCATCCACACCAACATTCCAGTCGTGTGTATTATCCCACCAAGTTTCAGTAATGCCAATAATGTCATAGTTGTATTTATTTATTAGCACTTCCAGTTCTTCCTGCTTATTACCCATACTTCTTGCATTTGTATAAAGGCATCTAAGATACTGGTTTGATCTTGCCTCCCAGCTTCGCCCTGACCCTCCTTTCTCTCTGCCATTATAGCCCGTGCTCCCTCCTCACCGCAATATCTGAGTGCCTTCCATATAAAATCAATAACAATAGCAAAGTCCCTCATGGACTTAATAGGATCTCTGGCCCTCCTTCCTTTTTTGGGGGGGAAAAACCCCTCTACTTGGGGTGGTTTAATACTGGGGTTTTTTTTAAGCGGGGAAGAGAGGGAGTTCAGTGGATGGAGGTGTCTATGTTAGGATTTAACTGAAAATTCAGCTTCAATGTCCAATGATAGAGCAACATGGTGCCCCTTCTTACCAATACTTGTAAAGGCTGGGACCACTGGGAAGGCAGCATATTCAGTCCCTTGAAGAGTGACACTGTATGTCACTTCCCAGCGTTCTCTCACATTATGTCAACTGAAACATTCATATTAATTAGCTGTGGACACAGCTGTGCTCAGATCCTTGGAATATAGGATAAAACTGGATCTGTCCTAGAGAAATCCCCCACCACAAGCAAACAAACAAAACTTTAATTCTGGGGTGAATCACTAGTCCAATGCCTCAAAAAGAAAGAACTAAGCTTTATTCTCAGATCCCAGACTGACTTCATTGGACTGTTAGCTTAAATATATATATATATATATATATAATATATATATATAATCTTTTGACTTGTAAACTAAGTGAATTAGATATGGAAATAATAAGAGATGGACATGAAACTTCATGAGGAAATGTAGAGAGTCACTTTTCAAAATGGATCCACATTTTAACTTCTGAAATCTTAAACTACGGCATTACCTGTAAAATTTTATACCCAGGTATACAGATGCAAAAATAGCTCCCAATAGTAGCAACAGGCAGTTGTAGGAGATGGCTAAGTGGGAGACCCAAATTTAGATGGGGAGTGAGTCTTCTCCTACATAGGTTTCTAAGAGACTGGGCACTTTCAAAATTTCCAAGAGTAAGGCAAGCATAGTAACTCCCTCAACATCCCTCTGACAAGCCCAGTGGTTTGTATACAGATTGATAGCAGTAGTTAACAAGACAAGAAGCCATTATCTCATCTTTTACCATTGACAGAGGGAAGAAAGGTTGGGAGAGGAGAAAAATTCCAGGAAGATTTAACAGAGAAAGCGTCAATTTCCTTCCAGACCAGAAAGTACAACAAGAAATCATAAGACCTGCTTTTGGGGGCAGAAAGAAAGTGACATGACAACAGGCCACATTCATCTCTGATGCTTTCAACAGGGTGAATCTGCTCGAATTACAGTGGGTCCGATTTGCTTCTGAGCTGCAGTCCCTTTATGTCACTCTGGTGGTGAGAAGGGGTGTTAAAGGAGATGGAATCAGCTCCAGGGAGTAGCTGGTGTCTATATGGGCTCGCCTGTCAATGAAGAGCTGCTGACACAGCAACGTGGCAGGTCCATTTCCAGCCCCTGACATACGACGTAGGTCCGGAACACACTATATTCAGGCCAATATCTACAGTTCAGGGCCCTTAAGTGTTCTGGGCTGTGCCAGTCCCAAAACAGCTCCCAAATATGTGCAAATAGGGTTTAAGTTTCCTTTCCCCACCTATTCCTCCAATCAAGACACGGATAGAGGCATTGATTGGGTATTTGTTTCGTAGGCTAAGAGGGTTTAATAATATTAGAATTTGGGACCATAGTGGGAAAGTGCATACACAAAACCAAAGTTTGTGGCTCAGGCCCACATTTATATTAAATTCTATTAATAGAATCCATCACAGAAACTACAGAGAAGTGGGGAGAATGTGTATTTTTTTTACAGGATGTTTGGTTACACATAATTCATTACAATGCTAGGTTACTAGGACAACAGCATATTGGTTTACACTGTGAAGACAATTTTTATAACAGAAAAAACCAAGAAACCTATTATTATTGAATAACACCTTAGAGTCTGCAAAAAACGGGGAAAATAATGTGAAAGAACAGTTTTCAGACATCCATTTATGCCCATAATTTTCCACTGTTCCAGGTCATGACCATGAAAAACAAGAATATAAAACACAATGCTTCATATTCACATTGGAAATATTTGATTCAGATGATTTTAAGGACAGGCTGCTTGTTAATGCTGTTCAGACCTGGTCACGGTGAAAGCTCACATGATTGCAAGACACTAAATCCCAGTTGCACGGACTCCTCACCTGTTTAAAGTTAAGTCCATGATTAAGTGCATTGCTGAAGGGTAGCCTAAATAAACAGAAACTTACGTCATGACTAATGTCTCATCTCCAGGTTCACTGAGTAGCCCATCTACGAAGACTGACGTACTGGTGAAATTATGTGTACTCCATGTCTGACCTTCATCTATGCTGAACCTTTAAAGAGAGAAATGTCTTCCATTCATTGCAGCTCTTAAACAAATATCATAATTATTGTAATATGTTGGATAAAATCTTATGAGCGTTGTACCATAGGACTCATGATCACCAACACACAGTTGCAAAAATTGGGAATTCTTTGCCTACTTAATGTAGTAAATTAAATGCAACTCCTCCCTCCCTAACGTGCCCTGGGACTCAGCATCTCCCTTAAAAGATGTCTAGTAAACTGAGCATTGCTGAATGTCCTCAGTCAGGCCAGCATTAAGGTTTGTCACTGCATGATCTTGCTATATGCCCACAGCTTGTTAAGTGATTTCAGTTTACCCAGTTTTATTTTTGCCATAGTTCTCTGCCCATAAAATCTAAACTTGACAAACAGAATTTAGTGAAATAGGATTAAACAAAACTGCTCAGTTACTAAAATGCAGGTAGGCAGTGAGAAAAAAAGAAGCTAACCAGACTATGACCCTTCACAAATTCAGTCATCTGGTCAAGTATTGGTCAAGTGGTTTCTAAAGGACAGTACTGGGGATATCCGATCAATTCTTGTATGTAACTGGCTTCGAATTAAAACAAAACAAATTAATGTGCTGATCGTCTTTTTTCCCCAAATGGTTGAACACATTAACAAACGAAGAGAGAGAGAGAGAAATTAGTGTGAGGCTCTGCTATTTCCTTCCCAAAAAGAAAGGAAAACAGAAATAATCTCCCTCTAAATGACAAAAAAAAACCCAAGAAATCTCTTTGCTTTCCCTATATTTAACCCTAATCCCTCATATATGCTCTCCCCAGACAACTGATCACAAACTTGGCTCATATACATGCGAGTATTATCATTATGTAAAACTGAAGCATTGATCACTTGCATTCAGTACATATACATTACTCTTTGCATAATTCTAGAGATGATAGTTCTGACGCTATTCCAAAATTCCGATATGGGCAATGGTATACTGCCTACCTAAATGCATTCTGCAGCTATACATTTACTCCCTACCCCAACCCGCACGGCAATGTTAGTGTATACAGTTAAAATAGTTACTGGATTTTAGTGGTAGATTAAGTGACCTCTGTGTATAGTTTGTACTGCAGTTCACTTTGGGAAGCTTTTGAATGAACAGGGCCATGCTGATACAAAACAAGTGTTATTATTAATGATGTAGCAAAGTACTTTACCAACCACTCCTCTGGGAATGCTTTAATAAAATGTCCACCTGCATTTTGTTGGTTTAACAAATGTTAAATTAAAGTGGCTCCACCTGGATTTCTTACACAAACTTACTAAAAAGCTCATTTCTGATTAATTCTGAAGTATGTTTGAGGTCTTGAATATGTAATAACCCTACTATAACTGACTGCAGCATTACTTGAGTATTTTCAGAGGAATAGAAGTGTCTTTGATGGCCACAATGACTCCACCATGGTCCAGATACAAGATGTGATGTTCTTCTTCAAAGACCTAGAAACCAGATAAAAAGACCAAGCAGATGTCTGGGTTGGAAAAAATAAAATGCAGTACCAAAACATTATTAAAATACTTGTCAATGTATGGCTTTCTAACAGTCTGCTTTGTTAAATAAATTCAAAAGTACTTAATAATTAGTTTTATTCCTACATTGTACACAGTTATTAAAGACTGTTTCTGCCATGTGGATCAAGTTCTCAAGGTTGTGAAGGAAAATAAATTTATGCTGGTGAATTGGAAAACGTTCAGGTTCAAATCACAGTCAAATAAAATGCCTGCAGGTGATCTCAGCTTCTAACAACATGCATTCTTCATTCTTTCCCACTACATATCTCTTTCTGGCCTATCGTCTTACTTAAGGTATTTGTCATATTCTATATGCCTTGCAAAATGGCATGCCATGAAGTGTAATGCTAAGAAAAACAGGAAAGTTATTTCTGTCTGTGAGATTCTAACACATTCTTCAAAATGTACAGAACACTATGTCAATTGGTATGAGTTATATTTTCAGGATAAATAAGCTATTATTAATACTTAGTTTGTCTAACTATAGACTCTGTGCAGTTTAACAATGAGGTCACTTTGTGACTTTTGAATGGTCTAAAAAGTCAGGATGTACGTGATACTGGTTTGGTGACACAAGCGATGAATCATAACCAAGATTTGAGGATAAATGTAGGGTTCTTCCCTCTCTTTTCCACAGCTCAACAATTTGCACAAAAATCTCTCTGGTGGAAGTCCTGAATCTCAATATTGTTGATATTCATAAACTATTGAAATTGCAGCCAAACAACCAAAGGAAAAAAAGAGTACAGTGATTACCATTACAAAGGCTAGATTTATCAAGTTAGTATACAATGGTATCTGAGATACACAGTTATTTCCTATTTTAAGAAGAGAGAAATATTAGCTATCTCACACAATATTGTGGGACAGCTGTTGGTCAGTGCAGACTTTTCAATAGCAACCTATATAAACAATACCTAGGCTTAATGGAGACTATATACCAGGAAAATGAAAATAATCCTTTGAAAGTCCAGAGCCAAAATAACTGATGAAAGAAAAGGAGAAAAAGCCAAAAGCTTAATCTGAATCACAGGAAGCACTAAATAAATAAATATCTTTTCCTTTCCACATCTGAGATTTGTCATACGAAAGTGTCTGCTTGCTTCAGATGTCTGTCAAACTTCATTTAACATAGCAGCATGAGATAAAGTGAGCATTAATGCACACTCCTTGAAAATTAATACACATACATTCTACCCCTTATACAACCTGATAAAGAAAAGTGAACGAGACGTTTGCTTTACTTTGCCTTTGAGAATGAGAAAACACTGACAATGCTAAAAGCTTCTCTTTACTCATTTTGAAGCCATATCAGTGATAGACTTAAGTGTAGAAGAAAACCCTTCCCCTCCAAGCACATTTATATTCACTTCAAGGAATGAGGAAGCATTAATAAAGCAGAAAGATCCCAGCTAGAAGCTTGGCTGCATGTCTTTCTCACCTAATAAGAACATATTTAAAAGGAATCCTGTAGTTTCAAGAATCACTTTGGCTGTCTTCCATTTACAGACCAGCACCAGATATGAGAAATTTATAGTCCTGCCTGCTTATTACATACAGCTGCATATTTTAGAGAGTTCAGTAATGGATAAACACTAA
Organism: Gopherus evgoodei; assembly: GCF_007399415.2. Taxonomy (NCBI): domain Eukaryota; kingdom Metazoa; phylum Chordata; order Testudines; family Testudinidae; genus Gopherus; species Gopherus evgoodei. The sequence goes on from NC_044326.1 coordinate 23,793,576, forward strand.
TTTTAGATGCACTTCAAAAGGATCAGATCAGATGTAATTAGATAAACAATGTTTGGATTACTCTCCAAACCTTCTCTGAACTGCTGCTCAAATAAAAAAAAATGGTTATTAACCTTTTGTAATTGTTATTCTTTGAGACGTGTTGCTCATGTCCATTACCTTGTAGGTGTGTGTGCTCATCCCATGAACCAGTGCTGGAAGTTCTTCTCTCAGTAATATCCGTAGAAGACTGGCTCTGGCACTCTCTGGAGTGGTGTACGTATGTACTGGTACAAGAGGCGCCAGCGGCTCTCCCCTCCCTCAGATCCTTCTTGCTGGAACTCCAACAGAGGGGAAGGATGGTAGGTCATGGAATGGACATGAGCAACACATCTTGAAAATAAACAGTTACAAAAGGTTAATAACTGTTTTTTTTGTCTTTGAGTGATTGATTGAGTGGGTAGGAGTTCATAGATGTGTTGACTGCAACACAGCTCTGCCAAATCCAAAGCGTCATCTCTGGCCTGCTGGGTGATGGCGTAACACATTGAATAATGCAGAGTCTTTCAGGTCATGTAACTTGCTGTCTGTCCTGTGAACAGTGCAAGGCCAGCGAAGGGGAGGTCTTGGATGGACTGCTGAACCTTCACCATCAGGCCTGATGACTGAAACCAGGTCGCATGCCTCACGTAAATGGCCGAAGCCATGGTGTGGGTAGTGGAGTCCGCTGCATCTGAGGTCACTTGGCAGGCTGCCCTGGCCACAGCTCTGCCCTCATCCAGAATAGTCAGGAACTCCTTCCAGAGCTCCTCTAGCAGTGAGTCTGCAAATTTGGCCATGGACTGCCAGATGTTAAAGTCATAATGGCCAAGTAAGGCCTTTTTGTTGGCCACTCTTAGCTGGAGGCTGGCCATAGAATAAATCTTTCTGCCAAAGAGATCAAGCACCTTTGCCTCCTTATTCTTAGGGGTCAATCCTGGTTGGCCCTGTCTATCGCGATCATTGGCTGCTGATACCACTAGTGAGCTTGGAGTGGGGCTTGTATACACGTATTCAAATCCCTTAGCAGGCCCATAATACTTTCTCTCTGCCCACTTGGAGATGGGGGGCAGGGAGGAGGGAGTTTGCCATAAGGCTTGATCAGCTTTACCACTCTCTCATGGAGGGAAATGCTACCTTGGAAGGGGCTGCTGAAATTAAAAATCAAACAGTGAGTCGTAGGGTTCCGCCAACTCCTCAGCCTTCAACTCCAGGTTAGATGCCACCCCCTTTAGAAGCTCCTGGTGTCCCTTTACATTGTCTTTGGGAAGTGTGTGGAAAGGTTCTGCTATTGCCTCATCAGGCGAAGAGGATGAGGAGGCAGGTAATGGTAGGTTTGTCAACTCTGTAGCCTCCTCCAGGGGAGCCTCAGCCAAGGCTCGCTGATCCTGGGGACCTTGCTCTGACTCCACTTCCAAGTCTGGTGGCTGGTGGGAGACTGTCGCTGTTTCTCAGATGCCCTGAGACTGATTGGTGCCCCTGCGATTGTTGGGGAAACCCCTAGGCATTCCATAGCTGCTAGGGAGCCGGCCATGGGCCTTGAGGCCATGTGGCCACTGCTGGTCCCAATGGGAATGCTAATATCCCAAGTTGTTGGCCTTGACCTGCAGGCAAATCTTCCTCCTCACTTTCTGAGCCTGAGGAGGGAGAGACTCATCTGGGGGACCAGCACGGTGCTGATGTCGCCTCTCTACCTTGTTCCTGTCTACCTGTTCTCTGCAGGTCTCCACCGGTGACCTGTTCTGGGAAGATGTCTCTCGGTGCTGCGCCTCCAGTGACCGGCGGCAGCATTTGGTGGATCGGTGCCAGTATCCTGGTGATCAAAGCCTCACACTTTGAAAGCGGTGCTGGACTGGGAGAGAGAGGGGCGATGTCTTGGCTCAGGAGATCGTCGACATGCCGGTGGGGATCTGTAGCAGCTAACCAGAGACAGATGACGGGACTCAGGGGACTGGCATCTCAGCTCTCTGGAGTGGTGCCGCGAGTTTAGAGATGGACTTGGCTGCTCGGGGTATTGGTGCTGGGACTCCGGGGACTGGCGACGTGCCTCCACAGGTCTGCACCAGAGACCTGCCAATTGGTGCCGAGATCCCGGGGAACACTGCCTAGAGTTCTTGGAACAACACTGGGAATGCTGACAGGTAAGCCGACTCGTATCCGGGGATTGGCAGCGCTACCCAGGTGAGCACTAGCGAGGCACCTCCTGCATCAGGGAGCAGTGCCACACTGATGGAGACTGCTGGAAAGATCACAGAGCAGGCTTATCCCTTGAATGGGGCACTTCTCTGGCTCTGCACAAGTGGCACCAGAAGCGACAATATGTCCGTAGCAGCCTGAAAGGCCTCTGGCATGGACGGCACCGCCAGGTGCCAAGTGCCTCTGCTGCTTCCTGGGGTGACAGGTGGGTCTTGAGGGGATGCAACAGCTCAGCGGGTGCTGGAGCCTGGCCAATGTCCAGAGGAGAGGAGCTGCCCTGCACTTTCCTCCGGCTCACTCCTTCCCTTTACATAGGAGAATGCCCTCTCCTGGCCTTTCTTTGCTTTTTAGCTGGTACCAAGGTTGGGGATGTTGTAGTGCTTGGAGCAGATTTCAATCTAGCCAACTCAGAGGCCTGTGTAAGGGCCAACTCCATAAGGAGCACTCTAAGTTCAATGTTCCCTGCTTTTTGGTTCATGGCTTGAAACTTTTACAAATGCAACACTTTCTGTTCACGTGGGTATCCCCCAAACACTTTAGAGAGCTTTGATGGGGATCACTGACTGGCATAGGGTTTTTGCAGTGGCCTCAAGGCTTGCAGCCTGGGGATCGGACCATGCCCTGTCCCTAGGCTAAGTCCTACAGGGGACTAACTATTTCTAACTTATGCACTAAGGGAACTAATAAACTATACAAACTTTCTAAGAACTATATAGAAGAGATTCACAGTTTTAGAAGGAAAGCTTGCTGAGGCAAGGAGACGATCCAGCACAGTCACTGGCGGTAAGAAGAAACTGAAGGAGGGGGCAGCTGGAGGTGCCCCTTATACTGGTGCATATACATGCCACACCAGAGGGCACTAGAGCTAGTCTTCTATGGATACCACTGAGGGAAAAACTTCCAGCACTGGCACATATGGCGAACACACAGACGTACAATGGAATGGACATGAGCAATCACACGAAGAAGAATGAAACAGTATATGCTGGGAGGCATAGTCCTCCACGTGCTACACTTCCATACTGAAGAAAAAGGGAAATTGATAGCTGTACCATTTTCTCTAAATTAGGTGAATCCCTCTGGAGCCGGGCAAACTGGCAGTACAGCTCATGGTTACACAGCTTGGGTACCATAGTTCTACTCTATATTCTACTTAAAGCTGTGACTCCATTCTGCTGGTACTGATTGCTTGTTTAATCTCAGCTATTCTTTGGAATGTTTTCTATCTTTTGCTGTAAATATTGTCTATAGAGAAGAGACTGGAAATAACAATGGTAAACAAGACTTTAATTAGAAACAGAAACATTTATTGAATGTATGGAAGAATTTCAGATGAGGACCTGATTCAAATCCCACTGAAGTCAGTGGAAAGAATGTCAGTGAATTCAGTGGGTATCAGATCAGGCCCATAGGGCTTAGTTCTTAAGTCTCTGTTCAGGTTATGACTAAAGACCAAGGAAGGACTTCCAACCTGGGCCCATTTCTGTACTCCTCCCTGACGAGGGGAGCAGCACTGAAATCGGTATTGCCATGTCAGATTAGGGTTAGTGTGGCTGCAAATCAACGGTATTGGCCTTCGGGTGGTATCCCACAGTGCACCATTGTGACCACTCTGGAAAGCAATCTGAAAATGGATGCACTGGCCAGGTAGACAGGAAAAGCCCCGCGAACTTTTGAATTTCCTTTCCTGTTTGCCCAGAGTGGAGCTCTGATCAGCACGGGTAGCAATGCAGTCCCAAATCCAAAAAGAGCTCCAGCATGGACCATACAGGAAATACTGGATCTGATTGCTGTATGGGGAGACAAATCTGTTCCACCAGAGCTCCGTTACAGAAGATGAAATGCCAAAGCATTTGAAAAAATCTCCAGGCTATGATACAGAGTCCACAGCACAGTGCTGTGTGACAAGCATAATGGAAAGCCAAGGAATCAAATGGATGCTCATGGAGGGAGGGAGGGGATACTGAGGACTCCAGCTATCCCACAGTCCCCACAGTCTCTGAAAAGCATTTGCATTCTTGGCTGAGCTCCCAATGCCTGAAGGGTCAAAAACATTTTCCCAAGTGTTTCAGGGTATATATCGTCAATTTACACTCTTCCCCCCCCCCCGAAAGAAAAGGGAAAAAAAACGTTTCTCGCCTTTTTTCAGTGTCATCCTATGTCTACTGCATGCTGCTGGTAGACAGGGTGCTGCAGCGCTGAACACCAGCATCACCTTCCCGGTGGCAGATGGTACAATATGACTGCTATCCATCGTCATCATCAGCCCATGAGTGCTCCTGGCTGGCCTCGGTGAGGTCGGCCAGGGGCCCCTGGGTAAGAATGGGAATGACTCCTGGTCATTCCCGGCAGATGGTACAAAACGGCTGGTAACCGTCCTCATCATAGCAACTGGAGGCTGAGCTCTATCAGCCCCCCCTTTCATGTCTAAAGACAAGATTCTGTACTGCATGGACTATCATAGCAGCGGGAGGCTTCCTCCCACTCATTTTATCTCACTAAAAAGTCAGTGTTTCTTATTCCTGCATTCTTTACTACTTCATCACACAAATGGGGGGACACTGCCACAGTAGCCCAGGAGGGTTGGGGGAGGAGGGAAGCAATGGGTGGGGTTGTTGCAGGGGCACCCCCTAGAATGGCATGCAGCTCATCATTTCTGCGGGATCTCTGGGGCTCTGACATAGAGTGGCTGTGCTCTCTGGTTCTGTAGTAGACTTGCCCCATATTCTAGGCAGGACTGACTCTATTTTTAGACAAAACATAAAGAAGGGAATAACCCGGGGAGTCATTCCCATTTTTGTCCATGCGCCCCCAGCTGACCTTAGCGAGGCCAGCCAGGAGCACCCAAGACAGCAGCAGATGGTACAAAACGACTGATAACCATCATCTCATCGCCAATTTACAATGGCAGACGGTGCAATAGGGATGGTAACCGTCTCTGTTACCTTGCAAAGGCAAATGAATGCTGCTGTGTAGCACTGCAGTACTGCGTCTGTCAGCAGCACTCAGTACACATATGGTGACAGTGACAAGGCAACACAGGCTCCATGGTTGCCATGCTATGGCATCTGCCAGGGCAATCCAGGGAAAAAGGGTGCAAAATGATTGTCTGCCTTTGCTTTCACGGAGGAAGGATTGAGTGACGACATTTACCCAGAATCACCAGCGACACTATTTTTGCATTGGGATCTCAACCCAGAATTCCAATGGGTGGGGGAGACTGCAGGAACTATGGGATAGCTATGGGATAGTTACCCACAGTGCAACACTCTGGAAATCGACGCTAGCCTAGGTACATGGACGCACACTGCCGAATTAATGCACTTAGTGTGGCCGTGTGCACTCGACTTTATACAATCTGTTTTACAAAACCGGGGTTTATGTAAAATCAGAATAATCCCGTAGTGTAGACATACCCTATGTAACCTTGGACAACACAAATGATCTCTCTGAGTCTCTGCTGTTCACCCTATAAAACAAGGATCATGCTATTTCCCCAATATTTTTTTTTGTCTATTTAAACTGCAAGCTACTTGAGTAATTACTGTCTCTCACTATTTGTTTACTCATCCTCTAGCACAATGGTGCTGCACTCTTCTGCGATAACAATCATCCTCACTATTAGAGTGCTACTGTAACCCACACACCTTCTGGGTGTGGTGTTCTGTCCCATCCAGTGGTACTGAGACAACTTAGAGAGGGAACATGAGTCTGCTCTACAGCCCTAGTTAACAGCTGGTTGGCTTTTAGCTCATGCGATAGAGGCTCATACACTAAGCTCCAGAGGTCCTAGGTTTTATCCCGCCTGCCAATGGCCGGGGTCTGTCGGTGTTACACTTCAAAGCAGAAAAATAGTAAACTCACCCTCAATACTAGACAGGCCAGCCATGGTTTTAAAAAAATGGAGAGCAGAAAACTGCTCAATGAGGCCAAAAACTGTTATAAAGCCTGAGTGAGGAAGGAATCCCATTCAAACCTGGTTTTCATTTCCATGAAGACCCTTAGGTTACTACCTATTTGATTTAATATCATGTTCATCTTTCACATTATACTACTCTGTTCTGTTAGGCATGATAGAGATAATTGTCCCAAATAACTGTGCTAACTTGTTTGTCTAAGCCTCATATACCCTTTGCTTTATTTACACTTCCTTTGCCATTTGTCACAGCTGTGTTTGCTTTCCTTCTATTTCAAATAAGTTTCTTAGTCTTATTTCTTATCTTTCTATTCAATTCCTATTGCCAATATTTCTTCACTATTGCTAGTATTAGCGTATTCCCTGTACTGGCCTTATTCCTTGCTCTGGTGTGTTTACCCTTCTATACTATCCTAAGTCTCTCCGTTATCCATGATTCATAATCCAATTTTGTTTTTCCTTTATGAGAGCCTGTAGATGGCTCTGCAGCAATGCTGGGGATGTGCAGTGAAGGATGTGACAAAGGTGCAGGGCAGTGACTGGCAGTCAGCAGTTGGAACTGCCCAGTTTCCAAGTCAGTGGTCTGAACCCATCCAATGAACTGTGACAAAACGTGGCTCTGCTTGTGCCAGCCTTAGAGACCAGTAATTAGTCATCTAAATAATTGCAGTATCACGTAATTGCTCATGTTTTGTTTTTAGCTTCATGAATTTCACTGGAGAAAGGAAATGTATCGCTGCCTTCATGAAGAACAGGCAGATTGCAATGAATAATGGGAATATAAAATATACAAAATAATCTATATTCTTTTTTCTAGTCACCAATGTGAAGATTTATTAAGATCTTTGCAAAGCCTTCATGATAGTTTTAATTAAAATAAAGAAATCAGTGGCACTTTTCATTTTGACTGTTGTAATGGGGATCAAAGGTCACGTCTGAGTTTATACGTAGTGAAAAATCACCTAAAGGCTTGATAAACCAAGTTTCATCTCATTAGCTTTAGTGTCCCACAAATGCAAATAGTGAGAATCTGAATGCCAGCCCCTTTTCTCACCAGAAAAAAATACAGAATTTTGGTAAATGGCAGCATTAGATGTCATAAGTAATACTGGTAACCCCTAAGCATAGAGATAAATTCCCACTGCTAAAACTCTAGAAATTATTAGGCATAAAATCTCAACTTCTGAAGGAAAAGAACATCATCATGACAAAAATAATATAATTATATTTTTAAAATGTCCTTTTGTATATAAAATAAATCCTTTTTATTTTTATTTAGCTTGGAAAGTGAAACTAGAGTGGTCAGTTTCACTTTTGCTGTTTCTCGTACTTCAGTACAATTGTGTTATGTTTCAGTTGAACATTAGAGTGAGAGCATTTCAGTTAAAACAGCTGTTTTCATTGAAATAGAATAATTTTGTGACACTTTTCTATTCTTATTAGTGCTTCCCACCTGGTCTTCAGACAATACGAAGGTTTTTGATATTTCTCTATCATCATCATCTAATACTCCCAGCCAAAAAAAAAAAGAATAAAAGAAATGTAGGTCTGGACGGGACCTCAAGATGTCATCTAGTCCAGTCCTCTGCATTAAGGCAGGACCCAAGTATTCTTAGATCATCCCTGACAGTACTTAAATGGAATATAGACAGTGTAATTGAGAGTAAAATACATGACAGGGATGTTGTAATTATTCAAAATCCAAACACTGTAAATCCAGGAAATTCAAAACTCAATTGATGTCATGCAATTATCATAAGATTATGATTAAGGTATTTGCATGTTTGTTGTATCAGATTACATTAAACAAAATATTAAAAGTCACATTTTCTCCCTCATGTTGTCCTTAAAGGGCACGGTTAAGATTATCCAAAGATTGAGTTGCTTGGGTGCCTTAACTGTGCATGTCCACTCCATATCTTAGGTTTGGATTGTTTTTTAAAAGTTAACCTTAACTCTGAATTTCCTGGGATCATAACACTTGGTATTGGGCTAATTACAACATTCCTGTAGTGTATTTTACCTTAAATTACTGATATGTGCTCTCAGCCTTACATCAATTTTAATATAGTTTTTGACTGGGAATTTCTTTAATTAGAAATTTCATATACAAACACAAAATAAAGCCAAAGAGACTACTACCATGTGATGTTTCTAATGATGTGAAGACATGAAGCATCAACTTAAAAGCATTTTTAAAGATTTCAGCCTAAGGGCTATTTTCACTGGTGGTAATGCTATGGCTGCTTTATGCCATTCCCATATTGGTCACTTAAAGTGGGTTTATAGCTACATTATTTCACCAGAACAGTGCATAGCAGCTGGAGAGAGTATATTCTGGTTTATGTCTCCCTCCTGTCCTCCAGTTTCTCCCTGCTTTTACACCTTCTAACACTCCCCTGCACATCCATACGTAAATTTCCCCTTCCTTTCTATACCCTCTTTATTCTTTGCATACATACCCGTATTTCCCCATCTCTATTGCACCTTCTACATTCCCTGCGCATGCACACACTCACACACAAACCCTTGTGTCCTCCTCCCTCCTGCCCTCTGTTGATCTCATCTGGTGCAACAGGTAGCCATTGAAAATAAATATGTAGAATGAATGCTTATTTTGGATGCTATTTTTCAGAACTGATCGTTTATCCATCAGCAGAAGCTGAGGCATAACGTTTTTCCCTTCAGAAAAACTCATTAAGAATTGCCATCTTTCAAACTGGCCACCATCGCCAACTGATTCCAATTTCAGTCAAGCCAGGGAAGATAGTGACTTCCTATTCTGTCAGGAGGCAATAGGAGATAGGTGGCCATTTTGCAGGGGTCATCTGAGAACCTCCTGAATTTTCAGTCCTATTGAGAACTGTGGGAGATGTCAGTCATTTTGAAAGAAGGTAGTTCTTTAGCTCTGTAGAAGAAAATGATTTATCAGACCCTCATAAAGAAGAAACTTTTTGAAATATGGTAAACAATAGCCATTAATCCTAAAGAAATATTTCAACTGTAGGGCGCAAGATTTAAGTGATTTCAAACTCTGGAAAGTTTGAAGTGTTGTTATTATTCTGTTATTAAGATCATTTGGGCCAAAAAAATGTCTGACACCAATTTTAAACTGAGAAAAATAGAATAATTCATTTATTTCTAGCTAATCAAGCACAAAACCTAAGTCTGACCCCTGAATATATATCGGGGGTCGCAACCTTTCAGAAGTAGTGTGCCGAGTCTTCATTTATTCACTCTAATTTAAGGTTGTGTGTGCCGGTAATACATTTTAACGTTTTTAGAAGGTCTCTTTCTATAAGTCTATAATATATAACTAAACTATTGTTGTATGTAAAGTAAACATGATTTTCAAAATGTTTAAGAAGCTTCATTTAAAATTAAATTAAAATGCAGAGCCCCTGGACTGGTGGCCAGGACCCGGGCAGTGTGAGTGCCACTGAAAATCAGCTTGCGTGCCGCCTTGGGCAAGCGTGCTGTAGGTTTCCTACGTCTGGTATATACATTCTGAGTATCCTGAAATAAGGCTGCTAATAAAAAGAAAAAGAAGGAAAAAAAGAGGCTTGCACCATCCTTGTGTAAGTTACTCAGGAGGAGATTTTCAAAGGGACAAAATAGGTGCCCTTTCCTATTGAACATCAATAGTAGCTGGGAACCTAATTCTCACTACTGCTTGTGAAAATCTCCCCCTTCATCTCAGTTTCAAAGTAAAATGGGAATAATAATAGCTACTTACATCTACAGGAGGATTAGAAGGCTTAATTAGTTAAATGTGATAATTGTGGTTACAATCAATCAATACAAATAATAATTTGATGCTCAAAATTAGTTTTAAGTGTCTTATTTCTCCTTTCTTACCTGCCGCCAGGTATTCCCACAATCAGATGTTATGTACATTTCTTCTTTATACTCAACCAACTGGGAGCCCAGATTACCTGGACACAAAGGAAACAAGTAAATAAATAAATAAAAAGGCAAAGCTTGCATTTATATAGTACCTCTCTCCTTAGCAAAATAAGCAGGAAAACAGATGAGGATCAAATCAAATTTTGCCCTGGGATCCTTGACCGGGGCTGGCCTGATTTCAATGAGAGTCACAAGTGCATGCTGGCCCCAAATGATGAAGTACGATTACTTTATTTTCTGCAGTAACAATAATTAATATTTGCTGTGGTTTTATTACATATGTTTAATTTCCACATAATTGGTTGTTGAGAGATGGATAGTAACTGCAGGATGGGAAGAGTCAGGCTAATCTATATGATTTAAAATGACTCCACTGGGCAGAAATAGCATGGTTTGTGAGAGGCCCATAAGAAGACTTACCCAGACTTCCAGACTTTCTTAGAGTTATCTTGGAGACTGAAGTTCTGTCATCTCCTTTCCTGGTTCCCTTACCTCCTTCCCTGCCACAACACCTTTCTCCCTGCACCTGGACTCACTAACTTACTCTCTCTCTCATTCCTCATTCTAACTAGAGTCCATCCCCAACCCCACTGCTCCTGTGTGATGAACATTGGAAGAAGTTTCTTCTGTCAAAGTGCCAAATTGCCCTCGCTCACCAAATGGCCGGCCACTCTGGTCTCCGTAACCATCTACGACACCTTCTGCTCCCACATATCCACTGGTGCTTTGCAGTATGAGGGAAGAGGTAGGACTTGGCACGAAAGCGAAGGGGGCAAGTTATACTTATAAGTCAATGAAGGAGCAAGAATCCTGGCATGGGGGGGGTGAAGGTGGGGTGGAGGATGTAGAATACAACACACTCCTGCTATAAGTCCCAACCTCCTCTGAGAGTTCACAAACTTACCTCTTTCTTGACATATTGCTCCACAGAGGCATCTCCATTAACTCTAGGAAAATTGTCAGTCCTTAAGGTTTAACAGGTGCCTCTTGCTTACTCTTTAATAAACTACACTTAATACTATTATTTATTAATATTATTATAGTATCCCTTAAATCCCCAGTAGGGTTAAGCAATGATCACTGTATTTGGAATAAGAATCTCTCTGATTCAGGCTGTGTGAATATCTTTTGAGGTTATTGTCAAGGTTCCTTCCCCACTCTGAACTTTAGGGTACAGATGTGGGGACCTGCATGGACACTTCTAACCTTAATTACTAGCTTAGATCTGGTATCACTGCCACCATCCAGAATTTTCAGTGTCTGGATCACTCCCTTTCCCCACAAAACCTTCCCCTCCCTGGGTAGCCTTGAGAGACTCCTTTACCAATTCCCTGGTGAGTCCAGATCCAATCTCTTGGATCTTAAAACAAGGAGAAATTAACCATCCCCCCTCCTTTCTCCCACCAATCCCTGGTGAGTCCAGATCCAATCTCCTTGGGTCTAAAAACAAGGAAAAATCAATCAGGTATTAAGAAAAAGGCTTTTCATTAAAGAAAAGACAGGTAAAAGAAAACCCTCTGGGAGAGATTAGCATACCAGCTACTCTCACAGACAACAGATTCAAAACACAAAGGATGTTCCCCTGGGCACAAATTTAGTTACACAAAAAAATACCCAATTTGATTCTACCTCTAATTTCATAAGACAGGTTACAAAGAGATAATCATAAACCTATTTATTCCTTTCTAAACTTACTACTCTGATAAGAGGCTGGATCCTTGATCTTTTTCACTCCAGCTGAAACCGAAACTCTAAACAAAAGAAAAACTTCCCTCCTTCCTTTTGAAACATCTTGTTCCCCCATTGGTCCCTCTGGTCAGGTGTTAGCTAGGCTAGGTGAACTTTTTAACCCTTTACAGGTAAAAGAGGCATTAACCCATAACCATCTGTTTATGACAGTTATCTTGGCAGAAGCACTGCACAAAACTAACAATAAATGAGAATGAGTGGGTTTTTTTTCATTTAGTTTGCTCATGCTAAAATAAAAGAAAAAATAACATTTATTGAAGGCCTTTGAGACCCATATTTTTGGTATACCTAGAGGCCAACTCTCTTATGGCACTATGTAAAGTACCATCTTAGCCTCTTTATTCATCCTGAACCACTTTTCCTGTTTTATCTGGCTCATTTTATTCAGTGGTAGGAAGATTTAAAGGAAGATTTATAGCACTTAAAAACAGTAGGTATCAAAAACTGTGTAAATAAAAAAAGATTCTGAAGTAGAATCATATTCTCTACTCTGACACTGGCCAAAAAGCTCAGTATTTTGACAATAAACACTGCAGAGCAGTAGCTAGTCATTAGAGGGCTGCAAAGCAAACTTGTGACATGAGATCTCGACAAATACAGTTCCAAATGCATAGATTTCTATCTTGTGACAAGCTGCTCTTCAAATAACCAACTTTTAAACTGCCAGTTTACAGTAAGCTAGAAGAGACGCAATCACAGTATGTTTTTGCACCTAAGTGTTACTATTGAGGGGATTTTGCCTTAAATGTATGATTTGTATGTTCTTGGGGAAAAAATAGATGAGTTTTGTCAGATTTTTTTTAAGTAAAAGAGACATAAGGAAAGAATACACTTGAGATTAGGATAGCATTATGAAATTTTACTAACATACTATATAAACAAATGTGTTAGCTATGAAAACATATACTTATAGTTTATCCAGGATGAAAGACACTTGAGAGAGATTGACAGAAAACACTGTCCAAATGTATATGTTCCATTTATACCATCAAGATTATGAATACTTGGCTCTTTAATAGTTTAACTTTAAATTATTTAACCCTAATTATAGCTTAAATGGGATCAGAAAATTCTCTATATCAGAGAGTTTATTGGAGCTAGCCTAGTATTGGCATCTAGCAGTGGCTGTACCTGATGCTTCAGATGATCACCAATCCTACCTTCAACCCCACTTCACTCTGAAAAAACCCAAAATCGAGTACATCGAACAAGCCATGCAATTCTTTGAGGGGAAAATTGCTTCTTGATCCTTAGGTAGGATTGGAAGAATTCAATTTTTATTTTTAATTTTGAAGGATAATATCAACATATATTTTGAAGTGTTTTTTAAAGCTGTTTAGCAATTTAAATTTTCACCATTGTAGGAATTAATAATGGGGGTCAGACAATTATTTAGTGAGAGTAGAATATGTCCTGTGCCTCTCATTGAGGTGGGTTTATGATGTTGGCATACATAGGCGGTGGGTATAAGAGGCCAGGGAGGCTAAGCCTCCCTGAACAGCTCCGAGACCCCACTTCTCCTCTTCCCCAGAGATCTGCCTCTTCCTGTCCCCCCTTGCCCACATGGGGACCTCACTCAAGCAGTGAGCAGCTGGCTGGCCAGTGGGCAGGGAGGCTGAGGGGAGGAAGTGAAGAGGTATGCGTGGTGGTGGGTGGGCAGTAAGGGGGTGAAGAGGCGTAAGTGGCAGGTGGGGAGCTTGGAGGGGGTGAACAAGTGTGAGCAAAGGGGGGGGGAGGGCAGAGGGAGGGGGTAAAGAGGCACGAGAGGAAGGCGGGAGTGAGCCGAGCAGGACCAGAGGGGTGGAGGCTGAGAGGGGCAGGCCTTGGGAGGAGTCATGGTCTGAGCACGTGCAGCTTCCCTGAATGGAGGAATGACGCACTACCCATGTTGGCACAGTAGGGGAGTTACATTGGCGGGAGGAGCAGTTCAATGTATGTATATCTCCAGTGTTTTGTCAACGAAAGCGGACTTTCGTCGACAAAACTGTGTAGTGTAGACAAGGCCTAAGAACTTTTTGGAAACACTGTTAGTTTTTGGGTACAATGCTTTCCTTTAAAAAATTACAGCGCTCAAGTCTTTTGGTTATAGTAACACTGGATTCTTTTGTTCTCTTTTACACCGAGATGCCAGCATCACAGAAAACTATCACAATTAAATATTGTTTAAATATTCCTCCTACTGAGAGACAATGTGGTAATATCTTTTACTGGACCAACTTCTGTGGGTGAAACAGACAAGCATTTTCTTCTGAAGAGCTCTGTGAAGCTCAAAAGCTTCTCTCTTTCTCCCACAGAAGTTGGCCCAATAAAAGATATTACTTCATCCACCTTGTCTCTCTAAAATCCTGGGACTAACATGGCTACAACATTGCAAACATCCTTTTGAAAGAGATTGGCCTGAGCTGAAAAATTGGGAACTGAGTTCTGATGCAAATTTTCCCATAAATTCAGGTATATTAATATCTAGGTTTTGGTGTGAACAAGTCTCTAATTATGAAGAAACTATCACTATCAGTCCTAAAAGTCAACTGAGAAAAGGAAGTAAAGTGGAGATGCTTTCAGTATCCTCAGCTCCTACACATCTCAGTGAGACTCAGCACCTTGTGAGAGGGCTCAGCACGTGCCAGGACCAAACTCATAATCAGGAATCAGGTAGTCTTTTAAAAAGATACTGGAACATCAAATTTAAAAGACATCTACAAAAATGAACAAAATGTATGCAACGCTCCTAGCAAATTCAAGTACAAACTTTCTCACCTTCCTTCTGGGTAACTGCATACAGGATATCATGTAATGTCTGTTACACCCAATATAGAACAAAGAAAAGAAAATAGACAATAGCAAAACATGAAAGTGCTAATGAGGGAAAACACAATGAGCACGGAACACAAAAAACAATTGCAAACAAAGAGAATAATTTGAAAGACAGGTGAGTTCAAAAGGAGCTATGGGCAGCTCCAGGGTTTAAACCACCATCTCTGATCTTCTTTTTCTCTTCAGAGTTATGGACCAGCCATCTTCACTCCTAACTTTGAACCTCTCTTTCACACCATGCTATCTGATTTCCTTTATAGCCAGAATCTCTCTAACTATTCCACTGACTACTTTCCTGTCTGCTTCTAATTTCCTCTCCTCTCCTAAACATGTTTATCTTCCCCTCTCACGTTCTTACTCTCCTTGCCCTTTGTACTGCTTTCATTACTACTGACTCCTGGTTCTTTTGAATACAAATCTCTGTACTCTTATGGTTCCAGTCTTATCTTTCCCAGCATTTCTTTTGGCTGTTATGGGTGGGCAAACTCTCTTTCCATTTTCATTTCATACCACAGGGTTCAGTTCCTGGTCCACTCCTCGTCTTCCTTTGCACAGATTATATTAGTCAACTCATTGCTAGTTTTGCTTTTTGCTACCATTTATATGCTGGTAATACTAAGTATTCTTATCTCTTCTCTCTCTTATTTGTACTTCTCTTCATGATCCAATATAACTGTACTTTTTTAAACTGCAAAGTGCCTTGGCTAAAGGAAGATCTTCTGTAAACTAAAAAGCAGTCGTAGCAGTTACTGGGATAGAAAGTCTTTCATACTAGGTAATTGGTTTGATGATGACTGGATGATACTACCATCCATTTGCTGTTTAGTAACATGAGGTGGGATTATGGGATGTATTAGCAGGAGTATTGTAAGCAAGACACAAGAAGTAATTCTTCTGCTCTATTCTGCGCTGATTAGGCCTCAACTGGAGTAATGTGTCCAGCTCTGGGTGCCAAACTTCAGGAAAGATGTGGACAAACTGGAGAAAGTCCAGAGAAGAGCAACAAAAATTATTAAAGGTCTAGAAAACATTACCTATGAGGGAAGATTGAAAAACTTGGGTTTATTTAGTCTGGAGAAGAGAAAACAGAGGGGAGATGATAACAGTTTTCAAGTATTTAACAGGTTGTTAGAAAGAGGAGGGAGAAAATTGTTCTTAATCTCTGAGGATAGGACAAGAAGTAATGGTCTTAAATTGCAGCAAAGGCGGTTTAGGTTGGACATTAGGAAAAACTTCCTAACTGTCAGGGTGGTTAAGCACTGGAATAAATTGCCTAGGGAGGCTGTGGAATCTCCATCATTGGGGATTTTTAAGAGCAGGTTGGACAAACACCTGTCAGGAATGGTCTAGATGATACTTAGTCCTGCCTTGAGTGCAGGGGACTGGACTAGAACACCTTTTGAGGTCCCTTCCAGTTCTGTGATTCTATGAGTGAAATGAGTTGGTAGGTTTGGTTTCTGTTGTACAGAAATGTGCTTTTGTCAAAAATATGGCCACCAATAGTGCTCTTGCTTACAGGCTTGGCGGAGAGGCTATGTGTTGCACTGGGAAAAGGAATGAACCTCTTCAGCTGTGGACTAGGACTAGGAATGTGAACTAGGAACCTTTTAGCCAGCACCTGCAGCATCTACATGCAGGAGTTACAGTACTTTGGTGCCCACAGCTATTCAGACCCCCATAGTCCGAACTGCAGGGCAGAACAGACAAACCCTAGGTCTTCTCCAGGTCAGAGTTAAGAGACATGTAGGCGGTGCATACAGGGAAACATGATTGCTGCTGGGCGTACTGCACCTATTCTGTGGATTTATAAGTGACTTACATTTCCTTTGCTGTCAAGGCAGCATTTTTCATGGGAACTACATTCCCTTCATATATGTTTTTAAAGTCAAGTCTCCAACTGTATGAAAAAACACTGCTAGACAACACCAGCCAGCTACACAGTGCCAGAAGCATGTCTAACAACACCACAAAATATAAACCAATCTACAACAATGGATAATCAGGTAGAACTAACTGAACAAACCCCTCAAGTTAAAGAAACTCTGAAAATAAAGAGACAAAGATCGAGTGAAAAATCAGACACAGGAACACAATAAGGATTTCACGAGCAGTCAAAGTGTCTTGAACACTTCCAACCTCCAACTGAGTGCAACCATTAATGAACCATATGCATAATAAGTGTAGCAATCAAGAGAAAGCAACAAAAAATGTGCATAATAGTAGCCAATGCAATCAAGTGACACAGAAAGTGAAAAATAGCCAAATTGTGAACAACTCCCGGAGAAGAAGCCAACACATAAGACAGAAGAATGAAGTGAAAGACATTATAAAACAATACAACTGAAAAAATATTGAAGAGCTACAATCTGAAAAATTCTGTTAAAAAAAAAATCCCAAGCTAATTTTGAAGCTCCATGTAGCTGCTGTGAAGTTCGTGATCTTCCCTCACTGGTCAGTCACCTCTCTCTTGGCTTTCTTCACCATGTTCAAATTTTGCCCTGATCTTGAAAGGCTCTTCACAAATCTGCTCTATCTCAGCATTTCTCAACCAAGGGTCCGGGGCCCCGGGGGCGGCAGCATGAGCAGGTTTCAGGGAGGCCACCAAGCAAGGCCAGTGTTAGACTTGCTGGGACCCAGGGCAGAAAGTCGCAGCTCCGCCATGTGGGGCTGAAGCGCGGGGTGCCAAGCCCTGCCACCTGGGGCTGAAGCCAAAGCCTGAGCAACTTAGCTTCGTGTGAGGCCCTGTGGCATGGGGCCATGGGCAATTGCCCTGCTTGCTACCCACTAATGCCAGCCCTGGCTTTTATACGCAGAAAAACAGTTGTGGCACTGGTGGGACCAGGGCCTGCTCCAGGCACCAGCGAAGGAAGCAGGTGCCTGGGGTGGCCAGCAGAAAGGGGCGGCAGTCCGTCTGGTATTGAGGCAGCACGTCTGAGTTTTCGGCAGCTGTTCGGCGGCTACTCATGTGCTCCACCATAGTGTTCAGCAGCAATTTGGCGGCGAGTCCTTCACTTTCTCTCTTCCTCTTTGGCGAGAGCTCAATCGGCTTTTCCTTTTTTTTTTTTAATTTTTTTTTTTCACCACTTTGGGCAGCAAAAAAGCTGGAGCCAGCCCTGGGTGGGATGTGAAGTTTTTATAGCATGTTTGGGGGAGGAGGGCTCAGAAAGAAAAAGGTTGAGAACCCCTGCTCTAGCTCAAGGTACTGTTTCCTATCATAGCTTCTGATTTTGCCTCTTCTCCCATAGGCCCCCATTCACTTCACTCTGCCAGCATCTCAGCCTCACCAGTCTGTCTCCCTTTCATATCTCCATGCTTTCTTTCACGCTGCCCTTTATAGTGTCTTGGAACACCTACCCTTACATGAAGTAATAAATAGACCTGCAGAATAACTCATGTTTCAGTTTGGTGCCCATTCTTAGAAGAAAAACAAAGAAAAAAATTCATTTTGACCGGAACCCAAAAATTGCTGAAAATTTTTGGCAGATCAAAAAGTCTGTTTTGGGTCAAACAAAAATATATTTATTTCTGGGCATTTTTAAGGGCTAGACTTACAAAATTAACAAAGGATATAATGCTAATTGTCTTATAACTTTTAGCTCATTGGTTAGTGCACTCACCGGGGACACGAGAGACTCGTTATTCAAGTATTTTATACAAAGTGGAACAGCATCAACAGGAGAACCCAAGCCCAGGATTGCCTGGTGATTAGGGCACTCGCTGGGAAAGGGGAGACCTGGGATCAAATCCGTGCTCCTCAGCAAGAATTAAAACTTGGTCTTTCACAGCCCTGGGGCAAACTCTTACCACTGGGGGAAATGTTATAAGGCGGGAGGCAGTGGTGGCAACTAATTTGGCTAATTCTTGTCACAAATAGTTTTGAGTTGACTGAAACTACATTTTCAGCAAATAAACTATTTGTCCAAAATTCCTCCCCCCCCGCTCTAGTCCCACCCATCCATATTCTAGGGTTCATTGAATGCAATGTACGCACACACAAATTGCAGCACCACTGCCCATCTCCACTATTTGCCTGGTGATTCAGACCAAGTTCTGCCCCTGGCTACATCAGAATAAATCTGGAGTAATTCCATAGGAGCACAGTAAAAGCAAGTCTTTTCATTTACTTCAGTGGGGTCTGGATCAGGTTCATGTGCACTATCTCCATTCAAACAAATAATAAATAACTAAATACTACTACTATGATGACAGTTCAAATTTATATTGAAAAAGTTATTCCACCATGGGCTGAAAAAGTAACCAGCTGTACTGTATACCATTCAAAGCTGTAAATGAGACTATTGTAGCCCACAGGAGGTCACTTTTTAACCCATAAAGCCAAAAATATACTCTAACAGCTGGAACCTCAGGGGCAGGGCCAGCTCCAGGCACCAGCATTCCAAGGTGGTGCTTGGGGCGGCAATCTGCAAGGGGTGGCAGTCCCTGTTGTTTTGCCCCCAAGCAGCGCACTGAATTGCCGCCGTGGGCGGCTTCAGCTAAACATAGGAGCTGCCGCCAAATTGCAGAAGCCGCGGAAACGCGCCTGCCGCCCTAAGGCCACACAGACTGCCCCCGCCGCCCGCGGCGGCAATTCGATGCGCTGCTTGGGGCGGCGAAAACTGTAGAGCTGGCCCCACTCAGGGGTATAGATTCACCATACTCTTTTAAAAGATTTTTCTACAGACTCCCTCTACTGAAGCACTTCAGGCTTAACTTACAAGATCATGTGAATTTTCTCTGCCAATAGGCCTGTTCACTATCTTGAATTACTGCAAGTGAATTCCCTCAATTTTAGTTTCTGTTGTTACACAATTTAAAACTTAGCTTTACTTGGAGCATTGCTGACACCCCTTCTATGGCCCAAGCCAGTGTGTGACCTTTATGTTTATTTTATTTTCATGCCATTTTAACTTTTTTTAGTAATACATATTCCAATCATTAATGTGTGTTATGTAATCATTTAATTAATTAATTAATTTTCAAATCTTTTTCTTTTATACATTATAGAAGACTTGCTTCAATGCAAATAAATGGGTACCCAAATGCAACACAGAATGGGATAGATTTAAATTCTTCAAATATGGGGTGTTCCCCCCCAAATTTAGTATAATATCATGCATATCCTCTTTCAGATGTTTCTGTAATGTCTAACACATTATTAGCTCATGTAGTCATGTGATTTGTTTCAAGCAAGGGCTAGCCAGCCAATAGTTTTTTTATTTCAAAGCTAATAGTCACATCATAGAGCAAGAAGGCAAAACTATTTTTCGGTTAAATGGCCCTGCCCCAGCCAAGTGGTGTTTGTTTGGCAATTTGAAGTTTTTGTTTTATAATGGGGGAGTGGGGGCAATCTGACAATGCGTAGTTGAGAGGAATCTGTATTGTCGGTAGAAGTCAAACATCTGTCTGTTCTTTTTTCATTTATTGCAATGGTGTCATAACATGCAATCTCCATACATGAAGACATGAACTTTAACACAACATATACAGCACATCTGGGCCAGAGATGACAAAGAGTAACTTAACTGTTCTGTACCTCTGCAATTTGTTCAATATGCACTATTTGCTTGATTTATTATCTGGAAAAGAGGCTAAGAACAGAAAGTCAGTAAACTGGAATCTGAAAATATACACTTCTCTTAGCATTTTTCACACAAGAATCCTTTACAGGTTTAAGGCTGAACGTAAAAATTTACACATCAATTGGCCCACGCTGAATGGCTTATACCATAGAAGCTTCTGCCAAGATTAAAATACAGTAAAATCGAGTGTAAATGTGAAATCCTATTATATTTCTTAAAGGGAGAAGATGTTTTAAAAATAATGTTTTAATGTGCAGCTATTACATTTGATATTTTGTCTGCACGATTTACATACATTTAAATATTAACAATATTATTTCTCAGAACTATTTATGACATTTTAATAAAGTAGAATTTTCATTCCGTAAATTACAAATACTAGAGCTTAAAATGATGCAATGTTAACATCCTATTATTGTCTCTGTCCCAAGTATTCTAGGTATTAATGCTGTTCTCTAAGTAAAATTATTTGAAATAAAAATAAATGTACAGTTCAATATCCTGAGCCCTGTGATTTGTACACCATCATTCTACTCCTTCTCTCATTGAATATAATTGTAAAATTCCCATTTATTTCATTCAGAGCATGATCTGGCCCAAAGACATTGATTCTCATACATGCTGAAACACCCTTTACTGATTTGCATATATTTATCAATTCTCTGACCAGGTCCCAACGGAAATACAGGCTGTCTCTGGGTGTAAAGTATGTCTGGTGAGAAGTGTGTGTTCATTGTACCAAGTCTGCCGGATAAGACTGAACAGCTTACATTTCATCGCTTACGTGCACCAGGTTTCGAAGACTCGACACCAAGGTAATACATGTTAATTGACTTGGGCTTTCCTCTTCCCTGGTGCAAGTAGTTTGCTCTGTAGGGGGGCTTTCAGGAGAGACCTCAAAAACAAGATTTTCTCCCTGCTTGACTTGGACATCAATGATTCCATGACATATTCTATCAGCATATAGGTCTGCCCCAGTGTTCTTGGCCAAACTTTCCCCCTCTCCCACCCCATGCAGTTTGGTAGAGAGATGTCTGCCAGCTGTGTACCTGGTTGCTCCCTTGTGCTGCCAAAGACAGCTGTATTTCAGATGTGGATTGACTCCTGCATGTATTTAGAGCCAACTCTTCCAAACTGCTAATCATGGAAAAGTCCTTACGCACAAGAATAGCCCACAGACTTCAGTGGACTGCTCCTTGGAATAAGGACTACTCCCATGGGTAAGGGTTATTAGGAATAGCCCCATAGTTTGGAAAGCATTTGAATTTGAACTAGACTCAGTCAAATCTAGTTCATTCTTGGTCCATATCTTCAAAGCTCTCACAGGCCTGGGCCAAGGAGAACTAAAAGATTGCCTAAAACGCCTCGATGAGGACTGTGATTGACAATTCTACTCCTCAGGCATAATGGAACTTTTTAACACAAGGATACAGCTCATCCCTGCAGGAGATAGAGCTTTCTCAGGGGCTGCTCTCAGACAAGCTTCACCACCTTCTACTCCAAGGGCAAGGCACACTTCTTTAGCCTTTTCTGATATAAACCCACATTTTAAAAAATAAACAAAAACAACTCTACCAAATCGAAACAGGACAGTGGACACACAGATGGAGAGGTTGAGAGAAAGAATAAACCACAAGTAACCAATGTTTGTCACTTTGCTTCATGCACTCCTGGAAGGTGCTCAGATACTATGGTGATGCATACATACAAAAGAGCATACATAGAAAAGAATAGAATACATAGAACAGATTTATGATACTATGAAGTTGTTGTTGTTGTTGTTTTTTAAAATACCAAGATACACACCTGTAACTTAAAAAACTTAATTTGGATATTTTATTGAAAAGTGCAGTTTAAAGACACTGGGTGAAATCTTGGCTTCAAAAGTCAATGGCAAAACTCCAATTGACTTCAGTGGGGAGGATTTCACCACAGTTTTCACTTCAGTAGCCACAGGATAATTTAAACAATAATTAGCAATTACATTTTGGTTTTGGAAGGTGTATGGCATCTGCCAGTGTTTATCAAAGTAACTGATAGTGTCAAACCTTCCACTGATGTAAACTGAGACAGAACACCCAATAACAGAGAGAAAATATATTTTTTCCAAACAGAGTAGCTCTGTGTGTGCGCAGTGTGTTTAATTTAAATTTAACATGAGACACAAAAATATGAAAATAAAACCCAAATAAGATGATAAGCTGATATTATAGCTCAAACCTGATGTCTCAGTAACTTGAAGAAGAAGAAACATGACATTCAGAGGAACTGAATTGTTGACTGACAAAGGTAAAAAAGCAAAGCAGATTTATATGGACATTTTTCATATTGATTGGTCAGCATATCTATGGGGATTTTATATGTTACATGTAGTTAGTCACTTCTTTCTAATGCAGAGGACTTCAATCTGTGGGGGGGATGTGGAGTAACATTCAGGGGGCACAGCTGGGGCCCGGACCCTCCCACCCCAGGGACCAGAGAGGAAGTGCCACCCAGCTCTGTCTTGGCCCTGGCCCCGGTTGCTCGCCCCATGCCCAGGGTCCCAGCTACCTGCCCGGTGCCTGGGACCCTGCCCCTGGCCATAGCTGCAGGCTCCTACCCCAAGCAGTGGCCTCAGCCTCGGCCCGTGGCGGCCCCACTTCTGGCTCCATGGGAAGAGTGCAGACAGGGGTAAGGTGGGTCATGAGGTAAAAGGTTTGGGGACCACGGCTCTGATGCAATACCATACATGTAGCATGACAGAGAACCCAAACCTGACTCCTACACACTGCTGCAATAGCCACTTTTACCTTATCTCCCATACCTGCCTTGTCATGGATAAAGAAGTTAATAAAACCGGTAAGATAATTATATGTGCAGTAAATGTAAAGGAAAAAAAAAAGATTTGCCATACTAGATTAGAACAATGGTTTCAGTGGCCAGAACACGATCCTGCAGAACAAGATGAAACATTTCACCATATAAATATGAAGAGAGGAGGCTAGTCCAGTGGTTGGGACAATTGCCAAAGGCTTGGAAGACCTAGAGTCAATTCCCTGCTCCACCCATAGACTTTCTATGTGACCTTGGGCAAGACTCTTAGCCCTGGTCTACGCTGGGAGAGGGATCGATCTAAGCTGTGCAACTTCAGCTACATGAATAATGTAGCTGAAGTCAACATTCTTAGATTGACTTACCGTGGAGTCTTCACCACAGTGAGTCAACTGCTGCCACTCCCACATCGACTCTGCTTGCGCCTCTCGTGGCGCTGCAGTCGACAGGAGTCGACAGGAGAGCACTCGGGAATTGACTTATCGTGTCTAGACTAGACGTGATAAATTGATCCCCGCTGGATTGATCGCTATCTGCCGATCCGGCGGCTAGTGAAGACACCCTTAGACTCTCTGTGCCTCACTCCCCCACATGGAAAATAGGGATAATAGCACTTTCCTGCTTCACAGGACTGTTAGAATAAATACATTAAAGATTGTGAGGGACTCAGACACAATGGTAGTGGGGGCCATAAATGACTGATAGCTAGATACACACAATGCACCTGTTCACTTGTGACATCTTGGGATAAATAATTCCTTCCATTTCCTGCAGGCTACCCAACAGAAAGGTTGATAACTTCCTATTCAACAATTTGACCAATCACATTTGACCAGTCAAATTCTCTAAAATCAGTAGTATTCAGTCACAAGCACACTAGGGCAATGTTATAATACAGTCAATATATTATTCTTCATGAGACTAAACATGATCCACAAGAAACAACATTTTGGGGAAAAAAAGCACTTTCATGCATTTACCTGCCCCCATTATGAGCCCCGGTGCAGTGTCCTTGGTATGGACTGTTCCTGACACATATGGATTGTCTGCCCAGCGGAGATGGAGATGAAGATGGCAATCAGGCTTTAGGAATAAGAGGAAGAACAGTATTTTACAAGTTGTTAACAGCAGTTCTGCTACTTTGGTAATTAATGCACAATCAGAAAGTAGCATGCAGTGACAACTGCCTTACAAAAAGGGGGAAGTGACTGAATTTCACAAAGCAGGGTCCAGAATAAAATATTAGTCTGATGTATCTAGCGGGAACCAATTACCCTGGCTCTGTATATTTCCATGGCCTTAAAACAAGGTCTGCAATTCAGAAAGAGACAGTGTGAAATTATAGCGCAAAATAACTTTGTGACAGAGTAACTGCTTGGATCTTTGGAAGAAGCAATAAAAAAACCAAAGATTTATTTGTTGTTCTTGGTTATCATCATCCCTGGGCTGCCTTTATGCAGTTATAAGCTAAAGGAGAATTAGATTAAAAACAACTATTTCTACTGAAACATCTTCTGTCAGGAAAAAAAATCATTATATGAAAAATATTTTTAAATTACTTTTTTGGAGTGAGTTTGATTGTATCTCTGTTTAATTAACTTACTGCTTTCTGCTCTTTCCACAGTGGAGCTCAATATTCCTCCCACTAAAGTTAATGGAGCGTGGCTATTGACTTCACTGAGAACAAGATCACACCCTAAGGACTGGTCTACACTGGGGGAGGGGTGTTGGGGGGGGAAGATCGACCTAAACTATGCAACTTCAGCTACGAGCATGAACGATGTATTGCTGTAGCCCAGTCTTCTGAAGGGAGTCAACATCTCCCCCAATCTCAGTCTTTTATTCCTACTATGCAGACAGGGATAAAGATTAGTCTGTCCCCCTGACTACGGACATATATTCTGCCCAAAATGCAGAGATCTAAGAGTCCAGTGGAGCAGAGAGCCTGTGAGAAAGACACAGGGGATCTGCTTGTCAGGGCTGTCTCAACAAAAAAACTAAAATGTAAACAAACTGTAATAACGTCCATTCACAAAAAGTAAAGGGTTTTTGACATGACTAGCCATTTGACTTACATTTCCAGGCAACTGTGTAACTCCCATCCCCCATAATAGGGTAATTGTGTTTTAAGATAAAACAATACAATGCAAAAACAGAAATAAAAAGTATTCATATTTTTAATCCTATTGATGAACTGCTCTTATTCCCAGACAAGTTCCTTGCGGTGTAAAATAATTAATAATAAATTAATGATTGCCTTGAATCGGGATGCATGGTAGGTAAATTAGAGCACACTTGTCCCATACAAATCAAATTAAGCCCTAACAAAAGGACATATAATGCTGCAGATGGAGCAAACCAGAGATTAATTTGGCTCAGTAACTTGTGAAGGTATGCTTAATGTAGAGAAACTAAAACATACATCTACATCTGGTGTAAATGAGAGGAGAATGCAGCTTGGTACTAGGTGCTTGAGATGACTTAACTACAGTTCATTTATTTACATTTCAACATATTCTACAAATAGTTCTTGTGCACATTGAATAAAACATTAAAAGGAATCACTTACGGGTTTGCAGTTGGTTGGTTTACCATTCATATCAGAAATTGGAGGGGTCAGATAGTCCCAGTCACGGCCTTTGTTGTAGGTTATTAGAGTTATAACTTTCCCATCAATTTTCTGATTGGCCAAAAATACTCCTTTAACACCTCTGACCTGGAGCATAAAATTAAGAGGGTTAATGACCAGTCTGCAAACACTTCTTCAGCATAGATCATTCCTGGTTTAGAGGTTCCTTAGAAACTGAATATTCCAGATACTTACCAACTCTTAGACTCATAAACTTTAAGGTCAGAGGAGACCATTATGATCATCTAGTCTGACTTCCTGCACAATGCAGGCCATACAATCTCACCCATCCACTTCTATAACAAACCCCTAACCTATGTCTGAGTTATTGAAGTCCTCAGATTGTGGTTTGAAGACCTCAAGCTGCAGAGAATCCTCCAGCAAGTGACCTGTGCCCCACGCTGCAGAGGAAGGCGAAAAACCTCCAGGGCCTCTGCCAATCTGCCTTGGAGGAAAATTCCTTCCTGACCCCAAATATGGCAATCAGTTAAACCCTGAGCATGTGGGCAAGACTCACCAGTCAGCACCAAGGAAAGAATTCTCCGTAGTAACTCAGATCCCATCCCATCTAACATCCCATCACCGACCACTGGGCATACTTACCTGCTGATAATTTGGCAATTGATCTTTGATTAACTGCCAGAATTAGGCTATCCCATCATACCATCCCTTTCATAAACTTATCAAGTTAAGTCTTAAAGCCAGATATGTCTTTTGCCCCCACTACTCCCCTTGGAAGGCTGTTCCAGAACTTCATTCCTCTAATGGTTAGAAACCTTCATCTAATTTCAAGTCTAAACTTCCTAGTGTCCAGTTTATATCCATTTGTTCCTGTGTCTACATTGGTACTAAGATTAAACAATTCCTTTCCCTCCCTAATATTAATCCCTCTGATATATTTATAAAGAGCCATCATATCCCCCCTCAACCTTCTTTTGGTTAGGCTAAACAAGCCAAGCTCTTTGCGTCTCCTTTCATAAGACAGGTTTCCCATTCCTCGGATCATCCTAGTAGCCTGTCTCTGAACCTGTTCCAGTTTGAATTCATCCTTCTTAAACATGGGAGACCAGAACTGCACACAGTATTCCAGGTGGGGTCTCACCAGTGCCTTATATAACAGTACTAACACCTCCTTATCTTTGCTGGCAATTCCTTGCCTGATGCATCCTAAAACTGCATTAGCTTTTTTAACAGCCATATCACATTGGCGGCTCATAGTCATCCTGTGATCAACCAATACTCCAAGGTCCTTCTCCTCCTCTGTTACTTCCAATTGATGTGTCCCCAATTTATAACTAAAATTCTTGTTATTAATCCCTAAATGCATGACCTTGCACTTTTTCCTATTAAATTTCATCCTATTACTATTATTCCAGTTTACAAGGTCATCCAGATCTTCCTGTATGATATCCTGGTCCTTCTCTGTGTTAGTAATACCTCCCAGCTTTGTGTCATCTGCAAACTTTATTAGCACATTCCTGCTTTTTATGCCAAGGTCAGTAATAAAAAGGTTAAATAAGATTGGCCCCAAAACCGATCTCTGAGGAACTCCACTAGTAACCTCCTTCCAGCCTGACAGTTCACCTTTCAGTACGACCCGCTGCAGTCTCCCCTTTAACCAGTTCCTTATCCACCTTTCAATTTTCATATTGATACCCATATTTTCCAATTTAACTAATAATTCTCCATGTGGAATCATGTCAAATGCCTTACTGAAATCGAGGTAAATTAGATCCACTGCATTTCCTTTGTCTAGAAAATCTGTTGCCGTCTCAAAAAAGGAGATCAGGTTGGTTTGGCATGATCTATCTTTTGTACTCTTAAAAGAGAATGGATATTAAAAAAAAACCAAAACAGTTGGTGCTTTTGGTTTCTGAACATATTTTAAGACATTGAGGGCATGTCTATACTACAAACTTTTACCAATGCATGTTACGTTGGCATGAAGCTGCTTCAGTTACTATACTGCTTGTGCACGTGCATACTTGGCTCTGTGAGTCATCACTGTGCATACTCGCCAGGAGTGGTTGTCTCAGTGCACACTGCAGTGCACTGTGGGTGAGCATCCCAATATGCAACTCAGTACCATCCAGTGCACCCTCTTTTGGGAAGTTTTGGTAATCCACAGTGGGGCAGAACAAATCACGCAGAGGTGACTGGGAGCAAGGGGTCAACTTCCCAGCATGCAATGTTCTCCATCCAATGATGTCATCTATCTCCCATAATTTTCATGCCTTTTTAAAAAATTTCACAAACCCATACTGCTCTCCTCGCTGTCCGCCATCTTTGACAAAAGCACAGAGCCTGCACAGCTCTGTACTACTGTCATGAGCATTGCAAGCACAGGATGCATGATCCTCCAGTATTTGCAGAGCCACAAGAACTGATTCATCAAGAAGTGTGATGATTTTGTGGAGGACAGACTGCTGCAGGACATAGAGAGAACCAATTCAAGTTTGCTGGTGGCATTCACAGATGGTGTAGCCTCACATCCAGGCCTGAGAAATGAGCACTGATTGATGGGACTGCATCGCAGTGAAGTCTTGGGATGACAAGCAGTGGCTGTAGAACTTTCAAATGTGCAAGGCCACACTCTTGGATTTGTATACCAAGCTTGCCCCAGCCATTCAGTGCCAGAGACCAGAATCACAGCTGCACTGATAGCACAGAAACAAGTGGCAATTGCACTGTGGAAGCTCGCAACACCAGATTCCTTACTGATCAGTGGAATACCATTTTGGAGTTGTAAAATCCACTTGGGGGCCATTTTCATGTAAATGTGCAGAGCCATTAATCGTCTCCTGGTATGCGGGACTGAGACTCTTAGAGATGTGCAGTACATAGTAAAGGGATTTGCAGCTACAGGATTTCTGAAATGTGGTGGAGCAATAGATGGCGCTCATAACACATTTTGGCACAAGAATACCTTGCCACAGAGTACATTAACACAAAAGACTACTTTTCTTTGGTTATGCAAGCGTTTGTGGATCACTGGGGATGCTTCATCATCAGCGTTGGCTGGTCAGGGAAGGTGCACAACACGCATATCTTTAAGAACACAGGACTGTTCAGAAAGCTACAAGCAGGAACCTTCTTTCCTGACCAGCAGATTACCACTGACGATGTGGAAATGCCAACAGTGATCCTGGGAGACTGAGCCTACCCCTTGCTCCCTTGGCTCATGAAGCCATACACTAGTCACCTCAACACCATCAAGAAAAAAATTCAATTAGAAATTCAGTAGCTGCATAAAAGCAGTTGAATGTGCTGTTGGTAGACTGATGGGATGCAGACGTTATCTACTCACTAGATTGGACCTGTGTGAAAAAAAACATCCCAATGGCTATAGCCACCTGTTGTGTCCTGCATAATATTTGTGAAGCAAGAGGGGGGGAGTTGCTGTGGGGGTTGAGTGCAGAGGTGGAGCAGCTGTCTGCTGAGTTTGAACAGTCACTACCAAAGGCTATTTGAAGAGCACAACACAGAGCTGTACAGTTCAAGAAGGCTTTGAAAGGGCACTTGGACAGTGAGTCACAGTAAACCACTCTACCTGGTTCTCCTATTTCAGGGCCTGTTAGGAATTGTGACATGTTTTTATGAATATATTGTGTCATTCATTTATGAATATAACACTATCAATGCATCTATTAATTTTGTGGTGCTTGGTGTACATTTATGATTATTACACTGTGTTTGTAACTGATCCTATGAAATGTATCACACTGTACAACAAGAAGTAACTGGGTGCTTTCAGTACTGCTGGGCATTCTGCAAGATATATTGGGAACTAATAAAGATGAATTATTTTCCAGACAATAAAATGTTATTGAATAACCTAGCTCAGTGGTTTGAGCATTGGCCTGCTAAACTCAGAGTTGTGAGTTCAATCCCTGAGGGGCCATTTAGGGAACTGGGGTAAAAAAATTTGTTTGGGGATTGGTCCTGCTTCAAGCAGGGGGTTGGACTAGATGATCTCCTAAGGTCCCTTCCAACTCTGATATACTATATTATCTATAACCAAAACACTCCAAAATAATTATGTGCAAGTGAAATGGCAAATACATTACAAATATCATAAATGTATGGAGCTTAAGAAGGGGAAAGAACATTCATGTTGATTTCAGCTACACATATAACAACCATGATTCTCACAGGTCAGTGAATGTGAAGCTGTGGTTGTCCTTAATGTCCCCCTGTGTGGAGTGGATGGGGTATGATGCAGCCACTGATGCTTCATGGAATGTTGAGGAAGGCGCTATAATGGAGTTCTCCATGGACTGCGAGGGGAAGCAAGCCCATGATTGTTGAACCTGTAGGTCCACAACAGTCTGTGCATCTGTGTTTGCTGCTGGAGAAGTCCCATTATGTCCTGGTGCATCTCCCTCTCCTTTTCCTGCTGGGACTCCTGGGCCATTCTTCATATAATCTGCAATATTCATCGTCCAGGCCCTCTGCTCATGGTCTGATGAAGCACTTCCTTGAAGGATCTTGCTGAATATGTCATCCCAAGTCCTTTTCTTTCTCTTGCTTATTTGGCTCAGGCATTCCACAGGCGTGGAGGGGAAACCCCTCAAGGCCATAACAGCATCAGCAACAGATAAAACAAAAAGATGTACCATTGTCAATATAGTCTAAATGGACAGAGAATGTTAAGATTCAAATCTCCCTTTCCTCGGTCCCCTAAAGTTTTACACAAGACATGCTTACTGACACTTCTGCTTTGGCATGCATAGGCACATGCACCAGCCATGGTGAGTATGTCCCGCCAGGGGTGAGGGAGTTACTCAATTGCATGAAACTATAAGTACAAGGCAATGGTATTGAATACTGGCACCATTTCCCACAAGAGGTGGTGAGTTTAGCTGTTATCTCCCTTTTGAGTATGACAAAGGTACAGAAAGCACAGCTGCTGCTGGTGTTCTGAGGCTGCTCAGACCTCTATGCCACTTGTCCATTTACTGCAATGTTGCCTGCCGAAGTTATTGCCAACTGGCTTTGGAAAGTGTCCCACTGCAGAGGAAGAAATAAGGCAGTCATCCCTAGAAATCTTTGGGAGAGGACTGCAGTGTACTTCTAGGGAAGTTGCATCAAGGTCTCTCAGGAGGATTCAAGGGGCATCCTTATGTACATAAACAAAATGTTCCTCATGGCCTAACTCTACAGGGGAATGAAAAGCAGATAACAACTCTACCTCTCTTTGTTGTACTGGTACCTCTTCTAGTATGAGTAAACGAATGAAAAGTCAATAGCTTTGTCTTGTTAAGTCGGAGATGCCATTAGTACATCATTGTAATGGGAACGATATTTACATGATTACTCGAGTCTCCTTCCCCTGCACTGGGCTCGTCTGTGCTTAATTTCCAGAATGGACTGGACTGCGGTGGAATCTCAAATAGATCCTGGCTCACAGCATAGCTGTATCCCCTGGCCACATGTTTTCCATTTTCCTCCTCCTCTTCCTCCTCATTGTCCATGCCAGGAATCTTTGACTCGGGCTTCTTGGCATGCAGATCTTTGTAAAAGTGGCAAGTCAGCAGCTCGGCACTGGATTGATCTCTCTGGTCTTCAGATATGCCTGCTGCAGTTTCACTGCTTTCACGCAGCATTGCTGCTGGTTCCTGTAGTACTCCTTCACTCTTTCACCTGCACTCGCTGTTCAATCTGCTTGTAGGTGTCCATATCTATGGCTGGTCTACAGTTATGTCTGCACAGGCTCTTCTCCCCACAGGCCCATGAGATCCAATATATCCTGTCTATTCCAGGCTGGAACATGTCTGGAGCTGGCATAGGGATCTGGGCAGTTGCACAAAGCAATGGGGAGCTGCTAGGTGTGCTCGGCAAGATGGACAATTAGGGCCAGGATGTGGGCTCTGGGAGGGAGTTTGGCTGTGGAAGAGGGTTTCGGCATGGGCCAGGGGGTTGGGCATGGGAGGTGGCGTGCAGGCTCTGAGTGGCATTTACCTCAAGCAACTCCCAGAAACAGCAACATGTCCCCTCTCTGGCTCCTAGGCGCAGAGGCAGCCAAGTGACTCCACACACTGCCCTCACCTGCAGGTCAAAGGGAACTGCGGAGTTGGTGCTCAGGGTGGTGGCAGCATATGGAGCCTCCCTGGTGGCCCCCTGTGCCTACGGGCCACAGGGACACGTTGCTGCTTCCAGAAGCTGCGCAGAGCCAGGTTAGGCAGGTGCTTGAGCTCTTCTGCGCCACCAACCGGACTTTTAGTGGCCCGGTTAGAGCTGCTGACCAGAGCTGCCAGAGTCCCTTTTTGACCAGGCATTCTGGTCAAAAACAGGACACCTGGCAACCCTAGTCAACATAGGTAATGCAGTGTCTACACCCGCGTTGCACTGGCCTCGGTACATCGCCCATTTCTCAACACTGATTGGAGAGGTATCATTACTGTGTCATCATAATGGGATGCTTACATTGGGAGGAAATAAATTTAAATGTAGACACATGCACAACTAGGTTGACACACAGTAGCTTATGTTGACCTAACTTTTTAGTATAGGCTAGGCCTTAGTTTCTGTAGCATATTGGTATTTAGAACATTGAGAAACCTAATGCAATAACTACAATTACATATGTGCTTTCTTACTGCATACTGCTATTACGATTTCTGACCATATTTCTTTAGTTCTTAAAATATGAACCACTCTAAAACGTTTAGGCAAGTGTGTAACTTTATATGAATACTGCCACTGAAGTCTATGAAACTACTCGTATGAATGAAGTTCATTAATGTAGTAGAAGGTACAGCAATCCTTTGGATTGAGGCACCAATTTTCACTTATCACTTATCAGAGAAAGGTTCAAAAGAATTTTCGTAGATCACCAATTTTAGGGCCTGATCATCCAAAAACTTATTAGGTTACTACCATTAGAAGTCCCAACAACATTTTCAGTAGTTAGTTAAAATGATTCCTTAGTTTTGCTGTACAATATTTTTAATTGCTTCTATTTATTTTTGTTTCACTACTCCATGTGCCAGATCCCTTGTTGGTATAAAACAGTGATGCTCCTTTGAGCGGAGGACCTGGCACCAGGTTTTCTTTAATTATTTTCTTGTTATATTTATTTTGGTTTTGAGATATTTTTCTTGCACAACTTTTTTGTAGGGTTTTAGTTTGGGACTTCACCATCACTTTTAAATAGCACCTGGATTTTTTTTTTAAATAGCTTTTGTAGATTATGACGTGAGAAGTTACTTGGCCTACTCACCATACTAAACGCTACACTTAGTAGTAAGATTTTGTGGTATAGACCCTTATATTGTGAAATCCTCATGGAAGGAACTTGTCAGCACCATTATCTGTACAGTACGTAGGCACATTGTCAGCATTCAAATAATAAACAACATCACTGCATTCATCACAGGGGCGGCTCCAGGCCCTAGCACGCCAAGTGCGTGCTTGGGGTGGCATGCCACGGGGGGCGCTATGCTGGCCGCCGGGAGGGCGGCAGGCGGCTCCGGTGGACCTCCCGCAGGTCCACCAAAGCCGTGGGTCCAGCGGACCCTCCACAGGCAATGGCCAGTCTTCATTTTTTTCCCATGGTTACTTTCTGCATACTGTCCTTCTATCCTTTCTAATATTGTTATAGCTATTGCAGAGGCAAATAAAACCAATAGCAGCCCTCAAGATAACACAGCTGTTTATTTTAGCCTGTTCAATGTAACAGCTATGCTAAAAATACTAATATCATTTGCACAACAGCAGAATGCACTGCTATTTTGAATGATAAAATAACCATTTATTCTTAAATTTACAGCAATAAAAAACCCAGCAAAGACAGCGTATAGATTAAAATATGAACGGAAGAATAATATAATTGAAGACTGAAAGCCAGCCAAATGAATACAGCTATGCTATTTTACTCCAGTTCAGGGCTTGCCCTAGATATTTGTTTAAGTTTAGTTATTATGCGCTCTAGCCTTCAATAGGAAGTGAGGGTGATTGGGTACTATAATTAAAGACGATGGGGCTATGCTCATTTAATTTCTTTGGTTTTATATTTGTCTTTTGTTCTTTTAAAATGTCTATAAAACTTTTCCAATAAAAATTCATATTAAAAGAAAGAAAGAGATCAATGTGCAGCAAACTACTATGGCTCTTTTGGATAATGCTGATTGTTAATCTGGCTCCTGAACCACTGATTTCTGACACAACCCCACAATCAGGAAAGAAGGCCATACTGGTTAAAAAACACAAGTTGATTTAGCAGGGAAGCAAAGGCAGTTGTGGAAAAAACAAAAACAATATATAACAAACAAAAGAAAGGGGAAGGTGATAGTAATGAATATAAATCAGAAATCAGGAATTGCATAAAATTGCTAAGTATCAGAGGGGTAGCCGTATTAGTCTGGATCTGTAAAAGCAGCAAAGAATCCTGTGGCACCTTATAGACTAATAGACGTTTTGGAGCATGAGCTTTCGTGGGTGAATACCCACTTCCTCAGATGCATGACATGCATGACATGCATCTGAGGAAGTGGGTATT
Source organism: Gopherus evgoodei (assembly GCF_007399415.2). Taxonomy (NCBI): domain Eukaryota; kingdom Metazoa; phylum Chordata; order Testudines; family Testudinidae; genus Gopherus; species Gopherus evgoodei. The sequence goes on from NC_044326.1 coordinate 23,827,694, forward strand.
CACCCACGAAAGCTCATGCTCCAAAACGTCTGTTAGTCTATAAGGTTCCACAGGATTCTTTGCTGCTTTTATAAAATTGCTAAGGGAAGCCAAGGGACACAAGGAGAAATCTATGGTCATCAGAATTGAGGACAATAAGGAGTTTTCAAATGTATTAGGAGTAAACTCAAAGAGCTCAATCTATTTAGCTTAAGAAAGAAAAAATTAAGAGGTGGCTTGATTACGTATCCATGTGGGGAACAAATATTTAATAATAAGCATTAGTATAAAAAGTGTAACACGATCCAATGGCTGGAAGCTGCAGCTAGACAAACAGACTGGAAATAAAGTTAACATTTTAAAGTGAGAATAATTAGCTTCTTGAACAATTTATCAAGGGTCAGGATTCTTCGTCACTGACAATTTTTAAATCAAGATTGGATGTTTCTCTAAAATATCTTCTCTAGGACTTATTTTGGGGAAGTTCTATGGCCTGTGGTATACAGGAGATTAGACCAGATGATCATAATGATCCCTTCTGGTATCTATGCTCTCAGATCCTGCTCAGAGGAATCACATGGCCCAGAATCTAATGGAAGTATAACAGGACCAGAATGTTACTTTTGGGGGAGTAGGGCGAATGGAGGGGCAGAGATGCGCCAAAGGAAGAAGAAGAGAAGCAAGGAGAGTTTCTGTGTGAGGCAAGTGAGACTTTTAAAACCCAGAGCTTACTCTGTGATTTTGGGATCACATTCTTTAATGTTTTCATTAAGAAGAGAAACACTTTACCAGATTAAATGCCATTCCCTGAATTCAGGCCAAAATGTTCTCTCCCTCTCTTTAGCAGACATGTGGATGCTTAACATAATCTGAGGATTTATTACAGCTTTGTACTTGAATAAGTGTCATCAGCTCTCGGTATGATCAGGAATGGCTAGTTTTCACTGAGATTGTTATTCTGCATACTCTTTCATCTCTCTCAGTCTGCAATATTTAAGAGTATATTTTGCCCTCATCCAAACTCCCTTTGATATTAACATTAATGACAGCTCTGCCTGCAGACATATGGGACAGCAGACCTGCTAGCATGGTATAGATTTGATACTAATTATTATTTTATTACTGAGGATTTGCATGGTGATAATATATACAGGATTGATCCAAAGCTCACAGAGAGGAAAGATCACCCAGTGGCTAAGATGCTAGTGTGAGACTTGGCAGATGTGAGACTTGCTTTGCTACACACCTGCTAGGGGCCATTCACTCAGTCTCTCTCTCTGTCTCAGTTCCACATCTGTAAAATGGGGATATTTGTCCTTCCTTTCCTAGCAGGCCTATTGTGAGGATACATACATAAAAAGATTGTGAAGTGCTCAGATAGTTTGGTGATGGGAGTCCAGGACCAGTTCTACCATTTTTGCCGCCCTGTGGGAGTCATATAAAGCCTGGTTTTCAAGAGCTCAGTGCTTAGCAGCTCCCATAGAGGCACCTAAATAAATGACCATGTTTTCAAAAGAATTCAGCTCCTGTTCAGGCATCTAAATGAAGCCGCACATTTTCAACAGCACTCAGCAGCCAACAGCCCCTATTGTTCAGCAGTCATTTTCTCCTTATGACTAGACAGTATGATACATACTAACTACCACAGATCTGTTCTGTAGTAACTATTGCAGAACTTCCCTGTGCCATTTTACTATGAAGGGAGAGCATACAGAGGGCCCCTCAGAATTTACAACATACAGTGTGTGTAGTGACCACATAATGGACAACTGTGCAAATATTACAAACACTCAACTGAAATCAATGGGGCTAAGTCACATGACTGAGGAATAAATGTATGAGTAAGGCCTACAGTTTGGGGTATTAAATAAGCAATTGCTTGCACAATATGAGTGTGCTGTAAATTAAGTGTCCACTTCTGTGACATTTATTCATGAGTGTTTCCACTCATGTCATGAAATATGATATCAACATGCTTATTTTGCAATGATCTCTATGTTAAGCTTGTGGCTGGTTCACTTTTACAGCACTTGGTACAGTATTTCAAGACCATACTGACTTTGAATCGCTGCTCACTGCTTTTCTTTCTTTTAAACATATATTTTAGAGGTTAGTCTCTGCACACATATGCCACAAAAGTGGAAAAGATGTTCTGTACAAAAGAGATAAAGGATATAAAGGAAAATGAATGCAGACAGGTGAAAATCTCTAAAAGACTATAAAGCAGATGCACATGTAAAGGATGAAATGAGGCCAGTGGAAGACAAACTTGCAAATTTCATGCAGAATTATACATTAGTTGAAAGAGAAATTCTTGATCTATTGAGAGTTGTCTGTGTTTGGAGTTGAAGATTTTTTTCCAAGACACTTTTACTGAAACACCCTGCAAGATATCCCAAGTCAGAAACAAAACCCAAAACTAACGATCGTCCTGCAATCCCTAAACACAATAGCAGCCTTATTTTTATTAACTACTTTGTACAGTGTAAATAAGTCAAAACAAAAGAACTCTTGTAAATATTACTTGCTCATCACAGTCTAGTAAAGAAAACAATCACTAATTGTATTTCACCATGTAGCAGAAAAGATCTGCAGGTTTTAAACTTTCTACGTGTAGGCAGAGAAATTTTTCCATGTGCAGTGCAGCTCTTCTCTGCAAATTGGCTACATAAAAATGGCATTGTAAGGTTCCATGTTTACTGTCTCTCAATCATTCCTTATTAAATATGTGCCGTTATAAGTAATTTTTAAAGCCAGCTCTACAAACTAAAACTGGAATTTGCAAATAATCTAGGATCTCTCCTTTTTGCGCACCACCAATAATAGAGGTTCCACAGGACAGATATTGCCCTCAGTGACACTTTTGCAACTCCCTGAACCTCAGTGGGCTTGCACATGTGAAACTGAAAGGACTTTAGTAAACAATACTCAAGACCAGTAGTCCCAAGCCTTTTCTATACTGGCAGTTCCTTAGTAATAAGGGAACAGTGGAGTGGTTGTGACCCCTTAACACCTCTTTGTGACCTCCAACTGAGAACCCATGCTCTAGAAGATGTCAGAGGAGAAGAGAACCGAGCTTCCTTCCTCTTAGCTGTGCTGGCTCTGCGCTAACAGGAGCAAAAAGCAGCAAAAACATATTTTGTCATTAAAATCAGCATACAGGACTCTGATTACACAAGAGGAAGAAGGTGGCCTTTTTCCATACCCTCTGTTCCCCACAGAACCCCCGCTTCGGTATTCAATGTGTGAAATGGGAGGGTGGGAATTATGTCACACCTCCTTGTCTGTTGAAAGAGAGGGAGTTATACCAAGGTGGAGGAGATTAGAAAAGTTTGGAGCATGCCATCATTCCCCCCCTCCAATTACAATACTAGAGAGACTCATTTAACTACTTCCTAACCATATGTGCAGGGGCGGCTCTAGGCATTTTGTCGCCCCAAGCACGGCAGGCAGGCTGCCTTCGGTGGCTTGCCTGTGGAGGGTCCGCTGGTCCCGCAGCTTTGGCGGACCTCACGCAGGCCCTCGCGGCGACCGGCAGAGCGCCCCCAGTGGCTTGCTGCCCCAAGCACCCACTTGGCATGCTGCTGCCTGGAGCCGCCCCTGCATACGTGCCAGGCTAAGGAGTATTGCGACTCCTTTGCAAAGAAGCCTGGTTCATTTAGTAAGAATATTTTTTAAAGCTGCAGAGGAAGCAGACTATTAAATTCAGGTGTTGTCATCATTCTTCTGAACAAGAGAACCGATGGCAATTTTTTCCTAAACTTCTATTTTTCCATTTTTTCTTTAGCCAACTGCTGCAGGTTTAAAATACACAGTTGAGTATTTGCAAGGATGGCTCCTCTCATAGCAGCGCCTCTCAGGAAAAAATGCCTACAGAAAGCAAAAGGATTTGTGGTCTGACTCAATCTAATGTTGTTGGCTCTTCATTTCTCTAGGTCAACATGTAAAGACCCAGTACTAGGCTCATACAACTGCTATTTTCTGTGACCCTATTGGCTAAAAGGCTTCCTGGTTTAAAAAAAAAAAGTATGTAAGAAAAACTCAATAAATGGACTTACATAGTATCTGATAATTACATTCATTGGCTTCTCAGACAAAGCAGCTAGCATCTGAAATGCTGACAAATTGTAAAACAAATATAAGGCAAAAGGAGTATTGTTGTATTGCCTAGAAGCTAAATCTGGTTACATAAGGCAGTTTCATAGCTGTTTATATTCCTCCTTCCACAACAAACTAGTGCTAACTGAATCTCACTACTTGACTCTTCGGTACTTGAAATAACACCAGACCCCGTATTTTAAGAAAATGAAAAATACTAAACTTCTTCCTACACATCCTTGGAAACTTAAGAAACTGTGTGTTTATAAAACAACCAACACTTTAGGAGGAAGAGGAGAGACAGGGAGAATTAGAGTAATACAGTACTCCCTTCTCATCACTCTAGAAAACTGGGGAGAATGTTATCACTATCAAATTAATTACATTCATAATTAGAGTTGATGACAACATAAAGTAGGAGAGACAATGGAAGAGACAGAAAGCAACAAAAGTTCTAATATTTGCACAGCACCCTACCTCCAGAATATCTATCAGGACATTCTCTTCTGGCTGCTTAGTGCTCCTGACATTCTCTAGTAAAATGGAGTAGTATACACCCTGTGGGTCAGATTGGTACAGGTTGTACGTGTCTGTCTGGTACCATTCTTGAACAGCCACAAATACTTGGTTTTCATCTGTACTGATAATCTGTAAATCCTGCAGAAAAAGAAATAAGATACAAGATTTATCATAATTGGCAATTAAAAAAAAAGATACTATCTTGCCTACTTGACAAAAAACAAACTGGTCATGAGAGTCGAGTGCCAGAGAAAAGAGATACACCTTAAAGATCCCCGAGTATGAGCTCTCTCAGCCTAAAAACTAGGAAAGCTACTATATCCTAGCTCTCTCAGATTATGGGATATAGAATTTTCACCTAGAATTTGGAATCCAAACCACTTATTAACGCCTGAAGGAGGTGCTTTTGTTTCTTACTGGAAATGAGCTGGAGTTCTTAAACCAATGACTAATCAACGGGTTTCAGCATCATGAAACCTCCACCAATATTCACATTTGCAGCAGAGATGCCTAAGACTGAGGGGACACAGAATGTGAATTACTTTCACAAGACAAACAAAAGTCCATGAAATCTCCTGAAGATCTAAAATAGGATGAGAGGAAACCACCAGTTAGGACAGAGATATATTACAAAGGGACCTAGAGAATAAGTAACAAACTCTCTGTGGTAGTGACCATGTCCTTCTATGTATTTGAAGAACACTGAGCGCAGCAGAGCCACTGAGTGTTATTGTAATAAAAATATTAAATAACAACAACCAAATTCGGAATTCATTCCTCAATAATGTCATGCTTGGATTATTGCAATAGCCTCTCTCCATCCTCTGCAGGGAAAAATGCAGGCTAATACCTCTTGGGGAAAATAGTCCAATACACAAACATTCAATCAGAGGAAGAAATTAGGAAGTAGCAATGCTGAAATAGACAGCAATAGCGGACAGAAAATTGGACCCGTGTTTGCTATAGGATATGGCAGCAAAAAGGCCAATGCAATTTTGGGCTGCATACACAGAAGCATCATATCAGGGGAAAGAGATTATTACCCCATTCTATGAACTTGGTTGCAATAACACCGGGCATATTGTATTCAGTTCTGGTCACCTTATTAATGGAGAAATACTGACAAACTAGAAGGAATTCAGAGACGAGCTTCCAAAAATAGATAGGTGGCAGGAGGGAATGACTTCTGAGTAAATATGTAACAAGCACCTTTATTACATTTCTATTTCTTTACATAGAAGTAACAAGAGTTGACTAGGTGCAGAAGAAGAGGTGACTATATACAGGAATGATTACACTGCATAGCAAGCACCTCTTTGGAAGGTATATATAATGAAAAGCTAGACAAAAACACTTTTGTATATAAAAGGAGTTAACCTCAATGTCTCATTGAATCAAATTCACCACTCTGAATTATTTTAAAAATGTCATTGATACATCTGCCAAAACAAATGAACCTGTGGGAAAGGTCTCTGTTGTAGATAAAATCTGTCACATGTAGTTGATCTCAAAGCCATTCTCCAAAGCCCTGCAATTAAAATTTTGTATTGAATCAGAAGTAGATTTTTTTTTTTTTTTTTTTAGAATCCCACCAATGGAACTCTACTGTCTAAAATTGCCAGCACTATTCATAAATAAGCAAGAGGATGCTTATGCAACATCTGGTAGTTCACCATAACCTATGACAATCATCATATTTGCCTTCTCTGACACAGTCTGAGAATAATTATGCTGACAATCCAATTAACAGGGGTGGAGGGGGAGGAGAAATAAATCACAAAAGAGTATAGGAATAAAAAGTATGAAAGGGTATCCATTAGTGAAAAGTTCTAAAACCCCCTTAAATTGTTATCATAGCTATTAGCAGCCCTTCAGCAGATGTTTTAAGAGCATTATTATAGTAAAATGCTTATAACGTGTCATATACATACACAATGCTTTATAGAACACAGATAAGACATGCTTCTTGCCCCAAGTGATTAGAATCTAAATAAAGTGAGAAAAGCAAATGCAGGATGAAACATAGAACAACAGTGCAAAAGAGGGTGCCCCTGAGTGTTACTATTGATCAGAATGTGGGAGGAGGGATTACTTAGCGATGTGGAGTTTACACATGAATTTAAAGGAGAAAAGATAAAGCAATTTTCAGATAAACTGTGAGACTGGTACCAGACACAGGGGGAACAAAGCTGAGAATGGGAGATGTGGCTAATCTGATTCTTATCTCATTTACATCAGTTTTACTCTGATGCAGCTGTACTGACATCCATGAAGTTACTCCTGATTTGCACTGATGTAAATATGAGAAGAATCCAGCACTAAGGAGAAAAGGCAAGAGGATTGGGAAGAGGTGTGTGAGAGCAGAGAAGTAGGTGGATGCAAAAATAGATGCAATTTTGTGTCTCAAGATAAGGCATTTTAATTTTATGTGTTAGGAGATGGGAAGTCAATGGAAGTTCAGGAGGAGTTCACATGATTGGAATAGTGAGAGAAGAAGATGACTTTAACATAGGATTTTTGGACAGACTAGCAGGGGACAGCTGGAAGGCAAGAAGGCCAGACTGGAGGGGTTTATACTAATTAATATGTTTCACTAACTCTTCTCTTCCAATTGCAACTATCAATAGTAAGGAAGTGGAAAAGTAAGAAAGTGGAGTGTGTACTCATCCTGTTCAAGATGTCAGATGCAACTTTTTATGTGTCTGGAAAGAATCAGAATGCTGGGAGATGGGTCGGAAATAGGAGGGAGCGTGGGCTATAACGGCAGAGAGAAAGGAGGATCAGGGCAAAACTGGGAGGCAAGATCAAATCAGGAACTTAGATGCCTATATACAAATGCGAGAAGTATGGGTAATAAGCAGGAAGAACTGGAAGTGCCAATAAATAAGTACAACTATGACGTTGGCATCACTGAAACTTGGTGGGATAATACACATGATTGGAATGTTGGTGTCAATGGGTACTGCTTGCTCAGGAAGCATAGACAGGGGAAAAAGGGAGGAGGTTTTGCCTTGTATATTAAAAATGTATACACTTGGACTGAGGTGGAGATGAACATAGGAGACGGAAGTGTTGAGAGACTCTGGGTTAGGCTAAAAGGGGTAAAAAGCAAGGGTGATGTCATGCTAGGGGTCTACTACAGGGCACCTAACCAGGTGGAAGAGGTGGATGAGGCTTTTTTTAAACAACTAACAAAATCATCCAAAGCCCAAGATCTGGTGGTGATCAGGGACTTCAACTATCCACATATATGTTGGGAAAATAACACAGCGGGGCATAGACTATCCAATAAGTTCATGGACTGCATTGCAGACAACTTTTTATTTCAGAAGGTTGAAAAAGCTACTGGGGGCACGCTGTTCTAGATTTGATTTTAACAAATAGGGAGGAACTTGTTGAGAATTTGAAAGTGGAAGGTAGCTTGCGTGAAAGTGATCATGAAATCATAGCGTTTCCAATTCTAAGGAAGGGTAGAATGGAGTATAGCAAAAGAGAGACAATGGACTTCAGGAAGGGGGATTTTGGTAAGCTCAGAGAGCTGACAGGTAAGGTTCCATGGAAATCAAGACAGAGGGGAAAAACGCCTGAGGAGAGCTGGCAGTTTTTCAAAGGGACACTATTAAGGGCCCAAAAGCAAGCTATTCCGCTGGGTAGGAAAGATAGAAAATGTGGCAAAAGACCACCTTGGCTTAATCATGAGCTCTTGCATGAACTAAAAAATAAAAAGGAGTCATATAAAAAATGGAAACTAGGTCAGATTACAAAGGATGAATATAGGCAAACAGCCCAGGAATGCAGGGGCAGGATAGAAAGGCAAAGGCACAAAATGAGCTCAGATTGGCTACAGGAATAAAGGGAAACAAGAAGACTTTTTATCAATACATTAGAAACAAGAGGAAGACCAAAGACAGGGTAGGCCAACTGCTCAGTGAGGAGGGAGAAACAGTAACAGGAAACCTGGAAATGGCAGAGATGCTTAATGACTTCTTTGTTTCGGTCTTCACCAAGAAGTCTGAAGGAATGCCTAACATAGTGAATGCTAATGGGAAAGGGGTAGGTTTAGAAGAGAAAATAAAAAAAGAACAAGTCAAAAATCTCTTAGAAAAGTTAGATGCCTGCAAGTCACCAGGCCCCGATGAAATGCATCCTAGAATATTGAAGGAGCTAACAGAGGAGGTATCTGAGCCTCTAGTTATTATCTTTGGAAAATCATGAGAGACAGGAGAGACTCCAGAAGACTGGAAAAGGGCAAATATAGTGCCCATCTACAAAAAGGGAAATAAAAACAACCCAGGAAACTACAGACCAGTTAGTTTAACTTCTGTGCCAGGGAAGATAATGGAGCAAGTAATTAAGGAAATCATCGGCAAAAACTTGGAAGGTTGGAAGGTGATAGGGAATAGCCAGCATGGATTTGTAAAGAATAAATCACGTCAAATTAATCTGATAGCTTTCTTTGACAGGATAACGAGTCTTGCAGATAAGGGCGATGTGGTATACCTAGACTTTAGTAGGGCATTTGATATGGTCTCGCACGATATTCTTATCGATAAACTAGGCAAATACAACTTAGATGGGGCTACTATAAGGTGGGTGCATAACTGGCTGGATAACTGTACTCAGAGAGTAGTTATTAATGGTTCCTGATCCTGCTGGAAAGGTATAACGAGTGGGGCTCCATAGGGGTCTGTTTTAGGACTGGCTCTGTTCAATATCTTCATCAACGACTTAGATATTGGCATAGAAAGTATGCTTATTAAGTTTGCAGATGATACCAAACTGGGAGGGATTGCAACTGTTTTGGAGGATAGGGTCAAAATTCAAAATGATCTGGACAAATTGGAGAAATGGTCTGAGGTAAACAAGATGAAGTTTAATAAAGACAATTGCAAAGTGCTCCACTTAGGAAGGAACAATCAGTTTCACACAAACAAAATGGGAAGAGACTGTCTAGGAAGGAGTATGGCAGAAAGGGATCTAGGGGTTATAGTGGACCACAAGCTAAATATGAGTCAACAGTGTGATGCTGTTGCAAAAAAAGCAAACGTGATTCTGGGATGCATTAACTGGTGTGTTGTGAGCAAGACATGATAAGTCATTCTTCCGCTCTACTCTGTGCTGGTCAGATCTCAGCTGGAGTATTGTGTCCAGTTCTGGGCACCACATTTCAAGAAAGATGTGGAAAAATTGGAGAGGGTCCAGAGAAGAGCAACAAGAATGATTAAAGGTCTAGAGAACATGACTTATGAAGGAAGGCTGAAAGAATTGGGTTTGTTTACTTTGGAAAAGAGAAGACTGAGAGAGGACATATTAGCAGTTTTCAGGTATCTAAAAGGGTGTCATAAGGAGGAGGGAGAAAATTTGTTCATCTTAGCCTCTAAGGATAGAACAAGAAGCAATGGGCTTAAACTGCAGCAAGGGAGGTTTAGATTGGACATTAGGAAAAAGTTCCTAACTGTCAGGGTGGTTAAACATTGGAATAAATTGCCTAGGGAGGTTGTGGAATCTCCATCTCTGGAGATATTTAAGAGTAGGTTAGATAAATGGCTTTCAGGGATGGTCTAGACAGTATTTGGTCCTGCCATAAGGGCAGGGGACTGGACTCGTTGACCTCTCGAGGTCCCTTCCAGTCCTAGAGTCTATGAATCTATGAAACAGAGGGTAACCAAATCTGCCTTTCACCCCTAGGCATAGTCTGTTCCATTCAGGTTTTACACTGCAGATTTTTATTTTTCGGTTCAGGATTACTGATATCTTTTCACCATTGTCTATTTCAATATATTTCCCCAAGCATTTACAACCCCATTACTTCCAACAGTCCTGGGAAACATCGTCTGGCCAAATCTTGCTGATATAACTCTGAGGAAATTAACTGAAGTAAGGAAAGATGCAAATTTTGTACCTGATTCTAAAACATATTTTAAACTTCTGAATGGTACATGAGTTGTGCAAACCAAGCTAAAAGAAAGTTACAAATAAACGCCCCCTCCTGTTCCCTTTCCTTGCTCATATTACTATCTTCCACTATTAGAGCTAAGCTGGAGAAATGGTCATCAAGGATAAAAGCTAACAGACTTAGGGCCCAGTTTTGTAAGGTGCTAAGCACTCTCAGTTCCAATTGACTACAATGGGTGCTCAGCACTTCACAGGGGACATTTAGCACTTTGCAAGACTGAGCCCTTAGCAAATGTTGCTAGGCAGGACTTCCTGTCTGTAGGGAAAGATTTAATTGGTAAGATATTATGTGTGAGAGAAAATATCTTTTTCCAAAGAAGGCAATTTTTATTGCTATATCTAATTCATTGCCCGCAGCCATACTATGTCACGCTGTGATCTCAGCAGATTCTGTAAGCTACGCATTCATTCTTCCCTTCTGCAGGCTATTCAAAGCCATGCTGCTCTCTTAATTTGCCATTAACCTTCCTACCTTCACATTATTTATTTGATTTCATTGGCTCAGGGCCATTCCACTGACTTTAAAAGTCCTCAAGAACCTGGAATCCTCCTACTGTCTCAAGTCAGGTTTTGGTGTACTCTAGCATATTTGCTGTGCTCATGTAACATTTGACCGCTAGTACTTTCATTTCCATATTTAAATGATAGAGTTGCACATTTGGCCCCCCTGTGGCAGAACTGATCTTCCTTGCAGCTAAAATGATCTTCCCTGCTTGCTTCTTCAACCATGTCATCCCCTCTAATGGAATTTCTCCACTGGCTTCCTATCTTGCATATCATTTTCACTCCTGGTCTCATTAGTACTTGTAACACCTTTGTTCCATCATTCAATCCCACCTCACACTCTGTTCAGCTCCTTATCCTGCGATCATCTTCATGCCTTCTTTCATGTGACCTCATGCCTGGAATGCCCCATTCACTATGCCAAGTGCCATCCCCTCCTTCCCTGAAATCATTCCTCAAAGCTCACTTCTTCTCCCAAAGGTAACCCATGTCAGAAAAGATCATCCAGGTCACCTCACTGCATTGCCTCTGCTTTTTTTACTTCTTTAGGTTGTAAGCTCTCTGAGGCAGGGACGACGTCTCCCTATGTGCTTTGTACAACACTGAGCACACACTAAATAACAGTAATATAGTTCAGGCTCATCCTCATCACTTATAAGACCTCTCTGTCTAGATCTCAACCCTTGTTTTCTCAAACTCCACTCTTGTGTGCTATGTTGTGCCAGATAATCCTGTCATACCCTCCCTTTCTTCATCATCCCTCTCACTCATAACTACAGCTGTGTGATTTTTCACTTCACTTAGCAGATCTAAAAACTGAAAAAAAAATATTTTGGGTTGACTGAAAAAAAATCAAAATTTTTAGTGATCATTTTGGGTAGAATGAAATATTTTGTTTGCCCAGACACTATACATTTTGTTTTGATTTTTTTAAAGAAACTTTTATATTTTTAAAAATAAAACTGAAGTAAATTTTGAAACAAAACGTTATTTTGAACAGAGAAATTTAAGTACTTTGTTTCTGCCCCCCCGCCAAAACAATTTGGCAAAATCTATACAAATTCACAAAATGTTTCAGTTAATCTGAATCTTAATTTTTTGGTGATAAAAAGTTTCGGTCAAAAAATTTATTCAGCTCTAAACATGACTCTACCATAATATCAGGCGAAACCTCATATTCCCTGTGTTCACACTGAAATCAATGGGACTGGACACTGGTCAGCTCTACAGGACCAGGGACCAGGGATATGTTTGGGGTGTAAACTAGTTCCTCACAGTAAAACTGGCCAAAACATGATGTAAAATGCACAGAGTAAACAATAGGTTGCACTTCAAAAAAAAAAAAAGTTTCTTCCATTTTGAAAGATTCTAGTGGTTTGAGAAATGTTCCACTCACTTAAAATGGGGAATGCCAGTGGAAAGAGAAATATCTTTCAAAATGAAAGGAACGTTTTAAGCACAAGCACTGTAACTTCTTTCAGAGTGATTTTAGGTATTACTTTTGAGTATAGAGGATAAAATTTGCAGACAGAAAGGTGAATTTCAGATTGATGGTGTTTAATCTTGTACACTTGCACAGGTGATTGGCATTAGGATGCTGAATCAGAATTAACACAGAACTCCTTACAAAATCCTTCTAGTGATCAAAGGCTCGCCAGGCTAAACATGCGATGATTAAACATAGGGTGTAGCAAACCTGACAGCTATGCAATCATGCCATTCCTGACCCCTTGTGGTGACTTCTGAGCTAGACTCCTTTTCCTGTATCTGACAGTTACACCAGAAAAAGCAAACACTCAAATTAGCACAGAGCTGGAAGTAAGACAGGAAGTGGATACATTTACAATATACTGGGCCCAGTCCTTCAAAGTGCCATCAGTTTTCATGGACATCAATGTATGCTAACAGTGTTCAGCATCCGTCAGGAAGTTCTTAGCAGCTGTCGTAATTGGGTGCATTAAATCATTTGAGTGAAATTGACGTGTATGTCATTTCTATGCAATTGTGTGTGTTCCTTCAGGGAACAATAAACATCCACCAAGGAATATGCACCAGACCTTTTCCAGATTCATATAGCAGAAATCTAATCTCTACAATTTCCTAACAAATGTCCACAGTGCTCTATTAATTCTTTACTTTCTGCCTATAGTGAGATACCAAAGTGAGGTACCTCTGTGGACCTTTTCCAAAGGTCTTCTGCTTTCAGTGGTAGTAAGGAACTTCACTGATAACATTTGTATAGAGTTAAGACAGAAGAAAATCATGGATCATCTTCAATACTAGTTAAACCTGGCTTCCTACCATGGAAAAATGCACAAGCCCCTATCTAAAAATCAGATCTGGTACAGAAGGCAAAGGGGAAGAGGTTGTTTTGTTGTTGTTTTTTAAACTAGTCTTATGCATATTCAGTACTTGATACCTCAGTATATTTATAAATCAATACCTTAATTCTGGTTTATAATGATGATTAAATCTCTCAACACCTCTGTGATAAGTAGATATCATTACACCCATTTTTCAGCAAGAAAAACCTGAAGGCAGAATGGAGGGTGTTCAAGGTCACAGAGTAAGCCTATGTTGTACTATATAGGCAGTGTGTGTTAACAGAATGGTGAAATGGAGAATGGCATTCAAGGAAGAGGGCAAATGTTGGAATAGTTGCTATAGTCACAGGCACCTCAATTTCCTTTGCTGCAGCTCAGCAACCCTTGTCATCCAAGACACGATACCTAGGCCATGCCCAAGCCAAGAAAGAAAGAAAGGCAATAGTACTGGCCAGAAAGCATTGGTACAAACGATAATTGATAGTTGCAGTCTGCTTTCAACTAAAAGAGCAGGGAGAAATTACAGTGTGAAGTGCAAACACCATGTACATGCACAGCATGACAATGTAATCCAATCATGCAGTCAAAATTGAACCAATGTTGCAAACTCTCGTGATTTTATTGCAAGCCTAGCAATATTTCTTTTTTTAACTTCATGTGATTAGGTGACAACCTCAGCTTGCCTTTAAAAATGAAGTGAATTCCTAGCCCGCACTGTTAAAGCTGGAAAATGTGACCCGATTGCACTCTAAAGGCCCTGACACTGGAAGGCAAATATAAAGAACTCAACATTTGTTATTTTTAAAAAATCTCATGTTTTTTAAGAAAATGTCATGATATTTAGGGACCTGATTCATGATTTGGGAATGGCAATACTGAAACTAGGCAACAAATTATACTGAATCCAAAGGCCTTACAGGAATAGATGAGAATACCCAAAGCTCCTAGAGCACCATCCCCATGTGATCCCTTCAATCTCTGGGAGTGACAGCAACATAACTAACCACCCCCCGAAAAGCTTCAGGCTGTCCTGGTGCAGTGGTGTAAAAACAGGGAACAGGAAATGGGGAAGGGAACTGTTTCCTGGGTCCACCTAAAAATGTTAATGCTGGTTCTGCTTGTTAACATTTCTAGCTATGTCAGAAGCTGAGACTGAAGAGACTGCTGTTCACGCAGGCAATTGCCACACCCTGGGTGTGCCTGCCATTGCTGTGGCACATCCTAAAAGGGGAACTCCCCTCCTTCATCCCTCACTAGTGTACATGTGGCCTGCATTGTGCAGGAGGTCAGACTAGATGATCATAATGGTCCCTTCTGACCTTAAAGTCTATGAGTCTATGAGTCTGTGTGGGATGCACCACATAGTCCCTGTACCACTTCCTCACCAGCCCCTCCAGCAGTGCATTAGGATAACAGAGTAGAAGTCCTGTTGCAGCTGCAGACTTCCTCTCTCCCTGCCAGAACCCGCCATCCAGCTTCTGCTCAGAATTTGAACAGATGGTACTTGAAGGGAGCTTGGAGTCCATTCCCCTCCCTGACTCCCAGTCACCCAATGGAAACAGTGAGGGTTCAATGCCAAGCCTCCATACACATGCACTAGCCAGGTAAGTCCCAGGGGAACTCACTGCTCAGCTGACCAAACACCCCGTAGCCAGAGGCCTACTATCGCTACTATCAGAAAAGGTTGCAGGACATCTTCCTGTTGCAACCACTGCTGCTGTAAGGAACAGCCACCAAGGAGTGGAGCCACCTAGGGGAGCCTCCAAGAGGTGCTGGGAATAGGGAGCATAATGAATCAAAAAATACAGGAATGAAAGGACTGATGGACTATGGGGGAAACACTATGGAACTAACGGATCATTGACAGGAAAATGACATTTCAGCCTGGGAGTGTCATATGTATCTCTGACTGATACAGACAAGTTTGGAGCAAGCTCCTTGTTAAAATTCGGAGTGCATTACTGAGACTGCTGCATGTGTGGTTCCATTCAGAGCCACTTAAGAGAAGATCTGGTCTCACTTACATGTGTAGTTTGTGAGAAGGGGAATCTGCAGATGCAGAGTTATATTTTTTTGTTGCAATAAAAGCTTTGTGTCAAACAAAATCGTTTAGAGGAGTTTTAACTTTGTTTTCCTAACCCATATTTTTCTTTAAGTCTTATAGATTCAAGTTTTCACTGACAGAAAAATCTCCAGGTGGTAGCCAAATTAAGAAAATCTCTCTCTCTCTCTCTATTTATTTATTTGGTGAAAAGCATATACGTAAGAGCCATGTACCACTTTGAAAAGGTAAAAGAAACAGCCATTTCTGAGGCAGTAACAGGTTATTTATTTCCTATTCTCTTTTGCCTTGGTTTCTATTACCTGGAAACTTTTATTTTATTATCCATTTGGCAATATAGTACAGACACATAGAACTCAAGTCAAATAGACATTTTCATTCACAATATTTCTGCTACATTATCTTTTTAGATCCATGCATTATGCTTTTCTAAATTGCAGTAGGAAATAAAAGAGAATGTTGCTTCTACATTATAAAATGTCTGTATATAGTTATGTTAACTTGGAATGAATGAATGCAGGAAAAGCTTGCAACACTAGCAGCCTGTAAAGAGATATTACTGCCACTGAGGGTTATTTACAAAGGTGAGAAGTGGGTTAGAGTTATGAGACTCTTCCATGCAATAATAAAACTAACACAGCTGACAGAAGGAACTTCATTTGCTCAGAGTTTTTTATTAACCTATTCTGATCACTAATGGGTCTTACAGACTGCAGGGACATGTTGGCCCCCAATTTTTGCAGCTCCCATTGGCTGGGAATGGCGAACCGTGGCAACTGGGAGCTGCGGGTGGCCATGCCTGTGGACGCTCAACGTAAACAAACTGTTTCACGGCCCGCAGGCCACAAGTTGCCCACCACTGCACTTGACAGACTCACTTTACGAGCCTACCGCACTCTCTGGTTTGCCCACAACTCCCTTTTTTATGTAGGGAACAGGGCCACGCCGGGGGGGGGGGGGGGGGCGGCAAGTGGGGCAATTTGCCCTGGGCCTCGCAGGGGCCTTGCGAGCCCTGGTCTGGTAAGGGTCCAGGTCTTCAGCCAGCATTTCAGTGGCGGGGGGCCCTCCAGTTGCTCAGGGTCTTCAGTGGCATTTCGGTGGTTGAGGGCCTTTCAGTGCTGGCAAAGACGCAGAGTGACTGAAGGGCCCCCTGCTGCTGAAATGCTGCCGAAGACCCGGACTGCCGCCAGGTGAGTACAAGCGCCGCAGCTCCCCTGCTTTGCCCCAGGCCCCCTGAATCCTCTAGGCGGCCCTGGTAGGGAACCACTCTGCTCTGTGACATGCATTGAGCTGCAGAGCCCACCTGAGAGAAGACCCTCTGATGCCTTACCCCGTTCACCTGAAAAGCAGAAACATACTGTATGTTTACATTACAGCGACTATAGTGACACAGCTACGGCGCTGCCAATGGCGTGCTGTAGTGTAGCTGCTTCCTACAGCAATGAAAAGGAGTTTTTCTGAGGTAGTTAATCCACCTGTTTGAGAGGCAGTAGCTAAATCGATGGAATAAGAGCTCTGCATAAGCTCGAAAGTCTGTCTCTCTCACCAACGGAAGCTGGTTCAGTAAAAGACATTATCTCACCCACCTTGTCTCTCTAATCTCCTGGGGCCAACACAGCTACAGCAACACTGGATACTTTTCCAGCTAACACAGCCTTTGTGTTCCTAACTAAGTTATTGAACCTGCCCCAAATTAAACAATTAGCATCTAATTTATTTATTCAGTCAAGCCTGGACAATCCAGGACAAAGGACTCAGCATCTAGCACAGAGGTGGGCAAACTACGGCCTGCAGGCCACATCTGGCCCGCAGGACCCTCCTGCCCGGTCCCTGAGCTCCTGGCCCGGGAGTCTACCCCTGGCCCCTCCCCTGTTGTTCCCCCTTTCCCACAGCCTCAGCTCGCTCCGCCGCTGGCGCAATGCTCTGGGCGGCAGGGCTATGAGCGTCTGGGGCAGCACAGCTGCAGAGCCCAGCCTGACCCAGTGCTCTGTGCTGCGTGGTGTCGACAGTGTATCTGGCTCCAGCTGGGCAGTGTGGCTGTAGCACCACCAGCCACTGGTGCTCCAGGCAGCATGGTAAGAGGGCAGGGAGTGGAATAGAGGGCGGGGGGGAGTTCGGGGGAGTGGTCGGGGGCAGGGGTGTGGATAGGGGTTGGGGCAGTCAGAGGGTGGGGAACAGGGGGGCTGAATGAGGGCAGGAGTCCCCAGGGGGCAGTCAGGAAGGAGGGGGGTTTGGATGGGTGGCAGGGGGCAGTCGGACCAGGGGTTCTGGGGGCAATCAGGGGACAGGGAGAATGGGTGGTTGGATGGGGCAGAGGTTGCGGGGGGGGTAGTCAGGAATGGGGGGGGTTGAATAGGCGGTGGGGGGGAGTCAGGGGCAGGGGTTCCAGTGGTGGTCAGGGGATAGGGAATGGAGGGTGAGGTGAGGGTGGAAGGGGCAGAGGTCTGGACTGTGTGTGTGTTAGGGAACAGCGGGGGTTGGATGGGGCAGGAGTCCTGGAGGGGTGGATAGAGGGTGGGGGCCGGGCCACGACCCCCTCCCCACGACCCCCTCCCCTTAGGCCAAAAAGTTTGCCCACCCCTGATCTAGCAGCACATCAAATAATCCAGGGTACAACTGAAGCATATCTAAATAGGCTATGTTTAGAAGTTTTGTATATATAAGTAATATTGTAATGCTAATACTCACTGGATAATGTATCTTCTCAGTAAACCGAGTGCCCTATATAGATGATACATAGATTTTAAGCCTGGAAGGGACCATTAGATCAACTTTTTCTGACCTCTTGATTAAACAAGCCAGATAATTTCATCCAATTACTCCTGTATTGAGCCCAATAATTTGTGTTTGACTAAAGCATATCTTCCAGAAACGCATCCAATAATGATCTGAAGACTTCAGGAGTTGGAGAATCAAACCTGACAGTTTGTTACAATGGTTAATCACCTTCCCTGTTAAATAATTGTGCTCTATTTCTAATTTGAATTGGTCCAGCTTTAGCTCCCTGTGATTGGTTCGTCTTATGCCTTTATCTGCTTGGTTAAAGAGCATTTTAGTACCTAGCATTTTTTCCCCATGAAGGTAATTACCTACCAGCAAGCCACCTCTTGATTTTCTTTTAAACAAATTGAGCTCCGTAAGTCTCTCACTGCCAGGGTTTTCTCCAGTATTCAAATAACTCTTTTCTCCATGCTCTCCAAGTTTTCAACATCATTTTTAAAGTGTGGACAACAGAACAGGATGCAATATTCCAATACCTGTCTCATCAATGCCAATACTCATGACTTCCCTGTTTATACATCCAAAAATCACTTTCACTCTTTTTCCCACAGTATTGCACTGGGAGCTCATGTTCAGTTGTTTGTCCTATATGACCGCTAAATCTTTTTTCAATCACTGCTTTTCAGAATACAGCCCCCCACATTCTGTTGGTATGGCCTGCATAACTTCTTCCTTGATATATAATCTTGGCTTTGGCAGTGTTAAGACACATTTTATTTGAATGGGCCCAGAGTCCAAGTGATCCAGGTAGTCTTTTCCGCATCATTATTTACCACTTTGGCAATCTTTGTATCATTTTCAAAAAGATTTTATCAGCAATAATTTTACATTTACTTCAAGCCCATTGATTAAAATAACAAAAAGCTTCTGGTCTAGTACCAATCCCTGCAGAACTCCACTACAAACACCCCCAGTGGATGTTTCTACATTGACAACTACTTTTCAGATCTATCAGCCAGTTCTTAATCCATTTAACATGAGCTTTATTTATACTGTACTTTGATTTTTTTTAAATAGAATGTCATATAGTACCAAGTCGAATGCCTAACAAAAATCTAAATGTTTTACGTCTATGCAGTTACTTTTAGCACCAAACGTGCAAACTCATCAAAAATGAAATAAGGTTCGACAAAGGAGTGAAAAACATCCTTTGGGACTAAGAATCTTCACTGTGCGTCTGTTTTATTATGATCCACTTTCATGCATTAAAGAAGTCTGTTTCCTGAAATCTTTAAATATATTAAATTTCCTGGAAGCTGATGGAATAATGTTTCAGACTTGTCTAGGACCATTTATCCAAAGACCGCAAAACAATTTACAAACACTAATTGGTTAGGCTCACAACACCCTGTTAGGTCGGTATGTACTATAGAGGACGGCAATATATAAATTGAGGGGCCATAAGGCTGGTCATGTCCACAAAGCAGCAAACTAGATATGATAGTGGAGACCCAGCTTCAGTGGAGAAGGTGCCAGCACATGTACATCTGCCTGTATTAAAATCCTAGTCTGTCAATCAGCATAACTAAAAATGAAAAATAAACACAAGCACAAAGAAATAAAAACAATCAACCAAAGGCTTTGACTGATGTGCTGAGACACTGCAATATTTCTTGAATTATACGCAAACCGTGAAGTTTATTTGAGAAATACCGTTTCTGTCAACACTCTCACATTCATTTCTTTCATGTGAAATAAGGCTTAAACTCTGTGACTCTGCAAATGATACAGTCCCCTTTGATTTTTTGCATGTTTAGACATTTATATTCTTTCTCCTGTTGTTTTCCTAATTACACGTTCACCCAAGAGACTACAAAGGTTACTTGGGACGCAATTCTGAACATTCAAATAAATATTATGTGGATGGGTTTGGCCCTGGTTATGATTTTTTTAAAAAAAAAAACAGCTATACCCAGAGGAGAAGAAAGGGGTTCCAGCTTCTTATTCAAACAGTATCTTTATTAGTTGCTATGCTGTATATTTAAAATTAAAAAACTACAGGGCACTGCCATATTAAAAAAAACTTGGAAGAAAAAGAATCATTCAAATTATTCTCTGCTTTAAAATGAAAGAAAGAAGGAAATTCCATACAGGCTAAACAGTAAGGTAGTGACCTAAACATCCAGAAAATTCAGACTTAAAACCTGTCAGTTACGCTTGCACTTAACAAGTCATTCTGCTCAGGGATTGCAGAAGCCTTCCAGCTAGCCATAAATATATGGAACATACTGTGTGTACTGCAAAGCCTCAGTCACATCAGTTAGACTGTATGCAAATAATATATGCTTGTATTTTATTACCAGTGTGCTATGCAAATACAGAAAGACTTGTCCTTACAAAAATATGTCAGAGCGCAGGAATTCCTCAATTAGCTTTGCCAACCTTGTCACTCTGATGGGACTAGGGAATATCTTTGGATTCTTTGGTGACAGAAAACACACATCAGCTGGTAAAATTCTCTTATACTTCCATTCGTGTTTCTAGCAGAAAGACATCATGTGACATTAAACTGTAATTGATTCTTGAAAGATTACTCACTATCACCACATTCCCAGTGTATCACTGAAAGTTATTGTGATAACAGATGACAAGTAAGTTAGCCTCTGCTTTTCAGTCCTCTGAATTACAATGAAAGCTACTATACTTCAAGGATGCATATTAAGGCAACAAAACAAAAACACACCTCAGGAAGAATTCAGAAATCCTTATGGAAGCAAAAATAAGCAAAATAGCAGGATTAATAGGGACAGAAGAAGCCTACTCCTGATCAAAAGGGGAATGAAGACAAAAAAGATAGTGGAAAGAAAAATAAGTTGTGTGCACTTACCTTTGGCAATGCGTATTTTGGTAGCTTCATCTGTATGAAGTCATTTCGACGGTAAGAGACATAATATTTAGTTCGATTTGCTGATGTTGTCTATGCAAAGAAAGAAAGGAAATATCAGGATTAGTTTGGCACTAAAACCAATCATCCATAAAGGCACAAAGAGATTTTTTGCCACAATTTGAACATATATACAATATTAGTACTGCATTGTATTCATTTCTGTCATTTCCTCTATCACAGTATCTGGGCATTCCTACAGTAGTGGAACTGCAGACTACTGATTAAAGACCAGGCAGAGTTTACTCTCAGCCGATAGGAGGGGGTAGCATGTAAATAGGTCACCCCAAGAACAGACAACAGTTTCCAACAGTCATAATTCCCTTCTTTGTTCTGGAGAAAGAAGAAATCTGCTACTGGCATAGACCTCTCCTTCTCTGCTGGCTGATGCACTAGGACGTCATCCTTTCCTTACCCCCAGTCCATTTCCCCACTAGTGTCTCACTCTGTGGACAGCTCATGCTTCTGCCCTCACAACCTGCTGCATGAACACAGTGGGCAAGAGACTCTCATCCTACACAGGCAGAG
Organism: Gopherus evgoodei; assembly: GCF_007399415.2. Taxonomy (NCBI): domain Eukaryota; kingdom Metazoa; phylum Chordata; order Testudines; family Testudinidae; genus Gopherus; species Gopherus evgoodei. The sequence goes on from NC_044326.1 coordinate 23,849,328, forward strand.
GAGGATATAAACTATCAGTGAATACGAGTATCTTTTAAAATCTGTTTGGAGTGTTGTTACAGCCCTGTTGATCCCAGGATATGAGAGACAAGGTAGGTGAGGTAATATCTTTTCCTGGACCAACTTCTGATGGTGGAAAGTCCATGGGTGCACAAGTCAATGGGTCCAGATCTAATGCATCCCCGGGTGCTCAGGGAGTTGACTGATGTGATTGCAGAGCCATTGGCCATTATCTTTGAAAATTCGTGGTGATCGGGGGGGATCCCGGATGATTGGAAAAAGGCAAATATAGTGCCCATATTTTAAAAAGGGAAGAAAGAGAACCCGGAGAACTATAGACCGGTCAGCCTCAATTCAGTCCCTGGTAAAATCATGGAGCAGGTACTCAGGGAATCCATTCTGAAGCACTTGGAGGAGAGGAAGGTGATCAGGAACAGTCAACATGGATTCACCAAGGGCAAGTCATGCCTGACCAACTGATTGCCTTCTACGATGAGATAACTGGCTCTGTGGATTTGGGGAAAGTGGTAGATGTGATATATACTGACTTTAGCAAAGCTTTTGATACAGTCTCCCACAGTGTTCTTGCCAGCAAGTTAAAAAAGTATGGATTGGATGAATGGACTATTAGGTGGATAGAAAGTTGGCTAGATTGTCGGGCTCAATGGGTAGTTACCAATGGCTCGATGTCTAGTTGGCAGCCAGCATCAAGCGGTGTGCCCCAGGGGTTGTTCCTGGGTATGGTTTTGTTCAACGTCTTTATCAATGATCTGTATGATGGGATTAATTGCACCCTCAGCAAGTCTGCAGATGACACTAAGCTGAGGGGAGAGGCAGATACACTGGAGCGTAGAGATAGAGTCCAGAGTAACCTAGATAAATTGGAGGATTGGGCCAAAAGAAATCTGAGGAGGTTCAACAAGGACAAGTGCAGAGTCCTGCACTTAGGAAGGAAGAATCCCATGCGTTGCTACAGGCTGGGGACTGACTGGCTAAGCAGCAGTTCTGCAGAAAATGACCTGGGGATGACAGCGGACGAAAGGCTGGATATGAGTCAGCAGTGTGCCCTTGTTACCAAGAAGGCCAACAGCATATTGGGCTGTATTACTAGGAGCATTGCTAGCAGATCGAGGGAAGTGATTATTCCCCTCTATTTGGCACTGGTGAGGCCACACCTGGAGTATAGTGTCCAGTTTTAGTACCCACACCACAGAAGGGATGTGGACAAATTGGAGAGAGTCCAGCGGAGAGCAATGAAAATGATTAAGGGGCTGGGGCACATGACTTACGAGGAGAGCTGAGGGGACTGGGGCTTTTAGTCTGCAGAAGAGAAGAGTAAGGGGGGATTTGATAGCAGCCTTCAATTACTTGAAGGTGAGTTCCAAAGAGGATGGAGCTAGGCTGTTCTCAGTGGTGGCAGATGACAGAACAGGGAGCAATGGTCTCAAGATGCAGTGGGGGGAGAGGACTAGGTTGGATATTAGAAAACACTATTTCACTAGGAGGGTGGTAAAGCACTGGAATGAGCTACCTAGGGAGGTGGTGGAATCTCCATCCTTGGAGGTTTTTAAGGCCTGGCTTGACAAAGCCCTGGCTGGGATGATTTAGTAGGTATTGGTCCTGCTTTGAGCAAGAGGTTGGACTAGATGACCTCCTGAGGTCTCTTCCAACCCTAATATTATATGATTCTATGAAAGTACAAGCTCTCAAGCTTCACAGTGCTCTTCTTTAGGTCTGGGGAAGGTAACCAGAGTGTCTGAGCTAAATACTAGATGGAAGCATTAGGGGTCCACACAATTCTCCTGTAGGAGACTTCTTAAAATGAAGTAGGCAATTAAGGGTTAGCAGTGGGGTAACAAGCCAAAAATCCAGTGTGTCTGTTGAGTCCATGATTTTTGGTGTCTAGCAAGGTTATGAATTTAAGTTTCCAGGCTCACCTTTTGAAATTCTTGTGCACATTTCCTTTGAGGATGAGGACTGGGTGTCACAAGTGGAGGGATCACTTTGTTAAAAAAAAAAAAAAAGGGTTCACCACAAGTGATAAGGTGCTTTTGTCTTTTATCATTTTTCTGTGGGAGTTCATTTGAGAGCACAATTATTGACTGGTTTCACCCACACAGTTGTTGTTGAGGCATCCGATGCACTGGGTGAAGCATACCACATGTTGTGATAGGTATGTGTAGGATCCAGGAATCTTGAAAGGTATGTTGTGGGAGATATTGAGCATCATAGCAGTGGAAATATGTCTGCAGGTTTTATATCTGTTGTTCTGGAAGGGTCTGGTGCCACTTTGAGTTGGTGTTTCCTGGTCTGCGGGGAACTTGCTTTCAACAATGAGCTTAGCAGGTTGTTTGAAGGTCAGAAGAATGGGTTCAGGAAAGATTTTTTTCAGGATGTTGTTCCCGTCCAATATGTGTTGTAATTGTTGGATCATATTGTATGGGTTCCACTGTGACCCCTACAAAATCATGGACTCAGAGACGATGGTTTTATGGCTCATTACAAGCATTTGTAGCACATCACACTGCCTGCAAATCCCTAATTGCCTACTTTATTTTAAGTGGTCTCCTAAGCACATGTGAACCCCTTACGCTTAATTATCTGTTCCAACTTGTCTTTATCTCAGACACTCAGGTTATGTTCCTCAGACTAGAAGAGAAGCTCTGTAAAGCCTGAAAGCTTGTATCTTCCACCAACGGAAGCTGGTCCAATAAAAGATACTACCTCACCTACCTTGTCTCTCTTTTAAAACTGCTATTACAGCACTATTCAAACAACACAAGAGGCTGAATAAATCATAATGTAAGGGGTTTATATAAAGCATTCTGAATCCCTATATTGGACAAACATTTTCTAGCTATAATCAATCATCTTCTGGCACAAGTCTTCCAGAAGTGCAATGGTGGGTAACAGTGCAACATTTAACCTATTGGTTCAGTGGTGATTTTGAAAATAGATTAACTGTATCCTATAGGCCCAATTCTAGGTTCATCTACATGATGACACTCCTTTTGGTTTAAATATAGACTTTTCACCTGTGTAATGGAGGGCATAATTGGGCCCCATATAAACAATCCAGAAGCCCTGCAAAGATTTCCATCCAATAGAAAACAAAGCATAAGCAGCTAGTGAATGAAAAATTAGCATGGAGATGTTCTCCATTATCACCTTTCTCCCCGATGTCATAGCAGACATATTGGTATTTGCAAGCCTTGCCTTTCCTTGCAGTTATTAGGTTAACAACAGAAGCGTCTTTTTCAAAGTAGCAACATATTTGTATTAAGTACTGATGGATTAAAACAACCAGGTGACAGAGTGTTCCCTATTGCACTTCTCAGTCATGGATTTAGGGCCAGTTCCTTCACTGCGGCAAATTGGCTCATTTCCATTGAAGTCAACGGTGTTCCATCAAATTATGCTAACAGATAATTCGGCCCTTAATAAATAATATTTCACATTTTCCAAAACACATCTCTGCACCACTGGCTTCTCCCTCTAGGTAACAGCAATTCAGCCACTGACTCTAGATTTATCAAAAGTTATTGCTTTGTAAATTAACAGCAACAGATTGATTTTAAAAAAGCTAAAATTAAAATATGCCTTTTTTTCCTCTGGCTTATTACCATGCAAAGAAAAGCCATTTTGTAGGTCAGCAGCACTAACAGCCTAAACTTTGTGCCTTTACTTAGAAGATATACTTTGCATCCCCATCCCTGTCATTGCTACATTTCTTCTGCATTGAGACAGGTGGGATCATGCATCTAGAGGAGGCTGGGATCCCTTATTAAGTCCAACCCCATGCACTGAACAATTATTCAGGCCCTTCTTTCCCCCTTTTCAAGCTTTAATCCCCTCCTTTTGTAGAGGGGGGATACCCTGAATCAAAATAATAAAGTTACTCATCTGACAAAGCCACCTCCACTGTGGCAGGGAAAAGGTTTTTAAGGCAGCTTTCCTAGTTCTCAGAAAATATGTGGCAATTTCTACTCCAAGCTCTCAAACGAAGCTTGATTAATACAGAAGAAAATCTTTGTTGCCATAGTAGAAGCTGGCTTAAAAGGCAAATGTGCAGTGAACCCTTCTGGCCTCAGTTTTCTCTACCTCAGCTGTCTCAGAAAAGGCATCCCCCAGAGCACAGGGAGGGGTGATGGATAAAATCATCACAATGTGGTGGCTAAATAGAAGGCATCTACTAATGCAATGTAATTCCTGAAGGAACGTCTTCATCCCATTCATGGAAGATCCACAGAAAAGCTAAGTTTTAATCTATTGTTCAAAATAAACTTTTAAGACTAAATGCTGGGGATTTTACTCAGATAAAACCTATTTAAATCAGCTGAAGTTTGCCATAGTTAATTGAGAACTCTGGGATTCGGCCCTAGAGCATCACATACTTAATTACGTATTTAAAAAAAGAAATTGGTTCGAAAAACAAACTATGCTGAAACATGTATATTTGACCTTTGCCTGGTAAAAATCGAACTGATGCATGACTGTAGATCTAGCTTCCTGAATATCTTAAATGTAACAACGAACAGAACAGTGACCATTTTTACACTTCTTTCCTGTCTATCTCCTTTTTTGCAGCATAACAAACATGACGCCTTTCAGAATGTGAGTTGTTAACTTAACCAAACCCCTTCCATTTTTATTTATATTTGTTAAATACCAGTCTTATTCATCATATTAAACAGTAAATACAGATATCCTGGTCTTTCAAGTGAAATCAGGTCCTTGTGGCAGGTGTGGAATTACTGCAGGGAAACAAAGCTGGAGGTACATCTGATACTGCCTAGGCCAAGTAATTAGAGTGGAATGACAGCTTTTCCTCATTACAAAAAAGGTGCTTCTTCAACGGTGCCAGTATGACAATAGCTTTATGTTCTGTGCTTTACAACTGCAACCTTATCAGGTTACTTGGTGCTCTGGGAGACATCCATTTGGTTTCCAGTTCCTAGCTCCATTGAAGCTGGAAGTGTAAGAAGGAATGGTTCCCATCCTGAAGAACTAACATTCTAGGGCCATATCTACACGAGGGGTGTTTTACAGTGATCCAGAGAATGAAAGACACTATATCAATGAGATTTACTGCAAATACTATGAAAGGAAACACTGAAAGGATGTCTTCCTCCCATGGAATAAGTGCACTTCACTTCCATACCATCAATAAGGGCCAATTCACTGGGAGATGGGAATACACTATTTATTATATAACTCTCCTGGTAGTGGTTTTCTGATACCTTTCAGTTGCTATGGGTGGGTTTCCAGCTCGTTTCTCTGGGCTGTGCCTGCCCATGTCTGGCATTAGATCAGAACAATACTGCCTACAAATATGTACTGTCCTAAAATAACACAGATGCTTGAAGAGAAAACTACCTGTGTCTTGCAGAACACAGCAGTCTGGAAGTGCACATGGAGAGAAACACTTCTCACCATCTACTAACTGTGAAATGAATTTTAAAATGTGCCTGGTGGGAGCTATCTTTGAGCAAAATGGCTGCCACCAATGCATGGCTTGGGCTGGGAAATGCCAATTTTAATTCAAAATTTCATTTCCAATTGAATTTTTCATAGTTGGTCTGCGGTGATAGGTATTTCCTGTCACGTGCACCTGCAGATTGTTGTGTTTAGCAACATGGATAACAGCTTGTTTGTCTCTGTACCAGTGTACACAATTCCTCCACAAGGGAAGAAAGCTGTGGAAAAGCCAATCTAATGTACCCCAAAGCTGTGGAGCAGAGAGAGCTCCTCTAATATCACCTAGAAAAACCAGTATTGCTTTCCTGTAGGAGACAAGGCTTGCAGCAAACAGACTACATCAAACTGGGGCTAAATTGTGGTGTTTAACCATAGGACTGAGTAGAGAGCAATGCATAGAAACACTACTCTATGGGGAACTCGGGGATGGCTTGGGAGAAATCCTTCTCCAAATAGCCTGCAGTAAGACTGCAAAGGCTGCTCCATCCTTTGGGATAATTTTGGCTGATCCCTCTAGGATTGCTGGCCTGCAACTGGGCCAGATTCGTGTTATCTTCTGCTGCGCCAAACTCACAGATGGGGCAGCTGGTAGGGGGCAGATAACCTGCTGCCATATTGCTGCTTTCCAGACCCTGTGGCTGCTGGCTGGATGAAAGGGTCACAGTGTAACTTGGACCAATCTAAAATCTGGTCTAAATCGCACCACTGGAGTGGTTCTAAAGAGACACAAGGGTCACTCCATCAGCTGAGGACTGGCCACAGTGGTATTTGCTCCAGGGCCATTCCCAATATGCTCGCTACGTAAGAAGTTGGGGAACAAAAAAACTGCTACACAGGCTTTACAGCATCTAAGGATTCCCTTGGCTACCACGCAGGCAGCTTTTTGCCTGCTCTCTGCTGTCAAAGCAGTGAAAAGAAACCAGAACAGAGCCTGAGGATTTGACCCTAAATGTTAAATACTGCCTAATTTACAGCAGCATTAACAGGAATTTGGCCCATATAGTCCTACCTAAATCTTGGCAAATCTCATTACATCTAAATCAAATGATAAATCAAAATCTAAGGGGGTATAAGCAGCTTGTTTGCTCTGGGCCAAAAATATGTCATCTTTCATAAGACTGGTATGGAACACCTTGTTGTATGTGAAGATTCTTAATCCATCTCTATACAGCAACAGGTTTCTTTGTTTTCTTATGCTACTGCTACTGTTTTGCTGTATGGCTTGTATTTCTCAATCTTAGTTTAACATTGGCTTGTGTATGCAGTAAGTGACATTACCTGGAGGAATATGTAGTCATCCTGCACAGTCAAGGAATCCTGGTCGATGCTGCCAGCAAACTGGACTGTTGGTGTTTTATCAGAGCAATTCTGAATCTGACAGGTGATGTAGCGATAACCTGAGGGTAGGGGGAGAAATGTGTTACACGGTTTCAAAGACAGAGAAGCAAATATCTTGACATTCTGTTTGTGTGGGGGAAGCATCACATTAATCAGTATAGTAAAGTATGCAATAATTACACCTAACCCTCACACAGAAACCTTTTAATCTCCAAAGTGCTAGATGCACATTAACCACTGAATCCTCACTTCACTCCTCAGAGGTAAGAAGGTATTAGCCTCATTTCATGGTCAGAAAAACTGAGGCCCAGAAAGATTAGGGAATAGATGATGAGTAGCCCTTGTGGAGGTGTTCAAGAGTGGGGGCTTGCCTGACCTGCACAAGGGCCCCTCGCATGAGCAGATCACTCATTTACAGCAGTGGAGATTTGGTGTCCTGTAGTTGAAATCAAGGAGTTCCCCTCATGTGAAACTGGGTGAGAAGAGAATCAAGCCCATAGAATTTAAGAGAGAATACACAGATCCCTATTATGGAATTTAAAGGTTGGTTTCAAAGTTCTCCAGATATGTTATAATTCTCTATTAAATGCTTTAGGATTTTCCTCACATGTTAAAATGTCTATGTGAAGGGTAAATGGTCTGCATAAAAAGCCTAGTTGAGGTTCTGGCCTACAATATTTGTGCTGTCACGAGCACTGCTCCACTCTTCCTCCTCCACTGAGTGAGCCATCCAAGACGGGGTGCAGAGCAGGACTAGTGCATCAGGGAAGCAATCTGCTCCCACCTAATGGATGGAGCAAAGTGCTCCCACCTACTTTGTACACCAAGCTGTTATGGAACAGAACTTCTCTTAGGTTGGAGCCTTACATGCTCCTGTCCCAGTACAGACGTGTGTACAGCACACAGTCAGTCCAGCCCTAAGTAACTTGCCCAAGCCCATGAAGGAAATTCCTGTCTCCCAAACCTGAGATAAGAACACTACACATCACCTCACTTCTGTCTCAGTCTGAATGAGCAAAGCTTTAGCACTCATGTGTTTCATTATTCCTGCAAGAAACTTATCTCCCATGACCCCATTTGGGACAGTTTTAAAATCTGGACGTGGATCTGAAGCAGCTTGGGTCCATACTCTACTGCTTATCGCCAAACCATTTTGGGACAAACACAGCAAAGTGTCTTCAGATTCCTTTAATTAGTCATAATTCGCATGGACAAGCATGAAACCAGTAAAGTCTCTCCTATAATAAAGGTACAAAGAGCTTGATCCTGCTTCCATTGAAATCAATGGCAAAGCTTCTATTGACCTCAGCAGGGCCAGATAAAGCACTGAAGGACTCAGGAAATAAATGTATTAAAAATCATGTAAGAGAACAGCGTTCCGTTATCAGATTCTTCTTTAGAAAATAAATACAACACAATTATACTTGTGATAGTTCATTTGAGGGAATCAGATTAAATGCCCATGGTTCAAGCTTGTCATTGAACGTACCCCAAAAAAAAGAGTGGTGAAATATTCCACGGATACTAGTTAATCAACAGCTATTTTTGCCACTCTATTCTGAAGTTACAGAATGAGTTATAAAATACAGAAATGGGCAAAAATCAAACATGCTGGATTCAACCCTTGCCCCCCTTGCATTTTGGGGACATTCAAATTCCAAACCATCTGTGGACATGAATTTTGCAAACAGCCACTATTATTATGGCCTTGGTGGCACATGAAATATGGAGCCAACATGTATAGCTGAGTTCATATCCAAATAAAATAAAATAAAATAAAAATACAAAGGGACAAATCCCTAACCCTTTTCCTCTAACTGTGGAGAGGTCCAGGTGTAATAGAAATGATTTCATCAGGCAAGTGGAGGTAAGAAAGAATTTGCAAGGGGGAAAATATGTGCCAGCTCTTCACAGACCCACTTTGAATCATTTTAAGAATCTCTTAATCTAAGAAATTGAATTATCACCACACAGCAGTTTGAGGGCAGGGTGGGATGGAGGAGGAACCAGGGCATGACAATAGAACTTCTGCTACATGTGACCTTGACTGGCCACTGTCCTCTGAAGAACAGGGCTGTAGGAGCAGTAAACACTAATGTAGCATCAGGGCAGTGCCACTGTCTCAGGGTAATCCTATCACTATTCTGCTGAATGAATGGGAAATTTTCTTCCATCCAACTCCTATGGAATCTCACTAGACCCAACCAACTACTCAGAAACTCATTGGGACCTGTAACTGTTCTGAGCTTCTGTGAAATGTGATCACTTGGATTTAGGAGCTGAACTTTAGGTACCTGATTTTTAAGGGTTGGCCTTAATTTTTCACCATGGTCAGGACAGGGGTGGGGGGAAAGAGCTATCATGTTCTGAAAGGTTAAGTTATACATCCTTTACAATTAATATAATTCGTGTGTAGGAGCTAGGATGATTGTCCACAGAATTAAACCATCTTTCAAGGGTATAATTCTTAAGAAGACAGACACATATATGTTGTAATTGTAGTGTCTACTTTGTACTGTATGCTGTGTAACTTCTAGTATTTAAAAAACAAAACAAAAACAAAACTATGTTGAATGTGTAACACAAAGATTTTCTGGGAAAAGACTGTTAATTCAGTGGAGCTGACATATGTGAGAATTCACTCTAGCAGACACTCACCCAGCACTACATTGCACTGCCAGCTGTATTTGCAAATCAGGAAAAAATGTTCAGTGTTTAAGTGCCAGAACAAATTGCACTATTAATGGACTTTTTCACTGGAGCATAGCATCTTGACTTCAATTTATTTCAGAGTGGAAAACAAGTACATTTTAAATCATACTACATTTTTATATATCAAGACAGTTTTGCTGAATACATATAAACAGAGCAAGAATCTGACAAGTGGAAAATGTTTCTTCCCACTGTTTTATAAATGAATGCAAAAAGTATTCTTTAAAATCAAAAGAAACGCCAGGAAGTCAATTGCTAAAATTTTCATTAGCATACCTCCACTGGGGTCCTGGATTTCCATATGAACCAAATCAGGGTCTCTGTCAACTCCGGCAACGGCCCTGAGAACATAATATAATTAAGTTATCTTGGGCATGCTAGAGAACAGTAATTACATGGATGGAAAAATAGAAAGATTTTGTGCTAAACTGCTCCCACATCCTAGTTGGACAGTTAAAATAAACCCCATTTGTAATTTTAGATAATATGGATGGAAATCATACATTTCCTGTTCTCGGCATTATGCCTTGCTTTTTCTGTTTTACTAGACTTTCCATTACTAGAACACACAAACCGCCAGGATAGATATTAAGTTCAACTGGAGAAAAGAACAGAAATAGGTGGGGAACAGTAAATAAAACTGGATCTTTCTGAGGCAATCCCAGTTTAATCCTTTCCTAATTTCACAAATATACAGTACTGAATGTTAGCACATTCTCTTTTACAACTTGCTCTGATATTAGTGACGATAGGGCAAATATATTGCTAAGAAATCTTTGAGGTTCTTTTTGTATTAGAAATCTTCTAAACCTGACACACAGCCCCTATAACTAATAAATTACTCTTTGTTAGGCATGTTCACTGGAGGTACCGATCCTATTTTGACAAAGCAATTTAAAAATGAAGAATAATATTCAGTAGGAAATCCTGAGAATGGAACTAAAGGTGCATTTTAACTTAGTAAAAGAAATAACAGGGATCCAGACTGATTCTCCTGGAACAGATAACTGTCAAATTTGCTCAGATAAAAGATTATTTTTAAACCTCAGAGTTTCTATCACAACCTAGGATTAGAAAACGAAGCGGTACTCTGTCCGCCTCCTACAACATGGTTCAAAAGGCAGATTCTGCAAGGAAAATGTAGGTGACAATTCTGCTGACAATACACCCAGCAAAACAGAATCCATCTCACACTCCCACAACTGCATTGGCTTTTCAGTGCCAACACTAGCAAAATATAAGAGCCTGTAAAGTAAACAGATTTGACATGAAGACACAGGGAGCAAATACGTGGACAGAAAAAGTGCAATTTGGGTACTTTTTAAAAAGCACTGAAGTACTTAGAGCAAATGATTATCTTGATATGGTTATTAGATATAACGAGTATACTTTATGTTGAACCTACATCATTGTTTAATGACTGATTGATTAGTGGCATTGATGGGACTGACTTATGGGAAAGATTAAGGGCCAGACTCAGAGGCAGATTAAAGTTTCCTGGGGCCCGAGCAAGTGGGGGCCCCTTCCCCACTCCTTCTGCCTGCGGTCCAGCCCCCATTCTGCTCCTTCAGCCTGCAGCCCTGCCCAAGGCCCCACTCCTTTCTGCCCCTTCCCTGGGACCCATACCTGTTCCACCCAGGGTCCCCCCATTCCGTCCTCCCCACTGCACCCCCGTACAACCCGTTTGCTCCTTTCTGTCCCACTCCCCATTGTGGCCCCAAGACCAGAGAAGCTCTGTCCCTACACCATGGCCCGGGGTCTGCAGCAGGGAGTGCAAGCTCCTTCAGTCCCAGGGCCGCAGCAGGGGTTCGGGTGCTGGGCTTCCCCCACCACTCCCAAGCTTCTGTGGAGGACATGGGTCAGGGCACTGGGGCTTCTTCTGTCCTGCCTGCCCGGGGCTTCTTCCAGAGAGCAGGGGCAGGGGCTTCCCCTGCTGCCCTGAGGCTACTGCCAGGGATGGGGTTGATGGGTACTGGGGGCTTCCCCTACCATCCTGCAGCTTCTGCCTGGGACAGGGTTGGGCAGCGCCGGAGCTTCCCCCATCCCGCAGCTTCTGCTGGGGAGAAGGTCAGGGGCTGCTGGGGCTTCCCTCATCCCACGGCTTCTGTCTGAAAAGTGCTATTGTAAATGGATAGTATTCATCTGTGAGCAGAGGGCCAGCCTAAGGTCTATGCCCCACTTTAATCCCATTTAAGCCCTCTAAGTAGGGTTGGTAGAAGAGCTCTGCAGGAGGATAAGGTTAGGATGCAATAAAATGGTGTGGAGGAGAAAATGTGATGAGAGAAGTGAGTGAATGGAGATACTACTGAGTTCTTTAAAGGTGCAGACAAGAGGTTTGACCTGATCATGGAAAAAGATGGGTAGTAGCGTGACATTCAGAACCAGACTTTGACTTGGGACTGTGCATGTAGACGCAACCCAACTCCTAGAGGAGGTGTGTCAGGAATGGGTGGAGCCTCAACTCCACCGCACAATGTATTAGCTAGCACACATGATGCAACATGCTAGTGTGCCAGCAGCAAATTAGTACTCCCACCCATAGAGCTTGGGAAAAGCAGTGAGGGAACCGTGCCTCTGAGGGGCACAAGATCTCCCCTGCATTGCTCCTAGGATGATCCAAGCTACATGCTGCCCCATACACAGGGCCTGTAGAAAAGCCATAAGCTAGCTCTTAACACTAAGGAAAATCATTATCAGACGAACTGATGAGAAAGATATTTGCAGCAGTATTTTGGACAAAATTAATGGGGAGAGAAGTGAGATGTGAGAACAGGAGATAAGACAAGGCAGGAAATTGCTAGATCACAAATGAGTAAAATCTTGCTTTTGTTGAGAAATCGGTCTGCAAAATGCAAAATCCACTGTGGTATTTTGTGGACAATATCCTAAACCAGAGAAGCTATTTAACCCACAGAAGGGCTTATGCTAAGGTGCAGGTGAATGGCAGGAAGATATTCAATCTTTTTCACAGTGTGGAACACCTCTATCTATCTAGCGTGACAGACCCAGGCCAGTGGGGTACAGGAGTACATGACTACCCTAGACTTGACAAAGGGGTAGTGGCAGATTCCCCTTGCAGAAGACGCAAAGGAAAAGACTGCATTCTCTACACCACAGGGTCTTTTTCAATATACTGTCCTCCCTTTTGGACTACATGGGGCCCCAGCTACTTTCCAGTGCCTCATGGACAAGCTATTATGCCCGCATAACAGTTATGCTGCTGCCTACTTGGACGATGTGGTCATTCATACCCCAGACTGGGAAACCCACCTACAGAAGGTGCAGGCAGTCCTTGATACCTTCAGGTGAGCTGGCCTTACAGCAAACCCTGCCAAATGCGCTCTAGGGTTTACAGAGGCCAAATATCTTGGCTACACTGTGGGAAAAGGTCTGGTAAAACCCCTAGTGAACAAGTTGGAGGCCATCCAAAATTGTCCCCGACCACGTCGCAAGAAACAAGTCCGGGCATTCCTAGATGTAGTGGGGTATTACTGACGATTTATCCCCCACTTTGCCACAAGGGCAAGCCCCGACAGACCTAGTGAAAGCCTGTGGACCTGATTTGGTGAGATGGTCTGATGCAGCAGAGGAAGCATTCACAGACCTAAGGACTGCCCTCTGCAGTAACCCTGTACTGATAGCCCCTGATTTCACCAAGAAATTTATCCTGCAGACAGATGCATCGGAAGTAGGGTTGGGGGCCATTCTACCACAGATGATCGTGGAGGAGGAACACCCAATTCTCTACCTCAGTAGGAAACTTCTTCCGAGGGAACAAAAATATGCAGTGGTGGAGAAAGAGTGCCTTGCCATAAAATGGGCCATGGAAACATTGCGCTACTACTTGCTCAGGCGCAGATTTGTCCTCGTGACCGACCATGCCCCTCTTCAATGGATGCAGCGGAACAAGGAGAAGAACACAAGGGTGACCAGGTGGTTCTTATCCCTCCAACCTTTCCAGTTCCATGTGTAACACAGAGCAGGAAGCCGTCACGGTAATGCCGATGGCTTGTCACGTGTGCACTGTGGGCATCCCAAGTTGCCCAACCCCTTGGTGTTGAGCAGGGGGGAGGGATATGTGACAGACCCAGACCAGTGGGGTACAGGAGTCTGGTAGAGGGCAAATATACTGGTCACTGGATGAGTAGTTTTCTGTTCCCTGAGTAACCAGAGCAGGAGCTGCACTAGAGTAATCAGGAACCTGCTAGAACCAATTCAGGCAGACAGGCTGATTAGAACACCTGCAGCCAATCAAGGCAGGCTAATCAGGGCACCTGGGTTTAAAAAGGAGCTCACTCCAGTCAGGGAGGGGGGAGCCAGAGGAGAGGAAGTGCGTTTGAGTAGCTGGGAGCAAGAGGTGCAAGGAGCTGAGAGTGAGAGGGTGTGCTGCTGGAGGACTAAGGAGTACAAGCGTTATCAGACACCAGGAGGAAGGTCCTGTGGTGAGGATAATGAAGGTGTTTGGAAGAGGCCATGGGGAAGTAGCCCAGGGAGTTGTAACTGTCATGCAGCTGTTACAGGAGGCACTACAGGCAGCTGCAATCCACAGGGCCCTGGGCTGGAACCCGGAGTAGAGGGCGGTCCCGGGTTCCCCCCAAACCTCCCAACTCCTGATCAGACACAGGAGGAGTTTACCCAGACTGTGGGGAAGATCACTGAGGTGAGCAAATCTGCCAATAAGCGCAGGACCCACCGAAGTAGAGGAAGAACTTCGTCACACTAGATATTTTAATATGTCAAATCAACCATGATAGCTCAACAGTTGCTCTTCAGGGAAGAAGAATGCTGTTTGCTGAATATTTTACTTTTTGCACTTGACCCCATACAACCGAACAAGAAACCTGCAGAAACTTCAAGCTGAAATTTTCAGAAGCTGAGATGGCGATAGCATTTGTCATCAATAATGCAAAGATTGCTTTTTGGGCTACGCTTTAAATAACTTCGGATCCATAATTTATCACTAGTGGTTTCATAAACATAGATTTATGTATCTGTCAATTGCTTTGGGCTTTTCATACTTCTTTTAATATCCCAGAATTGACAATTGTCTCCTGACAGCTTCATTCCCCACAATGGTGGCACCGGGCAGTGTGGCAGTGGCAAGAGTGAGGTCTGCATCTGTGCAGTATATTTTCACTTCCACTGTAACACTCTAGAGTGAGAGGCTGCAACTGATCTTTTTTAATGTGGATTGGGCTGACATTTAAAGTAAAATATCTCATCTCTCTCTTCCTCTTAAAAAATTATTTAAACAGACGTGGATAAATGAAAGTGTTTTGGGTTTTTTTTTTAGCATGGTGGGGGAAAATAGCATGTTTGTTTGCTTGTTTGTTTCTGGTTCAGATGTTTTTCTTGTATTCTTCCAACATAATGACTTGCTGTAACTATACATAAGCCACTGAATGTGGACTTGATCCTATAGTCAAACAATAAAACAGGCAAGTTAGCTTAAAAACCCATTAATGTACAGACAATACATGTTTTGTATATATAAACTGTTTTTCACATTATTACAATTCTGCAAGATACTTAAAGAACAACCACCAGCTGAGACAAGTTTAACTCAGCTTGCATAGGGGAGGCTTCTTTTGGGCTTGTCTAGTAAAAGTGTAATCTTTAGATCATCAGGGTCTAGATTTGAGTCTCAGCTATGCTAATATACAGCAATGTCTCCCAAAGCGGGGGATGCAGCTGCTCAGGGCCACAAAGGATAAGGCATGGATAGACCTCTTAATTGTTCTCCAGAGTCTCAAGCTTCCATTTTTGAAGAACTCAGTCTCTGGTTGTTATGGTAGCAAAGAAAATCTGCAAAATATGAAGTGTGTGTAACCAATGCACTGAGTCTGCAGGCAGCCTGAAACAATAACTCTAAAGTGTGACCCGTTCCCTTCATTTAAATAAATCACATGCCAATGACACTTTGTTACCTATTTTCACTGGTCCTCAAAGCGTGTAATAAAGGAGATACAGTATTAGACTGTGAAGATCCAGACAAGCATTTGGAAGTTCTATGTCCCGTGTTATATATAGGCTTGGAAGGATTAGATTTTTATCAGTAAACACTGACTTCACTGTACACACACAAACCAAGGAAAGAATATTGCTATTGATAATAATCAAAATTTACACATAGGCAAAATAAGAAAAATGCTGCTTGAGAACTTATTCCAGTTTGCTTTAAGGATATTTACTTTGTGTATTTCAACATGTGATGTTGACAATCTGTGTTTTAACAGTTATTAAGCTTTAGTTTTTTGAATCTCAACATCTACTGTCATTACATAATTATTGTCTGACTGCCCCCCCCCTCAGACTTTCCCAAACTGTGAAAATTGAAATTGATACCAATTAAAAAATGCTCAAAAATAATCACATATTATCCACTGACATGATCAAATACATCTGCCAAACCTAGTTATACAGCTGGTCAAACTAGATGATTACAATGGTCCCTTCTGGCCTTGGAATCTAAGAATTACTAAAGTGTGGGGTTGCAGAAGCCATATAATTTTTTTTAAGTATGGGGAACACTAATTTACAGGACATGCACAATAAATGCAGCTAGTGGATGGGCAGCTCAGTTGGATGTTACTAATACTGTGGGACATATCCAGGTCCTCTTTACATTTGTCCTCAAATACAAGGTTACTATTGACACACAAGCAATATTATTCTAGCTGGCTCAGGGAAGCCCACACATTTACTAGTGCCAAGTGCATGACTGATTTCAGCAGTATGGGGTGCATGGTGGATCTGTGGGGTATACACTACAAGGTGTGGCCCACACTCCTTGACCCCTACCTTAGAATACCACTTCTGTAGCCCCGGAAAATCTATGGCGTGTGGATTCCATAATGCCTGATTTTCAACTGGCTTGTGCTTTGTCAAATATGGCTGTCTACAAATTTGCCATCAATTTGAGTTGTTTTCAAGGAAACAAGTATTTTCTCAAGGTATCTGCTTTCCTTAAAAACTTTTGATTTTGTGTTTAAAAAAAAATGGGTGTTTTGATCAAACATTTTCAATTTTCATCAGTGTTCAGCTAAAAATTTCTCAAAATGTGGCAGTTTTCAGCACAGCATTTTTTTGATATTTGATTGCCAGCAGCTGACTTGGGGGGACAGGTTAGTTTGTTGACAAAAAAAGTCAAAAATTTCCACTGAAAATTTTGACTATATGCTTTGGGTGAAATTTTCCCTGTGGGGGTAGTTAGAGGAGGACATTAAACATATCAGGGAGCTAAATACTAAGGAGGGATAAGAGTTATTTAAACTAAAGGACAATGTTGGTGGAAGAACAAATGGGCATAAACTACCCAGGAGTAATTTCAGGCTGGAAATTGAAGAACGTTTCTAACCACAGGAGGTTCTGGAACAGCATCCCAAAAGGAGTAGCGGCGGCAAGAAACTAACTGGCTTTAAGATGGAGCTTGGTAAGTATATGATTTTAGGATGGAGTCACCTGTGATAGCAGGGGGGCTGGACTTGTTGAATTAGGAGATCTCTTCCGGTCCTGAATTCTCACATTCTCATCTCCTGACCAGCTCTATTGTGGAGCTGTGTATACCTGTAGCAAAGTGAGTGTAAAACTAGCAGTCTGATCTGGTAGTGACTCAGAACTCCCAACTGTAAAAGAGTGTAAATGACTAAACAAGGCGCAAATCAGTGCTACATCAGTCTGCATGGGTTTTGGCCACCTTTGTTCCCACATACGCACCATGAGTCGCCTGAATTTGATCTTTTGGATGGATTTGATACAAACAGCTATTAATAGGTTCTCACTAAGGCCTCTTAATTATGCAGAGCTCCCTGCAGTTTTAGTGGGGGGAGGGGGGAGATTTAAGCACCTCTTCTGCTCCTCTCAGCTCCCATTTCAAAGAGCCTAATTCTCAACTCTGTTAACTCAACTTTTATACTGTGCAAAACATTGACTTTAAGGGAGTTACACCAGCATAAAAATGATATAATGGAGTAGAAAAACAAGTTCCTGTGTCTGTGTCTATACATGAATACACTCATACACTCTGCACATTTTACATTTCTCAGTAAGAACACTAAGAATTTCTATATTCAGAATTCCTTTGTTCTGAGTTTGTCAAGCCTTTAATATTGCTTTAACCAAGATTGTTATTTTATTTACTCATTTCTCATCCTTGTGAGCTGCTCATAACAGCTTTCACTTATTTCAATCACAAAATATATCAGAAAAGTAGTAGTGCTCATTTATAATTTGACCTACAGTCACATAATATATGGAAGTCAAAAACCACAAATTGTTAACACAGTACATCTTGAAATGTGAATCACGAACAATAACCCTTCACACACTATGAATACAAAGTTGATGCTTTTGGATATGATCTCCATATAGACAGTACTTCTGTATTTTAAATGCCCTGGGTTAATTTGTGGGAGGAGGCAGGGGATGGTTGTTGTTTTTTTTAATCTCATTTTATTCAAGAGAAGCAAGAACTAGGTACCTAATCAGGTGGAATCTGTCATGGATGCGTAGTTCATCTACACTAATTAGGTTCCTCAAGAAGAACAGAAAAGGGCTTATTGTAAAATATTTGATGCAATTTACTGTGGTGTGTGCTGATGCAGAGAGATCCTCAAATAAGCTAGCTCTAAAAATAAGAAACAAAAAACCCTTCATTGCTGTTACATGAGCCTCCTATCAAAGATCCATTGAAAACTAGCAGGTTTGCTCTGTCTGTTCTCCAGCACCGCTTTAATATAATCCATTAATAATAATATTATGCTTATCAGAACTTTAATAGGTTCAAGATTTGGAACTGAAACTGATTTTCAGTAATTCACACCATCAGTTCAAGGGCAAAGCACTGCTCAGAAATCCAGTGAAAACAGCATTATCCATTGCTTACAATGGAAGGACCAGGTCAAAAACTATTTTTACTACATACAAAGTACTGTGGGAATTTTTTTTTTTTTAAACACTGTTGCAAATGTCTACTCTGATTAGCTTTAAAGGATAACGGCTCCTGGGAATTTGAGTTACTTGGGGAAACAAAAAAAATCAACAATTTGATTTACACAATATAATATTGTTGAGTTACAAATGGCTTTATGTTTTGGGAGTGGCAAGGGGAATTCATTATATCATCTTTGAAAATCATCCTGTCAACTGCTAATTCAGTGCCCTACCAGGCCAATATCCCTTGCTCTGTGTCTGCCCCCCACCTCCCATGTTTAAATACTTTGTAATTAAAATATTCTCCCAGCCCATCTCATCCTAATAGCAGTACTGGAGCTGTTTGTCATATTGATCTCAACACAAAAATAAAAAATAAATATTACCTGAACTGATCAAGGATCATAATAGCCAAGGATTAAAAAACACAAGGTGATAGAACTGCGAGCATATTAATTTTTTTTCTCATATTAAAGACAGTGAGCCATATGCCATCCTGACTTATATACCCTGTGCAACCCCAGTGAAGAAAATGGGGAATAAATCAGAGCAGAATTTGGCCCAGAATGTTGCTTCTAAATTTAAAAGTACAGGACAAGGTAGCTAAGACAGACTCAAAAGAACCTTCATAATGATGGTTATGTAGGAAGAAGGACCTATCTTACCGTGAAAATTCCCAGCTCACGTGAGTTTTGAATGGAATTTGGCCATTTGTGGCACAAACATAATGCTGTAAGCCTCAATGATCAGCCCTAGTGTGACAGAGGGTTGGAGGGAGAAAGGAGCTGGTATTCTTTCTCCCATGCTGGTGGAAAAGAGGTCCACCAGAGCTGACACAGGGGTAAGTAATCTGTGCCAACAAACAGAATAAACTATTTCTCCTAGGACCAAGAATGAAGCAGGAAGCACATCGTGACTCAGACTCACAGCTTGCTACCCATCCTGCTTCTGGGGCAGTGCCTCTACATGCTAACCTGTACTTGGGATGGATTGCCAGGTTCCAAACTGACCATAATATTTCATATTTGTATGAATTTTAATATCCTTACTTTATAATACCTATATTTTACAAAGAGTAACCTCCAAATAAGAAGATCAGCAGAGCCCCTGCTGGGTTGGCAAGGGTGAGTCTTCCTAGTGTCTCACCTGTAGAGCATCAGGTTTCAGAGCCCAGGCTCCAGCCTGAGCCCGAACACCTACACTGCCATTTTTAGCCCTGCAGCTCAAACTCCCCATGCCTGAGTCTGCTGACTCAGGCTCTGAGACTTTTTGCTGTACAGACATACCCCAATTGCCTAAAGAACTGGGGGAGGGGAAGCACAGCAAGCACAGGCACTAGTTGGGAAGGTAGTTGAAATTAGTTAAGTCCATTATAGTGTAGGCCACCAGCTGGCTAACTCCATAATCTTGAAAGCCAGAGATGACTTTGCACAAGGATAAAGATACTCACACTGCAATGCAATTTACGCAGTTCAGACATACCAAAGAAACTACGATGATAAGATCTTTTGGGGCGACACCATGTCTTCCTGTATGGATAGACAGTGTCTAGCACTTTGTGGGTATGACTGGAATTCTAGATAAAACTAAAATTAGAATTGTATGAAACCCTCTGTATTTGTTATATTAAAGCCCATATGTGGAAGCTGAATTTTTTTTTCAGTTTTATTTTTCCCAGTAGAATTCAGGCAATTGATTAAATATAAAATGTGATCACTTCCACAACTGACCACAATTTTTCTTCTCTTTTTTTGGCGGAAGACAAAGGTTCATTTCCATTCTGGAACAAGTCACTTATTTTCACAGATTAGCTTTGGGTCACTTTCATAGAACAGTGGCCATTTTTGTCCAACAAACAGTTTTTTTTTCTCCCTGTGAAAACAACCCACCATATTTGTGGAAAGATAGCAAAAGTTTTGCGAATTGGACAAAAAACAAGATTTTTCAATCGCTTCCAAGGCAATGAACATTTTTCTATACAGATGTAGTTAATATCCCAGATTCAGCCTTTAACTTTATAGATTTTTCCCCCTAGATTGATACGTTTGGCTTCTAGAGATCACTTTTATCTGTAAAATGAAGTGCAGTTTGAGCGGACATTAAAATTCTCTCTAAACTAATGTCACTACACCGCAGTGCTGAAAACTCTTACATTCGAGTCAATTGGGGGTCCCTGCCTGAGTAAGTATGAGTCTGAATTTGCAAGATTGGACCCAGGTGAACAGGAGACTAGAATTGCCCCTGCAAAAGATGTCAAATTTGTTTTATTATCCTTCCTCCTGCCTCAGGAAACACCTAAGAGGATTAGTACCAGATACTTTTTCCTTTCATTTGTTCATTGGAAACTAACAACAGTGTATGCCTCTTACCAAAAAATATGGTCTTTTGACACTCGTTCCTGTAGAAGAGTCCATTTTTTCCCCAAGTCAACTGACACATAGAGCTTCAAAGAAAAAAGAAAAATATTAGCTGGTAGAGCACTGCTAACCATTTAAATTTTAAAAGACAGTGGCTAACCAAGAGACTTTGAAATAAGCTATTAAAATGACAGATTTCACATGAATCCAAAGCATTAACCATTTGAATCTTTTCAAACAAGTAAAACCAAGACAAACTTGCATAAAAATTTATACATATAAGAGTAAAATGCTCTGTTTTCCATGAAAACAATGCACAATTTCATTTTAGATTAGACAGTTACTAACTTGCTGTGATTGTGCAAGAGGAAGGAGTGCAAGGGAATTTTTCCTCCCTTGGTTCTTCTCACATAGTGGCCAGCCAAGTGCAAATGCTCAAGGCCCAAATTCTGCAAAGCTTAAATTTAAAGCTGTTGACTAACTGCAGGTAACTCCCGTGATTAACTCAAAAAAATTAATATTACATAAAAAAATTAATGGTGATTAATCGCACTGTTAAACAATAGAATACCAACTGAAATTATTAAATATTTTTGTACGTTTTTTCTACATTTTCAAATATATCGATTTCAAATATAACACAGAATACAAAGTTTACTGTGCTCACTTTATATTTTTTATTACAAATATTTGCACTGTAAAAATGATGAACAAAAGAAATAGTATTTGTCAATTCACCTCATACAAGTACTGTAGTGCAATCTCAATCATAAAAGTGCAACTTACAAATGTAGGGTTTTTTTGTTACATAAATGCAATCACAAACAAAACAATGTAAAACATTAGAACTACAAGTTCATTCAGTCCTGTGTCTTGTTCAGCCAACTGCTAAGAGAAACAAGTTCGTTTACATTTACAGGAGATAATGCTGCCCACTTCTTAATTGCAATGTCACCTGAACGTGAGAACAGGCATTTGCATGGCCCTGTTGCAGCCAGCATCGCAAGGTATTTACATGCCAGATGCGCTAAATGTCCCTTGATGTTTCAACCAGTTTTACATTATTCATATGTCCCTTGATGCTTCATACCAGTTTTACATTATTTTATTTTTGAATGCAGGGGTTTTTTTGTATATAATGCTACATTTGTAAGTTCAACTTTCATGTTAAGAGACTGCACTATAGTACTTGTATTAGGTGAATTGAAAAATACTATTTCTTTTGTTTTTTACAGTGCAAGTATGTGTAATCAAAAATAAATATAAAAGTGAGCGCTGTACACTTTGTATTCTGTGTTGCAGAAAATATCCAAAAATATTTAAATAAATGTTATTCTATTATTAACAGCGCGATTAATCATGATTAATTTCTTTAATCACTTGACAGCTCTACTTAAAATGCTTAATGTTCAGCACAGGCTTAAGTCTCGTGAAAAGCTAATCAGATGCTTAAGAGTTTTGCTGAATATAGATGAACTTACGCACTTGCTTAACAGGGATCCTAAGAAGCACAGAGACTGCTCCCTGATTGCACCCCAGGGAGCCACAGCCACCTCAAAAGAGGTAACGTGGAGATGGTAGGGGATGGGGCCAGAACCTTCCTCTGCACTGGTCACAGTTGGTAACACTGGGCTTGGTTTCTTTCCCATCACATTTAATTTCAGAAATTAATGTGCAAATAACAACAAGAACACTGAGACAAGGTATGTCAGAAGCACAGATATAATTCTCGTTCCATGACATGCACGATACATAACACTATTCATTCAAAGACTATCTCATTGCCTTCTGGAGGCTGTGATTGAATTCTCCTCTGTAGCTATAAAGTAACCCCAGCACAACTCCAAGAAATCAGATATATACAGACATTGAAGTCCCTTGTATTTGTTATTTCATTCAATTTACATGTTCCCTCCCCCTGCCATATTTCAGATGAAAATCACAGGGAAAACTCCCTTTCAGTGTAAGGCCTCATTTATCTGTTAAGGCACAGTCTGTGCTGCAGTGCACAGCCTCATAGGGAACACTCAGAAAGACACTTGTTTGTAACAGGAGAGGCTCAAATGAAAGTGATGAGTCCATTATGTACAAATTGTGTTTTTATTATGGCTATTACGTATTGTGTTATTTACATATTTAAGAATGTAGGATAGGATTACGCACCTTTTCTCGACTAATTTTTGTAATTAGAAATAATATGAATGGCCAAAGAACAACACTATCCAGCTATTGTGCACTATAATGCATAGTAACAGGGCTTTGTTCCATGGAAATGTGAAGTAAAGTGACCAGAATAGGAGACAGTGTTCACTGCATTGTGGCTATTCACTGTACAGGCTGTTGCTGTTTAAGGTATAAGTTATAGGCGGTATTAGGCTGCATATATGACATAGGAAAGGCATGTAATGGGAAAGGGGACATAACATTCTGTCTATGAATTTGGTGAAAGCGCCTCTGGAATACCACCCTTTATCAATCAGAAAGACAACAACGAAGAGAGTTCAGGGGAGAACAACAGTTGGTAAAGAAGCAAATTGGAATGACTTGCTAAGGATTAGAAAAACGGAGAAGATATCTAGCTTGGCATAGATGTATCCTATACAAATATGTAGACGTTGGCCAAAAAACAACTAAACACAAACCTGAAGAGTTTAAACTACCAAGAATGGAAGGAATCATTCATCATAATAAAAAGAGGTATATCTAGGAGTAATGAGCAAGACCCCATTTCAGCAAGGTATTTAAGAATGTGTTTAACTTAAAGTCAATAAGACTTCTCAACATGCTTACATTTAGACATGTGCTAAAATATCTTGCTGAATCAGGCCCTAAATGAGAGAAAAATCTGGCTCATCATGTATTTTATTTTTGATTA
Organism: Gopherus evgoodei; assembly: GCF_007399415.2. Classification (NCBI taxonomy): domain Eukaryota; kingdom Metazoa; phylum Chordata; order Testudines; family Testudinidae; genus Gopherus; species Gopherus evgoodei. The sequence goes on from NC_044326.1 coordinate 23,873,019, forward strand.
TCCATGACAAACATCAAATTTGAAATTACATTTGTGGTGTAAAAGTTGTATGAATGGAAAAGGCAAAACTTTCAGTTTCAGCAAACACTTCTGAATTGGTTTTTATTCTGTTAATTACCAGCCTTGCACTACATTAATGTAGTTACTTTTTATAAGGCCACAGAATACATGAGTCCAGGTTTTTTTCCTCAGTTTTCAAAGAAACAATTAAAATCTCCAGTGATCCCTGTCAAGTCTTAAAAAATGAAATCAAGCATTTATATTGTCTCAGTGAACAACTGATTGATGTTCATTATTATTTTGGTAGCCAAAAAAAGAAAGTATAGACTTGAGTCGGTAAGTGGATTAACCCAACCACACTGACTAGATTTGTATTCAGTTACAGAGTGTCAGTTAGAGATTGGAACTTTATTTAAATAAAATACAGGGTACTCAATAGAAGAACAATCCAGGTTTTGCTATATAAAGTAGGTACTAAATCAAGCCAGAAATCATGAAAACATTGAGATGCTCCAGGAGACAGAAGCTTGCAGATTGCTATTTGTCGAAGAGCTCAATCATGCATTCTTGTGTGCACTCAAAAATGCTACTGCAAGTAATGGGTTTATTAGGAAGCTTCTTCTCAGTTTATCCAAATTATCTGAACTTCTTTAGGCTGTAAAAATGAGAGAGCTTGTTCCCATGAGTCTTCTGATACATCTTGCTTTCACTTAGGGTGGAAATATAATTATACAACTCTAGGATCCAGACTATGAGCTCTTTTCAAGGCGTATATTACCTCTGGGGCCATGGATTTCAACATAGTGATTCTCTTTTTATGCCACTTCTGAACTTTTCCCTCCATCTCTTCCTTCTCTCTCCCTCGTCTCTAGCTCTGAATTTCTCTCTTCTACTCTCTTTGGGACAAATCCTGCAGTCCTTACTCAAGATTTACACAGGTAAATCTCCCCTTCCAGCCAATGATAGCTTTTCTTACATACATCTTGAGTAAAGACTGCACAATTTGGTCTTTTGTGTCCCTATGATTCACTGCTTTAATTATAAGACTGATAGAAAGGAAAGATCTATTAGATTACCTAATTCTTCTCCTGGCCAATACAGGATTGTTACTTACTGCACATTTCTAGTGTTTTGTCCAGTTTAATTTTAATGGGAGCTTCCAACACTTCCCTTAGTAGATTATTCCACCAGAAACTCAACTGAAAACAGAGGTTTCCAGAATGAAGGCTTTTGTGCTGTATTTTTCCCATGTAAATATTTTTGCTGCTGTCAAATTTTCAAAACATTTTTGTATGTTATTTAGGACCTAAAACTGACTTAACAAAACAAAGAAATCTACCATGACGTTTGTAAGGCAGAAACAGTCAAAACTGTCATGAATTCTTCTAGATGTAGCCTTGTTTGTAAACAGTAGAACAGCATGAATCACGGGAGACCAGCTGAGCATAGCTTTAGATTCAATTCCTGAAAGGCAGCTCAATGAAGCTTCAGTAGAATATCACAGTAATATCTGTGCAATACTTGACAGCAAAATGAACAGCTTGCCCTCTACTCTCTTCATCACATAAGCAAGATAAACCCCCCATACACAGTGACAACGCTTAAAGGGCCTGATTCTGATCTCACTCAGTGTTGCACATATCAGGAGTAATAATAGAGTTATGTCAATATAAACCAATGGTACATAAGATCAGAATCAGGATCGCAATCTCTATGATTTTACAGCTTTAGCTCTGGTATTATGAAAAAAGATTGCATATACATTTTTATTAGATTATGTGTTCAACTGTAGGTATTTACATTAACACATCCAGAAAAAAGCCATAAATTGTTATACTTTAGGGAGCAGTAATCCAGAACACTATTGAAAGTCTGCAGATAATTTGATATGACTTCTAAAACTGTATGTGGTGTGAATACTTCAAAGAGAGTATTCTACTTTTCTACTGATCTACTGATTCAGTGGAACCTTATTCTGCTGTACACCTAAACAAAGTTTTATTTTATTTTATTTTACAAACCAAGAATGGTTTTGGAGCCAATATTTCAGCTCAGTTAACTTTCTACCACACTATACAATTGCTTATGGCTAATTTCTAGGGAAAAAGGTTTCTAGGATTGTACTTAACTATAATTACGTTACAGGATAGATTATATTGCCAATATCAATATCAACAAGAAATGACAGAGAATGAAAACATTCTAAAAGGACAATGGCATTTTGAGATTGATATAATTTACTGAAATAGAGAAAGGAGCGTTTCAGGAACTGGGCATTGCTTCCCCTTAGGCAACTCACATCATATAAACCTAGTCAGCAAATCATGACAATTTGATTAGTTTAATATGAAACATTGTGTGATGGTCAAGAACACCCAGGCTTTACCTTGCCTTCCTTGGTGTAAGCAATCACTTTATCCTCATCTTTTGGGTGAAAAACCAGGGTTTCCACAAAGAAGGTAATAGGCTGCTTTTGAAAAGTGGCTCCTTCATCAATGCTCATGAAAAGGCTCTGGTCCCGGTCATTATGTGAAGAACTCACAAGAATTATCTGAAAAAGGAAAAGGGGAATACATATAAAAACACTGTTTCTATATAGAGAATTTTTCATTGCCAATATTAGAAGCCAACACAGCATTATTTCTGTTGCATAAATGTAGAAGACAGTAGGATTTAGGCAAAACACTTCACAAGAACTTTGTGCCTGAGATTTTCAAAGCCATCTAGGGGATTTGAACACCCAGTTTCCATTATTTCCTAAGCAGGTGCCAGGCTCCATAAATTCTCTTTCAAACGAGTCCAAGCTGATTGTACCAAGCACCTTATAGGTTTGTTCCCAAAGTATCTACTTTATATCTAGGTTTGCTAACTTTCTAATCATCCAAAACTGAACACCTTTGCCCCATCCTCTACCTGTGGCCCCTGTCCTGCCCCTTCTCCGAAGCCCTGCCCCCGTTCACTCCATCCCTCACGCTCACCCACCATCACTCACTTTCACTGAGCTGGGGCAGGGGGTTAGGGTGTAGGAGGGAGTAAGGGCTCCGGCTGGAGGTGTGGACTCTGGATGAGGGGTCTGGGATGCATAAGGGGGCTCTGGGCTGGGGCAGGGAGTTGTGGTGCAGACTCCGTCTTGGGGTGCAGGCTCTGGGGTGGGGCTGGGGATGAGGGGTTTGGGGTGCAGCAGGGATCTCAGGGCTGGGGCAAGGGGTTAGGGTGCAAGGTGTGGGCTCGGGCCAGTGGGCGCTTACCTCAGGCGGCTCCCAGAAGTGGGTGGCATGTCTGGCTCCCAGGTGGAGGACCCACGGGGCTCTGCGCCCTGCCAGCACCTGCAGGCGCTGCCCCTGCAGCTCCCATTGGCCACAGTTCCCAGCCAATGGTAGCTGCAGATCCAGTGCTCAGGGCAGGGGCAGTGTGAGGAGCCCCTGTGGCCACCCTTGTGCCTAGGAGCCAGACATGCCCGTCACTTCTGGGAGCCACAGGGAGCCTGCCCTAGCCCTGCTATGCTGATGACTGGACTTTTAGCAGCTGACTGGAGCTGCCCTTTTCGACCAGGCATTCCTGTCAGAAACCGGGGGCCTGACAACTCTACTTATATCTCAAAGGTACTGAGTTTAATCCCATTATTTCTGTTGTGGTTCTTGTCCCAGGGTTGATAAAGCCACATGCAGGAGCTCCAACTACTGTGGAAGGAGTAATTCTAGTAATATCTTGTTTAACGTGACCCTTTAAATAACTAACCCTTTTGTGTAGTGAAGCTATTTTTACAAACAAATGGCTTGCTTAACCACTGCTGTAACTAAGCTGAAGTTAATAGAGACACACCAAGGATGAAACTGGTCTGTAACATCCTCATATGGCTGAACAGTGCTCTCTCTGTTTGGATCAGATAGCAATCTCACTTTGATGCTTTGCAAAAATAAATGCTAGTCAATTATCTGCATTTCCTTTTTATCTCAGGATATTACTTTGACTCAAACCTAATAAAAGTTGCAGCTGCTGTCTGTCTGATTGTGTGGACTTCACATAGGGCTTTCAGTATTTTTGTTGCAGAATCTAATAAGAATCAGACTCCTTTCAGTTTCCTCACTCTCAAAGCCTGCCTGAATCTTACAGCGTGGCTTTTGAAAATGGCATTGTGAGGTTCCATTTGTATCATGTCTCCAGATCAAACATACTCAGCTTGTAAATAAAAAGATTATTTTACTAACTGCTAGCCCAGCAAATGCAACAGGGAATTTCAAAGTCCAGTTGTGTTCTTTCTGGCTCACAAATCAACAACAATACAAATTTTGCAATCAAAACAATTAAAACATTCAGCTGATGATGTACAAGCCAGCAGAGAATCCTGATCTCTCTCCCATAGTTATAGTGGCTCTGCATTGCAAACAAGAGTGAATGGCAGTCAGCAGTGGAAGCAGAAATGACAACAAATACACTCAAGGAACATCTGTTGAGAACATAAGAATGACTATACTGGCTCAGACCAATGGTCCTTCTAGCCCAGTATCCTGTATTCCAACAGCGGCCAATGCCAAGCGCTTCCAAGGGAATGAACAGAACAGATAATCATCAAGTGATCCATTCCCTGTCACCCATTCCCAGGTTCTCGCAAACTGAGGTTAGGGATACCATCCCTACCCATCCTGGCTAATAACCACTGTTAGACCTATTCTCCATGAACTTATCGAGTTCTTTTTTGAACCCTGTTATAGTCTTGGCCATCACAACATCCTCTGACAAAGAGTTCCACAGGTTGACTGTGCCTTGCGTAAAGCACAATGATATTTTTACTTAGGCCTACTCCACACTAATGCTGTAAGTCGATGTAAGTTACGCTAGTTAAGTTATGTAAGTTACATAACTTAAGTTGACATAACTTAAAGTTCTTCCTTTGACAAAGCTTCCGCCTCTCGTTGAGGTGAATTAATTAAGTCGACAGCAGAGCGCTCTCCCATCAACTTATTGTGTCTTCACCAGATCCATTAAATAGATGCAGCTGCGTTGATCGCAGCGGTGGCAATTTAGTGCATAGTGTAGACAAGGCCTCAGTCACTTTTTGGAGTAGAACTGCAGTTTAAAAAATTGGACTCCCTGGTAAATTTGCACAGATACAATAGCTGGACTGAGCTTTTATTGCCTCTGTCCCTCAGCAAGAAATGTGTAAATAGGCTATTCACAGGCCCAGATTCAATAGGATATGTAAGTACATGCTTAACTTTAAGCGCATGAGCATTCCCATTTACTTTTACACAGTCAGCCAATGGGATTTTTCATGTGCTTAAAGTAAAGCATGAAGTGCTTTGCTGAACAGAGAGGGACTTACAGGCTCAAGTACTTTGCTGAATCAGGGGCCATCCTGCATACACCCCTAGGACCACACATTGATTCTTTTTCTCAGTTTTAACAAAATATTTCAACAGTATGAGGTCAAATCCTGCTTGCCTTATTCAGGTAACTAGTCCATGTAACTAGAAGTCAGCAGGATGTAGCCTCTAACCAACATATGATTCACTGATTTTCTATATTGTTTAATTTTATGATTTACATGAGAGCGTGATATATGCAATTTTTATGTGAATCTATAAGGGGGGATTATAGAAATGTTATCTTTACAAGTTTGACTTCTCATTCTCATCACATCTTAATGTCTTTTTTTTCCTCTTTAGTTGTCTATAAACTCTGAGTAAAGCATTTTGTGATCCCCTGTAAGGACACAATATTCAAATAAAGTGTATTCGATTGTATAAATTCAAGCAGTACTGGCCAATGTGCAGCCCATGGGCCAAATATGGTCCCCAAAGAGTTTTATACCATAAAATTGCATTTCCTTGCTCAAGATGGAGCACTGCCTACCAGGATCAGTATTCTATATGGGCCACATCTCGGTATTAAAGCTGAATGCAGCTATAATGTGCTTCTTTGTGTGGTTTACCAACTTCCTCACAGGTTGCTAATGCAATTCTCAACTGGGCAATGCTTGGGATAAACCTCTATGAAAGTAACTGTAGACAGGGTTGGCTGATACCTAACTCACAATGATGACTATATCTACATGTTATTTTAAAACAAAACAACAACCAAACCACACAGATTGTTCTCATTATATTCAAGATGAACGAACACAGTAAGATACTGAGAGTCTGAAACATATTAGAATAAGCCTATTCTCTCACAGACAAAAGAGAAAGTAAAGCTGTCATCTATATCGTAAACATTCATTTGTTTTCAAGATAAGCTATTACAGTTCTGTATCATGTGTCAAACACTGATTTCCATAGGGGTATGTGGTAATTAAAAAAATACTCTTAAAACAAAGATAGTTATTTATAGATTTTATGAAGATCAGCAGACTTTTGTTTATCCCTTTGAACCTACTCTTGTAAAGCTGTCCACCTGGCTAGATCTTTGGCAGGTTTTAAACTAAACAATAACAAATCAGACAGATTACGCATCTGTGTAAAAATGATGTTGGAGGGCCAAAGTTAAAAGAGTAATTCTAAGTTTGGTCACCCATGGTATGCATAGGGATTGTTGTTCCAAACAACTGTCTTAAATTTGATGGGAAATCTGGCAAATCTCAAGCAATCCACAGCAGGATAAGGCTGGGTTAGCAAGGCCTAGTTATTAGTACCATTCCCCATTATATTCCTGGAGAAATGTCTAGAAGAGTTAAATGTTAACAGGGGAAACATCAGTTCCCATGGGCATATGCCCAGGTATTTGTGTAGGAATTATGACATATAGATAGACTCTTGTTTGGCTCCACCAAACATAGCACAAAACCTATGAGGCCCACATGACACAGAGGCAGCGGCGGCTCCAGGCACCAGCGCTCCAAGTGCGTGCCTGGGGAGGCAAGCCGTAGGTGGTGCCCTGCCAGTCGCCGTGAGGGCAGCAGGCAGGCTCCCTTCAGCGGCATGCCTGAGGGAGGTCTGCCGGTCCTGTGGATTCGGTAGCAATTTGGCAGTGGGTACGTTGAAGCTGCGGGACTGGTGGACCTCCAGCAGGCATGCCGCCAAATCCGCGGGACCGGGGACTGCCCACGGGTGCACTGCCGAAGGCAGCGTGACTGCTGTGCTTGGGGCGGCAAAAAAGCTAGAGCCGCCACTGCACAGAGGTCACATGAAGGGGCTTCTATGGGGTTGAAAGAGCGAGGGCATGATGCCACTTAGGCTCAACTTCTATCCATCCATGACTTTTGGTCATTTGCAGCATTGCCGACCCCAAGTGCCCAAAAATCAGGAGGCAGGCTCCAGCTCTTTTACGAAACAATGAGGGCTTAAGACTTCGAATGTTTTTAAATGAAAGCTAAGATTCTCACCAAATAACTTGCTTCCAGGAGCTGGACTTCATGAAAAACACCAAATATTGTGAGACACTTAATACAATTGCAACTGCTGGTAATACCAAGTTTGAAAGAGTTCTCTGCACCCTTCATAGATAGTGTAGGAGGGAATGATTTGCCCAAGTCCTTAGCTGAGTAGTATATACAATATTTGTCTCTCATTCTCTTATCCAAAAAGACCAGAACTACTATCTTCTGTTTTTACACATACAGACACACACACCTCTCCCTCTGCTAGTATACTGGATATCCACATCACCAGTTCACTAATTTATAAAGACTCACATGTACCCCATGACTAGTACAGTTTACTGAGGGTGATATTCCAGATAAAATATTACACACTCATCGGCACTTTCCATAACAAGTTTTGATTTTTTTTTTAAGTGGGATAAGTAGCAACAGATCTTCCCCATAGCAAAAGATCTTGTGACTGTTTCATGAATGTAACTGGGACATACTGTCAGGAGAGCAGAATCAAATAGCGACTGCTGATGGTTTCAGCTCAAAATGAATAAATACTTGCTTGAATGGCTTTGGACCCAGAAACCAGAATAGATTTTAATCACTTCTAAACTTCAGTTAAGCTTTTCATAACTTTTCTATAGCTTTTCGTCACTCCCTTTGGAATCCTCCACTATTTCTCAGTGAAACTATAAAACTCTATTGAATTATCTCTGACTTTTCCTCTTAACCTTATGGCATCTAAATAAGCAACAAAGACACTTAGGTGTGTATTCATCTCTTGATGTGCATGCATAACTCACATTAGCATTAATTGGAGTTATGTGAGTATTTCAAAGAGAGAGCCTGTCACTTAAATTGTCAGGCAAGCTATTAAGATAAAGTATAGACTTGTGTCACAGTCTTGGAGTGCAGCAAAAAAAAAAAAAGAAAAAAAAGAAAAAAAGAGAGAGCTATAATGTAAGTGAAAAATACTAACATGATTTCTTGCATATATATAGAACCCTACCAAATTCATGGTCCATTTTGGTCAATTTCATGGTCACAGGATTAAAAAAATTGTAAATTTCATGATTTCAGCCATTTAAACCTGAAATTTCATGGTGGTGTAATTGTAGAGCTCCTGACCGAAAAAGGAGTTGTGTGTGTGGGGGGGGGAGGTGTCACAGAGTTATTGTAGCGGTTGTGGTACCGCTACCGTTACTTCTGTGCTGCTGCTGCTGCTGCTGCCCAGCTCTGAAGGCAGCACAGAAGTCAGGGTGGCAATACCATAACTTCCTTAAAATAACCTTGCAACCCCCTGCAATTCCCTTTTGGGTCAGGACCCCCAATTTGAGAAATGCTGGTCTCCCCCATGAAATCTATATGGTATAGGGTAAAAGCACATAAAAGACCAGATTTCACGGGGGAGAAACCAGATTTCATGGTCCATAGTGCGTTTTTCACGGCCATGAATTTGGTAGGGCCCTACACATGTAGTAAAATATGTGTAATGAAGGATTTAGACTCCTGTGTTTTGCTACCATTACTTTCAGGGAGAAGACTGTGAAAAGGAAATATAGAAGCAAAATTTACTTGGTAGTGATATATCCCAGATCACCAACATATAGCAGAAGATCAATTAATCCCAAGTGAAAGCCACTGGGAAGATCCAGTTGGTCCCACATACAGTGGGCTGCTCCTGTACAACAGAAAGTGACCTCGAGCACAGCACGGTGCTGTAAAAAAACAGAAGACAGACAGGCCCTCCCTCAGAAAGTTTACAGTGCCATGCCCAGGTCTCTGCACTGGCACATGTCCAACTGCAGGATTGCATTTGAGCAGAAGACCAGGAGGAGTGAATAACAAAGACTGATTGATTAACTTACTAATAATAATTATTTATGGTTCATGTTATGTTAATAGCCAAAGAAGATGCACCTCATCAGAAGGGTGCTTGTTATTCAGGCACAGTCCAGTCCAGTCACTGGGTTGCGTCCATCATACAACAGCAGTTTTCAGTAGCTATGTCAGTCTTTGTTTGCTAAGTAAGACATCATTATTACCGAGTTAAAAACACAGCATATATCTACCAGATCTGAGAGTCAGGGGGGCATGTTAAGAAAAATAGGGAGATGCAGGGGAAGAACCTTCCATACACAAGAGGCAGGATGAACTGAGCTGTACTGATGAAGTGCTTTGTTTTTTAAACTATACTGTGGTCGGATATTAGAAGAAAGGCATTCCTTAGTGGGTTGATTTTAAGCCTGAGATGCAGGAATTTCTGAGAACTATTCCCTGTTTTGTCAAAGATTCAGTGTGTGACCTCAGGCACATTCTTAACTTTTCTGTGTCTCAGTTTCCTCAATTATCCAGTCAGAATGATAATATGCCTTTACTTACCTCCTGAGAATATTGTGACGATGAGTTAATGTCCGTACAATGCTTTGAAAAGCTAATTGACTCTGATCTAATTGTTCTAAAGGTGCTTTTTAAACACTCTTTTCTCAGGTCAAAACTCCCACTGAAATCAATAGTTTAGTCAATATAGGAAAGAGGACTGAACAGGGACCAGGGTGAGGGTTCTACATACTGTACTTCAGCACTCATTTCTGGCTGATGATGTAACACCTGATTCAAAGACTCCCACTGACTTCCCTGGGCTTTGAATCACGCCTCTAATGATCAGCCTAAGGCCAGGTCCAGACTAGAGCTTTAAATCGATTTTAAGAGCTTTAAATCGATTTTAAGCTGTAACCGTCCACACTACAGAGTGCATAAAATCGATTTTAAGGGTCCCTAAAATCGATTTTGGAACTCCATCAAAACGAGAGGAGTAACCCCAAAATCGATTTTATAAAATCGATTTTATGCTAGTGTGGACGGAAACAGAAGTTAATGGCCTCCGGGAGGTATCCCATAGTGCACCAGTGGCCGCTCTGCACAGGGAAAGGAACTCTACTGCTGGCCAGGTAAACAGGAAAAGCCCCGGGAACTTTGAAACTTCAGTTCCTGTTTGCCCAGCGTGGAGCTCTCAGCAGCAGAGATAACAATGCAATCTCCTGAGAATAGGAAAAGAGCTCCAGCATGGAACACACAGGAGTTACAGGATCTGATAGCAGTATGGGGAGAAGAGTCAGTGCTTTCAGAACTGAGGTCCAGCAGAAGAAATGAGAAAACCTTTGAAAAGATTTCTAATGCCAGGAGACAGAGAGGACACAGCAGAGACTCGTTGCAGTGCAGGGTGAAAGTGAAGGAGCTCAGACAGGCGTATCAGAAGACCAAAGCAGCAAAGGGCAGGTCAGGATCTGGCCCCAAAACATGCCGCTTCTACAAGGAGCTGAACGCAATATTGGGGAACTGTGCAACGACAACCCCCCCCTTGTCTGTGGATTCAGAGGTGGGGGTAGTGATCTCTGCCACTGCCGAAGATTTAGAGGACAGCGAAGATCACGATGAGGACCAAGAGGAGGACGAAACAGCAGAGAGCACAGAGCATTCAATTCCCCCTAACAGCCAGGATCTTTTCCTAACCCTTACAGAAGTACCCTGCCAGCCCTCTCAAGCCAGTAGCACAGAAAATGATGCTGTGGAATTGTCCTCTGGTGAGTGCACTTTTTTTATTAAAAGCGTAGGCTGAATGAATGCAAGCCTTTTTTACTGGGTGATTTGCCATGAGTGCCTGCATGCAGTAGCTGGAATTAGAGTTACTGGAACAGTCTGTTAACATGTCTGGGAACAGAGATGACCATTCATTCCTTTCTTCTGTGCTGAGCCAGTAAATGAAAAACCTTTCCTAAAACAATGACCCAGGTGGTGGTTGTTAGAAAGCTGTTCATTCCTACGGGGTGGTGTCTCCTAGCACTTGGCCAGCATGAATCATCCCTATTAACTGCCATGGCAGAGGGGGGATGGGGTTAGGTAGATGGCATTAAAGCTAACTCCAAAGTGCAGCACAGATGATTGTGGGAGGGAACTTGTATTTCCCTGTGCTGCACCTTTTCCATGGCTTAAGAAAAGAAACCAGTGTTTTTCCTCAAAGCGCTTTGCCTCACTACTGTTCATGCTACCTGATAAAAGCAGGGGGTGCAGGGTACTACAAGCCACTGCACGGTTCACTACCAAATAACTTACCATTGTCTCCGGACACGGTCTGTGTGCTCCCCTGACCTGCGGCTGAGCTGAAATCTCAGTCCTCAGCCACAAGCAATAAGTATTAAAAGAATCCTAAGGCGACCTTGTGGTAAAGTTACATGCTCAAGGTACGGTGAATAGCGCAGTTCACTGAGAAAGACTGTATCCATTGTTCTATGAAATGTCTCTTATGATTCTTCTATCACTCTTTCCACCCCCACCCCCCCGCACAGCTGCACATTTCTCCAGCCTCCCTCTCCCTTCTCCTGTCCGACGGGGAGGTCACATAAGAAGGCTAAGAAAAAAGAGGACGCGTGAGGCGATGTTCACAGAAATTATGGCAGTAACCCGTACTGAGAGAGCTCAGCAGGGGGACTGGAAACAATTGGTCGCAAAGTACAGGGAGGCTGCCAGTCAACGCGAAGACAGGAGGGATGCTAAAAATGATTTCAGGTGGCAGGAAGATCAGCGCTGGCGGGCAGCAACGCTGGATCTTCTTCGTGATCAGACCGACATACTCCGCGATATGCTGGAAGAGCTGCGTGGTCTCAGGTTGCCTCTGCAACCCATGTATAACCTCCCTCAGTACTCACCCTGTCCCACACCTTCCAGAACCAGGCGTGTAAGAACGCGTGGGGGAAGGCTATCTGCACCAGCCAACTACACCCCTGTGGACAGTCCAACCAGAAGGCTGTCATTACATTGAAAACCCCTTAATGTTATGTTTCTTTCCCTCCTGTACTCCTCCCAAACCTCTCCCTTGGCACCATTTACTTACTTTACTCTCAGGACATGCTATGCAAAGGCAGTGTGAGGGTGGGTTGTTAAAGAAATAAAGCATGCAGCTTTGCAAAGCTTCAGGGAAGCTAGTTTGCAGCATCAGGAGTAAACACATGGGAAGATGGGTAATACAGGGAAAATAAACAAAGCAGTCATACCGTACCATGGTCCATGATAAATCTTGTTATGTCTTCTCTGATGCGCCTTCTTCTTACCAACCTCCCTCCCCCTTCCTCCAAACCTCCCTCACTCCCTTCCCCGGAGAACCCCGAGTTATGAAATGTCATGCACAGGATTGTAACAGCAAGCATGATGATTGATTTGTGAAAGGGTCTGATTTTTAATAAAGAACTCAATTTCTTTAACAAATACCAGTAACTTTATTTTCAATAAGCAAGCAGTTAAGGAAGGGTGCAGGGAAGCTCGTTTGCAGCAGCCAGAGTCAAGACATGGGGAGGTAGGTAATAACAGAGAAAAAAACATACCAATCACACCGTTCCCTGGTCCATGAAGCCACTTCTGGGCTTCCTTAACTGACTGTGTCTTTCCTTCCTACATCCCTCCCTAACCCTAGCCATTTACTATTCTTCTCCCAAAAAAACCCTATTACTGTAATTCTATTCGCAGGGTTCTAAATGCAAGAGGGAGGGTGCGTTGCTTACAGTGACTGTCTTTTAATAAAGAATTCAATGTTTTCCACAGACACAGACGGCTATTTTAATTACCGTAAGCAAGCAGTTGTGGAAGGGTGCAGGGAATGCAGCTTGCAGCAGCAGGACTGAATACATGGGGAGGGTGGTAATCAATGGAAAAGAAACTCAGCATTCAAACTGTACCCTGGCCCATGAGGAAGCTACTTTTCAGGGCTTCTCTGATGCGCACAGCATCCTGGTGTGATCTTCTAATTGCCCTGGTGTCTGGCTGCGCATAATCAGCGGCCAGGTGGTTTGCCTCAGCCTCCCACCCCGCTATAAAGGTCTCCCCCTTACTCTCACAGAGATTGTGGAGCACACAACAAGCAGCAATGACAAAGGGGATATTGGTTTGGCTAAGATCTGAGCGAGTAAGAAGCGTTCGCCATCTTCCCTTCAATCTGCCAAATGCACATTCTACCACCATTCTGCACTTGCTCAGCCTGTAATTAAACAACTCCTGAGCACTGTCAAGGCTGCCTGTGTATGGCTTCATTAGCCAGGGCATCAAGGGGTAGGCTGGGTCCCCAAGGATAACTATAGGCATTTCAACATCTCCAACTGTTATTCTCTGGTCAGGGAAGTAGGTCCCTTGCTGCAGCCGTTTAAACAGTGTAGTGCTTCTGAAGACACGTGCGTCATGAACCCTTCCTGGCCATCCCACGTGGATGTTGGTGAAACGTCCCTTGTGATCCACCAGGGCTTGCAGCACCATTGAAAAGTACCCCTTGCGGTTTATGTACTGGGCGCCCTGGTGCTCCGGTGCCAAGATAGGGATATGGGTTCCATCTATGGCCCCCCCACAGTTAGGGAATCCCATTGCAGCAAAGCCATCCACAATGGCCTGCACGTTTCCCAGAGTCACAATCTTTCGAAGCAGCAGCTTAATGATTGCTTTGGATACTTCCAGCACAGCAGCCCCCACAGTAGATTTTCCCACTCCAAATTGATTACCGACTGACCGGTAGCTGTCTGGCGTTGCAAGCTTCCAGATGGCTATTGCCACTCGCTTTTCCACTGTGAGGGCTGGTCTCATCCTGGTATTATGCCGTTTCAGGACAGGAGAAAGCGAGTCACAAAGTTCAAAGAAAGTGCTCTTACGCATGCGAAAGTTCCGCAGCCACTGCGAATCGTCCCACACCTGCAGGACTATGCGGTCCCACCAGTCAGTGCTTGTTTCCCATGCCCAAAAGCGGCGCGGAACGGGTAGAACCTCCCCCAAAACCGTCAGGAGCTCCAAAGTGCAGGGGCCCGGGGTGTCAGAAATCTCGTTCTCCAAGTCCTCATCACTGTCGTCCCCGCAGTCAAGCATTCTCTCTTGCATTTCTGACTCATGGTTCAGCATGGATAGCATGAGAATGCGTGAACTATTTACAGCATTCGCGATCAAGGATAAGAGCACTCCTGGATCCATGCTTGCTGCAAAATGGCGTTTTCTCACTGCAGCCAGTAAAAACCGCGCGAAGTGACTGTGTTCCGCTGACAGGAAGGGAGGGGGTGAGGCTGTACCCAGAACCACCCACGACGGGGATTTTGGCCCCATCATGCACTGGTGTAGTAACCCATAATTCCAAAGGCCAGGGACCCATGCAGGAACTGTGGGATAGGTACCCAGAGTGCAACGCTCAGGGAAAAGATGGACGCCAGGGAACATGGACGCTCAACATCGATGTAAGTAGCCCTAGTGTGGACGCGCAAAATCGATTTTATAAAGCCTGCTTTATAAAATCGATTTTAATAACATCGATTTTACCCTGTAGTGTGGACGTGGGCTAAGATGGAGTTACCACAGGCCTCCCCACTTCCCTTCCCTACATCTAGCCAACATGCAGTACGGAGTCAACAACAGTTTTTGTGGGAGAAAGGGGGAGCTGGAGATTATTCTGGATTTGGTCCCAGCACCTGGCAGTCTTAAATTAACAAAAAGGCACAACACCCCCATTCATTAGCATTTCTACAGGTCAAAACACAGTAAATAAAAAGTGTTGGACCTTTTAGTATTACCCCATCGCTTATTTTTATCTTAATAATTTTATGATTATGAAGGGCCAACAGTGTGATAGGTACATAAAATGCTTCCAGTCTGAACATAACTGAAGTAATCATCAAATTCTCAGAAACTGGACCAAATGTCTTCAAATTTATACTGTCAACCCTCAAACACACACACACGCTCTAGGGCAAAAATGCCACCTGCAAACCTTCTGGTTCATTGGAAGTAGTGGAGAGTAATAGTAGCAGGATGTTGCATTCGTGGAACTAGCAAATTTAAACCCTAATCCCCAAAAGATTTAACATAAATGCCTAACTTTAGGCACAGAGTAGTCCCATTGAACTGTGAAAGACTAATGCAACATCTTGCTACTACAACTTCTGCTATCTACTACTTTAAATGAACCATAGTGGGTTTCCAGATGGTATTTTTAGCTAGACTTCAGTAAAAAACGTTTCGCTTGCACTGTAATTGGAGACACTTTGAGAATGTGTTTCTAGTACTTCTAGCAGAACAAAACATGGCTCCATTCAAAATGTGAACTCAACATAAAAGTTTATCTTAATTAGCAAGTCTTAAAAAAGAACCCCCACAAACAAAAATACATAGCACATGGGTAATCCCATAACATCTGTATAACATCAGCAATTGTTCTTAGCTATAATTCCAGCACTGATTCTCTATTACCTTGCACAATAGTCAAATAGAGAACAGTTATGTAACATGAGGAATGATCATGAGGAATTATCTATGGTCTTGCAATAATAGAGCTTTCTATTCTAAGCAAGGGAGAGAGAGCACTTGATTCATGCGGTTTTATAAAAACAAAACCTGAAATATTCTAAAATTAAAATAACTAATATTCTTTTGTGTTATAAACCAAGCTTAAAAGCAACACTTTTTAAATATTTTAAATATTTCAGATCCTTCCTAATAAGATGCTGAATGCTGCCTGTGAGGTGTTGACCATCTTCAAGTCCTGTTGAAGTTTTTTCATTAAAGTGAACCCCCATTGAAGTGGCTATTAGGATTCCATCCTGCGAAGTGCTGAGCACTCTGGCTTCGATATAGCAAAGCATTTAAGAATGTGCCTAAACTTATGAGTTTTACCACTGAGTTCAATTAATTTCCATTAATGGGACATTAAGTGCCTTGGACTGGGGCAAGAGTGCTCAATACTCTGGAGGATCCAGCCCTTAGTGATGACATAGCTTAAAACTGCTGATTAATGTGCCTCACATACCATACTCATTGAGTTTAGGAACTAACTGTTCTTTGTAACAAAATACAGATTTCCGGACAGTGGTTAACAGTTCATCAGCACTACAGCCACATTCTCCACATTTTTCAAAAGTAAGTAACTAACCTGTCTATTTTTGTTGTTTTTACAATTTACATTATTTATGTGTTATTAGATGTACTCAGTTGATGCAGAAATTACTCTCGCTCCAGGCTCCAATTGTAAATGAGATGTTGTTTCTCAGAAGGCATTCATAAAACACACAAAATGGACTGCCATGGGTTATGATTTTTATCTCAGACGGTATGAAAGACCTGATAACTCATGAGTGGCACAGCTGAAATGAGTTATGGACCCCTTACTCCCATACAAGTGAAAAACAACATCTTAAGAATCAACCCAAGATAATTCCAAGCAGAGAGAGGAATAAAATGCCTTGAAGGTACAAGTTTCATCTTGCACGTTTTCTCCTGTGGCTGTCCCTAAATCACCCCTCACAAACCCTAACGTTATTGATGCATTTGTATCAGTTGTTCTATGTTAACAAGAGCTAGAAAACTGGCTCGTGTTTGTTTATTGAATTTAGTAAGTGCCCAGATGCACTCAAACCCCCGCCCCATATTTATATTCCTTGATACTGTGTTATTGTTACACTTTAGTTGTTCATAGCTTCTCCTAGAGCTCTGATTTTCAGTTCTATAGAGCTTTTTATGTTTTCTTGAGGGGTCTCCTGTAAATTTTTAAGTATCACAGATAAATCTCAGGAGATCATTCCAGACGAATAGCTGATTTCCAAGTGAACTGTAAATAGGGAATGTCAATTATATAAGGTGGGACTGTTAAGACGTGCCCCTGAGAAATCTACTGGACTTACATAAAACCAGGACAAAAAATCAAAGGCCATTTGAAACACTCCTTGTAGGGCTAACAGAAACCATGTACAGCAGTTTAGTTAATCATTCTGAATCTGACGCTACTAGCTGTGCTATTTATTATTTATTATGTAGAATCAACAGCATGCTAGACACTTGTGATGCGCAGTGAACCTTACAGGGCTCAAGATGTTAACATGAGCTGGTAACCAGCTAGAATGGTAGCACATGAAGTGTGCTGGAGAGAGAATGAACATCTAAGCTGGCACTCCCAGTCAACCCAGTAGGGGATGCAAGCACATTCTTAACTTTAAGCCCTCTAAGCACTTCATGTAAGTGTTTTGGGGCCTTATGGGATGTCTACACTGCAATACAACATGTGTGGCTGGCCTGTATCAGTTGGCATGGGCTGCAGGACTATAAAACTGCAGTGTAGACATTTGGACTCAGGCTGGAGCCTGAGCTCTGAGACTGAGGCCTGAGCTTCAGAACCCTCTCCACTCATGCGGTCCCAGAGCTTGGCCTCCAGCCCAAGTCTAAATGACTACACTGCAATTCTACAGCTCCACAGCCCAAGCCCTGCAAGTGACTTGGGCTAGTCACTGTGTTTTATTACAGTATAGATAAGCCATATTTAGACTCTAAAGGTGTAAGATAATTATACCTTTTTTTACATGGGTATCAGTGTTGGACTAAACTTGTATGTTTCTACAGCATCATATTATGGGACTCTAAGACACTGCAATGTAAACGGGTAGAAGAAAAACAGCAGTCCTGCGGTTCTCTTCAAGGTCAAACACTGGCACGGCTACTGGAAGCTGTGTGAGTGAAGGGGCCATCTAATGTATTGGGTGTATAATTTACGTATCTAAAAACAGCAAAATCTTAAATCATTCTGTTACGTGGGGTAAAATATACATCTCTCTCCCAGCCGGTTGCCTTTAAAATGCAAGAACTAAATTGGATAGTCTTTCCACCCAGGTTTAGTCTAAGGCAACAGTTTGATTACTAATGGCAGTGGGGGAAGCACACCACCAATTCTTGTCACAGTAGGGGAATGTTCTATAACCAGGTTTTATACTTCTCATAGAGTACAGACATTCTGCACGACTTGAAGAAATAATGAAAATTAGATTGCACAATGGAAATGGGCTAATTTCTCTCTATATATTGGAAAAGAAAGAAAGCGAGGAAGACCTAACATCTCCACAATTGGTTATGATTTCCCAGATGGAACGGACAGACATTAATCTTTTAAGTTCAGGTTTTTTGCATATTATTATAATTCAAGAATTTGCTTTACAGATCCCACCTTCTCCCCCTCCTCTCCAGTTAAGAATGCATATATTTTGTGCCTCAGGGCATCACAAAGCACAACAACAGTGTTTTCCAAGCAGGATACTGCATGCAGAACAAATGACTGCATATGTGCCTTAATCTAATGAAAGGACAGAACAAACAATCCCCACTTTCTGGCCCTAAATTTGTTAGCAGCAAAGACAGCACTAGACTCTAAGGTGGGGTAGTCAATTTTTTTTTTCAAGGTTCACATTTCTTGTTCAAGGTACAGTCCAGGTCTAGACCCCAGAGAAAAACAATTAAAACAAAACAATGATTAGTATATAAAAAGATTTTAGTGTCTATTCAAAAGCACCTAGGAGCTGGAATTTGGCCTGCAGTCCACCTATTGACTACCTCTAAGGGGAATTACAGGAATAGCAATAATTAGTTTAGCATACAATGAAATAGAGAAGAAGAAGACAGGAAGGAAAGAAAGGCAGTTTCCATGGCTAAATATTTAGCATATGGGTACTGAACAAGATCTCAGGGTCTTTATTCGGGAGAACCAATTGTTTTTGCTCTCCCCGCTGGGGACCATATTTTCACTTCATCTTCACAGAATACAATTAACTCTCACTGAAATAACCTGGAGTGAGCTTCAAGAGGATTCTCCTCTTCTCCTTGCCAGGCTGCTTGGGGAAATACAATGCATTTATTTTATGTTTTATAAACATTTGAGCTTTGTGATGTGTCCTAAGTGTACATGTATTTCTGTTATAGATGCCCTTTCTCCTACCTGCCCCACTACCCATGGTGTTATGATACACTAGAAACACTGGAAAAAGCCAATCTCATACATTTTATCTGCTCACATATTTGGATTCTAGGACCAACTCTCTCCTGAAATGTAGAGAAAGTACAAAAAAGGTAGCTGGCACTGGGAAGAAACCTGACTGGGGTTTTGAGACCACTGCAGTAAGCACCTCCTTCTGTAAGAACCTATATGATGGTCTAGTGCTAGCTAAAGATTACACAGCCCTTCTGCTCTAAAACATAGGGTAACCTTAAGGAAAGAGCTGACGTAAGCCCGTACCTTGTAATGCACAACTGATTGTGTGATTTATTGGGTCACCAAAAGCATGCCTTGAAAATATAATTATTAATTTCCACTTAAATTAAGCTACATCTCACTTATGTACGCTACAAAGCTTAATTATAAAAGCTTTTTCTAGTGAAATATTTTCCCTTATCTTTGATATCCAGTCCAAATGGACTGGAAAAAAAGCCCTTGAAGAACAAAAAGGAAATGTCTTTTAAAGTAATTTTTGGTCCCATCAGGCTGAATCTCATTAATAAAGAAAGGATTTCACTGGAGAATAAAGCTTTTACATTTAACAGCATTCAGTACTTCTGTCTCGGATTCTAGCAGAACTGTAAATAGCAAACCTTTCATAGATTGCAAGGCCAGAAGGGACTGTGGTGATCATCTAGTCTGACTTCCCATCTAACACAGGCCAGAGAACTCCAAAATAATTCCTAGAGCATGTCTTTTAGATCAGGATTCAGGCTTGTGCAGCTCTGCAGTGCCCACTTTTTATAAAGATAGGTTTTTTGAAAACCTACAAATCTGCCAAAATAACTCACTGTTCTGATTCTCTCTGTGTTCAGATCAGGTGGTATTGCTTAGAGCTAGTCATAAACAAGTTTTGTCAATTTTTTTCAACCAAAAAATGCTGTTTCCTCAAAACAGAAATATTTTATGTAAATGTATTAGTGTTGAGGTCCAGGTTCGGAAAAGAGAAATAAAGAGAGAGAGAGAAAATGAAAGTGACAGCACACTTCTGATGGAAGTGTTTCAGTTTGTATAAATAATTAGGTATTCATCAGTCATTCACCTGGGATGTGGGAGTGTTATAACCTTATTCCCAGATTCTGGACCTTAGCGTCCAAAATATGGGGGTTAGCATGAAAACCTCCAAGCTTAGTTACCAGCTTGGACCTGGTACTGCTGCCACCACCCAAAAAATTAGAGTGTTTTGGGGCACTCTGGTCCCACTGAAAAACCTTCCCTGGGGACCCAAGACCCAAATCCCTTGAGTCTCACAACAAAGGGAAATAATCCTTTTTCCCTTCCCCCCTCCAGATGCTCCTGGAGAGATACCCAGACACAAGCTCTGTGAAACTACGCAGAGTGATTCCCCCTCTCCGTTCCCAATCCTGGAACAAAAGCACTTTCCTCTTCACCCAGAGGAAATGCCAAATCAGGCTAGCAATCCAACACACAGCTCTCCCCTTGATTTCTTCCTCCCACCAATTCCCTGGTGAGTACAGACTTAATTTCCCTGAAGTAAAGAAAAACTCCAACAGGTCTTAAAAGAAAACTTTATATAAAAAAGAAAGAAAAAATACAAATGTTCTCTCTGTATTAAGATGATACAACACAGGGTCAATTGCTTAAAAGAATATTGAATAAACAGCCTTATTCAAAAAGAATACAAATCAAAGCATTCCAGCACTTATATTCATGCAAATACCAAAGAAAAGAAACCATAGAACTTACTATTTGATCTCTTTGTCCTTACACTTAGAAACAGAAGACTAGAAAGTAGAAGGTACTTCTCCAAAGCTCAGAGAAGCAGGCAGGCAGACAAAAGACTCAGACACCCACTTCCCTCCACCCAAAGTTGAAAAAATCCGGTTTCCTGATTGGTTCTCTGGTCAGGTGTTTCAGGTGAAAGAGACATTAACCCTTAGCTATCTGTTTATGACACGCCCCCCAAATTGCAGACAGTGGGGAAGCTTACTGGCGGCAATTTCCTTCTAGAACTTGAAAATAAACAGATTAATACAACACATGCACCTTTACATATACTACTAAGTATGTAACTAACAGACTTTTACATTTTAAGAACACTTTTTAACTACTGGATTCTGGGAAACTCTCACGGGAGAGTGCATCAGCAACTTTGTTAGAAGCTCCTGTGATGTGTTGAATTTCAAAATCAAAATCTTGGAGAGCTAAACTTCAACGAAGAAGTTTCTTGTTGTTCCCCTTGGCAGTATGAAGCCACTTTAGTGCAGCATGGTCAGTTTGTAGTTGGAACCGCCGTCCCCAAACATATGGGCGTAGCTTTTCCAGGGCGTACACAATGGCATAGCATTCCTTTTCACTGACTGACCAGTGACTTTCCCTCTTAGACAGTTTCTTGCTGAGAAACACGACAGGATGGAAGTTGTGATCTGTTGCTTTCTGCATGAGCACTGCTCCTATACCACGCTCAGATGCATCTGTGGTTACTAGGAATGGCTTGTCAAAATCCGGGGCCCTGAGTACAGGGTCAGACATGAGTGTTGCCTTAAGTTGGGTAAAGGCTTTTTGACACTCATCAGTCCACTTAACGGCATTTGGCTGGGTCTTTTTGGTCAGGTCGGTCAATGGGGCAGCGATTTGGCTGTAGTGTGGTACAAATCGCCTGTAGTATCCGGCCAAGCCTAAGAAGGATTGGACCTGTTTCTTTGACCTTGGGACAGGCCACTTTTGGATAGCATCCACCTTGGCCTGTAGGGGGTTTATGGTTCCTCGACCCACCTGGTGCCCCAGGTAAGTCACTCTGTTTTGGCCTATTTGACACTTTTTGGCCTTAACAGTTAGTCCTGCCTGCCTGATGCGCTCAAAGACCTTTTTCAGGTGGAGTAGGTGTTCGGGCCAGGAGTCTGAAAAAATGGCCACATCATCGAGGTAGGCAACTGCAAATTCTCCCAGTCCAGCTAGTAGACCATCTACCAGCCTCTGGAAGGTGGCGGGTGCATTTCGAAGGCCGAAAGGAAGGACATTGAATTCATACACCCCCGCATGGGTGACGAATGCTGACCTCTCCTTGGCAGGTTCATCTAGCGGTACTTGCCAGTACCCCTTGGTTAAGTCTATTGTAGAGATGAACTGGGCACGTCCCAACTTTTCCAATAGCTCATCGGTACGTGGCATTGGATAGTTGTCCGGACGAGTTACAGCATTTAGCTTACGGTAGTCCACGCAAAAGCGTATTTCCCCATCTGGTTTGGGTACCAGAACCACTGGAGATGCCCATGCACTGGTAGATGGGCGGATTATACCCATCTGTAGCATGTTTTGGATCTCCCGTTCTATAGCAGCTTGGGCATGAGGAGACACCCGGTAGGGTGGGGTTCTGATTGGGTGAGCATTACCTGTATCAATGGAGTGGTATGCCCGTTCAGTCCGTCCTGGGGTGGCTGAGAACAATGGGGCGAAGCTAGTGCACAGCTCCTTGATTTGTTGCCGCTGCAGACGTTCCAGGGTGGTTGAGAGGTTCACCTCTTCCACGCCACCGTCTTTTTTTCCATCGTAGTAGACACCGTCAGGCCACTCAGCATCATCTCCCTGGACTGTAAACTGACAAACCTGTAAGTCTCTGGAATAGAAAGGCTTGAGAGAATTAACATGGTACACTTTAGGCTTTAGTGAGGAATTGGGAAATGCTATGAGGTAGTTTACAGCTCCCAGGCGCTCTTGGACCGTGAATGGCCCTTCCCATGATGCTTCCATCTTATGGGCCTGTTGCGCCTTCAAGACCATAACCTGGTCTCCTACCTTGAAGGAACGTTCTCTGGCATGTCTGTCATACCAGGCCTTTTGCTCTTTTTGAGCATCCTTTAGGTTCTCTCTAGCAAGGGCTAAAGAGTGTCGGAGGGTGCTTTGTAGGTTGCTTACAAAGTCCAGAATGTTAGTTCCTGGAGAAGGCGTAAACCCCTCCCATTGCTGCTTCACCAACTGTAATGGCCCCTTAACCTCGTGACCATACACAAGTTTA
Source organism: Gopherus evgoodei (assembly GCF_007399415.2). Taxonomy (NCBI): domain Eukaryota; kingdom Metazoa; phylum Chordata; order Testudines; family Testudinidae; genus Gopherus; species Gopherus evgoodei. The sequence goes on from NC_044326.1 coordinate 23,896,128, forward strand.
AATGGTGAAAACCCTAAACTGGGATGTGGTACAGCCCTGTAGGCAAACAGCAACTGCTGCAACACTAGGTCCCAATTATTGGAGAATTCGTTGATGAATTTTCTTATCATGGCCCCCAAAGTTCCATTGAACCTTTCCACCAGGCCATTGGTTTGATGGTGGTACGGGGTGGCAACCAAGTGATTCACCCCATGAGTTTCCCACAGTTTTTCCATGGTCCCTGCCAGGAAATTAGACCCTGAATCTGTAAGGATGTCAGAGGGCCAACCTACCCTGGCAAAGATGTCTGTTAGGGCCAGGCACACAGTGTTAGCCCTGGTGTTGCCTAGAGCTACTGCTTCTGGCCATCGGGTAGCAAAGTCCACTAAAGTCAGTACGTACTGCTTTCCTCTGGGCGTCTTTTTTGGGAAAGGGCCCAGAATATCCACAGCTACTCGCTGAAATGGGACCTCAATTATGGGGAGTGGCTGGAGAGGGGCCTTGACCTGGTCTTGAGGCTTACCTACTCTTTGGCATACCTCACAAGACTGGACATACTTGGCAACATCCTTGCCCATCCCCTCCCAGTGGAAGGACTTCCCCAACCAGTCCTTGGTTCTGTTCACCCCAGCATGGCCACTGGGATGATCATGGGCTAAGCTTAAGAGCTTCCCCCGGTACTTAGTGGGAACCACCAACTGTTTTTGCGGCTGCCATTCTTCCCGGTGTCCACCAGAAAGAATTTCCTTGTATAAAAGTCCTTGGTCTATAACAAACCGGGATCGATTAGAAGAGCTGAGAGGCGGTGGGGTGCTCCGTGCCGCCGCCCAAGCTTTCTGAAGGCTGTTATCTGCTTCCTGCTCAGTCTGGAACTGTTCCCTTGAGGCTGGGGTCACCAGTTCTTTCTCAGACTGTGGACTTGGGCTTGGTCCCTCTGGAAGCGATGTAGGTGATGGGGTTGTTTCCGTTGCTGGTGAACCGCTCTCCGCTGGTGCACCTGAGGGTATTTCAGGCTCTGGCTGAGCCTTTTGGGTATGGCTGTCTGTTGTTTCTGCCAGTTCTGGCTCGCTGGCGCCCACTGGCATTGAGTTTGAAGATGTGGTTGCACTTGCTGGTGCTGGTTGCTGTTCCAGTTCCGGGCCTGGGACTGGAGATGCTGTGGCTGTTTCAGTGGTAGGCATGGAATCCGGGTCCACTACCTCTGTCTGGGTCTCTGGTAACACAGACGGGGCCTCTGTGGACGGCTCAGGAACAGGAATGGGTCTGGAAGCTTGCCTGGTTTGGCTACGGGTAACCATTCCCACTCTCTTGGCCCGCCTCACCTGGTTGGCCAAGTCTTCCCCTAGTAGCATGGGGATAGGATAATTGTCATAGACTGCAAAAGTCCACATTCCTGACCAGCCTTTGTACTGGACAGGCAGTTGAGCTGTAGGCAAGTCTACAGCTTGTGACATGAAGGGGTAAATTGTAACTTTGGCCTTTGGGTTGATGAATTTGGGGTCAACGAAGGATTGGTGGATAGCTGACACTTGTGCCCCCGTGTCTCTCCACGCAGTAACCTTCTTTCCGCCCACTCTCAAATTTTCCCTTCGCTCCAAGGGTATTTGAGAGGCATCTGGGCCTGGGGATCTTTGGGGTGATGGTGGTGTAATGAATTGCACTCGCATGGTGTTCTTGGGACAGTTGGCCTTGATATGTCCCAGTTCATTACACTTAAAGCATCTTCCATCTGATGGGTCACTGGGCCGAGGTGAGTTACTGGAGACTGGTGAGGTTGAAGAGTAGGGTATCTGTGGCTTTACTTGGGTGGTATGGAGGGTCTTTGGCTGTCCTCGGTTGTAGGGTTTATGGTCTGTGTGGCCCCTGGGGTAATCGTTCCCCTTGACAGTAGCTTTTTTGCTTTCTGCCAGTTCCATCCATTTGGCTCCAATCTCCCCCGCCTCAGCGATAGTTTTGGGATTTCTATCTTGTATGTACCGTGTGATGTCTTCAGGAACACCATCCAAGAACTGCTCCATTTGTATGAGGAGGTTCACTTCTTCCAAGGTTTGAATGTTGTTTCCTGTTAACCAGGCCTCATAGTTTTTTGCAATGTAGTAGGCGTGTTTGGGAAATGACACCTCTGGTTTCCATTTTTGGGTTCTGAAGCGCCGACGGGCATGATCTGGGGTTATCCCCATCCTGTATCTGGCCTTGGTTTGAAAAAGTTTATAGTCATTCATTTGCGGCTTGGGCATTTTAGCTGCCACCTCTGCTAAAGGTCCACTGAGGTGTGGCCTTAATTCTACCATGTACTGGTCTTCGGGGATGCTGTACCCAAGACAGGCTCTTTCAAAATTTTCCAAGAAGGCCTCGGTGTCATCACCTGCCTTGTAGGTGGGAAATTTCCTGTGCTGGGGAGCAATAATTGGCGCCGGGTTGTTAGGGTTGGCTGGCACATGCAGCCCAGCTTTTGCCATCTCCAGTTCATGTTTTCTCTGTTTTTCCTTCTCTTCATTCTCTTTTTGTTGTTTTTCCATTTCTTTTTGTTGTTTTTCCATTTCTTTTTGTTGTTTTTCCATTTCTCGGCGGTGGGCTGCCTCATCTTCTGCTTGTTTCCTTCGGTAGGCCACCTCTTCTTCTTCTAGTTTTCTTTTGTGTGCTGCCTCTTGGGCTGCCTGTTCTCTTTGGAAGGCTGCCAGTTTGAGGCTTTCTTCCTTTTCTTTCATCTCCATCTGTCGCCTGTGTTCAGCGTCTTTGATTTGTTCTTCGGCGTCAATCCTTGCCTTAGAAGTCATGGTTCCTGTTTTCTTGTGTTGGGGTGCCCTCCGATGTTTATCTTCTGAACTGCAGGCTCTCTGTTGCCTCCTGAAGTCTGCCTAGCAACAGTGCTTTTTTCCTTTTCTCTCTCTAGCTAATGTTCAATTAAGGGAAACCAGAAAAACCACTTTATCTGCATGCATATAAGTGCTGGTACTTGCCTCCTAATGGGAGGGCTATTGCATGACAAAAGACCCTTAACAGTCTTCTCGCTTAATATGCAAACCACAAACTGCTAGAGAGCAGAAAAAAAAATTCTCTCTGGTTCCCTTTTAAAACCAAACTGTTTCTCTCTGCTAAAAAGCCCTTAGCAGAGAAAAGAAAAATATAATATTCCTACTGGCTTCTGGATTCTGTCTATATCCCGCCGCTGCTACACCATGTTATAACCTTATTCCCAGATTCTGGACCTTAGCGTCCAAAATATGGGGGTTAGCATGAAAACCTCCAAGCTTAGTTACCAGCTTGGACCTGGTACTGCTGCCACCACCCAAAAAATTAGAGTGTTTTGGGGCACTCTGGTCCCACTGAAAAACCTTCCCTGGGGACCCAAGACCCAAATCCCTTGAGTCTCACAACAAAGGGAAATAATCCTTTTTCCCTTCCCCCCTCCAGATGCTCCTGGAGAGATACCCAGACACAAGCTCTGTGAAACTACGCAGAGTGATTCCCCCTCTCCGTTCCCAATCCTGGAACAAAAGCACTTTCCTCTTCACCCAGAGGAAATGCCAAATCAGGCTAGCAATCCAACACACAGCTCTCCCCTTGATTTCTTCCTCCCACCAATTCCCTGGTGAGTACAGACTTAATTTCCCTGAAGTAAAGAAAAACTCCAACAGGTCTTAAAAGAAAACTTTATATAAAAAAGAAAGAAAAAATACAAATGTTCTCTCTGTATTAAGATGATACAACACAGGGTCAATTGCTTAAAAGAATATTGAATAAACAGCCTTATTCAAAAAGAATACAAATCAAAGCATTCCAGCACTTATATTCATGCAAATACCAAAGAAAAGAAACCATAGAACTTACTATTTGATCTCTTTGTCCTTACACTTAGAAACAGAAGACTAGAAAGTAGAAGGTACTTCTCCAAAGCTCAGAGAAGCAGGCAGGCAGACAAAAGACTCAGACACCCACTTCCCTCCACCCAAAATTGAAAAAATCCGGTTTCCTGATTGGTTCTCTGGTCAGGTGTTTCAGGTGAAAGAGACATTAACCCTTAGCTATCTGTTTATGACAGGGAGACCCAGGTTCAAGTCCCTGCTCTGAATTAGGCAGAGCAGGGACTTGAACTTGGATGTCTCACCTCCTAGGGAGTGCCCCAATCACTGGGTTATTGGCTATCCTGGGGTGGGACTCCCTATCTCAGATATATATGCCATCATAGCTAAGGGATGTATTTTTCCCCTCTCAACACAATATCTTAGATATGATTTCTTATTTTGGGCCACATTTTAATACAAAATAAATAAATAAAAATCAAGCAAATAGAAAAACAGGAAACAAATCTCCTCTCTCCGGTTTTTTAATTATATTTTGTTTTGGTAAAAAGTTTCCAACCCTCTCTGGTTAGATTGGTTTTTTTTTCCCACAGTAATTTTGTTTTGAAATTCCAGAGCTTTGTGTACTTGCAAGTGAGGGGACTGCGAATGGAGGTTTTAACACATTCAGCTAGGGGTACGGCAGCAACAAGAAAAGAAAATGCAAGTGATTGATTTATTTGTTGAATTCCTCTAAGTGAAAAAGCTACACAAAGGTCAGAAAACACCTGCCATCAGCCTTAATACAGAGCCTCACACTGCATCATTAAAGTAAATGGGAGCTTTGCCATGTTCTTCAATGGAACTGGAATCAGCTCCATAGATCACAAAGCTGGTTCCTCTAGAAGAGGACTGAGGATGAAGGATGGTTTTGCAGTTAATGCACTAAGCTGAAATTCAGGAGATGGGCTGAGTTCCTGGCTCTGCCACAACTTTCCTGTGCGACCTTAGACAAGTCACTTCATCTCTCTGGGGCTTATTTTCCCATCTTTAGAAAATACTTCTCTAATTTACAGAGAATTTATGAGAATGACTTAATTAATGCTTGCAAGGCACTCAGATACAACAGGAATGGAGGCAGTGGAAGTACTAAAACAGATACAGAAAAGTGCTAATAGACATTAACAGAGCAATGTGGGGCAAGGAAGACCCCCAGAATATTTCCACATTACACTCTAACCTGAACAATCTTCTTAGTGAAAAACTAAACTAAGACAAGCAACTATGGCTCATATGGAAATAACTATTAACCAGGGTTCATACCCAGCATTATTTGCTTTTAGCATTCAAAGTTACTTTGTAAGAAGGTGATTTTTATTAACCCCTTCAGTGATTCATAGCTTTTAGGCCAGAAGGAACCATTAGATCATCTAGTCGGACTGCCTATATATCACAGGCCATTTAATTTGAATCCCCTGTACTGATTTTTATAGCTAAGATTTGGATATTGCCTGGTACTCTCGGTGTCCTACAGTTAACTTTAAGGTGGGGGGGGGTTATTCAATCCAAGGCTGACTTTTAATATCAGATATGCAGATGTGCACATCTTGTGTTGAAATCAGCTACTGTGTTGGCACACACGTGCCCAGTATAAAAAGGAACAGAGAATTGCATATCTTCACCTTTGACTCAAACAAACAGTCTTATAAAAGCCTATGTTAGTCATAAGGGATAAAAATAAGCCACCTCATTTAGTGATTTGCTGCTGTGATCCAGCACTGTTCCCATGTTTGGAAACTGCCCAGGTGTTCCATCGAACATTTACCTCTCAACTTTAATTTGTAGGATTTCGTTTTACAAGTTCTCGCTCTCCTTTTGTTTTCAGATTGACATGCTCTCATTTCTAAGATGCAAGTAGAAATCACCCCACTCTAAGCAACTGTTTTCTCCCTCAGACCAACCACAGCGTTAAGTGATTTCTGACAGGCATTGGGTACTGCAAAGTCATTTGATTGTGCGCTCCCAAGTCTTGAATTTGGAGGTGTCATGGTTCGACCCCCACTCTGAACCTTAGAGTATAGATGTGGGGACCTGCATGTGAACCCCTAAGCTTAATTACCAGCTTAGATCAATATGCTGCCACCATCCAAATATTTGAGTCATTTGGAAAACTCTGTCTTCTCCCCCAAAACCTTCCCCTCCCTGGGTAGCCTTGAGAGACTTCTCCACCAATTCCTTGGTGGAGATCCAAACCCCCTGAATCTTAAAACAAGGAAGAATTACTCATTCCCCTTCCCCTTTCCCCCCACCAATCCCTGGTGAGCCAGATCCAATCCCCTTGGATCTAAAAACAAGGAGAAATCAATCAGGTTCTTAAAAAGGTGGTTTTTAATTAAAGAAAAGAAAGGTAAAAGAAAAAACCTCTGGGAGATAGCATACAAGCTGATCTCACAGACAACAGATTCAAAACACAGCATGTTCCCCTGGGCAAAAACCTTAGTACACACAAGAATACCCAATTTGATTATCCCCCTAATGCCAAGACAAGTTACAAAAAGAAAATAAACATAAACCTATTTATTTCCTCACTTAATACTCACTACTCTGATAGGAGGCTGATTCCTTGATCTTTTCCACTCTGGCCAAAACTGAAACATCCTGTCCCCTCATTGGCTCCTCTGATCAGGTGTCAGCTAGTCTTGGTGAACTTCTTAACCCTTTACAGGTAAAAGAGGCATTAACCCTTAACTATCTGTTTATGACAGGAAGGTATACGGACCATGAGTCTGTGGAAGGAATTAGGGCAACAACTGAGGAAATTTTCCTGTTAAACAGTAAAGGGACAACTTGAAATATTCCCTAGAAAAGGCAACAATAAATGGGGAGATATTCTGAATTCCCTAGAAACTCAACTTCTTATTTGCATGTAGGCAGCCTTGTAACATATGATTTTATTTTCTCTATCTAAAAGTCTGCTGTTGGCAGAAGGTAACTGACGTTTTGTAAGGAGGAGACCATGCAGCATATCACAGAGGAGGCACACACCATACTCTATCGTGGACTTTAGTTTTTGTCTTTCTTGTGCAGTTTTATTTAATCTAAAATCAAATGTGCATCAAAAGCTTAATAACTAATCACCACAGATTCTGATTTAACCACCAAAATTCATGCCCTTCACCTAATTCCAAAGCCTGTTACCGGACAGCAGCACTCCATCCACAGCACAGTGTGTCAAGGATCTGGTGAATCATTGATAACTGTGCACTGGGCTTGACCATCAACACTTGAGAGTGGTGGCAGGGGTACAGGGTAATGTGCTAAAATGGAATGATGGAATGAGTCCTTCCCAGAAGGACATCCTCTATGAGAGGTGATAGGAAACTGCACCTCCACCACTAGACTGCTCTCTTGTGGAGTCCCATAATGATCTGTTCTCTCTCATTAGTGCTATTCAGCACCTACATGGAGCCACTAAATGAACAGGTCAGACAACATGAACTCAAGTGCTAGCAATATGCAGATGATACAGCTCTACTTATCTTTCAACACATATGACCATATACCGTTACCAGGGTTTAGATAAGATCAGCACATGGATGAAGAACAGCTGGCTGAAGCTGAACGCAAGCAAGACAGAGGTTATACTGAGAGGCAGAGGAAAACATTTGGAAGTGTTTGCAGCCTTGGTGCAATTTCCTTTGATTGAAGGCACACACGCATAATTGGTCACTTCAGTCCACAGTTTAGTAGTGTTCCTGGATTTCTCATGCTAATCTCTCACATAGTGGCACTCACAAGTAATCTTTATATCTCTCCAGTTGGCTAGAAGACTCCCTGCCATCCTGGCAAACAATTACCTGGCCTCAGTTATTCATGTCTTTTTTCACCTCTCAGCTGGACTACAGGAATGCAATATATTTGGGCACAAAGCCTTCAGCCCTTAGGAAACTACAACCGATAAAGAACATTACAGTGTGTCTCCACAATAACACAGGCTACCATGAGCACATCAAACCTGTCCTCAGCTCCCTATGCTAGCTTCCCATAGACTACTCAATCAAGTTCAAGGGCTCAGCCCTCATCTTCAAGGCAATAAGGGCCTGGGCCCAGGATAGCTAAAAGATTGACTAAAGCTCCTGGATGGAGACCGTGGTTAATAACACCATTCCATTGGCACAATGACACTTTCTACAGTAACGGGTAAAGCTTGTATTTGCAGGAGACGACACTTTCTCAGGGGCCAGCCTGAGACCGAGGAATGAATGATGACAGGAAAAGACCCTCACAAGCCTCAAAACTTTTGCTGTAAGTGCCAGCCACATTTCTTTGAACTTCCATTTTCTAACACAGATAGCTCTGCGTGTGGTGCATGCGTACACAGAAACCTTCCAAAACAAACCACTGCATCTCACACATACTTCTCCCCTTAGGGAGCGGCCGAGAGAAAAAACACATGGCTGATGTTAGTTGCAAGGCTTGATCATAGAATCATAGAATCAGGGGGTTAGAAGGGACTGCAAGAGTCATCTAGTCTAACCCTTTGACAAGATGCAGGTTTTAATGAATTACTGGAAGGTGCTCAAATAACTACGGTGATGAGCATGGTAAAAAACCTATAAAGAAAGGAATAGAGAGTATTAAATTAGCACAAAGTAGTTTGTGTCACATTTCAGGGCAGCTGCACCTGTATCTCCCCTCAGTAGCCCAGCAAGGGCACCCATTCTCAGGCTTCCAGATGCCCAGCTGTTGCCTCTCTTGGGTGGAGATCTCGGGAGGTTCCCTACCTTCCCTGCCTATTCCCCAGCAAAGACAGCCTGTCAAAACAAACCTGCTTGATTTCTCTTCAGAAACGGATAGAGTGATTATTACAAATATAAGTTACCATAGAGAGTTTTCTAGGCAAGCCTACTTCATTCTTAAGGGAAAAAGTATTACAGAGGAAACATATTAAAATGAATCAAAGAACCTACATGCATGCTTATAAGCTTGCCAGGGTTTATCCCAATTCTCATATGGGCTCTGGCAAGAATAGTCTTTCAATGGCCCTCCCTAGTGGCTTCAAGTTCATCAGAGCTTCAGCTCAGAACAAACCCATTCATAACATGTTCAGTTTCCTCTTTAAGCAAATCAGGGTTTCCAGAAGCATGTAATGTATGCACAGTGGGTCCCTCCCCCGTTCCCCCGAGCACAAATCTTCAAAGGGTTGGCTTTGGAGGGGAGAATTTGCATTCCCATCACCCAAAAATATTTCCTAGGGAATCCATTTAATACATATTGTTCCAAAAAGACTTCTGGAAGTTCCTAATACCTTCCAAGGATTGCATAAATCTTGCCTTTCTGCTAAAGCAATTCCATACAATCTCACAACAGTACATAAACATTTGCATTTTTAATACAATAAACTCCAAAGGTGTAAGCTTAATTCAGTAAGGTTTAACTTAATTCCAAAAAATGTATCTTAATTCTATAAGATTTGTTCAGCATATTACAAATATTATCAGTCTGTCACAGACTGTGCTCCTCACCACGTTACTGCAGCATGATCTTCATTCCATGTCAGCCTGTCCCTGATGGGAAGGGGCCTCAAAATCCATTGGTCTCCTGCTGCAGCAGGCTTTGTGTCATTGTTGGAATTGGCCCTGGGCCCAGGACACATGAATTATCCCTATGAACTAATTTTCTAGCACTCTATGAAATTAGGGTTGAGTATTACCTGCTCATCTCCATTTTGGAGCATCCTCAAAATTTTTTTTCCACTCTTCAAGTTGTTCCAGACTTTGCTTCTTTGTACTTTATACCTATTAATATTATCACCATTGCTGGATACATCAAAGACTGTTTTCTTATGTTTATAAATGCCTTTCCCATATATCTCTCCAGCTTGTCCTCCTCTCATATTTTAATTCACTACAGTCCCAGACTACAGTTAGCCACTGCTTAAAAGTGCAGGATGTTTTACTGGCTTCACTATCAAGTGTTTGAGGAAACACTATTAAAAAAATCTTTGTGACCACCTTCAAAATAACTGTAGTACAACACAACCTGCTGTGTGGAGCCTGGACTAAAGAGCAGCCAGAAAGGCTTAGTCATAACACAGAAAAACATTGAGAGTTATGAAGAGCCTCTTTCATGTAATTAAAAGTTAATTAAAAACTCAGTGTAATTTATGCCCAGAAAAAATGGCCTTTTGTCTTTTATTCGAGTGAGTTTCCTGAAAGAAGCCCTCATCTGAGACTGCAGCCCATTCCAGAAAAGTAAATAGAAATCACACAATAATCCCACAGCCCGTCCCAGGTGGCATACTAATTTACTAACAGTTCTTGATAATTTATAGCAAGTTAAACAGCCTGGTGGCAGGGGAAAAAAAAAAGGTTATTTCCTCTCCTCCTCTCTGACAACGATGTCTCACATTCAAATCTACCTCGCTTCATCAGCTTGCTCCTAGGCATTTCTCTGAATTAATAAGCAGACAAGGAAGGGAAGTGTATAGAGAAATAAGCCTATAACTTAATTATTGCTTCTGAGAACAAAAAGCCCCATGGGGCACACGAAGACATACCACACAGTTTACTTTTAAAAGAGAGACAGAGATCACCTGGGCAGGCAGCCATTAATGGCAAGATGCCTCCAGATCCATTTTCATTGTGTAATACCCACTGCTTATTGTTTTTGTCTGATAATAATAATCATGTTGTACATTTACACAGCACCTGAAGGATCCCAAATCAAAGCGCTTTTAGAAGCTACCAGCCAAATTCTTCCCCTGGTTGTAGCTGGGTAAAACAAATCTGCTGAATGGGGTTGTACAGCTGTAACCTAGAACAGGGTATAGCACTATTTTAGCTATAGTAAATGGTAAAAAACCTTAAGAGCCACATTGTCAAAATGGTTTAGCACCCACAATCAGGGCAAGATTTTCAAAAGATTTCAGCACATTTCCAAACTTATTTATTTAGCTATCACTTAAATTACCACTGTTTGGGATAGGGGCTCTTTGTTATACGTCTCTACAGTGCCCAGTACACTGGGTCCCTGGCTTCTAGGTGCTACTGGTAAAACATGTAAATAAATAACATTTTTAAGTGTCACCTTGTGAACTGCTGAGTGCTGAGCACTTTTGAAACTCAGCTATTATTTAGCTACTTAAATGAGAACTGGGCTGTTTTAAAAGATCACCATTGGTGTAAATTTATACCAGTAAAGAGTGTCTCTCTTAACACTCGGAAGTAAAATATACCCTGTAGGTAAATGACTGCTCCTCCATCCTACTGGATATGAATGAAACAAATTGTACCCAGAGAAAGACATAGATTTGGAGTTCTAAACACTGAGGGTTTTAAAATTTCCTAATGTAAAATCTTTGTTATTGCTGCGCTTTAGTTTTTCACCCTAAAAGTTACTACTGTGGAATATGTATACAATTTCCGGACTATGTCTAACATTTGAGCCGGGACATGTGATTCCCAGCTCATGCAGATGAACCTACATTAGCTCTGCTTGACATATCGCCCACAAATACAGTAACAATGTGGTCAGGGTAGCACATGCGGCAGTTCAGCCAGCCTCCTGAGTACAAACCTACCCAGCCTCTTGAGCATGTACTCAAGTGTGCTAGGGCGGGTTCATCTGCATGAGCTGGGACTCACACCTACAAACTCAAATATAGATGTACCCTCAGCAACTTACAACCATATGGGTGATATCTGGCTCCAGTGCAGGCCTGACTCTCATCTAAAACTAGCTCTACAGGGGTGTTACTTCTTATATCACTGAAAGGTGTTGCTTTTTACTGAGGTTTATCTGTAGCACAGTAGACAGCACATTACATTTTGCTGCCTACCTGTGAATTCACATAATATATCATTAACCAGGGGTTAAACATACTCCACAGTAGTACCTTTCAGGGTGGAAAATTAGACCCTATCAACAAGAAGAGTTTTGCATTAGGAAATTCAATGGGGTTTATCAAGGTTGAATCCCAGCTCTGACAGTTTGAGTACAGAAGGTGGGAGCCAGCAAGGATTTTAAAAATTAATACTTGCCACTTCGGGCTTGTGTTAAACTCCCAAGGTTACAGCTTTTCTCTAACTTTGCCTTGGTAAATGCTGCCATCACCCAAATTAAAAAAAACAACCCTTTGGATCCAGGAAGGAGCACTTGGGAATTCTTTCCTGCGGGTTTCAGAGTACCAGCCGTGTTAGTCAGTATCCACAAAAAGAACAGGAGTACTTCTGGCACCTTAGAGACTAACAAATTTATTTGGGCATAAGCTTTCATGGGCTACAGCCCTCTTCATCGGATACATTGAATGGAACATATAGTGAGGAGATATATATACACATACAGAGAACACGAAAAGATGGGAGTTGCCCTACCAGCTCTAAGAGGCTAATTAATAAAAATGAACAATTATCAGGAGGAGAAAAAAAACTTGGTACCCTCAAGCCCTTTCACCTCCCCTTCCGGGGAAGAGCTGCAAAAGAAAACAAAGGAAATTAGCAGTTGCCACCAGCTAAACAAACAACATATATACAAACCTCTTAGGACACCAAAAATCCAGTCCTGTTCTTTAAAAAGGTAAATTGTATTAAAAACAAAAAGAAATAAAATAATGCTTTTGCTCGATTTTAAAAGAGCAATTCCAAAAATTAAGCACCCAAACTAGCTTTCTTAGGGGTTCAGCTTAAAGGTTACAAGCAAACAAAAGCATCAAGGTTTGGCACAGAGGAGATCCACAAGCCAAAATAAGAAATAAATCTGATAGCGTCTAACTAAACATTTCCTATCTAAATTATTTCTTCTAGGTATGTAACATACTTTTTCATACCTGGTTCAAACCTTACACAGCATTCCCGCTTATAGCATTCCTGCTCCGTGTCCCTGCACCTCAGTGAACAATAGACAAAGGAAAAGTTTCTTTCCCAATTTTAAAAAGTTCTACCTTCCCATTGGCTCTTTTGGTCAAGTGCCCACTTTTTTTTTTCTTTACCTGGGGGACTTTTTAACCCTTTACAGGTAGAGCAAGTAAAGAAAAGTGACCAAGAGGGATTTTACAGCTAACTGGCTGGCTGGGTGTTCATCAAAGGGAGCTACTCGCCCCACTTCATTGATCACAGGATTACTCCTGGTTTATGCCAGCATGACTGAGGGCAGAATAAACTCTGCATGTCTGCAGGGCACCGGAAAGGTTCATGGAATATCATGTTACAATAAGTATTTCCACTTAAGAATGTCATTAATATACAAGATTAACATGCTCATGCTGGGAATTTATGTAATTATTTTTCTTAACCCAAGGGTACATCTTTTAAATTGTCTATGTTATTCATGTCTAAGTAAAATTGGAAGTTGACAAGCACTATCACTGAAGGGGAAGGAGAACAAGTAGTGCAAGTTACAGGCTATTTTAATAAGTAGCATTCATGTAAGTGGGTCCATCAAATGTTTTGGCTAAAAAATAGCTCAGCCTGCCATGCCTTTGTGTTGGATCTTGGCCAGCTTAGGAAGGGACTTTTGCAGATTTAGAGTTCCTATTGTCACATTGTCAACTGATCATACCTTGCAAGAGTGTTACATTGACTTATCCCATAATAAAGGCCTGTTTGCTTACAGCTCTCTTCTATGCCAGTGTTTTATCTACACCTACTCCTATCTTGAGCACTTTTAGTGAGATGTTATTTTCTTTCTTTTCCCTATTAATTACCATATTGTATTCTTCGGTTAACACATCAGAAATGGCCTTTATTAACTCTTAACTCATTTAGTTAAACATGAAGAGAAGAAAAATACTTTTCTTTCACAGGATCTAATTTTGACCTGTCAATGGAGAACATTTTTTGCAGAATGGTGATGGCAACAAAAATTATATTGTGATTATTGTGACACAATGCCAGCTGACGAAGTACAGTAACTATGTCCCAAAGCTCACAGCATAACACAAAAGCTGATCAAGGTTGCAAGAGATGCATGGTCTGTTTCTAACAGAACACTTAGAATGAAATTAAATATCCTCAAAAATGTCTCACTTGTGAATAAATCATTTATTCCTCTTCCCCTAATGTCAGACTGCAGCGAATGGGAGGCAGTAGAGCTAAAGGTGAGAATAGGATCAGGACTCTTCAGTTTCATTCCAGGTTCTCTCTGTGATTTGGTGTGTGGCTTTGGAGGAGCACACTAACATCTCTGTGCCTCACGATGCCCGTTTATAAAATAGGGATAATAATACTTGCCTGCATCATACGAGTATTGGGAGATTAAGATATCAAAGATTATTTATTCCAAGAACTGCCTCCTGCCCCTAAGGGCTCGTGGAAAATCTATCATTTTATCCTTGCCCATGGAAATATGTGGGTTTATGCCAAAGTGGCCTTTATCTACCATGTGACTTGCTCTGGCTGTTGACTTAGAAGGGGCTTCAAGGATATTTCTGTGCCGGACATAACACAGCCCGTCATAATCATATATGTATTTACTGTAATTAGAGCCACAAAGCCCAGATCCACATCTGATCGTTCCGAAAGTCCAGGGGTGATAAGATTCTGAGTTTTAGGGCCTGATTCTGTAACCTTTATTCACTTGGCTGATACTTATCCACACAAAAAGTCCCACTGAAGACAGTGAGACCTTTACATGATCAAACGTTACAGAACTGGGCTCATGGTTTGTGATCATCTCTAACTGCAACATTCTGCTTTTAGGATTGAAAAGTTTTATGACATGGGTGCTATCTCTGAGAGAAATGAAAGGCATTATCCCAAATTGGCTTTTTGTCTACAGCATGCCCGAGCCTATACGGCTATCCTCAGCCACAAACAGAACATAACACCCCTCTCACGTTGCTGAGAAATGCCCCATATGGCACAAACAGTTGAGTGCCAGTTAACTAAAAGAGTTAATATAAAATTAATAGTTCTATATTTATCCAATAATGATCACTACACAATCTTACTGCTCAGAAGAGAATGTTGACTTTAGCACCTACCAATATGTTAATAACTTGGAATAGATGATACTTGGATTACTTGATAAATTAAGAATAATTAGCTATATTGTAGCTATACAAGTGGAAAAAAGCCATATGTTGAGTGTAAGGAAATGTAATCCATTATTGGCTTAGCAGCAGAGTCTCCCAGTGAGTGTTACAAGTTAACATGGTAGTTTTGAGTGTGGATTTTTCTTAAGGTTGTTTGGTTTCATTAGGTTTGATGTGTTCAAATCACACCTAGGCTACAAACGTCATATTGGATACTTTCTCAAGAAGACTCTTGTGCTTTGTTTCTTCCAGACAGTGCATTAAAATATGCATGCAATGTTGCTGTAGCCATGTTGGTCCCAGGATATTAGACAGACAAGGTGGGGGAAATACAGTAATTTCTTTTACTGGACCACTTCTGTTGGTGAGAGAGACAGACAAACTTTAGAGAAGTTGGTCCAATAAAAGATATTACATCCCCCCACCTTGTCTCATTAAAATATGTAGCATTCATGAGATGTACCCCAGTTTCAGACACATGTATACAAATAACGGATGGTGGGGGGGTGAAATCCTGGCCCCACAGAAGTTAATGAGAGCTTAGCCACTGACTTAGACAGGGTCAGGATTTCATCCCTAGTGTGTAAGACTAGGAACTTCATCTTTGCTCACATGACACTACTACTCTTTGTTGATTTTCAGCACAGATGCATCTTTATCCTAATAAAAGCAGCAAAGATTCTGTGGCTCCTCATAAACTAACAGATGTATTGGAGCATGAGCTTTCGTAGGTGAATACCCACTTCGTCGGATGCATATCCTATTGTATTTCTTGGAGAATAGCATTACCATACTGAAGCTCTCATTTTGAGAGAAGGCTGCTACTACCCTCTCTAATATATATTGTACCACTTTGCACGAATATCTGGATCAGAGATCAAAACTGAGCCCTTAATCAGGTTTACTTTTGTGAAAGAACAGTTTTTCAAAAACACAGTGAAACATGTGCTATTGATCACCTACTAATTCTGCTCATCTGTCCTAACAGCTGCTAAAATCTCAGTCCTCATAAGTTCATCCATAGTACTCATGCTTCTATGTGGCCACATATTATACTGACTATAAAAATCATCAGTCCCTTTCTTGACAATTAATAGATTTCCTTCAGATCACTGGGGTAAGTATAAAAACAATGTTGTAGTTCTAAGAGAAATAAAGGGCCTGATTCTCCTTTCACTGACACCAGTTTTAGGTTGTTGACGTCAGTGGAGTTAGCCCTGACTTATACTGGTTTAAGGCAAAGAATCAAGCTAAGAAAGGGTTAGAAAGATGTGAAATATCTTTTAAAAATGGGACAAAGAGTTATTATTGAAAATGTTTGTGTGTTCCTGCTTCTAAACTTATACAAATAACAATAAAAGTTAATATTGCAATGTATCTACTGATACACAAGTGTTACTATTTCTCTGTCATGACAGGTGTGGAAAATAAAACAGTCTCTAGAAACCATTAAATACCAGTTATATATTATGGTTTCTACATCATTACATTAATGATTGGACCTTGACAGGAACAAGAAACCATCAGTGCTTATATTTTTGTTCCTACTGGTTTATTAGTTTGAGCTTTATTTTTCTATTCTTTCCTATGCCACAGCCCCTAGCATAACAAAAAATGAATTAAGAGTTATGCGTGTATTCTCAAGATGCTGACAATGAGGTATGGTGTATGATCCAGGGCACTGAATCAGTTAAATGTTAGAATTCACCGACGGAGTGTGACAAAAAGACGGTTATAAGTAGTTCTTATAGCATACATTTTAAACTCTGAGTACCTTCGGAGATTTATGGTTTCAATTGAATAATAACAAAATGGAATTATTTAATATTTCTGTTATATAGGTTCTTTACTGTGCTCATAACCGTAGTATCAGAGTGCATTCGAGTAGTACATTAAGTGACATGGCTAACATCTGTCATGTAGTTTTTTCTCTCGCCGTCTCACAGAGTCCTGAACTACTGATATCAAGGAGGATGGTTGTTGGGAAGGAGGGTGTCTTTGGGACCATATGCCCACAAGGTCTGACTCTGGGGTAGAGACAGTGGTCTTGAAAATAATCAGAAGACAACAATGTGCTATTGTAGCAACCACATACATTTCTTTAACTCTGGTTCGAATTGAGGGCCGCCCAGAGGATTCAGGGGGCCTGGAGTCTTCAGCAGTGGGGGGCTCCCGCCGCCAAACTGCCGCCAAAGATCCGGCACTTCGGCGATGGGTCCCAGGGTGGAAGGACCCCTCGCCATGGGTCTTCGGGGTACTTTGGCGGTGGGTCCCGGAGCGGAAAGACCCCCCGCTGCCGAATTGCCACTAAGACCTGGAGTGAAAGAAGCTCCGGGGGCCCAGGCCTGTGAGAGATTTCCAGGGCCCCCAGAGTGAGTGAAGGACCCCACTCCAGGAGCCCCGAAAAAATCTTGTTGGGGCCCCTGCAGGGCCCGGGGCAAATTGTCCCACTTGCCCCCTCCCCCACCACCCGGCGGCCCTGTTCGAATCCAAGTTCTGAAAAGTATACCTTGAATGGCAGCTTGATGAGCATTCATGACATACCTAACCTTTCACCTAGGCACTGTGGGCTTGCTAAATGAGAAATGCTTCAGATGAGGATATAGTGAGTGTGACTACTGTTTAATGGCAATAATAGCATGTTCTAATGCAAATGGCAGTGAGATTCAAGAGAAACATTCTGTTGGTGCAAATTGTTCAAAGACCTCGTTCACACTGAGAGTACCTCTTAATTATGCTGTGTGCTAGGCAATATGTATATTTATTAAAGTTATTTTAAGGGCTTCTGAATATGGTTTCTTGGTTTAGAAATAGAAGAACCTAGCAGGTTTTTGTGCAATTTATCAAGACAAAAATCTCAGCACAACCTTATAAAAATTGTAATGATCATCTATGCCCAATGGCTAACCTTCACTCAAGTCATAATACCTTTGTATTTTATGACTCTGATCGGAAAATGTCAGATTTACCCTCACATTGAGCAGTTTCCTTACAGGATATACTAATAACAATATTTTTATTACAAGCTGAGGAGAAATAAAAACAGCTGATATTCTGTGAAATAATAGTAATTAAAAAAAATCATTCTTGACAGATCACTATTATATCCACTGTATGAAATCTGACTCTTTAATGCTACAAGTTATGACTTCGGTCTCAAACAACATACAATATCATTATTTTTTTTTAAAAAAAGGAAAAGAGAAAGAGAGAAAGAAAAGCAGCAGCCTTAAATGACATCCTCAAGTTTAGATAGGATGTCTGTGACAGAGATAGGAACTGAACCTAGGTCTTCACTTCCAGTCCAGGGCTTAATTCTGAAACGATACCTTCTCTTTTATTTACTTCTACAGAAATCAAATATCTACTTGGTCCTCTCAATGGGTGCCAGAAAGAAATAATAGTAGAAGTTTTGGGATATTTCTTTAGAATACTATAGTAATGTCATAAATTCTTCCTATCAGATGAAACAGAAATAATCCAGTTTCCACTGTTAGATTATGGCTCTGATGTCATTCACAGTAGCCTCTTCTGTTTAGTGGAATGACCTCTGTTATCCTTCGTTAGAGACATCAATCACCACAGGCTTAATTAAAAAGGAAAGAAGACAGAAAAGCCCTGTAAGAAAGTTGGGCTGTCAAGTTTTCTCTTAGGGAAGTTAACAGTTCTTTTCACATGGCTGCCTGAGCTAAATTATCATTGACATTTATCCCAATTCAAATCTACCTAAAAGTTACACAATCAATCTATCAACATTCATTACAATAAAGAGTCTGAATTTATTAAAGCATTTTTCTTTCTTCTTCACTGTTTCTGCCAGGCCCTCTTCCAGTGCAATTACAGCCCAATATCCACACAGCTGACAGGGGAATTTCAAATATTTGTCCTTTGCATGGAGTATCCCTTTCCAATACATTTATGGCTAAATTCTGGCTTCTTTTTCGCCCATGAAACACCAATGAATTCAACAGAGATATAACTGAGAATGAAAAATGGCTGTTAATATAGGTATGTCTACACTGCAATTAGATACCCTGCAGCCCGGACTCTGGATCCCTCCCAGCTCACAGTGTCCTAAAGCCTGGGCTCCAGCCCCAGCCCAGACGTCTACACTGAAATTGAACAGCCCCTTAGTCTGAGCACTGCAAGTCCAAGTCTGCTGGCACAGGCCAACTGCAGGTTTTTAACTGCAGTGTGGACATACTCATAAAGGCTAGCACAGACATGTACCACTGCCCTTTTCTGGATGACACATCAGACCTGCTCAAACTTTTATGATAGCAACCTATTGTTATCTGCTACTTTCTTCTGTGGTTTCAAGTGATAGTTCAAAAGGTATAGTATTTGAGATTCTGATCCTGCCTTCTGAGCTTCTGCTTCTTAACGAGGTGTTGATACACTGTCACTTGTGCATCAGATTGTGAATTTACAGACTAGACAACAGGATCAAATCACAAGTGATCAAATAATGAAAGAAGATGGTTTCAGCGCAACTAATTAGGATTATAATATGCTCTTATTAAGCAACATTCTTGTTTAAGTAAAGGGCATGCTTGCAAAAGTTGAGCAATTGAGGAGATTGAAGGATGAAATTCATCAGCTGTATATAGTGTACTGTATATGCAGTACACTAAAGACAAGGAAGCACTGTAAGAAAGGTCATAAAATGTTCTGCTGTGTGCCTTCATACTGGCACAATGGGAGGATTCCTAGCTACATCAGTTGTAAGGCTGCTGCTTGTTGAGGGCATCCATTTGCCCAGATTCTAGGAGGCAGAATTTGACCTACAGTGTACAGCTGTTATTGTTAACCATTGAAATTATCAATGCCAAACAGTTTTTAAAAACACCAATTTACAACGCAAGTGCTGAGCAATTACTCTAACTGTAAAAAGTAAATAGATTCATAAATTTTAAAGCCAGAAGAGACCATTGTGATAATCTAGTTTGTGTATGAAATGTTGCCAAAATTATTTGTGGTAGTAGCACAGGTTTCTAATTGCCCACTCTCAGCCTGATTCCAATCTCATATCATATTTATGCTAGTGTACCTTCATTGATTTAATGGAGTTACTCCATATCTACACTTACACATTTATACCTGGCCTATCACTGTAGTATCAGAATAAATGCGCATAGAATAAGGCCCTGGGCTTCTAAATGGTGCAATTGTATTCACCAGGTTAGTGCCTGGTAAATGTTTTATGTGTTTTAATGATACAATTCAGCTAGTGGAAGAGAATGAGTTTCCAAGATGAACCAAAGCGCAAAAGCAACAGTGAGTCACATTAACACCAGCAAAGCAGTATCAAACCAGCGAGTTCCTTGTTCCCTCGAAATTGAGCATAGGAATAGCTCAGGGCTAGATTGAGACATCATTACTGTCCAAGTCATTTCTATGGTAGAATATTTCCACTGGTGAAGGGTCCACAACAGTCAAGGAGGAACTTTCACTATACTAGGACTTGAAAAGGTGGCTGTGAGAAATAACTGGTGCTCCCTATATGAGCTGTCTGCTGGTCAGTGTCTAAGAGCAGTTCTTCAATGCTGTTGGTGACATTATGACACACTGAAATATCCTACTTAGGTTAGCCAGCACTGAACACCTTACTTTAAAACAAAACTTAATAAAAAAGGCCACTTCAGATTATATATTTGCTTACTCTAATCTGCCTCTTCAGTAATGATGCCAAACTGGAAAAAAATGAGAACCATTAGTAGATTATATGTGCATCTACTGTGGACAATCCATCCCATAACATTCTGTCTAACTGAAGGGTGGCTAGCTGGCAAACAAGCTCAAACAATAGTATTCAGATATGTATGGCTGTCAGTTTGCCATATGCATTGCTGACTAAACATTAGACTTTGGTTTAAATCTAAAGTAACTCCACTAAAATTAAATTATTTTGGATTTATATTAGCATTGACAGTTTTGATACCAAACTACTCGAGATAGTTGAGTCCCAGGCAGACTGTGAAGAGCTAGAAAACGATTTCTCAAAACTGGGGGACTGGGCAACAAAATGGCAGATGAAATTCAATGTTGATAAATGCAAAATAATGCACATTGAAAAACATAATCCCAACTATACATATAAAATGATTGGGTCTAATTAGCTGTTACCACTGAAGAAAGAGATCTTGGAGTCATTGTAGATAGTTCTCTGAAAACATCCACTCAATGTGCAGAAGAAGACAAAAAAGTGCATAGAATGTTGGACATCATTAAGAAAGGGACAGATAATAAGACAAAAAATATCCTGTTGCCTCTATATAAATCCAAGGTATGCCCACATCTTGAATACTGCGGGCAGATGTGGTCGCCTCATCTCAAAAAAGATATATTGGAATTGGAAACGGTTCAGAAAAGGGCAACAACAACAAAAACAAGGGTATGGAACCGCTGCCATATGAGGAGAGACTGATAAAAGTGGGACTTTTCAGCTTGGAAAAAAGAGAGATGATTAAGGGGGGTTATGATAAAAGTCTATAAAATCATGATTGGTGTGGAGAAAGTAAATAAGGAAGTGTTATTTACTCCTCCTCATAATACAAGAACTAGGGGTCACCAAATGAAATTAATAGGCAGCAGGTTTAAAACAAAAAAAAGGAAACATTTTTTCACACAACGCACAGCCAACCTGTGGAACTCCATGTCAGAGGATGTGAAGGCCAAGACTATAACAGTGTTTAAAAAAAAGAACTAGATAAATTCATGGGGGATAGGTCCATCAATGGCTATTAGCGAGGATGGGCAGAGAATAGTGTCCCTAGCCTCTGTTTGCCAGAAGCTGGAAATGGGCGACAGGGGATGGATCACTTGATGATTACATGTTCTATTCATTCCCTCTGGGGCACCTGGCATTGGCCACTGTAGGAAGACAGGAAACTGGGCTTGATAGACCTTTGGTCTGACCCAGTATGGCCGTTCTTATGTTCTTATGAGAGCATAATTTGCCTTTTAACAACAGTTATTTGCCACGTAAGCAGAGGAAACAATTATATATAATCAATTTGAGCATCTTTTGTGGTACTTGGCAGATCAGATTGCATAGTTACTACTAAGTACTGTGCAGGTAGCTTTACATAGAACAAATTCTTGATATCCCTCTTTTCTAACCAACACAGAAGAAAAAAACATTGATGAATCAAAGATGAAAAACTTTTCCTTGAACAAGAGATACCAAATAAAAAGGTAAGAGAAGCATAAGGCTAAGCATGAGTGTTTTCGGAATATTTAGGAATATATTTAAAACTGAAGTTTTCCCCAAGAAAGCCAAGAAGAAACTTACCACTTAGTAATACACAGAAAAGGATATTAAGGCTATGAAATCAGCAAACAAACCACCAGACACATCAGACGTCATTTTAGAAGTTCAAGAAAAACAAAATGGGAAAGGGCAGCACATATAATTAGAATACACACACACACTATCACAGCAATGGACGTTGCATAAGAACATGATCCCTTTGGAACAAAACAGAACAAAGAATGACAAAGACTGAAACGTTCAGCTGATGCTGATAGTATCTAGTAGTGAGATCTTTAGGAACCTCAGAATTCAGAATCCTGGTCAGAATGCAGTAAGGATAGAAGAGCCTTCATGGAAAACAACGTGGGAAGTAATAAGATGAAATATACAGCTTTTTAAACACACTGGTGGCCCAACTGGACTGCTTAAAATAGTTAGGGATTTGATATAATCGATGTTGCTCCTCTGTTGCCTCTTTAATTTTGCTGTAATGATAGCTTACTGTACAGGCTTTAATTAGATCATCTTAAAAACATTTGACATTTTACAATTTGGGACAGCACTATATCAAAAATCCTTCAGGTTGTGAACTTTACCTAGGATTTTTATAATAATTAGTCCAGGAGCAAAGAATGAAACTGGGGAATATGAAGGCAAAATGATTCAGCATACTCATCAGAAAAAAGGATTTGGAAATTACTGCAAAAAAGCCAAAATCTCACAACCCATTAGCTTAGTACAGAACAGTAGTATAGACAGACAACTAAAGAGATCAGATTGTAATTAGCACAGAAATAAACCACAAAATAAAAACTGTGATACTGTTTCAGAGTTTAGATCATATCCAGAATAGCAAATACAGCACAGACCTCCACAGCACAGGAAGAATATTATTGCCTGGAAGAAGCAGTGTGGTGCGCTGCACCTTAGGAACTGAGTTGTAACTCTTTGCAGCAGGGACTGTGAGTATATCTGTGGTACTGATAACTACTCAGGCAAAACTACCTCACACACAGGAGTAGGTAATATACCAAAATACTAGAACTGGTTGAAATCTTGCAAACAAAAATGTTTTAATTTAAAAAACCTGCCTTTTTAAAAACTGACAATTTTCAGGTTTGTTTTTAAAATTTTCCAAAATTTGACGAAAATAGAGTTTACCTCCCCTTCTCCTGGCTTTATTGTTTCTAGAACTTTTCCATGTATCAAAACAATAACATCCTGATTATCCCAACACCTGTTCTACAAAGGACAGATATGCTCCGACGGTTAGATTCAGCACATAAAGATTTATGTGTTGATATCCTAAAGGGTAGCTTCCTGCTAGGCCTGATGGCCCTAAGGAAGCCAGACATCTGTCCAAGGGCGGCTCTAGCCATTTTGCTGCCCCAAGCACGGCGGGACGCCGCGGGGGGCACTCTGCCGGTCGCTGGCCCTGCGGCTCCGGTGGACCTCCTGCAGATGTGCCTGCCGTGGACCACCAGAGCTGCCTGCCGCCCTCCCGGCGACCAGCAGAGCGCCCCCCCGTGGCATGCCACCCCAAGCACGTGCTTGGCGTGCTGGGGCCTGGAGCCGCCCCTGCATCTGTCTAAAATGAAGGAGCTAGCAAGCAAGCTTTTACGTCAGCATGCAGGGTCCATGGGTTATCAGCTTTCAGAGTTATCTAAAGATTATTGTTCCTTAAGCTCTTCAATTAATCAGGGTTCTACCTTATTTTCTGTATTTTTAAACTACTATAACAACAATAGACAAATGAAGAGCCCCATCAGTATGTTCCTAAAACACTGCGAAAAGTAGAATTCTATGTTTTGCCAATGGCAGAGAGAATCAAAACCACAAAGAATCTAATTTTCAAAAAGCAGGTATACATGACTGCACTTATAATTGCATGTTTTGTGTTCATCCTCCAATTGGCCATAGATGCATAACTGACCATTTCTGCGTGCAAATACCCAGGCTGTCTGCACTATTGTGGTAAGGGAATAGATTAGACACACGATTGTGTGGATATCTGTGCATGTAAATGCAAACGTGCATTTTTGGAAATCAGCAATAAGTAACTAAGTGAAATCAAGCATATGAATTAGTTCTAGAAACACACATTATTTCTGAAGAAGCACAACAAAAAATGAGGAGTATGGTGAAAAAATAATATGGTGGGATTAAGGTAAACTGAAAATGGGGTGCATGTTAGACTGGAAGACATTTTCTTGTTTACAAAATGATGTATGTTTCACTTAATATAACAGAAAAATATATACACACACTGAAATACAGATTCAGACAGAGTATATTCTTCCCAGTATATATAATACTGTCACTAGATCCCACATGAGGCACCTTTTTACCAGTTGCAGCTCCCAGTAGATTACCATAGAATCACAGAATCATAGAACATCAGGGTTGGAAGGCACCTCAGGGGGTCATCTACTCCAACCCCTTGCTCAAAGCAGGACCAATCCCCAACTTAACCATGGACTAGTGCAACATAGCATACAAAATTGCACATCATGTTGCCCTGGAAAGGAACGTGTCATGTGTCACCCACTGCATAAGGCTGACTGAGCACAATCTTACTTGCTTGGACAACCATGTTCAGTGGCAGGACACTTGGTTTGTCCATAGTTATATCTCTAGTGTGCTGAGTCAGGAGCATCAGACTCTCTTACCTTTTCTTCTTCCCTTTTTCATAGGTATTTGGGGTCACGTCACCAGCTCAGTCTTTTCCAGGCTTGCTAGTACAAAGCTTGCTCTATATCCATTCCGTACACAGTTTATCCATCGTTTCCTTGGCTTATTTCTTGTTCTTCTTCCACAAACACTAGCCTCAAATGTCTAACCAGATTCTCTTCATTCATCCTTCATATATGTCCATACCATCTCAACCTCCTCTCTTGCAGCTTCTCTCTGATACTGTGTGTATTACTCCCCATGTGGTCCTTGCTGCCCTCAAACATCTCATTTCAATGGCTTTAAGTCTTCTCATGTGCCTCGTTTGGTTACCCATGTCTCTGATAGACACAGAATAACTGGTCTTTCCATGGTTTTGTACAGTTGTCCCTTAAATAGTCTGGGCATCCATTTATCATAAACCACTCCTACTTGTCACCAGATTTCCACCCTGCTCTTCAGCATGGCTTACAGCTGTGTTTTTTCCTCCATTTGCTACTAACCAGACCCTAAAAGGGCTAAAATGTTGCCATGGCCAGAGACGGATCTGAGGATGAGCTCTCAGTCTATAAAAAATGCTCCAAATGACCTGAAATACAGCCTCTGAAATGTAGCCTTTGACAAACAAACTCCTATCACCTGCCTTCTGGTGAAGGAGATGTTTCAAACAAAAAGTGAGCGTGTGAAAGACGAGCGGCTGGTGCCTTAAAATCAGGCTGCTCAGGGCAGATGGGATCCTTTAACTGCGGCTGATGACTCACTTAGGAGAAGGAAAACTCCAAATTAAACCCCCTTGAGATGGAAAAAAAAACCTGTAGAGTCCTGGGCAGAGGCAGTGCTCTTATGGAGTTCTGGAGAGACAAACTGAAACTACGTATACACTTCTGAGAACCAGCTAGAGAGCTAAGTATCCCAGGAAGGATGAAGTAGAAGCCAGGTCATGGGTCCTGTCAGGCCTCACCAGCTACAGGTCTAGATCATGGTGCAAAGTGACATGATGGATCTTTGTCCTTTTTCACCTTACACTTAAAGGGAGGGATTAGTTACTGGTTTTAAGGGGCAGCTAGTCGGGCTTGCATATAACCAGGTATCAGAGGGGTAGCCGTGTTAGTCTGGATCTGTAAAAGCAGCAAAGAGTCCTGTGGCACCTTACAGACTAACAGACGTTTTTGGAGCATGAGCTTTCGTGGGTGAATACCCACTTCGTCAGATGCATGTAGTGGAAATTTCCAGGGGCAGGTATATATATGCAGGCAAGCTAGAGATAATGAGGTAGTTCAATCAGGGAGGATGAGACCTTGTTCTAGCAGTTGAGGTGTGAAAACCAAGGGAGGAGAAACTGGTTCTGTAATTGGCAAGCCATTCGCAGTCTTTGTTTAATCCTGAGCTGATGGTTTCAAATTTGCAGATGAACTGAAGCTCAGCAGTTTCTCTTTGAAGTCTGGTCCTGAAGTATTTTTGCTGCAGGATGGCCACCTTAAGGTCTGCTATAGTGGCCAGGGAGGTTGAAGTGTTCTCCTACAGGTTTTTGTATATTGCCATTCCTAATATCTGATTTGTGTCCGTTTATCCTTTTCTGTAGCGACTGTCCAGTTTGGCCGATGTACATAGCAGAGGGGCATTGCTGGCATATGATGGCGTATATTACATTGGTGGACGTGCAGGTGAATGAACCGGTGATGGTGTGGCTGATCTGGTTAGGTCCTGTGATGGTGTCGCTGGTGTAGATATGTGGGCAGAGTTGGCATCGAGGTTTGTTGCATGGATTGGTTCCTGAGCTAGAGTTCCTATGGTGCGGTGTGCAGTTACTGTTGAGAATATGTTTCAGGTTGGCAGGTTGCCTGTGGGCGAGGACTGGCCTGCCACCCAAGGCCTGTGAAAGTGTGGGATCATTGTCCAGGATGGGTTGTATGTCCCTGATGATGCGTTGGAGAGGTTTTAGCTGGGGATTGTATGCGATGGCCAGTGGAGTCCTGTTGGTTTCTTTCTTGGGTTTGTCTTGCTGTAGGAGGCTTCTGGGTACACGTCTGGCTCTGTTGATCTGTTTCCTTATTTCCTCATGCGGGTATTGTAGTTTTGAGAATGCTTGGTGGAGATTTTGTAGGTGTTGGTCTCTGTCTGAGGGGTTAGAGCAGATGCGGTTGTACCTCAGTGCTTGGCTGTAGACAATGGATTGTGTGATGTGCCCGGGATGGTAGCTGGAGGCATGAAGGTAGGCACAGCCACACCATCACCGGTTCATTCACCTGCACGTCCACCAATGTAATATACGCCATCATATGCCAGCAATGCCCCTCTGCTATGTACATCGGCCAAACTGGACAGTCGCTACAGAAAAGGATAAACGGACACAAATCAGATATTAGGAATGGCAATATACAAAAACCTGTAGGAGAACACTTCAACCTCCCTGGCCACACTATAGCAGACCTTAAGATGGCCATCCTGCAGCAAAAATACTTCAGGACCAGACTTCAAAGAGAAACTGCTGAGCTTCAGTTCATCTGCAAATTTGAAACCATCAGCTCAGGATTAAACAAAGACTGTGAATGGCTTGCCAATTACAGAACCAGTTTCTCCTCCCTTGGTTTTCACACCTCAACTGCTAGAACAGGGCCTCATCCTCCCTGACTGAATTACCTCATTATCTCTAGCTTGCCTGCATATATATACCTGCCCCTAGAAATTTCCACTACATGCATCTGATGAAGTGCGTATTCACCCACGAAAGCTCATGCTCCATAAACGTCTGTTAGTCTATAAGGTGCCACAAGACTCTTTGCTGCTTTTACATATAACCAGGGATTCTCACAATGGTAAGAGGGCTATTTAGCCCTAGGCTGACAGTTAGCATGAGCTAATAGGATTCCCAGAGGCTGGCATCTGTTTATCTCCCCAGAGTTCAGGAGAATAGCCCAAAAGGTGAAATATAAGATTAAAATTCAGAATTGCAAACCAAATGCCTAACAAATCTTTGTGAATTGTTGTGTAACAGCTAACAGCATGGAATCAGCAGGGACGATGGTCTGAAGAAATATCAATATACTCTGCGTGTATCGATATACTCTGCAGGTGAACACTTTTCACAAAGTGATCACTCCGTATGTGACCTCTCACTCCTCATCTTCAATGGAAACCTTCACAACACTTTCAAAAGGCAAGCCTGGAAGCTTAAAATCATAACCCTACTAGACACTAAAAATCATGGTTTCAACAAAGGCACTGGTTTTATAATTCATTACAACAATTTGTAATCTACTAACCCCTCTTTGTCCTATGACTGCAAAGGTGTTAATTGCCTACTTCATGTTAAGTGGTTTCTTGCAACTTGTGTTAACCCCATATACTTAACAATCTGTCCCACCTGGTATTTAGCTGTGACACTCTGGTTATCTTTTCCAGACCTAAAGAAGAGCTCTGTGAAGCTCAAAAGCTTGTCTCTTTCATCACCAAAGAGAAGTTGGTCCAATAAAAAGATTTTACCTCGTCTCTGCCATCTCCTAAGATCAACACAGCTACAACAACAAACACACGCATATTCAAATACACCCACTCTGTTAGTACTCCCACCCCTGCCAATATAATATACACACAGAGGTCCTAGGTTTTTGAATGCTAATGTAAGAGGACTGTTGCCCTCTTGCTAACATTCAGTGCGGGTGTTTTGGTTGGCTAGCTCCCAGCACTAAAAGATTGGAGAGAGGTCAATACTCCAGGTCAGCCTCAGCCTCTGAGACTGATTGACAGGGCAGGCAGGCTAATAGGGAGTCAGGATGCTGGGGGGGTCCCGTCCTCTGTGTGAGCTGGAATTGCTTGGGTCAGACAGAGTGGGGCTGAGCTAAGGAGAAAGCAGGGGCCCGAGCCGAGCTGGGGAGCAGAGCCGTGACAGATCCAGAGGGGCCAGAAAAGCAGCTCAGGGAGCAGGTCAGCGTTGGGAGCAGAGTCACAGAAGCAACCCAGGGAGAGAGCAGATCCTGTGCTGGGAGCAGAGCTGCAGCCACAGAGCCAGAGACATGGCCCAGGGAGAGCAGACCCTGCGCTGGGAGCAAAGCTGCAGCTACAGAGCCAGAGACACGGTCCAGGGAGAGCAGAACTGCAGCCACAGAGCCAGAGACATGGCCCAGGGAGAGCAGATCCTGCGCTGGGAGCAGAGCTGCAGCCACAGGGCCAGGTGTGGTGACAACTGGGGCCAGCCAAGGGGGGGACCTTGGGCAAAGAGCCCAGCACAGAAAGACACACCCAGACAAGGGTCCTTGCAGGCCAGCCTGGGAGGGGGAATCTTAACCCGACGGGGGGCTGACACTGGGAGGAAGGGTCCCACCACCCAAAACCCAGAGGTGTGTGGTCACCACCATTTCAAGTGTCCAACCCACAGCGTCCCTGCAGCAAAGCCAGGGCCTAAGGAGACCTGGGACCTACAAGGAACAGACTGTGAAGTGTGCTGATGTCCAGAGACACTGTTTGAAATGTTCCCTGCCACAGAGTAGGGTGATGTGTTTTCCTTTAATCTTTTCCCATTTTTCCATATTCTTTTTTTTAAATAAATTATTAATTAAACAACTTGTATTTGCTTTACATTGTATGATGTGATCAGTGGGTCAGGGAGGTGCATAGTGCATAGATGGTACCCTGGAGTGGGGACACCCTAGCCCCTGTCCTAGGTGACCACAGCAGAGTTGGGGGTTGAGTCCCCCAGGATTCCTGGGCCCAGCCTTGTTGGGGTTACGAGGACTCTGCCAGACAGGAGAGTGGAAGGGGAGTCCTCGAGGGCAGGGAGGCCTCTGGGTAAAGGAAGTGGGAGTGAGGACTCAGATCCTTTCGCTAGCCCACTTCACTGGGGTAGTGCAGAAGCCAGGAAAGTTCCCCACAATAGCAGGACCATTCCCCTGCTTACACTAGGACTGCATTTCCTATATGCAGATGTATCAGTTGGTGATACAGAGGGTGGGAAGATAACCTTGGGATGATGGAGGGAAGATAAATGGGAATGTGGATATGGAAGTGGATATTACCACAACTGAGGTAGAGGCCGTACTTGAACAGCTTGATGGGACGAAGTCGGAGGGCCCAGACAATCTCCATCCGAGGATATTAAAGGAACTGGCGCGTGAAATTGCGAGCCCGTTAGCGAAAATTTTTAAGCAATCGGTAAACTCGGGGGTTGTGCCGTATGATTGGAGGATTGCTAATGTAGTTCCTATTTTTAAGAAAGGGAATAAAAGTGATCCGGGTAATTATAGGCCTGTTAGCTTGACGTCTGTAGTATGCAAGGTCTTGGAAAAAATTTTAAGGGAGAAAGTAGTCAAGGACATAGAGGTCAATGGTAATTGGGACGAATTGCAACACGGATTTACTAAAGGTAGATCGTGCCAAACCAATCTGATCTCCTTCTTTGAGAAGGTGACGGATTACTTAGATAAAGGAAATGCGGTAGATATAATTTACCTAGATTTCAGTAAGGCGTTCGACACGGTTCCGCACGGGGAACTGTTAGTCAAACTGCAAAAGATGGGAATGAATATGAAAGTTGTTAGTTGGATAAGGAACTGGTTAAAGGGGAGACTCCAGAGGGTCGTATTGAAAGGTGAATTGTCAGGCTGGAAGGAGGTCACTAGTGGAGTCCCTCAAGGATCGGTTTTGGGACCGATCTTATTTAACCTTTTTATTACGGACCTTAGCACAAAGAGCGGGAATGTGCTAATAAAGTTTGCGGATGACACGAAGCTGGGGGGTATTGCTAACACGGAGAAGGACAGGGATACTATTCAGGAAGATCTGAACCACCTTGTTAACTGGAGTAATAGGAACAGGATGAAATACAATAGTGAAAAGTGCAAGGTTATGCATTTAGGAACTAATAATAAGAATTTTGGATATACGTTGGGGGCGCATCAGTTGGAAGCGACGGAGGAGGAGAAGGACCTTGGGGTGCTGGTTGATAGCAGGATGACTATGAGTCGCCAATGTGATACGGCTGTTAAAAAAGCAAATGCGATTTTGGGATGCATCAGGCGGGGTATTTCCTGCAAGGATAAGGAGGTGTTAGTACCGTTATACAAGGCGTTGGTGAGACCCCATCTGGAATACTGTGTGCAGTTCTGGTGTCCCATGTTCAAGAAGGATGAATTCAAACTGGAACAGATTCAGAGACGGGCTACAAGGATGATCCGAGGAATGGAAAAACTGCCTTATGAAAGGAGACTCAAAGAGCTTGGCTTGTTTAGCCTGGCCAAAAGAAGGCTGCGGGGGGATATGCTTGCTCTATATAAATATATCAGGGGGGTTAACATTAGGGAGGGAGAGGAATTATTTAAGTTTAGTACTAATGTAGGCACGAGGACGAATGGGTATAAACTGGATATTAGGAAGTTTAGACTTGAAATTAGACGAAGGTTTCTAACCATTAGGGGAGTGAAGTTCTGGAACAGCCTTCCGAGGGAAGTAGTCGGGGCAAAAGACTTTCCTGGCTTTAAGACAAAGCTCGATAAGTATATGGAGGGGATGTTATGATAGGATTGTCAATTTGGGCAATTGATCTTGGATTACCACCAGATAGGTCTGCTCAATGATCTGCGGGGAGATGTTGGATGACATGGGAACTGAGTTACTGCAGAGAATTCCTTCTTGGGTGCTGGCTGGTGACTCTTGCCCACATGCTCAGGGTTTAGCTGATCGCCATATTTGGGGTCGGGAAGGAATTTTCCTCCAGGGCGGATTGGCAGGGGCCCTGGAGGTTTTTCGCCTTCCCCTGCAGCATGGGGCACGGGTCGCTTGCTGGTGGTTTCTCTGCAGCTTGAGGTCTTCAAACCAGTTTTGAAGATTTCAATAACTCGATCCTGGGATAGGGGTTGTTATAAAATTGGATGGGTGGGGTTCTGTGGCCTGCCTTGTGCAGGAGGTCAGACTAGATGATCAGATTGGTCCCTTCTGACCTATTAGTCTATGAGTCTATGAGTCTATGAGTCTATATTCTGTTTCTATCCCCATTATTGTCCAACGTTTACTTCAGGCCAGGAGGAGATCTGCTTGGGGCTAGATTGCTCAATGCCCTATGTATGGGGCAGCAATTATCTACACTACCCAAAGAGTAACCCTGGGAAAGAGCTGTGTTTTAGAGATTCATAATTTTCCCCCTTCCTAACTCTGCTCCCGAACTTGCTCCTGGGGATGAAGTAAATTACAATATCCCACTACTGGGTGCAACATACTCCCCATCATGCTGTTTCACCTTCATTCCCTCTCCAGCCACCTATTCAGGGAGCAGAGGGGATTACCCAGGACACAGCCCATGCACTCCTCTCCCTACCTCAGCACCGAGCCCAAGATCCTGGGAGCCCTAAGAGAGCTGGGCAAAAGAGTGCGGCCTTTACTCTCCTGCACAAGCATATTAGGGCCAGTCACATTTTGCCACTTAGGCAGCATGATTTGAGGCAACATCATTATGCTATAAATACCTTGAAGATCTATGTTCTACTGTTACCATCAGTCATGGTGATGTAATCTCTGCTTTATCTTGCTGTTCTACTCAGGTTGTGCATTGTATGTGAAACAGCTGGTACAAGCTTGGCCTGGATAAAAGTCAAGAAGTAATGATATGGGAACAAAATAAATGTTAAGATAAAAAGAGAGAAAAAGGTATTTTTGCTTTGGTGGGGGAACCTTCTGAAGGCTCTTGTTTTTCTATTCCTGCCATATCTATTTGTTCTAGATGAGATGAGCAAGGGGGAATTTTTTTTTAATTTTTTTGGAGTGGGACCTTAATTGGGAGCTGCAGGTTTAGCAGTGTCCAGAAATGTTTATTTTTCCCCCAGCCCATCTTACAGACATTCAAAGTTTAAGCTTTCTTTGTCAGTACTGGGCCTAGGCACAAGGACCCACATATTTGTCACTTCTGGATGAGTTATATTACATATGAATTGTAAATACTGTGCAAAGGAGAAGCATGTTGCTCAGAGGCTCTTGTCTGTATTGCCCTGCCTATCGTCCTGCAAGAGAGCATCAGCAATTTACTTCTAGTATTTTAAGCTAGGAACAATATCAGTGTTACCTACATGGACAACTTCCTATTATCCTGTCTTCTGGGCAGCCAGCTTAATTTGGTAGGACAGGAACTGCTGACCATCACAAGGCATAATCTGGATGGGTTGAAATGTTCTCCACAGAGGCCTGTGATTCTCTCTCAATTATTATACGCCTGAATATTTCAGGCCAGACTCAAGTCAAGCCACCTGTGTATTTGATTGAGCTTTGTTCTCACAAGGCATTTGTATGATGGATGTTGGGTTGGATTTTTCTGCCCTCCCTGTGTATTTGTCCTTTTTCTCTCTCTCACTGTAGTTTATTTGGAAAGACTGATTTCAGTTATTCTTTTGTTTTGTTTAAGGCACCCAGAAGTCTTTGAATGTGGGACTCCAATATAATTCAAATTTGTCAGAGTGCCATGTATGCTCTAAGTATGATTATAAATAGCTCCTGGGGGGAAAGAAAGATGTTCATACCACACTTTTTTTGACCCCTCTGGCTAACACATAGGGTTGCATTATTCAGATCCAGAAAGAGTTACATTCAACACTCTGTAGCCAGAGCAAAATGTATTTATTTATTACAGCACTTGAGTGCATTCTCTAAGCTTCACTGATCATTTCTCAGGAATTTTTGGTGAAAGAGTCAGAATTAAAAACAGGCTTCACAGCGCCTTTGGTTATCTTTAAATTATTCCACAAAGATATATACAGAGACAGAAGCTACCCCATGGCTCTTTACTGATGCAGAGTTCCTCATGATAAGCAATTCTCTATGGCTGCAAAACATACCTTGCAGCTGTCCCTGATTTTAACCTCAAAAGTTCACTATTACTGCCTGATCTCAAATGCACCTTACTGGATAACAGGGCAGAAAAATGTCAGGTATTAAAATAAATAAAATCCTGTTAGCAATAATAATCACTAAAACAGAGACCACAACAAAAAAGTAAAGATGTTTTGGCCCATTTGCATCACCTTTTTAACAGTCTTTAGTTTCCAAGCACAAGCATTTTAAAATACTGTTTAAACAGTGGATTCTTGTGACACACTAGGCTTTTAAACAAATCTCTACATGCAAAGGGCACAGACATACCAGAGAGCAGGAAGCAAAGTGTCTTTATAGCTGCTCAATAGTAAGTGAAAATTAATGTGTCACTTTTACTCTCTTAACATGCCCACAGGGAGTGCACTACAAGCCCAGAGTGGTTCTAATTGGTTTCAGTATTCCACATATGACATCACTGTGTGAAAGTGCAATATTCCTCTGCCTGTCTCAGGGGTATGACTCTTTGCATTGCTCATTCACTGACCTTCTCTGGCCTTCACTCCTAGTGGGATCATTGAGATTAAAATATGACATGAGATGTTTTGGCTCTCAAATGGGACAGTAGTTTTATTTAACTTATATAACAAGCTGTATCTTGTGGGAACTCATCTAAATGTACTACCTTCAATTATGCCATGGAACAGTTACAGCTGGTATTCAGATATCCCAGCAAATAATCTATCCCTGCATTTGGCTGAGATATCTTAATGTCCCTATCGTGGACAAACACATGAAATAGGAGTTGTTGAGGATTAGGGGAACATGCCAGAGTACCAGAAAGGAAACACTCATTGTGTTCACGAAATAATACCTAGCACAGTCAAGTGAGATTCTAATCCCCCAATTACCCTGGGGTGTAGCAATTTTTTAAGAGACAATATACATTTCCTTTCCATTGTCAACCACCATCATGGCAAAAGGAAGGTGAATAGTTTGTCTTTTCTTTTAAATAGTGCATGACAATTTTGCAAAGCTGATCCAGTACTTACAGTAGGTAGTGATTTACATTTTCAACACACTTGTCATAAACAGATAGTTAAGGGTTAATAGAACAGGAGTACTTCATGTCTCTTTTGCCTGTAAAGGGTTAACAAGTTCAGTGAGCCTGGCTGTCACCTGACCAGAGGACCAATCGAGGACAGGATACTTTCAAATCTTGAGGGAGGGAAGTTTTTGTGTGTGCTGTTAGTTTTTGGTTGTTGTTCTCTCTGCGTTCTGAGAGTGACCAGACGTGCAACCAGGTTTCTCTCCAATCTCCCTGATACAGGTTCTCATAGATTCAAAATAGTAAGTACTAGGTGATAAGGCGAGTTAGGCTTATGTTTGTTTTCTTTATTTGCAAATGTGTATTTGGCTGGAAGGAGTTCAAATGTGTATTTGGCTGGAAGGAGTTCAAATTTGTATTTTGCTGAAAGGATTTTACTTTGTACTTGTATACTTAGGCTGGGAGGGTATTCCCAGTGTCTATAGCTGAAACACCCTGTAACATAGTCCATCTTAAATTTACAAAGATAATTTTTACTGTTTTTTCTTTCTTTAATTAAAAGCTTTTCTTGTTTAAGAACTTGATTGTTTTTTTATTCTGGTGAGACCCCAGGGGACTGGGTCTGGATTCACCAGGGAATTGGTGGGGAGAATGGAGGGAAGGGGGAGAGAAAGGTTAATTTTCTCTCTGTGTTAGGATTACTTTCTCTCTCAGGGAGAGTCTGGGACGGGGAGAGTGAAGGAAGGGGGAAGGTGGATTTTCTCTCTGTTTTAAGATTCAAGGAGTTTGAATCACAGTGATCTTCCAGGGTAACCCTGGGAGAGGCAATGGTGAGGGAAAGGGTTTACTTTCCTTGTGTTAAGATCCAGAGGGACTGGATCTTGGGGGTCCCCGGGCAAGGTTTTGGGGGGACCAGAGTGTACCAGGCACTGGAATTCCTGGTTGGTGGCAGCGCTACAAGTATTAAGCTGGTAATTGAGCTTAGAGGAATTCATGCTGGTACCCCATCTTTTGGACGCTAAGGTTCAGAATGGGGAATTATACCATGACAACACTGTACAAACATTAACTAATTAACCTTCATAATAACCTCAGAGCTTGGTAATTTTGCATTATGGGCCTGATTCAAAGCCCAATATAGTCAAAGGAAAGACTCCTGTTGACTTCAATGGGCTTTGGATAAGGCCCTCTTAACCCTAGGTTATAAACGAGAAAAATGAGGCCACAGAATGCGTCTTACTTCAGGGCCACCCAAAGGATTAGCGGACCTGGAGTCTTTGGCGGCGGGGGGCCCCTGCCGCCAAATTGCTGCTGAAGACCCGGCACTTTGGCGGCGGGTCCCAGGGCGGAAGGATCCCCGCTGTGGGTCTTCGAGGTACTTCTGCGGCAGGTCCCAGAGCAGAAGGACCCCCCTGCCACCAAATTGCCGATGACTCGGAGCGGAAGATGCTCCGGGGGCCCGGAAGAGTTTTTCAGGGCCCTTGAAGCAGGGTCCTTCACTCGTTCTGCCCCTCTTGCCCACCCGTGGGCAGCCCTGTCTTACTTCACGCCACAAAGCAACTCATTATTAGAGTAACAGTAAGCTCCAAGTCCATGAGTATTCACTAGACCGAGATTCACAGGTGTTTCAGCTCCTCTCCATGTTTTAAACATTCATATTACCTTTATTATCTGTTACTCAGCACATGACACAAACAGTATCCACAATAAGGTCCATAAATCAAGTCTCAGGAAAAGTTCATTTCAGGTTGAGTCTGAGGGGTGGGCAGATGTTCAAGGTAATTATATTTTCTCCAAGCCTATTTACCCTTTCCCATTATTTTTAAAAGCAATGGATACGGCTTTGTTTGATGCTCTGCAAATGATCAGTATAAAAATATCAACATTTACCATATCATGGCATTTGACTTGACTGTGGTATTTCCTGTTCTCTCTCTCTCTCTCTCTGTGCGTGTGTATGCCTGCGCATGCAAGAGAGAGAGAATTTACATCTATATCTATATATGTAATGTTACTTTCATTGGGACTTAGGCTGCTAAGTCACGTAGGTGTTCTGTCCCATCTAGTGGCACCGAGACAACTTATAGAGCGCATTTAATGAGCTTGTCTACAGCCTTGGCTAACAGCCGGCTGGGTTTTAGCTCATGCCGTAAAGGCTCATACACTAAGCTCCAGAGGTCCCCAGTTCAATCCTGCCCATAGACAACCAGCGTCTGCCTCTGTTACAGGTAGGGGCTCATCCAGGATTTCAACTGGGAAGACTCTAAAGCTCAGGAGGTGCTTCCTTAGCTAGTGGAAGTACGTAACCCACACACCTTCTGAGTGTGGTGTTCTCTCCCATCTAGTGGCACCGAGACCTCTTAGAGAGAGTTAAACGAGTCTGCTCTAGAGCCTTAGCTAAGAGGCAGTTGGCTTTTGGCTCATGTAGTAAGCTCAAGAAGTCCCTGCTTCGATCCTGCCCGATGATGACCAGGGTCTGTTACATGAGCAGTAGGATTCTTTAAATCAAAAGACATGAAGTTAAACTATAAAATCAAGTAAAACAGGGAAAGTACAAAACCCATTTATTGCATCATACAAGATAGACAGAATCTAGATCGATTCTGGTCTGTTGTCTGTATCACTTTGCTCCATACATAATTAAATGTTTACTGTTCAATATAAGCATATTGCATAATGACAGAACAAATGCCAAACAAAAAATTTAGTCAGTCCCCCATCTAATGCACCCAAGGGATCCCTTTCTCCCTGAATGTTAGCACACTCAAAAATGGAGACTGACAGGCAAGTGTCATTAAAACAAATAATGGTGCACTCCACTATTTCCCTAATGCTCTGTTCACCATGTATGAAGCAGGAGCAGAAGACTTGGATAACCTGAGTTCAGGTTCAAAAAGAAGAAGCTCTGCTGAAAACACACAAA
The DNA here is from genome assembly GCF_007399415.2 of Gopherus evgoodei. Lineage (NCBI taxonomy): Eukaryota > Metazoa > Chordata > Testudines > Testudinidae > Gopherus > Gopherus evgoodei. The sequence goes on from NC_044326.1 coordinate 23,933,604, forward strand.
GCCGTCTGGCAGTTGAAAGGCTTAGGAATGTTTCTAGCAGGGCTTAGTATCAGAGAGAAACAGATGTATTCAATGTGTGTTAGATGTGCATCCTAGGGTTTACCTGCCAAAAAATCAATTTTATAAACCAAATTTCACACAGAGGCCAGAGGAAAAGACCTTCAAAGGAACAAACATTTGGAAAAAAGACCCGTTGCAACAAGCGCAAAAGAACACCACTTGTGCTTCTGCAGGATTGCTCTCAATTAATCTTTACTGTTCCCTGTCCTGAAGACCTTACAGTCGGAATATGATCTTCTCATGTATAAGGAAAAGAATATGACAGTGACTCAGATGTAGATACTGGCTTTAGGTTTTATGGCATTGTCACCATTAGTGATAGAGCACGCACTGTGTGTAGCAAATATTTAGCAACACTGCAGAAGACTTACACCGCGGAACAACTACGGGACGGCCACAGCCCTATGAATTTTAGTCAAGTTGGCCTATTTTAACCTCAGACAACTGAAACTGTGGAGCTTTCTAGGTCTTTGCTTCAATCTTCTTTGCTTCAATTTTCCACACCCACATGCCCATATTTTTCAAGGGCTGAGTATTTGGATATTAAACTAAACTAAAGATGAATGGGGATTGGGAAGAGCAAGTACAGACAAATAATATTTTACTACCGAACTTTACTATATGAAGTCCTCTGGACTTTTCACCTAAGGGAAATTCAAATATACCTGCACAACTTTATATTGACCCCATCTCCTTTTTTATTTTTAAACCATTTCTATTCTTGCCAGATTTATCTTTGATAGAAAGGTACATTGTGCAGATTCTAGAAATTTGCTAATACTGAAGTGCAATGCTGGTAATGGATATAGATATGCCACTCATTTGTGATATGGAATCTCCAAGTAACAGGCTAAATGGGAATTGACATTAGTACTATCCTACCATTTTATCAATACACACAGCAGAATTTGATGCCCCAACTTGAAACATATACAAAGTGAAAGCTGTATTACTTGCTAAACTGGATTTCACATCAAAGAAAAATATTAGAAAATCGACTAACTGCTATGTTTTCCATCAATATTTCTGAAGCAATCATCACTGTACTCTCAAGCACTATTTAAGATACAGTAAGATCTGTAAGGTGAAGTCAGTTCTTCCCTCCACTATAGATGTAATCTGAGCCCCTACTATGAATGAGAGGTCTATTTTCTATTCCATGTTGGGAACATGCAAAATGCAATTAAAGTGACTGCAGAATATGGTTCTCATCAGCCTTGTTGGCTATGTTGGTAGAGACACCTAGGATAGAACTATTCTCTCACTCTTGGGGGTATCCATAGGCCCTTGGTAACCACTCCAGGTCAGGTCAAAGTTGAGGCAGATTTAGATGGGCAGTGTGGGGAAATGAATCCCTATCATTGCCGATGCTGTGGATAAAGGGGATTGGTGTCAAGCTCACTTTTTTACAAGCAGTGAACCCATACTTTATTCTCTCTCTCTCTCTCCTTCTGACAAACACACACACACACGCACGAAAAAAGAATATTGCATTCTTAAAAATGCCTTTAGACAACTGAAGGCTGATAGCAGATATGAAGACATAATTCATAGATATATAATTGAAACACTTGTTTTTTTAATATACCTACTCCTTAAAATGGGGATAATACTTTTTTCTAGGGGGTGGGATAGCTCAGTGGTTTGAGCATTGGCCTGCTAAACCCAGGGTTGTAAGTTCGGTCCTTGAGAGGGCCATTTGGAGGATTTAGTTGGGGGATTGGTCCATCTTTGAGCAGGGCATTGGACTAGATGATTTACCTGAGGTCCCTTCCAACCCTGATATTCTATAATTCTTAGTTACATGTATTGTACACACCACGAACCTATAGTTCCCTAGTACTCTGACAATACTATGAGTAAATATTAACAATAATAAATCACACAATAATTTACAGGCCAGATCCTCAGCTGAAGTGAAGTGGAGTAGCTCTCTTGGACTGCCATGGAGTCCAACCATATACATTTCTGCTATGCAAGTAGTTTTCTTATTTTACAACTGAATCAAACCAGTTCTTCAATTATCAAACATCCACATAAAATTACAAAAACTTCTAGGCAATCTAACTACCAAAACATTGCCTTTAGGAGGAGAGCCTAAATAGAGAAATACCGGCATTAGAATGACTGGAGACATAAGAAATTTGAAACCCATGCTTAATAAGTATTCTGCACAAGACAACAGATTCAGAGAGGGCAAAGTGCCATTTGACTGGAAGTTGGAATTCTTTTACAAAGATATAGAACCAGACAAATAAATTGCATAGTCTGCCCCATTAACTGAATAAGAATCATTAGAAATCTGTCTGAAACCTTCATAATCACACTTCCTTGGCAAGGAAATACAACAGCCATAGTCTTCTTTTATTAGATGCCCTATTTCCTAATGAAGCCATCTCTAGATTCATAATACTTTATGTAAGAAATAAATAATTCTATGTTACTTTTCCTTCTGGAGAGGCAACATGATCTAGCATTTAAGCTTCAAGACTGCTGGAACTAATCAGCACTACTGATTTTTAACCCTGGCTGTGTCAGAGCAATGCTGCTTTTTATTACTGGCTCACTGTGGGAAAGTCCCTTCACCTTTTCAGCTCTTAGTTTCACCCTCTGTAAAGTGGAGATGATAACACTTGTCTGTCATAGGGGTGGTACAAGGATTGTTAATGTTTTATACAGCAGTTTGAAGATGTGAAGCACTATCTAAATGTTGAGTGTCACTACAGTTATGCTGGAAATGAAGAAGCAATCACAAAAGCATACTAGACAGAGTTAAATTTTATGCTAATGGTACACTGATACAATGAAAAACATATCCTCAGAGTCAGCAGTAATGAGATTCAATGTATACCTGTACTGATATACTATATTTAAAGAATAAGGAAGAAATTTCCCATTGTTCTAGAAATTTGCTATAATAAATCACATCCCACTTGGGGCCTCAATCAAGGACTACCAAAATGTTAAGATTCTGATGTGGCAATGAAAGCCAAAGATGAAAATTGCTCTACAAATTAAAGATGATCCTTTTAAAATATCCCTTTAGAAGGATTCCTGTAATCAACTGTGATTCAGGTTGTTGACAACAGAAATATCCTTGTAGAAGGACAGTTGCCTTGAAATTCAACAGTAAAGTCATCACATGCCACTGCTTAGTGAGTTTGGTACCATCTGGTCCTGGGCACAGACATTCAGGATTTAAAAAATCTTTAGTCTTGATTCCTAAAGACTAGGTGATTTTCTCAGTGTCTTGGGTGACATTCATTTGATGCTGGTTTTTTACAACAGTACACGTAATACTGCAGAGTGAACACTAGCAATCATAGTTACCTGCATGCTATCTCTGAATCACAGCTTTGTACGTGTGTATGTTGGAGGGAACCTAACATCAAGCTCTAAAATACTTTCTTGGAGTAAGTGTCAGTGATCCTCACAGTTAGACTTTATTTAATAACCATGTAAATCAACGAAATTCTACTTCTTCATCATAAGATCCATCAAGCCCCATAATTATAGCACTGTTGTTACATGGCTGTTCTAAAGCACAAACCATTTTTACACCACAGGTTAAAAATATAAGATGGATATAGATATTCAGAAAGTAGCAACGTGCAAAACCATTCAAAAAGGGAATGACAGATGATACTCAAAATAATTGAACAGTCACAGAGAAACCATGAAGTCACAGACATGAAACAATTCATCAGCTATCAGAACAACAAATATGTTGATTATACACTGGTATGGATTGTGATTAATTGCTACTGAAAGCCAACAAAGATAATTCAGCAGAAGCAAAACACAGGTACAGTCAGCAAGAGGTTTTCCTCAAAGGAGGTTTATAATCAGAAATCAAAACATGCATAATAATAATAACAAACAAGAAAACCCTATCCATCAGCACAGAATGTTACTCAGTTCTACACTTCTGGGTATGAAGCACAGCCTTCCCCAAAACATTCTTCCCCAGCTGTCTGCCAAACAACCTTTTCTTGTGCACCTGTGAAGTAGTAGTGGTATCAGAACTGAGATTAATCTTTAGCTCACCAGGGACCACGTATAACTCTTGAATGGTCACAGTCAGCTTTTGCTAGTCTCTCAGAGACTATGGTGATGGAGGCTGTATGAGAAAATACAATGGCTAATGAGATAGATGTTAGTCCAACCTTTTTTTTCCAGATAAAGTTTAGTATGTTCTCCCATCCCTTTCATTCACATGGACAGTTAATGGGATAAATCCTGCCCTATTTCCATCTGTGCATGGTTGTCTGGGCATCACTGTGCTCGAGAATGCTGCTCACCACAAAACTTGATCCAATTGTTGCATTTAGACACCCAGTGCTACCAATGGATTAAAAAAATACAAGACATCCACTGCTATTGAAATGTTGTATATAGCCATTAGCAATTATTGCAACCAAATCTGAAACCATGTGAAATTTCCCTGATTTCACAATGTATTCAACTATCATTTTTCATCAAATAAATTGTGGGTTTTTTTCTCATTATTCTATTGTCTCTATTCCTTACCAATTCAAAAGAGAAGGTCAAGTTCACTGAAATATGTACTGAGAATTTGAAAAGTCCAAGTGGACCAGGATCCACCTTCAGCAAAACATAGGACCAACACGTTTCGCTTCAAAATCCTTTGACGTGTGCAGGTCTACGTAGTTCCTATACAAACTCAGGTAAAATTAGGCAGCTGTGGTTGAGTTCTGCATTTCTTCACGCTGGAAATGCAAAGTGAAATTTGGGTATTGCCACCCTTGCAGAAGAAAAGAGAACATTTGGAGAAACAAAACCACTGCGTTTTGCACAGCTCTAGTTCTGAGACAGAGGATGACTGGTTTGTTATCATAAATAATGTTTCCATGTGCGCATTGCCATTTGCCATAACATACACCTAGCCCATCAATCTGCTTTTGCACTCACCAATTATCTTTGTACACAAAAAGACCAGTAGGATGGGAAATTTCTGACCAACTCTGCTCATGAAAGGAAAAAGAATTTGGTGAGTTGCAGCTATTTTCCTTTAATATTTTGTAGCCAAAAGGGTTATGGAGTTACGTGATTAGGCCTCACTCTGTGGTGGTATTACACATCCCATGGCATAATATATTAACAAATGTGAGCAAAACCTTTTCTGACAAATTATCAATAATAATTTATTAAAGGTTGACTGAGCCAAAGCAACCATCCCATTGCTACAGCTCATGAAAAATAAAGGGCCTGGAGTATCATACCTCTTAGAGGAAAGTTTGGGAAAGAGGATGACTAGGCTAATCTTTTGGTTTTCTAACATTACGCATGCTCACAGAAGACAAATGCCACCCTGCATTACTCATCTACAAATTGATAATTTACATAACAGTTTTTATAGCCAACATATGCTATTACAGTACATTACCCAAAGATGGCAGCACTCCATTCCCTTATTCATTTAACTCACCAGCCAAATCCTATATCTTTTTTATCATATGATGTGCTTTTCTGGCCTTTGTATAAAACTCTGGAGACTAAACTCTCATATTAATTATCAGAGGGTAGCCGTGTTAGTCTGGATCTGTAAAAGCAGATATTATTTCTCATATTAATGCATGTAAAACTTTAAATCAAACATGATCTTTTGCCCAGGGTCAATGCCTTTCAAGGCATTCCCATTGCTATCATCATGATAGACAGTGTGCATCTCAAGAACTTTAGAAGTGCTCTTTTAACTGGATATATGCTGTTCTTTCAGGAAAACTCTGAAAGCTGAATACATTTATAAAACAGAATACAGTGTTTGATAGACCATACAAAAAATTACAAATAGTGGCATTTCTGGCCAGAAGCAACTCTGAACAGTGTAATGCAATAACCTGTAGGGCTGTCTACCAAAGTGGTCTCAGCTCAGCTTTTAAATCTGCACATACATTTTTTGTCCATTTATCTGCATGTGGCACACTGGGTACTATATGATTTGCATATTTATTCACAGGCAAAAATGACTGCATGCAATTTTTAAAAACCATTTTTGAAACTTTGACCTTCATCTTATCCTTCAACAATGCAGCTTGCAGCCCCAGCTGATGAGCAGCTATCAGGTCTTGATAGGTTCACAGCTGAAACATGATATCTGTCTACTCTGCATTCATCACTGGGGTGGACTAAACTTGGATTAAGGAATAATTATCAAACTATCTCATTTCATAGTAGATTTATTTAAGACTACATGATCTTTACAAAGAGTTTTACTCTCACAGTAAAGAAAAAAACTTTCTGGGCAACTGTTTTAGTCAATCAAGTACATTTTCCAAATTAAGTTGATCTTCTTTTTGTGATTTTCCCCAGGAACCACATCTGAAAATTGTGATTATACTTTCCTGAAGTATTACAATTCCACTTGTCCTACATGTTATTTTTTCTGCATCACAGAATAAGTTTCATTGAATAACACTGAGCTCCTGTTAGAAAAGGGGACTCTCCTTTCTTACATGACAAGTGGAATTTTATGGTTCCAAGCCTTTAGTAACTATTTATATAGTAACTATTTATATAGTAAAATGCCAACAACATGCTAAGCTCTTTATAAACAGAACCCTGCCATTAAGAGCACAAAAATTGAATTAGATAAAGTAAGAGTGCGTAGTGGAAAGATGAAAGCATGGGGAAGCTCAGCACACATCTTATTAGTTCAACTGTTTTTGCTTTGCTTTCTCCATTCGAATGCAACTTATTCAGTATATTAATTAAATGACAAGGGGTTGGGGTAGTGTGTATCTGCAGGCGGCATACCTCTCCCTAGTATTGTCTAGACTGGACTGGAGTGGTTGAGCAATATATCATTAAAGACTCACACGAGGCCATTTATTCAGTGGTTATTAAAGTGCTTTACAATTTTAACTTTTGCCCAACTGACATCACTGTGGTTGTAAATGGGACAATTTGGGGAATTGGTCTATGTACAATGTATACATTCTAATTGATGTTACTAAGTTGTTATTATGAAACTGTTGTATCATGGAATGCCTCTATGTGGATGTGAAATCCACTGTTTGCTGACAGGGGTTGTAGCACATCTGACCCTGATCAGATACAATGGTGGATCATTAGGCTTTAATGGTCACCTATTCAGGTGAAAGCACTTTGCAACAGTGGTACACCTGGGTGGAAACACTAGTTCCTCCAACTTCTCTGCAGAGAGGTGGACTGGAAAATTCCTAGCAAGAGAATAAAGAATCCAGGTGTTAGTAAGGGGACATATAAACTCAAAAAACTCAGATAGAAAGCTGTGGTCAAGAGAGAGGACGCAGGGGTATCCAACCAAGGGTAGGGAAAGTTAACAGACGTAAAAAGGCTCCATGATTCTGAAAAGAAACCATGAGGTGAAGGGGAAGGATCCCAAACACTCAGAGGACTCTGCCCAAGCCCAAAGAATGTACGAGAGTAATGAGGAACTCAAGGTAGAGAAATGCATAATGATGCGTTTAGAATTTTATATAGATCTTGTATTTCGCATGCTACCTAAGTGAAAAGTAATAGTGTTTTAAATGCTGTGCAAAGTCTGTCTGTGTGTCTGCCTGCTTCACTGTCACTTGCCCCTGCAAAGGTAAATGGTAAGCAAGAACGCTCACACCTGCAAAGGGAACGTACAACAGCTGCTAGTGAGGCTTGGGAGAAGACAACACTAGTTCCAGTTAATTAGGCAGCAGGGTCCCCCCTGCCAAGAGAGATGTTAGACAAGAGGTCTGAATGTGGCGTGATTGGTAGGCATGGGCAAAATGTGACAAAGGCATGGGGGACTCAGCATTTGGATGCAGAAGTCTAGAGAGTCCAGTAATGGGATCCACATATCCATGACATTGTGAAAGCCACAAATTATTACTTGCCTGCAAAAGTGAATGTAACAGCTAATTAGACCGAATCATTTTATATGTATAGTTGGGATTATGTTTTCCTATGTTCATTACTTTGCATTTATCAACACTGAATTTCATTTGCCATTTTATTGCCCGGTCACCCAGTTTTGAGAGATCCTTTTGTAGTTCTTTGCAGTCTGCCTGGGACGTAACTATCTTGGGTAGTTTTGTATCTGCAAATTTTGCCACCTCACTGTTTACCCCCCTTTTCAGATCAATTATGAATATGTTGAAGAGGGCTGGGCCTAGTACAGACCCTTAGGGGACACCACTATTTACCTCTCTCCATTCTGAAAACTAACCATCTATTCCTACCTTTCGTTTCCTATCTTTTAATCAGTTGCCAATCCATGAGAGAACCTTCCCTCTTATTCCACGACTGCTTACTTTGCTTAAGAGCCTTTGGTGAGGGACTTTGCCAAAGGCTTTCTGAAAATCTAAGTACACTATATCCAGTGGATCCCCCTTGTCCACATGTCTGTTGACCGCCTCAAAGAATTCTATGAGATTAGTGAGGCATTATTTCCCTTTATAAAAACAATGTTGACTCTTCCCCAACAAATTATGTTCATCTATGTGTCTGACAATTTTGTTCTTTACTATAGTTTCAACCAGTTTGCCTGGTACTGAAGTCAGGCTTACCGGCCTGTAATTGCCGGGGTCATCCCTGGAGCCCTTTTAAAATATTGGCGACGCATTAGCTATCCTCCAGTCATTTGGTACAGAAGGTGATTTAAATGATAGGTTACAGACTACAGTTAGTAGTTCTACAATTTCACATTTGAGTTCCTTCAGAACTCTTGGGTGAATACAATCTGGTCCTGGTGACTTATTACTGTTTAGTTTATCAATTTGTTCCAAAACCACCTCTAATGACACCTCGAGCTGGGATAGTTCCTCAGATTTGTTTCCTAAAAAGAATGACTCAGGTTTGTGAATCTGCATCACATCCTCAACTCTGAAGACCGATGCCAGCGCATTGGTATATAAGCACTTTAAAAACTTGTCACTTTTTAGCTGTCTCCCATTACATGATGTAATTGAATGAGACTTTTTTTCATTTGACTGTTTCTCATCAGATCCGACCTGTATTTTATCATCTTCCATCCTCTCCTCCTTACTAGGACATAGAGAAACCCCATTAGTAGACCTTCCCATAAGGGATGTTTCTATCCGAACCACATTCTCCACTGCACCTGTCGGCTTTCCCCCAGCCCTTTGTTTACAAACTGCTCTACGACCTTTTTAATTTTAAGTGCCAGCAATCTGGTTCCATTTTGGTTTAAGGGGAGCCCATCCTTCCTGTATAGGCTCCCTCTTTCCCAAAAGTTTCCCCAGTTCCTAATAAATCTCCACCCCTCCTCCCTACACCATCGTCTCATCCACACATTAAGACCTTGCACTTCTGCCTGTCTAACTGGCTCTGCATGTGGAACTGGAAGCATTTCAGAGAATGGCACCATGGAGGCCCTGGACTTCAATCTCTTAACTAGCAACCTAAATTTAGCCTCCGTGACCGCTCTTCTATCCTTCCCTATGTCATTGTTATCTACATGTACCATGACCACCAGCTCCTCCTCCAGCACTACACATAAGTCTATCTAGATCAGGGGTCTCCAACACAGTGCCCACGGGCGCCATGGCACCCGCGGGGGCATCTAAATGCGCCCGCGTCCCAGCTGGCGGGGGAACATCTGGCAAAATGCTGTTGAATTTCTGCAGCATTTCGGCGGCGACGCCTCTCAATGACGCTGCTTGCCGCTGACAAGCGGCATCATCGAGAGGCTTTGCTCCTGAATTTCTGCGTCATTTCGGTGACAATGCCTCTCAATGACACCGCTTGCTGCCAACAAGTGACCTCATCAAGAGGCGTCGCCACCGAAATGTCGCAGAAATTTGGCTGCGTTTTGGCGGATGCTCCACTGCTGCCACGGTCCTTTGTCTGGCGCCCGCCAGACGAAAAGGTTGGGGACCACTGATCTACATGTCTCAAGAGATCCGCAACCTTTGCACCAGGCAGGCAAGTCACCATGCAGTTCGCCTGGTCATTGCAAACTCAGCTATCTATGTTTCTAATGATCAAATCCCCCATAAATCCCTGTCTCTTACCTAATAACTGGAGTTCCCTCCCCCGGAGAGGTATCCTCAGTGCAAGAGGATACCATAACATCATCTGGAAGAAGGGTCCCAACTATGGGATAGTTTCCCTCTGCTCCAGTTGGATATTCTCCTTCCTTGAAACTTTCATTCTCCTCAATAGCACAGAGGTTGTCAGACCAGACCACATTCTACTGTGTCCCAGAAAGTCTCATCTATGTACCTCTGTCTCCTTTAGGTCCTCCAGCTCATCCACCCTGGTCTCCAAAGCCCATACACGGTCTCTGAGGAGCTCCTTGCATCGAATGCACATATATATCACCTGTCCGTAAGGCAGGCAATCATACATGCTGCACTGGGTGCAATAAACTGGGTAGCCCCGACTCTGTTCCTGGACTTCTGCCTCCATTCTCTTTTACTCCTGCACCTCATTCCTCTGTTGTTGTTTTGTTTTTATCAGGGGTTTTTTATCGGCTTAAGTTTAAAGAAGTTTACAGAATGTGAAGTGTATGTAGCCCCCTCTCACTCTCTCCCTCTAAACTCTCTTGCAAAACTCCCCTGTTCGCTAGCTCCTCTGGTTGCTTAGGAGCAGGCTTTTTAAAGGCCTGGTCTTCCTGAGTAGCCCCATCCCCTGGTTAAAGGTTGATGGGTGCTAAAGGACTTAAGGATTAAAGCCTCATTAAGAAGATTTCAGCTGGCAGCATTGCCTAGCAGGCCTAGGGTGACCAGATAAGAGGGAGAAAATATCGGGACACATGGGGGGGTATCCGATGGTGGAGCAAAAAAATAAAAAGCCGAGTGCTGCTGATGGAGAAGCAAAATAAAATAAATTAATAAATAAGGTGAGTGCTGCTGGTGGAATGAAATATTGGGACAAACACCTAAATATTGTGAAGGTCCCAATTTTATAGGGACATCCGGTCACCCTAAGCAGGCCGCTAGGCTCAGCATCCACACGGTCAGCATACGGTCCCCCAAACAGACCACATGGTATATTTCAGTCTAGCAGCAAGCACACCACAACACACACAAATACACACACGACAGACAACACACTTACCCCAAGTGTCACATAATCACTCCTCCTTCACCTGGAGAATCCCTTGCAAAACTCCTGTTAGTCGCTCCTGTTCACTAGCTCCAAATGTATGCATTGTTCCTTTTGTACAGCGACTGCAGAGATTACAATTTTTCATGTCTGTTGTCAGGAACCAATGAGATGGAGGCTAATAGGGCTGTATGGATTTGTTCAATTCTGAAACTTCTCACCTCTATGAAGTAGTAATTGGGCCCGTGGAGCTAGGGCCAAACAGCAATGAAGAGACAATGCACCGATTGCCAACAAACCCATAACAACTACCTTGCTGCTCATCTATTTTCAAGACACATGTCACATCCAGCATGGCTTTGTAGCCCTAATCATCCTACATTCCCGAGTAAAGTAGTGAGATGGAACTGCTGAAGCCCTTTTACAAAATACATAGTTATGAATCGCAAATGTCACTTATTCAAACATGGCTGTCTGGTACAAAAGCCAACCACAGGAAGGAGATGAGACTGCACAGCATAGTATCTCTTGACCGTCCAGAGTCTTCAAGGGGTTGAGACCCTCCTCTCAACTCTGTGTGACTTCAATGGCAATGTAAGATGAGAGCTCTGGGCACCCACAGGACTGGGGGCTTAGTGAATACATATGTCTGAATCTGACTATAGTAAGACATTAATTTGTGCTGCCCTAATCTTTGCAAAAGATGTCTCCATACAAGCTAGCATAATTCAAAAATGTATTGACTTATTTGGCCTCCTACATCAACCCACATCTTTGCGCTGGTCACAGATAGATTGGAATAGTCACAACTCAGCTTCTGATCTCTAAAGCCCTTCATTTACGAACACAACTGTAATTAACCTTTCAGCTAACACATGGTTGTTACCATAGATGTAAAGACAGTTCAGTAGCTGAATCCTGTTTAGATAGAAAAAAAGAAAAGGGAAATGCTGCTGGCAACCACATAGTCATAGCAGGGTGTCAAAGGAGTAGTGAGCATCGTCACTTTAGGGAAAGAGAATATGACAATTCAGTAGTAAAGTCACGGCTCATCTAGAAAAATTAAGGCAACTGGAAATACCCAGGACCCACAGGAAGTCATGTCATACTAGCTCAAATCAGCTTTCCTTCCATTTCTTAATAATAAGCAGTCACTGAAAACAAGAAAGTAAAAATTTCAGAAGGGGAGAGAAAGAGGGAGTAGGACAGTGTCTTAATATATAATTTTTAATAGCCCCTCTACAGATTAAAAGTTTGTAATGTACCTTAGCCTAATGTACAGTAGAAATAGATCCCACAGGACTATTTATTTCTAAAATGAATGCAGCAGTGTTATTAATCTGAGAAAATATCCTAATAGAATAGCACCTTGGCAGTTATTTATTCGCACACACTTACAATTGGTATTAAAAAAAGAAAAAGAAATCACAGTCTATTCTCAGGATGGATTTATAAAATGTGTAGTGAGATTCGCTAATTACTATGCTGTTCACTAAGAATTCATGAATTTTACTAAATATACCGTAGACTATTTATCAGCATCCTAGGATTAAATTCCACTGGTCAAATAAATGAAGAAAGTATAATTTGTGATGCATGATCCTTGCCTTTTTTATAAAAGAAAAAAATTGCATGCTTGTTTACTCACTAGTTCATAAAGTCAGTAATTGTATAACGAGTCTCCAAGTCATTAATTTGAATTACTGAGATTCTGCCATATATCTAACTGGAAAGGAAGGTCAGACAGAATCAATCAGCAGACAGCAGAATTAAGTTATTGTAATTCGTTCTATAGAAATGTAAATTCACCCTTTATGAGCTTGTCACAATGATGTTACAGGGTCCTGTAAGCTGCTTAGGGCCTTCTGAGTAGTGCTGAGTGCCTCAGTTCCCAATGACTTCAGTAAACATGAGAGAGGATGGCAACCATCACCTTCAAAGGGATGAGTAATCCTCTCACAACTTCAAGCCCTTACTCTAGGTCAGGGGTTCCCAAACTGGGTTCACGGCTTGTTCAGGGTAAGCCCCTGATGGGCTTTGTTTACCTGAGCATCTGCAGGTACGGCTGCTCGCAGCTTCTAATGGCCGCGGTTTGACGTTCTCAGCCAACTGGACCTGCGGGAAGTGGAGGTCTGGCCCATATCGCTTCCCGCAGCTCCCATTGGCTGGGAATGTCAAACCGTGGCCACTGGGAGCTGCAAGCAGCTGTACCTGTGGAAGCTCAGGTAAACAAAGTGTCCAGTGGCCCGCCAGGGGCTTACCCTGAACAAGCCGCAAACCAAGTTTGGGAACCCCTGCTCTAGGTGTTGTTTTATTAAAACACAATAAAATGGCCAATGGGGATATTTCCAGTATCCTTTTGCTATTGTTGATTATAGACCCGCTCCTGCTCCAAAAGCCCACTTAAGTCAATAAAAAGACCCCCATGGATTGCAATGGGTTTTTGATCGGGCCTATAAGCAGTTTTGCCATTGACTCTAATGGCAGCAGGGTCAGGCCTTAAGGTTCCATTTCCCCCTGAATCTCTGTGGCAGATTCATGCAAAGTAACAGCCTCTTCCCCCCGCCAAGGTTCAATTTAATTTCTGTGCCAAAGTGAGATTCAATAAGAACGCATGCTGCACTTCATTTCATAGCAGGTACACCAATAAGATCAGTAGTGATGCACATTTTTGATGTTTAGGAAGAACAGACTGATGAGAAGTAACCTAGATGAAGTACCAATACAGGGTTTGCATGTCGCAGAATTTACTATCTGAGGATCTGGAGTATTGCCCACAAGAAATGAGTAAAGAAAAATAAACCCTGGTCAGCCAATCTTCTGGGCTTCCAAGTTCCATCTACTCGATATTTGTCTTTTTTAGATTGTAAGCTCCTAAGTGCAAGGACTGACTAAATTCTGTGTCTTGAACAGTGCAGAAAACATTGTCCACGTTGAACAATTATTACATAGAAAATACAGGAGCAGTCCCGTTGTCTCTGCTACAAGGCGTTCTGTAAAACAGGCAATGCTTTCCAGGTACTTGTAGTCACGCTGTGCCTTAAGGCTTATGTGATAATGCCAACTTTGTCAGAGTTGAGAAAACTGTGGAGAAGAAATAAAGCAGAGCCTCATTCAAAGAGAAAATGCGTTTGTATATTTCTGCAACCAATATAATTCATATTATTTATTTCTAAGGTGACTATAAAAAATTAGATGAAATTATTTAGTCAAGTTTAAAACTGAAGTCGGTTACTAAATGTGTGCTTTCTTTTTCCTAAAGGTGCTAAATACTGTATATAATTAATAATTAGATGTGAAAATAATTTTAACCACCTCCAGTCTTGACAGTACTTGAAGGTAGTGACCCCCTTTCTTGTTGCCTGGCCTGGTGATTTTCAATAGCACTGTTTCAGGAGAGCTTGTTTTACGTTTAAGATCAAATCACACAACTAGAATAACAAAATTCTAACTATGTCACTATTTTTCATGGGATTTCTGCACATTCTTCTTTCTTGTTCATTTTTAATGAGACCTTGTGATCTGGTGTTTAGATGAGAAGTCATGCAAAAATTAGTCACTGAGTCATGAACTTGACAGTGTGACCTTGGGCAAGTCCTCCTTGTGCTTCATTCAGTTCAGCTGGAAAAAAAAATGGGTAAAAATCTAAGACCTCAGAGAAAATCAGAGGTGACGTCTGAGCTGAGTTCCACTCCACTGCCACACCACAGTGGGATGAAGAGTGCTTCCAGGCTTATATATTTTAAACAAATACTAGAAGCTACAACAAGACCAGAGTGCATATTATGAGTACAGTAGATGGTGCCACCGTGTCTAGTGATCAAGTACAGTTTGGGGCTCATTCTCAGAACTTTGGATCACTGTGTATATATCATTTGGTGACACTATCCATAGTGCACCTAAAAGCTATGTCTAACCTGATATCCATTTCCCTTTTTGTTTGCAATATTAATATCACTAATTCTTCAAGTAAGTACAAATAGTGGACAGATGGCTACCATATAGTAGACATTCTGAAGAAGGGTTTCTAGAATTAATTTAGTTCGGAAACGGCAATGCTATTTTTGAAATGTCCTATTAAAATGTGTCCCATTAAAATATGTGACAAAGTTTCAGGGTTTTTCTCCATGGTCTTCCCCATTGTTTCCAGACTATTACTTGAGAAGAGGCCCTATTTCTGGAAGGATTTTTGTCGCCATTCTTTTCTCTTTTGTATGTCTATTCACCTAGATCTTCCTTTTTGTGCGTATGCAGGTGCCATTTTCCATCATTCTCTGTTGTCTTTATTCTCTCTTCCTACTACTTGCCCAATGCTCCAAGTTCAAATGGATTGCTTGAATTCAGCACTACCTACAGAGGAGTCGGCAAAATGACAGAGTTCAATGCAACAACTACATCTCTCTTACTGATTAGCAGAAGAAACTGACTCCAGCTGGAAAGGACAGGACAGGTGCAGAGAAGAGAGACAATGGCTGATCAATACAAGCCTCACAATCAGTCATAGCGTTTATGGACAGAAGGGACCACTGGATCATCCAGTCCGATTCCTTGTATATCACAGGCCATCAACACCACTCAGCCACCTGCACACTGAACCCAACAACATGAATAAGACCAACATATTACAACCCACAGGAGACTAAATTATTGACTTACAATTAAGAAAATGCTGCCGTTGCTGAGGATGCTAGGAATTATGGGTGATACATTATGGCACCTTGGATTTACAGTACCTTTCGTATAGATATTTCTCTTTGAAGTACGACAGAATAACAAATGGACGCTGCCTATATATTGTACTTTTGAATTTGCTGTTTATAAGAACACAGAAATATAGCTGCACAGTACATTTATTCCTGTTACCTTTCCATAAAAAAGGATTCAAGGGCAGGAAGGAATTCCATTACCTTTGGATTCTACTACTGTGTGTAAATTACAGGGATCATTCCAAAAATATCTGAAGGAAGCTATCAATAGCCTGCTCAACATCAGTGAGAATGACAAGCAGTTGGCAAGAAAGACAGTTTACAAAATCATAGATGAGTGTGAATGATGTACCCTGAGAAGAAGAGAAAGGAAAGACTGAGACACTGATGAAGAAAATAGGGTGAGCCAATGGGGGTGAGTCAAGAGGTAAACAAATGTGGGAGGGATTTAAAAAAAAATTATTCTATAAATGTACTGCTTGGCAGTAGCGGCAGTCTTGGAAAAAGTACAGAGGAGGACAACACACATGATTAGGGGTATAGAATAGCTTCCATATGAGGAGAGATTAAAAAGACTGGGACTGTTCCGCTTGGAGAAAAGATGACTGAAAAAGGATATGATAGAGACCTATAAAATCATGAACAGTGTAGAGAAAGTGAATAAGGAAGTGTTATTTACTCCTTCACCTAATACAAGAACCAGGGGTCATTCAATGAAATTAATAGGCAGCAGGTTTAAAACTAACATAAGGACGTTTTCTTCACACTGCACACAATCAAGCTGTGGAACTCATTGCCAGCGGTTCCAAAAGTATGTGAGTTCAAAAAAGAATTAGATAAGTTTATGGAGGATAGGTCCATCAATGTCTATCAGCTGAGATGGTCAGGGATGAAACCCCATGCTCTGGGTATCCCGAAACATCTGACTGCTAGAAGCTGGGACTGGACAACAGGGGGTGGATCATTCAATAAATTGCTCTGTTCTGTTCACTTCCTCTAAAGCATCTGGCACTGGCCACTGTTGGAACACAGGATATTGGGCTAGATGGGCCACTGGTCTGACCCAGCATGGCCATTCTTATGTTCTCTGGTACCTTTTTTATCTCAGACTTTACCATTTACTTACCAACTTCTCCCTGTTTTTGTCCTTCCCCTGGAAGTCCCACTGGCTCCAGCATTCCTTACTTAACCTTGATGAACCTACAGTATTCTGCTAAGTGGAATTCCTGAAGAGGAAAAAGAACAGGAGTACTTGTGGCACCTTAGAAACTAACAAATTTATTTGAGCCTAAGCTTTCGTGGGTTACAGCCCCCTTCATCGGATACATAGAATGGTACATAGATGAAGAAGATACGTAGAACAGGAAAAGGTAGAAGTACCTGTTCTCTGTATGTATAAATATCTTCTTACTGTATGTTCCATTCTATGCATCCAGTGAAGTGGGCTGTAGCCCACAAAAGCTTATGCTCAAATAAATTTGTTAGTCTCTAAGGTGCCACAAGTACTCCTGTGTTTTTTGCTGATACAGTCTAACACGGCTGCCACTCTGAAGAGGAAAAGTTGGGAAAACACTCTCATTCTACCAGTTACATAGGTTTTATGAACCATTCCAGTGTGAGTAGACAACCAATGCATCTTTGAGGTGTGGAGGACTTCCAACAATTTCAATGAGAGAGTTGTGCTATCACAGGATCCATCCTGAAAGCTGGCATTCGTTATTAGCTAAAAAATGGTTAAGAAAAACAGAATGTCTTAAAGGGACAGTTCAGGCAAATTTGCAACCACCTTATGAATCAGTTTTGCTCAAGCCTGGCAAAAAAAAAAAGAAAAATAAATCAATCACTACATGACCTGGAAACATCAGTCTTAAAATGCAAAATTCACAAAATTCCAAGTGATCGGATATAGGATTTAGAGTGGAAACCATTATACAATCTAACTAAAACTAGGAGTTCTAGCATGCACTATAACAAAAGATTCTTTGCCAGCTATTTACTCTGTTTGGGATATAACAGCATGAAGGAAGGAACTGCGACTTCCAAGACCTCATGAAAAATGTATGATTCTCAATTTCCACAGTGTACTGGGGCTCAGAGAGATGATTTTCACCTTCCAAAAAGCCTGATTATGGGTAATTCAGCAGCCTAACTTTGCCCATATATTTTTAATAAGCACTTGAAAGGTCAAGTTTTAGTTTGTTCTTATACTTCTGCCTGACATTTGTTGGTGTTTAAGAATCATAGAGTCATAGATTTTAAGGCCAGAAGGGACTGATAGATCATCTCATCATCTAATTTCCTGTATAACACGGGGCAATCACTCCTGCACTGAGCCAAACTTGTATTTGGCTGAAGTCTATCTTCCAGAAAGGCACTCAGTTTTGATCCGAAGACTTCGAGAGGGAGAATCTACTACTTCCCTGTTTGTTCCAATAGTTAATCACCATTACTGTTAAAAATGTGTGTCTAATTTCTAATTTGAATTTGTCTAGATTTAACTTGAAATCATTGATTCTTGTTATGCGTGTCTTTGCTAGATTAAAGAACTCTAGAGTACCTAATATTTTCTCCCTGTGAAGGTACTTGTATGCCATAATCAAGTCACATCTCAATCTTCTTTTTGCCAAGGTAAACAGACTGAGCTACTTTAAGGTTGAGAAGTAGGGTGGTACCATCCCTAACAGACTTTTGGTTACAGGTTCAGTGGCTCACTGGGTTGGAATCCAAGTTTCCTGTTCATTAAGTCTCATATAAAAGCTTCAGATGGCCATTAAAGACTTCAAACGCAGGACAAAAAGTACTTCCTTTTTGACAAAATCATCTTCACTCAAGTTCCCAAGTCATTGGGGTGACAGTAAAACAACTATAAGAATTTACTCTGGCTAATGCAAACTGACAAACACTGTTGATCTGTGCAAGGAAAGTAGCATACTTCTGAAGTAAAAACTCTGCCAAACAGACAGCTTTTTAGCTGCAAAGCAGTGACCTAGTTGGCGATATATTTGGACTGTTAGATCTTGTGATGAAAAATAACTCAGCTTTGGAATCATCCTTTGGACTTGTGTGGTAAAAGGTGAATCCTGGACACCTGAAGGTTATCATCCAATTCCCAGGGTCCACTGAATAGAAATAGTGTTTAAAATTGGTATATTTTTCACCAGCTTGAGGATGTTCCCTGTACAATTTTGAAATCTGCAGGAGTTCAGTCCATATAGTCTCTATCCAGTTCTCCAAGCAACAGCCCTGGGTGGGAGGCAGTGGGAGAATGACAGAGATGTTGCTCTCAGTCTCCAAAGCAGATGTGATATGAAGAAACTCTCACCCTTCATAGACGGAACTGGACTTAAGGGTTATGTTTCAGCCTTTGCTACTCCATAGGCAAAGGGAATGCAATGAGGCAGTTTGAAGACTCGAAGAGAATAGGTAACTGTGACACTGTCTCAGGTTATATACGGGACTCGTAAGCATTGGCAAGAATGAAACACAATGGTCTTATTATAAAGTGTGTGGACTTGTAAAGGGGTTGTCTGTTTGGTCAGCTGGCCTAGTGGTCAGAACCTGGCTGTTTCCATCTCTCTTTTTAATTGAATGCATCCTGGATGGCGTTCAGATGGGTCAGTCTCCTCTAGTCTTGCACATCCCAGTGCTAGGCATAAGGGAATCTAGGGTGGGCAGGCAGACCACTTAGCCCTGCCATGCTACTGGTCCCTGAAAGTGTAATTGTGTGAGATGGTCTACATTTGGCCCATCTTCTTCTCACCTTTCCCTGGGCCACTTCCTACCATGGAAGTGCCTCAGTTCGGGGAGTGGCTGCTGTTTAGTCATACTCCTTTGCTTCAAACCCCAGAGTCTGAGGCAGGTGACACTCTGGTGACCCTGACTGTGGTTCTCCATTCTCTTGCATGATGTCTAAAAAAGAGGGGTGAGGGAAACTCATAGCCAGACCCTCTCAGTTAGAGCTTCTTCTTCTCCTGTCTCAGGGCAGTGCTCCTCTTGTAAATGGCTTCTCTCCTCCTCCCCTCTCTCCCTCAGCTTGGGCTTCTGGAGCTCTTTATACTTTCCTCAGGAGCACACTCAGTGTCTGAGGGGTAGAGTTTTTCTAGTCCAATACTGCCTCAGCCTTTTCCGTGCCTTGGCCTTAATATGAGATTTGTAAACCCCTTCACAAGAGTCCTCAGCCAAATGGATAATTCCCATGGTGTCAGATACTGAGTGTGAGGGTGGGATCTTGGAGACTGACAAGGATGCAAAGGACCACTTGAAAAAAAATGAATGCAAAGATTTGTTGGTAGCCAGATAATCTTTACTCATCCTCAATAAACAACACTGCAAGACTGAGTACAGCTAATTACTTGACTGCAAACTGTAATCAACCATTCAAACTATCTGAGCTGTACCCCTACCCTCCTGCGACATCTGTTAAAACCTTGATAAACCACGAGAATCCTCCAGACCCACCTCCCAGTTGCCTAGTCCTCTCATATTCCTGTGACGATTAAAATGATAACTCTCAGATGTTGAATCCTCCTGCAATTCCCATCTGCCTAATCCCTCTGCAAACCGCCTATGCCAAGTGCCCAGCAGAACCCCCACCCAGCTGTCTTTGCCCCAACAAGTGATGTGATCTCATACCCAACCACCTCTGGAACTCTGACACTACTGACCTGAACTTCCTTGTTATATCAACCTGGCAGTCAAGATGTCCCAGTTTCCACGTGTTATTCACCTTGACATGTGGTAGCATTCTAAGGGTTACTGTTGACAGACACTATGCAACCATTCCACCAACCACTTGGAATATGTACGCATGTGACATATAGAACCCCACCACTGAGGTGGCAAAAGTCTTGTGCGCTTAAGGAATGGTAGCTGCTTTGATTTTCTTTTAATAGAAAGCACCATCTTGGGTCAGCAAAATAGAACATTTATTGAGAAAAGAAGGGAAATAAAATAGATGTCACAATATGCTTGATGGGATAAAATGTCATGACTAGCCCATCTATACAAGGTTGCATTCTGGGATTTTGCTGACTACATGTCAGCTAGGATCACATCAGCCATCCTAGTTTCAGAACCCTAGTCCCCCACCTCCCTTTTTTTTTAAGAGGAACTAGTAGAAATATTTTACATTTAAGAGATTATAACTTCACTGCAGCAACTTTCTTCAAGTAGGGCAAAGTCAGGATAAGAGCATTAATCTGGTTTTAACCAGTCCAGAGGAAATCTTCCTAAATGTTCTGACCATAGCTAGATTTAGTTAGTTTTTATGCCAAACTGCTGCATGTCAATGACACAAAACTCAAATTCCTCATCTTTATTAAACGTATTAAGGATGGAGGAAAATTACATTGAGCACAGCTTTATAAAAGTCTCCAGAAAGCAAAGTACATCTAGTTTTTAATGTGACCACCAATTAAAAGGAGAGGTTGGGGTGGTTTCTCTCTCTCTCTCATAGCAATGAGCCACTCCATTTCTCTTTATCTACAATTATTATATAAATGCAAACTATTTTAGAAGAACTCCTATTATCTACCCTCAGAACACTGACAACAAAATGGATAGAGATGTTTTATATCTTCTATAATAACCCTACATAAACACACACAAAGCCAGATGAGAAAGCAGCATATACTTTTATCAGAAATCCATCATGCGTGTACAGAATACAATGGGGACTCAAGTGTCAAATCTCACAGTGGTGGACTTCATCAAAGAAAGAATTACAGCTTTATATCTTCTTTGAATGGGAGATCAGGATTTTATTCAAAGCCTTCTGTGAAATCCACTTCTAACAACCACCTAAATCACCTTTAAACCTCTAAAGCCAGAATCCAAAAACATGCAATTTTAGAGATATTAAAGATATAGCACTGAAGTCTTTAACCAATTGACCATCTTTATGAATGCAACTGCATTTGAACAAGGCTTGCCTCTGAACCTGACCAATGTCCAGTTCTAAGAACTCAAAGTTTCCTAACTGAGCTGAGTATGTCTCAAGGTCTGGCCCCTAAGAATGGGACCTGCAACTGCAAACATATTTGTTCTTACTCTTTGCTTTACCAAAACCAGGTGTCACAGTATCAAGTCCTATGATTGATAATATCATTTGCTATCATGGAAGAGAACCTATGAGGGGGAAAAAAAAAGAGATTTGCCTCTAAGGAAGGGTAAACTGGACAAAACAAGAACTTTCCCTAACTGCACTGAACCAAATCCAAATCTTGTTTAAAGTACAGTCCTGCTCTTAGAAGTGACTAAAGCTGCATCCTGGGATTTATTGTCTCTCTGTGATTTCCATATGTAATATAATCAGTTTATGGCATTTTCTCCCATCTGCTACCCCTGCAAACTCAGCCTGGAATCTGAAAGTCAAGCTGGATATTTTCAAAATGCATTACCATCAGTAATAAAGGTTCTACAGACTATATTATGCCAATTACACCTTTGTAACCCCACTCACTTAAATTATGCCTTTAGTGACATGTGGTCAAACCCACTATTTTCAGTGGATTTCAATAGGTATAACTAATGGGAATTTAGTAAACAAGACTGATAATGCATAAGCAGGAACAGAAGCCAACATATTCTCCTTAGCCAACACTAGTAAAACACAGTAAAAAATATATTTAATACTAACATTCAGTAGATGCGACTCTGAATATACACAAGAGTTACATAAACATAATTCTTTTTATACCTCAACAAATAGCTTGTACTGAATATTCATGAGAGCAGCTCTGATTTGTCACAGCTCACAATGCAGATGGCAATATCTAAGCCAGTGACAAATTAAATTTTGAGGTAAATACAATTCAAAAGATAAGAATGCCACCTTCAAAACAGCATGATTCATGCTATAAAAAAAGAAAAAAGGTAAAAAAGGATTAGGTAGCATTTGATTAAAGGGGATATAAGGGATCAAAACTCACACTTGCCTTGTATGCTCACATTTAAATTAACCGTTAATGACTATTTTGACTAAATACTGGAATAAGTCCAGGTTTCCTTATTGTGATGCTTCGTTTTCATTCATTGCACTAAACTGCAATATAATCCCCGTCCATTTTATTTTGTTAACTCTTTTTGATGTAGCAAAAACTGCTAACAAAACAGCAGCTGTCAGATTTTATGCCTGATCCTAAGAGCTGATGAATGTCCTCTACTCCCACTGAAAGCAAAGGGAATGAGAACCTTTATGACTGAAAATAACTAGGATTGTTTACCTCCCGAGCAAGAAAAACAATTGAGTAATTGAGAAAACACAGCTGACATAGATGCCCTTTAATATGCAATGCTGAAACTGTGAATCTGTATTGACATGAACAGCTCCCTTTAGTTGGTTGGCTGGTCTCAGACACAGGAGCTAAGGGAGCCTGCAGCATTATTTGCTGGATGTTGCTGTGACTGCAAGATAAATTCAGCATTCTTGCTTTTATCTCTGAAGTGTCTTTCCGATAAATAGTCTGACCTGAAATGTGGCCCTCCTCTGTTTAAGAACAAAACCAAAAGACATCCATTTTCCAGCAGAACCAGCTCCGAGCAGAAAAGTGGCTTCAGAACTGACGTTTAAGAATAGCATTTAATGAGTAATCCTGACTAGGCCTATGCAAGCAGTAGAACAAAAAGAAGCTTGGTGATCACTAACGCAGTTCTCATGAGAGACAGGCAAAACCGATCAGGATTTGAACTCGCAATACCATTATCATCAAGTTTTGAAAAATCAAGTAAAAAATAGGGGTTCTCATTTATCCAATC
Organism: Gopherus evgoodei; assembly: GCF_007399415.2. Classification (NCBI taxonomy): domain Eukaryota; kingdom Metazoa; phylum Chordata; order Testudines; family Testudinidae; genus Gopherus; species Gopherus evgoodei. Next base: position 23,957,171 of record NC_044326.1, read on the forward strand.
TCTTGCTCCAAAGCTTTAAATAGGGAGCAGTGAAAAGCCGCTACTCTCCAGCAGAAACTCCACTCCCAGAGCTGCTGAGGAACACCGTTGCTGCGCCAATTTGTTAGGGGGGGTACAAGCATGCATTCCCCTCTGCAGCAAAGGCAGTTCAGATAGCTTGTGCAGACAAAGGCAAACCCCTGTCCTCCTCCTGACTTTTTGAGGGACTAGTATATGGAGGAGTCCATAAACTGTAGCTTCCCCTGTAGGGAAGGAATGAGTGGCTGAAAGAAAAGGCTGTTCCAGTCTCCATACAGTAGAACCTAAGAGTTATGAACACCAGAGTTACGAACTGGCCTGTCAACCACACACCTCATTTAGAACCAGAAGTATGCAATCAGGCAGCAGCAGAAACAAAAAGACACCAAACTAAACAAACCAAACAACAAATACATTACAGTACTGCGTTAAATGTAAACAATTTAAAAAATAAAGGGAAAGTGTAAAAAAAGATTTGACAAGGCAAGGACATTGTTTCTGTGCTTGGTTTATTTAAATTGAGATGGGTTGAAAGCAGCATTTTTCTTCTATATAGTAAAGGTTCAAAGCTGCATTACATGAATGTTCAGTTGTAAACTTTGGAAAGAAAAACCAAAGTTCAGAGTTACGAACATTTCAGATTTACAAATAACCTCCATTCCTGAGGTGTTTGTAACTCTGAGGCTCTACTGTATATACATCCTCCCATACTACAACCCAATACATTGCTAAAAAAATATTAAATCATACAGCACTTAGGAACCCTCTACATTTGTATGAATCAATTTGAATTCAGTAAATTGTTTTGTTTGTAAAATAAGCACCAAGTTTACATGAGATTCTATCACCCCTGGTGAGACATCTCCTCATACTCCTACAGCATTCCTACCACCTTTTGCACCAGCCTAGACACAAATGAGGAGCTTCAATACTGGCATCAGGTTGTTGCCAAACTCAGCATGCTTCCATGTGTTCCTTATCAGCAACCTTTTGTGCCTGCTCTTACTCCTGCAGCTCCTCCAGCAGGGATCTGGATCCTGCCCACTGCCACTTAAGTTAATTTATGAAGCTTCAGTTGTGGGTTAGCTGAAACAGAACTACAGTTCATTTCTGGAGTGTATTAGCTTCACAACTTTACTCTGAGAGTGGCTTCCTGAGATGAGACCACAGTCATTCAGCGGTAGCTGCTATAGATGTGTCAGCTATTGGATGGGGAGGGGATGTGGACAGGGAGAGGCTAAATATTTGTTGCTATATTGGCTGAATTCAATTAGCATAAATCCTGCAACATATGGCAGCCTTCTTTTTTTTCTCAGTGGCATGTAATCCTGGTATTATGATATGTTCCATTGTTCATGACAGCCAATTAATTTACAATTACCGAGGCCATGTGTTTAAAGTCTTGAAAGCTGAAATGTGCTGCCAAAAATGTGGGTGTTTAAAGAGGCTCCACAATACATTCTGTTATATGGATTTCTCGTGGTAATCTTAGCCATACAAAGCTATTAGTGGTAAATATGTTCAGTTCTAAATATTTTATTATTAAAAATGGAGTTTTAATTAATTCCCCTCAGAACAACATTTCCTTTTTCTCCCAACTGGATTTCAGTCATGTCTGATAGCAGCATTGATGCCATAATTAGAGAGAAATAAAGCCCTGACACAATGCACTTACCACTGAGAAGTCATTCTCTTTACATAAAATACAGCAATAAGAGCACCTTCCTTCTCCCTAGATAAACAATACTTATTGCAGCATATGAGAGCTTCTTTCTTCATCTGAGCAAAAGTGATGTCTATACTGGGTGACTTTATTAGTGGATTGCATGGAGATACCGGGTTCGGTGCACTTTAAAAAAATATAATTGTCAATTGTCATAGGTGGAAAGAAATTACAGACACAAAATCCTTCTAAGGTTAACAGTCTATGGCATTTTTACGGTGTCATCATCATAGTATCTAGGACACCATACTAGGCAAAAAGTTGCACTGAACATGCCCCTAAAACCAATCTGAAATATTGTGTTCATCCTCCATGCAGGACTCTTCCCTACTGTCTGTTATCCAGTGCCTAAGTCCAGGCTAGCTATGAAAACTTCAAACAGTTTTCTCTATTTTCATTTTGAGTCTATTGTAAAGTCCTACAGACATCACTGCTGAAACTTTTTCTTGATATTCAACCTATATTTTCTGTACCATCCTTCATCCTACTACTCCTAGTTGCATCACTTTGTATCATGTTCAGTAAGTCCTCCCCAGCCTTGCAGTTGCTTATGCCCTTTAGTTGCAATTTAACCAAGTAACTTCATTCTTTTGCTATTTCCTCTTAAATCAATGTCTCCTCATAATCCCTTTTCAGCACTCAGCTACTATGATCAGTGTTACAGAAATACATATTCGTTGCCTTTCATCAAAATTGTCAACATCTTTTCAGAGTAGAGAGGCTCCTAAAATTGAATACTGTGTGGTCTCATTGGCACCATGTAGGGAGAGACTCACTCACATGTATGTAAAGAGTGGTAATGCCTATACTGTAGTAAAGGTGCAGTATTTATTACACTACAATTTGTCTCTTTAAAATCCTGAAGGTAGCATAAGTTAGCAATTATTCCATTACTGTTTGTACGGTTCGTTGAAAAGAGAAAACACTACAGTGTAAGTATCATTATAAATCATTGAGATTTACAGAGTCACAGTTCATGCCCTGTTTTGCCACAGCCAATAACACTCAGCACAGTAAGGCCTCACAATGTCTAGAGGAAACCTACTAGCAGAGTGATCTGTTCTCATTAGGAGTTAGACTGGTTAAGTTTTCTTGACCAACAAGGGCCCAGATCCACTAAGGGACTTAGGTGGATCTGGAATCCACAAACCCTGAGATAGGTGCTGAGGCTCCCTATATAATGAAAGGGGAGAGATAGGAGCCTGAGAATTAGATCCACAACACAGCATGCTAATTGGGGAGCTGCTTAAGCTAGCCAATGGGAGATGTCAACGAGAGGGGTGTATCCTAAGCCAGGCACTTTTCAAAGATTTAGGCTCCTAAATCTGGGCTGCAAGAAGGCACCTATCTCTGCTTGTGATCCATAACCAGGAACCCCTCTCCTGGAGTCAGGCAGCTTAGCAGTGCTTAATTTGTGCCAGAGCTGAGCCCTGGCACCTCTGGCCTGGGCAGCTGATAGCCCTGGCACCTCTGGGCTTGCTGCATCAGTTATGAATGTAAAATAATTACTTGAGCCTCGCCATTTCTTTCATTACAAATTAAGAACTGCAGTTTAGGCACCGGTCTAGCTGCACACAAAACTGTCCCGTGAAAGGTACTAGGGGGTATCCCTTATAACCTTTAGCCTAGTTGTTAGGGAACTTACCCAGGATGTGGGAGACCCACATTCAATTCTCCCTGCCTGATGACGAGAAGGGATTCGAACAGAGTTTCCCCACTTCTCTGGTGAGTGCCCAAACTGCTGAGTTATGGGATATTGTGATGAGAGCATCTGTCAACATCTTTTGTTGAAGCCATTCCACTTTAATTAATTATTAATAGGGCCAGAGACAGAATGAGAATTGCTTTATAAGTCCATTGGTTAGGGCACTCACCCAAGTGGATCCCTAAGTCCCTCTGTGGATCTGGCCCACAGATTTCCTATTCCCCAGCCTGAAGATTGTACTTCTGTAATTCAAGTCTTTTCAAAAGCTACCAAGATGGCTTATCATTCAGTTGAAAAAGAACACTGAATCATTTTATTACAATAAATATGCAGAATGTAAAACAATTAAGCACAATAGAGGCATTCTAGCAGGCAGAAAAATAGGACTAATTTATAAGCTATTCCTCCTGCTAGAGAATTAGAACATGCTGTACAATATCCCAAGCTTCATCATATCCTGAAGAGTCAATTTAGCTAACAGATAGAATATTTATTCTTTTCTGTAACTGTAACAAATAGAAATTCATCTGCAGTGTGATGGACAAGATATACGTCTTTGTGCTTCGTCTATTCCAGTGAAAATGCCGAAATAATTTCAGCACAGAGTTTTTAATAGATTCTATAATCTGAAAGAGGCTTTTTAAACTGAACAATTCCACAAAAGATGGACTTTCTAAGGTTTATAAAAACTAATGTCTGATAAGGGAAAATCAAATGCTCATTTTGCAGAGGAAAATATTAAATTAAATGATACACTGAAAAAAAATTATGATGAAATTATATAAACAAATTACTGACTTTGTAGTTGAAAATTAAAAATTCTAGCATTGATTCTGTACACAAGAAATATGGCCATACAACACAAGTGATAGAGAAATTGCTGAAAATTCTATTCATATTATTTCAAAACAAATCAAATATTATAATATTTGGATGCTGTTACCTTACCAAGATGTGGCCCCTCAAATACATAATCATTAAGACATAAATTCAAAAGGAAGTTCTTATGGCAATTTTATAACTTACAACCCATAAAGTTCCTAGCCCCTTTGTTTTTTGTAAGGCTTTTAGAAAAGATTAATAATCTTATAGCAATGTTCATAGTCTTGTTGTTACAGTATTTGACTGTTAATCAAGGAGTTTGAGTAATTCCTACTTCAAATTCCAACTTTCACATTTCCTGTATGAACCTAAGCAAATAAAAATCTCTTAAAATATGGGTTATAATACCTTCATACCACAGATGAATTTTGAGGATAAATTCATTAATATTGTGATGTTCTCACATATTAGAGTGGCCACATAAATAGGTAGACAGAATGATGCTGATTTACTTCCATACAAAATATGATATATGCAATTATGGGAATACAAATGAACGAAAAAACAAAACACTAAAAAGAGGGGTGAGGATAAGAAAACAGTAAATGGTAAAGTTTCTCGTTTTAATTATATTAAAATATCATGTAAAATACTGGATTTTAGAATGAAAGGTTTACATCCTAATAATTACAAAGGGATTAAAGTTACCGTCAATAAATATTAAACGCTCAAAATGGTCACTTAATTCAGTTGAGGAAAACAAACTGATGTTCTTTAGTTAATGCAGAAAAAGCTTTTGACTGTGTGGAGTGCAAGTATTCAGCTGCAATTACTGAAAATGCAAGTTTGAACAATAACTACCTGAAATTGTTTAAAGCTGTGTACATATGCCTGAGGCTAAGTTTTTTGTAAATATGTTAGCGCTTTGCTTGTCATTTCCACAGAACTTTTCACGCAAAAGGATTAGATAGAACCATTACAAAATGAATGTTAAAATGGCAATATACAGATTAATTTTGCCCAAGATACTTTGTCTCAAAACTTACATTTTCTTTGTCAAACCTAATGATATCTGTTATGTTTTATATGCAGTCTTTGGTTTTAAAATAAATAAAGATAAAACTTGGCACTCCCAATCTCACTGTGACATGATTAAATTGTCCTTTTCTGAATTATTCTTTTAAGTTGGCAAGAGAATATACAATATTTAAAAGTTAAAATCTCTTTATCTGCGAGATGTATTCATATGTAATCTACTCCAAGACAAAAGGTTTAAGACTCTATTTTTGAAAATGTTTCAATTTTGCTTGGGCATCTCAAATTAATATTTTAAAATAAATATTGTGCTTGCACTTAATTATGTATTTTGGATTCTTCCAGTGCATGACCTTACTTCCTACTTCAAAAAAACAGTAAAAATAATCTTTGATTTTTATTTAGGCTAATAGAGAGTAGAAAAAAATGAGAGGTAAAGATTACTTTTACCACACTTCTATTACTACTTGAAACATTCTCTCGTTCATACCACAATAATTCCTAACAGTTTTGATTAGAAATTGATCAGTATTTGGAACTGAAATTCTTATAATTTATTCCAGGGTGTGGCACACACGAATTATTTCAGAGATTACCTATTTTCCACTCATACATGTGCTTTAACAAGATGCTTACATATTTGAGTAATCTCATCCCAATTCTGCAAAACATTTCAAAACATGTTTAAATCGAACTGATTTAAGTGGTTTGATGAAGAAGGGCACGTACAATTTAAAATCATTTGTTTCCCTTCTAACCCCCATAAAACATTCATTTTTTCCCTCTTAGCACAATTGTGAGGTATTAATGGCTGGGATAAAAATGGCATTACTCAAATATTCCATGTATTCCATTATAATAAAACATGACCCCATGCCAGAAATTCAATGTTTATCCATTACTCTAATTTCAATATGCTGCATTCAACGTATTATGGAAAATACATATTATGTCCTGTTACTAAGCGTGAGATGTTCTTTCAGACAAACAGTGATAATGGCTTGTTAGGTTAGGTGCATATTTTGTTATTTACTGAACAAACACCAAACAGCTGGGATTGCACGGAGGCTTGGGAACGGGATAAGCCTAGCATAAGAAGTCCTAATAAAAGGTGGCATAAGACGTAGATGTATATTAAAGAAGTTTCAATTTGTGGCACTATGGATTTCCTCAATATCTATATTACACAGTGTCTACTGTAGTGGAGTCAGAAGTTCTCACAATTTAGGACATGATTTAGGGTAAGATCAGCACAGGCTTGTATAACCAATCTGTGAGTTAGCGCACCAAAGAGAACCACTGGATGTGTTTGTGTCCTGTAGCCTCCCTTTTATATGAATTAACACTGCACTTATCCCTTGTCTGCCACGAAAGAGACAACATTTATCTTACCCTGTCTATATTATATATAACAGATTTCCTCCAACATACATCATTTTGAGTACATAGTGGGTAGGTTGGTACTGTGATACATGAATGATGGAATTGCCCAAAATAGAAAAGATTTTCATCTCTAGAAGAAATTAAATATAAGATCATTATAAATTAATCTTTTCTGATATCTCCTATTTAAGCATTGTTAGGAGCAGATACTTTTTCCTCCTTCCACCTAATTCAACACTCCCACCTTATTCAACAATCACCTAAGCACGTGCTTAACTTTAGTCATGTACCTGAGTGTAGGACGTAAGCATATGTTTAAAGTTAGGCATATGCTTAACTGCTTTTGCTGAACTTCCACTGTCTCTTCTCTTTGTGCCATGCTGTTTCAGTTTTGATCAGCAGAAATGCTTCAGCAGGAGCTCCCTTTGTTTATAACAAAAGAAGGCACTATCACCAGTAGAGAGGGAGACAGCAGGGTGCTGATTATGGCTCGCTGGTTGGGGTACGGCTTGGGGGTGACAATTAGAGCTGGTACCAGGCAAGTCTAAGTTAAGTCACTGGAGGACTGGCGTAGCATAGCAGGCTCCACCAAATCCAACACATCCCTCATGCTGAAGAACACCTGCACAGAGGTTCAGGGCCTGGCAGCAGCACAGGTGCACCAGCAGGGAGTTCTCTTATGACAGGAGAATTCTCTATTGATGATATGTGGATGGTTTATTTTTCATTCAAGCCACCTGAGTGGTGCTCAACTGCCATAGCTAGGCTTGAGAATCTGGTCCAGGGTATAGAGTGATGGGGAACAGAATAGATGCTACTTTAACTTCTCTTCACAGGTACATATAAATTTAGCCAATATTACACTGAGTGCCCTTGTGATAAAGTGCACTGTTATACTGTTTTGGTATTACTGAATGCTTAGATTATTACTAGCACTAGCTGGAAAAAACTCCTACGCTAGATAGATGGCTTACAAATATTTGGAAAGGTTTAACGATAGCAAAATGACTTGATTAAAAAATAACAACTTGCATATTTGGCTGCTCTTCAACATTTACAGTCAGAAAAGAAGTAGAATTGAGCTATTTACTGACATTTATTTTCTTTATTTATGCAAAGTTTTAACATATTTTAGTTGATTGTGACATATTAATTGTTTGATATACAATGTACTGAAGTGAAAATTGTTTATCATAGACTTGCAATCATAAATAGAAAGCTCACATGACTGGACTGAGCACAAACATCCAAGTTACATTTTCAATAACCAAACTAAATGGAAATATCAACATTTGGAACTTCATCGCACCCTTCTTGCAAATACGGTTACCAACATTCTAATCACACAAAATCGAACACCCTTGCCCTGCCCCACCCCACCCATTCTCCAAGGCCCCATCCCCCACTCACGCCATCCCCCCTCCCTGTGTCGCTCACTCTCCCTCCACCCTTACTCACTTTCACTGGGCTGGGGCAGGAGCTCAGGGTGCAGGAGTGGGGTGCGGGCTCTGAGGTGGGGCCGAATGTCACGGAGTTTGGGGGAGACAAGATCCTGCACCCCGGCTTCCTGTGATTCACCATGACTCTCAGCCAGCCAGCAAAACAGAAGGTTTATTTAGATGACAGGAACACAGTCCAAGACAGGTCTTGCAGGTACAGACAACAGGACCCCCTCAGTCAGGTCCATCTTGGGGGGCGGGGCAGGGAGGCCAGAGCCCCAACTGGGCTCCCCTCCATTTTCCCAGCCAGCTCCAAACTGAAAACTCTCCAGCCCCTCCTCTCCCTTTGTCTCTTTCCAGGGCCAGGAGGTCACTTGATCTCTTTGTTCTCCAACACCTTCAGTTGGCACCTTTGCAGAGGAGGGGACCAGGCCATCAGTTGCCAGGAGACAGGGTGTCAGCCATTCTCTGTGCAGACAGGATCACACTGGCCCCCTAAGGCTCTGCAACAATCACACACCCCTAGACACTCAAGAAATGCATAGGGGAAACTGAGGCACCCACACAACACTCAGAGAAAACATTAAGAACATTCCCACTTTGTCATGCCGAATATGAGGGGTTTTGGGTGCAGAAGGGGGCTCTGGGCTGGGGCAGTGGGGTTTGAAGTATGGGAAGGGGCTCAGGGCTGGGGCAGGGAGTTGGAGTGTGGGAGGGAGTGAGGGCTCTTAATGAGGTGTAGGGGCTGTGGTGGGGTCGGGGATGAGGGGACTGGAGTGCAGGAAGGGGCTCCGGGCTGGGCCGAGGGGTTTGGACTGTGGGAGGGGGTTCCAACCTGGGGCAGGAGGGTGCCGGATAGGGTTTGGGCTCTGACCGGCCAGTTCTTACATCAGGTAGCTCCCAGGAGAAACCAGCATGTCTGGCTCCTGGGCACAGGGGGCTCTATGTGCTGCCTGATCCTGCAGGCACTGCTCCTGCAGTTCTCATTGGCTGCAGTTCCAGGCTAATGGGAGCTGTGGAGCCAGCACTTGGGGAAGGGGCAGCACGCAGAGCCCCTTGGCTGCCCCGTGACTAGGAGCCAGACATGAAAGCCATTTCCAGGAGCCGTGCAGAGCCAGGGCAGCAGGGACTCTGCCTTAGCCCTGCAGCACCACCGACTGGACTTTTAGCAGCTTGGACAACAGTGCTAACTGGAGCCACCAGGGTCCCTTTTCGACAAGGCATTCCAGGAACTGATTAAGTAACATGAACTCAGATGATCCTGACAAGTGATCCAGACTCCACACTGCAGAGGAAGGTGAAAAACCTCCATGGTCACTGCTAATCTGACGTGGGGGAAGTTCCTTCCTGACCTCACATAAGGGGAACAGTTAGACCCTGAACAAGAACCATCTGGTCCAGCACAAGAGAGAAAAATTTTCAGAACTACCTCAGAGTATCCTCCCACTCTATCCAGTTTCCGACCTCCTGCTGTGCCCATCTCTCATCTCTAATGTTTCATAATAAGGAAACAACAAAAATCAACAAAAAACCAGAATATATTGGGGCGAGGAAGAGGGTGAATCCCTTCCTGATCCAGGCATTGTGCTCAGTGGTAGATAAGAAACAAAGATAAAGACATCCCCTGCACCAAATAGTTTACAGTCTATCCAAAATAAACGGCAAATGTTTATTATTTAGAGCAACAAACTTGACAAAGGTTGTAGAACAGCAATAATCAATATCTGTGTCTAAATTCTAAATATAGGCAGCATGCCTAAAGTTTAAGCACTTCATTGCACTTTGCCAGAAGTACAGTCCTGCAATATAAGAACTTTACCTCCTCTTCAGGAAAAGAGATTCATTCATTCTTTTAATGAAAACTCAACAATTTTCAGTGGAATTCACCCTGGGCATTTCCTGTGTTGTGGGGCATATGGAATAATAAGATTCTTCAACTGTATTTCATGATTGTAAGGGAACAGATTTAAGTCACAAACTGGTTTCATGGCCAGAAAACCCACCCCCTGTCATTAAGTGCTGGAGGGATGTTGCAGGCAGCTAATTGCACAAAAAGACAAATAAATAGGAAAAGTATTTCCTGTCAACACTTCATGTGGGCACGAGGCCACCTCAGTGACTGTTAATGTTCCCTCCCCCTGGCCCCAATTCAGAGCTTCTAGTAACTTTTACTATGGCATAAAGTTGACGTGTGAAAGAGAGAGAAAGGTCAGGAGGCAAACCTATTTCTCACCCTGCTGCAGTGGTGAAATGCCGCTGACGTAAGACCACAAGGGAAAGAAAGAAACAGAGAGCCCAGGTGCTAAAATGTGCAGGTGGACCAGAAGTGTGACTGTACCTTGGGCCAGGTATTTGTGCCTGGGTCATATGCAGCTTCACAAAGACTATAGGCCTCACACTATCCAATATCTGTGTCATCATGTTAACCTTATAACATGTCTTTTTAAAAAAATAGCAGTATTCTGAGAGAAATTTCAACTAAATAGCACTGTACCATTTTGCCCTGTGCTAGGTGTAGCTCCCCTGTCATTCTTCATATCCATCCTGCCCCTTTCTGCTTTCAGCATCTTAAATTACATTCTGTATCTTTCCCCTTTGTTTATTTATTCATTATTGAAGTGATGAATATATAATTCACTTCTCTTGACCAAGAAACAACAATCTAAAAGCCTCTACCGTTCCCAAGTCACGAGCCTGACTCATACACTCAAACCTTTTTGCCTTGTGGCACTGTGAATCCCAACAGAGACAAAAGAAGAAAAATAAAAACAAACACAAATCACATCACGAAAGTAGCAACCTCCTGCCGCAAATCTGAAGCTTAGCTTGACTATAAATTAATTTAACATTTTAACTTTGTTCTTTGGTTCATTAACCATTTATTTACATTTTCTGAACACTCTGAATGTGCACCTGTCTAGCACCATCTCATCAGACATTGCAATGGCAGGTACCTTGTTGAGAGAAGTATGCCCTGTCCAAGGCCGCCCGGGGGCGGGGCGAGGCAGCAAGTTGGGTCCTCCACTCACTCTGGGGGCCCCTGAAAACTCTCACGGGGCCCAGGCCCCCGAAGCTTCTTCCACTCCGGGTCTTCTTCCATCCCGGGGCGGAAGGACCCCCCACTGCTGAATTACTGCCTAAGCGGGACCCACCGCCGAAGTGCCAGGTCTTCGGCAGTACTTTGGCGGCAGGTCCTGGAGCGGAAGGACCCCCTGCTGCCAAATTACCGCTGACGCGGGGGCCACCCAAGACCCCAGGCCCCCTGAATCTGGGCAGCCCTGGCCCTGTCTTCCTACACACTAACTAAAATGTTCCCTGGCCCATTGACATCAATAGGAGTTTTGCTATAGACTTTGATGGGAACAGGATTTCATCCTCCATGTTTTATTTGCTCATACTAGAACAGCTGAAGCAAGCATCTCATCCGTATTGTTACGATTTTGTTTAAATGAGAGGCACAGTAGTAGACACTATGTTCTTTCCAAAGGCCTTTGAAAATAATTAATATTACGGTAGTACTTCCTTTTCTGAGTATACGGATTTAAACTAGTAGACTGGCTCAGCATAAACAAAACACAGGTTCAACCCACAAGGGTTTCCTCAGAAGATAATATTTATAACCTGAATCTACACGAGTAATAAAAATCATCCCTTTCCCTACAAAATGAATACAGTGAAATATCTTTTCAATAGCGCATATAAATTAATCCACGATATTCCTCACTGCAGCATATTATTGACACAAATAGCGGAGTACATTTTAAAATGATTAGATATACCTAGGAACAAGAATGGCATCTGCATTTATTCTAGCTAGGTTAAAACAGTGGTTCTCAAACTTGTATACTGGTGACCCCTTTCACAGAGCAAGCCTCTAAGTGCAACCCCCCTTATAAATTAAAAACACTTTTTTGTATAACACCATTATAAATGCTGGAGGCAAAGCGGGGTTGGAGGTGGAGGCTGACAGCTTGCAACCTCCACGTGTAATAACCTCACGACCCCCTGAGGGGTCCCGACCCCCAGTTTGAGAACCCCTGGGTTAAAGCAAAAAGGGACATCAAGCCCCATGTTTCAGGACATAAGCTGATCAACTGGAGTAAGAAAGAAATCTCCCCAAACCCCATGAGGTTGTATGCCTTCCTCTGAAGCTTCTAGCAATGGCCGTAGTTGGCAACAGGAGTGGATGATCTGTTTCAGTATGGCAATCCCCACAAAAATATGGATTTAGCCTTAACAACTATTGTCATAAACAGATAGCTAAGGGTTAATGTCTCTTTCACCTGAAGCACCTGACCAGAGGACCAATCAGGAAACCAGATTTTTTCAACTTTGGGTGGAGGGAATTTTGTGTCTGAGGTCTTTGTTTTCTGTCTGCCTGCTTTCTCTGAGCTTTGGAGAAGTAGTTTCTACTTTCTAGTCTTCTGTTTCTAAGTGTAAGGACAAAGAGATCAGATAGTAAGTTATATGGTTTATTTTCTTTGGTATTTGCATGAATATAAGTGCTGGAGTGCTTTGATTTGTATTCTTTTTGAATAAGGCTGTTTATTCAATATTCTTTTAAGCAATCGACCCTGTGTTGTGTCATCTTAATACAGAGAGACCATTTGTATGTATTTTTTCTTTCTTTTTATATAAAGCTTTCTTTTAAGACCTGTTGGAGTTTTTCTTTACTTCAGGGAAATTGAGTCTGTACTCACTAGGGAATTGGTGGGAAGAAGAAATCAGGGGAAATCTGTGTGCGTTGGATTTGCTAGCCTGATTTTGCATTCCCTCTGGGTGAATAGGAAAGTACTTTTTGTTTCCAGGACTGGGAACAGAGAGGGGGAGTCACTCTGTGTAGTTTCACAGAGCTTGTGTCTGTGTATCTCTCCAGGAGAACCTGGAGGGAGGAAGGGAAAAAGGATTATTTCCCTTTGTTGTGAGACTCAAGGGATTTGGGTCTTGGGGTCCCCAGGGAAGGTTTTTCAGGGGGACCAGAGTGCCCCAAAACACTCTAATTTTTTGGGTGGTGGCAGCAAGTACCAGGTCCAAGCTGGTAGCTAAGCTTGGAGGTTTTCATGCTAACCCCCATATTTTGGACACTAAGGTCCAAATCTGGGACTAAGGTTAAGACAACTATGAACTAGTGCAATTATGTAATGGATTTCTATTTCTTTCTTGGACAAATGACATTCCAAAAATGAAGCATTTGGCAGATTGCTACACATCCCAATGTATGTGAGAGAGATTATCATTTTATCCTCTAATCTAATGTGAGGATAGAATATAACTGTATCCCCTATGCCCTCCTGCTTCAGGCACCTTAGTCACACAAATGCTCACCAGTACTGTGAGGTAAATATACCCCTTGCATACATTTTTTACATATTCAGGGTCGTGTTTCTTTTTGGTTAGCTGCCATGGTGATGTAATATCTTGTTTTCAGTGTGGTGATATTAATAATAGTAATAATATTTTTATAGTATTTTCACCTGTAAATTTCCAAATTGCTTTCTTCACAAAGGTAAGTACAGACCATTATTCCCATTTTACAGATGAGAAAACTGAGGTACAGAAAGGTTAACTATTTCAACTAATAGACCTGCACTATAACTTTTATTTTTAAAAAGCCATGGACCCCGTGACTTTCTGAGTGAATTTTTCCTAATGTCTTCCTGTTGGGGGTATTGTAAATTGTACAAGAAATAAAATCTGACAGTAGTAATACTAACAAACACTTTATTTTCAAAGTAGTGCAATGTAAAGTATGCATAGTCTTGTAAGGGAACATGATCAGGTCTAGGTGAAGATGAGAGTTCTGTTTTTTTGTTGTTGGTTACATGTATTTCTAGTCTTGCAGAGCTTTATAAACTGCTTAATTTAACCGCTCAACTTAATTGACAATGATTTAAATTCTTAGTGAAAAGTCCAGCTCTTGGATACGGCTTCCATTTAAATCAGCAGGAGTCTAAAAGAAAGAATATGCCCCTTCATTTATAGAATTTTTCATTTTGAATGGTTACAGATAATACAACCCTTTCCTTGCCCTTTTAAAACAGACACACACTAACTGATAGAGAAGGAAAGGAAGACTATAGTTAAAAAACAGGAAATGACCTCAGGCTAGAGAATTGATCTTATGCAATAACTAGTGAATATGATTGGTCATTGAAGGAAAACTCCTTGCAGTATCGCCAGTGACCGTAATGTAGCCCTGACATTACTAACAGGTGCTGCTTTATATTTGTGGCACGGAGCCCTATAACCATCATTCAAGAACAGAGGCCAAGAGTGGCAGCAGGAAATGTTGCTTGTTTAGGATGATTTTTCATAACTAGTCATTCATATGTTAATTTCCACCCACCCCTCAAGAATCAATTCCATGTTACCAGAAACATGCTAGCAACTACTTTTTAACTAAATATTTTAACTGATGAATAAAGCATTTGGAACACAAAAGACAATCAGAAACTCAAGTCCTGTGCTAAGGCTCCTTTACCAATAAACTTTATGGAATTCCTATGTTTGCAAATAATAAATAAGAATAATAAAACTTAGCATTTTTATAGCAGTTTTCATCCATAAACCCTTCAGTATCCTTTTAGTACATTTCACTAACTGCAGCCAATAATTTTATCTTGCTGACTGGTATGGAAAGTTAAATGCAGGAGTGCAATCCACTAAGTAGGGAAATGAGAAGAAAGATTGTCCTGCGGTTGGTGCATATGACTGGGAACATAACTCCTGGGTTCTATTTATCTCTGCCATTGACGCACTGTGTGACCTTGGGCAAGTCGTCAGGCAAAGATTTAAGAAGGGGGCCTAAAGTTAGTCTCCTAAATTCACATTTAGGCATGTGAATAAGGAGTCTGATTTTCACTGATATTGAGTACTCTCATTATGGAAAATCTTGGCTTTAACCTTTTAGTGCCCATCTGTGGACTTACCTATATGGGGAAAGTTGCTCTGGTTTAATTAAATCAATTTTAAATGGATACAGAAACTTGTTTAATGAATACAAACTTAAACCAGTTTAACCCTTTCTTAAACCATGATGGTTTGTGTTAGTAAATTACCAAGTTAAGTTAAACCAGCTGAGTTCCGAATTAAGCTAATTTAAGATCAGCTGCATTAGAAAGTTGCATTGGCTTAGCTAGATTCAGGTCTGTAACCTAGGCATCCATCTTTGACTTGGACCTCTCTCTAGGTCCTCACATCCAGGCTATGTCTAAATCTTGCTAGTTCTTTCCACATAACATCTGTAAGGTATGGCCTTTCTTATCCAGCCAGTCAGGCAGATAAAGTACTCATCCAGACTCCCACCATCTTGTGTCATGATTACTGAAACATCCTTCTCTCTGCCCTTGACAAATGCAGTTTATCCCGCTCAGATCCATCCGGAATGCTGACATAAAGATCATTTCCCTGGCCCTTTGCTTTGACTTGTCACCTCTTTCTTTGCATCCCACCACTGGCTCTCCCTTCTCTATCTTACCAAAGATGAACTACTTGCAGGGCCGGTGCAACCCATTAGGCGACCTAGGCGTGCTAGTATGTAAGGGGCGGCATTTCGGGTCCCTCAGTGGCGACTGCGGCGGCCAGATCTTCAGCCACCCCCGTCATTGTCAGCATTTAGGCGGAGGGACCTGTGGGTGCGGGGAGGGCCACCTGCAGCAAGTAAGGGTGGGCGCAGCACGCAGGGGAACTGCTCCCTGCCCCAGCTCCCCTCTGCTCCACCTCCTCCCCTGAGCATGCCGCCCCACTGTGCTTCTCTCCCTCCCGGGCTTGCGGCGCCAAACAGCTGATTGGCGCTGCAAGCCTGGGAGGTGGGAGAAGTGGAGCAGCAATGGTGTGCTCGGGGAGGAGGTGGAGCAGAGGTGAGCTGGGACGGGGAGCTGCCGCACAGCTCCCCTGGCCGGGGGGAGCTGCCACGAGGGGGGGGGGGTCCTCAGGACAGAGGGGGGAGCTGCAACGAGTGGGTGCCTCAGGCTGGAGGGGGGGCGGAGAGCTGCCACAGGGCTCGAGAGGCGCAAAGGGGAAGTTTCGCCTAGGGCGCGAAACATCCTTGCACCTGCCCTGGCTACTTGTCTTTATTTACAAGGCCTTTCATGGTCTATCCCCACTCTACCTATAATCTCTCATTCATTATTGAGATGCAGACTTTCACCTTGGACTGGCCAATGAGGCCAGCCTCCATTGCTCACTTGTTACATTTTTTTTCCAAACAAGCACTATCTTGGTTCTTCCAGGCTACTCCTCAAGCTTGAGAAGAGCTGCCCGTAAACATCTGCACAACTAATTCATTATCTTCCTTCATAGAGTCTCAGATTAAAGTTCACAGACCAAAAACTACATTACAATGAGTTACATTTCACGGTATCAGTAATTTAAGATAGAAAAAAATTACAGGGATGTTGTAATTATCCCTAAACCAAATGTTATAAATCTTGAAAATTCAGAGTTCATGTTGTACTTAAAAGAAATCCAAACTTATTAAGGTAAGAAATGTTCAGTTAACAACCCAAACAACCTTAACTCTGCCCTATAGTGATGTCTTGCAATTACCATGTGATTATAATTAAGACATTTTACTGTTTGTGAGGCCAGATTAGATTAAACTAGGTTTTAAAGACATATTTCCCTCTCACATAGCATTCCTACAGGGTAGAGTTAGGTTCACTAGAACACTAAAGCACTACAGTGCAAGGCAGCCAGAGCACGCTAAACTGAGTTTACAGTTGATTTGCATAAAAATAATGCAAAGTGGCCACAAAAATTGACCTTTAATTTATAGTTGAGTTATTGTTTTAGAGGGCTGTAGTGCGACTGGCATTATGTGAAAGAGGGGCAGGAGAACCCAGCACCTGAGTGCCAATGACTGTGTGCTTCAAGGGAACCCATGAGTTCCTGTTTCAGTTTCCCAGCACAGTAGAGATGAGGCAACAGTGCCATGGGAACCCTTTCAAGTCCAAGCTAGTACACACGCCTTGAATCTTATAAAGAATAGCAATATTCTCTGATATGGAGAAAGTGGATAAGGAAAAGTTATTTACTTATTCCCATAATACAAGAACTAGGGGTCACCAAATGAAATTAATAGGCAGCAGGTTTAAAACAAAAAAAGGAAATTCTTCACGCAGTGCACAGTCAATTTGTGGAACTCCTTGCCTGAGGAGGTTGTGAAGGCTAGGACTATAACAGCGTTTAAAAGAGAAAAGACGGTTACTCACCTTTGTAACTGTTGTTCTTCGAGATGTGTTGCTCATATCCATTCCAGTTAGGTGTACGCGCCGCGCGTGCACATTCGTCGGAAAACTTTTACCCTAGCCACTCAGTGGGCCGGCAGGTCGCCCCCTAGAGTGGCGCCACCATGGCGCTCCATATATACTCCTGCCGGCCCACCCGCTCCTCAGTTCCTTCTTGCCGGCTACTCCGACAGTGGGGAAGGAGGGCGGGTGCGGAATGGATATGAGCAACACATCTCGAAGAACAACAGTTACAAAGGTGAGTAACCGTCTTTTCTTCTTCGAGTGATTGCTCATATCCATTCCAGTTAGGTGAATCCCAAGCCTTACAAAGGCGGTGGGGGCGGAGTGAAATATGGCAGAATAAAACTGCCGAGCCAGAGGCTACAGCCTCCCTTGACTGCTGAACCAGGGCATACTGCGAAGCAAAGGTAAGGACCGAGGACCAATGGAGCTTCGCGACAGGTCTCGTGGGTAGAAACACGAGCCAGCAAGGCGGCAGATGAAGCCTGAGCCCTGGTAGAATGCACGGTGATGTGGCTTGGTGAAATATGAGCCAAATCAGAACAAGTGGGGATGTCCGCCATCACCCAAGATGAGATCCTCTGAGAGGAAAACAAGCAAGCCCTCCCTTTGGCCCGCTACCGGGGCAGAGCTGGGGCACCTTAGGAAATGATTCTGTCAGCACAAGATAATGCGAGCACTCCACAGATGTCCAAGGAGTGCAAAGGTTATGCCCATTGCGTTGAGCTGTGGGTAACATGAAAGGCCAAAACACCTTAGGGAGGAAAGCCGGGTGCGGTCACAACTGCACCTTGTCTTTGTGGAACCTTCGTAAGAGCTCTGATCTCAGAGACCCGTCTGGCCAAGACTAGGTTGAGGCCCCAGGGCGGGGCTGGGCGGCGCACCCGAGGGTGCAAGCGCTCCAAGCCCTTGAGGGACCTCGAACCCATAGAGCGTGGGACACTGAACGTCCATCTTAGCCTGCTGGAAGGTAGGGACGGCTGCTGAGCGTATCCTCAGCGATGATACCGCCAGATCCTGCCGCTAAAGGCCAGAGGCAGGCCAGAAAGAGGGGATCGAGACCTCAGCAGGAGCAAGATCGAGCGTACTGCAGCTGCAAAGGAAACGCTTCCACCTGGCTCGGTACGTTGACCAGGTGGAAGGCTGCCTGTCACCCCAACTCAGGTACGCAGGAGCCACCGTGAGGCGAAGAGGCTGCAGGTCCGAGTGACGAAGCCTGTCATTGCCCTGAGTGATGAGGTCTGGGCTGACAGGCCGAGCAACGTGGTATGTCAGTGCTGCCTGGACCACTCTGGAGTGATCATGATGACGCACGCTCCGCCCCTGCGGAATTTGCCACTGTTCCAACGACCGACACGGGCGGTAAGAAGGAACTGAGGAGCGGGTGGGCCGGCAGGAGTATATATGGAGCGCCATGGTGGCGCCACTCTAGGGGGCGACCTGCCGGCCCACTGAGTGGCTAGGGTAAAAGTTTTCCGACGAATGTGCACGCGCGGCGCGTACACCTAACTGGAATGGATATGAGCAATCACTCGAAGAAGAACTGGATAAATTCATGGAGGTTAAGTCCATAAATGGCTATTGGCCAGGATGGGTAAGGAATGGTGTCCCTAGCCTCTGTTTGTCAGAGGATGGAGATGGATGGCTGGAGAGAGATCACTTGATAATTGCCTGTTAGGTTCACTTCCTCTGGGGCATTGGACTGTCTAGACAGATACTGGGCTAGATGGACCTTTGGTCTGACCAGGTACGGCTGTTCTTATGTTCTAACAGCTGGGCCAAGTAAACTACCTATGAGAAAGCTTGATATGTGCCTCCTCATGCCACTAAGTCATTACAACCAACAGAATTGTTGAATGAAAATTAGTTATAAAGGAAGGGTGATGATTGTTTGAGTTATCTCTGTCACAATTACCCTATTTAAAAAAAGTTA
Organism: Gopherus evgoodei; assembly: GCF_007399415.2. Taxonomy (NCBI): domain Eukaryota; kingdom Metazoa; phylum Chordata; order Testudines; family Testudinidae; genus Gopherus; species Gopherus evgoodei. Next base: position 23,976,480 of record NC_044326.1, read on the forward strand.
TCTGAGCTGTTGACCTGAGCTTGTATATAAACCTACATAATCATAATTAGATACAATACTTAATAACTTATTTTAATTACAACCTAATTTCTTCAAATATGTCCTATATGTAAGATTTCAATTAATTTCAATGGCATGGAACATTTATTTGGATACAAGAATAAACTGACACAGATGTTAATTTTCTTAGATGACTCAGTGTTTAATTATCTTTTATTTACAAACTAATGGGTTGAAGATGTATATATTCAGAAAATGTATTCTGTACTCAGAGTAAGTGCTTACGTTAAGGAGCATATACTGTATTTTTTTCATAAAAATCCCAAAGAGGTTCAATCCCTGATTTAAGTGCAAAACAGAATTCAGCCTTAACCTGTGGTGTTACAATCAAAGCCTCCATGACACCTTCCTACTAACGTATCTAAAATTCAAAACTAAGAGCATTTACCTTTGTCCTGCATGAAATCATTTTTTCAAGAAGTTGCTAGGTTCTGCTACAAGATGAAACAATATTTTCCTTTGTTAAAATTAAGAACAAGTAATTAAAATTAAGTACAAGTAAATTCAATTTCAATTAGGATATGTTAAAAAGGAAGACTATCAGATGGATAAGATTTTAGTTGATAAAATTAGTTTGACAAGCTTTAGCTTGATTATTTGATTGTTAGCCACAGGAGTAGCCAACAGCTGTCAACATTTAGCAGTGAAAGTTTCCAGCTATTTTTAGGTGAAAATATTAATGAACTGTATTCTCAGTAAGCAGAACCCTGTATTGGGGAAAAAATGCTGTGTGCTAATGTGATTGGTACTGGTTCCAATTTTTCCTACTGATTACTAGTAAGACTGGACCCAATTGTGATGCCAAAATATAGAAATCAACTTTGATATGTACCGAGCAGTACTACTTGCCAATATTAGTACTATTTTTACCAAGGAAAATTAGGATTAGAAATTTCATTATTTTTAACATGAAATCCCCTATGAATGGAACCTTCCTTACCTTCACAGTTTTAAAAGATAAAGTGTATTTATTAATGGTTTTCCATGCAGTGAAATAGTGTCTTCACAGGAAAGACAAATCACAGACATGCAATATACTTTGGCAGAAAGCAAACTAGGGTGCAGCATGGCATTCTAAATTCTTTAGGGCAGAAACTGTCTCTTTTTTGTTTTGTGTTTCTCACACAAAGGGGTCCTGGTCCAGGACTGGGGCTCCTAGCTGCTACGGTAATACAAATAATAAAGAATATTATTTAACACTACAATTAATATCAATCTCTGAGAAGGCAATACAAACACTAGGTTTCTCAGATGGCTCTTAACTTGTCAGAGGGCCTTGGTTCATACACACGTCACAGCACACACAGCTCTAAACCAGTAATTAGTATCTTGTATGTTCACTGAGATGTGACTATCCCCAGTAAACTCTATGGTCTTTACTTCATTAATTCTGAACTCAGAGCTTTCCAAGAAACTAATTTCTTAATTATGAAACTCTGATCATTCAATTTGTCAAATTACTGAATAGAAAAAATAAATCAATCATTTACCTTTCTAACCATGATAGAATCATTTCATGTCGGACACATACAAATGGGACTAATGCATTTCATTTAAAGCCACAGTTGAAAGCTAAAACAACAAGCAGTAAGAATGCAGAGATTAACTTCTAATGCCTCAGATAGATAAGCCAGCATTTACTATGAGACAAATGCCCTGCAGACACAGGTTCCCGCTGGGGCCAGTGTAGAGCCTGATTGAGCTGGGGGGAGAACCATAAAGCACTGAGCCTCTGATACGAAGAATGCCTCTTGCATGCTCATAGACTCATAGACTCATAGACTCTAGGACTGGAAGGGACCTCGAGAGGTCATCGAGTCCAGTCCCCTGCCCTCATGGCAGGACCAAATACTGTCTAGACCATCCCTGATAGACATTTATCTAACCTACTCTTAAATATCTCCAGCGATGGAGATTCCACAACTTCCCTAGGCAATCTATTCCAGTGTTTAACTACCCTGACAGTTAGGAACTTTTTCCTAATGTCCAACCTAAATCTCCCTTGCTGCAGTTTAAGTCCATTGCTTCTTGTTCTACCATTGGAGGCCAAGGTGAACAAGTTTTCTCCCTCCTCCTGATGACACCCTTTTAGATACCTGAAAACTGCTATCAGGTCCCCTCTCAGTCTTCTCTTTTTCAAACTAAACAAACCCAATTCCTTCAGCCTTCCTTCATAGGTCATGTTCTCAAGACCTTTAATCATTCTTGTTGCTCTTCTCTGGACCCTCTCCAATTTCTCCACATCTTTCTTGAAATGCGGTGCCCAGAACTGGACACAATACTCCAGTTGAGGCCTAACCAGCGCAGAGTAAAGCGGAAGAATGACTTCTTGTGTCTTGTTTACAACACACCTGTTAATGCATCCCAGAATCATGTTTGCTTTTTTTGCAACAGTATCACACTGTTCATTCATATTAAGCTTGTGGTCCACTATGACCCCTAGATCTCTTTCTGCCATACTCCTTCCTAGACAGTCTCTTCCCATTCTGTATGTGTGAAACTGATTGTTCCTTCCTAAGTGGAGCACTTTGCATTTATCTTTATTGAACTTCATCCTGTTTACCTCAGACCATTTCTCCAATTTGTCCAGATCATTTTGAATTTTGACCCTGTCCTCCAGAGCAGTTGCAATCCCTCCCAGTTTGGTATCGTCCGCAAACTTAATAAGCGTACTTTCTATGCCAACATCTAAATCGTTGATGAAGATATTGAACAGAACCGGTCCCAAAACAGACCCCTGCGGAACCCCACTTGTTATACCTTTCCAGCAGGATTGGGAGCCATTAACAACTGTACCATCAACAACAATGCTGTACCATCCTGCAGAAGGGTGCAGTGTGCATGTCACTTCGAGGCAAACAGATGTGATCACAGTTTTTTCAACAATATATATTTATAGGAAAATAGCCTTTTTTCAAAACCAACAATTACCACAAGAAATAAAAACAATTTCAAGATTTTAATTTTTTGTCACCTTTTTTTATTTCATTACCAGCTCTAGCAGCAAGTCATCTCTGCTGGCTGGTATGGAAATGGATGAGGCCCATGACCCCGTCTCCTCTCTCTCGTTTAAGGATAACTACAGTACCAGAAAGCATGAGTGGGAACATAGAATCATAGAATATTAGGGTTGAAAGAGACCTCAGGAGGTCATCTAGTCCAATCCCCTACTCAAAGGAGGACCAACACCAACTAAATCATCTCAGCCAAAGCTTTATCAAGCCAGGCCTTAAAAACCTTTAAGGAGGGAGATTCCACCACCTCCTTAGGTAACCCATTCCAGTGCTTCGCCACCCTCCTAGTGAAATAGTGTTTCTTAATATCTAACCTAGTCCTCACCCACTGCAGCTTGAGACCTTTGCTTCTTATTCTGTCATATGCCACCACTGAGAAATGCCTAGTTCCATCCTCTTTGGAACCCCCCTTCAGGTAGTTGAAGGCTGTTATCAAAATCCCCCCTCACTCTTCTCTTTTGCAGACTAAATAAGCCCAGTTCCCTCAGGCTTGCCTTGTAAGTCATGTGCCCCAGTCCCCTAATCATTTTCATTGCCCTCCACTGGACTCTCTCCAATTTGTCGACATCCCTTCTGTAGTTGGGGGGGCCAAAACTGGATGCAGTACTCCAGGTGTGGCCTCATCAGTGCCAAATAGATGGGAATAATCACTTCCCTTGATCTGCTGGCAATGCTCCTAGTAATACCGCCCAATATGCCGTTGGCCTTCTTGGCAACGAGGGTACACTGCTGACTCATATCCAGCTTCTCATCTACTGTAATCCCCAGATCCTTTTCTGCAGAACTACTGCTTAGCCAGTCAGTCCCCAGCTTGTAGCATTGCATGGGATTCTTATTTCTTAAGTGCAGGGCTCTGCACTTGTCCTTGTGGAACCTCATCATATTTCTTTTGGTCCAGTCCTCCAATTTGTCTAGGTCACTCTGGACCCTATCCCTACCCTCCAGCGTATCTACCTCTCCCTACAGTTTAGTATCATCCGTGAATTTGCTGAGGTGCAATTAATCCCATCATCCAGATCATTAATATAGATGCTGAACAAAAACAGACCTAGGACTGACCCCGGGGGCTCTCCGCTTGATACCGGTTGCCAACTAGACATCGAGCCGTTGATCACTACCCGTTGAGCCCGACAATCTAGCCAGCTTTCTATCTACCTTATAGTCTATTCATCCAATCCATACTTTTTTAACTTGCTAGCAAGAGTATGACACTGCTCAGGAGAGAACCGGGACTGCAATTGTGCCTAGCTCCTGTATACCAAATGCAAGGCTTCTTTTGTCCTCCCCCACTCCATTGCACACACATGGGCCCTAATAAGAGCACAGCCTAACTTTAAATAAAAATATAGAGCGTGTTTTAGGAAATTCTTAATTTTTGAGGAATACTTGCCTTTGTTTCAGAACCTCCATTACTGTAAATGGTGCTGGTATCTCTCAGTGACAGCAGCCATTTGAATGATACTGTACTTCCGTTCAGGTACACAGAAAGTGCTGCTCACCATTCAGATGCACAAGAAAAGTTTCAAATTTAGGGCAATGTAGGGGAAATTCCCTGATATTTATTAGGGAATAGCTTAAAGTACAGAATGCAATACAAGACTTACATTACATGCAATTTACTGCAGTTGGACCCATACCAAATCCCAGATCTGAATGCCCAAACACTTTGGGAAATTACTAATCTGATTTTTTGATGCCTCTGAAAATCTCTTATCTCACTTATGTTTTCATACTGCCCTTGTCTCAGATTATGGAATCAAGCTATCTAGATGGCAGCTTCCTGCATCATTGCTTAATTTTCTTTTATGTATGTTCATATCTTTGAAAAGTTATTAATGATTTAATTCTCCTTTGAAACTGGATGTAAAGATAAGAAAATCTTTTATTATTATTACTACATTACAGCTTTTCTTTAATTGAAAAAATGGTGCCAACTGTCTATGCCACATTCTTAGATGTTAATTGATACAAATGCTGTTCCTGATATGCAATTACAGTAAACAACAATTTGCAGAAACAGGTCATTCCAGTCATTTATTATGAGGTTTCTTAAACAAATTAATATCATGGACCACGTCTCAATAATGATACGTGCTGTAGGCCACTCCTCCCTGATTCACAGTCACATGGACAACCTCTCCTCCTTTTTATAAACACATAATGCCCCTGCGGAAACTTTAGTAGCTTACATGGAAAAAATAATATTAGGAAACTATTTAATGTATTTTTAGCTTCTTTAAATGTAATTTAGCAGCTGGAAACATGGAAGGAATGCAGTAACATGTCCCCAACCAGCTCTCTGTGGACCACTAGTGACTGGACTGAATTCGTATTGTTTGTATACAGTACATCTTACAATACACAAAGAGTTACATCTTAACACAATTATTACTACTATGATTTTTATTTGCATTACCATAGTGCCCAGGACCTCTAGTTATATACCCAGACCCCACCATGATAGGCGCTGTATAATATAAGTCATGGATTCAAATCTAGGATCTTTAGCATCTGCCACTTGAGCTAAAGAAACTCAATTAGCTACCATTAAGTAGCCAAACTATGAGAGGGACACAAAGTCACATACACTAAGACGCATATTATATAAGCTGGACCTGAATATCCAGGGACCACAGGAATTCCAGTCCCATTTTGTAGTAAACTATGGCTACAGAAATATGGACAGTATGGTCATACAACAGCCTGGGACCTTCAAGACTAAAAATCATAAGCTCCTAGCACTTGAGCTTTAGTTGTGCACAATACCTACTGTCATAACCTAGTCCCAGATTTGGACCTTAGCGTCCAAAATATGGGGGTTAGCATGAAAACCTCCAAGCTTAGTTACCAGCTTGGACCTGGTAAAGCTGCCACCACCCAAAAAATTAGAGTGTTTTGGGGCACTCTGGTCCCCCCAAAAACCTTCCCTGGGGACCCCAAGACCCAAATCCCTTGAGTCTCACAACAAAGGGAAATAAACCTTTTCCCTTCCCCCTTCCAGGTGTTCCTGGAGAGACACACAGAAGCAAGCTCCGTGAATCTAAACAGAGGGATTCCACCCTCCCCATTTCCAGCCTTGGAAATCAGAAGTACCGAGAGCTAATCTCTCTTCCCCCCTCACCCAGAGGGAATGCAAAGTCAGGCTAGTAAATCTAACACACACAGATTTCCCCCTGACTTCTTCCTCCCACCAATTCCCTGGTGAGCACAGACTCAATTCCCTGGAGTTCCCCACTAAAGAAAAACTCCAACAGGTCTTAAAAAGAAAGCTTAATATAAAAAGAAAGAAAAATACATAAAAATGGTCTCTCTGTATTAAGGTGACAAATACAGGGTCAATTGCTTAAAAGGAATATGAATAAACAGCCTTATTCAAAAAGAATACAATTCAAAACACTCCAGCAACTATACCCAGGTAAATACAAAAGAAAACAATAGAAACCTTACTGCCTTACTATATTTGTACTTACAACTTGGAAACAGAAGATTAGAAAGCAGGAAACAGAAATCCTCTCATAGCCGAGAGAGAGACAGACAGAAGAACAAAGAACTCAGACACAAACTTCCCTCCACCCAGACCTGAAAAAGTCTGGTTTCCTGATTGGTTCTCTGATCAGGTGCTTCAGGTTACTTTTTTTTAGGTGAAAGAGACATTAACCTTTAGCTATCTGTTTATGACACCTACCCTCATATTAACTCTGTTTACACTCCTTTCCTTACTGAATTGGCTGTTGAACAGAATGGTGTTCCACAAACCCAAAAGCATTGTTAATTTGATCATCCAGAAGTTTTAGAATTGGATGCAAAGTAGCTCATGAATCATAGAACACCTTTATGAACAAAAAGCACAGCCATTCACATTGGATTAACTCAACTCTAATTTGTTCACAGTTCAAAGGTGCTGCAAGAAGCATCACAAAAAAGCGCCTATAGCATTTGGTTAGACATTTTTACAGCAATATTGTATGCCTAGAATGTTGCAGATGTTCAAGGTACACTAAGAAAGAATGAGTGGTCTAATTATCCCTTAATATTCAAAAGATCCTGCAGTGATTCAATACCTACATGCAAGAAAACCTTTCAGAAACAGGAACAATTAGCACATCCAAGATCTTTAATGCTAAAGAGGTGTGAACATATTTTGCCTAATTTTGAATCCAGCCAAACATCGTGGTTTTATTTGAATACTATTGGATTTCTCTTCTACTTATAGGAGACTTAAAAATAGGAGCAGGGAGGAAAAAATTATCTGGAAAAAACGTCGGGTTGGGAAAAAGGGAGAGGGGGAGATGGAGCAGAGGAGCAGAAAGGAAATAGGGGCTAAACTATGGGAGATTGCCTGGAGAGAGACATTCTAATGATAATGGATATTCTATATGTGAGAAATGGACTAATCTAGAAGTCTGTGTATAATCTGTGGGCAGGACTCCAAGCACCTCTGGTCATGTCTGTCTCTAAAATATATGTGGCTGGATCTGCAGCTGCTGCAATCAACATAGTTCTACTGAACATAGTTCTACTGAAGTCTATTGAGAATCTGGCCCAGCTGATTTGATGCATCAGCCTAGGTCATCCCAGCTTAATCACCACAACAGCATGAAAGTTTTTCTTGTGTATAGTAGGCAAGCACCAGAAAGGTGCATCCTGCAAGACAAACATTAACCGTTGACAAAAGGCTGTTATGCCATCATATTAAACAATTTCAAAAAGATGCTCTAATTATAGTAAGAAGGAACTCCCAATATATTTAAGTCTGTTTCTTGGCCATGTATGTAAAGCCCGATTTGCAAAACAGTCCAGCTGTGAGATCCCCATCTTTCTTTGTTTCTAATATTCAGATGTGTAGAGCACCCACAGCCTTCATTGACTTGAGCTGGAGTTTTAGGTGCTCAGCACTTCTGAAAATCAGGTCAAACAAAGTCAAAGTTAGATACAGAAAATTTAAGGCATCAAAAATCAGGGAACAGTTGAAAGTTTTGGGCTGCAATTGCAGGCTCCTTAGGGTAAAGGTCGTGTTTTCTACTGTGCCTTGTATACACCATATTGTGAATGCTTGACAAACAAGCAACTATAATAGTAAAAAATGAGAATGTGAAAAGAGATAAGCCTTGTTGCCTGATCCACTAGTTACTATCATGCTTACATTTATTCCTGCCTGTAGTTCTAGTGGGGTTATGCACAGTAACTGTGCGCAGGACTAAGCTTTTAGATCAGATTTTAGATCAGATTTATCGAGGAATTTAGGGGCCTAAAGATGGAAATAGGCACCCAGTGAGATTTACAGAAGTGCCTAAGTGAGTTAGTCACCTAAGTCCCATTGACTTCAATAGGGTTTAGGCCTCCAGTCTCCAATCATACCAACGGATCTACAGGGCAGACAAGCATGCCCTCCTGAAGCCACATAGGAGTCAATGGGCAACACACGGGTGCAGGAGCCCACTTGTCCAAATCCAGCTGGAGGATCTGAAACTATGTTTTTGTCAGCTTCACCAGGTGCTTATCTGAACATGCCTCAAAAGAAGCATGGAATTTTTTGCTTTTATTGTATTGATTCATGCTTCTCCATTCATCCCCCCGTCCCTCCCTTGCCAAAAAATTGGTCTGAATTCAGAAGTGACTATGGTCTATGGTTCCTACAGTGCTATTCTGACTCACTCCAGTACCACCAAGACAGCTCTTTATACAAAACGGCATCTGTACAAACTGCACATGCACACTGATGTGATGTTTATAAGCTGTGTATGGAATTTTCAGGGGAAAGCCCATGAGACAAGCCCACATTATTCGCTATCGTTTGGAAGAATGTAGTTCATTTTTGTAGTGAGTACTAGGTCAGGCTACACGGTAGATTACCTTTTTGTTTTTAATGTAGGTAGCATCTGGATAATGAACAATTCAAATGCACTAGGGATGCACGAAATCATTGGGAAAGAAACACAGATACAAATACTCTGATTTCTTCAGGAAGAATCCTGTTAAAGTGAAAAAATAGTAATTATTCTTAAAGCACACAGTCAGCAGCAGCTATACTTGAGTAACAGAAAAAAATTCACATACTCTCAGAAGCAGCTGGTCCAGTGCAGGCAAAATATTCATGCCAGGTGCCTTGCTTTTCTGTGTGCTGCACAAATTTCATAATAGAACACAATGGAAGACCAAAGAAGAAAGGAGCCCAGCCCAAAGAGAATAGTGAGGCTATGTCAGGTTTGTCTAACTACTTCCAGATATTCTCTCCCCTCTCCCTGAATTCTCACATTCAGTCTATCAAAATGACATCCAAAATATCATCTATCCTACCTGTTACTCTGCCAAGTCCAGCTCCACTTCACACCCCTTTCCATCATCTTGTGCATAAAATGTTTACCTTTGCCTTGCTTTCAGGGCTCTGTATAGTTAAGCTCCAGAGTACTTCTTAGGTCTTGTCAGTTTTACTCTTCTTCCTCATGCTCCAGTTCCTTGGCACATGTGCCACAAATAATCCCCTTTTCCTATTTTCACCTCCAGACCTTCTTCCATATGTTCCTAGGAATGGTCTGAATCTCTGTTCCATTCTCCACACTGCACAATGTCTGAGCTAGTCTCCAATATCATCTCATTCTTGGGGTTTGGCTTTACTGGTAACTAAATAATAACACAACATAACCTTTTACATACAGGCTCCCTACTGCTGAAATCCATTCCCTCACCCAAACTGCCCCACATTTCCCTTCGTTTCCTGCCTGCAAAGGCCTTTAAACCCTAGGTATTCCTTCAGAAGTGTTAACAAAATAACCGAAGTTTACAAAATAGTGACAAAAGCAATGCAGTTTGCAAGATGCTTGATAAGCTTCACTTCTCATTCACTTATTTGCTTCTGCCCATCCCCTGTCACCTTATATACTGTTGGCTCAATTATTCCTGGCATCTGAACTCCTCTCAACACAGGAGGTGTGGGAGTGGGGTGCCAAGGAGTCAGTTACAATGCTCTGATCCTGTGCTAGCCTGTCCCTGATGTCAGTTAGAACAGCCCGGGAACTGCTCAAACTTAAAGAACAGAGGATCAACATAGCAAGGCCTCTGTTCTCACACACCTTTCTTACATGGCATACTTCCTTATGCATGTTGTGGGGGATGATGTTGACTGAAAAGCTGTCTGCCAATGAGGTACTCCCATCTACCAGGAGAATTCTCCACTGACCAATTACAGCCAGAATCTGGTCTCTTTGTGCTACCTGAACTGCACAAAGTTGATGGAACATATTGAGAATCTGACCTCATCTTTCTAGAGTATGAGCAAAGTGCCCATCATGTGTTTCATTCTAAAGATATCATTATTATTTATCAGCATTTCGGTAGTACCTAGAATGTGTGTAGGTGTGATGTCCCATCTTGAACCTAGGCTTGAGTGTTCCCAGACAGCTGCTGCATCCTGACCTCCACCCAATATCTACTGAAACTTGGTGGGCTGAGAACCTAGTAGGAGAGCGTCTGACAAGGTACCACCCATGGGAGCCCTGATTAGAGGATTGCCTGGCTCCACCGACTGGTTCAACCACATTATTTGATGAAATTCAATGTTGATAAATACGAAGTAACGCATATTGGAAAACATTATCCCAGCTCTACATATAAAATGATGGGTCTAAATTAGCTCTTATCACTCAAAAAAAGAGATCTTGGAGTCATTGTGGATAGTTCTCTGAAAACATCCACTCAATGTGCAGCAGAAATCAAAAAAGCAAACAGAATGTTGAACATCATTAAGAAAAGGATAGATAATAAGACAGAAAATATAATATTGCCTCTATATAAATCCATGGTATGCCCAAACCTTGAATACTGAGTGCAGATGTGGTCACTCCATCTCAAAAAAGATATATTGGAATTGAAAAAGGTTCAGAAAGGGGCAACGAAAATTATTAGGGGTATGGAACAGCTTCTGTATGAGGAGAGATAAATAAGACTGGGACTTTTCAGCTTGGAAAAGAGAGATGACTAAGGGGAATATGACTGAGGTTTATAAAATCATGACTGGTGTGGAGAAAGTAAATAAGAAAGTGTTATTTACTCCTTCTCATAACACAAGAACTAGTTGGCACCAAATGCCTACAGTCCAGTCCATAAGAGCAGGCTCTGTCCATATAGTCCTGGCTTTGAAGCATTCAATCTAATAAATAAGAGCTCAAAATGGTTTCTTACTACCTCTGCATACTTTCTACATAGCTAAATCTCCTTGTACTCCTATTTCTGAAGAAAATAGCTTGTAATGAAGCAGCTATTAATGATGATTGATGTTGATAGCTGTGATTACAAAGGAGGATATGAACCCAATCCTGCTTTCATTCAGTGGCAGAGACTCTGTTTTTCGAGCTGAGGCATGAGTATAGCTCTATTTCTGTATGTATATGTTGTTAGATGTTCAGAAAAAAATGTCAAATGCTTTTTTTGTTGTATTGTGTGGTTTATGGTGTAGGGGCGACAGCCACTGTATAGTTAAGTTTGCAACCACAGTCCCATTGCAAGGATAATTCTGAGCTCTCTTGAAACTTTGAGAATTTTTCTTACAAATATTCATTCAGAATGTTGTCAATATGAACTAGTAGCTTCCCACTGAGGAGGCAGATAAAACTTAGTAAATATTTCAGACAAAGAAAATAATTATTCTAAAACTTCAGTAAACATTCTAGGGATTAAGAAAGATCCAAGGGAGAGAAGAATGAGGAGGACTAAGTTTGGCATGATTAATTTCTTGGGGAAATGGCTCTCAAGCTTTTTCATACTGCTAATCACTTAAAGCAATTTTTTTCAGGGACACCTCCCTTTCCAACTCTAATCCCACTCTTCTTTGCAGCAAATAAAATGCAAATATTGCACCAGATTCACTGATATAATCTGGCTACTTTGCACTGCTTCAACAACACAATGCAGCTATAAACCCCATTTAATGAAATTTAATTTTACGTAAATTCTTTGTAATTTAAACCCATTTTAAGACAGCTTTACTGGTGCTTTGATTCACTAGAGAAGCAGAAAGCAGCCAGAATGTACTAAGTAAGCCTTATTCTCCTTTCTCACCGGTTTTACACAGATATAATTCCACTGACTTTAGCAGAATAATTGCCAGTTTACACCAGTGTGAGAGAAAGGAGAATCAGACAACTGAAATAAACCCACTTTAGTGCTATCCATCTTACAGCTTGGTTCCAAGAACTCATTTTTAATCTTTGGTGGGTACATGACTTTATTAGTACCAAATCTTGCTTTAATGCCAATAACTCCCACTTCTCCAATCTCCCCAGGTTAGTTTAGCATTGCCCCCCATTTTTCTGTGTGGTGACTACCCTTCCAATTTTGGTGCCCTCCGCAAATCAGACCATAACTGAATTTGCACCAAATACTTGATCAAGAGAGACATGAAACAAGTATACAGATGGTATCAAAGTGCTTTGAACATTATTTTTAGTGTAGCTGGTCAAAATAGCTTCTGGAAAAACTAAGCGAGTGATGCCCTTGTCTGTAACGACCAGCAAATGTCACGGTGCTTCACCACTGTGACAAGGGCACCTCCACAGAGCAACTGGAAATGTTCCAGTGGACCACAGTCTGAATACTGACAATTTAAGATAAACACTATAGTAACCTATATTACGATCACCTCTTCTTTCTCTCTTATTCTTAGGTCTTATTCCATTTGAAGGTGAATTGCTAAGCGAGGGTGATAGGTCAGATCAAGTCATTGTTCCATTCCTCAACAAGATACCACATTCTTCTTCAAATATTTTTTTAATCCCCATTCTGAAACATTCCTACTCGTTAGTGATCTTAAAGCTTTGTTATACACACTGACTTTAGAGAGTTTCTATTCTGCTTAACAAGGCTGGGCTAGCAGGCAAACTGATTTATGATGACTAATACATGTTTATACCGAAGCAGAGCTGGAAAACTTTGGCAAGTTTCCTCATTAGCTACAAGTTTTTGCATGGAGAGTTACAAGCTCACAAACTCTTTTTTTCTCCCTTAAACTCACTTTCTTCATTAAGCACTAAAATATAAAGAAGACCAATGGGTCCAGCTGCCTAGGTATGGTACTTGCAGAATGTGAAACAAATCCAAGTTAATGGTGTATCTGCTTTTTCCTTCACCTGTCAGCTATTAATTGAAAACAAAACTAGAGGCAGTGGCTATATTTAAATCTTCCGCACTTACTGATTATATATCTTGAATACGGGACTTGTTACCCATTTTTGTTTAGATTTCTTTGTTTGCTTTAGGTTAACTTTCATGTCCTTTTAATAATGGCCCACATATAGCACTTAATAGACCATATATAATAGACCAAAGCACTTCAATTCATTTTCATAACATCATGTGAACAAAGTGGCTAAGACTCAAATTTTCAAGCTTGGGCTCAAAGTGAATCACCTACATTCACTTCAAAATATGCGGATTCAGTTGCAAAGAGGACAATCATCTTAATCTCCTGTTGAAGTCACTAGGAACCAGGGCTGCTCAGTACCCGGGCAGTATCGGGGCATTTATTTATCTGCCTAAAAAACCAAAAAGCTTTAGGTGCTTAACTAGGTGCCCAAAAAGTTTGAAATGTTGACAAGCTGTCAAGTTCTTGGACCTTGCATGGCAAAACAGTAACATTCTTCTGACACTTCTTGTCTGTTAGACAAGATGACTCTCATTAGATCCAAGTCAATAGTATAAAAGGGTTTGTTTCTCCTTCTGAATCAGTGTGACTAGGGGGCAATAGTCAAATGAGACCTAAGGGGCTTTACAGGGGAAAAAGCAGAATCATTTTAACAGGAAGAAGCTAACTGAATCAAAGGGTGGAGCTGGAAGGGATCCCGAGAGGTCATTTAGTTCACCCGCCTGTGCTGAAGCAGGACTGTCCCTAGACCATACCTGACATGTGTTTGCCTAACCTATTCATAAAAACCCCAATGATAAGAACTCCTTACTTTTCAGTTCTTAACTACCCTTATAGTTAGAAAGTTTTTCAAAATATATAACCTAAATCTTCTTTGCTGCAGATTATGATCATTACTTCATGTCTTACCTCCAGTGGACATGGAGAACAATTGATCAGTCCTCTTTATAACACTCTTTCACTTATTTGAAGACTGTTATCAAGTTTCACATTAGTCTTCTTTTCTCAAGACTAAACATGACCAGTTCTTTTAACCATCCACCATAATTTAGGTTTTCTACATGTTTTCTCATTTTGTTGCTCCCCTTTGAACTCTCTCCAGTTTGTTCACATCTTTCCTAAAATGTGGCACCCACAATTACACACAGTACTCCAGCTGAAGCCTCACCAAAGTCGAGTAGAGTGGGACATTACCACCAGTTTTTTACACACACTCCAAAATAATAGCCTTTTTCATAACTGCATCACCATTATTGACTTATATTCAATTTGTGATCCACCGTACTCACAAATCTTTTTCAGCAGCACTACTGCCCAGCCAAATTATTCCCCATTTTGTAGTTGCGCATTTGATTTTTCCTTCCTAATCAATACTTGCACTTGTCTTTTTTGAATTTTATCTTGCTGAAATTAAACCAATTATCAAGGTCATTTTGAATACTAATACTGTTCTCTGAAATACTTACAATTCCTTCCGTCTTGGTGTCATTTGCAAATTTTAGAAGTATACTCTCCACTCCATTATCGAAGTAATCAATGAAAATGTTGAATATAACGGATCCAGGACTGATTTCTGCAGGACCCTACTAGAAACATCCTCCAAATTTGACAGTGAACCATTGAGAACTACTCTTTCAACTAGTTATGCATCTACTTTATATTAATTTCATCTACACAATGTTTCCCTAATTCGCTTATGAAAATGTCATGTGGGACTACATAAAAAAACTTACTAAAAATCAGAAATATCCCATCTACAGCTTCCCCCATATCTATTAGGCCAGTAATCCTGAAAAATCTTAAGGTCTATATAGTTTTGTTCTGAAGTTAAGAATAATGGAGAACTCCAAGAAGGGTGTGTGTTTTGGATGCTAACCAAATGTGTGGATGTGGGCACAAGCTGTATTGAGAGGAGAGCAATGATCTTGCCTGTCCATAACAGATTTACATGTAACTATACTTAGTTTTCAACTATATTAGGTTTCTTCAAGAGGTTATTATTATATTTATATTGTAATGCCATTGCTAAAGAGAATGTGGGAAGATAAGAAAGCCCTTTGTAAGTGAATCTCATGAGCAGGAAAACCCTTTGTTTGAAATCCATGTTTAAATCAGTTTGCTTTATTCACCAACAGGGAAAAAAAAATCATCACAAAAAAATGTTAGTAACAGCACTGGAAGATGAGATCACTGAAATGCATGGGGAGAAAAACACATAAAGACATAGGTGAGGTGTAAACTTTGCCAAGTTACAGCAGTAGCTCTGCATAGACATACTCGAGCCTTGTCTATATCAGGGAAATTTCATAAAATAGTCTGTCTTGTCTAACTGGATCTTACACTTTTTGGGAAAGGGACTATTATTACAATGTGTGTGTACAGTGTCATAAACCATCTTGGTGGGGCCTCTAGTTACTATGGTACTACTAATCCTCCTCCTCCTATTGCACCAGCTTTTAATTGGCTTAACTTCATAGACTTAATCCAAAGGAACAAATGCCCTAGATTCCACAAATAAAAGCTAAAATTTTGGGGCCAGGTTCACCGATATAGTCTACATGTCTTTGCACATGTGAAGCAAAGCAACCAAAAACCCATAACCCAGTTTAATTAGCCATTTATGTCATGTTTATAGATGCCATGCATCAACAGTGTGACCCAAATCAGCTGACACCACTGAATACAGTCCTTTGTGCCCCTTTTTGAATTTCTTATTTAGTTCTTATTCACTCAGACACCGTATTGAAGCCAACTTACATCTCATTGGAGGAAATCATTAGCCCTGGCAGTTAAGAATTTAAGGCTTGAGCCCACATTGCAGAATGTAGTAAGAAGAAAAGACAGACGGTGTGTATGTGTGTGTGTGTGTGTGTGTGTGTGAGAGAGAGAGAGTGAAAGAGCTGATCCCAGTTCAGAGGCTAGAAATGCACTGTGTAATTACTTTCAGATCACAACTTTGTTTCTTCATGCCATCTCTAAATAACATGCTGTTTTATCTACTCGTTTCATCTTAAACTCTTTAGGGCAGATATCATTTATTTGTTATACATTTATGCAGTATCTAGTATGGCTAGTTGAAAATTTTCCATCTAAACAGTTTGATGGAAAAATTGGGATTTTGATTAAATTAAATTTTTCACAAAAAGTGTCATTGAAAGTGTTAATTGAAAATTTGAAATATTTTAACTTGATATGCTGCTGCAATATCCCATGGAATTGTAGTTAAATCATCCGATATCTCCTTCACCTCAATGAACTGGGCTCCAGACTTCATCTCCCATGATGAACCACAGCTACTGGAATCTGTTTATGCACCTCCCTCCTCTCACTAAGAGATGGTGGATGAAATTCAGTCAGGGAAAACAATCTATAGAGAGGAATGGGAACAAGCTACAACTGTGATAGCATTTCTGAATTGAAATACTTCAGTTTTCAGGTGAAATATTTACACTTTTATTTTTTTACCAAAATGTCTAAATTTTCTGCAGACAGAACAAAAAAAGAAAAAGAAAAAAAAATTCCTAACCAGTTCTAATGTCTAGCACAATGGGGCTGACATTTCTATATGCTAACAAAATATAAATAATAAATAAAAATAATGTTAAGTACAGATAATTAAACTTGAAACACAATAAAAACTAAAACATTGCACTGACCATTAGTAATTGTATTCAAATGAGTGATATATCTATCTAGAAGAAGAAAAATATGTCTCCTTGTTTATTCACTCCCATTTCCTCTAATTAACTGTATCAAAAATGAATTCTCTCTCTCTTCCTTATAGGTTCAATCAACAACATAGCAGAAAAACCCAATTAGCATTTAAAGGCTGCAACCTGTTTGAATTCGTTTGCATTTCCTTTGAGCTTCTCTTTTCAGCCAGAAATGCATTGAAACTGCCTTAGTCTATGCTTTTTGAAATATTGCTGCTATTTTGATTTTAATATATCAGGAACAAAAAAGATGTTATCCATTATCAGAATGGAGGCCAATACATTTTGCATGAAGTTGAATAACTGAGAAAAGAAGATAATCTAGCAATATCAGAGCTGATGGTTGCAGAAAGTACGTTTATGTTACCTAAACAAAAACTTACTGTTGAAATGTTTTCCTCAAGACCATTTGCTTTTTATCTTGTCCATTCATTTCATTTCTCTCCAGAGTAAAGATATATAACCTAATAATAATTCCCAAGTCACACTATTCATAGGAAGACAGGAATTGCCATACTGGATCAAATCAGTGCTTTAGTACTAACTGAAGTAGGCAGTTATGGGATTCCCCAAAGATAGTTAACTTATAGCCTTCATTGTAGAGACTGGCTTTTGCCCCAAGGTAGAAAGGCTAATATCCTACCCAAAGCTCTTTGTGGCTTTTTTGAGGAGGTTTGTGTAGTATTTACCATTATCAATCTGGATATTCTTGTTATCCATATAAATGTCCAACCTTTTTTTAATCCTCCTAAACTTTTGGTCTCTATGATATCTTGTAGCAATGGGTGCCATGGGCTAATTATGCATTTTATGAAAAAGTATTCTCTCTCATCAGTTTTCAATTTACACCCCTCTTTACGTTTCAGTTAGTGTCCATTTGTTATTTTTATTATAAAAATGAAGACTGAAAGTTCTGAGTCAGCCTTCTCCATACTAGTGATTATACTGTGTAGTTTACTTCCCCCTTCTCATTCATTTTTTTTTTAGATCTTTTCACTCTCTTTTCTATGCCCAATCATTCTCATCTTCTGTCTCTCAATCTATTTCTCCTATATCTTTTTGAGATGGAGTGACCAGAACGGAGCACAGTATTCCAGATGAGGGCATACCATTCACTTTTTATAAAAATAGTATTATTCTTCATAACATTCTCCTTCCCATTCCTTCTACAAGTTGAAGATGCTCATCCTGATTCAAATTTTTCATAGTCTTGCAATGGTAGTGAAAGAGGTTTTTTTCTATTTAGATAAACCAATTTAAGTAACTATCAACCTGCTTTGATAACATTTACTGAATGCTGGAAACTACAAGAATAAGACACAGCCTAAGCCATACAAACAACAAGCCAAATATATTAAGACTTTCAGTAGTATGTGACAGACCATACACTCAGGGCCTGATTCTTCACTATCTTACAAGTTGGGTGATCATTTACATCTGCATAAATTAGGCGCAGAACACTATGAGAGCAGAACCATGGCTTTTATATACTTATTTTGCACCACTGTAAATGACTACACTTTGTGCACGGCATTGGAGAATATGGGTCTGCAAAAACAGAATTACACATTTTCAGTGCAAAAATATCAGAAAGGTCCTAAAAATGAGGAAGATTTCATTTAAAGTCCTGACACACTGCCTACACCTTAAGACAAAGGCAGAAAGTTTAAGATAGGAAGTGCTCTCTTTTCACAGAGGCAATGCAGGCAGAGTTGTTCAAGAGACCTTCTTGGGTTTTTATTTTTGTTTGTTTGTTTTTCAATCAAGTGTTATTGATCAGCAGTCAGTAGCGTAAGTGGAGCTGTATAAAATAGGGTCTCTGAAGAAAATCTGAATGTCAGTACACAAATCCTGCTCTCTCCACTAAATAAGGTCAAGTCTATTTGAGATAAACAAATGAGCCCCAGTAGCAACTCTGTCTGATGCCTTGGAAGAAAGGAAATTTTATTTAAAAAAATATTGTTAACTACTACCTTTTTTAACTAAAACAAAAGCAACTTTCTAAGAATACATTCAGCTGATGTAACTGCAGCCAAATTTCAGAAACTCTCCATAATCACACATCAAAGTTGGACTTCAAATGTGAAACGTGGTTTTGTAATAAAATTTAGTTCACCCTTATTTGCATTTCAAATAAACTATTAATATCTTACACAAAGGACCCAGAACGTATGAAGCACTTTGATATGTCAGCCAGTGCTTGCCAATGTGACCGTTACACTACAAGATCCCATTAGAAGAACTGTACCACCCTTTTTATGTAACCTTAACCTATCACCAATCTCAAAGTTTAAAAAGCTGCCTCTCTAAGCCACATGAAATTCTGGGATATGTAGGGTTTACAGTTTCAAGAGCTTTCATAATATACTTCCAGCCTAATTTTTACTTCATACCCATTTAGTGCCCTCAATTTCACCATGAGTCCCCTTGCACAGTAGACTGAATGGGTGTACTTCTGAATGGGTGACAAGGTTTCCTAGAGCCACAAACTTTTACAAATTGAAATGATACAAAATCATAAAAGTCACAACGATTAACAGGCCTGGTTCAGAACATACTGACAATCCAGGTGGCTTGGGAGTACCACTGGAAGGAGGTGGAAATGTCATCATGATGATGGATGGTTGTTCCCACTCCAGTAGTACATGCTATGGAATACAAGATGGTTCACCTAACTGAGCTATAGGGCAATAGCTTCAGGACAGCAATACTGGGACCATGGTATTTATCTGTGTAATAGTGTGTCCTCATCTTGTGGGTACCCCAGTGTCTCTTGCTGCAGGGCTGCACAGAGTCCTTGTCCCTGGCACCCTCTACTGGACTCTCCCTTCGCCCGGCAATGGCCTTTCCTGGTCTTTGTCTTCTCCCATCTCTCCCTCTAGGTTTTTGTGGCTTGACCCTCTAGCCAAGGCACATGGATGTCTAAATCCCTTTTGGACTAACAGAGAAATTCCAAATGAAAATCCAAACAAACCTTCAAACATCACCTGCCCCTCTCAGGTGCCATTGTTGTTCTCTTGTGGCCCTTCTCTGAAGGGACCTAATCTGCTTCTGTAGCATTCTTCCTCCATCGTCTTCTGTCAGTTAAATCCTATCCCAAGGCTTCTCTCTACCAGAGACCTGTCTCCTCCCCCCAACTCAGCTCTCTCAATTGACTTATAAGGGCTAGCTCCATGCCTTTTGCCAGTAGGCAATTAGTTAATCACTCCCTAAGTGCAGAGTATAACAAATTGGGTTTTTCTCTTGGCCTGCAAGTGACAGGGGGTAAGTCCCATCAGAATCTGGTTAAGCATTTTATCTCAGATAAAAATATACCAAATCATTGTTTGAAAAGGATATTTCTCTCATCTATGTTTGGTTGATGATAATGTTTCTACCTTTCTTTAAATTATAGAAATGGTTGTCATTATTCTGGGAAACATCTGCCTTCTGATTTAATGGAAGATTGTTACTCTTTTGTGTGTAATGCACCCACTGGAAGGATGCATGTTTCAGAAATGCAAATAATACAAACATACACTATTCTGAAAGCAGAGATATAGTGCTGCAGTCATACCTTACCCACGGTCCTCCTGTGGGTGATACTCGCTCTTCTCGCTTAAGCAACCATAATCAGGCTCACTGAACCCTAACTGGACATCAATACCACCACCAAAAAAGCTTGTGTCAGCATTTTTGGATACAAAACATATATTGTCAGAAGTTTAGATGTAGCTGACTATGATTCATATTGGGATGAAACTTAGCATGCAAGGTTTTAGTCCACGATGTTATTTATTTTAAATACATATTTCCACAGTAAAAACTAGTTAGGCCATTTATCAGAGCATCATCATGAGATGGATGTTAAAAGTCGAGCTGAGATGGCACTTTCATTCTTTGGGCTTGTCTACATCAGAGAGTTGCAGCGCTGGTGAGGGAGTTACAGCGCTGCAACTTTGAAGGTGTACACATCTGCAGGGCACCACCAGCGCTGCAACTCCCTGTTTGCAGCGCTGGCCGTACTCCCGTTTTGTCTCGGGTGTAGAGGATCCAGCGCTGGTGATCCAGCGCTGGTAATCCAATGTAGACACTTACCAGCGCTTTTCTTGACCTCCGTGGAAGGAGGAAGCCTCTGGTAATCAAGCTGGTTTCCTTTCCCGGTTTGCTCTCTCGGTCCCGGAGCCAGCCAGCAAACCGCAGGGAAGGAGACCTGCTTGCTCGGGGTTCCGGGACCGAGAGAGCAAACCGCGGCGAAGCTGGTTTCCTTTCCCGGTTTGCTCTCTCGGTCCCGGAGCCAGCCAGCAAACCGCAGGGAAGGAGACCTGCTTGCTCGGGGTTCCGGGACCGAGAGAGCAAACCGGGAACGCCGCGGTTTGCTCTCTCGGTCCCGGAGCCACCCAGCAAACCGCAGGGAAGGACACCTGCTTGCTCGGGGTTCCGGGACCGAGAGAGCAAACCGCGGCGAAGCTGGTTTCCTTTCCCGGTTTGCTCTCTCGGTCCCGGAGCCAGCCAGCAAACCGCAGGGAAGGAGACCTGCTTGCTCGGGGTTCCGGGACCGAGAGAGCAAACCGCGGCGAAGCTGGTTTCCTTTCCCGGTTTGCTCTCTCGGTCCCGGAGCCAGCCAGCAAACCGCAGGGAAGGAGACCTGCTTGCTCGGGGTTCCGGGACCGAGTGAGCAAACCGCGGCGAAGCTGGTTTCCTTTCCCGGTTTGCTCTCTCGGTCCCGGAACCCCGAGCAAGCAGGTCTCCTTCCCTGCGGTTTGCTGGCTGGCTCCGGGACCGAGAGAGCAAACCGGGAAAGGAAACCAGCTTCGCCGCGGTTTGCTCTCTCGGTCCCGGAACCCCGAGCAAGCAGGTCTCCTTCCCTGCGGTTTGCTGGCTGGCTCCGGGACCGAGAGAGCAAACCGGGAAAGGAAACCAGCTTCGCCGCGGTTTGCTCTCTCGGTCCCGGAACCCCGAGCAAGCAGGTGTCCTTCCCTGCGGTTTGCTGGGTGGCTCCGGGACCGAGAGAGCAAACCGCGGCGTTCCCGGTTTGCTCTCTCGGTCCCGGAACCCCGAGCAAGCAGGTCTCCTTCCCTGCGGTTTGCTGGCTGGCTCCGGGACCGAGAGAGCAAACCGCGGCGTTCCCGGTTTGCTCTCTCGGTCCCGGAACCCCGAGCAAGCAGGTCTCCTTCCCTGCGGTTTGCTGGCTGGCTCCGGGACCGAGAGAGCAAACCGCGGCGTTCCCGGTTTGCTCTCTCGGTCCCGGAACCCCGAGCAAGCAGGTCTCCTTCCCTGCGGTTTGCTGGCTGGCTCCGGGACCGAGAGAGCAAACCGCGGCGAAGCTGGTTTCCTTTCCCGGTTTGCTCTCTCGTCCCGGAACCCCCCTTGAAGCCGCCCAACAGCGCTGCAGTGTGGCCACATCTAACACCACTTGCAGCGCTGGTTGCTGTAAGTGTGGCCACTCTGCAGCGCTGGCCCTATACAGCTGTACTAATACAGCTGTAACAACCAGCGCTGCAAAATTTTAGATGTAGACATGGCCTAAGAGTCTTCAGTCATGCGTAACCCCTTTCAAAAACATATCATCGGGGATAAAATTTCTCATGCCTGGTCTTTGGCTCAGAATGAAAATATTTTGGAAAGGTTAATACAATATCCACTCTGCCACTTTTGAATTATCCAGGCATAAAGGAGAAAAGCATTCTTCACTTAAGAAAAGTGTTCTATGCTTTTTTTTTTTGCACTCTGATAGCTCTAAGTTAAATCTATTATTATTATTGTTATCATTTATTATCTGTTTATAGTGCTGACACTGTGCTCAGCACTGTGTGACATCAACAGATAACACCTGCCCCAAAGAATTTACATCTTTGAATGTGATCTTGCAGGCACTCACCCACAAAAGTAGTCCCCACTGAACTCAAAGGGACTACTTGTGTGTGTTAAATGCTTGTGGGATGAGAGTCTGAAAGAGAGAGAAAGAATAGAAGAAAGAATACGAATAAGAAGAAAAACAAGAGGAGAACCAACTGTCCCTTCCTGCCAGAAATCCCACAGGTGTGTATTGGGGGGGAAGTGGAGAGGGAGAAGGATGGACTATCCAGAAAATTTTCCTCACAGAGATTTCTCCCATGATAGGGTAGAGTTCCTTTCCAAGGAACTGCATGTAGGGATCACTCACAAATTCTGATATCACTGGGACAACTTGTATGGGTAAGGTTTGCACAATCAAGCTTAACATTTTCAATAAAATCCTACATTAAAACATTATAGCTGAGAGGAATATCAGATGCTTGCATTTATTTATTCATTTCACTTTTAAAGGCTTTGTTGTTTAAATGAGAAGTTGCATCTTATCCGTGTCACTCATGGGCTAACTTGTACCAGCTGTATTTCTAGGGAAAATGTGAACTGGAAAGAACTTGTCCTGCAAATTATTACACATGCGAATATTCCTTGCTCACAGAGGTATACCATGGAAGTTAGTGATATTACTCTCATGAATAAGGTGTAGGAATAGACTCTTATTTATTCTGTTTGGAAACTACCTGGTTTTCTGAACTATTGAAGTAAGGAAGCATTTGATATTCTCATCTCCATGTGGGGGCTTTACATATGAAAACTCTCATCAATACTAGTGGGAGTTATATGAGAAAATCTTGTGCCTCGGGATGCTATTATGCAGTACAGCTATGTTTTTGCAACAAAAAATTCACAATGACATTTATTATGCATTATACATGGTGCATGCACAGCAAACATATTACCCTGAGAAACCAGAAGGGCTCCTTTGGGCCATGATCGTTTTGGTATCAGACATTCATTTTGGGTAAAAGCTGTTGTACTGGTTTTTCATAAGCAACAAAAACTGTACTTAAATGAAAACACAGAGTGCCTCTTTACCATTACATTTCCATAAGAAATGTGATAATGTGGCTGCTCTCTAAATCCAATATGTGGTGGATTAACCTCTAATTCCAAACTGCACAAGAGAAAAATAACTCCTAAATGCATCTGTTTTGGTCCTAGATATGTAAATCATAAGTGGGTTTGATAACTGAGTACAGAATCTACCACCTATTGGCTCAGGTTCTTATTAACCTAAAGCCATTACGTGGCAGTGGTTCACTTACTTATATTAAATAAACCGGTAATCTGAATCCACTTGCTAATGGACAGGTGTCAACAACAACTGTCATCCTTGCATGATGTCTCCTCTGAGAGGCTAAGGACAGAAAAGGCATAGGATATTGTCAGTCCCTCACCCCTCGAGGTGATCCCTTCTTGAAAGGGTAGTATTCAGAAGCTTACATAGCTGCTGTATGTGCTATACTTGTTTCTGTGGCTGAAAAGAGGATTTCATATGCATGAGCAGTCAGTCTGGGCACCTTTCACAAGCATTGCATTCAACTGGGAAAACAATGAAAATCAATATAAATATACATAATACATTTGTTGGGATCATGTAGTCATTCATAGATGGTTGAGGGGACAGCAGACACCTATTTGCTTGGAATGCAAGCCCTTCTATAATGGGCAACAGGTAATATTAAAAAAACACATACAACTGTCAATACTTGAATGAATGGTTAACTAACAAAGATTTTCAACATACGGTAATTCCAATCCAATTATAATCCAAAACAGAATATCAATACTGATAGAAATATGAGTTATTATTCTAAGATTTCTTTTCATTGTGCAGTGACAGATGAGTATAATATGGTTTTTAGTGGTCCCCAGTTTTTGTGACATTTTTGTGTCTTCATTTAACAGTCTAGTTATACATTATCAATATTTCCTCTTCCTCTGAAGCTCTCTCTCATCCATTCAGATTAGTAAAACCAACGGAAACACTGATTCAAAATTTGCTTACTATGACAAATCAATTTAAATAAAATAAGTATTTTTTTCCTCTAATTATATGACATTTTAATATAGTTACTAACATAAGTTCTACAAAATCCATGGCTTAAATTTGGCTCATAATGCCGAAGGCATATGAATCCTTTAAAAATGAAAACATGCAATTATGGCAAGTATGCACGTAGATACCAGGGCAATCAGCACTGTATAAATACTTAACTAGAAAAAAATACCTTGACAGAAGTTTTTGTGCTGTTCTGTGTGAGAGTGCGCTTTGAAGATCCATTCTCCCAATACATAAAGCACTACATCCTTACCTTTCCCCTGAAACTTGGCAGAAGACTTAGAAAGCTATAGAAAAGCTACAGCACCCAATATCATGTACATCCCATGAACCTGTCAATTAGCAAAGATGAAATATAGAAAGCACTGATGCATTAACACACAACCCCTTGTGTATATTATATTCCTTTCTTGAGGTGTACATTTTAATTTGAGTACCAAGAATAAGGAACTCCATATAGCGTCAGCTTAGTTATTTTCAGGCATATTATGAGTGATGATTTGGGAATCTGCCTATGCAAATTAATAATTTTTTGTGAGATACAAATTACTAATTCTGTGATGTATCTTTACCAAGCTGCAAATTCCTTTTACATTTGCAGCCTGTTGCCTTCTCTATGGTCTGTTTGCCTCTATGTTGCACTGAAAATCCAAAGGCTGGTGGGAAAAGAATAGAAAGAGGGTTATTTAAGTCCTTTTCCTCTGAAATGGAATAGCTCTAAACGATAGACTGTCTTCCAACCAGGAGAAAAAAGTCATAGCAGGGGAGAGGTCACCTTGGGAATGAAGTAACCCCGCAGGGGTGTGTTTCCATGGGGAAGCTGGCAAGGGTGTCACCTGACAAAGGGGGGCAAAAGTTTTAAAAGGAAGGAGCTCATATTTTGGAGGTCTTTGGCTATTCAGTCTCTAGCCCAAAAAGAGTGAGAAGCAATCCAGCATGTAGGGGTCTGCTGTAGGCAGGGGGTCCTGCCCACTTTCAACCAAGCTAACTGATGGGGAAGAAGGCTCCATATTTCAGTCTACAATCCACACTGTGATTTATACAGTCTAAAACCAGAAGAGACCATTATGATCATCTAGTCTGATTTCCTGTATAAAACTCAGGCCATAGAACTTTCCCCAAAATAATTCCTAGAGAACATATTTTAGGAAAACATCCAGTCTTGATTTTAAAATGATCAGTGATGGAGAATTAACCATGGCCCTTGGTAAATTGTTCTGTGGTTAATTACTCTCACGGTTAAAAATTTACACTTTATTTTAAGTTTGAATTTGTCTAGCTTCAACTTCTAGCCATTGGGTCATGTTATACCTTTGTCTGAGAGACTGAAGAGCAGAAGGAAACAGTAGGACTCTGGACTACCCAAGGGACTCTGATCCCTGCCCCAAAATGCCCTGCAGTGGTAAGGAAACTAAGGCCAGGAAATGTATGTAGGGTTTATTGTTTTGTATAACCTGTACTTTCTTGTGCTTTATATGATTAAATAAAAGAGCAAATATGTTAGATTCTGAACAAAGTCTGTGTATGTTAACTGCTTTGCAACTATAGTGTGCCTCCAGAGAGTTAAACTTGAAACCAGAAGCTTCACTCCTTTGAGGTGGAGTTCTGAGAGAGGGGTGTCTAAGCAACTGGGGTGTCTTTACGGTCAGCACTTCTCCTAAGGGCCTAACATGGGGGGTGGGGGAAGATGCTGAGGAGCTCAATTTTTGTGAAGGAGTAAGAGACAGAGTCTGTGCCCAGGAAACGTGCCAGAGAGGTCAAGGGAGGAAACAGTGCTGCAGCCTGCTGAGATTTTTAAAACACCCAGAACCCTGGGATACAGAGGTTTGGATTTCCCTCACAGTAGTCCAGCGGGTAGCCAGCAAGAGACGCCCAGCTCGATCTGTGACACTATGTTCAATTTGGCCTTTAACACATCCCTTTCTGAACAGACCACTTAACCACATATAGCACAGTATCCTATGGACCACCTCTCATTCTAATGTCACAACTTTCCAGGAAATAGACATATTATACCCTAAGAGGGCTAACATTTTATATTAATCTATTTAATGGACAACCTTTACACATTTGATTTTAAGAGCATTTGGAACTGATTTCACATAAAACCAATATAAGCCCCATGGCACTAGACAAAAAAAAATCAGAAGATGAAGGTGCTAGATGAGTGATTTTTACAGTAAATACAAATGACTTTAGTCAAAAGGATGGAAGATGCATGGACTAGTGATTCCAAAAATTGACACTGAGACACTGTGCACACTTGGGCAAGTCAGTTGTTTTAATGTGCGTATCTGTGAAATAGGAATAGTACTTATCCCACGGGGTGTTCTGATGCTTAAATGAAGTGATGGCTTTGACATGTTAAAGTGAAAGTGGCTTTGACCTGTTAAGTGCAAAAATTGCATTATTTATTATAGTGAGGTGGAAAATAAGTAGTTATCCTTAACAGCAATTAAACCATTTCAGAAACTCAGATTAAAATGCTTAGTATTTTAGTATTAAAACAGAACCTCCTCCTATGATGTGTTTATGTAATAACATTCAGTAAACTACACTGACCCCTGTAATGCAAGGGAGAAGATTAATTTTCTTATTTTTTTCTTGTCAAGGAATATAAGAAATATTACAATGCAAGGAGATTAATGTAGTCTAGAAGCTCTGGTCTAATGGCCTCCTGAACTTTAATCCCATGCCTGCCCCTGATATGTTGTATATGCTTAGAAAAGATACTTACAGTACCCACACTCTGACTCAGTTTTCCCATCTGTAAAATTATTATAATAATACCTTAATGTGGTTTTGGGGGAATGTCTACTGGGATAGCTCAGTGGTTTGAGCACTGGCCTGCTACACCCAGGGTTGTGAGCTCAATCCTTGAGGGGGCAATTCGTGGCAAAAATCTGTCTGGGGATTGGTCCTGTTTTGAGGACTAATCCCCAGACAAATGACCTCCTGAGGTCCCTTCCAAACTTGATAGTCTATGATTAATACTAGAGATGGGCCCAACCCACGTAGTTCATATTTGGACCTTCTAAGAGTTTCAGGGTGCTTTAATCCAGAGTTTCAGATTAGCCTACTATAACAAGAGGGACCAACCAAAGGTTTCAGATTCAGATCTGAACAGTGCAAACCTAGTAGGGATTTGGTTCTTGGCCATCTTTATTATTTGTTTACTACTCAAAAAACAAAACTTTTCAATACGTCTAAACCAAAGAAGTTTGATTTTAAAATCCACTGAACTTCTCTTTTGTTTAGCCTATTTCAGAAATTTCTAGTCTCCTCTTCCCCTATGGATCCAATAATCTAGGGAGATTTGGTTTGTTCAGCAAATTTTATGCCAACCTAATTACTGAGGCCTTGTTTTGTTTGTAAAACCAAACACCCAACACTTCTCCTGGCAGTTCCCTACATAAAACTGTTTCTTCATCCCTTTAAAAATATTTTATCACATTAGTAAAGTTAAATTGGAGCTGTCAACTTTCTTCAAAACATCCTGAGGAATCTGTCTGTCATATCACTGAGTCCAGACATTTTGGCATTACTTTTCACAATAGATCAGAAACTAGAGGGATGAATGATCTGAAACTGTTATATGTGAGCTGACGTCTTAGAGAATTGAGTTCTGTGGTTCAATGACAGACAAATGTTCTTCCAGATGTACTTACGTGACATAACTGTGATGTAATATGGAGGGTAAGATTAACTATCCCTGATATAATACCTCTTGCTATGCTAAGAAGCACTGCATAGACCAGATATTTCTCTAGCTTTAAAGATAGCAGCCCTCCTTAAAGTACTTGTTATAATGAGCACAACTCTACTCTGTATCAAATGTCTGCATAGTTTATAGAATGCATCCTATTAGGGAGACTCATTTCAGATTCTGAAGTCAAAGGTTGGTCCTGCAGTTAGCCCTTGTTGCCAAATAATGAATTCAAAGAACCATGCTAGCATTTACTTCTGGAATAGAAAGAATGAAAGCAAAACATAATTCACAAAATGTCTGTCAGCCCATATAGCATAAACAACTGCTGTAATCATGAATGGCTGTTGATTAAGTTCATCAGCAGGGGAACCTTCAAAGGAATCAGCTCCATCATCAGAAGTAGATGTCAAAGGAACCAATTACTGGAAGAACAGAAGGAAAAAGTCATCCAGACAAGCAAATCCCCAAATATAATCAGAAATTTGAGTATGTGTAGTTTATCTGAGAGAGCTTTAATAAAGGAATCAATACTACTGTCTATATATGTATATAATACAGTGACAGTGGCAAACATACTTCTTCTGGCTGAGAAGTCTTTTTCATTCTTAACCTCTATTTTCAGTCATTTATCACTCCTAATATGAACCCTTTGTGCTGAAATTTCTCATGTTTTGTCTCTTCTAAGGAGACATCAGTTTAGCTACCTTTGAGCTATGCAAACATGTGGGAGCCTGGGAAGGGAGTATTTCATGAGGTTTTGGATTTTGGTGGGTTTTTTGCCTCATATCTTAAATATATCATTGCTGGTTTTTACAAATTATTTTTCTTTATAATATTCCAACAAATGTCCTGCTTTTGTTTTCATTATTCAGTCTTAAGAAGAAGAAATAAAAGATTCTGTATTGAAATCTGAATACCTAATGGTTCAAGTTAATACTGGCCAAGCGCTAACTCTAATACTTCTCAATGCATTCAATAAGAGACTAAATTTTTAACAGCATTCTTAAAATGTACCAGTCTGAAATATCACATCAGTACAGCAAGTCAACAAATTATTTCTGATTCAATTCTCTGTAAAAATGGTAATTGAGACTGACTTATTTTCTTAGCTATTTTTAGTAATTAAACTAAAACCTTACAAGACAACAAAACTGCAATGTAACTTGATTTTGAAGAAACATTCAAAACAATCTTCTACTACCATTGTCACCTAATCCCCTGAACATTTCTACAGATTCCCTCAATGGCTCCAAAACAAATCATTTAAGTAACTGAGCAATAAATTGTAAGAGAAATAGCTCAAAATCTCAGACAATTTGTATCTTAGACGCCTAGAATACCTTTTCATTGCAATAAAAGAAGGGATTAATGCATACTGACCATCCTTTTCATCCTGCAGAAGCTCACAGAAACCAAGGGCCACATGCTCAAGCTGATGTATATTAACAATGCTTCAATAAAGTAAATGAAGCTACATAGATTTACATCAGACGCAGTCCCATTCTCAAGTGTATGACTTAACATTGAAATTGTGCATCATGATTTCATCACCTAAACAAAGCACTGTTACTGCAGTATGTACATGGATTAATCAATCAATTTAAGTGTGTATCTGTTTCATTTATTATAATGCCAGTAACAGTCAAAGTGCAAAATATATTCAAACAACTTTGCTTAAATAGTAATGATGTCTCTTAATAAATTTAAGAAGTGACAATGTTCCAATTAGATATAAAATAAGGACTATAAGCACCCATTTTGCATTTACTGACTGCAATTACCCAACAAATTGATTTACACTACATTTTTATTTTCCATAAACAGGAAGAAAAAGCTTCAAATTATACCTAAAATTATTATTCTACAGCAATATGATACCCATAAGGAATATATGTAACCAAAATATAACAAAGTCTAAACATAAATTCCCATTCCAAGGTTTAGTCATATACAAATAATATCTGAGTCTCATCTCATCTTCACCAGTTTTATACCAATGTAAATGCAGTGACATCAGTGGAATTACTCTTGATTTGCACTAGTGTAGGAGAGAGGAGAGTAAGGCTCTATAAAGTATGGCCTAAATTTCCACAAACTGAGAAAGTCAATAATTCATACAAGCTCTACACTAATAGCTTCAATATTCTCTTTTCAGAATTAAGATTGGAATGCATAATGCAAGGCACGATTGATAAATAGTCAACCCTTCTTCTCCCTCTCTCTCTGTTTACATTGTAATTACTACTGAAACCATGGCTTTGCTAGCTACTCAGTCCTAGCTGTACACAGTCATGGTTAGCTAGCGCAGATGCCAGTTATGAAAGATACTCTGCTTATAGAATCTTTGGTCTCCTTGACACATAAAGATAAGCAGTACATAGGTAGATGTACTTATGACTTTAGACTTGTCACTGAGTCTGTCATATACGTTGTCTCTTTCTGACCTCTCTTTTCATAATAATTAACAGCTTTTGTCTAAGATTAGGTGCAAGGAATTTGACAATTAAAAGAA
The DNA here is from genome assembly GCF_007399415.2 of Gopherus evgoodei. Lineage (NCBI taxonomy): Eukaryota > Metazoa > Chordata > Testudines > Testudinidae > Gopherus > Gopherus evgoodei. Next base: position 24,007,517 of record NC_044326.1, read on the forward strand.
CAGCATTATTTTCAACTAAAATATATACTCTAAATGACAAAGACAACTGCTGGTATAAAAAGCTGGGGTTTCTCAATTTCTATGTACAGTATGGTTTTAGTACAGTTTCTGCATTACCCAATAATCATACCATTCCATCAGAAATCCCAAACCTAATCTTACAAAATTAAGGGATAGATTCTGCCACATAACTGTTTCCCAGGCTTTTATCATCTTAGGCAGCAACCCTGGAAAGACTCAGGGCATGTCTACACTGCATAAATTAAAATTAAGCATGAGTCTAAGGGCACGTTTACACTGCACCAGAGTTCAGACTATGAGGGTATGAATAGCAGTATGCACCATAGTGCTGCATTATAACTCTTCTGTGTGGATGCTACGGGTGCGAACTGAAAAATTCATAGCTTGCATTAACATAGTCTTCTTCAAACTGGACTACTCTAACATAAAGTAGGAACCTTTTCGTTCATGTCCATAGCTTCCAAATGCAGAGTTATACCACAGCACTTTGCATATATCATACCCCCACAGTCCAAACTGCGGGGCAGTGTGAAGACATCATTAGACTCATGCTTAATTTTATTCATTGTGAATGACTCTGCTGATTTCATTTAAATTACAGAACAAGTGCGAAGTCATTATGTAAGAAGTACATTGACTTCAATGGGACAATTCAGTGTAGAGCTAAGCACATGCTTTTACAGGATTGGACCACTGGTCCGATGAGCAATTCTTCTGGGAAGCACTTAGCCATGGCCATCTTCAGATGCCTTTGAGAGTGATCATAACGGGAAGGTGGAAGAAACATTTACACACACAACAGACTATAACCAACATGGAAAGAAGAATGGGCAGTAAGGTACATGGGAATCCATGTCAAGATGACATACTTTGAAGCAATGAGGTATTAAAAACACTTCAGATTACATTTTAAAGCTAAACATGTTTCTTACATAATGATAATGCACTTATTTTACAATTTAAATGAAACTGGGCCAAGGAATTAGGAGCACAATATGGAACTTTTTTGTGTGTACAGTTGGTCAAAAATGCGGGGGGGGTTAATGAGCAACATTTAAATTTTCATTGAAAATTCTGAAACTGAAAGATGTTGGTTTGGAAATTCTGGACTCACGGGTCGGACTACATTTCATATTATGCATCATGGGCTCCCTTCCTCAGAGGAGAGGTGATGCATCCTGGGAATCATGCCAATGGTGCATCATTAGAGATGTAGTTCAGTTGGGAAGCCTCACCCATAGAGGAGAATGGGAACACGAGTTTTTCAGCTGAAATATTTTGGTTTGGGGGCATTTGGTTGTTAAATGAAAAAATTCTGTGGAATGCAGATACTTGTTGTGAAAACAAATTGTTTAGACTAAAACCCAATTTTCTATCAACAACAATTTTGATGCATTTTTTGTTATCAGCCCTGGTTTATGGTGATCAGCAGCTCTGCTGTGACTTAAGATAGGCATATAACTCCTTCGTCAGCACAAATGAAAAAATAAAAGGTTTAAGTGCCAAATGTGTCCAAACTATGGTGATAAGGGAGTCTCTAGCTGCGTTAAATTAATGAATGGCTAAAGAACGGATAGAAGGGGGGAGGTGTAGTAGGAATAAAGGGCCATCGGTGACAAGAAGAAAAGTTGTTCAAATTCTGCTTAGTTGCACTCATAAAACCATGTTTAAATCCACCTATGCATCTCTGTTGACTTCTTGCCTGCTTTACATTTTTATACGTGATCTTCAAACCAGGCCCCAAATGTCTATTTCTCTGACTCCATTATATTGGTGAGGAGCTGAGAATTCAGCAACGCTATTTAGAGACAGCCTTAATCAATATATTTGGTTTTAGAAGACAGACGTTACTGTCTCCCTACCCTCCAAAATATGAGATGGATTTTCTGAGGCTAACATCAGCTTTCATCAGCCTGATAGATGCAAATCCAGGTCTTTGACCAGCCAGAACATCATTTTCTGATTCCATGCTCTATTTGGTACGTATGTTGCAACCATGGTATGTGTGTGTGCACATGCTCAAGAGACATTTTTATAGGGTTACCTGTATTTCCAGGAGTCCTTTGTTAGCTGAGCATTATTTTTTTGAAGAGAGATTGGAAAGATTGGATCTGTTTACCATAGGAAGGAGACATTAGCAGGGGACAAAATTAAAGTATATAAAATTATGACTGGTACAGGGGCCTCTGTTCTCCCTGTCTCATAATATAAGATCTATGGGACAGATAATGAAATTTAAAGGTGTCAATTCAAAACTGAAAACAAGAAATACTTTTTTTCCACACAAGGCATAAATAAGCTCTGGAACCGATTGCCAGAGAAAATCATGGAGGCCAAGAACTTAGCAAGATTAAGAGAGATATTGGACATTTATATGGTAACAAAAATATCCTGAGTTAACATAGTTAACACACACAATTCAGAAGGGATATGAAACCTCAGGCCTTCAGCCAATTCTAGTACATATCAGGATGAGACCTAACATGGAAGGCAGATCATCTCCTACATCTGCCTCGTGTACGATTCTTACATCTTCCTCTAAAGCATCTGATACCAGCCACTGTTAAAGACAGGACACTGGGTCAGATGGACCTTGTATCCAATCTACTATGGCAATTCCTATGTTCCTAATGGAAGCAAATTCTATTAAAGGGACAGTGAAAGGGTGAAGACACAACTCTAGTCAGAACACACCTCACACATACCAGTTGGTGTATTAAATTCCCCTTCTCGCGTTTATCTCCTCAGTTTAAAAATAATCATGTAAAAACAGAAGTCTGAGCTTTCCATGAAGCTGCGTATTTCAATGGGATTTTTTCCTTATAAGACTTTCTATCTCATCTCTAGTCCCTTCTGTCCCAGAGAGATACCTTTTATACGTACTTTTGCAGCACTTCTGTAAGCTTGCAAAAGCCCCAAGTACAAATAGATATCAAATCTAATTACTTATCACATTTATTCTGAAGTTCATTCATTTTAGATTATTTAAAAGACTAATTGTGTTCACACTGGTTTATATTGAGTGTTGTTGTAGCCGTTTCAGAATATTGGGGACACAAGGTAGGTGAGGCAGTATCTTGTACTGGACCAACTTTTGTTGATGGGGGAGACAAGCTTTCGAGTTCCAGAGAGCTCTTCTTGAGGGCCACATTGATTTATGTCAATTTCAGTATTTGATTGTGATGAACTAGCACAATGCTTTTGTACTTTGGACCATGACATTGAAGTGAACTGTTATATCCCATAAAACAGTTTTAACTGTAATTTTAAATCATGAACAAATCTATTCATATAAATAAAGTATGGGTTGTCTGAAACTCCACTCTTGCCCCTAAAAATCAAAGGTCAGATTTCACCATCCATATTCATGATACATAGTGCATAATTCTGTACGGAATCCCTTTGAGATTCTCTCATGGAGTGGTGCTTTAAGCAAGTCGACAGTGTCCCTCATTAAATCTGTGACCACTATTTTACACCATATAATTGCTTGTGATGGAGAGATTTAAAATGCTGTTTGAAATTTCATCCTAAACAGCAGTGATAAAAACATGCATCTCCTTTTCCCTACTATTTGTGTGTCTGAGTATACAGAGAGAGAGAGAGAGAGAGAATTAAGCTGTTGCTGACATTTTAAAATTTTATATTTACTGTATTTATATAGGATTTAGTCAACTGGGAAATGACATTCAGTTGCAGCAGAGAAAATGGAAACACTTTAAAAGGTACAGCTGACATTAACAGGAAATATAGCTACCAATTTATAAGGGACAAATAGCCATCTAACTGTTCTACAATTACACGACAATTAGAATTCATATTACTGCAGTGTACTTACATATCTATTTATGACCCGCACAAAATAAAATTATTATATTTGGAGTCATTCTGCAATCCACACATTGTATCAGAAGTTAACACTTATGATTACAAAGCAGAATTGCTCTTGTAATTATCATTCTATAATGGAGTAATTACATGGTTTTTGTTGTTTATACATTGTGATATAGTAAAGATACTATTATGAGATACTAGATAGGGAGAGATACATAAACACTATGTATGCATACATTTAATTTTCCTTTTTAAAAAATGGATTTTATCCAGGAGTTACCATATGTGCTAAGTTTAACATTAAAATGATCACACTGATGTATTAATAGCTTTTAGAATACAGACTGGAAAATGAAACAGTAAAATCAAAAGAAGATTATGAAGAAATTTTTTATTCCATCCAGAAATAGAACCTCACATTAACAATGCACTCTAGGTAAGCAGCATATCTGAGTAAGAATTCATTTTTTTCATGACTTTTACAAACTGTCAGCATCGGTAAGAATACAGGCTTTATGTTGTCAATGATAGCTGACAGCATAAGTAAAGCAATAGGCTTTCCCTTCCCTACATGCTTGAAGAATTGTAATATCATTTATCTACTGCAGAGGTTTTGAAAGGTATGGTGGAGTGAGATTAATATTCTTCTTTCTAAAGCAAGAAGTAATGTTTATCTTCTCACTTCTCCTGAATAGCAGATGATTGCAAGATCTTCATATATTGTTCTGACATGCATTACTGGAGCACCACAAAATAAAAAATAATAAAAAAACAATGCTTTAAAATAAGTCAAATTAAAGAAGAAACTAAGCAACTGTCATCAGAATCAATACATTTTTTACTTTAGAATTATATGGGACTTCTCATCACTGCCAGTCTCGACAATGTTTTTTTCAGCAAAACATCAGCAGACTACTGTAGAGAAATCCCACATATTTACACTGTGAAAACGAATTAAATCTGATTGCTGGTCTTTCAATCAGGAATCTTCATGAATTTTTCAACTCAAATATAGAACACAACTTTCTTGCAGACCTGCCTGATGGACTCAGAAAATTGAAAGCAGCTTACAGGTGACAAGCTCTGTCTCCCGGGAGAAGTGGATGCTTCTTTCTTACAGGAATTTTGCAAACTCTCATTCACAAATGACACTTCCCTTAATCTCGGAGGAGGCTGTTTGCATGGTCTGTACCTAAGAGGAAGATGCTGCACTGACAGTCAGACATAGGTAAAATATGAGGGATGAACTTTGTCAACCCATTCTTACCATTATAATATAATCTGAAGCAAACAGCAAAGCACAGGCCATATTCTGCTTTCAATCAAAGGGATGGAAATCTGCAATAACGCCACTGAAGTTAGGATTTGATCTGGATTTATGCTGCTTTAATTGAGAGCAGAATTTAGCCCCATCGCTTCCATTATTTACAAATCAAATGCCTTCAAATTCATTCTGAAAACTCATCTTTTTCTGCAGCCTCACTGACAGAGTCACTGCCTTCAGCTAACTGTTTTACTGTTTTATAGTGATGGTACCTGAAAATTTCCAGCTGCACAGTCATCCCTATCACCATGTTGGATTTATATGATAAATAAAATTTGCAGAATTTTAAAATATTGTGCACAGAATTTTTATTTTTTGGCACAGAATTTTGAATGTTTTGGTGCAGAATGCCCTCAGGAGTAATTCTGTAACTGGTTCATGGCACTCGTCTGACACAAGTTATCACAAATACTGCTAAGCAGTGTTCACAGTGCAGTTTGTTTTTCACAACACAGCCACGTCAGAATTTCTGCATTCATGCCTACTGTACTACGCTGCCTGGCTGTGTTATCATCAGGGCCTGGACTTCTTTCTCGGCTATCTAGCTCTACATTTCTTTTTACCAGCTTTCTATTGCAATACTGCTCACTTTTAAAAAATAAAAAAAAAGAAAACCTCAGATAAACATTACACCTATAGCTTCCTGCTAAGCTGTCTCTCTCTCTTTCGCTCATGTTTTTGAGCCCTGGCCTGATTAGCTTTGCCCATCTGCTGCTTACAAGATACCCTCTTGGATGTGTGTGACAAGTTGTTTATAACATTTCCTGCAGCACTATTGGTCCCAGATAATCTTGTTTCTGAGCGTGACAAGAATCCCAAACAACCCACTCTCTGTTTGTACAGTCAGTGTAAACTTCTGTTATTCTCTCTGTATCATTAGACCGTCCACTGGTTTTTCCAAGCAGGCAGTGATCTGACCTAGCAAGAAAAATGTCTGAAATGGCATTTTGGATTTAGCCTGGTCTATTTAAAAGTTTTCTCCAGTATCAAAAAGAAAACCCTGGTTTATTTTTATTTCCTTTACAATGCTAACAGCATCTCCAATGCTTTTTAAATATTATTATTATGATTTCAATGTTTAATTTGTATCACATTAGTGCCTGGAGGCCCCAGCCAAAATTAGGACCCCCAATGTGTCTACATACATCAACAGACAACTAACTATTTCAGGATGCTGAATGTAATGGATTCATGAGGCAACATGGAAACTCACTACTGTTTCATACACTTAATTTGCCTCTCAACATTTCAAAGACATTTCTGTCACTTACACACAGATTCCCCTTAAGTGGTGCCATTATATAATCTAGGTCCTTTCCTTGCTACCTAACTTCATGCCTGCTTTTATCTAATATAGTAACCATTTCTATAGTAGTTCAGCTACACTCTTCTGTTGTGCCTTCCTACTAGGCATACTCTTTCTACACAGGAATTACCAGTCTGGATCAGATCCAAGGTCCAACTAGTCCAGTATCCTATCTCCAGCACCAGATGATACAAATCCTGCATCTTGGCAGGGGGTTAGACTAGATGACCCTTGTGGTCTCTTCTAACCCTCTGTCTCTACAATACCGTGCTTCAAAGGAAGGTGTAAGAACCCCACAGATCTGGGATAGTGCCCCCCTCATTAGGTCTCATGCTGATCTCTTAACAGTTAGAGATTGTTTAAGGTCTGACACATGAATTTTGACATCCCTTCCAAAAATTGTATCGTCATTAACGATAACAACTCCAGATATTCTTGTTCTCCATCTCTCTCTCCCATCTTCCACTGGAGCATCTGTGTTTCAAAGATATTATCAGATACATGGCATTAACACTAGAAGTGTCATTTCCAGTGGACCAATGGCACTTCAAAGAATATTACTGTGCTGTATCACACCACAGAAAACAGCAGTGAAGGTGTTATATTTCATAAGTGACATTTTTAAGATGAAAAGATACCCCCTGCACACACATGCTTTATAATAATTTCAGTACATTATTGTTGCAGTCTTCATTATGTCTTCGCCTGATTGATCACCAACTAACTTCTAGACTGACACCAATAATATCACCCGCCCACCTCCCATTATAATCCTTGAGACCTTCTGAAATCCCTCTTGATCCAGTGTTAACTCCCTTGAATTCTTAAGTCAACAACAGTAGTGGAGGCCTTATTACAGAAACCCATCTGTCAGAAACCTGGTAGCACACTCTACTGTTTTCTCAAAGAACTGTTAATTTGCCTCTGTCTTCTCCAACTCTTTGAAGCATCAAAAGCTGGCATTGCTCATCTCAATACCCCAACTGCTCCTACTGCTGATCCTCACAAGAGCAAAACTGCCCATTCAGTAGATTTGCATACGACGTCTTTGGTGTTTACATTGTGTGATTAGCACTTTTCACAAAAGTTACTAAAAGATCCTGAAAGATCTCAAAGCACTTATACTAAATACTGATAGCTCCACAGAAAAACTGCTGCTTCTGTGGTGGGAGGATGACAACTAACAGGGTGTGTTATCCAACAGCTGAGGATGGATGATTATTTATTTGTAAGGATGCCAATGCAAAACTCATCCTTTATTAAAAGTGCTATAGGATATTTAGCATCCAGACAGAGGAAATACAACTTCAGTTGTTAGACTCTCAATGGAAAGATACCTATGTGTTAAATTTCAGGGTAGATAATTCATTTGCCTCAAAAAGATGAAGAGGATTAGTCAACCATGCTAGTAGTAGAACCTGTCATTCCAGAGAGTTCAGAGAATCCGAATCTGATGCGTATACTGTACCACTAAACTATATGTATCCCACCTATCATATAAATTAGAAACCATTTGAATATATTGTGACAAGTGTCACTATGATCAGGAGATGGACTCTGTCCAAATGGTGCCACATTTTCTCACTGCATGTCTTGTGAGAGATATCTGCTAAGATTACTGAGAAAATGCAGTTTTTACTGTTGTCACCAGTGCAGAGTAAATATAGTTGATGCAGAGTGAGCTGGAGTCTGTTCTGACATGCGCTTCATTCTCCACAAAGCAAGATGAGTTCTGATTGTACCAGGTAAGCTCTTGTTGGTTAGGAAAGGATGTGTGGAGGTGCAGAAAGAACACAACTTACTTTGCAAAGACAGGATAAGGCCTCAAACTGTGAATGGGGTCAATTAACAGAGACCAAAAAGCAAACAGCTCCCCCCAATTCTCTTTATTCATCATTCTGTGTACTGTACCATTGCTGAGCATAATTGTATTGGTGCTACTGATTGGTACTCTCCACCTCTCTTCTATATTGCTACACGCACATTACATCATGCCTATTACAGACCGCAAGCCCTTCAAGGAAGGGATCTTGTCTTTCTGCTTTGGGAGGTGCTTAGTGAACCTTTGGGTGCAGAGAGAAATACAAATAATATACATATTACTGTGACCTATTATTACTCTCCAGAGAAAAGCAAGTGAACTGACTGAGCGATTGCTAGCATAGGTCTAATGTCGCATATATCAGTTTATGATATTTCTAGGGGCTACAATAGGAACAAAATGAATTATTGGAAGAATTCATCAAGAAAATAGTTGAGAATGGCATTAGATGTTTGTCAGACAATCCTCCACAATTAAGCCTACAAACTACAACCTCTTCTGACACACAAATTCAAGAGTTAACATTGGATCAATAGGTATTTCAGGTTTCAAGGATTAAACAAGAGGAAAGTGGGTAACATCTTGGAGTCAGTAAATGAGTGGCCTGCTTTTAGAAGTCCTGTCAGTCACTTTATCTGCTACAATCCCAACCTCTCTTCAGAATACGTGCAATTTACACCCATTTATACTGATTTACAGATGTAATGTCACTTCTGAATCTGGCCAATGTCTGGATTCTAAAATGAAGTAGCATATTTTTCCTTTTTACTAGTCACCGTGTCTAATATTTATTTGGCAAAAAAAGTTACCCTTTTCAAAAATCAGAATTGTATAAACTTCTTCAGCTTCTAAACTATGGCAAAGCAAAAACAGAAGCAGAAACAGTTTAACTGCCCACCTTTCATTCCTTCTGTTTATCTTTTGTTTAATATTCTGTAGCTTCTCTAATGGCATTTTAGCAGATAGGCACCACCTAATCTTTTCAGGAATTACAACAAGTTGAACAGGACTATGAATACTACTGATTAAAAATTGTAATGTTAAATGAACCAGAAACACTGAACTGTAATTTATCAAACCTTGAGCTGAACATGGTGATAACTGAGCAAATAGAGGTCCAAGTGAAGCACATAGGACAAGGTAAACTGTCTATCAGGTAACTCAATGAGCAATACCTACAATTCTGACTAAAGGTCACAGCCAAACTCAGGACAGAGCAGAAGAACCGACATATACCACCTGTGATTAACTCTGCTTAGGGAAGACAGCATGCTCCAGTGAATAGTACACCAGACTAGGAATCAGAAGACCAGCATTGTATTTCTAGCTTTGTCACTAAACTGCTGTATGACCTTGGGCAAATCATTTCATATCTCAGCTTCCCCAGGAACATCACAACTTTTGAAGGCTGAGGGCAGCTGTAAATTGGGGAAGGTAGGGGGAAAATGCTTTAAATGTTTGTGAAATGCATTGAGATCTTTTGGATTGCAATGCTTATTATTAAGGGCCAGATTTTGAACTCTTAAGTCACACTGGTGAGCAATTAAAGTATCTGCTCACAATTGTGAGTAAGAGGTCAACAATGTGGCACTAAATGAGTAACTTGTGTGCAGAACATTCAGCAGAGCTAAATGCACTATGGGAGCCATTAAAGCCAATGGGAATCTTTCCAGTGACTTTAACTGGCTGTGGTTCAGGCCCTATATGGAGATTTCCTTTCTTTGCTGTGTATCTCTTTATTTAAGCTGCCTTACAATGGCAGCCACTGGATGTGTTGGCATTAACTTCAACAAAAGTCTCCCTTCCTGCCTGTTTAGGTGGCGGTTTGTTCACTGAAAGTTTAAAAATGCAATGACTGTTTACACTAAGAACAGCCATGGAGTTGTCCTGCCAATATCCTTTCTCTCACTCATGCCACTACTCATTACTTGACATTAATGTTGACAGCTGAAAGAGTGATATAGCTAAGCTTTAAATGGTAGCTACATTTTCCTATGGACACTCATTCTACTACTGTTCTGTAATTAAAGGCTTTGTCAAACCTTTTGAGAAATGTGCTTATAAATAAAATTATAGAAATGTGAGTTGTTACAAATTATCACATTTTCACCAAGCAGTCCAGACTGCCAGTGCATCCCACGAGCCATTTCAGGCACTGTTTAGACCAGGAAATGAGATTAGCAGTAATGGTCTATCACACCATTACTGTATTACTTTGAGCAGCTATTTAGGGTACTGACCTAAACATCAGTTGCTCTTTGGCCTCATGCACATAAAAGTGCCTGCCTTGAACTCAACAGTCTGCAAAGCACAATTCTTCAGCCTAGTGGTTAGATAAGGTATTTTATGCAGTGAAAGAAAATTTCAAATACAGTTACTCCAGACTTATTCCTATGTGACCAAGCAGAATTTGATCCATGCTTTCCAACCAACCAAGGTATCGTTAATAAGGTAATCAAGAAACAGGAATAAGTGCTACATGCAGTTCCAATAGGAATGTTATTTAGATGTCAAGCCCGTTTCCATTGCTCAACACATCCTTACACAGCCAATTCCCAGTGTTGTTAACATGGCTCAGACATAGCCATAGCAAAACCAAATGCCACAAACATGAGGTATTGCATGCAGATGTAATCTGGAGTCTGTTACACTGTCATTTCCACAGCGACTCACGGCTCCCTGCCAACCACATCTCTTAATAATAGTGACTGATTGGCTACATCTGATTGCTATGTGGAGCAGGCAAGATGCAGCATATGTCTCCATTCTAACCCTCCTAACAGGCCTTGGAGGAGCAGTAAACCAGTTTATTCTAATAAGGCAGATTGTGAGTTCTAAAGCAAATTTATTTCTTGCTGCATCCAAAGACATTTATTTTTGGTGCAATTAAACTTCCCTCAGAGGTCAATCAGCATTTATAGTTCATGTGTAATATAAAGCCAAAATTAAGCTAAAACATCAACTGCATCTTAAGGGATCTCACTTTGTTTGAAAATCTGAGGGACAGACAGAACTTGTGACTTTTTGAGGGTCAAAGGCATACAACTGAAATGTTCGGGAGCATACGAGTCAGTACAAGTTACGACTACTACTATGAGATATGATTCTGTTCTCATTTACAGGCAGGTATCAGGAGTAGCTCAACAGACTCTCACAAGTGTACAACCAATATAAGGGAGATCAGAATTAGGTGACTAGTGATGATGTCATCACAAAATAAGGGGCTAAGTATAAGATTTAAGGAAGCATCTGAATATTTTGGTATCTATTTGAATCAAACCAAATTTTCAGACCTTTTCAGGTTCACACAGATGCCTTTAAATCCACGTCATGCCGAAATGTAGTTGGGAGTATCAGTCAGAAGAACTCAGTGTCATTCAATAGAATTCACCCGCAGGACAGGAAATCTGCTGTAGAACAGCTGGAGTATTAAGGCTCCAGGAACGAACCCATTTAATTTTCTATGTACTTTTATACCACTGAATGTCCATGAGAAGGGATGGTGTTATGCTACTCAATATTCTTTACTATGTGTTCTCTACCCAGTGTGCACTCTTTCTGTGCAAAAGTGCAATCAATCATAATGCAATGAGTAAGAGTGCCAGCAATGCCCTATGTCAAAGCTTAAGAAAGGTGGAAAAGGAAGTAGTAATGCACTGAATCTCTAGCTGCATGGAATATTGAACTGTACATTTCTCCATGTTCTGCTAAAAATATTATTAGCAGTGGTTACTGTCTGCATGTAGTCTAACCTAAAAAGAGTTGCTTCTAACTGCTTACTTAGTGTTAGTTCTAATAAATCGCATCTTGGAAGAACACACAGAGGCTTTATTAAAGCTTATAATATTGGTAAGGAAACTAACTTTTCTTAATTTTTGAACATCTCAAATTGATCTCTGCTCTCTCCTCTGTGTGTGCCTCGGTAACATTAACAAGAGATTTGCATGTTGGCATTCTAAGACAGAGTCATAGAATCAGAAGGGACCTCAGGAGGTTATCTAGTCCAACCCCCTTCTCAAAGGAGGACCAATGCCCAGACAGAATTTTACCCCAGTTCCCTAAATGGCCTCCTCAAGGATTGAACTCATAACCCTGGGTTTAGCAGGCCAATGTAAGATGAATGAAGTTCTCTGTCCTTACATCGGTTTGAAAATCCAAGAGTCTATTTGTCATCCCCTGCACTAAGCCTGAGTGAACAGGCTTTGTGTGTTTGTTAGTGGACAGAATCTTCTTCACAAACCAGAGAAAAGGTGCAGAGTAGTGTACAGCTGCTCAACAGCCATTAAGACACGTCTGGGCTGTAATAACAACTGCAGCCCACTATGTATCCCTTATGCAAGGGTTTCACTCTGAGGTAGGTGAATATTATTGCCATATCACACATGGGAAAACCATCCTATGGTCAAGCTACTAGACCACATGTCTAGTGCATGTATCAGTCAAAGAGCAACTTAAACATGCTTCCTAGTTTGTTTCAGCATTTAGAAAAAAATAATAAAATTATGCCAGGTTTTCTAATACGCTAAACACAAAAGTTATCCTACCTATGCTCATCGAGTAACAATAAGAGACAACGCGTCCTTCTTGTCAAAGCTCTGATTTCTCATTGTATTTATCTTAAAATAAAGACACTATGTTCAAATCTAAAATGCCAGTAGATCAGCTTTAAGGGAATCTTGGCTGACACGATAAATATTTTAGATCAATTTGCATATAGCATTAATGGACATTATACATGTATGAATAATGGATCCCATACACTGAGATGAGACCATGTCCCTTAGCTTCCATAATTTGTTATTGTACATGCTAATAACTTCACTGTTTTACTGCAATTTTACAAAGCTGACTATAGTATTACAGCTGCTCTAACTCTGGACAACTGGAGAACAGGAGTCTTAATCAGTTACAGGTCCCAAAGACTTTGGTGCTTTAACCACTAATAACCCGGGATCCTAGACGAGAAAGTGGAAGTGCCATTGCTGGCTCACTAATAGCCCTTCACCACATAAGGAAGTCTGTTCTCAACAGCATTGGCAGTAATGCATGTTACATTTTTCAGTACTATGGGAACCCAATCTTCTAGGTGTAAAAAGGGAAACTCAATCCTCAGTACGTCTTACATTTTTAATTGCCATAAAACACTCTCCTCTTCACTGTCTCGAGGAGAGTGACTAGGGCTGACAGAATGACTCAAAGGAATAATATATCTATTGTCTTAGATCCTCTACTCCTGAATAGTCTCTCATTAAATAATGAAAAAAAAAAAAAAAGCAAGAAAGCAGCCCAGATGCTGGTAAAGACTGTGTCAACGTTTTACTCTTAGTAGCAAATAGATTTCTAGTCACTGACGACTTCGATGTTTCTACCTGAAAAGGAAAATATTTCAAAGTCTGCATTAGTCTGTGAAAAATACAGGCAAAGTTAAGCAGCTGGACAGTCTGTGGATTCTTGCACTTCTGCCTTCCCTGCCAGATGTCACTGCAAACTATTGGCCAGATCCTGTTTGGATAGATGCACAGTGAGAGTGGAACACACAAGGAATGTGTGTTCCCCATACAAGGGCCAGGCAGTATTATAGTCCCTGTTCTAAAGACGACACAGGGATTGCCCCCTCACTACTCCCATGTGGGTGCATGACATAACAAAAGAAGCAGAAACGGATGGGGAACTTGCAGGGCCATGGTTTCACGTCAATCCGTGAAGTAGACCAGAAGTCAGGGCAGAGTGAGCGGCACCTCATAAAGGGGTGTAAGTAGTGGCTGTGATTCCCTTACATGCTGGGGATCTTCAAAAGGCATTGCACCTCTCTGAGATAGAATGCCTGCCACCAACTGGCATGGGAGGTGGCCTCTGGATCATTCCCTGTTGCAGGGATGGACCTTAATAGCGTGGTCTAGCCCTTCCTTTATACTACTGTAGCAAGGCGGTGGGACACCCCACAGCCCAGCTGAGGGACAAACCTACGAGCCCCTACCACCACCGTGGGCGGAGCCGCTGGATCCTGCGCCCGCCCCTCAGAGGTCACAGCGCAGACCCAGAAGTATAAAAGCTCGCCTGCAGAACTCAGTTGAGGCCCAGCCACCGTAGGGGCCAGATGTCTGCAGCCGAGCCTGCCAGCTGGAACTCCCACCTAGCCAGCCGAGCCTGCCCCGCGCTCACTACCCCGAGGAGGACTGGCCGAGCCTGCCCCGCACCAGCTAGCCCGGGGAGGACTGGCCGGGACCACTCTACTCCAGCTACCCTGAGGAAGGGCCGAGCCTGCCTCTTGCCAGCTACCCCGAGGAAGAGCCGAGCCTGCCTCTTGCCAGCTACCCCGAGGAGCCGCTGAGCCTACCATTGGCTACTTAGCCAGAGGAACCGATGGTGTTTGAGACCACCGGTGACGCTACGATGACTCAGCTACCCTACCAGGGGGAGTATGGAAGTAGCCTGGGGGCAGCCGACCCCAGTCTGGCTGCAACACTGCCATAGCCAATATCAGTGTGTTGCAGCCAGGATCCCCACTGACAGAAGTGAGTTTCTGCCACTGCTAGGGCCCCGGGCTGGGAAGCAGTGGAGTGGGAGGGCCTGCGTCCCCCCTGCAACCCCACTCCGGGGTGGCAGACTCCCCCTTCCCCTGGCCTGAGGAGGCCGAAGCCTAAGAGTACTGTTGAGCCCTGCCTGAGGGCCTAAGCATTCTGACTCAGTGTTTGTTGCCTTGCTCTGACCTAGGGCCGGGCTTAAGACTATTAGTATTGCTCAGCCCTGCCTGAGGGCCTGAGCATTCTGACTCAGCGTTTCTTGCCCCGCCCTGACCTAGGGCCGGGCTTGAAACAATTACTGCTCAGCCCTGCCTGAGAGCCTGAGCATTCTGACTCAGTGTTTGTTGCCCCACCCTAACCTAAGGCCAGGCTTAAGGCTACTATTACTGCTCAGCCCTGCCTGAGGGTCTGCGTATTCTGACTCAGTGTTTGCTGTCCCGCCCTGACCTAGCGCCTGGGCCGGTTTCGGACTATTGACTCAGCCCCACCCCGGGGTATGAACCCCCTAACTGGGTGTGCGTTATTCCCCATGACAGCAAAGCCTCCGGCCGGCAAACTAGAGCGAGTGGGATACCCCACGGCCCCGCTGAAGGACAAACCGCAGCCGAGCCGCACTACATGTGGTACCAGAAGTGGGGACTCTGCCCAGAATGTGGGTACGAGCCTTTGACCCCTGTGAAAAAGGGTCTGGGAGAGAGCAGTCCCCCACAGGAGACATGGATTTGGCCAAGCTCTTCACCTTTCTGATGGAGAGCCAGGAGTGACAGCAGGCGGCCCAGCTGCAGCAGCAGCAGCACCTTGTCAAGCAGTTGGGAGCACAACAGCAGCAGCTGATCCAGGACCTGACGATACAGAACTAAGAGTTCCAGGGACAATGTTTGCAGTAGCTAGTGATGGCGCTGCCCTGGCCCCCGGACCTCCAGCCTGGAGGCACGGACGGGACCCCTCGGCTAACCCCGCCTGCAAGACTGACTAAGATGGGTCCACTGGATGACCCCGAGGCCTTTTTGGTGACTTTCAAAAGGGTGGCTCAGGTTGCCAGGTGGGCCCCTGACCAGTGGGCCACCCTCCTGGCCCCATACTTGATGGGGACGGCGCAAACAGTGTACCTGGGTTTATCCACAGAGGATGCCAGGGACTATACCCGGGTGAAGGCGGCGATTTTGGACACCTTAGACGTCAGGCCGGAAACCTTCTGGCAGCGCTTCCAGAGTCTGGCCTACAAGGCGGGCGCCCACCCCTGGTTGGTGGCTCAGGAGCTGAGACACCTATGTAAGCAGTGGCTACAGCCTGACAGGCGGAACCCCAAAGAGCTCATGGAACGGATTGTCTTGGAGCAGTTCCTCCACATCCTCCCATTGTGGGGAAGGGCTTGGGTGCTCCATCACCGGCCCCCAACGGTAGCGGCCGCCGCCACCCTCATGGAGAACTTCCTTGCAGCGGAAACCTCGGTCGGGCCAGGTACGCGGGGTCACCCTCCAGGGCTTGAGCACCCCAACCCCGAAAGATGGGTGAGCACCCGCGTCGAGCCACGGACTCCTTCGCGGAGTCAGGAACCCCCGTATAGGCGTTCCAAGGATCCTCCTCGGCAAACCCCTATGGGCCTCGAGACTGGGACTGGCCGTGCCCTGTGGAGTCCCGCTACAAGCCAGAAGGGTGGTTTGACCTGGACCGGACGATCCGAAATTGGGCCGTTTCTCCTGTGGGAAGCATGTGCACCTCCAACAGGACAGCATGGAGATGGAATGCAGCTTTGGGCACGTCTGCACCGGAGAAAACTGTGCCCAACTGCCGCAGGCTGCCAAATTCACCGTGCCTGTAGCTGTCAGGGACTGCCAGATGCGGGCCTTGGTTGACTCTGGCTGTGGGCAGACACTAGTCTGCAAAAGCTTCGGCTTCCCCGAAGACCCTCGACTGGGAACTATCCATTTACAGTGTATACATGGCGACGTTTGACCTTACGCCAGTACCCGAGTCCCACTTACCGTGGATGGAGTCACGCGAACCATCGTGGTCGGCCTGGCCCCCACGACTCGCCTACCCCGTGATCTTGGGGCAGGACTGGCCAGAGTTTCCGAGCGTTCTGAGGTCACATATGCAGGAAAGCCCTGAGGTCACCCCTGCATTGGAAGGGGACTGCCCCGAGGACCCTACAGAGGAGGCTGAAGAGACGGGGCCTAACAGGCAGGAAGGGGTGTTGGGTGACCTCCTGCTGACGCCCACCGACAACCCCACGATCGACACAGACTTTTTCTGGGACTAGAGGGAGGACTCCACCCTGGGCTGGGCGTATGAACAGCTCGCAGCGGTCGACGGCGCCCTGATTGATCCAGTCCGGGCTAAGAGCTGGCCCCATTTTGAGCTACGTCATGATTGCCTCTATCGGGTGGATCGAGATTCCCACACCAGGGAGGTCCAGACACAACTGTTGGTGCCTCAGTGCCACCGACGAGCAGTAATGAGGCTTGCCAACGACGTCCCAGCAGCCGGGCACTTAGACCAGGAAAAGACCCTCGCCTGAATTCTGTCCTGGTTCTTCTGGCCCGAGGTGCACTGAGAGGTGCGGAACTATTGTAACTCCTGTCCGGAGTGCCAGCTGGCCGCTCCCTCATGGACGGCCCTGGTCCCCTTAATACCCATGCCCATCATGGAGACACCATTTGAGTAGGTGGCAATGGACTTGGTGGGACCCCTCCCGAGTAGCCGGGCCGGGTCTCTATACATTCTGGTCATCGTGGACTATGCCATGCGCTTCCCCGAAGCTGTCCCGCTCCGGAGCATCACTGCCAGGACCATTGCTGATGAACGGTCAAGATCTTTGCCCGCGTGGACCTGCCCCGGGAAATTCTTACTGATCAGGGTACCAATTTTACCTCCCAGTTGCTGTGGCAGGTCTGTGAACTCCTCGGGATTAAGCAGCTGCACACCTCCGTGTACCACCCGCAAACCGACGGCCTGGTGGAGCGGTTCAACCAGACCCTGAAAGACATGCTGCGCAAGTTCTCTCCCGAAGACCTGCGCTGATGGGAACAGTTGATCCCACCGTTGCTCCTGGCAGTCCGCAAAGTACCCCAAGCCTCCACCAAATTCTCCCCATTCGAGCTGCTGTATGGCCGGTGTCCGAGGGGGCTCCTGGACCTCATGAGGGAGACCTGGGAGCAGACCCCATCACCCACTCAGGGCCTTCTACAGTATGTCCTCCAGCTTCAGGGCCGTCTCACCTGAGCTGGAACGCTAGCTCGAGACAATTTGAAGGCGGCACAGGAAACTCAGGCCCAGACCTATAACCGAGAGGCCCGGGCTCGCGAGTTCCAACCGGGAGACCAGGTGCTGCTTCTCTTGCCCTCCAACAAATGCAAGCTACTGGCCCGGTGGCAGGAGCCCTATGAGGTGGTTCGGAAGGTCGAGCCAGTCACCTATGAGATTAACCAGCCCGACCGCCAGAGGAAAACCCAGAGGTACCATATCAACCTCCTGAAACCCTGGTGAGAACGAGAAGGCCTCCTGATCAACCCCTGTCCACCAGAGCCGGAGTTAAGGCCCCAGGCTATCCCATCCGAAGACCCCACGACACCTCAGCTCAGGGAGTCGCTAACTGAGGAGCAACGAAAACAGACTGGATGCCTTCTGCAGGCATTCAGTAGGACATTCACCGCCAGCCAGGCTACACGACCCTCGAGTACCGTAACATTCAGACTGAGCCAGGGGTGGTGATCCGAGAGTCAACCAGGCCCTTACCTTATCAGATGCGGCAGGTCATCGAGGAGGAAGTTCGAGCGATGCTAAAGCTGGGCGTTATCCAACTGTCACAGAGTGAATGACGCAGCCCCCTAGTCCTGGTTCCCAAACCGGACGGCACCCAGCACTTCTGCATCGATTTCCGCTGTGTCAATTCTATTTCAAAATTTGATGCGTACCCGATGCCACAGGTAGATGAGCTGCTGGATTGTTTAGGCAAGGCTCGCTTCCTCACGACCTTCGACCTCAGCAAAGGATACTGGCAAATCCCCCTCGACCCCGCGTCATGGGAAAAGACCACATTTGCCATGGCCTCGGGCCTCTACCAATTCACCTGGATGCCCTTCGGTCTCCATGGTGCTCCTGCAATGTTCCAGCGGCTCATGGATCGCCTCCTTCATCCTCATCAAGAGTACGCGGCCGCGTACCTCGACGATGTTGTCATTTACAGCGATCGCTGGGAGAACCACTTGGAGTGAGTGGAGGCGGGCCTGTGGTCCCTATGGGCCTCAGGACTGACCGCCAATCCAAAGAAGTGCTGTATCGGGTAGCAGGATACCACCTACCTGGGGTACACTATTGGGAGGGGACAAGTGAGACTGCTCGTGGGAAAAGTCCAAGCCCTAGCGGCATGTCCACCCCCCTCTATGAAGCGTCAGGTACGCCAATTCCCCGGTGTGGTGGGCTACTACCGGAGATTCATCCCCAACTTCGCCTCCATCGCAGCCCCTTTAAAGGGACTCTTGACTAAAACCAGTCCCTGATGGGTGAGTGGACCCCAGAGTGCGACCGTGCCTTCCGGGCCGTCAAAGACTGCCTCTGCAATGAACCCATCCTGTACAGTCTTGACTTTTCCTGAGGGTTCATCCTCCAAACAGACGCCTCAGAAGTGGGACTAGGAACGATCCTGTCCCAGGAAGTGGATGGTGAGGAACATCTCATTATATATCTCAGCCGGAAATTATTTCAGCGAGAACCGCACTACGCTGTGATAGAGAAGGCGACCTTGGCCGTAAAGTGGGTCTGTGATGCCCTACGGTATTACCTAATGGGGGCCCCCTTCATACTTGTCACCGACCTCACCACGCTTTGGTAGCTAGCCCAAATGAAAAATAATAATATGCGGCTCACACGGTGGTATCTGGCACTACAGCTGTATGCTTTTACCGTCTGCCACAGGGCCAGTAAGGACCATGCCAACGCGGACTTCTTGTCCCACCTGGGGGAAGCGGATGGGTCTGACCCAGATGGACGGGAGCCAGCCTTGAGGGGGGTGTGTGTGGCGAGGCGATGGGATACCCCACAGCCCCGCAGAGGGACGAACCTCCTCTACCACCACCATGGGCGGAGCCACTGGATCCTGCGCCCGCCCCTTAGAGGTCATGGCGCAGACCCAGAGGTATAAAAGCTCACCTGCAGAGCTCAGTCAAGGCCCAGCCACCGCAGGGGCCAGACGTCTGCGGCCGAGCCAGCCAACTGGAGCTCACACCTGGCCAACCGAGCCTGCCCCGTGCTCGCTACCCCGAGGAGGACTGGCCAAGCCTGCCCCGCACCAGCTAGCCCGGGGAGGACTGGCCGGGACCACCCTGCTCCAGCTACCCCGAGGAAGGGCCGAGCCTGCCCCTTGCCAGCTACCCCGAGGAAGAGCCGAGCCTGCCTCTTGCCAGCTACCCCGAGGAGCCGCTGAGCCTACCATCGGCTACTTAGCCAGAGGAACCGATGGTGTTTGAGACAGCCGGTGACGCTACGACGACTCAGCTACCCTACGAGGGGAGTATGGAAGTAGCCTGGGGGCAGCCGACCCCGGTATGGCTGCAACACTGCCATAGCCAATGTCAGTGTGTTGCGGCCAGGATCCCCACTGACAGAAGTGAGTGTCTGCCGCTGCTAGGGCCCTGGGCTGGGAAGCAGTGGAGTGGTAGGGTCTGCGTCCCCCCTGCAACCCCACTCCGGGGTGGCAGACTCCCCCTTCCCCTGGCCTGAGGAGGCTGAAGCCTAGGAGTACTGTTGAGCCCTGCTTGAGGGCCTGAGCATTCTGACTCAGTGTTTGTTGCCCCATGCTGACCTAGGGCCGGGCTTGAGACAATTACTGCTCAGCCCTCCCTGAGGACCTGAGCATTTTGACTCAGTGTTTGTTGCCCCACCCTGACCTAGGGCCTGGATCGGTTTCGGACTATTGACTGAGCCCCACCCCGGGGTCTGAACCCCCTAACCGGGTGTGCGTTATTCCCCACGACAGCAGAGCCACTGGCTGGCGAACTAGAGCGAGGCGCTGGGATACCCCACAGCCCTGCTGAGGGACAAACCGCGGCTGAGCCACTCTACACTACCCCATCGATTACTATTTTATTAATGTACAATACAATCAACTAAAGAAGACAAAGGTATTACAGTTCCCAGAACAGAGCTAGCCACATACATAAATGCAGTACATGACAGAACTGGAACTTGGAAAATCTAGCTTCTGTTCCTGGCTTTGCTAAGCATTTCTTGGGTGACCTTGGCAAAATCATTTAACCACTCCCTGACTCAGTTTCCCCATCTGTAAAATGAAGACAGTAGCACACGGCTGGTTAACACTCACATGTGGAAAGCACTTTGAGTTCCGTGAATAGAAGATGCTACAGCTGTGCAGATTGTTATATAGTTATATACATATTATTAGATTACAAATAGAGAGACTCAGATTTTTTTTATAGGCTATTTCGTATGAAGTCAAGTATCAAGGGGTAGCCGTGTTAGTCTGTATCCACAAAAACAATAAGGAGTCCATTGGCACCTTAAAGACTAACAGATTTATTTGACATAAGCTTTTGTGGGTAAAAAAACCCACTTCTTCAGATGCCACCGGACTCCTTGTTTTCATATAATGTGAATCCATTCCTTTGCTGAGATTTATGGTGGAGGCAATGAAAGGCTAATACAAGTATGGTTTTATTTTTATTGAAATGTATCTTGATTTTTATCTCTCATTTCAGTGGTCCTTGGTGTCTCATTCTCTCACTCATAGCTTGGCCCCTTTATTCATGCTGCACTCTCTGCTTGGAATAGACTTGGCTCACAGGAATGAGGAGACTATAATTGGTATTCATTAATTCTTAGAGGAGAAACAGAACTCTGAATTCAGGGCTTGGCAATATTTATGGAAAAGTCTTATATAACTTCACTGAGATAAAATCAATAGGGTTCTATAGCATTTAATAGGGTTCTAAAGAAATTACTCCAAAACATATAGGGCCATTTTCTGCCACCTTTATTTATACTGAGCACTGCCACATAGCTTCCCCCATGAGTGCTATTTAGTATGAGTAAAGGAGGCAGAATCTGACTTACAGAATTTAACAGAATATCTTTTTTCTATAACTTTCTTGAACCAGCCTATAAAATTCTATAGCAGGGATATAATTTTATATTAAATTATATAGAATGATTTCATAAGGGAGGATAGGCTCTTAAAAAACCCTGACAGTTTACTTTAAACTTTATTTGGGCCTGTTCTTGCATTCTTGCACACTCAAATCTCCCACTAAAGTCAATGTGCCCTTTATTTACAACTTCAGGGATAGACATGTAAACTCTTTGGGCCAGATTCTGTTGTCAGCCACACCAGTGTAAAGCTGGAATAAAGCCAGTGAAATCAGAGTGCTTATCCCAAGGCAACTGGGAGCACAATCTGTCCATTAATGACCTCATACAAGTTTTATTATTTGTGTCTAAACAGAATTTCACTTGCTCTTTAAATGATTACAGTGAATGCAGTGTTTGTTTATTTGTTTGGTTTGTGGAAATTACCTTTGGCCAAGTCTGAATCGTACAGGATGGGATGCAAGACTTCTGGCCAGCTGCTGATAGAACATGGCATTTTTTACCACTCCAGCTGCTGGGTATTCAGTTATAGTAGAGCAACCCAGAATTATGCCAAGAGTGTGGACCATCTGGGACAGATTCTCATATGTAAGTGTATGTAGTTCCATTAACTTCATCAATTTGCAACAGCTGAGGTTCTGGCTCTCTGAAAGCAAATGTCCTCAACAGAAAGTGCTGCTGCAGTGCTGGCAGTTCCAAGTCCTTCAAAATGTTTCCCTTTCTCTACCAACATCAATCCTGTCTTCACAGGATTTAGCTGCAGCTGCCTGCTCTTCATCCCGATGCTGATGTTGTCCAGACACTGGGACAGCTCAGAGATGGTGCTGTTTGCCTTTGCTGTAATGGAATCATAGCTCTGGGTGCCAACTGTGTATTGTTTGCAGATGCCTTGAACTAGAAGGGATATCATTATTCTTACTTGGCTTGATACAGACTTAACTCTGGGTTGCTTCCAAGATAATGAAGGGAGCAGTGTGAGAATGTCAGATAACGTGACGCAAGTGACTGCATATCTCCATCATAGAGATGTGTAGATCTTAAAATAATGCTGTTTTTTAGCAATCCAGTTTGTGAATTTCTACACCTAGGAAGCCAAATGACCAGTCCTTAAACAATAAGAAAAGCAGACAGGAAACTCACATTTCTCCATAATGATGCAGCTACTGTGTTTGTGATCACATTTTTACTGTTTCAGATCTTACAAGGACAACCTACTAATCTTTCATTTTTTATTTTATGTTAGCAAAACAAGCTGCCCCAACTGTTTATTCACTATTTACCATCCCCTTCTCCTTTAAAATGTATAATAATGAATGTACTGGACTCATTAGCATTCAGATATAATGACAAGGCTTCACAAAGATTAGAGTATCACCCCCTGTATTTTTATTAACTTGGATTTAAAATACCATAGAAATTAGAAACGGTCTTTGTCGGTGAGGATCCGTGTAGATACTATTTGGCTGATAGACTCCTTTAGGCTTACTCCCAACATGTTAAATAACTCAGAAATGACTCAGCCAGCTATTCAGATGACATTAACCGCTGCACAGCTGAGTAACTAATGGTTCTCTCTCTGTTGAGGAGCCAAAATTTAAGGAAATCCTATTATGAATGACAGGAGGGGCATCTTCCAAGCCACTGCTCCCTATGAATGAAGAGCACAGCACTAAGAATTAAACACAAAGCCTCCCCTTCAACAGCTACAGCAGAATGATACATTTTCAAAAGGTGGAGGAAGCATTCAGGAAAAGCTGAAAAACATGAAAGCTGCTATAGAAAAAGAAATTTGCTAAGATGCTGCAGCTACATATCAATACTGCTGCATTACTCAACAGACAGAAACTGCATTAGATTTAGTGGCTGGTCCAGTTGGTTATTTCACTTTCTTGCATTTCTTGGCTTTTAAATTTGCTATTTGCCCTTGCCAATGACCAGCTTCGAGTTTTCACACCCCCGCTATACCCTGTCACATTGTACCCATTTAGGCAGGGATAATCTGGGCAGTTCACAGCACGTAAGCCTAACCATGAAGTGGGCTTTCTAATCTAGGCTGAGCTTGATCTTTCACAGAGGAAGCAGATCATAGTACTGGCTTTCTTCTGGCTGTTACACAGTATATTGCTCTGCTGAGTGAAAGCACACAAAAACCCAGCAGATCAGACTTCTCAGGACTCCCCAGATGCAACATGTGCAAACTGATGTAAGAAGCATGATTTCTCTCTGTCCCAGGATGCACATTCACAAAAATTTTATTCATGTTGCTAAGGTGCATAGGAGGGAAAACAGATCCTCCTGTGGCTCCAGGAACTAAATTAAGATGTTTCTGGAGAATAGATGTGCAGTAGGGACATCCTGGCACAGCTGCCAACCAGGCATGCTCTAATTCATGTTGGAAACTGGCCTAGCCCCCACAGCAGGTGGGTCTGATTTGCCTTTCATTTACACTCATTTTACACTAGTGTAAGTCCTAGGATTTAAATGGATTTCCTGCTGATTGAGGCAATTTTATGAGTGGGGCTCAGCCCCATTGTTTTTGTCCTTAAAGTAAAACTAGATGAAATTTTAGTTGGATGTAAATATCGGTTCAAAATACCCATACTTTGATAAATGTAACAAAGTAATTTAAAACAATGTAAAAATATCTGAAGATATGCAAACTAAGGCTATGAGGATAATTAAATTTCCTGCGTCTCATACTAATTTCTTCTGTGGTTAATGAAAGAGCTTTTTCCTCCACCTATTGTACTGCAAATTAACTTTTCTTTTTCTTTGTTTGCCTTCTCTAAAATACTGTACTGCTCACTGGTGGAGACTGAGGGACCAATGATCAGATCCAGCCTAGTCCTGAATACAAGTTCCACGTGACCACAACTAAATTGTCTCAGGAGAGCTGAACTGAGCTCCTCCTCAGAGCTCCATTAATGCAGCTTCTAGGTGAGCTACAGGAGAACAGTAATATGTGCTCTTTGCCCATAACCCACAATAGAGCACTCTTCCTCTTTAGCTTCCTCAACTCCTGTTACCTCACAAGGAGACCTACTAATGCCATAATGCACAGTGCTTACCTTTAGGCCACCAAACTGACCTTTCAAATGCTTTTTTACTTGTGAACTTTAGAATGAGAAAGCTGCTCACATAGTGCTGAGCTCCAGGCAAAGCAGTCACTATTCATAAATTTATTTAGCAAAGGAAAAATGAAAGTTGCCTTTAGAGCACTCAATATTTGATGCTCACACCTATTTCTCTGTCAGAAACAGGCTTGGCGTTCTGCTGTTTTCAGACTGTTGGCATCTTCTCTCTACCCAAATTATAGAAAACGGATTGCACTTGTTTCTTAACATGTGTCTACAGCAGGCTTAAGTTATGTGAAGAATCCAGTTCTGAAGCACTAACATGCTTACACCATGGGGCATCACATATATCAATGTAAATTAGGAGTAACCCTATTTAAAAATCAGTGGAATTACACAGAAGCCAAACTGGTGTAAATGAGAGCAAAATCATCAGCATCATCTACAGCCCACCATAAACCACTGCTTCGCATACATGAGCTCTCTCAAATGTTGCATAATTTACACAAGGAAACCATATAAGGGTTTTGTGTCATGTCAATTCTGAACAAGTCTTATTCAGTTATGCAAGAAGTCTGCAGTCCAGAGCAGTGGGTCTCAAAGAGTGGTCCATAGATTACTTGTGGCCTGGTAGTCCATGCAGAGCTAGCTGGCCACCTGGTGCTAATGTAACCCGCACACATCCTGGGGGTCATGTTCTGTCCCATCTAGTGGCACCAAGACCACTTAGGCCTGGTTTACACTGAGGGGGCAGGAAATCGATCTAAGTTACGCAACTTTAGCTATGTGAATAACTTAGATCTAAGTACAATGTACTTAGATCGACTTACCGTGGTGTCTTCACTGTGGTGAGTCGACTGTTGCCGCTCCCCCGCAGACTCTGCCTGCGCCTCTCGCCAAGCTGGAGTACAGGAGAGTGCTCGGGGATCGATTTATTGCATCTAGACTAGGTTCAGTGATTCTCATAATCATCGATAATGCCACCGCAATGTATTATGTAAATGGTGCACCCGCACTACAGCCTGTGGTTCCTACATACTACATCTGTGTCCCTCAGACATACTCGAGGGAGCGTGGTAGTGGAAACACTGCCTGCCCCTCCTTAGCAATGAATCCCCCTCTGGTGTTCAGTGGGCCTTGCTTGTGTAGTGAGATGCAATTTGCATATGCCAGCACCAGTGAGGATGTATTGAATCACAAATTACACAACACGTCTGTGCCAGACCATGCAGTGAAGTCCCTTCTAACACCACCAGTGAAACTGCATGGAGGGAGGAGATCAAACTCTCTAATGCAGGGGTCGGCAACCTTTCAGAAGTGGTGTGCTGAGTTTTCATTTAGTCACTTTAATTTAAGGTTTCACGTGCCAGTAATAAGTTTTAACATTTTTAAAAGGTCTCTTTCTATAAGTCTATAATATATAACTAAACTGTTGTTGTATGTAAAGTAAATAAGGTTTTTAAAATGTTTAAGAAGCTTCATTTAAAATTAAATTAAAATGCAGAGCCCCCCAGATCAGTGGCCAGGACTTAGGCAGTGAGAGTGAAAATCAGCTCACGTGCGCCTTCGGCACGCATGTCATAGGTTGCCTACCCCTGCTCTAATGGCATCAAGGCAACGAAGCTATGCCAATTTCTACCAGCAGAGAATCTGGCTCTATTCTAGGTAAGCAGGGACAATAGGAATAGAGAAATAATTATTAATGCTTACTAGACAAAGTGAAAATGGAGATACCTATATTGTGTTCCTTTTGTAATTATAATATTCCTGAAATAGTTAATATTTCATTGGTAAGAACTACCAGTCTTGGGGAAACTTATGATATGAATTAAAGTTCTCTAGCTAGCTCTAACTTATTTATGTAATTTTCCCCCTAAAAAGATGGTCTGTATTTCTAAAAAGATACAGTACCTGTTTCAGCAAAACCATGGAGAGAGAAAGAGAATTTGAGAGACTGGCCACTTGTAGAACTTCAGTGCAAACATGGGCTACATGAAATGAATTAGTTGCTCCGACCTCAGAGACTTTAGCCATCAGTTTGTCATGACTAGCACTCCACTTGTACACTTCTACAGACCTTTGCTTTCATTGTGTAACACACACACACACACACACACACACACACACACACACACACGCACACACACACACACATGCACTCACTCACTTCCACTGAGTGACAGTTTCTGTAAATTCTAAAGGAAACAATATAGATACTTTTCTGAAATTGATGATAAGAAATAAAACTCTCCAAAGTCCCTAGCGTACTTTTGGCAATACATATAATAAATAAATAATATTAAATTCTAGTCAGAAATAAAATAAAATATAAACACTCAACAGTTGGCATGTAGGTCACTTCAACAGCTTATATATAAAACACACATATATAAAATCTCTGCATCTGTTATTATTACTTAGTGTGCTCAGCATGATATAATACAAAGAGGAAGAGAAGGTCTTTGTCATAAGGAGCTTTTTTAGACCATTAATTGAACTGACACCCCCTACTCTTTCCTAAAGCCAAAATGGTTTGTTTCAACTTGATGGACATTGCCCTTAGACCTTTTTCAGACACAAGCCTGTCACTTGGAAAGTTTCATTTTCCTCCTCCACAAAAGAACCCCCTAGTAAACCTTAATGGCATAAGGAGAGGAAGATACTGACAACTTTGTCTTCTGTGACACCTCTCACAGAAGGGGAAAAGAATGTAGCTAGGAGAAAATATAGTACACTCTGCAATTGCTAACTTAGTCTTGGTCGAAGAGAACTGTGTAATCACTAAATCCATATGAGCTTTACTGATCTGGGTAGCAATGCTGAATCTTAGCAAAGCTGATGAAAATGCCAACACAAAACAAAGCCCATCAGTATGTGCATTATTGGGAAAGCTGAAATGGGTTCCCAGTTGCGCTATGCAGTACAGAATGTACATTGCCCATAGGCACATTCTAGATTTCCCTACTTAGATATCGTAAATCTAACTCCTTCTTAAAGAGTATATGTTAAAAAAAAAATCCTTCTGAAGCCTAAACTCAGGATACCTAAAATCCTCTGTACAGCGTCAAGCACCCAAAAGTATAATCATTGACCACAGGGAAAGCATGTGTTCAACAAAATAAAGGGAGAAAGCACACAGGCTATTGGTTAGAACAGAATGGATCTATTCCTGACTCTTCTACATACTTGTTGTGCGACCCTGGGCAAACCACTCCATCTCTCTGGGTCTTGGGGCCTGTCTACTTTGCAATCAGGATGCCAACTGCAGCTCACATAGGCATACTTAAGCTACTGCTCGAGCAACAACAGTAGTGTAGCTGCAGCAGCATGGGAAGCAGCACAGACTAGCTGCTTGAGTCTGTACCCCATATCCTTGGCAGGGTTGTACTCGGGAGGCTAGCCTTTGCTACTGCTCCTGCCACTGCAGCTATGCTGCTCCTGCTACTCAAACTAGCTTTGATCTAGCTCAGGGGTAGACAACCTATGGCACGCGTATCGAAGACGGCATGCAAGCTGATTTTTAGCGGCACTCATACTGCCCAGGTCGTGGTCACCGGTCTGGGTGGCTCTGCATTTTAATTTAATTTTAAATGAAGCTGCTTAAATGTTTTAAAAACCTTATTTAATTTACATACAACAATAGTTTAGTTATATATTATAGACTTATAGAAAGATACGTTATAAAAATGTTAAATGTATTAGAGTGACTAAATGAAGACTCGGCACATCACTTCTGAAAGGTTGCCGACCCCTGATCTAGCTAGATAAAAGCTCATTCCAGTATGCCTACAGGAGCTGCAATAACACCTCCTGATACCCTTAAGCTACATCTACACTTTCAGCTGTAAAACTACTGTCGCTCAGGAGTGTGAAAAAAACCACACCCTGACAACAAACAAAAGTTTTACCGACGAAAAGTGCAGGTGTGGACATAATCTAAAGATCAGGAAACAGTATCTTACAGAGGCACAGCTGCGCCGCTGTAAAGTGTGCAGTGTAGACATATCCTTAGAATATATCTACAATGCAATCCAAGGGGTCACTGCAGCTTAGGCAGACAGACTCATGCTAGGAGTACCCACATGATGTGGCCAAAAATAGCAGTGTAGATGCAGTGGCATGGGCTAGCAATGTGAGCACGTGGCTCAGGGTCCCTGGTGAGCTTGTTTAGCCCACACCGCCCCATCTACACGGCTATTTTTAACCGTGCTATGGCAGGTAAAGATATTATGGGTATTTCTACTCATGCTGCAATCACACTTCAGATATCAAAGTAAAGGTGGGGTAACAATATTTAAACCTCACAGCACAACTGGGAGTTAATTCATTCGCATTTGAAAAGAGCTTTGAATTCATACAAAGTATAAATTAGTTCAGCCACATATGGCCATCCTGAAGAGATTTCTGAGGAGAAGGAGGGAGTAGATTCCATTTCTAATTAGGAAAGAGGAGGGGGACAATAAATAGCAAAGTATGGAAGGCATAGAAAAAGGAAATAAAACTTTGGAGAGGATAACATTTCACTGTGTTCCCACAACACAGCTCTGCTTTACCAATGAAAAAGCTACAAAGGCACTTGCAAACCTTTTGCTTGGAGGGAAACCATAATTAATGACATCTGCCACAAGAACTAAGCAGCATTCAGTGCATTCCAAACCAGAGCTTCACACATCTTTCACTCCAACACAACAGAGTCCCAATACCAAACTAGGTCCAACTGGTCTTCAAAATGTCATTTGGGTTCAAAAACAGGGAAGCGATTAATTGACAAGTCAGCCAAGTGACAAAAGAACCAATACCAATATACATAATGCAACAAAACCAAGCCAGTTTGGGTCAACTTGCTTACAACAGCATGGTATTCATGCTGTCCCCTCATGGATTCTTGGTGCTCTCAGTCTAACAAGATACCAATTCTTGTCTGGCTTAGGCACTAAAGAGAGGGTGACACAAGGAGACTTTTTTTTTTAAGGCCAGGAAGTGTTGCAATCTTGGAAATGTCCAACTCAGATGCTAACAAAGGGGACAGCGTGCCAAGGAGAGGAAATGGGAAATAGATTTTTATAACAGAATCTGCAGCCAATCGTAGGAAAGGAGCAAAACACATTCTCGCATTGTTGCTGTGAACAGTAAGCAATTGGTGACTTCAGAGCTCAGAAGGCCTATTGTAAAGGATTTATGCAGCCTGCTTTACCTTGCCATAGTGCTCTGTACTTCTACAGTTCATAACTGGGCTGACTGCATAAGTGGTCTCATTCACACTGACTGATTTGCAAAACAGATTCTTTAGCTGTTTTAGACAAACATTAAAGGCATGGAAATACAAAATTAAACACACTGAAATAACTAGACAGGCCTGACTTGGAGAGGCAAAAAGACTGAAGACTGAGACTTCAGACTGAAACCTCACACTGAATCCGCCTGGCTGTTTTTAAGTATTGCAGTACATATTGACTAAAATAATATTTTGCACTTGTAGCATCTTCCACCAAAGGAACTCAGCAGGCCTTAATTAAGCCCCTCCATATCTTTGTGTCAAAGATAAGTTGTATTAGCCACCTCACAGATGAGAATACTCAGGCATAAAGTAAGTGATTTCCCAAAGTAAGCTCCAAGGATATAAGAGCTGTGACATATTTCACAGTGAAGTTTTTTTTAAAGAATTGAAAAAACAAGTATGTATTGTGAAATATACAATCAGTTCATTAGGGTCATTTCAGTAATGCAAATACTTTAAATAATTTGAGCCAGATTCTCTATTTTTGCCATGGTGTAACAGTCTGCATAAATAACGGGCCAGATTCCCCAGTACACTCTGGCTCCTTTGGGCTACTGCAGCAACACAAAGCCACTGTAAAACTGGCTTATTTTACAGTTTAGTTGCATCCTGGACCCACACAAAGCAGCAAGAGCACCCCAGGGAATCTGTCCCAATGTATTTGTTTATCCAAGAAGTTCCATGTATAAATCACTGAACTAGTAAGGCCCTGGAAAGGAGACTGCATACATTTCTTGACAACCACATTTCAAATGATTTAACAAACAAACAGCTATTTTCCTTTTAGGCAGAATTAGCGGGTTTAATTCCCCAGAAACATTTGGTTTCCCACTTTATAGCATTCTTAAATGGTCCCACCTCCCTTGCTGTTCACCTCATTGTAAAGAACACCCATGTAAAACCTTCTCTATACTATCTTTTTAGGTATTATGTTGTGACCATTTCCCTAGTCCTAGTCTTTATTTCACAGGAAATAATCTCAGTGGATTGGTTGCTTTTAAAAGACAACATTTTTTGTTTTGTTCGTTCCAAGAGACATATAGGCTGGCCCCATCATTCCGATTTGATGGTATTTTATACCCGCGTTACATTTGTTCTGACTGGGTTTAAACAAATCTGGAAAGATCAAAGCCAGGGCAAATCAGGCCCAAGATGTTAGGCTATTCTGAAGGCACCCAGACTGAACAGCAAACTGGGAAATGAATTTCTCGGGGTCAATGGAATCAGTTAGGCAGCAGAGTCCCTGCAGTGGAAATACTGAGTAAGCCCACACACATCCAGGAGGAGGGGGCAGAGGCCAGAACAGGACACAGTAGGGCTTGCACTGTCAAACTGTAGGGCCTGGAATTGGACCGGGGACCAGTGATTGGGACCTAGAGGAAATGGAATGGGCCTGGGAAAAAGCAGGAACCCCCAGGATCCTCATTCCCAAGCTGGAGCCGGCTACCTCCCCTTCCATCCTCCAAGTCTTAGTCTGCCCTCACTCTCCTGCTATGCTCCCCCATTCACAGGGAGCCTCCACCTCACTCCTGCGATTTCCAAACTAGCTTCAACGGCATTGCCAAGAAAAGAGAAGTCTTTTTAAAAAATACTATTGACTAATGTTCCATCTTGTAACCACTCCTTTGTACATATAATAAGCTGCAAGCAATACAGAGAGACACAGAAAACAGCTGTGTCAGCTCTGGCTGTTTTTCTGGAAAGTTCAGTTGCATTCAGAACACTGAATTGCGCATCACTGCACAGCTGAGCAAGCTGTGACTGTAGGGAATCCCATGGTGGTTTTAATCCTTTTATCTCAGCAGAGGTCACCAGGAAAGCTGCAGTGAAGAAACAACATAAAAATCCATCTGATGCAATAAGCGTAGTTATGGAGCAGGGGTGGGGAGGTGTGCAGGAAGACTCAAAAGCACTAAACACAAAGACAACAAAAGATTTCACAATTCTGTGGCACACAAAGCACATCCGTAATTCATGACTAAAAAATGAAACATGCTGATGGAAGACTTCAGTTATATTATTTGTCCTACAAAATGTTCATTTCCATGTAGTTTGCAAGATGGGTAAATATTATGCGTCATGAGGTATCGTTTGAAAACTAAAAACTTGCTGGTCAATAACATCATGGTGAAATGTAAATAGCAACATTATATGTAGAGTATTGAAATCCCCCTGTATGATGATGATGATAGCACATGTTCAAAACTACACAGCCCTGCCCAGGCAGAAGTATTCTGAATGAAGAAATGTATGTTTACCTCCATTTACATATAAGCGGTAAACAGCGTCGTCGAGACAGGAAGGACAAGAGACGGCAAGAGACAGTAAATTTGTGTTTTAGAGAATACAGGTAAGAAGAAAGAATATGGAGCCTCTTTCATTCCCAGACTCCACATCACCTTCTTTACTGTTTAAATAAACTTTACTTTGAGGGTAAACCTCTGAAAAATCCACTTCAAAATTTAACTGGTCTATAAAAGAAAGGGGCAGAAAACCCCAAGCTATCTCTCTCTCTTTCACTTCAGAAGACAAAGGAAACAGCCCTTTGTCTTTGGGGTCAGGGGAGATCTGACCTGAGAATTTGGTCAATCATGTTGCTGGGAATTTGTGGTGAGGATTTTACCTTCCTTCTCCTGTAGGAACCTTCTAGATCAATATCTGTCTATGTGGAAATAAGAGTCTTTCAAACTGAGAGCTGTGAACCAATTGCCTTTGTTTAGCAAGGCGATTACAGAGGCCAATGCGGTCATTCTAAATCTCAGGTGGTCGACAAAAAGATTCAGTTGTCTGAGATCTAATATGGCCTTCCAGCCTCCTCCTTTCTTGGGGATGAGGAAATGTCTCAGGTAAAATCCTTTTCCCTTGTGATGGGGTGGCTTCCAGTTGGAACAATGACTTCCTGCCTGAGTAACCTTTCATGAGATGGGTCCCTGAAGAGGGACAGGGAAAGGATGTTTGGACAGGAACTCTATTGTGTACCTGGCAGTGAAGATTTCCAGAAACCATCTGATGTTATATGGCTCCATGGCAAGGAAAAGCAAGCTAGACAACCACCATAAACAGTGGGGAAATTTGAGCTAAGTAGACTTGGTGGCAAGACTGGTTCATAGCTTTCAAAGATCCTATCAAAAGAAATGCTTGGTAGAAGGCTGGGACTGAGAGGAGAAGGAAGGTTTCCAATCTGCTTTCTGCATTGCATTGTTTGACATGTTCTTGGAGGCTCAGAGAAAGGCAGAAGTGGTGAGGAGTGGTCCATTGTCTATAGTAAGTTTAAGTGAATATTTTCTTTGTGCTGCTGGAGTATTTGAGGGTTTGTAACAATTCATCTGTTTTCTTGCTAAGTAGATTATGTCCCTGAAAGGAAGAACCTCTGTTGTTTATTGGACTTCCTTGGGGGAATCTGGATGATTGGAGTTAGAAAGCCCATTTCATGTTGCCATAGAGCAGGATGCTGTTTCTGCTGCATCTACCGAAGCCTGGGGAGAAGACCTGGCCAGCAATTTCCCTTCTTCAGTGACTGCTTTGAACTGAAATCTCTGCTTCTGAGGCAGCTTGTTGACAAATTCAGGCAAGGCATATCGCTAGATCACTAAAGGCTTTCTAAAACTACTGCTAACACTAAAATAAACCTTTTGCAGAACAGATCT
Organism: Gopherus evgoodei; assembly: GCF_007399415.2. Lineage (NCBI taxonomy): Eukaryota > Metazoa > Chordata > Testudines > Testudinidae > Gopherus > Gopherus evgoodei. Next base: position 24,041,451 of record NC_044326.1, read on the forward strand.
ATTTACACTAGACAAAGAACACAAGCTAAAGTTGTGGACACAGGAGAAGTTCTGCCTCAGACCACAGATGATAGAAAGGAAATAGAAAGGCAGCTGGTCTGCACTGCCCTGTATACCTTCATTTTGGAGCATGAGGAAGCAAAGGGTGCATGGGTGCACCAATGGACACTGCTACTGAAAAATCTTCTGCCCGCAGAGAGTGGATTGGATGCACACCCCAAGTGGAATACATGTAAAGACCATCACTTGAAGACCTCCCCTTATTTTTTCCACAAGCCAACAGTTAGAAGTTTAACCAAGAATATTATGATTTGATCTCTCCCACAAAACTAGAATCAGGCATTTTTACAGAATCCTTCAAAGAAACAGATGTGGTATGTTACAGGCAAAAAATGATATGAAGAGCAAAATAATTTGCACCCTGTTTGCTACAGATTATGTTGCCTCTTTTAGGGCGGAACTAAAGAAGAAATGGAAGTATTTGAATTTCCATTTCCTCAGAGAAATTTTGAGTTGCTGCTGTTGAATGAAGCCTTTTGTTAAAAACAGTACATCAAATAAACCATATGTAGAAACACAAATCACACTGCATATAAAGAGGTCAAGGAGTAAGGCATAGCAGGATTTACAATAGGGTCCTATTCAGCAGTCATTCCTCAGCCCAAACGCCCACTGGTTTTATAGGATGGATGTGGGGAAAATAATTAGGTGTTTTAGAGGTAAATACTATGCAAGTAGCATATGTTTTACATATTAGATTTCTGTGGTGCATATTAGCCTATATAGAACTAATATGAAGATGTATAGAAACAACCGCATCTGCTCTAATCCCTCAGACAGAGACCAACACCTACAAAATCTCCACCAAGCATTCTCAAAACTACAATACCCACACGAGGAAATAAGGAAACAGATCAACAGAGCCAGACGTGTACCCAGAAGCCTCCTACTGCAAGACAAACCCAAGAAAGAAACCAACAGGACTCCATTGGCCATCACATAAAGTCCCCAGCTAAAACCTCGCCAACGCATCATCAGGGATCTACAACCCATCCTGGACAATGATCCCACACTTTCACAGGCTTTGGGTGGCAGGCCAGTCCTCGCCCACAGGCAACCTGCCAACCTAAAACTTATTCTCAACAGTAACTGCACACCGCACCATAGGAACTCTAGCTCAGGAACCAATCCATGCAACAAACCTCGATGCCAACTCTGCCCACCTATCTACACCAGCGACATCATCACAGGACCTAACCAGATCAGCCATATCTTCACCGGTTCATTCACCTGCACGTCCACCAATGTAATATACACCATCATATGCCAGCAATGGCCCTCTGCTATGTACATCGGCCAAACTGGACAGTCGCTATGGAAAAGGATAAACGGACACAAATCAGATATTAGCAATGACAATATACAAAAACCTGTAGGAGAACACTTCAACCTCCCTGGCCACACTATAGCAGACCTTAAGGTGGCCATCCTGCAGCAAAAAAAATTCAGGACCAGACTTCAAAGAGAAACTGCTGAGCTTCAGTTCATCTGCAAATTTGACACCATCAGCTCAGGATTAAACAAAGACTTTGAATGGCTTGCCAATTACAAAACCAGTTTCTCCTCCCTTGGTTTTCGCACCTCAACTGCTAGAACAGGGCCTCATCCTCCCTGATTGAACTGACCTCGTTATCTCTAGCTTGCTTGCTAGCATATATATACCTGCCCCTGGAAATTTCCATTACATGCATCTGAGGAAGTGGGTATTCATCCATGAAAGCTCATGCTCCAAAACGTGTTAGTCTATAAGGTGCCACAGGATTCTTTGCTGCTCATGAAGGTGTATATTATAGTCCACACACGTTCCATACAAAAATATATGACATGCCAAGCCCAGTTTTCTGAGGTACTGAGTAACCACAGTTCCCACTGAAGTCCACAGGAGCTACTGATGTTCAGCACTTCTGAAAATCAGGCCCATTATCTATGGACCAATTCCCCAAATAACTGATGGCCCTCAATTCCCATTCTCAGAAGTCTCAGAGGATTAGGCCCTACATACACATCTATGCTTTCCAGATGGGAAAATCTGACCTCAGTAAGAAGCCAATAAAGAGTACCAAACTGGGCCCTTAATTAGCAGTTAAGGGCACAAAAGCTAACAATATTCTATAGTGCTGTGGTGTGTCCCAGCGACTGCATACAACCAAACCTGAAATATCCAAACATACCACAGGATTGCATTTACATGTGAGTCTCATTCACAAATTGGCACAGATTTCTGCAAATAAATCTGTAGCCCTCTCAAAGTGTTATTTTCTATTAGACAGGAGAAATCTTTCAGTCTTAGCAAACACACAATGCTGCTGTGCTCGAATACAAACATGAAGACATTCATAATAAATCTAAATACAAGACACTCGTATTTTTCTCCTTCTTTACTTAAAAATCAATGGTGCACTGAGGAAAAACAGTGCATGGGAAAAAAAATATTTGAACATCCGTTAAGAAAAGTATAGAGCATTTCACTTTTATAGGGAAATGTGGGCAAATTGGACTATTCTTTGTAATGAATTATCAGTCAGCTGGAAGTTGTCACAACATCAGGCCAAGAAATAAACCATTTTTGTTCTGCATTTAGAGACTCAGGAAATGCTCTTTATATTTGACATAGAACTTTTCTAAACCCACCACAGCTTTGCTAACAACCACCAGCCCTCGAATGGGAGACCTTTGAGAGGTATTATCCTGAAAGCCATTTATCTTTGACTTCAATTTGCAAGCAAATACTAACATAGAGAGCCATTAGGGAACAAGTGCTCTCTGCATGCTGAAAATCAATGGAGGAGAATTAAAAAACAACAGTTCTCACATACATCCTCCTAAATGAAATGGCCCAAGATCAGGTCAATCCTTGTTATGAGCAGAAAGAAATAAATTCTTAATCAAGGATGAGCATTGGTGACATTTCTTATCATACTTTTATTGCATACTGGTTATACTGTTTACCACAATTATGTAATCAGATAAAGATATTCACAGTACATTGTATAATAAAGCAACTGTTTAAAATGCTACACTTCTTGTGGCAGATTAAAAGGCTGTAGGCTTGGGTGGCTGATGAAGTGTGAATATAGCAAGCATGGCATAGGTAGAACTAGTGTATGTTCTGCATAACACTTTGCTAAATGCCCCTCTGGTAAAATCTGGAAACTCATTTCTTCTGAGTTTGTGAAATTTTCCAGTTATACAACTAGTTATCAGTCTTTTTAGATTAGCCAGTAGAGGCTTAGAAAACTTATTGACATATACACATCAGTAGAGGGTAGGTCTGTGCACCAGCCACCACATTAATAATTTCCCCTCTATTCATAAGTAAGGCTACGATTATGTCACAGAGTTCACAGAATCCATGATTTCCAGAGACTTCTATGACATTTTCTGCCCCAGGCCATGCAGCTCTCAGCCACCAGCTCCTAGCCTCTGGGCAGCAGGGGGATCCCACAGCTCCAAGTCCCTGCCACGGAAGGCAGCAGTGACCCCTCTGCAACAGCCCAGACACAGGGGTGGGGACCCCAGAGCCCCATTTTTTCAGGGATATTTTTAAAAAAAATCAGACAGGCCACAGGCTTCAGGGAATGTTTGCTTATTGCCTGTTGATCTGAGAGTTTTACTAACGAGATCTGTGACAAAATCTGAGCCTTAATCATAACTGATACACAAAACATGAGACCTGTTCACAAAGCATGAGGCAGGGCTTCTGCTTAGGAAAGCACCTGAAAGAGTACAGCACAGTTTCCCTAGCTTGTAATGGACACGGTTCAATTAATCAATTCTGTCCAAAGCCCACTGGCCAAGTCTATATTGATTCATTTTATTTTTCCAATATCTGAAAAAAAAAACATAAAAAGGTCACTCTTTGTACTGTGTTTTGTTTTCCATTTTCACTGGAAGTAAAAAGAGACAGAAGATGAATGGGGTTTTCTGAATTTCTTTGTATTCTATTATAAATATAACTTCTATGAGAAGAAGAATTCTGAACTGAAGAAGCATTACCAGAAAGGAAAAAGACTCACCTCCAAGGCAAGTACCCTTCCTTCCCACTCCTCTACTACTTTTTCAGCAAAAATCCAAAGGACAGAGTAAGGAAACTAAATACAGCAGTTCTGATTGAGGACCACCAAAGCATAAGTGGAATTATTTATTTAAGTCAAGCTATAAAGTGAGCTTTCAAACCACTTGTAATGGAGGCAACTGCTGCTAAATGATATCTTAAGCATATTCAATTTGCATGGCAGTGTGATACCAATCAATTAGTCCAGAATACTGATAGGTACACATGCTCCAGCACTGAAGCTGTTAATTATTTCAGAATATGGAATGCTCTATTTGCTTAAATCGAGGTTGGCTGCTAGACCTGTTATATGCTTCTCAGTTGGATGAAGCACCAGGCTGAGTCCCCCCAATGGACCGTCACCAGTCTGCTATATTGGACCAATTCTTTGGATCTCACATGCATCCAAACAAGCTGGGTCTGAGCAGAATCCAGTCACTTTCTCAAACTCTGGGCTTCTACAGCACACTCCACAGGTGCTTACTCTGGTCCCATTCTTTGGGATATGGGATGCTGCAGATCACCTACCATAAACCCCTAGACCAGTGCTGAAACCCCCCCACCCCAAACTCCCCATTCACCTGTGTATGTTTCTCCCAGAGTTCCATCCCTACGGGCATTCTGGTTTAAAATCTTCATGGCCATGTGACACAAAGTGAGAAACACAAGCTTTGCAAAGGAACTTCTTAAATACACTCACACTTCACTCATAATCACCAGAGTGTTACAGCTGTAGGCAAAATGAACTCCTGAACGCAATACCCCTTAGCTGGGTTTTATCCCCTTTGAGTACTCTCTGGATTTGATTCAAGTCAATAAGGAAGGCTGGTTGGCTCCTTCCCCCACTCCTCCTGTGGTGGCCTCTAGTTCTAGCAATGCAGTGTCTCCCCTTGCTAGACAGCATGTCACTTTAAAAGTAGTTTCTGACACCTTTTCCTGCTTCTCTTCTTACTCTGGGATCTTCCCTTCTACAACCCCCATATGGGCTGCTGGGCACAGAGCATTGTGAACAGCTTTCCCATATTGTCCTCCCCAGGGTAGGGCTATTCATGGTTGATGGCCCTGTTTCAGCTTCCCAGATAAAATATGTTTTTGCACAAAATGGAAGTTCTAATACACAGGAGGTACAATTATAACTAGCATTCGTGAAGGACAGATCCATCAACAGCTATTAGCTGACTATGACAGAATGTATCTCTGTGTCAACAACCTACACACTATTGTAATAATCTTTGCACAAATATGTTTTGTAAGATATCATTTGAAAATTCGTAATTTGTTGGTCAATATTGTTCTGATAAAATGTGTGGCAACATTGTATGTGAAATTGTATGTAAGATTTCCCTGTTTCATGTTATTAAAACATGTACCAAACCACAGTCTTGCCCAAGGAGGAGTTGGCAAACCGGCCTGTCCTAAACAAAGGAATGTGTGACCTGCTTAATTTGCATTTAAGCATTAAACAGGGTCATTAAACAGGAATGGGGGACAAAGGAAGTTCAAACAAGTGGGAAAAAACAACACGGAACATGGTTCCACATAGACTCTTTGTCTCCTGAATCTCAGCTGGAAATGTTTTTCAAAAGGGGGACTGACACTGTAAAAAGAGGGACAAACACCACAAGGCACACACACACCCCCCGCCCATTGCATTGATAGCACTTGAAGCGACAAAGGAAGCATTCCTTGGATTCTAGGAGAAGGGGTCCTGACCTAAGAAGTTTGGTCAGTAAGACTGCTAAAAGCACAAGATGAGAAAACTTTGCTTTGAATTTAACATCATTTGTTAAGTTAGGCACCAGCTGTTTTATCTTTATTTTTCTTGTAATTTTTTCTGACCTTTATGCCTCATCATTTGTACTCACTTCAAATCTCTCTGGTTAATACACTTATTGGTTTACCTAATCTAGTGTGTTTAAATGGAAGTGTTTGGGAAACTCTACTTGGTATGGTAAGTTACATGCCTGCTATTTCTGTTAAAGAAATAACAGATTTTATATAAACTTGTATTGTCCAGAAGAGGGCTCGGCAGTCCAGGACATACATTGCTGGAGGAAAACCTTAGACTGGGACTGTGTTGGGGTTACCCTGCAATATAACGAAGGCTGGTAAGAGCCAAGGTGCGGCAGACCGACTGCTGCACACACACAGACGTAGCTGGGAATGACTTGCATGCTGGAGGCTGTCTGTGAGCAGTCCAGGCTGGAGGCTGCAGCAGCAAAGCATTGTAAAGGGAACCCAGGTTAGAAGGGCAAGAGTGACACTGCTACTCATTAATCTGGATTTCACTCTAGTATGTCACTCCGACATAGGAGGCAACAACCCCAGGCCACAGGTTTCCCTAAACGTCCATCTGCCAGAAACTAGAACTGAACAAAAGAGACTGGATTACTTGAAATTGCCCTGTTCTGTTCATTATCTCTGTAGCATTTGACACTAGTCACTATCAGGATACTGGGCTAAATGGACCGTTGGTCTAAAACACTATGACCATTTGTCATGGGATACACTCACCACTAGGGTGTCTCCTCCTAACTTCTCCAGAGATTAGCTCCTTCCAGATCTGATGCCCCTTCCATCATTCGTTCGTGTTCCCCATAGCCTTGCTCTCTCTCTCTATTCAGGGTGTGCTCTCTTCGTGGTTTAGCCTCCAGCCAGATCACTATGAGTTTTCCCCTTTCCAGGGTATCAAAGTCCCACAGGTTGAACTGTCCTAGGCAGTCTTCAAATCCACTGCCCTGACTGAGCCACTTCCCCAGTGGCTGATGGGGGAACCCAGGCCTGTCCTCTACTCCGGGTTCCAGCTCAGGGACCCTCTAATCAGCAGTCAAGATCTACAATGTCGTATCTTGCTGCCATTTTCCTGAGCCTTTTGCTACTCCACCTCTCTCAGGCTGCTTCACTATCCTTCTAGGTAAACTCCTTCTTTCAGGGCTTTGATCCTTGGGGTTTCTACTCTCCTCCCTGAGTTTCCTCCTTTCCCACGCTAATGCCTGGACAGCGACTGCAGACTTCCTCACTGCAGCCTTTTGTTTTCTTTTTTATGGTGAAGCAAACTTGACTGAATAGTCTATTGCCACCACGAGCTACAATTCCTCAATACTTAGTGGTTTATATCTTCTCACACAGCCCTGTGTCTTTCAGGCAATGTAACAGCACCTTTTAAATAATATTCCATTTACCTAATGTTTTTACTAAATCACAATGTATTTTTTGCCTCAAAATGTTTTAATTCCTCACAAAGAGTTTCTCTTTCTTTATCAAAGCCCTTACATACCCAGAAAAAGTGATCGATTGTTTCTTACTTCTTCCAGAGTGCACATAGTCCATCTTTGTGTCTTTTTATTCAAAAAAGATTTTTGTTTAAGTCACAATGGCCAGTTAGAACTCTAGACAAAAGCAGTCATTAGTCCTGCCTACGCCCTGAAGTATGCCATAATCCTCAACTCTAGGCACAATTCAAAAAATCTTCTTCCGCTTTTTTTTCATTAATCAATTTTTAGCCCCTTTTAAATTTTTCTGTACTGTATGTTTTTGAATTCTTTTTTACTCAAAAGTATTTCTATGTCAATCAGTTCATTTCTTACAGCATTTTTACCTGTTTTTTCTGCCATTTTGTTCCTTGGTATCCCAATATGCTCTGGGATCCAAGCTAATGCTACATGTATCCCCATCTGTTCTAACTCTGTTATTAGAAATATAACTTTATTGATTAAATCACTTCTACATACTAAGACACCCTTTTTTATCACTATAAGGCTCACGACTTCATACAAAAAAAATGACCACTATTGCTGTGTGTACATCCCAGATCTAATTTAATGCTAGCATTATTGCTGCTAGTTTAGTTGTCATGACAGCTACATGGTCAGATATTTTTGATATACAATATGCCGTCCTAACTCCTCCTGTTTTTTATTTTTTGGACTCATCTTTATATATTTGATAAAACAGACTCCACTTTTCATCTATTATACTATATACTTCACTTTTAATACCTACCCTCTTTTTTACCCTTAAATTAATAAAATTTACTTAAATCCATGTTTGGACATGTGACTTTCCATCCCATAACTAATTTTTCTATGACTGAAAGTTTTGACTTCGTTCAGTTTCTCCTTGTCTTTCAGCTCCTACAGCCACACTAACTAGTACAGCATGTGCCATTCTAACATCATGTGCTATAGTTTTCCTACCAAATTCCCAACAATCCTCATAAATTTGTTTGGTACTTTCATCATTTCAGTTCCCATTAACTTTGTCCCTGAAATTTAGGTTAAGTAGTTTCATTTGTGTAACTGGCATTTCACAAGAAGCTATCTGTAGCAGATACAGATCTCATAATAAATGCACCACACACAATTCATAGTGCCTGAGCTTGTATTAAAACTAATTTTTTAAGTTTTGATTTTGATGCTGACCCAATGGCTTGGCAGCCATAGTCAATAACTGGTCTGATTAAGGCTCTCTATTACCATCGGCGGTGTTTTCTTATAGGCCCCCGAGTTAGTCCCAGCAAGACTTTAAAGCAGGTTAATCCTCTGTGTATATTTATCTTTATCATAGTTTATATATTTCCAATGTAATTTAGTACCAAATATTACCCTTAAGAACATCAATCTTTCAACTACATCTATTTGTTCTCCATACAGATACAGTTAGTATTCGTTTGTGACTTTCCTTTTTATAAAGATCAATCCTTTGGTTTCAGCAATGGAGAACTTGAAACCCCACGCATTTCCCTGGTCAGAGGTGTCTCATTAAAGCTTTGTTGATTCTCTTTTCTGCCACCTCATTATTCCTGCTCCCAACCTACAGAGCACAATCATGTGTGAGTAGAGTGACACTTACCCGATCACCTGTTTGTTCTGAAAGATCATTTATCAAATTATTAAATAAGGTTGGGCTGATAACATTTCCCTGAGGTGCACCATTTTATATACATATATATATTCAACAAAACTTTCCCAACTCTGACCTGCATGGGTCTTCTATTCAAAAAGTCTCTAATCCACTCATATATTCTTCCCCTTATCCCTACTGCACGTACTTTGAACAATAAGCCTTCCATCCATAGTATACCCTATGCCTTTTCATTATCTAGAAAGACAGCTATCATGAAACCCATGTGCCTCATACTTTTTTGTACTTCAGTTTCAAATTTAGCAATGTGATCCACGGTGCATCTTTTCCTCCTAAAACCACTCTGTACTGTCTCTATAATGCCATTGTTTTCCAATTTTTTCATCCACCATTCCCTCCATAATTTTACCTAAACAGACATGAGGGCAAACTGGTCTACAGGCATCCACTTTTGTGTATAGTTTGCCTGGTTTTCGTATTTGAATTACCACTGCAGTGTTTCCACCCTACTGATATCCACTCCATTTTCCATATAATATTAAATAATCCCAAAATAACCCTCAAACTGCCCTTCAGAGAGATATTTAAACATTATGTTACATATATTATCTTTACCTGGGGATGTATTCTTGCTGACATCAATAGCTTTCTCAAGTTCTCACGTACAAATCTATTCATTCAGTATAGTATCTTCAAGTTTACCCCAAATACATAATAGATTATGATTCTCTTCAATGAACTGCCTTTTAATCTGGTAGAAAACTTCAGTTTGGTTTTCATCATTATTCACCCCTCAGAAAGTTTCATCTCAAACTTCGGCTTTCTCATTATCAGAACTTCTAACTCTGTCAGTCCCAGTAAGAGTAGGATGTGATTGCTTAGTCTTAATTCCATTCATTCTCCTAATTTTCCTGTAGATTTCTAATGTCTGGCTTTCTTTGTTTATCTACCCACAATACTTCCTCCAACGCTCTTTGGTTGTTTTATACTTTTTATGCTATATCCTTATTTCTTTTATACTTTATTATTATACTTTTCTTTTTTGCGCTTTTCTATAGGCTTTCTTCCTTTCTTTAACTGACATTTTGTACTCCTCATTCTACTATGGAAGTGAGTTTTTAGTTTGTGGATATTTCAATTTCCTAGATAGGGCTACAGTAGCTGCTGCAATTACCAGGTAATCCCTTTGTTACATTATCTTTGAAATTCTCTCTGTCATCACTCACACAATTATTCACAAATTCAGTGCATTTACTTATAAATAGCTCTCAGTTAGTTTTCTTAAAATTCCAAGTGGGTAATTTTCCATTGCCCTGCATCTCATCTTGTCCTTGAAAAGTAATAAGTATAGGGAAATGATCACTCCCCATTCCTTCTTCTTTATATATTTCCCAGTTGCATTTACTTGCAATATCTGCTGTTACAATTCGCAGGTCCGCTGTATTAAATCTAGTTGGGGTGCCATTGTTTAAAACCACTGGATTGTTTTCATTAATGAACTTGTCTAAGCATGCACCATTTTTATCAGTTGTCTTACTTCCCCACAATTTATTATGACTATTAGGTCACCACATATAATATCTGGTCTTTAAGCATTCTTCACTATTTCTTGTAGCTCTGAACTTTCTAATTTCCCACATGGGTTATAGATATTACAAATCCTTAAATAAATATGACTCTTCAGCATTGGGATCTCAACAGCATTATATTCTTGGCTTACTTCTCTGTTCTCTACTGCTATGTAGTTTAATCTTTCCCTTATGAAAGTGCAAATGCCTCCTCCTCTTCCTAGTTTTTGGTCTTGCCTATAAGAATTTTAAATACAAGCTTTTCAACCAACAATGTTTCTTGGATACTGTAGTGGGGTGATTAACTTGCTCCAGCCCTGATAGTGTTAAAAGCCAGCCCTTGGAGAGGGCTGGGGCTGAGAGCCAGTAAGAACAGGCTGATTGGGAAGGCAGCCACAGCTGGGGCCATACCCATTTAGGAGACAGCTGGCCCTATAAAAGAGCTGAGAGCCAGGAGCTGGATCAGTCTCTCTCTAGCTCTTGGGAGAGAAGGACCTGGCTGCCTGGGACCTCAGGGTACAGAGAACACAGCAGGCTGGGGAAAGGCAAGAGGATCTGTGGAGCTCCAGCTTGATAAATCCCCAGGCTGCGGTCTTGCTAAAGGCCAAAACAGGTACTCGGGTTGCAAAGGCGCAGCCTAGGGTTAGGCAGAGGCAGCAGGTCCAACCCCCTCCTTTGCCATTGATGAGTGGTTTACAGTCTGTCCCAGTGGGCAGGGGCTGGATGATGACTGGCAGCAGCCACTGAGGCAAGGTGAGTTTAGAGGATGGGGATTCCCCTGAGAGGGGAGACCCACAGCGGGGGGTACTGCAGGGGCAGAACCTCAAAGTAAAGGGTACCGGGGTCCAGGAGGGACACAGGGCCTGAGGCAGGTGAGCCACTGGCCAGTAGAGGGAGCTCCGGGCTGAAATCGAGCTAATTCCCAGGATAAGCAGCAGGAGGCGCCTCATGGGCGCCTCACTTTGCTACAGATACATATAACAACTGATTTAGCTTTCATTTCCGGGATATTTTCTTTTAGTTCTTGAACATGTGCTATCAGACTGTGTGCATTCTGACAAAATATTGAGATTCCCCATTCTAGTCATATTTAATCAGCTTCATTCAACATTGCATGAATATGGTCCACTGACAAGTTGTTAATATAAAAATATTTCCCACTGCCCTTGCTATAATTTTCTTTTTCTGATTTTCCTCCCCCAGTTTGTGATGTACAATTTATCACTTCTACCATAAATGCAATAAACCTTTTTCATTAATAGTATATGATTGAAGCTGTGTCTGCAGTTACCCTTTTCCTGTGCTCTTGTTTCTTCCTTCTCCATCTGATGCTGTGAAAGTCTCCTTACAGCTTCTGCATAAGATACGTTATTAACAATTTTTGTCTTTTGTAGCTTGCCTTGCCGCAGTACACCGTCTATACGTGGGACTGTAATTACCACTGCAGTTACTACATTTGGTTCTGAATATCTGAAACCCTACTGTTACTTTCTCAGGTGGAGTCCCTCCCTCAAATGTAATCAGGACATCTGTTAACAGCATGCTTTCTCCTCCTCGTTACTAATCAGTTGTTTACTTACTACTAACACTTTATCTTCTCCTATGCTTTTGGTTATCTCATCATTGGTCAGCTCTAATGGCATTATATTTCAGTCAATACTTTGGTAGCTGGCAACTTACTTTAACTTTCCCTAGCATTTCAGGGTTTAGCAGTTTATCAGCTTGCTCTTTGTTTTTACACAGCCTCTTTGCCCTTAACAATATCTTCTATGCTTTTTTAAATCCAGTCTGCTACTTTCACAGAGTTTACATCACTAATCCCATTTCTTTGGCTAGGGATTTTACAATCACAACATTTTGGTTTATTTCCTTCCTCAGCTTTGCTATATTTCTGGCTGTTATCTGATTCTGCTTCTACTTTTCTCAGCCCTACTTTGTATCCATTCTACCTCTCCACTAGACTCTCTTGAGTTTATAGAGTGATTTCATTTGGAATCAGAGAATCCTCCATCTCCACCTCCCAGCTCTTTTCTGCTGCCAGCTTCCTGGCTTTATAATAGCCTGCCTATTACATCTCATCTGGGTTCCATCAGGGATTGCGTAGGCCACTTAATTCCCCTCAGAGATGGACTATCCAGTTAATGAATCTCTTCTCAGTCTCATTATCCCTTTCCAGGCTAGTGTGGGGGTGAACATCCCATGACATCATTCTTTTGTTCTTATGTAAAGTAAATGGTTTTCATAACTGGACACACCTTCCACTAAACTGTCGCATGGAGGATCTGCAGTACTCGCAACTTTGGGTTTTTGAGCTGGCAGGCAAGCCATCATCCAAAAAAATTGTCAGTCTTGCACTGATTTCCCTTCAGAATAAAGAAAGGTCCCATGAATCCCCCCAGCATCAGAGTTTGGGTAAATAAATCAGTAACTTTTTGCAAGTTATGAGAGCAAAGGCAGAAATATAAACTAAGACTTGTGGGGTTAACTTGAAGATACCTGAGTAAGAGAAACTTTAGTGGCTTAGTGCACCTCCCCAGTCAGTGAAGTTCAAGAAATCTTCACAGAAATCATGACAAATTTTCTATAATGAAAAAAGGCAAATAGGAGGACAGACAGAGTTGACAGTACTTTGAATATGCTGCTTGCTCTTACTTGATGAATTAATTTGACTGCAGCTTGACTCATAAGACGTGGTTTTAACACCTCCTGAGATGTAGGAGGTTGATGTTTACATTCCCCGAACGCAGAAACATATTTTGCAAGCCTCTACACTGCCAGTCATACTTCAGTGAAACATATGCTGCCCTGTTACTTCAGATAACAAACTGCCACTCTTCGTCCAATGGGTCAATGTCACTAATAACTAATTTGTTTGCCAAAGAATTTTGAAAATGAGTGAGGGTTCCATAAATAGATACTAGTTGTACTATATTCATCATAAGATAATATATGGCCAGACTGTTACAATCAAGGTGAGTTAAGTGAACTTGTCATTTTTAGGAGTTATCTTTGGTAAGTAGTTTTGCCCACCAGATTCCCAGCTGAACTCCTTTAGAAAATAATCTGCAAATATTACAGATCAACAATTACTTTAGATAAACAATAAAAACTACAGCATATAGGATCTCAAAATATTTTACGAACATCCATTACTTCTAACACTGTGGTGAGATATTATACCCATTTTCAGATGAGACTCAGAGAGGTTAAGCAGAATGTCAAAGATCACATAGTGAGCTGGTGGCAAAGCTGGTACAGAACCCAGGAGTCCTGACTTCCAGTTGCCAACCCTAACTGCTAGACAGCTCTGCTTCCCATAATACATACTCTTGTTCCGGTGTGGAGAGAAATTAGTTTGGATCACAGATCCTCTAATTAGAACCCTGAATTATCATCTAATTTTCTGTTTTAGGTATTTCGAAGGCATCTATTAACCTCGTATCCAAATGCTAAGGAGATTCATACTCTGGAGGTTTTGAAAGAAAGGAACTGAATTCATACAGAACTTTGAAGATAAAGAGGGTGCCACAGCACCGCCCTTCATCAAGAGAATCTGCCTGCATATCACCAAAGCAGTTCATTTTCTCCAGGTGCTTCAGGACCAAGACTAGACCCAAATAGTCATAACCACTAGAAACACTTCCCTGAACTTACACGGGCTAAAAGGTTGCCACCATTACTAACAGACAAGCCAGACTGCAGTGGTCCAGGACATTCATACTTTTTTATTGCAATGTTCTATACCTGGAACTCAATACACAAATGCCAATGAAAGTCCAGAATGTAGCACTGTACACTGCTAAACAATTCCACTAGGTGGACGATCATCAGCCTGATCAACAGCTCCTTTCACTATACTGGATATCCGCCGATCATCAGATCCAGTTCAAGAGCAAGGTGCTAATCTTCAACACTCTCAAATTCTCTGAGGAACTTCCATATCTCTGTGCTCATGAAGAGCTGTGTATGATAATGTAACCCTTCTGCCCCTCTGAGTTGGCAGCAACAAGGGCCGGGTTCAGCATCCAGGGGTTCCGTTTCAGTAACACAATGCATAACCGGCTCGAGCCCCCACCCAGTGACCTGGGACACATACCACACACCGCTGGGCGCCTCTAGGAGGCAATACTTCCCCTCTCGCAAGCACGGAGTCTGAGTGTAGCAAAATCTTTTTAATAAAGGAAGGAATCAATGTGGCATCCCATTGGAGAAACACCACAAACAGGGTTATAACACAAACCATAAACAAAAATCCACCTCCAAGCACGTTTGGCACTGTCCTTTTTCCCCTTAGGGTTTTAAGTCCAATCACCCCGAAGTCCAACAACCCAAAATTCTCTGGTCAATGCCACCCCAGAGTTCGAGAGTTTATCTGTAGAGGTCCCTCCCCCCAGCCTAGGTAGAAGGGGGTACCTTACGTGGTCCGGGGCCAACTGCCCTGCCTCTCCGTGGGTTCTGCTTCCGCCTTCTCCATGAACTGCTCCACTTTACCAGCCGCTCCACTCTGCTCCTCCAGCCGTCCTCAGAAACTGCTCCGCTCCACCAGCTGCTCTGCTCCATGAGCTGCTCTAGTTCTCCCTGAAAACTGCTCAGCTCCGTTCGCTCTGTGGGCCGCTCCACCCGTCCTACAGCTACTCCTCCGTTCGCTCTGTGGGCCGCTCCACCCGTCCTACAGCTACTCCGCTCTGCCAGCCGCTCCGCTGCCACCAGCTGTCCCGTGATCCGCTCCAGCCGTCCCCACAACTGCTCCACTCCACCAGCTGCTCGGTTCCACAGTGTAGCTTCAGGCTCCCCTACTAGTTAGCACAGTACTCAGTGCTCTCAGCTCAGTAATTTCAGCTCTTTAGTGATTTTCAGCTCATAGTGGGGGAGCCCCAGTGCTAGTGCACCATTAGCCCAAACTGAGTTCAGCGCAGTAACCTGTATTTATATTCTTAAGGGAATAAAAAATCAACTCTAACATTCCACAGTGGAGAGAGGAGGGGCTAGAACTGGTGCTTCTGGCTCCACAAGGAGACTGCACCACCAGACACAGATACCTCTCCCTAACCTCTCTCAATTCACTGGGTTTTGGAACTCACGTCCCTTGTCTAGCAAGTACCACCCAATTGAGGGTGAGTCATTTGTCACCAAGGAGTCCCACAGCTCGGCAGTCTGGGATAGGGTAGGCATGTCTATGCAAATACACTCTCTGAAATTCTTTCCACCAGATGTCAGGGTAGAGCTTATCCTGACTCTGCTTACATCCTGCCCCCAGCCAAGAATTTGTCATCCCGACAAATCACATTCCCTACTATACCAACTTATTGGTCCCCTCCAAAAGGCATTAGATAGCCCACTTTAGCTTTCACAAACCTGTGTGCTAAATGTATAGGCTGCTCACTAATCACCCCAGGTGCATCGTAAGTTAACCGTTTCACTGGTCTTATTACCCTGTCTCGCCTATTGAGAATCTCTGTTGCTATGGTAGGGGGGACATCCTCTTGAGTGACGGATGGGGAGGTTTCCTGTGAGTTCCCCTCGGATACTGGCATAGGCCCCTGCATTTCTAGTTCTAACAGTGGAGGTTCGCAGGTGCTCTGGACATCCTCCATCTGTATGTCACCACTATCCAATAGCCTGTGTATAAGTCATTACACGGGGGTCCCACCAGTGGCTCAGGGATGTCAGGAATGGGCCTAAATACTTCTGCCATAGGGTTTAGGGCAGAAGAGGATGTGCTCTCTTCTGATTCAGCGGATCGAGACTGAAATCTTGTCTTCATCCCAGGATACACCATGGTTGTGTGTTCCTCCTCAGACTCACTCTCAGATGTGCTGAGTAGGGGTAGGTTAGCTGCAGGGAGCCGGCTGTCCACGTTGGAAGGCGGCTTTGGCACAGCACCTTCGTTCTGCCCTGTTCCCCGGTTGTGGCCAATCTCATAAGGGCTGCCTACCAATTCCCCCACAGGGAGCAAAAGGTTTCTGTGCACGGTCTTTGTCTGCCCTGTACCTTCTTCAGGTTTGATCTTATAAACCGGCAGATCTCCTAGCTTTTCCATCACTAGGTAAGGTATTGCCTTCCACCTGTCAGCTATCTTGTGTTTGCCAGCAATATCCAAATTTCGCAGCAGGACTCTGTCCCTGGCTGGAGCTCTTGCAGACGTACCCTAGCATCATATCGATGTTTGTTGCGGCCTGCATTCTTCTAAGCTGCAGATGTAGCTAAGTGATAAGCATCCCGCAGCTTTTCTCGTAGTCGGGATAGATATTGCTGGTGAGTTTCATAGCTATCTCCATCCTCGGATACGCCAAAGCACAAGTCTATGGGTAATCTTGGTTCTCGCCCAAACATTAAGAGATATGGGGTGACTCCCATAGCGTCGTTCTTTGTGGTGTTGTAGGCGTGCACTAGAAATGCGACATATTGGCTCCAGGTTGCCTTCTGCTCTGGCCGCAAAGTCCCTAACATATCTAACAGGGTTCGGTTGAACCTCTCTGGCTGAGGATCACCCTGTGGGTGATAAGGCGTTGTCCTTGACTTTTTAATTCCTGCTATCCTCAGCACCTCCTTCAGAAGGTGACTCTCAAAGTCTCGTCCCTGATCCGAGTTTATCGGGCTGGGAATCCATAAACTGAGAAATATTTTTCCCACAGTACTCGAGCGATGGTAGTGGCCTTCTGATCACGTGTGGGGTATGCCTGTGCATATCGCGTATAATGGTCGGTCACTACTAGAATGTTCCCAATATTCCTCTTGTCTACTTCTAAGGACAAGAAATCAATGCAAACCAGCTCCAGAGGTTTGTTGCTGGTGATGTTCTTCAGATATGCAGCCCTCGTGGGCAGAGTTTTCCTTTGAACACATCGAGCGCGGGTGTCACATTTTCTGCGAACATCTTCGGCCATCCGAGGCCAATAGAACCTACTGCGGATAAGTTCCAGGGTCCTCTCCATCCCTATATGTCCAAAGTCATCATGCAGGGCCCTCATGGCCAGGGCTCTGTACTCTTTTGGCAGCACTAGTTGATTCCGTTGTTTTTGTAGAGGGTCTGTGGTCACGCGGTGTAGCACTCGCTGAATCAGTTTCAGTTTGGTCCATTCTCTCAATAGTAGTTTACCCTCTGGGGTAGGTGGGACAACCGCAGCTGGGCCTCGCCCCTCTCTTTTGGCAAGTAGTGTATCACAAATGTCAACATCTTGCAGCTGGGCTTCCTGCCAGTCAGCTGCATTGAGCATGGGCAAGGGAGACTGGTCCAAAGCAATATAGTTCACTGAAGCAGAAGGCACGCATTCAGGGGGCAGGCCCAAAGCTTCAGCAACACATCCATGAAGGCTCTCAGGGGCCTCCGGCTCTCGGCGACTCACACTGCAGATAGCTCTCACGCCATCCGTGGGTATCACAGCAACGTCAGGTGCCTGCGGACGTCTGGACAAGGCATCTGCATCTACATTGCTCCTCCCTGATCGGTATTGAATGCTGAACTCATAGCTAGCCAAGGCGGCCACCCATCTCTGGCCTGTAGCATCCAATTTAGCACTTGTTAACACATAGGTCAGTGGGTTGTTGTCTGTCCACACCTGGAACTGAGCACCGTACAAGTAGTCTCGAAATTTCTCAGTGATGGCCCATTTCAAGGCCAAGAACTCCAGCTTGTGGATGGGGTAGCGAGTTTCACAGTCAGACAGTCCTCGGCTGGCAAAGGCTACCGGTTTGCGTTTGCCTTCCACTTCCTGATACAGTACTGCTCCCAGACCCTCCAAACTGGCATCAGTATGCAGGATAAACGGTTTGCTTGGGTCAGCAAAGACTAGGATGGGAGCATGAGTTAGGCAAGTAATGATTTCCCGAAAAGCCCTCTCAGATCTTTCATCCCATCGTGGCCCAAATGGTTCGAAGGGGCCATAGTGTCTCTGCAAAGGAGGCTTTGGAGGCCTCCACTTATTCTGGGTCTTAGATTTGTTCTTGTTGGACTGGTATCCCCTGGTAAGATCATTCAGAGGTTTTACAATCATAGCATAGTTCTTCACAAATCTGCGGTAGTAGCCACTAAATCCAAGAAACGTCTTGAGTTCTCTGTAGTTAATGGGACGTGGCCAGGTAGTGAGTGCTTCTATTTTATCGGGGTGTCATAAACAGATAGCTAAGGGTTAACGTCTCTTTCACCTGGAGCACCTGACCAGAGGACCAATCAGGAAACCGGATTTTTTCAACTTTGGGTGGAGGGAATTGTGTGTCTGAGGTCTTTGTGTTTCTGTCTGCCTGCTTTCTCTGAGCTTTGGAGAAGTAGTTCTGCTTTCTAATCTTTTGTTTCTAAGTGTAAGGACAAAGAGATCAGATAGTAAGTTATATGGTTTCTTTTCTTTGGTATTTGCATGAATATAAGTGCTGGAGTGCTTTGATTTGTATTCTTTTTGAATAAGGCTGTTTATTCAATATTCTTTTAAGCAATTGACCCTGTATTGTATCATCTTAATACAGAGAGACCATTTGTATTTTTTCTTTCTTTTTTATATAAAGCTTTCTTTTAAGACCTGTTGGAGTTTTTCTTTACTTCAGGGAAATTGAGTCTATACTCACCAGGGAATTGGTGGGAGGAAGAAATCAGGGGAGATCGGTGTGTGTTGAATTGGCTAGCCTGATTTTGCATTCCCTCTGGGGGAATAGGAAAGTCCTTTTTGTTCCAGGACTGGGAACAGAGAGGGGGAGTCACTCTGTTTGGATTCACAGAGCTTGTGTCTGGGTATCTCTCCAGGAGCACCTGGAGGGGGGAAGGGAAAAAGGATTATTTCCCTTTGTTGTGAGACTCAAGGGATTTGGGTCTTGGGGTCCCCAGGGAAGGTTTTTCAGGGGGACCAGAGTGCCCCAAAACACTCTAATTTTTTGGGTGGTGGCAGCAAGTACCAGGTCCAAGCTGGTAGCTAAGCTTGGAGGTTTTCATGCTAACCCCCATATTTTGGACGCTAAGGTCCAGATCTGGGAATAAAGTTATGACACAGGGTCAGTACTCACACCCTCTTGGGACACGATGTGACCTACATACTTCACTGAGGTTTGGTAGAACTGGCATTTATCGATTGAAAGCTTCAAACTGTATGCCTCCAACCTATCGAGAACTTTAAGAAGTCTTTCTTCATGTTCCTCCAGGGTTCTTCCAAACACAATCAGGTCATCAAAGTAAACTAACACCTGCAGTAAATTCATGTCTCCCACGACTTTTTCCATAAGTCGTTGAAATGTGGCAGGGGCCCCAGAAATCCCTTGTGGCATGCATTCAAACTGGTAGAACCCTAACGGGCAGATGAAGGCTGTCTTCTCCTTATCCTCTTCTCCCAGAGGGATCTGGTAGTATCCACTCCGAAGATCCAACACAGAACCACTGACTACCCAGCAAACAGTCCAAGGCATCTTGTACTCGAGGCATGGTGTATTGATCAACTGTAGTGCGCCTGTTTAGGGTGCGGTAGTCAATACACATCCGGATTTTTCCAGTCTTCTTACGAACGACCACAATGGGTGAGGCATAGGGGCGTCATGACTCTGTGATGATACCATTCACGATCAGCTCTTGAAGATGATGGCGCATGTCTTCCATCTCAGAGAGGGCAATCCTTCTAGACCTCTCCCTGAAGGGTCGGGGATCTTGTAGCCTGATATGGTGTTCCACTCCCTTTGCACATCCCACATCCCACTTATGTAGTGAGAACACCTTGGATCTCTCACAAAGCTTCTTCCTCAGGCGATCCTTCCACTCCTCAGACAGCGGTGAGTCCCCGAAGTCAAACTTCACAGGATCTATCATTGGAACATCAGCTTCACACTGGGGTCTCACAACGCTTTCAGGCTCAAAGATGTCTGCAATCTTCTGCCCTGGTTTTACAAACACATCACGGCGTGTTTCATTAGCAACCAGTATCGTCACCTCCTCCTGGGCTTCAGCAGGTAGGGTTATGACTCCACTGAGAACCAGCACTCCTTCTGGGAGCCCTCCCTTGGTTGGCTGCTCTACCACAGCTAATGTTCCCTTACTGCCTTTTAGGCAGGTACTCCTGACAATCACCTCCTTTTCTGACATGGCAGGCACCACTAAAGGGACCGGGCCCGCATACCTCAGTGCTCCTACTGGCAAATCAGGCATCACTTTTCTTGTGTCCTCAATTTTTCTGTAAGCCACGGCACAGTGTGTGTGTATCACCAAGGTGTTCAGATATTGGTCTCCTGCTTGCTGTCTGCAGTAATCGGCCAGTATCCTAAAGAGGCTGGAGTTGGTCCCTATTAGCACAGACACATCAGAGGCTCCTTTGGGGTCAGGGCATATTAAAGCAGCGGTTTCTACCTCTTGCTTTACCCCAGCAACCTCCTCTGGGAATTCCAGGTGCACTATGACATACCCTTGATAGGGGTATTCATCCATGCTGAGGCCACACAGACCAATGCCAGTCAGTGGCTGTATGGGCAGGTGCCTAAGCATCTGTTGGTAGAATGACTGAAATATAATAGTCACTTGAGATCCAGTGTCAAGCACGGCTTTACACTCCGCCCCTTCAATCCTCACCATGACTTCTGCTCGAGGCCCTATCAGTCCTGCAGGGATCCCAGCTGGATGGTCTCTTCTGGGGGAATCTTCAAATCCTTTAGGCCTAGGTGGTCTCTGTCCCCAGACTTTCTGGCAGCTACTGGATCTCTTCCAACTAATCCTCAGCTTTTCATACACTAAGGAGGGGTTCTCTTCCTTATGGCAGTTAGCAGCACTGTGCCCATCCTGACCACACCGGTAGCAAAAGAATTGTCCTTTCCCCATTCGGCAAGGTGGGACGGTGACTCTAGATACTGACTTCTCTATCATCACAGTCTGAGGCTCCTTATTCCTGGAAATCTTAGCTTGGTCAATGATGCTTTGCAGCTCAGCTATCCGTTCTGTCAGGACCTGCATTTGTTGGGCAAGTTCCTCTGTGGTGCTCACCATCAGTACACTGGCCATTGGCGGTGGCGTCGTGCTGGCTGGTTCCAATGTTTGGGCTTCCCAACACGCGCTGGCTGCCTGCCTTTCTTCTTCTTCCCTGACCTCCTTTATCAGCTGGGAGTAACTTGGGGGATGTTCCTGCCGTTCTCTTAGTCGGAGATGAAGTAGGATCGGGTTCTGATACTGAGTCCCTCTTACAACTTGAGCCAGTCTGGTCTGATCCATCTGCTCAGCAGTCACTGCTCCCCTCATAACAGCTCTCTGAAGTAGTCTCTCCAGCCTCTGTATATAGGCTGAAATTTTCTCACCCCTTTGCTGTCGGGAATTAATGAATTTACAGTAACTGTCCTCAGGGCCCTCTACGCTCCCAAAGGTATTATCAAGGGCCTCTAGGCAGTCCTTCACACTGACCTCAGGGTCAATGAGCTTCAGGGTGCGAATTACATCTAATGCTGGGCCACTAAGGCTCTCTATTAGACATCGTCGCTTTTCTACATCGGGTACGGCCCACTCCCGCAGCATTTCAGTAGTATGCTTCAACCAGAGTTCAAACTCCTCTTCCCCATCAAATAACCTTAATTTACGACAAGAGTTCGACGTAGCATAGGCCAACACAATCTTTTCCAGTATATGCCCCAGTGCTTCTGCCCAATCATAGGCTGAGTCTGCCGCCGCTGAGCTAGAGGCTGCAGGACTGGGGCCCAACAAACCCGACATATTAGCCATTATACAAACAGTAGTTTCCTCAAAATATAAACACAATTATTTCCCAATACAGTGGAACACTCAACTGGTGCTTGCGAGGGGTACTGACCCAGGCATCCCAGACGAGCCCCCAAAAATGTATCCCTTCTGCCCCTCTGAGTTGGCAGCAACAAGGGCCGGGTTCAGTATCCAGGGGTTCCGTTTCAGTAACACAATGCATAACCGGCTCGAGCCCTCACCCAGTGACCTGGGACACTCACATACCATACACCCCTAGGCACCTCTAGGAGGCAATACTTCCCCTCTCGCAAGCACGGAATCTGAGTGTAGCAAAATCTTTTTAATAAAGGAAGGAATCAATGTGGCATCCCATTGGAGAAACACCACAAACAGGGTTATAACACAAACCATAATAAAAACCCACCTCCAAGCACATTTGGCATTGTCCTTTTTCCCCTTAGGGTTTTAAGTCCAATCACCCCGAAGTCCAATAACCCAAAAGTCTCTGGTCAATCCCACCCCAGAGTTCGAGAGCTTATCTGTAGAGGTCCCTCCCCCCAGCCTGGCTAGAAGGGGGCACCTTACGTGGTCCGGGGCCAACTGCCCTGCCTCTCCGTGGGTTCTGCTTCCGCCTTCTCCACGAACTGCTCCACTTTACCAGCCGCTCCACTCTGCTCCTCCAGCCGTCCTCAGAAACTGCTCCGCTCCACCAGCTGCTCTGCTCCATGAGCTGCTCTAGTTCTCCCTGCAAACTGCTCAGCTTCGTTCGCTCTGTGGGCCGCTCCACCCGTCCTACAGCTACTCCGCTCTGCCAGCCGCTCCGCTGCCACCAGCTGTCCCGTGATCCGCTCCAGCCGTCCCCACAACTGCTCCACTCCACCAACTGCTTGGTTCCACAGTGTAGCTTCAGGCTCTCCTACTAGTTAGCACAGTACTCAGTGCTCTCAGCTCAGTAATTTCAGCTCTTTAGTGATTTTCAGCTCATAGTGGGGGAGCCCCAGTGCTAGTGCACCATTAGCCCAAACTGAGTTCAGCTCAGTAACCTGTATTTATATTCTTAAGAGAATAAAAAATCAACTCTAACATTCCACAGTAGAGAGAGGAGGGGCTAGAACTGGTGCTTCTGGCTCCACAAGGAGACTGCACCACCAGACACAGATACCTCTCCCTAACCTCTCTCAATTCACTGGGTTTTGGAACTCACGTCCCTTGTCTAGCAAGTACCACCCAACTGAGGGTGAGTCATTTGTCACCAAGGAGTCCCACAGCTCGACAGTCTGGGATAGGGTAGGCATGCCTATGCAAATACACTCTCTGAAATTCTTTCCACCAGATGTCAGGGTAGAGCTTATCCTGACTCTGCTTACATCAACAAAGTTGTGGGAGCTAGATTCAGAGCTTTCTTGCTGATTGTTGTACAGCTATGGAATTTCCTTCCCCAGCAATCGAAATGACCTACAATATCACCACTTTCAGATCAAAGAGCAAAAACTCTCTTTGCCTTAGGTTTCCCAAAACAATAATAGTAACATTATCATCAACACTGGATTGCAGGGTGGAGCTGATTGCCACAAGGCAATCAATTCTCTGTTTTCTTTTCTGTCATTTGTTTATTTTTCCATTTTGATCTGTTTAAAAAGTGGGTGCTCGCTCGAGCTGAGCCTTTTTTAGATTCTTGTTGAAATGCTTCCCTTAAGCCATTACTGACAGACCCCAGAGCAGATTCACAACCTCAACACTTGCCATGGATAATTTCATTAGATGAAGAATGCAAATTAATCTGTGGATAAGGGAGGAAGTAGGACTCCTGGGTTCCGCCTCTGAATCACATTGTGGTGTTTGGTA
Source organism: Gopherus evgoodei (assembly GCF_007399415.2). NCBI lineage: Eukaryota > Metazoa > Chordata > Testudines > Testudinidae > Gopherus > Gopherus evgoodei. The sequence goes on from NC_044326.1 coordinate 24,065,488, forward strand.
AATCATGATCTGGCCATCTATTTGCCAATGACACAGGTCCTGAACAGTTTAATAATCTCCTTTTCTAACATGAACATTTGGAGCACAGGTCTCTGTCTCTTTGTGGAGGAATCCAACAGGAACCGAATTGTGGACTGTTGGGCCTGAGGGGTTGAGCTGGGGTTGCCAGGCATCCGTTTTTTGCCTGGAACAAAAGGGTCCATTAAAAGTGAGTGAGGGTGGGATAGAGTGAGCAACGGAGGCAGGGATTGGAGGGAGCAGGAGCAGGGCCTCGGAGAAGGGGCAGGGCAGGTGTGTTAGGTTTTGTGCTATTCGAAAGTTGGCAACCCTAGGTTTAACCGAAGTTAGCAGCTGAGATCTGGAGCCAAGTATCACGCCAAGGTCAATAGCTGGGGACAAGAGACTAGGGTTGAACCATACTCAAGAATCAATCCCAGGGGCACGCGCAGGAATTTAAATTTTACTGCTCTTGGGTGGGCACCGGTGGGGGATGCAGTACTATTATGGCGAGGTGGGGCAGAACAAACTTCTCCAGCCCCAGGGCCCTAGAGAGGGGCGTAGAGCGCTCTCCCTACCATAGCATCAGGGCTCGAGAAGTTTGCTCTCCCCACTGCAGCCCAGAAGCAGGAGGAGTTCTGCACCCCTTGTCAAGGCCTCGCGGCTGAAGGAGTTCGGCATCCCCTGCCAATTATTGGGGGGATCCAAGTCTCTGCTTGCCCCCCCTTGCACCCGCCCCTGGTAAAACCAGAGTCAATAGCTAGGAACTGAAGGGCAGGGCAAGGAGGCAGGAACAAGGCAGGGTTTGTCTCAGGAGCAGGTCGGTGATACCTTGTTGCACAGACAACTTCCTGGTACTCCCCCCAGGCATAAATAGTAGGTCTGGACCCATTCGAGGTCATGCAGGGAGCTTCCAGTCTTCTCCATCATGAACAGCACTTCCTGAAATGATTGGTCTCCCTAGATGTATGGTGTGTTGACCAGGCGTGGCTCTGCCCTGGCTGCCTGGTAGTAGCACAGAAGTGCAGCCTACTGTCCCAGGTTTAAGCCCCACAGAACCAGATAAGAGTGGGCTGGGAGATCATCAGCCTTACACTGTGAGCCTCATTTAACTGCAGTGGCGGGTAACTCAGTAGTCTCTTTGAATAACAAATACTATTCTCTCAGCTGCTGGCAGGCTGCATTAGTCTATCCAAAGGAAGTGAAGAAAAGGGGGAAAAAACAAACAATATGTGCTATCCAACTGTTCAAGAAAAGATAAACAACCAGTAATTATCCAAATCATAGATCATTACATGTACAAGAGAAAGAAACAGAAGAGTGCTGCACAAACAGAGTCTGTGAGCATCAATATAATGAATTGGCCTGTTAGTGCAAAAAAAAAAAAAAGTTAATTCTCTTATTAATGAATTGGAGGATCTCCTGGCGAGATAAATAAATAAACCAGAGTGCTTTAAAACTACGAAACAGTCACTGGTATATAAACATTATACAAACCTAAAGTGTTGCAGTACATCTGAGGGAACCATGCATAGCTGAAAGATTTGGACACATTATACTCTCCCACCACTCCAATTATCTTTTTTGCTTTAATTGGGCTAAAGCGAGTAAATGTTGTGGAGGGACTAGAGAGTTCCTGATTTTCTGAAGTTACCAAAGAGAACCAGAATGTGTTGCAATGGGGAGCTTAATAAATGTTGGAACTTCCTGATGAGGGAGCTCTCTAGATACTGCTTAAAGCATGGCTCTTTGTGTCTATTTCCTCATTCTGTAAATGTTAACCAAATGTATGAACTATGTGAATTATTTCTCATCGTAATTCACAGCGCTAAGATTTTTAAGACCAGGTATCTAATGTTAGGGTCCTTGTGACACAGGGCCAGAAAGGGTTAAACAACTTGCAGGCTAAATTCAACCTTTAAAGATTATTAGATTGTAATTGGGGCTATTCCTTATAAATAGCTAACATAGCCATGTTAAATGGACTAGAGCTTTGAAATGCAAACCTGTATGGTTAGAGAATTACAGGTAATACTAATTGTATGTGTTTACTTATATCTTGTTAGATGTTAACCACATAAAGAGAATGAGGAGTGACTTGTGGCACCTCAGAGACTAACAAATTTATTTGAGCATAAGCTTTCGTGGGCTAAAGCCCACTTCATCAGATGCATGCAGTGGAAAATACAGTAGGAAGAGATACATATATACAGAGAGAGAGAGAGAACAGGAAAAAATGAGTGTTGCCATACCAGCTCTAATGAGATTAATTGATTAAGGTGGGCTATTATCAGCAGGAGAAAAAAAACTTTTATAATGATAATCAGGATGGCCCATTACAAACAGTGAGGTTTTTTACCCACAAAAGCTTATGCCCAAATAAATCTGTTAGTCTTTAAGGTGCCACCAGACTCCTTGTTGTTTTTGTGGATACAGACTAACACGGCTATCTCTTGATACTATTAACCTGGTAGGTAATGTGTCCAATCCTTTGGGATCGGTAGAACTTTTTTTATGTGATGAACAAGATTTTTAGTAATCCTTATAATATTTGACTTGGCTATCTCAGTGGGAACTCAATGCTTTAAGGGATGTTTTGGCTTCTGGGTAACCAGCCAGGTATTGCAGAAGCTGCTTTGTTGCTGGCTTGTGAATCTAAGAATTAGAATAACTACCAGTTTTGGGGATTGTCTGCCCCATTCTTTGCAGTTTGCCCTAACTGCGCAATCTCATAGTGGCCCCCCTGGAACTCTGGTCACACTTTTAAATCCATATTTAGCATGTAAATATATTTCTAGATATTCATAGGTGCTGAACACTCTGTACCTCCCATAATTTCTGACAGTTTGAAAGAACATTTTTCATAACTTTTTATTTTGTGATTAGCACAGGTAACTTCCCAAATAAATATTAACAAATCTTATTCATAACCTGTATATGTTATCTTTAAAAACATTTATGTTTACCTACATCTGTGTATTAAGTTTGTTCAAATTCCAGAAACAGGCTATCATTTTTGCCACTGAAAGGATTTCCTATACTTTATTTCTCCAGGTCATTAATATTGGGATAGCTGTCCTTTACCAGAAATGAACTCTTACACATCTGGCTGCTAGGAGTAACTGATACCAATAAGTCCTTCTTGAGTCAGTAATCCCCTGTGGACTGTTAGAGAAACATACTGTATTTAACCCATCTACTGCTTTTCCTTAGGGAGGAGGAAGTATGGTCTTGTGATTAAGACTCAGAAGGACATTAAGAAACCTGGATTCTATTCACATCTCTCCCACATATTTCCTTGAACAAGTCACTTAATCTTTCTATGCCTCAGTTTCCACATCTATAAAATGAGAATAATAATATTAATTATTCCTAAATGGCAGGTTTGTGATGAAGATACATGAAGATAATGTGTGTACAATGATATGCCATCTTATTATGGAGGGCAACAGATGTATTTTTAATATAGTATTATACTGCTCTTAATGACATCATAGGTTGCCTAGTGGAACTTGATGCCATTCATTGCATTCAGTTCCAGAACCATGGTTCCCATAGATGGATGAGGAAAGAAATAAAACATAATTTTCAATAAGAATAAAGGGAAAACTTGTGCCCTCTCCCATACTGTGCAGCACGCAGGATCAAGGAACAAAGAGACACCCTCCCCCAACCTCTCTTTTGCAACTGAAACACAGTGGCAGTCCTTACAATCAAGAGTCTATGCACATTAATCTAGGCCGTATTTTGTCACCTTCTCTCTCACTGAGTAGCGCCTTAGTACATAAATATCATCAATTGGTCAAATCCTCAGATGGTGTAAATCAGCATAGATCCACTGACTTCAATGGAACCAGGCTAATTTATACCAACGGAGGTTCTGGTCCATTGTGTTCAGTGGGACCACTGAAAGAGAAGGTGCTATGTAGTAGGAGTCAGGGTGGCAAAAATCTAACCATTGATCAAAGGTGCAGTCGTTTGTCCATGTCTCTACTACGCAACACAGAAACTGTGAGCACCAAAAGGAACTGGACTTAAAACAGCTACGTAAAATCCAACTGATGTATTGTGAAAAGCTTTAGTTTCACAGATGTAGCCGATTTAAATTAACCTACCACGTGTTAGCATGAAATAAATAAATAAACACCAAGGCATGTAATATCTTAAATTGACATGTAAAATGTTTGCTCTATTCCCAGAGATCCAGTTCTGATGCCGGTAGTCATAGTTACACTGGAAACATAGCCCCTTGTGCAACTAGCAAATCTTTAGCTTTTGGCAAGGCAAACAGTCCAGAACTCCCCAGTACTACCTCGCAGGCATTTCTCTAGCCAGCCCAATAACTCCTCGTGTCGATTTAGTGTATTTTGTAAAAGAATGGGAAAACTGAACTTCCATTTTAATTAAAATTTGAATTCTATTTAAATGTCCAGAGGGGCAATATGGGCTGGAGGATTTAGCACACTGATGGAAGTCAGGCCTCCCTGAATTCTAGTCCAAGCAGTTGTTCTATAGATGCGCCACGTTCCATTCGGGGCAAGCCATTTAACTTCTCCCTCAATTTCTTCATCTGCCATATGAGAATAAAAATATTTCCCCATCTACCTACCACAAAGGGGTGAAGTGAGGATTATCTCATGTTCTGAACAGGCGGTGTTATGTAAATGCTAATTAAATTTAAGAAAAGGGAAGCATATTTACAACATCATTATTTTTACTATGCTCCTGATACTAGAGTGGTGCTCAGTTACTATAGGAATGAGTCTACAGAAATGCATTATAAAATATGCAACTCTCTGTAAATTGAATCAGAACAATACTCAGCATTTATACAAGGATCACAGGTGGGGAAACTGAGGCACAGATGCAGCTCATTCTGCACTGTTTTGCACCTTGTATAATTTGACATTAAGGTAGGTGTAAAATGCTACCAAATATAGCAATATGTTTATGTCCATTTTACACAAATATAAATGGGCTATACAGGATGCAAGGCAGTGGAAAAGCAGGTTTCAGAGAGATTCAGGCTTGCATAAGGTCATAGAAATAAATGCCAGGTCTCCTGACTAACAATTCTCTGAGTTAGTGACCAGATTGCCCCTGGTGTGGAGCATCTTTTTGTGAAATCATAACTGAGTCACCAGTTGTACCTGAATGCTAGTTCTGAGCAGAAACCCAAAAACGAATTGGCTTAGCTATGTTTCTAAAAATAATCATTTCAATGTTTTAAATATTGTAAACGTGAAAGAAAATGGCGTAACCAGCTCCAGAATCTGAGAGGTGTTTCAAAAGGGGAAAGTCAAGAGAAATAGGCTAGGAGGGGAGCAAAGGAAACAGGTCGTACAAAGGCAGCAAGAACCTGGAAAGCAGGGTGGGAAGATAATGGAGGCTGCAAAAACATTAAGAGAGAGAGTTGTTGGGCTTAGGAGTCCATTCAACGGGTTGGAGATAAGACTAATACATTCTGCCCTGTAGAAGACTCAAGCTCAGTATCAACTCAGGAACTGTTTTGGGATCACGGAGATTAAGCAGATCACAGAAAAAAGGAAGGGTGATGAGTCCTTGACACTAGTGCCGCAGAAAGAAAAGTCTGCCCACTGTTAGCTGATAAAACAAACCAAAATGAAGACTGCTTTAGAGAGGAGTTGATCTAGTGAGGTACACATGGTTTCAAGCTGAGTGAGGGAAACTCAGGCTCTTTCATACAAAATGATAATTGTTTCACTATTACAGAGCCACATGGTTATATGGTATAATGAAAAATCAAAAATTCTGCTTTACCTCTTGATGAAACTTTGACAGAGTTAGATGGCTCCACACTCAATCCCAGGGCATGCCATGTTGATTCCCCAACCTCTTGCCCTCTTCCTGTCCCAGCGCTAAAGGACTAATACTGAAAAGTGTGGAAGACCATCTACACCCACTGAGGCCAATGGGAGTTAAGGGTATTCAGCATTTACTTTAATAGATGTACAGAACATAAACACACAAGAAGCAGGTAGCACACTGACACTTTGTAGCCCTCAAAACAAGTGTCACCAGGCATTGTATTTCTGGTGGGGACACACAAGAACACCAGAATATATAGCTGTGAAATTTACAGACAACTAATGGTCCTGTACAAGGTCATGAACATTCATGTGGTGACAGCATGACTGCGCCAGCTGACGAGCTCAGACAGTATTTTTATTCCTGAGGGCTTGGAGGGGCCGGACACCAGAGGGGGTTCTCAGTGGGTGGATAGTCAGCCCTGTCAAATGTTAGTATCAGACATTTAAGCATTGCTAGTTGCCACTGAGATCGCATGCCAACCACTGAAAAAGAAATCCTGCTGCACCTCTGCTCCCAGGAGAAGAGGCAGTTGTGTGGTCAGCATGAGCAGGAGGCAGCAGAACAGCTGCAGCAAAAAGAACAGAATTTGACACATTGATAGATTTGAAAATGCTAACAGTACATGTAGTGTGGAATTCGTGATTCATGCTGCCTTTTTATTATTGGCATAAAGAAATGCACAGGTCCTCAGAGAGATACAAGACACATCAGCATGATGAAGACGATGTTCCAAATACATGATAACACTATTTTTTGTCTCTCTGGGGAACATGTGTAACATATTTTGTCCTTGCAGACCTTTTGAACAGTATTAAATTTTTTTTCCAAAGAACGTTTACAAGTTTTTTCACTTTCTCATGAGTATTCTTCCCAGAACTGACTCTTATTTCTTGCCAGACTTTGATTAAGCCTTGACAGCACCTGGCTTCAGCTTCCCCATCCGTAAAATGGGAACAATAGCATATGCCTTTAGGTGTATGGCGAAGCTTCACAAGTGTTCATAAAACTCTCTAAAATATTTAGAGAAAACCTGTTATCTCAATGGAAAAGTGTTTTTATAATAAATATAGATAAGAGGATATTCCATGGAGGATGGGTTTCTCTTAAACAAGAAACTTATCTCAGAAAAATTTCCAAAGAACACAACTGGATTTTCCATCCTCCTTCCTTCTAGCCCCCCACTTTCATCTATGCTCTCTGTGACTTAACTGCTTAGGCATGCAGTTTGATATACTGTACTATTAAATGATTGTTAATCATCGCCTTCCCATTCTCTCTGCTCATCTAGCATCTGTCTCCTCTCTTTCCCGTCACACGAGTTCAGCATTATTGGTGCAACAGCATCCTCCTCTGCAGCTCCTACCATCTGGAGCAGATTTCCTGCATCTCTCTATATCAACAACACAGCATCTCTCGTATAACATCATATGAAAGCAACTCTCTCCCTTGGCCACTATACTTGCTTACCCTCCTAAACTCTGCTATGCATTATTATTCAGTTCTTCATGATACTGAACTCTGCAGAAATTTTTGGCTCCATGTTGCATGAGAGAAGCTATCACTAGAGCAGAGTGACATTTTTCGGCCAAAATATATTATGCACTGAAAAAACGTAGAGTTGGGTCAACCAAAACATTTTGCAAATATCAGTCGATTTTGGGTAATTGTTTTGGTCTAAATCAAAAATGAAAAAAATTCTGAGCTGTCAAATTGAATTGTTTTGGCTTTATCAGAATGAATCATTCGTTTTTTAAGACATTCATAAGAAGATTTAGGAACCATTCACAAAACTGGAGGAGGCAGTGGTAGTGATACCTTCTTGCAACCTTTAGCCCACTGGTCAAAGCACTCATCTTGGATGTAAGAGACCCAAGTTCAAATCCCCCCTCTGGAGTAGGGATTTGAAACCACATCTCCCTCCTCCTCCTAAGTAAGAATCCTAACCACTGGGCTGCTGGCCAGATGACTTTTTGATTTGCCAGAAATTCGAGAGGAGGGGTATTGGTTTGGGTCAAAACACATTTATTTTAATTTGTTTTTCAGAATTGCCTGCAAACTGTTATTCCCATATCTCTACCTACCACGATTACAGGGTTTACACAGCTGTAGCAGGGATGTACTCCAAATCTTACGAAAGATTTAGGCCAGATCCTGAACTGGTGTAAATTATATGTTTTTGCAAGGCTAGCCTAGAGCTGTAGCACCATCAGGCTGTGAAATAAAGGGGGAACAAAGGGAAATGGTAGCTCTGTCCCTGTAAAGCTTAGCCCGGTATCTCAGGAAAGACCCAGATTTCCCTGAGCTCGAGGTCCTTGCAGTGAGTTCCCTGGCATGATCCTGTCAATCTTTATCACCAATAAATGAAACAAGGAACGAAGCAGTCTTATCGACAGACCTTTTCAGGCCAAAAAGTTAACTGACAGGTAACAAAACTTCTGTGAGGTGGAGCAGACCATCTGACTGATCTCCCCTATAGGACATTTAGTTTCACCTTGTCTCTTTGCTCCAGCATGGGGTATACACAGCACATCTCCAAGTCCAATGAATTTACAGTCTCCTAGAGTCGTGCTAAAAGCACAGGACACCTGTTCAGTTTAAGGAGCAGGTGAAAGATCCTTGCTGAGGAGATTAATGTAGTAAGGAAAATGGGTCTGAAGGAGAAATCGGAAGGAAGAGAGAGCTAGTGACCTGCCAGTCACACTGCGTGGTACTGTGATGGGACAGACAAACCCCACACTGTAGAAGAAGGGGCCCATGCAGCCCTGACCCACTGCATCTGCACAAGTTGGAAGAGGAGCTTTAAAAGGGGAAGTGGAGTAGCTCAGCGGCAGGAAGGCAGCGGAGGTGAGCTGACATGCACTCTGAGCTCCTGACAAGAAGCACCATGGGAGCTCTTGCTGCCTGAGGCCTGGTGACAGTGACCTGACACAGCCTGCAAAGAAGGAACCGGTGGCTTTTGAAGGGCAGAAACTTCATTTTCATGTTCAGTTCTTTACTTTAAAACCTGGGAGAAAAGGAGGCTCATAGGAAATGATCCAGGGAGGAAGTCACATAGCACGCCAAGGTGCAGGGCTTAGCTGCCTAACATCAGGCTCTGGATTACAGCCTAGAGAAGAAGGTGGGTCTGGGGTCCCCTACCAACCCCTAATTAGGGGACAACTATGGAAACCTATCCCTTGGTAGGGCTCCTAATTGATGGAAGACCCAGAAGATACAAGAGTCCACATCACGAGACCTGACCCAAGGGGGAAGCTCTGAATCCCTCACTTGAACCTGAAGTCTTCCCCCATTGTGGACCATTTATATATACTCCAAAAGGATGGATTTACAAGCACAGCCTGGCTGGAGAGCTGAGTCACTGAAAGTACAGATCCCTAAAGGGTGGGCCAGCTGTGAGAAAGGGGAATGACTAGGAGAAAGTCAGTACCCCTCATCCGACCACTAGGCAGCATTGTCAAGGAATGTTCCCTTTCACAGTTACTTTACATGTTTCTGTGCCATAAAACCCTTATTCAGACATGGGGCCTGAGCCAAAAAACCCAGATTTGATCACCTCTGAATTTTAGGCTAAAGTGTTTTGAAATGAGAACCTGAATCTGAATTTTGCAAATTGCCCCAAACCTGATAAAGTCCCAGTTCCAAATGAAAACTCTACATTTTTCAGTTCATGCCTATCTCTACCCAGCCATTCATCGAGTAACACATATTGCCTCAGATGCTTAGAGTAGTTTCAAACATTCCTTTTTAGTTCTCCTAGATGTCTTCGACTGACTATTTCTATTTCTCTAATCAGTAAGCCCGTGCTTGACATAATGGGAAATAGAGTCTTGCTGAAAATATGATAGCTGGATTCCTTCTCTTCCCAGAAATACCAGGAGTGAAATGGATGTCTTTCAAATGCAGAATTATATGCACAATGATCTCCTGGCACTTGATCAAAGTTCTTTTCCCTTTTCAATTAAGTCTCTTATGTTGTGTTTCCACAAATTAGACTTTTTATTTTTCACTTCACTACTGTGAATTACATTTTTGTTCTGCACTTGTGCTGTGTTCAGGAAGGAAATTTGTAAAAATAAAACCAAATTATATATATTAAGCATGCAAAGGAAGGGGAGAGACTATATCTCTTTACCAAGGAATAAAGCAAAGACCAGGAGAAAGCAGAAGTTACATGTCGGGCCACAGTCACTGCAAAAGGTCAACTTCAGAAATCAATTGAGCTGTCCAAGTTAAACGTCAAAGAAATTATAGGATACACTAATAACACAAGACTGTCTGTTTAAATGTTAACCCATTCTGCCTACACCACTCCTTGACCTTAATAAGTAATTATCCCACATGCCACGATAAAGCCACAAACAATTCATGACAGTCTACAGCTCACTCATTGCCACGTATACTTCACCAGTTAGTTATTATGTACTAGCTTTGTTAAACTGAATGGAAGATAAATCAAAAGGTTTATACTACCTTTTTCAAACAGCAGGCTTCTGTGTACTGGTGGAACCGTATTCTGTCAATAACTCAAAGCTAGTGGGTTTTTAATAACCATGCCTGCTAATAAGAACAGGGAGCTCAGTACAGGGAGAGATAAAAACTAGGTTTGGGTGGCAGGTCAAAAGATTGGCAAAGAAAGTATCTGTAAATTAGATTTTCACTAAGAGACAAACCTCTTTCTATAGCACTATGCAATAAAGTGCATACAAATTGTATTGATTTGGGAGTGCTGGTCTAGCCATGAATAACAATAATGCTTTGTATTTATATAGCGGCTTTCATTTTTACAAAAAGGTAAGTATTATCCTAATTTTATGGATGGGGAAACTGAGGCAGAGGAAAGTAACATGACTTGTACAGAATCACATAGGACACAATCTGGGTGCCACTCAAGTCAATGGCAAAACCTCCAATGGCATAAGTAGACTTGGCAGAACTAGATTTGTATTTTTCTATAACTGACTGATAATATCCAGAGAAAGATAAAGTTAGTGAGAGGTAATATCTTTTATTGGACTAAGCTCTGTTGGTGAGACAGACAAGCTTTGGAGCCACACAGATCTCTTCAGAAGAAGAATTGCTCTGTGTAACTTGTCTCTCTCACCAACATCAGGCGGTCCAATAAAAGATATTACCCCATCCACCTTGTCCTTCCTCGTCCACCTTGTCCTCTAATATCCTGGGACCGACACAACTACATCTATGCTGCATACATCGTTTACTTTTAAGTTTTTTTATTTTTATCTATTTTAAATGTTCACAGTTCTGGAAAATTATGGAGGAATCAGACAATAATTATTTAATGATGGCAAATGTTGAGATTCGAAAAGTTAAAGCTTTATAAACCATTAAAAGAAATCGTCAACATCACATGTCAAAAATACAACGTTAATATTCTTAAATCAACAGTTCACACCTATTTTTATTATTCATTTGCTAATCCATTTGTAACAAGCCTAATTCAAACTGGAGTTTGACTCTAACCTTTTGAAGCAGCATTTTTCTCATTTTTCCTATCTGTACATTTCTATTATATTCAATGGAAATATTTATCATTTTGTGTCTATGGTGAAATCAGCATTTATTGACATTTACTAACAAAAATTTAATCTCTCCTAACCATACAATAGGGGCTGTTGTGAGGACTTCTGACTCTCATTCCCTTTACTTATTCTTAATTTTATCTACTCAATGGGAGTGGTCTCCGACAGTAAGCCAATTAGTAGTATTCATCTGTACCAGCTGAATTAATTCCAAGTTTACAGGCAATCCAGTTTTTTCACAATGGAGAATACACTGTCCTGAAAGTATAGACCAATTAGAGTGTCTTGGATTGAGTTCAAGTTTCACAGCAACATGACGCAATGATGTCAGTAGAACATTATCACATACTGACACTGTGTCACCACTAGCGGGTGCAACACTATTATGCACTGATGCAGCATCAAAACATGTAAATCCAAACATTAGAACATCACAACTTAGCCTCACAGCAAAGTACAGCGAAACCTCTCTTAAGCAACCACATAGAGAACAGACAGAAAGAGGCTGCTTAATGGAAACCGTCTTCTAACAAATGGGGAGCTGAATTCTACTTGACATGTTTGGACATACTCTGGAGTGGTCTCTTTAAGACAGAAAGTTACTTACCAAAGGTTGCCTCATGGCAGTTTCATTGTCAATTATTTTGCTCTGCAAGACAAATGGCAAAATGTGGCAGCCCTATATTTATCTTCAAATGGTTGCAAACATTTCTCAAACCATTCTTCTGACTAGGGAAGTGTTATCTCCATGGGAGATTTCCCTTCTCTATATTTTATATTTCAGCTAATTTTAAAGTACCATCAATCTAACTAATATACATATAGCCCACCTACTCATTATATCAAGGTTCTATGTGGTTCATCAGGCATGTAGGTTTTGCCTGTTAACGTACTGTTTAGATTGGGAAAATGGGCAGTTATTGATTAGCGTAGCAGATAGGAAGCTTTGCTGTTACAGCCATTTTAGTAATAAATCAACATAGCCACAGAGAATGTTTATTTTTCTCTAATATGAACAAGACTTACATTCCTTATGTTGCACACGTGCTCCTTTAGCACAGCCATAACATCTGGAGCAATGAGAGTCAAAAATATTTGTCAAATGTACATTTAAAGTACGTTTGGAGCAAAATCCCAAGGACATTACATCTAGAAACTTCAAACACTTTTCAGGGGTGAACTAAATTTGTCTTTAAAAAACCCAGCACACATTCCAATCACAATTTCATACTATGCATTATCACTTGTAATTTATCTCAGTGAAACTGGTATGTAATTATCATCCCTATTACTCTATAACTAATCCCCTTCCACATGAAAGGTTTCCTTTTTAGTTGACTGAAAAGTTGATTCTGTATAATATAGGCACTGGGTGGCCCAAGCACATCACTTCCAAACCACAGTCATACCCTATTATCACAAGGAATAGATCTGACTCCATTTTCCTGTAGTGCATGTATAACTCAAGGATGCCTGCACCAGTTTTCTACTAGGGCAATAGCAGCAGAAGAGAGGCAGACAATTAAATCAGTTCTATTATTTAAAATGTAAGAAAATTCAAGGTCAGTGGACATACGTGCAGCCCATCATGGATCAGGATAAGCCCTGATGCGGTGAACTCATAAGACAATTTGATGTCACAGGTCAGTTCAAAGGCCGTCCTGTGCATAAGTGCATCAAAATGAACAAATTAATGCCAGGCTAGTTGCACTGGTGCACTCTCCCTCCTCATTCATCCGCAGCCTCTCCTCAACCATGTCAGCATGGTAGGACCAATAGCTTTGCTGTCATTTGCTAAAGGTTCCTCCTGAGTTGAAGGGGTGTCACATAAAATCACTCAGTTGCACCAGAAAATTGATATCTGTGATGAGAATTATATAAGAAATGTCATTCATGACTCTCTAAGGATGATGTGGAATAGAATTAAAATTGTGATAATTATTATGCAACAATTCCCACACACATTTTTTGTCTCTGCTTCTTTGGATACATTTTCATCCTCCAAATGCTGAACGGGAGTATGGGACTGTTTGTGCTTAAATTTAAGCATATATGCAAGTCCTTTGCTGAATTGGGGCCAGAGTACAAGACTGAGACCTTATAGAGAAGCAAAAAATAGACATTTTTAAATTTAAATCCATGGAACTAAATCAGTGTGAGAGGAAAATCAGGGATACCATGTCTGTGGATGACTCCAGGAATAGAGGAGAAAACTGTACCAATTTAATGTTATGCCTCTAGAACAACTGTAACAAGTCCCTCAGCAGGTGCCAATCTTTGCATAGGGGTGAGGCCAGTGACCTGCTCCATCCACATATGCTCCCTCTTGAGCCTGGAGTACTGCAGACGACAAGGGCTAGCCTCTAGCTCGTGTGTTCTTCCACACTTTGCAGCAGAGCGATGGCTGCCTCCTGATCAGTTCAATGGCTCAGGATTTTGGCAGTGGGATGCAGGATCAACCAGTCTGGGAAGAATGTACCAGCTTTTCCAAATGGCCTTTGTGAAACAAATTGGTCGTCTTAGTCAAGTGCCATTGATCACAAAAGCTGCCATCATGATGGCTGGCATGGCTGCCTCTGTTTTTTTTGGCATAGAGACTGAATTTCTTATCAGTGTGCTTCCTCCAAGTCAGTTCTGAAGTATATTGGCAAAGCACCTTTATTCCGCAGTTTGTATTATGCCTGCATCACAAAGGACTTATTTCTAGAAATGTTCGCTCTGGCACCTTTAACAGGCACTAAAATGTAAGGAATTTTTTATGTGTAAAGTAGGTTGACATCTTAAGAGCAAAGTACAGAACATCAAATAGCACATTCATAGAGGACGAAAATAAAATGAATTTAAGAACTGAATTCTAATATAGCATTAAACTGCTAAAGAGGCTCTTTACACTAAGTGTTAAGTACTTTGAGTTACCTTGAACATAAATCAGATTTTTCTGAGTTTGGGTTAATGTGCCATTTTTCTATGTATCAGAATGTCCTTTGTTCTTGAAATTCAGCAGCAATCCTGCAACCACTGTTCATTTTCTTTTTTTCCCAGATTGGTAGATTTACATTATCCTCAATCCCCACAAGCCTGTGCAGGTTTTAATTTCACATAGAACACAGTAGCTGACTGAGCTGTGCAGAAATTTCCATAGGTTTCCCATCCTGCCTCATCCTTGTGTCTTCATTCCAGAAAATTACATTAATACTTGTTTTTATTATTATTTTTTATTTCTTTTTGGCCCTGTAATAATCTGCAGAGCCCAGCTCTGAGATGCATGCTGCTCAGAAACAATTTTGTGCCTGGTGGTAGATCCACTTTGATGAATAAGAAAATTGTTACCAGCTTTGCAGCAGATTAAATACACATTATCTAACTCGTCTACTGTTTCAGTTGGTTGCAAAGACTCCAGCCACAATACCAGGAGAAATAAAAACAGCACTTAATCACCCAGGCAGGTTCTTTGAGTTTATCACTGATTTTTGATTAGGCAGAACAAATAAATAAGTACAACTAAAATGGTCTTTTCTAATCAATGGACCCCGCATGAAATCAGTTCTTCTATTTTACACTGTGGTTGAAAGGAACTTTTCAAGATAACATTTTTTATTCATATCTATGTCTTACTACACTTATTATTTACAATACTTTACATAATTAAAACAGCCAGAATTGTAAAATGATATTTTTTTTAATAATCACTGTGTTTCTTTGCATTCTACTTTCCATTCATCACAGGCAGCCACATTTGACGGGTCAAATTCACCTTTGTTTATAGTCCATTTCACTTTCAGTTCCTCATGCACTAACCTAAATGCTGTTGGGGTCACCAACAGTACAGGGGAATTTTAAATAAAAGTTAAAAAAAATCTTTCAGTCACCTAAGATAATGCCCTGAAGCTCAGCATGAGAATTTCCACCTTCTTCCCAAATGGCAAGATTGTCAACCATTTCAAAGAACCAGCTCAGCCCAGCCTTAGATCTCAATAAAGAACATGCGTAAAGCTGGGAATTTGTGCATAGAACGAGGCAGGGGGATGAAGGCCTGTAGCCAGCTCAGCTACAACAACCCTAGTGTAGCAGAACCCTCTCAATATGAGCTCCAGAGGAAGCTGCAGGCAGGGGAGGAGCGGGCAGTACAGCTCCAATGCAGCAGCCCTACTATGGAGGCCCTGAAGCGGATGCAGTGGGACAGACCCTATGTACAGATGGTCATTTGTCTCTGGTGGATAACAGGATTTGCGTGGCTCTCAGAGGAGCTAGTTTCTGGGGGCTCCTTAATCAATGGCATCACAGACTACACTCACTCCTAGGCCTTCCCCCAGTTTTTGTCCACACTGATACTCTAAAAAAATCATAAGATCATCACTGCTTGGCAGAGTCCATCTAAAATGTATATCCCATTTCCAGAGGTCACAGTTCTACTGAAGGTCATCAACATGTTTGTGAAAATTACTCCTTTATATTTTAACTCTGGAGAATGTGCTTCACTGAACTAACTTCTCAAGTCTTAACTCCTCTGTGAGAGTTTTCTAGCCTGAGCTATTGCATCTCTAGGAAAGAGGTATACTTTTTTGCCACATACCTTTTTTTTGTTGGTGGGACAAATGTAGAAATTGTCAATGACGGTAGTAATCCCGGGCTGCAGATTCAGCTTTGTATATAATGTTCCAAAATCTGATGACCTGAAAGAAACATTGAACAGCTATAAGTGCTTCCCAAAGGCCCCAGTATTTCAACCATCCCTGAAATGTACTTTGTAACACCAAGTGTCTACTTCCAATGCTTCTGTTCCAGCAATTCAGTTTTTTATGCTGTTACATCACTAGGTAGTAGAATGGACTTGCAACTACTGAGCAGTGCTCAAGGCTTGAGAAAAACTGTTGACCTCTCTGTATTATCCAATTCTACAAGGTGATAAGAGTTGTTCTGATGCTATACAATATGCTTACAGTCACAGATGTAAACACATACAAAACCACAGGAATTGTTATGACTTCAGTACACGTCCATGACCACAATCAGATAAATTGGCACTGATATCTTTAGATGAACCTGTGAAAATGCTTATCATCATTGCAGTACCAGAGGCCTCCATTGCAGTGCTAATGATCATTTACCTAGGATGTATTTAAAGAGGCTAAATCCTGCTCACCATGAATTTACTGGGAGAAGCTGATTTCAGAGGGAGCTGTGTGCTCAGTGGGAGAAGGATTTAGCACAAGATGTTTAAGATTGAAAGTGAACTTACTATGAAACTATCTGTACTGAAGACATCCATACATCTATTTCTTTTTCTGATCATCAGTGCAGTACTGAGTAAATAAACAGCAAAGCAAATGCTTGACCTCCAATAGGTCTTAAGCACAAAACTATGCATTTGTGCTACAGCTAAAGGTAGCGTGCACGCACAGCCTTGTTTTCATGGAAGAACTACAATTAGTCAAACCTTGGTGACTGTTTTAAGTATGGTACTTATCACTGCAGTTACTGGAAAAAAGCAAACAATTCAGCAAAAACTATAAGTTAAAAACCTGAACCCTAAACATCCTGGACCAAATCCTGTATGCCTCATTCATGGTTCAACTGTGCCACATGATCTTCCATATGTGGGATCTTCCCCTCTGAGGGAGCCCGATCAATGCAACTCCCAGGAGTTCAGGCCACAGGGGGCACTTGCCTCACATGGATAACTCTCGCCCCCAGACAATTGTAGAGGAGCCCGTTAGGTTTACGTGCAAGCCCCGGTGACTTGGGGGGAAAACAAATCCTACCTCCCAATGGAACAATTTGAGAGAAAATTCAGCAAGGTTATTTGATTCCCGATAGCCGCATTCAGCTCAGACTCTGTATTGTTACCTACTCCTTACCCCCCTCAAAAGGTGGCTCAAAGCTTAAGGGCTGCTTGAAATTACACCAGTTAGAAAAACACTAGTTGTGAAAAAACTTTTGCAGAAAATCAAAGAAGAATTTCAAGCATATGTATGTATGGTCTGTATGTATGAATGTATGATCTAAATTCATCTTAATATCTGTACTGTGCTCAAGAAGAAGGATCCAGATTGGCAGAGGTGTTGTGTGGAGGGCTCTTGCTGAGTCCACAAAGTTTATTTGGAACTCTGCCTGGAGGGGAGAAGGAATATCAGCATACCTTATACCCTGACCAGCATCCACACTTGCCAGCACAAATGGTTCAAGGAAAAATGAGGATGTTCTATCCGAATCTGTCAACAACTGGAATTTCTACAGTCCAGAGAGAGAAGATCACATGACAAAATGAGAGCATGTGTTCCAACATGCACAAATTGGACAAGTTTATATTCAGGAAGATTAGAGTGCAAGGTTAAACAGACTTCTTACTGTGCTCCCTCCCACGCAATACCACCGGGTCATACTCTCTCTATTTTTCCAGCTGCCGCATCATTATATTAGAATCATAGAACTGGAAGGGACCTCGAGAGGTCATCTAGTCCAGTCCCCTGCACTCAAGGCAGGACTACATATTATCTAGACCATCCCTGACAGGTGTTCCTCCAATCTGCTCTTAAAAATCCCCAATGATGGAGATTCCACAAGCTAGGCAATTCTAACCACTCTGACAGGAAGTTTTTCCTAATGTCCAATTTAAACCACCCTTGCTGTAATTTAAGCCCACTGCTTCTTTTCCTATCCTCAGAGGTTAAGAACAACAATTTTTCTCCCTCCTCCTTGTAACAACCTTTTATGTACTTGAAAACTGTTATGTCTCCTCTCAGTCTTCTCTTCTCCAAACTAAACAAACCCAATTTTTTCAATCTTCCCTCAGAGGTGATGTTTTCTAGAACTTAAATCATTTTTGTTGCTCTTCTCTGGACTTTCTCTAATTTGGCCACATCTTTCCTGAAATATAGTGCCCAGAACTAGACACAATACTCCAGTTGAGGCCTAATCTGTGCAGAGTAGAGTAGAAGAATTACTTCTCGTGTCTTGCTTACAACACTCCTGTTAATACATCCCAGAATGATGTTTGCTTTTTTTGCAACAGTGTTACACTGTTGACTCATATTTAGCTTGTGATCTGCTATGACCCCCAGATCCTTTTCTGCAGTACTGCTTCCTAAGCAGTCATTTCCCATTTTGTATGTGTGCAACTGATTGTTCCTTCCTAAGTGGAGTGTTTTGCATTTGTCCTTATTGAATTTCATCCTATTTACTTCAGACCATTTCTCCAGTTTGTCCAGATCATTTTTAATTTTAATCTTATCCTCCAAAGCATTTGCAACCCCTCCCAGCTTGGTATCATCCACAAACTTTATAAGTATACTCTCTATGCCATTATCTAAATCATTGATGAAGATATTGACCAGAACCAGACCCAAACTGATCCCTGCGGGACCCCATTTGGGACCCTAGGGAGGAGGGATAGCTCAGTGGTTTGAGCATTGGCCTGCTAAACCCTGGGTTGTGAGTTCAATCCTTGAGGGGGCCACTAAGGGATCTGGGGCAAAATCAGTACTTGGCCCTACTAGTGAGGGAAGGGGGCTGGACTCAATGACCTTCCAGCTCTATGAGATAGGTATAGCTCCATATATTAAAAATGCCCTTCCAGCATGACTGTGAACCACTGATAACTATTCTCTGGGAATGATTTTCCAACCAGTTATGCACCCACCTTATAGTAGCTCCATCTAGGTTGTATTTCCCTAGTTTGTTTATGAGAAGCTCATGTGAGACAGTATCAAAAGCCTTACTAAAGTCAAGATATACCACATCTACCGCTTGTTACCCTGCCAAAGAAAGCTATCAAGTTGGTTTGACATGATTTGTCCTTGACAAATCCATGCTTACTGTTATTTATCACCTTATTATCTTCTAGGTATTTGTAAATTGATAGCTTAATTATTTGCACCATTATCTTTCCGGGTACAGACGTTAAGCTGACTAGTCTGTAATTTCCCAGGTTGTCCTTATTTCCTTTTTTATAGATGGGCACTATATTTGCCCCTTTCAAGTCATCTGGAATGTCTCCTGTCTTCCATGACTTTTCAAAGATAATTGCTATCATTGACATCCTTCTTCTCCCCACTAATGGGAATCCAGTTCTCTATCCTTACCACAGCCTTCTTTCACCACTCCAGTCACCTTGTCACTCTACTCAAGCTCCATCATTCTTCCCTACTTCAACATCCTTCCACTATACCAGCATGGATTCTCATTCATATATGGAAGAACAGTCAAGTTCCACATGAAGGTCTTCTCTCTTTGGACAACTATTTCCGGGGCTACCGAAATTATAAAGAAAGTCAGTAGAATATACGGAGAACCCAATATGTCCTGCTGTCTTCAGTGAATCAACCTACCTTCACGTTGATTTCAATGGAACTATGACAATTTACACTAGCTGAGGATATGCCCCATAGTTGCTCGCCAGGGATATTTTGCCCTCACAAAGTGACTGAATGTGTCAACTACAAAGTATTACTAGGACATATTTGGATTCTCCTGAAGTTCTAAGTGACATTTAGAAGCACCTTATTTGAAATAAGGTTGCCATCAATGAGTTTGATGGCTTTTTAAAAAGCAAATCGATTTACAGACTGTTAAAATAATGGGCACACCCTTATCATAATGGACATGCCTGGCATATGATAGCTTATAAAAATACAGATGGATGGACAGGACGCAATGACTTATAGGGCATCCCGAACCTGCTGCTTATGCTAGATTTTGTCACTGAAGGCTAAAAATGGTCACTGTCATTTTCCTAAGAGCACTCAGGCCTCATCTAAGAAAATTATTAAAACCATCTGCTCATCAATAAACTGGTCTTCAGTAAACAAAACAGTGGATAAGAATTTTAACATGATTTTTGGGGAAAAAAAACGTTAAAAGATATCATGGACAATTTTGCAAATAATAGAAAATTTCCAACATCAACGTCTTTTTTTAAAAAATGTTTCATTTTTTTAAAAGGCCATTTTTGACAAAAAATAACGCAAACATTTTCAAATAGCTCTTCTGCATATCACTCCTTTTTAAGTAGGCTTATTACTAGTTAACAACTAAATAAATGTAACAATAAAAATTCAGAACTGGCGTATGCCTGTGTAACTCCTTATGTTACAGTAGCACTAGCTTAACACCAAAGTCTGAAATTCCAATTATCTTCTGTCCTCTATTTATGGAGGTGAACTGTTAATATATTAAACACCATCTGTAGCTTAATGGTTCAGAGACTCAATCACAAAAACTATCAAGGCAAATTTCAAAGAGATCCCGTAACAGAGTTGTCAGTGGTTCCTTCCCCAGAGGATGGAAGGAACTGACCACATCTAGTTACCTACCCTGGGTGTTCCAGCACAGGCCTCACTTCCTTACTATTTGCCAGGGGCTTTTCTGCATTTTGTGGGCCTTCTTACGTTCTCCAGATGGGGGATCAATTAAAGCCACATGTGCTAACATATTCAGGGATATTCCCTTCCTGTGTTCCCAGCAAAGAGGGGGGTCAGCAAGTCTACAGTGCTGACAGTGATCCAGCACCAGCATAGGGGGAAAGTTGAGTCACGCTCAACCTGTCCATCTTACCCAAGGAGTCCGCTGTACTCTCCTCAGGGTCATGTTTCATGTCCCCTGGCTAGGAGTTCCCTCCACGGGTTCAGGAGTCACTCCTGAAGTCTGCTGCTTAGGGCAATCTTCCTTGTGCACCCCCGGACGTGGACTGCAACTTCCTCCCTTTTGAAGGCCTCCTCCCTATCAGTCAAGATTGAGAGGCTCAAAGTGCGGGGCTAGCCCTATCTTTCTTGTCTATACAGCCCATCCCAGCTTCTAATTTTGCACCTGCGATATCCTGTGAAAAATAAGCACAAATTACTGTGTATAACCATGTTATATGATTCTGGAAGGAATTGAGCTGCTCTTGGGAAGTGTTGAGAAGCCATCAGTCTCCAGTGCCTTAAGTACATGACAAAGATTATTTGTGCAAAACACTGAAGCTGGAGGCAGCATGGCAAATAGAATGTACAACTTTGATAATTTTAATCAAGTTCCAAGTTCAAAAAAACTTTGCATATGCAAACAGCTGTCATTTTTCAGTGTGTAGTGAGGACAGGATTTCCTGTTGCAGATAAATGTTGCTTATTTGCACTAGATGTGATTTCTGCTTTTGCTTTACCAAGGGACTGGAACTTTATAAGCCACAGTGAGAAGCTGTGAAGGATTAACTCAACTGATTTCTTAGATCAGGTCTGAGCTGCTGCTCTGAGGAACACCGCAGATACCATTTTTAGCTCTCAGTGAGAAAGTCCAGCATAAGCATCAAGTTCTGGATGCCTTATAAGTCACTGCACCCTGTCCATCTATGCTAAAGGGTATGAATATACCACATACATGCACACACTCACACATTTTTTAATGCAGCACAACTTAATAAAGGGATTTCAGGAATCAAAAGCACAAAAGCCTTCAGCACTCAAGGCATGTTCCACTCAAGACATAGAAGCAGAGATAAAGCTACCGGATTCTCAGAACTCCATTATTATTCATGAACAAACTCAGGCACCAGCAACAACCTTTTTCTGACAGGCCACAGTGGTAGGTAATGACTTTTTTAAAAGTGTATGGCCCCACTGAAATATATGCCATTCTCCCTGATGGGTTTTGTTAAAGAAAAATCGCCTCTCTCAGTAATAACACCATGTAGAAATAACACTCATATAAACCAAATAATAGGATTACAGCAAGGACAGCATAGTGTATTTTTAACTTATTACAAGTGTATTGATGCGAGCTCCAGCATATTGAGGAAAAGCTTCCATGAAGTCGAGCGATGGGCCTTAACCAAACCAGAGATTAGAACAACCCTGAAGTTTGAAACCACACCATTTGGGCTAGAATTAGTATAGTTATACACATGCTCTACTCTCATGACTCACATAATAACCACTCAATATTACCGACATGTTCTGTTCTGTCAGTCATTGTTACTATTTAAAGATACAAACTGTTACGTATTAGTATTTTGTTAAAAGTTTAATAATAAAACTGCATCAAATTAGGCCTGAATAAAGACAGGGAGTGGATGGGTCACTAAAAAAAAAACTAATTTCCTGCTGTTGATACTCACACTTTCTTGTCAACTGTTTGAAGTGGGCCACCTTGTTTATATTGGACTCATTAGCACTACAAAAGTGATTTTTTCCTCCCTTGGTATTCACCCCTTCTCGTCACTTCCACCTTAATTGAATTGACTCATTAGCACTGACCCCCCCCCCCACTTGGTAAGGCAACTCCCAACTTTTCATGTGCTGTGTATTTATACCTGCCTACTGTATTTTCCACTCCATGCATCTGATGAAGTGGGTTTTAGCCCACGAAAGCTTATGCCCAAATAAATGTGTTAGTCTCTAAGGTGTGACAAGGACTCCTCATTTTTTCCACCCCTGGAAGTAACTCTGACAAGTGGAAGACTGTGTGGTTCCTACCTCCAGGAGGCAGGGAAGTTGTTTTGAGAGAAGAATACCCTGTTCCACTAACATTTCAGTCACAAATGTTTGCTCTCCATTTTTCATTTATTCTCAAGAAAAGTACACTGGGAAACGAAAAGGGAGGTCACTTATAAATGCGTTTCCTGACATGCCCTCTTCTACTTTGTCCCTTTGAGGGTTAACTCTAGCTTTCTTTCAGCCAAAGGAATCTCTATGGCTAAGAGGTCTTCTGTCAAATGGCAGATTTCTGTGGCATCCAGGAAAATTACAATGGAGGTGTTTCAATGGACACAAGGATTATTCAGCATGCTAAATTTGAAAACATTTGAAAATAGGGCTGTCAAGTGATTAAAAAAAAGTAATCGTGATTAATCACACTGTTAAACAATAATAGAATACCGTTTATTTTAATGTTTTTGGATGTTTTCTACATTTTCAAATATATTGATTTTAATTACAACACAGAATACAAAATGTACAATGCTCACTTTATATTTGTTTTTGATTACAAGTATTTGCACTGTAAAAAAAATTAGTATTTTTCAATTCACCTAAAAAAAGTACGTTTAAGTAATGACCATTTTGTACTGCAATCTCTTTATCATGAAAGTTGAATTTACAAATGTAGAATTATGTACAAAAACAATGCATTCAAAAATAAAACAATGTAAAACTTTGGAGCCTTCAAGTCCACTCCGTTCTACTTCTTGTTCAGTCAATTGCTCAGACAAACAAGTTTGTTTACATTTTCAGGAGATAATACTGCTCGTTTCCTGTTTACAATGTCACCTGAAAGTGAGAAAAGGTGTTCTCATGGTGTAGCTGGCGTTGCAAGATATTTACGCGCCAGATATGCTAAACATTTGTATGCCCCTTCATGCTTCAACCACCATTCCAGGGGTAGTTTCCGCATCACAGTGTGTCTCTTTTAAGACATCTGAAAGCATGCTACGCACCACTCCTTGACACTGTCCGATTTTGGGAGGCACTTCAGATTCTTAAACCTTGGGATGAGTGCTGTAGCTATCTTTAGAAATCTCATATTGGTACCTTCTTTGTGTTTTGTTAAATCTGCAGTGAAAGCATTCTTAAAATGAACCACATGTGCTGGTCATCATCCGAGACTGCTATAACATGAAATATATGGCAGAATGTGGGTAAAACAGAGCAGGGGACATACAATTCTCCCCAGGGAGTTCAGTCACAAATTTAATTAATGAATTATTTTTTTTAACGAGTGTCATCAGCATAGAAATATGTCCTCTGGAATGGTGGCTGAAGCATGAAGGGGCATACAAATGTTTAGCATATTTGGCACGTAAATATCTTGCAATGCCAGCTACAAAAAGTGCCATGCAAATATCTGTGCTCACTTTCCAGTGACATTGTAAATAAGAAGAGGGCAATATTATCTCCTATAAGTGTAAGACAAACATCTTTGTCTTAGCGACTGGCTGAACAAAAAGAAGGACTGAGGGGACTTGTAGGCTCTGAAGTTTTACATTGTTTTGTTTTTGAGTGCAGTTGTGTAACAAAAAAAATCTATATTTGTAAATTGCACTTTCACAACAAAGAGATTGCTCTATGGTACTTGTATGAGGTGAATTGAAAAATACTATTTCTTTTGGTTACCATTTTTACAGTGCAAATATTTGTAATAAAAAGTAATATACACTTTGATTTCAATTGCAACACAGAATAGAATATATGTGAAGATGTAGAAAAACATCCAAAATATTTAATAATTTCAGTTGGTATTCTATAGTTTAAGAGTGCGATTAAAACTGTATTAACAGATTAAAACAGTGATTAACTGTAATTAATTTTTTAATCAGGATTTTTTTTTTTACTTAATTGCATGAGTTAACCGTTAGCCCTATTTGAAAAACAATGAATGATAGATGTGCTGCTCTCTTCATGCTGGCTTTTAGGGGTTACTAATAACTTAAAGATGCTGTGGGAACATTTTAGTGATAGCTGAGCTCATGATTCAATTCAGATGTACATTACAGGGTTATGGAAAGCTGCGTCTTTTTATAAATATATATGCTCAAATCTACAAATAACGTGACATGCTTATTGGATCTGTTCCCATCTAAACTGCTGATCTGGACTATTCGTTTGAAAACTCCCAGATAATACTGCACTCTCATTTTCTCCCCCCTTGGCTAAGCGTCCAGCCATACTCAAGAATGGCTAAGTAACACTTCCATTTCAATTAAATATTACCTTCTTCCTCTTGTTCTTCCTAGTATCATGGTTAAAGGGCTACCTGCAATTCTGTCTCCTTCCTGGTCTCTCTGAGTGTATGCCTTTAGGTGTCAGGCCTCGTTCCCTGTTCATTCCCAGGCTTTTGTGAAAAAACAGTTCTAGAACTTGGGGCTTCTCTACACTTAAAATACTGCAGCATAGTGCAAGACATATATGAGAGGAATGTACAGTAAAATTGGGCAAATAACTAATTTTTCAGCCCAGTGGCAGTTCCAGGAAAATAAATGAATAAATTAATTGCTTGGGATCTAACACTGGAATATTTCAGTAAATTGAAAAGGTAGATTTCAAGCCTGTTCCAGAGCAAGGATTTGAAGCTGGGATTTCCCACAACCCAAGTGAGTACCCTATGTACTGGATTAAAGGTTATAAGGGAGGTGGGCAGTATTATCACCATTCATGGTTGAAACTAATAGTGTGAAATTCACAAATTGTTTTGGGCTGACCAAAATTGCATTTTTCATCAAATAAACTATTAGTCTACAAATTTTGCCCTGCAGAGACCAGCAAAGAACCAGCAGAAATTCCCAGATTTCCCTATGTTCCTGTCATTTTACTGACAAGAACACAGATTTAAGGCTTTAATTCCAAAATATCCGTTTAGAAAAATCAAGAAAAATAAATACAGTTGCAAGTGGCCATTCCAGTTCTGAATTCCTGACATTTTGATCTTTTGGGGGATTTGGAACTAAGATTTTTAGAAAACACTCTTAATTTGACTGTCCCTGGTGAGAAAAAAAGTAGCACTCTTGCTAGTGCACTGAAAAGTTGGTCGGTTAGGTAGGACTTCCATTTGGAAATAGCTGTTTTGTTGTGCTTCATCAAAATATCAGATATGCTGGACAGCACACATTGGAAAGCAAAGACCAGAACATACTTTAAGTACAGTAAGAAAGGGGTCTTTAAATCAAATAACTCATAGTGCTGTAGAGTGGCACTGCTAGTGACAAAGGAGACAGGGCGAAATTCTTCCTTCAGATGACAGGTGTGTATCATGTAACTGATATTTTCTTAGTAATTTCAGATTTAGAGTTAAAGAAACACACAGAAGTGGGTTAGGCTAGCACATCCCCAGGTTAGAACAGGTTAGACAAACATCTATGCAGTGCTGGTCTACGTATATTTAATTATACCCCAGCCTGGAGATAAACGGGGCCACCTCTTGAAGTCTTTTCCAGTTCTGCATTTCTATTATTTCTATAATGCAATCTTCAATGTACATGAAAAAATCCAGATGGAGTAAAGTTTTAATTTAAGCAGTAGAGAGTCCAGCATCTCATCTAGCAAGGTGTCACCTGGGAATGGAGTTATAGCCACATAAAAAGCATAAATAAAATACCACTGTTGATAATTCATACAGCACTATATAAAGTGATAAATATTAATTTGTTTTCTCTGGTGCCATAGAAATGTTAACTGGATCAGAAAATGTGGGAGGAAGTTGACTGTTATGCATAAAAAATTTAATATATATAGACTCTGCTTCAGAAGGTCAGCCTATTTCTGTACTTACTGAGTTGAAAAAAAAAAAGAGTGGTTTCACATAACTACTTGCTCAGTACCTAAAAAGATAAAAATGAGCACTTCAAGTCCATCTTCATTACAATGCCTTTCATAAGACCCATCAATTTTGAGAGCGGTGGAGAGCAGAGTATGCCGAAAAAAAAGGCCTCAGGGCTATAAAGCAATTTTTCAACATTTCTTTTACTAATTAGATTGCTAAAAAACAGAATAGTTCTTACATCTCATCCAGAATTATTACTCCTGTGTGACTGCTGTGATTGATAATAAGTAATTAACAGATATATTCTTGTTAAACAACCCATGTTTGTGGCTCGTCTAGAATGTTTACAATGATCTGCCACAGAAAAATGCTAGTTCTTTCTCATGGCTTTTTATTTACACTAATGTGCACAAAAGTCTCCAGCTCCGTGCACTGGGCATGCACACACCTAAGTGGAATACACGTCTGCATCTACTGCAAAGAAGAAATAATTACCTGTATTGTACACCACCTGCCTCAGAAGTGTCTGCCCATTAGCCAGGTTATCGCATTGTATTAAAGGTCATTACAATATTCAGATAGTTTTGTAACAATATCAGATTGCCTAAACACACATTAAAACCACAATGAGTGAGTCTCATCTGGATCATCATTTTGTAAAGCAGACTAGTAAAATATGTAATTAATGCAAGAATGTAGGGGAGAAGGCACATTTCAGAAGCTCTGTTGAAGTTACCAGGGGATTTCAAATGCCCCATATTCACTTCAGCAGGATTTGTTTCTGTTTTTTTTTTCTAATGACAAGAGTCATCATCGCCTAATATCTTTATCCAATTGCTAAATCTTTTTTATACATTTTGTTTAGAACTTTGTGTGGCCAAGTCAATCTCTTAAGTTCCTTTAAATTCTCAGTAGTCATTCTCCTGTAACTGCAGTGACACCTGGTGAGGGAAGAATTGATCAACAATAGATTGGCCTGCTGTTGAACTTGGCAAGTAGGCAACTCATAAAACCCCAGCAGATGGGTTTTTTGGTGGTTTTTTTTTTTGCTTTCATAGCAACTCTTCCAAGTTCTTCACCAGGCATAAATCCAAAAGTGACTCAGAAACAAGAAAAACACTGAAGTGCCACCACTACAACTCTTAAAATTAGAGGGCAGAACCAACCTATTCTGCAGGTCCCAGCTAGACCATCAGAAGCAGAAGAGGCAGTGAAGTGTTCCTATAAATTATGCAGAGAGATTACAAAGGCCATCCATGGCAAATGCAGCACATTTTGCCCTGTGTCACACTTTACCAGGAAACAGTATCAAAGCACAAATACAGCCTCTTATGTGGGAGTTTCAAAACTGAGAACATGACATTTCATAGCAGCAAGTTTTGAACCGAGCTATTTTATGGCAATTAACACACCCACATGGACCCACAGCATCTCTACGCTATGATAATGACTGTTCTAAAAATATAATAGACAGATAAATAGAAGAACTATTTGGTGCAGCCAAGACTTTTTTTTTTTAAATGCCATCCTGGATCTTGTTTATAAAAAAAAAAGTCTCAGTAAGAAATGTTCACAGCTGACATCATGCTGTACAGGATGTCAGGGCTGATACACAATAGTGACACACGCATACATTCATTCTCTTGATGATGACTTACCTGCTCTTTATGGAAACTCAGTCTACCATGAATTGTTGCCATGCAATTCCAAATGGGAGTGAAAACAATCCCCACAGAATAAGATTAGCTCACTACAGTAAAGAAAATACAAAGCACTAAGAGAGCTGAAAACCTCAATCCCGAAATAATATCTGGCACTAAGAGACACGGGGGAAAAGGAGGGAGGCAGGAGGAGAATGACCTGCTTCCTGCTAAAGCTTGTGAATTCTCACTATAGAACAGGGGTGGACAAACTATGACTCAGGGGCAGCATCTGGCCCTTCAGACATTTTAATCAAGCCCTCGAGCTCCCACTAGGGAGAGGGGTCTGGGGCTTGACCTGCTCCAATGCTCCAGCTGGGGAGCGGAACTGGGGGCTTGCGCAGCTCCCAGAAGCAACAGCATGTCTCCCCTCCAGTTCCTACACGTAGGGCAGCCAGGGGACTCCACATGCTGCCACCACCCCAAGTGCCACCCCTGCAGTTCTCATTGGCTGGGAACCATGTAGCAGACGGAGGAGGGACATGCCGCTGCTTCCAGGAGCTGCTTGAGGTAAGCACCGCCCAGAGCCAGCACCCCTGCCCCTCTCCCATGCCCTAACCTCTGCCCCTCTCCAACACTCCAACCCCCCATTTTGGGAGCATTCATGGCCCCTCATACAATTCCATACCTAAATGTGGACCTCGGGCCCAAAAGTTTGCCCACCTCTGCTATAAAAGCAAAGATTATTATATACACAACAGCTCTTCCAGAATATCTAGGTACCATTCAGAAGCTACCCACAGTGTTAGAGACTGTGTAACACAACTTCATTCTGCAGATAACCAACCACTACTGATTAACTCCAAAAGGAACTTGTCTAAAGTTTTTCTGGGGTGAAATCCTGATCCCCTGAAATCAATGAGAGTTTTGCCATTGACTTCAGTGGAACCAGGATTTCTTTTCTGGTCTTCCAGTTCCAGAAACACAGGCCTCTACCACTCACACTAAAGGAGAACTCTCATAGCTGGAGGAAAGACCACACAAAAGAATTTGCTATATTGAATATCTACTCAGACAGGCAAGACCAATATATCATAATGGGTATGAGGAGTCGAACATTCTCAAACTTAGATGTTTGGATCTGGATTGCAACTTAGTGGCTGCAGTCCCACACATGCAATGGCATTTCAGTTTGCACAGTAGTGTGCGAACCATTTGTTTTTTTGGTTTGGGGCATCTCTTTTCACAGATTCATAACCTGATTTTTTCATTTTTAGCTTTTGGGCTGAATGTACTCCAAACCCAAAGGAAAATTCAGGCAAAACTAAAGGAAATTTCACCTTGGTTTATATAGCAAATAGCAAGTTTTACACAGATTCCACACAAAACCATAGATCAGTGCAGGTTCACTGAATGTTATAAAGACCGTGACAAACCTTTTGGTGAACCTGGTCTGAGTTTCAGTTTATAATAATAGCCAAAATGATGTTTGTTTCACATTCTTTTTGGTTCTACTGTGATTGTTGTCTGTTACAGCTATCCCCTATTCCATATTGTTTCTTACAGCTGTCCCCAGACTCCATTTTGTTTTCTGTTCTCCTGTGGCCGCCCTTCCCTGGCTGTTAAGTTGTTTACCAGGGCCACTGCCCTTCTCAAAGGGAGGGCCCCTTAAGTTGTTTAACAAGAGCCATTGCCCTTCTCAAAGGGATGCCCACTTGTGCTGCGTGCTAAGTGGGACCACTGCCCTGTTCAAAGGGTTAGTCCTGTTATCATCTCGTTGAGCCTGGGCTTGGTGTAGGGTAGGCAATGTCCAGAGCTGCAAGACCTATTGTGTTTTTAAGATCCTGGGCATGAGTCATAGGCCTCATGTGCTCTTGAGTCACCTATTGCACAGGACTATGTCCAGGCATGTCTCTGGGCTTACCTTCAGTTTTTTCCCTGTGCCCCCTCCCCTGTGACAGAGGGAGCCTATCAGGATTACTGGCGGGAAACTGCCCAAGTTTGCCTTTAAAACCAGACATTTTTGAAACACACCTCAGAAAGGTTCCTGCATTGCTACCTGGTCTGATCAGCCAGGGGTTATGGGGGGGTCCTTTCTCCGCTCTCGTTTTATTTTTGAGCGTACCCCCGTTTTTTGAACGCCCCCCTCACGAAGAACAAATTGCTACCTGAGAGATCTCCTGATTATTGAGACTGTACCGAGCCCTCCTTGCCTCTTCTGATGTTGCTGCTGCTTCTGCCTTTGCTGCTGCCTTGGAGACTGATAAGAATCCTTCTGTAAAACTTTGTATACTTTTATTTTATTATTTTAGCTGCTGGCTCTGTTTCCCCAGCACACAAACTCAAGCTAAACCTTGGTCTGTGTCTTAAAACCTCTCTTAAACTCCAGGGCTCTTTGCCGCGAAAAATAAGTTTGTGCCGCTGCTAAGCTCTGCTCCTGTGGGCTTTGCCTTGGGACTCTCTGCTTTCAGCTGTATCCACCGCTGTAGCCACCATCCCTTGGCTTCCTTGGGAGGTGGGTCCTGGACACATACCACTCTGCCCTCTGTAACCTCCCCATAGCATAAGGTGCACCATAGGTCTTGTTTTTTTTAGTTTAATAAGTCATAGTTTGTTAAGATTGTAGAGCTTGTAAGTTTCAACTGCCTTGTTATAGTTTACTGTTTTGTTGCTCCGTATAGTTGCTTGTTATAGCTTTGCTTAGAATTGTGATATTTGTTGTTTTGCCTAGTCGTTGGTTAAGATAGATAAGGTTTTTTGCTGCTTAAATTCGCCTTCCTGCTGTCCTGATCTCTCCCTGAACTTTCCCGTGTCTGTTTTTCCCCTGCTCCAATCTCCCCCTCTGTGTGCTCCTCCATGTCTCCCTGTTATAACCCTTTGCTGCTTTTCCCCTGCATCTGCACCCTCCGAACTCCCCAAACCCCTTGCTGCTTCTCCCCCTGTGAAACTTCCCAAACCCTTTGCTATTTTTTTTTACCTTTGTTTTTGGTGTCCGCTTGTTGCTTAAACCTCTCTCTAGCCCTTCTTTACACTTCTCTGCTGCCCCTCCCCTACCGAAGATCACCATCACACTGCTCCGTTGTCCTCACCCTGCAGGGCTTCAGAGTCTCTCGCTGCTTCCAACCGCTCGTCTGCATACCACTAATCACTCACTGCCACCCCCCGTTTCTTGACCCAGCCTTTATATTGATATTGTACTGTTGTACTGTAACACACATTTTACTTGTAATTATAACATCCCATTGGTTGCCTCCACTTTTCTGATATACTTTGTATTTACATTGATGCCACTGTGTTACATTGTGTATCTAGCTATTAACTCATATAGAAGCTACCATTTTATTTTGCATTTCTTTTGGGTACGCTTTGCATTTCCACACTGTATCTAGAGTTGCTTATTGACTGTACTGTATCCCATTGTGCTGAACCCCACTTGCTGTAGCCCACTATTAGAACTCCCTACACTGTTCAATAAGAACCCCCACATCGTTGTCTATTGTAAACACCCTATACACCCCATCCCATCGTATTTCATTATTACATTCCCACCACTTCCTTTTTTTCCTTTAATAAAGAAATTAATTGGAACCCCAGCTGTGTGGTAATTGCTCCCCAAGATCCCATATACCTGCAGGCAGGGACAATTGTGTTTTCATACTATTCCCCAAATATATGGCTCTTATGTCTGAGACACTGGACCTATGAGCCATGTTACAGTAGTTCATTTTGATATACGAAAACAGAACTCTGCACTAGTATATTTTAAATAAATCAAATCAAAACAGACTGGCTGTTGATTTTGGAAATTAAGATCCATTTTGATCCCCTCACTTTCAAATCACACTCAAAGAAGTTTCTCTAAAGCATATCCCACCCCACACTGGAAAAAGTCCAGGAACCTAGCTAGCCATTTCTAGAGGCAGAAAAGATGGGTACTAGTGAGGACTCAATGGTTTGGGGCCAACAGCCTTGCAGTCTATATCTGAGAATAACATCCACTGATGTCAGTGGGTCAGATTCTTCTCTCCCTTACACAGGAATACATCTGCAGTAACAGTAATGACTTTACTTTTATGGAGTTTTATATTGGATTTAAACAATATCAGATTATGATCCTGCAATGAAATGCATGCAGGTGGGTCTCTGGGTCTACTTGGAGCACCACTGAAATGATTAGGTTTCTGCACTGGCAGAAGGAGCCAACTGTAAAATCACAGCATGGGATTGGGTGTGTGAATACACTTCTGCATTTGGGAAGTGTATTGTGAGTTTGGGTTCTATCACAATATAAATGAAATTAAATAATAAAATATGAACAATTATATTATATAATTATAATTATAATTTAACTTTGCTTTCTGTTACACAAGTGTAAATTGAAGTTTAAATCTCCTTGGCAAAGCCTTGGATTTTCACTAGGTTAACAGAGATTAGAAGCTGGCTGAGAGGTAATTCAGCAAATATCTAAGAACTGAACAGAGACAACAAGATTTAGCTTGTTGATTCTAGGGCCCTTGAAAAATACTCCAACCAATACCTAGACAGCTTTTTGGTTCTGTACAATTCTTTTTTCTGAACTGTACTTGATGTCCTACTCTGGAAAAAATTCTGAGTACTCTGAATTTTTTTTTCCAGAGTAGTACATGAAGGAAACACGTTTATAACAAATCTTCCTTAATGACTCATTTAATCACTGTGGAAACTTCAACAGATCTCACTCAATTGACAAGAGAGGCATGTTTAACACACATATTCTACAGTACTTTCCAAAAAACACCTACAACATCTTTCTATCTGCCTAGAAGCTTGACAAAGCTGAAAACAATGGTTATTTTTCTCAGCCACATATGATGAGAAAAAAAAACTTAAGATAGTTCAGTGGTTTGAGCACTAGCTTACTCACCTCAGGGTTGTGAGTTCAATCCTTGAGTGGAGCATTTAGGGAGCTGTGGCAAAAATCTGCCTGGGGATTGGTCTTGCCCTAAGCAGGGGGTTGGATTAGATGACCTTCTGAGGTTCCTTCCAACCCTGATATTCTATGAATTGGTATAATTAGTCCCTTCACAAGTCCAGTCCCACTCTTTGTGGTATTTTCAGGATTTCTCTGAGTAGTAGGTAAAACATCATGTCCTGCTCTAACTAAAGACATGTAACATCCACTGAGTCTGGCAGTCAGTTATATGACACAAAAGCAGGGTATCAGGTATCAAACACTGGCACAGGCAAATGTCAGAGTCAGTATTGCAAAACTATGGAATACCAAAACACAGTGCAGGAAAAAACTGTTTCTGCAGCAGCATTCTGTATCATTCTTTTGCATTGATGGATCTTTTGTATTTTTGCTCTAACTTCTCTATACTTTGCTCTAACGTCTGTATAAAAACCGTTGCCATCACTTACACCCAAGCAACCCCATTGACTTCAGTGGGACAACACAGACGTAAATGAGTGCAATGATAGACCCTGTGTATTTAGAACAATTTCTCTCTCTTAGCATCAGGCTTACTCCCATGGGACTTGCATTTTTAAAAAGTTCTTAACATTTCATTTTAATCTTGCTTTGCTAATGAATACATAGTCTCTTTCTGAGGAGCTCTGTAATTTTTAAATTACAAATACACATTAATGATTAATTAGTATTGCAGTAATGCCTAGAGTACCTAACAGAGATAGGGACCACATACTGCTAGGCACTGTACAGACACATAGTAAGAGTTAGGCCCTCACCAAACTTGCATTTTAAGCAGACAAAGGGGAGGGGGAAGAATGTATTGTTATCTCCAGGGTGATATCAAGTGACTTGCCCAAGGTCACACAGAAAGTCTGTGGCAGAGCTAGGCAGAACTGAGACCCAGTCCAGTGCCTTAATTACAAGGCTGCCATTCCTGTAAAGATGATGTACACCAGCATTAGATGAACCACAAGAAAAATGTTATTCAAAGTGCAAGTCACCCTTCTTTCCCTGCCCGCACTAATCAAGAACAGATCTGAAGATCCTCATTCAGTTTTTATATAGGCAAATTCCCATTGACATCACTGGGAGTTTGCCTGAGTACTGACTGAGTAAAAAACCTTGGACATAACTTCAGGGAGTGGTTTTCAAACTGTGGGTTGCGGAATGTAAGGCACTGGGTTGCGGTGGATCTGGTCAGCACCTCCATCGGGCTGTTAAAAGTCCCGTCTGCAGTGCTGCCTGGCTAAGTCAGTCTAGTCCCTACCTGTTCTGACACCGTGCTGCGCCCTGAAAGCGGCCAGCAGAAGGTCCAGGTCCTAGGCGGGAGGCCATGGCTCCATTCACTGCCCCCACCCCGAGCATCAGCTCCGCAGTCCCATTGGAGTCGGACCTCCTGCTAGCCACTTCTGGGGCACAGTGCGATCTGCAGAGCCAGGATAGGCAGGAAGCCTGCCTTAGCATGCCCATTGTGCTGCTGACTGGAGCCGCTCAAGGGCCCACACCCCACCCTGTGCCCCAATCCCCTGCCCCAGCCCTGGGCCTCACCCCAAACCCCTGGTCCCAGCCGCACCCCCGAGTTTGCACCCCCAGCCCAGAGCCCTGATTCCTTCCTGTGCCCCAATCCCCTGCCCCAGCCCTGAGCCCCCCAAATCCAGAGCCCCCTCCTGCACCCTAAACCCATCAACCCCAGCCCCACCCCAGAGCCTGCACTCCTAGCCCAGAGTCCCTCCCACACCCCAACTCTGTTGGGTCATGGTCATCAACAATTTTCTTCAACTGAGTCACCAGAAAAAAAGTTTGAAAACCACTGACTTAAAGTGCCCTCTATGCTGAATGCTTGTGAAGTAACTCAACATATTGATATCACATAATCAAAGAATGAATTACGAAAATATCACATGCTCATGAAAAAATGAGAGACCTGGTCCATAATTTCATGCAACAGATAACTATTTTTCTCTCCTGTACATTGATCTATTTGGGAGAACAGTTCCTTTCTTCTAACACCTCTAAACCATCCATCCAAATTTTGTACTAGCCCTTGTACTATAAAACAAATGGAAGAGCTGTATTTAACATCGGACTCCTTCTGCATTTTCTCTAATTACTATCTCATCAGAATAATGCCACAGTAAATTTAAGGAAACAAAACATAATGGCCACAAACACATGAAGATAGGGCAGAATAGCCTACGTTTCAAAAGCGTTCATCAGAAAGTTAGGTTAAGATGGCCTAGCTTTTGAACTATGTCCAAGTGAACATCTGAATTTCGTGTTTGCTGAGCTCAGGGGTAGTGAAAATATCCCCAGCTCACACAACTCTTACTGAAGACTACTTAATAATTGAAGTCAAATTATTTTTAAGCAGTGTGAGAACATCAGAAAGTCATCACTACTAACTTGATGTTTCCTAGACCAAATTAATGTGTTTCACTTATTTCAGCTGTGTGCACTTACTATGCTCTTCTTCTAGTGGTAGTGTAACCGAAAAAGCTTTAATTTGACAGAATGGATTTTTTCCAATTTCTGAATTCATTTTTTAGACTTAGTGACAAGATGCCTTTGAACAGTTTTAAATTGCAAACTAGGTCGTTCAATGAAGGGCCAACCCATTTCTAAGCTATAAATCATTGATTTTCTTTATGAACTACTAGTTCAAGAATGCTGAAATGAACCTTCTACAAATACATCTTTTAATACATTATTTTGTCATGTTCCATTCTCCTGTCTTTTTTAAGAACTTGCTGGTAGAACTGATTGATGGATAGTCTTATTGTACCAGGAGCACTTGACATTCAACTATTTGACCTTGTCTTCACACTAACAGTCAAGTGCCTTTGAAATCTGTTTACTTTCGAATTTACAGGAGTATTAATGACAAGATGTCAGCATTTTTTAGGTTTGAAAATATCCAAGAATAGTGAGTGAGTTTGGCACAGGATAGTTATCTTTAATGTACTTTAAGCAAGAGAGAAATCTTCGTTATTCCACTTTCTGATTTAGACAGAGCGTGACATCATCCCAGGGGGTCATCAGGTATCAAGTCATTGCGAGGAAGCGAAGAAGACAACATATACTGTTCAGTGGTGGATACAGAACTTAAATGACAGATGCCAATGCACATTCTCTGAAATGGACTCTAGTGTTATTTCAAAGACTGCTATACTAGCGAGAGTAGGATCACCTGTCATCTGAATTTTTTCTGGTGGGGGGGGGCAAGTTTTGGAAGGGAGTATTCTGCATAACTCAAGGTCATTTCACTCTTTGAAACTTAGTAGCTACAAAGTACCAAAAAGAACAAAAAAGGAGGGATATTTCTTTCCTATATCCCTAACATCAAACCTGTTAGACGAGACTCAACGGAACACAACCTAGAAGAAAAGGCTGAATTCAAAATTAAATGAGCATTTTAATGTTTGGTTTTCTTTCTCTCTCTCTCATTCACAGAACTGCATTGAGACGGCATGATTAAACAAGATCCTTTTCTCAGGAAGTGTTTCCTATCACACGCTGGCAAAACTGCTTGAAATGAATATTCTTCGTGATTATTACAGAACTATTGATTTGACACCCAGCACTCTCTCAGAAAACAAGGTGATTTTTTGTTCTACTTCTATCTAATAGAGTTGGACTCATTTTGTCATTTCACATTTTAGCCACTTTATAATATATTTATGAGCATAATATATATTAAGGAGATGACCTAGCAAGGTCCACAAAAAATTGTCCTCTAACATTCATATTTTATCTTCAGGAACTGGCTAACATATAATGAATGGTCATGTAACACCTGTATTTGCATTGGCCACATGCAGCCTATTTAGCAGATGTATGGATTGCATTTTGATTAGCACTTAAAGCTTATGATTTTTTTTCAATTATACCTTGTACATCCATCCCAGAGTTTTATAATGATCACTCACATGTTTCTACATAGAGAAACAAGTTCACATCCAACACAAGTAATTAAACTGTAGATTCCTCAACTTTCCAATTAAAGGAAGGCAGAAGAACATTCAGCTTCTGGCTTGCATAAAACAAAGTTAGAAGAAGCATTCCATCCATTCTCTTTTAGTTGCACACTGCAGAGTTTAAAGGTGAAGGTTAATACTATATGAAGGCATACACACAATGAAAAAGAGGAGTAAAAGAACAGACAGTGAACTCCAGGTCACTTATTTTGTAAATGTGGGGAAAACTGATAAGAGAATACAAGGATTATGGCTTGTTAGGGAATTTTAAATTATTAAGAAGCATTAAGTTACTCACATTGTGAAAAACAATGTGATTCATTTCAAACATGATACAGTTATTGTATTAAACCTCTTATTACTTGCCCATTATCTACTAATTATTAAGAAGTCATGAAGTTTTAGTTACCTATAAAAATAATTCTTGTAGTTGTTATTAAACAGTAATAAAATAAAAATAATAATAATACCATGACGCCATTATAGATGCATTACAACCAACCAGTTTATGTAAGCCAAAAACCACTATCTCTGTGACAAATTTTTGGGTTAAATCCTTTGTTATTGTAATGCCACTGGAGTTATGTCCAGGGTTAATTTGGCCCTTCAAGAGGTCCCAACAGTTCTAACTGCTATTTCATTTTCCATCAGATTATGAAATCAGCTATCATTATGTTCATACCATCTAGTGGAGAAAAAAGGGGGAAAAACTTCTAAGTTAATAGTTTGCATGGCTTGTATTTCAATGGAGATTTTCAGGGATTTGATAAGTGGTAGGAGCAGAAGGCTGTAGAACTCCAGGAAGTATGACATGCATGACATGAAGGCCTTCTATGAAGGTCTCTGTGCTGTATATGGCCCAAAATCCAGTGGTACAGCCCCTGTTCTCACAGGGGATAGTAACGGGCTGCTCACAGACAAAGCCAATATTTTCTCTTGCTGGGCAGAGCACTTTGATAGTCTCCTGAACTGTTAATCCACTATATCTGATGAAGCCTGCCATGAGGACAGGGGACTGGACTCGATGACCTCTCGAGGTCCCTTCCAGTCCTAGAGTCTATGAGTCTATAAGCCATCGAATCACTCCTGCGGCATATCTGTCCTAGAGGAGCTGTGCCTGGACCCTTCTTTAGATGAGGTTACTAAGGCCATCAAGCAGCTGTCCATGGGCAAGTCTCCAGGTCCGAATGGTATTTCATCTCAAGTATACAATTGAGGAGGTGCTCACCTGGTCAGGAAACTCACCTGCCTTTTCAAGACCGTATAGGAACAGGGTACCATGCTCCAGGAGTATAAGGATGCCTTCACAATCTATCTACTCATAGCCCAAGATCCAGTGTGATTCAGCAGCAGCAGCAGTGGGAACTACAAGTTGTGGACTACAAACTGCAGCATGTTCGGAGAACTGCCTGCTTCCTCTGCCTTCCTGAAAGATTCAGCATGGCTGAAGCTGGAAGCATGAGGCAAGCAAGCAGAAAGAAGGCTGCCAGATTGTAATCCTATTCTTTGTTTCTCTACAGAATAAAACCTTGTTCCTGGTTGACACACAACACAGTTGCAGAGCACATAGAGGAGCCTTAGGCCCAGTTTCCCAAAGTTGTGTAAAAAGTCACAAAGCAGACTTACCCTATCTTGAACAACCTCATACTGGGCCAGTGAACGGGAGGGGAGGTACATACGCAAAAGAAAGGGAAGTATATCTAGCTTTGACAGCCATCACTGAATCTCACTTATGTCTACAGCCGGGAGGATCCTTGCACAGGCTGTCCTCAACAGGCTCGTCTCTCACATAGTGAACTCAGTGTATCCAGTGTCACCGCATGGCTTTCATCCTGGCCATGATACCAGGCATGACACATATAAGAGAAGGCTCATGAACAGAACAAGGACCTGTGTTCATGGTGTTTGTTGACTGACCAAGGCTTTTGACACAGTGAATCGCGAGGGCCTATGGAAACTCCTTCACAGATTTGGCTGACCAGAGAAGAAGATTGCTGTCATCCGCTCATTTCACCATGATATGAAGGCCAGGGTGATGGAGCGTAATGAATTATCAGAAGCCTCCCCTGTCACCAACGGCACCAAACAAGGATGAGTAATGGCTCCGGTCCCGCCATGTCTTTTCAGCCATGCTCGTTTGCATTCCAGGACTCTGACAGAGGCATACATATCCAGTTTAGATTGGATGTGCGTCTATTCAATCTAAGGTGACTCGGGGCCCACACCAAGGTAATCACACAGCTACTAAGAGAGCTCCAGTTTGCTGACTGTGCCCTCATTGCCACACACTCAAGGACATTTAGCTTATCGTAGACCACTTTGCCTATGCCTCAAAATGCTTTGGTTTTACAATCAGTTTGAAAAAGACAAAGGTTGTATACCAGCCAGCACCAGACCACCAGCATCACAAACACCATGATCCCATTGTCACAACTGACGATACACTCTCAACTTGGTTAGGAGATTTGGCTACCTAGAAATTCTGCATACTTTTCAGCAACACCATTTCGGATGATGAGATCATTCAGTGCCTGGCAAAGTCCAGGTTGTCATTTGGCACGCTCACCACAAGCTCTGGAGGGAGTGTGGAGTCTGCCTCAGAACAAAGATAAAAATCTATCATGATGTTGTACTTCCCTCACTCCACTGTGGCTGTGAGATATGGATGCTCTATCAATGGCAAATCAAACAGCGGGAGAGATTCCACCTTCACTGTCTAAATCCATCTGCAAAATTGAATAACAGAATATCAAGGGTGGAAGGGATCTCAGGAGGTGATCTAGTCCAACCCCCTGCTCAAAGCAGGACCAATCACCAACTAAATCATCCCAGCCAGGGCTTTGTCAAGCCTGACCTTAAAAACCTCTAAGGAAGGAGATTCCACCACCTCCCTAGGTAACCCATTTCAGTGCTTCATCACCACCCTAGTGAAAAAGTTTTTCCTAATAGCCAACCTAAACCTCCCCCCGACTGCAACTTGAAACCATTACTCCTTGTTCTGCTACCACTGAGAACAGTCTAGATCCATCCTCTTTGGAACCCCCCTTCAGGTAGTTGAAAGCAGCTATCAAATCCCCCCTCATTCTTCTCTTCTGCAGACTAAACAATCCCAGTTCCCTCAGCCTCTCCTCATAAGTCATGTGCTCCAGCCCCCTAATCATTTTTGGTGCCCTCCACTGGACTCTTCCCAATTTTTCCATATCCTTCTTGTAGTGTGGCACCCAAAACTGGATACAGTACTCCAGATGAGGCCTCACCATGTAGAATAGAGGGGAATGATCAAATTCCTCGATCTGCTGAGGACATCAAATTGCAGGACAAGATCCCCAACACTGAAGTCTGTGAGAGATGTCAAATCTCTGGTATCAAGAGCATGCTCATCAGGGCTCAACTTCACTGGGTCTGACACATGATCCATATGAAGGTTTCCAGTACAGCAGAAGAGGTGATCTACAGCCAACCCACTTTATGAGTCAACCCATCCTTAGATATAAAGACACTTTGAAGGCCAACCTCAAAGCATGCATGATAAACGTTAAAACCTGGGAACTTGTTGCACTGGACAGACCTAGATGGAGAGGTCTGTGCCATGAGGTTGTGTCCACTTTTGAGGAGTGGCATGTGAGGTCTCTGTAGGATAAGAGAGCATGTTGTAACGTCAACACCTCAAACCTTCCTCCCAACAAAGACATTTAACCGCATTTGCAAATCCAGGATTGGATTCACTTTCCAAGTGAAGCCATAAAAACAAATAAATTGAGAATTTAAGTCAACACCACTGAACGTTCATTGGTTGAAGTGACAGGAGAATCTAACAACAAGGAAAATTATAGAGGGATCCCCTCAAGGCTTCAGTAAGATGGTGAGATATTTGGTAATGGTTGTCACTATCAAAAAAAAATTTTGCACGGGGAGAGGGGGAAAATGTAAACCCTCAGTTTCTTTTCTTTGCTGGTAGATGTTGTTTAAGCCTTTGGTTCTATGTCAGGACAGAGGGGAGGTGCAACTGTTCTTACTATTTAATGTACTGAAGGGCCTGGGGGAGACTTGGTGGTAATTCACTTACTGTAACTCACCTTACTGCTCCCCACAACATCTGCTCTGACAGGCAGAAGGCATATGGAGGAAGAGATATGGTGGAAGGAGAAGGGAACCTAAACACTTATCCAAGCCCTGCAGTTGTGGTGGACAAGCAAACTTTCCAGAAATTTTCTAGCTAGGTATTTACATGGCCTGTATCATCATAGTATCAAAGGAGTCCTTGAAGACTGGATGCCTATACAGCTGCTACAGTAGAAAGCCCGCGACCCCTTTTCAGCCCTCTCAACAGACTCATGCAAGGCAGAGCAGAATTTTGATTTTAGGGTTTGGTGACCTTTTGTAATTACATTTCAAATAAATAGTATAGTTGTAATTGCTCAGCCCTGTTCTCAGTCTCTCTTTCCACCTAGCTTTTCTTCTCCCTTCTACCCCAGGGCATGTGTGTTTCCCTCTGGCCTCCTCCCATTTCATTCTTATCTTTTGGCAGTCATTACACAAGAGTCAGGATGTAGTATTAACAAGGAAAAATAAATGCATTAGTCCTTGTTTTGAAACCTTGGCATGCCTGCCATAGATTTCATCCAAATTGCAGCATAGCATCATAAGCTGTACAAAAAGCACAGTCCTTGGCATACAGAATAGAAGGTACATGTGTATTTATTGTGAGATTTTTCATGATGTCCTTTCTTAACATATTAGTTTCCAAAGTCATTCCACTGTGATGCATCTCAGACAGAGATGTAAGAGTTTTAAACCCCTTACTCATCTCTTCTATCGGTGGCTCACAAATATTCATCTGATGGGTACCATTGTATAAACCAATCAACATCATCTGATGCTGCAATATCACTCTGGAAAGAAAGTTACTTAGGATATTATGTATCTGAATCTGAAGCAGTGGACTTATCTGGTTGGAACTTTTTTCATT
Source organism: Gopherus evgoodei (assembly GCF_007399415.2). Taxonomy (NCBI): domain Eukaryota; kingdom Metazoa; phylum Chordata; order Testudines; family Testudinidae; genus Gopherus; species Gopherus evgoodei. The sequence continues at coordinate 24,107,616 of NC_044326.1, forward strand.
TACCCCCATCTCCTTCGATGTATCTATGGTACACTTTTAGACACTCTATTACTGTACTATTAATACATGAATATATACTACCGGATCTTCACTCTTGCCTACCTTGGATTCATCCTCTTTTTAGGACTTCTTTCTCCCTCGATTCTCATTCTCTCTCTCTCTCACACACACATACACACACACACACTTCTGTTATCATGGGAAAAGGTGAAAATGGTCATGCTGCAGCTCTTCATTCTGGTGGAGAGATCCAAACTCTAACACCCAGAATGATGGCAGACACCCAACCCTCCACTGATTTAACAGCAAGGCACCTGAATAATAGACCACCTACAGCAAGCACTTGCAGTGCTAGCTAGGCATACTAGGAACTAAATTGATTTAACTACATAAAAACATAAAAGACTGGTTGAAAAACAAATAATTTATTCAATGCATTCCATCTGCTTTTCCGTTCACAAATTGTCTGCAAATGAGCTGCAGTCGTCAGACTATTTGTTAAGGAATTCCTTGTGTGTAACTTGTAACAAGAAATTTGTAGAGAGTATTCAGTATGTGAACTTTGAGCAGCTTTAACTGGACACACAGGTCATATAATTTAAGTTCTTAGTCCTTGACTGGTTGGCTGAGACTCTTAGAATCAGGTTGGGATACCGAATTGCTTTCCACGAGCATTCTGCAATATTTGCTTAACATCACCTGATTTAGCAGATCCTGCCATTTGCTAAAATCTATTTGCAGGAACACAAAAGGGGCATGCACACAACTGAAATAATTTAATTTTAAAATATCAGCTAATATTCACAGAAAAACTTGTAATAGTCAGATGCTCTGCTCAACCAGAACAAGTGGTTTCAATTTTTCATGAAGTTTCTTTTGTGTGTTCTGTATCTCATCTTAGCTCTTCTGCCCACTGCCATATGCTTCCTGTCTAAAACAAAATTCAGTCAATCTCAAATGCACTGAAATATGGGGAAAACATCCAAGAGAAAATTAATAGGGACAGTTACTCTTCTGGCTCCCACCCTTGCCGGTTTCACAGTGGCTATTTTTGGCTCCTCATTCAAACATGAGTGTTAGAGAAATGCTACCACTCCTGACACTGCTGCTGCTAATACATTCAGTGTTACAGAAATGCTTTCCATCAAAACAACACTACCTGATAAACAGTGGCATAATGCTGGCTCCTGACTTGAGAAAAAAATCCAAGGACTATACAACAGCATCAGTGGTGCACCGACAACCTGCCCATTTCTCCTCTGGTGAAAAAACTGTTCAAAGTGTCAAAATACTGTGAGACAAGAATGAAAGAATTTCCACCATATGCTACACAGTATGCAATAGTAGCAGCTACAGTCCTGGTAATAATTAAGTGAATCCCCAGAATATATAGGAATGTAGAATAAGAACTCAGGAAAGATGAAGTCCACTAATGCCAGAACACCTTAATCAGCAATATATCAGTTGGGACACAGCCACCTGTTGTTCTGGGATGAAAGCCACTCAGTATTCTATGTAAAGTGAATATTTCAGCACCACTACCTCTCCATCTCTACTATCAATCACCAATACCACTGTAATATACCCTGGGAGAAAATTCTTTGCCAACCACAATTAGTTTTTGGGGGGGTTGTTGTTTTTCCTTTTGTACAGTGGGCTCAAAATGTGAAGCACTATCTAAGTGCTATCTACCATTTATTGTTATATAAATACAGTGTTTTACTCTGTGATCAGTTTAACCATGTGAACGTGGCCAAGAATCACAACAGTTAAGCCTGTAATCTCATCCACAAAGTATTGGTACTGTCACATTTTATTTGATTCGCTAGCCAGTAAAGCAGATTCCACTTTTAGCTGAAGAGAGGCAGGAAAAGGAGCATCCAGTTAAGCAAGCCAAATAATCCAGTTCACCTGAAAGGCCACATGGAACAGGCTTCTCTTTTCTTCACAAGAAGTCTCTTTCAATTGTTCTTATTGCATCAGACAGGCCCTTGGTAACCTATGCTCTATTGGGGTACAGTACTCACCTACATAAAATATGTCTAGAGTCCTAATGAGAGAATAATTATATAACAGGTGCAGAAGAGTAATATGGGCTAAATTTGTCACAGATATAGGACTATTACCATATTCATCTAATCACTATCGTTTAAAAGAATTAAGGCTCATCTGGTATATACTTGTAACTTGCTGACAATGTTTTGCCATGTGGAAATCTTCTGGATTCAATGTTAGCCTTGAAATGTCTTCCTCTTGCATGCTTCTGAATTTTCCCTATTTATCAAGCTTTATATTTTAATGAATAATGTTGGTATACACACTACAAACCCTTCTTAGCTCCTCTTTTTCATGTAGATTTTTCCAAGTAAACAAACACTTTCATATCAGTTTAAAAATGTTTCCAAGTAGCATAATTTTGCAATTTAAGAACCACATAGGCCGAATTCAGTTCTAATCCTGCAAATACTTACTACTGAGCATAATGCTAACAACTATGATCTGTTGCCACAGATTCAAAAGACATCCCTAATGGGTTTGCTAACAATAGTAACAATGATGCACAGCAAGAGTTTGTAGGGTCTGATCTAATGTTATGCTCTTTTCTGTATTAAGTTAGCTACATCTGTACATAGTGATTATCATACACTTATTAACTGTAAGTGTTGAATTCATTTACTAGGGAAAACTTTCCATGATGATCAAAGCTTGCTGTACAGTTCACCTTTCCATTATTAACTGGAGTAATAAAACTGCAAAGAAAGAATTGCAAATCAATGCATGAAATTTGGAAAACTGTATAACATTGGAAGTAATGGACATTGTAACAAAAGGAACTGAAAGTAAATTAGGGCATCAAGTAATGTGTCAAAGCAAGGCATAAGGCTTGATTTGCCTATGCAACCTATTAATATTCTTACCATTTTTTGACAAGAATTATCACTTTCAGGAGGTCACAGTAATAATCTGAATAAATCTGATGTTAAAAAAAAACATAATGGTAACAGTATATTTAATTTACCATCAACGTATCAGTGGATCAGTTTATTTTAATAAATCAGTGTATTTTTGGCATGTCCATAAACCCCAAAAGATCTCTTAAAGGAGACATAATTTGTCACAGATTGAACTGGTTGGAACATCTGATTGTAGTCTACTGTAGCTTCATTAAAAAATTATGCATCAGTAACCAGCACTGATCCAGCTAATCTAAGAAAGTCTCCCATTAGTTAAATTTAACAGTGATCCTTACCGGTGCTGAATTTTTATTTATTTATTTGTGGTCTTATGAAAAAGCAGTAAACAGTCCTGATTGCCATGCCTTATTTTCAGATAATATCAAAGCCAAACAGTAACTCTTTATTCAATTATATATTTTTGGCCATTCACTTCCCTCTTGCCAAGGGATCAGCTAAGGAACCAAAATTTGTGGAAGAAGAGCCACTTGGACTTTTCTAAATACACCTCTACCTCGATATAAGGCTGTTCTTGGGAGCCAAAAAATCTTACTGTGTTATAGGTGAAACCGCGTTATATCTAACTTGATTTGATCTGCAGGAGCGCACAGCCCCCCCGCCCCGTCCCCGGAGCGCTGCTTTACCACATTATATCCAAATTTGTATAATATCAGGTGGCGTTGTATCGAGGTAGAGGTGTATATACTGTCCTCAAGACTTGCGTCATGATCTTGCTGCAATTCAAATTAACGGCCAAATTCCCACTGACTTCAATGTTGCAGCACTGGAACATTAATGTGTTCCACATACATACTTTCATTACAATAAGTAAAGTGATCATCATTGGAAAAATCAACATTTGTCAACAAATACCATACATTTACCACAGTTATTGGCATAACTGTTTGTAAATGCTAACCAAACAACAAAGGTAGACCTTGTGTCACCAGGACTATGTTTTGACTAGAAATGAGATTCTTTTACAACCATATGCTGCCCCTGAACAACCACAAGATGTTATTGGGAGACGTACAACCACTGAGAGCTCCAGCTCAGCAATTCTAGATTGAATGGCCTGCCGACCAATCTTGCTCCCATTAATTTTAATAGGAGTTTTTCCAGTGACCAGCATGGGAGGAGGATCAGATACTTGGACATCAAGACACCAATTTAGAATAGGGACACAGGTTTAAAATAGGCTATTTGATGGCCCAGGCAAGGCAACTCTCAATGTTCACATTTTAAGTGCATCATTTTCCTCTTCTTGCTTTATCCATGCTGATGGATCTGTATCAACATCTGCCTTACGACCACAAAAACAAAACAAACTAATAAATAAATGGCATTGGTACAAAGACAGAAAGAGGAGACAAAGTAAGACTTAAAAGGAATGACCTAAAATAAAAGCAGGGCCCAAAGAGCTAAATCCCTATGACTTAGGAACCAGCCAGTTAAAAAAGGATTCTGACTGTGGAAATATATCAGTGCCAGTTAGTATAGCATGCCAAATATTTAACAAATGCAAACAGCCTCCAATGTTGACATATGTTAAGCCTTATTAAATCCAAAATACCAAAGCTTCTCCATATTTAAAGCGGAGGTGGCTTATTCAAGATGAAAAAGTTGTCTTTTCTCACATTATTTTTACTGGAAGAGAATTCCCATGTTTCTACTTGAAACACAGTATCATAGGCATATATTTGAACTAGGAAGCATAAACACTTCCAAATACAGATCTTCAGCCTAGATCCATTCAACAATTTGTTGTGTGGGTGGCATTTTATAAAGATTCGGGGAGACTCTCATATGATTTCTTAGAAGCAGTTTCATGATGTTGATTCACAAAATCAAATAGTTTGGAAAAGAGAAGACTGAGAGGGGACATGATAGCAGTTTTCAGGTATCTAAAAGGGTGTCATCAGGAGGACGGAGAAAACTTGTTCACCTTAGCCTCCAATGATAGAACAAGAAGCAATGGGCTTAAACTGCAGCAAGGGAGATTTAGGTTGGACATTAGGAAAAAGTTCCTAACTGTCAGGGTAGTTAAACACTGGAATAGATTGCCTAGGGAAGTTGTGGAATCTCCATCTCTGGAGATATTTAAGAGTAGGTTAGATAAATGTCTTTTAGGGATGGTCTAGACAGTATTTGGTCCTGCCATGAGGGCAGGGGACTGGACTCGATGACCTCTCGAGGTCCCTTCCAGTCCTAGAGTCTATGAGTCTATGAGTCTATAAAAGCTCTACCCTTTTTCTCTCCACCATATTTCACCCTTCAATGCAACCTCTATAAAGAATGAATCGCAGACCTAATCTGACACAACACAAGCATGTTAATGAATGGAAACTTCATAACCACATCCATCTGAGGTAAGTACTCTTAGCACAAATCAAGTGAAAAAATATTAAAGCATTCCAAAACTAGTCATACCACCCAGCAAATAGTATTTTACTATAGGGATAATATAGAATATTTATAAACAAGGCAAAGTTCAATATTTTTGGCAAATAGAATATCAAATATAAATTAAAAAATGTATGTAACCATCCCATCTCAGGCTGTGATCTCAGAAAAAACACAGCTGAGACTAGAAGGTACTTAGTTGGAATTTATATCTTCAAGAAGAAATCAGGGTCCTGTAAGAACTAGTGTTGTCAACTTGAGTCAAAGACATCTTATCTCTGATCAATGCCACAACATGACATTAAGGGCACTGTGCCTTTTGTAAAATCAAATTACTGATCATTTGCAATGTTTAAAGATTCCATGTCTCTTTTTTTCACAAAAAGTATTATTAGTCCTGGTGGCCTAAATCCTGACTACCGTTCTCACTTCAGCTGTACATCAGAGGTTGATGAATTTCTGTAGTGTGAAGTGAATCAAGTATTTATATGGTTTGAGAGGTGATTTGAGATTTCATGGGATAAAATGCTGCATTTAAATTTATGATACAGGGAGAAATTTTCATAGCCATGTCCATACAGTGCCTAACAAAATGGGACCTTCGTCTGTTAGAGTTCTTTGAAGTTGCCATAATACAAATTAATACTTAACACAGATTTGGTGCTTAATTGCCTTTTCTAGTTTTGAAAAATCTCCCTCATAATAACTAGCAAAAAAAAAAAAAAAACTTCAGGAAAAGCCAGAAATAAGTGACTGTGCCGATGGTAATTACTTTTATCTTTCAAGAGGTACTCAACTTTACCTAAAATCAAAATAACTTTTTTTCGTAAAGGCCCATTTTTCTCAGAATTGTCCACTTTTGTTTTTTTTAAATACCAAATGTGTACCTGTACAAGAGATTTCCCCAAACAGAGCTTCTGAAAATTAGTGTCTTTCACCTATGAGTATCATGGCAGGATGGCATTTGTGTGCATGTTTTATAGTTTAGTATACAGAGAGCTTAAAGTTCTTAAAGTTAATTCAGTGTCACTTCACTTATCTATTTAATTGGTTCTCCTTGATTGGATGTAATTGAAAAATGATCTAAATCCTTATTCTTCATTTAGAAACTATGTCAATACATTTATGCATGGTAAAATAAAATAACTGAGATTGTATCAACGCCTTCAATAACAGCAGTTCAAACTCATCTTCATAACCTTCTAGTGCTGCTTATCACTTTCACGTGAATGACTGCAGTCAGCCAGTCACTTTTGGATTGGCTCCATTCATATCTGCAAGCTGAACATTAGTGAGAGGGCAGGCCTGAAAAGGGACACCAAACACCTTCGTCCAAATTCAGAGCTGGCTTAAGTGGCAATAATTTGAAATTACTGGAATCACATCTGTTCAGGCCTGTGGTGAACTTGGCTACTTTTCTAATTTTTAATGGATTTGTTGCAACATAGAACAAAAATAAGCAAAATGTTAAAACATTTGAGATTTTAAACCATGCATTTGGTAAACTCCATTTTATTTTTTTTAAACATCCAAGTTGATACAATCCTTTTCTGAAAGTTATTTTTACTGGCCTGACCATTCTCAATACATCTGTTGATCTTTCATACACAGTAATTATAGTAAATAGACTGGCCATTATTTAAAAAGTCAACATTTAGAAATAGACTCCAGAACCATATATAGCTAAGATACTACAGTTATCCTCTACATTAAGTTACTTATACTATCTACTCCCTACTCTTAGAAGAGAAAGTAACTGTGATACTGGAGAGAGATACCAGTAGTCATATGTTCAAGGTTGGCCATGAAATGCCACAATCCAAAGTCACATTTTTTTTTTATTTTAAAACATTTTTTGCTTCTCAATTACTCAAAGGTTGTGAGTTATGGCAACTTTCCCCTGATTGTGGAGATCTTGACGCATCTTTGCTGGAGACTATCAAGAACATTTCATGAATGCACCAGAAGGAATCACAAATGTGTAACACAAAGTGTTTTCTTCCTGAAGAAGAACATGCTCCATCTACAATACTTCCAGCCTTTGGAAACTTAGTCAACAATTTTGGGTCACCCACATGATTTCAACTACAGGACCTACCCATCAGCTTGTCTTACTACTAGTCACTTTTGAGAATCCCATATATTTATTTAAAAAGAAAAAATAACAATCTATCTTGAAACCTTGGATAACTGTGTTAATTACCTTAGAGGCCTGCAACTCCCATAATTAATTATGTTCTTTTTGTAGTTAGCCCAGTAAAGAATAGCTTTCTGCCCTCCCCCCACTCAACACAAAAGTATTTAAAATGTTCAAAAAATAATTTTAAGAAACAGCAGGCATTCTTTGTTTTTATTTTCCTGTGTTCTAGTGCCAGAGAAGCAAGGCATTCAATTGCCATGTGTCCCAGCTTAACACTCCCTCCATCTCCATAAAGGAGATGGATATTGTATAATTAATCGCAGTCATCAAACAAGCAGAGGTCAAGATTTTTTTCCTACTCCTTTGCAGTGTGGAACATAGATCACAGGTGCATCTGAAGAAAAGTGTTATGTGCTGTAGTATTCATGTGTCAAGCCTCTCGGCACACAAGCTACATTCTGTTAGTACGTGTGAGCTGTCTGCTAGTACAGGAATACAAACCATTTCTGTCCGACTACTCTGGGCAGCAGGGAGCTCATTAATATCACCAACTTGCCATCTGACTCTGACAGAGGAAGAAAAAGAATTAATGCATAATGTATAAAAAATAAAAAACATACATACATAAGAACAGCCCTACTGGGTCAGACCAAAGATCCATCTAATCTAGTATCCCATCTTCCAACAGTGGCCAATGCCAGATGCCCCAGAGGGAATGAACAGAACAAGTAATCACCAAGTGATCCATTCCCTGTCACCCATTCCTCGCTTCTGGGAAACAGAGGCTAGGGACATCATCCCTGTCCATGCTGGCTAATAGCCATAGACCTATCCTCCATGAAAAAAGTAAATAGAGAGATGGGTGGAAAGCAGCAGGATGTCATCCAGAAATACCTAAAATGTTACCTTTGCAACTACACAGCAATATTGTATAGCAATATAGAAATATTCTATTTCCTATAGCAAATGTGGGGAGTAGCATGGGTATCCCTGTGAAATTCTTGCAAAGGCACTTGTAAAGATGTGAATTACGATCACTTTAAGTAAACTACAGTATCTTCCAAGTAGCTATATTGCAGCTAGCCAGTGTTATTAAACAAAGCTGTCAACAGTCCTATTTTACAAATCCTCCCACGATCCTTACAGTCTGGGCCAAAGGACCAAGGAAACATACCAACCAGGACTGATTGCTAAAGCTATGATGGCCTCCCATCACTGTGCTGATCAGGTAGACCAGCTGTCAGTGGCCTCATCTTAACTCTGCTTCACCTGTTCCACGATGCTCCCTCTGTTGTCTGTATGCAGAGCAGAAAGTATGTGTGTACGTGGGGGAAATAAACAACAGTCAGCAGCTGAGTCAACTCAACGCAACCCTTTTACCATGATTGGGATGATGGATAGGGGGATGGGCGGCCATATCTCTGGCCACATCTCACAAACACCTCCCCAACTCCCATAGGACTCTAGGAGCTTTGAGGAGAAAGAGACAAAGAATTGTAGAGAGAGGCAAATGTTTCTGATAATCACATGATGGGCTCATCAGAACTGCCAGAGACAGAGAGTTAGGTGAAGAGGGGAGAATCAGTCAGAGGGCAGAGAATCAACTGAGTGAGAAAGCAGGAAAGATGCCTCTCAAAGATGACATTTTTATAAGGGATGGGAACTGGCCTGCTGCCTACCTTCTACCAGAAAGAAGGGCCACCAGCCAGCGACAATAGGACAACTACTGGAAAGAATGGGTTGCTGGGGCGAAGAGTTGTGTGGGTTAGGACCGCTGCAGAACATATGAGACGCTCAATTAGTTCAGCTAAGAATAGATATTTTGGGATACTTATCCACTCCCCAAAGCTTTAGAAGTGTCACCAACACTGCTTGTCAGGGGATTTTATAGTAACACAATTACAGTTTGACAGAGCAGAACCATTTCTGAGTTCCTGAGAATTAAGGTTCATATTTAAAGTAACCAATAGCTCAGTCAGCCTCAGCTTATTTGTCCCCTCAGAAAGCCTGCCTTAGCCCCCACACTGCGCTGCTGACCAGGAGTAGCCAGAGGTAAGCCTGCACCCCACCCCCCAACCTCTGCCCACACCAAACCCGGAGCCCTCTCCTGCACCCAAAACCCCTCATCCCCAGTCCCACCCCAGAATCCGCACCCCTAGATGGAGTCCTCATCTCCTCCTGCACCCCAAACCCCTGCCTCATCACAGAGCCCCCACACACCCTGAACCCCTCTGCCCCACCCCCCCAGTCTGGAGCCCGCTCCTGCACCCAAAACTCCTCATCCCCAGTCCCACCCCAGAGCTCCCACCCCCAGATGGAGCCCTCATCCCCCTGCACCCCAACCCCCTGCCTCAACCCACAGCCATCTCCTGCACCCTGAACCCCTCATCTCCAACCCCACTCTAGAGCCCCCACTCCCAGCTGGAGCCCTCATCCCCTCCCGCACCCCAACCCCTGCTCCAGCCCAGCGAAAGTGAGTGAGGGTGGGGGAGAGAAAGCTACCAAGGAAGATGCAGTGAGTAGGAGGCAGGGCCTCAGGAATGGGTGGGGCATGGCTAGGGTGTTCATTTTTGTGGGATTAGAAAGTTGGCATCCCTAGTCAGTGGGATTCTTTCCACTGATCTCAAAGACCTCTGGGTCAGGCCTATAGAAAGCAGGCTTTACATACAGGTAAGATAAGCAAGAGTGAACCATTTCAGCTATTAATAAGGTCTGAAGCCTAATATCTAAATTTTTCCACATTTCAGGTGGTTCATATTTGGACTCTTGGATCTGAAGCGGCATCTGGACAGTGTAGATACTGGTCATTATACTGGTCAGAGGCAAGACAAAAAAGAGGGTTCCTAAATCTTAGAGAGATTATGATCAAAATGTTCAAACAAAGGCAGGCAGCTGAAGCTATATTTAGGCATCTAAGTAAGTGGTTGGATTTTAAGAGTGCTGATCAACTGTGACTCCCATTGAAGTTAATCGGAAGTGTCAAAGATCAGCACTTTTGAAAACTGTGTTGCCAATTTATGTGCCTAAATATAGATTCCACTGCCTAAAGTTAGGCACTAAGTTTGAAACTTCTGGTTTTAGGATTTTGCACAAAGTCACATCAAAAGGCTGCAGCACAACCAGGAAAAGAATGGGACTCTTGATACAAGCAAGGGCTTTGATTCCATGACAAAACCATCCTTCCTCTCCAAAACAAAACACTAACCTATTACGAATCTTAGATCCAATGGAACAAGTTGTAGACAGTAATATTTACCCTTGTGCATGGGAGTAAACTTCTGTTTAACGGACAAGTGTTCATGTTCTGTGTTCTCAGATTTATTTATATGTCAAGTCATTGCTTTTAGTTTTTAATGAAGTTTTTGGTAAGCATATACTTTGCATTGTTTCCTTGTCATGGGACATACATTACTCATGTGCTTCTAACACTTTGCATATACATTGGTTGCTATTGCTTTAACATTTTTGTGTTGGTTTAATTTTATTTATCTATCTTTATATAATACAAAGGTGATCAAATACTATGATAATGAGTATGATGCAAAACAACACAATAAAGAATAAATACCTGTCTATATACAAAATCCTGCAAATTAAGTGATACATTTTATCCACCTTCCCTCTGGCAAAAATGGACTGGCTTTGATATTAGAAAATAGTACAAAAACATATTTTAAACTTTCAGATATAAAAGTTTTCTGGCTCAGAAAAAGAAAGAATGAATGCTACTTTTTTTTACTGTCATGACTTCAGTTTACTGCTGAATAATTTTAAAACATGGACAATGGAACTTGTCCAATAACATAGTAGGAGAGAAAGTAGCTAAATTCCTTAAAAAAAACTGTGTATATATACATAGTTTTAAAAAAGTATATATCAGGAGTAGGCAACCTATGGCACATGTGCCGAAGGCACCACGCAACTGATTTTCAGTGGCACTCACACTGCCTGGATCCTGGCCACTGGTCCGGGGGGCTCTGCATTTTAATTTAATTTTAAATGAAGTATCTTAAACATTTTAAAAACCTTATTTACTTTACATACAACAATGGTTTAGTTATATAGTATAGACTTACAGAAAGAGACCTTCTAAAAACGTTCAAATGTATTACCGGCACGTGAAACCTTAAACTAGAGTGAATAAATGAAGACTCAGCACACCACTTCTGAAAGGCTTCCGACCCCTGGTATATATATATATATTACCAGCGCACTGGCTCTGCAACCATATGGGTCATAGACACATTAATAGATCCATAATATTCTCTTCTTTCCTGATCACCTAACCTAGTGACTACAGATCTGATTATCCACTGGATTACACAATATTTTCACCGGGGTAACTCCACTGAAACTGATGATGTTGCACTTGCGTTAACTGAGTGTAATTCAGTGGAAAAATCAGGTCCTGTATCCACAGAAAATAATGCAATGGGATCAAAGACCACTCTCCATTAGAATGGTGTATAATTGGAGTAATCCCACTGATTCTATTGAAAATGCTCTCGATTTACACTAGAAAAACCTAGAATTACACTTGTATAGAAAAGTACTTGTCTAGCCTAGTAGTTAGCATGTTGCAAGCTGGAGTGTATATCTGCAGCATGCTAACTGTCCGTGTGGACCTGCTGCCATGCCGTAAAAGTTCCCTACTATTCTTTAATCTGCTCCCATTTCAAAGCAGAGCAGGTCACATCACACTAGGGGACTTTTAGCATTCAGTAGCAGGGTCCGCACAGTTAGTGTGCAGAACAGTAATGTGCCCTATCTTAACACCTCTGCTTGCCATTCACTAATTGTTCATCTAGACCAGGGGTTGGCAACCTGCAGTTCCGGAGCCACATGCGGCTCTTTGGCTGCCCCCATGCAGCTCTTTAGCTGGCCCCTTGCAGGCAGACTTTTCTGGAAGGGGTGCGAGGTGATCAGGAGGCGCTTATCACAGGTGGCTCCTGGCCAGCAGCGCAGCAGGGCTCTGGCTCCACGCTGCTGCTCCCAGAAGTGACTGGCTGCTGGCACGTCTCTGCACACCCCTTGGAGGGAGGGGGAAGCAGGTCTACCTGTGCTGTCTGTGCATGCATGCACTGCCCCTGCAGCTCCCATTGGCTGGTTCCTGGCCAATGGGAGCTCTGAGGATGGTGCTGGGTGCACGGAGCTGCCTCTCCCTCCCACCAGGGGCATGCAGAGACATGCCAGAAGCCAGCTGCTTACAGGAGCGGCATGGGGCTAGAGCTGGCCGGGAGCCACCTCTGGTAAGCACCTCCCAGCCAGAGCTCGCACCTCGCACCCCCTCCCGAATCCCACCCTCTGCCCCAGGCCAGAGCCCCCTCCTGCACCCAAACTCCCTCTCAGACCCCACACTGCCTCCTGCACCCCAATCCCCTGCTCCAGTTCAGAGCTCCCTCCTGTTTATATACAAATTCAAATCGCATTAAAAGTATTGGTGAGTAATAATAACTTTAATATATTCAATTATTATTAGCTGATAAATTCTAACTCTGCAAATAGCTTTGCATGTGATGCGGCTCTCGAAATGTTTTTGTCAAAGACAAAACCAAAAAAATGATCTAGGCAAGCCCTAAGAATATAATATGGCTCATTTTATATAAACCTCTACTCAGGGGCGGCTCTAGGCACCAGCAAAGCAAGCAGGTGCTTGGGGCAGCCCATTTGCAGGTGCAGCAGCTGGCAGGGATCCAGCCTGGGATCTGAGAACCAATAGGGGGCCCTGGGAGCTGTAGTTCCTTGGTTAGCTCCCTGCCTATAGAGCCAGCCCTGGAGCAGGGAAAGAACTACATTTCCCAGCATTCCCTTGGCTGCTATCAACAGGAAAGGGAGGTGGAGGGAGTATGGTAGCTGAAACCTAATGCTGCAGCTTTCTGTGACTGGAGAGCTCACTGCTAGAGCAGGGTGGCACTGTGAATGGGAAACAAGTGTGCCTAAGGAGTAGAAGGCTTTGGCCAAGATATCCCCTTCAGAAGACATCCCCAGACTGGATTAGGGAAACTGGTGTGACCTTACCTTGCAGCCCCCAAAGAAGGAATTGGGTAGACTAAATGGATAGTGCCCCTCTCTATCTGAAGCCTAGCAAGGGAGGTATGTGGATCCCACTAGAATTTAAAATGAAATGTAAGGGAGGGGAGGCTCTACTGGACCTGGGCAGCTTTAGATACAGTACCAGGCACGTAGAAGGATTTCCACTTCTGAGCCATGGAAGCAGGAATTGACTTTTCCTTTCCAGATTTCGCTAAGATTAAGAAAGAAAATCTAGTACCTGCCTTTCAGATGTGAACACCTCAAAATTCAGGAGTGCTCAAGCTCAATTTGGGCAGCTGTTACTTCATTTCTCCCAAATCCAATATACTGATCCACTGTAATTTGCTGTAGAAAAACTAGGATAAAATTGAGCAAGAAATGCTTCCCAGTGGTTTTTAGGACTGCAATTGCTATTTTCAACAGCCACTGCCTTTGTTTTTTTTTGGTTAGTTTTATTGGTTTAAAAGGAAGACAGTGATATTGCATTGGAAAATTCCCCATAGAAACAAAGAGTGGTACAAAAGAATAATGAAGGCACCTCAACTTTTCCTCATTTATGGAGGACAGTCTTATAATATGCATCCAGATATCCTCCAATCACACAAGCTGAAAATTGTTCCACTTTACTGCAGTTCTGTAACCATATGGGACCCAATCCTGTCTGTGTTCTGTGTACATCCAAAATTCCTGCTGAATGACCTGCCCTGGGAGGAAGTTACCAGTGACCCAGGGCTAGGGTGGCAGGGGGTGCGGATGGATGGGGCAGAGCCTTGGGGTGGGGTAGCAGGGGGCGTATGGGGGGGCACTGGTGGGGGGGAGAGCCCAGAGCTGGGGCAGCACACGGTGTGTGGGGGGGAGAGCCCAGGGCTGGGGCAGCAGGGGGGTGCGGGTGGGGGGAGGCCCAGAGCTGGGGCAGCAGGGGGGGTTTGTAGGGGGGAGAGCCCAGGGCTGGGGCAGCAAGGGGGAGCCCAGGGCTGGGGTGGAGGCAGCCAAAATTTTTTTTGCTTGGGCGGCAAAAAACCTAGAGCCGGCCCTGCCTCTACCCCAATATAACGTGGTCCTTGGGAGCCAAAAAATCTCACCGCCTTATAGGTGAGTCCGTGTTATATCGGGTTTGGTCCAGTATGGACAGGACCGACTTCCCCGGCAGTGATTTAAAGGGCCCAGCGCTCCAGCCGCAGCGGGGAGCCCCGGGCCCTTTAAATCACCATGGGAGCTCCAGCAGCGGGGCTCGAGTGGGGATTTAAAGGGCCCGAGGCTCCCCACAGCGGCCAGAGCCCCAGGTACTTTAAATCACTGCCAGAGCTCTGGCAGCAGGGCTTGGGCAGTGATTTAAAGGTCCAGGGCTCCACACAAATTTGGATATAACGCAGCAAAGTACTTCCCAAGTTGAAGTGTCGGGCAATTTGGTGGAGGTCCAACAGCTATGGAAATGCAGTTTCTCTTGCACCCAAGAAAACACAAGTGTGGCGATCTTTAAGAATGGGAACAAGCATGGTGAATATATGATTGCACTGTTTCAAACAGATAATTGTCTTTTGTGCACATGTAAATGTGAGTTTTATGCATCCAACTGGTGCCATTTAATTATTGTGGTTTAAACACTGATACCTGCCCATACCAGAAATTTGGCCCTATTAATACATTTAAGAAAAGCTATCAAAAGCTTTAAATAAGTAACTCCACTGCTACCCAAATTAACCACCACAACCTCAGTGTATTAATGTAAAGCTAGTATGGACCATGTTAATTTCTCAATGTAGCAATCGATCATGTAAGTTGATGAGCATTTCAATCTCCCAATCTGACTTCAAGTTAAAGTCACTCAGCTCCTGGCAAGATTGGGTCTGCAACGGAAGAGGAATTGCTCTGTAATAATGTGTAAACACTATGTTGACTTGGTTATTGGGCCGTTTACTGTCTGAACATGTTGGTTTAATTTAGTAGGATGGCTGTTAGGAAAAACGAGCAGGAAAGGAAACAATTGCTCAAGATAAGCCATCTCCAGTAAATAATTACGGATCATTAAGAGACAAAGCCCAAACTATTAACTTTGAAGATTCTGTTTCCTGGTTCCAGCCAATTTATACACAGAATTGGTTTTGATAAGCAGGGCCAGGGTCTAGGAATCAGGAGAGCAAGAGAATTGTAGCAGTTTAAAAAGGAACTCGC
Source organism: Gopherus evgoodei (assembly GCF_007399415.2). NCBI lineage: Eukaryota > Metazoa > Chordata > Testudines > Testudinidae > Gopherus > Gopherus evgoodei. Next base: position 24,123,318 of record NC_044326.1, read on the forward strand.
TCTTTTTTCTCTAAATGTTTTGTTCCTACTGTTAAGATAAACAATAATTTAAGGAGGCTGTTTGGTCCCAGATTCCCATTAGGAAGAATCACAGGTGCCAAACACTATTATACCTGCTGGTACGCATGGTTGATACATAGGATACTGTAGCCCAAGACCCCATCTAAGAATGCAATGTTATAGGGCAGGGGTAGGCAACCCATGGCACGTGTGCCAAAGGTGGCACGCAAGCTGATCAGTGGCACTCACACTGCCCGGATCCTGACCACCAATCCGAGGGGCTCTGCATTTTAATTTAATTTTAAATAAAGCATCTTAAACATTTTTAAAGCCTTATTTACTTTACACACAACAATAGTTTAGTTATATATTATAGACTTCTAGAAAAAGACCTTCTAAAATGTTCAAATGTATTACTGGCACGCGAAACCTTAAATTAGAGTGAATAAATAAAGACTCGACACACCACTTCTGAAAGGTTGCCGACCCCTGGCACAGGGAAAGGCATGAGGCTTAAGACCTGAGGTGGTGCAATCAGAGAGATGAGAAAGGGGAGAGAAACCACGAAAACATGGCAGGGTCCATGAGGAGCAGTCTTAGACTCTCAAGCTCCCAACACTTGCGGGTCACTCTATCTGGACCTCATCACTCATCCATTGCCAGTTTACTACTCTCTTTCCCAAGAAAAGAAAAGCGAACTGACCAGCTACCTACAGTGACATAATCATAAACCCCATTCCCCTCTCTCTTTTGCTGAGCTTCATCCTTGAAGTCTTTTTCAAGGTTATATTTATCAGGGCAGGTTTGAGAAATGTTTGGGTTCTTGTTTGTTCTAACAAAGTAACTGCATTCGTAATTAGGAAATGTGTTAAACCTGCAGTCAAGTCTAACTGACGAGAAAATTTGATTGGATCCTAGCAGGGAAGGAATTTCCCTGTTGTGCCTTATTAAAAGAAAGGAAAAAACAGCACAGCTCTATTTGAAGAAGAAAGGAGTAGAAATGACATCACATCAAATCACCAGGAAAGTGAAAAGAAAAGAAAAGAAAAGAAAAGAAAAGTCTTAGCAGAAGGTTTTAAGTCAAGATGTTTCCTGGCTAGCACTGGTGTATTAAAATGGTGAACTGCAAAGATGAAAAAAGGGAAATTCTGATCCTAATTTGTAAATTGTCTTTCTGAGAAACACCTATTGGTGTTGGCTGTTGGGGGTCTCTGATGCAACTGATTTGGAATGAAATTTGGTTACCGTGATTTTGTCCTCTGTAATAGTGTTCTTGATTTGCTTGTAGATATACACATACATTCATATTAAATCCAACTCTCGGTATAGATTGTCACTATATGGCTGCACAAATTGCTGCATGATGCACATAGTTAGCTACTGCATAACCTTCCACTAGATTCTAAAAAATTATTTGAAAAATTGTCTGTAGGACTTACAGTTCCCAGTAAATCCTTCATAATATGATAAGAGTGTAAACCAATGCTATGCTGTCTGTCTGAGCCTGCAGACATCTTGAAACAATAGATCAGATAGCTGTGAACCTGACCTGCTAACTGAAGTTTTAAGACAAAAATTGATATGTTAGTATTAACTTGTTTCACTACAGATACTTTTAGCAGAAACATCAAGCTAATGTGATCATTTGGCAGTATTGGGTACAGTGGCAGATTTGAAATTGAGATGAAACCGGGCAACCAACTACTGTTAAGGGCTTCTGGGATGAGGAAACTAGGAATCCAAAATCCCTCCCTCAGACTTAGTCACCTGATCACCTTTCCAAAAGGGGGAGAGAAAAGAAGAGCACATCCCCTCCTGAACATCAAAAGCCTCAATGGCTTTATGGGTATCAAAAAAAAACAAACCCCAAGAAACAAAAAAACGCCCAGTCACTTCTCCTACCTGCCTTGTGCCAAAAGGTTTAGTGGTCCATACTCAGCTGTTAAAACCTCCAAGTTTTCCCCCAACAATGGCCATGCAATCACCCATTGTCAAGGCAAAAATTCTGCTGCATGGAGAATTTGAAATTAGAGGGCAATGCAAATGCATTTACTGATCATTATTAGTTATCATTTAATTAGCAAGTAAATAAATGGCAAGGGACACTGGGCCTAATCCAAAGCAGTCTGAAGTCAGCAGAAAGACTCTGCTTTATTTCAGTGGGTTTTGGATTGGGGCCACTGTACAGGGAGATTAAAAGAGCAATGCCTCATAATTTAAGTTTAATATGCAACATAAGACAAGGGGAGCTGATTAAATCAATGATGAGTCTCTTTTGGTTATCAGGCCACTGCTACTGTAGAGATCAAGTGTGAATAAATAAATAATCTTATGTAACAACAGACTAAAAACAGTATTTCTAATAGGACACGCTATGTTTTAGAATTTTGCCTGCTGTATCCCTTCAGGTGAAGTTAGGACAACATTTAATCCAGTGAATCATATCAGCTGCCATAGGGGAATTAGCTGGTCAGTGTCCTGTTCTGGTGGTCCCATACCCAAGGGACAATTTGGTGCATGAAAACACTCTCAAGGGGAAAAAATCTCTTTTTTTTATGTTATGTGTGGTACTGTAAAAGCCTGAAGTGACAAAGAAATTCTATTTAATGTTCTACTTCTTATTTTTTTCTTAACTCTTAACTAAACCTCTCTGCTTTAGCTCTTTTGCAAATATTTAGCTCAGCAATGTAGTAATGAAATTCCTGAAGGATTCCTTGTGACGGAGTAGGGAATATTAACCTGGTAATGTTGCATGCGAGTTTCACTAGTTTACTGTCTTCTGCTAACACGGGGTGTGTCTTTGTTTTCCTGAGGTACTGCACCAATACTAGATGGTGATGGGAAATAAGGGTGTGACTTCACTGTGGGCAGGGCTGGCTCCAGGGTTTTTGCCGCCCCAAGTGGCAGGAAGAAAGAAAAAAAAGCCGCGATCGCAATCGGCGGCACTTCAGCAGCAGCTCCAATGCGCCGCTTTCTTCTTCGGCGTCAATGGAAAAACAACAAAAAGAAATGGAAAAACAACAAAAAGAGTATGAAGAGAAGGAAAAACAGAGAAAACATGAACTGGACTTGGCAAAAGCTGGGCTGCATGTGCCAGCCAACCCTAACAACCCGGCGCCAACTATTGCTCCACAGCACAGGAAATTTCCCACCTACAAGGCAGGTGATGACACTGAGGCCTTCTTAGAAAATTTTGAAAGAGCCTGTCTTGGGTACAGCATCCCCGAAGACCAGTACATGGTAGAATTAAGGCCACAACTCAGTGGACCTTTAGCAGAGGTGGCAGCTGAAATGCCTAAGCAGCAAATGAATGACTATAAACTTTTTCAAACCAAGGCCAGATACAGGATGGGGATAACCCCAGATCATGCCCATCGGCGTTTCAGAACCCAAAAGTGGAAACCAGAGGTGTCATTTCCCAAACACGCCTACTACATTGCAAAAAACTATGAGGCCTGGATAACAGGAAACAACATTCAAACCTTGGAAGAACTGAACCTCCTCATACAAATGGAGCAGTTCTTGGATGGTGTTCCTGAAGACATCACACGGTACATACAAGATGGAAAACCCAAAGATCTTGCTGAGGCGGGGGAGATTGGAGCCAAATGGATGGAACTGGCAGAAAGCAAGAAAGCTACTGTCAAGGGGAACGATTACCCCAGGGGGCACACAGACCATAAACCCTACAACCGAGGACAGCCAAAGACCCCGCATACCACCCAAGTAAAGCCACAAACACCCTACTCTTCCACCTCACCAGTCTCCAGTAACTCACCTCGGCCCAGTGACCCATCAGATGGAAGATGCTTTAAGTGTAATGAACTGGGACATATCAAGGCCAACTGTCCAAAGAACACCATGCGAGTGCAATTCATTACACCTTCATCACACCAAAGATCCCCAGGCCCAGATGCCTCTCAAATACCCTTGGAGCGAAGGGAAAATTTGAGAGTGGGCGGAAAGAAGGTTACTGCGTGGAGAGACACGGGGGCACAAGTCTCAGCTATCCACCAATCCTTCGTAGACCCCAAATTCATCAACCCAAAGGCCAAAGTTACAATTTACCCCTTCATGTCACAAGCTGTAGACTTGCCTACAGCTCAACTGCCTGTCCAGTACAAAGGCTGGTCAGGAATGTGGACTTTTGCCATCTATGACAATTATCCTATCCCCATGCTACTGGGGGAAGACTTGGCCAACCAGGTGAGGCGGGCCAAGAGAGTGGGAATGGTTACCCGTAGCCAAACCAGGCAAGCTTCCAGACCCATTCCTGTTCCTGAGCCGTCCACAGAGGCCCCGTCTGTGTTACCAGAGACCCAGACAGAGGTAGTGGACCCGGATTTCATGCCTACCACTGAAACAGCCACAGCATCTCCAGTCCCAGGCCCGGAACTGGAACAGCAACCAGCACCAGCAATTGCAACCCCATCTTCAAACTCAACGCCAGAGGGCGCCAGCGAGCCAGAACTGGCAGAAGCAAAAGACAGCCATACCCAAAAGGCTCAGCCAGAGCCTGAAATACCCTCAGGTGCACCAGCGGAGAGCGGTTCACCAGCAACGGAAACAACCCCATCACCTACATCGCTTCCAGAGGGACCAAGCCCAAGTCCACAGTCTGAGGAAGAACTGGTGACCCCAGCCTCAAGGGAACAATTCCAGACTGAGCAGGAAGCGGATGACAGCCTTCAGAAAGCTTGGGCGGCGGCACGGAGCACCCCACCGCCTCTCAGCTCTTCTAATCGATCCCGGTTTGTTATAGACCAAGGACTTTTATACAAGGAAATTCTTTCTGGTGGACACCGGGAAGAATGGCAGCCGCAAAAACAGTTGGTGGTTCCAACTAAGTACCGGGGGAAGCTCTTAAGCTTAGCCCATGATCATCCCAGTGGCCATGCTGGGGTGAACAGAACCAAGGACCGGTTGGGGAAGTCCTTCCACTGGGAGGGGATGGGCAAGGATGTTGCCAAGTATGTCCGGTCTTGTGAGGTATGCCAAAGAGTGGGTAAGCCTCAAGACCAGGTCAAGGCCCCTCTCCAGCCACTCCCCATAATTGAGGTACCATTTCAGCGAGTAGCTGTGGATATTCTGGGCCCTTTCCCAAAAAAGACGCCCAGAGGAAAGCAGTACGTACTGACTTTAGTGGACTTTGCTACCCGATGGCCAGAAGCAGTAGCTCTAGGCAACACCAGGGCTAACACTGTGTGCCTGGCCCTAACAGACATCTTTGCCAGGGTAGGTTGGCCCTCCGACATCCTTACAGATTCAAGGTCTAATTTCCTGGCAGGGACCATGGAAAAACTGTGGGAAACTCATGGGGTGAATCACTTGGTTGCCACCCCGTACCACCATCAAGCCAATGGCCTGGTGGAGAGGTTCAATGGAACTTTGGGGGCCATGATACGAAAATTCATCAACGAATTCTCCAATAATTGGGACCTAGTGTTGCAGCAGTTGCTGTTTGCCTACAGGGCTGTACCACATCCCAGTTTAGGGTTTTCACCATTTGAACTTGTGTATGGTCATGAGGTTAAGGGGCCATTACAGTTGGTAAAGCAGCAATGGGAGGGGTTTACGCCTTCTCCAGGAACTAACATTCTGGACTTTGTAAGAAACCTACAAAGCACCCTCCAACACTCTTTAGCCCTTGCTAGAGAGAACCTAAAGGATGTTCAAGAAGAGCAAAAGGCCTGGTATGACAGACATGCCAGAGAACGTTCCTTCAAGGTAGGAGACCAGGTTATGGTCTTGAAGGCGCAACAGGCCCATAAGATGGAAGCATCATGGGAAGGGCCAGTCACGGTCCAAAAGCGCCTGGGAACTGTAAACTACCTCATAGCATTTCCCAATTCCTCACTAAAGCCTAAAGTGTACCATGTTAATTCTCTCAAGCCTTTCTATTCCAGAGACTTACAGGTTTGTCAGTTTACAGTCCAGGGAGATGAGGCTGAGTGGCCTGACGGTGTCTACTATGACGGAAAAAAAGACGGTGGCGTGGAAGAGGTGAACCTCTCAACCACCCTGGAACGTCTGCAACGGCAACAAATCAAGGAGCTGTGCACTAGCTTCGCCCCATTGTTCTCAGCCACCCCAGGACGGACTGAACGGGCATACCACTCCATTGATACAGGTAATGCTCACCCAATCAGAACCCCACCCTACCGGGTGTGTCCTCATGCCCAAGCTGCTATAGAACGGGAAATCCAGAACATGCTACAGATGGGTATAATCCGCCCATCTACCAGTGCATGGGCATCCCCAGTGGTTCTGGTACCCAAACCAGATGGGGAAATACGCTTTTGCGTGGACTACCGTAAGCTAAATGCTGTAACTCGTCCGGACAACTATCCAATGCCACGTACCGATGAGCTATTGGAGAAGTTGGGACGTGCCCAGTTCATCTCTACAATAGATTTAACCAAGGGGTACTGGCAAGTACCGCTAGATGAACCTGCCAAGGAGAGGTCAGCATTCGTCACCCATGCGGGGGTGTATGAATTCAATGTCCTTCCTTTCGGCCTTCGAAGTGCACCCGCCACCTTCCAGAGGCTGGTAGACGGTCTACTAGCTGGACTGGGAGAATTTGCAGTTGCCTACCTCGATGATGTGGCCATTTTTTCAGACTCCTGGCCCGAACACCTACTACACCTGGAAAAGGTCTTTGAGCGCATCAGGCAGGCAGGACTAACTGTTAAGGCCAAAAAGTGTCAAATAGGCCAAAAGAGAGTGACTTACCTGGGGCACCAGGTGGGTCGAGGAACCATAAACCCCCTACAGGCCAAGGTGGATGCTATCCAAAAGTGGCCTGTCCCAAGGTCAAAGAAACAGGTCCAATCCTTCTTAGGCTTGGCCGGATACTACAGGCGATTTGTACCACACTACAGCCAAATTGCTGCCCCATTGACCGACCTAACCAAAAAGACCCAGCCAAATGCCGTTAAGTGGACTGATGAGTGTCAAAAAGCCTTTACCCAGCTTAAGGCAACGCTCATGTCGGACCCTGTGCTCAGGGCCCCGGACTTTGACAAGCCATTCCTAGTAACCACGGATGCATCTGAGCGTGGTATAGGAGCAGTGCTCATGCAGGAAGCAACAGATCACAACTTCCATCCTGTCGTGTTTCTCAGCAAGAAACTGTCTGAGAGGGAAAGTCACTGGTCAGTCAGTGAAAAGGAATGCTACGCCATTGTGTACGCCCTGGAAAAGCTACGCCCATATGTTTGGGGACGGCAGTTCAAACTACAAACTGACCATGCTGCACTAAAGTGGCTTCATACTGCCAAGGGGAACAACAAGAAACTTCTTCGTTGGAGTTTAGCTCTCCAAGATTTTGATTTTGAGATTCAGCACATCACAGGAGCTGCTAACAAAGTAGCTGATGCACTCTCCTGTGAGAGTTTCCCAGAATTCAGTAGTTAAAAAGTGTTCTTAAAATGTAAAAGTCTGTTAGTTATATACTTAGTGGTATATGTAAAGGTGCACGTGTTGTATTAATCTGTTTATTTTCAAGTTCTAAAAGGAAATCGCCGCCAGTGAGCTTCCCTACTGTCTGCAATTTGGGGGGCGTGTCATAAACAGATAGCTAAGGGTTAATGTCTCTTTCACCTGAAGCACCTGACCAGAGAACCAATCAGGAAACCCGATTTTTTCAACTCTGGGTGGAGGGAAGTTTGTGTTTGAGGTCTTTGTTTTCTGGCTGCCTGCTTTCTCTGAGCTTTGGAGAAGTAGTTCTGTTTTCTAATCTTCTGTTTCTAAGTGTAAGGACAAAGAGATCAGATAGTAAGTTATATGGTTTCTTTTCTTTGGTATTTGCATGAATATAAGTGCTGGAGTGCTTTAATTTGTATTCTTTTTGAATAAGGCTGTTTATTCAATATTCTTTTAAGCAATTGACCCTGTATTCGTCATCTTAATACAGAGAGACCATTTGTATTTTTTCTTTCTTTTTTATATAAAGCTTTCTTTTAAGACCTGTTGGAGTTTTTCTTTACTTCAGGGAAATTGAGTCTGTACTCACCAGGGAATTGGTGGGAGGAAGAAATCAGGGGAGATCGGTGTGTGTTGAATTGGCTAGCCTGATTTTGCATTCCCTCTGGGGGAATAGGAAAGTCCTTTTTGTTTCCAGGACCGGGAACGGAGAGGGGGAGTCACTCTGTTTGGATTCACAGAGCTTGTGTCTGTGTATCTCTCCAGGAGCACCTGGAGGGGGGAAGGGAAAAAGGATTATTTCCCTTTGTTGTGAGACTCAAGGGATTTGGGTCTTGGGGTCCCCAGGGAAGGTTTTTCAGGGGGACCAGAGTGCCCCAAAACACTCTAATTTTTTGGGTGGTGGCAGCAAGTATCAGGTCCAAGCTGGTAACTAAGCTTGGAGGTTTTCATGCTAACCCCCATATTTTGGACGCTAAGGTCCAAATCTGGGACTAAAGTTATGACAGTCACTTTGGCAGTAGGTCCTTCCCTCTGAGAGGGACCGAGGGACCAGCTGCGGAATTGCCACTGAAGAGCTGGACGTGCCGCCCCTTCCCCTTGGCCACCCCAAGCACCTGCTTGCTGCGCTGGTGCCTGGAGCCGGCCCTGACTGCGGGATGATACTTGATGGCCAGCATGTAATCGATGGGAGCTGCCTTTCGTAACCTGAGCCCAGAAGAGGGTTGGGGCCAGGTGACGGCTTCTGCCTGGAAAACTGGACAAAGGCTGGAGGAGGAGCAGGGGGTGTGGCTGGGGGAGGCAGCAAGAAGGAGTTTCAGTTTGGAGCTGGCTGGAGAGACTGGGCGAGGCCCAGAACCCAGGTCTGGGCTCCCCACCCCCCAAGAGGGATCTGACTGTGGGGTCCTGTTTTCTGTACTTACAAGCTCTGTTTAGATTGTGTTCCTGTCATCTAATAAACCTTCTGTTTTACTGTCTGGCTGAAAGTCATGGTGAATTGCAGGAAGTGGAGGGGTCAGGGCCCTGACTGCCCCACACTCCGTGACACTCCTTCCACCCTGGTATTTATGTAATTAAGTTTGTCCCTATGAATGAAAAAGCAACAAAAGTATCTGACTTCTGATTCACATTGATATATGTATATTCTTCATGTTTCCTGAAGCCTCCTTGCAATAGCTTGCATCAAACAACTTGTCTGCAGGAGGTGCTCAGATACCATAGTAAGGAGCACTGTGTAAATATTCCTAGGTGCCTGTAGGACCCCTGTCATCTTAGTATCTGTGCTCCTAGAGAGAGCAAACAGATGCTTGAGTAATGAGGTACCACCACAAAGCCCAAATACTAAACTGGTACAGAGTAACCCAATCAAAGGCAAAGGAGTTACTTTAGATTTATACCAGAATAACTGAATATATTTTGGCCCTACTTATGAAATGAGCTGAGTTCCACTAGTCCAGAGAGTGGACCGAGATATCTTAATTTATCCCAAACTTAGTTGTCCTGTGCTATATTGTGCAGCATTGCCCCAAGTCCCAGTTACACTTCCTTTTTGATTTTTAAAAAATATATTTACCAACAAAATGGTGCAATGTAAAAGTTACAGATGCCACAAAAATGCATTAAGGTTGATTTCCAGATGACTATCTCACAGGTCTATTGCCCTCTTGATTCAAATATATTGGTCCCATTAAAGTCATGAGGAAATATATGCATGTATGAAGAGAATTGACCTTTAAATTCCATACAATGGAGTGCCTTTTTAACAACTTCCTTAATGATTGTCCATTTTTTGTGTGGCAGCAAGGCTCCACTAAGAAATTCCTTGTTTTATTAACTTCCACAGCAACCTCAACATCCTTTCACTGTAATTTTATGGCTAACAAATTATCACTATTTTCAACTGCCCTGGAATCATTAATCATTTTAGCCACAAGGCAGATCTGTTTGATTTAATATCCTTGTTACTTATTGCCTCAAAGTTCCAATTTTCCCCCTTTGTTTCATCTACTTTTCTCTCTACTTTTCTCTTCCTGTAACACCCTGATGTAATGCCTCTAATCCAAAGCACTGCCTTCATCCTCACGTTCAATTTAAATTCATCATGTCTGACCTCTTCAAAAGCAATGAATGCATAATTAATTGCTATTATAAATTTAGACTACTTCCTCTCTTCTTGCCACTTGCAGCTTCCTTTAACTAGCTTTTGCTATCATATTTTATTTCATGCTTCTTCAAAAATTCCTTTCAGCAACCCTCTTGTCCAATTTCACCTCACATACAATTTGATTTTGGGGGCATTTATAAAGCAGTTATCTTCTAAGCATATAGTTAGATATATACATATATTTCTCTTTTAAAAAACTCTATTTTGTTACTTTGGCATTTTTTGCTCTTTTCAATAGTCACTATGAATACTTTTCCATATTTATATACATTTCCTACGTTCTTGGTATTTAGACTTGGTTTGGATATTCATTTTTCCCCCCCAATAATTTTTCTTGAGAAGCCTGTTCCACTAAATTGCTGCCAATGGCATCTACAGTTTAACAGTAAGTAAACAATGCTCTCATTTGAAAAACAAAATAAAGGAGATGGATTTACTAGCCTCTGACTTTGGGAAATAAAAGCAACCTGCTTCAGACTTGGTTTGATTTCAGCAAGCTTTCTTTGATTGGGACCATCACTAATGGGAACTTGGCAACTTTGTGACACTGAAAACTAAGGACTTTGCTGAGCAATGTTAGGCTTAAATAACAGAACTGTTTTGAGATGTACTGTGGGCTGATTGGCACTGTTAGGGCACAGGGATGGAAGATTCAGTGTAGCACTCCCTCATTCATGTTCAGTTCTCCTATTTACAAGATGGGCATAACAGTATATTGTCAGCTACCCTATTTCAAGACATGTTATAATAAGGTGACTTAAATAATCCTCTCTATTCTATAGGAAGCTATGATAACCTAGTCCCAGATTTGGATCTTAGCGTCCAAAATGTGGGGGTTAGCATGAAAACCTCCAAGCTTAGTTACCAGCTTGGACCTGGTAAAGCTGCCACCACCCAAAAAATTAGAGTGTTTTGGGGCACTCTGGTCCCGCCAAAAACCTTCCCTGGGGACCCCAAGACCCAAATCCCTTGAGTCTCACAACAAAGGGGAATAAACCTTTTCCCTTCCCCCCTCCAGGTGTTCCTGGAGAGAGACACTGAAGCAAGCTCCATGAATCTAAACAGAGGGATTCCACTCTCCCCGTTCCCAGCCTTGGAAAACAGAAGTACCGAGAGTTAATCTCTCTTTCCCCCCTCACCCAGAGGGTATGCAAAGTCAGGTTAGTAAATCTAACACACACAGATTTCCCCCTGACTTCTTCCTCCTACCAATTCCCTGGTGAGTACAGACTCAATTTCCCTGGAGTTCCCCACTAAAGAAAAACTCCAACAGGTCTTAAAAAGAAAGCTTTATATAAAAAGAAAGAAAAATACATAAAAATGGTCTCTCTGTATTAAGGTGACAAATACAGGGTCAATTGCTTAAAAGAATATTGAATAAACAGCCTTATTAAAAAAGAATACAATTTAAAGCACTCCAGCAACTATAGACATGTAAATACAAAAGAAAAAAAACATATAACTCACTATCTGATCTTTTTGTACTTACAACTGGGAAACAGAAGATTAGGAAGCAGAAAACAGAAATCACTTCTCATAGCTGAGAGAGAGGTAGACAGAAGACCCAAGAACAAAGGACTCACACACCAAACTCCCTCCACCCAGATCTGAAAAAGTCTGGTTTCCTGATTGGTCCTCTGGTCAGGTGTTTCAGGAACTTCTTTCTAGGTGTAAGAGACATTAACCCTTAGCTATCTGTTTATAACAGAAGCCCATTGATTCAAATATCTGAACTGGGATGGCTTTTCTTCAAGATGCTAAGTACCTTTTTAGAAAGTCTAAAAACAATATAGGTGAAACAAAATGCCTACATGAATGGTGAATACCCAGTATTAAACTTTTCAGGACCTCCAAAAGCAGCTAGTTTACCAGTGGCAGATTTAGCTTTTCTCCAGTCTAACAGACTATAAATCATGCCATTTTAAGACTTGACCCTTCTTCCCCTCTCTCCCAGCGCATCGGACCAAATTTTTCTTGTCACTTTGCAGGACAGCTTTCCTTATCCACATTCTGCTGCAGCAAATCCTCTCCTTTTGTTCATTGTGCTTTAGAAGATGGTTCACTCTATCTCCATCACTTTGAAACAGAACCCTGTTTATCAGTCTACTAGATAGGTACTGCTTCTGTTTCACTGTTTGTTTCACACTACTCCCCACTAATTAGGCCTCAATTGGAGTATTGTGTCCAGTTCTTGGGGACACATTTCAGGAAAGATGTGGACAAATTGGAGAAAGTCTAAAGAGCAACAAAAATGATTAAAGGTCTAGAAAACATGACCCAGGAGGGAAGATTGAAAAAATTGGGTTTGTTTAGTCTGGAGAAGACTGAGAGGGGACATGATAACAATTTTCAAGTATATTAAAGCTTCTTACAAGGAGGAGGGAGAAAAACTGTTCTCCTTAATTTCTGAGGATAGGACAAGAAGCAATGGGCTTAAACTACAGCAAGGGCGGTTTAGGTTGGACATTAGGAAAAAAAAATCTTCCTGTCAGGGTGGTTAAGCACAGGAATAAATTGCCAAGGGATGTTGTGGAATCTCCATCACTAGAGATTTTTAAAAGCAGGTTAGACAAACACCTGTCAGGGATGGTCTAGGTTAGGTTCAGCAACTTTTGGCACACGACCCATCAGGGAAATCCGCTGGCAGGACAGGTCGGTTTGGTTACCTGCAGCGTCCGCAGGTTTGGCTGATCACAGCTCCCACTGGCTGCAGTTCACCGTTCCAGGCCAATGGGGGCTGTGGGAAGTGGCGGCCAGCACATCCCTCAGCCCGTGCCTCTTCTCGCAGCCCCCATTGGCCTGGAACAGCGAACCATGGTCAGTGGGAGCTGCGATCGTCCAAAACAGTGGACGCTGCAGGCTAACAAACTGCCCCACCCGCCAGCAGATTTCCCTGATGGGCCACATGCCAAAGGATGCTGATCCCTGGTCTAGATAATAAATAGTCCTGCCATGAGTGCAGGGGACTGGACTAAATGACCTTTCGAGGTCCCTTCCAGTCCTACGATTCTATGATCTAAACTCTTCTCTGATGAAAACTGAATGGAGTTCCTTTACATAATTTTGCTGGCATTTCTTTCAATGAAAGATGCAAATTTATCACTATCTTACAGTCTAAGATAAATCAAATTTCAACTGAAATATAAGCTCGTGCCAAATTAAGTCTCAAGAACATGATATCAAAGAACACGGTCACATCTCTGAGAATGTAATGACATCTGAAGAACCCATAATTTTCATTGCAATGTAAATGTCTCTCAAGTAGCTTTCTAGAGGAATAGACAGGTGAATTTTTCTATACCATAAAAAGATGAGCAAGAGATAACCAAGACAAGAGAATGGGCCTGGTAACAGACATACAATGAGAAGCTAAATTAAATCAAAAGGAAAAGGACCTAAAATGGCATGAATCCTTTCCCAATGGGAGTGCTGTGTGCTCTGTGTTCTGTACTGCTGCTTTCACCTACTGAAACAACACTGAAATAAATGACAATAGAAGCATTCGAAAGCAACATGGTGTAAAAAGGTGACTCTCTGGTTGTGACCGGCAGTGACCTTTCTGTTGTTCTACAGAATGGAATCCAAGCAACGGAGATAACTGCAATTTTTGGAGGAAAGGTGTTAAATCAGAGGGTTTCTCCTCTGAAGTGACTGGTGGAATGAACATTTTGGAGAGCCACAGGTAAAAACAAAACTCAGGCCTGGTCTACACTACGCATTTAAACCGGATTTTAGCAGTGTTAAACTGATTTAATGCTGTACCCATCCACACTATGAGGCCCTTTATATCGATATAAAGGGCTCTTTAAATCGGTTTCTGTACTCCTCCCTGACGAGAGGAGTAGCGCTAAAATCGGTATTACCATATTGGATTAGGGTTAGTGTGGCCGCAAATCGACATTATTGGCCTCCGGGCGGTATCCCACAGTGCACCACTGTGACCGCTCTGGACAGCAACCTCAGCTCGGATGCAGTGGCCAGGTAAACAGGAAAAGCCCCGCGAAATTTTGATTTTCATTTCCTGTTTGCCCAGCGTGGAGCTCTGATCAGCACGGGTGGCAATGCAGTCCCAAATCCAAAAAGAGCTCCAGCATGGACCGTACGGGAGATACTGGATCTGATTGCTGTATGGGCAGACAAATCTGTTCTATCAAAGCTCCGTTACAGAAGACAAAATGCCAAAGCGTTTGAAAAAAAAATCTACAGGCTACACAGTGCTGCATGACAAGCGTAACGGGAAGCCAGAGACTCAAATGGATGCTCATGGAGGGAGGGAGGAGGTACTGAGGACTCCAGCTATCCCACAGTCCCCAGCAGTCTCCGAAAAGTATTTGCATTCTTGGCTGAGCTCCCAATGCCTGTAGGGTTAAACACATTGTCCGGCGTGGTTCAGGGAATAGCTCATCAATTTACTCCCCCCCCCATGAAAGAAAAGGGAAAGAAATCGTTTCTTGACTTCTTTCAATGTCACCCTATGTCTACTGAATTCTGCTGGTAGACGTGATGCTGCAGCAGTGAAGAGAAGTATCCACTCCTCTCCCCTCCCCTGTGGCAGACAGTGCAGTAGGAATGGTAACCGTCCTTCTTATCAACCCGTGAGTGCTCCTGGATGGCTTTAGGTGAGGCTGGTCGGGGGCGCCTGGGTGAAAATAGGAATGACTCCCGGTCATTCCCAGTAGATGGAACAGAATGGCTGGTAACTGTCTTCATCTTAGCAACTGGGGGCTGAGCTTCAATCAGCCCCCTCCCTTTCATGTGAAAAGAAAAGATTCTGTACTGCCTGGACTATCATAGCAGTGGGACGCTGGGCTCCTCTCTCCCACACTGCTTAATGTCCTGCCTGGACTATCATAGCACCGGGAGGCTGCCTCCCCCTCATTTTATGTCACTAAAAACTCAGTGTTTCTTATTCCTGCATTCTTTATTACTTCATGACACAAATGGGGGGGACCCAGCCACGGTAGCACAGGGGGAGAAGGGAAGCAATGGGTGGGTTGTTGCAGGGGCACCCCCCGTGAATGGCATGTAGCTCATCATTTCTGCGGGGATCTGACACGGAGCAGCTGTGCTCTCTGATACACTGCTTCTCTAGTACATTTGCCCCATATTCTAGGCAGGACTGACTCTATTTTTAGAAACCATAAAGGAGGGATTGACTCGGGGAGTCATTCCCAGTTTTGCTTTTGCGCCCCCGGCCGACCTCAGCCAGAGGAACCCATGAGAGCAGCAGACAGCACAGAAGGACAGATAACCGTAATTTCATTACCAAATTACACTGGCAGCAGACGGTACAGAAAGACTGGTAACCATCTCTGCTATCATGCAAAAGCAAATCAATGCTGCTGTGTAGCCCTGGAGTATCGCCTCTGTCCGCGGCATCCAGTACACATACGGTGACTGTAAAAAAAAAAGCTGAACGGGCTCCATGGTTGCCATGCTATGGCGTCTGCCAGGGCAATCCAGGGAAAAAGGGCGTGAAATGATTGTCTGCCGTTGCTTTCCCGGAGGAAGGAATGACTGATGACATTTACCCAGAACCACCCGCAACAATGATTTTTGCCCCATCAGCCACTGGGTTCTCAACCCAGAATTCTAAGGGGCGGGGGAGACTGCGGGAACTATGGGATAGCTATGGAATAGCTACCCACAGTGCAACGCTCCGGAAATCGACACTAGCGTCGGACCATGGACGCACACCACCGAATTAATGTGCTTAGTGTGGCCGTGTGCACTCGACTTTATACAATCTGTTTTATAAAACCAGTTTATGTAAAATTGGAATAATCCCGTAGTGTAGACGTACCCTCCAATATCTTAAAACTAGCCAGGACAATGCACTAGAAAAGTTTTTAATCTGGAAGTTACAACCAAGGGTCTGGGGTTTGCAGCTACTGAGTCCTTTCTATAAAGTTAAACGCAGTAGAGTCCTGGTTAAATGGGAAGGAGGTTTGTGCATGGAAAGGGTTAAGAATCCTGCATTAGAAAAATATACTGCAGAGGCAAGGAGATGTATTGGGTAACTTAATTAATAGGATTTTCTCATCTCTAAATTCTACTTTTCTCTTGTCCCTAATCTCCTCTCTTCCACATCATTAAATCCCATCTTGCTTCAGATCTCTCTTTTC
Source organism: Gopherus evgoodei (assembly GCF_007399415.2). Classification (NCBI taxonomy): domain Eukaryota; kingdom Metazoa; phylum Chordata; order Testudines; family Testudinidae; genus Gopherus; species Gopherus evgoodei. The sequence goes on from NC_044326.1 coordinate 24,139,533, forward strand.
CTCTCTTACTTCATGTCTCATCATCTAATTCCCCTTTTTCTGTATTGTTCTTTTTATATTGTAACCTATAGAGATAATGCTTGCTTACGTTATATAGATACGTGTTGAAATGTAAGTAGGCCCAGAAATCTATTTCATAAAAATAGGATTGCCAATAGTCAAGCAAGGCCTGCTAAAATATGTGTAAAACCAAGTGAGACAATTCAGAGGCAAGTTAGAGTTAGAGGCAAGTTTATCTTCAGGTCATGCTGTAAACATGTTTTGGTTCTAACTGGTTTTTACATATGTTTTAGATGAAACGTTAATCTATGTTGATAGAAATTGATATGATATTTACGCTAATGCTAATTCAGATGATGTTTAATGTTAAATAGCCAATGAGAGAGTAGAAAATATTTAATTATGGTAACAGAAATATAGATATGGTAAAATGTAGATTAAACATTAATTCACTAATGGTTGTTACTATAATTTACTATAAAAAGGGTAGCACCTTGGTTTTAGGTAGGTGTACTCATCCACCATCAACGTATCATTAAGGATTATACCCATTCTTTCCATTCAGGGAATGATCACCCCTAAATGCACTTAATCTCAGAACGCAAGTATAAATGCAGTGTATGGTTATATTGTAATGCCTGTTTGCTTAACTATTGCATATTAAAGTTTTTAATGTTGTCACTTATGCTGTCATTCAGAGTACTCCACTAAATTAAATTATCTGTAACCATCCCTTGGAGGCTTGAATCTTAAAGTGTATAGTTTGGTTTTAGTCCTTATCTCAAAACTACTAATTGGGAATACATAAATCAAAAGTTACTATATCTATGCCTTCTAGCCTTATCATAACGCTGCCTCATTTCCTGCTCATTACTTTTTCCCCACCTCTTTCCTTGTCATAGCACAGAATAAGTCTCTCTACATAAGACAACGCCTTGCCATCTTGTCTATCCACTGCAGTGGTAATATAATACTTTGCATCTGATTGACTACCTAATTCTCTTTGTGGCAATCAATCAATCCAGTTATCCCTTCCCTTTGGCACTGGTGTGTCTTTCCTTTCCCTTGTTTGTTAACTAAGTCATCTGGGATTCCTTGACTTTTCTGGCTATTCTATGATAAATATAAAAGCACAGCAATGATAACATGTAAGCCATTTTACTATATGAGAGCGCCATATTGCAGCTCCTACCTACACTGTAAATGCTGTTGTACTATGGAATTCGAATACAAGTAGCACAACATGACTTGATCTTCCCTTGACTGTCCCTCAGCTTCATTTACTGTTACAAACAGTATCTGCTTCAACATCTCAAAGTTCCTGAGTGCCCCTATAGCAGGGGTAGGCAACCTATGGCACGTGTGCCAAACGCAGCCCATGAGCTGATTTTCAGTGGCACTCACACTGCCCAGGTCCTGGCCACCAGTCCAGGAGCTCTGCATTTTAATTTAATTTTAAATTAAGTTTCTTAAACATTTTAAAAACCTTATTTACTTTACATACAACAATAGTTTAGTATCAGAGGAGTAGCCGTGTTAATCTGGATCTGTAAAAGCAGCAAAGAGTTCTGTGGCAACTTATAGACTAACAAACGTATTGGAGCATGAGCTTTTGTGGGTGAATACCCACTTCATCGGATGCATGTCAACAATAGTTTAGTTATATATTATAGACTTATAGAAAGATACCTTCTAAAAATGTTCAAATGTATTACTGGCACGCGAAACCTTAAATTAAAGTGAATAAATGAAGACTCGGCACATCACTTCTGAAAGGTTGCTGACTCCTGCCCTATAGTTTGTAGAGATTTAAAAAAAACAAACAAAAAAACCCACATCCTCCCATCCCTCTCCCTCTCCCTCCAAAAACTAGTCCAGCCTTATCATCCTTGGGTGATGGGAGAAAGGAAATATGTCTGAATATTTCCCCGGACTTCATCTGTCTAATAAAGGAGAGAAATGATGTTTGGGGTACACAATTATGAGCAACACTCAATTAAAGGTAAATATATGGTGCATCTATTCTTATATTTTACTATGAAAAGGTGCCATGGAGAAACAGATGAGCAATAGAAGGTTTACAGTAGCACAGAGAGTATTTTTCATGCAAAAAAATTGCAAAATATTTTTAGATTTGCCTTTCTCTCAGTGCAGACTTATAGAGGTTCTCAAATCTGGAATAACAGAGCTGTTGTCACTATCTTTAGCAGGAAAAATCTCTTTAGGCTAAAATGTAATCAATATCCAAGTACATTTTTAGCTGTTCATTGTGGACATTGTAAAAGCTGGAATGTAAGTTTAATCAAGAAAAAGTACAAATGAGTTTAATCAATGAAAAAGTACACAGTTTGTTTAGCGCTTTTCACGTATTCTACAGTTATCTGCCTTCGATTGTAATCTACAGCCTTGCTACATACAGTATGGAACTGCACATTACCATCAACATGAAATTTGTCTTTGTCAAACTCAGTGACATGGTCTTTAGGGGTGAATTTTAAAGTTTTCAGCATCTTTTCATAACTTTCATTAGTTGCGTCTGGAGACTGAATTTAAATGTGAGATGCATTAAAACACGAACCCCTAAACACCATAACCTCTATGCCAGAAGCAGTTTATTGGAGCATGTTTAACTATATAAATTTAAAGTGCATTCAAAAATCAACCGCAATAAGGAAAGGTTGTGCTTGTTGAATAAGTGACACTATCACTTTCACTAAAATTAAGTTACTAGTTAATATATGTTTATTTTTTCATAAAATTTAAAAACTAAAGAGTCTTTGTAAAAATACAAATGGATTTCTAGGATCCCCGGTTACGACATCATCTCCTTAAAATTTATACTTAAAATCACTGGCACCAATACATCGTATATCAGGATGGTGAAGAACTAACTAAAATATAATGAAAACTTGGTTGACTCTTCTAACACGTTAAATACAGTTAATTCATTTTAGCATTCCTTTTTCATTTAATTTTCTGTCAGGACATGCTCTTGACAAAAAGGAGATAATCTGTGTTTTGTTCTTGTTATGTTGGGAGATAGTTGCATTTTAACTAATGCCACTAAAGTGTCTCTTACTCCATTTTTGCTCCTGATTTAGAAGCATTTAACCCACTAACCCATCAGGCCTGAGGTAAGTGGGGAAATGGAATACCGGGAGGAAGCATGAGAAGGAGAGCACAAGAGGGGAGGACTCCTTTCTCACACTGAGAAAGCGGGATGATCAGCGAGTTATCTTAAGTGCCTATACACAAATGCAAGAAGCCTGGGGGAACTCGAAGTCCTGGCACGGTCAAGGAACTATGATATGATTGGTATAACAAAGACTTGGTGACATAACTCAAATGACTGGAGTACTCTCATGGATGGAAATAAATTGTTCAGGAAGGACAGGCAGGGCAAAAAAAGTGCAGGAGTTGCATTGTATGTAAGAGAGCAGTATGACTGCTCAGCGCTCCGGTATGAAACTGCAGAAAAACCTGAAAGTCTCTGGATTAAGTTCAGAAGTGTGAGCAACAAGGGTGATGCCGTGGTGGGAGGCTGCTATAGATCACCGAGCAGGGGGATGAGGTGGACGAGGCTTTGTTCTGGCAAATAACAGAAGTTACTAGATCGCAGGCCCTGCTTCTCATGGGGGACTTCAATCACCCTGATATCTGCTGGGAGAGCAATACAGCAGTGCACAGACAATCTAGGAAGTTTTTGGAAAGTGTAGGGGACAATTTCCTGGTGCAAGTGCTGGAGGAACCAACTAGGGCCGAGCTATTCTTGACTTGCTGCTCACAAACAGGAAAGAATTAGTAGGGGAAGCAAAAGTGGATGGGAACCTAGGAGGCAGTGACTAAGAGATGGTCGAGTTCAGGATCCTGACACAAGGAAGAAAGGAGAGCAGCATTATACGGACGCTGGCCTTCAGAAAACCAGACTTTGACTCCCTCAGGGAACTGATGGGCAGGATCCCTTGCAAACTGATGGGCAGGATCCCCTGGGAGAATAAAATGAAGAATCCAGGAGAGCTGGCTGTATTTGAAAGAATCCTCATTGAGGTTGCAGGAACAAACTATCCCGATATGTAGAAAGAATAGTAAATATTGCTGTCATAAACAGATAGCTAAGGGTTAATGTCTCTTTCACCTGGAAAGGAGTAACCTGAAACACCTGACCAGAGGACCAATCAGGAAACAAGACTTTTTCAAATCTGGGTGGAGGGAAGTTTTGGGTGTGAGTTCTTTGTTCTTTGTCTTGTGTCTGTGCTCTCTCGGCTATGAGAGTGATTTTTCTATCTCCTGGCTTTCTAATCTTCTGTTTCCAAGTTGTAAGTACAAAGATAGTAAGACAATAAGGTTTATATTGTTTTCTTTTGTATTTACATGTGTGTAGTTGCTGGAATGTTTAAATTGTATTCTTTTTTGGATAAGGCTGTTTATTCATTTTTTTCTTTTAAGCAAATGACCCTGTATTTGTCACCTTAATACAGAGAGACCATTTTTATGTCCTTTTCTTTCTTTTTTATATAAAGCCTTCTTTTTAAGACTTGTTGAAGTTTTTTCTTTAGTGGGGACTCCAGGGAATTGAGTCCAGCTCACCAGGGAATTGGTGGGAGGAAGAAGTCAGGGGGAAAATCTCTTTGTGTTAGATTTACTAAGCCTGACTTTGCATACCCTCTGGGTGAGGGGGGAAGTACTTGTGTTTCCAGGACTGGAAACAGGGAGGGTGGAGTCCCTCTGTTTAGATTCACGGAGCTTGCTTCTGTACATCTCTCCAGGAACCCAGGGAGGGAACACCCGGAGGGGGGAAGGGAAATAGTTTATTCCCCTTTGTTGTGAGACTCAGGGAATCTGAGTCTGGGGGTCCCCCCAGGGAAGGTTTTGGGGAGACCACAGTGTGCCAGGCACTGTATAGATTCCTGGCTGGTGGCAGCTTTACCAGGTCCAAGCTGGTAACTAAGCTTGGAGGTTTTCATGCTAACACCCATATTTTGGACGCTAAGGTCCAGATCTGGGAAAAATGTTATGACATGGTGTGCAGGCGACAAGCTTGGCTTAAGAGTGAAATCCTTGCTGATCTTAAACACAAAAAAGAAGCTTACAAGAAGTGGAAGATTGGAAAAATGACCAGGGAGGAGTATAAAAATATTGCTCAGGCATGCAGGAGTGAAATTAGAAAGGCCAAATCACACTTGGAGTTGCAGATAGCAAGAGATGTTAAGAGTAACAAAAAAGGTTTCTTCAGGTACATTAGCAACAAGAAAAAAGTCAAGGAATGACTGAATGAGGGAGGCAACCTAGTGACAGAGGATGTGGAAAAACCTAATGTACTCAATGCTTTTTTTGCCTCTGTCTTCACGAACAAGGTCAGTTCTCAGACTACTGCACTGGGCAGCACAGCATGTGGAGGAGGTGACCAGCTCTCTGTGGAGAAAGAAGTGGTTCGGGACTATTTAGAAAAGTTGGACAAGCACAAGTCGGTGGGACTTGATGCACTGCATCCGAGGGTGCTAAAGAAGTTGGCGGATGTGATTGCAGAGCCATTGGTCATTATCTTTGAAAACTCATGGTGATTGGGGGAGGTCCCGGATGACTGGAAAAAGGATAATTAGTGCCCATCTTTAAAAAAGGGAAGGAGGAGGATCTGGGGAACTACAGGCCAGTCACCCTCATCTCAGCCCCTGGAAAAATCATGGAGCAGGTCTGAAGCATTTAGAGGAGAGAAAAGTGATCAGGAACAGTCAGCATGGATTCACCAAGGGCAAGTCATGCCTGACTAATTTTATTGCCTTCTATGACGAGATAACTGGCTCTGTGGATGAGGGGAAAGCAGTAGATGTGTTATTCCTTGACTTTAGCAAAGCTTCTGATACGGTCTGTCATAAACAGATAGTTAAGGGTTAATGTTTCTTTTACCTGTAAAGAGTTAACAAACAGTGAACGTGAAACATCTGACCAGAGAACCAATCAGGAGACAAGATACTTTCAAATCTCGGTGGAGGGAAGCCTTTGTGTTTTTTGGGTTTTGCTTTGTTCTCTCTGGGTCCTGAAAGGGACCAGACATGCAACCAGGTTTCTTGCCAATCTCCCTGTTACAGTCTCTTATATATTCAGAATAGCGAGTATTATGTAGAAAGGCGGTTATAGTCTTTTGATTGTTTTCTGTATTTCCAAATGTGTATTTTGCTGGACGGATTTTGATTGGTATTTGTGCTGGGGGGAGACTTCTTTCTAGTGTTCATAAGCTGAAAGACCCTATAATATTCCATCTTGATTTTACAGAGATTGCTTACTTTTTTCTTTCTCTTATTAAAAGATTTTCTGAGTAATTTTTTTCCCTTGTTAAGGCTCAAAGGAATTCAGTCTGTATTCACCAGGGAATTGGTGGGAGAAGGGAAGGAGGAGTGGGGGAGGAAAGGTGAATTTCCTCTGTGTTTTAGATTCACGGAGCTTGAATCTGTCTATCTCTCCAGGATAGCCCAGGAAGGGAAAGCCTGGGAGGGGGAGTGAAGGGGGAGAAAAAACCTGATTTCTCTGTGTTGTGATTCAAGGAGTTTGAATCATGGTGATCTCCTAGTGTACCCAGGGCGGGAAAGATCTAGGAGGAAGAAAGGAGGGGGAGGGGAAATGGTTTATTTCCCTTTGTTGTGAGACTCAAGGAATTTGGGTCTTGGGGTCCCCAGGGAAGGTTTTTCGGGGGACCAGAGTGCCCCAAAACACTATATTTTTGGGTGATGGCAGCCTATCAGATCTAAGCTGGTAATTAAGCCTAGAGGAATTCATGCTGGTACCCATCTTTTGGACTCTAAGGTTCAGATTGGGGAATTATACCATGACACAGTCTCTCACAGTATTCTTGCCGGCAAGTTAAAGAAGTATGGGCTGGATTAATGGACTATAAGGTGGATAGAAATCCGGCTAGATTGTCGGGCTCAACAGGAAGTGATCAATAGCATCATGTCTAGTTGGCAGCCGGCATCAAGCGGAATGCCCCAAGAGTCAGTCCTGGGGCTGGTTTTGTTCAATATCTTCATTAATGATGTGGAGGATGGCATGGACTGCACCCTCAGCAAGTTTGTAGATGACACTAAACTGGGAGTGGTAGATATGCTGGAGGGTAGGGATAGGATACAGAGGGACCTAGACAAATTAGAGGATTGGGTCAAAAGAAATCTGATGACGGTCAGCAAGGACCAGCGCAGAGTCCTGCACTTAGGATGGAAGAATCCCATGCAATGCTACAGGCTGGGGACCAAATGGCTAGGCAGCAGTTCTGCAGAAAAGGACCTAGGGGTTACAGTGGATAAGAAGCTGGATATGAGTCAACAGTGTACCCTTGTTGCCAAGAAGGCTAATGGCATTTTGGGCTATATAAGTAGAGGCATTGCCAGCAGATCGACGGATGTGATCATTCCCCTCTATTGGACATTGGTGAGGCCTCATCTGGAGTACTGCGTCCAGTTTTGGGCCGCACACTACAAGAATGATGTGGAAAAATTGGAAATAGTCCAGTGGAGGGCAACAAAAATGATTATAGGGCTGGAGCACATGATTTATGAGGAGAGGTTGAGGGAACTGGGATTGTTTAGTTTGCAGAAGAATGAGGAGGGATTAGATAGCTGATTTCAACTACTTGAAAGGGGGTTCCAAAGAGGATGGATCTAAACTGTTCTCAGTGGTAGCAGATGAAGAACGAGGAGTAATGGTCTCAAGTAGCAGTGGGGGAGGTTTAGGTTGGATATTAGGAAAATCTTTTTCACTAGGAGGGTGGTGAAGCACTGGAATGGGTTACCTAGGGAGGTGGTGGAATCTCCTTCCTTAGAGGTTTTTAAGGTCAGGCTTGACAAAGCCCTGGCTGGGATGAATTAGTTGGGGACTGGTCCTGTTTTGGACTAGATGACCACCTGAGATCCCTTCCAACCTTGATAGTCTATGATTCTATGATAATTGTATATAATTGTAGATAGATAGTTTAGTTAGCCAAGTTCTTTCCCTGTTTGGGGACCATTCCATCCTCCCACAATGGGGATTATACCCTGGATCCTGGGTTTTAAAACCTGTCTTCTGCCTGCACTCATTCTCTGTGGTGTCTTCACTGCAGCACTCATAGGAACATGCTCGGAGAAGTACTGACTTTGGAGTAACTTGAGTTGTTTGAGATGTTTTGCCCCTACGTGTGCTCCACCTCCTTCCCTCGGTTGTGGAGGTTCTGCTTTGTGGTCGAGAGGGCACTGAGTGGGAGCAGGTCTCTGTCTCCACGTATGCTCTTGTTTGGAGGCATGAATCATTACTCTGCACAACCCTGTGGACACTGCTTTGCATTCTCCAGCCAAGGGCACACAGGCATGTGTGCATTCAACAGTGGAGCATCCACAGGGAGAAAACATCTTGAACTCAAGATACTCCAAGGGTAAGTAAGCTCTCCTTTTCTTTAGGGAACTATTGTTATTAATTACTCTCAGATAAAGCAGTATCCAGCCTATTGTCTCAAAATATTCTCTTTTATGGAAACAAGAGTGACCTTGAATGGGATAGAATTTATTTTGTAATACTATCTGAATTTTTTGTAAATCAATCCATAATTTTTGAGGTTCAGTTTAGCACTCTTATTCATGATGGGTTATTCTTTACTCTGCAAGTAATCCCATTGGAATCAATGGGTATATTTGCACAATAAAGTATAGATGCACAATAAAAATGAGAGTAGCAGGATCCAGCTCTACGGCAGAATGAGAATGTTGGAGTAATAAAGATATTCAAAGCTATGGTTTGAAAAATAGCATAAACAAATATGAATGGAGCTTTAGAAGAAGTACAGGGAAGATGATGACAGGAAAGCAGAATGGTTTTAAAGTACATTTTATAGAAGGAAGTTACTTTTTTTACTGTCTTCTGATATTTAGTTCATATTATTTTGAAAAGAAGTGGAATGACAAGTTAGTCTTCCTACTGTTAACATTTTCTCCGGGGTAGACATCAGGGTTTGTGCATTACTGACAAAATCTAAATTGGATGGTAAAATATTAAAAAGTAGTTGTTCAAATTCTGTCATCTTCCCATGCTTGTGACAAATGAGAATTCACTTGGCTCTATATTTTAAAAAATCTCAATGGGCATGCGTGTATTGAGCCAACTGGAAACTAAGATTCTGATCCTGTAGTTGAGTATGCACTAGCACTTTCCCCGGCCTGGCATATAGTCAGCTGCATGAATGAAGTGCAAATATTCCAGTCATTGTTATTGTATAAAAATACAGTACAAAAAACAATGGATGGGGTTTCCGCAGTTACTGAACATATATGAGAATTACCATAACTCATAAGACCCGCAGTCCATCTAGTCCAGTATCCTGTCTCCAATACTACTTGATGCTTCAGAGGAATTTGCCATAATACCAATATTGAACAGCTATAAAATAGCTAAGCTTGGGAGAATTTGATTTTTATTTCTTTATAATTTTGATGGGGGAATATTGATTATTTTTAAGCTTTTTAATATTTGTATCTATTTTAGATTTTCACAGTTGCAGAAACTTATGTGGGGGAGGTAGACAATTATTTAATGACAGTAGATTTAAAATGTTAAAGCTTAATAACTATTAAAACACAAATTGTCAACATTGCATGTCAAAATATACCAAGTAAATAGCCTTATAGGTGAGTCCATTATTTATTTAGCCAATGCGTAAATTTCTATTACTATTCATGGAAATGTTTTTTCCAGTTTATTGACATTTATTGATAAATTCCTTCCAAGCCTAAAAATCATAAAATCATAGCAATGTAGGACTGTAAGGGACCTCAGTAGGTCATCTGGTCCAGTTCCCTTCACTGAGACAGGACTAAGCATTATCTAGACCATCCCTGACAGGTGTTTGTCTAACTTGTCTTAAAATCTCTAATGATAGAGTGATTTCACAACCTCCCTAGGTAATTTGTTCCTGTGCTTAACTACCCTTATTTAGGAAGTTTTTACTAATGTCTAATCTAAATCTCCCTTGCTGCAATTGAGCCCATTACTTCTTGTCCTGTTCTCAGGGGATAAGGAGAACAATTTATAACAACCTTTTACATACTTGAAGACTGTTATTATGTACCCCTTCATTCTTCTCCAGACTCAACAAACCAGATTGCTCAGTCTTTTCTCATAGGTCTTGTTTTATAGATCTTTAATCATGTTGGTTACTCTCCTCTGTACTTTCTTCAGTTTGTCCACATGACATAACCTTATTCCCAGATTTGGACCTTAGCGTCCAAAATATGGGGGTTAGCATGAAAGCCTCCAAGCTTAGTTACCAGCTTGGACCTGGTACTTGCTGCCACCACCCAAAAAATTAGAGTGTTTTGGGGCTCTCTGGTCCCCCTGAAAAACCTTCCCTGGAGACCCCAAGACCCAAATCCCTTGAGTCTCACAACAAAGGGAAATAATCCTGTTTCCCTTCCCCCCTCCAGGTGCTCCTGGAGAGATACACAGACACAAGCTCTGTGAAACTACACAGAGTGATTCCCCCTCTCCGTTCCCCAGTCCTGGGAACAAAAAGGACTTTCCTATTCCCCAGAGGGAATGCAAAATCAGGCTAGCCAATTCAACACACACAGACCTCCCCTGATTTCTTCCTCCCACCAATTCCCTGGTGAGTACAGACTCAATTTCCCTGAAGTAAAGAAAAACTCCAACAGGTCTTAAAAGAAAGCTTTATATAAAAAGAAAGAAAAAATACAAATGATCTCTCTGTATTAAGATAACACAATACAGGGCAATTTCTTAAAAGAATATTGAATAAACAGCCTTATTCAAAAAGAATACAAATCAAAGCCCTCCAGCACTTATATTCATGCAAATACCAAAGAAAAGAAACCATATAACTTACTATCTGATCTCTTTGTCCTTACACTTAGAAACAGAAGATTAGAAAATAGAACTACTTCTCCAAAGCTCAGAGACAGCAGGCAGACAGAAACAAAAGACTCAGACACACAATTCCCTCCACCCAAAGTTGAAAAAATCCAGTTTCCTGATTGGTTCTCTGGTCAGGTGTTTCAGGTGAAAGAGACATTAACCCTTAGCTATCTGTTTATGACATCTTGTTTTATAGATCTTTAATCATGTTGGTTACTCTCCTCTGTACTTTCTTCAGTTTGTCCACATCCTTTCCAAAATGTCATGCCCAGAACTGGACACAGTACTCCAGCTGAGGTCTTATCAGTGCTGAGTGGATGTGGAAGAATTACTTCTTAGGTCTTGCTTACAACACTTTTCTAATAAATCCCACAATGATGTTCACTTTTTAAAAAAACAGTATTACATTGTTGACTCATATTTAATTTGTGATAACCCTTAGATGTTTTTCTGAGTACTCCTTCCTAGGCAGTCATTTTCCCATTTTGTATTTATGTAACTGATTATTCCTTCCTAAGTGTAGTACTTTGCATTTCTTTTTATTGAGCACCATCCTATATATTTCAGACCATTTCTCCCATTTTTCCAGATCATTTTGAATTCTGATCCTGTCCTTCAAAGCCCTTGGAACGCCATCTAGCTTGGTATCATCCGCAAACTTTATAAGTTTACTCACTATGCTGTTATCCAAATAATTTATGAAGATACTGAATAAAACCATATCCCATAGATAATGAATAGAACAGATCTGTGAGGGACTCCACTGGTTATGCCCATCTAGCTTGATTTATAATTATTCTCTGAATATGGTTTTCCAACCAGTAGTGCAACCATCTTCTAGTAGGTTCACCTATGCTATATTTCCCTAGTTTACTCATGAGAAGGTCATGGGAGACAGTATCAAAACCCTTCCTAAAGTCTATATATGTCACACCTATTGCTACCCCTAATCCACAAGACTTGTTACCCTGTGAGAGATGGATATTAGTTTGACATGATTTGTTCTTAATAAATCCATGTTGACTGTTACTTATCACCTTATTATCTTTAAGTAATTACAAACGGATTGATTATTTGCTCCAGTATGTTTCTGGGTATCCAAGTTAAACTGACTGTTCTGTAATTCCCTGGGTTGTCCTTATCCACTTTCGATAGGTATTATATTTGTCTTTTTCCAGTCCTCTGATCCTCATGATACTCCATGAGTTCTCAAAGATAATAGCTAATGGCTCAGAGATCTCTTTAGCCAGTTAAGCATTCTAGCATGTATTTCGTCAGACCCTGCCAACTTGAAGACATCTATTTTGTCTAAGTAATTCTTAACTTGTTCTTTCCCTATTTTAACTTCAAATACTATCCCATTTACACTGATGTTCACTATAGTCGTGTCCATTCCCTGTTTATTTTTTGGTGAAAACTGAAACAAACAATGCATTTAAAATTTCGGCTATTGCTGAGTTTTCAGTTTTTGTCTTTCCCTTCTCATTGAGTATTGGGCCTATCCTGTCCTTGAACTTCCTCTTGCTTCTAATGTATTTGTACAATGTTTCCTTTGTTACCCTTTATGTCCGTACGTAGTTTAACCTCATTTTGTTACGTGACCTGTCTAATTTTGTCCCTATATGCTTGTGGGTTTTTTTATATTAATTCTGTGTAATTTGACGTAGTTTCCACTTTTTGTAAAACAGCTGGAACATTTTCATTTTAGTGTACAGTGTACAGAGCAGGTCATTGTCTGTATGAAATTTTAGTTTGTACTGACTTCACTAGTGGTTTTTATGTAGCCTGTTGTAAACGTAGGCAAATATCTAGATGAGCTGATGTACCCCCCTGGAAGTCCCCAGGTGTCATGTATCCCACGTTGAGAACCAGTGACTCATCTCATCAGTTAGTGGTTAACTCTGACCTTGAAGAATGATTGATGGTTCATATTTGTGTGTGTGCGTATGTTTTCTTCTTGGACTTATATTATTATTTTTTGTATACATTGTATTCAGGTCTACTGAATTTTCATCTCTTGGCTTTTTAACCCCTGACTACCAACTCCTTAGTTTAAAAAATAAAATAAAAGCACCTCCAGCATGTTTTGATTCACTAGAATTTACTGGTGTATTTTTACATCTAAGTAGTTTCTTTTTTGTCCATGATGCCCTCTGCTTTTGCTGCATCATGTCTGGGGAAAATGCTTTTATGTTTGAGAGGTTCCCCTCCCTCCCAATGTAAAAGATTAATTGAGTTTTCATGCAGTGAGGACAAACAATAAGCATAAGTTAACACAACCAGTGTATTTGCATATGACAGTGTAATAGCTTTGATATTACAGGAGTAAAGATCCAGTGAAGGCTAAATGAAAATATATGAAATAAATATAAACTCAGTCTGGCCTTAAAGGACTTTTAAATTTGTTGTTAATTTAGATAAATGTCACAAATTACATTTTTGACATCTCATTAATTAAGTTGATTACAATAGAGGTGGTAAGTATGCTAAGTATTTTAAAATGTGCAGGAGAGAATTAGAGAGGAAAATCAAAGTGGTTTTTTTGCCTTTTTAACTGCAGTGTCATATTTTTAGATAGGCTCAACATGGTTTTGTGTCAATTTATTAAAAATCATTCACGGTTATTGAAAAAACTTAGTTCAAATGTTTTTCCTCTGAATCAGAAACTTGATTATACTGTCCAGGTGCTGAATTCTGGGGAAGTGCTTAAGGTCTGGTGGCACAATGAAGTGGTATATAGGGATCTTTATTAGGGTCCCCAATCTTGGTCACATGCTTCCAGGCCAGCAGGGGCTGAGCTGCTATGGATGTAGTGCACTTGGCCCCATATAGGGCAGAGAGAGGGAAGAAGGACGGTCTTGTGATGAAGGCATTGGACAGGGATGTTGGACATTTGTGTGGCCTTAGGAAGTCACTTAATCTTTGGCTATCTGAATTCCCTACGTGTAAAATGTGTGTTTACCTGGATTAATATTGGAATTGGTGTTGCCAACTCACAATTTTATCACAAGTCTCGCAATATTTGCTCTTTTTTTTGAACACCCACTGCTAAACCTGGCTATTATTTATGAATCTCAGCTTTTATTTTAAATGAAAGCTAAGTTTCTAGTTCTCATGATTTTGGAGAAAGGTTAAAAAACGGAGGGATAGATACCTCAAATGTAAGGGACTGGCACCAGGAAGTCTCTGCACACAAATAAAAAGACACTAAAGTTTATGGTATTTAAATTATGAAAATTTTAAAATAAATCTCAATCTCGTGATTTTTGTGACCCTGACTCCCAAATTTTTTCCCAATTTTTGAATGCTTGGGAATGGCAGTACTCACAGGGTTGAGCCTTTTTTCAGATTTGACTATCTGGCAGGAATCAATATCCATAATATACCTTAGCACTAAGTTCGGATTTAGCCTTTCAAATAGCATATTGATAGCTTGGGACAAAGTTTGTCTGACAATATGCTTCATGGAAATGGAGCTTTGGCAGCACAGCAGACATCCTTGGATTTTTGCAGAGTCAGCCGTAGTCTCCCACAGTGGAAATTTGTCATCTCATGAATGAGAATAATTTTAAAAAGTCTCTTTCATAGAATCATAGAATATCAGGGTTGGAATGGATCTCAGGAGGTCATCTAGTCCAACTTCCTGCTCAAAGGAGGACCAATCCCCAACTAAATCATCTCAGCCAGGGCTTTGTCAAGCCTGACTTTAAAAACCTCTAAGGAAGGAGGTTCTACCACCTCCCTAAGTAACCCATCCAGTGCATCACCACCCTCTCAGTGAAAAAGTTTTTCCTAATATCCAACCTAAACCTCCCCCGACTGCAACTTGAGACCATTACTACTCATTCTTCATCTGCTACCACTGAGAACAATCTAGATCCATCCGCTTTTGAATCCCCCTTCAGGTAGTTGAAAGCAGCTATCAAATCCCCCCATATTCTTCTCTTCTACAGACTAAACAATCCCAGTTCCCTCAGCCTCTCCTCATAAGTCATGTGCTCCAGACCTGTAATCATTTTTGCTGCCCTCCACTGGACTCTTTCCAATTTTTCCCACATCCTTCTTGTACTGTGGGGCCCAAAACTGGACACACTACTCCAGATGAGGGGAATGATCACGTCCATCGATCTGCTGGCAATGCCTCTACTTATACAGCCCAGAATGCCATTAGCCTTCTTGTCAACAAGGGTACACTGTTGACTCGTTTCCAGCTTCTTGTCCACTATAACCCCTAGGTCCTTTTCTGCAGAACTGCTGCCTAGCCATTTGGTCCCTAGTCTGTAGCAGTGCATGGGGGGAGGGGGCAGGGAGAAGGAGGGATAGCACAGCTCAGTGGTTTGAGCATTGGCCTGCTAAACCCAGGGTTTTGAATTCAATCCTTGAGGGGGCCATTTAGGGATCAGGGCAAAAATCTGTCTGGGGATTGGTCCTGCTTTGAGCAGGGCATTGGACTAGATGGCCTCCTGAGGTCCCTTCCAACCCTGATAGTCTATGATTCTATTACCCTGCACTTGTCCTTGTTGAACCTCATCAGATTTCTTTTGGCCTAATCCTCTAATTTGTCTAGGTCCCTTTGCATCCTATCCCTACCCTCCAGCGTATCTATCACTCTTCCCAGTTTAGTATCATCTGCAAACTTGCTGAGTGCAGTCCACGCCATCCTCCACATCATTAATGAAGATATTGAACAAAACAGGCCCCAGGACTGACCCTTGGGGCACTCCGCTTGATACCGGCTGCCAACTAGACATGACGCCATTGATCACTACCCGTTGAACCCGACGATCTAGCCAGCTTTCTATCCACCTTATAGTCCATTCACCCAGCCCATACTTCTTTAACTTGCTGGCAAGAATACTGTGAGACCGTATCAAAAGCTTTGCTAAAGTCAAGAAATAACACATCCACTGCTTTCCCCTCATCCACAGAGCCAGTTATCTCATCATAGAAGGCAATTAGGTTAGTCAGGCATGACTTGCCCTTGGTGAATCCATGCTGACTGTTCCTGATCACTTTCCTCTCCTCTAAGTGCTTCAGAACTGATTCCTTGAGGACCTGCTCCATGATTTTTCCAGGGACTGAAGTGAGGCTGCTAGGCTTGTAGTTCCCCAGATCTTTCTTCTTCCTTTTTTTAATGATGGGCACTATATTACCCTTTTTCCAGTCATCCAGGACCTCCACCGATCACCATGAGTTTTCAAAAATAATGGCCAATGGCTCTTCAATCCGCCAACTCCTTTAGCACCCCCGGATGCAGCACATCCATCCTCATCAACTTGTGCTCGTCCAGCTTTTCTAAATAGTCCTGAACCACTTCTTTCTCCACAGAGGGCTGCTCACTTCCTCCCCATTCTGTGCTGCCCAGTGCAGTAGTCTGGGAGCTGACCTTGTTCGTGAAGACAGAGGCAAAAAAAAGCATTGAGTACATTAGTTTTTTCCACATCCTCTGTCACTAGGTTGCCTCCCTCATTCAGTAAGGGGCCCACACTTTCTTGACTTTCTTCTTGTTGCTAACGTACCTGAAGAAACCTTTCTTGTTACTCTTAACATCTCTTGCTATCTGCAACTCCAAGTGTGATTTGGCCTTCTTGTTTTCACTCCTACATGCCTAAGCAATATTTTTATACTCCTCCCTGGTCATTTTTCCAATCTTCCATTTCTTGTAAGCTTCTTTTTTGTGTTTAAGATCAGCAAGGATTTCACTCTTAAGCCAAGCTTGTCGCCTGCAATATTTACTATTCTTTCTACACACTGGGATGATTTGTTCCTACAGCCTCAATAAGGATTCTTTAAAATATAGCCAGCTTTCCTGGACTCCTCTCCCCCTCGTGTTATTCTCCCAGGGGATCCTGCCCATCAGGTCCCTGAGGGAGTCAAAGTCTGCTTTTCTGAAGGCCAGCGTCCGTATTCTGCTGCTCTCCTTTCTTCCTTGTGTCAGGATCCTGAACTCAACCATCACATGGTCACTTCCTCCCAGGTTCCCATCCATTTTTGCTTCCCCTACTAATTCTTCCCGGTTTGTGAGGAGCAGGTCAAGAGGAGCTCAGCCCTAGCTGGTTCCTCCAGCACTTGCACCAGGAAATTGTCCCCTACACTTTCAAAAAACTTCCTGGATTGTCTGCGCACCACTGTATTGCTCTCCCAGCCGATATCAGGGTGATTGAAGTCCCCCAAGAGAACCAGGGCTTGTGATCTAGTAACTTCTGTTAGTTGCCAGAACAAAGAGTCGTCCACCTCATCCCCCTGGTCTTGTGGTCTATAGCAAACTCCCACCACAACATCACCCTTTTTGCTCACTCTTCTAAATTTAATCCAGAGACTCTCAGGTATTTCTGCAGTTTCATACCGGAGCTCTGAGCAGTCATACTGCTCTGTTACATACAATTCAATTCCCCTACCTTTTCTGCCCTGCCTGTCCTTCCTGAAGAGTTTATATCCATCCACGACAGTACTCCAGTCATGTAAGTTATCCCACCAAGTCTCTGTTATTCCAATCATATCATAGTTCCTTTATCATGCCAGGACTTCCAGTTCTCCCTGCTTGTTTCCCAGGCTTCTTGCATTTGTGTATAGGCACTTAAGATAACTCGTTGATTGTCCTGCGTTCTCAGTATGAGGCAGGAGTCCTTCCCTCTTGTTCTCTCCTGCTTGTGCTTCCTCCCGGTATCCCACTTCCCCACTTACTTCAGGGCTATCTTACAAACAGACAGAAGTTACTCTGTAAGCAAAGTGACTGTTTTGAAGAGAATGAAGGAACAGGGGTTCCAGCTCAGGCCCTGGGGCAGTAAGAGGAAACTGGAGAGGCATCAACTCGCATGGCCTATTATGCCCTCTGCTGCGAGCACAAGAGGATGCACTATGCACTTACGGGTCAACAGGCACTGTTCACAAACAAACATGCGCACCCACATATGGAATAAGGACCATCACTCGAAGAAGAAATAATGTTACTGAGAAGATGGTTAGACTACTAAGCCTTGTATACTTTTGTTTTGTTTTTTCAGTCTTTCATGGTAATAGTAAGAATAATATCATGAAAGCAGATTTTCAGCTGGTGTTACCTGTCATAGTTCCATTAACTTTAATGCCAATTTACGTTAGATGAGGATCTGCCCCACAATACTTTGAAACATATGTTGTTCTCCTTTGTGGAAAGGGGCTGGAAAACCTCAGCACTATCAGTGAATGGATCTGAAGTATGTCAGAGCTTATTAGAGGCTTCCTATAAGAATAGATGGTCTCCATCTTTTCTTTTCTTTCTTTTTTTTTTTTCAGATTCTCAAAGATTAACTGTTCAGGATTTTTCAGTTTTCCAGTATTTTTGATCTACACAAGGAAATACTTAAAAACAAACAACCAAAAAAAAGACCAGGTATGTGTCAACAAATTGTCCTGACACTTAAAAGACACAAAGAATAGGTCTGAAAATAACATTAGTGGAGTTTTGTTCAACCACAGTGACCAAAGACAAAAAAATGGAAATCAGTTGTGGCAAGAACTGAGCACACTGAGTGAGAAAATGCTTTCAGGACGGGAGAGAGAAAGATCTTTTGAGAAAGAATCTAGCCAAGCAAGGGTCAGATATTATAGTAGGTTGAAATTCTGAATTTCCATTCCACAAGGAGTGCTGAATTTGCATTCCACAAATTTCTTTTTGTCCCACACGGGAGTGAAAAGTTCTTATTACATAAGTAACTTACAATTTTCTTATGCCTAATTTTTTTTCCCAAAAACTTTCTCACAAATGTAGAATTAATACCTTATCCTGAGTATTTATTTATAGAACAGTTGTCTCATTTGGAAATATTGATGAGATAGAATGTTGGGTATTTGAAACCTTAATTTACCACTATTGTACTTTGTTCTCCAAAAGGTCATTAATGTGTCGTGGCCTGTGCTTCCTCCATCTCTCCTTATGCTTCTTTGCAGCTGCTGACGGGAAGTATCTGGATGTAGTAAGGTTATGGAAAATATAAGGAGATTCACCCTAG
Source organism: Gopherus evgoodei (assembly GCF_007399415.2). Taxonomy (NCBI): domain Eukaryota; kingdom Metazoa; phylum Chordata; order Testudines; family Testudinidae; genus Gopherus; species Gopherus evgoodei. The sequence goes on from NC_044326.1 coordinate 24,158,411, forward strand.
GTGGGGCGAAAGTCATAAGCCATTCCCACCATGAGAGAGAGAGAGAGCGCGTATGCGCTCTCCGTTACATTCCAAACAAATAACTGGGTGAGGTAGGGAAGGAAAATCTTATGAGTGTTTATTCTATTCTGAATAGATATATTATTAAATTCCATATTTAAATGAGTTAGTGGCCACTGCTTGTGTCGCCAAAAAGGTGAATTTAAGGTCAAAAGACACAGATTCAAAACTCTACCCCAGTTTTACTAATAAAGAACTCTAATAAATGTTTATCATAAGAGGGAGTTTGAGATGGCAATATCTTCTGCATATCATAGAATTATAAAAGCTTGAGCTAGATATTTTCAATCAGATTATTCAGCCCCTCTTCTAGCCAATACACAATCTTTCCTAAGTTTCATTTTCTAGTATTTCATTAGTAAAGCAAAATCAAATTATCATAGAAGATTAGGATTTGAAGAGACCTCAGGAGGTCATTTACTCCAAGCTTTGTCAAAGCAGGACCAACCCCAACTAAATCATCCCAGCCAGGGCTTTGCCAAGCCAGGCCTTAAAAACCTCTAAGGATTGAGATTCCATCACCTCCCTAGGTAACCCATTCCAGTGCTTCACCACCCTCCTAGTGAAATAGTTTTTCCTAATATCTAACCTAAATCTCCTCCGACTGCAACTTGAAACCATTGCTCCTTGTTCTATCATCTGCCACCACTGAGAATAGCCTAGCTTCATCCTCTTTGGAATCCACCTTCAGGTAGTTGAAGGATGCTATCAAATCCCCTGTCACTCTTCTTTTCTGCAGACTAAATAAGCCCAGTTCCCTCAGCCTCTCCTCATAAATCATGTGCTCCAGCCTCCTAATCATTTTCGTTGCCCTCTACTGGACTGTCTCCAATTTGTCCACACCCTTTCTGTAGTGGCAGACTCAAAACTGGATGCAATACTCCAGGTGTGGCCTCACCAGTGCCGAACAGAGGGGAATAATCACTTCCATTGATCTGCTGGCAATGCTCCTACTAATACAGCCCAATATGCCGTTAGCCTTCTTGGCAATAAGGGCACACTGGTGACTTGTATCCAGCTTCTCATCCACTGTAATCCCCAGGTCCTTTTCTGCAGAACTGCTGCTTAGCCAGTTGATCCCCAGCCTGTAACGGTGCATGGGATTCTTCCTTTCCTAAGTGCAGGACTCTGCAATTGCCCTTGTTGAACCTCCTCAGATTTCTTTTGGCCCAATCCTCCAATTTGTCTAGGTCACTCTGGACCCTATCCCTACCCTCCACCATAGCTACCTCTCCCCCCAGCTTAGCGTCATCCACGAACTTGCTGAGGGTTCAACCCATCCTATCATCCCAATCATTAATGAAGATGATGAACAAAACTGGACCCAGGACCGACCCCTGGGGAACTCCACTTGATAATGGCGGCCAACTAGACATTGAGCCATTGATCACTACCCATTGAGCCCGACAATCTAGCCAGCTTTCAATCCACCTTATAGTCCATTCATCCAATCCATACTTCTTTAACTTGCTGGCAAGAATACTATGGGAGACTGTATGAAAAGCTTTGCTAAAGTCAAGGTATATCATGTCCACCACTTTCCCCCTATCCAGTCTTCTCATCATAGAAGGCAATCAGGTAGGTAGGCATGACTTCCCTTGGTGAATCCATGTTGACTGTTCCTGACCACCTTACTCTCCTCCAAGTACTTCAAAATTGATTCCTTGAGGACATGCTCCATGATTTTTCCGGGGGACTGAGGTGAAGCTCCTGGTCTGTAGTTCCCTAGATTCTCCTTCTTCCTTTTTTAAAGATGGGCACTATATTTGCCTTTTTCCAATTGCCCGGGACCTCCCCCAATCACCATGAGTTTTCAAAGATAAAGGCCAATGGCTCTGCAATCACATCAGCCAACTCCTTCAGCACCTTCGGATACATTAGATCTGGACCCATGGATTTGTGCATGTCCAGCCTTTCTAAATAGGCTGTTCTTTCACCACTGAGGGCTGCTCACCTCCTCCCCATACTGTGCTGCCCAGTGCAGCACTCTGGGAGCTGCCCTTGTCTGTGAAGGCTGAGACTAAAAAAAAGCACTGAGTACTTCAGCTTTTTCCACATCATCTGTCACTAGTGTTGCCTCCCCCATTCATTAAGGGTCCCACACTTTCTCTGATCATCTTGTTGCTAACATACCTGTAGAAACCCTCCTTGTTACCCTTCACATCCCTTGCTCACTGCAACTCCAAATGTGCTTTGGCCTTCCTGATTACATCCCGGCATGCTCAAGCAATATTGTTATACTCTTCCCCAGTCATCTGTCCAAGTTTCCACTTCTTGTAAGCTTCTTTTCTGTGTTTAAGCTCACTGAAGATTTCTCTGTTAAGCCAAGCTGGTCACCTTCAGCTCACTGAAGATTTCTCTGCTAAGCTATTCTTTCTGCACAGCTATTGTTCCTGTGCCCTCAATAAGGCTTCCTTAAAATACAGCCATCTCTCCTGGACTCCTTTCCTCCTCATATTAACTTCCCAGGGAATCCTGCCCATCAGTTCCCTAAGGGAGTCAAAGTCTGCTTTTCTGAAGTCTAGGGTCTATATTCTGCTGCTCTCCTTTCTTCTTTGTGTCAGGATCCTGAACTCAACCATCTCATGATCACCAGGTTGCCACCCACTTCGACTTCCCCTACCAGTTCTTCCCTATTTGTGAGCATCAGTTTGTTCTGTCCCAATCCTACTCCTGCTCAAAACTGGAATAATTCCTAAGCATTAAGCCTAAAGGTACTACTGAAGTGATGAACAGAGAAAGCAAGTAGGGACACTTTAGACATATTCCTCTCCCAAAAAGGGAAGATGAAAATTAGTGATTCATTTTGACAATGTATTGATGGGTTGCAAATGCAAATACACATTTAACCACTGGATAAATCTCAGCCCCAAACCTCTCTTCCCCCCCTTAAATACAGCAAAGAGACATCCGTGTCTTTGGGAATAAATGTTTTTTTCTAAGCCTTTTGAGAGAATCTAGTCTTCTGACTGAAATTCCTGAAGAAAGACAATGATATTGGACAGTTACCTTAAATTGGAAAAAAAACTGACCTTCTCAAAACAAAGCCAGAATCGTGTTCATTAATAATGGGGAACAAAATGTTATGTACATAACAGGACAGCACTTTCACTTGAATTTTAAAATAAGGGATCATCATCTCTGGGTCAATTGAAAATGCATCAGGTTAGGACCTCATTGGTTTTAAGAAATAGCAAGATGGAGTCTATGTTTGAAGAATAAGGTAATTTTTCAGCTAATAAGAGATAATTAATCATTTGAAGTAAAGTAAGGAAAAGCTTTTATATACATATTAAACAGAGGTTGGCCAGAATCTTGCCGGTGCCTGGGAGCTTCCCAGAATAAAGGTTCTTAACAGGTTCAGGAGTTTCAATCTTCAGTTTAGCCTACATCCATCTGAATTACCAGTTCTGTTTCAGAAGTGGCTAATGGACATTTAAAGAAGGAGAAGTCTGTTTACTGAGGATTATTGTTGGCTTGATGTTTAGGTATATTTTGATAATGTTCTGAAAAGGCTTGGCTGATTTTCAGCAGGCTGTGTGTACTGGTGCTGTCATCTAATTGTAGGGTAGTCATGGTGTGGGCAGCTTCGTGCCTTAGCACTCAAGTGAACAGTTTACCATTTTTACCTTCTAATTCACAACCTATTTTACAGGCTCTAATGATAAATTGGTTTAGTTTGTCTTCTTGAGAAGCTAACTCTTATGCAAACAGTGAGTGGTGAGAAGTGGAACATTTATACTCAAAGTTTAGTATATCTGTTGTAACTTTTCCCTATTCACTTATATTTTATATAGCCTTTATATAAGCTTCCCATGTGACAGCAGGGGTGCTTGTGTACTGAGATCAAAGAACTGTGCAATCATTGAGGATTTCATACTTAAACATATCTTGATTCATGCTGAGTGGTACCTTACTCCCAGATATTCCCATTGACATTACTCAGCTGAGTAAGGGTATAACAACCTGTCTCTAAATGGTATTGAACATTTTCCTCTGATGGTCCACTTCTCCCCGCCATATTATACCACCACACTCAGCATAGGGTTCTCAGATGCAGCCCCCTCCTCAAAAAAGGAGAGCTGCTAGCAAGGTGTTCTCGGTGCAACCCCACACACTTGGTTCAGCCCCAGCCGCTCTCCACATTTGTCAACTTCCCAGCTGTACTACTCTGGCCCACCTTTTCTCAGGATCAAGTGATGAGAAGACAGTCTCTAAAGGGTTGGGGAGCCTTCCTGATGCATGGATGTTTGTTACAGTCCTCAATTATTTGTGAAGGGATGAGTAGTTTGTACCTTTTATATTTTTAAACAAGAAATGGGTAAAATTTCTAAGTGCTACAATGACTTAGGACTCTAAATATCATTTTCAAAAGCATCTAAGTCACTTAGGACCTTCAGTCCCAATTAATTAAATGGGATCTAGGCTCCTAAGTGACTTAGACTGTTTGGGAAATTTTATCCAGTGTCCATTTTAAGTTTGGAGTACATGACAGGTGTCTATTGATCGAATACTTAACACCTTTATGGACTGAAACTCGAATATACCAGGTGGGAGGAATGGCATTGAAATTATGATTTCTGAAAATAAGTTACAGTGCAACTGCAATGACTGCACCTGGGCAAAAAAAAAGCCTAATAGATCCTATAAACACATCCATCAAGAGTGCATAAAAACAATTTAGTCTTAAAGATGCATTCTGTGCAGAGACATAGAATTAGAATTGTTTAATGCCAGGGAGACTTATGTCACCAGATACCTAAAAACACTGATCCTTTTAAAATTTCATTAAACTGCTTGCAGACATATGAATGAGCCAATCACAGCTCACAGAGCAAGTGGGGTTTAATGAGCATGGATAATCCAAAGAAGTAAAATAGAACAGAAGGGCGACAGGATCACTGCAAGTGTATGTAGCTAACTGCATCCTAACAGCGTGCGTATACACATAGACACACACAGAGACACAGACACACAATGGAAAAGAGTTTTTGTCCTGATGACAAATCCATGACTGTAAAATGATTTCTTAGGACTTTGTCCATCTACGATTATAAACATTCATCCATTACAGTCAGCACCTCTACAGGATTTAGAGCCCCTTACTGCTGCACAGATTTGGACCACCCACAGTTCAGGTTTTCTTCCTCTCTCAGAAGACAGAGAAGTGCAATTTGTACTTCCAGTTTTTAAAACGTAGACATGATTTTTGTCCAATTTATGGTTTCACTTAAAACTTGAGTAAGTGTTTTGATTAACTAAGCCATTGTTTATAGCAGAATCATTTTTCAATTTCAGACGATATAGTGGCAGAATGTGGTCAGTTATCCATTTATACATTGTATGAAACCCAAAATTTATAATCCCATTCTAACACCCCAAGCTTCATTTATTTCAAAGTCTATTATTATTTTTTCCTTTATTTTTTTAAAAATTAAACACAAGGGATGGTTCTAACTACAGTAGCTGGTAATATCAAAACTGAGACTATCTTTGTAGGCAGAAAAGCAGAGTAAAAGAGAGATTTTCAAAAACTAAGAAATTAAGGCAGTATTCTTTTCTCTCAGCCACACACAGGTTAAAATATTGTGCAAATATATGGAGATATACACCTATCTCATAGAACTGGAAGGGACCCTGAAAGGTCATTGAGCCCAGCCCTCTTGCTTTTGCTAGCAGGACTGACTACTGATTTTGCCCCAAATCCCTAAGTGGCCCCCTGAAGAATTAAATTCACAAGCCTGGGTTTAGCAGGCCAATGCTCAAACCACTGAGCTATCCCTCCCCACCACTGTACTATTCTGCTTCCTCTGGTGTACAGGATCCTTACCGATTTCAATGAGAGATATATGGGGAATGATTGCAGATTCACTACCGAGCTCTGCAATCTGACTGAGTGAAGAGAATCTTGCAATAAACATTTTAAAATAATATTAGTTAAAAGTAAATATTTTATGCTTACAGACACCTGAACAATTCCTGTTGAAATCAATGAAGAATTTTTTCATTGACTTCAGTGGACTTCAGACTGAAGTCAACACAAAATGTGCCTGATCGAAAGACTTCAAAGTACTTTACAAAACAATTAGCTACACCCCACCACATCCCTGATGCAGGTAGATACAATTATTCCCATTTACAGATGTTTCCAATGGGAAAAAATTAGTTCATTGATAATGTCTTGGAAATACACTACCAATGAAAGTTGCTGCCTTTGGACATTAAAATCCATTTTTGTTCCACTTTCCAGTGAAAACATTTTTTTCCTAACACATGAAAGGGATGTGCTGATCCTACAATCTTCACTCACAAGAGGACTACTTGTGTGGATGAGAGTCACAGGATCAGTCCTCTGTGCCAATATTTTCTTTAATTTGTATATTGTTAGCAACATATATTATTAGAGCTAATAAAAAACATTGGTGCTAATGGCCTCAAATTTCTCGTACCCCACTTTTTCTGGACAAAACTTCCAAAAATTTATTTTAAATAACCAGCCTACTATGGACCTGGTTGAAAAAGAGAAAAATACTCAGTAACATTTTGCCAAAACTTTTATTCCACTTTTCATGAAAATGTGAAAATTTTCTATCCACAAATAGAGCTGAGTGAAATCCCAGTCCCAGTGAAATCAATGGGAGTTTTGCCATTGTCTTCAATGGGGCAAGGATTCCCCCTCCACCTCATCCTACCCCCGATCCCATTTCTAAGTATAAATGAAACAGGGAATAGAAATCTTGATTTTACCCCTAGGTAAATCAGTTTTAAGTTGTACTTCATACTGTAGGTTCAAACTGTTTTGAGTGAAAAGTTCTACATATGACACAGAAGTAATTATACATGGAACACAAAGTATCTTTAAAAAAGGCTCTGGTTTTCCCCTATGACAGTGGTCCCTGAACTGTGGGATGCACCCCTTCTGGGGAGGGCATGGAGGAACATTTTGGGAGGGTGCAGGGCAGGGCCCAGGCCAGCCCCCCAGGGGCGGAGGAGGGAGCTCCACCCAGCTGCAGTTCCGCCCTCATTCCCTTTCTACCCGAAGGCCAACTCCACCTTTAGCCCTACCTCCTCCCCCAGCCTCAGTTCTGCCCCCAGCTCCACCATCAGCCCAAGCTCCTCTGCTGAGCCAACTGTGCTATAGTTGGTACGGAGGGTAACTGGCAAGGAGGGGCACGACAGGAAAGATTTGGGCACCACTGCCCTATGGCAACACTTGAGCAGTCTTAATCTTGTCATCACTTACTGGAACAAACTCTTTTGCAGTCAGCTTTAAATGAACTCTCGTGTGCTGCAATCCATTGTTTAATTTGATGCCTGCTGAACTTTATTTCACATAACAAAGAAAACTGTCATAAACATTGCAGTGACATAATTGTCATATAGCTTCTAAGCAGCAGGTGAGCCAAAGATTAATCCTCCTGGATTAATCTATACATCAGATTACACTGAGAAGATTTGTGATTCCAGTATTAGTGGAAACAACTACACTTCTGTACTGTCAGTAAAAAGAGCTCATAATATAAATGAAGCAAAACCAAATCATCATGGAAAAGAAACCAGGACACTTTCATTCCAGGTCAGTGGGATTGGAAACCCTCTGGCTAATATACGGCGACTCCAGAGCAATAGCGACGCTGTAGTTAAGGTTGCACCGGAGTTTCTCTTTAAAGCCAATTGTTTCAAGTACTCTAAAACCCAGATGCATAGACAGATTGCCTTGAAAACTGCAATGCTAACTAAGGGCCCTGGATAGAATTTGTGGTGTAAGTTTGTGGTGATTTGATCCAGTTTTCTAATATCTGTGATTTATTGTAGTGCAATGCTACTATTCTTGTAGAGGTACCTGGATGTCTCTTTCTTCAATGAGTGCATTGTGGAAATTTAACTCCCAGGTTCTGGAAGGGCACAAGGAACACATGACTCTGAGGAATGCCCGCAGATTTAACTACACATGAACTTTCTTGCATGTGAATCAAGTGAAGATCAATGAGATAATTGGGAAATATACTGAAAGAAGAGACTGAAAATCAGTTGAACTTGGGGAATTGCTCTTGGAAGGGTTAAATATGAGGCAAAAAATTGGTAAAGCAAGCTTGAAGAAATGCATCTCTCTAATTCTAGACCCTAAGAAATTCTACATTGAATCTCAACTGAAAAGCTTCATCAGGATGCCACGTATGAGCTCCTACAAAGGACCTTTATTATCATCTTCCTAAATGCTTCTAAATGAAATCCCTAGAACTGCCCAAATAGGATCCTGAGTCTTGTTACTGCCATGCCTTTGATTGTATTAAAGCAGTAACCTCTAGAAGCGGGGGGAGGGTGAGGGAGAGGAGTATTATGCTTCATTTTCTCCCACAAGACTATGGTCTGAAATTAAAGGTCAGACCCATTATTTTACATCAGTGCTAGAGGCAGAAAAATTTGTTCACTACAGAATTAAAGATTAACTGGATGCTTCTCCTGGCACATAACTGTTCAGAACATGACAGAAAGCAAAAGAGAGAATAAACGATGAGAACAGCCAATGAGAATTATGATTCTGATTGTCTCCATGGCCTTGTTGACAAAATAATTATCTTCATGGAGGGACACTGAAGAAGCCATGTTACCCAAGAGATTGTTCACATTTCAAAATTAATCTGTAAAGCATTATTTGAACTGGGGAAGCAATGTGTGTGGCACTTCAATCTATTCGGAGAAAAAAGCATATTAGCATATTTTGAGAAATAGATGGCAAATAGGCAGGCTAATTATGGTAAGGCACACCATCATAAGTGAGTCAGTTAAACAAAATGTCTTTCCCACCCTCCCAATCCCCAAAAATAATGTATTTAGAATGCCCTGAAGTTTTCTTTTCTAGCTGTTCTTTCACATATGCTCTTTGTATGAGGGTTAATTATTAGAGATGGTCCACAAGGGTTTGCTGTATCCAACCTTCCAAAGACAGAAATACCCCTCCTTTCAATTCTCTATGGCCTTGATCCTGTACCAGGAAAGTCAATGGGAGAAGGATCAATCCCTAAAATTGTAAACACCGTCGCTGTCTACACATCCAACCTTTGGCTGATCTTCTCATATCCCCACACCCAGACTGCCACGATATCCTGGCAAAGAACGCAGCATCTATTCTTCTCCTTCTCTCTCACCTCTCTTCTCTCAAAGTTCTAATTCATGCTATGGCAATTTTAAGCCTTGACGACTGCAACCTTCTCCCTGCCCACATTATCCAATATCTCTTCCCTTCATTCTACCAAAAACTCTCCTGCAAAAACCACCATTTTCACCTGTTGCTCAAGTCAAGTTTTCCTCAGAGATGATCCTTTCACATGCTTCTCCTCCTCTTCTGCATTCAGTTCAAGGCCATGTTGTAAAACAGAGGCCAGATGCTGTTGTTAGTTACATTAGTAGAAATCCAGAAAATTCCACTGAAATCAATAGACTGAGTCCAAATTTACACTGATATAACTGAGTACAGCATCTTGCCAAAGAAGCACCTGCAAAATAAAGAGTCTGAAGCTTGTAACTGACAGCTACCTAAAGTGCACACATTTTTCAAAATATATTTATAAAATGATTCCATAACAAGGTCTTAGCCTTGGATATCTCAATATATTTAACTCTTAATTCCTCATTTGTCATCTTATCTGTCTATAGCCGATCTTCAAAAGTGCTAGTTTTGCTTTCTGCTTGAATGGATGAGTTGAGTTGCACCATTCATATCCATGTCACTACATTTCCAAATCTTAAGATGCTTCTTGGACATTCTCTTAAGCTTTGGATTTTGTTGCTGAATGTGACCCGTTTCCATAAGTCAACCTTTTTCAGTGCTGCATTTCTTCAACTGGTGCCGGTTCTCCATTGTTCTGGCTACTGGACTACATGGGCCGCTGGTCTCATGAGTTATGGTAATTCCCATATATGTTCAGTAACTGTTGAAACCCCACCCATTGCTTTTTTGCACTGTCTTTTTATACTGCAAGCCAATGTTCAATACAATGAATGGAATATTTGCACTTCATTCGTGCAAGGGGAAGGGAAGTGCCAGTGCATACTCAACTGCAGGATCAGAGCTTTAGTTTCCAGATGGCCCAATACCCAGTGTGCCTGTTGAGATTTTTAAAAATGTAGAGGTAAGTGAATTCTCATTTGTCACAAGCATGGGAAGATGACAGAATTTGAACAACTACTTTTTAATATTTTACCATCCAATTTAGATTTTGTCAGTAATGCACAAACCCTGATGTCTACCCCGGAGAAAATGTTAACAGTAGTGGAAGACTAACTTGTCATTCCACTTCTTTTCAAAATAATATGAACTAAATATCAGAAGACAGTAAAAAGTGTAACTTCCTTCTATAAAATGTACTTTAAAACCATTCTGCTTTCCTGTCATCATCTTCCCTGTACTTCTTCTAAAGCTCCATTCATATTTGTTTATGCTATTTTTCAAACCATAGCTTTGAATATCTTTATTACTCCAACATTCTCGTTCTATCATAGGGCTGGATCCTGCTACTCTCATTTTTATTGTGCATATATACTTTATTGTGCAAATATACCCATTGATTCCAATGGGATTACTTGCAGAGTAAAGAATAACTCATCATGAATAAGAGTGCTAAACTGAACCTCAAAAATTATGAATTGATTTACAAAAAATTCAGATAGTATTACAAAATAAATTCTATCCCATTCAAGGTCACTCTTGTTTCCATAAAAGAGAATATTTTGAGACAATAGGCTGGATACTGCTTTATCTGAGAGTAATTAATAACAATAGTTTCCTAAAGAAAAGGAGAGCTTACTTACCCTTGGAGTATCTTGAGTTCAAGATGTTTTCTCCCTATGGATGCTCCACTGTTGGATGCACACATGCCTGGGTGCCCTTGGACAGAGAATGCAAAACAGTGTCCACAGGCTTGTGCAGAGTAATGATTCATGCCTCCAAACAAGAGCATACGTGGAGACAGAGACCTGCTGCCACTCAGTGCCCTCTCGACCACAAAGCAGAACCTCCAGAACTGAGGGAAGGAGGTGGAGCACACGTAGGGGCAAAACATCTCAAACAACTCAAGTTACTCCAAAGTCAGTACTTCTCCGAGCATGTTCCTATGAGTGCTGCAGTGAAGACACCACAGAGAATGAGTGCAGGCAGAAGACAGGTTTTAAAACCCAGGATCCAGGGTATAATCCCCATTGTGGGAGGATGGAATGGTCCCCAAACAGGGAAAGAACTTGGCTAGCTAAAATATCTACAACAAAACAGACAGAAGTCACTCTTAAGCAAAAACTAAGAGCAATCTTTCATGGTAATGGTAACAATACTATCATGAGAGCAGATTCTCAGCTGGTGTAACCTGTCACAGTTCCATTTTACGTTAGATGAGGATCTGCCCCACAATACTTTGAAACATATGCTGTTCTCCTTTGTGGAAAGGGGGTGGAATCTCAACCCTATCAGTGAATGGATCTGAAATATGCCAGAGCTTGTTAGAGGCTTCCCATCCGAATAGATGGTCTCCATCTTTTATTTTCTTTTTTTTTTTTTCAGATTCTCAAAGATTAACTGTTCAGGATTTTTTAATTTTCCAGTATTTTTGATCTAAGCAAGGAGAGACTTAAAAACAAAGCAAAGACCAGGTATGTGTCAACAAATTCTCCTGACACTTAAAGGACACAAAAAATAGGCCTGAAAATAATGTATACATTAGTGGAGTTTTGTTCAACCACGGTGACCAAAGACGAAAAAATGGAAATCAGTTCTGGCAAGAACTGAGCACACTGAGCGAGGAAATGCTTTCAGGATGGGAGAGAGAAAGATCGTTTAAGAAAGAATCTAGCCAAGCAAAGGTTAGATATTAGAATAGGTCAAAATTTGCATTCCACAAGGTCTTGATATTGCACAAATTTCTTTTTGTCCCACACTGGAGTGAAAAGTTCTTTCAATATAAGGTAACTTACAATTTTCTTATGTTTAGGTCTTAGCCCTGGATATCTCAATACATTTAACTCTTAATTCCTCATTTGTCATCTCCTCTGTCTATATCTGATTTTTGAAAGTGCTAGTTTGCTTTGTGCTTGAATGGATGAGTGGAGTTGCAACATCCATACCTATGTCACTACATTTCCAACTCTTAAAATGCTTCTTGGATATTCTCTTAAGCACTGGATTTTGTTGCTGAATGTGACCCCTTTCCATAAATCAACCTTTTACAGTGCTGCATTTCTTCAACCAGTGCCGGTTTTCCATTGAGCTGGGAACCTCTATAGGACTCCTAAATATCTAAAAATTGATTTTGAAACAATGCATCATGTACCTCAGAAATGGCAACTTAGTATAATGTCAGCTTCACCAGCCTTTGTATATTCTAAACTAGTCCTTGAAATGCTTCGTCTTTCCTTTTGCACATGCACTTAATCCATGCATGAATTAGTTTTGTACAAAGTCTATCAATCAGAGGCAGCTAAGTAATTCATTCCTGCTTTTGGTTTCGGATTGTTTCATTGTACCGAGTTATCACAAGACTACAGTGGCTGACAGAAAAGAAACTTCATCTGAGTCAGCTGACCAGATTCATTTAGCTGATAAATGTTTCTCAGTATGATTTACCACTGTAGATCATTGGGTGTGGTCCTGGTAAATATATAAATCTCAATTCACCCATTCTTGCATTGTCTGTAGTCATTTACACCTAAGCATGATGACTTCAAAGTGGGTATAAAATACTACCAGATTAGAATTCTCCACTCATACAAGTGGTAACATTTCATATCCCCTTTGAGAAGGTGTATACATCTTTACACAACTAAAAAGCACTGGAGAGTCAGACCCCTGTTGTCCTGTTGATCAGAGGTTATCAAAAAACATGTAGTGGTTTGAAAATTGGGAGCATGAGGATTTAAAATGGAAATTTTACCCACAGCTCCCTCAGTTACATGGAAATGGCGATCAGTTTCTGTGACACTAAAGGCAGGGTCTATCTGCTGTTTAATTTTTCCTCTCAATTTATCTTCCAGCTCATTAATCTGTTTCCCAGCAACCTGTCTCCACATTCTATTCTTATGTGCAATTCTCTTTCAGTTCCTGCTGGGAGGAATCCATCTTTCAAAGCAGTTGAGCTTTAATTTCTTCGTGTCTAGCTTGAACTACATCAATCCTCCTCCTCTTTTCCTATTCTATAATCTCATGACTTATTCTTAGATTTGGAAAATGTTGCAGGACTCAGGAAGATCTGTTCTCTGAGTAACTGGAGAATAAGATGGACTTTCTACTTTCCAGTAGAAGTTTGACAGCTTCCAGACAAACAATACCTCTTTGCAACTAAGCTCTTCAGAGAAGGGACTTGCATCTTCATCTGTAAATTACCTGATACAATTAGGTTGCTACATAAATAATTTTTTAAAAGACCCCATCCAAAAGATGGCATATATATGCATCTCCTACCCATCCTTGGGACTATCCTCTTTAACAACAATGGAATTATCTAGACACAGGATTATTTTAACGTATTTCAGTGCAGACATGGGGATTTTAAATCTCCTTTTAGAACAGTTTTCTAGGAATAGCACCACATACTGATGATGGGCATTATGTTCTCTGCTTGCATATCATGTTGTGCTGTGTTGTTTGCTGTGCTGGCTCTGCCTGTGGAATGAATTTTTAACATGACATGCTCCAGATCACCTCTTTCACCACAGGCAGACACAGATAATAAATGGGATGTTCTCATAACGGAAGGCTGCAGGTTGCTTCACAATCAATATGCCCCTACCCAGCACATTAAGAAATGTGTTTTCGTCCATACCATTTTCCTCTCTATCTGATTATATATAATTTTTCATACTTAAGGATGGCTGGTTGGCTAACCAAGCTAGTCCTATTGCTATCATAATGATTTTAAGGAATGTAGTGCAACTCTTTGTTGCTTCAGTGAAAAACATTGCTAATGCAACATTTTACTGTCTTACTCTTGCATTGCTATTTGTATTGCTTAGGCAGTCACATATTTTGCAGTTATTTTCTCATCTGTGTAAAAATGCCACTTAGTTTTCTGAGTAGCAGCCGTGTTAGTCTGTATCCACAAAAAGAACAGGAGTACTTGTGGCACCTTAGAGACTAATAAATTTATTTCAGCATAAAAGCTTTCATGGGCTACAGCTCACTTCTTCGGACGCATAGAACGGAACACACAGACAGGAGATATTTATACATACAGAGAACATGAAAAGGTGGAAGTATGCATACCAACAGGAAGAGTCTAATCAATTGAGATGAGCTATCATTTTCTAGTTGACAATTAGCACAGATACAAGGATGTGTCAACAAAACTAAACATCATTCAACAAGCTAAACATTATTCAAAGAGCAATATATATGATTAACAGAAAGGAAAGACTGACCCCTCCCCTTTATTACTATAGGCTTCATGAGCGATGAAGTTCATATCTGGACTGATATATTTTATCAGGAGTGACTAAAATCAGAGAAGCAGTGGGGGAAGCTGTGCAGGAGAATGAAGGGCACAATTACTGGACAGAATGTCACTGGGGAATCTCAGAGTGCATTAGAGAAACCAGGAGAGACTTCATATAAAAAGAGAAGGAATGGGAAGTGTTGGCAAAGTTTTATCTTTTTTGCATAACTTTCAATAGCTATACTCAAGCCCTATATGGTACTATCTTTCCCTTGACTTATTTCATCATTACCAAGAGGTTCAAATCAAAGATCAGTGCTCACCTGTGCTCAGTGCTGTACAAATAAATCCGTTATACTAAAGAAGAGATACCTAATACTTATCAGGCAACACTTTGTGCAACCCCAAGCAGTTTTGTCAGGAATAATATTTTTGGTACCAAACAACTGATTCATGTTCCATGCAGGTCAGCTTAATTAGTTATCTCTGTCTAGGATGCCAAGGTGAATTAGGTATGTCAGTCTTAATGAATGTCTATTAATTACCTTTATGCTTCTACTTCAGTTCTTTCAAGTCAACAAAATTATGTCAGCATTGGATAGAGAGGATTCAGCAATCTGTTGCTGCCAGGTTTGAGGACATACACTGTATAGATGACAACAATATCTAGACTGAAGAGTTCAATTTCCCACCTTTAACTAATATTAAATGATTTAATACTTCACTGACCTTGAGAACGGTTTGCTGCCAGTTTCATTTGGGGATGCTGTTATTATGAATGAACATCTAGGGAATTTCTGCACAAGAAATCCCTCAAGTACCCCTTAAAAGTCACAAGGTTATAATTATAACTAAGATAGATGTCTTGGTTTGTATTCATTTATCAGTACTATTATTTGGAGAAGGTTTCTTTTACTGTCAACAACTAAAAAAGGAACAGACTAGCCAAAGAACTTGGAAGAATGACTGAGTACAAGATTCAGCTGCCTGAAACAATATAGACTCAGCATAGCACATTGAGAAAGAACAAATTTCTTTCACTGCTTGATGGAATGTCTCTTGCAAACACTGTCTTAATTTTTTTTTCTTTTCTGCCTGTCTACCTTTTTTTTTTTTTTTACTGGTTGCTATTCAATATTTTTTTCTGCCACAGCAGTCTTTACACAATGTTGAATCAACTTCCCCTCATACAGTATAGAGAGGAACCAACCTTAGCTTGTGACTCAAGCTTCCTGAAAGTGAGAAAATTTGGAACTCAGTCCACACTTTGTGATACAGGTTCATTTCTTGTGCATCACATTCTGTCGTTTGGCTGCACCGTAATTTTTATGGAACGCTTACCCCAACTCCATCGTTAAAGCTGAGGCTGGTTCCCCCTAATCCTTTGTCACTCATCAGCAGCCCACTGACTTACACCATCTACTCAAACTCTAAATAATTGCAAGGAGATTATAAGTAAACAAATAAAAATCCCATTTTCAATTTAAAAGGTCCATTTACAATATTATAACACTAACAAACTTCAACATTCACTCACTACAAAAATTTACAAAACGTAGTTGTTACAAAGTATAATAAAAGATACATAGGAGGAGCAAGGTTCATACAGATTTATAGAAATCTACACCATATGTTCAACATTCAATATATTTCACAGTATCACGTAAATCAATCCTTACAATTTTTATTCATTATATATTTCTTCTACTCCATTAATACAGGATACTATGAGAAAACATACAAAACTCTCAAATATAAAGTACCCTGGAACTATATTCCTTTCAAACTCTTGGCTCTTTATTTAGGACCCAGTCCAAACCCTACTAAAGTTAATGGAAAGACTTCCATTGATTTAAATGGGGTTTGTATAAATCACTGGTCAGTTGTGTTATATGCCTCCTCTATGCTCAGTCCACAGAGGATGTAAATCTATAAATGGCTCGGAAAAGAGTTAAAATGAGAAAGGCTTAGGAAGCCAAAGAATGAATAGTACCATTTGATTTCACTATGGAACCAATCTCAGCCTGAAACAATGCACCATGAAAAACTGTTTTCAAATTCTTGTGGAAGCCCAGATTGATTGAGCTATTTCATGCCCACAAAAGGTCCATGAACTTGAGAACAGGCGAGTTCTCAGTTGTACCTTGAACATGATATACAGCGCATGTGATTGTCTGCATATGTGCCAGATGCAGGCTCAAGCCCCATATTCTAGCGTAAGATTCTGAGCCCTCCTACATTAGGTCAAGTGCCAGCAACTCCCATTGTAATGGGAATTGGTGGTGCTCAGCACCTTGCGTGATCAAGACCTTTAAGTAGGCAAAAATCCTTGTGAAGTCAATATGATTTTGTAGCATGTGGAATCTGATCCTATAAAACTGGGGGCTAGTGGGAGCCCCCTTTGGAGGCAAAAAGGAAAACATCTGAAAAAATGTTATTCCAAACATCACTTAAATCCAGATTCTGACACCCTTACACTGATTTATACTTCGCTCTATGCATAGCCCCAATTAAACCAATGTGACTATTCATGAATTAAGGTAGTATTCAACATAATAAATATGATAAATATAAATAATAACTATTATAAATAATAAGATTAAATAGAGTAAATAAGAGAATCATTCTTCTAAACATCTTTTTCCTATGACACAGCATAGACATGCTGAATGGTTATGAAAGTCTTTGTTCCTCCTGGTCTTTAATTCTTGCTTTACAATTTCACTCTATGAATATCTGTATAAACAAGTAGCTGCTCAGCCCACCTAGGCTGAAAGACTGCATCTGAACTACTGTTCATACACAATTATTTGGATTTTCATAGACACAAATGGCAGTTAGAAACAAAGTCAATGGGAGTTAGGTGGCTAACTTACATTTGTGCTTCTGAAAACCTCCCCCATCCTGTGCATGGGTAGTCTATATAATGTATTAACTCCCGTTTTCTGATTTTTCATGATTTATAAAAATACAATAGCAGAGAATAAAAGATACCAAGGGGATATATTTGCAACTCAGTATATTGGCCTTTATCTGCTCAGCTACCTAAAGCTGCATGCTTCATGGGCAGAATGCACAAATAGCTCCCTAGCTTATGAAGCTTACAATAGATTTCTTCTATTATAGATCAGCGCAAATGGACACTATCAACAATTTTTTTTAATCTGTTTTCAAAATTCCATGCAAACCTTTGTTTTTCTTTCAAAACAGATCCTTCAATATTCTTTTTAAAAATCTATGATCAAAGCCAACAGTACAGCGAGTCTAAGGAGCCATACAACAAACCAGTGGATACATTGAGAGGACCACTTCAGTAAGGAAAGCAGTTTCAAGCTTTGACAGAGTTATATTTACATAACAGAGGGAAGTTTGTATTTATTTTTGTTTGAATATTGACAAATAATACATTGCCTGTGTACTTTGAAATCCATTATAACTCTTTCATTGAACATGTTGATCATCCAGCATTCACAATTTGTTTTTAAAATCCAGCAAGATGAATGGCACTTCTCCCAGAAGAAGGTTAATTATCAATATAGTAAGAAGCAGTTTCAGACTTCCAATTTCAAATGGGACATTTTCCTTCAAACAGTTTTGCAATGGAAGTAGCAGACATTACCACATATGGATTATAGCTGAATGTCTTTTCCCCCACCAGAATTTATAATAGAATTGATCCTAAAGCAATGGTGTACCTACACTTAACCAAATTCAACTCCTATTTACACTTGTGCAACCCTATTGACTTCAGCAGGCTTACAAGAGTGTAACTGGGAGAAAAATAACCTAATGTCTCCAGGATACACAAGATTCTGACTAGTCTACCGACTTCCAAGCTTTAACACTCCTAGAACCACTGCTAGTATATAGCAATACTTCTTTGGATTAATCGTTATTCATGTCAGGGTTTTTATTCTACAAAGTTAAAACAATCTTTCTGATTAAAAGGGAAATTCAAATATCAAACTAAAAATATTTCCTTATGAGAGTTGATAATAGAGGTTATTTACTTCCACTCCTGTTCCACATTTTCACTCTGCCTAGATACTAAAAACAGACAAACTAGTTTCAGTTCCTAGTTCTCATGCATTAGAATAATGCTGCAATGTTTGGATTATTAGGTTGAAATCCAAACAAAAATAGTTCTCACTAATTTTTTAAACATGGAATCACCTTTAATTTTACTAAATGTACACTGTTAAGCACATGCTTAAGTCCACCCGACTGCTTTCTTGAACTTGGTTCTTAGCAATCATGTCTGACAGTGTATTCCTTAAAGGAAAAAAAAAACACTACTCCTCATTTATGTTTTTACTAATTTATTTCATTATTTCTCAGCAATAGTGAAAGGACATCTATGTCTTCCCCAAAACAGACATTACCATGTACAGCTGTAGCTGTACGTTAATTACCCAGCATAATCAGTGCTCAATTTTGAAGACTTTGTTGTGAAAATAGCCCACATAACATCAGGTACATTTAAAAGATAATGACAGGGTATTAACTAGATATTATTTTTCAATTAGGAAAAAATAGAGCTGTGTAATTTCCATTTCAAATTTGAAATGTCATTGTTTAGTTATCAGTAGCAGTTGTTTAAGATGACACTGTAGCGTTAAATGCTCTAAGAGATAAGGGTAGTGGCTCTGTGTGGTAAACAAAGATAAAGAGACTAAGCCATTGGTAGAGTTAACAGACCTGTCCATGTCAATGTCATCTCTGCTGGATCTCATTGCTTCTACATTTCAGGGTATGTCTACACTACCCACTGGATCGGTGGGCAGAGATTGATCCAGTGGGGGTCGATTTATCGCATCTAGACGTGATAAATCAACCCAAGTGCTCTCCCATTGACTCCTGTATTCCACTGTCATGAGAAGCGCAAGCAGAGTCGTGAATAATGTAGCTGAAGTTGCATAACTTAGATCGATTCTCCCCCCAGTGTAGACCAAGCCTTAGTATACCAAAGTACTAGTAAATATCTCATAGTAGCACCTAAAGACCCCAAGAGTGGTTAAAGTCCCAGTTTGATTGGTGCTGTACACATACCAAAAAGAAAACTTTAAGCCAATATTCAGAATTCTCTTATGCCTCACATGTCTTTTGCAGGATATGTTTCAAATGCTGCATTCTGTTTTATTCTTGCAATCAATTTTTAACTAACTTAATAGCTCTCAGTAGCTTATTTTTGCTAGCTGGGAGGCTGCAACATATCGATACACATTCATGTAAGCAATTGCATAATTTAACCTACAGTTATTCAGTTCATTAAAAATGTAAAATTCAGTATGTTAGAAAATAGTAAATGGTGCATTTCTTATTTTCCTGATGATTAATTTTCTACTTAATATTGCGTGAAGCTCTATTTAGATGGAATTAAAATTCAATTTAAAATACATAAAAACATAGTTTTGTTTTTTTTAATTAAAAACAAAACTATCTAAAATGTGCTGGATACATAAAAAAGTAAATTTAAAACTGATTTAGTAAGCAAAGGAAGTATCTGTAGATAGTGAATTGAAATGATTGTTTCTGGTCACCACGTCTATCAAGATTTTAGAACAAGTTGATCTCGGAGACTCAGCAACTTTACAATCAGAAGGGACCACCAAGATCGTCTAGTCTGACCTCCTGCACACTGCAGGTCACAGAACCTCACTCATTCACTCCTGGGTGACCCCTAATCTCATCGTCTCACATCTATGTTTTATTCATCGACTGGAGGAGGAAAACAAGCTTTTCTGCTTTTTCAAGTCCCATTTGGTTTCTTAACTTTGAATGAACTGAACTAGTTGAATAAATTTAATTAATTGATTTAATAAATTGAATAAATTTAAATGAAAAAATATTCTCTGTACTTGCAAAAGAGACTACTACTGTCAAAAGCTGGTTGAGCAGTTAAACTCTGATTCTAGATGTTTAGCCAGTGACTCAACCACTGAACTGGTAGAACTTTCTTTAAAACTTGACAGCAAACACGTATTGCTAATATTTTTGTATGTAAATATTTTAATAGGTAAGTAATGTAGGTCTTAACACAAGTTATTCAATTACAACTTTAATTTTAAATAGTTTATGAAACCTGTATTTAATTTAAATTAAAATCTTATATCATTAATTTTTTTAATCAATCTTGACAGCTCTGCTTTTTTGTATTTTCTTTCGTCTTTTTCTGTTTTTTAGTTGCTTAGATTATACTTTGGTATAGCTGTGATACACAGAACTGAAGGTCTGCCCAGTAAATTATTTGTATTGTACTTGTATTTTGTATTATACTTGTATTTTCTTCCATTTAGTCCATTCTGCTGTATTCATTCTTCCCTGCCCATTGATGAGGTTTCTGAGTTTTATTCATTAAAACAGAATCATGTATAATTCCCAACCTTATTTCAAATTTCAAAGCTCGTCACACATCTTTAGGCAACAAGTGAGACCTTTGCAACACATTAATTCCAAGGAAATGACTTGTATGGCTGTTATTGCTGCAACAAGATTAAAAATGGAGAATCCCATGCAATTACAGATATTTTGAGAGCAATGCATTTTTAGTGGGCTTTCTATTGGAGAAATAATGTGATGTACATTAGCCAGCCAGACTGGCTGATTTAAATATCAATGTTCTATTCATTTTAGCCTGATGAATTAAAGCCTTCCTTAAAAACAGATATAATCTCATCATATGGTGATAATACTCTTTCCATTCCACTAGTAACTCTGGAGGATATTAAAACAGAACCTACTAAAAGTTAGACATTTTTATATCAGCAGGTTCAGATAACTTGCATCTAAAAAGGTTTAAAAGTGCTGGATGAGTGCTGCAAACAAACACAATCATCACTGACACAATTTGCAGATGACAAAAGAATTGAGGGAGTGTTAAATAGTGAAGAGGACAGGTCATTGAGTCAGAGGGTTCTGGATCGCTTGGTAAACTGGGTACAAGCAAACGATATGCATTTAAATGTAAATGTATACATCTAAGAACAAAAAATGTAAGACATACTAACACAAGTGAGGACTCTATCCTGAGATTCAGTGACCCTGAAAGATGTGGGTCATGGTGGATAATCAGCAGAACACAAGCTCTTAGTGTGACGCGTGGCCAAAAGGGACAACACAATACGTGTGTTAGTCTATAAGGTGCCACAGGACCCTTTGCTGCGTGACAAACTGGTGAGGATTCAGAGAAGAATCATGAGAACAATCAATTGATTAGAAAACTTGCCTTACAGGGACAGACGAAAGGAGTTCAATCTGTTTAGCTTAACAAAAAGGGTTGACTTGAGTACAGTCAAGGGGAACAAATATTTAACAATGGGCTCTTCAATCGAGCAGAGAAAGGTATAACACAATCCAATGGCTGGAAGTTGAAGCTAGACAAATTTTGACTGGAAATAAGGCGTAAATTACTGCAAGTGAGGGTAATTAACCACTGGAACAATTGAGCAAGTGCTGTGGTGGATTTTCCATCACTGAATTTTAAAATCAAGACTGCTCTAGATATTATTTTGGGGAAATTCTATGGCATGTGTAATACAGCATGTCAGGCTAAATGACCAAATTGGCCCTGTCTGGCACTGGATTCTATGAACCTTTTATCAGGCTTCAGGTCCTTAACACTGTAATAGAAGACCATTTAATGGTTATTGGGAAGTGGTGACAGCTGTGCCATAGTTAAGGTTGCAATTAAGTTTCCACTGTAATCCCAATTTTAGCTCCACAATCAAAAGAATAATTATCCTTAATATGAGTATCTGGGGATAACGAGCCTTGAGGGAGGGCAAACTGGAGAAATGGTCTGACGTAAATAAGATGAAATTCAATAAAGACAAATGCAAGTACTCCACTTAAGAAGGAACAATCAGTGGCACACATACGAAATGGGAAATGACGGCCTGGGAAGGAGTACTGCAGAAAGGGGTCCCGGGAACATAGTAGATCATAAGCTAAATATGAGTCAACAATATAACGCTGTTGCAAAAAACGTGAACATAATTCTGGGATGTATTAGCAGGAGTGTTGTAAGCAAGACACGAGAAGTAATTCTTCCACTCTACTCCACAGTGATTAGACCTCAACTGGAGTACTGTGTGTCCAGTTCCAGGTGCTACACTTCAGGAACAATGTGAACAAATTGGAGAAAGTCCAGAGAAGCACAACAAAAATGCTTAAATGTCTAGAAATCAGGACATATGAGGGAAGAATGAAAAAAACTGGGTTTGTTTAGTCAGGAGAAAAGACGGCTGAGAGGGGACATGATAGTTTCCAAGGACATAAAAGTTTGTTACAAGGAGGAGGGAGAAAAATTGTTCTCCTTAACCTCTGAGAATAGGACAAGAAGCAATGGGCTTAAATTGCAGCAAGGGCGGTTTAGGTTGGACATTAGAAAAACTTTCTGTTAGGGTGGGTAAACACTGGTATAACTTGGAGGTTTTTAAGAGCAGGTTGGACAAACACTTGTCAGGGATGGTCTAGATAACGCTTAGTCCTGTCTCAGTGAAGGGGACTAGACCAGATGACCTACTGAGGTCCCTTCCAGTCCTATAGTTCTATAAAATCAATAATGATCTCCTGAGTTATATCATCGGATGTAGCCACCTGAATTCAAAAAGTCCTTTAGCTCCTCCCACGCCATTTTATGCCTTAACACGCAAAGGAGGATATAAAACAGTTAATTGGTAGCATAGGACCAAAATCCATTAAAATCACTTTAATTAATAAAGATTTGAACAGTGACATTATAATGGCTCATTGACTTCAGAAAGCTTACGGTCAGATGCCATGACTGCTAGAGACCTACAGTTTAATTTTTTGGAATGGAAATAGTCTCTGGCCCTTTTGTTTAGGGATAGTAAAACACAAAGCATAAACCGTTCGCTACACTGACTTCTTAATGCAGAATTATCAGTAGTAGTAGTAGCACCCTGGAGACCTAGCCATGGATGAGGACTCCATTTTCCTTGGTGCTGTACCATCAGAACAAAACAAGTGACATTTGTCTCAAAAAGCTGACAATACAACTTACAAACCTAAATACGGGGGCCTGATATCATAGCTTATTAAGTCATTAGCACATAATGTACTCACACTTGTATGCTTGCAAATCTTGCACTCTAAAAATGAATATGAAGATGACTGAAACCTTCTCAAACACCACTTTTGGCATTTGATGTATTAAGGGATGCAATTTGATTGGGATTATGCAATGCAGATGTGTTTTTACTTCTATTTTGCTGCTACTGGAGCAGAGTTCAGAATATGGTTACTGGAGTGAGTGAGGGGCTCTGGGGGCAGAAGCTAGCTGAAGGAGGCCTGTAGGCATGGTTGCGTGAACTCCATAGAATTTGAGGTGGTCCTCAAAGCCCAGAACTGGCACTGAGATCAGCCCCAGCTTTCTGTTGATTCACATGTATTGACATAAACACTGAGGAATCCACAGAGTTTGTGAGCAGGCTCCACAGTCTATTCCATGGGGATGTGCGAACAAAATGCACCTCAAGGGAATGGTTGAGAAGAAATCTTCATGAGGGAAACCTCTGACATTTCCTCCCTTCTAACCTGCTCTGGCTGATTTTCCCACGAGAGGGTGCAAATCTTTGTTTTGTCTAAATTAAAATGTACATTCCCCAAGCCCAATTCTACAGCAAAGAGTAAGCAAGAGATTCCATGGCTGCAGAATACACAAAGATCTGGCAATAGTCGTTAACAAAAAAAGCCAAATGCCAGAGGTGTCAATGTATGCCTGTCATAAACAGATGGTTAAGGGTTAATGTCTCTTTTACCTGTAAAGGGTTAAAAAGCTCAGTAAACCTGGCTGAACCTGACCAGAGGACCAATAAGGGGACAAGATACTTTCAAATCTTGGTGGAGGGAAATCTTTGTTTGTGCTTTTTGTTTTGTTCGTTGTTCGCTCTCGGGACTGAGAGAGATGGGACATCATTCCAGGCTTTCCCAATCTTTCTGAATCAGTCTTTCATGTTTCAAAATAGTAAGTAATAGCCAGGCAAGGCGGATTAGTCTTATGTTTGTTTCCTCAACTTGTAAATGGTGTTTTGCTGGAAGGATTTTTACCTCTGTTTGCTGTAACTTTGAATCTAAGGCTGGTGGGGGGTCCCTCTAGTCTATATCGATCTGAGTACCCTATAAAGCATTTTCCATCCTGATTTTACAGAGATAATTTTTACCTTTTCTTTCTTTAATTAAAAGCTTTCTTTTTAAGAACCTGATTGATTTTTCCTTGTTTTAAAATCCAAGCGATTGAGTCTGAACTCACCAGGGATTGGTGGGGGGAAAGGGAGGGGGATGGTTAATTCCTCTTTGTTTTAAGATTCAAGGAGTTTGGATCGGTGTAAGCCTCTCAAGGCAACCCAGGGAAGGGAGAGCCTGACGGGGGGAAAAAGGAGGAGGATAGTTAATTTCTCCTTGTTTTAAGACACAAGGGGTTTGGGTCTTGGGTTCCCCAGGGAAGGTTTTGGGGGAACAGAAAGTGTGCCAGACACTACATTCTGGCTGGTGGCAGCGTTACCAGATCTAAGCTAGGAATTAAGCTTAGAAGGGTCCATGCAAGTCCCCACTTCTTGAACTCTAAAGTTCAAAGTGGGGAAAAAACCTTGACAATGCCAAAGGAAGTGCTGGGAAGATGGGTCTCTCTTATAGCTGATCTAACAGTGGATGATAACATTGATTTGAATTTGGATGAACTGTTCAGTTTAGCTGTATTCATGCACCTTACTACTCAGTCTAAGTGAAATTCATCCCTGTGCAGACAGGCCAGAACTTAATTCCACTACAGGTGAATTCCATCCCCTTCACAATCAATTGTCTAAAAGACGTTTTGTTCACACAAATGGCTCGGTAGTAGCACATCATACATACCCGCCATGGATCTGTAATGGGACCTGTGCTGTTCAACATATTCATAATTTATCTGGAAAGGGAGTAAACATGAGGTGGCAAGGTTTGCAGATTCTATTAAATTACTGAGGATAATAAGGTCCAAAACTGACTGCAAAGAGTTACAAAGGGATCTCACAAATCGAGGTGACTGGGCAACAAAATGGCAGATGAAATTCATTGATGATCGATACAAAATAATGCACACTGGAAAACATAATCCCAACTATATATACAAAATGATGGAGTCTAATTGTTACTACAGAAAAAAGATCTTAGAGTCATCATGGAAAGTTCTCTGAAAACATCTGTTCAATACACAGCAGCAGTCAAAAGAGCTAAGAATATTAGGAACCATCAGGAAAGTGATAGATAATAAAATACCATAATGCCAGTGTCTAAATTAGTGGTACACCCACATGTCGAATACTGTCTGCAGTTCTAGTCACACCATTTCCAAAAAGATATTTTAGAATTGGAAAAACGTACAAAGCAGGGCAACAAAAATTATTAGGGGTATGGAATTGCTTCCATAAGAGGAGAGATTAAAAAGACTGGGACCGTTCAGATTAGAAAATAGACATCTAAAGATGTCATAAATGGTGTGGAAAAAGTGAAAAGGGAAATGTTACGTACCCCTTCACACAACACAAGAACAGGGAGTCACTAATGAAGTTAATAAGCAGCAGGTTTAAAACAAACATAAGGAAGTACTTCTTCACAATGCACAGTCAACCTGTGGAACTCATTGCCATGGGATGATGGGAAGGCCAAATGTATAAATGGGATTGAAAAAGAATTATATAAATTTGTGGAGGATAGTGTCAATTAGGCAAGATGGTCAGGGACACAAGCCAATGCCCTGGGTGTCCTTAAACCCAAGAAGCTGGGAAAGTGTATAGATCACTCGACAATTTCTTTGTTCTGTTCTGTTCATTCCTTTTGAAGCACTTGGCATTGGCCACTGTCAGGAGACAGGATAATGTTCATTTTTACTATTTGTCATTTTGCTATTTTTAGTTTTCCTATTTACTTATGGAGTCAGGGAGCAGAGACAACATTACTATGCTTTTATCTATACCCAGCGAATTGTACTGGTTAAACTTTGAGTAGGATTTAAACCAATTTAGTAAAATTGGTGCAAAAGGCTGTATGAACCCTCTTATTTCAGGGCTTAAATCAAAAAGGCACAGGCTTTGGCTTATGTTTGTTTAACTTTTTTCACCGAATGATGAGACCTTTGCATGAGTTTAATTAAATCAGTGTAAGTTTGTGTATAGATAGGACCATAGGTTAAGAGTTGTATACCATGAACAGTTCAATGACACAGTTTATGCACACAAATTTCAGCCTATCTGGCAAAAGGTTACGAATAATGGATGCATTCACAGAAACCTGGATCAGTTCATTAATAGAATATAGATTGAATTATTCATTGGAAATAAATTATTTATCAGGTGTGCTTGGAAGTACTGCACACAGTTTTGGGTACCTTATTACAAACAAAGACATAAATAAATTAGAGAGAATTCAGAGAGGAGCCAACAAAATGATGAAAGGATTCTAAGATGAGACCTCCAGGAAAGGTTAAGAGAATGCAGTATGCACAGCCTGCATACAAGGTAATAGTATAAGAGACGGTGAGAGAGTGTTTACAGTTGCAGAGAAGAGAACGAGGAGCAGTGGCTCGAAATAAAAAAAAGAACTGTATTAATACTGATTTTGTTCCCTTTACTGATCAACGACTCAGAAGGAGGCCAGCGAAAGGTAAAATATACTGATGACATAAAACTACAGTTAATACAGAAGGAGGTAATAAAACTCTTAATGACTTAGGTATACTGAGGGCATGGCCAGATAAGTAGCTCAGACAATACATTGTAAAGAAACAGAAGATATATATATATATATATATATAGATATATTTTAGTTTTAATCTAGACTTTATATCTGGAAAAAGTATAAATTTAGTAATTATATACCACAATACATTCAAGAGAAAAATCTGGGGATATACTAAATTCTGAAGGGAATAAATCAGATAGACTTCACAAGGCTGTTTGAACTAATGTCCTACTTAGTAACAAGAGACAAGATCTTACAGCAGGGACAAGGCTGCCACAAAAGGAATTAAAGACATTCTTTTACGCAGACTTGTCAATACAATATATGAAAACAGAGTGCCAAAGGCAGCCATTGCAGCAGCTAGCATCCAAAGAAAAAATATTGTGAGATAAAACTAAAAAGGCAACTCAACAGGAGGGGGCAAACCTAGCTCGGCTTCTAGACTTTGGTCTTGCTTACAGCATCCTTTATCTAAGAAGACCACTGTAATAGGGTTCCCTCATTACTACGGTGCCTCCTGCTGGTTGTCTTGAGAATTAGCTCTGCATGGTAGTGCACCCTCTTGGGTGGTCCCTCCCCACCATCACTCCTACTCTAGGACTGCTGCCACCATGTCATAACATTTCTTCTCAGATCTGGACCTTAGCGTCCAAAATATGGGTGTTAGCATGAAAACCTCCAAGCTTAGTTACCAGCTTGGAGCTGGTAATTGCTGCCACCAGCCAGAATTATACAGTGCCTAGCTCACTGTGGTCTCCCCAAAACCTTCCCTGGGGGACCCCCAGACTCAGATCCCTTGAGTCTTACAACAAAGGGAAATAATCCTCTCCCCTTGTTTCCTTGTTACTTCCTCCCAGGCTCCCCTCCCTGGACGACCCTAGGAGATTCCCTGCTTCCAGTCCTGGAAACACAAGTACCGAGAGATCTAATCTCTCTTCCCCCTCAGCCAGAGGGTATGCAAAATCAGGCTTAGTAAATCTAACACAAAGAGATTTTCCCCCTGACTTCTTCCTCCCACCAATTCCCTGGTGAGCTGCAGACTCAATTCTCTGGAGTCCCCACTAAAGAAAAACTCCAACAGGTCTTAAAAAGAAAGCTTTATATAAAAAAGAAAGAAAAAGACATTAAAAATAGTCTCTGTAATAAGGTGACAATATACAGGGTCAATTGCTTAAAGGAAAAAAATGAATAAACAGCCTTATCCAAAAAGAATACAATTTAACACATTCCAGCAACTACACACATGTAAATACAAAAAAAAAAACAATATAAACCTATTGTCTTACTATCCTTGTACTTACAACTTGGAAACAGAAGATTAGAAAGCCTGGAGATTCCTGTGGTCACTCTCAGAGCCGAGAGAAGAACAGAACCAAGACAAAGAACAAAGAACTCACACCCAAAACTTCCCTCCACCCAGATTTGAAAAAGTCTTGTTTTCTGATTGGTCCTCTGGTCAGGTGTTTGGTTCCCTTTGTTAACCCTTTACAGGTAAAAGAACATTAACCCTTAGCTATCTGTTTATGACAAGGACCATGTCTCCCCAAGGACTGTGGCGGCCTCTTCAGCAACACTGCCCTCCGGTTGTGCAGCACTCTGTGTTCCCCCTTCTGGGGGACCTGCAATCTCTGTCCAGCCACTTCCCTCAGTGGCAACTGCAGTGCATTATCCAACCCTCTTCTGCCCTTACCTCAGGGTCTCAGCCTGCAGGCCCTAGCAGCCAGTCAGGAGCTCTTTCTAGGTTCCCCAGTTGTAGGGTTACCATATGCCCGGACTATTCTGGACCTGTCTGGATTTTGGGGTTTTAAATAGCCACCCGGGAGGACTTTGTAAAAATCTAAAAAGGTCCAAGATTTCCCTCTCAATGCAGAGCACGGCGCGGTTGACAGAGCAGCCAGGCCGGATTGAACCGCTCGCATCGGGGCTTCCAGCAGCCAGAGCCCCTTTCCTGCTCCCCCCTTCCCTACATCCTCAGCGCGCTGCGCCAGCGGCACTCTGGGGGCGCGGGACTGTGAGCTTTCTGCGGAAGCGTGGCAGCATATCTGGCTCCAGGTGGGATTGGGGGATTGGAGAAGGGGCAGGGGTCCTGGGGGCAGTCAGGGGACAAGGAGCAGACGGGGTCGGATGGGTCAGGGAGATCTTGGGGGGGCTGTCAGGGGTATGGAGAGGGGTTGGGGCAGTCATGAGACAAGGAGCGGGGGGGGGTTGGATGGCTCAGAGGTTCCGGGGGGGGGCAGTCAGGGTAGGAGGGGTCTCAGGAGGCGGCAGTCAGGGACAAGGAGAAGGGAGGCTTAGCCAGGGGATTGGGTCCCGGGGGGTAGTTAGGGGCTGGGGTCCCAGAGGGGGTAATCAGAGGACAATGAGCAGGGAGGTGGATGGGCTGGGGGTTCTGTGGGGGGCAGTGAGGGGGCAGGAAGTGGGAGGGAGTGGCTAGGGGACAGGGCTGCCCCCATGGAGTGTCCTCTTTTTTGAAAGTTCAAATAGGGTAACCCTACTCAGTATCTGCTTGCAGCACTGCTCTCTCCAGGGTGCTGGCAGTTCTCTCATCCCTCCAGCAGAGAACTACACTCCTCTGCCCTGCAGCTCCCTTTTTATAAGGGCCTGCTTGGCCCTGATTGGCTGCTTCCTTCAACCCTTCTCTGATTGATCACAACCACCAATAAGAGTACGATCTAGTGGACAGAGCAGAGGAGTAGAAGTCTTAAACCCCTGATTCTATTTCTCTCTTCCACTATGAAATTGGTTGCCCATTTTACAGCCAACTGTGGTACAGAAGTTATCAGTTTATCTGTAAAATAGGCATAATAATTAATTTCATTACAGGAATGAAGGATTAACAAAAAGACATGTTTATAAACCACTTTAATGTCCTCAGATGAAAATGGTTATTGATTGTATGTAAGTGCCAAGTATTATACAGTACGGGTATTAATACCGGAACATCAGCAGTAAAATCATTTTTCAAAGCATTGCTCTAGCACATTCTTACAATCTCAAACCAGTTTCTGGTTTGGCTGGCATTAAAGTTTTCCTCTTCCTCATACATACAGAAATCATTCTAGTCTGAGTTTGTAATGTCCTTATTATTAAAACCACTCTGTTAACAAAGAGCAACAATGGACTATTGTACAGTCAAAGATCCACATTCAACCCTTGTTCTTCATATTGAACTCTAATTGACATCAATAGGAATTTTGCACAAAGATCAGGGAGTAGACTATGCCCCCAAATAATTTAGAGCATGAATTCTGGGTTGTAATGAATATAGAAAATGTGTGACTACAGACAGAGCAATATGATATTACACAGCAGGTCTGTTAGACTGCGTATTTTGTTACATAAGATGTGGGACTGAAAAATCATCAGAAATATTAAGCTCCATCTCAATTTGGTTCAAATTTTCCATTTGGGGAAAAATGTATTATTAACAAGGCCATGGCCTGTATAGAGCACAAGAGTTGTGAAAATGGATTCCCTGCTGTTCCCCAGTTTGAAACAGCAGCACTGTTTGATGTTTCCTCCTGGAAATTTTTTGGGTTGTCTGCCCTGCAGGATGAATTGCTATTGTCAGCTAACTGAGTAGGAGCCAGTCAAGAAATTTCATAAGCACTCCAAATAATAACAGCAGATTAATCAATACCATAATATTTTAAAGGAGCCATAAAGAGGCAGGATGAGCTAGTCGACACAGCAAGTTTGTGCACAGCAAGCCAGGGTGTGTATCCACAGCATGCCAGTTTAACATCCTATTTGGTCAAAGCTAGTGCATAGTGAAAGTCACAGAGTGCAGGACTTCTACTGTGCTGTAGCAGCGGACAAATGGGATGTTACTACACAGCCAGTTGGGGCACTGTATATGGTATGAGGCACACCAGGGTGTGAATCGAGTGTGCATCAACTTGCACCCCATATGGTCACTGCTACAGTACGTTATTGCAGGGCAAGCTGGTGCGCTGGAGATTCACGCACCCATTTGCCATGGACTAACTTGCTACATAGAGGAGCCCTTAAAGGATGAGACTAGAAGCTGGAAGACCTACTTCTCTCAAAGAATGGTCAAAATGAATTGTCAAGATTGTGTAGTGCTCTAAATATGTAACGTCTGATCCTGAATCCAATGAAGTCAATGACAATACTTCTGTTGACTTAAATGGGTGAAAGATTGAACCCAAAGATTGACCCCATAAAGTGTTATGCAAGTTCTATATTATTATATTCTAGTACAGATACAAGAATGTATATACTAAAGATTGCTGCATGTATCATGTACCTTTTGTGTGAATTTGCTCACTGTCCTTCAGCACAGAAATCACAGGAAGATTTTCTATCCAGTGTTTAGTGACCTCAGCTATCTTAGATATTGTACTTATACTGCCACCATTACAATAGTATTTGAGCAGCTAACTATCTTAATGTATTTAGCCTCACAGCATCAATGTAAGGTAGGCAAGCACTATTACGCCCACTTTACAGATGGGGAACTGAGGCAGAGAGAGGCTAAGTGACTTACCCAGGGTCACATAGGAAATCTGTGGCAGAGCAGAAAATTTAATCTGGGTTTCTTAGGTCCCATAGTAATGCCATACCACTGGAACATATTTCAATCCGACAGTATTACCTTTGGTCCCAGGATGAGTATCTATACCAGTGCAGACCTCTGGATTGGAAGTGACAAGGGTCTAGACCAGTGGTTCTCAACCAGCGATCCAGGGCCCCCTGGGGAGCCAGGAGTAGGTTTCAGGGGGTCTTCCAAACATAGCCAGCATTAGACTCTCTGGGGCCCAGGGCAGAAAGCTGAAAGCCTCAAAAAGAAAGGTTGAGAACTCCTAGCGTACACCAAAATTTTCAAACTGCATTACCTATAAGTTAGGTACCTTAATAATGCTGTCCCACCTGTAGAAAGCTTTGAAATCTACAGATATAAAACACAATATGGGCCAGATCCTCAGCTCCTGTAAATCAACATACCTGCACTGACGAACTTTTGAGTATTTATTATTCCTCTGAACTGTTCTATTGTAAGATCACATTAGAGAATTTACTCTCCATATTATCAAACATAAAATCACTTCAGAGATTCTGCTGTGCAAAGAGCTCAGATGCTACCTTAAATTTTTCATTGTGTTAAAAAATTAAATGCAAGGAAGTGGCAATGAGAACTACAACTCTTACCTACCTTATAGGGATTTTCTTTTAAATCTCCTGCAGACCCCTACTAGATAAAAGGACAATTATTATTATGTACTTTGAGCCTTCACTAATCAATGTGGAGCAATTTGAGATCCTTGGATACAACTTCCAGGATTAAATAATTATGTCTGTTGCAGGAGCGGCGCGAGGGTTTTTGGCGCCCTAGGAGCAGGGGTCGGCTAGCCGGTCCCGTGGCTCCGGTGGACCTGCCGCAGGCTCCACAGGAGCCGCAGGACCAGCGGACCATCCGCAGGCATGCCTGCGGGAGGTCCACCGGAGCAGTCTGCCGCCCTCCCAAATCCTGGTGCCCTAGGCAACCGCCTAGGTCGCCTAAATGGAAGCGCCAGCCCTGGTCTGTTGTACTCTTGTGCTTTCTAGGTAAACAGGATTTCACATGCAACACGTTTTTCCAGTTTCAAGTCTGTCGTTGCATACCACCAGCCATCTATTCTGATTTAAGGACTCTGGCAACCTTTACACTTGTTATGTATTGATCAGGGTTTAATTACTTATGGTGAATGTCATCTAATTATATTTCAATTTAAAACACACTCACTTTGAACATTTAATAGGGAAAAGTAGAAAGATTATGGATTTTCCCATTTTAAAACCTTTTAGCCAATGAGATTGCAAGGCTGAGTACTGCTGATTATATAGTGCACTTCTGCACACATTATAATTTTCTGCAGTAATGCTTCTTGCTCCTAGTATAACAATAGTGAAACCAATTTCATGCCAGTGTTGGGAGAATCAGTATGCATGAAGTGTTGGTTTCCTACTGAAAAATTAATTAGTGTTATTGGTATGCATCACTCAAACTTTTTGTAGCAGTGAACAAGAACTGAACGGTGGTTTCCCAAATTCTGTTCTAACTTTTTCCCTGCTATTTTAAAATTCAATAAGCACAAATCACTGCTGTTTTCTAAAGCTAAACAACAAATTGCTTTGCTATGATTCCTACATCCATTTACTTAATGGAGACCCTTATAAAGGAAAGCTCTTTGAATACCAATGCTTGTTTCCATAGAGGCATTGTCCCAATTAAAAGGGTTGGGAAGTAAATGTTCCAAAAAAAAAAAAAAAAGAATATAGACTGTGCTCCAGGCTGAATTCCTCTACGCTCCTTTGTATGCTACCATTCCAATTTCAGAGCCCAGGCTGCTAAGACAAATATGGTTTAGTGTTTCACCCATGGGACCAGACACCCTGCTGGGGTGCTGGGACTGCAGCTGGAGTATATCCAGGTCTCTAAACTGGGATTTGAATCTAGGATCATCTGGCCCAAAGACAAGAATGCTGCTGATACTGACTAATGTAACTATGCACAAATTTTTTACACAGACCATTTCTGCCTGGCTCAGTACAATTTTAATAGCAGTGTTCCCAAAAAAAAATAAATAAAGATCAGATATCCAAAACCAGCAATTTTCCCAGATTCACTGGCAAACAATGAGGTCATAAACCACGAATTAACAAGATTTTAACCATGAAGTAAAGCCCAAATTCAATACATATATTTTAAATACGGTATATCAGATATTCAGAACATTAACCATTTTTCAACATCTATATGTACCCTATTTTTTCTCAATTGTGGAACTGGGTTTAGACTACTGAAAAAGTCAGACTCGAAAGACAAATGAAGAAATTATGAGAAAACCCTATTCAAGAGAAAAATCTGTAAATCTCAGAAGATTTTATTCCCCTCTGTCTCAACCTCTTCCCCTAAAATGCTGTATTTGTTGTGTCATCCAAGGAATAAAACACATGGATTATTTGAGGCTTTAGTAATCTCTTATCATAGCAGTCATGGCTTTATCCCATTCAAGCCCAATCCTGTATGCTTAAACCTGTCTAATGCTGCCTCTCAGTCTTCATGACATTGGGGAGATCAAATCAAATAATCAATGGAGCATTTCAGTAGTTTTTCCACCATAAACCATGACCAAGTTTAGCGTGTCACATTAGAAGCCTGATCAGACAGCCTTTGGCAGAGGCAGCAATGCTGGTTGGGTCAGCTGTGATAAATGGGGGGCTGGAGTTCAAACGAGACTTGTTAATGGTGAGAGAAACTCAATTAATAAAAATGGAGCCACAGAGCATAGGGATAACAATTGTCATGCCAATGTGCCTTAGATATTATCACTCCAGGCCAAGGCTAAGGGTCGAAGTATACACTCAGGTCCTCCTGCCTGTACAAATCTTGGCCATTCTGATGAAATTTCAGTCTCAGTTTCCCAAGTGTGCCAAGTAATATCAATTTTGTGATGGTAATTATTTCTGATATGGAATATCTGTCCACTAGAACCTGGGCTAAGCATTAATTCCTTACACATGGTCTACCAAAGAGTTCTCAGAATCAGGGCCGGCTCTAGCCATTTCGCTGCCCCAAGCACGGCGGCACACCGCGGGGGGCGCTCTGCTGCTCGCCGGTTCCGCAGCTCCAATGGACCTCCCACAGGCGTCCCTGTGGATGCTCCACCAGAGCCGCGGGACCAGCGGACCCTCTACAGGCACGCCTGCGGGAGGTCCACCAGATCCGCCTGCTGCCCTCCTGGCAACCAGCAGAGCGCCCCCCGCGGTATGCCGCCCCAAGCACGTGCTTGGCGTGCTGGGGCCTAGAGCCGGCCCTGCTCAGAATGTAAGAATGCTTAGTTTCTACCAGCTTGGGCTAGATTTCAACCAGCAACTTAAAAAAGTACAAGGCCCCATAGCTAACCCATGTCAAGTCTTTGAATGTGCAAAGGTCTTGGTCCAGGTATAGGAAAATGTACTGTCCATGGAAATTACATTTAATAATAGTCAAAATGCGACGGTCGGAGTTGACAGCTATCTTATCAGCAAATTTGTCTCAATGTTTGAATTTAACTATCCGCCCTTAAATAAAAGTGACAGGTTTTACCTTTGCAGATCTGCTAGCAATCTGCATGGCTGCGTTTATAGTCCACTACATGGTATGTGTTTGAGTGCCCAACATACAATGGGCTCTGCTAAAAACAAACAACAAATTCTGTTCTACTCAGGTTCTTGTACCACACCTATAACTGTGGATCTAAGCATAGTTACATTCACAGCACTGTTTCCTATTTTCAGTACAGGAAATACAGCAACTGCAGTAGTAAAGTCAAACATTTGAGCAAATAAAACTTTTTTTTTTAATTGTACCCAGCTGGGGTTGGTAATTTAATAATTTTTCCAATTGTAAAGATAACCACTGTCCTCCTCCTAGTTTGTAACCAGGTTTTTGAGACCTAGAGACTAAAAGCAAATTTTTCGGTGAATGAGGTTATCAAACGTTGTCCTACTTTTAATCTTCATATTGCGCATTTGAGGTCTTCGGGGAAAAGAATTTTGCACCTGCAAGTCCACTTATAATAGCACAACTTAAGTGAAAGCTATTAGTAAGTTTACGTTATCTCAAATCATACAAAGTATTTCTTTTTTTAGGTCTCTGCCATGCAATAGTCTCTTGCTGCCACTTGGGTGAAGCATTCATTGCTAGGCAAACACAAGTCTATCTGGCAATTTCCTCTGATCTGAGGACTGACTAGATTCTGTCTTATTGCCTCTTAGGTACTCATTCTTCAATAATGCAATTAATTCCCAGTGAAATATAGCTGAGTTAGGAAGTGTGTCTGGCAATACCTTTGGATAATACCATATGAAATTAGTGTACCAAAGGCCACAATGAAACAATAGTATGTGCCAAACTACTAAAAAATAAATGAAACCAAAACACAAACACAAAAAATCAGTCAAAAGTTTCATACCTATTGGAACATTTTTAATCCAATAATCGATTATAAAAATCATCATATGCTGAAAGAGAAACCTGTACTTAAATGGCTAGCTGTGCAATCATTGTGGGCTTCATCTTAAGCCAGATATATTAAAACTCAGAAATTAAAAATGATGCCAATATTAACCTTTAGTCCCCATAAGGTTGTGGAGAGATCTGTGTTTAAACAGATATCTGTAATTTCTAAGAAATGAATAGTGAGAGAGATCTAGGACTAATTTAAGATGTTTGTTCCCCAGCGCTGACTAACTTATTGTTAAGTAACAGGGGAGTATGGACTGAGGTTTGCTGGGTGCACTGAGAATTGATGTCAGCTGATGGTTTTTAGGGTCTGAATTTCAGCCCACTCTTAACTGAGCCTTTGCCCTTATAGACACAAATATCCTACATTTCAGATGTCTTAGAATGATAGTTTCCCTTATGATAGATAACAGACAGGGCTCAGGTGAAGTAAACACAAAGACAATTCTTCATTGAGACTGATGGGCACACACTAGCTCTCTTTGACCATCAAATGCAGCACATTGGATCTTCCCAAACTAGATTTTACACCCCTGTGGCATGTGTCCAGGAACATTAGCTGAGCTTTTGGCTAATGCCAATGAAGCACTAGATTAGAGTCCAGTCCAGCTGCATAATGGGTGCGCAGGGAGTGATGTAGAAGCTGCTTGTCTCTTCTGACTTCCCAGTGTATCAAAGTACAAAAATGGCAGGATTTTGCCCTTAGAAAGTAATTTCAAAGTCATTACATATATTGAGAATTTTATTATGAACATAAAAAACTCTATTCATGCCATCAGTGTGTGCGTGTTAGCAGCCCATGCATTTCTTCATTGGAGAGATCCATTGTCAATGGTTGTATATTCCACTACTACTGATTCGCCTTAAACCTCCTTGATGCAGCAAGAACAATTTTCCACTCATAGTATCTTGCCATCTTCTGACAGGCTCTATAAACTCTCACAAATCTGGCAAATCTGACTGGGGGCTCTGCAAAACACCTCTGTAGTTTCAGAGAAAATGCACTGTTTCAGTACTGTCAAGTATCAGAGGGGTAGCCGTGTTAGTCTGGATCTATAAAAGCAGCAAAGAGTCCTGTGGCACTTTATAGACTAACAGACGTATTGGAGCATAAGCTCTTGCATTTGACGAATTGGGTATTCATCCACGAAAGCTCATGCTCCAGTACGTCTGTTAGTCTATAAGGTGCCACAGGACTCTGCTGCTATTTCAGTACTGTGTCCCTGATCACCATAACAGGGACCTCTGTTGTGACTATTGGACCTATGAGGTATACCCCTATTGTGAGATAAAATGTAAAAAGTTTGTGAAAGTTAATTAGATATTACAATAACCATGAAAAACAGGTAAAATTGTTTACGATGTTTAATGCTGTAAGATGTGTAAAAGAACCAGACAAAGAAGCTAGATTCATCTAAACCAAAAGGCCATGCTGATATAATCCAACGATGGTTGAAGTTATGCTTGGCAAAAGCAGAAGATGTGGAACCAGAAGTTCACAGACCAGAACTGGTAGGACAGATGCTAGGGCTAACTGGCAGATAAAATAATGAAGGAGATGAACTGTCACCCACTCTCCCTCTTTTTGGGTTCCTTAAAAAGAGACTTTGAAAAAAGACATGATCAGTTCAGCTCAGATCAGCTCTCCCTCTCATCTCCTGTCCTACCTTGCATCTCAGCTCATCCCCCGAATTGCCACCACTGGAACTCATCTTGAGTTATCTAAAGGACTTTCTTCCTGAGAAGAAGGCCTGCTGGCCTTAATCTTGTTCAAGGAACTTTGTTTTCACCTGAGAGTGCTGAAACTCACCACATTATCATGACATCCAATCCTCAGCCCATCAGCGGGGATATCTAATTGCCAGCACTACAGAGGCATGTATGATCTGCACTGTTTCCCCTTCGCACATGACCAAATCATAAACCAGAATCCAAGCAGCATGTGTCATGGTTACGTTGCCAGCCAAAAGCATCCACTCGTAACTACTCAAGTGTTCCAAAAACATCAACAAAAGCTGCACTTCACCCATCTTTACTATCCTGTCTCACCTCCACCTTGTCTGTTAAAAACAGGATAAATAAATGCCCTCTACACATCAGGACTGACTAAAATTAACCCTTTCCTTTTCAACAAAGAAAGGCTGTTCTGAAAATAGGAGATTCTGATATTTTGTCTCCAGAAGGAAAAAGACTTTAAAGGTTTTGACTAAGTTTGTTTCACATAATCACTCCAGCACAGTTTCAATACAAAAGCCTATTTTGATTTCTTGTTTTTTCTTGTGTTTAATCAATAAACTTTTTGAAACCTTTGGTTTTTTTCCAAGTAACTGAGCAACATCAAGACCCCTGTTTAAAATAACCCCAAATCTACCTATCTCTGTTTAATGCTGGACAGTGAAAGAGCTGATAAACAGCTTTAATTCTTTGGGCCTTTGAGATCAACATCCATACCACACCCACAATACTCCACTCACCATACTAGGATCCAAGGCTTCTTGGATGAATGCATGATTAACACTCTTCTTATTCTAACTTTCACTAGCAAAAGTTTCAGTTCTCCAATCAAACTGAGGGTTAGTCAGAATATTTAAGTGCCTCCAACCTTCCAATCACACACATTCTTCAGAATGTCATTCCTATGAATATCAACTGTATGTTTTTGTGATTTGGCTATAAAGAATAATTCCAAGTGGAATCTATTAATTCAGTAGAAAGAGTTGGTGCCTTCTGCCTTGGCAAGACTCACTGCCACACAGAGACTATGAGTTCTGACTATGTTTTAAAAAAAACTCAATTCAGGTGACTGAGTTTTCAATAGCTCTAGTCTCTTTCAGGCTGATACATATGCAACATTTTTCAAATCATTCCCCTGCCTTCTAATGGTGTACTGGGTCAGGATTGGCAGATACTGCTCACTCAGCAAGAATAATACTTCATAAAAATACTTAGCACGTCCCAAAGATAGTCCTTTACATTTTCAAAGAACTGTACAAATAGTATCATAGCAAAGGCTGTCATAACATTCCACCAGGCAAATAATGATCATCCATGGTTTTAGAGAAGGAGGGAAGGATTAGAGAGAGGTTAAGTGGCTTGCCCAAAGCCACACAACAATTCAATTGGCAGAGCCACATTTCATAATTCCCCGTTCCCATCCCCAAGATAAATCCATGCTGCCTCTCCAATGATGATACCATATAGGTCAGACCTCTTGCTTAGACCTACCAGTAATAACATGCAATTTATGGCTCTCTCCCACAGCCTTCCAAAGAGTACAGGCTATATTGACTTCAATTGCATGAAATTGTATGTTCTTATTTTTTAAAATAATGACTGATTTTTTAAAAGATGAGGGAGAAAGGAGGATTCTCCCCTTATTTGCAAGCCTCTGTTTCTAATTTAGGTATTGGTAGCAGAACTGGTTTGTCAAAATGGTACCTTGTATTTAAATATTCCCTCCATGTCATGTTTTCTCCTTTTACTACTGAAAATAATGTTTTTGTCAGCAGGGCCGGCTCCAGGGTTTCTGCGAGCCCAAGCAGCGGTGAGTGGGAATGGGGGAGAAGCCGCAATCGCCATCAGCGGCAATTCGCCGCTTTCTTCTTCGGCAGCAGGTCCTTCCCTCTGAGAGGGACCGAGGGACCCGCCGCCGAATTGCTGTCAAACAGCCCGACCTGCTGCCCCTTCCCCTTAGCCGCCCCAAGCACCTACTTGCTGAGCTGGTGCCTGGAGCTGGCCCTGTTTGTCACTCTGAAAATGTAGAAACAAACCTGACTTACTAAGAGAGCGTGTGTGTTTGTACAGCACCTAGCACAATAGGGTCCTGGTCTGTGACTAGGGCTCCTAAGTTCTATGGTAAAACAAATAACTATATACCAGTCAAAGTCTCCGACTACAATATCTTACTATAGGGAAAGAGTTGGAAAATTTAGACTGCCAAATATCATATCAACGACAATGACATATGCTAAGTTGATTTTTATAGCTATATCTGGTGTGGTTCTGCAAGAAAGTTTCTTGTTAAA
Organism: Gopherus evgoodei; assembly: GCF_007399415.2. NCBI lineage: Eukaryota > Metazoa > Chordata > Testudines > Testudinidae > Gopherus > Gopherus evgoodei. Next base: position 24,198,661 of record NC_044326.1, read on the forward strand.
CAAAGTGGATATACTGAGGAAACAGGTTGGCAAACAAACATGCAAGTAAGTTGGTATGATCTGACATGATGTATGTGGAGAATTTGTCACAAGATTTGTAGTGTGCTGAAAATTCCTTAAAAGTGAAGAAAAAGTAAGATGTATTCTGCTGCCAATTATTCCAGCTGCAACTCCAGTGAAATTAATGAGCCTAACTCTCTACCGCCTTGTGTATTGTGTGGCCATTTACACCTGCAGAGAGTGCAATATGCAGCCATCCTGATTTCTACTCACTCTGCAAAGGTGTAAATGATGACACAAGGTGTAAGGCAATGGATGATCAGATACAGTGGATTTTCAAACACTTAACAGAGATCAGAATCTCTTCTGAAAAGCCAAAATTCACACTTCAGTTATACTCATGCAGACCCAATTAAATTCAGGGTTGTTCCTCAGATTTATATTGGTGTAAATTAGATCTATCAACCTGCCCTCTGTTTTTTTTTCCTTCTTTTTTTACACACTCGAGAAGAGTATCTGGCTCCCTGAGAGAAAACAGATTTCACTTTCACTTGTCTTTGCCTTAGGAGTAAGCAAGTTTTCCTCCAAGTGCTGGCAGAGCTAAACCATGAACTGATTGCAGCAGCATGCCCATGGCTGGAATTCTCCTTTAGCAGTGGAGCCCTATGTTTTTGCAGCTACAGGACCAGAAGTCTACCCCAGGGAGAGCCAGGCTGAATCTGATATTTGTGTGTGCTGTTTGCTTGCAGCACATGCATGCATTACAGGCTGGCACCTATCCTTTGGAGCCGAACTGCTCAGGAGGTTTCTCAGACCATGGAAGCCTTCCCTTCAAGCTACGTGAATGGGGGGCATCACTGATGAGAAACATGAGATACACACACTCCTTCACCCCAGGGCTGACCTTGGCAATCTAAGAGGCAAATTCAGACTCAAACTCTTCTCCATCATTTGGTAGAGCATCACATTGATCCCAAGAAACACATTTCTTTCATCACTCCACACTCGTCCTGTTCATTTTACCTGCCTGGTTTGTTTAATCCTCTCAGAAACTGGCAGATGCTTCCAACTGCTCCCTCTCTCTGGCTAAATTTCTATTAACTCCCTCTGGCTAACCATTCCATTAACTGCATGGGATATTTCACTGTCTGAGAGGACCATGACTTTGACCAACTTTAGTTTCTCATACTTCAGGATATTTCTCTGTGCCACAGTGAAATGCTTTACTAAGAAGCCCTAGTGAATCACAAAAAAGGGTGGGTGGGTAGGAGAAGCCCTCCTCTACAAGGCTTATTTGCATAATCTAAACTTTAAAGCACTGGTCCCCAAACTTTCCATGGCCATGCCCCCCTTACTGCTGTCTGCGCCCCTTCCCCCTCCCCAGAGCTGGAGGGATGGACGGGGCAAGGGAGCCTAGGCTGGGGCTGCAGCTGGGGGCAGGTCTGGTGCAGGGAATGGAGCCATGGCTAGGGCTGGGGCCAGGAATGGAAGCCGCTGGGGCTGGAGCAGAGCTGAGGGTGGAGTGGGGTTGGGTGGCACTTCTGCCTTAACCACTGTGGGAGCTGGCCTGGGTTCCGCCACACGGTCCACCTCAAATGTTCCTCCACACCACCCTAGGAGGGCACGGCCCACAGTTAGGGGACCTCTGCTTTAAAGGTTCTTGTCCTTCCTGTTGCAAGGTAAAGCTTCCAAACATAAAAGAAATGAGAATGGATGCTGGGCAAAGTCTACTCTGGAGAGAGTCTAAAACAACATTTCTAAGAGAAATAATTTCCTCCATACTGATCCCAACCACCTACCCCCTTTCCCTGATCCCCAGCTGCAAAAACTTAGGTTTGCTAATGATGAGACATCTGAGAAGGGTGACCAGACAGCAAATGTGAAAAATTGGGACAGGGGCTGGGAGTAATAGGAGCCTATCTATGAAAAAGACCCAAAAATCGGGACTGTCCCTATAAAATCGGGACATTTGGTCACCCTACGTCTGAGCTTCAGAACTATTAAAACACTGCTTGCCCGTCAGTCCATACGGCTGCATCAGAAGCCAATGGCTATGCCTGTTTTAACCTGACAGATAGAAATATCTACTGACTGTTTCTAATAAATGTAACCAATGTTTCTAACATGTTTTCTGTCATAATCTTACCAGCAAAAATCTGGGAATAGCTAATTAACAGAGATTCTCTTCTCTAGCTTTACCACTCAGTTTAGCACCAGGGCATAAGGAAATTGTTCAGCTAGAATGATTCCGGATCATAAAGCATGTTTAGAATCTATGCATAAAAGGAAAACAATGTAACGATTTTTCAACAGGTAAAATGAGCCAGTGCAGCTTAGAGAACATAATAAGCCTTCTTCCTGAAATATGAACTAGCTGTGAATACTTAATTATAATCATTGTCCATAAGACACATAGGAGAGTATCAGACATAACTGCTTGACCAAGAATATACTGAGAACTGTATGTGTAACCCACACACTTCCCAGGTGTGATGTTCTGTCCCATCAGGGGGCGGGAGGAAGAGACAGAGAGAGCGTGAGCGCGATCTGCTCTACAGACTTAGCTAACAGCCAGTTGGCTTTTAGCTCATGCTATAGAGGCTCATGTGCTAAGCTAGCTCAGTGGTTTGAGCATTAGCCTGCTTAACCCAAGGCTGTGAGCTCAATCCTTGAGGGGGCCATTTGGGGATTGGTCCTGCTTTGAGCAGGGGGTTGGATGAGATGATCTCCAGAGGTCCCTTCCAACCCTAATAATAATCTAATCTAAATCCCAGGTTTGATCCTGACAACTGGAGGGTGTCAGTGTAACAAGTGGGGGCTCGTCTGGGATTTCAACTGGTAAGTCTCTGAAGCACTTCCTCAGCTAGGGGAAGTATGTAACCCACACGCTTCCTGGGTATGGTGTTCTGTCCCATCTAGTGGTGCGAAGACCACTTAGAGAGAGAGAAAATGAGTCTGCGCCACTGCTTCAGCTAACAGCCAGTCAGATTTCAGCTCATACACTAAGCTTCAGAGGTCCCAGGTTTGATCCCACTCACCGATGACCAGGGTCTGCCAGTGTTACACATAGAATCTAGGAATATTTCCAAAAGGATCAAAAAAGATCTATCAAGCTCAAAAAAAACTATAACTGAGTACCTAAAGCAAATCACAGATCAAAAAGTTCCTGCTCTCACTCTCAAACATATTGAAATAGGAGAGAGAGGAACGAGCTCTGACGAGTTAAATATTCTACCTATTCATCCTACCAATTTATTTAATTCAATTTTTTTGGCTCCATTAAGACGTGCATTAGCCTCTCTAAGTAACTGTGTATTCATTATCAGTGCTGCCTCTGGCCTTCCGAGTCATCGATACCATCTTGTTACTTGCTTTATTTCCTCTCGTCCAGTATTAGGTTGTAAGCTATGTAGGGTAGGGGTCTTGTCTTTTACCTGTGTTATAAGATGCCTACCATGCTGTTAGATGCTGATAAAACAATATCAACCAGAGTGAAGTACAGTAGAACCTCAAAGTTATGAACACCAGAATTATGAATTGACCAGTCATCCACACACCTCATTTGAAACTGGAAGTACACACTTAGGGCTTGTCTACACTGGCACTTTACAGCACTGCAACTTTCTCTATCAGGGATGTGAAAAATGTAGAAAAAACACACCCCTAAGCACTACAATTTTCTGCACTGTAAAGTGACAGTCTAGATAGTACACCAGCACTGGAAGCAGTGTTCCCAGCGCTGGTAGCTATTCCCCTCATGGAGGTGGTTTTTTTCTAGCGCTGGGAAAGCTCTCTCCTAGTGCTGGTGCCGCGACTACACAGCCACTTTAAAGCACTGCCACGGCACCGCTTTAATGCTAATAATAGTGGACACATACCCTTAGGCAGCAGCAAAGACACACACACAAAAAAAGGCAAATAAAGTAAAGTACAGTACTGTGTCAAATGTAAACTACTAAAAAAATAAAGGGAAAGCAGCATTTTCTTCTGCACTCTAAAGTTGCAAAGCTGTATTAAGTCAATGTTCAGTTGTAAACTTTTGAAAGGACAACCATAATGTTTTGTTCAGAGTTACAAACATTTCAGAGTTACGAACAACTTCCGTTCCTGGGGTGTTCGTAACTCTGAGGTTCTACTGTAGAGGAACCAGCATAGCGAGAGGGAGAAAGAGCAAAGCTGCCCACTGTTTTGTATCACCACAATGCAAAACCATGCTCCATATTTTAGATAACTGAAACCAGCTTAAAGCAGAAAAGACATGCAACTGAAAACCAGCATTAGGGAATTCTCCAATTTACCTGAAAATTTAGCCAGGCTTCAGTTTGCATTTCCAGTTAAAAATAATTGGAGTAGTTCTTATTACTGTTTTGCACTGCTTACCAAAGTGTCTGTAACTGTCTGAGCATAGCACTGCTATGTAAAACAAGAATACACTCACGTGGTTGTTTCCACCGGTATTGCAAAAAGGCAGAAATGTAGAATGATATTACACCTTGGGATGTTTCACTGCACATTTACCTAATTCACAAGATGACTAGCTCCCCTAGATTTGCAAGCCAGTATATCCACAGATCCACCACAGACACAACCAAGATTACAGTCTAATTCTGACATTTAAATTTTTTTTTTCTGAACATACAAACAAAACCAATGAAACTGGACAAACTCAGGAGATTAAAGTGTAGGACCAAACTGGGCCATGGAAACTCTTCTGTGAATAATTAATTATGAATCAACAATCTTCTGAAGCTAATTATTTTTCTAGATTTCTTTGACCTTTGGGGAATCTGATTCCTGCTACCCTATGCTTTTAATATGGGAGCTTCTCTGAAACACATTACAGGTACCATAAGCTGCATCAAAAATGTCCTAACACGAGATGATCCCCCAGTTGCCAGAGCCAGTACTTCATTTTTTTTTTTTAAATCTCTGACTGTGGTCTGGACACTTTATACACATTAGAGAACAAGAATACTGGACAAGAATACTGGATCGAAACCTCTCAAAACATTTGGGAAGGGCATATCCTGATCCAAAGTTCTTCCATTTAAATCTGTAACAAACAGAAGCAGATACGGTTGCTGCCCCAACAAGCTTCTACTATAAATCAGAGACAAACAATCCAGTTCAGACCCTCACAATAGATAGGTCATCTATTTGTATTACTCCCCAAGTCCTATTCCTACACCAGTGTTGTAAGGCATTTTACACCCCAACGCCAACCCCTATACATGGAACGTCCTTCCTAAACCAATGACCCTCTACTGCCCTCTCCTTGTCTGAGCGTCTCCTCAACATGCACCATTGCCATTAAGACTGCAAGAAATAATTCTTATGTAGGAGATCATTTGGGGATAGTTTATGCAACAGTCCTGCCCACTCTGTTGGCATGTTGTATTCTCCTCCACCCTATTCTTTCTCCCTTGTTTGTCTTTCAGACTAAACTCTTCAAAGAAGCATGCTAGTCTTCTTATGTATATGGAAAGGACCTTGTGTATGTGCTATCCTCACCTAAGCATCCAATCTCAAAGGGATACATATATATCCATTTGTTTTGGTTTTTTTTGTCTTTTGGGAAATTCAGGAGAGGGAATCATTGCTGAAAGGCTTTGCAGAAAAAGTGTGTTGAAGGAGGGAGGGGAGAGATTATTTAGTATTCAACAAATGAAAAGACCTTTCAAGCATAGGGGGTATATAGGGGAGACGGAGGATGAGAAACCAATTGATGTGGTAGGGAAGGAGGCATATGGAGAGGAGAGGCTGGAAGAGGCAGGGGAGGAAATGAGAATAGTGATGAAAGCAGAGACAGAATTGAGCAAGTCCTTGAAGATGAAAACAACGTGCTTGAACTTAACAGTTTGGACAAACATAACACGACTTTTCTTGTCTGAGTGCTTCAAGGGTCAGCACGTGACAGGCCACCACGTTCTGGGAAAAGGACCACAGCTCAGTTTCCTCTTTCTGTCAGCCACATACTGGGCTAGCATGCTGCTCTTTGTTGAGATAGAGACTGAGGGGGCAAATAAACCCTAAAACACTGGCATAAATAGGGCTGCACAGGATATCGCCTGTCCCAAAATGATCATTTGACTACATATAAAATTCATTACAAAGCACCAGTGTGTTTGCTAGCTGTGAGTAACATTCTTATACAGGATCCACTGCCCATCTCTTTCTGGTATTATTATTGAAGCGTTTTACCTCTTTGAGTTCCACTTGTGGTTTGCTCACAGGAGTGAAGAGTAACCCTTAAATAAATGCATAATAAAGTGTTTTTTTATTCATCTTGCAGATATAGGACAAGTACTAGAGAATCTGATGACTTCCCAATATGGGAACATCTTCCTCAGGGAATCCACACAGAAGCTATTACAGAATCCCAATACCATGGGACTCAATTTTTTTCTATAACTATAAATAAAAATGTGTTGCTCAGAAAATTTGCAAGTCATGGAAAGTTTTTACTTTTATTTTCTATCATGTTGCTTTGGGAGCTTATTATTTTTATTTCCATGTTTACAATGCCATTGCTGCTTTTTAAAGTGTTTATTGAGGAAAAGGAAAGAATCTTCATTACCTTTCAGCCTCCCACACTTCACTCTGTGACAGACAAAGCTTTCCAATGGGCAAGCTTGGTTTCCAGCCTCCACCCCAACAGCAATCCTCAGAAGGGCATGTTAGGTAGAGAAAAGAAAATGGGAGATGATAAAGTGAAAAAGAAGGAAAACTGGGTGAAAAGAGACTGGCTTTGCCAGCTAAAGAACGGGCTCAGTGAATAGGGTAGTCAATCAATTGAGAATGTCAACACAGCCATCGGTAGCAGGTTCAGAAGGCGAATACACCAAGCCTCGGAGTTAGTTCTCGCCTTCTTCAGAGACACATGCCAAGTTTGAAAATTCACAGAATCAATGGCTGGCCCTACTGTCACAGTCTCACATCACTCAGCTGGTAACACTGTGGACATTAGTGTTGACAAGCAAATCTTTGGTAGACAGAAAAAGGACAAATAGAGGAGGCAGAATGAAGGGGGATTAGAAGAAGGCACAAAGGGAAACATAACTGACTTTCCAGAAGATACCTTGAAAAAGAATATGTACCTCATGTTTGGTAAGGTTAGCATAGAAGTCCAGCATAGCAGCTCAGGACTGGGAATTCTACAATTGCATCCAGTTTTTACAGAATAGTTGTTCAAAGTCGTTCTCTTTTAAAGTTGCCTCCACTTTAGCTAGATACAATTTATCATCAAGAGTATAGTCTCTACTTGTGCTGAGAATTCTTTTTTGGAATTTCATCATGCGATGAGCAGAGACCAGACTTACCTTCCTCCATTCCTCATTCCAGTCCCCATCCCCACAAAAAGTACCTTGATAAATGTTTATGGGTCAACAAAACCAATAGCGTTTCTCATCCATGTGCACTGAGTTACACTACACATGCAAACTTTGGAAGTCCCAAAGCTTGTTCCCAAGCTGAGAGGGCCTGGGAATACTGATAAGAGATGGAGCTCATCCTTGGAAGACTCAGAGCACTGTGCTGTTTTCCAACAATACTGTCTGATAGATGCATGGAGCAGACATTAGAAAAAAATAGGGCAGACAGTAGGGGGAAAAAATCCTAATGAGGAGATCTGTTTGATTGAGGTATACACTCTGCTAAGGACAGTGAGGCAAACCACAATCACTTGAGTCAACACTGGACAGGACAAAACACCAGAGAATATATTGAATAATAATAAAGAGTTATACTAAATAGTAAAAATAGCACTTATTTGCCCAGCACTTTACCTCTTTTGTGAACGTTAACTGAGATAGATATGAAGATATACACATCCATCTCATAGTGTTATGCTTTTATAGTATAAGGGCAAAGAACCTGTATCCATGATTCAGGGCAGGAGGACAACTGAGCATGTGCTTAAGCCCATCCCTTCATGGAACTTCAGAATGTGCTTACAGGCTGTCTTTAATATGGATGCTATGCTGAATGGGGGCCCCAGACCTTCTCCATCACAGGAACAGCGGTCATTTTTAAAGAGATGGAGATCAATTAAAAGGGGGAAAAATGTGGAGAGTTAATCCAGCTACAGAAATACAATTATTTGGGGGCATTCCTGAATCAGGATTACCCTACTGGGAATGCATAAGCATAAAGAAGCTTAGCAAAATGATTCAATAACCTGAAGACGCTTTGCAATAAGTCTTAGCACTACTGTCTTAAAGATCTCAAAATGCACTTTTCAGCATTATTCTCTCTGTTATTCATGGATGGCAGCCTATCGACTGCAAAAGAAAAGAAAGTGTACACATGGGTGATGCTAAGTGTTTGAATAATAGATCCCTTCCATTAGGTAGTAAAATTAATGTAAAAATGGACAGTAATCTATAAATCTGATTTAGAGATGGATGAGTAAAATAATGAATATGGATGATATTTTTAATGAATGTTACATGTAACAGCCATGAACATTAGCAAGTGTGAACATCAGTGAATGAATAGCAAGGCTTATATTTCTGCATCTTGACAAATCTAACTAGAGCTCCTCTTAGTGTATGCATAGTTACTCCGTTTTGAGATTAAAGAGTACCTATTGGAGCATTTAACTGTTAACAGAAATAAGAAATTTGGGGCTTATCTACACTTACCAGGGGATTGACATGAGGCAATCAATGCATCGGCAGTCAATTTAGTGGGTCTAGTGAAGACTCGCTAAATTGACTGCAGATCACTCTCCCGTTGACTCCTGTACTCCACCTAAAGGAGAAGCGCAATAGTAGTCGATGGGAGAGCATCTCCTGTAGACGTAGCATAGTGTGGACCTAAGTAGATCTAAGTATGTTGAATTCAGCTATGTTATTCACGTAGCTGAGGTTGGTAACTTAGATCGATCTCCCCCCGTAGTGCAGACAAGGTCTTAGAATCATAAGCAATATGTTTCTTGTTTGGTTAACATTTTTAAATGGTAGTATTGTGTTATATTTGAACATGTTTCCATAACCAGGCTGTACTGATGATCTTTCCTGTGATTTCCCCGGTGGGTGATTCGGAGAATGAAAAGTAGTGTTAGCATAAGATGGTTAACAGGTGTGAAGGGAAAGTTTAGGAGTAGCATTGAAGTTGAGAGTCTTAGTTTCAAGGGAAGACAACCAGATGTCAGGCTGAAAGTGTAGTCCATCCTCCAAGAAAACAAACCATAGAAACTGAAATCCCCAAGCAGCAGTCCTCCTTCCCTTCCAGCTGCTGCTGCTGCTGCTGCTGCTGCTGCTGCTATCAGTCCAAACTTGCATATGGCTGTAGATTACTGCATCTACCCTCCTCTACAGCCTCCCAAAGCTGCTCATGTCCAAACTCAAATATGTTACAATGTCACATCTGTTTATGAAAACATATTCATGTAAAACCCCATCTGAAAGGCTTCCAATGGTTTTCCATTCACTTCCATAGCCACTACAAATCTCTCTCCTCATCTTCAAGGGCCTTCAAAATCTGTTAAGTACATCAGAAGCAGGAATCCTGCCAAACAATCAGTCAAGCCACTGGACAAATCGAGATGACAAAGAAGCCCTCAAGGATGACAAGAACATTGCGGAGAAGCAAAATGAATTACTTGCATGTAAGGGACATTCCCACACTTGCACCATTCTTTTTAGGTGACAAATCTGAGGAACTGTCCCAGATTGAGGTATCAGTATAGGAGGTTTCGGAACAAATTGTTTAAATAAACTGTAATAAATCACCAGGGTCAGATGGTCATCACCCAAGAATTCTGAAGGAACCCAAATATGAAATTGCAGAACTGTGTTAAGTAACCTATTGTTTAAATCAGCCTCTGTACCAGATAACTGGAGGACAGCTAATGTAATGTTGATTTAAAAAAAAAAAGGATCCTAAGGTGATGCTGGCAATTACAGGCTGGTAACCCTAACTTCAGTACTGGCAAACTGGTTGAAACTATAGTAAAGAACAGAGTTATCATATACGTAAATGAATATGATTTGTTGGGGAAGAGTCAACATGGCTTTTGTAAGGGAAATCATGCCTCACCAATCTATTAGAATTCTTTGAGGGGTCAACAAGCATGTGGACAAGAGTAGTCCAGTTGATATAGTATACTTGGACTTACAGAAAGCCTTCAACAAAGTCCCTCACCAAAGGCTCTTAAGCAAAGTTTACAGTCATGGGATAAGAGGAAAGGCCCTCTCATGGATCAGTAACTGGTTAAAGATAGGATACAAAATATGACAGGTTGGATTACAGAAACCCTCTTGGGGCTGCCAACTGATGTGCCATGACTACTTCTGCCTATGTTTTCCCTGCCAGCTTGGGACTCCAGCACCCTGTCTTGTTGAGCCAGACACGACAGTCTGCTCCATCACAGACCCAGGATCTGTCACATGCCCCAAAGTGGCAGACTTAACTGAAAGCACCTGAAGAAGTGTTCCTGTCTTTAACACGCAGATGCCCAACTCCCAATGGGGTCCAAACCCCAAATAAATCTGTTTTACCCTGTATAAAGCTTATAGAGTAAACTCATAAATTGTTTGCCCTCTATAACACTGATAGAGAGATATGCACAGCTGTTTGCGCCCCCTCTCCAGGTATTAATACATACTCTGGGTTAATTAATAATAAATACAGAAAGTAAGATTTAAGTGGTTCCAAGTAATAGCAAACAGAACAAAGTGAATTACCAAGCAAAATAAAACAAAACATTCAAGTCTAAACCTAATACAGTAAGAAAACTGAATACAGATGAAATCTCGCCCTCAGAGATGTTTCAATAAGCTTCTATCACAGACTGGATGCCTTCCTAGTCTGGGCATAATCCTTTCCCCTAGTACAGCCCTTGTTCAGCTTAGGTGGTAGCTAGGGGATTTCTCATAATTGCTCTTTCCTTCGTTCTGTTCTACCCCCTTATATGGCTTTGGCACAAGGCAGGAATCTTTTTTCTCTATGGCTCCCCCCGCCCCATTCTAAATGGAAAAGCACCAGGTTTAAGATGGACTTCAGTACCAGGTGACATGGTTACATGTCCTGTGAGATCCCAAGCCTTCATTCCTCCCAGCCTGACTCACAAGAAGGCCTGCCTGCAAACACAGCCATCCACAGTCAATTGTCCTGGTTGAAGGGAGCCATCAAGATTCCAAAACACAATTAATGGCCCACACTTTGCAATTACAATAGGCCTTCAGAGTTATAGTTCATATTTCTAGTTTCAGATACAAGAGTGATACATTTATACAAATAGAATGACCATAATCAGTAGATTATAAACTTTGTACTCGTATCTTACAAGATACTTTTGCACGAAGCATATTTTAGTCACATTATATCCCCACTCATCAGCATACTTTCATAAAATCATACAGAGTGCAACGTCAGACAAAGGTTAAAAATAAATGGCCAGTTTTCACAGCGGAGAGAGGTAAGTAGTGGGGGCCCCCATGGATCTGTACTGGAACCAGTGCTATTTAACATATTCATAAATGATCTGGAAAAGGAGTAAACAGTGAAGTGGCAAAGATTGCAGACAATTCAAAATTACTTAAAACAATTAAATCCACAGTTTACTGTGAAGAGTTACAAAGGGATCTCACAAGACAGCGGCCGGAGCCCCTGAACCTTTAAATCACTGTCAGAGCTCCACCGCCGCTGTCCTGGGATAGCAGCGTCAGGGCTCTGGCGGTATTTTAAAGGGCCCAGGGCTCCCTGCAGTGGCAGGAGCACCAGGTCCTTTAAATCCCCTCCTGAGCCCAGCTGCTGGAGCTCCAGTGGCGCTGGAGCCCTGGGCCCTTTCTGGTAGGGCACAGTGTATTGGCTCTTGCCGGTACACCATACCAGACTGCACCAGCTTACATTCACCTCGGATGGGTCCCCCATTAGTATAAGATCTTGTGTTTTGGATATTTTTATTATTTATCCTAGAAAGATCTTGGAATCATTGTGCAAAATTTTCTGAAAACATATATTGAATGTGCAGCTGCAGTGAGTCAATGACACTAACAGAATGTTATGACCCCATTAGCTATCCCTTTTCTAATGAGACAGGAAATAACAATGTCACTAGATAAATCCATGGTACACTTACATCTTAAATACCATATGCAGTTCTGATCATCCCATCTCAAAAAAGATGGATCAGAATTAGAAAAGGTACAGAGAAGGGCAACAAAAATGACTAGGGATGAGGAACAGTTTTCATACGAGGAGGGATTAAAAAGACTGGGATGATTTAGTTGGTGTTGGTCCTGCTTTGAGCAAGGGACTGGAATAGATGACTTCCTGAGGTCTCTTCCAACCCTAATCTTCTATGATAAGGAACTACTTCTTCACACAACACAAGTCAACCTGTGGGACTTGTTGCCAGGGAATGCTGTCATGGCCCAAAGTAAAAGTGGGCTTTAAAGGAATTTAAAAGGTCATTGAAGATAGGTCCACCAATTGCTATTAGGGAAAATGATAGGGACACAATCCCAGGCGCTGGGTGTCCCTAAACCTCTGACTGCTAGAAGCTGGGACTGGATGAAAGTTGATAATTGCCCTGTTCTGTTAACCCCCTCGAAAGCATCTGGCACCAGCCACTCCTGGAAGACAGGATGGCAAGATGGACCATTGGTCTGACCCTGCATGGCCATTCTTATATTCTTCACTTACTTACTATTTATCTTTATCATCTCATCCCTCCTTGTACCTAACATGCTCCCTCTCTGCCCGTTGAGACCTCGGACTTGGCTACACTTGCGAGTTACAGCACAATAAAGCAGCCCCTAGCACCTCAGCTCACTTCCTGTCCACACTGGCAAGGCACATAGAGCGCTCTGACTCTACAGTTACAGGGCCGCTGGTACTCCACCTCGGCAAATAGAATAACATTTGCTGTGCCCTCGCTGGAGCACCGCGGCACCAGTGCGAACAAGGTGTTGCGTTACTGCACTGCGATCAGCCTCTGAAAACATCCCATAATCCCCTTAAGTCGAGTGGCCACTCTTCTCATTGTTGTGAAATTGGCTGCAGAAATATGGAAATGCCCATTCAAAGCTCCATTTCAGAGAAGCCGGCTGCTTATCAGCTCCAAGAAAAAGCAAACATTTACTGTTTGCTTTGAGTGAGTGAGAGAGAGGCGGGGGTGGGGGTGGAGGAGAGTCTGAACTTACAAGACAGCATGCAGACAGACTCTCAGCACCCCAAAAACCCCATTCTCTCTCCCCCCACTTACACACAACACACTCTCTGTCACACTCCACCCCACCCCCATTTGAAAAGTATGTTGCAGTCACTTGCATGCTGGGATAGATGCCCATAATGCACCGCTCCCAATGCCGCTGCAAGTGCTGCAAATGTGGCCACGCCAGTGCACTGTCAGCTGTCAGTGTGGACAGACTGCAGCGCTTTCCCTGCTCAGCTGTACGAATGTGGTTTAACTCACAACGCTTTACATCTGCAAGCGTAGCCATGCCCCTCGTCTCATCCCCCAATTCCCTTTTCTTCTTTGTTGGAGACAGATCTTATGCAGATCTTGTACATCTTTCCTAGCACCTCACTGATTCCCATCCCTTTTCAAAACACAGTTCACATCTCCTAAGCTGCCAACCCATCAATATATTGCTGACACATTTCTGTAGCCACTGATAAATTCCCGTACCCACTGTTACTATTTCCCTTCACCAGCCCTTTGTGTTCTGCTGACCTTACACCACTATTGATACTTCGTTGTGACTACTGCACTCTGAGAGATGGGTACATGAACGAGATGATGTAAAATTAACAAATGAGAATCATTTTATCTATAAAATGCTTTGAGATCTTCAAAGTTGGGTAAATGTTATCCCTTATTTACAGATAAGGCATGGAGAAGTTAAAGGGCTTGTCAAACGAAATCCTTGCTTCCCTTAGTTGTACTGCATTATATATATATAAGTATTTTGACCTCCTCTTTACTTCTCTGTTCCCCTTATGCTCTCTACTCCTCCATCCTTCTGCAACAGAACTTTTTCAGGCCATTCTCCTACTCAGCCTTTCCCACACTCGAATATCACTATTTTGTCTGCAGATACTTTCTTTCTATCAACTACCTCACTCAGCCTTCCCAAACCCAAATGTCATGAAAACCTATGCCTTGACCTGATGCTGCTGCTTATTCTGCTTGCTTAATTTCCTAGATGTTGTTAGTTCAGGCCAGGCAAACTGAACTAACAGACAACTGATTGGTGTGCTTTGTCTGTAATATTTATCAGTGTAACTACTGTTTCTAGGAAGGTGTTTTGTCTTATTTAGCACAACTGACTTTTGTTTCATTTTATTCTTTCCATCCTAGGAAGAGTAGCTTGCGCTTTATTCCCATGTTAAGCAGTTAAAATCTGGAAGCTTGCTAGATTCTGTGGTGCTGTGGATTCATTTCCTAACTAGACATGTAATTCTTGGAGCTGAACTCAAGACAATAAAATGTATAAAAATCTTTGACTATAATAAAACTCACTAAGTGACAAGAGTCCCTTTCACATTCAGAAATCAGAGCAAACCTGTTGGTAATAAGCAAGTGCAGACAGTAATTATTTTATTACAAGCCTGGAAATGATGCATAATTTAATTTTTTGAACATTCATGTAATAGTGATTAAATAATAATTTCTTCAGGCCTGACGTCATTAGTGCCCCATTTGTACACAATATCTCTCAATAACATTTATCTGCTTGTCACTGAAGCAGAACAATATTCCAAATGTCTTGTCTTTGATAGCCAGTACTCTGTTTATGACAATTATTTTGATGTACTCCAGAGATTGTGGAAGAAAGTGGAGACAGGGAATCACTAAAGACAAAGGGAAATCTAACAGCAATGTTACAGTGTTTCAAAAGGTAGCATACCATGGCAAATTTAATTAGTGAATCTTTGCAATGTACATTGAATGAAACACAGAAAAAGCTGTTCTAGACTTCCTAAAGAGTTCACAGGAAGGTCAGGGCCACAGATGTTAATATCCAACAAGAGATACATTTGACTAGAAGGCTGACCGACTACCAGAAAGTTATCCCCGTGGAATGAAAGTGGAATTATGAAAGCTTCAGGTTACTAGCTGGGAACTGAACAACCAGGGAGAATGAGAACAACCAGACAAACCATATTATATTTCCCACTATACTCCCACATCACAAAAGGCTTGACCTTGAAAGAAGTTAATCCTAACAAATCCACATTACAAAACTTTTCCACAAAAATTCATACAATCATTTTATTGTTTGTGTATGTGTATCTATCCCACACAAGGCTTTAAAATGCGGTGTGTCTAACATACATTGAAAGATTAGCAAGACTACTACAGCATAAGATACACTTCAAGATATGTTATAATCAAAGGGAATGGATTTGTTCCAAAGTTCTTAAAAGTTTTAAAATAAATCAATTTATTTCAAATGAAACCCTGTATGGTGCTTTTATTTTATGCAATCATTATTATGAAAGGTCAGTAAAAGTTTCTACTATAAACTCATATATATGGTGTAGGATTTAATATCTTGATCACTTAATATCATCAGGCTAACATTTGGCATATAGATTGTCAACCTAAATGCAAATTTGTTTCTTAAAAAGTGGTGTCATAGACTCACAGAATCATAGATGTGTCGGGCTGGAAGGGGCCTTCAGAAGTCCAGCCTTCTTACTTGTTCCTTCCACAGTGAAACTTAGACCATCCCTGACAGGTATTTTTCCAATGCGTTTTTTAAAACTTCCAATAGTGGGGATTCCAAAACTCTACTTCAGAGTTTTTCCTAATATCCAACATAAAATCTCCCTTCTGCTAATTAGGGCCATTTCTTCTTGCCCTACCTTGACTGGACATGGAAAACAACTGATCACCACTCTCGTTAGAACAGCCCTGAACATATCTGAGAATTTATCAGGTGCCCCCTTAAGCTTGTTTTCTCAGGGCTAAATATATAAAGTTGCTCCCCTCTAGACTCTCTCAAGTTTGTCTACATAATTCCTGAAGTGTGGCACCGAGAACTGGACACACAACTCCATCTGAGGCCTCACCAGTGCTGAGTAGAGTGGGACAATGGTCTGACATACAACACTGCTGTTAATACACCTCATAATATTAGCTTTTTTTAAAATTTCATCACATTGTTGACTTGTATACACTCTATCCCCCATATCGTTTTCAGCAGTACTATCACCTAGCCAGTTATTCCCTGTATTGTAATTATACATTTGATTTTTCCTTCATTAGTGTAGTATTTTGGACTTATCTTCATAGAATTTCATCTTGTTGAATTCAGACCAATTCTCCAATTTGTCAAAATCATTTTGAATTCTAGTCCTGACCTCCAAAATTATTGCAACTCCTTATCAGCTTGGTGTGACCTGCTAATTTTATACTCTCCACTCCATTATCCAAGTAATTTAATATTAAAGGATTGAATAGTACTGGATACAGCACAGACTCCTGCAGGACCTCAGCAGATATGTTCTCCCAGTTTAACAGAGAACCACTGATAATTACTAAGAGTACTGTCATCAACCAGTTGTGCAACCACCTTTTGGTAATTTCATCCAAGACCACACATTTCCTTAGTTTGCTTATCAGAATGTCATTGGGAATTTTATCGGAAGCCTTACTGAAAACGAGATATATCAAGTCTACTGTTTTCTTCTTACACATTAATTGTTTAGTAATTTGTTCCACTGACTTGCCAGATACCCAAATCAGGGCATGTTTATCTAAATATTCTTTGACCTGTTTTTTCCCTATTTGCATTCCTCCTTCCTTGCTGAGTTGAGTATCTGGTCATGGTTAATCTTCTAAGTGAGGGCTGAAGCAAAACAGGAACCAAACACCTCAGATTTCTTGATGTCATCAATTATTAGCTCGCCTTCCCCAATAAGCAGAGGACCTACACTTTCCTTCATCTTTCTCCTAATGTATTTAAAGAATCTCTTCTTCTTGCCTTTTATGTCTCTTGCTAGGTGTAATTCATTTTGTGCCTTAGCCTTTCTGTTTTGTTCCTACTTGCTTGTGCTATTCTCTTATACTTCTCCTTAGTTATTTATCCATGTTTCCACTTTTAGTAGAATTCCTTTTTGATTTCAAGTCATTAAAGAGCTCCTGATGGAGCCATATTGGTCTTTTACTGTTCTCCCTATCTTTCCTTCTTTCCTTCCTAAGTTTGCAGTTTTGCCTTTAATATTGTCTCCTTGAGAAACTGTCAGTTCTCCTGAACAACTTTTTCCCTTAGGTTTTCTTTTCATGATACCTTATCTACCAGTTCTCCATTTAAGTCTGCTTTTTTTAAGTCATTTGTCCTTATTCTGCTGCTTTCACTCCTTCCTTTCCTCAGAATCAAGAAACCTATCATTTCATGATCAGTTTCACCCAAATTGCCTTCTACCTTCAGATTCATTACCAATTCCCCCGCTCTTGATCAGAATCAAGTCTAAAATGGTGCCTCCCTGATTAATTTCTCCATTTTCTAGGACAAAAAGTCTCCAGTACGCTCCAAGAACTTATTCGAAATTTTGTGTTTTATCGTACTACTGTTCCACACATATCTGGGTAGTTGTTATTTTTCCTAGAAATGCCTCACTCACCTTCTCTTTCTAATTTTCTTGTCTATAGTTGAGCCTTACCACATCATCATCCCTATTTTTACCCCACAGACTCTCAACTGATCTGCTGCCCACCTCCTTTCAGACCTCAGAACAACTGTATATATTCTTGATGTATAGTGCAACATGTCCTCCCTTTTTATCTTGCCTGACCTTTATGAACAAGCTACACCCGTCTATACCAATATTCCTATCATAAGTCTTCTCCCACCAAGTCTCTGTAATACCAATTAGTCACAATTTAGCATATGTACTAATACTTCTAATTCTTCCTGTTTATTTCCCATATGCCTTGCGTTTGTGTCCAGACATCTAAGATATTGAGTGGATTCTCCCATTGATTTCCCTCTCGTTGCTCCTATGATCCTATTCATCAAGTTGTCTTTTAGAACCTGGAGTAACCTACACAGTCCAATGGGAATGGAGCGACAGAGAGCCCTGAAAATTAGGAGTTTTAAAAATATATGATTCTTTAATCTTTTCTGGTGTCTTCAAAAGTTATTTTATTATCTTCATCTAAAGTAAAATAGATAAATAAAAATAAAAATGTGCACAGTCAGTAAATGAACTAGAGTCATTTAGAAATACTAAAATATTAATATAAATAGCTGTGCTGTTAATTTGCCCTCCAATTCAGCAAAGCACTTAAGCATGTGTTGGAGTCCATCCCTATAAAGCAAAGTACTTCAGCATATGCTTAATCCCAATGGAAAACTAGAGAATTGGAGGGGATTCAGAAAAGAGTTACAGGAATCATTAGGTACATGGAAAAAACCTCATACGAACAGTGACTGAAAATATTGGGATTGTTTACCTTATAAAGAAGACAAATAAGAGGGGCACGACGAAAGTCTGGTATAGAGAAGTTATATCTGGAGCTTCTGTTCCCAGTGTCTCTCAAATAAATCTCTGTGTTTGTCACTGAGGTCATGGAAGTCATGGATTCTGTGACTTTCTGTGACCTTTGTGACTTCTGCAGCAGCCCATTGGGCTGGCCTGTGAGCTGCCTGAGCATCTTGGGCAGCCCCTTGGCTAGTCGCACCAGTTGCTGCTGGGGCAGTCTCAGCCCCCCCGCAACACACACCGTCCTCCGCCTCTCCCCAGCAGCAGGCATTTGGGTGCGGGGGGAGCTCAGGGCTGGGGCTGCAAGGTGGTGCTTACCTGGGTGGGGAAGGCTCCCTAGAAGGGCAACAGGAACTTCCCTCCCTCAACTCCTAGCTCCACATGCTGACACTGCGCTCAAGCACCTCCCATGAAGCTCCCATTGGCCGCAGTTCCCAGTCAATGGGAACTGCAGAACCAGGGCCTGGGGCAGAGCGGAAGCAGCACATGGAGCTAGGAGCTGGAGGTCGCTGCTTCCCAGGAGCCAGGTAGGGAGCCTGCCCCAGCCCTGTCAAACTGCCCCTCTCTTTTCCCCAGCACCCGTAGTGCCCCCCAGGCTGTGACCCCCCCCAGCACCTATGGTGCACTCCTGAGCCGTACCCCCTCCCCAGGCCACCGCCACCCCTGAGCATGTGCAGCGTCCCCCCCCCCCGGGCTGCCTCCAACCCCTGCTGCACCCCCTCCCAAGTTTTAGTCAGGGGTATATAGTAAAAGTCAAGGACAGGTCACTGGCCATGAATTTTTGTTTATTGTCCCATGACCTGTTCATGACTTTTAGTAAAAATACCCATGACTAAAATGTAGCCTTACTCAAAAACACAAGAAAAAAGGTACATTCAGTGAAATTAAAAAGAAGGCAGGCAAATTCAACCTGAAAAAAGGAAATACTTTTTCAAACAACACATAACCAAACTGTAGAGCTTACTGCCACAGGACGATGATTAAGCCAAAAAATTAGCATGATTCAAAAAAGGGACTGAGCATTTACATGGAATAATGTTAACACATTTTGGAAGAGATATTAAGCCTCATGTTTCAATGCTTAAACCAATCTCTAATTACAAGAGATTTGGAGGTTTTTTGCATATTCCTCTGCAGCATCTGGCACTGGCCACTGCCGGAGAGAGGATACTGGACTCAATAAACTATGGGTCTGATCTAGTTCCTGTGTTCCTCTGCCTAGCACATTCCAAATTGTAAGCACATGAGTATTCCCATTAAGGACAATGGGACTATTCACATTCTTAAAGTTAATCATGCACTGAAGGGCTTTGTTGGATCTGGGACTAAATGAATGGCTCATTGCCATAGCAGCGGTCCACCCCATGCAGGGCATGTTGGGCCTGATTCATCATCCATTACTTATTTCATTTTTATTTTTATTTGTATTACCATAGTGCCTAAGAGTCATGGACCAGGGAAGTAAGAGTCTAACCTATAGGAGCAACTAACACCAAACCAATACAGCCAATGGCCCTTCCTTCACCCTGGCCCTCCCTGTCTCAAAATACTCCCTTCCAAGCCAGAAGCACTGCTAGCACTTTTAGCCATCACCACCCTTATGCCCTCCAGTGCTGAAAGATTGACTCTTCCCGTTTCCTACCTGGGTGTTCTGGTCAGTTGCCTAATCTTTCCACAAAGAAACTGCACCTACAAGCTGCCAATCTCTTCCTTCTTCTCTCCTACCTATCCACTGCAGATTTTTATACCATGCTTGTCAGCACAGTAGTTGAGAAAATAACTAGGTGAAACCCTCACCCATCTCCCTCCAAGCTAACCGTTTCCCCCCTAGCACCCGATGGCCAAGTACTCTGACGTTCCTGATGGCTACCTGGACCTGCCTGCTATTCCCTTAACAAGAGCATGACTGACTCAGCGTTCACCCCTTGGGAATGTTCAGTTCCCAGGACATGTGCATCTGGAAACCATCCAGTGTTTCAATGGCTAATTCCAAATTTGTTTGTTTGTTTCATAGAGTTTGAAATCAGACTCTCTAGCAATTATCGGGGCTATTTCAAAATGTGACTCAATGTTATTTTATGATTCTCTCTCTCTGATTCTCCATAGTTTATTTTTGTCAATATTTTGTATTTGGGTGCTCTTCCAAACCACATCTATCTGAAAGGAAAATGAATGAGGTTTTTACTGTAACCAAAGGAAAAAAGCAGGCATTCAGATACAGTCTAAAAACATGTAAGTGAATGCCTCAATATGCCCACTGAAATCACTAGTTGTCTTTCCACTGACTTCAGTTGGCATTGGATCAGATCAATTCAGCTTAAAATTCTGATTAATTTTTGGTGATTCAATGTACCTTGCTACCCCTGATTATCATCAATTTTATTGGGTGAAGTAGATCCTACCGTTATATGCTATGGGATCTTCTGAGCTACAAACAACTTCATAATGTACTGCAGACTAAATCTCAGTTATGAAAACCTGAGATAAAGCAATGTTGTAACAAGTCATTCCAAAAACAATAGGGAAACAGTTGGATACACTGTTTCGAAAGTTTGTTTTCAGGGCACATGCCCGAACTCCTATGAGTGACCAAAACCAGTACTGATTATATTTCACACACACACAAAAACAAAAACACACGCCCTAAAATCCATTATTTTTCCTTTTACAAAGCAACATACCCGATATAGCCAAATAATAAGTTTTATAAAATCAGCCAGAGCAGAAACAAGATTAGGGTTGCCATTGGTCTGATTCACTATTTTCTCCATGAGGGCTATAAAATATTCTTCGTTTCCAGCTACCTCACCACAGCAACATAGTGCAATTAGCTTGTACAAGATTTATGTTTGCAATGTCTACAGCATTGTCTTACATTACTATTGACAATAATGGCAGGAGATAGTAAGCACAGTTTGGTTGCCTCTTTGCTTTTCTTCTTGGGATAAAATGTAAATGCCATCCATATCATTTCAAGGACTGTTTGGGATTTACCCCCACTACTATTCAGTAAACAAAGACAAAACGTAACTCAGAATAAAACAATGTCCACTTCATAGTTTGGTTTCCTTTTGGGGGGAGGGATAGCTCAGTGATTTGACCATTGGCCTGCTAAACCTAGGATTGTGAGTTCAATCCTTGAGGGGGCTACTTAGGGAGCTGGGGCAAAATCAGTACTTTGTCCTGCTAGTGAAGACAGGGGGCTGGACTCAATGACCTTTCAAGGTCCCTTCCAGTTCTAGGAGATAGGCTATCTCCATTTTTTTTTATATTGCATTGTTATCTGTGGTCCTACTAAGCTTAAGTTTAAGCAGGGCAATACATTTTGCATTAACCAATAAGAACATGCCACTGATTTGAACTTTTAACATGCCACAGCCTTCTCTCCAAAAAACAGAACTGTATTCTAATGAAGTATAATTTTGTTTTTATATCTATATGTCAAACACTACACTGAATTAAAAATGTCTATTCTCAAATAGTTAATGTCTTTAAAATATGTTATTTTCCTCATACATTAATTATTTTAAGCTACCCAGAGCAGGGACTATCTATGTTTGTACAACATTTAACACAATCAGGCCCCAATCCTAATTGTTGCTTCTGAAAATAGGTAGTGGGATCACGTCCACATGCCCTTGCTTCATTTATTAGTTATGCATTAGTCTTTAATCAGGCAAATTCCCACAGAAGCCAATGGGAGTTTTCCCATTAAAAGGAGGAGTGAAAACTAAGGATCACATCATGTCATGATCTCATAGGACCATTTTGGGAGTGCTGTAGAGCTGAACTAACCAAGTAGAACCACCAGGAAACATGGTGCTCCAGAAAGCCACAATATTTCTCAGACCACTCCGGTGCACAGCAGGAGCACAGCTGCAGTATCTCACCCCTCTTTGGAAGTTGGCCAAATTTCTGCAGCCAACCAGCCTCTCTGACTAGTGCACAGGCAAGCAGCAAAGCCATGGCCCCAACTCTGTTCTGGTACTTGTGGGATGCACCCCTGGGGGCACTATCAAGGCTCAGGAGAGCATAGGGACTGCCAGCGTGACTGGCTCCCAAGCAGGAGGTGTATACACACACCCTCACAAAGCTAGCCACGTTCTGGCCCTCATTGGATGCCTCAGAATTTGACCCATTAATACTATTTTTTTATACATCCTACCTCATTCAATGTACACTTCACAAAGCAGATTTGAGGAAAGCTTTTCAGGACAAGGGCTTTCATTTTTTATCTTGCCCAGAGCCAAGCACATTTTTGGTGCTTAAATAAAATTATTAATAATAAGTTTCACAAAGTGTGCATGGCCTAGTGGATGCTTCCAAGACTCACCGACCATGTGCAGCACAGCCCGAGTTCACTCTGCAACATTGCTGATGAGTATTAAATAATTGTACTAGTTACACAAATTGTGCCAGTTACATTTAAAAAAACTGCACTAGATACAAAATGCGCAGAGGTATAATCAAAACCAATGCTAATCAAACACCCAAATGCACTTCTCAGTAAGGGCTGCTTTTTCCATCCCAAACTTCAACTTCCTACACCAGCCATTTTGGCTGTAAAACTATTTTCAAGAATACTGTATAATGATGGGGAAAGGCTAGTTTTGTTTAATTTTCTGAACTCTCCTCCTAGTCAAAAGCATTTGAACCATTTTGGCTCCAAAGTTCAGGGGAGGGGGAACAACTCTGGGTAGAGACCAAGCCTGGACTATTAGAGCCAACAAGGAGTAATTTGGGAAAGATATAAGTAGTTCAAAAGAGTGAATTAGAATGGAAATGCTTAGGCAACATTAGTTACAGCTGTCTGTTCTGTTCCAGGTATAGTTCCTTTCATAAAAGTTTTAAGGTATTTATCAGGAAATACAGTTCCACTAAAATGTTATCTTCTCTTTTAGTAGTACACACAAAACAGTAAGACCTTGTTCTGAAAAAAGCATTTACCTAAACCCTCTCAGGAGTCTGTAAAGAACATCTGGGTGATACACAGCCTACCAGGAGTCTGCTTCAGAGCTGGCTAAGTACCAGTAAGCCTGATAAATGATCTCTAAATTATATCAGAGATAAGTCTCTGGCCGGTTAATCCATAGTGACAACCAGTGGTGAAATAAAACACAGCCAGCAGGCTCATGGTGAGACTCCAGACAAGCCCTTTCACATGATCATAGAATCATACGAATGTAGGGCTAGAAGGGACCTCAAGCACCAAGTAAACCTAAACCACCCCGACAGGTGTTTGTCCAATCTGTTCTTAAAACCTCCAATGACAGGGATTCCACAACCTCCCTTGGAAGCCTATTCCAGGGCTTAACTATGCTCATAGTTAGAAAGAGCTTCCTAATATCTAATCTTATGCCCAAATAAAACTGTTAGTCTTTAAAGTGCCACCAGACTCCTCGTTGTTTTTGTGGATACAGACTAACATGGCTACCCCTCTGATACTTAATATCTAATCTAAATCGTCCTTGCTGCAGAGTAAGCCCATTTTTTCTTGTCCTACCTTCAGTGGATATGGAGAATAAAGTCTAACAGAGTCTTATAGAAGTCTCACAGTCATAGAATCATAGAACAGAATCATAGAATCACAGAATATCAGATTTGGAAGGGACATCAGGAGGTCACCTAGTCCAACCCCCTGCTCAAAGCAGGGCCAATCCCCAACTAAATCATCCCAGCCAGGGCTTTGTTGAGCCTGACCTTAAAAACCTCTAAGGAAGGAGATTCCACCACCTCCCTAGATAACCCATTCCAGGGCTTCAGCAACCTCCTAGTGAAAAAGTATCAGAGGGGTAGCCATGTTAGTCTGGATCTGTAAAAGCAGCAAAGAATCCTGTGACACCTTATAAACTAACAGACGTTTTGGAGCATGAGCTTTCGTGGGTGAATACCCACTTCTTCAGATGCATGTGGTGGAAATATCCAGGGGCAGGTATATATATGCTAGCAAGCAAGCTAGAGATAACGAGGTCAGTTCAATCAGGGAGGATGAGGCCCCGTTCTAGTAGTTGAGGTGTGAAAACCAAGAGAGGAGAAACTGGTTCTGTAGTTGGCAAGCCATTCACAGTCTTTGTTCAATCCTGAGCTGATGGTGTCAAATTTGCAGATGAAGTGAAACTCAGCAGTTTCTCTTTGAAGTCTGGTCCTGAAGTTTTTTTGCTGCAGGATGGCCACCTTAAGGTCTGCTATAGTGTGGCCAGGGAGGTTGAAGTGCTCTCCTACAGGTTTTTGTATATTGCCATTCCTAATGTCTGATTTGTGTCCATTTATCCTTTTCCGTAGAGACTGTCCAGTTTGGCCGATGAACATAGCAGAAAAAGTTTTTCCTAATATCCAACCTAAACCTCCCCCATGGCAACTTGAGACCGTTACTCCTTGTTCTGGCATCTGCTTCTATAAACTTATAGAAGAAGTCTTACAGAAGTCTAACATCTGTCATCAGGCCCTCCATCAGTGTTCTTTTCTCAGGTCTAAATATGTCCAAGTTTTTAAATCTTTCATCATAGATCAGGTTTTGTAAACCTGTTATCGCTTTTGTTGCCCTCCTCTGGATTCTCCCCAATTTGTTCACATCTTTCCTAAAGTCTGATGCCCAGAACTGGACATAGTACTCCAGCTGAGGCCTCACCAGTTCTGAGTAGCACCATATAATTACCTCTCATGTCTTACATACAACACTACTGTTAATACATCTCAGAATATCAGCCTTTTTTACAACTGCATCACATTGTTGACTCATTCACTCTGTGAGCCACTGTACCCCCTAGATCCTTTTTAAGCAGTGCCATCATTTTGTAGTTGTGCATTTGATTTTTCCCTTCCTCAATGTACTACTTTGCACTCGTCTTTATTGAATTTCATCTTGTTGAATTCAGACCAATTCTCCAATTTGTCAAGGTTATTTTGAATTCTAGTACTATCCTACAAAGTGCTTGCAACACCCTCCAGCTTGGTGTCATCCAATCTCCACTCTATTATCCAAGACATTAATGAAAATATTGACTAGTTCCAGTCCTAGGACAGAGCCCCATTAGATACATTCTCTCAATCTATCAGCAACCTATTGATAACTATTGTTTGAGTAGTGTCTTCAACCAGTTCTGCACACACCTTACATTAATTTCATCTACACCATATTTTCCTAGTATGCTTATAAGAATGTCATGTGGGATTGCGTCAAAAGTCTTACTAGCATGGTCCCTATATTTTTTTGCTCATGTCCCCCGTTACCTGGCCCATGCCCCCAGAATCTGTGGTGGAGAGTCAGCACCAGGAGCAAGGCTGGGCACTGGAAGCTGTGGTTGGGAGTAGGGGACAGGCCAGGGGCTAGGCACTAGGTGCAGGGCTGAGAGCAGGTGCTGGGGACAGAGAACAGAGCTGGGGGCAGAGCTGGACTGGGTGGCACTCCCTTCCCTCCCCCATGGAGCTGGCTTAGGCCCTGCCACATCCCCCAAAATATCCCTCCCCCCCAGGGGGGTGCACCACATAGTTTGGGGACCACTACCTTACTAAAAGCAAGATATATCATGCCTATTGCTTCCCCCTAATTCAGTAGGTGAGTAACCCTGTCAAAGAAGGAAATTAGGTTAGTTTGGCATGATTTATTCTTGACAAATCCACACTGGCTATTCCTTATAATCCTATTATCCTCCAGGTGCCTACAAACTGATTGCTTAATAATTTGTTCCAGTATCTATTCAGGTATCAAAGTTAGGCTGACTTGTCTATAATTCCTGGGGACCTCTTTCTGAAGATGGAAAACTATGTTTGCCCTTCTCCGGTCCTCTCGGATGTCACCCATTCTCCATGAGTTCTCAAAGATAATGATTCTGAGATTGCTTCAAACTACTGTCTTAAGTATCCTAAGGTGGATTTCATCAGGCCCTGCCGACTTGAATATATCTAACTTATCTAAATATTCTTTAACCTGTTTTTTCCTTGCATTTCTTCCCCCCCTTGTTAATATAAATAATGGTAAATATGTAGCCAGAATTTACCTTTTTAGAGAAGACTGAGGCAAAACAGGCATAAATACCTTACCGCCTTCTTTATATCATCCACTATTAGCTCTCCTTCCCCACCAAGTAGAGGATCTACCACTTTCCTTTGTCTTTTTCTTGATTCTAATGTAGTTTATATAACCTCTTCTTATTGCTTTTTATCTCCCTTGTTAGGTGTAACTCATTTTACAACTTTTTGACAAGAGCATCCCTAAAGGGCCCTTTTTGGCACTTTAGCTAAAAACTAGCAGGATCACCCATGTCTATTGGTACAGTATGGACTGAGAAGAGTTTCTCTGTTTGACATGAGCTTCACATACTGAGAGTCTTGAGCAGTCATACTTTCATAAAACAGGACAGATGCTTGTTCCAATTCCATTTCATCAGAGCTCCAGAGAACCCTAACATGTAATAGTGGTATAACAACAATCCAACAATCTGATAACGTACAGGCCTGGTGCTTCCACTAACATCAGTACTCATTTATCCTCTCATCTATCACTGCATACTGATGCCTAGTTATCAAGAGCATGTGCCCAATTTTGTCCGAAGCACCACGACATACACAAAATGTGTTGTTTCCTGGGAAAACATATATAATTTGCCACCATTTTGTTAAATTTCTTTGAAAACAATTATTTTCAGGCTTACATAAGCCTTTGTTTTTATCTTAAAATATTTTTTTTTGCTTTATTTTATTTGCTGTCTGTTGATGTTAAATATACCTTGCTGCCTTACCTTCAGATCCAGACCAGGAAGAGAATTCTCTCCCAGAGACACCATCATATCTACTGGCTTTATGCTGTTTTCCAATTAAAGACCAACTTAACAAGTATTGTTTTGAAAGGTACAAGGATTAATAGAGATGATGAAAACAAGCAATTGTACAACTTCTCCACTCTGCCTTAGTCACCAGCTATGGTGGCTCTAGTTCCTCCCTACCACAGCCTACGTCTCTTCTTTAAAGTTGTAGTTATTAAATAGAAAATTGGCATTTAAATTTCCTGTTAGTGAGAATTGAGATCATTCATACTTATGTGAATTAGGCAGTCTCCCTTTTAACATTACAACCAACTACAAAGTGAAACCTGTCAGGTTCACTTAATCATGTCCATAAGGTACTCAACAATAACTGGATCAATAACAAAATATCTACTGGACAATGCAGTTTCTTCACATCTTCTGCAGTTCTTTGTCCAGGATTTGAACTGTTTACTGTATGTATCATTTCCACAGAGCTAAACCTCAAATCCTGTTGCATAACTACCAGTAGTTATCAATCCATACTGGAGATTATACTAGCCAACACAAAACAGATCATCTCATTCAGCAATCACCATTAAATTCTGCAGCAAGACATGCTTTTTTGTAGATAATGAGATCAAAAGTTATTTTGATGTAACTTAGAGCCTAATGTACTAAAGATTTGTAAAGCATTTATGAAGTTTTCCCTGCAGAGCTCTCAACCTGCCAAGATCCAAGTCAGAGACAAAGACTCAAAACGGAAGCAAGTGGGGAGGAGAGAAAGAAACAAAGAATATGGAGTTTATTAGGAAGCATCAATTATTTCTTTAAGAGAAATCATGTGCTCTTCATCCTTAATTGCACAATTTGGCATTTCCAAGGTAAATAATGTAATAATAAAAAGTGTATTTGATTTACATGGCACTAAGATAAATTTGAGAGTCTGAATAAAGGATTATTTAGCCCAGAGGTACAGTTCCTTCCAGTTGTTTTTAGCATGGAATACACCAAAATTGTCATAGACAGCTTTATGGCCAGCTTTTGAAATATTAAGCATGATTTTCCTCTTAACAGCCATGTTAATCAGGGGTAACTCCATTGAAAGAAATGCAAGAGGAGGGTCAGGTCCATTGTCTCTCAGTTCAGAGCTACCATATTCTTTACTGGGTGGTGGGAAGAGCAATCTGCAAAGCGTGTGGTTAGGCAAAAAGTACAGGTCTATTTTTATACAGAGATCAGCACAAGACTCCAGTTCAATGTGCCTGGAGTTGGTGTATCTGTAGATTAATCTGGAGATTAAGAAGAATGGGCAGTACATAATGGCTGTGTGTGTTTTTGGACCCTACAGACTTTACACAAGAACATGCCTGCAAACCATTTCTGTGACATATGCAGTGTGTGTGATGATGCACTGTAGTTTGGAGAGAAAGTCTGACATTTTTATTAAAAAACAAACTTCTCTTAAGTAAAGGTTGCTTTTCTGATCCTTTAACAACAACAACTTTCTGTTATACATATACAATGGGAAAGTTTTCACTGTCCTGACAATGAAAATGCAATACAGGTCTTCCTTCAAAAAAAATAAAAATAATAAAAAAACCAACAACCTAAACAAAATTCTTTGATATTTTCATCCACTAGTTGGAACCTATACCCTATCTAAATCAATCAGTGCAGGTGAAGTCTTCTGCATGAGACATTCTGCACAGCAAGAGTAACTACTTAGATTTACTATTTTGTTTATATTGGAAGCTGCTTTTTCAAACACATCTGTGCTAGTTCTAAACTGGAAGCAAAATTATACTCTTCCTGGTGAGAGTAAAGAACAAACTACTACACATCTTTACTATAGACTTCAGATTTTGAAGATGTCCTTCCTTAGGGTTTTACACTGGTTACTTACTGTGTGTGCTGTCTGAATGTCACTTCTACGATTGAGTGTCATTACTGCTAAATCCTATCAGAAGCAGCAATATCAACCAGAAGACTAGGCATTGACTCAGCTACTAACACAATTAGAACTTTGAGGATTTAGTCAAATGGCAAAAATGGCATGTACAGTAACTCCTCGCTTAACGCTGTAGTTATGTTCCTGAAAAACGTGATTTTAAGCAAAATGATGTTAAGCAAATCCAATTTCCCCATAAGAATTAATGTAAATAGGGAGGTTAGGTTCCAGGGAATTTTTTTTCACCAGATAATTATAATTTTTAATTATAAAACATACACACAGTATAAGTTTTAAACAAACAATTTAATACTGTACACAGCAATGGTGATTGTGAAGCTTGGCTGAGGTGGTGAAGTTAGAGGGTGGAAGAGGGTGGGATATTTCCCGGGGAATGCCTTACTGCTAAATGATGAACTAGCACTCAGCTGAGCCCTCCAGGGTTAACACATTGTTGTTAATGTAGCCTCACACTCTACAAGGCATCACAAATGGAGGGAGGGGAGACAGCATGGCAAACAGAGATGGAGAGACACACCCTGTGTGTGGAAGAGAAAGAGGGATGCGCATTGCCCCTTTAAGTATGCTGACCCCACTCGAAGTACATTGCCTTTAAAAAAAAATCAGGAAGTTGAGACAGTAGCTGCAGCCAGCAAGCTCTCTCCATCCTGAACCCTGTCCTCTCCCCACCCTGCTCTATATGGAGAAGGGATAAGCACGGGGCAGGAGTGGGGGGAGGGGGACACCCTGACATTAGCTCCCCTCTTCACAGCAAGCAGGAGGCTCCCAGGAGCAGCTCCAAGGCAGAGGACAGGAGCAGCACATGGCCGTGGAGGGAGGGACAGTTGAACTGCCAGCAATTGGTAGCCTGCTGCAGAGGGAACTTAGAGGAGCAGGGAGCTGATGGGGGGGCTGCTGGTCCACCCTGGTTCCAAGCCCCCATCAGCTAGTGGCAACGGGCTGCTCTTTCTGAAAGCAGTGAACAAAGCCTTCTCTGGCCTATTATATCTGCCACCAGTGATGAGAGCTGAATCTATCCTTAATGATTTATACACGTTGTGATTTACATTATGGTGCAAATTACACTGATGTCAACAGAATGCTGATTGTCTATTGAGTAAAAATACCTGAATATGTTGTGCCACTGACATTTAACCAAAATCCAAATAAAGATAGTGGTTAGCTATTAGCTCCAAAATATGACTTCATAGAATTATAGAAGATTAGGGCTGGAAGAGATCTCAGGTCATCTAGTCCAACCCCCTGCTCAAAGCAGGACCAACCCCAACTAAATCATCCCAGCCAGGGCTTTGTCAAGCTGGGCCTTAAAAACCTCTAAGGATGGAGACTCCTTCACCTCCCTAGGTAACCCATTCCAGTGCTTCACCACCCTCCTAGTGAAATAGATTTTCCTAATATCCAGCCTAGACCTCCTCCACTGCAACTTGAGACCATTGCTCCTTTTGGACACACAGTCCAACACAAATGCAAATATGCTTAAAACACTGCAGTATTTCCAACCTCAAGGGATCAAAAATCATGAGTCAGACCCCCAAATATCATGAGATTTCAAAAGCCATCAAATCATATTTTAGTCTTTCTTGACTTCTACTCCTCTGCTAATGTCTGTGTGATAATTTCAGAAATGTCAACCTTTAAACGCACACACAGAAAAAAAACCACTTTTTTCATGGCTGTTCAGATGGAGATTCCACTTATGCTCGCCTCACCCTAAAGACACGGGAATTGCCATCCACTCCCCATTACTGTCTTGATCTCTCTCCTCCTAGTTTATTTCCATTGAAAAAAGACGAGCTGGATGTTAAATAGTTTGAGAACCAGTAACCAAATTAATGCTTCATGATTCACACTTGCACTTTGAACTTATACTACTTTTTAAGGTAGATGAGTTCAAGATATACATACTAAAAAACTTTTAAACACATATCCATCATTCATATAAGCAATAATGCCATTGTAAAATAAATATGGAATCTGATATCCTTTTGCAAGAGCAACATTTTCCCTGTCTCCCTTTGCCCCTCACCCACATCCCCTACACCCCATTCCTCTGCATCCCTTAAATGTGCCTCCTGCTCCCCCCTCACTCTTCCCATCTGCCTTTTACACTATTGCCTCACAGTCACTGTGTCCTGTCTAGCCCCTTGTAACAGAGAGTGGCATCCTTTTTCCTCTGGTCATGTCTTACGCCTTACTGAAAACTATGGGATGTGGCAACCAATTTTATTAAGGGGGAACCTCATTTCCACATGCAGATAGACTGGAGGGAAATGGCCATCTTTCTGGGGTCAGCCCCATTACGAGTAAGATGGTGGCCATTTTGAATCAGAGAAAATTCACAAGTTGTCAGCCTCTCATTGTTTTCATGAGAAAGGTAAAAAAAAAAAAAACCACCACCACAACCCTAAAACCACACACCAAAAATTGCTAGTGTTGCAATAAGAGCATGAAAGTTGGTGATAAGGACTGTGTCTTTGTTCGGTGGCTAGCATAACTCAATCAAAAAAAATAACACACTGATTGAACGGAATGGCTTTTCATAGCATAACAAACTACTAAATCTCAAGTAGAAATATTGCTAGACTGAGGCTGTTCCTTTTTTCTCTTCAACGTCCCTTTACTGAACAGAGTAACTATATGGTTTGTATTGTGAGAGCATCTACAAGCACCAATCAAACCCTACTGTGCTAGACACCAACACGTAATAAAAAAGACAGTCCCTCCCATAGCGAGCTTACAGTGTGAGCATATGAGCAGAGAAGAGTGGTACAACAAATGGGAAGAAGACAAGGTAATACATCACTTTAAAAATGGCTAAATTAAGATAGAGAGTGACTTATCCAAGAGAAGGGAATGGCACTGAAATCCTATTTCCTGACTATTCCCCTCTAGTATATGGTGTTCATTTGACAAAGGCGGTACAAATTACACCCACAACTCTCAAGAAGAGAGGAGGATATAGCATCTCAAAAAATTACTTGGTGATCTCAGGCAAACTAAGGCAGTAGAAGGGGTACCAGATGCACTGCACAGGACTTGATATGTTCAGTAAACTGGAGCAAAATGGGTCTAATCTTCCACAATGGACCATTATTCAGTATTATTCTTCCCAGAAGCAGGAAGAAAGCAAGCTAGCCTCTTGAGGAACATTCTTCTTCCATTTATGCCACTCTGAGCATAAGAGATACTGATACCAGTGTGGAGTCTAGTTCTTGGAGAATTCTGGTTACGTATGAGTTTTACCAGGGATTTGTGTAATATAGGACTTATTGGCCATATGGAACTCATATTGTTACCATACCAACAACATGCATGTAGTACTGCATTGTGGGTTTTATGGTGTTCAGGTGTATATAATTAACTGAACTCATGGTCTTTATTAAAGATGCATATCTGAATGGCTCAGTCATCTGTTATGTCTATGATCCATCCCCATTCATTTTACTGTGTTTCTGAAATTTTTGATTGAATGCAAACATATACTGCATTTCCAACAACATGTGCACCAAAGGAGCATCACTCCAGACCTAGCAGATGCGCATTGGTACAACAGAAATATTATGTGTGAAACACTATCAGATGGTTACGTGCCAAGATTCCTGACTCCAAGTCCAGCAATTCAGCCACTTGACTGCACAAAATTGGGATGTCGGGCTGTATTGTTAAAAAGGAGAGGTATTTTATGTCCTGCCATTTATCTGTATTGCCTTGGGAAGGGCAACTGCTGTTTCAGCTTTACCAATGAGAGTGCTAACCTCAGTCTATTGGTCGCATTACACATTGAAGGGCTACAGATCACCAGGAAAGCAATTGATCTTTCCCTCCTGAAGATGCATTCAGACTGTGGCAGTTAAATGTTCCAATTTCTTGCTTTGGGGCTGCAAATACTCTAATTTTACACACCATGAGTTAGTTTACTTACAAATGAATAATCCTGCTTGAGATCCAACAGCTCCAGAACTTGAGGAAAAAAAATTTGCTTTCCTACCATACAGTAATTGCTATCTTCATGATAATAAGTGATTTGAAGCAAAAATGCAGAGACCTCTTTATGAGCTCTAATATAGTACATTATCTCTGTGGGCTATAAAAATCTATTTTTCATACATAATATAACATAACATAACATGATTGTACTTGTAATCTGTGTTGAATGCCATGCTTCCCCAAGCCCTCAGCAACGCCATGAGTGCTCTCATATGCCAATAGCTGGGGGAAATTGCACGTTGGGAAAGAGTCACGCCAGTAGAATATTTGTCCAGTTGCATGGGAGTGGTTGTGCTCTATGAAATGCAACACCATCTCAGTGGAATGTACTGTACATATCCTACCTCTCCCAACTTCATGTTAGTCTGATTTTAAAAGCTTAGTTTCCTTTAACATGCATTTAGTTTAAATTTGGTTAGCCCACTAAATCAAGTTTCATCTTCACATGCAATTCTTCACAGGAAGGTCTTTTTACTTTTTGCCCAGTACACTTAAAAGAGTTACCACTATGCCCTTTATTTGAACAAATGATGTCTGATCGGTTTCTCTTAATGTGATTCTCCAGAAATGTTTTAAAGGGAATATCAGCATAGATCTATAAATCATTTAAGGATTAATCTTTCTAAATTCTCTCATTTTATCTTCACATATTTCTTACTGCTCTTTTAGAAACAGTCAAGGTTAATTGGAGCTAAAGTTTAGGATCCAGATTCTCACGGGTGCACATACTTCAAAGGTTTCCCCTCCACACACACACAAATGAACATAGGATGGATATATGTGGCCAAACAGTGTTGGGGGTATTTGTGCAAACCAACCTGCATGTGGTGTTCTGTCCCATCTAGTGGTACCAAGACCACTTAGAGAGAGAGAGAGAGAGAGAGAGAGAGAGAGAGAGAGAGAGAGAGAGAGAGAGAGAGAGAGAGAGAGAGAGAGAGAGAGAGAGAGAGAGAGAGAGTTAAACGAGTCTTCTCTACAGCCTTAGCTAACAGTCAGCTGACTTTTATCTCATGCAGTAGAGGCTCATGTACTAAACTCCACAAGTCCCAGGTTCGATCCCGCTCAATAACGAGCAGGGTCTGTTGCCATTACACATGCGTGGACAGTAGCTGTGGAATAGAGGGGCAAGGGATAGTCTTAAGGGGAGAAGTATTGCGTGTTTAAATTCATTGCGCACAAAAGTACATACACATTT
Source organism: Gopherus evgoodei (assembly GCF_007399415.2). Lineage (NCBI taxonomy): Eukaryota > Metazoa > Chordata > Testudines > Testudinidae > Gopherus > Gopherus evgoodei. Next base: position 24,233,000 of record NC_044326.1, read on the forward strand.
AAACATGCACATTGTTGAAAATTAAGTGATATAATCCTGTATGTCTTTTGTGAAGCAAAATTATAGCCTCTATTTCCTGTAGGCTCTGAGGAAGAGGGTAGAGGGAAATAAAATCCAGTGGAAGATACAGAAACAAATCACAGGCCATTTTTGGAACACAGTTTATCCTTGGATTTTGAAAAAAAGTGAACACCAGCACCAATTTAAAGGGATTAAGTGAATCAGTGGAAAGCCATAGCAGGCGGTAATTTTGCAACAGAAACCTCTGTGTGTGTGTGTGTGTGTGTGTGTGTGTGTGTGTGTGTGTGTGTGTGTGTGTGTGTGTGTGTGTGTGTGTGATTTATAAATTCTGAAAGGACACAGTCCAGCTTTTGTACTCCTATTTTAGTCTTGATTTCAGTTTATCTTCTAACTGAAAGTCTCAACAATGATACTGGGATACCTGACAGTGGGAAAAAAAGTTAAAGACACTGTCCTCGTGTTTAAAGTTTGAATCTTCAGTGCACAGACTTATCATTACGTAAAGTAGTTGGGGTCATAAAGTTAACAGTCAAGGAGACTTGATGTGTGTTAGAACTAACATCTAGGGTGACCAGACGTCCTGATAAAATTGGGTCCGTCCCGATATTTAAGTGTTTGTCCCGCGTCCCAACTGATCTTTTGCAGTATTCCTTTTTTCGCTCCGCCGGTCCCCATGTGTCCCGATATTTTCTTCCTCTCATCTGGTCATCCTACTAACATCTCTCTCTCTCTCACACACACACACAAAATGCTCACCTGGTTAGAAGTCTGGGCCATCTATATAAGGAGGATAGAAAATGCAGAACAACAGAAAAAAAGAAGACCTACATCAGGATTTTTTAAAACCTTTAAACTTAACTCTATGAAGCCAGAAGGTCATTTGGTCACCATCTTGCTCAGATGTCTCATTCTATCCAACGCAGTAAATGTGGGTAAGTGGTCAAGATAAGCTTAAGTTGTTGGAGGTGTACTACAGGAAATGGCAATGCTAGCAGAAAAAAAAAGAGTGATCATGCTGTCTCCAGTGTCAGCAGTCCAAAGATGAGATTTAGGTCTTTAACAGCTGACACCCTTGCTAAAACCCATGATGTGAAAACTGATCACCTATCTAAAACATTCACTGCAGCAGTGAAAGACGACAAAGCCAGCTCTATCCCAAAAAAATAATGATGTTTTAGTAAACTGAGTGTATCATCAACCTGGACACAGCTGAAGTTCCCATATACACAGGGGAGGCATGTTGTATTATGAACAGGTTTCCCACTAAAATTAGTTGTTCTGGGACAGATTGACCCTTGCAAGGGTGCGCCCCATGAGGGAAGAGGAGGGGAGGGCACAAAGAACCCTACTTCTTCCTCTGGGCAAAGTCAAAGGACAATCACAGTCCCACAGGGCATGGACATGTCTTTTGCATGCGCTGTCTTCACTTGGATAAGTAAGTTACAACATATTATTAGTATCACACATTCATATAATACATTTTCTGGTTTTGACCCAATGAGCAATATTCAAGTGAATACTACTTCACATAGTCTTGTGGTCACATGGTCTAATATGTTAGAACATTTAGGGATTCTATTTTAATTCAGATATAAAAAGGGAAAAGTTAATGTTGATTGTTAACATTTAAATCAGTTCCTGACATTTGCGCACTTGCTTTTTTCAACCTTAATATGAGGTGTCATTGGTGTTTGCAAAAACAAATGAGAACAAAAGGAAAAAAGAAATGCAGAGCTACTCTCTTTGCAAAGCATGCAAGCTACCCTATCTTTTACAGGCAGAGCAGATGAATTATTTGAACTGGAGGTATCCAGTTTGAAGAGTCTGTCGAGATCTTTGAACTGGAGCAATTTAGTTTGTGATATCTGAGCTCATATATCCTGAACTGAGGCCAGTTTGGGTTTGTGGGGTAAAGACATTGGCTAGATTTTAAAATGCTCAGCAGTGAAATAGTTAAATAGCTGATATTCTCATTGGTATCATTAGATTTGAAAGTCAACAACCCACTGAGATAAATGCAAGAGCTCAGCCTCTTCCGGGGCTATTTTGTACAGGCTGTCTGCAGACTGAGGCAGGCATAAAACTGCCTCTATCTGCCCACTTAACTTTTGGAAGTTTTTATCATACACAAACTTCCATATTTTTAAAATGAAAGATTAGCTACAAGCACAGAATTCTGAGACAACGGCTGGATTATCTAGCATATTATACAGCAGTAAAACCATAGGATACAACAGACCTGTGACATGCATACACCCACCATCCCATCTATCATACTTCACATCCTCCCCTTTGCCACTAATAGAAAATACTCATCTGCAGGAAACTCCTGGTGTTTCAACACCAAAAAAAGATTTTAAGATCAATATAAGATGTAGAATCCTGCTACTGATTTCTTGCAGCTCCATTCTAGTTTGTTTCAGAGGTCTCATGCACAGAAATCTATCGCTGACTTTGACTCTCCCTTTGTCTGAGCATATATATCAAGACAAGAAATAAAGAAGTGCAACTTTCTTTGCTTGGAGGTGCAAAGAGAACACAATCACTAATTCACACATGGTTTATGGCCAAGCTGCCAGGACTCCAATTTTAAATTTTCTTCCTCTAACTTATCTGTTGCATTACTTTTAACTGCCTATAGCAGGGGACGCTAAAAGAACAAAGCACAAAGACCTGTTTACAAAGAAAGCCTCGACAGCATATTAGGAATTCTTCCTGATAAAATGAGGAGTATTACGTAAAGCTGTTTTATCCACTCCTGTAGATTTCAGTATGACGAGGCAAGCTTTGTTTTCCAAAATGATTCTTAGATTAATTACAGTAAACAGGTTTCTCATTATTTCCTTCTGTTTGGCATCTGCATTCAGTTTAATGAAGCCTTGGCCCAATTTTATCAATTAGCATCAAAAGCATTTGCCGTATGTATAACATGTCAAAAGTACAAGGTTATTTAGTCACCACCCATTTTGAAACAAATATAAAACAAAGTAAGAAGCTCATCTGTCAAGAGCCAATAGCTCTGGCTAGTTAAAGTGAAAAATGGGGTACCATACCTATGAAGATCATTTGGAACTATGTTCATAATAAAATCATCTTTACTGCACCTTTCAGGGCAAGACTGTGCAAGGGCTGGTGGTCTTGTATGGAAAATAGCTTGCTAGGGTCTGAAGGGGTGGGGAGGGGAGCAGAGCTCCTGCTGTGATGTACATTCCCCCTATCCAAAAGCAAATGAACTGACCAAAACACTCACCTCAGTATCCTCACATACAAATATACATTCTACAGCTAGAAAAAACTAAGGCTTGGCAGAGTAGAATGGTTAGATTTTGTCTAATACAGGGGTCTCCAATGCAGTGCCCGAGGGCGCCACGTCGCCCGCTGGGGCGTCTATGTGTGCCCACGTACTGGCTAGTGGACGGGCATCTGCCGAAATGCCGCTGACAAGCTGCATCATCCAGAGGCGTTGCCACCAAAATGCTGCTGATTTTCGGCGTTATTTCAGCGGCAATGCCTCTTGATGATGCTACTTGGCAGCAACACCTATTAACATTGCCGCTTGTCAGCGGAATTTCGGCAGATGCTCTTCCGCAGCCACAGTCCTCTGCGGCTCATCGTCTGGCACCTGCCAGACGAAAAAGGTTGGGGACCACTGGTCTACAAGAATTACAAAACTGGTGTTTGCTAGGAGCATGAGGCATGGAATATATTTGGGTTTTAGTAAGATGTGTGTTCCCATACCCTTATAAAAGCTCTCTTGAACACTGCCACATGGATTGAAAATTTACTAAGGGACCATGAGAAATTATGATGTTTCAAGTTATTGAAGAGAGGGTAGCTAGCAAAAATTTATCTACAGAAAGACAGACGATTTACTTAGGTTTTATAGGACAAGTATCAGGACAAGTGAGAAGTGTCAGGATTTAGGGCAAAGACTAGAAAAGGTAGTGGAAGTATGTGGAAAGGGTTGGGGGCAAATATGTCAAAGCTTGGGGTAGTGGATTAAAGTTAGTACAACTACTTTTCTGATGTCCCTCAGTCTCCTGGCAATGCCCACTCCAAATCCTTGTATATGTGTCCTCAACCCTCTTCCCCCCATCACACCCCTCTCCAACCCCTGAGCTAACCCAGACTCTCCTCCTGTCCCTATAGTCGTCATACAAAACTTCAGAAAATCCTCTCTCTCTCTGAAGATAACTTTCCATTAGACTCGGTGGAACCTCTAGACACTTCCCTTTCACAGCTTGATGGATGCATTAATAAATTAATACTGACTTTTGTCTACTATCCAGGCAACTCAGGGAAAGGACATGAGGGAGGCTGAGGCTCAGAATAGAAACTGCTCTCACCCTCCTAACAAGGTCTCTGAATATTGGCAGACAATCCTCAGCCTCACTGAGGCACAGGCACTTCTAAGCCTGTCCAACACCTGTGTTGAGATGAAAGGGAACCCAGGCCCTCTCTTTATTAGTCAGGTTCACCACTGCACCTGGAAACCTTAATGCTTGGTCCTTTTAGAGGACCACTGCATGTCTAGAGCACCCCTACAGACCACATTTGCTGCCCTATGGCTAGACAGTCCAAATTAGGCAGGAATTCAGTGCTACTGTGACCTGCCATCTGGACTAGACACAGTAGAGGGCACACAGAGGGGGTCAGGGAGACCAATACAGTCTAATGATCCAGACTACATACTACACCTATGTCTGTGTTAGTATCGCTGGTGATCCCTTGAGGTCGAGGATGATTTCTTATTTTTTTTCTTATTTTTCATGGGTCCTTTGGTGGCTGAGTCATTCGATCCTTGAGCCACAGGCTCATTGGCAGACATTGCAGGTGGTGCTGAGAGACAGGGTTGGGCCGCGATTGCAGAGTGACGGTTGTCTTTCCTTTCTTTTCTGGTGCTTTTCTGTGACCAGGACAAGGCAATTTTCCTCAAAAGTGGACGTTCCCTCTCTGACAAGTTTTCGCCAGTTATCCCTGTCCTGGGCTACTGTCTCCTACTGTGTGGCGTTGATGCCACATCTCTTGATGTTTATCATGCAGGTGTCTTTAGCGCATTTCTTTTGGCCTCCCCGTTTCCTTTCTCCTTTGGTGAGTTGGGTGTACAGCAGCTGTTTTGGTAAGTGTACATCAGGCATGCGCATACTGTGCCCGCTCCACCTCAACTGGTGCTGGATAATCCGGGCTTCAACACTGAAGATGTTGGCCTCTGTAAGGACACTGACATTAGTGCAATGATCTTCCCACTTTATGTTGAGGATCTTCCAAAGAAAGTGCTGGTGCTGGCATTCCAGGTTTTTCAGATGTTTTCCGTAGGTCACCCAAGTCTCACAATTGTAGAGGAGAGTTGAGATTACCACCGCTTTATAAACTAGAAATCTAGTGGGTGTTCTGATGTGATTGCTGAACACCTGGTGAAATAGTCTGCCAAAGGCAAGGCTGCCACAGTGAATTCTGTGCCGAATCTCGACGTCTATGTCTGCCCTCTGTGAGAGATAGCTGCCAAGATAGGCAAAGTGTTCTACATTTTCCCGTTCTTCTTTGTCAGTGTAGATCTTCCTTGCTGGGTCTGATGATTGACCAGGGACTGGCTGGTGGAGAACTCTTGTTTTGCTGATATTCTGAGTTAGCCCATGGCTTTTGTAAGCTTCGGAGAAGCAGTTAAAGGCTGTTTATAAATCTTCCTTTAAGTGTGCAACTACAGGACAATCATCTGCGTACTGGAGTTTGGTTGTTGTTGCTGATATTACTTTAGCTCTGGCATGGAAACAAGAAAGGTTGAAGATGTTGCTGTCAAGCTGATATTGGATGCTAATGCCTGTTTAATAGGACACAAATGGTGTGTGCCCTAGCTTCAGATCTAAACAGTTAGAGGGAAGGGAGGGCCAGCAGGGGTTATTGGGAGTTCCATGTATTGCCCAGGCAGAAGAGGGTCCGAAAGGATGGCTTTTCCACTATAATCTGCGTAAAATAGCACTGAGCATCATTAAAAGGATATGGCACTTGTAGATACCAGCTGCAGAACCTCATTCACAGCCGCCACGTTGGCAGATTTGCCTAGCTCCATAGGCAAAGCAGATTCTAGGAGGCACACCCCTTTTTTGTCACTCACTGGTCATATGAGCATGCAAGACGCCCCTCTGCCCCTCAAAGTGATCATGAGCTGATACTGTGTAGGAATTGCCCTATACCTGCTCCATATTCCACATTCCAGTACCTGGTTTTGGAAACCACTGACCAATTCTCAGCTCAGATCTTTATATGATACTTTTCTATCAGTGTACGTAGTGATCAGGTTTTTAATACTGTGTTCATGTCATAGATACCCCCTGAGAGGACTGAGGAAGGTTTTTTTTGAATGACCTTGGATGAGGGGATTGTGCATCGAGGCTGTGCCATTTAGAAACAGAGAGCAGCACAGCAGCCCTGGAAAGCACCGAGTCACACAACAGTGGAGTTTGTGGTGATGCTCCCAGGTGAGGATAAATACCCTGAGAGCTTGCATGTCCACTAGATTTTTCCCAAACAACAAGCACTAGCCACATTCTGATTTGAAAATTCCTCTTGTTTCTTGAGAGCTCCAAACTGGCCATGCAAATGATGCCCAAAGAAGTCTTTTACAACATTCCTGACAGCATCATATATAAAGTAGGTGGCAGAGCCAAACAGAACCTAGGACCTGTATGTTATCTTTCAATCCTACCTCCAAGAAAACAAATGCAAAATAAAACATTGTCTGTGCATCTTGTTATCAGGGACTAATTGTTTTAACTACTCAGGGCTAGACATACTCCTGTAACACACAGTTACTACAGGAGATATCTTGTAAGCTAAAGAAGAACCTTTTGTACCCTTTAAAAGGAGGAACACACCTACCTGTTATAAACAACAGAAAAAGAGAGTCTCAACAGAAACTCCAGGAAAAGCAGTCATCCTAAAAAACAAAACAAAACCCCACAGATAAAGACAAAATATGGGCTTCATTCCTTAGGATTACTCTAATAAGCCACTGTTAACAGGAAGGACTGCAATCCTTTCAGTACATATGTACAGAATAGATAGATAAGGAATTGTTGGGTGAGAAGATTAGTTAACTGATTTGACACCATAAAAGGATTTCTGTTCAAAATGCACCTCCTGAACTCTCAAGCCAGGACTCTCCACCTCTCCAGCCTCACTCAAAAGCCCAGTTGTAAATGGAAAATTGAATTCCTATTCTGTCAGCTTCCACATGTTGGAACCTCCCTTCAAATTCAAACAATCCTCTCACAGTTGCATCTGGGATTGTTCCCTGAATGTTGTGCTCCTTAGTAATGTTGTGCCAATGTAACCTTTGGGTAGGTTGAGTTTACTGCCCTACCGTTCTCCTAGTGCCTAAAAGCAACTTCCATCGAAAAAGACATGGAGACCCAGGATTCTGTCATTGAGGAGTTTGAACAAGGATTGCACGGGGTCAACTTCCCCACAATCCAGTCCAAAAAGAGCAAAAGGAATTAACTTAATTCCTAAGTACCTATTTTATAAAATCTTAAGAAAAATATTAAATACTAATAACAACTTAGTTTCTACAACATAACATGGATACTTTATAATCCACATACATTATTTTCACATTTATACATAAATGTAAATAAAGAAAACAAATTTAATCTACACAGGCCAGTCCTCACAGAAACAGTGAGAAGTAATTCAAGAGTACCCAAAAGCTTAGGTTGAGTTCACCTGAATCTCAGTCTGTGATCACCAAAGTCTACAGTCTGCTGAATCAAAAGAACTGCAACAGCATCTTCTCTCTTCTAGCTTGTAGGACCACCAATAGGTAGCTATGCAGACTCTTCCTCCTCCTCTGCTGATATTACTCCATTAGCTAGACAACTAACCAATTAACCAACTACTCAGTCTAAGTATATAGATTAAAAAAAGTTATTAAAAAAAAATGAGGCTAACAAAATATAAATGACTTTCCCCATCATCACATTCAAAGAAGAGAAAAGTTGGTGAATCATACTAGTTGAGAATTTATCTAAAAGTTTGGCTAAAATCAAACATTCAAAGTATACCATTAAAATAAAAAATTATTTCTCCCTCCCTATTTCTCCTTTCTTTAATTAACACTGCCAAGGCGTCCCTGTTGGAGGGTTAACAATACCACTAACCTGCTGCAAAATGCTTCAGAATTAGGGAAAACCAACCCGTTTTCTGCTCCTGTGGCACAGCTTCTCGCAACCCACACAGTACACGTGGCCTTTTGCAAAGCAGCTGCCATGACTACTTTCCCTCAACGGAGTCTGAGTCCAGCTACAGCTATTGAGCATACCCAAAACTACCACACACAATTCCAGAAACTTCTAGAGAGGAGTGCTAATTGATCATCTTTGGAGTTACATGTTAGTCTCTATATTTAAAAAATATCCAGAACCAAAAGAAGAATGCACTGGATTGCTTTGAGTTAGTGAGGGATTTAAAAAAAATCTACCTCATCAGCTTCAGTACTTAGATGGTCCAAATTTTAACCACCTAGAAACTTTCCAAGGTGATAGAGAAGGCAAAAGGGAGTTACAGGATGCATACTGGGTGTGACAGGACTCTTCAGGTTATGTCTGGCAGAGGTGCCTGTGTATTTTGTATAAACTTGAAATAAAACTACAAAGTGTTTCACAAATCCATTTGTTATCGTTTTCATCTTCTCAAACATTTCTAAATTACCACAAACATTACCACTGTTTAGAAGGAAAGCAAAGTCCTCCCTGCTTGACAAGCTCTGGTGCTCAGAGTGGCTGCAGCTAAATATTCAGACTCTGCTCTGCCTTGCATTTATATAGCCTTTTATATTCACTTTGCACTCGCCTTGAAAAAGATTACACAAAAGGTGAAAGGCAGTGGAGAATAAGGCTCACAAAAATGAGACCCAAGGCCAAGATTTGCAAAAATAGGAGCCTAAAGTCAGGCTACTAAGTTGACATGTAGGCACCTAAATAAGTGGTCTGATTTTCAAAAGCACCAAGAACCCAATAGCTCCAATTGACTTCAATGGGAGTTGATGAGTATTCCAGACTTCTGAAAGTCAGGCTGCTTGAGGTACTTACGTTTTAGGTTAATAACAAAATAAATTGTTTGACCCCCAAACTGTATGCTGTTGGAAGCAGAGAATAAGACAACACGTTAGAGTCTATTCCTAGTACATGATACATAGGCAGTGCTCTTGGGTTCACTACACCCAGGCTATAGTATGAATTGTTCCCTTTGCCTTCTTCCCACTTTCGGCTTAAGCTTCTTGGCATTGTTACAACAGTGTCTAAGTTTAAATGTATCATTTATATGGTTTTTGTTCAAATACAAAATGATTTAGTGAAAAATTATGACATCTGTCCAGTGCATAATAAAACATTTTGAATGATAATATTGCGCAGTTATTCTTTTCTCTGCAAATGTTGGATTCTTCTGACATACTGTTACTTACAGTTAGTAAAAATTGTTCACATGCCAAGAAAAGCCATTGGACTTCCTTATATGTTTTGTCACCGAGAAACCAAAAAGCTTAAGGTATCTTGGAAAAACCAGTGTGCCAAGATTCAGTTCTAGTTTACAAAAAAGCATAGCACTCAAAGAGCAGAACTTTGAAAGAGTAAATAACACTGTTGTAAAAGTGTCTATTCTGCATATATGGGGAGGGATAGCTCAGTGGTTTGAGCACTAGCCTGCTAAACCCAGGGTTGTGAGTTCAATCCTTGAAGGGGCCACTTAGGGATCCGGGGCAAAAATCAGTACTTGGTCCTCCTAGTGAAGGCAAGGGGTTGGACTTGATGACCTTTTGAGGTCCCTTCTAGTTCTAGGAGTATCATTGTATAATCCCCACTCTGAACCTTGGCATTCAAAAGATGGGGTACCAGCATGAATTTTTCTAAGCTCAATTACCAGCTTAGTACTTGTAGCGCTGCCACCAACCAGGAATTCCAGTGCCTGGTACACTCTGGTCCCCCCAAAACCTTGCCCGGGGACCCCCAAGACTCAGTCCCTGTGGATCTTAACACAAGGAAAGTAAACCCTTTCCCTCACCGTTGCCTCTGCCAGGCTTCCCCTCCCTGGGTTACCCTGGAAGATCACTGTGATTCAAACTCCTTGAATCTTAAAACAGAGAGGAAAATTCACCTTCCCCCCTCCTTCTCTCTCCCCCTCCCAGACTCTCCCTGAGAGAAAAAGTAATCCGAAACACAGAGAGAAAATTAACCTCTCTCTCCCCCTTCCCTCCTTTCTCCCCACCACTTGTCTGGTGGATCCAGACCCAGTCCCCTGGGGTCTCACCAGAATAAAAAAACAATCAGGTTCTTAAACAAGAAAAGCTTTTAATTAAAGAAAGAAAAAACAGTAAAAATTATCTTTGTAAATTTAAGATGGAATATGTTACAGGGTCTTTCAGCTATAGACACTGGGAATACCCTCCCAGCCTAAGTATACAAGTACAAATTAAAATCCATTCAGCAAAATACAAAATTTGAACTCCTTCCAGCCAAATACATATTTGCAAATAAAGAAAACAAACATAAGCCTAAATCACCTTATCTACCTAGTACTTACTATTCTGGACATATAAGAACCTGTATCAGAGAGATTGGAGAGAAACCTGGTTGCACGTCTGGTCCCTTTGAGCGCCCAGAGTGAACAACAATCAAAAACTAACAGCACACACAAAAACTTCCCTCCCTCAAGATTTGAAAGTATCCTGTCCCCTGATTGGTCCTCTGGTCAGGTCACAGCCAGGCTCACTGAACTTGTTAACCCTTTACAGGCAAAAGAGACATGAAGTACTCCTGTTCTATTAACCCTTAACTATCTGTTTATGACAAGGAGATTGGTATATCTCCTATTATTATTATAGCATATTGCCAGTATTAGTGCAGCAAATAGAGCACACATTATTTTTTAGCATTAATATTGCTTTCTAAAGCAATGCATCGTCACTTCCACAATTGCATGGTTATTCTCTTTGCAACTCAATCAAGCTTTCAGTTCTTCACACTGAGATTACCAAAATAAAAATTGTTGCCTATCATCATAGTACAGGGGTAGGCAACCTATGGCAGCATGTGCATGCGAGCTGATTTTCAGTGGCACTCACACTGCCCAGGTCCTGGCCACCGGGCTGGGGGGGCTCTGCATTTTAATTTAATTTTAAATGAAGCTTTTTAAACATTTTTAAAACCTTATTTACTTTACATACAACAATCATTTAGTTATATATTATAGATTACAGAAAGAGACCTTCTAAAAACATTAAAATGTATTACTGGCACGCAAAACCTTAAATTAGAGTGAATAAATGAAGACTCGGCACACCACTTCTGAAAGATTGCCAATTCCTGCCATAGTATTTAAGTGCATCTGACAGAGTCTGTGGACAGTGAGCTGAATAGCGAAAAAATGCTGGGAGGTTTTAAGTCCTTGTGCTGGTCTTTTAGGGATCTGCTTCCATTCTAGGTTATCACTATGACATCACCCATAATGGGCCTAACACTATTTTGCCCATGAGCTGAGTGTCTTGATGCACTGTGGGATAGGGTTGAGAGGGAGACAAAGAGGGAATTGAGGAACAAAGCTATATCACATGGACACTTAAACAACAATGGAAGTTCCTGTACAAACAGTGGATCCTTACACTTAGCGAGAAATTACTGTAGCAATTCTGTAGCATATTTGCTTGACTTAAAAAAGAAAGTAAAGAAACAAGAAAGCCCAGATGTTTTTCAATGGGCCAGGATAATTTCCTATTTCACTACATACATTATGTTATTGTCTTGATGTGTTAAGACATGTTTCCTACTACTTCTTCAGATCAGTAGGTTTCCCTAGGCAAGGTCTGTGGACTTGGAGCCTAGGTCTGTAACACCTCTGCAAGTCTCCAGTTTGGCCATCTTCCAGGACTGGCCACATGCCAAAGAACTGAATTCTAGCTCACAGCTGCAATACTACTCTTTGTTTCCACACTGAAATTTCAAGTCTTGCCAACATTAAGCCAAGAGATAGGAAAACCAAGTCAGGGTTTAAGTTACATATTTAAAAGAAACAATAGAATCCCTTTTGATGTTTAATTTAATTCTACATTCTTTCCTAAAGGAAATACCTTAATTTCAGGCCATTTTGGCTAGATTGATATTTCAGTCTAACAGCTATGACAGTAAAAAGACACTGAGTTTCAGGAGTGAACCTAAGTTACAGTGCCCTGGACTGATGAGTTTTGCTCTGAGCTTCAGCAGTCAATCTGCAGAGATAACATCAGCAAAGCTACTTCTTCGTATTGGGCATGATCCAAAGCCCACTAAAGTCAGTGAAAAGGCTCCTACTTAATTTGACAGGTTTTGGATCAGGCCCATGATGCATGCTAAGGAAAATCAGTAAAGGTGGGAACCATATGATATCTGGGGGGGTAGGAAAACTGCAACAAAAAGTGTATCCCAAAATATGTTCAGTATGGAGGCTCAGGGGGGGAGGGGAGGGGAAAGACCCGCCAAATACCCAGTTCAGAACTAAAGTGGAAGCACATTAAGGATATGTCTACACTACAAACATAAATCAACCTATGTTAAGTCGACTTATAGCCACTGTAATAATTACTGCAGAGGTTCAGGTCCATACTAGGCTCCTTCTGTCGGTGGTGCACATCCTCACCAGGAGTGCTTCCAGTGACTTAACAGGGGCAGCAAGGTGGGCTGAGAGTCTGGGCTGGGGAAGTACTTTAAAGTGATGCTGTCAGCTTAATTCATGGGTCAAATTCTGCTCTCATTGACACTAATTTCTTCAGTGAAGTTATTCTAATTTACATTAGTTACCCCAGATTTACACCAGGGTAACTGACAGCAGGATTCAGACAGATGTAAAGGCATTTTTTAAAGTCCTCTTATAAAAAGCTTGCCATCCGGTGTTGGCTAGGTATTGCAATAATTTTTTGAGGGGATGTGGGGGGTGAAATCATATCACACTTATAGATTTTTGCTGGACTCTCACCAACTATTTGCACCTAGGTCACATTTCCTTTTTCCGCTATTCCTTTTCACTTTCACATATGGGTACTTGCTCTTCCAATATCACCTAGCCTACAGTATCATATAACATTTGTATTTCAGTACAAGGGAGATCACTGCTCTGGTGGCACTAGGAGACACATTGAGCTTTCGAAAAAAAACTGCAAACAGGAGCCACTGATACACTGGAGCAGGCACCCCAGTTGATGAAAGCCGTTCAAGCAGGGCCCAATGAAAACTAATGAGGCCAGAGTGCTTCCTGCAGTTTTTACTGTGAACATTGATTAGACCATCCAAGTGAAGGACGACAGACACGAGGATGAATTTTAAGCAGCAGGCCACAACTTTATTAAACTTGACACCAGAGTAGGGTGCTACCTGCCCAATCTCCCCATATCAGGCATTTAAATGGGTTTAGTGTGGGGTTTACAGGGTTTCCAAACATTCATACAATTCCTAACATTAAATTTCTAAGTCCTATTCCTGTTTAACCCAACTGTCTCTCCAAGATGCTATAAAGAGAACAAAAAACAAAAACCACCAACCAAAACCCACTATCAGGTCTCAACCAATCTGAACTGAACGAGAAAATAATCCCTCCTGGCCCCTAAAACAGGCAATCAAACACAAAGCACCCTATAAACACAGTTCCTGTGCTATACAACTACAAAGAAGTAAAATGGGGCAAGAAGCTTGAGAAATCCCAGGCAACAGTTTTAATTAATGATTGTGGAGAGAAAGAAGCCAATTGGGCAGCAAGAAGCCAACGGGCAGCGGAGAGCACAGATGGAGAAAAGCATAAAGCTGCCTAGCATCTTGCAGATCCAGTCAAGTCTCCTCTCTGTTAAACTGCGTAGATAGCACAGGGGAGAGAATGCTAACCCTTCCGACTCCCTCGCCCTTTGTCTTTCCATCTAGTTAATTCCCTCCTAACATATCCCCACTTACATAAAATCAAATGAAAGAAATTGCAGAACATGTGCGATATTTGCTACAATCCCACTGTTCGCTCTACAGGTACGTTGTACTTCTTTCCACTAACATTTGTCTATTTGGATTGGAAACTCTTTGGGGCATGGACTCTCTCTTATTCTATTTACCATGCACAATGAGGCCCCTACTCTCAGTTGGCCCAGAGGCACTGTTGTAATAAATAATCAGTATAGGAGAAAATGCTTTTTTTCTGGCCTGTGTTAGTTTTTGTTCACCATCCAAATATCATACAACTCACAAGAAGCAGCATCTAGTGGCGCAGCAAACTGAGAACCTTCCGGGATACAGAAAGAAAGGTATTGCCAAGGATAAAAAATATCCTGTATATTTAGGATAGAGATGAAATATAAGTAATCATTAATGTTGTAACACAGGGCCCAAGGACCTCAGGCTTGCAAGACACTTAACTTAGTCGAATTAGGCCTTAGAGCTAACTTACCTATTATACAAATAAGTTAGCATAAGTTAGTTAATAATACATTTGCTGAGCTTGTGACTATGTTTTGATATGCTGATATTTGGAAAATAACTGCTGAGTTTGGATAATGTCCAAACAGTAGACACAAGTGACTGTTCATAGCCAAGGTGAAATGTTAGACACTTCTTTAAAGTAACTGCCTGTTACTATGGTGATGTTAATGAGGATAAGGGGAACTAACAAGGAAAACAGGGCAGACCAAAAATGATTGGATGTGGAAGTTCAAATAAGGAAAATGGGTTAAAACCTTCACAACTATATATACACCCCAGTGGGCCTTGGTGTAACACATCGCAAAAGCTGTATTCCTGCCTGGGTTCCTTGGGAGATGCCTGGATGAAGATTGGTGATGCTGATGGTGGTGAGAATTATGATGAGGAGCATGACAACTTGGGTTTCTTCTCAATGCATGCTGTGAGTAATGCAATACTAGACATACCATGTTGTTTTCTCTCTCCTTTACCTGACTGAAGTGTGAGTAATGTCATTTAGTTCGCTAATAAAAGTAATTACAGAAAGAACACTAAGTTGCTCCTCTTGTGCACCATAGCCCTTCTATTGAGTACCTCTCTTCTGAAGTCAATTTTGGGGCTGAACTCTCACAGATTAAAGTAGATATAAACCCTCACCTTGGGGTGGGTAACTGGTTAAAGTAACCCATAATTGTAGAAGAGGGAAGAGGAGTCAAAGGAAAAGGATGTCGGCAGGAGCAGAATTCTTGAACACTTCAAAAGAAATGAAGATTAGCTTTAGTTTTATGCAAAAGGAGAGGAGGCCAACTCTGAGTTGCAAGAATGTGAGGAAAACAAGGTCAGTTGTGGGACAGGAAGTAGCTTTTGGGGGAGAGATGCACACTAACCCCACTGAAAATTTCTTTATATTCCTATAAGCATTCGGCCCTCTTCTAGTTAATTTTGCTACCACAATGGCATTTGCAAAGATGGCCAGCCTTTTCTAAACCACTATGAGATACATACATTTCTGTCTCTGCAATGACATAAGCAAGATAATATAACCCTTCTGTTTGACTGTATGACCCACTCCAAACCATGCATCAGACAGTCACTCCAGGTTAGAGTAGAGAGAAATGAGTGCACTAACAATTCTTAATGATTAGTGCAATCTCCTTGTCTGTTTCCTACTATTATAAAATCAAACAGAAACCTCAGATAGGGTACATTACATTCTCATTAAGCCTTAAAGCCAGAATGGAACAAACTACTGCTTAGAAATTCATTTAGTCATGAAATTCAAGCCATACAGTCAGCTCAGTAAGGGAAAGACAAGCAAATAACAGGCTGACTGTTAGTAAATTATGGACAAATGGGCTTATTGGGCAGAAGAACTCATATCTGGATTCCACTAAACCAACTCATTCCAAACATTGAGGAGGAAGGTTTCATTTTTTCCTCCATTTTAAGGCAGAGCACACATTTTTTGTTGTACCGCAGTACACTGCAATGAATTTTTTACAATTACAGGGGTGGAAATACAAAAAATTCAGAGGCCACATAAGAAGGAATTCAAGTCAATCAAGCTGACCAACTATAAAGGTAGCACCATGGAATCACTCAACTTCTAGAAGGAGAATGATATTTTGTTTAAAACAGTAATAATTAATAGCCCAAACAATAAGAAATTATGAGAAGATTTAAGGGCTCGATTATAGCTTGATTATAGTTTTGTAAAAATAGCTTTTATGAAATCCAGTATTAATATATAGTTTTCAATAATGGGTTTTGAATATTTTCATGTACTGAGCCCACTGGGCCTAATTCCTGCAAAGACATCTGAAGCTGCTCAGTAATATATGTACTTGATGCTTTAACCAAGCCAATTTCACAAAGCTGAAAACAATTATGAGCCAAATCAGTTGGGAGAAAGAATTTAATCAGAAAAATGTGAATGGTGATTGGGAATCATTTAAGAATACCTCACTAGGTGACCCAAAAGCCAAAATCCTACAATCAAAGGTGACTAGGCAGTCTAAAGAACTGACCTCATTTAGAGGGGAAGCGAAGGCATTTGTACAAAATAATATATAACAAATGAAAGAAAGGGGAAGTTGATAGTAATGAATATAAATCAGAAGTTAGGAAATGTGGAAAATGTATAAGGGAAACAAAGGTATATAAGGAGAAATCTGTGGCCAGAATCGTTAAGGATAATAAGAAGGAGTTTCTTAAATATACCACTCTATCTCGATATAACACGACCCGATATAACACGAATTTGGATATAACGCGGTAAAGCAGTGTTCCGGAGGGGCATGGCTGCACACTCTGGTGGATCGAAGCAAGTTCGATATAACGCAGTTTCATCTATAACGCAGTAAGATTTTTTGGCTCCCAAGGACAGCATTATATCGAGGTAGAGGTGTATTAGGAACAAAAAGAATCCTGACAATGGTATTTGTCAATGATAGATGGAAATGGTAGAATTATCAATAATAATGCAGAAAAGCCAGAAGTGTTCAATAAATATTTCTCTTCTGTATTTGTGGAGGGGGGTAAATTATATAATCTCATCATATGGTTATAACTCTTTCCATTTTATTAGTATCTTTGAAGGATGTTAGACGGAAGCTACTGAAGTTAGATATTTTTAAAATCAGGAGGTCCAGATAACTTGCATGCAAGAGTTATAAGAGCTGCCTGCAGAATTCGCTGGACTGCTAATGTTGACTTTCAATAAGGCTTGGAGCACTGGGGAAGTTCCAGAAGACTAGAAGAAAAGCTAATTTCCCAATTTTTAAAAAGGGTATGTAGGATGCCCTGGATAATTATAGGCCAGTCAGCCTGACATCAATCCCAGGCAATATAATAGAGCAGCTGATATGGGACTTGATTAATAAAGAACTAAAGGAGAATACCGTAATTATTCAATTTATGCAAATCAACATGGGTTTCTGGAAAATAGATCAAAAAAACTTTATAAATTTACAAGTTTGGTTGATAAAGATAATAGTGTTGACATAACATATTAGGACTTCTGTAAGGTGTTTGATTTGGTGCCACACAACATTTTGATTAAAAAAACTGGAATAATATAAAATTAACTTGGCACACATTAGATGGATTAAAAACTAGTTAACTATAGGGCTCAAAAGGGAAGGATTGCTCAGTGGTTTGAGCATTGGCTTGTGAAACCCAGGGTTGTGAGTTCAGTCCTGGAGGGGGCTACTTAGGGATCTGGGGCAAAAATCAGTACTTGGTCCTGC
Organism: Gopherus evgoodei; assembly: GCF_007399415.2. Lineage (NCBI taxonomy): Eukaryota > Metazoa > Chordata > Testudines > Testudinidae > Gopherus > Gopherus evgoodei. The sequence continues at coordinate 24,250,728 of NC_044326.1, forward strand.
TACTGAAGGCAGGGAGCTGGCCTCTTCCAGTTCTAGGAGATAGGTATATCTCCAATAATTAAATTAAACTCTACATGGGGAATTGTCATCAAGCGGGTGTGTTTCCAGTTGGGTCCCACATGGATTGGCTCTTGGCCTTATGCTATTTAATACTTTTATCAATGACCTGGAAGAAAACACAAAATCATCACTGATAAAGTTCACAGATGACACAAAGATGTGGGAGTAGTAAATAATGAAGAAGATAGGTCATTGATTCAGAGCAGGATCTGGGTCAGTTGGTAAACTGGCCACAAGCAAACAATATGCTTTTTAATATGGCTAAATGTAAATATATACATCTAGAAAGAACGACTGCAGGCCATATTTACATGATGGGAGACTATCCTGAGAAGTAGCAACTCTGAAAAAGATTTGGGTGTTGTGGTGCATAATCGTCAGAACATGAGATCCCAGTGTGATGCTTGACCAAAGGAGCTGATGTGATCCTAAAATGCATAAACAGGGGATGTGGCACCAGAGAGATTATTTTACCTCTGTATTTGGCACTGGGGTGAACGCTGCTGCAAGACTGTGTCCAGTTCTGGTCCCCACAATTCCAGAAGAATGTTGATAAACTGGAGAAGATTCAGAGAAGAGCAACAAGAATCATAGGACTGGAAGGGACCTCGAGGGGTCATCTAGTCCTGTCCCCTGCACTCATGGCAAGACTAAGTATCATCCAGACCATCCCTGACAGGTGTTTGTCCAAACTGCTCTTAAAAATCTCCAATGATGGAGATTCCACAACCTCCCTAGGCAATTTATTCTAATGTTTAACCACCCTGACAGTTAGGAAGTTTTTCCTAATGTCCAACCTAAATTCCATTGCTTCTTGTCCTATCCTCAGAGGTTAAGAAAAAACATCTTTTCTCCCTCCTCCTTGTAACAACCTTTTATATATTTCAAAGCTGTCATCATGTCCCCCTTCAGTCTTCTCTTTTCCAGACTACACAAACCCAATTTTTTCAATCTTCCCTCATAGGTCATGTTTTCTAGACCTTTAATCATTTGTGTCACTCTTTTCTGGAATCTCTCCAATTTGTCCACATCCTTCCTGAAATGAGGTGCCCAGAACTGGACACAATACTCCAGTTGAGGCCTAATCAGTGCAAGGTAGAGCAGAAGAATTACTTCTCATGTCTTGCTTACAACACTCCTGCTAATACATCCCAGAATGATGTTCGCCTTTTTTGCAACAGTTTTACACTATTGACACATATTTAGCTTGTGGTCCACTATGACCTCCAGATCCCTTTCCGCAGTACTCCTTCCCAGGCAGTCATTTCCCATTTTGTATGTGTGCAATTGATTGTTTCTTCCTAAATGGAGTACTTTACATTTGTCCTTATTGAATTTCATCCTATTTACTTCAGACCATTCCTCCAATTTGTCCAGATCATTTTGAATTTTAATTCTGTCCTCCAAAGCACTTGCAACCCCTCCCAGCTTGGTATCGTACACAAACTTTATAAGTGTCCTCTCTATGCCATTATCTAAATCATTGATGAAGATATCGAACAGAACCGGACCCAGAACTGATCCTTGTGGGACCCCACTCGTTATGTCCTTCCAGCATGACTGTGAACCACTGATAACTACTCTCTGGGAATGGTTTTCCAACCAGTTTTGCACCTACCTTATAGTAGCTCCATCTAAGTTGTATTTCCCTAGTTTGTTTATGAGATGGTCATGAGAAACAGTATCAAAAGCTTTACTAAAATCAAGATATACCACGTCTGATTAAATGATTAAAGAATTAAAAACACCCCTTAAAGTGACAGACGCAGAGCGCTCAGTCTATTTAGTTTAACGAAGAGGTTAAGAAGTAACGTGATTAGAGTCTAAGTACCTCTAGGGGGAACAAATATTTGATAATGGATCTTTCAATCTAACAGTGTAAGGTATAACAGGATCCAGTGGCTAGAAGCTGAAGCTATACAAATTCAGACTGGAAAAGACATCAATTTTTTTAAGAGTGAGTGTAATTAACCATGGGAACAGTTTACCAAGGGCTGGGCTGTATTCCCCATCACCGCAAATTTTTAAATCAAAATTGCATGTTTTTTTCTAAAAAGGATGCTCTAGGAATTATTTTGAGGAAGTTGTATGGCCTGTGTTATCCCAGACATCAGACTAGATCATCACAATGGCCCTTTCTGGCCTTGGAAACCATGAATACCTTGAAGGATCAGGTCTAGTGTTTGAAACCCAAGCACTGCAGCATCCTGTTAAAAGCCAGGGAACCAAAATGTAAAACTTACTAGAATGCAGCCATAAGTGAACTAATTCTATTCTATCCTAGCACATCTGTCAACTGGACAACAATGTCCATTCAAAGCTGTCCCATCTATTTTCTTTGTTCAAACGAAATGCAATGTAAATAGTAAATGAATATAAACAGAGAGAAGTAAATGAGATTTTTTCCCAAAGTTTCAGTTTTAGTAGTCACAGATAAGGAAATATGCTTTTTAAACACACACACACACACACACACACACACAGGGTTTTTAACCTGACAGTACTCAAATTTTTTTTAATACGTATTGTAACAGGAGGCACTCATCTCCTGAGTACCTTCTAGCAGCTGGATGAGTTAATGAACTCTTTTCCCCACTCCTGGCACCCCCTGTAGGTCCGTGGCTCAGCCCTCCAGCCAAGTCACAGTCAATACAAATAAATCCCTTCCAGAGTAGCAAAGTGTTCAGTAAACTGTCAGTCCTCCCCGAGGTCTTCTGCCCCATCTCTGAGCCCTTGAAATCCCACCCTCATTTGGGCTTCTAAAGGAGCCTTTTCTCCTTCTCAGGGCTTAGACCACTTTTCCATCGGGGGAACCCTGGCCCGCACACTACTCCAGGTCCTAACCTGGGGACCCTATAAACATCAAACGACATACCTATTCCTTTAATTGGTTGCTGCTACATTCCTTGGGCCCACCTGGTCTCCTTACCTCTGGCTGTTACCTTAGGGCTAGAGCTCTCAGGTCCTCTTGCTCATAGGTTTAGGAAATGCAGCCCATCAAGCTCCTTCATCCAGAGTGCAGCTAGCCAGCCAACTAGCTAGCCCACCCCTCTGCCCCAGCCAGGGCCTGCCCTGCTAATACCCTGCAGCTCCTTTTATCTAAGCTTGCTGGACTATGATTGGCTGTTTCCACAAGGCTTCTCTAAGCAGGCCTGGAGGACCCACCTTCACTGCTCTTTCCAGGGACAGGCTGTAGTAGGACTGCAGGGTCTCCAGCAGGGGATCATGAAGAGCCAGTGTAAGGTTCTTGGGAGGCTACGGGCCTACCCCGGGGTGCTCTGCAAGAACGAGGGCCACACACACTGTGAGTTATTGGCTTTAATGAAGGTAAAGTGACACACCCGCAACAGGGACTCCTGGCGTTGCTGTCACGGAGGCGGGGAACCCAGCGCACCGAAGCTCGGCCTGGTATGGAGTCCAAAGGCGGGACCGGGATCATGCAGCTATATATACACAAGACACAAATACAACTCATACATAAGCAAATATTGGCTTTCCACAGGCTGTGTCCGCCCCTTGGCCAAAGGCCAGGGACCTTCCACAGGCGGTGTATGCCCTTTGCCTAAGGGCCATGCAAACTGGTCCTAACCAGTTAAAAGCAAGTTATAACTGGTGTGCCGTGTCCTACGGTGACTGGCCGCCGAGAAAGCGGAAATACCCTAGCTAGGCCGTAACACAGTCTTCTGCAGTTCCTTACAGCCAGATACACCCCATCACACACACACACACCCTCCTCTATAGCAGAGCATTTCCCTGCACTGCTTTGGATGTTTGTGATGTCATCAACTGTGGCAGAGAAACGTGGAACTCAGAATCTGTCAGGAAAATGAAGTAGAAAAAACCTAAGGCCCAGATTCCACAATGAGATTCATTTGGACAGGACCCTTGTGTTACATGATGCCCTACTAAAGTCAGCAGGCAGTACAGAAATACAACTCCAACTGCAGAATCTAGATCTAATTTATTAAATATTGTTTGTATGTTGAAACAAAATTACAATGTACAATTAGTCAAAAATACTCCAGATTTTTCCCTCTAACATATCAAGCATATCAAGAATTGTAAACTGTCTTACAAATCAGCTGCTTCCTGCAGCATGAGGCAAATGATAATTCAAAATAAACTCCCTGTGCACAGAGAGAATGTGTAAATCAGGACTTCAATGCACAGCAGAATAGTTATGACACTTAATTTGTATTTACAGAGAAATATCAGTGACATAACAGTGTTGCCAGCTCTCACAATTTCATCATGAGCTTCGCAATATTTGGTGTTTTTTCTTAAAGCCCAGTTGCTGAAGCCATGAGATTAAGCAAGAATTCCACCTTGTTTAAGGAAGATTTTTAGTCCCCAGTGTTGTAGAAAAAAGTTGGAAAATATGAACTCAAAAGGCTCAAAACACTGAAGGCCAACAACAAAAATCTAAACCCTATTTAAAAAAAAAAAAAAAAAAAAAGACTTGTGATTTAAGCCAATTGATTTTTGGAGGGCCTGACTCCTGATTTTCAGTCTTTTGGGCTTGGCAATACTGCACAGTGACATGTGGTGTTGAACAGTCTCAAATGATTAAGACTTATACTGCCTCCTTGTGTACGAACACAATTGGTTAGAGTAAGATATACTTCACCACTAGGTGAGGAAAGATTCCTAGGGCCCACCCATAACTAATGTCACTCAAATCCCAATTCCTCATTCATGGAATTTTTCCTCTTAATTAAATTTATACACAGATTAAAACACAGTTGGGTGGGTAGCTATACATGGATAAAAAGGTAAGTAGTCATGTTTTTAAATAGACCAGGGACAGAAGTGATAATTCAGGCTTCCATCAGGGAACGGGGTGCAAGTCCAGGACTCTACCTCATGGCAGGCAGTTTTACATGCTGTTCTATGTTGAAATTCATTCACTGTAATCAGAAGTTGCTGTTTCCATACAAAAATCATGGCAATGTGCACCATCCTGAGACAATGCACATTTGTATTACTTCCTGATGCTGCATGGTGGGCACAGTTCAAGTTGTGTAAATCTTGATGCTCTTCGTAAGGCTCTCCTATTTTCATACAAGTGTTAATTGTTCACCAAAATTTACTAAATGTAATAAAAATGGGACAGATTCATGGTGGTGATCCACATCTGAATTTTCACTACGGTCAGTATGATGTGTTTGTAATCAGGGGTTTGTTCTGGCCCATTAGAGAGATAAGATCTAACAGGGAAGTATGGATCAAAATTTCCGACATCTCCAATAGGTATAATGAAGGTGCATGCTTTAAAGAGGTGGATAAAAAATAAATGTAAAAAGGGACCCAGTTAAAAAAAAAAAAAATCTACCTATCAAAATGCCTATATGCTCATTATCTTCCATGGGCTCTCATTTTACACACACACACACACACACACACACACACACTCTGCTGGCATAGTGCAATCAGAACATAAGAACGGCCATACTGGGTCTGACCAAAGGTCCATCTAGCCCAGCATCCTGTCTTCCGACAGTGGCCAATGCCAGGTGCCCCAGAGAGAATGAACAGAACAGGCAATCATCAAGTGATCCGTTCCCTGTAGCTCATTCCCAGCTTCTGGCAAACAGAGGCTAGGGACACCATCCCTGCCCATCTTGGCTAACAGCCACTGATGTACCTATTCTCCATGAATTTATCTGGTTCTTTTTTGAACCCTGTTATAGTCTTGGCCATCGCAACATCCCCTGGCAAAGAGTTCCACAAGTTGACTGTGTTGTGTGAAAAAATACTTCCTTTTATTAGTTTTAAACCTGCTGCCTATTAATTTCATTTGGTGGCCCCTAGTTCCTGTGTTATGAGAAGAAGTAAATAACACCTCCTTATTTACTTTCTTCACATCAGTCATGAGAAGAAACACTGCATGAGGAAAACTGACTCCCAAGCACTAATATAATAAACATGATAAATAAGAATAACAAATCACATCCTCGGCAATGCAGCTATGGCAATTTACACCAGCTAAATGATCTGACGCAGCTTTTTGTGGTTCTTTGGGCAGGATCACAATGGATATTTTCTTAATCAAATAGGACATTAATACTTTCTCTGAAGGAGAGGTTGTGAGAAGAGAGTTGAACTGCGATTTTGAGTTAGCGAGTGTAGACATTAAATGAAAGAACAACTGAGACTTTACACACACACAAAAATTGTGAAGACATTGCGTAAAACTGCTTTAACTTTAAAAGTGGTATCGTTAATGGCCAAATATTTTATAATTTTCCAGTTAAACTTTAAATGTAATTATTATTGCATGTGTGTTTCACGTCTGTAAGTCTTAAGCAACAGTCAGCAGAATTTCATTTTCCTCCATTACTTTCAGCAGTAAGTTTCCTTAAAAGTTTACTAACTGCAAAAGGCATGCCTCTGGATGTAAAATACAAAATTGTGATACATGTCTCATTTCCACAAAACAGATTTAGAATTAGAAGTGATGGAGCCAAACCAAAACTCCACTAGCAAAAGTCCCCAAACGTTGGCTGTAGGAGAGATTGGACTCTGAATCTGGATCTAGGTTCTGAACTTCACAACTGTTCTAATCACAGCAATTACTCAAACATAAATACCTGAGTTTCAGTGGTGGGAAGGAAGAATTTCAAAATCTGGATTTGCATCCAGAGTCAAATTTTCCACCTTGTACCAGTCACTACTTAGAATTAACAAGTGCTACAAGAACCTTTAATCCATCTTTGAACCAAATTTAAGAAAGCCACTGCCTGACTCTCACTTACAGACTGGGACTGATTAGGCTTCCCTGCCTCTTGCTCCCTTTATTCATTTTTTAAAATATATAATGCGGAATGAACATTTTCAAAGTAAAACAGTTCTCCTCAGAGGGAATACCAGCCAGCTGAAACAACGGCTTTTGGCGTCATATTCTCACTAATTACTAAGGAGGATTTTTACTTGAGGCGCCATTAATCACAAGTCCCCAGAAAATGACAGATCCTGAATCTGCAGGTGGTCAACCCATTGAACAGAGAGTTTGACTTGCCCCTAAAAGCCATTACAATTTATTTTATCTGTCAGAGAATTATAAAGCCAAACACTAATAGGTACCACACTCAGAACCGGATTTCCAGTTAGGCACAGTAGGCACGTGCCTAGGGGAACTGACGTTCTAGGGTCACCTTATCTCTTTACAACTGTGTGCAACACAGAGGTCAGCTGTAGGCAGGGGGGCACTGAAGATGATGTCCCTGGGGGCATCTAAGGTGTAAAGTCCTGACCATGCTGCTCATAATGTGTAATGTCACATTCCTGGGTTACTATGCAGCTTGGGACTCCAGGCACTACTGAAACAAAAATAGCAAGGGAAGAGTAGAGGTAATCCTCACTTTTGCAGGGGAAGAAGCAGCAGCTTCCTGATAAAATATGCCAAAAAATGTGGGAATATCCTGGAAGTTTAAAACATTTCTTTGAAAAAATGATTTTACCCTGCAGAGAAGCCTGAAAGAGTGTTTAGTCATTAACTATAGTTGGACAGTTTACTGACACAGTGGGGACTTCTCCACCAGCCCTCAAGTAAAGCTAAGAAAAATCTTCATTAAGAAGAAGTGATCTGTCTTCAGACTATTTGATCTGTTCTATACTGGGATTATTTTTAGACCACGATAGATTCCTGCCCAGATCCTTGCTGCTTACCTCTCACTCTCCTGTAAGCGAATGCACAAGTGCCCACACCCTTACCCACCTGTGATGGGTTCCCCCTAGGGTGCCACTTAGAACTGGGGTACCATTGAACCCTCTGACCCACCAGCCTGGGCTTCCTCTCTCACTGTGCTTCTGTAATAAGCTGCAGACCCACTCCCACCAGCATTCACACAGGTAGGGACACAGTCAGCTGAAATTACATGCAGGCTCTCTGACTAGTCACTGCACGAACCAAGAGTAGAAAGGCTAAAGCCAACTCTCAGCTCCCCAGACACCCCTCCCACCTCTGGAGCATGCACCCAAAATTATACTGTCTTGCACTGCACAGGGAACTGTACAACATAGGCTCATAGAGTTCGCCCTCACCCCCCAATGTGGAGAGGAATATGCAACAGCCTTTGTCCCTTGTGCTACGATTTCCCATGCACTTCAGTCCAACTCACTGGTTTAGATAAAGTAAAAACAAGTTTATTAACTACAAAAGATGGATTTTAAGCAATTATAAGTGATAAACAGATCAAAGCAGATTACCCAGTAAACAAACAAAAATGCAAACTAAAGCTAAGATATTAGAAAGATGGGATATGAATTAGCAAATTCTCACCCTGGCTGAGGATACTTGCCCTTGCAAAATTTGCTGAGGCATAGCCGCCATTACTTACAGGCTGTCTGGAATGTTCACAGGAAGGTTAAGTTCTTCCAGGGTCCATTGTCTTTGCTGATGGGCCATCAGCTCTGTCTGGCTTCTTCATTGTTGTACCAGAAAGGCTAGTTGTGGTTGTCACCAGGAGTAAGTATGATTGAAATACAGATACATAGTCAATATTCCTAACTTTAGATACAAAAATGATACATGCGTACAAATAGGATAATCATATTCAGCAAATCATAACTTTTCCAATGACACCTCATATGACCTGTCCTGTACAAAATGCATCATAATTATGCCATAATCATAGCTTAATAATATTACTGTGAATAATATGGAGTGCAGTGTCACAGCACCATTCTGTTACACTGGGCCAGATCCTCAGATGCTGTGAATCGGTGTAGCTCTATTGCAGTCAATGAAATCATGTTGACTTACGCCACCTGAGGATCTGTGCCACTGGCTCTTCTCCCTTAGCCTAGGATATAATAATTGCTTGAACTGATAGGCAAATGTTGGCAGGAGAGATGTGTCCATTAACACCTGCACATGCTGCCTCCATTCAAGAGTTCACATTTACAAATGAAAGTTTTTATTACACACACACACACACACACACACACACACACACACACTGCAGCATTAGTCTTTAGCAAGTCAGAGTTCTTAAACTATCCAGTTTGGCACCAAGGCATAAGCTTCCTAGAATGGACAGTGGGCAACACTAAACAAATGACAAAGGGCAAGAAAACAGTATGAATGGTTTTACTTACAAAAGCTACCAACAAAATTAGCACTAATTGACAATCGCAGCCTAGATACCATGGATTAGAGACTGAAGTCTCACCACTATAAATGGCCCTTCTAAACAAAGTTAGACACACTGGCAGGGAAGCTGGTAGTACCGCTAACCTTCTGCATCAATTCTATGGATGAACAGAGGACTTTAGTCTCCAGAACTGTCAATCTAGCATAATTCAAAAGCTCTAGTTTCATCTAAGACTTCCAAAGGAGAAAAATTGAGAGAGAGATACTCAGCAGGAGGTGAGGGATTTCCAGTATTGTACATCTTTAAAGTAACGTAAAGTAAACAAATATATGCTGAGTCCACTAGCATTTATATATAGGACTGATTCTCCACTAGTAGGGTTGCCCTGGGATGCAAGGAGTTTTCCTTGGGCCAAAGTGATGGAGGGGCAGCCAGGCCAAAGTTTGGGTGAGATGCATTTGTGACCTAGTGCACAGGGTAGCAGTGCCACTCAGGTTTGGCACCTGCCATCAAAAATACATGGAGCAACTTGCTCAGCCTGACTGGGCCAGACCCCCAGCCAATTGCATCATCAAGCCAAACCTGAGGCAACCAACCAAGCTGAGAGCCCGGAGGTAGGAGCTGAGTAGGAGATACCATTCCTACCAGTAGCAGGGCTGGAGCTCAGGCACAGACACATCCTCATGTAGAGGGCAGTGACCCCACAGGACAGAGCCCTCTGATCCTCTGTCCCTTCCCCTCTTTCATCTCTATGGTAATTTTAAGGGGGGGGGGGGAGGGGCTTCATATTAGATTTTGCCTGGGCCACCAAAAACCTCTTTGCAGTTCCATCCACTACCTTGAAAAATCATGTCAAAGCAGGGGTAAAAGCACAAACATTTGAACTGAGTAACATATGGTTTGATTTCTCTATACTTAAAAAAAGGGGTGATAGCTGGAATCGGCAATTTCAAAACTGAAGAATTGTTTCAAGTGCAAACACTCTACTTAACCACTGTTTACAAATAACAACCCTACATTTACACACGAGTAACTATATTCACACTTTTTGTGCCAGTGACATCAAATGAGACTGCTAGCATGAGTAAAGTTACTCATCTGTGTAAATGTTTGTAACATCAGGCCTTAATTTTCAACAGGACACTTTGACAGTAATAAATAGAAGGGAGGAAGTGAGATATGACAAGGGTTACAAGAACAGGGTCATGCAGTTACTCAGCTTTGATACAAACATATCTTGATGGTTCCATAAAGGTGGGATTTTGTTTGATTTTATAGAAATATATATTTATATATAAAACCCCATATTAGCTCATTATGATTTTTTCATATATTTTGTATTCCCTGATGTTTCACAGCAAAACTGATGCTCCTTACAACATGCCTCTTCTTTAAAGAAAAAGATATTTTAGCTTTAATAGTTAAATCGACTCCTTACGCATCTCTTCATCAGATGGTAGTAACCTTTTAAAATTATGTATGATATAAATATAAGCCTTCAAAAATAGAGCTAAGCAGTGCTTCTTTATTTAATTGTGGGGGGGTTTTCTTCTGCTTCCAAGGATTTCATGTGAATTTCGGGCTTATGTAAGGTTCCAGATTCCCTGCCCTGGAGAATGAAGTTCTCTCTCCAAAAAATACAAACACTGAAGTGCAAGCTCCTTGCATTAACGCTGCTTGCACTAACACTGCTTGTATAAAACAGGCCAAAGAAGGTTTCTGATGAACAGTTTGTCTTGACACGACAAACCTTTGTCAAATATTGCCATTGTTCCCACTTAAAAATGAGAAATATCAATTTCATTCATAAATATTGATAGCAGGTACCAAATTCCGCATTCCTGGTATAATCCTTCAGCCAAATGTTGTTGGTAGCCAGGTGATGTTGGCAGCAAGCAGGGCCACCAAGAAAGGTCAGGTTCAAATATCTAGTCAGGGCTCCTCTTAAAACAAACAAACACCAGTGGTTTGAGCTTCCACCCAGTAACCTGGGAAAAACTGAACACCTTCTATGGGCACACTTCACAGCACTCGTTACAAGCACCGTGTGTACAAAACACAAAGGCATTATAAAGGAGTAAAGGAGCACAGCACTGGTTTGGGAAAAACAATAAGTTTATATAAATAAGTAAAAACACCCATCCCACAGCTTCTTTGGTGATAGTCCTTTGAACAGTCACAGACAGGTGAGGAAACTGAAGTAAAGAACAAACATGCCTTTAACATCTCATTTTCTTCCCTTCCCCTCAGGTGCATCCCACTCACAGTTTGTTGTCAGTGGTTAGTAAAGTTCAATCATGCAGGTCCATCTCCAGCACTGAGGGGGAAGTTTTGCCTGGCTTCCGTGAAGGGTTACCTTGCTGTCACCTGTGTCATCTCTTGACAAGCTGCAGCCACTACACTATTTCTTGCTGCACTGCTACCTCTCACCACAATAATTTTTCTGTGCCACGTTGGGTCCAGAAACTCCACCAACTCACCTTGCTGCAAGCACCTCCACATCATCTCTCATCACAATGCTAAGCCTGGATCCTCAGGCTATACTCCCTAACCAGCTCCGGTGATTATGGCTCTAATGATGGTCCTAGTGGTGCTGAGCAAGGGGCCCATAACAGAGTGTATTCAGCTCTATCATTGCACTGCAGATGGAGTTCAATGGCATATAGTACCCATGACCAGAGTCCTTGTCAACAAAGATTTACTCCTTGTCACAAGATAGGAAAATCCTTTCCTCTCCCTGTCTGTGTCTTATGTCCAAGCTCCACTACCCAGTCTTGCAAGACTGAGGGTCTGTTTATAGCAACTCCCCACTCAGGGCATATTAAATACATTTCTGTTGCCCCTTTGTTACACAATGAGGATAACATTTCAAGACCTCTATGCTCAAAACTGAAATGAATTTTAATGCAAATGATCAAAATGTTCACAGTAGGATGGTGAACATGAAACATGCAAATAAGGGCTGGCTCATTCCATCCCTTTCTCCAGTTCACCAATAGATGGTAACAAAGAGCTCCTTCCCTCTAGAACGACAGCCTGCAGCGATACACTTGCGCATCCACAACTCCCATTGAAAGAGCAGGCCTACTAGACATCTATATTTTCAATCACTGGCAACCCAGTTCAACCTAACAGTTGAAATATACCCATAAACTAGACAAAAAAGCAAAAAAAATCTCCAGATGAAGTTCAGCTCTGTGCACACTTGAGCACATCGTCTATGGGTTGAAGGGTTGTTTAAAAGTTTCAGAGGCCTTGAAGTGGCTCTCTGCACAGAGATGAATTTCACCCTCCATGACTGAGGATCAAAACTAGACACTTCTATTATACATAGATCAATGTGTCCTCTAAGATGCTTTGAATAAATTGTCCTCTCTTAGCACTTCACCCCGAGAGAAATAGGAAAAGCCTTCATTTGTTAAACTAATTTCCTATTGGTGAGACTGAAGAAAGAATGTTGGTGACTTCATTTGTAGTGAAAGTTGGCATAAAGTCCCACTAAGAATCAGATTGACCAATCCTTCCAAAGTAATATTCACAGGGTTTATCAAAATGGTTTTAAAATGTTCCACCCATCCAGGAAGCAAGAAATAACATATCACTGCTAAGAACCTCAAAAACTGTTATCAGGCAACATACAATCACCTGTTATATGAAAGGGCTGTGACTTTCATTCCCTCTCTGAGGTACATTTATGTATTCCATTCTGTGGCCAGCTACTGTATATTCTAGCTATTGTATATTCTAATGGGATGGTAAAGAAATGTTGCTCAGTTCCTCCTGCCTGCTAGTCACACCTAATTTGGACTGAAAATGTAAGTTGATAAAAGGTCTTCTAGCCAAATATGTAGTTGGGACTGAATAACCAAAATCATTTGTCATTAAAACTAAGCTGTTTCCCTCCCAGGATGACATTCTTCCTTCTTGTTAAGTGCCACAGCTCACTGCCAGTCAGGCTGCAATGACAAAGATTGTAACAAGGAATTCACCAAAGCTAGCCAGCTGTGTTTTCCAGAGTCAATAATGGGTGAAGTCTATGCAAGAACTATTCCCCACTCCAGACAGAGAAAAGGAAGAATTGCCACTACTGAGGCTGAAGTAATGCAATTGAGTCTAAGCCTCAAGAGTTTAAAGTCCGAACACTTAGCATTTCTCTAATGCATGGAGTTTCTGAAATTCAGCTAGGCATGGAGAAGGATTCATTTTCCCCCACTGTAATTATTAACAGTGGTGGTTCCTGAAGAGAAGGAAATATTAAATAGAGCACAAATGCCAGATGCCCTTTGTGTTGAACTACATTGCAATTAACAGTCTGACTTATAGATGGCTCAAGACACCTTACAAAACACTAAAAACATCTAAACTTATCCAGGAAAACATGCCTATGTTCCCTATTGTTCTTAACTGTGTAATGTCCATGTGGTCACATGTTGCCTGCCTTTGAAAATAGTCCTTAAAGATGATCAACTGGACGCTTACTACTTTGACGTCAATGGGTTCAGTAAACACTAGCCGGCCCTGTCTTTCCATCACAAAGTTATTTTGATCTCCAGATGCAAACAGCAGCCATGATCTCATTTAGAAATTCTATCCTCAATGCTCCAAATAAAGGAACTGAAAGATAATGACATTAATTGCTCTCATGGCATTTGGGTTTTGATCACTGAAATACACAAGTAGAAAAAATATCAAAATATATATTTTAAAATCATTTTTGAAGAAAGACACAGGTACTTACTGAGCTACACACACACACACACACACACACACTGCTTGAAAAGGCTTTCCCCTTTCTTGGTTTAAAGATGATTTCCACAGTCAAGTGGGGAACTATATTACCATTACAATGATCTGCTGAATACCCCAAATAGCAATTCTAAGAGGCATGTTTATTGTACCATACATATAAATATATCTTTTCTCATGTCCAAGGACCCAAAGCTGTAGGTTGTGGTTTTCACTCCGCAAGACATCTAAGCGTTGACTTTACTAGTAAAGTCACAACTATCAAGCAGCCTCACTGATACCAGGACTTCTCACCTATGTTGAATGCTTTAATGGCTTTATTATGCCATGAGAGCCCTGCATGCAACAGTTCTACACACCAGAATGGAAAAAACTCCATTGCCCACTTGGTTGTCCGCAACCCCCCCCCCACAGTTTGCACAACCCCCAATGAGAAAAATATGCAAGTTTCACACAGCTCTACCTCTGACTGCATTTCACAGGATGCAGCATATCACCAAGAGATTAATGACTCAGATAGGAGTCAATTTAAAAATGAAGCCATTTTTTGCCTTCTGGACAGAAAGGAGCATCTTCAAAATATTAAATATTTCTACCTTAGGCGATACAAGTGAAAGGAAAACGGCACATTTCCCTTAACAATCAAGCAATTTTAGGACAAAATGAAAAGCATAAACACATAGCATCAAAAACTGGAAGCACAGAGTTTACAGAATACAGTACATATTACCGCTTTACACATTAGCTATGGGTTAATTTTAAAATAAGACCACGATACCAACTTCAAACAGTTCTAATTTTGGATGCATCTTAGAAAGTGTGAAATAGGTGGGCTTTTTGTCCACCAGGATATATAAAATCCCTCTGTCTGACAGAGAAAAGTTGAGGCAAAGAGATGTATGCACATGGTTTTTAGCGCTTATGTATGCAAGTGAAGGACTGCAAGACAAATTAAGGAGAGATGCCTGTATTAACATATTTTATTAGCATTATAATAAATTATAATATATCAGCTATATAAGCAAAACAAAAATGTCACACACATTCTACAGTAATACAGAGGGGAGGGATAGCTCAGTGGTTTGAGCTCTGCCCTGCTAAACTCAGGGTATGGCCAGCCCCAGGCCCTCCAGCATTTCCTATTAGGAGCAGGCACATGGCAATTTATTCAGTGGGGCAGGACATTATGGGACAGCAACATCAATTCCCAATATATCAATATGCATCAGCACCACCACTCTGATGACTGCTGCCGCCACCACCACATACTGGGAGCGAAACATTTACCATGCATCACTGATAGTTCTTTTCCCTAATCCATATAAGTACTGTCACTAGACTGGCTCAGGAGAGTGAAATCAGATAAACTCAACATCGCTACAGGGGTGTCCTAATTTAATTCCTGAGAAGAAGAAATAAGTCCCTTGCTATTCCTTGCCCCATTCCCTGAATGTGTCATTCTCCACTCCCAACTATTTTTTCTCACCTTTTTACTATTGTTCTTTGTCTAACAAGAATTTAACTTAGCTGAACTGCAAATATGAAAGAGAACCTGCATTTTCCCATCTTGTGCTGTTTATTTCTCTCCCTTATTTGTGTACGTTTGTCTAGCTTTGTCAGTTCAGACTTTAAACAGAACCAGAGAGCTCTTTTTAAACCAATTCCTTCTTCCCCCCCAGCTCCCACAGTGGATATTTAATGCCATAACTGACACTTACAAACAAAGGTTTTCCCCTTAAAAAAAAAAAAGTTCAAATAGAGATGAGAAAGAGGGGAGAATGGAGTTTGTTATAGTTTAGATTTACTTATTCCTTCAAGTTTTTAATGCCTTGATTCCTCCTTCCCCTTTCTTCTTTACTTATGATGTTATTAAATATTTTAAAGTAATTTGATTGGTGGGGTAAAACAAATGACTCCTGGTCACTGGAAACAATTCCCTGAATCCAAATTACTCTTAATGTTTTGACAGTAAGAAAAGTAACAAGAAGGTTTACTTAAAATTAATATCATCCCAAATACCCTATCCAATCCTGGCAAAAGTATACAGGCACAAACAGCTAAAATGCACTTTAGTAACTGAAGCCCAATTTGCTGTACAGTGTAAATCACTTCCACAGAGTTATTATTTCTGTTTAGCTGCAGCTGTTTGTAGTTAGTGGGGGTTTCTGACACAGGCTAGAAGGAATTCAGCCAGTAATCTGAAACCTGTTACAGCTGGGAACACGTTTATGTGCAGTAACTAGGTAACTGATGATTTCATAGAAAACTTCCTAACCTATTTAAAATTTGAGAAAACAGCTAGAAAGATTTTGATTTCTTGGTTAATCTGCACACCAAAAATCATAAATTTAAAGAAATGAACCCCAAAGGGCATCTTATACATTAAAGGCCTCCCCAGAGTATTGGTTATGTAAAATCTTACATTCTATTGCATGAAACCATTATACAGTTTCTTACTGTAGCTTTAAGAAAATGAATTAGAAAATTACACAAACACAGACGAACGAGATGGATGAAAATAGTGGCCACCAATGTAAGTCTCTGCAATTGCAGAAAGTTGAGTTTGTCCATCTCATCCTAAAGATTCCTCCTGTAGGCTCTTGAGGATGGCAAAGGTCTCTGGCTGCCAAAATACTGCCAGGTAGAATGCAGAGAGAGATTTACATAACAAAGAACAGAGGACTGATCAGAGTGTCTGTTTGAGCCTATTTATTTTTCTTCAAAGACGCTGACATTGTAGAAGTTTCCCAATAGTGAAGTGACCCCCCATTTTCCACTCTGTCGGAGCTCCACTAGGATGTAGTGAAGACTGGTGGCAGGAGGCAGCCAGTTACCACCTGGAGAACTTGAAGCCGGGGCCTAATCCAACACCCCAAACTGGCATAAGCTGCCGCCTCCAGCAGCTCACCCCCAGCATTCCTTCAGTTTATTCCTCTCAGACTCCTTCCTCCGCTTTACTTTACAGGTGAGTTGACAGATGGTATAAGTGGACATGCTGCCTCCAGCACCTTAAGACCCATGGAGATTCCTCTTACAAAGGGGGAATTGTCGAATCCAAATCACTGGCTGGTGTAAGTAAAAGCACCACAAAGTGAACTTGGCAGACCGAATAATCTAACCCTTAGATTCCAGGAAAGACAGCAAAGAAACACCTCAGTGTTTCTACATTTGAAAAGGTACAATCAAGTCAAAGGCAGAAAAAATATGATATTTTGGGGCTGTGTTTTTTTCACCCTACAAAATTACATTAGCACCTACCAGCATGCCCAACATCGGCCAATCCAGGGACTGAGAAACCCTGGTTACAACATGGACCTAGATAATTTTCACTGCAACACAGTGTACTATCATTAGGTCAAACTCCCCTACCTTCCTCACCTTCATCATCATTTTAATGCACTTGTTAGCTTTCAAGCTTAGGTATGATTAGTTCACAGCATTGATGTTAATGTCCTTAGATTTATAGTGTTTAAGGTCAGAGGAACCAACCATCTAGGCTGAACTCTGGTATATCACAGGCCATAGAATTTCACCCAGTCATTCTCAGATTAAGTCCAATTATTTGTGTTTGGATAAATCATCTCTCTTCCAGAAAAGCATCCAGAGATGGAGAACCGTCCACTTCCTTTGACAGTTGTTTGTTTGTCCTCTGTTCGAATGGGTAATCACCGTCACTGTTAAAAATGTGCACCTTATTTCTCAATTATACCTTTCGCTGCTAGACTGAAGAGCCCCTTTAGTACCTGGTATTTTTCCCCATGAAGGTACATGGTGAAGTTCATTTCATCTGAATATATTGTGACAAAGTTTTGTACTTGACTCCGTGGGTCCTGCATTTCCTGGTGGATTTCACTAGCCTCAGAGGCTCACTGTGACCCTCCACATAGTCCTCCTCTCTCTAGAGGCAAGGGTCACAGCTTACTGAGCCATTTTCATCATAAGCCAACAACGGAGGTGAGAAGCAATCCTCCCTTGCACAGTCTCTGTTGTCTCCCAGTCTCAGTGATTAATCAGGGAGGGGAGCCCAGGCCTGCCCTCTACCTAGGGACCCTAAAATTAGCAGCTATGGTAGCTGACTTTTTGGAAATAGGATATGAACAATTCCCTGGGCCACTTCCCCACATCAGCCCCCACTCAATAGTTCCTTCACCGTTACCTCAGGGCCTCCTTCCTTGCACTTGATATGGATTCGTACTGCTTGGTTCCTCTTATAGCTCCTGACCACCTCAATGACTAACTGGGAGGCTTTTAACTAGTTCCAGCAAGCCCTTGATTGGCTTCAGGTGTCCCAATCAATCTAGCTATCTCCACTGCCTTCTAGAAGGATCTTAATTGGCCCCAGGTGTCTTGATTAACCTGGAGCAACTGCCATTTGGTTACCATGGCACCAGGGATTTGTTTAGCCTAGGGCTAACAAACCTGTTCCTCACTACTTTACTGTAGCCATCTGGCCTTGCCCCATCACAATATATATATACACATAGAACTCAGCATACCACTGAAGTGACACTGTCTGTGAGGTGAAACAGTGCACAGCAGTGCTACAGAGGAAGATGTGAAAATTTCATGTCCAACTGAAATTTCAAGGGAAATTTTAAGAGGGCAGAATGTAATGCCCTATATGTGATTTGTCTAGAACAAGAGGGTTAACACCCCTACACTTATAAAAAGTGAGTCTTTAATGGACACAAGTGGTGAGAAATTTGCTTTAGCACCTCATCAAAAAGGCAACATGTCCAAATACACAGCAGCCCCTGCATCATGTTGGGGCATCATTTCAGTGCTAACTCAGAAAAGTGATGTCACTTCCTCAGTCAGTCATCACTACTTCCTGCCATACCTGGGACTTACAGGTTGAGAATAGAAGTACTAACCTGACCCACCCTGTCCCTGCTTATGAGATCTGATAAGATCACAGCTTGAAGTGGTTATGGCTCCCTTGCTGAACAGCGTAACAGAGACACCCAATCATACTAGACTAGTTCATTTACTGGATGTATCTATCTGGCACATCCTGATGTTCCACAAGAAACTGCTGCCATCAGCAGTGAAAGCAATTAAACAACATGCTTCAGTGGTTACATCTGGTTTGATCTTGACTATGAGAACCAATGAAAAAAAACAAATGGCAATTACTGCCACCCTACATGGCTCACGTTATACATAATACACACACACTTTATATACACACATATTATGTATATAAACACAGACACAGTCTTGCACTTATAAAGAAGTGCATGTGTAATAATATACTCATACACACTGTGAAATTCCCCTCTGGAGTTGTCTGGACCGGTGGTCTGCTAGATCACCCCAATTCTTGACTCTGGAAGCCAGCCGTACCCTGCTCTGCTGTGAGAACCCCCACTCCTAGGCTGTTCACGCACAGCCTCTAGCATGTAAGCTACTTCCAGCTACTTGCAGTGTCCAGTGTTGGATGCTGCAAGTTTATACGAGTTAGTCAATTTAACAAAGAAATGTATATGTACCAGACTGGTTCTCCCAAGTGGTGCCTCTGACATGCTTCAAACCAAATGCACTGCTTCAAGTAGAACAAACAGATTTATTAATTATGAAAGACAGATTTTAAGTGATTATAAATCAAAGCGCCACAAGTCAGATTTGGTCAAATGAAATAAAAGCAAAAAGTATTCTAAGTTGATCTTAACACTTTCACTGCCCTTACAAACTTAGAGGCTTCTCACCACAGGCTGGTTGGTTGCTCTTCAGCCAGGCTCTCCCCTTTGATCAGTGCTTCAGTCGCTTGGTGTGGTGTCTGTAGATGGAGGTGGAAGAGAGAGGAAGAGCCTGGCAAACGTCTCTTCCTCTTATCGTGTCCTTTCCTCCTTTTTGGCTTTGCTCCCACTTCCCCCATCAGAGTCAGGTGAGCATTACTGAGTCTCTAGGCAAAGTTGAGCAATTCCCTTGGTGCGGCCTCGTTCAGGTGAGTAATTGCATTGAAGCTCCCTTGCTGGACAATGGCTGTTGATGGGTTTTTTGAGACCTCTCCTGGGTGTTGGTTACTTTCCTGGCTCTTGCCTCTGGGGAGCTAATATCTGGCAGATACCCCAATGTACAGCATGTTTTAGTGACAACCATACAACACAATTTTCATAACTTCATGTGCATTAATGATATACACATATGGATAGAGAAATGACTTTCAGCAGATCATAATCTTTTCTCTGATATCTTACAAGGCACGCTTTATACGTAAGATCATGATTATACGAAAATGAGGACTATGGGGGTGACAGCACACTGCCTCAAAGTATAGAATGTCACACACACAGTATATATAGTTGAGCTGCCATTAACCATTCAATTACTATATAAAACAATGTGCAGTTTAGTTGGTTTGCATCGGGTCATTTCTATTTTTAAATGATTATATCTATTTTCTGCAGGAAAATAAAAAGGGAGAGAGAGCATGATATTACTTCCACAGGATTTCTCTGCAGTTCTTAATCCCTGACCACAGAAAGCTCCCTCAGCTACTGTCCTCTCTCTTCCCATTGATTTGGAATCCCTCCGCTGAAAACACATGCAGTATATTACAACTTTATCCACCTCCTCTGAAGTAATCCAATTTCTCATTGCTTATTGTGTGAGATACTGTACTCACAAACCACTCCATAGCAATTAGTGAACTCCTGCAAATCAAAGGCGGAGTATACATTTAAAAACTTTCCTCAAGAATACACCAAAGCAAATTAAATGTGTGAAAACATTTAGGAACTTAGAAAGAGAACTTGAGTCACACAGTCTGCTTAGAATCCACTGGAATTTTTCTCGAGACATTTTAGTCTCCTGTGTTATTGATCCACCTACTTGTGTGCATTGAACAAAAGGGGGAAATTACCACCTCTTAGGTGGATGTCTTGATATTAAGAGAAAGATAGATGACTGACAGACACACACACAAATACCCAAGACAAAACAACTATATACATAGAAAGCTAACAGAGAATCAGTAACTAGTAATACAAAATGAGCGGAGAGGTAAGTAATAGACAGGAAAATGAAGAATTGTGGTTGCTATCCTTAAACAAAAAACAAACAAAAAAAACACAAAAATCCACAATAACGGCTCCATGTAATTACATGCCACAATTAATGGATATGAGGGGCTGTACAACTGCTGAACACTAACTGATGCAATTAACCCCTTTACTGGTTGCTTCCACTGAAATCTCAGCTACATAAAATGCCGGCTGATATTGTGGAAAGCGTTTACAAATGTCCCTTTCCTTTCAATTTTACGTACAATATCTTTGTTTTATTCCCTAAAGCAAAGCAACTGGATTCTGGTTAGGTTCAACTTCTTTTCATACTAAATACTATGTATCTGAACATTTTTTTTTAAAGAAAAAAGAAGGCCAGATGGCAAATGTACAAAGAACACATGGCCAAACATTTCATGAAGTCCGTCTCTCTCAAAGAGTATTTTCCCAGGGATGCTGCTAAAGGGGGGGCAGGGATGCTTTTTCATTATAAGCTCCCTTTCTTAATGGATCTTAATTTTGCCCCAATTCTAACATCTTCCTCCAAACAGTCTGACAAAACGTCATCTGGGCAGTAAACATAAAAAAGATAGATGCTACCTAGCATCACGCGTATGTTTTTGCAAAAATTTAGTGCAGACAGTATGTTATTACAACTTCTTTCCTCGCTAGTGCATTTGAAGTGAACAATGGTGATGGCCACATGACAAGAAAGAATTAAAAATATTTATGTGGAAGAATAATTAAAATATTTGAATGTATATGCTATATTATGTTCCATTTTGGCTGAAGTCAACAGATTATTTTAATGCAGACCATTCTCCTTGATTAACATTTTCCAGATTTTCCATATACAAAATACATACATAGCCAACAAACCTTTTTCACCAGGTTGGACAGAGAAGAATAAATTCTAGAGCCAATCAGAAATTAAAATCTGATGTTTACTTTCTCTTGTCTCTTCTGATTAGCACCATTAAATCTGCATCACCCTTAGCTGTGTAATTACCACCACAGAAAACAGCCTCTTAAATCCAATGCCTCGCAATGAAGGAACATGTGCTTTTTGGCGTGCGACTCTCCTTTCCATATAACTTCCATTTGCTTCCCAAAGTCTATTTCCTCTCCCTTTACTCTTCCTAAAGGAGAAATTCCTCATAATGGGTCCAATACTAAAGGCTTCCTCCTACCCTGACCCTGGGGCTGCCAGGGTCTGAAACTGGCTGTAGAATAACTGAGCGCAGCCTAAGAGCTCTTCTGAATTATACTGGCTGGGGAGGTTTGTTCATAGATTCCAAAGCCAGAAGGAACTGCTGTGACCATCCTAGTCGGATGTGTATAATACAGGCTGTACAACTTTCCCCAAACAATTCTTAGAGCATATCTTTTAGAAAAACATCTAACCTTGATTTTAAAATTACAGAAATGTAGAATCCACCACAGCCTTTGGTAAATTGTTCCAATGGTTAATTACCCTCACTGTTAAAAATTTAGGCCTTATTTCCAGTCTGTATTTCTCTAGCTTCAACTTCAAGCCATTGGATGGTGGTATTCCTTTCTCTGCTAGACTGAGGAGCCCATTACCAAATATTTCTTCCCCATATAGGTTTTATAGATTGTAATCAAGTTGCCCCTTAACCTTCTGTTTGTTAAGATAAATATATTGAGTTCTTTCATGTAAGGCATGTTTTCTAATCCTTTAATAATTCTTATGTGCTCCAGCCCTGCCCCTTCCCACACCAAGCCGTCCTTATTCTCACCAGGGCCGCCTAGAGGATTCAGGGGGCCTGGGGCAAAGCAATTTCAGGGGGGCCCTTCTGTAAAAAACAGTTGCAATACTATAGAATACTATATTCTCGTGGGGGCCCCTGTGGGGCCCAGGGCAAATTGCCCCACTTGCCCCCCCTTTCTGGTTGGCCCTGATTCTCACTTCCCCTACATAACCTGTGCACAGAGGAAGGGCAAAAATTGGTTATGCCAGCTTTACAATGTCCCAGGATTCCCCAGTGCTAGAGGGAATCTGTCGCTGCCTGTTTAAAGGTCACTTGAAGCAAGAATCCAGCTTATGACCATCCAAACCATATCTCCTATGATAGAGGATCCATCTTGATTTTTTTTTGCTCCCTCCATGTCCATTAACATTAAATAAATTCTAACATTTTCACTCACTCCAAGCCTAGAAGCTCAGTTCAAAAGAGAACTTTGGATAATGTTTTTTAAATTAGTGAACAAATACACACTTGACTGATTTAACAAGAGAGTTACTCAAATAGAAAGTGGCCATTAAAATGTTTTATATACAGCGAAGTTTAATAATCAATAACATAGATGTCAAGCATCAATAAATTTGTTTTTAACAACAGCTGCTATTCACTTAGCATCCTTATTAAACCTAAATGAAATCCATATTTGGAAAACATAATTTAAAGCATTTCTAAATTCTAGAAGCTGGCCTCTCCTCTCTTGTGCCATCCTCATTTTACAAATGCTTAGGTAATTACAATATAGCAAGGTGTTCTTAAGTACTGTATTTTAGCATACTGCAAATTTAAGTCTTGAACTGATTCATCCCTTTATTAGGATTCTCCTTATGAACAACATTAAATAATAGTAACCAGGAAGATTTATTCATTCATCATTTTCATTTATGCAGCATTCACTGATAACCTTTCCATTTTAAATATTTGGGTTTCCCTTTAAAATTTATTTAAATACAGTTCTGTGGAATTCATTGGAAACATTACTCTGTTGGGAGTGGGAGGAAAGATGGCTTGTGGATAAGAAACCTCCACACTTGTATCCCTCAGAGAATGGTAGGCAGAATTTCAGTTCCTCCTATAATGCTACGCATTCCAAAGACAGAGATCCATGTCTATACACATTGTGCCCCACTATGGTGTACTACCTCCTGGTGTTCCCAGCGAGCAATGCAGATTTGCCTTTCACCATACTAAGGTCTGTGTCTGCAAGTTACTGAGTTCCTTTACTCATTTATTGTGTAGGAGTTGTTATAACTTTCCTACCTGGGAGTGGGGGTTTAGTGAGAGTCATTAGCATTAGTAAAGCATGTGGAGATCATCAGATGGTAAGAGCTACTGAAATACAAAGAACTCTGCACAGTAAGGACTCCTTGTTAGTTTCTCAGCCATTGAATCAAATGGACTTCAGTATTTAAAAACCCTAATGCCAGTAAAAAATGTGCCCAACTAACAGTCCTGGAAAATTACATCCTTCATTTATCCACAGAGCACATACAGAACAGGGGTAGTTACAGTACAAACTTATCTAAACTATCACCTAATGTGCCCAAACTTTAACCTGCAGGGGACCAGTTCCAGGCAGAAGAGTATATTCCAGCTCTACATGCCGTCAAATCCCTGGCCTTTCTGATGAGATTGCCAACAAAGATCAAATCAGTGTCAGCTGATGGAGTTTATGATTATTATTTGAATTTCTTTGCCGGCAGCAATAGAATTGAAACTGCTGATTCATTTCAACATACACTAGATGGTATGTACTGTTAAATGTTATGAGTGTCAAGTCTATCAATTGTGTAGATATTTCACTGCGTACCATCATTTTAAAAGCATTTTTGACATACCAAAAATTTAAGAAAGCTATTTTTCAAGAGGAATATTTATCTTTTAAAATTTCCGCTTGCAATAAGGGAGTGAACATAACATATCTACACAGCAGAGTAGATAAAAAAAAGTGCCTCCTTCCAAACCCACTGTGACTCCGTATAGAAAGAAAGGTGATAATTTATATCACTGCTACTACCACTGTAGTACAACTGCAATAAAACTTGTACAAAGTATGTCCTGTAAGGTATCATTGGAAGAGATATGAGCTGCTAAATATTATTATCCTGTTTAAATCCGTGTATCATCATTGTACCTGAAGCTATGAATATTTGCTGTGTTTGTATTTCAAACATGTCATGTTCCTGAGTAACGCCCACATGACAAATTTACATCAAGACCAGTCAGCCATGGTTGACTGGCCATTTAGGAAAAATAACTCTTCGAATAGGCCCGTCCCGAGGACACCTCAGAGGGCATGTAGACAGTGGATGCCTATTGACTCAGTGATGGCATGTAAGGACATGTGATCCAATACTTCATCTTTGGGCCAGTAACTTCCCATGCACATTAGCTGAGGATATAAAAGTGGAGGCTGTGACATCACTTCTTTGCTTCTTTCCTGCTCCACATGTCTGGATTATGATTTCTAACAAAGAAGAGCTCTGATCAATGGACTGAAGACCCCAATATCTGGGATGAATCTGAGAGATTTATTACAAACTAGCAGATTTAAAAACAATGCTATTATCCTGATCTACAAATTCTGAGCATCAGAGGCGTAGCCGTGTTAGTCTGGATCTGTAAAAGCAGCAAAGAATCCTGTGGCACCTTATAGACTAACAGGCGTTTTGGAGCATGAGCTTTCATGCGTGAATACGTTGCATCCAACGAAGTGGGCATTCACCCACGAAAGCTCATGCTCCAAAATGTCTGTTAGATTACAAATTCTGAAATTCTGTAATGCATATGATTCATTTTAACCTCTTACTAACTCTCTTCCTTTTTTCTTTATATTAATAAACCTTTAGATTTTAGTTCTAAAGGACTGGCTACCAGCTTGGGCTTTGGGTAAGATCTGAAGAATATTTTGACCGGGGGTATGTGTCTGGTTCTTTGGAACGGGAAGAACCTAATATATGGGATTTCTGGTTTATCATGGAAGTCTGTTTTGTCTGGGTGGTGCATGAGGGGCGAGAGAGCCTAAAGGGGATTGTCTGTGGCTCCATAATAATTAGTGTAGTATTTTGGAAGCACACATTTGTTACTGGTGGGGTGAAATCTTATGCTAGAGCAGTGTTTCTCAAACTGGGGTCGGTGGACACCTGAGGGTCCACAAGGTTACTCCAGGGGGTCTCCTGGCCCCGCTGATCAACTCCTCCCCGTCCCTCCCAGTGCGTCCAGCACGCCGGGGACAGCTGTTCAGCGGCATGATGGAGGTGCTGGGAGGGAGAGAGGGAGAGGAGCAGGTCGAGGTGTGCTCAGGGCAGGGGCAGAAAGAGGCGAGGAAGAGGAGGGGCAGGGGTGGAGCGGGAGCAGAAAGAGCCGGGGTGGGGATCAGGCCTTCAGTGAAAGGGTGGGGGTGGGGTCTGGGGCTGAGCAAGTGGTTTGAGGGATCTGTGAAAATTTTTAAATAAAAATGGGGGTCCTCAGGTTGATAAAATTTGAGAACCCGTTGTGCTACAGTATACCACCAGTCTGGGGTATATATCCTGTAGAGCACAGGACGGGCCAGCTTATTTTTCAGGCAGAGAAGGCAAATCAGGAGCTTATAAGTATGTCTTGGTAACTGAATGCACTGATAGGAATGCAGCAAATAGCAGTAGTTTGGAACTTCAGCATTTAATTCCTTGGAGCATCATACTAAATGACAGTCCAGCAGAGAGGGTTAGAAGTATCCACGATAATACATTCTGGTCAACTTTTACAAAAAGAACAGTGCTATTGTACCCACACTAAAAACATCACAGGTTAGGACAATAAATATTCATAATATTTAACACTTGAAGAATCATAATTTCAAGGCACTATAAAACATTTAGATGGCTAATTCTCACAGTCACCTAGTATTATTTGGCCAAATTGTCTGCTAGTGTGAATCAGCACAACTGAGAATTTGACCCATTGTCTCTAAGCCAGAGGAACAGGGAGTGACAAAGAACAGGTGTAAATCAGAACAGCCCTGAAGTTGCTCTAATTTATGGGCAGGCTGAATTGTTGTCTGGCTAATCAGGGGGTTGGGAGCACAAAAATGGCCTGCACCCAACTACTTTTTCCCTACTCTCAACTCTCACAGGGCCTGTGTTCAAAGAACAGAGTAGAGGCATATATAGAAAGCAAGAGATTGATTAGGGCTACAGACAGCATGGATCTCAGTAAAGGAAGGTCATGCTTCAGCAATTTACTGGAACTCACTGAAAATATTACTGTCATCCTAGAGTCAGTGGAAGGGCTTAGATGGTAAAGATTCTTTGAATGTAATATATTTCAATAAAATAAATAAAGCATTTGACAAGATTCCACATTACAGACTAATGGCAAAGAATCAGACTAAGAAATTAGTAGAGGATGGAAAGAAAACTATCTTAGAAGCAGGAGAAAAAGAGTAGGCACAAGTGAAAACTTTCCAAGTGGAAAAAGAGTTGGATGTTCGTGACAGGATCTCTATTCACGTTATGTATAATTTTTTTAAATACAGTAATGCTTTGCACTGTACTCTCTCGTAGCTCTCCAACCACTTCGTTATTTTTTAGGAGACTGTCAAGAAAGGTTAAATGACTCACCCAAGGTCTCACAGCAAGACAACAATTGAGTTGGGAACAGATTCCAGTTCCCTTGACTCTGCGAACAGTACTCAAGCTGTTTTCAATCACTGTAATTAATAAGGTGAAATTCTGACTCCATTTAAGACAGTGAAAGTTTTGCCATTGCCTTCAAAGAAGCCAGGATTTCACCCAAAATCTGTAAATTTGCAGATGTTAATACAACTGGAAGCAGAGCAAGTTACAAAGAAGAATGAGTTTGGATTCTTTAGATGAGACATGCTCAGGGTTCAGCACAGCTCTCTTCCCCACACTGCAGGACCTCCTCACTTCTCCTGTGGCCTCAAGGGAACATCCTTTCAGCCTTCCTTCTTCCCAACAGCAGCTATTTAAAACACTAGGGAAAAAGTTTACAAGTTGATTCATATGACATCAATTAATAAGTAAAATGTAACCAAGTATTTAAGCAAGATTTAAATTGTTCACACTACTGACAGACAGAGCTGTGTCAGGAATTTTTTTTGATGAAATTCTTTTTCCTCTGAAAATGCTGATTTATAAAAACCTAAACTTTTTGTGAAAACGTACTGGTTTGGATGGGAAGGTGTCTCAGATCCAAGAAGGAATTTATGGTCACAACCAAAGAAAACTCCACCTATAAACAATCAATAGTCTGGTGGTATGGGCATTCAGCTGGGATGTGAAAGACATGAAGTTCCCGCTCTGAATCAGGCACTGCAGAAACTTAAACCAGTTCTCGGGTGTCTGTGTCTTTCTCGCTCTCAGAATGCTGACAGGTCCCAGTTTTGTTCTAATACAGAACAAAAACAAATTTTAAAACTTAATTTTTTTTCTAAAATGGAATTTTTGTTTTCTTGCCAGCTCTAGTGACATGGGAACATAATACAAAGATGATCTAAGTAGGAAGTTTGAACTACTTTGTTCAGAAGATTCATAGATTCAAGCCAGAAGGGACCATTAGATCATCCTTTCTAACCTCCTATATAAGACAGGCCATTACATTTCACCCAGTTACCTTTATATTGGTCCCAAAACTTGTCTTTGACGAAAGCATATCTCCAGGTAGGAATCTAGTCTTGATTTGAAAACCTAAAGAAACAGAGTCCACTACTTCCCTTAGTAGTTTTTCAAAGTAGTTAATCAGCCTCACTGTTAAATATGTGTGTCATATTGCTAATTGGAATTTGTCCGGCTTCAGCTGCCAGCCATTCATTCCTGTTATGCCTTTCTCTGTTAGATTTAAGAGCCCATTTTTAGTACCTGGGATTTTTTCACCATGAATGTACTTATACGCCGCATGATCAAGTCATCCCTCAGAGTCCTCTTTGATAAGCTAAACATATTGAGCTCTTTAAGTCTCTCGCTATAACGCATTTTCTCCAGACCTCAAATAATTGGTAAGGCTCCTTTTCTTCACCTTCTCCAATTTTTCAATATTGCGGACTAGAACTTCATGTAGTATCCCAGTACTGCTCTCATCAATGCTTTATCTAGAGGTAAAATCACCTCCCTATTTCTACTCACTACTCCTCTGTTTATATAGCCACGGGTCACACTAGCCTATTTGCCATAACATTGCACTAGAAGCTTGTATTACATTGATTGTCCTCTATGACACCTAAATCCTTTTCAGAGTAATTTCTTGCCCAGATACAGTCCCCCATTGTATTGATATGGCCTTCATCCCTTGTTCCTAGAGGCCGGACTTAGTATTTGGCTGTAGTATGGTGTACTTTGTTTGAACAGACTCAGCTAACCAAGCCATCCAGATCGTTCTGTATGCCCTTTCCTCACCATCAGAGGCGGATTAGGGTTGGGGGGGGGGGCTGTGCCAGAACAAGTGGGGGCCCCTCGCTACCCTTTCCACCTGCGGTCCTTTCAGTGCTCCTACCAGCGAAATGGGGTCAGAGCATGGGGGCTTGCCCCATCTACCTGGCACTTCTGTTCGGGTGCGGGGGCTTCCCCCTCTCCCTAGCAGGAGTGCCAGGCAGGCGGAGGGGGTTGGGGCACGAGGCATCCATTTTTCCAGGGTCTCCCAATTGACAGGGGCCCCTGGGCACAGGCCCCATTGACCCAGTGGCTAATTTGCCATTGCTCATCATTATTTACCATTTGGCCAATCTTTATCAGCAGTGATTTTACATTTACTCCCTCACAATTGATGAAATGTTTAATAGCGCCAAATCCTAATACTGATCTCTGTAGAACCCCACTGTACACGCTTCCATTATGATTCCCCATTGATAACTATTTTTTGAGATCTCTCAGTTAGCCAGTTCTTAATCCATTTAACATGTGCTAGACTGATATTGTATTGTACATCAGACAGTACTAATCCCGTGGAATACGTTACAGGGAAGGATCATTGAAGCAGAGTATAAAATTTCTCTCTGGTGATGCTTTCTGTTCCACAGTATAAACAGAGCAGTATCCATCTTACCAGGGGAGGGGGAAAAGCAACTACTCAGCACTCAGTAGCCAACATCTAACATCTGCTGTGTACAAAGCCACTGTTTATTATTACTGACCGTGCTTTTTTGTGGACTCATCACCAGGGTGTCCACGCACTACACAAACATTGAAGAGCTTACGTTCCCAACACTCCTGCAGGGCAGGGAAGTATTATGATCCCTGTTTTACTGGCATAGCATGGAGGCACTGATAGGAGCTGATGTGACTCACCTGAGATCACACAAGAATACAACCCCTAGTCACTCATTAAAGCACCCCATTAGGGCAGAATGGTCCAGCACTGTATCTTCATCACAAACCATCCTTTCTTAAAGACTGTCACTCCCTATGAAAGGAAGCAAAGGAAACCCAGTTATTTAAGAGGCTGCGGATCTGTACTCCCACAATGTTTAAGACCCATTGGGTTTCTCTTGAAATGTAACTCTTCCATGCCCAGTATTAGGACATTCGCAGTACAGGCCCATTGCTGCTGCAGCTCCTACTCCTTTTGGGGCTGGAAGAGCATGAGCTTGTTAATCTTCCGGGCACAATGTTTTCCTCACTGAGGCCTGGGGCCAAAAGTAACTAATGCCTCAAATTTGGGTGCTCAGCTTGAGAAACTTTCTGAAAATTAGGCTTCTTTAAAGTGTCTCTCACAGAATAGGTTGGAAATTTTCAAACAAAACTCAGTTCCACAGAAACAGTTCAAGTGCAACTACATTCTGTCAAAGGACAGGCAGGCTTACAACAAAATGTTGCTGGCTTCCTACCATCTCACAAGGTGGATTGCTGGGAATCCCAAGACTTCAAGGTTTCACAGCTCCAGGCCAGTTCCACTATGCCAGGGTTTCCTTCCAGACTCTCTGTTACAGAGCCCGAAGTCTGGAAACCATGGGGTCCCCTGCCCCAGAACAGTCCTCATGACAGAACTGCCCTGGAGCAGCAGACCCTGGGAGCCCTGGCAGCTGCTGACTGAAATTGAGGTTGTATTCAGTTTTTCCTCTACTAAATAGCAGTGGTGAAACTGAAAAGAAAAGTCAGCAGCTGTTGTGATCCTGGGGAGCATACTTCATTTTAGAAACACAAAGTGTCTGTGTTTCCAAAATTTCATGGAAAATTTTTGAAAAAAATGATTTTATTCCAAATTGGACTGAAACCAAATTAAAAAGTGTCAAAATTTCCCATGAACTAGAAATTCTGAGGTTTGGCCAGCTCTAGTCTCAAGCAGGGCATCGAAATATGGAGGTATCCATTCGTTTTTGAAAATTGTTGCCTTATTTTAGATTTTACAGATAATTAAGTGCCTAATTCCAAGTCTATTGGTGTGGACTGGAGCGTTTGCATCAACTTCAATGAACTTCAGATCAAGCCTTAACAGCACAAGGTGTATCACTGCAGACAGTTTCACTGAGTCCTAAGTTTGGGCGAATCATAGTTGCTTATTAGAAAAACCAGAGACAAGACCTACAGATGCCATGTCAACCCTTAAAAAAGGGTTCTGAGTGGTGCCATCAAGAAGGTGAAGGAGCACAGCACCTCTCAGAATACTTATATATAATGGCAGTGGTTGGTTACACAACACTGTATTTACTTACACACATACATGCAGAGCTAGGTGTTGTGAGCCAGCTGTGGCACATCTTACTATTGACTTTATGCCAGTGGCAAACTAACCATCACTCAGCTATCCCAGTCTGAGTACTGAAGTGGGACTGGGGAAACTTTGCAGGGAGGATGTGGGGAATGATTATACCCAACATGCCACTGGGATTCCTGCCATTTGCTTTCAAAGGCAAAAGGCAACCAGGAAGGAGACCAGGAGTAACTAGGAACCTATTCCACATCCACTTTCCCTTGCAGTGCACCTCCCTGGAATCTTCTCTCCACTAAACTAAGTGACAAAAATACTGAATGATAAGGATGAATAAGGCTAAAAGAAGATACTCACCTGTGAAAAAAGGAATACTAGGACAGGTAGAAAGGCCAAGAACAAATGGATGAGAAGTTTATGGTCTAATATATAGATTTTTTTTTAAAAATCTAAGTCTAAATTAAGAAAATAATCAGCTATTGCACGAGAAAAAATGCCTCAGGGGCTTTCATGCCTACAAAATTCTGTACTAAAACAGTCTAACCTGTGCATGACCAGCCTTTCCTTTTCTCCCACCCTCCAACCCCAAGTCTATCACTGAATTTCTGCACAGATGAAGATGCTTTGTGATGCAGAAAAAACTGCCATGAAAAATGTCAAGCTGAGAAAAGTGTTCATTGTTAAGGTGAAGATTAACTCCTTCACTGCTTTACAGGCTCATCTGCAAAATGTCCACAAGATTAACCCCTTAACTATTCCAGTCATCCACAGAGAAGCTGCCAAGATGAACAGGCCATCAAAGAAAAAAAAACAACACCTACCTCTTCTGAAATAAATGCCACAGCATTGCACAATGTTTGTCCTAAAAAACCTAGGAGACAGCTGGTATAAATAAGAGCGTAAGCCTCACTGGTGTAAAACAGTGCAACTCCACCGACTTCAAAGGAGTTAGGTCAGTTTACACCAACTGAAGATTGAGTCCTATCGCTTGCAGTAGTGTTACTGCAATTTTGGACCCTAAAATACTGCTTTTTTTTTTTTTATAAAAATGTCAAGGTGCAAGTAGAGAAGCATATTTCCTGTGGCAATAATACGCCGTTGTGGTCTTTCTAAGTGATTGTTACAGTGAAAACCTTTAATGACTTGCTGACTGGGGATCCAGCCTGGCTGTGAGTAAAGCAGAACAAGCATATGACACTTTTTCAGGGAGTTTAAGGTTTTTTCTGCTCCTCACACCCACCCACAACAAGCAAAATATCAGAGGTGGAGGACTTCAGAAAGGTAAAAGGTAAAAAAGCGGGTAAGCACCTAGCTGCTCCATGTTTGATTCTAATTGCCATTACAGTATTTGCTTTGTAAATATGCACTAATTTATTCACCACATCAACCTACAAGGGAGAGTGGAAAGAAGCTTCACAAGAAAATTCAACAATAACCATCTAGATTAAATATATGACTTTTTTTAAAAAAAAAAAAAAAAGGTAAGAGGTTATTGTGCCTGGCAACATTTTGCCAAGAGAAGACTTGAAGAATGAAGGAACACAAATGCTAAAAGCTTTCCCCCCGATAACACCTTCTGATGGTATTAAAGTGCTTTGATTAATATATATTTCTCATCCCCACAGTTAAGTGTTAATAGGAGTAAGAAGATGGTCTTGTGGCTAGGGCTCTCTCAAAAACTTCTGTGATCTTGGGAAAATCTTAATTTTTCATAGTTTTTTAAGGTCAGAAGAGAACCATTAGATCATTTACTGTGACCTCCCATATAAACACAAGTCTCAGAATTTCAGTCAGTCACCCCTGTATTGAAGCCAGTAACTGGTATTTGAATGTATAACCCAGAAAGGTATCCAGTCTTGATTTGAAGACATGAAGAGATGAACTTCTCTCCATACCTCAGGGGTTTTTTTCCATTCCATAAGCAGAGATTTTCAAAAGCAGCCTGTGATTTTGAGTATCCAAGCTGATCCCTCAAAACCTTAGGCACCCACAATAAGATGCCATTTACAAAAATTTAGTCCAAAATGAAGAAGATACCGAAACATCCATGAGTATGTGTTCTAGTGGCTCTGAAAACCTACATGAAGTTCACCCCTACATAAGTGCTCATGGTCTGCCCAGAATTTGGGAGGGATATGTGAATTTTTTCCCCTCATAAGCCCTGCTTTGTGAGTTTCTACCTTGAAAATGGAAGAAAAAAATGTATAAGTAAAAGATTGCAAAGGACATGTGCTAGTTTTCCTTCCTCTTCTGCTGAAATTGATCTTTATAAAATTGTGCCCACAAGGAACAGCATTTACCTGTGGCATACCATTCTTTACAGGGAAAACACTGCTCAAACCTCTCACCAGTCTGATTAATGTTTTACTTGGGAGGACCTGTATTGCACCCAATTGCTGCATATATTCTCTAGGTGGGTTGGAAGTCACTCCATAGCAGACTATAATTCTGTGGGTAGAAACAATAGACCAGGAAGTAGATTACAGCAGTTGCAGGCAAAAGAGCTCATAAATAATGGAGGACTTCAGGCACCAAGAATTAAATTGAAAAGCCATCAAAATTGTGATACTTAACAAAAGGAAAGACACAAAGTTAAACATTGGAACCCTTAATTCAACATCCTTGTGCCTAAGTGTTCAGTGCATACGAGACCGGCAGTAAAATTTCTAAGTGCCTAAGTGACTTAGAAGCCTAAGTCCTGCATTCAAAACTGACTTAGGTATTTAGGAGCTAAGTCTCACTGATTTTCAATGAGCCTAAGTGGCTAAATCACTTTTGAAAATGGAATTTAGGCTTGTTACTCTCTTAAGTTATCTTGAAAATTGCACTTTACACTTCCAGAAAAGATGCATTAAAGTTACATATGCAAAAATTGCAGGCAGATTCATAATTTATAAATTCCCCTGTACACAATTTCCAGCCACTAACATCCTTAAGTAAGGCTTAAGTAAACCTCAATTTCATGCCTGAATAACAGCATGAAAATAAGTGGCTTGGTCAAGGCTATAGCACGTATTTCAAAGCTGATGTGACTTTTTAATATACCTAGAAAAGCACAAATATCACACCTAAACTTAACAGAGTGGTCTTCATATTTTTAAAAAGAAGCTGATAGGCCTCGCAGAAGTATTTATGAAAAGACAGAATTATTTACAGAAGCTGAAGTACCTAGTGCCCATGAAAGTAGTTCCACATTTTTGTACGTGCAATGCACAATTAACTTCCCAATGGTGAGAAGAGGAAGAATGGTCATCAGTTAATACACAAATCTGGGAGCCAGGAGACCTGGGTCCTATTCCCAGCTCTACCACAGATGTGCTTTGGGAAATAAGGATAATAATACAAGTAAATTCCAAAAATGGAATTTCAGGAAAGCTTTATAAAATAGAGAGGTTTCTTTTTTAAAAAATCATCTTCCAAACAAAGGGTAAACACATGACCTGATATCATGGAAATCTGGATAGTTGGAATTCAGAAAAAATGCATTGTTTACCTGTGTATTTATTTACACTAGAATAGCATTGTTATTTGTAAAGCACCTGGAGATCATCAAACGGAAGGTGCTAAAGAAATTCAGAGTGAGATTATTAATATGCACTCTTTGGAAACCCAACCACCTGCATTTCACGTAATAGTGCAAGTGAAAGGCTGGAATTCTATTGGGACTGATCTCTCTTGAGCACTAAAATTTATTTCCTCATATTTTTGCATTTTATTCTACATTGTAAGCAAGCCGTTAAGACCTTCTTGATTTTAAACCATTCAGACAGCACAGTAATTTGAACAAAGAAAAACTTACTGTACACAACACACTTTTCTGATCTTTAAATAATTAACTTTCTCTTCTTGTTTAATTTTATTTAAATGTGCTTCTTGGCACGCTTTCTACACTGGAACATGGAAGGTTCATAAATTCCCCTGAAGCCATCTAAAATACAGAGGAATGGACTTTTTCATCTTACTCTTCTCTGCCATGCCTGGATGCACTGCCCCCTAGTGGTGCAGCAGAATATTTTACCACCCATGAGGATTAATTAGGAGAGCACTTTGAACAGGGAGTTAAAATTGGTCCTCTTGCATGAAAGGCTCCCAACTAAGCTGCTGCCAAAAAGGTGCTCAGAGGTTAAATTAAGCTCACCTGGAATTGGCACCGAACCAATATATGAATTTCATTTTGGGTTATTTTAAAATCTGAGGTATAAGAAAAATGACTATTATTCTGGTTTATAAGGTGAGTCAGACAAAAGGCAAGTTAAAATACTATTAAAATCTGAGAGGCCTACATTTAGGATGGAAACTTCATGGAGAGAAAGGAAATCTCAGACCTTGGGTCAGCATACTTCAGTACAGCAGTTTTATTTGTGACTGCATTTTTCCATGCAAAGTGTATCCCAAAGCTACATTGCAGAATTAATGGAAGACAGCATATGGTAAAAATTAAGATAAAAAAGTGATAACAGTATTCAAATACTTGGAGAGTAAAATTCATAATCATTTCCTTCTGAAACAGTTGTGATATCCACTGTTACCCTATATCAAGTGGTAGAGGAGGACTTCACACCCACATATCCTGTAACACTTTATCTACATTCTGTGGAAAAACAGAACCTCATCACCTTTTCCTTTGTGCTTACCAGAAGATATAGTCTGCACAACTTGACATAAAAAGTGGAAAAGTTTGTTTTTTTTTGTATTGTAATAAAGTTCTTTATTCAATGACACGTCCCACTACTTCACAATGAGCTCTCCATCGCTTATCACCCTGACTTCTGCTCTTAGCCCAAAGTTGTATTTCACTGGTGATGCAATTTCTGTTCAGAAAGAGACAGGCTGTGATTTGGATTACACCCCCATGAAGAGAAGCGATACCTACTTGGTGATTAAGGTACACCTCTACCCCTATATAACACTGTCCTCAGGAGCCAACAAATCTTACTGCGTCATAGGTGAAACCGTGTTATATCGAACTTGCTTTGATCCACCGGAGCGCGCAGCCCCGCCTCCCTGGTGCACTACTTTATTGCGTTATATCCAAATTCGTGTTACATTGGGTCACATTATATCAGGGCAGAGGTGTACATGCCAGGCAAAAATTACAATTAATACGGCTGCTCTTCTATTAAATAACAAAAGCTGGCATGAACACATTAATCACATTTTTTTTTAGTTGAATTTAAAATTCTAGTTCTAATCTACCAGGCGAGGACCAGGTAAACGCAGAGACCACGAATCTTTCCACAACCTTCCAAGGCTACTTCAGGGAGGCTGTTACTAGACAAGTCCAGATTTGGGGCATTGTGGGAAAGAGCATTGTCAGTAGCAAAGCAGCAGCTATAGAACATCTTCGCAAAGGAAACTGGACAGAGCTGACACATGACATGTTTTGATCTTACTGCCTTAATGGATTTGGACCCAGATTCTCAAAGCCAGATAAGGCAACCCATTTCCATTGATTTCTATTAGAGTTAGGTACCTAAATAACTTTGAGGAACTGAGCTTGCTCCCCCTCTCAGAAGCAGTTTCTCCAACGACAGTCGGTCCTCAACAATAACTTTGGGGGTCAAAGAGAAGATGAAATGAAAGACAGCACCATGAAAGTGGGAAAAGGCAACTAAAAAAGAGAGGGAGGAAGAGTGACTTGAAGAAATGGAGAGAATACGTTCTTGCTATCTTATTCATGGGGGTTCAAAAGTGCTCTGCATAAGACAAGTGGGAGGAGGTGGAACAGAAATAAAACAGAAGAGGGTAGAAAGGCAGCTTGGAATGATGGAGTGAATAGCCAACTGTTCAATGAGAGGAGGCAGGGAGGTGAAGGTGGGACCATCCATTGATACATCTGCTGCATCACAAAGCAGCAAGACAAATAAGCATATTTAAATCTTTCTAGATGATGAATTTATCCACTGCATTCCTCCCCCCATACCCCGACCTCAATTACAGATGAATTAAAAAGAGGGCTGCATTGAGGTTTCAGTATTCTAAACCCCTCCTTTCTGCCAGAATTAAGGCAGAGAAAGCTGCATAGCCCACTGTGTCTGTAATAAATAAATGATGTGGGAAACATTGCCTTAGCCATTGTCATGTTGAAAAATATATTCCATACTGCAGGGATAATGAGGGTATAAAACATTAGCACTACATTTTTCTATACCATTCTGCATAATTAACTACACAGCTGTTCCTTCATTCAGCCCCAACAACCAAATTAATTTGCAGTTGGTTAGCAGTTGATTCACTAGAGCAGACTCTGCATATACTGAAGGACTAAGCAAAACTATGAGGATGCCACACACCACATAAGGGACATGAGAAGCTGAATATTCAGAGAAGCATGAGGAGTGAACCCCTTTACACGACAGCATTTGCAAAGAGTGGGATAAGCTTTTTCAGATGATGCTCACTGTATGTCAGTGTCATCTGATGGACTGATTATTCCCTCAGCCTTCAGTCAAGAGCGGTAGGGAGACAAAATGCTATAGTAAGCCACTGAACTTTACAAGTTTCTAATTACAGTAGCATCTAGAGGCCCCAACATTGACTGGGGTTCTACTGCGCTAGCCCTTTTACCAAACATTGTAAGAGACAGTCCCTTCTTCAAAGAGCTTACAGTCTAACCAGACAAGACAAAGGGGGTGGAGGGGAAACGGGTGCAGAAAGATGAAGTGATTTGCCCAAGTTACACAGTAGGTTTAAGGCTGAGCCAGGAATAAAACACGGATCTTCCTATTCCCAGTACAATACCCTAGCCCAGGGGTTCTCAAACTGGGGGTTGGGACCCCTCAGGGAGTCACGAGGTTATTACATGGAGGGTCGCAAGCTGTTAGCCTCCACCTCAAAGCCCGCTTTGCCTCCAACATTTATAATGGTGTTAAATATATAAAAAAAATTTAATTTATAAGGAGGGGTTGCACTCAGAGGCTTGCTATGTGAAAGGGGTCACCAGTACAAAAGTTTGAGAACTACTACCCTAGCCTCTAGATTATATAGCCTTCTGTAAGCCATGAGCTCACCATTTTTCAGGACCTATTCCATTCAGATTCTTATAACTTGTCCAACACCACGGCACCTTCCAAATATGTGCTAAACAATCTGACTAGCATCTGCCATACGTGGTTCCTTCTTTACTCCTCCTCCTGGAATGGAACAGAAAAAGGCACCTAAGAGAAAGTATTCATCAACTCTCTTGACAGTGAAAGCTTGGGTTCCACTGTTAATGGGCTGCAACACAACACAGCATAGTCTTACTCCCAGTTACCTAACACACTGTACATTAGCTAGTTTTTACTGTGAACTTATTGTTGGAGAAACATTCCAAAATGAAAGCCCTGGAGATTCAAGTTCTCAGTTTGGTCAGAGATTAGGATTACCATTGGCAGTGCCAATACAAGATTTCCCATTCCATACACATGCTTTAGCCGTGAGTTGCTGGAAAAATCACGAGAGCTCAGGAAGATAGTTGCAGCTCCATGCTCTTCTCTGGCCTCCATTATGAGGCTTCCAAGAAAGATGCCAATTTAGTTGGAGTAGTAGTTTTTGTGATGGAGAGAACGTATTAGAGACTGGACTAAGACCATAAAAGACCCAACAGAGGACAAGAATTTTCAGCTACTACTGACCTGAGCTAGCTTTGAACAAGTGACCTAGTAGTGGTGATGAAAGGCTGTATATTTCCAATAACCAGAGCCAAGAAGCCCACAAAATATGGAACTCATTCAAGGCAAACACTGAACAGAGATGCTGCAGTTCCCCCACATCCTGTGCCTATAATGAAACTTCAACAAACCTGTTCCTGTAAAAAGGAATTAGAATCTTATATGAATAAATCTCAGTGAATCAAAAAATAAAATGGGATTATCAGTTTAAATAAATACTGCATCTTAAAAGTAATTATAGATTCAACAGCAATTTATTCCTGCTATGATTAAATTCTTCAACCAGAACCAGAAAACAAAAACAAAACATTAACCTAAAGAAATAACATTTCTGAGCCCCAACATTATGTATTTAACAAGGCTCTGTTTTATTACACCTGTGCCTTTTAGCATCTGTATACTGTAGATAAGGGTCTATTCTTAACAATATAAAGCCCGTGTTAAGGATTTATACCTTAACTATTTTAAATGGTATCAAATTGGAAATGACAGTTGGGTACTCAGTCCACAACTTATCATTTATTTCTTATGTTCTTTGACTACATATTTACCAAATTATAGTTAAGAAAAAATAGCCATTTAAAAGTCATACAGATCATTAATAAAACAAAATTTATACTTCTTGGATTACTTTATCGTGCCATTATAGACCCAAAGACTCTCAGTTTTGAAAAATAATTGTTTTGCAAACAAGTGCTTCAAAGTGGATTAGACATTATGGGTATTTTAATTTAAAAAACTGCCTATGACTTTATGTAAACTATTATCATGCATAGTAGTTACTTTTTTATATATTATAAATCAAAATATATAATAGATTACATTATATTATTTATATTGCAGTAACATCTAGAAGCCTTAGTCACAGGCCAAAACCCGATTGTGCTAGGCACTCTACAAACACAGAATAAAAAAAATAGTCCCTGCCCCCAGTAGTTTACAATAAGTAAGACTGCATTCACAGGTCCTAAACTTGCAGAGTCTTATGCATTGCTTACCCTTACACACTATGAGTAGTCTCACTGAAGTCAAGCACGTGCTTAAGCCTTTGTAGCATCAGGGCCTCTATTGTACGGAACCACTGACATATGCAAAAGTGAAGACTGCCAGAACAGTATGTTGTCCTCATTGCTTTTATCTTCTGCACATTTCAGCACATATTTGCCTATTTGAAGGTTCCCTAAAATACCATCTTGCTCATGAGCCAAGAATGAGCATGTTAAATTTCTAAGTGTTATTTAGCAGCCGAACATTTTAAATGCTTGAAAATAAAATTAAGTAAATGGAAATTGTGCTGCACTATCCATTGTAGCACCATCCATGGTAGAGTATTTGTAACATGAACAAATCACACTGACTTCAATGAAATGTTGTTATGCAAATGTGGAAATCATATACAATTGTTGACCAAGTTCCAACTGCAGGGCCATGTTTGCAACTCAACTGTCTCCAAAATCGTCTCATGAAGGCACAGGTGCAATTGAGAGTGCAATTTGAGGAAAATTGAGTTGTACAGATGTAAATGTGGGCAGCTTTCATTTACAGAATCTTTATTAACTGGCAATGATGAACTAGCCAGAGAAAACTCAGTCTGACTTCAGATCCCAGGTAATTGGAAACACTTCATTTTTTCCCTCCTCAGAAAGTAAGCAAATCAGGAACTGGATTCCCCACTCCCACCCCCAAGCCCGTTCCTACAAAGTCACTATTCAGAGCAGAACTGCAATTTAAGACCATCTAATGCAAGTTTGTGTGGAATACGGCTGCCCACATATTAGGTTGAACTTCAAATGGAGAAAATATTACTCTGCAGTCTACACTTGTTTTTTCTTTTTTAGTTACCGCCAGGTTTCTTTTTATTAGTTTCCAGGAGGTTATATGTAGTTTTTCTCCTATAAAGCCCTAAATGGTTTGGAATCTAGCTAACTAACGGCTAGTCTACACTGGCAATGCTAAAGTGCTGCTGTGGCTTGTGTAGTCACAGCGCTCTACAAAAAACACCTCCATGAGAGGCGTAGCTACCAGTTGGTGCACTATTTACACTGGTGCTTTACAGCACTGAAACTTGCTGCGCTCAGGGGGATGATTCTTCACACCCCTAAGCAAGAAAGTTGCAGCACTGTAAAGTGTCAGTGTAGACAATCCCTAACTAGTTTGTCTCTGTGGGAGATACTACTGCAGTTAAAATCAGTGGATGGGCTTGAAATAAAAGCACCATGACTTAAAAGTGGCAGAGTAATTTCTGTGAGGGATCCTGAATTTGTTGAAATACTGAGCACTTTGTAGGGTGTATCAGTTTTCCCAAGATTCTTCTAGAAAGTATTGTCTGAAGGACATGAGAGATGCATGGAGAGGTTATTTTGCTGAGTGATATGTGGGAATTGAGACTGGTTTATAAAGGGCAAGACATTATTTTGTAATGTAGCCCTACTTTTGTATATTTGTCTAAGCGCCTAGAGCTGATGGGAATTGGCACTTTTCAGAAATGTGCCTAAACAATCAAGGTTCTCTCTGAAGAAGATATTAGCTATGATGTCTGAAAAGTTGCTGTGTGTGTGTGTGTGTGTGTGTGTGTGTGTGTGTGTGTGTGTGTGTGTGTGTGTGTGTGTGTGTGTGTGAGAGAGAGAGAGAGAGAGAGAGAGAGAGAGAGAGAGAGAGAGAGAGAGAAGAAGCAGTGTGTCTGTGTGTGTGTGACAGAGAGAGAGAGAATAAGCAGCTGCCTCTCCTATGAACGTGACCTTTCTGATCTGTCTTTCAGCCATGTCCCAATGACAGCAGGTAGATTGGGTAAAATCACACACCGCTCTGAGAATTGACAAATGTTGGGTTCATCATAAAACACTAAGAGGAATTGAACAACATAGTTAACATCAGAAATGTAGGATATTTTGCTGTAGCAAGGCATTAACTACATGATAATGCCACTGGGAACAATGGCAATTACATGGTGAGTGGTGTTAGCATTATCATATCATTACAGCCTGATAATTATGCAATTAAAACTTTATTAGTAATCATCATCATCTATTATTCATCATCTATAACAAGTTAAGCAGGGAAAAACTGAATCCATATCGGAGACAGAGTGTTGTCTAGTGATCTGTCAACAGGATGGAAAGCCAGAAATGGCCAGTTAAAACTGTGGCCATGCATGCTTCTGAGTTATTATGTAACTTTCAGCAGGTCACTGAACATCTTAATTATCCCATTTGTAAAACAGAGATAATATTTACTTACCTATTTCCAAGAAGTGTTATGACGACTAATTAGTTCATGTCTGAAGACAAGTGCTAAGTATGAGCATGAATTTCCTAGCTATTGCTTATTTAAAATAGAATAATTGAGCCTAAATTTCCAGTATAGGCTTCCAAAGTTGCATCCATAAAATATATGCATGTATGCACAAAGAGATTCTCGTGCATCCAAAGTACACACAGATATCTGCTTGTGCATAAATTGATCTATTTTGTGTACAAAACTGTGCACTTAGGGTAAATTTTGCTCAATGCCCTGTCATAAACATAGTTAAGGGTTAATGTCTCTTTTACCAGTAAAGGGTTAACAAACAGGGAACCAACCACCTGGCCAGGGGACCAATCAGGAGACAAGATACTTTCAAATCTCGGTGGAGGGAAGTCTTTGTTTGTGTTTTTTGGGTTTTGCTTTGTTCTCTCTGGGCTCTGAGAGTGACCACACGTACCTACAGGCTCTCTAATCTTCTATTCCAATTTTGTGAGTACAAAAGGTAGAAAAGCGGTTTAGTCTTTTTGATTGTTTTTGCTTTATTTGCAAATGTGTATCTGGCTGATAGGGGTCTAATGTGTAGTTTGCTGGAAGTATTTTAAATTGTATTTTGCTGGGGGGGCGAGGCTTTTTTCTCCAGTTTCTATAAGCTGACAGACCCTGTAATATTCCATCTTGAATTTACAGTGATTTTCTTTATTCTTTTTTCTTTTATTAAAAGTTTTGCTTTTAAGACCTGTCTGATTTTTCCCCTTGTTGAGGCTCAAGGGAATTGAGTCTGTACTTAACAGGGAAGGAGAAGGAGGGGGAGAGACAGTGGGGGGAACCCACCTGATTCAAGGAGTTTGAATCACGGTGATCTCCTAGTTACCCAGGGTGGAAAAGATCTGGGAGGAAGAAAGGAGAAGGGGGAATCCCTTTGTTTAGATTCACGGAGCTTGAATCTGTATATCTCTCCAAGAGCCCAGGGAGGGAACACCTGGAGGGGAGGAGGGGGAAGGGAAATGGTTTATTCCCTTGTATTGTCAGACTCAAGGAATTTGGGTCTTGGGGTCCCCAGGGAAGATTTTGGGGGAGACCAGAGTTTATCAGGCACTCTACTTTAAGTCCTGATTGGTGGCAGCACTACAGGATCTAAGCTGGTAATTAAGCTTAGGGGAATTCATGCTAGTACCCATATTTTGGACGCTAAGATTCAGAATTGGGAATTATACTATGACATGCCCTATGCCTGATTTAAGTCCCACATAGCCCTTAAGGTGGACCCTCTGTGGTAAATTGCACCCGTCCCTTAGTCTATGTGGCTGGTATCTCACAAACACGCATCCTTTGCCAGCACAAGTTGGGCCCCTCTGAAGTTCTGGCCCTTGATTAGTTTAAGATATTTTTGCATATATTTAAGTTAACATGGCTAAAATGACCTATGCCTTGTATCCCCAGGGGTTTGCTGCACTTTCATTAAAACTCTTTTGAATAAGACTGTTATGAACAATCATCTTAACTTGTCCTCAGTGATGAGTGTCAGTTATTTTAAGTTATGTTCAGAGAGGAAACCAAGGTGACCTCTGCCGATCTATCTTGCTTGCTTTCAGCCAAATAAGTAGATAGATGTATCACAGTTTCAATATCAATAACTACTA
This sequence comes from Gopherus evgoodei, assembly GCF_007399415.2. Classification (NCBI taxonomy): domain Eukaryota; kingdom Metazoa; phylum Chordata; order Testudines; family Testudinidae; genus Gopherus; species Gopherus evgoodei. The sequence goes on from NC_044326.1 coordinate 24,294,577, forward strand.
AGTAAACAAACAATATACACAGCAGCAGACGCAAATCTGACAACACAAATAAATCCTGGCGTTTCCTAGCTCTACTTACATGCTTCCATGATGATTTGCTCTTCTATTTCATCAGTGGAACTGGCTTGTACCGCTGATGTAGCAGGGTTGTTAGCGCTTTGACTATAAAGTACCATTCTGTCACTAGCTTATTACTCAACTATTAGACTTTGCAGCCGACTGAAATGTAGGCATCGAATCCTACAATCTAACCCACACGGGCAGACTGACGTACCTACTGAAATTAACAGAGATTTGCATGGGTACAGGGGTCAGCCTGTATAGATCCAGATGCAATATCAGGGTCTCTGGTTATTGGATGAATTCCACTCTAATCCTGCCTCAAACTGATATATTCCTATCTGTCTGATCTCCCTCCCTTCTCCAAGCTCCTATTGCAACTACAATTGCACAGAGAACAGACACCAGTCACCACCACTGAGCTCCCCAAATCCCTTGATTCACTGGTAGAGAGAAAGTTAATAAGGGCATGTCAACACTACACATCATACAAGCAACACCACTCACTGCAACTATGATGCTGTAGCACTGTAGTGTAGACACTTACTACAGCAATGGAAGGTGTTTTTCCCTTCTCTATAGTAAGTCCACCCCCTCAAGAGGCAGTAGGTAGGTAGATGGAAGAAGTCTTCCACTGACCCAGCTGCGTCTATGGTGGGGATAAGGTTGACCTAATTAAGCTGCACAAGGTGCAAAGTTTTTCCACAGGCCTGAGCAATGTAGGTAGCTTGACTTAAGTTTAGCTGTAGACCAAGCCTATGAGATGTGTGTGTGATGGGAAAGAGAGGAAAGGATAATGGCAAAGCAAGTTTCAAGAGAACAGAAAGAGACTTTTCAATAGCCCAAGGAAAATAACATTTTTAAAGATTTAAAAGTTTTTAAGGCCTGAAGCCATCAGTATGATCATCTAGTCTGGCACCTACATAGTACAGGTATAGAATTTCATCCAGCACACAGATGGCAGAGATCATCAAGTCGAGCTGTTACCATCTTACCTGGCTCTTTTTCTTAGCATGAGAGTAAGTTTTTTGTCTTGGAAGGAAATGCAGTGGCATTGGTTATCTGATGCAGGTTCTTTCAAGTAGCTGTGATAAGCAGCAAGGGAGCTTCCTCTTTGCCTGAATCTCTTTACCAAGAGCCATTTCTTGAGGCAGAGCTGCTCCCTGGAAACTAGGCTCTTGTGTTTGCACCAAGATCTCTGAAAGAGAAGATTGCCTGACCACCTCTGCTCCAGGGCTGGTGCATGTATGTAAGGCATGGTCTACACTACAGAGTTAGGTCAATGTAAGGCAGCTTATGTCAACCTAACTTTGTAAGCATTTACACTAAAATGTAGCTCCCACTGATGTAACTCGCCCACTACACCAACTTAATAACTCTACCTCCACGAGAGGCATAGCACTTAGCTCAATGTAGTTAGGTCAACGCAGTGTTAGCATAGACACTGCCTTGCTTACATCAGCTAACTGTTGCTGGCTTTCAGAAGCCATCCCACAATGCCCTACACTGACAGTTAAATCAAGGAAAGCGCACCTGATGAGGACACTGACACAAGGGGTACAGTGTGGACATGCAAAAGCAATTTAACTACTGTGGTGGCTGTATGGCAATGTAACCTAGGTCGACTTCATTTTATAGAGAAGACTTGCCCTAAATTAAACAGGTTACACAAAGCATACACCTAGGTCATGTCAGCGATTTCTCCTCCAACAGACAGCTGACCTGCAAGGGCATGATACCTGCTACTTCTCAGCAGAGGGACAACATTGTCTGGTGGCCTGATAAGTGGGACAGATCTGCACTAAAGATTCAGAATACACTGATCAGAGTTAATCACACCTAATGATCACAACTGAGTCCTAAATAAAGGAATTTTCTAAATAGTGTCTGGAGTCAGATTTTAGTGAAGGATTTTGGAAAGGATGTAGGGAAATGGTCTGATGGTCTTCATCAGAAAGAGTGAAACTGATCAAAAAAAATAACTGAAAGTGTTTCTTTTAAAGTAACTTGTAAGCAAATTAAAAATCAGGGGAGGCTTTCAGGGAAGGGATGGCACTAGTGTACAAACCAAAAGAGACTGGCGCCCCTTAAGGGCACAAAAGTAACATGAAACAACATGCTATTAATTGGAAATGAGGTTGATTGCCTAGATGTAATTATCTGGGCCAGAGGACTCAAGCCTGGAGGTTGATACCCTCATCTCTGTGGCTTCCATTTTGTGTAATTAGCATAATTTTACTGTGGGTCTGATTCTGATCTCTTTTACATTGTTGCAAAACAGGATGAATTCAACTAAATCCATAGTACTCAAGATCAAAAGCAGACCCTATACATGAGCTGCACTAAGAAACAACAACAAAGAGCTGTTTTGCTACGCAGCTAAGAGAGATTTCATTAAGCTAAAAACCACATTTTCAATAGCCTTGTTTTAGATCTAGGATTGTTTGGGGATTTGGGGAAAACCCTGTGACTACACTGTAATAGCAGCCACAGTGCTACAATAACTATCTACAGCATCCCAAGAATAAGTCCGATAGAGAGAACAATAAATGTGAGGGGTTGTTCTAGCCAGGAAGACAATTTAACAGAAAGACAAATACTGGAAATAATATGACAGTATCAATTCCATTAGAACATACAAACCTTGCAGAGATAAATGGTTTTTCCCCATAACCAAAAGTCTCTATGAATTTTTTCCACATCTCTTTTATTGTGTATTTGTTCTGATGCAAATAGAAGGGTAAAAAAAAATCTTTACTAAAAGATTCATTTTACATAGGAACACATTGGAGCAAGTCATCAGTTTGTGTAATCAGATGTAGTTCCATTGAAAGTCAATGGAGATATATCAATTTATACCCGCTATCTTGATATAACTATATAGAGAAAGTACAATTGTTCAGTTTTCTATTATGTTATGGTTCATCATTTACCAATTTTCTTGGGTTTTGTGCACAGTACAGAACATGAAGCTTCCAAGAGAAACAGGATTTATTCTAAATACTATCTATTCTTATTCTCTTTGGACCCTTAGGTAGTTTTCTAATCTGAATACGTGCTACAATCTGAGTATATTCACTTATTAACTCCTATTTACAGAAAACTAGATTTATGTCCAAACCAGAAAGTTCAGTTTCAGTTTCAAACCCGCTGCTCCAAGCTTCTATTTCAGTTGCATTCCAGAAACATAAGTTAATTGTTAAATCAACAGCCAACTCTTTCTAAGGCTACTTCTAAGCATTTTCCTCATGGGGTACTTCATCCTGGTTTTAAAAGGCACACTATCTTGTAAATCCATTGCATGAAAGCAGAGGGAAAGGCCTGATTTCTTCTCACACTAGTTTTATGATGATATACTGATTACAGTATAGTTACACCTCATTTACGTGTGTTCAGAGCAGAATCAGACCTAAAGCAATTATCTTAAATAACAGCATTATCTGAAGCATGTTTAATGTTTATGTTGTAAGTGCAGGGTCTCAATGGGTAATTTTGAAAGAGTCTTGTCTGAGAGAGAAATTTACTCAGAGAGTATTTATCACTGGTTCACAATCAAGCTGGAAGGGCATATAAAGTAGAGTCCCATAGGGATCTGTCCTGGATCTGGTTCTATTCAATGTATCATCATAAATGATCTGGATAATGGCATAGATCAGGAGCTCTCAAACTTGGTTCACAGCTTGTTCAAGGTAAGCCCCTGGCGGGCCACGAGATGCTTTGTTTGTCCACTGGTACGGGTGCCTGCAGCTCCCAATGGCTGGAAATGGTGAACTGCAGCCACTGGGAGCTGCGAGCAGCCATACCTGCAGACACTCAGGTACACAAAACATCTCATGGCCTGAACAAGCCGTGAACCAAGTTTGGGAACTCCTGGCATAGATAATACCAAGCTGGGAGGGGCTGTTAGCATTTTGGAGGCCACGATTAGAATTCAAAATGATCTTGACAATCTGGAGAAATGGTCTGAAATAAATCAGATGAAATTTAATACGGACAAATGCGATGCACTCCGCTTGAGAAGGAACAAGTACTTGCACAAATACATAATGGGAAATGACTGCCTAGAAAGGAGTACTGCAGAAAAGCTTTGGGGAGTTATAGTGGATCACAAACTAAACATGAGTTAGTTTGAAATCCACTGTATAACATGTAATACTGTTGCAAAAAAGGCAAACATTATTCTGGGACAGATTAGAAGAAGTGCTGTAAGCAAGATATGAGAAGTAATTCTTCCACTCTACTCAGCACTGATAAGTCTTCACCTGGAGTACTGCATCCAGTGTGGGCACCACTTTTTGGGAAAGATGTGGAGAAATTGGAGAATATCCAGTGGAGAGTAAAAAAAAATTATTAAAGGTTTGCAAAACATGATCTACAAGGAAATATGGCAAAAATTGGGTTTGTTTAGTCTGGAGAAGAGAAGACAGAGGGGGACAAGATAACAGTCTTCAAGTCCGTACAACAGGGGTGGCCAAACTTTTTGACCTGAGGGCCACATCAGGGTTGCAAAACTCTATGGAGGGGCGAGTAGGGAAGGCTGTGCCTCCCCAGACAGCATGGCCCCTCGCCCCCTATCTGCCGCCTCCCTTTCCCATCTCTTGACTGTCCCCATCAGAACCCCTGACCCATCCAACCCCCACTGCTCCCTGTCCCGACTGCCCGGACCCCTATCCACACCTTCAGGGACTCCCATGCCTATCCAACCGCTCCCTGCTCCCTGTCCCCACTGCCCCCCAGGACCTCCTGCCTCTTATCCAACCCCCTCTGCCCCCTTACCATGCTGCTCAGAGCACCAGGACTGGCAGTTGCGCCACCCAGCTGGAGCCAGCCACGCCACTGCGCAGTCTAGAGCACCGGGGCAGGCCGGCGGCTCTTGCAGTCATGCTGCCCGACAGGAGCTCGCAACCCTGCCACCCAGAGCACTGGTGACACAGTGAGCTAAGGCTGTGGGGGATGAGGGACAGCGGGGGGAGGGGCCAGGGGCTAGCCTCCCCAGCTGGGAGCTCAAGGGCCGGGCAGGATGGTCCTGTGGGCCGTATTTTGCCCACCTCTGACATCGATGTTGCAATAAAGAGAAGTGTGATATATTGTTCTTAACCATTGAGGACAGGATAAGAAGTAATGGCTTAAGAAGGGCTTAAATTGCAGCAAGGGAGATTTAGGTTAGACTTTAGGAAAAACGTCCTAGCTAACCGTAAGGGTAGTTAAGCACTGGAACAAATTACCTAGAGAGGTTGTGGAATCTCCATCGTTGGAGGTTTTTAAGAACAGGTTGCACAAACACCTGTCAGGGATGTCCTACTGAGGTCCTTTCCAGTCCAACATTTCTATGATTATACTGAATTACAGTTAGCAAACTAGACATATACCACAAACATCACATAGGCCAGCAGTATATAACAGGAAGACAACATGTGATTAGGACTATCCAAATAATTGATTTTTAAGAAATATCTTAAAAAAAAAATCCAAAACTGAAATTTTGGGGGGTTTAATCTCCTTTCATTATCTTTTCAAATGGGAGGGTGCACTTTTAAAAACATACATATAATTAAGGGCTTGTCTACATGGCAGGTTACTGTGTGGTAAGCTAGGATGTGACTACAGTACGCAAGCTTGCCACACATTAATATCCCAGATGGACACTGCTATAGCGCAGTGAAAATCCCAGAATGTGGGAGTGCTGGTACACTACAGATTTACACCCTGGCTTGCCTCACTATAACTGGCTGTATAAACAAGCCCTGAGTTGCACAATGAGACTTTAAATGTTTTGTTTCAAAAGTGTCCAAACAAACAATTTTGACTTTTTTATTTTAATTTTTGCCAAAACATTGCTGGCAAAACATGATTTGCCAATTTTAACCTGAATTTGCAAATAGTTTCTTCATTTTTCTGAGAGTAAATAAATCAAGCAAAAAATTCACCCAGCTCTAATCCCAATTTTCATTTGGTTGTATTCTCTCATCAAGGCGTTGTGCAAAGATTTAAAAGAAAAATTACCCATCCCACAAGTAGGGAGTTTTAAATGGCAATTCCAAATTAACTGTCATAGCCCTTAAAGGGCCAACCCTGAAAGATTCTGAGTGCCCTCCACTCCCACTAGGGGTCCGTGGGAACCAAGGCCACTCTGCAGAAGATGGCCATATCAGGCTCATATTCTTCAGTTTTCACATTCAGTGCTGCTAGTTATCACATATATGGTATGAAGTAAAGGGGTAGTATTTACCCTTATGTGATATGTACAGTACTGGAGCAAGAGGTTGGGACAGACTGTTCTTCAGCCACTGGCAAAATATTGGGTGGTGCAGGGCTACTCCACTGTATGGGAAACCTGGGCAGATTAAGAGGACGCAGACTCCTCCAGCCAGCACAGCCAGCCTACTTCACAAGTGGGTGTGGAGCCAGGCCAGATCATAGATCTTGCCTTCTTCTGACTCCTTTTGGGGTTCTGTGCACCCGTGACGTCATATATAAGGAGCAAGCCCTGCACTCCACTGAGTTCAAGGACTGCAATTGTGGCTTCCCCTGGCATGAGCTACATAACATGAGGAATACTCCATAGAGGTTTTTAGATGGTTAGAGTTTGCAACAATCTGGGTTCCATACCTGTCCCTGATGAAGATACTATATTCTCTGGTTGCAGATTTCTGGAACCAAAGTCCTCAGGCTGTGTCAGAAATGCACATTCCTTGAAATTTTATGTTTCCTTCCCTCAATGCTTGTGTTGACTATCTAGTTATCTAGTAAGGCTCAGGAAAATGTCTCCAGCTAGAGATTACAAATAGCATTGTTCCTACATTATCTGCAGGGATCCTAATTTTCCAGGATAAAAAAACCAAAATTCTCTGATTAAAAAAACCATAAAAATCCATGTTTTTCTGCAATTACAATGAAACGCCGAACTTTAAGTTTCCCTAGCCATAATATTAGTTGAACACCATGTTTTATTGATATAGTTACCATTTTTAAGCAAATAGTGCCTACCAGTGCCATCAATCATTATAATAAAATAAAATTAATAGAACTGCAATTTGCGTTTCTTACCAAATAATTCTATGTCTGTATTCTATATTTTCGGGCGGGGGAGGGGAGAGGATTTAATTGCATTAAAAAAAAAGCAAAAATTGCTTTTATATTAACATTATTCACTTTCTGAGTTAGTCTTGGAAGCCCAAGTGAAATCTGAGATGCATTAAAACATGAACTCCTATACACTGTTGAGTAACCTCTATATGCCGGAAGCCGTTTATTGGAGGATGTTTAGCTATGTAAATTTTCACATTCAAAAATCAATCACAAGAGGGGAGGTTGTGCATATTGAATAAGTGACTCTGATACTTTCAGTAAAATTTTGTTAATATATGTATTTATTTTTTCACAAAGTGTAAAAACTAAAGCTTCTCTATAAAAACACAAATTCCGTGTTTTTCTGTGACAAATGGATTTCTGGGGTCCCTGATTATCAGTAATACAGGAAACACTTCTATATTTAAAATTCATGTGATCTATGCATATGACATGAGTATTCTGTTTAAAACCCATCTTCGTGAATGGAACAGCAGGGTGTACAAAATATATCTAGAAACACAGGGCAAACATATTTTTATGACTTTGAATGTTGAATATGCAGCTTGTTATTCAGTACCAAAGCACTTAAATGAAAGATTTTCCAATAGGAAGTATGATTTCTTTTTTTTAAATACACACATTAAAGTGCATCCATCACTTCAACTGGATATTTGACAACAGTTCACCTGAGGAAAAAACGAGCACTTCAGCAGAAAACAGCATGGAAAATTAATAATCCTACATCTGTCACTGGTGCCCTTAAAAAGGAAATTATTGATCTTGATCAATGGAGTTGTACTGGTATAACAGAGAATTTAACTGGTTCCATATCTGTGTCTGAAACCCTAAAAACGTCTGTGTGTGCACATGTCAGAGTGTGAGCATGTACGTGTTCAAGAGACAAAGTTGACAAAGTCATTGGTAAATCTTGCTTAAATGAAAAATTATTTTAAAAGTTACATTTGAAATACTACCAGTTTCCAAATATCAGAAGACACAATACAATCTGGACAGGCTCCAAGTTACAACCAGAAAGATACACCACACCTACAATAATTTACTAACCTAAATACAGAGCTGAACAGCAAAAGCTACTAGCAATTAAAGTAATGACTACATTAAGTACCCTTAACTTTGGTGCAAAACTTCTAAGGTTAAAAAAAGGAGGAGGAGGAGAATTGGGTCCTGATGCCAACTTACAATTAGAATTCTGTTTTTCTTTAAAATGTGGCCTTGGAAAGATAACCTATCCTCTAATGTTGTTTATTTCCACTGCATAAATTGTTAAACCCCTTTCAAGTTCTTCTTCACTCAACCACAGTCCATAAAAAAAATGCAAGTCTGGGCAACCCTATATCTGGCACAGAGTCAGCAATTCAACCCATTAGGAAACCTCAAAAGATAAAAGGAAGCAAGAAGCCGTCCTACTTTGGCCAGCATAGGAATAAGGGATATAGGAAAAGGTTGTGTACTTACCTCCACAAAGAGCTCTCCAGCACCTTCCCCATGTCAGTATGGTAATATTTGGTAAGGATCAGAATCACCTACACAGAGAGAGAGTAAAAATAAATAGAGATATATGAGCTAAAATAAAAAAACAACAGCATTTTCAGAGCTGTTCTGATCTGGATATTAAGACTAGTTTCATGAACCATTGGAGAGAGCAGGCCTTGTGGGGTTGGGACATGGGGCAGTAGTAAATCTTCTGTTAACTTCTCCATTTTGCAAAACTTTCCTGTTTTTTGTTAGTTTGGTTTTTGTTTTTGTTTTTTTTCCGGGGGGGGGCAGGGAGATGAGGACGGACAGAGATTATCACATAAATTCCCCTCAGCTCCCAAACCACAAGGTCCAATCAGTCTGAATGACTTTCACAGCAGGAAGAGCTGAGTTAGTCCCAAGTCCTAATTTACAGTGCAGCTGTCTTGGCTTCTATGGACATGAATTTATCTTATCCAAAGTGTTAAACAATGTTACTGGATCTCATCCAGAAAGAGGCGCTTTGGTCTTCTGTGCAAGACCAAAAACAAGCACTGAAATATGTCATCTTACTACTTTTCTAGAAGTGGCTGTTTTCCAAGAGAGCAATGTGCTGTCTGTGTTACTCACCCGTGTTACCAAAACTCAAAAAATTAACACATTGCAGAATAAGGTTTTCGGTCTAGAGAGAAAACCCAGTAATAAGAAATATGTTTTGTTCTCTCACAATCTATTTGCAAAGTAAGATAAACTCATTAGCCAAGCAGGGTGAAGTGCTCGTCCACAACTCTTGCATGGTGCCGGCTGTTACATTTTAGATTTAGATCACTTAAATAAAATTTTCTTTCACTCACTGCCAGTCCATATTAGTTCATCTTACACCATGGTAACACTACAGAGATAAAATTGGAAGAACCTCTGGTTCCTTGCACAGTTGTTAGCTTGGTTAATGCGGGGTCAACATCAGTCATCTCCAACAGTTTGGAGCATGCTTTTATATAGCTATCACTAGCTTTGTTCCTAACCACCAGATGAAATCTTTTGCAGACAGAAATTTTAGCCATTCGGTTTGATTATCAAAGTAATTAGTACATTGGTACAGTATTTATGCAACATTTCAGAATGTAGGTTGTTGTGCCTTAGAGATTATGAATGAAGGAAGACTCTACAATTCCAGACTATTTGCATTATTTATATAGTGCCATAGATGTACAGGGCACTATGCAAAATGGAAGCAGTTTGGATCTCACTTCCTGTGGTGTAATATTACTGAATTCAATAGAGTTACTTTGGGATTCATACTGATACAAAAAACTGCAGAATCAGATCTTAATTCGCTAAAATATAGTCAAGATTTCACACTGTTTAAAGACAGCACAATTTAAAGGCCATTGTGTTCTATTGCATTTTGTTGGGGTTTGGATAGAAACATAAAAGCTAGGAGGCATCTTTAAAAAAGAGTGTATAATTTAAAAAAACAACAACAAATTGTTTAGTTCTAATAGGTACAACATGAATTATAAAATCAAGAGAAAGAATCATGACCCGAGACTTCTCAGGAAACTAACCATCAAGAGAGCGATCTAGTGCACAAACTCCTGGCTCCAGCTCCAGGCATGTTCCAATCACATCAGCTATTTATTCTGTTGCTAGTATCTTACTACAGGTTTGCTGGCAATTCTGTCTGGGCAGAGAGGAGGAAACTGCACTATCAGATACAAGTGCTCATTGGCTCAGCTTATTAAGGGACACTGTTTGACCCAGCCTCTCTTCAACCAATAGGTATCTGTTCAGATTCCAGAAATCTAACCAGAGGATTTTTATGGGCCCTGAGAATATAATTTTGGCCCATCAGACCAGAGGAAAGATAATCAGAAAATACAAAAAGTAATATTCTGTATTAATTTATGTTTCATTACATTTGCCTAACCAGAGCAATGAATTTTAATTGTATTAAATCAATACTTTGTATCCCTGTGCATCCCATATGTGTAATTTTAAAATTACTGCTGATTCTCAATGACGCTGCAATGTATCATGGAGTCATCATCTGCCATGATCAAGCAAGAAACTTTATTCTTTAATTAGGCTGCCCGGATATCACATGTAGAAAAGCTCACTAGTGTGTGATAATTTTAAATAGTTCAGCTGTGCCCTTTTCTCTTAACCCTTATGGACAACACTGCCGGAAACCCCCCAAATAGACAAAGCCTGTCACAGCATTGTCAAATCCTTCTTCAGAATACAGGATTTTCAAATGGAAGGGTTCAAACAAGAGAATCCAGTCTACCCACCACTTTGCTGACTGTCAGCAATTCACCTAATCAAGAAAGCCAGTGTACACAGCATATCTGACAACCATTCATTCAAGGTAATTGTAAATTGTATTCTGTAGCAGTCATCTGTAGTAAAGGAATGCCTCACTGAGGTACCTATTCTGCAGTCCAATTCTGATCCACAAATAGCAAGTTATAGCACTGATGAACATATGTCAATGTTGTCTTCTTCAATGGGGCTGGTAAATTATTTAAAAATGAAGACACCTACACAGCATCAGAAATGAAGTTATGAAAAATGACTGAGTGGTTAGACAAAGCCACAGCCATCTTTGGACCTCCAGCAATCTAAAAACACTGAGGCACAGCCATTTCAATTATGCCAAAGCATTTCATCTCAGCATCTGAAAAAACATAGGTCAGCTATTCTACAATCATCCTTCAATGTAATCCTCTTTACTGCAGTCATCTTTTCATGCTACTTAAACAAATATAAAACAACCACAGTTGTATCTGATCTCAGATAATTAATAAATGAATCCAAACATTTACAAAAATCTCTTTAGAAAATTCCAGAGTTAAGTCTGTTTGGACCTTAGGAATTCCACATTTCATTTAGAAGAGCGGGTCCCTGATTTACTGTGCAGCCATTTCATTTCATTTCATTTCAGTGGGACTTCTTAATTATAAAGCATTTTGCAGGTTGGATAGTAGCCAAATATTTGTATGTGCTGCTTCCCTAGTGAGTGGTAGAGCTGCCTCTGAGCAAAGAGGGGTGCAGAGGCAATGAAGAAATAGGGCCCGATTTGAATTCAGATTATATTATATTAAACCATGGGTAATGCCAAATAATTTTATTAAACAGAGATAGGGGAGGTTCTAAACAGGTTCTCTATTTGAATTAAATTCGTTCAGCTTGTTTAGCCACTTGCAACCATTTTACCTCATACATCCCCCAGAACCCAGGGACTGGCTCAGAGAAAGAGGCAGTTACCGTGGCATTTCAAAGTGCCAGGCCTGGGAATGTGTGCCATGGCTTGTGGAGTGCCCCTGGACAAATGTTCCCAGGAAACACACCCCTTTCTCTCTTCCCTCCACACACCCACCCACAAGTCTTATTTCTTTATGGTCTTTCTTCGCCCAAATTCTCCACAATTGGCATCATCAACCCCACTGTCATTGTGCCTGAGACTGCCAAAACAAAACCAAAAACTTTAAAGGAGCCATGAAACTTTACAAAAAAGGTAAATGCAAATAAACAAAATTAGCCAAAAGTAAGAACAAACAGAGATATCAGGACAGTCGGGTATCAACAGATGTCCAGTACCCTCCATTACTGGACATCTGTCGGTTTAAGCCACCACCGTAATAGGGTGGCCAATTTTCTAATTTCTGAAAAACGAACACTACAGCAGGAGAGCCGGAACCTCCCTCTTCCCTAGCTCTTCCGGCCCCGCCTCTTCCCCCAAGGTTCCGCCCCCATCACTCACTCCCCTCATTCCTCCTTGCTTGATCCTGTCCACCTCCCTCCCACCAGCTGGACTCCCTCTGCTCCAGGACTAACCTGTCTTCCCACGAGATGTAGGTAGCAGGTGGTCCCAGCTAAGCAGGGGCTGGCATTGGATGATGACCCAGTGCCTCCTTCCTTCCCTCCACCCACCCCCATCCGTGGTAACTGGACTTTTGGTGTCTGGTCAGCACATGTGACCGGACACTGTACTGGTCCTCTTTCAACTGGACTTTCCAGTTGAAAACTGGACACCTGGCAACCCTTCACTGTACCGCAGTGGCTTTCTGATTACACAGTTGCTTCTTGTTCTCAAGTCTGCTTCATGTGGCTAAAGGAGCTATATGGAATATTTGACCCTCCCGATTTCTCTCCAATGCCACTTGCTTCCAGGAACATTTGGAAAAGCAGTAACCACATTCTCCAGTTTGCCAGGGTCCCTTCCTTTCTGTGGGATTCAGGTGGCTTTACTTGCTCCACTTTTACCAAAGATTCAGTTTCTTCTGACACCATGTAATAAGGGTGTGGCACACAGGAATTAAACACCTAAAACACAATGTCTGGATGGCATCAGATCCCTGACCCACACAGGTATCCTATCCCATAACATGCCAGATTTGGCTCAGACCATCATGGAGGTAAATAATGCATTCAATGGTCTCTGTGCTGTCCAATGAGAACTAACCTAACTAACAGGAGCGCTGGTAAGAAAATGCTCTTTATTCTCTGGTCCCAGCTTGTCACATGATATGGATCAGGGTTAGAAAAGCTTTAACCCCTGTCATGAGCAAGTGCAGGAATAGCTACTGTTTTCTGCATCCTAACTTCCACCTCAACACTGGAGTTCCTTATTCAAATCAACAGGCTCCACAGCCTACAGTTGGCCAATATCTGTGCATATTATGCTGAGGTTTTTGCCATCATTCCTCAGCTATCTAAGGGCTTGTCTGCACAAGGACATCAATGAAAACTAATCCAAATTAACGAAAAGTGTGAATTTTGATGTGGATTAAACCAACATTGAATCTCTGTATGGACATTCTAATTCAGAATTACAGTGGTTTTAATTCAGTTTATTTTAATTCACTTTGGAAGTGAATTTGGTTTATCTTAATTCACTGTGAATTAAGTGAAATTGGAAATTAATTAAGAAAAAAGAAATTAAGTCAACTTTAATTCTGAATAACAGCAACCACACAGAAATTTAATGTGGTTTAACTAACCCACTTCAAATTCATACCTTTAGTTAATTCAGGTAAGAATCAATGAATCATAGAAGATTAGGGTTAGAAGAGATCTCAGGAGATCATCTAGTCCAACCCCCTGCTCAAAGGAGGACCAACCCCAACTAAATCATCCCGGCCAGGGCTTTGTCAAGCCAGGCCTTAAAAACCTCCAAGGATGGAAGTTCCACCAACTCCCTAGGTAACCCATTCCAGGGCTTCACCACTCTCCTAGTGAAATAGTGTTTCCTAATATCCAACCTAAAGCTCCACCACTGCAATTTGAGACCATTGCTTCTTGTTCTGTTATCTGCCACCACTGGGAACAGCCAAGCTCCATCCTCTTTGGAACCCCCCGTCAGGTAGTTGAAGGCTGCTATCAAATCCCCCCTCACTCTTCTCTTCTGCAGACTAAATAAGCCCAGTTCCCTCCGTCTCTCCTCGTAAGTCATGGGCCCCAGTCCCCTAATCATTTTCGTTGCCCTCCACTGCACTCTCTCCAATTTGTCCACATCCCTTCTGTAGTGGGGGGGACCAAACTGGACACAATACTCCAGATGTGGCCTCACCAGTGCCGAATAGAGGGGAATAATCACTTATATTGATCTGCTGGCAATGCTCCTACTAATGCAGCCCAATATGGCATTAGCCTTCTTGGCAACAAGGGCACACTGGTGACTCGTATCCAGCTTCTTGTCCACTGTAATCCCCACGTCCTTATCTGCAGAACTGCTGCTTAGCCAGTTGGTTCCCAGCCTATAACGGTGCATGGGATTCTTCCCTCCTATGTGCAGGACTCTGCAATTGTCCTTGCTGAACCTCATCAGATTTTTTTTGGCCCAATCCTCCAATTTTTCTAGGTCAGTCTGGACCCTATCCCTACCTTCCAGCATACCTACTCTCCTCCCAGCTTAGTGTCTTCTGTGAACTTGCTTAGGGTGCAATTCATTCCATCATCCAGATCATTAATAAATAATTGTTTATTAATCATTAATTTTCCTGACTGTCCCCATATAGACAAGCCCTTAAAATTAACCCATAACAGACTTTGTGCATTAGCTTTTTGTTTTAACTATCCTAATTTTTATTGTCTAGCCTACTCAGCTTTCCATTCTGGTCCAAAGAGATAAAAACATTGCCTTAGATGGTATGAAAATCTCAAATGTGCTAAAATTTCCTTTTCCCAAGCAACCTGTAAACTCTTTTTAGATGTTTACATATTTGTTGTAGCATTACAAATTCTTGAGGGAGTTTCCCTAGAAGTAGGTTTCAGAGAATAAATTTCCAAAACATGAAGTATGATTTTTTTCTTTTTCCTCTTGATCCTATGTTTTTTAACATAGCACCTGGCTTGATTGTAGTAAAACAGTTTTGAATTATGAGACCATCTATTTTTGTATCTCAAAGAATGTACTCCCAAATGGACTGAGTGTCTCTACAGAGGCTAAACCACTGTTAAAACACTCTCTCTCATTCCCAACGAAAATTCAAGATCATCTAGCAAAGCTGATGTTTTCTATTTGTATTTACAATTGCTTTTACTCTTCCCTAGATACTCCAGTAGTCCAATATTGAAGCTTAGCGGGTACCTTGAACAATGATTGTTTGTAGACACAGTTTACCAAAGATAGAATCCTATATTGCAGCTTCCCTATTACTCCCAGTCATGTGACTGAACCACCCAACAGTACAATGCAATATTTGGAAAATTTAAATACATTTCTGGTCTGGGTCACTGAATCCTCTTTAAAGCAAGCAAAGTTGTATTATATTATATTATAGTTAAGATCTTAGTTTTGAAAAGTAACATAATGCAGGACATATGGAAACATTTATAGAGGATATCGTAACCTGGGAAGAATGCTCATCTGATTTAGAAATATTGGCAAATACATCCACATTTCCCTGCACAGCTGCTTATCTATCACCAGAATCGGAGTTAATCATCATGACCAGTTGACATGGGGTTAACCACGACTTGTCCCCCCCTTTACTCTGACTACAAAATTACATTTAACATCATATTAGTTAACATGACTCCTCAAGCCCATTGAGCCTGCAGGTGCTTTACTAGCTGTTCCTAATGCACGATCAATGCCTAAATCTTTAATCTCATTAAACTAGAAATGGGAAAATTATTTAGTACTTTGCACCTCTGGGGGGCTGCTGCTGCTGCTATTACCTGAATTTGGTGTTTTACAGATGTGAAGACCTACTATAATAGCATATAACCTATTAGAAAAGAATAATAATAATAATGCCTAGCTCTTATACAGCAATTTTACTCAGTGGATCTCAAAGCATTTTACAAAATAAGTTCAGTATCATTTCTCCCATTATATGGATGAGGAAACTGAGGCACAGAGAGGGGAAATGACTTGCCCAAGGACACCCAGCAGGTCAGTGGCAGAACTGGGAAGAGAACCCAGGATTTGAGTCCCAGTCCACTGCACTGTCGAGTAGGCCGTGATGTTTTCCATAGGGGAGTTGAAAGGATAACTACATGAGAAACTGAGGTGCTCAGATACCATGGTAATATGAGCCATATAAATATATTAGATAGATCGACTAGGATACTGGTCTGGAAGTCTGGTCTGGAAAGCAAAGCCTTGGGGAATGCCTAGCCAAATAACTGAACACTACAGAAATGGTCTGAGTTGACTGTGCTCTTTCCTCCTCCTTTCTCCTTGCTGTCTCCTACTTTCTTTATTTTAATCTTCCATTTCCTTCACCGTTCCATAATATTTCCTTGGTTTAAAAAAACTGGTTTCATTTCCGCAGGAGTGCTGATACTCTGCGCCTGTTCAGGCATGTGAAAGGATATGCTAGGGCTCAGCTTCTGGGAGTCTCTATCCATTGGGCCACTCTGATCGTGCTTACAGCAAGAAAAATTAGGACTAACTTCAGTGAAATTAATGGAGCTTAACTGGCATAAGAGATCAGCACCAGCCCCTTTGGGAGGTGCAAAGTACTTTTAACTTTCTGCATTATTTCTGAAGCAGCTGAAATCAAGTATTTACGTCATTGGAAAAGGTGTAGGAGGGCAAATGGGCCAGAGGAGTATTAGAAAGGGCTTGGGAGCATTTGCAAAAACTGGTCAGCAGCCAAATACATCAGAAAACACACTGGAAAGAGCGAGGGGAGCGCTGGAGAGGTCTCTACATTCAAAGCCAAACCTGAAGTTTTCTAATCTGAGAGAACAGAGTTTTTTGGCTGCCTCCAGTCTTCCCTCATAGTTAACCTCACCCCACTCTGTCCTAAGTGTCACTTACTTTAACAGTCCAGAGCCACCATAATTAAGTGGATCACACCATATGTGATAGGAGATATGCCCATATTCGCTGAGGTGCTATGTAGTTGGATAGCTACCAACCATATTCTGTCACACAGACACTACATTTTACCTCAGCCGCTTTCCAGAATTTTAGTGCAATTGGATATCTTAAAGCCAAGTTTCAAGATACTCACAAGTTCCAATTGTAAAGCTCCAATGCATTTTTCAAACTGACCTCCAGATCAAGGAGATACAAGCAGAAAAGGATGCCAGGCCTTGATTAATAATATACATATTTCACTATAATAAAGAATTAAGATTGCAACAAACTCTTTGGAGGCAGTCTCTTGTATTTCAGCATTTGCCAAGCTATCATTAAGGCTGCAATGCAGTTTCAGAGAAGCCTCTTAATGGAGCTATTCCCATCGGGCCTGAAATTTTACATACTTGATCTCTTCCCAAAAGTACCCAAAATTATTTTAGAAATATTTTAGAGAGCTTTTAAAAACGTTATTGAGACTATTTATTTTCATCTCTTTGTCTGTAAAGGTCATTACACTGGTCTAATAGCATAGAGCACAGCAGAAGACAAAAATTAAAACTAATTCATAGCCCCTTGGAAACAAATGTTCTAGAAGAGTTGTGATACGTATATGGCCCATGATCACAGAATCTGAGCATCTCACAATCTTTAATGTAGTCCTCCTTAACACCCCTGTGAAGTAGAGCAGTGCTATTAACCCCATTTTACAAATGGTAATGGAGGCACAAAGGGTATGTCTACACTGCAATTAGACACCCACGGCTGGCCTGTACCAGCTGACTCAGATCCACAGGACTCAAGCTAAGGGGCTGTTTAATTGTGGTGTAGATGTTCAGGTTTGGGCTGAAGCCTGAGCTCTAAGACCCTGCAAGGTGGGAGGGTCCAAGACCTTGGGGTGCAGCTGAAGCCAGAACATCTATGCAGCAATTAAACAGCCCCTTAACCTGAGCCCCGCGAGCCCAAGTCAACTGGAACAGGCCAGCCACGGGTGACTAACTGCAATATAGACATACCTAAAGAGACTAAGCAACTTGCCCAGGTAACACAAGAGGTCAGCGGCAGGAAGAGCAGGGATGAGACAAGTTTAGAATTCTGATCTTTCAGGGTCTGTCAGAAGTAGAAGAAAACTATGTCCCCCACTGAGAAGCTAGCGCTCTCCTTTTCGAAGAGCACAAACCTTCCAGGCCCAATTCTAGTCTCACTTCAGTTCTACACTGCTGACTTTAATGGAGTTATTCCTGATTTATGCAGTACTATGCCCACCAAGTTTTAATCCTACAGTGCTTATGAGGTATGGCACCTTAATACATGTCATTGGTGCAGGATGAAACACGACCCATCCTTGGCCTCAGGTCAATTTACTTTTGGTGTGGGGGGGTCTGAAGTGAGTGGGGGGAGCCAAGAAATGTTTTGTGTTTTAAATCAACTTGTTACAACAAGAACAACAACAAAAGTGAGCAACTCCAAACAGCCAAAGCTTTGGAGTAGTAGCTGTAGTCCCGCCAGAAATGGATGAGTGGACATAGTACAGGTGAAGTGGCCCAAGAAGCATAAATGCAATTTAATTATAAGATTATCACTATTCAATTGGTGGGCTTTTTTCCTCCCACCTCCCCAAGCATTTATTTTGAGCCTGATCCAAAGTCCATTGAAGTTAATGGGAATCTAAACAAAGCCACAACTAGCAGCCTGGAAGATGCAGGAAATCTGAAGAGGTTAAAAGTGAATCTGACCCTGAAAAAGTTCTTTAAAAGCAAAAAGAAATCATTGCTGACAAAATCAAAAATTCCCAAAGGTCTCCAAGATTTGATGTGTCTTACATGCAACAAATGCAACCAATGCTATATTTTTAAAATAAAAACAGAACTTCACAGTTTGTGACTTAATGACATTGCAGTTCATAAGGGACTTCTACACATACCCTACAGAAACCAGGTGAGAGCTAATTCAATTTAATGATATGCGTTGCTGTACCCTGAAGATAGACCTATAAATTTGCTTCTGAAGATCAGTCTACTCAACAAACATCCATTGCCAGATATGAGACGGTTGTAACAACAAACCGGAGAAGATGGATGGAGAGAGACCACTAGAAATTATCGCAGCTCCACAGACATGAATAAACAAGAAAAATTTCATCCACACCAAAACTAAAATCTTATATTTTGCAAAAGTTCTGTCAAGACTACAGATACAAAAAAAAATGCACATGCCTAGAATAATGTCCAACTTCTTTAGTTTCAACACTTCAAGAGAAATATATTCTTTGCTCATTATGATTGAAAATTCAAGTATATCTATCTT
This sequence comes from Gopherus evgoodei, assembly GCF_007399415.2. Taxonomy (NCBI): domain Eukaryota; kingdom Metazoa; phylum Chordata; order Testudines; family Testudinidae; genus Gopherus; species Gopherus evgoodei. Next base: position 24,313,811 of record NC_044326.1, read on the forward strand.
TAGGGCTGCACTCCTGTTTCCTAAAATTAAGGGCGCATAAATACAAATCTTGTAAATCTTGTGATAGCGCTATAAATTCTACAGCTGATTTCACATGATAGATGGCAATGCACATCAAGGTGTTGGAAAGCAGAATCAAGGTCTTAGAGGAAGAGGCATCCACAATGGACACAACTAGTTAGCTAAAATATCTAGTCACCTTAAGGCAAGATGGACGATCTAGTAGTTAGTAATTGAATTCCAAGACGGAGTCGGGTTGTGTCCTGGTTTCCATTCTCAGCTCTTTCATGCAGCCTGGGACAGACAAGTCACTTAGGCCAAGATTTTCCAACATAGGTGCCTGAGTTAGACACTTAAATCCATATCCAAGCATCAGTGAACATCTCTGAAAATAATCAGGCTCCTTATTTAGCTAACCTACATATAATATCAAAGAGTCAAATTTTAGCGACCTACATTTGATTTAAGTAAGTTACATGCAAAGTCATATATAAATGCCATAGACCAAAAAAAAGAGATATCGTTCTCATTCAGAGTTTCTCAAACTCTGCATTCCTCTCCTTAGCACAGAAAGAATGCTGAGATCTCCCAAGTCAGTATTTTCTGAGACCAAGGATTAAGAGAGGGGACACAAGTTCTTTGCTGGAAAAATATTGGGAGAAAATAGTGCATTTATTCCTCCACACAAGGCAGCTTGCTGGAGTTTTCTTCAGATGGTTTGTCACTGTGGTCACAACAAATGAGGAATAATTGGCACCTATTGATGGTTTAGCCCTGTCCTGTACAAATAATGGAACACATGTTTTTTCTCCTCTTCTTCTCAATTTTCCCTGAGATTTCTTGAATCACCTCCTCCCTCCCCCTAGGAAATGAATGGAGTCTCCCCTAGGCACACCAACCTCACAAATGGTGAAATAACTGTTCTAACTCAGCTCTGCTTTAATCTGGTTTTCAAACAGTTCTACACATGTAGCAAAAATGCCTTTATGATTACTACAGGAGCATATACATCAAAATGACTGAACTTTCCTTTGAAGATTTGAAAGGAGAGAATACCATGTGCAAGACCAAGCTTAGTTACTTAACACAGAAAAGCTTTGAATTTTATAGAAATAAAAGAACTGGTATCTCCTGAATGAAAGAGCACTCTTAAAGCAATAAGAGGGGTTTTAATGTGAGTGTAAGACCAGGAGGTATTTAGAATTCAACACATAAAAACATGATTTCAGATCTGTATTTACAGGCTGCTCAGTTCCGAGATCCATCCTCTTAAATTGAATGGATTTCTGCACATAAAGACACTGATTCTGCATTTACCAGGGAAAGAAATCATGTTTCCTACTTATTAAAGGCTGCCCTGGACCCAGAGAGGTTGAAAGGTCTTTTTAGTCTTTGCCGACAGCAATTTAACTCAAATGACAGCTTTTTCCCCTTAAATCATTAAAAGTATGACAAATACTATCTAGAATGTTCTATCCCTAGGGAAGAAGGGGCAACCCATGTGATTCATCAACAATCATTCTGACCAACCAAGTCACAAAAATGAGAGGCTTCAAGGGAGGCTGCAGTCCACTCCCAGGTGAGATAAAGAATGGCTGCAACATGGGAGCTAAAGGCAGCCAAGGGTTTATAATGGGAAAAAATGTGTGTAACCTCTTCAGTGTTTAGAGAGCATTGCCTCTTTAATTTTTTTTTCTGGGGGGTGGGGAGAATGAGATAAAAGGAGGGAAACTCCAGGGGGTGGCTCAGAAGGTCAGAGGGAGAGAGAGGCAGGAGCCCACAGGCCCTCAGAAAGGAAGCAGCAGGGAACCTGCCCAAAGCCTGGGAAGGACAGGGCAGCTGATCAGGGACACCCCAGGACAGGAGCCAGGAGCAGCACAGTGCCAGGGGGGAATCGCCCGAGAAGGACAGGCCGGAGCTGGACCCAGTATTATGGCTGCCCAGAGCTGCGTGGGGCTGTGAGTACTGGGGCTTGTGACTCTGCATTGGGAACAAGGAGGAAGGTTGCTAGATAGTTAAATGGGGCGGTTAGGATGATCAGATGTCCCGATTTTATAGGGACAGTCCCAATTTTTGGGTCTTTTTCTTATATAGGCTCCTATTACCCCCACCCCGTCCCGATTTTTCATACTTGCTGTCTGGTCGCCCTAGGGGAGGTGGTTGCTCTGTGTGGCTTTGCAGAGAGCGGCAGAAGAGGGCACCGGAAGGGTTTGTTGGGAGAAAGTTCACTGGCGCTGAAGATGATCAGGAGCACCCAAGACTCACCACTGGTCTGGAACTTTGCTCAGGACTCCTGAACTCTGTGTGCAGACAGCTACCACTGGGCCTGCGGGGCCTTGGTTTGGATGCAACTCTGTTTTACTGCTCCCCCTATATTTCCCCTTGTTGTATTTCTCCTCTCATCCATCTGGAAATAAATATCTCCCTTTCTTGCATCCATTGTACTTTTCCTGTGGGTGTGGGTGTTCGCTCTGGGAGGGTTAGAACAGGTGCCCCTGGGGTGAAAGGGATTTTTCCTGCTGCATTCCTGTACGTGCCTTCTCTTCTCCAAAGCTGCGGGCAGAGCAGACTCCATCTTGGCCATGAGGGCGCTAAAGTTACATATGGGACCCTTCAGAATTCCATGTGAGCAATGGAAACTCTTTATGAACAAGATATTATAAGAGCTAGTCTAAGCTAGTGCGCAGATGCATCAGCCAGGGAAGATAAAATACAGTCCCAAACTATAGTTCAGTTTTTTGGGACTGATCCAACTCCAATTGTTGTCAATGAATCAAGCTGTTTAGGTTTTCTATTCTGGCCATAGATGGTCTCCTTTCTGTTAATACCATTGGGAGCACAGACTCTCCAATTTCACAGTCACTAACTTTAATATAGCCTGGTATTTGGTTGTAGCCACATTGCTGCATTCTATGTTCCCTTTCCCCAATGTAACAGACGTTAAAGATCAATCCAGAACTGTGTGCAACTTACTGATATGCACAAAACCTGCCACATTTACTAATTGCACATCAAATTCATTGTTTTATTAAACCGTTTATATACCATGACTAACAGCAAGGTGTTAGAATAAAATTTGATTGTGACTATCTAAAATTAAAGCTTTCAAACAGCACCATTAATTTTCGTAAGAAGGGTCTAATCATACACACAATATATAATAGATCCACTCCTCTGGATCTTTAATGAGTCACCATATTGCTCTGCAGTGACTCTGCTGACTGTTTCTCATTGACAGATCACGGAGAGTATCTCATCCGACTCATCTGGAAGGGCAAGTCTGTTATGTGAGGTCTTGAAGCAAAGTAAAGGGGAAAATGTAGAGGGATTAGTGGGACTTTTAGGACAGCATGTTTCAAGAGAACCACCTTTGTGCTGCTTAAAAAATTGTATTTTAAGTAAAAGAAAAACATCACTAAAAGGTCATTAAATAAAAATAACTGTTTTTGGCTAGAGTCCTCTTATCCCAAAATTTTAAAACCAAATTCTAAACCCTGAAAGAAGAAGATCTTTCTAAAGGAATTGCTAATGCAACCTTAATTCTATTGCTATGCTTTATGATGCTGTATTAAAGTCCTCCTAGCAAATAATGATCACATCACCTAAATAAATTCATCTGTTCTATGTCTAACTCCACAGTGAATCCATACGTGTCAAGGAAACAAACAAAGGTGTTAAGTGAATCTGCAGATAAAATAGTTTCTCTCTTGAAACCAACTAAAGCAGGAGGATGACAGGGTTTGAGGAAATTAACATTTTGCTTCCTGGTGGGCTTGCTTCCCACCAGTGGCTCCATTTCAGTGCTGGTTGAGTGATATATGTATGAAAGGACCATAAAATACTTTGGGATCTTTCAAGATGAAAGATGCTTTGAAGTTCTTATTATTCTCACTATGTACCAGAGGGCCAAGGTTATTTCTACATTATTTCATCATATTTTTTACAAAATCCCTACAGTTGCTCCTAGGATTAGCCTTCAAGAAGCCAGCATGACATTTTGAATTTAAAAAATGCTTAGTTTTGACTTTTTGCACCTCACCACAAAATAATGTAGCAACAAAATACTTGCAATATTTGTAACATATCAACACTACAGCTATTACAATGTTTTGGATTTTTTACATTATAAGCAAACAATAGATATCCTGGTTTTCACTGCAGTATGATGAGTCCAGAGAGGACAGAATCTCTGGTGTAACCACCCTCTGCTTCCAATCATTGACTCTACAATATCTAATTCACTTTTATGACATAATATATATTTTGCATATAGAGTACTGTTGGGTTCAATTTTCATCATGATTTTTTATATATATATTGTATCTTCAAAACTGCACCTATTTACCACAGTTTATGGATTTAAAAAACCCTAATGGAAGAGCTTAATCCCCCCACCCACTTAGCCATTATAAATGTGTCCATTTATTAAAATAATAGCAATACCTTGCTTTTATAGATCACTTCTCATCGGTAGATCTCAAAACGCTTTACAAAAGTCAGTATCATTATCCCCATTTTATAGATGGGGACATGGAGGCACAGAGAAGTGAAGTGACTTGTCCAAAATCACCTAGGAGGTCAGTGGCAGAGGTGGGTCTCCTGAATCCCAGTCCAGTGTTCCACCCAGTAAGGACACTGCCTTCAAACACCTGACCTATTTTCCCAGATGGTGTCATCTTTCAGATATACAATCCAATTTTCAGATATACAGTAGAACCTCAGAGTTACAGACACCTTAGGAACGGAGGTTGTCCGTAACACTGATGTGTTCCGTAACTCTGAAGTCCATAACTTCAGCCACATGAGGGATTGTCAGGGCTCCAAGTGGGGGAGGTGGGATTCGGGGCATCTGACCCTTGTGGCACCAGAGCTCCTGGCACAGGGCTCAGGGCTTCTGCCCCACAGGAGCACCGGGGTTCAGCGTTTTAGACCTGGGGGGGAGCACTGGGAATTGGGGCTTCAGCCCCATGTCTCCGCTTCCAGTTTCAGCCTTATGGGGGGCACCGGGGATCTGGGCTTCAGCCCCATGGTGGGCACCAGAGCTCAGGGCTCCGCTTCGGCTTCGCTCCCAGCTTCCGGGGGGGTGTGCACCAGGGCTTGGGGCTTTAGCTATGGGCGGGGGGGGGGGGGAGTGCTGGGGATGAAACTGGCACTCCCCTTGTAGCTAAAGCCCGGAGGCCAGGAATGGAGTCACGGGGTCCCAGCACTCCCACCTGGTGTAAAGCCCTGAACCCTGGTGCTCCCGAGGTTCAGAAACCCCTCGACCCGCTGCAGCCCTGACCTCCCCTCCCCCATGCAACCCCCTGTGGCTGAAGCCATGAGCCCCAGGGCTAAAGCTCTGAGGCAGTACAGTATTTGCCTTTTTTTTTTTTTGGTCTGATTGAGGACCTCCAGTTCCACAGGGTGTCGACTGGTAAGTCTGTAACTCTGGTGTTGGTATCTCTGAGGTTCTGCTGTACCATATCATTATGATCACGAGTGTAGAACTAATGTTCTGACCACTTATGATCATAACAATATTGTAAATTAGGAGATGAGTGGAGAGTGGGTTTGGTATGGTCTAGAAGGCATATTCTAACTGAATGCTTACATTTTAGCCTATGCAATTTTTGTGCAGAGTGACAGTGAGAAATACTTTCACTTCCCCTCCTAAGTGTTGTTGTGTAGTGTTGTGTGTGTGGAATAGCCACTGAACATTAGTGATAGATGAATTACCTATATGCATAGTCAAGTGTGCTTTGGATCCTTTTGAATGAAAAGCTATATGGAAATGTAACCTATTATTAATAGTAATATATTAATGTCCTGTCACTTTAGAGTCTAAAAAATAAGATACTGCAGTTTACCTCTTATTCACATTTATATGAATGAAAGGAAAGGGAAAGAAAGGTAATGGCAGAATGGCTCATTTTGACAAAGTACCCTGTAGCAACCATATCAATTAGGTTTGCATAGATCTCCAAGTGTGAGCCAGTTAATGAAACACTGATCGTTTTCCTCAAGTCTAACTTAGACATGTTAATTAAAAATTAGAGGAAATCATCATAATATAAAATGAGTTCAATGAGTATAAAAATACCTACCAGGCACGGCTCTGTAAGAGAGACTTCTTTTCAAGCACTAAATAAAATGGATATTTCTGCACATGTGAGTCTTTCCAGTGAAATGCAAATAATAGTGTGAGTTTAACATTTAATGATTTCTCTGTTAAAGACAAAGCTTTCATTCAAGAATGCTATAATTTACTCCAAATAGGATCCAATCATCATGCTTACAGGCTCTTTTTCTCTCCACATTTTCTTTTCCGGTCACCTGTGCAACTGGTAATTTAAGATATAAATTTTGACTGCTTACAGACCTTAATCTGCTCTATCCCACCGCCCTCAAATAACAGTTGATCTAGTTTGAAATCTATCACAGCTGACAGCATGCACTGGTGCTATCAGAAGACAAACATTTAGGGATAAAGCTTCACCCAATAACTCTAGAAGATTCCCTGGCAGCAGAACTGGTGCCGTTCAGTTGTGCAAGTTAGGGGATGCACCAGGATTCCAGGAGGTTGTGCAGACGATGGGCAGAGGTAAGGCTGGGCCATATGAGGGTTAAGAAGAGAAGAAGGGTTGAGTTTATGGTTAAGATGCTGCCCTAAAACTTGAGATATCCGGGTTCAATTCCCAGCTTTGCCACAGATGCCCACTATCATCTTTGGCAAGTCCCTTTCTCTGAGTTTCAGTTCCACAAATGTAAGTAAAAATCCATTTATTCACATCTGAATATTGCTGACATCGTAACAGAATTTTCCAAAATCTTTCTCAATCCATTACTAGCTTTGAGTGCTCAGCAGCTGACCTCCAAGTGATCTGCCATCTCTTTGCTGGTCATCCCCTACTATAACGGCCTTCCATCCATGATAACTTTCTCAAGGTTAATTTCCATTTCTACACCTGATGTGAGCAAAGTACATATGTTTGTGCCTGTTGATTTCTGATAATAGGGTCTGAGTCTCTCTGATAATATTTCTAACATAAGATTTGCATTCTTTTCTGTCCTGGAAATACATGTGTCTTTTGCCAACACCACATCTCAAAGTCTTTCTTCTCAGCAGCACTAATTTCCCATGATTCACATCCATAAGTCTGTATGGAAAAAATTAAGCTTTTCACCAAATAAACCTTTGTACACTTCAAGAAGCTGTTTTTCCAAGCTTTCTTAAGGGAGGCCATTGCTAAGCGAGCTGTTCCTAGATTTCTGATTTCCTTCAACAGACTCCTTAGTCCGAGTTGCACAATCCCAGATAATTGAATTCATCTGCTGCCTCTACAACTTGACTGTTAATCATGATTTCCACTTGCCTCTTGTTTTTGTTAGTCAGGTCATTGTACATGCATTTAGTTTTTGCCATATTCAGGGATACTCCACTTTCCTCACTGACTATTTTTACAGACTTCAACATTCATTGCATTGCTTCGGTGGTTGAGCAAAGGGTGTCATACCATCAGTGTATCCCAGGTCAGCTAAGCGGTGTCCACCAATGGAAATCCCAGCTCCTTCCATTTTGTCTAAACCTTCCTGGGCTTGTCTTATAAGAACATCTGCATACATGTTGAGAAGGGTTGGGGACAGAATACACCCCTGTCTCACATGTGCCCAGTGGAAAGCCACATACTGTTGCATGCTGCAGTTCACACCAGTGTCTAGTGTTGGAGATAAGAGACTTGGCATTGGTTCAATTATATGCTTTGGAATCCCAGTGTCTGCCAGTAGCCCCCAAAGACGGTCATGTTGGACAGTATCAAACACTTGTGCTGTGTGTGAAATGGGGATAATAGTACTTCCTCCCCACCCCCTTTCCTACATTTTGTCTTGTTAATTTAGATTGTAAGCTTATTGTGTGTGTGCAGCACGGAACAGAATGGGACTGTGATCTTGACTGGGGCTCCAAGGTGCTACTGTGGCATAAATGTTAAACTACATTCAAAGAATGCAAAGGTTGCAAAGTCAAGCACTTAAGAGTTAAGAAATGCCAGAATTAAGATTACCCCAGTTCTTATTCTCCCCTCACTCCCTTCACAGATCCTGTTTGCCTCTCTCTGGTCCTATTCCTCACCCAATCCTAGGGTTCTTGTCCCTGTCCCATCTCTGCTTCTTACAACTCTGCATCTGACATTTCTACACTGCAATTAAACACCTACAGCCAGCCCATGTCGGCTGACTTGGGCTAAGGCTGCAGGGCTGTAAAACTGGTGTAAATGCAACACTGATGGATCCCAGTTGTCCACAGGTGGGATTGAACCTGGGACCTCTGAAGTTTAGTGTATGAGAATCATAGAATATCAGGGTTGGAAGTGAACTCAGGAGGTCATCTAGTCCAACCCCCTGCTCAAAGCAGGACCAATCCCCAGACTTTTACCCCATATCCCTCAAGGATTGAGCTCACAACCCTAGGTTTAGCAGGCCAATGCTCAAACTACTGAGCTATCCGTCCCGCTCCTACTATTCCAGGCATGAGTAAAAGCCACATGGCTCTTAGCTCAGGCTCTAGCAGACTCATTAATCTCCAGATGGTCTAGGTGTCACTAGATGGGGACAGAGCAGCACATCAAACAGGTATGGATTACATAAACATTCGGGCTCAGGCTGGAGCCTTGGCTCTGGGACTCTCTCCCTCACGGGCTCCAGGCTGAGGCCAAATGTCTACACTGCAATTTTACAGCCTCGGAGCCCGAGCCAGAGTCAGCTCACACAAGCCAACCCCGGGTGTTTAGTTGCAGTGTAGACATAGCCTGTGTCAAGCTGCTTTCTCCCAATCCTCCATGATGCCTGGGCCCAGGAAAGGGAGCACTGAGTGCACAAGAGAGACCATCTACCTGCGGGTTTGGTTCTAGTTGCCCTGTGTCAGGGGCTCCCAGCTACCAGGAGAAGCAGTTGCAAGGAGAGACTTGCTCAGACCCTCCAGCTGCAGGAAGGAGCATGTTCATTATACTGTGGGATGGTACAAGCATAGTCTGGTCAGCATGTGAGGGAATGAAGCCTATGAACAGCTCAGATGGGCTCTAGGGCTGTGCACTGCTACCTAGCACTCGACCCTACCTAACATATGGTCTTAGCTCTTTCTTAAAAGCTCCGTTTTAACAAAGCACAATAATGGGACTAAATCAAAATCCAAGATCCAGACAAAGAGCTTGGATTAATCTCTAACAAAATGAACTCGGCAAATATGGCTCTTTTTATGAGAGAGAGAGAGAGAGAGAGAGAGAGAGAGAGAGAGAGAGAGAGAGAGAATGGAGTCACCATTTATTTTCAGTCAAGAAAGATCTCTCTGTTGGGTCCATCCTGCTATTGCAACAGAGCTATTAGGACTCTGAGGTGGTAACCCATTATGAAGTAGAAAGAAGATAATCATGCATTATTAAAAAAGCACAATAGAAAATAACACCAAAACACTTCTTGATTCACTCTCTTACTGAATGCTGCTGATCAAGACAAAAGAAAGCCTTGTGACAAGACATTTTCACTGTAAAATTTCTAATTCAAAAGGACAATAAACTTAAAATAAAAAATAAATAAATAAAGCCAAGCAAAGCGGCCCCAGTAAGTTCACAGGGTATACTGAAACAAGCATGGAGTTTTGTTTGACACTGTGGGGTAAATTTTCAAAGGCTAAAAGCTGATTTACACACACTCATCACAAATATAAGGTGCCCCGAGGGTGACTAGACAGCAAATGTGAAAAATTGAGATAGAGGGCTGGAGGTAATAGGAGCCTATATAAGAAAGAGACCCAAAAATCAGGACTGTCCCTATAAAATCGGGACATCTGGTCACCCTAGGTGCCCCTTTCCCACTCTGCCTCAAACAAGTACTTCCTGGGAACAGAAGTCACAACCTATTGTATTACACATACAGGCCTCCTGCATGCAAAAAGAATGGCTCCGCTAGCTGGACTCCACAGAAGGATCACACCGTCTCAGCCAGGTATTAGAGGGAGACAAGTTAACGCACACATAGACAGTGTGCTACATGTTCCCTTGACAGGGGAAGCTAAACCCATGCATCTGACCTGCCCAGAAGTTTAAATTCCTGTACAGTCTTCACTTTATAAACAACCCAACCATGGAGTATCCACAGAGAACGACCCTGCACTTTCAGCACAGAGGCCTTGATTCAGCAAAGCAGTTACGTACCTGTGCTTTAGAGCCTTTTTGAATCAGGACCCAAAAGCTCAAGCTAATTATCCTTTAAACACTATTTTGCTGACTTACATAGAGAGTAGTAATTGCCTCCAAAACCAGAATTTATGCCATTCATGCATTTGGCCAATGTACTTTACTTATCAATGGGAGACTGACATTTTACATTCAAAGATTTAGTGCATTTTAATAGAAAGTTCTTCCATCAGAATTTATTTTATCCGTACTAGTGCTATTACAGCAGGCACAATTTCTTCAAACCTGAGTGAATTTTAATATAATGAAGAGGAGAGGTAATTATATGGGCATCTACTCAGAGAGATGACGGTGTAACAGTCTCTGTTGTTGACTGTAAGATAGTGATCCATTTAAGTGATGATCTTTTACCTCTTGTTGCAGACAGTCAACATTTTAAAGTGCTAACAGAGTAAATTCTTAAATACAGGATTTTTAAAAAGTCTTTCAAAGTACTGATTCTGAAACTAACATTGTTTCCTTAACATGTGGACTATTCTTGTAAACCATCTTTTACATTCCTATAGCACCTGATGGTGTCTGCATTTTTCAGATCTTTGATAGCCGTAAAAGGTAATTGGATAAACTGTGAAGATACTGTCATGCTTCTGTAAGTGCTGAGTATACTGCAAAATGCAAGTTGCTGATCTTCTTTTAAAATCAGAAATTTTACTTATGTTCTCCCCTCCCCATGCAGATGACCATATGTTCATTAGGTCAAAGAACTTCAGGACTTCTTTTTAAGCCTGTCTTAATATGAAGGGTTAACACAGGCAGTTAGGAAAAAATTCTTTTTGCAAAATTGAAATTAGCTATTCAGAGTCTTTCTTCCCCCCATAGACTCAGACAGTGTTACAGAATCATCAGTTACATGAATATAATCAGTTATACAGTCTATCTTGATGCACCAGGATAACTCCCATTAGTTGCTATGCATATACATACAAAGGAGAACGTATTCTATTACAGCTGCTCCTTTTTCTATATCAAGTTACCAATTTTTAAAAGGAGGCATTTATAATACATTACTTCTTATCAACTATTTGGTATTGGTGACTCAGAAGAGGCTGTTTAAAATTAATCTGTCCTCCAAGCTAATAGTTATACTGTTTAAGCTGTTTAGCATAAAAAAATTGGACTACAATTCCCAAATTCATCCAAAATTTGATCTATTCTTATCACTATAACGCCTGGCCTTTGGTAAATATCTTGAGCCAGTCTTATTGGAAATACTTAATGGTTCATCTAACCTGATAGTCTGTCTGATGCTTCAGTTATACTTGGAGCCAACGGTGAGATACCCAGCTCAACAAGACATACTCACACTAGCTTTCACCAGCTAGTGCTCTAATAATAGTAGTGTGGCCATGGTAACATGGGCAGCAGCGAGTGGCAGCAAAGGCTAACCCTTCCAAGTTCAAACACATCCAGACCATGTGGCTCAACTACTGTTTTAAGCACACAAGGTCAATGTTTTCTTGAGCTCTGAATCACACTCTTAGCTCTAAGTATAGGCACAGCCTGAGAGGCTAATGCCAGATGCTTCAAAGGAAAAGGCAAACTTCCCATTATGCATTACATTGTGCAATAAAATATTGTACCATGGAAAGCATCTCTTCCTAATCCCCTTTTAGAGGCCATCTGATGCCCTGAAGCCTGTGGTCTAATAGTGTCAGTACAGAATGAATTCTGTAAATGTGTAATCCTTAAAAATTACATTATTTACTTTAGTAATATCCCGCAACAGTGAATTCTGCAAGGTAATTATATGGCAGATACTCAGAGAGATGACTGTATAACAGTTTTTGTTGTAGACTGTAATACAATGATCCATTTAAGTGACAGTCTTTTACCTCTTGTTGCAGCCTGTCAACATTTTAAAGTGCTAACAGAGTAAAATCCTAAATACAGGACTTTTAAAAAGCCTTTCAAAGAATTTTGCCTAATTCGTATGTTAGAGACGGATGTGCAGAACATTTAGAACAATGGGGGCTACAGATTTTTTATGAAAGTCAGCACAGCATGGTTTTCTGCTAAATTTTTTGGTTTAGGTCAAAAAATGGTTAGACAACAAATTTTGGTGAGTTAACAGGCACTGTCTTCAGAACAGCAAGTGCCTTGCTACCATTGCCGATAACATAATGGAGACAGTCTTTGTGGCTTGATTTTCTCCCCTAAAATAAGAAATATTGTAAAAAGGACAATCTCAGGAGTGTAGTAGTAAAGCCCTACAAAGAAATTGGTTTTTTGAAATACTCTTAGATTTATTTTTTTTTAACAGTGAGCCAAATTGTGCTTTGTTTACGTTCAGACTAACCTTGGTGGAGTTTCACAAGTATAGTATCTGGGCCCAGATTGTCTAATTTAAACCTAAATTTAGGATTACCTGACATGGACTGCTAGTTACAACAAGCCACAATACTAATTGAGTCTGATTCTCTCTCATGCTAAGGGATTTTCAAAGCAGTCCAGGGAATTTAGCCACACATTTCTCTTTAAACTTCAATGTGATGTTTGACTAAATCTCCTAGACTGCTTTGAACATCTTAACCACAAATTTTACATGCGTGTACTACCATGAGTTATTCCTGATTTAGATTAGTGTGAGAGCAGAATCAGGTCTACTAAATGAACAAGGATGTATCAATGCCCAGGTCAAAACTCTGTCCCTCTCCATTCCCTGCAGAAGGCCCCAAAGTCTAAAGAGACAGATGACATGCTGTGGTCCTGTGGAGAGCCCATGCAAATAGAACTTCCTATTAGACTGTTTTGTGAGAAGATTCCATCCATAGTCGTGTAAAAGGAGCACAGAGGCATAGCTAGTGGATTCACCACTCCATAGATCCAGTGACCAAACAACCCTCCTCCCTCTCTTGGGAAGAGTGAGAGAGCAGCAACTTTGCTAGCATTCTGTGGCCATGGAAACAGAAGAATTCAGTTCTCCAGCCACTCAAGTCAATGGTGTGACACAGGTGTAATTTGGGACAGGAATGTCTTTAGCATTACAGAATCCAGCCACATTTTCCATGCACCACTCATGCTGTGCACTGTACTGCTGTTTTCAGTGCAAAAACTTCAGTCTTCAAATTAACATCTGGCACCACATGGGAGAGATTTGGCCAAGCTGCACGAAATAGGCATGATGGGTTATAAGCAAAGACAGAACACGGGCATAGCTGGAATTGACACATGTATATAAATAACACGCACACATTATATATATAAGCTCAGAACAAAAGGAGGGGATGAATGTCCATTACTCAAACAGATGCAGTCAACCTGTTTGGGTCACCCAGTATTAGGCCGGCCTTTATACTGGAATTTAAATCTCTTCTTTTTTTTTCCTTTTTCTTTTTTTAAAGAGCCCATCTGTTGGTGAGAAATGCAATACCACAAAAGCCAGTTAAAAAGCAATGTGAGCCATAAATATGCATGAGGGGACACAATATGGCCACAGTAGGATATAGCAAATAATCACCTAAATTTACAGTTCCATTGAGGACTATGGTACCGCAGCTGCTTTAGCCAGTGCTGAATTTGGCCTAGTGTTAATAGAAAAGGATAAAAGTACAAAGCTAAACAGAGTACTCTGTACTAACTATGGGCCAAAGCCTGCCATTCTTACTCACTGAGTAGAACCTACTCTGTGAGTAGTCCCATTATTTAAGTGGGGCTTTTAATGATGTCTGGTGCTTCTCATCATAAAAAAGGGTGTCAGATCCTTGCAATTAGTGCCCCTTAATTCATAGGCTTTTTTTCTTCTATAGCATCTTTCATGCCAGTATCTCAAACTTCTTACAAATAATTAAGCCTCACTAAGACCGTGCCTTAGGCAGTAAAGTGAAATATAGATATCACTGTAGGAAGCAATCCTGAAATCCTCCTGCTGTCAGTGAGCACAGAACTCGACTCACACTTGAGCTGACGGGGCACATCCATTAGCAGTAGAATGCCTCTGGCACAGTACTGTGGTTCTGATGCCATCCATTAGAGAGTGCTGGCCTACAAAACACGGTCAGTCTGTTAAATATTGCAGCCACAAATTTTGAAGGAAAGAATAAATTAAAAGACATAGATAAATGGAGAACGAGATAAATGCTACATAGGTTTACCAAAGGTAGATCAGACTAACCTGATAACTTTTTTTGGGGAGATGAGAAACGCAGGAGAGCTAGTCACTCTGGACTTCAGTAAAGCATTTGGACTCAGTACTACATAAGAAATTATTAGTTAAGCTGGAGAGGATGGGAATTAGTACAAGAACTGGAAGATGGATAAGGAACTGGCTAAAGAGGAGAGGACAATGAAGAACTATTGGGCTGGAGGAAGGCGACTAGTGGAGTTATTCAAGGATCTGTCCTGGTACTGATCTTATTTAATATGTTCATTAATGACCATTGCACAAGAAGTAGGAGGGTGCTAATGAAGTGCGCTGACGACACAAAGTTGGGAGGCATCATCAAGACAAAGGAAGATTGGAATATTATACAAGAAGAATCGGATGACCCTGAGGACTGGAGTGATAGACGTGGGATGAAATTTTCCAGTACAAAGTCCAAGGTCTAATAAGAATTTTTTTTGCTGGGGAGTCATCACTTGGAAACAACAAAAGAGGAGAAAGACCTGGATGCATTAATCGATCACAGAATGATTGAGCCACCACAATGATGCAGCTCCAAAAAAGGCAAGTATAATCCTAGGATATATCAGACGATGTATTTCCAGTAGAGATAGAGAAGTACTGATGCCATTGCACAAGACACTGGTAAGACGTCATCTGGAATACTGTGTACAATCCTGGTCACCCATGTTAAAGAAAAATGAATTCAGACTGGAACAAGTGCAGCAGAGAAGAGCAACCAGGACGATCAGGGTAATGGAGAGCCTATCTTACCAGAAAATACTAAGAGCTTGGACTCGTTAGCCTAGCAAAATTTAGGCTGAGAGGGGATATGATTGCTCTCTGCAAATACACTAGGAAAGAAGAGCTATTTAAGCTAAAGGACAATGCTGGAATGAGAACAAATGGGTATAAACTGGCCAAAGATATATTTAGGCTGGAAATAAAAGGTGTCTATAGTTGCACCTCTCACCTCAGCAGCATCTCCTACCATCAAAATATGGTCTCTCAGTCTAGCATCCCCTTCAGTTGTTCTTGTACCACAACAATTTGTCATTGTATGTGGTCTAGCCCTCTGGCCAGGGTGCGACTCAGTTCATTCCCCTTTCAGGGAAAACATGGAAGTCTAAAAAATAAGAAAACCCAAATTCCAATGTCTTTTTAAACCCAGCCTTCAATCCCCATCTTGGGCTCACAGTTCTTGGTCTATGAAATCAGGCCCGCCCTCTCCTCTGGGTTCCAGCCCAGCAACCCTGCTTTGGGTGGATACGGGCTGCTTCTTAAATCCCCTTGCCACTTCCCTGAGCTGTTCCTATCTTCACCCTGCTTGTCAATGTCTTCAGTTTGTCTCCTAACTCTACTATCACTTCCTGGATCTGTGGTTCCCCAGAGTTCCCCTTAACCAGCTTAGAAGGGGCTTTGTCAAAGACCACACCCAGCCCATTGCTCCAGCAGCATGGTTTGTACTGAGAACAGTTCCTCCATCTCTCACGTTTAGAGCATTCGCTAACTCCCTCCTCCAGACAGGTGTTCTCCCTTAGCTTTCGCTCGGAAGCTTGGAGTTGTATCTCAGGCTTCTTGCCTCAAGGTAATCTGTCCTCCTTCGCCTTCAAGCAGGGAATTTCCCTCAGCCTCTTCCTGGAGTGAGGTTTGTGTCTCAAGCCTCTTGCCTTGGAATGTCAGCTGCTAGGCTATTGCCAGCTCTGTTCAGTTGAGCACCCTCTCCACTTAGCCTGCCACACTGGACATCTCAACAGGCTGCCTTCCCTGTCAGTGTCTGTTTTCTGTGAAGGAGGAGGCAGCTTTTATGCTGGTCCCCTTCACTCACTTCCTTCTCATTTGATTGGTCAGAGGGGCACCTTGCCCCGCCTTCTATGCAAGCTTTCAGGTCCTTAAAGGTACCATGTCAGAATTCCTTCCCAAGCAACATTCATTCCCAGGACCCTTAGTAATCTATGTATATCTATTGGTCCTTTATGAACCCTAAAGAGCCATGCCAGGTGGCAGGACTGGCTCACCACTAGGCACTACTGTTCTCTATTGCAGACTACCCCATCACAGTTTCTAACCATCAGAGGAGTAAAATTATGGAACAGATTTCCAATACAAATAGTGGGAGCAAACAACTCAACTAGTTTTAAGATGGAGCTTTATAAGTTTATAACAACAATATAATGGGCTTGCCTGTGATAGCAAGGGACTGGACTTGATGACCCAGGAGGAGGTCACTTCCATTCCTATGTCCCTATGTAAAAGGGAATGAGGGACCTATATATTTGTCCTCTGTTGACAATTATACTTTGTGTTTCAGTTTCTAAAAAGGCATTTTCTAGCGGTCATTAAACAGATGAGATACTAAAATAAAAGCAAGTAATTACAAACTGGAGGATATCAACAGATCCACAGAGATATACATAATCCCAAAGAAATAAAACATAACACAGTGAGCAATACTGTACATTTGTTTTGATGAAGGCACAACATTAAGGAATGAAAATCATATCTGACAGTTTCTTTCAGTTATACATTTGAAAGGATGTACACAGCAGAATTATTTATAGTACTGTTCAGACAAGCAGAATCCTCCACATCTCCATTGTCAGGGAATTACTCAACTTGTTGCAAACAAAGCAAATTGAGATATTATTTGTAGTGCTTGTCTTAGCACCATACTAATGAACCACTGGCATTTTGAAGTAACATAAAACTGGGAGCAGATGCAGAAATGTCTATGGATGTTTACACCAGGTACTGTAGGCAAACTGGTATTTATGCATTAAAACATCACCACCAAGTAACAGAAGTCCTGATTCAGCAATGTACTTAAGTATGTGTTTAACTTTGTTAGTACAGACTGTACAGCCTCTTGCATCTCACAAGTCCCACTCATGGACCAGGACTTCAGGCACTACCACAATACACATAAGTAATAACAATGTTAAGCAGTGGAGTAGTCTCACTGAATTCAATTAATTTATTAAAAAATATTGATACTTTGCTGCCCATTGTAAAGGTGGGGAAAATGAGGCAAAAGGGTCAAATGACTCTGCCGCAGCCACAAAATAAAGTAGTGGAAGTACAGGAAATAAACCCCAAACCTCTTGACTCAAAGCCCAGTGATCTCTTCCTAAAGAGGGTTTAGAAATGCCTAGGCCGTGTGTGTACCATCTGCAGTGGTGTGTGTAGTGGTGGTGGTGGGATTTAATCCATGGTAAATTAAATCAAATGCAGGACAAGATAGAGGAAACTATCTGGGGATTTTCAAGCAGAATTGATTTGCATTTGCTTTGTAAACATGAATTCATTTGCATCTGCTGTGTAAACATAGGTGAAATTATTAATCAGCTATATTTTGAATGTGGTTTATTATGAAAAGACAATCTGCGATGAAAATTATCTGCGATGAATAGGGCAGCCATGTCTCCTTGGATACCAGGTCTTCCCCTGTCTTCAGAGCATTACATATTGTTACCAACATACAAGTATTTGGTCCTTTTTTGAAACCCCTATTGACTACACAGCTGAAGGAGCCAGTTGAGTTTGTAAAACTGTCTATTGGCTGGCTAAGCGCATATGTGCCTCGAGGACCAACTTGTAATCTGTTTATTCTATGCAGGTTTATACATGGCACTCATCATCACAGTATCTGTGCACCTTCCAGTATTGCATTAAACTATGTGACTAACATCTGTCATGTATGGTTCATCCTCTCTCATCCCTTCCTCCAGGGGAGAATTATGTGTGCATAGAGAGTGGTTTGTGCATAGAGAGTGGTTTGGGGGGCCTTTTTTGTTAGTTTTAAATATAAATGCTGCTGTGTGTTTATGCTAGAGAAGGAAAGGTCACAGAGGCGTGCCTTGCACTTGGAGCAGAAGGTGGTGAGGTTTGTGGGGGTCCTTTGTTCCTATATTCGTTCATTCCAAGCCCCAGCAAGATTAACATGTTACCACCCTTCCCTTTCCTGTCATAAGATCCCCCAATGATTCCTTGCTCCTGTCATAACCTAGTCCCAGATTTGGACCTTAGCGTCCAAAATATGGGGGTTAGCATGAAAACCTCCAAGCTTAGTTACCAGCGTGGACCTGGTACGGCTGCCACCACCCAAAAAATTAGAGTGTTTTGGGGCACTCTGGTCCCCCTGAAAAACCTTCCCTGGGGACCCCAAGACCCAAATCCCTTGAGTCTCACAACAAAGGGAAATAATCCTTTTTCCCTTTCCCCCTCCAGGTGCTCCTGGAGAGATACACAGACACAAGCTCTGTGAATCTAAACAGAGGGACTCCCACCTCCCTGTTTTCCAGTCCTGGAGAACAGAATTACCGAGAGTTAATCTCTCTTTCCCCCCTCACCCAGAGGGTATGCAAAGTCAGGCGAATAAATCTAACACACACAGATCTCCCTCTGACTTCTTCCTCCCACCAATTCCCTGGTGAGTACAGACTCAATTTCCCTGAAGTTTCCCAGTAAAGAAAAACTCCAACAGGTCTTAAAAAGAAAGCTTTATATAAAAAGAAAGAAAAATACATAAAAATGGTCTCTCTGTATTAAGGTGACGAATATAGGGTCAATTGCTTAAAAGAATATTGAATAAACAGCCTTATTCAAAAAGAATACAAATCAAAGCACTCCAGCAACTATAGAAATGTAAATACCAAAGAAAAGAAACCATATAACTCACTATTTGATCTCTTTGTCCTTACAACTTGGAAACAGAAGATTAGAAAACAGAAATCACTTCTCAAAGCTGAGAGAAAAGCAGGCAGACAAAGACTCAGACACAAACTTCCCACCACCCAGAGTTGAAAAAAAATCCTGTTTCCTGATTGGTCCTCTGGTCAGGTGCTTCAGGTGAAAGAGACATTAACCCTTAGCTATCTGTTTATGACAGCTCCTCTTGTGTCTGTCACAAACTCCCCTCCCATACCACCAAGATACCCAAAATAATCCATTTGTGCACACTTCAACAAAATCATACCCCACACTACCTTCAAACTTGGCCCAATTTGCTTTGGAAATCTGGTTATGCTAATGATGAACCCTTCTAAAATCTATCATGTTGATGAGATAATAGAGATATATTATAAAGTCAAACAGCTCACCTCACCTGTGCATCACTCACCTGTAGAGAATTTAGGTCACAAAAGCCCACATGGACCTGATGTGAACAATAAAAAAACCCTGACTTCTCTGGGTACATATTCCTCTCGGGTATTTGAGGATATGGCTCATTCTAAATGGGAGAACAACATCACTCATCTAAGACAACATTAAAATTTGAGTCATTTTCATCAAATTGACAAAGATGCATAACTTGAATAAAAATTCATGTCCAAATTATCAACAAATGAAAGTTAATTATAGATCAAATTTGGCAGAACTATTCAAACATGTAACACAATTTGGTAGCTGGCTTTAAGCTGTGAAGTTTAAGTGATAAATGGCTGCTGGAGACCTTTCCAAGATAATTGACATGCTATACTGCATTAATATTTCTTTCATTAGTGTTGATCTGCAGCACTCATCCCTTGGCAGAGGGCCTAGTGCATTGTCTGAACAATACCACTATAACCAGAGTCTTCTCTGCACTGAGCAATAGGAGATTTTCAGGAAGCTGGATATTTTTACTATAAGTTGGTTGGTATTCAGAGTCTGATTTTAAATCCAACTTTAATCTGTTCTCAATTTTGCATCCTCAATTTTTGCATAAATGATTGCGCCTGCAATTTTTGTTATTTATTCCCCTAAGTATTTGATTTATAGGTGCTTACACATGAACATGTCCTGATTTTCACATGCAATTATTTACATCCACAGATTGAACATACAAAAATGGGCATATCTACGCTACCGGACAGATCGACGGGCAGCGACTGATCCAGCAGGAGTCAATTTATCATGTCTAGTAGAGATGCAACAAATCGACCGCTGATCACTCTAACATCAACTCTGGTACTCCACCTCAATGAGAAGCACACGGGGAATCAATGAGAGAGCGTCTCCTGTCGACACACTGCACTGAAGAGACTGGGGTAAGTAGATCTAAGTACGCCAGTTTCATCTACTTATTCATGTAGCTGAAGTCATGCATCCGACGAAAAGCTCATGCTCCAATACGTCTGTTAGTCTATTAAATGCCACAGGACTGTTTGCTGCTGTAGCTGAAGTTGTGTAACTTAGATCAATCTCTCCTTGTAGTGTAGACCAGCCCTTAGTAAGAGTGGTATAAATCCTATGAGTGTTTCCAGATAAGAGGGCAGATTCTCTCATGCGTTCAATAGGTATTTTGCATACAGTTGGGCATCAGGTGCCTGACCAGCACAAGACAAACAGGTCAAAAATTAGAATCTGTTTCAATGTTTACAGCTAAATTAGAAGGAAAACTGGAGCTGCAGCTGCATGATATGTAAATTGGAAACAAGCAGGTGGAGGATATTGATTTGCATCACTTGGTGAGAGACATTGCAGTGGTGATATAGTGTCTGGCTGAGGTTTACTTCAGAGATTGGGATCCTGCAATGGGAGCTGGTTTACTTACAATCATCATAGCTTTCGACTCACTCGGAAACATACAAATATATTACTCCCTGACCAGGCTCCTCTTCCATAAAGCACCAGTATGCCATTAACGGAGGTCATCACAGAACTCAAAGATGGTTCAGAGATCAGCAAGGCTCTGCTTTCCAGACTACTGCTGCACTAGCATCACTCATGACATCTGCTCCTGGGTCTCCATCATTTTGCACCATTTAGACTCCCTTTGGGCTCTTCAATTTTACTGCAAGTCTAGTACTTTGGAACTCTAATATCAGACACAATGGTGCCTGATGAGCAATACTATTTCATTTTCAAGTTCCTACCACTTGCTCCCAAATCAATAGGCCTTGTCCTAGCTTTCAACTTGGCAGTGTCCTTACTTTACAATAGTCAGTTTGATGACCTGTCAATGCAAGCAGCTAAACAGAATAATTATACTTTCATTATTATTGTAGGAGTGACAGATTTTAACAAAATCTTCCAGTTCTGCCTGGAACCCCCTTATCCTGAAACTAAGGCTGAGAGAACTGTTCTGGCAGAAACTTAAGCTTGCCTGAAGTTATAGGGTTGCCACTTATGCTATCCTGCTGCAAATCAGGTTGGGAAGCCAAAAGGCTTGAGCCAGTATGAAAAGTTTGCTGAGAAGGAGAAGAAAGGGTGTTAATACAACCTATTAATAGGATAGATCAAACAAAAAAAATCCATACTTATTGTCCTAGGATTTCTCCATCACAGCTAGTCAAAGTAACAGGAGAACCCACCTTACTGTCATGAGATTGCAAACCAGAGCAGTGAGTAAGGAAGATACAATGCAGGGTTCTTATAGTGCTTGGATATTATGGGTAACAATGTGTCATATCAACTGCATTACAGTAAAATCCAGGCTTCTCATTATATTTATGGGCAATATCATTTCCAGTTTGGAGGACCACATGAATTTTAAACAGTATTTCTGGCTCTACCCACGTAGCTTATGAGTCAACGATACCAACTAGCTGATAAGCAGCAATGTATAATAAACCTTTCCTTTGTCATCTTACCACATCCTTTGGGCTCAACTGTGCCCAGCCCTGTGTGGGAGTACAAGAGACTTTGGAAACCATAGATGTGATTCCCTTTCCCATATGACCCTATGCAAAGGTTGGGCACAGCTGCAATCCCTGAATATTGAGTGCACTTCCATAGATTCCAAGGCCTCTAGTCTGACCTGCAATATAACACAGGCCATACAACTTCCCCAAAATAATTCCTAGAGCAGATCTTTTAGAAAAACATCATATCTTGATTGCCAGCGATAGAGAATCCACCATGACCTGTGGTAAAATGTTCTTGTGGTCAATTACTCTTACTGTTAAAAATATACAACTTATTTTCAGTCAGAACTTGTCTAGCTTCAACTTTCAGCTATTTGATCATGTTAGATCTTTGCTAGATTTGAGAGCCCATCGTCAAATATATGTTCCCAAGGTAGGTACTTACAGACTGTAATCAAGTCACCCCATAACTTTCTCTTTGTTACGTTACATAAATTCAGCTCCTTGAGTCTCTTATAAGACACATTTTCTAATCCTTTACTCATTCTCATGGCTCTTCTCTGAACATTCTCCAATTTATCAACATCCCTCTTGAACTGTTGACTCCAGAGCTGGACACATATTCCAGAAGCGATCACACCAGTGCCAAAACAGAGGTAAAATACTCTCTCTATTTCTATTCGAGATTCTCCTGTTTATGCATCCTAGGATCACATTAGCCCTTTTGGACACACAGTCATACTGGTAGCTCATGTTCAGTTGATTATCCACCATGACCCCTACATCTTTTTTAGAGTCACTGCTTCCCAGGATAGCATCCCCCATCCTGCAAGTAGATTTTCCTAAGGCTTGGTCTACACTACATACTTACTTCTGTGTAACTTCGTTGCTCAAGGGTGTGAAAAATCCATACCCCAGAGTGATATAGTTATACCAACCTTAACCTCCTTTGTAGAAAGTGCTATGTTGGACAAGGCGGAGTTATTAAGCCAACGGGAGAGCTTTCTTCACCAGACATGCTACAGCTGCACTGGTGAAGCTGCGCCAATGTAAATGTGTAGCATAGACCTGTCCTTGGTCTAGTGCTTCTGCTAGTGCTAGACCTTGCAGAAGAGGTGGGGCCATAGCTATGTCAGCTATGACCATCAGCAGCAAAGTGGATATCTCAATTCACTCAGTGCAAGTATCCTGCCAGCAAGTCCATGTAATTAACCAATAATAATAATCAGAATAAAAAAGATACTGTACAAGCTGCGCTGTGGGACTTTTGCCCCTTCCTTTGACCAGAAATGGGAAAGAGATGGCTCATTATGTATATCAAGTTGCACACTGGGGAAAGGGACAGTAACAGGACAAAACTGATACTGGATTTGACCCATATTGCCTGTCTGTCTGCATCCACCTGCTGTCTCTTGTCTTATACTTAGGTTGTAATCTGTTTGGAGCAGGCACCATCTTTTTGTTCTGTGGTTATACATAGTCTAGCTATGTACTAGCACAGTGGGGTTCTGGTCCAGGGCTGGGGCTCAAAGGCACTGCAGCAATACAAATAAATATTTTTTTAAGTGTTCCTTAGCCATGTCAGATTGGGGAGACTAAAAGAGCTAAAAACATTTGATTTACTTTTTCTCTTTTTGCTGTTTTAATTAACAGATGACATTTTGACCAGCAGACTACAGGGAACAAACTTCTAAATGAATTTAAAAACCATTTGTTTTTAAAACAAAAGTAGCAATGAATACTCCTAGTAAAAGACAACTACGGATCTGAGAAGCAAAACCCTCAGAAAAGTCAGTGGGAATTTCACCTGAGAAATGTGCTCAGGATGGGTCCTAAGAACCTTAGCAAAGCAAAGGGTGATAGGACTCGGGGGGTGGGGGGGAAGACAGGAGGGAGAGCTGGAGATCTATTCCCTGACAGTCAACACTGCACTAGAATCCCTTTATACCAGCTACACCAGCGCCTGGGTTTGTGAACCTATTAACACCAGCCATCAAGCATTTTCCAGTGCTGGGGGGATCCCTGCATGGAACAGAGTTCAAGTTAACAATTCTACATCATCCTTACCCTCTGCAGACTGCAGTCTAGCTGGTATGGCTGAGGAAAGGGGATGGAATTGAAGAGAGGTTGCGCTACAGCTATTTCCAACTTTCACAATGGCCTTTTTTGGCCACAGACAACTAGGGACAATTTAGGCCAGTGCTGAGGCCCCAGAATAAAGGAGGCACAGAGGCAGTGTAAAAATATATTTGTCTCTTAAACCCAATGAGGTGCTAACCCACAACAAAGATTGGCTGCACACGAATACCACAGGGCCTTCCTGCAAATCCTTAGTCACACAAGTTACCCCACTGACTTGGAATACTTGTTCCAATAAGGGTTTGCTGATGAGAGATAAACACCATCAAAAATCAGACAGGGCAGGTGACCAAGAGCTGCACAAAGATGACACTGCAGCACAGGGCCTGGTTCTTGAGAGCCAGGTAGATCTTCTCCCTCGAAGGACAAAAACTGGATCATAACTGGACTTGTACAACCTTCAGTGAAAGAAATAACTGTTTAAGGGATCTGATGTACATAATTACCTATTAACAAATAGGACAAGCTTGATCTATCTCCATCAGTGACTTCAGAGAAAGCCTTAGAAAGCACACAGCAGCATTTGGAAGAGTAGAGGTCAACAGCAGGGAATGCAAGAAAAGGACAGAAAAGCTGTCTTAGATGACTTCAAGTTAAGACATTACAGACTTGTCAGCCCTCTGTCTCCCGTCACCCATGTCTTCTTCACCAAGGAAGATGCCTGAGCAGTCTGCTTGTTGCTACAGGGGCTTCAGCAAAGCAAGAGAGAGGCTTTCAAGTTCCAGTTGCCCCCAGAAAGCCACAAACAGTTTTAAACTCGAATATGGACTGAAAATGCTATGATAATAGTCACCTGAAAAGGCGGGTGTTTTAGTTGAATTGCACCCCATGTTTTTTAATCCTCATCCTTCCAGGTTTTTTCTGCCTTTTTAAGTTTAGAAACAAACAAGAATGTCAGAACTGGTCTTTTTTGGTTTAGCTGGATTACTCCTTTGGGTTCTCAGAGATGTTTATTGCAAGTAAATCTTACCTTAGCTGGAGGGAAAATGGTATTGAAATAGTAATTTTAGAAAATCCTTTCAACTATGTATTCATCAGGCACTGGAGTTAAATGAGTGTCAGGAAGGGGGGGGGAAGGGGAAGTGTTTCCACAGAGTCTTCCAAGATAGGCAAGACATGAATTTCCAACGTTAAAAAAAAATACTAACATGAAAAAGAAACGCAGTTGTCCTCCAGTTAAAGAAGCTAAAAAGGCACAGCCCTTGCCGCCATGATGTATATTAAGAGCTGAATGTTCTGGTAACTTCTGTATGAAAAAGATTGAAAGAATCAAGTCAGATAAAAATCCCTCTCTTTTCTGCTATTAAAACCACAGCAGAGTGGCAGTGGCATTCGTTTTATACCTACACAAAGGCAGCTAAAAATAATAATCTTAAGCAGGGGTCAGCAACCTTTCAGAAGTGGTGTGCCGAGTCTTCATTTAGTCACTCTAATTTAAGGTTTTGCGTGCCAGTAATACATTTTAACGTTTTTAGAAGGACTCTAAGTCTATAATATATAACTAAACTATTGTTGTATGTCAAGTAAATAAGGTTTTTAAAATGTTTAAGAAGTTTCATTTAAAATTAAATTAAAATGCAGAGCCCCCGGACTGGTGGCCAGGACCCAGGCAATGTGAGTGCCACTAAAAATCAGCTCGAGTGCCGCCTTCGGCATGCATGCCATAGGTTCCCTACCCCTGATCTAAAGCAAGATGCTCAGTACTGTAGCAAAATTAAATAAGAAGCACCATGGAGTACATTTCCAACAGTCTAAGTATTCTGCCAATGATACACCACAATAGTACAGTTAGCTACAGCTCTTCGTGCACATCCATCCCCGCCACCACAACTTTTACTGATATATGTATTAATAGAAGCACTTTCATAGAACAGAATGGAATTAAAAGGGCACTAAAAACCCTGTCCTCTTCCCCCCAACCACCATCGTTATTTTACATTGATGTAATCCTATCAATTTTAACTGAGTTACACCAGTGTAAATTTGGAGAAAGTGAGCAGAAAGTCCAGCTCTTATCATAAGAGAGACTTAAGTATTTCTATTTCAGGCAGTATTTTCTCTGAGAAAAACACAAATGAACAAAGGGCTTGGGTAGAAAAGTGAGTCACAGAAGCCCGCAAGTGGAAGTGAAAACGGAGATTATGATAAACTGACATGGGAAACTTCATTGAACAACAGAACAAAACCCACCTGGCTATACCTACATAGCTACTCAAGGGAAACACCAGTAAATAGAGAATACAGCAAGACTGGACAGAGCCTAATTTGGACATAAAATGGAGTACAACCTCCACACCAACCAAGGATGAATAGAGGAGAATTACATTAATTAGAAACTGATCTCCAGAACATTTTGCGTGCTGTTGCCTGCCTTATCCCTTTTATAAAAAAGTGCTGCCACATTGCCTAGTTCAGTAAACAATTCCACTGACTGTGCGTTCATCCCAACACCTGTCCAAACCTGCCCTCCTTGGTTTTAAATATCCTCATGCACTTTTCCAGCTTATTTCATGGACATCATTTCTCTCTTTTGCCCTTGCTGCTCCCTCTGCTTTTCTATCACTGGCTACTTCTTCATCTCTCCATACGATGTGCCTTCCCCCTCAGCAGCACTGCCATATGGAATTGTTTTCCTTTATCTCTCTGCAATTCTCTTTCCTCCTCCTCAAATTGCTTCTTTTCTCCCTTGCCTATTCTTAAAATTTCCCTTTGCTATTGTTTAAACTCTGCAAATGTATTTAACTCCATACTGGTGTAGGGATGTGGTTTGAGATTTTACCAAAGCAAGTGCTGAGCATTTGAATTAATTGTTCCAGAACAGGAAGGTGTTTTCTGATAGATATGCCTGAACAAAGCTGCATTGGGCTAAAGGCATCACAAAGCATGCCCAAGTTGTGTGTTGTCAGAAGATCATGGCAGTGAACAGGGCACACTACTAGGAGAGCAAGGCTTTAGTCTATTAGGATGGATGCATCGACAGAAATTCTCCATCACAAGACATACTTGCCAGACACAATATAAATCAGCTGATAAGCATGACCATGAGATGTGACAACATGGGTACAGCAACAGAACCTGAAATATCAGTTGAGGAGTTTGATCCCAAAGCTGTAAGAGACTCCCAGAAAATAGAAACACTGTGTCTCCTTTGCAATACATAGAGAGAGGCTGAGAGACTGATAAGCTGGTGATCCTGTCTGGAGTAACCATCATTCCATCTTTTTATTGTAGCACAGCCACACAAGCTATTCTATTCTGGATCCCACCTCTATTAAACTGCTTTTGGAGGCTAGGCACAATGCAATTTCTAAGACTAGCTGTCAACATCACCATACCAATCAGTACTCACGCCACTTAGCAAGTTGTTTTTCATACAGGTATAAGTTTCATTAAGTTAGATGCAGTTGTTGCTGATTTGGTCAACTAGGTGACTGATCTGTGATT
This sequence comes from Gopherus evgoodei, assembly GCF_007399415.2. Taxonomy (NCBI): domain Eukaryota; kingdom Metazoa; phylum Chordata; order Testudines; family Testudinidae; genus Gopherus; species Gopherus evgoodei. The sequence continues at coordinate 24,341,287 of NC_044326.1, forward strand.
CCATAATTAAATCACACATATAAAAACAGAACATAAGACTTGTAAAGCGTACTCTGGATAACATGGAACATATGCAGTAACATTAACAATAAAACAGAAGGAATTCTCACTGGCCCCATGAATAAAAAAAAAAGCACAAAGCCTTATATTTATTCTGTTCTCTGACACAGAAAATATAGAGTGAAGTTATATGTATTTCTGAATCAAGAGCATCTGTAAAATCTGAGATTGAAATTAAAAAGAAAAAATTGAGATTAAAAAAGCCGGGTATCTCTCTGAAGTGTAATAATTTGAAACAGGAAATTGACATCACTATAGCAACCACAGAATGACTGAAAAGGAATTTTTAAAACCTGCAAAGGGGGAAAACCATGGACATCCTGAATATATTAGCAATATCATTATTTACAGTTAAATTATAAAAATTAAAGCATCCAAATACTCATGTCACAATTTTGAATAAATTGTTAACTTTATTACATCTAATTAACAAGAAGTTTAATTACTAAAACCCCAGATGGAAGATTCTGCAATCCGAATACAAAGAGACTATTTTTATTCAGACAACACCTTACTTTGGCAAATCTGCATGCACAATATCATCACTGAAAACATGTAAACAAACTTCAAGGTGCCAATACATCTTCTCAAAAGAACGATTTGTAGGAACAAACAGATGAAAGGGAATGGAAGCATGTAACATAAAATTGGATTCAGCATGAGCATCTCATAGATATCAAGCTAAGCAATGGGCTGAAAAATTCCTCTTCCAAACAATTGGCCAGAGAGGCAAGAAAATAGACCCTATCGCTATTTGGTCCTTAATGATCATGCTTCCTACTGAAACATGCTTTAGCTATTATTGTTATAACAATCTTTGATGGTACTTGTAATGGAAAGTGAATGAGAGAGGTATAAATTAAGTACTTTCCTCAGTTTCTTCCCCCATTTTTGCTTACTTCTGGATTTTATAGAATCTGTTGTCTAGTCAGTTGCACCATTTCTCCTGTATAGTCAGTCAAATTTCTTCTACTGCAGGGTGAAAGACCCACCGAACAGTCAGGGTAAGAAAAGCTGTTTTAAAACCATTATGAACCCACAAAAAATGATTGGGGAATCAGAAGCAGGTGTTATTTTGAAGGGAAAAAAATGACTAGATTTCAAACTGATGGGGACAGGTGAATCTAAAATGAGGAGGAGCGACAAGGAAGAGCCTGTCAGGACAGTTATTCTGCTGTGGAATATGAAGCCCTGTATTTGCTCTTGTGGAATTCTTATATTTTCTATATTCTGCAGTTGAAGTGTTTTGGGTTGTGTGATGGGGTGTATGAACCCCTTACTAGGCAGGAACCCCCTGCAACAACCTGCCCCCCTCCCATCACAGGGTTAAGGAAATGGACTAAAGAGGCCCCACCACCATGCCTTGCCAAGCATGCTTAGAGTGGAGCAGAGGTGCTAGAACTAGGGCTGCAGTTGTTTCCATTATATACAGGGTATATAGTTTGGTTCAATGGCTCTCAGCACCCCCACTATAAAAACTGTTTCAGCACCCCTGGAGTGAAGATGAGGTTTAAATGCTAGCCAGGCAGCTCAGTCGGGGCCTAGCAAGCCAGGGAGCAAGACACGCCCTGGGAGCCCCCAAGAAGGATCTAAGCAGAGCCAACATTGAGCTTGTGAGGGGAGGGCACTCCAGCAACCAACGATGGAGACAGAGGCCAGACACTTGAAGTGATGTCCCATGGAGCCATGCAATGGCCAGAGGGACTGGGGTAGGAAGTGACAGACAGACTGGGGTAGGAAGTGACCCAAGGAAGCTGTGGGAAATCTGAACACACCATGAAGATGGATGAGCAGTTGAGTGGGCCTCATAGGGTCCTGGGTCGGAACCCGGTGGAGTAGGGCTTGGGTTCTCCTGCTCCTGCCCGGGCAACTACCATTGGGCAGAGCTATTGTCACTAGGCAGGACTGCTGCCACTGAACTGTTGCCTCAAGGAAGCAAGGACACTCTGTTCGTTCTGTGTTTGTATGGTGCCTAACATGATGTAACGCAGGGGCCCCGAGGTGCAGCGGTAATACAAATAATAAATGTGTGTGAATCATTAGGGCTGACAGTTTGTCAATACTGAGTACAGATACAATATGTTTAATGAGGCTACACAATTTTGATGACTGTGCCTGAGCCTTGAGCTAGGGGCATTACTTTTAGGAGAGAGGAGGCGGTTTAAATCTGACCATTCAATCTTAAGTGTCGAAAAGAAGAACAATTGATTTATTTTTTTTTGAGACATGGAAATCTATCTAGTAGGAACTAGACTAGGCAATTTATTTCACACAGACCACTGTATGGGCACCAGAGAGAGAAAACAACTCCCTAATCTTGCCATTTTTTCCCAGGAGCCCACCATCCTTCCGTCTGAGTGAGTGAGTGAATCCATACACCAACCAGGATTCCCAATGAAGTCTTTGAGGTTCCGTGGGGCAAAAGCAAACACTTATACGAATCAGATTGCAGGATTAGGGTCATGGATTGGCCTGCAGGGCAAGGTCCATGTCTCCTTTATGTTCCATAAACAACTGAGCATGCTGCTGATCCTTAAACAAACAGTAATAATGCATCTCTATATAAAGCAAACAAACAATGACAGGTCAAGTATCCCCATGGGCTTCCTCACCCCAACTATGGGTACGTCTACACAGTAGCTGGGAGGGTGATTCTCAGGTCAGGTAGACTGACAAGAGCTAGGTAAAAATAGCAGCATGGCTGCAGCAGTACAGGCAGCCCCTTGGGCTAGTCACCAGAATACGTACCCAGCGGGCTGAGTGGAACTGTATTCTGGCAGCCAGCTTGGCCACACTGCTAATTGTAGGGCGCTAGCTTGACCAGAGCTAGCATATGTGTCTATCCCTGCTAGGAATCACAGCTCCCAGCTGTTGTATGGATGCACCCTATGAGAGGTGAGAGCAGTCTTTGTCAGACTTCTTAAGGGCCTGGACCATTCATACAAATAAAGAGATATCTGAATTTAGAGGCAACAAATAGAAACCTCCAGATAGACGCCTAGATTTGTAAAAGTATTTAGGCATTGCTGTGTCCAGTGTCACAATGCCTAACTGATTTAGGAGCCTTAATCTCATTTCCAAAGGGAATTTAGGCATGACAGGAGCCTAAATCCTTTGAGAAATGATGGTTAGGCTCCTAAATCAGCAGGGTTATTGACACTGAGCACAGTAATGGCTAAATACCTTTAAAAATCTGGGTCAGAGTGCTGTAGACAGAGAATGGAGGTGGAAGCCCAAATGACAAGCTTCCAAAACCAAATGACAATGTAGATTTCTATTAATAGAAAAGTAGTGCTGATGGGTTAAAGATTCCCATTTATGTAGAATATTATAACTGGACACTAAAAGAATGAATAAGGTGTGGGAGGATACAGTTTCCAAAAATACACTGAAAATTTTAAAGACAGTTCACAGGAAAGGCAAGATTTATAGCCAACAGATATGAGCTGATGATTTCCCCTGTACCCGAGCCTCAAGACAAAACAGAGACAAGCCCTTAACAATGGGGAAAGAGATTTTTATAGGGGTAGACTCTTCTGCTATATTCATCAAGACTTTGGGTGATGCATTCATATAAGAGACTTCTGCGTTCTGGGACTTGTAGCTATTAAGGAAGACCAAAGGAGAAAGAAAGAATAAAGAGAGACACTCTGGAGATGAAAGGCTGGGAAGGAAGCAGAAAGACAGGCAGAGTTTATTGGAAGTGTTTCAGACATAAGATGGTTATTCACACTGTAAAGTTTGCTTTCACTAAAGAGTAAAGCCCAAGAGGATGCTGAACATATTTTCTACTCTCTTGCTTACCATATTTTCTTAGGAAAAAAATCGATATCCTTCATTATCAGCATGGCTTATTTATACTGGAATTTGAAACAAACATGCATAGTACAGAATTACAGTAGGATCTACATGAACAGTGGCTTTTATCTTTTTTAAAACACATTTTTGGCCAAAATGTGGTGGGAAGTCTTTGGAATTTAAACAATTGGTAATTTTAAAAATAATAATAATAATAATAAAAAAAAATTTTTAAACCCTCAAAGTTCAACCCCAAAGCATTTGATAAGCTTCTTAAACCTTTTTATTTTTTTAATTCTCAGCCACAAGCAGGTTATAGTGTCACAAAAAAGAAATGCAAGGTGGAAGGCTGAGAAATTCTGCAGCCTGGAAATTCAAATTAAAAATTACCCAGAAATATTACCATCACTAATGGATACACACGAGTAGCATTTTTACAGTGACACAGTGTGGTAGGTGCTGTAGAGAACAACTCAGAGACACAGATCCATGACCTGAAGAGCTTACTATTTAAATTTTTGCATTTGACAGGTGACAAAGAAATGAGGGGAATGGGGAAATATTACAGTAAACTGAGGTGGCCCAGCATGCTAGGCACCCTACACAGTACAATATGTTTAGTGGGTGTGGGGGAAAAGATCAGACAGACAGACAGAAGGTTAGAAACTGAGACAGAGAGTTTTAGTAACTCAAGTAACACAAGAAATCTTTGTCAGAGATATGAATTGAACCCAGTTCTCCCAAGTCCAAGTCTAATGTGATAACCCAAGACTGTTCTCCGTATAAGAGTGAAATGAAAGAAGGCAGAGAGACAAAGAGTTGGAGAAGAAAATTAAAGGGATGTTAAGGGTGGTATCATTGGTGGAATAGCGGGACTTGGAGAATTTGAAAGGAAGGCGGCGGGGCGGGGGGGGGGGGAATATGGGCCAGATACAAGTTATATGGAACCTTGAAGAAAAGGCCTGGGCTTTTGAACTTGACAGAGGTGCAATGAGGATCCATTGGAGCCTTCGAAGAGATCTGAGTAATGTGTAAAAAAGAAGCAGCATTTTGGACAGTTTAGAAAGCACCAAGTTGGGTCTCAAGAAAATGGAGGAAGTGGTCAAACCAGGGGATAACTAGGGCCTGTAAGAGTGATTTTGCTGTTGGGACAAACAGAAAGGGTATGGCTACACTTACAGTTTTCCAGCGCTGGTCGTTACAGCTGTGTTCGTACAGCTGTGTAGGGCCAGCGCTACAGTGTGGCCACATTTACAGCACTTGCAGTGCTGTTGGGAGTGGTGCATTGTGGGCAGCTATCCCACAGAGCACCCCGTCCCATTTTGGCGCTGTGGCATGTGGGAAGGGGAAGGAAGTGTGCGGGCCTTTCCGCTTCCTGTTCCAACGCCCCGTAGTGCTTTGCTACACATTCCGAGCAGTTTGGCGGCATTGTGATTCTGCAGCGCTATTTCTGCGATTTTTGTTATAAATGGAGCCTGAGCTGCTGAGGACCTTGCTGATGAATGTTGCCAGCACATCACGCATGGCAATGGAGTTATTCCTTCAGCTGCAAAGTGACAGTGACAGTGAGGAGTCAGACGATGATATTGAATCGCCTGATGCTGAAGACACTAAATTGCTTGTGGCAGTAACAGACGTGCTCAGCACCGTGGAACGGCGCCTTTGGGCTCGGAAAACCAGCACTTAGTGGTGGGATCACATCGTCCTGCAATCCTGGGATGACGAGCAGTGGCTGCAGAACTTTCGGATGAGAAAAGCCACTTTCATGGCACTGTGTGCTGAGCTCACCGCTACCCTGCGGCGCAGGGACACGAGATTGAGAGCTGCCCTGCCAGTGGAGAAGCGGGTAGCTATTGCAATCTGGAAGCTGGCAACTCCAGACTGCTTCCGATCGGTGGCGAACCAGTTTGGAGTGGGAAAGTCTACCGTTGGAATGGTGCTGATGCAAGTTTGCACAGCCATTAATCGCACCCTGCTAAGAAGAACTGTGACTCTTGGGAACGTGCAGGACATTGTGGATGGCTTTGCAGAAATGGGTTTCCCTAACTGTGGAGGGGCAATAGATGGGACGCATATTCCTATTCTGTCACCACCCCACCTGGCATCAGAGTACGTTAATCGCAAGGGGTATTTCTCCGTGGTACTGCAAGCGCTTGTGGATCACCGTGGGCGTTTCACTGACATTTACTCAGGCTGGCCTGGAAAGGTGCACGATGCACGTATCTTTCGGAACAGTTCCCTGTTCAGGAGGCTGAGGGCCGGGACTTTTTTCCCAGACCGCAAGATCACAGTAGGGGACGTCGAAATGCCCACTGTGATCCTTGGAGACCCCGCTTACCCATTAATGCTATGGCTTATGAAACCGTATACAGAGAAGCTTGACAGGAGCAAGGACCGGTTCAACTACAGGCTGAGCCGGTGCAGAATGACTGTGGAGTGTGCTTTTGACCGATTGAAAGCCCGGTGGCGCTGTCTTTATGGGAAGCTAGATTTGGGGGAAAGCAGCATCTCCACTGTTATATCCGCGTGCTGTACCCTCCATAATATTTGTGAAGGGAAGGGTGAAAGATTCAGTGAGGAATGGACCTCCGAGGTTCGACGCATAGAGGATGAGTTTGCTCAGCCAGAGAGCAGGGCTACTAGGGAGGCCCAGGAAAGGGTTCAAGGATTAGGGATGCTTTAAGGGAGCAATTTGATGCTGAGAGCCAACAGTAATGTTTGGTGCCTTTGATGTGCTTTGTTCTACCTTGGGGTACAATATTTACCACTTCCTGCAATAATATAATGTAGTGAAAAAGAAATAAAATCCTTTATTCAACATACAGTACATAAAAGGCAAGGGGGGTTAGGGTGGTGGACTTACATTCACAGGTTTGAATATGTCCTATTGTTTTGTGGAAATACTGGGGAACAAGAAAGAGGGCTTTGGGAGGGCTGTGGGTTACCACGGTACATATTTGCCTGCATGGCTACGAGAGACTCGAAAGACTCAGTTTGGCGAGCCAGGAGGCTTATCATCTGATTTGTGGTTTTTTTGGCAGCCAATTCCTTTCTCCTGCTTTCTGTTTGCCTCCATTCATGTATTTTCTGTCTCCATTCATACATTTTCTCTCTCCATTCCTGTGTCTTCCTACTTTCTCTGTTGTAGTGAATCATAACTGATTTGATCAATTCCTCTTTTGATTTTCTGGGATTTCTTCTCAAGTTCTGCAATCTACGTGAGGCCAGTGATCCGGCTGCATTAGTCAAGGTCACTAGAAAAAAGAAAGATAGAACCATGTAATACACAGAGGCTACATTGTTTATTATCACACAGTGAAGGACTTTTTAGACTTTTGGTAGCATCCTTCTCACATACCTCACATAATACAGAGAGGGCAGGGAAGCTAAGTCATGGCGAGCAATAGGGTGAGTGTTTTTCCCCCGAGTTCCCCTTGGGAGTGGGAATTGACCAATGGGTCACTGGGGTTTATCTGCACTGGTTACAGGAGGTAGCTGGTGTCCTGCACAGGAGACAGTAGTGAACAGGAAGGTGGCGAGCTGCTGGCCGGGGGGAGAGGGGCTTTGGTCCGTGTTCATGCCGTCCTGCTGGTGGGGGGGGGGAAACGCACCGCGGGGCTGGATGCCTGATGGGAGGGGGGTGTGGAACACCGGACCGCACTGTGTGGCCGGATGCCTGCTGGGAGGGGGTGGGGAACACCGGAGCGCACCGCGGTGCTCGATGCCTGCTGGGAGGGGGGTGGGGAACACCGGAGCGCACCACGGTGCTGGATGCCTGCTGGGAGGGGGGTGCATAACACCGGAGCGCACTGCGGGGCTAGCTATGTGCTGGGAGGGGGGATGGGGAACACCGGAGCGCACCGCGGTGCTGGATGCCTGCCGGGAAGGGGGTGCATAACACCGGAGCGCACCGCGGGGCTAGCTAAGTGCTTGGAGGAGGGGTGGGGAACACCGGAGCGCACCGCGGGGCTGGATGCCTGCTAGGAGGGGGGTGCATAACACCGGAGCGCACCGCAGGGCTAGCTACGTGCTGAGAGGGGGGGTGGGGAACACCGGAGCGCACCGTGGTGCTGGATGCCTGCTGGGAAGGGGGAGGGAGACCGGAGGGCACCGCGGGGCTAGCTATGTGCTGGGAGGGGGGGGGGAACAACAGAGCGCAATGGGCTGGGGAAACGCGAACCTGGCGCCCTGCACTCAAGTATCCCTAAATTCTCAACAGGGTTTCCTACTGCCAGACATATCACTGCTGCATGTTACCTGGGAAGAGAGGGAGGGTCTTCTACAGCAATGTGGATACCGCCCTGGCCGCTATGCAGCTTGCCTGTGTGCAGCCATGGTCCCCCCACCCCTCGCTGCACAGTGGATCGGACGAGTTAGCCTGACCGGGACAAGGACCACGGTGGCTCTCCTGATCAACTTGAGAAAGCAAATTGCAAACGCTCTGGCTGCAACTTTTCAAGAGATTACCTAGGCAGATTACAGAGACGTGATAGAGCAAATCAACGGGCTATTCCACGTTTAGGCATGCATGCAGGCAGCCATAACCCAAACCCTCCTCTCCCAAAACATAAAAATCTACTTACCCCGAGCACGATCCTCAGTTTCTTCCTCACCAGCAACTTCCTGCTGCTGCGACTGGCTAGCCTCCTCCTGGCTTGAGAAGAGCTCCTGGCTGCATATGTACTGGGACTCCGGGGTGTCTCCCTCCACGCCAGTAGCCTCACTGTCGCCTTCCTTACACCCTCCCCCACTTCTCCCTGCTGTGAACTCTCCATCGTGGTCCTCGGATTGGCAGTGGGGTCACACCCAAGTATGGCATCCAGCTACTGGTAAAAACGGCAGGTCGTGGGGGCAGCTCCTGAGCGGCGATTTCCCTCATGAGCTTTGCAGTAAGCACTCCTCAGCTCTTTTATTTTGACCCTGCACTGCAACGCGTCCCGTTCATGGCCCCTTCTCATCAAGGACTGCGATATCTGCCCATAGGTATCATAATTTCCCCTTCTGGAGCGCAGCTGTGCTTGCACAGCCTCCTCACCCCAAACACTTATGAGGTCCTGCAGCTCTGCATTGCTCCTTGCTGAGGCTCGTTTGGTGCGTGGAGGCATGGTCGCTGATTGATTGATTGCACTCCACACCTGGCTGAGCAAACAGGAAGGGGATTTTTAAAATTCTCGGGGCATTTAAAGGAGGGGTCAGGTAAGCCCAGGGCAGTGGAGTTTGCATGATTACCAGAGAGGCTTCTAAGGTATGCTGGGATACCTACTTATGCCACGGAGGTCAATAAAAACGCTGGTGGGTGTCCACACTTGCTGACCAGCACTGGATAACCAGCGCTGGATCCCCTACACCTGAGGCTCGACCGGGTGTACAGCCAGCGCTGCAACCAGGGAGTTGCAGTGCTGGCCGTGCTGTGCAAGTGTGGCCACATCCTAAGTTGCAGCGCTGTAACCCCCTCACCAGCGCTGCAACTCTGTAGTGTAGCCAAGGCCAAAGACTCAGGACAGCCAGATTATTGAAGTGCTATGATTTCGGTCATAGCCTGGATGGGAGGCAGAGCACATGGCAGGAGAGGAAAACCCCTCAGGCTGTAAGAGCTGATGATATGGAGAAGGATGTTGTCAGCGGGAATGAAGAACAGGATATGTGGATGGGGTATAGGAAGAAAAAATTAGGAGTTCATTTGTCGCTATATTGACCTAGAGGACAGCAAGTCATCCAACAAGAGACTTCAGTTGCCTGGCCCTCAATCCTTTTATTCTTCTATTTTTTTTGCGATAACAGAAAGAAAATCTCACCATCAATAGTAAATGAAGTGCTTCTGTTTTACAATACTATTTAAGATAGAGAAGCAAGAAGAATACAATTTGAATGCCATACGCTGCATTTTCATCACTGTGTATTCAGTCCACACACCATAGTACAGTGAGCACTACATCTGTTAATATCATCACATTTTATGGTCACCATAAATATTCCTAATCACTAATGGGTTTAGTTTCTGCAACATGATCTTTATACTGCAAGATATACAACCCCCCAAAAAATGACAACCAATCTTGCTCCCACTGAAGCCAAATGACAGTTTTGTAAGATTGGGGCTGCAACTGTTTTTTTTCTTTTTTTGTGGGGGGGGGGGAGAGGGTCCGCTCCAACTCTACAGTTTAATTCATCTCTGTATTTCCATCTTGAGTAGTTGTATGTTTTAGCATGAAGTCAAACTGATGGTTTTTTTTTAATTCCTGAAATGCTTGTCTATTTTTTATTCAGATACCTTCACACTCTCAAATTTTACTATTTTAAAAAAGGGGAAGGGGAATTGCATTATATCACTGAAGCATAAATTTGCAGTGTTTAATTTGCAAATTCATCTTTGCTTATGTTCTTATTTACGGAATGCAAAACTTTAACATTTTTTTCTTTGAAATTGACTAACATTACTTGTAAAATTAATTCCATGCAAACTCCGTGAAATTCTATACTTTTCCATTTGCACTATGGTGAATTTTCTAAATAAATAAATAGTGGTTTACACAGGGCCCTAATTATGACATATAGAATCACTCATTTGTTAAACAAAACAACTACAGTCAAACAAATAGAGACTTCCACACAACTTGAGTTCCAGCTTTGTGTCCCTTATTAAGCAAGGGCCATCTCTTGCCTTGAGCACATAGAGACATCTAGTGGCTGAATAATTACTGCAAGCAAAGATTTTATTACCATTAATGAGGGACACTTACATATGCAACTGATCACAGATTTAGTGACTTGCCTTTGAGACAGAGTACTCTCTCATTTACTTACACTTTTTTCCCATGTGAATTTAGGTTTTGAAAAAACTGTCAGCCCTGAAGACAGAAATTCTTTGCCTCTTAATAAAATAAAAACAGTATAAGCATATGATGTGTGGAGAAGCTTACATTGTTGTGCCTTCACGCTACAATCCTAACATACAGGGACCATCTCCAAATGTAGTTTGGGAAATTCAACCTTAATGGATCAGATTTTTTAAAAGGCATGGTACCTAAAGATGAAGCTAGGTGCTTTTGAAAATCCCACATGGTGCTGCATCTGCATCTTACACTGAATCTAAATCCTAACTCTAACTCTAGCAGTAAATCCTAACCCTACCACTAACCCTAACCTTAAATCTAAATCCTACATCTAATCCTAACACTAAATCTGAATCCTAACCCTAACATTAAATCTAAATCCTAACACGAAATCCTAACCCTGAACCTAACACAAAATCTAAATCCTAACCCTAGCACTAACCCTAACACTAAATCCTAACTTTAATCTTTAGGCACCTAAACACCTTTAAAAATCTAGCCCCGTGTTCTCTGCCAAGACTACTATCAATAGTGAATTACGATGTGTGCCAAATTTGCATCACATAAGACATTAATCAGTTTGTAAAGAAACTTACCATCACTATATAATTGGGCTAGATTTGATCTAGCAACCTAATAGTGAGCTAACTAGTCCCCAGTCTAGTCTTTTTTTCCAATTAATGTATTGCTATTACAATGACTAATAATTAACACTAATACACTTCTTTGATAAGCCACGGATACAGTTAAACCTGGATTTATAGCTAATCTTTTTTCATGTATACAGATGATACATTCTTTGACATACTGCTCATGTATCAGATATGCAGTGTGATGATATAAGCTGATTCTTGGTTTCAGGCTTAGTAAAGGAGTTTAAATAAAAAGATCTGAGATTAGAAATAAATTAATAAATATCTCCCATTCAGATAATCAGAAAACAGACTGTGCTCCTAGGAGAAAAAAGTGCAGAATGCAAACAACTGTCATTAGCAATGTTTAAAGGAATGTCTTTCATGCTTTTATTTGGTTTCAAATGGAGAGTAAGTCTCAGGGGAGGGGAGGAAAGGAATTAGTTTTCTGTCTCTGCATTAGCTCTTCATTCAAAATTTTAGAGCCAAAAGTTCACCACCCCTGCAACAATTTCCCAGAAAGATTGTCAGCTCCAAAGTAAGACTTCACTGAAACTGCATTTAAATAGAGAATTAGGAAAAAAGCAAGCCTTAGTAGGATACTTATTCACAGCAGGGAATCTGAAAAGTTCAAGTCGTCTTTCCAGCCTACAGAATCAGACTATCTGAAACCACAATGCAGTATTTCCTGCTTCAAATAAAAGAGCAGGATGACAAAACTATTTAAGTTTGTGCTTGGCAGAACTGTCCTTCATTTTCTAGCACCTGTATTTTTTCCCACAAAAGTCCTCAAAAGAAGGGTGCCTTGTATATATTTTATATATTACAGTGTCTGTGGTCACACAGCACAGTGCAGATTTAGTCTGTCTCTCATGAGATCTGTAGAGCCGCTCAGGAGCTATGAGGCATTATCATCCCCTCTCCCTCCACAAAAGAGAAAGAGACATGTCAGAGAACTTAGGGCGCAGCAGTAAAGATATGGTTATTTGTTTTGGGGTTTGTTTGTTTTTTGTTAACTTAGCTGAAAACCTGAAGTTTCTGGAAGTCTCCAGCATTATCTTCCAATGAAATATAGTAACATTGTTTGTTAAAAAGCATGCTGGAACTTATGATGAATTTAAACTCCAAACATCCTGAGATTACTTTGAATTGCATGGCAAATTCCCAGATGGGTTCAGAATATGAATGATCCCTGGGTTTGATATAAAAATTGGAGGAAGGCAAGCAACATAATAGCTCACTTAGTGAAATATACAGCAATTCATTATACTCTATTGCTGCTGTAAACACAGTTATGATACAAGTAACATTTTCTGAAAAGATGTTTAATGTACTTCAAATGAATTTCAGCTGAAACCTTATGCCTGTTCCAAATATTTATTTGAATACCAGTGACACAGGACTCTCAAAACAATGGTATCGCCATGCAAGCTGCTTTTAAGATTAATTCTGGGAACACAGAGCCTGAAAGAGTAAATTTTTTGTAAGCTGTCTTCTCTGCTCTTTTTTTTTAAAAGGGGTCTAATGCATGACTCATGAGACTCCAAAAATCCTTCCCTACCTCTGATTTATTCTCCACTTTGAAGCCACTCCCTTCAGAGCCTATTAATTTTAATTCATATCAGCGTACGGGGGCACTAGAATGTGGCAAATACTTTCTCCTTCTTGGAGTCAGAAAGGGCGGGTGCTGCCATGTTTATGGCCAATGTTGTGACAAGATGGGAGACAGAAGGGTTTGTAGGTTGTAACACTTTGTACCTCAGGGGAACAACCTGCACCCCCATAAAATGATTGTGTGGTATCCAATGCAAAGTTTGTCATGTTGTGTGTCTTCGGAGGGCTCATGATGCACCAAGCATGGTTGTTATAGTGATGTTATAGTAACTGTTACAGTAATGTTATAGGTTATAATTTCAAGTATATGGTTATGAGGCTAAAGCAAGCCCAGGCAAAAACTCTCCTAGAACAGAGAGGCAGTTCACACCTCATCAGGGCATGTATGGGACAAACCCAGCCCAGCTTCACAGGAACAAAGGATGCTGGCCTAGGCAACAACAAAAGGATCAGTTAGACTCTCGAGTGACTCATCCCCCACTTTCTTTGGTCAGTTTTGAACTGCAATGAGGTAATGCTCACCTGACTCTAAAGGGAAGGAGGGCAAAGTTAAGAGGGAAGAAAGAACATGATAAAAGGGAGAGACATTTGCCATGCTCTTCCTCTCTCTTCCGCCTCCATCTACAAACACCACCACCAAGCAACTGAAGTGCTGATCAAAGGGGAGAGCCTGGCTGAAGAGCAACCAGTCAGCCTGTGGTGAGAAGCATCTAAGTTTGCAAGGGTAATGAAAGTGTTAAGATCAGCTTAGAATACTTTTTGCTTTTATTTCATTTGACCAAATCTGACTTGTTATGCTTTGACTTATAATCGCTTAAAATCTATCTTTATAGTTAATAAATGTGTTTGTTTGTTTGTTCTACCTGAAGCAGTGCATTTGGTTTGAAGCATGTCAGAGACTCCCATTGGGATAACAAGCCTGGTACATATTAATTTCTTTGTTAAATTGATGAACTCATATAAACTTGCAGCATCCAGCGGGCATACCTGGACACTGCAAGATGGTGGCTTCTAGGGTTGTGTCTGGGACCGGAGATATTGGCTAGTGTCATTCAGTTGCACAATCCAAGGAGCAGCTTACATGCCAGGGGCTGTGTGTGAACAGCCCAGGAGTGGGATTCTCACAGCAGAGCAGGGAGAGGCTGGCTCCCAGAGTCAAGGATTGGAGTGACCTAGCAGATCACTGGTCCAGATAACACCAGAGGGGAATGTCACTTAGGTATTTTGGCATTGCTGCACTCAACATTGCAATACCTGATTTAGGAGCCTAAATCTCAGTTTTGAAAGTGATTTAGACACTTAGGATCCTAAATCCCATTGACTGTCTGTCAATGGGATTTAGACTCCTCATGTTCAAAAGGGATTCAGGAATTTAGATTTAAGCCTCCTAAATCAATTAGGCTTTGCAATGCTGAGCACAGCAAAGCCTAGGTATGTTTAAAAATTTGATCTTAAGGGACTTGTCCTATCATAGGAGTCAGTGTCAGTGTTCTCAACCTTTGTGATTTTATTGTTATTGTGATTTTTTAAATAAAACATTATTTTTGGGGGGGGTCAAACTTTTGATTTGGGGTAATTTGGGATCAGCAACACTGCAGAATTAGAAATCACTAGCTCCTGGCTTTCAGATCAAACCTCTCCTTTGATCACAGGACAATCCTTCTCTACTTCTTACAGAGGTTTACCTCTGGTTAAAGGGACCAAGCCTATGCTGACACTTCATCATTCCAACAGAGTGCTGTGTACTTACTGTAAAGATGGTTCCCTTTAAGGCTCTCCTCTGCCCCCACAGAAACAGCACAGTGTACTAAGACCAAAACTCAGTTACAAAAAAACCTCAATGTTTATGCAACAGAAAGGGCCTGATTTATAGCCACAAAAGCATAGACATTCAAAGCTGAAGCTGAAAATCAAGGCTGACACCCTAGCCTCTCTTCATACCATTGTGAAAAAGGTGGCATAATAGTGTTCTGATGGACTGATTGTCACCATGGATTTTCAGCCTGAACTCTGAATTCCCTCGAATTTTCGAGCTTAAGCCAAAACCTTAACTATTACTTACATGTTGGTTTTATATTCCTTAGCTGAATTTCCTTTTTGTTTTTCCCTCCCAGCAGTATGAAAGAAAAGGCTTCTTCCAAATTCAATGCATGCTTTAACAATTTTCTAACTACCTAATTACCCAACAATACTCTGTAACAGCCCTAGGCAATACAGTATGAGGAAATTTGTTCAGTTGTGTTGTTTTACTGAATAAATATGTAATTAGGAGTTATGGTATGGGGCAGGAAATAAATGAGCTGCTCCTGCAGACCTGTAACTAGAGAGTCTATTCAAAACACAACCTCTTGATACATAACCTGCAGGGTTATTCCGATCCATGTATATGCACTGAGTCCTAACACTATCCACAGGACGTGTTTACAGGGCCGGCGCAACCCATTAGGCAACCTAGGCAGTTGCCCAGGGCGCTAACATTTGGGGGGCGGCGACCGTGGCGGCCGGACTTTCCGCCGCCTCTTTTGGGGGCAGCATTTCAGGGGCGGAACCTTCCACCACCTAGGGTGGCAAAAAAGCTGGCGGCGCTCCTGCGTGTTTAAGTGGAGATTGTACATACTCAACCACCACCACACATTTTTAGAGCCTATTCAGGAAAAGCTATCATTCAGTGGGAGTTTTATCTGAATGAAGGCTTTAGTTGCTTGGATTTTTTTCCCTCCAAATCAAAAACATTTAGTTCTCATATTTAGCTGAGCACCCTCTAGTCAGTACTGAAAGAGTGAGAAATGCAATGCTTGTCACAGACAGCAAAATGCAGTTTACCCAGTCTGTGAACCAAGGCCACAAATGCTGGATAAGGATAGCATAAATCATATTTCCCTAAGCCAGGAAGCCCCTTTGCACCCCAAAGCTGACTGATCGTGAGGGAGGACAGGTAATATTGCCAAAACTACATTCCTTCAGGTTTTCTGCAAACATGGGTAAGTGGGCATGTTTGGTTTATGCTAGAAACCATTGGCAGAGGCTGATGACAGATTGTACTAAGTCAGGATAGGCCCCTGTTTTCTCAGATAATGCTGTGTTCTTGGCCAGCTTATATTTTGGGGAGGTTAAAAAGCGCTGTTGCAAGAGTCCTTTACTTTCCTCTTGCTGCTTTGCTTAGCCAAACCCTAGTGGGCTTCTGCCACTGAGGCTCTCTGCTAATGGCTTGGCAGGCATGTTGTGATTATTGTCATTGATTACATTATTATTGCTACCAACCCCATCTCCTCTCCCCACTGGTTTCTCTCACCCACCTGGTAATCTTTCCTTTTAGACTGTAAACTCTTAGAAGCAGAGTGTGATGACTGGGGCTATATCGGTACAATTTATGAATTCTAATTGACATTGTGAGGAGGTATTATGAAAAACTACTGTATCATCTGTGCCTATATATGTATGTGGCTACACCACTGCTGATATTTGTAGGATGTACACCCCAGAAAGGGACAATAGGAATACTTAATGTTAACGACCATACTTAAACCTCAGAAAAGTTTATGCTATAAATAAATAAATAAATAAAATCCATAGCTGCATCCTTCAAAGAACCAGTTTAGCTGATTCTTCTGAAGGAAGAGGGGAATGTAGGAGCAGTGTAAAGTTGCTAGGAGAAAAACAAAAGAGGCCAGATGACCAGGAAGGGTTTGAAAAAGAAAAACAGAGAAGTTGGATGAGAGGCTCTGGGAGAGAGGTCACGCAGCACGTAGCATCCTTGTGGGGCAAGGGGAACCTTCCTACTTTTCTGAGCCCAGATGGCTCCAAGGACTCTAGACAACACTATCCCTGGAATGGATACTGAGGCAGGGACATGTGTTCTGTGTTTATTTTGTATGATCTGTACTTTCCAGCGCTTTACATGATTAAGTATAGAAGAGCAAAGACATTAGACTGTGCAAAGTGCATCTGTTGATTGCTTTACAACTACTGTGGGCCCCTGAGGGAGTTAAACTATAACCAGAAGCTTCAAACCTTTGGAGAAAAGTTCTGAAAAGGGGTGTGTTTAAATAACTGGAGTATCTAAGAGGGCCAGCGCTGGTCCTGGAGGCTTCAGGCAGAGGGGATGACGAGCCCCATTTCCAAGAATGGTGGCAGACAAAGTCAGTGCATAGGAAACTGTGCCAGAGATGCCAAAGGAGAAACCAGTGCTGCAAAACGTTGAGGCTCTAGAAGCCTACCACACTCCAGGAACTCAGAGCACAGAAGTCTGGATTCCCCTCACAGCAGTCCTATTGGGTGGCTAGAACAAGGCGCTCACTAGGATCTGTGACACGGATGGTGTTTTGCTATTTGTTTATACATGTGTAGCACAATCAGGACCCAATCTGGTTGAGGTCTGTAGGCACAAATACAGTATTGATAATCTGCCAGGGTTTAAACAGACATCAGCCTGAAGTCAATATGGTTCCTTATCTTTTACTATAGAAATTTAAGCCAGTTTGATGGGCTACTCATTAAGACTTTTTATAAAATTTTCTCAATAAAATTATCCTCTTCCTCTCTCATTTCTTCTATATTATAATCTGAAATCCTGCAGCCTCTCCAGATTGTACTTGCTGTGATTATTCATAACACATCTTCATAATTTGTTGCATCACAAGTTTGTGTGAAGTCAAACAACAACACAGGTGTGTAATTTAACCTAGAAAGCCATAGCTACTCATGAGAGAAACATTCCCACTGAAGTGGTTAAAAGGATTAATGAAAAAGGTTTGTGTTACAAGACCAAAATGGAATGCATTTTGAAATCAAGAGGCACATTTTGAACTATCCGTTTTTAATAGTCCAAAGCACAGGTGGCATATATAACAGGACACGGTTCCTTCATAGATGTTATTGAGTAATAAGGTCAAACAAAAGAAACATGACAGTCCAGACACAGGTTGTAAAGAAGTGAATCAGAAATTATAGCTTTGAAGGGGAAACAAATATGTAGGTTTGCATACAGTGACAGCCCTTTAAAACTCACCAATTGCTTTAGGTAACTGAATTAATTATTTCCTCTTAGATAACCTGCATATTTGCAATATTCAAGATATTTGCTATAGAAAGCATTGGGGAACACAAGGGAATAATGTAGATATTCAGACAGCTTTACCATTTTACCTTAGATATAACTGGTAAGATGTTATAGGCCACCTCTGACAGGACAACAAATGTTAGTCACATTTTAATCACACATTGTCTATGAGCAATTTATTGATAATACCTTTCATTTAAATGTGGCCTAAGCAAGTCTCCTGTCCACAGTAAATGAGATTAAGATGTTTGTAAACAGGAGCTCTTTCCACGCATAAATCATTTCCCTCTTTCTGCTATTCAACTGTGATTTCATACAAATTTCTTCAAGATTAGTTATGACTATAAATAATTAGTTTGGGAATTTTGACACAAATTTTCAAATATACGAGTCTGATGGCTATTAAATCCATAGTCCTAAAATCAAGCTGATTTTATTTAAGAGATGTGGTGAACAACCTGTGCTCCCACTGAATTCAGTGGGACATGCAGGTATCAGTCACTTATCTGTAAAACCAAGACAATTCCTATTTCTGAACCTACATATGGATTTAGAAGCCAAACCTTAGACACTGAAAATTTTGCTCCTGTTCCTCTGCAGGACTGGCTAGTATGTGCCTGAACCTTGGGGACAACATCATATGCGACCTGCATTGGAAAAATCTGCACATTATTTGGGATCTGGGCTATAAAAAATGTAGAGGAAAAGGCCTACGGGAGTGTGTACAGTTAATGTTGGAAGTGTGTGTAGTTTGTTTTTTTAAAGATGTGGAATCCAATCCAGTCTCCATGCAAACAGATGCTGAAGAAGGATTAAAAAAAAATGGAGAAGGAAATTTCTTAGAAGGATTCAGTTATTCATTAAGTAGATTGTCATTTTAAAGCCTCAGAAAACTGCCATCAAGACAATAAATCTCCACACCCTTCCATGCATTCCTTCACATTTCACCTGGCTTTAGTACACCTTATTACAACACTCTTCTCTTTACCAGGAAGCAGGGGGCCAGAGCGGCAGCTTCCTCAGTCACTGCATGATTCTATAGCAATACATTTTCATGTGCTTTAAGATCTTCACAGGGAAAGTGTCACAAAAGTGTAAACATTAATTATGCTGCTCATGACCCCTGCAAAATAGGTAAACATGACTTCCATTTTATACTGGGGAAAGCCTAGGTAGAGGCAAGTTAAATCAGGGGTTCTCAGCCTCTTTCTTTCTGAGCCTACCCCTCTCTCCCCATATGCTATAAAAACAACATGGCCCATCTGTGCCACAATGACTGTTTTTCTGCATATCTAGCAGATTAAAAGCCAGGGCTGGCATTAGGGGGTAGCAAGCAAGACAACTGCCCAAGGCCCCATGCAAAGTTAAGTTGCTCGGGCTTTGGTTTCAGTCCTGAGTGGCAGGGCTTGGGCTTGGGCTTTCTGCCCAGGGTCCCAGCAAGTCTAATGTTGGCCCTGCTCTCTGGGCCCTCAGAGACCCTCTGAAACCTGCTCATGGCCCTCCAGGGGCCCTGGGCCACTGGTTGAGAACCACTGAGTTAACTGACTTGCCTCAAGTCTCAGAGCAATAGAAACTCGCCTCAATAGAGAACAAGTGAGTGGCAAAACCAGAACCCAGATCTCCTAACTCCCAGCCCAGTGCTTTAGCTTCAATTAGGTAATAATCCCTATTCCCATCCATGCAATGCACAGAGGTTAAACAATACCACAGCAGTACACAGCATTCATTGTTTGCTCATCCCATAGTTCTGCTACAAGACTGCTCTGTTTTTCCCACAAAGGGTAGTCACTGTCAATGGTGCATTAACTGATGTGCAAAGGATATTTTATATCATACCACCTCAGCTGTAAGCGTAGGTCTATCATAAACCTAGTCCCAGATTTGGACCTTAGCGTCCAAAATATGGGGGTTAGCATGAAAATCTCCAAGCTTAGTTACCAGCTTGGACCTGGTAAAGCTGCCACCACCCAAAAAATTAGAGTGTTTTGGGGCACTCTGGTCCCCCCAAAAACCTTCCCTGGGGACCCCAAGACCCAACTCCCTTGAGTCTCACAACAAAGGGAAATAAACCTTTTCCCTTTCCCCCTCCAGGTGTTCCTGGAGAGAGACACAGAAGCAAGCTCCATGAATCTAAACAGAGGGACTCCACCCTCCCCGTTCCCAGTCCTGGAAAACAGAATTACTTCCCTCTTCACCCAGAGGGAATGCAAAGTCAGGCTAGTAAATCTAACACACACAGATTTCCCCCTGACTTCTTCCTCCCACCAATTCCCTGGTGAGCTGCAGACTCAATTCCCTGGAGTTCCCCACTAAAGAAAAACTCCAACAGGTCTTAAAAGAAAGCTTTATATAAAAAGAAAGAAAAAATAAATAAAAATGGTCTCTCTGTATTAAGGTGACAAATACAGGGTCAATTGCTTAAAAGAAATATGAATAAACAGCCTTATTCAAAAAGAATACAATTCAAAGCACTCCAGCAACTATATCCATGTAAATACAAAAGAAAAACAATAGAAACCTTACTGCCTTACTATATTTGTACTCACAACTTGGAAACAGAAGATTAGAAATCAGGAAACAGAAATCACTTCTCATAGCCGAGAGAGTGCAGGCAGAAGACCAGAACTTCCACACAAAGTTCCCTCCACCCAGATTTGAAAAAGTCTTGTTTCCTGATTGGTCCTCTGGTCAGGTGTTTCAGATACTTCTTTCCAGGTGAAAGAGACGTTAACCCTTAGCTATCTGTTTATGACAGGGTCTGTGAAATTCTCACTTGTTTTACAAATACAGAGATTTCTACCATTAATCCCCAAACACAATTTAGAATGAAGTGAATAACTAACTATTAGGTGTATTGGACTATCAATGGCAATCTTGGATAATGTGCTTTAGCAACATCAAAAAATTTCTGTACATCAAGGGCCCAATCCCACGAGGTGCCCAGCATCCTCATGAAGGTGCAGAGTATTCTGAATTCTCATTTAAGTAATCTCACAGAAGTTGCTCAGCAACTTGGAAAATCAGGCCCCAAATCCTCATTTATCCTCCATATATGACATCAGAATATTTTCATAAAGAGAAACATAGAACTTGAACAAAAAATAAGAAGAGAAAAAAATGCATCCTACAAATCCACTATGTGTATATTAATACCTTGAAGTAGGACATACAATAATACCCGTCTCCAGATCTATGTTACTAAAATCTGGGCTACTGCGAGCTCACCCCAGGGCAACTTTCCTACAAAGAACTTGGAATACAATATGGTATAAAAAGTATCACTCCCCTCACTTTCAAAATCCTTCACTGCCATTCCTTATCCTAGCATTACAGGCTACAGTCTGACTACTTGCATTTCTGAATAGCTTCCATTCTTAATCTACCTGGCATTCTTTAAGGCTATGCCTACACTTTTGGCAACATGTAGAGTACAGGCACTACACACGTAGCTGCAGTGAAAGGCACCCTGTGCTTATACGCTGCAGTGAAAGGCTCCAGCTGCAGGACACTACACTGCTAAAAACTGCAGTGTGGAATGGGGAGGCTCTGTTTGGGCATGTATAGAGTCATGTAGGTTATTTACCCAGGGGGTACAGACATGTAGGGCACTCCCCTCCACTCACCTAAGTTGTGCCTAACCATGAACACTGCGATTTATACCCATGCTAACTAGGTGTGCAGTGCTGGTATTAGTCTACACACTGCCATTAAGTGTAGAAGACATACCTTCAAAGAAAGAAAGTAACCAAGTAACTTTCATAGGTTTCACGAAGAGTAAGGGTCGGGGGGGAAGGGGGAGATAGCAGCACTGAGCATCCTGTTTTAATGCACAATTAGAGATTAGTAGGATTCTGTTCTTGTTTCCACATTTTCCTCTTCCCTTGTTCTATATTCTCACCCAAAGCTCCCTTCAGCAATTCCCGGGGACTGCATTCACAGAGAGATGGAATGTCTTAGGGCTGGTCTACACTATGGGGAAAAATCGATCTTAGATACACAACTTCAGCTACGTGAATAACGTAGCTGAAGTCGAAGTATCTAAGACTGAATTACTCACCGTCCTCACGGCACGGGATCGATGTCCGCGGCTCCCCCTGTCGATTCCGCAACTCCGTTCGGGTTGGTGGAGTTACGGAATCGATATAAGCGCGTTCCGGGATCGATTGCTACCCGCCGATATGGCGGGTAGTGAAGACGTACCCTTAGTGACATGAGCCCAGGATTGGGAGCCAAGAGCACAAAGTTTTAATCCTAGCTGTGACACAGACTCCCTCTCTGTTGCCTTGGGCAAGTCATTTAACCTCTCTGCTTCAATTTACCTACCACCACCACAATAAAAACTGAGATATTTACCTATCTCAACAGTGGTGAGAGGGTCAATTAACTAATGTTTGTGAAGAGCTTTGCAGATGAGAAGTATTAGTTAAGGGTTAAGAACTATTACCCACAGGTGAAGACAGAGTTGATCAGATCTTTAGCAGATTCATTTTATATGCCAATAAATTTATTAACACTTTCATAACTCAGTCTCATTTCAAGAAGGGATGTTACAATAAGAACTTAATACAGGCTATAAAGAGCAACTGCTTGATGTGAGTGTATAATATCTAAGGAACTTCCATAAAGGGTCCATCACAGTTCATGGCAACTGCACCTCTATTTTCCTGTCACAGTGGTGGTCCAGCAAGGGCACACATTTTCAAGCTTCTGGCTCCCCAGCGGTCACCTCTCTTGGGCAGAGTTGCATGTCTCTCTCCCTCCTGACCAGGTTTATTTCAGGCTGCACACTTCCCTGCCTGTCCTGTGAATTCCCCAGTAAGACAGACTGTATAAGTGGGCCTGTTTTGCTTCCTCCTCAGAGACTATAACAGTGTTATTGTCTTCCTTCTTATCCCATGACTGCTTACTTTGATTTACAGCCATTGTCAAAGGCTTTCTGAAAGTCCAGGTACACTATATCTACACCTGTCCATTTGCTTGCTCACTCTCAAAGAATTCTAATAGACTGGTGCAGCGTGGTTTCCCTTTTCAAAAGCCAACAAAGTGTGTTTATCTACATATCTGATAATTCTGTTCTTCACTATAGTTTCAATCAATAGGCCTGGTACCAAGTCACTCAGAACCACCTCCATGAATCTGTGAATCAATCTTATCCAATTTGGGCCTCTGATCTTGTCCTCATGTAACGGGCAATCAGCAAACAATGAGTTTTTCCACAGGGCACAAATTCAAAACCTTGGGTCTGGAGGTAAGAAAGTTGCCTTTCCCTCCTCCCACGTACTTCCTAGGACCCCCGCACTTAACTGTGCTTGTCTAGCAAATTGTTTCAAAGAGTTCTCTGAAGCTCATAGCACTTTCCAGGCTTTATATTAGTCACGTCTCCTCCCTAAAATACCACAGTAATACACAGTTGCATGTTTAATATGTTTTTAATACTCCTAATATACTGAAATTTAATTCAATAAGGTTTGTCCAGGATATTGACATACCTATCACAGTGTACCTTAAAGATATATTCAGAATATTTAAAATCCTTTCATGTAGGTATAAGATTTAACTTCTGCTGAGAATGGATATTAGTTGATAGATAGAAAAAGCTAAACCTTCTCAATGGTTGGGAATATTTGCAACAGCACCAGTCTGGTAATTCTATTAATCAGTGACACGCACACATACATCAACAAATACAACAAATCTGAACTGAAGCATATCTGCGGTAACTGTCACTTTAATTTACTACAACATATAACTAAACAGCACAATATAGCTGCTGAGAAAAGGGATAGGGAAATGTTATCATTGCTGTGGAGACTTTGAAACATGTAAAGGTAGGAGGATTTCTGATCGCAATAGAGACCATTTTGACATGTTAAAAAACATCCTAATTTGGACTGAGCAGTAAACAACTAGCTCTAAACCCAAAAGGCAGAAAAAGGCTTTGTATAGTCATTCTTATTTCAGTGCTCTGCTCTCTAACAGCGAAGAACCAGAATTTATGGCCATCCCTTCAGTCTATTCTTAAACAGGGAGAAAAAACAGTACAGGAACCTGAAAATGCATCACATAACAACTGGAGCTAATTACCATTCAGGGTTCTGCTCCTATCACGACTGCTCAACGATAATTACTGTTAATGAAAGTGGTAGTTGCAGGCTTCTTGGCTTTGCCTATGTTGCCTTATAACAACAGACTGCTGAGTATGTTTGGGATTCTGTACACCTCGCCATGGAGGAAGAGCATTGACTAAATTCAGACTAAGGAATTCATTTGTGAAATACCTAGCAAAGGAAAGCATCATTCCTTGGGAGCACAAACCACAGCTCGTCTGTGCCAGAAAATGCAGTTTTCCCAAAATGACAATGCTATTCCTCGACACAAAGCCATTTTGCATGTTAGTAAAGCAGCACTCTTGTACAAAGAAGTGAAGAGGACAGGCTAGAATGTTAACTGACACTGGAACAAAGTTATGTAGGACTTGTCTCCCTCCCTGAACTCTCTTAGGCCAGCCCAACACTTGGAAGGCTTTGCTAGTATAGCTATCCTATACTAAGAAAGAGCTCCTAGATGGAAACAGCTTATAACAGCAAAATTATACTTTTGTCAGTATCAGTTCACAGCAGGTAGGGCAGTGGTAGGGAGTAGAATAAACCATACTGGTAAAAGTGTAGTTTTGCCAGTGTAACTGCATTTACGCTAGGGGCTTTTGCTGACACAAAAGAGAGAGATCAGAGATCACACCCTGACTGATGTACCAATGTCAGCAAAAGTTTGTAATGTAGACCTGGCCTTAGTTTGTCGCATACACACGTAGTCTGGATTCTACACTACTGTGCCCCATGGATGGTCATTTACATCTGTGCAAAGGGGATACAAAATGCTTCATCCAATCAGAATGAGAGTTTTCATACACACTTTGTATTGAGGTAAATAGTTAAATCAAGTGAAAGGCAGAGAAGAGGCATCAAGCCTGCTGGACTTAACTCTGCTCATCCATCAGGGTAAATCAAGAGTAATTCCATTGAAGTGAATGGAATTACTGTGATGACATCAGAGTCGTGCTCACTGTGTAAAAGTTTCATCTCTAGAAAACAAAGAAGTACTTCCCTGTCAAAGCATTTTCCTTTCATGTCTTCTCCCCTCACACTTGCTACAACAGCAATCGTGGGTGGCAGCACAATGTTTCTCTGTGTTTCTAATAAAAAAATTCTCATCCACTTTAATAGGCAATGGTAGCAAAATAATCATACTGTCCCTCCCCACTACCCAAACTCACTCATCTGATCAGCATAGACAAGAAAACCTGATGATATAGTTTTGCAACACAGAGATGTGAGGTGATACGGAACATTCCAGCAAACAAATCTTGTTGCAGAGAGATACGTACCAGGTAGAATTAACATAATCAAGCAAATATTATACAACTTCATCCTGTATAGAGTCTCTCAAAAAAACAGTATCCCCAACTTTCTTACAGAGTGAAATACAATTAATGACTGAAATAATGAATAACTGTGTGAGGGAGAAATTAAGAAATATAAACAAGGGAGGAAAGATATGTTTTCAGATTAAATCCAACGGGTAATGGAGAGTCAATAAGGTAAGTTGATGAAGTAGAGGGATACCACATTACTGTTCCAAACAGCAGGCACTGGAGATGAGAATGATAGTTTGAAGTGACAGAGAAGAGGTCAGTGAGACATAGGCACAAGGGATGAAGAAGAATGCAGAGGCGGTGGGGGGAGCTCAATTTTTTTTAAAAGCATGCACCTGGAAACAGGCAAGCACTGGTGTTACTGAACTCAAGAGATTTTTGTTTGTTTGTTTGTTTTAACCAAATAAGGAAAATACATGAGAAATAGAAACTTCATGGTGTACAACTAAGGCTGCAAATTCAAAAATATAGACATTAAAGGGCCATCAACACACTGTACATGCTCTTGTTACAAGTACTGCAATGCTTTGCAGAAATATTTTTTTTCAGTTAGCTGATGGTGGAGCTCATTAGCATTTATGATATGCTTTTGATAGTAACCCATCGCTGCCCACTATAGGGTTTCTTGCACCTGCCTTTGAAGCAGTAGGCACTGACCAATATTACTGCACCAGATGGACCATTGGTCTGATGCAATATGATAATTTGTGTGTTCATTTGTCAGCATTTTTTGTTTGTTTGTTTTTTTACAGTCACATAGATGATTTTTCTTGGAGAGGCAGGCCGTCCCTGATACTGAATAACTTTATGCATCCAGACAGTCCCACTGAGGTCAATGCTATTATGTGTTGTCATCGATCCCTCAAAGTCAAGGATGATCTATTTCACAGGTGTTTATTTTTTATGGGTCCTTTGATGACTAAGGAGTCTGGTACTTGAGTCACAGGCTCATTGGCAGATGTTGCAGATGGTGTTGGAAGTCAAGAGTTGGGCTATGATTGCAGTTGGCTGTCTTTTCTTTTCTGGCGTTTTTCTGAGACCAGGGCAAGGTGATTTTCCTCAAAAATGGAAAGTCTGACAAGTCTTTGCCGGTTATCCCTGTCCTGGGCTGCTGTCTCCCAGTGTGTGGTGTCGATTGATATTTATCATCTTTAAATTGTTTCTTCTGGCCTCCCCGTCTCCTTTCTCCTTTGGTGAGTTGCGTGAACAGCACTGCTTTATAAACTAAAAGTCTAGTGTGTGTTCTGATGTTACGATTGTTGAACACCCGGTGAGACAGTCGGCCAAAGGCAAGGCTGGCGTAGCAGATTCTCTGCTGAATCTCGACGTCTATGCCTGCCCTCTGTGAGAGATGGCTGCCAAGATAAGTAAAGTATTCTATATTTTCCAGTTCTTCTTTGTATGTTGATTAAAAATGTAGATTTTTTTTGCTGGGTCTGATGATTGACCTGGAGCTGGCTGGTGGTGATGTTCAGAGTTAGCCCATGGCTTTTGTAAGCTTCAGAGAAGCAATTAAGGGCTGTTTGTAGAGCCTCCTTTGAGTGTGCAACTACAACAGAATCATCTGCGTACTGGAGTTCAGTTATTGTTGCCGATATTACTTTAGTTCTGGCACAGAGATAAGAAAGGTTGAAGAGGTTGCCATCAGTCCAATATTGGATGCCAGTGCCCTGTGGCAAATGGTCTTAGGTTAACATTTTCATAGCTGCTAAGAATATGGAGAAAAGGGTGGGTACGAGTACACAACCTTGTTTTAAACCAGTTCAGACAACAAAGGGCTCAGAGATAGAGCCACTGCACAGGATGGAGACAGTCATCTGGTCATGGAGGAGTCTTACAATGGTGATAAATTTGCTTGGGCAGCGAAACTTTGATGTCACAGTTGACAGAGTCGAAGGTTTTGGTCAGATCAATAAAGCCCATATGCAGCTCCTGGTGTCATTCTTGACATTTTTCCTGGATCTGCCTGGCTGCAAAAATCATGCTGGTTGTGCCTTATGATGCTCTGACACCACACTGGGACTCTGGAAGAGGGAGCAGGCGATTCAGTAAGATTCTAGCAAGAATTTTCCCAGCAGTGGAGAGGAGGGCCTGATAGTTGCCTCAGTCAGCCCTATCTCCTTTTTGGAAAATGGTGACAATGGTAGCACTACACAAATCAGCAGGGATTTCTTTGGTGTGCCAGATTTTGAGAAGCAGCAAGTGAAGCTTATTAGTCAATGTTCCCCCCCCCCAACACTTTCAGTACTTCAGCTGGTATGCCATCAGGACCTGGTGCTTTATAGTTCTTCATTTGTTTAACTGCTTTGAGGACGTCTTCAACTGTTGGTAGGTTGGCAAGAGTTTCCCAGATTGAGTGCTGAGGGATGGAGTTGATGGTGTCATCAGTCACAGTTGATTCTCAATTTAAAAGCTTTTGGTCCTTCCAGCACTCTGATGGATTTGTTATCTTTAGAAAGGGTACTACCATCTCTGGATTTCAGCGGTGTGAGGGCACATGAACGTGGTCTGTACAAAGTCTTTGTCTCACAAAAAAAGCTCTGCATATCATGTCTGTTAGTGAATGCTTGGATTTCTTTTCCTTTGTCCTCCCACCATTTCTTTTTAATTTCTCAGATCCGCCTCTGAACTTCAGCTTTGAGCTGACGGAAAGAGCTCTGCTTCTGACTGAATGATTTTGCCAGTCACAGAAAGCTTTTCTCTTATGGTCCAAAAGGGCTGTGATCTCAATGTTGTTGTCGTCAAACCAGTCCTGATGGTAGCAAGGCCGATGGATTCCTCGCACGCCTCACAGATGGTCTGTTTTAGGGCTTCCCAGTCTTCTTCGACACTTGTGTTGTCATTTCTAGGTCTGCATATGGTCAGTTTTTCCACTGAGATGTGTTTGGAAGGTCTCTTGATACACTGAGGATTGAAGCTTTTGGATGTTGTATTGCCATCTGTATGATTTGGATTGCTTTCTATGCTTTGGTGCAATCCTGATGGACATGACTGATCTCACCAGGCAGTGATCAGTCCAGCAATCATTGGCTCCTCTCATAACACAGGTGATTTGTACATCTCTTAAATCCTGTTTTCTTACAATGACAGTCTAGGAGGTGACACTGTTTTTTGCAGGGGTGTTGCCAAGTTGTTTTGTATATGTTGCTTTGTCTTAAAATTGTGTTTGTGATCACAAGGTTGTGCTCTGCACATTTGCTGAGTAGAAGGATGCCACTGGAATTGGTCTTGCCCATGCCTTCCTTTCCAATGGTGGAACTCCATACATTAGAATCTCAGCCAACTGTTGCATTAAAGTCCCCTAAGAGCATTATCTTATCCATTTTTTGAATAGATGACAGAATTTTATCAAGGTCAGTGTAGAAGATTCTTTCTGTTCTTCATCAGCGTCAAGTGTTGGTGATAATGGTAGCAAATGACTTATTGACCAGTTGGATGCGGAGGGTCATAAGGTGCTTGTTGATGCCAACAAGGAGCTCAGTCAGGAGGTTGGCTGCAAGGTTCTTGATTGCAAAGCAAACACCATGTAATTCGCCTGTCACTTGCTCGTTTTCCTTTCCAGAAGGAAGGGTAACTGCCACCCTCTTCCCTCAAGTGGCCTTCATCTGCATGTCTTGTCTCGCTAGCAGCAGCGATGTCGATGTTGTACCTCAAGAGTTCTCGGGCAATAACTGCTGTTCTGCATTCCGGTCTTTAACTTTTTCAGTCATCTAGTAGGGTACGAACATTACAAGTTGCAAGAAAAATTTTCATTTTTTGACCTCATTGGAAGCGATCCCTCTGGATGTGGTTATCCAGTCAGGTATGGTGGGACAGCCTATGTTTGGGGCACCTTTTCTAGCCCCTTCCCTGTATGGAGTGAGCAGAGGGGTTCCTGAAAAGGCCTGCTCAGTCATGACTGCTACTGCTGAAAATGCCTCCATATCCCAGCCCAGGGGCAACGTGACGACCATCTTACGGTTACTGCTTGCGTGTGGGTCTGTGAATAAAGACTCCTGGTGATCACTTCACCTGTCCCTGTTGCCACTTGTCCATCGCCACTCATCCACTTTTAGGGGTGGAGATGGGGAAAAAGTTCTTCCCGTGAGAGAAGCCTGTGCGTGAGTAATTTAATGTGGGGGAGCTGTCGCGCATCAGCAGCCATACAAATCTTGGTGGAAGAGGCGCCTGTGTTCAGTGACAAAGAGGTCCAAGATGACCAGAGACAGACCATTGCAGCCTTTGTTCACCTTTGCAGCTGTTGAGAGGTGATCCTGCTTCATCCACCTGTTCTGCCATTGAGGTCTTATACTGAGTTGTGTTGTGTTGAGCTGCACGTTGTCTGAAACCTCACCTTTGACCTTACCGCCATGGGTGACTCTACCAGGAGTGCAGGACGTGGAGAAGCTATTACGTGTTATGGGTAATACACATGCAAAGTTAAATATATGCATAAGTGTTTGGAGGTTCAGGCCATAATCACAGATTCTATTGTGTAGTGGGGGAAGGGCAGTCTATCATCTAGCAAGACGGGAGACACACTTTTTATTTAATTAGGAGATAGGATTGCAACATATCAACCACCAATTGGTGAAGAAAGGAAGGAGGTAGACAAAAGAAGCTGATATAACACCTGAAACTGTGCTTGCCATGCCTCAGTTTCCCTCCATGGAAAAGGGGGATAGTAGCCCAGCCAGTTTCCCATCCAGTTAACTCTAGACCAAAGTCATGACTTGGATTCCAGTATGAACTGCAGGAGCAGACCTCCACACCCACTGGAGCCCAATTGATTTTAACAGGATTCCACACACAGGCATAAGACTCTGCCTGCACAGATTAGATTCTAAAATCAGGACCTTAATTTGAGCAATAAGAATAGGTATATCTTGCGAGTGAGTTCTGATGTTCTGAAGCAAGAAAATATTTAAGTTGGAAACTCAGCTACTGAGCAGAACCAGTAGCTCATTCAACATTTTTGTATGCTTCAGCACCATGAGTAGGGTGATCAGATCACACAGGTGAAATATCGGGACACGCGGGAGGGGCGGGCAGACACCTCCCCCCCAAAAAAGGAAAAAAAGGGCCGCTGGAGCTCCATGCCCCCTCCCCCCGCGCACCGGCATGCCTCTACTCCATCTCAACCTCCCCCGTCCCTCCAGCGCTTGCGCCGCCATACAGCTGATCAGTGCAAGCCTGGGGGGGGAGGAGGAATGCAGCGTGCTTGGGGAAGAGGCGGGGCCAGGGCGGGGATTTGGGGAGGGATCCAATGGGGCAGTGAGGGGGCAGAGTCGGGGCGAGGGGGCACTAGTCCCCTCTGGGCTCCGGTTCGCCTGTGAGCGGAGGCGAAATATGGGGACAATTCGCGTCCCAACTGAAGGTAGGTCGGGATGCGGGGCAAATAAGCAAATATCGGGACAGTCCCGATAAAATCAGGACATCTAGTCACCCTAACCACGAGGAACACTTGTATTTGCTGCATACCAAGCTTGTTGCTTACTACATCATTGTGTGTACAGCATTTAATTCTCTTTTCCTGGTTCTATGCCTTTAGTGCAGCCTGCAACTGGCTTCACTATAGACAGTGCATCTTAGCCAGGACGCTCCTGTTTGTTAGAAAAGATAGGCAGGAAAAGTTTACTTTTCATTACACTATTTTAATAGGTACAAAAATATTAAAATACATGGAGTGCTTGTGTCCCTGAATAGTATACAGGACTAATTTGGAGAAAGATTCTGCAGACTAAAATATGGCTGGCATCAAATTTTATGATAATACTATTGTCCTATAAGCACTTATATTGGTATTGTAGTATCAGCTAGAGACCATAATCAAGAGTCCAAGCATAGTATGGACATAAAACAAGAAGGGTCCCTGCCCCCAAAGAAACTGCAATCTCAGGCTCCAGTACTACAATTTGCAATGTGCAAGTGGACTGGTGTGCCAGCTGATAACTACCCCACATTGTAAATTGTTGGACTGGGACCTAAGTAGATAATCTTTAAGGAAAGGAAATTAAACTCAAGTTTTTTGTATTGAGATAGTTGCTGCAAGACCCCTGATGCTAACAGAAGCAAGAAAATTCCAAACTATAAATCTATTCTTAACGCATCCCCCTGTGCCTGGACATTACAGGGCTCTCAATAGCAAATACTATAGTTAGGTTGCAAAGCCACTTTAATTTTTACCATGTGTGTAGGAATGCCTGGGGACAACATGGTATGTCAATGATGAATTGAGAGCCTTAGCTCTGCAGTTCCTTGCTTTTGTGGATTTATATCAAAATCTTAATGCTATTTCAAATCCCGATTTTGTACTTCAGCCAAGCCCGATCGTTAAAACATTTCAAAGGTTTATTAACCTCCTGTAGCTTTCAATTAAGCAAATGCAAGTAGCAAACTCATAGTTTACCACATATACAAACTGTTCAGAAACAAGTTCCTCTAGTCTCAAAGTATCAATAATTAGTCTGTTTATTTCTCTGGATCAAGTACAAGCTCACAGACAAATGATAAAATTTTCATTGCTGTACGTCAAAGATTAACAGGCTCTCTCTTGACTCCCTTCAATTACATGCCTAAAAGAATCCTCAAAGACTTCTCACATTCATTCCATCCATCTAGCATAACAACCTTCACCTGTTTCATTTAGAAAGGAAACAATTTTTACAATTGCCAAGTTCTGCTGAGGTGATATTGCCACCTAGTCTTCAATAAAGATCACCCACTCCATTGCACTCGATTTGATTCCCATCAGCTGTCATAAATGTTACTTTATTTTTCTCATGACTTCTTTCTGCTATGGAAAGAAATAGCCCCTTCCAAATGGAATCACTGGTAAAAAGCCTTGGAGTGCAAGCAAAAGTGATAACTTCTTTTTATTTTTTTAACCTTCGTTCCTTCCCATCAGCCATTTCACAAAGCCTGGAAGATCTGGACTGTGGTCTTTGATCTTGGATGACAAGAAGTTTTCTTTTAATAAAGTACTTGCTTCTTAAACGATACCCTTACCTGATTTTAATGGCCTTGAATAAAAGTTACAGGAGTAGCAGCACTGGAAAATAGAATCTTCTCTTGTAGCCAAATATAACGTAAGGTGTGGGAATGGTAAAATTCTGCTAATCTGTTCTTCGATTACCTTAATTCCGAGTTGGAGTGGAACCACCCTCAGTTTAAGTGAAAGGCTCTGTAGCCCTATCTCTGGGGCAGATTACTTGGATGTCTTACAGATATCAAAACTATGCAACTGTGAAAAACGATTTGTGACATGAAGCATTGGGTATCCAATTTATTTTACTAAAAAACTCCTCAGATTCCTCAAGGACTCAGAACTCACCCACATAAGCAAATAGGCCCTGCTTCATTACTAACACTACCTGAGCAAAATACACCAATGCATTTTAATTATTGCCAAAAGTCAAGTAATAAGTGACACACTATTTTCCTCCTCTGGGAGCAACAGCAATTTACCTGTCCAAAATTAATATAATTTGCAGCAAAATTAAAATCCCAGTGTGGATAATAATTTTATAAAATGTACCCACTACTGTCAATCACCCAAAACCGATCTAAACCATTTGCTAATGCACCAGATTATTTAAACACTATAATATCCTTTAAAATCCCATAAAATAAATACAATACCTCACCCAAGACTCAGTCTTCATCATTTTCATTTCACTTCTTAGACAATTCCTAATAGGGTCTACTCTTCTAATATGTGTGCAACATCCATTAAGGATAAAGGGAGCTATGCACGTCAAACAAATAGAAAATCAGGGATGCAGACTATGATTTCAGTTACACCACTCAGGATTAAGGACCATGTGCTGATATCAATTACACCAGCATAAATCTGGAATAATTCAACTGATTTGAAATACTCCAGATTTACACAAGTGAAACAGATCAGAATCTTGCCCTAGATCAGCGGTAGGCAACCTATGGCATGGGTGCCAAAGGCAGCACGTGAGCTGATTTTCAGTGGCGCTCACACTGCCCGGGTCCTGGCCACTGATCCGGGGGGCTCTGCATTTTAATTTAGTTTTAAATTAATCTTCTTAAACATTTTAAAAACCTTATTTACTTTACATACAACAATAGTTTAGTTATATATTATAGACTTATTGAAACAGATCTTCCAAAAATGTTACAATGTATTACTGGCACGCAAAACCTTCAATTAGAGTGAATAAATGAAGACTCGGCACATCACTTCCAAAAGGTTGCCGACCCCTGCCCTAGATCATTAGCATTTCCATAAGGTAATGCTCGCCTTCCTCAAATATTTAATGGAACAGCTTGAAAGAAGCCTTAAAGATTGTGTGTAATATAGAGAAACTAACAGAAATACCGTTACAACACATAGACAAGATATGTAATGTAATGTAAAGGTACATTACTGACAAAAAGGGAAATGTACAGGGAGGGTACTTCACAGTTAGAATTATTCCTGTTATTTCCTTTCACAGACACAAAGATTAATATTTACATCATCTTTGGTTATTGGATAGCAAAGGACCAACCCTGACTTCTGTAGCATTCTTCTCTGCTGAACATCCACTCGATTCATCCACTCAATCCTTTACTGATGCTAGAATAATAAAGGATTATTATGCCTGTGATTGGACTATTACATTTGCAGTAGAAAGCCACCCTGGGCACCTGGAAGGGTCTATGAAACAACATGACATTCCTAAAATTAAAGCAAGAACTCTATTAATTAGAGTTCAATTTAAGAGTTTTGGGGTTGTTATTATAACAGCACGATGGTCAGTTTTTATATACCACCACAGCTGTTGGTGGCAGCCCTCTACCCAGGTCTTTTGAATTAAAATATCGGTTTAGGAAACACTAGCCTTTTGTTCTGGATGCTGGTACACAAGTCATTTTTCATGGTTTCGCCCCCAGTCCTTCCCCCATTATAAAAATGTTATTCATAAGCAGCAGGCTCTCTAATTTGATTATAATAACAGTGCTCAACTGCTATACTGTTATTACAGTCCATCCATGTGCCAAGGATACCAAACAGGAAACAAACAACGGATATTATCTTTGACAGACCAGTCCTTCTGTTCTGGGGATGGCTTATGCTGGGTCTCACCATGCAGTGAGTTGCTGAAATGGGAAGCAGAGGTGGGTGTGGGGTGGAGAACAATTATTCATTCTCCTAAGGCTGGATGAATTCATACCAAAATCTTTTTGTGTCACCTAATTTATTTACTTATCAAAAAATGTTTATGCCAGAACTAGTAGTCTGTGATGCAACATTTCATTTAGAGAGTCATTCTGTTAGCAATGGTTGACTGAGGCCATTTCTCATAAACCATCATTAAACTGACAGTACACTTGGCAATTATGCCAAACAATTAAGCATAAATTAAGTTACCAAAAATGACATTGGCAAAATTCATCTGTGCCGTAACCCTACTGATCTCAAAGATGTTACACCAAGAAAGAATTTGGCCCACTGCCTTTTCTTTTGGAGCGAATGAAAAATGTTACCTAATGGGGACATCTTGCAGCTAAATATTTATAAAAAAGCATCTTCCAATCCTTTTTAATTTTAAAAAATAATATTAAAGTAATTTATCCTAAGGCAAACACTTTTTAATTATTCATTAAATTTCAAGATGCCTGGAATGAGAAACAACATTTTTTTAACCATCACCTTTCCGTAAAGGAAAAAAAGGGGTTTCTACAAGTTCTGAAAATGTTAGTTAGAAATAGAACAATGACAAAGCTAGACAATATTTACTTTTGTTTGATGGGGTAAAGGAGAATTTGGTCTTTGTTTCCATATTTGTATGACATATAGGGGAATCTTGAGGAGAGGTAGAGAGGTTATTTGTAGGACTACCAAGTGATTAAAAAAAATCACAATTAATCATGCAATTAAAAAAATTAATTGTGATTAATTGCACTGTCAAACAATAATAGAATACCATTTATTTAAATGTTTTGGATGTTTGCTACATTTTCAAATTTATTGATTTTAATTACAACACAGAATATAAAGTGGACAGTGCTCATTTTATATTTATTTTTGATGACAAGTATTTGCACTGTAAAAAAACAAAAGAAATAGTAATTTTCAATTCACCTAATACAAATACTGTAGTGCAATCTCTATCATAAAACCTGAACTTACAAATGTAGAATTATGTACAAACGATAACTGCATTCAAAAATAAAACAATGTAAAACTTTAGCATCTACAAGTCCACTCAGTCCTACTTCTTGTTCAGCCAATCGCTCAAACAAGTTTGTTTACATTGGTAGGAGATAATGCTGCCTGCTTCTTGTTTACACTGTCACCTGAAAGTGAGAACAGGCGTTTTCATGACACTGTTGTAGCTGACATCACAAGACATTTACATGCCAGATACACTAAAGATTCATATGTCCCTCATGCTTCAACCACCATTCCAGGGGACATGCATCCATGCTGATGACAGGTTCTGCTCGATAACAATCCAAAGCAGTGTGGACCGACACATGTTCATTTTCATCATCTGAGTCAGATGCCACCAGCAGAAGGGTGATTTTCTTTTTGGTGGTTTGTGTTCTGTAGTTTGCACATCAGAGATTTGTTCTTTTAAGACTTCTGAAAGCATACTCCACACCTCATCCCTCTCAGATTTTGGAAAGCACTTTCAATTCCTAAACCTTGAGTCGAGTGCTGTAGCTATTTTTAGAAATCTCACATTGGTACCTTCTTTGCATTTTGTCAAATGTGCAGTAAAAATGTTCTTAAAAAGAACAGCATGTCCTGGGTCATCATCCGAGACCGCTACAACATGAAATATATTGCAGAATGTGGGGTAAAATAGCAGAGGACATGCAATTCTCCCCCAAGGAGTTCAGTCACAAATTTAATTAATGCATTTTTTTAACAAGCATCATCAGCATGGAAGCGTGTCCTTTGGAACTGTGGCTGAAGCATGAAGGGGCATATGAATGTTTAGTATATCTGGCACATAAATATCTTGCAATGCCAGCTACAAAAGTGTCATGCAAATGCCTATTCTCACTTTCTGTGACATTGTAACTAAGAAGAGGGCAGCATTATCTCCTTTCAATGTAAACAAACTTCTTTGTCTTTGTGACTGGCTCCACAAGAAGTAGGACTGAGTGGACTTCTAGGCTCTGAAATTTTACATCGTTTTGTTTTTGAGCATAACAAAAAACCCCTACATTTGTAAGTTGCACTTTCACGATAAAGAGATTGCACTACAGTACTTGTATGAGGTGAATTGAAAAAATACTATTTCTTTTGTTGAAATACATCCAAAATATTTAATGAATTTCAATTGGTATTCTATTGTTTAACAGTGTGATTAAAACTGTGACTAATCGTGATTCAGTTAACTGCAATTAATCAACAGCCCTAGTTATTTTACCTCTGCATTTGGCACTGGTGTGACCACTGCTGGAAAACTGTATCCGGTTCTGGTCCCCACAATGCAAGAGGGTGTTCATATATTGGAGAGAGCTCAGAGAAGAGCCTCAAGAATGATTAAAGGAAAACATGCCTTATAGTGATAGACTCCAGGACTTCAATTTATTTAGTTTAACAAATAGACGGTTACTGGGTGACATGATTACAGCTTATAACTAAGTATATATAGGGAACAAATATTTAATAATGGTCTCTTCACGCTAGCAGAGAAAGTTGTAACACAATCCAATGGCTGAAAGTTGAAGCTAGACAAATTCAGACTGGAAGTAAGGTGTCAATTCTTAACACTGAGAGTAATTAACCATTGGAACAATTACCAAGGGTCATGGTGGATTCTCCATCACTGATCATTTTTTAAATCAATGTTTTTCTAAAAGACATGCTCTAGGGATTATTTTGGGGACATTCTATGGCCTGTGTTGTACAGGAGGTCAGACTAGGTGATCGCAATAGTCCCTCCTGACCTTGGAATCTATGAAATCTGTTGGCAACGTTTCTGTTTACAGGGGTGTACACACACCTACATGTGTTCTGACCACACACAAAGAACAGAACACTAAAAAAGTTTTTCATTGCTTGTGTATTGCTATATGTTTATGTATATCAGTACTGAAGGTGTATCTGAAATAATTCCTGTCTTCTTTACCTACCTGTTCTCACTTTAAAGGGGTGAGTAGCACAGACCCAAAATACAGATTATTTAAAACAAACAAACACAC
The DNA here is from genome assembly GCF_007399415.2 of Gopherus evgoodei. NCBI lineage: Eukaryota > Metazoa > Chordata > Testudines > Testudinidae > Gopherus > Gopherus evgoodei. Next base: position 24,378,871 of record NC_044326.1, read on the forward strand.
ACAACATGTTTCTAAAAACCTAGTATGAATTCAATATTTTTTGAATTACTTTAACAATTCAGTGAAAAGTATTTTGTTTAAATTAAATGTTCCTCAGAGACCCGGGAAGCGAAATACTCCAGAAAATAGAATTGAGACTAACTAGTATTACGTTCATTGTTCAGTTTGAGAGAAAAATAGAATAAACTAAAGGCACACAAATGGGACTAAATGGTGAAAAGAAAAATCAATTTTTAAATCCTGGTAAGTTTAATGGTCCCAGGTGTTAGAAAAAGAGGTATGGAATTTTTCTCCCAAAATATATTATTTCTAACCAGGTACTTTGGACCTATTCCAGCTCCCACTGAAGTAAGCAGGAGTTGTGCCAACGACATGAGTAAAAAGGAGATCAGACTGGGCCTATAGTCTTTCTGGGCCTATAGTCTTTCTGAGCCTCTGTAAAACTAACATTACTCATGCCCAACCATCAAGCATTTTACCCAAGTTTGTCTTTGATGTGTCTGAAAGCATCTGTCAGGAAATTAGCATAATCATCAGTCAGCTATTTAATAAAAATCTCCTTCTTTCCATAGGAGTACACCAATTAAAACAAAGTCACAATGTAGATTCTTCCATAGGCACCAACTCCATGGGTGCTCTGAGGCTCAAGCACCCCTGGGAAAAAAATATAGGGAGTGCTCAGCACCCATGGACCATTACCCCGCCCATGCTCCACCCCAAGGCCCTGCCCCTACTCAGCCTATTCCCGTGGCCACGCCCATGCTGTGCTCCTCCTCTACCTCTTCCTCTGAGGCCCCCACTGCTCACTCCTCTCAGCCTCCTCCCCCAATCACTCGCCCTTAAGACGAGAGGGGGCAGAAAGGAGTGAGCAGAGGGTGGGAGGTGCTTGGGGGAGGAGGCCAAGAGGAGCAGGCAGGAGGCGCTCAGGGGAGAGGGCGGAGCAGGAGCGGGAAGAGGGCGAGCAGGAGTGGGGCCTCGGAGATAAAGCAACCGCCAGCAAAACCAAAAGTCAGCGCCTGCGGATGCTTCTTAGAGTATATGTCAGATAACCTTAGTCCCAGATTTGGACCTTAGCGTCCAAAATATGGGGGTTAGCATGAAAACCTCCAAGCTTAGTTACCAGCTTGGACCTGGTACTTGCTGCCACCACCCAAAAAATTAGAGTGTTTTGGGGCACTCTGGTCCCCCTGAAAAACCTTCCCTGGGGACCCCAAGACCCAAATCCCTTGAGTCTCACAACAAAGGGAAATAATCCTTTTTCCCTTCCCCCCCTCCAGGTGCTCCTGGAGAGATACACAGACACAAGCTCTGTGAATCTAAACAGAGGGACTCCCCTCTCCCCATTTTCCAGTCCTGGAGAACAGAATTACCGAGAGTTAATCTCTCTTTCCCCCCTCACCCAGAGGGAATGTAAAATCAGGCGAATAAATCTAACACACACAGATCTCCCTCTGACTTCTTCCTCCCACCAATTCCCTGGTGAGTACAGACTCAATTTCCCTGAAGTTTCCTAGTAAAGAAAAACTCCAACAGGTCTCAGAAAGAAAGCTTTATATAAAAAGAAAGAAAAATACATAAAAATGGTCTCTCTGTATTAAGGTGACAAATACAGGGTCAATTGCTTAAAAGAATATTGAATAAACAGCCTTATTCAAAAAGAAAACAAATCAAAGCACTCCAGCAACTATAGACATGTAAATACCAAAGAAAAGAAATCATATAACTCACTATTTGATCTCTTTGTCCTTACAGCTTGGAAACAGAAGATTAGAAAACAGAAATCACTTCTCAAAGCTGAGAGAAAAGCAGGCAGACAGACAAAGACTCAGACACAAACTTCCCTCCACCCAGAGTTGAAAAAAAATCCTGTTTCCTGATTGGTCCTCTGGTCAGGTGCTTCAGGTGAAAGAGACATTAACCCTTAGCTATCTGTTTATGACAGTATATATCTATTCAAGCAAAAAAAATCTGCAAAAATCCATCTTGAATCTTTCATTTCATTAAGATGTTTCACGAAATATAATTTCATTGATGTTTTGGACATCTCTAGTTCTTCCTCCTCCCACTTTTAAGTAAAGGCTTTATCCACCTATAAATTGTATATGTCCTTGGATAACACAAAAAGAAAACAGATACTGTGAACTTTGCTTTGTTCACCAAATGTTTATCACCTAAAACTGTGACTTTCCCTTAGATAGAGCTTTATCTTGCCAAGAAAATTCAATGCACTTCACAAAAGATATACAATAGTATGACAATAGGCTGCAGTGCCAAGCTGATGACTGACAACAAAGGGAAAACTAGACAATAGTCGGTGCTCAGATTTAAAATCATGCCACTCATGATTTCCGAGGCTGAGTGCAGAATCATTTAGGATACACATCACGATTCCCACAGCTATCATCCATTCATTCCAAGGTGGCTAGGATTGACAAATGTGAACATTTAACACGTAGTCTGCCTCCTCCTCCCCCCACACCCCGATTTACTCAGATATGCCCAGGAAGTCTAGTCTTTATTATTCTTGCGTAAGCATGGGGCTGTGCAATGTTTAAAAAGCACTCACAGAGCTCAATTCTGAGATATACTGAGTGCTCTTGACAGCCATTGAATAACATGGGAGGCAAGTGTTCTCACTAACCAACAGGATAAGGCCCTTATTTCCCTGCAAGTGTTCACTTGGCATAAGGGTATATTGAATTTCAAAATGCTCAAGCATGCAAGTTTCAACAACATTCAAAAAATAAATTCCATCTTTGACCTTTTTAAAACACTGTTATATCATCATTCTGTAAGAATGAATTTATTTTTCTACTCAATAAATTCCATTCAATGGCTGTAGGCATTAACGTAGCTAAGATTAAAATCAGGTCAACAGTACTGAGAATAAATAGCACTTTAACCTGGAGAATACAAATGTGCCAGAACACTCAAAAGGGTTATAACTGATCTGCTTGCTTTAAAATTCAATATTTTTAGTGCCAAGTTAATGTTCTTTCAGCTTCCTCTATACGGAACAACAATGAACAGCTAGACATTTCACAGAAGATTATGCATAAGCTATCAAAGTTTAGAGGTGGAAAAAAGACATCATTATTATGAACCATATGGTAGCACCTAGACCCCTCCATCACCTCCATGATTAGGGCTCCAGGGAGCTAGGAACTGCACAACCACATAGTAAAAGACAATCCCATCCCCAAAGAACTTACAATTTAAACAGACAAGACAGACAAAGAGTGGGAGGGAAAAGACACAGAGAGGTGAAGCCCCTTGCCCAAGGCACCCAGGTCTCCTGAATCCCAGTTCAGTGACTAACCCACCGTACCAAACTGCCCCTTTTAGACTAGTGAATCCATCCCTTGCAAGTGCTGGATATTGTGTGTGTATGGCACTTTCTCTCACTCTTTGTATACATATATGTAGGGGATGCCAGAAGGATTCAATCATGCCTAGTAAATTTAAGGCAAAGAGGACAGAACTGCAACCATCTTTAGTCAGGATAACTTCTAATCAGGATGCCTGAACTATAAATTGGACTACCCCTTCCCCCTACTCTATCTAATCTCTGATTATTCCCATGAATATCCCAGAATATTCATTCCAAGCATTATTTCCTACTTTGGCAGGAGATACTCTAACTCAATGACTGCCTTCTCGGCTGCCGTTGCGGTTTAACTTAAGACCTTCCGAGCTAAAGCATGAATCTCTACAACTTGTGCAAAAGGACTAAGTCCACTTGTTGGTAGCTCTAGCAGACTCATATCCTTGTGAATCAGACACATTTGGGGAGACTTGTAACAAACATTTAACAGCGGGGTTGCACATACACCATGATATGGGGAGTTCTGTGTTCCTGTGGAATTCCAATGCACAGATCTCTATTACACATGTATCTAGCGCAGCATCTCTCAAATGCAGCCACCAGTGGCTTTTCCTCCAGACACAGCCCCTCCCTTTCCCTGCTGCTCCTGGATGCACCACCTTGGTGTTGTCTGCTGGGGCTGCAAGCAGGGACTGGGCCCTGCTCCCCTCTGGAGACAGCTGGGGCACAGTGCTGAAGGAGCAGGCAGCTGATGAGTTCAACACTTTCCCGGGGATGGTGGGGCTTAGGCTTTGGGCTTCACACCTGGTGTGCTGGGGTGGCAGACTCCAGCCTCACGGCTTCAGGCTCCATTCCTATCCCCCAGAAACAGGGCTTTGGGCTCTGGCCCCAACTATCTCCCCCGCCCCCCCAACTCCATCGCCCCTGGCCCCTACTGCCTACCATGACCCCCCCCCCCCCAAGGCTTAATTTGTCCCCCAGGCTTGCTGGGGCTGAGTAAGTCTTTTGTGAAAAGTGATATGTTTATGTTTGATAATATCAAACATAACTTTTTACAACAGACTTACTAGCTAGCAATATATAAGTTACAATGATTTGGATATGCATATGTGTGTATTTATTTTATTTTCCTAAAGCTACGTATTTTAGGGAAAAGTGTGAGAGCGGCCACCAGCAAGAGTTGATAGCCACACTCCTGAGGCCACCAAAAAAGTTGTCCTGAGAACCCCTGAACTTCCCTCTATTGGACGATACAATCAATCACACAATCAATAGTATTAAAGTGGTTATGTCGGATCCCCTTCATATATACATTACTTTCATCTACAATTTAATCTTGTTCACCAACTGGTGGCTTATGGCTTTGGTGCCAAATATCTACTCCCCAAATATTCTACTCCCCAGAGTGTACCTATGCAGTTAGCTAGTGATGATGATATTTATATACCAGTGATCACGGATTATTACATTTTATATTGTGGGACATGCATGCACTGTGCTTCTGATTCTAACACACTATTATCCGCTCCTTTTTCCTCTGTGAATTCATGGATGTTCCTTTGTGGCATTATAGCTGAATAGTCAATAAAATGTCAACAACAAGAATAACAATAGGAAGGCAGCATGATTTAGTGGTTAGAAAGCCTGGGTTCTATTCCCCACTTTGCTTTTATCTCACTGTGTGACCTGGAATGATTGGTGTGTATTAGTATTACTGAAGTGCTGTACAACATATGGTGAAAAAGACAGACCCGGCACCACTGAGTTTACAGTCTTGCTTGAGACAAGATGCAAGAGAGGGATGGAACAATCAAGTGGGGATAAGGACCACAAGGTAGCAGCAAGTTATTTATCTGTGTGTCTTATTTTCCTCTTCTGCAAAGCATTTTGTGACACATGCGAAAAGTATCAGGTAAATGAAAGGTGTCAACATTATTTAAAATCTTTTATTTATTGAAACATTTTGCTAGATTAAATGTCCCCATTAGGACAGACACTGTGGAAACTTTCGGTGGCTAGATAGAGTCCCATGGTGGAAAAATACGGCACTGCTTAGCGTATATTCACTTATTTAAATGCTTTCCTTATAACTAGCAGTAAAAACTGCATCTGATAAATTGGTATTTTACTCATCGTTGTAGTTTCAAATGATGGCTGCTTACAGCCAGAAAACAAAGATTCAGGGAGAGGGATTCCATATAAAGGTTTTGGTATTTAACAGATGTCCACTGAGCTGTCAGAGGAGAGAAATGCCTCAGAAGTTTTTCTTCCTTTTGATTTTTTTCACCGGGGCTAGTTTATATGCATGAGTACCAATAGCTCTCCTCTCTGTCATTCTGACACACTGAAGCTCCAGCATTAATGCAAGCCTAATCCTCACTATCAGGCTGTCATCACATTAAAATTAAACTGCTCATTTCTAACCAAAGGAAGGGTTTTTATTACTTGTTCCCCCCCAAATAAAGCCATCATCCTCTGCTAATGAGGTGTTCTAAGATGGTTCACATTGTGAACCACAAGATCAGCTCACAAGGCTGAGCAGAACATGCGCTGTGGAGACTAGCAGAATAATTCAGCCTGGCCAAGTCTGCTGCTCACTCATACATGCTGACTGTTCATATAGAGGGAAAAAGAGAGACCCTGTTTTGTTCTCTAACTAGCTCTTTTATTCCAATGTATTTCGAGCAAAATTAAAAGGTGTGGGGCCCATCTGGCATAGCTTTACCCCAGCGAGTAACCCCTGGGGAAATCAATGGGGCTACTCATGTGAGTAAAACTTTGCAGGAGAAGGCCCTTGCCTTATTTTCACCCACATCTTCTTATTTATAGCTTTCAAATGTTGGTAAGTTTGTAGCATTTCCACCAAACCTCAGAACTGCAGCTACCAGATGATTTCCTTATATAATGGAAGCTGGGTTGTTGGTTTTTTTTAACCTAACCAAAAGAAATACACTTTCAAGTAAAATTTTAATTTGCATCTTGCTGTCTGGTAAGACACTCCTAACTATAGCTGCAGTTAAAAAAAACTGCTGCAGTTAAAAAAAACCTGTTTTTAAAATCATCTTGGCAAAATTCTTAAGAGTAACAAAGCCTGAAAAGAGTAAAGTTCCACACATGTCAAAAATGCAAAGAAAAGAGAATTATGGATACCATTCAATTAGGAAGCTGATCTCTCAAGTTTGATGGACCGTGGTCTTGTAATCAGCCACAAGAAATGCAACTGCCCTGTCAGCAAACCAGCTTCAGAGCTACCACCGAGGAACTTGACATTTGTGGTTGCCTGGATGGTTCAGACGATCATAAAGAAAACAAGACAAATATGGAATGCTATAAACTCTGGTCTTATTGCTAGTGAAGCCAAGGCTTTTCACCAATCCCCACCCTCTTGCGGGATAGAGAATCCATAATTCTATTTTAGGGCAGTCCAGTAAAACTGGCGAGAGAGCTAACATGCCTTGACTAAGTTCTCTCTTAAACCGGTGGGTTGAACTTCTTAAATCTGAACTTCATGATTGTGCACAAATGCATCTGAGAAATACTGATTTATAAAGCTTGCTGAACGATCAGTTTTATTTTTAACGTACAAAATACACCTAACTCCTGTTCTGTAGGCATGTGCACAATATGCAAACACTTCTAAACTAAACTAATATCGAGTAAAAATTTTCTCTTACCCTTTCAGCATATCAAGGCTAATAGTTTCCATTACCCATTAATTTATTTATGCCCCAAACACAGACACATGCATAACTTTGTATCCACAAGTTGCCCCACTGAGTTTAATGAGGCTACTCATAGGCATACTGTTATGTACTCATTTAAAGGTGTGCAAGATTGGGGCGCCACGCTTCATAATCTAATCCCTTCTCACAAGCCTAGATGAATGGGTCACCCTGTAGTGTGCTCTGATGGTCAACTTACTTGGGCCCTGTGCGGGTGGAAGCAAGTTCCTGCATACACAGCCATTTATCTGGCATCCATTACAGAGCCTATTTGCATATTAATGAATGTAACCTCACAACACCCCTGTGAGGTAGAGAAGTATTTTTATCCTGCCTTTTCATAGATGGGGAACTGAGCCACAGAAAGATTAAGTGACTTGCCCAAAGTCACACAGGATCTATGTGGCAGAGCCAGGAACTGTTCCTCCAAACTCCAGTATCCCAGGCCAGGGCTTTAAACACAAAAACATTCTTCCTGATTCAAGGGCCCTACCCAGAAAATGCCCATAGCCACCTTACTCTCCTATTTAAACCTGGAGCATTGCAGCTGTGGTATAATAGAGAGGGAGACAGTCTCTAAGGTAACCAAGATCCAAACCACTCAGATCTTTATAGGTCAAAACCACCACTTTGATATGAACCCAGCAACAGATAGGAAGCCCGATTTATTCCATTATGTTTTCTTTTTATCATTGGGGGAAATAATTGGTATAAAGATGAGAATTATTTCCCACTGTTATTGTTAAAACAGTACAGCACTTGTGTTTTGCAGTGGGGAGGAGAGGGGAAATGGTGATGAAGAGAAAGTTAACATTTAAGCATGCATTTAGCAATCAAGGACTTCCTTTTTGCATCAGTTTATCCTCTGCAGCTCTGATTTCTCCCAGGCCAGTAAAGACTGTTGGTATCTAGACTACAGTTCCCTCAGAGGCAGTATACAAAGAAAGCAGACAAAAAGAGAAGAGAGAGGCTTATCAGAATGTTGCTGTTCTCTCTCTCACAGCTGTTCACAGCTTGCAGGGCACATGAAAAATAAAATAAACACCCAGTTATATTTTGCTAGCACACATTTTACTAAAAAAAGAGGCACCTACTGTTTTATTAATTATTGTTGTTGTTACTAATTATTACCTGCAAGGGAGAATCAGAGAGGCTTACTGCAGGAGTGACGATTTAAAAGGAGGTGATTAAAATGATTTTTAAATATGTATATAGTTAAGAGGCTATCTCAAAGGAAACTGTGTGTCTGTATCAGGTTGGCTACTGAGTTAGCCATGTTTTAAATATTTATCCAATGAAATCATTATGCTTTTCAAAAAGAGACTCATTCTCGAATCCTCAAATTCTCATGCCTAATAAAAAATTAAATACCAAAAACTATGCAAAAATAATAGTAAAGATCCAACTTCAAATGCCCAAAGGGAGGAAATACCAAATTCAGAATGCCGCTCCATCTTTAGTGCACTCACTCGCTCTCAAGGAGCTCAGAGTAGGGCAGGATTTTGTTCAACAACCTCAAGTCTGCAATCAGATTTGTGAGAGTGGACTCCTGCATCCATACAGAGCCTCGTTGATTTCCATAGTTTGCCCACACAGAACTGATTACAGCATCAGGTCCCATATGCCAGTGGTTCTCAACCAAGGGTCCGAGACTTCCTAGCAGGCAGGGCCGGCTCCAGGCACCAGCACAGCAAGCAGGTGCTTAGGGCGGCCAACGGAAAGGGGTGGCACGTCCAGCTCTTCGGTGGTGGGTCCCTCAGTCCCTCTCGGAAGGAAGGACCTGCCACCGAATTGCTGCCAAAGAATGAAGCAGTGGGGTAGAGCTGCTGCCAAAGTGCTGCCAATCGCAGCTGCTGCTTTTTTTCTTTTTTCCCACCGCTTGGGGCAGCAAAAGCGCTGGAGCTGGCCCTGCTGGTGGGCCATGAGCAAGCAGATTTCAGGGGGTCCACCAAATTAAAGCAGAGTGCAGGGCCGGTGTTAGAGTTGTTGGGGCCTAGGGAAGAAAGTCAAAGCCCGAGCCCCACTGCTCAGGGCTGAAGCCAAAGCCCAAACCTTGCCACATGGGACTGAAGCCAACTTAGCTTTGTGGAGTCCCCTCTGGGGTGGGGCCCCTAGCAATTGCCCTGCTTGCTACCCCCCTAATGCTGGCCTTGGCTTTTAATCTACTGGATATGTAGAAAAAACATTTGTTGTGGCATAAATGGGCTGTGGAGTTTTTATAGCATGTTGAGGAGACCTCTGAAAGAAAAAGGCTGAGAACCCCTGCCATATGCGTGCATTAAGAATGGAGAGTCAGCCTCCCTTTAGAATTTCATTCTTTTGTGGAGTTTTGTACAGTGGCAACATTTTACAAATTACTTCCCTTTTGAGAACATTTCTACCAGTTTGAGAGCAATTCCCTGCACTTAAAACCACTGGAAGTGGTCTCAACTTAGACAGTGGAGGAAATGGGTTAGTATTTATTAAAAGTTTTGCAGTTCTGCATTCAAGAGTGTCAGAGCACTTAATGGACATTTATGAATGAAACTTCCAGAGAACCCTGTAAATATGGAAGTGATGTAATCCCTATTGTACAAATGGAGACAGCTGGGGTGCGGAGAAGTTAAGTGACTTGCCCAACGTGAGGTGGCAATTTGGAGGCAGCTCTTTGGCCCCCACCTTAATGTGCTTTCTTTTAATGGTAGTTTAAAACAAAGGGTGCCACCTCTTTCATTGTCCATTCCCTGGTTTGACCAAACCGGACATGGCGTCCCTGGGAATTGGTGCAGTTCTTCCACTGGTATTTTTAGCCTGTCATATCATGTAGTACGGCAAGTCAAAGTTAAGATTCAAAATGCACGAGATGTAAGTGCTTCTCCAGGTTCTATGATGGGAACTGCAAGCAAATAAATTGTCTGAAAGTACACCCCCAAAAAAAGAGGGAGACATTTGGAAAGTTTTCTAAAAAGTCTTTCATGTTTTATTTTGGTATCGTGTGCATTAAACTGGCGCAAGCTGGAACAAGTCATTCAGAGAAAAAATAATATTAACTGTTAGCACTTTAGAAACATTCAGAAAGCTATTCTAATAAGTAGCATTCCTGTAAGGTAGGGTAATCGGTACTATCCTTGTTATATAGATGGAGAAATGGAGTCACAGAGCAGTTCACTGACTTGGCCATGACCACAGGGCATTGCCTGTTTTAAAGAAATTTGGGGTGCTACCCATTGTGTAGTACAGCTGAATCACACCACATGTCCACACACAAGAGCACCCCAATGCTATATGTGTCATCCACCATTAGCTGCTTTGAGCAAGACTGGCCATCATGTGATTCTCCACGGTACCAGTCTCCATCAGTGCAGTGCCAGTGTGGACAGAGCTAACTGGCATAATAGCCCTAATGGTGGACACAGACCTCCCACTACTGTCCTGCAGTGTTTCAGACACCACTTTGGTAGCTTATCTGGTCTACATATTGCACAGGGGTGAAGCAGGCCCAAAGTAGCTTCCCTGTACAAATACAGCAGCACAAAATGCACAGCTAAGTTGCACCGTGTTTTCACAGTGACAAATACATCCTGCTTCTGTGACTCAACTAACTCTATTGCTGCTGTGTCTCATAGGGGACCATCCTACATAAAAAGGTTACCAGCTGGCCTGAGGCCTACATACAGGTTATGACTGGAATCCTACTGGGGAGAGGAGGAGGTCCTAAGCCAAGTTAATTTAGTCAGACACAGCAAGTTAGTGTGTGACGGTGCAGAAATGTTGAATAACCATTGGCGCTCCCCCCTCATAGCCTAGTGTTGAATAGGTGCTCTTTTCTGTCTCTAGAATCTCTTGTGATGGTCCTTCCAGTCCTGCAGATGTCTGCCTCTTCTCATGACCCTCCAGCCAGGTCACATTGAAGTCTCTTTTCTTCAGGGGTAAACAAGGTGCCCAATCAACTAAACTCAAATAAACGTAACTCTTCACCCCTACGTAGGCTCACTCCTCTGCAGCCAGGGCTGTCCTTCCCAGACTCTGCAGGACTGTCCTTCCACTCTTGTGCAGAGTGGTATCTCCCAGGGCTTACCACCTGGAGGCCCGGTTCCAAACTCAATAGTCCTCCTCCCTCTTGGATCAGGGGGTTTCTGCACCACCATTTCTGGTTGCCAGTAGGAGAACCTAGGCCTTCCCTCTTCTCTGGGTTCCTGTGGTGAACAGCTAAGGTTCTCCAGTGCTGCTTTACTGGACTTCTTCCCACATTGGCCTTCCCTCAGGCCCTTTCCCACAGTCCCTGCCTGGGCTTACTGTATATCTGCCTCTCTCTAGGCCTTCCTCCACCCCCCAGCAACCAAAGGAGGACTGGAGAGTTCTTCTCCCTGTAGCCCCCTTCTCAGCTGGGCTTCCTTCCTTTATACTTACCACTGAGCTCCTCTCCCCATTGGGCTTCATCTTCAGTTAGTCCTGGCCCAATTTTAAGTTGCAACCAGATGCCTTAATTAAACTCTCTAGTTCCAGTTAAACCTTTTAGTGCCGGTGTGGTATATGTACTCCATCGAACACTGGCAAAGATAGGCAACATCAGGTGCCATGAAGTTGAAGGGGTTGAGATCTAGTATAACAGTTGGTCTGGTCTGGCAGAAAATTTGCTTTTTACGGAGAGTTGAGTCCTCGAGACTCACACCTCCACACAGCCCAATTCACTAGTAGATAACACACCTGTACCTTGCACCTTAATCATGAGAGAAAGTGGAAAACATTGGCTCCATGTACCAGGAAAAAGAGATATACAAAGAACTGGACCAGGAGATGCCCGATATGATGTTAGGATCTCTGTCAGTGACTCAGGATCCCAACAGAGCTGCAGAGATGGAATCTGAGCCAGTTCACCAGGAGCAGAAACAGGGATTTGGGGCCATCTGGGCATAACTCATCTAAACAATTCCATGCCATTGCAGTGGCCTTGGGTATTGGTGGCACCTCAGTGTCCCCTGTGCTCTGCCTGTGGTACACAACAGCTTAGTCTCCTGAGTACTGAAATGCTTCTAACTCAAGTTATTGGACCCACTATTGGAGTATCTAAGTGAAATTTAATGGCCTGTGATATACAGGAGGTCATATTAGATGATCTAATGGTACTTTCTGGCCTTAATTTTATGATCAACTATAAAACTTAGTTTGCACAGTTCTGGCTTCCTATCTCTCACCCTGCGATCGAGACAGCTGTCTGACATTCAGACATGCTCCAGATTACTTCACCCTCTGGGATTTTAACACCATTATAATCTTTGGGTGCCAGCAAGCTTGCCTAACAAAACTGGAAGATGGGGGAGCAGCCACCAGTGCCTCTGAAGTTGCCAAGGAGCTCACAGAGTGTGAGATTGTGGCACAGGGCATGAATATCTGCAGATAACATTGGGTTAAGGTGTAGTAATTCCCTTGGGTGCGGCCTGAGATGCTCTGACTAAAGAGGAGGAGATGGTTTCCTTACATTGAATTATTCAACAAATAATTCATTGCTACCCCCTGCAAACAAGACCCAGTAGGGTACATCCATGTGACCCATAAGAACTGAACCTGGCTGTTGTTATTCACCCATAAACTGCACTTATTCCAAGACTGTAATGAATTTCCACTTGCAGCAATATGTTCATAAACAAACATATAATGGGGTGTCAATAGTGCCAGAGTTAAGCATCTATCATCTCTTCCATTACAGACCTTTTCTTCAGGGTATTTATCACTCTGGGTCAATTGTGTCCTCTAATCCACATATGGAAGGTTCCTCCTCCTCTTCACATCCACATGAAAAGTCAGCCAGCTCTGGCATCATTGCTCCCCTGGTCCCAGCAGAGAATTCGCCCACACAGGAGGAGTGCCTGGGGCTAGGCTCTATGATCTTTTCTATGTAGATCCCCCATGTTTCCCCATGAACTCCAAAAGTAGCCTCATACAAGGGAGGCCCTGATAACATGGCAGCAATGGAGCCATACTACCAGAGAACCTAGGAAGGCCTACTGTGGGCTAGAGCCAGTCTCCATGTGAATGGCTGGGGCATCCTATGATCCCCAGGGATCCACCGGGTTTCCAGATGGGCCCAGTAGGAGGAAAAACCCATTATAACAATAAAGGAGAATTTCCATGGAGGACATTTTCTCCCCCAGTTCTCCTTTCTCACAGATTTTTCCACATGAGGTAATGGTCTGGGCTGTTGCCATCATCCTAGACTACAACTTTGAACACAACCTATCCACTCAGATTCAGTTTTTAAAATAATCATTCCTTTAGGTTGGTTTGACCAGCTTTGGTCTATCTAAGGCACCTGAAGAATGTAGAGAATAAATGTTTTACATTTCACTCTACAATGAAGGTAGCAGTCAGAATGGATAGCTATGCTTTCTGTGCATGGGCGTTCTTTAGTGCTATCTCATTAAAATTTGTGATCCAATATTGCAACAGGTCAAACCTTTGCCTGCCATTCTAATATTGTCTCACAGAGAAAAACTAAAATCATCATGTAAAAGTAGTGTATGGATTTCCACTCCATACGGCTAAATGCAGTGCCTTGCATGGTGTCAAGTATCAGAGGGGTAGCCGTGTTAGTCTAGTTCCAGACTAACACGGCTACCCCTCTGATACTTAAAATCATCATGCAATTGCTTAGAAATCACCTCTCCAAACACTGCCCTTGAGTGTGTGCCTGGACTTAGGTATGGTGTTTGGGGCAGAAATAAGGTAAATCAAAATAGATGGGACATGAAGACAGGTCACTGGGAAATATCATTTCTCTTGATGTTACTATGTAAACATGCCATGGAAGGAAGTATATGCTGAGATCACAGTGAATGCTTTATTGAGGTTCAGAACAGTGTATGAGCTATTCCACTGCTCCCAGCATCTACCTCAAAGAAGGAATGCATCATTTGTTTCCAGTTATCCTGGACTCATATCCAGCTTGCCCCTGTTAAACTTTTAATAAAAATATATTTCAGACTTATAATCAGGTTTTATTGGGCAAACATGGAAAATTCTCAACATTTCCCTTGTCTTATACTTTAGTACATTTTGCTGGTTACTTTAAATGACTTCATCGATGTATAGCAGCAGCTAGGATCTGTAAGGTAAATGTTTCACTCTAAAGGTCTCAATTTCTACAATGTACTCTCTAAATTTGCCACTTTCCTATTTTGTGAGCTGTAACAACAGAGTGCATTCATTCAGTCCTTACCCAGCCAAGCAAAACGCTCACTGGGATTTCCTTTTCAAGCCTGCTAATTGAAAACATTCTGCAGTTTATTAGTCACCATATAGATTATCTGCTGACATGCAAACTCTCACTCATTCTAGACATGTTAATACGTAATTACTGATTCCACAGAGACTGGACTGCAGGTGTGGTGCTCTATGACCCACGCTAATAATCATTTCACTCAGATCGGAGCACAGATGGAATACACAGCTAACTGACTTTCCCACTACACTATCTGACCCATCCAAAAAGTGCTTGAGCTTTTTTTTTTTTTTTTTAAAGGAAGTATTTTTTGTCTGTGTTCATTATGTCCAACATCCACCCACAACCTATCAGGGAAGAGGATTGAAAATCTGCACTCCCAGATCCAGCTGGCTCAGCAGGAGCTGACCTTGGGCAGATGTTCTACATGGTGAATTGAAATAGGAAGAGCTAGAGAGAGAGAGAGACTCTGAAGGAGAGAAACATTAGGAAAGAGATAGATATGCCCAGTCATTTCTGTGATTAGCTACACGATGATCACACACACAATGGCTGACCCATTACAAGGTTATACTCCAATCAAGTCTTTGTTGTGATAGTTTATGAAAGTCAGTCAACAAGTCTTGCAACTGAAATATCACCTTCCATTCAATGACTCCCCATGTAAAGTCTTTTGTACTGCAGCTACTCATTCCATCCATTCTTTGGTTGGTGGGATGTTAAAAAAGAAAGATTTTCCCCCATTTCTCTTAATGCAAAACTTATCCTGAGACTTTAAATATTTGAAAACAGTCTTTGCTTGCACAAGGGAAGATTGTGGCCAAAGACGTTACTGTTCAAAGAAACCAACACATGACAGTTTGGGTTAAAATACTCATACTTGAAGTATTTCCTATTAAGAGGGCCCTACCAAATTCACTATCCATTTTGACCAATTTCATGGTCATAGGATTTTAAAAATCATAAATTTAATTATTTCAGCTATTTAAATCGGAAATTTCATAGTGTTGTAACTGTAGGGGTCCTGACCCAAAGGAGAGTTGTCTGCGTGAGTGTGGGAGGGGGAAACGGGGGGTCGCAAGGTTACTGTAGGGGAGGTTGGCAGTACTGCTACCCTTATTTCTGCACAGTTGCTGGCGGCAGTGCTGGCTTCAGCGCTGGGCAGCTGGAGAGCAGCAGCTGCTGGCCAAGAGCCCAGCTTTGAAGGCAGAGCCATCGCCAGCAGAAGTAGTAAGGATGACATGGTATCATATTGCCCTCCATACTTCCGCACTGCTCCCTGCAGAGCTGGGCCCTCAGTCAGCAGCTGCCACTCTCTGGATTTTCAAAACTAGGGCTGGATTGTCAAAAGTGCTCAGAGTTGACCAAAAATGCTGCTCCCATTTAAGTCAATGGTAAGACTAACTTTGACCTTAGTGGGAACACAAATTAGGCCAACGCTTTTCAAAATTCCACCCTCGCTGTATAAAAGGAGTAATGGACAAGATGACACATTCAATTTTGATGTTCCTGCTGAGCTAGAAGCTTCGTCAAATACAACCTTTGACCATGCCAACAGAGGGCACAACAGATTATCTTGTGAGCAAGATAAAATCTTGAAATTTTGCTCACAGCCATTTGTCATGAACCACTGAGTACAAATATGAAAAGTGACATTTCTATAATAGTTCACCAAAGATCATCAGTCTAGCATTTTACCAAGGTAATATTAACTTCTTCCAGGAGACAGGTGAATTGGGTACAAGGCCTTCAGATTTCAGCCAAAAAAATGGTAATCTAATAGTTAGGCAAATGTGCCACTGGCACCAACTCCAATCACTCCATTCATCAGAAGGGCAGATTGTTGTCTACAGTACCTGACTCATCTCTGCATGTTTCAGTCATTATCAATTTCCAGTACAATGTGAGCATTAACCTACATTTTATAATCATTTTTCCCTAATTGCTAAGGGAACTTGACCTATTAACCTTTTTTCAAACAGAATGGGAAAAAAAAGATAATGTCTCAGTGAACTGGTAAAGAGATCTACTAATCAAACCTCAAGATGGACTGCTAGAACATTGATAAGAGCTTTTTTTGTGAGGTAGGGAAATTCTAGTTCGAAAGTGCTGAAA
Source organism: Gopherus evgoodei (assembly GCF_007399415.2). Classification (NCBI taxonomy): domain Eukaryota; kingdom Metazoa; phylum Chordata; order Testudines; family Testudinidae; genus Gopherus; species Gopherus evgoodei. The sequence goes on from NC_044326.1 coordinate 24,395,231, forward strand.
ATGTATATCAGCTGAGAGGTGTTCTTCACTGATGACCAATTTACAGCACCTGCCTATGAAAGAGGAGGGAAATTCATGTCCGGAAAATCTTACCAAATGACGGGGGATGATATCCTTGGAAACAAAAAACATTCTTCTTTTCTGAATATGCCACATTAACAGCCTTAAAGATAGACACAGAAGCAGTGAAGAGCAGAAGCAATGAAAGCTTCCCCACAATGGCTCATCAACATACCTTAAACTTGTCTTGGAGGGGAAAACTCTGGGGGCTGTGTCATTTTAATCACTGGGCTCACAAGGTACCTATCAGTTGGTATCTAAACACTGAACAGCATCCCAGGCCATTGCTCAGCCATCACATGGTAACCAGCATCTTTTGGACACTCTCAACCGTGGCTGGATTTGGACAAGCAATTAATTGCTGAAAGGCTCCACTGTCCATTAGCAATCCCCCTGAGCCTGACAATTCACCACTAACATGCATTTATTGGTGCTTCTGTTGTAAAGCCAGAAAATGAAACAGCCCTGTTGGCAAAGCTTTGGGCTTGCATAGATTGGGTTTAAAATGTGATATGGCACTATATTCTCTAAAAGATTAAATTAGCTGACGCGAAGGTCTGACTAGGTATGTGATAATGCTGTGAAGGAGACTGTGCTCCTTATGCAGTGAGATTTTATGAAACTCTCTCCCCTGGCCAACAGGAAATCTCTTTATGCAACCTGAGTAGCCAAAGCAAACAGGAGAGGAAATAAGGATGCCTAATAAATGCCCCTGCTGAAAGGAAACATAACAGATACATTATTTATGCATACATTGGTGCATGGTGCCAGACAGAAAAGACCAGATTAATGTTATCATAAACAGAGTGTTAAGGGTTAATGTCTCTTATACCTGTAAAGGCTTACAAGCAGGAAACTGGACACCTGACCAGAGGACCAATCAGAAGACAAGATACTTTTAAATTCGGGTGGAGGGAAGTTTGGGTGTGAGTTCTTTGTTCTTCTCTCGGAGGATCTGAGAGAGACCAGACATTACTACAGGCTCTCTAAAGTTCTTTTCATATAGTAAGTAAAACAGGCGGTTTAGGCTTTTTAATTGTTTACTCTATTTGCATTTGTGGATCTGGCTGGTTAACTTTTATATGTGTAGTTGCTGGGAATATTTTGATTTGTATTGGTACTGGTGGGAAAGTCTCTTTCTGGTGTCTGTAAGCTATAAGACCCTGTAATATTTACATCTTGAAGTTACAGAGATAATTCTTTACTTTTTCCTTTCTTTTATTAAAATATTTCTTTTTAGAGAACCTGATTGATTTTTTTTTTTTTGGTTTCCCTTGTTTTATCCCAAGGGATTGGGATAACTCACCAGGATGGGTGGGGGAGACGGGAGGAGGGAGTGATAAAATCTCTCTCTGTTTTCCTTGAATCTGTTTGCCTCTTTGTGAAAGGGAAGGGAGATGCTTCCCTGTATGGTGATTTAAGAGGTTAGATCAGTATCTCAGGATAGCCCAGGGAGGGAGAAAGGAGGGAGAAAGGGAGTTCTGGGAGGGAGAAAGGTGGGGGAATGGTTTATTTCTCCTTGTTTTAAAAACCCAAGAGATCTGGATTCTTGGGGTCCCCAGGGAAGGTTGGGGAGGTCAGAGTGCCCCAAAACACTATATTTTTGGGTGGTGGCAGCCTATCAGATCTAAGCTGGTAATTAAGCTTAGGGAAATTCATGCTAGTATCTCATTTTCTGGACTCTAAGGTTCAGATCTGAGAAGGAATGCTAGGACACATGTAACCAATGTTAAGAAACATCAGGCTTCTTCAGAAAGATTTTAATGAAGTTGACGACCAACAGACACCCTGGTACACAGCGGACCATATAATGTTGCATGACGACAGTCAGCTGTATGCTGATGGGCACACAGCCTAAGGAACAGAAATCACAGCAATATCCAGCTCCTGCAGAGTGACATTAATTCTATGAGAATGAAGCAAATTTTACTTCTGACCTTGCTTGTGATACATCAGTCTTTATCATCTTAAAGTGGACTGACTTCTCGCTCCTGACAGGATAACGAAAAGAAAGCTATGAGAGTGACTCAATTTTATATCTCAGCTCCCTGAAGCAAACGAAGCCATCACCCTTTCTGCATAAGAAAGCAGGAAGGCTCAGACCTACACAGAAAGTCACTATCTGCCTATGACAGAGTACTGAGTCCCAGCACTCTGGTCACTTAAGCATTACATGGTTCCACAAGGAAAGGCCTGATGGAGGAGGAGAGTATTTAATTGTCTAAACTGACTGGAGTTTCATGATCTAAGAAGCTAATTATCCCATCGGCTGGGGAGATTAATTAAAAGCACAGGAAAGAAGCACAAAGAAGGGTGGGGATAGCAGAGCTCAGGAGAAGCTGGGTCTCTGGCTGGTGGGATCATCACTAAAACTCACAGAGGCGTTGACAAGCAAGAGGCATGCAAGGCTGTTTGTGAGGGACCCCAGGGTGGGAGAGGGTCTGCTCTGTTAGACTATCTCTTCTAAAATAGGGTTAAAAGACTTCCCCCTTCCGCCAACATAAGACATGTGAACTGGCCCATCAATCTAGCAAGAGCACAATGTAATGCCACACAGAGACTCAGGGTCCAGATTCAAGTTTGCATTTTTCATTCCCAGAGCAGCAGAGTCTCTGGAGTGCTGGGAAGGAAGCATGGTGAATCTTTAAAAGCAACAAAGAATCCTGTGGCACCTTATAGACTAACAGACGTTTTGGAGCATGAGCTTTCGTGGGTGAATACCCACTTCCTCAGATGCATGTAATGGAAATATCCAGGGGCAGGTATATATATGTGTGCTAGCAAGCAAGCTAGAGATAACGAGGTCAGTTCAATCAGGGAGGATGAGGCCCTGTTCTAGCAGTTGAGGTGTGAAAACCAAGAGAGGAGAAACTGGTTCTGTAATTGGCAAGCCATTCACAGTCTTTGTTCAATCCTGAGCTGATGGTGTCAAATTTGCAGATGAACTGAAGCTTAGCAGTTTCTCTTTGAAGTCTGGTCCTGAAGTTTTTTTGCTGCAGGATGGCCACCTTAAGGTCTGCTATAGTGTGGCCAGGGAGGTTGAAGTGCTCTCCTACAGGTTTTGTATATTGCCATTCCTAATGTCTGATTTGTGTCCATTTATCCTTTTCCGTAGAGACTGTCCAGTTTGGCCGATGTACATAGCAGAGGGGCATTGCTGGCATATGATGGCGTATATTACATTGGTGGATGTGCAGGTGAATGAACCAGTGATGGTGTGGCTGATCTGGTTAGGTCCTGTGATGGTGTCGCTGGTGTAGATATGTGGGCAGAGTTGGCATCGAGGTGAATCTTGGTACATTCTATCTGATTGCCTGTTGGGGTTGCCCTGAAGGAGGCAGCCTGCCATGCTTCCAGGTTCAAGCTTCACGTTTCCCTCTTTGCAAGCCTCTTCTAATCTTTAATTCATCTTAAAATAATAGCAAACTATTCATGTTGTTGTTCTTTTAAAGTTTCAAAACTTTGCCTTTCAGGAGGGTCACACTGAGACTTCTCCACTACCACAGAGCATGGTATGATATTTTTTTGCACCAGCATTCCCTAAAATCTTGTGAACTCAGGTAATTATCTCTTGATTCCCTCTCCCTCTTAGATTCTAAAACCAGGTCCCTGTCCAACCTTGCTTAAAGGAGGGTAATGGATGAAGTAAAAAAAAATGCAAGGACCTCTATGGCTCCCAAAAGAGGACTAGAGAAGCCCTCTAGGAATAGGACCCTATGGCAAGAGATTGAGTTAGTGAAAAATTTTCTCTTTTCCTTTATAAAGGTAAAGTATGTTAGTTTCTGTCTGTTAATTATTTAACCTCCAAAAGCAAGAGAGAAAGTGAGTTATGTTGCTCCTAAGTTATTCTTTTCATGCTGAATTAAACTTTTTTGTAACAGTTATAATGAGGCAAGGTCACCCAGGCACTTCTGCGTAATGATTAGTTATTTCCATAAGAATTACTTAAAATAGGTGAAATCTAGAGAGAGACAGAGGGGAGGAAGTTTAAAAAGACAAAAGAAACATCTAGAAGACAACTCTTAATTAAACTGGCTAACACTGTTATCTAAGCTATTCTTCTACATGCATGGAGGACTGCCTTAATTAACTTCTATTTCATTCTCTATCTGCAAATCACTACCATATCCCAGAAATCTTACAATATTGAAATGCATCAAAATGTGAATTTAAGATACTTGCAGACTCTGTATCTGCTCATTTAATGTATTCCACAGCAGAGCTGTCCTTTTGAACTATCATGGCATATTGATGTTATTAAAGAGTCTATGAACACAGTGACTGTAATAATGAATTGAAATTTACATCAAATGTAATCTCATTAATTGTATGATCATACCTGATTTGATAATTTGAATGCATTACTAAAAATATATTCTATACATGACATTAAAGATCTTATCATGGTTAATTTGCTTAAAAATGTGGTTTAAGCATAATCGTTGATCTTGATTTTATACGTCTTCATTTAAAAAACACATAGTACTTTCATTAGGAAAAAGGTAAAACCATAAAGATGGAAAATCTGAACCCTGCCCTAAATTGCAGAAGTCCCCAAACCACAGACAATACACATCTCAACACACCTTCCCAAAAAATGTCATCAAAACTGATGTTTCAACAAAAGCATTTTTCAACAGAGAAAAAGTGTAGTCCAACCTGCCCTGTCTATTTACTTTTTAATACTATTACGTCTGAAAATAAGCAATAGAAATTCTGCAAATTATACAGAATGTGCCTTTCCATTTGTTGGCCTGTTTTGCACAGATTTGGAAACAAACAACTTTTTCCAAAGCGTGTCAACATTTTGTTCTGTAATTGCACATGCAGTTGACCAATGCACATCACCTGACCACTATTCCTTCCAGTTCAGTTTCATGTAAGTATTTTAAATGTTTAGTAACAACTGCAAATCAAAATATAATTACTCAGTCAGAGCCTGATCCAATGTCATTGCTTCAATAGATAACCTCTTCCTGACTTCAGTGGGGTTTAGATCAGGACTTTAGACTCCAAAAGTTAGTGGCCAGGGGATCATGCTCAGGGGGTGCTGCTGCATGCCTCTGGGGCAAGGGTGCCCCTCCTCCCACTACCTTGCTCCACTGCTGCTCCCGCCTCCTCCCTCCTGCCCCCCATGGAGCCGCCCCTAGCCAACAGGGGCGGCTCCAGGCCCCAGCACGCCAAGCACGTGCTTGAGGCGGCAAGCTACGGGGGGTGCTCTTCCGGCGCCGCGAGGGTCGCAGGCAGGCTGCCCTTGGTGGCATGCCTGCGGAGGGTCCCCCAGCGGACCCTCCACAGGCACGCTGCCGAAGGCAGCCTTCCTGCCGTGCTTGGGGCGGCAAAATGCTTAGAGCCGCACCTACTAGCCAAGCTGCTACGGACTGGGAGCCTGTCTCTTGTCTGCTGTGCAGAGTGGAGTTGGGCAGGTTGATGTTGGATTTTCCCCTCCCCCAACCCATGTACCCAGTTGCTGCTGAGCCGGGGTCAAGGAACAGGAGGTGCCTGTCTGCTGCTGTGCTGGCTCAGGAGTGGGTGCTGCCAGCAGCAGCTACTGCTGGCTGAATGTGCATTCAGGCGCCTAAGTGCTCTGCTTAAAGAGACAGCATTCCCCCAAAACACACATGTACACGCACATGCACACCAAAATCTGCAATGGTGCCTTTGGTGAGCCAGGTGTGGCCAGAGAGCTGAGGGATGGCCATGGGCTCTGGTAAGATGCAGCCCCATGCGACAGCATGGAACCCGGCCTCTGCAGCAGGCCGAGTGCCAGGCACCATGAGCCGCTGCAGCCTTGCAGAAGTATGTATGTAACATCCAAAATATTTAAATAAATGGTATTCAATTATTGTTTAACCGTGCAATTAAAACTGAGATTAATCACAACTATTTTTTAAATCTCGTGATTAATTGTGATTAATTTTTTTAATCATTTTACAGCCCTACGGGAAACCAGTGAAAAATCTGAGTGAACTCGCTTAAACTGTTTTAAACCTATTTTAAATCAGTTTAGTTTGTCATTAAATTTACAGGCACAAGCTAAACTGCTATAACCACTTTTTCAACTGATATAAATGTGTCTATATCAGTTTAAGTAAATTGGTTTTAAATGATTTTAGTTAAAACAGTGCAACTTGTATGCTGGACAAGACTTGAGAAGAAAGGAATGAAGGAATATTAAAACACCAATTGTCCTTCGCATCCAGCCATCTACACAACTATGTTTTATCATTTTCCTCAATCCTGTAATTTATTTTATTACAAACAGAAACATGGACAGCAAAACAGGACTGTACAGTCTTAGCTAGCTTGACTACTTCACTTCATAGTTCTAGAATGCTTTTTTATCTGAGAAACTTGAAGACCTTTACAAACATTATGTTTCACAACTTGACAGGTATGATGCTCACTGTACAGTAACTATACAGTAGCAGAGGGCAGAATACAGCTGGGAGACCTGATTCCCAATCCCTTGCTCTAAATATTAGATTGGCCATTTACCTTTGATGTACCTATTGTTAAAGCAGCAAAACTTTCAAACTAAATTTACAACCATTTAAATAGCTAGATTAATACAGTGGAGCTCTGGAAATACCAAATTATCTTAATCTATTGCATCTTTAAGGATTAACCACCATTATAATTATGGCCAAGGACCAATTACCCACATTACTCTTTAAAGGCACATTATTTTATATAAAACTTTATAAGGAACTTTATGTAAAACTTCATTACTCCAGCACAGAACTTTGAAAGCTAATCTGTCCAAGAAATGTTGAATTCAATGAAAAACCCTCCAAGAATTACTTAGTGATTTGTTCAGGGTTGTCACCGTAATGCTCACTTGCAGTATTTCTAGTTCATGTTCAGCCAGTCTACAATTTTCAATTGCTATACCTACAGGGAACCCTGGGCTGACATGCTTTGTACCACACCCTACGGGTTTCTAGCACACCACAGACAAATGAATGCAATGGAAATTTATCAAATTTATACCAGATGGTACATAAATTTACATTCATGATGGCTGGGGAAGGAGGAAAATAAAACTAGAGAAATTGCAAATATGCCAAATTAACAACAAAACAAAACATATGATTTTTCAAATGCTGCCATCCTTATCAGTGGGAGGGACTGCAGTTCTCAGACTGCAGCCACCACCTGGCAACTCACTGGTACCAGCAGGGAGTGTGGACTGGTGGACCCCAGCGGGCACCATCTACAAAGTTTCCAATTGAAGGAGACATCCAGCCTCTCCGATTGGCTCAGACTCACTATTTAAGCCAGAAGGAGCCATAGCATGTTGTCCGAGCAGCTAGGCGAATCTCTGGCTGACAGCTAGCCTGGACCCTGCCTTCTGACCTGACTCCTGAGCTCTACCTTGTTCCTGGTTTCTACCCTCCTGCCTTGTTCCAGATCTCTGCTTCTGTGCCCCACCTAGCTCCAAACTTTGGCTTGACTCCTGACTCTGACCCTTGGCTTGACTCCCAACTTTGTCTGTTACTGGCTCTGGTTCCTGGCTCCTACTCTGAGCAGTAGGCTTGACCACTACTGCTCTGACCACTAGGTATGACCAGTTACATCCTGGTCTACAACATTTTGCTCCAATCACCAACCCCTCCGAGCGTGGTTCAGCCAGATATGGACCCAGTGGAGCTCTTCTGACCCCAAAGAGCATTGCCTCCCCACAAGCAAATGACTCACCTCCAGACAGACAATTAAGTCATACAGGTGCAGATCACGCAGCTGGTCACTGAGAATCAGGCACTGCAGGGGTAAGTCTATCAACACTGTGCAGAGAACAATGAGCTCTGGGCCGTACTGTCTGCATGGTCCCCCTGAGCCAGGACCATCAGACCCCTCCGGAAGCGCTTCAGTGGGGATTGTTCCAATTTTGAGGCTTCATGTACTAGTCCCACCTCTTGTTCTTGCTTCACCCTCAAACATACTCATCCAACCAAGCCCAGGTAGGCCTGCTGGTGGAGGAGGCATTAGACTGGGCTTCCCCCCTACAGGAGGCCAGCAATCCAGTTTTATCTAGCCAAAGCCACCTTCCAGAAACTCCAACAGGAGTCAGGCAGAGTACTGCCTCCTATGCAGCACACTTCCACCATCTCACGTCAGACATGGAGTGGAATGAGGCTGCTCAGCTATTCCAATTTCAATGGGGCCTGTGGGATGAGATCAAAGATGAGTTGGCTAGAGGTGAGACCCCAATGGATCTGGGCATTTGTACTGCTGTCGTCATCCAGATTGACAATCGGCTGTGTGAAGGGCAGGAAGAAAGAAAGGTGGCATTGGAGCTGCGCCCACCGTTATGAGGTCCCACTCTGCAAGTCAAGCCAATGCAGGTCAACTTGGGCCAATGATCCCTTACCCCAAGGAAACAGAGCATCAGCAACATTTTAACCTGTGATTCTACTGTGGCAAACCAGATCACACTATATCTGATTTTCCCACGAGGAACCCAAATCGAAGACTCAGGAAAATGAGCTACCTCAGGCCTGGTAAAGAGGGCTAGATGAACCACCTTGACAAAATGTTCCCCTGAGTCTCGAGCCATTGTCCTATATGGAAAGTGTGCTCAATGCCATCGATCAACACTGCATTTGCAAGTACCAGCTGAGCTACATGTCCCAGAGTGCTCCTTTCCAATCCCTCCACAGCAGACAGACAGACAGAGCGTCCCTAGGGTATGGCAAATCAGGGCCTCATGCTTTGGGGGCCCCGTGCTTTGGGGGGTGAGGAGGCGAACAGGGGGGTGAGCAGCAGGCCAGCAGGCAAGCGGGGAGGGTGAGGAGGAGCGCCCCCTACCAGAATCTCCCCCCAGTGCCTCCAGCCCGCAGGTAGCACCTGCTGATCAGATGTTTTACCCGCGGCATCAGGAGACACTGGGGGGAGGGAATGGGAGAGGAGAGGAGCAAGGGCACAGTGTGCTCAGGGGAGGGGCAAAACTGGGTGGGCCAGAGGCGGGGCAGGGGCAGGAAGAGGCAGGGCAGGGGTGGGATGAAGCAGGGCAGTAGTGGGGCCTTGGGGAAAGGGGTGGAGTGGGGGCAGGGCCTGGGCGCAACCAGGAGGGAGCACCCCCCGGCAGATTAGAAACTCAGCACCTATGTCCTGGGCCCCGCATCCTCCTATGGATGGCCCTGGGTACAGTGAATAACTGTATTGACCTGGATGTGGCCCAGATCCTGCAGATTTCCCTAAGGCCCAAGCCTGTTCCAGACATAGTAGAGACAATGGATGGGCCCCCACCACCTCCAGGCCAGAGACCACAGAGACCATGTCTCTAGAGGTAACCACCTGAGGGCACCGAGAGATGTTGCAGATCAGTGCCATTCACTCTCCACATTTTCTCCTTATCCTGGAAGTTTCTTGACTGACCCTCCACACCCTCTCATTCACTGGCATGAATTAAAGGTGAACTTCTCTTTGGAATTCTGCCAATAGCACTGCTTGACCCCACATTTATCCAGCACATTTTAGCTACAGCACAGTAGGTGGAAACTGTCTTTTAAAATACCCTGTTGATTTTATTTTGGTGGTAGGATTTATGGGATCCCTACTGTAGAGGTGAACCGTGGAAATGGTAGAAAATAGCAAGCTTCCATATATATTTAAGCAGTGGCACCTACATAATACAGCAGATTAGACTGGATGAAGGTATTCTATCTTTAAACATACAAGCAAATTTGAAATTAGGAGGAGCCTAGCTCAAGGATTGCCCTAGGCAGCAACCCTGGGAACCACTCACACCTTTTGAATTCCCCATACTCCTTCCACCCTCAATATTCCATAATCACTCTGCTGTGAAAACTTTCCATGTTATTAAAATCATGCCTGCTTGACTTTTTTTTCTCTCCCTCTCTCCTGTCTAATGTTCAAAAGCTTGTCGTTTTCACCTACTTCAGTTGGTCCAATATAAGATGTTACCTCACTCACCCCTTGTCTCTCTCAAAGTTAGGCACGTGAATTTACAATGGTCACTATGCTGGTCTCCATCTGCCTTCCTTGTAGATTTTTGTTTCCATGTCAGAATCATAGAAATCTAGAACTGGAAGGGACCTTGAAAGGTCATTGAGTCCAGTCCCCTGTCTTCACAGCAGGACCAAGTACTCTCCCTCACAAATTATTTTGCCCCAGATCCCCCTTGAGGATTGAATTCACAACCCTGAGTTTAGGAGGCCAATGCTCAAACCACTGAGCTATCCCTCCCAACACCTTAGAGAAGTTTTGCAATCATTTTTTCTAGCAGACTTATTATTAATGGAGGAAAGTTGGGTTTCCTCTGCTCCCACAGTGCGTCATGCAGCTTCTCTCAGGAACACAGGAATTATCAGACTGGATAAGACCTGTGGTCCATATATTCCAGTATACTGACTCCAACAGTAGGCAGCAAAAGACTCTTGCACTTTCATTTGAAAGCAATTGCACAGCAGGAAGAAGTGGGTAATTTGCCCCCTATGAAGGTGTAATGGGGTCTACAGGCTCCACACTGAAGCATGACTTGGAGTAGACAATCCTGGTCTAGGGAGGCCCCACTCCTCAACAGGTACAGGGCATGTTCCCACTGGAAAAACAGTTTAGCCCAGGAAGAGGAGGTCAGGGCAGGGAATAAGCTGTATGTGACACCAGGAAACAAGACTGACACTGAGCACTGTAACAGGAGTGGCAACAGCATGGTGAAGGCTGCTCTAGTAGCAGGTACTTGGATCCACCTCCATCCCCACTCCCTTTGGGAGTTGAAAGCCCTACAGGAGGTTGATTGAACAGGACATTAAGAGACCAAGGAGAGTCCACAAGACAATGACCACATTCCAAACAAAGGAGTTCTAGACTGGTAGGAAGTGACCCAGGGGAATACCTAATTTGGGGTAGCTCAGTAATGGGGTTGGATCCTTTGATAAACCCCTAAGGCCTGGTTGAGACCTGGTAGAATGGGTAGGCCTGGGACCCTTACCATACTCCTCCCTCCCTCCCCCGATCCTCTCTAGTGACAGAACCTTTTGGGGAGCAAATGGAGCATCTTGGGGCCATTGAGGCTGCAGCCAGGGCCCCCTCTTGTATGATTAGGGCAGCAGAAACTGAAGGTTTCACTAGATCATTAAATCAGCTAGTCATCGGTCTCATTCTAATCTCTAATAAAGATTGGTTTATAACCTGAAACACGAGGTTTTGTATCCCTTCTTTTTAAGAAATGACTATAACAACTCTGGGTATTTTTATTCTTATTTATTTGTATTGAACTAGCATCTGGAGTCCCAGTCATGGACCAGGACCCCAATGCCTTAGGTGCTGTACAAATTCATGTTATCCATATACACGTCTAATCCCTCTTCAAATCTTGCTAAATTCTAAGTTTGTGAGGCAGAAGCAGAAACCAAGGCCCTGATCCTGCATACACTTATGTATTTACCTTTACACACTATGAGTAGCCCCATTAACTTCAATAGGCCTACTCACAGTGCACAAAGTTAAGCAAGTGCCTAAGCCCTTGCACGATCAAGGTACAAGGTTGTAGAAAGCCCACCAGCTCCCACATCACAAAAACAAAATAGAAGTTTTACAAAAACATCTAGTTTTTAGAAGATGGTATTTACAATATCCTGAGAAACTGTTTGACTTTAACCATTTTTCCTAATTTTATGCCTTCATAATATAAGGACCATGAAGACTAATTGGAATTGGGCTCTGCACCTTAAGTACAATAGTCAGTGTTGGCCAATCACTAAACATAAAATAAAAACAAATTTCATTATATATTTGTTTCGATGCTGGTAGGCAGGGACCTGGCCAGGGTGCACCATTTATTCCTTAATCAAGAAAAGCTGCAGAAAATGTTCCAGATAGAGTCAGAAAACTCCTAAAGATCGGCCTAGCGCACATAGAGTGTAAATCTATTTGCAAGAGATCTCTGAGAATCCCAGAAATTAGAAATGAAAAAGCCCTACTTTCTCAATTTCTTGGGGATCAGCACAAAATTGCACCCTGCTAGAAATGAGCCTGAACTGAAGATAGGATCAGAATCCCACTCCTGCCCTCCTCAACTTTCAAGAAGTTTGGATGCCAACTGAATTCATATCCTGACCTCCTGGCTCACACACATCTCTGTGCCTCAGATTGTTACAAATGTACTAAAAATTTGACAGAGGTGTGTTGGCCCAAAGTGCAAGGTGTTATTCCCCTTCAAAAGTGTGCTTCAAGGTGTGCATTCACACAACACAGCATGGAGTCCCGGGAGTATGTCAGGGAGTACCTTCATAAAAGCCAAGCAACACACAGCTCAAAGGAGAAACAGCTGGTGAGAGGAGGGAAACATTGCTGAGCACACCATGTCACACAGAAATAGCTTCAAATGACATGGATCAGACAGATGTGCAATAGCAGGATAGGAGGCAGGGGCAGACATGGCCAAATAGCTGGAACAATGGGTCAGATTTCATCATAGAGTGGGAACCAGGAGACACAGAGAAGGTGACAGTAGAAACACATTACATGGTGTGAAAACGCTATGATGGACACAATACACAACTGAGCAGAGCTTGACCTTTTGAACAGAGAGGCAACTGCAAGGGTGTGACACAAAGCACGCCTAAGAGCAACCGTTTATTGGTACATGGCAGACAGCCCTGCTTCTGTAGAGCCGTGTAAAACCTTCATTTAGGAGCAATGCAGAAGCTTTGGGTATGTCTACACTATGAAATTAGGTCGAATTTATAGAAGTCAATTTTTTAGAAACTGATTTTATACAGTCGATTTTGTGTGTCCTCACTTAAGAGCACTAAGACCATTAACTCGGCGGAGTGCGTCCACAGTACCGAGGCTATTACCAACTTCCGGAGCATTGCACCGTGGTAGCTATCCCACAGTTCCCGCAGTCTCCGCCACCCATTGGAATTCTGGGTTGAGATCCCAATGCCTGATGGGTCAAAAATATTGTTGCAGGTGGTTCTGGGTACATGTCATCAGGCCCCCCTCCCACCTCCCTCTGTGAAAGCAACGGCTAATAATCATTTCTTGCCTTTTTTTCCTGGGTTACCCATGTAGACATGTAATGCAAACCTACTTCCTTTGTTGATTTTAATTCCCTGTAAGCCATATCATCAGTCAACCCTCCCTTGGCACTGCTGCAAGTCCCTGTTATAGCCTCTGTCCTTCATGCCCTTGGAGATTTTTTCAAATGTTTGGGCATTTGGTCTTTAGCACGGATTTGTCTCTCCATACAGCGATCAGATCCCGTACCTCCCATTCGGTCCATGCTGGAGCTCTTTTGCGATTCTGGGACTCCATCATGCTGCTGATGAGATCTGCACTCAGCTGTAGATTGCCATGCTGGCCAAACAGGAAATGAGATTCAAAAGTTCACAGGCCTTTTCCTGTCTACCTGGCCAGTGCATCAGAGTTGAGAGTGCTGTCCAGAGCGGTCACAGTGGAGCACTCTGGGATAGCTCCTGGAAGCCAATACCATCGAATGCGACCACACTACCCCAAATTCAACTCAGCAAAGTTGATTTCAGCACTAATCCCCTCATTGGGGAAGGAGTACAGAAATCGATTTTAAGAACCCTTTAAGTTGAAAAAAACAGCTTCGTCGTGTGGATGGGTGCAGGGTTAAATCCAAGTAATGCTGCTAAATTTGACCTAAACTCGTAGTGTAGACCAGGTTTTTGTTTCAGTCCTGTGGGGCCTAGGACATCTGCAGAGCTGATTATCCCAATTACCCAACCCCTACGTTTAGTTAGATGGTTTAAAAAATAAAATCTGTATGTGAGTGAAGTGTAGAGATCCTGGTGGGCACAGCAGCAGGGGATTATTACTAATTTCACATGCTGCAAGACAAATCAGGAAGCCCAGGCACAAGAAAATGAGCATTGATGAATCTATATAACTCATTTCTAATCTACTCTATATAGGTTTTTATAACACACTCATCACCATAGTAACGTCCTTGAGAGGTTAGCAAGTTAACGTGTGGGCCCAGTCAGGACACTGCAGAATGTAAAATTAAATCAACGGTGGATCCCAAACTGCTAAATTTAAATCTATACCCAAACTTTCCCAATGTCTACAGATGTTACTGTACAAGATGTTGGTTTGTTCCACTATATAGACAGGAGCCACAGGCAAAGTTTGATTGCCCTTCTGGAAAGCCAAACTTCCCCAAAATTCTAGTCATCTACATTCAGGTGTTTGGTTTGGTGATTAGAATGTATGTATTACAACAATTCTCTGCTTCCCAATACTGAAGCTGGAAGCAAGTCCATGCTGCTCTGGAATGTGCAACAAAAAAAAGTTGCACTGTGTTAATTACCTCATCAAACCACGTCATGCAGATATTTGCTGTAAACCTTTAACACTGCAGCACTCAAAAGAGAGAGTGAGAGTGTGTGCGTGTGTAAAATGTTAGTGTGTGACCTGTGAAGTGGCTCATGTAAATACAAAAGTACTAGTATTCAACACAGAAGTGATAAATGCATGTAAACATTTATCTGAAAGCTTGAAACGTTATTTTAAGAAGAGAAATGTGACAACAGATCAAGTTAAGGAGAAGTAAATGAAGAGCAGAACAATTACATAAGACCTGCTTTACAGGAACAGTAGTTTTCCCTTCCAAAGCACTAGACTCAATAGCAAGTTAATTCCTCAAGAAAACTAGAGGCAGGTAGAATGGCATAGCAGGCTTATACTTATCAAACCGCTAGTGTTGGAGGCTGTCATTCCAATGTAGCGCAGTATTTTGTAACTCTCAGATGAATGCATTTCCTCTCTTTGTTCCACAGTGCGCATCTTCAGGTCTATGGCTTTGTTGGCTTGATGATTTGTTTGTTTTGATGATACTGCATTTTGTCTACCATATTGCTCAAATATTCCATGGATGTCTTTTCCGACTAATGATAAATGTTCAACTTCTGCATTGGTAACTTTAAAAACTCCCAAGGCATAATGCACTGGAACAGATTGATGGTTGCAATTGTAGGAGAGTGGGATGAGGGGGAGACAGAGGAATCAGTGACATACTGTACTAAGAAAGAACCAATTATTCAACAAATCTGCTTTTGCTAATTCAGTCAGACAACCCTGTCTATTAAAATTCTATTATTTGAATTAACTATTGTTAACTATTGTTAACAGCAATAATACTCCCAATCTGCCTCTCAAATTTGGTAACTATCTACCTTATATTAGAACCAATCTAGTTACACGGCTTGCATCAAATGAACTAGTTTGTAGTTTAATTACAAGGATTAGCAGCTAATTTATTAGACCAGCAACAAAGTTTAGATTTACTTCTTACGTATTATTGCTGAATTAGTTAGATTAGTTACATTTTTCTCTTCATTACACCAGTGTAAAGCTAGAGTAACTCCATTGAAGCCAACAGAATTATTCAGAATGTACTTGGGAGATATCCTTGGGTTTACAGCTGCGTAATCAAGAGCAGAATGTTGTCCCAGGGGTATGTAAATTATTGTTAGTACTCCAGGGAGTTACTTTCATACTGATACAAGAGGTTAGTTTTGCACTGCTGAAATAAATGGCATCACTGTTACAATAAATGGTTTATTACAAGAGGATAAAATGAACAGCATTTTTAGTCCATGGAGCTGTCAGTCAAATGGTTACCATTATGTATTCAAAGACTCTTAACCAAAACAAAAACTGCTTTAAAAAAACAAACAAACCCAGCTCCACTGAACTTAGAACCAACACAAGGAAACTGTAACAAACTGAAACAACTGTATTAAATCTTGCTATTTCAGATTAAATAAATTGCTTTCAGCTGTGAAACTGACACCAAATAAAGGGGTGGGTGTGTAACCATAATAGACAGATAAACAAAGAAATTATGGTACAAAAATGTTATAAAATAAATCAGGCTAAAACACAAAGTGATCACTTACAGGGCTCTGGAAGACTTTACACCGTAATTTACACCAATGCAGAGTGATTGTAGAGCTCTGCCAAAGCAGAATACTCTACTCACTTCATGCAGTGGTAACATTTTACACCCGCGTTGCACAGGTGTACATGCAAGGCAGCTGGGAACCAGGCTCACAATCTCTCACATATCTGCCCCTTTAGTAAAGCAGTGGGTTCCAAAGCTGATTCAGCTCTCACTAGCAGTGGTGCAAAGTGCTGCTCAAGTTAATGGAGTTCTGCAGATGTAAAACTACACTAGTCCCGTAATTCCCACTTGGGAGGGGTATCAGGCTTGGGGATGACATGGAGCAATTAATTGGGGGATTTCCCTGGGCAACTTATGAATTCTGGTTCATTATTATGAAAACTGCTGTATCATGGAATACCTCTATGTAAATGTGGAGTTCACCATAGCCTAGTAGGGCTGGGATACTTCACTGCTAGACCAGGGGCAATAGTGGGTCATTGAAACTTAGCAAGTGCCTATTCAGGGTGAAGCACCTTGGTACAATGGGCCAGTTGGGGCTGGGAGGCTGAATACTGGATTGCTACCAACAGCAGAACAAAGACACCAAGGTGTAATGCTAGCCTTTAAAAAAGCCTCTCAGGGAAAAAGTTCAGGAAGCCAGACAGGAGTTTTGGTTAGGAGACAGACCAACCAAGATCAGAGAAGGCAAACTATGGGGAAAGGCTCTGTGTTTCAGAACCCAAGCCTGGCACTGCAACAGAAGGGCTCCAGCCCAACAAATGCTCAGGAGTGGTGAGGAAATTGAGCCATGGAAAAGCATGTAGGTCATCTTATTTTTATACAGATCTGAGAATTTCTTGTGCTATTAAAAAGAGCAATGTGTCAGAATCCTATGCAAAGTATCTGTGCACTTCATGCTTTACACTTACCACATGCCCTCTGGAAGAGGTCAACTGCAAATATATAGCCACAGTATTCTTGCCAGCAAGTTAAAGAAGTATGGGCTGGATGAATGGATTATAAGATGGCTAGAAAGCTGGCTAGATCGTCGGCCTCAGCCGGTAGTGATCGATGGCTCCATGTCTAGTCGGCAGCCAGTATCAAGCGGCGTGCCCCAAGGGTCGGACATGGGGCTGGTTCTGTTCAATATCTTCATTAATGATCTGGAGGATGGCATGGATTGCACCTTCAGCAAGTTTGCAGATGACACTAAACTGGGAGGAGTGGTAGATACACTAGAGGGTAGGGATAGGATACAGCAGGACCTAGACAAATTAGAGGATTGGGCCAAAAGAAATCTGATGAGGTTCAACAAGGATAAGTGAAGAGTCCTGCACTTAGAATGGAAGAATCCCATGCACTGCTACAGACTAGGGACCGAATGGCTAGGCAGCAATTCTGCAGAAAAGGACCTAGGAGTTACAGTGGATGAGAAGCTGGATATGAGTCAACAGTGCACCCTTATTGCCAAGAAGGCTAATGGCATTTTGGGCTGTATAAGTAGGAGCATTGCCAGCAGATTGAGGGACATGATCATTCCCCTGTATTCGACATTGGTGAGGCGTCATCTGGAGAGCTGTGTCCAGTTTTGGGCCCCACACTACAAGAAGGATGTGGAAAAATTGGAAACAGTCCTGCGGAGGGCAACAAAAATGATTAGGGGGCTAGAGCACATGACTTATGAGGAGAGGCTGAGGGAACTGGGATTGTTTAGTCTGCAGAAGAGAAGAATGAGGGGGGATTTGATAGCTGCTTTCAACTACCTGAAGCGGGATTCAAAAGAGGATGGATCTAGACTGTTCTGTGGTAGCAGATGACAGAACAAGGAGTAATGGTCTGAAGTTGCAGTGGGGAAGGTTTAGGTTGGGTATTAGAAAAAACTTATTCACTAGAAGCGCTGGAATGGGTTACCTAGGAAAGCAGTGGAATCTCCTTCCTTAGAGGTTTTTAAGGTCAGGCTTGACCAAACCTGGGCTTGGATGATCTAGTTGGGGCTTGGTCTTGCTTTGAGCAGGAGGTTAGATTAGATGACCTCCTGACAGGGCCGCCCAGAGGATTCAGGGGGCCTGGGGTCTTCAGTGGTGGGTCCCACTTTGTGGTATTCAGCAGCAGGGGGAGGTCCTTCCGCCCCGGAGCGGAAGGACCTCCCACAGCCGAAGACCCGGAGCTGAAAAGCTCCGGGGGCCCCGACCCCGAGAGAGTTTTCTGGCACCCCGTGAGCGAGTGAAGGACCCCGCTCCAGGGGCTCCAAAAAACTGTTGTGGGGGCCCCTGCGGGGCCTGGGGCAAATTGCCCCATTTGCCCCCCCCAGGTGGCCCTGCCGCCTGAGGTCCATTCCACCCCTGATATTCTATGATTCTATATTATTTGGGTGGAGTTCTTGGAGAAGGTGTGTTTAAGCAGTGGGGAAAATCTGAGGGGTCAGTACTGGTTCTAGGGCTTGGGTATGGGGCTGTATGGTCTCAGATCTCTGGAAGATCTAAGATCTGCGCCCAGGCAGCATGCTCGAGGCCCAAAGATAGGGACAGTGTCGAGCTGTGTTTAGACACCAGAATTTTAAAACAAACAATCTATCCACTGGATCGTCTCACAGTAGTCTTCTGAATGGCCAAGTGGGGTGTGCACCTGAACCTTTGACAAATGTGAAGGCTGATTAATTTCTCTATCTCTGTTTCCTCCTCAGGTAGGTAAGAGGGTATTTACCATACCTATCTCACAGGGACTTTGAAAGGCTACATTCATTATTGGTTGTAAAGCCTGGGAGATCTTCATGTGGAAGATGTTACAGGATGGAACATAATCATGTTTTCAGAGAAACACACCAAACACTACATTGAGTTCAGTGGGCTCTGAAACAAGACCATGAGGAGGAAGGATGTGGTTAAGGTATTAAATCAGCACTGAGGAAATCTGGGTTCAATGCCCTGCCACATATTTCCAGTGTGACCTTAGTCAAGTCACTAAATCTCTCTGTGCCTCCTTTCCCCAGCTGTGAAATGAGGATATTTCCTTTCCCCTACATTTTCTCTCTCTTGTCTATTTAGATTGTAAGCTCTTTGGGACAGGCACTGACTCTCACCTGTAGTGCACATTGCACAGTGAGATACTGGTCATGGGTGGGGCCTCTAGGTGCTACCACAATACAAATAACAAATATTAATACTAATGAGTGGGCTATTCTACAGGTTTGTTTGTTTTTTTGAAAACCAGTAATGTTCTCATTTTAATTATTCAAGAAGCATTTAAAGGCTTAAAGTTTTTTTTTTTAATTGTGTATTTTCTCCTATTTTTCTTTTAACCCTGCATTTTGGTCAGAGATGTCAGGAGCCTGTAAGATGTCAAACCCCACAGCAGTTTGTATCATCCAACAGCTTAGTCAGCCCAAGCTGTGCAGCCACTTTAGGCAGAATACCTTTGAAGTAGCTGTAGGTCAAGGAGCAGCATGATTTTAATGTAAAAGCTGGAATTTCAGGAAAAAATAAAAGCTTTTTTATTTAAAAAAAAATCTGATGGGACCTGATCTTTAAAAACTTTAGTTTTTAAAGCTCCAACCATCGTAACACCAGCTTTATTTTCTCAAACGCTGGGTTTCCTTTGAAGACCAGCTTTTTCCTCAAGCCACAGTAACTTCAAAACAGTCTGCCAGTCCACCTGCATGTCCGCAGAGCAGATAAAGACCAGAGTGTTGGTTTAAAGAACCCCATACTGGCTTGTGTGTGAGAAATTGCAGGGAGAAGGGATTATTTTAAATCTTTGAACATTACACACACACACACACACCCCTTCCTTATTGGAATTTCATAATAAGAAGCAGATACAAAAGATAACTGAATCTGGATCTACTGTTGAGATATCCACCCCCAAATGTGAGTGTTTTCTGGCCAGACTTCTTGGTTTAGGTTATTACAGAGTTAGGGGGCATTTACAAAATTCAGATCTGAGTTTGGATTTCAAAAATTCCTAAAAGTTTGTGCTAATTTCTAAACAACTAAAAATAATAACCACCATGCTTAACACCAAGAGTACTACACAGCTATTCATAATAATTACCACCATCCTTAACAAGTACTACACATGGCTACACATCATCAAATTCCCAAATATCTTGAATATAAAGGACAACCCTGGCTCCAAACACCAATGACAAAAAGAGGAAGTAAACCAAAGCAAAATGGAAGAGAAAGAAGAGATGAGGAGAAAAAAGGGGCACGGTGGTGTCATTTATCTTCACATTCCAACACTATTCAAGCATGCATGGGCACAGAACAAATACTCACACTGATCACTGTACACAACAGAAACCTAAATGCAGGTTCTAAATGAATTTATAACAGTCAACCTCATCATTTCCCCTAACTCTCTCCCTTGCAGGGGTAAAAACATGCATGCCAGGTCTATATTATAGCTTCCACCACAGTTACTACCTACATTTGTGGAAAATTACATGCCTGAATTTTACCAGTGGAGCTGAAGCTCCTATGGCAGAGCCAGCTGAAGCTATATTAACATATCAACCTCTAGGAGCCACCTATGTAGTGAGTTTGGTAAGAAACAGCAAAGCATTCTAGGATAAAGAGTTCAACTTGTCTTTCACACCTGCCTTGAATTTATATATTGATCTTCATGTGTGTGTGTGAGAACCACAGATGTTTAGCGTGGCTGAGCCACTCACGACTTGTGTCAGGTCATTTTCAAAATGTAATGATCAAAGTATTATTGATCTTTTCCTCATGCGGTATTGTATCGTAAAGAAAAGATTTCTCCTTTCTCCACTGATCTCTTTACCTCTCCCTTTTCAGAAGACAGTTCTTGCTGGTGGTTATGGAGTGAAAATATACACATAGGGATAAAGCAAGATGCTTACGGATAACAGAATGACGACTCATTTAAATTACTGAAGTGCATTTTCTTCTTGACCATATTAAATAAAAAAGGAGATGTAACCTTAGACTCATTTTTTTAAAAGAATGAAATGTGCCACATTAATTGCCAAGTACTCTAGTTGTGCATGACTTAGATACAGCTCAGACAAATGTAGTACAAGCTTTCCCTTACTGCCCCACTGATTGCCTCTCCTAAAGGGGGCAGAAGCACATCTCCATGGATCAGTCTCCATTCCCATTTAGCCCTGTTGAGACTGCTAACTGATGTAGGTTTCGGTGAGGGGGACACTCCTCCACTCGTATCTGCACTGAGAGCAAATTCATTTAACAAGGCCCTCCAACAGTCATCAGAGTGTAATGACCTGTGGTCATTATGGACCTGAATTAGATAAAAAGTGTGGAGACATGAAGAGTTTTGTATCCCAATAATGAACCCATGCGCCACCGCTATTCCACTGACGCCACCGAGGTCCATCTGAAATCAGTGTTAAAATATCCACACATTTAAACTGGTTTCCAACACGTGTGCAGTTTAGGTTGTGGAAGGACACAAACTTCACTCCAAGAAGCCAAAGCTAAGATATAGACCTGCACAAGTTCCAAAAGATCAAGTTAGAGCCTATTATCTGAAATATCTGGGAACTACAGGGATAATAATGACAAAAATGTGTCAGCTTTCAAGACAGAAAAAACACGGAGTAAGAAACCAAGATAAGGCATGTGTAACTTTGCTTTTCTTGGCACCGGTATGCACCATATGCAAACAGACTATATTAAAATGTACTTAAATACAAGAAGATATCCATTTTAGTGTACTGCACCCACTGAGTCAGTGCATTCACTTGTAGGAGTTGTTTTGGTCGAAGCAGTTGAATTTGTTGTAATTCAAAATAAAATGTTAACAGTAGTAAAACATTTATATGCTAGCCGCAGGGGCCCTCTGAGACTTCCAACAAAAACACAGACTATTAATTTTGGCTTAGTGCTTACTAGAATTAAGATTTTTAATCTTCATCACCATTCTCATTTGAAAGTTATCCATTAATAACTCCAGGGATGTTGTGGTGGATTTGTTTATTTTGTTTTGTTTTGTTTTTTTCCTCACCCTAGGTGAACTAAACACATAGCACTATGGCACTCTTGTGCATCTCTGCCTCCTGCTTTAAGAACTGCCACAGTCAGATCTTCATTCGCATGATTGTACTAATACTGTGTCAAGATGCTGCTCTCACGAATAAAAAGCACATGGAAAAACACAGGCATTTCCTGAAAGTCTACTGTTTTTTCTTCAGAGGCTTACAAATAGGGGCTCTCCTTCATCTCCATGTTTCTAACCACCTGGGCACATGCAAACATAATTTTCACTTTTCTGCTGCACATGATTTATCATTGTAAAGTCCTAAGTAAAGGGATTTTGTTTTCATTCAACCACAAGATGTTTAATCCAGCATACAGTAGAAATGGGTCAGAGACAAAGCCCATATGTGGGACCCATAGTTCAGGGCCAGTACTACCTATAACTGACCACGTTGAACAAAAGATCTGTCACACTCAGATATTTGTTACATCACCATAAATCAGGAATAATTCCACTAAAGTGATGACCTGATTCTTAAGTTCACTACATTAGTTTTATGCAAATACAACTCCACTGAAACCAGCAGAGTCACAACAACCTAAGATGGCTGGAACGCAATGGAGAACTATGTAAATGAAATCAGATTCAAGATCATGGCCGTAGTCCAGACACATTTTTAGTTTGTTATTTAAACAAAAAAGTGAAAAATCTCCGTGCATTACTTCTAAGGTGCATCATCAAGATTTGGAGCTTAAACAAATTTACCCATTTTGACAATATAATCACGCTTATCTGTAATCCAACAATGGCACAAATTTTGCTGTTTGTTAAACCAATGTAAATCCAGAATGATTTCACTGAAGTCAAAGAATTAAGCATGTTTTTGTAATCATTCCAATGTACCTCTGCATAATTTAAACCCCACCCAAAAAACTCAACACATGATATACTGTCAAACTAACAATAAACAAATATGTGAGCAGTGACAGTAGATATTTAATATGCTGTTATTTTCAGATTAAAACCTTCCAGACTGGACTTCTGCCAGGTCAATTTTTTAAGCTTAAAAACCCTGAAAAGTCAAAAGCACTGGGGGAGTTTTTCCTTCTCCTATAGCTGCTAGAAAAAGATAAATGCATGCAACTGACCCTGATGGCTGCAAACAAAACATTACTTCTGCTTTAATAAGAAACAGCATATACAATAAATACATATTTAGGGCTGGATTATGACTAGCCCTGCACAAGTACATAATCAGAGTGAGGTGGAAGGGGAGAGCACACAAGAAGCACAGAGGCTAGTCATAATTCCAGCAGATACATTCCCTCTGTGAGCCTTCTCAAAGTGGGTGGGAAGGGGTGCAGGCAGAGCCATGACCCTGCTCGTGCATTCACACTACTCTGCAGCACTGGTCCGGAGCCAAAACTGGTAGAATTCCTGCTGCATTCTTTTAAAGGGTGTTTCACGGGCTACTTTGGCCTGCTCTCTCCCCAGCTGTCTCCAGAAGACAGCAGGCTGGATTCTCCTCCCACACTGGCATAAATAAGGCCTGATATCTCCAGGAATTCCTACTAGAGGAACGCATCTCCAGCCTGCTCCAACTTGCAGACACTAGCTTAAAGTTTTAGTTAGGTCATTATCTATGTTTACACAAGAGGCCATAAGAAATGTGAAGACGAGGGATGAAATCCTGACACAGTGGAAGCTAACAGCAAAATGCTCATTCATTTCAGTGGAGCCAGGATTTCCTTCCCAAAGTCTTCACCCATACACATAGTATCCAAGATTCCTCTTTTTAATACTAAAGAGTTATTTTATGATTCAGTAAAAAAAATATTAGGAGCTGATATTAACATAAAGGAATGGCCTGGAGAAAAGAGTGAAAATTAAGGAATGCAATTTTAGTATACACACTTATCTATAATCACCCTGTGTGATCTTATATATTGTGGGCCGAACTGAGCCCTTGGTGTTACTGGGTATTATTCCACTGCAGTTAATTTGTTACATTGGGCTTAACTGTCCATTGTCTAGAACCTTGTGGAGCCATTTACCCCTAGGCTAAGTGGGTGTAAAATGTTATCATTCTGATTTGGTAGCACTTTGCGCTCCTTTTACACAAGTGTAATTCCCCCCACAAGATGCAGGGCAGTAGAGAATGCGACTCATTGACTTCAATGGGGTTGCTCGTTCATATCAAAGGCTGCCTTTGGCTCTAGCCACATGCTGCAATCAGGCTCATAAGTTAGAAGTGATTATCTTCCATGTATTAGTTAACAATATTGCTAACTGTCAGGGGCAGCTCTAGACATTTCGCCGCCCCAAGCACAGCGGCATGCCACTGGGCGCGCTCTGCCAGTTGCCGATCCTGCGGCTCCGGTGGACCTCCCGCAGGCTTCGAAGCCATGGGACCAGCGGACCTTCCACAGGCACGCCTGCGGGAGGTCCACCAGAGCCACCTGCCACCCTCCTGGTGACCGGGAGAGCGCCCCCCACAGCATGCCGCCCCAAGCACGCGCTTGGCGTGCTGGGGCCTGGAGCCACCCCTGCTAACCGTAATAACGATACAGCCTCCCTCTAAGTAAGAGGGGCAAAAACCAACCTCCAGAACCATTCCATGTCTAAACATTTGATCCTCTAATTTCATATCAATTTATTTTACTTATTTGTATTAAAAAAAAACATGGTGGGGGCTTGAGTCTGAGTCATTTAAAGCAAAGTTTCAGCTCAGAATAATATCGGACAGCTGTGTTTTAAAGCCCTATACAACTGGGCTTAGAATGGAAGCACTGACAGGCTGCTCAGTATAATGATGCAATAAAAGAACTAAAACTAACCTCACAAACAATTTTAATTTGGACAGAGACAGACGGGAAAAGCATATCATGTATCAGAGAATTTCAGAAAAAAGGAAAAATATTACAAACATAATTACAAAGCCAATTTAGGAAAAGCAAGTATAAAATCTACTAAAGCCATGATCCTGAAGTCAACAGGAGTCTTGATTGAAGGTGGAGCAAAAAGCAGGCCCAACATGTTATTTTTTAGACACTGTATATTACAAACAGTAGATGAATCCATCCAGCTCCAGTATATACCCAGGAACAGACAGTGTAGTTTAGCTGTCTCACCACAGAACTGGAAGCCAGGAAATCCTGCCTTCGATGCCGTTTCCCTCAGAGACTTTCAGCAAATAGTTTAACTAACTCCTATGTGCAAATATCAGTGCTGGCTTTTCCCTATGCAAGTTTTAGCCACAGAGCAAGCAAAACTCAGCCACATCCAAAATCTAGGTTCCACGTGTCTCAATTTTCCCCTTTAATAGAATGAGGATAATATTACTTCTCTCTCTTATTGGGTTATTGTGATGGTTGGTAAGTTGATGAATGTAATTAATAAATACAACCATAAGTTGTAAGATTTCCATTGCTAAACACAAACAAGTGAAACAAAAAGAGAAGCAAAACAAAATTCTGCCCCAATTTCTACCTCTGCAACTACTCTGAGTAATTAGCCCTGCATATCCACAAAAAGCAATTTTAAAAAGCACACACTGTGACGGGGCCTATCAGCCCCACACTGGTAGGAAGCGACCCAGAGAGGGTGAGGGAGTGATACCTCTCACCCCTTATGAGATCAGTGTGTTTCAGTAGGATTCCCTGCTGACCCCTTGGCAGACCATTCCACTGCTGTCAGGCCCTAAGTCAGGGCCCAGTGGAGTTGGGTGGGTCTGGGCCTCCCTACCGGGGGTCGCCACCCCCTTGTGATAGCCCCCCAGTCGCTAGGCCCCTTGTTTTGCCTCCAGAGGTAGCTGTATTGACTATGGCCACTAGGCCGCGAGAGCCCACTAGAGGAGGAGAACTGGGCAGAGACTCTGGACATTGGGCCGCACTGCCCTAGGGGCACATTGAATAGACTTCGGCAGCTAGGTCGCATTACCCCACTCAGGAAGAGGCAATAGATGGACCCTGGCCATTGGGCCACGTTGTGCTGACTACTGGGGTGGGGTAGGGGGGATAAAACAGACATAGGTGTAGAAAGGCGGGGTTATCTCCCGCCCCCCTGACTTAAGGGGTTGACAAGGTACAAAGCCCGCCACACACACACATATGAATAAAGAAAAACTGTCTTAAAATATAGCAGCCTTTTGCAGCTGAGAGATTTTTATTGTCTATCTAGCATCTTTTAAGTATGTGCTGTTAACAGCGACAATTAATGGCTGAGACCAAGTCTAGCCCTTTCATGGATTCTATGCCTTAAATTATAAGGCATGACCTGTACAATACATTTATGTAGGAACAGCAGTAACATTACATCTAGCTCCATGCAGCATTAAAAATAGGTGAATAATGTTTCTCCACCAGATCTCAAATGCCTATGGGGTATGACCAATCCCTTTATTAGTAGAGGGATTGCTACCTCCAAAATTGGCACTCTGGAGTATCCTTGTTAACAATCACTGCTGAGAGGCCAAAGATGGGCATGTAAAATTAATTACTCCCTCATCCTTAGCCAAAAGAAGACAGCAGCACATCAGACTAAATCTTCCAATTTACAAAAAGGGCCACAGAAGGTCTCATAGTTAGCAGAATTAGCAAGGTTCTGATGAGAAGATGGAGCATGAACATGGAGAATATTTGTATGGGGCCTACCCATCCAGTGCTCCACAACAGCAGAGAAAAGTGTTAGAGGATTAAGTGGGACTGGACAGCACAGAGGCAGAGCTGGAGAAATGATCAGGGGTTCTGAAATTATAGGAATCCAGTGGCTAAAAACACATGTAGCTGCCACAGAGTGACCTACAGATAATACAACAGACCTGACATTATACTAGCAGCTCTGTCTGGGTTGTTCAGATGTTCTACAACCAGCTCTTTAGGCGAGAGGACATTCTTTTTCCCTACAACCCAAGCGAAAGTCTGTGCATAGAGGTCATTTTGTCAGGCTTCGCACATAGAATGAGGATTAGGCCTTGTCTCGACTATAAGAAAAAGTCGATCTAAGCGACACAATTTGAGTTATGTGAATAGCGTAACTCAAATCGACGTAGCTTAGATCTACTTCCCATAGGTGCCACACTACATGACATCAATGGGAGACACTCTCCCGTTGACTCCCCTTGCTCTTCTTGATCAGGTGCAGTACAGGAGTCAACAAGAAAGCAATCGGCGATCAAGATTTAGCAGATCTTCACTACACCGGCTAAATCGACCACCGCAGCATCGATCCTCTGTAAGTGTAGCAAGCCTTTAGTCTCACTGCTATTTATAGGGTCAAGGTATGGAATCTTGCAAACAAAGCTTCAGAAACAGTTTTTTTCATAAATTTTAAGACTAGATGAGATTGTAACAATCTTCTCTCTTGCATAGAACTTCACCTAACAATTCCTTTATCAAGCTTTTTCTTAAAATCAGCTCTATAGCCAACATATCTGGGCAGGTAAAAATCCCCAACACTGTTACCATTTTATAGGATTTTAATGTTATATTTTAAGAGGAGCTCAGCCATAACCTTTTCCTGATTTGATGCTCTCTCTCACCATGAATCCTCCGGTGTTCTTTGCCACCATCTTCATCCAAAGACTTTCCACATCGTTATCTTTATTGCTTCTAGATTGGCGAACATTTTTTCAGGCATTTCTTTTATTGTTTTCATGATACAAAGAAAAAAATACAAAGCCACAGACGTACCTTTAAAACAATTGTGAACATCAAAATACCAAACTTTTAGCCGTACAAGGAGATGACCCTATCTGCTACCTATTTTAGCAGTTACATAGCTGTTTTGGAAGTAGTGGTTAATTCCGCAATAACAAACTAATAAGAATGTGAAAAATATTATATGCATTAAATATATTTGACATATCCAAAATCGTTGTTAACTTCTTAAATTTCTAATTATGAATTTCCCATTTGACTTGTATTTGTATGTTTTGTTACCTCCATTGATTTATGGATATTGCTTACAAACTCACTAGATATCATCATAGAAGAAAACAGGCAAAAACAACATATTAGGCACAATTCTTGATTTATAGTAGAACAGTCTCTCTCATCTCTTTTTCACCGTTTATAGCCATTCACAGGGAGTCCAACGGCTTGAGTTAAAGAGAGTGTCCACTTTAAGAAAAAATCACCTTGAAAAAATGGCATCTTTTTACTCAACATATATGCCACTTTGGTGTCCTCCAGTTTACTTTCTGACTAAATCAGATTTTAAATATTGCTAACACTGAAAAGACAATAGAGGAAACTGAGCTGGATTCCATTCTGCCTCTCATATCACCAACCCAGCTGTCAGTTTCCAGTGAAAGCACCCTTTCTCCCAGCAGTGATGCTAAAAGTAGAAAGAGCAGAGTTTAATTTTCTGATCCTGGGTTAAATTTTCAAGCATCTAGAAAAATCACCCTTGGATTTGGAAACTGAGCAAATTTGATAATAGAAGCTATTGGGAGACGACAAATTATGCAGCCCCACAATGATATTTTTACAATCACTTTTCTGTCAATATACCTACTTTAATCTTGAATAGAGACTAATGATGTAAAAGTGGTTAATATACCCCATAGTCTAAGTGAGTGCTTCTTTTATTCATAATGTCCTTGTGTTTTGCTCTCCAAAGTCAGTCTGAAGCATTCAGTGCATGTATTTACCCAACAGTATATCAATTGAAAAGGCTTAAAACACATAATTATTCCATATCACTGCATTTTACTGCTATGATGGAATAAAGTTATCTAGAGAAAGAGAAAAGAATCCATTCCACAGCACGGAGGGTTGTTTTTTTGTTTTGTTTTTTAATGTCTCCAGCTCTTCACTTTCATAGGCAAAATGATTCACTGTCGGAAATGAAGCGTTAACACAGCTCTGCTACATTTTGAAGCTACTGCTCTTTCAATAGACAAGATTTTAGCCCTGAATGTACAAGTAGGATTTGCAGCTGAAAGCATCTATTGAGTGAAGAAGAGGTTGAATCTTTGCTCTGTGACTTCAAAGTTGTGAGTCAGCTGGCCTGGAAAGAATCCCCAAAGTCTTTATAAGTAATAAAGTGACATGGCAGATCTGCTCTGAGTGTTTATCACGAAAGCCATATTTACCACTAATTTATCAATATGCACAGAGCTACATAAATGAGTTTGAAACTCTGAATTGACACAAACAAAGAAACACACAATTGCACTCTTGTTACCCCACAAACAGAGAATAAGCTGCTAGATCTCATTGATGTGAGAGAAGTTGGTTCAGTTCCCACTGCTGCTTTTGGCAGAACAGTGTGCCATACACTATAGCCATGCAGCTTTGGGCTATGATCTCACTGGATTTCATAAGCCAAGCTGGATCAGGACTGGGCACGATTTGGAAGGGAGGCCTTCCGGGCTCAAAAAAGCCAGTGTATCCTGCACTTCTTGCCACCATACCATTAATAATACTGAATTGGTATGCTGCAGCAGAGTGAACTGGAATTATCATATTACTTACCGGACCTTCTGCATTACAGACATCTTTATTATTTGTAGTAGTACACTCATTAGTTTGATTCTGAAAGCCTCATCCTAACTGCCTAGAAGATATCCTATCCATCACATTGGTTCCTGACAGGGCAGGCAATATGAGAGGGTCTGTGTCAAGGTTCCCTCCACACTCTGAACTCTGGGGTACAGATGTGGGGACCTGCATGAAAGACCTCCTTAGCTTATTTCTACCAGCTTAGGTTAAAACTTCCCCAAGGCACAAATCCTTTCCTTGTCCCTGGACAGTATTTGCTGCCACCACCAAGTGATTTAGACCAAAATTCAGGAAAAGGGTCACTTGGAGTCCCTATTTCCCCCAAATATTCCCCCAAGCCTCTTCACCTCCTTTCCTGGGGAGGTTTGAGATAATGTGAGTACCAACCAGGCCCCTTGTCTCTAGGACATTGAAAATCAAACAAGTTCTTAAAGGAAGAACTTTATTTAAAGAAAAAGTAAAAGAATCACACCTGCAAAAACAGGATGGAAGGTAACTTTATGTCCCGATTTAAACACTGAGGATTCCCCTCTAGGGTCAGCTTCAAAGTTACAAAAAACAGGAATAAAACTCCCTCTTAGCACAGGGAAAATTCACAAGCTAAAACAAAAGATAATCGAACTTATTTCCTTGCCTTTACTTACAATTTCTGTAATTTTAGATGCATTGTTTCAGATATGTTTTCAGAAGAGGTTTTACCTGCTTGGTCTCTCTCTCCATCCAGTGAGGCAAACAAACAAACAGAGCACAAACAAAATCTCTTTGCTCCCCTCCCCCGCCCTCGATTTGAAAGTATCTTCTTTCCTTATTGGTCCTTTTGGTCAAGTGCCAACCAGGTTATTTGAGCTTCTTAACCCCTTCAGGTAAAGTGATTCTGTACCTCTGGCCAGGAGGGATTTTATGTTACTGCATACATAAAGGTTGTTACCCTTCCCTTTATATTTATGACAGCCTGAAAGGAAATAAAACTTCTACAGGCCTCTGAGAACACTCTGTGATTGTGGTTGGGAGCCCACTGTAATTACAGCAGGTGCCTGGGATGGCTAAATGGAGGCCACTGGAGATCACCCCGACCATAAAAGGGAGGATGGGTACAGGAAGGGAAGGAGAAGAGGGGACAGAAAAGATGGGGGATACTAGGGGAGAGAGCCCCACTATGAATCACAGGAGAGAGAAAAATGATGGGGGAGCAGAAGAGAGGAGCTTGACAGTGGAAGCAGAGCTGCTGGGTCATAAAGGGGAAGAGGGAAAGGTTAGGGGAATCAGTGAAGGAAGAGAGAAACAGATGGGAAGGAGAGAGGAAATAAGGTAGAAAGAAACTAGAGGTTCCAATATAAGATGGAGAGATGGAAAAGTCAGGTCTAGAACAGAAAGAGGAGGGGGATCTGGGGGAGAGAGAAGAAGTAAGAGAGAATAATTCAAAGTTAGAATTTGTTTATTCCCTGTTTGTGTTTTTCTGTGTGCAGAGTAGCTGAAGGGAAATAGGAGTAGCCCTGTTTCACCCTTGTTGGACTTTTCGCAAAGATTATGGCCCAGAAGTATTAAAAGTTTGACTTCTTTAAGGGAAATTCCTGTCCCCAGAGCCATTTTTGCAGATAATAAAGATGAGGCACTGTCAACTGAGCCATTAAAACTGCAAAGTGTCACAGGGAATGAGGAATTCAAAAGTTATGGAAGACTTTCTGTCCAAATTAAAATATGTCATTTCCTCATGGATATGTAGCAGCCAGCTCAAACTCAACATGGCTAAAACTGAGCTCTTAATCTCCCCTCCTCCGCACCTTGCATCCACTCCCTACCATCTCCCTTCTAAATCACTGTGGGCAAAACCACCATTTTGCCTGTCACTCAGGCCCATAACCTGGGAGTTATATTCAACTCAGACCTCTCTCTCTCTCCTGGATCCTCACATCCAGGCCCTGCCTAAGTCTTGCACATTCTTTCTGCATAACATGTCTCAGATTTAAAATTTCTATTAAAGCCAATGTTAAAATTATATAATACACAGGTTGAGAAAGGAGTATCTGTACATCTGGGTATAGTGCTTAGATTATTCACAAATACCAAGTTTGTTTTTAAAAGTCATACGATACATGGTGCATAATCAGCAATAAACCAAATTTAGGTGAATGCATTTAAGAATACAGTTTAGATATTAGCATCCAAGTATTTGGGTACATCACTCATAAAAAGTTGTACAGAGAGTTGGTTGTGGAAAGCAAACATATCAATGAGTGAAGATTGTCCCTTAGTCATTGAGAATTAGGATAGGTTGTCCATTTAGAAAATACAATCCATCAGGGAAGTATTTCAATTACTTTCCTTGCTGCACTTCTCATCAGAACTCCAGCTCATCCCTACCTTGCCTATCCATCTCACACAGGTAAACTCTCATTCAGGCACTCATAGTCTTGTATCTTGATGACTACAACATCTTTTCTCTGACCTTGGCAAATGCAGTCTTCCTCTGCTCATATCCATTCACTGCAGCAAAGATTATTTTCCTAACCCGGCACTTTGACCATACCACCCCTCTTTTTGCATCCCCCATGGGGTCCCTTTTCTCTAACACATCAAATATAAGCTGCTTGTCTTCACTTTCCACATGCTAGGGAGGTACTCCCCATAAACATCCCCAATGCCACTTCTCGTTGTTCTCTGTCAAATCCCTCCTCAAAACTTTTGGCTGCTTTTGGTAAAAATGTTGGCTGCCGTCAGGCTGCTGGTGTGCTGAGACCACTGCCTATCACATTGACCAATACTGTCTCATTGTTTCCTCATACTCCCCCATCAGTCAGTCCGTCTTCATCTCTTGTCTCATGTCTTATACTTAAACTGTAAGTTGTTTGGAGCAGGGACCACCTTTTGTTCTGTGTTTATATAGCTCCGAGCACCATGGGGTCTTGATCCACGACTGGGCCTCCTTTGCACAATGATAATGCAGATAATAAAGAGAACGAATGAATCAAGCTCTTAAAAATGCAAAATCAATCTTTCAAATTAGTTTCTGTATAAAAACATCTCCCTTGAGGGAGGATGAGGAAACAAACACGTGACAGATGTTAATCAAGTTGCTTAGAGCCCTACTAGAAGGTGTTCATACTATGGTGATGAGTGTGCTATAAGAACCTACATAGAATAGAACACCAGAGGATTGGAGGGTAGTAAGTGCTGTACTTCTCTTTAGAAAAGTTGATCCTAACAATTAGGAACCAGCAAGGAGAACTGGTTGTGAAAAAAAAGGGTGTAATCTTTTGGGGCGGTGGGAGGGAGATAAATCCCCCATTTTAAAACACCATTTCTACAGCGGGGGGAAGAAATACTTTTAATTTCAAAATTAAAAAAATGTAAATCAGGTCTACCAATTAGTTTCACGTCTATAACAGGAAAACTGGTTGAAACGACAATTAAAGAAAGAATTACAGAACATCTAGCTGGCATAAGTTACGAGAGCAGCACTAAAGTCAATAGAATTATGATAATTTATGGCAAATGAGGATCTGTTCCCTAGATTAATAAAATATCCCAGGGACAAAAAGAGAACAGCTTGTGTAAAGCAAAATCATGCCTTTCTAATATAAATTCTTCAAGGGAATGAAGGCAACAGATTAACAATAAATGTTCAGACTTCCAATAGCCTCTCTATAGGCCCTAACTACCAACCAAAAAAAAAAAAAAAAAAAAGCTACTGAAAGAGAGACAAAGTCATAGATTAGAAACTGGTTAAAATGTAGCAAGTGAAGAGTAGGTTTATGTGGTCATTTTCCAAACGAAAGGTCAATAGTGGATGCCCCAATGTTCCATACAAGGGTGATATTTAATATATTTATGATCTAATAATTTGGTAACCGTTTATGGAGGACATGGAATTTTTTAGGTTAAAGCCTAGAGATGGCTGAAAAACTGCTGAAGGACCTAATAAAGTGAGATGTCTGAGCAACAGGATAGCAAATGCAATTCAATAAAGACCAGTGCAAAGTAATGCACTTTGGAAAGAACAATTTGAACTACTCATACAAGTAAATGGATTCTAAATCAACTGTAACCACACAGGGAAAAGACCTGACTATCGGTGTGGACAGTTCAATGAAAACTTCTGCTCAGTACAATGGAAAAGACCCATTAGATCGTCCAACCCATCTTCCTACCAATGCAGTACGGTTCCCTAGAGTAATAATTGCTTTCCAAAGTACTTCAGTCCCTATAGCTCCTGTAATAGACTGTGTGACTCTTCTGGGATATACCATCAGGGGAGATGCCATGGGATACAAAGAGAGCTCAAGAGGAGGCTTTTCCTTACTCTGCTCAAAATGAGACAGTTGATTCAATGCACACGGGGGTGTGGGGGGTGGAAAGATGCATGACATCTCTGAATCTGACCTGCAATAATGTGTTGTGGAAAGGGATCAAGAGCAGTTCACCCTCCCATAAAGTGACCCCTTGTAATGCTGCCATGGCAAGTGTCAGCTTGGATTACCAGACACGTAAATGCCAGCTGAGCAAGCTGAAACTGTCTGGCAGCAGCTTAGCCCTGAGAACACTAGCCGATTTCTCACTGCCAGCAAAGTTAATACATTTACATGCATGTGCATGCTACAAAGGGTTATTGACTGCAGTTGTTCTTTATGATTGTATCTCTGTTCAAAACTCAGTGTAACCTGCTTACATTATCAAATATCCCTTGTATTAGGGTACCACACAATGAAATTATTCAGAGGTTTTTGTGATTCAAGACTCCCTTATGTGTCGCGGTTTGTTTTCTGGTTTCAAATATGACGGACTAAACTGTGCTCTCAGCTACTCTGGTGTAAATATGGAGTAACTCCATTGCCTTCATTGGTGTTACTCTGGATTTACATAAGTGTAACTGAGAGAAGAATCTAGCCCCTCATGTCTGTGATGCTCTCAAAATCCCATGAAAGACCCGACTGGATTCTACTGTTTTCATATGTGAGCACTATAATAGGCCAGATCCTCGGCTGGTATAAAGTGGCATAAGCCACTAAAGTCAAAGGAATGATACTGATTTACAGCAGCTGAGGAATCAGGCCTGTTATCTCTAAAATGAAAAACAGCAGAAGATAAAAGCAATGTGGTTCTTCCAAAATGAAAAACATTGTATCAAACATTCATTTGTTTTGTTGTGAGGAGCTAAACACCTATTTGCATCTGAACAGATTCCCTTCCTGAGTGATATGAGCTCTCCAAGTGTAGTGCCTCAAAATAATCAAATATGTCTGAGAGAGACATGGATATTTGAATGCTACACATCAGTGCTCACAGCTAGTGGGATAACAAGGCTTATGAATGTCTGTAATTAAAGGCAATAAAAAGCCACAGCCATCCCACATCACCCGAAAAATGTAGAAGAGTTAATACACTGTACTATACAGGATGGGATCTCACTGTAAGAACACTATATGTCTGAGGCTCAGTCCTGCATCTGTTGAAGTCACTCAGAATCCTTTGGATATTTGCATTAGCAATTAAGACTGGGGAATACTTCATTCCAATAGAGATAGGGTTTAATCTGAATTGCTGATTCATCACCAGGGAGTGGCATATTCTCTCCCTCCTCCTGCCCACCCTCTTCCACTCATCTCCATGCATGAACTGCACGCCACTGGCCAGTTACTGCTATAAATCAACATCTACAATGATCTGGGGCTAAAACAGTCTGATGGGAAATGTAGTTTCTCCTCCCCTCTCCCCATCCTCCCAAAATGAATTTGGACAACATTTTAGTGGAATGTGGAGAAATCTGAGGTCAATCCATTTCACAGTAAAAGAAGCAACTCAAGACTAGTGTCCTGGGAGTCACTGTACCCTTGCCAGTGCAGCTGACTTCACTGGTAGTAGCTGGTGCTCTGCACTTCCCAGGAACAGACTCCAAGTTGGGATTTGAGTATAATCCATCAATGGGACTCTTTCTGTATGTGGGCCAGATTCGAAGCCCACTGAAGTCAATGGCGGTCTGTTCACCGGTTTCAAGCAGCTTTGCACTGAGCTGTCCACACTTGGGCTAACACTGGTCATAGTAGAAGGAAAGATCGAACTTGTAGCAAAATTTCAAAGACCAAGCAAGTCAGTGCTCTTGTATAGCATCCTGCAGAAGTAATCCCAGAACATCTTTAGTGTTCCCTCCTTAGTCAGTGTACACAGATACTGGTAATGTGTGAAGCACCCCATAGAAGGAACCTCATTTTCCAAAGCTGGATAAGCCTCATCCAATGTAATTCTCACACAAACTCCAGAAGCCAAAGTTTTAAAAGATTCTAGTGTCTTTGCTCAGTGGTTGACAGGGCTGATTTTCTTCCACTAAAGATGCTGTATCACAGAGGATCTGTCTATACCTATATACATTCTTAAAGTCATCACTGAAGAAAGAAAAGAAAGTAGTCTTTTATCATAGCCAAATTTCTTAACAAGTAGCAGTTACCAGGCCAAACTGCCTGTAAGCGCACCCAAAAGTCACAACCTACAGGATGACAGATTACATCCATGAATACTTCACAAATTAAATACATTTTCCCTATGGAACTACATCACTGTTTGATTTAATTTTTCTTGACATTTGGCCTGGAGCTTCTTTAAAGAAATGAACTTATGATTGCTTCACTGACAGCAAAGGACGAACCACTGTGATGTATCCTACTCCTACTTAAATCTCACACACCATTCTCCTAAAATACTAATTCTGTATAAATCGCAGTACAGCCACTGAGGTCTATTAGTCACAGCTCATCCTCTGAGGATGAGCTGTGAGTCGACATATGATGTATAAAAAGTCTGCCATAAATCAGGTGACTGTCTAGGGGGAAAAAAATCTCTTTCCCCAGTAATAAGGAGGAAGGAGATATGCCAACCCGTCAAAATCCCTACCTGTGTTTTTTACAACCTCAACAGCTCTTACCTACAAACTGTTCATATTCCATTTTTTTTTATTATCTTCTACACTGTATTTTTAAAACTGAGACATGTAAAAGAAGAGCAAGCCCTGTTCCAGTGGCAATTCTTAAAGGGAAAAGACCAACAGACTAACTTACTTTCAACAGGAGGTGAAGGGAAATGGTTAGGAATTATTACAGCTCAGCTAACAAAGCTGTTGGCCACAGGGTCTTTGTTCATTCTCCAATTAGGTTCTCTCTTTCTTCTTCACATTCTGAAGCTATTATTAAGATCTGAAATTGGATTATTCCAAATATTCAGTGTGATGCCTATGAAAAGTGACATATTGACTGACTCAGAAAATGGAGACCTCTGGCCCCAGCATAAGCATAACATGAGCAGCACCTATGCAGCGTTCTCCACAACTATCTGTCACTGTGTCTCAACCCCATGCCAGAGCCATCTGTGATCTTCACCTACACTCAAATCCAGGGGCTTGCTGCCTAGAAGGAGCCATGATTGTCTGTCGCAACAAAGGAAACCACAGAGTTATAGCTGTGTAGAAGAGACCTCTAGGAGCCTCCTGAAAATTAGATCAGCCTGGTTCACAAAAATATGGATAGGTGTTTGTTGCAGCTGTAAAAAAGAAAATCCATTCAATTTTGGCATGTGGCTTCAGAATCAATTTAAGAAACTCTGGTCCAAGTCTCATTTTTTTGAGGACTGTCTTCTCAGATCCCTGTACTTTCACCTCAAATTGGTCTAACAGTAAAGTCGCTCAAGTACAAACTGATCAGGGCACAAGAATTCAGGTGGGAGAGTGAGTAATTTTGTAGCTAGTGGTATGTTTGCAGTGTTGTGGCCGTGTTGGTCCCAGAACATTAGAGAGACAAGGTGGATGAGGTAATATATTTTATTAGACCAACTTGTGCTGGTGAAAGAAACAAGCTTTCAAGCTACACAGAACTCTTCTTTTTTTCTCAGTGATATGTTTCAGGTGGATTCTCAAATCCGCAGCATCACATATACACAAATTAGTCACCAAATAACCACTGAAACAAAATAGGGATAAGACTAAAGTCACCACTGAGCTCTGCGATCCTGCTCTTCAGTGACGATTCTTGGTACTTCGACAACCCCCATATTTGATTGGAAGCAGGATCCTGGATTCTCAGTTCAGCAGGCAATGTGTGATGCTGCTGCTAAACTGCCTGCCCCATTCTCTCTCTTTCCTGCTTCCTATATCTCCTTACATCACACTCCTAGCTTTGTACCTTCCATCATGTTGCCTCCTATGCCTGGACCAGTTTCTAACTGTCTGTCAAGTGTCCTCACAGCCCTATCTCAGGCCTACTGCATCCAGGTATACCTGCATCTTACTCTTACTATCATGGTTATCTCTTCAATCTTCGCTCTTCTTGCTGGAACTAGGGTCCCTTCTCTTGAGGCAGAATGGTCCAACAGATGAGTCACTGGACCAGGACTCAGGAGACCTGGGTTTTATTCCCAGCTTTGCCACTGACCAGCTGAGTGCCCAAGGGCAAGTCACTTTACATTATTTGCTTTAATTTTGCTTACTCCCATTCTTCTGTCTGACCTATTTAGATTGTAAGGGTTTCAGGGCAGGGGCTGTTTCTTACTATGTGCTTGTACAGAACTTGGCACAATGGGGCCCTGATCTCACTTAACAATTCTAGGTGCTACTGTACTATTTTTACTAGTAGTCTACCTCCAATTTTAAGCTTTTTTGGACAGGGAACATGATTTTAGGTTTGCAAAGTGCAGAGTAAATTTATTGGTTTTTAACAACAACCTGAATATCTGAAACCAGGTATAAGCACCAGAGCGAAGCAAAACAAGTTCTACTCAATACTTTAATGCCAAGGCTGGTTCCTCGGGCTATATCTGGCTCCAGCTGGGAGTCCCACAAGCTATAACATTCTTTACTTGAAGATGAAAAGCAGTCCAAAAGGTGAAACCATTTTTCCTACCCAGGAAAAAGAAAAAACGTCAAAACTACCTGCAACCTCTTCTTAAACAGCCCTAGCAGCTGGAGTCAGTCAGATGCGAACAATAGCAGCATCCACAGAAAAGCGTTTTTAGAAAGTAACTTTGTCCCCAGAGAGCCAACCGATCACTAAGACTTGAATCCCATTGTATACCAACACACGAAAAACCCACTGTTCAACACCCTTTTCTAAAATATGCATTAAGTCTGCACAGCATATTATTGGTGAGAGTGCTAAATTAAATCTCTTGATTCAAAGCATAAACTGACCCCTGCAAAGATGCAGGGAGGAAAGCCTCCCAAATCCTTACATACTGCATCACTCGATTGGCTAAATTCATTACGAGGAAGAAGTGTTCCACTTCTTTTACAACCACTGCTGGAAGGAAGCAAGCCAAAAAAAAAAAAAGAGAGAGAGAGAGAGACACTGAAAGACAAAATCTAATCCAGAATACCAATCCTGTGGAAATCTCTCTCTGAAAGAATTTTGGAGCTGTGAGTATTGGGGAATAGAACTAGTCCCATCATGATGGTGTAAAGACTGTACCATTTTAGTGAATACAGTTTACCTGCATATATCTGAATAAATAATTCAACTAAATATCAGTCAAAAAACTCTGTGGTCATTGAATCAGAGTCTGATCTCAGTTATACTAGTGCAAATCCTGAATAACTCCAGTGAACCCAAGAGAGTTACTCCAGATTTACACTGGTGCAAGTAGGATCAGAATCTGGTCCATTAGTTTTTAAGTTTCAATGTTCGGCTATTTTTCCATTGTTATTTGAGACTTTTGGGTGGAGAAGGAGGAGTGTCACATACTTTATTGTGACTATTCATGTGAAAAAGGGTTGCAAAGCCAGATCCTTTAATAGAAAACCAAGAATAACTGGAACCAGAAACATACATCCCAGACAATTTACTCAGAGGAAGTGTACAACCCTCTTCAAAGAAAAACAACAAACATATTTTGTAAAAATGCATACTAGATTTCTCCCATGCCACAGCTGTGCCCACACCCCAGGCTACACCATGTAAACAGTGATCCTGTTGAATTCTACTGGCTGGGCCGAACATTCAATGAATGGCCCTAGTGCCAGAAATTTCCTTTAGACGGAGGTATGTAGAATGTCCCAAGGCATTAAAGGGATTAAAACAGGCTCCTGTCTAAAATGTTGAAAGCGCATGATGTTATTTCCTTGTTAAGGAGACAAAGAGCCCTTCTTCTCCCTCCATTTATCCCCCTCTCGCAAATGTCTTCTAAGAAACTAGAAAAGTTACATTCAAAAACGTACACCTGCAGTGGTATGCAGGCATGGGGTTGGAATGCTTGAGAAAGGCAAAGAGCTTTTCTCTCATGTTCAGGGACAACCTCAAAGGAGACAAAGCTCAACATTCCAATCCCCCCTTTCTCTCTCTCTCTGATACATACACTCCTATGTGATAAAGAAAATAGATAAGACTACTTAAGAATAATGACCCTAAAGATATAAAGTAAACAAACACTACTAAAGCCAGCAGGTTATTTTTTTAATGTAAAGCCACCCTAGATCAGCATCGCTCTCATGCTGGTGATTCATATTGTTATATAACACGTTTTAAGACAAAGGTTCCATACAAGGCTTGTATTAAGAAACAGTTTATCCTCCACAAGAGCCTTTATTATTTCTGAAATACACCAGGGCGAATAAAAGGGCTGTATTAGACTAGGCTCCCTATTACCTGTCAGGATGCTATGATTAAACATCTGACTTACAGTTTGTTTTATTTAGGAAAGCAAACACCAGCAGCTTTCCAGATTTCTGTACCTGGAGTCATTTTGTAGCATCAGAGCTGACCCAGCAGCACAGCTCAGGTTGTATAAACCTAGAAACCATGCAGAGCACAAACCTGCAGACTGATATTTACTCCTCCTATAATTGGTTAGATTTAGAAGCTCAATGACATAAGGGTTAATTTCCCTTAATGGGGATCACTTGAGGTTACAGATCATGGGGGCTGAGGAATATCTTTCTTTGTCCTTGATGGTAAAAGATTTATTCCAGATGGCTACAAACTTTTAAGTTAAAAAGCAACAATACAGTCTTAAATTACAGGTTAGTCTAGCAAACTTTATGCAGCTGGCATCCTTCTCTGAATATTATACACTACTCCATATAAAAATGAAATGTTAATTGAAAGCAAAAATTACACAGATAATAAGCACTGAGAAGTCTGGAAATACCAAAGGTAAGCAGCTTCCTACTCTCCCCCATGCTGCTGCTTACACATGAGAAGCACTCCCCATAAATATTTGCAATCCCACAGAAATGAATGGGATTACTGACATACTCAGAGTTAACCAAGCCACGGGTCACTTCCAAATCAGTTTATATTTTTCCAAAGGCTTGTTCATGCCATGCTACGTACATAGTTAAATGAACTGTTCAGATTTTAGAAAATTATTATTTCACTCTTCGCTGGCAGAAAACATGAAAGTAAAAGAAAAGTGTATACCCTGACCAAGTTGTTCCTAAATAGGCAGTTTTAAAATGTGATATCAGTAAGCAGCTGCACATTTCACTTATTGAGGGCCCATTCCTGAAAATCCCATTGAGTAAAAGCTGAGTTAAGATTCCAGGATTAGCCCAACTCATTAGATTATATGGCATAGCATGCCTATGCTTTCAAGCTGCATGAAAGCTTACTCCAGCGAGGCACACAAGCTACAAACTGGGCGATATTTTTATGTTACAGGTTCCCATTCCAGCAGTTCATTACAGATTTCCAAACACATGCGTCTCCATACCCACAAAAAACTTTAACTTGCCACACTGTTTTGTGCCTGAAAAATACGGATCATTTGTCAGGTTCAATACGATCAAGGCTATAGTCAAAGATAATCAATATAAATATTATCTGAAATCAATATTAAGTTACAGTAGTTATTAGCACCTCCACAAAACTGGGAAAAAAAATTCCCATTCTTTGATCTGTAAAGATGATCATATTTTAATTCACTCATGAATTGTCTATTTTGCTCCAAAAACAGAGAGCCTGATCCTCAGCTGGCATAAGTCAGAATCACTCCTCTGAAGTCAAAGAAGATATGTCAACTCACATCAACTGAGAATCTGGGCTGGAGTTCACAATTTTTCCTCATCTTGTACCTCTCTGTAAATAAATAAATAAATAAAATCTAATTAGTGCATGCAGCTCATCCTGAGACAATTAATAAGATCCTGATTCTTAGGGAAACAGCTCTGCCAAACTACTCACCTCTTGTCTTCTGCTGCGTCATTCACTATAGTCAAATTTATGAGTCCACAAAGGATTCAGTCATGTCATTCATTTAATTACTCCCTAAAATGTGTGATGAATAATGTCACATCTCCATCACTGCATATGGCTGGGCCCTGTAGCTGTAAAAAAGCTAGGGGCGTTGTTGAGCATTTAATTCTGTCAGATGGCGATATTAACCTGCTGTGGTAGAAACCAGCACCATCTGATACATGCAACAATGATGGCAGTGGCTTCGAAAGATAACAGCTCCTTCCGATCAAAAGAAGATGGCAAAAGTGGCTCTGATGAAGAGCAGAAATGTGAGGTAGAGCTGGTTGGGGATGGGGGGAAAATTAACACTTTTTAAATTAAAATTGTAAAAAAAAAAGTCAGTGAGAATGTCTGCGATATTTGTCACATCTGCGCTGTAAGGCTGTCATAATATAATTCCCAAATCTGGACCTTAGCGTCCAGGATATGGGTACTAGCATAAAGTCCTCTAAGCTTAATTACCAGCTTAGATTCTGTAGCGCTGCCACAATCAGGAATTTTTAGGGCCTGATACCCTCTGGTCCCCCCAAAACCTTCCCAGGGGACACCAAGACCCAGATTCCTTGAGTCTCACAACAAGGGGAAATAAATCATTCCCTCCCACCTCTTTACCTCCTCCCAGATCTTTCCTGCCTGGGTACACTAGGAGATACCGTGAATCAATTGCTTGAAACACAACACAGAGAGATCAAGTTTCTCTCTCCCCCATACCCAGAGGCAATACAGATTCAAGCTGCCTGAATCCAACACAAAGAGGAAATTTACCTTTCCCTCCTTGCTTCCCACCAATTCCCTGGTATATACAGACTCAATTCCCTAGAGCCTCAACTGGGAAAAAAAAATCAAACAGGTCTTAAAAGCAAAACTTTTAATAAAAAAGAAAGAAAGAAAGTAAAAGGTTTATCTCTGCACTTTAGATGGTAAACAGTTACAGGATCTTTTAACTTATAAACAATAGAAAGAAACTTTCTCCAGCAGAAACACAATTTAAGCTACTTCCAGCAAGTACACATATGCAAATAGAAAAAAACAAATTAAAAGACTATGACCGCCTTTTCTTACTTACAATTTTGAATAGATAAGAGACTGTAGCAGGGAGATTGGCAGAAACCTGGCTGCACCTCTAGCACCATCCAGGACCCAGAGAGAACAAAGCCAAACCCAAAACCCACAAACAAAGGCTTCCCTCCACGAGATTTGAAAGTATCTTGTCTCTTGATTGGTCCTCTGGTCAGGTGTTTGCAGATCACTGTTTGTTAACCCTTTATAGGTGAAAGAGACATTAACCCTTAGCTATCTGTTTATGGCAAAGGTAGAGCAAGTTAATCTTGCTCCCTCACATATATATACGTATACACACATTACACACTTATACATACATACATACATACATACATACATACATACATACATACATGTAAGCCAAGACCTGAATAAATTGGAATATGTGAATTCACACCAGGGGAAACCCTCCATAAAGGAAACACACCCCAAACTGTGTTAAAATGGGAAAGATATGGGTTGGAGTGGGAGGGGGACAAAGGAATTAAAACTGCAAAGTGCACCTTTGGTTAAACAGGTACTGTACTGAGATAAATAACCAAAAAGGAAACAACTAGACCAGAGGTCGGCAACCTACAGCACACGTGCCAAAGGTGGCACGCAAGCCGATTTTTGTTGGTACATGGGGCGGGCTGAGCCGCTCAGCCCACCACCGCTCTGGAGTTTCCACCACCAGCTCTTGCCAACCAGGGTCCCACTGCTGGTCCCTCTCAGTGCCCGTTGCTGGTCTGGGTGAAGGAACCCCAGGCTGGCAGTGGGCTGAAACCCCAGCTGGCAGGAGCCAGTGGCTGAAACCCCAGAGCTGGGCGGGCTGACCCACTCAGCCTGCCGCCGCTCTGGGGTTCCGGCTGCCGGCCCTTTGCCAGCCAGAGTCCCGGCTGCAGCCCCACTCACCTTGCTTCCTGTTGGAGTTCCAGCGCAGGCCCCCTGCCAGACAGGGTCCAGGCCTCCGGCCCTGCTCAGCCCTACCAGCCACCAGCTCCACTCACCTCAGCTGCCAATCTGGGGTTCCAGCCGGTTAACAACTGATCACTCAGAAGCCTGTGTGCAGCTTAAAGTATCCAAATATGTGCCATCAGACACTGGAAAACTCAGCAAGGAAAAGCAAGGGCAAGGATCACACTAAAGTAATAAGGTCTGCATTTTAATTTAATTTTAAATAAAGCTGCTGAAAGATTTTGAAAACTTTGTTTACTTTACATATAACAGTAGTTTGGTTATATATTATAGACTTATAGAGAGACCTTCTAGTCTCAGTATGCTAGACTTATGTTTTGAGGTCTGTGTATTACCGGCACGCGAAG
The DNA here is from genome assembly GCF_007399415.2 of Gopherus evgoodei. Taxonomy (NCBI): domain Eukaryota; kingdom Metazoa; phylum Chordata; order Testudines; family Testudinidae; genus Gopherus; species Gopherus evgoodei. Next base: position 24,439,215 of record NC_044326.1, read on the forward strand.
CCTTAAATTAGAGTGTATACACGAAGACTCGGCGCACCACTGCTGAAAGGCTGCCGATCCCTGAACTAGACTCTAGATCCAAAGCACTATACAAGCTGGATTCAGCTTACATTTCATCATATTTCACACAATAGCTACGTGAGTAATGAACAGATGGTTTTGCAATTTGCACCACTTAGTGAAGCATGAAATGATGTACTGAAAGGTAAGAGAAGGAAGATTTGAAGCAGGTGTTGCTAGATATGGTAGCATACAGAACATCAAAATCCAAGGTACAAAAATATTTAAAAGGTATCTGCTCTTAGATATGAACTTCTGAGGTGTTAGTATTTGGAACCATATCTTCTTTTATCCAGAGTGTGGAAAAATGATAGGCAAAAGGCATTTTAGGTGAATTATGTATGAAATGCATGTTGGCCTGCATGTTCTCCTCCACTAGTGCAAGACAGACAAGGGTGATGCATGTATCCGTGACCTCCAAGCTTCACTATTGTAATGTACCATAGATCGAACTGAAAGCTGGAGATCTGCACAAACTCCAGCTGGTACAACATGCGGTTGCCCATGCATTAGTGACCACAGGCTATTGCAAACACATCATGCCAATGTTCCTGTCACTATAATGACTCCCCCCAGAATACCTGCTCAAATTCAAGGTCCTGATCTTCACAGCCAACCAAACTAGTATTTGGCAGTCTTCTCAATGGGATGCTGCAATAATTTCATTCCTGCCAATGTGTGACACTGTGTAATACTATAAATCAGCTTTGCCCTCATTGCCTTTGATTGGGTATGTGTGGTTATGTTCACAGGTAAGCACTGCTGGCTTCTCTTGGAGCAAATCAAGAAAACTTAACAAACAAACAAACAAACAAACAAACAACACTCCACTAGGGTAAGAAGGCCCAGGTCTCTGCTTTTGGTAATGTAAAGGGGCAGCACTCATTTTTTCATGTTCTCTGTATATCTTCCTACTGTATTTTCCACTGCATGCATCCGATGAAGTGGGTTTTAGCCCACAAAAGCTTATGCCCAAATAAATTTGTTAGTCTCAAAGGTGCCACAAGTACTCCTCGTTCTTTTTGCTGATACAGACTAGCACGGCTACCACTCTGAAACCTTCTTCATTTGGTTTTTCATTCTCTCTCTTTCCCCGTGGAGTGACGCATCAGACAAGGTTCAAGAAAGAGTTTTAAAATTAAAATACCCATCGTTTTATTAGCCCTTTAATAGCTTTCCCCCTTTGGGCTCTCTTTCATCATCAGTGGTAGACAGCTCTGCCACGGTGAGCACATAAGGACAGGCAAAATTCAGATGTCCAATAGAGAGGATCTTTAAGTAAATGTTGAACAAGATTATACTGTAAACCTTTAGGTAACTTTAGAGTGGTTGCTTAAATCAGTGCAAGAGACTATCAGCTCTATCGGATGCAGCGTACTTAGCACAGGTTTCACTGTATGTAGATATAGTATGTGAAATTTTGACTATATAGACCAGCTCCTAGAATGTATTTTGTTAATTTGAGTACAACTGGCCAATCTAGATACTTATAGAACATAAATTTAACATCTCTTTCTATTTAATGTTGTTCTCACGGATAGAATCAATGAAAACTTCTAGTGGGAAGGGCAACAGTAGTTGCAACAGTAGTTGCAAAGAAGTTTTACCATGTCTGAGGGACTATTTCTTTTTCATGATGCCCATTGAACTTTACTTTGGAAAAGTTAAATGAGGAATGAATGGAATCTACACAGATTCCAGCTCTGAACATGTGAATCATCCTTTTATTGGGACACAAAGGACAATTTTATCCAAAGCCATATATTTGTTCTGAATTTGGGGGATTGGGATAAAATGAGGGTGGCAGTTTGAAGGGGGGGTGTAACCCACCCCATAAAACACAGCCATGCAACAATAACAGTTTTTTGTTCTTCACATCAGGATTCGCATCAAAATTGTATGTTTTGTAGTAGTTTTCATGCAAAGAATCACACATTTTAGATTTATACAAATAATAATTCTTTGCACTTGTATAGCTCCTCCTATCCAAGAAATCACAAAATGCTGTAGTCATTAAGTAATCCTTACAACACTGCTGTGAAATAGGTAAGGAATATATAGGGAACATTTCATCCCTCATCATATTGCATCCACCTGGGTTTAAGAGTAAACAAAGGTATACATAGTTCAGGACAGGAAGTAAAATAATATGGTCCAATTGACAATAGAAGGCCTGCTCTTAAGTACTTTTTCCATACTGCCCCTTCTGCATGGAAACATTTAATTCAATTAATTTTCCAGGTAACTTCCTTCTCATTCTAATCCCTCCGTCAAGTTCTCTTCTGCAAAGCCTGTCAATGCCACTGTTGTCAACTCTTGTAATGTTACCAGGAGTCTCGCAATATTTGGTGATGCTATTGGTCCCCCAAGCTCCTTTTGTCACATGACTTTCAGCTCAAAACAGTAAATTTCTAGTCCAGGCTCGGCAACCTTTCAGAAGTGGTGTGCCGAGTCTTCATTTATTCACTCTAATTTAAGGTTTCACGTGCCAGTAATACATTTTAACGTTTTTAGGTCTCTTTCTATAAGTTTATAATATATAACTAAACTAATGTTGTATGTAAAGTAAATAAGGTTTTTAAAATGTTTAAGAAGCTTCATTTAAAATTAAATTAAAATGCAGAGCCCCCCGGACTGGAGGCCAGGACCCGGGCAGTGTGAGTGCCACTGAAAATCAGCTTGTTTACCGCCTTCAACACGCATGCCATAGGTTGCCTACTCCTGTTCTAGTCCTTGTGGTTGCAGAGAAAAGCTTGAAAATATGACCCCAGTGTCCAGTACAGACTGAAAAGCCATAAGGCAAATAAAAAGAACCCAGAATGCATTGTCTTTTTATATCTAATGATTTTTGTGGTGTGGCTCATGAGTTAAAGACTTGTATGGGCACTAGGGCAATGCTAATCAACCATGGTAAACTCCTCACTCACTTACAAATAAAACATTTTAATAATAAAGTAACAAAAAAAAACCCTAGCAGAATAAGTAACTTTTACCTCACACTCTATTCTTATGATTAATTTATTATTTGTATTACAGTAATCAAGGATCAGGGTTCTAATATGGGATTGCTGTACAGAAATCATAAAAAGACAACCCCTGCCCCAGACAGAGCTCACTATCTCTGAGCAAGAAACTGCACCCCACAAGGGGTGGTATTCCTCCTCGCTTTACACACCCTCGGGTCTTTCCCACATCATTCACTCGCCATGGTCCTTTTTTCATATATTTTGACAAATATAAATGAGCAGTAACTGTATTGAATCAATGGATCTATGTCAGCATAAAGCCTGTTTAAGTGAGGTGAGAATCAGACCTGTTGCCTGTAAAGCACCATACTCACCTATAGTGCCATCTACGTAATAATAAATGACTTAGGAGAACAGAATGTAATTACCTACATTGCAGTTTGGCCAGGATATTAAGCTTAACATACCTTTTCTTACTAAACCTGCTATAGGACCTTTATTTACTCTAATTAGTCAGGATCTTGGTTTGGTTCAGAAGTTCAGTTCTGACTCACAGGGGTGATTGCCATCTACTGAATGATCACTTCTGTTTGCAAAAAGAGGATTCAAAAATTGAGGGGAAGGGTCACACACTCAGTGATCCACAAGTTAACCATGACAGCAACACTTTTGAGTATTCCACTCTCCCCTTCCTCTCCACCCCAGCAAGCTACTTTCCCTTAGTCAATAAACTGATTTTCTAGTGGGGAATTCTCCATTCAGTATGTACTTTTACACCACCTGACCCCTGTAATCCTTTTGGTCTGAAGGAGACAGATTGCTGTGCCTGCTTTTTTACCATACTGAAGCAACATAGGGAAATTGAAGTGCACTACCCAGAAAAAGAAACTGAAAAGGGTAGTGAAAATACCCAAAGGACGGGAGGCTTTTGCACAATCACCAGAACATTCTCTTTTCTTTAAAGAGTTCATCAAACCATTTATGTAAATCAGTCAGTGGAAAAGACCAGAAAACAAGAAGTAAAAAGCATTATGAATAAACCAGCATTACTGTGAAGGGCTAGTCCCCACTGCAGTGGGGATTGCTAACTGTAACCGTTGCTAATTGAAAAGCCTGATAGCCAGTGCACTCTAGGGCTGTGGTCAAGTGTGTGCAGATGGCTAGATAGCCAGCAGGTCAATCTGTATCAGAAGTAGTTCTGGGCAATGGTCGGTGTTTGGACTTCCTAGCCAGGAGATCCAATCCAAGGAGCCAGCCAGCAGGCTAGGAAGGCAAGTGCTGGCAACGCAAGGGGTGACAAGGTAAGGTTACGCAAGTAGTGAGTCTAGGCAGCAATCAGAGGACAATGGCCTGTTGCTTCAGACAGCTTCCCAGGGGTTCTGTAGTGCTGTGTGTCCAGCATGGCTGCTGTGGGACCACAGGCCCTGAGCACTTGGGCTGTTGGTCAGGGGTGGTGGTCAGCATATTGTGGTGGTGTAGACGTTAGGGGCACTGTCTAAGGATCCAGCGGACTGGGGTTCTGACACTAACATTAAGGTATAGATTAATAATACTTACCATTTACATATCATCTTCCGTTAAGAGTCCTGATCATGCAGGTGCTGAGTGCCCTGAGATCCCATTAGCATCAGTTGGAGCTGAGGATGCTCAGTAACTTACAGGATCAAGCCCTCACTGATGAAGCGAAACCAAGGAAAAAAGGACCCAATTTTCAAAAATGATGAGCTCCCACTGAAGGAGTCCTGTGTGCCCATCACCTTTGAAAATCCTGCACAGAGATATTAAGGCCAAAACTTTCAATCCTGATGTGTCTCCATTTGTATTGGATGTTCACCGTGAATTGCAGGAAGTTGTGCATACACCTCTGAAAATCAGGTCACTTATTTAAGCATCTGACTGTGGACACAGGCACCCTGGTTTGAAAATTTTAGTGTAAGTGACCCCTCCAAAGTCAGAGAGTGAGCCAATGTCAGGACTGGGATTAGAATGTAGGTCTTCTTACTCCCAGCTCTACAAGCTCATCCTCCTGCTCTCACTATGGAAAAGGAACCAAAGAGAAAGGATAATGATTTTATACCAGTATCTCTCATTCAGTTTATCCAATTCTGCCATGAAGGAACTAAACTTTTCCATTTTCCTTTTCCCAAGTACTGTTCCAAGCATTACCATATAATTTCAGCTGGCTGCACCTGTTCTTGACAATGTCACTCTCCAACTGCGTGAAGATCTGGAAATTGCTACTAAGCACTCAAAGAATAAAAACCAAATTGAATCTGAATGGATTGAACCACACTCTAAGGAACAGAGACAGGTGGCAAAGACACACTGTGCTGAGGAATCCTATCAGGCTCCACCAGGAATGTGATCAGACTCCACTGGTGGCATTGTGGCTTTTACTAACTGACTGCCATTTTAGGCTATCAGTTCAAATTGATTTTCCTGACATATCCGAGATGTCTTGTTTTATTTGCTTCTAGCAGGCTGTTGAATGTGGCCATCCTCACAAGCCTTTGTGCTGAGAGATTCAGCACGCTTAACAATGATTACTTCAGCTCCTTCAAATCTTTTCTTGTCTTACAAATTTTATGGAAGGATCCTTCCCCAACCCTTATTTAACGCAGAAATGTCTAGACTAAAAGCCTGCCCTTGCCCTACCACTGTATTTTCATATAGAGGGGAAAGAAATCAAGTTCCCAAGAAGCTCATCATCTAAATACCAAAAATATTTATTGAAATAAGTTCTCTCCTGCATGGCTTCATGGTTATCACATTATCTCACCTCATCAAGAGTCTCAAAGGCAGAGAATGCTATGAAAGGTAAGGGCTAGAGCTCAGATCCTTTGGTTGCAAACTGCTTCCTTTTGTCCAACTGAGTAGATTCTTGTATCGGGGGTAGCTGTGTTAGTCTGTATCCACAAAAACAACAAGGAGTCCGGTGGTACCTTAAAGACTAATAGATTTATTTGGGCATAAGCTTCCATGGGTAAAAAACCTTAGATTATGCCCAAATAAATCTGTTAGTCTTTAAAGGGCCACCAGACTCCTTGTTGTTTTTGAGTAGATTCTTGTCTACTAGTACCAGCTCAGGGTGATCCCATCAGCATCTTTACTTACTGATCTCATCAGCAACTGTAGTAATAAAGGATTAACTGTGTTGGAGCGTGGTAAATACTTTGAGTCCTGCAGTAGTTAGACACAAAGGGCCAAAAGTTGTTTAGTCACACTGGTGAAACCGAAAGCAAACTCTGGCCCAAAAGAATCTGATTTGGTTCTAATTCACAGTATTCTAAGTCATGAGCATCAATGGACATAATATCAGTTTAAACAAAAACAAAAATCAGGCAGAGAGAGTCTGGCAAGGTATTTGGACATTGCTGTTTCTTGGATCTCTAGGAAGTGTTTCCTGGGTGTATTATGAGTGCACTAGACTTAAGCTTTGGCCTGCTTTTGCCATCCAATATTTCTGTTCAAAAGTGGATGTGATGGACAAAATTTTCAAAACTGGGTACATAAACTAAACCCATATTTAAGCACCTACATCAGCATGGCCTGATTTTCATGGGTGCTGGACACCCACTGGCTTTCACTCTGAGCCATAGATGGTCACAATTTCTGAAAAAATCAGGCCACTCAGCATACATGTACACGGCAAACAAAAACCCACAGCAATGTCCCAGAGCCCAGGTCTACAGACCTGGGCTTGCAGGGCTCACGCTATGGCACTAAAAATAGCAGTGTAGATGTTTCTGCTTGGGCTGGAGCTTGGGCTCTGAGACCAGCCCTCCTCACCAGGTTTCAAATCCCAAACTTCAGCCCAAGTGGCAATCTACACTGCTATGTTTAGTGTGTCTCAGCATGAGCCCTGTGAGCCCAACTATGTAAACTCAGGCTCCAAGACTCACTGCCAGGGGTATGGTTTCCTGTTTTCCTTTGTTTGTTTGCAGTGTACACATACTCCTAGGCTCCTATGTCAAACTTTGAATCCAAACTTTAAATATAGGCTACGAGTTGTAACACCTTGAGCTTTGTAAATAAATTAGATGAGGAGACAGTATCCTGGGTCCACTCATTTTCTCTTGGAATAGGGAAATAGCTTCTACTGATGAAAGCCAATTCTTTCTGAGCACTTTGAAGCTGAAGGTCACCACACCCTCAGCTTGTCTCATATATGCACTTCTTATGTTCTAGACTAATAATGTTCCAGAAACCCCATCAAGGTTTGGGTTAGATTAGATTCTGCTATACACTTTCTTACTCAGTACTAAGAGGAGGTCTGAAGTTACAGGAAAAAAACTCTTGTTTTTAAATTTGAATTTGTCCATAGGTGACTACCGGTCCAAATTTTAGAAAATGTCCAGATTTAGAGGGTTTCAATTTTTTTGTTAATGGCAAAGATTTGGGCTATAAATATGTGCATGCTGCAGAGCCACTCGCATTTCCTCTCATTCATAGCAGCAGGCTGCATGATTGGAAGCTGAAGATTAGGTTAGAGGGATGCTGTGCCACTTTTCTGCTCAGCTACTGCAAAATGTTAGTAAATAACTGCTTTCTTGGCTATCTAAACTGTCATGTTATAAAAGGTTGAGGGGAGGGAGAAGTGTGGTGGGGAGGGAAATGGTCTAATCTCATTTTTTATGAATGGTTCACCTCTGCCAAAGGCAATCAGCATTGAGAAAGCATGAATCCTTAAACACAGTGAAAATTGGAAAGACTGGATGTCCTCAGGGAACTGATAATGGGATACAGAGCTTTTCACCTCTGGGTCACTGGCTCAGATCTCGCTCAGCTCAGCAATGATCAGAATACTGAGCCAGATCCTCAGATGGTGTAAACTGAATTTATACCTTCTGAAGATCTGGCTTGTTATCATCTAATGGCTATTGGGTGGCTTATGAGAAATACATTGAATATCTCAGTCCAGTTCCACTCACAGAAGAGGCATTAACTTTTGCAGTCATAAAGATGGTTTCTAAACATCACATCAACAAAGTATGGGGGATGATTGGAACAGCAGCAGCTGTTCGAGTCCAAAAACAAACGTCTGCATTCTCCAGTGCTGTCACTGCATTACTGTGCCAAGTACTAACTACACTTAAAAATGCATGGGGGGAAAAGATGAGCAGTAATAAAATATTAGGCGATTGATCTGTCAGTTCGTAGAAGGCACTTAGATATTTTAGTTATGGACTTGCTATGAAAATCTAGGCAGATTAGGAAGAATTGAACAGGCAAAAAAGATTTGAAAGACCACACTTCTCCTAGTTGCACCAACCAAGCAACATTATTGATCAAGGGGCCCCATGCCTAAGACCACACTACAAAATGTAATTTAAAATGCAATAAAAACATTGAAATAGAAGACCACATTCTAAAATTGGAGCAAGTAGGTCTAAAACCAATCAAGTAGGTCTAGAAAAGGGATGGGAACGGGGAAAGTCAAGTTTAGAAAATAAATACTGGTCCAACAGTGGTCAAAGTAAAAGTCACCATTGGATTAGTAAGATTTCTTGAGGTATTTGTTAGCAATGGAGAGAATGAGGCTGACTTCAGACATGAATGAGTTTGACACCCTGGCTTCCACAATAGCAAAGGGACAGTCACATAGGGCCTGATTTAGTCCTCAATGAAGTCATTGAGGACTAAATTCTATTGACTGTAGTGGACTGTACAGGGGCACACAGTGACTTACTCCCACAGATGAAGTCCCAACTCCCACAGATGAAGTCAAACAGAGTGGGTCCACTGGCTGTATTGGGAGTTTGACTGGGCCTTTTAGATGCAATGAAGTGACATCAGTGGAACTACCTTACTGATGGGAGGCTCAAAGAGGAGGTCTTTAAAACATCTCAAACCTTGTTGCACATGAAAATCACTAGTGGCGAAGGATCAAGAACACCGCTGAGCAATGACCTATTTTGATGATAGTCCATCCAATTTAGAGATTACATACATTGCCATTCTAAATTCTTTCTCCTTGATCCTTCTTTAAAAATGAAGACATATCTAGAAAAGGGAAAGAACTTTATCATAAAAATCAAAGAAATGTAGGGCTGGAAGGGACATCACATTAAGCCCCCTGTGCTGAGGCAGGACCAAATAACCTAGACCATCCTTGACAGATGTTTGTCCAACCTGTTCTTAAAACCCTCCAAATGATGGGGATTCTACAGTCTCCCTTGGAAGCCTGTTCCAAAGCTTAACGACCCTTAAGAGTTAGAAAGTTTTTCCTAATATCCAACATAAATCTTCCTTGCTCCAGATTAAGCCTATTATTTCTTGTCCTACCTTCAGTGGACATGGAGAACAATTGATCACCGTCATCTTCATAACAACCCTTAACTGTTACCAGGTCCCCCCTCAGTCTTCTCTTCTTAAACATGCTCAATTTTTTTAACCTTGATTCATAAGACAGGTTTTCTAAACATTTTTCATTTTTGTTGCTCTTCCTGAACTCACTCCAATTTGTTCACATCTTTCCTAAAGTGTGGTGCCCAAGATTGGACCCAGTACTTCAGCTAAGGCCTCATCAGTGCCTAGTGGATTGGGACAATAACTTCCCTTGTCTTACATACGACCATCTGGTTAATAAACCCTAGAGTGATATTAGCCTTTTTTGCAACTGTGTCACATTGCTGACTCATGTTCAATTTGTGATCCACTATAACTGCCAGATCCTTTTCAGCAGTACCACCCAGCCTGTTGTTCCCCATTTTATAGTTGTGCACTTGATTTTTCCTTCCTAAGTAAATTACTTTGGACTTACCTTTATTGAATTTCATCTTACCATTTTCTGATCAGTTCTCTAATTTGTTAAGTGGTTTTGATTTTTAATCTTGTTCCCCAAAGGGCTTGCTACCCCCTCCCAGCTTGGTGTCATCTGCAGATACTCTAAACACGATCTCCACTCCATTATCCAAGTCATTAATGAAAATATTGAACAGTACTGGACCCCTAAGTGGCCCCTGCAGGACTCCACTAAATATGTTCTCCCAGTTTGACAGAGAACCACTGAAACCTACTTTATGGTCTTTCAACCAGTTATACACTCACCTTATGGTAATTTCATCTAGACCATAGGTCCCTAGTTTGTTTATGAGAATGTTAGGTGGAACTGTGTCAAAAGCCTTACTAATATCAAGATATATCACGTCTACTGCTTCCCTCCATCCACCAGGTCAGTAATCCTGTCAAAGGAAATAGGGTTTGTTAGCATGATTTGTTCTTGACAAATCCATGCTGCTTATTTATTATAAATCTATTATCCTCTAAGTACTTACAAATTGATTAATAACTTGTTCCATTAACTTTCCAGGTATCGAAGTTAGGTTTACCTGTCTATAATTCCCCAGGTCCTCTTTGTTCCCCTCTTTAAAGATACGTATGTTTGCCCTTCTCTAGTCCTCTGGGATGTCACACATCCTCCCTGAGTTCTCAAAGATAATTGTTAATGGTTCCGTGATTGTGTCAGCTAGTTCCTTAAGTAGCCTAGGATGAATTTGATCAGGCCCTGTGACTTGAATATTCCTTAACCTGTTCTTTCCCATTTTGGCTTGCGTTCCTTCCACCTTGTTGCGTTGAGTATCTGGTCACCATTAATCTTTTTAGTGATGACTAAAGCAAAATAGGCATTAAACACCTTAGTCTTCTTGATGGCATCAGTTATTAGCTCTCCTTCCCCAATATGTAGAGGACCTATACTTTCCTTCCTCTTTCTCTTAATGTATTTAAAGAACTTCTTCTTAATTGCCTTTTACGTTCCTTGCTAGGTATAACTCCATTTTGTGTAGCAGCCTCTCTGATTTTGTCCCTGTATGATTGTGCTATTATTTGGATTCCTCCTTAATAATTTGCATTGCTTAATCTGTGCCAGAGCTTGCTAGAGCTGAGCCTCAGCACCTCTAGGCTTGTCAGTCCATAGTCCTGGGACCTTTGAGTTGGCTGCATCAGCTATGAATGTAAAAAAAATTGCTTGAGCCCTGCCACCTAAATGCTTAAGCTCTGGCACCTCTTTCATTACAAATTAAGCACTGGTAATTTGCCCATGTTTCCACTTTTTGTAGGATTCCAACTTTGCTTACGTGACATATCAGAATCCATTAAATGAATTGTTGTAATTCTCACTGGTCCCAGAAATCAAACTACAGTTTGCCAAGGCAATCAATAATGATATCAGCTTCAGATTTACAAGTGGAGAGGCTGTCTCTGTCTCTCTGTATATCCTCTCCAAACCATGATGCATACATCTAATCCTATTAATTAGTGCACAACTATTCTGCTGCCTTTAGAAATCTGCACTTTAAAGTCACACTCCAGTTATGCAATAAACTACAGGAAGTTATGCGTAGGGATATTACGTGAGCAACAATAGGTAGTATGTTTTTGGGTGATTGTACAGCATGGATCAGGCAACATTATGTGACATAAAATCATAGTTCCAGTGACATTAACCACTTAACAAATACAACAATCCCCTGAGATGCTCTGGTGGAGTGTCTTGTTGCTACAAAACGGAATTTTTAAATAAAAAGGATAGAGTCAGTTCTGTGTCCCAACTAGGTGCACAGTCATGGGTGTGGCCTCATAAGATGCTAATAGCACTGATTGGATGTCTGTCTGATTTTCCGATGAATTTGCTAATTAAGCAATGTGACACAACATGTCATTTGTTTCTGGTCTATGACAGCACAGTGTGCCCCAAGGAGTGTTCTAAGAAAACAAGGCCAAGTTCGACAAAAGTCACCCGGAACTACTTATACTCCTTGAACTTTGTGCTATTTGTATCTTGAGATGTCCAAGACCTATGAAATAGCTTCTGGGGAAACATATTAGAGCAGAACAACAAACAAGTGCCTTTTTAACTGCTTCCTTTCAAACAGTTTTTGATTTAGAGGACTCCTATACATGCTAATTGTGCCGCCCCACTCCTTCCCTAACTTCTCTCAAAGAAGAAAGCTTTTCCCAGTCAATTCAAAGGTTTCTTTTGTGGAAGATTTGTTTTTTGTTTTGTGGCCTGCTTTTGCATGAAGGACATAACTGGGAAACTTCTCTTACATCTGAAACTCATGGGTCAAAATCTGTTTTGGGTGAGATCTATACAAACTCTTATGAGAGAAGGAAGTTTACCTGCAAAATAACTGGGCAAAATTTGGTCTCATATCTTTAGAGATTACGTAGAAGGGTTCTCACAAGAGCAATGTGTTATAACGTGAACCAGGTCAAGCCTCTCAGAAAATCAAGTGGGATGATTCTGAGAAGTAAATAAAACGTCTGGCAATGTCTTTTGATAACCATGGTGCTTTTATAACTGAGAACAATAAGGATGATCATAATAAGAATTAGGTCTATCAAGCAATTAAAAAATTAATCGTGATTAATCACACTGTTAAACAATAATAAAATACCATTTATTTAAATATTTTTGGATGTTTTTTACATTTTCAGATATATTGATTTTAATTACAACACAGAATACAAAGTGTACTGTGCTCACTTTGTATTTATTTTTACTATAAATATTTGCATTGTAAAAACAAAATACTATTTTTCAATTCACCTAATTCGAGTACAATCTCTTTATCATAAAAGTTGAACTTACAAATGAATAACTATGTACAAAAAAAAACTGCATTCATAAATAAAGCAATGTGAAACTTTAGAGCCTACAAGTCCACTTAGTCCTACTTCAGCCAATCGTTCAGACAAACAAGTTTGGTTACAATATGCAGGAGACAATGCTGCCCGCTTCTTGTTTACAATGTCAGCTGAAAATGAAAATGGGCATGCATATGGCACTGTGGTAGCCAGCATTGCAAGATATTTACATGCCAGATGCCCTAAAGATTCATATGTCCCTTCATGCTTCAACCACCATTCCAGAGTACATGCATCCATGCTGATGATGGGTTCTGCTTGATAACGAACCAAAGCAGAGTGAACTGATGCGTGTTCATTTTCATCATCTGAGTCAGATGCCACCAGCAGAAGGCTGACTTGCTTTTTTTGGTGGTTTGGGTTCTGTAGTTTCCGCATCTGAGTGTTGCTGTTTTAAGACTTCAGAAAGCATGCTCCACACCTCATCCCTCTCAGATTTTGGATGGTACTTCAGATTCTAAAACCTTGGGTCGAGTGCTGTAACTATTTTTAAAAATCTCACACTGGTATCTTCTTTGTGTTTTGTCAAATCTGCTGTGAAAGTGTTCTTAACATGAACATGTGCTGGGTGATCATCGGAGACTGCTATAACATGAAATATATGGCAAAATGCATGGAAAACGGAACAGGAGACATACAATTCTCCCTCAAGGAGTTCAGTCACGAATTTAATTAATGGATTTTTTTTTTTAATGAGCATCATCAGCATGGAAGCGTGTCCTCTGGAATGGTGGCCGAAGCATGAAGGAGCATACGAATGTTTACCGTATCTGGCACGTAAATTCCTTACAACACTGACTACAAAAGTGTCATGCCTGTTCTCACTTTCAGGTGACATTGTAAATAAGAAGCAGACAGCAGTGTCTCCCGTAAATGTAAACAAACTTGTTTGTATTAGTGATTGGCTGAACAAGAAGTAGGACTTAGTAGACTTGTAGTCTCTAAAGTTCTACTTCGTTTTGTTTTTGAGTGCAGTTATGTAACAAAAAAAAATCTATATTTGTAAATTACACTTTCATGATAAAGAGATTGCACTACAGTACTTGTATGAGGAATTAAAAAATATTATTTCTTTTATCATTTTCACAGTGCAAATATTTGTAATAAAAAATAATAATATTACGTGAGCACTGCACACTTTGTATTCTGTGTTGTAATAGAAATCAATATATCTGAAAATGTAGAAAAACATCCAAAAATATTTAATAAAGTTCAATTGGTATTCTGTTGTTTAACAGAGTGATTACTCACAATATTTTTAATCATGATTAATTTTGAGTTAATCACGTGAGTTAACTGGGATTAATCGATAGCCCTAAGAAGAACATAATACATACAAACAACAAATAATTTGATCCTCTTTGTAGCCTTCGATCCAAGAATCTTATGGTGCTTTCCAAATTTTTACTAATTAAACTCCAAAATATTCCTGTAAGGCAGGTAAGAGATAGAGAGTGAACACCTCACTTGGGGAACACAGAAGCTGTTTACTAACAACAAAGGCCTAAACTGTCAACATTTCTAGGGATTTTGAATACCTTAGTTACTGAGTGCTTTATTTGCAACACCTTAATAGGGCCTGATTTTCAGAAACTGAAGGGAGGAAGCGGTTGATGTGGTATATCTTGACTTTAATAAGGCTTTTGATACTTGAATGGCTTTTGATACTTGCTTATGAGAAGGTCTTGAATGACCTTCTCACATGCAAACTAGGGAAGTAGAACCTAGATGGAGATACTATAAGGTGGGAGCATAACTGGTTGAAAATTCAGTAGTTCACAGTCAAGCTGGAAGAGCATATCATGAGGAGTCCTGCAAGGATCAGTCCTGGGTCCACCTCTGTTCAATATCTTTGTAAATGATATAGATAATGGCATAGAGAGCACACTTATAAAGTTTGCGAACAATACCAGGCTGGGAGGGGAAGCAAGTGCTTTGGAGGATAGGATTAAAATCCAAAATGATCCTGCAGTCCCCATTGGCCTTGAGCGGTGAACCATAGCCAGTGGGAGCCACGATTGGCCGAACCTGCGGACGTGGCAGGTAAACAAACTGGCCTAGCCTGCCAGGGGCTTTCCCTGAACAAGCAGTGGTCCTAGTTTGAGAATCACTGGACTAGATGACCTCTTGAGGTCCCTTACAGTCCCATACTTCTATGAAAAACATACCATAAAAATACCATATCCAACTGAAACTGCAGAGGGAATTCAGGTAGGCAGAATGTAATTACCCAAACTGGAATTTGGGGCCAAAACATCTTAGTTAATACAGCTACACACAAACACCACAGGATCTTTAATTACTCCAAGCGTTCAAGACCTAAGTTTTATGTTTCATCCATAGACTGAAGTGCCTTGAGAAACCAAGCAGAATACCTAATGCATAGCCCAAACTGAGAAACATCAGGACTTGGAGGGTCCTGGGAGAAAGAGAAAGTCAGTCAGTGTCTGCTAGGACTGCATTAGGAAGTCAATAAGAAAGGCAGAGTGACATTTGATTCTAAAATTATTTGCAACAAGTCAGATCTCTTGGAGAGATGTTTAGATTACCATCCCATATTTCTTCAAACACTACAAAGATTTTCCCATCTGTCAAAAAGCAAACATGACAATGACAGCTCTTGATTTTATGTTGCTCTACCCATGTATATAAGAGTGACCTTCATAGTCATGCCACTATTTGGGGAAGCTCGCACCATCCCCAGAATATTTTTAGATAATATTGTTGACCTAAGCCGAAAGAGTGGACTTTAGAGGGCTGCTCGGTATTTTCTATCTTTGCTTTACTATGAATATTTTTTTAAGTCTACCCAAAAGTGTGCTAGGACTTTGTAGAGTTCAACGTGTTTCATTTTGTATAACAGTATGATTGCTATTTCATTTGTTCACCTCTACTAAAAAGATGCTGAGGCTTTGGTTTTGATAAATTGGGAAAATGAATTAAATTGTTTGATGTCAAATGTCATTTAGAAAAGGGCTCTGCCAAGAATATTATAAAAGGAAGAACAATTTTTCCTCTGTGCTTACAAAACCTTGCATGAGCTGGCTATTTCTTGTAAGAAGAGGACAGTCGTATCACTATTTATTCATACAGACCCCATCACCAGAGTATCTGAGCACCTCACAAGCATTAGTGAACGTACCCTCAGAACAGATGTGGAACTCAGGGAAAGAAAGATTAAATGGACTTGGGGTAGGTTCACACAGAAAATCTGCACCAGAGCTGAGCACTGAACCCAGATCTCCTGATACCCCATCCAGCACTTTAATCATGAAGCCATCCTTCCTGTACATATTGGAACAAGTAGCAACACTAGGCACCAACACTTGCTGGAGCCATGCTAGATTTGTGAGAACTATTCCCCCACTCTGATATGGGGCAGATTACATAGGTGCTAGGGTAAAAACAGCAGACCTGTGATATATTCATTTACCTAATATTTTCCTTGCAAATGTGTCATTTTTTGTTACTTTGCTCAGTATATTTTGGATCTAGCACAACACCACATTGTTATTTGAATGATGAGTCTCCCCTGAGGGACTTACAGTTTTCTGAGTAAAACTATCTACCCAATTTCACTTGCTTACCCACAGATCTGCTCCCTATGTGTATTCAGAGTCACACCTGCAGAATGTAGTAACAAAAATTAGGTTTACCAGTTTTTTTTTAATTGTTTAGTCTTCAAATCCAATACACCTAAACAAGAGAATGAGCTGGAATTTAATCTGGTTCACAGAACATCAACAGGGCTGTTAGCTGAATTCCTGTCATTTACACCTGTGCAACCCCAATAACAGCATCCTCTCTATCACTGCACATCACTAGAGAAGAATATTAATGAACAGAACTACAGTATAGGACAAAATTATAGTCCTTCTTTGGCACTTTGACTCTATCTCCCATTTCCTTTTGAAGGGAGAATTAACACCATAGCTGAAATAAGCATCCTTCTTGCACAAAATACGGAATCCCTCTTAACTGACTATGCTAAATCCAGATTTTTCCATAGCATTATTCTGAGTTAAAAACAAAAAAGGTCTTCAAAGACCAATAATTCCTGAAAAAGGAGATTTGTTATTTGTTAGTTGATGTTTATCATTATTATTTTATTATTATTCAGAAAAAATCCCCATCAAAAAAAGAAATTCCCAGTTTTGAGATTGCAATGGGTCAACCCGAGTAATAAATCACTGTGTGGCTAACAAAGGATGCTATTTTATACACCATAAATACCACCTAGTCTTGCTGTGGGGTCCTCTCTGCAGTTAACTGTGGTGTTCCTAATACAGCTCCTTTTTCAAATGTAAGAAAAAGGAACAGGCCAGATTCTGATCTCAGTTACACCACTAAAATCAAAGGAATCACTCTAGGTTTACACCAAAAGCGGAGACCATAATCTGTTCCAACAACAACACAATTGCAATAGATTTCTCTTAAGGCATGATGTTCAGACAGCAAAGAAGTTTTGGGGGCTCTGTAGCTATATAAGCTGTCACCAATAGCATGTTTAAGTGCCCATAGAGCCCATCACAGAGCAAGCAAAAAACCTATACCAACTGAATTAATACAGTAATTCCAATACCCTCCTTGGCTTTTGGACACATATTAGAAGCTTAAAGTTGTTGTGAGGGTTTTTTCTACAATAGGCTTCACGTCTGCAAGTCACGTTCAAATTCGTATTCATTACCAATGCCAAGAATTTGAAAAGACATTACCCAGCATACACAAGCAGGAGCCAATTCATCTTCACTCAGCATGAAAATGTGATGTTACTATTCAAACCAGAGGGCGCAAGAGGCAATGACTGGCCTTTGTAGCCCCAGAGTTGATCAATTATCAGGTACCGTATATTCTGCTTTAATAAAGAGCTGATAAACTTAAAAAAAAAACACTTTCCTCTAGGACTAGCAAGTAATTTGAAACTTTCCCAGTATATTTCTGCCTTTTGATTAGCAGCATATCACTGAAAAAACAATGGAGTCCAATGCTGTTAGACCAGTTAATGGATCAGATCAGAAAACTACTTATGCATAGTTAGTAACACTGAAGTCAGTGCAGCTATTCATGTGCTTAAAATTAAGCATGTGCTTAAGTAGCTTGCTGAATTGGAGCATAAGTGAAATCAGGATCATTCCTGGTGGATGCTGAACTATGGTCAGACTCCCCTGATTCACTTGCTTGAAGTGTTTTAAATATAGGCAAAGCTAAACTGAATATGGAGAGCAGAAATAAACTATGATTTTTTTATGCATTAGTTACATAGTGCCTACTGTCTATATGGAGGTCTAGAGACATAAGGTAACAAGGACTTAAGGAGATACCAGGGCATAGCTAATAGCACTGCTGCTCTGAAAACCTGTGAATTGTTGCTCAACTTGGCATCAAAGGGGGAATATACCCCCATAGGAATGTTGGAATAATTTTAAAAGAAAGCATTGAAAAATATTCCAGAGTTAAAATGAAAGATTCATTCAACCTCTTTTGCTAAAAGGCTAATTGACTAGAACATAATTTGCTGCTTTGTAAGTTTTCCTTGATAAAATTTGTTTGATAGAATTCTGGGGTTCTCTTCCCAGCTTTGCCACTAACTCGCTTACCAGGGGCGAATCACTTAACCTCTCTGTTTCAGATTATCTTTCTGAAAAATGCTTAAATAATTCCTACCTGCCTCATGGGAGCGTTATGACATTTAACTGATATTTGTAAAACATCTTCATGTCTCTGTCTGTAAATTACTCTGTAACTAGGGCGGGGTATCATTATTATGTATTTTACAGCATACTATGGACAAATGTCTGTCCTTGTCCTTTCATTAGCTATTTGCAGTATAAATATAAACATTAACTGTGCTGTAATGTTAACCTTCCCTTTAGTCCTCTACTCCCTGTAATAATTCTTCCAGCCTTGAGTTCCTTTTCTTTCTCGCTTTCTGGCTCACCAGAAGCCCATATTTTGTAAAGGAAAGCAGGGTTGGATTAACTCTCCAGAGTCACTTCTGAGGAAGCACAAAATACTGAAACCCATCCAGCCTAATACCGATTTCATTTACATTTGCTGGTGTATTTTATAGACTGCATGATTTTGTTAAACATTAGACTACATACAAGTGTACTTTATTTAAAAATAAATCCATTCAGAACAGGGACACGCATTTGGATACACTGTGTTTATAGATTTTTGCTGAATGTTAACATAATCACCCCCTACAAGCAGTTACTCCAATGGCCACTAACTACAGGTTAGTACAGACAGTTTATACAAGCAAATTAATTTTGTTTTTCAAATCGTTATGAAAAAAAGGCTTTTTTAAAAAGGAGCAGGAAAGAGGTCATGTGTAATGTAACCTAACCACTCAGGAGGAAAATTCCCATGTGAAGTGCAGTGTTAAATCAATGAAGCTTAGCAAATTTTGAAGCAAAACGTTTACAGTTATTTTCTAAAAAGTAATTGAAACACAGTTCTGCTGTACACTCTTCCCCTGCCTCCATTCTTCTCTTTGTTCCTCCTAAAGAGATCTAAGGAAGATGATTTTGTATAAACATGGGATTAGTTTCCCCTCATGTTGCTCACTCCTCCTTTGCTCGGTTTGACAGCACAACCTATTATTAGAAGAGTAACACAAGTAGAGTTTTGTTTCCTTCATTTCAGGTATGGGCTGGAGGGAACGTCTTACCTGTAGATGTCACAGCTGAAAGGGACACTTAACAAGTGTGATTATATCCAGCATTATGCAGGCCCACCAAAGGTAGAGAGAGGTTGCAACGAGACTCATACATTCCTTAAACACTGTCACATGGCAATCCTCCTTCCCTGAGCACAAGGACTACAATGCTAGGTTAGCAATGCTGCTCTTGCTAGTCTGCCTAATGGGCAGTAGGGAGGGGAAAAGGTCACAAACCTGCTGTCTTTCCATTTGAGCTGGACCCGTGCATAGAGACGGCGATAATTCAAGACTGGAGCAACAACTGTGTTCCCCCAAGGCTCCTGGAAGCATTCGAGACCAAAGGCTACCTGGTGTTCTCCCCAGAATTCTGTAGCTCCACAGTGATCCTATCACTGGCGGTAGTTTAATGGTACGACTAAGCCTTCAGAATTTTAGAAGCCTAATTTACTTTTCATGCATTATATTTATTCTTCAATTTCCTCTCTTCACTCAACTTGGACTGTGAAATAATAGTGGTCAGTTTCACTTTCTGGGCCAGATGCTGCTCTAACAGTGGTGCACATCTGGAATAACACTGTTACTCCAGATTTACATCAATGTGAGACTAGAATCCAACCACTCCATTCATAGACAATTACACTTTCTGGCTCTCATGCACTAACCCAGATGCTGTTGAGTTTCCAGTACCATTGGGGTATATTTAACTTGGGAAAACATTCATTAAAATTAAAAAATCATTACAACAGTTCCATCTGCCCTAGTTTTTTTTTCATAATCCTCCTTTCCTTTAAACTTTATTTATTTAACAAAACCTACATTTGGAGCTTATATGGCTTGGGACCCAGTAAAGACCCAAGCAAACAATCCAACTGAAGTTGCCAGAACTGTTCACATGAGTAAGGTGAGCAAGATTTGGTCCATAATTCCTGAAAGAAGAAATACTGAAGCTGACGATTAGAAATAGAATTCCCCAAGGCTCAGTGTCACCATGTCAGTGTCATTGTGTGTGCAGCTCTATTTTATTTTACACTGAGAGGTGAACTTTAGCTGCGTTTAAAAGCCAAAGCTATCTACAGCTGTTCTTTGATGTTTGAAGCCAGATGGTTTCAGAAAGAGACACTGTAATCCATATGAAAATGGAGACCATAATACTAACCATCAGTATAATGTGAAAGAACCTTCAATAACGGAACAGGAAAGAGAGCAAAACTGGTCAGAATCAGTTGCTCTGCTCCATGTACTTGATTTGCATTTGCTGTTTACTGATCACTTTCCTTTACAGTGTGTTCACTTCCTGTAATATAATTTTTTTCTACATCCATCATTCTTAGCTGTTATGCCCAAGTTAACTGGCTGTTTGCAGTACCATTTTGTCTGGCCATCACTAATGTTCAGACAACTAAAGACAGGGAAGAAATTAACTCCTGACAGCAAACCTACACCTTTCGCTTTGTTGTTTACCTTCTTCCCCCTGCCCTTTACATTTTTTTTCTTTGCTCATTTGGTACCAGGCTTTTCACAACATCCTCCCCTTTAACCAGGCTCTCTCACAGTTCACAGCCCTCTGTTTTTTCTGTCCCACTCTCACAAGACAATTATGAGAACTCTGCTCCTCTGCATTTCCATCAGCGCTGGAAGGGGAACTCAAGTTCGACAGAACAGAGCTGTTAGCACTCGCAGTCATATGTTAAATTTCCCCATTCTATTTGGAACCTAAACAAATGGCCAAAATGATACTTTAGTATTACCTTATAGTGGAGGCTCCAGGTAGTTCATTCCACATACCAGGTGGAAGTCTATAGCTATGTGAGCTTTCACCCCACAAGGAAGTTCCAAAATTTTAATTCAACCCTTCATTCTGTGTCCTCTTTCTCAACATAGACACATACCTCTGTCCATTTAACCCTATTTTTCTCCCTCACATAAATATTTACGGGGGTGTCCAAAGTTTGAGAAAAGACACAGTCCCATCCTAAAGTGCAGAGACAAGACAAAAGAAGAAAACATTATGAAAGCAGAAAGAGGAAAATGAGGACAAAGGTCAAAGTTATTGGCTCATGAGTTTCCTTGGTTGTTCTGGGATGTGTCTTTGTGGTAAGTTATTTTTGGTAAAGCCAGGCTACACCTTATGATGTAAGGATTAAGCTTAAATTTTTAATTATAATAGAAGACTAGCAAAGGAAATGACTGGCTCGCCCTCCTTAAAACGAAGAGGAGGAGAAGCCTCCTTCAAAATTCCAGAACCAGCCGCGATGGAGTTCAAAAGAATCCGTCATCACCCCAGAGTCTTAGAGCTTTGCCTCCATGACATCCCCTTCATATTGTGAAGTCAAGTTAAGCTTAATATAGCCCAAACTGAGTCCTTTTATTCCTCCAACCCCTCCCCATCCTCACTCTTCATCACCAGTGACAACAGCATCCTCCCAGTCACTCAGTCCCATCTTGAATCTGCATCAACCACTCTGACCATTGTTAGGATATAGATATTCAGGCTTGTCTGCAAAGGCCTATCCTTTAAGAATTTAGGTGTATTCTTATCACTAAGATAGTTATAAAAGAAAGAATCAAAATCACTGTCTGCCAGTGTAAGGGCCTTCTCTTATTGTGACAGTCTGAGGCCCTGTTCTTTGGCTAAGGAGCAGAGGCAGCCATAAGCTGGGAAGTGCATGGTCACATCCTTACATTCCAAACTAGTCACACTGAAATAAGGTGCTATTGTGCTGTTAGGAATACAGTCCTGTCCTGATATTCCTACCACCTCCAGAGAAAGGGAAGAGCCTAGAAGATGTAAAAGGAAACTTAGTTTGATAGCATCCTGTCTGGCAAGAACTCACTTATCAATAGCTGGGATGTAAAATCCTCACTTCTGTATTGTTCTATCACTGTAGTCTCCACTTCCCTATTGTTTGTTTGTATAACCTCTGTCTGGTTCTGTGATTGTGTCTGTCTGCTGTATAATTAATTTTGTTGGGTGTAAACCAATTAAGGTGGTGGGATATAATTGGCTAAATAATCATGTCACAATATATTAGGATTGGTTAGTTAAATTTCAGTAAAATGATTGGTTAAGGTATAGCTAAGCAGAACTCAAGTTTTACTCTATAGTCTGCAGTCAATCAGGAAGCAAGGGGAGAATGGGAACAGGGAATGGGGAGGTGGGGGTGGGGGAATTGGAATCATGTTTCGCTAAAGGGGGGAATGGGAACAGGAAATGGGAACAGGGACACGAGCAAGGCTCTGTGGTGTCAGAGCTGGGAAGGGGCACACTGAGGAAGGAAACTGGAATCATGCTTGCTGGAAGTTCACCCCAATAAACATTGAATTGTTTGCATCTTCGGACTTCGGGTATTGTTGCTCTCTGTTCATGCGAGAAGGACTAGGGAAGTGAGAGGGTGAAGGAATAAGCCCCCTACCAACCATCCCAACATCCATGTTATCTCCAGCAGGTCCATTCTGCTGCTAAAATTATCTTACTGGCCCATCATTCTGACCATTTTCACTGGCTCTTCCTCATATACAGGCTCCTTGTCCTCAGCGTTAAGATCCTTCACAATCTAGCTTCTCCCTACTTCTCTCATTTTATATCTTAGGTCACTCCCCACCTCCCTACTCAACCACTGCTGTTAGCCTCAACTGGCCATTTGCCATTTCTGCCACAAATTCCATTTTGCTCTCTTCTGTGCCACTCCTTATATGCGGCAAGCCATCCTACGCCTAACCTATAAAGGTGCAATCTTGTCCTTCAAAATCTGCCTTAACCTTAATGCTTAGGGTTAATTTGCAACTGACTGTAGCTAGGCAGGAGCCTTTAGGAAGGTCTGAGATCTCATTTTACATATTTTTAATCTATTTCTTCTCATTTTGCAGATATTGGTAGCTAATTTATGTAACTCTGTGTTGTATCAATATTACCCTTCCCTCCATTTATCTTTTAAATAAATTTGATATGTCTTGTCTTAATTCAGATAGTTAACTCTTTGGAGCATAAACTGTCCTCTATTGTGTTTGGACAAGGCCTAGAACAATGGGACCTGATCTCAATGAAGACCTCTGGAGGCTACTGTAATAAGTAATAATAAAAATGTTTTCAATTCCATTTTGACTCAGTGTCCTGCAGCCTCTCCTCCATGACAATGCCTTGACCAAACTGGTGAACCACAAACACAGAATAGATTATTATTTATTTTTAACTAACAGGCAATCACAGTCTTCTCTATGATCCTAAATCTCAAGTCTGCAGCTAACTCTAAACCACTCAGTTCACATCAGTGTTCAGACTCTTTCATTTCAGGATTTTTGTTCGAAGTGTCTCTGTGGGATTGTTATTTTCCCCCTGCAGCCTTCCCTTCCTTGTGCCATAAGCAAAGGGGGGTATCTCCCATTGCCCTCTCTGATTGTATTTAGGGTTTGACTACATTTTACTTGATAGCACATGACCAGGTCCCAGGAGAGAGACAACACTAGCACTCAGGTGGCAGGAGCAGAACAAGCACCTGTAGCAGATACAGCTGTCACGGGGAAGGTTAATGCCAGAGTTAGCTACCCCACAGATCCAGAATTTAATGGAGGACACACCTGCTCTGGGGACTCCAGGGCCTATGTGCCCCACGCTTCCACTAAGCTATATAAGTTTGGGGAAGAGAGCAACTAACAAGAAAAGCCCTCCCAAAAATGAGCCATCAAAAGCAGCGACAACCAGCTGCAGTGGAGAACTTTGGACATC
The DNA here is from genome assembly GCF_007399415.2 of Gopherus evgoodei. Taxonomy (NCBI): domain Eukaryota; kingdom Metazoa; phylum Chordata; order Testudines; family Testudinidae; genus Gopherus; species Gopherus evgoodei. Next base: position 24,463,279 of record NC_044326.1, read on the forward strand.
AAATGATGTCATTGGTATCTGATTTTTACAGTTTTTACTCTGGACATTCTTTCTCCTCTGCTGATTGGCTGTTTGCTCCAACTGCCTCTGTGGTCCCCTGAGTACACGCAATGCACTAGCACTGAAGGAGTTAAGATGTGGGACCCCTTGAAATTGTGGAGGTGGGGGGAAAGCAAGAGTGATAAAGTACACCTTAATTTATTTTTCTCCTATAGCAGCTTAACAGATATTGACAACTCTCTCAGGAAGAAGCTTACAGCAGCTGCATTAATTTATACTGCTGAGCCATAATGCTTTTAATTTATTTTGTAATTTGCTTCACATCCCCATATGCCCTAAACTGCCTCTGTCTGCTTAATATGAAGGTTAGCCAAGGCTCCACCAGATAAATCCACCTTAAGGCTACCAGAAACCTTTTGTGAAGCTAGAGTATTTCCCTTCCAAAGAGGCCTTTCTTCTGTTCATGAAAAGACTATTAATAACACAATTATTCCCATTGAAAGAAAAGACCAAAATGAACAGACTGGGGAGCAAAATATCCGTCCTACAGGAAAACAGACTTTCTTCTCCTAGAGGCAACATTTTAAATCCTGAGCATTGTTTAGGATGAAGAAGCCAGGTTTCATTTGTGAAGAATAATAGCAGTAAAGAATACCCAAAAGAAGTTGCAGTTTCCATGAATAGCTCAGCTTGCTAAGTGCAGAAGAAAAGAGAGGCTACAGTTCCCTTATCTTCCAGTCAAGATTGTTGACGTCAGTTGCACTTACCATTCACACCATGGCCTGAGCCAGATGATCTGTAAATACATCTTGTGTGTGTGTTCGTACTGAAGCCCAGCATTTTAAGAATAAAAATTAGTAGGCAACTACATCGGGAGATGTATTTTAAATTTGCAATCTTATACTAGTTGTTGGTTGAACAAAATATTAACAAGATTGTCTAAAAAGCCTGGGAGAAAGACAGCACAGAAAAGAGGTTGGGAAAAATGAACAACAGGAGACATGAAACTCAAGGCACAGGAACATTTTGTAGAGCAGAAAGATTAGACTAGCGGTTATCAATCTTTTTTCAAACAACTATACAATTTAGCTAAGATGTCCTCTGTACAGTCAGTCTCCACCACCTCTGAGTCATGAGTGCTCTAAACAGTGTTGCTAAGGTTGCTCCAAACCTCATCATTTGCAAGACTTGGGCTTGGAGAAACTGAGCTCCATTATGAGTTAAAGAAAAGCTAATCAAAAGGGAAACAGGCACTAAACTGATATAGAGGTCTACAGATAAGGTAAAAAGAGTGGGAGCCTGGAGCATCAGTGATAAAAGTACCAACGCTGGCATCCCCACCAGCCATTAGTTCCTATCCTCTTAATATTTCATTGGCATGACAAGTCATACAAAACTTCAGGTGTTTGTCTGAGGTAGGTCCAATCAGAGGGTTTTATCTCATGTCCATTTGCCATAATTGTCTATTTCCAATTCACAGATAGGATGCTACCTAGCAGGATGCCATCTCTGTTACCTCTTTTTTTCTTCCAGGGTTAACCACAACATTCCGCTCATTGCTTTTAGGTGAAGAGTATAAGGTCTTGTCTACAGTAGGAAGGGTTTGAAAGCTCAGCTATATTGGCAAACCCTCCTAGTGGAGAAGCGTATGCCAGCCAGTGCTGGGTGACTCTCCATCCCCACCGCCAAGTGCCCACCAGACCACGGTCTGGGATGCTTGCAGAGTCCTTCTGCTGTTTGTGACTCACAAGAGATTCTCCAAAAACAAACAGGTTCTTTTCCCTCTTCCTACCTTGGGAGAGGGAGAATCAGAGTTTAAAAAAAAAAGGGGGAAAGGTGGTCAGTTTATTATTATTTTATAGTCTCTTAATCACCCCTTTGGGTTCAGCTTATCTGCAGGTTCTAGTGCCCTTGATCAGGGTTAGGGTCTGCCTCCAGCCCCTCTTTTTGGTCTTTATACCTGGTCCATACACAGTCTCACAGGTGGCAGGGTCTGCAACTGTTTTCCTTTTCGATGATCTGACCCTGTAGCCAGCAGTCCCTGAGGCACAATAGTCTTCCTCCTAGTTTCCTCACCTTCCTTTGACAGGCTTTCCCTTTCCAAGCTTCCTCCCTTCAGGCAGAGCAAGCCTTACAAGTGTGTCTGGTTAGTGCGTGCTGAGACCCTAGAAGCTTGTTGGCCAACTCTCTTCTAAAGAGAGGGAATACACCCTCACCACACCAAAGAGTGCTTTTCCACTACAGTTTATACCAGTTCCCTGAGCGAAGTAAGCTATGCTGGCAAACTGCGCCTACGCTTGGGCTTTTGCCAGCACAGCTAACTTGGTTAGAGATGTGAAATTTCCCCCATACACTCCTAACCAGTGTAGCTATTGTAGCACCATTTTTAAGTGTTGACCAGGCCTTATCTCTAATAGTTGAAGGAGGTGCTATTTTTCCCTAACACTTCCCCTTATTTTGGACACTAGAGAAGAAAATGCCTCTCCATTTTCAGCTCTCATCCGTCACATAAGTTACACAGTCCTTTCAAACTTCACACTGTGCTGTAGGTACCCCAGTTTCTACCTCTAATGTACGCGTAGGCACTGGAAGAGAACATGGAACGCCCTGCTCTACTTGGAAGCAATGTGGACAATGCTGTAGGACTTCTGGGTGGCTGGGGGAAAACAAAAATCAGACGTGTACGCTCTTTGCTCCTGCCTGAACCACAACATGACGCGGTGTCACATGATGCCTGCAGACTTTGAACTTGGTTAGGTCACTATTTAATCATTGATACACGACTCACCGCTCAGAATAATAAAACACGTAACCCAAACTTAAAACTTTCACACGAGCCTTTAAGTGTATGTCTATACTACAGCGGGGAGTGAATTTCCCAGATTGGGTAGAGACACATGCACTAGCTTTACTCAAGCGAGCATGCTAAAAATAGCAGCATAGCCAGGCATAGTATGGCAGCATAGCCAGGCATAGCATAACATGGGGCTAGCCACCTGAGTACCTACTCAGGCGGGTAGCCTGAGTCACCACCTGTGCTACTCCCCGGTTACATTGCTATTTTTAGCACTCTAGCTCTAAAAGAGCTAGCGCATGTCTGTCTACCAAACTGGGAAGTATGCTCCCAGCAGCATGGTAGATAAACCTTATAAGTCACAGCTACCAACAAGCATGACCCAAAGGACATAGCAGAAAAAGGATATCTGCAGTGACTCATAGACTATCAGGGTTGGAAGGGACCTCAGGAGGTCATCTAGTCCAACCCCCCTGCTCAATGCAGGACCAATCCCCAACTGGCTCCTTCAAGGGTTGAACTCACAACCTTGTGTTTAGCAAGCCAATGCTCAAACCACTGAGCTATCTCTCCCCCCCTCATATTGGACTGTCAGTGACTGCATGAAATGAGGATGCCATGGCATTTTGGCAAGCACTTTTAAGAAAAATACTGCAATATTTGGTCCAAAACAATACAGCTTTGAAGAGTAAAACTGTAATGTTACTATCAGTGTACCATTATTAAAGTTTGCTGTAACGTGTGTATATATTACACACATTCATATACACACACATATGGTTAAATAAATTAGATAGGTGGTTAACAAAGAAAATGTTCTTTTATCCAGTCATTATTCCTTTGCCATCAAACACAAATCCAACAAGGGCATTGCCTGGGTTGCTTTATCACAAGAAATTGAGACACAAACTGATGGTCAGGAGAAGTTTGGTCTAGTTCTCTGAGCATGTGTTCTGCAAGGATACCAACTTCAGGTAGTTTAAAGCGCTTTGCAGACAAAAAGAGCTGTGGAAAGTTTTATTATTTTCCTACTGCACAGAGCCAAAGAGTACTGGCAGTGCTGCTAGTAGTGCCCCTGGTCTGGACTAATCAAAAAATTATGCTTTGATGGCATTATTTCTGTATTCACAAGACAGCAGCTATCCTTAAAATCTGTTTATGTTTACAGTGCAGTGTTGGTTTAGACTTAGTACATATTCTCCAAAGTGACAGCTTACATATTCAGCCTTCAGGGAAAAAGTCCGCTAAGTATTATTAGAACCTGATGGACGGGATCAGGAAGAGTACATAGGATTAAGTATTAGCATATAAAAATCTGCTATTACTTACTATGTGGCTATAAGAATTCTTCAAAAGGGTTCAAGAAACCCATGCTGAACTCACAGATTAGGATATTACATGAAACATGGGAGCCAAACCTAGGATTATTCTACGTCCATTCTGGCGCCACTCTGGAGTGTCCCATCTATTCATGATAGTACTTAAAACCCTTTATTAGGCTCTGCAGGTCAGATGGAGACAAATGATAAAAAGCAGAGCAGAGGGCAAAGGTCTATGTGCAAATGGGTAAATGCTCTTGTACCCACAATTACTGTAAGAGTGCACACGTTCATATAAATTTGCAGGTAAATGTCAGACAGGTGTCTGTCTATGTAAGAACAGCATTGCCTGGATTCAAGGTAGCTGCATCTGTAAACATGGTCACTTATTTTAGTTATGTTTTAGGACATGAAGTAAAAACGATTATCACATCTCACTGAAATTACAAGAGAGATTTACGTTGGATTATTACCCAAATTGGAATTTGGTCAGGACATATGTGACACTCCTGTACACATAAAAAGGGATAAGTGATCTTTAAAGACTATAAATGCCCTGGACCTTGGTTTTGATTGTTCAAATTTATGGCCACATTTTCTCATTCACTTCTAATTCCACCACTGGGTTATTTTCCTGAAGTATGCCCACACAATTTTTTACATCTTTATTTGATGGGTCACATATCTGTCTATAAATCCAATGCATCACCCATTGAAGCCAACAGGAATCTTTTGAGTTACTTTAATAGGCATCAGATTTGTCCCCTAGCTGCTGAGTAGTGTTGCTGTTCTCTTAAACAGAGACCTATGTTTTCACCCTAGAGCTGGATTCAGTTACTTCTGTATTGAGCAAATGCCCAGCCCCTTCAGCAAACAGAGAGAAAAAAGGCACACAATGTAGAAAAGATGTGACAAAGCCATTCTGCTCTAGAACAGTATACAGTGCCCAAAGTTGCTAGGAGTGCTCAAGTGCTAGGAGTTGGAACATGTGGAGAATCACTTTGCGTTGGCCACAGGGTGGAATTAATTATGCAGTCATGTGCACATCACCAATAAATTATAAACTGTCCAGCAAAACAGAATCTGTGCTTGCTCCATCTCTAGCAACTCCTTCCCTTTATCATCTTCCAGACACAAAAGTCTTCCAACGGCTTCTGGGTGTGTGCTCTACTCTAATGTTTCACCCTATGCAATGCGTGAAAGATCTGACATATGTGCTTTTTGCCCATGCTTACACATGCAACCAAAGTTCTTACTGCTTATCTGAGTTTTTTGCACATGCACTGACCTTTCCTGAATTTTGCCTCTTCTTACTAAAAGTCTGAAATGTTTTAGTTTCTCATATGATGATAATGACAGAAAAGAATTCCCCACATCCCTGTTAGATTCACTCCTGAATAGTCCACCACTCACACTAGTGTGTGTAATTTACTCAATTTCACTACCACTAACTTCAGCTTAATTTATGAATGTATAAATCAAGAAACTGCCATTGCTAACCTTCTGTAAGAGAATATGATACTCCCCTCTTTCACGTTCTGCCCCATGTACTCGCAAGATTTTTCATTGCTTCTGATTTCCCAACTGCCAGGCTGATTTCAACCAACAGCACTTAGGTCAGAGCTTAGCTCTCCTCATCTACAGCTTACACAAGAGTCTTCTTTAGAGGGCAGAAGGGCAAAGTCTGGTATAGGCAATGGAAAGTAGTGTGACAGCCCCGAAGAGAAGAATTGAAATTTCACTTGAAGGGCTTTGAAATCTCATCTTTGGTCATTCCAAGATACTTCTCTATAGTGATGCTAATTTATTTTCAAAAATGAGAATGCCTTTGGGAGGAAAACTTTCTTAGGAGGTTTGTGCTCTTTTGTTTCAAATTCCTCGTGAAATCCCTATTGACAATGCTGCTACTTAATAAATTCAGCTTTCAATGCATTAGGGTCAGTAATCCAGTCCTACACCAAGCTGGATCTCCAAGCTGGCTGTGAGCTTTCATGACGACAACGAACTGGGGGTAAACACTAATGAAACACATGCAGCCCCCATTAACAACACCTCGCAAAAAATATCCTGACAATGAATTTTTTTCCTCTTAATGCAAGAGACATTTTCCATTGATATTTTGGTTCGTGATAACGTTTCTATAAAAGAGTCCCTGCGACAGATTATAATAAAAACCCAGAGAAATTAACTGTCTGCATTTTTAAAAACATCTGTTCGCAATTCCCCTTTTAGATTTTCATATCTATTTTTGGCATATACTGTAAGTTCATCAGCATAAGCGGTACGCCGAGTGTTAATGGAGAAGCATTCATCCCACACCACTTTATCTATGAAGTGCTGATAAGAGAGTCTAAAAAATGCTAATACATTTGGAAACTCCCCACAGAGCCATAATGAAAAGCTTTACATAAATTGCAGTATCTTACTAATGTCTAGGGTGTTGGTATTCTCTATTAACACTTTTTTTTAAAAGTCATCCATGTTGCTGCTTTCAGCAAGCAAGTATAAAGAGCAGCATTTTCTAAAGCTACATTTAGCTTCCCTTGTTAAATGTACACCTTGATGGGTTATGTAGTTAAATTCACACAATTAATCTGAACAGTCCAGTTTAAGTGCAAATCTAAGGGGGAAAACCTTTAGCTTGCTACCGTACAGCGTCACAAACAAGCACAAATCTGAGTGAATTTGGTTCAGGCCTGAGGATGGCACATTATTACCTAGCAACCACAGAGCAATCTGCCTTTTGCAAGGTGACTCCTACACGGCATAGCAAAGTGGCCTTGTGATTAAAGCTCCTGGGAGACAGGAAACCTGGGCCACTGAGTAGCTGCTGACGAACAAGTCTCTTAACCTTCTTAGAAACTAAAGGTATGTCTACCCTATCCGTCGGATCATCAGGCAGCGATCAATCCAGTGGGGTCAATTTATCATGTCTAGTCTAGACGCAATAAATTGATCCCCGAGCGTTCTCCCATCGACTCCTGTACTTCACCCCTCTGAGAGGTACAGGCGGAGTCGACGGGGGAGCGGCAGCAGTTGACTCACTGCAATGAAGACACTACAGCAAGTCGATCTAGTACATCAACTTCAGGCACGTTATTCACGTAGCTGAAGTTGAGTAACTTAGATCGATTCCCCCTACCCCCAGTGTAGACCAGGCTTAAGTATTCCCATCTGCAAAATAGAAATAATGGTATTTACCCACATTTGTAAAGTGTTATGAGATTACTGGATGCAAGATACATCTCTACCTCGATATATCGCTATCCTCGGGAGCCAAAAAATCTTACCGCATTACAGGTGAAACTGTATTATATTGAACTTGCTTTGATCCACTGGAGTGAGCAGCCCCGCTCCCCCGGAGCACTGCTTTACTGCATTATATCTGAATTCGGGTTATATCGGGTCGCGTTATATCGAGGTAGAGGTGTATCATATAAAAAGTAACAACTATTAAAAGGATCAGATTGCAAAAATCATGTTTGAGCGAGAGAGATAGATCATGCTCTTTGATGCCTTTGTAAGAATCTATAGAGAAAGAAGCATCTCTTGAGTGCTAATAATAATCCCAAACTGTTAGATAGCACTTTTCATCGGTAGATCTCAAAGCACTTTACAAAGGAGGCAAGTATCTTTGTTTAGCTCCATTTTATCAGTGAGGAAACTGAGGCACAGAAAAGAGAAAATGACTTACTGAAGGTCACCCAGCAGCAGAACTTGGAAATAGAACCCAAGTCTTCTGAGTTCCAGTCCAGTGTCCAGTTCTCTAGGACTACTACCTCTGATATGGACTTCACTGTATTTACAGGCTACTGTCACAGAAATGTTTCTTCACAAACAAAGCAAGCAACTTTTCCTGGTACACATAGACCACTAACTCTAAGGATGGAGACGGAGCTAAAATTAATGGAAGGACTATATTTAATAACAAAATAACTTCATATTTAATAGGCCTTTCATCCCAAAGTTCTTAAAACACTCTACATGCAACACTGAAACACAGACAATTTTATGGTGGAGAGTGGCACGGAGCCAGCCAACAGCTGCTGCAAACCAGTTGGAAGGTAAAGCAGTAATTTTGGCCAAGGACACTGGGTCAAGCTTGCATTATTACATGAAAAAGCCAAAGTTAGATGTTTAATGTCTGTGCAGAGTAGACAAGACCTAGCTTTTTCATTTGTTTTAAAAGAGTTTTGTCCTAAAGCTCCACATACGCTAATACAGTTCTCAGGGTATATGATGCAGAAGGATAGTGGCTCTGCTAAGCCTCCTAAGATTTTAACTTATGGTTAGAAGAAGTCTGTGTTCCAAACCTGACAACCACTATGGAATGGGTCTTACTTGCTCTGTTTAATTTCATGTTTTCTCTGTATGCCTAGTTATATTACGTGTTTGTTCTATTGGATCTCAGGCATGACTCTGTTTACAATATATTTCTCCCTAAAATATATCCTTTAAAATTGGTTTAAAATGAAGGGGGGAAGTTTCATTTCTTTAAAGATGCAATCCAATTTGAAACGTTTAAAAAAAGAGGCTACTGTGTGTGTTCACTTACTCTACAGTAAGTCCCAATCTTCAGACAAAGAGAAAAGCACTGATGCACCAGGGGATTGGGGGCGAGGGAGTTGAGGAAAGGGATCCTTAGTTCTAACACGTGCATTAGCAACAAGTCACCTGTTCAGCCATGGTAGAAACGCTGCAGCTGGGGATGGGAAAGAGTAGCATATGCTGCTCATTGCTCCCTTACAGAGTTTTCTGACTATCTGGATCCATGATGTGTGCAGACCTGCTATCCACATCCTAATTTGTTTGTGACAAATTCCTGTGGTTTATATAAAGCACTAAGATGTAGGTGGAATTACTACAATTAAAGTACTACAAATTAAGTGCCCTTGTATAACTGTTCTCACAACACTAACCAGGCTCCCAGGATGGGATCTTCAAAAGTACCCACTATTAATATAACACCATTTCCACTAGAAACACTGACTTCAACCAGAGCAGATTAGGTTAGTGCTGATCAGTTGTGAAAATCTGACCCCCAAAATCACTGTCCCACTGGGCCCAGTGTAAAACCTGAGATGGATTCTCTGAGCTGATCTCTGTGCTGGTTGTTGTAAATTCTTGGTCATTGATCTAGAAGGGACATCCCCAGAGGATGTTATATTTTCTACCTCTGCATTCCCTAGCTAGAACCCATCCAGAAGTTGTTTCCAAGAGGCATAAAAGAAAGAATAATATTCCAGTAACCTCCTAGGGACAGATAAATGAAGACTACTTGTTGGACCTTGTCTTCAATTAATTTGTTTTAGGAAGTGTCTTAGGTGCTACAGTGATGTCTGACTGAGGAGATAGATGCATGGGCTCTTTGCTGATTCAGACTCCTGCAAAGCAGAACTGCATTATTTCTACTGCATTAAGCCCTTACACAACTGCATAAGTGGTCTAAGGCTAGGTCCTATGGGAAGTTGAAACAAAAGAAAAATACTTGACTGCAAAGCTAAATCAATAATCCTGAAGCTTTTTATTCCTTTCAGTCAAGAGTCAAATAAAAGACAATCAATTCAATTATTGTAACTTCTGCCTTAAAAAGCAACACATAATCTATTCTATGGACTCCAAGACATCCCAAGCGTAGCACCCAAGATTAGTCCTCTTCATCAGGAGACTACCAGGGGATGTTCAATAGCACTCTAGTCGAGCCTGCCAAGCCTACAGTAAATAGACTCAACGTTCAGGTTACCACCATTATCATTTCAATGGTAGCATTGTAAAAAAAGGCCTCCACTTGTGTATGTCATTTTAATCTCTTGCCAGCTGAATGGCCCGGTGTGTGCCAAATCCAGCACAAGTGGCAGCCTTCAATACACTCCCTCCAATAATGATTTTAAACTGAAGCATCTATAGCAAAGACAGGAAATAATGTTCAACCAGCCAGTTTTCTTTGTTCACATTATCAGCATCTTCGTTTCCTTATTTTTTCACTTTTATGGGCACATAGTACCAAACGACTTTCATTTTTACCCCAGTCAACTGGAGTGGTGAGCACTCAGCCCCTCCTAGCATGAGGCCCTTATCTGCTGTGGCCCTTGGATGGATCCCTAAGCATTTCACAAACAATATACATCACTGACATGCAGACACCTTTGGCACAAAGGAAAAAAACAACCTATAAAGTCAAAGGAAGGGGTATTTTGGCTAAGCTGTCATTCAAAAATTCTGTGGGACTTCCAGTTCCATACCAACAGAGGAGATCAGGTTTTTAAAAAGATCCTGCCCTCCACAACTGTGAATAGAATAGAACTCAATGTGTCTAACTCAGAATGGTCCGATGACAGTGCACCAGCCTACAACTTGGGAGACCTTGGTGCAAGTCCCTGCTTTGCCACAGACTTCCTGTGTGACCTTGGGTAAGTCACCTGTCTGTAAAATGAGGAGATTAGCACTCCCGACCACACAGAGGTGTTCAGAGGATAAAGATATAATAGACGGTGAAGTGCTCAAATACTACATAATGGGGGCAGAGACGAACGTTAGATGGATTAAGAGTTCAGTCAACCCTGCTAGGATTTGACTCTGTGGTACCAGAAAAATAAAAATATTTCATACCTGAATCTTAGAGCAATCCCCTCTCCTAAGAGAAAAGAAGCCAACACAGAATTTGTTTTAATTTTTGAAGGGGGCCTTGCCTTACTTTCAGACAATAAGAGAACCCTTATTTATTAGACAGGGTTGGTAGCACCACCTATTATTGCCTGACACTTCCCTTATTTTCAGTTGCTTATAACTTTGCCAAACTTTAACCGATTAGGCTGAAATTATTCATCCTGGGTATCTCCCTCAGGCAATATTTTTCCTAGGGTGTTGGGGGCAGAGGGAGAGATGGCATAAAAATGGGAAAGGAAGGTATAAATTGAGGCAAGCAGTCTGATGAGATTGGGATAAAAGGGAGAGGGGAGATAAAGTGCGACTAGGAGCCAGGAAGAAGGGGAGGGAAGCTGGGGCTGGTTGGGAGACGAGGCTGGGAAGGGAAGGAGACTAGGACTGGATGCTGATGAGGGAAATAGGGTGGAGACTTGGAGCCAACTGGCTGGGAGACTGAGCTCAGACAAGGAGCTGGGAGTAAGCGAAAAAGTGAAACTGGCTGGACTAGGAAACAGCAGAGGGGAGAATGGGGGCAAAGAGGAGGAGAGACAGAGCTGACAAGTGTTGGGGAACAGAAGAAAAGACAGGATTAACTATGGGAAAAGAATGGGAGAAACAGTCAGGGAGAGGGTGGTGAGGGAGACAGACAGGATGAGAGCCCGGAGTGGGCAACTAGGACTGGGAGCCTGTGGGGGTGCAGGGAAGAGAAAGACATTTGACCAGGAACTCGAATGGGAAACTGGAACTGACTAGACAAGGAGACTGGGGCCAGGTGTGGGGAGGGAGAAGATGCTAGGGAATAGGAGGGAAGATTGGGATTTGGACAGTAAGTCTGGAGGAGGAGGCAAGGACTGGCGGAGCAAGGAAACTAAGAATGGGATGAGAAACCTGAGGAGTGGAGACTGGGACCAGGTAGGCAAGGATAATGACATTAGGACAAGGAGCCGGGGCAGGGATGAAATGGGACTGGAACAGGGGACATCTTGATAGGAATGGGACAGAGGAAGTCAGTCTCGAGAGATAAGAGCATAAGAGTCTGTGCCCACTAGAGAACAGTTCCCTTCAGAGCCTGGAATGAAACCCAAAATTGATGAATCCCACCATTCCGCTTCTGTCAACAAATATCTGTGAAACTCACTGAAAAAATGTACCTCTCCTCCCTCTCTATTGCTGGTCTGCATACAGGATGACAACCTACTACTGCTATCAATTGCTGACTGAATATTTTTTAGTTTGCTTTTATAAAAACTAAGAAATTATACACACAAAAGCTACATTAAAAGATTAATAAGGTTGCAAACTCAAGCACTCAAAAGTTAGGAAATGCCAGAATTAAGGTTGCCAGACCAGTCTTAATGCAGGCCTCTTCTGTGTACACTTTATACACCAAATGTAAATTACATGATCATATACTATTTTTTCCACAGAACCTCAGCCTCATTCAATGCGCAAAACAGACCAGCTCTAGGGATGAATCAGCATTGTGTAGTGAATGTTGGTTGTCTGTAGGACCCCTGACTCATTTGTTACATAAATTGGAAGGTGTGTAGTGAATGAGGTAAGAGGATTGCAGGAAGAGAGAGGACAGTCATGATTATGGCAGCTGATGTTGCTCTGGAGAACTGGATTCTATCCCTGCATTCCTATGTGATGTTTAAAAAGTCATTTAAGCAAAGCTTTCCACAGATGGTGACTGTTGTGTTCTTTATTTTCTGGGTGCCCAACTTGATACACTGAGGTTTGATTTGCAGAAGTGCTGAGCACTCAAAGCTGCAATTGAAATCATTAGAGCTGTGTTTGATTATACAAAGTGCTGTACAATGCTAAATACTCTGAAAACTCAGTTCCTTGGAGTCTCAGAGATTAGGCACTCCAAATTAATGGAAACCTTTGGGCTTAACCTCTTCATGTCTCAGTTCACCATCTGTCAACTGGGAATAATACCACTCCCTCACCTCACAGGGGTGCAGTGAAGATAAATGAATTAATGTTTACGAAGCCCTCATATACTCTAGTAATAGAAAAAGACCTTGACGAAATTAATAATTCTTCATTTAGAGCATGGCTTATGTGCAGTAAATAAGACATAGGCACACACACTGAACAATGAGGGGAAAACAAAAAAGTGACTGAGTACTGTCCATCCTGTGCACTTAATAAGGCAGGAATTCTGTGGGAAAAATGTATGTGATCATTTCATTGAAAACTAAATCACAATGCACATGCATAAGGGGCCTATGAAGATAGCAGAGACAACCTGAATTCTGGCATTTCCTAGCATCTGAGTGCTTGACTTTGCAACCTTAAAAATGTGCTTTTAATGGAGAGAGCGTGCATGAGAACACTAGCACAAGTGTGTAATGGGAGAACATGCAGAGGAGGGGGGCATCCAGCAGTGGGAGGGGGGGAATGAGTTCATTGGGTGGTCAGGTTTGACTGCAAGTTGCCTTCTCCAGGTAAAGTCTTACTGTAGTTCTGATCTAACCCAAACTGACACTAACTTGGCAAGTGTCTCTAGCTGCACGTTTCAGGCTGATTTAAAAGCAGTAACTCAAAAGTACAAAGTACAGACCACGGAGGGTATTTCCTATGTTTTCCCTAGAAAGCTCCCTTCCCTGGCTTCTACTCAGCATAACCCATCCCTCTCCAAGCTCTGTGAATAACCTGGACTTCTTTAAGATGCTGATCCCACTAAGCTTTGCTGCATCTAAATATCTGCCAACTGAGATTGCCTCCTTGACTGAACCGCGGCTGAGAAAATTAACCTCTAATGTCTCAGGACAGCAACTAGCTTGGCAGGTCTTATTCTAGGAGGACCACTAGAGTGGTGTGTGGCAGGACTTCAGGGTCCTCTCCATATAGAGACTTCTACACTCCATCAGATGTATAAAACAGTAAAGGGCCCAATTCTCATCTATAATAAGGCCCCTTTTATGCTCCCAATATGATATAAAGAGGCTTCAGAGTAAATGAGAATAAGGCTCTATGAGGCCAGAAATGTCAATCTTCAGCCACAGCATCTCTGCTGGCACTTGATGCCTCAATGGCTTCCTTTCTAATGTCACTTGTCAGGTGTCTTTAATCATTCATCCCTTTGTCCTACATACAGTGTATCAGAGCAGTGAGTGAACAACTCTTCTGACAGGTTGCCAGGATATCTGGCACTTCAGTCTTCTCATATTACCTTCCAATAACCTCATTCCATTCCCTTTTAATATGCTGCTGACATTATAATCCCTCTATAGTTTCTTTTCTGGCTCTGTCATTAGGTGGATTTCCCAGAAGAATTTTCCCAGGGACTCTGAAGAGAACATTCCATCATTACTGAGAAGGCTCAGATTCACTAACCAGGTTCTCTTTATCTTTTCACTACAAGAATTACAGATCAAACTTGCTCTGTACATTTAAAGAATTGAAACCAATTAGTAGAGCACAGAGCTCTCCGGCAGATGAGTTTTTAATTTTGGTTTCAGTTATTTATTTACATTCAGTATTCCTTGTTTTCTTTGTAAACTCCATGATTCCTCAGCCACTGAGCCACTTCCTGAGGAACAGCAGAGGCACTCCATGACCACTGCCTGATAATGCCTACGAAACCAATTCTCTTCTTACTTACACCACTGTTACACTACTGCACATAAGAGTTACACCTGATTTACAATAGTGTTAGAAGAGAATACAGCACAATGTCTTAAAACCAAAATAAGCTGGCCACTAGTGAAATGGATTGTTTGGTTTGTCAAGTTCACTGATATTCAAACTGAGTAGCTGAAACTCCTATGTTAATATAAATTATCAGGATTCCCCTACAAGCTGGATCTGAATTCTATAGCAAGACCCTTGGATTACATGGCATCCTGGTGTAGCATCATGGAAATTCAGTGGTACGTTCATTATAATTCAAAATTGTATTATTCCTTTTCATATTTAATTCAGTAAAAGCCTCCTATCAGTCCCATACCACTTCTGTTATTTATTTTGTTATGAAATTCACCTCATTTCAAAACAGCTAATTCAAGATCAGCAGGAAACACTGTCTGCCTCTGAAAAATCAGGCCAACTACTTAGATGCTGTAGGACAATAGGCCCATGTTAGACCTAGGTGAACTATGGTTTTTAATTGAGTTGGGATAGCAGCATAAGCCCCAGGCCCAAAGCAATATGACCAAAAAGAATGAGATCGTGAGAAAGAAGACCTGTTGTGTTAAACTTGTAGTGACCCTTCAAAATACAAGTGTTATCTTATTTAAGGTTTGGACCAACGTAATAGAAATTAAATATTTTTAACTGGCTGCCAGGTGCAGTAAAAAATTGAGTATATATACCCTGCTTTATCTGGCCGTAGCTAAGGTCCAACAATTGGCAATGACATCACTTGGTTGTTAAGAGGTTCTTTGCTAACACTTGCCTGACCAAGTTAGAGCTGACCAGTATGGGTTGGACCATCCCTGGAGTTAGCCTTTTTTTTTTTTTTTAAAGTATTTTAGTCAGATGCTTATATATGTTTTGTTACTGTTTGGATGTAATAAATTATTTATTATTTAGAACTTTTAGACATTTTTACAGCAGTTGAAGAAATATCACCCAGCCTTCAGATTTAATAGAGGCAGTTATGGTTAAATTTGTGTCATGGTAGTATCCTGTATTAATAATAATTCCAACACATGCCTAGTGCCAGGCATCCAACCTTGAAAAATGTTGGTCTTACAAACTAAATAGACAGCATAAGGATGAAGGATGGGCTTCAAAAAAGAAAGTGAAAGAACAATGGTTTTTAGCATACATCTTGTTGATTCTATGATTTGCTTGTGTTATGGTATAATTCCCAACTCTGAACCTTAGCGTCCAAAAAATGGAGTACCAGCATGAATTCCTCTAAGCTCAATTACCAGTTTAGTACTTGTAGCGCTGCCACCAACCAGGAATTACAGTGCTTGGTATACTCTGGTCCCCCCAAAACCTTGCCCGGGGACCCCCAAGACCCAGACCCTCTAGATCTTAACACAAGGAAAATAAACCCTTTCCCTCACCGTTGCCTCTCCCAGGCTTCCCCTCCCTGGGTTACCCTGGAAGATCACTGTGATTCAAACTCCTTGAATCTTACAACAGACAGGAAAATCCACCTTCCCCCCTCCTTCTCTCTCCCCCTCCCAGACTCTCCCTGAGAGAGAAAGTAATCCTAACACAGAGAGAAAATTAACCTCTCCCTTCCCTCTTTCTCCCCACCAATTCCCTGGTGGATCCAGACCCAGTCCCCTGGGGTCTCACCAGAATAAAAAACAATCAGGTTCTTAAACAAGAAAAGCTTTAATTAAAGAAAGAAAAAACAGTAAAAATTATCTTTGTAAATTTAAGAAGGAATATGTTACAGGGTCTTTCAGCTATAGACACTGGGAATACCCTCCCAGCCTAAGTATACAAGTACA
Source organism: Gopherus evgoodei (assembly GCF_007399415.2). Lineage (NCBI taxonomy): Eukaryota > Metazoa > Chordata > Testudines > Testudinidae > Gopherus > Gopherus evgoodei. The sequence goes on from NC_044326.1 coordinate 24,479,463, forward strand.
AATTAAAATCTTTTCAGCAAAATACCAATTTGAACTCCTTTCAGCCAAATACACATTTGAACTCCTCCCAGCCAAATACACATTTGCAAATAAAGAAAACAAACATAAGCCTAACTCGCTTTATCTACCTAGTACTCACTATTCTGAACCTATAAGAGCCTGTATCGGAGAGATTGGAGAGAAACTTGGTTGCACATCTGGTCCCTCTGAGCCCCCAGAGTGAAAAACAACCAAAAACTAACAGCACACATAAAAAAACTTCCCTCCTTCAAGATTCGAAAGTATCCTGTCCCCTGATTGGTCCTCTGGTCAGGTGACAGCCAGGCTCACTGAACTTAACCCTTTACAGGCAAAGTACTTCTGTTCTATTAACTTTTATTTATCTGTTTATGACAGCTTGATTCCTCTCCTCCTTCCTCCCCTCTCCATCTACTTTGATAACATTTTCTTGAGGGGAAGAGATAAGAGCTGGTATGTATTAGAACTATTGGGGAAGTATTTTAAAGAGATAGTATGTGTGTGAGACATGGGGAGTTAGTATTCCCTGCTCATATGGTGGAGAAGTTCTATCTCTAGAGCACCCATTATTATACCATCTGAGCATCTCACAATCTTTAATGTATTTATCCTCACAAACTCCCCTGTTTACCATTATTCCCACTTTACAGAGGCGGCACAGATCCTCAAATGTACTTAGTTGGTTATATATATATATCTTTGAGCAACTGGACTAAGTGACTTGTCCATCACAGTCTTGCCTGTGGAAGAGCAGAGAATTGAAGCCAGGTGTCCCAAGTACCAGGCCAATGTTGCCCTAACTGCTTGGCCATCCTGTCTCTCTGAGCAGCTTAGACTCTGCAGAGTTAGCCAAAGACAATAGTTGTGATTGGTATTGTGTATATATTACGTTATGTCCACTCAAAAAATAGCTAGGAAACCTATGCTCGATTGAAATGCAAGAATGATGCACATGTTGTATACAAAAGTGTAATTAGAAACAGATGTATGGTGATAGATATGGGTTAAATACCTAGAAACACAGAGAGGGAAACCAGGCACCTCAGATCTATCAAGACAAAGAGAGAGAAATGAGTTTCACTGCCTTTGCGGTACACAGAGATACACATTCTTTTTCTAGTCATTCACTATTTTCGTAAAGATCAGAAGCTATTAGTATCTTTAATGCCCCAAGGTATTATTATATCAGATAAGCTCTGCCCAAAGTTTCCCTTCATCCTTTTATTATTTTAAAAAACATTATTAATGAGGAACAACATGCAATTTGTGCTTGGAATCAGAGATCAGAAATACCTCCTGCTGTGTCCTAATGTGCAATTGGAACAGACCTCTGAGTTAGTCACGAATAATGCAGCATCAGCTGGTACATTTATCTTAGTAGTATTTCCCTCAGGAGTTTAGCCAGATATTTGATTATGCATGTGTAACTAAAAGGGATTTCATCACAGGTAAAATATCTTAAGTGTGAGAACCCACAACTGCAAGCTTTATCTTTGGTGAACCTTGTTGGTTGTGGAAAAGATAAGGCTTGCAGTTCTCAAAGTTAAGATCCTATAAAATCTGTCTGTTGGAATTAGCTCTTCTCTAGGACTTGCAGACTGATTTTATAGGAACATCTGAGCAGGGACAGCTCCAATAAACAAAACTACAGATCCAAACTCCAAACATAGGGAGAATGACAAATTCTGAATCTTATCTCAGAGTCAGATTCAAATTTCAGAGCTTTCCATAGATCTACAGTAGCATGGGCTGAAACAAAACTCCAATCTGGATCCTGCTCTGAAATTTGCAGTTTACATCCATCACTAATCTAAACAGAGAGAATTAAAATATTTGAAATGTAAGTTATTCTTTGAGCCATCTTCATGACCTATTAACTACAAGTTTCTCAAGACATCCCGTGTTTTGTTATTTACTAATAATGATGTAGCCACATCTGAAATCAGCATCACCATTGTTGCCCGCATGGTTCATCAGTTGTGAAGATCTCTGTGTCAGACCAGTATACTCTTACCATTTACTCATCTCACCTGATGCTTATTCAAGTAAATTCTAAATGAATACCTTGTGTTCCAGTAAAAGGAGAAAAATGAAATAAAGCTTGTATTTCATATACTCTGTATCATACCAGTCGTGCTTAATCAACCTTTATTATATTAATAATATATCTTTTCTTAATGATTCTGAAAACTATTTTAAATGGTTACCAAAGCATCTTCTGTCCATATTTGTTTTTTTCAAAAAAAGTGACCAAGTGACCTCTGTATGTACAAAGTAGTTGAAAGAAAGTCAGTGCAGATTACGGGACTGATCTTGTTCCTACCCAAGCCAGTGGCAAAATTCCTATTGACTTCAATGGTTCAGGATTGAGCCTTGTTTGCCATAAATATATTCTTATGAAATATACACAGAGATTCACTCAGAATCACAGAAATGCACCTTTTTCCCTTTAAAGACATTGTTGAAGTATGTCAGAAGAGCAATTATACATGCATGTCATATAAAAATGTGTTTGCCAATATACTTGTAATAGAGATCTCCTTTATATACACTTTTTAATATGATTTAAAAGGTTTAGGTGGTAGTATCAATCTAGTGCTTATGGACATCTCATTACCACAAAGAAGTAGACAAATTGGAGAGAGTTCTGAGAAGAGCAACAGAACATGATTAAAGGCTGGAGGGACTGACCTGTGCGAAAGAATAATAAAGCTGAATCCATATAACTTAGGCTAAGCAATAGCTATGATGTGGGGAAGGAGAGGAGGGAAACATGAAAATAGTCTATAAATAGTTAAAAGATGGAAACATCAGGGAAAGAGAGGGCTATTTTAGCATGGGTATAAATCAAGGGTGCAAGAAGTCTGAATACCTAGAAAAAAATGGAAGTATGATTGTGAAATAGTCTCCCAAAGAAAGTGATGGAAACTCCATGTTATTAGATATTCAAGTGCCATTGTGCTCTGAAGAGTGCCTATATAAAAATGGCACTTTCTTAGTCAATGAAACTACTCTCTGTTTATATTCCAGTCAAAACTGACTATGGCTTTGGTTACTATAATAATATGTAACTGGTTTTACTACTCTTCACAATGTGCAAACCCACCAAAGGCAATGAGACTGCAGAAGGGTCACCAATGGGGATATTTTGAAAAATCTGGGAGTTCAACAGCTCTCACCAAGGGCCTAATTTAGCCTGCCGAGCCTTTTTTTTAATTCATGGAGATATGCAAGAAGGAAAGAGCCTAGTTTACCTCTGAGATGTCAGGTTAAGTTTGGAGGGCTGGCAACTCCAGAAAAAATGTTTCACTTGTAAATGGAGCATATTTGATACATGAAACATAGAGAAGTGACAAATGTGAAATGCCATGCCATTCTCACAAACACATTTTTAAGAACACAACAGTGTTTAGAACTAAACAAAGTACTAAGAGACATCACATTAGAGAACACGTTGTAATGTTTAACAACATATGAAAGCACAATGCTTTGCAGGTTCACGTATGATTAGGCGTGTAGTAGAGTATACATGTAGGGCTTCTGATTTTAGATTTTAACTGATAAAATAAAATCTGTGTTTATCCAATAAACACTGGAAATTATTACATGTATTTAACGGCTTGTGAACACGGAGCAGTAATGAGGACTATGGGGGTGTGATTTCAAAGGGCATATCTACACTGCCCACCCTCCCTCCAACCTTCTGTCTATACTGCAGTTACGCTAACCCAGAGTTCAGATCCAAGGTACCAAGGCCTTGCAGGGCTGGAGACCCCAAACTCAAGTTAAGCTGAGACTCAAGGTCCAAGCCCCTCTGCTCTGCAGTGTAGACACAGCTGCACTTGATTTGGTTCTTAGAAGTCAGACATGTCCCACATTTCCATCGGACAACTTTTATAGCTCTCTCTATTCCAACAAATTGCAATCCACTCTGTTGAAAACAGAAGCCAGACTCCTTTGCAAATGACAGCAGCTTAGGTCAACTTTAACCCTTTCTCTTCTGATCACTGATTTGCAAGCACACCATAAGAGAGTCTGCTGGGTTTGCAAATGGAGAGCAAACCAATCAAGCCTTTTGCAAAGCGAGCTGCTTCCAGATAACCTGCATGGCAGGCAGTAAAGTTTTCCCAGTGCATCACTGTCCTAGGGCAGCCCTAGGGACTCTGGGATATGGTTACTTTGACTCCGGACTGTGCACTGCAGTGTGGATGCCAGAGCCCGAGGTTTAGGCATGAACATAAGAACATAAGAACAGCCACACTGGGTTAGACCAAAGGTCCATCTAGCCCAGTATCCTGTCTTCCAACAGCAGCCAATGCCAGGTGCCCCAGATGGAATGAACAGAACAGGTAATCATCAAGTGATCCTTCCTCTGTTGCTCATTCCCAGCTTCTGGCAAACAGAAGCTAAGGACACCATCCCTGCCCATCCTGGCTAACAGCCATTGACTGACTTATCCTCCATGAATTTATCTAGTTCTTTTTTGAACCCTGTTATAGTCTTGTCCTTCACAACTGTTATATTTACACCCCATATTCTTTATGGAAATATGCTTATGATATGGATATGGCATAACAGATATATTTTATGCAACATGGGTCTTGAAAGGTATCATCGGAAAGATTATAATTTACTGAATGTGATTATCCAATTTGTGTGCATGTATCATTTCTTATCTAAATTTAAGAATTCTGACTATGTAACAATTACAACTGTGTGTATATTTGGGAGACACCTACCAAACAACAGGCCATCAGTCTTGATGGGTCATTAGGAAGCAACAATAAGACTCTGAAGATACTAACCTCTCTCATTACTGAGAGGCATCCTGGGATGTGGCTGTGACACTGCTTGGTCAGGTGGTCCTGTCACCTGATACTGAATACCATCGTGAACTCCTAGTAATTTTCCACTGAAAGGAGGGGGAGGTCAAGACTGGGAAACAAAAGATTCCTGCCTTATGTAAATTTTATTTAAGGCTGGGAAGTAAGGCAAACAAGACTCTCCCTTCACTGCCTTTCCACCCAAGAAGAAAGACAGCTAAAAGTACCTGAAGAGAAAAAGGAACTAAGCTGAAGGAAAGCAAGGGCTGAGCCCAGACTGAGACAGAAGATCTAACCTGTAAAGAGAAATAACTGGAACTCTAAGCTACAGAAACTCTTCATCCTAAGTCAGCATTTTGGGGGAGAAATTACATTTTGTAACCAGTTTCTTTAAGATCTTAAGATTAGTATGCATGTTTTGTTTTATTTGCTTAGTAATCTGCCTTGTTCTGTTTGCTATCCCTTATAATCACTTAACATCTGCCTTTTACAGTTAATAAACTTGTTTTGTTTATTATTAAACCCAGTTTTTACCATTTCTAATGGGGTGGGACAAGAAGTTGTACATATCTGCCTCCACATTGAGGGAGGGGGCAAATTTATGAGCTTACATTGTATACAGTGCAAGACAATATTATTTTGGGTGTATTTTCCAGAGGGGAGCTGCACTTGAGTGCTGGGTGATTTCCTAGCTCAGTCTTCTCATAAAGCGCTGTTTGCAGACTTTGTGATTCTACAGCTGGTGCATCCCTACCTGTGGGTGTGTTCTGCCAGAGGCCAGAGAGCCTAATTCAGCAAAACAGGGAGAGGGAGAGCCCAGGCTAGTAGAGAAGGCAGGCTCAATGAAATCCCAGTACCTCAGGTGGTGACCCAAAAGGGAGGGTCCAACCCGTCACAAAAACATCCTCTAGCAAAGAGTTCCACAAGTTGACTGTGCGGTGTGTGAAGAAATACTTCCTTTTGTTTGTTTTAAACCTGCTGCCCATTAATTTCATTTAGTTACCCCTAGTTCTTGTGTTATGAGGAGTAAATAACACTTCCTTATTTACTTTCTCCACACCAGTCATGATTTATAGACCTCTCTCATATCCCCCCTTACATTTCTCTTTTCCAAACTGAAAAGTCTCAGTCTTATTAATTTCTCCATGTACAGAAGCCATTCTATATCCTAATAATTTTTGTTGCTCTTTTCTGAACCTTTTTCAATTTCAATATATCTTTTTTGAGATGAGGTGACCACATCTGCCCACAGTATTCAAAAAGTGGGTGTACCAGGGATTATATAGAGGCAATATGATATTTTGTCTTATTATCTACCCCTTTCTTAATGATTCCCAACATTCTGTTCGCTTTTTTGACTGCCACCGCACATTGAGCGGATGTTTTCAGAGAACTATCCACAATGACTTCAAGATCTCTTTCTTGAACGGTAACAGCTAATTTTGACCCCATCATTTTATATGTATAGTTGGGATTATGTTTTCCAATGTGCATTACTTTGCATTTATCAGCATTGAATTTCATCTGCATTTTGTTGCCCAGTCACCCAGTTTTGAGAGATCCTTTTGTAGCTCTTCATAGTCTGCCTGGAACTAAACTATCTTGAGCAATTTTGTATCGTCTGCAAATTTTTCCACTTCACTGTTTACTCCTTTTTCCAGATCACTTATGAATATGCTGAATAGGCCTGGTCACAGACAGACCCCTGGGGGACACCACTATTTACCTCTCTCCATTCTGAAAAATTGACCATTTATTTCTACCCTGTTTCCTGTCTTGTAACCAGTTACCAATCCATGAGGGATCTTGTCAAAGGCTTTCTGAAAATCTAAGCACACTATATCCACTGAATCCCCCTTGTCCACATGCTTGTTGACCCCCTCAAAGAATTCTAATAGATTGGTGAGCATGACTTCCCTTTACAAAAACCATGTTGACTCTTCCCCAACAAGTTATAGGTGAATACCATCTGGTCCTGGTGACTTATTGCTTTTTAGTTTATCAATTTGTTCCAAAACTTCCTCTAATGACACCTCAATCTGGGACAGTTCCTCAGATTTGTCTCCTAAAAATAATGGCTCAGGTTTGGGAATCTCCCTCATATCATCAACCATGAAGACGGATGCAAAAAATTCATTTAGTTTTTCTGCAATGGTCTTATCATCCTTGAGTGATTCCTTTAGCATCTCGATCATCCAGTGGCCCCACTGGTTGTTTAGCAGGCTTCCTGCTTCTGATGTGCTTAAAATAAATTTGCAATTACTTTTTGAGTCTTTGGCTAACTGTTCTTCAAATTCTTTTTTGGCCTTCCTAATTATATTTTTACATTTCATTTGCCAGAGTTTATGCGCCTTTCTATTTTCCTCACTAGGATTTAACTTCCACTTTTTAAAGGATGCCTTTTTGCTTCTCACTGTTTCTTTGACTTTGTTGTTTAGCCACAGTGGCTCTTTTTTGGTTCTCTTACTATGTGTTTTAATTTGGTGTATACATTTAAGTTGAGCCTTTATTATGGTGTCTTTTAGAAGTTTCCATGCAGCTTGCAGGGATTTTACTTTTGGCGCTGCATCTTTTAACTTCTGTTTAACTAACCTCCTCATTTTTGTGTAGTACCCCTTTCTGAAATTAAATGCTATAGTGCTGGGAAACTGCGGTGGTTTCCCTGCCACATGGATGTTAAATTTAATTATAATATGGTCACTATTACCAAGCAGTCCAGTTATATTCACCTCTTGGACCTGATCCTATGCTCCACTTTGGACTAAATCAAGAATTGCCTCTCATCTTATGGGTTCCAGGACTAGCTGCTCCAAGAAGCAGTCATTTAAGGTGTTAAGAAACTTTATCTCTGCATCCCGTCCTGAGGTGACATGTACCCTGTCAATATGGAGATAGTTGAAATCCCCCATTATTATTGAGTTTTTTATTTTAATAGCCTCTCTAATCTCCCTGAGCATTTCACAGTCACTATCACCATCCTGGTCAGGTTGTCGGTAATATATCCCTACTGCACTAGTCTTATCATCCAAGCATGGAATTAATATCCATACAGATTCTATGGTACAGTTTGATACAGTATGGGTCAGAAAAGTTTCAACAAAGGATTACAATACAATGTAGATGCTCAAACCCCGAGTTCCCTAACACAGCTCAGCTGAGTTGAGTCCCACTAATCCTAGGTTTACATTGCTGTGTAGACATACTCTAAAGCGCATTAATGTGTTACAAATTAATTGGTCCGTGTACTGCTGGTACACACTAAAATCTCCATAGTCCACTTTTATGTAGTGTTGTTTAAAGTTCACTAGGAAACATTACAAAGAGATTACAGTAATATATACTGTAATGAGTAATGTATATAATATATAGCATTCATTACTCATTGCAATATAAAGAGCCCGAAAAAATCCAGTTTTTGGACACCTACATAGCAATTTTTTTAGTTCTAACAGTAAATCCTGCAAATTATTAAATCCAAAAAACCAAAAGCCCTATATCTGACACAGGAACATTGTCCCAGTTCATTGTGTTGCTTAGTTTCATGCAGCGTTAAAAAAAATGCAGACCTGATGTTTCATACAATGACAGGTGCTCAGATACCACGGTGATAGATGTGGTAGAAATATACCTAGATCAGTAGATCTGAATTATACATGTACCCTTCAATAGCCATGTGTGTTATGAATATGAAAAAAATGGTATATTTTTATGGAGAGGTGAGGAATAAGCTTTTGTATTAGATTTAATATGTAAAATTATTGAATAACTTTAGAAGACTATTTTAAACAAAATAAAGTTTTTCCAAGAAAGAATAATGGCTGATAGTGGATGCTCCAAAAGGTTCAGTTTCTTCTCATAGGGTAAATTAGAATATTACTTGGTAAAAATAGTCACGTTAGGTGGGATAGGTGCTATTTAGAAACTGTGCGATGCATATCAGCTATCAGGCTATCACCCACTCAGATATACTGTATAACAGACATTAACTACAAATGGATGCTGGGAATTTCATGTTATGCAACCATGTTTTTGCGTTATGCTTAAGCAGAATATTGCTGTCTGCCACTACTTAAAAGGATGTAACACTTTTTCTTTATATAGTTTTCTTCAAGAAGTTCCTTAGGTATAACAGTGGAGATTTGTGCAACACATGACACCTTGATTAAAATTTTTCCATCACTCATGACCACAAGGAGCAAATTAGGAGGTATTCTGGGACCCACTTTTATAACAAGCACAATATGTGGTGGCAGATCCAGGTTGGCTGTTAAGTGCTGCTTTTTCAGATAAAAATACATTCTTAGTTTTTACTGATTTCTCAGTATACTGCAGAGAACAGATAGAAATGGTTAATGTGATTCATATTGATGTAAGTTTATAACATATGTAAGGAATGTGAGCAAAATCTGAATAACTCCACTGAAGCACAAGTACTCTGTCCAAATATTCTGGATTCACACCTGTTGAGAAGAGATCAGAATACAGCCCTATATTGATATTCTATTTCCAAACATAATTTTCAATTACAGCCTGATCTGCTAAAGTGCTGAGCTTGTTCTCTGAAAGTGAGTGTCCTACATTCCAATTTTGATCAGTAGAACTTTAGGGTGCTTAGCATCTGACTGGATTGGTTCCCTACCCACATTTTTTTAACAAATGAAATGAGAAGAAAGAAAGGAAGAGATTGAAATGTTAAGATAAAGTGAAATCCTGGGTCCACTGAAGTCAATGGCAAAACTCTTGTTGACTTCAGTGGGACCAGGATGTCACCCAAAGACTCTGAAGATAGTGTAATCATACAAGTGCAAAATGGGAAGGAGGAACTGGCATATAAGGGATCAAACCAAATTGTTGAAAGTAAAACTTGGAGGATAGTTTATAAGCACTCTGTTTCTACCCTTGCTGCTTATGATTACTGTTAGTGATTATTTGATCCTAAAAGGGGCAGCCTGTGGAGAGAGGAGAGGAAATGAATGGGTAGACAATTATACTTTGTCAGATACACTTGAAATCAATCACAGAGCAGTTTACTCAGTTAGGCTGTTTTCCTGAGCTCACTGACTGCCTGAACAGTTCACTGGAGAACCTTAGTAATGATTTGGCTTTCTGCATATTGATTTTTTTTAACAGCATTGTCATTTCAGCCAATAGACTTCATGTAAAGGCTAAATGAAAATGTTCCCTTTTATTGGGGAACAAGTGTATCCATGCAGGAGTTTCCCAGGAAAACAGAGGCAACAAGGGAAGAGAAAAGAAAATTATTGGGAAGGGTTGGGATGGAAGAATAGGGGAGAAAGGAAGAGAAAGGGATGGGAATACTATTGGTTGTATGAATATGATTCAAAAACTTTAATTTTTATTTAAATCAGTTCTGTAAAAAGTATTTGAAACTACCTGCATATTAGGTATTTTCTTGTTGAATAATTTAAAATATATTGCATGTTTGCCCAAAACATTCCACAAATTTAATCCAATATGTTCCAAAGTGGGCATTACAATGTCCGGTCAAATTTGGACCCATATTCAAAGCTTTGTGGGGTAAGGGGAAGCTTTTACAAAATTTAAGATCAGTGGAAGGAGTTATTTATTCATCAAAAACAAATTTTTTAAATAAAATAAAAGTTTTCCTAAACTCTGTTTGCAACTCAAACATCACACCCTTCTGCCAATGCACTACAACCAGAAATGAAGGACTGAAAACCAGAGTGAAACTGACACAACTACTACATTGTTCAATAGAAGAGCATTGCACATTAAAGCTTTTTAATATAGATAAGGACATTTACTTTTTAAACTACATTAATTTCAACCACACAGTGTCCTCTTAAGTCCCAAAGCAATGGTTTCTAACAGAACCACCATGTCAGCGGTGCTGTTAGTTTTGTCATTGCAGCTATCAGTAAATTCAAATTCCCTTAATACCACAGCACTACAAGACATATTGTAGTGTATAGCACTGCACCCCTCAGAGATTTTTGACAGTGAAATGGGTCTGATCCTCCATACTGTCTAAGCATGGAATTCCATTGATCTCAATAAGTTCTGATCTTTCACTCACCCTATATGCAGATCCTTTCAGAAATAAAGAAAACATACCTACCTTACATTTTAATTTACTTGCAATGACTATTATTATGTATGACTTCCACAGAACTCCCTGACACTGGTAGTAGAGTAAAGGTGACTTCATATGTGAAGGATCAAATACCAGGGTGATGGGCGCAGCATAAGAACCTAAAAAGAATAAGGTGTGAGGGAGGCAGTGTTTTAGCACAAGACTACTAGAACCCAGGAACTTGCGAGTTCTAATCCACTCACTCTTGCTCTGTCTTAGCTTCGCCATCTGTAAAATAAGGATAAAATTTACCTTCCTCACCAGGGGGATGTGGGGATTAGCCAGCAAGCATCTGCAAAGCCCTGTGAAGATAAAAAATGCTCAGCACTATTATACAATGCCAGCATTCCAATTAGAGCGTCTCGTCCTTCTTACTTTAGAAACTGTCAAACATAATATACCGTTCCATGTGTCACAAAGATTAAATACATCTAATGACGACAGTTTTAAGATGGACAGGATATAATCTTAACAAGGTTACACACAAATATAATTACTTGTTTGCTAATTCGTTTCACTTAACCTATGAATTCTGCCAGTTTGTGTCCTACTTTGTAGGATTCTAGAGTCCTGCAAGTCAAGAGGCTGTTACTTCCCTAGCGAGAGACTGAGCAACCTACTTACTGCTTCATCATTAACTTTTCGGGACAAACTCTATATATTTCACAATAACCTTGTGAGGGTGTAAGGAATACACCTCTTGTACTCTGACTTGAAAGTACTTTTCACCCTTGGGACAGTTTCCAGACTTTAACTAACTAATCCTAACTCCACCCCTTTGAGGTAGGTTCAGAATTATTATATCTATTTTATAGTTGCAGAAATTGGGGTGAAGAGACCAAGGCCCCAGACTTTTAAAGGTATTTAGGTGCCTAAAGATGAAAATCCCACTAGGCAATTTTGCAAGAGTGCCTTGGTGCCTGCCTAACTCCCAGTGAAATCAGTGTACATTAGGTGCTTAGGCGCTTTTGAAAATCCTGCTAGGAGCCTATCTGCATCTTCTAAAAATCTGGCCCTAAGTGACTTGTCTAAGGGTACAGAAGGAGTCAGTGTCTCAGAGTGAGGACAAGAACTCAGGAGTCCTTGGGTAAAGATCATCAGACCATGCCTCCTGGGGACTTGCATAAGCATTTGATTTCCTGGACTGACATCCTAGGATACAAATGTTACTTCACACAGCAGCAATAATTGTATTGTCAGCAGCAGAGAAGGCATTAGAATGGAATAACTCCAAAAGCCTGGCTGTTTTAAGGTGCCCTAGACAGTCCTGACATCACCATGGCAACCATTTGGGGGGTTTTCCCCAGTATTTTTTTTTAATTATTTGCAATCTATATTTTGCTCCCTGATGTAAACCTTGCTTCTGACTCTTTTGCTGTTGCAAGGCTCGGCACCGTGACACATGCTGCACCAACCAGGGATCACATTGTCAGCAGCAATGCAGTCAGTACACTCATTAGCAGCAAAGGGGAGGCAATGCTCCAAGGCACCACTAGATGACCAGACGCTGGACCTTATTTTGTTGTTTAGTGAAGGAAGAGAAGATAGAGAAACATACAAATGGAATAAAGGGAACACAGGTCACTTCCATGACAGTTGGGCCTAGAAATATTCATGACAGCTCCGGCTGCCCACTGGTTAACAAGAATTAGTTAATCTACTTGAAACTGAATTGTACAGATCATTATGTTTAATTAAATGAGCACTTCAGACTTCAATATCATGACCATTGTCTATTTAAGTTCTTTAGACTGATCTAATATACAAAAAGAGACTCCAAACAGATTAGGGTTTTGGAAAAAATAAGAGAACAGTGAATCATGTTAATGACACAGATCCTTATCTTTAGAGAATCTGTTTCACTGCTCTGTAATAAGTCACAGGTCCATTAATCAGTTTACGCAGCAAAAAATGATTATTATTTCTCTTTTATTTTTTAATCTGAGCTGTCAGCCAAAGTTTGAGTCCCTGCAGGTTGTTTCCACGAGAAAGAGAAACTGATGGTGAAGTTGGGTACCTTTTTTGCAATTCCGTTTAGTTACAATGAATGTACAAATGCTTAGCTCACAGTTCCAAGCCCCCTTTCAGTCAGCACATGGCCTAAAAATGTGCTCTCTCGCTCTCTCTCTCTCAGGTTTTACTCAGGGTCAGGCTGTCAGTGTTTTTGTGTCTGGTGCTTCCTTGCTGCCTTCTCTCTCACCTCCTTTGGTCTTTTTCTCTCTTTCTCTCAGACAAAACAAATTACAAAATCAGCAGTCAGCAAAACTCCTCTGCCCACATATGCCGTTGTTTTAGGTGGTGACATATGATTGTGTCTGGGGTGGAGGCTGTTATTGTTTCACCTACCTGATTATAATATAGAGCAGCTTAATGGCTTTTTAATAACTATTTTAAAAGAAGGGCAGTGGCAACATCCCCAGTTTCAAAGGGGTTTATCCCAAACCATAACAATGTTTTTAAGACTCACATATTGCTCACATTTACACCAGTGCAATTCCCACTGAAATGAGCAGAAGTTGCACTGGGGTTACAGTGAAGAATCAGACCTAAAAAGCTTTATTTTTTTCAGCCAAGCTCCAGATTTGGAGCCTTCTGAGTACAACTAAGGCTGCACAGTTTTTAAGAGTTTTTATACCAGATACAGAACTATGCAAGGGCCAAAACCCAATTGCCCCACTCCTAGGTAGTCCTGCTAACTGCAGTTGAATAGTTTATGCGAGGAAGGTGAGCAGAATTAAACCAGAGTTTTAACATTTGCATTTTAACTGTTCCCTATTTTCCATCTATTTTGGAAGTAATACTAATGCAGAAGTCTTGTTGGATGATAGGGAGTAACAATCATACACATGAGGTGTCATTGCAAGGATTTCCTGTATGGGCCAGCAGGCAAACGTTTGGCCAGGTAGTACACTCTGTAAAATGTGTAGATTCACATCTCTTTGGTGAGAAGGGGTCTGAGATTCCCCACCAGGGTGACTAGATGTCCCAATTTTATAGGGAAAGTGCCGATTTTTGGGTCTTTTTCTTATATTGGCTCCTATTAGCCCCTCACCCCATCCCAATTTTTCATATTGGCTGTCTAGTCACCCTAATCCCCACAGAGTTTATGAGGAAAGCTAAACGTAGTGATGGGATATAATGGAGATGGGGAAAAAACCTATTTGTCCTCCAGAAAAAAAAACCATTTTCAAGAATAGACATTTCTTCATTCCTGTAACATATTTAGGGCCTAATTCTCATTTATAATAAGACCACGTCACAGAACTCTGGCAGTGTAAAGGGGCCTTACAGCAAGCATAACACTGGGCTTTAGTATAAATGAGAATCAGGTCCCAATTCAGCAAGGAACTTTAAGTCTGTGAGACTACTCATGCGGTTCAGTACCTTGCTGAATTGGGGCATTAATTCTGTACCCTGTGGGAATCAAATGTCAACCAAACTGTCTATTTCTACATTATACAACAGTCACATGGTGATTGTTTTTCATCAAGTGTTCAAATGAGTATGAAAAGATTATCCATAAAGGACAAAGTAAGTCTATTTCCTTGATGGTCCATGATATGTGAGTGATGCAAGAGTGAGTTTTAGGGAAGGAGGCTGAATGAAACAATAAGAGAAAACTGGCAAATAGGTAAACCTAGAGTTACATATGTTGTTTTAGTTTAGAAGAAGTGCATAAAGTTGACTGAGTTACGGCAAGTTCCTCCTATTTTTCTGCATCCCCCTGAACATATGATTTGCCACAGCAGATCAGACCTTGGTAACCTGCTTCCTACCTAATGCCTCTGAGGAAGGCAAACCCTATTCTCCCCCACTGCAACACATCATGCACATAGCTAATTTGCCCATCGTGCGTTGATCCTACTCATTGACATGAGTGCCAAACTCTACCAATTCAATAAGAGCAGGAGCAGGTGCTAAATCAATTCCTCAAGGCAACACAGTGAGTCACTACAAGAGCTGGTATCGTAGTTCCTAGCTCCCAGAACTATGCTCTGTCTACACTAGAGCATACTATTGCTACCCTGCCAGAATATATCTGCCATATTACTAAACCAATCAGGTATATACCTGCTTTCTGTTGACTTCAATCAAATCTTATTAGGAAAGGTCAGCTCAGCAACTCAGCAGTAATGAAAAGGGTTAAAGGGGAAAAAAAAATGTTTAGTGGCAGAACCCATTTTACAATTTTTCCTTTCCAGAGATAAATGTTCATTTTCTTAACAATATTTAATTCCTGTTCATGACTTCATAAAGATTTAGAATATTACGGGTGAACACAGTGCTCACCAGAATTATAATTTGCAAGGCACTTGAAATTTGTTTTTGCAGAGCAGCAAACGTGAGCTCATCAGAGTTTGATGTAATATGTACAATTAGTTTGCTATCATCACTTGATGGAAGAGAAGGGAATGGAAACTGATTGACAGATTACTCTTTGGACAAAACAGAGAGAGATCTGTTTGAAGAAATTATTGTCTACTTGTTAGTTACTTTCCTGCGAGATTAACCTTTTTAAATTCCCCTATGAGCCTGAAGCTAGCTTAACTCATTGCAGAAAGTCCAGCTAAACACATAGCACTGACAGCCATGAATGTTTTCCTTCCTCAAATAAATACTGGAATTTAAGATCATATTATTTTGTTTTTAATTCTTTATCTCAAAGGACAGTCACACTCTGTCTAACTGAGGGCCACATCAGCATGTTTTTAAAAGGCCAAAGGTTATACTTACAACAATCTGTACAAAACAGATTACCTCTGCCCTCATCCTTAACAATGAAATGAGGTTCACAGAGACTACAGATCCAGTAAGGCCATAGTCTCCAAAACTACAAATCCCAGCATTCAATGCTCCATCCAGATTCAAACTGCCTCCACATCTAGAACTTACTGTCTCTGTGACCCACACATCTATATTAAACATCAGACAGCAACTTACAACTGGAGAATTCCAAGGATTGTATTTGGTATGTGGACAATACTTGGCTGCTATCTGTTATGTCGGTATGTCCCTTCATTTTATGATTGATATCGCTGTGTTTTCTTTTCATTGACAGTATAAGTGTTTCCTCTGTCATACATACATATGCAATCTGAGTGTTTTGTTTCTATAAACTGAATCTGGAGAAAGCTTTTCTTTATTGGTATCCACATTTGCCAAGTAAATCTCTCTACATATCAACAACAACAAAACCCCACCACAGGCCGCACAAGTTAAGCTGAAATCTGTACTGCTCCCAATGAGAGTGATTAATTTTCTTTGCCCCTCTGCTCTGTCCCTGCTAAAGAACCCTAATTCTCTGCACCCTTCTGAGGTTCCCCCCACACCTTGCTACCTCGAGCAATAGATGTAAATGAGATTTTCATTACCACACTGCCACCACCAAAACCCATTTGCTTGAACTGTTCAAAAAGAAGAGCTTCCTTGATTTAAGATTTCCACTTCCACTCAGCCATGCTCTTATAAGCCTCAGAAAACTGGAAATATCTTTACAGTTATTCAGTGCCTTAGGACCTGAAGGGTGGATTAATGCATTGAACTCTATAGGTGCCAGCCCTGAAGACCACGCGGAAGTTGCTGTCAGCACAGAATGCAGCTATCCACATCAGACCAGTTCTTCAATGGCCATACTACCTTCCTATTTACTTCTAGGTACAGTGGAAGCAGTTGACATTGATCTATGAAGCCTATGAGAACTGGGTCCTAACCCAGTTAGAGATCGCCTCTCTTGCAGTGGGCTGCTACAGCTGTTAGGATAGCATCTCTACTTTTGATTTTAAGGAAACTAGGAGCACGACATTCTCAATGGAGCAAACTCCTCAGCGGACGTTGGTTTCACAGCTGGTCTCTCAGAGCCCAAGTCTATCGACCTGCAGCAAAGTGTATGATTATGAAACCACACAGGGTAAGGAAAGGTTAATGTGACTACATCAGGTCTGTGCTCATGAGTGCTCCTTATTCATTTCAGAACTAATTTCAAAGTTCTGGTCTTAATTTACAAAGCTCCTAACCAAGTCACCTCACAGATGACTTCATTTTCCATGACCCTCTCTATGCTCCACAGAGACAATGCATCTTGACAGAGACAATGCAGCTTGAGAGAAGTGGTGAGGGCAGAGCATTCTCAATAGCAGTGCCCCCACTATGAAATCTTAGAATCTATAAATCAATACACTCCTGTGTTCATGAGATGACACAGAGAAATAACACCATTTGCTGGTATAGATTCTGATAACACTACAGGGCTCTGGGAGTACGGGTTAAGGAGTTTGGAGCGCAGGTGGTATTCTCTTCGATTCTTCCTGTTGAAGGTAGGGGTCCGGGCAGAAACAGATGCATCGTGGAGGTGAATGCCTGGCTGCGAAGATGGTGTCGCCAGGAGGGCTTTGGCTTCCTCGACCACGGGATGCTATTTGAGGAAGGACTGCTAGGAACAGATGGCATTCACCTTTCGAAGCGGGGAAAGGCCTTATTTGCGCACAGACTGGCTAACCTAGTAAGGAGGGCTTTAAACTAGGTTCGACGGGGACAGGTGAGCAAAGCCCACAGGTAAGTGGGGAACAAGACCTGGGAGATGGGTTGGAAACAGGAGGGAGCACGGGCTATAATGGCAGAGAGGAAGGAGGGTCAGGGCAAAGCTGGGAGGCAAGATCAAACCAGTATCTTAGATGCCTTTATACAAATGCAAGAAGTATGGGTAACAAGCAGGAAGAACTGGAAGTGCTAATAAATAAATACAACTATGACATTATTGGCATTACTGAAACTTGGTGGGATAATACACACGACTGGAATGTTGGTGTGGATGGGTATAGTTTGCTCAGGAAGGATAGACAGGGGAAAAAGGGAGGAGGTGTTGCCTTATATATTAAAAATGTACACACTTGGACTGAGGTGGAGATGGACATAGGAGACAGAAGTGTGGAGAGTCTCTAGGTTAGGCTAAAAGGGGTAAAAAACACAGGTGATGTCGCGCTGGGAGTCTACTACAGGCCACCTAATCAGGCGGAAGAGGTGGATGAGGCTTTTTTCAAACAACTAACAAAATCATCCAAAGCCCAAGATTTGGTGGTGATGGGGGACTTCAACTATCCAGATATATGTTGGGAAAATAACACCGCGGGGCACAGACTATCCAATAAGTTCCTGGACTGCATTGCAGACAACTTTTTATTTCAGAAAGTTGAAAAAGCTACTGGGGGGAAACTGTTCTAGACTTGATTTTAACCAATAGGGAGGAACTTGTTGAGAATTTGAAAGTAGAAGGAAGCTTGGGTGAAAGTGATCATGAAATCATAGAATTTGCAATTCTAAGGAAGGGTAGAAAGGAGTACAGCGGAATAGAGACAATGGATTTCAGGAAGGCGGATTTTGGTAAACTCAGAGAGCTGATAGGCAAGGTCCCATGGGAATTAAGACTGAGGGGAAAAACAACTGAGGAAAGTTGGCAGTTTTTCAAAGGGACGCTATTAAGGGCCCAAAAGCAAGTTATTCCGATGGTTAGGAAAGATAGAAAATGTGGCAAAAGACCACCTTGGCATACCCTTGAGATCTTGCGTGACCTACAAAATAAAAAGGCGGCATATAAAAAATGGAAACTAGGTCAGATCACGAAGGATGAATATAGGCAAATAACACAGGAATGCAGAGGCAAGATTAGAAAAGCAAAGGCACAAAATGAACTCAAACTAGCTATGGGAATAAAGGGAAACAAGAAGACTTTTTATCAATACATTAGAAGCAAGAGGAAGACTAAGGACAGGGTAGGCCCACTGCTCAATGAGGAAGGGGTAACAGTAACGGGAGACTTGGAACTGGCAGAGATGCTTAATGACTTCTTTGTTTCGGTCTTCACTGAGAAGTCTGAAGGAATGTCTAGTATAGTGAATGCTTACGGGAGGAGGGTAGGTTTAGAAGAGAAAATAAGGAAAGAGCAAGTAAAAAATCACTTAGAAAAGTTAGATGCCTGCAAGTCACCAGGGCCTGATGAAATGCATCCTAGAATACTCAAGGAGTTAATAGAGGAGGTATCTGAGCCTCTAGCTATTATCTTTGGGAAATCATGGGAGACGGGGGAGATTCCAGAAGACTGGAAGGGGGCAAATATAGTGCCCATCTATAAAAAGGGAAATAAAAACAACCCAGGAAACTACAGACCAGTTAGTTTAACTTCTGTGCCACGGAAGATAATGGAGCAGGTAATCAAAGAAATCATCTGCAAACACTTGGAAGGTGGTAAGGTGATAGGGAATAGCCAGCATGGATTTGTAAAGAACAAATCGTGTCAAACTAATCTGATAGCGTTCTTTGATAGGATAACGAGCCTTGTGGATAAGGGAGAAGCGGTGGATGTGATATACCTAGACTTTAGTAAGGCATTTGATACAGTTTCGCATGATATTCTTATAGATAAGCTAGGAAAGTACAATTTAGATGGGGCTACTATAAGGTGGGTGCATAACTGGCTGGATAACCGTACTCAGAGAGTAGTTGTTAATGGCTCCCAATCCTGCTGGAAAGGTATAACAAGTGGGGTTCCGCAGGGGTCTGTTTTGGGACCGGTTCTGTTCAATATCTTCATCAACGATTTAGATGTTGGCATAGAAAGTATGCTTATTAAGTTTGCGGACGATACCAAACTGGGAGGGATTGCAACTGCTCTGGAGGACAGGGTCAAAATTCAAAATGATCTGGACAAATTGGAGAAATGGTCTGAGGTAAACAGGATGAAGTTCAATAAAGATAAATGCAAAGTGCTCCACTTAGGAAGGAACAATCAGTTTCACACATACAGAATGGGAAGAGACTGTCTAGGAAGGAGTATGGCAGAAAGAGATCTAGGGGTCATAGTGGACCACAAGCTTAACATGAGTGAACAGTGTGATACTGTTGCAAAAAAAGCAAACATGATTCTGGGATGCATTAACAGGTGTGTTGTAAACAAGACACGAGAAGTCATTCTTCCGCTTTACTCTGCGCTGGTTAGGCCTCAACTGGAGTATTGTGTCCAGTTCTGGGCACCGCATTTCAAGAAAGATGTGGAGAAATTGGAGAGGGTCCAGAGAAGAGCAACAAGAATGATTAAAGGTCTCGAGAACATGACCTATGAAGGAAGGCTGAAGGAATTGGGTTTGTTTAGTTTGGAAAAGAGAAGACTGAGAGGGGACCTGATAGCAGTTTTCAGGTATCTAAAAGGGTGTCATCAGGAGGAGGGAGAAAACTTGTTCACCTTAGCCTCCAATGATAGAACAAGAAGCAATGGGCTTAAACTGCAGCAAGGGAGATTTAGGTTGGACATTAGGAAAAAGTTCCTAACTGTCAGGGTAGTTAAACACTGGAATAGATTGCCGAGGGAAGTTGTGGAATCTCCATCGCTGGAGATATTTAAGAGTAGGTTAGATAAATGTCTATCAGGGATGGTCTAGACAGTATTTGGTCCTGCCATGATGGCAGGGGACTGGACTCGATGACCTCTCGAGGTCCCTTCCAGTCCTACAGTCTATGAGTCTATGAGTCTACCTTTTTAACAGAACTTAGATACAGAGATCAAGATTTCTTTTGAAAAATGAGTGCCCAGAGTTAGGCTCCTAAATCCATCTTTAGGTACCTACATAAACCTGACCTGATTTTTAAGCACCCAATAGCTGCAGGTACCCACTACCCTCGAAAAAAAACAGGCCATTTTTATTGAAGTACCTAAATAGGAATTTAGGAGCTTAATTTTAGACATCCATATTTGACAATCCTAGCCCAAATTAATACATGCCTTAAATTAAACAAATACGCCAATCTGCTCACATTTACCCCAGGGGGCATGTTCATGTATACTTTAACCCTGACACGAGTCTATTTACTTACACTAATAAACAGTAGAATTCTGAATATCTGAATCACGTGGGAACACCAGATCTGTTTGGTTGATCAAGAGTGCACATAAATTAAGAATAGACAACATATCATGATAACAGAGTTTAGTAGGCAGTCATGTATGGATCACAGGAGTTAGGTTAATCTGATTTTACTCTAGTTTATGTTTACTTTTAGGAACTCTAATACATACACACATGGACATTGTGATGAACACATAGTATTCCTGTTGAGCTGCGATTACACGTAAGTACTACTCAATGAGTGAGGACTGCAGAATCAGGATCAAAATAAAATGCTCAAGAAAGACGAAGCCAAGTACTACCATCCTCTGTGGTGCAGGATGCAGTGGTGTTTGTATGTGTTTCTACAGGTTGGATGCTACACCCAAGTTATTTATAGCATAAGGGGTGGAGGGGAAGAATGAAGAATATAATGTTCTGTCATAGACTCTCTTCTTTTAGTGGCTTTGTTCTCCCAACCTCAACCTACCCACTGAAAAACAAACAATTACAGGTGCAATTTCCTTGCAAACAGGAGTATACAGAGCTTCCCCAACAGCTGTTTTTATCTGCTGCTTCTGAGATAATGTTAACAAGCTGAAAACCTAACTAAGCTGACTGCTGTAATAAAAAGGCTGATGGTTTTTCTAACCACGTCAACAAGCTACAATATACACAAAGTGATTATTACATACACCACAGTCCCTGTGCTTGCAGAATACGGATCATCCTGCTGATTGCAGCTTATATCTAGATTCCAATAATGAAAGCTGCTTGAACTTGGATAGCAACTGCCTAGTCTTTTAGGGCATGTCTACACTACCCGCCTGATTGGCGGGCAGCGATTGATCCAGCAGGGGTAGATTTATCGTGTCTAGTCTCCCGTCAACTCCTGTACTCCACCTCCACGAGAGGCGCAGGCAGAGTTGACGGGGGAGTGGCAACAGTCAACTCACTGTGCTGAAGACACCACGGTAAGTCGATCTAAGTACGTTGACTTCAGCTATGTTATTCACATAGCTGAAGTTGCATAACTCAGATTGATTCACCCTCCCCCCGCCTCCTCCAGCATAGACCAGGCCTTAGTTACTTGGATCCCTGGCAGTCAGATAATTACCAGAGGTAACTGGAAAATTTTAAAGAAAACAAAATTTTCTCAGAAAACAAAAATATTTTTTTCAAAATGCCACTCTTCCCAGCTCTACAATATTTCCCATGTAAAGAGGAAGAAATCTGCTTTGCTCTTAAGGTCACAGCAAAAGATGCATTACCATCTGCAACCTCTAAGGAAGCTCCTTTGCTTTCATCATTGTCCAAGCAGAACACAGTGGCAATTGTATACTCATGCCTTTCAAGGGAAAACACTTGTTTTGAACCCAGAGGCACCAGCAAGACACTTCCCGGAAACTGGAGGAGGAAGAGAGACTTTAATTTGAGAGCAGAAGCCATTGTTGGCTTAATTATTGACTCATCCTGGGCTATGTGCCTGTACAGTTAGATAGTGCCAGATCCGAGAGCACCGTAAGCCACAGATCTGAGATGCTGAGAAAAGCAGCCTACAAGCCAGCTATTTCACTGACTAGTTTGCAGCCAGCATTCCCCTCCTGAGGGAAGTGTGTGAGATGCCTGCAGTAGCCATTCTGATAGAATTAGATCATTGATCTGCCCAAATCATCATCTGTTTATTTTGGGGGATAACAGCCAAGCACTGGTACTTATAAATGCATAACACAATTATATAAGGGAAATGGGCATAGCTCAAAAGTGCACATGAATATGTGCAAAGTACACAATAACTATTGCAATAAGAGCCCACTGTAACTATCAGCAGAAATTCAATGTACTTGACAAATACATAATCTGTCATTTACAGTATTTTCCTTCCAAATACAGTATTAGCTGTTAAGACGCATAATTATTTCAACTACCTGAATAAAATGCAATACAAGTCTTAGTGTCGTTAACAGACTTACAGTATTGGATCAAACCAATAAAAGAATAACCTTGCCAATCAGAAGTACCATAGATGACTTACCAGAATCATCACCATTTATAAAGAGAGCTTGACTGTCCTTCCAACATATGCTAGCAGCAACATCCCAGTCTTTGCACCATATAAGAATTTCATTAGCATGGTCAAAACATCATAAAAAGCATCAATTCCTGCCTTCCACCAAATTGTACACTCATCCAATATATATCAAACCTTACTTAGACAGATTGAAGTCCAGCTCCTCATTCTGATAACATGCAAGGCTGCCTAGTCCATTAAAAACCATGTCTTCCACAAACAAACACCACTAAGACAGGAGATAAATTCAGATCACCATGAGTTATGAGAAAGGACATGTACAACAGTAGAGGGTGCTTACATAGATGAGCTGAACAAGGTGGATCCTTTCAGTAAGTAAGGAAAACTTACAGACGCAGAGAGACAACCTTCAGCATAAAATCAGATTCCAAAAGTCCACTGCATGTTTCCTGCAAGTGCTAAAGTATTTGATGGTTATATTTTAATGTTTCTTTTTTTGCAATAAA
This sequence comes from Gopherus evgoodei, assembly GCF_007399415.2. Taxonomy (NCBI): domain Eukaryota; kingdom Metazoa; phylum Chordata; order Testudines; family Testudinidae; genus Gopherus; species Gopherus evgoodei. Next base: position 24,502,829 of record NC_044326.1, read on the forward strand.
TGAAGAAGACTGAGACCATACTCTTCCTTGTACCATCAAAATGATTATTTACACAAACTTATTTTCCCCCCATTTACTCATTCTAATAAATTAACATTTAAAATATTGAAACAGACACCCACTGGCAGCATTGCTCACAGAGAGAACTTAATGTCCTGTATCACACCAACTTCATGGTATTGTGCTAATATTGCATTATTATTTGCATAATGCTAATACTGTGCTAGGCACTTTGCAAACAGATAAGAAGTCATGATATCATCCCCAGAGAACCTCGAGTCTAGGTAATGGGGCTCCCTTGCACATACAAGCCTTCCATTAGTGTCAATGGCAGGTTTCTAATGTTCTTGGAATGCAGGCCCATTACAGGAACAAGAAGGATACAGTACTGTATTTTTGTGTTTAATTAAAGATGAAAGACCTTCCTTGCAGATTCATAGGGTCATGCTTTTCCTAAACAAGTGGAAGACTGTAGTTCAAAGAAAATCAAACAGGCTTAAGAAACAGCATCACTGGAGTAGCGGCCAAAACTCTGACACGTAGGTGCCTAACATCATAATTAGGTACCTAAATAGAAAAGGCACATTTTTCTGGAGTGTTGAGAACCTACGAATCCCACCAAAGTCAATGGGAGCTACACATATTTAGCACCTCAATGGGAGCTACACATATTTAGCACCTTTATAAAACTGGCCACTAAGGCTGGCAGTAGGAATTTAGGAATCTAATTACAGGCACTCTGATTTTGGCCAAGATTCATTTAGTTGCTTCCCTTTGCTCAAACATACAGGAAAAGTAAGTGATCTCCCTCTCTCTAATCACCCAGGAAATAATATATGCTCAACACCACTTGTTTTTGAACTTACTAAATCTACCCCTGCCAGTAAGCATGAGCATATTCCTGAATTTTAAGTAAGAAGAAGAGTGTTATTTTTCTGACAGTAAGTAAAGAACACACATCTTTTCTAGCCCTTGGCATAAATGAATATCAAGTTCCTGAGGTCATATTTTACACTGCCCTGATAGCACATGGCACAGTATATTAGCAAGGAATGTCTTATGATGTATTAGAGTAGACAGAGAATAATCCACCTCAGCAGGTTAGACCTCAAAACCATTTAGAAGTTTATTTTACCTTAATGTTTTCCGTGCTAGGGATTTGTGAACATGTGCACCCAATTCATTCTACTCACTAGTCCTTCCCAAGCAAACAGGAATTTGGAAAAGAGAAATGTTAAAAGGCTGATGTCTGTCACGCTTAATATATTACTTCAGGGGAGAGGGACATTATTGGCATAACAAATTGAAACTGATAAATCTTCAGGTTAATTTCAATATCATGAGAAGAAATTAATCATGCAGGATAAACATGAAATCATAATCCTGTATTACCTTTGCCTCCTATCCAGGAGTATGGTTTGCCTGGAGGTGAAATTTACACTGCAGGTGTTCAACACAGAACTGACATGAAATATTCAGTAGCCTTTGTTTTGTGATTAGGCAATACTACTTTTTTTTTAAATGATTAAAATATTTACATCAAAATGGCATTTATATACTGCTAGAGTTTATGCAGAGTTTAAATATTGCTAAACTAAAAGTTCAATGATTAATTCTGAGAGGAAAAGGCATACTTGTAGTCACAAGGGTCTTCCATAGCTCAAACGATTAAAAGCTATAATTGAAATGTTTCTCTGGTGCCTCACTGTAAATATATAAGCTGCTTCCAAGAGTAACAAGCTTTAGACTATATTACCTGGATACATTGTCTTGGTATCTTCTGTAACACTGCTGTCCTTTTTTGTATTAACACTACTTCTACCAGAAGGATTTTTCTTTTTTCACCCATTATTTCCTACTCATTATCTAACAAGAGATGAAAAAGACAGCATCTGCCTAACCTTAAAAATAGCTTTGAGAAGTATCATGCTTCACAAATATTTAGTCATGAAGACTAACCCATATAAATGGCATTTAAAAATTCAAAATACCAGTTTCAAATACAGGCATGACATAAAACAAACAGTTCACTAGGAGTGCAATTTTTCCCCTAAATTGAAATGTAATGCAGGGGAGTATTTATTATTGTGCAACATATATATTGCTGTAGTTCCTTATATTGCTTAAGACAAACATTGGCCCCATTGTGGGAGGCACTGTACAAATATGCAGTGTAGGACTGTTCATGCCCAAAGAGCTTACAGTCTGAAAGATTGTTTGTGTCTGAAAGAGGTTGTCAGAGGAACTGAAAAGGTTTCGCTGACTTAGGCCTGGTCTACACTACACGTTTAAACTGAATTTAGCAGCGTTAAACCGATTTAACCCTGCACCCGTCCACACAACGAGGCCCTTTATATCGATATAAAGGGCTCTTTAAACCGGTTTCTGTACTCCTCCCTGACGAGAGGAGTAGCGCTGAAATCGGTATTGCCATGTCGGATTAGGGTTAGTGTGGCCGCAAATCGATGGTATTGGCCTCCGGGTAGTATCCCACAGTGCACCATTGTGACCGCTCTGGAAAGCGGTCTGAACTCGGATGCACTGGCCAGGTAGACAGGAAAAGCCCCGTGAACTTTTGAATTTCATTTCCTGTTTGCCCAGCGTGGAGCTCTGTTCAGCACCGGTGGCGATGCAGTCCCAAATCCAAAAAGAGCTCCAGCATGGACCATACGGGAGATTCTGGATCTGAGAGCTGTATGGGGAGACAAATCTGTTCTATCAGAGCTCCATTACAGAAGATGAAATGCCAAAGCATTTGAAAAAAATCTCCAGGCTACGATACAGAGTCCACAGCACAGTGCTGTGTGACAAGCGTAACGGAAAGCCAAAGAATCAAATGGATGCTCATGAGGGAGGAAGGGGGTACTGAGGACTCCAGCTATCCCACAGTCCCCGAAAAGCATTTGCATTCTTGGCTGAGCTCCCAATGCCTGTAAGGTCAAACACATTGTCCAGGGTGGTTCAGGATATATCTCGTCAATTTACCCCTTCTCCCCCCCCCCCCCCGTGAAAGAAAAGGGAAAAAAATAGTTTCTTGACTTTTTTCAATGTCTCCATATGTCTAGTGCATGCTGCTGGTAGATGCCATGCTGCGGCACTGAACAGCGGCATCCTCTCCCCTCCCCTCCTTGGCAGACGGTACAGTGCAAAATGACTGATAGCCGTCCTCATCTTCCTGTGAGTGCTCCTGGCTGGCCTTGGTGAGGTCGGCTGGGGGCGCCTGGGTAAAAATAGGAATGACTCCTGGTCATTTCTGGCAGATGGTACAGAACGGCTGGTAACCGTCTTCCTCATAGCAACTAGGGGCTGAGCTCCATCAGCCCCCCTCCCCCACTTTCATGTCCAAAGAAAAGATTCTGTACTGCCTGGACTATCATAGCAGCGGGATGCTGGGCTCCTCTCCCCCTGACCGTTTAATGTCCTACCTGAACTATCATAGCAGCTGGAGGCTGCCTCCCTCTCATTTTATCTCACTAAAAAGTCAGTGTTTCTTATTCCTGCATTCTTTATTACTTCATCACAAAAAAGAGGGAACACTGCAATGGTAGCCCAGGAGGGTTGGGGGAGCAGGGAAGCAACGGGTGGGGTTGTTGCAGGGGCACTCCCCCCCCCAAATGGCATGCAGATCATCATTTCTGCGGGATCTGACATGGAGTGGCTGTGCTCTCTGGTTCTCTAGTAGACTTGCCCCATATTCTAGGCAGGACTGACTCTATTTTTAGATAAAACATAAAGGAGGGAATGACCTGGGGAGTCATTCCCATTTTTGTCTTTGCGCCACCGGCTGACCTCAGCAAAGGCCAGCCAGGAGCACCCATGACAGCAGCAGACAGTACAGAATGACTGATAACCGCCATCCCATTGCCAATTTACAATGGCACGGCAGACGGTACAGAACTGATAACCATCATCTCATCGCCAATTTACAATGGCATTGCAGATGGTACAATAGGGATGATAACCATCTCTGCTACCTTGCAAAGGCAAATGAATGCTGCTGTGTAGCACTGCAGTACTGCCTCTGTCAGCAGCATCCAGTACACATACGGTGACAGTGACAAAAGGCACTGGTTGCCATGCTATAGCATCTGCCAGGGCAATCCAGGGAAGAAGTGTGCAAAATGATTGTCTGCCGTTGCTTTCACGGAGGAAAGAATGAGTGACGACATTTACCCAGAATCACCCGCCACACTGTTTTTGCACCATCATGCATTGGGATCTCAATCCAGAATTCCAACAGGCGGGGAAGACTGCGGGAACTATGGGATAGCTATAGGATAGCTACCCACAGTGCAACGCTCCAGAAATCGACAATAGCCTCGGTACATGGACGCACACCGCCTAATTATTGTGCTTTGTTGGGCCGCATGCACTCGACTTTATGCAATCTGTTTTACAAAACTGGCTAATGTAAAATCGGAATAATCCTATAGTGTAGACATACCCATAGGTAGCAATGATGTAGGTAAAATCCTTTAACTTGTGAGTTTTGCAAAATGCTTTCTAAAAATCAGCTTACATAATTTTACTCTCAAAACAAAACTGCTCAAAAAGAGTAGGAAGGCTCCCAGACCATGAAGGAATAATCTTTTTGGTGCTGTTGAAACTTTTTAAACAGCTGAGCAGAATGGAACCAATTTGAGCCAAAAGAAAGAAAAATGGGCTCCAGCCAACAACAAGGGTCAGACCCTGATTTTAGCTATGCCAATGTAAATCCTAAGGAAGTCCACTGAAGCCACTGGAGTTAAACCAGCAGAATCAGTCTTAAGTCTACACTCATAGTATACTTGATAGACAACCTTCATGCTCCTAAAAATGAGACTTCAGTGGAATTAAACTGACACAAAACTGGTTTAATGGAGTGGAGAAACAGATTTAGACGTTATTTAAAAATATGCTAATATGGTGCTAGGCCTGACATTAAAATTGTTCTTCATCAAAGCACCTGAGATTGAAACTATGTTTAGAATTCAAATTAGAGAACAGTAAGAAAAGAAATCGTTATGGCTACATTGCCATTGCTGTGTATTGCCTGGGTCTCAAAATGGGTAAGTACTGTACTTCCTACGAAGGCCAGTATGTTCAAAACGGAGGTGACTGAAGACAGAAAGTCCAAGCCTATACCACTGACTGCAGTGGGAGCAATCACAATATAGGCACCTAAACAAGAGACCTTTCCAACATCATGAGCGCACACAGCTTCTTTTGACGTTAATGGGAGCTATGTACATGCATCACCTCTAAAAGTTATAGGCCATTTCCTTAGATACCTAAATAGAGACTTAGGTACCTAACCTTGGGAATAAAAGCTTGACAATGGCGGCTAAAAGCATTCACCACTAGGGTCCTGATCCAAAGTCTGCTGGTGTGAATAGAAATTTTTCCCAAAGCCCTGCTGATGTCTAGGATCAGATCCCAAATTTTCCATTCCAGTCTCTCAAGCCCAGATCCTCAAAGATATTTAGGTGCCTAACTTCTATTGATTCATGGGAGTTAGGTGCCTAAATACCTTTGAGGATCTGGGCCTCATTCCAAAGATCACAGAGTATTATGGAAGCAGGGTGCTCAGCTCCTGGTGGAAAGGAGTCTTGCATTGCCCAATTATGATTTGTCTAATCGTCAAAGTAGCAGCACTGAGGAGAGCCTTCTGTCTAGTCTCCAACCAAAAGAATGGTGGTAGCTAGGACACCGGGCCATGAAAGTGGAAGAAAGGTTTACTACCAAGGAAATAATGAAAAGTTTTTTACTTCAGAAGCTGAGTCAGAATTTAAAGAATCTTCTTGGGTGAGGAAGGAGGTAAAAAGGAACAAGCAGCAATGGCATGGCAATCTGACTCTGGATTCCCATGCGGTCATTAGTTTGCAAAGCAACTTTAAGATTAGATACACACAGTTTTTATGTATGTTAATTTTATGTTGCTTTTCTCTCACTCATGGGATCCATATATCTCACTCAAACCCATTTAGTATACGCAAATATGTATTTCATATAATTTTTCCCTGGAATGAAATGCAAATTGCATTTCATACATAACTTAAATTTCTGATCATGCACAAATTTAACGCAAAGGACATTTGTTGTTTGTTTTGTAATATCCTTAGCATTTCAAGTCACATCATCTGAAAAACCTACTTAGACTAGGTTTGGGTGGTTTTCAAAATATCCAAGTTCATTGCTAAGAAATGCTGATAAAATACATTTTATTGATCAACTTCATGCTTCATCTAGCTCACTTCGATGTCTGATGCCTGATCCACAGTAACTGAATAAGCATTTTTTTTGCTTCCTTAATAACTGAATTTATTAAATGTAGAATATATACAGCTGATTTTTCAAGGAACTAATTTGTAATCTGAGGCTTGAGCGATTGTTTAAAGAGAAGATCTATGTATTTCATAAATCTAGTGATGTACAGTAAAAAAACGGAATAACTAACAAAGCAATAACATAATATTTCCACACAGTTGCTTGAATTCAACTACTATGGTTTCATAAATCTGCCTTACATACATTAACTTCCAAGAAACACATTCACTAAGGATCCATTACCATTCTTTTTATTAATTATTATTATGTCAACCTATGTATTAAAAGTGTCTATTTCAGTACCTACGAACTTTTAGCAGGTTTTTTTAAAGCACAAACTACAAAACAAAATGACAAACCCAGTGGGTAATCCTCACTGTATAACAAACGTAAACACACCAAAAGATCATAGAAATCCCTCATGGTCCCCATATAACAACCATACTTACCCTATTTACCATTCCTCCTCAAAGCCTAAGAAGAGGATGAGCTTTGATATGTGTCCTGAAGGTCAATATATCTGTGCTATTTCAAATTAAGGAACACAAGAACAGCCGTACTGGATCAGACCAAAGGTCCATCCAGCCCAGTATCCTGTCTACCAACAGTGGCCAATGCCAGGTGCCCCAGAGGGAGTGAACTTAACAGGTAATGATCAAGTGATCTCTCTCCTGCCATCCGTCTCCACCCTCTGACAAACAGAGGCTGGGGTCACCTTCCCTTACCCATCCTGGTTAATAGCCATTAATGGACTTAACCTCCATGAATTTATCCAGTTCTCTTTTAAATGATGTTATATTCCTAACCTTCACAATCTCCTTAGGCAAGGAGTTCCACAAGTTGACTTTGCGCTGTGTGAAGAACTTTCTTTTATTTGTTTTAAACCTGCTGCCCATTAATTTCATTTGGTGGCCCCAGTTCATGTATTATGGGAATAAGTAAATAACTTTTCCTTATCTATTTTCTCCACATCACTCATGATTTTATATACCTCTATCATATCCACCGTTAGTCTCCTCTTTTCCGAGCTGAAAAATCCTAGCCTCTTTAATCTCTCCTCATATGGGACCCATTCCAAACCCCTAATCATTTTAGTTGCCCTTCTCTGAACCTTTTCCAGTGCCAGAATATCTTTTTTGAGATGAGGAGACCACATCTGTACACAGTATTCAGAATGTGGGCGTACCATCGATTTATATAAAGGCAATAATATATTCTTCGTCTTATTCTCTATCTCCCTTTTAATGATTCCTAACATCCTGTTTTCTTTTTTGACTGCCTCTGCACACTGCGTGGATGTCTTCAGAGAACTATCCACGATGACTCCAAGATCTTTTTCCTGATTCGTTGTAGCTAAATTAGCCCCCATTATATTGTATGTACAGTTGGGGTTATTTTTTCCAATCTGTATTACTTTACATTTATCCACATTACATTTCATTTGCCATTTTGTTGCCCAATCACTTAGTTTTGTGAGATCTTTTTGAAGTTCTTCACAGTCTGCTTTGGTCTTAATTATCTTGAGCAGTTTAGTATCTGCAAACTTTGTCACCTCACTGTTTACCACTTTCTCCAGATCATTTATGAATAAGTTGAATAAGATTGGTCCTAGGACTGACCCTCAGGGAACACCACTAGTTAGCCCTCTCCATTCTGAGAATTTATCATTTATTCCTACCTTTTATTCCCTGTCTTTTAACTAGTTCTCAGTGCATGATAGTTCCAAAACTAGCAGTACCTCCCTTTTAATAGCAGGAGCTCCAGCTTGAGAATCTCCACTGATCTCAAATGCAATATCCAAATCACATGGGGAGAGAGGCACTCTCTCAAAGTGCTTTATGGGACAAAAACACCACCTGGACAGTGGAGATCACAAAATACCTTCTGTAACATGCTCAGTGAGATACCTTGCGTAACAAACAGGCTGTTGCATTCCACACCAACTTCAGCTTCTAAACAGATTTTAAAGTTCTATCTCATGTATCATGCACTAGTGTAACCCAATTGTGAGTTGATATGGAGTTGGGAGATCTCAGGTTCAATTCCCTGCTCTATGACATAAACGACAGAGAGAGATACATATTATTAATGGCCTAGCAATGTCTGCATCTGGTGAGGAAAAAAAACAAACAAAACAGTTGTCACTGCTGCTATCTGAACAAACAGCTACTAGGAGTTAACTGGAAACTCAGAGATCAGACACAGACTCTGTAGGGTTGCCAATTTTCTAATCCCAGCCCTGCCCCTTCCCTGAGGCCCCGCCCCAAGACCCTGCCCCCTGCTCACTACATTCCCCCTCCCTTGGTGGCTCGCTCTACCCCACCCTCACTCATTTTCACTGGGCTGGGGCAGGGGGTTGGGGCTCTAACTGGGGGTGCAGGCTCTGGGGTGGGGCTAAGGATAAGGGGTTTGTGGGGTAGGAGACGGCTCCAGGCTGTGAGATGGGGCTGAGGGATTTGGAATATGGGAGTGGGCTATGGGTTGAGGCAGGGGGCTGGGTATGGAAGGGGGATACAGGCTCTGGGGTGGGGCCTGGGGTAAGGGGTTTGGGATGTAGAAGGAGGCTCCAGGCTGGGAGTGGGGCTGAGGGATTCGGAGTGTGGGAATGGGCTACAGGTTGAAGCAGAGGGTTTGGCTGTGGGAGGGGTTAGGGTTACCTCGGGCAGCTCCCAGTCAGTGGCACAGCAGGGCTAAGGCAGGTTAGTCCCTACCTGTCCTGGCACCGCACCGTGCCCCGGAAGTGGCCAGCAGCAGGTACAGCTCCTAGGCAGTGGGGCCAGGAGGCTCCATGTGCTGCTCTTGCCTGCAGGCACTGCCCCCCCCCAGCTCCCATTGGCTGAAGTTCCCAGCCAATGGGAGTGCAGAGTCGGTGCTCGGGGAGAGGGAAGCACACGGAGCCCCGTGGCCCCCCACCTAGGAGCCGGACCTGCCGGCCGCTTCCAGGGTGACTATGATGGAACTATATAAATGACAGAGAAACTGGACCTGGCCGTGAGCAGGCACTGGGAGGAGGGAGAGGATACCCTCATCAATCTGGTAGCAGAAACACGACCCAGCCCCCTCCCTGGATTCCATAGCCCCCTCTGATCACTTAACCCCTACACAGCAGGATGAGAGTGAGGGCGCTGCAGGCTTATCAACAGCTATTTTCTAGTAAGCCTGGATGCACCTCACTTGCTGTCTGCTGGGGCGGGGAGGATGGGGGTGGAAGCAGGAGAGATGGGAGTCAAGACACTGGTTAAAGGTTCCCCCTTCAGAATTACCGAGAAAACGGGCCAGGGCCTGGAGGAATAAATCACTGACAGGCTGGAATTAGGGGAGATCCAAAAAGTCAAATAGTCCATGGCCATCCCTCATTGTACTGGTACCAAAGAAGAATGGGTCACAATTAGATTCCGTGTAGATTACAGAAAGCTCAATACTCTCACCTCAACTGATATGCACCCTATGCCAAGAACAGATGAGACACTGGACAGCTTGGGAGGGGCTCAATTCCTGACCTCACTAAAGGTTACTGGCAGGTGCCTTTGGACTCAGATGCTAGGCTCAAATCAACATTTACCAACCCAATAGAGCTTTTGGGGCATGACTACACAGGGATCAAAGCCCTGTGGCATGATCGCTGCTGGCTCAGGTCAGCTGACTTGGGCTGTGGGGCTAACAATCATTGTGCAGATGCTCAGGGTCCCAAAGGTCAGGCTCCAGCCGCTGCGTCAACACACAGATTTTTTTCAGCCTTGAAGCTTGAGCCAACATCAGCTGACCAGGACCAGCCATTGTTTGTTTCACCTCTGTGTAGTTGAGGTCCTGGGTCTACCTTTTGGCCTCAAGGGGGCCCTGACAACCTTCCAGCAGCTGGTAAGATTGATTTTGGATGAGATGGTGGAGTTTGCTCTGGCATCTATAGATGATACTTGTATTTTCGTTCAGAGCTGGGTGGAGCCTGTGACCCACAAAAGGAGAATGCTTCACAGCATTCAGACCACAGGCCTGACAGGGAAGTTGAAGAAATGCGAGGTGGAGATGGCAGAAGCAGGCTCTCAGCCAGAGAATGGAAAGGGGCAGTGCAAAGCCAGAGCCTGCAAAGTGGAGGCTATTAAGAACTGGCCTACTCCCCATACAAGACAAGAGGTACTATCCTTTATTGGGATGGCAGGATATTACCCTCACTTTAGTACTGCTCCTGTCACTGAGAAGTCAGACAAAGTCATCTGATCCAAACAGTGTCACATGGCCTTCTGCAGACTGAAAGAGGCCTTAAGTACAGACCTATTTCTGGTAAGCCCAGACTTTGACAAGCCTTTTATGGCATTCACAGATGCCTCCAATAGAGGGCTTGGGGGGACACCCAATAATGTATCTGAATGAGAAACTACTTCCCCAAGAAAAAAAAATTGTACAAAAGTGGAAAAAGAACGTTTGGTCATAGTGCAGGCCCTCCGCAAATTACAGCCTGCCTTTTTGGATGGCATTTCACTGTGTACACTCACCACTCCTCACTCACCTGCCCACTTCAAATGACAGGGACAAATGCCAAGTTGCTAAAATGGAGCTTCTTGCGCCAAGATGATGATATTGAAGTGGCTCACATTAAAGGGACAGCAATTGGAGTTACCGATGCTCTGTCCAGGAAATAGGGTCCCCTAGGGTGCCTGTCAAAAACCTTAGTTACACTCACTTCTTTAGGAGGGAGATGTGACAGACAAGGTAAATTCCTGCAATATCCCTGAAAGGCCTTACTGTATTAAGTTCATTTATCATTGTGGGCCAGGACTGTATGCAACTGCTCTAGAGGAGAGATATGACAACTTACATAGATCGCGGAACTCAATATCTATTTTATAGTTAAAATTGCAAGTATATTTAGGACTATAATCTCAGAAGAATTGCACAGTCTCAGGATTTTTAGATCAGTTTTACTTGATTTGTATTGATGTCATTAAGCATTTTGCCTTGAAGAATTTAAACAACAGCAGTTCTCAACAGAATATTTTTAATAAAGTAATATCATACATTCAGCAGAACTTTCAGTTAAACCAGTATAATTTGTCAAATTGCCAACAGAACAGCTCATTTGAAGAGACAGATTGTTGCTTATTCTTTAGTTGTCACACATTTTACTTCATTTCAGTTACTTTTGCCTGACAATTTGCATGAAGCCTGTCAATCACACTGATGGCTGCCTGGTGATCTCTGATAAAGCACACACAGAAAGCAGATTCCAGTGATTCAATCAGTCAGTCCAGAACATAACTTGATATTCAGGATTGCAGTGTCAGGGAAGAAATCCTTTACTGACACCACACACCGGTAGATGTAAGTGACAGTTTAGTCACAACAGGTTTTCCAAAATTTTGGGATTGGTGATGGTAAATTACTGGAATTTGCTGGATTCAAACTTACCTTGCGATCTGGATCTGTATTTCCTCTGAGTATTTCTGCAGCCTTCTGTTTAGAGCTTTTCTAAAGATGGATTTAAAAAGACATAAAAATCCAGACAGATTGAATGGTGTTCTCTGGGTGTGATCCAAAGCCCACTTGAGTCAATGGAAGGACATCATATCAGGCCTTTAGACACCTTTCAACTCGGGGCTAGACTGAGATCATCAACTCATTTCACATTAGCCAACCAAGAGCTACTGTCTGGCATCAACTTTGTTTCTAATGGTCTGACAAAGTCTCCGTTCTCAATATCTTTAAGTAGTCCATGTGTTTTTATGAAGTGCTTGGTGTTGATCCACCTGTGGAATACTATGTAACATGATGAAGTCATAAAAATGACAACAGGTCCTGGCAAACCAACCATCAAGCTTCCTCTGCCACTGCCCCCACCCACGCACACAAATAACCTTCATGAGTCTAAAACTCAGCAGGCTCATTTGTGCATGAAAATGAACTTCAAATTTCTGACGAAGTCTAATGGTTTTGCCCAAATTAGCTCTTGAATGGAGTTCATATATATTTTAATGAAGTGAAAGCAAACATGGGACCTGCAGTTGAGTGAGGAAACCATACCCTACATGATAGGCTGTAATTACTTTCATCCTTGGTTTGATTACTTTCTGCAATCACAATCATTTACATAAATCGTAAATATCTTACAAAGGAGAAATCACATCTCATGGAGGGGTGAAGAAATGAATGTACAGTTTATTCATAAAAAAGCTTTAATGTGCAAATAAATAAATAGCAGGTAATTTCATTCTCTGCCTGAGAGGCTGTACATTTTGTTCCTCGTTGACTGCAACCCTGGTAGATCATACACAGTCATTTTGAAATGCATGTGTCTTAAAGGCCAAAGCAGACACTACCATGAAAAACAGTTATGAGCCTTGGGGGAAGACAGAAGAGAACTTTCCTTCTGACCACAGTAAGCTCATATGTATGTTCTAGCAATAGTTATAATCTGCATCAAAACATACTGCTAGTCAAACAAACATAAGTTTTGCCCCAGTTTTGCCAGCAAAGGCAAGCCTCAGCAGATCCGATTTTCTTAACAACATTGCAATCTCACAGAGTTGTCATGGAGTAAGAATGTGCATATTGAAGATGGAACAAATGATATCAGGCTGTTTATAAACGGATATGAATTCCAATGTGATTTTTGTCTTTAAAGGTTTCGTTGGTTATTTTTGTGATGTAGGATGCCACACAGCCAACACTGGAAAGCAAAATATTTGATTTGTGCACAATACTGGCACAACCCAGGCACAGGCAATGGAAGTTTCCCACAAAAAGTGTTATGCTTCAGATATGAACTGGAAAGTCCACCTCTGGAGACAGTGTAATTTGATCTATGTGTGTCTATTCCATCCCTGGACTCTGCTAAGCCTGCCAACAAGAGTATTAATTAGTGTCAACTGCAGTGGTGGTGGTTTAATGATTTAGGGCCAGAGTTAAAGCTCCCTGAAGTCAGTGAAAAACTCCCAGTGATTTCAACAGGCTTTGTAATAAGCTCTTAGACTTCTTTCTACAAGGGACTGGACTCAGACCATCAACTCATTTCACATTAGTCAACCAAGAACTATCAGCTGGCATCAACTATCTATCATTACCAGTCCTCTAAAGTAACCCTAATGTGCATGTGGTGCATGTGCTTTTGTGAAATCCCTAGCATTTCCTGGGTGGATATGCACTATGTTAAAGAGTATAAATAGAAGAACAAATATAGATATTGTTGATCCAAGTAGGGTACTACACCTGACTCACAAAACAATGAATTTGTCTGGTTGGATAACAGAATTCCCAGATTAAAATGTATCAGTGCAGAATGTTAAAGATCAAAGAATACTGAGATAAAATTTAGATGCATTCTATTCAGCAGGGCCTGAGGAAATTCATCCTAGGGTATCAAGTATCAGAGGGGTAGCCGTGTTAGTCTGGATCTGTAAAAGCAGCAAAGAATCCTGTAGCACCTTATAGACTAATAGACGTTTTGGAGCATGAGCTTTCGTGGGTGAATACCCACTTCGTCAGATGCATGTAGTGGAAATTTCCAGGGGCAGGTATATATATGCAGGCAAGCTAGAGATAATGAGGTTAGTTCAATCAGGGAGGATGAGGCCCTGTTCTAGCAGTTGAGGTGTGAAAACCAAGGGAGGAGAAACTGGTTTTGTAGTTGGCAAGCCATTCACAGTCTTTGTTTAACCCTGAGCTGATGGTGTCAAATTTGCAGATGAACTGAAGCTCAGCAGTTTCTCTTTGAAGTCTGGTCCTGAAGTTTTTTTGCTGCAGGATGGCCACATTAAGGTCTGCTATAGTGTGGCCAGGGAGGTTGAAGTGTTCTCCTACAGGTTTTTGTATATTGCCATTCCTAATATCTGATTTGTGTCCGTTTATCCTTTTCCGTAGCGACTGTCCAGTTTGGCCGATGTACATAGCAGAGGGGCATTGCTGGCATATGATGGCATATATTACATTGGTGGACATGCAGGTGAATGAACCGGTGATGGTGTGGCTGATCTGGTTAGGTCCTGTGATGGTGTCGCTGGTATAGATATGTGGGGAGAGTTGGCATCGAGGTTTGTTGCATGGATTGGTTCCTGAGCTAGAGTTCCTATGGTGCGGTGTGCAGTTACTGGTGAGAATATGTTTCAGGTTGCCAGGTTGTCTGTGGGCCAGGACTGGCCTGCCACCCAAGGCCTGTGAAAGTGTCCTAGGGTACTTAAGGAACTAGCTGAATCAATCTTGGAGCCATTAAAAATTATCTTTTGAGAATTCATGGAAGACAGGTGAGGTCCCAGAGGACTGGTGAAGTGCAAACATAGTACTCATCTTTAAAAAGGAGAACACAGAAGACCTGGAGACTTACAGATCAGTGAGTCTAACTTTAATACCTGGAAACATACTGGAACAAGTTATTAAACAATCAGTTTTGTAAGCACCTACAGGATAGTAGAATTATACAGAATAGCCAGCATGGACTTTTTAAGAACAAATCATGACAAACCAACCTTATTGCCTTCTTTGACAGGGTTACTGGTTTGATAGATAGTGGGAGCACAGTAGACATATCTTGAGTTTAGTTAGGCTTTGACACGATCCCCCATGACCTTACTAGAAGGTGAGTGAACAAATGGTTGAAAAACTGTACTCAAAGCACCAGTTATCAAAGGTCCACTGTCTAACTGGAAGGACGTATCTAGTGGAGTCCAGCAGTGGTCAGTTCTGGGTCTGGTACTATTCAATAGCCAAGTCATTAATGAAAATATTGGAATGGAGACGATGGTTATAAATTTTGCAGATGACACTAAGCTGGGAGGGGTTGCCAGAACTTTGGAGGACAGGATTAGAATTTGCCTATGGAAGTCATTGCTATAACATACTATGTCAAAGAGGTTAAGGATTCAAGAGAAAGACTGGAATATTTATATGGATAATGAGAACATCCAAAGTTACAATAGTAAGGAGTTTAAAAGGCAGGGGGTGAAATCCCGATACCATTTAGTCAATGGAAGTTGTTCCTTGACTTCAATGGAGCTCAGATTTCACCTCATAGCATTGGAAGGGATACAAGCCTTCCTGCTTCAAGGCAAGACAATCTCAAATGGGGGTTAGGAAGAAACTCTCGTACTTCAACCATTTGTAGATGTTAATCAATCTTGTATTACTGTCAGTGGCTTGGAAAACCCATCTGACTTATGCTGACAGCATCTTTTCTATTTTTTTTCCTTTATCTCAGAGAACTAGGACCTTCTCCTTTTGCTTTTCCTTAATCATTACCCACCTCACAAATCCTGGGCAGATCTTGTTTATAATCACCACCAACAACAAAAACTGCAATAAAATCTGAAGTGTTACAATTGCTATTTCACTTTAAATTCACAAAGTGTTAATAACTAAAATGTACATAAAGTCAGGGAATTGAAAAAAGCCTAAGCATTTCAAGTACCAAAAGGTTAAATAGCCTCAGGTTCAAATATCCTCATGGCTCACAGAGTCTCTTCAATAAGATATGACATTGAAAGTCCTTTAAGATTAACATGTAGTATTTGTTGTTTCCCCTAAGCATCATGTTAAAAAAGTCTGCAGCAACTCTTCCAGATTTCAGAAGGACCATAGGAACAATGATACTTCAGAAGGTTTGCACAGCCCAAATATGTGAACTCTTTAAAATTTTCCCTGGAGACACTGTTCATGCTGTGCCTCCTGTGGACTTCAGGGCAAGAAGGTAGCTGAGATGGAGAAGACTACTCAAGATATGTGATGAAATGGGACTTGCAAGGTTGAGGAGCTCTAGAGGATTCCCTGCTCCCCGTTTTCTCCATGATGCCTACACTCACTGTACCTCTGCTGCACAGCTTTTCCCTGTTTCATATCAATTCCTCCAGTAAATCACCTCCTTTCTAAAGTCCACAGAATATAGAAACCTTAGGAGATCCAGAAATAGCAGTCACTCTGTACTCTATACGTTGTGCTTTTACCCCACGTACATTTCGTTTAAAAGCACTATTTCTGATTTTGCAGGAGTGGTAATATCCATGAGACTTTAGACAAGTTCAGAGATGGTGGTTCATTGAAGGAAAAAGAGAAAGTTAGGGAAAACAGGGGAGCTGAGTCTTGGGTGTAATGGAGTGACTCTGCACATAGAAGGGGCGCTATCTGCAGCGGTCTATGAATCGAGCTTGTCCCTTACCAAGCATCAGCAGAGCTGAGGTGCTCAATATGGTATCCCAGTATGTGCTCTTTATATGGAAAGATCACACTAATCACCTGGAACAGGCAGTGGGAAAGTCATTCATACATTTTCTCAGCAAAGCCAAGACAAGATTGAAAGTTCTTTGAGGAACAAACAGAATGAAACTGAAAGGACGAGTGCCAGTAAGTCACCTGAAGGCATCCCCATTAAGCAGAATTATTGTTCTCATTAAACAGTAGTTACTATTATTAAGTACATTCAGCTTTAAACAATTCCCTGGGAGATTTCCTGATTAAATGGAGCATGCAGCACTGCTTTTACATTATTTACAAACAAGATATGGTAGTTAACTACATAAGCTATCCAAGGGCCAACAAGAAACACCAAAAAATAGCAGACAAGGGATGCAGGTATCTCTTGGTGATGCTGTGTCTCTGAGCATACAAAGTAAGCAGCATCTTGGATCCCATCTCCCTAATCCTGATATGGATGAATTACCATGGAAAGAGGGACATCAAAGAAAGATTATACTCAGTACTTCACTACATTCAGAACATGGGTGTAAACAAGTCAAACACACACCTATAAGAACCAAGGAATTGGTTTTAGCACTTCAGACAATCTCCTAGTAAACTCTTTGAAGATGAAGGAATTAGGTTAATTCTGACTGAAAAATTGTAAATGTCATAAACAGATGGTTAAGGGTTAATGTATCTTTTACCTGTAGAGGGTTAAGAAGCTCAGTAAACCTGGCTGACAACTGACCAGAGGACCAATAGGGGGACAAGATACTTTCAAATCTTGGTAGAGGGAAGTCTTTGTTTGTGCTTTTTGTTTGGTTCGTTGTTCGCTCTTGGGGTTAAGAGGGATCAGACATACACCCAGGCTTTCCCTATCTTTCTGAATCAGTCTTTCAGGTTTCAAAATTGTAAGTAATAGCCAGGCAAGGCAGATTAGTCTTATGTTTGTTTTCTTAACTTGTAAATGTGTCTTTTTGCTGGAAGGATTTTTACCTCTGTTTGCTGTAACTTTGAATCTAAGGCTGGGGGGGTGGTCCCTCTGGTCTATAGGAATCTGAGTACCCTGTAAAGCATTTTCCATCCTGATTTTACAGAGATAACTTTTACTTTTTTTCTTTCTGTAATTAAAAGCTTTCTTTTTAAGAACCTGATTGATTTTTCCTTGTTTTAAAATCCAAGGGATTGAGTCTGAACTCACCAGGGATTGGTGGGGGGAAAGGAGGGGGAATGGTTAATTCCTCCTTGTTTTAAGATCCAAGGAGTTTGGATCGGTGTGAAGCCTCTCAAGGCAACCCAGGGAGGGGAAAGTCTGGGGGGAAAAGGAGGGGGATGGTTAATTTCTCCTTGTTTTAAGACCCAAGAGGTTTGTGTCTGGGTTCCCCAGGGAAGGTTTTGGGGGAACAGAAAGTGTGCCAGACACTAAATTCTGGCTGGTGGCAGCATACCAGATTTAAGCAAGTAATTAAGCTTAAAAGTGTTCATGCAGGTCCCCACTTTTTGTACCCTAAAGTTCAAAGTGGGGGGAAAACCTTGACATATATATACATATACATACACATATACATAAATATTTATAGACAGATTGTGCAACACTAGAAAAAGAAAGGAAAAATATCAGACAATCAAAGTTGGCTTTTAAGATACCGAAAAAAGAATTCACTTTACCTGTCTGAAACAAACATTTTCTCAGGAATATTCTGCCAATATGTACACACCAGCTAAAATTCATCCCAGGAATGTGACTCATACAAGTAGCTGCTGATGTAGAAGTTAAAAAAAGAAACAATTCAAGCAGTCATATCACATACAGTCCCTATCCTGCCTGAACTGTAGTCCCAGTAAAATCAAGGCTCAGCAGCGCTACCACTTAAGAGTTAAAAAAAAAAAACCCCACTGCAAAGAAAACACACACACACAAAACTAAAATCAAGGTCTTTTTATAAATGAAAAATTTAAAAATACAAAATAGAACTCTCTCATGCTGCTTCTCGCCAACAGCTGGATTTTGAAAGATCTAAAGCAAAGGTTTTTCACACCCATATGCTAAGCGTTTGCTCTTCCAGAGAGTCATGAAAAGGATTCGTGGGGAATGGATCTCAACGTTTTTCAGAAAAAAACTGTATCATTTTATAAGTCTAAGTAAAGCCTTTCAATGTTAATGCAATTTAGTGAAAAATACTGTCACACACCTCTCACAGAATCAAACTCAGCAAAGACTGACTTTCTCCTGGCCATAGCAGAGCCATTCTCAAGGGCCATCAAGGGAAGTTTGTTTCTGAATTATTTTGTCTTTTTAGACTGGGAGATTCTTGGATGAGGAATCATGTCCTCCTCTGTGTTCTGTACAATTCCAGAGGTGCTAAGTACCCTCAGCTCCAGATGACAGTTAGTCAATGGAAGCTGCAGATGTTCAGCACTCTTGAAAACCACGCCCTTAAATTATAGTAATAGGGATCTAATCTGGCTGCCACCGAGCTCAATGGCAAAATGCTTTAAATTCAATGGGAGCAAAAGCAGGCTTAGTGGAATGGGAGGCATGCTTTAAAATTACAGTAGAGTTTGGACTGCCCCAAAGTGGCAGACAGTGGTACCCCCACACTCTGCACATTCATTCCATATTTCAGTACAGGGGAAGAGCCTACAGTTTCAGGCATAACTGCCCAAAATTGTATTAATATACATTGGGAACTGCTTCTCTAGGGTACATACTTCTGAACCTCTTTATAATTCCTTTACCTCCATGTCAAGCTGAAACTGCCTATACATATCAAATGTACTTACTATTAAACCAGTCCTTTTCAACAAGCCACACACCACATTTTCCCTATATTAGGAAGGGATATACCTTGTTGACTTGATGCATACATGCTATTACGCCCTTTGGAAAGAGATATCAAGTAATTTTAAAGGCAAGCCTCTGGTTGTTTGGTCCAAACCAGGTCCAGGAGGCACACGGTCAAACTGAATCAGCTGTACTGTACAAATCCAAGCCCCTCCATTGTCTTCAACGGTGTTACACAGAATTATAACAATGCAAATGAGATCAGACTTTAGAGTAGAAACTTTACTGAATCAGTTGACTTCTCGGTGATATATTCAAGCAGCTTCATTTCAGACCATGCAGACAGTGTGCTCATGAAGCCAGAGACCATAACAAATGAACTCTTACCTCATCAGTCCGATATTGCACGTCACTGAAACTCTCTCACTGCTCATGAGAAACTGTGAATTATCTGTTGTTTCGGTGCAGGGGCAGAATAAGCTAGGTTATGTTTATCACAACAGTCCTCATATTCAGAAACATCCTAGATGGCTCCATTGCTACATGAATGGCTGCACGGTATTTGGGTAATGGGTTCAAAGTAATGTCTTCCTTATGCTGGAACAATACACATCTTTATTCATCAGCTGTAAAATACCAGCCACTGTTTAACCATAAAACCACTGTTTAAATCTGAGAATCTCAAAGGACTTTACTGACATTCCTCATAGCAAACCCCTTGAGCTAGGTAGACTTATTATGTCAGTTTGACAGAGGGCTGAATGGAAGATGTACCCATAGGTCAAAGCTGAAATTTTCAAATCTAAGTGCCTAAAGTTAGGCTTCTAGATTCATATTTAGGTGCCTACACCGATGTGGCCCTATTATCAGAAGTGCTGTGCATCCACAATCCCTACTGAAGTTAAGGAGACCAAGGGGCTCAGCACCTAAGAAAGTTAGATTGTTTCTATTTAGGGGCCTACATACATATTTAGGAGCCTAACTTTAGGCCCGCAAGTTCAAAAATATTGAACTAAGTAATTTATTTAAAATCACAGAAGGAAACAAGAGTAAAGACTGGGCATAAAATCCTGAAGACCTAACTCTCAGTCCCCTGAGCAAACATCTAGACACACTGCTTTCCTAGTCTGCAAACATATCATTTTCTGTTACTTCTAGCACAGAGCTGAGCTGATAGTTAGGGTGGAAAAAACCAGCTGTGGACAGATTTTCAAACTGTATGAAATATATTGTGCATGGAAAGCTCTCTCTCCTTTCATCAGGATGCTTAATAGACAGAGCCCTAAAATGAATATAACTACGTCTCAAAAGCAATTATATTCAGTTTCTACAGCAATGAATTTCCAGATGACAGGTTACATGCTATGCTCTTGCAACAAGTAGAATGTTTGGATGATGAGAGCAAAACTCAAAACCAGTTTTCATTTTTACAAATAAAAAGGCATCACAGGAGACAGTCAGTGGTCAATGTGTTTTCCACTCTTTATTTTATCTGTGAAACACTTAGCACCCAGAAGGATAACTAAAAATGGATGACTTTGTAGCCAATAGTATACCATATGGCAACCCCCGGATACTTACGGCTTCACAAAACATCCTTTTAAAACTCAGTGTTATGGGTCACCTAAAATTATCATCAAGAACAATAGTCAATTCATAATATGTTATTAGACCTTTAATCTCATGCTTCAGGACATCAGCTGATCACCTGCAGGGATAAGGCAGGAATTCCACTCCCTACCCACTCAGGTGCAGATCTGCAATACTGGCTAGGCACAAAAGTGGAACATTCAATCTGAAGGCAGAGGAAAGAACCTGACTGCTTCAATGCTCTGGGGCAGAAGATGAAGACAGAAATAGAATGTGCAATTTAACATTCTAAAGGCCTAATGGCTCACTGTCCTGTCCTGGTTTGGGATGACCAGGTCCTCAGGTAACTAGTGCTCTCAGAATGGAGGAAGGGGCTGTAAGTCCTGGACAGACAAGGGTCTAGCACTCAAGGGAGCACTAGGTTAGGTTCCTGCCCAGCTGCTGCACCGTTGCACTCATGGATAGAGGACTCTCCATGCATTTTCTCCTAGGCCCAGCATGCATGTGCAGGCATACACACACAACAGAATTATGCACTGAATATTTCAAAAGAATGGAAAATTTGAAGTTAAGACTGCAATCCTTTCTGCTACGTAGCCCCCTGTGCTTAGATGATGCCCAGAGGTGAAAGCAAGGTAGTGAGCAGTACCAAGGCAGATCGGCTTCACCTGGTGGCAATTTAAAGCCCCAGGCCCTTTAAATTGCCACCAGAACCCTGCTGCCGGAGCCCTGGGGAAGCGGCGGCGGCGGGGCTTGGGTGGCGATGTAAAGGGTCCAGGGCACCTGCCGCAGCTACCGCCCCGGGCCCTTTAAATCGTAACCCAGAGCTCTGGGGTAGCGGCAGCGGGGCTCCAGCGGCTATTTAAAGGATCTGGGGCTGCAGCAGCCGCTACTGCCCTAGTCCTTAAAATAGCCACTGGAGCCCCGCCACCGCTAACCCAGCGCTCCAGCAGCAGGGCTCTGTGAACAGTTTAAAGGGCCCCGGAGGTAGTGGCAGTGGGAGCCCCGGGACCTTTAAATCACTGTCTGAGCCCCCAGCTGCTGCTGCTACCCCGGGGCTCCGGCAGCGTGGCTCGGGTGGTGATTTAAAGGGGCTCAGGGATCCCACTGCCACTACCCTCCGAGGCCCTTTAAATTACCACCCAAGCCCTGCTGCTGGAGCCCTGAGGTAGCAGCTGCAGGGCTCTGGCGGTGATTTAAAGGGCCAAGGGCTCCCAGCTGCCGCTACTGCAGTGGAGCCCAGGGGCCTTAAAAGCTCCACCAGAGACTGGGGCCCCCTCTGATGGTGATTTAAAGGCCCTGGGGCTCCACTGTGGTAGCAGCAGCTGGAGCCCCGGGCCCTTTAAATCACCCCCGGGGCTCCCAGCTGCCTCTGCAGCTGGTAGCTCTGGGGGTGATTTAAAGGGCTCAGGGCTCTCAGCTACTGCTACCACAGCCTCAGCCCTGAGCCCTTTAAATCCTCATTTAAAGTGCCTGGGGATTTAAAGGTCCCACCTCTTCCGGTAGAGGCCATGCCTCTTCTGTTTGAGGCCCCTCCCCTCCCAAGGACTCCAGAGTACCGTAAGTCCTTTAAGTTACTTTCACTCCTGATGATGCCACACATATTATGTGTCATACCAGATCACAGTACTTCCAAGGACATCAACAAGAGCTAGGCACAAAACAGTGGGTTAAAAGCAGTGAATCTGATGTCTCAAAATTTCCTTTCCTGTTCTCTTAGTGTGGAGTATTTGTTATTTCACAGCCCCCAACAAGTTTGCTGGAGCTGCACAGTATAGCACGGATTTTAAGGACTTGCAGTTTAATTTAACGACTTAATGAAGGGACAAACGAGTGCGGGAGGTAGAGCATGGTAATATGATGCTGTTACACAGCAAAGGTATGTGCCTAGCATGTGCGAACAAAAATGAACGGTGTCTCATTTGTAATAAACATATGTTCATATAAATTAATATAATGTTCTATAAAACAAATGTCTTGGCTGACTGGCTTCTTGCTGGCATCACAGTGATCTTAAGGAGTTATTTGAATGAGGGTAGAGATCTAGCAAACCAGTTTGGGAAGGATATTCTAGGCATAGAGTCTGGTGCAAAAAGGACCAATGAAAAAACAGCTGAATGAGGCGTCACTAAGGCAGGAGGGGGAATGACTGAAGTCATTGACTGATGTGGGTGAGTGTTTCCATGCACTACTTTAAGGTGATAACATCAGGGCTGGTTCTTAAAAAGCTGATTCAACCTCAGTGGGAAGCTAACAAGACGGACGGTCCTATCGTTAAGAGTATAAGATGTTTTTAATTTTGCTTTTTTTAACATATCTTTGCCTTTGGAAGAGGACTCTTGATTTTAGCAAGTCAGCTAAAATTCCACAACAATGTTAAAACCAAACATTTTGTAAAAGTCATTCGGAACAAATGTTAGGGTCTGTACAGTAAGCTGTATGTTTGGGATGGACATTCTACATGGCCTAGCTCTGCTCCCACTGCAGTAAAAGTTCCATTGGTTTCAATGGGAGTAGAGATAAGCCATTGCCAAGTATTTCTAAAAATCCCACCCTTACTGTAAACCAGGGTTTCTCTTCCTCTGTGAATGCCACTGAACAGATAACGGATTTCATTATATAAAAACTTCAGGCAACACTGTAACTAAAACAGCCATTTACTGTAAATAATTCTCAGTTTCTTCAAGCTCAAATAAGCAAGCTACTTATTTTTCACAAAATCTCTAGTATTTACACTTAAATGATTTAATTCCTATTTAATTATCAAGTACTTGACAGATCTGGGGTTCTATTAATGACCAATAAAAATGTCTACAATAAATACTAAGAAAATACAAAATTGATAGCCAGGCCCAGAGTCAAAGCATCATACTTCAATTTACGCTTACTGAATGTTTTGCTGACTGTTAGTGCCTATGTTAGTGCTGCAGCTTTAAGCAGCTTTTGCCCTGGCCTCCATGTTCAGGAAACGAGCCTGCACATAGTCTCAAGCGAGAAACATTTCCGAAAGTTACCGTTGGGGCTAGGCAAATTTTGTGGTCAGCCATTTCCAGGAACACCCCCCCCCCCCCCGAGGGTGGTAACGAGGCACCTGTAAATCTCCTAATTAGGAGAAACCTGGCCAAAAAATTGGACACGTCATTACCCTTATAAATTGCCCACTGTCCGAGAGTGGGCAGGGAGAAAACGCAGAAAGCTGTACCCGAAACCGAGCCTGATCAACTCGAGGACTCCCTCAGCTGCGTGTTCTAAGAAGCCTACCCGTCTGCCGGTGATGATGAAACTTTTGTGGTTTGTGTGTGTGAGTATGCTTAACTGCTGATTTTGTTCCTTTTGCTATTTTTGCTAGCTAACTGAGTCTGTAATAGTGTTGTAAGCCGGAGTCTCACGGCAAGCTTTAGTTGTCTTATTGCATTTTGTTTTATTTAGACGAGTAATTGCATTTATGCTTAATAATAGCACCAATAGCACCCTTACTAACCCTTGGAAGGACCTAAATAACTACTGGGACCTAGAGCGGTACCAGGGTCAGCTTTTGTTTGTAATTGCAGTATTTTTATTATTTGTTCTGGTATTATATTGTAAGCCCAAGTTGTAACTAGTATTAAGTTGTTCCTCATCCTCACCTGTAACCCATTCAATAAACCCTCAATTTTAACCCCACGACTGATTGTTTGCGTTATCCCCATTGCTACCTTCGGGGCACTTGTCACCCCTCCCGAGGGCATCCAGTGATCGAACCTCCGCCCTATCCCAACGCTCATTACCCGGTAGATAACGGGCACTTTGTGACCATATCGGTGGAGCGAGGGGCGAGAGTAATCAGTAATCAACACTGACTTTGAAAGCAAGGTCCTATATGTTGGGATATGGGCATAATTGCAGCATTATGCAGTCTCTCACCCCTGCCAGGGAAGAATTTCAAGGGACATCTGAGCTAACATTCCAGTCACCACCCAATACTAGTCAGAAAAGTAAGATATTCCTTAGGAAGATCCACTGCAGTTCTTCCTCTGCCAAATATTTCCTTTCCCCTGGTTCCAAAGAAGAGAGGACATATCACAGGGGGAATATCTGCCACATTAGCTGTAATTAAACTGAGTATGATCCACATTAAAATATTTCATGATCCACTTCAGCTGGATGACTATTTCCCCATGGAAAAATGAAGCACTTTTAGCAGACAGTGACAAAGACAATGGGTTGAGTACAAGCACAAAGGAGCCACTTGTACCAGAATACTCATGTTTGGAGAGTTTTAATCTCTTCAAGTGCTCCAAAGCAGAGTACTGGAGGGCTACCCACTTCCAATATGATACTTCCATTGTCTCTGTAAATTTAATCCTTATTGATGGCACCTCCCTATTACCTAGCTCTTACCAAGTTCTGAACTTCTTTGCTCTCTACCTTATGATGAAGTGTCCTCCCCACACTTGCCCTGAAAGGGTTGAGGCAGGCCAGAGGGGCCAATTGGCCTATTAGGTGGCAAACGGGGGGGAATTAAGACTTCAAGAGAAACCTTAATTAGAAGAAACTCACCGGTGCAGGAACAAGCCGGGCCTATATAGGCCAGGAAGCTGGCAACAGGAGGGGCTGCTGGGAAAGGCTGCAGGCATTTCCTGGTAAGAGTGAGGAGCCTCCAGTTGCTCCCCAGGAGGATGAAGGGTGAAGTTGGCAGACCCAGAGAAGGAAGGGAGAGCCAGAAGGTTAGGAAAAGTCTCAAGGAGATGCAGCAATGTACGGGATGGAATAGGCCTTGATTCCTTGGAATAGGTCCCTGAGCAGGAACGTAGACTAGAAAGCAGATCTTGATTCCCCAGCCAGACACCAGGAAAGTGGCACCAATGAGGCAGTGCATAGGAAGACCTCCTGAGCTGGTTTGGGAGAAGAGATCTCCCCCTCCTCCCATGGAAGGGGAAAACCACATAATGACCTCGCTGGAGGGCTAATCTTGAAGAGGCCACAAGAGCAGCTCCTGGAGTGAGAGCGGGGCTGCAGGCAAAGAAACAGGTGGGGGGATAACTTGCAACCATGGGGCAGAGGTGTCAGCTTGGTGAGCTATTCCCCAGAGTGGTCAGGAAGAGATTCCATATTTACAGTGAGTAGAGCACCCTGTCACACATCTATTGTAGTGAAAAAGTTATTTTCTACTGGACTCTCTACATTTAAACCTGGTATTATCTAGTATGTTTAATGGGAGACGAGAGTTCAGTATCTTTGCAAAGTTAATGTGACCAGAGTGTCTTCCTACTCTATTTTAAAAACAATCAATACATTTACTGAAATATATCCAAACTCCATGCCCCAAGTTATGCCCCATATTCAGAATTCAGGTTGAGGAAAAAGCTACACTATTCTTATAAAAATACATCTGACTTGGTCGAAGATTAAAAGAGGCACAGACAACACAGAGGCCTGATTTGCCTCTTATTTAAGTGTAAATCAAGAGTAATTCCACTGAAGACAGGAGAGAAACATTGGTAATAAACAAGAGAAGAATCAGGACTTCAGAATCCTACAGTTCACTAATAGTGCAAGTCAGTGGGCCAGATACTTGGTGTAAATCAGTTCAATTGAAGTCAGAGCTATGTCAATTTATAGCAGCTGAGGATCTGGCCTATAGTTCATATAGACTGGTTTGTTTTAATACAGAGAACCAGAATTAGTGAGGGATCGGAATACAAGATATTTTCATCAGGAGATCACCCTACTTAATGTGCCTGCACTTCCTCAGTCCCGCTTTCCTACTACCCACACCACATGTCATACCACCCCTTTTTGTCCTCAGATAAACTAAAGGCGATGTTTCACCCATCACTGTGTTGTCCAAGCACTTCTAATGTTAGATTGAGTCTGGGCTAGTTTTAAACTCCCACTTCATGTCTCTCTATTGACTTTTCACTGATTCTTTTCGTAATTTGTAAAGATAGCATGTTCTGGGTATTCAGAGAAAGGATGGTCCAATGGTTAGGGCACTAACTTAGGAGTCCTGGGTTCAAGTCCCTGCTCCCTTGTGACCCGGGCAAGTCCCTTTGTCTCTGTGCATCTGTAAAATAGGAATATTAGTATTTCCCAATCTGAGAGGCGTTCTGAGGATAAATACATTAAAAATTGTTATGTGCTCAGATATTATGATAATGGGGGCTCTATAAATCTCTAGGATAGATATCCAGTCTCAACATACTATAACAAGATGATGTACGGAGAGTATTAAGAATCTAAATGCTTTGCTTTGGATTGGCATGATAGCTCTGCCGTATTATTCCATGACATTGTGGGGGGAGGGAGTTGGGTTCAATTCCCCTAACAGCCTTCAGATATCTGTCTTGCAGGGACTGGGATCAATGTGGTGGATACAACAAGGACCTTGAAGATGGGTGGTGCTGGAAATAGAATTCCAGCAGAGGTAAGTGGAGTTCTCTCCCTCCTTGACGAAGAAGAAAGTTGTCAAGATTCACTACACAAGCAGCATTTGAAATCTTTGCTTTTGTGGAAACTTATGGCTTATAAAGAATAGCTTTATGAGCATTTACTGCCTTCTTCTGTTGCATCCCTGCCACGTTGTGTAAGATGGTTAGAGAGGAGATCTTCATCCACTCCACACCGGGCATATTCAGCTGAAAAGTCCCTGGGAAATCTCAATCATAACTTTCAGCTTTTCTGCTCCCATGCCCTGTACTACAGATCTGGCCAAATACTTTTACAAAGTAATTTCATTGATAAGAGAAAACTCTGCTTATTTGGGTGATTTCTTTGCTGCCACTTTAACTGAACAATTAGGATGGGAATAACAAAAAACAGGGTTGATTCTCATGTCAGACTCTTTTTAAATTGATGCAACTCTAATTATTTCAATGGAGTTATTCCTGATTTATATTAGCATAAGAGAAGAATCAGGGAGAAAAAAAATATACTCGGATCCAGATCCTTTTTTTTTTTTTATTTACATGAGTAGTCCTCAGGTGAACAGTCCCACTGATGTCAACAGAACTATTTGTGCGAGTAAGAATTACCCCAACAAATCAGTACTGCAAGATCTTGTACTTAGCCTTTACCAGCTTTCACACTGATAGAATATTTGTTTCCTCAAATAGGCATTTGGAAAATGGACAGGGCAGGAGGAATAAAACTCATAGTTGGGGTTGTTTTGACTGCTATTGCTTTTGCTTAATTGCCTTTGAAAGGATTCTGCTTAATTATTTAAACAGGATTTTAGAAAGAGAAAAATCCAGCATTGAGGCCAGTCTTTCAGCACTTACACATTTCCAAGGAGATTTACAGACATGATCTTTGGTAGTCTAGAACAATCAAACACAATCCCAAGCTCGAATCAAAATGTTAGCCTACTTAGGGCTTTTCATCTCCCTTGAGAAAGCATGGGCTCTTAAAAGACTTTGGCAGACTTGGCTGGATACTATGCTACTTAATATGCAACAGCAAGAGTGAACAGGCTTGTGAACAGCCATTAAATCACAATCAAGGATGCAGTTTAATCAAGTCTAAAAAGAGCAACATTACGTTTGAGCATGCAGTTTGTTATCAGCTGAACACATTAAACCATTTAAAGCATTCACACATGAATATGATGAATAATTTCACAGATAGATAATACCAGGATTTGAATATAAATATAAACTGGCTTTGGGTTGAAATGCCTTTTATGCTTTTAAACTGATGCCTTGCACAGTGGTTCTTGTCTTGGATGACACATACTTCACCGCTACACAAAGGTCTGAGGTAGGATGCAGGAGATGGAGGAAGAGACATTACTATTAAAGAATAAATCCTAAAATGAGAGCAGCGGGGAGGGGGCGGGGGGAGGAGGAGAGCAGTAGAAAATATTTTCATCTCAGCTGTTTCCACCTGTTTAGACGAGAAGAGAAGTCGATGTCTCAATTGTAAGTGACTGTGAGAGGAAATCACATTGCCAAGTTTATTTGGATTTTTTGTCTCCATCTGCTGGTAGGAATGCATATGACTAATATCCAGATTAATGTAAACTACTACTATTATATTAATTTTAGAGAAAGAATGACACAGAAAAGATAAATGAGTCAGCAGCAGAGCCAGGAATAATATATAAATTAATATTTTCACTTATATAGCAAGCTTTTATTCAAAGACTACAAAGTCCACTACAAATATTAGCTCTCACAGCAAGAATGTGTGGTTCTTATGATTATGTCCATTTTGCAGAGGGATAAACTGAAGCATGAAAAAGTTAAGGCCAGTGTTTCCAACTCTGAGTGCCTAAACTTGGTCTGAATATGAATTTAGGAGCCCACGACTTTTAGAAGTGATTAGTGATTTAGGTGCCTCAATCTGAGGGTGACTTAAAGGGACCTGATTTTCAGAAACTACTGAGCACCAACCCTGTGAAAATCCCTTTAGCAAGTCTCAGGTTGGGTATCTAAAACTGAGGCAGCCATAACCAGTCACTTTGAAACTCTCGGTAGTAGACTACTAAATAAATCTGCTTTTATTTTACAGGTATTAAGCCCCAACTGAAGGCAGTGGGAGCTGCAGGTGCTCAGCACCTTTGAAAAATCAGGCCCATTTTTATTTAAAGGCCCAAATATACATTTCAGATGTATATCCAATATCAGATTTTGTAGTGTGTTCGTACAGCACCTAGCACATTGGGATCCTGGTTCATGACTAGGCCTCCTAGGTGCTACAGTAATACAAATAAAAACAACAACAGTAGTGGCAGAGCCAGCAACTGAATCCAGAAGTCCTGACTCCAAGCCTCCTCCTATAATAGGGCCTCCCCAACAGAACCCAGAGATCCTGGCTCTCAGTCCCATGTTCTGACTACTCCATATTAAAAGGCACAAAGTGGATTTAGTTAGATCACTTCCTTAAAATTTCTCTCAACTTCAATAACCCTTGAGTGTGACAGAAAACCAGCAGATAAAACAGGAGTATCAACAGCATGTGATTGCACACCAGAGACGGTGGCACTGCCAACTAATAACAACATTCAGAAGACTGACTCACTGACCATCACAACAATCCACTCTTTCTAAGTCCACCAGTTCACAAAGAAGGCAAAGCAGCAGCAGTGGGGCATCTTAAAGCACTAAATAAAGCATAAGCATGTACACAGACAAAACACAGAGATTAAATTAAAAGTGAATACATTATGCAAAAAAAAATTCAAAGATTATTCAAATACATTGGAGATTACATGTACAGTAGGGTTGGGGCAAGGGTAATTCTCAAGGTTGTGCTGTGGTATAGATCACTAAAAACAAGTTGGGAAGCACTGTATTCAGGTACTATTAGAAAATTGATTAGAAAGGGAAGACTCATGTTGGCCCACTTGAACTTTGTAGGTTCCGAATGTCTACTCCTGTTGGGCAGTTGGGTTAGGGTGACCAGACAGCAAATGTGAAAAATTGAGGCAAGGCGTAGGGGGGTAATAGGAGCCTATATAAGAAAAAGACCCAAAAATCGGGACTGTCCCTAGAAAATCATGACATCAGGTCACCCTAAGTTGGGTTCACGTTCACAATGGGGAAAACTGAGAAAGAAAAGTTCCATTAATAAACTAAGGTGAATAGCGGAACTGAAAGCAGGAGGAGTATAAAAGGAGAACATGAATAAAGGAACAGAGAGGGGAAGAGAGAAAATTTCTAATGCAAGTATAAATACAGAGGACTGGGTTACACTCATGCAACCCTTCTGGATTCAATGGAGTTGCACAGACATCAGAGACATTCTATACACTTCTTTGGAGGTCCAGGCCACTAAGCAGCTTGCAGTAAGTGCTAAGCACCTCAGAGGACTGGGCCCTTTAACCCAAGGAAGAATTTTTCCATTATATGTGGTATGAAAAGTACATACAAGACACATATTTGTACCAGCCTAATATTTAATGGACAGTAATGAGGCTTTATTACTGCAATAGAGCACAGGTTTCTCTTAATCTGAAAAAAATAAGCACCTGTGTTCTTAACTGAACTAACCTTGAAAGAAACAAATGTTTTAAATTACAAGGAAAAAGTTGTGCAAACTCAAACGGAACAAAACAAGTCTTATTTCACATAACTTCACAGGTTTTGCCTAGCCCTAGACATACTTAGCAACATTATCTTCTACCCAGAAAAATATTTCAACTATTTTCTGTGCAGTCAAACCTGAGAGGCATATGATTAGATAATATTAACACTCTCTCTGGGTACTACATTGCCCTGATCACCATAATATCAGATCATCAAACACACCTTAATAAATTAATTCTCACAGTAACCCTACAAGGTAGGGAAATCTTATTAATTCCATTTTACAGCTATAGAATTGAAGCACAGAATTCAAGGCCCTGGGACTCTAATGTTTCAACTTGGGCACACACAGTCATTGCACCCGAAGTATTCACTTTTGAAAATTTTGGCCTAAGTGACACTAGGCATCTGTGGCGCAGCCAGAAATTGAAGCCAGAGCTGCTGACTCTCAGTTCAAGATCCTCCTCTCTCATCCCAAGGCTCCAATCCTGCACACACTTACACACATGCTTAACCTTCAGCATGGGAATAGTTTCACTGAAGCTCCATTAAAGCTAAGCTTACATGCGTGTTTGCAGAACAACGGCAAATGACAGTAGTCAAAAGTCGAAACCTGAGTGAAGGCCCACTATGAAAAACAAAAGGTGAAATACATCAAAGCTAAATCTAATACAATTTACAAATACAGCAGCAATGTACTCTGGGGTGGGAGTTTTGCTCATGGTCAGATGTGTTTGAATCATGGTTGTAGCATTTTCCCAAATTAATGCTAGGTTCCTTTCCCCTTTTTATTAAAGGTTCTCTCTGCTATACACAAACTCACTGCTTGCAAGAGGGGGAAGTATTGCCTCTTAGAGGCACCGAGGAGTGGTGTTTAATTTTCCCAGATTACTGGGTGGGGACTCAAGATGGATGTGTATTGTGCTGTTAAGAGGGACCCTGGATACTGAATCTGCCCTTGTTGCTGCCAACTTCACCTGGCAGAAGGGTTACATAAGAGACAACATAATCGGCTGGAGCTTACATCTCTAGCTCCTTCTGTGCTTCCTCTATGTAGTGATGTAAAGACAGCAGAAGGAAGTTAGATGGCAAGGCAAACACAGATCATCTCCTCTAATTAACATCACACTTGCCTTCCTGTTTCCTGGCAACTCAGAGTTTCACTCGTCAAATGGCAAAGATCTGCTTGATACAAATCACCAGAAATTCCTCATCACAGTTTTTACAGGGGGAAAAAAAATATTAGATTATGGGGAATGGACGCTGGTCAAATCAATATATTGTTCCAGTTCTAAAATGTATCGCCCCTTGTTTCACATAGAAGACAAAACAACCTACCCTTGTTTCAAATGAATGATGAAAAAGGGGTCAATCTGGGTGCATAGACTCTCTTTGGACATACTTTTACTAGGCCTGTAATCATGTATGAATTAATCTGGCCTGTTCTTTTTGCCAAGAATCTGTACACCCATTTGTGAACATTACAAGCAGTTAGTGCCTAGGCTATCAAGACAATAAGAAAAAATGCCCTCTATATCAGTGGTTCTCAAAGACACATAATCAAAAAGAGTGACAAGAGACCAATCCTTCTAATGTGGCCACATTGTTTGCTCTCACACAGAAAACCCTCAGTAGAACAGAATTCATCTCCAGTTCTTATACTGCCTGTCACCATAGCATCCCAGCACACTTGTGTAAATCAGGAATAACTCCAATGAAGTCAATGGATGAAGACTCGGGCTCTCTAAGCAGGTGCCATTTCTAGCTCTTTCTCTTCTGCTTTTCTGCTATATGACCTAATCCAAATCCCACTTAAGTCAAGTCTTTTCATTGACTTCAATAGGCTTTTTGGATCAGACCCTGTATCTCGAAGTTTCTACCTTGTAAGGGAAAGGAAGCAAGTCTGTTCAGAAAACCTTTTAAAAAGGGTTTCTTCCACGACGTTTTTCCAGGGTCACTTTAATGGAAACGACATCCCTGAGACATCTCCCATGAAAAGCTGGTCTTGGAAACTTGACAGAAGTCACTTCATCTTTGTGGCAATCTAACCACAAATCATTCTGTTAAGAATATGGTGTCCATAACGTGGCTTCACTAAATATCCCTGCTACTGGAAGTTAAGTGCTGCTAAGAGGTCCTGAATCATAGTTTGATACAATCAGTCCTCTTAGGCCTCTGTTCTAAATCAGAACATTTTACATCGATAGGGTACTCAGAATTACACAACAGATAGAATGTCTTCCAAGTGCTTTTGAGGCTTTCCTCCATTAGCCCAGATTATATTTCAATGCCACAATATTCACTTCCTCCCCCTCCCCCTCCCCCTCCCCAAGCCCATTTCTGCGGACCAATGGATAAACCCTCTCACTTTGTTTTGCTCCGTTATCCCTACACAAGGGAAAAAAATATGCCCTTTCAGTCTGGATGACTTCTATTAGAGATTAAG
This sequence comes from Gopherus evgoodei, assembly GCF_007399415.2. Taxonomy (NCBI): domain Eukaryota; kingdom Metazoa; phylum Chordata; order Testudines; family Testudinidae; genus Gopherus; species Gopherus evgoodei. The sequence continues at coordinate 24,536,118 of NC_044326.1, forward strand.
GAAAGCAGCAAAGAGAACCAACAAGTCTCAGAGAGCACACATGATGTGTTACTCGAAGAGATACTGATTGACTCACAGCACTATTCCTGAGCAAACAGGCATGTAAACTAACATTTGAAGGTGCAGTATGCAAGACAGAATCAGACACTATTCCTTTTCTGGCTTGTCTTACTTGCCTATTAATTTCTATTATCTTCTGCCTTTCTTCTTATTAAAACAAATGGAATATGGATGTTCCACTTTAAGCTTGCTTAGCATCTAGCATGACCAGCAAAAAAAAAAAAAAAATCTCCTGACAGATTTTCAAAGCAATTACAGTACATAGTTAAACTAAGGGGATTCGGAGCATCATCATTTCTCCTTCCCTGACCCATAAAAAACTCTGGTGTCTGCATAGTTAGGGAAGCAGGGATATTCTGTTCATCTATCCCAAGCTGCAGAGATTCAAACTGTTGGTTTTGCAGAAAAGAAGCCAATGTACTAAAGGAATCAATAAACTTAAGTGTGATGAAACAACTTGCCACTTCAATAACAGTACTGTACAAATTCTAAGTCATCTTCAGGCTCAAACAAAAAAACCTGTTCTTCAACAAACCCGTTGTTAAGGAGTTACTTTAAAAGGCAACATGTGCTGTTGTAAAGGATTCTTGGGCTCAGCCATAGTGTTGTTTGTACATTTCACTCATAACCTCTACTTATTCTATTGATTCAGAACCAGTTCCTCAGGGACAGTACTAACCAAAGACCACATGGTAACTAGTCCCGGTGTAGGAAAGGAGAGGGATGGAATAAGAAGCTGTCCTCCCCTCTTGCATGTTCCACACCTCAGTCAGTCACAATTGCAGGCTCCGAGCAAGGCAGCAGGATGAGACTGGAATTCCATCCCCTTACTCAAGCAGCCAGTGAAGCAGCCCAAGTGCACAGAGGGGACGATTCTTCACCATCCTAAAATGGATGGTGCATCACATGCAGTCCCCCTGGGAGTTATAGGCACAGACATCCTGCGCACGAGTGCCTGCAGTGTTTTTTAAAACACCGTTTTCTAGAACCCCTGGAACTCCTCTGGCTTGCCAAACAGACTCAAACCATTTGGCACTGAGGTTTTAAAACACTCTCTCTAGATTGTAGGAAGTTGCATAAGTGAGTGTTAAGGATTAATATTGCAGCAGGATACGACTGTGTCCTCTCCTTGGCAGTACTCGCTCATCAATGAAATCTAACCACTGTGGTTTGTTTTGGGGGGGTTTCCCTCCTCCATACTGGATGGGATGCTCACTGTCAGACATGGGTCTGAGTCACAAAGCTCAGATCTGGATTATTACTATTTAACAGTGTATATAGTGGTATCAGTGTATACAGAATCCCTTAGAGAGAACAATGACTTAGCACTGGCCCTGACAATGCAGTAGTCCAGTTAAATATCAGATATGACACAAGGAGAGAACATCAGGCAAAATTATTCATCTAGACTGTAGCTGGTTTGTGTGAGAGTGTGGGTTGCTGTAAAACAGATTACCAAAAGAAGTGGAGCCAAGACGCTTGGCCTGACATTTTTTACAAACACATGGTATGAGAAAGTCATTGCATTCAACAGCTTATCTAAACAGGCAAACAAAGAGGAAGAGAAAGAAATTATTCCCATTTTAGAGATGGGAAACTAAGAAAGACAGAAAGACTAATTGATTTGTTCAAATTCAGGGTATGTCTACACTACGGGATTATTCCGATTTTCAGAAACTGGTTTTGTAAAACAGATTGTATAGAGTCGAGTGCACGCGGCCACGCTAAGCACATTAATTCGGTGGTGGGCGTCCATGGTCCGACGCTAGTGTCGATTTCTGGAGCGTTGCACTGTGGGTAGCTATCCCATAGCTATCCCATAGTTCCCACAGTCTTCCCCACCCATTGGAATTCTAGATTGAGATCCCAATGCATGATGGTGCAAAAACAGTGTCGCGGGTGATTCTGGGTAAATGTCGTCACTCAATCCTTCCTCCGTGAAAGCAACGGCAGACAATCATTTCGCGCCCTTTTTCCCTGGATTGCCCTGGCAGACGCCATAGCATGGCAACAATGGAGCCTGTTTTGCCTTTTGTCACTGTCACCGTTTGTGTACTGGATGCTGCTGACAGAGGCGGTACTGCAGTGCTACACAGCAGCATTCATTTGCCTTTGCAAGGTAGCAGAGACGGTTACCATCCCTATTGCACTGTCTGCCATTGTAAACGGGCGATGAGATGACGGTTATCAATCATTTTGTACCATTTGCAACTGGAAATTGGTGATGACGGTTATCAATCATTTTGTACCGTTTGCAATTGGAAATTGGCAATGACAGTTAACAATCATTTTGTACCGTCTGCTGCTGTCATGGGTGCTCCTGGCTGGTCTCAATGAGGTCGGCCGGGGGCGCATGGACAAAAATGGGAATGACTCCCCGGGTCATTCTTTTCTTTATGTTTTGTCTAAAAATAGAGTCAGTCCTGCCTAGAATATGGGGCAAGTCTACTAGAGAGCCAGAGAACACAGCCGCTCTGGGTCAGAGTCCCAGAGAACCCGCAGAAATGATGAGCTGCATGCCATTCTAGGGGATGCCCCTGCAACAACCCCACCCGTTGCTTCCCTGCTCCCCCAACCCTCCTGGGCTACCATTGCAATGTCCCCCCATTTGTGTGATGAAGCAATAAAGAATGCAGGAATAAGAAACCCTGACTTTTTAGTGAGATAAAATGAGGGGGAAGCAGCCTCCAGCTGCTATAATAGTCCAGGCAGGACATTAAAGGGGGCGGGGGAAGGAGCTCAGCCTCCCGCTGCTATGATAGTCCAGGCAGTACAGAATTTTTTCTTTAGACATGAAAGGGGTGGGGGGCAGATGGAGCTCAGGCTCCAGCTGCTATGATGAGGACGGCTACCAAGCATTTTGTACCATCTGCCAGGAATGACAAGAAGTCATTCCCATTTTTACCCAGGCGCCCCCAGCCAACTTCGCCTGAGGCCAGCCAGGCGCACTCATGGGATGATGACAGTTTTCCACCATTTTGTACCGTCTGCCATCAGGAAAGGAAGGGGACGGGATGCTGCTGTTCAGCGATGCAGCATTGCATCTACCAGCAGCATGCAGTAGACATAGGGTGACCTTGAAAAACGGCAAGAAACTATTTTTTTCCCTTTTCTTTCATGGGGGGGGCGGGGAAATGGGTAAATTGAGGAGATATACCCTGAACCACCTTGGACAATGTGTTTGACCCTTCAGGCATTGGGAGCTCAGCCACGAATGCAAATGCTTTTCAGAGACTGCAGGGACTGTGGGATAGCTGGAGTCCTCAGTCCCCCCTCCCTCCCTCCATGAGCATCCATTTGATTCTTTGGCTTTCCATTACACTTGTCACGCAGCACTGTGCTGAGTCCCTGCTGTGGCCTCTGTCTATCTCAGCCTGGAGATTTTTTCAAATGCTTTGTCATTTCGTCTTCTGTAATGGAGCTTTGATAGAATAGATTTGTCTCCCCATACAGCGATCAGATCCAGTATCTCCTGTAGGTCCATGCTGGAGCTCTTTTTGGATTTGGGAGTGCATCGCCACCCGTGCTGAACAGAGCTCCACGCTGGGCAAACTGGAAATGAAATTCAAAAGTTTGCAGGGCTTTTCCTGTCTACCTGGCCAGTGCATCCGAGTTCAGATTGCTTTCCAGAGCGGTCACAATGGTGCACTGTGGGATACTACCCGGAGGCCAATACTGTCGATTTGCAGCCACACTAACCCTAACCCGACATGGCAATACTGATTTCAGCGCTACTCCTCTCGTCAGGGAGGAGTACAGAAACCGGTTCAAGGAGCCCTTTATATCGATACAAAGGGCCTCGTTGTGTGGACGGGTTCAGGGTTAAATCGGTTTAACGCTGCTAAATTCGGTTTAAACACGTAGTGTAGACCAGGCCTCAGAAAGGACTAAGACAGAGCCTTGTGGCTCTAATTGAAAGACCAGCCTTCCTCATTAGACTTATCCTTTTTCATCTCTCTGAACACACCTCTTATCCTTCAGCCTGTTCCCTACACTCCTTAAATACTAAACTTTTCTTTGCCTTCTTACTGAGTGACAGATCGGTTTTCCAAGATGGCTGACCCTCTGACAGCCTCCCTACCTCTCTGTCCTTACAGGTCTCCTAAACCATTTTTTCAGAGGCCATTTCTTGTCCTGTGCCTACTTGACCTCAAAGAAACTCGTGCTCTCTTTCCCTCACTAATAAAGAATTTTAAGTCACCAACTCACTACATATATTCAAGAACGACTCCAAGCAGCAGCACTGTCAACCTCAGAGGTCTTCAATATTCAGCGTGCATATTACTAAATAGTCAATTCACAGTTTCTTAAGGCCCTACAAAACAATTAAATCCTCACTCTTGCGGCATGCCTAGCTCTCTCCTCTTCTCCTTCATATCTCTTGTTAAAGCCCACTCTCTTTGCACAGCCGCTGCTCTCCTGTGACTCCACCTGTGACAACTCTCACATCACATCCTTTAAAAGTCTCTTTACACTAGAAGTCCCTCAATGGAGGGAACATATCTTACTCTGGGTTTGTAAAGCCCTATCTGTGTGTGATGCACTATGCAATCAATATGAATAAAATCCTACTTCTTTATATCTCAGTTGTCCTGTGCTCAATCATTCTTCCAGAGAGTTGGCCATTACAGCCTTCAATTATCTATAGAGATGCTTCGAATAACCTACACTACTCATAGAATATGTAGTCAGCTGTGAAACATTTTCATATGAACTGTGCCAGGTGCAATTAAATAGCATTTGATATTATCACAGCACCCTAGATTTATAAGTTATCATATTGGTTTCTGTTACGGTGCTGGTTACTCTTTAAAGATTCTTATCATCTGTACCACTTTACGTACTGGCTGCCATAATACCTTAGTATCAGCCCCCTCACTATTCCTTGCTAGTCTTGTATCCAGAAACTTTTAGACTTCTGTTTGTCTGAAAGCCCAAATCAAGCCTTTAGGAAGAGAGCTTAAGGTTGGCCTGGCCTACACTACGCGTTTAAACCGATTTTAGCAGCTTTAAACCAATTTAACGCTGCACCCGTCCATACAACGAGGCCCTTTATATCGATATAAAGGGCTCTTTAAACCAGTTTCTGTACTCCTCCCTGATGAGAGGAGTAGCGCTGAAATCGGTATTATCATATTGGATTAGGGTTAGTATAGCCGCAAATCAACGGTATTGGTATCCGGGCAGTATCCCACAGTGCACCATTGTGACCGCTCTGGACAGCAATCTGTACTCGGATGCACTGGCCAGGTAGACAGGAAAAGCCCCGCGAACTTTTGAATTTTATTTCCTGTTTGCCCAGCATGGAGCTCTGTTCAGCATGGGTGGCGATGCAGTCCCAAATCCAAAAAGAGCTCCAGTATGGACCGTACGGGAGATACTGGATCTGATCGCTGTTTGGGGAGACAAATCTGTTCTATCAGAGCTCTGTTACAGAAGACGAAATGACAAAGCATTTGAAAAAAATCTCCAAGCTATGACACAGAGTCCACAGCACAGTGCTGTGTGTGACTAGCATAACGAAAAGCCAAAGAATTAAATGGATGGCTCAAAAAGGGAGGGAGGGGGTACCGAGGACTCCAGCTATCCCACAGTCCCCGCAGTCTCTGAAAATCATTTGCATTGTTGGCTGAGCTCCCAATGCCTGAAGGGTCAAACACATTGTCCGGGGTGGTTCAGGGTATATCTCGTCAATTTACCCCTTCTCTCCCCGCCCGTGAAAGAAAAGGGAAAAAAAACGTTTCTTGACTTTTTTATATGTCACCCTATGTCTACTGCATGCTGCTGGTAGACACGGTGCAGCGGCAGTGAACAGCAGCATCCTCTCCCCTCCCTTCCCCGGTGGCAGATGATACGGTACAAAAGGACTGATAGCCATCCTTGTCATCATCCCGTCAGTGCTCCTGGCTGGCCTCAGGTGAAGTCGGCCGGGGGCGCCTGGGTAAAAATAGGAATGACTCTCGGTCATTCCCGGTAGATGGTACAGAACAGCTGGTAACTGTCTTCATCATAACAACTGGGGGCTGAGCTCCATCAGCCCCCCCCCCTTTAATGTCTAAAGAAAAGATTCTGTACTGCCTGGACTATCATCGCAGCGGAATGCTGGGCTCCTCTCCCCCGCACTGTTTAATGTCCTACCTCGACTATCATAGCAGCTGGAGGCTGCTTCCCCCTTATTTTATCTCACTAAAAAGTCAGTGTTTCTTATTCCTGCATTCTTTATTACTTCATCACAGAAATGGGGGGACACTGCAACGGTAGCCCAGGAGGGTTGGGGGAGCAGGGAAGCAACAGGTGGGGTTGTTGCAGGGGCATCCCCTAGAATGGCACGTAGCTCATCTTTTCTGCAGGATCTGACACGGAGCGGCTGTGCTCTCTGGTACACTGGTTCTCTAGCATACTTGCCTCATATTCTAGGCAGGACTGACTGTAGTTTTAGATACAACATAAAGGAGGGAATGACCTGCCGGGGGGTCATTCCCATTTTTATCTTTGGGCCCCCGGCTGACCTCAGCCAGGGGCACCCATGACAGCAGCAGACGGTACAGAACGACTGATAAGCGTCATCTCATCGCCAATTTACAATGGCACAGCAGACGGTACAGAACGACTGCTAACCATCTCTGCTATATTGCAAAGACAAATGAATGCTGCTGTGTAGCGCTGCAGTACTGCCTCTGTTAGCAGCATCCAGTACACATACGGTGACAGTAAGAAAAGGCAAAATGGCTCCATTGTTGCCATGCTATGGCGTTTGCCAGGGCAATCCAGGGAAAAAGGGCGCAAAATGATTGTCTGCCATTGCTTTCACGGAGGAAGGAATGAGTGACAACATTTACCCAGAATCACCCGCGACACTGTTTTTGCACCATCATGCATTGGGATCTCAACCCAGAATTCCAATGGGCAGGGGAGACTGCGGGAACTATGGGATAGCTACAGGATAGCTACCTACAGTGCAATGCTCCAGAAATCGACGCTAGCGTCAGACCATGGACGCACACCACTGAATTAATGTGCTTAGTGTGGCCGCGTGTACTCGACTTTATACAATCTGTTTTACAAAACTGGTTTATGTAAAATCGGAATAATCCCGTAGTGTAGACATACTCATTATTTTGCTTCTTCCTTCCACTGTCTGAATGATCCTGCAGGAGATCCGATCACTACTAAGGCCCTGGCCAGAGATATCCCTTTAATTTATTTTACATAGCTTATGCATGATCGTAGCTCAGTTTTATCTTCCTCTGGGAAGTTGCTTTTGGATTCATGCACAGGGAAGGAATTGTGTATTTGTGAATGTTACTGCAACACATTGTTTCAGGATCTTTACAAGCAGCAGTGACAATTTACGCCACTCAGTAAATTCCACAGAGCGGACTGAAAAGAACTAGGGCCACTTAAAGGCTGTACAGTAAAGGGAGATGCCTGCTTCTAAACTGCTGCCACATACAGAACACTAATATTTGTTGTCTATTATTGCAGTAGCACCTAGAGAGACTCCTATCAAGATGAGGGATTTTGTTAGGTGATATATGAACACATAGTAAGAAAGTATCTCTGCTCCAAGTGCTTACACTCTTCATAGGCAATATAGGCAAAGAGGGAAGCAAGGGATGCAACATACAAGCAGAGTGACCACAGTAATGGTTTGCAAACATTATTTCCATGCTTTCTGAGGTAGGACTGAGAGGGAAGAAGATGAAGGGCAGATTAAAATATTTATGCACAGAATCACTCTATTATGCAAGTTAGAGATACGACAGAAAACAGAAGCACAAAATTCACACTTTAATGGTGAAAAGCCACCTGTAACATTTGCTATCCAATACCTATGCAATAGAATAACACATTTAAGAGTCAGAGAAGGCAGCACACAAAAAAAGTGCAAGGGACGGAGGAGTGTTAGTAGCTGGACTGCTGCAGAGTTATTTTGGAGACCAGGTTTTCAGAATTGGTTGCCTAATTTAAGCTCTCAAAAAATCTGTGCATGAAAAACAGGTAATCGCTTTCATGAGAAAAAAACCAAACAGGTAATTGCTCACATCAATGATACGTGTGGGTACCTTCAAAGGCTGAATCCTCTCCAGCAGCACATTGCCAGGCACAGTTGGGGAGGGGATTAACATACACACCAGTTTTGTAAACACAGCGTAGGCAGCCAGTTCTGCAAACATAGCTGTAAGAGTGCATAAGGCAACTTCTACTGAAAGACAGCAAAAGACTGTAAAAGGGTTTGCAGGCATCTAAGAGATTTCCTTATGTTTCTATTCTTTAATTCCTGTTCTGTAATTTTCCCTCAAAGCGCCTGCTGGGTTCCGTTCTCATAGCAGTATATGATGGATTTTTGTATGTAACTCTACACAAATCAAGAGAATGCTATACACATACCCATGTCACATCCAAGCTATACCACTGTCAAATGTACACCTAATTGGGCTTTCCTTTAAACTGATTTGGAGGCTATGATTGCAGCAGAACCTAGGAAGGACCAATGGAGCCCCCAGGGAACTGGAGTGGCGGTCAATACTGCAAATTCAATTCAGGTCCTTAGTGTTAAACAAAGCCCTTCATTATCTAGACTTGTAAGCACTTCTATAGTCACCTCTGAGCCTATAACCCTGCCCAGCAGCTAGAATTGGCCAGAGCGGGCCCCTAGGTTCAGTCAAGAATGGGCTGGGGGCAAGATCATCTCAGTCAAGGGTACTGGGCTGCAGCAGTCCATCCCAGAGGTAGTCTGCCAGGCTTCCTTTTTGGCTGACTTTAGCATTCTGCAAGCCCCATTTATTTCAGAGGCTTATTCCAGACCAAATTGTATACCTCCTTTTGTTTTAAACAGTGTCTGCTATCCGCATCCCCCCTATTTTTATGCCAGTTGGGACAAGGTTCCTCTTGTTAGTGGGTGGCTGACTTGCTTGATATTAGGTTTGCCATGTGCCCAGTTTGACAACATTTTCTGGCTGTGTAGTTGAGCTGCCTAACAAAAGACTTCTAGACTTTTTATAGCTTTGTATCATGTTTTTATATGACAGTTTCAGTAGCTGTTTTGCAACAGGCAATTTATATGTTGATTCAATCGAGGATAATACCCCGTGTTCTGTACATTGCCATCAAGAGTAAGCAATCATGACTTTGGTAATGGAAGTGAAAGGTAAGGTGCGGTACCCCAAACCTAAAATATTTACATTAATTTCTCATGCGCAGCCTGCAGCAGATGGTGAGATATTCATTATTTTCCAATAAATCTTAAAATAGGGTAGCTCTTTAAAACCAAATGCATTATGACCATTAACAATGTTAATGCAAAGCCATTAAAAATGAATTATCTACAGATCATAAATTAAAATCCCCTTCAAGTATATCTAGGTGCAAGATAAATACAGAGGTTTATTATGTCTATAATTATAAACAGTAGGTTATTCAACATTAAACCATCTAACTATTTAACCATTTAAGGCCTACTGCAGCAATAGAGCAGTGAAATCTTCTGCATAGCAGATGTGTAGATTCCAGGCCTCCAAAGAAAATAGCTTAACAGATTATGAGATAGGTACATTTAAGGTAAATTGAATTTGTAGCCTATACATCTTAATAATGGTCTATCTAAAAATAATAAGGGCAAAGTTAAATTCACATCCTCATTTCAGACATGGAGAAAATAAGGCACCGAGAGATTAAGACCCTGATTCTGCTCCCATCAAAGTCAACTGAAATTTTCCATCAACTTCATTGGGAGCAGGACCCAAAAGAGTATTGCCCAAGGTCACAATGGTAGAGCCAGGAATAAAACTTAAGCCTTCTAACTCCCAGGCTCGTGCTCAATTCACTAAACCACAGACATCTCATTACAGAACTAAGACATGGCAGGTTTTTTAGCCCAAAGAAAAATTTTACAGCACTTCACTGCTTTGTAATTCCTCCACTGTGGAGAAATAGTTGTGTTACTTAGCAAACATTTTAAATACCAATTATTTTCTTTGCTGAACCCTGCAGTGAAGCTCATACCTAAAAGAGTTCCTGTAAAAGCATTTCTAATACTCTGCTGTTCAAACAGCACTACTCCTCATCTGCTTCAGTGATTTTCTACCCAACAGGTATAGCATTGATGTAATGAGCACTGTAAAATTTAATACGTGCCATATATATTTTATGGCCCTGCAGATTCAGATCACAGACCATCCAGATTGTTTTTAGAGAAACAATGCTGAATGCATTTCTAACTGCTATGTGTATGATGCGTCTTCAGAAAAACTTAGCAAAGGTTCTTAGCAAATTAAAGCAGAGAAAAAACAGTAATGAAAATGTATTAAAAACAAATGTTTAAGGAACGTAAACACTATGTAAACACTGTGTACTCAAAGTAGATAGTCATCCAACAGAAAACTGCACCTATTTTGTTCAGCACAATAAAGTAAAAGCTAACATAGTAAGAAACATGTACTTTATGTGAAATATATTTAGAAGGAAGAAAATCAATCTTAAAATCCCATCCCTGACATGATACAAAGCAATAAAATTTAGGACTTTAAATCACATGGAACTCAGTGTAAGAAACTATACTGGATTAACATGAGAAATATGACTTACCTATTTAACCTGCATCTCTGTCCCTTCCATTTATCTGAGCTACCTTATATTACCCTCATTATCACTACCAAATTTACAGCCATGAAAAACACATCATGGACCATGAAATCTGGTCTCCCCCTGTGAAATCTGGTCTTGTGTGCTTTCACCCTGTACTATACAGATTTCACAAGGGAGACCAGCGTTTCTCAAATTGGGGGTCCTGATCCAAAAGGGAGTTGCAGGGGGGACACAAGATTATTTTAAGGGAGTCACGGTATTGCCATCCTCACTTCTGCACTGCCTTCAGAGCTTGGTGACCAGAAAGTGGCAGCCGCTGATTATGGGCCCAGCTCTGCAGGCAGCAGGGCAGAAGTAAAGCTGGCAATACCATACCAGGACATCCTTACTTCTGCACTGCTACTGGCAGCAGTTCTGCCTTCAGAGCTGGGCTCCCAGTCAGCAGCTGCCGCTCTCCAACTGCCCAGCTCTGAAGCCAGCACTGCTGCCAGCAGCACAGAAGTAAGTGTAGCAGTACCGCAACCCCCCCACTCCCACCCTCAACTTCTTTTTGGGTCAGAACCCCTATAATAAAACTGTGAAATTTCAGATTTAAATGGCTGAAATCATGAAATTTACTATTTTGAAATCCTATGATCATGAAATTGACCAAAATGGATCATTTGGTATGGCCCTCATTATCACAGTACTGTAGCACATTACAATCTTTAATGTGTCCTTACAACACTTCTGTCAGATAAGAGGGGGGAAACGCATTTTACAGATGGGGAACTGAGGCACAGATTAAGTGACTTGCCCAATGTCACAGAGGGAGTCTGTGCTACAATAAGAAATTGAACATAGATCTCCCAAGTCCCAAGCTAGTGCCTTAGCCATTAGACCATCCTTCTATGGCAACATCACCTGAATAAGAAAGGTACAACCCACCACAACTCTGTCCCCGCACTGGCACAGCATCTACTACATTCTATTCTCATGATATTACTAAGTCTGGGGGGAAAGCTCATAGGATTGCAAATCCCATAAGAGAGGCTGGTTTCGGAAGATTTCCAGACCAAACAGCTTCAGCTAAGCATCCATACACGATACACCCTAACCAGATTTTCAATCTGTCGGAAGTTTGTATGTCTCTATTTGTTTCCAACCCCTGCTTTGGTCTCCCCAGACCAGAAAAGAATTATGAACTTGCCCCTGCACTCACTGCTACTTGGGAGAACTGAGATGCACTGCTCATGAGCTCAGCTCTCTAAAAACAGTGCCATAACTGAGGCAAAAGGCACTTAAGAACACCCTAGGACTGACATGTCCTGGCTCCTCTCCCTTTGTCTCAGGAGGATTCAGGGACCTCCTATCTCTGAATCTCCCTACTTACCACCTTCATTGCAAACTTTCATATGGTGGTTGTATTTGTAGATATGTGTAATATAAAAACATCCTGAAAGATGTTTACATGAACAGGAAGAATCTGTAGGTGTGGGTCCCTGTCTGAGGGATTAGAGCATCTGCTCTAACCCCTCAGACAGGGACCCACACCTACAAAATCTCCACCAAGCATTCTCAAAACTACAATACCCGCATGAGGAAATAAGGAAACAGATCAACAGAGCCAGACATATACCCAGAAGCCTCCTACTGCAAGACAAACCCAAGAAAGAAACCAACAGGACTCCACTGGCCATCACATACAGTTCCCAGCTAAAACCCATCCAATGCATCATCAGGGATCTACAGCCCATCCTGGACAATGATCCCACACTTTCACAGGCCTTGGGTGGCAGGCCAGTCCTCACCCACAGACAACCTGCCAACCTGAAACATATTCTCACTAGTAACTGCACACCGCACCATAGGAACTCTAGCTCAGGAACCAATCCATGCAACAAACCTCGATGCCAACTCTGCCCACATATCTACACCAGTGACACCATCACAGGACCTAACCAGATCAGCCACACCATCACCGGTTCATTCACCTGCACGTCCACCAATGTAATATACGTCATCATATGTCAGCTATGCCCCTCTGCTATGTACATCGGCCAAACTGGACAGTCTCTACGGAAAAGGATAAATGCACGTCATAAACAGATAGCTAAGGGTTAATGTATCTTTCACCTATAAAAGGGTTAACAAACCTGACCAAAGGACCTGAAAAACCTGACCAAAGGACCGATCAGGAAACAAGACTTTTTCAAATCTGGGTGGAGGGAAGTTTTGGGTGTGAGTCCTTTGTTTTTGGTCTGTTCTCTTTCTGGGCTCTGAGAGTGACCACAGGAATCTCCAGGCTTTCTAATCTTCTGTTTCCAAGTTGTAAGTACAAGGATAGTAAGACAATAGATTTATGTTGTTGTTTTTTGTATTTACATGTGTGTAGTTGCTAGAATGTTTTAAATTGTATTCTTTTTGGATAAGGCTGTTTATTCATTTCTTCTTTTAAGCAATTGACCCTGTATATTGTCACCTTGATACAGAGACCATTTTATGTCTTTTTCTTTCTTTTTATAGAAAGCTTTCTTTTTAAGACCTGTTGGATTTTTTTTTTAGTGGGGGCTCAAGGGGATTGAGTCTGCAGCTCACCAGGGAATTGGTGGGAGGAAGAAGACGGGGGGAAGAGAGAATCTCTTTGTGTTAGATTTACTAAGCCTGAATTTGCATACCCTCTGGGTGAGATTAGAGAGAGATTGATCTCTTGGTACTTGTGTTTCAAGGACTTGAAGCAGGGAATCTCCTAGAGTACCCAGGGCGGGGAAATCTGGGAGGAGGTAAAGAGGGGGAAGGGAAATGGGTTATTTCCCTTTGTGGTGAGACTCAGGGCATCTGAGTCTTGGGGTTCCCCAGGGAAGGTTTTGGGGAGACCAGAGTGAGCCAGACACTGGAATCTTCTGGCTGATGGCAGCGATATCAGATCCAAGCTGGTAATTAAGTTTGGAGGTTTCATGCTAGCTTCTCATGTTCTGAACTCTAAGATTCAGATCTGAGTAAGAAAGTTATGACAGGACACAAATCAGATATTAGGAATGGCAATATACAAAAACCTGTAGGAGAACACTTCAACCTCCCTGGCCACACTATAGCAGACTTAAGCTGGCCATCCTGCAGCAAAAAAACTTCAGAACCAGACTTCAAAGAGAAACTGCTGAGCTTCAGTTCATCTGCAAATTTTACATCATCAGCTCAGGATTAAACAAAGACTGTGAATGGCTTGCCAACTACAAAACCAGTTTCTCCTCCCTTGGTTTTCACACCTCAACTGCTAGAACAGGGCCTCATCCTCCCTGATTGAACTAACCTCGTTATCTCTAGTTTGCTTGCATATACATACCTGCCCCTGGAAATTTCCACTACATGCATCTGACGAAGTGGGTATTCACCCACGAAAGCTCATGCTCCAAAACATCTGTTAGTTTACAAGGTGCCACAGGATTCTTTGCTGCTCTTAGGAAGAATCTTAGCTCAGGAAAACCATCAATACGCATACAGGTTACTTTACAAGTAAATCTGATAAACAAACAAAGCCAATACATACTGTATATTTAAAGTGAGAAATTTTAAGAGGAAATACAATGGATTCTAAAATTGTACATGTATTTTTTCATGTTTCCTCTTTTTCCTGTACAGAACCTCAGACTTTTGCTTACAATCTGGTAAGTAAGTGTTGAACTAGTTGATTTGTACATGTAACTTCAGTTTGTATACACAAGTCTGAGATTTTGTGCATTCTAACACTTTCAGTGTGAGAAAACCAAGACCCAAAAAACTGCAGCTGCAATTTTATAGGTAACTTTTCAAAATCCAACCAAATCATTTCATAATGGGATCACTAATCAAAAATTAAGCCTATCACTGATATGCAAAGCTTAAGTAATAAAGGACTGTTTGCTTCTCCCTAAAGTTTGAAAAAGCTATTTAAAAAAATCACTGACCAAACCTACATCAGACAGGACTATCCTCCATGGACCAACCAGATGAAACTTCAGCTAGGCCAGAGATCAGATTTGTGCATAAAAATCAGAGACATTTCAGCTTGGAGAACAAACATATAGTTTCACAACTCTCTGATAGGGAAACTCTCCATCATGATGCCTTTAGGGCAATGCTGGTTAGATTAGGTTCCCTTCAGCACATTCTCATACGTCTTAAAGACATTGCATCCGGGCCGCTCTATGTTTTTTGCTGTCCAGATGTGCCTGCCGCTGAATTACCGCCAAAACCGCTGGACCGCAGAACCTCCCACAGAAACGCCGCAGAAGGCAGCCTGACTGCTGCCCTCATACCAACCAGCAGGCCGCCTCCCGTGGCTTGACACCCCAGGCATGAGGTCCCAGCGCTGGTGCCTGGAGCCAACCCTGCACTGCATTTGATTCTGCAAGGCACTGAAAGGTGCAGCACACCTTCAACTTCCATATACCAAAGCAACTCTCAGGAAACAGTATCTTGCTGGCTCAGGCCAACTCTATGGATACGTTACATACTACTGCTTTAAGTTAGTTACATTTAGTTAACTGAATAAAGCTATCCCAGTTGAATATGTCCTGAAGTTATGGTATAAGACAAGGATCGGCAATCTTTGGCACACAGCCCGCCAGGCCAAGCACCCTGGCGGGCTGGGACAGTTTGTTTACCTGACAGATCTGCAGGTTCGGCTGATCGCAGCTCCCGCTGGCTGTGATTCGCTGCTTCAGACTAATGGGGGCTGCGGGAAGTGGCGCGGCAAACCACGGCCAGTGGGAGCTGCAGTTGGCCAAACCTGTGGACGCAGCAGGTAAACAAACCAGCCCAGCCCACCGGGGGCTTACTCTGGTGGGCCGCGGGCCAAAGGTTGCAAATCCCTGGTATAATAAATACTGTCCAGTATGTTTTGGTATTGCCTTTAATCAGTCCTGAACGAAGAGACGTACAAATAAATACAAAGCCATTGTCTTCCATGTCTCTCTTCTTCTAGCATTTAAATTCTGTCAAGCCAAAATTGTTCCAAATTATTTTATGATTCTATGGTTTAGAGTTGAAGATCCTATATTAGTTCCTGATCCTGCAACACTTACAAAGACTTCACCTGAATAAAGACTGCTGGGTTGCCCTTGGA
Source organism: Gopherus evgoodei (assembly GCF_007399415.2). NCBI lineage: Eukaryota > Metazoa > Chordata > Testudines > Testudinidae > Gopherus > Gopherus evgoodei. The sequence goes on from NC_044326.1 coordinate 24,551,848, forward strand.
CTGATTCATAATTTGTAGGTGTCAAAGCTGAAGAATGTTCTAATTAAACACATTAGCTACTGAAGAATGGACAAACTGATTGTTTAATAATTTGCTCCAGGCTCTTTCCAGGTATCAAAGTGAGGCTGACTGGTCTATAATACCCCACGTCCTCTTAATTCCCCTTTATAAAGAGAGGTACTAGGTTTCACTTCTCCAGTCCTAGTGGGACCTCACCTGTCCTCCAGGAGTTCTCAAAGACAATCATTAACAGTTCCAGGATTGCTTCAGCTAGATCCTTAAGTACCCAGAGGACGAATTTCATCAGGCCCTGCCAACGTGAATACATCCAACTTATTTAAATAGTCTTTAACCTGTTCTTCCCCTATTTTGACTTGTGTTCCTTCTGCCTTGTTAATATTAATTGTGTTAAGTATTTGGTTGCAATTTATCTTTTTAATGAAGGCTGAAGGAAAACAGGCCTTAAACACCTCAGCTTTCTTGACGACAAATTGTAAGTTCTTCTTCTCTAGTAAGTAAAGGACCCATACTTTCCTCCTTCTTTCTGTTGCTCCTAATGTTCCTCTAAGAACTATTCTTATGGCCTTTTATGTTCCTTGCTAGGTGTAATGAATTTTGTACCACAGCCTAATTTTGTCCCTAAATGCTTGTGCTATTCTTGTGTACTCCTCATTAGCAATTAGTCCATGCTTCTACTTTTTGTAGGCTGCTTTTTTATTTTCAAGTAATTAAAGAGCTCCTGATGGAGTCATACTGGCCTCTTACTATTCTTCATATTCTCCTTCATATCTGGATAGTTTGCTGCCTTTAATATTGCCTCTTTGAGAAACTGCCGGTTCTCCTTATTGACTTTTCCCTTCCTGTTTTCTCCCTGTAAGACCTTAACCATCAGTTTTCTGAGTTTGTTAAAGTCTGCTCTTTTGAAGTCCACTGTCCTCACTCTGCTGCTCTCACTCCTTCCTTTCCTTACAATCAAGAAGGCTATCATTTTTTATCACTCTCACCCAAATTCCCATCAACCTTCAGATTCACAACCAATTTCCCCATTACTCAGAATCAAGTCTAAAATGATCATCCCCGATTACTTCCTCCACATTCTGAAACAATAAATTGTCCCCAATACATTCCAAAAACCTATCAGACATTTTTTGTGTTCTGCCACATTATTTTAAAACAATTATATGGGCAATTAAGGTCCTCTATTGCTTCTAGGTCTTGTGTTCTAGATATTTCTATTATTTGTTCTAGAAATGCCCATCCACCTCATCCTCCTGATTTGGTAAAGTAATAAAAAAACAGAGAGCAAAAGCTTACACTAAACTTCTGATTGACCTTGTTTACCTCATATTTAGGAATAATCTAAACAGGTTCATTTTTTCAAGATCAGTTAGGGTTGTCCCTTTTTAAAAGCTTGTCTTTAGTGACAGATTTGTCATCACAACATGGTGACATTTGCCTCATGATATGCTGACTGTATACTACCACATCAACAAGCAAATGTCACCATGTTGTGACATAACACTGAGGCTAACAGAACTTGGTTGTATGGCAATGATGTTGCATGACAACATTTTGACTCCACCATGAAAACTGGAACTAATGACACCCCTGGGATCAATGCAGGAATGATTTTAGGGCAAATACATCAGTTTATTTCTGAATCGACAGCACCAGAAAAGCTCTAAGTAATGTGTGTTCTGATACAATGAGGATAAAAAAAGACATATCAGAATAAGAATAATGTTCTCTTCCAAAGACCATTTAAATGGCCAGGCTAAACAAGACAATATCAAACCCCCTCACCTGACATTTCTAAACCAAGGGATAAAGGAGGAGAGACCAAGTTAATCTACTAACTGTTTCCTCTTTAACTTGAAAGACAAGGTGGGTGAACTACTATCTTTCACTGGACCAACTTCTGTTGGTGAGAGAGACAAGCTTTTGAGCTTATACAGAGCTCTTCTTCAGGTCTCTCTCACTCTTTAACCTCTTTAACTTGAATGTTTAAGCCATTACTAAGTTCTACAGTCCGTGCATGCAAGTTTTGATGCACTCTTATTCCTTCATCCAAAAAAGTGAAGGGGAGGAAGAAAAGAACCAGAATGTTCCCACATAGCATCATGATAGTCCATCTATTAACATATCTCCTCAGTCTCCACAACAAAAGTACTTACTAAACTTAGTTTGCATATAATGTTACAGTAAGTACAAAAGAGAAGGAAGTTGCCATACTGAGTGTAGTCAAGAAAATATCCCAGATTTCCCATTAAGTTCAGCCTCATAAAGATAGCAAGTTAGGGATTTCATTTAATACTTGTTGTGAATGGCAGGATCACTACATTATGATAAACATCCACTATGCTTCAGTGTCACCCTAGATGCATCTTGATTAGCAGACGTTAAACCAGCCCAGCCAATTTGGTATTTCAGTGGTCTAATCCAAAGCCTACTGAAGTCAATTAAAAGACTCCCATTAACTGCAGTGGACTCTGGATCAGATCCTGGGAAAGTAAGGCTTTACATGTCTGATCCTGAAAGAATTGTGAACCACAACTCCCTATACCTTTGTGATATTACAATGCTCTGCATTTCTTAAAATCAGACTGCATAGAGGGAGCCTTCTGCAAAGGGAAAGTGATTAGGATTGTGCAGTCTGGGACACTTTTCCTCTGCATCAGGTTCAGCGTGCAGAAAGATTGATGCAAAAGGTCATTAACTAATTCCAGTCAGTTTCCTTCTGTATGAAAGGGCTGCAGAGGGAAACTGACCAGGATATTAGTTTCCTTTCAGCTGCCAGCCCTTCTATATGTAAAGTGTTATTATGGTCTATTTCTGCTGACTCTGCAGATATTGAAAAACAAATTAAAAAAAGAAAGAAAAAAGGTGAAATAAATGCACAGAAAGGAGGCAAGGGGCAAAAAAGGGAGTAAAAGCAAGAGCAAACACAGAAGGGGGGGATCCATGATTGAGTTAACAGATTCTTTCTACAAAAATGTAATAAAAATGTTAGAAAAAGAGAATGGTGAAGATATAAAAAAAAGAGAAATGCAGAGAGAGGAATGCAGAACCAATGATGTTATCTGGGACTGTTCCATGTGTTTCTTGCTCTCCTGTACCTTCCGTCTTCCCAACACTGTGTGAAGGCAAGTCACGGGAGGCGCTCTGCCGGTTGCCGGTTGCCGGTTCCAGCGGCATGCCTGCAGAGAGTCTGCTGGTCCTGTGGCTTTGGCAGACCTCCAGCACATGTGCTGCCGAATCCGTGGGACTGGGGACCTGCCACAGGCAAGCTGCCGAGAGGGCCCCAGTGGCCTAATGGATAAGGCATTGGCTTCCAAAGTCAGAGATTGTGGGTTCTAGTCCCATCTGGGTTGAAAATCTGCAAGCTGCTGAAGGCAGCCTGCCTGCCATGCTTGGGGCAGCAAAATACCTAGAGCTGCCCCTGAGGAATTCACTCACCACAGGTGCTGTCTCTTTGTAGCTACTCTGGGGATCAACTCTGACCTGGTTTGGCATTCTCTTCCATCAGTTAGTGAAGCTGGGTCCCCTCTCTCTTCACATGTCAGAGTACTCCCTCTTTGTGATTGGGCCCTCTGGCTAGGTCACCATATAGTCCTCCCCTTCAAGGGAAAGGAAGTCTCTCCAGACCAGCTGTCTGGTTGGCATTTCCAATGCTCCTGTAATACTTCACAATGGCTGGTAAGAGAACACAAACCCATTTTTTTTACTGGATTCCAGCCCAGGGACCCTATAGCAAAGAGCCAAGGTCTGCACAGTCCTACCCGTTGCTGCTGTTTCCCTGCATTTCTTCCTACTTGGTTCTCTCAGGTGCTCTTTCCCCACAACCTCTCTGGGGATGGCCCTTCTTCCACAGCTAGAACCCCAGGCTTATTTTCTCTTCTTCTCCCTCTCTGCTCCCAGGGAGTGACTGTAGACTCTCTGTGCAGCCTCTTTCTGCTGCACACTTCCTGGCTTTATAATCCAACCCACTCCTGCCCAGCTGGGCTTCCATTTTTTTTTCCTCCATAGGATATTAGGGTTGGAAGGGACCCTGAGGGGATCATCTAGTCCAACTCCCTGCTCAAAGTAGGACCAATCCCCAGACAGATTTTTGGCCCCGCTCCCTACATGGCCGCCTCAAGGATTGAACTCACAGCCCTCAGTTTAGCAGGCCAGTGCTCAAACCACTGAGCTATCCCTCCCTCTAGCTTGCCTATTAGGAGGTGATTGGCTACAAATTGGCCCCTCAGGCCCACACTAACCCCTTCAGGGCCTAGCTGGGATGCACATCCCATCACACACAGGTTCCTCCTCTTTTTTTCAAATGAGAATTATAGAAGAAACCAAGATTTAGGAGCTAGATCTACAGCTGATGTAATTTAATATCGCTTCATTGAAGTCAATGACACTAGGCTGATTTATACTAGCTGAGAATTCCCTGGGGCCTAGAGACAGATAGCCCACCAGATTGTCACACAGTAGAATGATTTAATTGCTGCCCTTCTAGCAAAATTTTAGAACTATAGAGGAAGAGCTAGATATTTTTTAAGAAGATCATGAGACATTCATAAATGAGAAAAGACAAGAAGGTTTTCAAATGACCTTTGCCCCCAGCCTTTCCCAAAACCCTTGGAGACAAACAGGCAATAGTCAGGCCTTTAAAACAAAACAAAACACTACTGGGCTTCAAGTCACTGCCATGACTCTCCATTTGATCAGAAAGTTGGTGGGATTCTTTGTTTGGTTTTTTAAACATTTCCACCAACCGTTTTTATTGAACCAGCAAACCAAGCCTAATTATGCTACAGAAGCCTTGAGCTAACAAGAAGCAAAGCTTGTGTACATCAAAACAGCTTTCCCACACAGCACAAGGAAAGATCGACTATTTAAAGTCAAGCATTCAGACATCAAAGGCACCCATTTCTTAATGATTTAGAAAGGGCCAGATATTTGAATAATGTCAGGTAAACTTTCATAAATAAAAGATGAGACCTCACTTGTAGTTAAGAGCATCTACCACTCATGTACGAAGAGACTAATGCCTCAAATTCAAGATTAATCCTCAAGCAGACAAGACTGTCCATTTAGCTAGCATTAATCCAACTTCAAATAACTGGAGAAAACATTCAGGACATGTATCCTGTCTTTCCAATGAATGAATTATTGAAATATTTCTAAAAATAATGCTTCAATACACAACAGCAAAAAGACATCAAGATGACAGTTTTTCATGTATGTTTCACCCCCTGAAATAACAGTCTCTACAACAATACACGTATCTCACTAAGTCGGAACCTGCTACTAGATTTTAAGAGCAAATGAAAACAATAAGTTATTTTAACAATGGCACACAGCAGGGCGTGGCAATGCTTTTTAATGTCACCATAACCCTCATAGGTCTTATTTGCTATTTTTAAGAGACTCTGCTGGAAATAAGATACCACTTAAATCAAACTATTTAGAGATCATTTTCAAGATTCTAAGCTCTGGCTACAATGTCTAATATTTCTACTGCTTAGAATATTCAGAAGCCAATGCTCAAATCTGAACCCCTTTCAATTTGGGACATGACGGGTGTCATTCTATCTGCAGTGTGAGTGCCAACCTCAGGGCAGACTGTCAAAAAGCAGGGCAGTCACCCCAAACTGGTGATATGTTCTATAATTAGATTTCATCAACCCAGTAACAAATGTGAACTCCTGATATAACATAACAGTCTTACCACAGAATCAGACAGTCCCCTTGGGCATTCCAGTCTATCCTGCTACTCAGGCAAGCTGGACTTAGTGATAAATGACCACTTATACCAAAGATCACAAAATATTCAGGTTGCTCCCAATCCCATGAAACCAGTCGTTTACCCCGGGGTCAATTTGTACCTTAGATCTCACATCAAAGACAATCCTGTACTAACTAACTGAAGGTTTATTAGCAGGTTAAAGCAGGCAACATATACACATGAGTTACAGTCTACAGTTCTGAAAGGTGACAGTTATAGGAATCTGTCAGCACTGAATGTCTTTCAGGGCAGTGGTTCTCAACCAGCGGTCCGGGGAGCTGTGAGCAGGTTTCAGGGGGTCTGCCAAGAAGGACTGGCATTAGACTTGCTGGGGCCCAGGGCAGAAAGCCGAAACTCCATCACCTGGGGCTGAAGCCCAGGGCTACAAGCCCCGCCAACCGGAGCTGAAGCTTGAGCAACTTAGCTTTGCAGGGCCCCGGGAAATTGCCCTGCCTGCTACCCTCTAACGCTCGCCCTGGCTTTTATATGCAGAAAAACAGTTGTGGCACAGGTGGGCCATGGAGATTTTATAGCATGTTGTAGTGGCCTCAAAAAGAAAAAGGTTGAGAACCCCTATTTTAGGGCTAACCCAGGTTGACCCTGGGGTCCTCTGCTTTTATTTCCTAGCTCTAGCCCTGTGAGATTCCAAACAGCAAAAAGATGAAGACTTTTCAAGTCAGCTATTTTTATTTCCCTCTCCCAGCATTAAGGCTGATGCAACGTGCCTCCTTGCACATAGTATCTTCACAAGTGTGACAGGACCATTCACCCAGTCTTTGTATTGTGATGCTTCACAGTGGCCCACTTAGTTTTGATAGTCCTTCATGATAGCCCTCCTGCCTGGGTTCACAAGTTCAGACAGGTATGACAAAGCAAAACTTACATGATACCTTATAGCATAGGATACGAATATTAGAAGTAAAGATTAATGCATCCAGCAACTTACAAGCATTTTATAGTCTAAACACATCTTTACAAGTTTAATACCTATCTTGAACAATATTAACATACAGGAGAGCTGGTCTAGTTTCCAGCTATGAATTTGTCAGTGCTCAGCTGACACCTACTAACTTGTCAAGAGCTGGCACTGATCTCCCAGTATCACAAAGGGAATAGAATTCAAAACTCTGTGTCTAAACTCACACCTACAATTTCAGAACCAGTAGGGGTCCATTTTCTGGTCTTGCCAGAATCAAAAGACTTTGGTCCAAGGTGACAGAAACTTCACAATACCTTCACATGGAACCTGATCTTGCTACACAAGCACAGATCCAGTGCCGCCCCTCCCCCAGTTTGATCTTAATACGCCTCCCTGCGTCAACCTATTTCCTACTGCAGTCCTCTCTTAAATTATCCATAATGAAAATACAGCGTTTCTGCTTAATTGCATGAGTAGTTGTGTTGTTTTCCATAGCAAGATCAAATTCTTTCCCTGGATACACACCAAAGGCTCCCATTAATATCTATTCCTTCACTCCTGCATTAATATAAATATAGCTTGTAAAAAAAGGACACAGTCAACTTAAAATCAACCTTGTGTCTATGTTCTCTGCCTACTATTGTTACAAGTCACACATAGGACTCCAATCCAAGACTTACTTAGCTATGAGCACATAAGTAGTCTCACTGACTTGAAGGGCTATACATGCCTAAATTTAAGCATGTGAAAATCATTGCAGGAACAGGGCCTAAGATTGCTAGTCCAAAACCAAAAAGCTTTAACCAGTTTTGAAACAAAGGCTGCTAAATACTGAAACAGCTCTTCAACACATTATTTACAAAGATCAAGCATCGGGGGTAGCCATGTTAGTCTGGATCTGTAAAAGCAGCAAAGAGTCCTGTGGCACCTTATAGACTAACAGACGTTTTGGAGCATGAGCTTTGCATCTGACGAAGTGGGTATTCACCCACAAAAGCTCATGCTCCAAAACGTCTGTTAGTCTATAAGGTGCCACAGGACTCTTTGTTGCTTTTAAAGATCAAGCACTGAATAGTTAAGGATGTCGTAAATCCTGCACTGCTCCAGTAATAAGCAAATACACTATTATTATCAAGCATTTTAAAAAACCTAAATATTTAATCAATCTACCGGCTTTGATTAAAATAATAAAACAAAGAAAAGTTGCAAAAGTTAGAAGTCAGAGCTTGACAAAGGCGAGAAAAGATCAGCCTCTTTAGAGCTGCCACATTACCCTCCTCCCTATGCAAGAGGGCCGGGCTTGGTGAGGAGTGTAGCTACATGTATGCTGCACCTGGTACAGGGTACTTCCTTTGCAGAATGGCTCTCTGACTCTTAGTCACATGGTGCCTTTTTGTCTGTTCCAGGGGCAGTGTAACAGCATACTGCCCCTTGCTCAGAGCTGGTGGCAAAGATAAGATTGAGCCCTAAAAGATCAGTAATAGGCAAACATATCAACAATGAAAAGCTAACAGAGACCTTAATTTGAGACCTGCTGTGTCAGAACACACACTCTTCAATACACATGCACATTCTCTGATGCTCATGTCTCTAAAATAAGATGTATGATTTATGCATCTGAAAAGTTTTCAGTTATTATAATTCAGCTCCTTAAGACAGTGTCATTTTCATATTAGATCAAAGCATCCTAATTCTACCAATCTCCTTCGGTACATAAACTGCAGGGACTGCACAACAACTGCTATCAGTGAAACAACTTACTCCAGACACACTATATAGCCTTAGTACTTTGTTTTCAGTTAGCGGCATCAGCTGTGTTTGTTGCTTTTAACTTCACCTTTGCAAGGCTCAGTTATAGCCGTGGGAGCAGTTTAGCCTGAATGTTGAGCTGCAAAGTCTCCAATCATGACAGCTTCACATACATTTGCTGTCTGTTCTCTCTGCAGCTCACGTTTGCTTTTCAAAGTGTCACTCATTTTAATTATTGCAGATGTATTCTTATTCAATAGCTGCTCTGTGTCACAGCCTGTAAATCTTTAATTGCATGGGAAAACAGATTTGTTACCAATACATTGCAACAAAAAGTAATGAGGAATGCTTTGCAAAAAGTCATATCAGTATGAGGCCTCAGCCGGAGTACAGTGTCCAATTCTGGGCATCACACTTCAGCCTGGTCTACACTACGCGTTTATACCGAATTTAGCAGCATTAAACCGATTTAACCCTGCACCCGTCCAAACAACGAAGCCCTTTATATCGATATAAAGGGCTCTTAAAACCGATTTCTGTACTCCTCCCCGACGAGAGGAGTAGCGCTCAAATCGGTATTGCCATGTTGGATTAGGGTTAGTGTGGCCGCAATTCGATGGTATTGCCCTCCGGGAGCTATCCCACAGTGCACCATTTTGACCGCTCTGGACAGCAATCTGGAGTCGGATGCACTGGCCAGGTAGACAGGAAAACCCCTGCGAACTTTTGAATTTCACTTCCTGTTCGCCCAGCGTGGAGAGATCATCAGCACAGGTGACCACGCAGAGCTCATCAGGTAACAATGCAGTCTCCTGAGAATCGAAAAAGAGCTGCAGCATGGACTGCACGGGAGGGACTGGATCTGATCGCTGTATGGGGAGAGGATTCCGTGCTAACAGAACTCCGTTTCAAAGGACGAAATGAAAAAACATTTGAAAAAATTTCCAAGGCCATGATGCAGAGAGGCCACACCAGGGACTCAGTACAGTGCCGTGTGAAAGTTAAGGAGCTCAGATAAGCCTACTAGAAAACCAAAGAAGCAAAAACGGAAAGTTCGGGGCAGGGCCGAAAACATGCCGCTTCTATGCTGAGCTGCCTGCAATTCTAGGGGGTCCACCACCACTACTCCACCCCTGTCCATGGATTCCGAGGTGGGAGTGGTAATCGCAGCCATGGCTGAGGATTCTGCGGATGGTGAAGATGAGGAGGAAGAGAAGGACAAGCTTGTAGAGAGCACACAGCACTCCGTTCTCCTGAACAGCCAGGAGCTTTTTCTCACCCTGACAGAATTATCCTCCCAGCCTTCCCAAGCAACTAGCCCAAACAATGAAGCCATGGAAGGGACCTCTGGTGAGTGTACCTTGTAAATATAAGACATGGTTTAAAAGCAAGCATTTTTTAATGATTAATTTGCCCTGAGGACTTGGAATAAATTCACAGCCAGTACAGTTACTGGAAAAGTCTGTTAACATGTCTGGTGATGGAGCAGAAATCCTCCAGGGATATCTCCGTGAAGCTCTCCTGGAGGTACTCCAAAAGCCTTTGCAGAAGGTTTCTGGGCAGCACTGCTTTATTCCGTCCTCCATGGTAGGACACTTGACCACGCCATGCATGTAGCAAGTAATCTGGTATCACTGCATGACAAAGCCTAGCTATGTATGGTCCCGGTGATTGCTGGCATTCAAGCAACATCCGTTCTTTATCTCGCTGTGTTATCCTCAGGAGAATGATATCGTTCATGGTAACCTGGCTGAAATTCAGGAATTTAATTAAGGGGACAGAGATGGCCATTCCTACTGGGCTGTTTGCCTGTGGTTTAAATGAAATCCTTCCCTGCAGGTAGCCAAGTGGGGCAGGGGGGGATTGGCGCTGAGCTTTTCCGCGTCTGGCTAGCAGTGATCTTCCCTGCTACCAGCCATGCGGTGGGGGGGAGGGGTGTTTAGCAGTGATCTTCCATGATACCAGCCACGGGGTGGTTTCTGCTGCTGCACGTTAACAGGAAAGAAGCAGCATTCAATGGGCTTTGCCTGCTATTTGGGAAAGGAGGGTGCTGGACAGATGAAGTCTGCAGAAGACGAAAGACAACGGCTTACCATGGCCACATGCAAGCCGAATTCTGCTGCCGGACCTGCGTCAGTGATCTGTAACACCAAAGCCGCAGGCACTCAATATTAAGATGCAAAATGTGATCTTGTAGTGAAAACACACGTGCTATGTAAGGTGAATAGTGTTGTTCACCGTGAAAGAGTATGACCATTGTTCTCTAAAAGATATCTTTTTAAATACTTCTCTCCCTTTTTTCCCTCCCTCATGCAGCTGCAAATTTTTCAAGCCTCCCTACTCTGTCCCGAAGGCTACCTCAGATAAAGTGGCAGAAAAAAAAGACGCGACAAGAAATGTTTCCGGAAATCATGGAAGTGACCCACAATGAAAGAGCTCATCTGAATGACTGGAAGGACATGGTAGCAAAGTACAGGAAAGATGCCAGTGACCGTGAGGACAGGAGGGACCAACGTGAGGACAGGAGGGACGCTCGAGATGAGAGGTAGTGGCAGGAAGATCAGTGGTGGCAGGATGCAACTCTGGGGCTGCTGCGTGATCAAACTGACATGCTCCGGCGTATGGTGGAGCTTCAGGAACGGCAGCAGGATCACAGAGGGCCACTGCAGCCCCTGTGTAACCACCCTCCCCCCTCACCATGTTCCTTAGCCTCCTCACTCACCAGCCGAGTAAGAACTCGTGGGGGGAGGCTCCATGCACCCACCCACTCCACCCCAGTGGACAGCCCAACCAAAAGGCTCTCATTATTATGAAATTTTTTTAGTGGCCTTTTCCTTCCCTACTATCCTCCTCCCAAATCCCACCCAGGCTACCTTGTCAGTTCTCCCCCTCTTTTTATAACTAAGTAATAAAGAATACATGATTTTTAAATGAGAGTGACCTTATTTCCTTAGAAAACAAGCTGTGATCAAAGGGGGGGTGGCTTACAGAGAATGAGTCAATCCAGGGGTGGGGGGTTTCATTAAGGAGAAACAAACACAACAGTCACACTGTACCCTGGCCAGTGATGAAACTGGTCTTCAAAGCTTCTCTAATGCGCACCGCTTCCTGGTGTGCTCTTCTAACCGTCCGGGTGTCTGGCTGTGCGTAATCAGCGGCCAGGTGACTTGCCTCAGCCTCCCACCCTGCCATAAAGGTCTCCCCCTTACTCTCACAGAGATTGTGGAGCACAGAGCAAGCAGCAATAACAATGGGGACATTGGTTTGGCTGAGGTCTGAGCGAGTCAGTAATGTGCACCAGCGCGCCTTTAAACGGCCAAATGCACATTCTACCACCATTCTGCACTTGCTCAGCCTGTAGTTGAACAGCTCCTGACTACTGTCCAGGCTGCCTGTGTATGGCTTCATGAGCCATGGCATCAAGGGGTAGGCTGGGTCCCCCAGGATAACTACAGGCATTTCAACATCCCCAACTGTTATTTTCTGGTCTGGGAAGTAATTCCGTTGCTGCAGCCGTTTAAACAGAGTAGCGTTCTTGAAGACGCGAGTGTCATGAACCCTTCCCGGCCATCCCACGTGGATGTTGGTGAAAGGTCCCTTGTGATCCACCAGTGCTTGCAGCACCATGGAAAAGTACCCCTGGCGGTTTATGTAGTGGGTGCCCTGGTGCTCTGGTGCCAAGATAGGGATGTGGGTTCCATCTATCGCCCCACCACAGTTAGGGAATCCCATTGCAGCAAAGCCATCCACTATGACCTGCACATTTCCCAGAGCCACAACCTTTCATAGCAGCAGCTTAGTGATTGCTTTGGCTACTTGCATCACAGCAGCCCCCACAGTAGATTTGCCCACTCCAAATTGATTCCCAACTGACCGATAGCTGTCTGGCGTTGCAAGCTGCCAGAGGGCTATTGCCACTCGCTTCTCAACTGTAAGGGCTGCTCTCATCTTGGTATTCTGGCGTTTCAGGGCAGGGGAAAGCAAGTCACAAAGTTCCATGAAAGTGCCCTTACGCATGCGAAAGTTTCGCAGCCACTGGGAATCGTTCCACACTTGCAACACTATGCGATCCCACCAGTCTGTGCTTGTTTCCCAGGCCCAAAATCGGCGTTGAATGGCTAGAACCTGCCCCGTTACCAGCAGGATCTCCAAAGCGCAGGGGCCCACAGTTTCACAGAATTCTGTGTCCATGTCCTCATCATCGCTCGGCCGTAGCCGCCGCCTCCTTGCCTGGCTTTGCAGGTGTCATAAACAGATAGTTAAGGGTTAATAGAACAGGAGTACTTCATTTCTCTTTTGCCTGTAAAGGGTTAACAAGTCCAGTGAGCCTGGCTGTCACCTGACCAGAGGACCAATCAGGGGACAGGATACTTTCAAATCTTGAGGGAGGGAAGTTTGTGTGTGTGCTGTTAGTTTTTGGTTGTTGTTCTCTCTGGGTTCTGAGAGGGACCAGACGTGCAACCAGGTTTCTCTCCAATCTCTCCGATACAGGCTCTTATAAGTTCAGAATAGTGAGTACTAGATAGATAAGGCGAGTTAGGCTTATGGTTGTTTTCTTTATTTGCAAATGTGTATTTGGCTGGAAGGAGATCAAATTTGTATTTTGCTGAAAGGATTTTAATTTGTACTTGTATACTTAGGCTGGGAGAGTATTCCCAGTATCTGTACCTGAAAGACCCTGTACTTATTCCATTTTAAATTTAAAATGATAATTTTTACTGTTTTTCCCTCTTTTTAATTAAAAGCTTTTCTTGTTTAAGAACCTGATTTTTTTTTTATTCTGGTGAGGCCCCAGGGGATTAGTGGGATTCACCAGGGAATTGGTGGGGAGAAAGGAGGGAAGGGGGGGGAGAGAAAGGTTAATTTTCTCTCTGTATTAGGATTACTTTCTCTCTCAGGGTGAGTCTGGGAGGGGGAGAGAGAAGGAGGGGGGAAGGTGAATTTTCCTCTCTGTTTTTAGATTCAAGGAATTTGAATCACAGTAATCTTCCAGGGTAACCCAGGGAGGGGAAGTCTGGGAGAGGCAACGGTGAGGGAAAGGGTTTACTTTCCTTGTGTTAAGATCCAGAGGGACTGGGTCTTGGGGGTCCCCGGGCAAGGCTTTGGGGGGACCAGAGTGTACCAGGCACTGAAATTCCTAGTTGGTGGCAGTGCTACAAGTACTAAGCTGGTAATTGAGCTTAGAGGAATTCATGCTGGTGCCCCATCTTTTGGACGCTAAGGTTCAGAATGGGGAATTATACCATGACAGCAGGTCCTGGTTCAGCATTGACTGCATGAGAATGCGCGAGGTGTTTAAAACGTCCATGATTGCTGTCTTGAACTCAGCAGGGTCCATGCTTGCCGTGGAATGGCGTCTGCACAGTTCACCCAGGAAAAAAGGCGCGAAACGGTTGGCTGCTGCTGCTTTCACGGAGGGAGGGGTGAGGTTGTACCCAGAAGCACCAGCGGCAATGTTTTTTGCCCCATCAGGCACTGAGATCTCAACCCAGAATTCCAATGGGCGGGGGAGACTGCGGGAACTATGGGATAGCTATGGGATAGCTATCCACAGTGCAACACTCCTGAAATCAACGCTAGCCTCGGTACATGGACGCACACCACCGAATTAATGTGCTTAGTGTGGCCGCATGCACTCGACTTTATACAATCGGTTTTTAAAAAACGGTTTCTGTAAAATCGGAATAATCCCGTAGTGTAGACATACCCTTCAGCAAAAAGGTGAATGAATTGGAGAGAGTGCAGAAAAGAGCAACAGAAATGAAAAAAGGTTTAGAAAACCTGATCTATGAGGAATGATTAAGAAACTATTGAATCTTGAGAAAAGAAGACTAGAGGGGGGACCTGAGAACAGTCTTCAAATATGTTAAGGGCTGTTATAAAGAGGACTGTGATCAATTGTTCTTTGTGTCCACTGAAGGTAGGACACAAAGTAATAGCCTTAATCTGCAGCAAGGAAGATTTAGGTAAGATATTAGGAAAACCTGACTTATAAGGGTAGTTAAGCTCTGGAATACGCTTCTAAGAGAGGTGGTGGAATCTCAATCCTTGGAGGTTTTTAAGAACATGTTGGATAAATACCTGTCAGGGATGGTCTAGGTTATTTGATCCTGCCTCCACACAGGGGGATGAACTTGATGACTTCTGGGAGGTCCATTCCAGGCCTACATTTCTATGATTGAGTTATATGAATTATGAGTATCCACTAGTATTTGAACTAAATTCAGGTAACAAAATCCATAGTGATATCTGGGATTATAGCAAAATGCATAGTTTCCCACAGAGCCTCATTTGTGTATTAAACATAATATTTAAGAGTTTTTATTAAACTGGGGTGAATAAGGTTGGATGACTCTGTGGCACAGATACCACAGTGTGTGGGGTCGGGGGCGGGGGATATATAAATACTTAGATTAGGGTGGTATAGACAGAGAGATAGATTATACAACTGGATGACTGATAATGGGATATGGAGCTTTTCATTTGAAAAGTGATCAATCAAATCCACTCAGGGAGGTGATGACTGAAAGCTGTTCCCCTCCATGGTAAGGATGTCAAACATCCGACCCACAGGCCAGATTCAAACCACAGGATATGTTTATGTAGATTGCACTGAATCCCATCTTTCAATTTTTAAAAAAACATTTCTAGATCCTTGTGGCTTCAGAGGCAATCTTCCAAATGGGAGCCTCACAGAGCCAAGGCAGTGATGTCTTCTATCTGAGTCTACAGACAGCGTGAAACAAGGACTAAGAGGTATGAGCATAGCTCCAGTTGCTCCACTGTCTGCTTGCTTGCCAGGCAGTGGGAGCTCCAAAGAGAGCAGGATCAGATCTCAAGTCGCTTTGCCAGTGTTGACTCCCCTCCCCTACACAACCACTCAGACCAACCCAGGGGAGGAGAAGGAGAGTAGCTCAGAACCAACAGCCAGTTATGACTATAGAAGAAAATGCCCCAAATATCAGGACTGTCCCTATAAAATAGGGTCATCTGGTCACCCTAGCTGCAGGAATGCAGCTCCCTCTTTGAACCCATTGTACCTCCTGAAGATGAGGGATTCCCAATAAGAACTTGTGGGGGGTTTTTTGCTCCCTTTATGCTGCCTGAGCCAGAAAGAGGGGGCAGAACAGGGCAGAGAATCTGCCCCGACCTGTTTCTTGTAGCCCCTTGACTGAGTTGAAATCATGTATTTGGCCTGCAGGCTGGAAAAGTTGGGCACCACTATTTTAGAGCCCTACGAAAGTTTACCAGTTTCTCTAAAATAAGAGCTGCAACTTGGATAAACTCCCAACCTCTCTGCTGGGCAGTCCAGCCCAGGTGACAGGATTCCACCTAAGCACTCACACACAGCTGCCTGCTTTATTCTAACCATAAGGGATACAGAAATATACAAGAATCCTGATCAGGTGTTTCTCATTTAGTAATACTCCTGCTGTTCAGAGACTGAGAAGACAGAGGATGAGAGAAGTGATGTACACATGCAGATCCACAAACCAAAGAACAGCTGCCAGGTCTAATTTTAGGTTTCCAACCCTTGACAGTGTCTTTTAAAGTAGTCAGTGCACGCAGTCTGTATCTGGGATATAGGTGAATCCAAGGCACCATGTAGATCCACAAAAGGAACAAATTCAGAACACTTCTTGTCTACCACAGAGGGCCAACGCTAATATTTAATGAACGCTGCTCATTAGTTTTGTGTGAGAGACCCACAAATAACTCCGATCCTGCAAAAGGAACAACTGATAAGCACACTCCCAGGGAACCAGATACTGAAGAATATCTTATAGAGCTAGACACCTAGAAGATCTAGTGACAGCTGACAATCCCCTGGCGCAATCATGTTTGTGATAAAGAAACAAATACTTCTTCAAAACTGGTCACGCTGAACAAGGTGAAACACCGCCCCAAGCTGAAAGTGTATATTTCCTGCTAACCCTTTAACTTCACTCCCTTGAGCATCTGCCTTTCAGGAATGATGGTTGTTGGAGGCAAGTGTGGGTATGCATTAATCATAAACAGGCTACTCTCCAGTAGCCAAGAAAAACAACTCCTTTATGCAGTAGCTTAATGAGAGAGTCTAGGGAGATGGAAGTTTCACAAAGCCAGAGCTGAAGGATGGGACAGCTCAATTCTCAGTCATCATCACCATTATTTATTTGTATTACAGTAGCATGTAGAGCCCTAGTCGAGGATCAGGGCCCCATTGTACTAGCTGTTGTACTAACAGAAAAAGACAATCCCTTCTCCACGGCTCTTACGTTCTGGGGAGGGAGGACAACAACAACAGCATGTTTTTGCATGGACTAGCATTGCATACAATGTAGTTTGCCACCTGCCTAGCCTACACACATTAGCCCAAGGATGATACAAAACATGCGCACTGTCCCGCCACTGGGGACAGGGACACCTGTCTGCTTTCCAGCAACTGGAACTGGACTTCTACAGCATTGTCCATAGAGCTGGGAGGAAAATGGTTTTTCCATCCAGCAAAAATTTAAGATGTTTAAAAGAAAAAACCTTCTCATTCCAAATCAGGACAAAAAGTAAAAAAAAAACCTCAAAAAAATTTGGGAGCTGGAAATACATTTTTTTTATTCAGGTCAGTTGAAACATTTTGATAATTTTGACTCAACTTTCTGAAGTTTAAATTTAGTAGATATTGAAGCAGTCATTTTGACTCAAAAAAGGAACTTCTCATTTTCAAAATGTCAATACATCCCTGGTTTGACAATTTTGAAACTTGTTTTCCAATAATTTTTCAAATTGGGAATTTTGTTGAAATTTTGCAAACTGTTGCAAGTTTGATTAATTGACATTTTTGAGCCAAAACACACCCAAACAAACAGTACATTGAAAAACTCCTGCCCGGCTCCAATTGTCCATTTGGCACATGCTTAAAAAGGAAGACATAAGAGACACAGATCTCAGGGAAATGGACAGGGACATGTATAAACTGTTAATTTATTGATTCCATCTGAAAGAACAAAATATTAACAAACAATGTCATTTTAAACAATGCATAAAAATGAGCTTTAACCCTTTGGAATTTAAGTACTGGCCAAATTTATCAAAGTACTTTTAAATTCTCATTATGAAAAAAAAAATGAATCACAGTTTACTAACAATGACTTTTCTACAGTTTTATTTTTGGAGGACCCGGGATAATGAAGAAAGAGAAATTGGAGGAAATTCAGAAAAGATCTAGTCTCTCTCTGTCTGTGTTTATAATAATGCATCAGTCACCATGGTACATAGGTGCCATGATTAGAGAGCTGGCAAGTCTGTTTCAAGAAGGAAGATTTAAGTGAGTTTTACTTAATGAAACAATGACTAAAGGGAAAACATGATTACTGTTTAGAAGAATCTGAAGGATATGAAGACTAAGAAGGAAGTAAAATTATTCCAGGTGGTGTAATGGAGAACCTAGGAATAATGAGAAATAATAATGAAAAATAAGAAGAGAAAAAATTAGGCTGAATTTCCAAAAAAAAAAAAAAAGAGAGAGACACTGTCCTAACAGCAAGAACTCAGACTTATGAAAAAATCTGCCTACAGATGTGACAGAAGCCCAGTCACTTAAGGTATCGACTGAACTAAGCACTACAAGATCCACTTACGGGAACAAGCATGCATTAGTAGTAGGGTAAACTAAATGAACCTCATAGAATTTTTCCATCTCTGATTTCTAGGATTCTGCCATTTTAGTGCATTATGAAGTAGTTGCAAGAAAGCTAAAAATCGCCAAGGCTATAGAAAATCTAATCTATTTTAGATACGTATATGGCTCCCACTACTATAGTATCTGAGCACCTCACAATCTTTAATGCATTTATTGATCCTTGCAAGAATCGCAGGAAGTAGGAAAGTACCATTATCCCCATTTTACTGGCTCTCCCAAGGTCACATAGGTAGCCTGTAGTGAAGCAGGGAACTGAACTGAGTCTCAGGCTGTCCTAAACACTGGACCATACCTCTTACTCCTTGTTAATGTCCTTCAGAATTCTGATTAACTTTCACCAGGTGAACTTGCAGTCACTGGCCCCAATCCTTAATACTGTTAAACAGATAAAGAACTTCGCTCATGTAAGTGCTTATGTTGAAATTACTGGAGCTACAGCTGTTAGTACCATTACAGTGTGCTTAAGTGTCTGCGCGATCATGGCCAAAGTCTTTCCACTGCCCTCCATGCACTGCTGAATCAGTCAAAGACACACACTACTGCCAAAAACAGTATAGCATATATGTAAAATATTGTTTCTAGCTACAGCTATTATTAAAATTTGTATAGACATTATCAAAATACAACATCATTCTAATAATAAACTCATCAGTAACAAACGCATCTATTTAGGAAAAATTTTTCAAATGAGTTTGCAACACGTGTCAACGTGTTTCCATATCGATGTGTAAAAGGGGGATCCGTTTGTGCAAATGCTAGGTGTACCGTACACAATCTCTATGCACCAATGCCTACTGCACATAGAAGTCTCATTTCTTCTACCCAGTGGGTATATAAAGTATTAAATTGTAGATTGTAAGATTGCTCTTTGCGGCAGGAAGCATCTTTCTGTCTATATTTGCACAGTGCCTAGCCCAATGGAGTCTTGTTCCATGACTGGAGCTCCTAGGTGCTACCCAATGCGAATAAAAGAATAAGAACTGAGGAACCAGTTGGATCACTTAACAGTTCATTCTAGACATTTTGGTTATTTAAAGGTGTCAATTTTTTATAAAGAAGGTTCTGATATGTCATGGTATCAGCCAGACTCCACTGAAACACGCTTCCAACTTGTTTTTTGTTTGTAGAAATGAAGTTTTATTTGAAGTTGCAACAAGGACTCTACTTACGTTATATGACATATTCTTTCTTTATATTAATGCTAATCTAATTGGCCTTAATTGACAGAGTGATAGAAACACTATTTGGGAATACACTAGGGGCTCAGACGTCTAATGATACAAAGTTTTCCTCGGTGTGAAGAAGTATCACTGCCTATCTCCTGGCCTTCCCAATATAAATATGTCCAGTGAACGTAAACACACTGAAAGTGCCTATTCAGAAGGGACAGTCCCTGTTCTTCAGTAAAATAATCATCATTTTCCCCACTTCTTCCTTCCAAAAGATTCTCCTACTCACTGAATATCAGTAGTGTTAAAAGTTTTCTCATTTCTCTCCCCAAACGTCTCTATTTATAGGTGTCTAATATTGTCAATTCTGTGAAGGGTAGTGTCTGAAATTTCCACTTCAGGATATATTCCTGATGCCAAAAGCATAAATACATCTCTAATGAGATATTATAAATCCTGGTTTGGTTTATCCACGCACACACTGTGTGTCTGCGGTATTAGAGATATTACTGTTTTGTATATTATCTCTTTATTATTAGTTGCTACATTTCTTTTACCTCCATTTTCATTTCCCCCTACTTTCCTCCAAACACCTTGCCTCTGGCCATAGCAGTAGGGAGGTACTTCTTTACATTCTGCTCCTCTCCTTGATGAATCAGGTTACTCTGAAATCTAATACACCCTTCACAAACACACATACACATACACACAAAAGGGTTAGCGCACACATTTAATGATGAACTTATGGGTCAATTTCAGGAGTCTGCTTGAGAGGTGCTGGGGCTGGGTGGGTTGTCAGTGTCTACAGAGGTGCTGCCCCCTACCTTCACTTGATAGAATTGTTGAGATACAGAGAAATTACAAAAGAAAGAAAAAATGGTAAAATGGAGGGCAAAAAATTACCAACTACAAAGTTTATGTTTTGTTTTATCATTAGATTAAACTCAGAATATAATTCAGCCAGTAAAGAAATCACTGAGAAGCTCAGTGCTTTTGGTGTAAGATTCTGCAAGTCCCTTCAGAATAACTTTGTTTAAATTTTCACCAACACCTCAAAGAATCTTTTTAAAAAAAAATCTTCCCTGTGAGGAACTTGCCTTGGTGTCTGCAATACATCTGTCATTTATTAAGTCCAGGAAGTTAGGATTTTTGACTATGTTCTCTTTTTTGTCCCATAAGTAATAATCTGGCCCTCTTGATAAAGAGAACCAAAAATCACCAAGATGGAGTGCTGTTTAGTTTGGATAAATAGTTACATTCACAGTTACAGATATTGCTACAGGAATATTAAAGTCAATCTTCTTTATGGATTCCAACAGTGCAATTTATTGCAAATTGAACAAAACAGAAAACCAATTAGATAAAATATCTGCCAAAAGAATACATTTAGTGGTCACTGGATTGTATAAATCATATGTGGTGAAACTGCATCGCAAAAGGTAACATTTTTAAATTAAGCAAAATACTTTATCAAACAATGATAACTGGATTAACTGGGCTGTTAAAGTACATAAATTTCTATGTACAGTAACTACTGTATATATACACAGCAGATCTTTCTTTCTTTGATAAACTACTAAATACTGGATCTTTTTAAAGGTATATAAAAGCATTTACTGTATCCCTGTGCTACACATTTATGAGGGCTACACAGGACCAAGACACCAACCTACTGGGCAAATGAGTGACTGCACAGACTTAATATTGTCAAGCAAACAAAAAAGGAAGTACAGACACTGTGAAACTGAAGACTTAAGAACTAGTTGGCTGAAGTCCTGTTCACAACACTTTAGCAGTCTGCACAGAGTATCCAATGAATCAAGATCAAATCTGAATATGAGATTCATTCTTCAAGTATTTCTCTTAATTTTGATTTTTTTAAAAACACAAGTGAACACTAAGGTCAAATAGATATTCCCTATGGGAGTCAGTAAGAGTCCAATACTGTGAAGAAACTGTTTACTTTGTAATCACAGAACACTGAATGGCTTTAAATTCTCTACTTCTAAAGAATAATTGTTTGTTTAAAGCTTTTCACTAATAAATTATATTCCCTGAACTGGATATGAATACTGTATCCCTAGTAAACTTTAAAAGCTGCATATTAAATTTAGCACAGCATAAAGATGATTTGTACAGATGGCAAACTGTAAATATTGTAAAATACACCCTGATAGAAAAAGTATTGTTACTTTATCAGATAAGTGACTACCAATCAATAACTCTTGTGGATGTTAATGGCACATTGTGCAACCCAGCAGTCAAGCCTCCAGTTTATGATTTTTTAGGACAGGTTAGTAACTTAGTTCCACTTGCAAGAACTTTTGTTTGGAAGTAGAAGTGCAAGACAGATCTTGCACTTTCAAAGCAACAGGGAAAGGGGAAGTGCAAACATTGACTGTAGGAATGAACTAACCAGCTAAGCTATTGACATTAAAAGTACCAGCTTTGCAAGGCTTGCATCCCCAACGTTTCTGATTAGACAGACTACTGTCAGAAAAGGTCAGGAACAAGCTTGCTGTTTATGGAATTTATAAATAATTAATTCATCAGAATACAAAACAAAGTAATGAGGACACAAAACAGGAAGCAATTTACACAGCTCCCTATATTAACAGAAGGAGGAAGTGTTCAGTGATCTTCCTAGCTATTCAAACTCACTTTACAACCATTCCAACTCTAAAGGCCCCTCTGCTATCAAATCTAACATTTCCTTAATTCTGAAAAATAACTACACTAAGAAAGGATAACAGAAGTACACAGCAGAGTTCTAAATCAAAGAAAAGAGGGGGTAAAGGACACATTTAATTTATGGCCTCCTCATGCAACTACAAATTAAGCACTTCCTTTGAAGCACAGTAGGATTTACAGGATGATCACAGAGCTTTTTAAAATTTATTTACATCAAGCAGTCTAAGCCCTTTCCAACTTTGTTTATTTGTTCTTGATCCACACATGAGTGTTCCATCGCAGCACATTCAATGAACTACTCATGCTGGTGAACAACCTTCTGAGAAACAGCTGCCCACTCACCATTTATGATTATTTGTCTCTCTGTCAGGGAGCTCAAGGGAATAATCCTACTGTGTGTTTCTCCTTTATTTATTTTACAAGGTAAGGTGTTTAACAGGATATGGTTGTCTAAAGCTCACTGCTGTCAAACTTTCAACCACCGCTCCTGTAAAGTGCGAGAGAAGTAGTTTAGTGCCTGAGCCTACAAAGCACTGAGTGCCTCCAAAGAAGTTCCCACCATCCTCAGGCATAGATACAGGAACAAGGGGTGCAGGGAGTGCTGTCACACCCTCTTGCTTGAAGTATTAATAACAAGGTCTCCTCCTTCAGCACCCCTTGTATAAAAATTGTTCAGGCACCATTGTCCTCAGGTTACGTCCACATTGCAGCTGAGAGGTGTGATTCCCAGTGCAGGTAGACAGACCCACACAAGCTCTGCTGGAACTAGCATGCTAAAAATAGCAGCATGGGTGGCAGCTCATGCTAGCCACCCGAATCCAAGCCTGCCTCACTCTCTGCATCTGAGTTTGGGTGGCTAGCCCGAGCCACCACCTGTGCCGCAACCTCCACACTGCTATTTTTATGGTGGTAATTCAAGTAAAGCTAGCATGAGTCTATGAGAACTGAAAAATGACACTTCACAGCTGCAGTGTAGACATACCCTCAGTGGCATCTGAAAATGCTCTGCACCTCACAAGGAGGCACTCAAGGCCTCATCTAAAGTCCATTGTTACCAATGGGAATCTTTCCATTGATTTCAGTGGGCTTTGGATCAAGCCCTCAGTAGTTTCTGGCTCCATCCTTCTCTACTGAGGTCGAGGGGAGTTATGACATTATAACAATGGTGACGGATAAGGCACAAGGTTGGTAACCATTTCTATTAATTTCTTCACTTAGATTATTGTTCCTTGCTCCAAATACTTATCAGAAGTTAATCAGAAGCTCCTCCTGCTTTCTAACATGGATATAGAGCCTGAACCAGAGCTCAATGAAGTCTCCCACAGACTTCAGTGGATTGTAAATCAGGTCCTTGGTTAAATTCAATAGGGTTTTTTGTTGCCTAAGGTATTTAAACTCACAACAGAGTGAAGAACAGTGACATTTGCTTGTATCATTTTCATCTCATCCTTACTGCATGAACTAGTCTGTCTGAGAAAAGTGGAAGAAGTGTGTCTAGTTCTTTGCAATCCTCGGATCAGTTTTTGTAGCAGCTTTTGGTTCCTCGTTATTTTATCAACTCATATTCTACAACAAAACCAACCAAACATGTTAGCAGACAAGTCTAATGAATCAGGGGGATGAAAATTCCTGCCACCTACCTATTTTTTAAAAGCATGCTAAGCAAAGGACCTAGGTGCTCAGGTGTCTGGTAATGGGATATAGAGCCTTTCACCTCCGGGTCATTGGTCCAGCCCACTGTGGGACAGTCCAGCTGATAGCGGGCATGCAGAAAGGCATGATTTTAAAATAGCACAGCACAACTAAACCTTTTTGTCACTGAATTAGTAAATACAGTAGAGAACATCTATTTGCACTAATGATGTGGAGTCCTGCCACACATTAATAAATGTAGTAAACTAATAAGTGCACAAACAATAAAAGTATAAGATAATGCATCAACTGTATTCCATTCTGACAGTGTAATTTATTTTTACTGCTGAGGAAACTACTTCATCATATACTCGTACACACATTGTAGAATATCATGAAAAAATAATGAAATCTTAGCAATACAAGCTAGCACTGCAGCATCTGCTATTAAATCTTTGCAGAGAGATGGGGAGAGACCACTAATTATAAGTGCGGATTATAGTGTGTGGATTAGCAAGGTATTTGTTTTAGAGCACAGAGTACTTTGCAAGAAAGCTCTTAAATTTTTTGTACCCAAAAATCTGAACTCGAGCCAACTTTTTTAATAGTGATCTCTTCAAGAAAGAAAAATAGCCCTAACAGCCTGCAAGCACTGCCCATGAAAAGAAATGGCATTATTCTGAAAGCAGAAACAGGGAAAGGATCAATCTAGAGAAATAGAAGCTGCTGATGATTTGCAATACTTTCTATGGAAAGAAAATGGCTATCAGTGCACACTTCCCTCCTAAGTAAATCAGAAACTGGGTGTCAAGCGTTGTGATGCTGACTCCAACTCTGACACATGAAAATACCAGATTATATAATAAGCATTAACACAAGCACCCAGCCTTCTCACTGGACAGCTCTTGTTCTTGTGTGACCCACTAGCAGAGCTGGCACAAAGTGGATTTGACAACCCAAAGGGGAAGATGTTAATCCATACATTTATGGAAAATACAACACATGCTTTCTGAACTGTGTCAAGTTTAAACGAACACTATGCATAATTTGCAGAGCTCAAGTTCAAACAAAGGCCACGATCTCAGCTGATCTACAATAAAATAAAGCCGAGATTTTCCAGAAATACGAAAATCTTGAGGAGAAAATCATGCTAGATTTTTCATAACAAGATTTCACTGCCTATGTGGTTATATAGACATTACACAACGCCTGGTGCTGTGTAATATTTACCTATGTTACACAGTGTTATGAAATAATTTCTTAGTGCAGGATAAATTCAGAAACAGCAAATCCCAGAAAACTTCTGTACAAATATATACCCATTATCTGTGGATATAAAGGAAATAAAGACAAGATTGAATATTAGCTAAAAACAGATAATGGGCTAAATCAATGGAATTACCCCAGCAGAGAAGTTGGCCTCGTATAATTAGTTAATTTAAATATTATAAAGTCACTCACTGCTTTAACTCTGACAAAGTTCTGAAACTTGGTGTACATACAAAAAAGCATCAGTGTCAGCAAGATATCTGTATAAAACGTCAATCAGTACATAAGAAGCCAGCTTGTTAAAAGATTCAAAAAGGGGCAAGTATAATGGATATATTAAAATAAAGTTTCATCATTCGTTTACACCATAGGACAGAATGGGTCCCCTGGGTTTCTGAGCTGAGAGATCAAGACACCTGACTCCATAAACTCTACCCACTTTGACCAAATCAAACAGCGGAGCCTTCATTTGTGTGCTACTTGCACAGGTGAGACCAGACCAGGGTCAGCTGCTGCATTGAGCAATAGGGCTGTTTTCAGCGGCGAGAGAGGAGGCTTTGGGGTTGACCAAAAATAAAGCGTAACTTTGAAATGACACAGAATAACAGGGGTGAGGGTCATGGTGAGGCTGGAAAGCTCAGTGGGTGCGTACGCGCTAGATCGAAGTGTTCAAGCTGGAGCATCCCCACCACTCGTGCCCTTTCCCCTGCGCGTTAGCAGACCCAGGAACGAAGCTCAAACTAAGACCAATGACCTGGCGCTACTGCGCCTCTTCCGACTCCATTTCGCCGCGTGAGAACAATTTACAACCAAGTGCCTCCGCTGAGTTTGTTCACCCTCTCGGGCCTTTTAGCAAACGCCTCGCCCACAGGCCAGGGATTCGAAGCAGGCGATTGAGCTGAGGTGAATCGATTGAGCCTCGACAATTTAATCTGGCACTTTTATGAAAGGCTGAGGGTGGGGGGGAGATAATGCTCTGGCCGCAGCTCTCCCTCTGCGTCTCCTTCCCCACCACACTGGGTGGGTGTGACCAGCCACCAGGCGTCTCCTGGAGCTGCCGACAGCCGCCCGAGGATAAGAGACTGAAACAACTTTCCATCCCTCGGGCCCGATCCTCCCCACAAGTCATTCCCAACCTGCCCCTTCGCCCCAGCGGCCAATGCAGCCCGAGCAGCGTCGCGGGCCAGAGGAGGCAGCCGCAGCCCGGGAGACCTGCTCCAGGTGCAGTCCCACCCCAAAGCCCCTCTCTCCATGTATGTGCGGGATGCATGCTGCAAACTTTCCAAACTTCCCGGGGAAGTCGCGCAACCGGGATAGGGCTTGCTGCTGCCGCTGCCCCCGGTCTGGTCTCTCTTCCTCCTGCCCCCCTACATCAGGGCGACCCCCTTTCCTCCCCGGCCAGAGTATCGACGTGGCCAAGGAGGAGGCTACTAGTTTCCGCCCGGGACCTGCCTGAGCCCCAGCCGGGGATGCACTTGTCACCCGCCGCCTCCAGCCTCGCACGCAAGGGCTGCGTTGCTGCCCCGACTCCAGAGTCCCAGACTCCCCGGCAAGGCTCCCCCGGGCAGCCGGGTGGGGAAGGGAACAGCTACCGTAATACAGCGCGGAGGGCTGGGGCCATCTAGTTACAGCGCAGGGGCGGCAGCTGCTGGGCTCTCCGCTGGGGGCTGCGATGCCTTTCACACACACACCCCCCCGGGCTGGATGGCTTTGCCTGGGGAGGGGCCCCTACTTACACTGCTGTTCTCGCCCGTCCAGTGCACCATCGCCTGGTTGTGCGACGCGTCCCCTTTGAGCACGAAGGAGGTGCTGATCAGAGAGACCTGCTCCCTGGCCGGGCGGGAGGAGGTGGAGGATGCTCTCCTGGAGCGACTCCCCGCAGCAGCCCCCAGCGCCCCAGCCTCCTCCCGGCCGCCGCCTCCGCCGCGGAACAGCAGCTCCCGCGGGTTCCTTCTTGCCCGGGTCACCCAGCTGGGGCTCTGGCCGCCCAACTGCTCCGAGGGGCGCGCAGCCCAGCAGGCACCGAGGAGGAGCAGCAGCAGCAGCGCCAGGCTAAGGGCTGTCCTGGGGACGGTCCCTGTTAGAGACACGGGTGGCCCCCTTTGCGCCATGCTCGTCTTCGGATGTGCTAGTGACAGGCTGGGATGTGAATGTGAGACAGATACACAGCCTCCGGAGGGGGAGGGAGGGGAGGAAGGCAGGGTTTGTAACCAAAGCGAGGGTTTACACTGGAAACAACGTGCTCGGGACTCCTCTCCCAGTGAAGGAGAGGCGCCGCCATCTGCTGGCTCCTCTCTGAAGCCCAAGGCGCAGGCAACCTCAGAGCCCAGCACAGCCGCACATAATGTACTGGGAAGGCTTGTTCCCACCCCCCGTGGACTCCCTGTGCAATCATTCGTGGCGGTGGCGTGGGGGCCGCTTCGTGCTGCAAATAACAGACATCAGAATGACAGGAGCAGCGCTGCTGGCAGTTACATCCTGCCTTGCAAAATCTAAACTCCTGCAGTTCTTGAATGTTCTTTGTGTGTGAATGCCCACCAGAAGTGAACAGAACCACTCCACACTGTCACTAGTTATTCCATCTTCTGGGCTTCAAAGTGTGTCTAGGTCACAGGAACTGGCCTTCTCCTGTAACTTGGGCTCAGCCTTGTACAGAATAAGTGCTTGATAAATAATGGTGTGGGTGTGTATATAATTACACGCACACAAGACACATTAAAAGAGTGTTAAGGTTGCAAAGTCAAAAACTCAAACATTAGGAATTGCCAGAATTGTCTGTGCAACCTCAATTCCACCCCCTTGTGTAAATGCATATGATAAAAATACTTTAATTCAGCAGTGCTCAAACCGTGGATCAGGACCCCAATGTGGGTCACGACTCTCTTTTAATGAGGTTGCCAGGGCTGGCATTAAACTTCCTGGTGCCCAGGACTGAAGGCAGAGCCCAAGCCCCACTAGCTGGGGCCCAAGCCCGAGGGCTTCAACCCTGGGCATGGGACTCAGGCTTTGACTTCAGCCCTAGGCGGCGGGGCTCAGATTACAGGCCCTCCACCCAGGGCTGAAGGCTTTTGGTTTTGGCCCCACTGACCCAGGAGGCAGGGCTCAGGCAGACTCAGGTTTTGATCCCCTCTCCTGCGGTTGTGTAGTAATTTTTTGTTGTCAGAAGAGGGGGGGAAGTGCAAGGTGTTTGAAGAACCGCTGCTTTAATTACATGATATCTTTTTCCATAGGACCCCCTACTCATTCAGTACACTGCACAAGATGGAGGGTGGTCAGTTAAAGAGCAAATATTCAATATTTTTTATCCTCGTTGTTCAGTGCATGTCCTTTGGTGTTAGTTATAGCACACTAGTCAACTCTGCTCTGAAGACAGAATTATTAATTTCCTCAAGGACTTTCCCACAGAATTCATCGCTATAGCATTGGAGTGCTTCACAAACATTTTATCTTCACAATATCCCTATGATGGGAGATGGTGGTATTATCTCCCCTTTTACACATGGGAAACTGAGGCACAGAGAAACCCCCCCCTACTCATTCAGTACCCCTATAGGACCCCCTACTCATTCAGTACACTGCACAAGATGGAGGGTGGTCAGTTAAAGAGCAAGTATTCAATATTTTTTATCCTCGTCGTTCAGTGTGTGTCCTTTGGTGTTAGTTATAGCACATTAGTCAACCCTGCTCTGAAGACAGAATTATTAATTTCCTCAAGGGCTTTCCCACAGAATTCATCGCTATAGCATTGGAGTGCTTCACAAACATTTTATCTT
The DNA here is from genome assembly GCF_007399415.2 of Gopherus evgoodei. Taxonomy (NCBI): domain Eukaryota; kingdom Metazoa; phylum Chordata; order Testudines; family Testudinidae; genus Gopherus; species Gopherus evgoodei. Next base: position 24,580,505 of record NC_044326.1, read on the forward strand.
CACAATATCCCTATGATGGGAGATGGTGGTATTATCTCCCCTTTTACACATGGGAAACTGAGGCACAGAGAAACTAAGTCAAAAGTGTCCACTACTTCTGGGTGCCCAACTTGATACATCTAGGATCTGATTTTTCAGAATATTAAGCATTATATGGCACTTTATGTAACCAAGCACAGCTCCAAGTGACTTCAATGGTTGCTGAATGTCAACACTTTTGTCCCGTTCTCCCCCAATGACTTAGAGTCCCAGTCACCTTGTTCAACCAGTCCCAGTCTTTCCCTGTTCCCCTTCCCCATCCCCTGGCTCCAGTCTATCATCACTTCCCTCATGACTCCAAGTTCCAAAATTCCCTTCCCCCCCCTTCTCCCAGTCTCTTTGCCCAACCACTGTCAGTTACAGTCCCCACAACCACTCTGGTGAGACTCTTTGTCGCAATCTACTCTTTCCTCTTCCTGCTGGTCTAGCTAAGACTGAGTCAAACAACTTCCTCCTCTACATTGGCTGGTGCCAGGAATGGGATTACTGAGTGTGCAAGAAAAACAGGATCTCAGTTTCAGTTCCAGTGCCTGGCCCCACTCCCGCCTGGAGCAGCCAGTCATTACAGGGGAAATCCTTCTCTCTCAGCCCCCTGTAGTCCTAGGCTGAAGTATGTTTCAACTTCAAAGAGCAACTGAGCATATGCAGTCAGGTCAGTAGTAGGTGCTGTGAGGAGATGGTACATGCTGTGTCTACTAAGAGCTGTGAGAGCCTTGAGCATGCTCAGTGAGAGTGGATTCTTCAGAGATTTTAGCTGTTAAACTCTAGCAAGTCGCTACTGAACATATGTGATTTGAGATTTTTCAAAGGTTTATAACTGGTCCAAATTTGGGCAAATTTTCACAGAGATGGCAAAAGGCAATACCTGATACAAAGGCTACAAATACCTGCCTCTGCCTCTGTCTGCCTCTGTCAAATTTCAAGTCCCTGCTCTAAAGCATGGGAATGCTGGAGTTTCTTTAAAATGAAGTTTCCAGAATTTGTTAACCTAGGCAAAACAACATATATTTCCTTAGCCTCATTCTTGGAAACAACTTAATCATTTTGAAATTTTCCCCCAAAGGTCAGACAAAAGCAGACAACCAGCATGTAAAATTTCAGCCCAAAAGGTTAAAAATGGATAAAATTGTAGGCAACTTAAAACAGGGTCTTATAGTGGGATTGTAAGCCAACCTTAACAGCCTTGTACTAGCACTGCCTATAAGAGAAGTATGTATATTCCCTGTGCATAGAATGTGGCAAAATTCCCATGGAAAAAGGAGTATGTGGTCACAAAATTAAAGATTCAGGCCATGTTTACACTACAAACTTAAATCAAACTTAAGGTAAGTCGACATGCAGTCAGTTGTGCATTTCCACACCACACTCCTTATGTTGGTGGAGCACATCTTAACTAGTAGTGCTTGCATCCATGCAAAGAGCAGTGCACCATGGTTAGCTATCCCACAGTGCAACTTGCCCTAGGAAGTTTTGGGAAGGGCTAGCAATGCCTCATGAGAGCAAAACATTCTTGCAGGAGTGACTGGGAGCAGGGCTTGACCATCCCATGATGCAGTTTTCTCCCTCCCCTGATTTCATCCACATCCCATATTTCATACCTTTTTTCAAAAGTCTGGCATACCCATATATCCACCGTCTCTAGAGAAGCACCGACCTCGCACAGCTGTGCACTATTGTGGTGAGTGTTGCAAACACAACACGCTTTATCCTGCAGTATTTCCAGACCTGCGAGAGGAACTGCTACATGGAAGTAGCCTGGCTGGAAGCCATAGAACGAAACAATTCCTGGTTGCTGTTGACAGTCACAGAGCAGCTGAACATGGTACAGTGCCAATTCTGGTCCTAAGAAACAAGTACTGACTGGTGGGATCACATTGTTATGCAGGTATGGGATGACAAGCAGTGGCTGCAGAACTTTCAGATGCACAAGACCACTTTCCAGGAACTGTGTGCGGCATTTGCCCCAGCCCTGCAGTGCAGCGACACTAAAATGAGATCTGCTCTGACAGTGGAGAAATGAGTAGTGATCACTGTGTAGAAACTTGCAATGCCAGACTGCTACCAGTCAGTTGGGAATCAATTTAAAGTCAGGAAATTCACTGTGGGGGGTGCTGTGAGACAAGTATAAAGGGGCATTAATCGCCTTCTGCTAGGAAGGGTAGTGACTCTGGGCAATATGCAGGAGATACTGGATGGTTTTGCCACATTTAAGTTCCCTAACTGCAGTGTGGCAATAGATGGCATGCATATCCCTATCTTGTCACCACACCACCTTGCCCTTGCCACAGAATATATAAAGAGAAAGGGATAGTTTTCAATGGTGTTGCAAGCGCTGATGGATCACCAGGGATGTTTTACTGACATCAGCGTGGGATGGTTCGGGAAGGTGCATGACCCAGACATCTTTAAGAACACAGGCCTGTTCAGAAAGCTGCAAGCAGGGACTTTCTTTCTGGACTGCAAAATCACCATAGGAGATGTTGAAATGCCAATCCTGGGAGACTCAGTCTACTCCTTACACCCATGGCTCATGAAGCCGTACACCAGACACCAGCAGCATGGAGTGCTTCAGCAGCAGGCTCAGCAAGTGCAGAATGGCAGTTGAATGTGCTTTGTCTGCTTGAAGGGTCGCTGGCACAGTTTGCTCACTAGGTTAGCCCTCATAGCTGCCTCCTGTGTGCTTCATAATATCTGTGAAGCAAAAGGAGAGAAGAAGTTTCCACAGGGTGGGGCATAGAGTTGGATAAGCCGTCTGCTAATTTTGAGCAGCCAGATACCAGGACTACAAGAAGAGCTAAGCAGGGAGCAATGCGGCTCAAGGAGGCTTTGAAAACCCATTTTAATAACGACCCACACTCATGTGTTGCTTTTCTGTGTTGTACCTGCCAATAGTCTGAACCTTGCTGTGACTGCTCTGTGTGTAGTAATGTAACCTTGGAAATACACCTCTTGATTTACTCTAAAAATGACTCCCAGCCCGCACCCACTACAACCATTAGAGCCCCCTCCCTTGCTACAGCTGGGCAGACAAATCCACGCTCCATTCAGTCTGTGGCTTCTCCAAAGACACTGCCGGTGAGGGGGGTGTACTTGATGCCCAGGGAATGGGTTGAGACCCACCACCTAATATCTCACAGAGGCCACCACTGTGGCTGCCATGAGTGAGGGGAGTGTGGGCTACTGCTTAGAGTGTGGAAAGGATGGGAGCAAGGATTCTTGGGTTCTATTCATAGCTGTGGCTCTGTGTGAACTCATTCACATCCTCCCTCTGTGCCTCAGTTTCCCTCCCCCCCCCCCGCACTCTGAAGTAATAAAGGTTATTTCATTTTCAAGAAATTGACTTTTATTGCACACAGATATGAAAACAGAAATATATGTCACAGAAGTAAACCTCAGAAATACAGGGGAATACAACTGGGAAGGGAAAAGCACATTCATCTTCTGTTCAAAATCACACAGCTTTCCCTGTCACACATCCATGTATAAGCGGGGAGGAGGAGTACAGTGATGTTGGACTCAAGTTCTGGATGGGATGTAGAGGAAGTCAAGTTTCAAAGTGTTTCTCCTGAAGGTCTACCAGATGCCTCAGCATGTCTGTTTGTTCGTTCAGAATCCTTAGCATCTCTTGCTGTTTACCACGCTCATTCTCCTGAGCTTTCATTCTGCTCAAAATTTCCATGTTCATTTTTTCTGAGAGCAATCCTCCATGCCCTCTGCTCAGAGTCCACTGTCCTAGAGGTGTTGATTATCTCATTAAACATATCGTGCATTCTCTTTCACCTTCATCTTATTTGTGAGAGCCTCTCTGCCAGTGTGGAGAAAGAGGTGAAGGCCACACTTTTCAGCTGTAAAACATGCAAAGCACAAAGGAACCATTGTCAGTGCAGATCCAATGTCCAGTGCAGACCTGCTATATAAAAATCAGGGCTGTCAATTAATCACAGTTAACTCACACTATTAACTAAAAAAAATTAATCACGATTAATCACAGTTTTAATCACAGTTAAACAATAGACTACCAATGGAAATTTATTAATTATTTTGGATGTTTTTCCAACATTTTCAGATATATTGTATTCTGTGTTGTAACTGAAATCAAAGTGTAGGTTTTTTTATTACAAATATTGGCACTGTAAAAATGATAAACAAAAGAAATGGTATTTTTCTGTTCACCTCATACAAGTACTGTAGTGCAATCTCTTTGTTGTGAAAGTGAAACTCACTCTATTTTTTTTTGTTACGCAACTGCACTCAAAAACAAAACAATGTAAAACTTCAGAGCCTACAAGTCCACTCAGTCCTACTTCTTGTTCAGCCAATCGCTAAGACAAAGAAGTTTCTTTACCTTTACAGGAGACAATGTTGTCCACTTCTTATTTACAATGTCTCCAGAAAGTGAGAACACGCATTTGCATGGCACTTTTGTAGCCAGCATTGCAAGGTATTTGCGTGCCAGATATGCTGAACATTCGTATGCCCCTTCATACTTCGGCCACCATTCCAAAGGACATGCTTCCATGCTGATGATGCTCATTAAAAAAAAATGATGCATTAATTAAATTTGTGACTAAACACCTTGGGGAAGAATTGTATTTCCCCTGCTGTTTTACCCCACATTCTGCCATTTTACCCCACATTCTGTAGCAGTCTTGGATGATGACCCAGCACATGCTGTTCATTTTAAGAACACTTTCACTGCAGATTTGACAAAACACAAAGAAGGTACCAATGTGAGATTTCTAAAGATAGCTACAGCATTCAACCCAAAGTTTAAGAATCTGAACTGCTTTCCAAAATCTCAGAGGAATGAGGTGTGGAGCATGCTTTCAGATATCTTAAAAGAGTAACACTCCAATGTGAAAACTACAGAACGCGGACCACCAAAAAAGAAAATCAACCTTCGGCTGGTGGCATCTGACTCAGATTGAAAATGAACATGAGTCAGTATGCTCTGCTTTGGGTCGTTATTGATCAGAACCCGTCATCAGCATGGACGCATGTCTCCTGGAAAGGTGGTTCAAGCATGAAGGGACATAGGAATCTTTAGCTCATTTAGCACGTAAATATCTTGCAACGCTGGCTACAGCAGTGCCATGAGAACACCTGTTTTCACTTTCAGATGACAGTGTAAACAAAAGCGGGTAGCATTATCTCCTACAAATGTAAACAAACTTGTTTGTCTGAGCGATTGTCTGAACAAGAAGTAGGACTGAGTGGACTTGCAGACTCAAATTTTACATTGTTTTATTTTTGAATGCAGTTTTTTGTACATAATTCTGCATTTGTAAGTTCAATTTTCATGATAAAGAGATTGCACTGCAGTACTTGTATGAGGTGAATTGAAAAATACTATTTATTTTTTACAGTGCAAATATTTGTAATAAAAAATAAATCTAAAGTGGGCACTGTACACTATATATTCTGTGTTGTAATTGAAATCAATATATTTGAAAATATAGCAAACATACAAAAATATTTAAATTAATGGCATTTGATTATTGTTTAACAGTGTGATTAATCATGATTAATTTTTTTATCACGTGATTAATCATGATGAATTTTTTTAATTGCTTGAGGGCCCTAATCAAAATCACTCTCCTGAATCCAAGCAAGGTGTTCATTGAACCTGTTTGCTTTCCCAGCCATGGTGAGTACACCCCTGGGCAGGGGCGCCAGAACATCTGTGGCAGTGGAGGGGTAACCTGTGGCAGAACTCGGGTGGCCAGTGGGCCATGACACCTCCCATTTGTAACATGGGCATAGTGTGGAGGTCAGGGACTGGCATTCCTCCCCCCAAATGGCAAGCCTCAGCAGGGGCAATGCTGCGGTGTGGAGGGGGGCTTGCGGTGGGCTATAGCCATCATATTTTCCTTCACCACCCCCCATAGCCGCTGCTGCTCTCTGGCCCCCAAGGCACCACCCCCTGCCCAGTCCAGAAGCTGGTCCCAAGCAGTGGTAAGAGACAGCATGGGAGCCTGGGCTGCTGTGGGAAGGCCCAGACTCTCCACCTGCTCTGGGCAGGGGGATGAATGCTCAAAAGCAGCACCCAATCTATGTGCCCACACGCTGCCTGCCTGAGGCTTGCAATTTGCAGGGGCAATGCTGACCCCTGCCACACAAACTACAGCCATGTTAAACCGTGGGTGGCCATGGCCCCCCCAATTCCAGCACTCCTGCCCCATTGACCCCCCAGGTTCCAGCATCCCTGTCCGGTGGTGGGGGAAGGGGTGAGCTATCACAAGGGGGGGGGCACAAAAGCACTAGTGCTTGTGGTTTGCGCAGTTTAAATGAATACTACCACCATCTCCCATAGATGACCCTAGCTGATATCATGCTCTTGAAGGTAAGAGAGGTGGAAAGGGAACAGCTGCTGCATGCCTCCAGGTACAGACTAGGTCCTTATGCTGCTATGCTATGTACTGCGATGATGCCTGCTGAACTAATATTGGAATTACATGGGAAAGTGTCCTACCATGGTGGAAGAAATAAGGCAGCCCTCTCCAAAAACCTTCTATAATAGATTGCAGACTACCTTCATGAAATTTTCCTGGAGCTCTCTATGGAGAATTCCCAGGACATCCCTGTGTACATAAACAATCTGTTTCACAGGGCACACTCTGACTAGCAGGTCCAGCCACCGAGAAGCAGATAGCCACTCTACTGCCACTAGCTATTTAAATAAAAAATAGCAAATAAGAACATGTACCCTCACAATATTAATGCTAAATGCGTACTCCCCACAGGTTCCTTCCTTGGCATCACATTCAGCCATGCTGCGGCGCTGTGACTGGCTGGACTACTCCTGAGTTACAAACAACTCCTGGCTGTCCAGGACAATGGATCCCCCACTTGCCTGTCTCCCATTTTCTCCCTCATCCGACACCTCCTCCTCAGTGTTGACTGGGGTGGCTTGGGACTCCGACTCCTCTGAAGTATCCATGTGGCTCTTTGGGGATGGGGGGTGTCACCGCAGAGCATAGCCTGCAACTCCTTGTAACTGTTTGTCTCCCTTGCCTTCTGGTACGCCTGACCCAACTCCTTCACTTTCACGTGGCACTGCTGCAGGTCTCTCCAGTAGCAATTATCCACCATGTCCCAAGAGATCTTCGCGTAGATGTCCACATCTCTACAGCTTGATCTCTTCTCTTCTCTTCTCTTCTCCCCACAGACCAAGGAGATCCACCTCCTTGTACATATTCCAGGCAAGAGCATGTTTGGAGCATGGAGATGGCATGCTCAGCTGGGCAGGGGAGCTCTGCATGCCGAACAAACAGGAAATGGAAATTCAAAAGTTCCTGGTCTTTTAACCGGGGAGGGACTCTTTCCTGTGTACCTGGCTACTGGGCAGCAGAGTTGAGAATGGTGACAAGACTGGTCACAGTGGAGCATTGTGGGACACCTCCTGGAGGTCATCTAAGTCAACGTAAGCAAGACAGTGTCTACACTGCGGCTACATTGACTTAACGACATTGACTTAAGCACTACACCTCTCACGGAGGTGGAGTCATTAAATCAACATAGCAGGAAAGTTACAGCAATGTGAGGGATCTTGTAGTGTAGATAGACATTTTTAGGTTAACGTAAGCTGCCTTATGTCGATCTAACTCCATAGCGTTGACCAGACATCATTAAGATTGTACGTGCAACCTGAATTTTGATATTTCCTAAATTGAGTGCTTGACTTTGCACTAGGCTGGGCTTAGTGTTCTTTTGTGTGTAATATAATATACATACACACAAAAGCTTGCATTCTGGTATATGTAACATACACTAATATATATCTACCTATTTGAAGTGGCGATATGATAGCCACATGATAAATTTGATTAATAATACATATTTTATGTTTCACCAACCCTCTGCTTCACTTATCTATCTCCATGTGGACTTCTAACATAGCAACTCTACGAGCAGCCTCAAAGAACCACCATTTTAAAGAAGACTGCAAGAACAATCTTTTCCTCTTTCCTCAGCAAATGTGGAATTTCTTCCCCAGCACAGAGACTATTCACTTTGTGACTGAGTAGCAGATTTAAGGTCTCATTTCTTATGAGTCTTCATGGCGAGAAATGGAAGGTGCACTCTACTGAAACAAGATATATGCATTCACAGCTTTTCCAATGGGTTACAACACTTTTTGGAAGATAGGCTTTAGCCAAACACAAGTTATTGGGCTCAATACAGGGGCCATGGGGTGAAATCTAATGGACTGTGACATACAGGTGGTCAGACTAGATGATCTAAAGGTTCCTTTTGGCCTAAAACTATTACTCTAGGAGCATTTACTGCTAATCTTCAAACAATTCCAAGATATCTTGAACTCATTACATTCTTTATGGGAAAACTATTTTGGATAATTTTTTGAAGTTTCTAACATTTGTTTTGTTTTAATTTTCCTCTACCCCAGAGGCCTGCACAGTTGGACTCAGAATTCCAAGAATTTTTATATGTGGATAAATCTGAAATATAGTATCAATATTTTTAAGCTTTCCACATTTTAGAGAATTGAGATGACCAGAACAACTCCCTTGAGTAATGTGGCCATCCCAAACTCATGCAGATAAAAATTTCATCACACCACTCCATCATATAATCTCTACATACAATGACCTCAGTTGGAAGATGCAATGGAAGTGCAAAATGTTAATATTTACATGCAGAGATGTACAGGTCAAAGAAAAATTGTACAAAAGTTTTATAAAAGGAAGTCAAACACAAGTGTCATCCGTCAGAATAAAAGTAAAGCCTGAAGATAAAACCAAAGAGAATGATCATTCACCTTTTGCTTCATCATATGTTGTTTCTTCTGTTTGTGTAAAATTAGATTTGAGAAAGTGAAAATATCTGATTTTACAGTGTGCAGAAAAAGATGGTTACTCACCTTTGTAACTGTTGTTCTTTGAGATGTGTTGCTCATATCCATTCCAATTAGGTGTGTGCGCACCACGTGCACACTCGTCGGAAGATTTTTATCCTCGCAACACTCGGTGGGTCGGCTGGGCACCCCCTGGAGTGGAGCCACTATGGTGCTGGATATATACCCCTGCTGACCCAACGGCCCTTCAGTTCCTTCTTGCCGGTTACTCTGACAGAGGGGAAGGAGAGCGAGTTTGGAATGGATATGAGCAACACATCTCAAAGAACAACAGTTACAAAGGTGAGTAACCGTGTTTTCTTCTTCAAGTGCTTGCTCATATCGATTCCAGTTAGGTGATTCCCAAGCCTTATCTAGGCGGTGGAGTCAGAGTAAGATGTTGCAGAATGCAAAACTGCTGAGCCAAAGGCTGCATCATCTCTGGACTGTTGAACCAGAGCGTAATGAGAGGCAAAGATGTGGACCAAGGACCAGGTAGCTGCGCGACATATCTCCTGGATGGGCACATGAGCCAGGAAGGCGGCCGATGAAGCCTGAGCTCTGGTAGAATGAGCGGTGAGGTGGCTCGAGGGATCATGAGCCAAGTCATAACAAGTACGGATGCAAGCCGTCACCCAAGATGAGATCCTCTGGGAGGAGACCGATAGGCCCTTCATTCAGTCTGCCACAGCGACGAAGAGTTGGGGCTTTTTACGAAAGGGTTTGTCCGCTCAATATAAAATGCGAGCACTCCATGGACATCTGGGGAGTGCAATTGTTGCTCCCATCATGATGAGTGCAGCTTCGGGAAGAAGACCGGAAGGAAGATATCCTGGTTGACATGAAAGGCCGATACCACCTTAGGGAGGAATGCCAGGTGTGGTGGCAACTGCACCTTGTCCTTGTGAAACACGGTATACGGTGGGTCCACCGTGAGAGCCTGAAGCTTGGAGACTTGTCTGGCCGATGTAATGGCTATGAGGAAAGCTGTCTTCCAGGACAGGTATAGTAGCGAGCAGGTTGCTAACGGCTCAAATGGGGCAGACATAAATCTGGTTAGAACCAGGTTGAGGTCCCAGGTACGGGTGGGGCAGCATACTTGGGGATATAGGCGCTCCAAGCCCTTGAGGAACCTAGAAACCATAGGGTGCGAGAACACAGAGTGGCCACTTTCCCCTGGGTGGAAGGTAGGGATGGCTGCCAAGTGTACCCTCAATGATGATACTTCTAGGCCCTGCTGTTTGAGAGACCAGAGGTAGTCCAAAATGGTGGGGATCAAGACCTCGGTGAGAGTAACATTCTGTGATACGCACCAGCAGGAGAAACGCTTCCACTTGGCCAGATACGTTGACCGAGTGGAAGGTTTCCTGCTACCCAGGAGTACTTGTTGTACTGAGGCAGAGCAACGTAACTCTGACTGGCTTAACCATGCAACAGCCATGTCGTGAGATGAAGAGACTGCAGGTCTGGGTGGTGAAGTCTGCCGTGGTCCTGAGTTATGAGGTCTGGGCGGAGAGGCAGGGTAATTGGGTTGGCTATCGACAGGTTGAGCAACATGGTGTACCAGTGCTGCTTGGGCCACGCTGGAGTGATCATGATCAAGCGAGCTCCATCCCTGCAGAGCTTTAGCAAGACCCTGTGAACCAGCAGGAACGGTGAAAAGGCGTAAAGCAGTTGGCTTGACCAGCATCAGGAAAGCGTCTGAGATCGAACCCAGGGAGAGACCTTGGAAGGAGCAGAACAACTGGCATTTCCTGTTCTCGCGGGAAGTGAAGAGGTCTATGTCGGGAAATCCCCACTTCCGGAAAACAGAATGAATAACGTCCAGACGAATCAACCACTCGTGGGACAGGAATGATCTGCTGAGTCGATCCGCCAGAAAGATCCGTCTATCGAGTGGGCTATACAAAAGTCCCAGAGTTGGATGGCTTCCTGACAAAGGGGGAAGGACCATGTCCCTCCCTGCTTGTTTATGTAATACATGGCCATTGTGTTGTCTGTGAACACTGAGACACAACGGCCTTGCAAATGCTGTTGAAATGCCTGGCACACAAGGCAGACTGCTCTCAGCTCTCGGACATTGATATGCAAGGCCAGCTCCTGAGATGACCAAAGGCCTTGAGTGCGAAGATGTCCAAGGTGAGCACCCCAGCCGAGAGATGACGCGTCCGTCGTCAGGGACATAGAAGGCTGGGGCGGATGGAACGGCATCCCTGCACATACCAGGGAGGGTGTCAGCCACCAGTCGAGGGAGCCTAGGATGCTCGGGGGAATGGTGACTATCATGTCTGTGGCGTCTCTGCCCGGGTGGTATAGCAAGTTGAGCCAAGATTGGAGGGGACGCAGGTGTAACTTGGCGTGTTTGGTCACCAATGTGCAGGCAGCCATGTGACCCAGGAGACCGAGACAAGTGCGAGCTGAAGTCGTCGGAAAGTTCTGCAGGCCTCGGATAATTGTTACCAATCGCCTGAAACCAAGGCTGTGGTAAGCAGGCTCTAGCGAGATTGGAGTCCAGGATGGCCCCAATGAAGTCTATCCTCTGTGTGGGAACCAGAGTGGATTTCTCTGTATTGATCATCAGGCTTAGACATATGAATAGGTCCTTGAAGATGCCCACATGATGGGTGACCTGTGTCTCAGAGGTCCCTCGGATGAGCCAATTGTCCAGATATGGAAAAACATGCATCCGACTGTGGCGGAGGGAGGCGGCGACTACAGCCATGCACTTTGTGAATACTCTTGGGGCTGTAGAGAGTCCAAACGGTAGGACCGTAAACTGGAAATGCTGATGGTTGGCTACAAACCGGAGGTACCGCCTGTGTGGAGGATAAATGGCGATATGAAAATATGCATCCTTCATGTCGAGGGCGGCATACCAGTCTCCGGGATCCAAGGACGAGATGATGGTCCCCAGGGATACCATGCAGAACTTCAACTTTATCAGGAACTTGCTGAGTTCTCGCAGGTCTAGGATAGGTCTGAGACCTCCCTTCGCCTTGGGGATTAGAAAATAGCGGGAGTAGAACCCCTTGCCCCTTTCGTCCTTTGGTACCTCCTCTATGGCTCCTATGGCAAGGAACGTCCGCATCTCTTGTTAGAGGAATTGCTCATGAGAGGGGTCCCTGAAGAGGGACGAGGATGGGGGGTGGAAGGGAGGGGGCAAAATAAACTGGAGGTGGTACCCAAGTTCCACCGTGCATAGGACCCAACGATCTGAAGGGAGGAAAAAGGAGAGGCAGTTGGAAAAAGGAGGGAAAGGATCCTGGAAAGTAACTGGTACGCCATCCTCAGGTGCACCTTCAAAAGTTTGGCTTTGGCCCCATGGGTGGTTTGGTGGGACCCTGATTTTGGCCCCCTTGGGGTCCTGACTGTCGTCTATGACCGGCTCTACCACGCCTTCTGCCAAAGTCCTGCCTCTGTCTAGGCAGAGGGTAAGGGCAGTGAGGCTGGGGGCGGAAAGGCCGGCGCTGAGTCACCGGCGTGTGCATGCCAAGAGAGTGCATAATGACCCTGTTGTCCTTCAGGCTTTGCAGCCTAGGGTCCGTCTTTTCAGAAAACAGGCCTCTACCGTCAAAGGGCAGGTCCTGTATCATATGTTGCAGTTCCGACGGAAGGCCTGAGATTTGAAGCCATGAAATGCGTCTCATGGCAACTCCGGATGCCAGAGTCCTGGCTGCAGAGTCAGCTGCATCCAATGAGGCCTGGAGGGAAGTTCTTGCCACTTTTTTCCCTTCCTCCAAGAGGGCCGCAAACTCCTGATGGGAGTCCTGAGAGACTAACTCTATAAACTTGCCCACTGCTGCCCAGGTGTTGCAGTTGTAGTGGCTAAGCAGGGCTTGTTGGTTTGCCACCCAGAGTTGGAGGCCCCTGCAGAGTATATCTTACAGCCCAGTAAGTCCATGCGCCTAGCCTCCTTTGATTTTGGAGCCGGAGCTTGCTGGCCATGACATTCCCTCTCATTGACAGACTGTACAACGAGGAAGCAGGGAGGAGGATGGACGTATAGGTACTCGTACCCCTTGGAGGGCACCATGTACTTGCGCTCAACTCCCTTGGCAGCAGGTGGAATGAAGGCTGGAGACTGCCAGATGGTATCAGCATTGGCCTGGATCGTTTGGATAAATGGTAAGGCCACTCCTGTCGGGGCGTCAGCCGACAGAATATCCACCACCGGGTCCTCTATCTCCAGGACCTCCTCCACCTGGAGATTCAAATTGAGTGCCACACGTCTCAGGAGGTCCTGATGAGCCCACAGGTCAATCAGAGGAGGGCCCGTGGAGGATGTCCCCACCACTGCCTCACCGGGAGAGAAGGAAGAGGAAAGACCAGGGACAAGCGGGTCCTGTGTGGCCTCATGCTCTTGGACGCCCTCTGGCTCCCGTGGGATCTGGGAGTCTGGTGGCTGAACTGGCACCTCCTCCGTATTGGTAGGAGGGAGATGGCTGATAGTCGCCTCCGGCACCCGGTGCTCCAATGGGGCAGAGCGAGATGGGACCGGAGGTACACCTTGGGCCTGATGATACGCCCAAAGTGTCCAGAATCACCATTGATGGGGGCCTTGATCTTGGGCCTGGGTCTCCTGGAAGATTCTGGCGGGCACATCGGAGTCACGGTCCTGTGCATAGGAACTGTCCGCATGAGACGACACCGATGCGTGTCGGGATGGCCAAGGAGGGGCTGAAAAACCCTGGGAAGAGTCACCCTCTCTGATTGATCTTGCTCTGTGTGGCACCGGGGAATGGTACCGGGAGCCATACAGGTACCGGGAACAAGATCGGGACCTATGACCGGAGCAGTGCCGGGAGGTCAACCGGGATCTCAAAGCTCGGCGTCTGGAGTGGCTATGAGAGTCACGGTGCCTGGAGCGGTGCCGGGAGCTGGACTGGTGGCGAGAGTACCGGGCCAGAGAACGGGACGCTGATCGGTGCCTTGAGTGCGACCGGTCCCGAGAAGGGGATTGGTGCCGGGACTGCGAGCGGCATTGGGACCGGGATCGGCGACAGGACCTGGAACGCCGACAGGATCGCAATCGAGAGCGGTGCCGCTCTGCGGTGCCGAGAGAGGGTAGTCTCATCAAGGCAGGCTTGCCCACAGATTGTATGACCTGCACCGGCGGTGCCAGGGGTTGAGGCAGCGCAGACTCTGTCATTGCGATCAGATCCCTCGCTGTGGAAAAAGTCTCCGGCTTGGAGGGAATAGTGAGCTCAACCACGGCTCTTAGCAGGGAGCTTTGAGGCACCGGACTCGACGGCCCTTGCGGGACCAGAATCGACAGTGCCAATGATGTCGGTGCCGCGGCAGGTGTAGGTGCCGGGCGGTCCGAGCTAGCCGGGTGCTCTGGCTGCGGTGCAGATGGCATGGAAGCAGCGGATGTCTTATGCCTCTTCACCCTCGAGGAGAGAGAACGGTGCCGAGCAGACACCGGTGCTGGAGATGGTGCCGAGAGGCCTTAGCGGTACCAGTGCGATCTGGTGCCAAAGAAGCGCTTCTTTCAGCGGATTGACCAGCGCTTGGTGCCGAGGGCGGAGGAGTAAGAGCTGCCTCCATCAGGAGCTGTTTGAGACGAAAGTCTCGCTCCTTCTTTGTCCTCGGCTTGAAGGCCTTGCAGATCCGGCACTTATCGGCTAGGTGGGATTCCCCGAGACACTTAAGGCAGGAGTCGTGAGGATCTCCTGTTGGCATCGGCTTGTGACACACTGAGCATGGTTTGAAACCCAGTGAACCAAGCATAGGCCTCGGTACCGGGTGCGGGGAAGGGGCTAATCCCCGAACCCCTCTTAACTATATACATTAACTATATTATAGAACTAATAAAACTAACTGCAAGTATAGAAATTTCAACTATATACACAAGAATAATGAGAGAACTACGAGTAGCTAGGGAGGTGGAGGTCAGCTAAGTTGCATTCCACTGTTCCAGTGACCGACACGTGCGGTAAGAAGGAACTGAAGGGCCGTTGGGTCAGCAGGGGTATATATCCAGCGCCATAGTGGCGCCACTCCAGGGGGCGCCCAGACGACCCACCGAGTGTTGCTAGGGTAAAAATCTTCCGACAAGCATGCACACCTAGTTGGAATCGATATGAGCAAGCACTCGAAGAAGAAGTTATTTTTCCAGACAAAACCCTGTGACTCTTGCAAACTGGGATCAGTAACAGGTTGTGGTAAAATGCTTATCTGAATCATTGCAACCAGGACCCATTCTCAGAATTGTAGAGATTAGGCCGGGTGGGCAAACTTTTTGGCCTAAAGGCCACATGGGGGTTCTGAAATTGTATGGAGGGCTGGGTAGGGAAGGCTGTGCCTCCTCAAACAGCCTGGCCCCCACCCCCTATCCAATCCGTCCCACTTCCCACTCCCTGACTGCCCCCCTCAGAACCTCCAACCCATCCAACCCCCCCCCGCTCCTTGTCCCCTAACCACCCCCCGGGCCCTACCCCCTATCCAACCCCCCTGCTCCCTGTCCCCTGACTGTCCTGACCCCTATCCACACCCCTGCCCCCTGACAGATCCCCGTGGGACTCCCATGCCTATCCAACCTCCCCATTCTCCATCCTCTGACCCCTATTCACACCCCTGAACCACTATCCCATCCAACCCCCCCTGCTCCCTGTCCCCTGACTGCCCCCCAGGACTCCCTGCCCTTTACCCAGACCCCCTCTGCTCCCTGCCCCCTTACCATGCTGCTCAGAGTGGCAGCAGCTCGCAGCCGCGCTGCCTGGCAGGAGCAGTGGGCCACTGAGCACTGGCAGCGCGATGTGCTGAGGCTGCGAGGAGAGGGGGGACAGCAGGGAAGGGGCTGGGGGCTAGTCTCCCCGGCCAGGAACTCAAGGGCCAGGAAGGATGGTCCTATGGGCCAGATGTGGCCCATGGGCCATAGTTTGCCTACCTCTGGATTAGGCAATAATTCAGCCACTCACGAAAAACACAACAAAGTGACTTAGTGGAAGGTTATGCCTGCTTGGGTAATTTTTTATGTTGTGTTTATGTTATCTTCCCATTCTAGGCCTCAACACCAACTCTCTCATCTACCAAAGCGTTTAACTGTAATTTACTTCATGTCACAATGAAGTATATGGGTCAATGTGGGGAGGAAGAAAAACTCAGTCACCCACAATTTTTAGCACATTTATAATTACTATGGGGTGTGTCTAAGGAAAACACTGATCTATCTCCTGCGGAATCACAACATGAACTCCAAACTCAGGTCTCAGGTGTGGTCTCTCAATTATTGGACAGGGAGCCAGGAACTACCGGTTTCTAATTGTTACTCTCTGACACTAACTCTCCCTTGCCTTGGACAAATCATTTAACCTCAGTTTTCCCATCTGAAAATAAGGACCATACTACTTTCTATCTCTAAGGATATTGAAGGTTAGTCAGTGTTTGTAAAATACTCCAAAGATAAAAGCTCAGTATACATGGAAAAACCCAAGTCTCTGCACGGGAAAACTGGCTTTAGTGAAAATATTAATAGTGTATAAACATTTAGTATAACTATCTTCTTAACTGGCTTACTGCCCTACTTCTCACTGCGTGATAGTCCCCTTAGATTAATGGGAGCAGTGAAAATAGTGTGTCTCTGCACCACCATGAACAGCAGATAAGAAAATAGATGAGAACATCCAGGTTCTACAGCAGTGGTGGGCAACCTGCCATCTGTGGGCTGCACGCAGCCCATCAGGGTAATCTGGTGGTGGGTCGCCAGACTATTTGTTTACATTTGTATGGCCGCCTTCAGCTCCCACCACTGTTCTAGAGAATCAAGATCCTTAACCTACTCAGTTACTGAGATTTCCCATAATAAACTGGAAAAAAAAACAACAACTATGGAATGTAATCAAGAGGATTTCAAAGTCAACTGGAGTGGATTGCTCAGGCAATTCCCATCTCCCTATGTCCTTCCCCATGGCATCTGAATGCAGCTGATGTACATGTCTGCACTATTGTACTTGCCACTAACTGGTTCCCTCGGTCTCCAGCTCAGGAGAGGCCAAGGACTGAAAGGACATGAAGACTGGATTCCTTTCTTTCACCTTTTCAGAGATGGCCATGGTTAAGACAAAGGGGGATGTGGTTATGGAAAAAGCTTGTACTGACACACACAGAAACTCTCTGGATAAATACAGGGGATTTCTGTCAGCCCAGCAATTTTTACAGCAATCAAATCAGCTTTTAAAAGTGTTTCATATTATTAAACAAACAACATAAATATACATGTTTTATATATTAAAAACTCACAGTGATAAAAGGTTTGTGACTCTGTATAATAGGGAAATGGTGGCAATAATATCTGTACTGTATTATACAATTACTGTGTTTGCCTAATGAGATTTTCAAAGCCAACTAGGGGATACAGCCACATAACTCCTGTTAATTTCAGTGGGAGCCCTGTAGCTAAATCCTCTATTAATTATTATTTATTTATATTGCAATAGCATCTAGAAGCCTGTAGAAGAGTGGACTCACTGCTAGAGCACCTGCTTGTGGCTAGGCATGGCACTGAGTTTGTGTTTTGGAAATAAAACGAGCCCTCAAGAAAGGGATGTAAAAAGACCCGTTGTTGGGACTACATTTCTCCATCCTCATTGGTGAGGCTGCACATTAGCTTACATGAGACAGAACTGGGAGTTGGGGTAAAAGAATATTGGAAATACCACCAACAAAATTTGCTTAGAACTATGTCTTATGAGAGTGCCTGGGGAATCTGGATTTGCAGCATCTAAATTATAAAAAATATCAAGGAAACAGAAGGCAACTTTTAAATATTTTAGTGCCAAGATGCTCTTTAAAATCCCATACAAATTACTATGATTTCATCAGAAATGCAGAGCCTGGTATCTGGAAAAGCAATGCATTTATTCTTTCTATATATGTATGTGGAATTTTATTTATTTGCAAGACAAATTGATCAAAAAAAGTAACTTAAATTAGACCATGAATTTGTCTCTACTATATTTTTGTGATCTGAGTCTGCTATAATCATATAAATTCATCCATCAATAAACAATTACTCCCATTTTTTCAGGAAAAATCATAAACAAGCTGTGAATGGCAGAGCAGAGATAGTAGTTGCTGACAAACCTTTCTTTGACAGCAATTTTTATAAAACCTAAAATACCTACACAGTCCTGTCAAAAATTACTTTTCCCCATGAATTTTTAAAAACGGTTTCATGTGGCAAAAATAATCATCCTTTGTGCCTACAGTGCAGTGTTTATGTGTTTTCCCTTGTTTAGCTTGCAGCCAAGGAATAAATCATTGTTCCTCCAATTTTCCAGCAGTGCTCTTATAGTTTCAAGCAGCATAAAACTGCATTGCAAAACACACAAATCTTCTGTTTTGGAAGGAACGGTGGGAAATACACTCATGGGGTCTCTGTTGTCAACAGAAAAGTATTACTGAAGATACTTTGTTATGGCTCACTTAATGCAGAATTTTTTTGTCTCCTCTGTTTATTCTTCACCCCTCCCATACAATATCTTCCTTTTCTATGTTTTCCGTCTCTTAGCTGCAGTTACTGGGTATTAGTGGTCCTCTATCAGTGG
Organism: Gopherus evgoodei; assembly: GCF_007399415.2. Lineage (NCBI taxonomy): Eukaryota > Metazoa > Chordata > Testudines > Testudinidae > Gopherus > Gopherus evgoodei. The sequence continues at coordinate 24,598,946 of NC_044326.1, forward strand.
GTGAATAAGTTGGATTCATTCAAGTTTTTTATATACCGATTCAGACAGCCACTGATTTTTGAAAACATACTATCAAAGACCTGTCTGGATGTCTTGCATACTGCATGTGGCCTCTGGACTTCATTACTTTAATCAAACAATCACAAAGTAGCAATGCAACATTTGATAGAGTGCCTGTCACGATCAGATTATGAATTATGGAGCATATTGAATAATGACTTTACAATACTAATAAAGAAAAATAAAGGACCTGTTCTGTGCACAGGCCCCTACTCAGCAAAACTTTTGAGCACATGCTTAATTTTAAGCATGTGACTAGCCCCATTGACATCAGTGGGTTTATTCACATGCTTAAAATCATGTTTGCAGGTTCAGGGTTTAAACTTGCACATGAACAAAATCCCACAGAGTCTAATCCTGCATTCCTTAAGTTCACTGGGTATCAATACCTCACCGGAGGATGATCAGCACATGCAATATCAGCTCCAAATAAGTAAAGTATTTGCAATACTAATGATGAACTATAACCCAGATACAGATTGCTGTATTTGTGTAATTCTGGGTTTTTGCATTCAAGCTACACTGAGGGCTCATCTACACAACCCAGTCACAGCACAGTTAAAATGTATGCTGGGGACAAAAGCTAATGGTATCCCCATAACCATGACCATTTACTTCTATATTTTTCCCCTCATACTATGAATCATTCTCTCCACCCTTGTGCAGTCTAGCTGTAGTGTAGACAGGGCAGACCTAAGATTTTTTTTTTCTTAAAGTTAATTTAATGCCCACGTAGTGTACTGAACTAAATCCCTCCACAAAACAGAGAAAACTTGTAAGTAAGTTGTAACCAGATATGACTACATTAAAGACACAGTTCAAGTAAAGAATTGTTTTCCTAATAGTCATCCTGAATTGTCTTACTCTCAATTTCATTCCATTACTCCTAATTAGATAGCAGTCCCCAGAGCCACCCTGAACAGCTCCATCTCTTCATTACAGTGTTTTCACCCTTCAAATATTTTACCACATCCACCCTCCACCCCCTTTGGATGAGATTTAGCCAAGTTATACATATCAGGCCAGATTCACTTGTGTTGGCAAACTAAGTGTAAATAGTACCTCTGTGAACCAGCCTGGCTCACTGTATTGCAGGAAGAGATTCACCCAAAGAATTTGCTTTCCCTTTGATTTCTGCAAGCACAGGTCAAGCTCAATCTCCTCTCTACAAAAGCCCCACTGATGAATGCTGCCTAGGGAATGAGCTGAACCAGTTCATGTTCTGGCTGCCCTCATATCACCTCCCCAGCCAATGTACCCACTTTAGAGACTGCACTAAATAGTCGGACATCTCGCACCATTGTAGTCCCTCTTGTGGTGGACTTTCCAACAGCAGAGCCCTTTAGCAGGGTCTGCAGTAGGCTATGGTGAACCTGGCCCATTTTGTGATTTGACTCTTCTCTCAAATCAGCATCTCCAATGCACATTTCATTTTGGAGAACTATCTTTACAGGCAACAGTTCAACTAGCACTGTTTAAGGTCTGGTTTTCTAAGAAAACTGAGTTTGACTTTGCATTTGGAGTCACAGGTCCACACATTGCTTATCAACGCAGATACAACTTTACCGAAGTCAATGGAGTGTGAAATGTGATAGAGATATTAAATCTACACTGAAATTGCAACAAAAAATGTTTGTGGAACAAAAAATCAAGTGGAACTAAGGATGGGAATTCCTTATTTTAAAGAATCATAGATTCACAGACTTAAGGTCAGAAGAGACCATTATGGTCATCTAGTTTGACCTCCTGCACAATGCAGGCCACAGAATCTCACCCACCACTCCTGTAACAAACCCCTAACCTATGTCTGAGGTACTGAAGTCTACAAATCGTGGTTTAAAGACCTCAAGGTGCAAAGAAACCTCCAGGAAGTGACCCATGCCCCACGCTGCAGAGGAAGGCAAAAAACCTCCAAGGCCTCTGCCAATCTTCCCTGGAGGAAAATTCCTTCCCGACCCCAAATATGGCGATCAGTTAAACTCCGAGCCTGTGGGCAAGAAAAGGAGATGTGAAATGTAACCTGATAAAATGTTGCTAAAGAACACATTAAAGACACTGGGAGTCTTGCCATTGACTTAAATGGGAGAAAGATCAGGCACTAGACAGTGATATCTTTCTACCAACAGCCTGCTGAGCAAGGCCCAGTCTTGCATGGTGCCGAGTGGCTCCTGAAAGGTTCTGGCGAGCACCTTCCTCTCCCATCAACTTCAGTACAATAAAGGCACTCTGCACTTCACAGGATTGAGTTCCCCTTATAGGCTCCTTTGATATATCTGTGTATGCCTGATGCCCCTCAGGTATCTGGTCTGGGGATATTGGTACCTTGTAGTTTAGAAAAGCTGCTGTTTGTCATGTCAAGAGATGTTAAGAGTAACAAGAAGAATTTCTTCAGGTACGTTAGCAACAAGAAGAAAATCAAGGAAAGTGTGGGTCCCTTACTGAATGAGAGAGACAACCTAGTGACAGAGGATGTGGAAAAAGCTAATATACTCAATGCTTTTTTTGCCTCTGTCTTCACAAACAGTAGTCCCTTGCCTCTCAGACTACTGCACTGGGCAGCACAGCATGTGGAGGAGGTGACCAGCCCTCTGTGGAGAAAGAACAGGTTCAGGACTATTTAGAAAAGCTGGACAAGCACAAGTTCATAGGGCCAGATGTGCTGCATCCAAGGGTGCTAAAGAAGTTAGCACATGTGATTGCAGAGCCATTGGCCATTATCTTTGAAAACTCATGGCGATCAGGGGAGGTCCTGAATGACTGGAAAAAGGCTAATGTAGTGCCCATCTTTAAAAAAGGAAAGAAGAAGGATTCGGAGAACTACAGGCCAGTCAGCCTCACCTCAGTCCCTGGAAAAATCATGGAGCAGGTCCTCAAGGAATCAGTTCTGATGCACTTAGAGGAAAGGAAAGTGATCAGGAACAGTCAGCATAGATTCACTAAGGGAAAGTCATGCCTGACTAACCTAACTGCCTTCTATGATGAGACAGCTGGCTCTGTGGATGAGGGGAAAGCAGTGGCCGTGTTATTCCTTGACTTTAGCAAAGCTTTTGATACGGTCTTCCACAGTATTCTTGCTGGCAAGTTAAAGTATGATGAATGGACTATAAGGTGGATAGAAAGCTGGCTAGATCGTTGGACTCAACGGGTAGTGATCAATGGCTCCATGTCTAGTTGGCAGCTGGTATCAAGCGGAGTGCCTCAAGGTTCGGTCCTGGGGCCAGGTTTGTTCGATATCTTCATTAATGATGGGAGGATGGCGTGGACTGCACTCTCAGCAAGTTTGCAGATGACACTAAACTGGGAGGAGTGGTAGATATACTGGAGTGTAGGGATAGGATACAGAGGGACCTAGACAAATTAGAGGATTGGGCCAAAAGAAATCTGATGAGGTTCAGTAAGGACAAGTGCAGAGTCCTGCATTTAGGATGGAAGAATCTCATGCACTGCTACAGACTAGGGATCAACTGGCTAGGCAGCAGTTCTGCAGAAAAGGACATAAGGGTTACAGTGGATGAGAAGCTGGATATGAGTCGACAGTGTGCCCTTGTTGCCAAGAAGGCTAACGGCATTTAAGGCTGGATAAGTAGGGGCATTGCCAGCAGATTGAGAGACGTGATCATTTGTCTCTATTCTGCACTGGTGAGACCTCATCTGGAGTATTGTGTCCAGTTTTGGGCCCCACACTACAAGAAGGATGTGGAAAAATTGGAAAGAGTCCAGCGGAGGGCCACAAAAATTATTAGGGGGCCGGAGCACATGACTTATGAGGAGAGGCTGAGGGAACTGGGATTGTTTAGTCTGCAGAAGAGAAGAAGGAGGAGGGATTTGATAGCTGCTTTCAACTACCTGAAAAGGGGGTTCCAAAGAGGATGGATCTAGACTGTTCTCAGTGGTAGAAGATGACAGAGCAAGGAGTAACGGTTGTAAGTTGCAGTGGGGAAGGTTTAGGTTGGATATTTGGAAACACTATTTCACTAGGAGGATGGTGAAGTACTGGAATGGGTTACCTAGGGAGGATTTTAAGGCCAGGCTTGACGAAGCCCTGGCTGGGATGATTTAGTTGGGGATTGGTCCTGCTTTGAGCAGGGGTTTGGACTAGATGACCTCGTGAGGTCCCTTCCAACCCCGATACTCTATGATTCCATGATATTTATATGTAAAACCTGGGCAGGGCTGATAGTCAGAAAGGTGCTTTGCTTAACTGCCAAAATATTCCTCACTTGCACACCTGCACTTCTGGGTGAAGATCCAAAGGCTTGGAGACTGTAAGTGGTATTGCTGTTTGATAAATACTAATGTTGATAGTAGCAGTTTTGCATTAACTGAGCCAATCCAAATTAAATGGATGGCACTGTCCAATCAGCTAAAAATATAGTGCAATCATGTCAGATATTTAACCCTATTGGGAGGACAAATCAGAGAAATGGATTTGAGTTCAGCTTTTTAGGAGTTTAGATTTGCTTATTGACAGTATGTTTTGCAATAGCCAATGCTAAAAAAAAAAAAAAATCACTATTCAGCTATCTTTCTTTTGTCTGAGCTTCTTTCCAAGTCTTCAAGGAATCATATTTGATTAGACATTTAAAAATTATTTCTGCTTCCAGATAGTTATCATATTTACTTGTATTGACAGTCACCTCTTCAGGTTCAAATTTCAACACAACATATGCTACTTTACTGTATTCAGCAGCAGCCAGATCATTAGTATCCATAAAATAATACAAACACACACAAAATGCTTTTTTTTGTTGCATGAGTAATATATCAACTCTGTTTACTCAGAATGCTTTGTCACACATCTACACTGTCTTGCTTCCCTTGTCCTGGTTTCCTTTCTGATCAGCTTTGGTTGCTGAAGAAACCTGCCCTTGAGCTGAACACTTCAACTCTACATGAACATTTGAAGAACTTTTGTCGTCAATTGTTGATAAACGATAGAAATTGCTGGTGCTCTGTTTTTCTGATGCATTTCTTAAATAAGTGCCACCATAGTTTATCCACCTACAAAAATAAACATTCCCATTTTTTCAGAACAATTCTAGCTGACATTTCATATCAAAATGAGATTGTCTTTTCCTTTTTCCTCTTTACCACATTAGCACATTTGTCCGCTCCCCCCAAAAAATTATGCCCCCATTTTACTTACATGCGTTCAATGACATTATGTAATTGAAGGCAGAATTTCACCCTAATAATTTAACAGGCCAAATCTTGCAGTCTTTACACCTGTATCAAGCTGCCCAATCCCACTCTGATATGCAATGCTACTCTAGGTGGTTCATCATCAGATGGGGGAATGCCAAGTGAATCCTGGCCATAATAGAATTCCTCATTTTTCCCTCACAAGCCCACCTCACTTTCTTCATCACAATGGACAGCACCACCATGCTCACCATCATTCAGGTTCACAACACTGGGGTCAACTTTGACTCTTCTCTCCCTTTTCCTTTCACACTTCCAGGCTGTCTCAGGACTTCCTGTTTCTTCCACCATAGCCCAGCAAAATCCTACACTTCATTTCCCAGAGGCTATAACACTGGTATATACCCACACCACATCCTGCCTCTCAATGACTGCAACTGCATCCCAGCAGACCTCCATGACTATGACATTGTTCTCCTCCAGCCCATTCAAACATGCAGCTGCTAAAAATGATCTTCTCCCAATCAAGTCTACATTATTCCCTTCTTTGAACCCTCTCATTGGTCCCTCTTGTCTACTGTATCAAATGGAAAGGCTCTTCCTTACTTTCAAGGCCCTGCAAGACTCCAACCTGGCCTGCAGCTCAGATTTTATTCCTTTTAACATCCCTCCTTATCCTATTAGCTAGTTTGAGCCAGATTTTCAAAGGTATTTAGGCCCCAAAGGATGCAGATAGGTACCCAATGGGATTTTCAAAAGCACCTAAACAGATTAGGCACCTCACTCCAGGTAGATGCCTAACCTGCTTAGGTGAATTTGAAAATCCCAGTAGGTGTCTATCTGCATCTTTATGCACCCAAATACCTTTGAAAATCTGGCCTAAGATTAGCACCTTCCCCTTCCCCTTTGTTTCTTTCTTTTACTTCCCTCTTCATGCCTTCAGCACTGTCCCCTAGAGATAAAATAACCTCCCACTCCACCAAGCCCTTTCCCTGCCTTTGTGCAAAACCCGGCCTGGAGTCTGCCTACTTCTGGGAGGCCCACAAACACTAAACCATGAGAATAGTTTTCTCCACCTCAACATTTATATCTAAATTAATTTAATTGGTAATAGGGAGCCTAAGAAATGCAGGAGAGGGTCCCCAGCCTTGACTTTATTTCTTACTGACCGTCACATGATGTCAGGTTTACAAAGTCAAATGAGGTGATCAGTCTCCATTGACTGTTATAATAGGGGCAGCAAATATGCCTCATGGAATTCACCAGTAAGAGAAAACAATAAGTGAGTCAGTGGACACTATTTAGAATCTCTTGAGCTCTGAACAGTACAAGGTTTTAAACTAAAACATAGAAAACCTGCAGTACACTGATAGTTACTCTGGGCCAAGCAATTAGAGAGCAGACGCATGGGCTAGATAAGGGGTCAGCAACCTTTCAGAAGTGGTGTGCCAAGTTCACTGTAATTTAAGGTTTGGTGTGCCAGTAATACATTTTAATATTTGCAGAAGGCTCTCTCTATATTATATAAACAAACTATTGTTGTGTTTAAAATAAATAAGGTTTTTAAAATATTTAAGAAGCTTCATTTAAAATAAAATTAAAATGCAGATCTTATCAATTAGTGTGATCCTTGCCTGGGATCCTTGTCTGGGGTTCCAGCCACCAGCCCCGCTCAGCCCGCTGCCGGTCTGGGGTCCAGCCGTTGGCCCTGCTCAGCCCGCTGCCGGTCTGGGGTTTCATTCACTCAGCCGGCAGCGGGCTGAGCGGGCTGGTGGCGGGCTGAGCAGGCTTGGTGGGGGGCTGAATGGCTCAACCCGCTGCTGGTCTAGGGTTCTGGCTGCCAGCCCCTTGCCAGTTGGGGTCCCAGCTGCCAGCCACGCTCAGCCTCCAGCCGGCCTGGGTGAGCAGAACCCCAGGCTGGTAGTGGGCTGAGAGGTGTTGGCAGCCGGGATCCTCCGGCTGGCAGGAGCTGGCAGATGGAACCCCAGACTGGCAGCAGCTGAGCAGCTCAGCCCGCTGCCGGTCTGGAGTCCACCGGCCCCGCTCAGCCCACTGCCAGCTGAGTGAATGGAACCCCAGACCGGCAGCGGGCTCAGCAGGGCTAGCAGCTGGACCCCAGACCAGCAGCGGGCTGAGTGGGGCTGGTGGCTGGAAACCCAGACAAGGATTCCAGGCCTGCTCAGCTCACTAGCGGTCTGGGGTTCCGTCCACCAGCTCCTGCCAGCTTGGATCCTGGCCGCCGGCCTCCCTCAGCCTGCTACCAGTATGAGGTTCTGCTCACCAAGGCCAGGAAGGCTGAGGGGAGCCAGCAGCTGGAACCCCAGATTGGCAGCAGGCTGAGTGCTGCTGACACCCTGCTGAATGATGCCAGCACCCCAGACTGGCAGTGGATGGAGCCACTCAGCCCCCCGCCAGCCCTGCTCAGCCCACCACCGTCGGAGTGAATGGAACCCCAGGCCGGCAGCGGGCTGAGCAGCTCAGCCGGTCACCATTCTGGGGTTCGGTCACCAGTTCCTGCCAGACAGGGTCTCAGTCACCGGCCTGCCCAGCCCGCTACCAGCCTGGGGTTGCCTGGGGGTCTCCAGACCAGCAGCGGGTGCTGAGTGGGACTGGCAGCCAGGACCCGGCTGGCAACGGGGCAGCAGCCAGAACCCCAGAGCAGCAGTGGGTGAGCTGACGTGACCCCTGGACAAGATCCTCTCCTTGCATCTTTTCAAGTTGGATATTCCTTTTCCCTGTTTCAGATTACAGTCCTCCCATCTATATACACATGACCACCTCTTGCCCCCTTTACAAAAGTCTTATCAAAGCTCAACAATTCTTCTGTACCTTAAGCTTACATTATCATTTAGTTTTCCTCTCACTCTGCGTACCACAGTTTCTTCATCCTCTATTACCTTGTCTGATAGAATTTAGATGCAGTTCGAGTATCTATTTCACTGAAACATTTAAAAGTCATTCTTAAGCACTCTTGTATTATTTCTATAATGACTTTCACTTACTATTCTCCAAAAGTGTGTATGCTGTATGCACAGCTCCAACATAACCTCTTAGATTAGGATATTAAAACGAAACTAAAGAGAGGAGAAAAGTACCCCTCAGGTAAATGTTTGTTGGTAGTGGAGTATTTTATAGTTTTGGGTTTTTTTTAAATCTGCCGATTTATCTATCAAATATCTTGTTAGGAAGTCGTGCCTGCAAAAGCCTTCCTGAGCATTGTACGACTGCAAAGTTTCAATAAAGAATGTTGTTGTAGTAAGCCACATTCTGTATTTTTTTTCCAGTACAACTGCAATCAGAAGCTTTCTCCACCCCGCACTTATACATAAACGTGGGCCCATGCTATGAAAGATGCAGATCTGGATTTTAACACCCCTTTCTCACTAAGTTCACTGATGTTCAAATAAGGCATTTGATTCAGCCCATTATAAAAACAGGGCCATTAGTAACAGGATTTTGAGCCCCAATTCTCAGGGTTTGGCTACACTTGCAGCTGTACAGCACTGGGAGTTACAGCTGTCTTCGTACAGCTGTGTAGGGCCAGCGCTGCAGTGTGGCCACACTGACAGCTACCAGCGCTGCAGTGTGGCCACATTTGCAGCATTTGCAGCGCTGTTGGGAGCGGTGCATTATGGGCAGCTATCCCAGTGTTCAAGTGGCTGCAACGTGCTTTTCAAAAGAGGGGGGTGGGGTGGAGTGTGACAGGGAGCGTGGGGGAGACAGAGACAGTGGATTTTTGGAGCTGACACTGTGTCAGCTCCCTGCCTTGCAAGTTCTAAGGACTTGAAGATTCACAGCACCAACCTTCAATCATTTTAAAAGTTTCGACCCCTTCCCCCACCCCTCTCTCATTCACTAAATGCAGATAGCCTTCAGACCAGATAAGCAGCTGCTCCAAAACGGCCCCCACATCCCCCCTCCGGGCTGCTTCTCTCCTCAAGCAAACACTAGCTGTGGACATTCATCCCCCTGCCTGCCTCTGCTCGAGCAAACAGTAGCTGTGTTTGTTTTTTAGATAAGCAGCTCCGGGAGCCCGGAGTTCACAACAAAACAAAGAGTGTCATCTTTACTTAAAAAGCATTATGGGAAGGTTCCGGAGGTCAGTTACAGCGTAGTAAGATTAATCACTGTTTACACTGGCACCCCAGCGCTGCAAGAGCAGTGCTGTTCTCTTTATTCCTCTCATCGAGGTGGAGTACAGCCAGCGCTGTAGCCAGGGAGATACAGCGCTGTATGTGCCTAGCCAGTGTGGACAGGAAGTAAGTTACAGCGCTGTAAAGCCACCAACAGCGCTGTAACTCTCAAGTGTAGCCAAGCCCTCAGACCAAAGTTCCAGGGTATTTAAATCTCAGGGTTCAGCTCATACCCATATCTAAATGTAATGCAATTGTGACTGCTGCTTATTCTGTTTATGATTTATAACTGTGTCATTATTATCTTATATTCCCCTCTTTCCCTTGTCATACCTACCTATATGGGGTAGGGACTGTCTTTTTGTTATGTTTGTACAGTGCCAAGCACAATGGGGCTCTGGTTTTTAGGATCCCATTGTCAGGCATCGCACAAAACTTATGAACAATAATAATCTCTGTTTTTTTTCCAGAAGACATTGGCATGGGGGCAGGGGAAAAAAAGTGTCAACTGAGTGGCAGGGGTGGGTCTAGGTATTTTGCCGCCCCAAGCATGGCAGGCAGGCTGCCTTCAGCAGCTTGCCTGCAGGAGGTCCCCGGTCCTGCAGATTCGGCGGCACACCTGCAGGAGGTCCACCGAAGCCGCGGGACCAGCAGACCCTCCACAGGCATACCGCTGAAGGCAACCTGCCTGCCGCCCTCGCTGCGAGCGACAGAGCGTCCCTCGTGGCTTGCCGCCCCAGGCACGCACTTGGCGTGCTGGTGCCTGGAGCCGCCCCTGCTGAGTGGAGAAGTGGGAGATGCAGAGGGGAAGCAGTGGAGGAAGGAGGAATGAAGCCAGAACATGGAAGGAGATGTAGGAAAGAGGGAATATAAGGGATGTGAGGAGCTGAATGAACGAAGTGACTAATCAGGGCAGCAGGCATGCATGAGGTAGCACATCCACATAGTCAATGCAGGGAACAGCAGCTGTATCCGGCAAGCATGCAGTGCTAGGAAACAGCATACTTTTTGAGGGGAAGGGAAAGAGTGAAGAGGCAGGTGTCTGAGGGATAAGAATAGGAGGTGGGAGAGTGAGCATACATGCTGGAACTATGGGTGCTACCACACCGCCTGGCTTGAAGTGGTTTCTGTCATATACAAGGTTTACAGTTTGGTTCAATGGCTCTCAGCACTCATACTGTACAAATTGTTCCTGCACCCCTGAGAGTGAGGTGCTTCTGAGCCAGCCAGAAAAACTGGGCCTTCAGATCAAATCAGTTGTAGCCCTTTAGGAACAATGAAACTCTTTGAGCTGTTTCTGTTGCACCCTGTGATAGAGTATCAGGAAAGACCAGAAGATTAAGTGTCCAGTCTTGCTCCCTTTGAAGTCAATAGGAGTTTTTGGCAGTGATAGCAATAGGGACAAGATCAGGCAGTGTGAGGAGATGGTGTGTAAATGCTTAGAACAACTCTATCCTAGCACAGTGTCATTCCACTTACAGCTTTCAGAGAGGTAGTCGTGTTAGTCTGTATCAGCAAAAACGAGGAGTCCTTGTGGCACGTTAGAGGCTAACAAATTTATTTGGGCATAAGCTGGATACCATCAGACTAGGTCTGAATAAAGACTGGGAGTGGTTGGGTCATTACAAAACCTAAATTTAATTTCCCCAATACTAATTTCTCCCTACTGTTACTCACAACTTCTTGTCAACTGTCTGTAATGGGCCACTCTCTTACCACTTCAAAAGAGATTTTTCCTCCGTTGGTATCCTGCTAATTGATTTATCTCATTAGACCGACCTCGCACTTGGTAAAGCAACCCCCATCCTTTCATGTATTTATACCTGCTCCTGTATTTTTCACTTCATGCATCTGATGAAGTGGGCTCTAGCCCACAAAAGCTTATCCAAAATACATTTGTTAGCCTCTAAGGTGCCACAAGAACTCCTCATTATTCCAGTTACAGTAGAGATAATGGCCAAACAGTTTGCAAATGCAGTGTTAAGATATTCAAGAACTGTCACTCCTCATTTTATGTCTTTCACCATTTAGTCATTCAGATGAGTCAGGGAGCTTTACCATAATAGAAGAGTGGTGACAGAAACACATCTTAACTGTTTCTGCAAGGACACTGTAGCTCCAGACATGGAGTGATGCTGACAAACATGAGAGCTCAATGCATTTGAAATCAAATTACTTATTTATACAACTCTTTCTACTAGTTTCTAAAGGTTTTACCAAATTGGCATGACAACTACCGGAATCATGTCATATTACTATTAACCTGATGAAAATCAATAACATATTAGTGTATACTTTATAAGTATATTCTCTTTCACAAGCCTTTGAGTGAGTTAGCCAGGTGAACATCATGGGTCCCAGCAAGATAGAATATGAAAGGTGAAGGCATAGGGTACAATTCTAGTCTCAGTTACCCCTGTTTCACAGTATAATTCCACTTTATTCAGGGGAGGTACTCCTGATTTACAACAGTGGGAGAGACTGCAGAATCAGGACCCTAGAGTTTAAAGGAGCAGTTCTCAACCAAGAGCCCAGGTCCCTCTGGGGGACCACGAGCAGGTTTCAAGGGCTCCGCCAAAATAAACTAGAGAGCAGAGTGTTAAACTCACTGGGGCCCAGGGCAGAAAGCTGAATCCAGAGCCCTGCTGCCAACCAAGGATTGATGTCAAAGCCTGAGCACCTACTCTCTGGGCAGAAAGCCAAAGCCTGAGCTCCTCCACCCCAGGCTGAAGCCCAAGCAACTTAGCTCTGGGGGCCCCCCTGTGGCATGGGGCCCTGTTCAATTGCTCTTCTTGCTACCCCCTGACACCAGCCTTGGCTTTTAATCTATTGAATCTAGTTTTTGTGGGATGGGTGAGCCATGGAATTTTTATAGCACATGGTAGGGGGGTGGGGAGGCTCAGACAGAAAAATGTTGAGAACCCCTGCTTTAAAGAATGCAACATACAGTGAGGTGCAAATAACAGTGGAGGCTTCATGGATACAATAAAAATGTATCCCTAGACCGCATCCATACTTACAGAGTATGACAAAACACATCACATACTGACTCAATTGTAAAGTAAAAGAAAATGAAAGTTTTAAGAGGAGATTTTAAAAGGGGAAATGACTCAATGTCTCCAAGACAAGGTGATGGTGGATTAGTTCATGCCTTCTGGACAGTTGAGATAGATATAAAATAATTCCATTCATGCAGCACACATTTCCCCTCCCTGGTATCTAAAATTCTTAGGTTTACAAATCAGATAGGAGAGTGCATCCCTTTAGACACTAAACATCTTCAGCAACAACTTTTGTCTAAAGTTTAAAAAACATTTAAGCTTCACGTAATGCTGGACTGGGTGAGAAACCTACAAACTATTAAGTTCCTGAACAATGGGCAATGTGTTCTACAACCAGTTCTAAACCTCCTTATAGAAGCAGCTTCATTTTTAGGTTTTAATTATAAATGAATCTTTTGTATGTTTACTGCTCACCTGTATGAAATCCAGAGATCTGAAACCCGACATGGTACACACATGTGATTTTGGCTTTGTACTAAGATACAAGGTCTGTTATTATATGGATTCGGGAGCAGTTCTATCACACACTCATCATAGTGTCAGTGATTATAGGTCTAATTCTGATACCATTGAAATGCATGGGAGTTTTGACATCAACTTTAATGGGAGCAGAATTTAACCCACTGTTAGGAAATAAAAGGTAGATCATAAACCTGTATGATCAGTGGAGGATTAACGCATGGGCCGCCATGGCTCATGCTCAGGGGCCCTGGCCAATTTAGGGACCCCACAGGAGCACCTGAATCTGGGTAGAAGTGGGGGGGCCACCCGTGCCAGAACTCCTCCTCTTCCCCCAGGGTCCCTGCCCCCAGCCAGGCCAGAAGCCAGAGCTGGGCAGTGGTAAGAGATACCCATGGAGCCTGGACTGCTGTGGGGAACCCTAGACCCTCTGCCTGCCCTGCCCGGCATGCCCAGCCTGTGTTCCCACCTCACCCTGGACATGCCGCTGCTGGTGGGACCGAGGGGTGGGGGCTCCGGGTCAACCTGCTGCCCCTCCCCAGGGTCTGCAGACACAATCTGCAGGGAGAGGAGGCCCTATCCTGGCCTGGGAGTTGGCGGGGAGCTCCAGGGCATCACAGGTAGTGAGGAGCTGGGCTGGGAGGGCTCCTCCGGCGCAGCTCCCACTGCTACTGACCTGGCCTCAGCGGCCGCCGCACTCCACCTAGGTTCACTCAATACCTCTGCCAGGCTCCTTCTGCCGAGCTGCCCCCACCACATCCCGCTTCTGCCAGGCTGCCCCCACTGCCACCTGGGATTTGTGTCTGAGGCAGCAACCTCATGCGTCTCCATTCCTTCTGTTGACTCTGGCCCAAAGGCTGCAGTTTGGGGGGCAATGCCCCTGCCTCCCCCAAACTACAGCCATGCCACTGCCACTCCATGCCTGCCCGAAGCTACTATGCCATGTTAAAAAGTCATGCACCTTTTCTGGTGCCCTGGACCCTCAGGGTGTGTGGGGGCCCAAAAGTTCTTTGTGCCCAGGGCCCCAATAAATCTTAATCCACCTCTGTGTCTGATCAGTAGTGGCAACCAAAAGAAAGTAAGTGAACGGAGCTCAATCCCATCTCATTTGACCAGAGGGTACATTTTCTATTAGGTTCTTTTCTATGATAAATGGCTTTACAAACAGTTGAGCAAGTAGGACTATTTTACAGACTTACCGTCTTCATTACTCAGGAAACTGCCACAGTGCTACATGGCTGTTATGCATGCTGGCTGACTTTGGACAAAGACTTCATTTAACTGATCCTCATGACTGAAATTTTTACTGACCTGACATATTATTATCCCAATATAAAAGGGGCTTTGGAAACTAGGTTCTTCCCCCTCGTTAATGACCACTACATTTCCAGTCTTTCTATAGACTATTTTTTCTTGTCTGAATTATAACCATTATGTAGACTTAGATTTTTTCCCCTCATTCTTACTTGTATCCCTAGTTTATCTGTTGAAAGACTGAATAACAGATGTATTCAAATAATAAAGCTAGTTATGTAGTAATTGTTACAGTGAGGAAACAGGAAGGGCCCAGATTGCAAAAACAAAATGCATAAGTAAGAATGCAGGTGACTTAGGGGTTAGAAAAGTCAGCTGGCATAGATCAATAGGGAAATTTGAAAACTAGAAGGATAACTCAACTGAAGTTAAATGCATAAATCAGTGTAGATTGAGAATGGAGATTAATATGGTCACACCTCCTGGAACAAGACTGTACATTCTGTACACTCTGAGGGAACGTTTACACTACCTGCCAGATTGGCGGGTAGCGATCGATCTATCGGGGATTGATTTATCGGGTGTAGTGTAGACGCAATAAATCAATCCCCAATCGCTCTCCTGTGGACTGCTGAACTCCAGCTTAGCAAGAGGCGGAAGCAAAGTCGACAGGGGGGCGGCAGCCATCGATCCAGTGCTGCAAGGATGCGAAGTAAGTGATTCTAAGTCAAGTTAAGATACGTCAACTTCAGCTATGCTATTCTTGTTGCTGAAGTTGCATATCTTAGATCGATCTCCTCACCCCCACCCCGCAGTGTAGACCAGGCCTGAATGTACTCTGATGTTCTGATGAGCATATCTGTACCAGTGCCCTCTTTTGATAGAATCAGAACTGCTTGTCTGGGTCTCATGGTTCCTATACTGCTGACAGCAAAAGGAGAGATTCTCCTTTAGGTCAAGTGGTAGGCCGTTATGCTTCCTGAAACAGGAAGATTTGAGTTCAATGCCTGCTGTTGCTCTAAGGTTTCCAGTGGCCATGGTATGACAATCATGAAGTTCTTAGGCAGCCATGGAAATATTATGTTACAGTCTGCCTTTAACTCCTCTGAGAGCATTAGTAGTTGAAGGTCCTGCTATAACATTAGAAGGGTAACTTCCAGTAGATTTTAAGGCTAGAAGAGACCATTATGATCTAATCCTTGATAACACAGGCTACAGAATTTCACCTAGTAATGCCTAATAATTTAGAGCCTATCTTTTACAAAGCTATCCAATCTTGATTTAAAAGACTTACTGTGATAGAATACACCATATCACCTGATTAGTTGTTCTAACTGGGGGTTGGGACCCCTCAGGGGGTCACGAGTTTATTACATGGGGGGGTTGCAACCTGTCAATCTCCACCCCAAACCTTGCTTTGCCTCCAGCATTTATAATGGTGTTAAATATATTTAAAAAAGTGTTATTTATTTATAAGGGGGAGGGGGTTGCACTCAGAAGCTTGCTGTGTGAAAGGGGTCACCAGTAAAAAAGTTTGAGAGCCACTGTTCTGATGGTTATTTACACTCCCTGTTTAAAAATTTGAGCCCTGTTATTACTATTAGCAATTACAGGTGGGTGACTGGCTGTTTGTTGCAGTTCCCAGGGAAAGAACACTGCAGCTGACTACCCAGCCTGCTAGGTACAGCAAAGTCACAATTTAATTCATGGTCTAGGTGTAAAAAGAATGGACTGAGCTGCAGGAAGCCTAACAGAAAAGTAAGATGCTTCTAGCAGTTTAGCACTTCAGCCTAAAGAAGGAGCTTGTTGCAGGAGAGAGGCCAGTTATGGAGATAAACCTAGGAGCAGGGCAACCTGACTCCCAACAACCACTCACTCTCCCAGCTTCTCCTCGCTCCTACTTATAGTACTTTCCTCCATCATTTCACATTTCTCATAAAAGCAAATTCTTCCCCGGTTTAAATACAAACAGAGCCAGATTCTGACTTCAGTTATACCTGTGAAGTCCACTGAGTGACTTTGGGTTTTCACTGAAATTACTTGAGATTTACTTAGGAAGCAAGAACAGAATCTGGCCCAGCTACTCTTCAAGAGCACAGGGGTCATTTCGTCAGTTCGCCTGGGGATGGGCTTGTGAAGAAGAGGGACATAGGATACCTCACACCACTAACTTGGAAACTTCAAATGACATTATCAAGTCAAAACTCTCCGCTTCAACGTAAGAGATATTACTAGGGTTTGTTTTATAAATATAATATATATATTTATACACACACATATATAATAAAAATGTGTGAAGAGTTAAGTGTAGATCATCTCCTACATTAGTAGCATGGCCAGCATTTCATACCTATAAAAAGGGAGAACCTGTAAAAAAATATTTATATTGCTAATCATGAGTCCCAGATAGTTTCTTCCCCTATATAAGCAGAAACAAGTGGTTGGAAAGATAAGATGAAAGCTAATCAAGCATTACCCCACACTGGCCATACAGAGAAGAGTTGAGCGATGAGAACACTGATCTATTGTGTCAAAGGCTGCAGATAAATTGAGTAGAATCTAGACTGAGAGAAAACCTTGGAGTTTAGTAATAAATAAGTCACTAGAAACTGTGTCCAGGGCATTTTCAGTGGCATGAACCAATCTAAAGATAATCAAGCCACAAACACAGCAAGCTGGGTCATAATCACACCAGCTACACAAAACAGTCCTAGAACAGTAGAGAGGGAGGTAGAGGCTTGGAAGGGAACTTACGTGACATGTTTATAATTTTATATTGATCTGATTGGGGAGCTCAGTAGAGTCCAAATTCAGCAAACACTCAAGTGTGTGCTTAACTTTGAGCATGTAAGTAGTCTTATTCATATCACTGGGAAAAAAGTTTACAATTAAGCACAGACTTAATTACGTTTTTTGCTGGACTCGGGCCTATATAAATTATATTATAGTATATGAGCTTGATATAAAACAAAATGGAAAACCTGACTTGCATAAATGTGATAAAACCAGCCAATATTGTGCAATTTGATTATTTCAGCTGAGTGGGGACTGCCCCTACTGCTATTAAAACTGGGGGGCACACAAGAGGAGGAACTTATCAATTGAGCCAGCTGTCCTTTCCCACCCCAGTGTGGGAGTGCCTCAGTTTCCCTCTCACAGGGCAGTTTCCCAACTGGCCCACAGTCTCCCCCTTCCCATGGGGTAACTTGTGGCCACTGTTACAGGGGTGTTCTGTAGAAGAGAGATGTCTGTATAGAAGTAAATAGTTAATAGTTAAAGTGCCAGTAGATGGTGCTTTGAAATAAGCAGCATTGTTCCTGGGTTTTGTAGCACCAATAAAACAAACGTCTTGCTGTGCACACTGTCTTTAATAATCTCCAACTATGAGGCGCTGAACAGGTACAAAGATCTGGGACTTGTAATGTGTGGACGCAAAGGCTTCAGACAGGATGCAAGACCAAAGCATTCCAGCCAACAGTTTGTTGCAACATTTTTTCCACCTAAAATAGACAGAACCAAGAGTGTGCAGAGTGCTAAATTTTGTATGTGTTACAACTGTACCCCCAGTGATAGTAAGTTATCTAATATATTCCAGATGGATTTGCATAATATCTCTCTATTTTAGGTACTTCTAGGCCCCTGTTACCACAGTATCCAAGCACCTCAATCATTAATACATTTATCCTCACAGCATACCTGTGAGGTAGGGAAGTGCTATTTTATAAGTGTAGAACTGAGGCTCAGAGAGACTAAGTGACTTGCTGATGTCAGACAGGACGTGTGGCAGTGCAGTGAATTGAACCCGGGTCTCCAGAGTGCCAGATTAGGAGCCTAATAACCGGGCAATCCTTCCTCTGTCACTCACCTCTCCTGTAACGTCTAGAAGAAATCAGCCAGCAAATGAGTACGCCGAGTGGCAACTGAATATATTTGTCTTATCTGTTTAGAACAGCAAAAAGCTGCCACTACATATATGCCAGTAGTGTAATACATATTTAACTGCTCCCCCTTCCCTCCTCCTTTTGTACATAACTTGTCTTCTTTGATTATAGGCTACTTGACACAGAACAGTCTCCTACTATACATCTGTCCAGCACTTGGGAAACCTGACCCTGTTTGGGGCCGCTGAGTGCTACTGACCAACAACTGTTCAATAATAATGCTCAGTGACAGAGTTTTGAATTATGCTAACACCAAACAGAGTACTTTCTCTTGGTATCTGAAGGGTTAGAGAATAAATATGGTCCAGTGACTAGGACGTTAGCCTGGGACTTGAGACCCAGGTTAAAATCCCTGCTCTACCACAGATTTCCTATATAGTATTGGGTAAGTTATAGTACCGCTCAGTTCCCCATCTGTAAAAGGAATAACAGAATTTCCCTACCTCTCAAGGGTGCTGCGAGGATAGATACAGTAAAGATTGTGAGATACTCAGATATTATGTTAATGGGGGCCAGAGAAATGCCATAAATAGGAAACTAATGGCACTGCGCTGTATTCATCCTTAGTGTAGCTGCATTGATTTCAGTGCAGTTATGCAAGGGATGTATTTGAGGCCCAGTTCTCATTTATTCAGTGCAGCTGCCAGTTTTACTCCACGTCTGACAAAGGAACACAGAAAGAAAAGATGTTGGAGAGCCTGACTTGACTAGAGCAGGGAGAAATATAATTTAAGTGATAAGTGCCAGATTGACCAAGGGAAAAAAACCAAACCCTCACATTCTTCTGAACAGATGCATCACAGGCAACAGCAACACTCTGCCACGCTGAGTTAGAGGGGACAATCTCTACATGAGCTCTGTGCCTATGACATCCTTGGCCTCTCTGCTTCTTCTTCCCAAAAGGGCACCAATTGTGAAAGTGGGTTCAGCAATGTGAACCATGATGAGGTCACCAACTCACTCCACATTTAGACACCACAGAGCTGTCAAATGGTGATGACTTTTGGTCATTGTTGACCTGGCCAGGATTCAAACCAGTTGACTAGAAGTAAATGGCATTGTCCTCCATCCCCTCAGTAATTCAGTCCCCACCCATGCATAATTATTTTAATCTGGGGACTGTTCAATGCACATTGATCCAGTATGGACTACTTGTACACACTGATGGGCTCTAAATTAACTGTAACAACTCAGGAAAGACCTAGAGCATTAGCAAAGACAGCTCAAATGAAAAACTTCTCACTGTGCAGCATCAGTCAAAAAAGCAAACAAAATGTTAGGGTTCATAAAAGAATGGAATATAAAAAAGTTATAATGATCATTTTATACACATCAATAATATGCCCTCACCTGAAATACTTCATTTAGTTCTGGTCCCCTTATCTCAAAAGTTTATAGAGAAACAGAAATGGTTCAGAGAGGAGACAAAAGAGGACACATGAAAGAGATTTACAAAATGGTGTGTGCTATAGTAAAGGTGAATCAGATGCTCATTTACTCTCTCCATAAAAGCAAGGGGACATTAAATAAAACTAAAATATGACACATTTAAAACTGATTAAGTATTTTTAAATGCACAAAGCGTAGGTAACCTGTGGAACTCATTGCCACAAGATATTGAGGACAAGTGAAGACAAGACTTAGACATTATACATAAAAAATTCTCTTCAAGAAGGAGCATTAACCCTCATGTTCAAGGAATAAACCACTTATTGACCAGAATAGGAAGAGTCAGCCTCTCTATGCATGTTATCACTTAATGGTCTACTGTAGAGTTTCTTGCTCTTCCTCTGAACCATCTGATAGTAGTCTGTATCAGAAGCAGGAATCGGACTAGCTGGAACAATGTTCTGACGTGTATGGCAATTCCTATCTATTCACCTATCATTATTTACAAAAATGATATTTCATTTTCACTTGGTCACTATTCATCTTCAATGACAGTACAAGATAACACATATTGCCCACAACTGCATATTTTTATCCACTTTAGACCAATACAAAATACCTGTTATATTGGGGAAAATATATTACAGTTTCAATTTTCTAAGCTGCTATCACCATTTCCACCTGAGAAAATCAATTTCAATTATTTCTGAATTTTAATTGGTTTGCTTTTGCATGCAGACAAAACACTCTTTACTTTGGCATCTAAACCCAGAAAATGGTGTTCTTATGCAGTGAAGCCTGACAATGTTCTCAGCCAGTAGCAGGATATGTGTTTATTAAAACAAAATATGAAATTCATATTCATTTTCTGTTTGATCAAAATTTGAATTTCATATTAGTTAAAATGTTTGTTCGGATTTCATAGCATCTGTCGTCTGAAGCCTACCAATCAATATTTCATTTATCACATACCAGCTAACTCTATTGAGAGCAACCTGAAGAAATAGCACGAGAAATATTACAGTTAAAATATAGCTCAGTATTTTCAAACCAAATGAATGCTCTTGGTTTTTTTCCATTAAGTTCATATCCAAAAGGTGAACTGCATTAGTTGATCCACTTTCCATTATATATTTAATCACTTATGGACAGAAATGGGTGGAGAAGGGCTAGAGGGAAGTAAATAAGAGGAATGAGAAACTAGAACACTAAGGGACAGGTTGTGATACTCTTTCACATGCTAAATTACTCCACATTACTCCGCAAATGGTCCCACTGAAGCAAGTGGGGGCACTTGTAGAGTCAGGTGCTTTTCAGCATGTACAAGAGTATCACAACCTGGCCCTACCTGATGAATCAGCCTTACACCCTTTCAGGATGTTACTAAAAATATCATCAATGTCCTTCTGCAAAACAAACACTCCGCCCCACAACATCTCTCGCTTAATACAGTCAGATTGTCCAAAAATAAGGGGAGTCATTGGCTTTTACTAAGTTTTTGAAAAGCTGCTTTTCACCTCTCGTTACAAATAAGCAGATCATGAGCTGATAAACCGTTTTTATTTGAACTGTGCGCTCATGACCACATAGGTCAACAGAAATAGGAAGAGCTGTGTAATCATGTTTACCTGCTTAGAATTCCCACACATTTTAAATTCTACTGGGTGAGTGTCATAAACAGATGGTTAAGGGTTAATGTCTCTTTTACCTGTAAAGGGTTAAGAAGCTCAGTAAACCTGGCTGACACCTGACCAGAGGACCAATAGGGGGACAAGACACTTTCAAATCTTGGTGGAGGGAAGTCTTTGTTTGTGCTTTTTGTGTTGTTCGTTGTTCGCTCTCGAGACTGAGAGAGACGGGACATAGAATCAGAATGGGGCTAACATTTGAGCATGCCTGTCAGCGGTTCAGAGCCCTAAGGTGGAAATTAAATGTGTCATTTACCCGACACACCTACCACATTGGAAAGAATTGGAATGATGTCCCGTCTCTCTCAGTCCCAAGAGCGAACAACGAACAACACAAAAAGCACAAACAAAGACTTTCCTCCACCAAGATTTGAAAGTATCTTGTCCCCCTATTGGTCCTCTGGTCAGGTGTCAGCCAGGTTTACTGAGCTTCTTAACCCTTAACAGGTAAAAGAGACATTAACCCTTAACCATCTGTTTATGATAGTGAGATTCTGCGCTGTGCCTCTGCAGTCTTGACTTTACTAGGAAAAAAGGTGTGTTCTTTGTCAGACTCCCAGGTCTGCTCAAGGGCACCCTTTTAGGTGTCAGTCTTCCAGCTGTCACCTCTCTATAGGAGGGGACGTCCATCCTTCTCCCTCCTGCCCAGCATTTAGACTTGTAATGCTCTGCAATTCAGTATGCTTATCCCAGCAGGTCTGACCTGAATCCAGCACCCTGGAGTTCACGCTCTCTCAGGGTATGTCTACACTGCATTTAGACACCCATGACTGGCCACGGTCAGCTGATGGATTAAGGAGCTCAGGCTAACAGGCTTTTTCATTGCTGTGTGGATCCTCCTCTCTCACAGGGTCTTAGAGCCTAGGCTCCAGCCCAAGCTTACACCTCAATTCAACAGCTCCTTGGCTGGAGCCCAAGTCAGCTTGAAAGGGCCAGGCGCAGGGTTTTAATTGCAATGTAGGTATACTCTCAGGGACAATGTACAGGATTACCAGTGACTGGCCAACTTTCACAGAGCACAATACATTTGAGGACACAAGTATTATAGAGAAAACAGATAATAAAACAATAAGCATTCTACACTCTTGCTAAGTTTACCAGATGTCACCATCTTCCATATGGAAACCCTGGCAGGTTCCAGCTGGGGGTTTGCCCTCTTGGTTATAACCTCATATCAGTTTTTGGATCAAAATGAGGGATCCTCAGCAAATTCAGGCTGACCTTTATACACAAGCTTCCTTTGTCTCCTCAGCCTCTTGAACCAGGTCTGAAGCAGTATATTCAATTCACCTCCTGGGGTGGAGTAATTACCCCCATATACACCAATTTTAGTGTTTGTAGGTAGTTCTTCAGCTCAGTAACCCTCTCTCCTGGAGCTAGCATACAATCCCTTGCTCAAAGAAGGTACAAATAATAGTTATAAGATACCAAAGTTTATGATTAATTCCATCCCACAACTCAATACAATAGTCTTTTGAAGTTTCCATGCTTCCAGGATCTTGCATCTGTCACATTCTTAAGCTGAGATAACTAATATGAAGACAAGGCAGTCTGTAGTTTTCACATATTAGCAGGCCTAGATAAACTGTAGGCATCCCTATAGTCTTTAACTAGGACTTTAAAGCTGGACTTCTTTACAGTGGCTGCTCGCTACAGCGCCTGGCCAAGGCCAGGCCAGACACTGGAATTAAAGCCAGGTAGCCCCATCTCTCCTGTGCTCTGTGTCCCCACCCCTGCCTTGCAGGCATCCCATCAGTGTGGAGAAGGAAGCCATCTGATTTGAATGCAGTGGGGGTGTCATGGTATAATTCCCCACTCTGAACCTTAGCATCCAAAAGATGGGGTACCAGCATGAATTCCTCTAAGCTCAATTACCAGCTTAGTACTTGTAGCGCTGCCACCAACCAGGAATTCCAGTGCCTGGTACACTCCGGTCCCCCCAAAACCTTGCCCGGGGACCCCCAAGACCCAGTCCCTGTGGATCTTAAAACAAGGAAAGTAAACCCTTTCTCTCACCATTGCCTCTCCCAGGCTTCCCCTCCCTGGGTTACCCTGGAAGATCACTGTGATTCAAACTCCTTGAATCTTGAAACAGAGAGGAAAATCCACCTTCTCCCCTCCTTCTCTCTCCCCTCCCAGACTCTCCCTGAGAGAAAAAGTAATCCTAACACAGAGAGAAAATAACCTCTCTCTCCTCCTTCCCTCCTTTCTCCCCACCAATTCCCTGGTGGATCCAGACTCAGTCCCCTGGGGTCTCACCAGAATAAAAAAACAAATCAGGTTCTTAAACAAGAAAAGCTTTTAATTAAAAAGAGGGAAAAACAGTAAAAATTATCTTTGCAAATTTAAGATGGAATATGTTACAGGGTCTTTCAGCTATAGACAGTGGGAATACCCTCCCAGCCTAAGTATAAAAGTACAAATAAAAATCCTTTCAGCAAAATACCAATTTGAACTCCTTCTAGCCAAATACACATTTGCAAATAAAGAAAACAAACATAAGCCTTATCTACCTAGTACTCACTATTCTGAACATGTAAGAGACTGTATCAAAGAGATTGGAGAGAAACCTGGTTGCACGTCTGGTCCCTCTGAGCCCCCAGATTGAACAACCACCAAAAACTAACAGCACATACAAAACTTCCCTCCCTCAAGATTTGAAAGTATCCTGTCCCCTGATTGGTCCTCTGGTCAGGTGACAGTCAGGCTCACTGAACTTGTTAACCCTTTACAGACAAAAGAGACATGAAGTTCTCCTGTTCTATTAAACCTTAACTATCTGTTTATGACAGGGGGAAACAGCTAGAAACAGGGGAAGTAAAGAAGTCGATTGAGACAAGAAATCTGCCAAGTCTGAGACTGGAGATGAGGAGAGAAACTGGGAGTGGCTGGGCAAGGATACTGGGAGCTTGGGGTCGGGGGAGGCAAGGACTGGTCGGGCAAGAGACTAGGAGCTAGGGAAAAGGGGAAACTGGGACTGGTGACCTTAATTCTGGCATTACCTAACTTAAGAGTGCTTGACTCTGCAACCTTAATATTTTTTTTAATATAGTGTTTGGGGTATAATTAAATATAGTTACACAGCTCAGTACAACAAATACACTGATATAAAGAAAACTGGTTTTGCTCAGGAACAATTTACTGAGCAGGGCCCTGATCCAAAGCACTATGCAAAGGAGAGAGACTTTTCATTGACTTTAGTCGCCATTGGATCATGCGCTGAAAAGGTAAATTGGTAACCAGAATTATTCATAAAGAATAGAATTGGTCAAACTATTTCTGGATAAAGAAATTACTTCAGTTTCTAGATATATTAGTACTGCACCATTCATGAACACTGGAAGTACTTACAATTTTTAAAAATTTAACAAAAAAGACTAAAATGAGAGATTCAACCAAAGTCATAATCCAAATATAATCAGTCAAGCCAGTGTGTTAGCAGGCTTCTATATGAAAACTGTCACTACCAACATGAGGATCATAGTGAGGGACAAAGCAAGCAGGGTCGGCTCTATGTTTTTTGCCGCCCCAAACACAGCAATCAGGCAGCTTTTGGTGGCATGCCTGCGAGAGGTCCGCTGGTGCCGCCTCATCAGCATCCCCACCGCCGAATTGCCGCCAAAGCCATGGGACCGGCAGACCTCCCGCAGGCGCGCCGCCAAAAGCTACCTGCCTGCTGCTCTCATAGTGACCGGCAAGCCGTCCCCCGCGGCTTGCCGCCCTAGGCTCGTGCTTGCTGCGCTGGTTCCTGGAGCCGCCCCTGAAAGCAAGCGCCACATTTTAGAGAATTTTAGGGGAAATCAGAAGGGAAATTAAGCTAAGTTTAAAACCAGTAACCCAGAGAGCAAAGCAGACCCTGGGGTTTGAAACAGCCAAATTAGAGCTCAGAATACAATAACTGAATTAATATCAATGTTAAAATGTGCTTTTGTAAGAGAACTATAGGCTTTGTCTACACTAAACAGCTTTTGGCGACATGGCCATATCGCTAAAAGTCAGGCAGTGTACATGCTGTTTGTCAGCATTTTTGCTGACAAAATACTTCCACCCCTTACGAACAGGGTTCACGTTCTCCATAGCAGAGCGCTCCTGCTGACAATGAGACGTTTACACTGCCACTTGCCGCAGCAAAAATTTTGTCCTGGGGACTTGGGGGCTTTTTTTAACCACCTGTGAACAACAAAAGTTTTGTTGTTCAATTGGCAATGTAGACAAAGCCATAGACTCAGCTGAGGCAATACTGATCGCAGCTAGGGAGTGTGAGGAAACAAAAGAAAATGAATCCTACAGGTGCATGGCAGAGAAAGCAAATCTTCATGGTAACATTTGACAGTAATAATTGGTAAGTGGGCGGCACCGCTGGCGATTAATAGTTCAACTGAGTTACGGCTTTTAAATTTGATTCAGATGCAAATGCAAATTTGATCAGCAGGAATGTCCAAGAGCCTGAAATTAAGACCACACATCAGAAACAGGAAGTTTGTGCTTAAAAACAAAAAAACACTGAGTGCACTGGAAACTGAGTGTGAAAGCAAAAGATAAAAAAAATTGTCACATTTTGTATTAATATTTGTTTTATAAATAGTTTATAAAGACTAAATACATTATAATCATGTTACAGATGTGAATATGTGTTACAAGAGGACTATAAACATGTCAGTAGGTCTTCTAGGTGGTTAAAAGACATGATTGCAAAAAACCTATTGGACTCTATAACATCTGATTTGCCATTTATTAAAAAACATCCACTAATCATTTATTAACCCTTTAAAAATCACCTTAATATAAACTGTGACCAAGTTATGTCTTGCAGATGTTACCCCTCTGAAAATATGTTGGTCCCTATCCACCTGACACTTTCCACATAGTAGGGAACCACTTTAGACACCGTTTAAAAAAAAAAAAAAAAAAAAGGTTATGCCAGACAGTGTGGGTAAGGCATAAATCTATTAAAGTCTTGTCACAAGGTAAGCCCTTTCCTGCTGGAGAGGATAATACTGTTTACAGAAAATATTTTTTAAAAACTAGTGTTTAAAATTGGCTCCTGCTCTCTCCCATTTCAAGTCTACAAACATTCTCTTAGCCCTCTCCCTTTCAGTATGTTTCCCAGAGGATATATAGATGTGGGTAACAATGAAGCAGGTGATACAATTAAAATAAATGCAGCAACCATGGGCAGATCCATAGAACCAGATCTTGTAAGATTTTGACTGCCTGCAACTCAAAAACAGACCCTTAGAGCCATACGATAAAAGAAGCAAGCACAAAAAAAATAAAAAAGGGAGTGAGAGAGAGAAAGAGAGCGAGAGAGAGAGAGAGAGAGAGAAAGAACTACACTCATCAATATGGAAAAAAAAGAAAAGAAAGGGGCATCTCTTTCCTCATTGATAGGAATGATGTTACTGAACCACTACAATGGTCAATTAACCAGGACATCATTGCAATATCAATTCCCATCTGTCTTCTATAATCCTATGAAAATCAATGACTGTACTATTGATGCATATTAGTTTTCAATTACTTTGAAGCTACCATATCTTACAACTGCTGAAGCCAATAATTGCTCTTACAGTATGCTCTTTATATATAAAGTGCTTATAAGTATATAGTACTTAATAATTAATATATTTAAAGAGACAGTGTGACACTGGCACGCCAGATGCCAGCACTTGTCCAGGCTGCAGGCATTAGCTAAGAACTGAAACTCATTGCTGGAGACCAAACTAGCTCACCTGCATGTTAGATTTGTTCAAAATAGGTATTAGTCTTATAATAACATGTTTAGACTATGAAATGTTTGCAAGTTGCTGCATGCATTAATCTCATTTTCAATGTCTATATTCCAGGCTATAAGAAAATATGTAAGTTTTGCTTTATAACTTTGAAAATGTTTGCTCTGAACCTGTGAACTTAGGCATGGGAATCGTCCCTCCTCCCCATCCAGAAGGACTATCAAAATCAGACGGGTCATCAAGGATCATTGCAATACAAACGATTGGTTAATGGCTCTATCGCACCTGGGAAATGCTACATGCAAGGAAAACTGTCCAGTGGGCATGGAAGCTGAATGAAGGAAATAAAACAAAGCCACAGGAAAAAAAAATTGTCTGTGGATGAAATCCTCATGCTCCCAGATACTATGCAGACAAGCCACCTCCTCCTGCAGTTCTTTTACCTGCTTTCAGAGGGACTCCACCAACAGACACTTCTCACACCAGATAGTTCCCCCTGCCTGGCTTTTGTCAGTAGGGACATTCAGGCTACTTTCCCAGTAAGTCAAGACCAGGGCCTGGGAAGAAGCCTCCAGGGTCAGGATCCCTGTTTGGCCAGGACCCCATGAGTAGAGGCAGAGGAAAACATCACAGTGGGGTTGGCTGTCAAGCTATCAGGAGTGACGCACAAGTGAGAGTACCTCAGGGCAAACTGTGAAGAAGCAGAGCACAAACCTAATACTTAGATTTTACCAACCAAGCGTGAACTCCCCATCTACTATAATAGCCTTAACATGGAGTCACAAACAGTCCCCCTGAGTAGTCCAATTTATCTTGCCACGCAGGCAAGCTTGCTTTTGTGATAGATGGTCCCTTAGACCAAAAAAATCACAACAATATTCATGTTACTCCAAGTCCTAGTCACTTACCCCAGGTCAATTGCACCTTAGATCTCACACCGGAGACAATTCTTGTAGTTAATTTATTACAGGATTGACTAAGAAAAAGAAATAAGAACTATTTACAAGGTTAAAGCAGGTAAATGCACACACACAAGTTAATCTTAGGTTCCAAAGGATGATAGAAGCTACTGTAATATGCAAGTTCTATATGTCCTCAAGGGCTACCCCAGGCCAGGCACTGGGGATCTTTTGCTTATGCTTTGTAATCCTTGCCCCTCAAGAGTCCAAGCAGTGTATCCCAGTGGGCTAGTTTGCCTTTGTTATATTCACTGCTACTGTAGCCAAGTGAGCTAGCTTGTCTTTATTATATTTACTGCTTTGCATTATATTCAGCAGTAATGCACAATACCTACAGGCCAGTATCTTGTAAGACTTAGCTTCAGACTTTTAACAGATAAACTTGGCACAGATAAATGGCCCAGTGGAAAACCCCCAAGTATTTGGGGAGTTGAAAATAGAATTTAAGGGGAAGTTCTGACCACAGGTACATGATGGCGTGGCAACAAACTGACGCATATAACAGGTACATAAGATACATTTAAGGTTAGCCTGCTTGCTTGCCTATATATCTTTTCTTATAAGTTTCTTATGGGTTTGATTATTTGTTTTATTATACACCTCTACCTCGATATAACGCTGTCCTCGGGAGCCAAAAAAATCTTCCTGTGTTATAGGTGAAACCGTGTTATATTGAACTTGCTTTGATCCACCGGAGTGCGCAGCCTCGCCCCCTGGAGCGCTGCTTTACCACGTTATATCCAAATTAATGTTATATCGGGTCGCATTATATCAGGGTAGAGGTGTAATAGGTTTATAGGTATATTTTGGCTGTAACATAAGGGACCTGCAGGCCACATCCTTTATGTTGAGCTAAGACAAAGTTAGCATACATGTATTTGGGACCTTTCACCTAGATAGATAGTGATGAGCTAAAGCATAAGGTCCATATATGACTGTGACTTTTAACACAGAGGATGCATTAAAGCAGATTGGCATAGGAAATTTCCTAAGTTCATACTCTTTTAAACGTAACAGGTACACTACAGCTTGGAAAGAACCAAAATAATGAGTCAGGACAGGAATAATAAATGTGATACATAATCACAAAAGGTACATGGTAATGAATTGACGTATATGATAATAAACTGAGATCACTGATATACTAACCTATAGGAAAAGACACTACAACATTAATAAGTTGAGGAAATACAAGTAAGGAAAAAGGGAAAACTCCCCTACTGAATATACATCGAACATAACAGCATCAGCATAACATATTATAAAAGTGGCATCCCACCCTTAGGGTGGTAGGAGAAGGAGATTTTGTCCTTGGGAGGTGCCAGAATGATGGCCGCTGGTAATGATGAGGAAGGTGATGAGGAAGATGATGGCTTACACTTCAGATTGTTCTACAAGGGATGGTGAGAGTATATGGATGTGGAAATGTACATTCTGTAATATCTCTATCTACCTTACTGAGTTGGGGTGTTTGTGACTGTGCTAAATGTATTAATAAAATATATTTGTAAACATAAGAGAGTTCCTATAGTGTGAGTGTTGCAACCATGCACATCAGGGTTCTCAGCTATATAATAGTTTAAATACTATGCCTGATCTTGGGACAAGAATCTATCATCCCTCAAAGTAATAACTGGGGGTTCTTAAGTAATCAATATAATTAATACATTATACAAAGATCGGGAAATAGCAGCATGAAGATCTATTTCCTTCTTGTCAGAAATTTTTATTCCCTTCCTCCCCAGAGCTCAAGCTGATAGGATGAGTCCATCTGCATGCCTTCTCTTCATGAGTGTGGGGGGGAACAATCAACAGAGTCTTTTGTCCTCTGATGTTCAACAATGGCTTGTCTGGTGTGTTCCGGCCTTCTTTTGTTGGGCAGAAGATGACACCTCTTATGGAAAACTAGTATTTCACTCTTGGTAACGCTACTTTCCTGCCTGGGCTGGGGGATTAACATTTCAGAGCAAACACTTAAATGCTACCTTATAACGTGGGATACAGATATTATAAGTGAGATTAATGCATGCAGCAACTCATGAGCATTTCATGAAGTCTAAACTATTACATTTTTATAAATCTAATACTTATTTTAACAATATTAACACAGGTGAGCCAGACTGATTTCCAGCTTTGCATTTGTCAGTGTTCAGTGAGGCCCAGGGATCTTGGCATGAGCTGCCACCTGGTCTAACAATATCACACTGGCACCTAGCCATTTTCCTCCCATTGTTGGTTCTTTCTTGTAGAATACTTGCTAGCTAAGGGAACAAACCTTACTTCCCAGCCTTGCTTGGAAGCAGTGTAGGCCAAGGGATGTGCTGGCTGCCCTTCTTGCAGCCCCCATTGGCCTGGAGCAGTGAACCGCGGCCACTGGCAGCTGCGATCAGCCAGACCTGTGGACGCGGCAGGTAAACAAACCAGCCCGGCCCGCCAGGGGATTTCCCTACACAAGCGACGCCCCAAGTTTGGGAAACACTTGTCTAAGGGAATTGCTTGTGTGACTGTTTTTACCCCACAGGCTAACCACAAAAGTCCTCTCTGTCTGACTGGTTTGGTTTGCCTTAGAGGTGGAAGAACCCCAGCCTGGGGCTGTAACTGCCCTGCTCTAAGCAATTTGTCCTGAATTGGCACTCTCAGTTGGGTCCCACCAGAACCAGCATCATTACAGCTGCCAACTCCTTCGGGGCCAGAGGGAGGTAATGACAGAGCTGCTAAGGCATCTCTTTGCCACTAGTGGATTTTCCTGCCCAAGAGTAATCCTCCATCAGGCAATTAAGCCTACATTATGGCTACTTTGCACTGCCAGAGTAGTGGCAAGCAGCTGTTGTGGGAACCAGAATCTGAGCCCCTAGATTCAAGTTACAGGAATGTTATACAGAGAACTCCATGTAGTTTGAAAGCTTGTCTCTTCCTCTAACAGAAGATGGTCCAGTACAAAAAATATTACCTCACCTACCTTGTCTCTCATATGTTGGGACCAACGCAGTACAACATCGAATACACACAATTTGCATGTGAAACATTTAAAAGCTTCCTTTCATTTTGAAGAATGAAAAAAAAAAGTCATAATAAGAGAATTTGCCAGAAATGGTTTTAGTAGCAGCAAAGTTGGCCAAAAGAGAATTCAAGAGCCTGTGCAATCTTGGCAGCCTCAGCATAGTGCGACAGCACAGAAATTTTTCTTAACAATTCTGGCTCTTAATTCTGCAAGCATCAGTCAGTGGAAGTTGAGCATGCTCTTCACCTAGGATTGGAAAGTACAGCATCAGCACGGAGAAAGTCCAGCGATGAGCTGTATAAAATTGCAACCCAGAATCATGCTACTAGATTTTACTTTTTAATTTGGAGAGGAGGGAAAATGGATAAGAGGGGGGAAAGTGAGCCAGGGAAGGGACTGGCTTCCAGGTGAAGAATACAGATTCTTCTTCAACATCCTTCTCCTGGATGATTTTAACTAGTTTCACCATTCAGCCTCCCTCCCCAAACACACTCCTCAGCCACCATCACAGCAAAATCAACAACATATTATATTTTGGTATTGGCATCACTGCAGTTTTGAACATTTTCATTTTCTCTCATGGTTACATAAAAGGTAGTTGACTCTATTTAACATTTATTTTCAGAGTCTCCTGTTACAATGTCATGGTGTACAAGCATGTAGTTTATAAAGAATGACCTCTTTCCCCTCCCCCCCCCAAAAAAAATCTGTCTATGAAACCACAGTAGTAATCACAAACTTTGCCCACTGAAGTCAGTGGAGTTGCACAGATTGGGCCACATTCTGTCCCGAGCCCTATCATTTTAGTGGTACAAGCAGTGTTGACTGAGGCTGGGAACCAGGACTGGGTTCTATTTCTGAAACTGCCACATTTTGTGTGACCTTAGCCAAGACACTAGGAAATGGGGGTAGTAACACCTACCTACCTCAGACAGGTATGAGTACACCTAACTTCATAAGGCCTTCATTTTCAAGAGTAGCCTCCAGTTTTGATTGCCTCCTTTTTGGGAGACCTAATGTTACACACTGAAGGCCTGGTTTTCAGAGATGCTGGACACCCACAATCCTAACTGAAGTCAACCGAAGCTGGACTCCTTAAGGTCGATTGAGGAGGGGCAAGAAGAAGGGGAATAGGCCCTACGAGTCTAAAACTGGACTCCCAAACATTAGACATTTATGTTTAGAATGTACTTGAGATCCTCATATGAAAAAAGTGTTCCAAAAGTGCAAAGTGTCATGCTAACACTGCTCACAGTTCTGTAGTTAAGGCTGAGATGAGTTTTGCATTTAAAGCAGGGATTCAAACACTGTTCTGTAAGATGAATAAAGCATCATCTTCCTTCCTCAGGTGCTGGATCAATTTTTATAGTGGGGGTCCTGAAAGTTATTGAACAAAAACGTGTTAACCCTGCATATAATGGAAACCACTTCAAAACAAGGGGTGCTGCCATACCCCTAGCACCCTAAGTTCCAGCACCTATGACCCCCCCTTATAATTACAGCACTTACTCTGAGTGTCAAATTAATTTTCTGAGCATTTACAAATAAACTGGATAGTTTATAAATTAAAAATAATTAAAAGAAAGGTCCTTTAAGAAATGTAGCTCTAGCGCCCAACCTTTTCTTGGCCCTAGATTTTCTTAATAATGGAATAATAAACACTTCAAACTTCCCTTATAGTTAAACCTTACAGAAATCTTGTGCACAGCTTCCCCCCACCCCCAGGGTTATTGATTGTTTACACACACACACACACACACACACACACACCAATCATTCTTCATAACTCAAAGTTTCTTCATCAGCGGAAGCTGAAAAATAACGTTCTACTACAGAGAATGGCATGTAGAAATGCCCTCTTTCAAAATGGCTGTCATCTCTCATTGTTCTCAAAAGAAATGAGGCCACAGGATGGTCATAAAGATGGCTGTCTAAATAAAGAAGGATAGGAAGGGAAACAGAGTCATAGAGAGGGGAGGAGGCTTGCCCAAATTCACACAAAGCAGAGCCAAGAATAGAACCCAGGTCAGAGACCCAGCCCAGTGCCAGATACGCTGGCCCATTCTGCCACTCAAAACACTTTATGCTACTTAATTAAGTTCTGCAGCACCTGTAAGGATTATCATCCTCATTTACAGATAAGGAAACTGGCAGAAAAGTTAAACTGCTTGCCCAGGCTCACACAAGAAGGTTGTGTAATAAGCCCCAGATTCTTGGCCCTCAATCCTGTCTGTTGGCCCTATACCATCTCAGTTCTCCTGCTTCTAGAAATGGTGTCAAATCCACAAGCATGCTTGAAGGCAGCTGTGGACCCTCATGTTACCAAGAGGCATATGGAAGGTTGACTGGGAGGGGGGGAAAAAACCAAAAAACAAAAACAAAAAAAAAATCCACAACAATCCCATACATCAGCCTATGAAACCGCAATATCTTTAAAATGTTTCTTTGGCCTTATATAGGAGAGAGGAGGAAAGAGTTCTGAATATCTTGAATGGACACCTGCTGTGCCAGTTTTCTACCTGGACTGCGGTTTACAGCCAACGAATATAGCCCTGAAAAAAAGTTATAAAATCCCAGATCCTCTGCTATTGCAGCACATATGACACTATAATCAGACCTGTTTTTCATTAGTATGGGAACAGAAAAGAGTTGACTCCGCTCTAAGTTCTGGTCACACACTGAGGGCTTGTCTACATCAGAAAGTTGCAGCGCTGGAGAGGGAGTTACAGCGCTGCAACTTTGAAGGTGTACACATCTGCAGGGCACCACCAGCGCTGCAACTCCCTGTTTGCAGCGCTGGCCGTACTCCCGTTTTGTCTCGGGTGTAGAGGATCCAGCGCTGGTGATCCAGCGCTGGTAATCCAATGTAGACACTTACCAGCGCTTTTCTTGACCTCCGTGGAAGGAGGAAGCCTCTGGTAATCAAGCTGGTCTCCTTTCCCGGTTTGCTCTCTCGTTCCCGGAACCCCGAGCAAGCAGATCTCCTTCCCTGCGGTTTGCTGGGTGGCTCCGGGAACGCGAGAGCAAACCGCGGCGAAGCTGGTCTCCTTTCCCGGTTTGCTCTCTCGTTCCCGGAACCCCGAGCAAGCAGGTCTCCTTCCCTGCGGTTTGCTGGGTGGCTCCGGGAACGCGAGAGCAAACCGCGGCGAAGCTGGTCTCCTTTCCCGGTTTGCTCTCGCGTTCCCGGAACCCCCCTTGAAGCCGCCCAACAGCGCTGCAGTGTGGCCACATCTAACACCACTTGCAGCGCTGGTTGCTGTAAGTGTGGCCACTCTGCAGCGCTGGCCCTATACAGCTGTACTAATACAGCTGTAACAACCAGCGCTGCAAAATTTTAGATGTAGACATGGCCTGAGAAATAGTTCTGCGAAATAGCTTGCTCGTGCACACATAGAAGGGAAGAGTAAGACAGATGGAAATAAAAGATGCCAAAATGTTGAGGGAAGGGACATTGGGAAACTGGAGGCCTCATCTTTGTTAGACCTGATCCAATGCCCATGCAACTTTTCTCTTTGACTTTCAAAAGGATCAAACCCTCAAAGCCAAGTTCAATGTCCATTTAAGTCAATAGAGAAGCACCTTTGATAGGTTTTGGACAGGGCCCTTACATAGGTGTAAATCAAGAGTAGCTCCACTGAAATCAATGGAGTTACAGAATACAAGACTGGTGTAAATGAAAGGAGAATCAAGGATGTATGAAACCTAGCACCACAGCCAGTTATTGCCAATTATGAGTGGAATCAATAATAATTTTGATCTTGAAAACATCCTGGAATTCAAAATTAATGACAGAATCTTTAAAATCAAAAACATCTGTGTTACCACACTGACAATTAAACAGAGCTAGAGGAGAGGAGGATACTTGGAAAACACTACACCATTCAGCTCAATAAATTAAACAAGATGTTATTTTAACCAATATGGCTTCAGTGAAGTGTTTCCTAACTTCACCTAACTAAGGCCTAAATAAATGTTTAAAACAAATGAACCAAAAAACTCCCTTTCTGAACCTAACTGCACTTAACATTTGCAGAGGCATCTCTGTTTATAATATTTCTTTCGTAATATTCATTTGTTATTTGGCACTTTTAGTTTCTTTCTGGTATATCTTTGCCAGAGATTCTGGTTACCTTTTTCTTCTAGACATTTATCCTCCCCCGCACCACCACTTTCTTTAGATTTCCACATCACAAGAGACAAAAGATCAGGACGTAGGTGGCCAGGATGAGTTACAGCTCCTTTCATTGACGTAAGTTTAGTCCAGATCATAGTGGAGCTGCTCTGTGGCCTATACAAAATGAGTTTCTACTAGGCCTAGAGTAAAAGTTTCAAAAGCACCTGGGTTACTTAGCAGCCTAAATCCCACTGACTTTCAATGAGACAGGCTCCTAAATGCCAGAGGTCAGACTAGATGACCTAATTGTCCCTTCTGATCTTAAACTGTAAGAAACTATGAAAATGGGACTTGAGAGCTTTTGAAAATATTGCTCTCCAGGCTACATATAAAGTTACACTAGTTTAACTAGAGCCCTAGTGCAGCTTGATGCCCTGACTTTCTTGGGTTTAAACTTGGCCTTATATAAGCAGATGCAAACTAAGCTGATATCCATTTAGTTAGTAATTTACAGGTGCAAGCTTAACAGAGATAACTAGGTTTTAAATAAGTGTCCACACAGCCTTTGGCATGAGTTTAACATCACACCTTTCATTAGAGCACTTCAACCTCCCTGGCCACACTATAGCAGACCTTAAGGTGGCCATCCTGCAGCAAAAAAACTTCAGGACCAGACTTCAAAGAGAAACTGCTGACCTTCAGTTCATCTGCAAATTTGACACCATCAGCTCAGGATTGAACAAAGACTGTGAATGGCTTGCCAACTACAGAACCAGTTTCTCCTCTCTTGGTTTTCACACCTCAACTGCTAGAACAGGGCCTCATCCTCCCTGATTGAACTGACCTCATTATCTCTAGCTTGCTTGCTAGCATATATATACCTGCCCCTGGAAATTTCCACTACATGCATCTGAGGAAGTGGGTATTCACCCACGAAAGCTCATGCTCCAAAACGTCTGTTAGTCTATAAGGTGCCACAGGATTCTTTGCTGCTTTTACAGATCCAGACTAACACGGCTACCCCTCTGATATTAAACCAATGCAACTCTGCATACAGACCAGCCTTTAGAAAGGACATCATCATCGTAACTAGTATTAATTGGCACCCTGCAGTCTCAACAAAGAGACCAAGGGTACTTCTACACTCAGAAAACAGGTGTACAGCAGAACCTCAGAGTTACGAACACCAGAGTTACAAACTGATCGGTCAAGCACACACCTCATTTGGAACTGGCAGTATGCAATCAGGTAGGAGAGACCCAAAAAAAGCAAATGCTGTACTACAGTACTCTGTTAAACGTAAATTAATAAAAAAAGAAAGAGAAAGTTAAAAATAAACAATTTGATAAGGAAAAGAAAATATTTTTGTGGTTGTTTCATTTAAATTAAGATGGTTAAAAGCAGCATTTTTCTTCTGCATAGTAAACTTTCAAAGCTGTATTAAGTCAATGTTCAGTTGTAAACTTTTGAAAGAACAATCATAACATTTTGTACAGACTTATGAACATTTCAGAGTTATAAACAACCTACATTCCTGAGGTGTTTGTAATTCTAAGGTTCTACTGTATACAACAACATGACCACTAGAATTTTATAATGGGTTAGCTATCCCATTGTAAAAAAACACAAACCATTTTTTCTACTTGTAGATAAGGTCAGCGTGTCTACTCTTCATTGTCCTGTATGGCGGGTTTAAGCTAAGGCAGAATGGGTATGAAATGCTACTAATTCAGAATGGCTGTGCTTTTGCATTCACTTTACACTGGTGTAAGTGACTGCACATGGGGCAAGGCAATGGAGAATCAGGCCCAAACAGAGTGGAGAACGAACATGCTTTTACTTGTAGAGGTGGTCCTTCTATGTAAGAATAAGACTGGAGTTATATTGGTCACGCAAGACAGGGAAGCTTACATTGCAATTGTCTATGCTCCATCTGTTCTGTGGATAACTAGACAACTACTGTCTCCGAGGCAATTTTCATACATACTAACTTCATTAGCAAAATTAAACAAGGAACTTTAATTCAAATAGAAAGTCAATAAAATGATTAAATGGCAACAAATTAGTTTGAGTAATGCAGAACACTGTTAAAAATGATCAAGCAAAGAAGTATATCTAGGTATTTCTTTTGCATCCTTCTCCATCGTGCCTGAATGGCTTTGAAATAAACTTGTCATCATTGCAGTATTTGGTCCAATTAATAACAGCACTTAAATTCCACATCTTATTTCAACATTCAGGGCTTGAAAAGTGTCAGAAAGTGCTGAGATATTTATTTTGGAAGGTTCTTTAAAAAAAAAATCTAAAAACTCCACCTTTACCTGAACTTAGTAGAACACCAATTTAGGTCTCAGTTCAGCTATTACTATATCTATGCAGGTGGACCCCTGGACCCATCGTCAGATCAGGACTACAGGAAGCAACACTTAGTGTGACGTATACATGATACTGCTGAGAGAACAACAAAGCTTCTGGTTTCTTTTAAAATTAGCTGGCATAGCCAATAAGCCAGGAAACCCCTCTGTTTTTTCTTTAATGGAAAGAGTTTAAAGTAACTCTTTTTTTCATTCTACTCCAGCCTCATTTTTCATCACACTGAAAATCAATAGTTTCACTAAACCAAGAAATCACATCTTGGTTTATATCTTTTAATTTTAGAAATAAGGGGGGGAAGGAGAAGAATTTGACTGGTAGAGTGACCCTTGCTTATGTCTATAATTCTTATTGTTTGGATTTCATTTTTTAAAGTTCATTTATTTATCTGTGGTAATACAAGCAGTACCACAACTGGGTTCCATAAAATATTCTTGTGTTGAGGTTGGGTGGAGTTTTCTCATGGAGCTCAATTCACGTAGGACAATTTTTGCAAGCTGATCAAAGAAGAGTACGATTTTGTGGCTTCTTATGGTAATGAAATAAATTCTGCAGTGATAATAGAATATCCTTGTTTTTGTGCACCTTTTGTAAGACTATGAGAGATGAACAATCACAGCATAACTAGATCAGACAGAAGCAATACAAGGAGGGAATGCAGTGAAGAGAAATATTATTTAGCTTTATGATGAGTCAGGGAAGATGTAATGGGTCCGCCATATAGCAATCTGGGCTCTATTCTCACAT
This sequence comes from Gopherus evgoodei, assembly GCF_007399415.2. NCBI lineage: Eukaryota > Metazoa > Chordata > Testudines > Testudinidae > Gopherus > Gopherus evgoodei. The sequence continues at coordinate 24,637,000 of NC_044326.1, forward strand.
GATGTAATCACTCAGTGGGGAATGAGGTCTTCCTCAGTAATAAAGATGATGGCAGCAACATCCATTCTTCTTGTGTCCAATCCAGAGGTTCAGTTCAGTGCAACATGTTGAAGCAAGGGGGTGGGAAGCATATGTAACACCAACAGAATGAGATGGGGACTTCAGCAGCTCTCTCTACTGAGCAAGGCACAGATGGGAAAAGACTATTTTCAATTCGTTGTAACTCAGCCAATTCTAAAAGGATTTTCCTGACAGCAGCAAAAAGGTAGCTCTGTAATCCCAGGATTTCCCCCTACCAAGTCACAGAAGTGTAGGACTGGAAGGGACCTCAACAGGTCATCTAGTCCAGTTTCCTGCACTCAAGCAGAGCTAAGTAATAACTAGACTATTTCTGACAGGTGTTTGTCTAACCTTAAAAACCTCTTATGACAGAGATTCCACAACCTCCCTAGGCTATTTGTTCCAATGCTTAATTACTCTGATAGTTAGGAAGTTTTTCCTATTCAAACCTAAACTTCCCTTCCTGCAATTTAAGCCTATTGTTTCTTGTCTTATCCTCAGAATCTAGGGAGACCAAATTTTTCACCCTCCTTGCAATAACCTTTTATGTACCTGAAAATTGTTATGTCCCCTCTCAATCTTCTCTTCTTCAGACTAAATAAATCCAATTTTTTTTTTTTAGTCTTCCTTTAGAGGCCATGTTTTCTAGAGCTTTAAGCATTTTTGTTGCTCTTCTCTGCACTCTCTCCAATTTGTCTATATCTTTCCTGAAATGTAGTGCACAGAATTGAACACAATACCCCAGCTGGGGACTAATCAGCGTAGAGTACAGCAGAAGAATTAATTCCGGTCTTGCTCAGAACACTTCCGATACATCCCATAATGACATTTACCTTTTATGCAACAGTGTTACACTGTTGACTAATATTCAGCTTGTGATCCACTATGGCCACTGGATCCCTTTCTGCAGAACTCCTTCGTAGGCACTCAATTCGCATTTTGCTTGCGTGCAACTTGTTCCTTCCTAAGTGGAGCACTTTGCATTTGTCTTTACTGAATTTCACGCTATTTACTTCAGACCATTTATCCAGTTTGTCCAGATCATTTTGAATTTTAATCCTATCCTCCAAAGTACTTGCAACCCCCTCCCAGCTTGACGTCATCTGCAGACTTTAAGTGTACTCTCTCTATGCCATTATCTAAATCATTGATGAAGATATTGAACAGAACCAGACCCAGGACTGATCCCTGCAGCACTGCACTTGATATGCCCTTCTGGCTTGACTGTGAACCACTGATAACTACTCTCTAGGAACTGTTTTCCAACCAGTTATGCATCCACCTTTTAGGAGCTCCAGCTAGGTTATATTTTCCTTGTTTATTTATGAGAAGGTCATGCAAAATAGTATCAAAAGCCTTACTAAAATCAAGATATACCACATCTACAGCTTCCCTTTGTGACATTATGCCCCATATTCTTCACAGAAATATTGTTATGAAAGGAATATGGCATAACTTTGATATTTTTTATGCAAGATGGGTCATGTGAGGTATCCTTGGAAAGATTATGATTACTGAATGTGATTATTCAATTTGTATGCATGTATCATTCCTGTATCTGAAGTTAGGAATATTGACTATGTAACAACTACAACTGTGTGTGTACTTGGGGAACACCCACCAGACAGTATGCAATCAGCCTGGATGGGCCATTAGGAAGGAAATGAGACTTTGAAAATACTAATCTTCTTCCTCCTGAGAACCTTCCTGGGATGCTGCATTGACACTACAAGGTCATGTGATCATGTCACCTGGTACAGGACACTATCTTGAGCTGGTATTTTTCCACTGGAAGGGGGTGGGAGTCAAACTAAGAAATAAAAGATTCCTGCCATACGTAAATCATATTTAAAGCTGGGGAGTGAGTTAATCTAGGGTCTTCTCAACTGCCTGCCCGCTCAAGAAGAAAGACTGCTGAAAACACCTGAAGCAACAAAGGAACTAAGGTGGGAGAGGTAGGGGGTGAGCCCAGGCAAGACAGATCAGCCTGTAAAAGGAATCCCTGGAGATTCAAGCTGCAAGCAGTGCAGTTTGCCTTCAAGAAACTCTGCAACCTGCTTGAAACAACATTTAGGGTGAGAAATTATTATTTGTAGTCGGTATTCCTTAGTATATTCAGCTTAGTTTTCATGTATTTTATTTGCTCAGTAATCTGCTTTGTTCTGTTTGCTATCCCTTATAATCACTTAAAATGTACCTTTTGTAGTTAATAAACTTGTTTTTTGTTTATTCCAAAACCCAGTTTGTGCAATTCATACCTGGGGGTGGGGAAGAGCGGCACATATCTTTCTCAACATTGAGGGAGGGGCAAATCTCTATACAACGCAAGACAATATTATTTTGGGTTTACACTCCAGAGGGTGTGTGCACCAGAGCGCTGGGCAATTCTCTGAGCTGAACCCTCCCACACAAAGCTGATTGCAGACTGTGTGATTCTACAGTGGGGTATGTCCCTACCTGTGTGTGTGCTGGAAGGGGGCTTGAGAGCTGACACATCAGCACAGAGTTGGGGCGGGACCCAGGTTTAGGGTTAGAATTAGGGTTTGGGACTGGCGGGCTCAGCACATCAAGTGGCACCCTGGAAGCTGGGTCCAACCCATCACACCCCTCATTCACAAATTTCAGACTCCTGTTGCAAACCATGTAAGAAGCAAAGTTTTAGGAAACCTTGTACATAGAAGTGGTTCCTTCTGTAAGGTAGTACCACTGAAATGCAGCTCCCTCTGTTGGAGAGCAGAAATCAGCTGCACGCATAGTACCACAACCTCCAGCATGGAACTGGTAAAATAAACCCAAAAGTATCATGACAAACCCTTACTCCTATGAACAGTACCACTGAGTCTTTAATATCCACAAATAGCAAAATGGACTGTGTTTTTAAGGTCTCGTCTGGAAGACTCAGATGGTGAACTACATAGAACTGTTTATCTACATCAGAAAGAATCTTCACTAATACTTAAACCAGGGCTACAGGAGTCTAGAAGTGTCAAATCTAACACCTAGATTACTAAAGCACTTTCAGGCAACAATTGTGACACTATCAAAAGTACTACTAGTGTCCGAGCATAACTACATCACAAAAAAAGCTTTTATGTTCACTAAATGATATGGTCACAAAATTCTTACCTTATGATAGCAGGAGCTTTGTTTTTTTAAATAGGAGAGAGCAGAAAGCTTTCCTTTAAGGTACAGAACTTCGCTAGTCTGCCATCATTTTTCTAGGGCCACTGTTGTACCAAGGGGCCGGGGCGACTCTATGTTTTTTGCTGCCCCAAGCACGGCAGTCAGGTGGCCTTCGGCAGCATCCCTATGGGCAGTCCGCTGGGGACACAGATTCGGTGGCGTTTCTGCGGGTGATCTGCCGGTCCCGTGCCTTTGGCGTACCCACTACCGAATTACTGCCGAGGCTGCGGGACCAGTGGACCTCCCGCAGGTGTGCTGCAAAACGCTGCCTGACTGCGGCCCTCACAGCAACCAGCAGGCCGCCCCCCACAGCTGGCCACCCCACTTGCTGTGCTGATGCCTGGAGCTGCCCCTGGCAAGGGGTGAATACAGTTGTTAAAATAGTATATATGCACAAGTGACATTCACTATGAAGTATCTACAGCGGTGACAATTTATTTTGAGTAATACTAGAGAGAGAGAGAGAGAGAGAGAAAATCACATTACAAGATAATTTGAGGTTTCATTAGTGATTCCACTTTGCTCAGTGGAGTTAGTGTGACATGCTTCTTTGTGAGGTAGAACAGAATAATACGAGCTACTTTTATACCTCTAATAAGGAGTTATATTTAAAACAAGACCCAGCTCAAACCTTGTTTACAGGGCAGCATGTCTCACGGCTAATGGGATTGCTCAGGGAATGGGTAGTAAAAAGGGTGACTTCCAATGGAAATGCTTGGCAACTATTTAAGAGCATTTTTTTTTAACTCTGGTTAGCTGGGTTGCAATATATTAAAAAGGTGTCATGTTTGTAAAGTATTTTGAAGATGTAAAGGACAGACATAAGTTAATAAATCATCGCAACATACCCAAGCGTTGTTATTTAGATTTAAGTAACTGGAGAGGTTGATCCAAGGCTCTAGTAGGCCCCTAACACTCCATTAACAATACAATTAAATCCCAGAAGCTTTAAAATGATCAATTCAACAGACAGACACCTACAAATACCTCATTCTTCCCCTTTATTGTCCAGAAAGGAAAGTAGCATCATCCCCATTTTACAAATGAGAAAACAGAGCTGAAAGGCCAGATTTTAGTTATTAGGCACCTAAAGATGCAGACCGAAAAAAAATCCCACTAGATGCCCATCTGTGTCTTTTCATGCCAAAATACCTTAAAAAGTCTGGTCTAAAGTGACTTTCCCAACACCACATGGAGAGTCTGCTGATCCTTGCTGTGACACCTCAGGAATTCCATTCTCAGCCTTACACTCTTCCAGCAGAATTGCTAAATACATGTGCACAAAAAGTCCTTCACTAATTCAGATTCTTTAGCAATAAATCTCATTCATCCCTGCTTTCACCTTACTCATTGTATGACTTTCCATTCAGCCCTTTCTCTCTCTCTCCTTTTTTCTTTTTTTAATACAAGCATTTCTTTGAGCAGCAATAATCTGATAACTAGTGTGTGACACGACTGATGCTAGACATCCAGGATGATATAAGATACCTCATCCTCCTCAGAAACAGGCTCCTGTCCTAAATTGTTGAGTAGTTCCATTGTATGCTGTTAAAACAGTTGGTGCAGCATTTGATCCAGAGACGGCTAAAATAATTTCCACACACACTTTGGGACTCTATACCTAAACCAGCTCACATTGACTTCAATGGAAGCAGGATCAAGTCCTTTTTTCACCACCCTTGGTCCCCAAGGCTAAAGCAGAACAAGACATGTATGGTATACAATATATATGAATAGCGCCATCAGTAATTATATAATGCACTACTATAGCATTCTCATTCTAAAATATTATCATCCCCATGTAGCAAATGGGAAAACAGATACAGAAAGATTAGAGACCCAATTTTTACATTTGGATGTCTAAAGTAGGCTACTTAAGCATACAAGTCTTGATTCAGTGGCCTAAAATGTCTCTTTGTGCATAACATTAGATGCCCAAGTTTGAAGTCTAGGTCCTAGAGGACTTGCCTAAGGTGACCCAGCACATCCGGTGCAGATTCAAGAATACACAGTTCTGTGCTTTCTATAAGACTATCCTACCACTCTTAAAACCAGTTATATCCTTTGTACTCTCCTTTTTCCTGTACTGCGTTCATGCAATAAAATTGGAGATGGGTCTGACCCAAAAACCCTGAATCCAAACAGTCCTGAATTTTAAGGGGCTTAAAATCTAGACCTCAGTTTTGTGCTATGACCCCCATCTGTAGTGACAAAGTAATATTTATTTTACAAACTCACTTCCGCTCCTTCTGTTGCTTCTAGTTTGCTTTACAATCCTAATATCCTGCATTTCCTTCTTATTAGGCCCCTGTGATATTCTGCTTTGGAGCCTCCCTGTTCCGGAGATAATGCAAACTGCAGGCAAGGAACAAAATATGAGAAGCTAAGTGTCTCAGGAAGAAGGTAGTGTTAGCATCCCATGTTTTATATTAATATTTACTGAGCTACTCAATAAAAAATTCATACTTACCATAGCAACCCCTGTACCACATGGTGCACATACTATTGGCAAGAATAAATGTATTCTTTAAAGAAATAAAAATAAAAATCAGACAGTAAAAGAGCATGTACATTTTTGGACATTTGATATTTTCAATGACTGGAAAAGTAGGATCTGCTTTAATAAAACCAGATTTTCACACCCAATGTTGGGCTTGTCTATAAATAGGGGATTTGTATTTCGTGTTGGGAAGCATGGGTTTGCCATGGCTCCTTAGAGAGATAAGGGCTAACCATGAAATATGGTGAGCCAGGAATCAGATTTTGAACTGGATGTGGGATTTCAGGTTGGACCTAATTCTACTACAAACCTATTTCTGTCTCCTCCCTCTTTCTTTTTGACTTATTAAAACATATACTGAAAATAGAAACTTTAGGAAAAATCATGCCAGCCCATGCCCTTTTGAACTATTTGTTATTCTTGTCTAAAGGCAAGGAAAGATGCTAATACCGGGATATGAACCTGTTTGGTCTACCAAAACCTGACTGTCATGGAGGAGCTAATCCCAATTAGTTTCCACAATTCTACTGCTGAGGACTGCCATTGTTCTATATGTATAATTTCATATTGTGGAGTATTTTGGAATAGTCTTTCTGAAAGATGAAGTTATAGGGTATGGAATATCAACTGTCCCCTGAAGTAATAGATACAATCAAACATCATCTCACCCAGCTGAAAGTTGCAATATCTAACACTATGGGTATGTCTATACTATGGGCTTATTCTGATTTTACATAAACCGGTTTTGTAAAACAGAGTGTATAAAGTCGAATGCATGCAGCCACACTAAGCACATTCATTCGGTGGTGTGCGTCCATGTACCGAGGCTAGTGTCGATTTCTGGAGTGTTGCACTGTGGGTAGCTATCCCATAGTTCCCGCAGTCTCCCCCACCCATTGGAATTCTGGGTTGAGATCCCAATGCATGATGGTGCAAAAACAGTGTCGCGGGTGATTCTGAGTAAATGTCGTCACTCAATCCTTCCTCCGTGAAAGCAACGGCAGACAATCATTTCGCACCCTTTTTCCCTGGATTGCCCTGGCAGACACCATAGCATGGCAACCATGGAGCCTGTTTTGCCTTGTCACTGTCACCGTATGTGTACTGGATGCTGCTGACAGAGGTGGTACTGCAGTGCTACACAGCAGCATTCATTTGCCTTTGCAAGGTAGCAGAGACGGTTACCATCCCTATTGCACTGTCTGCCATAGTAAATTGGCATGAGATGATGGTTATCAATCATTTTGTACCGTCTGCTGCTGTCATGGGTGCTCCTGGTTGGCCTTGTTGAGGTCGGCCGGGGGTGCATGGACAAAAATGGGAATGACTCCCCGGGTCATTCCCTTCTTTATGTTTTGTCTAAAAATAGAGTCAGTCCTGCCTAGAATATGGGGCAAGTCTACTAGAGAGCCAGAGAGCACAGCCGCTCCAGGTCAGAGCCCCAGACACCCCGCAGAAATGATGAGCTGCATGCCATTCTAGGGGGTGCCCTTGCAACAACCCCACCTGTTGTTTTCTTCCTCCCACACCCATCCTGGGCTACTGTGGCAGTGTCCCCCCCATCTGTCTGATGAAGTAATAAAGAATGCAGGAATAAGAAACACTGACTTTTTAGCAAGATAAAATGAGGGAGAGGCAGCCTCCAGCTGCTATGATAGTCCAGGCAGGACATTAAAGGGTGGTAGCGGGGAGAGGAGTGGCTATGGTAGTCCAGGGAGTACAGAATCTTTTCTTTAAACACGAAAGGTGGGGGGGCTGATGGAGTTCAGGCTCCAGCTGTTATGATGAGGATGGTTACCCAGCATTTTGTACCATCTGCCAGGAATGACAGGGAGTCATTCCCATTTTTACCCAGGCACCCCCGGTCGACCTCACTGAGGCCAGCCAGGAGCACTCACGGGATGATGATGGTTTTCCACCATTTTGTACTGTCTGCCATCAGGAAAGGAAGGGGAGGGGATGCTGCTGTTCAGCGCGGCAGCACCGTGTCTACCAGCTGCATGCAGTAGACATACGGTGACATTGAAAAATGGCAAGAAATGATTTTTTTCCCTTTTCTTTCACGGGGTGTGTGTGTGTAAATTGACCCACCCCGGACAATGTTTTTGACCCTTCAGGCATTGGGAGCTCAGCCAAGAATGCAAATGCTTTTCAGAGACCGTGGGGACTCTGGGATAGCTGGAGTCCTCAGTTCCCCTCCCTCCCTCCCTCCATGAGCGTCCATTTGATTCTTTGGCTTTCTGTTACGCTTGTCATGCAGCACTGCACTCAGTCCCTGCTGTGGCCTCTGTCTATCATAGCCTGGAGATTTTTTCAAATGCTTTGTCATTTCGTCTTCTGGAACGGAGTTCTGATAGAACAGATTTGTCTCCCCAAACAGCGATCAGATCCAGTATCTCCCGTACGGTCCATGCTGGAGCTCTTTTTGGATTTGGGACTGCATCGCCACCCATGTTGATCAGAGCTCCACGGTGGGCAAACAGGAAATGAAATTCAAAAGTTCGCGGGGCTTTTCCTGTCTACCTGGCCAGTGCATCCGAGTTCAGATTGCTTTCCAGAGCGGTCACAATGGTGCACTGTGGGATACCACCCAGAGGCCAATACCGTCGATTTGCGGCCACACTAACCCTAATCCGACATGGCAATACTGATTTCAGCACTACTCCTCTCATCGGGGAGGAGTACAGAAACCAGTTTAAAGAGCCCTTTATATCAATATAAAGGGCCTCGTTATGTGGACGGGTGTAGAGTTAAATCGGTTTAACGCTGCTAAATTTGGTTTAAACGCGAAGTGCAGACCAGGCCTATGGCTACGCTAGAGAGCTTACAGAGGCGCAGCTATAAATTCTCTAGTTTAGCTGCTCTAAATGGATGAGAGAGAGAGAGAGATCTCCCATTCACTTAATAATTCACCCCCATCCATTATCTCTAAGAAGGATTGCCCTGGGAGGATGAATGTTGATAAGAAGATATTGATTGAGGGTTTGCTAACCTTTGAAGTGCTAAGGGGGGGCAGGTGAGTGGTAGGGAGGGTCTCTCTCTCCTGTTTCCCATTGGTAAATGTCCAGGTACACAAAATAAATGAAGAAATGTTGGTGGCTAGCAAAATCACTTTACTATCCATTCCTACTTATTAGTTAATTGAGTTCAAAACAGGAAAGCTGGCACTGCTGCTACCTGTCATTGGCTTGTAGTGAAAGAGATCATTATGTTTCCTTTGCTTATATTCCCTTTAATTTCACAAGCACAAACAGGTATCTACTTCCAGACACGTATGCAGACATATTTATGTAGTACCATACCACACAACCTGGCTCTATTTTAAAAGTACTGAAATATTAAAATGACAATTCTTCCCTATAATTTGTATAGTGTGTGAATATATGTAGATGGAGAGAGGAAATTCCGCATTAGAATTTAGTCCCTTTGAAACAGCAACTAAGCCAGAGACAATGAGAGACGGCAGGCCACCTTCACGGCTGGTGTAATTCTAATGGCTTTAGAAGAGTTGAACTATGGATAAATTTGACCCTGAATTTTAACAATGAAGGGAGCTTCACTACCACAGAATTATTAGTTGCACCCTGTCTCCATTAATTAGACTTAGCCCTGGTCTACATTACAGGGTTAGGTCAAATTTAGCTGTGTTAGGTTGATTTTATAATGAATACATCTACACAAGCAACCCTATTCTGTCGACCTAAAGGGCTCTTAAAATTGACTTCTACACTGCTTCCAAGCGAGGGGAGTAGCTGGGTCGAATCTGGGATAGTGTGGATGAAAATCAATGTTATTGGCCTCTGGGAGCTATCCCAGAGTGCTCCAATGTGATCTCTCTGAACAGCACTTTCAATTCCGATGCACTAGCCAGGTACACAGGAAAAGCCCTGGGAAATTTTGAATTTCATTTCTTGTTTGGTCAGCATAGTGAGCTCAGCAGCACAGGGGACCATGCAGTCCCCCCAGAATCCCAATGGAGCTCCAACATGGAGCAAACAGGAGACACTGGATCTGATTGCTGTATGGGGAGAAGAATCTGTGCAGGAAGAACTTCGATCAAAAAGAAGAAATGCTGATATATATGCCAAAATTGCACCAGGCATGGTGGAGAGAGGCTACAACAGGGACATACAGCAGTGCCGCGTAAAAGTCAAGGAGCTCAGGCAAGCCTATCAAAAGACAAAGGAGACAAATGGTTGCTCTGGGTCATACATGCCACTTCTATGACCAGCGGCATTGCATTCTAGGGGGGGACCCTACCACTACCCCACCACTGTCCGTGGACACCTGCAAGGGAGGAGTATCACACTGAGAAGGATTTTGTGGATGAGGAAGAGGAGGAGAAGGAGAACAATGCGCAGCAGGCAAGTGGTGAATCCATTCTCCCTGGCAGCAAGGACCTTTTCATCACCCTGGAGCCAATACCCTCCCAAGGCAGGATCTTCGACCTTGAAGGCGGAGAAGGCACCTCTAGTCAGTGCACATTTGTAACTACAGTACAGGATTTAGAAGCAATAATGTTTAATATTTGATTTGCCCTAAAGACTTGGGATGCATTCGCGGCTGGTACAGCTACTGGAAAAGTCTGCTAACGTGTCTGGGATGGAGCAGGAATCCTCCAGGGACATCTCCATGAAGCTCTCCTGGAAATATTCTGAAGGCCTTTGCTGAAGGTTTCTGGGGAGGGCTGCCTTATTTTGACCTCCACGGTAGGACACTTTACCATGCCAAGCCATTAGCAAGTAGTCTGGAATCACTGCAGCACAAAGCATGGCAGCAAATGATCCTGGGTTTTGGTCACATTCAAGCAACATTTGGTCTATACCTTTCTGTGTTAGCCTCAGGAACGTGATATCATTCATGGTCACCTGGTTGAAATAGGGGAATTTTTTTAAGGGAACAGTAAAAGGACCCCATTCATGCTGGGCTGTTTGCGCTTGGCTAAAAGGGATCATCCTTGAGAATAGCCACATGGTGGGGGGAAAGGATCATCCCAAATAGCCCTGCGGAGGGGTGTGGGGAAGTGTGGGCTGCACATCCACCCGAAAACCACAGCCCCTCCTTTTAAATGGCAAACCCAACTGACATTGATTGCTACGGGAAAGGAGGGCATTGAAGTTTGAAAACATTCCCACATGTTTAGGAGGACGTTAGAAGCCAAACCTGCATAGCCTTTGGCTTACCCTGGCTGCCTGGAAACCAAATTCTGTTGCCCAGCCATGTGTGATGTGTTGCTGCAGGTGCTCAATATAAAAGGTAAAATGTGACCTTGTACCTAAAGCCCATGTGCTGTCTGCTGGGAATTGTTTAATTCATTGTGAAAGAAAGAGTCTCCTTTTTGTTCTCAGAAATGCATCATCTTAAATTTTACTCTCTCTTTTTATCCCCTATCATCTCCATCCCTGAGGCTGGAAGCTCTTGGCACCCAACCACTGCACTGCAAAGGATGGTCCAAGCAACAGAAGGCTGTCAAACAGTTTTGATTTGTACTGTGGCTACAATAAGCAACGTGGCCTTGTCCTTCCCTCCCTCTCACCCCCCCCCCCACCCCGCTGGGATACCATATCAATTATCTCCCCTTTTTTAAAATTAATAAAGAATGCATGATTTCAAAACAATGGTGACTTTATTTCCTTTGCCAGCTGTGATTGAAGCGGGGAGGGTGGTTGGCTTACAGAGAGTTAAAAATCAACAAAGGGGCAGGTTTGCATCAAGGAGAAACACACACAACTGTCACACCGTAGCCTGGCCAGTCATGAAACTGGTTTTCAAAGCCTCTCTGATGCGCAGCATGCCTACCAGTGCTCTTCTAATCTGGCTGTTCAAAACTGGCAGCCAGGCGATTTGCCTCAAACTCCCACTCTGCCTTAAACATCTCTCCCTGACTCTCATAGATATTATGGAGCACACAGCAAGCAGTAATAACAGTGGGACTATTGGTTGCGCTGAGGTATAACTTAGTCAGCAAACAGTGCCAGCGAGCTTTTAAATATCCAAAGGCACATTTACCACCATTCTGCACCTGCTCAGCCTATAGTTGAACTGCTCCTTACTACTGTCCAGGCTGCCTGTGTATGGCTTCATGAGCCATGACAGCAAGGGGTAGATTGGGTCTCCAGGGATAACTACTGGAATTTCAACATCCCCAACAGTAATTTTCTGGTCTGGGAAGTAAGTCCTTTCTTGCAGCTGCTCAAACAGCCCGAAGTTCCTAAAGATGCGAGTGTCATGCACCTTTCCCAACCATCCCGTGCTGATATCGGTGAAACATCCCTTGTGATCCACCAGTGCTTGCAGCATCATTGAGAAGTGCTCCTTGCGGTTTATGTACTGGTTGGCAAGGTGGTCCAGTGCCAAGACAGGGATATGTGTTCCGTCTATCGTCCCACCACTGTTAGGGAAACCCATTGAAGCAAAGCCATCCACTATGACCTGCACATTTCCCAGAGTCACTACCCTTGATAGCAAAATGTCAGTGATTGCATTGGCTACTTGAATCACAGTAGTTCCCACAGTAGATTTGCCCACTCCAAATAGATTCCTGACTGATTGGTAGCAGTCAGGAGTTGCAAGCGTCCACAGGGCCACCACCACTCGCTTCTCAACTGACAGGGCAGCTCTCATCTTGGTATTCCTACACTTCAGGGCAGGGGAAAGCAACTCTCAAAGTTCCAGGAAAGTTCCATACAAAATTTTCGCAGCCACTGGGAATCATCTCATATCTGCCACACTATGCGATCCCGCCAGTATGTGCTTGTTTGCTGGGCCCAGAATCAGCGTTCCACTGTATCAACCAGCCCCACTGCCACCATGATGTCCCAATTGCCACATCCCGTGCTTTCAGAAACATCTGTGTCCATGTCCTCCTCACAATCGTCCTCGCAGGGTTCTGCACATACTGCAATATAATGTGCAAAGTGTTTACAATGCTCACAACAGCAGCGGTGAGCTGAGCAGGATCCATGCTTGCCGTGCTATGACATCTGCACAGGTAGCTCAGGAAAAAAGGCGCAAAATGATTGTCTGAAGTTGCTTTGACAGAGGGAGGGAGGGGAGAGGAGACTGACAACATGAACCCAAAACTACCCGCAACAATGTTTTTGCCCCATCAGGCATTGGGAGCTTAACCCAGAATTCCAATGGGCAGCGGAGGATAGCTTCGCAGAGTGCACTGCTCTGTGAGTCGATGCTAGCCATGGTAGTGAGGACGCACACCGCCGACTTAATGCGCTTAGTGGGGACATACACAATCAACTGTATAAAATCGATTTCTAAAAATCAACTTCTATAAAATCGACCTATTCCGTAGTGTAGACATACCCTAAAACTGCAGAGGGAGAGCATTCAGTATGGTCTGGATATTTTTCCTCTACATGCCAAAGGATAACAATATTTCTCCTATTAGTAAAAGCCTATCACTTCTATACCTTCTGCTCCTCTTTAGCTTGAGAAGACAGATGCCAACACACCATGAATTATGGTTTTATACTGGATGTTTATCTGCAAGACTCCTTTGCCAGTACAAATAAATATAAGAATAAAATACAGTCTTTGCAAATCACAGAATATACTGGATCCAATTTGTTCTTATTGATTTTTAAAGACATTTACAGAACACAAACAAATATAAGTGAGAATATATAAATAATATATTCAGCATACTGTTTTCCCTGCAAATCTTTTGAAAAAGAGTTGAAGACCATTCCAATCAGCCGTGTGTGTTGGCTGCCACTTCAGAGTGGCACAAAATAGCATTTAGGATCAAGCATGGTGCTTTTCATCTCCAATATGGTCAGGGCACCTGGTGAACATTTTTGTTTATGTCACATAAGTCAGCATGAGCCCTGATAAATTAATGAGTTGGAACAAAAACATAAAACGTGACATGGCTGAAAAGAGAAATAAGATAGAACACAGTGATAATAGCAGTCTTTGCAAAGCTCTCGTTAGTGCTACATGCTTTATATTCCATTAAATATATTTTATGATTTTCTTTAGTTCAGTCTGTTATATGCATCTGTCCAGAAATCAAGGCACATGTGCAGTACATTGCAAAAATGAAAGTGTTGAGTTAACCTAATGTCAATTTATACCATGCATCAACAACATAGTATCCAAGAAACATCAGCAACAAATGGTGTGTGTTTACTATGCCCCAGGTCCTGTTGGAGAAAGGGGGCCTGGTAGGTGATATGGAAGAAGGGCTGGCAAATTGAACTTCTGCTCAAAGTCATGAAATTCATTTATTTCAGAACCCTTCCCACCAATTTATGGGCCCTCTGTGTTACTCCTCAGACCTCTCAACTTAAAGATAGGCAAGGGAATCAGCAAAGCAGTGGAGACAAGCAGACTTAGCAAACCAGCAGAGAGGGGAGTTAGTATAGAAGGCAGTAAGGGAGGTAGCAGAAGTGAGGGCAAATGGAGAGGCTAGCTGGGCTTTCCACCTCTCCTGAATAGTTAAAGAAGCTCATTGGGGCCACCACTGTGCATATGAAAAGGCTCATCAGAACACCCGCACAACTACCCTATCCTTAGGAGGCTTACTAGCTCAGCAGATCCCAATGAGCTAAAATACGATCCTCAGAAGGATTACAGGTGATATTTTCATAAGTGTCGTATTCCATTGAAAGTCATTTGCTTGGGTAAATATGAAAGTTTTACCCCTGTGATCCTATTGAGCCTTGTTTAGTGGTTGACTCATCCATGACAAATGAGCCTCCTAAGACCTGCATGTGATTCAGTGGCTCTTCCAGAGCACTTAAGACTCCCAGAGAGTGAGGACTGAGACCCCACCTCACAATCACAAGTCTCAAGGAGGAGAGGTATGAGTCTCTCACTGCATAGAGAAGGGGCTGGAGGGCTACAATGAACTTCTTAAGGCTTATGGAGGAGTTTCCCCAAAAGCCTTTTAAGAGCTATGGGTTAGGGGATTCCATATAACTGTTAGGAAACTTATTAGCTGCCACAAAGCCTTATGAAGAGTTTCTTAGGGCTTGTGTGGGGGCGAACCACAAGCCTCCTTGACCCAGGGTGGGGTTGAGAGAAGCCCCAACTGCCTAAGGTTTGCAGGGGGAAATCTTCATTAGAACTGACACTTTGCAGAATTCTGACTCTCACAGAGGGAAAAATAGAACTCTGCTATCATCATAAACAGAGGTTTCTCTGGCTTTCCCACAGAGCCTTGTCCCCTTCTTGGGGCTTAGACCACTTTGCCAGTGAGGGAACCCAGGCCCACCCACTACTCCAGGTTTCAACCCAGGGATCCTATAAACCGTAGCCATGTAGGGGGTCCTTTGATTGGTTGCTGCTCTTTCCCCTTAGCTTCTTCCCACTTGATCCCTTTACCTTCAGCCATTTCCTTAGGATTACAGTTCTCAGGTCCTCGCTCTCGTAGGGCCAGTAAATACAGCCCATCGAGCTCCCTTAGCCAGAGCAGAACAGCCTGCTTCACTCCGCTGCAGCTCCTTTTATCTGAGACTGCTGGGCTCTGATTGGCTGCTTCCATGCAGCTTTCTAGGCAGGCTTGGAGGATCACCTTCACTGCTCTTCTCCAAAGGCAGGGCATAGTACAGACATGCCAACTCTTGTGAATTAATCATGAGAGATGTGATTTCTAAGTAAAATTAAACCTTGCTCTCAAATATGAGGATTTTTTTTTCAGCCATGGTTCCCACTGTCAGTCTGTCCCTGGCCTGATAGTAGGAGCCACAGCCACAGCAGGAACTCCTCCTCGTGGGGTGGGCTGAGAGCAGGAGCCACGGCTACCACAAGAAGTCTTCTGCTGTCAGCCAGCCCCTATCAGCGCTCCTGCTGTCAGCCACAGCCCCCCAGGGCTCACGCTGTCAGCCTGGGAAGTAGGAGGGTGAAGAACCCCAGGAAGAGCAGGAGTGAGATTGGGAGGGCTGAACTATGGTCTGGGGGCTGCAGTGAGGAGGGTGGAGGCTGATGGGGTGAGAGGGCTGTATTGATGGTGGGTTCTGAGCAGATGGGGTGAGTGCTGGGGAGTGAACTGAGGGCAGTGGAGCTGAACTGATGAGGTCATGATGATGGGGGCTGAATTGCAGGGGGCTTGGGTGGGAACAGAACTGATGGGCAACTGGAGCATAGAATTAATTGATGGTCAGGAGGAGAGTGGCAGATGCAAGGGTGAGCCAGTTGATAATATGACAGAAAAAACTGCATGCTCCAGACTCAGCCTGCATGATGCAGAGTGGGCCTCCTTATGGCTAAGTGAGCCATTTCCCTCTGCTAAGAAAGAGGGAATCCTGCTGGAATAACATGGTCATAGGTGCGCACTAGGGGTGCAGAAGGTGCTGCCACACTCCCTGGCTTGAAGTGGTTTCCATTAAATACAGGGTTTATGGTTTGGTTCAATGGCTGTCAGCACCCCTGCACACAGTCCCACGCTGAAGTGACTCTTTGCTATTACTTTTGATTTCTCTGCACAGATTTTACTTAGAGACAAATTCTTCATAGACTCATAGGTCAGAAGGGACCAATATGATCATCTACTCTGACCTCCTGCACAAAGCAGGCCACAGAATCTCACCCATCCACTTCTATAACAAACCCCTAACCTATGTCTAAGTTACTGAAGTCTTCAAATTGTGGTTTGAAGACCTCAAGTTGCAGAGAATCCACCAGCAAGTGACCGATGCCCCACGCTGCAGAGGAAGGTGAAAAATCTCCAGGGCCTCTGCCAATCCGCCCTGGAGGAAAATTCCCTCCCAACCCCAAATATGGCAATGAGCTAAACTCTGAGCATGTGGGCAAGACTCACCAGCCAGCACTCAGGAAAGAATTCTCTGCAGTAATTCAGATCCCATCCCATCTAACATCCCATCACAGACCACTGGGCATACTTACCTGCTGATAATCAAAGATCAGTTGCCAAAATTGAGCTATCCCATCACACCATCCCTTCCATAAACTTATCAAGCTTAGTCTTTAAGCCAGATATGTCTTTTGCCCCCACTACTCCCCTTGGAAGGCTGTTCCAGAACGTCACTCCTCTAATGGTTAGAAACCTTCGTCTAATTTCAAGTCTAAACTTCCTAGTGTCCAGTTTATACCCATTTGTTCTTGTGTCTACATTGGTACTAAGCTTAAATAATTCCTCTCCCTCCCTAATATTAATCCCTCTGATATATTTATAGAGAGCAAGCATATCCCCCCTCAACCTTCTTTAGGCTAAACAAGCCATGCTCTTTGAGTCTCTTTTCATAAGACAGGTTTTCCATTCCTCAGATCATCCTAGTAGCCCGTCTCTGAACCTGTTCCAGTTTGAATTCATCCTTCTTAAACATGGGAGACCAGAACTGCACACAGTATTCCAGATGAGGTCTCACCAGTGCCTTAATGGTACTAACACCTCCTTATCTTTTCTGGAAATACCTCGCCTGATGCATCCTAAAACCGCATTAGCTTTTTTCACGGCCATATCACATTGGCGGCTCATAGTCATCCTGTGATCAACCAATACTCCAAGGTCCTTCTCCTCCTCTCTTGCTTCCAACTGATGTGTCCCCAATTTATAACTAAAATTCTTATTATTAATTCACTCACACTCATGTAAATCAGGAGTGACTCAGCTGAAGCCTTTGGAGTTGCATTGGTGTACGATTGGTGTGGCTACAATTATGTTATGGAAGTCATAGAATCCGTGACTTCCAGAGACCTCCATGATATTTTCTGCCCCAAGGCTAGAGCTGTCAGCAGGCAGCCCTGCAGCTCTCAGCTGCTGCTGGAGGTGGGCCACCAGCAGCTTCTAGCCACGGGGCAGCAAGGGGAACCTGGAGCTCTCAGTGCCCATGGGCAGTAGGGGGACCCCAGCATCCCCTGCCGCTGTGGGTACTGGACCCTCCTCCTCCCCATTTTGTCAGGGATATTTTTAGTAAGAGCCATGGAGAGGTCACAGGCTTGTGTGAATTTTTGTTTATTGCCCGTGACCCCTCTGTGACTTTTACTAAAAATATCTGTGAGAAAATCTGAGCCTTAAAGACTGACACCAAGGAAGAATTAGATCCATTATGTTGGAGTGATAGATCAAATTTACAGCACTTGGATGCACTATGGAAAAAAACAGAATCTGCACAACCTGCTTATTTCTCAGTGAACACTGAAGCTTCTTTCAGCCAGGGTTTACTTTTTTTTTTTTAAATAGTCAAGCACTAAAGCTCAAAATGAATGGCAGTCACCCCATAAGGAGACACAGATTGGGTCTCCTCAATAGCCCAGCATCTCCCTCACTCTTATATTTGCTGATCTTATATCTCCACCCTTTGGGGAATTATGGTGTCTGCTGGCAATTAACTTTAAGGAACCAACAAGAGTTTCCTTAAAGAAATATTGGTAAGCCTAACTGCTAGTAGCTATACGGCCTCGAAAATCTGTCCCAGGTAGCTAAACCACAGCTTGCCATGCAAAGTCCAATCACTCTGTGATAGTCTGCCTAATGGAAGTTTGTTCTTTCCTACGTAGTGCAGCCAATCTTACTTGCAGGCAGACCAAGCTTTTTTGTAGTAGAGGGGGAAGGTGAGAGTGGGAGCTGTGGAAAAATCAATATCAAACTACTTTCCACTCTAGTCCCACTGCAGGAGGCTAGTTTATGATCTGCAAAGTGAGTTCAAGACTTCAAGGCCTCAAAACATCACATGTATATCTTATACTTAGGCGAGACCTCCTACAATGCATATAGTGTTGAACTGCTATAGTTACTAATTCTTATTGAAAAGGAAGAGCTGACAGCCTAAAACAATTCTTTCCCTGCATAGCAAAAGAAGGTGGCACTGGTACATGAGTAGACTATAGTTTGGCAGGATATGGTGACACTTCTTAACAGGTCATAACTGCAATTGCAATCAACAGAATCCATTTAAGGATGCATTTTCATTTATTCATTTTATGTTCCTTAAAATAATTGCAAGGTTAACCTTATGCCAGCAGCTAGTCTTCCCATCTTTCTGAGCTCTTTCAAATTTACAAGCCTCATTCACAAGGAGAGAATATTTTTATAGCTGTAACATGACAATTTTATTTATTAAGCGTTCGCCAGCCAAGGCACTCAAGGAGTCACACAACACAATAAACACCTGATTAAAAACACAGCAGAAACGTAATTTTAAAACAGATGCTTAAAACCTCAAACAAAGCAAGCCAACTGAGGGTCTAATAAATATGATGGCAGCATTGTCAGACAAAAATAAATAAACCTTTTGCAATGGTAAATTTTTGATGTTTTGAGGTTTGGTTTTGTTTAGAGTAGGGAGAGATGAACTGAGTCAGATGTCAAGAGGCGAGGGAGTTCCACCTCCACAGCAAGGGCAGGTACGTACTAGCTGACCTTATTAGCAATGTGTATCTCCACAAATATACACAGTGCTGTATAAAGCAAGTTTAGAGTCAAACAGGTAAAGGGGTTCCTGGCCAGAAGGGCTCACAATCTAAAGCCACTGATGGAGACGGACATTACAAACAAGAACATGCACAGAGAGGGAGTCCTTCTTAGAGCCTTAACAATTCATAGAAAAGGTGGCATTTGCATAGTTTCTTGAAAGTGAAGATGGAGG
The DNA here is from genome assembly GCF_007399415.2 of Gopherus evgoodei. Lineage (NCBI taxonomy): Eukaryota > Metazoa > Chordata > Testudines > Testudinidae > Gopherus > Gopherus evgoodei. The sequence goes on from NC_044326.1 coordinate 24,656,311, forward strand.
AAGCTTGGTGGAGAAGCTATTTCAGGCAAAGGGGACAATGTGATAAAAAGCATGGAGTTGAGATGAAGGCAGAAGAGAGGCAAGTAAGGATGCAAACCTGGGCAGAGTTAGGACCAGCTAGGTTCAGAAAGGGAGTTCTAAAGGCAAGGAGAAGCAGCTTGACCATACAGAACATGGAAAGCCAATGTAGAAATTCAGAGATAGGGCAAAATGTGATCAGAGAGAAAGATTATGAGGCTGAAGGTGCAGTGGTGGAACCCCTGTAAAGCAGCCGGTGACTGCACATATCATCAAGGTTAGGTGACTTACACAGCCAGTTTCTATACCACCACTGTGACGGGACCCTCGGGGTGCAGCTTGAGACACTGGGAATGCTATCTCTCACAATGCCTTGTGAGTGACCAGCAGCAAACCCCTCCAGGTGCTGTTATCACTCAGCACAACCACATGTGGAGCCCCAACACCCAGCTAGATTGCATGACTGCTCCCAGATCCATTCATGAATCACACAGAGAAAGGCATCAGAGCCAACCCTCCCTCCCCCCAGCTCTCAGCACTGTACCTCAGGAACATACAATTTATTAATTGGTTCACCACTTCATCAATGGAAAGTGGATATACACTAGCCTTTGTACCCTGAGCAGTTTTGCCACACACTTCATACAAACTCATTGGTAAAAATAAACAGTTAAACAAACGTATTGACTACAGAAGATAGATTTTAAGTGATAGGCAAAAAGTCAAAGTTAGTTACCAAAAGAAATAAAATATAAGCACGCAGTTGAAACTCTCAACCTTATTAGGCTGGGCAACAACTAGAATAAGCAGTTTCTCATGCCACTGGATATTGCAGTCCTTAAACAAGGGATTTGTCCCTTAAATCTGGGCCAGTCTCCTCTGTTGGAGTCTTCAGTCTTCTTCTCAGTGTCTTTGTCACTTGCAGCATAGGTGGGGGCAGGAGAAAGGCCTACTCTGTTCTGTTCTATACCCTCAGTGCCATGTGCTTGGTGAACACACAAGTCCAGGCACGTCTGGTGGGCATTACTGAGTCTCTAGGTAAGGTTGAGCAATTCCCCGGGTGTGGTCTCATGCAAGTGAGTCATTGAATTGTTGCTCCTTTGCTAGACAATAGCTGTTGATAGGTAGTTTGATACCCTGCTCTCTCTAATAAGCTCTCTTCAGAGACCTGTGGTTATAACTGTTAGATTTTTGAGATACAGAGAACATTCTCCAGGAAACAAGACTGTTAGAGCATTGCCTCTTGAACAAAAACTATGGGAATTTGGAGCAAAGTGCTGTCTTTTATAAAACAAAGAGAGTAAATTATTCCATATATTCTCTGTCATACATATGTAGAGAGTAGAAGGGAAATATTTCACTTTGTTTCTTGGGAGGTATAAAATTCTCCGTTTGCACTAAAAATCATAAATTTTGAATTGTCAGATTCACCATCTTAGCAATGTTCAAATTAAGAGGGTCTGATTAGCTTTCACCTCCACTTCATATTGCAAGTGGTTAAAAATTTTCCAATTTAAGCACTGGGTTATAGGTTCATTTACTGCTTTTCACCTGCAGTGGATCAATGGTGTATGTGATTCTTGATCCTGATAGTCCTTTTAGAGGACATAACTTTTTATTATATTGTTCAAAGATGGTTCTCTTAATGATTTTTTCCCCCCAACTGGAATGCTCCCTGGGACACACTGCAGTATATGATGAGTAAGTGGTCTTGTCTAAGAGCTTTTCTAAAGGGCACAGGTGGGAGTAAAAATTTGTCTTTATTTTTTGGTAACTTGTTCAGTAATGCTCTTGCAGATGGGATAACTTTTTTAAAATGAAGTTCAATTCATACCTGTGTTTAACTGGTTTGTAAATATTCTAGTGCTCAGCTTTCAAAGATATTTTTGTATTTCACTTTTGGCTTTTCCCTCTCAGTTTAATATTTGAATTGATTAAAATCATATACAAATACCTGATCAGAGGAGAGATCATATATGAAAGTCACCTTTGCTCTCTTTTACCCTTAAGGCATAGTTAACACAGTTATGTTTCACATTTGTAACAGCATGTAATAGGATTCTGTTTACCTATTGAATATCAGTGGACTGAATCATAGCATTAAGAGAAAGAACTATTACCGTGTCTCTTCACTGAAATAAAAACAATTTTAAATTTAGCTTCAAACTAAAGCAGATATTATTTAAGAACAAACATTACATTTATATAGCACTTTTCATCTTGAAGGACGCCAAATCCTTTTACTACAAATAAATAAAAAAGACTTCCCACTTACCTGACACTTTATATTTTCATAATACTATGCAAAACATTAGCCTTCAAAGCTCCACTGTGAAGGTCCCACATCAGAGATACAGAGACTAGAACCAGTTGAGAATTTTCAATGAATTTTTTCATCAATTTGTCAAAACTGAAACAGGTGCTAAGTCTGACAAATTTCCCAACCTGAAAAATTGTTGAGAAAGTTTTGAACTTGTCAAAACATTTTGTTTGGTCATTTTCCAAATGACAAATTCTAGTTTTCCTGTTTGAAACAACCTTTATTTTGAAATTTAAGCTTAGACTGAAATAACGCTAAAGAAAAAAGGTTGAAATATAAATGAAATGTTTCAAAGTTCTTGAGATGAAATATTTCAATAGCAAAAAAAAGAGGAATTGGCTTTTCAGCTCACAAATATTTTCAAGATTTCAACTTCTGATCATGATTTGAGAGTGGAAAATATTCACAGGTCAGGAAAACTGTTTCCTGCTCAGCTGTAATAGAAACTAAGGCAGAGAGTTTAAGTGACTGGCATGGGCCACAGAGGGAGTCATTAGTAGAGCGGGGATTAGTACTCTGGGATTCCTGGCTCTGTATCCCATATTTAGACCATTAGCCCATACAAATGATATGTAGCAGAATCACTTCATACACCTCTGGGGCAAAATACTACATGAATCTGTTTTTCATCTTTCAACACTTGGGATTTAGGACAGCAACTAACAGAAGGCATGGCTACACAGTGTTACGCATTATGCACATATGGCATTTATGTGTTGGGCAAAAGACTGCCCAGCTTGACATTGTGAGAACTAGTCAATAACACATTCAAGGGCAACTACACAGAACAGTTCAGCAAATATATATTGGACACTCTTATCTGCACAAAGAAAATAAACTCACTAGATGGCACTATAACTGAAAGAATACAAGCTGCAGTATTTCAAGTAAGAGACAGCGACCACATTCTCAACATATTTTAAGTTGAAATTAAGCCTTTTGGAGGTGGAACTTTCTTACTGTGGGTATTCAGCATAATGGGTCTCCAAACTCAGCTGAGCTCTCTAAGTGCTCCCTTAATACAAATAATAATGTTCATGTAACTGGACCATTAGCCTTGGCCAACAACAGTCATAATGCAAACAGGCAGTGTGTAATCTTGCAAGCTTTGCTTTGCCCATGCACCTCAGTCTTGACCCACCAAGATCTGTGCTACTCTAGTTGTGGTCTTTTCTTCACAGCTGTGGAAGTAATGAAAATCCCAACACTCACTTTCACAAGGGTCATTTCCAAATCTTGATTTGCCTTAAGCTTGTTTACTTGCAGAAAGCTTCTGAACAACCAGTTGGATTAGTGCATTCTAAGGGCAGAACAGACAGGGCTGGTGCAACTGTTTAGGCAACCTAGGCGGTCGCCTAGGGCACTGGGATTTGGGGGGTGCCATTTTCTTCGGCAGCGACCGCGGCAGCTGGATCTTCCACCACCTCGGTCGCCACCGGCATTTAGGTGGAGGGATCTGGGGCAGTGGAGCGCGGGAAGCGCCGCCTGCAGCAAGTCAGGGGCAGGGGGCAGCATGCAAGGGAACTTCCCGCTCCAGCTCACGCCTGCCCCGCCTCCTCCCCAAGCACGCCGTAGATGCTTCACTTCTCCCGCCTCCCAGGCTTGTGGCGCCAATCAGCTTAGGGGCCACAAGCCTGGGAGGTGGGAGAAGTGAAGCAGCGATGGCTGCTTGGGGTATTCATGCTTGTGCGCGGAGCAGGGGTGAGCTGGGGCGGGGGGTGCCTCAGGGCGGAGGGTGGGGAATGGGGAGCTGCCGCAGGGGAGGCACCTCAGGGCAGAGGCGGGGAGCAGCCACGGGGGTGGGGCGCCTCAGGGCAGGGGCTTGGGGATGGGAGAGGGCGCAAGGTGGAAGTTTCGCCTAGGGCGCAAAACAGCCTTGCATCGGCCCTGAGAACAGAACTTAATTCACATTGGAAATATTTAGTCTAATATTTATTTCTTGATCACTAGTCACATCTGCCACCAGAGGCTGCTCAGCCACAGCTTAGCTCAATCCTGTAAGCTTCTTTTGTTACAATCATAGCAATTGCAGCTTTCAGTGATGATAATAGTACAGCATCAGGACCAGAGGGAGGAAGTAGAGAAGGGCTAAACAGGAAGACACATGCAGAAGGGATCAGGGGAAGGTGACAGGCACAAAGAATGAAAAGGACTTACTGAGTTTTTAAAAATAGACCAGTAACCTCCCCAGGAAACATTAATATGTCAGGCATCGAGCCTCCACTCCCTGTTCACTTTCATCCTACCCTTCTGCCTGCATCTCCCTTTATAAGCCTTCTCCACTCATTCACTCCCCAACCTCAATCCTGCTACAATATTATCAGCATCATGTCAGAATCTACAATGTTTTTCTTGAGTCTTGGTGAGGACAAAAATTGAAATTCAACAGTATCTTTGAAAGCAACTTCACAACACAAAAAGAAGGGGGGACGGGGACGGCCAGAGCAGCAAAGCAGGGGAAAAAAAAACAAAAAAAACCCCATAGTGCGGCCGGAACGGCAAAGTGTGTGTGCGCGTGGGGGAGGTGAACAAGAATACAGTAGTCTATAGTACTGCATTTTTTTTTAAATGGAAGGAGCCCCTGAAATTGCTTTGCTCCAGGCCCCCTGAATCTTCTGGGCGGCACTGACTATCAGATCATTTATTGGGACGGCCCACTGTCTTCCAAAGCATCACATGCTAAAAGAAAACCCACTTAACTAGTGTGCTAATAAAGATGCATCTGCTACACTCACTGTTCTTGGAACATCGGATTTGTCATATATCACAAAGCCACTTGTCTTGTAAGTTATATATGCTGCTTCCTGCAGCAGTCAACCAGTGATGCTTCAGAGGAAGGCAACTGCTGCCCAAAAGAAACCCGTGCTCAAGACCATGTGAGCTCTACAGCAAGCTTGACCTAAAAGTTGTGCACTAAAGTCACTGGATGTTGCAGCACTCTGGCATGGCAGACTGGAAATGCTGCAGCAGCTTCAGACAAATTTTTAGGGGAGGTTCTTTTTACTGAATGCTATCAGAGCAGTATTTCTTGCATTTAATTGGATAATAAATTCAGTTTACTGTACTTTTTTTTTTACTGCCCCCAAGTTTTCAGTGTGCTTCAGATTTTGTATGGACAGTCCATAAATGAAGGAAGAAGTTGTCAGGCAGCAACAGTATGATATATGGGGCTTTTAACACCAGTGAAGGCATGGGAACTGGTTTGAGATAAATACATCAGCTTGATGTTTCTGCTAAAATTATAACAGTGAGATAATTAACAACCGTAATGTCACTTGATACCTCATTGAAATGAACAAGGGCAGTTCACATTTCTTAGAATATTTTTCAGACTGCCCATAGACTCAGGCAAATACAGTATGTGTTTATGCTGTTCACATTTGGAAAGTCATCTTTGGAACAACTGGCAAAGAAACTTTAATGTTCTTAAATAAAAGTGTAGACTCTAGACCGGGGTGGGCAAACTGTTTGGCCTGGAGGCCATATCTGGGTATAGAAATTGTATGGTGGGCCATGAATGCTCACAAAATTGGGGGTTGGGTTGTGGGAGGGGGTGCGGGCTCTGGGGTGGGGCCAGAAATGAGGAGTTCAGGGTGAAGGAGGGTGCTCCGGGCTAGGAGCAAGGTGTTTGGAGGGCGGGAAAGGGATCAGAGCTGGGGCACGGATGGGGGTGAGGGGTGCAGGCTCCAGGCAGCGCTTACCTCAAGCAGCTCCCAGAAACAGCGGCATGTCCCCACTCTGGCTCCTACACAGAGGCACAAACAGGCAGCTCTGCACACTGCCCTGTTTGCAGGTGCCACCCCCGCAGCTTCCATTGGCCGTGGTTCCGGGCCAATGGGAGCTGCAGGGGTAGCGATTGGGCCGGGGCAGCACATAGGAGTCGGAGGGGAGACATGCCGCTGCTTCCAGGAGCTGCGAAGAATGGGGCAAGCCCCAGACCTCACTTCCCAGGGGGAGCTCAAGGGCCGGATTAAAATGTCTGGAGGGCCAGATGTGGCCCACAGGCCGTAGTTTGCCCACTCCTGCTCTAGATGACAATTGTGCATCTGGGGTGTATTCTGCAGTCAAATTCACAGCCACGGGATTGTACTTAACACCTAACCAACTATGCAATGCTATATATAGGGCAGAGGACACACATTCCTAACGTGTAGGCAGCTGTTTCTCAGAAACATTAAGTTTCTCATATCTTTCTAGACTGGGCCATGACTTTACTTGATTGTCCCTTGTTCTTGTATTTCAGAACAAAATAAAGGGGAGAGACTGACCAGCTTCCAAATACAAATGTTCTGACTACCCCACTAACTTTTGTCACTGTATTGTTATTTAGGTAACCCACACTTACACAATGTGGCTCTTTATCCCATACTTTGTAAGGATGGTACATTTATATCACAGCAGTCCCAATCAGGGGTCAGGAAAACAAAGAGTCTCTGCCTCAGAGAGGTCCCAGCCCAAATTTAGGATAAACTAAAACAGACAGACAAAGATTGGAGAGAGAAGAGTAAAGATGGATAAGTTTGTATAAGTTAGTAGTCTAAGTGATCAGACTAGTCTTAAGTGGCCACCATCCTAATCAATGCCTAGTCTAGCTCCAACTAGATATATTGCTTAGCTTGAATGTCTTTCCTAAAACCTACATGAGGTACAGCAGCACCAGAAAAAAAGGGCATACTCTACCTAGATACAATGTCACCATAGCATATTTGGCTATGTTTTTATTTATGGTAGCCTGTAGAGTACATACACCACACACCCACTTAGCACTGGTATACGTAGCAGCATAGACTGTGAGGTGGGTAAAAACACGCTAGAACCTTAGGGTATGTACCCTACACAGCTCTGTACATCCCAAGCAGCACCTCCCACAACTACATTGCTATTTTTAACAGTGTAGAATCCAGAGGTAAAAGTAAGATGGTACAGCGTACCAGTAAGAGCCAGTACACAGCCAACCATACTGGCAGGGGGCAGCTTCTCCAGTGCCCGGCAAATTAAAAGGACCCAGGGCTCCTGGCTGCCACAACCATGGGGCTCCAGCAGTGATTTAAAGGGCCCGGGGCACTGGCACAGCAGCTTGGCCCTTTAAATCTCTGCTGGGCCACGCTGAACGGCTGGCTGGGGGAGTCTGGCCCCAGCCCCGCCACTTCCACCCAAGAACCCACCCCTTCCAGTTAAGCACCACCCCTTGCCTTGCTCAGGACCCCGGCCACCCTCCATACTCCTTAAGTTACTTCCACCCCAGTAGAATCCCACTGCCTGAATCTTTCCCTGCCTCAGAGAAAGGCATCGGACACGGGGAAAGGCTCCAACATTTCCCTGTTCCAACTTCACGATTGCCTGTTCTGTTCATTCCCTCTGGGGCAGCTGGCATTGGCCACTTTGGAAGAAAGGATGCTGGGCTAGATGGACCATTAGTCTTACCCAATATGGCCATAACCCTTCTGATGTTCTTATATAAAACCCAGATGTATCTGCCTCTCGCTAGACTCTGCTCCCCTCCCAGAGTGGAGCTAGAACCCAGGCGTCCTGACAGGGTCTCTCTCTCCTCACAGAGCTGGTCACAAAGTAAGAATCCACACGGAAATTTTAAACCCAACCAGTGTCCATTAAGTGACTTGCCACAAGATGTCAAAACATGTTATTAGAACTGAGTGGGTCGAATATTCAATGTTCTTTCTAAAGGCATTAGGCACAGGGCTCCCCTCACTAACTGCTAAGTGATCTGCTTAGCTAGCCCCAGGAACCACAGTTAAAGTTGCCCCCCCCATCTGAAATGGGTACCCCGACCACAGGCAGCCCTGGATGAGGGGGGGGGGCACTGGCTTAGGCCAGGGCAACAGAGGGCCCCAGTCCCCTTCCCCAGAGAGCCCCGCAGGCCTGAGCCTAACAAAGCGGCAAGAGCTGCTGGGCAAGAGCAGCCTAGAGCGCCCACTGTCTCCCCCGCCCCCATTGGCCACGCCCACTCCTCACCAGCGGCCTCCCCCCTGAGCGAGGGCAGCGGAGTCACCTGCGACCTTTCAACTCGCCTCACCGAAGCGTGCTATGAGTCGGGAAGGGGCCAGGCCCCACCCCCATGTGGCGGCCGGCCCGGCTGATTGGAGCTTGGTCCCGTCACTCTCGGCCCCAGAGGGGTGCCCCTCCCGCTCATTGGGCCGTGACCCGGGCGTTGGGCGGAGAGCGAGCCGCACGCACTCAGCTCGGAGAAGCCATGGCGGCGGTTCGGTGCATGCGGCTGTTGCTGAGACCGCGGCGCTACCCGCTGCTGAGCTGCCCGCTGCGGTAAGGGCGGGGCGGAATGAGGCCTGCGCACCGGCCCCGGGAGGGAGGCACGGGCGGCGCAGACCCTCCCCCGAGCTACCGCTGAGCTCGCCTGGGGCGGTGGCGGGTGGGAGGCTCCCCCGGCCCGCTCGGGGAGCCGCATGCCTGGGCCTCAGCCAGCGCCTCCGGCTTAGCCAAGCTCAGCGCCTGTCCTGCGGCCTGTGTTTTATAGGCTAGGCCCTAGGGAAGCCCCGCCCACAGCAGGGTCTCTGCCCTCTCTCACCGCCTGCGCCCCCGCTCGCCCCGCCATGCCCCTCGCCGGGGCTCGGCCTCCTCCTCCCCGAGCAGGCTCCAGTGTCCCCCCACCTGGGGAATGAACATTGGTGACTCTCTCCCGGCCTGGGCAGGGGAGGGAAGATTCCTGCACCTTGCCCCACACACCTACCCTGGAGAGACGCAGAAAGAGGGCGGAGGCAGGGCCTACAGAGATAGGGAGTCACTCAAGGGGAGACAGTGTTGGCAGTTTGCTTTAGGGGATGGTGTTGTGCAGCTCCGTGTGCAGTCTCCTTGCCATTAAGAGAAAAATGTCCTTGTCATGGTCGGATCCTCCCTCCGACCCCCAAGAGTGGGAGAGAGGGTTTAAGCTTGACCTGGTTGTTGGGAGGGAGGCAGCCCATGTGATTACTGCATGTCATGTTTCATGTCATATTTTTCCCCAAAATGTCATGTGTCACAGCTCATGCAGTTTGGATGCGTTTCTGTTGAAGGATTTAATGATAGACAAAGCAAAGGGGTGGGAGCCAGTAGTTACTGTCATTCAGCAATGGGTATCTAGGATAAAGGTGCTTTATTTCTTAAAAGAGAGCACAGGTTGGAGTGAAGAGACTTGGGCAACTTTCAAACTCATTCAAGTTAATCAGCTGCATCTGTATTTATTAAGGCATCTAAATAAATATGGTAGTGCCTAGCTGTGTGTAGGCTTATAGGTTTTAAGTTGTTGATGCAAGATGTAAGAGGGAGGTGTTCTAAGCATATGAGGCTTTGTGACTAAAGGCCTAGAGTCACTTGTAGGAACAGAGGCAAAGATACATGAGGGAAAGAAGATTGTCCTCGTGTGCTATCTTATTTCTGCACTTGCTGCCCCAACACATGCACCTCTTACTCATGGAAAAATGGGCACAAAATCATTCTAAAGCAGAGATTCTCAAAGTGGGGGGCGGGGGCCAGCAGCATGCAGAATGTATTTGAGGGTGAGGGGCATGACAAACTTTTAGGACAAAAAAAGATTACTGTGCACACTTTACCCACAGCAATGAATAGCTAGCAAAGCTGATTCATCCAGACATATCAAGTCCTCAGATGGCACTGTGCATTTTGATGGATTTCTGTTAAGATTGCATAGAATTATGCCAAGTTGTTAATCCATTTGCAGCATCAACCACAATAGCAGTTTTGCTTTTGCTCTTGCTCTTATTACAATGGATTCTTGGCTCATTTGTGAAATTCATAGAATTGCTGTGTTCCAAAAACCAGGCATACTCATCACACTAGTAACAGGAGTGTGATGCCTCTATGCAGCATCTTACTTAAAATTTACATTGCTATATACTGAAATGGCTCTGTTTGAATCAATGCCTGACTGGTTGTTTTTAATATTTAGAGAGAGTTGCATATTGATTTTTGTTATTGGTATATGTACTTGTGGGGTCGGAGGGTGTAGATTACTAGAGACACAAAGGCCACGTCCAGACTACCCGCCGTATCGGCGGGTTAAAATCGATTGCTCGGGGATCGATATATCGCGTCTAATCTAGACGCGATATATCGATCCCCGAGCGCGCTTATATCGATTCCGGAACTCCATCAATCCCAACGGCGTTCCGGAATCGACACGGAGAGCCGCGAACATCAATCCCGCGCCGTCTGGATGGGTGAGTAATCCGATCTTAGATATTCGACTTCAGCTACGTTATTCACGTAGCTGAAGTTGCGTATCTAAGATCGATTTCCCCCCCCTAGTCTGGACCAGCCCAAAGAAGGGGGTCACAGTCAAATAAGTTGGTAACTACTGTCCTAAATAATAGATATTTTAAATTAAATGAACCACTAAGAAATGTCAGATACAGATGATTATGCAAAGACCTCCATTTCTGCTGATGCGAAAGAATCAGTAGTGTAATAGAATTCTTTTGCTGATTCTGAGTTACTCACAATACTTCAATTTTTGGACTAGCCATTTACAAATGAAATAGCAAGTGTTTTCTGGATTTTTCACCAGCAGGTAGTTATTCCAATTCCTTTGTTTTAGAGGAAACTTCGGCCTCCTCCAGACTAGGGGAGGAAAATCGATCTTAGATACGCAACTTCAGCTACGTGAATAACGTAGCTGAAGTCGAATATCTAAGATTGAATTACTCACCCATCCAGACGGCGCGGGATTGATGTTCGCGGCTCTCCGTGTCGATTCCGGAACTCCGTTGGGATTGATGGAGTTCCGGAATCGATATAAGCGTGCTCGGGGATCGATATATCGCGTCTAGATTAGACGCGATATATCGATCCCCGAGCAATCGATTTTAACCCGCCGATATGGCAGGGTAGTCTGGACGTGGGCTCTGTGACTGAAGTGTTGCAGATTATTGCATCATGAGACTTCAGCCTATAATGTAAGTTAATCAGGACTTTAGGAAAGTAAATTGCTGATTTGTTTCCAAATTATATTCCCAATGAAAAGGAAGTGGCCCTCATTTTCCCTCAACCATCTGAAACTTTCCCTAGTAAACTTAATAAATCTTTATTTGAAATAATTAAAATGTGCTTGCCTGTGTTGCCTGCTAGTGGTGGTTGTCTTGCTGCAGAATCGCACCTGCAGCTGTACAGGAAAACCTGAATCCAGCTAATGAATAAAAGATTTCCATCATGCTTGAACACAGGAGAACAGTAAATTGATGTGACTAAAGACTTGAGGCATCAGCGTACCTTTCAGGCCTGATTTAGTTCTAACTAGTGTTCCTAAATGTGTTCTCAAATAAGTTTTTATTTAAAAACATGCCAGGCCTCAGAATAATTGCAGGATTTGGGGCAAAAAAGCTAGTGAGCAGTCACCTCTTTTTAAACAGGGAAGGAAAAGACTACCTTTGTTATGGTAAGGGTGTAATTTCAAGCTTTCTGTGCATGCTTCCAAGATAATTTTTCCCCAGGATAGTTTGAATAGGAGCAGAGGTGCAGGGAGATGGAACAGTGATTAGGCCAACTTGTAGGGTTTTTCTAGTTTTGGGCTGTCAAGACTGCAGAGATTCTTGTGGGCACCATTCCATATCACATTGGGTCAGGGCTTTGGAGCGGATGGCTGGAGCGCGGAGCAACTCCGGAGCAGTGGAGCTACAGGTTTTTGCCTGGACCTGGAGCGGAGCCAGAGCACAGCTCCAAAGCCCTGCATTGGATACAGCGTTACATTAGCAAGGAGCTACAGACTAAGGTCTTGCAAATCTTATGCATTGTGGGACTACTCACAGTTTAGCATATGCACATGGCTTGCAGGACTGTAGCCCTAGTTTCTTCATAAATCAATCATTTTTCTGGCTTTAGGATAGAGGTTTCTTCTGTATATGATAAAGGCAAATCAAGTGTTCAGTATGTCCAAAACCCACTAATCTTTCCTAGGATGAGCAGCTGACTATTGCTCTGACTATGTTTGCTTTAGGACTTCTCCACGGTTGCTTTGCATAGCAACACAACAGAAAAGTACTGGACAGAACTTGGAAGATGACCAGAGTCAGAGCCAGAATAAACCGAAGGCTGAACCAATGTCTGCTGAGAAGATATTTATTGAAGAAAAAGCCAAATTGGAAGAACAACTAAAAGAAATGACTGTAAGGGTCTTTTGGTCAGCCAGCATGCACACATTTTAGGAAAAGTGTGAATTTCCAAGTCCACTGTACACAAGGTGGAGAAGACTATGTAGCATTTATTTCATGAATATAATATTATAGATTATAAGTTTAGTCCATTAGTAGTACGTAGTCATTTTGCTGGAAACAGACTGCTAATAGGCTCGCTGGGCCTTATTTTTCAACCTAGCAAAATGTGGGTGATAATACTCCCCACTGAGGCCTGGGAACATAAGCTACTTTATCTTTACTCACACTTTCTCCTTAGCCTCTCTTTCTCGTTTAGTAATTGTGGAGAAGTTGGCCTTTTTATCTACTATAGAATTAAATCGGAGTTTAGTGGTTATATTTATAACAATAGCAGTGGCATAAGCGAGGCATAACATATTAATACACTGCAGAGTTCTCCAAATTCTGCCAACCCACTTTTTCCCCATCCTGCAGTGGCAAAACCTACTGTTTTGCTTCTTGGCATCTCTCTCTGACAGGCACTTCCAGTGGTGCCAAACTGCATAATGTCTTTGTGCCTGAACCGAGACCAAATTAATTTTTACTTATAACCTAAGACCTGAAGCCGTTTCCTTTATTTTTAGCCTTCTGGGTCTGCATGCTGATTCCTTCTTCCTGGAATTGAACTCAAAAGCTTATCTCTTTCTCACCAACAGAAGTTGGTTCAATAAAAGATATTCCCACACCCACCTTGTCTCTCCCTTAGTTAAGAAAGCATGAACAGACAGGTTTTGGAAGGTAAAGCTGAGCGAACAGGTAGCCCCTGCAATCTGAAGATGTTGGCTACTATGATGAAAGAACTCGTATGTGGTGACTTTGCCATGTGATAAATTTGCATTCATGGGGTAAATTGTAGCTTTCCTTCCTCAGCTGGTAGAGAGCGGAGGTGCCAGGAAGCAGAGGTACGGAAGTTCCTATTCCCTTGTAGTGTGGAGTTAAACAGGAGATTTGGGAGGATGTGGGAACAGTTCACCAACCAGTGGCTAAGTAAGACTGTTTTGCTCTGCTGCTAACAAATGGATTGACACAAAAATAAAAAGACAGCTTCATGCCATGCTTGTGGCATAATGAGTCAGTGCAGAGGTATCCCATGTGATATACTAAGTCTGGTCTGGAACATACAAGGGATTAGGAGAAGCAAACTTTTTGACATTCCAGTACTTCACAGCTCTAGTTAAGAATAAAAAAAAAAAAAAAAAAAAAACACCCCACACTGATGCCCAGATCCACCAAGGTATTTAGGTTCCTAACTTCCATAGATTTTGATGGATGTTAGAAGCCTAAAATACCTTGGTGGATCTAGGCCTGAGAGCCTGGAAGCACATCTTTTCTTCCTGTGCCACCTCCCTGTATCTCCTCCCTGCCCCAAGTCCCCTAAAAAACAAAAATAACCACTTGTGGGCAAGAGAGTGAATACAGAAGTACTGCACCCTCCCCTGTTTTTCCACCTGCCACATGAGGCTAATGCATGCCTACATCACAAGGACATGAGGATTAGTCTTTGTACACTCATTTGAAGTGCTAAGTACAAATATTGTTTGGAATTTAGATGTAACTTTTAATAACATAATAAACCACAGAGTCTAACTTGTTAAACTGCTGCTTTGTAATGGAATTAATAGAATAAGAGCCTTGGTTTGAATTATTGGCATGCAGTATACAGACTGTAATGGGATCTTTTCTGCAGTATGCTTTATCTTCTTCCTCAGGACAAGTACAAGCGAGCCCTGGCAGATACAGAAAACTTGAGGCAAAGAAGCCAGAAATTGGTAGAAGAGGCAAAGCTGTATGGTGGGTGGAGACTTTACTTGTGTGCACGAGTTGTATTGTAAGGTGCTGTAATACTAATTGAAAAATTAAACTTGGAAATTCAGAATGGACACTGCCACTCACCCACAATTCCCACCATTTGGAACTCCCAGTTATATTGTCATATCCTTGTTATAACATGTTGCTGAGAACCTGGAAATGTTAGTGTCCTGATTTAAATGTAAGTGATTTGAGATGTTTCAGTGTCATTAGTTTCATTGGATGTGTGTAAAACTGTGTGAGTTTTAGCAGCATTAGATTTAGATGTACCTGGATTCATCAAAAAACTCTGGATTGCTTGGTGTCTGCAAAATTTGCCAGAAACTTAAGTTTGTATGAGTTGTAATGGCCCTTGTACACTGACATGATGTATAATCTTCATGATTGGATCTGCATTTGTTGGATTTATTACATGTGGCATTATTATACCAGTTTCACAAGGAAAGTATTTCCCTTACTGCACTGAAGTGTTGCTGCTTTTACTAGGAAAGTTTTAGCTGTTTAATACCTAGGGGCAATATAGTCCACATTATGAATTTAACTGCTTGTGAGCTTTCATTGTAGAAAGTGAGGGAGACAAACCCAATACATATAAGACTGGTGAAGTCTCAGTGCAACTTGTAGTGTGAATTCTCTTCCTCTTCCCAGGTCTAACACCCCACCCCTTCACCTCCAAATTCAATCATAAAGTTGAGTGCAAGGGATCTCAACTACTTGCTTTCTTATTACTTTGTGAAAACCTGTTGAAATTTAAATAGGTTTTTCTGGTAAGTCTGAATGCCAAAACTCATGAATGCTTAATGTTAACTTAAGTAAATAGCTAGATTTTCAGAGGGCTGAGCACATGCAACTGCCACCAACTTCAAGGAATGCTAATTGTGCTAAGTGTCTTGTTTGACAGTTCTGATTTAAGTATATATTAATAGCTCTTTTTATCCTTTGAAACAAATGTGCAAAATGGAAATGGTATTGTATTGTAAATATTGCAGTAGCAAAAGAGCACTGTGACCCACATCCACAAAGTGACTTAGGCCTGGTCTGCACTTATAGTGGTATAACTATGTTGGTAGGTGTGTGGAAAGAACTGTTTTTTGCCATAACAGTGGCAATAGCCACCTAACTCCATACATACTGGCTACGGGCTGCCTACCATATAACCCTTAGCACAGTGATTAGGGAACTCATCTTGGATATGATAGACCGGGTTATTTCCCCCCTCTGCCTGAAAAGGAGAGAGGATTTGAGTAGGCATTTCCCACCACTCAGGAGAGTGCCTAACCCCACTGGACTGTAGTTGTATTCTTACTTTATCTGGCCACTGCAAATATACAAAATTGAGTGACTTCAAAATGAGAGATTGAGACCCCTACATCAGAATATCCGATAGTCCTGTGACCAGGGCATTATTGACTTGTGAGGTAGGAAACCCGTGTTCAGATCTCTTTTTCCTTAAGCAGAAGGGACAGTTGAACCGCAATCTCCTGCTTTCTAACCTGCTCTAACCACTGCGCTAAAGGTCTCTCTGCTGCCATGGCCTGCCCCCAACAATTTTGTGTTGAGTAAGGCAAGCTTAGCATATGCCCACCAGATAGGGTGTCGTGGGCAAGATAGCCATTGCCCTACCTATCTTCCCCTGGTTTGAAGATCGCTTTAGGGCTTAGGCATAAGGGTAAGTGTCTGGGCTCTTGCCTGAGGCAGCAGTGTGCATACTCAGAGATAGATACTTAGGCATTTCGAAGACTTACAGAGTAAATTTAGGTGTTGAGTTTAGGCACCTACAGAGTTAGGAGGCAGCCAAGTGGCAGTTTTGTGAATTGCAGTGGTGTCTAAATCTGGGATTTAGGTTCCTTTGTGGATCTGAGCCTATAACTGTTTCATCTTCTTTCTTAACCTACAGTTGACAAAATGTAGCAATATGAACGGTTACATGTTAACATTAGTTTAACACAGTTAAAGCCTAAAAACAGGATAGCCAATTAAATAAAGATTAAAAAGAAGCAGACTTCAGTTCAGCAACATTCAGGACTCTTGTACAGTTTCCATGAACATTTGAATACTTTAATTTGAAATTCACTTCTCACAAGCATTCATACTAGTATGATGCCTAGCACAGTGGGGTTCTGATCTATTATTGGGGGCCCCTGGATGCTACAGCAGTATGAAAAACTCAGGTAAATCTTGAGTGAAAATAATTTCAGATTGTTTACATGATTGTAAAATTGTCCATTCACACTTGGCTAATTATTTCATTGAGGAAACAGAAGCTCTATGCTGAGATTTATTCAGATATCCACAACAGCACAAAGTGCAAGTACTTGTAAACTGCAAACTCTTACTGGACGAAGCTTGTCAATTTCAAATCTGAGACCTCCTTAGATATCTTGTAAGCAGCAGAAGAGCAAAGCAAACTAGAGAAATGCAGTCTAGGTGAAATTACTGTAAGGGGAGCACATAAGCGGTTGAAAGGCCCTACTCAAAAGGTGTTATTCATGGTTTGCTATCAAACTGGGATGGCATATCTAGTGGGGTCCTGCAGGAGTTAGTCCTGGGTCTGGTATTACTCAATAGTTTTCACTAATGACTTGATAAAGGAGTGGAGTGTGTGTTTATAAAACTTGTGATGACACCAGGTTGGGAGGGGTTCCAAACATTTTAGAGGACAGGCTTAGAATTCAAATTGACATTGACAAATTGGAGAATTGGTTTGTTTTACCAAAATGAAATTCAATAAAGACAAGTGCAAAGTACTGTACTTAGGAACGAGAAAAATCAAATGCACAGCTGCAAAATGGGAAACAGCTGAGTAGGTAGGAATTATAGTGGATCACAAATTGAATGAGTCAACAATGTGATGCAGTTGTGAAAAAGTACACCCCAGAATATTAGCCGAACAGGAGTGTTGTATGTAAAACGTGGGAGATAGTTGTCCCACTCTGCTTTGCACTGGTGAAGCCTCAGCTGGAGTACTGTGTCCATTTCTGGGCATCGCACTTTTGGAAAGATGTAGATAAATTGGAGAGAGTCCAAAGGAGAGCAACAAAAGTGATAAAAGATTTAGGAAACCTGACCTATGAAGAAAAGTTAAAAAAAACAAAACACAACTGGGCATGTTTAGTCTCCAGAAAAAAACACTGAAGGAGGACCTGATATCAGTCTCCAACTACGTTAAAGGCTGTTATAAAGAGGATGGTGATCAATTGTTCTCCATATTCACTGAAGATAGGACAAGAATGGCCTTAATCTTCAGGAAGGGGAAATTTAGGTTAGATATTAGGAAACACTTTCTAACTCAGTGTAGAGTTAAGCTCTGGAATAAGCTTCCAAGGAAGGTTGTGGAATGGAGATTTTTAAGAAACAGTTGGGCAAACGCCTGTAAGGGATGGTCTAGGTTTAGTTGGTTCTGCCCCAGTGCAGGCTGAACTTGATGACTTCTCAAGGTCCCTTCCAGCCCTACATTTCTATGATTCTCTGAAAGTTAATAAGTTTTCACTCTGCTCTGGACCATAAACTATTTGCATACTCTGTGGTGTGGCCATTTTATCTGTAAGCTTAATTTGGGTCTTTCAGTGTTTAAGGTAGCTATACTTGAAGTTTTGGTTAGTTAAGTTTGAAATCATTTGCTTAGCATTTGACAATCCCATATCCATTATCGGAGTCTAAAGATACCTGTATCAAACTATGCAGATATAAAAGTTACTGCATGGCCTTTCTGGTAAAGTCTGCATTGTTTTGCACAGGTCCTAGACCTGCATAGAGAAAGGAATCAAGTGGACTTGAAACTTACTTGGAAAGTTTCCCTGAGCAGCCAGGGTCCCTATAGAGTTCTTGCATGGATACTGTTAGCTCAGCACCCTACTTCAATTTTAGCTGATGTACATAACTTTGCCCCTTGGTAATACCCAAAAAAAGCCTTTTCAGCAGAGGAGGGAATATCTAAATGCATTAAATGGCACCAACATAGGCCAGTCTCACCCAGTTCTCTGCTAGAACTTATTCACACCTAATCCTGGTGTCCTGACTACACCAGTTCCCCTGGTTATAATCTAGGCTTTAATATTCTTGACTTGATTTTGTCCATGATGCAGCATCTCATTGGCTCACCTTTATATGGAAATCCATCACTCCTCCTGAAAAATCTCCCCCACTCTCCGTGACCACTTTTCTGGAGACAGCCGTACAGCTGGCAAGATGAAGTTAACTGATCATGACTGTAGCCAGGAAGCAGCTTTAGGGGACACAGCCATTATGCTATAGCTCTTCTTGGAGTGGGATGAACTGGAAGAGCGTTAGGGGACTCAGTTAAAATCCCCTGTGGAAACTAGCCAATGGAGTTTTGGGCAGAAGGTGTGGCTTCAGAACCCACCTCTTTAAATGGCACATGGGGGAAACGGGGAGGAGTTCTGCTGAATAAGATCTTTAGCTCTGTCCCTGTTCATGTCAGTTAGGCTACTAGTTGAGTAAGGGCCTGCTTCCTCTCTCTTTTTTCTCATTCAGTGCTATTATGAGCAGCTTTAGCAGCTCAAGTGAAGATGCAGATGTGGGACAACAATGTGGGAGATTGGACAAAATAGGTGTGATATCAGAAAAATCCCAGGATGGGAGAGGAAAAAAGTGAATTACTTAACTTGAGGGTGGTGATTGTGTTTGTGTCTCTTGGCTAATTTAATAATAATTGGACCACTTGCTGAGGGAGTCTTATATTTTCCCTACTTCAGAATCAAACAATCCACTTCTATATTTTTCTATTATTAGGTTGGTGGCCTGCAGGAACTCAGAAATCTAACTCCCTTGATAAGATGTTTGAAAAAAAGTGCATAAGTGAAATTGATTTAGTATCAATTTGAAATCTACTCATAATTTTAAAAATGAGTAGTTTTATTTATTACACCTGCACATTTGTCCACCTCTGACTTTTTGGTTTTATAATTGCATCTTCCTGTTTTAAGAACTCTCTCTTCTATGGCTGTATGACAAAATCTACACAAACAAGGGATGCTGACACTGCATAAATGCACAGACTAATAAGGGGGTGTGGGTGAGGGATATTAACTTTCCCCTGATCTCAGATAACAGCAACAATACTAGGGTGTGTTAAATGTAAATTTAACTATATCCCCTTAAAAAGAAATGTTGCTTGTGATTTATGGCTGTCCATCTCTTTATAGGGATTCAGAACTTCTGCAAGGACTTACTAGAAGTTGCTGACATTTTGGAAAAAGCAACTGAGAGTGTTCCAAAAGAGGAACTCAAGGATGAAAACCCTCATCTGAAGAACCTATATGATGGTCTTGTCATGACAGAAGTACAGATTCAAAAAGTGTTCAAAAAGCACGGCCTGCTCAAACTGAATCCTGTTGGAGCCAAGTTTGATCCCTATGAACATGAAGCTTTGTTCCATGCTCCCATGGAAGGGAAGGAGCCTGGTACTATTGCGTTAGTATCCAAGGTTGGCTATAAGCTGCATGGGCGTACCTTGAGGCCTGCCTTGGTGGGAGTTGTCAAAGAATCTTAGTGGCCCAATTTATAAGAATTAAAAATGCCATACAACTATTAGATGGCTGACTAGTTTTCCTCTTCCAATGTGCTTTTTTTTCCATTCCCACACTCTGTAGAAGGCTTAAATTAATCAGTGAAACTGAAGCAAATGCTGCAATTGCCTTTCTTAATGGACCATAAATAATTTGATGGACCTCCAGAGTGCATTTTTTGTATTGTCAGCTCTGCTTAAGTGCAAAATACAAGAGCCCTTAAACCATCTGTATTTTGGATAACATTTTGTCTGTAATAATCCTGGCTACAGAAGGTACGTGAAGTTGAAAGGTACAAAATATATCCACAGGAAACTGCATGGTAACAGTTGGATCACTATTTAGAATGAAGAACCCTTTGACTTTGTGTCCTTTTGTGTTACATTTCCTAGTATCACTGTGAAGCAGTACATGTAAATAGCTGTCTTTAAATGCCCACACCAGCTTTCACAAAGCAGACACTCATCAGTTGCTTGCTCACTTAGTGGATTGCTGTTTCTATGACGTGTCTATTTCCTGGAATAGGGCCTTTCTTTGAACAGCAAAAGTTTCAACACCTCTGTGATTCCTGATCTGGGCTTAAGAGGTTGTAAATAAAAAAAATATAGGCGGGGAGGGGATTGGCTTCATTGCTTTTATTCATATGCTTCATCATCTCTTCTCAAGGAAACCATTTAATACTTGTATGGCATTGAAGTAGTTATAGAAGAAAAAAACTGTTCAATCTCTGGATTTTTGAATACAATCAGTTTGCTATGCAAATTTTATTTGCAACTATATTGAAGGTCAAAATAGTAACCAACCACCAGAAAAGTTAAGTATATAAAAGTGGTTTTGGCATCTGTTACCTTTTATAATTCATGTGGATGTATAAAGACCTGGTGATCGTGGTTAAAAGTAACTGCATCAGACCACACAAGTGAACTCTACTTCATTTACATTCCTTAATAAGAGTTATTTTCCTGTTTATTGGTTTGTTTGTTTTAGCCTTGACTACACGAGCTGGGAAGCAGCATCACTTTATGAACAGACTAATGGTGATGCTGGGCATTTACTTCGATCTTGTTCCTATGTTAACCTCAGCTACAATTGGCTATAACCAGGCCTATCCCTTCCCTCTTAGCCAAAAAGTACCCATGTTGTGAAACATTCTCCCTCTACTTCATCAAATGTTTACATCCCATCCACTGCACATCTAGGGTGTGACTTTCACATGCACTCCAGTGGCAACAGTTAGGCCCATGTTGAGTCTTGGGTAAAACTCTCAGTAACTTCAGTGGGAGCAGTTAGGCTAAAGCTGAGCACTCTGAAAAATTCCACCCCCAAATTTTTGGGTGTTGATTTGTGGTGTAGGCAGGTGTTGCTGTAAACCTGGGAGTCAGTCAGCTAGTTACAGGGGGGCCTGTCTCCAGGTATTCTCTGACCTCACTCTGTGTAGTAGTGGGAGGAGGAAAGAGAATGACTTTAAACCTCCTGATGCTCCCCTCATGAATGATTTGATAGCACCATGCCAGCTGATTTATAATAGCAGAGGGCCTAGTTTGTTCCCTTTAAACTGGTCTCTGTTCAGGCAAAAAGTCTGGATATTTATTTAGTTTCAAACATGACAAATTAGAAAGCAAATCAAACACTTCTTTGATTTTTGTTTTTTGTTAAGAGGGAGGGAGTCAGTCTTTCATCTCTCTCTCCATATATATATATATAGAGAGAGAGAGACTTTATCACTTGTCTTGGCCAACAGCTGCTGCTTTCATACCAGTTAACTGCTCAATGAATAAATCATCAGGTATTTGTATGTTAGCCCATGGTGTCTTCATCCTTGAAGTTATTCTACAACTTAATTAATAACATGGTGGAGAATGCAATAATGGCAAAACCCCCCAATCTGGCTGCATTAATTTAAAGCATGCTGGTCCCATAAGTTTTTAACATCTGAATAAGAAAACAATTAGCAAAGTACTTTGTGCTCCAATATACTTTGTATCAATGGATAGATGTCACCCTACTGGTATTTGGTTCTGTGACTTTTACAGCGGGTGTTGAAGGGGGAAAGGAATAAAAAGTGGTAAGGCTTTGTTACATCCACAAAACAACTTTGCCCATGGCTGTGAGAAATCTGTCATTGTGCTAACTGTAGGTGATCCCAATTAGACTCCAGCAGACACAGTCATGACTGTCTCTCCTTTGGGGTTTGAGTGCCTCAGTTGTGTCTCCGTGAGGCCTGGGAAGTGTTTGCTTACAGCCTCGTGCTTTTGTTAAGCAACTGTTTGGACATAACGTGACACTAGCACAAACAAGAGGGATTGCTACAGTATGGGTTGTTTTGGATTAACTGACCTAGACTACAGAGCACTATATTTATAACATCAACATTGTCTCTGCAATGAGTTGTCAAGGGGGCACAGTAAAAGTGACATACATTCTTGAGATCTACTCACATATATCCATGGACAGCTTTTCACTGCTTTCCACCTGATTACGGAACAGTGGCTTACTTAGGCAATGTTACTCTAGTTACAAATATAGCAGCTTAAGGTGCAGTTTTTGGTTAAACAAGTTTGCTGTTGAAAGAGCTGAAAATTCCCTCCTTTGAAAAAGGGGGAGAGCATGCAATTAATATGACACTAATCATTTCAGTTGTAGCTTTTCCCACTTAGGACCAGGCTGGAGCTTGCAGCAAAAAGGACAAGGTGAAGTGATTCATACATTGTGCATACAGCTAGATACCGCCTTAAGCACAAATCCATAAGCAGGAAACTGGATTTTTTTTTAAAGTGAGGCAGTATTAGCCCCTTTATTTTAGTGTGTCTGTACCCACTGTCTCCTTTCCTGTTTGAGAGTCCATGTAACAGACTGCGTGACGAGCTATATACCAAGAACCAGTGCAGGCAGGAGGGCGTGGGGGAAAATAGGCTCACCTACCACCTCTTTCCCTTCAATCTGCAATCTAGTATGAAAGAAAGGGGGAAGAGTAAGATGAGTAGCAGAAAGTACAGCATATGGTGTTGAGGAGGGAGACAGAAGCAGCCCGAAGTCAACATTGGACCAGTAACACAAACCTGATACTGCCTTTCCTTAAAACAGAGGCTCCATCACTAACAGTAATGAAAAAGACTTTATTAATGGAAAAACAACTCAGATATACAATGGGAAGAAATCTGTTAAAATGTGTATATGCACAATGCCCCCACTAGTTTTATTTTATTAAAAAGAGATTGAGGGGCACACACTACTGCTACACCAGAAGAAAAATGGTAAAGTGCTTTGGCTTAACTGAAGACCAAGGCCGTTCCTGCACCCTGATTCGTGCAAGTCCACTAGAACCATTCTAGCACCTTGAACAGCTACAGAATACTGGGGAGGGTTTCCCTAATTCCAGCATACTGGTACAAGCCCTCCAGCAGCAAAAAGTGCTAAAATCAAAATTGATTAGTAAAGGGAGGGTGAATGTTTCATAGTTACAAAAAGAGCTGGTTGGCTAAGGCCTCATTGGAGCTTGGTTGATCACAATAGATGTATAGTATTAGGGCTAGGATAGAGTAGCCTACTTAAAAGTAGAGGGTATGACTACTTGTAGTAGAGGGTCAGTACTCCAAAACACAAGCTCAGCTGTCACAGTTTAAGCTCATTTCAACTCTTAGGACAGATGAGCTATATTGCTATTTGAGGCATCCACCGAGTCAAAAATAGCATATATGTTTAAAAACAGTTCTTCATGAATTAGCAACATGCAAATTAGGATTAATTCAGCACAAGAAGGGATATTAGGTATATACACTGGTATGGTTTGGAGAGCTTTTATGAAATATTACCCTCTGCCCCAGAAAAGCAGTAGTTTCAGTCAGTTACTGGATTAGGATAACTGCATGGCACATGTAAAGAGTTCACCGATGACAGAAGACAGGCTTAAGATGAGAGATCAATTCCATATGAAAATGCTGAAGAGCAGTATCTAGCACAGGGGTGGACAGCCTGAGGAGTCAGAATTTACCGATGTACATTGCCAAAGAGCCACAGTAATACATCAGCAGCATCCCTCCTCCCCGCCCCTCCCAAATCAGCTCCTCCACCCACTGGCAGCTCCACCGATCAGTGCCTCCTCCTCCCTTCCCCTTCCATGTACCTCCTGATCAGCTGTTTCATGGCATGCAGGAGGCTCGGGGGTGGGAGAGGGCCTGTGGCAGAGCCAGGGGTTGAGCAGTGAGTACCCTTCAGCACACTGGAAAGCTGGCACCTGTAGCTCCATCCCCGGAGTCAAGGAGCTGCGTAACTTCTGAAGAGCTGCATGTGGCTCTGGAGCCACAGGTTGGCCACCCCTGCTCTAGCCCAAGACATCTTTAAATAAAAAGGATAGTTGACAATGAGACCTTGCTTCTAGGGAAGCCCTTTCCAACAGATTAGCATTCAAAGCTAATAAGCACTCTTGCACCATTGAATCTGCTTCCAGGATTGAAATAAGTATTGATATCCATGGTTTCCATACATTAAAAATACTTTATTTTACATTCATTCAGATCTTCAATAAGTTATGTCTAGCACCAAAGTAACATTTTTGGAAGGGCTGAGGAATTCAGAAACTACAAAAAGTGTAAATGCAGAAGAACTGATTTTATACAATGTTTAGTTGAATCATATGAGTGCCTAGAACTCTGATTCTTTTAGTTATCCATCAGATGGGCTTCAGAATATTGCTTCAATTAAACCCACTAAGAGTTGTGCCAGAGCACCTTAGATAAAAGTGATGTAGATTTAAAAAACTACTAAACGAAAGACTTATTTATGCAGCTGAGGTTCCAGAATACTGAATGTATGGTGATGGGATGGCACCCAGATAACAGAGTTTACAAATTGAAAAGAAGAACCAACCATCTAATCCAGTACCATGCTTAAAAACAGCCAGCTTGAGAACATCTTTCCCCTTTCTATGTAAGTAGGGGATGGAAACTTATCACAATTCGTAGTATCTGAACTTGTGCATGCACAAAAGGATACACACAGCAAGTGGAGGTGGTCCTCGTAGCTGTTGAGCACACTGCAGTCACTTATACTGCAAACAAAAAAGTGGGACTGACAGTTTTGTCTTAAGTATTTTACAACAAGCCATTTACAGTTATGACAAACAAAGCATTACACAGCTGGGGACGCAGTCCTTGCCTTTCTGAAGAGACTTAAAATACCAAGCTCCAAAGAAGAAGGCACCATAGATTCCCTTGGAAATGCTGGCTTTTGTACCAATATTTTTTTTCTTATTAGGACTCACTGTTAACACTGTTTTGGTAATGCTGGATACACTGACAATTAAGAACACTCAGAATTCACTCTGCAGCTTGAAAGAATATTACATGGTTTGGCGATTACTTCTTTGTCCACTGCATGAAATATCAAAACAAGTGTTGAGATATTCTGAATGCTCAATTTTTTTTTCTAGTTATCATAAAATTTTCAAGTCCCAATTTTCAGAGTACCTGCATTCCAAACGTATCAAGTTAGCTTACTGTTAGAGACCTTTCCAAACAGGGGCACTAAGGAAGGAAAGCCAGCACGAACACAGGGAATCAAGGAATTAAACATAAAACCCAGAAAACCCTACATAGCAAATAGTTCCCTGCATTTTACAAGAATATCAGCTATAACCAATTTGTTTTTATTTGATACATTCAGGTAAGGTAGTTGTAGCCATAAAAATTCTGCTTTAGTTCTTCAGATTCTCTCCCTGCTTCAATTAAAAATCTGATATATAGGATTAACGTTTTATGGATCAGATACTTCTTTTTGTATGCTCGAGTTACGGAGAGAAACTTGTGTTTGTTGCAAGCCCCAAACTTGGACTGTAGCCCCTTTAACAATAATTAAAAAAAAACTCACCAAACCAACCACCCCCCCACCTTTCCCCCCAAAAGCTACCTACGAGGTTGGTATGTCACATTTTCAGTGAAATATCACATTATTTGTACTGAAGTAGACCAAGTAGCAAATTAAGATTTTTGCTGCCATTTGCAATGAATTTGTCACAAAACGTATTTTAAGCAAAATATGTGCAATAGGCAACGTAATGGCTTGATTTAGTTTCATATTTTTTAAATGAGCAGGGGATTTTAGCTGCAAGTCTGAAGTAGCTCCCATGTTTTTATGTCAGTGGTTTGTACATCAGTATTAGATGAAAGTGTACATTAAACAACTGACCAGAGTCAGAAGAACATAACATTTTGCTGGACCATTTAAGGCCCCCATGCCCAGAGTAGGGGCAAGGAACTTTGTTGCTACTGAATTATCTGTCTGCAACAGAAGTTTCTTACAAGGTCTATGCCAGCACAGACCCTGGAGTAATTCAGTGTGAAAATAAGTTTAAGAATCTGCTCCATGAGGGAAGTGACTGGAAGCAACTTAACCACCATATTCCATGTCCCTGTCTCATCCTGTTGACTCACCTCCTCTTGCATTTTCTATATGTTCTCACATCACTCTACCACAATACAGGTCCTTGTTACTGAGTAAAGCGTGCTGGAAGCTAAGCACTACTCACAAAAATGCTCACTTCAAGTGTTCTGTCCTTCAAAGCTCAGAATTGTTGTAAGTTTAATTTGGCTACCAGCACCATGAAGAGAGAGAGAGAGATACAAGACAGGCTCCACCAAATGAATGCTTCCATCTCCCACCCCAAAACAAGCACGTGTTGCACTAATAACCCTTCTGTCCAACGGCAGAGTGTGTAACAACTAGCCTTGGGCTACTGGATTTGAATAAATCAAAGTAAGAACATATCCGTTCCAATAATGTTCCAAAAGAGATGAAATCTGATCCACCTCATTCTGCAATGAATATTTAGCGGCAAATCCTTTATCTTAAAAGTACTTAACCTTAAGATCACACAAGTAGTTACAGTTTGGTATTTTCCATGATCCAATGTAAGAGCATCCTTTTGGACAGACGATTGTAAATATTCATGTTTTACAGGAAAAAATCCTATCTTTGGGGAGGGAGAGAACGTAACAGAGTCATTTGGCCCATGATGAACCATTTATTCACACTGACTCAACTTTCAAATCAGGTGAGTTTCATGAAGCATCCCTAGATATCCAACCACTTTCTGTTAGGAAGTTTAAAATCCTTTTCTTTAGTACCTTGTCCAAATAACTGGGAAGGCGACTTTTTGAGGGAATACCCTGTCTTTTTTGGAGATGGTCTTTAATAATTATAGTTTTCACAGTCACATAACGTGCCGGACTCAGATTGAGAGAGCTACAGAGCACCTTTTCTCTGTCTGATAGGAGTTCAAAGCCAGGCAGATTTTCAATTGCAGCAAATTCCCCATCCTTACCATCTTCCTTTCCTCTCTTGGAATTGGCTATATTTTTATTCTCCTTCCTCTTCTCCCGTTTGTGTCTAGCTGCCTCATATTCTGCCGATTCTTCCATTTTGGTGATTCCATTTCGACGATACCGCTGCAGTTCTCGAATCTTTGCTCGAAGTACCCTCTCCTTGTGCATGTTCTCAAAGAAGTCTTCAAACTCCTTACAAGACATGAATTGATAGAGAGGCCTCAGTTTTAGCCTCAACTCCTTTTCTTCTTTTGTGATCTTCCGTTTTGGAGCTTTTTCCTTGTCCTTTTTATCCTTCCCAAGAAAGGCAGGTACCAGATTATAATCTCGTGCAATGTTTTTCCTCCGTTGCCTCTCCTTAAGTTTTCTTACATACATATCAACGTGGGCTCTTTTTAATTCTATTTCCACATCATCATCATCATAGTTCACTGAAAGGCCACTGATCAGAGTCTCCGCATCTTGGTCATACTCAATCTCATAGTCATCTCGAAGTGGCATATATCCCAACTGCTGCTGCTCCGCCACTGATATGTCCAAAGGAGGGAGGGGTGTGGTCAGGCTAGGAGAAAGTGGGCCACCACTGGGACAAGTATGATCTGTCACTCTGTTAGGTATACTGTCAGGGATGCAGGCTTTTCCAAGGTTGCCATGGATATACATGCTTACGTAGTGTTCCATCACTTCCTGGGGAGTTCGGGATGCTCCAACATGAGCAGCCATATCCTCCTAGAAGGAGAAAGTTAAGAAAACCATCACTAATTTCCTTTATTAGCTCAGTCCTAAAAATACACCCAATTATTAGGGACAACCTCTCATGTTTCCCGCGCCCCCGCCCCCATCAACCTGAAATATCTTTTTTTTCCCTCTAGTAATATGTAGGTTAACCATTCTACTATCCGGTCACATCATTGTCTTCTGGTCCAGTATAAAGTCCACCCCACCTATAGTATCTCTTTATTCCACCAAGATGTTTCCTTGATCTAGCTAGATTTCTGGAAGGTATACAGATGCCAACAGCACCACAGTGACTAAGCTGTAAGACAGATGCTACTAATAGTATTCCATGAAGCTGGTACCGTATTAACATAGCAAGTGCTACATCAGTTTCTCAGTGAATCCCAAGACACCACCAGGATCTACATGAGCACCATCTGCAAGTGACATCCTCAGGGTCACTGCCAAATATAGGCCTTTCATGTCTCAATATCAACTGCACCTTGACAGTGTTGTAGTGTTCCTGAAATCTAGCAAAAAGCAGAGTAATTTCACTGGTTGAATCATATGTCAAAATTCTCTGGGGAACAAACGTTAACACATTTCTTTGCAGAATATAAAATAGGATTGTTTGATCCTCTCTATTCAACAGCTTGCTTGGCACATAGTGTAGGAAAAATAAGTGGCAATCATTCAACTCATAAAAGTTGTTTCCATGGCTCACATCCTCCCTCCCAACAGAGTTTCATACTCTCTTCACTCCAACATTTTACAGAAGGGGGAAAAGACTACAACACTGAAACTGCGTACATTTAACCAAATGAGAGGCCTTAGTCATGTGTGTATGTGGTTGTTTAACTAGAGAAACATGGAGGAAGATGAGGACCCACAATTTTAAGAAGAGGGAAAACGCTAAACAAAATTTTAAGAAGTGTTTTGTCCTGCAGAAGTTGGTAGCAATTTTAGATGCAAAATTCAGTTCTATGAATATTTATTGTGCCAACATTTTAATGATGATTGAATTCAATAATTAAACCATGAAATGGAGATATTTAGTTCTTTAAATGTAATTCTTAATGCAGTCTTAGCCACGTAGTCAAAACTGATGCCTTCATATCTAATTCTGGTCATTTGGAAGTGGAAGTTCAATATTTGGATCATATCCCCCACCCATCCCTTTTCTTTTTTTAAAAACAATATACAGTACACAGGTGAGAAAGATTAGTGCTTGCAGGTCTCTGCAAAAGTTGTCTGTTAGGTAACAAAAAGCCACAGCCATCAAAATAAGAAATGTATTTAATGAGATTAGGTTTTATTAAGCAATAAGAATTTCAACAAACACAAAACAAACAAACTAACAAACAAAGACTTGCCCTCGTATTTATGAAAAAAAATGGGATGTGGAGTAGGGCACTAAACAGTACGAGCTTGGATGAGTTGAGGTACCTTGCTGTTTTTCTGAAGAAAAGCCCTGTTTCAAGCAATTATCAACATAAATGGTGACTGAGTCAGCTTCCTATATTGTACCAAAACAAAGAAAATTTTGTTAGTGTAGATTAAAAAGGATGAGTGTGTGAGACCTGACAGTTGTGACATAATGGAGTGAAAAACAATCACAATGAATATAGGTTTGATGAGAATAGTGAACAAAGGAGTAAACAGAGTCAAATTTGCAATGAAACTGGGATGGAGAGTTGTGTAAAAAGGGAAATCTATACGGTTCTTTTTTAGATGACAGATTCTGTTGTAAGTCTTTGGGGGAAGCACTTCCTTTACTAGAATCCCCCCTGCACATATTAAGTTATTGTGCAATCTGTGGGATTCTTTGGTTACTATTTCTACACACACACACACGTCTATGGACTATGAAACAGGTACGGGGGGGAAAAAAGGCAGGCTGTCAGACATAAAACTTGATTGACCCTTTCTGAAAGCCATGTTGCTGATAGGTCAGTTTTAGATTAAAAACAAAAATAAAGCCCCAAGGTTTCACAAAAGCTTTTTATTAAGAAAATATTCTTAATGTAGCTATTTATTAGAGCCTTTGAGTTTAGACACTCACCTGCAGGGTTTGTATCTGAAGTACTATATACAATGCCACAGGGCACAAGAATATTTCAAAAGTGATGTTATTCATACCCTACATACTATCCTAACACAAACAGATGTTTGTGTTAACATGATCAACAGTTAATGCTAACTTCGAAAGTGTCATAACATTTCAATGTTATTTTCTTGAGAAGAAGAAAGAAGTTGCCACCTCCATGTTACCATTTTGGCTCCTGCAGCTCAGCATCATTTTGTTCAGGTTTTTTTCATAGATGTAATAACCACAAATTCAACATTCCCTCCGACACTCCCTTAAGGGGAAACCTTAAGTTGGACCAAGACTGTTGGTCTGGTCATGACCAGAAAGTTGCTGTATGAGCCATCACTAGCCAGAGACTCAATTCGACATCTATGCATGAGACCCAGAAAGTGACTGAGTACATACACCACACAGAGTTTGTCCAGCAGCAGCAGAAACAGTACTAGCAAGTCTGATGGTGTGGAAAGTGTTCACGTTTCAGTGACTGCAGGTATCACGAGCAACAAGAGGACAGAGTTTATATTTTCAAGGCTTGTGACTTTTACGCAGACCACGGAGCGCGGCTGAGCGGAAAGGAGCAGCTGGGGAGGGGGGCTGCCTGGCTGTCAGCACCGACACGCTGTACAGGAGGTGGATGGGCAGAAGGGCAGCGGGGAAGGCCGGATCAGCCTCCTGGGGAGCTGTGGGCCCGCTTTGCGGAGCGGGGGGCGATAGAAACGGCACATCACAGCCAGAGGAGCGGAACCAGGTCCCGACGCACCGACTCAGAGACCGGCTCCCTGACAAGCCCACGACTTGACAGGCCAGCGCAATGCAGGCCGGGCGGGGAGAGGGGCTCTGAGCTCCGCGCCCCCCTGCGCTGCCCGGCGGCTCCTCGCTTACCCAGTTGCCAAAGCCGAACTGCTCGATCGCGTCCAGCAGCAGCTGCTCCTCCCGGCTGCTCCAGCCGCCCTCGGCCTCGGCCCCCCAGAGGGTGAAGCGGCCGCCGTCCACCAGCTGGTAGCCGTGCCATCGGCGGTGCGGCCCGATCTCGGCGCCTGCCGAAAAGCAGTCTGGGCAGAGCTCGATGTCAGCACACTCCGTGCAACGGAAACGGAGCGAGCTCACCTCAGCCAGGCAGTACACGCAGTACTTCTTCCCCAGTTCCGCCATCTTACCCCGCCCGCCGCGCCACACTGCGCACGCGCGGCACCGCCCACACCCAGGGACGGCCAATGGCAGCGCGCCCAAGGGGCGGGGACCCCTAGTGGGAGCCCAATAGAGCCAAACAGTCTGACACGCCCCTCGTAATTGAACCAATAGGATGAGGGCGACGAGGCGTGGCGAAAAAGCAAAGCCCAATAGACTTTGAGTATCTGGTTCCGACCGCCTCCACTACAACCAATCAGATAAAAGACCCTAGGCAGCCCCTTCACTGAGTGGTCGACCAACAGTTTAGGGCGTCGGCACAGTGTCTCCGCAGGAGGAGGCTGCTCTTCCCATTGGCTGATCGAGTCCAGCCTTGTTGTCTTGGCAACGGAGAAGTGGGTAAACAACGAAGCGAGTGGGGCTGAGACCGAGCGCGCCCGAATCGAGCCGTGGACCAGCCGGTAGAGGGGCCAGCTGAGGGGATGGAGGGGGAGGGGGTCGGGGCCGAGGCCCCGGTTCACCCCGGGGAGTCCCCTGTGGAGGCAGCGGCCCCGGGGCCCGTCGCGGAGGAGCAGGCGGCCGCAGAGGAGGCCGGGGACGATAGGCCCCCTGAGGAGCCGGCGGGGGAAGAGGCTGCCGCGGAGGAGGAGGAGGCAGAGCCGGAACACAGCGCGGGCACGGAGCCTCCTTCCCCGGCCGCTGAGGGAACCCCCGAGGCAGAGGCGGGAGCCGCCCCAGAGGCGCCCACCAGCGCCAGCTTCACGGAGGGCGAGGCCGAGGAGCCGCCCCCGCTGCAGGTGGGGGAAGTGCTAAGCCCCCGGGCGAGCTGGGGGGAGGGGCGGCCCAGCCTGCCCCTGCTGGAGCCGGGCAGCCCCCTGGAGGAGGAGGAGGAGGAGGCGGCGGCGGCGGAGCAGCGGCAGCGCGCGGAGCTGACCGAGCAGTACCGGCTCCTGCTGGCCGAGCGCCAGCGCACGCGCCGGCACAACGGACACCTGCAGTTCAAGCTGTCCGAGCTGTTCCGCAAGAAGGGCGAGGAGCCGCCCCGCGCGGAGCTGGAGGAGCTGGTCTCCGACAAGGAGCAGCGCTACGCCCGCTACCTCGCCATGCTGGAGGAGCTGAGGGGGCAGCTGGCCCAGCAGCGGGCCTGGTACCAGCTCCAGATAGACGCCCTGGCGCAGCGCTGCGCGGAAAAGCTGGACCGCGTGAACGCCGACTGGCTCGCCTGCCAGGCCCGCAAGAAGGAAGTGACCCTCTTCACCATGGGGCGCCAGCTGGGGGGGAAGGAAGCTGCCGTTAAGGAGGTGGAGCACATCCAAGCCAAGGAGCAGCGCAAAGAGAACGAGATGAGTGAGGTGAGGCCAGGCCCCGCGCTAGGCACCAGCGCTCCTAGATGTCTTGATTTGATAGGGACAGGCCTGATTTCGGGGTCTTCTTATATAGACTCCTGTTACCCCCAACACCCTGTCCCGATTTTTCACGCTTGCGGTCTGGTCACCCTAAGTTCTCCAAGCATGTGCTTGAGGCGTCACTTTTCAAAGGGCAGCAGTCTGGCCTTTGGGGGGCAGCACTTTTCAAGGGGCGGCACTCCGTTTTTGGTTTGTTTTTGCTTTGGCAGCGGCACTCCCGCCCCCTCCCCCCTCTTATTTTAGTTTTTGCTTGGGATGGCAAAAACCTCAAGCTGGCCCTGGGTGAGGCCACCCCTAACATGGTACTTGGGCTTCCAGAGCAGCATCCCTGAAACCTATGGGATGTGGGGCCACAGCTAGCATCACATTAGAGTACCTCTCCCTTTAATGTAGATATCTTCAACTTTAGGCCAGATTTGTAAAAGCAGTTAGGCACCGACAAATGAAGGAACAACTTTTTGAAAATCCTAGTAGGTACCTGGCACCTGCTAAAAATCAGTGGAAGATGCTTCATAGATTGCCATTTATACTTAGACTTATCCTGATACAGAGGTGGATTGTAAATCTTTCCTGGTTTCTCTTTTCTACCATTCTAGGTCCGCTTGGAAAACATCAAGCTGCAGCATAAGATTGAAAAGCTTGAAGCAAGCCTGAAAGCTCAAGAGGAGCTGGCAGAAGGACTGCACCTGATAGACTTTGAGCAGCTGAAGATAGAGAACCAGACCTACAATGAGAAAATTGAGGAGCGCAATGAAGAGCTTCTGAAGCTCCGGAAGAAGATCACTAATACAGTGCAAGTCCTGACCCAGCTTAAAGAAAAACTGCAGTTTGTAGAAGCTCAGAATCAAGACCAGAGGGCCCAGCTGATGGAGACTGAGGCACTGGTGGCACAGAAAAGAGAGATTCTGACCAAAACCAAACAGGCTAGGGATAGTTTACGGGTACACAACTTGAAATTGCGACAGAAGTGTGGGCTTCTTGGAAGTGAGGCACTGCTGCGGGACTTCGAGAACAAGGTGGATGCTGCTGAAGTGCTAAGTCAGCGGCTGGAGATGCTGAAACGTCACCATGCTGGACTCACCCTTACTTGCAAAGCTGTAAAGAAAAAAATCAAGGAAGCAAAATCCTTTCTACCAGAATGAGGATTTTGGAGAAGAAAGTGAGGTTAAAAGACAGAAGAACAAAAATTGAGCACTTAAATTGGTTTATTTGTCTCTGAAATTGTTTTTCATATACAGGCTTTGAATATAGTAAAAGGGTAAAATAGTCTCAATTTCACATCTAATGAAAACTTTGTTTCTGAAGTTTTAATGTTATACATTCCATCAGGAGACTGCCCTGAAGTTCTGCCTTTTTCAATGGCTCATGAAGAAACCAAGCATATGTGGCTAATTACTCTATCATATTGATATTTTAAGTATGCATTTAAAACACACACAGGCACTATTCTGATCGCTAGAGCATCACCCTCTGGTAAGCAAAAAACTGCAAGTCAAATACCCTCAGATTCCAGTCCTGGTTCTGCCACTAACTCACTGTGTGGCCTTGGCAGTCTGTTCCGCACAACTCTAAAGTAGGTATACTTACCTACCTGTGTGTCAGACATGTTTTCAGGATTATATCTTCAGAAAGTTTTACAAAAATTAAAGTGATACATATATTGTAAATAATACAATTTATCAGGAGCTTGTTTTAGAATTAATACATAGCAATTATCTTGTATTTATATGCAGAATACACTGTACAGGTGCTAACTAACCTAATTAGCATCAAGCTACAGTTGTTGAAGCACCAGTGATCTGCAGTGTTTTCCCTATTGGTCCACAGAATTAAACATTTTGACAGCCAAGCAGCAAAGAGGTGAGAGGGAGATCCATGAAAAGTTCTCTTATGAAGATGTTCACAGAATGAAAGAGCTGCAGAACTATGGATGCTAATGAATCCTTAAATCATCCCTGTAAGGGAGTTAAATAATTGGCCACTGGTGGATGAAGAATGCTTGCAGAGGGCAGAGCTGGAGTGGGCTCTCTCAGCCCACTCGTAGCATGCACTAGTCTAGTAAGTAATGAGTGGCTAGAGTAGTGACTGACCTTTTTCTGGTTTCTAAAGCTAGAAGAAATGTCTACAGCAGTGAAATGTGTGGGTCAGAACAGTGGCAGGGGGTTATAACTTCAGTACTTAGAGAGCAAGATGACAAGCAGTAGTTTTAACACTGGCATTTACATACTAAGGCAATAGACACCTTAGATCAGAGGGCGGGCAAACTTTTTGGCCTGAGGGCCACATCAGGTTTCCAAAATTGTATGGAGGGCTGATCAGGGGAGGCTATGCCTCCCCAAACAGCCAGGAGTGGCCAAGCCCCCTCAGCCTATTCGACCCTCTCTGCTTCTTGCTCCCTGCCCCCCCCCCCCAGGACTCCTTCCCCATCCAACCCCCCCGTTCCCTTGTCAGCCCCTCAGGGACTCCTTCCCCATTCAACCACCCCTTCTCCCTGACCACTCCTGGAACCCCTACCCGTCGGCCTCCTGCTGCCCCATCCAACCTCCCTCTCCTTCCTGACTGCCCCCCCCAGGACCCCTTCCCCCATCCTCTGCCCTCTATCCAGCCCTGCCCCCTTACCACGCTGCCTGGAGCACCAGTTGCTGGCAGTGCTACAGCCAAGCCACCCAGAGCACCAGGACAGGCAGCCGTGCCACCCGTCTGGAGCCAGCCACAGCACCATGCAGCACAGAGCACTGGGTATGGCCCCAGCTCTGCAGCTGCGCTGCCCGGCAAGAGCTCACAGCCCCACCACCCAGAGCATTGCACCAGTGGCACAGTGAGCTGAGGCTGCAGGGGAGGGGCTGGGGGCTAGCCTCCCAGGCTGGGAGCTGTGGGGCTAGGTAGGAGGGTCCCATGGGCCATAGTTTGACCACCTCTGCCTTAAACATACTTTACATGGAGATCCAACTCTCTCCTAATCCCAATAAGTCATGCTGGTTCATCTGTGGCCTTAGTACAGATCCTAAACTGCGCAAGTTGATGCAATAAGCAGCATTAGACATATCAGTCTCAAGGTCTGCACATGTTCAACATACATCTGAGAAATGACAGCATCATGAGGTTCTAATTCCAAAATGAACGACAAATATTCTTGCCTTCTCAGTAACAGTTCAGTGCACTAGATCTGGGCTAGAATCAGCAAACAAACTTATTCTGAGTTTTCTTAGCTAAGATATATAAAAGGAGTAGATTAAAAAGCATTAAGTTTCTACAAAGGTTTACAACTATTTTTTTTCTAGGTGAGCTCTGAAGTAGCTTTTCTGAATAACCTCAACATTGGGAAAAAGAATTGATACCACACCGAAAAAATTCTCAGTTGGGAGGGAGGAATTGGAATCATAATGGAAAGCTGACCATTTTGTTACTGAGAGCATAAAAGCTGGAAAGATGACAGTCTCTGAAAACAATCCTGCACAGGGGTGGAAAAGATTAGATGCCACAGTATGTGTTTTTCATCTTCTCTAATTAGTTTGCTTATTTGTTTTTTTTTTTTTTGGGGCACAAAATGGTTAAAAGTCACAACAAAACAATTCAACTGTACTAAATACCCCATTCTTATGTCTGTTGGGTTCTTGTGTTCTACTAAATTTCCAGTAGTGATGAGAGACTACAAAGTAGGTTGACTAACTGGGGCAAAACACCACTACCCAATTTAATGTCTTCTAGATACTAGCCAGCACACAGAGACATATACCAATAAATATAGTGGTCAACATCTTAAGTGAAAAAGGGAAATTATTTATAAAACCCTGTTTCTTTCAGGTTAAGCCGAGTTACTCAAGCAAATAGTTAAGCTCTTCTCCAGCTAAAATTTTAAGTTAAAGACGTCCTGTTGTGCAGTAGAGAATCTATTTGGTTTCGTACTCAATTGTTTTGGTAAAGATAATGTCATATGAGTAATAGGCTCCCTGTAACAGAAATTACAGTCTATCTACTTGAGCCTCAGTATGATGATCAAGTTACAGTTCTCTCTCACCATAGAACAAGCTTCATAAACACCATCTTCTGTTGTACTTACTACTCCAGGAGAATAGTACCTGTTATTCCTATTTTTTGGTGTATGTTCCAAAGCCCTACCAGTGTAGTTGGATTTCCTTTAGTCATAAGGACATAAAAATGGCTATCCTGGGTCAGACCAAAGGTCCATCAAGCCCAGTATCCTGTCCTATGACAGCAGCCAGAGTCTTCTTACACTTTGTTCCTTTGGTCTTAAGCCTCAAGTAAAATAAAGTGTCATGTAAGCCATTTTCTTTTAAGACTTAAGTAGCAAAGGCTAACATTCCTTTCACTTTCAGGTACATATGGCCTAGGGGAGGAGAGGCCAGCAGGCACGGAAAAGCAGCTGCTCAGTGTGGAGGTTTGAGAATAGGGGAGGAATGTAGGGAGCAAATGCACTCTGCAGCTGTTAAAAACAAATATTCACTTAATCTTATGCAACTTCCTTGGGACATAATGAGGAAAAATTCCCAATGTTGTGAGAACAGTTACCACTCTGGTATTCCAAAGCCCATCTTTCCAGAGGAAAATGATTAGAATTTGAAACTGTAACCAGAGGTCAGCAACATGTATCCATGTATGGACAAGTGTCCATGGTAAAAATTCTGAGGTCTGGGGAGGTGCTCACTTCAGGCAGCTCCCAACAAGTGTCTCCCCCGTGCTGTTGCTGGCAAAGGCGCTGCCAGGTGCCTCTGCAGGAACCCTGACTCCATCCCTCCCAGCCCATTGGCCAGAAACCACATCCAATGGGAGCTTTGGGGGCAGTGCCTGTGGAGAGGGCTGCGCGCAGAGCCGCCTGGCCGTGCCTTCGTGTTGGAGCCGGAGAGGGGACATGCCGCTGCTTCTGGGAGCTGCTTGAGGTAAGCGCTTCCCGGCGTGTGCACTACTGACCCCCTTCCACACCCCAACCCTCTACCCCAGCCCTGATCCTGCTCTCCAAACCCTTCATCCCCTGCCCCACCCCAGGGCCTGCACCCCCAGCTGGAGCCCTCACCACCCCCCAACCTCCTGCTCCAGCCTGGAGCCCACTCCCATCCCCATAACCTCTCATTTCTGGCCCCACCCTGGAACCCACACCCCTAGCACAGAGCCCACACCCCTTACCACACTACAACTCCTGCCTCAGCCCAGAGCCCCTTCCCACCCCTCGCCAATTTCCGTCACTATGTCCAGTAATTTTGTCAAGTGTCCATCGTGCTATACAGGGATGCTGACCCCTGACTGTTACATGAGACTCAGGAGATCCATGGACGACTGTTCTCTATAGGAAAGTACAATATGGCACCATACAGGAACTATTAAATCTGAAAATTCCTTTCTTTGTAAACCTTGTGCTAGCTGAAAAAAAGGAAGCAATTCCAAATATTTTCAAGCAGACTGGGATTATAGCAGTCAGAACAGGGAAGGGAAAATAAACAACTTTTAAAAAAACACTATGAAATTATAGCATATGCAAAGTTGGGGTTTCTGCTTCATTCAGTGAATGGAGTCAGGAAGAGGAGTTGATTCCTTATCAACAGGTTGGGTATTGGTATATAAACTCAGGAACTTCGGCCTGGATTACACTATAATTGACACCATGTAATCTAGGTAACTTTACATGACTTTCTTTAATAAACCATATTTACAGTTCAAAAAAGTTCCAGTTTGAAACACTTACCTAAACAAAAATTGATAATCGTACATAAAAACAAACATGATATACAGACAGTGTCTCAATAGTTCTTGACATATCGTTCTAGTATTTAAAACATTCAAAAATATAAGCCATTATAAAGTACCTTTCAAAATGAAATTCTTTACTAAATGATACATTTTGACTATTACTGATTGAAGATGCAAAATATTTTGTTTTACTGTAAAGTGCAGGTTGCACAAAATTCCAAACCAGGTTGCAGTCTTCCTAGTTTCTCTTATTTGCTGCATGTAAAGTGAAAGTTGCAGACTTCTAAATTATTGCAGCATTTTCATTTTTTAAACCCGTTGGGGGAAAAAGAACAGCTCTCTGTTTTGATAGAGAATAGGGAAATCTCAATGCATCATGTTACATGTACCCCTGAACAATAAAATCAAGATGGCAAAATCTGGTATGCAATCCCTGAATTTAATTATGAAAACCTTCCTTAATAGCTAATTAAGATATTTGGTATGCTGTCAGAAAATTAAAAAGCTATAGTGGCAAATAATCCTATTCCATTATTACACGTCTCAACAGCATTATCAAAATTCAAGCGTATTTTCAAATCAAGTATACTGAAAAGTTTAAACTGCATCTTTAGGCAGGTGAAAAGTTTTTCCAAATACAGGTTTTTATTTTAAAACAAACTGTGCAAAGCTCCTTATTGCATTGCTTTTCTTCATTACTTAAAGAACATACCTTTATTTACACAAATAAATCAATTAGAAAATATATACATCTTGTAAGAACAAAACAAAAAATCAATCACAGAACAAAATAATTACATTTGCAAGAAACAAACAGTGCATAAGTGTTGCAGCAGGCCTTTTTCCACGAGCAAGTCCATTTTCAGTGTTAACATTAAACATCCAATTAGGTGGGGAGCAAAATGAGACTGATTGGGGATGGCTGCTAAATATCCAGTGGCAAACACTGCATTCCAGTAAGGTAGGTGAACCCTGTTCTGACACACTTGGTTTAAAAGAACCTACAAATAAAGTTGTAATGAACACTAAGTTACAGTTTCAAAGCCAGCTACAGTACCATCTAACTGGATGTATACTGTGGAAAAGGTTGGTCTACATAAATACGTGATGTATAGTACGTAAATGTATAGTACAAATGTTCTGGATGTTAGGCCTCTATACGCCCTCACAAAAAAGGCATATCTGTGATATTAAAAAGATAATGTAGATCAAAAGGTACCAACTTTCCATTGCACTTCATAGCATCTACAATGTCAATACCAGTCCTGAAAGGACTAATGCTAAGCTATTTCTGATGAGAGAATGGAAATGCTATTCTGATGCCTGGCCATTTATCTTCAGTAACTGGCAGCACAGTAAAAATTCTAGTGAAGAAATTAATGACCAGCACCAGAAATAAGCTAAGTAGCTAATTATGGTAGGTGTACAAAGTGCGGAAGGGGAAGAAAGGCCAAAGAGGTAACAGACTAGCAAGCTGCATTTGCATTACATTCTCTCTGAAGTGACAGAATCCTGAAGCACTTATTTGGAAAAATCATTGTTGCATTTGAGTCTTTTTAAAGATTATGGTCAAAATGCCACTTAAGGAAAATATATTACTTCACTAATGGATAGTATTTTGCATGTATCCTATAGACATTTTACATTATATGCTGTATGTATTTGGAATTCAATAGTGTGTGCAAGTATACTTTCACTTTTATTCCAGTTGTGTTAGTTCAGGTTCTCTCTCATCTATACTTGGGTTTCAGACAACATTAGAGCAGCTAGCATAAAGACAGACTGACGAGTGATTGTGAACATAAGATCCAAAGCTAGAGAGGATTCAGAAATTCCCATTTACAGCTATCAAATGCATTTTACTTCAGTTATTTTCCCTTTTCAGTGTTGAAATTATTATTTATAAAGCAATTTATCCCATGCAGTTTTTTGCATAGTGTACAATGTAAATCATGGACTCTTATGATTTACAATCAAACATTCAGTTGATGAAGGCAGAGAAAATCTTAGCTGTATAACGATAATATGCAATTGCAGTTTGCCATCTGAGTAACTTGCTCAAGTGTAGTACCGTGTGGTACAGGCTGGTCTTAAAAACACCATTATCCTGAAAAAGAACTAGATCAATGGATGAATTTTACTCATCCCTTTAGCAAATTATCATTTCTTGACACTTTCCCCAGCAAACCTCACTTGTTAATTACCATTTACTAGCATCTTACTTCTGTTCAGTAGGGGCATGGGAGTGAACCAATGGGAAATAATGCTATAGTAATACTACAGATCATCCCTTGGAGAATTTAGTATCCAGTGGGATTAATGTGGCACTTTCCCAATGCATCCATATTGGGAAACACTGTTGCAATGCAGGTTGAAAATGGACTCTGTTGCTGTACTGCTAGTCTGACTCCTCCCTCCCTAGTTTTTAAGTATTTCCTACTTACCAGGGTGGTTTTTTTTTGGTCTTTGTTTTCAGTTAATGGGCTGGAATGTAGTTCTATTTTACTTTCATAGTCTCTTTGGTAAATGAGGCCTATGGCTTTTAAAAATAGGGGACATTTCTAAGAAAGTGATCCTTACCTCACTTTACTATAAAGTCCAGTACCAGGTACTGAACAGGTTCTCCAAATCCACCTACTCTTATGCATGTATATTCTGGTTTAAGAATAAAACTGGGGAGCAGCTTTCAAAGCAACTCACACTGTTACCAATTACCAGTATTTAAAAATACTTATACTGAAATTAAAAAAGGCAAGCTTAAAATTGCCTGGTTTCCTTGCCTTCATTAAAAGTGCAGAATGCATAATGCTGTCCACAGCACTCATTCCAGTAAGCTTCTTAAGGCTAAGCCTTGGTTTTGTTACTTAAAAAGCTTTTCTTTTCCATTTTTTTTTTAAGGCCAATTCCAGTGCTAAACAAAACTCAAACCAAACACACTTATTTGCAGCTCTAGTTATTGTGTTCATCTTGACATACATTTGCCACTTCAGATTCTTTTCCCTTGAATGTCAATTTGAGGCAACCATAGTTTCAGTGCTTGAGTGAAGGGCTTCCTCTTTCCACTTCCCGGTTGTCTTTCTGCAGTGCAACCAGTACCTGGACATTTCAAAAAAGGGAGTTGAGAGAAAGAAAGCAACAAACAAACAAAAAAAACCCACCACAATTAAGTTAAAAATATACTTTAACACATTTGGTTACAATGCACCAAAAAGCTATTGCATGATTTTCCCATTCAGTTACCTCAGAGCAAGAGTATTTAAAGAAATTATTTTCAAAAAAAAAAGTTTCAAACATTGAAAGAACCTCTGCACTAAATGAGAGGTCTGAAACACAGCTAACATGAAAAGACTTTGGGGGCATTCTGCCATGTGGGCACTGTGTCACTTTTCCATCCCATTTGACAAGGTACAAAATCTAAGGTGGAGAAAAAACCAAAACCATAACCCAACCTCTAGACTTCGTGGTGTATCTATTCTGCCACACTTATAGTAGAACATCTCCTTCTGCCACCAGAAATTGACTGAGAAAACACATAATACCAAATGAATCTTAACTGCCTGAGACTGCAGTGAATAAGTGTTATGTTGATGACAGAGGTAGCAGTAACTATCCAAGAAAAGGACTGAGTTACTGGGTTTCAAAGGAAGATCTCAAATGGCACTGCACTGATTTGCTTGTTTAGGTCAAGGCACTGAAGTGAACACATTTATACCTTGTAGCCCGGACGCTCGAAACAAACATTTGCTGCAGGACAACTATTTGTGGTCTACCCTAGGGCTCAGCTAAGTTGGTCTCTACATTTTCGCACTTCAGCACACAAAGAAATGCAGCTACCGGTAAGCAGCTTCTTTCTCTGCAGAAGTATGAGCAGAAAGCCAAATTTGCCTTGCCATACCTGACCACTATTTGGCTGAGGTTATGACTGGGGATCCTAGTTTTCAGTGATAAAAACAACAAAATTATCTGATCAAAACACACACATGAATGTGTGTTTCCGCAATTAAAATGAAGTGCTGAACTTTAGTTTCCCTACCCACCATATATACAGATATCAGTTGAACAGGTTTTATTGATATTTTACAATTTTAAGCAAGTTTGAAGCCTATCAGTGCCAACCATTATGATAAAATAAAATTAATAGAATAATTCAGTCAGTGTCTTGTTTCTTTACTGTTGTCGACAGCCCTGCTGTTTTAGCCTTGTTTTCATTCAGTTTATGTTTAGCGCTTTCCATATGTTCTACAATTGTCTGCCTTTGAATGTAATCTACAGCCCTGCTACATACAGTACAGAACAGCCTATTACCATCAGTGTGAAATTTGTCCTTGCCAATCTCA
Organism: Gopherus evgoodei; assembly: GCF_007399415.2. Taxonomy (NCBI): domain Eukaryota; kingdom Metazoa; phylum Chordata; order Testudines; family Testudinidae; genus Gopherus; species Gopherus evgoodei. Next base: position 24,698,845 of record NC_044326.1, read on the forward strand.
ATGACATGGTGTTTAAGAGTGACAAAAGTATTCAGCATCTTTTCATAATTTAATTACTCACATCTAGAGGCTGAAGGGGAATTTAAGGTGCGTTAAAACACAAACCCTTATATACTGTTGAATAACCTCTATATGCCGAAGCAGTTTATTGAAGTATGCTTAGTTTAAAGCGCATTCAAAAATCAACCACAAGAGGGTAAGGCTGCATGCATTGCATAAGTGACATTGGTACTTTCAGTAAAATTTAGTTAATGGTAAATATGTTTTTTTTTCCACAAAATGTAAAAACTAAAGATTCTCTGTAAAAATTGCAAATTCCAGGTTTTCTGGGGCAATTGGATTTTTAGGATTCCTGTTAATTACAACAGTTTGGCAACAGAGTGCTGATGGAATGGAGAAAATTCATAACTGAATCCTGTATCTCATCTTTTCCAACAAAGCAAACTTTAAAAAAAAAAAATCAAGTTTAATACTGAACTATGTCTGAGGGGTTTTTAGCCTCCTTTGCAATTAATAATAGGAGAAAAATGCTGTGCACTGCCACAATTCAAGCTTGGATCCACCAAAATTTTCTCGTAATGAGTATTGATCCAGCTCCTGATTTCCAGAGGGGAAACGTTCAGGACAACCAGCCTTTTCACTAAAGGTTCACCTGCCAGCATTATAAAGTGATTTACAAATCTACCAAACCGTAAAATATACTCCGCTGCACTGTTATGCATTTTCTCATGCGTTGCCAAATGCTCCTTAATTTGTCATACAAAGGAGACATGAGTTCTCTTTACCTGAGCCCACTTTTTGTTTCTACTTTGCATCTGAATTGCAGCAATAGATGTGAAGAATTCTTCTGAAGGCAAGTCCTCTGGTAACTTTGTTAGGAACTGGGCTATGTGAATAAAGTCCATTTTGGTCAAAATATCTTCAAAAAGTCTTAATATTCCCAAGGCTGTACGGAATAGGAACTCCTCTCCATCCCGGCAGAACACATCCCAGACACGACATGCAAGGTCTAGTGGCAAAGACTTGCTGTACAATGTGAATATCCTGAAAACAGAGGAAAATCTTTAGGGTTAGGGTGTAAGAAAAAAAATGTAAGCAACAGCAGCACCACCACCACCACCACCGAGGCACACAAGTCTTAAATAACAGCTGAGTAAGTTTGTTAGTGATCAGATACTGGAAAGTTAATTTATATTTGGTATAAATATATACACTGGTTTACAGAAAGTATAATTTAGATTGCAAAGCTATTCAAAATGTGCTAGGTGACTTACATACCTATAGGAAGACCCAGTTCCTTTCCCTAATGGGCATAAAATCCATCAAGAGAAAGAATGGGGGAAAAGGGATGTAATATACAGAATAGCTTGAGTGGCATTAGACATGTCTTATAAATTAAGTTTCTCCACTGCACTCCCCTGCCAAAACTCCTTTTGTCTTTTCTCATGCTAATTTCCAGGGATCTTATGCCATGCCTCTCCCAACATTTGACCCTGCTCCCCTCCATATAATAATAAAATATATGGAGATATACCTATCTCAGAACTGGAAGGGACCCTAAAAGGTCATCAAGTCCAGTCCCCTGCCTTCACTAGCAGGACCAAGTAATGATTTTGCCCCAGATCCCTAGGTGGCCCTCTCAGGGATTGAACTCACAACCCTGGGTATAGCAAGCCAATGGTCAAATCACTGAGCTATCCCTCTCCCCTTTATGATGAATAGTTCTCTTAGGATATATAAGTGAAATAGGTAGCTTATTTTGTTTGTTCCAGCTGCCATGGAAGAAGTAGGTCTTCAGGTAGGATGTGTGTAAGGAGAGAGTAGTGGAACTTTGATATCCAGCTCCGAGGAAGTTGATGAAGAAGGTGTGGCAATGGTTGCAGAAGAAACAGACAAATTGAGCAACATGACTGACAAGCTGATGGAACACAAGGGTAGAAAAGTTCTGGTACTGAGATAAGAAGGTAGGGGAACAGTGTTTCATCTTGAGGGTGATCACAGGAAGCTTGAATTTAATGCAAGAGAGAAGGGGAAGCAGCTGGTAGGATTTAAAAAAACAAAAAACAAAAAAAAAAAAAGACAGACATGGGGCCAGGAAGAGTAGTTTAGAGACAGTATTCTGAATAGGGCCTGGAGGGGGCAAAATGCATGTGGAGGTGTGTCATAAACAGATAGCTAAGGGTTAATGTCTCTTTTACCTGAAGCACCTGACCAGAGGACCAATCAGGAAACCGGATTTTTTCAACTTTGGGTGGAGGGAATTTTGTGTCTGAGGTCTTTGTCTGTCTGCCTGCTTTCTCTGAGCTTTGGAGAAGTAGGGTCCAAATCTGGGACTAAAGTTATGACAAGGTGGCCAGAGAGGAAACAGTTTTAGTAATCATGATGGGAGATGAGGGTTTCAGCCACAGCTAAGACTGAATCTTACTAACATTGTTTAAGAAGAAGCTGCAAGATTTGTACGCAGCCAGGATGTGTGCCGAAGGGAGAAAGAGGAATTGAAGATTACCCCCCTCACACACCTCCCGAAGTCCAGGCCTGACTGGCCAGGAGAATAGTGACAGAAAATGGGAGGGGGGGGAGAATTTTGGAAGAAAGGTCAGTTCAGGCCACCATGAATTTAAAGAGATGTCAAGATAACCAGTGGGGAATGGATGAAGGGAGAGGCAAATGTGTCCATCACAGGGAAAAGATTGGGTAGTTCAAACTGCATGAGTAGATGAATGTGCCAGAGAAAGGCTACAGAAACAATAGCCTAAGAGAAAACCTTCTACTTGGTTACCAATTCCATCACTGGCACCAGTCCCCGTCTAGTTCTGGGCGACACATCAGTCAGACTGATCACTCAGTCCCTCAGGACTGGCCTCACCTTTATCCCAGAAACCTGAGGCTCCTCAACATCAAGGTGGGGGTCTTCCTCCTCCTGCTATCCATCGTTGGCTCCATATCAGCGACTATTTACGGAGTACTAAGGGCACCAGCACTCATCTCGCAGTCAGGCTGGGACACCTATTGGCCACCCACAGCCTATCCTTACCAGTAACCTCCACAGAATCCATGGGATGCTGCTCAGTCACAGAGGTTGCACTCCTCAGCTCGCTCTAAGGTGAGATTGCTGGGCAGATTGGTGATGGGAACTGTGGACCAGTGAGCCTTTCCTGTGCAGAGCCCATGGAACTGTCTTTTCCAGCTCCGCTAGTCCAGGAATAGGAGCCAGACTTGACAAAGTTAACCACCCTTTCTTCATACCAGACAACAAAGCAGTGCCTAGTTCTTCCTCTTCTCCAATGCTGAAAGATTTCAAGGGCTATAAGGACCTTTTGCAGCACATGGCTGCTTCACTGGGCATTCAGGCAGAGTTCTTGCAGGAGAATACCCATAAGTTAGTAGATATTCTGCAGCTGTCTGCTCCTGGGACAGCAGCCATGCCTCTCAATGATGCACTTCTAGAGCCTGAAAAAGGTACTCTGGAGCATGTCATGTTTGGTACCATATACTGTAAAGCACACAGAGAAAAGCTATTTCATCCTGGTGCAAGATTTTGAGGGCTTTTACTTCCACCTGGGCCCAAACTCCACACCTATAACCACAGTGAACAAAAGGACATGGCAGGGCAGGTTTAAGTCCATTCTTAAGAAGAAGGTATGACACTACACCTCATTCATCATGGGGGTATGACAGAATTGTGATTAAATTTGTACAAAATGGGTTGTGAGGTTGTCATAAACAGATGGTTAAGGGTTAATGTCTCTTTTACCTGTAAAGGGTTAAGAAGCTCAGTAAACCTGGCTGACACCTGACCAGAGGACAAATAGGGGGACAATATACTTTCAAATCTTGGTGGAGGGAAGTCTTTGTTTGTGCTTTTTGTTTTGTTTGTTGTTCGCTTTCGGGACTGAAAGGGACGGGACATCATTCCAGGCTCTCCCAATCTTTCTGAATCAGTCTTTCATGTTTCAAAATTGTAAGTAATAGCCAGGCAAGGCGGATTAGTCTTATGTTTGTTTTCTCAACTTTTAAAGGTTTCTTTTTGCTGGAAGGATTTTTACCTCTGTTTGCTGTAACTTTGAATCTAAGGCGGGGGGGGGAGGTCCCTCTGGTCTATATGAATGTAAGTACCCTGTAAAGCATTTTCCATCCTGATTTTACAGAGATAAAGCTTTTAATTAAAGAAAGAAAAGGTAAAAATTCTTTTTAAGAACCTGATTGATTTTTCCTTGTTTTAAGAGCCAAGGGATTGGGTCTGAACTCACCAGGGATTGGTGGGGGAAAGGGAGGGAGGATGGTTAATTCCTCCTTGTTTTAAGATCCAAGGACTTTGGATCGGTGTGAAGCCTCTCAAGGCAACCCAGGGAGGGGAAAGTTGGGGGGGAAAAGGAGGGGGATGGTTAATTTCTCCTTGTTTTAAGACCCAAGGGGTTTGGATCTGGGTTCCCCAGGGAAGGTTTTGGGGGAACAGAAAGTGTGCCAGACACTAAATTCTGGCTGGTGGCAGCGTACCAGACCTAAGCTAGTAATTAAGCTTAGAAGTGTTCATGCAGGTCCCCACTTCTTTGTGCTCTAAAGTTCAAAGTGGGGAAAAAACCTTGACAGAGGTGTACTGGAAAAGTTATGATTTGCTGAATATTATCTTTCTTGTGCATGCATCATTTTTATATCTGAAGTTATGAATATTGACTGTGTATTTGTATTTCAAATGTGCTTACTCTGGGAACACCCACAGCTAGCTTTTCAGGTACAACAATGAAGACGCTAAACAGTGTGGATGGCCTATCAGCAAAGACAATGGACTATGGAAGAGCTGAGCCTTCCTGTAAAATGTTTCAGCCAGCTTGTAAGTAATGGCTGCTAAGACTCAGTAAGAGCATGTGACTACTGAACTCCACTTTAGTACCTGTATTTTTCCACAGGCAGGAATGGGAACTGAGTTTGGAACAAAGGGTTCCCGCCCTGTGGTAAAGCTATACAAGGTGGGGCGTTACATCATCTAGAGGCCTCACTCCCTACACAAGGACACTTCTGGAAATACCTGAGGAACAAAGACTGAACTGGGGGAAGTGCTGGTCCCAGGCTAAAAGGATTTCTAGCCTGTGTATGTAAACCTGGTGGACTGCTTCTATTATCAGCCAGAGTGAGAAATGGCTAATTCATATCCCATGTAGTATGTTAGACAGACTTAGTTTGCATTTTATTTGCTAGGTAATCTACTTTGTTCTGTTTGCTATCACTTAAAATCTATCTTTTGTAGTTAATAAACTTGTTTTTGCTTTATCTAAACCAGGGTGCCTTTGAGGGAAGTGTCTGGGGAAAAAAATCTCAGTTTAGGTAACAGAGACTTGTTGCATATCCTTCCCACATCGAGGGGAAGGTGAACTTTATTAATGAGCTTACCTTGTACAGATCCCTGTGCAGTGCAAGATGGTATAATTTTGGGTTTATACTCCAGCAAGGGTGCCAGGTGGAGTAGCTGGGAAATTGGGTGTTGATGCCTGCCTGTCCTTCAGTGGTTTAGGTACAGAACTCAGGTAGCTTAGTTTTGGTGTGTGGCGCCACCTGCTGTCGTGTTGGGTGCTAACAGAGCCTGGAGAGGCTGAATCACCAGCAAAGCAGTGTGAGCAGGGCCAGCCCAGCTGGGTGGTTAAAGAGGTGCAGGGGTTCCCACGGCTCCCATATGGGGGTGATAACCCATCACAGAAGAACTCCAAAAAGATGGGTGGCCAGGAAAATTTATAGTTCCTCCTTCCTGCAAATGCAGATTGCACACTGGCAGGCATTGTCTAAGTACAACTTTGTAAAATGGACAGCTATGTCTAAGTTTGTGGACCAGTTGCCTGAAACCTCCAGACAGGACGTTCATGCATTTGTTGGCAAAGGCTGTTTAGTGGCTAAGACATCACTGCAGTTCACACTGGATGTCACAGATGCTTCAGCCAGAATTATGGCCTCTACCGTGACCACAAGAAGGGCATCCTGGGTGTAGAATAATGAGCAATGCTCCAGATGTGCAGTAGGCCACAGAGGATTCCTCAAGGAATCCATTTTGGGGCATGTGGAGGAGAGGGAGGTGATCAGGAACAGTCAACATGGATTCACCAAGGGCATGTCATGTCTGACCAACCTGATTGCCTTCTGTGATGAGATAACTGGCTTTGTGGGTATGGGGAAAAGTGGTGAATGTCATATAATCTTGACTTTAGCTAAGCTTTTGATATGGTCTCCCACAGTATTCTTGCCACCAAGTTAAAATAGTATGGATTGGATGAATGGACTATAAGGTGGATAGAAAGCTGGCTAGATTGTCGGGCTCAACAGCTCGTGATCAATGGCTCAATGTCTAGTTGGCACCTGGTATCAAGCAGAGTGCCCCAGGGGTCAGTCCTGGGTATGGTTTTGTTCAACATCATCCCATCATCCAGATGATTAATAAAGAACTGCACCCTCAGCAAGTTCGCAGATGATACTAAGCTGGGGGCGGGGGGGAGTGAAGAGGTAGATATGCTGGAAGGTAGGGATAGGGTCCAGAGTAGCCTAGAAAAAGTGGAGGATTGGGCCAAAACAAATCTGATGAGATTCAACAAGGATAAGTGCAGAGCCCTGCACTAGGAAGAATCCCATGCACTGCTACAGGCTGGAGACCAACTGGCTAAGCAGCAGTTCTGCAGAAAAGGACCTAGGGATTACAGTGGATGAGAAGCTGGATATGAGTCAGCAGTGTGCCCTCATTGCCAAGAAGGCCAACAGCATATTGGGCTGTATTAATAGGAGCACTGCCAGCAGATTGAGGGAAGTGATTATTCCCCTCTATTCGGCACTGGGGAGGCCACATCTGGAGTACTGTGTACAGTTTTGGTCTCCCCACTACGGAAGGGATGTGGACAAATTGGAGAGAGTCCAGCAGAGGTCAATGAAAATGATTAGGCGGCTGGGGCACATGAGAGACTGAGGTTATTTAGTCTGCAGAAGAGAAGAGTGAGGGGGTATTTGATAGCAGCCTTCAACTACCTGAAGGGGGGTTTCAAAGAGGATGAAGCTAGGCTGTTCTCAGTGGTGGCAGATGACAGAACAAGGAGCAATGGTCTCAAGTTGCAGTGGGAGTGCTCTAGGCTGGATATTAGGAAACACTATTTCACTAGGAGGGTGGTGAAACACTGGAATGGGTTAACTAGGGAGGTGATGGAATCTCCATCCTTGGAGGTTTCTACAGCCTGGCTTGACAAAGCCTTGGCGGGGATGATTTAGTTCGTGTTGGTCCTGCTTTGAACAGGGAATTGGACTAGATGACTTCCTGAGGTCTCTTCCAACCCTAATCTAGGATTCTATGAAATGGTTTCAAATTTAGCTACCCGAGAGATTCCCTCTCCACCAATGTCATCATACAGCAACCGTGATCAGTGGAGAAGTCCGAGATAACAGCCACTGGTTTAAAATGGGATGGTTACTGGTAACTCAACATTTTCCATGAGAAAAGTCTTCCTCCAGCACTCCCTCCCCCAATCTGATCTAACACAGCCTAAGTTTCTTTACCTCTTGGACACACTGTAAATTTCGTTTCTTTTCCTTTGATGAAGGGATGTTATTTTGTTTGATAGATAACTTGTAAATTGGTAATTATATGCTGGGCTTGTCATAAAATTTAGTGTGTGTGTATATATACACATACATACATACATACACACACACACACACACACACACACTTATATGTATAAATCCTTGGAGCTTTTGGAGAACTGCTTTTTAAAAAAAATTGGGAAAAAATATTTTTTGAAATTCAAGTCATTTCAATTTTTGATTTCCTGTCTACTGAAACTGACAAGTATAACTAGTTGACACTAGGGGGAGCTAAAACAGCTGCAAACTTTAATGCCTCTTCTAGCCCCTTGGACATCACTCAGGAAAAATTAAATATGGAGAAATGAGATTAACTTGATTTTACTGTTGTAAATTTTCCTCTTTATTCCCTCTACTAAAGGGGCCATCTTGGCAGGTGGATACAAGACCTTGTGAATCCTCATCTGTTTTTAGATGCCCATATATCAGTAGAAAGTGCTCTCTCCCACTTGGGGTTACTTCTGTTAGATGCAGACCTTTCTAGTTTTCTTTTGTGTCACATTACCTCTCGCACATATGCTATGATCCAGTTTGGATCGACAGTTACCAAAGTCATGTGTGCTCTGCTTGGGAGTTAACCTTTAGGGTATCTGAAAACTTCAGCTAATACAAAAATATGGCTGTCTTCTTGCTTAACTATATTTCTCACAAGAAGCATATCACACTTGTTCTTTGGAGACTGCACTGGCTTCCAATTCTTTTTCAAGTGAAATACTAGGTGTTAGCTAAGATTTATAAAACCTTCATAGCAGGGGTTCTCAGACTTTTGTATTGATGACTGCTTTCACATAGCAAGCCTCTGAGTGCAACCCCTCTTACACATTAAGAAGACTTTTATATATTTAACACCATTATAAATGTTGGATGCAAAGTGGGGTTTGGAGTTGACAGCTCATAACCCCCCCATGTAATAACCTCAACCCCTTGAGGGGTCCCAACTCCCAGTTTGAGAACCTCTGCTTTATAGTGTGGCTCCTGGATATTTTGAAGTCCACTTCCCTCCACATGACTTAACTCAGCAGTTGAGATACTTACTCCAGGAGTCCCTAAAGATCAATTCTGAAACTTACTGGAAGATAAACTCTTGTGCCTTGAATACGATAACTTCTTCCCCTCCAGCTGCTCTGACACCCAAATAACCACCTTGTGTGTCCAAAATGAATTTGCTAAAAGAACGTCCTTGCTCTATCCCAGGGGTTCTTGACCTTTTTCTTTCTGAGCCCCTTCCCCACGCCCCCCGCTATAAAAACTCTACAGCCCACCTGTGCCACAATAAAAGCCAGGACTGGCGTCAGGGGGTAGCAAGCAGGGCAACTGCCCGGGGCCCCATGCCCCAGGACCCCCACGAAGCTACATTGTTCAGGCTTTAGCTTCAGCCCTGGGTAGTGGGACTTGGGGCCTTGGGCTTCAGCCCCATGCAGTGGGGCTTCAACTTTCTACTCTGGGTCCCAGTGAGTCTAATGCTGGTCCTGTTTAGTGGCCCTCCCAAAACCTGCTCACAGCCCCCACAAGGGGCCATTGATCCCTGGTTGAGAACCACTGCTCTATCTGACATCTTTGACTCCTCTCCACTGGCTTCCCCACTTCCTCCTTGCCTTGCCTAAGCGTTTCAAGGTTGCTTCCAAGGCTTTCTGCACCTCCAGCTGTCTCCCCCTCCTCATCCTAGTTATGCCAGCTTCACTGTCCTTCCTTTGTCCCCTCCTACTTCCACTTTCATGCCTTCTTTCATGCTATCCCTGTGCATGAAACAGCATCCCAGCCCCAACTCAACATGTCCTCATTCTTCCATTACTGCAATCCCTCTCAAAAGTTCATCCCTCCCGCACCTCCAAAACTACACCACAGCTTTTCCATTCCAATTTTACATTCAAGTGGGCAAAATCAGAATACCCCAAATTTGCACTCTCCTTTGGATCTCCTGGTATGTCTTGTGCTATGTATCGGTCTCAGACTGCAAGCACCTTGGGACAGGGATTGACTAAGATTTGTTCCATGAATACTGTATATGCACAATGTTGGTGCATTAACAGATAAATAGTCTTGAAGATCATTAACATATCCAACCTAGATTTCAATACAGACTCTATTATATTCATGCTACTTGTGCAGTTTTATGTTCAAGGTTTTCAAAAGTGATTGATGATCTGTAAAATGGGAATAATACTTCCCTACCACACAGGGATATGGTGAGAATAAATACATACAAGCCTGAAGTGTTATGAGATCTACTGATCAAAAACACTATGTAAGAGGTATTATTTTTATTTTAGGTGCTTCAGTTTGGGGGTATTTAAAATTAAACACCTCAAAGTGTCTGATTTTCAGAGGACAGGAACTCAACACTTTCTGAAAATCGGATCCCTTCTAGGGGTCTCCAGCTGACCACATCAAAATGGAGGCATCCAAATTCAATTCCCATTTTAGACAGTCTGAACCACTAAACGCTAAGGCATTTTCCAACCAAAGTATAATATTAAAAAAACATTAACTGTGCACAACAAGCCAACTGAAAAGAATGTATGGTTAAGGCCGAAATGTAAAACAGGTTTAACCATTGGCAGAGATTTCTGGATGTAATCTGACCACATTCGAATGCTAATGTGGTTTTCCAGTCTCAAATAGTGAATTTATCCAACCTAGCCACAGCACAAAAAAATGGACAATACAAACCTATCTAGGTTACTTAGCAGTACTTATACTCTAAGGAAGTCTCCTGCATTGATGTATGTATGGATTTACTGTGGCTGGTGTGCCAAACCCCAAAACTCTGGGGCTGCACAGGTAGTTTAAGGAGGAGAAACTCCTTTACAATAAGGTTTCTCCCGTTATATTAAAGGAGCTTATGTAGAGGATACATTAAATGTGAGAAGATGTGATAGCACACACTGATTAACCACTTTTAACCTGAGCCAATTTAACATTAAAATATTGTATTCTGATTCCGAGATTGCTATCAGGACGAATGGTTGAAAACTTGCTTGATCAGCTGTTAATGAAATTTCAGCTGTATCCAAACCTCAACTTGCAGAACAGTCCCCTTGGAGTTCTGAAGCCAACATACTATCAAAACACCAGTAGCAGCCTCATATCCAACTACTCTCTTCACCCTGAAATTTGAAGGGGTTCCGATTTGTGGTTTCATTTCCAGCCAAAAGGCACTAAGTCAGATTAAGGACTAACTGAAGGCAATTTCACATTTCAAAACACTTCCAATTGCCAGAAACTAACAGATACTCTTTTGTTCTCTCCAAACCAAAACATTATGTTCCTGTCTACACTTCAACTTTTAATTGGTCTGTACCAACTAGTGGCACAGTTGGTTATAAACATGATTTGTGTCAACACACACCACAGTTAATACTGTGTTAATAACTCTGAAAACTAACCATAATTCATCCAACTAGACAGAGGCCTAAGACAACATTTGTCTTCCCATAATCACTGATATATTGTTGTGTGGCCAAAAACTGTACAGCCATGCCTGTGCAACCTGTTTTTCTGGTTCTCCTTTCTTCCAGCTCTGTGCATAAAATCCCATGCTGCGGCTCCCCATGTGCTGTTCTATATGCAGGTCTCCCAGGCACTTTATCACCAACTCATGCAGTATGGGATAGCTACCAGTTTTTGCCCAGAATGCAGATTCTAATGTGTGGTAGATAGGGAGGTGCAAACGCTGTTGACACACAGCTGATTTGTGAAATAAACCGATGCATGGACACAACTCAGCCATGAGTATTATAAAAAGGTTAGATGAATATCACAAACTGCTTATAGAAATACATTTCTGCTTATAGCATGGATAGGAGTGTGTTTCAATTTTAACATAAAAACTACATTTTAACAGTAGACAGTTTTGAAACAAAGTTCTTTGTTGAAAGAAAGTATTTAAACAGAAATGCTGACTAAGCCCCTATAAATTTTGTAAACTCTATCATCTATTATATAAACGTGTATACGACACTACAAACTAATATGTACACATTTATACAGTACTCTGACCGTCTTACCAATCAATAAGATAGATGTCAGGAGTCAAGTTATTTTTTTTGAAGTGAGCAAATAACTTTGGCAGATTTTCCTCAAAGAATACCTCAAATGCTGCAAAATAGGTCAACATCTGGGAAAAATAAAAGAAAAATCATTAGTTAACTTTTTTTTTTCCTACTGAAGTTTTAAGGATTTTAATTTCAGGACCGCTTCTTGAAACAGGCACAAAACCCCAATATGAATTATACACTGTAAAGTATGTAGACAAATGTTTACACAAAGGGCTTAAGTGCTAGCATGTGCATGTATGTTTGAGTTCCACTCTGTATAGCCTCCTAAAGCTGTTCAATAGAAGAAATGATTGTTTTGGATCTAGGCCATTTTCCTTTTGGAAAGAAAAACACCAGCAGGTGAAATAAGCAATTTATTGGTTATTGCACTTAAATGTAATGGAAAATTATGACGACGACGACGACGACAACAAACAACAACTTAAGGGTGCTTTCTGTTTATGCAGTAATCATCTTAGACTGAATGAATTCCAATCTGAAGAGTTTACAGCCGATAAAGTGAGGTCGGAAGCTAAGAAGTTCATTAACCATTATTAGAGAGTTAATAATGACAGGTTATACTCTTACACACAATTTTCACTCATAGTATTCCAAGTGATTTAAAAAGGAGGGTAAGCATCACATGCATTTTACAGGAGGGGAAACAGAAGGCTGAAGGTCACTTTGCAAATCAGTAACAAAGATGGAAACAGAACCAGGTTTGACTCCCAGTCCAATGCCTTACTACACCTTTAAGAGGACAGAAATTGATTGTGAAATTTATTATTAAACAGCCAAATAAAATACAAAAACACAATATGATTTGTCACACAGGTGGAGAGGCAAACTGTTAATGAGTTAAAAACAAAAGATTTGCTCTTTTCTTGCTCCTCCCCCATCATGCCTTCTCTCAATCCCACTGGCTCAGCAAGGTTCTTCCCCTCTCCTCCCCCTCTCCCTCCATTAATATATTTTTGGTTACAATAGGTATTTACAACATTTCCTCCCTAAAATGGGAGGAACAGACTGAGATTCTCCCAACACAAATACAACCGTTGTACGAGCAGGACTCTTGGTCCCACCACAACACAAGGGAAAGTGAAGTGGATGGAAGGAAGAATGGAAGCAAGTGCATTTTGTTTTGTTTTTTAAAGTCCCCTTTAACCATTTGACAGACCCATTTTCTTTGCTTTTTAATATTTTTCTTCTTTTCCATGTACATTCTGGAGCTTTTCTGTTTCAGCTGACTGGAGCGTTAAGCAAACAGCTGGAAAACTGAGCCAAGGAGCACAAGAAGAACTTAGAGCAACCAATCAAAGAGCAATTACATGGCACAGAAATAATTATACAATAATTCTGCAAAATCCCTGCATTCAATGTGTCATTGAGAAAAAGCTGTACGGTGAACATGAAAATCAGAACTAAACTGCAGGGAACTGTGTAACTGGAGGAAAAAACGTCCAATTATGCATTAGTAACAGTACAGAGTTCCTGCAGCTGGCTGTGAACTCTTTTTTTAAATTACACTGTAGAGAAATAATCTAAATGTAGGTAGATAATGCAACGTCCAGTCCTAGCTTCTAAACTATCTTAATATTTAGAGGTTAATGCCAGTGCATACTAAAGCTTTTCAATTGCACAGCATTCCAGATACTGTATTTTATGTAACACTCTTACAATGGTCTGAAAAATGTAATGCTGTATTGCTTTCATTAGACAGACAGCCTTACTAGAACTGAAATAATAGCTGAAGGGTATTTTATCTTGATCCTGACAGATTAATTGGTAGGTATTTTTACTCATGATTGTATGTAACACAGTGTATTCTACCATTTTCTTAAATATATGTCATGTTTCAAATACGGTGACCAGCACAAGAGCATGGATGTATAATTTTTATTTATAAGTGGAATAAAGTGAAGCCCTGAAATGAATATGTAATTATAGACTCACGAAATAACATGAATTCAATAAAGCAATTACTCAACACGCTACAAAAAAAATCATTAAATTATTAGGACTACTAGTAGTACTAATGGTTCTATGGCCATAAATGGAACATTTCCAGATAGTTTAGAAAACGTGAAGAATGCATGAATAGTACATATGTCAATTTCTCATTTTGGCAATCAAGATATATTGCATTTACCTCTTGGATCAATAAATCTCATTTACCTTAGAGAAGCAGAGAGTCAGATTATCATATCTGTTCCACAGATGGTTGAACAGGCACATCGGATAAGCACTGGATCTGGAAAGACGTCCCATCTCAAGCTCCCCTTACTAACCATCAGAAAACTCATCCTCAATCATCCTATCAAGTCGGTTACTTTTTCCTTACTACATCTCACTATGTAGGGTGGCAAGATTTTCCCTAGGATTTTAATCTAGGACAGGCAATTGGGGAATACTGTAGTGTTATTTCCACAAGCTCTCACAACCACCACTTTCCTAAAAGTATTTGTTTACTACACTTTCCATTTAGTTAATAGGGGCTAAAACTGATTTGTAGGACAACAGTCCAGTGGGCTACCAGGGCACTAACCTTCCACTGGATAAAAACATTGTTTTAACAAGTATCACTCTGCTGCCAGCCTCATGGGTAATGTGTTTGTGTACATGAGCAACAGCAGTGCTCCCTCCCTATTGCTGGGTGCAGCCAACTGGAGTCAGAACAAGATTGATCTTGCTGCTGCCAATGTGAATTGAGTTGCAACGTACCACATTAAAGGCTTCTACTGCTGACGAGTTTCAGGAATTGCAACAGAGCAGTCATATGTATCAGTCTCCTACTATACAAGGGCTAGGGAGGAAATGCTGACAGTCACTCCCACAGTGATCACTCTGTTCCCACTCCTTTTTTTCCCCGCACTTGAACTTTTAAGAAACTAATATATTTTTATGCAAATACTTCTGGTTTAAAAAGGAAAAACAGGGAAGACGTACAGAATGTCACATTTCTTTGTCAAAGCGATTTTCAAAAAAAACTCATGAGGCACCTACAGCAGATTTGTAACAGCTACAACAACTGGAATGAAGTTTGGAAATTGTGGTATTTTCTCCATGTAGTACGTTCTACATGCCAGCTGGGAATTTCAAAGGAGCCTAAGGAAGTAAGGATTTGGTTGCCTAATCCCCTTAGCTACCTTTCAAATCCGAGCTGACACAGCAAAACTATGAGAGAGAGAAATGGGGAACCTGATTCAAATTGTAAAGCATTAACAGTTTGTTTTTAGCAACCTATTCGTTTGGGATAAAAAGTGCCTTCCAATCCATTTTTGTACGTCTGTTAAGCTGATCTGGGCTCCCATTTACAATGCATGCATTAAATTGGCGCACTTAGAATAATCATGCTCATAATAATCTCTGAGCATCACACAGTACAGGGCAGCTATTTCATTCAGTTTTCCCCTTTCAGTAAGTTTTATTTTGTAATTGTTGCTTTAAAAATAGGTTTGTTAGAACTTTGAAAAACAGACTATGAACGCTTGCTGAAGTTCTGTCTTGTACCTGAACACATTTTCAATACAAGCATAAAGGGATTAGAGTTTCCTGTGTACTTACAAGGCCATGGTCCACTCGAAAAAATGCCATCTGACAGGGTTTATTCAGAAGGTTAGAAAAAGCAATGAAGGCATCTGCAGTATCCAAATTCAAGATCAACACTGCAGCTATGAATGACATGCCCTGAACCTAAAAAAAGAAGATACAGTTACTGGTGAGTAACCTATTTCTACAAGAATGTTGCCTCTTCACAATCACACTTGTGTGATGCACCACTGAGTTTTGTAAACCTTCCAGAAAATGTGCTTATTGGGGGGCACACAAGCATCCTCTCTCAGAGCATCAAATTTTCACAGCAGAGGTTCTAACAATGCCACAACCATCTCAGGTTTCAGAGTAGCAGTACCAACTCTAAGAGGCAACTATCTGAAATGGGTCATTTTAATTATCACTATAAGTTTTTTTTTTCCTCCTGCTGCTAATAGCTCATCTTAATTAGCCTCTTAGAGTTGGTATGGCAAATTCCACCTTTTCATGTTCTCTGTATGTGTGTATATATCTTCTTACCACATGTTCCATTCTATGCATCTGATGAAGTGGGCTCTAGCTTATGCTCAAATAAATGTTAGTCTCTAAGGTGCCACAAGTACTCCTGTTCTTTTTACAACAATCTCAGGTTTTTTTCAGTAAACCAAAGAGCCCTCAGGAAAAGAAAAGGATGACAGAAGTGTGAATATGCAGAAACAAGGCTCTCAAAGAGCCAGTTACTTCTCCTTCTGACGTGGCCTGTGCATGGTCCCACTTGCAGGAAGCTGGGTTGTGGCATTCACATTAAACAAGGACTGGCTCTCCTGAAATATCAGAGCTAAACACTATGTTGAGGGACAGAAGTACTGCATAAAGGCATAAATAGAACTACAAATAGCAGCCCTATAGATCTCTGATGGAAACAGTAGAGGCATGCCATCAACACTACTGTAGATCTGGGAGAGTGTGCCTTAAGTGAGCCCTCAGTAAGACTTTCAGGTATTAAGGCTCATCCCAGCTAATGTGCCTCAGTACTCTGCCACAACCACTTAGCTGACTACTGCTACTGCATGGACATTTGCTGCAGTTCTGATCGCAGCACCAGATATTTCTGAAACTATAAACTTTGGATCCGATTGTCTGGCCTTTTATCAGACACACACACACACACACACACACACACCCTCTGTGGAAGACCTCCCATTTGAAGGGAAGAATCTCTTCTGCCTGAAGATGGATGAAACACTGGCAAAAGAGAAGAACACCAAGACGACCGCCAGCATTTGGGGTTCCTAAAACCTGACCGGAGGACAAGGACCTACACTCAGCCTCCCACTAGTGCCACAGTCATCATCTTAAGGCCACTGGTTTCTACCACCTTTAGTACCAGAAAGGGCAGCCTCTTCAACAAATGAAGTAGGGCAACGAGAAGCACTTCATATATCTCCTTTCCCACTGACTATTCCTATGTCTTCCCTGTCTGCAAGACCTCAAATATGGCATGTTACCTGAGAGTCAGAGCCAGCTTAACATCTGTTTCCCTCTGTTCTCTCTTCCCTTTGTGGATTCTTTCATTCATTTCTTTGCAGCATGGAGTGTAATTTCTATTCACTGCTAGTTACTAGAAGTGATATGGCTAACACATATAAAACCAATCCACTCTGTGAGCTTGTCTACACACTGACTTTGTCCACACCAGCGGGGCTGTAAATTTTAATACCTACCAGCATGTTGTGCACTAACTAGCCTATGTGGATCCTGCTGGCACATGCTAAAAGTTTCCAAATGTGCATTCATGTAGTCCAGTCTCTGACAGTACTATGTTAACGTGCACTAGGGAACTTCTAGCGCGCCAGCAGGGTCCACCATCTTTACAATTTACACTCCAGCTGGCATGGACTACGGCACCATGTATTTGAGCGTTATGCTGCCTACCAACCGACCATTTCCATCCCTTTTAGGGATCTCAGGTTTCTGACCTGTCCAACAGATTTCTTATCCTGATTTGCCTGACAATGAAGCCAAAAATGATCCGATGCTGGATCCAGGGACCGGGCCTCCTCCATGAGGAAATCTTGGACCCTCTGCTGCCAATCTAAGAAGGCCTGAGTTGTGAAGATGCAGATGTTTAGAACAGTGAGTGCACATACTGGCCTCCAGAAACAGAGGACTATGAACTATACCCATCTCCAGTTCCTCAGGAACCAGATCAGCCAAAAGTCACAGAAAAAATTATTAAAACATGGAAAAAGAGGAAAAGGAAATTCTGATTTGGGGTATTACCACCTTCTCCACTCACACCCTCCCAAAAATAACTGAGCCAGAGCCAGACTGAATGCCCTTATGTTCACACCTAGCCATGGAAGAAGAACTGAATGAAGCAGTTGGAGCCATATAGTCCTTTTATAACCTGCATTCTGACTGTTCAGTGGTGTGAGGGAGCTTACGCAGCCCCAATGGGCACTGCTTTACAGAATATTCCAGAAGCTTTGCAGTGCCAGGGCACACATCCCAGAAGTGTGAACACAGAGACCCTCTTGAAGAAGAGATAAAATTTTAAACAAGCTGTCACCTCAATAAGAGTGCAATGAAACACAGTATGTGGTTCAGTGGAGTTAATCAGATGGCTTATATTTCAATTTTCATTCAGCACATGTGCGCCCTACATTTTGTTGAAGTCTTAGCTCTACTTCATTAAAAACATTCAAATCTAGCAGCGTAACAGCAAAACGTAACAGTGCACCTATCCCTTGATACAACATTTTGTATAAAATATACCACAAAATAACCAAGATGTACAGGAAAACAAACAAAAAAAAAATACTCAAAATCATTTTACAACAGAAACACTCCCACATAATTGCAACTTATAACTTCACTTACATAGCCAACATCAGGTCTGTAACACGTATAGGCGCCTAAAATACTGTGCAGCGTGTCATGGTAAGGACCACCCTATAATGAAAAATAAAAAAACCAATCATACAACTTCTGTAAACTATCCACAATGTGAGAGAAACTCCTAAGCTGCGTAGAGGATTAATGGAATGCCTACACAGCAAAGAAAAACCCACAGCTGGCTTGTGCCAGCTGACTTGGGCTCAGGCTGTGGGGTTGCTTCATTCCTGTGTAGACCTCTGGGCTCACAAAATCCTGGAGTCCAGAAGTCTACACAACAAGGAAACAGCCCCACAGCCCAAGCCCCATGAGCTTGAGTTCGCTGGCAGGGGCCAGCCTTGGGTTTTTCTTTGCTGTGTAGACATACCCTTAGACACATATTCCATTAATTTTTTAATAAAAGAGGTTTCCAAATCACCAGCGGTTCTCAGACTGTGGGTCGGGACCCTAAAGTGGGTCAGGACCCTATTTTAATGGGGTCACGAGGGCTGGCCTTAGACTGGCTGGGACCCGGGGCCAAAGCTGAAGTCTAAGCCCCACCGCCAGGGGCAGAAGCCTGAGCTCCACCATCCTGGGCTCAGGCTTCGGCTTCAGCTCTGGGTGGTGGGGCTCAGGTTACAGGCCCCCCTGCCCAGGGTGGTGGGGCTCGGGTTTTGTCCCCCTCGCCCAGAGCCGTGGGCTCAGACAGGCTAAGGCTTCTGTCCCCCATCTTGGGGTTGCGTAGCAATTTGTGTTGTCAGATGGGGGTCACGTTGCAATGAAGTTTGAGAACCCCTGCCCTAGACGGCTTTGAAAAAAAATCTTCAACTCTTTCAACTTTTATATGGAATGCATCACTGTAATGTCACTGAGGAACATCTTTCCACACCTATTTATTCCAAATGCACACAGTTAATTCAACAGGTTAACAACCAAAGTGCAAAAGGACACAAGCATTAGAAAGTCACTACAGCTTTATGAATTGTTACATATTAGTACCAAGGAAGCTGAACACTAATCAAGTTTGTTTAGCTCTATTAGACTAGCAGTAAGGCTGAGCCATAAAGAAAGGGATAGCAAGAACAGTTGCAATATATTAAGGAGGATTCTCATAAAAACTACGTTAATTTCAAGTCCTGAGAAGTCTTACAAGTTGCCATACATTACACTGAGCAGTCTTAGGCTCTGCTGAAATCCTTTATACTTGTCATTCAGGAACATCAGACATGAATTTTACCACAAACCACTGTATTCATACATTTAAATACCAACATGCAAGTTTGCACTAAAGACGACTTCTTCTACAAACATTTCAGTACAGACTTTTCAAAAATTTGTTTTTACTACTTAAGTGTACACTAAAAAATATTGTGTTATTAAAAATTAAATCACTTACTTGCTGGAAAATACAGAGATTGGGAAATGTTCTAGAAATATCCAGTTTTATTAATTCCAGACTTGCTTCCCTGTCTGCTGCAGAAAATCCAGCATCTGCAGAAATCAAAATAAAATTACAGTGTTTAACACCTTTTAATACATACACACACACACTCTGGGTTGAAGCAGTCCTACAGTGCAGGTTATTCCTGAATAAGTCTGAATGCAGTGATATAAGAGAGAAGAAGGAAGGCTGTGTAACGGTAGAACTACCAAGTCGGGGGGCATACACAAACCCGTGTACCATACTCTAGGATGCCGAGGGCCTGCAGTGTTCCTCCTTTTGCAGGGCCTGCAGAGCAAGTAACCCCTCTGAAATTGTTTTCGAATAAGGGTAACAAATGTAGGGGCTGACAACTTCTGCCCCACACCTCTAACTTCTTGCTAAAGTTTTTTGGAAGGCACCTAAGTAAATTTTCTGCAAAAAACATGCGAAAAAAGTGACATGTCACACACTGAGTAAATTTGGTATTTTGTACATTTAATTTGCCATTGTATTTACATTTACAGATGATGCAGAATTGTAATATTCCCCCAGCAACTTTCTAAATGAATTTTAAGCAAAGAAAACATGCACCTACAACATGAACTCTTGCCTCCCCCGCCACCTCCAGTGTCCAAATATTCCTTTCTATTCATGTTTTCTCTGTCCTGCTGAGTATCGTCATCAACTCTACCTGCTTGGGTTTTCGCAGTGAAGGCAAGATACAAGGCTGCTACCTAGCACTTACACTAACCACATGTTGATATAAACTCTGGACAATGAATAGTCAAAGAAGCTAAAAAACTATATTAGATACCATCCCTGTATCCTAAACAAGATGTTTTAGCAGAACAGAGCATGGAGACTCCCATAAGAAACATTTTCATTTAGTTGGGAAATGCCCTTGATTAATGCACTCCTGGTTCTGCTCAACATATCTCCTTAAAGAGGTGGTCATCCTAGCACATTAAAGTATTTTATTTCAAGCACCCATATCTTCTCTCTCATCTCTTCTCTCCACACTCAGCCAACTGGAAAACCTCAACTTGCTGAGTCTGTGACAACAGGCTTGAAGCTCTCTTGTGGGAACTCAGTGTTATGCTTAGCTATTAAGAAAGCAATTTGCTATTACTAAAGTTTCAAATAATTTAGATCCCCTGAACTAGAGAAAGAGAAAGCAACACATTTTAAGGTATTACAACACAAACAGCAAAACCTAAAATATTTATATAAATCACTCATCCAAAAGTCTTTAAGCTATTGGCAAAACAATTTTTTTTTTAAATTATAGACAACTGAATTTAAAGATATTTTAAAAAGAGGAAAATAATGAAGTCAGCTACAGCATGCAAGAGATTAATATTTCATTTAAAAACATTTTTACCCTCCTGCAGAAGTGTTTTTAATATCCCTTTACCAACCACATAACCCATACCTAATATGCTGATATTTCTCCCAGCTTTTTAAACTGTATTATTTCAGTTTAACATTTAGGAATGATTTTAAAACCACCACCTCTTCATTTTGTAATGAAGAGAAAGTTATCACACAATACGAAACAATATTTTGCCAAATAAAACATATACCTTCACATTCTCCTTCAGAGCCTCCTGTGCTGAGTGATCGCCACCTCTCTTTGGCACGAGACAAGCAAATATCATAGAGTTCTAAAAAACAAGTACTTTTTAAAAATCTATCTTCAATTACTGATTACATGTTAGTATGCTAACAACCCCTGTCTCCCATAAGAAATAACAAAGTAAGTATCTGTAAAATAAAAACAAATTGAATTTTAGGTAAGTTGGAGTGCTGGTAGCTTTGTTTCATCGGGGTATAATTTTGATGCAGTGAGCAGACATAATCCTCTGGGGGAAACTGATTACATAAATATTTCTTTGCATTTGTTTGGGTAACATACTTCTGCCACTCAAAAATTCCACCCAGAACTGTGACAATTAGGTCACAAACTCTTCCAAGTCCATCCTATAGCAATATCTGAGATATACTAAACAGCCACAGAAAAGGCATATGCAGTAGAAGGAAACCACAAGAGTATATGCAAATCCACAACATTTCCCCTTTGTCATCACTTTGGAATTGTTTAAAAAAAAAAAAGACTGAAAAAAACAACATAGTACAAAATCAAGGAAACAGACTAATGTATTACTGATATAATCACTAATGAACATGCAGGAAAGAGGACTAATTCCACACCAGGTTGTGTTTCCAAGTTAATCTCTCCTTCACTCACAAATCAAGTGTCTCACTTCAGAATAAAACCAGTATGTGCACACCCACAGGCACTACATAATTAACAGTAATTATATGAAATATCTTATTTTCTGTTGACTCTGAAATGGGGTTGTTAACGCTGAACATCTTTACTTATCAAAGCAATGCGCAGCAATATTATTCCAGGACTATGACTCAGAGCAAGCAGTGGAATAAGAAAATCCCAAGAACATCCCCGAAATTAAACACCCCATGCAAAATAAGACTCTATGCACTGTAGAACAAAACACAGGGTATCCTTAAATGAAAGCGAAGTACAACTGACCAGGACTTCATCGTTCCCCCAAGTTCCGACACATTCTAACTAAATGGAAGTGTCTCTGCTAAAGCGTGATTTATTTGAGTGTCTCAAAATGCAGACAGAATACATATCAGTCTCACCATGGGTGATATTTAACTCATTGCCGATTGCCAAGCTCCAGACTTTGCCTCTCACGCTTGGAGGAATACCTTGCCACCACAATTCTCGAACTTTACGGGAGCAGCACCTGTTTAAAAAAAAAATGTGTTCTACTGAACTATAGGTAGGACAAAGTGTTGTAACTACACTGGAGGATTCAGGCCCAGGTGTATGTCAGCCTGCCATGGGTCCCTTGAGAAATCAGACAGGGATTGTGCAGCATTCATTCATGCTTTTGTACTATCTAAACTTTGAGCTTTGTTTTAAACATTACCCTCTTCCCCAAATTGAAGGCTTTTGACTGGAACCCTGCAACCAAGACTGCTAGAAATCTGCCACTCTGTATGGGCCAATGTGAGAGAGACAGACAGAAAGTGCACAAGCGGGGAGGGTGGAGAGAGGATTAGGAGAAGTAGTCCCTGATTTTCCATTGCATGAACTAGAGACTGGACAAACCCAGGTCTGCAGTATAAAATATTTTTCCATTCCAGTGATAAAAGATTCTCCCCTCCTCCATTCAAAACCCTGCCCATGAGATGAAAATTTTCCAACTATTAAGTGGTGTGGACCCTCCAGGGGCAAAAAGCACTGTACATGGCTGCAAAACGCAAAGTAGCAAATTTGGAGATGGAGACAGCAAGAGTCAAAAACGTTTAAATGAAATAGTTCTAAACCATATTAAATTGATGGCCAATAATCCTAAAGCTGCTGTAAGGAAGACTGGGGAAGCATTCCACCACCAGCGGCAAGTGTGTGGGGGGGGGGGGGGGTAGGGGGAGGGGGAGGAACCATGGAAACATATCCATCTAAAAGCAGACTGCTGTATTAACCACTGAACCAAGTGGATTTATTTTGGTCACAATATTCCATTTTTCACATTTCTAAGGATCAGTAAATTGACAAGAAAAGCACTAACCAAAAGTTATGCTTTGGTATAAACTAGAAGTGGTAAGCTTTGTTTGTGGGATTGACTGCTTTCTTTTACAAAGGTCAGTCAAAAACAAGAGTTTTAGAGACAAGTAAAATTAGGACTCTTTCAACTATTAAAACAGATTTAATTTAACTAGTTTTTAATTTCTTCTTTCAGTTCTCTAGAAATTCCTTCATCAAGTACCCAACACATTTCAATACACAGCTGCCCAGGATTTTTTAATCTTTTATTTGCTAACTTATGGTATGATCATGCAAAAAAGTTACTTGTGGGGGAATTCTGCATCATTGTGCACATTCAGAATTCATGTCCCCCACAGATTTATTTTTTTCCTCTGCAGAAAATACATTCTGCTGGAGAGGTACTGCAGTGGTGCCTTTTGCCCACCAAGGGCTACTGTGACTCCAGAACAGAGAGCAGCTGGCTCATTGGCAGTAGCAGCCAGCAGCATTTCTCACAGCACCCTGCCCACTGGTCCAGGTTAGGAGGCATGGGATGCAGGGGTGGGGGGGAGAAGTGAGAGAGAAAGAGAGAAAATGAGGCACATGGGCTTGCTGGGGCGGGGGGAGGGTGGTCACAGACGGCGATTCAGAAAGACTAATGGAGGGGACAGACTGGGCAGGGGATGAATGGGCATGGGGTGCAGGGACACATGGGACAGAGCAAGATGTGCCTGACTGATTGAGAGAGGCTGAGGTCAGCCAGGGTCTGCATGGGGAAGACTCCCCAACTCCCTAACAGTCCCTCCCTTTCCCTTCCCCTCTGCCCTGTTCCATACTTTTCCCACCCAAATCCAGCAAGCCTCCAGACTCACTCCCAGGCTCCTTCACAACAACTACTTCCCTCTCCCTCAGCTCTTCCATTACCCTGGAGTCCCACAAGCCTTTGCACTGCTTCTGAGGGATGCAGGAAATATATCTGCATTGCAGTTTAAATGAATTATTATTTAAAATTCTGTATTCATATGCCTAATTAGGAATCTATTTGTCAAAAAACATATCCTGAATCTTTTTTGTCCTCTTTATTGTTACAGATATACTTGCTGACAGGTACTTTGAAATAAATTACCAAAATAATTGAAGCTGTTAAAATAACACAATATAATCATGTCAAATAAAATATGCAGAATTTTGTAGAACTTTAAAACATTGTGTACAGAATTTTTCATTTTTTTGCCACACAATTCCCCCAGGAGTAAAAGTTCTGTTCAGTCAAAGTCAAATAAGGAGAAATGAAACAAACAAAACCCTTAAAAACAAAAAAACCCAAACCCCTCTTTTCACAACTAACACTTTTTTAAAAGATACAGTGCAGGCAGTTAGCATGCCTAAAAACATCAATGTCCTGCCTACCACAACAGCTACATTCAGCTGTTCACATTTTTTTGTTTTTTTAACTATTGTTTTCCCTATTCCCCCCCCCATTTGGTTTGGCACACACAATAAATTAAGAGGCTTGGTCATACCTGTGCGTAAATCTACAGACACATCTGGGAGTACACTATCAAAAGCCCAAGCAGTCATGGAGAACCAAATCCTGACAAATGGATGGCTACAAGTGTTATGTTTCCTAGTAGTTTTCTAACAGAGGTCCCAGTCACCAACCACTCCCTGATCTTAGATTATTTTTGAACATCACTGCTGTATACAACATGCTGAAAAGGTTAGAAGAAATGGACAGGAATTAAAATTCCCACACCAAGAACTAAAGTAAGATTTAGAAACTCATTACTTTTTATTAACAGCAGTAAGAGAAGTGGTCATTGTGATGAACCATGTCTCTGAAACATGGGTTTTATTCCACATGCAAAGGAGATCATAAATTAATATGCTCAAGCTAGTTTAAATTATACAGCTATCTACAACTGTAGTCAGGAAACGGATGGCTACATGGCTCTATATAATAGTACGTTATACACAGTTATGTTCAGTCTAATTTCTAAACTCTATTAAAGGTAATAAGAAACAGAATTAACAAAATCCCATATACTTCGGCGGCAGCACCACCTGAATGCCTTCCTTAAACAGGCCAATTCCCTTTGCAAGTCACCTTTGACTGCTATACACACTAGCTTCTAGCACTTTTGAAATAAAGTAATCTTGACTAATCTCTTAATTTCTGAGGACATAGGAAGTTACCGTTAAGCACAATATAAAACATACTGTGTCTTACATTGTTTCCCAGTTAGGTAAGATGTCATTGTTCCAAATTAAAACTGCATTGCCAATGCTTTCTTCCAGTCTACATCTTTCTTCCAGTTGTTTCTTTCGCCTCTGGGCTTCTTTAAGCTCTGAAAAAAGAAAATTACAAAGTCAATAAAGGTAATACAAAAGGTAATACTTAAAGCTAAGGGCCATTAATGCTTCATGGCCATAAAAATTCAACCTGTACATGCCTGTAATCAAATTCACCTGCTCAAGCAATTTCAAAGAACATCTTAGACACACTACAATTTTCAGGAGTAATGTATTTACCACCAGGGCTGCAGAGAAGAAATGGAATTGGAATGGCTGTAGAGAGAAATGAAGGTGAGCCTTAATCTTTAGCTGGAGATGAACAACAAGCATTTCTTTGGCCCTATACACAATGTAGGAGTGCTCGTCCAATAAGCATAGCCTGGATGGCATACTTGTGCTCAAAGGGCAAAAACTGCCTACAGTACAAGCAGAGAGAGGCAGCATTCCCTGGGATTGATGCCTGAGAAATGGACCCAGTGATATGGTGCTGCATGACCAAAGGGAAGATTACGTTTACTGCTAGGCAAAAGACACTAAAAACCCCTACAGTAAACACTTTCAGTAGAGGATTAAGAACAGGTACCAAGCAGATACTTGGTTCACATCACTACATGTGGTCCTAGGCATGCTGTCCAGCAGGCTGGACATTATCTCCAAGGACTTGGACATGAACAAATACTCAGAAGATCCAGTCTCAGGCTGTCCATTGTTACATACTCAGTTTTCTTACCTGCATTGGGAAATGGTGGTGGGCAGTCAGACCTGGAGTCTGCATGGCAGAGTGAATCCACTATTCACAGTGCCAGATCCACCTCGAGTTCGCAGCACAGCAGGGGAGAGACTGAGGTATTTCCACTACCAAACAACTGCAGATAAGGAAAACCACTAGCATAGCCTGGGGCACATATACCCATGTCAGTGAAGAGGACAGAGATTACAGTACAAAAATCAAAGAAGTGCAGTGTTTTTGTAAAAATTCCCCTCAGAGTATTTAAGCCATGGGATGTTTTTTTCTGACATGTACTGACAAAGAACCCTGTACTCATCCAATAAGATCCCATTTAAAAATATCCCACCTGAGGGATGCATTTCATTATAGTTCAGTATTAGAAAGCAATTAAATACAATGGCCAATGATTTTTCAGTGGGTTTGTGGAGTCATGGAATTAGTAACTGCTACATAACTTTAGCTCTTCTCTGGAGGATTTTAGTTCCTTTTTTGATAAATAAACCATCTGGGGAAAAGTGTCTGGATTCCTCTAGTCTGAGGGGCTGCAAAAGCACCATAACTGGCTGGTGGATAATTCCCCCAGATCAGCAGAGGCTGTATACTTCTTCCCTTGCAGCCACTGGCCTTACGGTAATCTCCACAGCCATTTGGAGATGCTGTACTGAGAACAGGCCACAGGCAGCCCAGTTCAGGACGCTGTAAATTACAGCAGCCTATAGGCTAATTTAATTTACGTCGTGCTCCATCCGCCCACAAACTGATCTAGGACCCGAGTAGTGTAAGGATGATTCAAAACTACTTTTGCCCATGTTCCTGGATTGTACTTTCTATAAGGGACAGCACTGAATCTCTGTCATATTAAAGGGCAGATATTGAGGCAAGTATATTTTTAGATTTAACATCCCTTTACGTTTCCTGATGTTAAGAGTAAATCCATCACCTCTTTTTTTTGCTTGCACCACCATTTCTTCGTATTGTTGTCTATGTTTCTGTGCTTCTTCTGCTGGTTTTGCAGGGAGGTTCCTTGATTAAAAATGTAACATTTTAGTTTGGCATTCATAACTTCAAAATCTCTGGGCAAAGTAAGGAGGAAGCATAATACCGCTACTTGTCAGTTTTGGGGGGAAATTTTTACACAAATGAGAGCAAGATAAGAAAAAAACATACAATCATTCTACACAGAAAAAATGCTGAATAATTTCCTTTTGTTTTGTAATTTGAGCACTTTTTCCAATGAACACACTGAATAATTTTCGTAAGCCAATAGAATATACTGATGCTTATCCAATTTAAGTGTTTAAGGCTGCTATACTGAATCAGAGTATTTTCTACAGCTACTTGTCAAGGAGGCAAAATTTTAATTCTGTCTACCTTGTTTCTTCCTGTCACAGATCCTCAGTACACAGACTCTGCCCACACTCCCTCCTTTACTTGTGCAGTCATATCTCCAAATTCTAACTAATTCTCTCCCTCTGCTCTCAGCGACCTTCCTCCCTATTTCAAAACCCTGTCTCTAACTCCTCTCCTCACTCCTCCAGTGGCAAGGGTCCCCTGTTTCCCACCACTACTAGCTAATCACTGAACCCTAGGCCAACAATTTGGTGTTAGTTCAATTACTAAAAGCCCGGATTATATTCTCACTGCACAAAAGCACACTGTCACACAAAGATCTTTATTAACTTAGAGTTCATGCTGCTGAACTAATCAACATAACCATTATACAAAATATACTACAGCGTTATCCAAATATTAAGACAGGAAGTGACTAATATGTTTGTATGTATTCTATTATCCTTTATAGTTTATACAATTAGTTAACACTGACATGTGGCATTACCACCTCACTCATCTTGTCTCTCTAATTCACCTTACACATTCCAGTAACAACTCTTGCTCAGCTATCTACTCTCAACATACACGTTTGAACATCCAAGTCATTAATTCCATAATTATTATATTTGTGACGTATAAACTCAAAGCATTCATAAGTATGTGTCTTGTGGCTAAGAGTCAAAGTTGTTATAGAAATGGGTAAGATGAGTTTTCATGCAGCCATGTATCTTTAACCACGTATATGAAACCACAGAGGTAGTAGGTTATTCTACATAAGTCACTTCCTGTCTTCTTAATACCTTGCTTTCTTACAGGTGATGCTGTAGTTCGATAAGTTGCATAATGGTTAAAAGTGAAAAACAGGGAAGATAGGGAGTACACAGCATTCACTGAATCAGCAAATAATCCCATGTAAACTTTTGGGGGGAGGATCTTCTCACTTACTTAACCTATGCCTCAGGTATTAGCCATACAACATGTGCCATGATTAAGGTTTGTGCCTTCTAAAAGTAGAGGGATCCAAAGAAAACATAAAAATGTAAACTTGCTGTTCAAGAGTTTTTCTTCAACTTCCTCACTCCTTGAAGTAGGCCCTTGGAAGGGGAATACAGATGACCCCCAGGCTGTGCTCTTTGAGGAAGAGGAAGTATGCTGTACTGTGAGGGGAGAAAACGGCAACACAGCAGAATGCCTAGGCCAGTGCCAGTACTGGAATAGCAATTATTTTGCTTATTGCCAAAGACACTTGTAAGGCCTTTTGTAGGAATTTAGCTTAACTAAGGCAAAGTTAGGAGGGAGGGACAAGCAATCACAAGAAGTGAGCCTAACTCTGTGCCCTTCCTGATACGCTGGGGTAAGAATCTCTGAAAAACAGAAAGTCTCTCTGTATTTGACTTCTGGTTTGTGTGCGTCGGGACTCATGAGACTGCAGACTCTGCAAAAACACAGCTATATAACCAATGGCTTAAAAATGCTTGCTTAATTGTTTTTCTTTGATTGACATGTTGATGTAATTGTAGCAGTTACTAACAAAGGGGGTAGACAAGTCGAGGGAATTTGGATTTGACTATCTGAATGTGTCTTGCAATCTCCAGTGATAGACAGATACCTGAACACTCGAACCTTGTCATTTGACCATCCAAGACCCCTCCAGACCATGGGTAACTATTGTTTGGGAGTGCTCTATAACTTATTATATTTGTATGTGCTTGACACTAAATAAAGCAGCAGCTTTGAGTGAAGGCATTCCTGTCAGAGTGCAGGAGACTAATAAAGTAAAGGCTTTAAGTGAAAGCACTTGACTTTATGCAATTCATGCCAACCATCTAGCAGATGGAGGTGCTAGGAAATAAATTAAATGGAGACCCAACATCACCTTGCAGAGAGTAAAATTACCAAGCATTCTGAGTTTAGGGAACCTCAGGTAACAGTACCAAAGGAGATGTCCATAGACAAAGCTTGGACTAGAGCATAATTCCTGGTGAAGGTGCATATTGATCCCCAAGTAGCTGCTCTGTATATTTCCGTAAGGGTGATTCCCTGTATGGAGGCTACTGAAGCCACGGGGGTGCTCATAGAATGGGCCCTGATGGTTTGAGGAGAAGGGGCTTTCATATGATCATAGCAAAGAATGATGCAGGAGAAAATCCTTTGAGAGAGTCTTTGGGGGGAAAATACACTTTCCCCTTCATTCTTTCAGCAATAGCCACAAATACCTTTGGGGACTTATGAACGCGTGCTGTTCTGTGTAGGTACAAGATTGGAGCCTTATGCATGTCCAAGGAATGGAGTCTTGTCTTCTCCATGCTGTGGTGAAGCTTAGCATAAAAACACTAGAACGTGAATAGTCCGGTTAGGGTGGAACTCAGAAGGCCAGAAGGCTTCAGGTATGAAGTCTGGATGTAGCTTCAAAGAAATCTTGTCCTTATATACAGTTTTTCCCAAGGTAAGTCCACAAGGACCTCCACACTCCCCAACCCTTTTAACAAGGCAACTTTCAGAGAAAGGTACACGGGGGGAATAGAGGGCCAAAGGTTTGAATGGCAGCCTCATGAAAACAGAGAAGACGAGGTTCAGATTCAGACAATGACTGGTTTCAGAGCTGGAGGGGGGAAATGTCCTTCTGACACTCTTCAGTAACTTTGTATTAGTAGAATGATTAAAGCTTGAGTAACCCTCCACCTGATTATCAAGTAAGAAGAGTTATGGCAAGAAAATCATACACCAGTGGTTCTCACCACTACACCAGGAAGGCATCCCCTTAGATGCCTGGAGAAGTAGTAAGCAGGCACTTTGTTATGCTGTGTTGAGACATCCCAAAACATCACCACCACCACCCCCACACTGCCACCATTGTTGGAAGATGTGCTGTGTTGTGGATGGGTGGCATTCCCATACCTCGTCCATGTGTAAATGCCTGCTGAGGCTGTCTGCCAGGGAATTCATCACCCCTGAGATGCATACTTCTAAAAGTATGATTCTGGGCCTGATGCAAAAATTCCAGAGGTGGACTACCTTTTTTTTTTTTTTTGGGGGGGGGGGGGAGTGTGGAGAGGGGAAAATCTTGCTCTTCCCTTCTTGTTTATATAATAGATGGGTGGTTGTCCGAATGTGTATGGACTGAATGATGGGTACAAAGCCTGCAAGCCATTCCGAAACAGCTCAAAACCTGAATAGGTTGATATGTAGTCTGAAATCCTGAGGGGACCAGGTGCCTTGGGCTGTCTTGTCCTCAAGAGGTGCTCTGCATCCTAGCAGAAAGGCATCCATGATGAGTCACTTTGTAAGTGCTGCAGGAAGAAAGCGGGTCCATACACATACTACATGGTGTTTGGGGCATAGGTTGTCCGTAACTAGATCTGAAGGCACTTTAGTTGCATTCATGCAAATGGAGTGACACAGGTACACAGAGCCATGTGGCCTAAAAGGATGAGGCAGGATTGGGCTGAAGAGTGAAGGCTAAGACAAAGCTGGTTGATGAGATCCCTCATGGGGAGGAACTGGTTGTGAGCTAAATAAGCCCTTCCTGTGACTGAATTCCACCCCAATTAATACTGTGGTTTGTGTGCGTGTCAACATGAGCTTGTCTAAATTTACTTGTAGTTCTAATGAATGAAATAGTTGGGAGTGCAGTGATGGTTGTTGCTTGTACCTATTGGAACAACTGATCCATGAGCAGCCGATCAATCAGGAAATATCAGTCTTCCTTGTCCACAAAAACGTGGCCACCACTGCAAGAACTTTCATAAACACCCTTGGGGCCATCAAGAAGCTGAAGAGGAGCACCTTCGCCCACTGTGAAGAGCAGAAAACTTCTGATAGCAGGGGGAATATCCAAATGAAAATATGCATCTTTCAAATCAAGGGCCATAAACCGGTCACATGAGTAGAAGGAGGGTATTAAAAAGGCCAACAAAGTTCCTTGAGAAAAAGTTCTTTCCTACATGAGGGAGTGGTATGGGCTCTATTGTCCCCAACTGAAGGAGGAAGTCAACCTCCTGTTTGAGAATCCTCTTATGGGCGTGGTCCTTGAAGAGAGATGGGTCAGAGAACTGGGAGAGAAGCGATTCTAGCTGGTAGCCATTTGATACAACATCCAGGACCCAGTTGTCCATTGTACTAGTGCACCACATCGGAAGAAAATGGGCCAGGCAATCACTGCAGGGTGTGGTAGCAGGCATTGTGGAGACTGGCTGTCGAACCTCAGCTGGGACATCAAAAACGACTTTTGAAGAGGTAGCAAAGTGAAGGATGGTGATGCCAGATGCCTCTCTCACTGCATCCTTTAATTTCTTAGGAGGTTCATACATCTGCTGTTGAAGGAAGGATGAAGGCAGTGATCGATGTTGGGAGAGAAGAGGCCTGAAGTATTTGCTTCAGGGGTGGCAAAGTATAAACATCCAGAGAGTGGTAGGTAGCTCAGAGTGGCTATCCTCAAAGGAAAATTCCTCCATGGTGATTTGGATCCCTCAGGGGAACCGCAAGGCCTACAGGCACAAAGTCAGTCTCATGACTACTGAGGTAGTCTTTAGAATGACACTGTCAAGGGATGCCTGGAGGGAAGATTCTGCAACTGATTAACCAGGATAACCAGAACCAAAGTCTGCAATCCTGAGGGTGTTTGTTTTCTAACGTTGACAGCTTGTTGTAATTTAAAAAGTCACACTTGAACAACAAAAGCATGATAATTCGCCATTCAGAATGCTAAGCTAGCTCAAAAAATATCTTCCTTCCAAAGAGGTCAAGTCATTTAGGGCTTGTCTACATCAGAAAGTTGCAGCGCTGGTGAGGGAGTTACAGCGCTGCAACTTTGAAGGTGTACACATCTGCAGGGCATCACCAGCGCTGCAACTCCCTGTTTGCAGCGCTGGCCGTACTCCCGTTTTGTCTCGGGTGTAGAGGATCCAGCGCTGGTGATCTAGCGCTGGTAATCCAATGTAAACACTTACCAGCGCTTTTCTTGACCTCCGTGGAAGGAGGAAGCCTCTGGTAATCAAGCTGATCTCCTTTCCCGGTTTGCTCTCTCGTTCCCGGAACCCCGAGCAAGCAGGTAAGGAGAACCGCTTGCTCGGCGGTTCGGGGAACGAGAGAGCAAACCGGGAAAGGAGACCAGCTTTGCCGCGGTTTGCTCTCGCGTTCCCGGAGCCACCCTGCAAACCGCAGGGAAGGAGAACCGCTTGCTCGGCGGTTCGGGGAACGAGAGAGCAAACCGGGAAAGGAGACCAGCTTCGCCGCGGTTTGCTCTCTCGTTCCCGGAACCCCGAGCAAGCAGGTCTCCTTCCCTGCGGTTTGCAGGGTGGCTCCGGGAACGCGAGAGCAAACCGCGGCGAAGCGGGTCTCCTTTCCCGGTTTGCTCTCTCGTTCCCGGAACCCCGAGCAAGCAGGTCTCCTTCCCTGCGGTTTGCTGGGTGGCTCCGGGAACGCGAGAGCAAACCGGGAAAGGAGACCAGCTTCGCCGCGGTTTGCTCTCCCGTTCCCCGAGCAAGCAGGTCTCCTTCCCTGCGGTTTGCAGGGGGTTCGGGAACGCGAGAGCAAACCGCGGCGAAGCGGGTCTCCTTTCCCGGTTTGCTCTCTCGTTCCCCGAACCCCGAGCAAGCTGGTCTCCTTCCCTGCGGTTTGCAGGGGGGTTCGGGGAACGCGAGAGCAAACCGCGGCGAAGCTGGTCTCCTTTCCCGGTTTGCTCTCCCGTTCCCCGAACCCCCCCTTGAAGCCGCCCAACAGCGCTGTAGTGTGGCCACATCTAACACCACTTGCAGCGCTGGTTGCTGTAAGTGTGGCCACTCTGCAGCGCTGGCCCTATACAGCTGTACTAATACAGCTGTAACTACCAGCGCTGCAAAATTTTAGATGTAGACATGGCCTTAGCTGTAGTGGATTTGGACTGGTATAGCTGAGTTCTTTCTATAACAACCTGGACCACCAGGGAATTGGGATTAGGATCTGAAAACAGGAATTCTGCTCCCTTGGGGAGAATAAAGAGGCATTTCTCAGCCCTCTTTGCTGCCACCTGTGCCCAGATGCCAATGTGCCAGTTCACTGTGGCAGGTTCCATGATGGCCTCATTAATTGGGGGTGCCACTTTAGAAGGAACCATAGCCTAGAGGATGTCCAGGAGCATGTGGGCTGCATCCTAGACCTCTTTCAGTGGAATCTGGAAAGAGTCTGTGATTCTCCTAAGAAGGGCCTGGTACTGTTTAAAATTATCTGGGGGTGAGGGAAAGGCTGATAATACTGCCTCACTGGGACAAGATGGAGAGAGTGACGCTGGTGGCTCTGGTAGCACCAGCAGTTCTGGCCAATCCTCCATCCACTGCTCCTGTGGGGACTGCAGTTCTCCATCTGGTGGTAACCACTGCTGGGTGTGGAAAATAGGGTCCTCATATGCAGGTGCCCAGAAATATGGAGCCCAGGGGTCCAAAAAGGATGATGGGCTGGGCTGTTGGGGTATGGAGGCAGACCCCACAGTGGGTATCATTGGTCCCTGGGCCACAACTGCTGATGGTGAGAATGCAACGGCCAGAAGAGTGGATCTGGAAGCCCTGTCTAGGTTGATAGCTCTATATCAGGCATCTGGAGGGATGAGCATCAGTTTGTTTTTAATCGAATGAACAGTCCTGCCCCAACACTATATAGGAGTGGCCACTTTAACATATAACATATTTTACGATTGAACACTTATACCTAGCACTTAATACAAGAATGGACCACTGTTCTGTATGTGCAAGAAAAATACTACATGCTTTAGCACAACCACAGCCAGACAGCTTTATAAGCTA
Organism: Gopherus evgoodei; assembly: GCF_007399415.2. Lineage (NCBI taxonomy): Eukaryota > Metazoa > Chordata > Testudines > Testudinidae > Gopherus > Gopherus evgoodei. The sequence goes on from NC_044326.1 coordinate 24,733,015, forward strand.
AGGCCTGGACTACACTAGTGGGGGGTTCAAACTAAGATACGCAACTTCAGCTATGCTATTCGCATAGCTGAAGTCGAAGTATCTTAGTTCGACTTACCTGGCCGTCCTCACGGTGGCAAGTTGACTGCCACGGCTCCCCCGTTGAATACGCTTACCCCTCCTGCAGAGGTGTAATATGGGCGTCGATTCAGGGACCGATTTATCGCGTCCAGACGAGATGCAATAAATTGATCCCCGATACATCGAACACTACCCGCCGACCCGGCGAGTAGTATAGACATACCCAAAGTAACTAACAATATATTAGTTGACAATTTGATATGAGCTATTTTCACTGTCATTAAACAGTGGAAATGCACTTGTGAAAAATATGTAATATTATTCTACATCAGGTTTTGTTTTCATTTACTCTTATCTTTAAACTGCACACACAACTACTTTAAAACAGACTATTTAAAATTCAGCCTGCCATGGTGATTTAGTTTTCTTTTATCTGTTTCTGCATGCAGTAAAGCCAGACATTCAGCATAAATTCTCCCAAAAAAAGCATATGTAGAAGTAAGAGACAAACCATAATACAGTTCTTTCCAAGAAGTCTGATATGGGTTTGGTTGTATAAGAATACTTCTGTGTAAAATGAGAAGGATAAGCCAACGTATCAAGTGCCTGACAGCCTTCATATTGTGACACTGAACCCACCACAAAGCATTCTCTGGTACATTGCTTCATTATTTATGAGGACTGGACATTTGCTGTGCCAGGGACACATTACCCTTGCTACCCTCAGATTCTTCAGCAAGTGCTTGTTAATTTTTTTATTCTTGGGTTACCTTAAAGATAAACTACTTAACCACTCATGCCTGTAAGCTAATTTTTTTTTTTTAAAACCACCACTACCACCAGTGTTAGACAGTAATTAGTTCATTTTCTTGTATACAAAAAGATTGAAACTTACAGTAAAGTAGATTTTATTAATTTGCCTTAGAAATATGCCACTCATTTATACAGTAGTTTGGAAGGTTTTTTTGTGTTTTTTTTTTAAACTCATCTGCTTAAATAATTTATAGTCATAAAATATGCGCAGTGAGAAAGGTTTTTTCATCCTAAGTTTAAGAGGCCTCTACTATGGTACTATGCAGAACTTACGCTGGCCTGTCTTCTAGAATAAGCGCTGTGGTGGAGAGGGGTTCAAAGTCAAGATTTTTCCTCACATTCTGTTTAGGAGAGAGTGGCTTGTGAGCTTGTCCAGTTTTTTCTTCATATTCCTGCATAAGAATATAATTGGTTACACTGATGGAGAATATCAAAGCCATAAACTGTATTGCAACAGCTACAGAAACATGCAAGATGAGAACACTTACAGGAAAACTTATGAAACCTTTCTGTACAATTCATAATCAAACTCCAATCATTATTTAAAAAAAAAAGTCTTGAATCAAAGTCAATAGTAATCCGCCAAAGTGAAGACAACACTTGAAATTGTATTGAGTAATGGTCTAATTCCCTTCATTTAAAAAAAAAATAATCTAAATTTACTTCTACTAATAATATTTTAAAAACTCAAGTTGAAGACACTGTGTATGAGCTGTTGCTAAGAGGAATACTTGAATATGCTAAACATTTTATGCTCATCTGTAAGATTTGATGAAGTGCAGAAAATAACTAACTATTTCATGACTGCAGACTTCCAAACCAAAATTCTTTAAAGCAATAAACACTGTCTTTATATCTTGCTATAAACTATTTCTCCTACTCCAACCATTTGCAAATATACCCAAACAGAATGAAGAAAAGAGAATAATTGTGGCTAAACAGAAAACCTATTTATTGCTTATTTCATCTTGAAATATTGTTTACACTAGGCCAAAGGTTCTAAACTTTAAGACTCAGCATAGTGCCATGTCTAAAACACAAACCACCTTAATATTTTTTTAAATGTAGTTTTAATGGATCCTTATTCTGATACACCAAGCCGTGTACCACCCTACTATGGCACGTGAACCAGTGAGTTAGGCATATCACCAATGATCGTATTCTACAAATAAAGCTAATTTTGAAGTGTTCACATTTGATCAAGCAGTTCTATGAGGAAAAAAAGGCAAAATTATAAACACTTAATGTATGGTAAGAATTTAACACACCTCCCACCTCACAAATGCAACACTGTCTGCAAAATCTGAGTGCTATAAGCAAGTAATTTGCGGGTGCATCCATGAATAGGGTTTCATCCATGAGATTCTTCTACATTCTCATTGATGCAAACTTCTTCCAAAAAATACTGAGAGGCTGCGTTATTTATTTTAAACTACAATGTAAACTATATAGAAAACCACTAAGGAAATATTTTTAAAAGGCCCTAGTACAACTGAAGTAGGTTGGTCATTCAGGATTTCCAAAGTAGGTTCCTAATTTACTGAAAGGCATGAAAAGTACTTTTTTAAAAAAAAAAAATGCAGCATCTTTGCTTTCACTGCTGAAACAGATGTAGAATAATGTGATAGTGTTTTAGCTCTGTCTACATACTACAGACCACATTAATAGAAAACTGCTACATCTGTGCTAATGGTCTGCCATAGCAGATAGCTGCAACACATCAGAAAAAAACATTTTTAATACTCTGCTTCAGCTGCGTGTATAACCATTAATATTTGCACCAAGAGGAAAGCCAAAGGTCTTCTCCCAAACTCTCAATCCCTTATTCCTTCATGCTTCTGCCATGATGAATCATAGAAAAAAAAAGCTATTACTACATGTAATCTGGACCTAGTATCTGAGATTTTAAAGGAATGAGACGTAGGGGGCGAAAAGAAGCAGTTGGAAACCACTGATGGGGAAGACAGGACACTGCAGGACTCTGGAGCTGATAGGCCAAAGTTAGAGGAATTCCCAATTTTCCTGATTCAGGCCTGGTCCACGCTACGCAGTTAAATTGATTTAAAGAGCGTTAAATCGATTTAATGAGCGTTAAATCGATTTAACGCTGTACCCGTCCACACTACAACACACTTTAAATCGATTTTAAGGGCTCTTAAAATCGATTTCTGTACTCCTCCCCAACGAGAGGAGTAACGCTAAAATCGATATTACTATATCGATTTAGGGTTAGTGTGGACGGAAATCGAAGTTATTGGCCTCATCATTTTACAGTAGCTACCAACAGTGCACCGCTCCAGAAATCGACGCTAGCCTCGGACCATGGACGCACACCACCGAATTAATGTGCCCTAGTGTGGACACAAAATCGATTTTATAATATCGGTTTTATAAAACCGGTTTTAGTTATTTCGATTTTATGCTGTAGTGTAGACAGCCTTAGGAACACAAATTGCCTCACTAGGTTAGAGCCATAGTCTAAGATTACCAATACCACATGCTTCAGAGGAGGATGCAAGATACTCTGCAATAAGCAGTTATTCCTTAACCTGTGTATATGGAAACTTTATTCCTAAGTCCCTTCTCAAAGGTGGTTTCTGCCCTCAAAGCTTGAGGGTTTCCATCAACTGTCGTGTATACAGAGGTATGTGTTCTCTCTCTCTCTCTCCTCCAAAGAACAAGATTCATGTTTCCACAGCTCTATGAATGAAAAGGAAGCATATTATGATCCATCTTGAAAATCATGGGGCTATCATGAGGTCAATTTCCAATATGTTAAATAATACTGTTGTATTAGTTTGACTTCCAAGGAGTAGCAGCCATCAGACCGATTTAAACTATCATGAACAGTATTTATGTATTGGCTATTTAAGGGAGCACGTTTGTACTGACTAAGCTCTTCTCTATGCAAAACTATATCCAGAGAGTAGAGAAGAGGTACAAAGAAACAAGCCAAGGGTAGGGACACTAACAGATTACATACTTGGAAACCCAAAGAAAATCAAGTTGCTATTCTTAAAATTTTAAGAACCCCCTGGAAAACTACTGATCTTAACTGAGATAGAAATGTATTAAAAGGCACAATGCCAAAACATATCCTCAATTACACCATCAGAAATCTGGAGTACATCAGTTTTACTCAGTTGAATGAAGCTGTTACAGCCAAACTCCACTCCCTCTCTCAATTTCTCTCTATCAATTAGAAGCCTGCATTTTATTCTTATATGATAACATTAGTTGTTTTTGAAAATTAACTTAATCAAACATTAACATGTATTACTGCTTCCAATGGCCACCTGATCCTTGTTCCTAAATTTACAACATTTTAATTGTTTGGATTATTACTAATAGAAAGCACATTAAATTAAGAAAAAATTGATGATGATGTATGGAACTCATTACATATTGCTCTTCCTAATGCATACACAGAAGAAAGACTAAAAAAAACCAATACAATTTTAAAAAGGCATGAGAATTAAGTGACCTGCTGGAATTTGTGAAAATATATGTTTTAGAAAGGGTTTTCATTCAGTTAAAGAGTGACTGAAAAACAGAACTGCTTCTGGGAGGTTTAAGGGACTTTACACTGTGTTCTGGAGTGGGGATTTTGTTTTCTGTACAGAAGAAACAATTTTGAAAATACTTGATTCACACAAGACCCATTTTTTTCCAGCCCAACATCTTTTTCCACTGCACTCACACAGTTACTATATAATTATTATATTGAAACTTTAGAGGCTACTTTGTTGTGGCTATTTAAGATGCTGGCTTAAGAGATACTATTATTCCACCCCCTCTAAAGCCCAAATCCTCCTCTTCCATATTTTAGCAAATGTCTTTGGATGTTTTATTGAACACTACAGTGTAAAAGAGACCAGTGAACTTGTATCATCATCAGCATGCTCCTAAAACGGGAGTGGCACATATTATAAGACAAGCGGTATGAATTGTCAGTAGTATTTTTACCCTTTCAAGCAATTTCCAAAAAGGAGTAAAAAAATGACAAAATTTGACAGTCAATAGTCACTTATTTTAAAATATTTGTTATGTTATTAAAAAATCAGACGACAACATCTTTTAAATAATCCTCACATTAATGAACAGAGGATGCGGTCTCTGACATAGCATACTCTGAAGATACAGTTATGAAGTAGATTCTGAACTCTATGCAAATTCACATTAAGAATATTTGCTAACAGAGTGTAGAAAGATTTGTACATGCAGACATACTTTAGCTAGCAAACACCTCTTGAATTGCTGAACAGCTCTTAAAATAATATTTTCATTCCTCTTACTGGTTTATAAATATATACAGGTTAAGGGGTATTAAACCAACATAGTAATAGACATGTGCAATTAATACAGGATGAAACAACCATTTGAGACTTGAGTCTCCAAATAAAACTTAAGGTATGTGCCGTGACAGCAGATCTACTTTAAAATTTTAAGTGAGATGACAAACAGTTCAATAATAACATGCACACATTTTGCTTGCTTTACACCTCATTACCAATAAAGATTCTGAAGCATGATGCATAAGGGGTCTGGAAATTTATATTGTGTACTTATTTTGAAAGCTACTGAGTTAAAGACTAAATGTACCTAACATCTGTTTTTATCTTGCTAAAGATGAATAACAGCCTGATTTATTTTTCATTTAGCAGTGGCATTCTTAGTCGCCACCTTCATGAAGACACAGTACTTCAGTGTGTTTCATGGCTAAACAACCTTGCTCTGCACAAAGAGAAAATGTTCTCCTTTTGAGAAGTTGATTTTACATATTTTTAAAAAGGATTTTAATTCCTACAAAAAGATTATCTTAAGGTTTACATTTGTAACTATGCATTTGAAAGCTACTTTCAAGCCTATTTTGATTTTACTAGCAATCAGCATAGTAACAGCTTATCATTCTCTGTGGTGATGCTGAAAATAATATACTATTTTAATATACTGCTTAAGATGTTGCATACATTCCGAGCATCATGTCTGATACATTCACTCACCATGAAAGCCGCAGTTCTTCAGAGACAGTTACACTGGAACCCCATTTCACCTTACATCATTTAAAGCCTTGCTGATTCAATAATATAAAATTAAAGACCTTCATTGTCTTGATTCCACAGAAAAACTACTGAACATGCATACATATCAAGGAGATCAAACAAAAATACAATTTAAAAGTCTCTCTCATATGTTCCTCCCTCTTGCTTGCTTTCTCTTCTACAACCAAAGCTGTCTGCAGTTGAACGCTCGAACACTGAGGAAGCAAGCTGCAGCAGTCATGTTAATCGTCTGCAGATGCAACACATCCAATCAGTTCTCTCCTTTTCTTCCTGTCGTGCCTTAATTTACAAAATGCACACAACAAAGGACAAGAGCAGATCTTTATTCTACAAGCAGCTGCTCATTACATCAATGCATTGAAGCTATCTGATAGTACAATCTCTAACTGAACAAGAAAGCAGAAAATATTTAAGAGTTAAGAAAAATTTAACAAAATGTTGCTACATTTGGTAATGAACTGCAAATTCAGTATATTTTTAGAAAGCAAAAAGGACAATGTTCAAATTCAACACCTTCTATCCTGTGCCTCAAATCTCTTAATCAATGTACCTCTAAAGCCAATGTGCCATTATTGAATTGCAGCTATGTCTAGGGTGTAACTGGGATTCCATTAAATGCTAGCAATACACAACACAAGGCTTTTCATCTGTCAGATTTTAGTTATTGTTTATTCTCTAGGGAGTGAATGTAGCAGAAACTATTCACCAGAATGTGTTTCACAGGCATCCTAGGCTAGCACTGAATCCAGCCTCAAGATAAAAATGAACTCCAAATAACCAAGGAATGGAACGCTTCTACCAAAAATCCCCCATTCCATTAATCTGACATTAAAACTGTAAGATCAATCACACTGAAGTCAGGAAATTTAGCTTTATGGTTTCCATAACAAGTGTAATTTGGTCAACTTGTCCCTAAATATATGTACTCCTTTCCACTCAATGCCTATCCATGCAAAGAAAAAAAATAAGGTAAGCAAGGTAATATATTTTATTGGATCAACTTCTGTTGGTGGAAGGGACAAGCTTTTGAACTACACAGGTTTGGAGAAGGTGACCAGAGTGTCAGAGCTCCGCGTAGCTCGAAAGCTTGTCCCTTCTACCACCAGAAGTTGGTCCAGTAAAAGATATGACCTCACCTACCTTGTGTGTCTCAGATTTATATCCTGGGACAAACATGGCTACAACATTGCAAACATCTGTGAATTAAAAAGTGGTCTATAAAATAAAAAATAGAATAATGCCTTTTTATTTCTTCACCTGGTATAAATGCAGCATGAAACATTTTTGGATTTTTCTGCCCTTTTTTTTTTTTTTTTTTTTTTAAAGATTTTGAAAGTGTCAGGAACGTCACATCTTGTCCTCTATTTTTACTCGATGTCTACTTGGAAGACCAGAGAATTGGGATCTCTCAGTGTTAAGTTCCCTCTAAGCTGTGTGGCCATGCAGCAGCCTATTAAATGCTGTGCAGGTGTTCAGGGGTGCCACTGAGAGAAATGCCCCTCCCCTGACTCCTCCCCTGACCCAGATCTGCATCAGTTGGGGAGAAGTGCCTATCCCGCGGCTGGAGCTGCCGCCGTGGGGAGAGATGCTCTCCCGCAGTCATGGAGCATCCTGCACCACAAACCCCTCATCCTCAACCTCACCCCAGAGCCCATGACCCCAGCTAGAACCCTCACCCCCTGCACTCCAACCCTCTGCCCCAGCCCTGAGCCCCTCATCCATGGCCCCAACCAGAGCCCACAACCCTAGCTGCAGTCCTCATCCTCCCAACCTCTCGGCCGCACCCCCACCACATGAATTTTGTTATGTGCACAAACATGGAAGTGATGTGTCACACTGAAGCACATAACAAAACTCATTCTGCACATGAGTGGGAAAAGTTAGTGGGAACACTGCTCTCAGTCCATAATCAAAAGGAAAAGTAGCTTTGAAGCATCAAAACAGATCCTTTTTAAATTGTCTGTATAGTATTTAAATTGAAGATTTAAATAAAGAAATATAAAAGACTTTCAGACAATCTAGTAATTCCTTCCTCTCTTAAAACTTCCCTTCCTTAGTGTCATCCTACTAGACTCCCAGGAAAAACAAGCAAATGGAACAGAACTGATTAGACAGCAGGAGAGTCACCTAATGACACGAGAACTACTCTACTCCAGACAGAGTGCTGTGTCTAAACTGGAAAAATAAATGGTGTTTCAAAACATGTTAGCTAACATGAGTTAATTAACCTGTCTTTAAACAGTTTACCACAGAATAGACAATGCAAAGGTGGATTAGGGTTTTGTGGGGCCCCTCCCCACCCCTTCTGCCTGCAGTCATCTCCCCAATGCACCTCCCGCTCCTGACAGGGAAATGGACTCAGGGCACAGAGGCTTCCCCTGCTCCCTGGTAGGAGCGTCGGGTGGACAGAAGTCCCCATACCCCAACTTCACTCCCTGGCAGGAGCACTGGGTAGACAAAGCAGGTTGGGGCATGCCTATTTTTCTGGGACCCACCAGTTGGCCCATTGGCTAATCCACCACTGTGCTGGTGATGTTTAAGAATGTATTAGCTGGTCTTAGTATGATAGATTCTAAACATAGTAATGATGACATTGATGATTTAATCATCTATGTATATAGATTGGCCCCATCACCATAACATCTGAGTGTCAAGTGGTCACTATCTTGGGGAATAAATCTTTCTTGTGCAACTCGCACACAATAAATGGATAAATTTTAAACAATGATTCAGAAATGCTAATTAGGTATTCAAGAAAGTATGTGAAGCAACGAGCATTTGAAGCAGAAAAGCTTTCAGTGTGATACCTGGATATCTAAAGTTAAAAAAACTTTAGATCAGGTATGAATGGCATAAGCATACAGAACCAAACTGAAAGCTAAAATCATGATGAGAAAAGCATGTGGGCAATAGTCTTCCTGTGGTAAACCTCTGTGGTTTCATCTCCTGCAAGCAGACTATAATGCAGCTCTTTTTGAGGTTGAAATATACAGGAGTTGTCAACTCAACAGGACCATCATCAACCAAGGAACTCTTCCATCAATAATGCACCTTTCGAAGAGTTCATTTGGCAGAGATGGAAACCTGATGAAAATGAAAGGTACTGCTATGGAGTCAAAAATAAGTCACGTGTTGGTTTACACACTTATCTGCACATTAATAAGGGGCAGCTGGTAACACTACTTTTAGATTGTTTAGCACTGTAAAACATTGAGGTTGCCCATCCAAATACATAACAATAGAGTCTTTAGTTACATAATCCCATGCTACTTTTTCCACAATACACCTTCCTCATTCAGAATACAGGATGGCTGCACAAGAAGAAGAATTAAGGTTACAGAGGCAATTGTAAACTTAGCATTTCCTAAATTTTGAAGGTTTGACTTTACAATCATAACGTTGTCTCACTGTGCGCATCCATCTGATGTCTCGTGTCTTATATTTAAGTTTGTAAGCTGCTTGGGGCAGGAAACAGCCTTTTTGTTCTATATTTGTATAGAACCTAGCATAACGGAGTTCTGATCCATGACTAGGGCTCCTTGGCACTATGGTAATACAAATAAGTATTAACTTTCTTTTAATGTAGTTTTTTGGATAGAGAGATGAGAAAGAACATTTCAAGTGTCTACTATAAAAAGAGATCAAAAATAAAAGAGAAAGCATGTAGGTCATCTATTCAAGAAGACAATTTAAAGTCTGATCTTTCAATTTTGTTTTTTTTTCAAACAAGATGTATAGGAGCAAAACCAAAAGCTATTCTCAGAACTGCAAATAAAGTTGATATTATTGAAAAACTAGATAGACTTCATCCTAGTAGTCTTTACAGATTCTGTTTATAAACAAGACCATTGTTATGGCTAATTAACTGAAGAGCTAATAGAAGTTATTGAAAATGATAAAAAGAAAACAATAGGATGCAAACTATTTAAATTGACAAGGAACAGTAACTAGCACAAAGTGGACAGCTAATCAATATAGTTAATCAAAGAGCAACAAAGCTCAACACTACACAAAGCATCAACCATCAAGGCAAGATTAATGACAATCTAGACTAAACTTAGAACAAGGGATCTTTCTGTTTGACTTAAGATCTATTTCCTAGCCTAAATAAAATTTACGGCTGATAACTAGAGCTCTCTGGAAGATTACATTGCCATTTCACAGCATATTTTTGTTCTGCACTGGAACGAAAACAAAAAAAACTAACTTTCAAAATGGTTTCACAAAACAACTGTGGCTTCTAACATGTATTTCCCAAACTGAATGACAACTCTCTGGGAAAGGCATGTAAAGAACTGGAGGCAACTGAAGACGACTTATCAGATGACCTACTAGAACAGAGGTGGGCAAACTATGGCCCGCGGGCCACATTCGGCCCATGGGACCATCCTGCCCAGCCCCTGAGCTCCTGGCTGGGGAGGCTAGCCCCCAGCCCTCCTCCACTGTTTCCCCCCTCCCCCACAGCCTCAGCTCACCCCATTGCTGGTGCAATGCTCTGGGTGGCAGGGCTGCTAGCTCTTGCTGGGCAGCGCAGCTGCACAGCCAGCCTGACCCGGTGCTCTGTGCCGTGTGGTGGCATGGTGGCTCCAGCTGGGCAGCACAGCTGCCTGTTCTGGTGCTCTGGGAGGCATGGCTGTGGCACTGGAGTTCCAGGCAGAGTGGTAAGGAGGTAGGGTGGGTTGGATAAAGGGCAGGGGAGTTCGGTGTGGGGGTCAGGGGCAGGGCCGGCGCTTCCATTTAGGCGACCTAGGCAGTTGCCTAGAGCACCAGGATTTGGAAGGGCGGCATTTTGCCGCCCGCGGTGGCAATTCGGCGGCGGGGGGTCTTCCACGCTCTGGGTCAGCGGCAGCAATTCTTGGCAGGTCCTTCACTCGCTCCATGACCCGCCGCCTAAGTGCCCTGAAGACCGGGTGTGCGGAAGGACCGCCTCCGCCGCAGAATTGCTGTCAAAAACCGGGAGCGCAGAAGGACCCCTGCCTAGGGTGCCAAAAACCCTGGCGCCGCTCCTGGTCAGGGGGCGGGGGTGTGGATAAGGGTGAGGGCAGTCAGAGGGCAGGGAATAGGGGAGTTGAATGGGGGCAGGGGTCCCAGGGGACAGTGGAGGGCAGTCAGGAGCAGGGGTTTCAGGGATGGTCAGGGGACAGGGAGCATGGATGGGGCGGAGGTCCCAGGGGGGCTGTCAGGGAACAGGATGGGGCAGGAGTCCAGGGGGGACAGTCGGGGCAAGAAGCAGTGGGGTCGGATAGGAGGCAGGGGCTGGGCCATGCCTGGCTGTTTGGGGAGGCACAGCCTTCCCTAACCAGCCCTCCATACAATTTTGGAAACCCGATGTGGCCTTCAGGCCAAAAAGTTTGCCCGCCCCGTACTAGAAAAATGTGCGACAGTAAAATGTACTTTCAACACAGATTAAGTAAAGACTCCACAGGAGATTCTGAACTTTATCTCAAACAAACTGCACTTAGTATTTCCCAACGTTTACCTAGTATATCACAGCTTCATAGATTCTAAGGCCAAAAGAGACCACTGATCATCTCCTCTTACCCCTTTTACACCTGGGGGAATTCTGCACCAAAAAAAAAAAAATCTGCAAATTTTGTGTGTCAAAATAATGCAATATAAATCATACCAGTTTCAGTTGTTTTGGCAAGTTACTTAAACTACAATACAGAAAAAAGTCACAGTAACTATTCAGCATGTCCTGAACACATGAAAGTTAAAGGTACAAATACTTGGTAACTAATACCCTGCATTCTAGTTATAATCCTGGATTTTAATTTAAATTACTTTACAGAACACCAAACAGGGGGGGAAAAAAAGTAGAAAGTCATTTTTAAATGGCTCAGACTTTCAAAAAACTTACACATACACAGCAAAGTCATACAGTTTTGCTAATCATTGTCCTGAACCTAGCTAGGTACTTTGGGAAGTGTTTGGTTCGGATTGTCCTGACATTTTATTGACTGCGTGGTAAATGTTTGTTTGCCCTCAAAAGTCTTTTTTCCTGTGCCATTTGAAAAAAGGTGAGAAAGCACAGACCTTCCTAGCCGATTCCCTTACTGTCATTTATACGGCTTTACACCACTCTGGCAATGCATGGGCCTTAGAATGGGAACAGTTAACAACAGAATAATTAACAATGTTACTATGCATATAGGTTGCTACATTTCTGCCTCAGAGAATGAGATCAACTAACCAGCAACATTGGCAAAATGTGGGTTTTTTACAAAAGCTATTTGCTTTAACTTCAAAACAGTTTTCAGTAACATAGTACTAATATTTAATTAAGTTTTTTTTTTCCAATTCTCAAGAAGTTACATTTTACTAGGCAGGCAGGCAGCTACACTTCCATCTTGGGGACAGAGCATTCCTCCTGCATAACAGAGACCTACCCTCCTCCACACCCCTGGAGCCGCAGTATCAAGAGAGGGACAGAGTGTCTCTGATTTGTTGGCTAGTCCTGTCCCCTGAGGGTGATCGATGTCTCCCCCACAGGCACACACCCCCCAAGCCTCCCCCACACAGTGATTTTCATTTCTGAAGCTGTTCCAAGCACACTGGAACAGATGTGCTGCTTGGGAAGTGACATAACCTTATTCCCAGATTTTGGACCTTAGCGTCCAAAATATGGGGGTTAGCATGAAAGCCTCCAAGCTTAGTTACCAGCTTGGACCTGGTACTGCTGCCACCACCCAAAAAATTAGAGTGTTTTGGGGCACTCTGGTCCCCCTGAAAAACCTTCCCTGGGGACCCCAAGACCCAAATCCCTTGAGTCTCACAACAAAGGGAAATAATCCTGTTTCCCTTCCCCCCTCCAGGTGCTCCTGGAGAGATACACAGACACCAGCTCTGTGAAACTACACAGAGTGATTCCCCCCCTCTCCGTTCCCCAGTCCTGGGAACAAAAAGGACTTTCCTATTCCCCAGAGGGAATGCAAAATCCGGCTAGCCAATTCAACACACACAGACCTCCCCTGATTTCTTCCTCCCACCAATTCCCTGGTGAGTACAGACTCAATTTTCCTGAAGTAAAGAAAAACTCCAACAGGTCTTAAAAGAAAGCTTTATATAAAAAAGAAAGAAAAAATACAAATGTTCTCTCTGTATTAAGATGATACAACACAGGGTCAATTGCTTAAAAGAATACTGAATAAACAGCCTTATTCAAAAAGAATACAAATCAAAGCACTCCAGCACTTATATTCATGCAAATACCAAAGAAAAGAAACCATAGAACTTACTATCTGATCTCTTTGTCCTTACACTTAGAAACAGAAGACTAGAAAATAGAACTACTTCTCCAAAGCTCAGAGGAAACAGGCAGACAGACAAAAGACTCAGACACACACTTCCCTCCACCCAAAGTTGAAAAAATCCGGTTTCCTGATTGGTTTTCTGGTCAGGTGTTTCAGGTGAAAGAGACATTAACCCTTAGCTATCTGTTTATGACACGCCCCCCAAATTGCAGACAGTGGGGAAGCTCACTGGCGGCAATTTCCTTCTAGAACTTGAAAATAAACAGATTAATACAACACATGCACCTTTACATATACTACTAAGTATATAACTAACAGACTTTTACATTTTAAGAACACTTTTTAACTACTGGATTCTGGGAAACTCTCACGGGAGAGTGCATCAGCAACTTTGTTAGAAGCTCCTGTGATGTGTTGAATTTCAAAATCAAAATCTTGGAGAGCTAAACTCCAACGAAGAAGTTTCTTGTTGTTCCCCTTGGCAGTATGAAGCCACTTTAGTGCAGCATGGTCAGTTTGTAGTTGGAACCGCCGTCCCCAAACATATGGGCGTAGCTTTTCCAGGGCGTACACAATGGCATAGCATTCCTTTTCACTGACTGACCAGTGACTTTCCCTCTCAGACAGTTTCTTGCTGAGAAACACGACAGGATGGAAGTTGTGATCTGTTGCTTCCTGCATGAGCACTGCTCCTATACCACGCTCAGATGCATCTGTGGTTACTAGGAATGGTTTGTCAAAATCCGGGGCCCTGAGTACAGGGTCAGACATGAGCGTTGCCTTAAGCTGGGTAAAGGCTTTTTGACACTCATTAGTCCACTTAACGGCATTTGGCTGGGTCTTTTTGGTTAGGTCGGTCAATGGGGCAGCGATTTGGCTGTAGTGTGGTACAAATCGCCTGTAGTATCCGGCCAAGCCTAAGAAGGATTGGACCTGTTTCTTTGACCTTGGGACAGGCCACTTTTGGATAGCATCCACCTTGGCCTGTAGGGGGTTTATGGTTCCTCGACCCACCTGGTGCCCCAGGTAAGTCACTTTGTTTTGGCCTATTTGACACTTTTTGGCCTTAACAGTTAGTCCTGCCTGCCTGATGCGCTCAAAGACCTTTTCCAGGTGGAGTAGGTGTTCGGGCCAGGAGTCTGAAAAAATGGCCACATCATCGAGGTAGGCAACTGCAAATTCTCCCAGTCCAGCTAGTAGACCGTCTACCAGCCTCTGGAAGGTGGCGGGTGCATTTCGAAGGCCGAAAGGAAGGACATTGAATTCATACACCCCCGTATGGGTGACGAATGCTGACCTCTCCTTGGCAGGTTCATCTAGCGGTACTTGCCAGTACCCCTTGGTTAAGTCTATGGTAGAGATGGACTGGGCACGTCCCAACTTTTCCAATAGCTCATCAGTACGTGGCATTGGATAGTTGTCCGGACGAGTTACAGCATTTAGCTTACGGTAGTCCACGCAGAAGCGTATTTCCCCATCTGGTTTGGGTACCAGAACCACTGGAGATGCCCATGCACTGGTAGATGGGCGGATTATACCCATCTGTAGCATGTTCTGGATCTCCCGTTCTATAGCAGCTTGGGCATGAGGAGACACCCGGTAGGGTGGGGTTCTGATTGGGTGAGCATTACCTGTATCAATGGAGTGGTATGCCCGTTCAGTCCGTCCTGGGGTGGCTGAGAACAATGGGGCGAAGCTAGTGCACAGCTCCTTGATTTGTTGCCGCTGCAGACGTTTCAGGGTGGTTGAGAGGTTCACCTCTTCCACGCCACCGTCTTTTTTTCCGTCGTAGTAGACACCGTCAGGCCACTCAGCATCATCTCCCTGGACTGTAAACTGACAAACCTGTAAGTCTCTGGAATAGAAAGGCTTGAGAGAATTAACATGGTACACTTTAGGCTTTAGGGAGGAATTGGGAAATGCTATGAGGTAGTTTACAGCTCCCAGGCGCTCTTGGACCGTGAATGGCCCTTCCCATGATGCTTCCATCTTATGGGCCTGTTGCGCCTTCAAGACCATAACCTGGTCTCCTACCTTGAAGGAACGTTCTCTGGCATGTCTGTCATACCAGGCCTTTTGCTCTTCTTGAGCATCCTTTAGGTTCTCTCTAGCAAGGGCTAAAGAGTGTCGGAGGGTGCTTTGTAGGTTGCTTACAAAGTCCAGAATGTTAGTTCCTGGAGAAGGCGTAAACCCCTCCCATTGCTGCTTTACCAATTGTAATGGCCCCTTAACCTCGTGACCATACACAAGTTCAAATGGTGAAAACCCTAAACTGGGATGTGGTACAGCCCTGTAGGCAAACAGCAACTGCTGCAACACTAGGTCCCAATTATTGGAGAATTCGTTGATGAATTTTCTTATCATGGCCCCCAAAGTTCCATTGAACCTTTCCACCAGGCCATTGGTTTGATGGTGGTACGGGGTGGCAACCAAGTGATTCACCCCATGAGTTTCCCACAGTTTTTCCATGGTCCCTGCCAGGAAATTAGACCCTGAATCTGTAAGGATGTCGGAGGGCCAACCTACCCTGGCAAAGATGTCTGTTAGGGCCAGGCACACAGTGTTAGCCCTGGTGTTGCCTAGAGCTACTGCTTCTGGCCATCGGGTAGCAAAGTCCACTAAAGTCAGTACGTACTGTTTTCCTCTGGGCGTCTTTTTTGGGAAAGGGCCCAGAATATCCACAGCTACTCGCTGAAATGGGACCTCAATTATGGGGAGTGGCTGGAGAGGGGCCTTGACCTGGTCTTGAGGCTTACCCACTCTTTGGCATACCTCACAAGACCGGACATACTTGGCAACATCCTTGCCCATCCCCTCCCAGTGGAAGGACTTCCCCAACCGGTCCTTGGTTCTGTTCACCCCAGCATGGCCACTGGGATGATCATGGGCTAAGCTTAAGAGCTTCCCCCGGTACTTAGTTGGAACCACCAACTGTTTTTGCGGCTGCCATTCTTCCCGGTGTCCACCAGAAAGAATTTCCTTGTATAAAAGTCCTTGGTCTATAACAAACCGGGATCGATTAGAAGAGCTGAGAGGCGGTGGGGTGCTCCGTGCCGCCGCCCACGCTTTCTGAAGGCTGTCATCTGCTTCCTGCTCAGCCTGGAACTGTTCCCTGGAGGCTGGGGTCACCAGTTCTTCCTCAGACTGTGGACTTGGGCTTGGTCCCTCTGGAAGCGATGTAGGTGATGGGGTTGTTTCCGTTGCTGGTGAACCGCTCTCCACTGGTGCACCTGAGGGTATTTCAGGCTCTGGCTGAGCCTTTTGGGTATGGCTGTCGTGTGCTTCTGCCAGTTCTGGCTCGCTGGCGCCCTCTGGCGTTGAGTTTGAAGATGTGGTTGCACTTGCTGGTGCTGGTTGCTGTTCCAGTTCCGGGCCTGGGACTGGAGATGCTGTGGCTGTTTCAGTGGTAGGCATGGAATCCGGGTCCACTATCTCTGTCTGGGTCTCTGGTAACACAGACGGGGCCTCTGTGGACGGCTCAGGAACAGGAATGGGTCTGG
The DNA here is from genome assembly GCF_007399415.2 of Gopherus evgoodei. Taxonomy (NCBI): domain Eukaryota; kingdom Metazoa; phylum Chordata; order Testudines; family Testudinidae; genus Gopherus; species Gopherus evgoodei. Next base: position 24,749,704 of record NC_044326.1, read on the forward strand.
AAGCTTGCCTGGTTTGGCTACGGGTAACCATTCCCACTCTCTTGGCCCGCCTCACCTGGTTGGCCAAGTCTTCCCCCAGTAGCATGGGGATAGGATAATTGTCATAGACTGCAAAAGTCCACATTCCTGACCAGCCTTTGTACTGGACAGGCAGTTGAGCTGTAGGCAAGTCTACAGCTTGTGACATGAAGGGGTAAATTGTAACTTTGGCCTTTGGGTTGATGAATTTGGGGTCAACGAAGGATTGGTGGATAGCTGACACTTGTGCCCCCGTGTCTCTCCACGCAGTAACCTTCTTTCCGCCCACTCTCAAATTTTCCCTTCGCTCCAAGGGTATTTGAGAGGCATCTGGGCCTGGGGATCTTTGGGGTGATGGTGGTGTAATGAATTGCACTCGCATGGTGTTCTTGGGACAGTTGGCCTTGATATGTCCCAGTTCATTACACTTAAAGCATCTTCCATCTGATGGGTCACTGGGCCGAGGTGAGTTACTGGAGACTGGTGAGGTTGAAGAGTAGGGTATCTGTGGCTTTACTTGGGTGGTATGTAGGGTCTTTGGCTGTCCTCGGTTGTAGGGTTTATGGTCTGTGTGCCCCCTGGGGTAATCGTTCCCCTTGACAGTAGCTTTTTTGCTTTCTGCCAGTTCCATCCATTTGGCTCCAATCTCCCCCGCCTCAGCGATAGTTTTGGGATTTCTATCTTGTATGTACCGTGTGATGTCTTCAGGAACACCATCCAAGAACTGCTCCATTTGTATGAGGAGGTTCACTTCTTCCAAGGTTTGAATGTTGTTTCCTGTTAACCAGGCCTCATAGTTTTTTGCAATGTAGTAGGCGTGTTTGGGAAATGACACCTCTGGTTTCCACTTTTGGGTTCTGAAGCGCCGACGGGCATGATCTGGGGTTATCCCCATCCGGTATCTGGCCTTGGTTTGAAAAAGTTTATAGTCATTCATTTGCGGCTTGGGCATTTCAGCTGCCACCTCTGCTAAAGGTCCACTGAGGTGTGGCCTTAATTCTACCATGTACTGGTCTTCGGGGATGCTGTACCCAAGACAGGCTCTTTCAAAATTTTCCAGGAAGGCCTCGGTGTCATCACCTGCCTTGTAGGTGGGAAATTTCCTGTGCTGTGGAGCAATACTTGGCGCCGGGTTGTTAGGGTTGGCTGGCACATGCAGCCCAGCTTTTGCCATCTCCAGTTCATGTTTTCTCTGTTTTTCCTTCTCTTCATTCTCTTTTTGTTGTTTTTCCATGTCTCGGTGGTGGGCCGCCTCATCTTCTGCTTGTTTCCTTCGGTAGGCCACCTCTTCTTCTTCTAGTTTTCTTTTGTGTGCTGCCTCTTGGGCTGCCTGTTCTCTTTGGAAGGCTGCCAGTTTGATGCTTTCTTCCTTTTCTTTTATCTCCATCTCTTTTTGTTTTATTTCCAGTTGTCGCCTGTGTGCAGCTTCTTTTAATTGGTCTTCGGCCTCCATTTTTGTCCTAGTAGACATGGTTCCTGTTTTCTTGTGTTGGGGTGCCCTCCGGTGTTTCTCTGTTGAACTGCAGGCTCTGTTGCCTCCTGAAGTCTGCCTAGCAACAGTGCTTTTTTCCCTTTCTCTCTCTAGCTAATGTTCAATGAAGGGAAACCAGAAAAACCACTTTATTTGCATGCATATAAGTGCTGGTACTTGCCACCTAATGGGAGGGCTATTGCATGACAAAAGACCCTCAACAGTCTTCTCGCTTAACATGCAAACCACAAACTGCTAGAGAGAGCAGAAAAAAAAAATTCTCTCTGGTTCCCTTTTAAAACCAAACTGTTTCTCTCTGCTAAAAAGCCCTTAGCAGAGAAAAGAAAAATATAATATTCCTACTGGCTTCTGGATTCTGTCTAGATCCCACCGCTGCTACACCATGACATAACCTTATTCCCAGATTTTGGACCTTAGCGTCCAAAATATGGGGGTTAGCATGAAAGCCTCCAAGCTTAGTTACCAGCTTGGACCTGGTACTGCTGCCACCACCCAAAAAATTAGAGTGTTTTGGGGCACTCTGGTCCCCCTGAAAAACCTTCCCTGGGGACCCCAAGACCCAAATCCCTTGAGTCTCACAACAAAGGGAAATAATCCTGTTTCCCTTCCCCCCTCCAGGTGCTCCTGGAGAGATACACAGACACCAGCTCTGTGAAACTACACAGAGTGATTCCCCCCCTCTCCGTTCCCCAGTCCTGGGAACAAAAAGGACTTTCCTATTCCCCAGAGGGAATGCAAAATCCGGCTAGCCAATTCAACACACACAGACCTCCCCTGATTTCTTCCTCCCACCAATTCCCTGGTGAGTACAGACTCAATTTTCCTGAAGTAAAGAAAAACTCCAACAGGTCTTAAAAGAAAGCTTTATATAAAAAAGAAAGAAAAAATACAAATGTTCTCTCTGTATTAAGATGATACAACACAGGGTCAATTGCTTAAAAGAATACTGAATAAACAGCCTTATTCAAAAAGAATACAAATCAAAGCACTCCAGCACTTATATTCATGCAAATACCAAAGAAAAGAAACCATAGAACTTACTATCTGATCTCTTTGTCCTTACACTTAGAAACAGAAGACTAGAAAATAGAACTACTTCTCCAAAGCTCAGAGGAAACAGGCAGACAGACAAAAGACTCAGACACACACTTCCCTCCACCCAAAGTTGAAAAAAATCCGGTTTCCTGATTGGTTTTCTGGTCAGGTGTTTCAGGTGAAAGAGACATTAACCCTTAGCTATCTGTTTATGACAGGAAGAGACACTCATCCCCCCACAGATTTCTTTTGTTTTTCTGAGTGGGTGGGGGAGCACAGAAATGTGGCCCATAGAATTCTGTGCCAATGCAGAGGTGCAGAATTCATATCAGGAGAACCTCCTGTATAGCACAGGCCACAGAACTTCCCAACAATACTTCCTACAGCACATTTTTTTTTAAAAAAAATATCCTATCTTGATTTAAAAATTGTCAGTGAAGAGTCCACCATGACTCTTGGTAAATTGTTCCAAGGGTAAATTACTCCTCATTTTTACGCCTTATTTCCAACCTCAATTTGTCTAGCTTCAACTTACAGCAACTGCTATTACATCCTTCTTTGGTAGATTGAAATCTTTGTTCCCCATGTAGGTATTTTCAGACTAGTCAAGTCACCACTTATCTCCTTTTTGTTAAACAAAACAGATGGAGCTCTGAGTCTGTCACTATAAGGCAGTGGTTCATAACCAGGAGTACATGTGCTGATAGGGGTACTCAGAGGTGTTCTGAGCGGTACAGCAACTTTCTAGATCAATGTTTTTCAACTTGGGGGTCACAGGACTGGTTGCAAGTGCAGGGCCAGTGTTAGGGAGTGGCAAGAAGGGCAACTGCATGGGGCTGCATGTCACAGGGGGCCTCATGAAACTAAATTACACACTTCAGCCCCAGGCAGTTGGGATTGGGCTTGAGCCCTGGGTGGGGAGGCTCAGGCTTCACACTCTTGAAAGGGGTACAATAATCTGAAAAGGTTGAAAACCACTGTTACAAGGCATGTTTTCTAATCCTTTAATTCTTCTCATGGCTCTTCTCTGAACCCTCTCCAATTTATCAACATTCTTCTGTGTCTACTTCTGGAGTTCTTGAACTGTAGGCACCAGAAGCGGTCACACCAGTACCTAGGTAAAATATCTAGGTAAAATAACTTCTCTACTCCTACTCAAGATTCCCCTGTTATGCATCCCAGGATTAAATTTGCTCTTTTGGCCAGAGCATTAAACTGGGTGCTTAAGTTTAGCTAGTTATTAACCACCAACCCCAAAACTTTTTCAGAGTTACTTCTTCCCAGGAAAAAGTCCCCCATCTTCTAAATACGATCTACATTCTTTGTTCCCAGATCTATACACTTACATTTAGCCATATTCAAGTATATATTGTTTGTCTGTGCCCAGTTTACCAACCAATCTAAACTGCGCTGAATCCATGACCTGTCCTTTTCATTAGTTATCACTCCCCCAAATTTTTGCATCATCTGCACATTTTTTTCAGTGGTGATTTTATGTTTTCTTGCAGGTTGCTGATAAAGATATTAAGTAGCATAGGGCCAAGAACTCCCCATTGCAAACAGATCTGCTTGATAATTGCCCATTTACAGTGGCATTTTGAGACCTATCAGTTAGCCAGTATTAATACATTAATGTGTCACATTAAAAAATCAGACTATACAATTTAATCAAAGTGTCATGCAGTCTCAGTACATTACATCAACACTATTACCTTTATCAACCAAATTTACAATTTCATCAAAAAAGTTGCACAGGATCTATTTTCCACAAGCCCTCATTGACTTGTATTAATTACATTACCTACCTTTAATTCTTTTATTTAGTCCCTTATCGGCCACTCTGTTGTCTTGCCCAAGATCGACATCATGCTGACAGGCCTGCAATGACCTAGGTCACCCCATTTACCCTCTTTAAAACTTGATACAACATTAGCTTTTCTTCCCATCTTCCAGAACTTCCAAGACTTAATGAAAAACCAACATTAAAGGTCCAGCGAGCTCCTGAGCTAGTCCTTTTAAAGCTCCTGGTATTGGAATCTTATAAGCTCATTTGCAACTTTAGCAAACCCTATGTAACTCACCTTTAACTCTTTAGTAAAAGAGTATTTTGCAATCTAATTACATAGGCAGTTCTTCCCAGTATTGGGGCTCCTCTGCTTCTTCTTTTACGGTTTAAGCGTTACCCAATGCCTGGAAGAATCTTCTGCACTAGATAAGTTCCACTCTGGGTATTATGTGAACCCGAGCGGTTGAAGACACTTGCCAATATTTCTACTCTCTCTATGAATCCTCCTACGGTCATGATCGTGCTCAAAATCCAGAAAGACGACTAATGTGTATGCTGAGGGAATAATTTACATTGAACGTAAGGGATCTAAATCTCTGCATATTTAAGAGGTGTTTGTTCACTCCACATTATAATATGGTACCACAAACCCTACAGTTATAGACATATGCTGAGTTCCCAACTCACTCATAAGGCCTAAGAAGTTTTCCTTTAGACCAATTTCCATTCTTGATTTTAACCCTGAAGTGATTTACAGCAGAAGGATTAAGGAAAATACTTTATTCTGAAGGAGGGAGCTCATACTTAAAATCCTTTGGTTTATTTAGGGGGTAGTTACAGAAGAATTATAGGAAGGAATTTAAATTACTTCTCAGGGCACGGCTAAAATCCATCTTCTCTCTCTCAATATACATCACTCTCCTTGGAGTAATAACTTATTGCGCAGGACCTTGGCTAGTTACAGCCGACTCTCTGCAAACAGACTAAAACAAACCAGCTGATTCATGAAGTCACACCCTTACAACATATCACTTCCTGATAAGGAAATGGCTTTAAGAACACAAGACGAGTACAATTCTGTTCTCCCCTACCCTACAGGCTTTATATTCAGGGAGGCCTTGGGTGAAATCCTGTCCCCATTTTAAAGGGAGTTTTGCATCATCTTCATTGGACCCAGGATTTTATCCATTGTCTTTAAATGACTCTCCACTCACTCAGTTACCCAGTCTGGCTGTTATACAACTTTTGACACATCGGTTAGCCAGTTTGACCTAACAGGCTTTTTGAAGGTAATTAGTATTAAAAACTGATTAAACAGGTGTGTGTTTTACATGCACTGACAGCTTGTCTACACAAAATTATACCAGTTTTATTCAACTGTTTATCTAATTTCATTTTTAAAGACAGTGCAAAATCCCTGTGTGAACACTCTCAGCTCTAACAGGTATATATGCTTATCAACTAATGAGCTGGTTCTATCAGATGTCAAATTCATTAATTGTAATTGGTTTTTCAAGCTGACTGATCAGGATAATAAAACAAAAGAAAAAAATCAGAGGGGAGAGAGGATGGAACCCTAAGAAAGCTCTCTCAATTTTTCACAGTTCAAAGATTTGTTTCCCCTCACCCTATTTCCACCCCCACAAAAAAAGAAAAAGAAACTCCACACCACACATCCCCCCGTTTTATACTGAAACATCTCCTAAAATTATACTTTAACAGTTCAGCGAAACAGTATCTGTATTTCCTGTCCATGGGCACCCACTTTTAGGTTTCCAGCTCCCAAGCCACTACCTCTGTTGGGCGGAGATCCACATCACTCCCTCCTGACCAGAGTTTTTCTAGGCTGCACAGTTCACCACCTACACAGAGTTCCCCAGCAAGCCAGACTGCCTAAACAGGCCTTCTGCATTCTGCTTTCTCCTCATAGGCTATGAACAGTTCTAATTGCCCCCAGTTATGAGTTACCACACAGCTCTAAGTGAACATTTATTCTTAAGGTGAAAGCATTACAGAGAAAACATCAGTCTTACAGGGCCTCAGCAGGTCAAAGTCCTACCAATCCTTCCCAGGAAGGACTGGGAGCCCCACTGGACCAAAGGCCCTGTTTGTCTGTGTGATCAGAAAGAAGGCTCAGAGTTTGTTTAAACTCAGACTATTTATCCAACAGTCTTATCTGTTGACTCTGGAGAAACAGTTTGAACTAGTATATATGACTCTTCTCTGCAGGTGTTACACCCTGAATGAATTTGCCTAATCACCACCTACTGTTCTTACTTCCATGAGGGGGACCATGCTCCCCAGGAGCTATATACTATCCCTGGTCCACAGGGATATATAAGCTTGCCATATCACTCACATAATTCTTGCAGATTTCTTTCAGTCCCAAATGAGACTGACGGAAGGGAAAAAATACTAAGTACTTAAAATATTAGGGTAAATGAAAACTCTGAAGATTTTTAAAAGATCTGGTTGCCCCCTTCAAAGCTGAACTGGTCTCGCAAATTCTAATGGTTACATCTAGTTGGGGGAGGGGGGAAGAAGAGAGAAAACAAAAAAAACCTTGTCTTGTACTCATGTGGTAGAAGAGCTAAAAGAGTGAATCATGAATAAGCCAGTGACTTCACTCTACGAGTCTCTAATCAAAATACATGGCTAGTCACAGAGCTCCACTTAGCTGTCCTGGCACAGTATTCCCAGAAAGGATTGATGTCTGGGCCAAAACAAGAGCAGCTGACTTGACCAAATAGTCAATGTATCAGCCATTTTGACCTGCTCACAATGCTAAAGAGACTCCTGGCAGCAAAATCCAATCAGATTGGATTTCCCAAAATTTGGGAGGTGTGGAGATAGGGAATAATAAGATGTGCAGTACTCTAATGTCAGGCTATCCCATGAGTCGGCAGCTTTTCAGAAGTGGTGTGCCGAGTCTTCATTTATACATTCTAATTTAAGGTTTCCCATGCCAGTAATACATTAACATTTTTAGAAGGTCTCTTTCTATAACTCTATATTATATAACTAAACTATTGTTGTATGTAAAGTAAATAAGATTTTTAAAATGTTTCAGAACCTTTGTTTAAAATTAAATTAAAATGCAGAGCCCCCCGGACCAGTGGCCAGAACCCGGGCAGCGTGAGTGCCACTGAAAATCAGCTTGTGTGCCAAGCTTCAGCACTCGTACCATAGGTTACCTACCCCTTGGGCTATCCTGTTGGGCTTTTATAAACACAAGGAAAGTTTCTAAAATCTAAACAATTCACTCACAGACATGACAGTTTGTGGAAGGAGGAAGAATCAGCATTGAACAAAACTGAGGAGAATGGATAGCTTAGGGGACGGATAATAGAATACAGAGCATCGCTTCTGTAGGATGCCAAGTAGAATTAACTCAGGCAACTCATGTCAGGATTTATTGACAGGACTGCAGCTCAGGAGCCTACATGAAGTAAGTTTGTGGACTCAGTCCCACTCCAAGCAGGCAAGCAGCTGTTTTACATCATTAAAGCCATCACCACAACTGACAGATTTTGGGGATCACTGATGCAGATATTTAATGCTTCCCTACAAGCAAGCAGAATGCAAGCCAACTTTAAACTGGCAGTGAAAAGGCCCCTGCTCAAAAAGCTGTCTCCATTTTAATTACCTTGTCAATATCCAACCAGTCTCTAGCTTTCCACCATTGGAAAAAGTTAAGAGGTGGTGGGACCAGAGCAGTTACATATGCATTTTGACCTCATTCATTCATCTGCAAGTGTGGCTTTAAACACAGATTTGTTACAGAAATTTCTGTAAGTCATGGGTAATTATTTTCTCCTCATAACTAAGGTAATGTGTCCATCTGATTGTTAGCTCTATCAGGGGCTGGAGGTTCATGAACTGAGAGGTTTTAGCAGAACTTTGTGTAAGAGGATAGAAGGCCCTTCAATGGTCTTATTTCACTCACATTACAAAAGGTAACAAGTACTCTGCCAGCTCTCCTGTGGGCTTCTACAGGGATCTCTCTCATCACCACTCTCATTTAATGCATAAAGGGGAGGAGACAGAGTGTCCTTCTGGTCTGCAATGTCACCAGTTGATAGGTGACATTCAAAGGCACATCTCCTTTAGTTTGCTGTGCTCTCAGTACCTGGAAAACATGGTGACAATTAGGAAAAAACTAACATGATTCAATCTCAAGCTGGAAGTGACACCATAAAATGAAGAACAACCTGAACAACAGGTGACACTGGAAGTTTTATTTAAGCTTTGCTGATATAGTCAGTGGACTATTAGATCGATTGCTGATTCTAGATGCCAAGGTTATAGCTGTGGCACGCAGAGCCTTACACTCTCTTCTTCTACCCTTTCCATAATCTAAAGGTGGAGAAAACAGTTATGCGCACTAGTGTTTGTGGGTTTTGTACAAATAGTGACTCTAGAGATAGATATTAGGCTATGCAGCCCCAAAGTGGTCTGGGATACAGGTATCTCAGAGATGGCTTCCCTCCCTATGGTGCACCTGCCGGGCTGTTTTTGTCATGTGCTCGGGAGGTTAAACACAATAGGATTCTTGTCTTGTGCCCCCAGTGAAACACCCATGGTCTCAAACCTGATCCCTCAAGTAGTCTCCCAGAACCAGGGTTTGGAGAACTTCAGGTTGGAACGTAATACCAGTCTATTTGGTCAGATTTCAGAATTTACCTTTTACTGGCATACTACTAGTAGTAAGGTACAGGAATTCCAGAATTAAAATTTTTGCAGTGATAGTCACAATCAGAGATTTAAGGAAATACCTCGACCCCTCAAGTAGGAATATGCCACATATTATGCTCTAATGTTACAGGCCTAGACTTTAAATTCTCTTTCTGGGCCCGATCTGCACCCAGATTTTGCACAGACATTCTTGGAAACAAACCTTATGTAACAACTTCTTTATTCAAGACCAGTAAAAGGTAATTTAATGCTTTCCATTCCTCCGAAACAATAGAACAGACATTTTCCCTGAACAGACAGCATTCAAAGAACATGATCATGATTTCTAATTTTAGAGAGATAAGGTGGGTGAGGAAATGTTTTTTTAGTTGACCAGCTTCTGTTGGCGAGAGAGACAAGCTTTCAAGATTACATAGACCTCTTCAGGTTCAATAAAAGATATTAACTCACCCATTTTGTGTCTCTAATACCCTGTGATCAACACAGCTACAATAATATTGCATACCTCAAATTTTAGGAAGGTTTAATAGCACAAACTATTAATAAAGTTTCCTGGAACTTCCACTGTAATACACTGCTTTCTGTTGTTTATAACTCTTCCAAACTTTAACCAATTAGGCTGAAATTTTCCATTTCCAAAAACGTTCAGCCTAAGGCAGTACCTGAAAGTTTCAGCCAAAGTGGTACAGCTGTTTCTGAGAGCAAGGTAATGAGAAGTACATTGTTTTGCAATGTCAATTTTATTTCATCTTTATCTGTATCTATCTATCTATCTATATATGCGTGTGTGTGTCTATACTTGCCATTTAAAGCACAAATTGTCTTTTTTGCACTAAAACCATGGGAGTGTCTACACTAATTACTTTTTGCGGTGAAACTCAGAATGACTGTTTTAGCGCAAAAAAGGGACACTTTGCACTTTAAATGGCAAGTGTAGACATAGCCTTACATCACAACATACAAAGGACTGAAATTAAAATAGTTCATTCCTCTCTACCAGCAGAGCAGCTATGTTATTTCTCATGGCCCCAACTTCTCTCTCTAAGAAATGAAGTGGCTGATTGGTTAAGGAGCTCAATTACAATCCTGAAGATCGAGACTTGCCCAGTCTCGCACTGAAAGGCTACTTCCAGTTCACCCAGCTGTAAAATGGGTACCTGATTCATTGGATTAGGTCAGTTAAAGGCTGCTTTAGGTCAGATATGATGCTGGCCACTATACTCCCTTCTGTACCACTGGCTATGAAACGATGTGCCTTAGACACCTTGGCATGATGAGCCATTGACTCAGGGGAACTTTGACACAGCCTTTCCACAGTTTGAACAGTCAGCTACTCTTCTGCTCTTTCAGGTCTGAACTATGGTATCTAAAGTTTCAGAATTCCCACATTTTGAAAATTTGTTTCAGGAAAGAGGCAAACGAAACTTAAAACTTTCTGAAAACATTTCTATTTGTATTTGAGAGCAATTAGGGAAGACCGTTTAAACATTTCTGGTTCAACCAGAAACTCAACTGGCTGGTGTGAGTGAGTGTGATTAAAGCCTTTTGAGAAAGAAAGATACTGCAAAGCTTTGTAAATGACCGTTTATCCTTTTCTAAGGAATTCCACTATAAGATTTAACAGGTGTAGTATTTGGGAATACTGAATAGTTAAGGGTACTGCTAAGTTCTGTTCCTTTTGAAGACACAAAGTACAGAACATCTAACAACTGAAATTACAGGGGACAATCATATTCTGCCATAGGTCCTAATAAAACTCCAGGAATCAATGGTGGTAAGTGTTCATATCAAGAGTCTGACGCACAGATGGCCATTTGAAAAGCACCACTTATGTAATTTTAGAAGAATTTCAGGGAAAGGAATACTTCAGGTCAGAACTTGAAAAAATCCTCTTACCAAATAGAAGTGTGAAGCTCTTTCCAGTAAGTGGGGTGGAAGAATTTAAGCAAATATCTGAATAATTTAACACTTCATTAAGAGTCAATTTCTACTCCAGTTGCAAAGATGTTTCACATGACAACCAAGGACTTGTATACACAAAAAAGTTGTCAAAATGTAGCTATACTAGCATAGTTACAGCACTACAAAGCTCCGTTAGCATGGGCACATTCACACTAACGTAAGTGTGCTTATACCAATATATTTTATTCCTATACAAAGAGGCCAATAAAATATCCCAGCATAAGACATCTTTATATTTGTATAACTGCACCCACACGAGGCATTATACTGGTATATTAGTTAAAAAAGGTGTCATACTCTTGATGGCTACCAATACAAAATATCTGTGTGTACCAATTAAGTACCATTCAGTGATACTCTTCCCCATCCCACAGCTCTTTCATGTTGTAACTATAGTCACACAGTTTATCTATCCAGAACATTTCTGGCAGCCCTTTTCAGGTTAGGCTGCTAAATTATTGTAGTAATCTTGCAGGCTGAACACATCTAAATTTGAGATTAAAAAGTCTAACACAAACTCTTTGAAGTTGACAATTACATTGAGTTGGTTAATTTCACCTATGACACCTTTAAATCAAATGCACACTTTAAAATACTACAGCATAGGTAATCCACCTCCCTGAGAGGTGGTAGCTAAGATAATGGGAGAATTCTCCCTTCAATCTAGCACTGTTTACATGGGGGTTAGGTCAGTTTAACTGCATCACTTATAGGTGTGGATTTTTCACATCCTTAAGTGACAGTTATACCACTTTAATTTAATTTCCTAGGGTAGACCAGGTCCTAGTTTAGGCAAGGCCTAAGTGTCCAACCCTACCAGCAAGATGTTAAACTCTATTGAGACAAGCTTCTAAGCTTATTACTATTTTTAAAATGGCACTCTGACTAGCTAACTGGATTTAAAAAAAATATAATTCAAAGAAAGAACATTCTGAGGGTTGGAGGTTGGTTGGTTGTTCCAGTTGGTATTTGTAATTTTGTTTGTTTGAAGGGCTTAATATGCTTCAGAGACACGGACGTAAATCACACAACTTAACCAGACTCAATGTGCAACAGTAACCCTAAAGCAAAGGAAACCACCAAAATAAAGGATAAGCAAATACCTTCTGTATTCTCTTTGGATCTTTCCGTGAATTCTCTCTCAGAGGTACTTTTCCAAATAACTTCCAGCTCAAATCATTTTGTTTCTCCAGTCCTGTGGTTTGTTTTCTAGTAAACAAATTCCTACAGAAAGAAAGATTCATGAGGATTAAAAGGAATTTAAACATTGACCAGGAAGATAGCTGCACACTTTTTTAATTCAAGCTGTATGCACTGCACTGTCCTGTGTAGTAGTAGTTGTACCTTCAGAGGGTACCTGACTTCAGGGCAGGGATTCCTTTCCTTGTGTAGCACTCCAAACAAGCTAAGTATTGAAAGTTATCTCCAACTTTGTCTTACCTACTAAAATCCTTACCTAATCAAGTTCCTAAAAATATAGGATCATAAGTTGTTAGGGTTGGAAGGGACCTCAAGAGATCATCTAGTTCAACCCCCTGCTCAAAGCAGGACCAATCCCCAAATGGCCCCTCAAGGATTGATCTCACAACCCTGGGTTTAGCAGGCCAATGCTCAAACCACTGAGTTATCTCCCATTATTGACAAAATAATGTATATACCATGTCTGCACTAGACTATTTCTCTCTCAGATGTCCCACTGCTGCAGCTCCAAAGGACCTAGTGATAGCAGAAGCGCTAATATACACTAGTCTCAAGGAGGAATGACAGGCTTTCAAGTAACATATCATTTTATCCTGCTTACAGCAAGTTTACACAACATCAGCAGCTACCAATACATCAGGCACCACTGGGACTGCACTGATAGTAAGCATGGGAAAGTCTAAGAAAATTGTACTTGTGTATATAAGGCCTTCAATATGGAAGTGACATCAAGAATTAGACAATATCTGAAGTTCCTTCCTATGGTTTCATCTACAAGCGTTGGTTGAAATTTTCCCACTGTTGCTATCACAAGTTCAGATCACCTGGTAGTAACTAACAATGGCAGCATTACTGGCCATCAGCCTTTGTAAGCGGTTTTGTGCAGACCTTCTCTGAGCAGGATTAGATGATGCTGTGTTTACAGTATCAGCTAGTCCCTTCTTTAACTCACGCTCCCAACATTGTTACCACTGGTGGAGCTGAATTGGTGGTAGCAACAGTGGCACTTGAAGCAAAAATATCTTAGTATAGTGACAACTGTAGTCTGAGAGGAAATCTGATAAACAGTTCATGCATTTTGCTAAAAGGGCATGAAACAGAGTCAATTACTCCAGATGCCTTGAAACAAAAACCCGTACACAAATGAGAAGAAAGTCAAATACAAAAATCTCCTGTGCCCTGCATACAAGTGTTACAAAACCAGGATTTAAAATTTACATTTAGGGGAAAATGTTCACTCTTCCCTGCAGCTGGTTCACTCATTTTGCCTGCTGCAGTTGCAATGGAATGTATTCGAGAGTATTGCAGTGTTTAAGGCACCCCTTCTTCTATTTAATTTATGACTGATAATCTCTTTTAGTAACCTAACCAGCTCAACATCTCCAAATGCTTTGTTCTCATAAGATATTATTCTTGCAATTATGGAAAAACTGTTACATTGTATGCAAGTGTACAAATCTATGCCCTAGTTGGCCTGCTTCAATTAAAAAACAAAACAAAAACCACCACATTAACTCTCTCCTGGAAGAGGCCAATAGTAGCTATGAAATGTACTAATTCTGTTGTCTGCTAAGTATCTCAAATTAACCAGTTTATTTATGTATGTAATAATACATATCACAAACTATTCCTTTAGCAAAGGCTATACAATTTAGACCAGTACATGTTCACAGCTAAGTAAACAGTTCTCAGTAGTTTACATTAACCTGCCATCAAAAACTGGCAAACTATCCCATTGCCTTGTTTCTGCTGAGCACATATGCATCCATTATAGGCAACACTGACCCACACATTCCAGAACTGATTAATTTTTTTTGGGGGGGAGAGGCCTAATAATGTCATCACAATGTGTGGGGGTATGTATTGTAAGTGAGCTTTTTTACTGGTTTAGAAACACCTACCTCAAACAAAAAAAAAATCTTATTTACAAGAATGGATTACATGCCTTGATACCCTCAAGAGTATAGTTAACTTGAAGGTCCTCTTTGGTTATCAGCTTAAGATATAGATAAGATCAAGAAGTTTATTAAGGAGTATGGAAATCACTAGTAGTCAGAGGCAGTTGGTGTTCAAAGTAAGTGGTGGGGCCACACCTCCTACACACACAAGCTGGCCACATTTTCCATATTGAAAATATGAGACAGTGAGGGAAAAGGGAATGTTTTGGTGAGATTATGGAAAGTGATTAGAAAAAGGGAGAAACCTAGTGCCCAGTCTCATCTTCCACTACTTGTTTTACTTTCAGAATGTAAAAAGACATTTTACAGTAAGTGGTGGTAGGGGAGAAAATGTTAATCCCCAATTCACCCTCCCTGCCCCCTGTCTACACACCCATTCATCCACAATCAGGTCTGCCAAGCCAGCTCAGATCTCTCAAACCTCACCTTGTTGTGCAGTCACCACCAAGACAGCAGGTTGTATTGCACCTGACAGTAAAACGGCAACATTGGTAGCCATGTTATCAACAGGGATTAGTCTCATCATCCCTCAATGATCAACCCTCCTTTCTAAGTGTTCTGATATCTGAACATTGATAGAGATGGTAATATCAATTATTCATATCTTTGTCACTGCTATTACTTACAGAAATATCACTCCCAATTCCAATAATATTGAGCTACTGATGTGCACACAACCACCACCTGACTTACAACAATAATGACTAGGTAGAATTTACAAGACAATTACAGAACCATATTAAGAAGTCGGACTACCCTGGTGAGTTAAATAAAGGATTATTGCATGAACCATTAGGACTCCTACTTAGTAAGATGATTTCATGGAGTTTGATTTTTTTTTTTTTAAATTTACACCAAATACACCACACTGCCTATAAACAATTTAAAAAAATCAGTTCTACCTGAGAATGTAATATAATGGCGAGTTTAATTGTGGAGATATGGACTTCGGAAGAGACGATTTCATACAACACTTAATATTTGTTCCAGAGATGGTGAATATATGAGGATCATTATTTAAGAAGATTACTGTTGTGGAAATGCAAGAAAGGGACAAAGGAAATACCAAAATGTCAGGACCCTGACAAAAAGAACAAAGGAAAGCAGCAGCACACAGACTCTGGACTTCAGAAAAGCAGACTGACTCTCTCGGAGAACTGATGGGCAGGATCCCCTGGAAAGCTAATATGAGGCGGAAAGGAGTCCAGGAGAGCTGGCTGCATTTTAAGGAAGCCTTAACAAACTATCCTGATGTGCAGAAAGAATAGAAAATGTGGCAGGCGATCAGCTTGGCTTAAAAGAGAAATCTTCGGTGAGCTTAAACACAAAAAGGAAGCTTACAAAAGGTGGAATCTTGGACAGATGACTAGGGAAGAGTATAAAAATATTGCTCAAGAATGCAGGGGTGTAATCAGAAAGGCCAAAGAACAATTGGAGTTGCAGCTAGCAAGGGATGTGAAGGGTAACAAGAAGAGTTTCTACAGGTATTTTTGCAATAAGAAGGAGGTCAGGGAAAGTGTGGGACCCTTATTGAATGGGGGTAGCAACCTAGTGACAGTGATGTGAAAAAAGCTGAAGTACTCAATGCTTTTTTTGCCTCTGTCTTCACAGAGGAGGTCAGCTCCCAGACTGCTGCACTGGGCAGCACAGTATGGGAAGGAGGTGAGCAGCCCTCAGTGGTAAAAGAACAGGTTAAGGATTATTTAGAAAAGCTGGACATGCACAAGTCCATGGACCCGGATGCAATGCATCTGAGGATGCTGAGGGAGTTGGCTAATGTTATTGCAGAGCCATGGGCCATTATCTTTGAAAATTCGTGGCGATTGGGGGAAGTCCCAGACGATTGGAACAAGGCAAATATAGTGGCCATATTTAAAAAAGGGAAGGAGGAGAATCCGGGGAACTACAGATCCGTCGGCCTCACCTCAGTCCCTGGAAAAATCATGGAGTAGGTCCTCAAGAAATCCATTTTGAAGCACTTGGAGGAGAGGAAGGTGATCAGGAACAGTCAACATGGATTCACCAAGGGAAGTCATGCTTGACCAACCTGATTGCCTTCTATGACAAGATAAATGGCTCTGTGGATATGGGGAAAGTAGTGGACGTGATATATCCTGCCTTTAGCAAAGCTTCTGATACGGTCTCCCACAGTATTCTTGCCAGCAAGTTAAAGAAGTATGGATTGGATGAATGGACTATAAAGTGGATAGAAAGTTAACTAGATCGTCGGGCTCAATAGGTGGTGATCAACGGCTCAATGTTGAGTTGGCAGCCGGTATCAAACCAAGTGCCTGAGGGGTCGGTCCTGGGGCCGGTTTTGATCATTAAAGATCTGGATGATGGGATGGATTGTACCCTCAGCAAATTCGCAGATGACACTAAACTGGGGGGAGAGGGAGATATGCTAGACAGTAGGGATAGTGTCCAGAGTGACCTAGACAAACTGGAGAATTGGGCCAAAAGAGATCTGATGAGGTTCTACAAGGACAAGTGCAGAGTCCTGCACTTAGGATGGAAGAATCCCATGTACTACCACAGGCTGGGGACCAACTGGCTAAGCAGTAATTCTGCAGAAAAGGACCTAGGGATTACAGTGGAGGAGAAGCTGGATATGAGTCAGTGTGCTCTTGTTGCCAAGAAGGCTAACGGCATTTTGGGCTGCATTAGTAGAAGCATTGCCAGAAAATCAAGGGAAGTGATTACACTACAGATCCGTTTACGCGTGGATGTCGGGAGTCAAGCTATCACGATCATGTGTTAATTGACCGCAGGTTAAGAGGGCCATGCTGAAATACCTTAAGATATCTACACACACAGTTATCTAGGATTGCATATGTATTCACAGTGTCCCAAATACTGCAGGCCTATCTGTTAATGGCACTTTGCAAGAATATAAATTCAAATGTGTAATCTAATAAAAACCATTACTACTACTACACCACAGCCGTGAAAGTAACTCAGGACACTGACCAGTACAGTGCGGGGGCAGCTCTGGCCCCTGGAGAGGGCAGGGCCTTGGGTGGAAGGGGCAGGGCTAGGAGTCAGCATCACCCAGCCAGCCCTTCCAGGCTGCCTGGTCTGCACCGCCCGGGGTTCCCATGGTGATTTAAAGGGCCCAGGGCTCTGGACGCCACTGCAGCAGTAGCAAAGTCTGGAGCCCCAGGTCGTTTTAAATCGCCAGCCCCGGGGCAGCTGCTCCCTTTGCCCCTCCTCCCTTCCCGTTGGCGGCTGAGGGGGGCAAAGGGGCAGGGATCTTAAAGCACTGCAGGGTCCTTTGCCGCGGCAGCACTTTAACCTTGCTTCACCCCCCGTCAGCAGCGGCTCAGTGCTGCCATGGCAAAGAACCGTCCTAAGTGCTGTCTCAGCAGCGCTTTAATGTCCCTGCCCTTTTTGCCTCCCCCGTCAGCAGCCCTGCTGGCAGGGTCCCTATCGGCAGAGCCGCTGGCGGGGGGGGCGGGGGCAGCAATGTTAAAGCACTGCCACAGCAAAGGACTGTCCTTGAAGTGCTGCTGCGGCAGTGCTTTAACGTTGCTGCCCCTTCCCCCCCCTCCCCGTTGGTGGTAAAGACGTACAACATGTTTCTGCTGCGGACTTCCTGTCGATTTCTAAGTCAGTGAGTTAGTGAGCAAATCTGTAGCGCTACATAGCAAGTTCCTGTTCCGCGTGTTAACGAGTCTCGTGTGTTAAATAGCTAGCACTGGGAGGCATGGCACTACCACGTGTTAAGCGGATTCGGGAGTAAACAGGTCTGTAGTGTATTCCCCTCTACTTACAACTGGTTAGGTTACATCTGGAGTAAAGCGCCCAGTTTTGGGCCCCCCACTATAGAATGGATGTGGACAAATTGGAGAGAGTCCAACGGAGGGCAACAAAAATGGTTGGGGGGCTGGGGCACATGACTTATGAGGAGAGGCTGAGAGAACTGGGCTTATTTAGTCTGCAGAAAAAAGAAAAAAAAAAAAAAAAAAAAAAAAAAAGAGTGAAGGGGTTCCAATGAAGATGGAGCTAGATTGTTCTCAGTGGTGGAAGATAACAGAACAAGAAGCAATGGTCTCAAGTTGCAGTAGGGGGAGGCCTAGGTTGGATATTAGGAAAAAATATTTCACTAGGAGGGTGGTGAAGCACTGGATCAGGTTACCCTAGAGACGTCGTGGAATCTCTGTCCTTCGAGGTTTTTAAGGCCTGACTTGACAAAGCCCTGGCTGGGATGATTTAGTTGGGATTGGTCCTGCTTTGAACAGGGGGTTGGACTAGATGACCTCCTGAGGTCTCTTCCAATCCTAATCTTCTATTATTCTAGTGAAGAATGGCATGATGAAAATAGAATGACAAACCAAACCTACTACCATAGGAAACTCAGTATAAACAAGTATAGCCAAAACTTCTGGTAGAGCAAAGATTTTCTTTAGAGCCATCATTAGATCTGGAGTCATGGGCAGGGCCAGATTTCCCATTAGGCACAGTACCTATGGGGGCCGATATTGTAGGGGCACCTAAAAATCCAAATGTTGACACTCCCAGGTCCTGGAAGGGGCCGGGGCCAGAGCCAGCTGAGGGGGAGACAGCCTCACGCAGCCTTGTTGAGCACTCCTCGCTCAGCCTGGCGGACAGTCACCTCCCAGCGGGGCTGGGGAATGCAGCCAGAGGGAAGGGCTTGGGAGAGTGGGTTTCTGAAGAGGTTTGTGGGGAACTCTGGGCAGTGATGGGGTGCGGGGTATTGGACAGTGGGAGAGGTCTGTGTCTTGGGGTGCTGGGCAGTGGGGGTGTGTGTCTGTGGACAGTGGGGTGCCTAAAAGTTAAAAGTGGTGGGACGCCACCACCACCACCCATGGTGGCTCAGAGCTCCTAACTGCCACAGACAGGTGGGGGACTCTGAGCCACCACAGACAGCCGCAGCTCCCAGCTGCTGCAGCTGGCAGGGGAGACTGAGCCCCTGTGCCTGGGGGCACCCAAGATGTAAATCCAGCCCTGAACTAGAATTTTTAACCACAAACTATCTTCATTCCCTCAGCCAATTCCAAAACAAAGTCTTAGATATTAATGAGTTCATGACATTGACAGAATGATCAAAAATAGCTGAATATATATAGCATTGTTAAGTGAAAACTGGGGACATAGTCTATAAATATCTGAAGAGTATAAATGCTGTGGAATTAGAAGAATTTAAAATAGTAAACAAGAGGTATAATAAAACATTTAGGCTATACATCATGAAGAGTTCCTGATATCAAGTTTTATTAGGTTGTGGAAGTCTTGCATAGTGACCCAAAACAGAGTATCACTTGTTACTTGTAGAACTAGACTAGAATGAACATTAGAATACGTGCTGTAGGGAACAAAGCTGCATTGCCTCAAGAAGGCAGACTGGATGATGAACAAATAACTGGTTTTCCAACTCCAGCCTTTGTATGGTCTGCCCATTAGTCATTGGACAGGTATATTACAAAAAGCAATCATAATTGACACTGACGGTATCCTTTATGGCCACCTCACAAATGACAAAAATCTAATATACTATGAAACCTAGAGGTGAGTGTACCTCTGAGTTGAGGTACATTCCGTGGTAAGTATATCCAAGCTCAAATTCACTCCTTTGTAAATGAAATGCTTCCAGGGAAGTGGAATTCTTTTCACAAAGATGACAGTCGTGATTTTTTTCGCTCTCCCTCGCTAACCCCCTACGGGAAGGTACTAGTACTTGCTATGACTACACAATTTCTCCCTCCTGGTGAGATTTAAACTAGTCTATTCTTATCCTGAGAGCAAAGAGAAGATAAGCTAGTACAATAAATGTACAAATAAGATATTCATTCTACTCTCTGCTAGGTATTTGCACAAATAATTTAAGTGTACACAGAAAGGCCGAATCCACACATTTCTCTTGAATCCAAACCTAGCAAACACACGTTCCTTCTATTTCAATTTACACAAAAGTATTTATAGAGTCTTTCACAACTCACCACTAGTCCACCACCAAAAATAAACTAACATTACTACTAAAGGGAGCTACACAGAAGCAGGCAAACAGGAATTACAAGGTATAAAAGCCAGTAAATCTAGTCTCCATGTTATTGTGATTTTCAAGTCTAGGAGAGGACAATTCTCTTTCAGGGTTTGTTTTTGTTGTGGATTGTATTTATTTATCCTGCAGCATTTGCTATTTTATTTCATAGACTGAACCATCTTTTGTAACAAAGCTTGTTACATGCTGATTGCTTATTTCTCACAAGATCCTTCAAGTGTAAGGAACAAGTCTACCTAGGCATTTCTCATTAACCGATCACTGTAGTTCATATATGTAATTGTGCAATACAAATTACAGGTGCTATTTATATCCAAAAACTGTGTTCTTCAACTCTCACAGGAAGGTCTGGTGGGGGGGGGGGGGAGCATGGCCCAGTGGACATGGCACTGGACTGAGAATCAGGAAACCTGGGTTCTATTCCATAGCTTTGCTGGGTAACTGTGGGCAAGTCAGTTCCCTCCCCGTGCCTCAGTTTCCTCATCTGTAAACTGGGATAATGATACTGAACTCCCTTGTAAAGCACTTTGAAGTCTACAGATAAAAAGTGGTATATGAGAACTGGGTATTGTTATCACCACCACGTTTTTGGAAAAACAAGCCAGCTCTGTCCACACTATGAAATTTAACCATGTCTAAGCATGGGGTCAGCATAGGTCACATGGCTAGGGGCTGAAAATGATTTAGTACTAGCCACAGGCCAAGAAATCATATCCAGCACTATGTCAGCTAACCACAACTAAACATTAACACTGATGCAAGATCTGTTGTGTAAATGGTTGTGAGAAAGTAGCTGATTTGGTTTATGAACTTTGCGTATTGGGCTAACTGGTGACCTCTTTCCACCAATCAATATTTTGTCAGACATCCACCTGCACATAAACTGTTTGCAACACTAACTGCATGTAGCTGTGTATCTCCTATAGCACTAGAACAGGGGTTGGCAACCTTTCAGAAGTGATGTGCTGAGTCTTCATTTATTCACTCTAAATTTAAGGTTTCGCATACCAGTAATACATTTTAACGTTTTTAGAAGGTCTATTTCTATGAGTCTATAATATAAAACTAAACTACACCTCTACCCTGATATAACACTGTCCTCGGTAGTCAAAAAAAAATTCTACCATGTTATAGGTGAAACCGCGTTACATAGAACTTGCTTTGATTCGCTGGAGTATGCAGCCCCACCCCCCTGGAGTGCTGCTTTACCGTGTTATATCTGAATCCATGTTTTATCGGGTCACATTATATCGGGGTAGAGGTAAAGTAAACAAGGTTTAAAATGTTTAAGCAGCTTCATTTAAAATTAAATTAAAATGCAGAGCCCTCCTCCACAGACCGGTGGCCAGGACCAAGGCAGTGAGAGTGTCACTGAAAATCACCTCGCGTGCCGCCTTTGCCACACGTGCTATAGGTTGCCTAACCTTGCACTAGAACCTTACATGAGGCATTTAAGGTTTACATTTTTTTGGTGGGGGCAGAAAAATAGGGGGTCAGTTGGGAAAGAAACCAGCACTCCTCTCTCCAAGCTAAAATGTAACTATATAAGTCTGGGGAGGAAAAAAAAAAACAACCCACCACATTAGTACCTGACCAGACAATTCATCTTGTACAGTGTGCAATAATCATTTAGCTCATCATGCCAAAATAATCTAACTGAATCTGCAAAAACAACAAGGAGTCCTTGTGGCATCTTAGAGACTAACAAATTTATTTGAGCATAAGCTTTCATGGGCTATAACCCACTTCATCAGACACATGGAGGGAAAAATACAGTACACAGGTATAAATATACGGCATGTGAAAACATTAGGAATGGGCCACATCCACCCTAACTGAATTGGCCTTGTTAGCGCTGACCCCCAACTTAGTAAGGCAAGTCCTATCTTTTCATGTGCTGTATATTTATACCTGCTTACTACATTTTTCACTCCATGCATCTGATGAAGTGGGTGACAGACCAAGAAAGCTTATGCACAAATAAATTTGTTAGTTTAAGGTGCCAAAAGGACTCCTCGTTTTTGCCGATACAGACTAACACAGCTACTCCTCTGAAACCTAATTGAAATTGACTGTATACTTCCACTATAAGGTCTTGGGGCAGCGGCCATATCTTCCTCTGCCTGTGCTGCGTCAAGGACCTATGCTCAATTAGTTAACTAGAAAGGCAGCTGGAAAAAAAAAAAAAAAAAGAAGTACAACCAGCATCCTAAATTAAGCAAATTATTTGGATTTCTTTTCTGTCACATCCAAATACTGGTACTTTGTTGGCCTCCAAATCCTGTTTGGTGCCCCCTACTCCCAATGCACCCACTCCTCTGACTACAATGTAGTTAGAGAGAGACAAGACATGCAAGGTAATATCTTTTATTGGACCAACTTCTGTTAGTGAGAGAGACAAGCTTACCCAAAGCTTCTCTTCAGCTCAGCGCAGTTGCCATTTGACATAGTGAAGACATGGCTCCATCTTGTCTTGGGCAGAATGGGGGGAGATTTAAAAAGTACTGCTTTATCAAACTTCTCCCACATTCTAAGCCCTCCCATTTAAAGTTCTATGTGGAGATTCCAAAACAAGACTCCACATTCAGCAGGTTGTACAGCCCTTCATATGACCACTGCTCATTTAATCAGCAGTAAAATAATTGTTGATATTTAAGTCATTGAGAGTCAGAGTCAACATGCATTGCAACAAACAAAGGCAGTTCAACTTTGCTCAGAGCTATTGTTTCTAGATATCCGCAGACATGGCATTGGTTTATCCTCTACGTATGACTAGGGCTTCACAGCCATGAAGGCCAAGCGACTTTTCCTCACAATGAAACTGTACATTCTGGATGGCAGTCTCCAAAAAAAGTATCAGATTCCCAAGCCAGCACAAACTGACCCAAATTAGATTATTTTGTAATATTAGTCAGAACCTAACCTTCCTGTAACTGTAATCCTGTAATATCCTAAAGCCTTGGTCTATCCAAGGCTGTGACACGGTTAAACCACACTTTGGTCCTAACTAAACATCAAGACAAATGTAAAAGAAAAATCTGCAAAGAGTTGCAATACTTTTCATCTGGAACCGTCAACTGATCATCAAGCTTTGTGTTATGTTTAATTCTAGTGCCACCTACACTAGAAAAATTGCTGCAACGTGGCATTTGGTTGCAACACTGCGCCTCAGCACTTAAAATACTGTTCTGTCCATATAGCAAGGACAAGACCAAACTATTTTATCATTGTTCCCGAATCCTGCAGAGTCCAAGGAACCAACATGTGGTTTTCAACCATTTCCAGGGCTAGATCCAACCATTTGAACTATACCCGACACTATTACTGTTGTAAAACTAAAGTCTCCATTCGACTCTCCTAGCACAGGCAGAGCTCTGCAAGTCTCTGAAGAAGGAACCATTACGTCTTCTTCTGTTGTACGACTCAATTCATAATCAAAAGCTTTGCTTTAAGTTTGATTTACCAGAGCACAAAAAACCCTCAAACAATTGTTAGAGGGAAACAAGCTTTCCTGATTTGAGCAACTCTGATTAGAGCTTTTAGAAAACTAAATTGAGCAGCCTCATGTCTGAGCCAAGTTCATGCATGAAAAGGTTCAGTCCAAAGGATAAATCAGTGAAAGGGTCAGTAATGGCTAGTAAAGAGCTATAGATTAAACAAAAATCACTGTATTATGTTCTTACAGTCTCTCTCTCACACACACTTTGTTTTTGACAGACTCTAGACTTATTTTAAAAATCAAGTTTTCTAACCTCAAATTTCACAATAGTTTTAAGTCACAAAAAATTGGTTGTATACCTTACATTTTTAAAAAAAGGGGGTAGAGTGGGGTTGAGGCATCAGAAAATTCATATACCAAATATTCTCTCATCTATTCTAATGTATCCTGCACAGCCATTACAGTACATCAGGTTGATTCACATGAATATCTGACACGATGCATCATGTCCATTGTATCATTAGTATGGAGGAATTAAGAGTGTCACGGGTTTAATTTGCACACCTACTAAAAATGTGAAACATAACACTGAACTGCAGCAGCAAGTTATAAAAGAGTTCTAAGAGTACTGACAAAGATGTCATCACACTGAAAATGGGAAATGAGTCTTTCTGCAGATTCCCCTGCAAAATGAAGCATGGCACATAAAACATGTTTTGCCTTGTTATTGCTGAAGTTTTTTCAATTAAATTTGTGAGAAGAAAAACTCTCAACCTGGAGAGAATATAAATTCTCACTCAAGAGTGAGCTTTATGATGACCAGTCTTTTTAGATGCGTTACACATCTGGTTTAGCTGCTAGTACTTTCTGAAAGCAATGTTCAATTCAGGTTTAGCAATACATTATGGAAAAAACAAGGAGGAAGGGAAATGGTATTAAAGGATAGTTATATTAGATACCTTTAGTGTCTTCACTATGTTAAAAGATAATACAATTCATCAGGAATAATGTATTTATAGCTAACCTAAGTTTGGTCAAAAACGTTTTGTTTTATGATAAAATTTAAGAACCAATTAGCATTCATTTAAGATGTGTTTATAGCACTCAAATTATTTTATAGTACAAACTGAAAAAAAGGTTTTCATACACTTGGCAATACCAAGACACATGCAGTATTGTGCCCTCCCACAGCTCTCTGGAAGCCTTCTAGTATCATTCAATACCAAGAAAACTTAATTAAATAAATCAAACCAAATTCCACTAGCACACACACAAAGCCTTTTCAAATTCACAGTTTTTTAAACTCACACCATATACAAAAGAACGTTGTCTGCGGCTTTCAATCTTCCAAAAAGGCCAGGGAATCCCCAGCAGAAAATCTCAGCTCCCACTCTTAGTTGGATAGTTTATATAGCTATTCCATTAGCTTGTATTGTCTATTCAGTTATTTTCACACTCTGATGTGTCTTATTTACAGAGTTTAAAAATTATAAAAAAAAATTACTGAAGTTGAACTGCTGCCTTAAGCGAATACTGTCACTTTTCAATTAAAAAACAAAAACCAAAAAATTTTTGTATACAAACCTGTCCATTAAGAGGAGTATAGAAGGTGCTGCCATAATTTCTGTTGCTAATTTAATCCAGATTTGAAAGTCAGATGCAAGAGCCCTTGAAATGTCTCTGAATCCTTTCACAGTCAAATCCACACAGCTAAAGATGTAATGTTCTACCTTCACAGAATGCTGTCAGAGTCAAGGAACTCTACCTCTCAGTAATTGTCACTGTATCAACAGGAAAAAGGAAGGACTCACACACTGTGTATTCATCAGAGGGTGGGGAAAAGCAGAAAGTCAGGCAGGTAGACACACCTTTTGCAATCTGCTGTATACAAACTCAAATTACAGTCTCCCTTCTGGCCACGTGTACAGTATTGTAGCCATCATTGTAATTCTTAGAAATAAAACCTTATGAAAAAAAGTCAAATTTGCTAATTCGGCAGCTAAATCAAAAAAAAAACTGAACTTACTCATTGTAGGAGAGAATGGCTCAATATAATGCTGGGATAAGAACGTCATACTTTTTCTGGTAGAGTACTTGACTTTAAATGTATACTGTCAATCTATGGGTTCTTTTAGCAATCAGCATAGATAATCAGTCTTCATTACAAAATTGTTAACTGGCAACAATGACTGACTTGACTCTCACATACAGGCTATCATAATTTCTTATTGGCCATCACCCAATGTTCATTTGTAACAGCAAAGAAGTTTATTTTTGTCCTAATGGGAATCTGGCACTCAGTCACCCCTAACCTACTCACGGATGAATGTGGATGGTCATGTGGGGGTGGGGAATTTCAATTAGGCTTCCACTGAAGGACACTACATTTCTTTTGGAAACAGTCCCCTGCAACCCACCACTTTATCATATTTATTATCTTGTTTGCCATTGCATCCCTTCACCACATCAATTCATATAGCACCCAAAAGTATACTTAATGGCTTTTACCGAAATAGACAAGTTTTATATTTACTCCTACAAGCTTGACCCACACATCAATTTCTCCCAACCAAAAAACTGGGTTCTCTAATCTAGAGTTGATGTCATTGGTCTCAAAAGCTTCTCTGTACCCTTAGCCAGCCTCTCTGGCAGCGAGCTGAGAGAGGGCAGCCACACAAAACAGACTGAACTACTTTGCTTCTTTGTCTCAAAGAAGTTTGCAGGGAAAGTGAGCTGTGAGGACACATATACAAAAAACTCCACTGGGTGAATAAGCCCAGAATTGAGATGTTTGACACACAGCACATCAGGCTCTTCCCTCCTTCCAGAATCACTGCTGGAGAGATTACAGAGTTAGGGCTTGTCCTCACTGGGAGTGGGATGGTAAATCGACTTATGTTATGCCATTCCAGCTACATGAATAACTAGACCTGGTAACTGATCCCTGCTGCATCGATTGGAGCAATGTCCATCTCCCAGTACTAAAGACCAGCCCTAAGTTATGACAGGCCTTGACAATTTGAGATAATACTTCTTGCAAACGGCCTAGATTACAAGATTTAACAAGTTATATCCATATTAAGCAGGAAAAAAAATAGCATAATCAACACCCTGTTAGAAATTAATATTTTTTCTAACAGCTGCTGTGCCACCAATCTCAGAATATATTCAGTAGCACTCAAAAGTATCCTGCTCCAGACACCATATAACCTAAATTTAAGATTTTACTCTTAAGTCTAACAGATCTTCAATTATCCACTGCATTCTTATTGCAGAGTTGTAATGCAACGACCCCCTGTACTTTCTCTCCAGACCATTTTTGTCTTAGCCTTTATTACATCACCTAGAGCAGAAAAGCTCCAACTGTATTTTTCCACCTCAATTTTGATATCAAACTGAAAATATAAGGGAGCTAAAAATACTGTACTATGGTAATTAAAGAATGGTTTAAAAGTTCATTGATTTATTATGAAAGCTCTCGCTTAATATACAATTATTTAGTCTGTTTGCACCAGGCACAACTGTTTTGCAGAATCAGAGCCACTAAGTGAACACAGAATAAGGTAGAAATTAATTCTTGAAGGTCAAAGTAATGTTACTGTTTAATTTCTGCATACTGTAATAGTCACAGTGGAACATACTGATAAAGGAGTCAGATTGAGATTAGGTGGTATTTTCATTAAAGATTGTCAAAAATACACCAGTTACGTGACAGGAACTGTGCAGACAGCTGGCGTCACTTTTTTCTTTACTTAGTTGAGCTATTAGCCACTGCAGTCTGAACTAGGGTAATCACCCAAGCTACAAAAAATTGCTGCAAGCTCCTTGACATCGCCACTCCCAGACTGAAAGAGTGTACTTCACATTGGCTATGTCTACACTGCCAAGTTTTTTGCCAAAAGTTATACCACCTTTATTAAAGTGCTTTCATTAAATCCTATGTTGCATATCCACACTAGGTCCTTGTGTCGCTGGAGCGCATCCACACTAGCAGCTCTTGCAACAGAGAGCAGTGCATTGTGGTAGCTATCCCACCATGAAACTGGCTACAAGGTGCTTTGGGAAGGATTTGCAAATGCCTCATGGGGCAGGTACAGCATCAACATGATGCATCCTACTAGATTGCAGCTGCTTTTCAACTGAAGTGTGTGAGGGAGCGTGTGTGGATGGGAGAGAGAGTGTGTGCGCGCTGGCACGCTGTTTCCCAAGTTCAGGCAGCTGCCCAAAGCAACCTGTTCTGAGGCAGGGAGAGGGAAAACCCTGGACATCAACTCCCACCTCTCTCCCTGACTTTGCCCAGCACAGTCTCTCTCTCTCTCTCTCTCTCTCTCTCTCTCTCACACACACCCCTGCCTGTGTGTAGCGTGGGAGACACCAGGAGCATTCCACATTAACGACTTACTGTGTGTGTCCCGGAGCAGTGCAGCACAGTACCTTGGCTGTCAGAATGGAGTTTTGAAAGGGGAGGGGCGCATGCCTGCAGGGCTGCTGAGTTCAAAACAATAAGCAGAGCTGTCACTGCAGACATCGCGGGACACCTCCGGGGGCTAATTACACCAATAAAAGCAAGCAAGGTGTTTAGGCTGGCACTTTGGTGATAAAACCTTGGCGCAAAAAGCCTTATCACTCTCCTCAAGGTGACTTTATTACAGTGCTGCAACTGAGGAGTTTCATGGCAAAAAAGTGACTTTACAGTATGTACACCTCTGCTGTTTCATTGCCAAAAGCTGCCTTTTGGAGAAAAAACTTGCAAGTGTAGACCAAGCCATTGTGTGTAGGTGTTGAGCTCTCAGTTTCCTCTGCATATTAAATGTTCAGTGCCTTCTACTCCATTCATATTGAGCTACAGAAAAAAAAAGAGGGGGTCTCAAACACATCTAACAATGGAAATGCTTATTCTAGCTATATTTCTTCTTACTTAAAATAATTATGAAATACGTATTAATGGTCTGAGAAAAGAAAATACCAGAAATCACATAGGAATAGCAGTTATAATGTCTCAGATTTTACCAAAGACGTTAGGTTTTCCCATTAAAATGCTACTTTGCTCTCAGACATGCCTACTTTTAAAATAGTTCACTTCCAGTGAGCCATGGGTCTGACAATTTAGACAATTTTCTGAGTACAGCTTGTGAATCTGGTTCATGTTATGAACTTGTTGCATCATGGAATGCCTCTGTAGGGATACGGAATCCACAGTTTGCTGACAGGACTGTAGCAAGTCTCTCCAAGACCACGTACAAAATGGTGAGTTCTGAGATCCTTCCTATTTAGATGGAAGCTGTGACAGTCTTGTAAATGGAGTGAACATAGGGGTACAGACTGTGTTAAATTTTGTACAAAGCACACTGTGGAAGGTATCATTTGAAAGCTCATGATTTGCTGATTATTGTCCTGGTAAAATGTGTGGCAACATTTTATGTAAAGATACAAGATCTCACTGTATGATATCATCAAGACACGTTCCAACCTGTTCTGGAGAGCAGTCACAAACAAGTTCCCCAGAGACAAAAGGCTAGCCAATGCCTCAGCCAGGTGTCAACAAGATCAAATGGGCACTCTTCAGAAGGAAAGATACATTTTGACAAAGAAGTTCCTGGCCACTCAGACTCTGGCCTTGGCTATACTGGCACTTTATAGCGCTGCAACTTTTGCGCTCGGGGTGTGAAAAACACACACCCTTGAGCGCTGCAAGATACAGCGCTGTAAAGCCTCAGTGTAATCAGTGCCGCAGAGAAACGGCTATAAGAAGAGGGCAGTCACCCTTGCTCTCTACCCACAGTATCAACAGCACCTGAAGAGCAAAGCAATCAGCACTGGCTGGGGCGGGGCTGGAGGAGAGGGATTCTGACTGAAGGAGGTTCAGCCAGTAAGAGGCCTGGAATATGTGCTGGTATTCACTTAGCTTGTTAAGTCAGGTGTTAGTTGTGTTTTACTTTTAATTTCTTTGTAACCAGTTCTGACTTATATGCCTCATTACTCATAGTCACGTAATCTTTCTGTATTAGAAAAATAATGAAGCAAATTTTTTAATCTAAACCAGTATGTTTGGTTTGAAATGTTTGGGAAACTTCATTTAGCATAACAATATTTGTGCATATAGTTTTTTTAATTAGTACAAGACACTTAATATGAGCTTGTATTGTCCAGTACAAGATGCACGCTTCTGGGGAAAGTCTGGGACTGGAAGTTTGCTGGTATTATCCTGTAATGTATACTTATCCTGTAATGTATACTCATACAATATAGGTAGGAGTGATTTACATGCTGGAGGCTGTGTGTTAGCAGACCAGGAGTGGTTACTCACAGCGAAGCTGGGTAAAAAGTACACCAGGTTGGAAAAACATGGGGACACAGCTGTCCATCAGTCCAGACTGTACGCTGGGTAATGTCCCAAGATGCTTCTGTGACAATAGGTTAGCTGAAGCCCGAGGAACAAACTTGAAGGAAGATTCCAGCAGACGTAGGAAGCTTTTGGCAGGGAAGAGGAAGAGATGGACATGCTTTCCTAGCCAGAAAATTCAACTCAATTTGAGGGTCAGCCGTGAGCAAAGAGTTAGGTGATCTAGAAAGGCTCCCTGATTCTGAAAACAAGCTATAAGCCGCAAGACAAGGATCCCAAACATGCCAAAGGACTCTGCAGAAGCCCAAAGAATGTTCCAGAGTGGTGAGGAACCCAGAGATAGGGAAATACATATAGGTGTCTGTACTGTTTTTGTATACATTTGTATTTCTCTTGCTATCTAAACAAAGAGCAATGGCATTTCAGAATCCTGGGTAAAAATCCGTCCTCGTGTCTGTTTGCTTTCATTATTGCATGCCCCTGAATAGGTTAACTGGAAGGCTCAGATCTGTGGTAGAATTCAGTGGGGAATATTCAAAAGCTGCTGGGGAGGTGGCACTAGTTTCAGGGTATAGGGTCCCCACTGCTACCAGGGTGTCAGACATGAGGTCCAAGCCTGGTGTGCATGCCTACAGGTCCAAAGCCAGGGACAGTGTTGAAAACTCTGCACAGTTCCAGCAAGTTAAGTGCACATAGGATTCAGCATTTGGATCCCATCACAACAGAGGGAGCTCAACCAGATTTGACAACAGGCACATACAGGGGCGACTCTAGGCACCAGCAAAGCAAGCAGGTGCTTGGGGCAGCCCATTTGCAGGGGCAGCAGCTGGCAGGGTACAGCCTGGGAGCTGAGAACCAACAGGGGGCCTTGGAAGCTGTAGTTCCTTGGTTAGCTCTCTGCCTACAGGCAGCGGTCGAGCATTCAGCATTTCGGCGGCGACACCTCGATGATGCCGCCTGCCGCCGACAAGCAATGTCATCAAGAGACATCGCCGCCGAAATTCGGTGGCATTTCAGCGGATGCCGCCACGGCCCTTCGTCTGGCAGGCAGTTGGGGACCGCTGCTATAGAGCCAGCCCTGGAGCAGCGAAAGAACTATGTTTCCCAGCATTCCCTTGGCCGCTATCAACAGGAAAGGGAGGTGGAGAGAGTATGGTAGCTGAAACCTCATGCTGCAGCTTCCTGTGAATGGAGAGCTCACTGCTAGAGCAGGGTGGCACTGTGAATGGGGAACAAGTGTGCCCAAGGAGTAGAAGGTTTTGGCCCAGATATCCCCTTCAGAAGACATCCCCAGACTGGGTTAGGGATACTGGTGTGACCTTACCTTGCAGCCCCCAAAGAAGGAATTGGGTGGACTAAATGGACAGTGCCAGAGCAGCTCCAGCCAGGTCAGAGACATCCTCCCCGGGCCCTCCCCAGACAAGGTGGGAAAGGATAGGAAGGGGAGAGTGCGCGGGTCCCAGGCTAGGGGTGGGGTCATGAGGGAGTGGTCACAGGGGGTTACTCCCCTGACTCCCAGCTTCTCCCCCTCAAAAAAATTTCCCCACCAGTTGCTGCCCCATCCGGTCAGGATAAGCAGCAGGCGTGCCAGGATACTTTGTTTACTTAGGTTTACCTCCATGCCTGCGGACGCTCGAGGTAAACAAACCATCTTGGTCCACCAGCGGCTTATCCTGATGGTCCAGGAGCAAAAGTTTGCTGACCCCGGAATTATAGGGTCGACTTATGAATGGGTTATAAAAATTTTCCATTTTTACTTATCCATCTGGGGGGGCAGCGGGGGTGTCAGCTTATAAACAAATTGGCTTATGGTCATCAAGTACTTATTTAAGCAAACTTTACCCATACCTGGCAGTACCTAAAAGAATCCTATGGAAGACATCTCTGGTATCTCTCCTTGAGAAGGAAGCTCTGTAGTCAATTCATATCTAATACAAAAGCCTGACCTGCAAGTAGCAGCCTTGCAACCTACCCTGTACAAGAAGTACATGATACTCCCTCTCGACTCCCAGCAAATTAACTGAATAAAATGGAGTCTCTTGAACAGTTACATCTTATTTCTCAGAGAGTTGGATAAATCTCCAAGGAAACAAAGAACTGAAGCTGTGGAGCAGACTCTTTCCAAGGCAAGCACTTACTAGAACCTCTAACAGATGCCTCAATATCAGTGGTCTCCAAGGTAGCACGTGTTTCTGCACTGTAGGGAACAGAGGAAAGTTAGCACCAGGGTGCCATTCACACACCACTACAAGATCCCTTGCTGTTAGGTGGATTTTTCCAAATCCACATATAAAGGAATGCCTCATTGAGGTAGTTCCACCAAGGTTTAAAAACTTTGCAGTTCATTAGATATAATTACACAAAAAGAAAAATAAAGAGAGGAACTGTGTGTTTAAGTGCCTACAAAAGCACGACATACAGCATTAAGTGCTTGGGAAATATGGTTGAGATAGCTGGGAAGTGGACAAATAGGTTATGTGCACACACAGGAATGCTGTGTGAAAGAGGCAAGGCCATATGGACAACTTCTAATGAGGCAAGTGACAGCAAGATCCCAACCAGTAAATAAGGTTTTCAGGGCTCTTTCAGCTGAAGCAGACAAGTTCAAAAGGTTTCTACTTGCCTGAGCCATATGAAAGTGACCCCCAGTTAAGAGAAGGAATAAGAGCAGTAGACAGATGGATTACTTTGCTTCTATGCTGAACTGAGTCTCATATGCACTCTGGTGGTATCGCTCAGTGTAAGAAGTTACCTGTTAGACACGATATGGTACTTTGTTGAAAAATATTTCCCTTTTACGGAATACCAAAGATGTCAGTTTTGCTTTCAATGAGGGTAGATTTAAAAATGTAAATTAAATACAGATTTAACTATTAAAACAAACTATTTAAAATTGAATTTGAAATTATGACAACCTATGTTAATGCAAAAACTTCCTATAGCCTATTAAAATATTTTAAAGATATAAATTACTGCTTGACTATTTATTTTTGCTGCCAAAGTTTTAAAGAAAGTTAATTGAACTGGTAAAAATTGATGGCTAAACAGCAAACTCTGGTTCCAGGTGAAGTGCTAAACCACCTTGTGATAACAGTAGTCTCTTCTGCAGACATACAGAGAATATTTGTTTAATTTCAGTTTACAACTAGTTCAATTCAAAGACCAGTTCATTCCAATTTGAGAAGTTGAGTAGGAGTAAAAAAGGAAAGCTTTCCCACTCAGTTTCTCTTTCATGGTGAGAGAACCTTGGTTAGTACTGTAACGAAAGAGAATCAAACTTTCTTTAGCAAAATAAACTACAGAGCACCAGTGCAAAACAAGATTGAAAACTATTTAAATCAAGGTTTCCTCACTTGCTGATTTTAATCATTTTAACGTAAGGGCTTGTCTACACTTACATTTTATAGCACCCTAACTTGCTGGCTCAGGGCGGTGAAAAATCACCCCCGCCCCCGAGCGCAGCAAGTTTGAGTGCTTTAAAGCATTAGTGTAGACAGGCTCTGAGCACTGGGAGCCACGCTGCACGCTCAGAGCTATTCCCCTCAGGGAGGTGGATTACCAGAAGCGCTGGGAGAGTTCTCTACCACACTCACACTTCAAAGCGCTGCCACGGAAGCATTCCCGCGTAGACATACCCATAGTGGAGTACTCAAATATACTGGAACTTCAAAATTATTTTATTGTTAAGACATTGTTCTTTAAGCTGTCATTTAGCAGTCAGTTTAATAGTTCTAAATCAACTGCTTTTGTTTCCTCCCCCCCTCGGTTAAGGCACTCTTTCAGAGAAGTAACAGAAATGATTGTTCTGTCAGTGTTTCATCAGTTTTTTCTTTCGGCAAATAGAGAAGTTTAAATAAAAAAGAGTAAGTTGTTCATTGAAATAATCAGATAGGCAAAAACAGGCTTTTTATAGCTAAAGCTGCAGAACACAGAAATAATTACCAAGCAATAATTGATTTGAATTCTACACCATACTAGACAACTTGCTCCAAAAATGTATTCAAACTGATATTTCTTATCAAGCAAGTAGAGCTAGTACAAAAAAAAAAAAAAAAAAAAAAAAAAATCATGCGTTCCATCAAACAAAACAATTTAAGATGGCCCATGATTTTTTTGTGTACTAGCTCTACTTATTTTTTATCAAGCATCAGTTTAAATGCGTTACTTTTAATATAGGAAGCCAGGGCAGCCTTTCAGAAATGTAACTGCTTCAGTGCTGCCCCAGATGTTGCCATTTCAATAATTAAATGCTCAAGTTCCACATTCTAACTCTGGTCTCGGCATTTTCCCATTATGAAGACACAAGCGAGTGAGGTGGTCAACAGTACTGTTTCCTAATCTTGATAGCAAAGATGAGCACTGGTCATAAGGTTATGATTTTGTCATGGTTATTTTTAATAAAAGTCATGGACAGGTCATAGGCAATAAACAAAAATTCACAAAAGCCCACCATGACTTCTACTAAAATAACTATAGGGGTGGGAGACTGAAGCCTGAGCCCTGTGGGGGTGGGGGGGCTGAAGCTGAAGAAGTCATGGAGGTTCATTAAAGTCATGAAATCCATGACCTCCGTGACTAAATCATATCCTTAGTCATTTGTCACCTTATCAGTGAACTGATAACCTTAAGTCAAAACAAAATAAAGTGTTTGACAACTACGCAGACTTCAAGTGGAATGTGTTTACATTAATAAAATACTTAGCACTGCTAGAACATTTTCTATCCCTAGACTTCCAAGTGCTTTACAACAGTGGGCAAGTATCCTCTTAATCTGGCCGACAGGGAAACCAAGACATATGATGTTTAGTGACTTACCCAAGGTCATACAGTAAGACAATGGCAAAGCCAGGAAGAAAATCCAGATCTCCTGGGGTCCAGTTCAGAGCCCTTTCCCCTGGAACCTTGCTTCCTCACTTTAAACACAGCTGGAAAGAAGAGTTCCACCTTCATTCACTTCATGTGCAGAGTTCAAGCTTCTGCGGATCCCAACCACAGTATTTTACCCACTGCAGTGTGTCACACATGCGCAGCTCTGGCCTACTCAGGCAGAGCAGAAAGATGGCACTAATCTTGATACTCAGAGGAACTAGAATTGTTAGCTGAAGATGTAACTCCTTACCATTAAACCCCTCAAGCACCTCCTAGACCCGAATACATAGTCAGAACACTAACTTTTTTCTTAAATATCAAAATCCAATTACCTGGCAAAGAAGCTAGAGAAGGGTCCCAATATTTTCAACTTACTGTCCACATCTGCTTCTTGACAATACGCCTGCTGGCTTTGATCACTGGTCTCCTTAGTGGAATTCAATGTAACATCTGAAAACTGCACTTCATCAGTCTCCAGGGTCACTATTGCACTTGAGCTGCTTGTGACCATGAAGTCCAAAATGTCCTCATTGCTAACAGATAAAGTTGTTGACAGTTCTGTGCTGAGACTAGACACACTACAGACAGAGATATCATCACTTCGGTTCAGAGCTTTGGAAGTTGGACTGTATAGTTTAACCGTGTCATATCCAGTTCTTGGAAAAGTTGAGGACTTTCGTACACTGTGTTCATGTTCAGCATCCAAAGAACTTGGAGGCACATAAGAAAGCAGCATGCATGCACTCTGAAAAGTTCTCTCAGGCATGATTTCAGACTCAGACTGTTTTCTCTTCACATTTAACACACTGCAGTGAACAGGCTCCGGATTCCCTATTTCTAGAATTGGAATACCAGAATCTACAGATTTAAGGCTATGGCTATCTTCTAAAGCACTAGAGTGCTGGCTGGGTCCATACTCAGGCAAAGAGAGTGCTCTTGGAGCCCTTGAATTCAAGTTTTGAAGATTCTGGATACTGTTGCCCACTTTGGTGTCCAGAATTCCCATCAAGCTCAAGCCATTTAAGGAGTTGGATACATTTACATCAGTCATCTTGGTCCAACTGGTAACTAGTAAAAGGAAAGAACAGTTTGTTTTTATTAAACACTTCAAAAAGTCTATTATTAAAGAACTAATTACTATCACGTAGCTGTCACACAGTACCTAGGGAAAAATCATACACAAAGAATAAACCAAGTAACAGAGGTAGAGGAGCACTGGTAACTGAATCATATGTTAGTTACAACATAAAGCACTTTGTTTATAACAACTTAGGTTACTAGAAGTGAACATGTTTTTCCTTAAAAACGATGTCCTTGTCATTACTTATACTCTTTACTTTTTCACTTTACATGCTGAGAGAAGTATACAATTCAGCATTGTCGGTTTCACTTTCAGTGCTTCCATGATGGGGATTTCAAAAGAGATGTTTTCAATGGAATCTTAAGATGTCAAGAAAGCTTTACGGTGACACAGGAGCACCACTTAGTTAAGTTCCATCACGACATCAGTATAAACTGGACTTTTTCAATCTCTCAAATCAGTGTACACAAACTGATTTCTTTTAAATTTGATATGCCTCAGGAGGGTGCAGAATAGGCTTAGTGATCCAAATTTGGAGTCAGTTGAAATCTATAGGTTCCGGAGATATATGCCTCTCTCCCCCAGCCATTTTTTCAAAAGCTTCTAGGCAGGATTTTTGTTTTGTCCTAGAGCTAAAGATCAAACTATTTACGTTATCTGGGTCAGAATGGTCTCAAACTGTCAAGTTTTACCCAAGCTAGTACATGGCACCCACTAAGTCTTCAAGAGAACAAATCTGAGACTAGGAAAAAAAATTGCTTTGTTTTTTTGTTTTTGTTTTTAAATACACACACTGCACAGGCACCACTACAGAAAAACAGCTGGAGGGCTTCCATTCCTGCCAATTTATATGCTTTAATCTCAATTCTTGCAAATGTGCTACAATCCAAATAGTTATTCAGATTGCTTTGAAATTTGGTGTGCCTCAAAGGCACAGGGCAGCCTAACTAATACAAATTTAAGGTCATTTGATTTAGAGGTTTCCAAGTTACAGAGGTGGCTCCCAAAAAAAACTTATTTCCTTCTGCTGCTTTGTACTGTTAAACTGAGAGCTACTAATAACTGGATGAAACACAGACCTATTGGTGGTCATGAACTCACCCTTCTTTAACATATCTAAGGATAAATTAACCCACCTAAGACAACAGGAGTTTTGAACAGAGTGGCTGGAGATTGCTGCAATTTGAGAGTATGGGTGGCTATTTAGTTGGGGGAGGAGGAGTGTAATCAAAGTGTTTGGGCGGCAGAAAGAGATTTGAATCTTTCCTGGGAGGAGAAGCTATTGGGGGTGGAGAAGAGGGGTCTGGGGCTACAGCAAGGGTAAGAGGAATGCGTGTCCAGATGGATGAATAGATAGGCAAGAGAGGTTGGGAACTCAGGTGAGGGAGGCATGGCACTCCCTGCCTGTGACAGTGCACTACCAATCCCCTACATACTCCAAACACACCTTTACCAATGCCACCTAACTACTGCCTCCACCACTTAACTTAGGTGCACCTAAGGACTTGTCTACACTAGCACTTTACAATGCTGCAACTTTCTCGCTCAGGGGTGCGAAAAAACACCGCCATGAGCGCTGAAAGTTTCAGCACTGTAAAGTGTCAGTGTAGACAGAGTACTCAGTGCTGGTAGCTATTCCCCTCGTGGAGATGAGTTTTTTTAGAGCATGGGGAGAAGACTGCCGAAGCAGCACTTTAATGTTGTCAGTGAAGACATGCCCTAACATACTGACTGCACCTAGAGTATATGCAAATAAATTACCACTGGTTACTGCCAGCTCCAAGGGAACAGCAGAAAGGTATGCATACGCAATCTCCCTACAACTTTCTGTCTTTTAATAGCATTAGATTGAATCCTGTAGGAGAGAGTGAATGGGTTGTACAAGCTTCTCAGCTCCTTTGCCAACCTCACAGTTGCTAAAGTAAGAGTAAAGGAATGTGTGTTAATGGGGCATAGCTAAGGTTGCATGCTCAATTCAATGTTCTGCATGGGGACAACACACTACCAAGCAATCTTAATGTGTTTTTTGTCTATTGAATATTTATTGGTTTGGGGCAGTTATAAAGCTTTACCCCCCTCCCCCCAACATTTAAACCTTGGCCCAAATTTAAGCTGCATTCTTCTGCTGATTTCTTGACATCTGCCAGGAAAATATCAACTGTGTGAAGAAATATTTATGCCATTCAACTCAAATTTAACTTATTAAGCAAATCAGCTTGGTTTCTTTCCAGTCCACCCCGCTTTTATATTTCCCTTAACATGCTATCATTTAAGTATAGGTCAATACTTGAGGCTTTTCCTGTCTTTTATAGAGATTATTTGTTTAGTTGCATTTTAAAAAGAACAGTTGTTACTTTAAGAAAATTCCCAAAGTTCTAAAAGCCAACTAAATTTTACACATTCAAATCAACCAATCCAGCAACTGGCCATTCCTTTTGCTATAGGACATCATATTTAATAAGCTAATTTGTCAGTTAAAAGAGACAAAAGTGAATATTACCAAGAATAATTAACTTGACAAGTAATTAACAAGAGAGTTAACTTGTCCCGTGCTTTTCCCAAGACTTGTTTATTGTGGCTATTTTGTTGTATTGTCAGGGCTTGAAAAGATTAGCCTAGTCCTACTAGCCCAAAGACTAAGGCCTTTGTCTTCACTTGGAAACAAGCTGTATTCCTACCTTAAAAAAAAAAATAGCTCAAGATAACCAACATGAGGAAAAATACTAGTAAAGACAAGACACTCATAGTATTAACTTCTTAACACTGGCCTGGTCTATACCTAAAACTTAGGTACAACTAGCTACATGGCTATGGGATGGGAAAAATTTACATCCCTCTAAGACATATTAAGCTGATCTAAGCCCTGGTGTATACACTGCTAGGTTGACAGAAAAATTATTCCATTAACGTAGCTGCCACCTCCACAGGGTGGATTTACTATAGTGATAGGAAAACCACTTCCATGGCTGTATCAAGTGTTTACACTAAAGCCACAGAGCTGCAGTGCCACAGCTGCACTAGTGCTTATACACTAGACATACTCACTAGTAATGTATAATAGTAAGGATCCCACTCCCTAGTGTTTACCTTGACCTGTTAATGTGCGAGAACTACATATGGCCTTGCCTTCACTAAGATTTTACCTGAGTTACTACATATTAACACACCTTCTTCCTAACATGGACACACCCTAAAACTAGTAGATAGGATCAAAAAACACATTGCCACACTGCCTCCTACAGTCACATTCTCCGCAATTTAAACAAACAGGGGCTTGGCTACACTTGCCAGTTGCAGCACATTAAAGGCGCACTAGCTCACTCCCCATCCACACTGGCAACGCACACAGAGCGCTCTGACCCCATGGCTAGAGCACTCCTGATACTCTACCTCGGCAAGCAGAACATTTGATGAGCCCCTGCTGGAGTGCCCCAGTGTCAGTGTAAATTAAGTGTTGCATTACTGTGCTCTGATCAGCCTGCAGAAACGTCTCAAAACGTCTTGTCATACGCCCTTTGAAAGCTCCATTTGACAGCCATCATGCTTATCTGCTCCGAGACAAAGCAACCATTACTGTGGAATGCTGTGCGTGTCAGAGAGAGAGAGAGGGGCAAGGGGGAGGGGAAGGTTTGCTGCTATCTGAACTTACAAGCCCCCCTCAAACCCACTCTCTCCTCCTCCCCCCCTCAACATACACACTCCCTGTCACACTCCACCACCACCACCCTTATTTGAAAAGCACATTGCAGCCACTTGCGTGCAAAGCACAAAGCACTCTACAGCTGCAAGTGCAGCCATGCCCTAACACACTGTTTGTATGCTATTAATTGCAACATGTCCAACTTTCTATTTTAATATGTTAAAACTACAAGGACCAGCAACTTAATAGCTGAAAGACAAGTTTATTGAATACATTTGATTAATTTCACTAGTATTCTAGCATTTAACAAGCTATAAAGATGGCTTGATATCACTAAGTAACATTTGTGGATTAACTTAAGACAATATTTTGATTTTGTTGGTATTTATCAGTTTTTTTTGATCAGCCCTACTGACTTTAATTTGACCTTTTTTTAAACTGGTCCCACTTCAATTTTTCTTCTTTTCTAGAATAGATCTTCATTATCTGTTTTTCTCTTCCCTATATTCTTAATCTCTTCTCACCTATATATTAAGTTTCTCCTTAGCATGTATACACACATTTTCGCCTTTAATTAACAAATCAAATTTTAACCCATACCCATCCATGCAGCTACACTATACTGAGAAACTTAATCAGACACCTGAAAGCTAAATGACTAAACCTTACTAACCACAGACCAACATGAACGGTCCCCTTGTCCAGGGCAAAACTCAACCCTCGCCCCCAATTCTGCTGGGAAGTGAGGAAGGCACTGGGATTCCATGAGTAGCACTGACACTATACTATGCCTTGAATTTTCTCTCTCCCCGTCTTTAACAACAACAAACAACAACAAAACCCCACAGCATTCTGACTAGCTCATCTGATACACGTGAAGCTCCTCCTTCCCCTAACATCACCCATATTTTGGTCAGTTTCTCTCTGATTCCCTCTCCCACCTCGGTGGAAAATTTCTGTTACTTCACCACTCCACAAGCCTCCTGGCTGAAGCAATGCACAGACAGTGAGACGCCCTCACTATTCTACCCTTCCCTCAACTTTCTGGTTGATATAAAGGGATGTCTCTGCAGTATGTCCCCCAATCTGTGTGTTTAAGCCCTCTTCCCCAATGAATAACTCCAAATGTCTGCCTTTGCTGCTGCTTAGTGCTTTCTCAAGCAGCAGCAAAGTGAAAGTGACCTGTTACTCCAGTTTCACTGCAGTTTTATCATTTGGTTCTTCTCAGGATACTTACAAATAAGTGTTCTTGCTGAAAACAAGAAAACACAGTAGCTCAAGAGGCTGATGAACCGTTTTCAAATGGTAAATTGATTCTTAGAGAAATCAAAATAGGTTTCAATACAGCACAGCGCAATTGTTCTGACTTGGTTTAAAACTTTCTTTACGCAGGAAACATAACAGGAAGAGTTGCTCTAAATATGCAATCTGTAAATGCAGAAGTACGTACAACTACAATTTTCTTTAATGTTTTATACAGCAGAAAGCTACAGAATGTCATATTTGCTGTACAATATATAAATTAAAGCAACAGACAGTATCCAATTGTCAGTTAAAAAAAACAAACACACATTGCCTGTGCCCAGACCAGGCTTTTTGTTTGTTTGAATATAGTGAAAGGATATTTGTTTTCTGGATCTGATAGATAAAGCATCTGGAAATTGATACTGACAATTCCAAGGGTTCTTGCTAATGCTACTCCCAATACTGACTTTATCCCTAATTAGTTTATGATCAGCATGGCAAACTGTTAGGGCTACATCTCATCACAAGTCTAGTTTTCTCATGTCATACACTGCAAATGTAACAATTTTACTGTTAAACAAGACAATTCTTATAGCAATGCAACATCTCATTAAATAGTAGCCTACTGGTTAAAACAGGAAGCATGCAGTCAAGTCTTTTGGGTTCACTAGTCCTAGCTCTGCCACAGATTTGCTTTGCAACTTTGGGAAAATGACTTAACTTTCTTGTTTTGACCTGCATCCCTAATTTACAGAACAGGGTTCATATTTTCCTAGTGGTACTCAAAGAATTAAAGTTTGTATATTGCTTTGGGAGCCTCTAAGAACTAGATAGAGCTTGGGTCATCTTGCATAGTCACCTCCATTACTCCTGTCTGAAAAATAAATGACTACTGTATTTTAGGAC
Organism: Gopherus evgoodei; assembly: GCF_007399415.2. Taxonomy (NCBI): domain Eukaryota; kingdom Metazoa; phylum Chordata; order Testudines; family Testudinidae; genus Gopherus; species Gopherus evgoodei. The sequence goes on from NC_044326.1 coordinate 24,791,395, forward strand.
CAATATAATCTTTGAACAGCAAAGTGGTTATATGTTATATTTTCCTCTAAGACAGTAGTTCTCAAACTTTTGTACTGGTGACCCCTTTCATAAAGCAAGCCTCTGAGTGCGACCCCCCCCCAATAAATTAAAAACACTTTTTCATATATTTAACACCATAAATACTGGAGGCAAAGCGGGGTTTGGGGTGGAGGCTGACAGCTCACGACCCTCCAGGTAATAACCTTGCGACCCCCGAGGGGTCCCGACCCCCCAGTTTGACAATCCCTGCTCTAAGAGCTTCAGAAACACTCTTTGGGCAAATGGCAGTGGTGTGTTTCACTAAGTATGTCAGATTCATGTACATAATGTTAGAAATCTCTACTGCAAATTATCTCTGCATACATTTAAACTGTGTAAAAGGAAATCAATATACATGAAAAGCATGAAATTTTGGGCAAACAGAACGTAAAAGCAGACCTGGAGGAAAACAGGTTAATACCACAGCACTGCCAGTAACAAAAAATTCATTTAACTTGAATGTATCGACGACAACTTATATTCATCACTGCAAAAACATTAATGGAAGAAAATTACTGTTTTAAAAATTACTTAAGATTTTTTCCATTTTAATCTCTGCCACCACAGCCAAACCCCTTCCCTACAAACCAGCTTGCTATTGAGCAACACTCCATGAACTTTTACAAGTCCAGCTAAGGGTTGGAGAAAAGGGTAGTAAGCACAGGTTTTTAAATTACTTAAAACTATTTCCCCTTTTTCCCCTCATGTTAAATAATTTAAATGAAACAGTTATAATAAACCTCTGTTTTAAGAATAATGTACAGCTCTTTCCAATAATATTGAAAACAAATATAAGGCCATGTCAAATTGGCAGTATTCTGTCATGAGACCACTTTAACAATATCCCATGCACTCTCTAGTACTGTATCATTTCACTGAGTCTTTGAAGCCCAACTGAGCTTGTGGAAAACCAGTGTTTCCATACAACAGGGTTCAAACTGGATCCCTATTTTCAGTTTTGCCACTGAAAAAAAAAAAATCAAAAAAACCCCAAGTACATTTTTGAAAAAGGTTGCATGAAAAATTCAGGAAGTTGAACAATTTTTCATAACACTATTTGTTTTACCATTTTTGACCCCCAAAAAAAGTTGTCTGAAATTTTTGCGAGCAGCTGTATCAATCAACTAGTTCTCTCTCTTCCCCCACCTCCCCCTTGCTAACTGAAAACAAACAACTGAGGAGAGCCAGAAGATACCTCACCGAGCAGCCTGAGAGAATCTGGTAAGTACACAAGAAAACAAAACCGAGGAGTCCTTGTGGCACCTTAGAGACTAACAAAGTCACGTGGGCATAAGCTTTTATGGGCTAGAAACCACTTCAGACGTATGAAGTGAAAAATACAGGAGCAGGTATAAATATGGGAATTTTTCACTTCACACATCTGATGAAGTGGGTTCTGCCCACGAAAGCTTATGCCCAAATACACTTGTTAGTCTCTAAGGTGCCACAAACACTCCTCGGTTTTTTTGCTGAGACAGACTCACACGGCTACCACTGAAATCTGGGAAGTATGAATCTCAAGCGAACACGGAGGGGACAGTGAGTGGCTACCCGAGCAGGCTCCTCAGGGGCCCAGCTGACAAACCCAAGCCCCACCCACCCAGGCGTGGAGGCAGGCAGAGAAATCGCCGAGCACTCGGCGGGATGCTGCCGAACCAGGCCGGGGGAGTTTCGCAGGGGCATATTCCGGTGGCCTTTCACGCAGAGCCGCCGTAAAGCAGCCCTGACTCGCCTCTGCTCCTGGCCAGGCCAGGGCTGCACTACCGCGCTGGGAGCAGCAAAGGTGTCACCGCGTTTCCCCTTCCGCCCCGGGCAGCGCCACACTCTCCTGCCACCCCGGCCCCCGAGCGCCACCAGAGGAGAAAAACTTTCCAGGCTGGACTTTACCTGGGTAGCTCCGGCGCCCATTGGTCTCCTCGAGCCGGGCCATGCCCAGCCCTCCCCACAGCAGCGGCTGCGGAGCTAGGGGGCAGCCGGGGGCTGGTCCATTCTCCGCCTGCCCCGGGGAGCTCGGCTGCTCAGCAGGGGCGCGGCGCCTCAGCCCCTGCCGGCAGGGAGCCACCCCCAGCGGGGAGCAGGCCCCCCATCCCCGCACACGCAGCCGCCGGGCAACAGGCAGGGGCGCTCGCGCTGCTCGGTGGCTACCACTGGGCTCTTCCGGGAACAGGCACGTTCTAACAGGGCCCCTCCCCCCTCTGCAGCTGTTCCGCCTTCGCGCCGCTCCCCCTCCGCCGCTGGGACACTCTCGATCTGCTGTTCCCTACACGCGTCTCCTCCCCCGCCGCTGACGCTATTCCTCTCGCCTCTGTTGTGGCTGTTCCCTTTCCAGCAGCTCACTAGCCCCGCCCGCCAGCGACAGAAGCCAATGAGCGCCGAGAGAGCGACCGACGGGCGAAGCGTTTAACCAGGCGAGGGAGGGGGCGGAGCTAGCCGATCCCCGCGGCCGGGTTCAGTACCTGTTCTGAGCAGCTCCGCCCACCGCCATCTTGAATTCTCCGGGGAGGGCGGGGGCTGGAGGGCCCCGAGCAAGGGGAGACTAGTGGAGCGGCCGAGAGCATAGATCGGCGTGGGTTGCTGTGGCTGTCCCGCTGCAAGGGAGGAAGGGGCCTGCGGTGACGCAGGGAGACGCCGGGCAACTCTGAGGCGAGGAACGCGACCGTCTCTGCGGGTCTTTGTCAGGAAACCCGCACAGCTGAGAGCAAACGCCAAGTTCAAACGGGGACAGCGGGCGCCCTACCTGGCAGCCCCAACGCGGGCACAGCCTGTGACATAAGCCCAAAGCGAGGGGCACCAAAAACCCCACCCACTCTGGAAACCTAGAATGGAGGGAGAGGCTTTAGTTTGGTGTAAAATAAGCTCAAGGTTTTTTTTGGGGGGTGGATGGGAGGAGCTTATAAAGTCTTCTCACAAAAAGTTGGAAATTGAATCGTCTTCCCTCACCACCCCCAGTGAGCTGCAGCCCTGCTGTTGCATAGACACTTGCTACAGCCACAGGAGGGGTTTTCAGTTGCTGTAGGATCACCTAAATTTGGGTTATTGCTGATTATGTACTCTGCATCATATGAATTTAAAACCAAACTTTGTATCTGTGGATGATCTAAGCACTATACCCAAATGTACAGGCACTCTTTTTTCAACCTATGTATTAGCGTTAAAAAATTTTAATCCACCCCTTCAAAAGGCAGTAGCTAGGTTTACGGAAGAACGCGCCTATTGCCCTAGCTGACCCTATGGTGAAGGTTAGGTCAACCTAACTACATTGCACAGGGCATGAAATTTTTCATAGCCCTGAGCAGTGTAGCTAGGTTGACTTATGTTTTAGGTGTAGATGGGAAAGCTAAGGGGGAGAGTTTAAGTGACTTGATAACAGAAGTGTTAAGGACCAGATTTGCAAAGGAGCTCAGCCCATTGGGTTCATAGTGCCTTTGAAAATCTTACCTGGGTGGTATTTTGGTCCCTAAATGGGAACTAAGATCTTTTGGAAATCTAGTCTCATCTGTAATGCCAGAAGAGGAACCTCTGGAATGATAAGAACTGTTGGTTCTCACATTACATACTTTCCTTTTCTTCCTGTCACCTCTCTCTTTTTTACCTCTGCTTCTTCCATCTCTACCCTCTCTCCTCTTTTGATTTCCATCTCTTCACCCCTATACATTTTGAGGACCATGTGCAAGATGCTATCCACCTGTCTCCACGTTGACAGCAATGTAGGTATAGCTCTTAGCATATCGCAGGATCAGACCCCTAACATTTCCTTCCTTTCTCCATGCTGTCATCAATGTAATTACATCACTACACTGCGAGGCTTTTAGTGACATGGCTGTGCCGCCATGCCATTAAAAGCCACACACACCCCGCAAGCGGCAGCGGCTTTGTTGGCAGGAGCAAAGCGCTGTTCACACTGGCACTTTTCATCCATCGGCAAACCCTAAGTCTCATGTGCAATCAATCAACTGCCAAACCAGTGATCAGGTCTGTCTGTTCTGTTATCTGTTGATTAGGGTTTGTCTACACCGACACTTCATTGGCAAAACATTTGTCATTATTCACGTAGCTGGAGAGGTGTAGCATAGGTCAACTTACCACAGTAGCGTAGACATAGCCTGTGTGTGGGAAAGAAGGCACCACAGTTTGACTGTATTTCTAGCAGCAGTCCTTTATTCAGATCTAAGGCTATGTCTACACTATCGCGGTAAGTCAATCTACTCTGCACAACTTAGCTGGAGTCAACATAGCTGGAGTCAACGTACCTTAAGTTGAGTTACCATGGGGTCTACACCTCAGGGGTCGAAGGGAGAAAATCTTCCATCGACTTACCTTACTCTTCTCATCACAGGTAGAATACAGGGGTCGACTGGAGAGCGATCTGAAGTCGATTTGGTGCGTCTTTACTAGACCCACTATATCAACTGCTGGTGGATCGATCTGAGTGTCAATCCCCACTGTAGTGTAGAACTGTCCTTAGACCAGTTGTAGGGTCACACACTTACTTAGGACTGGTCAACACACAGTTTTTATACAACTTCAATTATATTAGTTTGAAACTAGTATAGTTAAAGCTGTAAAAAACCCTTGTATGGATGCAGCTATACCAGTATTGCTGTGTTTATACCACTATAGTTTATTCTGATAAATGTAGAAGAAGCTGTATCGATATAAACACCTATATACTGATACAACTGTATTCACACTAGGGCTTGTGCCAATATAAGTATTTTGGTAATTAAAACCACTCCTAACCAAAATACTTAAATTGGTACAAAAACTGTCTGTAGACCAGGCCATATGTAAATTTTAATTTGAGTAATTCCATTGACTTCTATTGCCATTACCCATGGTTTACCTTGGTGTGAGATCAGAATTTCAGATCCTTTCCAAGATGAGAGAGCAGGAAACTGAGATGTCAGGGACGTTATTTGTTTATTTCATTACATTGTATTGATAATTTTTTAGATTTTGTTTTCACTGATTTTCCGAACTGACACTTTGGGTTAGGATATTAGGTATGCAGTATTCTTACAGCCATTTAACAAATCTGAATTACAGTTTTGTCTTGAGATGTGTTTACAGTACACTGCATGTAAATCTTAAAATGAGAAAAGAATCATGATCTGTAAACTCTGTGAAATGTTCCTCTCACTCTTTCTAACCACAGAATTTTCCCTCTGAACCACAACATCATCTTTACAGAACATCATGTATTACTTTAGTTACATTAAGAGAAAATAAAAGTGAAATGATGTTTTGGATCATTATAAACCTCCTTATGCTCTGCATAAGAGTTAAGAGGAATATCCGTTTCAGTGCACTGACTGTGACTAACTCCTTGTTGTGTATACATCAATGCGTTTACAACTTTGCTTGTTCGGTTTTGAAGCGAGGGGATGAATTGTTCAGCTGGAAAAATCTAGTACAGTAAATTTTGGTTCGTAGTTATTTAATTTACTGGACAGTCTCCTACAAATTAGGTTTAATAATAGAGGAAAAGTCCTGACAATGAGATCTATAAGACTTTGAAATAGTCTCCCAAGAGAAAGATTGAAGTCCAGTCCCTGGAAATACTTGTAATTAGACTAAGGAAAGCAACAGAACAATCCTGTACTAGCAGAGTATGGATGAGGGTTGGGATTTTCAACACAGCTAAGGTGATTAGGCATTTAACTCCAATTTGAACAGAGGCACCCAACTCCCTTATGCTCTTTGAAAATCTCAACCTGGATGACTTACTGTAACAGGTTTTTTCCATCTCTGCCCCTCCATCATTTCTTCCTCTTCAGGAAACAAAACTTCTCTTATGTAGCTGCAACAGTATTATTATTTTTTTACTGTTTATACTGCAATAACACCTAAGGAACCCAGTCATGGACCAGGATGCCATTGGGCTAGGCACAGTATAAAAACAGAACATTTTACTCCCTGCCTCTGAGATCTTACAAAATTATTGTCCTGATCAAAGAACCTACTTTTTTCTTTTTTTTTTTTTTTTTATCATCCATGACATCTGATTTTATTAAGAGGTAATTTGTTAGAAAATGTTGACTTTTGAATGTCAGTGGCAAACACTGTCTGTTGTGGTTCCCCTCATTTGCAAATAGGATAGCTTTTATACCAGTGGTTCTCAAACATTTGTACTGGTGACCCCTTGCACACAGCATGCCTCTTGAGCGCCCCCTCCCCAAATTAAAAACACTTTTAAATATATTTAACACCATTATAAATGCTGAAGGCAAAGCGGGGTTTGAGGTGGAGGCTGACAGCTTACGACCCCCTGTGGGGTCCTGACTCCCAGTTTGAGAACCCGTGATTTACATGTCAATGCTGTATGCGTACTTTTATTACTATACTTTTGTATTACTAAACAGAATCCAAATGGATAAAGTTTCATGACGAAAAATAGTTTTGTGCTATTAGTCCCTGTGGAAATGTGCCATCTCCTCATCACTAAAAAGGTGAAACATGGCAGATACTTACCAGCTAAGAAAGAGACAAATACAAACAGAAGTTACTGGGCTAGTCTACACTGGCAACGCTGAAGCGCTGCTGTGGCAGCACTTTAATGAGCCTTGTGTGATCAGGGTCCAGAGCTTTTCCAGCACTCTAAAAAAATCACCTCCATGAGGGGCATGTTTTTTCACACCCCATAGCCAGAAAGTTGCAGCACTGAAAACAGCCGTGTAGACAACCCCTAGTTCTAAAATACCAAGTTTAGGGCTGCAGTCATGCTGTGCCGTTGCTCTGCCAAATTTAAAGGGCCACTCCCAGAAAGGTATTCTGGGAAATAAAGCTTCTGTAAGAGGGTAACCCAATAGTGCAACTTAGAAGAAATCAGCAAATCACTAAATAAATTGTATCTGCTGTTATATCATCTCCTAGCTTAATGGTTCTCAAACTGTGGATCAGAATCTCGTTTATAATTTATATGCATACTTTTTTCCCCATCACTGATACTAGGACAGAGCATCCAAAACCTATCTACAAACAATACTAATATTAGTAGTGTCTTGAATAAGAGCTATTTGCATGCGAGTTTGTATGGTAGGGCAATATTTATATGCTTTATTATACTCCTTAAAAATGTCTTTTTGCCCCACGTGTGCAGCATTAGTTACCCAATTCAACACTGCTCTATTTAAAGGACCAATTCTACAGTACATACTAATGCAAACTCCTTTCAAAGTCAATGGAATTTTTGCCTCAGGAAGGTTTGCAGGATTAAGTATTTGGTTTGTAGGTTCATATGACCTTCTAAGCCAACAGCAGGGCACCAGCAATTACCATCTCATGTGAATGTAAGTTAAAATATCCATTAGCCTTTATGTTTTATATCCTTCACATTTACCTTGCATTGCTGCAGCCATTTCCTGGGGTCCTAAGAATTACAACCTAACAGCATTCTAATTTATTCTTATTCTATCTTCTATCCTCCCAAACGTCATGATTTTTGTTTCATCAATAAACTTAAATATCTCAAGTCATATTTTCTTTTTACCTGTAAACATGTTGTAATAGATGTCTTATCAATAGAAGTCTGATCTTTCAGTAATCCACATGCTAGTTAATGGTCTCAGGTTCAAACACTAAAAGCTAGCAGGTGGGAAGTGGAGCTGGGAAGTGACAGAGGGGAGCGGGCTGGGGCCGTGTCGCGCCGCTTCCCATCGCAGGTGAGTGCAGAGGGCGTCCTTTCCCCAACCTCCCCGCCAGTGGAGGAATTGAAATTAGGGGGGGTGTTCGAATTTACAGGGGGGGGTGTCAGGACCAATGAGATATATAAAAGAGATATGAATAAAGTAAATGTTTTGTTAGGATTATGCAAATTTAACATAAGAATAATGCAAGTTACACCAAAACACGTAACAGGTCTAGATTTCTAAAAAAGTATACATTTTTTAAAAAAAGTATTTAATTTAAATTGACTTTTGAAAAGTAAGCCATCATGGGGTAAGAGGAAAGTCCTCTCATGGATCAGTAACTGGTTAAATGATGGGAAACAAAGGGTAGGAATAAATTATCAGTTATCAGAATGGAGAGAGATAGATAGTGGTATCCTTGAGGGGTCGGTACTGAGACTATTGCTGTTCAACATACTCATAAATGATCTGGAAAAATGGGTAAACAGTGAGGTGGCAAAATTTGCAGATGATACAAAACTATTCAAGATAGTTAAGTCCCAGGCAGACTGTGAAGAGCTACGAAGGGATCTTACAAAACTGGGTGACTGGGCAACAAAATGCAGATGATTTCAATGTTGATAAATGCAAAGTAATGCACACTGAAAAACAATCTCAACTATACATACAAAATGATGGCATCTGAATTAGCTGTTAAAACTTATGAAAGAGATCTTGGAGTCATTGTGGATAGTTCTCTGAAAACATCCACTCAATGTGCAGCAGCAGCCACAAAAGCAAACAATGTTGGGAATCACTAAGAAAGGGATATATAATAAAACAGAAAATATCATATTGCCTCTATATAAATCCATGGTACGTGCACACCTTGAATAGTGTGTGCAGATCTGGTCACTCATCCTAAAAAATATACATTGGAATTGGAAAAGGTACAGAGATGAGCAACTAAAACGATCAGAGGTATGAAACAGGAGGAGAGATTAAAGTGACTGGGAATTTTCAGTTTAGAAAAGAGATGACTAATGGGGTTATGATAGAGGTCTACAAAATCTTGACTGGTGCAAAGAAAGCGAATAAGGAAATTTTATTTAATCCTTCACATAACACAAGAACTAGCAGTCACCCAATGAAATTAATAGGCAGCAGGTTTTAAAAAAACAAAAGGAAGTACTTCTTCACACAATATAAAGTCAACCCAGGGAATTCTTTGCCAGGGGATACTGTGAAGACCAAAACTATAACAGGATTATAAAAAGAACTAGATAAATTCCTGGAGAACAGGTCCATCTGTGGCTATTAGCCAGGATGGGGAGGGATGCAACACCATGCTCTGAGTGTCCCTAGCCTGTTTGCCAGAAGCTGAGAATGGGCAAAAGGGGATGGTCACTTGAGGATTACCTGTTCTGTTCATTCCCTCTGAAGCACCTCGCCTTGACCACTGTTGTAAGACAGGGTACTGGGCTATATGGACCATTGGTCTGACCCAGTATGACCATTCTTATGTAAAAATTAATTATAATAATAAAAATGTTTAGTACAGAAACTCCCCAACATAATGACCTTTCAAGATAGCAACAATGTGAGATAACAACCTTGGCAAATAATGCATTTTAAAAATCTTGGCCTACTAGGAAACATATTTATATAAGTTTCCATTCCCAGTCACAAATCTAGCATTCTGGAGCAAAGTCACTAAAATATAGTCCAACAAACAAATGTTTATTTAACATGCCCCTCACTTTTCCCTCCATTGCACTCCACTCACCGGTGTTGTCCTTGGTCAGTGGAGACTCAGAATTCAGAGGTGCTTTCACGTTAGTACACCTTCCAGGTGGGGGACAAGAAGGCACCTTGCTTGTTCCTCCAGCTGCTCATTGTTCGCTCTGGCCACATTTGTTCGTTGTGCCACCGTTCACTCCACCGCTCTGTTGCCAATGGCCCTGCGCAGTCACCTTCTGCTGCCACCTGCCACTGTGACCTCTGTGAGTTGGTCTCTTGAGGTTCCACCCAGCTCTCAGTGATTTCAGCTGAACTCTCAGTGTGGGAACCTCGCTCGCTGCTAGTGCAGTCTGGGCTGTCTCTTACACAAAAACACTGTCCCCACAACAGGACTAAGCACTTAGACCTGATTGTCAGTGATTTCAGCTGCAATGGTCATTTAACAGAACAAAAGACTATCTATGGAGCCTAATCAGCTCTGTCTTTAAACAGTGGGGAGGGACAAGTCCCCACCCTCTCTCTTGATACCTTCAAATCATCACAGGCTAAGTACAGTTCTGCTGCCCTTTACTCATACAACAAGAACAACATTTCATCCCCCATTCCCCCCACGTTCAAGTGGTTTGTAACCCAACCCAGGCAAAATCTATCACTTGGACAACACAGCTCTGTTTACTAGATACCTAGGTAGATTAGGTGTGAATGTAAATATGATCTGGCCCTGAAGCCTTTCCCCGCAGCCCCAGCTCATCACTAGCTGTCAGGGAGAGCTCATTTAGACTTTGCTTACAAATCATCATTTGAAATTATTAGGTTGGCCAAAATCACTGAAATGAATGCACTGTCATCATAAAAAACAACAGCTGCATAAGGAAGCAAGGAAGCTAGTCTATGTTCACACTTTTCAAATCTATTATACTTTTTTAGATACACATATTTTATCATATACTGTATAAGCTTTTAAAGTGTGTATTAATGTTTCAGTTTAAATTCAGATTTCCAAACAGTCACTGAATTGGTATGTAACTAGCTCACAAAACGAAGGGGGCTGTTGGGGAAATTCAGGGGAGGTGTAGGGAAATCACTGCTCCCGGCACTCAGAGGCGGCGGGAAGCGGAGCAGCCCAGCCCCAGCCAGCTCCACTCCGCCAGCTCCCCGCCATGGCGCTCCAGTTCCCGCCGGGCAGGTGAGTGCAGGACCTTTCTCCAGCTACCCCCCAGCGACGTGGCTGGGGCGACGTCGCTCCGCTTCCCGCCACGGCCGAGTGCGGAGAGGTTGGGGAAAGGACCCTTGCCCCGTACTCACGTGCGGTGGGAAGCGGAGCACCGCAGCTGGGAGCTGGCGGAGTGGAGCGGGCTGGGACCGGGCTGCTCCGCTTCCGCTGCTGCTAGTGAATGCGGAGGGGCTCCCTTTCCCCAAGCGACACGGCTAGGACCGGAAGGAAGTAGAGCGGGAGGCTCATGGCCCCCCGCTAATCTGCCAGGCCACTCTAGGAGTGTGGGGCCCTCAAAAGTGCCCCTCCACAGCTCCTGCCCCCCAGACCTGGGGAGGGGGGAGAGCCCCGACCGCCCCCGAGACCTTCTGCCACTTATCGAACCCTTCAGCCCCAGCCTGGACCGGCACCCTTAGCACACTGCTCAGAGCAGCGTGTCAGAGCTTTACCGCCTTGTATGCAAACCCGCCTTACATCGGGTTGCATTATATCGGGGTAGAGGTGTACTTATTTCATAGGTGGGATAGGCTCTCTACTACTACTGTGGGTCTCTCTGCCCACCCTTTCCCTGGAGTCTCTGAGGTTCCTTTTGCAGTCTTTTTCCTCCTTCCTTTATCACGGAAGGGTTGAAGGGAGAATGAACTGTATTCAGTCTCCAATGCACACAGCGCCCTCTGCAGAGAAGAGCAGGAAGCGATGCAACATCAATTACTTCTGCCTCTACAACTTGTGCTAAATTGGGATGAGCTTTGCCAGTGACCTCACCAATGAGAGGAAACAAAGTAGGCTGTGGGGAGGACAGTCAGGAGGGTGAGCCGCTCCCTAGCTAGCTTTCCAGCAAATGAAAGAGCTGAGCATTCCTAGCTCTTTGTTTACCCAGCAAGTGGGATGCCCAACTGGCAAGTGCCTTAGAATTACCCTCCTGCTCAATAGGCCGAGATAACATCCTTACACTCTTTGTAAAGCAGTTTTGAAATTTTCAGCGAAAGGTGTCTCACATACAAATTATGAATTATACTAAAGGGACACACAGATGTCTTCCTGGGATTACATCAATTCTTCTAGACATTTGTCTAGTTTAATCACAGGGTACATGAAAAGCACTAGCAAAGTCTGTACAAATTAAAATTTCATACGATTACTTGTTTATATTGCTCTATATACCATACACCCAAATGGAAGTACAATATTTATATTCATAGATTCTAGGACTGGAAGGGACCTCAAGAGGTAATCGAGTCTAGTCCCCCAGTTGATTAATTTTATTACATGGTAAAAATGAGAAAGTAAGCAATTTTTCAGTAGTAGTAGTAGTGTGTTGTGACACTTCTGTATTTTGTCTGATTTTGTAAGCAAGTGAGGTGAAACTTGGGGTATGCAAGACAAATCAGACTCCTGAAGGGGGTACACTAGTCTGGAAAGGTTGAGACAAAAGTAAACAAGCTAAAGACATCCAAAAGCTGGAGGGAATGGAGCAATGGTCAAACTCATTCACTGGACTTGGCTTTTAAGGATCACTGCTTGTACTGTGTACAGTACAGTACTGCTTGTACTGATTTGGTCCCGTGGATCAGAAGGTACTTTCCAAAAACCCTTTCCTGTTGACAAAGGCATTTGGTATAAAGATTATACTGAGAACAATTTCTCTGACATTTCTAAAGGGAAGAAGGAATTCCACACAATTCTTAAGAGCAACTAATAGTTAAGCATCAGCACAGTTGTTTACTGAAAAAAGTCTTCTTTGCAGCTAAAGACTATTACAGCTGATGGGAGTGCACATTAAAGTCAATTATAACCAGATGGACCTGACTCGGCACTAAAATGACTAATAGAACTTGCTGTCCATGCAAAATAGAGGTGTTGCTTGTATCACATACTGGAAGAGGAAGTTTGAGAAATCTGTAGTAACCATTCAAATATCATGCTCAAAAGGCCTGGTTGACCAGTTTAATCCGTTTAACAAAACTCTATCACCACAAAAAGAAAATGAACTATTTTTCTAAAACAGTTAATGTCTGAAATTATTAGGATTAGAATTTCAATTTGGAAATTATTGCAACCTTTGAAATTAGAGGTAAATGTTGCTAGATGTGTGCAAGGATTTAGCTATATCCTGGACATTGACTTTAGTGGACCTTCATACAGATAAATCTGTGGAAATTGTTTGGAACTCTCTCTCTGAAGTATATGTATTTCCAATACTCAACCTGTTGATTTTGTGGCCTCCACAGATTATACCACAATCATCCTTCCAAGAAATGAAATTTAAGAACAGAGTTACAATTGTTTTCATCTCTATGGATTTAGGCAATTGAGAAAAATGACCAAGACACTGGAACTCTGCAAAACAGGTACCATCAATTAAATACTTTTGTCTATGAAATTTTGTACAGATGTGTGTCACATACCTGTGTATTTTTGTACTATTTCCATACTGTCTAGTCCAGGGGTCCCCACTGTGGTGCCTGTGGGCACCATGGCGCCTGCCAGGGCATTTATGTGCGCCCACCTAGTGCCCAGCAGGGGAGAGAAGCCGCGGCACCATGCCTGCTGGGGACAGAGAACTCCGGAGCTGCAGGCTGCGGGTGCCAGTGTTCTGTCCTTCCGGATCCTCTCTGCACTGCCCAGAACTGGTGCCAAAAAAGCCCAAAACACAATAACAAAACAAAAAAAACCCCAAACCACTCCGACTGCAGAATGGACAGAATGCTGCCCTGTAGCATGTGGTGCCTGGAGCCTGCCCTGTATGTGAGTAATTGTTGACACTCACCATACTCTTCTGAAAACATGAATGTGCTACTGGCCACAAAAAGGTTGGGCACCACTGGTCTAGTTCATGAAAGTCAGACTCATTCTGTGTGGAGGGCCAAGTTACACTTTTCATTATGCTGTGTGTGTTAGAGCTGCTGTTAGAATTTAGGGCATATAATACCTATCATCTACAGAAGATTTCCTACTGAAATCAGTGAAAATGAAGCCATTTAGCTTACGTGTCTAACTATGGATATATAGAGACTTCAGATATCAATTTAAAAAAAAATCCTAGCTATGCAGTTCAAGATGATACAAAAGAGAAGTTTCTACTTCACTTTCAGGCACTTGGTTAAGATTAGTGGTTTTCAAAAAGCAAGAATCATATTCACAGTAGTTCTACAAATCAAATCTATTCTGAGTCTGAATGGCTGAGTTTAGGTTGGGGGAAGAATGCTATGCAAAAAATTCTCTCTCAATCTCACTGATCAGAGAGGTTAGATTAGTGTTCCCCAGTTGATTATTCTTATTAATTCTCTTTGTAGTGATCCAGTATCTTCTCTCAATAACAGGTTTCTGAGTCTTTTAAATCTAAGGGTATGAAGTTTTCTACAATAGTAATTAGGCAGGAATTCTGATGTGTGCTCACCTCTTCTCAAATGTTTTTTTTCCTAAGAGAAGTTCAAGGGTCCAAAGATTTCAATGACACATGCAGTGCATATTTGTCTCAATTAGACTAAAACACAAGGGAAGAGCAGAAAGACATATAGCAATGGAAAGAGTCATGTTAGATATCGGCACTCTGTATCCTCTACCTCAAAATATTTAATTACTAAGTGTTGTATGTTCAAATTTGAATGAGAATTATATATCTTAACTAAAGCAAAAAGAATACACACAGGCCATCCGACTGTCCTTTTATATTTTTATTCGGTGTTAAGTAACCCCACAAGAAAACAAAATCAGTTACTCTGGTGTACATGAAATCAGAACAAATACAACCACTTGAAGCAAAAAACAGTAGAAACAAATTTCAGCCCAGGAATGGAAAACTGATATTTCAGTGCTATGGATATGCAATGCGCTTCATACCACAGTGCAGTTCAGCGTTTGCCAACCTTTAATGCTTTTTTGTGTCTCTATCCATACAGAAAAACTAAAAACCACACCTCAACTCTCTCACTGAAAGCTTCAGAGCTTTAGCCATTAAACTATGAAAACAAGTACAGACAATTTGTTATTGCCCAAGCTCATTTATATACCATTTTATTTTCCCCCGAAGGTGCTGGAATATTACACCACAATGTAACTAAAGTCAACACCTTTGTTGTTTTTGAGCCCTTTCTTACTAAAAAAGCAGCTCTATCCAAAATAAACTGAGCTAAAGATTGTGTTTGAAATATGTCCGTTTGGTCATTTTTTATTCGAGAATGAAGCTCAAATCCATTCTTCCTTGTAGTGATTCGAGGAATTTACATGTTATGTTCATTTTTACTTTTACGTTTACAGATAGTTTTCAGTGCAGGTGCTACACAACCTCTTAAGGAAGCTCCAGAAGAAAGTAAAATACATAAAAACCTATCAAAAATCTGCAAATAAATAAAAATTTTTAAAAAATTTAAAGTGTCAAAAGATTTGTTGTATGACTATAAACCCTAAGATAATGTAGTTTAATAGCAGGATCAGAAAATTTTTCCTGGTAAGAACAAACAAAGCCAATTAAGTAAGGGTTTCAACAAAAAGGATACATACAGCCTTCCATGGCTTTATAACCACAGATCTTAATTTTTGTACTATCAATTAAGAAAAGGCAACAAAACCCAATTATTCAATTCACTTCCCTGCCACAGAACATATTTCAAAGCCAGTTCAGAACACATTTCGAACAGCTATAATTCTTAGGAGTTTTTATTGCCTGTCAAAATTAACGGTTAAGCTTTTTCAAGTCAGTACTAGACTGTCTGCACTTCCTGCTGTTATAGACATGCTGCTATTGTATAGATTAGTTTTTTTTAAAAACATAGTTGGTAAAAACTTAGGATGTTTAGTTTTGCAAATATTGCTCCTCCTGTCTTATAAATTTTGCATAATGTGTTAAAAAGCACAAGGAGCTGATAGTCTTGTACAGATGCAACTTGATGATGTATTGACTTTCTAGGTTAACAAAATAAAATTTAAAAGCAAGTCACATAAAGCAACAATCACTACTGCAATCACACATGTATGTTGTAAGTCATCGCTTCCCGCCCTCCCCGCCCTCCCACCCACCACACACATAACTTGCCCCTAACATTCTCTCAGGAACACAAAATGAACTACGAGATTTACTAAATTACAGCCACAACAGCAGCTAACTGCAGCAGCCACAGGATTTCTTTCAAGTGAAGCACTGACCTTTTGCATATAAAACACTGAACATTCTGAGCATTTTAGATAGTTTTAGTCATCAGGCTCAAATTCAATATAGGATGCATTTGCAGGTTACACTAATGCAATCATTTGCAACAAGACAAAATCCTTATTACTTGTTACAAAGTTTACAACAATACCCACATAACCCCAGTGGTTTGGGGGTGGGGAGGGGTTTGGTGTTTTTTTTAAATACTTCTACCTTATAATGGCAAGTCACTAAAAAGGACAAAAAAAAAAAAAGGAAGAGAAGAAAACCCACATTGCCTCCATACCTACAAAAATCCTTGGCTTCTCCAGTTAGCAAGAAGACTACAAACCATAGCATTTTCAGTGTTGGTTTGCAGGATGGGGGGAGGGAGGGGAAAATCATAGGATAGAAAACACAGTTTCTGTAAGTCTCTAAAGCACAACCCTGTTGTTCCTACTTCAAAGTTATGAGATTTACTGAATGAAGACTGGACAAGTCATTCATGCTTTTCTCCTGCATTCAGAAAGGCACTGATAGATTACAGTGTTTAGTATTTATCTCCCAGTTCTCAAAGAACAAATCCTAAATGTGCCAAAAGCTAAAGTCTGAACAGCAGAAGTAGTTGTAGACACTGCAATGCTAATAAGATAGTAATAGTGGTAGGGCTACAGTTACGAACAATAATAACTGCAGTTAAGATGCAAAAAAGCAGTGGTACCACTAAGACAAGCACATGCACATCCATTCTTGATTTGACAACACAATCTAGTCTAGTTCAAATAGCCAAGAATTTAACAGTTTGGAGAAAGTAAAATATTCAACAGGACAGATGTCCCTAACTATAAAATAAGCAAGAAGAGAAAGATAAATACATATCTGAATCCGTTAACTGAAGAGGAAACTCAAGTTGTTGTTTTAGAGCTACAGACCCTCAGGAAGGACAGTTTTCCATCTCATGTTACTTTTAAATCATTTGTTGTATTCTGGAGTTTTATAGGTGAGTTCGAGAAAAAAGCTCCTCCTCACAAGGATCAGCCCATTCACTTCCACCTTCTGAAGCTGTCTCTTCAGAGCTGGAGCTATCACTGGAGTATATTTTCTTCCTGAAGCCATTTGGTTTTGCTCCAGAATTTCTACCATCTGTACACCTTGCTTCATGAACAGAAGAAACCTAAGGATTTAAATTGATAATTTATTTGGTACAGTGGGAAACAGAACAGATTTGTCTATTTATAAGCCGGCAGATTTTATAATGATTTATTTTGGGGGTTGGGGCAAGATGCCACAGTTATTCAGAGTTACAGTTCTCACTTCCCCTCTCTAACAGACATGAATAGGTAGGGTTGGGCTGTGATGACAAGTCCACATTCAGGAAAGCATTTTTCTCACCCATCTTTTCGTTCAATGTCTTCCATTTCTGACTTTCTTGCCAATTTCTGAACCACATTTGTAATTCTGAGTACATTATTATCACTGCTAACTGAAGAGTAACTCTCCAAGTCATTCCCAAATCCTAAAGTGTCACATCATGCTAGTTTGTCTGCATCACGCCGCACTTCTGGAAACAAATCGTATTTGCAGCTGCATCAATGATTTTACAGGAGTATGTTGAGTGCAAAATCTAGATGCTAGCAGCACTATACAATATACCCTGCTGGGCAATTCACTAAGTAGAGGTGTATCCAAGCTATCATTCTTGGCAAAAGTGAAGTGTAGCAATAACTGGGACAAAAGGCATTTTCTCCTACTGCAGAAGTAGCATTCACTTTAAAGCAGCAGTTTGTCAGTTATGAGAAGAACACAAAGTTCAGACATTTTGTTAACTCCCCTAACAGCTGGCTCTGTGTGGTTTACAGGAGCACATTATCCCACCCTAGGTAAGCTCTGTGAAGAAAAAATACAGCACTCTTCCAGCACATCTGACCAATCGATTCACAATCAGCCCAGAGGGCTTACATTCCACACTCCTGGCCAAAAGACAGGTAAGCATGGTGAGGGGTTTGCGAAAAACGCCAGGACAAGAAAGTGGCTTCAAAATGAAAATGTGGAGAGTCAGAATTTGTAGTCTGGAATATAACTGGGGCCAGCCACAAAGCCTGTGATGACAGAGGATAAAAATAAATCACTCACCATATTAAAATCTAAAAGATGTTCTTCATTGTTGGGAACTTCCTTTACATCCAGGTATTCTCCCACACCATTCTCTCCCTTGGCATTTGTGTAACATTCTTAAGATGTTTTTGTTTCAGAGTGGAGGAGACAAAAAAGGAAGAGGAAAATCTCATTCAGAAACAAGGTTATCTACATTTCACTAAAATGTATAACATCTAATAAGTTTTCTTCAGATTTATTTCAGGGTAAATTAGGTCGATTTTATAGAAGTTGTTTGCGTATGTCCACACTAAGCGCATTAAGTCGGCCGAGTGCATCCTCACTATTGTGGCTAGCATCGACTTACGGAGCAGTGCATCCCACAGTCTCCGCTGCCCGTTAGAATACTGGGTTAAGTTCCCAATGCCTGATGGGGCAAAAATATTGTTGCGGGTGCTTTTGGGTACATGTCGTCAGTCGCTCCTCCCTCCGTGAAAGCAATGTCAGACAATCGTTTCGTGCCAGACACCAGGGCGATTAGAAGAGCACAGCAAAGCGCTGCACTTCAGAGACGCTTTGAAAACCAGTTTCATGACTGGCCAGGTTATGGAATGAGAGTTGTATATTTTTCTCCTTGATGCAAACCTGCCCCCTTTGTTGATTTTAATTCCCTGTAAGCCAACCACTCTCCCCCCTTCAAAATAAAGTAACTATTGTTTTGAAACCATGCATTCTTTATTAATTAAAAAAGAAGAAAAAAAAAAGATAATGGACTAGGTAGCCCAGATGGGGTGGGGGAGGAGGGAAGGACAAGGCCACATTGCTTATTGCAGCCACACTAAAAATCAAACTGTTTGAATGACAGCCTTTTGTTGCTTAGGCCATCCTCTGCAGTGGAGTGGCTAGGTGCCCGGAGTCCCCTCCCCCACGCGTTCTTGGGCGGCTGGGTGAGGAGGCTATAGAACATGGGGAGGAGGGTAGGCAGTTATATGGTGGATGCAGCGGGGGTCTGTGCTCATGTTAACTTTATTGCATCTGTAACAGACGCTTGATCATGTCCGTTTGCTCCCCTATTAGCCTCAGCATTGCATCCTGCCTCCGCTCTTGGTGCTCACTTAATTCTTTCCTGGCCTCTGCCAATGAATGCCTCCGTGCATTAAGCCATGCCCTATCAGTGTGGGAGGACTGCATGAGCTCGGAAATCATGTCATCACAAGTGTGTTTTTTCGCCTTCTAATCTGCGATAACCTCACGGACAGAGATGATAGGGGGAGCGTAGAAACATTCTACGCTCTATGATTCTGGGGGGACTGCATGGCCGCCTGTGCTGCTGAGTTCGCCACGCTGACCAAACAGGAAATTAAATTTAAAAGTTCCCAGGGCTTTCCTGTGTACCTGGCTAGTGCATCGGAGTTCAAAGTGCTGTCCACAACAGAGCACTCTGGGATAGCTCCCGGAGGCCAATACCGTTGATTTGCATCCGCACTGCCCCAAATTCGATCCAGCAAAGTTGATTTTAGAGCTACTCCCCTCGCTGGGGAGGAGTACAGAATTTTAAGAGCCTTTAAGTCAATGGAACGGAGTTGGTTGTGTGGTCGCATTCACTTTTAAATCGACCTAATGCAGCTAAATTCGACCTAACCATATAGTGTAGACCAGGCCTAAGTTGTGTGTTAACTGAAAGGTTCTGGTTTGACAGCTTTAAACAAGAAGTACAATGCAAGTTTCTCCTCACCAGAGTGCCCTCAAACCTCATCTCAAAGGGACACCACTACATTAAAAAAATATAAGTTAATGGAACAGTAGTTTTGCCATTGACTTAGGAAGCAGGATTTCACGCATATTTTCTATGCCTTCCCCCTTCCTCAGATTAAATACATTCTACCACTAAAGTTGGTATGACAGCTCACCAGAAGGTGGTAGTGAAAAATAGGTCAATTTCACTCAGTGGAATGATGGGAGTTACCAAGTATACAGCTAGAGATTTTTCCAAAAATATTTATGTTAACACAATTACACTAATATATTTTGAAAATATTTTGAACTCTAGACAGATTGATACCATCTTCAAACAAATTGAAAAGGAGTCTGTGACTATAACTTGTACTAGCAAAGGTTGCTTAATGGAGTTCTCAGCTAGTGATGGTCCAAATGTAGCTGCATTAGTTAGTATGTGTACGATGCTGTAGCACAGTGTAGTTCAAGATTAAGATTGTTGTGTTATCTGACCGTTTGCCTAACTCCATTTATTTGCTGTTATGCAATAATTCTGTAGTTATACTGAAATGTGACTTTTTACTACTGGGCACTGAACATCTGAAATGAGTAACTTAATGTTTTAGAATAAATAAAAATTCGTATGCAGTGTTGTTGTAGCCGTGTCGGTCCCAGGATATCTGAGAGACAAGATGCCTCTCTCACCAATAGAAGTTGGTCCATTAAAAGATGTTAACTCACCAACCGTCTCTCTCTAAAATAACTTGTGCATTCTACAAGTAATATATAGTAATATTTGGTAATTAATATTGAACAATTAACCAAATTACTTAGTATTGTTTTTCTAACTTCTTATAAGAAGTCTAATAAAATGTTAGATAATTTGATTTCTAAGCAATTCAGCTACATAGTGTTTAAAAATGAGACATTACTAAGAATTACTAAATATAATTAAAAAATACAGAATGAATACATTCTCTTACCACTCCTAAGAAATTAAATAATAAATGTAAAGTATTTAGAGAGTATTTTTTTTAGTACTAACAATGGGAAAGTAGTTCAGTCTCCAGGACTATTTCAATCACTTAATTTCTCTCCTGCACATGCCAATTAATGCCAATTGTGCTGGTGCTTTATGAGATGTCAGATTGATGTCAAATTCCCAGATTGACCTCCTGAGGTCCCTTCCAACCCTGATATTCTATGATTCTATGTCAACATTCCTACAGGAGGAACAAAAACCCAAATTCTCTCACATGTCATTAAACATCCATTATGGTCTCCTTGATGTACAAGTCATCTACAGCCCCAACCCCATCGTCTTGAGAAAATGCTTTCCCCTAATCAGGGAATGGATCCTTTATAGAACAAGTATTTGCACTAGGCACCTGCCAACAGGAGGTCCCATTATCTGTTTGGCAGCCTCCTAACCCCAACATCCTGTCAAATTCCCAGATTGTTAACCATTCCTTCCCCAATTCATCAATTCCAAGGCCAAACAGCACTATTGTGATCATCTACTCTGAATTTCTTTATAACACAGGCCATATAACTTCTGCAAAACAGTTCCTAAAGCATGACTTTTAGAAAAACATCCAATCTTGATTTAAAAATAGTCAGTGATGGAAAATCCACCACAACCCTTTGTAAATTGTTCCAATCGTTAATTACTATCACCATTAAAAAATGATACCTTATTTACACCTTAATGGTAGCCAAAATCAAATCCAGTCCCCAATAGGAGAGCTGTACCACCCTTTCCTTGAATAACCTATTTGATATGCAATTTCATGAAGGGCAATCGATCAGTAACCTTTCCCCTCCAACCATAAGTCAACAAAGGACTTGTGGCCCTACTGCCAGACCCTCCGCTGCAGCATCTCAGGCCAAGTTACAATTACTCCCTTGACAACTAACTTTCTCTATTGTGGCCTCTACTACTACTTCCCCAAATACTCAAACAATTTAGTCCACAATAAGTACAACTGACTATTAGGCAATCTCAAACTGGATCCAAAGTTTATTTGAAATTTTAGAGCAAAGAAAAAAAAAAGGCTGAACTTATTAAAAACCAGTCCGACAATTTATTACAAATGTACCCAGTCTGACAAATGTACCAAAATTTAGTGAAGTGCTTTCAAAGTCACATATGTTAAAGGGATCGTATCAGGTCAATTTTGGCCCCAAATTTAAGTTTTTCTAAAGACAAGTTCTTACAGATCAAAGGCCTTCAAGGAATCCCTTTTTTTGTTTTTTAACACGCATTCCCCTTTGTGTGAGCAATCCAAACATTGCAACACTGTGTTAATATAACTAGAAAATAAATAGAAAAAGAAGTGAAGCTGACTCATCTATTTTATAGTCCAACGTGAGAAAAAAAAGGCAAAAAGTGAACTGGCATAACATTTAGAAAAAAATTTTTTTTAAATATTTTCATTTTAAATAAATCTAAAGTTATCAGTGATATGGATAAGCAGATGTTTATTAAAAATGTGATTTAATCTGACCATGCCGCTGTTATCCCCCAAATTAGCATTTATAATAAAAACTAATTAATGTTATATATAGCTGGTAGTTTTATTTCTGGTCATCTGTAAAGTTAGCAATTTTAACACAGTTAGTTCAGTAATAGATGTCTTCTTACCGTCACACTGTGATGCAGGAAAGAGTGGCGAATAGAGTGCCTTTTCCCACCAGGACTGCTTTTCCTGGCTGCCACTCGTTGTCTGCAGATCAGCGTTCAATATAGGAAACTGTTTAGACAATAACCATACATTAGTATCCCATAAATAACAATGCACTCTGACACTCAAGGGCAAAGGGTCTCTCTTGAAAACAATCTGGCAACCTATGGAAATAATATGGTACAATTTCTAATTATAATGGAAAAGGGTTCTGAGCGTACATTTACAAAACAGCACTTACAGTACTTGTGGTGGAGATGCTCTAAGCTCACAGGAAAGAGCTCTTCTCGTGGCTTAATAATTCCTGCCTCTGAGAGATGGTAACTATGTCAGTGGGAGAAGCTCTGTTATCGACATAGCACTGTCTACACAGGTAATTTATGTCACTCAGTTGTGTGGATTATTCACACCCCTGAGCGATGCAACTTATACCCCAGTAACCTGTAGTGTTGACAAGATCTTAGCCTCCTAATGTTTGCTCTCTAATACCCTCTGAAAGTGGATGTAGCAATAGTGCCATCATTTGGATACATTGAAGGAAATCTAGATTGTTAAGGAGTTAATTACTGACAGTTTGGTCATAAAACAATGACTCCATCTTTCTTTTAAAAAAAAAAGTTATATCATGTTTTAAAAAATCTTGATTCATTAATAAAATGTCACAAATTTTATTTTTGAATTCTAATGCTTCATTTATGTTTGTCACAAACTAGTTCCTGCAACACTAATGCACATGGCTGAGATACTGAAAGCTTGCCACAATAGGCATGACTCTGCAATTCAGTAATCAGATTTGTGGTAACAGCATTTGTATTTTGTGCCAGCTTGTGAATCTTATGAAATGCCTTTTAAAGAAGTTAGCCTGTGTGTTTTTTGTATGAGCCATACTGCAAACATCAACACTGGCTCAACGTCCAACTTCCGCTTTTATGTAAAGCTGAAGATCATGAAATAGGGAAAAAATTCATTAACATGAAAAAGTTGCTCTGTTCAGCCTTTAACTGAAAAAAGGTAACACCAGTAAGTGGTAATTACAAATTTGGACCCTAATCCTGAAAAAAGCAGTTACCCACCTCTCCTGTTGTTCTTTGAGACGTGCTGTTCATGTCCATTCTATGTCCGGTGTCTGTGCTCGCCGCATGTACCGGTGCCGGAAGTCTTTCCCCCCGTGGTATCCGAAGGGCCGGCTCTTACACTCTCTGGAGTCGCACACATATGCACTGGTATAAGGGGCCCTTCAGTTCTCCCCATCGGAATTCCGATAAAGGGGAAGAAGAGCGGGTCATGGAAGGATATGAGCAACACATCTCAAAGAACAGTTACAAGATACAGGTAACCATTTTTTCTTCTTTGAGTGCTTGCACCTGTCCAGTCCACGTCAGGTGACTTGCAAGCAGTGCCTCTGGAGGTTAGCCAGGAGTTCATGGATAGGTCGATTGCAACACCGCTCTGCCAAAGCCAGTGTCATCTCAGGCCTTTTGAGTGATGGCATAGTGTGTCATGAAAGTATGGACAGTTGACCATGTTGTGGCCCTGCAGATGTCCCGGACTGGAACATGGGCCAGGAATGCTGCTGAGGAACCTGTGCTCTTGTTGTATGAGCTGTCATTACTGGAGAAGGTGTAACCTTTGCCTGCTCATGGGTGGAGATCCAGGATAAAATATTCTGAGATGACACCAGGAGTCCCTTCATCCTGTCAGCTTCTGCAATGAAAAGCTGAGATGAGCTACAGAAGGGCTTGGTTCACTCAAGGTAGAAAGCCAGGGCATGTCCAACATCCAGAGCATGTAGATGTCTCTCCTCAGAGTTCTATAGCTTTGAGAAGAACACTGGCAGGAGGATATCCCGATTGACATGAAACTGCAATATCACCTTCGGCATGAAGGCTGGGTGGAGGCGCAGCTGAACCATGTCCTTACAAAACACTGTGTAAGGGGGTTCTGAGATTAAAGATTTGATCTCAGAGACCTGTCTCGCAGAAGTGATTGCTACAAGGAAAGGACCAGTGGAGTCTTTCCAGACCCTTGAGAAATCTGATTGTCATTGCATGCAAGAAGACTGATCTGCTCCAGATGTGAGAGTGGAAGGCTGATATGGCTGCTGCCAGGTGTACCCTGATCGACGAGAGTGCCAAACCTTGGTGCTTTAGATGGAACAGATATTCTAGGATGGATTGTAAAGATGACTGAAATGGAGAAAGGTTCCATTCCGACACCCAGCAAGTGAAGCACTTCCACTTAGCCAGGTAAGTAGCCCTCGTAGAGGGTTTCCTGCTTTCTAAAAGAACATGTTGGACCTGTCTGGAGCAAGCCTGTTCCTCGAGGCTTAGCCATGCAGTATTCATGCTGCCAGGTGCAGGGAGGCAAGGTTCAGGTGCAGCAGTGGTCTGTGGTCCTGCGAGAGCAGGTTCAGGCGGTTTGGAAGCATCCACAAGCACGCCAAGCCAGGGTTATCATGATGATGACTCATGGCCTTGTCCCTCTTGATCTTCATAAGAACCTTGTTGATGATAGGCTTTGGTGGAAAGGCATCCATCAGGTTGCATATCCATAACAGGAGAAAGGGACTGAAAGCGAGCCCTTGTTGAGGCCGGGCAGAGAACAATGCTAATGACATTTTCTGTTTTGTTTGGTAGTGAATAGGTCCACCTGGGGAGTTCCCCCCTTCTGGAAGGTGTTCCAGTGACATCCAGATAGAGGACCATTTGTGGTGTGAGGAGGACGAC
The DNA here is from genome assembly GCF_007399415.2 of Gopherus evgoodei. Taxonomy (NCBI): domain Eukaryota; kingdom Metazoa; phylum Chordata; order Testudines; family Testudinidae; genus Gopherus; species Gopherus evgoodei. The sequence goes on from NC_044326.1 coordinate 24,816,363, forward strand.
CAGTTGCAGCAACCTGCTAAAGTGTTCAAGACCCCCAGGAGATGAGAGGCTTATAGATGGACATGCTGGATACAGAACAAAGGGCTTTCTTGGCAGAGAGCTGATGACTGTGCTCCCCCTTGCTTGTTGACACAGAACATTGATACTGTGTTGTCCACCAATACCGGCACTACTTTGCCCGACAGCTGGGGAAAGAACACTTCGCAAGCCAGACGGGTGGCTCTGAGTTCCCTCACGTTTATACATAACAGCAGCTCCTCTTGAGACCAGTCTTGAGACTGGGTCCTGAGTGTACGGAGGTGGACTGCCCACCGCAAGTCCAAGGCATCCAACACCAGGGACATGGAGTTGCAAATGGAACCCCTTCTGTCACATGGTGTGGGTTCGACCACCATGCTAAGGAGGTAAGAATTTGCGGTGGTTTTATGAGGACCATGTCCAAGTGATGTTTGGCTACAGAGTAGACCGATGCCAGCCAAATCTGTAGGGGTCTAAGACATAGCTTTGCGTGCTGTACATAGGTGTACCCTGCTATGTGCCCTAGCAGTCTGAGGCATAGTTGGGCTGTGGTGAGTCATGACTTGGGCAATCAGATCTGACATCGCCAAGTATCTTGCTTCTGGTAGGAAAGCTCTGGCTCGGGCAGAGTCAAGAACTGCTTTGATAAACTCCATTCTTTATACTGGGACTAGTGTTGATTTTTGTTCATTTATCAACAGGCCCGGAACTTGGTAGGTGTCTCATACTACTATGACACTGTGTTGGACTTGTGGCCTCAAATGACTCGATGAGCCAATTGTCAAGATACAGGTAGATCTGAATACCCCGATGTCTGAGGTAGGTTGCAACTACTACCATATATTTTGTAAACACTCTTGGTGCTGATGCTAGACCAAATGGGAGCACTGCAAACTGGTAGCAAGTCCTTCCAACCACAAACCGTAGAAACCTTCTGTTGCCACGGAACATAGAAACAGTGGACGTATGCATCCTTTAAGTCAAGGGAGGCATACCAGTTTCCAGGATCCAGGGAAGGGATAATGGAGCCCAGAGATACCATGCCGAACTTCAACTTCTTGAGACATTTGCTGAGGCCTTGTAAGCCCAAGATAGGTCACAGACCCTCTTTGGCCTTCGATCTCAGGAAGTAGCAGGAGTAAAAGCTTTTCCCTCTCAGTTCTTTGGGCATTTCCTCTACAGCCCCCACCCATAAGAGGGCATGCACCTCCTAGAGAAGCAGTTACTCGTGAAAAAAATCCCTGAAGAGGGAAAGGCACATGGGGTGGGAAGGAGGAATGGAAATAAACTGGAGGGTATACCCCCCATTGCCACAGTGCTGAGCACCCACTGGTCTGATATTATAATAGTCCAAGCAAGGAGGGTGGGCAATAGGCAGTCTGAAAATAAGAGGGGGGTTGGATCCTTGGTGTAGACTGGGAGGTTGCCCTTGGGCACATCCTCAGAATGCCTGCTTTTTCCCAGGAGGGTGGCAGCTGAAGCCTGATTGGGTCAATGTGGCTGACAGTTGGCCCTGGCGGTGCTTGTAGCCCTTGTCCTCCTTTCTATAGGGCTCAGCCCTGGCCTAGCCCCCAAACCTCTGAGGCTGTTGAAGCCTAAAATGCTTCCTTGAAGCTGTGGGAGGGTAAAGGTCAAGGAGCATAGTGGGCCCTAGAATCTTTTAGTCCACGCAGCCCATCAGTTTGTTCTGAAAATACAGCCGATCCATCTAAGGGGAAGTCCTGGATGGATTGCTAGACTTCCACGGACAGGCCAGGTGACTGCAGCCACGATGCCCATCTCATGGATACAGCCAATGCCCTTGTTCCAGCTGTTTAGTCGGCAGCATCTAAGGCTGCCTGGAGAGAGGCTCCGGCTACAGTCCTGCCTTGTCAAGTATGGCCAAGAACTTCTGTTTGGACTCCTGTGGCAGAGAGTGAGCAAACTTGGCCATAAAGTGCCACACACTGTAACCATATTGCCCCAGATAAACTTGGTGGTTCAATATGCTCAGTTTCCAAGCTGGCAGTCATCTTTTCTACCAAAAAGAACTAGACTCTGACTCCTTTTTAGGGGGGGTCAAACTGGTCGGACCTTGTCTCTCTCTCATTGGCCACTGTGACTACTAAGGACTGAGGGGAGGGATGAGAGTACAGATATTCAAAGCCCTTGACAGGGCATAGTACTTTCTGTGCACTTAGAAATAGGGGGTAGAGAAGATGGGGTCTACCATAAGGTCTTGACAAGTTTCACAACCCCCTCATGGACGGGAAGGGTGACCTTCAGTGGGGACGCTGCTGCCAAAATATTCAATAGGGCGTCAGTGAGCTCCTTTAGATCCTCTGCTTCTAAGCCCAAGTTTGAACCAACACGCTTTAGTTCTTGTGGAACTGTGGAACCAAGAGAGATGGTCCCACTGTCTCATCAGGTGAGGAAGAAGAGGCTAGAATGGGGGGAGGTACTAATTCCACTTCCCCAGTTGGGGCAGCCTTGTCCGAGGCTGCTGGAGGCACCTGGGTACCTTAGACCCATCCTTCATCTGAGTTGGGCGGTATACTGTTGCTGACCACCTTTCTGAGGCACCAGAGACTGAGCATTGTACCTGGTATTCCAGGGCAGGGAGGAACCCCCACAGATTCCAGAACTGCCAGGGTACAGGCCATTAGCCTTGTGGCCATGCGCTTGCTGACGGGCCTGGGGGAAAACCCGCTGGCAATGCAGGGTACACTTTGCTCTTGAGTACATCAATCTCCTCGCCCTCAGAGCAAGGGTCCTCCCTCAGTGACCAGGGCAGTGCTGCTGCCGTCTCCGCTTCCACACAGTATCGGGAGGGCTGGTGTTTAGTGCTTGGGGAGCAGTACAGGGGTTCCGTGGAGCGATGCTATGTGTCTGGCGACCAATGATAGTGCTCAGGGGATCAGCGGCAGCACTCCGGGGACCAGGGTGCACCTTTGGGACCACCACTGAGGGACTGGTGCCAGGAACTCAGCAAGCAGTATCGGGTCTCTGAAGATTGATTGCGTGGCTCTAGAGATCATTGATGAGACTCTAGTGACCGTCACGGTGCTGTGGGGATGGGAACTGCTGCAGGGGTCCCATCACCAGCTTACCTCTAGACAAGACCACCACCCACATTACCAATGGGAGGTCCTAGGATCTCTCTTCATAAGGTGTCAGTGTCACTGGCAAGGTAACAATGTCCATGACTGCTTGAAACGCCTCGGGCGTAGTCGGCACTGTCAGATGTCGGACACCCCTACTGCTCCCAGGGAGACAGGTCCTGGGAAATGCGTGGCAGTCTGCTGGGTGAGGCTGCTGCCTCACCAAGTTCTGGAGAAGACAAGCACCCCAGCATGGGTCTCAGCTTGTCTCCCATCTTTCCCTTGTGCGACACTGGGAAGCACCCTCTTCCTGTATGCTTCTTACGTCTCTTAGCAGGCACTGGAGACTGGGATGAGTGCCGTGAGGAGGTCGGTGGTGAAGGGGAATGCCTTACTGACGTTGATGTACTTGGCGCTAAGTGACTCCACCAGAAGTGCTCTAAGTCTGCTGTCCCACTCTTTCTTAATACGCTGTTTTAACCCTTTACAGATCCTGCATGTCACATATGTGGGTCTCTCCAAAGCACTGCAGCAGCTCTGGTGGGGATCACTGACAGGCACGGGCTTCTTGCAGAGCTTGACACCCAAAGGACCTGGGCATGCACTATCCCGGAGCTAAGTCCCTCAGGGGACTGACTATAACTTACACTGAAGTAACTATATACACTAAAATCACTACTGAAAACAGATACAAAAGACCACTGATATGGACGTTTCAGCACCATTACTGGCCGTAAAGAAGGAACGGGGGGGGGGGGGGGGAGGAGACAGGCCGGCAGTGCCCTTTATATTGGAGCATATGCACTCAACTTTAGAGGGTGCTAGAGCCGGCCCGACAGATACCACTGAGGGAAAAACTTCCAGCACTAGTGTATGTGGCAAGCACACGCATCTGACATGGAATGGACATGTGGAAACACTTGAAGAAGAATACTTACTACTGAGTGTATATTCCTACTGAAATCAACAGAACTACTCACACAACAAAGCGCTGTACTCAGAAGTGTCTGCAGGACCACATTCTTATGAATTTGTCATTAGATTCAGTAGTAATAGTAAATAAGAGAGACAAGGTGGATGAGGTAATTTTTTTTATTGGACCAAATTCTTCTTGGACGCAGAACTCTTCTTCAGGTCTGGGAAACGCAGTTAGGCCTTGTTTACACTAGAGAGTTTTGTTGACAGAAGCTGACAATCAAAAACTGGTATAATTACAACGCTTGTGCATGTTCATACTAAGCTCCCTCTGTTGGCAGAGCGCATCCACAGCTGGTGTTCTAGCATTGCCAGTGAGAGCAATGAACTATGGATAGCTATCCCATTGTGCTACTCGCCACATTTTGCAGCTAGAATTTGTGGGAAGATGGAGTGGATCGCAGTGAATCATGCGTACAGGCTCAGTGTCCCATGATGCTGTTCTTTCTGTCCCAGCATTCCCTGGGCTTCTGACTGCATTTTGTGGCATTTTTCAATGGCCTCTGTTTACTGCGCGCCCACCACCTCTGTTTGAAAGGATGGATCCCACACTACTCTCTACTGTTGTGGTTACTGTTATGAACACATTGCAGATGGTCATGCAGTATATCATAAGTAAGGCTACATTTTAGTCATGCAAAAAGAACAGGAGTACTTATGGCACCTTAGAGACTAACAAATTTATTTGAGCAAATTTGTTAGTCTCTAAGGTGCCACAAGTACTCCTTTTCTTTTTGTGGATACAGATTAACACGGCTGCTACTCTGAAACCTACTCTGAAACCTGTCATTTTAGTCACTGCTATTTTTAGTAAAAATCATGGACAGGTCATGGGCAGAAAACAAAAATTCATGGCCCATGACCTGTCCATGACTTGCGGAGGGCGTGACCTGGGATCTCTGCTGGTGCTGGGAGGGAGGGGAGAGGAAGAAGAGGACTGGCAGGCTCCCGGCCCAGCTCCTCGTGTTTCCCCGGAAGCAGCAACATGTCCCTCCCTCAACTCTTAGCTCTGCGTACTGTCCCCACTCCAAGCGCCAGCTCTGCAGCTCCCATTGGCCAGGAATCACGGCCAATGGGAGCTGTGGGGGCAGTGCCTGCGGGCAGAGGCAGTGCATGGGCCTAGGAGCTGAGGGAGGGACACGTTGCCACTTCTGGGGAGCCCCCTGAGGGAAGAGCCACCCAGAGCCCTCACCCCCTCCCACGCCCTCTCCCCAACTCCTGCTGCTGGAGGGGGGGGCCACAGTGGCACAAGACTGCCCCAGCAGCGGCTGGCCCATGGGTTGCCCAAGCGGTCCCCAGGGCAGCCGCACTGACCACAGCACAAGTCACAGAGGTCCCAGAAAGTCCCAGAATCTGTGACTTCAATGACCTCTGTGACAAACTCTCAGCCTTAATCACGAACTCTGAACAGGAATTAGAATGGCCTGACTTGCTGTGTGCTATGGAAAGAAACAACACCAGATTACTTTTGGCATTCATGGAGCAACTGAACATGCTGGACCATGGCTTTTGGGCTCAGGAAACAAGCACTGACTGGTGAGATGGCATCATTATTCAGGTTTGGGATGATGAGCAGTGGCTGCAAAACTTTTGGATGCGGAAAGCCACCTTCCAGGAACTGTGTGTGGAGCTTGCCCCAGCACTGCAGCACCAGGACACCAAAATGAGAACTGCCCTCTCAGTGGTGATCGCTGTGTAGAAGCTGGCGACTCCAGACTGCTACCACTTGGTCGCAAATCAGTTTGGAGTCAGGAAGTCAACTGTTGGGGCTGCATTAACCGAAGCGTGAAGGGCCATTTACGGCATCCTGCTATGAAGCACTGACTCTGGCAACGTGCATGAAATATTGGATGGCTTTCCAGCAATGAGATTCCCTAACTGTGGCAGGGCAATAGATGGCAAGCATTTTCCAATTTTGGCCCTGGATCCATCTTGCAATGGATATCACTAGAAAGGGTTACTTCTCTATGGTATTTCAGGTACTTATGGATCATTCTGAGTGTTTCACTGACATCAATAGGGTGGTCTGGAAAGGTGCATGACACATGCATCTTGAGAAACACTGGCCTTGGGACTGTTTCTACTGTCTGCCATCTCCAGCCCTTCCAAAGTATCCACGGGGCTCTTAGCAGAGGAGGTGGGGTAGCCCCCTAGGATGGCATCCAGCCCTTTACAAAAGTGGCAGGACTTCAGCATAGAACCAGAGCGACGGTTTGCCTCCCTTGCCTTCTGGAATGCCTGCCTTAGCTCCTTTATCTTCACACAGCACTGCTGCACGTCCCACTAACAGCCCTTCTCCAACAAGCCACGCAAAACCTGACTATAGATATCTAAGTTCCTACAGCCGGAGCAGAGATGGGACTGCACAGCCTCCTCTCTCCACAGTGCCAGCAGATGCAACAACTCAGATGTGCTCCAAGCAGGAGAGTTTGCTGCAAGGAGCTGCCATGGTCAGCTGGGAAGATGTATAGTTGACAATAGTGCTTCTGTTTATTGTTAATTATGCCTCTCCAGACTTGAACTTGAGAACCAACCCCCCAACAGCAGCAGAGCATCTGTGCACAATAAGAAAACGGCTGAGACAGACCAAGGAAGAAACATTCCAGCTCATGCTGCAGCATTCAGACAGAAAACACTGAACGCAAGAAGTGGAGGGAAAGCAAAAAGCAGGAAAGACAAGAGAAGGATTCTTACAACAGAGATGCCACAGAGAAGCTGATTAAAGTTCTGGAGATTCAAACCCACATGCTCCACACTCTCATAACACTACAGACTGCACAGATGTGCAGCACATTCAGAACTCTTTCCCATGCACTCCCTCTATGCATTCCTTTCCGCTTTCTGGCACATTGCGCTTTCCTCTATACTCTACCCTGCAGACAGCTTTTCAAATGAAAACTGGACCTATACTATGAAAATCAGCACCCTTGGTGCTGTCTACCCCACTGAGAGAGAGGTGTTGTGGTTTATTTGGCAATAAAAGCAAAAGTTTTTTTAATTATAAGCACTCTATTTGTTCACACACAAGGTATGATACCTCATGGCACCTGCAAATCAACAGGCACTTTTATTAGTTCCTTACACTGAATCCTAGGCCTTAATCACAACTGCTTCCTAGCATACTAAATGTAATTAACCATTGCAGTTCCCAGCACAGCAACAAACATTACTGGTTTTCATCTTCAAAGTGTTGCCTCAAGGCATCCCTGATTCTTATTGTCCCAAGTTGAGCCCCTCTAATAGCAATGGCATCTGGCTGCTCAAAATCAGTAGTCAGGCCTTCTGCCTCAGCAGTCTACCCTTGAATAAACTGTTCACCCTTCCCTTCACATATATTATGCAGCACACAACGTGCGGCTATAACCATGGGGAATATTTTCCTCACTCAGGTCTAACCTGCCATATAGGCTTCGCCAGTAAGCCTTTAATAGGCCAAACACACATCCAACGGTCACTCTGCACCTACTCAACCTGTTATTGAACCACTCCTTACTGCTATATAGGTTTTCTGTGTACTGCTTCATGAGCCATGGCATTAAGAGGAACGCTGGGTCTCCCAGGGCATTTCGACTTCCTCTGTGGTAGTCTTCTGGTCTGGAAAGAAAGTCCCTGCCTGCAGCTTTCTGTACACGCCAGTGTTCCTAAAGATTTGTGCATTATGCACCTTTCCGGAGCAACCCATGTTCATGTCAGTGAAACGACTACAGTGATCCACAAGCACCTGCAAAAACCATGGAGAAGAACCCCTTCCGATTGATGTACTTGGTCGCAAGGTGGTAAGGTGCCAGAATTGGAATAGGCATGCCATCTATCACCTCTCTGCAGTTAGGCAAACCCATTTCTGCAAAGCCATCCATAATTTTATGCACATTACCAAGAGTCATTGTCTTTCGCAGCAGGATGCAATTAATGGCCTTACGCACTTGCATTAACACAGACCCAGTGGTCGAGTTCCCCACTCCAAACTGGTTTGCGACCGACCAGTAGCAGTCTGGAGTCACCAGCTTCCACGCTGCCATCCCCATGCGCTTCTCCACCAAAAAGGGAGCTCTCATTCAGGAGTCCTTGAGCCACGGGATGAAGAGAGCTCAGCACACAGTTCCAGGAAGGTGGCTTTCCGTATCCGAAACGTATGCAGCCACTGCTAGTCATCCCAGACTTGCAAAATGATGTGATGCCACCACTGTGTGCTAGTGTCCCGAGCCCAAAAGCAATGTTCCACTGTGTTCAATTCCTCCGTGAAAGCCAAAAGCAATCTAATGTTGCTGCTTTCCATGTCGGACATCACGTCAGGCAACTGTGACTGCCGCTGCATTTGTAACTTCAAGAATAACTCCACTGCCACTCGCCATGTGCTAGGCAGAGCAAGCAGAGCAATGGAGAGCAGTGTGGGATCCATTCCTGCAGACAGATGTGACAGGGAAAGCAGAAAACAAGGGACGTTGAAAAATGCCACAAACTGAAGACAGCAGCACATGGAATGCTGGGACGGAAAGAAGTGCATCACGGGGAATAGAGCCCAGACCCATGATGCACCACAATTCCCTCTGCCTTCCCACAGCGGTACCCACAGTGCACTGCTCTCATTGGCAATGCAAGTGCTGAAGTGTGAACATGCTATTTCTCCAGTGGAAGACAATGTGAACACACAACAGCAGTTTTCTTCAAGCACTTTTTTTTAAATCAGCGACTAAGCTCTCCGCGAAAAAACTCTGCCAGTGTAGACACAGCCTTCCAGTGTCATTGCTAAATACACGTTGGAACAGATTGTTTAAGGTAAGGACTTAACAGATATATCAAGGGACCATTCAAACTGAAGTGCCCCATTAACATCCCTCCAGTTTTAGGTGGGAAAGGAAGCAGGAGAGGCAGCTTCCTTCTCCCCCTCACTCCCCGGACTGGAGAGAGTGTTCACAGGCCACTTCACCTTGAAAGGTCCCTTGAAATATTTGTAAAGTACTTACAACTTAAACAATCTGTTTCACCTTGTATCTGGCAGTGAAACTAAGTACATTTCCCAGACCTGAAGAAGAGCTCTGTGTAACCTTGAAAACTTGTCTCTCTTACCAACAGAAGCTGGTCCAATAAAAAGATATTATATCACCCCTCATGTCTCTCTAGTAACATGGGACCGACACAACTACACCACCACATATAGTAATAGTAAATTAACTGTTGGAGAATCATGATGGTTTCCCATTGATAAGATATCCCTCCAACATGGTTCTCCTCTGAGAACTGCTCCTATATTGGTGCCAAATCCTTAACTGTGTTGTATTTATCGACTGTAAAAACATGTCTTCCTACACTTTTATTTCAATAGAGCATGGTACCAAACGTATGAACAACACTGAAAATTCTAAAAAACAGTACTAGTCTTGTCAACAAAAGCATTATTGCCTGCTCATATTCCAAGGTAGTGCATGTGTTAAAAATAACTTGCTTGATACATAACCAGGCTTAAAGAATACTTGTGCTTAGAAACTTACAATTCTTGTGAGAAAAGTATAATCTCCATGGTATGAACATAATAGTTTATAAAATACATTACTCCCAAATGTTAAAATTAGAGAGATTCTGGTCACATATTGTTTTATATGCCCTTACTCTTTGTGTCCTGTACATTGTTGTCATTTTCCTGCTATATCAACAACATACGGACACAAGTAGCGCGCTGCACTCTAAGAAGCAATTACAAATACTAAATACAAACACTACATTAATACAATTTATTGTGGACATTTTACATGCACATTAATAAAATCAAAGTTATGCTTCCCACATAATCTAGAAGTCCATCCCTTTATACAGTAAAATAGAAAATACTACAACTGTATGTAGTGGTAACAACTGGACCTTGGAGTGTTTGCCACATGGCTGAGTTATGATTGCTGTGCGAATCACAAATGATTTTCTTAACTTTAGTGTAGTCATTTGGCCAGCGGCCAGCAACTCCTGAGTTCTATCCCAGCTCTCCCACTACAACCCCAGGCTCCTTGTCTCAGTCTATTCCCCCAGCTCTTCCCCCCTCTGCACTTGATACAGGTCACTTTCTCCTCCTTACTACCTGAACCCAGCAGGGGGGCACAGAGAGCATAGGAGAGAGAGTCTCCCTAGTCTCACTTCAAGTGCCTGAAACTAGCTTGGCCCACAGCAGCCCAAAGTTTCAGTTGCAGAGAAAGTCCTGTTTAGTTTCCTGCACTCCCAGGCTGAAACACATCCAGTGTAGATGGGACTTTGCGAGTTTTTAGCTGGGAAGCTCTAGCAGGTCTCCAGGGGGAAGGGGAGAGAGATAGCTCAGTGGTTTGAGCACTGGCCTGCTAAACCCAGGGTTTTGTGAGTTCAATCCTTGAGGGGGCCATTTGGGGAACTGGAGCAAAAATCTGGGGATTGGTCCTGCTTTGAGCAGGGGGTTGGACTAGATGACCTCCTGAAGTCCCTTCCAACCCTAATATATGTGAGGAATGCAATTTTTAAAAACTCTTATAACCTGGTACATTTTCACAGGATGGCATAAGGCATGTCCTTGACACAAAGGCCAAGCTCCTGCCAAATTTCAAATCCTGAAGTATGGGGGCTCCAGAGTGTCTCAAACATGGTTTCCAATTTTTTTTCCCCTATGAACACATACACTGTATTTTTCCTTACTTCTTTTTCAGAAACCACTGAACCTTTCTGGCTGAAATTTTCTTTAAAAAGGAGACAATATGTAAAATTTGGGCCCAAACAATTAATATTTGGCAAAGTTAAGAAAATGAAAACAGGATCTCATAACTTGAAGTGTCTCACAACTTTAATAACAGGCCCCACCTATAACAAAAACACCCACCCACTGTGCACTAACACTTAGACTTAACAGAAAAAAGTCATTTAAAAAATAATCAGCTGTGAAGAGAAGCTGTCACATACAATGTGAAGTATTGTAATGTGCTTTGGTGCATTCTGTTTACATAATAACAAAAATTTGTTTTCTTATTTTAAAAGGAGAGTTTTTCCATAGAATTTGTGAAAAAAAGAAAACACATTATTGTCAGTGATAGATAAAGAAAGACAACTGTGAGCAGTTCTGGTTTCTGTTCCTAGCTCTACCACTGACTTACTGTGTGTTGGGGGCAAGTCACCACTTCTCCATGCCTCATTTGTAAATCAGAGATAATACTTTTCTACTTCACAAGTGTTTTGTGAGGGATTGTTCATTAGAATTTTATTAGCATTTGAGATTCTCAACGGGGGGCATTATTAAAAGAGTCCTGTGAAATGCAAACAATGCATACCTACTTACTAAAATGCTTTGAGGTTTTGAAATGAAAGTGCTAAGTACCACTATTATTTCATAAGCTCAGATCTAAATATTCAGACATGAGAAAAATGGACACTGCTTTCTAAATGGGAATATGCAGTCTATTCTAAAAGTGGTAGTATTATCCAAGCACCAATGGTGGAGAAGTATTCACTGGTAAGATAGATACAGTTTCCAGAACAACCCAAGGTTGGTTTTTCACTGAAGACAAAAAAAATGTTCAATTGCATGGTAGCTTAGTTAGCTACTCTAATGCATTTTAGTCTGTCACCATTAAAATTTCTGGCGACTACATAAATATAAATTATTTTAAAAGAGGTGTAGAACAACTAAACCATTACAATAACTGTTGTTTCTACCTTTCCCTCTTTTCAATCCATTTCTCTTACTTTCTCTCTCTCTCTCCCCACTCTCTCACACACACACTCCTGCTTTTGTTTGCATAGACTGTTCCACACTCTCCACAGCAAGGATTGTATCCAACTCTACATTTTTCTACTATGACTAATTGGCAGCCCAATGAATAGCACATGTAAACTGCTCCATCAGTTAACAGACCTGGATAGGATTTAGTTGCAATCTTGTACGAGATTAAGCTGATATTTGATAGAAATGCTAAAAGAATCAGAGCTTGGCTTCTTCCAGGCTTAGCTTTTGCAAGGATATTAGGTAAAAAGAGACTCGCTGATATAAAGATGAGGATGACGAGGCCTTTATGTAGACTATTAAAGCACACTTGCATATTATTTCTTCTGAATGTTCTAACAGTAAACGTGGAATTATCAAAGCTAAAACCCTGGGGCTGAATAAATGAAAGTGCAGCTGCCGGAGGTAGCAGAGAGAAATTTAAAAAGAAAGTCATCTTATTTCCTAAATTTGGCCTGTGTATGCAAGATACATCAAGCAAAACATGAGACTGAAGCAGACGTGAAAAAAAAGAATGCAAATATTTGATTACTGTGTTAAATTCTGAGTTCATACTTATCTTCTCCATAAATTTATTCACATGTAAGTGTTCACTACACATTCAAAATGCAGTCCAGTCTATTATAGATGAACATAATCAACCTAACCTACACAGGGGTCAGTTCAAGCTACTTGAACAACCAAGGCTGCAGTTGCAGCAGGAGACCAAATCCCGGTAGCCCCATCTTGTAAATCAAAGGTAACAGTTTGGCTGCATTGTATATCTCTTGAATTGGAACAGATCTCAGGCTGTTTTCGAAAGTGTACATGGCTTGGATGGAATGTATCTTAACATGACCTAGAAGCTGAAAGCCTGCCAAGAAGCAATAAAATAAAAAACAACCCACCCCCCAAAAAAGGAAAAAAAAAGTCAGCCATGGTTGTTTCAAAGCCTTCTGATCCAAGGTCAAAAGCAATAGAGCACCATGGACATTTTAGGAGCATTAGTCTACTCCAGATACAATGCAAGGGACCTTTTATTTATTATTTTTTATTGCTTTATTGTTATTTCACATAATTTCTGCCCAGGAGTGTCTGCTGATGTATGAAATACATGGATTAAAACCACAACCTTCCTAGTAAAAAAATTAAAGGATACTGGTATCCTCCCAGGGTGAAAGTTAGGAAGGAAATATTCTCCTGTCTTCCTCTTTAGTCTCAGTCAAAAGGAGGAGTGCACCTGAAGAGTCTTCTAGCTTGTCAGAGTAGTCTAGGTAACAGGAAAGGTTGTCTCTATCATCTCCTGTTTCCGAGGGTTGACATCTCTCTCTCCTGAACAGGCTGCAGTCATGTGTAAGTACTCCTGCTGGATGGCAGTCTCCCTCTGACTCTCAGAAATTGGTTATCAGGAAATAGAGGTTGTTGGATTTTTGTTTCTTCTATTGTTTTTGGCTTTTAATTTGGCCAAAGGGCTAAGCTAAACTAAATCCAAAAAACCAAAGCTATTCTTCACTCCATGAGTCCAGGGATCCACTAATTTTCCTTTCCCCTCCACTCCCTCAGAATGTTTGAAAATGCTGAAGAGAGAGGTAGGAGAGAGTGCACATGCACTATAAAGGGCACGGCTTAGAGAAGGTTCTGCTGTTAGGCAGCACCAGGCAATGCATTAGCCATAAGTGGCAATATGCAAAGCCACTTGATCAACTGTATTACCAATAATATTCACATGTATTGGGAGCCCTGCCTGCCAAATGCCTGAATCATTCCAGCTCTAGATTTTTCATTTTCATGAGCACTAAATAAAATCAAACCAAATAAAATAAATTCATTTCACAGAAGGCTTAGCAATGTGGAGTTTATACATTTAATACAATTCATAGTAGTCTCTCCGGTTATCAGAGTTTACTAAATAGTCTAGGTCATCAAAAAGTTTGCTTCAATTCTTAGAACTCTATTCTCTTACTAATGGACTTAGAGTGATAGTTTTAAGCTTCCTGTAACAATCCCCAGGTATTCTGCTGTCTTCTGCTCCACTCAACTTAAAAAAAAACAAATAATTTAAAAAGACTTCTTATTAAAATGAAACAGGGTCAAGACATGACCTCTGATGCAGCCATTTTTGTAACATTGTTGTAGATTCATCTTAACCTACCCAATGATTCAATGTGCAAGAATCCTCAGGTGGCACAGTGTTTCCAACACAATGTAGCCAGTGCAACTTAGAGAAGACCAGAAATTGCTTTAAATTACAGAGACAGAATCAGGGAGTTGTAAAGACTTTTACGTTCCTATCCTCTTGACTTGTTCTGAGTTGGAAGAGGTACTCCTGGGGACCTGATCCACAGCCTCTCCACAACTGAAGTTGCAACAAGGTTCCTCTGTCCACTTTAGTGAGGCGCTAACTTTAGGCTGACTCTACAGTCTAAAACACTAAATCAAATGACTGATTTGGAACTTCATATGGCTCAGAAGCTTAGAATTTTGTAGCTATAGAGTTTCTACCTGGCTGTGTGACGGAAGCAGATTCAAGAGTGGGAAGCCCCTCAGTGTTCCCCCACAGAATGAAGATTAGGGAGGAAAGACATCATTGGATAATTTCAACTAGCAGCTCAAGCCAAAGGTTCTTACTAAGCACTGTGCTTATCTGGCACCAGGCACTGAACAGGGGAAGTAATGCAGGAAAGTTCCTTATCAAGGACACACGTGCGATGGATGGATGGACATGGGAGAAAAATGATGAGAATAAAGATCCTAGTGGTTCTCTTCACTAGGGAAGGGGTGAGAGGCATGTATGAAATTCCAGCATTTCTATTCCAAAACCGATGTAGGAAGTGTAGTTACAATCTTCGTGGCTCCTATGGCAAGATTTGGGGCAAAGGGAGTGTTATTCTAGCAGTATGAACTGTGCTTATGAGAATTCAACTTGTGCTGTCATCCCACATGCAGGACAAAAAATGAAACCTGAGAGTATATTTGTGGTGACTACAGATGTGCACTACAGAAGTCTACTTCACCACATCAAATTAAGTAAATCATGACAACCTGTGGCTAAATAAAAAGTTTTATATAAATGCTAAATCTTAAAATTATGGTTTTTATTAAGTCTGATAGTGCTTGATGATTAAGTGTAATTAGTATCCTTCTATAAAGGATTTAATTTTTTAATCCTTGATACAAGGACACATTCACATAAGTTTAACCTGAGAAGCTAACAATATTTTTGTATTTTCATTTTGAAAGATTCTGCTCAGCAAAAAAAAAAAAACTTAATTTTGCTAGAATTTAATTAATATTCCAAGCCTATAATTCATTTTCCCCCTTTGAAGTATTGACCAGGACATGGCAATTCAATAAGCTAAAACAGATGTGATCAAAACACTGATTATTGTCCTGTTTGGCAAATGAATGTGTTTTACTCAAGTGTAAAAATGTAAAACTTTTGACTACTTAAAATATATACTGCTTTGATAGTAAACTTATTGAAAGAACTGATTTAGGATTACAATACTCTATTTAACACGCTTGCTTCATGATTCAGTATTGTCAAGCTAGGAATTTAACACATTTTTTCATCAGATTACATATAAATCAGACAAACTAAAAAAAAGGGGAAGCTTACTTAATCTTTCAATGCATGAATTTTTAAAACACTGAGACATTTGCTTATGTAAAATGACTCAATAATTACTACCATCAGATCATTAACTTTGCTATCGAAGAATTAGATCTCATCCATTAAACCGAACTACCAAATTACGAGAATGGGTGTTGCATAAACAGTCTATTTATTGACTTTTGCTAGCTGCAAATCCAATAATCTTACATCAACACATACCTCTTCCATCTCTCCTGAAGAAACAGGATTATCCTCATATGTAGGGAAATGGCAACCCGCTTTGCAACTGCAAAACCTGTTAATTTCTTCATGTTGCTCCACTATTCTGCAGTTTATTTTGGAATTTTCCATATCCCTCATACCTAGTGATTCTTTCATACTGCACTCTAAGCAGGGATTTTGGTTTCCAACTGGCAACATTCCAGCTGATTCTTCCTGGGAATCCAGTGATGTTTGTGCACTCTTCTCCATTCCAGACTTCTTTAATCTGGGAAGGAATTTTCCCGATTCAAGCTCTAACTTTCCATAGTAATGCCCCTCTTTTTCTGCATCTTCCTCTAGTGGTTTGAGATCTGCTTGTGGATCTTCAAACACATCTACTTGGGAAGGGGCTGGAATACTTCCTTCATCTTTTTCTGACTCAAATTCTGACTCACTTCCACCCCCTGGAGAAAGCTCAGATGCAGAAATTGGGCGAAAGTGAGTCCTTGGAGAAATCCGTATAGCCCTGTACTGCGTCCTGTCAACCCCACATATCCTGGGATGCAAAACTTCACTGTCTGAATCAGAGCACAGAATTGATTTGGGTTTAAAACTTGGGCTGAAAGATGCAATTCCTTCTGATTCGAATGAACATTCTACATGAAGAACTTGTGAAAATGGATTGTTCAGGTCAAAGGAAGAGAATGAATATTCAAGTCCAGGTTCTTCAACTTGAAAGTTACCACAAGCTCCCAGTAAGTCTTCATGGAAGATAAAAGAAAACCCCTTATTCAATCCATTATCTCCATTCTTCGATTGCTCATTCTGTTCAAACGACACAAATGGCCTCCATAATTGCCTGTGACCAGGAGCAAAGCTGTTTCCTGGTGTCATGAAGACATCTGTACCAGCTATTGTCACTACATCAGAAGCTGCACACTGTAATAAGCTTCCTTTTGTGTGACTAGGGGGCACTAGTGCCCATTCTCCATCACTATTAAATGTTTTGAGCTCCCCATATACACCACCAAGTATAAATGAGTTTTCTTTATCCTGGTTTATGTCCCAAGGTTTTGATGGCGTAGTATAATCACCACCATCTATTTCTGATAAATCATTTGCAACAAATGCTCTCTTCTCCAAGTTCTCTTTTTGACCTTCCCAAAGATGATACTCTGATCTCTGCACTGCCTTATTAGGTTCCTGGAGGGTTTCAACTTTTGCTTCAGTATCTAAACAGCAACAGTAGTTATTTACATCAGTTGAAAACAATTCATTTTCTATTCCTTCTATCTCTACCATTGCTGCAGAATTTCTGTCTGTCATATTTGTCCAAATGTCTTTAATAACCCCTGAGCTATAGCCATCTCCATGTGGGCTGCTTTCACTAGACACTTGTGTTGTTTCATAATCTTTACCTTCTCCCTTTTGTTCTAGCTGAATACCACAGACAGATTCTAGTTTAGATTTTTTTTTGAAAACCGAAGTGGGTATTTCTCCTAAAGTTCTAGCTTGTTGCTGGCAGGTTTCTTCTTGAAAAAAATCTAGAATTTCTTCATCTACGTAACTTGAAGACACCCTAGGAACTACATAATTTATATCTTCTGCATTAAATTGCGTGGATTCTTCAAATGGAATATTTAAAGTTTCATTGTCTGAACGTGTTTCTTCCGAGTGTGACCAGGGACTACAAGTTCTTGTTGAAAGATTGGAACAGTGTTCATTTTCATCAAAGGCACTATTTTTGGTCCATATTAGCAATCTAGACTGTGTCTTTCCAAGCATATTAGCACTGCTACTAGAATCTGCATTTTCATTTCCCAAATTGAGTGTTTCAAAAGAAAATGGTAAAACAGAATTTCTGCATTGCACTTCAAACACTGAAAAACAAGAGTTTATGCCAGACCCTTCATTAATATCCGAAAAGAGCTCTTGATTACCAGCAAGCATGTGTGAATTAAGCATTGTGCTGTCTAAGATAGGAGAATCTGCTCCAAAACTTTCTCCATCTGCATCACCAGAGCTAGAAGATGAACAGCACTCCCAAAATTGAGCTAAATTACTAAGGTCTTGCAAGAACCACCCTTCAGCACCAACAGAGCTGGTTGAATCTGTCCATATTGCACTTTCCCCTTGCAACTCCATTCCATCTAACACTATGCAACATTCTGCCTCAAAATCAGATTTCTCTTTACTTTTCTGTCGAATCATATTCAAAATCCGACTTTCTCCTTGCATTTTATCTGAGGCACCAGGATCCAACATGGATTGATCAATATCCACTTCATAGAAGTGTGTTAGTTCTGACAGATGAACATCATCCAAATATTTGTCGTCCTCTGGTTGAGAACATATTGAGGTCCCAGTGAGGTCAATATCCTCATTTAGAACTGCAGGCATTTCTACAAAGTGACCATCAATAAAAGTACCTGCTGCGAGGTATGTTTTATGAATATTATTGTTGCTAATACAAAGACCATGCACTGATTCGGACAATTCTTCTACAGCCTCTGATGTTATATCACACGTATCTTGCCTGTTGCGGTACGTAGTCTCAAGCTTACTTTTTCTGCTCAGAGGAACAAAGTATTCTGTAATCGGCTCAGTATACCACAAGGGTTCTTCTTTATATTCCTTTTCGTTTCTGCTGTTTAAATACAGATCTTTTCCATCCTTACTGCCAGTTTCTTTCCTTCCAATTTCTTTTAATGGTCTTTTACCCCTTTTACACAGCTGTTTGATCGATCCACTGCTGCTGCTACTTCCACTATGGATTTTTCTTTCAGTCTTTTCACCAGTCTTCACTGAAAGCCTGCTTTGCCCATTACGCCCCTTTTTATTTCGAACCTCCCTTGTTTTATGTCTTACTTTAATACATTTCACTGATGCTTTTAATTCACCTTGATTACCACTTGAACTTGAGCCTGCTTCACTGGAACCAGACGACCAGGAGCGAGGACGTATCTTTCCCTCAGACTTATGTCGGACTTGCTTTTTATATAAAGCAGGCTTATCTTCAACAGTGCCATTACTGAACTTGTTCTCTCTCTCAGTTTTACTTTTTTTCTGCTGGGTTCTTTCATGTACAGTGGCAGACACTTTGTTACTTCTCTCTTTAGTTACTTCACTTTCACTATTGCAGTCCTTTGGAGAGGATGTATCGGTGCTAGTTGGTGGAGCATTGGATGAAGATGAGGAGCTAGAGTAAGAGCAAACTTTGGATTTATTCCATACAGTCATAATTTCTTGCAGGCAAATTGGCTTCTCAGAAAGAGGAGGAAATGCTTCATAATACCTGAAAGAAAAAGAAAAAGAAAAAAAAGAGATATTTAAATTCAGTTTTTAGAACTTCTACAGGCACTTTTGAAATATTTAAATTTCCAATTTCGCTTTTTTTCACATTCTTTTACTTCCATAATCACTAGAATATTCTACAACCGAAGAGATCCCAAATACCAAGCATAATTTAGCATATTTGAATTATGATATAACAGAAAATCACCTAAAAGTGTGCACAGAATTATACTTAGACAATTATATTTTTAAAAACTCACAATATATATAATCCTGAAAGCTGCTGAGCATCCTCAATTCCTACTGAAGCCAATGCGAGTGGAGGATGTTCAAAACCATGAAGGTTCAGGTATAAAGTATCAGATGACATAGCTTTTCACTAGGAATTTTTAACTTAACTGTTTGGAATTTATGATTTTCCTATTAAAACTGCATTATTCAATGCCCTACAGAAGCTCTAAAGCCAATCTATCAATTGTCAAATGACTTACATATATGCAACACGAGAAAGTTCTTACATCAGCAACAACCAAATTGTAAGCACCTGGAGGATAATAGGGTTATACAGAATAGACAGCATGGCTTTGTCAAGAACAAATCATGTCAAGCCAAATTAATTTCCTCCTTTGACAGGATTACTGATCTAGTGGATAGGCAGGAAGCAGTAGATGTGATATACCTTGATTTTAGTAAGGCTTTTGACAAAGTTCCACATGACATTCTCATAAGTTAACTAGGGAAATGCGGTCTAGATGAAATTACTATAAGATGTGTGCAAAACTGATTGAGAGACCATATGCAACGAGTGGTTGTCAAGCTGGGAGGGTGTATCCAGTAGGGTTTTGTAGGGGGTCTGTCCTGGGTCCAGTACTATTCAATATTTTAATTAAAATCACTTGTATAATGTAGAGAGTATGTTTATAAAATTTGCAAAAGATATCAAACTGGGAGGGATTGCAAGCACTTTGGAGGACAGATTTAAAATTCAAAATGATGTTGATGAATTAGGAGAATTAGTCTGAATTCAAGATGATGAAATTCAATAAAGAGAAGTGCAAAGTACTTCACTTAGGAAGAAAAATTCAAATGCACAACTATAAAATGAGGGAATAACTGTCTAGGAGATAGTACTGATGAAAAGGATCTGGTGTTACAGTGGACCATAAACTGAATACCATGTGATGCAGCTGCAAAACAGACATGTGATTCTGGGGTGTATTAACAGGAGCATTGTATGTAAGACACAGGTAACAGTCTTGTTCTATTTGGCATTTGTGAGGCTCCAGCTGGAGTACCGTGTCCAAATCCGGGGACCAAAATTTAGGAAGAATGTGGACAAACTGGGAAGAATCCAGAGGAGAGCAACAAAAATGATGCAAGGTTTAGAAAACCTGTCCTATGAGCAAAGGTGGAAAAACCTATGTTTAGTCTTGAGAAAGGAAGACTGAGAGGGGACCGGATAACAGTCTTCCAATACGTTAAGGGCTATTATAAAGAGGATGATGATCAATTGTTCTCTATGTCCAGTGAAGATGGGACAAGAAATAATGGGCTTAATCTGCATCAAGGGAGATTAGGTTATATATTGGGAAAATCTTTATAAGGGTAATTAAGCACTGGAATAGGCTTCCAAGGGAGGTCGTGGATTCCCCATCACTGGCAGCTTTTAAAAACAAGTTAGACAAACACCTTTATGGGATGGTCTCGGTTTACTTGGTCCTGCCACAGCGCAGGGGGCTGGATTTGATGACTTCTCGAGGTCCCTTCCAGCCCTACAATTCTATGATTCTATAGTTTGATATATCTAAATTTTTTAAAAGAAAAGCAAATTATGACTAATACATGATACTTATTTACATTAACCAGTGAGAAGTTTTAAATATACATTCTAGTAACCCCAAACTCTGGGAACGTTTGTATAAACTGCTTGTTATAGCCACTGTGACAAGCTTTTCAAATATATTTTTCATTTGAGTCAAGCCATGAAAACGGCCTACTCCAATACTACTTTAAAATCAGGGTCCTAAGCATATGTGACCTGAGATTCTCTGGCATGCACATCACAAGTAGGAACACCATGATCCCTATATGTTTTTAAAATTATTATGTTATATATCATTTAGATCAACTGTAAAGTTATGGGATCCAGTCTTAAAAGCCCCTGTAATGAAGGCACATTTCTCAATCCACCACCATGCCCCACCCCCACATTTCAAAAATAGCCTCTATCATAAACAGATGGTTACGGGTTAATGTCTTTTACCTGTAAAGGGTTAAGAAGCTCAGTAAACCTGGCTGACACCTGACTAGAGGACCAATAGGGGGACAAGATACTTTCAAATCTTGGTGGAGGGAAGTCTTTCTTTGCGCTTTTTGTTTTGCTCGTTGTTCGCTCTAGGGACTGAGAGGATGGGACATCATTCCAGGCTCTCCAAATCTTTCTGAATCAGTCTCTCATGTTTCAAAATTGTAAGTAATAGTCAGACAAGGCGGATTAGTCTTATGTTTGTTTTCTCAACTTATGAAGGTTTCTTTTGCTGGAAGGATTTTTACCTCTGTTTGCTGTAACTTTGAATCTAAGGCCAGGCGGGAGGTCCCTCTGGTCTATATCAATCTGAGTACCCTGTAAAGCATTTTCCATCCTGATTTTACAGAGATAATTTTTACCTTTTCTTTCTTTAATTAAAAGCTTTCTTTTTAAGAACCTGATTGATCTTTCCTTGTTTTAAGATCCAAGGGATTGGGTCTGAACTCACCAGGGATTTGGGGGGGGAGGGGAAGAGGGGGATGGTTAATTCCTCTTTGTTTTAAGATCCAAGGAGTTTGGATCTGTGTGAAGCCTCTCAAGGCAACCCAGGGAGGGGAAAGTCTGGGGGAAAAGGAGGGGGATGGTTAATTTCTCCTCCTTTTAAAATCCAAGGGGTTTGGATCTGTGTTCTCCAGGGAAGGTTTTGGGGGGAACAGAAAAAGTGTGCCAGACACTAAATTCTGGCTGATAGCAGCGTACCAGACCTAAGCTAGTAATTAAGCTTAGAAGTGTTCATGCAGGTCCCCACTTCTTGTACTCTAAAGTTCAAAGTGGGGAAAAAACCTTGACAGCCTCCCACTAACAAACCATGTAACACACATATGATCTGCTTAGATAAGTTTGTACTTCTTTGTACAGAATGCTAAACTGTCTCCTTTAAATCTGTGACGTTTAAATTAACATGCAGGGGTCGGAACTAGATGACCTCTCGGGGTCCCTTCCAGTTCTATGA
Organism: Gopherus evgoodei; assembly: GCF_007399415.2. NCBI lineage: Eukaryota > Metazoa > Chordata > Testudines > Testudinidae > Gopherus > Gopherus evgoodei. Next base: position 24,838,512 of record NC_044326.1, read on the forward strand.
TTGTGTGCTTCTATGATAATAACAAGCACTGCTACCTCAGCTTTATCTACACTAGGGCTTGCACTAGTTGCAATTTTTTTGGTTAAGTTTCACAAATGCAGACGAGTTTGAAATACATTATTTTCCTTAACTTTACATGATTTCTCAGATTGATATTCAAGATTTCTCCCCCCCAATGACTACCCATTCAAAAAAAGTTTACAATTCTATGAGATCTGTAAATTGACACAATTATCAGTGTAATAAGTGTAATGCTGTAATGAGCAGTGTTGGGGTCACTTATCTGAACATTAAACTCACTATGTAAGTTCCTTTGATTATTATTTTGAGGTATGATAATTTTCTCTCTTTTTTTAAAAAAAAAGATATTGTCAACTTAATGACACTTCTGTCTGACATTTTACCTGTTGCTATATCAGGTAACTAACTGAAAGGTTGCTTATCATTCTTTAATTGAAAGAAAGTCAAAATCATGCTTCTTTCCCCAAAGAAGTCAAAAGCAAAACTCCTATTGTTTTCAGCGGTAGCAACACTTTGTTTACAGTCGACTTCACACTTTCCCCTTTTTGTATGGAAGATAACGCTATCTTAAAAGATATAATACCATAATTATACCACCACAAATGTGGAATGGGGACAAAAAGGTTGGAATAGTACCTGAAACTACTTTTAGCACCTTATGTTGTCTAGCTGACACAGTTCCCTTAATAAAAATTGGAAAAATTTAAATAAACAGAACACTACAGTTTAAAAATTCAATTCCACAAGTGTCAACAAAAATAAAGTTGGCCTTGCTGCAAATATATAAGGTGTCAAACACCTAGAACACAGAACACTGCATGTGCAAAAGGGGACTGTAGGAATAACTTTAAATTTCCTTTAATTAAACATTTTACTTTTTAACCATTGTATTTAGAAGTTTCAAGTTAAAAGAAACATACATTTCCACTTGATCCTTTGCTGTGGGAGATAAATCAGCCTCAGGAGACAAAGAACCCTCTAACTTTTTGTTAATCTTCTCCTCTGTTATGAAACAAAATGCCAGAAAGTTATACCTTAGTTTTACAGAGAAATTCAGAAAGTTATTAAATATAAACTAAAAGCATCTAACAAAAACACAGGATACACACCAGTAGTTAAATATTTACAATAATATACAGTAACCTGTTACTACTTAGCAATAAAAACAATTTCATGTACAGAAATTGTTATAAAGTGTAACCTACGACTCAGAGTTTCTAAAATAATCTAATTAAGCCCCATTAATTTTACCAAAGATGACCAGGATGCAACTGTGGGCTACATTATGCCCTAGCTACACTCTTTTCCAATTCAGCATTTTACTGTACTTAGTTTGTCAGTGTCCTTAACCTCTTTTGGAATTCTACATGTAAAATAGAAGACTAGTTGTCCATTTATTTAACACGTAATTGCTATTGGTTTTGGCATCTAACTGCTCATATATTCCAGTGGGAAAAAATTAAACTCCAGAGCAATTAGTGTAATTCTTTTTGTGGCAGGCGGGAGAAATGCAGAAGGGGGATTTCAGTTGCAAGGGCTGTGTATAATATAGGATTATGAATTTTCCTATGAAAATATACAAGATATAAAAATGCAGTTGAGGTACATACTTATCTTTTTTACTCATATCAAAATTCATGGTTTTATATAATCAACAACACATAGGCAGCTCGAGGGTGTCGCTGAAAAGCAACCCAAAGAACTCACTGTGAATGTTGAGTGTGTGCTCCTTTTTATGGTTAAAGAGTTATATTTATCCTGGGTGCTCACAGTGATACACAGATGTTCTTATAAACACTGAAATCCAAAGAGCATGACATAACATTTGAAATTATGTTTAGAACAGTTAGATTTATTTCTTCTGAAAGACTGGAGCAAAAGAAAGTAACAGTTTAAGATGTGAATTAGGGTTGCATATTTAAGTATAGAAAAGAACTATCAAAAAGGAAAAAAATATTTACTTGATTTTAACTTTGTTTTTGGTTTTTTAAAAGGGTGTCTGTTTAGAAGTATTGCCACAACAGCCTTTTGGCTGTACAATGGAACAAGGCTACTAAAATTCAACTTTCTTGGTTTGTTTTATTCTGATTTTCAGCAAAAGAGGGATAGCTCAGTGGTTTGAGCATTGGCCTGCTAAACCCAGGGTTGTGAATGCAACCCTTGAGGGGGCCACTTAGGAATCTGGGGCAAAATCAGTACTTTGGTCCTGCTAGTGAAGGCAGGGGGCTGGACTTGATGACCTTTCAAGGTCCCTTCCAGCTCTAGGAGATAGGTGTATCTCCATTTATATATTATATATATCTTTAAGAATGAAATATTTATTAATTATTTCTATTTTTCATGAGTGTGCAAGACACCTGATTTTCACTTGACTGAATGTGTACTGCTGTTGAATTGTCAAAATATGCTGCCTTATGGTTAGATGAATGTTCAGCTACTATGAACTCAATTGTAGAGTCTACAACCAATATTTTATGTAAAGCAGTATGAAGTCATTCCAAATAATATGTGACTATTACAGGACTGCAGAACTTTAGTATAAATGAAGTTTAAGCATTTGAAAGTCTTAGCAAGAGAGGTTTATGGAGAGAAAATAGTGCAGTAGTAGCATTGAGAAGCAAAGGTGCAAGAATGGCACTGTGAGGTTCCACTTCTACAGTCTCACTTTAGATATCAAATGTAAATAAATGATTTTTCCCCTCAGACCTGGCGAGTCCCATTTACAGCCTCAGTTACATTCAATGCAGTCTTTAAATTATGACCTGATACCTAAGCAAGCTCACTTCATGTTAGTGGGTTTTCACAGATTTACCTGATTGTTTCATAACTGTAATTGAGTAATCTATTCTTAGTAAATGAGTGGCAATGTACAAAAAGGAACAGAATCCAGCTCACAATCTCCTATCTTTGTTGAGGCTGCAATGTGACCAGGAATAAAAATTCACCAAAGCAAGCAGAAGTTATGACTGAACACACACACAAAAGCACATCTGTTCATAAAGGAAGTGCCATTTAAAGACAGCCATTCTTCAGGTAAAAACATATTGATACAAGATTATTCATTTTATTTTCCAACTGTTTGCGTTGTTTAAAGGGAGGAGAGTAATGGGACCACAACATCTCAACTTGAAAACTCCAAATGGTATACTTTACAAATGTGCTCTTTGGCCTCAAAAGACTCCGTATACTTCTCACCTTGCTTACTCTGAAGGTCTTTTAGCCTGGAGCAAAGCTCCTCCACTAAAGTTTCGATCCCAGAGCTCTGTACAACAACAACAACAAAAAAAACAGAAGTGCAAATTACTAAAAAAATATAAAATAGAATATGTATACCAAATTATGAAAGCAGTATAAATATTCAAGAGACAAAGTAGATGAGGTAATATTACTCTCTTATTGGAACAACTTCTGTTGGTGGAAAAGACAACCTTGCAAGCTTCACAGAGCTCTTCCTCAGGTCTGAGGAAAGTAATCAGAATGTCCAAGTTGAATACAACGACATACAAATAATTCAGCATAAGGGGTTCACACATGCTGTAGGAGATCACTTAACTTTAAGTGGGCAATCAAGAGATAGCAGGCAGTACAGTGTTTTACAAAATTGTTGTGATGAGCCGCAAAACCAATATTTCTGTTACGTCTATGGTTTTTAGTGTCCAGAAGAACTATGAATTTAAGTTCCCAGGCTCAGCTTCTGAAGATGTTGTGCAGGCTTCTTTTGAGGAAGAGGAGTGAGGTCAGATACAGAGTGCTTGCTCTGTGAAAACTGTTCACCCATGGCATTTTTGTACATCATTTTTCTATGAGAGTTCACTTGAGAATGTAGTAATTGTCTGGTTTCACCCACAGTTGTTCTTATTGCATTTAGTGCACTGGATGAGGTATACCACATGCTATGACAGGCATGTGTAGAACCCACAGCTCTTCAAAGGTGTTATATTGGGGGTCTTGATCATCATAATAGTGGAGATAGATCTGCAGGTTTTTCATCTGCAAGGTCTGGTGCCATTTTGAGTTGGTATGTCCTAGGCTATGGGGAGCCTGCTTTTGACCATGAGCTTGGCAAGGCTAAGGAGGTTGTTTGATGGCCAGAAGAGTGGGTCTGGGAAAGATTTATTTCAGGATGCGGTCCCCATCAAGTATGGTTTGTAATTATTTGATGATAGTCTGTATGGTAGAGTTCCATTGTTGAAGCTGATTGTGACATCCACAAAACTGAATCTGGTGTGGGAGTGTTCTAAAGAGTTTTGATGAATGGGGGTGATGATTGTTCAAGTTGTAGAAATCAATGAGGGCGTTTAGATCCTCTGTCCAGACAGACAATGAAAACATCATTGATGTATCTCATGTATATTGTTGGTTTTGTGGTGCGTTTTTCCAGAAATTCTTGCTCAAGGTGGCCCATTAAGAGGCTGGCATATTGGGGAGGCATCCTAGTACCCATGGCTGTTCCCATGGTTTGGACAAATCCACCAACAGAAGTTGGACCAATAAAATACATTACCTCACCTACTTTGTCTCTCTCATATCCTGGTACCTGGGACAGTTACGACAATTCTGCAAACAAATGTATAAATATCTAGTCAGTTATGAATTTTCTATGTTTCATAGACTAAGTATGCATCAATCAGCACCAGAAAATGGTTAAAATTATGCATTAGTTCCTAGGAAGAAATGTGTCATAGTAAGAGTCAATGTGATCAAGTGAAACAAGTTAATAAATACGAACATAAAGACGAGGTTTTCCAAATGCAAGTATCATACTATGCAATTTACTGTAAAGTATTTGTGAGTTTATCACTTGTATACTTTTATGTATACATGGACTATTGTCAATCAGGACTGAGATGAATATCATAGTAAAAATCCTATCAGTAGATCATGGAATTTACTTTAAGAAGTTGAATGACTTCTACTGCCGGGTTCACCTAAAATATTTTTTCAGAAAGGGACTGTGAAGATGACTTTCAAAGTTCTTATTTCAGTTCAGGCCCTACCCTATTGCTCTTTCTAGTTACCATGCCTGAATTAGCTTTTCTGTACGTGATTTCTTCATCCTCTCTTTTCTCATGCTTTTATTATCCATCTCATTTTTGTTGTTGGCCTCCCATTATCTCCAGCCTCTTTTCTATTAACTGCCTTTCCTCCATTACTCCCACCCCTAACTTTTTTCATTCTTTATTTCCCTCCGCTCGCCACCCTGAAAGAAGTTCTAGAATTAGAGAAAGCTGTACTACCAGTGATAGATGTGCAGCATGTTAGTAATACTACCAGCAATCTGATGGAGTAGTATTCCATAGTGTTTCAATGGAATAAAAGGTGTGTGACAGTCAATACAATACAAGATGCAAACCCACAGCCTGAAATGACCTTCTGGGGAAGAGCAGAGCACAATGGTATATGTAGAAAAATATCTAAAGAGAAACCCAATTGAAACGGTCATGGTTAGAGACAATATGGTATAGCAACCGGTGACTTCCCTGCACCCCCCCTGAATTTCCCAACACTTCTCCTGCCCCCCAGTTTTGTGAACTAGTTACATGCCAATTTAGTGACTGTTTGGAAATTTGAATTGAAATTGAAACACTAATACACACTTTAAAAGCATATACAATGTATGGTAAAATATGTGCATCTGAAAAAGTATAATAGATTTGAAAAGTATGAACATAGACTAGCTTTCTTAAACAGCTGTTGTTTTGTATGACAATGTCAGTGCATTCACTTCAGTGATGCTGGCCAACCTAATAATTTCAAATGATGATTTGTAAGCAAAGTCTAAAAGAGCTCTCCCTGACAGCTAGAGATGAGCTGGGGCTGGGGAGAAAGGCTTCAGGACCAGACTGTATTTATATTCACACCTAATCTACCTAGATATCCAGTAAACAGAGCTGTGTTGCCCAAGTGATAGATTTTGGCTGGGGTTGGGTTACAAATAAACTTGAATGCAGGAGGGCGGGGGAATGAAATGTTGTTCTTATTGTTATGAGTAAAGGGCAGTAGAACTTTACTTAGCTTGTGCTGATTGAGGGCATCTAGAGAGAGGGTGGGGACCTGTCCCTCTCCACTGTTTAAAGACAACAACGAGTCCTGTGGCACCTTATAGACCAGGGTTGGCAACCTGCGGCATACGAGCTGATTTTCAGCGGCACTCACACTCCCCAGGTCCTGGCCACTGATCCAGAGGGCTCTGCATTTTAATTTAATTTTAAATGAAGCTTCTTAAACATTTTTTAAATCTTATTTACTTTACATACAACAATAGTTATATATTATAGACTTATAGAAAGAGACTTTCTAAAAATGTTAATGTATTACTGGCCCACGAAACCTTAAATTAGAGTGAATAAATGAAAACTCGGCACACCACTTCTGAAAGGTTGCCAACCCGTTATAGACTAACAGATGTATTGAGGCATGAGGTTTCGTGGGTGAATACCCACTTCGTTGGATGTTTAAAGACAGAGCTGATTAGGCTCCATAGACAGTCTTTTGTTCTTTTAAGTGAGCACTGCAGCTGAAATCACTGATAATCAGGTTTAAGTGCTTAGTCCTACTGTGGGGACAGTGTTTCTGTGGAAGAGACAGCCCAGACTGCACTAGTAGCGAGGTTCCTCCACTGAGAGCTGGGTGGAACCTCAAGAGACCAACTCGCAGAGGTCACAGTGGCAGGTGGCAGCAGAAAGTGACTGCACAGGGCGATTGGAAACAGTGGTGGAGTGAACAGTGGCACAACAAACAGCAGTGGCCAGAGCGAACAGTGAGCAGCTGGAGGAACGAGCAAGGTGCTTTCTTGCCCCCCACCTGGGAGGTGTACTCATGTACTCTGAACTCAGTCTCCAATGACCAAGGACAACATCGGTGAGTGGGGAGTGGTGGAGGGAAAAGTGAGGGGCATGTTAAATAAACGTTTGTTAAACTATATTTTAGTGACTTTGCTCCAGAATGCTAGATTTATCTAGTTCTTTTTTTAACCCTGTTATAGTTTTGGTCTTCACAGCAAAGAGTTCCATGGGTTGACTTTATGTTGTATGAAGAAGTACTTCCCTTTTGTTTTTTTAAAAACCTGCTGCCTATTAATTTCATTGGGTGACTGCTAGTTCTTGTGTTATATGAAGGATTAAATAACATTTCCTTATTCACTTTGTTCACACCAGTCAAGATTTTATAGACGTCTATCATATCCCCCCTTAGTCGTCTCTTTTCTAAGCTGAAAATTCCCAGTCATTTTAATCTCTCCTCCTGTTTCATACTCCTAATGATTTTAGTTGCCCATCTCTGTACCTTTTCCAATTCCAATACATCTTTTTTGGGATGGGATAACCACATTTGCACACAGTATTCAAGGTGTGCACATACCATGGATTTATAGAGAGGCAATATGATATTTTCTGTCTTATTATCTATCCTTTTCTTAATGATTCCCAATATTCTGTGTGCTTTTTTGACTGCCGCTGCACACTGAGTGGATGGTTTCAGAGAACTATCCACGACGACTCCAAGATCTTTTTCTTGAGCGTTAACAGCTAATTCAGATGCCATCATTTTGTATGTATAGTTAAGATTGTTTTTCAATGTGTATTACTTTGCATTTATCACAATTGAATTTCATCTGCCATTTTGTTGCCCAGTCACCCAGTTTTGTGAGATCCCTTTGTAAATCTTAGCAGTCTGCCTGGGACTTAACTGTCTTTAATAGTTTTGTAACATCTGCAAATTTTGCCACCTGTTTACCCATTTTTCCAGATAATTTATGAATATGTTGAATAGTAATGGTCCCAGTACGACCCCTCAGGGATATCACTATCTCTCTCCATTCTGAAAACTGATAATTTATTCCTACTCTGATTCCCATCTTTTAACCAGTTACTGGATCCATGAGAGGACTCCCCTCTTATCCCATGATGGCTTACTTTTCAAAAGTCAATTTAAATTAAATATATTTTTTAAATTATATTTTTTTAGAAATCTAGACCTGTTATGTGTTTTGGTATAACTTGCATTATCCTTATGTTAAATTTGCATTATCCTAACAAAATATTTACTTTATTCATATCTCTTTTATATGTTGCATGTCAAAGTGAAAATGAAAAGAGAAAAACAATACAAAAATTTTTCCACTCAAAGGCCTCAAAAACTAACCAAGGTGAAGACCACATCAAGAACCAAGAATAAATCAACATGTCACCTGAAGGTTCAAGTGGTATAACTACAGCTACCTACCGAAGAAACAGTGTCTCCAAAACCTAAAGGCAGTTCCTGATGTTTGTCGGTCAAAGTGTTCCCATTTATTGAAGTTACAAAAGATGGCTACTGGTGCTTCTCTTGCAAAAAAAGCTTACAAAGAAGGAAAGCTTCCCAATGCTATAATTGGTAAAAGTGGAGGAGCTTGGTTTGTCAAACCGATCAGCAAAACCAGTGCTGACGAACTACGTGAAAAGGCTGCAAAACACCAGGCCTCAGGGGTGATCAACATGCAGAAAACCTTATAAGCCCACTTTTAAAGCCAATTTTAGAACTACTTAATGAGGTGTTAAGAATGCTGGAGACACAACATAGTTCATGCAAACGAACATGGTCATGGCATCCTGCTTTCTATTTAAGCAAGAGATACCACACTCTACAAACTGGAGGCCAATGTTAAGTGCATTGTCACTTGTTCATCCTGAAATTGAACACTGGTTCCAAACAAGACCAGCAAATGCTCACTATCTTTCTGCAAGAAACTCAAATGGCTAGAAGCATGTGGTCCAACAGTGAAAGATTCAACCGTTGAAAAAGTGAAGAACTCTCACCACATTCAAAAATTTGCATACATGGCTGATGAATGCACCGATGCAAATGGGTATCAAGTCACTGTGTACGTTATCTTGATGTCAGGGGTAGGCCAGTAAATGCATTTCTAGATGTTCAAGTTATAGAACAGGGGTAGACAACCTATGGCACGTGTGCCAAAAGCGGCACAGAAGCTGATTTTCAGTGGCACTCACACTGCCCGGGTCCTGGCCACCGGTCCGGGGGACTCTGCATTTTAATTTAATTTTAAAGTGAGCTTCTTAAACATTTTAAAAACCTTATTTACTTTACATAAAACAATAGTTTAGCTATATATATATAGAGAGAGAGAGACTTAGAGAAAGAAACCTTCTAAAAACTTTAAAATGTATTACTGGCACACAAAACCTTAAATTAGAGTGAATAAATGAAGACTCGGCACACCACTTCTGAAAGGTTGCCAACCCGTTACAGAAGACACATCGGCTGCATCTGTGACAACCCACATCTTAGGAGAGTTAAATGCTTGTCAACTGGACCCCAAATAGATGGCTGCTTGTGCATTTGATGGAGCTGCAAACTTCTCTGCAAGACATGGTGCAGTACAAGCTTTGCTCAGACAAAAGTGTAACCCTAATCTCTCCTATACACACTGCAGAGGCCATCTACTCCAACAAGCTCTCGTACAAGCTGCAGAATCATCAAAAGACATTAAAAAAAGCTATAAATTTAATGTCTTCACTATATTCTTTTTTCAGCAGCAGTCCAAAGAGACTAAATATCTTGGAAAATATAGAAGATACACTGGGACTGAAGTTCAAATTAGTACAACCTGGGAAAACCCACTGGCTCTCTCAAGAGCGATCCTTGTCTATTGTCTTAAAATTACTCCAGCCATTACTACTGGCTCTGGAAAGTTATCTATCAAGATGGGATGGAGCTAAGAAGTGAGGCTGGTAGATTACTTTTGCTACTATGTTCAGAGAAGACTATTGCCATTTTCTCTTTCGTAAGTCTACTGCTGAAACCACGGGTCATTAAACAATGCCATCCAGGCATCTGCTACTACAGTAGTAGATCTCTGTCCAGCAATAGAAGCTACATTTGGATCAGAGAGCTATCCATTGAAAAAGTACTGGAAGAAGCAAAGACTTCAGTCCAGAAGTTGACTAATGAAGGCATTTATATTGAATCCTTAAGTGAAGAAGACAAGAAGTGTTTGTTAAGACAACTGAAAAAGTACACAGACTTGATTCTTAAAAATCTACAACAGCAACTTTTAGATTCTACTCAACCTCTACGTAGCTTTTACAGATGCCTGTCCTATAAATCAACAACAGTTGAGTGGAGTGAGGCACTACCAGCAATGGGGCTGCCATGTGATCAGGACAGAATAGAGAATTTGAACAGAGTGGAATATCATACGACGAACGAAGAAAGATTTGACTTCAACTTCTTTATCATCATCACTAGTGGCTCGACCCAATCTTTGTGTACTGTTTTCTGGGATGAAAGAAGTAGGAATTCATCTCTTGCTACTCCCAGTCATAACAGCTACAGTTGAGCATTCTTTTTCACCATTGAATAGAATTTTGTGTTCTGAAAGAAGTCGCCTTCTGCCTGATCATGTGAATGAACTAATCAGCATATTAATTGAAGGAATGGAAGTACTGGACACACGAGAAGCCACCAAAGATGAATGCACTGCATTCAAGAAGTTCATTAACAGAGTTATGCAAAATTATAACAAGAAACCAAGAAGGTTGTAGATGTAGTGCTTCATAGAAGGCTTGAGTAGCCAACTTTAATTTGTGTGATGATTTCAAAACACGGAGTTAAATCTAATAAAAAGGTCATGAAACATTTTAAAGTTTTTACTATAGTGCCATACAGCACACCTTCACCCTCATGGTCTCACCCCTCATCGGCCCTGACCCCCCCCCCCCCTCATTTCAATTCCTGGGGAAACCACTGATAGCAACTTACGCTCAGAAGCAGAAGGTTGGAGTTGTAATAGAAAAAGCATCATACTGGGGGATGTAAGAAGCTGTATGTGCAGCCCCCTTTACACTGTCACACTTCTTAAAAACACATGCAGGTTGCTTTTCCTATTACGACTCCAGCCTTCAGTCCTCACAGCACTTGAAGTTACTGTGACTTAGGCCTGGGCTACGCTAGCGGGGGGGGGGGGGGGGGGGGCTGTTTCGCATTAAGATATGCAACTTCAGCTGCGCTATTCGCATAGCTGAAGTTGAAGTATCTTAGTTCGACTTACCTGGCTGTCCTCACAGTGGCGAGTCGACTGCCACGGCTCCCCGTCGACTACGCTTACTCCTCCTGCCGAGGTGGAGTATGGGCGTTGATTAGTGGATCAATTTATCACGTCCAGATGAGACGTGATAAAAATCGATCCCCGATACACTGAACACTACCCATCGATCCAGCGGGTAGTATAAACATACCCTTAGACAAACCTACTGGCAATAGCTACCACCACCATTTACCTTCTGAGTTTGACCCAAACATCTTTTTAACCTTTTCGGTATGTATGAATGTGATGTACGCTTCTTTCCAAAGGTACTACGTACAGCACACAGAGGTTAACAAGTGATTAAACAGATGCAAAAGAGGCAGATTTGCCTGCATCGCCGTGTTGGCGCAATGCATTTCTTTTAAAAAAGATTTACATACACACACTCACTCCCTCCCTGCTTACTTCTCAGTAGAGGAATTGGCAGGAATGAGACCATAAGGTGATACTGATACACGATAAGTTTTAGGGGAAAAAGGACCAAACTGTACAATTAAAACAGATTTTCCATTCTGAAATAATATGCTAATTTGAAAAGTCATACTGAAGTAATGGCTTCTGCTCTTTAATTTCTAGGTTTAATTATTTAAAGTTAAAGTGACAAAGCAATTACCTAACCCAGTTAACTGCAACTGCAGGGCTGAAAGTGCTAAATATAAAACTTCACAGCATATACTTAACTCAAGATGACTCAGCAATATTGAACATTAGGTTATATCTCCTATGTTTATGAACTACCTACTATTTAAAAAGGTAGAAAAGAATAGCATACTATGGATAACTTGTGTGGCTGCAGTGGCTGTCACTATATACATGCACCATCTACAGTAGCTTTTTTGTTTGTTTGTTTGTTTGTTTGAAAAAGTAGCACAGAAAGAGGTGATCTTGTTTCCACTCTGCTCTGAAGAATGATTACATGAAAGACAACCTGTGGCAACTTTATAAAAGCTAAGCAATTTAAAATCACTACACGACCCTAACACAAATACATGTAAGAAAAAGGTAATCTGCTTACCATTATGTTGAAGAAATGAAAAAGTTTTGGAATCACACACTCAGTTTCCGTCTGCATCACAAAACTAATACTTAAATCAGCTGACATACTGCATGCTGTTATGCACAGCAATCCTATGTAGCAAGCACTAGGTTAAAAAAAAGCCTACAGTGCAGAATGTCAAGCCTCTAGAGATCATTTATTCAACTTCTTACTGCACTGTGTAAAACAGGCTGCAGATTAGCAAAGTAACACCTCACAAGCAGTGATAAAATGCTTTAATATTCTCTTATAGACTGTGAGATGTATTTAACAAATCAATACAATATAAAAGTAATTTTCTGGTGTTTTGTTAAGTGGTAATTTTCTGGTGTTTCTGGCTATATCTTAGCCGTTACGCTCCAAGTTTCAGAAAAATCTAAAGTAACCCAGCTAGTGTCCGTTTGTCTCAGTAGGATATGTAATTATATGAATTTAAAACACTACAAATTATCTACCCCGAAGTGCCTTGCTTTTGTTAGTTTTAAGCTCTGCAATATTTATACTGGTTTTGATTATTTTAAGAAGTATTTATCCCAACATGAAATACACAGAACTTAATCACATTAGCCTCTACAACAATATCATGTGGTTAACTCTCACGATTTCTGTCTTCGGGTGGAGTATGAAATATTGTTTAAGCTTATTTCAGCTACTAAGCTTGCTTCCAATAATAGTCCCTCTTTTTCCCCCCTTCAAGATCTGGAGGTGAGGTTTCTAACCCACCACTTTTAAAATTTGTATTTTTAGTTTTTCCCTTCCCCTCAAATCAATCCCTCATTTTTCCTCTCTGTTCTAGTGTCTTCCAGGATCCACTTACTCCCATCCCTTCTTTCTTTACTTCCATCCCAATCCATCAAAGGTATTATTTTTTGGCACTCTGTCCACTTTTTGAGGGCTAGACTGGCTCATATAAGGATAGGTGCCAGATTACTAGTTTGGGAGTGACGATGCTAAGAGATAAGGCTGAGTGTGTGTCATGGAAGTCACGGATTCTGTGACTTTCTGGGACCTCCGTGACTTCTGCAGTGGTCAGTGCAGCTGGCCCGGGGCTGCCCGAGCAGCTCGAGCAGCCCCATGACCAGCCGCACCAACTGCTGCTGAGGCAGTCTCGGGCCACCTCCCCCAGCAGCAGGTTTTTGGGTATAGGAGGGGCTTAGGGCTGGGGAGGAGGTGAGGGCTCTGGGCAGCGCTTACTTTGACAGGCTCCCCGGAAGTGGCAACATGTTCCTCCCTATCAGCTTCTAGCTCCACGTGCCGCCTCTGTCCACAAGCACCGCTCCCATAGGCTGTGGTTCCCGGCCAATGGGAGCTGGCACTTGGACGGAGGGAGAGACGTGTCATTACTTCCGGGAGTGCTGAGAGGAGCTGAGTAGGAGGTCTGCCAGTCCCACCAATCCTTCCCTTCCCCCAAGCACTGCGGCGCCCCCCAAACCATGCCCCCCCCTGCCCCCAGCACCCGCAGCACCCTCACACCGCCATTTCCCCAAGATTAGTCAGGGGTATGTAGTACAAGTCATGGCCAGGTCATGGATAGTGAATGTTTGTTCACTGCCTCTGACCTATCCATGACTTTAACGAAAAATACCTGTGACTAAAACGTAGCCTTACTAATAGATAAATTAAGCCTCTGAATTTGCCCAGTCAGAAAAAACAAGCAGCCAGTCTGACTGCTTGTTAACTTAAGATTTCTGAGACTTTTCTCCAATCATCCTGCCTCTTGCTTACAAAACAGCATAGCTTTATCTAGAGCAAATCAACATACTATTTCAGTTAACCAAGGAGTGAGAGAAATCAAAGGCAGCAATCCTCAAGCACGCAAGATAAAAGGAGATCACTAAATTCACACCCAAACTCTCATTTGTTGCTACTAGACCACTGAATGAGTCTCCTTTACACTCTCTCCTTTTCTCTACTCCACTGCAGAGGGCCTTTTTCAACAGCACCCACAGACAAACAAAACTGGTGTGATGGTTCAACGTTTTCACTAGACTCCTGCCAATGCCGTGAAAAAGTCTATATCCATGAGCCCAGATGCTACACTCCTCTGTCAAGAGTCTCCTGCAGTAGGTGAAGAAAAATAACATTAAATATGAGATCTGTAGGATTTCATTTCTAGTTTAAAAAAGTAACTAATATCTCTATGAAATCCCTCAACGTGACATGTACAGCCAGACGCAATTATCAGTGAAATGCATCCGGTTGAAACATAACACTTTAGATAACATTATGAAAGGTGGTAGGTTTCATATACTCATTTCCAAATTTAAGTACCTGTTGATATTTTTAAGAGAGGAAAAAAAGGCAAAGAAATTCTCTAAAAAGAATAGAGCCTGCACACTGGTTAAAAATTGTGGTCTTCAATTAGTACAGAAGATTTGCCTTTAAAAAAAAATAAGTCCACCAATTTGCTGTGTTTGGAATACTTTATACAATTTAAAGATGTCGATTTAACAATTTTAACTCACAAAGACAAAAACTGTCTCTGTCAACTATTATCTATGCCAAGTTCCAGCCCATTAAAACGCAACTGTCAGAGTTACATCTGTAGGCAGGGGAGATTATATATTGTGTCTTCAAGGCTTCAGCCAGAAGCTTCAAGAGATTGGGTCCCACTGGGAGCCTGAAGATTAGCTGTAATCCAGGGTAAGTATATCAGGCCCAGTATAGTCATTCTAAAGCAGGGGTTATCAAACTGGGTGTCAGGACTCCTCAGGGGGGTCACGAGGTTATTACACAGGGGGTCATGAGCTGTCAGCCTCCACCCCAAACCCTGCTTTGCCTCCAGCATTTATTATGGTGTTAAATATATTTAAAAGAGTTTTCAATTTATAAGGGGAGGGGCCGCACTCAGAGGCTTGCTATGAGAAAGGGGTCACCAGTACAAACATTTGAGAACCACTGTTCTAAAATTTATTTGAATACAGTTACCATCCAGTAGGTTTAGCATGTTTTCTCAGAGTTTCTGCTACCATGATGGTCACATCTCATGATTATTTTACCAAGTTTCTAGTCTACAGAACTGAAGGTAGCATGAGTAAGGAAGGATATATGGCTCTTTATCCTATTTTCAGTGGATCTGTTAAGTCATTACCTATTCCCTCTCAATGGTATTATTTGGCTAGGGGCCAGCTGACTGAGCTTGCCTTCTATGACATATCAGCGAAACAGCTGCCTGTACTGAGAAATTTGAACAATTCAGAGCTAGATATTATAAATGACATCTTCCTAAAATTACTTAAAAATATATGTACAATATAATCTATTTAACTAGCTATGACTTCGCATCTTGTTCCATGTGAAGCAAGGTAAAGTCTTCCTTGTTCTGCCCTGAACTGTGTCCTAGCCTTTTCTTTGTCTGTCATGTCTTATTTAGCTACAAGTCTTTTCTATATTGGTGAAGCACCATAGTAAATTAAAGGCACTATATTTTAATTGTTAATGATAATTATAACAGTGATAAGAGAATTAGTCACTACAGTTTCCCTCTGGGTTCATAGTATACTTTAAATCTTAAAAAGCAATTCTTCACTTTCATAAAATACAGCTTTGAACAATGAGATACAAGTTCTCAGTTTCACTTTTTGATAGTGTATAACTGCAGTGCACCAGATTGCTTTTCTTGGCATGTGGCCTGTCACCAAGTGAAAGATTAAGCAGCTGTTCTGGGTGAATCAACAGTTAAGACATATGAACTGACTAACATACAAAATGTGACTCACCACAACTGTACATTTGTTGCTAAAAACTTACTCTGTCAAATGTAGACGGTTTTTAAAGAGTCAATGTTTTCATTTGCCTAAAAGATTGCTTACATGTTACAAAATACAAATTATACGTTAACTGCACTGTAAAACATTTTTTAAAAGTTTGAATATAAAATTTAATGCTAAGAATAGAAAAATGTATCCATATTTACCTAAAAATTTCCTCTCTTTCAAGTAATAAAGTCCACAGATCTGTTAAAATGGGTATTTCAGCCTGCTTCCAACTTGGAGGCAGAACCAGACCTCTCCGTCAGCCACTAGCAGCAAGGGAAAGCCCTGACTCCTAAAGTTCTCTCCAGCTGAGAAAACTTTCACAGACAGGGAATTCAAATCTACTTTCCTACATCACAGATTGTGTTAAATATAATTAGGGGGGGGGGCAACAATTTTTCCAACTGCAGAGCATAGTAATTTCCGTTAACTGACAACAAACCTAAATCCTTGGATGTCAATTTTCATTGCTCTGCCAGATGATTCATTTGTCTTCGGCTGGATCTGTGGCCCTTATTATTTGACTAAAGTATTTTTTCAGGTAAGCTCAGATATAGTTTCCTATTTTTTTTCTAAAGGTCCACAGATCCGTTATCATGGAATTTTCAAAGCAGAGTGCCCATAGGGTGGGAGGTAAATATCATCTTCATCTTCCCCTAGTACTAAGCCACAGAAAAGACTTCTCCCAAAATAAAGAAAAAGGCATTTGCTAAGACTAGATAACCAAAATGCAGAATTTGATGAACACATGGCTGACTGGCAGATTTCAATACAGGAGACATGACTGTCTGACCTGAGGTTGACAGGGCTTTGATAATTCCCAGAAAGAGAAATATTTCTTGAATTTACTCAGGGAATGAATGTTATGATAGTTGTGAGAATCACCTTCCTGAATTAAAAATACAATACTAGGTCTTGACAGAGAGAGAAAACTCCCAACTTCAAATAAAAAACCCTTATCTGACTAGAGATGGTAACATCGGCAGGCCTATTCTAAAAGATCTGTGGTATAACGAAGCCTCCTGTAGGGCTTCAATCTGGGTAGTGCTGGCAAGGAGCAGAATGAGATTTCAAGATTATGCTCTATAATCTTGCAGGGTTGGAATACAGTGGGTGCCATAAGGAAGCATTTAGTGCTGGGATTGGTATAATCTTCCTTTTCTTGAAAATGCTGAGAACATTATACTACAGAAAGCTGATCTTTTTACTTGGATGTTTATACACACAAAATAAAGCCCTGCTGGGGGAACTCAAGGCTATGTTTCACTGGTTTAACACAATAGTTAAAACTATGGATGTTACACCAGCCAGCAGAATAAGTTCTATTTGTTGTCTTCTATTTTGGTATCCATAAACCCAATATCACTTCATCCAAGCATTCACTATAAGCCCGTCTAGTTTCGAATGGCAGGACTGGTCTTGCAACAGCAGACTTCTGTGAGACCGTCAAATATCTAATGTGAGGCAGCCTGAGAGCCATAGCCTTGCTAGACAAAGTCATAAACTGTATCCATGCCCAGCTCTCTCATTCCTATCTTTTTGTACTGTCCTGAGAAGCAGTGAAAGTGGTGGGAAGTCATTCACCACCTCATCTCCCTGATCCAGATGCAGAGAGGGGTAAGCAGGGCACTTTATTTACTATATCCAGACGCAAAGAGGTCCATTACCAGCTCTACAATTAACTTACAATGAATGAGAGATTTCCAGGTGCAGGAGCCACTCTGCTAATCCATCTTTTGCAATGCAAGTCTGTGTGTTCATCTCCTTTTTGACAGTCAGCACACAGAGCTAGGAAATTCGGATCCAGCCAATGCAGGAAAATTCTCTTTGGCATAAGACATGTTGACTGTAGTGACCAGAACAAATCTGTTATACGGTGAAGGAGCAGTGCTCTGAGACCTCAGTGAATCATTGTGTTTCAGAGGGTGGATGCTGTGCTGTCTCTTTCTAGTATCCATTCCCGAACTGAATCAGAAAGATCGTTAACAACCACCACCACCAACAAAAAATCTGCATTCACTAGCTGTGGGAGCACAGCTATACATCTGAAGCTAAATCTCCCAACAGCTGAAACAAGATACGATGCGGAGGGGATACCTGGAATTACTGGACAGGTAGCATATGAACTCTTGATCACTAAAGCATGCCTGAATAAGAACTGAATTTCTGTTTCTGTGGCACCACTTGTTTTCCTTTATGAACATCTCCACCTTCTGCTAACATTCTTCCGAGATGAGACCTTGGTACCCGACAATATTCATCCTCAGCCTGGGTCCATCATAGACTTCCCTGGTACCATGTGTCTGTCCTGAAACCAAGAAACTCCAGGGACGTTATCACTGTGTGCTTGCTTCTGAACCCGAATCAGAAAAGTTGTCCAAGAAAAGTGAATTTCCTTTTCCCCTTAAAGCCAACATTATTGCTATCATGATCCTGGAGAGATACCCTGAGAGAACATTTAAGATCAAATGATACTGATTGAGACTGGGTAAGAAAAAACCTGTCTCCCCTCTGAAAAACAATTATCGAAGGATGGTAAAATGGGAATGTTTTGAAGACAACGCTCCATCAGGAAAAATGGTAACTCACCATCTCGTAACTGTTGTTATTTGAGATGTACTGCTCATATCCATTCCAGTTAGGTGTGTGTGCGTGCGCCACGTGCAGTTGTCAGAAAGCTTTCCCCTAGTAGCACCCATCGGGTCAGCTGTAAGAGCCCCATGGAGTGGCACATTTATGGCACTCAATATATGACCCTGCCAATCCAGGGCCTACTAAGTTCCTTCTTGCCAGTTACTCCGACAGGTGGGAAAGCAGGTGGGTCTGGAATGGATCTGAGCAACACATCTCGAAGAACAGTGATGAGTAGCTGAGTAATCGTTTTTTCTTCTTCAAGTGCTTGCTCACGTCAATTCCAGACTTCCAACCCTACCTCGGAGGTGTGGTTGGAGTTATAGAGCATCAGACTGGAGCACTGCTCTACCGAAGGCTGCACCATCTCTAACATGCTTGGTTATAGCATAGTGAGTGGCAAATGTGTGCACCAAGGACCATGTTGCCGTCCTGCAGATTTCTTGAATTGGCATCTGAACCAGGAACGCTGCCAATAAGGCCTGCACCCTCATGGAATGGGTCATGAGAGCTGGGGCTGGAACATTAGCTAATTTGTAGCAGGTGCAGATGCAGGACATAAGCGACTGAGATCCTCTGCGACGAGACCGGGAGACCTTTCATACGGTCTGCTACTGCCATGAATAGTTGGTTCGACTTCCAGGTCAGGTCTGAGCTGCACCGTGTCCTCAACAGAGGGGAGAAGAACAGGTGCCACCCTACTTATGTAAAACATTGCCGTTGTGTTGTCCATCATGACTCCCACACATTAACCGCTTAAGCAGCCCTGGAAGCTCTGGCATGCTAGTCAAACGGCTCAACTCCTTGATACTGACGTGGAGTGAGAGCTTGTCTTGTGTCTGAAGGTTCCCCAGGTGTGCAACCCACCCCAGTGCTGATGCATCTGTTACCAGGGACAGGGAGGGCTGAGGTCTATGGAAGGACTCCCTTGCACACGTCTTGGTTGAGCCACCAGTCCAGAGACTGGAGGACGTGACCTGGAAGAGTGACCAGAGTCCAGACTGTCACGTCCCAGGCGGTACGCTGACGTAAGCCAAATCTTGAGAGGTCTGCGACACATTCTGGCATGCTGTGTACCAAGTATGTACAAGATGCAATTTGACTGAGTAGACTCAGGCAGGCTCTTGCTGTGGAGGTAGGGTACTGTCTGAGTAGAATCCCTTGCCCCTTAGCTGCCGAGGAATCTCCTCCGCTACCCCTGCAGCAAGGAGCATTTGCACCTCCTGGATAAGGAGTTACTCATGAGAAGGGTCCCGGAAGAGGGACAGGGAAGGGGGTAGAAGCAGAACTGGAGAGAATAACCCATTTGTACCATGCAAAGAACCCAGTAGTCCAATGTTATTTAGGACCAAGCACGGTAGAAGTGGGATAGACAGTTCAGAAAACAGGGTTGAGGATGTGGTCCACAGTCAGGCACGCTTTCCCTGGGCGTACCTTCAAAAGGCCTGCTTGGAGCCCGAAGAGCTACATGCCTGGCCCTGAATAGATGAGGGCTGGGATGGCTTCTGCCTGCCATTCCTACCACACTTCCTAGAAAAGTCCCATCTAGGATGCAGTTGGTAGGGACGTTGAGAGGTTTGTGGTTTAAAATATTTCTGCTGAGTAGCGAGGCTGTGCACACCAAGTGACTTCAGCGTAGCCTTCAAGTCTTTTAGGCTATGCAGCCTAGAGTCAGTTAGCTCTGCAAATAATCCTGCCCTATCAAAGGCCAGGTCCTGGAGGGGTTGCTGAACCTCAGGTGGCAGACCTGAGGCCTGCAGCCATGAGCTTCTCCTCGTGGCCAAGCCAGAGGACAAGGTGCACGCCGCTGAATTCACAGCCTCCAGTGAGGCCTGTAAAGAGGTCCGTGCCACTGCCCTGCCCTCAACAATGGCCCCAAACTCTTCCCTGGACCCCGAGGACAACAGTTCCCTAAATTTAATTTCAACATGAAGTTCCAGGAATTGAAGATGCATCTGCTCAGGATTGCCTGCTGATTAGCAATCTTGAGCTGTAAGCCTCCCATGGAATAGACCTTCTTGCCAAAAGGTTGAGTCTTTTAAAGTTCTTGGACTTTGAAGTGGGTCCTTGTTGCCCCTGCCTCTCACGTTCATTCACTGCTGACACTACCAAGGAGCAGGGCTATGAGTCGGTGTACAAACACCTGTACCCCTTAGAGGGGATGAAGTATCTCTTTTCTACATGTGGAGGGTCTTGATAAGTGGCAGGTCCACTCTGGATGGACCTTCCAGGGCCAGCATGTCCGCCATCAGGTCCTCTTGTTCTGCCAACTCCTCAGCCTGTAGACCCATGTTGCATGCCACTCTGCAGAGAAGGTCCTGGTGGGCGTGACTCTAATGGCAGCGGCCCTGAAGTTGAAGTCCCTGCCACAGTCTTTTCCAGAGAGGATGATGAGAAGGTAAGCAGAGGAACAGAGTCATCTTGGATTTTCTGGTCCATTGGGACTTCCTGCCCAGCCTCCTGTTCGAGGTCGATTATCCCTGGATCCACTGAAGGAGCAGGGCCAGTTCTAGGAAAGGCACTGTGGCTGCAGTACTCTCAGCACCCCTGGGGGCAGGCTGGCTGGCCGACCAGGGGACCTTGGACAAGGTACCCAGGGCCTCATGATATACCCAAGGGGTCCAAAAGGGGCACTGTGCCAGCCTCTGCCATTGCACCGGCCATGGCATTGTGCCAACATCGGGACATCTATGTGCCAACCTGTGCCGGTTCCAGCACGAAAATCTGAACCCTGCCTCTGAGTCCGAAGATGAGGACCAGGATCTAGATGGCCATGATGGTGCTGAGCGAAGCTGGGCGGGTGATTGGTGCCACAAGGATGGGGAGCAGTGCTGGGATCCAGGGCGGCACCGTGACAACGACTGGTGCCGAGACCTTGAATGGTGCCACGATGTCCGGTGCCGAGAACTGTACCTCCACCAAGTCAGGGATCAGTGCCAGGACGGTGAGCAGTGCTGCAAGTCAGAGTGTCATTGTGAGATGGATCGGTGACGGGACTCAGAGCAGTGCTTCCCTGTCAGTACCGGCAAACAGTGTCTTGGAGATGCAGGCGGACGCAACATTGCTAGCTTGCCCTGTGACTGTATCCCCTTCAGTGGTGCTGGAGGCTTGCTGGAGAGGGCCAGGGACCCTACTGGTGTCATGGCAATGAGGTCCCTGGTGGCCTCAAAGGTGTGTGGGGTGCATGGTAGCCCTACCTCTTCCATCATATGGCTTAGGGAGACCAACAGCACTAGACTCAATGGTCCCGTTTGTGGAGCCAAAGTCAACAGTGCCCACTCCAAATCTCTGTGCCAGGTGCTCCCCAAAGGAGTGGGTCTCCAAGGCGGAAATCCGCTACTACCCTGCTTGCAACGCCGCTCTTGTGGTGCCAGGGATGGGACCGGGTCTTGTCGTACCGAGGTAGATTGAACTTGGTGCCAGATCTTGCTGTGCTGAGGCGGACTGCAGTCAGAGTCACCTCCATAAGAAGCTGCTTTAAACAGAAGTCCCACTCTTTTTGTGTTCTAGGGCAAAACCCTTTACAAATCCTGCACCTATTGTCTTGGTGCGCCTCCCCCCAGACAAGTTAGACTGTTAGAATATAGTTATTTAAGACTGTCTGTAAAGGCCTATACTTGAACTTAGGTGTATTTTTATCACTTAGCTAGTTATAGAGTTATAAAACAAAGAATCAAAATCACAGTCCGCCTGTTTCTGGGCCTTCTCTCACTGTGACAGTCTGAGGCCTAGTTCTTAGGCTAAGGCCTTTGGCTAAGCACCAGAGGCAGCCATAAGCTGGGAAGCAAACGGTCACATCCTCACCTTCCAAACTAGTCACATTGAAAGAAGGTGGTATTGGGCTGTTAGAAATACAATCCCGTCCTGATAATGCCTACCACCACCAGATAAAGATGGTTAAAAGAAAACTTAGTTTGATGGCATCCTGTCTGGCAAAAAATCACTTCTCGATAGTTGTGGTTGAGAAACCCTAATTTCTGTATGTTTTATCTTTATGGCCCCCACTTTCTATTGTTAATCTGTCCGGTTCTCTAATTGTTTCTGTCTGTTGTATAATTAATTTTGCTAGGTGTAAGTTAATTAGGGTAGAGGGATATAATTGGTTAGAGAATTATGTTACAATATGTTAGTACTGGTTAGATTGGTTATGGTACAGCTAAGAATATTACTATATAAATTAGGGGCAAACAGGAAGTAAATTGGGATTCAAAAATAAGGACAAGGGAACTTGGATTTAAGCTTGCTGAAAGTTCACCCCAATTAACATTGAATTGTTTGCGCCTTTGGACTTCAGGTATTGCTGCTCTCTGTTCACCCTCCCAGGGAAGTGGGAGGGTGAAGGTATAAGCCCTCTAACATAGACAAGCGGTATGGACTTATTGCAGGAATTGCAGGGTTTGAACCCTTGGGACCAAGGCAAGCCCCAAGGTGCCACGGTGAGATAGGCAGTCGGGGTGGAGGGCAGTGTTCCCTCTAATTTTTAATCACCCATGTGCAGAATGAATCTTGTTATGTGCACCAGTATGGAGGTGACATATGGGTGTGCGTAACAAAATTCACGTGGTGGGGGTGGGTCGAAGGGATTTGAAGCGTAGGAGGGGAGCTCAGGGCTGGGGCAGAGGGTTGGGATGCAGGGCGTGAGGTTTCCAGCCCGGGGTGTGTGTATGTGTGTGCGCGTGTGTGTGCGTGCGCAGGCTCTGAGGTGGGGCCGGGAATGAGGGGTCTGGAGTGCAGGAGGGTGCTCCAGGGCTATGGCAGCGAGAGAAGACTCCCCCCGCTCTCTCTCCCCGAAGAAGAACCTGGTTGCAAGGTGGGGGGAGGCGGGAGAATGCAGGTGGTGAAGGAGAAGCATCTCTCCCCACCTCAGCAGCTCTGGGGCTGCGGGATAGGTGCCCCTTCTCCGACCCCAACAGGAACAGGCTGGGTTCGAGCAGGGGGAGGGCCACCCTGGCCACACCTGGGGCTGGGCCAGGCCACCCTGGTCAGTTCGGGCGGCAGCAGAGTTGGGGCCAGCGGAGGGCTGTCCTAGCGTGTCTAGGCTGCCCTGGCCACAGCATGTCTGGGCAGCCTCAGCAGGTTCACTTACACTGGCCTCTCACAGCCATGGTTGCTTATCTGCACCTAAAAGGGACAAATGTTTTTCCCCTTTCCTAAGTTCTGCTCCAAATATTTAGTACGTTTTTAATTTGCATAGAGTTTTTTGCAGTGTTTTGTTAACAAAATTCTATTGTGCTGAAAATAATTCACCTTTATTAGCTCCCAACATATGCTGCAGAATGCCTATGTGTACTGAAAGCACCCACTTGTTCTAAAAGTTTGACAACTCATAGGATGAGTGACAAAGTGTAATAATCATCAATGTAGTAACATCACAAAATTAAAAAGGTGCATTGAGAGGGTTTTATTCATAGATCTACACCAAGCACCACACAATTCCTAACAGGTCCCAAAACAATTTAACCAGGTACAGCACAATAAACCAAAATACATCACTGTAAAGCCTGCTTGAGCTGTACAGCTCTGCATTAAGCTCTTCTAATAGCCCTTCTAACAGCCCTTGTATCTGACTGTTCAAATTCAGCAGATAGCCACTCCCACCTCCATCCCAGCAGCAACGTTCCCCCTCTGCTTCACAGATATAATGCAGGACACAGCAGGCAGTTATAACCATTGCAATGACTGTGAGATCCAATCTTGTGAGTAAACAACACCAGCATCTATTCAATCTACCAAAGCACATTCAATTGTCTTTCTGTACTTGCTGAGCAGGTAGTTGAAACTGTCCTTGTTGCTCCCCCAAGATCACTATTGGCATTTCAACATCACCACTGGTAATCTGGCAGTCAGGAAACAAAGTTCCTGCTTGTAACTTTTTGAACAGATCTGTGTTCTTAAAGATGCAAGTGCATCTTCCCTAACCAGGCAACACTGATGTTGGTGAAGCATCCATGTGATCCATCTATACTCGCATAACCATAGAAAAGTGGCCCTTTCTGTTGATGTACTCTATGACAAGGTGGTCTGGTGCCAAAATATGGATATGAGTGCCATCTCTTGCTACACTGCAGTTTGGGAATCCCACTGCTGCAAATGCATCCACTATATCTTGCACCTTGCAGAAGTCATACTCCTGAGTAGCTGGAGATAATTTATGGTCCAATACTTGCATGACAGCAGCCCCCACAGTGGATTTTCTAATTCCAAAATTATTTCCTACTGACCAGTGTTGCAAGTTTCCACAGTGCAATCGCCATTTACTTCTCCACTGTCAGTGCAGGTCTCATTCTGTGGGCTGGGGCAAACTCCGCACCCAGATCCGCAATCCCTGCAGTCAGTGCTCGTTTACTGGGTCCAGAAGTGGCGTTTCACAATCTGCCGCTGCTCCATGAATGCCACCAACCACCTTGAACTGGTTCTTGCTTTGTCCCACAACCATCTATCCTCCATGAAATTGTCATGTTCCCTGCTGATTCTGTTTCCTCTTCAGCTCTGCGAGTGCATCCTGTACTTGCAATGCTGCTAACAACAGTGGAGAGCTGTGCAGGCTCGATGCTTCTGTCAAAGAGATAGTGGACAACGAGGAGGGCTGCA
Source organism: Gopherus evgoodei (assembly GCF_007399415.2). NCBI lineage: Eukaryota > Metazoa > Chordata > Testudines > Testudinidae > Gopherus > Gopherus evgoodei. The sequence goes on from NC_044326.1 coordinate 24,863,632, forward strand.
TGGGTTCGTGGCATTTTTTAAAAAGTGCAAAAGTCATGGGATACAGATGATACTATGGGATGGAGAAAGTTGCATGTTGGGAAACTGTTCCCAGTTACCCGAGAAACCTATTTCTGCCCCACCGTGCACTGCCAAAACTTCCCAAAAGACCATGCGCTGGATAGTGGCAAGTTGCACACTGGGATATCTACCCATGGTGCCCGGCACTGTGCATCAATACAATCACTCCTGGTGAGTACACAGAGCACTGACGAAAGGAGCCAAGTATACACACGCAAAAGCAATATACTAACTACAGCAGCTTTGTGTCAACCTAACTAGCACTGGAAAATGTTTGTAGTGAAGACATGGCCTAAAATGAATGACGTCCCTCAACATGAGGGACAGTTATGAGATACAATATGTTAATACAATATTGTCACAATGCAACATTTTAAACAATTAGAATATTGGTCAAAAATCAAGTCAATTACCAGTAGGTCATATTCACAGAGGGCACTTTAAAGGCTTTCAGAGTTAAAATACTTGAAAAGTAAAATCAGCTTTGAAGCCCTACCTATTCTCATGTAGTTTCTAATCTTTAAGTGCACCAGGCTGAGCCATGAAAACAATCACTCTGCTAGCAGACATTACTTCTATGATTACATGTCTTCTTTTCTCTGAGGACATTTACATGAGATTGCCATCTCCTCAGCATCTCTTTTCAAACTGGTAATTATACTTCTTACTAGTCTTTTGGACAAGAAATTCAAAGTGTGTTCACAACAGCTATGTTACTGCTTTCCTCATCTTAGTAGTATTGACTTCTCTGACAGAAAACTAGTTGCATGGCACTTATGTCCTCTCACACATTTTGACTGTATCACCAGCAATTATAGTGAAATATTCAGATGAACATGGAGAACTGGAGGCATCAATGTTTGTCTTACAAGTAAACAGATCCACCCCAGCAGTTATTTTATCACATGTACACACACACGATTTTTTTGAACTTTACATCACCCATCCACATTCTCAGATGCACTCACTAAGAGATGCTATAAACTGTTTGATCTTCTATTGTTAAAAATATTTAATACAGAAGATGTCCAGTCTCTACCAACCCTGATGAAGGGGCAGCCTTTTGAAACATTTCCATTTCCTTGACTTGTGGATGTACTCTCTCTCTCTATACACACACACACGGTTCTGGGACTTCCCTTTCTGTTACAGATGAATATTTAAATGTTAAGTTTAACAGAAAAAAATATATAAAATCTGATTTCCTACTAACGATTAGGAAACTAATCAGCAAGCATAATACATCCATTTTAGCAATTTATTATTATAAAATAAGAAAATATAGAATTGGCAAACATAAATAAAAACAAAATAAATGGATCCATCTCTTGTTTCAATTACACCCTCCACTCTCAGAGACAGAACCACTAAGCAATTTCCTTTCTTGTTCATGAAAATGACATGAGAGATCAGGGACACTGCTTGACAAAAAAAAAAAAACACAGCCATGAATGCTCTTTGAGCTATTAGAGCAGGCTAGTCCATTCCCCAGTGCTGGTGTATATCCTTAACTACAAAGTAAAACTTAAGATATTTTTAAAAGTGTCATTATGCAAGTCTACTGCTACATAGGCAGTGCAGAGACTTCAGAACTGTCTGGGGCCTGGGCAAGAACCCTGGCAAGAACAGCTGAGGCTTGTAGATAAAATAACATGTCACACCGTATATACTATAGAAGGCTTAAACAGACGACTAATTCTGTACCCAGATTTCATACATCATATAGGGACATAAAGAGTTCTCACAGAAACCTAAGGCAACTAATTAAACAATTGAACTCAAGTAGCCACTTATTAAAAGGCTAACTAAACATCTTAAGTTAATATAGCCAGTTCTGAAGAGCATTACTAAACAATCCAAACTTACTTCATCAGAAGCAGAGCGAAGACACTGGACAGCTGCCTGTTTTTTCATTTCCTCTAGTGTTAGATCAGAACACTTTTTCTTACTCTTTCCCCATTTCTTGTAAGCTCCTTTTTCCCAGCCCAGGAAGATGTCATTCTCCTAAAATAAGTTAAAGGAAAAAGGATCAAAATTAACTGAAAGAAGATTTCATTAAACACTTATATAATCCTCTCAACACCCACGTGAAACGAGTAGACAGCTATCATTTCAGATCTGAGAAAACAGAGATATAGAGAAGTTTGTTTCCCAATACCTTGCTTAGTCCACTAGACCAGGGGTCGGCAACCTTTCAGAAGTGGTGTGCCAAGTCTTCATTTATTCACTCTAATTTAAGGTTTGGCACACCAGCAATACATTTTAAAGTTTTTAGAAGGTCTCTTTCTATAAGTCTATAATATATAACTAAACTACTGTTGTATGTAAAGTAAATAAGGTTTTTAAATGTTTAAGAAGCTTCACTTAAAATTAGATTAAAATGCAGATCCCCCCAGACTGGTGGCCAGAACCTGGGCAATGTGAGTGTCACTGAAAATAAGCCACAGATTGCCCATCTCTGCACTAGACCATGCTGCTTCTTGAGACTCACGATATACCTACACTGCAATCTCAACGGTGACTGCAGCACAGGTAGAGATACCTTTGCTAACTTTACCAGCACTAGCATGGCTAAAAATAGCAGACCAGGTTTCACCATGGGCTAGGAATGCAAGAAAGTACTCTCAATCCTCGGCCCTTGTACAGTCTACACTACCACATCTACACTATAGCTATTTTTAGCTCTATTAGCACAGGTATGTCTACCCTTGCAGCCATCATACTTTGGATTGCAGTGCAGACATACCCTTAGTTGCATGAAATTGACTGTGATACCTCACTGAAAAATATCTTCCCCTACAATACTTTAAAGGGAAATTTACAAAATTTCAAATAAGCTTTCAGCACCCATTTGCTGTGAAGCTGTTCTATTAACTGTTAAAGCAATAAGAATAAACATCTGGAACTGACAACATCAGATAAGTTGGGGAAGATAAGGGGGCAGAAACAGTGCTGATGTACAATATTATAGCCTACATTTTAAAATGCTTTCTTTCCTTAACATTAATTTGTGTCTTTTTTTTAATTCTCAGCTATTTACACTTCATGAAACAGATTCTTAGAATGATCTTTAATAGCCTATGTCAACTCATTTTTGTGTTTACTCCAGGTTACATTTCACTACTTATAGTTAAGGATACGTTTTAGTCAACGGGTATTTTTAGTAAAAGTCACGGACAGGTCACCGGCAGTAAACAAAAATTCACGGACCATGACCTGTCCATGACTGTCCTGGCCAATGGGAGCTGTGGGGGCAGTTGCCTGCAGGCAGAGGCAGCGCACAGAGCTGACTGGTCATGCCTCCATCTAGCAGCTGAGTGAGGGGGGTGTCGCCACTTCTGGGGAGCCCCCCAGAGCCCGCCTCACCCCGCTTCGTGCCCCAGTCGCCTCCCATACCCAAACTCTGCTGCTCCTGGGTGGGGAATGCGGGGGCCTGAGACTGCCCCAGCGGCAGCTGATGGACCAGGTGCAGGAGTTGCCTAAGCTGCCCTGAGCGAGGCGCACTGGCTGCTGCAGAAGTCACAGAGCACACAGAAAGTCATGGAATCTGTGACTTCTGTAACCTCCATGACAAACTCACAGCCTTATAGTTCTGTCCCTGTTTAACACATGCTACTAAGTAAATATTTTCTTTTATCACTTAAACACTAAGGAAAAAACTTAATACTTTTGCTACAGACTAACTTCATTTTCCAGTGTCTCACAACTTCACATTTGACTGTGACAATCAGGGTCCAGACACTTCTAAGGGAGAACAGGGGGTCTGTGAATCCCAAAGAATAAGCAACTGACTCAACTGGTTGCATGTAATGTCACTGTGTACAAAAATGCGTCAAGTAAGGTCTTTTATGAAAGCTTGTAACGTTCTGAAATCGATGGCCATTAGCAGATCTGTATACAGGTTATGGTCATGAATATATCTAAAGAATGTGTGCGTGTAGTTGCATCACCAGAGAGAGAAATTGCAACCATGATGCAACTACAGCATCACCTCACAACATGCGTAATGTAGCTATCAGGCAGCAAGACGCCCCTCCGGCGGGGGCAAAGGCAGGGGAGGAGAGCAACAAGCATGTGGACAAGGGGAATCCAGTGGATATAGTTTACTTAGATTTTCAGAAAGCCTTTGACAAGGTCCCTCACCAAAGGCTCTTAAGCAACTAAGATGTCATGAGATAAGAGGGAAGGTCCTCTCATGGATTGGTAACTGGTTAAAAGATAGGAAACAAAGGGTAGGAATAAATGGTCTGTTTTCAGAATGGAGGGAGCTAAACAGTGGTGTCCCCGAGGGGTCTGTACTGGGACCAGTCCTACTCAACATATTCATAAATGATCTGGAAAAAGGGGTAAACAAAATCTGCAGATGATACAAAACTACTCAAGATAATTAAGTCCCAGACAGACTGCAAAGAGCTACAAAAGGATCTCTCAAAACTAGGTGACTGGGCAATAAAATGGCAGAAGAAATTCCATGTTGATAAATGCAAAGTAATGCACACTGGAAAACACAATCCCAGCTATACATATAAAATGGTCGGGTCTAAATTAACTGCAACCAGTCAAGAAAGAGATTTTGGAATCATTGTGGATAGTTCTCTGAAAACAACCACTCAATGTGCAGTGATAGTCAAAAAAATGAACAGAATGTTTGGAATCATTAAGAAAGGGAAAGATAAGACAGAAAATATCACATTGTCTCTATATAAATCCATGGTCCACCCACATCTTGAACACTGTGTGCAGATGTGGTCACCCCATCTCAAAAAAGACACGCTTCTACTCCAAAATAACACGAATTTGGATATAACACAGTAAAGCAGCTCTCCAGGAGGGCAGGGGTGCACGCTCTGGCGGATCAAAGGAAGTTCGATATAACATGGTTTCACTTATAACGCGGTAAGAAATTTTGGCTCCTGAGGACAGCATAATATCAGGTAGAGGTGTATATTGGAACTGGAAAAGCTTCAGGAAAGGACAACAAAGATGATTAGGGGTATGGAACGGCTGCCATATGAGGAGAGATAATAAGACTGGGACGTTCCAGTTTGAAAAAAAGACAACTAAGGGGGGATATGACAGAGGTCTATGAAATCATGACTGCTGTGGAGAAAGTAAATAAACAAGTGTCACACAAGAACTAGGGGTCATCAAATGAAATTAATAGGCAGCAGGTTTAAAATAAACAAAAGGAAGTATTTTTTCACATAATGCACAGTCAACCTGTGGAACTCTTTGCCAGAGGATGTTGTGAAGGCCAAGACTATAACAGAGTTCAAAAAATAACTAGATAAGTTCATGGAAGATAATTCCATCCTGGCTAATTGCCAGAGGATGGATCACTTGATGATTACCCATTCTGTTCATTCCCTCTGGGGCACCTGGCATTGGCCACTGTCAGAAGATAGGATACTGAGCTAGATGGACCTTTGGTCTGACCCAGTATGGCCATTCTTATGTTCTTATGATTCCTAAGCCAATACTTTATAGGAAACCAACTTCAAATACCCATCCACTGTTCAGCCAGGAAGAGAACAGTGGTCCATTCAAGTTAATGGGAAAACATTGAAACAACTTGAAAATGTAAAGAAAATCATAGTCTTGGAAAACTAAGAAGGGAATTCTTCCCACCCTGAATAACTGAGTCACAAAGACAAGAAAAAAGACATTTTAAAAACAGGCTTAGGTATGGGTTTTTAATCCAAAAACTGAGGGCCAACATCTAAGCAGGGTATAGTCTGTGAAACAGTGGATCCGCTATAGGACAGAGGGGCCATTGGGAAACTGTGCAGAGGCAATTTGTAACTTGTATTAGAAAAGGGAATTTAAGTAACGTACAAGTGTAAGGCCCAAGTCTTTATGTTTATTTTCTGTGTAACTTGTATGTGTTTGCTTTTCCTTACTATTTCATTTTTGAATCTACACTTTTTCTATTAAGATGTTTTTTACTTTTATCCCAAACAGGTCTCTGTTGTGCAAACTGTGAGGAGTGTATCCTAAAAATGAACTGATAATGGGGAGGGAAGGGCTTTTTCACATCTTCAGGGGTAATGAGCCTGCCAGGAGAATTAGGCTGGTGGAAGCTAGGGTGAGATCTTAATGGTCTTAAGCTTGCTACTGGTATTAGGGTCTGAGCCATAGCAGCATAACAATAAGACACTCAGGGTATGGCTACACTTGAAACTTCAAAGCGCTGCCGCGGCAGCACTTTGAAGTGCAAGTGTGGTCGCAGTGCCAGTGCTGGGAGAGAGCTCTCCCAGCACTGCACGTACTCCACATCCTGATGGGGTTTAGCTTGCAGCGCTGAGGCACTGTTTACACTGGCGCTTTACAGCGCTGCAACTTTCTCGCTCAGGGCTGTGAAAAAAACAACCCCCTGAGCGCCGCAAGATACAGCACTGTAAAGCGCCAGTGTAACCAAGGCCTCAGGGTTACAAGGCAGGCGCTAACAGAACCCTTAATGGTCTGGGTGAGCCCCAAAATGTCAAAACGGAAGGACAGTCTATTTTACAAATGAAAAGTCACTCCACCCTTACTCAAATCTGCTGTTTGCTCAAATATAATCACTTCCATTAAAAGTAAATACTGTTACAAAAATGTTAAAGTTGACCACTCAAAAGTCAAGAAATGTCAAAAATAAGGTTTCATGGGGACCCTCTTGTACAGCAATGTGGTCTAACCACCTCATCACACAGTATTTATCAAATATAATATATATTCCCAATCTGTGATAATTACATCAGTAACTTAAATTAAAATTAATTATACAAATGTTAATTGTCTCAAAAACAAAAAATGGAAAATTCAGAATTATGGTCAAACTTAAAAGAAAACTAAACATGTTGAGGTATAGAAATTCAGTTATGTCCCACAAACAACCTTAACTCTGCCCTGTAGTGATAGCATAAAGCAATCAGGACGATGAAAGTTTCTGATTAAATTCAAATAATTTCTGAAGATAGATTTTTTCATTCCCATCTCCATGGGGAAAATTTTCTTGTTTTTCTTGAATTAAAAATGTCATGCACGAATCCTCTATATTCCCCTGAATGCATGCACACACCACAGATGCCCCATCCCTCTTCCACTCATTACATTCTTCAACATGAATGAGTACTCACACAATTTCCCTCCTTCCCTATTGGGCAGATCAAGAGCAATTAATATTTTTGACAAAAACATTTAGGATTAATGGTCATTTTTTTCTGTTATTTTTAACAACAAAGATTTTCTTTCTGAAAAGGCTGGCACACATTTTCCTCAGAGAAACCCAAAGAACTGGTGGCTTTCAGAATGCCTACCACTTTCCATTCCTCTTAACAGAAGAGGCTAGGGATTGCCCTCACACCAGAGGCCTTCTTTCAAATTGCCACCCTCTCCCATATTTCCAAACTGGAATGAAGACAACCAGCTCTCAGGGAAGATAATTGTCTCCTACGGTGTCAGGAGGCAGAAAGAAATGAAGGTGAAGGCAGTAGCCATCTTTGGAAAGGGCAGTTTATGGTCTCAGTTCTTTCTACTAAGAACAAAAGGAAACGACTCCCTTTTTGACAGACGGACTTTTTTGAGAGTTTCTCAAAAGGAGAACCCTATTCATCTGTCTCTGCTGAAGCAGAGACTTTTGGTTCTAAAGAACAACAGGGAAAAGTTACCAATAATTCCTATAAAAAAACACAACATTTTTTTAATGTATGCACATTTCAGTAAGTATTAACTATATGAGAATTCTGAACAGTCTGAGTTATTCCATTATTAAAATCATTAACAGAAAAAACACATTTTAGGTGACTGAAAAGTTTCTGAGAGCCCATTTTTAATTAATTTTAACTAACAAAACATTTATTAAAGTAACTTGTAAATTCTTAGAATATTCATGTTATACTCTAAGTACTGAAATTTTGGAAAGAATATGTTAATTTTTATACATGGTAAAGAAGCTGAATTCCTACTTTAAGTACAAGACTCAGCTCAGTCTTAAATATGGAGCAGCAATTGGTACCTCCCTACTATCAACAAATTGTTTCTGTAACCTGGGGTACTCAAATAGAAACTTGTAAAAAACAAAAACAAAAAACAGCAACTTCATTCTATATAGCCTATGCATTCCTGCAAATTTTCATTATTACTCCATGTTATACTTATTTTACAAAGTATTGTGCAAGAATAATTAGTGGCATATTTTTTATGTGTGCTTTTCATCTCTAGCACATGCAGCACTAAAAAAAAAATACTGTTTACCTAAGGTTGTAGAAAAAAATCATTTTATTTACAAGATAGACTATAGTCTTTAATTACATCGTAAATACTAATTCATATGCACAAGCGTGCAGAGTGAAGAGTGTTCAACCTTAACTTTTGTCACTTTCTGATTTTTGAACACAATGATTTTTTATGGAAATTCCTACTTTTTGAAAGAACAAGTAATTCCCTAACATGGAAATGTTTTGCCAGACAATACCTTTCCACCTTATCAGAGACAATAACTTTTGTGGAACTGCAGATTTATACTGCTCTATCCTCCGTCACCGTACCTCTTGCTCAAACACAGGCATTGTCTCTATCCCAGCACTCTAGACAAGATGCAAAGTGTGTTACTGAAACTCTGTCCCCATCACATATTATTTTCAATGAAATCAGGCTCCCCAATGCTTCATCTGGGAATTTTAATGCACTCAGCACAGAGTTTTCAGTATTGAAAACACACACAATCTCAATTTCTCAATGCATAACTAAGTCTGCCACCTCATAAGGCAGACACTTCACAAAACTTTAAGACATGTACATACAAAATGCACTACATATGTGTCACGGAGTCACCGGGCGATGCTCTGGAACTGCTCCCCACCAAGCCAGTCAGGACTTTGGGGAGCCTCCTCTCCCTTGGAGCAGACTTGTTCAGGGCAAGAAGCTCACACGTCTTCACCTCCTGGGTCTCTCCTTGGAGCATTCAGCATCCTCTGCCCCTCCGTGCGCTTCCCACAGCAAGTCCACCCCAGCGAGGTCCTGGGGAAGCCACCGGGTTCTGCACCCCCACTTTGCAGTCAGACGTGACTCTCAGCCAGCCAGTAAAACAGAGGTTTATTCAATGACAGGAACAGGGTCTAAAACAGAGCTTGTAGATACAGCGAACCGGACCCCTCGGCTGGGTCCATTCTGGGGGGCAGTGAGCCAGACCCCCAGGTCTGCCCTCCACCCTTGACCCCAGCCAGCTCCAGACTAACCACCCCTCCCAGCCCCTCCTCTCTCCTCAGCCCCTTTCCCGGGCCAGGAGGTCACCTGATCCCTTTGTCTCCAACACCTTCAGCTGGCACCTTTGCAGGGGAGGGGCCCAGGCCATCAGTTGCTAGGAGACAGAGTGTCAGGCATTTAGGTGCACTGGCCCTTTGCTCTGCCAGATACTTAAGAACTGCCATGGGGACACTGAGGCACCAATACAGTATTCAGAGAAAACATTAAGAACTTTCCCAGTTCGTCACAATATGCAAGAAAGTAAACTTTTGAAAGGCTTAATACTCTCAAATCAAAATATACATTTACCAGACCTGAAGAAGAGCTCTGTTGAGCTCAAAAGCTTGTCTGTTTCACCAACGGACGTTGGTCCAATCAAAGATATTACCTCACCCACAAGAACACTCAGGCAACACTTGGCAGGGAAACTGTCTTTCCACACAACGCCATTTTGGACACCAGACATTTTTTAAAAATAATGTATAAGATATTTTTAAATAATGAAGAAAAATACTTTCTATCCCTCTTCAATTTTTTTTTTGCAAACACACTGGAACCATTTTGAATGAATTAAAAAAAAAAGATGACCACGACACCCCTTGGGGTGCCAGGCACTTCATCTAATATAAAATATACAGCTCAGAATGGGATACACGCCTCTAGAAAATCCTCTCTGCCCTCCAAGTCTTTTAAGTAGATTAAAATGGAGTACTGATCAGTGAGATGTTAGTATAGGAATAGCACCAGGATGGATTGATTTAAATCACTCTGATTTAAAGCATGATTAAATTCATTTATTTTAATTTCTTTTATTTTTTTTTTTGCATTTGAAGTTCTTTTCCTAAAGAAAGTTTGATTCCAATTGCACGGTATAATTTGCTATTTCTTCTGTTTTGCTACCCAAAAGGATATATTATGTCTGTACATACTCATTTAAGCAATTACATACCTTAATATACATTTATTTAGCATCTTTTTTTTTTTTTTCCAGAAAATGGTGAATGATGCATTTCTTGTCTACTAAATGATCATCAATTTTTTTGCTCATGATTTATGTAAAGCTGCATTTGGATAGAAACTGGAATTAAAATGCACAAAATTAGCATTTTAAAATTGTTTTTTATTAAATAAAACTACTTTAAATGTGCTGGATATATAAAATTGTTTATCAAAATATAAAAATAATTTATTCAACAACTGAAGTTTTTACTGTAGTCAGTAAATTGAACTGATTGTTCCTGGTCATCAATGTTCTTCAAAATTTTAGAACTAGAAGATACTAACTCCACACATAGTTCTTATTCAGACTGGAAGAGGAAAAACAAGCTTTCCTGCTTTTTTTAAAAGTTCCAATCACTTTCTTAACTTTGCATAAACTAGTATTGAACTGAATTACTGGAATAAATGGAAATTGAGAAAATATTCTCTCTGCACCTGCAGAAGAGGCTGCTGCAGTCAAAAGCTGGTTCCAAATGCTTAGCCAGTGACTTCCACCAGTTGACTGAACTGACTTTAAAACTTTAGCAGTAAACGTGTACTGCCCGGACATTAATTTATTAAAATAATTTAATTTAAATATAGTAAATTTAGGCGTTAACCTAGGTGATTATAATCTAAATTTTTTTTTAAAATCCATTTTTATCCAGCCTGAATAGTATTCATGGATCAGTGATTAAAAGATAGGGAACAAAAGGCAGAAATAAGTAGACAGTTTTCACAATGGACAAAGGTAAAGATAGCAGGGTCCTGCAGAGATCTGGACTGGAATTAATACTGTTCGATATATTAATATATGATCAGAAAAAAGGGGTAAACAATGAGGTGGCAAAGTTTGCAGACAATACTGAATTATTCAAGATAGTTAAATGAAAAGCTGACTGCAAAGGGATCTCACTAAACTGGATGATTGAGCAACAAAATGGCAAATGAAATTCAATGCTGATAAATGCAAAATAATGCACATTGGAAAACATAATCCAACTATACATATAAAATGATGAGGTCTAAATTAGCTGTTATCACTCAAGGAAAAGATCTTGAAGTCGTTGTGGATAGTTCTCTGAAAACATCTGCTCAATGTGCAGCAGCAGTCAAAAAAAAAATCTAAACGGAATATTAGGAACATGAGAAAAGGGATACAAAATAAAACAGAAAATATCATGCCACTACATAAATCCATGATACACCCACACCTTGAATACTGCATACATTTCAGGTTGCCCAATTTCAAAAAAGATATACTGGAATTGGAAAAGATACAGTGAAGGGTAACAAAAATGATCAGGGGTACGGAACAGCTTCCATACATAGAGGAATTAAAAAGACTGGGACTGTTCATCTTAGAAAAGAAAATGCCTAAGGAGGGATCTGACAGAGGGCTATAAAATCATGAATGGTGTGGAGAAAGCAAACAAGGAAGTGCTATTTATTCATTCAATAACACAAGAACCGGGGTCACACAATGAAATTAATGGACAGTTGGTTTAAAACAAACAAAAAGTACTACTTCTCACAAACACACAGTCAACCTGTAGAACTCATGGCCAGGAGATGATGTGCGGGCCAAAAGCATAACGGGGTTTGTAAAGGGATTAGTTAAGTTCATGAAGGATAGGTCCACCAATGACTATTAGCCAAGACTGTCAAAGATACAACTCCATGCTTTAGGTCCCTTAACCTCTGACTGCTAGAAGCTGAGACTGGATGACTCAATAAATTGCCCTGTTTGGTTCCTTCCCTCACAAGCAGATGGCACTGGCTACTGTCAGGACACAGGAAACTGGACTGATGAACCATTTATCTGACCCAGTATGGTCACTCTCATGTTCACTAACCAGTGGGTTAGTGGCTATTCTTAACTGATCAAGAAAGCACAAAGCAATGTTTATTCTTCTGTTGTCTCTCTATGGCCAAGTCTCTCTCCTGCTCAGTATCACTCAGGGACAGCAACACTGCCTCCCACTGCTGTCTTAGCATGCACTTGCATTCCACTCTGCTCTTAGCTGCCCTCCCTGATTTGGTCCTCAGTAAGTATACCAGGAAACTACTTTTTCTCTAGTTTTTAAACTAAGTATTCATAACAACATGACTCATTTATACCGAGCTGAAGAAATAGCACTTCATAGTAACAGTTACTTTGAAATCAGAGCTTATATAACTTTGCACTTTCACAGTACCATTCATTAGACGATCTCAGAGCACTTTACAATGACACGTATTATTCCCATTTTACAGATCGACGAGGGAAAAAACCCACAGAAATACAGCAGTGATAAAGTCCAAATTTTCAATGCCAGCCTCAATTTTTTGGGTACCCAGTTTTAAAACTTAACCTTCAATTTTCAAGAGGTGCCATACACCCAAGACTGAAGCCAATGGGAGCTGCAGCAGTCAGCACCTCTGAAAATCAGGACTTGTGTATCTGAATTAGGCAGCCCAATTCCCACTTTCTAATGTCACATTTTAACTACCAGAAACTTCCTAGTAACTGGACAACTTTACAGTGGGAAATTTAGCTTTGCATAAAATGTGGAATGTGCCAAGTTTTGTGGAAGGTACAAAAGCAAGGTCTTTAAAAAGGGACAACTTAGTGTTACCATAGCCAGTATTTGTTATCTTATCATTCATATACTTTATCACTCTTAACAGGTCTACCTAAGCCTTATAATTATTTATGTTCCAGCAATTCCGATGCTTTGGAGTACTTAAAAAAATTCAATCCTCAGTAAACCAACATACAGATGTAGTGTTAAACCCCTTGCAATCCATATAAATAAAAGTTTCTAATTAATGGGTGTGACAGTTTTGTAAGTTGCAAGACTCTGCCAAATCAAAAGGTACAAGAGTAGCAAAACCTTCCAGCAGCAGTTAATGATTTGCTGGAGCAAGAGACAAAAAAAAAAACTAGTCTGGCATTAGTTAATGAAGAGGGGAGAAGAAGGGAGGGAAGATGAGTCAGCAGCCACAGATATCCATTTTGAGGAACAGAGCAGAAATTGGCATCTTGTATTGGGCCTATGTAAAGGAATGAGTTTATATTTGTTTCTTTTGAAGTTCTTTGTCTATATGGTTCATACAAACATTTTGAATTATGTAGATTATAGTTACATCTCAGGTATCTGGAAGCTGCACAAGTAACACTAACTGTTCTCATTGACTTGCAGCAGAATTCCGACAAGATATTATAAATCCATAATTCACACTATTTATCCAGTGAAACAAAAATTCCACTTGTCTTGATCTTTCCAAAATGAAGTTATATGACTAGCAAAAGTAACGAAGTGTTAAGAAAACTAATACTGAGAGAGTAAATCGACTTTCCTGCTAAATAAAGGCAGAAATTTTACAGAACTGTTGGGTGAATAGTCATTTACTCAGGTATAGCAAACAGATTGGATTCTGCCTCCATAGAAGAACCCAAAAGGACAGAACCAGACTTAACAGCTTGGTAAACATATTAACGTAATGGAGAAACTACATCAATGTAGTGCTATGGTTGAGAATTTAAATAAAATAAATAAATATGTAAAAAGGAAATTCAGAGCAACAGATCCCATGGAAACCACAACTCACCCCCTCTGCATATAAATACAGATAAAGATTGAACTAATTAGTTATCTCATTATCCATACATATTGAACTATCAAAGGATGTTCACAGACAGTGAATTCTACAGGACAAGATGATCTTAGTCAATATTGCTATTAGAGTTACTAATGAAACTTCAAAAAGGTGGTGTTCTTTTAGGATGACATTTCTCGGCTCAAAAGGAAACATTCCTTATCTTCAAAGAAACAGAGAGTCACAGGCAACATCTGGAAGGATTCTCACTCTGAGCCTCATGCCTCCAGTACAAGTAACTTGGAGAACTCCCATGGTTTTGGATTCTTGGCCCACTAAAACACCTGTAGGCAGCTCAAAGGCACTGCTCCAACTGAGCATGCTCCAGCCACAAGCAACTCAGGGTCAATTCCTATCAAGAGCAATAAGTAATCATACCCATTACCTCTTAAATGCACAAAACATATGCACATTTTTCCCTTAGATTCTAGCTTAGGAATGCATACAGAAGAGATTGCCCAGATGGTAAACCAAGAACAAACATATCACAACTCCTATACAAAAAAAGCCCCAGACATTTATGACACACACAGAGAGTCCTATAAGTAATTTTTCCTCTTCTAGAAAGGGGTAATGGGGTATCACCACATGGAAGTATAAGTCCTGTAAGGCAAGGGCAGCATACCAATCTCCAGGGAAGGGATAACAGAAGTGAGGGTGACCATCCTGAACTTGATTTTCTTGATGAAATAGTTCAGCTTTCATGGATCTAGAATGAATCAGACACCACAAGATTTCTTTAGGATCAGAAAGTACCAGGAATAAAAGCCTTTTCCTGTTTTGGTGAGGAAAAGACGGTTACTCACCTTTGTAACTGTTGTTCCTCGAGATGTGTTGCTCATATCCATTCCAGTTAGGTGTGCGCGCCGCGTGTGCACGCTTGTCGGAAGATTTTTACCCTAGCAACTCCGGTGGGTCAGCAGGGTCGCCCCCTGGCGTGGCACCGCTATGGCGCTGAATATATACCCCTGCTAACCCAACCGCTCTTCAGTTCCTTCTTGCCGGCTGAGGGAAGGAGGGCGGGTTTGGAATGGATATGAGCAACACATCTCGAAGAACAACAGTTACAAAGGTGAGTAACTGTCTTTTCTTCTTCGAGTGATTGCTCATATCCATTCCAGTTAGGTGATTCCCAAGCCTTACCTAGGCGGTGGGGTTAGAGTGAGATGTCGCAGAATGTAAGACTGAGGAGCCGAAGGCTGCGTCATCTCTTGACTGCTGACCCAGGGCATAGTGGGAGGCGAAGGTATGGACCGAGGACCAGGTAGCTGCACGACAAATCTCATGAATGGGTACATGAGCGAGGAAAGCAGCCATTGAGGCCTGAGCCCTGGTAGAGTGCGCAGTGATATGGCCCGATGGAACCTGAGCCAAGTCGTAACAGGTGCGGATGCACGACATCACCCAGGAGGAAATCCTCTGCGAGGAAACTGGTAGGCCCTTGATACGCTCGGCCACCGCAACAAAGAGTTGGGGGGTCCTGCGGAATGGTTTTGTTCGCTCAATATAAAAAGCGAGCGCTCTACGGACGTCTAGGGAGTGCAGCTGCTGCTCCCTGTGAGATGAATGTGGCTTTGGGAAGAAGACAGGTAGGAAGATCTCCTGGTTAACGTGGAAGGCTGATACCACCTTGGGGAGGAAGGCCGGATGTGGTCGCAACTGTACCTTGTCCCTGTGGAATACAGTATATGGGGGCTCCACCGTGAGGGCCCGAAGCTCGGAGACTCGCCTCGCTGAAGTGATGGCGACCAGGAAAGCGGTTTTCCACGACAGGTAGAGAAGGGAGCAAGTTGCTAACGGCTCGAATGGGGCGGACATGAATCTGGTAAGAACCAGGTTAAGGTCCCATGTTGGGGCAGGGCGGCGTACCTGGGGGTAGAGGCGCTCTAGGCTCTTAAGGAATCTAGACACCATCGGGTGTGAGAAGACCGAGCGGCCATGTTCCCCTGGGTGGAAGGTAGAGATGGCCGCCAAATGGACCCTCAAAGATGATACCGCTAGGCCCTGTTGTTTGAGAGACCACAGGTAACCCAAGATGGTGGGGATGGAGATGTCGGTGGGAAGGAAGCTCCGCTCCCCGCACCAGCAGGTGAAATGCTTCCACATGGCCAAATATGTCGCTCTAGTAGAAGGCTTCCGGCTACCCAGGAGCACCTGTCGCACTGGGGCGGCGCAACGCAGCTCAGCCTGGGTCAGCCACTCAGGAGCCATGCCGTGAGGTGCAGGGACTGAAGGTCCGGGTGACGCAGTTTGCCTTGGTCCTGAGTGATCAGGTCCAGGGGAAGAGGCAGGGGGACCAGTTCGACTATGGTCAGGTCTAGTAACATGGTGTACCAGTGTTGCCGAGGCCAAGCTGGAGCTATCATGATTAAGCGGGCTTTGTCCCTGCGTACTTTCAGCAGGACCCTGTGGACAAGCGGAAACGGTGGAAAGGCGTAGAGCAGGTGTGTCATCCATGGTATAAGGAAGGCGTCCGCCACTGAACCCGGTGAGAGACCTTGAAAGGAGCAGAATATTTGGCATTTCCTGTTCCCACGTGACGCAAAGAGGTCTATCTGGGGAAACCACCACCACCAGAAGAGTGAAAGGGCAATGTCCGGGCGAAGTGACCATTCGTGGGAAAGGAAGGATCTGCTGAGGTGATCCGCCAGCGTGTTCCGAACTCCTGGGAGAAAGGAGGCGATGAGGTGTATAGAGTGGACTATGCAAAAGTCCCACAGTCGTAAGGCCTCTAGACACAGGGGTGAGGATCTCGTGCAGCCCTGCTTGTTTATATAGTGCATGGCCGTTGTGTTGTCGGTGAATACTGACACACAGCGGCCCTGTAGGTGCTGCTGGAATGTCTGGCAAGCAAGGCGGACCGCTCTCAGCTCCCGGACGTTGATATGGAGGCTCAACTCTTGGAGATGACCAAAGGCCCTGGGTACGTAGGTGCCAGAGGTGAGCTCCCCAACCCAGGGATGACGTGTCCGTTGTCAGGGACGCCGAGGGCTGGGGTGGATGAAACGGGAGGCCTGCACACACCATGGAGGGACCAGCCACCACTTTAAGGAGTCTAGGACTTTAAGGAGTCTAGGTCGGGGGAATGGTGACGACCATGTCTATAGCATCCCTGGCTGGTCGGTATCGAGAGTTGAATCAGGACTGGAGGGGCTGGAGACACAGTCTGGCGTATTTCATTACGAAGGTACAGGCCGCCATGTGTCCCAGCAGAGCGAAGCAAGTGCACACCGAAGTCAACGGCGCCTCTCGCAGCCTCTCGATGACAGCCACCATAATCTGGAACTGTGGCAACGGGAGACAGGCTCTGGCAAGACTGGAGTCCAGGGTGGTGCTAATAAATTCTATCCTCTGAGTGGGGATCAGAGTTGATTTGTCCGCATTGATCAGTAGGCCTAGATGTAGGAAAAGGTCCTTGACAAAGCGGACAGACGGAGGACTCGTGCTTCGGAGGTCCCTCGGATAAGCCAGTCGTCCAGATACGGAAACACATGTATCCGACTGAGACGGAGGTGGGCGGCGACTACAGCCATGCATTTGGTGAATACTCTTGGGGCTGTAGAGAGGCCAAACGGGAGGACCGCAAACTGAAAATGTTGGTGGTTGGCTACGAACAGGAGGAACCTCCTGTGAGGTGAGAAGATGGCTATGTGGAAGTATGCATCTTTCATGTCGAGGGCGGCATACCAGTCTCCAGGATCCAGGGATGGGATAACGGTCCCCAGGGATACCATACGGAACTTCAACTTTACCATGTATCTGTTGCGTTCCCGCAGATTGAGGATAGGTCTGAGACCCCCCCTTTGCCTCGGAGATTAGGAAGTAGAGAGTAAAACCCCTTGCCCGCTCATGCTCTGGAACCTCTTCTATGACTCCTTCGGTGAAGAGCATTTGCACCTCCTGGAGGAGGAGCTGCTCGTGAGAGGGGTCCCTGAAGAGGGACAAGGAAGGAGGGTGGGAGGGGGGTTTTGAAATAAATTAGAGGTGATATCCAAATTCCAGTGTGCGTAGGACCCAGTGATCTGACGTTAGCTGGGACCACGCAGGGAGGAAGAAGGAAAGATGATTGGAGAAAAGAGGGAACGGATCCTTTAAAGAAAGTGGTACAACGCCCTCGGGCGCACTTTCAAAAGGAAGGTTTTGGCCCGGAGGAGCCCTAGTTTTGGCTCGCTTGGTTGCCCGATTGTCTGTGGCGACCGGTTCTACCTTGCCTCCTGGCGAAGTCTTGCCTCGCCGGGACTGAGGGTAAGGGCGGTGCGGCTGGGATTGGAAGGGCCTGCCCTGCGTCACTGCATGCCCAACGAGCGCATAATGACCCTGTTGTCTTTTAGGCTTTGCAGCCCAGGGTCAGTTTTATCAAAGAATAGCCCTTACCCCTCAAAAGGAAGGTCCAGAATTGTATGTTGGAGCTCCGGGGGGAGGCCAGAGACCTGCAGCCACGAGATACGCCGCATAGTCACTCCCGAGGCTAGGGTCCTGGCAGTTGAGTCCGCGGCGTTCAGAGAAGCCTGGAGGGAAGTTCTTGCCACCTTCTTTCCTTCGTCGAGGATGGCCAAGAACTCCTGCCGAGCATCTTGCGGAAGCAACTCCTTGAATTTATCCGCTGCCGCCCAGGTGTTATAACTATAGTGGCTAAGGAGAGCTTGCTGGTTGGACACGCGGAGTTGGAGAGCCCCTGCCGAACAGACTTTGCGCCCTAGCAAGTCCATGCGTCTCGCCTCCTTTGATTTAGGGGCTGGCGCCTGCTGGCCATGGCGTTCCCTCTCATTGACCGACTGGACAATGAGGGAGCAGGGAGAAGGATGGACATAGAGATATTCATAGCCCTTGGAGGGCACCATATATTTACGCTCTACTCCTCGCACCGCCGGTGGGAAAGAGGCCGGAGACTGCCAGATCATAGTGGCATTGGCCTGTATGGTCCTAATGAAGGGAAGAGCCACTCTAGTGGGGGCATCTGATGACAAAATGTCCACCACTGGGTCCTGTACCTCCGGGACCTCCTCGGCTTGCAAGTTCATATTTTGTGCAACACGCCTGAGGAGGTCCTAGTGGGCCCTGAGGTCAATCGGTGGAGGACCGATAGAAGAGCTTCCAGCTACAGCCTCGTCAGGGGAAGATGAAGAGGAGAGACCTGGAACCAGCGGGTCTGATGAGGATTCCGCCTGGTGGATCGTCTCCATCTCCTCGGGGAGCTGGGAATCCTGAGGCTGGGTCAACCCTTCCTCCATAGGGGGAGGAGGAGGGCGGGTGATTGTGGCTTCCGGCACCCGGTGTTCTGAGTTGGCCGAACGCGATGGACCTGGGTGAGAACCTTAGGCCTGATGGTACGCCCAAGGCGTCCAGAAACTCCACTGCTGCGGCCCATGATCTTGAGGTTGGGGCTCCTGAAACAATGCAGCAGGCACATCGGTGTCCGGGGCGTATGCACAGTCCATCTGAGAGGACACGGACAGGTGCTGGGATGGCCAGGGAGGAGCCGAGCGAGGCTGGTATAAGTTCTTCACTCTCATTGCTGGAGATCTCCTCGGTGCCGGGGGTCAGTATCGGGAGCCATAGCGGTGCCGAGAATGAGACC
Organism: Gopherus evgoodei; assembly: GCF_007399415.2. Taxonomy (NCBI): domain Eukaryota; kingdom Metazoa; phylum Chordata; order Testudines; family Testudinidae; genus Gopherus; species Gopherus evgoodei. Next base: position 24,883,115 of record NC_044326.1, read on the forward strand.
AGGACCTGCAACCAGCGCGGTGCCGGGAGGTTAACCTAGATCTCGACGGCCTGCGGCGGTACCGGCTGTGAGAGTCTCGGTGCCAGGAGCGGTGCCTAGAGCTGGAGTGGTACCGAGAGTACCAGGCAGGATGAGAGGTGGATCGGTGCCACAAGTACGACTGGTACCGCCTAGGTGAGCAGTGCCGGGACTGCGAGCGGCGTCTCAACCGGGACCGTCCATGGGACCTCAAGCGGTGTCGGGACCTAGAACGAGATTGGTGCCGGCTTGCCGAGTCTAGCGAAGGAGGTCTCATAGCGGCTGGCTTGCCTCTGGAATGCAGTACCCGCACCGGCGGTTGAGGCAGGGCAATAAGGTCCCTGGCTGAGGCGAATGTCTCCAGTGTGGAGGGGACCGTAAGCTCAACCACAGGCCTCCGTGGGGAGCTCTCAAGGACTGGGACTCGACGGCCCTCTCGGGACCGGAGTCAACGGTACCACAGTCGTCGGTGCCACAGCAGGAGTAGGTGCCGGGCGATCCGAACGAGTCTGCGTCGCAGGCGTGGTGGGAGCTGAGAGTCTTCGATCAGGTCCCTGTGCCAGAGAAGGCCAGTGCCGAGGTGCCTTGGAGCCGGCGTGGTCCAATGCCGGAGGAGCACTGTCAGCGCCTGGTGCCGAGGACGGAGGGTTCAGGGCTGCCTCCACAAGGAGAATCTTTAAGCAAAAGTCCCTCTCCTTTTTTGTCCGCGGCTTAAAGGCCTTACAAATGCGGCACTTATCAGAGATGTGCGATTCCCCCAGGCACTTTAGGCAAGAGTCATGGGGATCGCTCGTGGGCATCGGCTTCTTACAGGCTGAGCACGGTTTAAATCCCGGTGAACCAGGCATTGGCCCCGGCACCGGGTGTGGCAAAGGGCTAATGCCCGAACCCCGCTAAACTATGTACACTAACTAAGAACTATAAAACTAATTACATTATAGACTAGGCTAATTATATACAACAAGAGATCAAGTGAACAAGGAGAAGATAGGGAAGTGGAGGACAGCTAAGCCGCGCTCCACTGTTCCAACGACAGACACGGGCGGTAAGAAGGAACTGAGGAGCGGTCGGGTCAGCAGGGGTATATATCCAGCGCCGTAGTGGCGCCACGCCAGGGGGTGACCCTGCTGACCCACTGGAGTTGCTAGGGTAAAAATCTTCCGACGAGCGCGCACACCTAACTGGAATAGATATGAGCAATCACTTGAAGAAGAACTTCTATTGCTCCCAATTCTAGAAGAGAATGAACTTCCTGAAGAAACACCATCTCATGAGAAGGGTTCTTGAAAATACAGGGAGAAGGTGGATTGGGAATGGGAAGGGAAGACCTTCTCTAAGGGCTTGTCTTCACTACTAGGGAGATCGACAATGCTGCAATCGATGCGGGGGTGTTGATTTAGCAAGTCTAGTGAAGACTCGCTAAATCAACAGCAGAGCACTGTCCGAACCACTACAGTACTCAAGCTCCTTGAGAAGAGTAAGCTAAGTCAACTGGAAAGCATCTCCCGTCAATGCAGTGCAGTGAAGACAGCAGGATAAGTCGACCTAAGCTACGTTGACTCCAGCTATGTTATTCACATAGCTGGAGTATTGTAACTTAGGTCGACTTATCCTGGTAGTGAAGACAAACCCTTACAGGCACACACTGACATTTATCAGAAAGAAGGTCTGGAATAAGTTTGCAGCCTAAACAGTTTCCTCTTTGTAACTGGAGCATAAACTCCTAACAAACGAAGTATTGCAGGAGAGTCCAAGTGTCATCTGTTTTAGTAGAATATAGTTTGGGATCTCAAAATTTAAGTTTTCTATTGTGTTCTCCATGAAGATTGCAGTGGCTATGGAACACAAGGCTGTATATCAGGAGTGTCTTTTGCTACCTGAAGGGATGTAGGAGCTGTAAAATATCCCTCAGAAACCAAAAGCTAAAAACTGTTCCTTATATGCCTCTGGCAACTTGTCAGCAAATTTAAAAACCACAGAGAAATTAAATAAAACTGTATTTTGACAAAAGAGTTTGATAATTAGCTAATCATTTGAAGAGTAGCAGTGGAATAAACCTTTCAGCTGTAGGAATCCAGCCTTTTAAATGCCTTATCCAGAAGAGTGGCATTATGGTGGGATTGATGGGACTGCTCACTAGAAGCTGTGACCACCAAAGAAAGAACAGCCCATATGCCTGGCTGTAGGAGGTACAGAGGTAAGTATCTGCAAGAGAGTTTTCAGTGGTTCCACTAAGGCTTCACTGATGGGACGCGGAATCCTTCCTGAGGCAGGAGCTTGATCAGTTGGTCCTTCAGCCCTCATATAGATTGCACTGATCATAACACATCTTCCATTCTTCTCTTATCCTGGCCTTCCTTCTCCATGTGCGACCATGCCTTTTCATGATAAAATCTTCCCATCTCTTTGGAGGTTGGCCGAGTGGTTCTTTCAGTTCCCATGGATATCACTCAGTAACAGCTGCAGTCCATTGATTTCCACTTTGCGGTCTCATCACTTCATTGAGGACTTGGTAGCAGATTGAAATCTCCAGAATTCTCCTTTCCATCGTCCTCTCTGTGACAAACTAGCTTCGTGAGCACCCATTTTTGCAGCTGTACCACATTACCGGCAGTAGTATTGAGTTGAAAAGGTTGGCATGGGTTGCCTTGTTGATTTTTCCTTGGAGAACATCCTTGATAGAATTGAATGCCCGCCAATGAGCTCTCTTGCTTCACAAGAGTTCGCCTTCCAGATCGTGGTGCACATATGGAAAATATCTAGGAGAATGTGCAGCTTCTTGTGCACAAGTTCCACCTGCACCTCTAGAGAAGTGGCCACACTCCTGAGAGTCTGAAAAAACTATGAAGTTCTCTGGGAAGAGAAGAGGGGGGAGACAAGGACACTGGAGTTACAGCTATACATGGTGAAGATGAAGAAATATGGTGAGGAAGATAAGGTTTCCTCCATTAATTCTCCCTCCTCCGTGGGGTCCAGCTCAGAGGGTTGAGGGATGGTAATAGGATGTCAAGTAGAGGTTTCTGATAGCTGATGGAGGTCTACAGTCTCTTGGAGCAGCCCAATACCAATAAGGTCACAGAGGCTACTGCATAGGTTGATCCATCTATGACGGACCCCATGCCAGGACTTCCCTATAAGATAGCCAGTCCTGACCTTTAGATCTCAGTGTTCAAAGACCTGTAAGATGATCTAAACAATCACAACGGCGAGACAAGTTCTTCACTTTCAGAGTCAGGAGAAGAAATATAAGTCTTCTTGGAACAGGGAGCAACAGTTCCCATTTGGGTTCTAGGTGGTCTGGCTATGGGAAACACATTAAGCGCCAAAGAAAGGGAGAGTTAGGGTGCACAGAAAGCTGGCAAATTCTAACAGAGTTGAAATGGACTGAGGTGGCTGCATCAATGGAGCTGAGGACTCTGTCACTGGTTGCATAAAAGGAGAGTCCAGTCAGGAAAAGCAAAAGAGATCCCTTGAGTACAAGTAGGCTCACTAAATGGAAGACACTACAGGTAAGCGTACCAACAGTACCAGTGGAGCCAAAAGGGGGACCGGCCTGGGTGAAGAGCTGGAATTGATAGTGCTGCCTCAGACAGGACTGATGAGTGTTTGAATTGTGAACCTTATATTGGCACTCGAGGGCTTACCAGATTTTCTGTGTAAAGTCCAAGACTTCTTGCTTTGTCAGCATCAGAATGCGTAGAGTGATTCAGTGAGCCTGACAGTGAAGAGAAAGTGTGACATTTCTCAAAAGATTTGTGCTTCAAATCAGAAGTAGTTGTAGGGGGACTCCTGGTTGATTCTGAGTCCCCTGCATCATGGCGGGGGCTTGACTCAGGATGCATCATGAGGTGAAGTTCAAGATTAAAGTCCCTCTTTTTTAGTTCTGGTGGAGAAGGAGGTTTGTCCCTCACATGGCTCTCACCCAGACAAATAAAGCATCTCTTGTATCTATCTGTGACAGGAAAAACGGTGCTGCACGTGGCACGCTACTTAATTCCCAGGGATTTCTTCATAATAAATCCTCCAGGTAACTACTAAAACAATAACTATGTTAAACAAAGTTCTGAAAACTGCTAATTGAAGCAAATGCAACTTGTATCTCAGTGGGTGAGAAGGAACTTCGGCTACATCTACACTTCACACTTTAAGGTTTCCTGCATAGCCTCTCTATGCCAGTGGAAGAGAGCTCTCTCACCAGCATAATTAAACCAACCCTAATAAGCTGCAGTTGTATGTCAGCCAGAGACACACACCAGTTGACATAGCACTGTCCATACCAGCGCTTTTGTTGGTGAAACTTGTCAGGCAGGATTGTGGTTTTTTCACAACTCTAACCGACAAAAGTTTGCCAACAAAAGCGCTAGTGTAGACAAAGCCTTAATGGGAGATGGTGACTACTTCCTTTTTATGCCTTCTCCTGAGAGCAATGAAGAGATGCTCCTGGGGGAATTCTGCACCACTGTCCTCTACAGATTTTCCCTCCCCTGAAGAATTGATTTTCTGGGAAGCCACAAGGGGTCATGCTGCAATAACACTTTCAGCCCACCAGGGGCTAACGTGGTGTTAGAAAAGAGGGCAGCTGGTTCACAGGCCAGAGCAGACACCTGCGGAGAGGGAGAGGGCAGAAGCTGCCTTCCTCATAGCACTCTGCCCACAGGGCCATGTGGAGGCAGCAGGGAATATGGGGAGACAGACAGAGTGAGACACACAGGGCTGCTGCAACTCAGGCTAGTTGTGAGGGACAGACTGGGGCCGGGGTACAGGAGCTAGTGGGGTGACATTGAATCACAGACTGAATGGGAGTGGGGGTGTAGGGACACATGGGGATAAGAGCAGAAGTGCCTGACTAAATGGAAGAAGGGTCAGCCAGGGTCTGCATGGAGGAGGCACCCCAATTCCCTAACAATCCTTACTCCCCTGTCCTCCCAAAAATCAAAACTGTTCCTTACTTGTCCCACCCAGAACAAACTGCCCTCCAGGTTCTTTCCCAGGCTGCTTCCCAGCAATTACTTCCCTCCATTCCTTCATAGCTCCTGACTCCCCCAAGCCTTTGCACTGCTTCTGAGGCATGTGGGAAATATGTTTCTGTATTGTAGTTTAAACGAGTTATTATTCAAAGTTCTGTATTAATATGCCAAATAAGGAATCTATGTGTCAAAAAACAGTTTCTGAATTATTTTTGTGGTCTGTATTGTTACAGACAGACATACTTGCAGACAGGTATTTCAAAATAAATTAACAAAATAATTGAAACTGGTGTGATTATATTGTGTTATTTTGACAAACAAAATATGCAGAATTTTAATATTATGCACAGAATTTTTAATTTTTGGCACAGAACTTCTCCAAGAGTAAGGAGAGCAGGGATGCATGAGCAGCCTACTGCAATTGCTGGCAAAAGTCAACTCAAGTGTACTATGTACTGCTGGGGGAAATTCTGCACTACTGCGTGTGTGCATAATTAATGAGCCCTGTATATTTTTAATTTTTTGCGCAGAAAAAACTTCTGCTGAAATGTTGCTGCCTTTTGCCCACCAGAGGGTGCTGTGTTGCTAGAACAAAGCAGCAGCTCCCAACTAGTGAGGGAAGAGAGAGAGCCTGCCTTCTTCGCTGCAGGTCAGGTCAGGAGACAACAGCTATGGGGAGACAGGGGCTTTGGGGAGACAGACAGCGTGGGGTGCTGGAGAGGTCAGAGTTCCTCATAAGGGCTAGTGGGGGAGGACACACTGGGGCAGGCACTAAATGGGAGTGGAGGCACAGAGACACAGTGGGGATGGAAGTAAAGGGCCACATGGTGATGGGGGAGGGGTGCAGAGCTACATAAGAACAGGGAAGCGTCTGGGTGGGGCATAGACAGATGGGGACAGGGAGGGGATACAAAGCCACAAAGGGACAGGGGGAGAGTGTGCAGGGCCACATAGGGAAAGGGGAAGGGGTGTCTGAGTGGGGATGGAGGAACACATGTGGACAGGGGGTGCAAGGACACATGGAGGTGAGGCAGATGTGCCTGACTGAATGGGAGAGGCTAGAGGTCAGCCAGGGTCTGCATGGGCGAAGCTCCCTAACAACCCCTCCCCGACAACACCCCTCTACCCCCCAAACAACTGCTCCATACTTTCCCACCCATACCCAACAACCATCAAGTTCACACCTAGGCTCCTTCTCAGCAGTTTACTTAGTCCTCCATTACCCCTAACTCCCCCAAGACTTAACACTGCTTCTGAGGTTCTGTATCGTAGTTTAAATGAATTACTCACAGTTCTGTATTAATATGCCTAGTAAGGAATCTATTTGTCAAAAAAAAATTTCCTGAATCTTTTGTATTGTCTGAATTGTTACAGACACACTTGCTGACCGGTATTTTGAAATAAATGACCAAAAACAATTAAAACTGGTCTGATTTTATTGTGCTATCTTGATAAATAAAATATGCAGAATTTTAAAATATTGTGTGCAGACTATTTTTTTGCCACAGAATTCCCCCCAGAGGCACACAAAACCTACAGTGGAATGTATATGTGTACAATCACTTGAAGGAAAACAGACGCTTATCCAATTTAAGAAAAGGCTGTGTAGGATAGAGGGCAAAAGCATCACAAGGGTTCCTTATAAGCTGGGATCAAACTGGAAGGAGGAATTGTACGCTTTCAAGCTCTGTCCAATTGAGATATACCCACAAGTAGATTATACAGATGTTAAATAGTTGGTGTGCTGGGCAAGGCAGATTTTGGCTACCCTCTCTTTGGTGGGGCTTGTGATACTGGCAGACCAGGTGCCAACTCATGCCAATGCCGCTAGGCCTCATTGAATATTGACAAATGGATAGCTGAAAACCAGCTGACTCACCTGTGTGTTAGCATTGTTAAAATAGATGTTAAGTTTATAAGAACAGGTTTAGATGTCACAAAATGTTTGTAGGATGCTGCATGCATTAACCTCACATAAAATATCTGTATCCCATGTCATAAGGTAATATTTAAGTGTTTGCTATGAAACTGGTAACCCCAAGACAGCAAGTATGAAAAATCAGGAAGGGGGGGGGGGAAGAGGAATAGGCACCTATAACACTATGCCCCAGATATTGGGACTATCCCTACAAAAATCAGGACATCTGGTCACCCTAAACCCCATACACTCAGGAGAGGAGCATTACCAAGCGTGAAATACTAATTTACCACAAAAGATGCCATCTCCTGCCCAATGAAAGGCCTGTATACACCACACAAAGACTTGGTTGATTGCTCCTCCCACACCCATGAAGTTGGGACTTGCACAAATCCTCATTCAATCACACTTTGGGGGAAGTGAATAAAATCCCTGACCAGAAGGAACTGGATCACTATGCTGATTGGAATTTGGAGTGGACACTATTTCTAAGCACAAGCAAGAGATCCCCATACTGCTTAACTTGGTTTACACCTAAAGACATATAAAGCTTGAACATTAGAGCAGCTTCTATTAACCTTTTGAAACTTAAAACTAGCTCATTTGTGTATGTTTACATCCCTCCCCCATTAATAAATCGTTAGTTAGGTTAATACAAGATTAGTGTGATGGATTGTACTCCCCATGCTGACCTTGAGAGGGTAAATTAGGCCCAATTAACTGTCCAGGCTGCACCTGCGGCAGCAGCCAGGGAGCAGGGATTTACTGGAAGCAGGCTGAGGGTATGTCTACATCTACAATTTTGCAGCGCTGGTTGTTACAGCTGTATTAGTACAGCTGTATAGGGCCAGCGCTGCAGAGTGGCCACACTTACAGCAACCAGCGCTGCAAGTGGTGTTAGATGTGGCCACACTGCAGCGCTGTTGGGCGGCTTCAAGGGGGGTTCGGGGAACGCGAGAGCAAACCGGGGAAGGAGACCAGCCTCGCCGAGGTTTGCTCTCGCGTTCCCCGAACCCCCCTGCAAACCGCAGGGAAGGAGACCTGCTTGACCGGGGGTTCGGGGAACGCGAGAGCAAACCGCAGGGAAGGAGACCTGCTTGCTCAGGGGTTCGGGGAACGCGAGAGCAAACCGCAGGGAAGGAGACCTGCTTGATTACCAGAGGCTTCCTCAGGTATGCTGGGATACCTGCTTATTCCACGGAGGTCAAGAAAAGCACTGGTAAGTGTCTACGCTGGATCACCAGCGCTGGATCCTCTACACCCGAGACAAAACGGGAGTACGGCCAGCGCTGCAAACAGGGAGTTGCAGCGCTGGTGATGCCCTGCAGATGTGTACACCTCCTAAGTTGCAGCGCTGTAACCCCCTCACCAGCGCTGCAACTTTGTGATGTAGACAAGCCCTCAGCTGGCCAGGAAGAGTGGGACCTGTATAAAGCCCAGGAGCTGACAGCAGAAGCCTCACTTTGTGGAAAACGGGAGGCGTGTGGGGCTAGAGGCAAGTAACCTGGGAGGGGGAGTTTGGGCTGGGAAACCAAGAAAAGAGGGAGAGCCAGGAAGGTAGGAAAAGGCTCAGGGGAAAAGCAGCGAGGTATGGGGTAGGTCAAACCTTGCCGACTCACGAGAGGGCCCCTGAGCCAGAACCTGGAGTAGAGGGTGGGCTCTGGTCCCCGTACTAGGTGCTGACAAAGTGGTGACCTGGCTGGAGGGCCAATTCACAAAGGGGAAACTGTAGTTCCTGGAGCAAGAGCAGTCTGCAGTGCAAGAGGACGACAGGAGAGGCACCACCAGAGGGGGGCACAGCACCTGGCAAAGCTAATCCCCAGGATGGCCAGGAGGAGGTGCCACTAGCAGTGAGTAGACCCCCTGACAATTAACTACAAGCATTAGCTCTCTCACCAAAGACAAGATACAAGTCACCTGGTATAAGTGACTGTTCCTTTGAGACTGGGAGTAACCTGAATATTGTGATTTTTGGTGTAAGGGTGTGCATCTATCACAAAGGAAGGCTTGCCTGGATGGTAAGATAGACCAGAGTTTCCAAGGGGACTGTCTGCAACTCCTTGTTAAGGCTGTTACAGTGCCAGAGGAGTTCACACTTGATGGTTGGTGAAATCCAAGTATAACACACAACCAGTTTGGGGTTTGTGGCCTTGATTTGTAACAGTCGGCCCTGAAGCTGGCACCCATTTGTGAGCCACTCCAGATAACCTGAGAGCATTCAGATGGCTCCCATGCTCTGCTCCTTCCCTGTGGTTCATTAGATCCTAATGTTAGATTAGGAGGTAGGGGTAGAGGATTTAAGAAGTGGCAGCATTCTTTCAAGCTCCGCTCTCAACACAAGCTGTACCTAGTTGAGGCACCAAAACGATAGGTCATTCACAGTAAGTTGTACAGATCTTCAAATTATGATTATCCTGCTTTTTGCAAGCTCTGATAAATAATGAATAATTTTGACACTTAATCATTATGGAGGTGCCTGGTAGCAACTGTATAGTTAGGCTTGTGTTTCAAAGTGGGCTTAAAATGGGGCATTAATCTGTATTTTCCTCTAACAATAAGTGGCAGTCTCCTGTAAGATTTCAGAGTGTTAAATTTTAGGCCCTTTGAATTTCCTGTGCAGCTTCTGTTAGTTAGAAAATTGGATTCTGGCTGAAATATTTCCTTGGCACTCAGACAATGTATCCTGAGCAAAACTGGTTCAATACACAGGGTTTTTGGGGGGAAGGTATTAACTGAATTTCAAGTCTTTTTGACTGCTATAATTCATAAGCAAGAATTTATGCACCAAGAGATATGCATATTATGTGCAAGTGTACTGTGCATAACAGAAAAGGTTTTAATGTAAAGACACAAGACCTTATGTGCAGCAGCAGCTCCTTGTGCATAAAGGAGTGCATTGGCAGGGGCTGTCTTTAGACCCCCTTCACAGCTCCAAATCCCTGCAACTGCTTAAGCTTAAATAACAAACAAACCAGTGGGAAATACATAAACTTTCATTTTGATTGTTAGACTTGCTATCGCACACTCTGTACCTACTAAACTCAAAACCACCCCCATGGATATGACAAGTTAAGCCATCTGATAATACCTCATACTTTTCCCCCCAGAAGCACATCCCTTATCATAACTACTTTACAGCATGAACCACACACCACAACCTTATCCCTGCCTCGTGAATGCCAGGCAGGCCTCTATCATACCCTTTACCAAGCCACCTCTCTTCTCCCTCCCCGTACCCCCCCACAACCAACACACTATTACTTCTAATATTGTTAAGAAGGAGTAGTTGGATAATGGAGGGTGGAAAAGGAAAGGTTGTGTCGGCAAAATTAAGGTTGCAGTGCATCATCTGTGATGCCCCACAGCTGATTAAGTTTTGTGCCTGTGGGTGGATGAACAGAAGTTATACACAGTGTTAGGTGGCTTAACTTTTCATTTCCTTGTTTTTCTGGATTTGAGTCATGAACAGAGCAACTGTTTTTTGTATATTCTTTATTAGGCTATACAGCCAACATCCTGTTACATTAATGCAGTTCATACCTCAGCTTTGTGTTTCAAGTTATCTGCAGACCTATAAACACAAAAACTAGACCCTACATATCCCTGATCCCAGCATACATTCTAGCGTAAAAGACTATATCCATCAGGAAAAGGTGTTACAAATTACCATGATCAAGCCCAATTTGACCCGTGTTGGCAAGGCTCTCTCAATTTATAGAAATCTCTATACCAAATTAGTGCAGCCAATGGATGTATGTCAAAATTCTATTTTTATATTTCATGAAATACCAGTGTTGATTACCAAGGTCTAATTTCATAATGTAATAGAAGTCAGGAAGTGATAAAATTCTTTAATACTGTATATCTGCTGTTATAGTAAGCTACCTACATCAAACTTGATTTTTCATCTAATCAAACAGGATCATGTCATGGTTTTTCAATGATGAAAGACATTTAACATCCAAACTATACCCAATGTATAATATACAATACATCAGAGATATAAGCATCCATTTTCACTGGACAACATCTAAAATATGTAAATACCTGTTCCTGCAGGTCGTAGTCATAGCTATCATGCAGCAGAAGACTGAGGACATACCGAGTATATATCATGGCATCAATGCCACACTTCTCTAGCTCTTGTCCCAGCCAGGTCTGCACTGGGCCCAAAGCATGAAGCAGAGACATTTCAGAAACAGATACAGGGCCTGGATAAGAGCTTGAGGAGCTTTCAGATGGCAAACCATCCACAACAATTGTACAGATAGGGCGCATGAATCTAGGTGGTTGGCATCCTTATAACGTGAAGCATTTTCTGTAGTTGATATTCCGTCGATATCTGGAGGTGATTTTCACTCCAGTAAATAGGAGAGAGGCTTGACTTCTAGGACAATCATTTATATTTCCTGGCAGTTAGCCATTTAGAGACGAACATCACTCTTCAGGCATGACCAGTGAATAAACTAAATCCTACTAGCAAACACATATGAAGATGTGTTTTTCTACCTTAATTTCACATTGAGACCAGATGCAAGTCCCCAGCAGGACCTATAAAGAGTAAAAAAAAAAAAAAAAAAAAAAAGTTGTGATGTGTATCCATACAACAAACATGAACAGTGAGCAAACATTCAAGAATGCAGTCATTTACATGTTGCTTACTTCCAAATGACACACAGTAGGTATACTATTCTTATGAAATTCCAAGTTTCCAGGAAACTTTTCAAGCAACATTTAAACACAAACACACACTCCACACCACAAGAGGGGGATAATAAGCACTTTACCAAGCAACTAACAACCAACTCATAGTTTGAAATTTATTTGCTTGACCTGGCTTTGTATGAAAGTTTCACTTTTATTACCATTGTTATCGCTTTAGAAATAGCACTTAGAGCAATAGCAACTCAGTTTTGGTTTTTGGGAAGCAACAGTTTTATTAATCAACTGACAGAAGACTGCTGAGCAGTTGAAATTCAGGAGTTCATTCATTTATTTTATAAACAAAAGAGAAAGCTTTACCATTCTGTAAACAGATATCATCCCTGTTGAGTTATATGGCCACACGGCCTAATGATCATAGTCGCATCTCCTCAAAAAGGTAACTCCCACTAAAATACCAAGGTTCCTTTTCTGATCTATTCATAAATTTTGAAGAAATAAGGACCATGATAATCATTTAGACAGACCTCCAACATGACAGGCGACAAGTCTTTCATTAATTAATTCCTGCTTCAAGTCCAATAGCTGTGGTTGAACTAGCAAGCATCACTTTTAGCCTGGTGTACGCTACAGAAAGTTAGATCAATGTAAGGCAGCTTATCAACGTAACTCCGTGTCTACACTACAATGTTGCTCACACCAACGTAAGTCACCAACTACACAGACTTAACTCCACTTCTGAGAGAGGCATAGCATTTAGGTTGGTGTATTTAGGTCAACGCAGTGTCAGCCCCACGGCTCCAGGCTGTCAGTTAAAATTGATGGAAATGCTTCTGGTGAGGAGATACACCACCAAGAGAATGAACCTATCTTCAACATGAAAAATGGATTTAATTACTGCAGTGGCTGTATGTTGATATAACTTAAGTTTACTTCCTCTTGTAGTGTAGAGTTGCCCATTGTAAAAATGTCCAATCTAGGTTTAAAGATTTCCAGGGATGAAGAATCCACTGAACCCATCACAACCCTGGGTAACTTGTTCCAAGGAGATGAGCCAGCCTCCCCCAACCCCTTTTTTAAATTGTACCTTATTTTTATTCTGAATTTGTCTAGTTTCCACTTCCAACCATTGGATCTTGTTATATCTTTGTTGGATTGAAGAGCCCTCTATCACCAAATTTCTGTTCCCATTAAGCTTCTCTTTGTTAAGCTAAATAGACTGAGCTCCTTAAGTCTCTCACTATATGGCATGTTTTCTGGTCTTAAGACTAAGAACAAATTGCATTTAGTATTTCCCAACATTGGCATAGTGTCTCAAATTCTAAGTTCAAAAGGGACCACTGATCCTCTCATCTTACCAACTGTATAGCACAGGACATAGAACTTCCCAAAAAATACTTCCTAGAGTGCATATCTTTTACAGAAACATCCAATCTTGATTTTAAAATAGTGATGGAGAATCCACCATGATCCTTGGTAAATTGTTCCAATGGCTAATTACGCTCATTGTTTTTACGCCTTATTTCCAGTCTGAATTTCTCTAGCTTCAACTTCTGGCAATTGGTATTACACCTCTCTTTGCTAGACTGAAATATCTTTTCCCCATGTAGGTTCTTGCAGACTAGTCAAGTCACCCCTTATCTCCTCTTTGCTGAACTAAACAGATTAACCTTTGAGTCTATAAGGCAGTGGTTCTCAACCCGGCTACATGTATTGCATGTCAATTCATCTAGATCAGTGTTTTTCAATCTAGAGGTTGCAGGACTAGTTTATGGGGGTCACAAGTGCAGGGCCAACGTTGGGGGGTGGCAAGCAGGGCAACTGCCTGGGCTGCACATCATAGGGAAGCCCATGAAACTGAGGCTATGGCTACACTACAGAGCTTTTAGCGACACAGCTGTGCTGCTAAAAGCTATGCAACGTAGCTGCTGTTTGTCAGCAGGAGAGAGTTCGCCTGCCGACAAAGCACTGTTCACACTGTGCTTTTCGTCGGTAAAACTTGTGTCGTTCGGCGGGGGAGATGTTTGCTGACAAAAGTTTTACTGACAAAGTGCCAGTGTAGACATCCCATTGCCTAAGCATGTAATATAGGGTGATAGGTCTCAGGCTTCACACTCTTGAAAAGGGTCCAGTAGTCTGGAAAGATTGTGAAACACAGGTATAAGGCATGCTTTCTAATCCTTTAATCTTTCTCATGTCCTGTCTCTGAACCCTCTCCAATTTTTCAATATCCTTCTTAAACTGTGGAAATCAGAACTGGACACAGTGTTCCAGTAGTGATCACATCAGTGATGAATACAAAGGTAATGTAACTTCTCTACTCCTACTTAACATTTCCCTGTTTATGCATTCATGGACTGCATTTTCGGCCACAGCATCACACTAGGAGCTCATGTTCAGCTGATTATCCTCCAGGATCTTTTTCAGAACCCCATATCCTGTAGGTATGGCCTACTTTCTTTGTTCCCACATATTACATTTATGCAGTTACCTTTATCAACCAAATTTGTAATCTCATCAAAAAATGAAGTTAGGTTTAACATGACTTATTTTCCATAAAGGCATATCGACTGGCATTAATATTACCACCAAACTAAATCCTCGTTCACTGGATCCCGTATTAGCTTTTTCTAGGAATTTTGTTCACCATTGACATGAGGATAACTGACCTATAATTATCCAGGTTATCCCTACTTGCCATTTTTTAAAATTAGCATTGTATTAGCCTTCTTGCACTCATAATAAATCTTGGAAATTTTATAAAAGTTAATATCAGTGGGCCAGAGATCTCCGCTAGCTCTTTTAGGACTCTTGGCGATCAGTTCCAGACCTGCTGATTTAAAAATGTTTATCCCTATTAGATCTTGTTTAATATCCTCCTTAGTTAAAAGTGGATTAAGTTTTTCATCCTCATGTGATATCAGTACTTTAGAATTATTTACAAATAATGAATAGAAATGTTTGAACGCTTTTGCCTTTTCTGCATCAACAACAACAATTTTACTGTTTCCATCTACTAACAGACTTACACTGTTGTTAAGATGCCCTTTGTTCCTGATATACTTACAAAGTTTCTTGCTCTCCTTAGCCTTGCCAGCCATGGATTTTTACCAGATTTCTGTAAATTTTCTTATCAACTATCTACAAGTAAGAGCCAAACTCACAACGCCCAACAAAGCATCTGAGCCCTCCTCCTCCCCTCAACCCCCAAGTAAGGGAGAGCCAAGCTCAAGATGACTAGCCAGGAATATGGTCTCACTGAGGGGAATCCCAGCAGAGCCTATGGGCATATTTTGACCCCACTACAGATAACTGATCCCAAGGGGCTCACATGACAGGCATGATCATATTTCGCATATCTGCACAATCTGTGTGTGGCATCTCATGTGGACATCATTTATTTTGTGGGCAGTGCTTGGGAGAGTACTGCAAACTGCCACTGCTCCCACAAATTCAATCTCTGCCATTCATATCCCAATGGGTGGCCTATCAGTACATGCTTACACTATTTCTAGCCAATAAAAGAACTGAAGTCTTAACATACAATGTCTTTCTTTATTCCACTGCCCCTTGTGCAATTATAGCTCCCAGTACCTGGAGGATAAATCAAGATCTTCAGTGGCTCAATATAGACCAGGAGTCGGCAACCTTTCAGAAGTGGTGTGCCGAGTCTTCATCTATTCACTCTAATTTAAGGTTTCACGTGCCAGTCATACATTTTAGTGTTTTTTAGAAGGTCTCTCTCTACAAGTCTATATATTATATAACTAAACTAGTGTTGTATTATAAAATAAACAAGGTTTTCAAAATGTTTAAGAAGCCTCATTTAAAATTAAACTAAAATGTTGATCTTACGCCACCGACCCGCTCAGCCCACTGCTGGTCTGGGGTTCTGTTCACCTAGGCTGGCAGTGGGCTGAGTGGGGCCTGTGGCCGGAACCCCAGCTGGGAAGAGTCTGGCAGCCAGAACCCCAGACCAGCAGCGGGCTGAGCGGCTTAGCCCACTGCCGCTCAGGGGTTCCATCCTCTGGCTCCTGCCAGATGGGATCCCGGCTGCCGGACTCACTCAGCCCAGTGTCAGTCTGGGGGCCCGACCCTGCCCACATACAGTGGGTAGCTACCTTCTCCCTGGTTCTGACCCATTCTCTTCCTCTCTCTGCACTGAGCTGAGTTGGAGTGGACCGAGCACAGGGCTGGGGGTGAAGAGTCTGGCCAGGAGCTAGAATGAAGGAGGGGGCTCAGGGTTAGGGCAGGAGGTTTGGGTGTGGGGGCACTTACCTGGGCAGCTCCCATGTGGTGTGAGGGGTGCAAGTGGAAATGTGAGTGAGGGTGCAGGGGCTCCTGTTTGGTGCGCAGGGTGGGGGTGGGGATGTGCAGGGTGCATGGGATGTGGGGGGGGATGGGGATGTGGGGGGTGCAAGAGTCAGGGCAGAGGGCTGGGGGCATATAAGGTGGGGTGCAGCTGTCAGGGTAGGGGGGCTGGGTATGTGTGGGGGTGCCAGTCAGGGCTGGGGTCATGGGGGAGTGAAGGAGTCAGGGCTGGGTGGTACAGGGCTCAGGGCAGAGGGCTGGGTGTGTGTGTGGGGGTGCAGAGCTCAGGGCAGAGGGCTGGGTGTGTGCGCGGGCAGGGGGTCAGGGCTCAGGGCAGAGGGCTGGGTGACTGGCCCCCTCAGAACCCCCAACCCCCCCCCCCGCTCCTTGTCTTGACTACCCTCTCCTGAGACCCTACCCCATCTAAGTCTCCCTGCCCCTTATCCCCTCACTGCCCCCCTAGGACGCTACCTCCTACCCTGTCCCCTGACTGCCCAAACCCTTATCCACACCCAGACAAACCCCCTGGACTGCCATGCCTATCTAACTGCTCCCTGCCCCCCTGACAGGATCCCCAGAACTCTGGATCCACACAACCCCGCCTCCCCACTCCCTGCCTGTCCCAACCCCTCTCCACACCCCTGCCTCCTGACAGTCCCCCCAGAACTCCTGACTCATCCAACCCCCGCAGCAATTGTCTCCTGACCACCCCCTCCAGACCCCCCCCCCCAACTGCTCCCCCAGGACCCTCTTTGCTCCCTGTCCCCTGACGGCCCTGACTCCTATCCAACCCCTAAACAGACCCCGGGACTCCCATGCCCTATCCAACCCCCCCTGCTCCCTGACTGCCTCCTCCAGAGACCCCCAGCCCTAACCACCCCCAGTATACCACCCCCCCATCCAGCTCCATGTCCCTTGACTGCCCCTACCCCTTACCCAACCTCCCCTGCCCCGGCACCGGAGCCAGCCCCCTTACCACCAGGCTCCTTGCTCATCCAGAGCCCTGTCGCCGCCACCCCCACGCACGCAGCCCTGTGTCGCCCTGCCTTTCAGAGCGCTGCGCCCACGGCAGCAGGGCTCTGGATGAGCGGGGAGCATCTTTCCCTCCCCACAGAGCCAAAGGCTGCCTTGTAGGAGCGCCTAACGCCAACCCCCAGAGCAGGGCTCTAGGGGAAGGCAAGGGAGGGGGCAGCAGCTTGCTGCGCTTGGGTCAGCACTCCGGCCCGGGACTGCGGACCCCGCAGCTTGCCACATTGGCAAGATTTTTAATGACATGCAGCGTCCCAGCAGGCAGCTGCGTGCCATTAAAAATTGGCTCGCGTGCCATAGGTTGCCGACCCCTGCTATAGACATTGTCACAAGCAGGACACCCATTTTAAACCTAACACTACAGACATTACTAGCCAGGGCACCTAATACAAAGACAACTTTTCAATTAAAGTGGCCATTAGTAGTCCCTGTCACCTTGTCTGTTGGAACACATAAGCCTAATTTTGAGAGAGAGTGAATGAATAAAAATAGTACATTTTAATCTTAAGATAGTCAACATGAATTGGTCAGTATCAGACTTACATCAGGCAGATACTTATGAGTTGGCTAAATTGACAGCAAAAATGCCATGAAGGACTGAAAGATAATATTGTTTCATCAAGCATTTTTTTAAAAAAGTAAAAAGTAGCTAATGTGTATTCTAAGTTCAGCAAAACTTTCAAAAATTCTGTTTATCTAGAGGCCAACATTTTCAAAATTAGAAGCTTAAACTTAGGTATCTAAAACCATATTTAGGCATCTAAATAGTAGACGAAGGTCCAGAAATGCAGGGAACCAACAAATCCCACTGAAACCAATGTGAATTGTTGAATAAAAAGTAACCTCTTTCTTAAACCACATCCTCCTATTTAGCCCTACAGCAATGTCAACTGCTGCACAACTGACTTTTCCTTCCAGCCTCTCATTATCTGCATGCTACAGCATGTGATAAAATCCCCTCCCTTGACTCAGTATGTGCTACCTCAACCCACTCCTTCAAATTCCCTCAAAGCTCTCTTCTTTCTAAAGGAGTGAGGCCTAAATGCTCCAGTCTTCCCGCAAAGTAGCCAGCAAACGTGATAGAATACACAAATAAAGAGTTACAAAAATTGTGAAATTAACAAGAAATATGCTAAACTTCACCAAACTATCAGTTCTCTCACTTTGCTTTTTTGATGCATCCCTTTCCTCATCATTGCCTGTCAGTGTCCATTCAGATTCTAAAGATATTTGGGGCAAAGAATAGGGTCTTCATATTAACTACTCCTAACACACTGTTGAAGCCATATAAAACAGTAATATCAAAAGTTCAGCACTGTAATTTGAATAGCAGTAGCATGAAAAGTACATGGATTACTTCTGCATAGTAGGATCAAGCAGAAAAAAGCTGAATTATGAAATCAAAAGCAGACTCAATGAGAACACAAAACAAAAAAGCCCACTCTAATTCAGTGGATTCCTGTTCCCTTCTTTCTTCTCTCACAAGGTCTGCAGTGGGATGGAGAATAGAGAGTTCACACAAACACACTTCAAGTACTCTGGTTCCTGAGAATACTTACCTATAGGGATCAGGCTAAGCAAGCCTAAAAAGGGGAAAGCAACAGTGTCATTTGGAAATTTTCCAACAGAATATTCTTCCCATCAGACAATGACAAATCACAGAAAGCAAAACATTTTGGAGAACTGTTGTCACTTTTAATGAAAATTCATGTAAGAAGAAAAATTGGAAAAACATTTCAACAAGGTTGAAACATTCCATTTGTCCTTTTCAGAATGGAATGTTTTGATTATCCATTCCAAAATAACTTTGTTCCAATTTTTTAATTTTATATTATATAACAAAATGAAAGTCAAAATTGAAACAATATTTCAATCTCATCAAAATGAGAATCAACCTGCAACATTATTTTGGGATTTCTTTTTGCAGGAAATTTCACAGCAGCTTTGAAATTCCAAAATTCTCTGCAAACCAAAAAATCCGGTTCCCACCCAGCAGTTATAGTTTGATACGTAAGGCAATAAGAAGTCACTGACATGACTTAGAGAAGGGCAACACTGGCAAATGTGCAAAAAAGATCATTTTAGAAGTGACAGTGCGAGAAGGGTTGGTATCACAAGCTTCATCTTCACTAGGAACAAGACATTTTTATCACAGTTAACATGTTAGCTAATGTGTATTCTAATGCAGACAAGCTGAATTTTTAATAAATTTATAGTTTTTAAAATGTGTCTTGACTACACTAGGCTTAATATGCATTAGCTACTGCATTAAAAAATATATATACCTCCCCCCTCCCTTTTTAGGCCATGGCTTAAGAAACCCAAAAAGGGAGAAACTGCAGTATGGTCTGAAGTGATCAAATTAACCACCTCTAATAAACAGTTGGCATATTACTCATGATTAAGGCTACGTTTTAGTCACGGGTATTGTTAGTAAAAGTCATGGGTAGTATACAAAAATGCACAGCCTGTGACCTGTCCATGATTTGTACTACATACCCGACTAAATCCTGGGGAGGGGGAGGCCCAGGAGGTGCCGCAGGTAGAGTAGGGGTCCTCCTGGTGCCAGGTAGGGGAGGGGGGCTGACAGGCTCCCTACCGGGCTCCTTGCAGTTCCCCAGAAGCTGTGACATGTCCCTCCCTCAGCTCTTATCTCTGCGCACTCTCCTACTAGCTGGAGCTAGGAGCTGAGGAAGGGACATGTCACCACTTCCGGGGAGCCCCCGAAAGTAAGCGCCACCCACAGCCCTCACCCCCTGCCATGCGTCAACCCCCAGCCCTGAGCCCCCTCCCACATGCACCCAAACTCCTGCTGCTATTGCTGGGGGGTGGCCTGAGTTTGCCACAGCAGCAGCTGGTGCGGCTTGTCCAGGTGTTACCCAAACTACTCAGGCGGCCCCTGGGCCAGCCACACCAGCCACTGCAGAAGTCATGGAAAGTCACAGAATCTGTGATTTCCGTGACAAACTCACTTACTTATGGCTAGTGGAAACAAGATTAAGTTATGCCACCCTTCTCAAACAAAGAATTTCTGTGAAGTTTTTATAGTATGGCAATACTTGCTTATTCAATTTTCTGGTTCTTTTTTTCCTTCTTGGTACTTTGCCTTTTCCCCTTTGAAAACAGTACCATTGTTAAGGGTAGTTCTAAATACCATCCACCAGGGTGGAACTGATTTAAAATCAAACTGATTTTAATCATGATTTAAAATCAGTAGTCAGGATGACTCTAATCATGGATTTCTACATAAAAGTGCGTTCCTGTTGGTTGTTAGAACCTTAATAAATATTCTTCACAACTCAGATGTACGTTTCATTTTTAGAAGGTACACACTGTACATTTTTAAAGTGATTTGAAAACTTTTCAAATTAGTTTTACAGCTATATCAGAAAATGAATGATTGTTTGGTTATTTCATTTACCAAAGGTAATTGAAGCAGATATTTATGAAGTCACTGGAAAGTGATCTCCAGTTCAAACAGGTTAATCATTAATATTTGGAGGACTTTCTTTCCATGCTGGATTAGGAGGAGAGCATCACCAGGCCTTGCATTTCTTTTGCACGCATCCCTGTCTTACCCACAGGTAGAGGAACTTCATTTAAATATTCCCAAACTGGGTCTCTTATGGCCTGCTGCCATTATAGGTTTTCCCTTCTAGTGAGAGAATGGTATGGTAGATCTCAAATCAATGAAGGCTACACTCAGAAAGACCTCAAGACTTCTGGAATGTGCTGTTCAAACAGTTTCACTTTTGTTTTTACTGCCTGTCCCCTCCCTTCTCATATTTATCTCCAGACTTCTCCTTGTCCAGATCTATTCCGCCCCCAACAATCTTCTATTCATTGAACTTTTAGAAACTTTGCACTTTCAGAGAGAGGCAAGGGACTGACTGTGTACACAAATTTGCACCGGGACAATAGGGTCAAGATCTCTTATGTCTCACCTTTATATATTTATTTACTTATTTAAAAACATTTTTGCTGTTAACAAGCATGTTATCTCTGGAGACGCAAATCCACAGTTTGAGAACTGCAAAACTAAGCATCTCTGATGATATCTTCTAGACTGAGCACTGAGTTCCATTGGGTAGATAGAAAGATTAACCTAAATAATTTATACAGAAGCCCCTGGAACTCCATAAAATTGGGTCCCTAATCCACGAACTATTGAAACTCATTTACAAAACTTTTCTTGTTTTATGAATACACCTCTGACTCAATATAACACAAATTCAGATATAATGCGGTAAAGCAGTGCTCGGGGGGGGGCAGGACTGCATACTCAGGCGGATCAACGCAAGTTCTTTGTAACACGGTTTAACCTATAACGTGGTAAGATTTTTTGGCTCCTGAGGACAGCATTATATCGGGGTAGAAGGGTATATTGTCTCATACTATAGAATTAAAATTTATAATCCCTATTCATGATGAGGTATCTTTGAGCTATAATGTATCTTAATTAAAACTATCTTTTCCTCAAAAAGCATTTTATCAAAAAAAATTTGATTTTTTTTTTAAATTGATTTTATCCACCCTGCCATCCACAAGCATGATATACAATAAATTTACAAAATTCCATATAAAAGATGTATAGAGAACTTTAAGATTACATAGTTAAGCAATATCAGAAAACATAAAACTAAGGGTGCATACACAAACTTCACTCTGTCCCTTGTGTGTATGCATTACAAGAGACTTTAATTACGTGACCATACACTATTTCTCAAATAGTACATTAATAATCATCACATTTTCTCTTTGACCCAGGATACATAGGTACAATTTCTACTGTTTGTTACTCTGTATATGCTGGACAAACTGAGCCCACTGCATTTTCATTAGCAATTGGAGGGAGACATCTTTAGGGCACATTAAAGTTTCCCTAGTAGAAGAGAGAAAGGATGATCCAGTAGCACTAGCCTGGGAGTTGAGAAACCCACATGAAATCCCCTGCTCCATCACTGACATTCCTCTGTGGCTTCGGGCAAAGTCTCTCTGCATTTCAGTTTACCAGCTATAAAATGGGAACAACTGTAATTCCCTGCTTTAGTAGTGTTGGGGGGATCAGTACATTAAAGTATGGCTACACTTGCACGGCAGCGCTTTGAAGTTTCGAGTGTGGTCCCAGCGCTGCACTTACTCCACATCCTCTACGGATGTAACTTGCAGCGCTGGGAGCAGCACTGTTTACACTGAGGCTTTACAGCACTGTATCTTGCAGCGCTCAGGCGGGTGTTTTTTTCACACCCCTGAGCGCGAAAGTTGCAGCGCTATAAAGCGCCAGTGTAGCCATGCCCAAAGATTGTGAGGTATTCAAATACTATGGTAACTGAGACCATGGAAGTACCTAAAACAGACAAAAGGCGGCCATCCTGCTTTGTGGTGGAGTGGCAATTATAGCTATGGGTATATCAAACAGTTATCTAGATACTAGCATGGGTAGATTACAGTAGAAAAAAGAAAAGAAAAAGATTACAGTCCTCAATATATGCTCACTGCAGAAGTGATAGGAGTATGTATTTATATTCAAACTATCAACAAGCAAAGCAGACTAGTTAAAAGTGCAAGCTGGGCCAGGGCTCTCCATGTCTTTAACAGCTCCTTTCTCCACATCTTTTTTTCCAATACCAAAACAAAAAAAAGTCTTTTGTCATGGAGAAACAAAGCAGATACAGAAACTGTATCTAAAACAGCCTTATTACTTGCATTTCACAAGCAGTAAGAGACCTGCAAAAACATCATGCACCCAGAGGGTTAGGTGCTGTAAAGAATGTTATTTAATTAAAACTTCCTGCTCCAAAGAACTTAGTCCTAGTTTAAGACTTTCAGAGGGGAATGAAAGACTCTAAATTTTTGAAGTCTAAGGACTCTCAACCTTGTTTGAAATCTCCCCTCCCCCATATTCAGGCAATAGGACACAGAATCTAAGAGAATATCCATCTTAATACAGAAATGCAGCTACAATGGAAAGTTCCAACATAACTATGAGGGAGAACATGCAGAATCAAAAGCAATCTGCACTGTTACCCCATCCAGAGGGCTGTACATTTTTGACATGTACTAAGTCCTGTACAAAATGCTCTTATTGGTCTGTACTATCATTGTCTGCTTCATCTACTGAATTCTCACAGTACTCTACCGCTGCCAGTGAGCAGAGTAAGGAACTGGAATCCCGTATCATTTGTTTTCTATAGTCCAGAACCATATTCTTTAGGTGGAGGGTTTTGCACTAGTTATTTATTGCAGTGGAATGATGCGTTTATGACTTAAAAGTTTTATAATTATTTGCACTGCAGTAGCACCTACAGGCTCCAGCCAGATTAGGGCCCCATTTGTGCACATAAACAAAACAGGGCTCAATGCCTCAAAGTATGTCTGTACTAAAGTAAAAAAAGTGTTTTAACTCTGTTAGCTTGGGCTAAAACAGCAGTGAAAATACAGAGAGATTCCGCTTAGCAGCTTGAGTTCAACCTCTGGCTCTAACTTGGGCAGCTAACCCAAGCTAAAAAGAACAAGTCTTCACTGCTATTTTAATCTGAGATAGCTGATTTTCAATTCTTTCAAGAAAGATGTTGATAAATCAAACCATGTTCAGAAAAGAGCCCCGACAAGGATTAAAGCATTAGAAAACATGCCTTATAGTGACACTCAAGGAGCTCAATTTGTTTAGTTTAACAAAGATACACTCTTCAACCTAGCAGACAAAAGATATCACAAAATCCAATGGCTGGAAGTTGAAAGTAGACGAATTCAGGCTAGAACTGAGGTGTACATGTTTAAGTGAGTGTAATTAGCCATTGGAACAATTTACTAAAGATTGTGGTAGATTTTCCAGCAAGGGCAACTTTAAAATCAAGATACAAGTTTTTCAAAATATATGCTCTAGATCAGACTAGATGGTCTAGTAGCTAGGCCCTTCTGGTCTTTGAATCTATAAACTTGAGTTAGCTAACCAGAGCTAAGAACACACTCTTTCCCCCTTCCCCTGCTTCAGTGAAGACATACCCAGACAGCTTACAATCTTTGTACAAGACAAGAAACAACAGATAGGAATAGACGCAGAGAGCACAAAGCATAAGCAAAACTATTATGATTTGTTAAGTAGCAGCAGTCACAGAACATTCACTGCTTAGCCATTGTCATTTGCTTTGTAGGCACTGTGACAGAGGTAAGTTTGAGTACAAGATCTGAAGGGGGATAATGTAGTGGCTTCATGGATTTTTGCAAGGAGCTCTTCCCGTGCATTAAAAGGAGACATGGGAGAAAGTGCAGAGATGATAGGTGGAAAGTTTAGTTAATAAGCAATTATTAGGTCTATACAATTCTAAGGCCTTGGAACCCTGCACAAGCACAATACAAGATCAAAGTATACCTGATCTGGACTGCATTCACAACAGTTACACCTTCTAGTAGCATTCTGTTTTACTACCCAGCTACTTACTGGACTGATAGGATCAAACACTTGCATCTCTTAATACCTTGCTCTTAGACAGTGATATTCATCGGCAGATCTGATGAAAGTAGACTTTACAAAGCAGGTAGACATTATTCTCCCCATTTTACAGATGGGGAAAAAGAGGCACAGACAGGTAACACAACTTGCACAAGGTCTCCCAGCAGGACAGCAGCTGAGACAGAACACAATCCAGGTGTCCTGAGTCCCAGTCCAATGATCCATCCACTACACAACAAGGCTTGGACTGAGTTGGTACACTGTTATAAAAACACTGCCATCTCTCTCAAACTGCTAATTTGTTTTCCAGAACCTCAGCTTTAAAAAAAGTCTAGTTTTTACAACTAGTGGGGATGGGAGGAAGAGAGGTGGAACTTAAGGGCTTGTCTATACTGGCAATTTACAGCGCTGCAACTTTCTTGCTCCGGGGGGGGGGGGGTGGAGGTGGAACACTCCCCTGAGTGCAGCAAGTTTCAGTACTGTAAAGTACCAGTGTTGACAGTGCACCAGCGCTGGTAGCTGTGCCCCTCGTAGAGGTAGGGCTTTTTAGAGTGCTGGGCGATCTTTCTGCAGGCTGGTGCAATATCTACATTGCCACTTTACAGTACTGAAACTTGCAGCACTCGGGGGTGTTTTGTCACACCCCTGAGCGAGAAAGCTGCAGTGCTGTAAAGTGGCAGTGTAGACAAGGCCTAAGTTATACCACTTAGTGTTACACAGAAATAACTTCCAGTGCAAACATACTTATGCCAGAAGAGTACCGTTTTCTGGTTTATATTATGTCACTTTGAAAGGCCCTGTCACATTTGACCTCTGCTTAAGCACTGCTCCAGCTCAAGATAATTTGGATGCCCAGTGTACAAAAAGCAACAGTTTCCAACAGCCACATCTGAAAGACTGTTACACCGCAAGAGTATTCAAACAGTTCACATACTCTTCAGAACCCAATGTAGTTAGTGCATGAATGTGAGCTTCTTACTTTTCTGTGTACCTATTGGGTTTCCGGGAAGTGGGCGGGCGGAAGCCCGTCCACTGCTAAAGGATTCCCCTCCCCCACACAGCCTAAGGGGAGGATCTACAGGACCTCAGAACCCAACTGATTTCGGGGGACAACTAATAAAAGAACAGGGACAGGAGTGTGGTCAAAGGGTCATAAGAAGGGAGCCTGATGGGGACACCGAGCAGAGAGCCCCGGACAGCGCCCACTGCTCCTCAAAAGCGTCAAGGGAGCCAGTGGACGCCGCCCAGAGGAACTCCGCTGTACCTTAACTTTTAACTAAAGACAGTCAGAGTTTAAGGCTGGAAGGAACCACCAGTTCATCTAGTCTGACCTCCTTATGTCACAAGCCATCAGCACCACTCAGCCCCCATACACTAAACCCAACAACAGTTTGACCGAAGTATTATAGCCCATGGGATACTAAACTATCAGTTGCCATAGGGAGAGAATGGAAGGCACTGAGGTGCACCAACACCAGAGCCCCCATCCCCCTACAAAGGCAGAGAATTAAGTGAGATATACCCAGATAATCCCAGTAAGTGACCTCGCTCTATGTTGCAAAGGAAGATGAGGTCTGCCCAATATCACTGCCAATATGACCTGGGGCAAAAGTCCTTCCTGACCCCATATATGACAACCAGTTCCACCCTGAGCATGTGAGCAATGCCAGCCCAACACCATCAAACTCTGTCTAGAACACTCCCACATCAGCATCAACTTCCTGGATGACAGGATCAGCTTCAGCAATGCAATCCTACAGACAACTATATACAAGAAACCCACGGATCACCACACTTATCTTCACAGTTCCAGTAACCACCCCAAACATGAAGAAATCAATTGTCTACAACCAACTATTCAGATATCACAGAATAGGCTCTGAGGAGAAAGTTAAAACTGCTTTCATCAAACAAGGACACTCCATCAGAGAAGTAGAACACATCATAGAATGGGCTGCTCAAATATCTCAGGAGAACATGCTTCAATATCAGGAAAAAACAATGCACCGACCATCCACCCTTAATTATCACCAATCACTGTACAATGGAATCCAGATGGGGTATCATCAAACAATTACAACTCATATTTGATGTGGACTACATTCTGAAAGAAGTCTTTCCCCAAGCCTCCCTCACCCCCCAAAGAAACCATCACCACCAAGATGATCCTCAGAAGCAAGCTCCCCACAGACCAGGGAACATCAACTCCAAGAGGCACCAGATTCTGCCAGAACAACAGATGCAAAACCTGCAGACAGATCTCCAGTAATATGATGATCAACACCCTCCACAACATACCTTTCAAGATCCATGGGTCCTACACATGCCTACTAACAAGTGGCCTACCTCATCCAGTGCATAAATTTCTCAATAATTGTGTGTGTGAAAACAGACAATCACTACACTCTAGAATGAACTCTCAGGATGTTTTTGTCTTTTATCATTTTTTTCTATCACCTATGGGAGAACACTTTTCACAATGTGGTCACTCCATATCTGACCTTCCTCAAAAGGAAACCATCACACCACCTTCAAAAGACAAACCTAGGAACTTAAATTCATAACTCTGAAAGACACTAAAAATAATGGCCTCAAAAGGGGGTGATACTGGTTATATGCTTCATTACAACAATTTATGACACACACCTCTATCCCAATATAACGCGACCCAATATAACACGAATTCGGATATAACACAGTAAAGCAGCACTCGGGGGGGGACAGGGCTGCGCGCTCCAGCAGATCAGCATGTCACTATGTCTGGCTCCGACACGCTGCTCTGAGAGGCGTGTTAAGGGTGCCAGGTCAGGGCCGAGGGGTTAAATAAGGGGCAGAGGGTCTTGGGGGGTGGTCAGGGGATAGGGAGCAGGGGGGAGCCACAGGCCGAGGAAGGGAGCTGCAGTGCAGAAGAAATGTCACATGGGCTCCAGCTGGCGCCAAGAAGTTGGGGAAGACTGGTCCATGCAGGGAAGTTGCGGATCCAGGGCAGGGAGAGGTGCTCATCCTAGACAGCGCCGTGCAGGTGCCCCTGTCCCTGCACTGGAGGACTCGGAACAGAGCAGGCCCAGCTGGCAGGCTGCACCCCACTTGCAGCAGCACCGGGCAGGCTCTCTGGGTCCATAGCATGCTGCACTACCTGCCGGCAGTTGGGGGTTCCATGCACCCCAGTGAGCAGCTGGCGGTGGCGTCCTCACCAGAGACCGGCAGTGCAGGGCTTTGCAGAGGAGGAGCGATGGCTGAGCGCAGGCATGCACGGCAGGAGCTGCCTGCTGATGGCTCACCCTCCCCCGGCACCGCATTGGCACGGGGTGGGAATCAGGCACACACGAGCACCTCAGGCGTGGCTGCTTCCCCTCGCAGGGCTCAGCCACTGTGCCGGGCTAGGTGTGCTCTGTGGACAGGGCAGTGGCTGCCCGGCCAGTTCCCCCGTCCCGCCCCCACAGGGCTCGCCCCAGCTGATGTGGTCGAGCAGGTGCGAGCACTTCCGTGCGCCGGCTCCCCGGATCCTAGTGCCCAACCCGGTGTGGCGCGTGGCTCAGCGAGAGAGTCCTGGGAGTGACTAGGGACACGGGGGGCTGATTGGATAGGTTGGGGGTTCTGAGGGATCAGTCAGAAGGCAGGATGTAGGTGAGGGTGGATGGAGGCGGGGCTATTTGCTGACAATTAATAATGGAGATGCTTGAGACCAAAGCAAGTTCAATATAACGCAGTTTCACCTATAACAAAGTAAGACTGGTTGGTTCCCGAGGACCTCATTATATGGGGGAAGAGGTGTACTAACCGTTCTTTGTCCTATGACTACAGAAGTATTAATTGCTCACTTCATTTTAAGTGGTTTCTTGTAACATCTGTTAACCCCTTTTCCTTAATCTAGCTCATCTTGTTTTTAGCTGACACACTTCGGTTACTTTTTCCAGACCTGAAGAAGAGCTCTGTGAAGCTCAAAAGTTCGTCTCGTCCATCAGTCAAAGTAGCTCTAATAAAATATTACCTCATCCACCTTGTCTCTTCCATTGCCAACTGTATTTTAACTGCACACTCTTAGCATTTCATTAACATGCTGATCATTTACATATCGCTTCACCAAATGACAACACCACTGGCAAAATGGCAGGACTACATCCTTCAAGAATAACTATTACTTCTGTTTTTAAATAAGGTATCTAAGTCACAGCTACTGAACCAAGTTACTAAAAATTAGAACTTTGAAGTTCTCTGGGCATATCTACATTGCAACATAAGCCCAGGGTTAGCAGAACACAAGTTAGCAGACCCTGAGTTTGTTAACTTTCGGCTTGAGCGTTTACACTCATTTGTAACCCCGGGTTAGGAACTGTTGAACCTTGGGTTCCAGCCTGGGGCTCCAGCATCTACACTACATTAAGTGGGCCCAAGTCCACCCACCCATAACCCAGACTTCCTTGTGCCCCCCCCAAAATGTGGCTACTCTAGCCCTTTCTTCATGGTGCAGTGTGGGAAAATTTGACTGTCCACAAAACATGACTGTCCAGAGAACAAAGAAAGTCAGCCAATGGGATTGTGGAATAATTTTGGCAGACTCCCAGAGCACGAATCCAGTGGAGTTGCATCTGCATTTCAAAGCAAGAGGGCTTGAACCCTGGGTTCCAGCTTGACTCAGGCTTGGACCATTCACCCCCATGGAGTCCAAATCCTGGGTCAGCACACTGTGTGTGTAGACAGAAAGGGGTGTTAGCCTTGAGCCTGTGTTCAAACTCTGGTCTTATGTCGCAGTCACTAACTCCAAATCCTCAAGCAGCATCATGAGGTCATCCAGAAAAGTTTACAATAGAAGATTTTTACATTACACTACTATAAAAATCAATCACAGGGAACTGGCTGCATTTTTCTCAGTACTCTAACACAATATTTATTTGGGCTAGTAATGATATACTTCCACCCAACTGTGCAGCCTTTCAGATCTAACACACAATTTTGGCTGTACACATAGTGGGATGCTTCTAGTGCAGCGGTTTCTAAACTTTTTTTCTGGGGACCCAGTTGAAGAAAATTGTTGATGCCCGTGACCCAACAGAGCTGGGTATGAAGGGTTTGGGAGGGGCTCAGGGCTGGGGCAGAGGGTTGGGATGTGGGGGTGAGGGCTGCGGGGAAGGGCCAGGAATGAGGGGTTCAGGGTGTGAGAGGGGGTTCTGGGCTGAGGCGGGGGGGGTCAAGGTTCTTGACAGGGGGTGCAGGCTCTGGGGTGTGGCCAGAGATGAGGGGTTTGGGATGCAGGAGGGGTGCAGGGTGTGGAAGGGGGCTCGGGGCTGGGGAGCTGGGGTGCAGGAGGGAGTCAGGGCTCTGGTCTGGGGGTGCAGGCTCTGGGGTGGATCCGAGGATGAGGGGTTTGGGGTGCAGGAAGGCGTTCCAGATTTGGGGGGGGGGGCTCAGGCCTGGGGCAGGGGGTGCAGACTTACCTCCGGCAGTTCTCAGTCAGCAGTGCAGCCGGGTTGCAGAGGCAGGCTTCCCGCCTGTCCTGGTGCCACACACTGCGCTGTGCCCCGGAAGTGGCCAGCAGCAGGTTCGGCTCCTAGGTGGAGGCGCGTGCAAGCAGCTTCACACAACTCTCACCTGCAAGAACCGCCCTACCCCCAACCTCCAGCCAATGGGAGTGCAGAGCTGGTGCTCGGGGAGGGGGCAGCGCATGGCCTCCCTGCCTAGAAGCCGAGACCCACTGTTGACCACTTCCAGGGCACAGCATGGTGTCGGAAAAGGTAGGCACTAGCCTGCCTTAGCTGGGCAGCACCACCAACGGGACTTTTAATGTCCCGGTCAGCAATGCTGACCAGAGCAAGGCAAACCAGTGCCTTACATGCCATGACCCACGCTTTGAAAAATATTGTTCTAGTGTAAATAGTCTACAAGTTAGGAGGTTAATGGTATCCCATACTGAAAACAGCAGTGAACAATGTGGTTCTAATGCAACAGACTTACTCTGTGATCTTCAGTTGTATCAGGTAAAAAGTTAAACAGAAATTCTATCTTCAAGGTATGGATCCCTAAACGCATCCCAAAATACTAAACTAATAAAGCCATATAACACTTCAAAGATTAGAATTCTTATTTACATACCATACATTTTAACTACTCCATTCCTATAGATTTCAAACTTCTTTATTTCAAGCAACTGATGACAAATTTATAATGTCACAAGAGATCACTGGAATTAGTTCCTCATTTATTGAGGATAACTACTTTTAATCCATTTGCTGATTTCTAGCCAAAAGGCTAGCTGAAGTGTCAATAAAGGTGGTTTAGGTGTTTTTAAAACAAAAGTACATACATGACAGCTTAAAATCTTAACCCAGTAAGTCAATTTCATCACTTTACTGTTAAAGTGATTAGCTAACATATTAAAAAAAAGTTCACAAGCAAAGGTATGCTCATAAGTTTCCTGTATGCTTCACTTTACATTTCTACAGTGCTTTGACACTAAAATTGTAAAGCATTATATAAACAGCCTCCTCATCTCCAGTTTCCTGCTACCCAATGATGCATCTCTCACACATCTTCACACCTTCTTCTACGGTTAATAGGCATGGAACACCTTCCCTAAACCAGTATGTAAGGCTATTACCCTCTCCTTCAAAACCCCTTGTCAAGAGCAACTTCTTCTATGAAACCTACAAGAAACTGGCCAACAATATGTAATATAATACCTGACTCTTATACAGTACTTTTCATCAGTAGATCTCCAAGTCAGTCAGTCTCAATACCCCATTTTACAGATGGGGAAATGGAAGTACAGAGGTGATACTGCTTGCCCAAGGTAACCCAGCAGACCATTGACAACCAAGGTCTCCCACGTCTCAATTCAGCACTCAACTCAATAGGCAACACTATTTCATGTATAATGTTATAAACTGGAGATATTAAAGCATTAAGAAAGTATATAAAGAGCGTATGGTTAGATTTTATCTCAGTTCCAATGTGTGTATGTTATTTGTTTTCTTAGATTGTAAGCTCTTTTGGACAGGAGCTGAGTCTCCTCTGTATATGCATACCACCAATAAAGTTGTAGGCATTATTGGAACATAAATATTTATTAAAAAATACTCATTACACAGTTAAGAAAAATGACTGCTTCTCCCTTAATGTTGTGGACTAATATGCAAAAGACAAAAATCCAAATGATGCTATATCATTTAGGTTGAAATTCACCGTAGCAGTTGTGTACGGGGCCAATTTAATTCTTTAGTTTTAGAACTTAAGCAGTGTATATGGTGAATTACCTACTTTCAAATAAACTGTTCTTCCTTCAAAGACTTCAGCAAAGCAGATACTAGAGTGGAGGCAGAGAAGTTGGAATATTAACTGCTGTAGATTAAAATGTAAGAATTCTGGAAGACAGTTCAAGAAGTTTTTAAATGCATAAATTCAGATATTTTTGCCTGAAATTATGTAAGAAATAACTGATAGACTTAAGTTGAGTATTTATAGTAAATTCAATGACTCCCCCTCCAACTGGATTTCTAGTTTAACTATTGTGACATAAGAGCTGTCTGACTAAAATGCTTAAGCTATCTTAACAAAATCACAACATATAATATGGACCACTACACCATACATTTAACCCCTAAACATCTAGTGCTGATGTGTTGAATCCACTTTTGTGATATCATCTCCTGCAACATAAATTCAAAATAAAATATTAATTATAAATCTTTAGAGTCAGTAACTGTAGGAATAACCTTGCTGGCTGAGGCATTTATCAAACCATCCTACAGTTACTAAGTAATTCTTTCCAAGAACAATTTGTAAGTCACTTAAAAAAAATGAGATGAATACAGGAAAATAAGATTGTTCCTCAAATTGTTGTCAATTAAAATATCATTGAACTTGAAAAAAATAAATTGAACACAGAAATTAAGTATCCATTTAAATCTTTACAATTTTATGGGTAAAGTCTACTTTCCTCTTGATTTTCTGGGGAATTTCAAGAAGTCTAAGTTTTGTCTATAATAGCTCTACTTGCAAATTATTTATTAGGCGAGACACAATGTTTTATTGACCTAAATGGTGGCTCCAACCACCACTGAACAGTTCTAAAGGAAATATGGTAGAGAGACTACACTAAGCATTTTCTGAAAGCAATTTGCTTTCCGAGATCCATTAGTGGTATGGATAGCTAGAATATTTCCTATTCCTTCTCTTAACGTGCACTTCACTTTACTCTCCATTGTCCCTATTTATCCCTATTACAGTGATATTCTTCCACAAGTGTAATTACCATTTCCCTCACAGACAGTTTTAAGGACTTTACTACATGGTTCTGTTAGACCACTATAAAACTTATCTTTTCTGTAAGCTTTCATGTATTTTAAAAAAAAAAAAATCAGGTACTAAGTAAAAGAGGATAATTTCACTCCCTGTTCTGAACTAACAGCTATTTTACAAATAAGTATCTTTCAAACACAGACATTTTTGAATACTTTTGTTAACAGCCAGATCTTATTTTTTAAAAGCTGTTAATCAACCCCTATATCAATTCCTTTTTAACATCCACCATTCTGGACTATAGCCCAATTCTCTCCTTTACTTTTGTTAAATGAAAGGGAGACAAAACTAGTAAAGCTTTGTCTACCCTACGCACCTTTTAGCCTCCCAGCTGTGCCGCTACAGCCATGCCACTAAAAGGCAGGTTGCATAGCCGCTGTTTGTTGGCAGGAGAGAGCTCTTCTGCCAACAAAGAACTTCCATCCCCAACAAGCAGTGGTAGCTTTGTCGGCAGGAGAGCGCTCTGGCTGTCGAAGTGCTGTTCACACTGGCACTTTCATTTTTTGTTGGAAAAATTTTGTCCTTTCGGGAGGGGGAGGGGTGTCATTAAGTTTCCAGTGCCTAAATCCTAGCTAAAGCTCTAAAAAAAGCTGGCTCTTGTGGTATACAATAACTCCTCACTTAGGCTTGTCTACATCACAAAGTTGCAGCGCTGGTGAGGGGGTTACAGCGCTGCAACTTAGGAGGTGTACACATCTGCAGGGCATCACCAGCGCTGCAACTCCCTGTTTGCAGCGCTGGCCATACTCCCGTTTTGTCTCGGGTGTAGAGGATCCAGCGCTGGTAATCAAGTGTAGACACTTACCAGCGCTTTTCTTGACCTCCGTGGAATAAGCAGGTATCCCAGCATACCTGAGGAAGCCTCTGGTAATCAAGCAGGTCTCCTTCCCTGGTTTGCTCTCGCATTCCCCGAGCAAGCAGGTCTCCTTCCCTGCGGTTTGCTCTCGCGTTCCCCGAACCCCCGTGCAAGCAGGTCTCCTTCCCTGTGGTTTGCTCTCGAGTTCCCCGAATCCCCGGTCAAGCAGGTCTCCTTCCCTGCGGTTTGCAGGGGGGTTCAGGGAACGCGAGAGCAAACCGCGGCGAAGCTGGTCTCCTTCCCTGCGGTTTGCTCTCGCGTTCCCCGAACCCGTGCAAGCAGGTCTCCTTCCCTGCGGTTTGCTCTCGCGTTCCCCGAATCCCCGAGCAAGCAGGTCTCCTTCCCTGCGGTTTGCAGGGGGGTTCGGGGAACGCGAGAGCAAACCGCGGCGAAGCTGGTCTCCTTCCCCGGTTTGCTCTCGCGTTCCCCGAACCCCCGTGCAAGCAGGTCTCCTTCCCTGCGGTTTGCAGGGGGGTTCGGGGAACGCGAGAGCAAACCGCGGCGAAGCTGGTCTCCTTCCCCGGTTTGCTCTCGCGTTCCCCGAACCCCCCTTGAAGCCGCCCAACAGCGCTGCAGTGTGGCCACATCTAACACCACTTGCAGCGCTGGTTGCTGTAAGCGTGGCCACTCTGCAGCGCTGGCCCTATACAGCTGTACCAATACAGCTGTAACAACCAGCGCTGCAAAATTGTAGATGTAGACATACCCTTAATGTTATAGTTATGTTCCTGAAAAATGCGACTAAGTGAAACGATGTTAAGCAAATCCAATTTCCCCATAAGAATAAATGTAAACGGGGGAGAGGTCAGGTTCCAGGGATTTTTTATTTTATTTCATTTTTTTTTGCGACCACCTTACCCCACACAGGCACAGGCCACTGGCACTGGAGACAAGGAGGCAGGCAAGGAGGCTGAAAGTGCTGTAGGCTAGAAGCATTTGCATGGCAACTTCCCCTAATCTGCAAGCACCAGGGGCTCAACCCTCGGCCCGCCCATGTCCCCTCTTCCCCCAAGTCCCCACCCTTAACCCGCCTCTTCCTCCCTACTCCTCCCCCTTTACTCCCCATGCCGCATCCTCTCTTCTCCTCCCCCCCCCACCTCCTGGAGGCTGAAGGGAGGCGGGGGAGGAGCGAGGACACACATGCAGGCTCCCCCTCCCTCCCTTGCCATGACTGCCATAGTCAGGAGGCGGGGGGGGGGGGAGGGAGGAAGAGGCACTGATCTGCAGAGTCTGCCAGCAAGTGAGAGGAGCGGGGGGGGGGGGGGAGGGAAGCATAGGGAGCTGAGAAGGGGGCTGTCAGCTGTGGACAAAGCAGGCAGCCAAACAACATTATAGCAAAGCATTGCACTACTTTAAATGGAGCATGTTCTGTAACTGAGCAGGGATGTAAGATCGAAACGTTAAGCGAGAGGTTGTTAAGTGGGGAGTTACTGTACTCCTTAAAACTCAATGAAATTCCAAAAAGATCCAAATCTGCAAATTAGATGGTAGGTTGGCTGCTCTCAATGGCATCATTTTCCTTCCTTTGTCTCACTTCCCACTAAAGCCACAGAGTAAACAACTGCCGGACAATGCTGACCAAATCAGAATTATCTTGTGTGTGTTCCCCTTCATGGTGCATCCTTGGAATTTCCTTCTTATGAAGAGGGAAAGGATATTTGTATTTCCTGCTGCTTCTCTTAAGGTGAAGAGACCACCAAGCCAGCAGATCTCAAAGCAGGATAGTTCTTCAACATTCCTACTGCATCATCCAAAAACCCCTTCACTGATTCTAGGCAGCAACCTGCTGATGAGGAAGAAGTGGGGCAACAGGCAGTCAGAAATCCTACCCCACAATTCAAGTCCACAGATTCCCACTTTAATGTTTGATCTTATACAATGTTAAGTGTACTATAAATGCTTGGTGCTGTTACACAGTTATTTTATTAAAACTGTTCACCACTTCCATTGTACCTGAAGGATCTCACTTCGTATATTACACATTTATTTATTAGCCTTTCCTGTACAACTCTATGTTAGCAGTCTGTTCTATTAACAGAACATGTGGCAGGTGCATAATTGGTACCCTTTAAAATTTCAAGGGACACTATTAAATTACGTCATTTTAAAATACAAGAAATATTTCCTTATTTTTATTACAAAGAATTTCTCAACTTTGACTAGTAACTAAGTCCATCATCTATTTTCAGATTCTCCTACATGAACACAAAACTTCTATGCTTTGGTGAACAGTGCAGTGAAATATGTATTTTACAAAACTGTCCATGGAACCATGATGGGTTAGGCTTTGACACATCTATAATCTGAAGCCAAGTGTAACCTGGAAATGTCCACCCCAAGCCACTAATACTACCCCTTTATAAAAATAATGTATAGAATATGATGCAAGACCAAAGGCAGAAAAAGTTGCATCTACACAACACTTTTCTGGTATGAAAGTAATCTTTAATTCTGCCAACTGCAGGCCAAATCCTTTAACATACAATATTAAAACCCAAGATATGATAGTTTGCTTCCCCTTACTAAAAGAGCAGAATCAGCCCCCTTCAAATGAGTGCCAGATACTAGTGTTTGAAACTAAACTAAAACAAGAGTCAGTAAAGGCAGATTAAATATATGATTTTAAAATAGTAAAGACGTGAGGAGGACACAGAAGTGAGGCCGACTTTCCTGGAATGAAGTGTCAGTTTGTGCCACTTCTGCATTCAGCCGTAACCTTCGCCAAACCTTGTACCTCTGCCTCTCCGCCCATGGCCTGTAAGAGGCTGCAACACTTTAGAGCCCGCCCAGATGGAGGACAGTTCAGTTACCATAGGACATAACTCCCCATCAATCTCCCGCCATCGTAGCTCCTCCTCTTTAAGCAGCAGCAGCCCCTAGCCCCAACCTTCTCTTTCCGCCTTTTCCTTCAATAGGCCCCTAAAGGACAATGCTGTTGGAAGAAAGACAGACTTGAGTGTCCGACCAAGTCTGCCCTTAGCGCAAGCCTTATATATTGCACATTAGATACTGAGTATTTTATCGCGTCCTCATTACAAGCGTTTAGACCGATCAAACAGCTTCTCCCGATAGGGCAGCACCAGCCGCCGCCTATGCCTTGAACAGTAACTCGCAGGAGGAAAGGTCACGGCGTGAAACCCCATCTATTCACGATCTGGGCCTGGTGGCCGCCGGGGCCAGGCCAGCCCTGTCACCGCCGCCTCACATACAAGCCGGGCAGGGCCTGCTTGACTTAATCGGAAGGTTGGGGTGTCGGGTCCTCCCGAGGCAAATCACCATGTTTCTACCCGCTGCGCCCGGATGACATCGGGACAGCGGCGCGGGCCAGGGAAGCGCACGGATGGCCGCTGCCCCCTGCCAGAGTGTGGGCCTGAGAACATCAGAGCGGGGGGAGGCAACGCTTGAGGCCCCTGCACAAAGATCCCGACCCCCGGCCAGGCCCTCCTCTCCTCTCCTCCCCAGAGCCCCGTGCGGAGTCCCGCTTACCTGGCACGGTGACCCCGGAGACGCCGAGGGCCGGGGAGGAATCACCTCCCAGGCAGAGTCCGCGCTCGGGCCAGGGAACCCCGGACGGGCCCCCAGCCCCGCCCCCAAGCCCTCCCACCTAACCGGCCCCTCTCGCCGGCCCCTCGCGCTCCCTCCCGCCCCGCCCCGCCTCTCGCGCCCTGGGCCTCGGTCCCGCTCCTCCAGGCAAGCGCCTGGCAGCGTGGAGCCGGGAGCCCTATCCCGGGAATCCCCGCCCGAGCCGCTGAAGGGCACGAACCTGCCTGGCACCCGCACGCGTCAAGAGCAGCCAAAACCAGCTCAGGCCTCGCTAGCCCCGGATCTTTGCCGCTGCCCACCCGGCCCATCTCGGGACACCGGACCCGCCAGCTCGCCCGCAGAGCGGAGCCCTACGTTCCCCTGAGGCCGGCCCGCCCTGTCTCTGCCCCTCCACCCGGGCCTGCTGGCGGCTAGTTACCTGCCGTGGCGGTGGAGGCGCACAGCGGGGCCCGGGGGCCTCTAGCAGCCGGAGGAGGCGGCGGACTCCGTCCCGCTGCTGCCGTCCCCGAGTGAGGCGGGCGGGACGGAGCCGGGACCTGCCCTGGGAGGCGTTACGTAAACCGGCGGCGGCTCCCAGCACCACGGGGAGGGAGGGAGGAGGGCCGACAGCTCCGTCACCCGGCAACAGGACTCAGCGCCCCGGCGGACTGAGCCGGAGGCTCCGCCCCGTATCCTTCCGCCCGGAGGGCGCCTCAGCAGACTGCCGCGCCGTGTTGCGCAATACAGCCCAGGGCAAAATGGCGCGGGCGGTCTGCAGTGTCGGTGTGCAGACAGGTGTTCTCCAGTTCCCTCTCCTCCGGGTCTCTGTCTTTCCCCAGCGGCGGACCCGCTAAGGGCGTTGTCTGGCTGCGGTGTTTTGGGGCCCCACCATCTCCGCACTTGTTAGTATAAGGTGTAGTTATATTGACCCTTACATTGGGTGTTAACTCTGAAGCCTAACGACAGCGATCACCCTCTCTGTTTCTTTGCTGGTCAAAGCACCTGAGAAGAGAGTTGCTCCTTCTGTTAAGTTATATACAGCCACACTGACTGATTTCTGGCTTTAAGACTCTGGAATTGGGAGAGTACCACTTTTCTAGTCCCCAATTAAATAATTAGTAAAGAGGAAGCGGTGATGTCTGTCTGTGTAACAACATTTTCCCTTCTGTCTGTGTGATTGTTAATACAACTGTGTAACCATGCATGATGCTGTGCAGACCAATGAGTCCCCTTTGCACCATATGATTTTTAAATACCTTGAAAGATTGGATTGTCAGAGACAGCTGGGCATAAATCCCTCTTCCACATGCTGAATATAGCCACAAGTTAATTTTACTACCCCACCCTCTTAATAGTGCTGTCTGCTAGCTATCCAGTTTAAAGTCTGCCTGCCAAAGAATGAGTTGAAATCTTGGTCTGATTTTAAAAAAGTGTCCTGTTGGCTTCTGCAGAATTTAGGTTTTCATTAAAATAAAACTAAGTTTTTAGTCCTTGTGGCTGCAAAAATAATAACCACCTACATCCAAATTGTGTAAGTGGATGCCATGTGGCCATCAAAGTCTTTGCCTTCACATCTACAGAATATCTGAGCTAGATAAGAAGAAGGAAGACAACTTGGGATGACACGTTCAATGAGATCCTGCAAGCCAGTGCTCCACTGGACTGTGAACACAGGGCCTGCAGAATAAACATTGTGAAGAGCCCCGAGAAGGAAAGGGGAGGGGAGAAAGGTCTAGGAGTCCCAGCAGGAAAAGGAGGTGGAGATGCACCAGCACATAATGGGGCTTCTCCAGAAGCAAGTACAGATGCTGCAGACTCTGGTTGACCTGCAGTTTCAACAGTCTTGGGCTTGCCTCGCTCTGCAGCCCTCTGAGAACTCAATATCAGGAGCTTGCTATACTCCCTCTTAACATTCCATGTGGAATCAGGGATCACTGCACTATCCTACCACTTCAGCCCCAGGGATATTAAAGACAATCACAGCCTTACGTACCTATGAAAGCCTCTGTTGGTGTCTGTGTAGCTAAAATGAACATGAGTGTTCTTTCCCCTTCCTAAGTTCTGTTCTATAAATTTATTAGGTTTTAAATGTATTTGTTTTAAAATTGCATTTTTTGCACTGATTTTGTTACAGAATAAAATTCTCTTATGATTCATTTTTATTTGTGCACAGCATATGCTGTCAAATGCTCAGCAGTTCTGAAAGCAACAAATTATCTGTTACTACAAAGTTCACACAACTCACAGGATCAGTCACAAACAAAATTAATAGGTGCATTGACAATGTTGTATTCCTACATGTCATAGTCAGCGATCCCTTGAGGTCAGAGATGATCTCTTTCACAGGTTTTATTTTTCATCGGTCCTTTCGTGACTGAGGAGTCCGATCCTTGAGCCGCAGGCTCGTTGGCAGACATTGCAGGTGGTGTTGGAAGACAAGATTGGGCCGCGATTGCTGTGTGACAGTTGTCTTTCCTTTCTTTTCTGGCATTTTTCTGTGACCAGGGCAAGGCAGTTTTCCTCAAAAGTGGATGTTTCCTCTCTGATAAGTTTTTGCTGGTTATCCCTGTGCTGGGCTGCTGTCTCCATGTGTGGTGTCAATGCCAAATGTCTTGATGTTTATCTTGCAGGTGTCTTTAAAACATTTATTTTGGCTTCCCTGTTTTCTTTCTCCTTTGGTGAATTGGGCATACAGCAGTTGTTTTGAAGAATCCTGTGGCACCTTATAGACTAACAGACGTTTTGGAGCATGAGCTTTCG
Source organism: Gopherus evgoodei (assembly GCF_007399415.2). Classification (NCBI taxonomy): domain Eukaryota; kingdom Metazoa; phylum Chordata; order Testudines; family Testudinidae; genus Gopherus; species Gopherus evgoodei. The sequence goes on from NC_044326.1 coordinate 24,922,906, forward strand.
TGGGTGTGCATATGACGAAGTGGGTATTCATCCACAAAAGCTCATGCTCCAAAATGTCTGTTAGTCTATAAGGTGCCACAGGATTCTTTGCTGCTTTTACAGATCCAGACTAACGCGGCTACCCCTCTGATACTTAGTAGTTGTTTTGGTAAGGGTAATCACGCATGCACATGCAGTCCCTGTTCCACTTCAGCTGGTGCTGGATAATCAGGGCTTCAACACTGAAGATGTTGGCCTCTGTGAGGACACTGACATTAGTGCGATGATCCTCCCAATTTATGTTGAGGATCTTCCGAAGAAAGTGCTGGTGCTGGCGTTTTAGGTTTTTCAGGTGTTTTCTGTAGGTCACCCAGGTCTCACAGCCATAGAGGAGAGTTGGGATTACCACCGCTTTATAAACTAGAAGTCTAGTGTGTGTTCTGATGTAATTGTTGAACACGCGTTAAGACAGTCTGCCAAAGGCAAGGCTGGTACAGCAAATTCTCTGCTGAATCTCGACGTCTATGTCTGCCCTCTGCGAGAGATGGCTGCCAAGATAGGCAAAGTGTTCTACATTTTCCAGTTCTTCTTTGTCGATATAGAACTTCCTTGCTGGGTCTGATGATTGACCGGGGACTGGCTGGTGGAGAACTTTTATTTTGCTGATGTTCAGAGTTAGCCCATGGTTTTTGTAAGCTTCAGAGAAGCAATTAAGGGTTGTTTGAAGATCCTCCTTTGAGTGTGCAACTACAGCACAATCATCTGTGTAGTGGAGTTTGGTTATTGTTGCCAATATTACTTTAGTTCTGGCACGGAGATGAGAAAGGCTGAAGAAGTTGTTGTCAATCTGATATTGGATGCCAATGCCCTGTGGTAGACAGTCTTGGGTTAAAGTTGCTTGGGCAGCCAAACTTTTACATAATTTTCCGCAGAGCCTCACGGTTGACAGACTTGAAGGCTTTGGTCAGATCTGTAAAGGCCATACACAGCTCCTAGTGTCGTTCTTGACATTTTTCCTGGATCTGCCTGGCTTCAAAAATCATGTTGGTTGTGCCTCATGATGGTCTGAAGCCCACTTGGACTCCAGAAGTACTTCCTCTGCAAGAGGAAGTAGGCGATTCAGTAAGGTTCTAACAATCTTTCCAGCAATGGAGAGGAGGGCGATGTCTCTCTAGTTGCTGCGGTCAGCCCTGTCTCCCTTTTTTAAAATGGTGATGATGGTAGCATTATGTAAGTCAGCAGGGATTTCTTTGGTGTGCCAGATTTTGAGGAGCAGCAAGTGAAGCTTGTTAGTTAGTGTTCCCCCCCCTCCCTTTTAGTACTTCAGCTGGTATGTAATCAAGACCTGGTGCTTTATTGTTCTTCATTTGTTTAATTGCTTTGCAGACCTCCTTAGGTGTTGTTGGGTTGGTACTGGTAGTTTCCACAGTGTGATTGCTACTCGCTTTTCCATTGTGAGTTCGGCTTTCATTTTGGTGTCCCTGACTGGAGGGCTGGGATGAGATCAGCACATAGATCCAGGAATGTGGCCTTGCACATCCAAAAGTTCTGCAGCCACTGCTTGTCAACCCAAATCTGCATTACAATGAGACCCCACCAGTCAGTGACTGTTTCTCAGGCCCAAAAGAAGCACTCCACTGTCTGCAGCTGCTCTGTGAATGCCTCTCACAGCCCTGAACTGGTTCTCACTGTGTCCCACAGCAATCTGTCCTCCAAGGAATTGTCACGTTCCCCACTCATTCGGTTTTTCTTGTCACTCTGTAAATACTCCAGGATCATGTGCCCCGTGCTTGAATGCTCATGATGACAATAGTGTAGAGGTGTACAGACGCCATGCTTTTGTCTGAGAAGATGGACAGTGAGGAAGGCAGCACAAGTTTGTGGAATTTTGAAAACAGGCATGAAAATTATGAGATACAGATACCATTATGGAATAGAGACAGTTGCAAGCTGGGAAATTGACCCCATGCTCCCAGTCACCCATGTTTGACTTGGATTGGACCCCATAATGCATTGCCAAAACTTCCCAAAAAGTCAGTTCACTGAACAGTGGCGAGTTGCACAGTGGGATGCCTGCCCGTGGTGCACTGCACTTTGTCTCGATATGTGAGTATGTGCACCACCAACATAAGGAGCAAAGTGTGCATACTCACAAGCAACGTACTAACTGTGGTGACTGCATGCTGGTATAACTTGAGTCGATGTTAAGTTTGTACTGTAGACATGGCCCTATATGGGCAGTTTAGCTATGGCAACTTCTGTTTAAATACCTTATGCAGGTATCCATCTCAAGGTGTGTTCTAATTAGTTTAGGAATACTATGTGTTCATTGTCTCATAGCAGGTTACATTAGGAACCACCCTAATTTAATTCATGAAAGCAATGGTTGCTAAGGCATGGCACTTGGTTACTAATGATCATACTGGTTTGTACATAGGGAAAATATGCAGGACAGGTACAGGAATGCAGATTAGGAAATTGGGTAGTGTCATGAATTAGGAAACATGCCTGATTCTCCCAGTATGTCCATTTTCCAAATAAGTAAAACTCAAGAATGGTGTCCTTACAAGGCACTATGGAGAGCCTGGAATTTTTGTCTAACAGCTAAAACAGTCTCTACACATAGCTCTGTAGTGTAGATACAGCCTACCCCGACAGAAGGGGTTTTTCTATTGGTTCATGAAGTTAGCTATGTCAGCGGATGCCCTCATCCATCAACATATCTGCATCTATGCTAGGGTTATGTTGGCAGAGCTATATCAATCGGGTGTGGTTTTTTTTCACTTTGACTGATATAGCTATAACAATATAACTTTGCAGTACAGACCAGGCCTACGAGTCCTGATATATTCTGTTCATGGTTCTGTCAGAATTTATATTTAACTTAGTTTACCAATGTGTATAATAGGGATAATTATCTAGTGTAAAAATAAATAATATTTTGAAAGGCCTTTGAGATTCTTAGGCAAGAATATTATATAAGCACACAAAGTATGTTAAAGAAAGTTAGAATATATGCAGCTAAATAAATAAAGTTTATTTTGCTGTTCCACAAACCCCTGTCTGGAAAGAAAATCGCCTTCAAAAGAATCCTTTGACTAAAAAGAACATATTTTCTTTTTCACTTGACTAGTTATTAGTTCAGTGGTTTGAGCATGGGCCTGCTAAACCCAGGGTTGTGAGCTCAATCCTTGAGGAGGCCACTTAGGGATTTAGGGCAAAATCAGTACTTGGTCCTGCTAGTGAAGGCAGGGGGCTGGACTCAATGACCTTGCAGGGTCCCATCCCCCGTCTAGGAGATAAGATCTCTCTATTAATATTATTCAGAACCTGTAAAACTATATTGCAATTGACTAATGCCAACTTAATCAAAAACTTCTACACAACAGAATTAATAAAAGACAGAACTACATTTCATCCGTCGGTGTTAAATATAAAAGAAAAACAATGCTATGCTATTACTGTGTTCCAAAGAAACAGAGGACACCAAAACACTAATGAAGCCATTTATTTAAATATGAAATTTTAATTAAAATGCCCTCCAGAATTAGAAACTCAATTGTTTTTCACAAATAGGAATACATGCAGGTAAAAAGAACAGTAAATACATAGGATGCTGAAATTAGAGTTCTCTTTATTCGGACAATACAAATTATTTTCTCTTGCACTTATCAAGTCTCAAAAGTTCTATTCTTACAGATCTGTTCTGTTCTTACAATGTAGTGTGTCATCTAAATTGATCAATGGTGTTTCCTTTATACAAAAAAATCATGCATCAGATATCACCTTGGGGGGAACTGTACTCATCCTGAAATGTGGATTCTTTTTAGTGCTGTAGTCTTTTCAGACCTTGTTGACATCGGAAGGTTATGCCAGTATAAACAGAAGTATGAATTTAAAGTGGTATATTTATTCCAGTATAACCCCCTGCCTGGATATTCTTATTCCGGTATAAGAATGGCTTGTTTCAGTTTAGACCCAAATTTTTCAAATATGCTACTTATTTTGGGTGCCTACCTTAGTGCTGATTTTCTGAAGTGCTGAGCAGGTCCAATACCTGTTGACTTAAACTGGAAAAATTAAACCTAAGTTTCTAAGGTTAGATATCGAAAAATCTGTAGCAATTTTAAAAAATATTGGCCTGACATTTTCTATGACAGGCTACCTGGGGCAATACCTCATTCCAGATGAACAAAGAATGAACTCTAGCTTAGCCTCCTCCCAAGCCTTTGCACAGATGTTCAGGAGAAGGTCTATTAAGTAGGTAGAGTTTCAAAACCAGTGGTCAAAGGACTGTTGAACACAAAGCTGAGTAGTTTTGCCTGTTTACTTACTGAGTATTTTTTTTACTTCTTGTTATGAACCATAACACATGGAGAAAAAGCACTGGTGACTATTTTCTATTGAGTCATATCACCAATTGGCATCTCTAATAAAAGCAAGCAATAATCAAAATCAACACTCCCATTGCTTCTGTCCTCAGAAAGTGTCTAAACTCATCTCTACTTCTCTCCCTAAAAACTAATAAGGATTTGTCTATACAAAAGTTGCACCAGTTTTACACAAAATCAATCTAATTAAAGCGATGCATAGCGCTAATACAGATGCACTTGAACTAGTTTAACCCTTGTTTAATTCAATAATTTACCGATTCCAAAAATTCATAGGATGCAGGAGAGCATCCCAACTCTATGGAGTGGGAGCCCAGTTAGAGGAGTCCAGCAAATCAGATGTTTGTATTTTGAATGTATGCACAATCTGCTGCGAGAGGCATCTCCAGTGAATGGAGCTCATTTTGTGATCAGAGCTTGGAAAAGTACTGGTGTCTGGGGGTTTTGTTGTTTTTTTCCTAGTTCAACTCCTGGCTACAACCAACAAATTATTGCTAACCTGGTCCTGGCCTCACTTTGAAGAGGACTTCAGCAACAGCTAGTACATGTCCATATACCAGACTGGCACTGCTGTAAGCCCACAGCTATTTTGTTCCAGGGTTGCCAACCCTCCCCGTTTCGCCAGGAGTCTCTCAGAATCAGGCTCTATCTCCCAGAGGCTACTAAAGCCAAACCGGGAGGTTTTAGGCACTAGAAGTCAGGCGGCACAGCAGGGCTAAGGCAGGCTCCCTGCCTGCCATAGCTCTGCGCCGCTCCCCAAAGTGGCAGGCATGTCGCTGTGGCCCCTGGGGGAGCAGGGGTCTCCACACGCTGCCCCTGTCCCAAGCACTGACTCCGCAGCTCCCATTGGCCTGGAACTGGTCCAGCCCCCTGCCCCAGGGTCAGCTCAGAGCTCCCTCCCGCACTCCAAACCCCTCGGCCCCACTCCCCAGCCCAGAACCTGCACCCCCTCCGGCACCCTAATCCCCTGCCCCAGCCCAATGAAAGTGAGTGATAGTAGGGGAGTGTGAGCGACGGAGGGAGGGGGGCTGGAGTGAGTGGGGGTGGGGCCTCAGAGAAGGGGTGGGCCAGTGGTGTTTGGGTTTGTGTGATTAGACAGTTGGCAACTGTATGTCCCACCCCTGTCAATTCCATTGGCCAGTCAGAGCTGCTCCACCTGCTTGCTGAAGGATAGCTGGTCTGAGCATGTGAACTGAGCAGCTAGTGCCTCCTCCCTTCTGGAAACACAGGGCTGAAACACCCAAGGTTGGGACCAGGGGCTCTAACTCCCTCCACTCCCTACCCACTCCCCCAGTGTGGTTGTCCCTCTCAGGCCTGGGAGGGAGGTGAAGATTCCTTAATGTTGGTATGCCTACACATAGGCCTGGGAAGGACTACATATCAATTGTAGAAAAGGTCTGTGTGTGGGTTTTTAATCAATTGTGTGGGGCTCTGTCAGGTGGTCTTTCAGTTTTGGAAGGCCTTGTGGGCAGGGTCTTGTAATATACAGGGAGGTACATGGAGTCTATTATATATAGGGGGAATTTGCATTAATTGTGTGTGTGTGTGTGTGTGTGTGTCTCTCTCTGTATATCTATCGTGGAGTGGACTGGGGCTGGGCCGGGGAAAGAGGCAGGACAGGAGCATGGCCTCAGGGGGAAGAGGCAGAGCAGGGGGTGTGGCCTGGGACATCCGGTTACCAATCTAATCTTTGTAGGGGTAGAATTAGTTTTGGGGAGCAGAATTAGGTGATCTATGCCGTGGGAAGTGGCAGAATGGATTAGTACTGGATGACACAATGGGTCTGTTTTCCCCAGTGGGCAGAGCTTCAGCCATAATACCACCAATTATTTTTTCTATTGTGACCCCTGGTGGAGAGGGCCTTAAATAAAAGGTACAGTATATTCATTTAAAAAACAAATCCTCCCCAACATTTCTTCTGTACAATGCTGCTGCCTATTCTGGGGTGGACTGATGTGAGGGAAATCAATGTGAAAGGAAGTACTGCTTTCCATGCTTATGAATATTTAATTTTAACTATCAGCTTCTCCTGTTACTTCCCCAAAATTGCCTAGTTTACAAAAATGCCTTAAAAATCCCTAGGGATGGAAGGGTGGGGATATGAAAGCTTTATTTCCCCCCCCCCAAGTAAGGATTTTTACTTCAGTCTAAACTTCTGAAAACCATAACCATATTCTAAAATGTTCACAATTATTCATCCCTCATAAATCTTCCACAAAAAATTATTGGAAGAAGCAGTCTGCCTGATTGGCATTTTAAAGTTGTAGATAAACAACTTTCAAGGGGAATAAATCTAATTTCAGAGAAATCAACACCACCCTTCCCCCTTCTAATTGTACAGAATCTATATCCAAATCTATAAAGCAAATTAGAGATTTTTTTAAAAGTCTAAATAAAATATTAGAAGTAATGAAGCAACTCCAAAGGAGAGTAGTTGTCAAATTATCACACTCTTTGTGCATGATGCATTTTATTGGACATCATGACTTATAGCTTTGCAAGGATGTAATTATCTTCCTTTTGAAACTATTTTGCTTAATTGTATAATGGTTTGCACAATCTGTTTTACTATCTTCACAGCAGAGGCACTCTAAGCTTTGAGCAAAGTCTCCCTCTTGTTCCAAGGACTCATGCAAAAGGTTTACACCTCCTAGAAGTTGACAAAGGGCTTGCCCACAATATAGCAGCACAGCTGTGTGCTGCAGCCAGGACCAGCTTTAGGCTGATTCCCCCAAATCCCGGGAATCGGGCTCTGCGCCTAAGAGGGCCCCATGCCTGAGGCACCTTTTTAATTTTTAAAATTTTTTTTAGTCATCTGGCACCCGCCGGGAGTGTGTGTGTGTGTGTGTCCGGATCTTTGCCAGCATTTTGGATACAGGCGGTCTCTAGGTGCCGGAGAAGACCCAGAGCAGAACCCACGCTGCCAAAGTGCTGCTGAAGCCCCGGACCGCTGCCAGGTATTCGAATCAGGCCCTGTGGTTCATAAAGCCGGCCCTGGCTGCAGCTGTGTCACTGGAGCTATGTATAGGGTTGCCAAGTGTCCAGTTTTCAACTGGAATGCCTGGTTGAAAAGGTACCCTGGTGGCTCCAGTTGGCATTGACAACCGGGCCATTAAAAGTCCGGACGGCGGTGCAGTAGGGGCCCTGGGCTAAGGCAGGCACCCTGCCTGCCCTGGCTCTGTGTGGCTCCCAGAAGCGCTTGCCAAGTCTCTGCAGCCCCTAGGCGCATGGGCGGCCAGGGAGGGTCCGCACGCTGCTCCTGCCCCAAGTACTGGCTCTGCAGCTCCCATTGGCTGGGAACCAATATGGGGGCAGCGCCTCTGGGTGTGAGAGCAGTGCGCAGAGACACCGTGGCTGCCCATGCACCTAGGGGCTGCAGGGACCTAGCGGCCACTTCCTGGGAGCCATGGTAAGCGCCGCCATGACCTCACAGCCCCAAACTCCTCCAGTGCCCCAACCCCAAGGCCCCCGGCACACCCAAATTCCCTCTCAGACCCCACACCCCACATCTCCCCAACACCCCAGTTCAGCCATAAGCCCCCTTCTGCACTCCAAATGCTTCATCCCTGTCCCCACTCCAGAGCCCACACCCCAGCTGGAGCCCTCATCCTCTCCTGCACTATGAACCCCTTGGCCCCAGCCTGGAGCCCCCTCCTGCACCCCAAACCCCTCATCCCCAGCCCCAACCCAGAGCCCACATCCCCCAGCCGGAGCCCCAACCCCCTCCCCGAGTCTGGTGAAAGTGAGGGAGGAGGGATGGAGCGAGCGGAGGGCCTCAGTGAAGGGGTGGGGCAGGGAAGGGGTATTTGGTTTTGTATGATTAGAAAGTTGGCAACCCTAGCTCTGTAGTGTAGACCAGAGGTAGACAACCTATGGCACATGTGCCAAAAGCGGCACAAAAGCTGATTTTCAGTAACACTCACACTGCCTAAGTCCTGGCCACTGGTCTGTGGGGGGCAGTCTGCATTTTAATTTAATTTTAAATGAAGCTTCTTAAACATTTTAAAAACCTTGCTTACTTTACATACAACAATAGTTTAGTTAGATATTATAGACATAGAAAGAGACCTTCTAAAAACATTAAAATGTATTACTGGCACGCGAAACCTTAAATTAGAGTGAATAAATGAAGACTCGGCACACCACTTCTGAAAGGTTGCCGACCCTGGTGTAGACCATTACTATATCAACAAAGAAGGGTTTTTTCCACTAATGTGGTTAATCCATCTCTCCAGGAGGCAGTAGCTAGGCCAATGGAAAAATTCCTCTGTCAACCTAGCCATATCTACATCAGGGGGTTAGGCTGAGCTAACTACAGTGCTCAGGACGTGAAATTTTTCATAGCCCTGAGTGAGATAGCAAGAGCAATCTAATTTTTAGGTATAGACCAGGTATAGAACATAATACATTTCAGATGTATTCAGAAAGGCTATCACTCATCCATTTCTTTTATACCAGATCAAGTTTTTTACTCCATATCATTCATCCCTCTCCTCTTTCTTTACAATATTACTACACAAGGGGAAAGCAAGCAGTATCCATAGCACTATATAATCCTCATCAAGGACCTGATCCATTGAAGCCCATGCAAACAGTTATATTGACTTTAATAGATTGTGACTCAGATGCCAATTGGAGCTTTATTCTTTCAAGTTTTACTATGGCAGATTTATATACCTCATAAAATAGGCAGACATCATGACAGTGCATAATAAATACTCTCTAATCATCTGAAAAATTGGTGATGCAGAGTCAGAATATTTTCATAGCACCATTTGTTTATTTACAAGATGTACATAAGTCGTCTTCAACAGAGAAAGTGATAAACTTCACACAGGGAACCCCCCTTTTGCAGAAACCTCAGCTCAAGCACTGCTGCCTTGCAACAAAAAACAGGTGTCTTGGGCCTGTCTCTCCCTAGGACTCTCATAAAACTCAAAAAGATTCAACTGCTTAAACACACTCCCTGCTGCTCCTTTTTTAGCCTCTGCATTTTATATCTGGGAAGCTCTAGTCCAAAAAGTTTAAAGTGCATGCAAAGGACCCTGCAACAAAAGTCTGACAAAAGATTTGGCATAAAGTCTGTATAAAATAAAACACCAAAAATCTGCCCATAAGGAACACACAAACAGCTGTGGAAGAAGTGAGACAGTTATTCACAATACTTTGGATAACCATTCAAGAGGCACAAAACACCAGGAAAATGAAATCTTCATAGAACATAATGAAATTAAAAGTGCTCAAAACTAGAGGATATAAATGTTGGCACAACACACCAAGAAATATCTTTTCAGTAGTAATGTGATATGAAAGGAATATAGAAATCCTAAGGTTAAAAAAAATCAAAACACAATTCCCACAAGTGATTGAATACAAAACAAGTACAGCTTGTGATTGAATTTTAAGGATAGTTAGTCACAGTAAAACATACTTCTCTCTAAGTAATCTGACAATTTTAATTGAAAATGGTGTGTAGAAGGTTTTGATACTAATTTAATAGTATTACATTTGTTGCTATGTCAGCTATTGTCAAGTAATTAAATTATACTCTAAATTTTAAGCTAGATGAAATTCATTTATGACATCTGTCTTTTTCTTCTTTTTACTGCCGTTTTTCAATTTTACCATGTCTGAAGTGTTTCAGGTTTTGGCAGCTTTCTGTATTACAAATTGTTCATGAATACAATTAACCATCCCTGAGTACTAGTAGCCTGCAGCATCAAACCAACCATTCCCTGAATAGTCAGAAATATAATTATTCCTCAGTTATAACACCAGAGAATTTTAAAGAGTGTGGACCAGAGCCTCAGCTGGTGTCCACTGACTTCAGTAATTATGTGCCACTTTATACCATCTGACAATTTGGCCACAGGTTTTAGAATACTATACCAATAGTCAGCAGTATTTGTTAACATTTTCACATGAAAAAAAATAAAATCCAACAAAAATGTTCTGTTTTTCTTAAGTAGCAGAATTTTAAAATGTTATTTGTTCCATTTTGACGTATGCTCTGCCATAATGTTCTTAACATGATTCTTCTGTTGCAATCATTAGCATTCTGAAGAGAAGATTCTTTGTATATTAATACTTTGTGGGCCTCGCTCTTTGACAATCTGTCCTGGATAATCAAAAAGGCTTCCTTATCTGTTTTTAGGGTGAAAAGTAAAAGTAGAGCTTGTTCACAGATTTTTTTTTTAAGTAAATGCACATTTTTGAAAGCTGTGGCACTTAACTGACTCTGGATGTATGATTTATAGGCTGCACTAAACTTATGAGCCTGTCTGAGCTCTTATCTATAATTTTCTATCTGAATCAACTGTGCTGTTAGTGCTTATTCTCCATCCTTCCCCTACATACTATTGTTTAATAATAAACTGGGTAACTCTGACAGGAAAGACTGCCCAATAAACATTTTAACATAGGTAGGTCTCAGACATGCTTGGTATCACTAAGGATGGACATTAATGCAGGGATTTCTTGAAAAGAATGTTGTGTCAGTTGAGAGACAGAAGTTAACCAGAGTCGGTATTTGAAAAGGAGTGTGGACTCCTAACAAAGGAAGTTACCATTTTGATCCAGTCTAAAACAGAATGCAATGCTAAATAGTAATTGAGACCTAACATGTGAATTTCCAGAACTACAGGATCTTCAGTTTCATTGAAAAGAAGCTTTTTAGACTGCAGTATTGGCAGACAGAATTAAGCAGTGAAGAGACAAAAGATGGAGGTAATATTTCAGTATTTTGTAACAAAGTTTCATCCCATTCTGTAGTAGTTGTGTAAGTATATTTTTGTGCCTTTTTCTTTCTATTCCTGTAAAATTGCCAATAAATTAATCTCTAATTCCAACTGAATTGAATTTGGAGTCCTTCATGGGCTCTGAAGATAGGATCACACTGGATCAGCCCTACTGCCATGCTTTGATAGAGTGCAGCATATGCTTGTCATCCCATGTCGGTCCAGCTCTGCTAATCAGCATGAACGAGAAGAGCTACTGTACCTTTATATTTTCTTAAATTCATAGCTTCTTCCCCTTTAAACTAGCTTTTAATGTCTTCCCTCTGGTCCCATTCAAATGATCAGACAAACTGCTTCAAGTATTTTTACATGCAGTGACCAAAGAAATACAATACATTTCACTGAGCTGCAAATACTAATTAAGTTGCAGATATGTAGACATAAAAGAATCTGTCACTAATCCAGTAGAGTGCCCCTTCTTGGCCACTCACCCCAGACTTCTGTGAGGGGATCCAGCTGCTGGATCCTTGAGTATTTTAAGCCTCAGAGATCTGAACAGAGTCCAGGCACTGCCCCTGTCTTGGAGTCCTTAGATGGACACTCAGGGAGCAGAACTTCTGTCTAGAACCTCCTCTCCAGGTACTTAGACCCCACAGCCAGAGGTGAAAGTAAGCTGGTATGGTCTGATATGGCGTACCAGCAAGAGCCGTTACACAGCTGACCATGCTGGCAGGGGGCAGCTTCCCCAGGCCAGCAATTTAAAAGGGCCCTGGGCTCCTGGCAGCAGTCGGAGCCCCAGGCCTTTTAAATTGCCCCCAGAGCCTGCTGCTGGAGCCCTAGGGGTAGTGGTGGCGATTTAAAGGGCTTAGCAACTTAAAGCCCCCAGTCCCACCCCTCCCGGATGAGCCCCACCTCCTTGTTCAGGACCCCGGCCCTGCGTACCAGTAAGTCCCTTAAGTTACTTTCATCCCTGTCCACAAGCCCAATACCTAGGCCCTGGCACCAGCCTCCCCTCTCCCTCCTCCCCTCATAGTTTAAACCAGTGGTTCCTAAACTTGTTCGGCTGCTTGTGCAGGGAAAGCCCCTGGCAGGCCAGTGTGGTTTGTTTACCTGCCATGTCTGCAGGTTCAGCCGATCATGCAGGCCCGCACCGCTTCCAGCAACTCCCATTGGCCTGGAGCAGCGAACCACAGCCACTGGGAGCCACGTTCTTTTTTTTTTCTGCATCAGTGTTCTCACCATTCCAGAGCATTCTTTGGACTGAGGTCAGAGTCATCTAAGGCCTGGTTTACACTAAAAATATAAAATTGACCCAGCTGTGTCACTCAGGAGTGTGAAAAATCCATGCCTCTGAGCGATGTAGTTAAGCCGAATTCGCCCCCAGTGTAGACAGTACTAAGTTGATGGAAGAATTCTTCAATCCATCTAGCTACTGCTTCTGAGGGAAGTGGATTACCTACATGGCTGGGAAACTCCTCCTGTTGGCATAGATATTCTCTGCACTGAAGCACTGCAGCTGTAGTGTTTCAAGTGTAGACAAGCCCTGAGGCATCCACAATTCTTCTGCTGCATCTCATGGCTGATGTTCTCAAACTTTCTTCCCCTAGTTTGCCTTTCTGACCTTGGCCAGTTTATCCCTTTCCTTCTTCCGGCCCAACACTTCATGGGTGTCTCAATGTCTCCTCCCTGCCCTGTGAGTCTTTGTATACCTTTTATAACGTCCTGCTTTGTCATCTCTGTCTGTTTGACCTGCTTGGGAAATTTCCACTCTCTCCACTTCCCTGCTCCCTTCAGAAAAGAGGAGGAAGTATCTTTTCCCAGCTCCAGCCAACCTCCTTAGCAAAACCATTGTCCCAAAGTGCTTCTCCCTGAACAGATGGTCACTGAGTTCTAGCAACCCACAATTGTCCTTGGTCTGGCAGAGACTTTACAGAACCCTGCCATTCCATGGCGGATACAGATTATCCGAGTGGCATTTACAATCCAGCAATTTTCATAGCAACAACTTCTTAATATCAACCAGAATTCATAAGTCATACATAGATTCCCCAAATCATCGCACACTCAATCCCATGCAGTGGGCTATACCCCACTCCTGTTGAAGGCAATGGGAGTACGATGCACAGATTTCATGTAAGCAAGCTAGGGCCAGTGAAGAGGAAGTTCTGGTACATACAAATTTTGTACCAATTGAACTATGTCAGTACCGAGTGTGAATTTTTACTGAAGTACTTATATCGCTACAGTCCCTAGTATGGATGCAGTTATAACAGTATAAAGGTGCCTCATACTGGTATTCCTTATTTCCCTTTTCATACATGATAAATTATATTGGTATACGATACCTTTATACTGGTACAACTGTGTCCGTTTAACTGTACCAGTATACTTAGGGCATTACAACTTTCTAGTTTAGACAAAGCCTAAATCACAGAATTAAAAACAGATTAAACAATTATCTTTACTTTCAAAAGCTTTAAGTCATGAAATGATGTTCGGAAAATCTGAGTTTGCCCACAAAATGTTCACAACCAGTACAACTAGTTATATTTTTATATAATTAGCTACGTTAACAACCTGGCATTTCCTGTATTTTGACAGGTACTACTTCTAATCTAAACCCCAGAGCCATTTAAGTGGCTATTGAGCACTGTTGCAGGCATGCCTATCTAATTTACAAGATTATAGTATATATCTTATCTTAGGTGTGGATGACAGGCAATTAAATGTTGTCCATCTAGAACAGACATTTTTGTATGCAATCAATTTACAAGATACAACAAGTCTTAAACATGCAAATGTTTACTTTCAGGCATAGCTTTTACAACTGTGAATAGTCCCACTAATTTCAAAGGGATTATGTCTGGTGATAAGCATTCATAGGATCCAGGCCTTAAAGGGCATGCTTAAATGTGCAACTTTGCTCTCTGACCAAATGTCTGCAGAGTGCTGAACTAGTTTCAGGTTGCTGTACATGAAGAGTAGTACCTCCTTTGAAAATGCATTGCATGCTTAGTTCATTTTGTACCAATTTAATAATGCACATAAACTGGTAAATGCCATTTTTATGTCACACAAAGAAGAAAGACATTTTTAGTAGCTGACCATCATAACCCATGCCACTTTGGTTTAAAGTATCCCAGAAGACTAAATATCAGTAGAACCTAAGCATGCTGTCAAATGACTAATGCCCAGATCCCGAAAAGGTACTTACGTGCCTAACTTGCATTGATTTTAATATGCAGTGTAGTTAGAGCCATGTTTGTCCTAGGATGCTAGAGAGACAAGGTGGGTGAGGTAAGATCTTTTATTAGGCCAACTTCTGTGGATGAGAGAGAAGCTTTAGGCTTTGTCTGCACTGCTACTTTGCAGTGCTGAAACTTTCTTGCTCAGGGGTGTGAAAAAAACACACCTCTGAGCACTGCAAGTTTCAGCGCTGTAAAATGGCAGTGTAGACAGTGCACCAGTGCTGGGAGCCATGCTGGTAGCTACTCCCCTCAAAGGGGTGGTTTTTCTACAGCACTGGGAGAGCTCTCTTCTAATGCTGGTGCTGCGACTACACAGCCAAGTTAAAGCACTTTAACATTGTTAGTGAAGACATACCCTTAGGCTTTGTCTACATCTACATCGCCAATTGAATGACAAAAGTTTTGTCATTCACAGGTGCTTAAAAAAGTCACCCCCACCCCCAAAAGACAAAAGTTTTGCCAATGTAAGAGGCAATGTAAACAGCTCGTTGTTGGCCTGAGCGCTCTCCTGTTGACAACAAACCCTGCTCATAGGGGGTGGAAGTATTTTGTCAGCAAAAGTGCTGACAAACAGCATTTACACTGCCCAACTTTTAGCGACATGGCCGTGTCAACCTGGCCATGTCGCTAAAAGCTATGTAGTGTAGACAAAGCCTTAGCCCTCGTCCAGACTAACCCGCGGCATCGGCGGGTTAAAATCGATTGCTCGGGGATCGATATATCGCGTCTAGTCTGGACGCGGTGTATCGATCCTCGAGCGCGCTTACATCGATTCCGGAACTCCATCAATCCGAACGGAGTTCCGGAATCGACACGGAGAGCCGCGGACATCGATGCAGCGCCGTCCAGACTGGTGAGTACCTCGATTTTAGAAATTCGACTTCAGCTACGTTATTCTCGTAGCTGAAGTTGCGTATCTAAAATCGATTTTAATTCCTAGTCTGGATGTGGCCTTAGAGCCACAAAGAACACTTCTTCAGGTCTGGGAAAGGTACTCTGAGTGTCACAGCTAAATGCAAGGTGGAACAGATTGATTAGCATAAATTAGCACACATTCTGAGGGACCTCTCAAAAGTAGAGTGGCCCATTAACACCTCTGCAGTCATAGGACAAAGAAAGGGGGGGGGTAGTGGATTACGGATTGTTGTAATAAAACATAAATCCAGTCTGTCTCGGAATCACAGAAGTGTAGGATAGAAAAGGACCTCAATAGGTCATCTAATCCAGTCCCCCACACTCAAGGCAGGACTAACTAATAATTAGACCATCCCTGACAAGAGTTCGTCTAACCTGTTCTTAAAAGCCTCCAAAGATGGAGACTCCACAACCTCCCTGGGCAATTTGTTCCAGTGCTTAACCACCCTGACAATGTCCAGTCTAAACCTCTCATGCTGCAATTTAAGCCTGTTCAGAAACAATCCTCAGAGATAAAGAAGAAAAAATTTTACCCTGCTTATAACAACTTTTTATGTACTTGAAAACTGTTCAGTTCCCTTCAGTCGTATGCTCTTCAGATTAAACAAACCCAGTTTTTAAAATCTTTTCTCATAGGTCATGTTTTTGAGAACTTTAATCATTTTTATTGCTGTTCTCTGATACTAAAATCATGGACTAAACAGAAAAACTGGATTTTTGGCTTATTACAACATCCATAACTCACTAACTCCCTCTTTTTGTCCTATGGTTGCAAAGTATTAACAGGTCCCTTAGTATATGTGCTAACTACGATTTATTTCAATTGGAGTCAGGGGTCTAAATGCCTTTGAGGATCTTGGCCTAAGAGCCAAAACACTAGCCAAATTATGTGGTCTAGATCAGTATTTCTCAACCTTTTCATACTGGGGGACTGGCTTGCTGCCTTCCTTAACCATTTCAGGGAGATCTCAGGGACCGGCCCCAGTCCACGAACCAGTTGCTGAGAAATACTGGTTTAGATTCTGTGGGTCATATTTACCACTGGAATGGACAAGCATTGTTCTACTGAAGTCAAGGTATTGTTCGTAATGCAAATCTGTATTTGTCAAACATTTTAAATGGAAAAAAATTCTGTAGAAAATTACTTTAAAAAAAAAGGATTGTGAGGTTTTTAATTTCCTTTGATTTTCTTCTATTCTATTTCATATCCTACTACTTCTCTTTTATCTCCTTGTCTTCACTTTCACTATTTGGTCTTATTTGCTCTGCTGTGCTTAGTTATGTCTGTGGCAGGGTTAAGTCCAAGAAATGAGTTTTGTATCACGTTCTGAAGTCTGCAAGATTTGTGGGCACTCATTTCCTCCAGTAATCAATTCCAGAACTCAGAGGGGTAGCCATGTTAGTCTGTATCAGAAAAAACAATGAGGAGTCTTTGTGGCACCTTAGAGACTAACAAATTTATTTGGGCATAAGCTTTTGTGGGCTAGAGCCCACTTCATCAGATGCATGAAGTGAAAAATACAGGAGCAGTTATAAATACATGAAAGGATGGGGGTTGCTTTATCAAGTGTGAGGTCAGTCTAATGAGATAAATCAATTAATAGCAGGATACCAACAGAGGAAAAAATCTCTTTTGAAGTGGTAAGAGTGGGCCATTACAGACAGTTGACAAGAAGGTTGAGTAAGAGTAGGGAGAAATTAAGTTTAGGTTTTGTAATGACCCAAGTACTCCCAGTCTTTATTCAGGCCTAATCTGATGGTATCCAGTTTGCAAATTAATTCCAGTTCTGCAGCTTCATGTTGGAGTCTGTTTTTGAAGCTTTTTTGTTGAAGAATTGCCACTTTTAGATCTGTTATTGAGTGACCAGAGAGATTGAAGTGTTCTCCTACTGTTTTTTTAATGTTAAGATTCCTGATGTCATATTTGTGTCCATTTATTCTTTTGCATAGAGACTGTCGATTTTGGCCAATGTACATGGGAGAGGGGCATTGCTGGCACAAGATGGCATATATCACATTGGTAGATGTGCAGGTGAATGAGCCCCGATAGTGTGGCTGATGTGGATAGGTCCTATGATGGTGTCACTTGAATAGATATGTGGACAGAGTTGGCACTGGGGTTTGTAGAAGGGTTTGGTTCCTGGGTTGGTGTTTTTGTTGTGTGGTGTGTAGTTGCTGGTGAGTATTTGCTTCAGGTTGGGAGACTGTCTGTAGGTGAGGACTGGCCTGTCTCCTAAGGTCTGTGAGAGTGAGGGATCATCCTTCAGGATAGGTTGTAGACCCTTGATGATGCGCTGGAGAGGTTTTAGTTGGGGGCTGTAGGTGATGGCTAGTGGAGTTCTGTTACTTTCTTTGTTGGGCCTATCCTGTAGTAGGTGACTTCTTGGTACCCTTCTGGCTCTGTCAATCTGTTTCTTCACTTCATCAGGTGGGTATTTCAGTTTTAAGAACAGTTGATAGAGATTCTGTAGGTGTTCGTCTCTGTCTGAGGGATCAGAGCAAATGCGGTTGTATTTTAGAGCTTTGCTGTAGGCAATGGATCATGTGATATGGTCTAGATGAAAGCTGGAGGCATGTAGGTAGGTATAGCGGTCAGTAGGTTTCCAGTATAGGGTGGTGTTTATGTGACCATCACTTATTAGCACTGCAGTGTCTAGGAAGTGGACCTCTTGTGTGGACTGGTCCAGGCTGAGGTTGATGGTAGGGTGGAAATCATTGAAATCTTGATGGAATTCTTCAAGGGCCTCCTTCCCCTGGGTCCAGATGATGAAGATGTCATCAATGTAGCACAAGTAGAGTAGGGGCGTAATGGGACGAGAGCTGAGGAAGTGCTGTTCTAAGTCAGCCAAAAGAACTGTGGCCCTTGTAGCCAAGAAAGCTGTGTCTCCTACTTTCATAAGCTTCCCCTTTGAGGAACTTAGTTCCTGAGGAACTTAGCTGTCAGGATGGTCATCTTTCTGAAGGGAAATAAATGTTCTTGGCAGTGTCTTTGGCCCCTTTCAAGGAGATCCTAGAATATTAACTTTGGGCTGCATGCACAGAAGGAATTAGGTAGCTATGTCTATATTTTAGGCACCTAAATCCTGGTTTCAGGATCACTGAGATGCACAAAACTCCTGCCTAACCATGTAAGCACCTAAACTGACTCAATGCACAAACCATTTTTAGGGTAAAAGGTCCCTAGGCACCTATCTTTCAGCCTGTGGGCACATATACTGCTGCCTTTCTGTAGGTGTCTGTAGGTCTAAAGCCCACATGTGTCCCAGAGTGATTCAGACACCCCTGATCAGCAAAGAGAAAAAAAACAACCATTGTACATAGCCTTTGCGGACCTAACCAAAGCATTCAACACAGTCAGAAGAGCACATCTATTTGCAGTACTAGAAAAGATAGGATGTCTACCAACCCTGTCAAGTCTTATACATTCATTCCATGACAACATGAAAGCAACTGTCCAGTTTGATGGGTCCACTTTGGGCACGTTTGAAAAGAATAACCGGAGTGAAGCAAGGATGTGTTCTTGTCCCTACACTCTTCAGAATCTTCTTCTCAGTATTCTTGAACTAAGCATTTAAGGACATGAAAGATGGAGTGTAAACTCTTCAGCCTCTCACGACTTAAGTTAAAGACCAAGAGTCAGAAAGGCACTAATCAGGGAACTTCTATTCGCTGATGATGTTGCCTCATAGCCCAGGATGAAGATCTAATACAAGAACTCATAGACTGCCTTTCAAGAGCTTGTCAGGAATTTGCTCTCACCATCAGCATTAAGGAAATGGTTGTATTAGGACAGAGGGTTCCAAAAGATCGTTCAATCACCTTGTGGTGGGGCGGTGCCCCATGGCCTGAGAAAAAGGGCTGAACCAGGCCAGAGAGGCTGCACAGACCAGCAGCCAAATCAGTGAAGGCTTGGGGAGAGCCAATCAGGGCAGGAGAAGAGGCAGCCAAGACGGACTGGGCTAGGTCCTATATAAAGGCTGCCTAGCTGGGGAGAGGGCAGTCACTCCCAGGCCAGCAAGGGAGAAGGACTGGCTCCTGATGAAAGGAGCAGCACCTTGGACAGAGCAGTGCTGGACTGGCTTGGGGGAGCAGATAGGAGCTCCAGCCCAATACCTGCCAGGCTGTGGGCCTGCTGAAAAGAGTTGAGAAGGTGCATAGGGCCAAAGGGGAAGTGGCCCTAGGAAACAAGGCAGGCAAGAGGGGAAGGAAGAAAGGAAGAGGGAGGCTGCTGCTAGAGGGTCCCTGGGTGAGGACCCAGAGTAGTGGGTGGGCCTGGGTCCCCCTTTTTCCCCCTTTGCACTGCTCCAGGCCATTGAAGAGAGGGGCCAAGATAGACTGCAACTTGCCCCTGAGATAAGGGGCTAGACTATAGGGTTGTGGTTGGCCAGTGAGGCAGGTGCAGACAGAAAAGACTGCTGTTAACAACCACCCCCGGAAGCGGGTGAGACTAGACTATTTGGCACTGCTGGAGGGCAGTATGCTGAAGTGGATGAAGACTGTCCTGAAGAGGACACTGCTGAGCAGGGAGCAACGCGGGTCCCAGGGCAGCAGCAGAGATGATGGGCCAGATACCACGCGTCAAGAGTACTCCGCAGCGTTCGAGAGCTAATTCCAGAGTGACCAGTTGGAGGCACCTGCGGTGGTGAGTCAAACCCCGTCACACACTTAAATGCAAACCAGCTAGAAATAGTCCAAAAGTTCAGCTACTTAGGTTTTACAATGACCACCAACATCTCATTGGATGAACAACTAAATGTTCACAAGATGTTAGGAATTATTAAAAAGGGGATAGAGAATAAGACTGAGAATATATTATTGTCCTTATATAAATCCATGGTACTCCCACATCTCGAATACTGCGTACAGATGTGGTCTTCTCACCTCAAAAAAGATATTCTAGCACTAGAAAAGGTTCAGAAAAGGGCAACTAAAATGATTAGGGGTTTGGAGAGGGTCCCATATGAGGAAAGATTAAAGAGGCTAGGCCTCTTCAGCTTGGAAAAGAGGAGATTAAGGGGGGGGGTTATGATAGAGGTATACAAAATCATGAGTGATGTAGAGAAAGTGGATAAGGAAAAGTTATTTACTTATTCCCATAATACAAGAACTAGGGGTAACCAAATGAAAATAATAGGCAGCAGGTTTAAAACAAATAAAAGGAAGTTCTTCACACAGCGCACAGTCAACTTGTGGAACTCCTTACCTGAGGAGGTTGTGAAGGCTGGGACTATAACAATGTTTAAAAGGGAACTGGATAAATTCATGGTGGCTAAGTCCATAAATGGCTATTAGCCAGGAAGGGTAAAGAATGGTGTCCCTAGCCTCTGTTCATCAGAGGATGGAGATGGATGGCAGGAGAGAGATCACTTGATCATTGCCTGTTAGCTTCACTCCCTCTGGGGCACCTGGCATTGGCCACTGTCGGTAGACAGATACTGGGCTAGATAGACCTTTGGTCTGACCCAGTACGGCCCTTCTTATGTTCACATTGGAAAGACTGCCACCACCTTTAGTAGACTAAAAGAGCATGGAACAACTCAAAGCTTACCATCAAGACCAAAATGCTAGTGTACCAAGCTTGCATTGTCAATACTCTCATGTACGGTGGAGAAACATGGACAACTTATGCTCATCAGGAGAACAGGTTAAACAGTTTCCACTTATGCTCTTTATGCCACATACTCCACACCAAATGGCAAGATAAAGTCATCAATGCAGAGGTTCTTCAAAGGGTAAATTTATCAAGTGTGACAGCCCTGCTCAAGAAAAGACAACTGCACTGGCTGAGCCATCTGACTAAGTTGGAAGATGGATGCATGCCCAAGGACATGCTATACAGGGAACTATCAGAGGGAACAAGAACAAGATGTCCCAAGCTTCGCTATAAAGACACATGCCAGTGAGATATGAAGGAATTTGGAACAATGGGAAATCATGGCAAGTGACTGTAACAAGTGCACCATCATATCCATCAGGGTATCAAAACCCATGACAGGAGTTGGCTCCTACAGCTTGAAGAGAAAAGAGCCTGTAGGAAACAAGCAACTCCCAGCCAAGACACATACATTTGCAATAACTGCCAAAGATCATGCAAATCTTGGATTGGACTACTCAGTCACATGAGACATTGCAAACCATCTACATCATAGGCTGCAATTCCCACAGATTTTCTAGGCTCTTAGATGTTAGGTGCAGTGATGCTCAGTATCACAATGCCTAACTTCTGGTGTACACGCAGTCCTTCAAAGCATTTAATTTGAGCCAGTACACTGGATGTTGTTGCCAGTAATTTAAAGTTATCCCAGGTCAGTTGTAAAATAATCCAGGTTAGCATGTAAGACTTTATCTTGACAATTATAATGGGCCCAATCTTGCTCCCAATAAAAACAAAAACCCCACAATGGAAATTTTGACACCAACATATAATTAGCATTGCCATTGACTTAAGTGAAAGGAAGATAATTTAACTTTTGGTAAATACTGGATCTTAAGTTTATTTTGTAATGCTTCTTGGTGAAATTTACTATGGAAACATGATTTACAGTACACATTTTGACAGAGCAAAATATAGTTTAATCTTTGTAATTTTAACATTATTCGGTTGTTACATTTGTTTAACACAACATAGACATAAGAATAAATTCCAATCATTTGTATTTTGTAACGTGTTGGGTGACCTGTCTATACCTTTCTCAAGCTTTTGGCAGTCTGATAGAATCAGAAATGTAGGGCTGGAAGGGCCTTCTAGAGATGAAACCTGTATAATTTGTGTCTGTGTTTCAAGAGACTGACAGAGAATATATGACCTTAAAAGATAATGGGGTGCAGTGAGTGGAGTAACAAGATTCTCTTTGCTTTAGATTGTCATAAAATGCCTTGCAACCGCCCTCATTGCCTTTTGTGCCCCCAATCAGGGAACCACCCACTGCTTGGGAAACACTGATATCATATGAAATTGATATCACATGGTCAGGGGTGGTGTAATTTGTTTGTTTACACTATGCACATGTTCTTATCTTCACTATGTACATACGTCTTGTTACTCTCAAACTGAGATAAAAATGCACACAAGCAACCCAGGAAACATCAGCTTAGGTCACCCTGAGCAGCTGCAAGGAACAGCTGAACTTGTCCCTCTAGGTCTCTGAGTGCTATGGAACCTTCCTCTGACTGATCTGTCCCCTCCAAGTAAGAGCCAGAAGAACAGTAGAAAGATTCATCCATAGCAGATTCACCAATTTGCTTCCTCTGCTGATGTTACTGTTTTTCTAATTCATTACAATACTTTCCTCATGAAGGAGATGGTAACAAACATTCTCTTCAATTGCACTTCACTAGAAATGTTTACACTCTTTAGACATAACAAGCTTATGTTAACACAGCAGTTTCCAATTTGTGTAACTGGGGATAGAGAATGAAGGTTTTCTATGCCAAGAAATCTTAAAAAGAATAAAAAAACCAAATACATATTTGGTGTAATCTAGTCCATTGCACTAGGGATGTAACATACTAAACAGTAAAATGGTTAATTGGTAAGTATTAGTCTTACTGGTTAACCAACCCTAACCATTAACCCCAGGGCCAATCGGAGCAGCTCCAGCCTCAGGACCACAGCGGCCGACCCCAGTCCCAGGGCTGGGCCGGCTGGAATAGCCCCAGCTGTACCAGCCCACTGATCCCAGCCCCAGCCCAGGGCCGGCTGGAGCAGACCCAGCTACAGCGACCCCAGCCCCTCTCCCTTTAATTAGTTAACCGATTAAACAACATGATTTCAATTGTTTAAATGATTAATTTTAAATGGATATTTACATCCCTAATATGCACGTCAAAAGTAGGTTTTTGAGACCCAGGACAAGTCATTCCTGACAATGGTTTAGGTTAAAGGCAGCAGCATAGACTAGTAGACAGGGCACTGCACTGGCAGTCAAGAGATTTTTGCTTCTAATCCCACCTCTGTCACTGGCCTGTTCTGTGACCTTGGGAAGAGTCCTCTCTCCTTGCCTCTGTTTCCTATCCTGTGTCTGTCTTGTCCTTTTATATTTTAAGCTCTTTGGGGTTATTTCCCTCTGTGTTTGTGGCACCCTGATTTGTTGGCGTCTCGAGCCACTACTGTAATACGAAAATAAATTATTAATAATTTAGCCATGCAGTGGTGAGCTTCTTTATAAGCAGCAGATGGAATGTTCATATTTAGCCCCTGGGAATTTCAAGAGCCTCCTCCAGCGCACCATTCGATTCACAATGTGTTATATGTATACAGCAGACAAGTTTCCTTGGCTGGGATTGCAGCAGCATAAACAGAGAGTTAGACTGGCAACAACAGCTGTCCTGTAGTACAGGTTATGGTAAAGTATATCATATCTATGTCATCATTACATACCTTAGATTCCATGGTAAGCCTGAGGGCTGGGAGTGAAGAGAGCTCTACAGACCATAAATGTATTAACTTGGCTTGACAGATAAATAAAACTGTGCAGTGCTGTCATTCGAACAGGAGAAATAAATACTTTATTCCATACGATCAGTCACTGGGGCAGCAAGAGAGTAAACAAGACGTTTTCTTCTTATACTACAGAAAACTGAGTCCTTGCAGTAAAAAAGAAGAGTCCAGGATGCCATAGACATTACTAATGTTCTTAATTCACTCATAACACCTACAGATTTGAGGTGTCAACACCAGATGTATGTTGAAATCTTGAACACAGTCCAACTTAGCTACTTCACTGGTGCACTTAGATTTTGGAGTAAAATAAAATTGTTCATTAGCAACTCATCACCAAGCAGAGTGGTTGTAATTGTTGCTTAAAGCAGGTGATGGTGGGGAATGGGCAGAGAGAAGAAAATCAGGATCTTGGGGAAATGGAGACCTATAGATGATGGATGGAGGCCCTGTGAGAGAAATGGCACAGAGGAATAGGGAACTCTGGGACAGAGGAAGGTTGCTGCAGTGTCTTAACAAGGATACACAAAGAAACAGAGGGGATTTTCTTTCAATCTTTTACAAGCACTAAATGCACAGCAGGAAAACACAAAATATGAAGTCAGAAGGAGAAGCTCACCAGCTTGAAAATAAACCCAGAATAATCTTTTTGATGAAGATTCAGTACCAAGATCCTGCTGATGATTTACCGTAATACAGACTTGAAATTAATTACACTTCAAACTACAAACAAGGAGCTAAGCAAGAACAGAGATAGTGCATTACCCTTCTTGATAAGGGAACTAGGACTGCACAGAGGTCTGTGACTGACACCACCTAGGGTCAGACACCATAGAAGAGAATGTTTATTTCCAGTCACTGCACCCAATACTTACAACTCTTCTGATGTCAATCCACTTACAGTTGCCAATTTTGGTTGGACATATTCCTGGAGGTTTCATCACATGACATAGTCTTTAATTAAAGACTAATCTTTAATTCCTGGAGATTCCAGGACAATCCTGGAGGGTTGGCAACCCTAATATCACTGGGTGCCAAGCCTTTGTGACACTAAGAGCCACACTGGCAGAAGAGTATCTGAGTTGTACCTTGTACTTTACTTATATTTACTTTTAAAAAAAGTTCACGTAATCAGAATATTTGCTTGAATAGAATAACTTGACCATCAGCCATTCCTAAATTGGCCAAAGGAGCAACTCTACAGAGCAATACAATACAATACTCTCTCCCCCCATTCAGCATGCTGCTTCTGCATTGTTCCCAGTACCCACTGATCCTAGATATAATAAATCAAACCCAGGTATCTTGCAGAGCGCTGCAGGGCACTAAGCAAAGAGCCATTGCAAAGTCCTGGTACTGTAGCTTTTCACCTCTATTTACAGCATTACAAACCATCACAATTAAAGTAGTTGTAGATAGAAAAAACCTATTTAGTCTGTAATTTTTGCTGATTAATAAGAGAGAATTTACCACCATGTGCCAAGTGTTTTGGAGAAAATGGCAAGAGGTTTATAGATTTAACCTGCATATTATCTGATCAGGGTAATCTCTAAAGGCTAATCACATTAGTTGAGTGAAAACCTCTGGCAGAGATTGTTTAAAAGGTCTATGCAGTGTTACTATAATTGGTGTGCTCTAAGTGGCTGTTATTGGAAAGTAATTTGACTTTATATTTAGGAGCCAAGTTTATATTTTAAAACTCAGGTTAGAAGTAGCAGAGGGAAACACCCTGCTGAACTATGCATTTGTTTGGTTGCATTAAATGTGCTAAATTAGACACTTTTTAAACAAGTATTTTATTGAATTCCTCTTTAAATAAAATTAAAAATGTGACATACATAAGCAATTTCAGAGTAATTTTTGTAAAAAGGTAGGAGTGTTCTTATTCATAGATTTTAAACATCTTAAAATAGCAAATTTTAATGAAAGAAGCTTCTTAACTTTTACTGTTGTAGTGATGCCCATTTGTGCTACTGTAGATATGCTCTGCAAGAATAGTACTTGAATTTAAAAAAGGATGTTTTACTGAGTCACAGACAAATTCACTCTTTCCAGTTGATGAAGCATCCATGTCTCTCTTTTTAAATAAACAGCTGACTTTGGTACCCACTATAAAACATACCAAGTCATATCTGGCACAGTCCTGAAAACTGTCCTCAACTTGCCAACTGTGGCCCTGATCCTGCTTTTGGATCTGCTAGCATGGACCCCCAAATCTGCACAAGGATCTGTGCTAGGAGATTAGGGTTGCCAACCCTTCTGGGTTGGCTGGGAGTCTACTGGAATCAGCATCATTTTTCCAGTGACTATTGAAAGTAATCTAGGAGACTTTAATAGAATATTTTAAAAAATAAATTAATATAATGGATGCACATAATTCAAACAGAAGTTCATTCATTGTTAAAATATAATGGTGTCATCTGATTGCATTTTTCTTTTCCGTGGTAGCGTAATGACATAATACGTAATGTAAACCAGTAGTACTATCATGACAGATGCATACGTGGGCTCATGAATGTTGCCTGTTTTTTCACTGAATTTCCATGCTGAGTACTAGAAAAATCATGTTAGCTAGCAGTTCAAAACAACCCCCCCCACACAATATATAAAATGATGGCTTGATATTGTGAATTGGTTGAACAGTACAATTAATAACATTACATCATGTTGGAAAACAAAAAATCTCGCAGAATATCTTCAGTCAGAGTTGGCAAGCCTATAAGATACTGATGCAGGATTTGGACCTACAGCAACAAAATGTTAACATATAGGTTTTCTCACCTTTACTTAAAAGTAATGTGAAGAATTAAATCTAGCTGTAACATATAAAAGCTGAGGACATCAGTTTCTATGTAATATTGATAGATCTGGGTTGTTAAAGCTTCTAGGCGGTAGGATGATCATGTGTCCCTGAAAACCTGAAATGCTTCTCTTTTTATGGCATGGTCATGTATCCCATACAGGTTTACAAAAACAGTATTTTGTCCTTAGTTATTATTAGAATTATTTTTATAAACCTCTACAGATTTGCCATTTAAAGAAACTATTGGCCAATTCAGCTGGTAAGAGTGAGAACAGGCTGATTAAGCATACCTGTCTTTAATGACCAGCGGCGGCTCCAGGCACCAGCGCTCCAAGCGTGTGCCTGGGGCGGCAAGCCGCGGGGGGCGCCCTGCCGGTCCCTGCAAGGGCGGCGGGCAGGCAGCCTTCGGTGGCTTGCCTGCAAGAGGTCTGCCAGTCCTGTGGATTTGGTGGCAATTCGGCGGCGGGTACGCCGAAGCTGCGGGACTGGCAGATCTCCCGCAGGCAAGCTGCTGAATCTAGAGGACTGGAGAACTCCCGCAGGCAAGCCACCAAAGGCGGCCTGCCTGCTGTGCTTGGGGCGGCAAAAAAGCTAGAGCCACCCCTGTTAATGACCAATGTTTGCCAGGCCACTCACATATTGCTACTCTGCCCTCCCTGCCCCAAGCAGTGAGTCCTTCCCCAGTGGTGAGCTTATTTGTATTGTACAAGTCCTCAAACCAATCCTTCCTCTCACTGTCTATTAGGAGAGCGTCATATAAGAAGAAAACAACCAACAGTTTATGCATATTATGTGAAAGTTACTTTTAAACAGTATTTTACCCTAAATATTTTCTCCTATTTTAGCTTCACTGTGAATATATTTTCAAATGATTAATGAACATTAACTTAAAATTGTTTCTGCACGTATGTAAAAACTTTTAAAATGTAGTTGAGACTTAGACTGAGCAGAACTGCAAAAATTATGGAAACTTGGCTTATTTAGGACAGATAGTATCAGAGGGTAGCCGTGTTAGTCTGGATCTGTAAAAGCAGCAAAGAATCCTGTGGCACCTTATAGACTAACAGACGTTTTGGAGCATGAGCTTTCGTGGGTGAATACATCTGCATGCATCTGAGGAAGTGGGTATTCACCCACGAAAGCTCATGCTCCAAAACGTCTGTTAGTCTATAAGGTGCCACAGGATTCTTTGCTGCTTAGGACAGATAGAACTTCCTTGATTTGTTGTACCTTTACTCAAAACACAGTTGTTCATTTTGAAACTATGGAAGATTAGATGACATGACACATTAACATACCTACAAAGAACAAAAAATACAAATACTGGATTAGAATCTAGAATACAATTACCATTTCATCTATCTGCAAAGACAAAAGGGGTAACTGTCAAAGAACCAATGAATACAAGGAATTCTGATTTTCTCTGCTCCACAATGATAAAGAATCAGACTGTATGATGATTTTTTGGGTTGTACATAACCATCAGGAAATTCTCAATTTTTTTCTCAATTGTCTTTAGTAGTATGATTGGCCCTTGTTATTGCCACAATTCTCCAGCAAATTTGAATCTTAATCGCTAGGTAGTTCTGATTACTGCAGGTGGAATAGTTTATATTTTAGGCAAAATGCATTCTTTCCTGGTGTTGCAAGACCTTTAATATTCTTTGGCTAAGATGCTGCCTTTCTTCCAATGACCTGTTGACTTTCTGCACATCATACTGCTCAGCCTTTGGAATCCTCCCCAAAGATAATAGAATTGTCTTTAAAAATCAACTCAGAAAATAATTACCTCTTTTTCACTGTTTCTTTCAAGACATCAGCTTATTCCTGACAATATTTTGTAGCCTGAAGGCTTAACTTCCTCTCTTGAAAGCATACAACTGAGCCAAGTAGATTTTGTAAATTCATATTAGGCTTGTCTAAGTAAACACATCTAGTTACAGTCTCAAGGACTCTAGCTAAGTTCATCTTTTTAGAAAAGAATCTCAGACCTCTTTGCAGAAACTAGCAGACATTTATTCTAGTTATCACTTTATAGACAGGTTAGGTTTTTTTTTAATTAATGTATTGTAAGCAAAAGGGAGATTTAGAAAGGTGGTGACCTGTGCAATAGATTGGAACATTGGCATGTGATGTTGCAGACTGCCTTAATATACCTACTCCTGAAGGCATTCTATGCCTAAAAATTCTGTGCACAATATTATAAAATCTTGCAAATTTTATTTGTCAAATAAATGTGGTAGCACCAGCATGGCACTGGGGAGCACAGGCACTGGCTGCACAAAGGTGGGAGATCACTGTGCAGCTCTCCTCTCCTCTCCCCTCCCCTGGGGATGTGGATTCAGCGGTGAGGCTGCACCCAACTCTGACACAGTGCAAGGACCAGGCCTGCCCCAGAAATACCCCAGGGCCCTGCCCCTCCTTGACAGGTTCACTAGGTTTGGAAGGCAGGCTCAGCAAGGCAGGATCCAAGTGTGGAGGGGCTTAGTGCAGGGGGATCCAAGTGTGGGTTGAGAGGGTTCTGTGTGGGGCAATCAGGGTGTGGGTGGCTAAATGGGGGATCCAGTTGGGCGGGGATCTGGATGGCATGGCGCTTGTTGGGGAGTTATGGATGTAATGGTAATGGAACGCTGCAGGGAGAGTACAGGTAAAGATAGTTGGGGCTCAGTGGGGTGGAGGTCTGGGTGGGGGAAGATCAGTGAGAGGGTTGAGATGCTGGGGGAGATGGGCTCAGTGGGGTAGGGATCCAGGTGCAGTTGGTTTGGGGCTCAGTGTGAGTGGACCAGGTGTGGGCTGATTGTCCAGGTGCAGGGAGAGTGGGGCTCATTAGGGGGTTTCTGAGTGTGTGAGGGGGATGAGACTCGGTGGGAGGGTTTGAGTATGAAGGGGTCTGGATGCATGGAGGTTGGGTGGATGGGAGAGCAGCTCTCTGTTGAGTGATTCCCCCCCCCCCGCAGCTGAGGAGCAATGGGTTCAGGAAGCATGGGAGAGGGGAGGAGTTTGCAGAGCTTCCAACAACCAAGGGAGAAATCTAGGAGTGGGTCTGACATGGCCCTGGACTAGCAGCTGAATCTGGTGCAGGGTAGAAGCCACCAATCAGGTCTTCCCCAGTCCCACCCCTACCCCACAGTGATTTACTTCTCTGCTGGCTGCCCTGGGCATCTGAAACATACTGCTTGGGGAGGGTCGCATGACCACATGAGAGAAAGTGATTTTTCTGCAGGGAAACAAAGAAATCTGCAGGGACATAAATTCTGCACATGCGCAGTGGTCCAGAATTCCCCCAGGCATAATATACCACACCCCTCTATACATTAATAGGTCATTGGCTCCATTCAACCAAGGCATCACCAAAGGCTGGGTTCCTTCAGCCACCTAAGAAGTGCACCAAGGCCCACGTCTTTAAAGGTATTGACACACAGCTCCACTTGAGACTACAAGCCTCAAGTGATTTAACTGGAGCAGGGTCAGGGCGCAGGGGCTTTCCCCACCTGGGGCTCTGGGACCTCCCTGTTGGCTGAGACTCTTGGGTACAGGCCCCGTAGGCACAGTGGCTAATCTGCCACTGTCTTCTCCACTGTCAGTGCAACGCATTTTGGTGAGCTGTGTTGGAGGGCTATTAGGGTGAGCTTGGCATATAGATCAAGGAATGTGGTCTTTTGCCTCCCAAAGTTCTTCAGCCACTGCTTGACATCCCAAATCTGCATTATTATGCAGTCCCACCAGTCAGTGCTCATTGCATGGGCCCAGAAACAGCATTCCACCTTCTGCAGCTGTTCCATGAAGGTCACCAATAACTTAAATTGTTTTTTACTATGTCCCTCACCAAGCTATCTGCAAAGAAATCCTCAAGTTCCCCTTGTTTTATTTCCTGCAGATTTGCAAATGCAGGAGAATTGTGCAGCCTGTATTTGTAATGTTCATGAGAATAGTGCTGAGCGCTATGGGCTCCATGCTTCTGTCAGAGATGGCAGAGACTAAAAAGCTTTATGTGGGTTGGTTGTGGGATGGAGAAAGTTGCATACGGGGAACATGACCCATAGCCCCCAGAGATCCCTGGGTGAGTCATTTCCATCCCACAACACATTGCAGACATTTCCCAGAAAGCATTGTACCAGACAGCTGTGTGTGTCACACAGGTACACTTGCACTTTGCATCAATACAAGCATTCTTGGTGAGTACATGCAGCACCAACACAAGCAGCCACGTATACATGCGCCCGAGCAATACATAAACTTTGCTCGCTTTATGGAGATGTAACTTAGTTGACCACAGTTTGTAGTGTAGATATGGCCTCAGTCTCACTGAAAGTCAATGAGACTCTGATTCCTGAAAGCCACACAATCTCTCCTGTCACATGTCAGGTGTGCCAACATCAACTGCAAATCTGAAACATCCCAGTTAGATTAACCAAAAAAATCTCTAGAATACTTAAATCCAGCAATATTTCTTTTTACTGAGCCGTAGCTTTGAGCCACTGAGCAGTCTCAGTTAGGGAATATGTAAATCAGGGATTTGTGTGTGCAAAAACACCCTCCCCCCCAAAATAAACAAACCAAAAAAAAAAAAAAACTTATGAGAGCATGCCACCCTGATTGCATGCCTGCATGGGCATAATGTAAGAATTTCTATCTAGATTTCATATGGAATTTACACTGGATATTACTAGATTCCTAAGCAATAAACAATCAATAAGCAAAATGACAGCTGAGAGGACAAGGTAGGTCAGGTACCTGAAGAGCAGCTCCATGTAAGCTCTAAAGCTTATCAGTCTCATTAACAAAAATTGGTCCAATAAAAAAATATTACCTCACCCACCTTGTCTTTCTAATATCCTGAGATCAGCTACAACAAGACAGCATACAGCTGAGGGAACAGTTTAACAGAGATAAACTCTCAATCTAAAACATATCAGTACCACAATAGAGCAGGTAAAAAGCCCAAGTTTGGCAAGCACATATTTGCAATTGGGGAGGTCATAAAGCTTTTGCATTTATTTGGGAAAACAGAAAATAAAAATATTATTCACACCCATTGTATAGACCCTTTACACTACTAGAGTGGTGCAAAGGGGCCTGAGGGTTAATAAAAATGAGGCCTCAACTACAAAGCAAGGGACTACATGCAGAGTAAGATACCATTCACACAAGGGCCCAGTTGACCCTTAATGTTTTTTTTCAGTCATTTTTAATGCCAAAGTGTTACAATACATAATCACCCCCAAGTGTTTGCTATGTATATACACACTCTTTTGAGTGACCCATAAAGTTCTCCCATACCCCCCCTCATTTTATATCTCTGCTCATTATGCCCAAAGGCTCTGGGCTGGAATCTTCAAAAAGAGCTCAAGAAAGAGAGGCAATCAGATCCCATTGAATTTTAGTGGCAGTTAGGTGCCTACATCCAAACCCTGGTAAATTGAAGGAAATAGTGGTAGGATGTTGTGATGTACACAAAGATTCTCTTTGACAACCCACCTATCCAATGAAGAAAGGGGACCAGAGGCAGAGGGCAGTTTGATCTTGGGAGAAGAACTAGTGTGCCAGATACCAATGGGATAGTTTGTCAGGGTGTCTGACTGGAAGGAGGCATCACAATTTTATGGGCTGACTTGGCACCTGCCAACCCAGCTCCACCTGCTCCCTGCCCAAACTTTTCTATTCCCTCCAAATCGAGTACTAGAAGGACAAAAGAAATTCCCAGACATATGCATATTCTTTAATAAAGAAAGAATCTTTGATTGTGGTAGCAGCAGACTTGAATTTTAGTACACCTGCTGTTAAAATGAAAGGTTCTTACAATTAAAAATCATTGATATGGTCCTGACTTTGGCCAGTCGCCTGCATGCAATGCTTAACAAGTTAAGTATACATTTAAAATGTGCCAAAAAAGTTTATATCATTTGTCTTGCCTCACCATATTTCTGCAGTTACTCAATCTCTTGCAATTTGCTTAGGTTTACTGCTCAACCTGTTCCCTTCTGTGGTGTATTTCAAAAGAAACAATTATGATGATCTACTCATAGAAATAACAGGGGGTTGGGGGTATTTGTGAGAAAAATGGAAGGTGTTTGTTACAAGAAACAGAGCAATTATGGGTTCACCACTTGTCACATTCACTGGAATGCACAAACAAAGCTTTCCACTTTAGCTTTTGTTTTCAAAGAAATGTCTGGAAAGCAGACACAAAGCTCTAATCAAATTAGAGGACAAAGTAGATGCTTGTCATCCATCCATTCTTGTTAGCTTCATAGGAGTACAGGTAACCTTTCAGTTTAACATGAGGAATGTTTTAATAGAGATGTTTTAGTTTTAATTTTTAAACTATCAGAGAAGGGAATACATTTATCTTTTAAAGAAATATATTGCTCATGAAATATTTGCTTGACAGCCCTGGCAATAGAAATCCTTTGTTACTCAGATACAGTAAAGTCACTTAGCTTACAAGTTCCTCGCTGCTCCACCAAAATGTGGAGTAACCCTGATCCATGCAATATTTTATCATTGAATGGCACCAGGTATCATGCATATGGGGATTAAGTTAAAAAACACAGGCAGGGTTGAGTAGGTAATTCTATGTTTTACATGCCTGACCTAGCTGTACTTTTGTTAAACTGTACAACATTAAATATATTTATTGGTGAAGTATGTTAACTTGGAAAGACATCCAAACCTCAGAGAGTGATAATTAACATTTTTTAAAGGAATAAACTGATCTTGGGGTGTCTGCTCTGCAGTAAGTGGAGTCATACCAGAGGACATTTGGACCTTAACTTTTCTTATTTGGTATTAGTAGATTGCCTTGTTTATTGAGTATGGTTATGGGCAGTTGCCTAGCAGGAACAATGAGAGTGCAACTCTTCACAATGGTATACAAAAAGTAGTGATTTTTGTTCTGAATCTTTTTGTCACTAGCATAGACAGCTGAAGTTTCAGTTTTTTGTAACAAAGATATACTGCCCATAAAGAATATGCCTCATATACTACATTCAGTGTCAGCTTCTTAGACAGCTGGGAAAGAGTATTTCCAAGTCATTGGATGCTAGTAGCATAGGAGTGACATCTGGAGAGGCTGAGAGGGATCTCAGTGTTTTCTGTTCTTTTGATGTGTGTCAGTGCAATAGCACTTGTCTCCTGAATTCCCACTCCTGTCTTGATTTCCCCCACCCCACATATTTTTCATTGGAGTTGCAATTCTGGCTGTGTGACTCAGGCTCAGGTGTCTGTCTATGGAAACACTTTCTTTTAAGCCTCAGTGTGCTGCTTCCAAACCAATGTGGTTGCTCCCAAAGCAGGTAGCTGGCTAGAGCTCTACTTCACGGTCCTAGAGAAAATATGCCTTACAAAGACTTGTCTGTTTATACTAGTAAACAATGCTGTAGGGCTTAAACTCCCACACACTGAGAACAAACATACTCAATTTTAACTCTTTATATGCCACACTCTACTAAAAGCAGCAACATTCTCCCCCAACACCAGATCTTTCCCTTTACAGAATCACCCACCTGCTCTCATCAGGGCCATTTCCCTCCCTTTACCCACTGCTATCAGCCCATTTACCTGATCTGGCCTGGTCTACTCATTTTGGTTCTTACCTGACTCTAGCAACTAATCTGACTCAGCTCCACTAGTTTCCAGCTACAATGTTCGGTAACACTGACAAATAAAGGGAGGTGGGTGTGACAGGATCCCAGGGCTGCATCCTGGAACTGGAGTACCAGTGTGCCCCCTTGTCTCTCCAGCCTGGGCTGTTCTCTCACAATGCTTTGCTAGTGACAAGCAGCAAACCCCTCCAGGGACTATTATCCCACAGCACAACAGCATGTGGAGGCCCACACCCAGAAAAATTGTATGAATGCTCCCTCAGCCACTCACAAATCAGACAGATAAAGACACCAGCAAATCTCCCAAGTGCCCAGCCTTGCAACTCAGAACTATACCATCTTGCCCTAGTCAGAAGCCTAACCAGCGTAAGTTTATTATCGAATGCATCCCTCCCTCAATGTGGAGAGGAGACACACTAGCCTTTGTAAAAAGAACAAATTTTCCAAGCATTTGAACAAAAGCCACACTTTTAAGTAAAATATAAACCAGTTTTATTAACTACAGAAAGATAGATTATAAGTGATTCATCTTTTGTGCCTACCACTTACAGATAGATAGTTACCAAAGAAAATAAAATGTAAGTGAATAATCTAAATGTTAAACCTTTTTATCTAGGCAGTATTTGGATCAAACAGTTCTCACTCCACAAGATGTTACTGTTCTTAATACACGGGCTTCCTCTTTTAGCCTGGGACCAGTCTCAGTTCAAGTCTTTATCTTCCCACCATTCTTGTTGCTTCCAGCATAGCTGAGGGAGGAGAAAGGTAAAAGCATAATTCCACTGTCCTCAGTCCATATGCCTGAAACACAGATGAGGGGAAGGATAGCTCAGTGGTTTGAGCATTGACCTGCTAAACCCAGGGTTGTGAGTTCAATCCTTGAGGGGGCCATTTAGGGATCTAGGGCAAAAATTGGTCCTGCTAGTGAAGGCAGGGGGTGGGACTCAATGGCCTTTCAAGCTCCCTTCCAGTTCTAGGAGATTGATATGTCTCCAATTATTACTATATTATACACTAGCCCAAACATATCCTGGTGGGCTTTGCTGACTCACAGAGTTGAGCAATCCACCATTGTGTGATGTTGCACAGCCCTTTTACAGTACTGTAAATCCCTGTTACAACTCCCTTGCTGATTAATGGTCATTTAGTACCCTCCAGGAAGTGGACCACCTCCTTTGTTGTTACTGGGGAACTAGCAGTAGAGATTCTCAAACTTATATTTCAGTAACAACCATACAGCAAAAGCTCATAACTTTACACACACTAACAATATAAATATTTTGACTGAACAATGTGTTTCAGCAAATCCTGACCTTTCATATGATACCTTTAATCCTTTTCTTCAGGCTAAATAGCTTTACAAAAATCCTCCCAAGGGCTTTGATAACCTAGTAAAAATAACTGAGCTACTGATAATCACTAATCTTGCAGTATGCATTAGATCACAAAATGAACCTCTAATAATTTCTCACACATCAGATTTTTACTTGAGTATGATACCAATTGCACTCATCTAATCTGAAACAAATTAAGGATTTAGATTGACTAGATACTTTGATTATCAAATGTAAACCCTTTTGAATGAGAGCAAGGTGAAGTTGATTCAAATATGAAATGTACCAGATTAAAATAGTTCAGGGTTAGATTCTGCCCTTAATCTGAATTCAGAGTAGCTGAATCTGACCTGATTAGGAAGAAAGCAGTTACTATACCTAAAATGCTATATTTGGATAAATCTCTCAAAGAATCTGTCACAGTGTCCATTCACTACTAGTGGTGCCTCCTCCTGGTCATCCTGGGGATTAGCTCTGGCAGGCAGTTGTGCTTTCCTCTAGCAGTGTCTCTCCCATTATCCTCTCACTCTGCAGCCTCCTCTTCATGACTCAGCCCTCTAGCTAGGTCACTCATGTATTCCCCTTCCTGGGGTTGTGTAACAAAATCTTTCCAGGACAAACCATCTCAGGCAGTCCACTGTCCTCTGCCTGGCCTGTGCCACATCCCCAGGAGCTAGTAGATAACCAGGGCCCACCCTCTACTCCAAATTCCAGCTCTGGGGCTCTCTGATCAGCAGCCAAGGCCTCGACTGGCCTTCCTTGCTGCTTTTCCCCCCAAGACTTTTCCTACCTTTCCATTTTTGCCAGCCTCTCAACTCTCTCTTTTCAGAGAGTAACTGTAGACTACCCCACAGCCCCTAATGCACTTCCCTCCTCCAAGGGCATGACTACAACCTCTTTCCCTACAGCCCCCTTCTGCTCTCTGCTCCTTGGCTTTATGAAAGTCCCACTTGTTCCTGACCAGCTGAGCCTGTTCCCAATCAATCCTCTGCTCCCTGGCTCCTCCTCCAGGTGCAGCCTGTGGAGTTAATTGGCCCATCTGGCCACCTTAACTCCTTCCAGTCCTATGTGGGATAGATACCCCATCACCGCATCCTTGAACTCAATGGAAGCAGAATTAAATCAACCCTGAGCACTTCTGAAAATCCCACTCAGTATATCTATTAAAACTCAACTGACAAAGTGTAATGATTATCATTATTACTCCTATTTGTTATTTGTCTTGCCATACTGCCTAAAGGCCTCAGTCAGGAACTGAGGCTTCATTGCATTAAGCATTCTGCACACATACCCCATCATAAGTTAGAAAGAGTCTCTTAAATAAATAATGCTTCTTCCATTTGGAAATTAATACACATTAAGAAATACTGGCTTCTGCAGAGCACTGCTTTGTATGTCTGCTTCTTCACCTCAAAGCTTATAAAAAGCTTTCAAAAATGGACCTTAGATGTGAAAATGACAGCAGCACAGGTTCTGCTTAGCAGCCAGGTCCAGTTTAAGGCATAGACTTAGGTTGCAAGCTCCTAGAGTCACATGATTACCTCAGAATCTAGGTTTTCATTTAAAGAAAGTCCTTGTGAATCTGAAGCAAGATTTAAAAAGGTGATCTACATATAACTGATGCAGTGGTGTCTGCCTGAGTCTGCAGACAGTCTGAAATAACAGCACTGCCTACTCAGCTCAAAGGATATTAATTCCAAGATCTGCTGCTTTGAGGGGAGTTTACCAACACTGCCTCCCCAGGAGGAGATGAATGTGGCAGGAAGGAAATATTGTAGCAGGCTTTGCCCATCCAACCGACCAGATGCACGCACCACAGCTAATAGGGTCCCCTCTTCCACTGGAGAGGCAGGGGTGACAGCCTGTTCGGTGGTGTGTGTGTCTGGCTTTGTGTAGTGTTATGGGCTCCAAAAAATGGCAACCTGGCTGCAAAGCTGTTTGCATCACAGGTTAGGAGATCAATTATCAATACATCTTTTTTCCTAATGGAGCAGCTCATCTAGGAAGTCTGTATCCTGCGTTGAAGGGATGTGTCCAATGCTTCCTTTATCATTCTAAATCCTTTCTTACAACCTAGAAACAAAACTATTTTTCTTTTCTTAATGCTGCTGCAAATGCTGCTGCAAATGATTTGATTTCTTCTAGGGCTGTTGATTAAATCACAGTTAACTCACATGATTAACTCAAAACAATTAATCGTGATTAAATTGCAGTTTTAATCACACAGTTAAACAATAATGGAATAACAATTGAAATGTAAATATTTTTGGATATTTTTCTATATTTTCAAATATGTTGCTTTCAATTACAACATAGAATACAAAGTGTACAGTGCTCACTTTATATTATTTTTATTACAAATATTTTCACTGTAAACATGATAAACAAATATATAGTATTTTTCAATTCACCTCATACAAGTACTATAATGTGATCTCTTTATCATGAAAGTGCAACTTACAAATGTCAATTTTTTTGTTATACAATTGCATTCAAAAACAAAACAATGTAAAACTTTAGAGTCTACAAGTCCACTCAGTCCTATTTCTTGTTCAGCCAATTGCTAATACAAACAAGTTTGTTTACATTTACGGGAGATAATGCTGCCTGCTTCTTATATACAATGTTACCTGAAAGTGAGAACTGGAGTTTGCACAGCACTTTCCTAGCCGGTATTACAAGCCAGATATTCTAAACATTTGTATGCCCCTTCACGCTTTGGCCACCATTCCAGAGGACATGCTTCCATGCTGATGACACTTGTTATTAAAAAAATGCATTAATTAAATTTGTGACAACTTCTTGAGGGAGAATTGTATGTCGCAGGCTCTGTTTTACCGCATTCTGCCATATATTTCATGTTATAGCAGTCTCAGATGATGATCCAGCACGTTTATTTTAAGAACACTTTCACTGCAGATTTGACAAAATGCAAAGAAGGAACCAATGTGAGATTTCTAAAGATAGCCACA
The DNA here is from genome assembly GCF_007399415.2 of Gopherus evgoodei. Taxonomy (NCBI): domain Eukaryota; kingdom Metazoa; phylum Chordata; order Testudines; family Testudinidae; genus Gopherus; species Gopherus evgoodei. Next base: position 24,961,329 of record NC_044326.1, read on the forward strand.
GCACTTGACCCAAGGTTTAAGAATCTGAAGTGCCTTCCAAAATCTGAAAGGGATGAGATGTGGAACATGCTTTCAGAAGTCTTAAAAGAGCAAACACTCCGATGCGGAAATTATAGAACCTGAACCACCCCCAAAAAAAATCGACCTTCTGCTGGTGGCATCTGACTCAAGATGATGAAAATGAACATGCATTGATCTGCACTGCTTTGGATTGTTATTGAGTCATCAGCATGGATGCATGTCCTCTGGAATGATGGTTGAAGCATGAAGGGAACATATGACTCTTCAACACATCTGTCACATAAATATCTTATGATGCCAGCTACAATGTGCCATGCAAACACCTGTTCTCACTTTCAGGTGACATTGAAACAAGAAGTGGGCAGCATTATCTCCTGCAAATGTAAACAAACTTGTTTGTCTGAGCAATTGAACAAGAAGTAGGACTGAGAGAACTTGTAGACTCTAAAGTTTTACATTGTTTTACTTTCGAAGGCAGTCATTTTTTGCACATAATTCTACATTTATAAGTTCAACGTTCATGGTAAAGAGATTGCACTACAGTACTTGTAATAAGTGAATTGAAAAATACTAGTTATTTTGTTTTTCACAGTGCAAATATTTGTAATAAAAATAAATATAAAGTGAGCACTGTACACTTTGTATTCTGTTATAATTGAAATTAATATATTTGAAAAATGTAGAAAACATCCAAAAATATTTAAATAAATGGTATTCTATTATTGTTTAACAGAGTAATTAATTGTGATTAATTTTTAACCATGTGATTAATCGCAATTAATTTTTTTAATCGCTTCACAGCTCTCATTTCTTTCCTTCCTCCTCTTGTAAGCCAAATATATTATTCTCACCCAAGATCACCAGCTGATGACTTGTTTGCTTTCATTGTTGGTTATTAGTTTCTATTTCACTGCTATGCCTGAAACAAGGGCGCTATATAAACACAGAACAAATGATGTACTATAACAGAGCCTCTGTGATTCCTTTTGTGTACCACCACGGAGCCTCTTGCACCAATTCATGCTAATGAATAGTCTTAAAACTGTTTGCTCTCTATTGGAATTGGGGGCCAATATGTTTTTCCTAATTGCTTGTATGACCAAAGCCCTGCTCACGCACTACAAACTTCAGTCAACTCAAGTTACATTTCGTACACCTTCTGAAGTTTGTATTTTGCTTGGGTGCGTAGATACTTGTCTGCTTGCATTGGCACTATGTATACACACCACGAGTGCTTGCATCAATGTAAAGTTCATTGCACCACAGGTAGGTATCCCAGTGTTCTATGCTCTGCTGACAAGCACAATGCCTTTTGGGACATATTTGCAGCATTTTGTGGAATTGTAACAATTTGCCCAGAGATTTCTGGGACCTAGGGATGAAGTTTCCAGAATGCAATTTTTCTCCATCACATAATACATTCCACATCCCATAGTTTCTGCATTGTTTGTTTGAAAATTCCACAAACCCATGGAGTACTTTTTGATCTCTGCCATCTCTGACAGAAGCTTGGAGCCCACAGAACTCAGCACTATTCTCATGAATGTTGCAAATTCTCCAGTACTTTCAGACCTTCAGGAAGTACCACAACAACTGGGATCACAATGAGAAAGATGAGGCTATCTTCAAGGAGAGTTTGTCGATGGATGTAGCAAAAAATAAATTCCATACTGCTGGCATTCAGGAAGCACCTGCAGACTGTGGAATAGCACTTCTGCGCCCAAGAAATGAACACTGGCTGATGGGATCACATCACAATGCGGGTTCAGGATGATGAGCAGTGGCTGCAGAACTTTCAGATGCAAAGGGCCATGTTCCTGGATCTGTGTGCTGAGCTCACTCCAGCCCTCCAGCACAGTGACACCAAAATGAGAGCTGTATTGACAATGGAGAAGCTAGTGGAACCATGCTCTGGAAACCTTCAATGCCAGATTATTTCTGGTCAGTGGGAAATCATTTTAGAGTTGGAAATTCCACAGTGGGGGCCGTTGTCATCCAAATATGTATGGCCATTAGTCATTTCCTGCCATGCGGGACTGTGACACTCAGAAATGTGCTGAAAATAGTCGATGGATGTACACCAATGGCTTTCGCAAACCTGGGTGGGGCAGTAGACAGCACGCATATCCCTATTTTAGCTCCAGCTCACCTTGCTACATCAACACAACCTTTTCCACAGTTATGCAAGTGCTCACAAAGCACTGGGGATGCATCACTGATATCAGGGACATTCTTCGCTAAGCAGCAGATTAGCACGGTTGATGTGGAAATGCCAGTAGTGATTCTGGAGGAACCCAGCCTACCCTTTGGTCCCCTGGCTCATAAAGCCATTCACTGGCCATCTTGACAACACCAAGGAAAGATTCAGCTACCAGCTCAATAGGTGAAGAATGGTTGCGGAATGTGTGCTGTTGGTAGATTGAAGGGTGGCTGGTGTTGTTTATTCCCTAGATTAGATCCCAGCACAAAAAAATCTCAATGGTTATATCTGCCTGTTATTTCCTGCGTAGTATCTGTGAAGCAAAGAAGAAGATGTTGCCACCAGGGGCTGTCTGCTGAGCTTGAATCACCTGATGCTATTACAAGAGCCCAGCATGGAGCTATGCCAGTGGTCCCCAACCTTTTTGTGGCCAGTAGCACATTCATGTTTTAAGAAGAGTGTAGCGGGCGCCAACAATTTTTCAAGGCTTATTTTGTATTTGTACATTAAATAATACGAAAAATATCATATTTAATATCCAGAGAGAAGAGAGAAGCCGGAGAGAAGCTGCGAGGACAGAGAACACTGGCACCTGCAGCCTGTAGCCCCGGAGTTCTCTGTCCCCGGCAGGCGTGGGGCTGCGGCTTCTCTCTGGCTTGTGCCAAGGCCCCGCACCTGCCAGGGACTGAGAACACCAGCGCCCACAGCCTGCAGCCCCGGAGTTCTCTGTCCCCGGCAGGTGCAGGGCCACGGCTTGTCTCCCCTTCTGGGAACAGAGAACACCGTGCTCACAACCTGAGTTCTCTGTCCCCATCAGGTGCCGGGCCATGGCTTCTCTCCCTTGCTGGGCAGTAGGTGGGCGCACATAAATGCCCCAGTGGGTGCCATGGCGCTCGTGGGCGCCACGTTGGGGACCACTGAGCTATGCAGTTGAGAGAGGCTTTAAAGGTTCATTTTTCTAGCCATGCACACTGGTGTTCTGTCTTGAGATAATGTCTGTCTTGTGTAATTTAAATCACGTATTGTTTGGTTTTGGCTGCTGGTATCTATTCTGTTTTGCCTGCTGCATGTTCTAAATATTGCAGGGCCTGGGGCTTTGCCTCCTGCTACGAATCAGGGGGTGCTTGCTGTACATTTATAAACTGGCTGAGTGTTTTCCTGAGGCTATGGATTCTGTGGTGCTTGGTGTGAATTTATAAGTACAGTTTGATTTCTTGACTGTCTTTCTGCATTCTGTAATATTTGTTGTGATCATAGAATCATAGACTATCAGGGTTAGAAGGGACCTCAGGAGGTCATCTAGTCCAACCCTCTGCTCAAAGCAGGACCAATCCCCAACTAAATCATCCCAGCCAGGGCTTTGTCAAGCCTGACCTTAAACACCTCTAAGGAAGGAGATTCTACCACCTCTCTAGGTAACCCATTCCACTGCTTCACCACCCTCCTTGTGAAAAAGTTTTTCCTAATATCCAACCTAAACCTCCCCCACTGCAACTTGAGACCATTACTCCTTGTTCTGTCATCTGGTACCACTGAGAACAGTCTAGATCCATCCTCTTTGGAACCCCCTTTTGGGTAGTTGAAAGCAGCTATCAAATCCCCCCTCACTCTTCTCTTCTACAGACTAAACAATCCCAGTTCCCTCAGCCTCTACTCATAAGTCATGTGCTCCAGCCCCCCAACCATTTTTGTTCCCCTTTGCTGGACTCTTTCCAATTTCTCCACATTCTTCCTGTAGCACGGGGCCCAAAACTGGATACAATACTCCAGATGAGGCCTCACCAATGTCGAATAGAGGGGAATGAACATGTCCCTCAATCTGTTGGCAATGCCCCCATTTATACAGCCCAAAATGCCATTAGTATTCTTGGCAACAAGGGCACACTGTCGACTCATATCCAGCTTCTCATCCACTGTAACCCCTTGGTCCTTTTCTGCAGAACTGCTGCCTAGCCATTCGGTCCCTAGTCTGTAGCAGTGCATGGGATTCTTCCATCCTAAGTGCAGGACTCTTCACTTGTCCTTGTTGAACCTCATCAGATTTCTTTTGACCCAATCTTCTAATTTGTCTATGTCCCTCTGTATCCTATCCTTACCCTCCAGCGTATCTACCACTCGTCCCAGTTTAATGTCATCTGCAAACTTGCTGAGGGTGCAATCCATGCCATTCTCCAGATCATTAATGAAGATACTGAACAAAACTGGCCCCAGGACTGACTCTTGGGGCACTCTGCTTGATACCGGCTGCCAACTAGACATGGAGCCATCAATCAGTACCCGTTGAGCCCGACGATCTAACCAGCTTTCTATCCACCTTATAGTCCATTCATTCAGCCCATACTTCTTTAACTTGCTGGCAAGAATACTGTGGGAGATCGTACCAAAAACTTTGCTAAAGTCAAGGAATAACGCATCCACTGCTTTCCCCTCATCCACAGAGTCAGTTATCTCGTCATAGAAGGCAATTAGGTTAGTCAGGCATGACTTGTCCTTGGTGAATCCATGCTGATTGTTCCGGATCACTTTCCTCTCCTCTAAGTGATTCAGAATTGATTCCTTGAGGACCTGCTCCATGATTTTTCCGGGACTGAGGTGAGGCTGACTGGCCTGTAGTTACCTGGATTCTCCTCCTTCCCTTTTTTAAAGATGGGCACTGCATTAGGCTTTTTCTAGTAATCCAGGACCTCCCCGGATCTCCATGAGTTTTCAAAGATAATGGCTAATCGCTCTGCAATCACATTCATCAACTCCTTTAGCACCCTTGGATGCAGTGCATCCAGCCCCATGGACTTGTGCTCATCCAGCTTTTCTAAATAGTCCTGAACCACTTCTTTCTCCACAGAGGGCTGGTCACCTCCTCCCCTTATTGTGCTACCCAGTGCAGCAGTCTGGGAGCTGAGCTTGTTCGTGAAGACAGAGGCAAAAAAAGCATTGAGTACATTAGCTTTTTCCACATCCTCTGTCACTAGGTTGCCTCCTAGTAAGGGGCTGACACTTTCCTTGACTTTCTTCTTGTTGTTAACGTACCTGAAGAAACCCTTCTTGTTACTCATAACATCCCTTGCTAATAAAGATACTTCGATTCTCCAAAAATAGAACTTTGAGTGCAAAAATTCAAGGCCCAAAATCAAAGTGCAGACAAACCTATATAATGTCACATAAACATCAAAAAAATTTAATGGGGGGGGGACTTAAAATTCCTATTGGAAAGCAAGTTAATATTTATATCCATATGTGTGACGAAAAAGGTAGTTCCGTGTATGCATACACATATCTGTGGTTTTCACAGGCAGTGTATATGAAGCTGTGGTTTTCCTTGCTGTCCCCTGGTGTTGAATGGTAAGGATCAGGCCCACGATGACAAATGGTGTGCTGGGGTGGGTGGGGTAGGGACCAGTGACCACGAAGTTCTCCAAGTTGTGCAAAGGCTGATAAGTCCAGGATATTTGGACCTGTATATCAGGCTTGCAGCATTTGGGTTTGCAGCTTTAGAAGACCCATTATGTCCTGGTGGATTTCCAGCTCCTTGTCGCGCTGGGGCTCCCAGGCCTTTTGCGAGTCCTCTGTTTTTCTCCATGCTCTTGGTCATAATGGGTCTCCAAGTTCTTTGTTCATGGTCTGCTGCAGCACTAGCTTGCAGGATCTTGCAGATCACGTCCTCCCCAGTCCTCTTCCTTCTCCTCCTCCTCAAGGTCAGGCGTTCTGCAGGCATGGAGGGGAACCCCCTCAAGGCCACCACACCAGAAGCTGCTGCTAAAAACAGACATGCACCATTAGATTTACTGTCACAATGGAAACTGAAAAATAAGTTTCAGAACGCCCTTCCCTTAGTCCCATAAATACTTTTAATAAGAAATGCTTACTAACCGTTCAGCACCTCAGCACAGCACTGCTCTCCATGGTGACTACAGCCTGGCAGGAAGGGATGTGGATTTTCTGTTGCATGAAGTGATAAAGTTCTGGCCTCTATTCCAGGGTCTGAGCATAGGGCATGGCAATGAATACTGGCACTATTTTCCACAGGAAGAGGTAATTTTGGCTATCTCACTTCTGAGGGTCACAAAAAACCCAGCTGCTAATGGAGTCCTGACATTGCCTGTGCCTGTATGCCATCAGCCTCTTTGTTGTGATGGTGCAAGCTGAACTCATTGCAGAGTGGCCTGGGAAGGTGTCCTATTTAGGGTGACCAGGTGTCCGGTTTTCGACTGGAACACTTGGTCAAAAAGGGACCCTGGTGGCAACAGCCAGCACCACCGAGCAGTCCATTAAATGTCCAGCCAGTGGTACTGCGGCACTAAGGCAGGCTAGTCCCTACCTCTCCTGGCTGGCACCATGCTGTGCCCTGGAAGTGGCGTCCAGCTCTTAGGCAGGGGGCCACAGGGCTCCGCGTTCTGCTCCTGCCCCAAGTACTGGCTTCGCACTTCCATTGGCCAGTTCCCGGCCAGTGGGAGCTGGTGGGGCAGTGCCTGCATGTGAGAGTGGCTTGGAGCCTCCTAGCCCTCCCCCACTCCCTTGCCTAGGATCCGGACCTGCTGGCTGCTTCTGGGGCATGTGCAACTTGGTGCCAGGTCAGGCAGGAAGCCTGCCTTACCCAGCCCCGAGCTGCGCTGCTTACCAAGCGTTGCCTGAGATAAGCCCACACCCCAATCCCGAGCCTCAACCCTCTGCCCCAGCCTTGAGCCCCCTCAAACCCAGAGCACCCTCCTGCACCCCAAATCCCTCATCCACAGACCCACCCCCGAGTCTGCACCCCTAGCCAGAACCCTCACCATCTCCCCATACTCCAACCCCCTGTCACAGCCCAGAGCTCCCTTTCACACCCCAAACCCCTCATCCCTGGTTCCACCACCCTAGAGCCCTCACCCCTCCCACATGCCAATGCCTGCCTCAACTCACAGTCCCCTCCCGCACTCCGAATCCCTTGGCCCACAAGCCTGGAGCCCCCTCTTACACACTAAACTCCTCATCCCCAGCCCCACCTCAGAGCCAGCACCCACAGCTGGAGCCCTCACTCCCTCCCACACCCAACTCCTGGACCCTGAACTCCTCATTTCTGGTCCCACCCTGGAGCCCGTACCCCAGTTAGAGCCCTCACCCCCTCCCACACCCCAGCTCCATGCCTCAGCCCAGTTAAAGTGGGTGAGGGTGGGAGAGAGAGAGCCACTGAGGGAGGGGAATATAGTGAGTGAGAAGGGCAGGGCCTCAGGGAAGGGGCGGGGCTAGGGTGTTTCATTTTGTGTGACTAGAAAGTTGGCAACCCTAGTCCTACTGTGGTGGAAGAAATGAGGCAACCATCCCTAAAAACCTTCGGAAGAGGACTGCAGAGCACCGCCATGGAAGTTTCATCAATATCTCTCAGGAGGAATAAAAGGATCTCCCTATTCACATAAACAGAGTGCTCTGCAACACTCCCCTCCCCCTGCCCCCTTGTCTAGTCCAACCAGGGAATGTAAAGCAGATGCTAACTCTACTATCTCTGTTATTCTACTTTTACACAAGCATAGGACACCAAATTGATGTGGACTGTGTAATCTGACTGCCATAGTACCATTCAATAATTTGTGCTGAATTTACTTCCTAAGGTCTTATTTTCACACATATACCAGTGAAGACAAGAGAAGAGCACGATATCACCTGTGGGGGAAGATTTTTCACAAAGTGACCATTCTATAGTTGACCTCTCAGTCCTCATTTTCAAAGGAAATCTGCACAACACCTTCAAAAGATGAGCCTGGAAGCTTAAATTCATAACTTTGCTAGAGAGTAAAAATCATGGACTGAATAGACACACTATTATAACACATTATTATAATAATCTATAACCCATTAACACCCCCCTCAGCTGCTTTTTCCCTCCCATTTCTTCCTCTGACCCCCATGACTGGAGTGGGCCACTTCACCTTGAATGGTCCCTTGAAATATGTGTTACCTACTTATGCTAAACAGTCTATTCCACCTTGTATTTAGCTGTGACATTCTAGGTACATTTTCCAGATTGGAAGAAGTGCTCTGTGTAAGCTTGATTCTCTCACCAACAGAAGTTGGTCCAATAACAGATATTACTTCGCCCACTAATGTATCAGTAAAGCAATGAAAAGTGAATACTTTGTTTTGTATGGTTGGGGTGTTGGTAGGGTCTATACCAAATATGGCATGTAGTTTGTTGTAAAAGCAGCAGGTCTGCAGTGCAGCGCCAGATTTCCTGTTTCCCTCCCTCGCTATTCTTGGCAAAGTTCTTTCACTTTCACATACCTTGCTGCTGATCCTTGCATTTTATACTTCGTTGTGTCTGGGTCTTTTGCCAGATCAGACCTCACTCTGACACAAGGTTAATTAACAAGCTCTAGCTTTATTGGGGCTGCTTACAACATGGCTTCTTCAGCCTCATGACTTCTCAGACAGTTTTGAAGGAGGTGTCATTTCCAAGCAGTCTCCCCAGAAAACAGTACATTGCCTGAAAATGTCTGCAAATCCTTTCATATTGTTACACCCTGTTACTCCTTTGCCTGTGCAATCTGCTTGTAGATGTCCCCATTTCTATAGCTGTTCCATAGCTGTCTTTGAACAGCATCTTCTTCCCACAGGCCCAGGAGATCCAACGCTTCTTGCCTACTCCAGGCAGGAGCATGTCTAATCTCTCTCAGTTCATGTGGGGCAAGCACAGTTGGGTTGGATGCAAACAAAGGTGAGTTGCTAGGCGTGCAAGATGTCTGATGAAGTGGGTATTCACCCACAAAAGCTTATGCTCCAATATGTCTATTCATCTATAAGGTGCCACAGGACTCTTTGTTGCTTTTTATATCAATATAACTTTGTAGTGTAGACCAGGCCTGCGAGCATCTTTTTAGAAGATGTCTTCAAGAACCTCATGTCTGTCTTCCAAGATCTATGTATTGTTTGATTGTCTATCCTCATTCCTCCAGCTGCAGAGGTCTGTCTAGACAGAAGTCCGCCCACTTTTGTCTGTTTCCTCATCCTTAGTATAACTGATATTTAATACTGACGGACTAGATTACATTCTATTAGAAAAACAGATCTTCAGCCTTCCTACTTTTCTTCTACTGGTTTCTTACAGAAGTAGGTAGTTATGACATTTCCAGTGGGAACCTGGGGTTATGAGGCACCTCACTACCACCTGTCCTTAGTGTGAGCAAGCCTTTTCTGTGCCTGCCAGGTGCCAGCTCCCCAACTCTACCACCCAAGGGAAACACGAGCTCTCCCTCTAGGTGAATGCAGAACCACCTGCTCTCCAAAGGGTTAACAACAGGTATACTCCAGCTCCCACTCCTTCTGAACATCCTGGAGTGCCTCTGGACACTTGCAATATTAACATTCATTGCTTCCAAAGAAGCCTAACAGCCCCTATCTCAGCTCACCACTCCGCTAGTTGGTTTTGAAGAAGCTGTTTTTGTATCATTTTAATCAGCTGCTGTCACAAGCTCCTGGCTGTAGAGGGCTTAAAGGTGCCAAATGCAGCTGGGCTTGTCATGTTAACATGATTGGAAAACACTAGGGCTGCAGCCCAGAGATCCAGTCTGCAAGTGGGACTGCATGATTCCACTCAGAAAAGAGGAAGGTAACAAAAACTACCCCAAAGGGTGCACTTAAGACTGTCAAAAATGAGTCTAAAATATGGCTCACTTGGTAACCGCAACAAAAACCACACAAACATTATGAAAAGGGTGATTTTCCAGTGACTAAAACACCCTATAGAATTCACAAACCCTTCAAAGAATACTTTCTACTTTATTGTTAAAGCAATTCATTATTTTGATTCCAGAGAGATTTTAATGTCTTGTGAAAGACAAAAGCCTGAAGCATCCTTAACTCTGGAGTCACTAACAGTGCCATAATATGCACTCACTTTGGCCCCGACCTTGCAATTAGATCTAAGGGGCTGGACTCTGGTGCCATAGACTTTCCCTTAAACATTGAAATTCAGAAATTATAGTTCTAGATGGTTGACTGGCTAGTAAGTCAATATAGATTCATGTATTGAGTGCAGAATTAAATGTATATTATATACTCACAAGATTTGATTGACTTTTGTATCCCCATTTCATCCATACAGTTTCTCTTTTAAAGGCTGTGGATATAACAACCTATTGCTAGAAATGAATGGGAAATGTCTTTTTTTAACCCCAGGAACAGTTTTGATGAAAAACAACCACAACAACAATTTTAGTTGAATTTTTTCAACAGAAAATTTTGATTTTATTGAAAAACTGAAAACATTTTGGGTTTTGGCTGAAAAGTTAAAATTTTTCACAGAAAGCAGATATTTTCTGGAAAAAAAAAGTTTAGTGAACCCAATTTTCTGTCAATAACAGTTGACTGTCTTTCCCATTACCACCTAGATATAGGTTAATGCCAGTGCTCAGTGCAATATTATAGGCTCATGGGGCCTTTTATGAGTGCTTAACTGCCACCCCAAAGACTAAATTGTGTTTAGTTCATACTATTCTCTGGTGTTCCACTTCCAGAAGCTTAAGAATGTAAGAATTTACTTCTGGACTGGCTGTGTTAATATAATTACAAGTAATGAAAACCTTTGACAACAGTTAACTTAAATGGAGCAAAATAACCCTTATTACTTGCTGTTTGGTAAAAATGCTCCAGCTGGTAGCTCTGTTTGAATCAATAGGTTGATGTATTTTTTAGGGCTGTCAAGCAATTAAAAAAATTAATCACAATCAATTGAGCTATTAAACAATAATAGAATACCATTTATTTAAATATTTTGGATGTTTTCACATTTTCAAATATATTGATTTCAATTACAATGCAGAATACAAAGTGTACAGTGCTCACTTTATATTTATTTTTATTACAAATATTTTCACTTAAAAATAAAAGAAATAGCATTTTTCAATGCACTTAAAGAGATTGCACTACAGCATTTGTAGTATCATGAAAGTTGAACTTACAAATGTAGAATTATGTACAAAAAATAACTGCATTCAAAAATAAAACAATATAAAAACTTTAGAACCAACAAGTCCACTCCGTCCTACTTTTTGTTCAGCCAATTGCTCAGACAATCAAGTTTGTTTACATTTGCAGGAGATAATGCTGCCCGCTTATTGTTTACAATATCACCTGAAAGTGAGAACAGGCATTCTCATGGCACTGTTGTAGCCAGTGTTGCAAGATATTTACGTGCCAGATGCGCTAAAAACTCATATGTCCCTTCATGCTTCAGCCAGCATTCCAGCAGACATGCGTCCATGCTGATGATGGGTTCTGCTCAATAACGATCCAAAGCAGTGCAGACCGATGCATGTTCATTTTCATCATCTGAGTCAGATGCCACCAGCAGAAGGTGGATTTTCTTTTTTGGTGGTTCGGGTTCTGTAGTTTCTGCATCGGAGTGTGGCTCTTTTACAACTTCTGAAAGCATGCTTCACACCCCATCCTTCTCAGATTTTGGAAGGCACTTCAGATTCTTAAACCTTGGGTCGAGTGCTGTATCTATCCTTAGAAATCTCATATTGGTACCTTCTTTGCGTTTTGTCAATTCTGCAATGAAAGTGTTCTTAAAACAAACAACGTGCTGGGTCATCATCTGAGATTTCTATAATGTGAAATATATGGCAAAATGAGGGTAAAAAACAGACCAGGAGACATATGATTCTCCTCCAAGGAGTTCAGTCACAAATTTAATTAACGCATTATTATTTTTTTAACGAGCATCATCAGCATGGAAGCATGTCCTCTGGAATGGTGGCCAAAGCACTAAGGGGCATATGAAGCTTTAGCATGTCTGGCACGTAAATACCTTGCAATGTTGGTTACAAAAGTGCCATGCGAATGTCTGTTCTCACTTTCAGGTGACATTGTATATGAGAAGCAGGCAGCATTATCTCCCGTAAATGTAAACAAACTTGTTTGTCTGAGCAATTGGCTGAACAAGGACTAGGACTGAGTGGACTAGTAGGATCTAAAATTTTAGATTGTTTTGTTTTTGAGTGTAGTTATATAACAAAAAAAAAAATCTACATTTATAAGTTCCGCTTTCAGAATAAAGTGATTGCACTATGATACTTCTATGAGGTGAATTGAAAATTTTACAATTTTTACAGTGCACATATTTGTAATAAAAGTAATAAAGTGAGCACTGTACACTTCGAATTCTGTGTTGTAACTGAAATGAATATATTTGAAAATGTAGAAAAAATCCAAAATAGTTAATAAATTTCAATCATCATTCTGTTGTTTAACAGTGTGAGTAAAACTGCAATTAATCATGATTAACTTTTTAAATCGCTATTCAGTTTTTTTAGTTAATTGCGTGAGTTACTGTGATTAATCAAAAAGAACAAGAGTACTTGTGGCACCTTAGAGACTAACAAATTTATTTCAGCATAAGCTTTTGTGGGCTACAGCTCGCTTCTTCTATGATTAATCGACAGCCCTACATATTTTGTTAATTAAATATGGAGCAACATTAAAGTAATTCTGAAACTTGCAAAGTGGTAAATGGAGAAATGAAAGTAATTGAGTCAAGATGTTTAATACTGTGTAATTGTGGGTAGGTACAAGGCCTTAATGTTTGTATACTTATTGTTTGCAAATGTTCCAAGGCCTTTGATCACTGCACAGAGAGAGAGAGACTGCTAAGTAATAACACTCATGTTTTGATGCCATTTTAAAGCAAGACATATCACTTGTGCTTAAACATTCCTTTCCAAAGTGAAACACTGCTGAAGATAGAATACATTGATCTGAGAGAAATAGTTCAGAGTAGCAGATTATTTCTTTTTGTTCTTGAAAAATAAATACAACACTTAAGTCTACCATCAGGTACAAACCTACCGAAGCCAGTGGGGACTGACTACATCATTTTGGTCACATCATTGGGCTTGCACTGATGTGACACAGGTCTTGTCTTCACAAGGAAAAAAGGTGTGTTTTAATACACGCTAATACTCTAGTGTAGACAAGCCAAGTTGTAGTTTAACATAGCATAAGGCTTACCTCAACCAACAACCCTAGGTCTTCACTGCCAAAAACAGATTTTTTGGTTTTGTTTTGCAGGGACATGGCCGATGTGATATTTATCTTGCTAAAATGCTAGTGGAGCTAAGGTACTGTAGTTTTACTGCAAGGTAATTACATGAGGTTATTCACACATGGTGGGAATAGGGCTGACCATGCCTAGCTACCTCATGGTAAACACTACAGGAGTTTTGTCTCCACAGCAGGATAACTAACATGTGCTAGTAATCCTATGGTATAGACACTTTTTCTTTTTTAAAAAGCAGTGAGCACAAAGGCCTAGGGATAACCTACCACCTAACCTGTTAAAATACAAATTGGCCTGTGTACATGAGGGTTGTAGTACTTATTGGAAACACATATTTTAAGAACACGTTTAGGCCCCTTATCTTGCACCACATCAGAACGGAACACTTAAATAGGTGTAAATTATGACAAGGTAGAAAGCAATGGAGAATCAAGCCCAGAATCTGTGTTTTCCTGCCGAGAACGAGATGTACTCCAAACAAAGTCGCTCTTGCACATGAAGCCTTGTTTTTTGTAACTTCTTATCTTGAAAAGGAGAATAGTTACCAGGGACTTGGCTGAAAGATTTAAGATCAATTTATTTGTACACTGCTCTCAAATGTTAGAACAAAGGGACACTTGTTGAAATTAATGGCAGATTTAAAGCAAGAAGAAGGAAATAATTCACACAGCATGTAGTTAATTTGAAGAATTTACTGCAATAAGAGGTAAAAGTAGTTGGATTATTTTAACAGCCTAGATAATTATGATCAACAACATCTGTATTTACATGCTAAAATAAGGGTAAACAGATCTTGTGTGTTAGGAAATAAACTGGTCACTTTGGGGTCAGGCAGGAACTTTTCAGCCCTAGTCAACATTGTACAATTGTTTTTCAAATTCTTTGAAAGCATCACATGCTGGCCACTGTGGGAAGCAGGATACCAGATTTGATACTGTGTTGCTTAATGCACTACCACAGGTGTTCAAACACTACAGTGATGATATATAAAAATAAAATAGAACAGACAGGATTTGTTATACTGGGTCAGACAGACTACTTGTTCCTAATCAAATATTAAGGGAAACATCAAAGAATGCATGTAAGGTCTTCATGAGAAAGAGCACACCGAGTCTCCCATTTGTAATAGGCTGCATCTCAAAATAGCAGACTCTGAAATTTAAAGGTGGAATAGATAGTAACTGTTATGATTTTGTTTTCTAAGGCTATATTACACTACAGCACTTACAGTGGCAATGATGCAACTGTGCTGTAGTAGCACTTGTGTGGAGATGCTTTAGTGGATGGATGGGAAGGAGCTCTCCCATTGGCTTAATAACTCCTGCCTCCATGAGAGGTGGTAGCTACGTCAGTGGGAGAAGCTCTCCCACCAACATCTACATTGGTGCTTAGGTCGATATAATTTACATCACTCAGGAGTGTGGATTATTCACACCCCTGAGCAACATAAATTTACCAAAGTAATCTGTAGTGTAGACAAGGTCATAGATACACACACAATAGGAGGGGAATTCTGCCTATATTTATAGTTTGTGGAATAGGAGACAAGAACTGATGTGACCAATACAGGGCTCCAGGAAACTTTTGATAGATACAATGTTCCACTGGGCAGAAACATGCCTCAGACATGGATATAGTGATGGTAGAGGATGCGGGGCAGAAAGTCATTTATGAAGAACTCCAACTAAAGCATCTTCCCCACAGATTGGCTAGGGAAGCCCTGTTGTGGAGGAGAGATTAAATCCACAAGTGAAACTGGCAAGGGATTGTGTGTGGGCTGCAAAGGGGAGTCATGGAATCCTCAGACTTATCTAGGAAAAAGCAGCCACCTCATCCATCACTATAAAATGATCACTAGACAGACATTTAAACGTGAGGTGCATGAACTAGCTCTTTAAAGCCTGAGGTCTCAGAAATAGCTCTCTCATTTTGGTTTTATTAACATTATGCTATTAAGAAACAGGCTGCTGGTGGCTAGATCTTCACCCAGCAGGATTATACTTCTGTAGACAGTGCCCCAAAGAAGAAAATAAGCTGGTTTATCTCTTGTGTTTTTATTGCAGACCTCCTGGATTTACAGCAGCAATCAAACCTTAAACAGACCTTTGTTTTGTTTTGACCGAGCGATGCAGCAAAATGGCCCACTAAAAAAGTATTTGGGCAAAGCCCAAGCCTGGCTTACAAACGGAAAGCAAACATGCTTATGCTCAGCTGCTAACGTGTTCATTGTCTCTGGACTTTGAGCTTGAGCAGCACAGCACAACACAACAATGCTCATTGCACAGACAGGGTGCTCCACTGCAACTGACTACATCATACCCACCAGAAAAGAGGCCAAAACAGGAGTTTTCTGCTTCAGTTATAGGGGCTGATCTTCCATTTCCCTTCCTGGGGACAGGAGAAAACAATTCACAAAACAAACTAGGTCCCCAGCCGCAGGTGGCCTTAGCCTAAAACAGAAAGGAAAAGGGAAGGAGAAAATAGGTGAAGGAAGACAAAGAGAAAACGATTGCGTGAGAAAGAAAAGGAAGCAAAACTAAAAACATAAGGCCAAATTCAGGTGGGGTGTAAGTGGCTGCAACTCCCTTGTTCCAGGTCTGATTTTAGCCTGTAAGTGCTAAATTTGCCTCACCTTCTCCTTTGAAGTAATTTTCTTCTGCATCTTCAGCCTGAAGAAATGAAATGTCCCTGAAGAGTCTGCTTGTGATCTTGCCTCCTCTTTAGAGAGCTTGTGCTGTTCCCTGGCAATGTGAGTGCAGAGACGCAGCTAAGAGACTCACTCTGTGAAGAGACCACTCGGGAGTGGCAGGGCCTTGCAGGGATAATACTTAATCCCTGCTAAAGCAGAAGAGACGATTTCCCATAACTGGGATTTGGAAGTGATGCCAGGCTGAAGGTGTGGCTTCACTTCCAGCCCTGATCTCTTACTCTCTCAGCCAGTAGAGGCCAAGTGTGTTTGGGAAGCAAAGACAGCACTTGGCCCTGTCTTGGGGCAAAGAGAAGGGAGGCATTTATTTCCTCACTCAATACTGCCTAGGCCTAAATGTGACAGTGCAGGACACTTAGAATGATGTAGAATCAATGTATTTAGCATATAACATTTCTGGTCACCTTTGTGACTCAGCATTTTGCATATTAATTATTTACAATGGTAACAGTGAAACATTAATGAGTCTCTGGGGAACTAAGGTAAATCAGGGTCAACCCAAATAACAAGGGATAATTGAGAAGAGCAATAGTGATACCCCGTTGCTGATTAAGGCATCAATAGACTAAAAGCATTTTCATCTGATCCAACTTAGTCAGGATGGTAACTACATGTAGGTCACAGTAGGGGCTCTGAAATGAGGAACAATAGCGGGACCTTAACAGCTGCAATAAAGATCCAGGTAGCTCTGAGAATTAAAGGAACAAGAAGGAAAGTTACTTTTTATCACTGAAATGCTTCCAAAAGTCATGTATCTATCAAAAAGTGTGTAAGGTACAACCCCAGATTTAAATTATCTGCAAAATGAAGTCATTTTGCACAGCAAGGCTGAAACCATGCTGGCAGCAATTGCAAAAGCAGCCTGAAGGTTATCACATGCTTGGCTCTCCTGGTGCTCACACTGGCCCTTACTGTGGTACTTCCAAAGAGGAATGTTGTAGTCATCTCGTGCTTCTGGCCTCCCTTTAGGAACCAGAGACATTTTGCTCTTTCTGTTGCTGCCCTCAACTAACAAAGCAGAGACCCCTCTTCAGGCTGTCTTAAAATGTTACTGGCAATTGCACCCAAATAGAAAGTTCTAAAATAATGAAAAAAACCCACACCTGTAGGGATGCTATGGAAAGGGACACTAGACAGACATTAAGCTTATTTACAGATTATTCAGTTATGTAGGCCTACAGAATATTGCTAGCTAGTCTCCTCTTTGAAGCTTATCAGAGAGCTGTATGACATTCACAGAGAAATGAGGCTCCTAGAGAACAAGGGCTGGGTGCTTCTCAGACTTCAGACACTGGTTGCTAGCACAGCTCTAGCCCTAATGGAGATGCGACCCAAGGTTTTTCAGATTGGTGGAGGAGCAGCCGAGCTGAGTGGAAAAGGAAAATAAATGGTATAAGTCTAGGAAGGCAAGTGGAAACTCAGCCTGAAAAAAAGATATTTAAGAGGGTAGTTACTAAATATTTTCCATAAATATTTTTTGTCTTATTGCTAAGAAGAGTCCCTTGGAAGCACTGAAGCTGAAATCCTTACCAAAGATATTTTAATCTATTGAGTAAAACTTGTTTGTTAGTTTAGTCTTGCTTGAAATCTAACAACTGATTTGGTTTAGAAAACAGGACAACCAAAAAAAGCCCACCCTAACTGTAATTACCAGGTCTTGCAACACAGGATTTTGAAGAAGTTCAGTAGGTCATATCTGAGATCTATCAACCTTGACAATAGCCCACTGAAGGTTTAAAACATCTACTGCAGCAGATAGGCGCTAGAGTGAAATTAGATTATTAGGATAATTAACTTCACTTCTGTCATAACATTTCTTCCCAGATTTGGACTTTAGCATCCAAAATATGGGTGTTAGCATGAAAACCTCCAAGTTTAGTTACAGCTTGGACCTGGTATTGCTGCCACCAGCCAGGAATTATACAGTGCCTAGCTCACTGTGGTCTCCCCAAAACCTTCCCTGGGGGACCCCCAGACTCAGATGCCTTGAGTCTCACAACAAAGGGGAATAAACCATTTCCCTTCCTCCTCCTCCCCTCCAGGTGTTCCCTCCCTGGGTTCCTGGAGAGATATACAGGTTCAAGCTCCGTGAATCTAAACAAAGGGATTCCACCCTCTTTACCTCCTCCCAGATTTCCCCGCCCTGGGGACCCTAGGATACTCCCTGCTTCAAGTCCTTGAAACACAAGTACTAAGAGATCTAATCTCTCTCCCCCCTCACCCAGAGGGTATGCAAAGTCAGGCTTAGTAAATCTAACACAAAAAGAGATTTTCCCTGTGACTTCTTCCTCCCACTAATCCCCTGCTGAGCTGCAGACTCAGTTCCCTGGAGTCCCCACTAAAGAAAAACTCCAACAGGTCTTAAAAAGAAAACTTTATATAAAAAGAAAGAAAAAGGACATAAAATGGTCTCTGTATTAAGGTGACAATATACAGGGTCAATTGCTTAAAGGAAAAAAAATGAATAAACAGCCTTATCCAAAAAGAATACAATTTAACACATTCCAGCAACTACACACATGTAAATACAAAAAACCAATATAAACCTATTGTCTTACTATCCTTGTACTTACAACTTGGAAACAGAAGATTTGAAAGCCTGGAGATAGAAAAATCACTCTTAGAGCTGAGAAAAGAACAGACCAAGAACAAAGGACTCACACCCAAAAACTTCCCTCCACCCAGATTTGAAAAAGTCTTGTTTCCTGATTGGTCCTCTGGTCAGGTGTTTGGTTCCCTGTGTTAACCCTTTACAGGTAAAAGAACATTAACCCTTAGCTATCTGTTTATGACAGCTTCTAGTTGTCAGCTCTTTGAAGACAAGACAAGTAGTGAAATAAGCAGAAACATTTGGCTCATTGTCTAAAGTCCATAAACTACTTTTCTTGACCAAACTATAGCTAAAGAATGTCAGCTCTTTATTTCAGTGCTTTCCTACAACAGGATCCCTTCAAAAAAGGAGAAGTGGGAAGAAGAAGGGCAAATCTTCAGAAGAAACTGGAGCCAGCCTAATCCCAGAACCAAACCCAACTTAAATATTTCATAGGGCATTGCAGGGTAAGTATATCCCACCAAAGGGCATCAATAGGGCAACCCTCTGATGCAGGCTGCAGGAGTCAACAGAGTAGCCCTCCAGTGCTGGGCCACACAACCTAGTGGTCAGAGACAATAGGGCAGGGCAAGCAGCCCTCATCATCTATGGCCCCAGAGCCTCCTGGCCAGGGCAAGTCAGCAATAAGCCTGGGCCTTGCTGCCAGAAGGGAACAGGCTGCCACCCAATAATGGGATTGACAGCCATGGGTAGGGGCACTCAGGCCTTCCCTACTCCACCAGGTCCCTGTCAGTGGCAAGTAGTCCCACCACTGGATCAGCAGGGATCCCACCAAAACACACTGACTCTATTCCCAGTACCACAACCAGATCAATGTCTGGCTCCCCTGGGCTACTTCCTACCATGTCTCCCAACTCTGCAGGTCCTCCATCTCCTTGGGAGTACTCAGAGGGCAAGACTTCTAGTAACTCTTTCCCCCATGAACCTCAGTGGATAGCTGGATACTCTCCAGGATCTTGGCATAGCTAGTCTCCATGGGCTGGGGCTCCAGCAGCACAGCACAGCACAGCACAGCACAGCTCCTGCTCCTGCTCCTGCTCCTGCTCCTGCTCCTGCTCCTGCTCCTGCTCCTGCTCCTGCTCCTGCTCCTGCTCCTGCAACACACATGCACACTCCTTTCTAGTCAGCCTAGAGTGAGCTGGGCTACTCTCTTTTATAGTCTGCCTCCTGTTGGAGCATGCCCAGCAATGGCAAGGGGGTGTGGCCTCTTCGGTCCACAAAGTGTGGTTAACCCCTAAAGGGCCAGGGTGGGATAAGTACACTCCATCCCATAGGGGTGAAGTAAACTTCCCTCTACCTGATCAAAGTGACATTCTGCTCCCTATTTGTGGAGCTACTTCACATATTCCCTAGTAGTGTCCTAGCAGGACTGGTAGTCTATGCTTCACCCTCTGCTGCTTTGGCTATCACAGTCTCTGAGGCTTCCTCTGGGCACGAAGCACAGAATGCATTCTGGGATAACTGTGGGTCCAAGTTGGGAGCTGATAGTAATGGGGAAGGCCGAGGGGGTCAGGTGTATGGCAGGAGGTTAAAGTAACTTCATTGGAAACATTTGGGGGTAAGTAGCACCTTGGGAAGGTAATTTCATTATATGGGGATGTGAGAATAGTATGTTAATTTTTCTTTATTCTTGGATCATTTCCTCTTTGGGCTCACTGAGTGAGGAGCCATTAGTTGAATTTTCCATATGAAATTGAACTGACTTTTCTGCACTGGGTTGCAGTTTTGTCCCATTACTCTCCCTTTCCCTGGTGTTGAGCATTCACATTTCCCAGTGACAGGGCAGCTTTGTTGACTCTTCCCATATAACAGTGCAAGGCCACAATGCTGAAAACACTCATGTTTGTGTTGGATTTTACTACTGTGAGTAACCTCATTGAAATCAATTGGATTACTCATGGTAATAAAGCTAAGTACATGCGTAAGTGTTTGCAGGATGGGGACTCATGTCAGAATAAACACTGTGCAGGCTAATACTTAATTCATTTCAAAGCACATCTGAAGTGGCATGTAGAAGGATAGTTTGGATACTCTGCCAGGGCTGTGAAAATATTGTAGCTCATCACAACTCTGATCTAGTAAATAGAGCACTGGTCTGGGACCCAGGAGACCTGGCTTCTATTCCCAACTCTGCTACTAGCCTGCTGAATGATGTTAGACAAGTCACTTTACCTGTCTGTACTTCAATTTCCCCAGCAGTAAAATGGGGTTAATGATGCTTATCCTCCTTTCTAAAGCAATTTGAGATCTACTGATAAGTGCTTTAAGAGCTAGGTGTTATTATTTAAACTGTTTTTAGTTCTTCCAGTTTAAGGCTTTGGAAAAAGTTCATCTTCATGCTGTTGTGGGCAGGGCTCATAAGACAAATCCCCTGGCTAAGGAGACAAGTGGTTTGTGTGTCAGCAATGTGTTCTGGGAAAGGTGAGTTGAAAATGGATGTCAATGAAGTTTAGAACCACACTACAGCACTCTTATGTAGTTTATTAATTGAGGCAGATATTTTAACCTAAATGTCTGACATTGGGCACCTAAATTCAGGCTGCACCAGTTGGCTCAATAATGACACATTAAATTTTGAGCTTCTTGGGTAATAAAAAAGTTGCATTTAGTGCTACTTACTGGTGAAAAGAAATGCATGATAACCACCAAGTGCTAGACTAAAAAAAAAGGATAAAATACACTGAAACAAATTCAAGCTAAATCAGATATATTTCAACAGCCATTATCTACCTAGATTGCTGTAATTAATGTTGATATTTATACATAATTTTGTATTTGTAATTTTGTTTTACCTATACTGGAGTAAGGACAACAGTGTTTTCTGTATATGTGGATGTGTCAGAGGCTCCCCATGAAAGGATACAAGGATTTTCTTGTAATAACAAGACATGAGGACCTGTGGGTAAGTCAACAGGAAGAGACATTTTAGTGTAAAATCTGAAAAGTGTGGCTCAGACATCCTAAAAAGTTTCGAGGTGTCTAAGGAGGAGACCAGTCTGGAATCTGTGGATAGGTGTGAATTTTGTACATTTTCATAATGCAGCAAAGCTTTCTCTGAGGAAATCAACCCCTTAGTGTAAAGCAGTTTACTGTTAATTCTACTTTACGTGTGAGATTTGTTTGATTGTTTGTTTTGTACAGCTCTATAGTACATGGTGGTGTAACAAATTTATAGCCATGTAGGAACTTAGCAATTATCTCAATGTTCTGTATCATGGTCACTTGCGGCTTCACAGTGGCGGAGGGATAAAGCTCAGTTCCTCCTACTCTGAAAGAACAGGACTCTACTACTTGAGCTAAATGAGAATTTCAATTTGTTATTAGCAGTATAGGAACTATAGCACACAGTTGAGATGTGATTCCTTCCATTAGATGGCAGTGGAGCTGCACACACTCTGTCTCAGCCCAGTTCATTACAATAGTATTTCATTAGAATATGAGGAGTGCTAGAAAAACAGTTTTAATGTATAATGCACACTAGGGGATCATTAGTGTGCAGCAGCAAAATCTACACAGACCACTTCGTGTGCAATACGTTAGTGCGCTATAGAAATCACAACCCACGCACAACCCACCCCTATAGTGAGCATTGCTGCTGGGGTTGCCACCTCAGACATACAGAAAACCATGCCCCTGGTCTCTCTTCCTCATGTCATGCCAGCATGGTGCAGGTAGGGGGTCTCTAACTTTCCCCACCTCCGACCAAGCTGCAGGCCCCTGTGCAGCAGGGGAGGAAGACAGCTCCAGTCCTGTCAAATATACAGTAGCCAGCAGGGAAGGTGGCCCCATAACAACAAATCCATTCAACCCTTTCCTCCTCAAGATGGCAAGAGAGAATCCAGTTGACCCTGGAGTGAAAAACAGAAGTCATTCAGGGGAGGCCTTCCTTTTAAAGGGCCAGGCCCACTTCCCACATGGGAAGTCTCTGCTGAGTATTTCTTCCCCTTTCACTCCCAAAGCTGGGTAGCATGGAGAGAGCAGAAATAACCCGGCTCATCTTCACTGGCAACCATCCAGGCAGAACAAAATCGGGCCAGGATGGTTAAAAACTAGCCAGGTGACAACCCTAATTCCTTCACCATATAGACAAGCCCAAAGGTCAGTCTTACATAGATACATAGATACATAGACTTTAGGGTCAGAGGGAACCCATGTGATCATCTAGTCTGACCTCCTGCACAAAGCAGGCCACAGAACCCTACCCATCCACTTCTATAACAAACCCCTAACCTATGTCCGAGTTATTGAAGTCTTCAAATTGTGGTTTGAAGACCTGAAGCTGCAGAGAATCCACCAGCAAGTGACCCATGCCCCACGCTGCAGAGGAAGGCGAAAACCCTCCAGGGCCTCTGCCAATCTGCCCCGGAGGAAAATTCCTTCCTGACCCCAAATATAGCAATTAGCTAAACCCTGAGCATATGGGCAAGACCCACCAGCCAGCACTCAGAAAAGAATTTTTTGCAGTAACTCAGATCCTATCCCATCCAACATCCCATCACTGACCACTGGGCATACTTATCTGCTGATAATCAAAGATCAATTGCTAAAATTAAGCTATCCCATCATACCATCCCTTCCATAAACTTATCAAGCTTAGTCTTAAAGCCAGATATGTCTTTTGCCCCCACTACTCCCCTTGGAAGGCTGTTCCAGAACTTCACTCCTCTAATGGTTAGAAACCTTTGTCTAATTTCAAGTCTAAACTTCCTAGTGTCTAGTTTATACCCATTTGTTCTTTTGTCTACATTGGTACTTAAATAATTCCTCTCCCTCCCTAATATTAATCCCTCTGATATATTTATAAAGAGCAAGCATATCCCCCCTCAGCCTTCTTTTGGCTAGACTAAACAAGCCAAGCTCTTTGAGTCTCCTTTCATATGATAGGTTTTCCATTCCTCGGATCATCCTAGTAGCCCGTCTCTGAACCTGTTCCAGTTTGAATTCATCCTTCTTAAATATGGGAGTTTTCCATGTATTCCAGGTGGGGTCTCACCAGTGCCTTATATAATGGTACTAACACCTCCTTATCTTTGCTGGAAATACCTCACCTGATGCATCCTCAAACCGCATTAGCTTTTTTAACGACCATATCACATTGGCGGCTCATAGTCATCCTGTGATCAACCAATACCCCAAGGTCCTTCTCCTCCTCTGTTGCTTCCAACTGATATGTCCCCAATGTATATCTAAAATTCTTATTATTAATCCCTAAGTGCATGACCTTGCACTTTTCACTATTAAATTTCATCCTATTACTATTACTCCAGTTTACAAGGTTATCCAGATCTTCCTGTATGATAGCCCCGTCCTTCTCTGTGCTAGCAATACCCCCCAGCTTTGTGTCATCTGCAAACTTTATTAGCACATTCCCGCTTTTTGTGCCAACGTCAGTAATAAAAAGGTTAAATAAGATTGGTCCCAAAACCAATCCTTGAGGAACTCCACTAGTAACCTCCTTCCAGCCTGACAGTTCACCCTTCGGTACGACCCGTTATAGTCTCCCCTTTAACCAGTTCCTTATCCACCTTTCAATTTTCATATTGATCCCCATCTTTTCCAATTTGGCTAATAATTCCGCATGTGGAACCGTGTCAAATGCCTTACTGAAATCGAGGTAAATTAGGTCTACTGCATTTCCTTTGTCTAAATAATCTGTCACCTTCTCAAAGAAGGAGATCAGGTTGGTTTGGCATGATCTACCTTTAGTAAAACCATGTTGTAATTTGTCTTGAAGGTAAAGTCAGCACTGCTTGAGGGGGAAGATGACGGCCAGGCAAAAGAAAGGATGTTAGACTTACAGTGCAGCCAGAAAATAATTTTGTGTGCTTACCCCTTTCTGCTTGTTTCCAAAGTTGATGCTTTGAGAGTTGCTATACAAATGAACATACCAAGCATTCAGCTTTTCTTCAGAACTGTTGTGGTTAGCACTGGTGTAATTAGTGCTGAGGTAGGATTTACTCAGGCAAGGTACACAACCAAAGGCAGACAGTTCACCCTAACAGGACTCAGCAGGAAAGAAGAAATGATAGTCTTGTAGTTAAAGCACAGGCCTGGACTTGGATGATTTGGGTCCTACTTCTATCTCTGCCACTGACTTCCTGTGTGACCATGGACCAGAGTTTTACAACAGTGCCTCGGTAAGTTTTTAGTTGCACCGTGAAGTCACAGAGATTCTACATACACAGCGCCTTCATATTGTACATGTACTTCGGAAAATATGGCCCTAATCCCGCTGCACCTTAGTTTCCTCCTGTGTAAAATGGAGATACCTCACCAAAGAACTGTGAGGATAAATTCATTGGGTAAAGTGCTTTGGTCCTCAGATGGAAGGACGTTCAAAGTAGTATTGTTCACCTTATACTTTGGCCTTGTTCAAACGAGAGAAGTTACACACGTTCTTTCCCACCCAATTGACTGAATAGCACTTTGAATCCATACACATAAGTGCTTCAGTCAATTGTTGGGGAGGCAACAGGCTCTGTAATTCGGATCTGGTCTACCCACTGTTTATGTACCAATGTAATTTTGCCATTTAGAGGGGTGATTTTTTTTTTCATTTTTACTGACCTGTGTTTACCATATCATCCCTAGGATGGATACATTTATATTGTCATAAAGGTGCCTTATACTGCTATAGTATCAGAGAGGTCGCTGTGTTAGTCTTGATCTGTAAAAGCAGCAAAGAGTCCTGTGGCACCTTATAGACTAACAGATGACTAACAGATGTCTATTAGTCTATAAGGTGCCACAGGACTCTTTGCTGCTTATACTGCTATAACTCTTTTCCCTTCCCAATTGGGAATAAGCTATCCTGATACAAGCACCTTTATACTGATATAACCACGTCCACACTAGGGAGCGTGTACCTCATAGACCTTAACAATACTGATAGTGTTAAAGTGGTACGTCCTGGGTGTGCAGATGAGCCCTTATCCTAAAATGTTGTAGGGGTAAGGCCTCAATCAATTGAGGCTCAGAGGATTGTGGCACAATCAGTGCACTGCAGCTCCAACAGCTGTTATCCTTAGGGGACCTCTGGGATGAAATTCTCCATTATAGACTCATAGACTCTAGGACTGGAAGGGACCTCGAGAGGTCATCGAGTCCAGTCCTCTGCCCTCATGGCAGGACCAAATAAAACAGAATTTTAAAAACAAAGGGGTATAAACCACGTTGTTGTTTTTTGAGAGCGAGCGAGACCAATAAATATATGCCACGAGAATGCTAAAACTAGCATTTTATTTGAAGGAGGAGAAACTTAACATGCAAGACAGGGAGTGAACAAAGTATGATTAAACAGTATTTCAGTACATGGAGCAAATAAAGCTAGCAATAACATTAGCATATGGAATACAGCAAAAGACCAGCTTCTTATGAGCTGTTTTACATTATTTGGGTCCTTTCTGCTCAAAATATTTATGACAGCAGCAAGTCATGGCTGCCACAAAGATGACAAATTCATTGAAGTCTACTTCAGAATCTCCATTTTCATCCAGACCCTTGAAGAGTTTGTCAACAGCTTCCTTATCTTTCCCCGACTAAAAGACAAAAGAAACAGTAAATAGTGAGACATGCAATTTATTCTGAGGTCCTAAAAGCAGCAACAAAATTGTAAATTACTTGAACGATAGGAATGATGTAGTGTGAATCCAAACATCTTAGTATGAGCGTGTGTAGGGTTTAGGGGCACCACCTGGTCCCTGGTGAAGAAAGTGTTAACCTCAGCTCAGTTTCTTTGTATCTTTCCACAGGTGATTAAGGGACTAACTATAGATTAGTTGCTTAGTATCAGAGGGTAGCTGTGTTAGTCTATATCCACAAAAACAACAAAGGGTCTGGTGGCACCTTAAAGACTAACAGATTTATTTGGGCATAAGCTTTTGTGGGTAAAAAACTTCACATCTTCAGATGCATGGAGTGAAAACTACAGATGCAGGCATTATATTGTGTTTTGCTTCAGTTAACTTGTTTTGATTTCTGGTTAGGTTCCTTTAGGAAAAAAATCCTGGCTGACTTCCCCAGGGCTTTGTTTCTGCTGAGTCATTCCACCAGTTCACAGTAGGATATGCAGAACTTTGGAACTCTGTGTTATGTTAATACAAGGCTCTGTAATTTAATCAGGATAGTAGTGTAACTTGTTGATCTTACTGGAGAAAACAGAACAATACTTGGAAGACTATGGGGCCCAAATCCTCCTGTCATTGAGGTCAATGCCAAAAGTTCCATTAGCTTCAAATGGAGCAGTGGGTTCATAAAAGTTGTGTGTGCGCGTGTGCGTGCACACACATTCAAAAGGTCTGTGACCCAAATCCTATCCTTAAAGGTATTTTTATGTATATAGAATGAATAAATAAATGCTGTAGCTATCAACAAATCTATAGGTGCATATACTGTACTTGCTTTAAAAACATGTTTAATGATCAAACTTGCATAATGCTAAAGATGCTAAACAAGATACTCCAACCCCAGCTAAAATCTTCACACCTGAATTTAAAAACATCCTTTCGCAGCCTGCTCCCACCACCAAAACCCCCCCAAAAAAACCACACCTCTTAATAAAATACGTGTTTGAAATATAGTAGAAGGTCAACAAACAGGCTCTGTTGGGCCAAGAGTGGGAGCATTAAAATAAGGCCTCTTCTTTGAGAATAACCTGTATGCAGCCCCCACATGTGAACATTTTGGGATTGTCATCTTGAGTGTTCCAGTTGATGTTCGTGACTTGAACATGTTAGTCACAAGGAGCTGTGCACACACAAGGCAGACTGAAGCATTAGTAAAGCAAATTTTGAGTTATGAGATGAAAAAATGGTATCCTAGCCATGTCCTTTTGTTTTCAGTCTATCATAATTTAAATTGACCAACTTGTTTCAAACTGCCCACAACAATTCACCTCTGGCTGAAATTAAACATGACAATTTCCAGGAAAAAAATAACTTATTTTGAGAATGTTTTGAAGATTTTTTTTTAAAGGATTACCATAGGTCTTCAAGCTTGAGTAGAGCTGGGTGAATAATGGAGCCTTTGGTTTGCTGGCCATTTCAAAAACTCTGAAACAATGTGGTAGGGTCAAACAAAATTGAAATGTTTTATTTTAATTTTGTCCATTTTAAAATGTTTTTAAATTTTTAAATAAAATTGAGGAAAAAATGTTTAGAAAAAATGTAGAAATGGAATGTTTTGATTTTTCAGATTTTTTAAAAAATTAACAATGGAGCCAAATAGGCACAAATTCATGAAACATTTTGATTTTGCAAATTATGCATTTTTCACTAAAAAAAATAAAATAAATAAATTTCAGTTTTAATCTGCACCCTGGCGATGATTTGTTCCAATCATAGAATCATAGAATATCAGGGTTGGAAGGGAGTGCAGGAGATCATCTAGTCCAACCTGCTCCTCAAAGCATGACCACTTTCTAACTAAATCATCGCAGCCAGGGCTTTGCCAAGCCTGACCTTAAAAATTTCTAAGGAAGAAGATTCCACCACCTCCCTAGGTAACCCATTCCACTGCTTCACCCCCCTCTAGTGAAATAGTGTTTCCTAATATCCAACCTAGACCTCCCCCACTGCAACTTGAGACCATTACTCCTTGTTCTGTCATCTGGTACCACTGAGAACAGTCTAGACCCATCTTCTTTAGAACCCCCCTTCAGGTAGTTGAAAGCAGCTATCAAATCCCCCCTCATTCTTCTCTTTTGCAGACTAAATAATCCCGGTTCCCTCAGCCTCTTCTCATAAATCATGTGCTCTGGCCCCCTAATCATTTTGTTGCCCTCCACTGGACTCTTTCCAATTTTTCCACACCTTTCTTGTAGTGTGGGGCCCGCAACTGGGCACTATGAATTTAAGAGGATGCAGTTTTTATAATAAACAGAGGATGGCAGTAGAGACCTGTAAAATATAATTAACTAAACTGGTTTTGTTGAAGCTAGATTTTATATAAATATGAAATTATGTAAATATTGGTCAGTTTTACTAAGTATTTTAAATACTTAACTTCAGTGAAATCTGAAGGGCTTGAAGAGTCAGAGTCTAATTAGTTCAATAGTCATTTTATTTTTCATTGATTTAATTTTTTTTTAAATAAAATGAGATATTATAACCTGAGATATGCCAAAAACTCCACCAGAAATTCAGTTATGTGAATAGTCCTGGCTGAACAATATATGATCAAAATTTTGTTCCTTTTTATTTTTTCAAATTATCCATAAACAGATTTAATTTTAAATTATTCAATTAATTATTTGTGCACCCATGTCCATACCCAGGGTCCTTGGTGGGTTGTACTGGGGCAGCTAGCTTGCACTGAAGTCCATGCCACCACATCCTCACTAGTATTATTATCCATACTAGATTAAAGCTACCATGGATATGCCTACCTGTGCTACAATTACATCTTAATTTGTTATGTAGATGAACACAATAAAGCAGAGCTCTTGCAAATAGCTGAAGCCCTGAGTGATCACTGAACATCACACACAGATCTTAGTGCTCTAAGAATGCACGCACAGTTGTTTGGAACTTCAGTGTTGGGTGTGTTCAAAATGGAACTGTTTTTGAACATTTGGCCGTAGGCTGTGGCAATTAATGGGAAAGATTTTACATTTAGGCAAACAAATGTAACTCCTGTGAGGCACCAGGGTGTGTGAAAGCAGAATTTGGCCCAACAGCTTTATGGAATTTTTAGTGATATAAAAGAAATGGAAACAATCAAGAAAGAACGTTATGACTTTGAACCAAATCAAATTGTTATTGTACAAGTAAAGTGATGTGCAGTAAATAAGGAGAACCAATAATGAGAAGTGAAGTTAAACTTTTGCATTTACATCTTGGGAAGTTAACACACATTATGGGTGGTGATTTTAACATTTGTTAATTTACAAGAAAGATTTTGTGAATTTTTAAAAATAAAAATGTATTTTCTCTTCTAACCTAACCTTCACTAACCTTTGCTGCTAAATAGTAATCTTTCTTTTAAAAAAACCCAAACCACTAAATCTGGAAGCTGAGTCTGAATACTGCGATAAGCAAGCCATAGTAGGGATTAAACTCAGCCTAGTTCAGCAAAATGTGCATTAGCCATCTATGCTGCAGAGACTTGTGCAAGACTTCAATAATCCCCAAAATGATACAAGGACACTGGCCACAGATACAGGCATGCTCCCATATTGCAGTATCTTGACCTAATGGGCCAAATTCTTCCCTTACATATGCATGCCTTATTGCTCAGTGAGAACAAGGTGTCTATATGTGAAGCCATGATTTCCCTTTATTGAATGAAGTTTGATAAAAACAAGTCTGTATAATAGTCTAAAAATATATGAATGCAATTAAATTCAAGTCAAGTCACAAATTTTAGAAAAGGATTATTGGTGGGTATGGCCAAGTTCAAACATATTATTTGGAGTTCCCCAGAAAATGATAGTATCGATAGTGGAAATATTTCTGTTTTCTAATTGAAAAGTCAAAAGACATGACATTTTTTAGGGAAGGAAATTAAAAAAAAAATTCCATTGCAGGGGAACTGAGGTGGAATTTTCCAGCTGCCAGGCTGACAGGCTATTGTCAATTTCAAAAAGTTGAAAAAAAATTTGGCTAGGTTGGAACAAAAGTCTTTGCTTTGAAAGTGAAATTGACAAAAGCCTTCAATCCCAGCTGCCTGAGAAACAGAGAACTGGGGCATTCAGCTTTTCTGGCCTGGGGGTGGGTGTGGGTGTGAGGGAAGTGGGGAGACAGAGTTTTCCAGCTCTCTGGACCCTAGACCGGGGGGAGGTGGGGAGACTGGGGGCCTGGGCTCTCTCTCTCTGCAGCTAGTGTTGGGAGGCTGATAGCCAGAGAGCAGAGAGCCAGGATGTCCAGCCTCTGCAGCCCTTCTGGAAAGATTTGTGAGACAGGAGCCTTCCAACAGGGAAGCAGGCAAGCTGTCATTCTGATATTCCCAATAGAAAATTGAAATTT
This sequence comes from Gopherus evgoodei, assembly GCF_007399415.2. Lineage (NCBI taxonomy): Eukaryota > Metazoa > Chordata > Testudines > Testudinidae > Gopherus > Gopherus evgoodei. The sequence continues at coordinate 24,991,857 of NC_044326.1, forward strand.
TTCATCAAAAGTGAATTTTTCTCACAGGAAGTTTCAGTTTTGTGAAAAAAGGTGTTTTTAATTGGAAAACCATTCTGACAAAATTTTTCCAACCACTTCTAATGTTACTGTTTTCTAGAAAATATCCTTTGCAACTTAATGTTTTTAAAAATGGTAAAAATATCATGATACCACATTGCAGAGTGTGGAATACTTGTCTACACTGACACTTTACAGCGCTGCAACTTTCGCACTCAGGGGTGTGAAAAAACAGCCCCGAGTGCTGCAAGTTTCAGCACTGTAAAGCGCTAGTGTAGACCATAGCTATGCCCCTCATGGAGGTGGTTTTTTAAGAACACGCTGTGCCACGACTACAACAGTGGCAGCGCTTTAACGTTGCCACTGAAAACGTGCTACAGAAATAGATGAAAAATACTTAAGAGCACATTCTGATTATTTTAAAATGCTGTTATCTGAAACATTTTCTTTATTTCTTTCCCTTTATTTGTTATTGAGAAGGACACTTCACAAACAGTTCTTCCAAGTTCATCTACTCTGCCCAGTGCTGCTTAAATACCATACTTGTATACATGCCCTGATATCACAGTAAGAAGTGTGGTATAAATGTCTAGACCAAGAGACTCCCCATTTGCTGTCAATATATTCAATTGTTAGCATCACAATCCTTTTTCACATCAGTTAATTGAGACATCATATGGGATTACAAATTCTGTTGGGGAGTAAACAGCAGGAGCAGATGACTTCTGAAGAAGTAAATATTCTGTTTAAATGCCATTACCCTGAAAACTAGAGAAAGGAATAAGAAATCAGGGCTGCTCAGAGGATTCAGGGGGCCCAGGGCAAATCAATTTTGGGGGCCCTTCTATAAAAAAAAGTTGCAATACTATAGAATAGTGTATCAGAGGGGTAGCCGTGTTAGTCTGGATCTGTAAAAGCAACAATGAGTCCTGTGGCACCTTATAGACTAACAGATGTTTTGGAGCATGAGCTTTTGTGGGTGAATACCCACTTCATCAGATGCACAGAATATTGTATTCTTGTGGGGAGCCCTGTGGGGCCTGGGGAAAATTGCCCCACTTCCCCCCCCCCCCGACAGCCCTGTAAGAAATACAGAAAACCTGACAATGAGTATTGATTCTGACTACTGCATTCAGTTTTGTGATCTGCATTCACTTTCAAAGCAACACTGTCAGCATGATGCACAAGAAAAGGTCCCACACAACTTCCCTTAACAGTAATGATTTCTGTAGCCCGAATTTCTCCACACAAAGCACCAAAAATGTCTCTCTCCATATTGCTTTAAGTCTATGACAGAGAAAATATACTGAACCATCACTTTACCGAGAGGAAGTTGGGTAGCTCTTTTTCCAGAAGGGTCTTTAGTTCTCCTTTGGTGAGGGTTTGCTTATTGCCTTCAGCCCCGGAATACTTGTCAAAGACATCAATGATCATTCCCATTGCAGTTTCCAGTTCAGACATCTTTGCTAATGGATTCTGGCTTCCTTCTTTGCGTGAGTAGCCTCTGGCCCTCCCTTAGAGAGTAGAGATTGAACGGGTTCTGGGGTGATTTTATAGCAGTCACATCTCATGGTTACACAGTGAGTGGAGCCAGTTAGCAAATATCTACACCTTAAGCACCGCTTTTCATCATCTAGGTGCAGCTTGAAATCAAATTCCTTTCTAAAGAAATTCAATTCAAAATTCAAGCTTTATCAGTAGGGCTGAGCTGGAACAATGATTTATACATCACCATAAACCAGCCACTCCTTCAAGATTAAGTGTGATTCAATTTAAGCTTTTTAATCAGTAAATGGCTAACAGCCCAATCCTTAAAAGAATGTATATTGGGCCTGCAACGGTGAAAGAGCAGCAAATTACTTCCTACTCATTGCAAAGGGTGGCTATAGAGATTCTGATAGTTGCCATCTTTTTCAAACGACAACCAGCTGAGTGGCAGAGTTCTGATGTGTACAAGGGCCTGGGCAGTCGTTTAATTGAACACAGACTGATATATTGCACTGATGATGTATCAACATCTGGGCCCTTGGACAGCGATGAGATTAATCTTTAAGTGTCATGAAACTGCTGAGTATTGGCCTACATCAGCAGCATCAACAGAGAGTTTCTCTTTTCAACCTTACGGCATCACCACCTGTTCTAAGAGACGAAGACACACCAAAACTCCATAGTCTTCATTGATTCCTGATCTCCTCTGTAATTCACTTGAGGAGGCTAGTCCACATTTTTTTAAATGTCAACTGACTTTAGCTACTGTATCTCACAGATTGATTTCAGGGCCCCATCAAAGCAGCTGGATCCTAGAGGAACATTGAAATGGATGGAGCCTAAAGGAAGGTTTCAGAAACATTATCTGTAGAAGACCCCTGGCTCTGGAATTCTGTCACCTGAGATTAAGATAAACCTGAGTTTTGCTGTCTTCACTGCAAAGTTTACCTCTTTATGATTGAGGTTAGTTATGTACAGAATAATTTATAAGAGTGAGCAGTTTTTTTTAATTGAGGGAATTTCAAAATTAAATTACTCACAGAAGTTTATAATTGGTTGTACATCAGCAAGTGCCTTTGGCATGTCATCCACAAAAGATCATAGAGCAAGAAGATCTAGCACGGGCACATTAAAAACTAGTGATGCTGAAGCCATCCTGAAACCAGAATGTAACTTTCCTTATCACATCGCCCTTGTCTGTAATTTTGCATATCCTGTATAACCATGAGTGGCATGTGACTTCCACGTCTGGGCTTGAGCACTAGAAGCTCTCTAGAAGTGTGTGTGTGTGGGGGGGACACTGGTGCCTGGACCACGACCCCTCCCCCTGCTCCATTCTGAGACCCACCTCTGCTTGGCCTTCTCCACCCAAGACCCTGCCCACACTCCATCCCCACTTTGCCACAGGGCCTGCTCCTGTCTGGCCCTCTTCCCTGTAATTCACACTTCTCTTTCACCTCTCCCAAGGGGTCCCACCACCTGCACCTCTCTGCCTCCTTCCCCAAGGGACCCTTCCCTGCCACTCACACCTCCCTTCTCTGAGGGGCCCCACCGCTCACACTTTGATTTGTTCCCTCCCCCGAGGGGCCCCACTGTCTGTGCCTCTCTCCGCCCCTCCCCTGAGGTGCCCCACTGCCTTACCTTTCTGCCTTTCATGGGATGAAGAAGCGTGAGCGGTGGGGGATGGGGAGCAGGACTCTTTGGCACTCTGCAATGTGCAGGAAATCTGGATGGATCTGCAGCAATGGGGTTCCCAAATGGCAGTGGAGCAAAAGATGGCACGCCAATCCCTATATTGGCACCAGCCCACTTTGCCAGTCTATCTCAACAGTGAAGTGAGAAGTGCAAGAGGTGGGGGGAGAGATATGGGAGAAGAGGCAGGGCCACAGGGCAAGAGCGGGACATGGGAGCACGGCCTCGGGGTAGAGCGCAGGAGGGGCCATGGCCCGGGTGCCCTTTTGGCGGTGGCATTCCAAAGGCAGCAGGCTGGCAGCGTGCCTCCAGAGCAGTGGTTCCGAAACTTTAACAACCTGTGAATCCCCTTCAATAAAATGTCAAGTCTCGTGAACCCCCTCCTAAAAATATTTCTAGGTATTTTCTCCTTTACTTAAGTATAAATTATAAAAGCAATGATCTCAGAAATATAAAATTTGTTTTTATGACATGCTTATACACAGTATTATTAATTATTATTTATCATTACTGTATTTTTGTTACATTATGAAAATGGCAAAATTCTTCTCACTTTCATAGCTTGTATCACTTTGAATAAGCCTGTTATAAGACAAGGCTCCTATATTTCATGAAGGAGTATCAGATGTGAAACAGCATGAAGATATTAAAGAAGCCAACTCAAAGGGTTCCTCCTACACAAGCATTCAGGGCTTGAGCAGTCCAGGCAAACAACGCACGTTACAACAAAGCTTAAACTTGTTCTTCACAGTAATTTTAAGAACACCACTAGCTGCCTATTTAATTTTAAAAACAGCAAAAAATATCCACCTCCCTTTCCATTCTTATAAGGAGTCTTGAAGTTTAAATCTCCTCAGTGTGATAGATATGCTTGCTTTGATCTGCTTAGCTGCTGGCCCCTTGCTGCCTGGGGTCCCTAGGGAAGCTATGTCCGCCATTAGGGAATTATTCCCTGAGAACCCCCTGTAACATTTTGTGAACCCCATTTTGGGAACCACTGCTCCAGAGGGAGGTGTGCTGCATCCTGTTTGGGGAGGGTTAGCCTGCCCGGCCTATTATACATGTGTCTAACCTTTGGAACAGATACCATGGTATCCTGTATAACCTTTGGAACATTACCAGGATGTATGTTTTATTTAATGTTTTATTCTTTTATAGAATCATAGAAGCGTGGGACTGGAAGGGACCTAATAAGTCTCCTAGTCCAATCCCCTGCCCTCAAAGCAGGACTAAGCAATAACTAGATCATCTCTGACAGGTGTTTGTCAACCTGCTCTTAAAAACCTCCAAAGGTGGAGATTCCACAACCTCCCTAGGCAATTTATTCCAGTGCTTAACTATCCTGACAGTTAGGAAGTTTTTCCTAGTGTCCAACCTAAACCGCTCTTGCTGCAATTTAAGCCGAGTGCTTCTTGTTCTATCCTTCAAGGTTAATGAGAACAATTTTTCAACCTCCTCCTTGTAACAATATTTTATATACTTGAATACTGTTAGGTCCTGCTCAGTCTTTTCTCCAGACAAAACAAACCCAATTTTTTCTGTCTTTCCTCAGAGGTCATGTTTTCTAGACCTTTAATCATTTTTGTTGCTCTTCTCTGTACTTTCTACAATTTGTCCACATCTTTCCTGAAACATGGCATCCAGAACTGGACACACTACTCCAGCTGAGGGCAGAGTAGAGCCAAAGAATTACAGTAACTCCTAACAAAGTCATCCCGTTGCTGATCAATTAGAGAACATGCTCATTTAAAGTTGTGCAACGCTCCCTTATAATGTTGTTTGGTAGCCGCTTGCCTTCTCCACTGCTTACAGAAAGAGCAGCCCATTGGAGCTTGGCTTCCCGTTCCCATAAGTTCCCTGTGCAGCTAATGTCTGGGTGTCCCCCTCTCCCCTGCTCCTGTCCCCCTACTTACTCCATCTCTATAGAGTGGGGCGGGGGCAACAGGGCTCAGGACGGAAGGAGCTTACTGGCAGTAGCTGCTGTCTCAACTTGCTGGTCTACTTAAAAAGGCAGTGTGCATAAGAGTGGGATCAGCATACTTAAAAGGGTAATGTGCATCTCTCTCTCTCTCACACACACAGGGTGTGTGTGTGTCTGTTTGCCATGCTGTCTCTCCTCCCTCCATTTGTGCTGCCTTGTAGAGTGTGAGGCTACATTAACAACAATGTGTTAAACCTTGAGGGCTCAGCTGAGTGCTAGTTCATAATTTAGCAGTACACATTCCCTGGGAACTATCCCACCTTCTTCCACCCTCTGACTTCAGCACCTCAACTAAGCTTCACAATCATCATTGCTGTGTACAGTATTAAATTGTTTCTTTAAAACTTATGCTGTGTGTGTGTGTGTGTGTGTGTGTGTGTGTGTGTGTGTGTGTGTGTGTGTGTGTGTGTGTGTTATATATATATAATGTCTTTTGTCTGGTGAAAAAAAATTCCCTGGAACCTAACCCTGCCATTTACGTTAATTCTTGTGGGGAAATTGGATTCGCTTAACATAGTTTTGCTTAAAGTCGCATTTTTCAGGAACATAACTACAATGTTAAGTGAGGAGTTACTGTACTTCTCGTGTCTTGCTTTCAACATTCCTGCTAATATATCCCAGAATGATGTTTGATTTTTTGCAACAGTGTTGAACTGAACTCATATTTAGCTTGTGATCCACCATGACCCCAAGTCCCTTTCCACACTACTTCCTAGGCAGTCATTTCCCATTTTGTATGTGTGCAACCCATTGTTCCTTCCTAAGGGAATCACTTTGTATTTGTCAGTGTTGAATTTCATCCTATTTACTTCAGACCATTCCTCCAATTTGTCCAGATCATTTTGAATTTTAATCCTACCCTCCAAAGCACTTACAACCCCTCCCAGCTTGGTATCATCCGCAAACTTTATAAATGTACTTTCTGTGGCATCTATGCCATTATCTAAATTGTTTATGAAGATATTGAACAGAACCGGACCAAGGCCAATCCCTGCAGGACCTCACTCGATATGCCCTTGCAGCTTGACTGTGAACTACTGGTAACGGTTTTCCAATCATTTATACATCCACCTTATGGTAGCTGTACTCCTAGGCTATATTTCCCTACTATTGATCATAGTCAGCTTAACATAGGTTAATTGCAGCTGTCTTCTAAAACCTAGATCCTCAAAGGTATTCAGGTGCCTAACTCCATTGATTTCAATGGGAAATCAGTGGAGCTAGGCACCTAAGTACCTTTGATGATTGAGGCTGAAAGGATAAGGTGTTTAGTAAAGCCTTTCATTCTCATGCCAAGTTTCTGTTGAAATCAATAGAATTTGTCTGGAATGAGTAATGAGTAGGAATAAGGATTAGGCCCTAAATTAGATTTCTGGGCAATGACATCATGTCATAAGAACGGTCAGACCAATGGTCCATCTAGCTTAGTATCCTATCATTCCGGCAGTGCCAGATGTTTCAGGGGGAACGAACAGAACAGGACAATTATAGAGTGATTCATCCCCTCTTATCCAGGCCCAGCTTCTGGCAGCCAGAGGTTTCAAGAAACCCTGAGCATGGGGTTGCATTCCTGACCACCACATATCCTCCATGAACGTATCTAATTCTTTTTTGAACCCACTTATACTTTTGGCCTTCACAGCATCCCCTGGCAACAAATTCCACCTTGACTGTGCATTGTGTGAAGAAGTACTTCCTTATGTTTGTTTTAAACTGGCTAACTATTAATTTCATTGGTTGATCCTGGTTCTTGTGTTATGTGAAAGAATAAATGAAATGTGTGCATGTGCACATGCGTGCACACACACACACGCACATACGCACACACGCACACACACACATTGTGACCGGAGTTCCAGAGGAGCCAACTGAAGTCACTCAATTAGGGTGAACTGAAAAGAATGGGGCAGACAATCCCCAAAGCTGGTGGATATTCCAGTGCTTAGATTTACCAAGCTAGCATAAAACAGCTTCTATAATACCTCACTGGTTATCCAGAAGCCAACAACACAGTTCCCTTAAAGCAACCCAGCCTTAGGCCTCCACCCAGACACCCAAGATGAATAAGATTTTCAGTAATCTTCATCATATTAAAAAGTTCTACCAATCCCAAATGATTGGACACATTACCTCCCAGGTTAATGAATATTCCAGATCTTACCCAAATACATGCTTAGAACCAATTCTTATCAACTAAACTAAAATTTATTTAAAAAGAAAAGAGAGCGTATTGGTTAAAAGATCATTATTCATACAGACATGAATACAATTCTTGAGATTCAGATTCATAGCTGAGATGGTGAGCTTTGTAGTGGCAAAGAGTTCTTTCAGAATTAGGTCATAGGTTACAGACCAATGTTTATATTCAGGGTGGTCCAGTCAGGACTGGACTTTCAGCCTTGTGGTTTAAGCTTCCCCTGCATGAAGCCTCAAGCATATTTGAGATAAAAAGGATTGGGACCTGTAGCAAGTTTGACACTCACTGGCATAGCACCTCCTGGTGGTTGTCTTTGGAATTAGCTCAACTCCAGTGCTGGAGTGCCTCCTTCTGGCCAGTGTCTCACCTGCCTTAGGCCCTGTGTCCCTCCCAGACTCCAGTGCCACTTTCCTCAGGGTTTTGCCCCCAGCAGTACCCCCTTACTCTGGGTCTCCCCTCCCAGGGGAACCCCCAACCCTCTAAACCCACCTTGCCTCAGTGACTACTGCCAGTCATCATCTAGCCCCCTTTCACTGGGGCAAACTGCAGCCTGTAATGGCGACTCATCATTGGCAAGGGAGTAGGACCTGCTGCCTTTGCCTATCCCCAGCTGCCCCTCTGCTGCCCCAGTACTTTTTGTAGGCTTTCAACAAGGCATTCAGCCTGGGGGTTTACCAGGCTGGACTCCCCCAGCTCCCTTTGCCCTTCCCCAGCACTACCCCTCTTCAGGTACCTTGTTCCCAGGCAGCTAGCCCTTGCCACTCCAGGGCTAGAGTGAGCCTTTTTTGTCTCCTGGCCCCAGAGCCCTTTTATCCAGGCCAGCTGTCGTCTGATTAAGCCAGCCACACCTGGGGCCAACTATCTCACCAGCCTCCCTCAGCTGCTCTTAATCCCTTTTACCTTGGAGTGGGGAAGCCACCTTACTACAGGACCCAAAGCATCTTTATACAGTTTCAGGCCTTCTTGTGACAGCTCAGAGTCCTGCCCTGAACAAAAAGCAATTACGGGGACTTTTGAAGTAGATCCATTTCCAAGCATCGCTGGTAATTATCTACACAGATTAACATAAGGCAATTGCCTGTTTTGCCACCTTTCACAGATGATTTGCTATGCATTTCAAAGAGAGATGAATGCAGTGATATCCTATGTTTACCGTTCATTTAAATGTTAAGATGTCCTTTTGATCTGTGAATTAACAGAATACAGCATTGACAGGGACTGTTTGATTACATTGTTAACCCCTACCAATACATATGTAAACATACAAACCACAAACGTTATCTACCAATATGTCTTTAAGGGTTGAATGTGTGGAACAAAACCACACCTCAATACCTTCTGCTCCAAGTGCAAGGGGCACTTCTTTGGCCTTGCCTTCTCAGTATCACTACATATCAACAGATATATTAAAACAAAAACAAAACCAAAAACACCCCAACACAACAAGACACTCCACTGCACACCCTTCTCTCCCTGAGGAGAGGATGTGAGAACAAGCACATAACAATGTCAGTCACATTGCTCATGCACTACTGGAAGGTGATTGTGGTATTGTTAGGTAATAAAGCAAGTCCTCACTCACCTCTCCAACACCCAAGTTCGTGCGGAGTTGGAATTTGGGCACACAATTCTGTCAGAGACCAGACAGCAATGCGTTGATCAACAGGCTCACACTACCCCAAAAGCTTTAGAATAAGTGTGGCCCCTTTATTAGGGGTGAGCATCAATATTTATACACAGAAGTAAACAAAGTGATTAATAAAAGATAATGGTCATGCATAATCAATCAAGATTTTACAGGAAAAGCAAGTTTAACAAGTAAATGCATAGAGATAAAGGCTAATGGCTACTTGAGGAAGGGGGTGTCATGAGTAGTTTGCAGGTCAGTGCTTTGTTCAAAAAAAAGGTTCAGAAAGGATTATGCAGAGAAGGCCAGTCTGGGTGTTTTTTTTGGCTCCAAAGTTCACCAAAAGTTTAGACCCAACAGTATAAGAACTTATACGGAATAGAAAAGAAACTTTAGCTGAATTGAATGAGAGTTGTGTGTATGCGCGTGTAACTGATGCAATGAGCAGGCACCAACTATTTTTTTCGAGAAGATCAGTGTAAATCTTGACTCTCATAACTGTATTAGGACGGAGAGAAAAGCAAGCCACAGAGAGAAATATTGATCAATAACATTGATCAATCTATGGAATACTGTGTTATCCATATGCATATGACACAACCTGGTGTTCACAAAGAGTGGTATTTGTCTGCCAAAAAAAAGTGACAATCTTTTTCACATGTTAAGTTACCAAGGTGATATGGCTTTTTTTGTTTGTTTGTTTTGTTTTAAATAAAGCACAGCATTCTGAATTTCTAGAAAGTGAAATGTCATCAAGCCAGCACTACCTTTTTCCATGCTGGCATGACCTACTGACATGTGCTCATTGAACCCTCCCTCCCTACCACCCTCCACACAACATTTAAATTTGTATGTCAAACTGTTTCTACTAATTCAATATTTTTTCATAACCTATTTTCCATTAAAAATATCCATAGAACATCCTTGCTATCTCTGCTGGTATTGCAGGTAAAATAGAGTATGAACAGGTATCATATACTGTACAAGTGGGTAGCATTTTAATTCTGGCCCCTCTGTCTATTAAAAGCTCCATAGGTAGATGAACCACCTGCCTTGGGCCTATTTAAATGTATCTAATTTAATTATTTGTGCAAAAGATGCTCTGTTCGTATTTCTTCATTAGAATGATGGTACAGTGGACTGTGGTTGTTTGGAGGAGAGGTATAGTGGTGCAGTGTTCCTAGGGCCAAATGGCAAATGCTGAAGTTCCTGCTTAGGCCCATATATTTAGGAGCATAAAGATGCTGATAGGCATCTACTGGGATTTTCAAAAGCACCTAAGCCTCGAATTCCCATGGCAGAAGACCAAAAAAATAGGACTTTGGTAGGATTTCTGTTATACAGAGACCTTGTTCTGATTCTCTTCAGAGAGTTGAATTTTATCCTTGGGTACACAGTGTATCCCTGTCTCTCCATAGCAGAAATAAGTCAATTTATGCAATGATTGGAAGGCACTTTCTGAATCTCAGAAAATTTTAAGCTTGTATAAGAACAAAACATTTAAAAAAGTTTATTTCTAAATCTGAAGGAAGTTACGTGAGAAAATGAGCTTTTGACATTTCCACAAATGAGTTTTTTAATGTGTGTATTACTTCTGGGGGATTCTGTGCCACTGTGCAGTACAGAATTTGGCAGAAATTAATGTTGTGCGCGCAGAATTTCCTTCCTCTTTCCCTCCACCCCCCGAAAATGGGCTGCAGAGCTGCTGGCCGCCACTAGGGGGCACTGGACCTGGCAGAGTCCAGCTCACAAGTAGGAGACACTACTGGGTGGTGGGAGGAGTGGGAGGAGGAGCTGGAAGGTTCTTGGCAGCTGCAGTTCCCAATGTGCCCTGAAGGAAGGAGATGGTGGTGCGCAGGAAACTCCGCGCACGCCCGGGACCCAGCAACAGCTTGTTTTTCTCTCTGGATCCCTGGGCTCTAGGAGGGTAGGGGTGTGAGTGTCTGGGCTGGGGGAGCCCCATAGCTGGGCTCTGGGGGTGTGAGTGTCTGGGCTGGAGAGGGCCCCGCAGCTGGGCTCTGGGGGGTTGGGAGTGTGAATGCCTGGGCTCGAGGAGGGCAGCGGCTGGACTCTGGGGCAGGGGTGTGAGTCTCTGGGCTGGGGGAGCACGACTGGGCTCTGGAGTGGAGGGGACAGAGAAACAGGAACTGGGTTGTCGTAGGTGTTTCTCTAACCGTCTACTCCTGGGGAAAATTTTGTGTGTGTCTGCATTGTTACAGACATACTTGCTGACAGGCATTTTGAAATAAATTACCAAAATAACTGAAACTGGCATGATTATATAGTGTTATTTTCACAAATAGAATTTGCAGAATTTTTAATATTTTGGTTCAGGATTTTTAATTTTTTGGCAATTCCCAGGAGTAGTGTATGTGGTGGAACTGAACACACATTTTGATTTTTCTGGTTCTTGGTTTTCATCTCTCAAGTCTTACCTTTGCTGCAGGTTTAAAAACCTTCTGGTTTCCTCTCCATGCGCACCTGTGTGAGTTCTCTGAACATTAATAGGCTTATATGCTTACATCAAGAGAAGAGACCTTTAAGTCTGTAATGTAACATAGATAAGACAGATTTTCCAGTGCACGGGACTGTTTGCTGAAGTTACAGAATCTGTATGCATTGGTTATTAGAGGTTGAGGTTTATCTAAATTTGCACGTGAAAAACTCTCTTCAGATCTGGCTAATGTCTAAAAGGTCATTCAGTTTCCATCACCTGTAGTTAAGTTCAGTTACCTCTTGTACTTAAATGACAGCACCACCACATGATTTTGTAACATGCAGACAGAAGTAATTAATGAAGTGAGGCTACTGAGGTACAGATAGAAAAACCGAGTTCTTATGATCTTATTCTGAAACTTGACAATGTACTGGTTCAGTTCCTATCAATTATCTTCAATGTTCCTTAAGTAAATGCTTAAGCAATGACGTACTTACTGTTTTTCATTAAGATTTGTTTCCAAAACTTAACCCAGGAAGGGGACAGGAAGGTTTGTGTTTTCCTTTTGTGTCAGTTTTATTTTTTCTCCTTTGTGCTTGTCCTTTTCTTCATTTTTTTTGCTACAAGACTTCGATCTAAATTCACTGAAGCAGAGTCTCTCTCTCGACTGCAGGAAGGTATCAATCTAATAAATGGCAAGCTGTTAAACCTTGTGGAGACCTGAGACATTTCTGATTTTTTTTAAAATGGAAAAATAAGTCTGAGTCAGTTTCCACTCACTTGTATTGTTATCTGTCAGGAGGAACACAATTAATTTCTTTCTTGAAACAACAAGCAATGAAATGACTATGAGGATGTCATCTAAAGCATGAATAAATTATCAGGGCTGGTCCACACTACGGGGGGAAATAGATCTTAGATATGCAACTTCAGCTACGTTATCAGCTACGTGAATAATGTAGCTGAAGTCGAATATCTAAGATCGGATTACTCACCCGTCCTCACCGCGCGGGATTGATGTTCGCGGCTCTCCCTGTTGATTCCGCAACTCTGTTGGGATTGATGGAGTTCCGGAATCGATATAAGCGCGCTCGGGGATTGATATGTCGCGTCTAGATGAGACGCGATATATCGATCCCCGAGCAATCGATTTTAACCCGCCGATATGGCGGGTAGTCTGGACGTAGCCTCAGGAATTAAAGCATTGGGGGATAATTATTGTAAATCCTTAGACAGGTAACAAGTCTGCAAAAGTATCACCTCTTGGGGGAAAGTGCATATATTGGTTTTGTTCAAGAGACCCAGCAAACAAAAAACAGAGACTAGTATAAAGTGGCCAGCCTGATATAGAGAGGGGTCACTCTCATGAATGCAAGCACTGATCTGACACAGGAACCTAGAGGGACAGACCCTGCTGGAGGGGTTTGAAGGCCCTTGAAACCTACCAAGGTCTCCATATGGAAAATGGGTGACACCTAGTAAGACAGGCAGGCATGTAAGCTATTCATTATTTTTAAGATATGCTCTCTGTAATACTTTTGTTCTAAATAAATACCTTGCTGGCTGAAGGCAAGCTGGTCACTGGTATCTCTGTCAGTTCCTGGGAGAGAGCAGGATGTCAGGTGCTCAGGTTTGCTAAGGTGATCACAGTGAATTGCAGGAGAAAATTGAAGCCTGAATCCCTCATCTCTGGAGGGAGAGGAACAGAGGTTTTCACACTGAGAAACGTGGTCGTAAAAGCCTGACACCTAATGGGGTGCCCCCCAGGAGGCCACGAAGGAGTTAGAGGTACAGTTACTTTGATTACTGTAACAAACCTCAGGCTGTGGGGTTTCTCAGATTTAAAAACATACCTTAGCTGGTCCTAAATTTGGTCTTTGCCTTCATATCTGATTTCATCCCAAGTGATTCCTTGACACTGGAAGAGAGAAGGAAATTTCACCCAACAACTGGAACTTGACTTCTCGTCAGAGGTGAAATTCTGGCCCTGTGAAATCAATGGCAAAACTTCCTTTGACTCAGAGGGGCCAGAATTTCATGCCAGTCTTCCAGCCTGACCTCTGACAGACCAGTGACTCAACTTGTACAAGGAAAGTGCCACAGCCATGGCCAGAAGCCAATTACCAGACCACAAAAAAAGAGCACCTATTATTTTCCCTCTTTTCCTATCTTCTCTTGTCTGTGTGGAAGTAGTGAAAGAACTGACAGGAATTTGTAGGGGATCTTAATACATGACAGTCTCTGTTAGCAAGAGTTAGGCTAACTGTAATCCTAATAACACGAGATTTGTAGAAGCGAGGATTGTGTGAGGTGAGTGGAAAAGAACTATGTGAGAAGTTGTTTTGATCTTGTGTAGATAATATGAAGTGTAGACTGGAGTCTCTTAAGTGAGAAAAACAAGATATCAGGATGACCTATGTATAAACAAAATGCAGCTGTTGCTTATTATTGTCTGTAACAAAAGTATAAATGCTTGCTGTAATTGTTTACCTGTTGAGAGACCAGTCCGGGACTGGGGCGACCCTGTGTCCTAGAGCACTCCCTCTCTCAATTGCAATTGCTTGAAAAATAATAAAGTATCTGACTCTGCTGCACCGAAACAAAAAGTGAGAACTGAGTTTTTCTCCAACATCTGTAATGGGTTGGAAAAATAGATTTGACCAAGCTAACAGATATGTGAGGAAGCTGACAATGTTTTGTTGTAACTCATTTCATAGACCAGCCTTTTAAAATAAGTTTAAAAGACCTGTTTAGTTGTGAAAGTTACAATTTCATTTGAATGCTTAAGTTAATAAAGTAAAAAGTTTTCTCATTCCATGTGGCTTTTAAAAACGTAAAGCCTCAAACCACAGGAAAAGACACCTATGTTTAGCTCGAGCATTGGGGTATACAAATAACATCTAATTAACCCAGAAACTAAGTGGCTGGAGAAAAAGGTCCTTGTGGTCGATGACCTTCATTGCAAACAAATATTTGGTTTACTAAAGGTAGTGTTATATTCCAACTTAATTTGTAATGAAAGAGATTCTGGGGCTCAAGTAATTTTTTTTACATTTACAACTGATACAGCAAGTCCAGAGGTGCCGTGGCTATGAGCTGCCAAGCTGAGATGTGCCAGGGATCATCCCTGGCAAGCCCTGGCACAAATTAAGCACTGGTTATACCAGGAGTCAGCAACCTTTCAGGAGTGGTGTGCCAAGTCTTCATTTATTCACTCTAACATAAGGTTTCACGTGCCAGTAATACATTTTAACGTTTTTAGAAGGTCTCTTTCTATAAATCTATAATATATAACTAAACTATTGTTGTATGTAAAGTAAATACGGTTTATAAAATGTTTAAGAAGCTTCATTTAAAATTAAATTAAAACGCAGAGCCCCTTGGACCAGTGGCCAGGACCCAGGCAGTGTGAGTGCCACTGAAAATCAGCTCACGTGCCGCCTTCGGCACTCATGCCATAGGTTGTCTACCCTGGGTTATCCTATAGTCTGTGGACATAATTTTTTTCTTCCTCCCCTTCCTCCCTACATCTAAGTCAGGCAAAAACCCATCCAATAAATTATCTAGTAAAATGATTCTCAGCTTACTAACCACTGGCTCTCTGTTGTTTGAAGAGCTCTTTTAGCTGATCCCTAGAAGGAAATGTTTTGAGAACCAAGCAGTGGAACGCTAGGGTTTGAGCAGTGGAAATTGGTCCATGAATGGATATCTCCTACAGAGTAATATGCAGAATGCGTTTAAGTACGTTGTTGAATCAAAGCCTGGGACAGTTGGAGAACCATTGATCCAGTCCACTTCCTTGATAGTATAAGATTATTTTCTACATGCTATTCTCTAGTACTTTGTTGTAGTCCAGTTCTAAATGACTCAACAGTGAGACTACAAAGACTGTTCCTGTTATTTACTTGCAATAAGCTTTCTGTGGAGAGAAACAGAAGAGAAGGCTCCACCCAGAGAACTCAGTTATGCAAAATAAAAGAGATACAGACAAAGCTACAATACCTGCACATCTAAAACTGGGGCAAGATAACAGAGTGGCTAATATGGGACTTGTTTAATAAAGAATTAAAGCATAATTCATGCCATTCCATACCGGTTTATGGAAAATAGATCCTGTTAAACAAACCTGATGAGATTTTTTGATGAGATTACAAGTTGGGTTGATAAAGTGAATAGTGTTGATGTAATATACTTCAACTTCTGCAACACTTTGTACTTGGTACTTCACAAACATTTCGGTTAAAAAACTGGAACATTACAAAATGGACATGGCTCGCTTTAAATAGATTAAAAACTGGCTAGAGTCCCAAAATGTAACTCTAAATGGGGAATCATCATCAAGTGGGTGTGTTTCTAATGAGGTCCCACAGGGATGGGTTCTTGGCTCTGTGCTGTTAACATTTCCAAAAATGAGTGGAAGAAAACATAAAACTGACACGGATAAAGTTTGTAGCTGACACAGTGTGCAGGAATTAAAATTTTACCGCTATTGCGGTGGGGAGGAGAGACATTAAACACACACATATTATACACATTAAACCATATCAACACATGCACATACATCATATGCAAATCAATAAATTGCAGTATATTCACCAGTTCAGCGAATCATACCTTTAATCCACCTTGCAAACAGGCTCCTTAACCTCGTGGGGGGAACATGTGCAAATCAAGTAGGCACACATGCATCCATAACCTCACATTATGGGGATACATGTATGACCTCACTGAGTTTGCGCACTGCATGTTAGGAGGAAATACTATAGCAGAAAAGGGGATGGGGAGCAGAGAGTTCTTCCAGGCCCAGAGCCCAGATGGGGGATCCAGAATGATCTCCTCCTGCACTGGGACCCCAGTGGGGGACACAGAAATCCTCCAGCCCTGGGGCCACTTGTCCCTGGGCTGTGGCAGGGATAGCAAGAGAGCGCCTCTCCCCCAGGGCTGCAGCAGAGAGGGCAGAACTTCTCCAGCCCTGGAGCTGCCGGGGGGAGAGCACCCTCTGGAGGATTTCTGCTCTCTCCACTGCAGTCCCGGGGCAGGAGGAGTTTTGCGTTCCCCACTGATTATTGGGGGCCCAGTGCTGCTGCTTCCCCCGCCGTTGCGCACATCTCTGTTGACACAAAAATTGGGGAGTGGTAAATAATGAAGACGACAGATCATTGATACCGAATGCTCTGGATCACTTCGTAAGCTGGGCACAAGGAAACAATATGCATTATAATATGGCCAGAAGTAAATGTATACTTCTAGGAACAAAGAATGCAAGATGGGGAACTCTATTCTGGGAAACAGTGACTCTAAAAAAGATTTGAGGGTCATGGTGGAAAGTTGCTGAACATGAGCTCCCAGTGTGATGCTTGTGGCCAAAAAGGCCTAATGCTATCCTTGGATGCATAAACAGGGGAATCTGAGTAGAAGCAGAGAGGTTATTTTACTGCTATCTTTGGCATTGGTGTGACCACTGCTGGAATATTATGTCCTGTTCTGGTGTCCACTATTCAGGAAGGATGTTGGTAAATTGAAGAGGGTTCAGTGAAGAGACATGAAAACAATTAAAGGCTTAGAAGACATGCCTTGTTGTGACTCAGAGAGCTCAATCTATTTAGCTTAACAAAGAGAAGGTTAAGGGGTGACTTGGTCACAGTCTAGGAATACCTGCATAGGGAACAAATATTTGATAGTGGGCTCTTCAATCTAGCAGACAGAGATGCATCAAGATCCAATGGTAGAAACTAGACAAATGCAGACTGGAAATATGCTGCAATTTTTTTAACAGTGGGAGAAGTTAATCATTGGAATAATTTATCAAAGGTTGTGGTGAATTCTCCATGGCAACAATTTTAAAATCAAGATTGGATTTTTTTTAAATGCTTTAGTTCATACACTAATTATTTTGGGGAAATTCTGTGGCTTTTGTTATACCAGGATGTCAGACTAGATGATCACAATGGTCCTTGCTGGCCTTGGAATTTATGAACTGGAGCTAGAAAACATGGTCATCTAATCTTATGCCTAGGTCACATACACAGCCACTTAAACAATCTACATGAGATTTTAATGTCTGAGAATTTCTCAGCCAATTGTTCACAAGTAGTAAAAAGAAAGTGCATGACCCAGGAATCAATGAGGCTGACAATCGACAAAATGAGGTACAATACGATCTTCTAAAACTCTTTTAAATTGGGCTGAACTACTCAGAGGAGTTTCCAAACAGCCAGTGCTGGGGAAAAGCAGTAAGTGTTTTAGTAATGAGATAGGCAGGCCCATTAACCCTCCAAGGAAATTCCAAACACCAGGGGGAATAGTTTGCTTCCCTTGGGCTCTGCCTAGGTAAATGATAATGTTAGTCTTCTGCTACACATCATCATTCTCTCAGAAGGTGTCACATGACAGAGGAAACTGCCCACTGTCCGTGAAAGTGTGGGGGACTCAGACGTGTCAAGCTAACATCTTTGCATTTGTAATACAAAGTATTTTCTTTTGATGCACAATATTCACTTATGAAGATACTGAGGAAATGAGAAGTGTTTCAGCATCATCAGGTAACTTTCTATCTGTGAAAGTAGGTGTTTTCCATATGTGCCTTTCTCTCACCCTGTCTTTGTTCAAGTTATAGCTTGAGCAGATGAGAGCTCTCATTTAATACATACATTTAATAGAGTCAGGGCCGGTGCAAGGAAGTTTCGCGCCCTAGGCGAAACTTCCACCTTGTGCCCCCCCCCCCAGCTCTGCAGCAGCTCCCTTCCCCCCCATCCACCACGAGACACCCCCCTGCAGCAGTTCCCCCCCTCCCCGGAGCTGTGCGGCACCTCCCCACCCCAGCTCACCTCTGCTCCGCCTCCTCCCCGAGCACTCGGCCCCTGCTCTAATTCTCCTCCCAGGCTTGCGGTGCAAAACAGCTGATTGGTACTGCAAGCCTGGGAGGCGGGAGAAGTGGAGCAGCGACTGTGCGCTTGGGGAGGAACGCTGTAAAAAGAAAAATTGGGGACACTGCTTTTTGGTGCCCCCAAATCTTGGCACCCTAGGCAACTGCCTAGTTCGCCTTAATGGTAGCACTGGCCCTGAATAGAGTAACAATTTCTCAGCTTGTTTATATGTAATCAGAGGGTGTAACATAACTGATAAGGACAGCAATAACTTTTTCAGCTAGTAAATACTGACATTTTAATAACTGAAAAATGCAGACTACAGGTTAATAGAGGTACAATGTCTGAGCAAATCTGGAGTGTCTCCAGCAATAATATCACCTGCTGAATGTGACAGCAGTAATTACTCTACTCTCAGAAACAGAGCATTAATTAAAAACATTTGTTTATTTTGCCACCTTAGGGAAAAGGAGGAAAAGACTCAATAATCCAGGCACTTGATGTTCAAGACAGGCTGAAAACTGAGAAGAGAAAGGATCTATTTTCTTGGGTTTTAATATAGTGCTTACCGCTGTGGTATTATTATTAATTAATTATTACTATAATTATTTATATCTAATTGCTAAACCTGCAACAGATGTAGATAGTCATTAATTATCTATCATCTCTTTCAAATAAGGTGCCTTTTCTTAGCCAGACCCTAAATACACACAAAGAAGAATTATCTAATATTTAAGCACAACTTAAACTTATTTTAAGCTTCTAAGTTTGAGATCTATTTTCCAGCTGTAATACCCCAATGATTATAAAAATTAAATGCCAAACATTGCAAACACATTACTTCTTTTATGATACTAGTAACAACTTTTCACTTACATTTATAGTAAAATTCACTTACTGGTTTTGATGCAGTAGCCCAGTGAGAGAGTGTGTGAGTTGCACACACTCATTTATTTTAAAACAGCTGGAAGAAAAATAAAATTCCCATGGAAACAATTCTAGTGGTCTTAATATTTTCATTTGATTGGAGTCACTCCAGGGATGAATTTGGCCCAGTGTTACGACTATGGAAACACTGTACCTATGTGGTTATTAGCGTATGAAGATGTTATGGTGGGGATTTGAATAATGGTTGTATAAGCATGATTATAGTGGTTTCAACATTGTTTTTATGATCTGGTTTGAAAACAGATCTTCTCAAACAGATTAAAATAAAATGTCAAATACAATGTTACTCCTTTTTGACCTGAGTGGCTGGTCAAAGTTCAGGGCCCTACTCCAGTGGGAGTAGAAATTTATGATTGAGTCTGGTATTTTCTATGACGAGTCTTGTTTATTTACAAGGAATGTACAAAGTCCTGCTTCTCTGCATGCAGAAGGACCCAAAGGCAAATGTAGCTTGCATTGCATTTTGGCATATCCGCGTTCATTAGTTTTATAACATAATCATTGCACAAGTATCACAGACAGTCATAAATTTTATTCACCATTGTGTCTTCTATGTGTTTTCTATGAGTTGTATTTTGGATGGTTCATTTTCCTTGGATGTTATCTCCAAGCTTCTGACAAGCCATGATGTTTATTTTGTATCTGTCAGGAAGCTTGTATCCGGTGTGTGGTACAGAATCCATGTTCACTCCATCATCGTACCGAAAATTCTTATGCAGAAGCTCTGGTTTTGCAGATGGCAAGTGTTCCCTATCTGAAAAAATCAATGGGCAGAAGCCAAGTATCCAAATATTCATTGATTTTTTTTTATTTTTTACACTAGAATAATAGAATATTAGGGTTTGAAGAAACCTCAGGAGGTATTCCAGTCCAATCCCCTGCTCAAAGCAGGACCAAAACCAAATAGATCATCCCAGCCAAGGCTTTGTCAAGCCTGGCTTTAAAAACCTCTAAGGATGGAGATTCCACCACCTCCCTAGGTAACCCATTCCAATGCTTCACCACTCTCCTAGTGAAATAGTGTTTCCTAATATCCAACCTAAACCTCCCCCACTGCAGCTTGAGACCATTGCTTCTTGTTCTGTCATCTGCCACCACTGAGAACAGCTTAGGTCCATCCTCTTTGGAACCCTCCATCAGGTAGCTGAAGGCTGCTATCAAATCCCTCCTCACTCTTCCCCAGTTTCCTCAGCCTCTCCTCGTAAGTCAAGTGCCTCAGCCCCCTAATCATTTTCGTTGCCCTGCGCTGGACTCTTTCCAATTTTCCACATCCCTTCGGTAGTGGGGGAACCAAAACTGGACGTAATACTCCAGGTGTGGCCTCACCAATGCCGAATAGAGGGGAATAATCACTTGCATTGATCTGCTGGCAATGCTCCGACTAATACCGCCCAGTATGCCATTGGCCTTCTTGGTAATGAGGGCACACTGCTGACTCATATCCAGCTTCTCGTCCACTGTAATCCCCAGGTCCTTTTCTGCAGAACTGCTGCTTAGCCAGCCAGTCCCCAGCCAGTAGCGGTGCATGGGATTCTTTCTTCCTAAGTGCAGGACTCTGCACTTGTCTTTGTTGAACCCCATCAGATTTGTTTTGACCCAATCCTCCAATTTGTCTAGGTCACTCTGGACCCTCTGGATCCCTACCCTCCAGCATATCTACCTCTCCCCCTAGCTTAATGCGAACTTGCTGAGGGTGCAATTAATTCTGTCATCCAGATTATTAATAAAGGTGTTGAACAAAACTGGCCCCAGGACCAGCTCCTGGGGCACTCCGCTTGATACCAACTAAACATCTAGCTGTTTATCACTACATTGTTATTTAATTTAATTCAATTCAATTTTTCCATAACCAGATTCTTTTATGCCATATAATTATGGAAGAGGGATTTGTTTTCCTACCAAAATTCGCTTGCCACTTTTTGGAGAGCTACTGTAATAACTAGAGTTCCTAGTACTACTAAAGGATCAGCTGATCAGGAATTACCTTGCCTTGCAATCCTGTAAGAAGCAGTCCACTACATTTATGAGCCCCTAAAAGGGTTTGCTTCAGGTTTGATTCTAAAAATAAGTAATTGTAACTGTGGTAATGGGAGGGGGATCTTTAATCTATCTGAGCCAGCTCCCACTAAAAAACTTCTGCCATCACTATTAAATGTAGGACAAACTCAAAAATATATCATGATTAGAGATGGCCTCAAGCTGTAGAGTTTGGAACCAGATTCAGTCCAACTCTAATTAGGCGTACACACTGCCAAGCCACTTTGTGCGCAGAAACTGCACAGCTGTAGTGCTTTAAAAAAAATAACACACCCCAATGAGAGGCGTACAGCTTTCTACACCAGGGCTATAGTGCTGAAGTGCCAGTGAAGACACGATGGCAATTACAGCCATTACAGATTGGCCTCCAGGAGGTGTCCCACAATACCTGTTCTCACCTCTCTGGTCATTGATTTGAACTCTACTGCTCTGCCCTCAGGTGACCAACCATCATCCTCACCCCGTAAATTCCTTTGCAAATTTGAAAGTTCCCTTCCTGTTTGCTTGGTGATAAGTGCAGTGCTCTCAATGCATCTTTCCAGGTGGCCATGACTGCTCCATGCAGCAGGCGATCCTCTACTTGGAGCAATGCTGAGCTGCTGGACCTTGTCAGCATTTGGGGAGAGGAAGCTGTGCAGTTCCAGCTGTGCTCCAGCCGTAGGAATGATGATACCTACGGACAGATTTCACGATGCATGACAGAAAGGGGCCATGACTGGGACACATTGCAATGTAGGGTAAAAGTGAAGGAACTGCAGAATGCCTACCACAACAATGAAACAACTTATTAGGCTACAACTTGCCAAGGACACTGCTTTTAAATGATGTTAATATGAATTTAGAGAACAAAGAATTCTTCAGTTACGGATGAACGTTCTACTCTCCGTTACGCGGCTGTGAACTGGGTATAACTCTATTGTCATCAGAGGAGTAAGTGTAGAATGTGGTCTGGGATCTCTTACAAACAACCTGCCTTTTTAATGCTCCTCTTCGCAGTGCTTTAGCCTCACTGTTCACTGCTCTCACATCACAGACCTCAGGGCAAGATTGGAAACCAGTTGCTCTTCTCTTTACCCAGGGGAGATTTCTCATTTGGCCTGAAGAGTGTAGCCACTCTTTCCACTTCCTTTCTTGCTCAATATCAGTTGGTTGGTTTTAATCAGTATTTTCATGAAATTATAAAGAACAAAGTATACCTAACATAGTACAGGGGCTAAACTGTCAACCAGAGAAGAGGGGAATACTACCTAATCTAATTAAAGCTAACGGCATTTCTAAAGTGCCTGTCACTACACTATCTAAACACTCTCCCTCTTCTGCTGCATAGAGTCCATAAAGGAGACACATTCATTTTATCGGTTTCCGGAAGCAAAGAAGAGAAAAGGACACAACTACTATGTATGCGATTTTCATGAGCTGAAGCCAGACAGTGAAGTAGTGGCCGGTGAGTCTAGACAACATGCTGAGGGTCTAACTGATCACCATATTTGGTGGTTGGGAAGGAATTTCCCTCCAGGTCAGCTTGGCAGAGATTCAGGGTGGTAGTGGGGGGGGGGGGTTCCTGTCCCAAATCCATGCTGCAGAGTCACTTGCTGGTTTAAACTAGAGTAAATGGTGGATTCTTTGTAACTTGACTTCTTTAAATCATGATTTGAAGGCTTCAGTAACTCAGCCAGAGGTTAGGGGCCTATTACAGGAGTGGATAGGCCTGAGATGTGCATCAGACTAGATGATCATGATGGGCCCTTTTGATCTTAAAGTCGATGAGTTTCATAGCAGATAAACACAACAGCTCACACTTCTCGTCCTTGTTTTCAAGGCCTTCTATTGCTCAGTCCCACTTTAGTATCTTGGACCTCACTTCCTGACGTGCCAATGATGCCAAATTTTAGGCACCCTCTTATTTCCTGTTCCATTCCAGCCTCATGCCTTTGTCCATGCTGTGTCACCTGTGAGGAGGCTAAAACAACCAAACAACACTACTTTAAGGGAGCCCTCAAGATGTGCCTGTAGGTTACTGAGTAACCAAAGACCAAATCCAGAACCCACTGAAGTCAATGACAGTCTTTCCAAGTCCCTTGGTGAGCTTATCAGTGTAACCCTCACTTTTCTCTCCTTTCCCCCATTTTTTGTTTGTTTATGACTAAGGCCTTGTCTACATTGTGGGTTTTTGCACCCATTTAGCCACACTGATGTAGTGCAAACCCCTAACAGAGATAATGTAAAGAGTGCCTTGCACTTCTGCAGTTACCCACTTTCCAGTTCTTCATAGAACACTCACAGCCTATGCAGTGACAATTCAGGCTCCCCATCGTGCCCCAGGGATGTGACTCACCCACCCCTCACTGCTTTTATTTATTCTGTAGCGTCTATACTGAGGTGACCAAAAAGGGGTGCCAATGATGATGTGCATAGGGGACTTAGACCACTAATTATTTTTTTTTTTTTACACAAGTCACAGAATAGCCATTGTATAAACACCACCTTTTACATTGGCGTTGACCCCAGTGGCATGCAGATAAGAATCTTATTCCTTTTATGACTCATGTCCGCTTCCTCTGGAAACCTCAGCTCTCAGTGATAAGAGTATGTGTGAGATTTGCAGTGAAACTGTTTGCAGAAATAAATGCAGGGGCATTTGTCTATTCTTTGCAAAAACCAAGCTGGTACATGTTCACTAAACGAAGATTCAGGTTGGAGTCTGAAGTAGAGGCCTGCAAATCTGGAGGTATCCACTTTATATCTGCGGACTATTCTTGTGAATAGCAGCTCGGATGTGGATACAGATTTTGTAACCATGCAGGGCTCTGGAGCTGTAGCACATACTCGCCAAAGCAGGTGGAGGGACCCAGGCTCCCTATGCTCTCCTCAACCCGGCTCCAGCTCTGGCTCTGGCTCCAGCTAGGGGGGCGGGACTCAGAATCACAGCCCGGCCATGATAAGAGCTGGGCAGGCAGATGTGGGAAGCTGCAGTGGACCCTCCACCTGCCCGGGGTGGGGGGCCCTGAGCAGTCCCTGGCCCGTGTCCTTGCCACCCAGACCTCCGGCCCAGGGCAGGTGGAGGGTCCCTGCCATGGTTTCTCACAGCTGCCCATCCAGCTCTTACGGTGGCTGGGCTGAGGCTTTGAGGCACTGCCACCCCACCCCTGCCAGAGCCGAGTCGGGGAGAGCCACACAGGCAGCTGTTGAGAGCCGATGCAGAGTCGTGGACCCCCCCACCTGCCCTCGACTGGGTGGAAAGTCTTGGGGGGCAGAGATATGGCTGGGGGCTGCTCTCAGCCCTCCATACCCCCGTGGGCACATGGAGGGTCCATGCTGGCCTGGTGGGGAATTGAGGGGGAAGAAGAGGGGAAGAGGAAGGAGGCTGCCCCTGTGAAAAGAGGACAGGAAAGATCTCCCCCGCAGCACCACTGGTCAATGCTGTGCGGTGACCTGTAGAGCTGTTTAGAGCCCTGCAAATTCGTGAATATCTGCGGATGATGATATCTGCAGACAACTTTTGCAGTTCGGATGCGGATACACATTTTTTGTATGTCTGCGCTGGGCTCTAGTCTAAAGTCCATTTTACAAATACACCTCTACCCTGATATAACGCTGTCCTTGGGAGCCAAAAAATCTTACTGCCTTATAGGTGAAACTGCATTATATCAAACTTGCTTTGATCTGCCGGAGTGCACAGCCCCCCCCCCCCCCCCGGAGCACTGCTTTACCGAGTTCTATCCGAATTAATGTTATATCGGGTCGCGTTACGTCAGGATAGAGGTATAGTAGCTTACATGCAGCAACTGCCCTGCTGGGCTGCCTGTGTGAAATGCACATAAACAAATTCAGGTCGAATTCAGAGCTGACATTAGTGAGTCTAACTTTTACTGAAGTCAATTGAGTAGCACCCACTTTCTCCAGGCCCCTGTGTTTAGAGCTATCATTTGTAGATTCTCCAAAGTACCACTAAACAACTCTGCTGTGCTACAAAGCCAAGAAAATAATTATTGCCACATCCTACCTGCCAACAAAGTCCATTGGAGCATGGAGCCAGAATACAGTGGAGTCAGCCATATCCCTTAAATTGGTTTATGGTGGATTTTTAAAGTTTTTAACACTTAATTTACCGGTTAATTTATTTCTCATCCTGGTTAGTGGGGACATTCAGCACATATTGGTGAAATAAAATAGATTTGAAGTTTTTTACTTTGCAGTTCACTTTTCACAGGAGATTGCTACAAGGCTTAATGAATTTCTTAAACCTTTAAAGACTGCCCTCACCCCTGCTGTTATCAGCCAAGGGCACAGATGGGTACATTGAGTCATATCTGCTTCTTTGTTGTATGGTCCTCATTGACACTTTCCCAGCCCACATAAAGGATGATGTGGCCTCACATAAGTAGTTAGAATCTGATACTAAAATGGTTATGGCATGGAAAACCATCCTTGGGTTTCACCTCCACTATCCCCATGCACAGAGCAGAGAGAGGATGGGGAATTTGGCAGGCTCTCTAGTTCAGTGGAAAAACAGATCATGTGGTCATAACAATTGATGATTTTGTTTCCATTTCTTTCCTCCAAGTACGTCTAAATTAGGGCGATCAGTAGTGATGGGAGACTTTTGTTTCTCCAGATTTAGGACTCAGTTGAAAACCACAGGTTTAGGTTTAGAAGAGGACCATAAAAGCTTTTCACATTCAAATTCCATTTGGCTCAGGCAAATTGTTGATTGTGGGCTGCTGCATTAGTTTAACTTTTATTTCCCAGTAGTGCTGGGAGCAAGGCAAGAATGATTACCTTCTCTTGTTTGCATTAAACAGACTTTGTATATAGGCCTGATTCACACACAATGATGCACTTGTTTAACTAAAGGTGTGTTTTTAAGGTGACATAGTGTTTAACTAAACTCTTTGTGGACACACTTAAATTGATTGAAACCTGACTTATAGCAGTTTAGCACATACTGGTAAACGTACCGGCCCAAACTAAACAGATAAAACCAGTTTAATTGTGTCCAACATAGAGGTTTTGCACCAGTTTAAATAAAATCAGTTTTTAAACCAATTAAAACTGATTCACTTTGTGTGTAGACAAGGCCTTAGTCCTCATCACTGCTACTCTGACAGCACTTATCCATTTCAGTCACATTATCAGCCGTAAAAGCAATACCACTGCACTTAGCATTGGGTGGTCTATAGCAGTGTTTCTGAATGACTGGGCCACAGACCAGTGCCAGTGCCGATCCCCAAGATCTCCCTGACACAATTTAGTAAGCCAGCAAGCCTGTCCCTGGTATCAAAAAGGTTGAGAAACACTGGTCCATAGTACCAATCACCTCTGCCAATGCACCCAAACTCCACAGGAGGAAAATCTGCTTCACACCTTCCTTCCACAAATGACATGAATGAATGATCACCAAATGGTCCAAGGGACTGTCTGACCAGCCAGTGTTAATATCATGCTGGGTGCCAGAATATGACATGAGATTAACTGTAGCGTTCTGTCTGTTTTAAAGCAAGTCCATAATGAACATGGCAGCAGGTGGAAAATTAAATCAACAAGCAAAATAAGCAGATGTGTGCTTGCTGTGAGAAGTCCTCGATAGGGATTGCAAAGTCTTATCTCATGTAAGAACCCACAAAAGAAATGCAGCATGTGTGAAGTGACTGAGTAGGGCACAGGCAAAGGGTGTGAGCTCAGAAAATAAATCAGCTGGCTTCTAGCCACAGTCAGCTCATGGATAAAAGTAGGTCAGGACAACTGGGTGTAACCTTTAAAGAGCCAGAACATAGAAATGCTGGTCATATACTGCAATACAGGCAGCTGTTAGGAAGGGTAGATCCGGAAAGCCTTACTGGGGAGGCCATTGTGTAATTTAATACTTACTAATAATGTCCAGCAAGAACATGTATCGGGGGGTAGCCGTGTTAGTTTGGATCTGAAAAAAGCGACAAAGGGCAGGTCTTCACTTCCTGCCGGATCAGAGAGTAGAGATTGCTCTATTGGGGATCAATTTATCGTGCCTCGTCTAGAGGCGGATAAATCAATCCCCAAATGCACTCCCCGTCGACTCTGGAACTCCAGCTCGTGAGAGGCAGAAGCAGAGTTGACGGGGGAGCTGCAGCAGTTGACTCGCCGCCGTCCTCATGGCCAGGTAAGTTGACCTAAAATATGGCGACTTCAGCTACGCTATTCGCGTAGCTGAAGTTGCGTATCTTAGGTCGACACCCTCCCGCCCTCAGTGTAGACCAGGGCAAAGAGTTCTGTGGCACCCTATAGACTAACAGACGTATTGGAGCATGAGCTTTCATGGGTGAATACTCACTTGCATCTGACGAAGTGAGCATTCACTCACAAAAGCTTATGCTCCAATATATCTCTTAGTCTATAAGGGGCCACCGGGCTCTGTCACTTTCAGCAACAACATGATTCCCAGACATGCTGCTGACCTGCGGCTCAGAGCATGCCCCTTCATTCTTAAGTATGTAGCCACAACATCTCTTTGGCCTTCTTGGCTACAGTGCATCTCCTCGAAGTATTTTAAATGCAGGCCTACCACTGGCAGATGGGAAAAACAGATTTGTGGCTAACCACTTATTGCTTACCTCTGTTGCATTATTGGGAGCTTCCTGGATCAAGTGCTAAGACTTGATATTAAAGTTACCTTCAGCTCTACCAATTGTATACGTCTCCTAAATTCTTGTCCATCCATGGACTGAGCCTGATATAAAACTGATCTCCAGACTACTGACATCCTCACCCTGACTAGGCCAACAGGCATTTTCAACGATGCTACTTCCCAAATACTGGACAGGACATTTCAGCCCGGAACTGCAGATCTGTGAGCAATGTAATTTCATTTTACCCCTTCCCCTTTCTAAGGTATTGGTGCTCTCTCCGTCTCTCTCTCTCTCTCTCTTTGTGAGTGAGAGAGAGAAAGAGATTGATCATGGAAAGAATAAGAGACATACTGTTACTACCAGCTAAGGGAAATATATTTTAGCTCAACTGGTAGAGAACTGTTTTTGGAGCTCATGAAATGTCAGATTTCTATTTTTAGCTCCTCAAATCTGTGTGGTTTATATAGCCAGTGTGTGTGTCATCAGTAGTACACAGATGTGTTAAAATGTTCCTCCCTGCTCCGCTCTCTCCTCGTGCAACCTATGTACAATTTCCAGTGGATTCTGCAGCGTGACATTGTAAATGTAGAGCTTCCACTCATCAGTTTTCCACAGCAAAGTAACTGCTACTTCAAACACTGAGATAACACTGGAGAACAAAAAATAAATATAAAATAATGAGCAAACAAAACAGTGGACTTTCCACTCCTAGGACAAGCCCACAGAAATCTGTCCCACTCTGAAACGTTACCAGTCACAAAGATGCTTCATGACACTTTTATGAGGGTTTTATCTTGCATTAGAGGGAACAAGCCTGTAATAATTAATATCATGATGAGAAACGCTGAGGCTTGTGGTTTAAATGATTTCAATTTAACAAAAAGAGAAAGAAATAACTAAGAAAATCTGATTTTATTTACATACAAGTTAAATACAGATAGATTTAGATGTACTGATAGACAGAGAGATGCACTGTTGCCAATTGACACTCTGTCTCTCTCACTTAACACATTTAGCTACACACAGAAAATACTTGGAACCCATTCCATATTCACTGAAAAGATACAGAATAACATTTAGTGTCAGAGCCATTCCTGGACAGTTTGGAAAAGCCAGTGTGTTTGCTGGCACCCTCCAGGACTGTCTGGATCAGCACTCTCTTACATAATGATGAAGTCTGCTTACCTGTGCCCACTGTTGGGAAAATAATCCATTGGCCACCTGTCCACAGAATGAACCTTAACAGCAGACAAAAAAGATTGCTACACAAACACGCTGATGTTTCAGTCACCTTCTCTTGTTTTCAATAAGCCTAAAATATTAGCCGCTGCGTTTGTTTGCTGTTAATGTTTGCCTCCTTAGGAAGTCAGTTTTTAATCTTGTGTTTAGTTTTTGGACAATTTTTCAGTGCTCATTTTTGAGGTTGTTGGAGTGGGAGAAAACCTGCAGCACCCCAAATCTGATCCCCACAAAGTGGGTTATAATTAGCTTTTATTATGTATAATATTTAAACTGTGAGATAATATTTAGCATACGTAGGAGAAAGGCTCTAGCTAGCTTCCTTAATACATTAACTGTCATATTCTATATAGGATGTCATGCTGTCCTGCAAACTCACTCATGCTAAGATAGGGTAATGAAATCTCAAGCTTCAGTGCATCTGGTGATTCCCCTTAGTGGTCAGGAAGGATTTCATCCTATGCACAGTATTGCCCAACTATCTGGGTGATTATCAGTGTGGGTTTTTTCTCCACCTTCCTGTAAACCATCATGTATTGTCCATTGCCTGAAGCAACACTTTTAATGGTTCAATGGTACTGAGTTTGGCAAATGCTCACAGTATGATTGCACATCATTATGTTTACTCCTGCACACTAGGAAGTGGGAACTAGGGGTAGAAAAACCACTACATGACAATAAATCCTCAGGTAAACAGGGAGATATCAAACTTTTTAAACAGCAACAAAAAAAGACTCCAGGAATTTTGCATGAAAGTCAATACCAAAAATACTTTTCTCCATTATTTTGAACCAACCTTACTTCTCGTACCATACTTGCCTCACTGTCACAATGGTGTGCCAGGGAGAAGCAAACACACTTCACTGCATTTCAGTTGCACACTGGGAGATCAAGAAGCAAATTATGCTATTGTAATCAGTGGCCTTGCCAGTTTTATCTGTCTCTCATTAATTACATGAACTTTCAAATCTGGAATGTCAAAGTGGATTGAAGGTCCTTGCTGTTTTCCTCAAATCTTCTAGATTTCCCAGCTGCTGCCGTTAGTCATGAGATTTACTAATCTTCTGCATTTGATGCAAAAGTGACAGAGTGTTTGTTGTCTTGATCTTTATCTTCATCTTGCTTCATTGCAAAATAATCAAGGGACTCATAAAGTGTGGAAATAGCCTTGAAAACCAAAGAAAACTCCCATCAAATTAAGTTATACCATTAAAGTGTGTTTTAAGCTGAATAATTATCTAACACGTCACCTAGAATAGGACTCAAGGAACAGAGAAGGAACCTGATTTGACCCATCTCAAAAGTCAGAGTTCTACATTTAGAAATAAGCCCAAGCCACAATATTTGGATTCAAATGCAAAGTTTTCCACATGTTTGGAACCAGGGGTTTCATTTATCCCATTATAGCAAGACCCAAGATGCAAAGTTCTCATTTGGATCTGAATCCACAAAATTTGCGGTGGTTGATCCTGACTTTTAGTTCAGGTCCATTCCTATTCAAATGGCACCAGAACTGGGCTTGGTTTTCTACCATCATGACCTTTCAAGTCCTGTAATGTCCCCGCTATACATGGGTTTACGTACAAAACCACAGTGCTGTTTCCTTTAGCTGCTGTTTTCGATGTAATCTATCTAGTGTCCAGTTACTGTGCTATCTAGGTGCAATTCGGAGCTATACAAAATGATCCGATTTTCATTTCATAAGTATTTGTGGGTAAAATCTTTGAGGTCTTCAGATGAGATCTGCAACAAAATGCTGGGAGACCTAAACATCTCCCCCAAAACCCACATACATGTGCATGCCCACAGCACAATCTTCTGTTATGCCTGGGGTATTTACCATAGAATCATCTCGTTGACTCTCCCAAAATTCTCAGTCTTGTGCTGTACACAATAGTGTGATAATGCACATCAAGAATTGGATATTTTTTAGTTTGTCCTCACAATACCGCTTAAAGGAAAGTATTATCATCTCTATTTTTACAGAAGAGAAACTGAGGCCCAGATAGATGAAGTGATTTGCAGTAGGAAATCTGTGATAGAGCCAATAATATGACCCAAGCCTGGATTCCCAGCCCTGTTCTTCAGCCACATGATCATCCTTTCTCCCCAAGAGGTAGAAAACAACTGCTACTGCCTATGATATCTAAACAAGTAGAAACTGTGGTGCTCACAGCCACAAGGCATCCACTTTGTAAGAACGTAAATTAGAATGGCAGATAGATTTGCACTGAATATAAGATGTGGATTCAGACATAGGTTGCAGCAGCATGACACTTGCTGTCTCCAGAAAAGGTACTTAATGCAACCTAGGAAAAAAATAGCAAAACCTCATTTAAAGCAAGCAAAAAACTTTCTAAACAACTGCTGCAAACTTTGTGACACTTGTCACCTGATCTAACTAATAACAAGGTAGTCTTGGAATTGAAAGATCACAATTCTTATAAAAAATATCATAATCTGTATTAGAATTTAAAAGATACATGACGAGGTGACTGCGGTTAACAGCCATTTAGTTATAAAACAGCAACAACAATAGATCTTTCATAATTATATTCACACATCTTCTGGATGACTCTTGTTGTCCATGCGAGTCCATTGCAGCTAATAGCTAGCAGTGAACTGATCGCTTTGCACCCTAGCTTTGATGCTTGCCTTCTCATTCTCAAAACAATTTTTCTCATGTCATCATCAAATATTAACAAGTAACAGAGCTATCCAGCATAATAAGAGGTCTATTTTTATATTTTAAATGAAATTAATAGATTTTTTAAAAAATATTTTAACTGAGATAAAAAGAACAGGAGTACTTGTGGCACCTTAGAGATTAACAAATTTATTTGAGCATAAGCTTTCGTGGGCTACAGCCCACTTCATTGGACACATAGAATGGAAACATAGTGAGGATATATATATATATATATATATATATATATATATATATATATATATATATATATATATACACATATATATACATACATACAGAGAACACGAAAAGATAGGCGTTGCCCAACCAACTCTAAGAGAATAATTAATTAAGATGAACTGTTGTCAGCAGGAGAAAAAAACTTTTGTAGTGATAATCAAGATAGCAAATACTCACCAGTAACCACACACCACAGAACAAAAACACTAACCCAGGAACCTATCCTTGCAACAAAGCCCGATGCCAATTCTGTCCACATATCTATTCAAGTGACACCATTATAGGACCTAATCACGTCAGCCACGCCATCAGGGGCTCGTTCACCTGCACATCTACTGATGTGATATATGCCATCATGTGCCAGCAATGTCCCTCTGCCATGTAAATTGGCAAACTGGACAGTCTCTATGCAAAAAATAAATGGACACAAATCTGACATCAGGAATCATAACATTCAAAAAACAGTAGGAGAACATTTCAACCTCTCAGGCCATTCAGTAATAGATTTAAAGGTGGCAATTTTGCAACAGAAAAGCTTCAAAAACAGACTCCAGCGAGAAACTGCTGAACTTGAATTGATATGCAAACTAGATACTATCAATTTAGGCTTAAATAGAGACTGGGAATGGCTGAGTCATTACACACATTGAATCTATTTCCCCCATGTTAAGTATCTTGTCAAACCGTCTTAAATGGGCTATCTTGATTATCACTACAGAAGTTTTTTTTCTCCTGCTGCCAACAGTTCATCTTTAACTGGGGTAATATCTTTTACTGGACCAACCTTGTCTCATCTACCTTGTCTCACTAATATACTGGGATCAACATGGCTACGACAACAGTGCAAAAATTATTTTGATATTTCCTGTAATATTACAAAATAAACTCTTTAATCATAGAATCACAGAACTGAAAAGGACCTCGAGAGGTCAGAAAGAGACCCAGGGTGAATCAATGCATTCTGGTGAAGAAACTCTCAATTATAAATTTTTCCAAAAAATTACTCGTCCTGACCATTTGTGCCATCCATGGCAATTACCAGTGGATTTTCAGTAGTGGTAACAACAACATTAATGTGAAACTGAACATGAGGTGAGAAGCCAAGAAATTCTGTGTTTTAACATCAGCAGCTCTGTCTATAACCACCTCTGTGGCCTTTGGCACTTTACTTAACCACTTTGGGTTACATTGAGTGTAAGGCTATGAAACTCCCACTGATTTCAATGGAAACCGTGTCTGCTAGGGTTGAATTTGGTCATCTGTGTCTCAATATCCCAATCTGTTAACCTAGGTATTTTGAGAATTTATTATTTAAGATTTATACAGTGTTTTGATGATGTCAGGGGCTTTATTTAAGTGCTAACCTCACACACATTGTTATCCTGCTACAGCTAGTGTGCTTAGGGTTAGGTGAATAACTTCTAAACAAATGGAAATCAGACACAGCTATGAATTTTTACTGACACCTTTACTGCTGACTCTGGGCCAGATCTGGGCCCTGATGGCAGTACAAAGACCCATGAAGATGGCTTAACCAGCTTCATGGGCTCTCCCCAGAACAGCGGAGTCTGGAGGCAGGTATAACTGGTTTTATGCTACCCCAATGTAGGGATGTCCTAGGCATAGCCAGGGAAAAGGGGCATGGCTGAGAGCTACTGCACTCCAGTGATCTCCAGCTGCTTGAATGGTGCCTTGAGCTGAACCAGGACCAAAGGGAGGAGCAGAAAGACAGTGTAAAGCCAACTTTTTCAGTTCCTAGCTACACTGGGTGTTACTCCAGCACCAGTGAGGAGCTGAACCCTTTGAGTACAATATGGTATAGCCTCCTTACTCCTCTTGCTTACTTGACATACATACTTGTGTTCTGTGCTTTCCCCACAATGTCAAGTACACTGAAGCTGCTAACCATGGCTGCAGTAGCAATGGGGGACTATGCTGTGGCATATTATAGCACTTCTTGGGGAACAGTATGATATGGCCTTCCCAACGTGCACAGTTTTAAATAAAATTAAGCAAGTTTGCCTTGCTCTTATTGACAATGCATTTCATTTTTTTCATGGTTTTACTGGACTGTACTAAATAACAGCAACTTCCTGTTCCCCTGTTAAATTCTGTCTGCTCAATTGAACCTCCATAAATACCTCACTTAGGAGCCCACTTCTTGTAGGCCGACCCCTGCTGTAAATCGCTTACCCATTCTGATGAGTTTGATGAAGACGGCTTTCTCTCCTCTGCTTCATTTATCTCATTTCCTTCATCCAATTCAGTAACCTGAAGTGTCTGTTCCTCATGGGTCTTTCTCTCTGGAACTGAACGTGGATGGAACACATTTATGTGACATAAATACAAAGTAGAGCCATTATTTTGTTTATTACACATTTCTGGAGTCACATCAGTGCTTTGTGAGGGTAGACTGATGGGGACTGATGTTTCATTGGTCTACATGGAATGCAAAGAAGTGTGTAGACCTACTGTGTGCTAGTGAAGGGTGCCCAGACACCAAACTTTTGCAGTCCCTTTTAGACACCATACAGCTCAGATTTGCAGGGTCCATATGTGGCAGCTCGTTGTAGAGACACATTTACTCTTTCCAGGATTATGAGTAATTCAAGCAAAGGAGGGTGCATAGTGATTGTGGGTGCATAAGAAGGGTCCATGCAAATACACATGGACCATGCCTCATAATAAATTGTTTGGAGTATCCATGAAGAGCCAGAAATGGAGGCACAACAGTTGTACCATGCAGTTCCTCTCCTAATGCTGCTTTTTAAGGTGCACACATACTCTGAGACAGCATTTTGCTGTTAGGGACTATATGTAAAAATGCAGTGCCACTTACCAGAGTTTTTTGAGTTCTGCTGCTTTTTGTAACAGAGATAGAAACAGCCGCCTGATATTAGGAAAGGAAAGATGGCTAGAATTGCCATAAAATGATAGTTTTCCATTGATCCAGCTTCTGCAATCAAACATTTCAACTCAAGTTACTTATTACTAAAAGCACAATATATAAGACCTTGTTAGGTTTTTAGATATATGTGTGTCCTATTGTCTCAATGGCTAGGTTCAAACCTAGTAAATATTAGATCCCACAAACACTTAAACGTGTGTGATTTTGCTCATGTGAATAATCCCTTCAATAGGACAACCCGTAAACAAAGTTACACGCATGCTTAAATGTTTGCAGTTTGGGCCTTAAAATAAAAATTATTAATATTTTGCAATTATACAATAAAATAAAATATTGCAGGTGTGTGGCATTTTTATTTAAACCATTTGATGATCACTGCAATGCTTGCCATCAGCGAATCAAAAATACCCACTATTGTATCGCCTAATTTTGCTTGGTTTTATAAATTAATAAAACATAATAAATGATAAAAACACTACCACTGGGGTGAGCTCATGACTAACTTGAGTAACAGGGTGACTGTAGTGATGGAACCATTTCCCTTCCTCACTCCACCTCTCTCCCTAGCATTTCTCATCCTCATTCACTGCCTCATCTAAATTACAGACTGTAAGCTCTTCCAGGCTTCACTGTGTCATTCTACGTCTTCTGTGAAGCACTCAGCAGAACTAAGGGTGCTATAAATGATAGTCTAATGAATCCTCTCAGCAATCATGTGATGTCAGTAAACCAACATTTTACGGCTGAGGAAACTAAAGCAGAGAGGTTAAGTGAATTGCCCAAGGCTACAGGAGTTAGTGTCATAGCCAAAATAAAGACATGGGTGCTCCTAACGCCCTGCTTTTTTTGTCAGATCATTGGTTTTATAACCTTTAAGGGAGAAAAAGAGTAAGTAACACATTTCTGACTAAAAAATCTTCAGGGGGACAAATGAAGTAGCATCTCTATAGAACAATTTATGTCGACTGCTTGTTTACCTTTCTCTTCAACAATCAGAGTTGTTCCATTTCCCAGCCCTTTTTTCATGAAAGGTATTTCAGTAGTTATCTCACAGAAGTAAGTTCCAGTGTCGTTTTTTTTCACAGCTTCAATCTTTAACACTGTCTTATCCTTGTGTGTGGCATTGGCTGTGTAGTAAAGTTTTGATGATAGCTCTCTGTTGATGCCCTCTTTACAGGTGAGATGTTCTGTTTTCCAGGTTACTCTAAACCGCTGAACCATCTCATTGTTTTTCCAGGAACAGGTAATTTCAGCTGACATTCCAGTGGATACCTTAATTTCTGATGGTGTCTGACTGATTGTTAATTCATTGGTACCACTTGCTATCGACAAAAACCAAATAACTTTAAGTTTAGTGCAGGCATAGTAAAACAGCACAATAATAAATAATAATTTATGGCATTATGGAGCCTATTTTATGACAACACACTCACTTTTTAAAATGTTGTTACTGTTTTCCCCTGAATAAGTACAAACACCTTAGTGTGATCCTGAGAACACCTCAGTGCCAACTGGCAAAGGGTTCACTGTTCTGTAACAGCAACACTTGACAGGCCTGACAAACTCACTAAACTCAACACACTGCTGTCATGGTAACCAAAACCAAAAAGGGTCAAGGGAGGTATCTAATAAAAACTTGTTTTTGCAAGATGTAGGTACGGCTGATATTTAAGGAATCGTGAATAAGTAATGAACATATGTTTTTGAGTCTGTATCCCAGGCAGGATTCACAAAAAGGTTTTGTCAGACAAGGAGATATATACTGACCTGTCTGCTTTGGTTCACACGTAAAATAAGCATTGTAAGCCAACTTAGTAAAAGTCCATTTGTATAGGACAGGATGAGGCTGTGAAGACAATGTGGTATCAGCACCCCAGGGAATATACCACGGGCCATCAGCCTGACTCTGGGGACGAACCAATGAACTTTAGGGATATAAGAAGGCAAAAGGACAGTGCTTTTTGCATTCATGCAAGGTGGATCCGAGCCCTGTTGGTTGATGACTCTGGGAGATTGCTCTAGGTGAGAAATACTTTAGACAAGGATTTTAGCCTGTAGAAGTTAAGTTTAGAATCTAAGAAGGGTGTTATACTTTTTGTTTTATATGTAACCATTTTGGTTTCCATTTGTTATCCTTAGTCACTCTCTCTTAAATTTCAGCTTTTGATAATAAAGGTGTGATTGTTTTCACTATAACTATATCTTGGTGCTGTTATGTTACACTGGAGCTGACCTCTGTTGACCCCAATGGACTAACGTGTTCTTTCGGGGATAGTTTACCTGATAATTTCTCAGTGTGCCAGTGACAGGATCAGGATAGGACAAGGGATGCTTTCACAGTAGCTGGGGTGCATGCATGCATCTATTGTTAAGCTGCCAGGCAAAGTGAGGGCTGGCTGAGCCCTGAGGAAATTGGTTGGGTGATTAACAGGCTGATGGTGTCAGGGTGCTGACACCCCGTTAAGCACCAGCAAGTCTTTCTCTTGCTGAGGCAGGGAGCTAATAAAGTGGCTCACAGTCCTGGGAACCCCAAGAAGGATCACACTTTGATCATATTAAAATGAACTGTCCCTTTGAATGGTGACAGGTTTCAGAGTGGTAGCCATGTTAATCTGTATTAGCAAAAACAATGAGGAGTACTTGTGGCACCTTAGAGACTAACACATTTATTTGGGCATAAGCTTTTGTGGGCTAAAACCCACTTCATCAGATGCTTGGAGTGGAAAATACAGTAGGCAGGTATATATACACAATACATGAAAAGATGGGAGTTGCCTTACCAAGTGTGTGCGGGGGTCAGTGCTAATGAGACAATTCAATTAAAGTGGAAGTGGGCTATTCTCAACTGTAGAATACCAAAGGAGGAAAAATCACTTTTGTAGTGATAATGAGGCCAACTTAATCAGGGCTTGTCTACATCAGAAAGTTGCAGCGCTGGTGAGGGAGTTACAGCGCTGCAACTTTGAAGGTGTACACATCTGCAAGGCACCACCAGCGCTGCAACTCCCTGTTTGCAGCGCTGGCCGTACTCCCGTTTTGTCTCGGGTGTAGAGGATCCAGCGCTGGTGATCCAGCGCTGGTAATCCAATGTAGACACTTACCAGCGCTTTTCTTGACCTCCGTGGAAGGAGGAAGCCTCTGGTAATCAAGCTGGTCTCCTTTCCCGGTTTGCTCTCTCGTTCCCGGAGCCCCGAGCAAGCAGGTCTCCTTCCCTGCGGTTTGCTGGGTGGCTCCGGGAACGCGAGAGCAAACCGCGGCGAAGCGGGTCTCCTTTCCCGGTTTGCTCTCTCGTTCCCGGAGCCCAGAGCAAGCAGGTCTCCTTCCCTGCGGTTTGCTGGGTGGCTCCGGGAACGAGAGAGCAAAGCGCGGCGAAGCGGGTCTCCTTTCCCGGTTTGCTCTCTCGTTCCCGGAGCCCAGAGCAAGCAGGTCTCCTTCCCTGCGGTTTGCTGGGTGGCTCCGGGAACGAGAGAGCAAAGCGCGGCGAAGCGGGTCTCCTTTCCCGGTTTGCTCTCTCGTTCCCGGAGCCCAGAGCAAGCAGGTCTCCTTCCCTGCGGTTTGCTGGGTGGCTCCGGGAACGCGAGAGCAAACTGCGGCGAAGCAGGTCTCCTTTCCCGGTTTGCTCTCTCGTTCCCGGAGCCCAGAGCAAGCAGGTCTCCTTCCCTGCGGTTTGCTGGGTGGCTCCGGGAACGAGAGAGCAAAGCGCGGCGAAGCGGGTCTCCTTTCCCGGTTTGCTCTCTCGTTCCCGGAGCCCAGAGCAAGCAGGTCTCCTTCCCTGCGGTTTGCTGGGTGGCTCCGGGAACGCGAGAGCAAACCGCGGCGAAGCGGGTCTCCTCTACAGGTTTGCTCTCGCGTTCCCGGAACCCCCCTTGAAGCCGCCCAACAGCGCTGCAGTGTGGCCACATCTAACACCACTTGCAGCGCTGGTTGCTGTAAGTGTGACCACTCTGCCGCGCTGGCCCTATACAGCTGTACTAATACAGCTGTAACAACCAGCGCTGCAAAACTTTAGATGTAGACATGGCCTCAGTGTGGTCCATTTCAAACAGTTGACAAGAAGGTGTGAGTAATGGTACGGGGAAATTAGTATGGGGGGAAAAACTACAAAAACTAATTTCCTGATACTAATTTCTTAAAGACATTGGTCATGTTTTAACAGAGCTGTGCAATCCCTTTGGAAAGCGTCAACCTGGTTTTTCTTCTTCTTTTGAACTGATATGCTTTCTTCTCACCTAGAGAAGTAATAAGAAATTTTCTCCTCCTTTCTTTTCACAATGTGGCTCACACAAGCTATTTATTTAATCCATCTCGATCATTTATAGTCCTACCATGAAGGTCCAATTCCAATCCCACTGAAATCAATGGCAACATTCCCATTTTTAATACAGTAACAGCAGCATCAGCCCCAAGACTTGAAAAGTTCACTTGAAATTTTAGTAAGATTTAAGAGCACACCCACAAGAAAGCATTGATTTCCCCCCTTTCTACTTTACAATATATTCTCTTTCAGAAAAAGCAGCTCTTGCCTTTATTATTATTTAAAACTTGTGCATCGTATCATTGGTTTGAATGGCACTTTAAATACTGGGTAAAAATGTACTATCCACCTGAAAGATATTAGAACTGAAATACAGAATGACCAAGATAGAACATGTTGGTGAATAAACATCAAAAAAATGGAGGGGGAGCAGGGGAAGGAAGGGAAGAATATTTAAATAGTAAGATTATTGGGTTGCTAAAGTAGCATGGCATATATCACATTAATTCAAGGGTTATGAGCAAATACGTTTTAGGTTTTTTTGTTTTTAATATTACTGTTATTGTATAAGACAGGTTTCTTCTCTCTTTTGTTAAAAACACATCAGAAAAAATCTTTTTTTCTCTTATCTAAATATCTTAATTTCTCTCTTCTTCTGTTTTACTATTTAGTGCTATTACTATAATATTTAACGCCGTTCAGCTTTTTGCAATACAGTTTGTATGAAAGCTGTGATACAAAAACTAAACTGTATTGTATTTCAGTAGCTATTTGTTCTGGAAGAAAGTCTCCACAATATTTTAAAATTTTACACTGAGAGTTAATCCCAGTGAAGAACTTACTATAAAGGTCTAATTTTAAATGAAGTAAATTCATGATTATTAATCTGGTGATGTCATTTTGGAATTAGTACAATGTATTTTTTAATCTTCGGATTTCATTTTGGGGCTAATGCTCTTTGAGCAACTTCTTCTAATCGCATGGTATTTTGCCAATGGTAGCTTGGATTCAGCATAAACAATAATTTTGTCTTCTGCACTATAAAAACCTGAGTAATGTTCTCCCAAACATGCACGCATGGAAATCTATTTGGGGGGCTTGCACAGCAGCTACATATGTTTTAATTGATCTATACATACTTTGGGCATTAGCTTTTGGGTTTTTAAAACCAAGATGATTTTTTTGATTAACCCTAGAGAATTACAGATATACCAACTGCACCAAATCCCAACCCCCCCAAAACTTCAAAGAACTTACCCAAGTAGCCAAAGCACTCTGTCAAAAGAATTAGTTTCAAGATAATCGTGGTCATCACTCAGGATTATTAAAGTGCCTCTCAATTGAAAGTCAGTGAGAGAGAATGTGTCAGATGTGAAACTTAACTTCCTGTTCCCTCTGCTGTAGTTACTTCATAACATTTGAAAGCAAAACAACTTTATTCTAAGACATCTCTTGAATTACAATGACACATTCTTCGCTTTCAAAACCCAGCCCAATCTGTCTGAATTGCTGAACATTGTTTTTTAAATGAAGCCTAACTGCTTGCCCCTTAATAATGAACATTAGCAGTCTCTTGTTTTCTTCCTAGAGTATGAACACAGCGCTGAGTTTCCACGCATGTAAGTGTCCCATTTTCAAGTCAGTTTCTTGACTGTCACTCCTTTGGAAGCACTTGCTAAAGATGAATTTCCCTCAGCTGCTTCGTCCCTCTCCTAGTACACTTCATCCATTTTATTAACCTCATGCATCTGTTTTTTCTAAAGAATTCTGTCTGAATCTGAGGAAGAGATGAACATGCATATGGCTGACATTAACCATTCATTACTTTATTTACTACACATTCCAGTGTCGTCATACTGCACCAGTGCAGCCCCACTGACAATAGCAATGGCGGAGGGCAAGTATAAACAACAGTTCGCTTAAGAAACTCTTAAGCAAAGTAAGCTGTCAGGGGATAAGAGGGAAGATCCTTTTATGGATTGGTAACCGGTTAAAAGATAGGAAACAAAGGATAGAAATAAAAAGACAGATGCCTTTTCTGTAACTGGTGTTCTTCGAGGTTTATTGTTCATGTCCATTCCATATTAGGTGTGCGCTTGCCACATGCACCGGTGCCAGAAGTTTTTCCCTCAGTGGTATCCGTAGGGGACTGGCTCTAGTGCCCTCTGGAGTGGTATGCACTGGTCTCAGTATAAGGGGCGCCACTGGCTCCCCCTACCCTCAGTTCCTTCTTGCCGGAAACTCTGATGGGCGGGGGAAGGATGGCGGGTTATGGAATGGACATGACCAACACATCTTGAAGAACACCAGTTATGGAACAGGTAACCATCTTTTCTTGTTCGAGTGCTTGCTCATGTTGCTTCCATATTAGGTGACTCCCAAGCAGTACCAGTGGAGGCGGGTAGGAATTCATGGATGTGCAGATTGCAACAACACTCTGCCGAACCCAGCGTCATCTCTGGTCTGCTGAGTTACTGTGTAATGCATCGGGAATGTGTGAACCGAAGACCACATTGCTGCTCTGCAAATGTCCTGGATGGGAATGTGCATGAGGAAGGCTGCCGAAGACGCCCAGGCTCTGGTCGAATGGGCCCTCATGAACAGTGGCGGTGGGACCTGTGCCAGCTTGTAACAGGTCTGGATGCAGGAGGTGATCCAGTTGGAAACCCTCTGTGAGTACATCGGAAGGCCCTTCATCCTGTCCACTGTCACAGTGAAGAGCTGGGTTGACCTGCAGAAGGCAGGGGCGGCTCCAGGCACCAGCGCTACAAGCGCGTGCCTGGGGCGGCAAGCCGTGGGGGGTGCTCTGCCGGTCTCTGTGAGGGTGGCAGGCAGGATCCCTTCGGTGGCTTCCCTGTGGAGGGTCCGCTGGTCCCGCGGCGGGTCCGCTGGTCCCGCGGCTTCGGTGGACCTTCCGGGGTCCACCAAAGCCACAGGACCGGAGGCTCCGCCGAAGCCACGGGACCAGCAGACCCTTCGCAGGCATGCCTGCGGGAGGTCCACTGAAGCCACGGGACCAGGGGACCCTCCGTGCTTGGGGCTGGAAAATGTCTAGAGCTGCCCCTGGTGGAAGGGTTTGGTACACTGCAGGTAAAACACCAGGGCATGTCTGACGTCCAGGTGTGCAGCCTTCTTTCCTCACTAGTGGTGTGTGGCTTGGGACAAAGCACTGGGAGGAAGATGTCCTGGTTGACATGGAAGGAAGACACCACTTTTGGCAGAAAGGCCAAATGGGGTTGCAGTTGGACTTTGTCCTTGTAGAACACCATATACGGTGGCTCCCATGTCAGGGATTTAATCTCCCACACTCGTCTCATTGATGTTACCGCCACAAGGAAAGTGACCTTCCATGGCAGGTGGGAAAGGGAGCAGGAACACATAGGCTCAAAGGGCGGGCCCACAATCCTAGAAAGAACCAAGTTAAGGTCCCATTGTGGGATAGGAGCCCGGACCAGTGGGAAGAACCTCTCAAGAATCTGCTAGAGAGATGTCATGCGAAAACACTGTCTGACCTTGGATTGGCAGGTGGAAAGCGGAGATGGCCGAAAGGTATACTCTAATGGAAGAGAGGGCCAGTCGCTAGTTCTTAAGATGAAGCAGGTAATCTAAAAAAGCAGCAAAGAATCCTGTGGCACCTTATAGACTAACAGACGTTTTAGAGCATGAGCTTTCGTGGGTGAATACCCACTTCCTCAGATGCATGTAATGGAAATATCCAGGGGCAGGTATATATATGTGTGCTAGCAAGCAAGCTAGAGATATTTCTGCCCCTGGATATTTCCATTACATGCATCTGAGGAAGTGGGTATTCACCCACGAAAGCTCATGCTCTAAAACGTCTGTTAGTCTATAAGGTGCCACAGGATTCTTTGCTGCTTTTACAGATCCAGACTAACACGGCTACCCTCTGATACTTGACATCAGGTAATCTAAGATAGATTGTAAGGAGGAGCGCGATGGAAAGATGCTATGCTCAGACGCCCAGTGGGAGAACCTCATCTATTTAGCCAGGTAGGTTGCTCTGGTGGAAGGCTTTTGCTGTCCAGGAGGACCGGGTGGACCTCATCAGAGCAGGCCACTCCTGGTTCAAGCACACAGTATCAACACCGCAAGGTGGACCGAGGTGAGGTTGGTGCTTCTCTCCCAATCAGCGAATGCACTGCGAGTGTCCATCAGTCACTGGGATAGATTCCTTTCAGCTGAGGCACTTTTTGAAGCCCAGAGATACCTTTGTCCAAGGGGGTTGGTGGGAGGCATACCCTTTCTTTCTCTCTCTTTCTTTCTTCTTCTGGTATGGCCAACAAAAAAAATATAACAAAGTAAAATGCTTCAAGAGAAATGAAAAATTTACAAAACTAAATATAATTAATGGATCCATGAACAGACAGCTCATAGCTCCATCTCTAGCCAGGGATGGTAGAGAAGGAACTGAAGAGAGAATGCCCATGCACACTGTCTAACCTGATGGCTGGTGGGAAGCAGTGCATGCGCGGGTGGGACAGCTACCAAAGTTCTCCGATCAGCAGCACAGGGGTGCAGACACACCTACAGTGGAGGACCCATAGGGACACTAACTGAAGAAGGGTAATTCTTCCACTCTACTGGAGTATTGTGTCCAGTTCTGGGCACCACATTTCAGGAAAGATGTGGGCAAACTGGAGAAAGTCCAGATGAGAGCAACAAAAATGATGAAAGGTCTAGAAAACATGACCTATGATGGAAGATTGAAAATATTGGGTGTGGTTACTCTACAGAAGACTGAGGGGGATAGAATTCTTCAAGTACATAAAAGGTTGTTATAAAGACCAGGGTGATAAATGTTCTCCAGTCACTGGGGACAGGACAAGAATATTGGGTTTAAATCGCATTAAGGGAGTTTTAGGTTGGACATTAGGATAAACCTCCTGTCAGGGTAGTTAAGCACTGGAACAAATTACCTAGGAAGGTTGTGAAATCTCCATCATTGCAGCTTTTTATGAACAAATGAGACAAACACTTGTCTGACTTCAGTTTCACTCAAGAAATCAAATGGAGGAAGAGACTTTGAATCATTTTTCACTGATCTAAAGACAAGAAGTCCAAATGTGTAATTTCCGGACTCTGTCTGAGTCAATGATAAGACTAAGAGATCAAATTGTGATGGGTACAAAAGATATCAGTGTGGGGGAGAAGGGGAAAGACTGTTACAAGAACCATATCTAAATCTGGAAAAAGCAGTGAG
Source organism: Gopherus evgoodei (assembly GCF_007399415.2). Classification (NCBI taxonomy): domain Eukaryota; kingdom Metazoa; phylum Chordata; order Testudines; family Testudinidae; genus Gopherus; species Gopherus evgoodei. The sequence goes on from NC_044326.1 coordinate 25,036,302, forward strand.
AATTTGCTAATTTGCTGAACTTCATCAACAACTATTGCACATTTTAGAAAGAAAACACACAAAGAGGTGAATACAGACTTAATAAGAAAAAGTGAAAAACAAGTCTATAGAGGAAAAACAGACTGAAAGTGTATAGACAAAATTGGAGACATTTGCAAATGTTATCTGCAAGATCAGACTTAGCTCACAGAAGAGATAATATAATACAGCAACAAGAACCGCAAGAAAATGAAAAGGATGTAATTCCTCTAAGTAACAAGAATAACTTCAATAATACAGAAAATATACTTTAGATATCCATTGCATCTAAGGAGACCTGCTAAAAAGCTCATAGAGAGGCTCTATAACGGATGTTACTGAGATGGGGGGGAAGAGGACTCATGGGGTGTGGAGTCGGGGGAGTTTGTCGACCCTTGCTATAGAATCTTCAGGCCATGGGAACTAACAGACTGAGGAGGCAGTTGGTTTTAGTAGACTGACAGATTGACCTGAAATAAGATGCTCTGTATATATATATTAACTATGTGTCTGATATGGACAGTTGTTAAATTATTAGCAATGAATAAACCCTGGAAACCCGGGCATACCCCAGGAAGGGAAACGTTTTTTTGGGGGGGGCAAACCAACTACTACTATAAAGGACTAATCAACTAACTGAGAAACTACACGGTATGCTATCAGACACTGCTAAAGCACTTGCTACAGAGGTGAGTGAAGTTCCAGCTAGCCGTCACCGGCAGTTAACAAGGAACTGAGAGAGTGGAGAGTCGGCAGGGCCTTATATTGGGCGCCATGAAGGCACCACTCCAGGGGGTACCCAGGCCGACCCTACAGACACTGTTAAGGGAAAATCTTCCGGCTGGCGAGCACACTGCTGACAGGAACAACCACCTGAAGAAGAAACATGCCTTATAGTGACAGACTCAAGCTCAATCTATTTAGCTTAACAAATAGAAAGCTAAGGGGTGACTTAATTACAGTCTGTAAGTACCTACATGGGGAACAAATACTACTTTAATAAGGGGCTCTTCAATCTAGCAGAGAAAGGTATAACATGACCCAATGGCTGGAAGTTGAAGCTAGACAATTTCAGCCTGGAAATCAGGCATAAAGACAGTAAGAATAATTCATCATTGGAACAATTTACCAAGGGTTATGGTGGATTCTCCATCAGTGACAATTTTAAAATCAAGATTGGATGTTTTTCTATAAGATCTGCTCTATGAGTTATTTTGGGGAAGTTCTACGGCCTGTGCTATACAGTACTCCCGAGGGCATTCTGTGCAAAAAATTAAGAAATTCTGCATCAAAAAATAAAAATTCTGCTCACAATATTTTAAAATTCTGCAAAACTCTGCATATTTTGTCAATAAATAAATGTGGAGGCTCCGGCATGGTAGTGGGGAGCATAAGCCCCTGGTTGTATGGAGGTGGGAGATCACCCTACAGCCCCCTTCCTCCTCCTGCTTCCAGACATATACTTGGCGGTGAGGCTGCACCCAACACTGACAAAGTGCAAGTGCCGAGTCTCCTCAGAAACACCCTGAGGTCTTGCCTCTCCACACCAGGCCCACCAAGATAGCAAGTAAGAGGGACAGAGTCTTGCACACACGCCCAGCCCTGGTCCCTGATCCAGGTGCAGGCAGGCAGACTCAGCCTGACAGAATCCAAGTGCGGAGAGACTTAGTGTGTGTGGGGGAGCCAGGTGTGGGGTGAGAGGGTTCTGTATGGGGCAATCTAGGTGCGGAAAGCTCAATGGGAGGTTCCAAGTGCATGGAGGATCTGGATACAAAGAGGTCATTCGGGGGTTCTGGGTGCAGGGGGACTGGGACTCTGCAGGGGGGTCCAGATAAAGGTGGTTTGGCTCAGCAGGGGGAAGTCTGGGCGTGTGGGGCTCATTGGGGTGTGTGTGTCTGGGTGATGGGGGAGTGGGGCTTGGTGGGGTGGGAGTCCAGGTGCAGCTGGCTGGGCTCAGTGGGGTGGGGGTCTGGATACAGGGGGCTCCATTGTGGTGGTTCAGGTGCAGGGGGGATTCCACAGTGATTAACCTTCCCACTGGCTGCTCTAGGCACTCAGAATGACATGCCCACACTGATGGGGAGGGTCACATGACTTCTTTTGCAGTCTCCCTTTGCTTCCCTATCAGAAGTCATTTTTCTGTGAGGAAGCAAAGAAATTTGCAGGGGACATGAATTCTGCATGTGTGCAGTGGTGCAGAATTCCCCCAGCAGTAACTATATAGGAGGTCAGACTAGATGATCACATTGGTCTCTTCCAGCCTTAGAATCTAGTAATCTATGAAAAATATAACAGTAAAATGCTATTTTCATTATTATCTAAGACCTCAATGAGGTGTTATGTGAAAGCTAGCTGTAACTACTGGTACTATTAAGCAGAGGCAATACAAAGAAACTAAACCTTCAATACTAGCATTACTTTTGAAGCAATAGGCCACATTAATCCCCTGTTTGCTCTATGTTCTTCTTTCCCTTTTTTCTCCCTCTAGGCAGGGAGACAGCATGCAATATTTTGCACCATTCTGCAGCAAGCAGAATTCACAGTTTCTGATGCAATTCAAAATACTAAAAATGACAGACCTGATTCTGATCTCAGTGACATGGGTTTAAATTTGGAGTAACTCCATTTCATTCAGCATGTCTACACAGGTGTATATGACACACAATGAGGCACCATAGCGCCTCATTAATTAGAGTTGAGCAGATAATAGAGAGACATATTTCATTTTGTTTTAAAAAATCCAATTCTCTACGATGATGAGCATTTCTTTAGCTAATAAAGCACAACAGTGTGTGTGTGTTTTTAAAAACAGGTTACCTCAAATAAATGCAGTTCTTACTATTTGTAACTAACACTTCTATAACCCTAAATGTAATCCTTCATATGTAACTCCTTCTCAATATAATTATTAATGGACATTTCTCACAATCAGTGCACATGTTGTCTGAACTTGGCAGGCAACTGTAGCTTTACATTCTTTATAAGAACAAGAGACTACATAATCCAGGCAAAGCCCACCATTTTTAAAATTTAAAAATAGACAGAACTGAAATGGATTTAATAATGCAAATACAGTCACAGCCTCCCAGTTTCATGTCCTGGCTGATACATTTGTACTGCAGTACAGACTGAGTCACAGTCAGTCAGATCTTTTCCTCTTTTTTTTCTATTTTCAAGCTAAACACTTTCAGTGTCAAGAAAAGCATGTTTTAAATAGCTGACCTAAGAAAATAAGGGCTCATTTCCTTTAAAAAAAAGCAAATGAACAGCAACTAATTTTGATGATGTAACCAAGTTTTACAGTTTATTACAGAATAATTATTCCTTCCATTTACAATACTATGAAAATAGTTCTCAAAATGGTTGCTTCATTTAAAAATAAAAAACAAAAAACCAACAGCAGGTTGTTCAACAGTTGGCTCAGGAATATTCTGCAAATTTTCATTGACCTTGAAAGTAAACAAAAAAGGTCCTAATTTCCTTTGGGTGAATAGTCACAGTAGAGTTTTCCATGGTCGTCTTTGTATTACAGGAGAGCCCTATAAAATGCAAATAGGCAGGTGTTTATGATTTGTCATTTATTCTGAAAAACTTTATTTCAAATCAAATGCACACAGTATTTTGTTGTCTCAATATTTTTGATCACTTATGTTTGAACAAATTTTCTTTTCTAATTTAAACAGCTGCACCTATAACTCTAAGGAGTACACATTCATCATTTTAAAATATACTGTAAATTATCCACCTTTCATTCTCTGCCTCATGCTACTGATACTAGTCCCACCCTAATGATACACTCAGGCAGAAAAAAAGGTGCACATTTCCAGAGTGTCCAGGCTAATGGAGAGAAAAATCCAACACTTAAGATTCCAAAACTGCTGCTTTACTGAGGTGGCTCTGCAGTTCACTTAAGCCTGGTATACACTAAAAAATTAAATCTGCTTCACTACATCACTCAGGAGTGTGAAAAATCCACATCCCTGAGCGTGTAGTTAAGCCAACCTAATCTCCAGTATAGACAGAACTAGATCGATGGAAGGATTCTTCTGTTGACCTAGCTACCACCTTTCTGGGAGATGGATTACCTATGCCTGTAGGAGAGTCTACACTGTCACCCTAGGGAGAGTCTACATTGAAGCGCTACAGCAGCGCAGCTGTGACATTGTAGCGTTTTAAGTGCAGACGAGTTCTTAGTATCTTACCTATGTTTGCCTATATTTCTCAAGGTCATGCAGTCAGTGGCTTGGCAAAGATTACAATTCAAGAAACTCTTTTTTTATATTAACATTCAATATTAACTACTGCAACTTCTGTGTACCATAACTCACAACTCAGAACCACAAATAGAGTAAGATGCTTAAAAAAAAGGAAAAAAATCGCAATAGTGGTCAGAAACAAAGTAAAATACCACCACCTGAGCCTCTGTGCAATACAACAAATACACAACCACAAACAAACTTGAAATTAGTCCAAACCACACAGTTTGGATACGGAACTCAACTTCCCCAAAGTCTGTGGGGACTTCTCTGATCTGGGTTTCTAAACACCCCTTATATGAATTATGGTAAAAAGTAAACAAATGCACCAACTAGGGTCTGAGCGTTACTGTGATAGATGCCTCAGACACACTCCAATGAACATCCAAGGGAAAGACATTCTAGAGTCAAGGATGCTCAGGGCAGAACACTGACAATCCAGTCCTCTGTCCAAAATTGCACCTACTGAGAGTCGGTGCACAGAATGGACAGTGCTCACATAAGGATCAACTATTCAATATTTTGTTTTATTTCCATTGTTCAGTATGTGGCTCCAGGCCTTATTTACTGCATTATACAAACCCTGCTCATTGGCTTTCCTATGGTGCACATCACTACAGTATCTAAGTGCTTCAAAAACATTGTTATCTTCTCAACACCCCTTTGAGATAAGGGGGAGGGGTATAATCATCTCCATTTTTACAGATGGGAAACTGAGAAACCCTCAGATTAAGGTCAAGTACCCCAACTTTGCATGCCTAATTTGAGACACCTGGACCTGATTTTTCAGAGCACTTAGCATTATATAGTATTTTTATGTTCAAAGTACAGCTCCCATTGACTTCAGCTGCAGATGTAAATGCTTTACTTTTGGAAATTAGGTCCCAGTCTCAAATCAGGCACCTGAAAAATGAGGAACATACCATTGGTGACTACAGCTGAAAAGTTTGATTTAAGTGACTTGTCTAGCATCACATAGGAACTCTGTGTCAGGGACAGAATCCAGTTCTCTAGAGCAACATTCAACTGCCTTAATCATAAGGCTGTGCTTTCTCTTCCTGCAATCCCCTGCCTCATTCACGACGCACCTTCCAACTCCTGCAACAAAGGAGGCAGGGGTCCTACAGAAAACAGCCTCCTTTACTACAGAACTGTGACTTATTCCAGAGGACGCCCATCCTGAGCTATAAGGATGGTGTCCTGTGGAAAAAATAGTACATGACCATGTAATTAAAGACTATATTGTAATGTATTCTCATAACGGGGCTGAATTAAGATTGCATGGGCAACCACATTTCAGCGTTTCCTAGCTCCTGAATGCTTGACTTTGCAACCTTAATAATGATCTTTTAACATAGGGTTTTCTGGGGTAAGATATCCTAGGTTCTTAAAACAACCAAGTGAAAAAAAGAGAATTTCCGTCACATCATATTGACACTGATGTGAGTCATCAACATGGATGGACACTTTGCCAGGGGGTTTCTCAGTCATCTGCTGACATCAAAGGAATGGAAAGACTCAAGAATCTTGAGTTCTATTCCAGGATCTCAAGGGGGCTGTGCTCTTTTACCCTTTCCCCCCAAAGTTTGACCACTTCTGCACCATCCCTATCTCAGTTCTGTCTCCTTCCCACCCAGCTTCTTATCCCAGTTCTATTCTTGTGGGCTTCCTGTCATAACCTTAGTCCCAGATTTGGACCTTAGCGTCCAAAATATGGGGGTTAGCATGAAAACCTCCAAGCTTAGCTACCAGCTTGGACCTGGTACTTGCTGCCACCACCCAAAAAATTAGAGTGTTTTGGGGCACTCTGGTCCCCCTGAAAAAACCTTCCCTGGGGACCCCAAGACCCAAATCCCTTGAGTCTCACAACAAAGGGAAATAATCCTTTTTCCCTTCCCCCCTCCAGGTGCTCCTGGAGAGATTCACAGAGCTTGTGTCTGTGTAACTACACAGAGTGACTCCCCCTCTCTGTTCCCAGTCCTGGAAACAAAAAGTACTTTCCTATTCACCCAGAGGGAATGCAAAATCAGTCTAGCAAATCCAACGCACACAGATTTCCCCTGATTTCTTCCTCCCACCAATTCCCTGGTGAGTACAGACTCAATTTCCCTGAAGTAAAGAAAAACTCCAACAGGTCTTAAAAGAAAGCTTTATATAAAAAGAAAGAAAAAATACATACAAATGGTCTCTCTGTATTAAGGTGACACAACACAGGGTCGATTGCTTAAAAGAATATTGAATAAACAGCCTTATTCAAAAAGAATACAAATCAAAGCATTCCAGCACTTATATTCATGCAAATACCAAAGAAAAGAAACCATATAACTTACTATCTGATCTCTTTGTCCTTACACTTAGAAACAGAAGATTAGAAAACAGAACTACTTCTCCAAAGCTCAGAGAAAGCAGGCAGCCAGAAAAACAAAGACTCAGACACAAACTTCCCTCCACCCAGAGTTGAAAAAAATCCGGTTTCCTGATTGGTCCTCTGGTCAGGTGCTTCAGGTGAAAGAGACATTAACCCTTAGCTATCTGTTTATGACACTTCCAGTCTCTACAGGTTTCTCATTCCTGTCCCAGTCTCCTTGCCCAACCATTTCCAGTTCCACTACAACTCCCCCAGCTCCTTCTCCCACCTCTTTACCCAGTTAGTCCCATTTCCCCCCTTTCATTTCCTTGTCTGTACTTTCTCTCCCGGCTTCCAGTCACTCCCTACCGCACCCACATTCCTTGTCCCCATTGGCTCCCAGCTTCCCTCCCCAGGCTCCTCCTCCAGTCTCAGCATCGGGCTCCATGTCCCAGTCTCTTTGCCCAGCCAATCCCAGTTCTTTTCCCATACCCTGGCTCCCGATTAGATCTGTCTCCCCTCACTCCATTGGCTCCCTGTCACAGTCTCCTTGCCCAGCCAACCTCAATTTTGCCACTCTCCCATCCCATAGTTTTCCTTTCCCTTATATCCTCCCCGGCCAGCCTCCAGTTCCAGTATCCCACCCTCCCCTGAGAATCCTTGTCCCAATCTACTCCCCCACCTTTCCTCCAAGGACTAGCTCTTGCCACCCTCTGCTTTTGAATCAGGTTGCTTCCTCCTCCATGGTGCCTGGGCCCAGTAGGAGAGTCACTGAGAGCACAGGAAAGACAGCTTTGCTGCTCTTAGTACCAATGCCTGGATCCAGCCTGGTTCACAGCACCCCAGAGTAGCAATTGCAGAGAAAATCCTGCTCCGCCCCAGATAGGAGCATGCTCAGTACAGACGGAATGTATGGGGAATTTAGCGGCCAAGTTTTAGCAAGTCTCCCAAGCATGTCCAATCTGCAGTGTTTGGCCAAATGTGGGCAGATTTTCACAGGCCTGGCAAAAGGGATATCCTTCAGAAGCCACTCATCTGTCAAATTTCAAGTTCCTGCTCTAAAGTAGGGGGCTGGCTGAACTTCTCAAAGACGAGGTCACCACCATTTTTATCATGCATAAAAACTACATATTTTCCCCTAGCCTCATTCTCAGAAATAGTGGAATCATTTTGGCTGAAATTTATGAAGAACATTTAGCCTGAGGCAGACTCTCAATATATAAAGTTTCACACAAACAGTTAAAGTTTGGCAAAGTTTTAAGCACTGAAACAGGGTCTTATAATGGGAAATGTTAGGCAAATTTAATAATAGGCTGTGCTACCAACCCGACCTATAACAACTCTTTTAGGTCATTTCAATCTACTCAGTGAGACTGTTTCTTGAGCTGCAACATCCAACAAAAATACCAGCAACGTCCTATCAACAGCTTGGGGCTTGAAAAAAGGAAACAAAATCTAGTTTCCCACCCACCTTTGCTTATATGTTGTGCTGATTTCCATTTCCATCGCTCCAAAGTGTTTATGTCCCAGGTTCCTGTGAGCGACCGCTCTTCCACCAACTCCACTGTTCCCAACCCTTTCAGCAGAGACTATATAAAAACAAACCCAAGATATCCAATTAATGTTACTTAAGGGAATGCCTACTGCAGCTCTCATCTGCTCAGTGAGCAGCTGGGCAAGGGTAGATTGTAATCTCAAAAGGTTTAACACTCTCAGCAATCACTATCAGAGCTGTGTATACTTTAAAACCACCACAGATGATCCAGCACAAATGGATCCCCCTTTTTAAGTCACCAGAGCACTTATTAGATAGACTCCTCATTGTTCTTATTAGATACTGTGTCCCTCCTCTTTTGAGTCAACTGCCACATCCCCAGTCAAGCAGAAATCCCATGTCAGGTGTTATACCTGCCCTTGTGTTCCCCAGCCAGGATTTGTGGCGTAACAATCACAATCTCCTATTGAAAAATAAAATAAAAAAAATATTGCTGCCCAAACAATCAAAAGGGGAAACTGTGTCTACAGGAGAGACAGTCAAAGTGATCAGACACAAATTGCTGTCAAATATACAAAAAACAACTGGGAAAAAAAAAAGAGAGGAAAAATGATGTTTACTGAAATGTGAAAGCTTTAGAGAGGGTAATCTCAGGTGCTGCTTGTAACAACATTAAATACAAAGAAATCACAGACAGGTGTCTATAACATTCAAGTTATCACAGCAAATATTACATTAATATCTACACAATAGGCCCAATCCTACAGATGCTTGTGCACATTTTTCTACTGTAAATGCGATGGCTGTTCAGCTCGGGTAAAGGCTAAGGCTGCGAATCATTCACAGAGGTCACAGCTTCTGTGACTTTCCGTGACCTTTGTGAATTTTGCAGCATTGGTGCGGGCTAACCCCAGGACCACCCCAGCAGCTGGGGAAGCCCAGGGCCAGCCACACTGGCCGTTGCTCTGGCAGCCCCGGGCAGCTGGTTCCTGGCATTGCCCTGAAGCAGCAGTCCGGGCCCAGTGGTGGTGAGGCACTGGGCTACCACCTGCCCAGACCAGCAGCGTCCGCGTCCGGAACAACAGGGGCAGGGTTGCAGGCCCCTCACTGCCCAGATCAGCAGCAGCAGTGGGACCACGGACCACTCCCCACTCCAGCAGTGGCAGGGGGCCCCACGCCACCCCCAACTGCAGCAGGGCCTGGGTTGTCCCCCCTAGAAGAGGCATCATCCCATGTTACCTCCCCACCCCAGTAGCAGCCTTCAGGAGCGCTCCCCTCCCAGCAGGTAAGATTTAGTCACAGGTATTTCAGTGGACAGGTCACGGAGCAGTGACTTTTTGTTTATTGCTCATGACCTGTCCATGACTTTTATTAAAAATACCTGTGACTACAACGTAGCCTTAGTAATGGCTATTGTGGTGAAGGGTAGGGGAAAAAATGAACTCTAACCTCAGCAAGAGGCAGAGTTTTGCCAGTAGTCTCAGTAGCAGCATTACTGGGTCCATTTTTTGAGTAGTTTCCAATTAAAGGAAGAGGAAGGTTATGTTTTTTGCAACAAGATTCCTCTTCAGCAGTCAAAGATAGGCTGAGGGTTTAGCTACACGGTGGGGTAATGTGTTTTACAGAGAGTGATTTCCAAAGCATGCTAATGTGATGCACGGTATCTGGTCTTTGTATTAAAAGGTTCTCTATTGTACTTTAACATAGTCCAATTTGAAAAAGTTCTACATTAAAGCACACTTTAGTGCACACCAGAAAGTTTGACATGGGCCAATTAATGCACAACACATTAGTGCATTTAGAAATCACACTTCAGTAGAGTGCATTACCCCACTTTGTAGACAACCCCTAAGCAGTGCTTTGGCAGGAGTGATTAATTTTACTTTTAGATTCACTGTTGCAGGCTGTGATAGCACAGGATCCTCTCCCACTTCATACATATGCCTGATTCTTAGAAGTACACGTCTGAAGTCTGCATCCTCTTGCTTTCGTATACCTAAAAAACAAAAACAGGTTTTATTATTTAATGCTAAAAACTCAAGGTTTCTGTTGACAGTTACTCACCTCATATGTCTTGTTTTAAACTAAGGGTACGTCTACACTACGGGATTATTCCGATTTTACATAAAATGGTTTTGTAAAACAGATTGTATAAAGTCGAGTGCACGCGGCCACACTAAGCACATTCATTTGGTGGTGTGCGTCCATGGTCCGAGGCTACCGTCGATTTCTGGAGCGTTGCACTGTGGGTAGCTATCCTGTAGATATCCCATAGTTCCCGCAGTCTCCCCCGCCCATTGGAATTCTGGGTTGAGATCTCAATGCATGATGGTGCAAAAACAGTGTCGCGGGTGATTCTGGGTAAATGTTGTCACTCATTCCTTCCTCCGTGAAAGCAACGGCAGACAATCATTTCGTGCCCTTTTTCCCTGGATTGCCCTGGCAGATGCTGTAGCATGGCAACCATGGAGCCCGTTTTGCCTTTTGTCACTGTCACCGTATGTGTACTGGATGCCGCTGACAGAGGCGGTACTGCAGCGCTACACAGCAGCATTCATTTGCCTTTGCAAGATAGCAGAGACGGTTATCAGTCGTTCTGTACTGTCTGCAATGCCACTGTAAATTGGCGATGAGATGACCGTTATCAGTCGTTCTGTACCGTCTGCTGCTGTCATGGGTGCTCCTGGCTGAGGTCCGCCAGGGGTGCAAAGACTAAAATTGGAATGACTCCCCGGGTCATTCCCTCCTTTATGTTGTATCTAAAAATAGAGTCAGTCCTGCCTAGAATATGGGGCAAGTGTGCTGGAGAACCAGTGTACTAGAGAGCACAGCCGCTCCATGTCAGATCCCGCAGAAATGATGAGTTACATGCCATTCTAGGGGGCGCCCCTGCAACAACCCCACCCGTTGCTTTCCTGCTCCCCCAACCCTCCTGGGCTACCATTGCAGTGTCCCCCCCATTTGTGTGATGAAGTAATAAAGAATGTAGGAATAAGAAACACTGACATGTTAGTGAGATAAAATGAGGAGGAGGCAGCCTCCAGCTGCTATGATAGTCCAGGCAGTACAGAATCTTTTCTTTAGACATGAAAGGATGGGGCTGATGGAGCTCAGCCCCCAGTTGCTATGATGAAGATGGTTACCAGCCGTTCTTTACCATCTACTGGGAATGACCGGGAGTCATTCCTATTTTTACCCAGGCGCCCCCGGCCGACCTCACCTGAGGCCAGCCAGGAGCACTCACAAGCTGATGATGACAATGAATAGCAGTCATATTGTGCCGTCTGCCACCGGGGAGGGAAAGGAAGAGGGTGCTGCTGTTCAGGGCCGCAGCATTGCATCTACCAGCAGCACGCAGAAGACGTACGGTGACATTGAAAAAAGTCAAGAAATGATTTTTTTCCCTTTTCTTTCACGGGGGGGGGGGGGGAGAGTAAATTGACGAGCTATACCCTGAACCATCCTGGACAATGTGTTTGACCCTATAGGCATTTGGAGCTCAGCCAATAATGCAAATGCTTTTCGGAGACTGCGGGGACTGTGGGATAGCTGGAGTCCTCAGTACCCCCTCCCTCCCTCCATGAGCATCCATTTGATTCTTTGGCTTTCCGTTATACTTGTCACGCAGCACTATGCTGAGTCCCTGCTGTGGCCTCTGTCTGGAGATTGTTTTCAAATGCTTTGGCATTTCGTCTTCTGTAATGGAGCTCTGATAGAACAGATTTGCCTCCCCATACAGTGATCAGATCCAGTATCTCCCTTACGGTCCATGCTGGAGCTCTTTTTGGATTTGGGACTGCATCGCCACCCGTGCTGATCAGAGCTCCACGCTGGGCAAACAGGAAATGAAATTCAAAAGCTCGCAGGGCTTTTCCTGTCTACCTGGCCAGTGCACCTGAGTTCAGATTGCTGTCCAGAGCAGTCACAATGGTGCACTGTGGGATACTGCCCGGAGGCCAATACCGTCGATTTGTGGCCACACAAACCCTAATCCGATATGGTAATACCGATTTCAGTGCTACTCCTCTTGTCGGGGAGGAGTACAGAAACCGGTTTAAAGAGCCCTTTATATCGATATAAAGGGCCTCGTTGTGTGGACGGGTGCAGCATTAAAGTGGTAAAATGCTGCTAAAATCGGTATAAACGCGTAGTGCAGACCAGGCCTAAGATTTCAGGAAGAGATTTTCAAAGGTACAAAATACAGGGGAATGTCCAACTCGCATTGACTTATTTACATCAGTAGAATTTGAAGGCCTTAATCCAGCCCAAGCCCCATTGTTTAGGTGCTGCACAGATATCTAGTAAGGCCACGTCCAGACTAGGTATTATTAAAATCGATTTTAGATACGCAACTTCAGCTACGGGAATAACGTAGCTGAAGTCGAATTTCTAAAATCGAGGTACTCACCCGTCTGGACGGCGCGGCATCAATGTCCGCGGCTCTCCGTGTCGATTCCGGAACTCCGTTCGGGTTGATGGAGTTCCGGAATCGATGTAAGCGCGCTCGGGGATCGATACATCGCGTCCAGACTAGACGCGATATATCGATCCCCGAGCAATCGATTTTAACCCGCCGATGCCGCGGGTTAGTCTGGACGTGGGCTAAGAGACAGACTCTACCTCAAAGATCTCGTGGGGGATATTTTCAAAGGGAGTTGGGTGCTTAAATTATCCTTATACTCGTTGAGGCAGGGTCTGTCTTTATTATATGTCTGCGCAGCACAGAGGCTTCTGACCTAGTTCAGGTGCTACTATAATACAGATAATTAATAACAATAGTCACAAAATAAAGGAGGTAGAGAAAAATAGCCTTTGTAAGTGTTACACACTGAATGATCTCCAGCTACAAATGACTTACTGCTAAAAAAGAGAACCTACCTTTGTAAATATTCTGTAGCTGCTCAGTGTGATTGGAGCTGTATGTCCACCCAGGAATGCTTAGAGTCTGGAGATGTAGGTTAGCTGGGAGGGTTACAGGATCTCTCTGAACAGAATGACGTTCTCGATACAGCTTTGGTTTGTCTGAATGTGAAATAAAATAAAAAAAGCTATTATGTAATATGGTTGTGTCAAGAAAGAGGACTCTGGCCAGTGGCACCGCACTGCTTTTGGAGGGGCAGAGTGTGCCCTCCTCCTGTCTGAACTAGACCAGGAGTGGGGGAGGCAATCTCTCTTCAGATGTTCTGAAGTACTAAGCTGAAAGCAGCATGATTTGAACTAGCTGAAAAGTATATTAGTACCCAGTAAAGCACGTTTCACCAAGTCTTGCTGCTGCTATTCTACTACATGCCTTTTTTATTTGAAAAATGTTTTAAACTTGGACTCAAAAGTTCTCTCAGTTAGCTACTGTGGCCAAGATTTTCAGCCAATGGATGCCTAGAGTTAGGGTCCTAAATCTACAGAGCCATGCACATGAAAAGTAGCCCCATTTTCAAAGGTGCTGATCATCCAGCACCTCCTCTTAAAGGGCAATGAGAAAACGTGGGTGCTCACCTTGGAAAAGGCGGGCCAGCTGTTGAGGCACCTAAATATAGACTTAGGAGTCTGACTTTAGGTAAAACAAAGGAACAATTCTTAGTTTTAAAAAAGGTAAGTAGAACAGTTACCTGTTAGCTCTCCATACATAACAACTGGTCTGTGTTCTAAAGCCAGAGCACTTGACTGATACAGAACATCAGCGGCCGACTTAGTTCCTAAAATGAGCCAGAACATTGGCCGAACCACTGAGGTGTCATTCAAAGTGAGATTGTAATTCAGGTCCCACTCAAGGTTATTCCACAGTCTCCTATGAAGCATCACCTGCATGATGAAGATAAATGCCAGAACGGTCATCAGCCATCATGCTTTATTCAGATCACAGGGAGCCATAAAATTACTGTTTTATTGTAAAAACATTTTCATTCATTACCTCCACTTGCCCATTTCCTTGACTTGAGACACCATGAGATCTTTCTGCAAGCAGAATCAGCCTCATGCGGTCATCCTCAATGTAGGCAGTCTGGACCATAGGATAATAGTTCTGAAGACACACAATAAATCAAATGACAAAAACATTAAGTTTGTGCAACATAACGGAGCACGAACAGCATACACACTTGATTTTGGATTACAGCTTTATGCCTACCCGAGCCACGCTATTATTCACAAAGACCTTGTATGGTCTCTTCTGCATCTGATAGCCATTGTTGTCAGTGTGAAGTGTCTGCTTAGTGTTTAAATTTGTGCTTGTTCTGAAGATTGCCTCACGATTTAGTTCCAAAGGTCCAACCCTGTATTCTTGCTCTATCCTGTGGCAAAGCAGCTTATCATCATAACCTCCTGGCACACTGTAGATTCTTGAATACGCTACATACATGTAATCCTGAGCGGTTGTATTCCTACAAAACAAGAGGGTAAATAATGTGAAGTTTAGCAAATTAAACTAATATTTGATTAGTTATATCAGGTCAGTTTGCATTATTAATAAACCTGCAGTATTTTGTCTGGATTTCATCTGCTTTGTGTAACTAGTGAAATGATTTTTAGCTTTTCAAATTTCAGAGATCCAGTTTGTATTAAGGGAAATTCTACAGTATTCCTTGGTGTCCCAGGTGCTGTGTGTGTGTGTGGGGGGGAGGAGGTGTGTGGGGCGCATTCATTTTACTTCATGTTCTTATTTTGGATTGTTTAAAATTATAGCTAATTTTTCTGTCATTTCTCTTTAATACACTCTTAAGTGGAAGGATATTATCATGTTTTCACTCTCATAGTCATATAAGTATAGACTACAGTACACACTTCTATTACTATAGAGGTAAAAAAAAAAATTCCTTACATACAAAATGAATATTATTCAAATGGAAAGTCTATCTAGAACATATTTACTTTCCAGTTGAATTGCTACACAGACAAGTATTGCAAATAACAATGTAAACATATATTTACATTCGGGGACGATATAAACAAACCTGAGTTCAGTTTTCCCATCTAAAGAACATGAATTTTCATATACAAATTCCATTTTATATCTTCTATGTGTACAGTAATTCCAAATCTTTCTTGACATAATAACCATCTTTGTGCATTGCAATTTCACTTAAAGTAACAGAAAACTTAAATAAAACAACCATCAGCTAACAAAAAAAATTAAAAGGTAGTTGACTGTAAATACTCTTAAATAGAGAAAAAGTAGCTAGTTCTTCAGAGTTCAAAGAAAAGAGATCTGAATGCCTCATTGTTGAGGATTCAGTTCCCTCTTTTGTCTTTAATTAGCTCTTTTTCCAATGTGCAGATAGCGGTTTACACTCTAATTAGAGACCTGTCAAAATTCAACCAAAATAGAAGATTCATGATCTCAGCAGACTTGAATCTTGTTTTTGAATTGCACGGACACTCCATGTTAAAAAAAAACCCAACCAACCCCAACTGAACACACATTTCTAACTTTCCTCACCTCAATAACAAAACCCACAGTTGCACCATTAAACTAGGTACTTAATCAATGTCTTCTTCAGTTACAAGTTAAACGGAATCTACTAAGAGCTGTACAACACACATATGTCACTGTTTAGAGATGACTGTACAGCAGTGGTCACCAACCGGTCGATTGCAATCGACTGGTCGATCCTAGAGGATCTCCCAGTCGATCACAATCTCCAGTGGTAGTGGGGCTGCCACTAAGGCAAACTCCCTGACTACCTCCTGGAAGCAGCCAGCGCAGTCGCGGGGGGACAGGAGTCTCCCTCTGCATGCTGCTTCTGCCTGCAAGCACTGCCCCAGTAGCTCCCATTGGCCAGGAATGGGAAGCTGTGGCCAATTGGAGCTACAGGGGCGGTGCTTGCAGAGAGGGGCAGCATCTGGAGCCACATGTGCCCCCCAGAGACGCGCTGGCCCCTTCTGGGAGTGGTTTGGGGCTGGGGTAGGCAGAGAGCTGCCTTAGCCTTGCTGCGTCTGCCGCTGACTAGGAGCTGCCAGAGGTAAGTGCTGCCCAGCGAGATGCCACGCCGCAACCTATAACCCCATCCTGGAGCCAGCACCCCATACACCCTCCTGCACTCTAAACCTCCTCCTGCACTCCAATCCCCAGCATGAGCCCCCTCCTGGAGCCAGCACCCCGTACCTGATCCTGCACCCCAACCCCCAGCTCCGAGCTCCCTCCCAGAGTCAGCACCTCAAACCCCTGCCCCGGTCTTGACCCCCTCTTCCAGAGGCCAGCACCTGTACCCCCTCCTGCACCACAACACTCTGCCCCATTCTGGAGTCCCCTCCTGCACCCAACTTCCTCCCTGAGCCTGCAGCCCCTCCCGCACTCCAATCCCCAGTCCCAGACAGGAGTTCCCTCCTGCACCAAAACTCCCTCCTAGAGCTTGCACCCCTCACTCCCTCTTGCACCCCCAACTCCCTGCCCCAGGTTCAGCCCAGAGTCCCCTCCCACACTGTGAACCCCTTGGCCCCAGCCCAGAGCCCTCACTCCCTCCCAAGCCCGTACCTCAGCCCGGTGAAAGTGAGTGAGGGTAGGGGAGAGCAATGGAGAGAACGCGGGGATGGAGTGAACAGGGCAGGGCTTTGGGGAAGAGAAGGGGCCTCGGGGAAGGGAGAGGGTAGATCCTGGGTTGCCCTTAGATTCAAAAAGTGATCTTTGGAGTAAAAAGGTTGGAGACCACTGCTGTACAGGATTACTCCCACATGTGTGAAGAGGATGAAAATTCAAGTGAGGTTCAATCACACCCAAGTACCTGTAAAAATATTGCCTGATCTCTCTCACTAGGTTTCCAGAAACAACTTCCAGTCCCACTGCTTTTGATTCTTCAACAGCTGATCCATTTGGGGTAAATAAGTAGTTATCTGAAATGGGCCCCTTCCTCACATCTCCATTCACATGATATTCAAGAAACTCCTGAGTTACTTCAACAGTTTGGTTAGTCTTCCTGTAAATCCATAAAGGGGAAAATGTATTATATAGATATACACTGTGTAAGTATTATCTGCAACGCTTAATTGCAAGGGCAATGAGGATGGGAATCTTAGAAAGTATCTGTTTCTTCAGCTAAAATGAATAATTAATAATTAAGGAGGCACCTGGGCAGACATGGGTGCTCCTGGCCGGCCTCGGTGAGGTCGGTTGGGGGCGCTTGGACAAAAATGGGAATGACTCCAGGTCAGTCTCTTCTTTAAGTTTCGTCTAATGGAGATTCAGTCCTGCCTGGAATACCATGCCAGCTGGAGGGTTCTGCCTCAGGCTGCTCTCCCAGCCAGCAGCACTGTGCGGTTGCACCTACCCCAGCCTACCCCTTGCTCCTATGGCTCATGAAGCCTGGACAGCAGTAAGGAGCAGTTCAACTATAGGCTGAGAAAGTACAGAATGGTGGTAGAATGTGTCTTTGGACGTTTAAAAGCTCGCTGGCGCAGTATAGACTCAGTTAGACCTCAGTGAAACCAATCATTCCACTGTTATTACTGCTTGCTGTGTGCTCCACAATATCTGTGAGAGTAAGGGGGAGACGTTTATGGGAGGTTGAGGCAAATTGCCTGGCCGCTGATTACACGCAGCCAGACACCAGGGTGGTTAGAAAGCACAGCAGTGCGTGCTGTGCATCAGAGAAGCTTTGAAAAACAGTTTAATGACTGACCAGGCTATGGTGTGAAAGTTCTCTTCATTTCTCCTTGATGAAAACCCACTCCCTTGGTTCACTCTACTTCTCTGTAAGCCAACCGCCCACCCCTCCCCCACCTTTGATCTCTGCTTGCAGAGGCAATAAAGTCATTGCTGTTTCAAATTCATGCATTCTTTATTAATTCATCACACATATGGGGGGATAGCTGCAAGGTACCCTGGGAGGAGTGGAGGAGGACAGAAGCACAGGGGTGAGGTAGTTGTTGGGCCACCCCCCAGAATGGCATGCAGGTCATCAGAGAAGTGGCATGTCTGGGGCTCTGACCCAGAGCGGCCGTTTGCCTCTCTGGTTCTTTGGTATGCTTCACACAGCACTGCTGCAGGTCCCTGTTATAACCACTGTCCTTCATGCCCTTGGAGTGTTTTTCAAATATTCCAGCATTTCGTCTTTTGGAACAGAGTTCGGATAGCACGGATTCATCTCCCCATACAGTGATCAGATCTAGAACTTCCTGTTCGGTCCAAGCTGGAGCTCTTTTGCGATTCTGGGACTGCATGGTCACCTGTGCTGATCAGCTTGCCATGCTGGCCAAACAGGAAATGAAATTCAAAAGTTCGCGGGGCTTTCCTGTGTACCTGGCCAGTGCATCTGAGTTGAGAGTGTTGTCCAGAGCGGTCACAATGGAGCACTCTGGGATAGCTCCCAGAGGCCAATACCATCAAATTGCATCCACACTACCCTAAATTCGACCCAGCAGGGTCGATTTCAGCGCTAATCTCGTTGGGGAGGAGTACAGAAATTGATTTTAAGAGCCCTTTAAGTCGACAAAAATGGCTTTGTTCTGTGGATGGGTGCAGGGTTAAATTGATCCAACACTGCTAAATTCGACCTAAACTCGTAGTGTAGACCAGGGCTCAGTGATTATGAAGCTCTATGTCAGTGTTAACATTATTAATGGGCCATTTGTGTGTAAAGCATTAATTTCCCACAAAACCATTAGCAGTTCTGCCACAGCCATTGACTCAGACATAGCGGGAATGAAGACTCCACGCAGTAAGTTGGCTCAGCCGGAGGCTGACACTTTATTGAAGTCTTAAACCACCTCAAACACTAACTATCTGCAAAATGGTCCAGTGTGGACATCCAGCTAAATACAATGGGGGGAGGAGAAACAGGGCCACAGAGGACGACTACCTTTCCCCACCATTCCAAAACAAGCCTTATGGTACTGAACACCCTTTCTGACACCCCCACTACCCTTTCCTCGTATGAGGGTTTATACAGGGATGGTGTGCCCCATCAGATACATCAGCAGGGGGTAGAGAAAAGTTATAGAGAGGGACAGGGGAGAAGAAGAGCCTTCAGATATAGTATTTGTTTATGGATTCCTCAAGCTTTTCCCATGCCAAGGGACCTGCCAGAACTTCAACAGTGAACTGTAACGTTTCAATATTACACACCACAGTAATAGGCCTCACCCACACAAATGCAGATCTGGGTTCACAGTTTCTATCCTCCAAATTATTAAGGTTGGTGTTTGAATCCAGATTTTTAATTTATCTCCATTCTAGAGAGAGGTCCCTAATTTTAAAATGTGGACATGGAATCTGATCTTTCTCAATGTTCAGATCCAGGGCTTTGGTCCAGGCCCATCTCTCATAATAAATAATAAATAATAATAATAATAATAATAATGCTTATCACTTTCCATCTTCAAAGTACTGTACAAACATTAACTAGTAACCAGTTAATCTTCCAAATACCCCTGTGAGGGGAATGATTCTAAGCAAAAACACCTCTGTGAATGAGATCCAAAATCATTAGTAAGAGGCATGTGCCGCCTTGAAAACTATAGGCTTGATCCGTCTGCTGGTGTAAATCAGCGTAACTCCACTGAAGTCAAAGGAGCTATGGCAATTTACACCATATGAGGATCCGGACCTGTAAACGGACAGATGTATTTAGTTAGTTTGCACTTGGTCAGTTTTCTGGGTTTATTTCCTTTTATTATGCTTCAATAAAAGGAATGTCACGTTCACTTTAAGAAGTTCTCTTTGTTCCCATCCCAGAGCTAGCAGTTTTAGAGAACACAGAATGATTACTGATGATGAGGAGAGCACTTGGCCATTGTTACATCATGAGAGATCATATAAATTCACTGTAGATTCATATTGTATCTGTAACAGGATATACTGGTGTAAGACGAAAGGGGGACAGAAGACCCCATTTCCAGGGTATTGGAATAAACAAAGACCCAGAAAATGACCTGGTAGCAGAAGTGAGGAAGCAGGACTGGGGTACTGGGAGTTGGATGAGGGGGAACCCCCCTCCCCAGGACACTGTTCCTTTAAGGTCCCAGGATCAGGAGCCCTCTAGTGTGGGGTGGGGCAGGTTTCCCCTCTCTCCTAGCAATCAGGATGACCATTCTGGAGGAGGGCAGTATATAGACTGCCTTCTCTCCCAGAACAGGGGAGACACTAAAGAAGACGGAAGCCAGGGCCAGAGGGCTGACCTCCGGACAGAAAGGGTTGGCACTGATGGCTTTGGGGGGTGCAGACTGGCAGAGGAAGAGCTCTCAGCATGGCAGAAGAACTGAAGCTAAGTATGAACTGTTGAATTGTGTTTATGGACTTCATGTTGACGGCTCACTGGGAATTATTTTGAGATTAAGGACTCTGAGGACTGCATGAACTTTATTTGAGGTTAAACCAGCCCTGGGAAGGGGTGCTGTGAACCGCATCAGAGAGTGTGTGGAATGTTTAAGGGCCCCATCAGAACGGGCTAATGAGCAGGGTGCCTGCAAAGTCATAAGGGGTGACCTGGGCACCCTGTTATAGTATCTATTAAATATACTTGATCCCCTAAAGTTAGTACATTATAAAATTTAAGTTAGTTAACCATAATATTTTGGGGAAGTTCTACGGCCTATGCTATACATGAGGTCAGCTGAGATGATCACAGTGATCCCTTCTGGCCTTGGAATTATGAATCAATGAATATTACCCTGACTACACAGATTCAATACAATAGGGAAAAAAAGCATGATCTAGGAATAAGACCATTCATTAGCTGACTTCACAAAATGAGCAGAAGAGAGAAGTTTTCAAGTCCTTTGATTGTAAAGTACTTGTTAGTCGTTAATTCTCAGAGCATAATATTTGATCAAGTACCTGGATTTCCTTTTTTAAAAAGGGTTTTGCTTATCCTAAAATGTTGTTTGACTAAAATTAAAAATGATGGTAGCCTCACCTGTCAGTAATGCTGTGCATTAGATTAGTATTTTGGTCCAACATCACTGTGTAGCAGTCGTTAAGCACAGGAATCAGACGTCTACTCTGACGATCAGCATGCTTTATGACTTTTCGTCCATATTTAACTGATCTCGCAATGAATGCAGATTCATTGTCAGCTGATAACTTAACACTGTATCTTTGGTAACTGAGACCACTTAGTGTGACAAGAATATACAAATCATAGGTAAAGGGGGATTCGGCTGAGCCCTGGATCTGCAAGTTGAGAAAGAGAGAGAGAGAGAGAATGATATTGTATTTCAGACAGAGCTAATGCGTATATTTCTAACATGCATATCTGTAAAGTCTCACCTGGTATTTTCACAGAAGAATTTCCAAACATGTCTACCTTTAAAATTTAGAATTATGATGTTCTTTTGTTCTGTTTTGATAAGGGACGGGGCGAAATAATTTAGCAACCTCAATTTAAGATTCACAGTTTTGTTGGGAATTAATATTAGTGTCAGACTATGAGATTAGATAATATTTTAACCAACTCCTTGCCAACATGAAACCAAAGCTATTGATTTAAATCAAATCCATCTTAAAATACCACTGTAATTGAAAAAAACAAAAACCAACGCAAACCTCCCTTGAAATTAACAAAAAAGATGAATGACAGAAAAATGATTGGAACGTCTGGGGTGTTCCTCAGAGGCTGCCTACACACTTCAAAATTGTGTTTTAAATCACTGTTTCCTAAACAGTGGATCCCAACCTACCAATGGTCATGGAAAGGTTCTGGATAGGTTAATCCAACCCTAGGTATGGCAACCAATCACTGGGCCCTGGCCTAGACAAACATACAATTCTTCCAGCCTGGTGACGATGGGATGAGTGAAAAGCAAGCCTGCCTAGTGGCTTCTACCCTGCAGGTCTGGGCCTGCTTGCCCACTCTGAACACTGTGACCTGGCACCCAGGGTTGCAGTATCAAGCAGGTTTAGTTCAACTGCTCCTCTGTCATGGCAGAGAGGAGGCAGGGACAAACCTGATTGGTGCTGTAAACCCACGTGCCAGGTTGCAATGCCACTCACTGAAATTTGACCTGGACACCCCTCCATCGTAACACAGGGGAACCAGGTCAAACCTGAGTGACGTTTCAAGCTTATTCATCAAGTCGACATGCCTGGAGGAGGGAGCCGGGCCCAGCCCTGCAGGACAGGAACTGCCACTGTGGGAGAGAGAGCCCGCCCCACACTCACCCAATTCCACACACTCCTCCCTTGGGGCCTCTTTTATTTCCTTAACGTGCCAAATAATTTCAAATCCTTGTAAAATACACAGGATCCTCCCCCTTGTCCTAAATATTATACGTTTTGGTGATACTTTCTGTTCTGGGAAAGTAAATTGGACTGAATAACAGATTTACAGGCAGAGTGCTTGATTACAGGAGCAACACCAATATAATCATGTTGTTGTTTCTAATTTACAGAAGAAGTATCAGGTCTCGCTAAGAGGGTGGAAGAGAAAAAAAGGGAATTGGAAATGACTGTACTGTAATGAGTCAGTTACAAAGAGAAATGCAATATATACATTAACATAACCATGCAGTACCTGTGCCGGTACAGGATGTCCCAATTCATCATACACACTGACTGCTGAGTAGCTCATAGCAACAACGACAAAGGTAGTGATGTTCCATGCCAGGGGATTATAGACAATAATGTATTGTTCAACATTCCTTGTACCTTTTCATGCACACAAAGTAAAAATACAGCTTTAAAATAAGAAACAGTAATGCACAGTCATTTTTCTTTTAAGGAACATATTACCCAGGTACAATAGCATCACCATCTTATAAGGTTTCAATCTAAAAAATACACCTCAAAGAGTATATCATGGTTACACATTCAGATCTATATTTATAATATGGCATAAAGCCAATGCCCCTTTGGTACAGTATATTATTCTTATGTTTGAACCACACAAAGGCCCAGAATTCAGAGAAATACATTTGACATTAATATTAATTACAACAGGTTAGCCACTAAGTGATGATAGTAAAAAGTTCTCCTCTATTTACAATTATACTGCCTAAATACCAACAGTGTTATGCAGGAGATTCTATAGGGAAACCTAATTTCAGTATCCCGTAAACAATGCACAAGCTGCTGCTCAAAGCTCTGTTTTCATTCAACAATAATAAAAGTCTCCAAAACAAATGATTTTTTTTAAAGGAACTCCATAATCATCATGGAATAAACAGACTCCTAGAACACATTAATAAATTCTTGCATATCCTGGCAGTAAATCATAAGGAAAATCTTCCATAAAGTTGACTACTGTATATCCTAGACTCCTTCCTCCAGTTAGGAAGACTAGTTAAGGAACTGTCTTTGTCATGTCACATTCTCCTTTGGACACATGTCTGAAGGCAGAATTTGGGGTCCAGTCCTGAAGTCTTTAGTCACACAAAGCTCTGGGTCTCTACTGCATTATCTTTGGTTTTGGGTGCCTGAGACTTGGTGGCTCAGATGCCTTGCTTCTGTTTGCTTGAGGGTTGGTGGGTATCCTTGGTACATGGCCTCTTCCAAACTATGGCTTACAATTAGAGTTGAACATTCAGTTCCAGAAAAAGGGGGCGCACACACACACACATCCAGAAAAATAATCAGTTCAGGCTTTAGAGCTTTTTAGAATTTTCAGTTAATTGGAGGGAAAAAAATCAATCAATCAGTTTTGGATCTGTTCTAGACAGGGAGTCAAACATGGGTCTTCCACATCCCAGGTGAGTGTCCTATTAGGCTAAAGGTTATTTTGGGGGGTGGGGTGGGGAGGGAAGGAGAGAGAACGGGACAGCAGCACTGGTGGCAGTACCAGCACCAGCTCCTCCTCTGGCCATTTTGTGAATGGTCAAAATTATGTATGTCCAACAGTTGCAAGTATTTTAATAGATTCATAGATTCCAAGGCCAGAAGGGACCATTATGATAATTAAGTCTGACCTATGTAACATAGACCACAGAGCTTCCCCAAAGTAATTTCTAGAGCATATCATTTAGAAAAACACCCAATCTTGATTTTAAAAAGTGTCAGTGATGAAAAAATCTACCATGACTCTTGGTAAACTGTTCCAATAGTTAACTAACCCTCCCTGTTAAAAAAATTATGCCTTATGTCCTGTGTGAATTTGCCAAGCTTCAACTTCTAGTCACAGGATTGTGTTATACTGTTTTCTGCTGTATTGAAGAATCCATATTAAATATTTGTTCCCCATGTAGGTCCTTATATACTATGATAAAGACACCTCTTAACCTTCTCTTTGTTAAGCGAAAAAGATTGAGCTTCTTGAGTCTATCACTGTAAGCCATATTTTCTAATCCTTTAATCAAGGATTTGGGTTGACCAAATTGCATTTTTCATTTAATAAACTATTTGTCCGAAAAACTTTGCCCAGCTCTACTTACAGAGATAACACTTCATCCATTTAATGTGAGCAGGAGAATATGCTACCCTTTATACACCAATCTCAAAAACCAAAATGAATTTAAGACATTACCTCGTTTTCCTGTGTCTTTATTGTAAACATAAGAATAGAGTTTTCCATTCTTCTTGGCATTGTCTGTGTCTAAAATTATGGATGCCATCAGTTTCTTCACATTAACTATTCCATCCATCAAGTGATTCATATACATGTCCTTCACCTTGGGGGATTCTGTCCCTGTTATACCATCATGGTGCTGAACCTTACATTTGAAAGGGATTTAAAAGTTACAATCCACTTGAATCCCAAGTTTAGGTTTGCACTTCAATTACTATGAATAAGTCATCACCACACGTGAGATATATTAATGTAATGCTTTCCTACAACTGTAGTCTCAAATTTGTATTTTGACTATTCCTAAAGAGTAATAAATGAAGCAAGATCGTCAAAGACAAGACACGCAAAGATTTCCATCTCCCTTTGCCTTTCAGTGTGAGATTATTATAAACGCCTGCTTACATAATCAGCAATTGGGTCATAAAAAGTGAAATACATAAGCACAGATTTTTTTTTCTGGGTCTCAATTTAGCCTTTAATTTTACAACACACTATTACCTCCACAGTTCATTGCACCCTGTGACTAGGTGCTGCAGCATATAAAGGGTTAACAGGTCCCAACAGGCCACATGGCTGCTGTGGTCAGAGTGTAAAAGGGGGAGCTGGGTCGAAAAGAGGAAGGGAGTGTCTCTTCTCTTAGAGGCTTTCCAGCGTCAACCAGTGAGAGACTATTACCCAGTGTTTTCCCACTAGGTTTACTTTGTTTTATGACCATTTTGTGGATAATAAAACAAGTCCAGAGGAAAGGGCCTTAATAGGGTGGAGGCATGGAACTTATTTGCCTTTCTACGCTGGTGACGCCTACCACTAGCTCTCTCTCACACACACACACACACACACACACACAGCACACACACACACACACACACACACACACACACACACACACACACACACACACACACACACACACACACACACACCCCCATAAGTGACAGTACATCACCAAACAACTTGATTTGTGGGCACAATCAGGTCCTTGACTGACTGAATTCTATTAGTTGTGCCCACCAACTAACTGCAGATGCAAATTATTGCCCAATACTTGCATGACAATTATAATTTGTGAATTCATCTTCAAAAGTGATGTTTGGTAACAGTGTATATAATTTTCCTAATCAAAAATGTATAAGTTTACCTCAGAGACTGCCCATCTAAGACTGCGGAGCTGCTGTAAGGCCCAGAATTTACAAACAGAACCTGCTGGGTATTTCTGAACATACTGTGTGAAAAATGACTCTCCAGCGCAGAGAAGTGAACTTGCTCTTCGTGCAATTCCTTTTAAAACACTGCGGGAAGTATAAAACCCACTCCACGCTTGAAATGGTTCTATGAAAAATTTGAGAGACATGACACACAGTGAAGTACTGAACATTTCAGCCTGTGCTTACTCCATTTTTGACTAGTTATACTCCTTGACTATGCAACTTCTTACCTATAAAAAGCAACAGCTGGTGAGGGGAAAATAAGCTAAGCATCATGTGGAACAAGTCACAGCACTCTCTCCCCACCCATTCACCATGGAGCATTAAATAGACACAACCAGGAAGTTACAGTACTTTGTACTACAAACCCAGTAATCTGATTGCTGATCTGAGGCAATTATCTGTGAAAATAAGCCTCTTCTTACTGAAACTAAGTTCCCATGAAACTGTACAAGACAAATTCAGCAGCGTCATTGGAGCACATTATATTTTTAACTAATAAGATAAGGGCTTTATGATTGCTAGTTATCCTTTGTTATGAACCATCCATATGCCTGACTAAAAAGAGGAGGGAAAACTGAATAAGCTTTAATTTCATTTCCTTGGCTGGAGTAGAATGCGTGATATGGCAACATCCACTCAAGACGACGTGAGATTGCAAAATGTATCAACAGATGCCCTCAAGTGGTCAAAGAGGAGAATTTCAATTATTTGTTTGTGAGGCTAACAACAGAATATGTGGCCGTACAAAGTGCACAGACATTTAAATATATACTGCAATAATCATAGAATCATGGAATATCAGGGGTGGAAGGGACCTCAGGAGATTATCTAGTCCAACCCCCTGCTCAAAGCAGGACCAACACCAACTAACTCATCACAGCCACGGCTTTGTCAAGCTGGGCCTTAAAAACCTCTAAGGAAGGAGATTCCACCACCTCCCTAGGTAACCCATTCCAGTGCTTCACCACCCTCCTAGTGAAAAAGTTTTTCCTAATATCCAACCTAAACCTCCCCCACTGTAACTTGAGACCACTACTCCTTGTTCATCTATCATCTGGTACCACTGAGAACAGTCTAAATCCATCCTCTTTGGAACCCCCTTTCAGGTAGTTGAAAGCAGCTATCAAATCTCTTCTGCAGACTAAACAATCCCAGTTCCCTCAGCCTCTCCTCATAAATCATGTGCTCCAGCCCCCTAATCATTTTTGTTGCCCTCTGCCAGACTCTTTCCAATTTTTCCCACATCCTTCTTGTAGTGTGGGGCTCAAAACTGGACACAGTGCTCCAGATGAGACCTCATCAATGCCGAATAGAGGGGAATGATCATGTCCCTCGATCTGCAGGCAATGCTCCTACTTATACAGCCCAAAATGCCGTTAGCCTTCTTGGCAACAAGGGCACACTGTCGATTCATATCCAGCTTCTCATCCACTGTAACTCGTAGGTCCTTTTCTGCAGAACTACTGCCTAGCCACTCAATCCCTAGTCTGTAGCAGTGCATGGGATTCTTGCATCCTAAGTGAAGGATTCTTCACTTGTCCCTGTTGAACCTCATCAGATTTCTTTTGGCCCAATCTTCTAATTTGTCTAGTCCCTCTGTATCCTATCCTTACCCTCCAGTATATCTACCACTCCTCCCAGTTTAGTGTCATCTGCAAACTTGCTGAGGGTGCAATCCACGCCATCCTCCAGATCATTAATGAAGATACTGAACAAAACCGGCCCCAGAACTGACTCTTGGGGCACTCTGCTTGATATCAGCTGCCAACTAGACATGGAGCCATCGATCACTACCCGTTCAGCCCAACGATCTAGCCAGCTTTCTATCCACTTTATAGTCCATTCATCCAGCCCATACTACTTTAACTTGCTGGCAAGAATACTGTCGGAGATGGTACCAAAAACTTTGCTAAAGTCAAGGAATAACATGTCCACTGCTTTTCCCTCATTCACAGAGCCAGTTATCTCATCATAGAAGGCAATTAGGTTAGTCAGGCATGACTTGTCCTTGGTGAATCCATGCTGATTGTTCCTGATCACTTTCCTCTCCTCTAAGTGATTCAGAATTGATTCCTTGAGGACCTGCTCCATGATTTTTCCGGGACTGAGGTGAGGCTGACTGGCCTGTAGTTACCTGGATTCTCCTCCTTCCCTTTTTTAAAGATGGGCACTGCATAGGCTTTTTCTAGTCCATCCAGGACCTCCACGGATCTCCATGAGTTTTCAAGATAATGGCAACGGCTCTGCAATCAATTCATCAACTCCTTTAGCACCCTTGGATGCAGTGCATCCAGCCCATGGACTTGTGCTCATCCAGCTTTTCTAAACAGTCCTGAACCACTTCTTTCTCCACAGAGGGCTGGTCACCTCCTCCCCATACTGGGCTACCCAGTGCAGCAGTCTGGGAGCTGAGCTTGTTCGTGAAGACAGAGGCAAAAAAAGCATTGAGTACATTAGCTTTTTCCACATCCTCTGTCACTAGGTTGCCTCCTAGACCACACCAGGAGCTGGTGACAGGCACAGAGAGTGTTTAGATCTCCTAGCACATTGAGGGTGCTACCATAACCCAAATAAGTAATGACAGCCAACTGCAGCATGTAAAGTACATTGAACGTACAGGCAGGTAAAACATGCAAGAGGCGGGACTGTGGTGGTTTGCTCATGGCAAGTACTCACAGGACGTTTATCAGTGCATTACCTGAAATGATGCAATCCCTAGATGGAGGTGTGTGAGTCAGTACAGTTATATCATTCTGTATAATTAGTCATTGGAAGCAATGATCTCTTTTCATCATTAATTAAAAAAATACGTTAACAGCAGTAATGCCACAGAATATTGGGTAAGCAAATTAAATATAGTCCAGAATACTCATGTGTCTATCCAGAGCGCAAAGGAAAATGATGAAACAGCCATGGCTAAACTTACATAAAAAACAGAAGCAACGAACGGTTACTGCCATGAGTGAATGAAATTTGGCAAGCCTGACCCTTATCCACCGGTAGCCACATCTGCCTCTGAGTTGGAAGAACACTTTCCTGGTGTTTTGTAGGCACCCTGAAGCAAATTCCCAGTATTAGGAACTGAGATGTCAGCCTAACTTCAATACCTTGAAAGATACTGGAAGAAATTAAGCAATCAATTTGTAAGCACCCAGAAAATAATTAGGTTATAAAGAATAGCCAATATGAATGTCTCAAAAACAAATCATGTCAAATAAACCTAATTTACTCCTTTGACAGGGTTACTGGCCCAGTGGATAGGGGAGAAACAACAGATGTGATATCTCTTGATTTTAGTAAGGCTTCTGACACAGTCCCGTGTGACCGTCTCATAAGCAAACTAGAGAAATGTGGTCTCGATGAAATCAGTTTAAGTAGGCTTGGAAGGATCAGATTTTTACTGGTAAATGTCAGTTTCACTGTACACTCACAAACCGACAAAAATAAATGTTTCCCTCAATAATAACTGAAATTTACAGATAAGCAAAGAAAGAAAAATGCTGCTTGAAAACTTATCAGACTTTGATGTAAGGCTATTTCCTTTGTATGTTTTGACATGCAATGTTGAAAATGTGTTTTAACAATTATAAAGCTTCAGTTTTTTTAAATCAATGTCTGCTATCATTAAATAATTGTCTGACCTGCCATTTTATCTGGCACTATTCCCATAATTTCTCATAATTGTGAAAATTTAAATTGATAAAAATTGAAAAAAATACTTAAAAATAAACATTGATATTATCCATTGAAATTATTTAAAAAAACCTCAAATTTCGCCAAGCCTAACTATAAACTGGCTGAAGGACCACAGTCAAAGAGTAACTATCCATGGCTCCCTGTTAAATTGGGAGGGCATACCTCACGGAGTGCTACAACGGTTTGACTGATAATATTCAACATTTTCAGATGGTATTAAGCTGTGAGGGGTTGCAAGCCCTTTGGAGGCCAAAATTAGAATTCAAAATGACTTTGATGAATTGGTCTGAAACAAGATGAAATTTAAAAAAGACAAGAGCAACGTTCTACACTTAGGAAGGAAAAATAAAATGCACAGATTGGGTAATAATTAGTGAAGGCAACAGCAGGGCTGAAAAGGATCTGAGATTATTATGGGTCACAAATTGAATATCAGTCAACAATGTGATGCAGTGGAGAAAAAGGGCAGTATAATTTTGGGGTGCATAAACAAGAATATCATACATAAGACACAGGAGGCAACTGCTCTGTTGTACTTGGCACTGGTGAGGCCTCAGCTGGAGTACTGGATTCAGTTTTGGGCACCATACTATGTGAAAGAAGTGGACAAATTGGAGAGAGTGTCCAGAGAAGAGTAACAAAAATGATACAAGGTTTAGAAAACCTGACCTATGAGGAAAGGTTAAAAAACCTGGGCATGTTTAGTATTGAGAAAAGAAGATTGAGGGCATACCAGATAACAAGTCTTCTAATATATTAAGTACTGTTAGAAAGAGGATGGTGATCAATTGTGCTGCACATCCACTGAAGGCAGGACAAGAAGTAATGGGCTTACTCTGCAGCAAGGACTACTGGGTTATATATTAGGAAAAACTTTCTAACTATAAAGGTAGTTAATCACTGAAATAGACTTCCCAGAGAGATTGTGGAATCTCTGTTGTTGTTGGTTTAAGAACAGCTTGGCTAAACACCTGTCAGGGACAGTCTAGGTTTACTTGGTCCTGCCTTTGTGCCAGGGGCTGGACTAGATGAACTCTCAAGGTCCCTTCCAGGCCTATAGTTCTATGATGTCTTCTCTGGTATAAATATTGCACTTTTGTACCTAAGATGTCCAGAATCACATGGGTACTTTGAGTTCCCAGCAGCACTACGACAACCTGAGTAGCTCCACATGGTACAGCAAGTACTGCCCAACTCGAAAGAAGATAATCTGGGAAGCCTGTTAAAATTATATATCTGTCAAGTGCTCCAGAGGCATAGGAGGACAACAGGATTAGTGAATTACTCTAAGGTAGGTAATTCCACCCTCCCTAACAGTGGCAAATAAAAGTTCAGATATTTATAGATCGCTTTCATGTCTCCTCTTTGCCATATCTTATCCTATCCGTGCAATTCCAGTTCCTCTGGTCTGTTTTTACAGGACAAAAAAAACGAGGAGTCCTTGTGGCACCTTAGAGACTAACACATTTATTTGGGCATAAGCTTTCATAGGCTAGAACCAACTTCATCAGATGTGTATGAAGTAAAAAATACAGGAGGATGGGGTGCTTTACCAAGTGTAAGGTCAGTCTAACGAGATAAACCATTTATCTAGCCCATGAAAGCTTATGCCCAAATAAATGTGTTAGTCTCTAAGGTGCCACGAGGACTCCTCGTTTTTTTTGCTGATACAAACTAACATGGCTACCACTGAATCCTTTTACAGGACATGCACTCTATTTCTCTCATCAGCTTTGTATCCCTCTTTGGGTATTTTTCAGTTTATCACTTTCCCTTCTGTGCTGTGAAGCTCAAAGCACAGTGATCTTACTAACAATAAATAGAGAGAGACTGATTTTTTTAGGCAGTACAATAAGCATACCCAGTACTGCCAAATCCCTATTAAGACAGAGCTTAATTTCCTCCTCTTATGTTACATCAGTGTAAATCTGATGACTTCAGTGGAGTTACTCCATATTACACTGGTGTAATAAAGCAGAATTTGGCTCAGGATCCCTGTCCCAGAGTTCACAAGTTATCACCTTTCTGATTTCATAAGACCTACTTCTGTAAATACACTCCATAGCAGCATGGCTTTAAACTAGTTTTTATATATAAACAACAGCACTGCACTACAAGCTTATGTCTAGTGCACTTGACATCACCCCTTCTTCCCCAACTGCATCTTCATATTGCTGTTTGCTAACCAGTTTTCAGCTTGTGATCATGCTTGGTATTATTGCTCCTTCATCACACATAGTCTTGTATCTTCCCACTGAATTCTCTCACTGAACTTTGCCTAGTTGTTCTAAATTCTGCATATCTAATCCACTGTACATGGCTTTCCCAAATTCCTGACTTGCAATCGTCAGGGGATCTGATTAGTGCATTATTCCATCTTTCAGGTCATCAGAGATTCAACCAACAGTGGCAGCACATACAGATATGTATATACCTCAAACCTAACCCTTCCTGGGGTTTGCCTTTGTTGATACTCACAGAGCAAAGACAAATTTCAAGCTAAATTTTTTCCCAAGACATGGTTTTCCTTTCAGGACCCCTTAGGTTCCATCCCTAGTTCCTGCTGCCTCAGAAAGACACTCCAATCCCTCTTATATTTCTGAATTGGAGCTAATAGAGCCACCAAATCGGAAAGAGTAAGTTAAGAGAAAAGCTCCTTATGCTCCTGTTACACTGTGTTACAATAAACTAACCCTAATGCCAGCTACTGATATCCATCAGTATATGCAGTGTATAAAAAAAACATATTGTTAAGTACCTGTTGAATACGGAAGAAAGTCTTGAAAATTCTGAATGTCCCATGTGAGGTTTCTGTTATACAATGCCTGGAAGTAATCACTGACAGTGGAATACTGGACGGTCACTCCAAATTGATCAGCATGCTTGTTAATATAATCTAATAATGGGTCCATGTTGGAGTACTGAACTGATGCATTAAAGAACTGTTTGTCACAACCCTGCAATTTAGAAAATAACATATCTGTATGAATTAGTGGCAGTTGTAGTTATAGTCATAGTCAGAGTTCCAAGAGTTTATGGCCTGAAGGGCCCACCAGATCATCTAATGTGACCTCTCTGCATATCACAGGCTACTAACTACCCTCCAGTCAACCCTCACACCAAGCCCAAGAATCAGAATTAGACCAAAATATTACAGACCTCAGGAGACTGAATCATTGTGTGCCACAGGCAAGGAACAGGAGGAGCTGAGGTACCCTTGTAATGGCTGGGAATTGATCAAGCGAGCCATCCCCCAGAAGATCCCAGCAAGTGGCCCAAAGGTCATTAACTTCCATGATGAGGTAGTTTAACAATGTTCTTATATTACAATTCTTAACCACTGTAAAACATCATTCTTCCTTCTGAGTTCATCTGCATAAACCAGTCAAAAGTTAAGGGCCCAAGTAACAAGAATGGGTTTGATTATTCAAATAGGACAACTGACAACTTACTGGTCCAGTAAAAATGATTACCTCACCCACCTTGTCTCTCTAATATCCTGGGACGCACATGGCTACAGCAACACTGACCATCTGCCATGACCGACAGGAATTAAATTAGTCTACACTGCACAACTCAAAGCCCAGGCATTTCCTTGGTAGGGAGGTTGCCCAGTGTGTCTATCTGATATCTGGCAAGGGCAGATGTCAGATCTCTGTCAATTCTCTCATTCCTTTCCTTGCTCTTGACAAAAAGAGAGGGAGTTTGTATGTATTTTTGTGAGCCGAAAATACACAATCTTACATCAGCAATGAGTAATTGGTGGAGAGGAAAGAAACAACAAAGCACACTAACAATCTGGACAGAATAACCACATATGTTACACAATTTATTGACAACTCCCTGCCTAGAATATGATAATCCCTAATCTAATAAGTGGATAAACGAATAGTTAAATGAGATAATGAATGCACATAATATAGAAGGCCAGATTATCCAAAATTCATGTGCATAACTACACATTTAATTTGGATGCCCACTTCAACTGACTGCGTCTGCATACTGAGCATGTGTGTACACATGTGTATCTAATACGAAGCACAGCTATTTATTATTATTGTGCGCTCAATCATAGCAAATGCACAGAAAAATTAGGCACACAATTAAAATTACTCAGCCAGTGTATTATGTGTACACTCTTAAAATCAGTTTAATTATAGATTTGTATGATGCACCATGATATATTCTTGGAAATCTTCCTCTTCTGCAGACAAACTTCTTTGAACACACTGCCTTTCAAAAACAATGAGGAGTTCTTGTGGCACCTTAGAGCAGGGGTCGGCAACCTTTCAGAAGTGGTGTGCCAAGTCTTCATTTATTCACTTAAATTTAAGGTTTCGTGTGCCAGTAATACATTTTAACATTTTTAGAAGGTCTGAGTCATCATTATATAACTAAACTATTGTATGTAAAGTAAATAAGATTTTTAAAATGTTTAAGCAGCTTCATTTAAAATTAAACTAAAATGCAGATCTTACTAGTTTAGTGTGATCCTTGCCCTTACTTTTCCTTGCTGGGTTTTTCAATGTCTGGGCACGTATTTGGATACTTTAAGCTGCACACAGGCTTCTGAGTGATCAGTTGTTAACAGGCTCCGAGAGGGACAGAGGACAGATTTCATGTATGAAAATACCTGTTCACACAGGTATGTGGATTCAAATGCTGAAAGTATTGCAAACGCAATTTTCTTCAACCAGTTCAATTTCACTGGCAGGACATCCAGCAGGTCAGAATAGAGGCCCCATGATCTCTCTCAGTAGCTTCAAGTATACTCTGCAGATCTCCAAACTTTGATGCCCACAATTCTGAGCTTTTTACTGAATGAGCTGCATTTTGAAATCTTCAACACTCATCCACTGAAATACGACAAATCCAAGTTGCTTTTGCTGAACTTTTCAGGTTTAATTAGAAAAGAAAGCGTTGGGCCAAATTGCTGGAAATCTTGAAATCTGTCAGAAAATTCTGATTCCAGTTCTTGCATGTACATTCCAATCTCATCAACACTGACAGTGGAACATGCTGATAGCTCTTTTATGTGTTGGAAGTAACGGAAAGTCTAAGTTTGAATATCTAGTGAAAAAACTGCTAGTTTTACAACAAATGCCTTCCAGGCTTCATAAAGATCCAGAACCGTTTGGCCTGCACCCAGGAGACAGAGGTTGAGTTTGTTTAGGTGAGTGGTGATGTCAGTTAGAAACATTAGCTTACACGGTTTGGGGTAGTTTTGTCCTTTTTCTGACAAAAAGGCCTTGATTGCATCAAAACAGTTTACAAAGCACACCATAACCTTGGCACGACTTAGCCACCAAATGTTCCTGCGAAGTGGAATGTCGTTATAAGCACTGTCCATCTCTTCTAGCAGTGCTTGAAACTGTTTGAGTCAAAGCAGATCGAGTGACAAGGAAATTCACAATTTGCACGACTATATTCATCACATTATTAAGCTCTGAATTAGAAATTTTAGCACACAGGTTTTCTTGATGGATGATACAGTGAAATTTGACTGTCGGGCAGCCAATTTGATCTTCAAGTAACTTTACAAATCCCTTCTGTTTTCCGACCATGGCAGGAGCACCATCTATTGTGACACAAAGTATTTTTCTGATGTCAACTCCTCGTTCTTCAAAATAGTTTACAAAACATTCCACTATATTCTTCCCCCTTTTGCTGTGCCATGCAGGGGTTTAATGGCAACAAAGTTCCTCTTGGATTTCATTGGAAGCACGATATCTTGCAAAAACTGCCAAATGTGGAATGCCATTTATATCCATGCTCTCATCAACTGCAACGCTAAATACTGCTATGTCTTTTAATGCAGTCATCTGCTTTTCGTTAATGTTTTCTGCCATTTTGCTTACGCGTCTTTCAACTGTTCTGGCAGAGACAGGCAGTTCTTTTATTTTAGATACGATAGTATCTTTATTTGGCAAAACATTGAACAAAACCCCTGAACTGCTGAGAAAAACTTCTTTTATATATTCCCAATCTGTAAATGGCTCTCTGTTTTTTGCACTGCACAATCTTGTAACTTCCTTCTGTGACTTGAATTTTACTTACAATTAAGCATTTAAAAACACTGCTTTGCTTCTTATATCCTGCTACTGCCTTTTTGATCAATTCAGTCTTGTCTGCTTCATCAAGAAAGGTTTTGTCGTGCTTTGTTTGAAAATGTCGTTGAACACCTGATGTGCGACAACCAACACTTTCACAACAGAAGCACAAACAGCACAGCTCTTCTTTTGAATAAATCCAAACGGGTCTGAAGAAAGCTGAAATGAACAGACATCTAACTTTGCTTCCTTAGGAGCTGACATTTTGTTAAATGTACCCACAACTCAACTCCACCAGAGAGGTCCTTTGGGGCCATCTGCCTGTCCCAAGTCAGGATAAAGGAGGAGGGTTGGGCATGGGGCTAGCAACTCCATCCCGTAAAAAATCAACCTGCTACAGAAAAGCCAACAATAGAGACAACAGAGACTTTTACCCTGGAAAAAGAAGGGTCTTCAACTAGAAGATGCATGACGCTGGGTGGTAAAAGCTGTGAGGAAGCCACTAAGCCGATTACCCTTCTTGCAACCAGGAGGATTACCATAGGCACATGGAACATGAGGACCATGTACGAGTCAGGAAAGATGGCGCAGGTTGCAGCAGAGATGAGGAGCAACAACCTGACCCTATTAGGCATTAGCGAGACAAGATGGACGCAAGAAGGACAGAGACGACTGTTGACAGGAGAGCTGTTGCTGTATTTAGGACATGAAGAGAGGGACGCACCCCACACACAGGGAGTAGGCTTCATGTTGTCCAAGCAGGCACAGAGAGCACTGATTGGTTGGGAGGCACATGGTCCCAGGATCATTACAGCATCCTTCAGAACTAAAATGAAGAGGATTAAGATGAATGTTGTTCAGTGCTACGCTCCAACTAATGACAGCAAAGAGGACAAAGATTATTTTTACAACAGACTCCAGAAAATATTAGAGATTCTCCCAGACAAAGACATCATCATCCTTATGGGAGACTTTAATGCCAAATTGACCTGACAACACAGGATACGAACAAGTCATGGGGACCCACGCTCTGGGAGAGATGAGTGAGAATGGAGAGAGATTGGGATCTGCGTGCACTTACTACCTCCTATGACCAAGTTGCTATCTTTCCTCACAAGTGGATCCACAAGAGTACCTGGGTATCACCAGCAGGCATGACAGAAAATCAGATCGATCATGTCTGCATTAGCAAGAAGTTCAGAAGATCCTTGCAGGACGTTAAAGTTAGAAGAGGAGCAGACGCGGCGTCCGACCATCACTTAGTGGTGGTCAGATTGAAGCTGAAGCTGAAAAAGAACTGGACAGATGCGTCAGACAGAAGAGTGAAGTACAAAGTCAGCCTTCTGAAGGACCATAAGACCAAGGAAGATTTTGGACTGATGCTGAAGAATAAGTTTTCAGTATTACAGGATTGGTCTGAGGAAGAGGAAGACAGTGTACTAAACAGATGGCAGAAAGTGAGAGAGACACTTAGGTCAGTATGCCAGGAAGTGCTTGGAATTAAGAAACACCAGCAGAAAGAGTGGATCACAGCAGAGACCTTGATCAAGATAGAAGACAGAAAGAAGAAGAAGGCAGCAGTCAATAACAGCAGGACTAGAGCAGCAAAGGCCAAAGCTCAAAAAGAGTAGCTGAAGCCATAGAGCAGTGAGAGGAATATCAGGAAGGACAAGAGAGAGTATGTGGATGAACTGGCAGCAGAAGCGGAGCAGGCAGCATACAGCGGTAATATGAAACAACTGTATGATACTACCAAGCGACTTTCTGGAAAGTTCAGCAAGCCAGAATGTCCCGTTAAAGACAAGCAGGGAAAGTCTATAACAGGAATAGAACAACGGATGAACAGATGGGTGGAGCACTTTGAGGAACTCCTGAACAGACCAGCACCACCAAATCCACCAGATATCAACCCAGCCAATGAGGACCTTCCAATTAATTGCGATAAACCAACCAGAGATGAGATCAGAAAAGCCATCACCATGATGAAGAATAGGAAGGCGGCTGGACCTGATGACATCCCAGCAGAGGCCCTGAAAGCAGACCTGGATGCTTCAGTGGAAATGCTGTACCCCCTCTTTGAGAAGATATGGGAAGAAGAAGTGATTCCGGTAGACTGGAAAAAGGGATATCTCATCAAAACCTGCAAGAAAGGAGATCTTAGCAACTGTGCCAATTATAGAGGAATCACACTCCTGTTGGTACCAGGGAAGGTCTTCAACCGAGTCCTCTTAGAGAGAATGAAGGATCCCATCGATCCACAGCTACAAGATGAACAGGCAGGTTTCCGGCAGAAGAGATCATGCACGGACCAGATAGCAACGCTTCGCATCATAGTCGAGCAGTCTATGGAGTGGAACTCCTCGTTGTACATCAACTTTGTTGATTATGAGAAAGCGTTCGATAGCGTGGATCGAGAGACCCTCTGGAAGCTCCTTCGGCACTACGGCATCCCAGCAGAGGTGGTCAACCTGATCAAGAACTCATATGACGGTATACACTGTAGAGTGATCCATGGAGAGCAGCTTACTAACAGCTTCCAGGTGCAAACTGGAGTCAGGCAAGGATGCTTGTTGTCACCATTTCTCTTTCTCCTCGTCATCGATTGAATTATGAGGACATCCACTTATGAGCGTAGGAACGGAATCCAGTGGACGTTGTGGACCCAGCTTGATGACCTGGACTTTGCTAATGACCTTGCACTCCTTTCGCACAGTAAACAGCAGATGCAAGAGAAGATCAACATAGTGGCAGCCACGTCATCACAGGTTGGCCTCAACACTCACAAGGACAAGACCAAGATCCTTAGGATTAACTCCATCAGCAATGACCCAGTCACACTGAATGGAAGCCCCCTGGAAGAAGTGCAGTCCTTCACCTACTAGGTAGCATCATTCGACCAGCAGGGTGGCACAGACGCAGACATCAAAGTAAGGATTGGTAAGGCAAGAGCAGACTTCTTACAGCTCAAGAACATCTGGAGCTCCAGAGAGCTGTCTTTGGCAATAAAAATTCGACTGTTCAACTCCAATGTGAAATCAGTCCTACTGTATGGAGCTGAAACCTGGAGGACAACCAAAACAACCATCAGGAAGATCCAGACCTTCAGTAATAGCTGCCTCAGAAGGATTCTCCAGATCCGCTGGCCAGACACCATCAGTAACATCCACCTCTTGGAGAGAACCTGTCAACTCCCAGCAGAGGAAGAAATCAGAAGGAGAAGGTGGGGTTGGATAGGACATACACTACGTAAGCAGCCAACTAACATCACCAGACAGGCACTGCGGTGGAAACCCCAAGGCAAGTGGAAAAGAGGCCATCCAAGAAACAGCTGGCGATGTGACCTTCAGGCTGATAGCAAAAAAATGGGCTATACCTGGAACCAGCTAGAGCGAATGGCCCAGGATAGAGGACTCTGCAGATCTGTGGTTGGCAGCCCACACCCCGATTGGGGTGACGGGCATGAGTGAGTGAGTGACCCCACAACTCACAGCAGAAAGAAAAATCTCGAAAGACGGCACACACAACGTCAAATGCAGTGCGCTGTTCCACGTGGCGTGATAGTGATGTAAGAAGCAAATCAGGACTTAAAAATATCCCAATGGTGCTAGAACAATTTTTAAGGTGGGGGTGATGAGCTGCACCCCCTCTTGCCTGTCTGCACCCCTCACTGCCCCAGGCTGGGACCAGTGGGCCACAGTTGGGGCCAGCTGCAGAGCACCAGGCAGGCAGCTGGGATCCCAGGCCAGCAGTTGAGCCACCCGGACTGGTGGCCAGGACCCAGGGCCGGCAGCGGGCTGAGCGGGGCCAGCGGACAGAACCCCAGGCTGGCAGCAGAGCCCCAAGGCCGGCAGTCAGGACCCGGGCAGTGTGAGTGCCACTGAAAATCAGCTCTCAGTGTTCTTGTTTCCAGACTAAACAAACCCAAGTTTTTTTAAATCTTTCCTCATAGATCATGTTTTCTAGACCTTTAATAATTTTTGTTGCTCTTCTCTGGACCCTCTCCAATTTGTCCAAACTTTCCTGAAATTCGGTGCCCAAAACTGGACACAATACTCCAGTTGAGGCCTAATCAGCACAGAGTAGAGAGGTGTCTTGCTTACAACACTCCTGCTAATACATCCCAGAATGATGTTTGCCTTTTTTGCAACAGTGTTACACTGTGGACTCATATTTAGCTTGTGGATGTGTCATTAAATTCTAAAGTGATATACTTACCCATGGCCATAGGACATCATCAGTTCGGAACCAGGCTGCCCTCTTTTTAATGTTTGCCACCATGGACTGTGCATAAAGATGAATGGTTGGCATCGGTAACAGGGGACACTCATGTTGGGGTAAACACCGTCTTTTGGTGGATCTGGGAAAACTGCAATTCCATTCCAATAGAAGCCGGACCTAAGTGGAAAGAGAAAGCAATACACTACAAAAATGATTTTTACAGCAAGTTGGGGAAAAAATGGATGAAAACATGCAGGGATACAAATCCAGTTTGGCACATGAGGATTCAGTAGCACAGTTCTGGTTTACACTGGTTCTCTGTGTTTAGTTTCTATTACATCCATGTGACTTTATGGGCCTCCAGTGGTGCTAGTATAAACACACTGAAAACTAAAGCTATAGGAGACGGTATATAGGGTCTGATAAAAGATATATTTGGCTTGAGTTAAAATAGCCTTGAAATATTCCTGCCCAGCCCCTGCTTTTCCTTAATGTCACTAGCTGCTTAAACAGAGTATGAACGAGATTGTAGGTTTAAGACTATCAAGGTTTTGTTTTAATGCAAGAGTTCTTAAACATTTCCATAGCATGGTCTATATGGCAGATTGCAAGCCACATCTACTGAGGTCCATTTCTTGATCAATGTAGCTTACAATGTATCACAGGGTTTTAGACTGCCGCCATCACTGTGGGCACCTTCCACGTAAAATCATTAGCAATAGCGAAATCCCTGTCCAACTTCACGGAGTCTCTAGCTCCTTTCCTCTTCAGGGATAAAAACAAACCTCTGTCTGGGGTACTTTGTGTTTATGCTGGTTGATTTGTTCGCTTCAGGCTATTTAGTTATATATCCTTTTTAACTTTTTGGGGGGGCATGTCAGGATAGATAGAGCTCTAAGTGTTGTGTGTGTCACTATTGCTATGGTGGAAAGGCTTTTTTAAAAGCCAATTCATTCTAACACTAACTTTTAATGTCAGGAATGGAGAATAAAGATTCTCCTGTGAGTTGCTGAGCACCCTCACCTCCCATTGAAGCCAGTGGTAATTGAGGGTTCTTAACATCTTGCAGGATTGAGTCTTACGAGTCTAGCCACCTTTTAAGCCTAATAGAAGCCTCTGACAAAAGAGAAAATGCAAAGTTCTCTTAATAAACTCAGCATCTCAGTCCTCTTAATAAGCTCAGCAGCCAGTCAGTCATTCTATACTTTGCCTAAAATCCTAAGGGCTCATCTTCACTTACAGCACTTCAGCTGTGCCACTGTAGTGCTCAAGTGAAGACACTTCTCCAGTCAGTGTAGTTAATCCACTTCCCCGAGAGAAACTCTCCTGTTGACATAGTGAAGGGTTAGGTCTACAACTACATTGCTCAGGGGTATGGATTTTTCACACCCCCGAACAACGTAGTTATACCAATATAGGTCTGTAGTGTAAACCTGGCCGAAAATTTGATATTATTGAAGTGACCAATATCTCTGCAGGGCTTGGAAGCATTCAAACCTGTTTGAAAAGGGTATTTGCGATGGTGTGCAGTAGCTGTACTGGTCCATAACATGAGTGAAGATCTCATGGTTTTCAGATAAAGAGGGAGAGCCCCTCCACACGAACTGAAGCTTCTAAAAAACACAAAAAGAAATACTGCAGAAAAAGAAATCATGGTAAGAAACCAAACCTGCAGATAATAGAGTACCATGATTAACTACACCTTGGGACTCAATTTTGCACTCCTTTGCATGAAGACAACTCCCACTGGCTTCAATGGAAGCTGTGCACATGTAACAGATTTGGGCTAGGAGGGCCCAACCCAACTCCCACTGTAATCAAGGAGAGTCTTCCACTGAAGAGGAACAAGGGGTAAAATCCTGGCCTATTGAAGTCAATGGGTGTTTTGCCATTACCTTTAGTGAAGCCAGGATTTCATCCAAGATTCATATAATCGCTGCCTAATGCCCAGCTTATTGGGCGAGACTCTTCCTTCAGTACACGTGTGCAACTCCTTACCTTCACTGGGGTTTGTGATGTTCAACCCCATAATTCTTTATGGAAATATGCTTATGAATGTATATATGACATAACTGAAATATGTTTTATGTTACATATGTCACGTAACATCTCTCTGAAAAGGTTATGTTCTACTGAATACACACATCCTATTTGTATGCATGTGTCATTTTTGTATTCAAAGTGATGAATATTGGCTGTGTACTTGTTTGAGTTTAAGTAGCCTTAGTAAAGCATTTGGTCAGCTTCTTGAGAAAGGAATGTGCAAATTAAGTGCCCAATCAAGAAACCCTTAACTGACAATGGATCTTGGAAGACTCCAATCCACATAAGAAGTTTTCCTGGAGACATTTAAGATAGCATGTGGGCAATGGCTGCTGCCTGTAAAAACCGAGTCATGCATGGACACGTGACTTGCCCATGTGATTCCAAAACTCCATCTTGAAGCTGGATTTTGCATAGGAGAGAGGAGGAGGTCTCCACCCACAAGAGAAAGTCTATTTAAACCTCTGTGAGACCCCTCCATTTTGTCTTCAGCTGCCTCAAGAGATAGCCTCTCCACCCCTAAGGATACCTGAAAGAAACTGGAACCAAGGATGGTAACCACGGGGGTGTGAGTGATTGTTGGACCCAGACTAGAAGGAGGCTAGTCTGTAAAAGAAGCTTACTGGAACATCTCTGAGGGTGAGGTTTCATCTGTAATCACTTTCTTACTGTATTAGGTTTAGACTTGCATGTTTTATTTTATTTTACTTGGTAATTCATTTTGTTCTGTCTGTTATTACTTGGAACCACTGAAATCCTACTTTTTGTATTTAATAAAAATCACTTTTAATTTATTAATTAACCCAGAGTATGCATTAATACCTGGGGGGAGAGGCGCAAACAGCTGTGCCTCTCTATCAGTGTTATAGAGGGCAAATAATTTATGAGTTTACCCTGTAAAAGCTTTATACAGTAACTCCTCACTTAATGTTGTAATGTTCCTGAAA
This sequence comes from Gopherus evgoodei, assembly GCF_007399415.2. Taxonomy (NCBI): domain Eukaryota; kingdom Metazoa; phylum Chordata; order Testudines; family Testudinidae; genus Gopherus; species Gopherus evgoodei. The sequence continues at coordinate 25,079,004 of NC_044326.1, forward strand.
AATGCAACTTTAAGCGAAACGATGTTAAGCGAATCCAATTTCCCCATAAGAATTAATGTAAAGGGGTGTGTGTGTTAAGTTCCAGGGAATTTTTTTTCATCAGACCAAAAACTATATATATATATATTACACACACACACAGAGAATACATTTTAAACGAATAATTTAATACTGTTCTCAGCTATGATGATTGTGAAGTTTGGTTGAGGTGGTGAAGTTAAGAGGGTAGAAGAGGGTGGGATATTTCCCAGGGAATGCCTTGCTCCTAAATCCCTGGTTTTCAGATTTTGTACTGGTGATCCCTTTCACATAGCCTCTGAGTGTGACCCCCCCCCATATAAATTAATTTTTTTTTAATATATTTAACACCATTATAAATGCTGGAGGCAAAGCAGGGTTTGGGATGGAGGCTGACAGCTCACAACCCCCCATGTAATAACCTCGTGACCACTTGAGAGGTCCCGACCCCGTTTGAGAACCCCTGTGCTAAATGATGAACTAGCACTCAGCTGAGCCCTCCAAGGCTAACACCTTGTTAATGTAGCCTCTCATCAACGCAGCACGAACAGAAGGGAGAGGAGACAGCAGAGCAGACAGAGACAGACACACCTTGTGTGTGGGAGAGAGAGAGATGCACACTGCCCCTTTAAGTAAGCTGACCCACTCTTAAGTGCATTGTCTTTTAAAGTGGATGAGGAAATTGAGACAGTAGCTGCTGCCCCAGGCTTGCTCTGTCTCTCTCTGTCCCTGTCCCCACCCTGCTCTATATGGAGAAGAAGGGGTAACCGAGGTTTAGAAGCAGATGGGAAGGGGACACCCTAACATTAGCCCCCTCCCTGTTACTCCCCTCCCCCCTTGTACAGCAAGCAGGAGGCTTGCGGAGCAGCTCCAAGGCAGAGGGCAGAAACAGCACATGGCAGTGGGGGGAGGGACAGCTGGACTGCCTGGCAATTGATAGCCTGCGGGGCAGCTGCTGCACAGGGAACTTAGGGGAGTGGGGAGCTGATGGGGGGCTGCCGGTTGAGCCTGGTTCGAAGCCCGCACCAACTAGCTGCACCAGGCTGCTCTTCCTGCAAGCAGTGGACAAAGCAGGAGGCTGCCAAAAGACATTAGAAGCGACCATTGCACAACTTTAAATGAGCATGTTCCCTAATTGATCAGCAATGAAACAACGTTAACCAGGACGACTTGAAGTGAGGAGTTACTGTACAGGGTAAAACAGATTTATTTAGGGTTTGGACCCCTCTGGGAGCTGGACATCTGAGTGTTGGGAACAGGAACACTTCTTAAGCTGTTTTCAGTTAAGCCTGCAACTTTTGTGGGATGTAGTTCAGATCTGGGTCTGTGTTGGCAGCAGGTAAGCATGTCTGGCTCAAACAAGGCAGGGTTCTGAAGTCCCAAACTGACAGAGAAAATGGGTTCAAAAGCAGTCTCAGCACATCAGTTGGCAGTCTCAAGGGGGTTTCTGTAATCCAACCCATCACAGGTTTCATCATGTATAGCTCAGGGTAGACTATGGTCCATCATAACAAAAAACAGATTTGGTATATCTGGGAGATTTTGCTCAAGATCAGAACTGGAACAGAAGGGTTTAATTCTGAGAGATATCTACTCAGTTCCGACTCACGTTTTATCAAAACTTTTGTCCATAATAACTACCCAACAGTTTTACAAGCATAAATAAATTTCACTAGGTTTAAAAAAAATTCTTTGCATCAGTATTCACTTAATGATAGAGAGTCTAAGTAAAGGGAGCAAAAGAAAGATTTCTTGCTCTGAAGCCTAAATTGCCATCTATGTTTAACAGCATTATCTTGCTGGTTATGCATTTAAGACGATTGTTGCAATCTCAAGGAGACTGTTCTCCTATGACTTGCCCTATTCCCACTATTTATTGTGTATGTTTTTAAGATTAGAATAAATTCCTTTGTCTTTGACAAGAGGTCATGACGAAGTTATCAACAGAGCAGAATCTGACAAATATTGTTTCACAGTCTCACAAACATCTCACAAACAATGCATTTTCTTCACATGAGAAAAATTTACAGTTGTGTCTTCTTAAGCTCGGAGACATGCTTCTCTTGAAGTCAGAATATACATACATCAGGAAAAGGCTGCAAAAAAGTGTTTGAATGCCAAACACTGGCTCCATTCTCTTGTGTGGTTTTACCTTGGTTTTCTGCATGTCGTCCTTCAGATCATAGTCAATGCGAGAGATAAGGTGGGCATTAAATCCAGCCAGAGCAAAAAGAGTAGGTGTAGTAGCAGAAGCTCCAAAGGGATCTACATGCCAAGAAAATCGAGGCCTCATCCCAAAGGTTTCATACAAAAATCCATGACCCTCTGTAAAGTAAAATTTGTTTTTATTAGTAACAGAAACTCACATACTTTAAGGTCAGAAGGGACCATTATGATCATCTAGTCTGACCTCCTGCACAATGCAGGCCACAGAATCTCACCCACCCACTCCTATAACAAACTCCTAACCTATGTCTGAGTTACTGAAGTCCTCAAATTGTGGTTTGAAGACCTCAAGCTGCAGAGAATCCTCCAGCAAGTGACCCGTGCCCCATGCTGCAGAGGAAGGCAAAAAACCTCCAGGGCCTCTGCCAGTCTGCCCTGGAGGAAAATTCCTTCCCAACCCCAAATATGGCGATCAGTTAAACCCCAAGCATGTGGGCAAGACTCACCAGCCAGAGTAGCATGTGGTACTACAGCCAGGCACAGTGAAGATTTATTTTTATTTTCAAATACACCTGAAGGTTTGAGGAATTTAACAAAGCCAAAAAATTCACAGCAGCAAGGTGCACACTGGTGATATCTGCTTTGCTATCCCAAGTATAACTTCAGTAAAGAGTTAAGGAAAAGAGACTATGTTCAGATATAGGCCCAGGAGACAGTGGTATGAGCCACATTAAATTTAGGGGGAGGGCTAGCTCAGTGGTTTGAGCATTGGCTTGTTAAACCCAGGGTTGTGAGCTCAATCCTTGAGGGGGCCACTTAGGGATCTGGGGCAAAATCAGTACTTGGTTCTGCTAGTGAAGGCAGGGGGCTAGACTCAATGACCTTTTGGGGTCCCTGCCAGTTCTATGAGATAGGCATATCTCCATATATTTATTAATTTTTATTTAAGCTAAATCTCATATCAATGCTAACACATACAGTCCCCAGCTAAAACCCCTCCAAGCATTATCAGGGATCTACAACCCATCCTGGACAATGATCCCACACTTTCACAGGCCTTGGGTGGCAGGCCAGTCCTCGCCCACAGGCAACCTGCCAACCTGAAACATATTCTCACCAGTAACTGCACACCGCACCATAGTAACTCTAGCTCAGGAACCAATCCATGCAACAAACCTCAATGCCAACACTACCCACATATCTACACCAGCGACACCATCACAGGACCTAACCAGATCAGCCACACCATCACCGGTTCATACACCTGCACGGCCACCAATGTAATATACACCATCATATGCCAGCAATGCCCCTCTGCTATGTACATCGGCCAAACTGGACAGTCTCTACGGAAAAGGATAAATGGACATAAATCAGATATTAGGAATGGAAATATACAAAAACCTGTAGGAGAACCCTTTAACCTCCCTGGCTACACAACAGTAGACCTTAAAGTGGCCATCCTGCAGCAAAAAAAACTTCAGGACCAGACTTCAAAGAGAAACTGCTGAGCTTCAGTTCATCTGCAAATTTGACACCATCAGCTCAGGATTAAATAAAGACTGTGAATGGCTTGCCAACTACAAAACCAGTTTCTCCTCCCTTGGTTTTCACACCTCAACTGCTAGAACAGGGTCTCATCCTCCCTGATTGAACTAACCTCGTTATCTCTAGCTTGCTTGCATATATATACCTGCCCCTGGAAATTTCCACTGCATGCATCTGACGAAGTGGGTATTCACCCACGAAACCTCATGCTCCAAAAAGTCTGTTAGTCTATAAGGTGCCACAGGATTCTTTGCTGCTTTTACAGATCCAGACTAACACGGCTACCCCTCTGATACAAATCAAAGCAACAAGCTGAGTTTGAGGTAGACTCTGCTGAAATTATGCATGCTGTTCTCATGAAATTTCAGCCACAGATCAATAAGAAAATAAATCACATCTGGTTTTGGATCCACACATTAACGTCTCTCCCGCATCCCCTAACACTAACAAAAATACCCAAATTATTTCCACTGGAATTAAATAAATTAAAAAACCGACAGTCATTTCTATTAGTTTTAGGTTTAGTATTTTCCTTTCCATTTATTAAAACACAAAAGCTAAATTATGGACTAAAGTCAAACTGAGTGCAACCCTTTAAAAAAAAAAATAGCCAAGAAGTGAGTAAAAACAACAGTACAGTGCTTGGGATCATCAGTGCTATAGAAATGCAAGATTGTCATTTTATAGTTTCTAAATTTGGAAATGCTTTTAGAAATATTTAAAGATATAATCATTTCTGTTTTACTGTGGATAGAATCTTATTCTGGGCTTTCAGATCATGGCTAATTTAATTATGAAACGTAGGGACATTATTTTTTTATTTCATCTCTCCTAAGCCTTATGATTCTTGCCATGTAAACAGTGTTAGTAAAGGCTTTCATTTTAATTCTCTGACTGAAATACATTTCAGAGCGTAGTCTCTTAGAGCTTGTCTACACTGTGAAGTTGCTGACAAAACTTTTGTCTTTCACGGGTACTTAAAAAAGCCCCCCCGAAAGACAAAAGTTTTGCCGATGCAAGTGGCAGTGTGAACGTGGCTTTGTCGGCAGGGCTAACGCTGCTCACCGGGCTGGAAGTATTTTGTTGGCAGAAGTGCCGACAAATTACCAAAAAAGAATGTTTACACATGCTGACTTTTAGCGACAAGGTTCTGTCGACATAGCCTTGTTGCTAAATGCTGCATGGTGTAGACAAGCCCTTAGATCAGGGGTCAGCAACCTTTCAGAAGTGGTGTGCAGAGTCTTCATTTATTCACTCTAATTTAAGGTTTTGCGTGCCAGTAATATATTTGAACCTTTTTAGAAGGTCTCTTTCTATAAGTCTATAATATATAAGTAAATTATTGTATATAAAGTAAATAAGGTTTTTAAGATGTATAGGAAGCTTCATTTAAAATTAAATTAAAATGCAGAGCCCCCTGGACCGGTGGCCAGGACTCGGGCAGTGTGAGTGCCACTGAAAATTGAAAACACATGCCATAGGTTGCCTACCCCTGCCTTAGATTTTCTCTTTAATGTATGTTACTTAAGGGAACAGTGTGTATAGTGTGACCAAGGATGTTGTGATCCAATTAAGTATACAGATAGGAGAGAATTTGAAAACAGGCTCCAAGAGCCCAAGCACTATCTAATTCCAAAACAAACTAAGCAGACAACACAGGAATGCATGTGTGATTCAGATTTAGTCACATGGGCAAAGTCTGAACAAGCAATATTGAGGATCTGCGAGTGGAACATGTGATGCTAAGCTTTTTTAGAAATCAAAATCTATTATTTTAATGGGAGCAAATGAAACTAGCTACCAAAACTGCATTTCCCTTCTTAAAAAAATTATACACCCAGAATAAAATATGGATTTTAGAAACTTTTTAACGTCTACCCCCCAAAAAAGAAGTGTTGACTGAATATCTAACAAGAGGATCTCTTTGGCCAAAATTAGTCTTTATTTTGGGACAAACACTAGTCTGTGCCCCCAACCCAAGTTAACTAACTTTGCCCAAAAAGTCCCCAAAGGAGTCAGAGAAAAAAGAATCTTTATTCTCACTCCTCCACTTGCTCATGGAGCATAGCTACTCCACTAGGATGCAACAGCAGCTGCTGTTCTTATGTTCCTTGTAAATACTGATATGTGGGGTTCTGGTCCGTGGTTCTGTGCAGTCAGATCCACCAGCCCTGATGAAGCTACTCCTCTGGCCCTCTCCACATATTCCCCTTTACATTGTCATAGGGAAAAGTGCCACAGAACACTACTCTGAAGTGAGCAGGGGTGCCAATCAGTCACCACAGTTAGCTGGAATAATTCCATCTTAGGTCTCTTGCCTGATCTTCAGTGAAAAACCATGACATTTACCCTGAGTTATTTTGGGCCTTTGCAATACAAAGGGAGCAGGATTTCTACACCTTTCCTACATATTAACAATAGAATCAATCCTAGATATTAGAGGAACCTTTCAGCCTAGCAGACAAAGGCATAAAAAGATCCAATGGCAGGAATTTGAAGCTAGAAAACTTGGACTGAAAATGAGTTGCAAGTTGTTAAGAGTGAGGTTAATTAATAGTTGGAAATAGTGGATTCTTAACCATATGAAGTTTTTAAATTAAGCTAAAATGTCTTTCTGAAAGACAGAAAGTGCAGTAGTTCAACACAAACCTGATGCAGGAACTATTGAGTGAAAGTCTACTGTCTGTTATGCTGGAAGTCTAAGTAGATTATGGCAAGGAAGTCCATGAACTTATCTTATATGTATTTTTTAAAATAAATTTCAAATACACATCTTTAACTCAAGGCTCTTCTTGGGAACCAAGGACTTCGTAATCAGTAAAACTGTTCATGTTCTAAGAGAGTACAGAATGGTGAGCAATTAAATTACAAGCCAATTTACAATGATTTTCCTGTATACTGCAGTTTGTTGGTTGGTTTTTTTTGTATTTTTTAAGCAAAGAACCTTATGGTAAGTTTGCACTATAAAAGTAGATATTACTTTTTACAGAAACTTAAGTCAGTTCTTAAATAATTAGGAAATAAAAATGAATTCGAAAAAAAAAACTTATAACAACGAAAACTAAGTTAAACACCAAAGAAACATGCCTGTTAACTGTAAAATTTGGTCATTGATATGTGTCACAGCTTCATCATGCATCACCTGACCTCCAATTATGAATTCTAGTCGCCCTTCTTGAAGTAACTGATGTACCTACGATACAGAATATATAGAAGGCAAATGAAAACACAATTATAATTTCAAATTTTACCACCAAGGCTATAAATACAGTGTAGGACTTATGTTATCTAAGTGTGACATTTATCAAATGTGGCTCTACCTTGCATCCAAAGCATACAGGTTGGTGGGGATATAAATGGAGAATTAAAATTGTTTCAGATCATCTTGGATAACAGCCATTAATGGACCTATCCTCCATGAGCTTATCTAATTCTTTTTTGAACCCAGTTATACCTTTGGCCTTCACAGCATCCCTTACTAATGAGTTCCACAGATTGACTGTGCATTGTGTGAAGAAGTACTTCCTTATGTTTGTTTTAAACTTGCTGCCTACTAATTTCATTGGGTGACTCCTAGTTCTTGTGTTATGTGAGGGGTAAATAACACTTCCTTATTAACTTTCTTCACACTGTTTATGATTTTATAGACCTCTATCCTATTCCTCCCTTAGTCGTCTCTTTTCTAAGCTGAACAGTGCCAGTCGTTCTAATCACTTTTTGAATGGAAGCTGTTCCATACCTCTAATCATTTCTGTAGACCTTCTCTGTACCCTTTCCAATTCTAAGATATATTTTTTGATCTGGGGCAACCTAAACTACATGCAGTATTCAAGGTGTGGGCGTACCATGGATTCGTATAGTGGCATTGTAATATTTTCTGTCTGATTATCTATCCCTTTCCTAATGTTTTCTAAAATTTTGTTAGCATTTTCAGCTGCCACTGAACATTGAGCGGATGTTGTCAGAGAACTATCTACAAAACCCCAATATATCTTAGCTAATTTAGACCTGATCAATTTGTATTAATAGCTGGGATTACATTTTTCAATGTGCATTACTTTGCATTTATCAACACTGAATTTCATCTATCATTTTGTTGCCCAGCCACCAGTTTTGTGAGAACCCTTTGTAATTCTTCTCATGCTGCTTTGGACTTAACTATCTTGGATAATTTTGCATCATCTGCAAACTCTATCACCTGTTTTCCCCTTTTTCCAGATCGTTTATGAATACACTGAACAGCACTGGTCCCAGTACAGATCCCTGGAGGACATCACAATTTACTTCTCGCTACTTTTAGTCCTGCACTTTGTTTCCTATCTTTTAACCAGTTAGTGATCCAGGAGAGGACCTTCCCTCTGATCCCATGACTGCTTACTTTGCTTAAGAGCCTTTGGTGAGGGACCTTGTAAAAGGCTCTCTTATAGCCCAGGTACACTATACCTACTGGATCCCCCTTTGCCTGCACGCTTGTTAACCCCCTCAGAGAATTTTAATAGATTGGTGAGGCATGATTTTCATTCACAAAAGCCATGTTGATTCTTCCCCAGTATATCACGTTTATCTATGCCACTGCTAGCTCTTCCTCTGCCTGAACTTGTGGGAGCATCCTCTGGTTGGGCATCCTGACTCTGGAGGCTTCTGCCCAGGGTCCTTTACTTGATTTGTTGGGAACGTGGCCTGCATGTCCTACTGACTAAAGCCAGGCTAGAGAAACTACCCATTGTGAGAGGTGTTTGTTGTGGAGGCCCTCAGGAAGCAGGTCAGACAGCTGCAGGGGGAGGTGGCTAATCTGTGTAGCACCTGGGAGCATGAAGACTTCATCAACAGGATGCACAGGGAGACATCTGGAATGGGGGATGCTAGCCAACTACAGAGGCACCAGAGGAGAAAGGACAAGTGGCTGCTCCATGGGGAGGAGACTGGCTGCTGGCCACCTAAGGCAGCATACAGTGCTCCACCCACAACCTCAGCTCCCCCATCCATTGACGTCAAAAACCAGTATGCTGTACTGGTATCAGAAGGAGAGGAGCAGACCCCAGTGTCTGAGGAGGAGTCACCTTCCCCACAAGCTAGGAGATTCATGACCACCAAAACCTAATAGGAGGAGATGTGTATGTGTCGGGGGGAGGGGGAGAGGAGGTGGTTGGGTCTCCTTTCTGAGGGGAACGAAGGCATCCATCTGCCGACCTGACATGATGTCCTGAAGGCATGCTGCCTGGCTGCAGCCCACATCTGAGACATTACGGAAAGGTTGCCGAGGCTTCTCTGCCCCCCTGACTAATACCTTATGCTTCTCATCTACGTGGGCACTAATGATACTACCAGGTATGACCCTAAGCAGATCAGCAGTGAATATATGGCTCTGGGAGCAAGGATGAAGGAGATGGGGGCACAGGTGGTATTCTTGTCCATTCTTCTGGTTGAGTGTAAGAGTCCAAACAGGGACACGCATATCCTGCAGATGAATGCATGGATGCACAGATGGTGTTGACAGGAAGACTTTGGTTTCCTCGATCATAGGAAGCTGTTCCAGGAAGGAGGACTGCTGGGAAGAGATGGGGTCCATATGACCCAGAAGGAACCCCCAGAAGGGAAAGGGCATCTTTGGACACTAGGTTCAAAGAAGGCAAGTGACAAAAGCCCACTGATAGATATAAAAGAGGTTATCTTAACAGAGGGCTACGTGTTGGGGGGTGGGGAATCAAAAATTACAATAGGGTCATAGACGCAACAAGAGGGAAAAAGTGTGGGAGTCCACTCAACATCTTAGATGTCTGTACACAAATTCAAGGAGTATAGGCAAGAACAAACATAAGTTAATTATGACATAATTGGCATCTCTGAGATTTGGTGGGATAAACAGCTTGCTCAGGAAGGAAATGCAGGGAAAAAAGGAAGTTAGGGTTGCATTATATATCAAGAATATTTACACTTGTTCTGAGGTCCAGAAGGAGGTGAGAGGCAGACCATATGAAAGTCTCTGGGTGAAGATAAAAGTGGAAAAAATATGGGTTAAGTCATGGTCCGGGTCTAATACAGATCAGCTGATGAGAAGGAGATGGTTGAGTTATCTCTAGAAAAAATAACAGAAGTATCCAAAACACAAGACCTGGTAGTAATGGGGAACTTTAACCACCTAGACGTTGGTTGGAAAAGTAATATGGCAAAACACAAAATGCCCAAGAATTTCTTGGAATGTATTGGGAATAATGTCTTGTTTCAGAAGGTGGAGGAAGTAATGAAGGGGAACAGCCATTTTAGACTTGATGCAGACCAACAGGGAGGTATTGATCGTGAATCTGAAAGTTGAAGGCAATTTGGTGAAAGTGACCATGAAATTTCCTTAGAAAGGAAGGAGAGCTGCAGAATGAGGACAATGGACTTCAAAAAAGCTGACTAACAAATTCAGAGAACGCGTAGGTAAGATCCCATGGGAATAAAATGTAAAGAGAAAAAGGTATTTAGGAAAGCTGGCCATTTCTCAAGGAGACGATATTAAAGGCGTAACAGTACACTATCCCTATGTGAAGGAAAGATAGGAAGAATAGTAAGAGGCCAATATGGCTCCATCTGGAGCTCTTTAATGACCTAACAATCAAAAAAGAATTCTACAAAAAGTGGAAACGTGGACTAATTGCTAAGGAGAAGTACAAAAGAGTTGCACAAGCATATAGGGACAAACTCAGGAAGGTTAGGGCACAAAATGAGCTATATCTACCAAGGGACACAAAAGTCAACAAGAGGTTCTATACATTATGAGCATGAAAAAGTTGAAGATTAAGTGTAGGTAAAGGTAAAGCAAAGATACTTAAGATAGCTGAGGCAATCTTAGTATTGTTAATAATTATTTTCCCCAACTCATGCAGGATGGGTGAGATGCCAGAGGACTGAAGAAGGGCAAATAGAGTACCTATCTTTAAAAAGGGAACAAGGAGGATCCCGGGGAATTATACACCTGCCAGCTTAATGTCAAGACCTGGAAAGATACTAAAACAAATTATTCAACCATCAATTTCTAAGCACCTAGAGCAGTGCTTTTTCTTCACGGACCATTTGAAAATTGCTGAGGGTCTCGGTGGACCACTCAATGATTTTTCCAAATGTTATTTGTACCATTAGCTGACTATTGTAAAGCACTTTGGATAAAAGCACTACATAAAAAAACCCTGAATAATAATTAACTTTTTTTGTTCTACAAATAAAAGTACAACTCATATTTTAATGTCAGTAGTCTTACTTTTCTAATGAGATGGGTGTGCCCTCTGTCCCCCGCCACAGCAGCTCCCGAACAACTCCATTCAGGTGATCCGTAGATAGTTCCCTCTAAGGTGCATGCCTGCGTGGCTCCCGGTGGGTGGCCCTTCATTCTCTTGGGTGCGGCCGCCCAGGCATGCACCTTAGAGGGAACTACCTGCAGATCATCTGAATGGAGCTCACGGACCAATGGTGGTTTGTGGACCACAGTTTGAGAACCTCTGACCTAGCGGATAATAAGATTATAAGGAACAGCCAGCATGGATTTGTCAAGAATAATGCCAAACCAACCTAATTTTCTTCCTTAGGGAGGCTAGAGGCCTAGTGGATGGGGGCAAGCAATAGATACGATATATCTTGATTTTAATGAGCCTTCTGACAGTCCCACATAACACTCTCATAAGCTAACTAGGGAAATGAGTATGCTTATAAAATGTGTAGATGACTCCAAGCTCAGAGGGATTGCAAGCACATTGCAGGACACGATGAGATTTCATGAGTTGATGAATTGGAGAATTGGTCTGAAATCAACAAGATGAAATTCAATAAAGAGAAGTACAAAGTACTACATTTACGAAGAACAAATCAAATGTACAACTACAAAATAGGGAATAACTGGTGACAGTATTTCTGATAAGGATATGGCGGTTAGAGTGAATGACAAATTGTATACGAGTCAACAACGTGATACAGTTGTGAAAAACGCTAATATTCTGGGGTGTATTAACAGGAGTGTTGTATGTAAGAGAAGGAGGTAACCGTCCTGCTCTACTCAGCACTGGGGAGTTCTCAGCTCGAGTACTGTGTCCAATATTGAGCATCACTCTTTAGGAAAGGTGTGGACAAACTGGAGGGAGTCTAGAGGAAGGCAACAGAAGTGGTAAAAGGCTGAGAAAACCTATTTATGAGGAAAGGACGATTATAAAGAGGACAGTGATCAATTGTTCTCCATGTCTACTGAAGACAGGACAAGATATGATAAGCTTAATTTGCAGCAAGGGAGATTTGGGTTAGATATCAGGAAAAAAACTAACTATACGGATAGTTAGGCAGTGGAACACACTTTCAAAAGAAGTTGTGGAAATCCCAGGTTTAGAGGTTTTTAAAAACCATTTAGACAAACACCTGTCAGGGATGATCTTGGTATATTTGATCCTACCTCAGCACAAGGGGATGAACTAAATGCCCCTTCCAACCCTACATTTCTATGGTTTGAACTCAGTTTTTGCATGCTTTCCAACTTTTTGCTGCTTTTATTAATGTGTTAGATATCAGCTTTGTCATGAAAATAAAAATAATAATGCAACATTGTTGAATATTAATCCATGTTCCTTAATCCATGTTCCCTTTTGTTTCATATATAATTACTATTCATCCTTTCTATAGCCCCGTAGATGTATACTCCCAAAGTAGCACACAGATCTGATACAATTTTCATAGCAGATTCATTGCTTTGTTTTTGTTTTTTGAAGATGTGACATACATATTGAGTTATCCACATGTAGCAGTTTTGGATATTTTATTAAAAACAGAGGTGTTCCCTCATCTTTTTCTCTCTATATTCTATTTTAAAAGTATATTTTAACAGCTGCCCCTGAAAAATACATTTGAAAAAAATTCTATTCCTACTGGAAATTGGAAGCATCTACCCCTTTAATCAACCACAACTTGATTACAAATTTTAGCAAATGTGTTAGATATGGAAAAAAACTGATAATAATCTGGTTCCATTCTACCAAAGGTAACTCCATAGGGCTGTTATCTGCATTTTTAGGACAGTTTGCTGAAACATTATATCAGCTTTGAAGTCCCAGGTATCATCAAACACTGTCTGAACATATATTTTACTATCAATTAATTTAAAAAACCTGTCATGTAGTGTTGCAGTTCTACAGCCATTATGCTGCTTTCCCCAGGATCTTTGAGTGAATGCCCCCATTGCTGTTCAGAAATGATGCCAGATTGTCAATTTTGGTCATAATCATCCCTTCATTCATCATGATGTAAAAGTACTTTAAGGCTGGAGCATTCACAAATTAGTTCCAGCTGAATATGTCTAATGATTAGCATGTTGGGAAACCAGATAACCGATATCTGGGGTAGGCACAGAACTGCCTCCTGAGCTGCATGAAAAGCATCTGAAGCTATTACTGCTCTTTTGGAGGGCATGTCCTGGAGAGATACCTTTGGCCCAGACTTCTGGGCATGGAAGCCTTTCTTATTTAAGTTTTGTGGAACTCCTTGGATGTTGAAAATATTTTTTAAATGTTATTAAGTTAGATGACACTCATCCTTAAACAGCCTCCCACCAAAATCGGGGACAAATCCTGTACTGACTGACATTTTTTTGGGGGGAAGAGAGGAGCAAGGGGGGAAATGCTTTGAGCCCAGTTCTAAGTCCAACATATACTTCTGAGCAATTTGGTTCACCTACTCCCCTTTGCTTATCTCCAGCTACAACCAGGCAAGAGTTGTTTTCTTCATCCCAAATGATTGCTGCATACTGGCCACGATCAGTCTCAAGGAGCTGGCCCCATGTCCCTTTTCCTCCCCGCCCTCCTAATGCACAGACTCAAACCTTGGAAGTACAGGCATGGTTCAGGTGTGAAAGTGTAGTGTGGAAATTTGCACATGATGTGAGTTAAGAAGGTCACACCTGTCTGTCTCCGAGCCCAACTGCTGTGGTACACATCATCCCGTGTGCTCCTCCTTCCACACTGCAGAATCAGCTCCAATTATCTCGCTTTTATATATGTGTATATATATAAAAATGACACTCCAGCACAAGCAAATATTTCACAAATGGCTGGAGCTAGATTAATACTTGATACCATTTGAAAAATGGGCTTTAAGCCTTCAAATAATTTAATTATTACTGTAGTAATTTTGTTAACAGTAGCCACTAATGTTAGAATTCAAGTGAAAAAAGCAGGCCGGTAATTGAACTGATGTGATTTCAAAGTCCAATACCTGGCAATTCATTAGTGTTAATAACAAATGTTATAATCACTGGAAAGCTAGTATCATAGCTCTCCAATGGTATATCATTAAGTTAGTTTTAATAATATCTGTGGCACTTAAGGATTAAAAATACATTTGTTTCTAACTGTGATGGCTATAAGATAACCAATCACAAAACTATCACTGCGTTTTTTAAACCAGCAGTTAATTTTTTTGGCACTGCTCTAAAAGCGAATAGAGCACATTCTGGGCTTTGGACCAGGATGATTTTCAATCCTTGTATTGAAATGAACTGGAAAATAGAATGAGAGTATAAGGCTACTAAAAAGCAGCAGCTGTTCTGGGAAGCGAGAACACGACATTTAATTTTTCTACTGATCTTGCACTACGGAGATCAGAATTGGTAAATGAAAGCTTTTCTTACTGCTTGGTTCTGTAAAATGCAGAGAGAGAAGCACAATTTCAGCTTCCCTGAAGGTACTGCACATGAATATTAGAAAGAGAAGCCTTTTCCTTAGAGTGTAGATTACAGGGACACCATAAACAATTTTAATGAGAAGTTCAAAACATTTTCAACCACTACACATGGAGAAGTACCCAGGACAATTTTTATGGATTTGCAGTAACATTTTCTGATTTAGAAACGATTCTTTCCTTTCCGTTGAGGTGCAAAAGACCCACACAAACAACAGGAGAAGCTAGGAGAAGCTAACTGACAAACAATGAAACTGGCTATCTACAGAATGCTGTCAAATGCACAAGACAAACTATTTTTCTCTCCAATCTTTCGATTATAGAACTCTTAGGTGCAAATGGACAGAATAGTAGGTTAAAAAAAATAATTAAGAAAAGAGGTGTCATTTTAAATTAGACTAAACAAACAAAGAGGTGTCAATTAAACTAAACAAAACTTGAGATTTTTTCCCCCTGGACAATGGATCATATTGTACTGTTACATGGAACTTCACAATGAAACAAAGAGGGATCTACAGCCCTTTGTATCTTTCCAGCTCACCCAGTTCTCTGGATCACATGTATCGTAGCACAATGTGTTGCCACTAGCCTAGCGACCCAAACTTTGAGAGCCAACAACTGTATTAAATTCAAAGTCACTGAAATTTAAGAAAGATGGAACATCCACAATGCCATCACTACAGAATCATTTTTCTGAGTAGAACCACATTTTAAAGATCAACAGAGAAGAGTCATTGTTCACAAACACAAGAAGTGCACAAATGTATCATTGCTGATCCTTACATTTTCTGTTGCTACATCAGCCTTGTTTCCAATAGTAATGAGTGTGTAATACTGGAGTAAAAAGATAAGTGTTTTTTCTTTGCTATTGATGTTTTGGCTGCAGTTCAGAAATGTGAGATGAACAACAGATAATAGTCTAGTATCTTCTAAAGCAGTTCAGTTCCCCTAGCACAATCTGACCCTAAAAATGGTGCATCCTGCCCTAAAAAAAAATCACTCTGAAGGAGTAAGTTCTTATGATACTTCCTCTATCTGTTGCTAACAAAGCAGGGGAAAGGGGTCGTGGCTGAGATGTTCCTACATCACTCTGATTCCCAGTTGTAGTTGCAACCTCTTGGAGCTGTTAGCAGCTGGTGTAAATTAGAGAAGCCCTCTGAGAAAGGAACCAGAGTTGCACATAGTGTCAGCAGGATCAGAGCAGTAGCATGGTCAGTTTTCAGCTGCTTTACACACCCCCATCCCCATCCCTGCCCTCTGCAGTGTATGTAGTTAGGCAAGAGCAGAGGGGCTGACTCTCAGTGTTAAAACAGTAACTATCGTTACATTACCTGCTGTTTATGTATATCTGTGGCTACGGTGTCCCACCAGAGGCGAAAGAATTCCTGCTCCACAGCAATAAATTTGCGTTGCTTTCCTTTCATTAGTTCTTCTACAACAGAAGTATAAACATTGGCCGCATAGGCATGCATGCTTTCCTGCAAGGCAATTGAAAAAAGTATAATGTTGCACTTTTAAAAAGACATATTTCACACCTTTTGAATTAATCTGCTTGTTTAAAATACATTTGGCTATACCAGCTACACCTCTACCCCGATATAACACGGTCCTTGGGAGATAAAAAAAATCTCACCGCGTTATAGGTGAGAGCACGTTATATCAAACTGGCTTTGGCCCCCCCGTTCCTTGTTCCCTGACCATCCCTTCCAGAGACGCCCATCCTTAATCACCCTAAGGACCCGACCCCCTATCCAACCCCCCTGTCCCCTGACTGCTCTGACCCCTATCCACCCTCCGCGCCCCGTGACAGGCACTCACTGGCAGCAGCGGGAAGCAGAGCAGCCTGGCCCCAGCCTGCTTCACTCCGCCACCTCCCACGCTCTGCTTCCTGCCGCCGGTGACTGCATGGAGGTTGGGGAAAGGATGCCCCCCCTACTCACCTGTGGCGGGAAGCAGAATGACGCGGCCCCAGCTCACTCCACTCTGCCACCTCCGAGCTGCAGCACTCTGCTTCCCACCACAGATGAGTGCAGGGAGGATGGGGAAAGGACGCCCCCCATACTCACCTGTGGCGGGAAGCGGAGGGCTGCGGCTGGGAGCTGGCAGATTGGAATGGGCTGGGGCCGGGTTGCTCTGCTTCCGCCGCTGCTGGTGAGTGCGGGGGGATTCCTTCCCCCAAACCCCCTCCCCTGAGCAACACAGCTGGGGTCAGGGAGCAGAGTGGGCTGCTCCCGGCCTCCTACTAATCCCCGGGCCACTCTGGGACTGCAGGGCCCCCAAAAGTGCCCTCCCACAGCTCCTGCCCCTTATCGAACCCCGCAGCCCCGGCCTGGCCCAGCACCCGTAACATGTCAGAGCTTTACTGCCTTCTATGCAAACCCGCCTTATATAGAGTCGTGTTATATCGGGGTAGAGGTGTAGAAAGCAATGTTGGCCCAGTGGTTAGAATGTTCATTTGGGATTTGGAAGACCTGGATTCAATTTTCTGCTGCGTCATAAGCTTCCCATGTGATCTTGGGTAAGTCACTTAGGGCGTGCCAACATGTTGCCAGCAAAGCCCACTATAGGGCTGTAATGTAGAGGGCAACCTGCTAGAACGCTCTACAATTACCACGTATAGACCCTACTGGCATGCTCTAAAAGGTACCTAGTTTGCTTTGATGTAGTCCCATCTCAAACAGGACGGCATTAACATGAGTTAGGTCTCTTTAGAGTGTGCCAGTAGGATCTCTGTGGGGCAGTTAGCGTGCAACATGTTACAATGCTCTACAAATCATACTCCTCTAGTGTTCTTTGCTGGCTCCATGTAGAAAATCTCTGGGTCTCTCTCTGCTTCAGATCCCAATCTGTCAAATGGGGATAATAGCGCTCACCCTGTATGTCTGTTGACTCTCATCTTACATGTAGATTGTAAGTTTTTCAGGGCAGGGAACATCATCTTACTGTGTCTGTACAGTATGCACAATAGGCCCTAAGCATTGGCTGAGACATGTAAATGCTACAACTGAAATAATAATAATTGGGCTCTATTCATCAAATAAACTATCATGTGCTTGAACAACTTCTTGTTTATTTTTGTGTGCATAATCAACATTTTGGGGTGCACTCTCTCTCTAATGGCAAGTTACAACCAGCCAAATCGAATCTGCTAACGTCTATGCAACATCCAAGTGATAGAAATGAACTCTTAAAAACAAAACAAACAAAAAAACACTTCAAAAGATTCTGTAAATTTTCTTTTAAGAAATGCATACATTTGCAGTGATACACAACTTATTTTCTTAACAGTAGTACTGGTTTTATAAATAAAAAAGCACACATACAAATATTTGTAAGAATGAAATCAACTAAAAAAGGAAAATTACTTTGCATGAAGCAAATGCAAGGAACATCTGTATGGGTCTTTTGTTCAACCACACTGTTACTACTATTACAAAAAGACCTACACAATAGGAAATTAGATATAGGTACAGGTACTCATTTAAGCATGCATCATGTTGATCACATACATACTACATATTTACACTTTAAAAATGACTGAGAAGAAAAGGCCTTAATGCTGTACACACTTACATATGCCCCACCCACATGCTCCTCTTAACCTTTCTTCATATCAGTGTGCATTTACCAAATAAGGAGACAAGATCTGCTGTCCTTATTCAAGTAAAATTCTAACGGAAATCAAAGAGAATTGTGTGTGAATAAGGACTGCAGGACCTGATCCAAATGAAAGGCTACATTCCAATAAAAATGCACGTTTTCATTACAATTAGAAATCTATTGTAATATTTTAACAATTAACTGAATAAAGGAAATATGTCTGACTATAAAAAAGGTGGCCCAAAACATTTTTTAGCACTTGCCTAAATAATTACTTGTTCATATGGTGATATTTGGGAGTTCTCAACTTTTTTACAAAGATCATGAATGGATGTTTTAATATCAGTTTAGACAGATGAAATTCTAACCATATTAATATTCCTTAAAAAAAACCCCTACTACCTAAATTTTAAAAGCTGAACAATGATCATTTCTAAAGAGGCTTTCACAGCCAGAGTTCTTACCTGCAAAATGGTTTGTTGGCTAAGAGACTATATGCGATGTTTAGGAACTTTAGGATCTAATTCTAAGAGAATGTCTAGGATTGTCTTAATAAAAATTGCTCAAAATAATCTTGGATTTAACAAAGATCTTGCCAGAGTGAAACCAGAAGCTAATCTACAACCTGATCCTCCTAAGTGCTGAAAGCTAAAAACTCCCATTGTCTTCAACAGGAATGGAAAGCAATCAGTGTAATAGGATGTGAAATACAGAAGTGCTAAGAGAGTTGATTCTAATTACTAACCTCAGTCAGTTGACATAAGTCAGGGTGACAGAGATTAACTCCCCTGCCAAAAGACAGCGGTCAGTTTCCACTGGCTTCAGTAGTTACTGTCACACATTGCATCTCTCAGGACCAGGCCTACAGAGACTGAAGATGAGAGATGCTCATTTCTGCAGATTGACAGAGGCCCTGGAGGTTTTTTGCCTTCCTCTGCAGCATGGGGCCCGGGTCACTTGCTGGAGGATTCTCTGCACCTTGAGGTCTTTAAACCACAATTTGAGGACTTCAGTAACTCAGACATAGGTTAGGGGTTACAGGAGTGGGTGGGTGAGATTCTGTGGCCTGCATTGTGCAGGAGGTCGGACTAGATGATCATAATAGTCCCTTCTGACCTTAAAGTCTATGAGTGCCAGAAGTCACTCTGATTGCTGAATCCTAGAACAAATGAGTTTCTTCATGAAGGCAGAACAGATGACCTTGAACATGTGAATATTTTTTCAGTATAAATTATATCCCAGGATGTAGACACCTTTGCAGCAATTAAAAAAACCTAGTTATCTTGACTTTGTTTTAAAGTATAATATACAGATGGTATGCAACAACAATTATGGTGTTTATCTGAAGAGCTTAAATAGCTCTGTGACAGGGATAATATAAATACTTAGTCCTATACAGATAGCACTAGTTGTGAAAAAGACTAAAATATTTTAAGGGGGTTGCAGTATACTACTGAAATTACATAGAGACATGAAACTCTGTTCTGCATGCTATATTTTGGCAAAACTCCCATTGTCTTCATGTTGCTGTAAGGTGTACAGGACAGAATCCATAATATTATATTACACAGACTGTGGATCAAATGCTATCCTCATATAGACAAGCAAAATTCCCCTTAAAGTCAACTGTATTCTATGGGTGTATCCAAAGTTAGAATTCAGCATCAAAGGTAAAATTTCCAGAACACAAAAAAGCTTCCTATTTTCATACAATAAATTATGTTATTTTTCATGCTGTGAATGTGAACAATGAAAGGTCCAAAAGATATTGTCAATCAGAAGTGACATTAATAACAATGCAAACTTTGAAGAAACAATACATAGAATTTAGGACATCAGTGTCCCACAGAGAATTACTTTTAGGTTTCACTTTATTAGAGAAGCACTTGAAAGGATCTATAGATGATTCCTTTGGTCAAAAACCATAGAGACTACTGATGCTCATGATTTAATAATAGAGGAGCTGAAGCCTCAAGCAATTTTGTCTTCTTAGAAACTGATAATTAAAGTTTCATTTCTTTTGGAGGAATCTTCACTCACTGACAGATCCAAAATACAAAGTGCTTCTGTGTTCATCCATGCAGTTACTGAGTATGAGTTAAGATACTAAAGGAATAATTCAATAACCCTGTTTAAAATAAAATAAAATAAAGTAACAGCAGCGATTCCCTGTCATGCTATCAGAAGAAAAGCTCCCAGAAAAAATTCTGATTCCTTGCCTATCTAGTATGAAAAGTGTCTGAAACATCATTCGTATAACTGAAGGGATCTATATAACTAACTGAGACAGTATTTAGAAAAGGAGACATGAAAGCCATTTAGGAGCTGTTTGATTTATTTTGCTTAGCATCTCACTTATTTAGCTGAAACTATTTTGTTAACTTCCTTCTATAATGCTAGGCTCCAACACCTCCTCAATCAAAATGTTAATTTTTTTGTTTTAAAATGTCTCTTTCTAGTATGCTTCCCTCATCCCCTTATAATTCCTCTAAAAGAATCATACAAGAATATTAAAATAATAATAATCACAATTTCTCAGATGGCTGACCCATCAACAACAATCCCAGCACATAACTCCAGAAATGTTTTCTTCTTCTTAAAAATTGCATCAAGAGTGTCTTCTCAAATAAATACACAAACAAAATGAAAGAAACATGTATACATATTTCTAAATTGACCATGCCCCCCTCTCCATAACTTTCCTCACTCAAATATAATGTGACTGATCTAAGTGAATCAATATGAGCAGGTATTCATTATAGATCCATTATGATTTTCACAGGCTAATTCTTGCATGTCTAGCTTGCAGGATGGAAAACCAACCAAACCCCAGAAAAACAAACAAAACCCTGTAAACATTATTTAAATCCTTGGCTTCACTCTATAGGTCCTGAAACCTAAGCTTTATCTAAGGCACTTTGTTTTCAGTTTTTACCGATTTAAAAAAAAATAATCCAGGGTTTTACAAAAGTTATTATTCATTATTTTTACCTATTTTCATCCCAATTTTAGATAATGAAAATATGATTATGTTAACAAAATCCAATACATTAGATATATGTGTTTATGTTAATAAATTAGCCTAAGCGTTAATGTGAAGCTATCTGTTAAAATAAAACAATGTACTGGAAGATTGTACATAACATACTGGTAATGTACAGTTCATTAAATAAATCACTGCTTTTACATTCAATACTCTTCCTTTTCTCTGCTGCATCTTTTCTGTCCTCCCATCTCCCAATATTAACTGATATTTACCCAAAAATGTTAATTTAGTGCATCTATTTTCACTCATTTTTAATTTCCTGGGAAATTTTAATTTAAACATAAAAAAATGAAAATGAAAGGCCTTGACTATACCCATTGTGCAATAACTTCCAAATGCTGTCATCATTAGGGCATGTCTACAGACTTGGGTGACCAGATAGTAAGTGTGAAAAATCGAGACGGGGGTGGGGGGTAATAGGAACATATATAAGAAAAAGACCCCAAAATCGGGACTGTCCCTATAAAATCGGGCCGACATCTGGTCACCCTACTACAGACAGAAGTTGCCCCAGTTTAGCTGAAGGTTACTGAATGGAGATATTACATTGGTCTAAGCCTGACTAAATGGAAAATGTCGCTTCCCAGCCTTGTGTACTCTAGAGTTCCCACTGTTGCTATCACTCGTTTAAGTGCGCAACCATACTGCCATCCTCTGGCTGGGCCTGGAGCATTTACCCAAACTGTGCTCTTTCCAGGTAGAAATCTCAGTCTGCATAACAAGGCAGAACTATCCTTGAAGCAGGTACAGGCATAAGGGGAGAATACTCTATCTCAGCTAAACTTCTGTTACATGGTTTGGTTTGTTTTGCAGACAGGACCTTAGAGAACCTAGAGCAGTGATTCTCAAACTTTGTACTGGTGACCCCTTTCACATAGCAAGCCTCTGAGTGCAACCTCCCCTTACAAAATTAAAAACACGTTTTAATATGTTTAACACCATTATAAATACTGGAAGCAAAGGGGGGCTTGGGATGGAGGTTGACAGCTTGCAACCCCCCATATAACAACTTTGTGACCCCCCAGGGATCCCATCCACAGTTTGAAAACCCCTGATAGAGTTATTATGGTAGGGCCTAACTCTATTTCCACCGGGCACCCCAAACGGGCACGGAGGAAAAGATCTGGCCTGTAGCTTACAGCAGTGGGAAAAGAGAAGAGAAAGTCTCCCATCTGAGTCACTTACAGAAGTTTGAAACTACTTTGTCACCGCTGGGGGAGGCATGGGGAGAGGAAACATAAACAGGGCAACATCTCACATGAAAGTAGTAATCAGACGGATAGATGAATACACAAAGAGCCAGGACGGAAACCTCACTGGGATCATGCAAACACGGGGGCACCAAGCGGGTGCCGATAGGAGCTTTATCTCCGGGCGGCTGATCTGACACCCCTGGAGTCCCTGCAGCCACTCAAGTAACCGCTGGGAGAAGCAGAAGAGTGAACCGAAAACCCAGATAATACTGGAAGGAGCTACCTGCACGGTGTAAACCCAGCCAACGTCCATGTGGCTGTGAGCGACCACAAAAGCCTTCAGCTCCCCCAGGCAAGGCGCCCGCGGGATCAGGCTGAGGAACGCCAGCAGGAGATACATTGTGCGTCCGCACTGCGGTGCAACGATCAGCCGGGCACCGCCTACAACATTGCAGAGGCTACTGCAGCCTGACTTCCGCACCCAGCCTGCGCCGCAGCACTACGTTAAGCTACACAGGGCCACATCCTGGGCTCCTCCCGCCCCCAATATGCAACCACGCCTCCTCCAGGACGCCGTGGGGCATGGGAGTGGGGACTCGCTCTACCACGCAATCAGAGCTGGAAAATACCCACCCGTGCAGCAATAGCAAGAAGATTTAAAAGAATGACCAAGATTTTTTCATGACTCCCTGAAACACAGCAAGAGACGTTATCACCCGAGGGAGATGCATTTTAAAAAGTGCCATAAAACTAAACGAAAATACGGCTGCTGCCTCCCTCCAAATGAGGAAGGTTTTGGCCTGTCTAGTAATATTTACAAGGGAGACAATGATGTCCCATATTCTGCATTGCTGTACTTGTACAGCACCCTCTGTCTACTCCGCACTGTGCAGACATGGAGTTTTGCAAATATTAAACGATTTTCTAAATTGTAGCTCTGTGCAAGAAACTGCCCATCCAAAACTGCAGAACTGAGTAGCTCATTATATATTGTTGGCAAATGTGATATTAATTTTCAGAGACTTAACTATTCAAACAAACATTCTTTCATAATCTCAAACAATTTATAACTTTTCTTTTAAAAAACCTTTTTCATAAAATTTGTTTCTGAATGGCTGATGGCTCAAAAATGTTAAAGGGCTCCAAAGTCCAGACTCCAAGACTTGACATTTTCTACATTTCCAATCAAAATTAAGTTTTATTTTACACTATGGACCCACTTCTGCTTCATTAAAAACAATGATAGTTTTATATAAGCAAGATCACAACCTATGATCCTAGGTTTGTGTTGTGAATTGCATAGGCAGAGTTCTGATTCTGTGTGGTACCCCACTGACACCAATGGGAAAGATAGAAAACATCATCCAGAGATGCTGCACGGGATTTGCACCCAAAGAGGCAGTGTTATACCAGTTTGGGGTTTGATATCATAAGCCCATGATTAATCAATATACAGACAGAGCACTGAGGACCAAATAACGCCCTATTTCTGATATGGCTTCTGGTTATCAAAAAGCATAGGAGTGTTCGCCACAGTATCATGGTCAAATTCTGCTTTGGGCAAATTATGTCTATCTAAAATTCACCTTATAATTTCTGATGGACAAGCTAAAACATTTCAGACTGTTTTCTGATCTCATTTACGCTAACGCAAAACTGAAGTAACAGCTGAAATTGGTGCTTAGATACCAAGGTCATAGGTATGTTGTATGTACCTGAGGTCTTGTTTACATACAGTTTGTGCACCAATTTAACAAAACCGGATTAGAAACTGATTTAGTTAAATCAGTGCTATTGTATGTTAGCCAAGCCCACCATCAAGAGTTCACACTGAAGAGCTGCTCGCATCCATAACCAGTGTATCTGTGTCCATGCTGGCATTGCAATTATATGTTTCATGCTAGGATTTCTGGGTGTGTATCCTTAGTGCCTCACTACCTGTAGCAGCTCTAGAAAATAGTTTGGGGGAGAACTTGTCTATCTTCCCCAGACCCTCTGTAGGTCAAATGTGAATATAATGTAATTTAATTACACATCGTGTATCTGAGTTTGGTTAAAATCCTTTCCCTGAGTAACTGACATTTGTGAACTAGTCTAAGTCATTTGTGTTTATATAGCACGTTCTGCACCAAACAGTCCCAAAGTGCTTTCATACAAGACATATACACATGTACCCACACAAAGAAGTGCTCCATAATAACAAAAGGCATGAATTAAAATTGAATTGTTATGTTGGTGGAATCTCATATGTAGATCGGCCTTAGTCCAAGACATCTGTATGGACAGATTTACTTCACTAAAACTGACATCAGGTTCTGTCCCTTCTTAAAAAAGAGAAAAAAAAATTATGCAGTATAAATCCCCAGATGAAAAGCCAGTAAGTTATGTGTATACAGAGAGTTTGTAAAGTAGTTTGATGTTCTGAATGAAAAGCACTTTATCAATGTTAGGCAGTTTTACTGAGTTACACAAAGTGAGACTCATTTCTGCTTAAATCCACTTTCAGATAAGTTCTCTCAGAGTAGCGCCATTATTTTGCCAGCTAACGTGGTGGACTGTGAAACGACTTCTCCCAAAACACGATGAGAAAATAAAACTGTTGAAGTGCCAAGGCTGATTTTATTGGCTAGAATATTTTGCATGAAGTACAATCACGATCTATAGGTATTTTGTAGATGGAGTCAATAGTTAGGCTTGAAATAGCTGCAGAAATTTCCTCTCTCCTCTTAATCATCAACGTATCTTTCTTCATTAACCTTTTCAGTTCCCAGAAAACAAGTGAAGATCCAGCAAATGTGGCCCAGGGACATACAATGTCTAAATGCATTAATATTGCTGACTATACTTCAGCAGGCATTATAACCCTGAGTGCTTTGGGTTAATATCACAGGAGGGGTTAAACACAGGCATTTTGATTTATTTCTAAAAGTAGCTGAGGATTTCTGGAAAATACATTGCTTTCATCTTAAACCTACTACACATATTTATTTCTGAATGGCTAAGTCCTTTCCCTACATTTTCACAAGGGCCCAAATATTCCATTATCTTGCGTGGAACAGAAAAAGTGGGGAGAGAAATTTGAGTGGAAAATAATTTGAGTGGGACCAGAGAATTAGTCAAATTATGCAGTGGTCAGTGCAAGTGCACAAAAACCTCCCAGTGCCAGAAGACCATGTAGAACTGTGGATAGGAAAATGGGCATGGCAAGCTGGGTGAGACTAAGCATAGCCAGAAGAAAATGCTTATTCCAAGCCACATAAACTGCCGCACAGCTGGCAAATACTAGAGGTGAGTCCAGTGTGATTATGCTACAACAGGGCGAGACTGATACTTTTTTCTGTGGCTGGCCTTCAGTCCAGGGCTGGTAATATTCTCTCTCTACTGTATGTTTGTGATTTTTATCATTTGCCCATGCAAAGATCACTGGTCTCACCATACTTCCATAAAAAATGAGGGCCTCTGACATATGATCACCTAGAAAGGCGAGAATGCTTCAGCACCATGCTGCTGCCAGCTGTAAACTAATAACTCAGAAGCTTAGTATTAAATCATATGCCAAGAAAACCACCTGGTGAACAGAACATTTAATGCACATTTAATTTCCTCCCAGAATTGTTTTTAGTGTGTGTATGCAGGAATATGGAAATTTACAGTGTGTGATTTACTCTAATCTGACAATGGTCTCAGTGTACAAAAACATTCACATGCAACCAGCATGTGTGCATACATATATATGACAGTGACATACAGCACAGAGATGTCCCCAATAAAACCTGACAGTTACTGTGTGGTATTTGCAGCACTTACTCATCATATTTGCTAATGGTCCAAGTCTAGGAATGCTTTGAATGATGCAGTAAAGCCATTTTTACCTGCAAATGGTAATGGTCTTGTTTTTCATAGTGATCATACATCATGTATGCATGAAGCCAGGTAGGGGCTTGAACTGAAATCACACATCCCTTCTCCTTGATACTTAAGGGAGGCCCAGAAACGGGCTTAAAGTAACTAAGGACGTTTGCTTCATGCCTGGGGCTTACACCCAGCCACGCAGATATCCCCCTCCCCGCACACGCACGCTCCGACGGCCTGATGGATGCTCCCCGCTCTGACACGCCCACGTCCACACACCTTGACACGGCCCCGCCTCCCCCAGTACATGCCTGCGGCCCCCTCACCAGCATGCAGCCTCCGCCCCCGGGCCAATCCCCCTCCCGGGCCCGGACTCCGCTCACACCTGTTGGGGCTGCTTCGCGGCCTCTCCGTGCCCAGTGCTGTGGGGAGGCTGCGCCGCCGCCGCCTTCTGCGGGATCTCCGGGCGGAGCCTCCTCTGGGCGCCCCAAGTCAGCCTGCGCTGCCGGCAAGCACCACCCGCTCCGCCGGGAGAAGGAGGAGGCGCCCCGAGCGCTTGGCAGCGAGAGCAAAGCAAAGAGCAGTTCCGGGCGCCTCTCGGAGGGCAACACACATGTCCCAAAAGCAGGGTATTTGGAACCGTTCTCCCTTCCCCCAAGCACCTCTCAGCCATCTCTCCTCGTCCTCGATCCCTCCTAACTCTCCCCCACCTGCTCTCCTTTCTCTGTTCCCTCCCCCTCACTCCTCTTTCTCTTTTCTTCTGTCCTTCCTAGCCTTCCTCCCTCTTTCCTCTTCTCGGCCTTCTGTGGGGAGCGCTAACGTGTGAGCCGCACAGTTATTGACTGTGGCTTTGCTTGTTTGACTAGTTGGCTGCCCCCCTGGCGAGGATGCAGTTGATTGGTGCGTGTATCAGCTCAATGGGACGGCACAGTTTGAGGTCTCCGAAGGTAAGTGATGCTTGAACAGATGATGTTTGGTCTTTGCAAAAAGCCCTGCCCTACCACAGCTGAGCTCTTTGGGCAGGTGTATCCTATCTAATTGACTTAAACTCAGCCATGTCTAGAGGAGGGGAAGGAACCCTGCTGTAAGCATGGAGAAAGAGGCAACCTAAGAGCTGTGGGCTGGTTTGGAAAGATGTGAGGTGTACATTTCTGAATGTGTCACTCAGAGCAATGGAGAAATGTTACTGTTCTTGGCTAGCTGTGGGTGGATTCTAACATTTTGCATTGTTGGAATACACAGAGGCCTTGGAAAATGTTTCCACTCTTTTTATTTTGTTAGGGAGCATCTGGTTTGGTAACTAAGGGTCCACCTTGTCATCCTTTACTGACTGGATTAAATCTTGAAATCAGTAGACTACTGACTTGAGTGAGGCCTTGCAATATCTGGTTGTAACATTTTAATTTTTCTTTTCAACACTGAAAGAGGAATTGGAGGTAACCTGGAATGTATTTGTTTATGGTACAAGTGACTGAATATGGAATAGCCTCTCTTTTTGTGTAAGAAGAAATAATTTTATTACATATGATTTTGAATATGCAAAAATGTAAAAACAAAACAAATGTCAGCCTGCATGATACAATCTTTTATTATATGGTACTAAGGGGCATGTTTCAGTGGTACCATTGATTTTTCAGTGGTATGTGAGTTATATGGAATAAGGGCCCTAACATGATCATTTATGGCATAGATTTCTTAGGATTCTGCATTTGCTGTCTCTGACGGATCAGGAGTGATTTTTGCCTGTATTCGGTTATTTGAATTTGCAAAGTGGAGATGCTTCAAGGTGGGATTTAGATTCATCATTTTAGTAGTGAATTAAAATTTAGTAATGGCTGTGGGCTATGTGTACTTTTCTCTGCTAAACTTATACCACTATAGCTCAAGGTCCACGGTATATTTTACAAGTTGGTTTTAGGTTTTTGTTCTGTATTTCTTGTGCTAGACAGTGGTTAATCAGAAGATAATGTTATTCACAATATAGATACAGTTGTTGTTTTTTTTTGTGAACAGCTCAGCTGCCCAGATATGATGAAAATATTTGGAGGTGGATATGGTTGCTGAGAGGGAATGTAAACGTAAGAAATAAGACATATTGGGTCAGACGAATGGTCCATTTAGTCCAGTATCTTGTTTTCTGACAATGGTCAGTGCAGATCATGCAGAGGGAATGAACAGGGCAATTATCAAGTCATCTATCCCTTGTCATCCAGTCCCTGCTTCTTGCAGTCAGAAGTTTAGGGACATCCAGAGCATGGGTTACATCCTGACCATTTTCTCTAGTAGCAATTAATGGACCTATCCTCCATGAACTTATATAGTTGTTTTTTAAACCCAGTGATACTTTTGGCATTCACAATGTCCCCTGGCAATGAGTTCCACAGGTTGACTGTGCGTTGTGTAAAGAAGTACTTCCTTTTGTTCGTTTGCTGCCCATTAATTTTGTTGTGTGACCCTAGTTCTTGTGCTTTGGGAAGGGATAAATAACATTTCCTTATTCGTTTTCTCCACACCATTCATGATTTTATAGACCTCTATCACATCCCTGCCTTAATTGTCTCTCTTCTTAGCTGAACAGTCCCAGTCTTTCTAATTACTTATTGTACGGAAGCTGTTCCATACTCCTAATAATTTTTGTTGCCCTTCTATGTGCATTTTCCAATGTTAATGTATCTTTTTTTTTTTTTTTAGATGAGGTGATTAGAACTGCACGCAGTATTTGATGTGTTGATGTACCGTGGATTTATATACAGACATTAAGATATATTTTGTCTTATTATATATCTTTTCCCCTAATGATTAGGCCCCTACCAAATTCATGGCCATGAGAAACACCGCATGAAATCTGGTCTTCTGTGTGCTTTTACCCTATACTATACAGATTTCATGGGGGGGAGGAAGACCAGCATTATCTCAAATTGGGGGTCCTGACACAAAAGTGAGTTGCAGGGGGGTTGCAAGGTTATTTTAGGAGAGTCACGGTACTGCCATTCTTTCTTCTGCACTGTCTTCAGAGCTGGGCAGCTGGAGCACAGCATATGTTGGCTAGGCACTTAGCTCTGAAGGCAGCACTCTGCCAGCAGCAACACAGAAGTAAGGGTGGCAATACCATTCCATGTCATCCTTACTTCTGCATTGGCGATGGCTCTGCGTTCTGAGCTGGGCTCCTGGCTAGCAGCCGCCACTCTCCAGCTGCCCAGCTCTGAAGGCAGCACCGCCACCAGCAGCAATGCAGAAGTAAGGTTAGCTGTCCTGCAATTCCTCCTGCAATAACCTTGCGACCCCCTCCACAACTCCTTTTTGAGTCAGGACCCCTACAATTAAAACACTATGAAATTTCAGATTTAAATAGCTGAAATCATGAAATTTGCAATTTAAAAAATCCCGTGACTGTGAAATTGACCAAAATGGACTGTGAATTTGGTAGGGCGCTACTAATGATGCCTAACATTGTTAGATTTTTGACTGCCACTGCACATTGAGCAGATGTTTTCAGAGAACTATTTACTATGACTCCAAGGTCTTTTCTGAGTGGTAACAGCTAATTTAGAACCCACCTTTTTGTATATCCAGTTGGATTATTTTTTTCCAATTTGCATGACTTTGCACTTATCAACACTGAATTTCATGAGCCATTTTGTTGCCCAGTCAGGTGAGATCCCTTTATAACACTTGGCAGTTAGCTTTGGACTTACCTATCCTGAGTAATATAGTGTCATCTGCAAATTTTGCTACCTTACTGTTTATTCCTTTTTCTAGATTATTTATGAATATATTTGTGATTAAATAAAGTGAGGGGATAGCTCCCTTTGATGGACACCCAGCTAGCCAGTTAGCTGTAAAATCCCTCTTGGTAGTTGTTCTTTACTTGCTTTACTTGTAAAGGGTTAAAAAGTCCCCTAGGTAAAGAAAAAAATGGGCACCTGACCAAAAGAGCCAATGGGAAGGTAGAACTTTTTAAAATGGGGAAAGAAACTTTCTCTTGTCTATTGTTCTCTCTGGGCTGTAGGGACATAGAGTAACAATGATATAAGCAGGAATGCTGTGTAAGGTTTGAACCAGGTGTGAAAAATTATATTCCATACCTAGCAGGACTCATTGGGATAGGGAATGTTTAGGTAGATGCAATTAGGTTATTTCTTTATTTTGGCTTGTGGATCTCCTCTGTGCCAACTCCAGATGTTTTTGTTTGCTTGTAACTTTTAAGCTGAACCCACAAAAAGCTATTTTGGGTGCTTAATTTTTGGAATTGCTTTTTTGGAATTTAGGCTTTTTCTAGATTTTAAATGTATTTTCTTTCTTTTTATTTTTAATAAAATGTACCTTTTTAAGTACAGGACTGGATTTTTGGTGTCCTAAGAGGTTTGTGCATATGTTGTTTAATTAGCTGGTGGCAATCACTAATTTCCTTTGTTTTCTTTCTCAGCTCTTCCTTGGGGGCAGGGTGTGTATGAAAGGGCTTGAGGGTACCCCACAGGGAGGAATTCCCAAGTGCTCCTTCTTGGGTCCAAGGATATGGTTTTTTTTGGGTGGTGGCAGCGTTTACCAAGCCAAGGTCAGAGAAAAGCTGTAACCTTGGGAGTTTAATACTTGCCACTCCAGGCTTGTATTACTTTTTAGAATCTGTGCAGGCCCCTGTTGGGATTTGGTGGTTCCCAGTGAGTCTGATGCTGGGTAGAAATCATGGGACAACAAAGCTTTTTATTCAACATGTGCACAAAGAGAGCCCCTGGTACAAAGAATCAGGCACAGTCCCTCCAGCAAGGAGCCCCTCCCCTTGCTACTTTATAGCACATGGTGCTAATATAACAAGTTATATAACAACTTAAATAACATGAACCTCTAACCAATAAGAGTTAAACAAACCCATATATGGGTTTGTTTATCACATGCTCATAGTGCTCCAGTCCACATACTGAACTCACACCTCTCCCTGTGGCCTTCTCCAGAATGTTCCAAGGCTGGTGAGCCACAGCATGCTTCCCTACGCATAAGCACCCTGTAAACCACATTTTATCTAAAATAAACACAACCATACCCTTCACCCCTACCTTCTGTACTCAAAGTGCCAGAGTTGGGATTCAACCCTGACAATGTTGACAACACACGTCTCAGTACAGATCTTTGGGGGAGCCTGCAATTTACCCTTCTCCATTCTGAACATGGACTATTTATTCTTACCTTTTGTTTCCTATCTTTTAACCAGTTACTGGTCCATGAGATGATCTTCCCTCTTATCCCATGATTACTTAGTTTGCTTAAGTGACTTTGATATAGGAACTTGTCAACGGCTTTCTGAAGGTCTAAGTATTTTATATCAACTGGATCACCCTTGTCCACCTGTTTGTTGACTCACTCAAATAATTTTAATACACTAGTGAGGTATGATTTCCCTTTACAAAAGCTGTGTTAACTCTTTCCCAACATATTATGTTCATCTATGTCCCTACTGATTTGCCTGGTACTGAAGTTAGCCTGGCATTTACAGGCTGATAAGCCTATGTTCTGAAGCTTTATAAAAAAAATTGGTTTCATTAGCAATCCTCCAGTCATCTGGTACAGAGGCTCATTTAAGCAATAGGTTCCATACCACAGTTTAATAGTTCTGCAATTTCATATTTGAGTTCCTTCAGAGCTCTTGAGTAAATACCATCTGGTCCTCATGACTTATTTTGGTTTAATTTTTTAACTTGTTCCAAAACCTCTTCTATTGACATCTCAGTCTGGGACAGTTCCTTGGATTTGTCACCTTAAAAGAATGGCTGAAGTGTGGGAATCTCCCTCACATCCTCTGCAGTGAAGATGGATGCAAAGAATTCATTTAGTTTCTACCCAATGGCTTTGTCCTCTTTGAATGCTCATTTAGCACCTTGGTCATCCAGTGGCCTCACTGATTGTTTGGAAGCCTTTCTACTTCTGATGTACCAAAAAAAAAAAAAAAAAAAAAAAAAATTTGCTATTAGTTTTTGTGTCTTTTGCTAGTTGCTCTTCAGATTATTTTTTGGCCTACCTAATTATATTTTTACACTTGTCAGAGTTTATGCTCCTTTCTATTTTCCACATCAAGATATGACTTGCAGTTTTTAAAGGAACCACCTCCTTAACTCGGTGGTTTGGCCATGGTGACATATTCTTGGTCCTCTTATTTTTTTTTTTTTATTATTTTTATTTATATGGGGTATACATTGAGTTTGAGCCTGTATTATAGATGGTGTTTTAAAATACTTTCCATGCAGCTTGCAGGCATTTCAGTCTTGTGACTGTTCCTTTTAATTTCTGTTTAATTGGCTTTCTCAACTTCTGTGCAGTTCCCTTTTTTTGAACCTAAATGCTAGTGTAGTGGGTTTCTTTGATATTTTCTCCCCTACAAGAGTGGGAAAATACCAAAGAAACCCACTACAATACGGTATGTGATATAATTCCCAGGCAGCATGTAATGTTGGAGACTTGTCATGACTTAGGAACTGTCACAATGCAACGTTATAGGCCTGAAGAGGAAGGTTTTGTCTGTTGTGTATTCTTGTGTATCAAACTACTTAGAATATTATAATT
The DNA here is from genome assembly GCF_007399415.2 of Gopherus evgoodei. NCBI lineage: Eukaryota > Metazoa > Chordata > Testudines > Testudinidae > Gopherus > Gopherus evgoodei. Next base: position 25,111,671 of record NC_044326.1, read on the forward strand.
CTGATTAGTGGGTTATCATACACTGTACAGGACAGAATGAAATGTATGTTCAGTGCTATTTTTTCAATTAACTTGCTAATAAGGCCTATTTTGAGCTCAGTGGTAAAGAAAACATTTAAATTACTGAAAACCCAAAAGTAAATATTAAATAAATTAGATTCAAACAAGGCCAGTTCACTGACAGGGAACCAGAACCAGACGTACTCATTCCTTAAGAATAAGAAGATCATAAATAGTCAATATAGGAACAAAGAATCCCATTTCGACATCTGTGATGTTATTGTAAATCCAGTTTTGACCCATGACTCTTATACATCTTTCTGTGGTTCTTTCTCCTCATGGAGGTTAGATGAACTTCAGAGAGAAGATGACTTGCTAGGACAAGCGCAGGAAACCAAGGAAGACAAGTGTAGTTTGACCAAACAAATTATACCTGTGGTGTCAAATTAACACCTAGCATTGTAAATATATCCACTTCAGTGGGTTTACTTTTGAGATGAATTTGGCACGCACTCTTTTTTCCATTTTTTAATTATATTTTTTCCACTAAGTGGTACTGTTATCTAGGGACACATACAGTAATCTGTATTCTTTGCAGAGGTGCATACAGCCCTTACAAGGAAGCATCACCATAACAGGTGGGATTCTATCCTTGCTACAAGCAAAGAATAAGAACTCTGGATAAAGACCAAACTTTTCCCTTTCCTGAACTGTGCCATGAATAGAAATTTAAATAACAACAACAACAAAATATAAGCTGCTAAGCTGCTCCTAGAATTTTTCCTGCAGGACCTCACTGTTCTGACCCCTACTTCCTTCTGCCTCAGAGGGAGGTTGCGACACTTTTTATACTCTTAGGTTGGAAATTCCTGCAGGAAACTGCATTAGTGCACATAGTGGCTTGTCTGGGTGTACTAGGGTTTGCATCAATGTAGCTACACCAGCTGATGATGATTTAGGCCTTACCTACAATACTGGACACCACAGTAAATGCACATGTATCTATCTCTATATATTCTACCAGTCAATGTGGTTTCTAGGCACTACTTGCTTCTGGTATTTTTGAATGCATGCAAATTCCTTGTGGTGCTCCATCAATTAGATTTCAGAATTGTGTACAGTGACATTTCTTTTTTAGATTAGGAATGAAAATTATTCTTTATCAAAAATAGATTTAAATGAGATGAAAAACATTCATTTGCATAGCAGAAAACAGAAGCGAATATTTAAAATGCAGAGCGCAGTAAGTTAAACATAACAATCAAAGCAAAGATAATCATGTTTGATTTAGTCTTGCTGTGTTGAAACAAAAACCCTATTTCAGATATTATTTCTACTTAGCATGAATAAAATGTATTTCACACTGACATTCTGTTTTTCTACCAAGGATCTCAAAACATTTTATGCATATTAAATTAAATTAGGCCTCAAAAAGCTGTGTGGGGAGAAGTATGGTTATATCCTATTTACAAATGGATGAACTGAGACAGAGATGAACGGCCTGATTTTCAGAGGTGCTAAGCACCCCCCAATTTATATTGACATGGTTGTAAGTACTCAGCACTTGTGAAAATCAGGCTCTAAATCATGGGTTCTCAACCTTTTTCTTTCTGAGGCCCCCCGCAACATGATATAAAAACTCCACAGCCCACCCGTGCCACAACAACTGTTGTTCTGCATATAAAAGCCAGGGCCAACATTAGGGGATAGCAAGCAGGCCAATACCACAGGGGCTCCCATGAAGCTAAGTTGCTCAGGTTTTGGCTTCAGCCCCAGGTGGAGGGGCTCAGGGCCCAAATGTTCAGGCTCATGTGGTGGGGCTTTGGCTTTCTGACCTGGGCCCTAGTGAATCTAATGCCAAACCTGCTTGGTGGACCCCCTGAAACCTGTTTGTGACCCCCCAGGGGGGCCCTGGACCTGGGTTTGAGAACCACTGCTCTAAATCACCTTCCCAAGATTACATAAGTTATTAGAAGAGCCAAGAACAGAACCTAGGATTCTACTCTAGTCTCTTGCTGTAAGTTCTAGACCACCGTACCTCCATATTAAAATATAAGTGTTGCTTTATAATATTCTAAACAATGAACTCTTTTAGTCTTTGATTTACAGTAAGCTGTTAGCTTTCATATAAGTTGCATATGGTTTTAAATTCAATGTAGTAGTAATTTGCTTAAAGGAACTGCTGACTTAAAAAATCACATTTTAGTTATCCTCATTAAAGTGAACGCCTTAGGCACTTACAACTTGAAATCTGCTTACAATGCAAATTTTCTGCTCCCTGGTTTTCAAACTTTATATATTTTAGGAATTGGAAGCAGCATTACTGACATTGGTGCCACTTGATTCACAGACACTAACTAGCCTTTTCACTCCATGAATAAACAGTACTTGATAGACTAGAGCATTTTTCTATATTGTGAAATGTGCTAATATGTAGAATTTGGTTATAAAAATGTGTTTGGAAAATATGCCATTTGAGGGGGTTAGAAGGCATGGGGGAGTTAATGAACTTGAATTTCATCACCTTCAAGTATATTTGCACGACCCATTTCTTTGCCATAGTTTTCTCTCAAAATCAACAAAACAAGACCTAAATTAAATAACCTTGGTCTTGATTCACCACTGCATTACTCTAGTTTTATATCAGTGTAATTCCATGGAAATTAATGGAGTTATATCTGCCTAAAACTGCAGTAAAGCAGCGTAAACAAGCCCTTAATAATCAACAGCAAAATAAATCAGAAATCTCTTCCCCATGTAGGTACTTTCGAATACACTAAATAGGTTGAGCATCTTTAATCTCTCACTATACTACATGTTTTCCAGACCACAAATCATACTTTTCTGAAGCCTTTCCAATGTTTTAAACATAGTTTTTGAAGCATGGACATCAGGACTGGACACAGTGTTCCAGTGATAATCTATTAATACCATACACAGAAGTAATATTACCTTCCTCCACTCCCAGGATGGAGAAAAAGCAGTGATTTTTTAAATTTAAATCAGATTTTTTGATAAAATGCTTTTTGAGGAAAAAACCTATCTAAAGACAGTTTTAATTAAGATGTGTTACAGCTTTAAGATATTATGGAATAAGGATGTTTTGGCTCATTTATACTTGTAGTTATTGTGTTTTCTTGCAGTGAAAGAGTTAAGATTGTTTGGATGCTGATTGTTGAGAACTGTTAAGTTTAATGGTGTGTGTGTGCATGATTTGGGTGCAATGATTGGTATCAGAATGGTTTATAGAACCTTTTTCTCAGAGTTTCTAATGGAATTTTTTTAACTGATTAGTTTAATTATTTATTTCCTCTAAATGGCACTTAGCAATTGTAACTTAATTGTAATTTAAAGTATCTTGTGATTTTCCTTTGTTTTGTAAATCTCTGATTAAACATGTCGGTCTCTTGCTACTTGACGTAAAAAGCTCTGTGCACTGTTCATACAAAGCTTGAGCAAACTTTTACCAGGCATCCAAAGAATTCCTGCTTCCCTGCCCAAGCAGCTATGGTTGTTTAGCTAGCTTCCAGGCTCTTGGATTACCTCGGGTTCTAGATGTGGTTCCTCAACCAGTCATTACTTCTTGGGTCCAGCCTCTAACTAGTCTTTGTTCCCTGGGCCGGACAGTACCATTCCATGGTTCAGTACCAGATGTGGTTATCCAACCAGCCTCATTTCCAAGCTTCAGACTTAGGGCAGTACCAACTCCCCAGCTCCAGCCTGCCCTCTTCTTGCCTTTCCCAGTCAACTCTCTTCACTCTGCCAAGGTCTGCAGGTGGGAATCCTTATTCTTTTGATTCTTACAAGGTCTGCCAGAGTGGGGCTTCCATTCTGTTGGAAGTCAGCCATCTGCAGCAGGTGCCTGCACAGCAGTGCTTGGATCTTTCTGCTCTCTCTCACCACCTCCAGGTCTCTAAGGCTCAGTGCTCCACATGATCCATTCAGCTCTGCCTCCACAACTCCTGGGGTTTTATCTGTGCCTGGATAGCAAATCTTCCCTTGCATGCTCTTGCCAGTTGCATCCTGCGGAGAAGCATCCTGCTGTAACTTTCCTGAAAATTGTGGATCTGGTTCTATGTATATTATTTGTAGCTATGTTGGTCCCAAAATACTAGGGAGACAAGGTGGATGAGGTAATATCTTTTATTGGAGCAAGTTCTGTTGGTGAAGGAGGCAAGCTTTTGAGTTATACAGAGCTGCTCTTTAGGTCCTGACAAAAAGCTCCATGTAGCTTAAAAGCTTGCCTCTTTCACCAACAGAATTTAGTCCCATACAAGATACAACCTTACCTGCCTTGTTTCTCTAATATACATATATTAGTCAGCCAAAATCATGTGCTTGCAACCTTTTGAATATCTAGCCCATAGTTTAATAGAGATCTGCTTCTGTGTGTATACATGTCATAACTAGCTATAAGCACTGATTTTGTTATAAGTAATACATTAATAAAGTGAGAAATCAGTGACTTCAGGGGGCCAAGATTTAGCTCCATATGTTCAATGTAATCTTATGTAATATAACTTCCCCTGAAGATAAATACTGGGAGCAGGAAAATTCCACTTTCTAGGAATAGGCACTCCATTTGAGGATCGAGTTGTGTACTAATGAATCCTGCTCCTGGGCCATTGAGAGGCTGTGAGAGCTACTCCATGGCCACTAGTGCAAATATGTGGCCTGTACTATATTTGTATCTAGGTGAGGGCTGTGGCCTGTGGATGCATCTATTGTAGCAGCAGACTCACCAACTCTTGCCCAGCCCTTCCCATCTCATTGTCCACTCCACCCGAAAGCCTGGTCTATATAATCATCCGGGGCTCCCCAGGGGCTGGGTCTGTATAGGGAAAGTGCACCTTTGATGTTCCCTCCAAATTCTGTTTTTATGTGCTGAAAAATTACCTGGACTCTGCTTCTTGTGAGACCCTCTGTACTGCTGAGAAGGGGATCAGAATTTTCCCTAGAGTGCAGTATCCCAGGATAACCTTTTAAATGTGTGAGTACTGAATGAACTAACACAACTGAAAGAACCACAGCATGTAGTACAGTTCTGCGCTTCAGGACTTTAAATTTCCAATTAGTAATTCTGTAAATGGGAACTCAGGAAATCCTAAGTTTGTTAATGCAGTTTATATAGGTACAAATGGTAAAGCCTCCTTAATATCTATATTTATCAATTATTTTCTGGGGAGTAAATTACACAGGGATTTAAAACAGTTGTGATACTCCTGCTGTTTTTCATATTTATACTGTATTATGAAAAAACTGTTTCTGCAGTGAGAATAAGTTTTATACATGAGATTCAAGCAGCTTTATCCTGCCTGTCTTAGTGTGCTACTCAGATATATTGTACCTAAATCCCTTACATAAAATAATGAGAAGCAGCTCTTATAGTCCCAGTATGAGCACTTGATAGTACTTGACCAGAAATGGAGGAAAGATGTTACTTTCTATTTCAGCTCTGCATGTTATAATTTAAGTAACCTTGTTGTTCACCAAGTCATTATATAATAAGCCAGAAGAGGGAGCTAGCTTATAAATTACTAGCAATTTGAGCAGCAACGTCTTTTTCTAAACCGTTAGGATTTTTGGAAAAAGGAAAACTGAGCATTTATGTGATGATCTTGGTCATTTATTTCATAGTTTGCTGATTCATGAGATTATACTCAGAGACTTATTCCTTTATTTAGGTGGTTTTGGTATCAATGTTCATCTTCCAGTGGCAAATATATAAAGCCTTGATCTGGTGTAGTGGCTGCTGTCCCTTGTGTTCATGACACTGTAAACATGGATCTTGAGGACAAATGGGAACTTATCCACATCCAGGCCAGCCTGTATAGGAGTGATGTCGAGACCCTTTCTGTAGCATGCAGGGTATGTTTTGTGGCATCTGATACTCATTCATGGAATCCAAATGTGGGGTATAAATGGCTTATTTAGCCTCATGCTGGCTTTCCCTCTCCCCAGAGGTGCATAGAATTTTGTGGGGTGTTCCTTGCACCATAAGGTATATTTCACCTTAAGAAAACAAACAAGGATAATTTATCTCTGTGTACTTTGTTCATCCAACAATTGTAGTTTAACCTTTTTTATTATAACTCTTCATAATATATTAGTAAAGGTGCTTGCAAATACTGTAACATTAAGGAAATCTTAATAGTAGGAAACCTCACTACAGCATGTGCTATTAAATCTTTGTTTAGTGGTGGAGTGAGACCAACAATTCTTATTCAGATTTCAAAAATTGTGGATTAGCTATGTTCTTGTGTATTTTGTTTAGCTGAGCATATGCTGTTTCGTAGTGAGGTTGCTATTATTATTAACTTATTGAGAGCTGAGTGTTATAATGATAAATCAAAGTATTAGTACCTACCAGTGGGTTTTTCATTGTCAGACATATCTTATTAACAGTTGATGCAGCAGTATGGATGATTAGTTAATCTTTATAAAGGAATTACAATCCTCACAAATTACATGGGTTTCTCTCTCTCTCTCTCTTTCTTTTTCTTTTTTTTGGTCTGGCAGAATGCTTTGTTTTCTCATCAGAAAAACAGAAATACAATTGTGTGCTGCTTAGTATTTTGGGGGGAACTTCCTGATAAATTTAATGAGGATTTCCTGATTCCATGCAGCTTCTTTTTCTGGAGATGAGTACAGGATAGTGTAGATACTTGAACTGCAGCAGTACCATTGAAATGTGGGAATAAAATATTACAGTTGCTATCAACATTGACTGAGTACCACTGCATGTGGTAGATTCCTGCTGCTGAGTTACTTCAGATTTCCAATTAGTAGGCCATGTCTACATCTAAAATTTTGCAGCGCTGGTTGTTACAGCTGTATTAGTACAGCTGTATAGGGCCAGCGCTGCAGAGTGGCCACACTTACAGCAACCAGCGCTGCAAGTGGTGTTAGATGTGGCCACACTGCAGCGCTGTTGGGCGGCTTCAAGGGGGGTTCCGGGACGAGAGAGCAAACCGGGAAAGGAAACCAGCTTCCCCGCGGTTTGCTCTCTCGGTCCCGGAGCCAGCCAGCAAACCGCAGGGAAGGAGACCTGCTTGCTCGGGGTTCCGGGACCGAGAGAGCAAACCGGGAACGCCGCGGTTTGCTCTCTCGGTCCCGGAGCCAGCCAGCAAACCGCAGGGAAGGAGACCTGCTTGCTCGGGGTTCCGGGACCGAGAGAGCAAACCGGGAACGCCGCGGTTTGCTCTCTCGGTCCCGGAGCCAGCCAGCAAACCGCAGGGAAGGAGACCTGCTTGCTCGGGGTTCCGGGACCGAGAGAGCAAACCGCGGCGAAGCTGGTTTCCTTTCCCGGTTTGCTCTCTCGGTCCCGGAACCCCGAGCAAGCAGGTCTCCTTCCCTGCGGTTTGCTGGCTGGCTCCGGGACCGAGAGAGCAAACCGCGGCGTTCCCGGTTTGCTCTCTCGGTCCCGGAACCCCGAGCAAGCAGGTCTCCTTCCCTGCGGTTTGCTGGCTGGCTCCGGGACCGAGAGAGCAAACCGGGAAAGGAAACCAGCTTGATTACCAGAGGCTTCCTCCTTCCACGGAGGTCAAGAAAAGCGCTGGTAACTGTCTACATTGGATTACCAGCGCTGGATCACCAGCGCTGGATCCTCTACACCCGAGACAAAATGGGAGTACGGCCAGCGCTGCAAACAGGGAGTTGCAGCGCTGGTGGTGCCCTGCAGATGTGTACACCTTCAAAGTTGCAGCGCTGTAACTCCCTCACCAGCGCTGCAACTTTCTGATGTAGACAAGCCCTAAATCTCCAAGTAAGATTTTGCCTTTGTGGGGCATACCAGTGGATTCTAATTCATGTCTGCATGTGATATCTTTATGTGGCCTCAAGGCATATCTGCAATCTGCCAGGCTCTTGTAAAGCTTTTCAGTGTAAACATTTTTAAGGTTAATTCACTTCAACACTTTCCAGTTCAAATGTACCAAAGCGAAGAATTGTGTAGCTTACTTTTTATTACACACTAGCATTCTTTCATCTGAAAATTGTGTGTATCATACACACTTGTGTACTTATGCTTGTCGGATTTTTCATCAAAGAAACTAAAGTTAAATAATTTTCATAGAATCATAGAAATGTAAGGTTGAAAGGGACCTCAAGAAATCATCAAGTCCAGCCCCTTGCTCTGCGCAGGATCAAGTAAATCTAGAGCAGTAGTTCTCAAACATTTGTACTGGTGACCCCTTCCACATAGCAAGCCTCCGAGTAAATTTAAAAACACTTTAAATATATTTAACACCATTATAAATGCTGGAGGCAAAGTGGGGTTTGGGGTGGAGGCTGACTGCTCGCAACCCCCATGTAATAACTTTGTGACCCCTGAGGGATCCCAACCCCAGTTTGAGAACTCCTGATCTAGACCATCCCTGACAGGTGGTGTCCAACTTGTTCTTAAAAACCTCCAGTGATGGAGTTTCTGCTATTCAGGAGCTTAACTACCCTTATAGTTAGAAAACTTTTCTTAATATCTAACCTAAATCTCCCTTGCTGCAGATAAATCTGATTTACTTCTTGTCCTGTCTTCAGTGGGAATGGAGAACAATTGATCAGTCTTGTTTATAACAGCCCATAACAGTTTTGAAGATTATCAGGTCACTTCTGTCTTCTTGTCTCAAAATTAAACCTGCCTAGTTATTTTAACCTTTTCTCATAGGTCAGGTTTTCTATATCTTTTATCATTTTTGTTAGTCTCCTCTGTACTCTTTTTCCAATTTGTCCAAATTTTTCTCAAAGTGTGGTGCCCACTGCCCAGAATTCTCCGACTGAGGCTTTGCCTGTGCTGAGTAGAGTCAGACAATTACCATCCAAGTCTTATATTTAATACTCTGGTTATTACATCCCAGATGACATTAGCTTCTTTCACAGCTGCATGACATTGTTGACTCTCATTCAATCTGTGATCCACTCTTACTCTCTCCTCCCCAAATCCTTTTCAGCAGCATTACCACCTAGCCAGTTATTCCCCATTTTGTAGTTGTGCATTTGATTTTTTCCTTCCTAAGTGAAGTATTTTGCATCTGTCTTTATTAAATTTCATCTTGTTGAATTCAAATCAGTTCTTCAATTTGTCAAGGTCATTTTGAATTCTGATAATGACCTTCAAAGTGCTTGCTATCCCTCCGAGCTTGGAGTCATTCCCAGATTTGTTAAGCATATTCTTCACTCCACTGTCCACGTTATTAATTAAAAATATTGACTAGTACCATACCCAAGACTGCCCCCTGGGGGACCACACTAGATATGCCCTCCCAATTTCACAGCATACCATTGATGATTATTCTCTTAGTACAGTCTTTCAACCAGTTGTGCACCTACCTTATATTAACTTCATCTATCACATTTCTCTGGTTTACTTGTGACAGTGTCATGTGGGACTATGTCAAAAGCCTTACTAAAATCAAGATAGTAACATATGTTTGATTAGTTCTTCCTCCAGGAAGCATATGTATATCAGCATGTGAAACAAAACAAGACCCTAGTTGATGTGTGAACATGTACACACTAATTAGGCTCTTGTTTGAGATATCTCTTTAATGTATGTTTTAAATAGGCAAACTCAACACAAGATCTGTAAAAGCAATTTATATTTGAGGATCTCTTTATATGTTCTTGATTCTTCAGTTTAATACAGTTTTTCTTTTCAGAATGCGATAAAATTATATCCAACTATTATTTAGAATCTGTGTCCAAGTACATTTTTATATTGGCTCATGTCATAGTGAATAGAAGTGACAAATCAGAATGATTGCAGCAGATACTAACATCCTAAATGTTTCTCATTCTATTACATTTATGTAACTTTCACAAGAATTTTTGGGAGTGTTGTGCAAGACATTGTGCCCTTACCTTGGTTGAAACCATTTTGGTGTTGCAGCTAAAGATAATATATTCATTTTGGAGACAATTACATCTAGACACTAAAGGGGATCAGTGATTTGAAGTTTTATTCCTATGGAGGGCACAAGTTTTTCAAAAAGGAGTTGTAAAAATTGTTTAGCATAATTGTATTGTTAGTCATGTGCTTTTTCCATTTCAAGCAATAGCCATAACGAATTACCATATTTAGTGCCATCTTCTAGAACACCTAGAGCTAAAATAAACCAAACTTCATTTGGGAGGTGTAAAGCATATTAAATTTACTTCACTTAAAATTGAGAGTAATTTCTTCTGGAATGAGTGGGCTCCAATGACTCCTTCTTGAAAGAAAGAAGAAAATTCTAATTACCTGAAACTCTGCTGGCTGGAGCGTCATTCTTTTTGCTTGTAGTGCTTGAAGTTTTCTTGTTAAATCTGGATGACTGAGTGACCTTTGGGATTTTTGTAAATTTGAATTTGGAGGCCAGGAGCATGGGGGATTTTTCAGGTTCCAGATTTGCTGCCCAGATGGCCCTGTTAGATTCCCAGGGTGCCCCAGCCCATGTCCTATTTTTTCAGACATTATAAACCTCCCATTTGAAAACAGATATTTACTTTAAAAATACCATGTGATTATTTTATCTGCAAGAAGCACTAGGCTGGATTCTCTCAATACTGTGCAGAGAAGACAGTGTAATCCATTTAAAATCCGAGGCCATCTCCAGTTTGAGCTAAACTTTCCATTTTTCATGTGCTTGTGTAATGCTGATAGACCCCAGTCGGGATCGAACTTGGGATTTTTGGAGCTAAATGCATGAGCCTCTCCTGCATGAGCTAAAAGCCAACTGGCTGTTAACTAAGGCTGTAGAGCAGACCCATAATCTCTCTCTTTCTAAGTGGTCTCAGTGCCACGAGATGGGACAGAACCCACACCCAGGAGGCGTGTGGGTTACACTTGCAGTTTGATACATTAAAAACTTGAACTCCTTTCTTTTTACATGATTCATTAAAAAACCCAATTGTTATAAACTCTGAAATCTGGATTGTTTTCAACACACAGGGTTAGTATCCATGAGTTATGCTATGAGGGGGTGTTTTCCTTTATTCTTAACTTAAAAGCAACAGACATAAATCTTACCATGAGCTTCTTCCTGAGTTGGCTGTTCCTAAGGATTTTCTCACAAGACTTCCTGTCTTATCTGATTAGCTTCTCTTGCCATAGAGACTCTCCAACTTTTATCCTCTATATTGGAGATAATGAGACCTTCCTGATAAGACTGTCAGGTGTGTTGACAGAATAGCTCTGCATCTCTATGCAGAGTACTGGAATCTGACATTATGTCTTAGTAACTTTGCAAACCTATGATTTGTTCATAGAGTGAAAATAATACTTAAAAAATATGATTGACAATTCTAGAGTCACCCACTTGTGTATCAAAACAATGCATTTTATTGTGTTTTAAATGGACTGTACTAATGGAGTTGGCATGTACAATGTTATCTGCTGATCCTCGCAGCATAATAGGTATGTAAGTGGTAAATCCCAAATATGCAGCTATGTATATGCTATGTGGTTAATGTATGGCCAGAGGAACTCCCCTTTGACCAAAAAACATACATTTGCAATGGAGTAACATATTGCCAAAAACTTTTTTGGGATGGGAGACTGGAAAGTGGCCCCAGAGATTACCTTGGTCCTTGAGTCCACCATGAGGAAGGCCACCTCCCGCCAGCGAAGATCCCCAGTAAAAGCATGAGCCCCCTCTTACGTAGATGGAAGCTCCAGATTATTCTGTAACCTGAATTTATATTGAAGATTTCTGACTGTGGCCCTTTGGCTGTACTATGATACATATAAATATGGATAACTAAAGAGTGTGTGTAACACACAAACATACCCTCACATACAAAACACTAAAGAACCATTGGGAATAGAATGCTGAGGTTACAAAGCTGAAAACTCAAAAGTCAGGAGGTGCCAAGTTAAGGTTGTCCATGCAATCTTTCTTTTGCTGTATGCACATATGCCTGACACAGTTTTTGAATATATAATCTCCTATTGTAATTTATAGAGGACCCAGACTCTTTCAGAGCACAGGTTATATAGGTCCTTTATTCTTTGCTTTCTTGTGTGCATAGAAGAGAGTATTTGGAGCTCTGTATACTGAAAGCCACAGTTTTAATTCAAGGGCTACATAGTTAAATAACTGCTTATACCAGAAACATGCCTAGTCTTTCTTTTCCTTATTTTTTTCATAGAGAAGAGCTGCAAGATTGCGCGCATGCGCGCACACACACACACAGAGCTATATAAATGTAACATTTCAGTTGAGATCCTAACACAAAAGTAAAAAATTCAAAGATTTGGTTCCCACAGCAACCGTAATTCAGCTACACTGCTGTCATCTGTGAAAGCATAAAAGCTCATATCTAACACAGTAATACAAAATATTTCGTGTGCGCCAGGGTGTGAGGTACTATAAATTTTAATTTCCAGAGTTTTGTGCATTTACGTCTCCATATAATACTTATATTTTATAGATACAGTGTACTGAAGGAAGACTGTTTAATTCGAGTGGTCTTTCCCCAATCAACTTGTAAATGAGAGAGATCCCCGCTACGCTTTTATATTGTGCACAGCCAATAGGTTATAGACAAAATTAAGCTCCTTTCTAGAGTTTGCCTGTCATGTTTCTGTATCAGGTATGAACTGGCTGCCAAGCTGTGTGTGTTCATCATAAGATCCTTTAATGATCTGCTAGCTATGGCTGTTTGTAAATTTAAATAAGGTGTTTTAACACAGTGCCTCCCAGTGGTCAAACTGTATAATACAGTTTCACGTTCCATTACATCAGTGGTCCCCAACCTTTTTGGCTGGTGGGTGCCAGCCGAAGGACCACTGTGGCAGTGGAGCACCCACCGAAATGCCACTGAATTGCAGCTGCATTTCAGCAGCGATGCCTCCTGATGACGTCGCTTGTCGACGGCAAGCGGCGTCAGCGAGAGGCGTCGCCTCTGAAATGCCGCTGAAATTTGGCGGCATTTCGGCGGGTGCTCTCCCGGAGGCCAGACATGGGTGCATTAAGATGCCCCCGCAGGCGCTGCGTTGGGGACCACTGCATTATATCTTCCCCTTTATGTTCTACATTCCTACTCTTTACAATATTTTCACTATCACACAGTCTTTGAAGTTGACTATGTACAGTAACTCCTCACTTAACGTTGTAGTTATGTTCCTGAAAAATGTGACTTCATGCGAAACGATGTTAAGCGAATTCAATTTTCCTGTAAGAATTAATATAAATAGTGGGGTTAGGTTCCAGGGAATTTTTTTTTGCCAGACAAAAGAAATTATATACATATACAGCATAAGTTTTAAACAATTTTAAACAAACAGTTTAATATTGTACACTGCAATAAATGATTGTGAAGCTTGGTTGAGGGGGTGGAGTGTAAGGGTGGAATATTTCCCAGGGAATGCCTTGCTGCTAAATGATGAACCAGCACTCAGCTGAGCCCTCAAGGGTTAATAGGCTGTTAACGTAGCCTCACACTCTACAAGGAAGCATGGACTGAGGCAGGAGGGAGGAAACACAATAGATGCAGGGCAATAGCTGCAAACACTTCCTTGCAAAAACTGAACATGATGATGAGCCCACGCTATCCAGCTGGAGTGCACCCCTCCCTCCTCCTGACAGAACATGCATGGCTGCACAGGTGCTGACTTTCCAAAGTGCTGAGGAGTGCGTGCATGAGTGAGAGAGAGAGAGAGAGACGTGCATTGCCCCTTTAAGAACTCTGACCCCCGCTTACAAGTATGTTGCCCTTTTAAGCAGATCAGCCAGGTTCAGACAGCCAGCTCCCTCCTTTCTGTCCCTCTTCTCCACTTGTGGGAGAGGGGTACACAGCATGGGCAGGAGCATCCTGATATCAACACCCCTCTTCCCACTCCTTCCAGCAAGCAGGAAGCTCCCAGGAGCAGCTCCAAGGCAGAGGGCAGGGCAGGAGCAGCACAGCAGTGGGGGGAGGGACAGCTGAACGGCAGCTGCTGAGTGTGCATGAAATGAGTTTGGTCTTGGACTAGTTTCTAATGGACTGTTTTCACATCAGTAAACCGCTCCCCACCACCAGTGGCTTTAAGGTGACCAGATGTTACCCTATTTTATAGGGACAGTCCCGAAATTTGGGGCTTCGTCTTACATAGTGCCTATATCCCCCCCCTCCTGTCCCAATTTTTCACACTCGTTGTCCAGTCACCCTAATTGGCTTCATTGGTAGCAGTCTTAGCAGAGTCCAAAGACGACTGACTGTGGAAATGCCTTCCACTTGAATCTTAAATGCAGACCTTCCTAGACAGGGTTGAGGCACACTGGCAGGCTGCTGTAGGAACTTCTCCTGCCTGTGCTGTACTGCTTTGGCTGATAAGGAATTTTTTTTTCTGCAGAATTGAGCCATCTGCGATATAAGTAATTACTATAATGTTCAGGGCTTTCAATGAACACTAAGTTCACATAAGTATTTAATTACAAATCATAGTTTAAAAGGGACCGTACGGTCACCTAGTCTAACCCCCTGCCATGCAGGATTGTTGTATCTATACATCCAAGACTGATGCCTATCCAGGCTCCTTTTGAAAAACCTCCCGGGAAGAAGTTTCCACAACTCCCAAGACAGTCCATTCCATTGTCCTACCATTCTTACAGTTAGGAAATTTCCGGAGATTTTAAGATAAATCTGCTGTGCTGTAGTTTGAACCCATTGCCTCTTGTCCAGCCCTTTGTGGCAAAAGAGAAACAACTTTTCTCCATCTTTCTTTTTTATGTGGCCTTTCAAGTATCTGAAGACCCACTACATATTCCCTCTTAATCTCTTCTTTTCCAAACTAAACGTACTTAGTTCCTTCAGTCTTTGCTCATATGGCATGCATTTCATCCCTTTGATCGTATTTGTCGCTCACCACTGGATCCTTTCCAGTTTCTCTGCATTCTTTCTCATACATGGTGACCAAAATGGGACACACTACTCCAGCTTAGGCCTAACCAGTGCCCAGTAGAGCAGTACTCTCACCTCCTGTGACTTGAATACTATATTTCTGTTAATGCAATCTAAAATAGCTTTTTTTGTTTTTGTTTTTTCAATAGCCTCGCATTATTGACTCATGTTGAGGCTGTGATCCATCCCAACTCTAGATCCTTCTTAGTAGTGCTACTGCAAAGCCAGTTTCCCCCCCATTCGGCATTTATGCATTTGGTTTTTTTTCCCTAAGCGTAGCACCTTACGTTTTGTCTTTGTTGAATTTAATTTTGTTATCTATAGCCCAGTTCTCCAATTTATCAAGATCCACCTGAATTTTACCTTCATACTCTAAAGTATTGGCACCGCCCCAGCCACCCCTCCCAGCTTTGTGTCATCTACAAACTTGATCTGTATGCTCTCTATACCTACATCCAGGTAATTAATAAAGCTGCGAAACAATGCTGAACCCAGAACAGATCCCTGTGGAACCACATTTGAGATCTCCTTTCATAGAATATCAGGGTTGAAAGGGACCTCAGGAGGTCATCTAGTCCAACCCCCTGCCCAAAGCAGGACCACTTCCCAACTAAATCATCCCAACCAGGGCTTTGTCAAGCCTGACCTTAAAAACCTCCAAGGAAGGAGATTCCATCCCCTCCCTAGGTAACCCATTTCAGTGCTTCACCACCCTCCTAGTGAAATAGTTTTTCCTAATATCTAACCTAGACCTCCCGCACTGCAACTTGAGACCATTACTCCTTGTTCTGTCAGCTGGTATCACTGAGAACAATCTAGGACCATCCTTTTTGGAACCCCCTTTTGGGTAGTTGAAAGCAGCTATCAAATCCCCCCTCACTCTTCTCTTCTGCAGACCAAACAATCCCAGTTCTCTCAGCCTTTCCTCATTAGCCGTGTGCTCCAGCCCCTACTCATTTTTGTGGCTCTCCGCTGGACTCTTTCAAATTTTTCCACATCCTTCTTGTAGTGTGGGGCCCAAAACTGGACATTTCTAAAAATCAACTTTTATAAAATCGACCTAATTTTGTAGTGTAGATATACCCTCAGTAATTTTAACTTGTTGTTTCCCCATTTTAGCCTCTGATCATACCTAATTTTCACTGTTAGATGTCCAATTGCTACTAACCTATTATATTCACCACATTTCCCCTATCCACCAAATCAGTTACCCTGTCAGAGAAGAAAATGAAGCTGGTTTGGCATGATTTGTTCTTGGTAAACCATGCTGGCTGCTACTGATTACTTCTTCACCCTACAGGTATTCGCAAATTGATTTTTTTTTTTTACATTGCTATAGTACAAGGGATGGGAAAACTATGGCCTGCGGGCTGCGTCCAGCCTGTCAGACCTTTTAATCTGGCCTTTGAGCTCCTACTGGGGAGCAGGGTTGGAGGCTTGCCCTGCTCAGTGTGTGCTGTGGCTCCGCACGGCTCCTGGAAGCAGCAGCCTGTCCCTACTCCAGCTCCTACGAATAGGGACAGCCTGGGGGCTCCACACACTGCCCCTGCCCCAAGCGCTGATTTTGCAACTATCATTGGCT
The DNA here is from genome assembly GCF_007399415.2 of Gopherus evgoodei. Taxonomy (NCBI): domain Eukaryota; kingdom Metazoa; phylum Chordata; order Testudines; family Testudinidae; genus Gopherus; species Gopherus evgoodei. The sequence goes on from NC_044326.1 coordinate 25,128,109, forward strand.
GGAAACTGTAGGAGCCAGAGGAGGGACATGCTGCTGCTTCAGGAGCTGCAAGGGCAGCACCTGCAGACAGGCCAGTGCACAGAGCTACCTGGTCATGCTTCCATGTAGGAGCTGAAGGCGGGGGACATGCCGCTGCTTTAGGTAAGCGTCGCCTGGAGCCTGCACCCCCGACCCCCTGTCCCAACCCTGGTCCCCCTCCCTCTCTCTGAATCCCTTGAACCCAGCCTGGAGCATCCTCCTACACCCCAAACCTCTCATCCCCAGCCCAGAGCCCCCCTCCCCCTGAATCCGTCATTTCTGGCCCCACCCTGAACCTGCACCTCCAGCCCTTTACCCCCTCCCAAATACCAACCCCCCTGCCTCAGCCTAGAGCCCCTTCCCATACTCTGAACACCTCTGCTCCATCTCTAGCCCTCAGCCCCTTCTTGCACCCCAAACCCCTCACCCCAGAGCCTGCACCTCCAGCTGGAGCCCTCACCCTCTCCTGCATCCCAACCCCCCTGCCCCAGCCCAGAGCCCCCTCCTGCACCCTGAACTCTTCATTTCTGGCCCCACCCCAGAGCCTGCACTCCCAGCCAGAGCCCTCACCCCCCCCCACCCGCACCCCAACTCCCAATTTCATGAGCATTCATGGTCCCCACCATACAATTTCCCCACCCAGATGTGGTGCTCAGGCCAAAAAGTTTGCCCACCCCTGCTCTAGTAGCTTCCCAGGTATTGAAGTCACGCTAATTTGTCTGTAGTTTCCTGCCTCTTCCTTTTTCCCCTTTTAAAAGATGGGCACCACGTTAGCCCTTCTCCAGTCTTCTGGGACCTCTCCTGTCATCCGTGAGTTTTAAATATTATTGCCAGTGGCTCTGAGATTTCTTGAGCTAATTCCTTTGGTACACGCAGGTGAATAACATCAAGCCCTGCTGATCTGAATTAATTCAAATTGGTCAGAAAATCTCTGATGTGTTCTTTACTTATCCCAATCTGCATCCCTTCCTCTTTATTGTCTATGGTAACTTTGCTAGTCAGCCGGTCACATGTTGTTTTTTGGGAGAAGACTGACGCAAAGTAGGCATTGAGCAGCTTTGCCTTCCTGTCCTCTTCTGTTACCAGCTCACCTTCTCCACTGAGCAACCAACTGACACCATCCTTGATCTTTGACTTTTGCCAGTGACTTAGTGCAGTTGTAGAATGGTACAGCCAAATCACGCCCTCTGGTTTTAGTTACAGGGGAGAGGAAATGCTGCTATGTGCTGGCCAGAATTATCAGCAGCTTTTGACCCACTTCCACCAAACACACAGGAGTTTGTCTGCCTCAACAGTTTTTGTTCCAGGGCAACAGCTTCTCTGTGCACTGGCAGAAATTCTTGATACTAAGAGTATTGGTGCAATAAAATCCACTGCCAGTGAGGGGATGGATGGTGGATGGAGAGTAGGCTTGGATAGGAATGTCGTGGGTGCTGCCAGAGGAGAAGGAAAGCGAGTGGGATAGCAGGGATACATAATTTCTCCAAGCAAATACCCTGCTTTTGTGCAGATGGTCTAAGAGGTGCACATTTTCCAGTGGAATTTAGGACGTCCATGGAGTTGGATGGTTAGATCACCTAAACCTTTCTTTGGACATGAAAATACAACTTAATGAGGTGAAAACTGAATCTTCCCTTCAGCCCCTTTGTGGGTTGTTATGAATGAGGCATGATTTGGCCTATAGTTGTGTTCATCATCATCATCATCAGTGCATATAATTTTTGCACTGGATATTCTGGGATTTGTTTCATTTCTGTTAATTTGAATAACTTTTAGTTCTGTCGGTTGTAGCTAACTAGAAAATCTAAATGAAAACTTCCAGGATTTAGTAGATTTGATTCCTTCCTGAGTTGGAACTACATTAGTGAGGTTTGTTTCTAGAGCGAGTCAACTTAATAGCTTTGAGGCTCCCTACAGAGTCCTAAAGTCTATCATCCCAAGCAGTGACCAAAACAGATGCCAAGTTTGAATTTTGCTTGTTGACCTTGATATAAGTACTGCAGTATTTAATATAGCATTGCCTATTATTAAGCTTGCCCAATGCTGTAAGACCTTGTTTTCAGTTGCATGTATCTTTGCCAAACGTTAACCCTTCAGCCTGAAATTTTACATGCCAAGTGTCTGCCTCAGGTTGATATGGGGGAGTGGGGAAGCAGGGAAATTCCAGGCATTTCTGAGAATGAGGCCAGGGGAAAATAACTTGTTTTGCTCCTGTTAAAAAAAACCTTCTTCTAGTGACCTTTCCTTTGAGAAGAGCACATCCCACGCTTTGGAGCAGGGACTTAAAATTTAGCAGGCTGATGGCCTTTGTCATGCGTGTGCCTTTTGCCATCCTCATGAAAATTTATCCAACTTTGGATACGTGATAAGCCTTTGTGAAAATGCAGTTTGCATATGCTCAGTAGACATTGCTAGAGCTCAGCAGCTAGATTCCCCGAAGATTTCACCAGCACTAAGCATGGTCCAGCTCAAAGCTGAGCAGGAATTTCCTTGCAGTTGCAGCTCTGGACTTCCTTGGACCTTGTCCTGGCACTGGAACTGAAAGTAGGAAGACTGTTTTGTTTGTATCTCCTCTGCTCTCAGTCTTGTAGCAGGTTATCGTTAGAGCAGTGGTCCCCAAACTTTTAACCTCATGCCCAGGTTATTTGTTGCATTTTTGTGATCAAGTCTGTCAGATCATATTTTCTGACCTGTCACTGGGTAGTCAGCATTGCCTGGAGTCACAAAGGTCAACATTTGAGCACTGTAGAATGATTGTTTATGATACTAGAGGTGCCTTAGGTCATGTTTTGACATTTTACATTTCCACTCGAGAATCCTGAGTTTCCGCAGCGTAATCTGCAGGATAAATGCAGCATACAGATTTCAGTGGGGTACAAGGGTCACCCTCATCTTTACTATGGCAGAGTGGTTTGAAAGAAGTTGCAGCGGGGTCACAGCACGATAATTCATCCTCACGCAAATGTCCAGCTGATGGGAGATGGAATCTCTTCCTTTATGGCTCCTGGAAAATTACCATTGTGTCCATTATTTAGCCAAAATTTGGGTGATACTAGATAAGAAAGCATGTAATGTCAGAGGGATTTATTTGAGTTTTGTATGCATATTACTTAACAATTTTAGATATGGATATTGGAAAGCACATATGCCTTTATTACCTAATATGCTTAAGGACAGTAACAGATGTGCATGAGTCAAACCAATCCTTATTCTTGCATTGTAAAAATACACTGACTATAAAAATGTTCCATGTACAGCACCTTGACTGTTTCCTTCAGTCATCTATTAAGAACTTTTCTTAATAGCTTAATTTTGCCTTCCTTGGTGGCTTGTCCTTTTACTGTCATCTTCTGAGACTCAAGTGATCCCTTTCTTCATTTATGTTAAAATGTGGGTAACTAATGTAGTTAAGAAAAGAAATGAACACACTCTAGTCTGCATGTTCAGTCTTTCCTCATATCTTATTCTCCTCACCTTGTATCATTCTCCTTTTGTGTTACCTAGTTTCTCTACACCATAGAACAGGAGTTCTCAAACTGGGGGTTGGGACTCCTCAGGGGGGTCACAAGGTTATTACATGGGGGGTCATGAGCTGTCAGCCTCCACCCCAAACCCTGCTTTGTCTCCAGCATTTATAATGGTGTTAAATATATAAAAACATGTTTTTAATTTATAAGGGGGGCTGCACTCAGAGGCTTGCTATGTGAAAGGGGTCACCAGTACAAACGTTTGAGAACCACTGCCATAGAACCTCAGAGTTACGAACTGACCGGTCAACCACACATCTCATTTGGAACTGGAAGTACGCAATCAGGCAGCCACACACACACACATGCATACACACGCAGTACAGTCCCCTGTTAAATGTAAACTACTAAAAAAAATAAAGGGAAGTTTTAAAAATGTTTGACAAAGTAAGGAAATGGTGTTTTTGCTTGCTTTGTTTAAATTAAGGTAGTTAAAAGCAGCATTTTTCTTTTGCATAGTAAAGTTTCAAAGCTGTATTAAGTCAGTGTTCAGTCGTAAACTTTTGAAAGAACCACCATAACATTTTGTTCAGAATTACGAACATATCAGAGTTGCAAACAACCTTCATTCCCCAGGTGTTTGTAACTCTGAGGTTCTACTGTATCTTTCCTACATGGTGAGGATCAGAACTGCATGCAGTTATTTTAGGTGAGGTTACATGAGGGAGATACTGAGGAGATAATACCACAATGACTCAATGTAGCCCTAGGCAGATTTGGTTTTCGCTCTCATATGCACACTTTGGATGTTCTGCCTAGTTTCCACCAGTCAGCTATTGCACTCTTTGAACTTTTTAGTGCTCCTAGACCTAGTAGTACTGTTTGGCCATCTATCCCTTTAGGAACTGACATAATAGTTTAAAATTAGTCAGCTCTAATTTGGCTCATGGAATAACTTCTCTTTGTATTGTTTAGACAGAGATACAAAAACGAAGTCCTAGTTCTGAACAACTCCAAACTTTGGGAAACTTTGGATCTTGATGAAAATGTTCTGGCTAGCCCATTTCTCTACAGTGAGTCACAACAAAATCTTAAATCTGAGTGCCCATAGCCCTTTGTCCCTTGGATACATCTGAGTATCTCCCACTAACTTTCAGTAGAAATTGTAGTTGCATATTCAAGGACGTAATTTGTCCCTTTCACTTTAACTTTTTGTGCACTTTAGTATTCATAAAAATCAGACAGTAGCGTGCATTAAAACCATGCATAATGCACAGAGACCACTGTACAAAACTTTGTCTAGCTCTATCAAGGCCTCTTAGTCTCAGCATGCAATCCCAGGCTTGTGTCTCTTTAGCAGTCAGTGACAACTGTGCGAAATTGCCCGGGCTTTGTGCATGTAGGGCTCCAGAGGTGAAAAGCAACTGTACTAACCCACTCAGCTCCCATCCCTCTGGTAGATTCGTATTTTAATTCCAAATGACATTATAAGCAGAAAAATCCAGTTTAAATTGTAACTTTAATGAGCACTACCCTGACATTATTTAAAACTTCCTTCTCAGCATGGTACTGTATAAATATACATATTAAGTTTTATACAAAGACAGGAGGGTTGTCTTCATGCAATTCTGAATACACCAAATTTCAAGAGCAATCATCTATTCATTCAGTACCATGTGTCTCTTAGAATATTAGGGACATTAATTAAATATACTTTTTTTTTGCATTCACAGACCAGTTTTCAAATTTCTCCTTTGTGTACTTGTGGCCAAAATGCTCACTGGTTGTTCTTAAACCTGTTAGCCTTCATACTTCTGCCCTCAGTTTTTCTTGGTTTTGCAAATAATGTAATGAAATGATTGCCATTAACCATGCAGTTATACTGCAGAAATGAGCAAAACAGGAACCAAATTTTTGTTCTCTGTTAGGCCAGAGCCCAATTGTGCTAAGCATTGGACAATCACTGGGGCTCCTAATATGTTACCACAATGGAAATAATAAAACAGGAGAGGGAGTTATGCAATCCACACAGCACAGAAATACTATAGATAAGTTAATATAGGTAGCCCTATGGATGGCAGAACACCAGCAGGGTCTACATGGAACAGTTAGAGCACAGTGCATTAGAGAGCTTTACAAATCACCCCCTTTGGTGAGCTTTGCTGGTGCCCTATAGACAAGCCCTATATGTCACTGCAGAACTTATCACAGCGGTTGGAGCCATAGTACAAATAATAACAAATTAAAGTCCTTTTGTTTCCATTATGTCAATATACAAATTAGGAACATATGTATGTATTGCATAATATAAAGCTGTAGACTGGAAAAAACTTGCATATAATTTTAAATATATGTTATAGACTCTCTGTAAGACAATTTATTCAATAAATAATTATCCTGGAATTATGTTTGTGTGTTTTGATTTCAAATAAAATGTGCATTTGCAAATTCTCTTTGTCTAGGCACAAACAACCTTAGAGCATCAGCCAGACATCTGACACTCAGCCAAAAACATCAAGCCACTTGCTGCCAAGATCATAAGCCTCTTCTGCTCATAGTCTGACTACTAAATATATCCCGAGTCCTACTAGGAGGAGGAGTGATTTTATTTTTTCTTACCAATGAACCTCTGAAAGAACTCCAGGAAAGATTCAATCTGGGCATTTGAAACCCTCTGCACTTGCCTTTCAGCAGAGTTCTATTGAATTTGCAAACCTGGCTGAGCATGGGAAGGATTCTTCCATCTGTTTCATCTTTCCAAAAAAAACCAAACAAAATATCACACCAAACCAAAAACTCTTCTGTACAAGAGAAGTAAATCACCTCTGGTACCGATTCCAAACATCATGATGAACGTTTGAGAAATGCCATTTGAGAGAAGTAAGAGTTACGCAGACAAGGGAGTTGAGTTTAGTGGAATGCAAATTCTATCAGCATTTATCAAAATCTTGCTACACTAGCTGATAGATGTGATGATTTCAAACCAGCATCAGAATTGGACCAATGAGACATTCTGGAATAGCTACTGTACCTGAAAAAGTTTCCGGTAGTAATTCATCTTACATAAGTATTAATTATCAGGCTGTTTACTGATTGTTATTCATGGAGGATGTAAGAAAATGTATGCTTTGAGACTTCCAGTGCTGGTTGTGCAAGCAATGCCAAGGCTGCTTTCCAATTGGTATTCATAATTGTGTTTTAGAATGTAAAAACCTGAAAATCAAGAAAGGTTCTTAGAACTGTGTAACATTATATGCCACCTGTAGTTTTTAACCATTTACATAGCTGAATGCCATAATTAGAAGGTATCTTCCCTCTCACCGGTTTGTCATCGTATGGATACCAGAGGAGTATGCATGAATTAGTTGGCCTAAAAACAGAGAGAACTATTGTTGTAGCTGAGAAGATTCACTCGATTATGCGTGTTAGTATAAGGAAAAATTATACTAACCTGTTTTGTGAGCAAAACTACAAAATACCTAGACTGAATTATAGAAAACTGATTAATTGTTACGTATGTGTTACTCATGAGATCCTCAAGCAAGAGTGAGTACCTGTTATTTTTACAGGTGTAGCTCATATATCGAGTGCTTTCAAGTTCTCTGAATTCTCCAATATTGCATATTTAAATCTGCTTCAAGACTTAGGTGTAGAGTGGCTGTGCTGACATAGAATAACAACCAAGCAAACGTGTACAGCATTTTTGTTTCTTTTAGTATTCTTACATTTTATAGCTGGAAGTTTATTTTAAAGAATTTAAAATTATACATTTACCACAAACTCTTTGTGGCAAGGTCTGTGTCTTTTATATGTGTTTGTACAGTCCCTCACTTAATGGAACACTGATCTGGTTGAGGCCTCTGGGCACTCCCACAATATAAATATAAAATACTAGTAATGATAAATTTTGGGTTAATTTCAGACCTTCATTCACTCAATAGGGCAATATCCACTTATACGAACTCTGAATTTTGCCTATAGATTCTTAGAATAACCTTTAGATCTGATCCAAAAAGCCGCATGCATAGATTTATAGGTAGATGTATTTTGGACATAGGCAATATGTATGTTTTGTGTCAGGAAATAAGTATGTTGTTCTTCCTTTTATACAATCAATAACGGATTTCAAAATTTTAGTAAGCTGTTTTGTTGAAGGACTTTGCTCACTGTTGCAAGTTTATTTTAAGGCCGTAATTCTTGTGTCCTATATACAATGTTCAGTTACTGTGATATTCAGATGAGATACAGATCAAAAGCGCACCTATTTCCCCTCCCTGTGATAATTTAATGCATGTCTAAAGTGGTAAGTGGGAGCCAAAACTCCATCTTATCTTGTCCTGCTCTCTCATAAATACAACAGTTAGCAGTGAATTTGGACATTTTAAGGAGCTACTCAGTCACCACTCTCTGTACTGAGGGAATATTTTGTGTGTTTTATGAGGTTTAGCAGCCACAGTTACAGCAAACTAAAAAAATTAAACTTCTAAGTAAATGGAGAGAAATCATTTATTACTCTGAAGGTGAAATGCTGTGGGCTGACTGATTTGAGCCGTTAAAGATATGTCTATTTTGGTTTGGCAGTTGGTTGCAGTAGGATTATAATTCTATTAATGCTTAAATAAGGAAAAAGTAGGAAATGTAGTTCACATGCTAACATATTACAAACATAAATGCAAATATTATATTTTTATTAAAAATATTTTTAATTTAATGTCTTAATACATGAGTCTATTGCATAACTCAAGAGTAATGGGTAACTGTTTAGTCAGAAATTTTATATAATCAAAATAAAATATTGCCTTAATCCAGATTATATTTTTAATCTGAAACATAAATTATTTGAGGTTACCATGTGCTGGTGTTGCAGCCATGTCACTCCCGGTATATTAGAGAGACAAGATGGGTGAGGTAGTAACTTTTATTGGACAAACTTCTGTTGGTGAGAGACTCAAGCTTTTGATCTTACATAGAGCTCCTCAAGGGTCCCCTCATGAAAGAATTTTTTTGTGAACCCTCTCATCTGGCCTTCAAATAATCCCACCCCCCCCCACCCCAGCCTCTCCAAGCTCTTCATCAGAAGCAAGCTCCCGTCAGACCAGGACACACCAACTCAAAGCGGCACCAGACCCTGCCAGAAAAACACATGCAAAATGTGCAGATGTATCTCCACTGTTACAATGCTTAACACCTCAAACATACTTTTCATGATCCATGTGTTCTATTCATGCCTATCACGTGTGGTATACCCCATCCAATGCACTAAATGCCACAGTAACAACTGTGTGGGCGAACTGGACAATCACTATGCTCTCAAATAAACTCACACAGAAAATTGATTAAAAAAAAAAACCAAACAAACCACCACATCACTTGTGGGTGAACACTTTTTTCACAAAGTGATCACTCTGCATCTGACACATCCATCCTCATCATCAAATGAAAGCTGCATAACACTTTCAAAAGACAAGCCTGGGAGTTTATTCATAACTGACCCCTCCTAAAAGATACGGTCAGAATGACAGATATTTTAATCAAACTAACATGTACAACGTGATGGGTGATAACTAGCCACATCAGGGGGCAGTACTAACGTATTTGTATCGTGGTATAAAGATGTATCTCAGAGCGAGTGTCTTTGCCTAGTCTAGGGGGGAATGGAAAGTCCTGACGTTCACTGAGCTGGTCCATTGTTATGAACATACATATATTAGTGGTTCGGTAGAGTCTGTAGGAAACTAGTACTGTGCTTCATGGACAATAAACCTGGCTGACTCCTTCGTCCCTTAACAGATCTTGTGGTCATTGGGCAGTTCGCCTGAGGTCTTCAGGGCTGGAGTGGCACACAAGGGAACACACACGCAGCTGAACAGCTGTTAACATCTAACCACAAATGTCAAGGTTTGTTGTTGTTGTGCTTATTTCTATTCATGGCTGCATGCAGTCTCTGACATTGAATAGCAGTTTTGTCAGTCACCATTGTCATGGCGTTATTGTTAGAAAGAATGGGGTTGTAGGGCAGAGGAAAAAAGGCTAATATTGTTTCCATTGAACTACGGTAAAAAGAGTCATAAGTATCTTGTTGATAAGTGGTGCCCAATTATAAAGCATCTTATGTCCAAACAGGCACCAACTATGTCTAATGTCCCTGGGGAAAGGAATGTTCTGTAATAGAGTTCAAGGGTTGGACTACTGAATTGATTGCCTTAAGGATTTAAGCAGAAGTTCTTAATGGCTAGATTGTGCTGTGCTTCAGGTGTTCCAGAATGCTTTCTGGGGCCCTTTCGGAATGCATGTTGTAACGGCAGCTTGAAGAGTCACTATGGCCCCACCATAACCCTGTCTCTTTTGGGGAGACTAGCTCCATCTGTAGTCCGATCATGGAGCAGCACTTCCCCTCGCCTGCTTCCCTCTTATGCACTGAACCAAGGTCTTTCACATTCTGACCCATAGTGAATACATATAAGGAGACGTGCCTGCACACAGCCTTGGGTTGCTAAACAACCCTATTAGCTGAGCCCAAGTCATACCGTTTTAAAATAGCTTTGCACTCTTGCCCTGATCCAGTGCCATTGAAGATTATAGTCTTTGTGCTCGCTTTAGTGTGTATTAGATTAGGCCCCCATGCCCTTTTAAAGTTAGTAAATAGTTTTGACTCCTAAAATTGTTTGCCACTTGGCTGCAGGTTATCTGACTTTAAGGCATCAATAAATAGCACGAGTAATCTAATGTGAGAGCTGTGAAAATGTCAGCTACTTACAGTGGTTGAAAATTTGTCTCAGCAATTTCATCACAAATCATGTTCTCCTATACCGCATCCCAGGACTGGCTTGTTATGGGCTGGAGGTAACCTTATTATGGATCAGGTGTGGCCACTGCCTTCTAGTCAGAATAAATAGACACCACTATAATCAGGTGGCTAAAATAATAACAGTAGCACTGAAAAACGCAGGCATGTGGAGAAGCTGAATCATATTGACCAAGGGGTTTCAAATGCAGGGACTAAGGCTTTGATGGGTGGGACTTGTATGCATGTATGCCCTCGAGAGAGAACACAAGCTGAAACACCTCAGGGAAAGGAGAAGCAAGGAAGAGAAGCAGAAAGAAAGCCAGATGCACATAGCCTGAATGAACTGGCTGAAAGAATGTGGTGCTATAAGTGAGGAAGCTTTCTTTTGTTCAGAGAAATGAAACTTCATACATTCCTTGTAAACAAACAAGACTGCATCAAAGAAAATATCAGACTCCACATCAATTTCTACTCCAAGCAGGAATATCAGCAGGGTCTCAAACTTTGACTAGCTGTTTGGGTGCTTGAGGCTGTGAGGCAGTGATTTTATTATTATTTATTTTTTAAATAATTAGACTCCAGATCAGATCAACCTGTAGCTGTGGTGGTCTTGCAGAATCAGCTGGTACCAATGACACCAGCATCACAACAGGCTTCCTCTCAGCTGCCATCTGGTTACCTGCAACTAAGCAGCCATTATGGTCAGGTGTACTAAGCAGAAGACTGAGAGGAAGGGAGTCCTGCATTCTCATCTTGTCTCTGAGACTTACCCCTACTGTGACCATGATCAAGTCATTTAGGACCAGATTTTTAAATGTATTTAGGCTCGTAGGTGATGTGATGGGTTGGATCACAGAAACCCCCTTGGGAAATGCCAACTGATGTGCCAAGACTATTTCTGCCCCTGCTTTCCCTGCCAGCCTGGGAATCCAGCACCCTGTTTTGTTGAGCCAGACAAGCCCGTCTGCTCCAACACAGACCCAAGGTCTGAATCATGTGCCCCAAAGCTGCAAACTTAACTGAAAGCAACTTACGGAAGTGTTTCTGTTTTTAATACTTAGATGCTCAATTCCCAGTGGGGTCCAAACCCCAAATAAATCCATTTTACCCTGTATAATTATACAGCTGTTTGCCCCCCAGCTATTAATACATACTCTGGGTTAATTAATAAGTAAAAAGTGATTTTATTAAATACAGAAAGTAGAATTTAAGTGGTTCCAAGTAGTAACAGACCAGAACAAAGTGAATTACCAAGTAAAATAAAATAAAACATGCAAGTCTAAGCCTAATACAGTTATAAAATTGAATACAGATAAAATCTCACCCTCAGAGATGTTTTAATAAGTTTCTTTCACAGACTGGATGCCTTCCTAGCTTGGGCACAATCCCTTTCCCTGGTACAGCCCTTGTTCCAGCTCAGGTGATAGCTGGGGGATTTCTCATAATGGCTTTTTTTTTGTTCTGTTCCACCCACTTATATAACTTTTGCATAAGGCAGAAATCCTTTGTGTCTCTCTGGGTTCCCACTCCCTCCTTCTCAATGAAAAAGCACCAGGTTAAAAATGAATTCCAGCTCAGATGACATGATCACATGTCACTGTAAGACTTGATTACTCACTTGCCAGCACACATGTATACAGGAAAACCTACAAGTAAAACTGAGCCATCTGTAGTTAATTGTTCTGGCTGATAGAAGCCATCAAGATTCCAAATCACCATTAATGGCCCAAGTTGCATAATTACAATAGGCCCTCAGTTATATTTTATATTTTTAGTTTTAAATAGAAGGGATACATTTATACAAATAGGATAGCCACACTCAGTAAATTATAAGCTTTGTAATGATACCTTACAAAAAACCTTTTGCATGAAGCATGTTCCAGTTACATTATATTTATACTCATTAGCATACTTTCATAAAATCATATAGAATGCAATGTCCCAGGTGATTTCAGTGGGAGTTAGGCACCTAGCGTTTTTTGAAAATCCCACTAGGTGCTTATCTGTATCATTAGACACCTAAATACATCTAAAATCTGCTACATTTTTCTAAAGAGTCCATTAATTTGGGGGTATATCCATATTTGGAGACCGATCTATGGCTTTCTCCACAGCCTACCTTGCCAGCTGTGATCCGCATAGATCCTGAGGCTGGCAGCCCAAGTGAAGCTGTAATGATCAGTGCAGACACTGCGCCATCTGTTCAAGATGCTATCTCATGGGGGCTGTAGTGGGACGTTCAGTTCTGCCTGCGTTTACTGGACTTGGTACTTGCAGAGTTCCAATAAATCCCTGTGTTTTCTATGTGAGTATTGCAAAGCACTGGAAAGGCAGGAGCCAAGCATCCTCAGAAGCAGGCCCTCAGCTTTATAATTCCTTACACGAGAGATCAGTTTGAGCTTGAATCTTGCCTTGACCATTTGCGCAAACTTTCCTGCAATGGTATCAACTTGGAACAGACAGCATAATCTTGGTAGGTAACTAAATGAAAGAACAGCCCTTCTTGAATATTTATGTGGGGTGCAGGAGAACAGTCCTTTCTAATGATTGCTGCAATTTAAGTTGTATATTTGATTCCCTAGATATAGGGTTGCCAACTTTCTATTTGCAGAAAACCGAACACCCTTGCCCTGTCTCGCCCCTTCTCTGAAGTCCTGCCCTGCTCACTCCATCCCCATTCCCTTTGTCGCTCACTCTCCCCTACCCTTGCTCAGTTTCACCGAGCTGGGGCAGGGATTTGGAGTGTGAGAGGAGGGGTTAGGGCTCCCCTAGCTGGGATGGGGCTGGAGATGAGGGGCTTGAGGTGCAGGAAGGGGACTCCAGGTGCAGGAAGGGGACTCCAGGCTGGGGGTTGGGACCAAGGAGTTTGGAAGGGAGATCCAAGCTGGGGCAGGGAAAGTTGGGGTGTGGAAGTGGGTCTGGGCTCAGGCTGGGGGTGTGGGTTCCAGAATGTGGCCAGAAATGAGGGGTTCAGAGTGCAGGAAGGGGCTCTGGGCTGGGGTAGGGATTTGGGTGTGGAAGGGGGTGAGGGCTCTGGGGTCGGGCTGGGGCTGAGGGGTTTGGAGTACAGGAGGAGGGTCCAGCCTGGGCCTGAGGGGTTCATACTGAAGGAGGGGGCTCAGGGCTGGGGCAGGAGATTGGGGTACGGGAGGGGGTGCAGGGCCACAGATGAAGGGTTTTGCGTGCAGGAGGAGGCTCTGGGCTGTGGCAGGGGGTTGGGGAGTGGGAGGGGTTTTGGGAGGCAGGCTCTGTGAGGCGCTTATCTGAGATGGCTCACAGGAAGCTGCCAGCATCACCCTATCTCCTAGGCAGAGGTGTGGCAAGGCAGCTCTGTGTGCTGCCCCTGGCAGGTGCCACCTCCGCAGCTCCCATTGGCCGTGGTTCCCGGCCAATGGGAGCTGTGGAGCCCCTGTGGCCATCCGTAAGCCTGAGAGCCAGAGGCAGATGCTGGAAACTTTCTGGGAGCTGCGTGGAGCCAGGCAAGCACCCTGCCTGCCCTGCTGTGGGCAGCCAACCAGACTTTTAATGGCTGCTGACCGGAGCCCCCAGGGTCCCTTTTCTCCTGGGCATTCCAGTCAAAAACTGGATGCCTGACAACCCTATCTAGATACCAGTGATATGCATATTATGAAAGCATAAGAGGTAGCTGGATGCTTTGAAGAATGTGGCAGTGATGTCTTAAATGTACTTAATCTCATCTAATGTTACTGTTTTAGAAAATCCTAGCCACACATTAAACTGCAGCTGTCAGGGAATCTTCCTTCTTCCAACTCCAAAGGAATTCCTGAATACAAGCAGGGATTTAAACAGGCATACTTTTCAAAATCTTATGAATTATTTTGAAAATGTGAGGGCCTATGATCTTGGTGTTCATGAGAAGCACCAAATATCCTTAATTTGGCACAGGGGCCAGGTAAGATCTTGGAATGGAGAGTTTTAAGTGAAAAGCAAATCTTTGTAACAATTTCTCTTTTTTTTTATTTGCACCAGACTTGTATGTTAACTTGGGTGGGCATATTACTGACAGAAGCTGCAGAGTCTAACTGCTGTTGACAGATGCAGGAAGTTCTTGTTTACCTTAGTAGTTAGTCTTCCTGCTTTTTAAAGCAGTCTCTGCTAGGATGGTTTGGTTTTTTTTAAACAGCTATAAGGGATATTCATTTATTTTTCTGTTTTTATATAATCTAATACAACCATTTCATTATGACCATTCTTTTTTATCATTATTCTGTGTTCTAAATATTCAATTTTGAACTTTAGAAAACCACAAAACAATTGCATAAATGATGGATATACAAGTCAATATTAGAATGGCCATATTGGATCAGACCAAGGGTCCTTCTAGCCCTGTATCCTGTCTTCTGACAGTGATAGATGCATCAGCGGGAATGAACAGAACAGAACAGAGGAAATATCCTTCCCTTGTCATCCAGTCCCTGTTTTTGGCAGTCAGAGGTTTAGGGACACCCAGGGCTTGAGGTTGTCCCTGACCATCTTGGCTAATAGCTATCAATGGACCTATCCTCCATGAACTTATCTAATTCTCTTTATTTTTTTGCACTCAGTAATATTTTTGCCCTTCATAACATCTCCTGGTAATGAGTTCCACAGGTGACTCTGCATTGTGTGAAGAAGTACTTCCTTTTGTTTGTTTAAACTTGCTGCCTGTTAATTTAATTGGCTGACACCTCATCCTTGTCTTATGTGAAGGGATAAATACTTCCCCATTCGCTTTCTTCTCACTGTTCATGATTTTATAAACCTTTGTCATATTCCTCCCTTAGTTGTCCCTTTACAAGGTGACCAATCCCAGTCTTTAAGCTCCCATCATATGGATGCTGTTCTGTACCTGTAATCATTTTTTGTTTGCCCTTTTCCATACTTTTTCCAATTCTAATATTTTTTTTATATAGTGTGACTAGAACTCTCACAGTATTCAAAGTATGGGTGTACCCTGGATTTATATAGTGGCATTCTGATATTTTCTGTCTTATCTATCCCTTTCCTAATGGTTCCTAATTTTTAACTTTTTTCACTGCTGCGGCATATTGAACAGATGTTTCCTGAGAACTATCCACAATGACTTCATAATCTCTTTCTTTAGTGGTAACAGCTAATTTAGAACCCATCATATTGTATATACAGCTGAGATTGTTTCCCAATGTACATTACTTTGCATTTATCAACTTTGCATTTCATCTATCATTTTGTTGCCAGGTCACCCAGTTTTGTGAGATCCCTTTGTAACTCTCTGCAGTCAGCTGTGGACTTAACTATCTTAAGCAATTTAGTATCATCTGCATACTTTGCCACTTCGTAATTCACACCTTTTCCCAGATCATTTATGAATTTGTTGAACACTGGTCCCAGTATAGATCCCTGGGGGATCCCACTATTTATGTCTCTCCATCGAAAACTGATATTTATTCCTACCCTTTATTTCCTGTCTTTAAACCAGTTACTGATCCATGAGAGGACTTTCTGTCTTATCCCAAGCCTGCTTACTTTACTTAAGAGTCTTTGGTGAGGGATTTTTGTCCAATGCTTTCTGAAAGTCTAAGTATGCCATATCCATTGGATCACCCTTGTCCCCATGCTTATTACACCCAAAAGCATTCTAATAGACCGAGGCATGATTTTCCTTTATAAAAATCATGTTGACTCTGCCCCAGCATATTGCATTTATCTATGTGTCTAATAATTCTGTTCTTTACTATAGTTTCAGCTAACTTGCCTGGTACTGAAATTAGGCTTACTGTCCAGTAACTGCCAGAAGTGCCTCTGTAGCCTTATTTAAAAATCAGTGGTACATTAGCTATCTTCCAATCATCTTGTACAGAGGATGATTTAAGCGATAGGTTACATATTACAGTTAGTTTGCAATTTCATATCTGAGTTCGTTCAGAGCTCTCTGGTGAATACCATCTGATCATGGTGACTTATTACTGTTAAATGCATCAGTTTGTTCCAAAACCTCTTCTGTTCACACCTCAGTCTGGGAGAGTTTTAAATTTATCACCTAAAAAGAATGGCTCTGATGTAGGAATCTCCCTCACATCCTCTATAGTGAAGAAAGTTGCAAAGAATTCCTTTAGTTTCTTCACCACAATCTTGTCTTCGTTAAGTGCTCCTCTAGCTCCTCGATTGTCCAGTTTCCCCACTGATTGGCAGTCTTCCTGCTTCTGATGTTCTTAAAAATGTTTGCTATTAGTTTGTGTCTTTTGCAAGATGCTCTTCAAATTCTTTTTTGAGCTGCCTAATAATACTTTTACTCTTAACTGGCTAGGGTTTGTGCTCCTTTCTATTTTCCTCAGTAGGATTTGATTTCCAATTTTTAAAGGATGCCGTTTTCTCTCTAACTGTATTTTACTCTGTTTAGCCCTGGTGGCACTGTTTGTCATCTTGTTTTTTTTTGTTTTTTTCTTTTCCCTATTTGGGGCATACATTTATTCTGAACCTCTATTATGGAGTTTTAAAAAAAGTTTCCATGCAGCTCTTACAGGCATTTTACTCTTTTTCACTCTAGAATTCTTTGAGGGGGTCAACAAACATGTGGATCAAGGGGATCCAGTGAATATAGTCTACTTAGATTTTCAGAAAGCCTTTTATAAGGTCCCTCACCGAAGGCTCTTATGCAAAGTAAGCTGCCACAGGATAAGAAGAAAGGTGCTCTCATGGTTTGGTAACTGGTTAAAAGATAGGAAACAAAGGGTAGGTTAGGTATAAATGATCAGTTTTCAGAATGGAGAGAGGTAAATAATGGTGTCCCCCAGGGGTCTGTTCAGGGACCAGTCCTATTCAACATATTCACAAATGATCTGGAGAAAGAGGTAAACAGTGAGGTGGCAGTATTTGGAGATGATACAAAATTACTAAAGATAGTTAAGGCCCAGGCAGACTGCAAAGAGCTACAAAAAGGTCTCTCAAAACTGAGTGACTGAGCAACAAAATGTCAGATGAAATTTAATGTTGATAAATGCCAAGTAATGCATTGGAAAGCATAATCCCAACTATACGTATAAAATGACGGAGTCTAAATTAGCTGTTACCACTCCAGAAAGATCTTGGAGGCATTGTGGATAGTTCTCTGAAAACATCCTCTCAATGTGCAGCAGCAATCAAAAAATCAAACAGAATGCTGGGAATAATTAAGAAAGGTATAGAAAATAGGACAGAAAATATCATGTTGCCTCTACATAAATCCACGGTATGCCCATATCTTGAATACTGTGTGCAGATGTGGTCGCCTCGTCTCAAAAAAGATATATTGGACTAAGTTCAGAAAAGGACAATAAAAATTATTAGGAGTTTGGAATGGTTTCTCTATAAGGAGAGAATAATAAGATTGGGACTTTTCAGCTTGGAAAAGGGGAGATATGATTGAGGTCTATAAAATCTTGACTGGTGTGGAGAAAGTAAATAAGGAAGTGTTAAAGCAGCAAAGAATCCTGTGGCACCTTATAGACTAACAGACGTTTTGGAGCATGAGCTTTCGTGGGTGAATACCCACTTCCTCAGATGCATGTAATGGAAATATCCAGGGGCAGGTATATATATGTGTGCTAGCAAGCAAGCTAGAGATAACGAGGTCAATTCAATCAGGGAGGATGAGGCCCTGTTCTAGCAGTTGAGGTGTGAAAACCAAGAGAGGAGAAACTGGTTCTGTAATTGGCAAGCCATTCACAGTCTTTGTTCAATCCTGAGCTGATGGTGACAAATTTGCAGATGAACTGAAGCTCAGCAGTTTCTCTTTGAAGTCTGGTCCTGAAGTCCTCTTTGAAGTCTGGTCCATTACATGCATCTGAGGAAGTGGGTATTCACCCACGAAAGCTCATGCTCCAAAACGTCTGTTAGTCTATAAGGTGCCACAGGATTCTTTGCTGCTTTTACAGATCCAGACTAACACAGCTACCCTCTGATACTTGACACCATGTAAGGAAGTGTTGTTCACTACTTCTCATAACACAAACTAGGGATCACCAAATGAAATTAATAGGCAGCAGGTTTAAAACAAATGGAAGTATTTCTTCACACAACGCACAATCAACCTGTGGAACTCCTTGCTACAGGATGTTGTGAGGGCCAAGACCATAACAGGGTTCAAAAATGAACTAGATAAATTCGTGGAGGTTAGGTCCGTCAATGGCTGTTAGCCAGGATAGGCAGGAATGGTGTCCCTAGTCTCTGTTTGCCAGAAGCTGGGAATGAGCGACAGGATGGATCACTTGATGATTACCTGTTCTGTTCATTCCCTCTGGGGTACCTGGCACTGGTTACTGTCGGAAGACAGGATACTGGGCTAGATGGATCTTTGGTCTGACCCAGTAGGGCCATTCTTATGTTCTTGTGACAGTTCCATTTAATTAACTTCCTCAATTTTGAGTAGTTCCCATTTGAAGATAAATGCCACCCTGGTTGGGTTCTTTTATATTTTCTGCCTATGAGGATGTTAAATGTTTGATATTTTTGGTTGGTATTACCGAGCGGTTCAGCTATATTCACCTTTTTGAGCAGATCTTGTGTGCCACTTAGCACTAACTCAAGAATTGCCTCTCCCCTTGTGAATTCCAGGACTAGCTGCTCCAAAACGCATTCACTAATGGTGTCTAGTAATTTTATCTCTGCATCCTGTCCCGAAATGCGTGTACCAGTCAATATGGGCGTAGTTGAAATCCCCCATTATTATTGGGTTTTCTGTAGCTTCTCTAATCAGCCTGACTGTTTTACAGTCATGATCACCATCCTGGTCAAGTGGCTGGTAGCATATTCCTACTGCTGCATTCTTATTTTTCAAGCAGGGAATTTCTATCCCTAGAGATTCTGTGGTACAGTTTGGTTCATTTAGGTGTTTACTATATTTGAGTCTGTGCTTTCTTTCACATAGAGTGCCACTTCCCCACCAGCATGATCTACTATTCCTATATCTTTTGTAACTTGGTCAAGCTGTAACTATGAATGGAAAAGTTTTAGATATTGACTAGAGGAAAGGGATACTGTGGTGGTAAATTTTTGTATAAACAAAATCTTACTCAACTAAAATCGGAGACTACTCCACAGGAGGTGTATTTTCTACCTTGAAGAAAAAAGGTAGTTTTATTATTGTTTTTTTTGTGGATTATGCTAGAAATTTATTTAACTGGGAAATTTCCTTCCTGTCCTTGTAGGATTAACTGATCTAGTCATAAGAATAGCAACAAGAGTTTTGAAGTTAATACCATATTCAATAGACAAAGCTGCTGATTTCATTAATACGACTTTATAATTTAAATGTTGTGCCTAGTAAAAAGTGTTTTCAGGATTGTGCAGCCAGGAGGGTTGTGTAACTGAAAAATAAAAGGACAATGGCAGAAATGTAACTATCATTCAAAGGGGACACAAGGAGAAGCTAGAATTGTCTGTCATTCCTGCTAGAGGATATGAAACAAATAGTGCAAGATTATTCTTAGTACAATGTGGGATTACTTCCTGGGGTTCAGCCTAGTTCTAAGATTAGACAAGTTAATATTTTGTACAATACCCCTTGCACATATAGACCAGTGGTCTCTAAACTCTTGATTATGCACCCCATCAGTAAAAATTTTTTGAGCATGCACCCCCGCCATGCCGAAGCACAAAAAAAAAAAAAAGCTCCTCCTGCTGCGCATCTCCAAGGATCCGCTTGCACACCCCACTTTGGAGACCATTGATCTAGACAATATGCTAAACAACCTGTGGAATTATACTAAACACTCTTAAAAGTAACAATTTTGGTAGTAGTGTTAGTCTTGGAAACACTGGCATATTTTAAAAAAGTTAATCTTCTGTGTGCTCCGTTACTACAAAGCCTTTGTTTAATAAAAAACCACAAAAATTGTTCCTCCACCAAATTCTTCACTCCTTCACTGCACAAGACATGCTTCTGTGACGTTGCCTTCTCCAATATAAGCACATAGTAGCATGTATGTTTAAAAAAAAAAATTCCCCCAAACTAACCCTTACCAAAACAAAATGATACAGTGCACACACCTCTCCTGCGGAGAAGTTGAGAGAACAAACCGCACATACCAGATGTTAGTTATATCCCTTAATGCAATACAGTACTGGAAGGTGCTTGGATAATATCAGTGATGAGGACAGTATAAGGACTTGTATAGAAAGGAAGACTACAGTACTTGCCAGTGCTATTTTTGTCTCCAGCTAGAGTGGACACTTTCTCTCTTGTTCTTTACAGCAGTGCCCCAGGGTGCTATACAATTCAAAAGAATAAAATTACCAGCATTTATGGATAGTTAAAAGCTGAAGACAACATATTTCTCTAGTTTTACCTTGCTCGATGAGACAGACAAGGCATATCTGATTGCAATAGGTAGAGAATGCCAAACTCAGAGCTCCATATCAGGATGACTGGCTCATGCTGATGCATAACTATAACTGGAGCAAATTAAACAACATGCGTCAAATGCACTTCTGAATTTTTAAATTTCTGTAACTAACTTCAGCTGTGTATTGTATTGTGCCAATAAAAAGAAAAGCAAAAAAGTAAGCAGTGAGTCCAAGAGTATTTTGTTGTACATACTTTCATATAGCAATGCCTCTGTTCCCTTCACTTCATAGAGTTTAAAGCCAGAAGGGACCATTAGATCATCTAGTGTGACCTCTATATCATAGACTAGTTTCATAGCCATGTTTAATATCTCTAACTAACTTCCTCTTTATAATATTTTAACTGTATTAATACAATCATTAGCTGTAATTACCCATCTTACAGTGGTTAGAATAAAGCATTTTGGAAAATGTAAGACTGGATTGTATATCATTTGATTTGCTTAGATTGTAAGTTCCTTGTGGCAGAGACTATTATTTATTCCTTTACATAATACAAGAACACAGGGATTGCGCAATGAAATTAATAGGCAACAAGTTTAAAACAAACAAAAGGAAGTACTTCTTCACACCATGCACAGTTAACATGTGGTACTCATTGCTACAGAATGTTGCAGAGGCCAAAAGTATAACTGGATTCAAAAAATAATTTGGGGAGGATGGTCAGAAACATAATCCCATGCTGTGTGTGTTCCTAAACCTTTGACTGCCAGAATCTGGGCCTGGATGACAGGGGATGGATCACTCAGTAATTGCCCTCTGTTGTTTATTCCCAAGACATGATACTGGGCTAGATGGACCATTGGTCTGATGCAGTATGTCCATTCTTATGAGGGAATCCTGATAAGGAATCAAATATTGCAGAAAAGATAAACTTTGCTTTCAAAAATCTTCTGACATTCAGATGGTGGAAGTGGGCGGGAACATACATAATCAGTGGCACTTTTGATGACAAAGGCAAAAACAATTGAAACTCTGTCTAGTGTAGTTGGAAAGCAAATGATGGATGCTTTGTTAGCTCAGAAAACTTGCTCTTTGGGCTGTACATTCCCTCTATTCATCTTCATAGACCATGTTAGCTAGAGAGGTGATCAAGCCCCAAAATTGATTTGATACATACTTAATTTCTAGTGCCTCTGAAGCAATTGTGGAATCTGTTGAAACTTAATGCCCCCCAGCATGTGTATAAGACTCAGACCACCTGCCCTGATTGCTTTGTGTTGGCTAATTAAGGTTTAAGAACCAGCCAATCTGCTCTCTTCTCATGTGAGAGGTCTCTTGAATCTCTGGGTAGAATAAGCAGTAACAGAAAATCATTGCTAGGAGCTTTTCTGTGAACAGCACTGTAAAAGTTGGCTGACTTCATTTTCTGTGGGGATTGCTCTCTGGCTACTTTACATTACCTTTGAGAGAACATATTGAAGCCAGGCACCCAGAAGCTTTTAAACAAACACAGTTGAAAAAAAATTAGCAGATAGTCTTGTATATAGTATTTCAGTTAAGCTGACATCGCCAGCAGTTATGCAGAGTTCCCTTGTTCTATATTTCCTTTGTCAGCAGCTGCAGCCAAATTGGAGTAATACACAGGTACTATATTTGAATTTGGATCAGGTAGTCTTGAATTGAAACATTTTGGTATGTGGAACCAAGTCTAAATGTTTTTTGGTTTGGGTCAATTCGATATTAATCTGAGTCTGCCCGAGTTGTCTCAGTGCCTTGTAGGAATGGTAGTTCTGATGTCTCATGCCTCTATTCTCCTCTATGCTCCAGCTCCCTGGCTGGACTAAATTTCCTATGATGCACCAAAGTGTCATCTCTGGTTGAACAGCCATGGTGTATCATGCACCTCCCTCTCTCCGCTGGGGCGGAGTAGCACACTCTGCAAAATGGCATCCTCCATGCATCCCCAATGATACTGGAGAAAACCACATCTTGTTTTATATGGAGAGGGATAAACTGTAGAAAAATAGGTCTGTCTGTCTGTCTTAAAACCGGATAAATGGCCTGTCTGCATAGGGCACCTGAACTAGGACTTCTTGAGACACTGTAGCAAGTCAAGGGGGGACAGATTAATGTTGAACCAAGCTGAAACTGAACATTTTGGCTTAATTCAATGAAACAAAATGTTTCATTTTGATAAAAAAAATGTCAATACTTCCCAGCATTTCCGAATCTATTTTTTTTTTAAATTTTCTAATCCATGAAGAATTGATATTTCAACTTTTCATCCTGTTTTGGGATAAAACCAGATATTGACTTATTGGAATTTTCCATCTGAATTTTGACTAGCTCTAGTCAGGAGCTAGTATCATGTGGTCTGTGGATGATGGAAGGGAGAATTGATGAGTGAAATGTAAGTGAGTTAGCTGCTTATTTCTTTGCTTTCCACAATTGGGAGAGGGTATGCAGTTTAGCAATCTTTACTTATAAAATTAATGAAAAACAATTTCTGGTATTAATTTAATATATGTGCATCAACTTTGATATTTAAACAGAGGTGCATGTGTCTGCATGAATTTGTTTGAGGAGGTTGCTGGATTGACTGCCTTGGTGTCTACTGTTCATCACCAAACAGCTAAAGCATGGGCAGCAACAAAGTCAACTTGCTCATGCAGCCTAACCAAATGGTGTCTCAATTCTAACCCCAGGAGTAAGAGGCTTCAGTCTTTATGCTTATTCAGTCTTTGGCCTTTCTGCTGGTATGCTATGAGGGGAGCTAGCTGTTGTGATGTGAAAATCAGTTAAACAAATAATTGGGTTGAGACTACAAATTAATTTCACTTACGTTACCAAACAGCTGTCAGCTTTCACTTACTGTTGATTTGGGATGAAGTCAGACTCCACTCTACAGGAGAATGTCTCCATTTCCCATTACCAATTTCCCGAGCTATCCATTCCCCGATTCTCTGTACTTAAGTTAAATTTTGTACTTGCTTTAATTCTTTCCGTGGTTTTTATTTTTTCATTATTTCAAAATAAAAAACTTACTGTAACTCAACAGGTTTTCAGTGAGCAGGTACTTGAGTCCCTGGTTTTACCAGCTTGAAGTTGATCATTTTGCAAGACTACATTTCAAAGGTTTGAATGTGCTAGATGTTCTCAGAAACTGATTAGGATTTTGCTTTGCAATGTATGACAAATAATAAATGTTAATTTTTCTGTTGGAAGAAGAGGTTTGTCATTGGTTATTTTAAATTTGTAAGTATTAAAATCAATTACAGCAAACATGAGCGCATTTTGGGTATCAGAATAATGATCCTTATTAAGGCTAGGCTGACATGCCTGAAAAGATAAATTGCCCAATAATTTTGCTCTATGATTTGGATACATAGTAAATAGCACAACCCAATTAAGATGCTGAGAGTACTTACTAGTGTGAAATCTGTTTCAGGGACATAAATTCCCCTTCTCTTTATGCATAATTAATTTTGTACTCCTTGAGATATCTATATTTTCCTTTTACTTGTTTTCAAACAGAGGTCTTTGATATGTATCTTTGATAGGTCATCTGTTCTATTATAGGTGTTGCTCCAAGATCCCTAATGCTGATGGAAATGATATTTATTTAAAATATTTTCATGGGTTTACAAAATACAGTAAAACCTCAGAGTTATGAACACTTCTGAAATGGAAGTTGTTTGTAACTCTGAACAAAATGAAAATGAAATTGCTTTCCCTTTATTCTTTTAGTAGTTTACATTTAACACAGTACTGTATTGATGTATTATCTGGTCTTCACTGCTGCCTGATTGTGTACTTCCAGTTCCAAATGAGGTATGTGGTTGACTGGTTGGTTCGTAACCCTGGTGTTAGTAACTCTGAGATGCTATTGTATAGTCAATTCACGTATCATTCTGAGGCAAATATTTCTAACGCAACACTGAACTAGTTAGGCAAAAGTAGTAACTAACTGAGAAAATAAAACTGGAATGGGGATGAGTTCAAGAATGGGGGAATCAGTTTAATTTTTAGGGGAAAATATCCTAGTTGGGTTTTTGTGCAGGAAGTGACATAAGACATAAGTGCCAGACATAAGAAGACTGAGCCAACTCCAGTTGAAGTTCACGGAAAATACTCTATTTAATGGGAGTAGGATGAGCCCTCAGAGCTGTAAAACAATTGTCTTGCTCTCCCCACTCAGGACTCTAACTGCCAAAGGCCTATCTCCTCTCAATATTCATGGCTCCAGCTGGAGCCATGAAGCTCTGAGGGCTCATCCTACTCCCATTAAATAGAGTATTTTCCGTGAACTTCAACTGGAGTTGGCTCAGTCTTCTTATGTGTGCTTGTATCTCTTCCCGTAACTAGGGAGACTGGGACCTACTTTCTAGGTATAGCCTTTCCCTTATGAGCTCCTGTTGAACAAATCCTTGCAATTATTAGCTGGCTTTATCCCCTGCTATCCAGGCATCAAGAAAACTAGACATGAAGAACATGGTGTTAACTCCTTGCTTGCCAGACCCTGTTGGCACACAGTCTAAATTTTCTATCGTGAATATGTACTACTAAATGTATTTCAGAATTGCACCACCTAGTTGAAAAGCACAAGAGTTTTTTTTAAGCAATCATAAAATAGTAGTGTTTAATATTAGAATGTAAACATTTCCATCCTCAGCTATTTCAACTTTATTTTGGTGTACATAATAGGGCTATCGTGTGCCTTTCTTTCTAATTAGTGTACTTCATAGAGGTAGGTGAACATTTTGAGGAGGAAATTGTGAGCTTCACCAAAAGACTGCAAGATGAAGTGATCCCAGCTGACCCTGGAATCTTTGAATTTAGCTGTACACCAGTATTAACTTACCAACTGTACGAGAGATGCAGACCTGGAGAAATCCATGAAATTAATAAATGCCTATTTGTGATCTTCATGCACTGCTATTAGTTGATTGGCACTACAGTAGATAGTTGGTCTAATCTATGCCTATTCTGTTCTACCTGGACTATCATTGTAGCTGAGCATCTTCCATTAGTGCATTTAGCGATGTGATGTCATGTATTTGTTCTTTCATCCTCTCTCCATGGGGAGAAGTGTGTGCAGTTCAATGTTTTTGTTTAGGATTTTTTTACAAATATATGTTTATATTAGAAAAGGCAAGGTCAAAGAAATGAGCCTTGCACTTACAACAGAAAGTGGTGATTTTTGTGGGGGTCCTTAGCTCCTATAGGAGATTATTCCAAAGACTTGAGCCAGCCCCTGAGACCTTGTGTGTAAATCTTTGCTGGATCAGGGCCATAGATTACAGGCAGCTCATAAAGCTCTGTTTTTAAGGTAATGTGACTACAAAAGAGTTGCTCTGGGTTAACACCTGATGTATAAGTTTTTAGTTTGGTTAAATAATCTCTTGAGTAAATTGGGTGACAATTTCATATAATTAAAAATCTGAGTATTGGAGTTCTAGACATGTAAAAACTAGTTTACTGTTCTCTGATTTTCGAGATTGTCCAACACTAACACCATTTGGTGTTAGTCGAGAATGCAGTTGTAGGCTTAAATATGGTCTTCAGCTTATTGGTTTAAGTCAGTGTAACGGGGTTGCACTCACCTCTCTTGAGTGCCCCCTGGCCAACTGTGAGGGCCTGCACTCTCTCACTACCTGTTTGTGGTGGGTCTTCGCTGACTCAGCCCTCTGGCCAAGTCATACGCAGTCTGTCTGTGAGATATAAGCAATGCAAACCCCTTTCAGGTACAAGTCCAGCTGTGGTCTCAGTGCCCTCTGTAGTGTCTCCCACAAGTTGTCCCTGCTCCAGGATAGAGCAGTGCCCCAAGGCTCCCTCCCCGGTGACAGTCTTCACACTCTTAGGGCCTTTCCAGACACAACTCTCCAGCTGGGTTGCTACAGTTCACTTTGCACCTTTTGAGGGTGCTTCAATGTCCAGGCCACTTCCCTGTGGCTGGTGGGAAGGGACCTGCCCTCTATTCCGACTCTATAGATAACAGCCATTCACAATGTCCCTTTAAATAAACTGTGTTGCTGTTATAATTCTCTGGGCCACTGCCCCGTTGCCCCTGCACATTCTTCACCCTTACCTCAGGGCCTTGTCCTCATGGGGTCCCAGCAGCCAGCCTGTAGTACCATCCACTCTCCTCCAGCTCAACTACCCTGCCCTGATTGGCCCTGATTGGTTTCCTAGAGCGGCTATGTGGGAAGCAGCTTGGAGGACCTCTTTACTGCCCTTTTCTGGGGCAAGGTGTGGCAGGGCCACAGACCTCCTGCGGGTGGGCCTCAGGGCCCAGTCCACCCTAGCACAGTCAGTCATAGCATCTCTTTACCCCTTTTTTACTGTATTTTTGTGAGCATAAATTATTATTTCACTGCTTAAAAAGACCATGTGGTTAAGGCCAACAGGAGATTCTTTGGGGATGATGCAACCACCCACCTGGGTACTGCTGCTTTAACAACATTAAAGTGACAGTAGATTAGTTGGTTTGTATTTCTGAGCAGATTTACTAAAAACCCCTTTCCCTCCAGTATATGGGTTTATTTCCTCAAAATGTATTCATTTTTGCCACTTGGATAAGTGATTCTTTTACAGCTACTATTGATTTCTGAGTGACATTTCCATTTCCTTTTTCAATTATTGTGCCCTATCTATTGAGTCTTAGCTACAGTAATAACTCATCTATTTTCTTTATCCATCAAATGTATTAATTACATAAACTGATTATTTCTTAAATTATAAAAAAAGAAAACTGGAGCTGGAGCATTGACTGCTTTTTACTCTATTAAGTAATATACAGTATTTTCTATATTAAGCCTGTTGCATACTAAATATATAGCTTGTTTTCTGGGAGCCTGATTAAAGTTTATTAGAAGTTCAATACCCATTAAACTATAAATCAACTCCACATTGAATGCTATTAAGGTGGGAACTTCATATACTGCAATAATTGCAATTCACAAATTGCATAGATCGAGCTGTGCATGTGTGGTTTGTTTGTTTTAGTATTAAAGACTCAATGCTAAGTGAGGGTTTATTTTCCCCTGACACATCCTCATAATTTCTACATGTTTCTCTTATTTCATTTTATTGGTTCTTTTGATTAATTAAAGATATATTTTAATGTGAGAGAAGACTATGGTTCTGACCCTGTGATCAATAAATATACAGCAGAATTTCACAATATCTGGGAACATCTACCTAGGCCAGTGTTTTGTTTTGTTTTCAACCTGTGGTCTGCGGACCACTGGGGGTCAGCAAACTATGCCTAAGATTTCCAAAGGGATCTGCGTTGCCCTTTAATTTTTATGGGGGGATCTGCAAATTAAAAAAAGGTTGAAAGCCACTGACCTAGACCACATTTCAATACATGGCTAATTTAATTCCATTTACCTAACTATTCTGTTACTTACAAATGCCATTCTCTAAAATGTTTAGTTTTGATGGTGCTGTTAAAATGGTTGCTGTTTCTCACCCAGACTTGTCCACGTTTTGGTGATGAAAGGACTGATTTATACATGGATATGAATTGTAGGTTTTGGAAGAGGTATGAAGCTTACAAAAGGCATTTTATAGATCAGTTGTTAATAGTGTTGATTCAATGTCCTGTTCAATCAGTTACAGAAAAAACAAGTGCCTACCTGCCGCTTTCTCTTAATTGATGTTATATCTATTTATTTAGATTCTGCATCTTTCTTAATAATGAATCACTGAAATCAATAAGTAGAATAATGTATTATTCAATGTAATGGTCAGACAATCTGACATACAGATTGTGAATTCTTCCTAAACACCATCTCCAAACCAATAGACAGGCACTGCAGATTCCTTGAATGATACTGCTCAGGTCAGGAAAGAAAAATAACTTTGAGTTCTCATATTCACTGTTGTCTAACTTTTTGCTTCTGGTAAAATTTTCTCTGTACCGAAATCAGAAAAGGCCATAATCATGGTTAGTCTTGTTTCTGTTCTACTGTGAAGATTGCTAGTGGGATGTCTAAACACCTGCTCAATACATATATCTTGCAGACAACTCAATATAAGTTTCTCTTGTGTTGGACTTTTTTCTATAAAGGGAATAACCTCCACAGTCTTTCTTACTAGGAGACATTTTCAGAAATCTCACATTTCCACTGTTTATTAAACCTCCTTTGAATAGTGGCTTCTTGTCTTTGAATCAAATACAGTCAACCATTTCTGATTACTCAGTGTCGTCTTCAGTTGATGATGATGCTGTTTTTTTTAAAGATGCTTCATGTCAACTTTTTCCTCTGGATAACGTTCACTTACTGCTGATATGTCAAACTAGATTTCAAAGCTAGAAAGGCTAGATCTAACTGTGTCTATATTCTTATGGAGGGGTTCAAGATGAAGCATGTTGTCTTCATAGGTGGCAATACAAAGCCTGTATACCTGAAGCAGTGGATTTTTTGCAAGTCTGTGTTGACTTGTCTTTCATAGAATCATAGATTATTAGGGTTGGAAGGGACCTCAGGAGATCATCTAGTCCAACCCCCCGTTCAAAGCAGGACCAATCCCCAAATAGGTGCCCTCAAGGATTGAACTTACAACCCTAGGTTTAGCAGGCCAATGCTCAAACCACTGAGCTATCCCTCTCACACAGACTTTCTAGTAGTTCTGAGCACTTTGACTGTAGTAGAACTTATAGAATTTGCTTTCCATTTTCTATTGTAAGTGGCACAGAAACTCATTAGTAGATCTTTTTATACTGGCAACCATTCTTCCTTTATATGGAGTTTTAGGTCAGAACGGACTATTAGATCATCTAGTGTGATTAGTTCTCATATTGTCTCTTGGACCACGTAGAGGCCACTGATTGCATTATGCACCTCCATGATATTAAGTGCAGAGCCAAATCTGACAGGTTATGGGGTAGAATGCCAGTGAGAGACTGGTGTCTGATGCTGTCCAGCCACTGTGTTTTAAGTCTTTGGAGACATCTGTTCCTTTCTGCTTTCATTGGATCAAAGTCAAACATGATTCTTGCAGAGAAGTTGATAGCCATTCAGAGCTGATGCCCATATCACCTGAGTATTTGAGTGATTGTTTCAGAGAGAAGGAAGGACCTCTTCACTTAGAAAAATGGATCTCTTCATTCAACTTGAATTCGTACTATTTGGTGTTTTTGATTATTTTGAGATACTACAAATGAATGGTGTCCAACTTTGTTTCAGTCTTGAGAATGAGGGGCCTTGATTTAGTCCCATAGATCAGAATACTGCCCACTGAAGCATTATATATCCTGAGCTTCGTGTCTCTCTCCGTCAGGGTGTTTGGTTTGGGAAAGAGGTTCTTTATGAAGTGCTTCATTACTGACACTTTTCTGCAGTGTCGACTTCAAGTTCTTTCTTCAGTACCACCCATGGTATCAACAACAGAGATGAGGTAGGTGAAATCACCAACAATCTGTACTGGGTTATTGCCTAATAAGATGTTAGCCAGGAGCGTTCCCCAAGTTGCCAACCAGAAGAATTTTGGTTTTACCCCAATTAATTTTCAGGCTAACTTTTGCTGCTGAGCTTTCCAGGGCTGCAAGTGATACAACTAGTGTTTGCTTTTTAAGTGCTTCATTTAGCTTGACCTCCTGTTTATCACAGGCCATTAAATTTCACCCAGCTACCTCTATTACTAAGCCCAAAGACATACCAAAGCATTTTGATCCTCATGAGACTAATCTGTGTGCCACAGCCAGAGAACAGGGTGGACTAAGGTGTCAGGGTAGACCAATACCCCGTGCTGCAAAGAAAAGTAAACTTCCCTCTCCGCCCCATGGTGCTAGCCAAAGTGACAAGGGAGAGGATCTGTTTCTGGTCTCAAATCCAGTGATCAGTAGGTCCCTAAGCATGTGAACAAGACACACCAGCCAAGTATCTATCTATAAAGAGGATTTTCTGTACCACTTCAGAATACACCATGTCCAGTGTTTTGCTTCCAGTTATGGACAATCTTTGATGTTTCAGATGGAGGTGGACCTACTCCTCTCCTCTCCCAGCACACAAAAGAATACATCTAACCCAGTGGTTCTCAAACTTTGGGTCTGGACCCCAAAAGGGGGTCACAACCCAATTTTAATGGGGTCACCAGGGCTGGCTTAGACTTGTTGGGGCCCAGAGCCGAAGCCTGGGGCCCAGAGCCAAAGTTGAAGCCCTTTGGCTATGGTTCCTCTGCCAAGGCTTGTGGGGGTTGGACTGGCTCAGCTTTGGTCCCTGCTCCTGGGGTTGTGTACTAATTTTTGTTGTCAGAAGGGGGTGACGGTGCAATGAAGTTTGAGAACCTCAATTCTAACCAGTTGTGGATTGGGGGGAAAAAAATTCCTTCTTGACCTGCAAGCGACCACCTGAAGCCTAGAAGCATGGCATTTCATTATAATCATTAGCTTAGTGCTGAACAGATTTTTGTCCCATTATAACACTATTTTTCAATACTTTTTTTTCAATAAAAACTGCTAAAATCTTCTCAGAACCATACTATAAAATTACTTCATAGCAGGTGTGGCAAAGTACCTGCTTCTCCTCTGCTGGCTCAGTCCCTTGTTGCCTTGGAGCCACAGGCTTGGGCAAAGCAAAAGTCCTTTCCGGCCACGCAGGGTCTGGCTGATCCTTTCTCAGTCAGTCCCTTGCTCTGTTTTTCTCTCCTTCTGGGGAGAGTGCAATTTTGCTTGCAGGAAGAGTTTCAGAGTCCTGCTGCACCTACTCGCTAGCAGCTACTCTACTTCCCTGCCAGGGAGGATTTAAAAAGGTCCCCAGCAGTTGGGGCCAGCTGAAGCTAATTAGTTCCCTGGTAACCCCTGTTCCAGCTAAACCTTATTTCTCCATGGCTCTCTCCCCTCAATGGATAGGGAGAGGCCTTTTAACTCCTCTGGGATTAATTACTACCCCTCTCCTGGTAGCTAATTGTCCTGAGTTTGCCACACAGGTAAGTATGTATACAGAAATGTGCACACAGATACTTACATATACTGCTGCCTTTAAAATTCACTGAATGAAGATGATAAGGTCTGTTTTCAGCTGCAGATTCCCATGCACAGCTTCCATTGTTGGAAACAGCAGGAAGATAATATCAAATGCTGTTCAAAGGTAAATTGGTTAGGTTACATTATATGCTGTGTTAAGGAAGACATCAGTAGCATTTGGTGGTTAATTTTGAATAAAGACGTAACATTTTCCAACAACACAATCTTCAATTTGAAGTGTTTATTTTAGGAATTAAGCAGGGAAAGGTTTGGATGCAGGCCAATTGTAATGGTATGAATGTTTTATAACTTACAACAGCATCTACGTTTGAAAGCCAAAAGGATCAGTATGAGCCTTCCAACATATGTAGGGCAAATCCTAATGTTCTTAGAAGTTTTAGACCTACCTAACTCTTTAGTTGTACACATTTTTTCCATTATTGATTATTTTCATTGGACAAACAACCTGAATATGGCATCAGACCAGAGGGCCATATTTAAGAGTTCTAACTGCTTTTTTTTAGTGTATTGGGATTGATGTGAATTTTAGCACCATGCTGCTCAATTTTGTTTGGAAACTGTATGTTATGCCAAAATTGCAAAGCTGAGAGCAATAATCTGAAGTATTACATTTATAAATGATACAACATGGTATGAGTTTTTGGTTAACATATTAAGGTATGTTTTTATGCTACATATGGATAGATAAAGCCAAGGCATCACTGCAGAGGAAAGTTGATTACACAAGCAATGGGTGTAGCAGAACTAAATAATCCATATTTTTTAAAGTTGTAAATGTAAAAGAGGCTAACTGCAGTAATATTTTATGCAGCTAGACTTGAACTGCTGCACAGTATGTGCCT
The DNA here is from genome assembly GCF_007399415.2 of Gopherus evgoodei. Classification (NCBI taxonomy): domain Eukaryota; kingdom Metazoa; phylum Chordata; order Testudines; family Testudinidae; genus Gopherus; species Gopherus evgoodei. The sequence goes on from NC_044326.1 coordinate 25,160,521, forward strand.
GGTGTTTTAAAATATTGTGTATCAAGCGTGTTTTATTTAGGCATAATTTTAAACTATTGGCTAGACATGCCATTTAATATTGTAAATTGTTCTTTTTATTTCAATACAGAATAAGTAATTAGCAGTTCATCTGTTCATATAACTAGCCAGTTTATATTTTATGTTGCCAGGTGGTTTGAGATGTGGAAGCCACAGAGAAAGGTATCTTGGGTATAATACATTAAAATACAGATTTTTGTCTATGGGAACATGAATTTAAACTTGTCAGAAAATGGAAGAGTCTCTAAATAATTTATGGAATTATACTCTGCAAACACCAGTAACATATTTTTAAATTGTTTTTTAAATTGAAAAACAATTAAAATTAAAAAAACAAGAAGGGACAAAAGCACTTTGTTACATTTCAGCAGATGACATAGTTTTCAATATTAGAAATAGAACATCAAGTTATTTGTCCATGTGATTTAACAAATCTCTTAACTGCATCTTTGAAGTCCTGTGTTGTTGGTGGTGCTTGTGTTTGGTGTCTGCTGTCTTCAATTTTATTTTTACAGTGTCAGCTTTTATTATCATTAATGTCTGTAACAGCTGTCCCCCTGATGCATTCCTTTTCCCCCTCTCCTTTCTGTTTGTCCTGTGTGGCCTTCCCTCCCGGCCATTGTGCTAACTAAAGTCACAGCCTTATTCATAGGAATGGCTTGTACAGACTAACTGGAGCCATTGCTCTGCCTAGGGAGGGGGCTTCTTGCTTCTGTGTTTGGCTCCTTTGTTCAGACCTGGGCTCGGTGTGGGGGGCGCTGCCCAGAAATGCAAGACCTGAAGTGGCCAACTAATTAAGCATGAGTCATACCTGTGGCTCAGAACATGCCCAGGCATGCCTATGCTTACCTGCAGCCTTTCCCTGCCTTCTCTCCTCCCCTGTATTCAAGAGGAGCCAATCAAAAGTACTGGTGGGAAACTGCCTGAGTTTGCCTTTAAAGCCGGACATTTTCTGATCAGACCTTGGAGAAGGTCCTTGCTTTGCCACCTGGTCTGATCAGCTAGGGGTCTTTGGGGGGCCATCTCCCCGCTCTCATTTGTTTTTGAGCGTACCCCCGTTTTTAAACTCCCCTCCCACGAACAACGAATTTGTGCCTGGAGATCTCCTGATTATTGTAAGCGAATCGAGTCCTCTCTCCATCCTCCAATGCTACTGCTGTTCCTACCTCTGTGCTTGCTGCTGTCGTGGGGATTGGTAAGAACTCCCTCTTGCAGACTGCCCCTGTCCTAGCTGCTGGCCTTGTTTCCCCAGCAGACAGACCCAAGCTAACTCCTTGGTCTGTATCTGTTTCTTGCTCCGCAGCGCCTTTGCCGCTAAAAATAAGCCTGTGCCGCTGCTAAACTGTGCCATCCTGGACTGTATCCTGGGCCGCCAGCTTGCAGCTACCCCACTGCTGCAGCCCCCCCCCCCCGGGGGGGCTGTACCGTGGGCACACACCACTCTGCCCTCTGGAACTGCTCCCCTTCCCGATCAAAGAATCGGCATAGTGTAAGGTGCACCTATTAGAATCAGGTTCTTAGTCTAGATAAGTTGTAATTTCATTTTGCATAGCTGTGGTTAAGTTAGGTTTAAAGAATTGTTTGTATTGTGCTCTGTAAGTTAGGTTTAAAAAAGAATTGTTGCATTGTGTTCTGTTACTTGCTAATTTGTGTAGTCTTGGTTAAGTTAGATCATAAATAAGATTTTGCTGTGTTCTGTATAATTGTGGTTGTCTGTCTTCCCGCAGCCCTAACCGCCCCCCCCCCAGCTTGCCCGTGTCTCCCCCCCGAGCTCCCCAGTCACTCGTTGCAGTCTCTCTGCTGTTTAAAATTGCAGCCTGTCTGCTCTCTGTCTCTCCCTGAGTTTAAATCTCCCTCTGCAGCGCCTCTGCCTTTGGTCTCTGTTCCACCACCTGCTCCTCTTCCCCCGTCCCCCAGCCTCATTCCTCTACCACTGTCTTTCTCTCTCTCTCTCTCTCTCTCTCTCTCTTTTTAATCCCTTCCCCCACGTGTTCACCCCGCTCCTACTGCTGCCAAACCTCAATTGTATTACTGAAGTCTAGCATAAAACCCCATTGGTTACCTTTTTTCTCTCTGACACACCTCACATTTTACATTTACACCACTGTGACACATTTTTACCTAGAGTTGTTGGTTATTTAACACATTTTACCCATAGCTGTTAGTTGGTTATATGCTGCTGTGACACACCCTTTAAATAGAAATTGTTAGCTACCTGTTACATTTATACTTCAGTGTTAATTGGTTACCAACTGTATTGTACCCCACTATTGAAACCCCCTATACTATTTACTAAAAGAAAACCCTCCCCAATTGTCTATCTTAACAAACCCCATACCCCTCACTATTGAATTTTCCCTGTTTTTGCATTTTCTTAATAAAGTTTATTTTGCACGCCACCAGTGCAGTAGTTGTCCCCCAAGATCCGCTACCTGCTGGCAGGGTCAATTAACAGCTAAACTCACATACTCACTTGTGTCCCAGCAGGATTTCAGATTATTCTTCAAATTACAGCAATTTGTCATGGTGTCAGTGTTTTTAACCTATAACCCTAGGTAACCTAGAGCATTTGCACAGCCTAGATTTCACATACTATAGGTTCAATATATATTGAATATAAACAGTTATGATAACATCGCAAATTCAAAGTTAAGGGTCAAAGTCTAGCCTTAACTTGCTGTGAATCCATCTCCAATTTGCTGTTGTATTTAGAGACTGCAGTATTTCTAGTATCAGAGGGGTAGCCGTGTTAGTCTGGATCTGTAAAAGCAGCAAAGAATCCTGTGGCACCTTATAGACTAACAGACGTTTTGGAGCATGAGCTTTCGTGGGTGAATACTCACTTCATCAGATGCATGTGGTGGAAATTTCCAGGGGCAGGTATATATATGCTAGCAAGCAAGCTAGAGATAATGAGGTCAGTTCAATCAGGGAGGATGAGGCCCTGTTCTAGCAGTTGAGGTGTGAAAACCAAGAGAGGAGAAACTGGTTCTGTAGTTGGCAAGCCATTCACAGTCTTTGTTCAATCCTGAGCTGATGGTGTCAAATTTGCAGATGAACTGAAGCTCAGCAGTTTCTCTTTGAAGTCTGGTCCTGAAGTTTTTTTGCTGCAGGATGGCCACCTTAAGGTCTGCTATAGTGTGGCCAGGGAGGTTGAAGTGCTCTCCTACAGGTTTTTGTATATTGCCATTCCTAATGTCTGATTTATGTCCATTTATCCTTTTCCGTAGAGACTGTCCAGTTTGGCCGATGTACATAGCAGAGGGGCATTGCTGGCATATGATGGCGTATATTACATTGGTGGATGTGCAGGTGAATGAACCAGTGATGGTGTGGCTGATCTGGTTAGGTCCTGTGATGGTGTCGCTGGTGTAGATATGCGGGCAGAGTTGGCATCGAGGTTTGTTGCATGGATTGGTTCCTGAGCTAGAGTTATTGTGGTGCGGTGTGCAGTTACTGGTGAGAATATGTTTCAGGTTGGCAGGTTGTCAGTATTTCTTGGACACTGTAGCGTCATCTGCTGATGATAAAACATGGAGTGCTAAAGCATGGAGGAGTGAATTAAAAAGAGAGGCAGTGAGTTAAGGAGAGGGCTTCAATGATACCTGTACATTTCCTTATTTTTAAAGGGTGTATTGTGGTAGTATTAAATAAAAACGAATATGAATTAGTTCATAATAAAAGGAATCCTATACTTACATACTGTGATAGACTGTACCTTTGTGTTCACTGCTTGCACATTATTATAATCATCTCTGTATAAAGTATGCCTTACGAAGTATCATTTGAAAAACCATAATTTGCTGGTCCATATTGTCCTGATAAAATGTGTGGCGGCATAGTATGTAAAGTTATAGGATTCCATAGGCTTGCTCAAACAGAAGTTGACAAAAAGTTCAGTCTCAAAGAATAGAATGTGTGCTCTGCTTAATTTTTATTTGAGCCATAAATAGAGTCATCAGACGGGAACAGGAATGAAGTAAGCTCAAAAAGGTGATAGAACAACAGGCAACACCCTTCCCATAGACTTTGTTTCCTGAATCCCATTTAGAAATGTTTCTCAAAGGGGACACAGGACTATCAAAGGAGGGCTAGATACCCCAGAAGGATCCCTCCCTTTCTCTCTGCCCTTGGCATTCACAGATTCCTGGCTTCTGAAGGACAAAAGAAGCTGGTTGGAGTCGGAGAGGGATCCTGATGGAAAGAACTTCAGTCAGGGCAAGTCTACACTTAAAAAGCTGCAGTGGCACAGCTGCACTGATGCAGCTATACCACTGCAGCAGTTCAGTGAAGATGCTCCTTTGCCAACAGGAGATTTTTCTCCCATCAGCATAGTTAATTCACATCCACAAGAGGCAGTAGCTATGTTAATGGGAGAAACCCTCCTGTCGACATAGCACTGTCTACACTGGGGGTTAGCTTGGTATAACTACATTGCTCAGGGGTGTGGATTTTTCACACCCCAAGTGATGTAGTTATACCGATGTAAGTTTGTAGTGTAGAGCTGGCCTCAATAAGAATGCTGGAATGTAGTGAGAAAGCCTTACTTCAGATTTAACATGATTTAATTCAGGCATCAGTTGCGTTTTTATCCTTATTTTTTTTGGTAACCATTTCTGACTTTTATACCTCTTTAGTTGTATTCACTTAAAATCTCTCTCTTTGTAGTTAATAGACCTGTTTTATTGGCTTATCTAAATCAGTGTGTATTTGGGAAAACTCAATGTGAGGTAACGTGATTTGTGCATATTATTTCCACTGATGACATAACTGATCTATGTAAACTTTTATTGTCCAGGAGTGGGCTGGGCAGCACAGGACATACATTTCTGGGGGGAAATCTAGTTGTAATGAGATTGTTTGAGGGACACCCTGCAGTGTAATTCAGGTCATTGAGAGCTAATGTGAAGCTGGAAGTGACTTGCATGCTGAAGGCTGCTAGTGAGCAGTCCAGACTGGAGGCTATACCAGCAAAGCAGTGTAAAGGGCAGCCTAGGTAAGAGGGATAGAGTGACACTGCTATTTATCAGTCTAGACTGTATGCTGGGTATGTCATACTAGTTTTTTGGGTAGGAACATGTTTTCCCAGATATGTACCACTCCCATTGAAGTTCTAGGGCAGGGTTCCCCAACGTGGTGCCTGCGGGCACCATGGCGCCTGTCTACTGGACAAGCAGCCGCCAAAATGCCGCTGAGAAGTGGCAACATCAAGAAGCGCTTCTACCGAAATCCCGCCAAATTTTGGTGGCGACGCCTCTTGATGTTGCTGCTTCACGGCGGCATTTTGGTGGCTGCTTGTCCGGCGGCCATGGTCCTCGGCAGCTAGCTCCATGGAAGAGGTTGGGGACCACTGTTCTAGAGCAAGCTTTGTTCTGAAGGGCCTCATCTTCTCAGGTGCTGTATGTTGTCTATCACTCCATTGATTTCAGTGAAACGTGAGGGCTCTCACCACCTCACAGGTTCGGGCTTTCACATTCAAACATGCCATTTCTACGAGGTGTTTCATGCCATCCTTGGGGGAGACCCCACCACCGCTCCCAGGAGCCCTGAAGAGACTTCAGGGGAGCTGAAGTCACATGCCCCTGCAGTGCACAGTGAGGAGGAGGTGTTGGATGAGGAGTTGGGGGATAGTTGACCAGGGATCCAGTGGCATGGTGAGCCAGGACCTCTTTCTGATGCTGGAACAGTTGAGCCAGTCCCTGCCATCCAGCCTGATGCTGGGGAAGGAACCTCCAGTAAGTATCCTGTTTGCTTTGATATTGCAGGGAAACAATCCAGATAGAAGAGATAGTGAAGTAACCAGTAGAGGCAGAGTTGCTACATTCCCCTGTACAGTCAGGCAGAGAGGGCCCAGCGGAACAGTTTATTTATATGCACCAGGATGTCCCGGGAATCCTCTCCAGAGATTTTGAGGAAACTTTCCTGGACACAGTCTGCAATCCTCTGCCGAAGGCTTCTGGGGAGGGCTGCCTTATTTCTTCCACCATGGTAGGACACTTTCCCTTGCCAGTCAGCAGCTACTTCAGCAAGCACCATTGCAAAACACAGGCTAGCAGCATATGGACCCAGTCTGCAGCCAGATGCATGCCGAAGCTGTTCCTTTTCAGCCTCTGATACCCTCAGGAGTGAGATATCAGCTAAAATCACCACCACCTGTGGAAAACAGTGCCAGTATTCAGTTCAAATGCCCTATCCACATGTACTAGTGGCCATGTGTCCCAAATTGCTCCCTTTACCCTGGGCCGTACTTACCATGGCTGGGACTGCTGCTGTGTTCCATTAATCCCTAGGGGAAGTGAGATTGTAGTGCTCGTAACTTTTGTGTAGATCAAGAGGAGTGAAAATACTCAATAGTAGCTCTGTGCATTGTGTCTTCTGCCCCTGGAAATGTGGCCTTGTGGGTTCCTCCAGCAGAGCAGCTCAGGCAGATGAGGAGAAGAAAGAAGATGGAGAATGATTTGTTCCAAGACATCCTGGAAGTCTCTGGTGCTGCAGATACAGAGCAGAGGTCTTGGAGGCGCACCCTTTCGAGAAGAATGGAAAGGGAGAGAGTGGCAAGGAGAAATGCAGCAAAAAGACAGCAGTACTTGCTAATGCTTCTCAAGCACCAGATGGACGTGCCGGAGACTCTTTTAGACCTTCAGGTCCAAGTCCCCCGTGCTCACCTCCCACTGCCGCCTATTGATTCTGAGACATCCCTACACCTCCCCTCTTCACTTTTCACATATGTTCCAGGGCCGCTGCAGTATCTCTACCTCCCCACCCCGAGAGAGAGTACACACAATCACAGGGGCACATCCATTGACCTGTGAGAGACATGGTTGGTTTATGTGTTTTTGAAAGGAGAATGACTGTTCTTTCCCTTTCAAAGATTGTTTTCCCTGTATTTATTTGGGAGGAGGGGCGATAGGGAGGAAACACTTGCATTCTGGATTATATCTTGGCTGATAAATTTTGTTTTTATGGAAACTTTTGATGAGGGTGCCCAGTTTCACTGAAGTTAATGGAAATATTGGACTATTTTTTACATGTTTCAGTGTGAAAATTGATTTTTATCCAAACACAATTTTGAATTTCAAAATGGTGAAAATTTTGAGACTATTTTTTGCCTTTAAAAAAAAAAAAAAAAAAAGAGAGAGACACCATATGAGTGGAAATCTGTTTCATGCGAAAGCAGCATTTTTTCCACAGGTTTTCATGAAACAGACCATTTTCACATTTGAAACTAGCTTTGGGAAGTTACGTACAGTTAAAAAGGAGTTACAGTAAATAGAAAACATAGAGATTCTTGGTGATGATAAAAAAATCTAAGTTGTTTTGGTTTAGAGGATGCAGAAAACTGTGAAATATATCATTCAAAGAATATATCATTCAGTGGATCTATTCTCTTAGGCACAGTCAGAATCCTTTTTTTTAATTCATTTTTTTATCAGTAAAATCTTATCTTAATAAATTAGGTGTTTCAGATAAAATTAGAGAATGAATGTGGCTGATACTTGAAGTTACTATGTTTGGATTAAAAAGCAGGTTCTATGAGCTGTATAATTCCAGCATATTCTGTTGATTTATAACTGTTGCTAAGTAACTAGGTTCCCTGTAGCTTAGTGTTTTGTTTTGTTTTGTTTTTAAAAAAACTGTAGCTTTTAAAGATAAAACCACAATATTTTAAATCAATTTGCAAAGATGAAGAGGATTTTGTAGCTTTGTGATTTTTTTTGTAAACCAAGTAAGGAGTAGAGGGAACCACCTCTCCCCAAATCTTCCATATTATCTGTTCCACTGACAGTGTTCACAAATATAAGCTACTAAATGGTACCATATAGTTATTAATTTTGAGCAAGCTTGATTGTGAATGAGTGAACTGAATGAATAATCAGATTTAGCTATGTCAACAAAGACCGTGAACTTAGTTTTCAAGTTAAACTGTCTGCGACAATTGCTACTTTCTTTACGATTGCTTTGTTTGAAAAAAGTAATGAATTGAATTAAATGACTGGTTTAATACACTGGCTAGGCTTTCATTAGACTTGAAATGCCTTTTTTCATTAATTACGTTGGCCCAAACAATGTTAAGCATCTTGTTTTATTATACGTACAAGGGAAGAGTTACAGAACATTTTGTTAATTAGTACCTGGAGAAATCATAGGAGTTCAAGATATAAGACTTGCTATTAAAGGATTGTTTAGACAGTACTCTGTCTAGTACAGTTTTAAATGACTCAAGCCAAAGGGGTTTATTCAACTTCCTTTGTGTAGACTATTCTACACTATACTTTGGTTATTATTTTCAGAAGTGGTAAGTGACTTTTGAAAATGGGATATAGGTGGTTAAATCACTTAGCACATTTGAAAATTATACCCTTCATTGTTAGTAAATTTCTTAACATGCAACCGAACATTTTCCATTGCTTAGTTTCTTCCTGTTAATTCCTAGTTATTCCTTTTTGAACCTCTCTAAACAATTAATCATTCCTTGATGTTTACTAGTACATTCCTCTTAAATACTCATGGAAGGTTAAAATGAGTCATCATTTACCAAAGCTATACATATTTTGTTTTTTTGTTCTTATCTTATAAATCATTCCTTCCAACTCCTAATCATTTTTTGTTGTGTTTTTGAAATCTGATTGCTCTTTTTGGTACTGAGGTGGCCAGAAATGAACACACTATTTAGGTACATTACATTTTATTGCTGCAGAATTGGACACTTCCCCGTGTGAATGCTGACTCTTTTTGTAACTTCTTATCTTGCACGCTCTCATATAGGTTACTGCCCTCTCTAATGCGTTTCTTTCAGCATTTTTGTTCCCCAAGCACTTCTTTTCCACCCACTGAATGTCTGTGGATTATTTTCTGCCAGGTTTTAATTGCTTTTATTTGCTTGTATTTAATTTAATTTAATTTTAGCTTGCATTCTACCAGATAAATATCATCTTTTAGATTATAAACTCTTTGTGGGTAGGGACTGTCATTTCTATGTGTTTGAAGGGTGCTTAACACAGGGGGACCAAAGCTGGTTTAAGCCTTTAGACACTAGTTTTACATGAATATTTAATATTAATAATTTTGATGATCAAGATAGTTTGGGAGATAAACTCACTTATTAAATCCCTGTTTATGTCTATATGGCTTGAGGTGTTTCTACTTGACAGATTTGCCTCACCTCTCATGCCACTTGTGAGCCATAGAGGTGCTTTATTGAGCTGGTTCTCCCTCAATGTAAAAGAGAGGGAGCTGGCACTAGACCATATTCTGGAATAGACCTTTGTCTCTGAAACAGGCTTCCCTCTCTGGTCCAGAATAGCTTGGCTGTGTTGCCATTTAGGACATGCTGTATCTGCGAGAGCTGAAATGTAGGGTGGGGTTTCATGGAGGTTGATCTGTGTATGAGAGAGGGGAGTTTTGTGTTCTTCTGACTGTTTAATTTGATTTCTGTTTTACACACTTATGGCAGGGACATCTGGAGCATGACATAGGCACCTCTTTTTATTTTTGTATACAAATCTAAGGAAATAATAAATGCATTTTTTCCTTCAGCTTGATATGGAAGGGAGAAGTATTCAACTATTCTTAGTCATGTAAATTAGTACCAGAGAACAAATAATTTACAGTATACCTAGCTGAATTAATTAAAGATATTGACTAAGGGAAGGGATTGAGATATATGTCCTGTCAAAGTCTCCATGAGGATAAATTATTTCCCTGCAGTCCTAAGGAAACGTAGATCCCTTAGTTCCCTTTAAAGTTGTTTCCTGTGAGAGGACTGGGAAGAAAACAATATAGTATCCTGTTTATTGATTTTACTAAATAGACGTGGTGCTTGCTAGAAATTTCCCTGAAACATTTGAAGTTCTAAATTAGCAAAACATGTCTGAGGTTACTTTTTAATGTGGACACGAAACTAATCTGCTAATTTAAATTTTTCAAATTAAAATTTCCTACATTTAAAAAAACTTGTCAATATCAAAGAAACTCTCAGGCAGTTTTGGATATTTTACTATGATGGTGTTGCATTATTTGAAGAGTTTCCCCCTTTTCCCTTGCTTGCTCTGATGTGATCATTCTTGTAGAAAGCATTTTACTTCTGTTGGTATATTTTCAAAATCTGCTCCTTTCCCTTTAACTCTAGAGTCCCCACTTCTCAGCAGTTTAGTCCTTCTAATATGCTATAGCTAAAATAACTTTCCTATCCCAGTGCTCTGCTCAAGTCACTCCTCCACATCCGTGCTCTCTGAGGCCCTGATTCAGGATACTACTTAAACACATGCTTGAGTCCATCCCAATTCAGAAAAGTACTTAAGCTTGTGCTTTCCTGAAGAGGGGCCTGAATCCTTTTCAGTGGCTTTCCCTCTCTCTCTCTCTTTCCATATAGACTTCAGAGGAGCTGCACAGCTCTGCCATTGCCTACATCTCTGTTCTCATTGCCTCCTTCATGCTACCCCTGACCTATGCTTCACTCAGTCTTCTCTTCTGAGGATTCACTTTGTCTGTCTCCAGCTACTCACAACTTTGTACTTATGTCACACTATGTGTATACATGGAAAAGGCTCCCTGTTTCCATAAACCAAACAAACTTTGAATCCTTTCTTAAAATTCTGTTCTTTCACTTAGCCTTCTAAAGCCGTTCTTTTCTCCAGCCATATCTTCTCCCAATGTCACACGTGATCATTAATTGTTTGCCTCCTCTCCGCCTAAATTAATAGCAAACGACTTGGGCGATGACAACCCTGTTAGATGGAGCAGAAACATGGCTGTTAACAATTGAGATAAGGAAACCAAGTGATTTTCGGTGTGAAAAGTTAGTGTATTCTTAACAACTGTTAGTTTGATTTTGTCACAAACAAGGAGCTACTTAGATGATCGAGGCAATTTGCAGCCTTGCACCAGCTGAGAACAAGATGATTGCAGTGGTAGGGTAATGACCAGTGTGCAGAAGGCACACTTTTACAGAAAGTTTGTAGAGCTAAGGTTGAAGGAAGTAAAATGTGAGGCTGACCATGAACAAGGTTGGAAGATGAAACTCTGAGAGATTTAAGAAGCCTAAATCTCCCATGCTGATTCTTGCCGAAAGAAGAAAATGTGCAAGGGACTGTTCAAAATGGAAATCCATTCTATGCCTCAGCTACATTGTAGTCATGTGAATCTGCTTCTAGGACTCTTGTCCAGTAGAGACTGGATTTAGATCACCAACCCATCAGTTCGGGAGCACTGGACAACCTCTAATTATGACTTTGTGATCGTGGCTGACCTTGAACTGTTGATGTAGAAGGCTGCAGTTTATGCTTGCTGTAATTCTGGGAACCCATTCACTATGAAATAGACTAATGTAGAATGAAACCAAAAATTACTTTCTTACTGGCTCCTACAAAACCTTCAGATGGTATTGATTTTCTGACTAAACCACCTTATGGCAGATTTATACTGGGGGTTAAAGGACTTGCCAAGTCTTGGAGCTGCTAATCATGACCCCTGGAGTCCCTCAGTGTCAATTGGCAGAGGGCACCCCATACTGTAACTCACATTGGAACTGACATGCTCATTGCCCCAACACACCATTGTCATAATATGTATCTGAAAGGTGTCACATAAGGTATCACGTGTAAACTGGTGAGACATTGGACACTGTGTGATGTATGTATGGGTTATACAGAATGAATGAGTTTTATAGATGTGTGCTGGAAATATGTTCTTAAATGTGTTGGGCAGTTGGAGTATAAAACCAGCCAGCTCTAGACAAAGGAATGTGTATTTACCTATCTGACCAGCTTGGTTACAGGCAGAGAACAATGAAAGTAATATGGTAAACAAAGCCATCAAGCCAAACGAGCAGGGGAGAAGACTATTCAACAATCATTCGGGGGGAGGTCTTCCTGGCTCTTGAGGCAGACAATGGACTTTTGAATAATAGAAGGGGAGCAAAAAAGACATTTGGATAATTCATCAGTTGGGGACATATGAGGATAGCACCCTTTGAGACAATGAAAGCTGGATCCTCTTGGTCTGAAAGGCAAGAGGAAACTTAGTTTCCTGCTGGAAACTTTATGCAAGTCAGAAACCTACTTAGACAAAGATTGTAACTTGGTAAAATTAAGGTTTAGTCACTAGATAGCATGTTTTGTTTGTAACCACACCTGTCTCATTGCTTAGTATCATTTAAATACCTGTTTTTATTAATGAATTCTTGTTTTGTTAAAGAAAAAATCTCAGTGCTCTGTATTAACAGTGGAGGGTGAGTTCTCATAGAATCATAGAATATCAGGGTTGGAAGGGACCTCAGGAGGTCATCTACTCCAACTCCCTGCTTAAAGCAGGACCAATCCCCAACTAAATCATCCCAGCCAGGATTTCGTTAAGCCTGACCTTAATTAATTAATTGTGTTAATTATCTGGTCAAAAGTAACCTTTTTAGTGACGACAGAAGCAAAACAGGCATTACTATACTTTCCTTTGTCTTTCTTTTGCTCCTAATGTATTTCTATAACCTCTTTTTCCTAACTTTCATGTCCCTTGTTAGGTGTCACTCATTCTGTGCCTTAGCCTTTCTGATTTTATTCCTACATGCTTGTGCTATTCTTTTGTACTCATCTTTAGCAATTTGTTCATATTTCCACTTTTTATAGTTTTGATTTTCAGGTAATTAAAGAGTTCCTGATGGAGCCATATTGGTCTCTTACTATTCCTTCCTATCTTTCCTTCATACCAGGATAGTTTGCTATTGTGCCTTTAATGTCTCTGAGAAATTACCAGCTCTCCTTTTTCCCTTGTATTTTCTTCTCATGGGGCTTGACCTACCAGTTCTTGAATCTGTTTGTTTGCTTTTTTTTGAAGTCCATTGTCATTTTGCTACTCTCACTCATTTCCTTCCTTTCCTAAGAATCATGAAGTCTATCATGATCAATCTATCTATTCATGATCGCTTTCACCCAGATTGCCTTAAACTTTAGAATCACAACCAATTCTTCCCTGTTAGTCTTGATAATGCTTAACGATGAGACCTTCTTTGCTTTTCACTGTAATAATCATAAAAATATAAGCTACACTTTCTGTTGGAGGAATCCAGAGTGGTAGCCATGTTAGTCTGTATCAGCAAAAAGAACATTTAACATAACAGGCTGGCATGTACACTCTCTCTCTGGAGGCAGCAAACTTAATAACTTCTGTGAGTGTCTAGTCAGAGGGACTGGACACTGCAGAGAGACGTCTCCAGGAAGCTCGGGAATTGGGGTTCACTGATTGCTACTTGCAAGCAAGGTTTAGACAGGCAGAGTCTTGAAGAGCTAGCTGACTAGGCAGACAAGCTGGTGTGTCAGGGAACTGACACACAGCATAGCAGCAGCAAAGTCACTCCTGCTGAAGCAGAGCGGTAACTCAGTAGTTCACAATTCTGGTCCTTAGCAGATATCACATTCACGTCTCCCAAACCCAGAAAACTCATATTTAAGGCTGTCATCCTTTCCATAACTCATATTTTTGTCTGTGAATTGTCTTTTTCCTGTAGAGCAGCATGTGATTTTTGAAGAAGCATTTTATTAACCCAATAAGCTGTTGCAATTCCTGGCAACCTTAGAGCAGGGCCACCCAGAGGATTCAGGGGGCCTGGGGTCTTTGGCAGCAGGGGGCCTCTGCTGTTGAATTGCTGCTGAAGATGCTCTGGGGGCCTGGGCCCTGCGAGAGTTTTCCGGGGCCCCCAGAGTGAGTGAAGGACCCCGCTCCAGGGGCCCTGAAAAACTCTCATGGGGTCCCCTGTGGGGCCCGGGGCCTGGTGCAAATTGCCCCGCTCCCTCCCCTCCCCCGGGCAGCCCTGCCTTAGAGAAAGGTACAGTAGTTGTCCCTACCCTCCAATAGTCAGGAGCCTCTGCGTGGGCTGAGGGAAAGAGAAAATTCCGTCTGTCCTCCAGTGGCCAGAGGGAGGCAGGGGATAGTATTGCACCAGCTAGTTAGAGACTGATACGGAAGATGGAACTTTGAGCAGGCTCCAGGGACAGCAGCTTGGGAGGCGCCCCAGAAAGACTCTCCCCCTTACCTAGTAGAAAGGAGTAGGAGAGAGAGTTGTCTTACCAGGGCCTTGCCTCAGCACCTGGCTCCTTATTTTTCAGATCCACCTTTGGCTATTATTGTTGTTGCAATTATTATTATTACCATCATTATTTATTTGTATTTCAGTAGGGTGTAGAGGCCCCAACTTAGATCAGGGCCTCCTTGCACTAGGTTCTTCATTGGCTCCACCAGTTTTTCTCCTTTATTTCTTCCCATCAGCTTCAAAAAGCCTTGTGTTGCATCTCTCCAGGTGAAAGCTGGATATGGGTCCTGCTGTATCCTACCAAAGCCATTCTGAGAATTGCGCAGTGGGGCTTTCCTGTGAATATGTGGTGTGCCTTCTTTTGGTGCTGAGCATGTTCTCTTCATCGTCCTGCTAGTCCAGGGAGCAAAAATGAGTTCGGAGTCTGAACTCTGATCCCTTGTGTTCCACTACTGCTAGATTGCTGGGCTGGCGCTAGCAGTGGATTTTGAACAGTAGGAATAGGTGAAGATACAACCGTAGTACAATGTCATGCTCTAAGAATCCTTATGAAATGTTCAGTGGAAAAAATATAGTGAGGATGCTGAGGAAGACTTGTTTTCACAGTCTACGTTCCTTGATAATGTTTAATTGTTTGCTTTCTGAAATCTCCAGAGGCTGAGAGGAATTAGTTCTGTTAACCATTTCTTTCTCTGGAGTATCTGGGCTGAGTATAGCTTATTGTGATTATCTATTTGTCATTAATGTAAATATGATCAATAATTTGTTGATAGGGTTTATTTTCAGGTTGAAGCCATGTTGATAGCATGAGGAGGATATCTTTAATTTTTCTGTGATGATTTCCAACTGTACCTGTTATGTTTCCCCAGCTTGTTGGGCTATACAGCAATGTCTTTTATTTTAGACATTCCCGATACTCCAACTGAATGAAAAAGCAAACCAGGATGTATAATGAAGCATGACAGAGTTTTGGAGTTTGTAGTTGCTAATTAGAAACGCCGTAGAGAAATAATACTGACACATAAGGTGACCAGCTAGCAAGTGTGAAAACTCGGGACGGGGGTGGGGGATAATTGGCACCTTTATAAGAAAAAGCCCCAAATATTGGGACTATCCCTATAAAATCGGGACACCCTGCTGACACACAAATTATCATTTTCTCCATTTCAGAGTCATAGTCAACTTATTTCTCATTGCTGACCTCTTTTTTTTTTTTCTTTATGCCCCCCATGTCATTTATACTTGGACACATTTTTGGCAGTCATTAATTGTTGTTCTTTTAAGGTTAGCCTATTAAAGAAAAAAAAAGGAGAAATGTCATGGAAGTACTGTATGTTATAAGGATGGCTATAATTTTTACCACCATCTGCACACCAAAGGCCATTCCACAAGAAAATAAAGAACCATTTGCAAGTATGTGGTAGTTTTGTGGTGTTCTTAACTGATAATAACTCTGTTTAAGCATTTGTGACACACACCCACTATAGTAGCAAAACTATTAGGTCAATTCTTCTCCCAGATACAGAGCATCTAATGCAAAGTTCTTGAGGACTTCAGAAAAGTGATACAAAAGAGAAGCATTTATTATCACTTTTGCTTCAATGACCTTTATGATAAATTCAGATAGAAGAATAAAGCGAATACAGGGATTTCCACAGCAAGACCCTGAAGAAGTCTCTTCTCCAAAAAGTTGAGTGAGACTGGAGGCAAAGTTGGAGAGTAGCTGTTTCTCACAGTATGACCCCCTGCTGCTTTATCCATTTAAATCAGAGATGCAGTCTGAATAGGGCAATATGACTGTACAGAACAATATAATTTATCTGAATTTATTCAGGACAAAAAAAATCTGAAAACAATAGCTGATGGCCTAATTGGGGGAGTTATCTGGCAAGCAATTTACATCCCACTACATAAGCTAGATATGGATAAAGGGAAAGAGTATCTGGTTCTTAAATATCCCAGTTAAATCTGGGATAAGTGTAAATTAAAAGGATTTGGGTAAATATTTTTACTGTGTTTTTGTAACTGTGGCTCTAATTGTGCATTTTGTCCTACTTTGTTACCAGGTGTGAAGAAAAACTGGTGCATTGACTCTCATGCATTTTATAATTGTTTAGGTTATTAGTAAAGGGCTACTGTGATGAGCGTGTTATAAAATCCTTTGTTTGACGAATTAAGATGCTTAGAAATGTTCTGCTTTTGTTATAATTTGCAGAGCTTCCAGCTAAATATTTTTATTCAACAAGTTGCTTTGAACAACTCTTTCTTCATAACATGTTGATGAACATGTGTGGCTAAATCCCACTGAACTTTGAGATTTTGAAGGGAAATTTATGTCTATGTCTTGTAGATTTAACTAATGCGTTTGAATAGAAAAAATGATTTGTATGTGAAAAGCTTGTAAGCCCAAAGAGAATATTTAGGATCCAGATGCTCTTTCCTGTGGCTGAAATCAAAGTTTAATTGCTCTAATGATGATCAGATTGGGAAATTTGGAGTTATCTAATGAAATGGGACTTAGTGTATTGTCTGTTCCCCATTTCAAATGTTTAGAGTTTAAGTCTTTCAGGGCCATATCCTGAGATCCGTTTCTAAAAAACCTCCTGTTCACTTCCATGGGACTTGTGTATACGTGACATTTAGTAATATATGGCCCTCAGTAACAGGGGCGGCTCTAGGTATTTTGCCGCCCCAAGCATGGCAGACAGGCTGCCTTTGGCAGCTTGCCTGCCGCCTGCGGGAGGGCCCCGGTCCTGCGGATTTGGCGGCACGCCTGCAGGAGGTCCGTCAAAGCCGTGGGACCAGCGGTCCCTCCACAGGCATGCTGCCGAAGGCAACCTACCTGCCGCCCTCGCGGCGACCGGCAGAGCACCCCCCTGTGGCTTGCCACCCCAGGCACGCGCTTGGCATGCTGATGCCTGGAGCTGCCCCTGCTCAGTAAACAATAGCCCATTAGAAAATATCTACAAGAAGAATACAACCCTGTTTTATATTCAGAGCCATATTTGAACCCTCAGCCTGGCTCTCTCCCAACCTTTGTTTCCTTCACTCCTGCTCTCACGCTGCTGGGCATCTCTGGTGGAAATCCCATTATCAGGCAGACTTCCTCCACTACAAATTCATTCTCCCCTTCTTCAGTTCTTTCCTCTTCCTGGCTAAAAACCTCTACTTCTGCCACCCAATGAATCTGATATTCTCAGTCCCTGCTGCCTTTGCAGCATGTTTGACTCACTCCTCAAGCTCTACCCTTCTCTCTGCACAGGATCTCACTGATTTGTTCCAAGAGACAATTGACAAAATACAACATGACCTTGCCCCTCCACTCAGCTTGCCTTCCCTTCTCTTCCAACAGCTTTCTCCTCCTCCTCCCCTGTCACAGTTGCAGAGGTTTCTCCTTTCGTTTCCCTTCTCTGTCCCCTTCCCTTGCCCCAGTGATCCCATTCCATCCAACAAAATCAAGGGGTTGGAAGTTGAAGCTAAAGAAATTCAGCTAGGAAATAAGGTGTATATTTTTAACAGTGAGGGTAATGAACTACTGGAACAATTTACCATGGATTGTGGTGGAGTCTCCATCACTGGCAATATCTAAATCGAGGCTGGATGTTTTTCTAACAGACATGCTTTAGTTCAAACAAATATTGTTTTGGAAGTTCTATGGCTTATGTTTATTCAGGATGTCAGACTAGTCACACTAGTTTCTTCTTGCCTTGGAATCTGTGAATGAATCTATTGCATCAAACATAAGTTACCTGCCTTCACCTTCTAGGCTCTTCACAGCCTATCCACATCCTACTTGTCATCTGTCATTCATTATCAAGATGGTTGATTCCTGCCTCCAGTTGGACCATGATACCATCCTCCACCACCCATTTGTTATATTTTCAAACAAGCACTTCCATGTTTGTTTCCTATATGTTCCTGGGCATAGTGGATATAAATCCTTTATTTATGCTCCTCTTTAACTGTGTTGTTTAAGGGAGTTCACTCATGGCACCTCTGTGGTTCCAACAGATGTCTATTTTGAGCAATGATTTGTTTGCTTCTGGTTAATTGGATAACCAGGGAAGTGTATGAATATTATATATGTAGGGTAAAGTTCTAGCCCCATTAATGTCAATGGCAAACATCTCATTGACTTCCATGTGCCAGAATTTAGACCCAAGTGTCTAAAGACGGTGGTGGGAAGGTCATCTTGGTTTAAGTTATACAAACTGTGGGAGTTTGAATAATTTGAAGTATAACTTTGAATGTCCATTAAAAAATTTCTTATTGTACCATAAAAGCAATGGGATGGACGTGAGCTCACAAGGTGAAATCTTGGCACCAATGAAGGTAAACTAATGTGGGGGAGATATTCAAGCTTTCTCAGATTGATTTAGGAGTATTTTATACAAAACAAATGTCATTAGTTGCAGAGTCTACTTTCTTAATTTAATGGAATGCTAGGTATAATTTCCATTTTGTTATATTTATAGGATCTGACAGTACTCTGTGAACTGTAGCTAATATTGTCATCAATATTTATGATATACTAGTTTCCTACAAATATAGAAAAATCAAAATTGCAACTTGATCTATATACTGAAATTTGATGATATACTTTATAGTAACTGTACTTCTCATTTTTAAAGAGTCTTAAAAGAATAAACTAGCAACACACCTGTGGGAGTTGGGTAGAAAGCAACACTATAATTTAATAGGTAAAGAAATAAAGGAAGAGAGATTAAGTGACCTGACTTGAGTGACAGCAAGAGACAGTATTAGAGCAGAGGTTCTCAAATTGGGAGTGGGGGTGGGTGGGCCCTTCTTGGAGGTGGGTGCAGAATGTATTTGGGGAAGAGTGGAGTGCCAGAAGCTTTAGGAAAAAAACCTTACTGTGCACATTTTACCCACAGCAATTCATAACTAGCAAAGCTGATTCCTCCAGGCATATCAGGTTCTCAGATGGCGCTGTGCATTTGACTCTAGATGGCGCTGTGCATTTTGACGGATTTCTGTTATGCTTGCATAGTATTATGCCAGGTTGTTGCCATCTGTATGTTAATCCGTTTGCTACAACGTGGTGTGCACATTTAATTGTAAGCATGGACCACAATCACAGTTGTGCTTTTACTCTTATTACAATAGATTAATTGGCTCATTTGGGCAACAGAAAAAACCAAAACCCTCAAGCGAAAAACAAAGAAGCCAGAGCTGATTCAAGTGAAGCACTACTGTTACATATATCTGTATATGTACTTGTGTGTGGGGAGGGGAGGCATAGGGCATAAACTACTATAGACCCAAAGAAGGGGGGCACGATCAAATAAATTTTAGAACCACTGTATTAGAGGAATTAGAATGTACTCGTTATTGTATTACAATAAGAGAGGCTGCAGTTGAGATTGGGGGATTGTGTTCTAATTTAGATAGTTGTATAGCCCCCATTACTGTAGTAGCTGATCTCTCTTTAACGGGAAAGGGCAACTGAGTCATAGAGAATCCAAGTGACTTGCCGAAGATGAAACAGGGAGTCTAACTGAGCAGGGAATCACGTCTCAGGTCCTGGGCTAGTTCCCTAACTGCTGGACTATCCATCCTTGCTGATGTGCTAGGCACAGTATGAGAATCTAGCAGGAGACTCTCAGATCGCTTGAGTCCTAGTCCAGTGCTTTAACTACAAGATGACCCTTTTCTGGGGCAGACAGAAAGGTGTATATTTTATTTGTGTGCATTTTTGCAGTTCAAGGTAATTGCTGGAATGTCTGGAGACTAGATTAGAACTGTTATGTCTTTGCAAGTTGGCAGTGCTGCCTGCATCATTTGTGATGTCATGCCTTAAAGTGCCATGTCAGAAGTCAGTATTTCTGTTAATGTTGTGGTTTTAAGTGACGTTTTAAATGCAGAAACAGCATTCCTGGAATGGCCACTCTAGGGTTAGTATGTGTGGTAAATACAGGAAAAACGGTCCTGTGATGGGGTAGTGCCATGTGGTCAGCCCATCCTTTCCACGTGGCTTGACCCTTTTAAGGGTTTGGAAGGTCCCAATAGACACACATAGTGACCTAAGGATCCTGCAAATGAATGGTTAGGGAAGGAGTCTGGACACAGTACCTTTTTAAGGGCCTGATACCTTGCAGAGGAGGCAGTGGAAAGCTCTCCTCTGACCAAACCAACTGAGAAAGAGTTGGGAGAAGGGGAGCAGTGTAAAAGCTGCCTCCTACCTCACAGTAACTGGATGCTGACAGGGGAAGGTAGGCTTGCTGAGCCCTCCAGATTGAAAGGCTACTTGGAGAGGGTGTTCAGTGGAAAGGAGTTGGCCACAACTGACTAAGCTAAGGCAAGAGGCCTGAGATACAACCCCAGTCCCAGAGAGAGAGCAAGCTGAGGGGAACTGCTCTTTGAAGGAGAGAGATACTGACTGTCTTAAGGCAACAGGCAGAGAGCTGCTAACCGTTTGATCCATCTGCCACAGGGAAGAGCTGAGACTGGCTTTTAGAAAACACTTACATAGTTGGTCCCAGGAGAAGCTGTGAGGAACTGCAAAGTCACATTGGGGGCAGCAGTCTGTAGATCTTGTGGAGATACCAATGAGCGAGGTAAAGGTAGGAGCAGCCCAGGGAAAACAGTGGAGGGACTGAAGGAATGGTGTTTAGCTGCCTAAACAGGGTCCCTGGGCTGGAACCCAGAGGGGAGGGTGAACCTGGGTTTCCCTATCTCTCCCCATGGGTGTTAAGAGTAAAAGAAACCAAAAACGGCAAGTGCCTGATAGAGGCCAGGTGATGGACTTGGAAGACATTAGGTTTTAAGTTTCTTGTATCTGGACTTATCTGTTATGCCTGGAAGGGGAATGGATTGAGCAGTGATGTGGCTAGAGGTCTAGGTTGAGCACCATGACAGACTGTTGTGGCACCAGAACAACTACATGGGGCACTGAACCTGAAGAAGCCCTGGAACACTGCACCTAGGCATGCAGCAGTGCTCTAAAGGTGGGAGGCATGATGACAAGTCTATATACAGTGATAGCTGATAACTTGAAAACACAAGCAGCAAATATCTCCATCTCTACTTGAAGCACTGTTCTTCTACCTGAAATTTAAAGGTACAATGTTTGCTCTGCAATGCTGATTATAACATGAGGTTGTGCTGTACGTGTGTTTAATCAATGATAAGGTGAAGTATCTGTCTTCATTTCATTTACTCAGTGCTGAAATCTTTAGAACCCTATGATTAATATTATCTATCCTAGTGATCCCAAACTGGCTTATATAGCACTAATCTTTCTGCTTACTTTATATGGCCCCTATCACAGTGTTGTCAGAGGCCATCACAGACTGTTAATGAATTTATCCTGAACAACCATCCTGTTAGTTACAAAAGAAGAGCTGAGATGCAGAGACCTTACCAGGATTTGTCCAAGGTCACACAAGAAGTCTGTGGCAGTTCTGAGAACTGAACTCCAATTTCTTTTGTTTTAAGTCCAGTGACTAAACCACAAGACTGTCTTTTTGCCGTAATAGTACTTCAAGGTTTTTGTGACTAGTATTCCGTCCTTCCTCTTTCTACACTAATAGTGGACCCTGGTGCACTGCCATTTGTCTTAATCAGATCTGCATATTTCAAACCATAGTGGTGCTAGCACTGCTTCAAATATTAGTCTTTTAAAACAAGCATCTAGTTAGTACATCAAAGAGCTTGGTCTAGTGAACTGGTAAGATTGCCCAAAAGTTTGAGGAACATGGCTGGTTCGCTCACTTGAAAGAGTTCAGTAACATGAATCTCTGTAACTGCACTTGTTTAAAAGGCTTTGGCAAAAGCCTTTTTTTAATGTTTATTTTACATTACAAATGAATGATATTTCAGTGACACTTCTCTTCCTTCCGAAGAGGCTCATTCCCCGCCTTCCTTTCTCTGAGTGAGGGAAAAATACAGTGAGTGAGAACAGCAGCATTAAGGAACTCCCTCCATATGTGTAATCTGCAGGCACTGCCTGTATCCACCTCCCCCTACGTGTACTATCAAGTTGCGAAGAAACCTGAGATTGTTTTCTGTTCCTTCTTTTGATTCTTTCATACATTATAATTTGCCTTTTAGTACAGAACTGTGGCACGTAAACTCTATATATTGGGTTTATTTTATCTCCATATTTTCCTTAGATTTCCTAATCTTTTAACAATTAATTTTTCATAGGCAGCTTTTGGAAGTTCACTGGTGTTTATACATACTGACACTGAATGATTGTTGCTTTTGCTGATTATGATAATATTGACCAGTACCAAATTGTACCTTCATGCTAGCGTGGAATGTGTGTCAATGCAAACCTGTTTAAGCAGCCTGAAGTTCCCTTCCCCCCTACTTAAATTTTTCATTGCCCATCTCACCAGTAGAAGAGCTAAAATAATTACCTGCAGTCTCATTTTTCACTTTACTACATGCAGATGTTGTGTGGTTGGGTAGGGAGAAGCTGACTGGGAGGGGCCTGCTCTGATGCAGCATAGGCATATGACAGCAGTAGCAGTAATAGCAATCACAGAGCTTCACCGGGCAGCCTTTGCTGCAGTACGCTGATTACCACTTTCTTAGCATCCAGCAAGATTCCACAGCAGCAAGCACTTGGAGCAGACTCTGCAAGGGAGCTTGTTTAAGGAGTACGTGACTAAAGAATTGGGTTATTCTTTAACTGCAGGAGAAGTACCTGTAGTTTCTCCACACAGATCACCTCCTGGGTTTTTTGCATTCTTAATTTATTGGAGCTTTTGTCCCCCTTTCTTTTTTTGCAAATATTCTTATTACTTATTTATTATTCACCCCCCAAATCTGTGCTGCATCACTAGCTCTCATTATGCTGTGCTCAGTAGCCCAGTCTGTTCTCCGCCTCTGCTAGGCAGTGGCAGCATGGATGGTGCTCTTGTGACGACCTCTGCTGATTCTATCAGTCCACTGCGGATAGGCATGCTGAGTAATCCTGCTGTAAATGGGCGAGGACACGGACACACGAAAAATTAACCACAGCTTTCTTCGAGACCACAACTATGTGACTGAAGGTAACAGAAATGTTGTCATTATTCTCTTCGTCTGCTCTTGACTGTCTGTGCTTTCCAAGCAAAGAATGCACTGCATGGTTGGATATGTGTTCTAAAAAATTCTGTGTAGTAGACGGTGCAGAATCAGTTTGGATTTGTTACACCCAAAGAGTATTCTGTCATGCTACCACAATATACTGACCTACATGGGTTAGAGAGGGTATTATCAATCTGCGCTAGTGAAGTATGCAGTACCTAGCACTGGAAAAGATCAGAGACAAGTGATTGTTTAAAAAAAAAAAAGACTTGTTAGCTCAAAACTCAAAAATAATCTGTAATGTTAACTGTATTGATAGTTTACTGAAGGATGTGCATCTAATTTTGACAGTTGTATCAGAACATCACAGAAATTGCTGTGGTGTTTGTTTCCTTGAACAGTATAAATCTAGAAGCAATATGTATACATCATCTTTGAAATACTAGTGGCGTCCTCCCAGCTTCTATGTACATGCAAAGGATTAAAGGAAAAAGAGAGAACTGCAGTTTGAGTCTTTCAATGGCTGGTAGCTTGTTACATAAAGAGGATGCACCTGCAGGTGACAGATATTTTACACTGAGAGCCAACTTACCTTCCAGCCAGGTACATAGCTTGGGTTGTGATACTGTTCAGCTTCATGTTTCATTGCTGAAAAGTTGGTTGTAAAAATAGACCATCATGATATTGCTTGAACTGAGGAAATGTATGCTTATTTGTAGATCATGGACTTCTAAATATATATTTGTGTGTGTGGTTTTAACAGTGTTTTGCAGCAGTATTGTAAGTGTAGTCTTGTGTAATGGGAGCATATTTAACATCATGTTCAATCAATACCACTTGAGACTGAATCTCTGTCATCTAATGCTATCATGCTGCATCCTGAAATTTGATCAGCTGAGAATAGCTTGATTATTTGTGATTTGCATTTTTTTCCAGGATGCAGAGCACAGCAGGATTATTTATCTGCACTAGAAATACAAAGCAGATTTTCAAAGAGAAAATAATAAAAAGCTGTGCTTGTTCTCTATAAGCTGTACCATTGGCCAGTATAATCATTTGATAATCTTGCCTGTAGGGTATTTCGTGCTTTTTGGTTCATGTTTTCTTGCATTCTTCCTTGGTTTTTTTTTTTTTTGGGGGGGGGGGGCGGATCATGTTTTGTTGTTTATAAGGTGCTTTATGATTTACTCTTTTTGTTTTTACTCTTGAGCTGTGATTGCTTAAAATAGCATTTGACAAAACTTTCTCTCTTAAATGTATACCAGAGTTACAAAGATGTACAGCATGACTTCTGCAGTGAATTACGTGTTGAGGTTTTAATGCATGTTTGGTGCACTTGTGAGCCTTTGTTTGGATGAAGACTGCAAGAAGATAGGGTACATTTTAACATGTTTAATAGTTTTGGAAACTTTAGGGAAATGATCCCTCTGGATTTTATAAATAACATTTTGTAAAATATGTTTGTGTGTTGCAATATGTGGATTTAAAAACAATTATATCTAGTCAGCATTGCTGTGTACACTGCTGACTCACTTTTTGGCTCTGACTCAATTTTTAGCTTCAGTTGATATTCAGAGCAGAAGGTAGTAATGCTCTTCCATGATTGTTACATGTGGACTGACCTGGCTGAATCAGATCAGTACAACCCTCGAACAGGAGTGTCAGCTGTAGCTATATTGTCTTTATGACCCGAAATCCGGATGACGCATTTTGTTGATTGAACCTGAGGAGTGGTTGAGCACAGGAAATCTTGTGTTAGGGAAGTGTTGCTTCAGAAGCTCCATCTAGTGTAACACATTTCAGGGGAAAAGACTGAATTAGGAAAAACTGACATACAACTCTTCTCTCCTCCATTATCTCATAACCTTCACACTTTGGAGATCACAACACACATTAAAAGAGCATATGGGTCAATAGCAGGAAGTAAGGAATAAGGTTTTCTTCTCTGAAATCCACCGTGCTCTTGAAGATACCTTCAGTTTTAAAGTCCCATTAAAAAAACCCACCAGTAATTCTAATCTCTCACTAATGTAACTTTGCTAGAACATATACTGGTGTATGAAGAAGTATTTGTTTATTCAAAGATTTTGAAAATTGAAATAGCCTCCTAAGATAACATTTCTCCTTCATAAAAATCCCAGGGGAACAACAATCATCACACATTATCCTATCACACTTCAGTATTATGCATAAATTAATTAACACTGAACAGTCAGGCAAAGAAGTAGAATTAGCATTGATTATATTTTGGCATACAATTTTGTTTTGGCATAAAACAACTCTTGGGTTTTCTTTGACAGGGTGTAAATACAAATTTCCTGTTATCCACCCCCCTCTGCCATGAAAGTAGATCAAAGCAGAGGTTTTGTGATCCAGTTGATTTAAAATAAACAAGTCTTGCTTTTTATTCATAACATTTTTTAAAATTATCCATTGTTTTGATATGTTTGAGTCCACACGTAACTTAATTTTTTCTCCTGCACTCAGACATTTAAAACTGCTGTAAGACACTCCCTCAATCTTCACTTCTATGCCTGCCACGCCATACAGCAAACTAAATTCATTTCCAGAAATAAGGCATTTCTGACGTTTTATTTACTTTTCCCTCTCCTTTCCTTAGGGAAAATAAATCAACAATCAAGAGGATACCTGAAGTTAATTATGGCATTGTTTCTCACACACTCCCATTTCAGTGCATGGATAACAATCCTAATTTAAAGCTAAATGACCAACTGATATCCAAATTAATGTCTTGTACGAAAATGATGTGCTAAATCTGGCTCATTCTACTCATGCTAGTGGACCAGTTGATTTCAGTGGTACTATTTGCATGAGTAAAGCACACAGGATTTGAGCATATACTTTTTCTACTTGTAATGCCAAGGTAGCTCTTCCAAGCAGCTTTGTTTATACTTCATTTATTTACTTAGGAGTTATCTGGGCTAATTATGATTTACCTTAATTATTTTAAAAACTTCTTGTTTGGCTTGTTAAGGTTCTTCTGGGAAGTAGGTTTTAGCATAACTGTGTCTTGTTTGGACTTGATCTTGCTATTGTGTTTGCAGATTTCCACTAAAGTTAATGGCATTACAACAAGCATTAATTTGGGCTATTTTCTCATCTTAGCTCATAAAAATGTTTTACATTTAAATTAGTTTAAAAAGAAGAAAAACTCAAATATCCAGTTGAAACATAAAATGTATTTTGCAAAGTTTTCATGTGCAAGAGGTAGATATTTTTTTAAAAGAAGTCTGAAGGTGAATTTCACTGCTGTGTTGTATTTTTATCAGTACTGTTTCTGCTCTTGCATCCTAACTCCTGGACCTGTGCGAACCATAGGGATGTCATTTGAAGCAGAGAACAGTTTTCCAGTGCTGGGAAAATATCTTGTAAAGATCATGTACGACCTGTACAGCTATAGAACATCATTAAAGAGAAGACGGAAACAAGGAGAAGAGACAGATTAACAAAGGACAGAACAAGGAGGTGAAGAATAGAGGATTAGGGCTATTGTAACACAGACTAAAACAGGAAAGGCAGAAGATGTGTTTTTCAAGTAAAGAAACGGAGAGATACCAGGAGGGAAGGATGGAAGGAGAATAAATTAGATTTGGAACCTGTTTGGGACAGAGAAGATTCTTAACATGGAACCTCAACCATGCCTGGGACCTCTAAGTATAACTGTAATACAAATAGTTTATTATTACTCTTTATTATCAGGAAATAACCCATAGAAATGAGAAATAGAAGAGAATGTCAGGGGTTCTCAACCTTTTTCTTTCTGAGGCCCCCTCCCTCCCCTATTCTATAAAAACTCTGTGGTTTACCTGTGCCACAACAACCATTTTTCTGCTTATAAAAGCCAGGGCTGGCATTAGGGGGTAGCAAGCAGGGCAGTTGCCTGGGGCCCCTGTAAATCTAAGTTGCTCAGGCTTTGGCTTTGGCTGTCTGCCCTGATCCCCAGCAAGTCTAATGCTGATCCTGCTTGGAGGACCCCCTGAAACCTGCTCGTGGCCCCCCAGGGGGCCCCGGAACCTTGGTTGAGAACCACTTGAATATGGTACAGTGCTGTCTAGAACTGCGGTGACCAGACAGCAAATGTGAAAAATCAGGACGGGGATGAGGGGTAATAGGAGTCTATATAAGAAAAAGAAAAAATCAAGACTGTCCCTATAAAATTGGGACATCTGGACACCCTATCTAGAGTGGATCAGAGAAGAATAGAGAGATCAAGAAAAGGATAAGGCCTTACTGGGACTTTTCACATGCTTAAAGTTAGTTTTCTTAATAGTCCTAGTAAGGTGAATGGGACTACTCACAGTCATAAAGTTAGAACACTTTCTGAATTGGGACCTAGATGAAGGGGAAAAAACAATCTGTTGTGTTTTTCTGGCAGAGAGGATATTTTGGGGGCAAGGGATAAGATGGCTCTCTAGAGCATGTGCACTGTATTTCTGGCTATTCTTTGTTCAGTAGATTAGTAATTGGCAAAAACAGAGTAATTAACAAAAATTCACCACGATGCCTACAAAACTCTTTGCCAGGATCGTGGGGGAGAGGATCTAGGGGCAACAAGGCCCAAGTTTACCTGGAGAATTAATCCTCAGAAAACTTTTCAGAAAGTTGGTGGCACTGCCAACCCTAAGAGTTTTAAATCCATGTGTTAGATCCCCCAAAATCCTGAGATTGGCCTTAAAAACATGATATTATTTTTTAAAATAAGTTTGGGATTCTTTTAATTTGCCTTCTGGTATTGTTTAACTTTCAGTTTTCACATTTTCAAGCTTTTTCTCTGAAAACACACGGAAAAGTCACTTTCTGCAAATAGGACCTAACAGTGGAGTGTGTGGTCTGCACATTTATTTATCTGTGCCCCTAATTCAGCAGTGGCACTTTCACATTTTACTGTTCCTGTTGGCGATCGTTCCTGTTCCTGACAGAAAGGGTTTGCATGGAAGGATGGATGTACTGCATTGTTTGCGGAAATGGATCAGCACTCTTTCCTTAGTTATGGCACTACAAGTCCAGTTAAAGTCAGCATAGCTGCATGGAAATAACTGAGCAAAATCTGGCCTTTATTATGCATACATTTATGTAGCCAAATGATACAGTTCTAGAATTTGTTTCCATAGTTTAGATCAGGGGTCGGCAACCTTTCAGAAGTGGTGTGCCGAGTCTTCATTTATTCACTCTAAGATTTTGCGTGCCAGTAATACATTTTAATGTTTTTAGAAGGTCTCTTTCTATGTCTATAATATATAACTAAATTATTGTTGTATGTAAGTAAATAGTTTTAAAAATGTTTAAGAAGCTTAATTTAAAATTAAATTAAAATGCAGGGCTTCCCGGACTAGTGGCCAGGACCTGGACGGTGTGAGTGCCACTGAAAATCAGCTCGCGTGCCGCTTTTGGCACGTGTTCCATAGGTTGCCTACCCCAGGTTTAGGTTTATTAAAAGATGGTAGCTATGTTAGTGATGTATTAACCTGTGAAATATGTGAATTATTA
Source organism: Gopherus evgoodei (assembly GCF_007399415.2). Taxonomy (NCBI): domain Eukaryota; kingdom Metazoa; phylum Chordata; order Testudines; family Testudinidae; genus Gopherus; species Gopherus evgoodei. Next base: position 25,189,127 of record NC_044326.1, read on the forward strand.
GTAATGAAGCATAGAATATAGTAGTGAACTATATTTATAACCATTTAAAACAAATGTTTATTGTATGGAGTGAAAATGCCATTTTTATGTAAAATGTTGTACATATTGGAAACATTGCAACAGTTTCATGAATATTTTTGGAGAAGAATCAGAGCGTGACATACAAAAAATAGGATGTCTGTCTTGTCTAGCACTTACTTTAAGTAATTAATATCTATTCCTGTTTAATCCAAGATGGAGGAAATTATCCATCTTCATCTGCCAGGAAGGAATTTATGTGTAAGCTTGTTATTAATAGCTATCTTAAAACACAAAAGATCTTCCTTATTCAACGAAGGGATGGCCTCCCAGAGTCTTCTGTTTATATATGCATTACAGAGTATTGTCAGTTGGCTTATGTGTGTGCTGATTGTATACTGTACTTGCCCTGCAGATAGCTGGCTCAGCAGATCTTGATAGTACTACCCAGAAAGACCACAGAGTCGGTTCATTGGTGAAGGTGCTCTGCCAGGTTTATTGCTGATGAAGCATGGTACTAGTGCACTACTACATGTATGCCCATGACAATGGACTTGGCTCAGTCGGCAGTGAGACTTTCTGCTGGCCCCTTGGCTGGACAGAGGTGCCCCTCCTATGATCTCTCTTGTATACATTGATATAAACAACTTAGTTATTACACTCCTGACATGGTTAGTTACCAGCCCTAACACCTTACACCTGCTGGTTCGAACAAAACATCTCCATCCATCATTCTGTTCTCTTATCCTTGTCTTTAGTCAGTTTCAGTGTGTTCCTGTATCATCTCCCAGGATTGTGTTTATGCCATTAGTCTATGTTGGGATGTACCTGTACATCTTGTAGAATGTGCTTACATGAATACTCTGTACCTAGTACTTCTTAGGCATGCCTGTGGTTTAACAATACTAGCTCTGCTTTTGCCAAGTTCATGTACTGGACAGTGAACTTGTAAGCAAGCATCTGCTTTATGACAGGGCCTGACGTATGCTCATAGCATAGCCTGACTTTGCTGACTGTGGTTCAGGCCTCAGGTCTTACATGAGTCCAGTGCTCCAGGCTCTCTCCTTCCACTATGCACTATGTTGTGAAATGTTGGAGGGCTTGGATTGTATTTTTGGAGCTGGCAGCTGGAGAAAGTAGTGTCCCTACATATTAATACTAGGGTGTGTGAGGAGGGTGATTCTTCAGTGCTTTCTGTCTTATATTTTCATTTATACCTGTGAAAAGTGGGTTTAAAGTGATATTAAATTAGAATGCTACACCACTTGTTACTTTCATTTTGCAAAGGCATAAATGACTACACAAGGTGCACAACACTGGAGAATTGGACTCATTTAAATTGGACCCAGGGTTATATATTTCATGTCAGACCAATTGTACACATTTTTTTTAGGAAGTGGTAAATGTTCTCTTGTGTATGTGAATATGAACTTGTTAGTCTCTCACCCAAATACATCCTACAAAGAACAATATGTAGTTAATATACAATGTGGCGACACTAAAGGGTGAAGGAGATGACTAAACAAAGGAAAGGAACTATCTAGCATAAGAACATGACATACTAGAATGATCAAGTTATACCAGTTCCACAATCATGAACCTTACAAAAATGTAAGTGAGGAGTGCAAATTCCCAGTTGCCAGAACTGCCAACAGGTCCTCAGTGACAAAAAGGTCCCTCGTTTGTTTCAGTAATTTAAAAAAAACCACCCCAATATTTGTCATGAATTCTGAAGTTCAAGAGGTCAACATTGCATGTATAAAAAGCATATATAAAATATTGATCTATGCAAGCTTTGTAGATTTTCTTCTAATTGAAACTGACAGTTCAAAAGCACTGAATAATGTAAAACTAAAAAACATAGTGCAAGTAGAGCAGCTGTCATCATTCACTGCAGGAGCAGTTTATTCAGCATATGGCATCATTATGAAAAGGAAGGCATATCTTGCATTAGATTTTATTCTCCATACAGACCTTAGGTCTTAATATTTTCAGTAATGTATTCTATACATAAATGGTGAATTTAGAGTATAATAGATCTGGTCCTTACATGAATTTAAGATGAGAAACATGATAAAATAACACTGAATATTTTATAGCAGAAAAAGATGAGTATCTTTATTGCAGTCATAAAAAGATAATAAATCATTACTGCTTACATTGCATTGCTGCCATTAGTGGTTTCTGGATCCGTGATTTCTCTGCTTCTGCTTAATTCATCCACTTCAATAAGGATTTGAATAGAGAATTTATTCTAAGCCAAGATGTTATTTACTGATTGATATCAGAGTTGTGTTTGGACAGGGAATTGATAGTACAGTAGGTGATTCAACTGTCTAGGGTAATCTGAAAATTACAGTGGAGTTGGTTGCAGAGCCTTTTATTTTTAAATCAGAAAATATTTTGGCTGAAGTTCATTGTAACTTCCAGCTGTGTTTTAATATTTCCCTTGACCCAGAATCCCGTACTTTGTGAGGATTTGGGAATGCTTAGGAAATGCCATGATTCTAAATATCTTTACATTAGTGGACATTTTCTCTGTACTGTTTATCCCATGTTAGAGTAGTTTATTTCTTGTACAGTGTTTATTTTTTCTACAGAGCAGGCAAGCCACTTTATGATATATGTTAAAATACTGAGAGAATTTTGTTTGGCAGAATTGTTTCTGCTGATAGATTGTTGCCTAGGTTATTTTCTGGATCTTAGATGCAAATAATAAGATGCCATTTTTGGCTACTTTAACTACAGCAAATTCAGTTAATAACAATGTACATCAAGGGGGGATACCTTAATGAAATCTTTCAGCACAACACATATGTCATGCAGTTCAGTGGCTTTTGTGAATTATTTATACAACAGAGGTTTTGGATCTGTACTTGGGTTGCCAGGTGTCCGGTTTTCGACTGGAATGCCCATTCTAAAAGGGACTGTGGCGCCATTAAAAGTCCAGTCAGTGGCACAGCGGTGCTAAGACAGGCTCCTTGCCTGCCCTAGCTCCACACGGCTCCCAGAATTAGCAGAGTCCTGCACTTAGGATGGAAGGACATAATCATTCCTCTCCATTCAGCATTGGTGAGGCCTCATCTGGAAAGATGTGGAAAAATTGGAAAGAGTCCAGCGGAGGGCAACAAAAATGATTGGGGGGCTGGAGCACATGAGTTATGAGGAGAGGCTGAGGGAACTGGGCTTATTTAGTCTGCAGAAGAGAAGAGTGAGGGGGGGATTCGATAGCTGTCTTCAACTACCTGAGAGGGGATTCCAAAGAGAATGGAGCTCGGCTGCTCTCAGTGGTGGCAGATGACAGAACAGAGAGCAATGGTCTCAAGTTGCAGTGCGGGAGGTCTAGGTTGGATATTAGGAAAAACTATTTCACTAGGAGGGTGATGAACCACAGGAATCGGTTACCTAGGAAGATGGTGGAATCTCCATCCTTAGAGGTTTTTACGGTCAGGCTTGACAAAGCCCTGGCTGGGATGATTTAGTTGGGGTTGGTCCTGCTTTGAGCAGGGGGTTGGACTAGATGACCTCCTAAGGTCTCTTCAATTCTAATAATCTGTGATTCTATGACATGTCCCTGCAGTCCCTAAGCTCAGGGGCAACCAGAGAGGCTCTGCCTGCTGCCCCTGCTCTGAGCTCCAGCTCTGCTGCTCACATTGGCCAGGAACGGTGGCCAATGGGAGCTGTGGGGGCAGTGCCTATGGGTGAGGGAAGCCCATGTTGCTAGGAGCCAGAGGGAGATGCTAGCTGCTTCCGGGAGCTGCTTGAGGTAAGCGCCACCTGGAGCCTGCACCTTTTCCCGCACCCCAACCCACTGCCCCAACCCTGAGGCCCCCCCCAAACTTCCCTCCAGAGCCCGTACCCCTCTGAAACCCCAACTCTCTGCCCCAGCCCTGAGCCTCCTCCCGCACCCAAACTCCCTCCGAGCCAGCACTCCTTCCTGCACTCTGAACCCCTCGGTCCCAGACCAGAGCCCCCTCCTGCACCCCAAGATCCTCATTCCTGGCCCCACCCCAGAGCCCACACCCAGCCAGAGGCCTCGTCTCTCCCCCTGAAACCCAACCCCCTGCCCTAGCCTAGTGAAAATGAGTGAGTGAACCAGGGCAGGCGAGAGCGAGGGAGGCGGGATGGAGTGAGCAGGGGCTGGAGCCTCGGAGAAGGGATGGCACCTTAGGGAAGGGGCTGGGCAATGGTGTTCGATTTTCTACAATCAGAAAGTTGTCAACCCTAATCTGTACTGGCTTCTCTTTCCTACACACACACTTATTTGTAGCCACAGTAAGGACAGAAACTTCTGTCCCTCTAATATGGTACTACATTTGTATGACTTTTAATTATCAACATGAATGCTAAAGAAAGCAAAGCACAGAAACTACAGTTAATTTTAATATCCTCTAGTTGCAATTTAACTCAAATCCGAATAGACTTTAACTGATGTCTCAGTTCCTTCAGTTGCTTTTGCTGCTTTCTTGACATAACCATTAAAAGTAGTTTGATTGTGCACAGACACTATATTTACCAAAATCCCAAGACTAACACTATCCTACAATTATGCTATTTGCATTATCAACAGCCACAGTTTATTCCGTGTGAGGTGGTAGGTACTAGTTTAAAATAATCAGAGTTAATTTTTAAAAAAATTATTGCTTTTCTCTCTTCCTAATAAATCCCTCAGTTGTTAATCATTAATCCAAGGGTTTAAATGCATATTATGTGTCAAGTAGATAAAGAAATGACTCTGACAATAAACTGGTCTCTAATGTGCAGTATTTTGCTTTTAAACCATGATCCAGTCAACATGACTTCAGGCCAATGCTTAATTTGTAATGAAAGAGGTGCCGGGACTCAAGCAATTTATTTACTTTCATAAACTGATGCAATAAGCCCAGAGGTGCTGGGGCTCAGCTTTGGCAAGCTCGGGCACAAATTAATCACTGCCTCAGGCCCTGTTGACTAGCAAAGGATTTGGGTTATTGTAAAAGTTGGCATTTTCCAAAGCTCTCTACTAAACCTTTCTTGAGTTTTAATAGAATTTATGACTATAAATTGTTATCTGTTGTGACGTACAGCTCTACCTCGATATAACGCTCTCCTCGGGAGCCAAAAAATCTTACCGTGTTATAGGTGAAACCGCGTTATATCGAATTTGCTTTGATCTGCCGGAGTGCGCAGCTCTGCACCCCCGCCCCCCAGAGCACTGCTTTACTGTTATATCTGAATTCGTGTTATATTGGGTCGCGTTATATCAGGGTAGAGGTGTAATAGAGAAACAGATCTCTCAGGTGCCTTGCCACATGCTGCCCTCCAGTGTGTGATGCAGTGCAAATGAGAGAAGAACAGGGAAGGAAATGTAGCAAAAGATGGGGAGCAATATCTCTGTTGTGTACCACTTTCTTCCACGGGAGCCTATGGAAGCCCATCCATGCTGTGCTGCTAGGGCTAGATGAGTTGAGGGATGGAGTAGGGGTAGAAATGGTCCTGTGAAGCATCTATTTAATATAGCACAGTTCCCTCAACCTTGTTGGATTTCAGGGTGGAAATTCGTGTGGTAGCTAATGTTCCTTCAGGGAGATAGGGAAGAGACTGTGGCAGCCAGGTGTCCTGAGAGCCAGGCTGTCAGGGGTATTGGGGCCCTTGAAGCAGCATGGAGGGGATGATTCTTCCCCCCCCCCCCCAATTTAGAAGCCTTGGGAACTACAGGGATTGGATCCAGATTTCCCCGTGGATTTCAGACTGCATGAATTTTAGGCTGTGCCCTTTCCCTTGCATGTTACCCACTATAGGGTTACCAACTTTCTAATTGCAGAAAACCGAACACCCCTGCCCTGTCCCTTCTCTGAGGCCCTACTGCCACTCACTCCATCCCCCCTCTCCTCTACCCTCACTCACTTTCACTGCAGGGGGTTGGGGTGCGGGAGGGGTGATGGCTCCGGCTGGGGGTGTGGGCTCTGGGTTGGGCCAGAAATGAAGGGTTTGGGGTGTGGTCGGGGGCTCAGGGCTGATCCAGGTGGTGGGGGTGAAGGCTCCGGGAGGGTGTTGGGGTGTAGGAGGGGGTTCCGACCTGGGGCAGAGGGTTGGGGGATGTGCTTCAGCCAGGTAGCACTTAACCTCACACGACTCCCAGTTGGCAGCATAGCTGGCAACAGACTTTGGCAATAGTGAATATTTTTTACTGTCAGCTGCTGCAATTCATATAGCCAGCTCTTAGCTTCTGGATAGAATGTGCTCTCATCATTTTTGCAAGATTCATGATCATGTTTGGCCATATAATTAAAAGAAGGATCAAGTTCTTCATACATTAATTTTGTTTTCAGGTACTACAAATGCTTGACCTCAATACTCTCCTCTCAGAGCAAAACCCTCAGGAAAGGGCCATCAGTACTCAGCACATGCAGCTAAGTTCACCCTGCACAATTCCTTTTGGGAGTGGGTTAGGGTGGCCAGGTGTCTGGTTTTCAACTGGAACACCCAGTCAAAAAGGGACCCTGGCAGCTCCAGTCAGCACTGCTGACCAAGCCATTAAAAGTTCGGTTGTCGATGCAGCAGGGCTAAGGCAGGCTCCCTCCAGAAGCGGCTGGAATGTCTGGGTCCTAACCGTAGGCCCCTATGGCTCTCATGGGCCATGGTTCCTGGCCAAAGGGAGCTGTGGAGACAGCACTGGAGGGCAGGGGCAACAGTGCAGAGCTTCCCTGATTGCCCCTCTGCTTAGAAGCCATGGGGACATGCCGGCTACTTCTGGGAGCTTCGCGGAGCCAGGGCAGGGCTGATGCCAAATGTTTCAGAGGGAATGAACAGAACAGGACAATTATTGAGTGATCATACAGTCCTAGCTTCTAGCTTAGGGACAGCCAGAGCATGGTGTTGCATCCTTCACCATCTTGGCTAATAGCCATTGATGGACCTATCGTCCATGAAATTATCTAATTCTTTTTAAAATCCAGTTACACTTTTGGGCTTCACAACATCCCCTGCTGAGTTCCACAAGTTGACTGTGCATTGTGTGAAGAAGTACTTCCTTATGTTTTCTTTAAACCTGTTACCTATTAACTTCATTGGGTGACTCTTGGTTCAGTAGTTATGTAAAGAGGTTAACAACATTTCCTTACTCACTTTCTCCACACCTTTAATGCTTACGAACCTTTGGAAAGGCTTTCTGAAAGTCCAAGTACACTGTATCTATCAATGGGTTAACTTTTGTCCACATGTTTGTTGACACCCTCAAAGAATTCTAATAGATTGGTGAAGCATAATTTCCCTTTACAAAAGCTGTGTTGACTCATCCCCAACATATTGTGTTTATCTATGTGACCAATAAATATGTTCTTTACTATTGTTTCAACCAATTTACCTGGTACTGAAGTTAGGTTTACCAGCTTTTAACCTCCACAATCCCCTCTGGAGTTTTTTTTTATTTTTTTAAATCAGCATTACTTTAGCTATCTGCTACAGAGGCTGATTTAAAGTTACATATCCGAGTTCTGCAATTTCATACTTGAATTTCTTGAGAACTCATGGGTGAATACCATCTGGTCCTGGTGACTTATTACTGTTTAATTTATCAGTTTTTGTTCCAAAATCTCCTCTGCTGACACCTCCATCTGGGACAGTTGCTCAGATTTGTCACTTAAAAAAAAATGGCTTGGGTGTGGAATCTCCCTTACATCCTCTGAAGTCAACTCTGATGCACCGACTTCATTTAGTTTTTCCCTAATGATCTTGTTTCCCTTGAACACTCCTTTAGCACCTTGATCGCCCAGTGACCCCACTTATTGTTTGACAGTCTTCTTGCTTCTGATGTATTTAAAAATAAACTTTGCTGTTAATTTGTGTCTTTTTGCTAGTTGTTCTTCAAATGTTTTTGAGGGGGGGGCTGCCCAATTATATTTTTATACTGACTTGCTAGGGTTTATGCTCCTTCCTATTTCGCTTAGCACTGCTTGACTTCAAATTTTTAAAGGACTTTTTTTTGCCTCTAACAGTCTCTTTTGCTCTGTTTAGCCTTGGTGGCATTTTTTTGATCCTCTTTCTGTTTGTTTAATTTGAGTTATGGTGTTTTTAAAAAAGCTTCCATGCAGCTTGCAGGCATTTCACGCTTGTGATTGTTCCTTTTAATTTCAATTTAATTAGCTTTCTCATGGTTGCTGTTATCGAGTGGTTCAGCTATAGTCATCTCTTGGACCAGATCCTGTGCACCATTTAGGACTAAATCAAGAGTTGCCTCTCCCCTTGTGGGTTCCAGGACTAGCTGATCCTGGTGTCTAGAATTTTTATCTCTGAATCCCATCCTGAAGTGGCATATACTCAGTCAATATGGGGATAGTTGAAATCTCTCGCTACTGAGTGTTCTGTTTTTGTAGCCTCTCTAGTCTCCCTGAGCATTTCATAATCACAATCACCATTCTGGTCAGTTGATTGGTGGTCTATTCCTACTGTTATACTATTACTCAAGCATGGAATTTTTATCCATAGAGATTCTGTGGTACAGTTTGATTCATTTAAGATTTTTATTGTATTTGACACTATGCTTTCTTTCATATATAATGCCACTTCCCCACCAGTCCACTCCCCTGACTTGTTCTGTCATTTCTATATATTTTGTACCCTAGTGTTACCATGCTGCACTGACTATCATTCTTTGTGATGCCTATTATGTCAATCTAAGCAGACGTGGCTGTCCCTCTGTGTCCACCTCTGAGGGAGGCTGTGCGTCCTCGCAGTCTGGCCTGCTAGAGTACGCTCAAAACAAAGAAAGTGGGAATTAGTGGTAATCAGTGTGCCCCAGCCTTCAAGCAGGGAGGGGCTGCAAGCAGACTGGACTCTGGCTGGTGGTTAAAACAGAGCGGTACTAAATTATAAGCCCAGACATCAAGCAGGGTGAGGCAGTAATCAGGGCTCTGGCCTGTAGTCAGGCAGAGCTGTATCAGTTTATATACCCAGCTTTTAAGTAGGGCAGGGCAGCCAACAGTCAGGGCTCTGGCCTGCAGTCAGGCAGAACTGTGGTCCCGAACACAGTCTATGGGGCTCCAGCAGGGGTGACTGAAGAGCACAGGCCTCTTATCCTAAAGAGGGGGAGTACTGTCACGCCAGAGGTCAGGGACACAGGCCTGCCCAACTCCACTGTGTCCCAGCCCAGGGCCCTAACGGTGGTAGAGTGGTTTGTCAGTGGGGAATCCACCCACAACATGCTAACTGTGTTTCCGGAGGCACCACAGCCAGGTGGTAGTTTGGTTCCCCAGGGCTCCTTCCTACTCTCCCCCTCGGGTGTACCTGCATCCAGTGGTTATCCTCAGTCTCCATGGGATATACCGCCAAGGGTAATGGTAGCAGCTCCTCAGCATCAGAAGTGGCAGGGCTCTCTAGAAACTCAGCCAGTCCTCAGGGGTTCTCCTTGGCGTCCCGCTCTAGCAGCGCAGAAGGAGCATCTGTCTTCCTCAGCAGCTGCCTCCCAACTGAGCTGCTGAGCCAGCCTTTTATACTTACTCTTCCTGTCTCGCCCCTCTACTTCCACCATGTGGGGCATGGCCTTCCTGGTTCCACCCACCAGGTGCAGGGGCAGCTCTATTTATTTTGTCGCCCAAAGCAGGGCAGTCAGGCAGCTTTCGGTGGCATGCCTCTGGCAGGTCCACAGGTAATGCGGATTCGGCAGCATGCCTGCGGGAGGTTCGCCGGTCCTGCGCCTTTGGCGTACACGCTACTGAATTGCCTCCGAAACTGTGGGACCGGTGGACCTCTGGCAGACACGCCACCGAGGGCAGCCTGACTGATGCCCTCATGGTGACCGGCAGGCCGCCCCCCACGGCTTGCCGCCCCAAGCATGCGCTTGGTGTGCTGGTGCCCGGAGCTGCCCCTGATCAGGTGGCTTGCGGCATTCCCTCTGCATCCGCCTCTGACGGAGGCCAGGCCTCCTTGATACAATCAATATCCTCATTTAATACCAGGAACTTAAGTTCATCCATCTTAGTATTGAGACGTAGTATTTGAATAAAAGAACTTATAAAATGTGTCAATATGTAGTTGTCTGTCTTCATGTGATGTAATTAAATGGACTTTTTCATTTGGCTGTTTCTCTTCAGTTCCTACCTATACTTTATCAACTTCTATCCTCTCCTTTTTACTAGGATATTGAGAATCCTTTTAATAAATCCTTCCCTGAGGGATGTCTTTGTCTGAACTGTGCTCCTCCACACTTTTGTACCTTCTTTCCCCAGCCCTTAGTTTAAAAACTCCTCTATGACCTTTTCTATTGTACATGCCATTATAGAGGTGTCACTCCATAGTTCAGGTTGCATTGAGATTTGCCCATATAACAGGATTAAAATTCCTGCATTTCACACTTTAATGATTGAATTCTTTCTCCAGAATGGCACAATAACTCTTCAGAGGACAATTGAGTGTATGTGATTTTCTTTAGTAAAATAAATACTTCGTGAGTGATGGTTAAAAATGTTCCCCTTTTGAAATAATGCAAAAAAAATTCCAAATTTTTCTTTGGATTCCTATAGCTAAAAAACGACTGTTTGCCACAAACTCCTAAGTATACATACTGGTCTGTGCACATTCACGCGCACACACACACTGTTTGATAACATGTAGGACATACGGCACTTTTGAAAGTTTTAAATTAGACACAAAGCATGAGTTTTGCCAAGGTTAGCCATTTTCAGACTTAAATAATTTCGTGATACATTCTTGATAAACTTCCGTAATTTCTACATAAAAATTACCGACAACTTCAGAACAGTAACGAACAGCATAGATTATCCTTTCAGCGTTAAGTTTTCCAAAGCATTCAGGAAAACATCCCTCACCTACCATTTGCAAACTGACATCATTCTATGCAATCTGATGCCTGACCAATTTTACACTCTAATACGAAACACTGTACAGTGCAACTATGCAAACCACACCACTTCTGTATTAATCATTAACCTATTAACAGAGGCAGAAGTCAAGGCAGACTCTTTGTTGCTCAGGATGAGGGTGGCTGTCAGTAATGGAATGCAGGTAGCTGAGACAGAGAGGAACAAGAGAAGTGATCAGTGCAGCATGGATGGAGAGCTGAATGACATACCCTAAATAGCCAGGAAAGAAACAAGTGTCTGTTGATTTGCTATGCAGTCTAGCAACCATCACTCAGGGAGTTACAAAGCTTTCTGTGTTTGAATTTGTATAGAAACCCCACAGAAGCCTGCAAACCAGCATCCTTGTAGGTGACAGTAATGCATGTCTCTGAAAATGTTCGAAAGGGAGTTGAAGTCTTCACCTACATCAGTGGTCCCCAACGTGGTGCCTGGGGAGCATCTTAATGCGCCCGTGTCCTGGACCCCGGGAGAGCACCCGCTGAAATGCCGCTGAAATTCTTCGGCATTTCGGTGGGGATGCCACTCAATGACGAAGCTTGTTGCCAACAAGTGACATCATCGAGAGGTGTCGCTCCCAAATTTCGGCGGCATTTCGGTGGGTGCTCCACTGCCGCAGTGGTCCTTCGTCTGACGCTGCCAGACGAAAAGGTTGAGGACCACTGAGCTATATGATCTTTTTAGTGAGAACCAGCAATGTCTGGCCTTTTTCACAAACAGCTGCCATCAAAGATCACCACTGAAGACAACCCACAACCTCCAGTGCTAAAATGAATGAACCTTGTTTGTTTGAACTAGAGGAGTAACTCCTCTCATATCCTGCGAACCAGCCACTAGAGGAAGAGGTGTAATTCCCACATAAAGTTGTCTTTGGTGGTTCTGATGAAATTCTGTATGAGGGGGTCATTGTTGACCTGATTTGCTGTGTACTGTGGGCCAATTCCTGCCTTAGTTGAAGACAAATGCCCTTTCACATAATTATCAGAGGATAATAGAAGATATTACATATTTTATTTCAACTTATTCACATTTTACACCATTAAAGATCCACTCATTGAAAACTTTGAACAAATATTCTGTAGAGCATAGCATATTTTTGCTGTATTTTTGTTGCTGTTTCAGTTTAAAAACAAACTTCAAACAAGCATGGTTTTAGTAAGGAAAGGATATATGAAGTTTGATTACACAGTGATATAGACAGTAGCAAAGAGAGAGAAACCCAAAGATAAACAGTATACCTGTCACCCTAATATTTCTTCACAACCAGTAATCCAGCAACCCTCCTGAGGTCTTTAATCAACTCATAATCCCAAGACCACCTGTCTTCCACATTTGATCTCCCCAGATCACAGGAAAGGGTAGCCTGTATTTATTGACTGCAAGAAAAAAGAATCTTCATTTTTAATGTTTCATTGGTTTCCTCTGTTTGTACCTCACTCAAAGTAATCATGTGTGTCATACATAATCAATTACTCTGGGCCTAGTTTTCCCTTAAGTCGCATGAGTATGATTCTCGTCAAAGTTACATGTAGTCTCAAGCTATGTATTATGAACCTGAGTTCCTCTTCTGCATAAAAAGCCATGGGAGGAGAAAAAGTATTCACTTATTTTAGAGGCTTTGGGCATGGCTACGCTTGCGAGTTAGAGCACATTGAAGCAGCTCAGTGCACTCTAACTCATGACCCGTTCACACTGACAGGGTACATAGAGCGCTCCTACTCTGCGGCTAGAGTGCTCCTGGTACTCCACCTCACCGAGTGGAATAACGTTTGATGCGCCCCTCGTTGGAGCGCTGCAGCATCAGTGTGGCCGCCCTGGTCTGTTAATACACTCTGATTGGCCTCCAGAAGTGTCCCACAATGCCTGTTCTAGCCACTCTGGTCATCAGTTTGAACTCTACTGCCCTGCCCTCAGGTGACCAATCATCAGACCCGCCCTTTAAATTCTCTGGGAATTTTGAAAATTCCCTTCTTGTTTGCTCAGCCAGGTGTGGAGTGCTCTCAGCAAACCTTTCCAGGTGACCATGCCTCCATGCGCCAGGCAATCCCCAGTATGGAGCAATGGTGAAGTGCTAGACCTCATCAGTTTTTGGGAGGAGGAAGCTGTCCAGTCCCAGCTGCACTTCAGCTGTAGGAATTACGATACCTTTGGGCAAATCTCAAGGGACATAATGGAAAGGGGCCATGTCTGGGACGCTCTGCAGTACAGGGTTAAAGTGAAGGAGCTGCGGAAAGCCTTCCGCAAAGCCCGCGAGGCAAACAGCTGCTCCAGTGCTGCCCCCATGACCTGTCGTTTTTACAAAGAGCTGGACTCGATACTGGGGGGGTAACCCCACCTCCACTCCGAGTACCACCATGGACACTTCAGATCCCAGTCCAACAAGGCAGGAGGAGGAGCAGCAAAGCGGGAGCGAGGGTGCTGAAGAGGAAGGAGACACCCCGGCATCCCTAGATGCATGCAGCCAGGAGTTATTCTCAAGCCAAGAGGAAGGTAGCCATTCGCGGCAGCTGGCGCTTGGGGAAGGACAAACACCAGAGGAGGTTCCCAGTAAGTAGCTTTTATTTTGAGAAGGAAGTTATTTGGTGTGGGCTCTTGAGGCGAGGAGGGTTAGGACTGTATGCATGCCTAGATGCGGAATAGGGTGTTGATATGCTCTCTCACATCGCAGTAATCTGCCTCAGTGATCTCTTCAGAGGTCTCAGCCAGAATTTGGGCAATGCGCTTGCACAGGTTTCATGGGAGAGTCCTTGTCCCAGTCAGGCTAACATGTCCATGCCACTGTGCCATGAGAGGTATGGGGACCATTTGCTGCACACAGTCAAGCTGCATATGGGACAGGGCAGAAGCCACATTATAAGAGAAGACCCTCCCTTGCTTCCCAGCTCACCCTCAGAAGTGAGCAGGGCTGGCTCCAGGCACCAGCTGAGCAAGCTCGTGATTGGGATGGCGGATTCTACGGGGTGGCATTCCACTCAAACCTAGGGCGGCATGGCCGATTTTTTTGTTTGTTTGTTTTTGTTTGCGGCGGCGTGGAGGAGGGGAGTGCCCTGCAGCAAACTTGGCAGGGCAGCCTGTGTCCTTCACTCCCCGCCGATCGGAGCGGCGCGGAGCCCTCCCAGCAGGTGCTGCGGTGGTGGGAGCCACATGACGAGCGCCCCACTGAAGCCCGGCCCCCCTGCTTTGCTGCTCTAGCCGTGCCGTGTTCACTGTCCCCTCGCTTTGCCGCTCCAGCTGCGCCATGCTCCCTGCCCCTCCGCTTTGCCACTCGAGCCACGCCGTGGTCTCCCCCGCTTTGCCATGCTGTGTTCCCCCCCCCTTTACCGCCCCAGCCTTTCCCCTCCCCGCTTTGCTGCTCCGGTGGCCTGCCCCTTTTTATTTTTTTTGCTTGGGGCGGCAAAAAAGCCAGAGCTGGCCCTGGCAGTGAGAGATCTTCCAGGACGAAAATCCCGTGGAAAATGTGGGGACAGTGTTCAGTAGGGGGCTCCGCTTCAGCTGTTGGCTCTCCCCAAGGCGCACAAACCCAGAGGACAGTACAGCCATGAAGGAATCAGTCCCCTAGACCCTGTGCTTACTCACCATTTTGGCGCTCCTTTGGGTTATGTGCACTCCCTTTGGGATGGCAAATTATGCTATTGTGTAGACTGTGCTTGCCCTTGTTAAGTACGGGGGAATCATTGCTCTGTCTGGTGTGAACAATGCTGCTTCTGTTAAGTGTTGCATTTTGCCTTTACAGATGCAGCCTTGAGATCTCAGCTGTCCATCTTATTACCAGCCGAGAGGCTGCAAAGAATCAGGAAGAGGCCACGTAGAAGCAAAGAGGACATGCTGCATGAAGTCATGAAGTACTCCTTTAATGAAAATCAAAAAGTGCAGGAGTGGCAGGAGAGTGAAAGGAGGGTCTGCCAGCAGAATGCCGATCACCAGCACCAAAGCATGGAGCGGCTGATAAGCATCATGGAGTGCCAAGCGGACTTGATCCAGGCGCTTGTAGCCATGCAAGTGCACCACTGCACCTACTCCCTGCAGCCCTTGTTCCAAAACTCTTTCCCTTGTGCCCCCATGTCACCTCCAATGCACTTTCCCCAACATCCAGGTTCTTATCGCCACTAGCTGCCTCCAACACCTGTGGCTTCACCATCCAGCCCTGAAAACTATGGCCCTTACCCTCTGCATTCAACCCCCATCACCATGCAGTATAGCCATCCTGAAGTGCAGCACTCATTGCACAGCACTCCAGACAGGAAGGCTGAGTATGATAACAGGACATACGCAAATATGTGATTGTACCGTTCCCCACCCCACTTTCTTGCCCTTTCTGTTTCCCAAGCAGTTATTTCTTTTCAATAAATGCATTTTCTTTTCAATAAATGGATTTTTTTGCTTTGAAAACATTCTTTGTTATTGCATAAAATAAAAGATACCTTAGCCCAGGAAAGCAACAGGCACTGCAAGCCAGTATATCATACGTAGCAAACACAGATTCCTACTAATATTGGAACCACTGCACTTCGCTCCTGTGCAGGGCACCAGACATTACTGGTGGTTTTCAGCCTCAAATTGCTACCTCAAGGCATCCTTAATCCTTGCAGACTCTCACTGGGCCTCTCTAATAGCCCTGCTTTCTGGCTGTTCAAATTCAGCATCCAGGTGTTGAACTTCCAAGTTCCATGCCTGAGTGAATCTTTCATCCTTCCCTTCACAAATGTTATGGAGAGTACAGCCCGCGGATATAACTGTGGGGATGCTGTTATCGGCCAGGTCCAGCTTCCCATACAGAGGGCACCAGCGGCCCTTTAAATGGCCAAAAGCACACTCCACAGTCATTCTGCACTGGCTCGGCCTGTTGTTGAGGATCACAGTTGGCATTTTGACTTCCCCATGGTGATCTTTTGATCTGGAAAAAAAGTCCTGGCTTGCAGCTTTCTGATCAGGCCAGTGTTCCGAAAGATGGTGTGTCCTGCACCTTTCCAGGCCAGCCTGCGTTAATGTCAATGAAACGCCCATGGTGATCCACAAGTGGAGAACCACAGAGAAATAGCCCTTCTGATTAATGAAATCGGAGGGTAGGTGGGCTGATGCCAGAATTGGAATATGCGTCCCATCTGTCGCTTCTCTGCAGTTAGGGAAACCCGTTTGTGCAAAGCCAGTCACAATGTCATGCACATTACCCAGAGTCACGGTTCTTCTGAGAAGGATGCGATTAATGGCCCTGCAAACTTGCATCAACATGATTCCAACAGTCAGCTTCCCTACTCCAAACTGGTTCACGACCGATCGGTAGCTGTCTGGAGTTGCCAGCTTCCAGATCGCAATAGCCACCTGCTTCTCCACGCGGCAGGGCAGCTCTCAATCTCGTGTCCTTGTGCCACAGGATTGGGGTGAGCTCATCACACAGTCCTATGAAAGTGGCTTTTCTCATCTGAAAGTTATGCAGCCACTGCTCATCATCCCAGACTTGCATGACGATGTGATCCCACCACTCACTGCTTGTTTCCTGAGCCCAAAAGCGCCGTTCCATGGTGGTGAGCATGTCCGTGAATGCCACAAGCAATCTCATGTTGTATGCGTTACTCGAGTCGATATCGTCGGAGTCCTCACTGTCACTTTGGATCTTAAGGAATAACTCGACTGCCAAATGTAACGTGCTGGTGAGACTCGTCAGCATATTCCTCAGCAGTTCGGGCTCCATTCCTTAAGACTGAAAGGGAAGACAGAGCATGCAGTACAGTTGTGTGAAAGATGGCGCCAATTGTGATGGAAGCAGAGGGATTGTTGAGATGCAAAACGATGCATCATGGGGCATTGGGACAGGACCCAGAATGCCCTGCACCTCGCACCCTCTTCCCACAAGCCACAGCGCCAGAATGGGAAGAGGTGCTCTGTGGGATAGCTGCCCACAATGCACTGCTCCCAATGCCGCTGCAAGTGCTGCTAATGTGGACACGCCAGTGCGCTTGCAGCTGTGAATGTGGACAGACTGCAGCACTTCCCTGCTGCACTCTACGAAGTCTGCTTTATCTCAAAGTGCTCTACGTGTGCAAGTGTAGCCATGCCCTTTGTTAGGTTTGCTACTAGCAGTGCTGTGAAAGGGGTCAGGGATGTCAGCTAATACTCAAAGAGAAAAGCATAGTAGATACAGCAGATCTTTGGCTGACCATGGAGATTCCATCTGCCTCTGTGCTCCCTCCCTTGTTTTCTAGTCCCATTTGCAGCATATCACTTAGGTGGATAACTCCAGCTTGATGCTGCTGCCAATTCTACACAGGGTAGGAAGGGAATTTATTGCTGCTCAGGCCAGCTGGAACTTGCAATGCATTGCTTTGGCAGCTATGCTGCCCTGAAAGGGGAACGGTTCATTTAATGGCTGTTATATGAACTCCTCTTCCCTTCTACATGGAGCTGAACTCCTGAGTTGCTGTCACAGTGTAGTGATAGTGTGTAGGGGAGTGGGGGAAGAAAATACCAGCATGTATCCACCTTTTTCTTATGAGTGACTCCCATCAGCCCACCATTCCTGCCAGTTTGCTGCCTTCCACATTACATAGCAGAGGAGAACATTTTATTCAATTAAGCCAACCAATTTATAAGATTCAGGCACTTGTAGAGGCTGGGTCTTTGTTGCTTGGCGGTTATCCTTTTCAGATGAAAATCATAGGCTGTATTTTTGTTAAAGACAAGGCAGACAGTTGTCATACAAAATCTTCATTTGCCAATAGGCATTCCTATATATCAGCAGCACTTTTTATGTAAAAATCCAGTGGTCTATGTGTGCATATTTATCCTTCCACACAAATAGAGACTGTTAATGGATTTTATTATTGCCCAAAGTGCCATCCTGGTTTAAATAAATCTCTCTGCAGAATTTAGACTGCTGCAATGTTCCAGCTCTATTCCTACCTCTATTTCTTAAACTTGCAACAAAATCACAGATAATCTGTGAGCAAGTACATTTGTAGTTCCTGTGTAGTAGGAAAGGGATTTAAAAAAAACCCAAGAGTAATCCAACACTGGAGCAGTCGTAAATGCCTCTCATTCTGCCAGCACCAGATTACAATCTGACCATTCAAAGGGGTTACCTTTGCACTTTACCAGTAGTTTTTCTGTATTGTTGTCATAAACAGATAGCTAAGGGTTAATGTCTCTTTCACCTGAAGCACCTGACCAGAGGACCAATCAGGAAACCGGATTTTTTCAACTTTGGGTGGAGGGAATTTTGTGTCTGAGGTCTTTGTTGTCTGTCTGCCTGCCTTCTCTGAGCTTTGGAGAAGTAGTTTCTGTTTTCTAATCTTCTGTTTCTAAGTGTAAGGACAAAGAGATCAGATAGTAAGTTATATGGTTTCTTTTCTTTGGTATTTGCATGAATATAAGTGCTGGAGTGCTTTGATTTGTATTCTTTTTGAATAAGGCTGTTTATTCATATTTCTTTTAAGCAATTAACCCTGTATTTTGTCACCTTAATACAGAGAGACCATTTGTATGTATTTTTCTTTCTTTTTTATATAAAGCTTTCTTTTAAGACCTGGTGGAGTTTTTCTTTACTTCAGGGAAATTGAGTCTGCACTCACCAGGGAATTGGTGGGAGGAAGAAATCAGGGGGAGATCTGTGTGTGTTGGATTTGCTAGCCTGATTTTACATTCCCTCTGGGTGAAGAGGAAAGTGCTTTTGTTTCCAGGACTGGGAACGGAGAGGGGGAGTCACTGTGTTTGGATTCACAGAGCTTGTGTCTGTGTATCTCTCCAGGAGCACCTGGAGGGGGGAAGGGAAAAAGGATTATTTCCCTTTGTTGTGAGACTCAAGGGATTTGGGTCTTGGGGTCCCCAGGGAAGGTTTTTTCAGGGGGACCAGAGTGCCTCAAAACACTCTAATTTTTTGGGTGGTGGCAGCAAGTACCAGGTCCAAGCTGGTAACTAAGCTTGGAGGTTTTCATGCTAACCCTCATATTTTGGACGCTAAGGTCCAAATCTGGGACTAGAGTTATGACATGGTGTGCAGCGGTTACGGGATAGACAAAATCCAGAAGCCAGTAGGAATATTATATTTTTCTTTTCTCTGCTAAGGGCTTTTTAGCAGAGATAAACAGTTTGGTTTTAAAAGGGAACCAGAGAGAATTTTTTTTTCTGCTCTCTCTGGCAGTTTGTGGCTTGCATAATAAGCAAGAGACCATTAAGCTGTGACAAAGAATCTTTTGTGACAATAGCTCTCCCATTGAGAGTCATTACCAGCACTGTATACATGCAAATAAAGTGGTTTTTCAGGTTTACTTAACATTGAAGATTAGCTAAAAGCATTGTTGCTAGGCAGACCCCAGGAGGCAACAGAGCCTTCAGTGCAGAAGATAAACACCGGAGGGCACCCCAACCCAAGAAAACAGGAACCATGACTTCTAAGGCAAACATTGAGGCCGAAGAACAAATCAAAGAAGCTGAACACAGGTGACAACTGGAAATAAAACAAAAAGAGATAGAGATGAAAGAAAGAGAAGAACAAATCAAACAGGCAGCACACAAAAGAAAACTAGAAGAAGAAGAGTTGGCCCACCGAAGGAAACAAGCAGAAGATGAGTTGGCCCACAGAAGGAAGCAAGAAGAAGAAGAGGCGGCCCACCACCGAGACATGGAAAAACAACAAAAAGAAATGGAAAAACAACAAAAAGAGTATGAAGAGAGGGAAAAACAGAGAAAACATGAACTGGACTTGGCAAAAGCTGGGCTGCATGTGCCAGCCAACCCTAACAACCCGGCGCCAATTATTGCTCCACAGCACAGGAAATTTCCCACCTACAAGGCAGGTGATGACACCGAGGCCTTCTTGGAAAATTTTGAAAGAGCCTGTCTTGGGTACAGCATCCCTGAAGACCAGTACATGGTAGAATTGAGGTCACAGCTCAGTGGACCTTTAGCAGAGGTGGCAGCTGAAATGCCTAAGCAGCAAATGAATGACTATAAACTTTTTCAAACCAAGGCCAGATACAGAATGGGGATAACCCCAGATCATGCCCGTCGGCGCTTCAGAACCCAAAAGTGGAAACCAGATGTGTCATTTCCCAAACAAGCCTACTACGTTGCAAAAAATTATGAGGCCTGGATATCAGGACACAATGTTAAAACCTTGGAAGAACTGCACCTCCTCATACAAATGGAGCAGTTCTTGGATGGTGTTCCTGAAGACATCACACGGTACATACAAGATGGAAAACCCAAAGATCTCGCTGAGGCGGGGGAGATTGGAGCCAAATGGATGGAAGTGGCAGAAAGCAAGAAAGCTACTGTCAAGGGGAACGATTACCCCAGGGGGCACACAGACCATAAACCCTACAACCAAGGACAGCCAAAGACCCCACATACTACCCAAGTAAAGCCACAGACACCCTACTCTTCCACCTCACCAGTCTCCAGTAACTCACCTCGGCCCAGTGACCCATCAGATGGAAGATGCTTGAAGTGTAATGAACTGGGACATATCAAGGCCAACTGTCCAAAGAACACCATGCGAGTGCAATTCATTACACCACCATCACACCAAAGATCCCCAGGCCCAGATGCCTCTCAAATACCCTTGGAGCGAAGGGAAAATTTGAGAGTGGGCGGAAAGAAGGTTACTGCGTGGAGAGACACGGGGGCACAAGTGTCAGCTATCCACCAATCCTTCGTTGACCCCAAATTCATCAACCCAAAGGCCAAAGTTACAATTTACCCCTTAATGTCACAAGCTGTAGACTTGCCTACAGCTCAACTGCCTGTCCAGTACAAAGGCTGGTCAGGAATGTGGACTTTTCCAGCTCTATTCCTACCTCTATTTCTTAAACTTGCAACAAAATCACAGATAATCTGTGAGCAAGTACATTTGTAGTTCCTGTGTAGTAGGAAAGGGATTTAAAAAAAACCCAAGAGTAATCCAACACTGGAGTAGTCGTAAATGCCTCTCATTCTGCCAGCACCAAATTACAATCTGACCATTCAAAGGGGTTACCTTTGCACTTTACCAGTAGTTTTTCTGTATTGTTAAGACTAAAAATGAATTTTTGGCAATAGATTTTCACTCGGAAATTCCTGTATCAAGCCCAGTACCTTCTTTTTGTGATAGGAGCAGTGCATTAGAAAGATCTGTGCATCTGAGATTGTTTGGAAAGTTGGCCAGACTTCTACTGTTTCTGTTGTGATTTGTCAGTGAAAATTTCTTCAGTGCAGATTGTATGACATGTAGGCTATCTGCTTCTGAAATAGCTCACATTTCTTTGTGTTCCATTTCACTTCAGTATTCTTGAATTTATCACAGAACATTAGTTCCCATTCAGAAGATTTAGCAAGAACCACAATGTCACCCAGGGTAGCAAAGAAGCTGTCAGGAGCATGCCTTGCAGTGCTTGTTTTTATGAGCTGTTTGAAGATTGTAGATGCAAGGAATGATTTAAAAATCAGCCTTACATAACTCCCATAATAACACCAGTCCAAATATTAAATCTGCTCACACACGCTGACCATGATAGTGTTGAAAAGCTAATAATGTTTCACCATCTTTCAAAAAAGATTTTAATGCAGCTATATTAGCAGCTCTCAATTACCAAAGTCTGTGGTCCTTCTTGCTGCTATTGTCTGTCTTCTGGATCCACTTCCTCTCATTGGCATCCACTTTTCAGATCCATTGCGTTATTGCATCCAGTGAATCATCTGTTCATGGAAAATAAATCCTGTAAACTTTTAAGTGACTCCGCTTACACAGTCTCCCACTGACTTGAACTGGAGCAGTGTTAGGCCAACACAGAGTGCTTTTGACATCCCCACCCGCCATGTTTTTTTCATTAACTAGAATTATGGGTGAGTCCAAGGAACTGGGTGAAGGTTCAGATTCAGATTCATTTTGCTAGTAGAGCCCCTTATCTCTGTAATTGACAAACAAGGGACCTCTTTGTTAAGCTGGCATCGTCTACTATCAATGTGTTGCACGAATGTGATGCAACCTATTTCTTAGTTGAATTAGGAGAAATCCTGATTTTCTTCTGTTTCTGCCCTTTTTGTTTCTCCATCTTTGAAGGGTACTGAACAGCACTGGAGAAACTCTGCATGCTCACCTTGTCTGTACCCCCATAGAATTATACTTATTAAATCGTTCACCATATCTTCTTCTAAAGCCACTTGCTCCATCCATTTCCACGTGTAATCGCCTTGATTCAATATTAAAACCTCTTCCTCACCGTATTTTTAGGTGTTCTGGATCTAATACATCTCATATTTTTACCAATATGTCTATATAATTCCTCCGAATTCCACATTTTATGTTGACATTCAACTAAAGATGTCCCTGAATCAGAACTTCAAATTCAATAATCCTCTGAAGTTGGGGAAGGAGGTTAAATTCAATTTCTTGGATTCAAGTTGACTCCTATAGTTCTTAGTTTGGACTGGATCCAAAATATTTCTGTTTCAGTTGTGACAAAGGTGGTGAAAATCATATAAGACTGACCCTTTTGAGATTCCTGTCATTTGGGGCCAAAGTCTCACAAGAAGATGTTAGAGTTAACCATGGCTCATTAAGCCTTGTACCCAAATTGCAGGTTTGTGCCTAACCTAATGTGGATTTCTGCCTTGAAGTACTCTTCTGTGTGTTGCTGATTTCTTGTTTCATGCTGCTAAAGCTGCTTTGATTTTCTTTTTGGCCAGTTTCCAGGCCATCTTTTAATTCCTCTTATGACGTTTCCATACCAGCTTTAATTTCTGCTAGCGGCAACTATATATTTTCATCTCATTTTTCAAGTAAGGACCTCAAAACTTTACCAATTCAGATTTCTCACGCTGGAAATATTTGTCCAGCGACTGACACCAATTGTCATGGCTTCTGAGTACTCAGGAATATTTGGACATCAGCAGCACATTTATTTCTTTGAGAGAGAAATGAATGGACACAGACTTGGGATAACCTGTCCTTGATTATATTTATTTGCTATGTATACATATCCCTGTTACTACTCTGAGTAGATCTGATGACTATTTTACAGCAGAAGAATAAACAGCAAAGTTTGCAGCTTGTAGAACTCTAGAAAGCAACTCTATTTTAAACACAAAACAAAAAAAAGTCACTTGCCCACCTGGTTTGCAAATGCCGTTCCTTCTGCTGTTTGACTGTGTGTTTACATCCGTTAAATCCTGTAAGAGCATGAGCCTGGGCTGTCATCCAAGGCCACGCCCCTCCTCTGATTACATGGGGAAGGTGACAGGCAAAACTGCCTTGGAATTGGAAGGGCTGATGAGTCCACATTTGTGCTCCAGATCAGGGGTTCTCAGACTTTTTCTTTCTGAGGCCCCACAACATGCTGTAAAAACTCCACGGCCCACCTGTGCCACAACAATTGTTTTCTACATATAAAAGCCAGGACTGATGTTAAGGGGTAGCCAGCAGGGCAATTGCCCAGGGCCCACGCCACAGGGACCCCTCGGAAGCTAAGCTGCTCAGGCTTCTGCTTCAGCCCCAGGTGGCGGACTCAGGGCCCCAGGCTTCAGCCCTGCTCAACAGGCTTAGGCTTTCTGCCCTGGATCCCAACGAGTCTGACACTGGTCCTGCTTGGCGAACCCCTGAAACCTGCTCGTAGCCCCCCCAGGGAGCCCTGGACTCCTGGTTGAGAACTACTGCTTTAGATGAAAGGGAGTCATTTTCAGCTCAGCAGGTGCCTCATTCTGCATTCTTCTGTTGAAAAGAAATGTCTGATTTTGGGGGAAAATATTTTGAAGTCTCCATGGGTATAATCGTCACCCCACTGAAGTGAGAGGCAAAAATCCACCCCCCCCATTCATAGGTGCCTACTCTGTGGGTGCTCTGGGGCTGGAGCACCCAAGAGGAAATTTAGCGGGTGCTCCGCACCTACCGGCAGCCAAGCTCCTCCTCTCCTTCTCCACTTCCCCCCAAGCGTGCTGCGTCCTTGCTTCTCCCCCTCCTTCCCAGCACTTCCCACCCGCTGCCTAACAGCTGTTTGGCAGTGCTTAAGACCTTCTGGGAGGGAGTGGAAGGAGTGGGGATGCAGAGCGCTCAGGGGAGGAGGTAAAGAGGCGGGACAGCGGCAGGGACTTGTGGGAAGGGGACGGAATGGGGCAGGAAGGTGGTGGGGACTTTGGGGAAGGGGTGGAATGGGGTGGGGGGAAGGTGGGGCAGGGGGGAGGAGTCGAGCACCCACCGGGAAGAGGAGAAGTCAACGTCTATGCCCCCATTGAAAAATGGAGCCAGGATTTCACCCCATGTCAGGGTGAGACGAAGTGGTAGGGTTAACTGGACTCCCCACTTGAGTGATTCGACAAACATATGCCATTAAGTCAACTTGTTAGTGCCCAGGGAGCCCTGGAATAGCTTTTACTCTTTCTTGATGGGTTAAGGGAGCCTCTCAAATATAACCTCTGTCATCAAATGTACCATTTTTGTCACAAAATCATTAAAATAAACTGGTAGAACCAGGAGAGGAAATAATGAAAATGATGTTTTAATATCTCTTTTAAAGTAATTTGTGTTTCTCATACAAAGAATAGGCTTCAGAAATAAAACAGTGGAGCTGTTTTTTATCTAATCACTTTGTATGAAATTTGTGTATTGTCTCAAACATCAAGTCTAATAGTTATTCCTTTTTTGAAGACCACACAGAATATTACACACTGCATATTGCCCCAATTGCATTCCCAATGAAGCTAGTAGCTTCGTGGGGTTTGGGTCAGGCACTAGTAAACGTACAGTATGTGTATGTATGCACACACACCTTTGTTCTTACTTTGGAAACACTGATGTTTGTTGTCTAATTATTGTTTGACATTTTTAATCCAGTTATTTTTGTCTTCAGTAACACATTCTAGGTACAGGTTGAAACTCCAAGAGCTTTTGGACCATTTTATCACAGTCAATGGGAGAGCAGATAGAATAACTGCTTAGAAAATAGTGTCTCAGCATAAATCTCAACATGAACAAAAATCATGAGGTTAGTGAGTAGAAACGTGTATATCTCCAAACCTGGACTACTGCCACTGTATTGAGAAAATTTAGGAATATCAGCATACCTTATATTCCCCCCCCCCAATAAAATATTCAGTTGTGCCTGTGACCAAAAGAATCAGTTTTCCAAAGTTGCTGTAACAATTAGAATGCAATTTTTCTTTCTTTCTCTAATGGTTTTAAGAAATCTATTTAGAAACACTAATAGATAATATTGTCCTATTTCAATTTAGTATGCCATCAAAATTATTTTCATAGTGTCCCTGTTTCTAAGTAGGTTAAGTCTTCTTACAATTTCAGTGTGTGCATGTTTGCATTAGAGACAGGGGCAAACCAAAACACTGGATCCCAACACCCTTGAGCTTTGGGTAAAAACATGTCTGGTTTGGAACTTCATGGTATGGGCCTGTCCCTAATTTATTGCTATATGAGCAGATCATTTGCACCATTCTAGAATATAGATCTTATTGTCTTTATTTTCTTTTAATATAATATATGGAGATATACCTATCTCATAGAACTGGAAGGGACCATGAAAGGTCATCGAGTCCAGCCCCCTGCCTTCATTAGCAGGACCAATTAGTGATTTTGCCCCAGATCCCTAAGTGGACCCCTTAAGGATTGAACTCACAACCCTGGGTTTAGGAGGCCACTTTTCATAACTACCAGGATACAATTGAAATTTATTATTATTTATAGGACTATATGAAGTGTTGGGCAGACATATTGCCCAATTTGTGTAAAACACATCCCTTTCTCCATCTTATAATACTTATAATACTTTCTTGTCTTGAATATTCATATATAATTTTACTACTCACTACTTATTGTTTTCTTTTTAAAATATTTTACATCACTGCTTGAAGCAAAACTGCTGTTCACATTTTCTGTCTAAGAATATGAAAGAAACTGGCACATGAAATTGCAAGCCCAATAGCAAGGATTTTTAATGAACCTGTAAACTCAGGGGTCAGACCCTGTAACTGGAGAATTGCTAATATAGTTCCTATTTTTAAGGAGGGGTAGTGGGGAGAAAGTGATCCGGGAAACTACAGGCCTGTTAGTTTGACCTCAATTGTATGCAAGGCCTTGGAACAAAATTTTAAAGAGAAAGTAGTTAAGGATAAAGAGGTAAATGGTAAGTGGGATAAAATACAACATGGTTTTACAAAAGGTAAATCATGCCAGGCCAATCTAATCTCCTTCTTAGACAACTGATTTTTTTAGACAAAGGAAATGCAGTAGATCTAATCTACCTGGATTTCAGTAAGGCATTTGATATAGTTCCACATGGGAAATTATTAGTTAAATTGGAGAAGATTGGGGATTAATACAAGAACTGAAAGGTGGATAAGGAACTGGTTAAAGGGGAGACTACAATGGGTCATACAGAAAAGTGAACTGTCAGGCTGGAGTGAGGTTACTAGTGGAGTTCCTCGGGGATCAGTCTTGGAACTAATCTTATTTAACATTTTTATTAATGATCTTGGCATAAAAAGTGGAGTGTTCTAATAAAATTTGCGGATGACGGAAAGTTGGGGGTATTGCCAATATGGAGGAAGACCAGAATATCATAGAAGACTATCTGGACGACTTTGAAAACTGGAGTAATACAAATGGGATAAATTTAATAGTACAAAATGCAAGGTTATGCATTTAGGGACTAACAAGAAGTTTTGCTGTAAGATGGGGACATATCAGTTGGAAGTGACAAAGGAGGAAGACCTGCTTGTATTAGGTCACAGAATGGCAGTAAGCTGCCAGTTTGATGCAGCCATGCAAAAAGCTAATTCAGTCCTGGGATGCATCAGGAGAGATATTTCCAATAGAGATAGGGAAGTGTTAGTAGTACCATTACATAAGGCACTGGTGAGACCTCATCTGGAATACTGTTTGCAATTCTGGTCTCCCATGTTTAAGAAAGATGAATTCAAACTGGAACAGGTGCAGAAAAGGGCCACTAGGATGATCAGAGCAATGGAAAACTTACCTTGTGAGAAGAGAGTCAAAGAGCTTGGCTTGTTTAGCCTAACCAAAAGAAGGCTGAGGGGAGATATGATTGCTGCCTATAAATACATGAGAGGGATAAATACCAGGGAGGTAGAGAAGTTATTTAAGTTAAGTGACAGTATGTACAAGAAAAAATGGATATAAACTGGCTATCAACAAGTTTAGGCATGAAATTAGGTGAAGATTTCTAATCATCAGAGGAGTAAAATTCTGGAACAGCCTTTCAAGGGGAACAGTGGGGGCAAAAAAGCCTAACTGGCTTCAAGACAGAACTTGACATGTTTATGGAGGGTATTGTATGATGAGACTGCCTACAATGTCACGTAGCTGATCTGCGACTGCTAGCAGGAAATATCGCCAGTGGTCGATGATGGGACACTAGATGGAGAGGGCTCTGAGTTGTTACAGAGAACTATTTCCCAGGTGTCTGGCTGGTGGATCTTGCCCACATGCTCAGGGTCTGATTGGGGGTCAGGAAGGAATTTTCCCCCAGGTCAGATTGGCATAGACCCTGGGGGTTTTTATCCTTCCTCTGCAGCATGGGTCACTTGCAAGTTTAAACTAGTGTAAATGGTAGATTTCCTGTAACTTTGAAGTCTTTAAATCATGATTTGAGGACGTCAGAAACTCAGCCAAAGGTTATGGATCTATTACAGGAGTGGATGGATGAGGTTCTATAGTTTGCAATGTGCAGGAGGTCAGGCTAGATGATCACAGTTGTCCCTAGTGGCCTTGAGGACTGAGTCTATGAGAACATTGCTCCAGGCTACTTTTTTTTTTAACTTTCTCAAACGCAAAGTACTTGTCGATAAGCTTTTAAATATGTCTCTTCCTTGCTTTCAGGATTGCTGCATGGATATGTTACCAGTTTATTTGTAAGGAACTGATCAATGACCACAAATGTTGTTAATAAATGTTGTAATAATATTCAAATTAATACTAATCAGATGATCTGTTAGTAGCTGATTTATCATTAAATTCTGCACCAAAAATAAAAGAATTCTGCACACAATAATTTAAAATTCTGCAAAGTTCTGCATATTTTATTTGTCAAAGTAACACAGTATAATCACACCAGTTTCAATTGTTTTGGTAACTGATTTCAAAATACCTGTCAGCAAGTATGTCTGTAACAATACAGACAACAAAAAAGATTCATTAAATGTTTTTTGACAAATAGATTCCTTACTAGGCATATTAATACAGAACTTTGAATAATAATTAATTTAAACTACAATATAGAAACATTCCCCGTACCCCTCAGAAGCAGCGCAACATGAGTAATATAGCATCAGAATCTGACACTTAATGGATCAGGATCAGAAACACTGTTAATCTGTTGATCTCCATTTGTTTTATCTTTCATTCTGTGCACTGGAGGAATTATGCTAAATACAAAAAATGAATTTTTTGTCTACTGAATGCCTAACATAGCAAGGGTAAGAGGTGCATTCAGTGTGCAACAGATTATAAACTAATCTTTATTGTTTTTATTTTCTTTAGGGTGTAAAACAACCGGAGATGTTTTATGAAGCTATGATATACTATATAATGGAACCCTTATCACACCTGATGCTCTAGAAGTTGGCTCCTTGCTCCATCAGTGGTCTGATATTCAGGGGTGGCTCTATGTATTTTGCTGCCCCAAGCACGGCAGTCAGGCGGCTTTCGGTGGCATGCCTGCGGGAGATCCGCTGGTAACGTGGATTCGGCAGCATTCCCGTGGGAGGTCCGCTGGTAATGTGGATTTGGCGTACCCACCGCCGAAACCATGTGGCCGGTGGACCTCCCGGAGGCATGCCGCCGAAGGCAGCCTGACTGCCACCTTCACAGTGACTGGCAGGCTGTCCCCCATGGCTTTCCACGCCAGGCAAGCACTTTATGTTAGTAGCATTCACTCTGAATGCTGAAACATCACTGTGGGACAGGAACTCACTGACATGACTCTCGGGAAAGGTGATGGACTTGTACGAACTGTCAGGCATGTTGAATGGTTGGGGGTGACCCAGGTAGGAGCAAAGCCCACAATCTTGCTTTCACTGTCAGGTTTAGAGGGAACTATTCAAGAGGCATTAAGTAGATGGGGAATGAATGATATCCAAGATTCCTTCTATCTGTCTAAGGGCTGGTCTACACTACAGGGGAAAATCGATCTCAGATACGCAACTTCAGCTACGTGAATAATGTAACTGAAGTCAAAGTATCTAAGATTGAATTACTCACCATCCTCACGGCGCGGGATCGATGTTCACAGCTCCCCATGTCGACTCCGCAACTCCGTTTGGGTTGGTGGAGTTCTGGAATCGATATAAGTGCGTTCGGGGATCGATATATGGCGTCTAGATGAGACGCCATATATCGATCCCCAAGCAATCGATTGCTACCCACCGATACGGCAGGTAGGTAAGACGTAGCCTAAGATACTTCTATGGCCCCTGTTACTGTAATTTCTCATCACTTCACAATATTAATGTATTTATCTTCTCTATCTCTCAGGGATGTTGCTAGGTAGTATTATCCTCTTTTTGCAGATGGGGGAATAAAGTGTAGAAAGATTAAGACTTGCCACAAGAAAGACTGTAATGGAGCTGAGAATTAAACCCAGGTCTCTCAATCCCCAGGCTAGCACAGGTCCATCAGCACAAGATCCTCAGCGCAGGATCATCTTTCTGTATACAACAGAGTCAAGCTGACATGCATAAAAGAAGTAAGAGAAAAGCAGTGGCCACTGCTGAAGTGGGAGAAAATCCAAATTCATCCTGAGAATAGTATATGTTCTGATGTTTATATGTTGGAAAGAAGACTTTCATTTTGGGTTGGGATCCCAGGAATGGGAAAACTTTATTTTTGATCTTTTTAATTTTTTTAATCAGAAATAGGAAAGGACTACTCTTGTGTCTTGTTCTGTGAGCTACTTGCTGCTGGCAAAAGGGATTTCTTCCCAACTTCCCCCATGTAAGAGTAACCTAATATAATAAAAGTTTAAAATATGTAATAATAATAATAATGACAGCAAACTATCCTAGGACCTGAGGAGATGCTTGGACCCTGTACAACAATTTAAAATACAAAGCAATGAAAAAATCATAAGATAACATAAAACAGGGTTTAAAAAAATCATGTGACATTGTTAAAAACTGGAGTGGAAGCATCCTGTACAGGCTGAAGACCCTTTTAGCTATTTGGGGCATTCATCTCATAAAGGGAAGTTTAGCTCATTTATGAAACAAATATAGGTCACCTTCAAAGTGTGAAACTCTCAGTACTCAATGCCTTTGAAGATTACTAGAGTAAAAACCAAAGTTGAAACTGTTCCAAATGACTGTTGTGGAGCTTTCACTGTGTCCTATTTATCCGATTGCCTTTTTTGTGGTTGAAGAATTCCCAAGTCCCTGCTACTTTGTCTTTTCAGGAATTATTAAAAATAAAAACCCAACATTTCAAAGTATTCTTTTTGGGTTTGTCCCCTATATCTCACCCTTCTTGTCCTCTCAAGGTCAAATCCTGCCCTTCTGAAGAGAAAACATCTAGGTGGAAATACCTAGAGTATCTCTGTGCGTTGTTAGAACAATGGGATTTGTAATCTATCATCAGCTCTTTGGCTGGATTTTCAGTTGCTGTGGGCAGGGTTCTATATGCATCATGCTGTCACTCATCCAAACAGTGACACACATCCAAATTCCCAATCACTTTTGCCTCTCTCTGGTGTCCCCTTATGTATTTGTTTAAAACAAACCAACAGATAATTAAAAAAAACAAAACAAAACCAGAATTGATGTCCATTTGTCACCACACCAAAAAAAGTAGTTTTGGGACAAAGCACATGTTTGTCCCATTCTTTGTCTTTCTGGTGCAGTTACTAGTCTGGTCCAGGGTTTGAGGGCAATTTATTAGGACTGTAGTACTGTATCCAGTATCGCCAGACTTTATCTATTCTCTCATTTTGTACTTCAATTGTAAGTTCATAAACTTAAACTTAAACTTGTGGCTTAATGTGGCTGGAACCTCTAAGCACGACTGCAATGTGAAGAAATGAGGCCTGCCCATGTAGACTCCAAAGATGACAATCGTTGTGCAACACCAAATAGTTATCTATGTTCTCGTATTGAACTCAGGTCTGGCTCTCGTAAATTCCAGACTGGCACCCAAACCATCTTTCGTCTCTACTAAATAGCCTTCCTCCTGGTTGGATTTTGTATTTCTTCTAGCTCTTGTAATGGCAGTCGCATAGTGTATCCTCATTTCTTCCCTTCTCCTGTGTCTTTAAGAGAGGGATTGCTGGTCTCAGACTGACTTCCCTTCCCCATATAATAGTGTGAGCTATTACAGACATTTAAACATTGTATTTCCTCTGTAACCTTAAGACCCTTTCTCCAGAAGTGAAAGTAAAGGCCAGTGGGGACAGTCTCTTTGCTTCCTCTCTATGGAAGCTAAGGGGTGAGGGTGTGGATTTCTCCTTTCCTCCACCTTGCACATGGGCAAGAATAAAGAAAATGTTTATGCTGGTGGGGAGGTGGAAAGGTGACCAGCCAGGTCTTTCAGTCAGTGTGAAGTGCACACTGATCAGTACTTCGCTAGCTCTGCTGGGTCTAACCTCAACTCCCTAACTGCACAGGAGTCAAGGACTCAGCTCAGAGCTGCGGTTGTTAGTGGAGGACAGGTGACCCAAATCCATTATACTGTGTATCAGCCTGTTGTTATTCGGTGTGGTTGGATGACTGAATATCAGATTTTGCTTCATATGTATGATTTACTGAGCCTAGCATACAGTTCATACTTGTTTAAGGGACATAAGAGTTGTCAGCTCTCCTGCCACTATTTTTAATTGAAATAATTGCACTAGATTAAAAGGAAATTGTCCAGATTGTAATAAATAGGACCTTTTAAAAAAAATTAAAGTATGAGTAATGAACTAAGCAACGTGCTTGCTTTTTCTTTTTAAGTCAGTTATGTAATTATTCCAAATGGATTCCTATAGAAACCTGTTGAAAAGATGGTTGATCCTATGTTCATAAACTAAGCCCTTAAAGCTGTATTTGACCAACATACTGTGTAATAGAGAGTGAGTGCTGTGCCGAAGCATTAATTAGTTATTGTTTATGATGTAGTGCCAAGAGTCCTGGTTCAAATATAGTATTTAGGGAGATTGTTTTCCAAATTAGGAACCTTAGTTTCTCAGTTCCTGAATTGTAAACGTATATGCTTGAAACTAATTGTACCTCCTATAACACTAATTCCATTAATTCATCTAAATCCAACGTTTATTGAAATTCTCAGTGCTAGTAGATTTTTATCAGGTGTCTCTATTCTTGAAGTCCAGTTTTCAGATATGGCACATTTAGCAGAATCGCTGTGTAACAGGATTTGGACAACTTCTTAAGGTGCCCACATTTGAAACTTGATCCTGAAATATTTTCCAGTATAACTGCAAGTAAAAGTAATGATGCCCTTTCTTTTCAGCTATTTGAACCTCATAAAATGAGAGTACAAATATCTTAACTATTGGGTGAGTCTGGATTATAAGAAGTCTCAAGGTATTCTTAAGCAATTTAAAGTGCCTTTCCTATGCTGATAAGTGTCTATGGAATATGGCACCTTGTTATTACTTTATATATTTTTCTCCTCTTCATAGTTAAAGCCATATTTGCTGGCTTTATTATTCATATTGGTGCCAGTCAGGATTGCTGAGGACCATACAAACGCATAGGAACATAAGGTCTTTGGCCCCAAAGTGCTTTACTTTTTGGTTTTTTTTACCATTACAGAATTAATACAGTTTCTATAGGAGGGGAGTGAGCAGCATTCTATTCTGGCTCACACTTCACAAGTTAGTTAACATTTGATCTGTTATGGAGGAGGCATAGCTCAGTGGTTGAGCATTGGCCTGCTAAACCCAGAGTTGTGAGTTCAGTCCTTGAGGGGGCCACTTAGGGACCTGGGGCAAAAATCAGTACTTGGTCCTGCTAGCGAAGGCAGAGGGCTGGACTTGATGACCTTTCAAGGTCCCTTCCATTTCTAGTAGATAGGAATATCTCCAATTATTTAATTTTTTTATTTATTTAAATTTTATGAGCTGGAAAGAGCACATCTTCCTTTTCGGATTCTAGGTCAAGTTTTTAGGACTGGCAGCCAGTGTTCCCTAATTTTTTACATCCATGTGCGGAATGAATTTTATTACGTGCACCAATCTGGAGGTGATGTGTGTCAGGGGGGTTCGGTATATGGGAGTGGGCTCAGGGCTGGGGCAGATAATTGGAGTCCAGGGGTGTAAGGGATCCAGCTGGAGGTGAGGGCTCTGGGGTGGAGCTGGGGAATGAGGGGTTTGAGGTGCAGGAGGAGGTTCAGGGCTGAGATCAGAGGGTTGGGGTGCCTCTCTTGCCGCAGCAGCCCGGGGACACATTTAGAATTTTACCAGAACAACAACTCAATTGTCCCCACTCTTCGGAGAAATTCCATGAGAATTTGAATTTGTATTGGAGATCTCTCCTCCCATTACTGACCCCAGCCTGACTCTGCGTAGTTTTTTAAATTTGACTTTATAGCCCACAGTAATATGACTCCAGGAAGACTAGTTGTGCTGTTGCTCCGTAGTGCTCATTGTGTAAGAGACTGGGATAACTGAGATGTGGAAAGCCAGATTTTAAGACGCAAGATTTAATGTGTGTTGATATTTTAAAACAAGTCCCTTTTTCTAATGGGAGAAATTGTTTGTCACAGTCTTTTTACAGCTATAACCAATCCTTTTTGGCTAAAAACATACTTGCTTTTAGCCAGCTCTGGATAACATATGTACATTCACTTTATGGGCAATATCCTAGCTGTTGATCCAGTTGCAAAATTCACATTGCTGTCAGCTGAAGTTCTGCAATATCAGTGGCTCGAAATAGTTCTTGTAAACAGGGCCTGCCCTAGATACATTGGCATGTACTGCCAATGCCTAGTAAAACAAAACAGTTGAGCTGCCTATCTTGTGTATCTAAATCTAGCACCAGTGTGTTCCCCCTGACACCCCCCAAAAAAAAATTAAAAAATGTAATGCCTCTGAATATTACAAAGCGATTGCTCTTGGAAGCAGACAAACATGCATTACTAAGGTTTAGGAAAGTTGTTTTTGATCCAGTAAAACATTAGATTAATCACCACACTGAAAATAATTATTTATTTATGTATTTCAAATAGGTTTCTCTCTCTTTCTTTCTTTAATGGGCTATATTCTGATGCATACAAATAATTTGTATAGGTGTCAAACTAAAAACTGCTTGGTGGAAAAACTGTCTTCCCCACTGGAAACAGCAAGAAGTAATGGAAGATATTTTTTAAAAACTTGGCTTTCTGACTGTGTAACTGCTTCATGAGAATGAATACATTTGAATCACTGCAGTAATAAAACAAAATGCAACTATGGAATGTGCAGGGTGGGACAAGAATGAAAAAATGCTACTCTTGTATTAGAATAATCTGTGTACAAGTGGTCTCCTCAAAGCAGTCAGCAGGACACTTTCCATCTTAAAATGGGGCCGGGGGGAGAGAGCAAGAGAGAGAAATTTGCTTTGAAATAAACACCAGAGTACGGGAAAATCCAGAGTGAAGACAGTATCTTTGTACGTTCTGAACATCTATAAATTTTTGCAAGGCTAAGATATTGGACCTTGGTGAGTGCTTGTCCACTTTGGGGTTGAAAGATTATTTTCCACAGAATTTAATTTCCTTTCTTACTGCATATTCTAGTTCTTTAGCTGTTAAGTTTGCTATAAGTATTAGGCAGATGCAGCAAGAACAGCAGAAATTGACAAAACAAGGATCAAACTCATTGCTAGGATAAGCAAATGAAACTCCATTGAAGACATGAAATTGGCCACATTCTTTAAAAGGAAGGGGAGCTTTTTATAGTACCCAATAACTGTGAATTGGGCATTGAGACTCTTCTTTTTCCCGACACTTCTAATGTGAAAGGTGCTGGACTGACAGCCCTGGAAATTGAAGTCCTCTATTTCTCCACAGGACAGGTATAGCATGGGCAGCAGCTATGCAGGCTTCCCCACGCTGTCCTGCCAATGTGTCTTGACCCTGTTCTGAAGAGATCTCTTCTGGAGGTGAGTGGGTAGCTTAGTCTCTATGTCCCTTCAGTCACTGCTGCCTCTGATGGTTGCCAACAAGGCTGCCAAGTGGTTTTAATTAAGTGGACGCTCATCCACTACAAAGTGGGCTGAGATTACCATTTGACTTACTTAAGTCTTCAGTGGGTAGTAACTTTCTTTTACTACGTATGTGAGCTGGATTCATAGTGATCTGCAGTACTTTAGTAGACTGCAGTCAAATTTCCTGTGCAGTTAAATGGCAGATCCAAATTTTGTCCTACTTTTTTGTTTTTGTTTGAAGAGCCAATATAAATGCTATATTAACACGCGTGCACATGCATGCAGATAGCTTAATGCATTGCCTTCCTAAACTTCATGAGCAAAACCAGCTAGAGCAAGCAGCCCGGCTCTCTTAGAGAACCCTGCTGTAATAAACTGGGGTGAAACACCAACAGTTTGTTAAAGAAATTAATCTCTATTTCCTTCTTCTAATGAGAGTGTTTGTACTTGGTTTTAATATAAAACTATATCTTGACACATTCCTTTTTCATGTCTACAATGTAACTTAATATCAACATTTATTAGAAAAATTAATATTCTTACTTTGAATTCAGTGAAAGTGATAATCTGCAGCATCCTAAACTGCTATGAAATGATAGTCAGTGCTACCAGATAAGCATTTGAATTCTAGTAGGCAACTGTCATCTAATGCAGAAGCCATAAGATAGAACACTTGAAAGAAACTGAAGATGGCATTGATAAGCTGTCAGTTTAAAGACAATGGCAGCTCACTTGTGTGGCAGATAAACAGATGTAACCTATTTATCATCTTGGATTTGCTTACCTAAAATTGAAAATTGAAAATATATATTTTACAGCTGTCTATGGATTGTCCAGGATATTGCATTGCAGCAACCAGATTTTTTTTCTTGATCGTGCCGGGGATGGGATATAGTTCTCAGTCTGCTTGACTCTGTTTGTGACTGTTTATAGCCGTATATGGATACTAAGAAAATATAACACTATTTAATCCAGTTCTTTTTCTTGTAAACACATCATTTTGGATCGTCATTAAACTTGAAGAAATAAGAAAAATCACATACTTACCGTAACATACACAAATACCTAGAAATAAAACTATCTGGGGTGATTTATTGCAGAATTTGTTTTTCTTTTTAAAGACCTGTTTGAAATTGTGTATATATAATATACAACAAAGACAAAATCAGTGATATCCCTAAGGGATCCAATTCTGCCTTTCTTCTACATCCAAAACAGTTACTGACTTTAGTGGAATTTGAGTGCACAAAGGTCGGAGGATTGAACCCCTATTTTATAATAATCCAAGAATTTTTCATTGATATTTAATTTTATATGATAAATTATTGGAACATCCGATCAGTGCTTATGTGAAGGTGCTTGAACATATAAATTTTTTTTTTAAATTTTGAAGTAAATATCTGTTTGGGAGTCTGTTATAGATGGTAGGGTGACATTAGGAAGTATTCAATTTACATAATTAATAAGTCACCTTAAATGAAGTTTGCACAAGACTGCCAAAGCACTGTGAAATTGGTTTTCAGCTCTTGGGAATGCATCATGGATCAGAAGTCTGTCATTGTTTTTGTTTAAAAGTAGGCCTGAACTGCAGTATTCAGATCCAGAGCTGAATTTCCCCAAATTTGTGAGAGTTTGAATCCAGACTTTAGCTTTAAGCCCATCTTTACATGAATCTTTAAAAATAGTTGCATAACTTACCTCAAATAAAGCAGTATTGCAATGTATTCCATTTTCAATTTAAATACCAAAATATAGTTAGATTAACAACAGTACAAGAGGATGGTGATGTACTTCACTCTGCTCGTATTTATATAATTTTCCTTTTTCTACTTCATATAGCCCCATATCCTACCACATTACTCACATTGAATACTACCTTACCTCACAAATAGTTTCATTGATTTCAATAAGAGTGTTTGCAAATCAAGGTATTAGTCCATGCAAGTAAGTGTGGCAGAATGATCCTGTAGCCTTACTCACATGACTTGTTCAAATGACTAAATTGGGACTCGTCCCCTGAATCAGGGCTGCAGGATTAGGTTTATGCTGTAGTTAGAAATGTGTAATATTTTTAGTATCACTTCTTTACCAGTAGTTTTATATTAATCTTTTTAATAGGATTCTTGATGATGTGCAGAGGTTGGGTGTAATGGAAAGTTAAACTAGACTCTGAAATTTATACATAGTCTCTGAGTTAGAGTGAGTTAGTCTGATGTCCATTTTACCTTAAAATCATCCAGATAAATAAAAATAAAAACCATGAAACTTTTCAGAAACACAATGATCCAGGGATGATGATGTTTAACCCTCACTCTGCTTCAGGTGCCTAAAAGTATCCTCCATAAAAGATTAATTCCTGGCATGGGGCATTCAAAGGGTTAACACTTGTCAAGCTCTATAAAGAAGTGTTAACGAGGCATTTTCAAAAGCAAGCATTTTATTTGATGCTCTTGAAAATGTTTCACATGTCACCAATAGTCTGCTAAATATAAATGACTGAAATGCAGCAGAGGGAAGATGTTTATAAACAAAGCATAGGTCCCCACAATCTGTAAATAAATAATTGTGCTTCCTATATCATTTGACTCTTTAAACTAATTACTCTGTGATCGGGATGTAAAAGGATAGTTTTAATGATTTATCATGTAATTATCATTAACTACCAGAATGTTACCACAAATAATGTGTGGTCACTGGAATTAATTTATTACCTCTCTCTTTCCAAGTTTTGCAGACGTTTACTTTTTTCTCATTATCGATCTCCGTGTCACAAGTTTAAATCCAGGACAGGTCATTAGAGACTGACAAGTGTTAGCAAACAGTGGCTGTTTGGTGGCCTACGTGAAACTTGTTTGTATGTTTTATTTATAGAGCACTTAATAAATTTGGCCCTGATATTGCAATGCTCTCCATATGGGAGCAGGTGTCTCTGCCTGCATGGAACTCATTGCAGGATCAGATTCTAACTTGGTAAGCTTTTTAGGGCAAGGAACACATTTTCCTTTGTAAAAAGAAAAGGAGTACTAGTGGCACCTTAGAGACTAACAAATTTATTTGAGCATAAGCTTTCATGGGCTACAGCCCACTTCATCACACTCTAACGAGAGTGATCAGTTAAGGTGAGCTAATACAGCAGGAGAGAAAAAAACTTTTTGTAGTGGTAATCAAAATGAAATTGTAAGAAATTGTGAGGAACAGTGTGTGTGTGTGTGGGGGGGGGGAATAAACCTGGGGAAATAGTTTTAATTTGTGTAATGAGCCATCCACTCCCAGTCTTTATTCAGTCTTTATTCAAATGAGAAACATTTTGCAAATTAATTCCAATTCAGCAGTCTCTCTTTGGAGTCTGTTTTTGAAGTTTTTTTGTTATAATATTATGACTTTTAGGTCTGTAATCGAGTGACCAGGGTGATTTGAAGTGTTCTCTGACTGGTTTTTGAATGTTATAATTCTTGACGTCTGATTTGTTTCCATTTTTTTTTATGTAGAGACTGTCTGGTCTGGCCAATGTACATGGCAGAGGAACATTGCTGGCACATGATGGCATATGTCACATTGGTAGATGTGCAGGTGAACGAGCCTCTGATAATGTTGCTGATGTGATTAGGTCCTATGATGGTGGACTTACTTTTCTGATGGAGTAGCCTTGTTTGGGGAAGGTGGTTTTAACTGTATTCAAGTGTATATCCCAGACTTTCTCCTTTGAACATATTCTGTGGTATCTGAATGTCTGACTGTAGATAATAGATTGCTTGTTGTGTTTAAGGTGTTTACTGTATCTGAGGATATGTCATCAAATCCTTCCCCAAACCACTCCAAGAGACATTCTACAACCTCATCCACCAGGAACTCACACCAGGGGCCTTCGACATGCTTCCCAAGATACACAAGCAAGGGAACCCAGACAGACCCATCAAATCCCACCCTTCCTGAAGGAATATCAGGACTCACAGAAACCACCTTCAAACTACTCACCACACAAAGGGCCAGCTTCCTCTGGAAACTCAACAACATTAACAGCCTGTCTCAGAACACCATCCTTGCTACCATGTTTTTCACCTCACTTTATACCAACATCCCTCACAATGACAGCATTGTGCCTGTCTCAAATATCAAGAAGAGACAACCCTCAGATATCCATCCAAACTCATCCATTTCATCCTCAACCATAATAATTTTACATTCAACAACAAAGATTTTGTCCCAACTCTGGGAACAGCCATGGGTACTAGGAATGCTCCCAGTATGCCAATCTCTTCACAGGTCACCTTGAGGAGGAATTTCTGGACAATTGCACCATGAAACCAATGTTGTACATCAATGACATTTGCATCTGCTGGGCAGATGACCTAAACTCCCTCAGATATTTCCATCACCACTTAACCACCACCACCCATCCGTCAAACTCTCTCTAGAACATTTCTACACTAGCATCAACTTCCTGGACTCCACGATCAGCTTCAACAATGGAACCCTACAAACAAAGATATACATGAAGCCCATGGAACACCACATCTACCTTCAGAGGTGCAATAACCACCCCAGACACGAAAACTTCTGTTATCTACAGCAAGGTACTCAGCTATCAGAGAATATGCTCAGAGGAGAAAGTCTGGGATACACACCTTACACACTTAACTGCCTTCCACAAACAAGGATACTCCACCAGAAAGTAGATCACATCATGGAATGAGTCACTCATATACCTCAAGAGAACCTGCTTCAATACAGATATAGTCCCTCTCCCCCTCCCCGACTGCACACCTCTAGTTGTCACCTACCCCCCCATATGGGGTATCAGAAAACAATTATAAGGTGACACAGGCCAGCCGCAGGTATTTAATTGAAGTGTAGACATACTCCCTGAGTACATTTCCCAGACCTGAAGAAGAGCTTTTATGTAAGTTTGAAAACTTCTCTCTCTCTCTCATAAATAGAAGTTGGTCCAATAAAAGATATTACCTCACCCACCTTGTCTCTCTAATATGCCATAAGTGTCAAACCATCACCTTGTTCATCACTTGGTACATTACAAAAGCAACAATAGTTACCCTCCTTCATCATGCGTGCACACACACACACACATACACACAAGTTCTTCTGTGTCTGAAACTATCCAGAGTAATATATTCAGAAACCACCTTCAAACTACTCACCACACAAAGGGCCAGCTTCCTCTGGAAACTCAACAACATTAACAGCCTGTTAATATATATTCAGACAAAAAGCAAAAGATGATACAGAGTCTGATTCTTCTCCCCATGGCCATATTAAAATGCCATGCTATCCACATTATGCCAGTGATATGTGTATCAGCGTAAAAGGATCCATCACAAATTGGCATTGAATTTTTCCAAAGCTATTGAAATCTGCCACAAAATGAAATGAGTTTTCTAAACTTCCTCCCTTGACAGTAGTAATGGTGAGTTCTAGTGTCACAAGACTATTGAGAAGGGTTGACTATACATTTTGAAGGCAGAATGTTCTTTTCAGATGAGGTGGGTAGAGCAAATTTAGCGTTAATCCAACAGAAAGCAGAGAGATCCAGGCCCTAGAGTCTCTAGAGAGGGCATAAAAAAACAGATGTATTTATTCTAGAATGTTGTCCTCAATTGCTACATTAGGGCCAATACGGTGCCCACTGAAGTTGATGGAAAGATTCTCACTGACTTCAGTGGCTATTGGCCCATGCCGTTCTGACATTTTATAGACTGGCTATAGCATAGTCCAGTCCAATATGTGCTTTCAAAGAAAAAAGCTAAACCGAGGCTTGTGTTTGCTTATGAAATGTAGGAAAATGTTCTTTAGACAAATTGTTTTTATAAAAGAGAACACACTTTAATCAAAAGATTAAGGAGTCAATGAAAGTTTATCTTTAATGAAAGAAAAGAGATTAAGTTCCCATGAAATTGAACTGATTTAGGCTTCAAGAAAAAAAAATTAGACCAGATTTGTGAGGATATCTTGGATTTACATGGACAGGGCAAGCTGAGATGGAGTTCAGTGCTCAAGTTATTCATAAGGTAACCAGATGTCCTGATTTTATAGGGACAGTCTCAGTATTCGGGGCTTTGTCTTATATAGGAAGCTATTACTCACCATCCTCGTCCCGATTTTTCACACTTGCTATCTGGTCACTCTAGTTACCCACCAGATCCTGTCTTTGGATATTTGCATGAAATCCTTATTGATTTAGTGACAAATCTGAAGGCAGATTTTGGCCCTTGGTTTTCAGATGAAGATGGATACAATTTATTTTTCTTATCAAAAGTTGGAGACTGTTACAGGGTATACTCGCCTGAAATCACTGGGACCAAACTGCCCTGTTCTTCAAGGACTGGGACAGACAGAGGCTGAAGGAGCAACAAAGATGGATGCTGAGAGAGAGGAACTGGCCCTGGGTAATAATTGGTGAGTGGAAAGTCCCAGGTTACTGTTCATGTTACCACCCACACCAGCCTCTTGGGGCAGAGCTTCCCTTTTTCTCAGACAATCAGGAGTAGCTCTGGGAAGGAGCTCTGCCTCTTTCCTTTTATTAGAGAAGTGCTAGAAGGAAAGGAGATGCCAGGTAACCTCTCCCACTCCCAGGCCTGGCAGAATGAGATGGAACTATGAGACTGCCTCCAAAAATATGGAAGAGAATTGAACGCCCCTCTCCCAGCAGGAATTCTGGGGAGAAGGGATGTTTGCTTGTGAAGATTTTGTTCAAGGTTTTTTGTTTGTTTTTTTGAAAGACTGTTTCCAATCTGGGCAGAGTTAAGTAGGAGTATTTTAAAGGGCCAGCTGGGAGAAGCTGGTTCCAAGTTGCTGCCTGCTACAGAGACCCTACTCAATGGCTCACAATGGCTGCCTGGTAACATTCTATTGTGAGCATGGTGGTAGTCTCAGAGAATCCCTGTCTTGTATGAGAGGAATATAAAAATTGAGGGGCTAACTTGTGTCCCTAGTAGCATCAGTGGCACTTCCCAAAAGCATCATCCCTGGGGAGAATAGAGGGAGACAGAACGCTTCATGGGTGCTGAGGAGTGGCTGCTGCTGCTTTTTTGGAAGTGCATTGTGCACTCCATGACACAGCTTTCTGAACCACCAGCCTGTGCAGAAAGGAGGTGAGGCTGTTACCCTCACATTCTCCCCTTTTGGGGTCCATGCTGCTGGCTGTGCTTTGACTGTCCAGGTGCTTGCACTAAGGGCTCTTATGAATAGTAATGAGGAGGGAATTGGGCTGCCCTGGCAAGGATGCCCAAGTGTACATGTATGTGAGGACTCCCTTCACTATCCTCACTCCATCCCCTCAGACACATGAACAAGAGGAAGCAGAATCTGGCCTTACAGGTTTCTTGCCAAACAAACTGTAAGCATAAGAATGCAAGTAATTTGTTGTTTGGAACAATTTCAGTTGCCTTCAGTGGCAGATGTATGCATTTCCTTACGTGTTGCAGAGGAACCTGACGAGTTCAAAGTAGATCTCCTACTGGCTTTGAGCTTAACACTTCTGAGGGGCACAGAGAGAGAGAAGTATGAACACAAATTGAATTGTGCCTTGCCTGTGGTAACAATATTTTTCAATCCACAGTGTTCTTGATTTCACACTGATACAGATCATTATTTGCAGCATTTCCCTCCCAACAATATTTCTCTTTTACAATATTTATAATATTTTTCTTGTGGTAAATGCTAGCTGGATTATGCAGGGTCAGTGAATTTAAAATGTGCTTATAGACTAAACTGAGATGTGAAAATCTGTTCTCACTCCTTCTTAGTCATTGACCTATTTTTATGAGGGAAAAATGGTAAGTGAATAAAATGTTAATGCTGTAATATTAACTAAAAATGATGACTTCTCCACTCAAGGGACCAGTTTTATAACATAAATTAATTGAATTTATCCAAGTTAATTTTAAAATGCCTTGCAAGAAAAACAGCTGAGCGACTATTTTAGGTGATTTAGGCACAGAACT
Source organism: Gopherus evgoodei (assembly GCF_007399415.2). Taxonomy (NCBI): domain Eukaryota; kingdom Metazoa; phylum Chordata; order Testudines; family Testudinidae; genus Gopherus; species Gopherus evgoodei. The sequence goes on from NC_044326.1 coordinate 25,232,070, forward strand.
ATGTTGGAATGATGCTAAAGGTCTGATTAGCATCAACAAAATCCAGACCATTCAAGGCTCATCCATCCTAAAAACTTAATAAACAGTGCCAGCTAATAGGGGTATCTTCCTCCTGTGCTTGGGGATTTGGTTTTTCGATTAGAAAACACCAGTCCACATTGTACTTACGTAATGCAAGACAAATGGTGAATCTAGCTCTACTCAGGATATGCAGGTGTCTGTACTATTTCTCATCTGGGATACTGGTCATGTGATATCTATTACCAGCCATCAGTTCAAAGTTAGAAAACCTAAAATCCAAACCAGGCATGTAGTAATAAGGATCACTGTTGTTTATTTTATAGTCTTCAAAGGCATGTTAATGTTTTGGCAGAAGGCAAAAAAAGAGATGGTATGAAATCTTGGCTCCTTTGAAGTCAGTACGAGTTTTGCCATTGACTTCAATGGGGCTAGGATTCCAGAGAGAGTTTACAATCTAAATTTTAGATGTGACATAAAGAATGAGAGTGATGAACAGTAGGGTGAGGAGAGGAAAGAAGGATGAGGGTTATAGCAATTGAATTATATGGGTTACTCATTTAGGTCTCAGTGCTGGTCACCTTACTCCATGAGCAGTGTCAGTACACTTAAAGGGGCGCACATACAGTAAGGTGGTGTTCAATGTAAAAATATCAGTCTGCATTCACCCGAGGGCCAACCATATACTTTCAGTGTGAATGACAAAACAAAGAAGAAACAAACACCTCAAAGTCTCCATGAGAGTGCGGAATGTGCACCCACTGTAATGTGCTGCGTTTGCTGTGCTTCCTGAAAGGGCAACAAGTTGTCTCTTTACAAATGTAAGGCTGCAGTACATATAGAAAGCCAGTCAGTTGAATGGATACATCCACCTCAGAGTCATTAGAGCTACAAGAGCCTTAACTCTACATCGACTTTTTTGACTAATTGAAGTGGGGCCACTCATTTTATTTTAAATATTTTTTCTGTTTGATTTCTCTTTTCAAATCGGGTCGAGGGAAGCAACCCATTCCATTACTGAATGTTAAACTGCTCTGTTATGCTTCCTTAGCAGTGATTCTTTTAGGATGCTTACAGGGGTTACCAGGAAAATAGAATAATCAAATAGGCTCTTCGAGGTCATTATAAAGAAATAGGAGCAGTGTGGATGCATCTGTTGTGGGTCACTGACAATTTACGATTGCAAGGGTCCCGTCTTTTATTTATTCTTTCCGTCTGTTGCATTATGAAGCAGCTAACCCCTCGATCATCAATGCAATGTGATAATCAGCATATAATCCTGAATGCATAGTAAAATATTTGGGATTAGCTTCTCTATCTACGCTGCTCCCTTTGTGCTCCTATATCTTCCGCCTTGCAGCCTCCAGTGCATGGGGCACATAAGGTCTGGCGAGGGGTAAGAAAGATGAGTGGTCATGATGTGATAGTCCCTGAGGGACTATTGCCAGATGGTGCAAGTCCGAGTAGAATCAAGCTGGGACTGGGCCCCTAAGTGAGTCCGTGGTAGCCCTCCCTCTCTGCTGAGCCCAGTAGAAGCAGAGCACTCGAGAACCTCGCCTATTATTCAAAAAATTACTAGTCCACATTCTTCTCTGATTAATCCCAATGGGGTTGGCTGTAGAAAAGCAAAAGAGGGGTATTTGGCCCACTCTGCGCACTGTCCAATATTGGGAGGAAAAAAATCTGGTTCCAAACACTTCAAAATAGAAAGTAAATGACTGGAAAACCTTGCTTTAAAACTGAAGCTTTTCTGAAACCACAAAGGTGCCTTTTTAAATCATATCTTTAATGTCAAGTTTCTGCTGAAAGCCAGCTTTCCTGTTGTGACATAACTTCTTCAAAGGGGTTTTGTAGGCAGGAAAAGTGTTCATAAAACCATTAACTCCCTAGGCAGTACTTAATAAATTGCATATTTAAGGTAAATTTAATCAACCCTGAATTTTACCTGACCCAAAATATCAGAGTATTATTTTACCTTCCTGCTTACCTACAGGCCAGAGTCCATGTGAGTTTGCATTCTTCTCATTTTGTTCCTAGTCTTTCAGCCACCGCTTCTCTCTTTATCTGACCTCTATTACGCTGTCTTTAAGGAGTTGCACAACTCCGGATGGTTGATTTTCTGTGGCTGGAGGATGCTTATTGAAAAGCAAAGGGATTTAAATAAGACACTAACCGAGTAAGTTAAAAATAAAAAAGGAAAAAATAAGCATCTAGCTTTGTAGTAGTCCTTCGGAATATAAATGCAGTTTCAGCCTTACATAAGCTTTAGGCCTGATTTGGACTGGCTCCTTTTAAAGACTCCCCACAATCTTGCATCTAGGCTTGTCCCCTCTGAGACCAAAGGTTTGCAGGTGACCAAGCTGGATGAGCAAGCATCTCAGAGAGGTGATTAAGAAAAAGCAGAAAGCCTACCAGGAGTGGAAGATGGGCGGGATTAGCAAGGAAAGCTACCTTAGTGGGGTCAGAACATGTAGGGATAAAGTGAGAGGCTAAAAGCCATGTAGAGTTGGATCTTGCAAAGGGAATTAAAACCAATAGTAAAAGGTTCTATAGCCATATAAATAAGAAGAAAACAAAGAGAGAAGAAGTGGGACCGCTAAACACTGAGGATGGAATGGAGGTTAAGGATAACCTAAACATGGCCCAATATCTAAATAAATACTTTGCCTCAGTCTTTAATGAGGCTAATGAGGAGCTTAGGGATAATGGAAGGATGACAAGTGGGAATGAGGATATGGAGGTAGATATTACCACATCTGAGGTAGAAGCCAAACTTGAACAGCTTAATGGGACAAAATCAGAGGGCCCAGATAATCTTCACCCAAGAATATTAAAGGAATTGGCACATGAAATTGCAAGCCCATTAGCAAGAATTTTTAATGAATCGGTAAACTCAGGGGTTGTACCGTACGACTGGAGAATTGTTAACATAGTTCCTATTTTTAAGAAAGGGAAAAAATGTGATCCGAGTAACTATAGGCCTGTTAGTTTGACATCTATAGTATGTAAGGTCTTGGAAAAAATTTTGAAGGAGAAAGTTGTTAAGGACATTGAGGTCAATGGTAATTGGGACAAATTACAACATGGTTTTACAAAAGGTAGATTGTGCCAAACCAACCTGATCTCCTTCTTTGAGAAGGTAACAGATTATTTAGGCAAAGAAAATGCAGTAGATCTAATTTACCTCGATTTCAGTAAGGCATTTAACACGTTTCCACATGGGAAATTATTAGTTAAATTGGAAAAGATGGGGATCAATATGAAAATTGAAAGGTGGATAAGGAACTGGTTAAAGGGGAGACTACAACGGGTCGTACTGAAGGGTGAACTGTCAGGCTGGAAGGAGGTTACTAGTGGAGTTCCTCAGGGATCAGTTTTTGGACCAATCTTATTTAACCTTTTTATTACTGACCTTGGCACAAAAAGCAGGAATGTGCTAATAAAGTTTGCGGATGACACAAAGCTGGGAGGTACTGCTAACACAGAGAAGGACCGGGATATCATACAGGAAGATCTGGATGACCTTGTAAACTGGAATAATAGTAATAGGATGAAATTTAATAGTGAAAAGTGCAAGGTCATGCATTTAGGGATTAATAATAAGAATTTTAGTTATAAATTGGGGACACATCAGTTGGAAGCAACAGAGGAGGAGAAGGACCTTGGGGTATTGGTTGATCACAGGATGACTATGAGCCGCCAATGTGATATGGCCATTAAAAAAAGCTAATGCAGTTTTTGGATGCATCAGGGGAGCTATTTCCAGCAAAGATAAGGAGGTGCTAGTACCGTTATATAAGGCACTGGTGAGACCTCATCTGGAATACTGTGTGCAGTTCTGGTCTCCCATGTTTAAGAAGTATGAATTCAAACTGGAACAGGTTCAGAGACGGGCTACTAGGATGATCCGAGGAATGGAAAACCTGTCCTATGAAAGGAGACTCAAAGAGCTTAGCTTGTTTTGCCTAACCAAAAGAAGGTTGAGGGGGGATATGCTTGCTCTTTATAAATATATCAGAGGGATAAATATTAGGGAGGGAGAGGAATTATTTGAGCTTAGTACCAATGTGGACACAAGAACAAATGGTACAAACTGGACACTAGGAAGTTTAGACTTGAAATTAAATGAAGGTTTCTAACCATTAGAGAAGTGAAGTTCTGGAACAGCTTTCCAAGGGGAGTAATGGGGGCAAAAGACATATCTGGCTTTAAGACTAAGCTTGATAAGTTTATGGAAGGGATGGTATGACGGGATAGCCTAATTCTGGCAATTAATTTTGGCAATTGATCTTTGATTATCAGCAGATAAGTATGCCCAGTGGTCTGTGATGGGATGTTATATGGGATGGGATCTGAGTTACTGCAGAGAATTCTTTCCTGGGTGCTGGCTGGTGAGTCTTGCCCACATGCTCAGGGTTTAGCTGATCGCCAAATTTGGGGTTGGAAAGGAATTTTCCTCCGGGGCAGATTGGCAGAGGTCTTGGAGGTTTTTCGCCTTCCTCTCCAGCGAGGGGCATGGGTCACTTGCTGGAGGATTCTCTGCAGCTTGAGGTCTTCAGACTACAATTTGAAGACTTCAATAACTCAGACATAGGTTAGGGGTTTGTTATAGAAGTGGATGGATAGGATTCTGTGGCCTGCTTTGTGCAGGAGGTCAGACTAGATGATCATAATGGTCCAATCTGACCTTAAAGTCTATGAGTCTAAAAAAAAAAAAAAAAAAAAAAAAAAGCTTTAAAGACTCTGTTTTAGACCAGAGATTATGCAATACTGGCTGGTTCCTTTTTACTATATTAATTGCACAGTAGCTTTTTCTTTTCTTTTCTTTTTTCTTTTTTAGTTTTGTACACCCTGGCTCATGTGTCTGTGGTCGTAGGTGAATAGCGGGGAAAAAAAAGACATTTTGAGGATCAATTCCCTAGCTCAGTGGTTCTCAACTTGTGGTCGGACTATGTCTAAGATTTCCAAAGGGGTCCACACCTCTGTTTAAAATTTTTTAGGTGTCCACAAATAAGTAAAGATGGAAACACTGCCCGAGTTGGTCATATGGACCAAAGAAGGTCGTCTTAAAAATATCTTAAAAGCTGGAGGCTCACTGTTTGAGGGGAGAGACACTTAACAATGAGAAACATCAGTCCAAGTAGAAAAAGTAGGTAAAGTTGTGATATTGGTTATGAGTGGAAAGAGAAGCCTCCCTTATAAGGGACAGGATATACCCTCAAAGAAGACAATTGCAATGATGATATAATGAGTGAAATCTTGGCCCTGCTGAAGTCAACAGCGGAACTCCCATTGACTTTCATGGTGCCAAGATTTCATTCAATTTGTTGCTTGGCTGAACAAGTAATCAGTTATGCTTAGTTATATACTGTTAGTAAGAATATTGCAGTGGCACCAACGGTCCACAAACAGGGCCCAGTGTGAACACACAACAGAGATGGTCCCTGCCCCCAAAAACTTACAATCTAAGTATAAGACAAGGGACAACAGATGGGTACAATAGATAGGTGGAGCACAAGGTAATAGTGCCGGCACTGATCAGCTTGATACACAGTGGTTCTAGCACATCAGCTAACCACATATGAAATCCTTTTTTCATTATAACGCAGTATAGTTGCAGTGGCCTGATGAGTGTAGCTTGTGGTGGATCTTGATGGGCAAATTAGATCAAATGGACTCTGAGTCTTGTACTGTCAAAATATTCTGCTACTATGGGCCGGCATTTTATTGTATTGTATTGTTAGGCTTTTAATACTTATGTCACTGTTCTTGCTAACTGCTGGCCCATAGTAGCTAAGTCTTCTATCCAGTGGCTAAATTCGTTGTTGTGTATTCTGGATGTTACTGCATTGAACCAGGATCCAATACACCAACTTGGACCGTGAGTGTCCAAAACACATCTTATCTGAAGTACTTTTTAAGTTGACTATTACCATTGTATCTGAGCACTGCATCTAGCTAACCAGGTGATAACTGTATTCAGTTTGCCTCAGCTATGGGTTCTTTCAAAAGTACAGCTATAATGCAATAAAAAACCCTTGGCCTGAGTCTGCACCTGGGTCAACTGATTGGGCTTGCAGAGTTCAGGCTACATGGCTAAAAATTACAGTGTAGACATTAGGGCTTGGACTCCAGCCTGGGTTCTGAGACCCACTGCCCTCACTGCCTAGGCTCAAACGTCTATACTGCAATTTTTAGCCCCTCAGCGTGAGCCCCACGAGCCTAAGTTGGCTGACCTGGGCCAGCCGTGGCCATGTTGCAGGTCTTTTACTGAAGTGTAGCTGTAACCAAGATATCTAGTAAGCAAAGGTCACTTGTTATCATTGTCTTTACTACTGAGGCTCTTTCTCTTACTCAGTCTTGCCAAAGTCCTTACTTTTCTCTCTAGCTTGATTGACTTGTTTGGAGTGCTTTGTGTAAGGGATACAAATAAATCAAACTGCAGGTATTCAAAATATTTCCATCTTTGTTTCTGGGGAAATACTAAAAAATAAATAGATGGATGAAAATTACCTGTACAATGCAGTAAAATAGTATTTTTGAATTATGATTTACTTATTTACTGTTCAATCCATTTTTCATTTAATTGATTAAATGTAAAAAAAAAAAAAAAAGGCTTTCAAATAGTGCCATAAATCAATACGTGTCACAAATCATTGTACAGGAGGGCTGGGCCCCGAAATTATAATAAATCAATATCTTTTTCTTTTGAGGACAGATTAAAGCAGTTAGGCTTTTATGCTGATATAGGGCTATCAATGAGTGCACTTCTTTATACTACAAATATTGCATCTTAAATTATTTTCTAATAGTTATTAGCTATGATCAGCTGTATATTGTCATGACATGCTTCTTAAGGAAAAAAATTGTTTCCTTATACTTAGAGATTCAAATCTATAAACAAAGGCCTTGATTTTGCAGTCAGGACCATAATTTCTATTGATTTAAAAGGGAGTTGGGTATGTTTGTTTAGGACTTATTTCAGAGCCTATGCAAGGGAGGTTTTGTTTGTCAAAAAATAAAAGGATGGTTAATAGAGAAAATCAGCTGTGGCATAGGAGATGTTGGCAAGGGGTGTTATCTAATGGTTAGCACATAGGACTGGGAGTCAGGAGATATGTGTTATATTTGTGGCTCTACAGCCAACTCACTGTCTGACCTTAAGCAAGTTACTTGCTGTGCCTCTGTTTCCCCATTTTTGAGATGGGAATGCTAATATTTACCTGCCTTGTGAAGAGGCCTAATTAACACATGTTTGTAAAGCTCTTTGAGAGCATCTCATGAAAGGTGCTTTATAAATGCAAACTATGATTATTACCTGCGAGACTCAAAGACTTCTCTGGGTTCTTGATCCCCACACAGACTGGAGCTGGGCTCATTACCAGGTTAAAACTCCCAGGCTGTACTTACACTATGAAAAGACCTATGAATGACAATTTATTATAGTGAAATCTGATTCCCTCAGCTCCATCTCAGGTGGTGTTGGTTGGGCTGCTGGTGAAGATGGGGTCGGACAGTGCTTAGCACCCGTTGCTGAGGGGATGTTAGAAAACTTGTTCCCATAGTGGTTCAACCCATTGTGTGAGTTAACACTGCTAGATTTTAACTATCTCCTTTATTTCTAGAGTTCAGATTTTGAAACTACATATTGGGTTAGGCACTCACCCATGCTAAGCCCTCTTTGCACCATTTCCACAAAAATTCCCCTTAGCCTGCGGTAAACCCATGTACTGGGGGCAGGAGGCTTGTGCGCTCAGGTAGAAGAGTGCAGAATGATTGGGAATCTTAATATGTTCTCCCATGTGAAAAAAACCATTTTCTTATAACCTAGGAAGGTGGCAATACCATTGGGCAAAACAACTAACATTAAATGCACTTTTCTGGCAATACTTTTCAGGAACAAATTACAAATATCCTGCAATGAGTGATGATGATATAGCTGAGGGTAATTTGAACATGAAATTTCTAGGGTTTTCTCCACTGGCAATTTTATTTTAAACTACTTGACATTTGGCTCAGTCTGATGCATCCCAAAGGCAAAAATTTTGCTCACCAGCAGTGTTTATGTGAGCCTAAGTGAGCAGTATCCAGAGAGTGGATGAACTTTGCTACGGACAGGGAAATTGCTCCAACTCACCCTTCAGTTTGGTGGGGAAATTTTCTCAAGGGCTTCAGAGAGTGAACAAGTTGTCTGTCTACATAGTTGCATACTGTCACCCATCACCGTAGTAGCTAAGCACTTTTTCATGTAAAATCAATAGCAAAGCCCCAAAGTTGACTTTCTGGAAGTTCTGATTCTTCGGAGTAGTTTGGCCTACTTGGATAAAGCACTGGATTGGGACTCAAGAGACATGCATTCTGTTCCTGGCTTTGCCACTGGCCTGCTGGATGACTTTGGGCAAATCACTTCACCTCTGTGCCTGTGAAATGAGACTACTGGAAAGTGATTTGAGATGCAAACTGTGTACATACACCTTTTAGAATTCCCTTGAGAAACTAAAGGCTGCCTTCTGTTGCACTACACTGGTTATAATTGCTTTCCAATTACGTTCTATTGAAGTCAATGGCAAAACGTCTTAACTTTAGTGGGAGTAGGATCAGACTCTAAACTTGCTATATTGTGGTATAAACGTGTGTTGTCACTAAGGGCCTGATTCTGCACTCTCAATAGGGTCAAAACTTCCATCAGAATTCCAGCAGAGCAGGATTAAGGCACAGCCTAGCTTTATTCCGATTTGAACATTACATAAAAATCTGATTTGAAGACTATTTTGGCCCACCAGATTGTTTCATTTCAGATTAGATTACCTCATATGATATGAGGTTAAAAACAAAGGAAAACGTCACCATCTGCATTTTTGGATACCCGCTGAGCAAACTGGTAGTAGCATGTCGTCTACAAATAAGTGTGCGCTAGTGTCACTTTTGAGTCCCAGTGTAACAGAGAGGAGATAATTTAGTAAAAGTGAAATTGGCTGAAAATAGCACTCTTTCGTACTAGCTAATTTTAAAAATATGCAGTTGCTTAGGAAGGAGTCTGAAGAGAAAATCTCTCTCAGGGTATCCTATTGTGATTGTGTAGGATCAGCCAGGTATATTATAAAAAGATGTGTGGGATTTAAATGTTTTATATTTGTTTTTTAAAAATTAAAAGGATACAATAAATAATAAAATATGACTGTAGGGCCTCTATCTTTCAGCCTTTATTGAAGTGAGTAATACTACTGAAATCAAAGGTTATTCACATGAGTAATGGTTGTTGTTAATACCGTATTTTTGGTTTAACAATACAATTAGAGAAATAAATAATAACAGAAGGAGAGAAATCAAGAGATACAGATTAGACAATGGAGAAAAGATGGAGTGGTGCATATGTACAAATAGGTAGCAAATAACAGTAGATTAACACACAAGCCTGGACCTTCCCCCCCCCCCCCCCTTTAACCACACAGAACAGCCAGCAATTTCATGATGAAACTCTAATGTGAATTAGAAAAGGACTTCTGCATTTGTTAGCACAAAGGAAAAGAGTCCTCATTCTGAGTTCCTGTATTTCAAAGCACTTGCATGTATTAAAATGCCATGCAAGCTACAAGGAATCCTTCTCAAAAGATGAAACATTGTCATTTGAAAAGAAAATAGGTACTTGTGACTTTTCACCACCTGGGTATTAATGCAACCAATTACTGTGTCTTGGCCTTTCAAACATTATTACATTGAGCAAGAAAGGAGCCGATATTGTATTTTACATGACCTTTCTAATGCTATATATGCACATATAGATTTGTGTTATTTGTCTCTTTGATTCGCCAAATGTTTCTTATTTGTGGCTCAAGGCATTTATTTATTGCAAGGCTTCAAGCTGTGGTAAGCAAGGTCATAGATTAAGAATTGATTTCCACAGTTGTTCTAGCATACAAACTAAATTTCATTTGGTTGGTTTTAAAAGCTGCAGCTGGACATAAATTCAGCTTTCCATCATTATCTGAGTACTAATGTTAAAGAAAATGAGAAAATATTCTCTGTACATTATTTGTTTAATTTAGCCCATCAGCTAAGACTGCCCATGAAAAGCAACGTGTTCATGCTCTGCGGGCTTCTAAATGTAACCATATTGTTACTGATCTGAGGTTTATTTTATTTCATCTGTATTCTTTCTTTATTTTGAATGTATCCTTATTTGGCCATCAAATATTATTCAGTTTTTGGTAAATTATGTTGTGAGCACTTTTTGTATGCTTTCTTGTTTTTACTATATGCTTCCAGATTGTTAATTTCTGCTTTTAAATGTGGCTAACGGGAATGTAGATTTCAAAATGGAATACAAGCCCCTTCACCTAGAAATAGATAGCCTGTTGCTATGTTACCTTACTGTAACTCAGAGCACAATAGTATAGTTAGACTTAAAATATGATTAGACTGTAAATTGAATCTCTCTGCTAATGAAATGAATAGCCACCAGGGCAAAGGGTTTCCTCAAGATATGGCTTTGTTATTGATGATAGCAATAGTAGAATTTTATACTGTGGTATTATTCTGTGCATTAATTATTCTGTATAATTTTTAAGCATGAATGTATAACTTTTCTTTCTAGAGATGTTGCATGTGACATAAACTAACTGGGTAGTGTGTTGTAGAAAGGGCATCTGAACTAACCATTCACCCACCCTTTTGTCATGAACTTCTGTTGATGATGCTTTTGACTAAAGATTTTTGATATGGCACGCTGCATTCCATTTTTGATACCATAAATGAATAGTATAAGTCTTAATATGTAATACACAATGTATAGTCCTAATTAATATTTAACATCTTCACAGTGCTTTACAAATATTAACTATCCCCATAACACCCCTGTGAATGCTAGCATTTATCATGAAACTGAGGCACATAGAGTAAATGATTAGTCCAAGATAACAGAGTGAATCATGCCAGTTTAGAATTCCTGACTCTGAGACTACGTTTCATGCCACACGTTTATAAAATATTCTGTCGTAGAGCGGCAACTTGACCTAATGGTAGCGTATATAATCATGGGGAACAGGGGCGGCTCCAGGCCCCAGGATGCCAAGCTGCTTCGGTGGACCTCCCGCAGGTGTGCCTGTGGAGGGTCTCTTGGTCCCACGGCGGGAGGTCCACCAAAGCTGTGGAACCAGCGGACCCTGTGCAGGCAAACCACTGGAGGCAGCCTGCCTGCTGTGGTTGGGGTGGCAAAATCCCTAGAGCTGCCACTGATGGGAAATGGCCAGGAGAACTGCATCCATACAATCACTCACTGCTGCTCCTGCAGTCTCCATTCTGTGCAGGCTTCAGGAATGGGACAGTGGGACATTCTGGTGTCTTGCTATATTCAGATGAGGTTATTCAGTTTCAATCCTGTCCCCCCCCCCCAAAAAAAAAGAAGAGGCTTAGAAAAAAATAAACAGAACCCCCCTCCACACACTACACAGTTGCTCAGTAGCACTACATTCCAGAGAGAAAATAATGTAAGTGCTGTACTGTACTCTTTTTTTGTTGCTGTAATTACAGTGCGGAGAGATTGAATGGTGAACACAAGGAAGACTCAGACATTTAGTGCACTAAATGGTTTTCTTTGTAGTGGCTGCCATATGGGGTGGTGGAGAGAGCTCAGTGGTTTGAGCATTGGCCTGTTAAACCCAGGGTTGTGAGTTCAATCCTTGAGGGGGGCCATTTGGGGAACTGGGGTAAAAATCTGGGGATTAGTCCTGCTTTGAGCAGGGGGCTGGATTAGATGACCTCCTGAGGTCCCTTCCAACCCTGATAGTCTATGTATTGAAAGAAGAACAAGCAGAAAGAGATTTTATGGCTGATGCTGGGGGAAAACAGTTTGGCATATATAGTGAGATTGTTCAGGGACAGGTCAACTGTATGAAAATAGAAACAGTTTTAAGTTAAAATTTCTTATTTCAATAATCTTTAAAATAATCTTTTGGAGAAGGGTACAACTAGTTTGTAAGCTAGTTTCCTTCTCTTTCTGGGCCAAATTTTGCCCTAACTCAAGCACATGCACTGATTTTAATGGGAACCATGAGCAAGCTATTCAGTTTGTGGCTGACCCTGTAGCTTCATTTTAGTATATGCCTACAGTGCAATTACAGACTGAGATTGCCTCTTCTTTAGACAGAAATCTAACTAGTTCAGATGCCAGAGCAGCAAAGCTTCAGCAATGCACAAGAAAGGTTCTGCATGGGGTGGTACAGCCCATGCTGAGGCACACGCTGTCACAGCTGTACCACTACTGATCGATACCCAAGCTAGTTAGATTAGTTTGCAAGCTCTTTGTGGTTTTTTTGTGTATTGTAAAGTATTGAGCTTATTGTCAATGTGAAAAAAAGAAAGAAAGAAAGAAAGGATGTCTATAGATAGAAGAATTCTCCCGTTACTTTGGCACCTACTTATAGTGCTGTCTGGGGGAAAAAGATATCATGCTAGTCAAATGGTTTCAACCCACCAAATAGTCATGCTTCTGTGAGTGATGGTGCAGCATCACTGAAAGCCCTGCTAAGAGGGATTGCTGTTACCAAGCCTTGGGGTCACGAGGGCATGTGTTATGAGTTAATTATTTGAAACGTGGTCAGGACAACTTGTGCAACTGGTCAAAAGATTTCCAACATTGTTCAACACATGGAGGCTTTCTATGGAAGGACAAAGTCAAAAGTTATGTCAAGAGTCTTGAGATTGATTCCATTCCTTTGAACAAATCCCCTCAGCAAGTGGGGAAATGGAGTGATATAAACACCTAGATAGACAGGGCAGGCTTCCTTGTATGTAGGTGATGTCTACCCAAGGGCAGGACCAATACATTAGTTCTTGGTGATGCATACCAGATCTGAATGATGTTCTGCTAAAGGACATAGGCTTTATTAACAGATCTGGCATTACTCGACTAAATACTCATTCAGGAGGAATGCAAAACACTCCTTTCAGATTCCCCCACATGAATTTTCCTCAAGTCAAAGTGAATTGACGAAGGAACCTGAAAAACAGGTGCCTTCTGATTCAGTGATAAGGTTGGTATAAGAAAATGAATAGAATAGAATTCTTCTGTACCCAAGAGGATTGCCCTAACAGCAGGTGTCTTCCTCAGTTCCATTTTCCATTCATACCAAAGGCCCGTACCCCCAAAAACAAACACTTCACAAAAAAAGACAAATGGAAAGGGTGAGGGAAACTGATTTTTCATTATTCCCCAGATACTTGTTCACACCCCATACAGTGCATTCCAAAGAGACAAAAAGAACATGGAGTGGGTAAAAGTGTCAGGCTCTGTTCATATAGGCAAAAAGAGCGGGCCCTGCAGTGTCCATAGAAAGGAGATGGCAGTGTGTTTCCCAGTGTGGGCAGAACTTCCACTGAATGGAAGGTTGAGACCTGTTTTGGTAGAGTATTTGTATTCGAAAATTAAATCCATCAGTCAATATAATTGTGTTTACATTACTTTTTGTGATACTTGTTGGTACAGAAGAGGTGTATGTTTTGGTTGGTCACTGTGGTAAATATCCACATTTGGGCTTCTCTTCATATCACACTTCTTGCCTCGATCTCCACTTAGGGCTTGATGCAAAGCCCATTGAAATCAGTGGAAGTCTTTCTGATTTCCAGAGTAATGTTTGCAAAGTGCTTTGGCAATTGGAAGTGCTAATAAATGCTAAGTACTTTTTCCTTGCCCTGATTTTTGCATATTTCTAAATCATGTCAGAAAACCCTTCACTGTCTTTAAATGTTTGCTTGTTTATTTGTATTTTAAAATGTAGCTGTAAGGCAGCATTAGTACTTTACCAAACGTTAATGTTTAAGTTCTTCTGTGTCCAATCTTACCAGCCAAACGTGTTATTTGAGAAAGGTCAGGGGGCCTCTATCAGTACTGTAGAACATATTTTCTGGGGCACAGGCAGCACAAAGGGAGCAAAGATGACCTGCACATATCTGGATGTCAGAGACTAAGCGTAACTCTTGGCGGGGGCAGGGGAAATGTGACTGCTGCATACGTCTCCTCTGGGCTGAGGAGCAGCAGCAGAGCCAGAAGCACCAGAGTAGTGGCAAGCAAGTGCCTTGGGGAGCATCGTGTGGCAGCTGGGTTCCGCAGGCCGGGGGCATTGCTGCCTGGTGCCAGGCTCCTTTTGGGGAGAGGCAAGAGCACATCAGGAGTGCATCTTGGAGCTGTGCTGCCTGTCTTGCCTGGGGAGCGCCTGGCCGTGCAAAGGCATCCCTGTTCAGGGAGCAGGTCAGGGAGGGCTGCTGGGCAGTCAGCCAGTGCCCCAGCTCCCACAGCACAGAGAGCCGAGGGCACGGGCGGCTCCCACCAGCTTCCGATCTGCTGGCTCCTGGGAGGAAGCGATGGTTTTCAAACTCAGGAAGGGGGACCTAGGTAGGTGTGCCACACACTTTGAAAACCTCTGTGCTAAATGGAAGGCAGGAATCCTGTGGGGAAGGTGGGAGAACGTGACCCTGCATGGCCCCTTCCCCCCACATGTCGCCGCTGCATGGCTGAAGATTCCCCCAGTTCATGGGAGTCTCCAGTGAGTGTAAAACTAGCATCTACAGCTTCTACATCTCCCCCTCTGCAGCCTCTGGCACCAGGAATGTGTTTGAGGGTTGGGAAGGGAGTTGTGGGATATCACATCCTTGGGAACATAGCTAGTTGGCACAAGTTTAGAACAACAACAAGGCTATTCTAATTGGGTCTAGGTCAGAGAATCAGAGCCCTGGTCTGCACTACGAGTTTAGGTCAAATTTAGCAGCATTAGATTGATTTAACCCTGCACCCATCCACACGACAAAGCTGTTTTTTCCTACTCTTAAAATAGATTTCGGTACTCCTCCCTGACGAGGGGATTAGTGCTGAAATTGACCTTGCTGGGTCAAATTTGGGGTAGTATGGTTGCAATTCGATGGCATTCGCCTCCGGGAGCTATCCCAGAGTGCTCCATTGTGACCGTTCTGGACAACACTCTCAACTCCGATGCACTGGACAGGAAAAGGCCCACGAACTTTTGAATCTCATTTCCTGTTTGGCTAGCGTGGCGGTCCGCAGGTGAGTGCAGATCTCATCAGCAGAGGTGACCATGATGGAGTCCCAGAATCGCAAAATAGCCCCAGCACGGACTGAATGGGAGGTATGGGATCTGATCGCTGTATGGGGAGACGAATCCATGCTATCAGAACTCTGTTCTCAAAGACGAAATGCCCAAACATTTGAAAAAATCTCCAAGAGCATGAAGGACAGAGGCTATAACAGGGACCCGCAGCAGTGCCGCGTGAAACTTAAGGAGCTGAGGCAAGCCTACCAAAAAAACAGAGAGGCAAATGGCCACTCCAGGTAAGAACCCCAGACATGCTCCTTCTATGATGAGATGCATGCCATTTTAGGTGGTGCAGCCACCACTACCGCACCCCTGTGCTTTGACTCCGTCAATGGAGTAGCACGCAACAGCGATGCAGGTTTTGAGGACGAGGAAGATGATGAGAAGGAGGTTGAAGATTAGCTCACTGCAAGGAAGCAGAGAAACCATTTTCCCCAACATCCAGGAACTGTTTCTCACCCTGGACCTGGAGTCAGTACTCCCCCGAACCCACCCAAGGCTGCCTCCCAGATCCACCAGGCGGAAAAGGGACCTCTGGTGAGTGTACCTTTGTAAATATTATACATGGTTTAAAAGCAAACATGTTTAATGATTAATTTACCCTGGGCTTCTTGGCCAGTATAGCTACTGGAAAAGTGTGTTAACGTGTCTGGGGATGGAGCAGAAATCCTCCAGGGATATCTCCATAAAGCTCTCCTGGATGTACTCCCAAAGCCTTTGCAAAAGGTTTCTGGGGAGTGAAACCTTATTCAGTCCTCCATGGTAGGACACTTTACCATGCCAGGCCAATAGCACATAGTCTGGAATCATTGCATAACAAAGCATAGCAACATATGGTTCCAGTGTTTGCTGGCTTTCAAACAGAATGCGTTCTTTATTTCTCTGTTATCTTCAGGAGAGTGATATCATTCCTGGACACCTGGTTGAAATAGGGTGATTTTATTAAGGGGACATTCAGAGGTGCCCGTTCCTGCTGGACTGTTTGCCTGTGGCTGAACGGAAATGTTCCCTGCTATTAGCCACGCGGTGGGGGCAGGAGTAAAGCGATCATCCCAGAGAATTGAGTGTGTGTGTGTGTGTGTGTGTTTATTCGGGTTTGTGCTGCATGTTAACCTGAAAACCACATCCCCTTCTGCCAATGGCCAACCCAACGGCTGCTTGGTATGGGAAATGAGGGCGCTGCTGTTTGAAACCATTCTCACGTTATGAAGGTTAAAGAAGCCCCAAGACTGTGTCTTACCATGGCTGCCTGCAAGCCAAATTCTGTTGCCTGGCCCTGCATGAAAGATCTCTTGCACCAAACTGGCATACCCTCAATAAGAGGCAAAATGGGACCTTGTACTGAAAGCACATGTGCTGTGTAATATTAACAGCAATGTTTACCGTGAGTCTACCCATTGTTCTCTAAAATGTGTCTTTTTAACTACCACTCTCCCCTTTTTTTTCCTCTACCAGCTGCAAATGTTTCAATGCTCACACTATCTTCTCCTTCCCAGAGGCTAGCAAAGATTAGAAGGCGAAAAAGATGCAATCGTGATTAAATGTTCTCTGAGCTCATGCAGTCCTCCCACACTGAAAGAGCCCAGCAGAAAGCATGGAGGCAGACAATGTCAGAGTCCAGGAAAGCCCAATATGAACGTGAGGACAGGTGGTGGGCTGAAGATTATAAGTGGCGGGCTGAAGATAAGTGGCGTCAACTTGGTGACAGAAGGCAAGAGGCAATGCTGAGGCTACTGGAGGAACAAACTGATATGCTCCAGTGTATGGTTGAGGTTCAGGAAAGGCAGCTTGAGCACAGACCACCACTATAGCCCCTGTATAACCAACCGCTCTCCTCACCCAGACGCCCAAGAACGTGGTGAGGGGGCCTCTGGGTTCCCAACCACTCCACCTCAGAGGACTGCCCAAGCAACAGAAAGCTGGCATTCAGTAAGTTTCAATGTGCAGTGGAGCCTTGTCCTTCCCTCCTCCCCCACCCCACCTGGTGCTTCCCTCCTCAGCCCACCCCTCCCGGGCTACCTGGCAGTTATCCCCCTATTTGTGTGATGAATTAATAAAGAATACATGAATGTGAAGCAACAATGACTTTATTGCCTTTGCAAGTAGTGATCGAAGGTGGGAGGGGAGGCTGGTTAGCTTACAGGGAAGTAGAGTGAACCAAGTGGGGGGAGGTTCATCAAGAACAGGGGTCGGCAACCTTTCAGAAGTGCTGTGCCGAGTCTTCATTTATTTACTCTAGTTTAAGGTTTTGCATACCAGTAATACATTTTAATGTATTTAGAAGATCTCTTTTTATAAGTCTATAATACAGAACTAAACAATTGTTGTATGTAAAGTAAATAAGGTTTTAAAAATGTTTAAGAAACTTAATTTAAAATTAAATTAAAATGCAGAGCCCCCCGGACTGTTGGCCAGGACCCGGGCAGTGTGAGTGCCACTGAAAATCAGCTCACGTGCCGCCTTTGGCACCTGTGCCATAGGTTGCCTACCCCGATCAAGAAGAAACAAACAGAACTTTCACACCGTAGCCTGGCCAGTCATGAAACTGGTTTTCAAAGCTTCTCTGGTGCACACCGTGCCCTCCTGTACTCTGCTAACCACCCTGGTGTATGGCTGCGCATAATCAGCGGCCCGTCGATTTGCCTCAACCTCCCACCCCGCCATAAATGTCTCTCTCTTACTCTCACAGATATTGTGGAGTGCACAGCAAGCGGTGGTAATAATGGGAATATTTGTTTCGCTGAGGTCTATCCGAGTCAGTAAACTGCACCAGTGCACTTTTAAACCTGCAAATGCACATTCTACCACTAGTCTGCACTTGCTCAGCCTATAGTTGAACAGCTCCTGACTACTGTCCAGGGTGCCTGTGTATGGCTTCATGAGCCATGGCATTAAGGGGTAGGTTGAGTCCTCAAGGATAACTATATACATTTCAACATCCCCAACAGTTATTTTTAGTCTGGAAAAAAAGTCCCTTGCTGCAGCTTTTGAAACAGACCAGAGTTCCTGAAGATGCGAGCGTCATGTACCTTTTCTGGCTATCCCATGTTGATGTTGGTGAAAAATCCCTTGTGATCCACAAGTGCTTGCAGCACCATTGAAAAGTACCCCTTGTGGTTTATGCACTTGCTGCCTTGGTGCTCCGGTGCCAAGATAGGGATATGGGTTCAGTCTATTGCCCCACCACAGTTAGGGAATCCCATTGCAGCAAAGCCATCCTCTGACCTGCACATTTCCCAGAGTCAGTACCCTGGATATCAGCAGCTCTTTGATTGTGTTGGCTACTTGGATCACATCAGCCCCCACTGTAGATTTGCCCACTCCAAAATGATGCCTCACTGACCGGTAGCTGTCTGTCATTGAAAGTTTCCACAGGGCTATTACCACTCGCTTGTGAACTGTGAGGGCTTCTCTCATCTTGGTATTCTTGCGCTTCAGGGCAGGGGAAAGCAAGTCACAAAGTTCCATGAAAGTGCCCTTACGCATGTGAAAGTTTTGCAGCCACTGGAAATCATCCCAGACATGCAACACTATGTGATCCCACCAATCTGTGCTTGTTTCCCATGCCCAGATTCAGTGTTCCACAGCATGAACCTGCTCCATTAACACCATGATGTCCACATTGCCGGGGCCCATACTTTGAGAGAAGTTTGTGCCCATGTCCTCATGACTCTTGTCACCAAGCTGCCATAGTCTCCTTGCCTGATTTTGCTTTTGCAGGTTCTGATTCTGCATATATTGCAGGATAATGCATGGTGTTTACAATGCTCATAATTGCAGCGGTGATCTGAGTGGGCTCCATGCTTCCTGTACTATGGCATCTGCGCTGAAAAAAAGCGCAAAATGATTATCTGCTGTTGCTCTGAGGGAGGGAGGGGCGACTGATGACATGGCTTACAGGGTTGTCACACAGAATGGTCCCCTCAAGGATTGAATTCACAACCCTGAGTTTAGCAGGCCAATGCTCAAACCATGGAGGGAGGGGGGAGCAAATGAATACAATAAATCTGGTCTCTTTATTGTTTTGATCCACTCCATCTCTCTTATACATCTTAGACTGGCAGCAGGTTGTGCAGTATAATTGCTCGCCATCATCGTCTCCTGGGTGCTCGCCAGAAGATGGTGCAGTAGGATTGCTATTCATCATTGTTTCCTGGCTGCTTGCCAGAAGACGGTGCATTACGACTGCTGGCCATCGTCGTCTCCTATTTATGTCCAGGCGCCCCTGGCCTACCTCACCGAAGTCAGCTAAAAGAGCATCAAAGAGATGACGACAATGGCTACTAATCGTAATGCACCGTCTGCTGCCAGAAGGCAATGAGTTGCTGCTGTGTAGTAATGCAATACCATGTCTGGCAGCACCCAGGAGACATACGGTGACAGTGAACTGAGCGGCCTCCATGCTTTGTGGTGTCTGCACAGGTAATGCAGGAAAAAAGGCGAGAAACGATTTATTGCCGTTGCTTTCACAGAGGGACGGGGGGCTAACAACATTTACTCAGAACCACCAGTGACAATGATTTTGCCCCATCAGGCATTGGAAGCTCAGCCCAGAATTCCAATGGGTGGTGGAGACTGCGGGAATTGTGGGATAGCTACCCACAGTGCAATGCTCCGGAAGTCAATGCTAGCCTCAATACTGTGGACGCACTTTGCCGAGTTAATGGTCTTAAGTGGGGACACACACAATCGACTGTATAAAATCGATTTCTAAAAAATCGACTTCTATAAATTCGACCTAATTTTGTAGTGTAGACATACCCTAAGAGAGTTAGAGCTGGTTGCTGGTTCTCAGCATTTCCCTTTTCCCCCTGCCCTGGTCAGCTGTGTGGGCTACCTGAGGTTTAGGTAGAGCCCAGTGAGCTCCCTTGCTCTCCCTGAGCCTGTCAGGCTCCTGCTTTTGTCCCCCTGCATCCTTCCCATAGCAATGGTGCTGATTGAAACACTTAAGTTTGCTCTCACTTTCAGATCATAATCAAATACACATTTTCTTAATACAGGTTTCAGAGTAGCAGCCATATTAGTCTGTATCCACAAAAAGAACAGGAGTACTTGTGGCACCTGAGAAATTAACACATTTATTTGGGCATAAGCTAGAGCCCACTTCATCAGATAGAATGGAACATATAATAAGAAGAAATATCTATCTATATATCTATCTATCTACATACAGAAAACATGAAAAGGTGGAAGTTGCCATACCAACTCTAAGAGGCTAAGTAAGTGAGCTATTGTCAGCAGGAGAAAAAAACTTTTGTAATGATAATCAAGATGGCCCATTTCGGACAGTTGACAAGAGGGTATGAGGATACTTATTTCCCCATATTAAGTTTCCTCACACAACTGTCTGAAATGGGCCATCTTGATTATCACTACAAATTTTTTTTTCTCCTGCTGATAATAGCTCATCTTAATTGTCCTCTTAGAGTTGGTATGGCAACGTCCACCTTTTCATGTTCTCTTTTATGTCTAATATATCTTTTTACTGTATGTTCCATTCTATGCATCTGATGAAGTGGGCTGTAGCCCACAAAAGCTGATGCTCAAATAAGTTTCTTAATACAGTCACCCTGGAGGATAACAGTGTAGCACCTCAAAGGAAACAAGCATACCGAGATCACAGGTTACACATCATTGCTCTACCTCCTGGAACTTGGTGTTGAAATGTGTGCATTGTGTTAAGGAGGGGCATGCAGTAGGTTGAAAAAGGAGCATTATACTATTTAAAAATGAGATGAAGCAAAAGGCAATAACTTATACTGTAGGCATTTTGACCCTTGCAAATTTGGAATGTGTGGAACCCATCAATGCATCATTTCGGTTCTGTACTAACTCCGTTCATGACTTATACGTAGCCTTATAGCCCAGAAGTAAAAACAAAGGAGCAGCGAACTTCTTAAATTCCAAATTCATGTGTCTCAAATAGAAAGCAAAGCTAATCCCCAACACAGCCAAGTGTGAAGCAATTCTGCTCTAAACATTTCACCTCTGTGCGTTTACCCCGCTGCTGTGATTACATCTGTGCAGCTGTAAGTTTTCAGTAATGCTGCAGCAATTTGGTTTCAGTTTTTAATTAAAAAAATTCTCATAACTAGGGAACTGAACAATAAAGTATCCTTTCCCCTAAATAAAAAATGTTGAAGTGTTGTTAACAGTAACCATTGTGCAGATGGAACATGGAGAGATTCAGCAAGCATGAAATAAAGGAAAGTATGTTAGAAAAGGAAGAAATGTAAAATAATACACGATTGAAAAAGTAGTTTTACTCTTTCCCTTTGTTCTTCACCTCACTCGTTTCCCATAATAGGCCTAGTGATAATTTTGTAACTAGAGAAAGATGAGTTCTCTGGGAATTAATTTCTCAGCACAGTTAGCAATTCAGTGTTTGGGAAGTACCTGAACTGTAATATAATATTCAAATTAGGTATTGGTAACCAACAATCATACATTTAATACTTTGGAATCTCTGTAATTTACTACTCTGCACATATATGTTTTCATAAAGGGATATAAAGGTGATTTATTTTAGTACCACATTGTAAAGTGAACTACATTAAGGAGATTTTGACAAAGGCACACAATTATGTTTAGACACAGATAAACAAATATATTAAGCAGCATAACACCTGCATCATATATATTGAACATTTTCTATCAGACCTCTTTCCTTTGACTGATATCACAGTAGAACAAAATTAATTGGATGTTAATAGCTCTAAGTAGTGCAGGCTGAAGAGAATATTCTGTCTGGCAGCATACACCTTATATTCTTTGGTAAATCTGGGGAATAGAAAAAACTACTGTAGATCAAATATTAGCATAGTTATATCTTCGCTATTTGGATAAAAAAGATATCTCAGACCTCTGTGATCTAGTCTCTGGGAGAGCAAGCCATGCTCAAATCATTGTCTTTCTGACATTTCAGCACTAGACATGGAAGTGTGTGTCTGTATTAGGTACATTTCAATGGGTAAAGGTAACTTCGTTTGTTTCTAGACAGGTTTCGGAGTAGCGGCTGTGTTAGTCTGTGTCCACAAAAAGAACAGGAGTACTTGTGGCACCTTAGAGACTAACAAATTTATTTCAGCATGAGCTTTCGTGAGCTGTAGCTGAAATAAATTTGTTAGTCTCTAAGGTGCCACAAGTACTCTTGTTTCTAGACACTGTGCTATACCCTCTGGCCACCAGCCACTTTATGGAAATCTCACAACAATATCTATCGCTTTATAGAAGGACTAATCTGTCCAGCCAATGTTTACAATCAGATGATCTGAATGGAACCAGGAAACATTTCCACTATAAGAACTCACAAGTACTTTTGGTTGAAAATTCAAATTATGAGAATTTGCACTACAGACTTTCTAAAAACATTTAGCTAAAAATTCATTTAGTTGTACAGAAACATTACTAAATCCTGGAAAGAATAAAACAGATTTCTTCAAGCCATGGGGTGCATAGTTGATGGCACCGTAGTTTATAAACAGGGACCATAATTTTTAACACTCTTGCAAAATACCCAAGATCTACATATGACATCTAAATATTTCAGATGTGAACACTCACCCGATGTTGATATTATGGCCACTGAACTCCAGTTATTTGGTAAGTATGTTAAAATATTATTTTTATTAAATGGAACTTGTTTATTATTGATTTTTTTTACCAAACTAAGAGTTTTTCTAATGGATATTTCGTCACTGAAAATCAGTGTTACTATATAGACCCTTTTTCAATCCTCAAACCCCAGCCAATGGTAGATATAATCGTTCTGATAAACTTGAGCCTTGATTTGAAATACCGTTTTTGGAACATTAAAATGAGGTTGAGAAGCCAGAACATTACAAGAAGGGTGACAACAACTTTCGCTCCATGGAACATCTGCTGAGTGTTTTGCAGTGCCTTGCATGCAATATAACATGACTCATACATGGCACATTGAAAGAGCTGGCTCAACCAGAGGAAAGTGGACAAAAACATGCAGAAGCTGAGTGGAAAGCTTGAAGCAATTGAAGATGTAGAGATCATCTGGTGTAAAACACTTAGGTATGCACTTCTTTTACCAACAAAATGACCTAGCACTTGACTGTTTTCTAATAAATGTGTACACACTGATTTGTTGATGTCACTGTACTAATTTGTTAATAAGTTGAAGAAAGGAAACTGAAAACAACAAAACATAGATGGGCCCAACTCACTTGTCACTATGAATTTTCTGTCCCCTTCTCAGCCTTCTCTGTAAAAGGCTGTTGGATGGAGCAGTTTAACTGGAGTACTAATGATGTGGGAAAGCAAAAGAGAAGGACCTTGAGTTTGGTGCCACAGATTTATCAGTTGAAATTAGTTACTCACTCATGGGAAAGTCACAAAGGCTGAAGATTGTCAATGCACTGCTCTGTAACCTGTAGTACCTGACCTATGTTCTGTAGGCCAGATCGTTATGTATTTGATCCAAGCCATTGATCTTGTGTTGTGTTCTTGTCCTGTCCCAATTCACTCATCTAAGACACAGGTCTGCCAATGTGTTCTTAATGCTGTATTTCATTTTCTATTTTCTTCTCTAAGTCTAACGGGTTTGCAAAACTCATACCCAGAGAAGAAGAGTGGTTTTGGTCTCACCTCTCATATTATATAAATCATGAGCATCTGAGAATGGTGTGTGAAGCTTGGAAATAGTTCTCTGCCTCTTTCTTCAAAAACTACTCTAGTAACTCATCCCTGCTCTACTGCTGTTGGTTTCTTCCATTCAGAGACATGGACATGTCCTGATTCATCAGTATATTTTTCCATCCATGTGAGATTTTTGTTTTTAAAATAAAGATGTGGAAGTTACATGAGTATGAGACAGAAACATAGATTGGAGGTGGGTAATAGAAAGAGGTAGATACTTAGGTCCAATCTGGGAAAAGGAGCGAGCTTTCCTACTGTCTGTTTCCCTTCATCTTTAGACACACATAAGGGGTTTTGTTTGTCCTTTTTCTGTGCAATCCAATCTTTACACCTATCTACAGATGTACTGTCCACTGGATAAATTGGAATGAAGGCACAAATTCCACCTTGTCCTTGAACAGTATGCTGCCACCACCAAGTGAGTTAGACAGAGATTCAGGAAAAGGACCACTTAGAGTTCCTGTTTCCCCAAAATATCCCCCCAGCCCTCTTCACCCCCTTTTCTGTGGAGGCTTGAGAATACTCTACCAACCATATAGGTAACAAGTGAGCACAGACCAGATCCTTGGGTTTTAGGACACTAAAACCCAATCAGATTCTAAAAAAAAACCAGACTTTATTATAAAGAGAGAATAAGTAAAAGAATCACCTCTGTAAAATCAGGATGGTAAGTACTTTACAGAATAACAAAAGATTAAAAAACACAGAGGATTTCTCCTCTAGGCAAAACTTTAAAGTTATGAAAGCAGGGATAAACCTCCCTCTTAGCATAGAGAAAATTCACAAGCTAAAACAAAAGATAATCTAACACACTTCTTTGCTATTACTTACTATTTCTGCATACTAGATGCTTAGTCCAGATATGCTTAAGGACATGTATTTTTCCTGTCCTGGTTCCTTGCTGACTGAAGAGAACAAAACAAAGACACAAACAAAAACCTTCCCCCACAGATTTGAAAGTATCTTCTTCTCTTATTGGTCCTTTTGGTCAGGTGCAACCAGGTTATCTGAGCTTCTTAACCCTTTAGAGGTAAAAGAGGAATTAACCCTTTACAGGGTAAAGAGAGATTTTATGCTACCCGTAGCTGTATGTTTATGACAAGTGGTTTCTCTGCTTAAACCTCATTCTTAGAGCTGTCCAGGGATATTCTGTGGCCCAAGATGAGGATCTCTGCCATCAGAACTGTTTGATACAGAAGATCTCATAATTTTGGGGGGCAAGGAAACAAAGCAAACTCCAAAATGTTTAGCAGAAATAATCCAATGGCTTTATTTTTACATTTTGTTTGAAAGATACTACTTGCTGGCTGCAGTGTGTGTGGATTCATCTTCCTTCTGGAGCCTGAAACAGGTCACCACTAGAAAACCTTGCATTCAGCCTGATCCTGCAGAGAACATGGAAGGGGAGAGCATCTACGAGGTTGATTCTGAAGATGGGGTTGGAGGTAAGGGTGCCATCACTTGTTTTGTTTCCCTCCGCTGGCTGATTGTTTACAGGGAGTCCTTCCAGTGACCTGACTACAGACTCCACAGAAGAGGAACAAGTGTTAAGGGTCTCTTCAGTTTATCAAGTGTATTGTCACCCTATAATACATGCAATGAATAAAGGTATTATTTTAAAGCAGTTGCTTCCAAGAAGAAGTGACCTATCCAGAGTCCGCATGTGTTTTATTGTAACTGAGAGTTGTTAGTGGAGCCTGAGATTTCTTTATAGGTGACATAAATTCCAAATATTTATAAATAAAGGTAGATGAGACTTTCACTTTTCTCCTTCTTAGTCACTTTTCAGGAGTTCCACTCTTTTCTGCTTGCCATCTTCTGTCAA
This sequence comes from Gopherus evgoodei, assembly GCF_007399415.2. Taxonomy (NCBI): domain Eukaryota; kingdom Metazoa; phylum Chordata; order Testudines; family Testudinidae; genus Gopherus; species Gopherus evgoodei. The sequence goes on from NC_044326.1 coordinate 25,257,684, forward strand.
CAGTTTTCTTTGCTGAGTGTAGAAAACTGCAGGAAGCAGCTTCTTCTGTTACTTGTGGAACATGTGTACTTAAGGGGCATTGTTTCCCAGCTCACCACTGATTATGTGAGAGTTCTGGAACAAATCACCTAACTTCTCTGTGCTGCGGTTTGCTCATCTGGAAAATGGGATTAACACCCCTCTTACACTTCATTGGGTATAACAAGGCCTAATTATTTGTGAAGTGCTCTAGAAAACTCGGACAGGTATTAAAGAATGGTAAAAACAGTGCATGCTGCTGCTTCACTCCCAACTCTTAATATAGCCCAAGCTCTGCTCACAGTAACTTCTGCGAACATCATTATCCAACATAGAACTGTATATTGAACTGCCTGTTTCACTATACTACATGAATGTCATAGACTCATAGACTCTAGGACTGGAAGGGACCTCGAGAGGTCATCGAGTCCAGTCCCCTGCCCTCATGGCAGGACCAAATACTGTCTAAACCATCCCTAATGAATTACTAAACCTTAGAACCTTCGGGAACATGCATATCCAAGTATTATGGAACAGAGCTCCGCTCCAAGTCTGCGTATCAGCAACATAATCATATTTTAGTTACTGAACTACACTGGAAACCTGTCAGGGTATTCTCCATCTGTGTTTACTTGATCCCTTTCAGTGATCCATATAGCAGTTTCCAGTACATGGTGACCATCTGCACCAGCAGTTCCACACATGCTAGGCAGTAGAATGGCTTCGCTTACTTAAATGACACTAATTTGTTAGTTTCCTTCTTCTTGCAACAAGGAGCTTGCAGGTGTTCCTCAGTTATGTCTATTATGAACACTCAGCAAATGCTGAGTAATTTTTAATTAGTAAAACCAAGTAAGATAACTACTAATGGTCATGTCAAATTACTTTATTTTTTTTGAAAATTGCTTGGTAATTTTCAGTTACTAACAGATGGTAAAGTAAATGTTGTTTACTTATGTAAGAGACGTATGCAATTATATAACAAAAATTTTACAGATATTTATCCATGCAAAAGATATGCCAAGATTGTCCTCTCCAGTTAGCTGAGTGATGAGTATATAAATACCCCTGGGGAAAGAGTGGGTGCTGTCTCCTTGCAATTGTTCTCCATTCCCCAAACTACTATGGAGCCCTCACTACAGGTTCAGTGCTGATATTGGGCTCTGTGCATTTCTGTTGGAGGGAAGAGGTAGAGCTGGAAGCGCGCTGCACTGTATTCTGTTGGCACTGAGGATATTCAAGCAGTTTTCAGCTGTGAGAGTTCATTTGAGAGTGTAGTGATTGGTGTGGTTTCACCCACATAGTTGTTGGTGGGGCATTTGATGCTCTGGTTTAGGTACAACGACGTGAAATGAGATAATCACTATTCTCTCAACTGAACTCACACAGAAAAATGAGACAAAAAACACTCTATCACCCATGGGTGAACACTTTTTCACAAAGCGATCATTCTGTATGGGATCTCTCAGTCCTTGTCCTCAAAGGAAACCTGCAAAACGCCTTCGAAAGACAAGCCTGTGAACTTAAATTCATAACTCTGCTAGACCCCAAAAATCATAAAACCAGAGACACTGGCTTTATGGCTCATTACAGCAATGTGTAATCTACTAACCCTTGTTTGTCCTATGACTGCAGAGGTGTTAATTGCCCAATTCACTTTAACTGGTCTCTGCAATATGTTTACACCTTGTGCTTAACAATCTGTCCCACCTTGTATTTAACTGTGACACTCTGATTACTTTTTCCAGACCTGAAGCAGAGCTCTGTGTAGCTCAAAAACTTGTCTCTTCCACCAAAAAAAGTTGGTCCAATAAGATATTACCTCACCCATGTCTCCCAACACGACTACAACTCTGCAAACCACATTTAATGGAGTTACTGTGGTGAGAACAGAATCTGGACCAGCACATACAGGGTTTTTTGTTTTGTTATTGGTTTCAGGAAAATGCCAGCGCTTTTTATCGTAAAGGTCTGTAATGATTCCTTGAGCTAAAAAGAGACTCACTTCAGCAGGATTCAGGGCCTGCCTGTACTTGAAATGCTGTGCTACTGTAGTGCTTCAGTATAGATGCTCTCTATCCTGGCAGTAGCTAGGCCAATGACAGAATTCCTCCATCAGCCTAGTGCTATTTACACTGGTGTGGGGGGTCGACTTAAATATGTTGCTTATGTCTGTGGATTTTTCACACTTCTGATTTTTCACCAGGCCTCAGCTTCAAAATAACTTGTCACATTCTGTTGCTTATGCTTTTCTTCTAGTACAAGATTGGGATGTGTGTGAGCGGGAGGGAAACAAAACAATTTTCATTCTGAAAACATTTCCTCCTACGGGGAAAAGCTGCTTGGGGCAGGACCCGCCTTTTTGTTCTGTGTTTGTGCAGCACCTAGAACTGTGGGGGTCCATGACTGGGGTTCCTAGGCACTATGGTAATATAAAAAAAAATAATAAAAGCTGACCTGCTGGGGCTCCAAAGCCTACCAAGAACTGTATGAGATTTGGAGAGGAAGAATGATTTGGGGAATAAAACCTAGGAGAGCTGGAATCTATTCTTCGCTCTTCCACAGACCTCAAATGTGGCTTTGGGTAAGTCTCTTGAACCACTTTGCCTTGGTTTTCTCATTGATACTCATATATCAAGATTATAAGTGTTGACAGTTTTTGAATCAAGTATCTAAAAAGGGAATTCTAAATAATTTTACCAAACACATTGTAGTTCTGCATGAAATAAAAACAGAGCTTATAAATGGAGTGTCAGCTCTCATTTTCCATAACATGTATGGGTTTTGTTTTTCTTTTTTACTAAGGAATGTGTGTACTTTATATGTGAAGGGTTCGTGACTCCCATTTGAAACTTATGAGAATTACATATGTTTATAGCTAGAAGTACAGGTTCTGCATCAGCATGACATTAACAGATGACATTTCAGTGATTGGTGACAAAACCAGATGTATGTCCCTTTTTAGCTACATCATTAGAATGAGTCAAAGGAAATTAACAGCTCCAAATAATGAAATGGCATTTGGTTTTCACTGATTCTAGATACAAGAGTTTTTGTTGCAAGCGTGTTATTTAAAGATGAATTTATTTTAATGCATAATGGGTCTGATCCTCAGAGGTTTTGAACACCCACTGACAGCAGCTGAAGTTTCAAGAGCTCTGCAGCCTTTCCATATCAGATCCAAAGTGTGAAAAAAAGTGACTCTAGTGCAATATTTTATCCACTGTATGCAAGTGTGGAAATTCAGGCCAATTTTTTCAAATTTGGGATCCTAAAGCAAAGTGCCTGAATCCATATTAAGGTTCCCAAATAAATGCCTGATTTTCAGAGGTACTCAGCACCTCTGATGTCTAATTCACTTCAGTGGAAGCTGTGAATGCTCAGCATCTCTGCAAATGAAGCCACTTATTTGGGAGCCTCGATACAGATTGAGGTGCTTAACTTTATGCTGTCAAGTTTTAAAATTGTTGGTGTTGGCCTTTAATGTTAATGCAATTGGATGCATTGTGAGAGCATTTTTAACTGAATGCATCATTTCCCCATTTGGTGGCAGATTTTTCATTGGCCTTTAAATGGATCCAGGTGGGGCAGGAATTCCCTATTTCCCTCCTCCCAGGCAGCAGCCAATCACAATTACAGCCCCATTGCGTTCCTTCATCCTAGGAGCCCTAGAAGGTATTATCATCCTGAGGCATTGTGACTCCTCATGTCCTTCTAGGGCAGTGTGGCTCTACCCCACATTCACTGTGGGCCTGTGCCAGGTGGGCTCAAATTTTATTTTCAGTAAGTGATTGTCCCCATTTCTGATGTCTCAGCCCTCTCATCCTGCTCATTACAGGAAATAACCATTTGAATAATAGTGTGGATTTTCAGTATTCTCTTAGATGTTTCTTGAGAGGCTTTTAATCCTTTCTGTTATATGCTGATTACTATGACTAGATTATCTGTCACTTATTCAGCCAGTCCCATTTGTTATCTAACTGGGAGGGCATATCAAATGGCACCCTGGGCCACCTGGTCTGGCCTGGGTCTGATGTTAGTCAATATTTTCATTAATGATTTGGATAATGCAGTGGAAAGTATGCTTTGTGACAGACCAGACCAGTGTGGTACAGGAGTCTGGTAGAGGGCAAATATATTGGTCACTGGATGAGTAGTTTTCTGTTCCCTGAGTGACCAGAGCAGGGGCTGCACTGGAGTAATCAGGAACCTGCTAGAACCAATTAAGGCAGACAGGATGATTAGATCACCTGCAGCCAATCAAGGCAGGGTAATTAGGGCACCTGAGTTTAAAAAGGAGCTCACTCTAGTGAGGTGGGGAGGGGCAAGAGGAGAGGGAGTGCGTGTGAGGAGCTGGGAGCAAGAGGCGAAAGGAGCTGAGAGTGAGAGGGTGTGCTGCTGGAGGACTAAGGAGTACAAGCGTTATCAGACACCAGGAGGAAGGTCCTATGGTGAGGATAAAGAAGTGTTTGGAGGAGGCCATGGGGAAGTAGCCCAGGGAGTTGTAGCTGTCATGCAGCTGTTACAAGGGGCACTATAGACAGCTGAAATCCACAGGGCCCTGGGCTGGAACCCTGTGGAGTAGAGGGTGGGCCCGGGTTCCCCCAAACCTCCCAACTCCTGATCAGACACAGGAGGAGTTGATCCAGACTGTGGGGGAAGATCACTGAGGTGAGCAAATCTGCCAATAAGCGCAGGACCCACCAAGGTAGAGGAGGAACTTTGTCACAGCTTATAAAATTTGTGGATGACAGCAAGCTGAGAAGGGTTGCTAGCATTTTGGAGGACAGGATTAGAATTCAAAACAGCCTTGGCAAATTGGTTTGAATTCAACAAGATTAAATTTAATAAAGGTAAGTGCAAAGTGCTACACTTCAGAAGGAAAAATCAAAGGCACAGCTACAAAAGGGAAATAACTTGCTTGACAGCAGTATTGTTAAAAAGGACCTGGGGGTTACTTTGGATCACAAATTTAATATGTGTCAACAACATGATACAGTTGCAAAAAAGGCAAATATCATTCTGGGGTGTAGTAACAGGAGTGCTGTAAGACATGGGAGATAATTGTCCCACTCTTGGCACTAGTGAGGCCTCAACTGGAGTACTGTGTCCAGTTCTGGACACCACACTTTAAGAAAGATGTGGACAAATTGGAGATAGTTCAGAGAAGAGCAACAAAAATGCTAAAAGGTTTGCAAAATCTGACCTCTGAGGAAAGGTTAAAAAATCTTCATGTGTATGTTCTTGAGAAAAGAAGGCAGAAGGGACATAATACATTTTCCTATATGTTAAAGGCTGTCATAAAGAGGACAGTGAACAATTGTTCTTCGTGTCCACTGAAGATAGAGCAAGAAATAATCATCCTAATCTGCAGCAAGGGAGATTTAGGTTAGAGATTAGAAAAATCATTCGAACTATAAGGGTAGGCTTCCAAGGACTGGGATCCCTGTCACTGGAAACTTTAAAAAACAGGCTAGAGAAACACCCATCATAGATTGTCTAGGTGTACTTGATGCCCTCTTGAGGTTCTTTTCAGCCCTACATTTCTATGATAATGAGGGATTTTTTAATACACAATACTATTTGTTTTTGCAAAGGGTCTGATGGTGAATATAAAAATGCAGAATCAATACCAGGGAATGAACATTTCCTTGCTGTCTGTATACTGTACTTTATTGACATTCTGCAATGTAATAAATATTTGAGGATTTTGTTCTGCATCCCAGCACCAAGCATACCAAGAAAAAAAGGTATAAATAAAACCATTTCTTACAGAGAGTAAACCATATCAATCTCTGGTGTAACTCGACTGGCATCAGTGGTGTTACACCAGGCCCAGATTTGGCTTGCTATCTTCACTTGTGGCTCTGATTCAAGCAAAGAAATACCCATTTCACATTAGCTAGGTCACAAGTTTAGTTGCCATGGTAGTCAGCAATTTTTTAACCAATCAGCTCTCTTTCAGGATGATTCAGCTCAGAGTAACAAATCAGTCACACTGCACTCGAGCTGTAATCAAAGCAGCAGCTATTGTTGGTTTTAAAATCTACAGAGCCTGTGAGAACAGAAATATTTGTGTTAGAAGAGGAAATGTACAGTACTGTATCAATGCAATATATTCTGTAATATGTTGAATTTAAACCAGTTGCGGTGTTCCTATCAACAGTAAACTGTTTAAAAACATAATTCAGTAAGTGGGGTAAATTGTCCCCACCATTTGGACAAAAATGTGTATACTACAGCAATACACAGAATCATACTTTAGTTACAGCCTTTCATCACAATACAGTGCATACCAGTCTTTCTTCTTTCAAGCTACTAAATGGAAGTATATTATTGCCACTAATGGAAGACTCCCAGACCATGCTGTCTGTTTGCTTCCTTATTATACTGTTCTCTGGCTAATCAAAACTGCTGCAAGACTTCTCCAGTAATGTAAAAACATTTTTTAAAGTTATGGCTGTATAGTGGATACACTTTCTTAGTTTGTGTAATTTCAGAAATGTAAGCTGTAGACAATAGCAGATACTAAGGGTTATAGTTTCAAAAGGACTAAAAATGTGCATAACCATTAGCATGGACAACTGCATTTGCACATGGAAGCAGGCAGCTAAACAGAAGTCCGCTGACAAGGTTCATCCAAACCGGCATTGCTGGAGCTCTCCACAGAATTTAATACGATTGGTCATGGAATCCCCCTCTTTCAATGTATAGGTGCAATAGAGGCAACAGGATCACACTGAGACACCTTCACCTATTGCTTTTGGGCTATGCCTAGAGTGGTGATGGGCACTTGCATCTCCACTTCCAGAGCTCCCACCTGTTGAGTCCTATGGGGACTCATCTTTTCCCCAGTCTTGTTCTTCATCTATTGAAGCCATGAGGGGAGTGAGTTTGTGACACATCATGGACTAAAATGCTAGTAATATGCAAATAGCATCTAGGTTTACACCATTTCCCATCCTCATTAAACAGCATCATCTTCCAGCAGTCTAAGGGTTTAACTGAGATCAGCAACTGAATGACAAATGACTGCCGGATGCTGAGTCCTAAGAAGACAGAGGTGATGCTAGTGGGAAGCACTTTGAAGAATTTGCCACCTCTGTAATATCATTCTGCACTGACAGCATCTTCCTTCAGATTGTTGAAGCCCACAGTTTCATTGTGCATATGGATTCCCCACAGCTTCTGGACACCTAAATAGTGACAGTCACAAGAAGCACCCTTTTCCATATGCAGCTGGCAAGATGAGCATGCGCTTTCCTGTCAGATTTAGTCTTAGCCACAGTGATCAATGCATTCGTGACCTGCAGACTCGATTACTGTAATTCTTCATGTCTGCTTATGAAACTGCTAACTTTAAAAAAGCTACAGCTGCTTCAGAACACAGTAAATCCTTTGCTCCACCAGAAAGTCTGCCCAGAACACTCACTCCAATGTGTGTCATGCTTTCTTCATTGGATCCTCATTTGCAAAACCCTCCATGGTACTGGCCCTAGTTACCCAAGAAGCCACCTTACGCTGTGTGTGACCCTGGCCACCTTTGATGGCGACTTTGCACTAAAACAATGGAACTGTCAACCTCAAGAGCGTAACACGTGTGTGCAGGAGACAGAGTTTTCTTAGTGCTTTGTCTGTGAATTTGGAACTCATTCCTGAAAGAGATCAGGATGACCACGAACTTTGGTTCATTTCAAACAAAATGCACAATCTGCTTATTAGCCTTCCCAAAATAATACCAACAAAAAAGAACAGAAAAAAGTCCAGGTCTCACAGATTGGAAGGAGGGAGTGAGTGTGTGTTATATATTTATAAACTGGCCCCATCTACAGAATTGGTAAACTGCAAACCTTAATGATCTGCTCTAGGGTACAGATAAGTTTAAAAATAAACAGTACCAAGACTGCTTCCAATTGACTATATAGTTACACATGCTTGTTTGCTTAAATTGTTCTGCTTCTGGTCAGTTGCAGTTTATATTAGCTCCAGATCCATGCATTTCAGACAGAAAAGCATGTTTCATTTGACTAACTCTACTTTTGGTAAAACGGTGCCTATTCACTGGTATAGCCATAGAAGATGTGTAATTGGTGATCATGGATTTTGGAGAATGGAAGAATTTTGGTGGACCAACAGTTCATTGTGGAGGCTGCTGGTCTAACACCTATGTTCTTTCACATTTTGAATCATCATTGGAGGTCTAAGGACACAGCTGAGCCATTAGATGGTGAAAAAACAAAACAAAATCACCAAACACAAACAGATAAAACTAGATAAAACTAGATCATGGTATGCTAGGTATATTTTCCAAAAGGGGCTGATATTTTTATAGTACTTCGTTCTTAGATGGGTCAGTGGTTGGAGCAGTTTACTGGCAATTTATTTTTTCATATTTGGATACAAGGTGGTTGTCAGTTGTTCCTTTCATTTTCATGAACCAGTGGTCTATCCTGTGCTCCAAGAGAGGCAAGCTAAATTACACAATGTGTGGTAAAGACAAATAGTGCAGTGTAGCAAGTAAAATACTTGGTTGGGTCGTGACATGAACTGTGAGATGCTTTATATCAGCCATCACTTTCTTCTGGAGCTGAATTTGCAGAGATGGGAGAAAGAAATGATTGAATAGTTTTTAATGGGCATACTGGATCTGTGAGTTGCACTCAAGTTTATACAGGCACAGTTATGGAAAATATTACTGGTTTGTAAATATTAAATAGATTGGAAACTTCATGGAACGTTTCCTGATGATTATTAAATTTAAGAATTTCAGTCTGTTCTATCAGCATTTTATTATGCTGACAAACTTTTCTTAATAACCATTGAAATTTTCTTGTTTCATCATACTGCAGTTGTTAAATTGCTGTGCATTCTGCATGAGCGTGGGCCTCACAAAATTGGTTTTGTATTGTATTCTCTTTGAAAAAAAATAGTGGTGAAATCCTGGAGTTTTGTCATTGACTTTGGTGGGGCTAGAATTTCACCCTCTGACTGTACATTATATTCCAAACTTATTATATATCTGTACACTCAAACACTGTAGAGATGGATAACATCCACAAATATATTATCACAGAAATATGACTTACTAAAAATTTTTTCCTTTTTGAGGCAAATCCTGAACCATGTACCAAGCCTGATTACATAGGATTTGCATATAGAAAGTTCAGTATTTAGGGCCAATGCAAGGTATGCCATTGCTGCAGCCTGAAAGCAGCAGTAGCCTCCTCTGCAGCTTTTATGCACGCTTTGAGAAGGCGTTTGGCCAATGGATCGACATAGTTATGGAAACCCTGCACATTGGCCAGACAGAGCCACCATAGAGTACAGTTTTGTGGTGCACAGGGAATGCCTCTTGTGCAGGTTCCTTACATCATTCCACCCATGTGCATTGAACTACCTTGGTTCCATTGCCATCAGGACTTTCTGTAACTTCATGAGAGCTGTGGGTGGAGATTTACTCTTCATTGTGAAATACAAAATATATTTCCACACTTTGAACCATATGCTTTCTCCCTTACGAGAGGAAGAATTGGTGAGCAAATGGCATAAAAGAGGCAGAGAAGAGTCTGAGGAAGGGAAAGTAGCTGCATAGCATCAATTCCTACCACTGCATATGTCGGCTTCGGCCACTTTGAATAATTAATCTGCCAGAGTCGCTTCACATAGTGAAGGAGATCATGGACTGTGGGCAGGAGAAGGACATCAGGAACCAGCTGCCGTATGTGCTGTTCCCTCCCAAGCCTGTCCGTTTTTGCTCTGTGCAGTTCTAACTTCCCTCATGAGCTCTTAAATGGACAAGCTGCTCCCAGTGTTAGTGCACCAATGGCAGCACAGCAGTGAAGCCAGCTTAGAAGATGGGGGCTTGGAAGCCATGTCCATCCTCTTTGTGCAACTGGGCTTGGAACCATGGACTTAAAGCCATCTTAACTACACATGCCTATACTATGTGTTTGATGGACTATCTGTCCTACTGCCTTATGTACCAATGCTGGTACTACGAAGGTAAGGTGATGCTTTGCATCCTCAAGAAAATAAAATAAGACTTTTTAAACATAGATGTTCCCCTACTGTGCATGTTCCCTACCTAAGGGAGCATTGGAGTCCTCAGAGACCAAATACTTGTACCAGAAGCAGGTGGAGAAAATGCTGGAAGCCAGCCAGCCTTTCTCTTGTCCATTAATTGTCTGTGCTATATAATTAACAGACTCTACTGCAACGTGCACAACATCCACTTAGCGGGAAATAGTATTTCTACCAACTGACAACCAGTCACCAGAGCTCATTTAGCCTCGGTGACAAGATGGCCGATATTAGTATGATGGGTCCTGCGCTTTTCTTGGTGTGTGTGGGGGGGCTAAGATGCCACCCCTTGCCCCTGCTCTTGGGGCACCAAGGGCCCCGCTAGAGGCCCGGGAAGGTGGTAAAACAGGGAAGCAGGGGAGGCAGTCTGAGTTTGCTCCTCACTCTGTCTCTGCCCCTCTCAACCCCTGATGCACTTCCTGATTGGGTGTGGAACCTTCAGTCCTTAGATGCTGGGGGAGGGAGTCTCCCTCCTCTGCTGGGGGAGGGTCTCCTTTACTTCGGTTCTCTGGTCTTTCAAATCTCACAACACACCTCCAAGTTCCAGTCCTCTCTCTCCTTCCTCCTCATCCTCCCTGACTGCCTGAAGCATGGGGTTTTATTAGATTCCTGACAGGGCCTTAATTCACGGCAGGTGCTCCAATTAACCTGTAGCCAGCCTCCCTAGTCTACAGGGAACCATGCCTTAATTAGCCTAGGGCTTATATATTTCCCCTCTATCACTCTCTCACCGCTCCCTGGCCCTCCTTGTATCACACCTGTTACAGCAGAGTGCACTGTAGGATTGCTGTTTATACGTCCTACATATTGCTGCAGCCAGTACTTGAGCTGTGCATGTCATGTTCCTTAAACAGCTGCCGTATGCACTGAAAAAAAGAGTCTCCATCTAGCTGAGACAAAAGGATTTGCACTGAATTTGACTCAGTTTGAAGTTACTTCTAGCTCGTGTCCCATCTGGCCACCTCACGGCACATTCCACGAGAGCTCATGCGTCGTCGGCAGCTTTCCTGGCGCACGTGCCTATCCAGGAGATATGCCGTGCAGCGACCTGGTCATTGGTCCACACATTCACTGCACACTATGCACTAGTCCAGCAATCAAGAGATGATGCGGCCTTTGGCATAGCAGTCCTAAACACTGCCACATCTCACTCCGACCCCACCGCCTAGGTAAGGCTTGGGAATCGCCTAACTGGAATGGATATGAGCAATCACTCGAAGAAGAAAATACGGTTACTTACCTTTGTAACTGTTGTTCTTCGAGATGTGTTGCTCATATCCATTCCAAACCCACCCTCCTTCCCCACTGTCGGAGTAGCTGGCAAGAAGGAACTGAAGGGTGGCCGGGTTGGCTAGGGTATATATTGGGCGCCATAGCGGCGCCACTCCAGGGGGTGCCCAGCCGACCCGCCAGGGTTGCTAGGGTAAAAGTTTCTCCGAACGTGCACGCGGTGCGCACACACCTAACTGGAATGGATATGAGCAACACATCTCGAAGAACAACAGTTACAAAGGTGAGTAACCGTCTTTTATAGCAGGCTCATCAGTCTCTAGCTGGCCTAGCCACCACTGGGGCACAGAGTGCCACTCCGAGCAAGCAAAGCTTACAATAAGAATGAGATTCTTGGGGTTCAGGATTGTAATTTTGGGCTGTGAGTGGTTATTCCTTCTGACATGACTCTTTAACAATTTACATATTTTGTTGAGAAGTTAATGCAAGGGTCCTATAATTTTCTTGTTTAATGAGTGTAACACAACAATTCATTGAAGAACAGCTACTACCTTTCAGTAGATAGCAATAGGTCACAGCTCTGACATTTGGATAATTGGCAGTTTCTGTGCGTTTTTAATGGAATGTGAAGATGATCACATCTTTGGTTGCTTAATGATGATGCTAAATATGACATGATTCAAGTTGCTGATAGTGGTCTGTGTGTTTCTAAGCACTGGATTCATTTATCAGAAAATTTAGCACTCTCAGATAGAAACATCCAAAGGTAACTAAATTGCAAATGTATTTCTTGGAGTGAAGGTTACATTGTGAAAATTTTATAATTGGGCTTTATTTCAAGATCACTGAAGTCATGCTGTTCCTGCGCATCTTCAGATGGCTTATATGATGTAACAGGAGAGCTATATGATAATCATTGTTACAGGTAGAGGTAGCAGTGATCACTATATTTAGGTTGCCTAATACTTAAGAAAAGGTTGCAGGACTCCCCCACTCCACTTTAAAGAAAGTTTTAACACCTTCTTTATTTCAGATTTGGCAGGGACAAAGCTCTGGTGCTAGGGAAATGAATTTGTCCTAGGAAATTCCATTCATATTTAGCTGTGTTACAGATTGCTAAAAATTGCCATTTCCCTCTATTGCTTGCATTTCTCGAGAAAACAGCATGTCAAAATAATAATGGAACGTGAACATTCGAAAGAGCAGCAGCCCACTCTGCACTGGAAATGTCTGGGAACTGTCAGAGTAGCTATAACGGCAACAGTAGGGGAGGGAGATGGAGTGGGTTGGGCTTACCCATCTTGACCTACCTCTGGGCCTGGCATATGTCTCCAGCACCTTATCCTCATTCACCCCACATATGGGTGAACTCCAACATTATTCAGGACACAGAATGAGTGCACAGTGGGGCTATAATAATGTTGCACGGGCAACCTGAAATCTGGCATTTCCTAATTGTTGAGCGTTTGACTTGGAAACCTAAATAACTTTCTTTTCACATTTAATGTGTAATTTAATATATTATAGTAACACCCAGTATCCCCAGCCAGATGCTAGCTAGAGTTAGAATGTGATGATGTAGAGATGGGTCATCTTAGCTCCAGTTCAAGAGTATAGAGGACTGAACATATCTCTGAAGCAAGAGCAAGAGGCGGAGGTCCTTAAGGGAGGAATTCTAAGAGCCAGGTCCAGATGGAGCTATTGTGCTGGATGTGAACACACGTATAAACACATTCAAATGCACAGTGCCTGCTTCAGTGATGTTACAATCTAAGATGACAAATGACAGGCCAAGGTTTTGGGGGAGTTGTGCATTAAAATACATACAATTTAATATACATATTCAGTTATTAAAAAGTAACTGACAGCTGTCCTCTTTTGGTTCTCAACCTCATTTATTAACTGGTTGATTTCTCATAGGCATTTCAGCTGAGGTAGTCTTGAGGAATGATTTGAGGGAGGAAAGGGTAGTATCCGTGATCCGTTCAGCGGCGGCGTTCAGTGCAGAAGGGGCAGTGCCGAAAAAGGCAGGGAGAGCTCTGGGTGAGAAGCTGACAAACAGGCATGAGAAGTCAGCATGAGTAGTGGAATAGAAGATAAGGAGGCAATGTGATAAGAGACCAAAGTGACTTTAAGTAGTTCTTCATCCCCTCATTGACAAATTGAGCTGTTTCACGAGCTCCCTCCTCTCAAGAGGTCCTGACAGGAGGAATCTTCCTCCTTGCTCTTGCACTGGAGATGCAGTCAGCATTTTATGCCATTGAGTTTGGAATTAATGAGATTGACCTCACCTCTGCACAGTCACATGGAGTCCTAAAGCCTAATATTCTGTGACAGTGTCCTGAATTAATTTGCTTATTGCAAAATTGCCATCTCTTGGTCTAAAAAAAAGAAATATTGTTATTTGCATTGTTGTTGTGTTGAGCCCAGGATATTCAGGAGACAAGCTGAGTGAGGTAATAACCTTTTATAGGATTAACTACTGTTGGTGAAAGAGACATGCTTTCAAGCTTGCACAGAATGAAGAAGAGCTATATAAACTCAAAAGCTTGTCTCTTTCACCACCAAAAATTCATCCAATAAAAGATATTACTTTGCCCACCTTATCTCTCAAATAAATAAATAAATAACTTTTCATAACCCAACAACTCCTGTTGCTCTATTCTCTTTGCTGTCACATTTAACAATTTTAAGAGTGAAATCCTGGCCCCATTCAAATCAATGGGAGTTTTGATACTGGTTAAAGCAGGAACAGGATTTAGCCCTATACCTTTATTACTTATTTGGCTTTCATGTATTCTCTTTTGTCTTTTTTAAGCTTTTGTGTTTTGAAGCCATAAAACAGTTTTTCATAAGGGCATCACAAATGATTTCTTGGATCTCAGGCTGCAGTGAGGTGCAGCTGTATACTAGAAATGAATAAAGATTGATAAGATTGAAAGCATTTAAAAAATTTTTTTTTTAAATTTTCTGTCTGAACTAATGTGCAGTAGTCACCAATAAAAAATCAACATTATCAACAGCAACTATACGGTGCTGTTTGAGCTACTGCTGACATTCCATATTCTAAGTACAAGTAAAAAACTGGTATCACCAGTACTGCCATGTGGTGACTATCGACAAATACTGAAATGTTAATGTCCACCATTGTAGCATATATTTGCAAATGTAAATTCAGCTACACTGAATATATTTTTACAAATTGCATACTCCAATTGCATACAGAATCACTGTAAAATGTGTGTGTGTGTGTGTGTAGACACCTCACACACTGTCCTAGACCTATTCTAGCTCAGGCTAGCATTTGAAAAGATGAGCTGGATATTATTTTAGTAGTTTAAATAATTGTTATTAAAACATATATAATTACATTTTAAAATTTCTGATGGTTGTAATCTGTTTTTGCCAGTACTGTGCAATTTAAATGACTCGCTTTAACGATCTGACTAGTAAATTGCTGTTGCCTCATTGCTGGGCTACCAGGATTCATTTCTTTCATAATTAATGAATCAATGTAAAGAGTCACAACAATAGGAATAAAATACAACAAAGATAATTAAATGAAGAAACAGCAAAAGTAAAACAAAAATGCTGGTTCCTTTGCAGCCTAGTAACCGTTGGTTTGCATATGGACAATGGCATTCTTCTGCTATATCACCAGATCAGTAGTGCCTAATACTATCACATAGATTATTATGTGAAAGAAAAAGATGGAATACCCTTAGGGAATGTTGAAGGAAATCTGCATTCTCTTTGGCAAATTTAATTAGGAATGTAGAATATATTTATCCAGGTTTTACCCATTATACTTTGACTGATAAAATTGAAACCTAGTATTCACAGCTATAAAGTAACTGCTTTTGATACCAGACTGCTTAATAAATAGGTAATTATGTTTAAGTCGTTAGCATGTGTGTGTATTTATTTTTTCTTGTTTGTTCAGTGAAAATGCCAGGAAACCTTCAAGTTAAATAAATTACCATGTAAGCCCACGATATCCAGTTATGTTCAACTTATATTTTAAATAATTTTTAATGCTGTGCCTTCTGTAATAAAAGTAAATTAGGATGTTGTCATGTTACTTGGTTTAAATAAAAAAGATCCCTGGGGGGCACAGAAGTACAGATTGCAAGAGTTAATTCATATTGTTTTGTGTAGCAATTAATTATGACTAGAGTATAAAAGTCATGAACAAAACTTGCCTTTTAATTATAAAGTAACAGAATTCCAGGTTTAATCGTAGGTCTCTGTTCATTCAGTCTGTGAAGCCACAGCAGATTCTGTACTGTTGTTTGTTTTCTCTTCACAAGGGATCTGATGTCAAAATACAGTACTGTGCCTAGACAATAGTGGCTCCTACAGTGGAGTCTCTTTGCAGCATCCCCTACTGGTTTATTTGTGGTACAGATCTGACACTGGTATCAGATGATCCCTGACCGCTCTAAGGGCTTTCTGGTTACAGGCTGTTGCTCATCTGGTACCAGCATGGGGGAGAACACAAAGAGAAGGCAAAAACTGTGAGGTGTGAGGAAATAAGGTTATAACCATGCTGAGGAACATGTCTGCCCTGCTTAGGGTGACCAGACATCCCATTTTTAAAGGGACAGTCCCATATTTAAGCCCTCCTGCAGGCGTCCCAACTTTTTCTTAAAAACGGGAAAATTGTCCCTTGTTTTCTGTCTCTTCCCCCTCCCCCACATCAGTACTGGCGGGTCCTGCTGCTGGCCGGATCCCTGCTCGATAGCCACCCACTCACCAGCAGTGAGTGAGGGTGGGTTCGGTGGTCAACGATGGGGGTAGGTGTGTAAGGCTGGTGGCAGGGCAAAGATGCAGTGCACACAGCCAGGCACTCCCCCACTTCTGGTCTGCCAGCACAGTCCCCACCATGTGCTGGCTCTTGGCCAGCAGGGCCCCAGCCCATTTCTGGCCGGCATTTGTGGGAGGTTATATGTGTGGAGGAAGCAATTTCTAGCCTGTTCATGCCCTGAACCACAGCAGCCCCTGGGGCAGGGGATTAGTACCCTCTTTACCTGCCCCCCCCATCCCCTTGCCCCCAGGGAGCCTGGAGCTATTCTGTCCCTTAGGCACTCTCCCCTGCTAAGTTACCTTTCTGGCCAGGTTTGGTCTGAAGCCCCTGCAGTCATGTTCCTTGGGCCCTGGTGCACAATTCATCCTTAGGCCTGGTCTAAACTGCGGGGGGCACGCCCGATGTAAGATACGCAACTGAAGTAGACATATCTTATTCCGACTTACCTCCTGTCCTCATGGCGCGAGATCGACGGCCGCGGCTCCCGCATCGACTCAGTTTCTGCCGCTTGCCCTGGTGAAGTTCTGGAGTCGACGGGGAGCGCGTTCGGGGATCAATATATTGTGTCTCGACGACGGGTAGTCTGGATGTACCCTTAGGGCGTAATCCCTTCCTGCCCATGCTGTAGCCAGAGGCGGCTGGGTTATGTCAATGGCCAGCAGCATCCTGGAGGTGTTAGCTGCCTTTTGACACTGCGGGCAGGAAGGGACAAGCTGCTTCCAGCCACACGGGTTGGTTGGGGGGCAAAGAGATGAGCTCTGCAAAGACACGGGCCAGGTCATCCCTTCCCTACTCCCCCTCCCTTCCTCAAGGCTGGAAGCAGCTTCTGTCCCTTCCCTCCTACACAGTGCCTCAAGGCTGCTGCTGGCCACATTCTGGTGTGAACCCTGGCAGAAATCTGGGGGAGAGCGACGTGTGACCCTGCGTGTCTCACCACCTGTTGCCTTGGGAAGATGTGGCGTCAGGTACCAGGAGAGGAGTGATGGGTTCATCCTGGGGACCCAGCCAGGCATGGAGGGTGGAGAGTGCAGGGCAGGGTGGGTTGGGTCGGTCATTCTGCCGCCTCCCTGTGTGAGAGAGGTGTATGGGAGTGTGTGTGTGTCACCTCTCCCTGTGTGTATGAGGGAGTAGGGGGTGTGTGTCACCCCTCCCCATGTGAACCCTAAAGCCTTAAAGATAAGGTAGAAATAAATACTGCATAGTTGGATTTATATTTAACAGGGGCTCATTCAATTTGATATTAATTTGAATGTTTGTACTACATAGTTCTGATTGATTGCCATTGAACTCACTTGAATACGAGTAATTTTACCAGGTGTCCTGTATTCAGCATAGGGAAATATGGTCTCCCTACCTGCTGCCTTGTTTGTGTTACTTTTGCAGAGCAAGAGAAAGTTTAATGCAGTTGTCTTTCTCTTTTGCACTGCAGTTTTACCTGCCTTTCTTGACTGTTAATTTAATTTTTTAATTCTCCATAATAAAATTGTTGAATATTCAGTTGTCCATTGAAAAACATTTTTCTAACTAAAACAGTCTGGTTTCACCATGTGCCAATAAAAAACTCACAATATGCAGATATTACAAGTGGCTTTGTTCGGGTTTTTTTACAGATTGTTCAATGAGTGACCAATTGGTGTGACTAAAAGTTTATATGGCTTTGAATCCAGCGTTATAGAAATAAATTTGGTAAACTTTTTTTAAATCTGGAAATCTGATTAGCTGTTAAATGTATGGGCTACCCGTTTCTGGCAGCTTGGGGTCTGCTAGGTTGTGAACTGTTTTTATCAACTCTTCAGTAGGAATGGAACTTTTAAGGAATGATACTGTAGTGCAGGGAAAGAGACTGCTGCAAACGCAGTGAGTAAAATGTTCTGGTAAAGAATCTTTAATTGTTTTAAAGAGAGCCACAAGTGAGATCTTTTATCCAGTACTGATAAGAAACTGGGAAGTTCTTCATACTGCATTCACATATGCTATGTGAGGTGAATTAGTTATTAGCTGAGTCTCCTAGGGGCATGTGCACTATAAATAGCTTTTCCAAGTCTCTTGCTTCTATCCTTTTCTGCAATGTATTGTTGTCATAAACAGATGGTTAAGGGTTAATGCCTCTTTTACCTGTAAAGGGTTAAAAAGTTCACCTAGCCTAGCTAACACCTGACCAGAGGAACCAATGGGGGAACAAGATGTTTCAAAAGGAAGGAGGGAAGTTTTTCCTTTGTTTAGAGTTTCAGTTTCAGCCGGAGTGAAAAAGATCAAGGAACCAGCCTCTTACGAGAGTGGTAAGTTTCAGAAAGGAATAAATAGGTTTATGTTTATTTCTTTGTAACCTGTCTAACGCAATTAGAGGTAGAATTAAATTGGGTATTTGGGTGGTATTTTTTTTGTGTAACTAAATTGTGCCCAGGGGAACATCCTCTGTGTTTTGAATCTGTTGTCTGTGAGAGTAGCTGGTATGCTACTCTCTCCCAGAGGGTTTTCTTTTACCTTTCTTTTCTTTAATGAAAAGCCTTTTTCTTAATACCTGATTGATTTTTCCTTGTTTTAAGATCCAAGGGATTGGATCTGGACTCACCAGGGAATTGGTGAAGGAGTCTCTCAAGGCTTCCCAGGGAGGGGAAGGTTTTGGGGGGACAGGGAGTGATCCAGACACTGAAAATTCTGGATGGTGGCAGTGATACCAGATCTAAGCTAGTAATTAAGCTTAGAAGTGTCCATGCAGGTCCCCACTTCTGTACCCTAAAGTTCAGAGTGGGGAAGGAACCTTGACAATTGTAAACCTGCAGACCTACACACAAATGTCTGTAATCAGTAGAATGATAAAACCTAGTGTGGACATGGCCATTCCAGATGAAAGTCTCTCTTTAAATATATATGTGGCTTCTGTGGCACACAAGCCTATGGAATGCACTCTGCTTTCCCCTCTTACTGCTGTTTGTATCTTCTGTAACATGTAGACACTGGTTGCACTAAAGGGAAATCCAGGCCTGTTTGCGGAATATTATCGAAAGACAGCAAAAGAGATCTTTAGAAAGGAGGAAGGGGAAAAATGTTTTAGAACAGTAATGAAGCCTGAAATCAGCCAGAACCTGAGTTGGGCAAACGAGGCCCATGTTCTAAACAAATGCAGGTTAGTTTACAGCCTTGTGGTTTATCCAAACCAGATAAAATATGGTGGTCTCTATGGTATATTGTTCATCTGGGATTTTGTTTCGCAAGGAAAGATGGAGACTTCCATGCTAATGCTAACAATCCACTGAGCTCTAAACACAGATGTCCCTATCGTCCTGCTCAGAGTACTTCAGCAGGCATTTCCATTCCTCACAAGTACCATAACTGACTACCACTAGATGGTATTCAGAATGTTATGAGCACTATAGGCTTAATTCTCAATAGTAGAGCTCCCACAGACTTTAGTAGTGCAGGATCAGGCTTTGTGTTACTACAAAGTTTCAAAGCAGAAACTTAAAGTAAGACTCCCAGTGGTGTGATCCCCAGAAACCAAACCCACAAACTATGGACCTTAATAGTGTTAATCCAAATGGGCGTCCCGTTTGAGTAGCAAAGCTGAAAATAATATTTTGAGCAGAACACTTTGGTTTATTGCCACTTTTCCCACCCCCATCCTTGTAGTTTCTGTTAGGGCTGTTTATTAATCACAGTTGCCTCACGCAATTAACTAAAAAAAAATTAATAGTGATTAAAAAATTAATCACAGTTTTAATCTCACTGTTAAACAGTAGAATACCAATTGAAATTTATTAAATATTTTGGATGTTTTTCTACATTTTCAAATATATTGATTTCAGTTACAGCACAGAATACCAAGTGTACAGTACTCACTTTATTTCAAATATTTGCAGTGTAAAATAAACAAAATAAATAGTATTTTTCACTTCATACAAGTACCATAGTGCAATCTCTTTATTGTGAAATTGCACGTTACAAATATAGATTTTTTTTTTTGTTACATAACTGCGCTCAAAAAAAAACAATGTAAAACTTTAGAGCCTACAAGTCCACTCAGTCCTACTTCTTGTTTGGCCAGTTGCTAAGAAAAACAAGTTTGTTTACATGTACAGGATATAATGCTGCCCACTGCTTATTTACAGTTTCACCTGAGAGTGAGAACAGACAGTCACATGGAACTTTTGTAGACAGCATAACAAAGTATTTATGTGCCAGATATGATAAACATTTGTGTGCCCCTTCATGCTTTGGCCACCATTTCAGAGGACATGTTTCCATGCTGATGACGCTTGTTAAAAAAATAATTTGTTAATTAAACTTGTGACTGAACTCCGTGGGGGAGAATTGTACATGTCCTTTTCTGTGTTTTACCTACATTCTGCCATATATATCATATTATAGCAGTTTCAGATGATGACCCAGCATGTTGTTCATTTTAAGAACACTTTCACTGAAGATTTGACAAAATGCAAAGAAAGTACCTTTGTGAGATTAGCCACAGCACTCGACCCAAGGTTTAAGTATCTGAAGTGCCTTCCAAAATCTGATCGTGTGGAGCATGCTTTCAGAAGTCTTAAAAGAGCAACACTCCAAAGCAGAAACTACAGAACCCAAACCACAAAAAAAGGAAAATCAGCCTTCTGCTGGTGGCATCTGACTCAGATGATGGAAAATGAACATACATCTGTCTGTACTGCTTTGGATTGTTATAGAGCAGAACCCATCATCAGCATGGATGCATGTCCTCTGGAATGGTGATTGAAGCATGAAGGGACATATGAATCTTTAGCACATCTGACACATAAATATCTTGCAATGCTGGCTACAACAGTGTTATGTGAACGCCTGTTCTCACTTTCAGGTGACATTGTGAACGATATATAGCCAGCATGGATTTGTAAAGAACAAATCGTGTCAAACTAATCTGATAGCGTTCTTTGATAGGATAACGAGCCTTGTGGATAAGGGAGAAGCGGTGGATGTGATATACCTAGACTTTAGTAAGGCATTTGATACGGTCTCGCATGATATTCTTATAGATAAACTAGGAAAGTACAATTTAGATGGGGCTACTATAAGGTGGGTGCATAACTGGCTGGATAACTGTACTCAGAGAGTAGTTGTTAATGGCTCCCAATCCTGCTGGAAAGGTATAACAAGTGGGGTTCCGCAAGGGTCTGTTTTGGGACTGGTTCTGTTCAATATCTTCATCAACAATTTAGATGTTGGCATAGAAAGTATGCTTATTAAGTTTGCGGACGATACCAAACTGGGAGGGATTGCAACTGCTTTGGAGGACAGGGTCAAAATTCAAAATGATCTGGACAAATTGGAGAAATGGTCTGAGGTAAACAGGATGAAGTTCAATAAAGATAAATGCAAAGTGCTCCACCTAGGAAGGAACAATCAGTTTCACACATACAGAATGGGAAGAGACTGTCTAGGAAGGAGTATGGCAGAAAGAGATCTAGGGGTCATAGTAGACCACAAGCTTAATAAGAGTCAACAGTGTGATACTGTTGCAAAAAAAGCAAACCTGATTCTGGGATGCATTAACAGGTGTGTTGTAAACAAGACATGAGAAGTCATTCGTCCGCTTTACTCTGTGCTGGTTAGGCCTCAACTGGAGTATTGTGTCCAGTTCTGGGCACCGCATTTCAAGAAAGATGTGGAGAAATTGGAGAGGGTCCAGAGAAGAGCAACGAGAATGATTAAAGGTCTTGAGAACATGACCTATGAAGGAAGGCTGAAGGAATTGGGTTTGTTTAGTTTGGAAAAGAGAAGACTGAGAGGAGACATGATAGCAGTTTTCAGGTATCTAAAAGGGTGTCATCAGGAGGAGGGAGAAAACTTGTTCACCTTAGCCTCCAATGATAGAACAAGAAGCAATGGGCTTAAACTGCAGCAAGGGAGATTTAGGTTGGACATTAGGAAATAGTTCCTAATTGTCAGGGTAGTTAAACACTGGAATAGATTGCGTAGGGAAGTTGTGGAATCTCCATCTCTGGAGATATTTAAGAGTAGGTTAGATAAATGTCTATCAGGGATGGTCTAGATAGTATTTGGTCCTGCCATGAGGGCAGGGGACTGGACTCGATGACCTCTCGAGTTCCCTTCCAGTCTATGAGTCTATATATATATATGTATATATATATATCCCTTTCTGTCCCCATAATCTAGAGCCAAAGGCCCAGATTTGCTGGTTTGGGGCTGATTACATACAAACACTGATCCAGATCCTTGTGTATGGTATGGCTTCACAGCTGTTGTAATTTGGCCAGAGATCCATTTTAACTGCCCCACAGAGACTCACACCAGCTTAAGGTTGATGCGGCAGTGACACAGAGCCCCTGTAAGGGCTTATATGCCTCACACTCTCCTGGCTGTTGGTACTGTGAGTTAGCATGCCAATCCTGGGTTGTGTTTCCTGCTCCTGTGGCTGTTAGTTAGAGAAGGCCACAGGGAATAGCTGCTTACAGATCTGGGCCAGGTTCAGGGTGGTGCAAAGCCACAGATGATTAAGGCCCAGATCCACAAAAGTACTTAGGAATCTAAATTGCAGTTTTAGGCTCCACTGGAATCCACAACTCCTGTTTGGCTACCTGCTAACTCTGTCAGCAGCACTAATGTTTTTGCAGTAAAAGTTCCATGGGTGCCTATGTTTCTGCCTCTGAGCTTGGCACGGCTGCCTTACTGTAGACATCTGCATACCTAAGCCCCAGTGCAATCCACAAACTGAGGGAAGATAGGTGAATACCTGTCTTGCCTGTGAGACTCAGGCCTGGTCTACACTGTGCGTTTAAACCGAATTGAGCAGCGTTAAACCGATTTAACCCTGCACCCATCCACACAACGAAGCCCTTTATGTCCATATAAAGGGCTCTTTAAACCAATTTCTGTACTCCTCCCTGACGAGGGGAGTAGCGCTGAAATCGGTATTGCCATTCCGGATTAGGGTTAGTGTGGCCGCAAATCGATGGTGTTGGCCTCCGGGCGGTATCCCACAGTGCACCATTGTGACCACTCTGGAAAGCAATCTGAACTCGGATGCACTGGCCAGGTAGACAGGAAAAGCCCCGTGAACTTTTGAATTTCATTTCCTGTTTGCCCAGCGTGTAGCTCTGATCAGCATGTATGGCGATGCAGTCCCAAATCCAAAAAGAGCTCCAGCATGGACTGTAGGGTAGATACTGGATCTGATCGCGGTATGGGGAGACAAATCTGTTCTATCAGAGCTCCGTTACAGAAGACGAAATGCCAAAGCATGGCTATGATACAGAGTCCACAGCACAGTGCTGTGTGACAAGCATAACGGAAAGCCAAAGAATCAAATGGATGCTCATGGAAGGAGGGAGGGGGTACTGAGGACTCCAGCTATCCCACAGTCTCCAAAAAGCATTTGCATTCTTGGCTGAGCTCCCAATGCCTGAAAGGTCAAAAACATTTTCCTGTGTGTTTCAGGGTATATGTCATCAATTTACACCCTTTCCTCGTTTCTTGCCTTTTTTCAATGTCACTCTATGTCTACTGCATGCTGCTGGTAGACGGGGTGCTGCAGCATCCCCTTCCCGGTGGCAGACGGTACAATATGACTGCTATCCAGCAGCAGCTGCCCATGAGTGCTCCTGGCTGGCCTCGGTGAGGTCGGCCGGGGGCGCCTGGGTAAAAATGGGAATGACTCCTAGTCATTCCCGGCAGATGGTACAAAACAGCTGGTAACCATGCTCATCATAGCAGCTGGAGGCTGAACTCTATCAGTCCCACTCCTTTCATGTCTAAAGAAAAGATTCTGTACTGCCTGGACTATTGTTGCAGCGGGAGGCTTCCTCCTCCTTATTTTATCTCACTAAAAAGTCAGTGTTTCTTATTCCTGCATTCTTTATTACTTCATCATACAAATGGGGGGACACTGCCATGGTAGCCCAGAAGGGTTGGGGGAAGAGGGAAGCAACGGGTGGGGTTGTTGCAGGGGCACCCTCTAGAATGGCATGCAGCTCATCATTTCTGCGGGATTTCTGGGGCTCTGACATCGAGCAGCTGTGCTCTCTTGTTCTCTAATAGACTTACCCCATATTCTAGAGAGGACTGACTCTATTTTTAGACAAAACATAAAGAAGGGAATGACCCGGGGAGTCATTCCCATTTTTGTCCATGCGCCCCCGGCCGATCTCAGTGAGGCCAGCCAGGAGCACCCATGACAGCAGCAGACGGTACAAAACGACTGATAACCGTCATCTCATCGCCAATTTACAATGGCAGACGGTGCAATAGGGATGGTAACCGTCTCTGCTACCTTGCAAAGGCAAATGAATGCTGCTGTGTAGCACTGCAGTACCGTGTCTGTCAGCAGCATCCAGTACACATACGGTGACAGTGACAAGGCAAAACAGGCTCCATGGTTGCCATGCTATGGCATTTGCCAGGGCAATCCAGGGAAAAAGGGCGCGAAATGATTGTCTGCCATTGCTTTCACGGAGAAAGGATTGAGTGACGACATTTACCCAGAATCACCCGCAACACTGTTTTTGCATTAGGATCTCAACCCAGAATTCCAATGGGTGGGGGAGACTGCGGGAACTATGGGATAGCTATGGGATAGCTACCCACAGTGCAGCGCTCCGGAAATCAACGCTAACCTTGGTATATGGATGCACGCTGCCGAATTAATGTGCTTAGTGTGGCCACATGTGCACTCAACTTTATACAATCTGTTTTACAAAACCGGTTTATGTAAAATTGGAATAATCCCGTAGTGTAGACATACCCTCAGTCTGCAAGGCCCACCTTGTAACTTTCAGCTCAGGTGTTAGAGCACTCACCTGCGGTGCTGGAGACAAGCTTAAATTCCCTCCTCTGCCTGAGGGGGAGAAAGGATTTGAAGAGGAGTCTCCCACCTCTCAGGAGATCTATGTGGGGCTCCCTCAGTCTCTTCTGTGGAAGCTGTTCTACTTTATATAAAATAATTAAATAATCATCGCCTACCTTGCAGGTTTTGGGTCAGATTCTTGGGTCTGGCCAAAGTGGCAGTAGAGGGAAGTCTGCAAACATGTTTAATATCTAAGCAGCAAACTAACATGTAATCCCATTTCTTGCACTTACATGACTAAAACTGCATGAAACAAAATGCTCTGTGAGTTTACATGAGCACTGTAGGTTTTAACAACAAAGATAAAAACTGGTATAATCAAGCTGGCTGTGTGTGTTTATAGGAATTTAAATATTTTAATATTAAATGTATTTAACTTGCTTGTATGACCTTGTGCCTGGTGCCTTACAAGGGGGTGCATTATCACCACAACTGTTAATATTTTATATACCACAGTGACTTTGATCGTCAGTTTAGAGCCTCAATTGTTGTAAATCAACATAGTTTCACTGACATCAAAAGAACTAAACTGACTTTTTATACCAGCGGAAGATCTGGCCCATTCTATTTGTGCTGTCAAGGTTGGCTGAGTACTCGATTCACTCAAATCTTCTGTTACAGTCTCTCTCTTTCTCACATAGGGCTTTCCTCCCAGTATTTATCCTGTAATACAGAATGTAACCAGAAATGTAAGCATCAATCAATGCTGCTTCATATACTGTGGAGATGGACTGCAAAACAGTGGATTTTATTTCAAATTGCAAATTCTTTGTTCCTGAGTCAGCATTTTCTTTTTCCTGGAAAACTTTCCCATTTATCCCTCAGCCAACTTTTATCCAGCCCACTGGCTCTCATTCCATTTCCTGCTTACTTTGTCGATTAGTCTTTTATGAGAAATATTACTGAAATGTTTTGGAAATTCACAAATTATCTCTGGGGCTTTCCCTTGCTGTGTTATGTTAAGAGCTTGCTTAGATTTCTCAAGCACGGCTTGCCTTCCCTAAATCCACACTAGCAGGTGTTAGTCTGTACTGGCAAAAAGAACAGGAGTACTTGTGGCACCTTAGGGTACGTCTACAGTACGAAATTATTTCAAAATTATTCTAGTTGAATTTTCGGAAGTGATTTTATACATTTGATCTTGTGTGTCCTCACTAAAGCGCGTGAATTCGGTGGAGTGCATCCACAGTACTGAGGCTAGCATCGAATGTCGGAGGGGTGCACTCTGAGTAGCTATCCCCCAGTTCCTGTAGTCCTTGCTGCCCATTGGAATTCTAGGTTAAGCTCCCAGTGCATGATGGGGCAAAAACATTCTCGCAGGTGTTTCTGGGTGTGTGCTGTCGGTCGCTCCTCCTTCTGTGAAAGCTATGGCAGACAATCATTTTGCGTCTTTTTGGCGTGCAGATGCAATACTGCTTTCAGCAGATGTTGCAGTACAGTGCACCACTTCTGTCCTGGTACTATGAATCCACTCGCATTTCCTCTCATCTTTCTATATAATCTGTATAAGTATCTACTCTTTCTCTTCCTCATTGACTGCTTCCGCTGCCAACTCTGCTCGGCCATCGTGAACCAAGCAGCACAGCTTCCGCTGCCAACTCTGCTCTCGCACTCTTGCCGCGCTACCGAGCTTCTCCATGTTGTCTGTCCTGGGCTCCTGCCTCCATGAAAGCTACAGAAGACAACCATTTCCCATCTTTTTTTGGCTATCTTGAACTGAACAGCACCTCTTCCACTGCCACTCTGCTCTCCTACATTTCACGCCCTTTTTCCAGGATTACCTATGCAGGCACCATAACGTGGCAAGAATGGAACCCGCTCAGATCTCCACTGCAGTTTTGACCATTGTAAATACCTTGTGCATTATCCAGGAGTATGTGCAGTACCTGCAAAACCGGGCGAGGAAGCGACGACGGCGTGATTACTATGCTGATGAGGACATGGATACAGACATTCCTAGAAGCACAGCATGTGGTGATTGGGAGATCATGGTGGTTTTGGACCAGGTTCATGCTGTGGAACGCCGATTCTGGGCCTGGGAAACAAGCACAGACTGGTGGGACTGCATTGTGTTTGCTGGTGCTTGTGTGCTCCACAATATCTGTGAGAGTAAGGGGGAGACGTTTATGGTGGGGAGGAGGTTGAGGCAACTCGCCTGGCAGCCAATTTTGCACAGACAGACAACAGGATGATTAGAAGAGCGCAGCAGGGTGCACTGTGCATCAGAGAAGCTTTGAAAGCCAGTTTCATGACTGGCAAGGCTACGGTGTGACCGTTGTTTGTTTCTCTTGAAGTTATCCACCCCCTATATATATGAAAGGAAATAAAGTCACAATTGTTTAAAAATCGTTCTTTATTATTTGTTGCACAACATATTGAGAGAAATCAGAAGGTAGACCTGGGAGATGGGGAGCAATTGGGTTAGGGAGGTGGAGGAGGCGGGAATGACAAGTCCAGAAACCAAATCAAAAGTTCAGATATGCCAGCTTTCTGCTGCTTGGGTGATCCTCTGGGGTTGAGTTTGTGGGTTCCCGTAGCCAGGCCCACCCCCATGTTCTTGAGCATCTGGGTGAGGAGGCTATGGGACTTGAAGAGGAGGGAGTGAGGTTATACAGGGGCTGCAGTGGCAGTCTGTGGTCTTGCTGCCTTTCCCACATTAGATCCACCATACAGCAGAGCATGTCTGTTTGCTCTCCTATGAGCTTGAGCATAGCATCCTGCCTTCTCTCATCGACCGCGTCCCTCCTCTCTTTGTGTTCATTTAATGCTTTATGGGACTCCTCAATTGTTTGCCTCCATGCATTCAGCTGGGCCCTATCAGTGCAGGAGGACTGTATGAGCTCTGCGAACATGTCGTCCCAAGTTATTTTTTTCCGCCTTCTAATCTGGACCAGCCTCTGGGATGGAGTAGATAGGGGCCGCGTTTAAACATTTGCATCTGCGGGAGGAGAAAAAGGGAGGATAGTATTTTAAAAGATATATTTTAGAGAACAAAGGGGACACTCTTTCTCAGTGAAACGGGCAATTCATAGTACACAGCACATGTTCTTTCTGTACAAGGTTGCATTTTGCCTCTTATACTGAAGTGCCTCCAACTTTGGTGTGAGTAAGCCATCACATGCAGCCATGCAACAGAATTCAGCTTGCAGGCAGTCATGGTAAGCTCTAGGGGCACGCAGGGTTCTGCTTCTATCTCATTAATTTCAATGCTTTCAAACTGCTGGGCCCCCTTTCCCATAGCAAGCAATGCCTGGTGGGTTTGCCATATAAAAGGAGAGCCTGTGGGCTCTCTGGGATGATCGCTTCACACAACACCCTCCCCTCCCCCCTACACCCACCGCGTGGCTTCAGTGAGGCTCTGAGCAGGGATGAGCCGTTTAAACTAAATGCGAACAGCCCAGCACGGCTGGGTTTTCCCCCACCTCTCACCACGTGGCTCCGATCAGGCTCTCACTCACCAGAAGTGCCTTCTCCAGGGTCATGGTCTGGGAGCCTGCCTTGGGAGTGATGGGGAGGCTATTGACTCCAGCATTAAGAATAGTTCCTGGCTAGAGGGGAAAACGGATTGCTCACTTGCCGCCTGTGCAGTCCTCCTCCTCCTCTTTGTCCTCCAATAACTCATCCTCCTTGCTCCGTGCAACTCCCCCCTTGCAGGTGTCCACGGACAGTGGTGGGGTAGTGGTGGCGTCACCCCCATAATTGCATACAGTTCATGGTGGTAGTGGCATGTATGGGGCAGTGACCCAGAGCACCTGTTCACCTCCCTGGCTTTTTGGTACATTGCCTGAGCTCCTTGATTTTTGTACGACACTGCTCTGTGTCCCTGGAGTAGCTTCTTTCCGTCATGGCCCTGGAGATTTTAGTGTACTTATTTGCGTTTCTTTTTTTGGAACGTAGTTCTGCCATAACAGATTCATCTCCCCAACATGCGATGAGATCCAGTACCTCCCGTTCGGACCATGCTGGAGCTCGTCTGCAAATCCAAGACTGTGTGGTCTCTTGTGATGGTGGACTCTGCATGGTCGCCTGTGATGGTGGACTGTGTTGACAGTCACCTGTGCTGATGGTAACCAAACAGGAAATCAAATTTAAAAGTTCCTGGGGCTTTTACTGCCTACCTGGCTACTGCATTGGAGTTGAAAGTGTTGTCCAGAGCAGTCGCAAGGGAGCATTCTGGGACAGCTCCCGGAGGCCAATAATGTCGAATTGCGTCCACGGTACTTGTAAGCCAGAACTGCGATCTCGATTTTAGCGCTACACCATTTGCTGAGGTGGAGTACAGAAATTGGATTAAAGAGCCCTTTAAATTGAAGAAAAATGGTTTGGTCATGTGGACGGAATCAGTTTTATTTTGAATTAACTCGGCTAATTCCGAAATAACCGAGTTCTGTAGACCAGGCCTTAGAGACTAACAAATTTATTCGAGCATAAGCTTTCGTGGGCTACAGCCCACTTCATCGAGTGCATATAGTAAGAAGATATATATACCTACAGAGAACATTAAAAAGTGGAAGGAGCCATACCAACTGTAAAAGGCTAATTAATTAAGATGAGCTATTATCAGCAGGAGGGAAAAAAACACTTTTGTAGTGATAATTAAGATGTTCCATTTTAGATAGTTGACAAGAAGGTGTGATGATATTTAACATGGGAAAATAGATTCCATATGTGTAATGAGACAGTGACTCCCGGTCTCTATTCAAACCCAAGTTAATGGTATCTAGTTTGCATATTAATTGAAGCTCAGCAGTTTCTCATTGGAGTCTGTTTTTGAAGCTTTTCTGTTGCAAAATTGCCACCTTTAAGTCTTTTACTGAGTGACCAGAGAGGTTGAAGTGTTCTCCTACTGGTTTTTGAATGTTATGATTCCTGATGTCAGATTTGTGTTCATTTATTCTTTTGCGTAGAGACTGTCCGGTTTGGCCAGTGTACATGGCAGAGGGGCATTGCTGGCACATGATGGCATATATCACATTGGTAGATGTGCAGGTGAACGAGCCCCTGATGGCATGGCTGATGTGATTAGGTCCTATGACGGTGTCATTTGAATAAATATGTGCTTTCCTCAACGATTAATTTCCTATTTAAAGTAAGTCAGAAACTAAAATAAAGCAAGGGACCCTGAGTCTCCTCTGCCCTGCACTTCATCTACCCATTTCTACCTGTGTAAAAGTGAGTTTAAGGGCCAGACTGAGTGCTGAAAAAGGACATGAGCGCAGACTGGCCTGGAGGCATCATTCCTCAGTAACAAACTTCAGAGAGAGACAGTTCTCTTCCTGCTTTCTCTAGCTGCAGAGAGGTAGTAACTTGCTGCTGACAAATTGAGACCTTTCCCCTTCACCCCACACACACATTAGCAGTAAGGTGGTGAGGGTAGAGCCAAAGTTTTATATGTGGTCCTTGCTTCTCCCCATTCACTTCTTTTCCCACTTGATCCAAGGAAGGGGGAAACAAACAGAGACACTGAGCCTACTTGACTACTCCGGTGTGCCCAGAACCAAGTTCCAGATAGTCTGAGCAGAGCTGTAAGGTAGGGGTGAGTGTGTATGTGGTTCTTACTGCTTTGTGCAGGCATGTCATCTGAAAGCCGGTCTGCCGCTTGTTCAGGGAAAGCCCCTGGTGGTCCGGGCCGGTTTGTTTACCTGCCATGTCCGCAGGTTCGGCCAATCGTGGCTCGCATTGGCCATGGTTCGCCACTCCAGGCCAGTGGGGGCGGCAGGAAGGGCGGCCAGCACATCCCTCGGCCCCGTGCTGCTTCCCGCAGCCCCCATTGGCCTGGAGCGGCGAACCACGGCCAGTGGGAGCCGCAATCGGCTGAAGCTGTGGACGTGGCAGGTAAACAAACCGGCCCAGCCCGCCAGGGGCTTTCCCTGGACAAGCAGCGTCCCGACTTTGAGAAGCAGTGATCTAAGGTATAGCCTAGCCCAGAGTGAATGTAAAATGCTAGCCAGTCAGAATTGACAGCATTTTATATACACTTGACATGGGTGACATCCTGACCTCACTGATAGTGTAGTGAAGAATCAGGCTCAAAGTCTGTTTTAAAACATTAAGACTAGATGATGCAGAGTGAAGGGATGAAATTCTTCTCTCAGATACACTGCTATAAATGCAGAGTAACTCCACTGAAACTTTTACATTAGCTCTTAAGTGTCCTTTAAATTCTTATGACAGATGAAAGCAACTTAATGTTGCCACTTCTGTCTTGGTTTTTAAGAAGCTACTTCTACAAACCCATGTAACTTGTCTGTCTCTGCCTATATCTGTGTCTCTGTCTGTCTTATATTGCTGCTCATCACCATACGGTGTACTTGAGTGTCTTCCACATAAAATCGACAGCAACAGCAAAATCCGCCAAAGTCTTAAATCAGTCTATCATAGGACCACATCCTGCTTCTGTTGGCACCAATTAAAGTTTTATCATTGGCAAAGTCTTGTTCCTGCCCCTCTGAAATCCATGGGAAAATTATAAAGGCTTGTGTCCCAAGCATGGATGATCTGATAATTTACAGTGGAAATTTTAATCATGTAAGAACCACTGAATCTGACCCACTGTTGTTGAGTAGGCAAGGTGAAAAAGGCAATAACACAACACGTTATTTTAGTAAAGTAATTCCAATGCACTCTCGTGTATTTAGGAATTTTTCAACAATTATGATTGGTGACTAATGCATGCATAGGTGTAAGGGTTAATTAAATCAAGTGGTGAAGTTTGTAGAACAGGGAATGCTTCATTAAGCCCTGTGTGAATTAACATGTACAATCTGTTCACAATACCCTGAGTGCCATTCATTGAGACAGTGTAATTACTGCTTACACACACTTTCATTAGTTCTGTGTTTCTTTCACTGTGGTTGACATATATGTTGTCTTCACTAACAGCCAAGACAGTTAGCAATTCGTTTTTCCTTTGACTTCTGAGACGTACTATCCCAAATGTAATTAAGCTTGTAATCAGTCCAACACATTTTTCTTAAATTCCATATCCAGTAGGTGACTCTTCTGAAAAGCCGTTCCTTTGGGATTTCAGTGTTTTAAACAGCTGTGAGCTGGACACTTTAATTTCCCTCCCTTGGACTGCTAACAACTCACGTTTTTTGTTTCTCTTTGAATGGTCTCTAGATTTTTATTTTTTTTTCAGGACAGAATGCTCTCACTGTTTGAAGTTGCATAGCGAGGGACCTATATCCTGAGGGGGTGAATAACCAGCTCTCTCTAATGAGCATAGTGTCTAGGTGGCTATGTAATTGAGGCAGTGAGGCCTGAGTACAAATTTGACCCCTAGACTCCCAAGAGTCTCAGAGAATTATAAATGGGCTGGGGAGGAAGAATAAAGCATGAGGCCAGACCTACCTGCATCAAATTTTACTTGCCCACTGTGCTGCTGAGGTTGCTGCTCCAGGAGGGTATGTTACTACTCAGTTATGATAATTAGCATAAAAGATACTGACTTCTCAAATAGGGCCTCAGTCCTGCAAAGATTTACACGCATGCTTGGCTTTAGTCACATGAACAGTTCTATTGACTTCAATGGTAATATTCAAGTGAGAAAAATTAAATGTGTA